>NC_090922.1:1400100522-1405100522 GCF_040938575.1 Ambystoma mexicanum
AGACATGAGTGGGGGCCTGGTGGAGGCTGCCCCTGCACTGCTGGGGGTGGGGGTGATGGGAGACATGAGTGGGGGCCTGGTGGAGGCTGCCCCTGCACTGCTGGGGGGTGGGGTGATGGGAGACATGAGTGGGGGCCTGGTGGAGGCTGCCCCTACACTGCTGGGAGGTGGGGGTGCAGGGAAACATGAGTTGGACATGAGTGGGGGCCTGGTGGAGGCTGCCCCTGGTGGCTGGGAGGTGGGGGTGGTGGGAGACATGAGTTGGACATCAGGGGGGGCCTGGTGGAGGCTGCCCCTGCACTGCTGGGGGGTGGGGGTGCAGGGAGACATGAGTTGGACATGAGTGGGGGCCTGGTGGAGGCTGCCCCTGGTGGCTGGGGGGTGGGGGTGGTGGGAGACATGAGTTGGACATGAGTGGGGGCCTGGTGGAGGCTGCCCCTGCACTGCTGGGGGGTGGGGGTGGTGGTAGACATGAGTGGGGGCCTGGTGGAGGCTGCCCCTGCACTGCTGGGGGGTGGGGCTGCAGGGAGACATGAGTTGGACATGAGTGGGGGCCTGGTGGAGGCTGCCCCTGGTGGCTGGGGGTGGTGGGAGACATGAGTTGGACATGACTGGGGGCCTGGTGGAGGCTGCCCCTGCACTGCTGGGGGGTGGGGGTGGTGGTAGACATGAGTGGGGGCCTGGTGGAGGGTGCCCCTTGTTGCTGGGGGTGGGGGTGCAGGGAGACATGAGTTGGACATGAGTGGGGGCCTGGTGGAGGCTGCCCCTGGTGGCTGGGGGGTGGGGGTGGTGGTGGACATGAGTGGGGGCCTGGTGGAGGCTGCCCCTGCACTGCTGGGGGTTGGGGGTGATGGGAGACATGAGTGGGGGCCTGGTGGAGGCTGCCCCTGCACTGCTGGGGGGTGGGGGTGATGGGAGACATGTGTGGGGGCCTGGTGGAGGCTGCCCCTGGATGTTGGGGGGTGGGGGTGATGGTAGACATGAGTGGGGGCCTGGTGGAGGGTGCCCCTGGATGCTGGGGGGTGGAGGTGCAGGGGGACATGAGTGGGGGACTGGTGGAGGCTGCCCCTGCACTGCTGGGGGGTGGGGGTGGTGGTAGACATGAGTGGGGGCCTGGTGGAGGCTGCCCCTGCACTGCTGGGGGGTGGGGGTGATGGGAGACATGAGTGGGGGCCTGGTGGAGGCTGCCCCTGCACTGCTGGGGGTCATGGGGAGACATGAGTGGGGACCTGGCGGAGGCTGCCCCTGCACTGCTGGGGGGTGGGGGTGCAGGGAGACATGAGTTGCACATGAGTGGGGGCCTGGTGGAGGCTGCCCCTGGTGGCAGGGGGGTGGGGGGTGGTGGGAGACATGAGTTGGACATAAGTAGGGGCCTGGTGGAGGCTGCCCCTGCACTGCTGGGGGATGGCGGTGGTGGGAGACATGAGTGGGGGCCTGGTGGAGGCTGCCCCTGCACAGCTGGGGGGTGTGGGTGCAGGGAGACATGAGTTGGACATGAGTTGGGGCCTGGTGGAGGCTGCCCCTGGTGGCTGGGGGGTGGGGGGTGGTGGGAGACATGTGTTGGACATGAGTGGGGGCCTGGTGGAGGCTGACTCTGCACTGCTGGGGGGTGGGGGTGGTTGGAGACATGAGTGGGGGCCTGGTGGAGGCTTCCCCTGCACTGCTGGGAGGTGGGGGTGCAGGGAGACATGAGTTGGACATGAGTGGGGGCCTGGTGGAGGCTGCCCCTGGTGGCTGGGGGTGGGGGGTGGTGGGAGACATGAGTGGGGGCCTGGTGGAGGCTGCCCCTGCACTGCTGGGGGGTGGGGGTGATGGGAGACATGAGTCGGGGCCTGGTGGAGGATGCCCCTGGTGGCTGGGGTGTGGGGGTGGTGGGAGACATGAGTGGGGGCCTGGTGGAGGCTGCCCCTGCACTGCTGGGGGGTGGGGGTGGTGGTAGACATGAGTGGGGGCCTGGTGGAGGGTGGCCCTGGTGGCTGGGGGGTGGGGGTTCAGGGAGACATGAGTTGGACATGAGTGGGGGCCTGGTGGAGGCTGCCCCTGCACTGCTGGTGGGTGGGGGTGATGGGAGACATGAGTGGAGGCCTGGTGGAGGCTGCCCCTGCACTGCTGGGGGGTGGGGGTAATGGGAGACATGAGTGGGGGCCTGGTGGAGGCTGCCCCTGGATGGTGGGGGATGGGGGTGATGGTAGACATGAGTGGGGGCCTGGTGGAGGGTGCCCCTGGATGCTGGGGCGTGGGGGTGCAGGGGGACATGAGTGGGAGCCTGGTGGAGGCTGCCCCTGCACTGCTGGGGGGTGGGGGTGGTGATAGACATGAGTGGGGGCCTGGTGGAGGCTGCCCTGCACTGCTGGGGGGTGGGGGTGATGGGAGACATGAGTGGGGGCCTGGTGGAGGCTGCCCCTGCACTGCTGGGGGGTGGGGGTGATGGGAGACATGAGTGGGGGCCTGGTGGAGGCTGCCCCTGGTGGCAGGGGGGTGGGGGTGGTGGGAGACATGAGTTGGACATGAGTAGGGGCCTGGTGGAGGCTGCCCCTGCACTGCTGGGGGATGGCGGTGGTGGGAGACATGAGTGGGGGCCTGGTGGAGGCTGCCCCTGCACTGCTGGGGGGTGGGGGTGCAGGGAGACATGAGTTGGACATGAGTTGGGGCCTGGTGGAGGCTGCCCCTGGTGGCTGGGGGGAGGGGGTGGTGGGAGACATGAGTTGGACATGAGTGGGGGCCTGGTGGAGGCTGACCCTGCACTGCTGGGGGGTGGGGGCGGTGGGAGACATGAGTGGGGGCCTGGTGGAGGCTGCCCCTGCACTACTGGGGGGTGGGGGTGCAGGGAGACATGAGTTGGACATGAGTGGGGGCCTGGTGGAGGCTGCCCCTGGTGGCTGGGGGGTGGGGGTGGTGGGAGACATGAGTGGGGGCCTGGTGGAGGTTGCCCCTGCACTGCTGGGGGGTGGGGGTGATGGGAGACAAGAGTCGGGGCCTGGTGGAGGATGCCCCTGGTGGCTGGGGTGGTGGGGGTGGTGGGAGACATGAGTGGGGGCCTGGTGGAGGCTGCCCCTGCACTGCTGGGGGGTGGGGGTGGTGGTAGACAGGAGTGGGGGCCTGGTGGAGGGTGCCCCTGGTGGCTGGGGGGTGGGGGTGCAGGGAGACATGAGTTGGACATGAGTGGGGGGCCTGGTGGAGGCTGCCCCTGCACTGCTGGGGGGTGGGGGTGATGGGAGACATGAGTGGGGGCCTGGTGGAGGCTGCCCCTGCACTGCTGGGGTGTGGGGGTAATGGGAGACATGAGTGGGGGCCTGGTGGAAGCTGCCCCTGGATGGTGGGGGATGGGGGTGATGGTAGACAAGAGTGGGGACCTGGTGGAGGGTGCCCCTGGATGCTGGGGTGTGGGGGTGCAGGGGGACATGAGTGGGAGCCTGGTGGAGGCTGCCCCTGCACTGCTGGGGGGTCGGGGTGGTGATAGACATGAGTGGGGGCCTGGTGGAGGCTGCCCCTGCACTGCTGGGGGGTGGGGGTGATGGGAGACATGAGTGGGGGCCTGGTGGAGGCTGCCCCTGCACTGCTGGGGGGTGTGGGTGATGGGAGACATGAGTGGGGGCCTGGTGGAGGCTGCCCCTGCACTGCTGGGGGGTGGGGGTGCAGGGAGACATGAGTTGGACATGAGTGGAGGCCTGGTGGAGGCTGCCCCTGGTGGCTGGGGGGTGGGGGTGGTGGGAGACATGAGTTGGACATGAGGGGGGCCTGGTGGAGGCTGCCCCTGCACTGCTGGGGGCTGGGGGTGCAGGGAGACATGAGTTGGACATGAGTGGGGGCCTGGTGGAGGCTGCCCTGGTGGCTGCGGGGTGGGGGTGGTGGGAGACATGAGTGGGGGCCTGGTGGAGACTGCCCCTGCACTGCTGGGGGTGGGGGTGATGGGAGACATGAGTGAGGGCCTGGTGGAGGCTGCCCCTGGTGGCTGGGGGGTGGGGGTGGTGGGAGACATGAGTGGGGGCCTGGTGGAGGCTGCCCCTGCACTGCTGGGGGATGGGGGTGCAGGGAGACATGAGTTGCACATGAGTGGGGGCCTGGTGGAGGCTGCCCCTGGTGGCAGGGGGGTGGGGGTGGTGGGAGACATGAGTTGGACATAAGTAGGGGCCTGGTGGAGGCTGCCCCTGCACTGCTGGGGGATGGCGGTGGTGGGAGACATGAGTGGGGGCATGGTGGAGGCTGCCCCTGCACTGCTGGGGTGTGGGGGTGCAGGGAGACATGAGTTGGACATGAGTTGGGGCCTGGTGGAGGCTGCCCCTGGTGGCTGGGGGGTGGGGGGTGGTGGGAGACATGAGTTGGACATGAGTGGGGGCCTGGTGGAGGCTGACTCTGCACTGCTGGGGGGTGGGGGTGGTTGGAGACATGAGTGGGGGCCTGGTGGAGGCTTCCCCTGCACTGCTGGGGGGTGGGGGTGCAGGGAGACATGAGTTGGACATGAGTGGGGGCCTGGTGGAGGCTGCCCCTGGTGGCTGGGGGTGGGGTGGTGGGAGACATGAGTGGGGGCCTGGTGGAGGCTGCCCCTGCACTGCTGGGGGGTGGGGGTGATGGGAGACATGAGTCGGGGCCTGGTGGAGGATGCCCCTGGTGGCTGGGGTGTGGGGGTGGTGCGAGACATGAGTGGGGGCCTGGTGGAGGCTGCCCCTGCACTGCTGGGGGGTGGGGGTGGTGGTAGACATGAGTGGGGGCCTGGTGGAGGGTGGCCCTGGTGGCTGGGGGTGGGGGTTCAGGGAGACATGAGTTGGACATGAGTGGGGGCCTGGTGGAGGCTGCCCCTGCACTGCTGGTGGGTGGGGGTGATGGGAGACATGAGTGGAGGCCTGGTGGAGGCTGCCCCTGCACTGCTGGGGGGTGGGGGTAATGGGAGACATGAGTGGGGGCCTGGTGGAGGGTGCCCCTGGATGCTGGGGCGTGGGGGTGCAGGGGGACATGAGTGGGAGCCTGGTGGAGGCTGCCCCTGCACTGCTGGGGGGTGGGGGTGGTGATAGACATGAGTGGGGGCCTGGTGGAGGCTGCCCCTGCACTGCTGGGGGGTGGGGGTGATGGGAGACATGAGTGGGGGCCTGGTGGAGGCTGCCCCTGCACTGCTGGGGGGTGGGGGTGATGAGAGACATGAGTGGGGGCCTGGTGGAGGCTGCCCCTGGTGGCAGGGGGGTGGGGGTGGTGGGAGACATGAGTTGGACATGAGTAGGGGCCTGGTGGAGGCTGCCCCTGCACTGCTGGGGGATGGCGGTGGTGGGAGACATGAGTGGGGGCCTGGTGGAGGCTGCCCCTGCACTGCTGGGGGGTGGGGGTGCAGGGAGACATGAGTTGGACATGAGTTGGGGCCTGGTGGAGGCTGCCCCTGGTGGCTGGGGGGTGGGGGTGGTGGGAGACATGAGTTGGACATGAGTGGGGGCCTGGTGGAGGCTGACCCTGCACTGCTGGGGGGTGGGGGTGGTGGGAGACATGAGTGGGGGTCTGGTGGAGGCTGCCCCTGCACTGCTGGGGGGTGGGGGTGCAGGGAGACATGAGTTGGACATGAGTGGGGGCCTGGTGGAGGCTGCCCCTGGTGGCTGGGGGGTGGGGGTGGTGGGAGACATGAGTGGGGCCTGGTGGAGGCTGCCCCTGCACTGCTGGGGGGTGGGGGTGATGGGAGACATGAGTCGGGGCCTGGTGGAGGATGCCCCTGGTGGCTGGGGTGTGGGGGTGGTGGGAGACATGAGTGGAGGCTGCCCCTGCACTGCTGGGGGGTGGGGGTAGTGGTAGACAGGAGTGGGGGCCTGGTGGAGGGTGCCCCTGGTGGCTGGGGGGTGGGGGTGCAGGGAGACATGAGTTGGACATGAGTGGAGGCCTGGTGGAGGCTGCCCCTGGTGGCTGGGGGGTGGGGGTGGTGGGAGACATGAGTTGGACATGAGGGGGGGCCTGGTGGAGGCTGCCCCTGCACTGCTGGGGGGTGGGGGTGCAGGGAGACATGAGTTGGACATGAGTGGGGGCCTGGTGGAGGCTGCCCCTGGTGGCTGCGGGGTGGGGGTGGTGGGAGACATGAGTGGGGGCCTGGTGGAGACTGCCCCTGCACTGCTGGGGGTGGGGGTGATGGGAGACATGAGTGAGGGCCTGGTGGAGGCTGCCCCTGGTGGCTGGGGGGTGGGGGTGGTGGGAGACATGAGTGAGGGCCTGGTGGAGGCTGCCCCTGCACTGCTGGGGGATGGGGGTGCAGGGAGACATGAGTTGCACATGAGTGGGGGCCTGGTGGAGGCTGCCCCTGGTGGCAGGGGGGTGGGGGTGGTGGGAGACATGAGTTGGACATAAGTAGGGGCCTGGTGGAGGCTGCCCCTGCACTGCTGGGGGATGGCGGTGGTGGGAGACATGAGTGGGGGCCTGGTGGAGGCTGCCCCTGCACTGCTGGGGGGTGGGGGTGCAGGGAGACATGAGTTGGACATGAGTTGGGGCCTGGTGGAGGCTGCCCCTGGTGGCTGGGGGGTGGGGGGTGGTGGGAGACATGAGTTGGACATGAGTGGGGGCCTGGTGGAGGCTGACTCTGCACTGCTGGGGGGTGGGGGTGGTTGGAGACATGAGTGGGGGCCTGGTGGAGGCTTCCCCTGCACTGCTGGGGGGTGGGGGTGCAGGGAGACATGAGTTGGACATGAGTGGAGGCCTGGTGGAGGCTGCCCCTGGTGGCTGGGGGTGGGGGTGGTGGGAGACATGAGTGGGGGCCTGGTGGAGGCTGCCCCTGCACTGCTGGGGGGTGGGGGTGATGGGAGACATGAGTCGGGGCCTGGTGGAGGATGCCCCTGGTGGCTGGGGTGTGGGGGTGGTGGGAGACATGAGTGGGGGCCTGGTGGAGGCTGCCCCTGCACTGCTGGGGGGTGGGGGTGGTGGTAGACATGAGTGGGGGCCTGGTGGAGGGTGGCCCTGGTGGCTGGGGGGTGGGGGTTCAGGGAGACATGAGTTGGACATGAGTGGGGGCCTGGTGGAGGCTGCCCCTGCACTGCTGGTGGGTGGGGGTGATGGGAGACATGAGTGGAGGCCTGGTGGAGGCTGCCCCTGGATGGTGGTGGATGGGGGTGATGGTAGACATGAGTGGGGGCCTGGTGAGGGTGCCCCTGGATGCTGGGGCGTGGGGGTGCAGGGGGACATGAGTGGGAGCCTGGTGGAGGCTGCCCCTGCACTGCTGGGGGGTGGGGGTGGTGATAGATATGAGTGGGGGCCTGGTGGAGGCTGCCCCTGCACTGCTGGGGGGTGGGGGTGATGGGAGACATGAGTGGGGGCCTGGTGGAGGCTGCCCCTGGTGGCAGGGGGGTGGGGGTGGTGGGAGACATGAGTTGGACATGAGTAGGGGCCTGGTGGAGGCTGCCCCTGCACTGCTGGGGGATGGCGGTGGTGGGAGACATGAGTGGGGGCCTGGTGGAGGCTGCCCCTGCACTGCTGGGGGTGGGGGTGTAGGGAGACATGAGTTGGACATGAGTTGGGGCCTGGTGGAGGCTGCCCCTGGTGGCTGGGGGGTGGGAGTGGTGGGAGACATGAGTTGGACATGAGTGGGGGCCTGGTGGAGGCTGACCCTGCACTGCTGGGGGGTGGGGGTGGTGGGAGACATGAGTGGGGGCCTGGTGGAGGCTGCCCCTGCACTGCTGGGGGGTGGGGGTGCAGGGAGACATGAGTTGGACATGAGTGGGGGGCCTGGTGGAGGCTGCCCCTGGTGGCTGGGGGTGGGGGTGGTGGGAGACATGAGTGGGGGCCTGGTGGAGGCTGCCCCTGCACTGCTGGGGGGTGGGGGTGATGGGAGACATGAGTCGGGCCTAGTGGAGGATGCCCCTGGTGGCTGGGGTGTGGGGGTGGTGGGAGACATGAGTGGAGGCCTGGTGGAGGCTGCCCCTGCACTGCTGGGGGGTGGGGGTGGTGGTAGACAGGAGTGGGGGCCTGGTGGAGGGTGCCCCTGGTGGCTGGGGGTGGGGGTGCAGGGAGACATGAGTTGGACATGAGTGGGGGCCTGGTGGAGGCTGCCCCTGCACTGCTGGGGGGTGGGGGTGATGGGAGACATGAGTGGGGGCCTGGTGGAGGCCTGCCCCTGCACTGCTGGGGGGTGGGGGTAATGGGAGACATGAGTGGGGGCCTGGTCGAAGCTGCCCCTGGATGGTGGGGGATGGGGGTGATGGTAGACATGAGTGGGGGCCTGGTGGAGGGTGCCCCTGGATGCTGGGGCGTGGGGGTGCAGGGGGACATGAGTGGGAGCCTGGTGGAGGCTGCCCCTGCACTGCTGGGGGGTCGGGGTGGTGATAGACATGAGTGGGGGCCTGGTGGAGGCTGCCCCTGCACTGCTGGTGGGTGGGGGTGATGGGAGACATGAGTGGAGGCCTGGTGGAGGCTGCCCCTGGATGGTGGTGGATGGGGGTGATGGTAGACATGAGTGGGGGCCTGGTGGAGGGTGCCCCTGGATGCTGGGGCGTGGGGGGTGCAGGGGGACATGAGTGGGAGCCTGGTGGAGGCTGCCCCTGCACTGCTGGGGGGTGGGGGTGGTGATAGACATGAGTGGGGGCCTGGTGGAGGCTGCCCCTGCACTGCTGGGGGGTGGGGGTGATGGGAGACATGAGTGGGGGCCTGGTGGAGGCTGTCCCTGGTGGCAGGGGGGTGGGGGTGGTGGGAGACATGAGTTGGACATGAGTAGGGGCCTGGTGGAGGCTGCCCCTGCACTGCTGGGGGAATGGCGGTGGTGGGAGACATGAGTGGGGGCCTGGTGGAGGCTGCCCCTGCACTGCTGGGGGTGGGGGTGTAGGGAGACATGAGTTGGACATGAGTTGGGGCCTGGTGGAGGCTGCCCCTGGTGGCTGGGGGGTGGGAGTGGTGGGAGACATGAGTTGGACATGAGTGGGGGCCTGGTGGAGGCTGACCCTGCACTGCTGGGGGGTGGGGGTGGTGGGAGACATGAGTGGGGGCCTGGTGGAGGCTGCCCCTGCACTGCTGGGGGGTGGGGTGCAGGGAGACATGAGTTGGACATGAGTGGGGGCCTGGTGGAGGCTGCCCCTGGTGGCTGGGGGGTGGGGGTGGTGGGAGACATGAGTGGGGGCCTGGTGGAGGCTGCCCCTGCACTGCTGGGGGGTGGGGGTGAAGGGAGACATGAGTCGGGGCCTGGTGGAGGATGCCCCTGGTGGCTGGGGTGTGGGGGAGGTGGGAGACATGAGTGGAGGCCTGGTGGAGGCTGCCCCTGCACTGCTGGGGGGTGGGGGTGGTGGTAGACAGGAGTGGGGGCCTGGTGGAGGGTGCCCCTGGTGGCTGGGGGGTGGGGGTGCAGGGAGACATGAGTTGGACATGAGTGGGGACCTGGTGGAGGCTGCCCCTGCACTGCTGGGGGGTGGGGGTGATGGGAGACATGAGTGGGGGCCTGGTGGATGCTGCCCCTGCACTGCTGGGGGGTGGGGGTAATGGGAGACATGAGTGGGGGCCTGGTGGAAGCTGCCCCTGGATGGTGGGGGATGGGGGTGATGGTAGACATGAGTGGGGGCCTGGTGGAGGGTGCCCCTGGATGCTGGGGCGTGGGGGTGCAGGGGGACATGAGTGGGAGCCTGGTGGAGGCTGCCCCTGCACTACTGGGGGGTCGGGGTGGTGATAGACATGAGTGGGGGCCTGGTGGAGGCTGCCCCTGCACTGCTGGTGGGTGGGGGTGATGGGAGACATGAGTGGAGGCCTGGTGGAGGCTGCCCCTGGATGGTGGTGGATGGGGGTGATGGTAGACATGAGTGGGGGCCTGGTGGAGGGTGCCCCTGGATGCTGGGGCGTGGGGGTGCAGGGGGACATGAGTGGGAGCCTGGTGGAGGCTGCCCCTGCACTGCTGGGGGGTGGGGGTGGTGATAGACATGAGTGGGGGCCTGGTGGAGGCTGCCCCTGCACTGCTGGGGGGTGGGGGTGATGGGAGACATGAGTGGGGGCCTGGTGGAGGCTGCCCCTGGTGGCAGGGGGGTGGGGGTGGTGGGAGACATGAGTTGGACATGAGTAGGGGCCTGGTGGAGGCTGCCCCTGCACTGCTGGGGGATGGCGGTGGTGGGAGACATGAGTGGGGGCCTGGTGGAGGCTGCCCCTGCACTGCTGGGGGTGGGGGTGTAGGGAGACATGAGTTGGACATGAGTTGAGGCCTTGTGGAGGCTGCCCCTGGTGGCTGGGGGGTGGGAGTGGTGGGAGACATGCGTTGGACATGAGTGGGGGCCTGGTGGAGGCTGACCCTGCACTGCTGGGGGGTGGGGGTGGTGGGAGACATGAGTGGGGGCCTGGTGGAGGCTGCCCCTGCACTGCTGGGGGGTGGGGGTGCAGGGAGACATGAGTTGGACATGAGTGGGGGCCTGGTGGAGGCTGCCCCTGGTGGCTGGGGGGTGGGGGTGGTGGGAGACATGAGTGGGGGCCTGGTGGAGGCTGCCCCTGCACTGCTGGGGGGTGGGGGTGATGGGAGACATGAGTCGGGGCCTGGTGGAGGATGCCCCTGGTGGCTGGGGTGTGGGGGAGGTGGGAGACATGAGTGGAGGCCTGGTGGAGGCTGCCCCTGCACTGCTGGGGGGTGGGGGTGGTGGTAGACAGGAGTGGGGGCCTGGTGGAGGGTGCCCCTGGTGGCTGGGGGGTGGGGGTGCAGGGAGACATGAGTTGGACATGAGTGGGGACCTGGTGGAGGCTGCCCCTGCACTGCTGGGGGGTGGGGGTGATGGGAGACATGAGTGGGGGCCTGGTGGAGGCTGCCCCTGCACTGCTGGGGGGTGGGGGTAATGGGAGACATGAGTGGGGGCCTGGTGGAAGCTGCCCCTGGATGGTGGGGGATGGGGGTGATGGTAGACATGAGTGGGGGCCTGGTGGAGGGTGCCCCTGGATGCTGGGGCGTGGGGGTGCAGGGGGACATGAGTGGGAGCCTGGTGGAGGCTGCCCCTGCACTGCTGGGGGGTCGGGGTGGTGATAGACATGAGTGGGGGCCTGGTGGAGGCTGCCCCTGCACTGCTGGGGGGTGGGGGTGATGGGAGACATGAGTGGGGGCCTGGTGGAGGCTGCCCCTGCACTGCTGGGGGGTGTGGGTGATGGGAGACATGAGTGGGGGCCTGGTGGAGGCTGCCCCTGCACTGCTGGGGGGTGGGGGTGCAGGGAGACATGAGTTGGACATGAGTGGAGGCCTGGTGGAGGCTGCCCCTGGTGGCTGGGGGGTGGGGGTGGTGGGAGACATGAGTTGGACATGAGGGGGGGCCTGGTGGAGGCTGCCCCTGCACTGCTGGGGGGTGGGGGTGCAGGGAGACATGAGTTGGACATGAGTGGGGGCCTGGTGGAGGCTGCCCCTGGTGGCTGCGGGGTGGGGGTGGTGGGAGACATGAGTGGGGGCCTGGTGGAGACTGCCCCTGCACTGCTGGGGGTGGTGGTGATGGGAGACATGAGTGAGGGCCTGGTGGAGGCTGCCCCTGGTGGCTGGGGGGTGGGGGTGGTGGGAGACATGAGTGGGGGCCTGGTGGAGGCTGCCCCTGCACTGCTGGGGGGTGGGGGTGGTGGTAGACATGAGTGGGGGCCTGGTGGAGGCTGCCCCTGGTGGCTGGGGGGTGGGGGTGGTGGGAGACATGAGTGGGGACTGGTGGAGGCTGCCCCTGCACTGCTGGGGGGTTGGGGTGATGGGAGACATGAGTGGGGGCCTGGTGGAGGCTGCCCATGCACTGCTGGGGGGTGGGGGTGTTGGGAGACATGAGTGGGGGCCTGGTGGAGGCTGCCCCTGCACTGCTGGGGGTTGGGGGTGCAGGGAGACATGAGTTGGACATGAGTGGGGGCCTGGCAGAGGCTGCCCCTGGTGGCTGGGGGGTGGGGGTGGTGGGAGACATGAGTGGGGGCCTGGTGGAGGCTGCCCCTGCACTGCTGGGGGTGCAGGGGGACATGCGTCGGTGGGCAGTAGTGCAAGGTGACATGTGGGTTGGCTGGGGGGCATGGCCATGGTGGATGAGGTGCCTGCAGGACATGTGCAGGGTAGGCCCCTGTGGTGTGGACCACCTGCAGGGGCCGTGGAGGGTGTAGAGGGAACACCTGGGAGGAACCACACGTGCAATTCACGTGTGGTGCTCCCCGCGCACCCCTGGAATACACGTACCCTGATGGAATCGCGTGTGATACTTCCTGCGCACCCCTGAAATACACGGACCCTGCTGCTTTTGCGTGTGATACTTCCCGCGCACCCGTGGAATACACGTACCCTAATGGAATTGCGTGTTATACTTCCCTCGCCCCCCTGAAATACACGTACCCTGCTGCTTTTGCGTGTGATACTTCCCGCGCACCCCTGAAATACACGTACCCTGCTGCTTTTGCGTGTGTTACTTCCCGCGCATCCCTGGAATACACGTACCCTGCTGTTTTTGCGTGTGATACTTCCCACGCACCCCTGGAATACATGTACCCTGCTGTTTTTGCCTGTGAAAATTCCTGTGCACCCCTGGAATACACGTGCCCTGATGGAATCGCGTGTGTTACTTCCCACGCACCCCTGATGTACACGTACCCAGGACAATCGCATGTGGCACTTCCCGCGAACCACTGAAATACACGTTCCCCGCTTGGCGTTTGCTGTTTGCCAGCCCTGTGAACTGGTCCAGGGTTAGCACAGCCCTTTGCGATGATTTGGGGATTTTGAAGGCTTTTCCTTGCGCGAGGGCGTTATTGGGGGCGTAACTGACGCTGCTGCAGGGTCGTTGCGCCACTCTGCGCCACGGCTGGTTTCGGAGACTAGAATCCATGAATATGCTGTGCGATGAAAAGGATTTTTTCGCACGCGGCTGGTGCAGTGTATCGCATGGGGACACTGTGCGCCAGCCGCGTGCGCCATTTTTGTGCCAATTTCTATGAATTACCCTGTTAATTTATTCTTGTACATGTTCATTAGAAAAATGTGCGCCAGGCAAGAGGCGCATTTTTATTTACCTTTATTTTATCTGTTTACCCCTTGCTGAATGGTGTTATTCTGTGTTTGTGCATCAGAATTCTACACAATGAATGTGGGAAACATTTGAGTGGAGGACACAAAGCTCCCCAAGATACCTAACAAAAGAGAAGGGTAACGCGTTAGCTACCCCTCGTTTTAGCCCTGTATGATGTGAGATGCCAAGCGAGTACTTGATGGCGTCAACGGCTAAAATCAAACCCTTGTGGGACTTCATTTGTTATTCAAAGCTGTAGGGTTCTTGCTGAGCGCCGGACAGCCTCTGTCGGTGTTCAAGCGCGGAACCGGAGGCTCGCGTCAGATATCAATCTGTGTTGTATGCCGCAAGAGCGGCATACTACATTCAAAGGTGGCTGTATAGTGTCGCCATCTTGGGTGTATTTTGGCTTTTTTTTTCCTTTGTAACCCAGGTCGCTATCTTAATTCTAAGGTGTACTTTTTGTAAACGACTCCAAGTTGTTAAGTAAAGAGTCGGGTTTAGTTTGCATGTTACATGTGTTGCAAACTAATTATTTGAATGAAGAAATTGACTTCAATACAGGTACTTGCGTTTAAATGCATGTGTCTACCTAATATAACAATGTGGAGCAACCAGAGGTTGTTACCTTTATATTGTTGTTAAACCTCAAATATAGTTTGTCGCTGACTATACTTAAAAAGCTGCGCATGTCTATGCAGCATACAGGTCATCTTCTGAGAAGGACCATCTAAAGTGCCAACAGACGGAACATTCAGTGGTTTCTTGCACAATATGCGCTGAACATACTCTGCCTCCCTTTTAGAGCACTGTTCTTTCACCTGGAAATATCTACAACAGTCTACATGGGGTTATATTCCTGTGGCTTTATTCCTGGGTGGTGATGGATTGGGGACCCGAATGGCATCCTCATCGCTGCTGCTGCTGATGTCATGATTAGATATGTTAAAATGTCCAACTGCTAATGAAAATATAAAATACCAAAAATGACAACTCTAAAAAGACAATGCCACAAAAAATGAAGCCTCCTCTTGGAACCTCTATAGCATTTCTGATGACTCTTTGAATGGGGTACTCCAATTCTACAGGTGTTTCAAGACACTGGTTGTTGCTGTCAGCACCTTTAAT
Organism: Ambystoma mexicanum; assembly: GCF_040938575.1. NCBI lineage: Eukaryota > Metazoa > Chordata > Amphibia > Caudata > Ambystomatidae > Ambystoma > Ambystoma mexicanum. The sequence goes on from NC_090922.1 coordinate 1,400,114,565, forward strand.
GGGGGGGATGTTGATTCTGCACAACCACCTCTCACACCTACAATGAACAGGTAAGATAACATGTAATTCAAAAAAAGTGGCAACCCAGTATGTTCCAAACCATCCAGAAGGTGTTAGGTGCTAGTTTGAGACATAGTTCACAGCATCTATACCTCATACAGAATTGGTCAAAGTTTTGGATGTGTAACCTCATCCAAACCTTCCAGTTCTTAGTACACATATCACGCACGTGCTTTGAAGCAGTCCACTTGCAAGTCAACACATTATAAAACTCAAATATTAATTTGCTCTGTAAGGATTTTGAGTAGAGGAATGTCATGCTCAGCATCTCCTATTGTAGCATTGCTAAGTGTACCCTAAAAGTGGAGAGAAACATTACAATATCATTTACTTGTACTGCAGGGGATAATGGCTATCGGGGCTATGCCTGGTATTACTCGTCTATAGTATTAGGACAACATATATTCAGACAGGAGTATGCTTTTCACACAATTGATTTCACTTATCAGTTGTACAATCATACCCAACGATATAAGGTTGGGAAAGTTGCAAACAATTGTGTATGTACTGCAAAATAATTGGGCATTCAGATTGGTCACATGTTCTTAAAATACACATAATATGATGGTGAGGTACTAACTATGTTTTGCTGGCAAAGTATTATGGGTATGCAAATATCTCAGTGAGTGTATTACTGCTACAGCCCCTCACTTTTTACAGTTCCCTGTCAACTAGTATTATAGGGAACAGGAGAACACTTATTGCCAGTGATAAACAATTCACTAACTATTAAAAATCAAATCAGTTGTTTTGGCAGTACAGTATGGTGAAGAAAATGTGTTGTCTGTTTGCTAAAGGATAGGATACTCTAGTATCAGTCTAGAGAACTGCACATTCTGTTTCTTTTCATTCATTACAGAGGGATCCCTAGTTACAGGAGAAGGCACTCAAACTGTTGTACCTTGGAGCATTGATATTATTAACCTAGAAGACAGATATAGGTGATGTTCTTCACCGGGGCTCCATAAGAAACATCAGTAAGGCTCTTTTTGAATTTTATCTAGGCTGTTGTGAGGAATGCTTGAAAAAACTATTGGCTGTATTAAATGCCCTGTCATTTTACTTCCTATGCCAGTGTTACAAGCAAGGCTGATATGAATTAGGTTCCTACTTTGAGTGAAATGTTTTTTCAAGGAGTATAAAAGTAATTAGGTTTGCCAAAAGGGGAACGTTATGCTTACTTAAATATGCTCTTTGCACTTACAATTCATCTTGAGATTGGGCAGAAATAGTATTAGAGATCCTTTCTATGCCACTGCTCTACTGGTCACTGATTCAAAGAAATGTCACATCAGCTTTGTTGGCATAATCCAGGGGTTGGCAATGTGTTAATTGTTTCCAATTTTCCTGTGGCACACTTTCCTGATTTTAGGGAGTAGAAATCAATGGTGTATATGTCTCTTAGCTGTAATGGAAGGTTTTGAGTAAGTGTTGTCACAACTCACAGGACAATGTAATGTGGATAGCAGTCAGAGGCATAGGACTTTCAATCATCATATTCTGTGGTGCAGTTACTCTGATGCAATCATATTCTGTCAACAAATAATGTGAGGCATCTTCTCCTGGCCCTTGAATTACTACTTTAAAGTGGTACATGAACCTCTATTGGCATGTTTTCTGACACATTCCTTTTACTTGTCAATATTCTATCTACCAATATTGTATCCTGTATGATTTATTGACAGGCACATACATTATATATGTTTTTTTGCAATGCACATGTTTATTTTTCTAGTGGCATAAAGCACACATGTGTCTCTGCATAGGAGTACTTTAGCTAGCTAGTGTGGCAGACTTTTAGGTCTTGAACTGGTTGAGTTCTCTTCATAGTCACATATAAAATATTTGTTTTTTTAGCCTTTGTGTTTAGAAAACGTGCTGTGTGGTGCACCTTTTACACAGTTGTGTAATGAATTGCAGTGCTGGTAAATATCTTTCCAAACTCTCTTCGGAGATGGGAGCTCACTAACAACACATGCTCACAAAGTGATGTACCTTGTTTGTCTGTTGCGCACATGGAAAATAAAGTGCGCACAAAAGGCAACCAGTTCTTCACTTAGAGAAAAATAATTAGAGGGGACATTGATCGGGAGTGATCTCCCTTGTCTCATTGACTGTGGCAAAGTCAACAAAAGTGAAGTAAACCTCGGGAGTGATGTCCCTCATCTGAGTACTCATGGTGACATTAACCAAATGGAAATAAACATCAGGAATGATCTCGCTCATCTCAGTACTAATTGCAATAGAAACTAAAGTAAAATAAGGTTTGTGAGTAAATTTCCCCCAATCCATTACCTGTTACAAAGTTTGTCAAAATGTCTTTGAACCACATAAACTAGTAGATTGTGGAACGTTTATACTAAACCTGTGAGAAGCATGGAGAGAAGTTCAAGTTTTAATAAAAACTGTTACCAGTCATCCAAGTGAACCAGAAGTGGGGAGGCATTCTCCTGGTTATGTCACAGCATTTGTTAAACTCAGAGCTAGAATAGAAGCCTGTAAGGAAGTACACGGATTGGCTGGAACTGTTACAAAATATAAGCATCAGACAGCTAAGTGAACCAGTAAAAGGGAGTCATTCTCCTGGTTACTTAAGATAGTTTAGTTAATTCAGAAATCAAAGCAGAATCCTTGAGAGAAGTACAACGCTCAATAAGATGCTGATCCAGAAGTCAAGGCAGACGCCCGAGAGAAGTAAAAGCCTTAAAGAAAATTGTCACCAGAAAGCCAAATGAACCAGGAGAGAGAAGCCCTTCCTCTGGACCCCGGTACAGTTTTGTTGATTCAGATGTCAGAGCAAAAGATTGGCAAAGGATCACCAAGAACTTTAAGGGAGCAATGCTCTTAATGTACTTTATGCTATTTTTATATATAGTGATGGGATAGAGTCAGGTAGTTTTGGACAGACGACAGGACTTTTGCACAACAACCCTGACGATGATCACTTGCATTTTCCTTAATTAGCCAGGGAATACCTTTTTAGAATAGGCAGAGGTAGGCCTTTTCTTTATTTTTGAATAACATAATGTTCATACCATGCCACCCCTTTGTCTGACTCCTTCCTCAAACTTGCTGCAAGCCATTCTCCAACATCTGAATCCAAAGTTGCCTTACTTAGTTGAAGTACATGTCTCTTATTATGCCATGGGAGTAGCACTTTCACAATGCAATCTAGCCACATATTTATTACACCCAGTGGCTTAGTGGTCAAAGAAGATGTCCCTAGCATAGATGAAATACATGATTACAGAAAAGGAGTTATTGGCGTTTCTAAGAGCGGGACAAATGGTAACCATCCTCACTGATTATATGAACCTTTATTTTTTTCCACTCAAATAGAGCCCTCACAAAGGGACCTCTTTTTTTATGAGTCATAATCATGTATTGTCTGGGGCCAGAGAATGGCAAGGCGGACAACCTGTTCTTTTATGGCCGTGAGGCAGGAAGAAAGAGTGAGGTGGAGGTCAGATGTGAAGGAAGAGAAGGAAAGAAATAGTTAGGTGTCATCCGCGTAGAAGTGGTGGGAAATGCCGAAAGGAAGAGATGACTAGGGAGAGAAGGGAGGTATAGAGAGAGAAAAGAAAGGGTCCCAGCACGGAACCCTGCGGGATGCCATAATTCAGGGGGAGGATGAAGGAGGAACGGCCGCCCCAGGAGACAGTGAAGGATTTTGATTTTGAAAGAATTTTGTGTAACCCAGACTCCATCTTTGGACTAAGCCACATTCTGGTATCTATGAAGTCTTCTCTCCCCTCTTCAGCACCGCGCACAGCAAACGCTAACAACCCCCACCTCCTCCTCCTCCCACGCCTGTGCCACCCAAGCCCATTTCTCATGGATGCTCTGGCGCGAATTGTTGCAAACAAACAGTCTATTCTTTTCATCCTTCCTCCGAGATCACTGACCGGGCCGAATAATGATTTGTGTCCCATCCGTCTCGACAATCCGTTCCTGCCCCTCTCACCCCCACCACTGGAAAGTTACTACCTGTTCAACCCTGTGCCCCTCCAGTCTTCTTTTGACGTAACAGAAGTGTGACCCTTCCTTGTTGACCACACTAGAGTGCCCCCAATATAACTAATCCCATGTTGTCATATATTCTGTCTTAAACCAACACATATCAATCTATCCCCTCCCGCTCTGAAATGCCAGAAGAGACAACTGTTAAATCTCACCCCCCAGTATGTCACCTGGAGGGCCATACCCCCACACCCTTCGCCTCTCAAACGATCTGAGGTGGGATAATGTAAATAAGTGTGTACAATGTATAGGCCTCTCTTAATATCAAAGGTATAGTTTATGGGTTAATATTTACTGCATGTCCTGTGATAGAATGTAGATTAGGTAGACAGCACCAGCCGCCTCTCCCGGACCCAATCTGACATTCACCTCGCACGGACCAGCCCAGCTGACCCACGTGACGCCTACCAGCCCGTCAAGCTGGCAGCCAATCCTGTGGAGCCTGCCCCTATAGTGCCATACTAGGACCCAATCCCTCACCAATCAAAATGTAACTTGTAGACTGTATGGAAAACGTCATATATGCCACTGTAACCCTTTAAAAATGTATTATTTTGTATTGTTTGCCAGAGCGATCTCAAGGCAGCAGAGTTCTCTGGATGCTGAATTTTACATATACCTTTGTTGTCTCTCACAACTCCTGGGGCCTCGTTACGACCCGGACGGTAAGGGATTACGGTACCGGTAAGGGCACCGGTACCGGTAATCCCTTATCGCCCTACTACAAGTTCCCTTTGCAGGTCCTCCCTTAACGCCTGTTTTTACAAGGCAGTAAGGACAGGACCCGCAAAGGGACCTTAGAGCTAATAACGGTACCGCAATTTGCGGTACCGTTATTAGCGCCTTCCCCATTCCCATTGAGCCCTATGGGGGTTCAAATGGGAAAGGGCCCTGGTGAATGGGGAATTACCGCCCCCGCCAACCTTGGAATGGGGCGGTAATAGCTCCATTCACCAGGGCGGAGCCGGTAAGGGTTTGGAGGCAGCCACCTCCAAACTCGTAATGACCCCCCTGGTCTCATTCCCTACTGGGATGTGTCCTTTATTCTGAGTTTCTAATTGTATTGTGGGGAGTGACCATCTTCAGCAGTAAACAAAATTTCCTCCTATGGAACATTTAAAAATGTATATAAAAACACATTTTCACTGTCACATATTCCACAAATGTGTTCCCTTTTGTGCAAGGTTAAATTCCTCTGACTTTGGGGCATGATTATTGAGCTTGAAAGCATCTGGAACATGTGCAATGGAAGAAAATATAATAGAAAGTGAAAAATGCCAATGGGCATCACATGCATACTCTCTTTGCCGTCAGGATTAGTACCCAAGCTCCCCCTCTTCCTGCCAAAAGACATACCTGAGTCATATCAAGCCTACTATGCTAGAGATTGATTCTCTATTATGGGCAGGTTAGTCAGTGGTGCAACACAAAATGTGGGTTCCTTCCTGCAGGCCATGCTGTGCCCCTCCCCCCCACACGCTTTCCTTGACCACCATGAGTGTGCAATGTCCATGACGATCATGGTGTTGCAGGGGCACACATGCACTGCACTAGGTGAAAGATTTATGTTTTTTTAATGAGAGCTTAACACTTTTACCTAGCACAGAATCAAGGCAGTGGTGCCTGGCCCACCAACTGTTTTAGCTCAGTCATTTTTCGATTTGAGGGGCGTAAATATTTGCCACAAGTATGCCAGAGCAACTGACTATAGGGAGGGATTTCGAACCAACAACGAAATGTTAAGTAAAAGGCCAGGCAGTTTGCAATCTGTTTTGTCTGGTAACTCATGCAAAACATCCAATAGATGCAAGCAACCATCAGGCACAGGTACATTTCACAACATATTTTCATATCTTTCATGCCTGTCCCCACAATATATGCCAATATAAAACAAGTCCCTGCCCGCTCGGTCCATACATGTCCGTGCTGGCTGCAGCAATTTCTGCCAATATTCCCATCTAAGATCGTACTCATGTTTGCTGTGAGTGTAATGCCAGTAGTGATACACAAAAACATGTCCAAGCTGGCTCTTCCAATATATACCAGTGCCCCCATATTAAAAATGCCATGCAGCAGGAAAACCTGTCCAAACTGGACCCAATGTAGGCCAGTCTAAAACGTAAGCACACTTATCATACGTGATTTATCTTAGATGCTCAGTAAAAAATGGCATGCCATAATAAGAAATAGCTTGGCTGGCTGCACCAAAATGCCAGTCTATCCACGTAATAACACACATCAAGATGGCTTTGCCAAAAATGCCATTAAAGCATGCCATGTCACTTACGAAAATGTCAAAACTCTCTAGTACTACCCAACCCAGATATATATATATATTATATATATATATATATACACACACACACACACACACACACACACACACACACACACACACACACACACACACACACACACACACACACACACACACACACACACACACACACACACACACACACACACACACACACACACACACACACACACACACACACACACACACACACACACACACACACACACACACACACACACACACACACACACACACACACACACACACACACACACACACACACACACCCCCCCCCCCCCCCCCCCCATTTGCCCACCAGTCACCCATCCATACACTTTCTCTCATATTCACTCACACGTACATTCAAAACATAAATGTATTTTATTTATTTATTTTTTCATTTGTATCCCGCATTAAACCCTCACATATCAAGATGTAAGTTCAAGATGAGTAAACATTCAGCAACAAACACTATACACTACTTTAATAGCCATGCTTTCAAACATTTATGGAATGACCAGTAACATTGATCTGATCTTGCTGCAGGTAGGAGCATGTTGCAAAGTTTTAACATGCTTGAGCCACCCACACTGGTGAGCCTGCATTTTGGCTGGATGAGTCTCTGTGACAACCTGGATATTACCGATTAGGCTCTGGCCTGGCTGACCTCTTTTCTCTCTGATCGACCCTCCCAGGTCCAACTCCGGTCATTCCTTTCATCTATCTTCCTTTCTACTTGTTGTGTTCCCCAGGGGTCTAATCTCCCACCCTACCTTTTCAACCAATACCTGGCAACTCTCACCCACCGCATTGCCATTTTCTGCTCCAATTTCCAGTGCTATGAGGATGGCATTCAACTAATTTTCAGGCTTCCCTCCGCTACCTCCTCTCCTTCTCTCATCTCTGATTGCCTATCTGCCATTCAGGATTGGTGTACCGCCAATAATCTCTGCCTGAATGCCAGAAATACAGAGATCTTCCTCATCGGCACACTTTTATGCTTCTTTCCTTTCACTCTTTGGCCGGCCTTCCTTTGCCCTTCTCCCACCCCCACCTGCGAGACTAAGAACCTCTGGGTCATCTTTGACTCCACGCTTTCCTTCTCTGCCCAAATCTTTGATTTCTCAAAAAGTCAAACATCCTCCTGCACCTCCTCAGAGGTATTCTGCCTTTCCTCTCCTTCCCCCAGAAGCTCACTGTCTCTCGAGTCCTGGTCCTATCTAGGTTCAACTTTTGCAACATCCTTTTTCTAAATCTACCTGCTTCTGCTCTCCGCCCTTTGCAAGGAATCCAGAACAGGACTGCAAGACTTGTCCTTGGCTTCAAGCCCTGGGATTGTATCTCTCCAGCCCTGAAATCTCTCCATTGGCTCCCAGTGGCTGCAAGCATTAACTTCAAGACCCTTTGCATTGTCCAGAAGGCTTTCTGCGGCCTGTGCCCAAAATACCTAGAGCTCTTCGCTCCTCCACCTCCAACTCCCTCTGGGTCTGCTGTTTTTCAAAGTAATGAGCTGGTGGTAGATATTTGTCTTCGGCTGGGGCCCTCCACTGGAACAGCCTCCCTGCCACTCTTAAACTTGAGGAGAACCATCTCCAGCTTGGGTAGCACCTCAAGATCTTCCTCTTTGCTTCTGCCTTCTCTCCCCCTCTCCCCTGCTGATCTGTTGTGTCTCGGCATCGTGCACCTGGTCACCGCCTGACCTTCGGGCCCAGGTACCTGCTCACACTGCCACCCACCCAGACTGCCTCCTGGCAATCCATTGCACTGGGGTCTGTATCTGTAACCCTACAGACCCCCCTGTTTTTCTGCACACCACTATTGCTTTATAGCTAGCACTTGCTCTTATTATTTATTTATTTATTTCTTATTTATGTGTATGCCTATCTCAGCACTTTCCACCTCTCCCCCTCCCTTGCACTGTCCCCTTTTCCTCTCCCATGCATGTTCACGTTCTCAATGTCACTGGGCCTAGTAAGATCATTGTTTTTGTTCTCCCTTGTTCCCCTCCATTGCCTTGTCGCGCTCTGAAACACTTGTGTACTAGCATGATACAAATAAAATATCAATACAATGAGTCGGTTGGTATAGGCGTATCTGGTCGGTCTAGAGGATTGAACTTTAGAGAATTTATGAGTTAGGTAAGGGAGAACCGTGTTGGTTAGGCATCTGTGAGTGATTGACTTTGCCTTAAATGTAATTGGTTCCTGAATTGGGAGCCAGTGTACTTTCCTCCAAGCCTCAGAGATGTTCAAGGCTGAGTGGATTGCATTGTTTTGGATTACTTGCAGTTTAAGAATATTGCGCTTGGTTGTACCAGTGAAAAGGATGTTACAATAGTCTAGCCTTGAGCCTACGATGACATGGGCGATGGTGAGGCGATTGTCAGCAGACAAAAAGAGACTGCACGCATTGATGAGTTTGATGGTGTGGGCTGTGGATGAGGAGATGGCTTTGACATGTCATTGAAGCAAGAGGGTGGCATCTAGCTGAAATCCCATTGTCTTCACTGACTGGGAAACTTGGATGGTTATTCTGTCTATTGCAAAGGAAGAGTATTGGTGATTCAGGTTTTTTTAGGAGTGAGGGGAGGCCAACAAGTACAAGTTTGGTTTTTACGTCATTCAGAGTGAGTTAGCGGCCACCCAGGCTTGTACAGTCCTGTATACATAATGTAGCTTAGTGGAATCCTGATGGTAGTTACCTTATAAGGGGAGAATAATCTGAGTATCATAAGCACAGTTGGTGCATGATATAATGATTGAGTCCAGATGAGATATTGAAGATATTGAATAGTGATGGAGAGACACATGAGCCTTGTTGGATGCCAAAGGGATTTGAAGATGAGGGGGTGCCAGCTTTCTCGTTAAAGACTTTCATTGATCTGCCTTTTAAGAAGGAGCCAATCCATTTGGATGCTACAGGTGAAAAGTTGGCCACATTGGTGAGATGTTGAACTAGAATCGTGTGGTCTGCTAAGTCGAACGCAGCAGAGAGGTCAAGGAGAAGCAGGAATGCTGGTTTCAATGTTTCTTTGATTTCATCTAACTGGTTCTTCAGGTCAAGTAGTACTGATTTGGTGCCATGGCCCGGGCGGAACCCAGACTGACGCCTGCACACAATGCGGTTGAACTCGAGATATTTCTGGATTTGGAGATCAGATGCCCTATCCGAAATCTTTAAGAGGAAGGAGACTGTTGTGATAGATTGGTAGTTTTTTGGAGTGGTAGGGTCCAGTGAAGGTTTTTATCTTTGAGACTAGTGTGGACATGGCAGGAGGAGAAAGAGGAATTAATGAATGTAGTGATGAAGTGGATTAAGGCCTCTGCACAGTCTTATTCAATAGTGGCAGAGTAAGCATTCCCTTTACATCTGGATGGTTACAGGCTTTTTAGAATGGACGTAAACTTCGCTTCTGTGACACTGGTAAGGCAGAAGTGAGGGGCATTGTACACACCACTAGGAGTAGCGGATTTGCGAGGTGGTAGATGATGAGTGCAGGTGGCGGCTTATTTCTGTTGGATTTTCATGTGGAGCATGGCTATTTTGTAGAGGATGGCACTTTGGACTTTGGTGCACCAGGATCCTTCTTTGAGGAAGTCCAGTGAGGGAGGTCAGAGTGACTTGAGTTCTCTGAGAATGATGAAAAGTTCTTGGGTGTTGGAGTTGGCCTCAGCAATTCTCGTATTGTATGTGGTGGTTTTGGCTTGGATGCGGGCTAGCTTGTACGTTTTCACTGCCAAGGTAACAGCGGATTTGTCATTGGCTGAGTGTGATTTTCTCCATTTTGCGTCAGCTTTGTGTTTTTTTCAGAGAGCTTGGAGTTTGAATGTGATCCATGAGTTACGGTGCATGGTGGGTTTTGTTTTCCAGGGAGAGAGGGGTGCAATAGTGTTGAATGAGTGTGACATGGCTTTGTTCTAGACATTAGCAAGCAGGGATAATGGTGAGGGGTGTTATTCTGAAAGAAATATGTCTAGCAATGGTAAGAGGCAGTAAGGCTGCAATCTCCACACAGGGAACCCGTCCCGGAACATTCACACACATTCGCATTCAGAGCCATTCATCCAATGCTCACTTACATCTTCTCTCTTACATTCACTCACACTGCATGCTCAAAACATGCACCCACCCACCCTGAACATTCACAGTCACATTCACACATATTCACTCACCCATACTGCTTCTATCTCAATCACTTACAATGTATTCTAGATATTTTATTTATTTATTAATGTGTTACAGCTTAACATAAGCTTTTCACATATAAATCAATAAAACAATTTAAAGAGTAAAATTCTATTTTGAGAAAAAAAAGGAAAATATCATTAATACAATATAATCAATGAAGAAAACGAAAAGATGAAATAAGAAATATTAACAACATTAAATAAGCTAAAACAGGTAACCTTATATCAAAATAATAAAGAAAACATTGTTTGAGTGTAAGATTTACACTGAGTTACATTTAAACCCTCTTTCAGCATTTATGCTTTGTGTATCTAATTACCATGCAAATTATATAAAATAGGCATTCAGACTGTGTAATAAGACTTGCATGTCAACAGCTCGTGTAAACCTTAACTAATGCAAACAACCGTATGACTAGTTATAGTCACAATCATGAAAAACAGGTAGAATATCTCTATATAGATATTTCTAATAATTTTTCAATTGTTAGCCATACGTTATATAAAGCAATATAGAGCTTCATTCCTGAACCATTAAGCGCCCTAAACCAAAAGTCTTCACTGCAGATGTGGTCCAAATGGTGGACGAAGTCCCCATAGCAAGTTGCATAGGTTTTTAGCATAGCTGGACATCTGGTTAATACATGTTTACCTTATTCAGTCACCATATTGTTCATGCATAGCCGGCGGGATCGTTCTATCTTGGTAAGATTACTCATAATCCCGCTAATAGCCAATACCGGGAGTTGGTCCATCCGCAACAATAGAATAAATCGTCTTAACCGCGGAGAGGGGCACAGAGATAGATGGGGAGCAGGTTTCTTAAAGGTGTATCTCGTATGTTGAACACATTTATAACGTTTCAACTCTTCCAAGTGTGCATAGTTTTAAATCCAATCATCTAGTTCAGATTGTTTAGATAAAGCACACAAAGTAGAGGTTCGAATGCCATTGAACCTATTAGACCAGCCAATCTTCTCCAGATATTCCTCCATTTGTTTTTTCATGAGAGGGAATGAAGAAGATGTATTGATTTCATTGTGCAATGTATTCAGGAGAAGGTTTTCTGTAGATGGTGACATCTTTAAATAAAGTTCAGCTCTTTTTCTGAGGACTTGCGCTTTCAAAGATATCAAGCCCAATTCAAGTCTTAGGATAGACATTGGTATACAATTTGGGAGGCCAAGTAATTTCTTCCAGAATGTTCCTTCTAATGTCTGGAGCCACCCCAAGTCCATGAGCTGCAGGGCTTCTAATCCGTAAATAATCATAGGGGTTAAAAACTGTAGATATAGTTGTCGTGCAGCCCAAACTGTGTATCCGCAGTGAGAAGTGGCAAAACGATATATTAGAGCACTGATTTGTGCCGCTCTCGTAATACGGGCTTGCTTACACATCGTGTATTGACCCTTAGGCTCTAATTCAATTCCCAAGTATCTATAGAAGGGAGTATATTGAATTCTAGACCCTTGTATTTGTAGACTCACTCTGGCGATTTTCTTATTGCTGATGACCATCATCTGGGTTTTGTCTAGGTTGATAGTAAGGCCATTTCTATTGGCATAGCTCCATAGTGCCTCTGCAGAGTTTCGAAGACCATTGATTGTATGGTCCATGATGGCTAAGTCATCCGCATAGGCTAGAACTGGACAGTGAGCGGGGCCTATCTTATGTGGACAGTTATGGACTTCAGATAAGGCTTTTGGTATATCATGAACAAAGAGATTATATAGTGTTGGTGCTGTAACACAGCCTTGCTTTATGCGTCGCGATTGATCGGTCTTATTGGTCATATTACCCTTTGCGTCTAATTTTAAAAAGCCTGTGGTATCCTGTATTCATACCCATTCATATTCTTGTCACTTAGCCATAGTCCTCTTATCTTCACTAACACTGCATTCTGTCCACAGATGCACCCCCCATACAGAACACTCACAGTCACATTCATACATATTCACTCATCTGTCACTCACCCATACTCCTTCTATCTCAATAACACACACTGTATTCTACATATGGGCACCCAGCTAGACCATTAACGCATGCACACACGCACACACACACACACAGAACCCCCACACACAAGCAATCACATTCATACCCATTCAGATACGTGTCACTCACCGATACTACTCTCACATTCTCTCACACTGCATTTTCTGCACGGGCAGCAACCCAGAACATTCACACACATACATAATCACATTCATACGCATTCAACACCAGTCACTCACCCATTCACCTTTTCTCACTTCCACTCACACTTCATTTTCCAAACAACACCCAGAACATTCACACACACAAACTGCATTCTCAATCACAGGACCGGCATACTCACCACCCACCATTCACATGCATGCACCCATAAGCATACTTGCATAACATAACATACTTACATACACAATCATGCCAGACACACTCCCACCTACACATTTGTTTTTCTATTTAAAAATGTTTCCTTACCTGTTCAGCAAGACACTGGCCCTCATTACGAGTTCGGCGGTAACCATGCCGCTATTGGCGGCATGCCTGCCGCCGAAATCGCGTCGAGGTCCGGTTCCTCGGAATGAGGACTTACCAGGCCATTCCGAGTTCGGAAGGCCCGGTAATTCCTCCCTCCAAGGACCCGGACCCGGTCCTTCCCCATTCCCATTTCAGCCCTCATAGGGCTGAATAGGAATGGGAGAGGGAGCAAACAACGGGCCATTACGAGATGGCCCATTGTTTGCTCCCTCTTCCCCTCACGGGAAAACCAGGCATGCTTACCGTGTCCCGCGAGGGGAACTCTTAATGCGGCGGTACGGAGTGAACGGCACCGGCACCTTTTACGGCGCCGTTCACTCCGTACCGCCAGGGTCGTAATGAGGCCCACTGTGTCTTATCACCAAGCCTCTGGCTTGATGCTGCACACCGAGAGAAAGCAGGGTCCCTGCTGCCTGCTTTCTGTCTTACATTAACAGTGGAACCTGAGGTGGAGTGCCTCATTCCCACGCCCCCAGCTGCAGTCACCACGGACCATCCTTGAAGGTTGGACAAAGACCCCCGGACCTTGGGTGGCAGGGCCTCCCATTCCAGTGTCCATTACGCCAGTGAGACCACTCCTAATAAACTTTGCTAGGGGTTGCTGTACAATGCAGTATAATGCTGCCACAGTATTTCCGTGTGTTGACAACATCGACAGGAATAACCCACCTATTCATGACTACTTCGACCTAGAGTTGTACGGTTAGGTATGCTATTCTTTGTAAAGTGCCCAGTCATCTCATAAAAGGCATTATGCTCTGGATCAAGAAATCAGTACCGAGTGATAGGGGTTTGCAGAAACAAAGCGCATCTAGGGAAGGGCAAAGTCTTTAGTCTATGACAGAACTGAAGGTAGTCTTCAGTGAGTGAAAAGGGATTCAGGACCTCCAATTGCAATCCCAAAAGGTCCGATCACACACAATGTTTCAAGCCAGCCTTCCCACAAGCAAACTTTAGCGGTACTGGAATTATCACTAGAATGAATCCTTACCGCACCCAAATCTACGACCCAAGTACCATCAGGTACTGTATTGCCACAACTCCACAAGTCATTTTCAACTCTAGGCGTACTGTTTCAAGTAAAGGTGGCATCTGCCAATTGAGGGTGGCACCCAAATGAGGGTCTTAGTATTCTCCAAACTATTATTTAGTATAATAAATAATAGGATTAATTAGTGTAATAAATGGTGATAAGTAATTGCTTCAACCACCTTGCTTGCTAAAGGGGGATACGTAACGTTTGTGCCCTCCCAAAAAGAAGCTGGGTATTACTCCTCATGTCAATTAGCAAAAGACAATGGTCACGATTCCCAAAGAAGTTACCAGGATTCAATCTGATTTACCCATGACTTGCATCTAGAGTGAGCTGTTTGCTTCTTCACAATTGAAACTCAGTCTAACTCCTGACTTTCTAATAATACACTAAGAGTAAGTCACGTGTATGTCATAGTTATAAAGAGTAATTCAAGTAACTCTGTATAATTTGAAACTCTGTATAATTTCAGCCACTATGACCTGCTCTTGACTTATATCATAGTTACTCATAGTAACTTCCTTTGTGAATATAGGAGTCCTCTCAGCGTGTCAGTGAAGGGTAAATCAGACGTACTCGTGGTAACTTCTTTGTGAATCAAGCACAATCTCTTGATCTTTGTTAATTTAATTCAATTTTTATGTTCTTACTTTGTAACACATTTCAGAAGATTCAAATTCCTATCTCATTATTATTAAAAAATAAGCATTCCATCTGCTGCTCAGAGGCGTGTATAATGGTATTACCATTCCAGCCACTCTCATTGTCTTCGCCTGACATTGTAGGGACAAGCATATGGAAATCACTCAGTATTTTCACTCAGTATATGGTTTCATAGCAAGCGAGTAATACGCCGATTTATGAAAGCATGTGGCCGTCATAATCAACACAGACTTATTTTATAGGTGAAACATGATTTTGTTTTTTAATTAAATAACAAAGCAGTGCTTTGCTTCTTCGCTAGCCCTCAGGTCATTTAATGCATCAGAGCAGACATAGCATTAAATAGCAAGCTTAGACTTGTCCTCCAGACACATCTTATGCTCTTCTCCCCCACCCCTGCATGCTGGCTGCCTGTGATCCTTCCACTTTAATTAAATGAAACATATTTGTGCAGGGAGATCTGGTCCTAAACAAGCATTTCAATTTAATATGCAGGAATTAGTTAATGCCGTTATCTGACACTTAGTCCATGCAGCCAGAACTACCAATGTAATGTATTTCTGTTTTTGGTACAATGCGTTATGAAAGATATGAGTGTAACAAACCGTAGTTATTTCTCTGCAGGGAAAACAATTAATGTTACCAGTAACAGTAAATGTGCTCTGCTAATGAGTGCAGCAAATTGTCGTGGAGGTGCATGGCGTATGTAAAAATGTAATCACTGTCATTGACTGCCTTCTGGCAGTTGAAACTTCCCAGGTTCCTTAACATTTTAAGAGCGCAGGCAAAATGGAATATGCATGAAAGTAATATCTTGCAAACAGTCTCACTTTTATAGTATGTGTTATATCCAAAGAGAAGGATCAGTGGTTTCTACCCAGGTGAGTATATAATTGGACCACTGACCAACACATAATAGACACACATGTACACTTGCTTCTCTCCATAGTCTAATGAATAACAAGCAGCTGATGGAAGAGATATGGCAGTAATATACAGCAACATAGACATGAAGATGGAACACTGGACAGCAACTTCCATCTGCGTAGCTGTGTGGCCAATTTTACACGTTAATCCGAGTCTATGCACCCAACGAAAACCAAGAAGTATTCTTCACTGAACTAAAAACCGCTCTGCCCCCCTTCCTGGAGGGCCAAACAGTAATATGAGGTGACTTTAACATTGTCCCAGACCCTCTCATTGAAAAATCAAACCACCCAGCACCAAGAGACCTTAAAACAGCCATGGGCCTACATCGGCTTTTCAAATTCCTAAGGGTAGTTGACACCTGGAGTGTCCTACACCCAACGAATAAAGACTTGTTCTTTTTCTCACATGGACCCCAGACTTCATCCCACATCGACCTATTGCTTGCCAGCGCTTAACACCTCTCCTTCACAGACAAATTGATGATAGGCACAAGGGTGCTCTCAGACCATTCCCCGGTGATGCTGTCAGCTCGTATCCATAATACAGATCCCCCCACAAGACCACAATGGATCCACTATGACCCGATGTTACACGATATGGCTCTCCGATATGCCCTGACCAAAGCCTTTCAGAACTATTTTAAGGAAAACCCAGTCGGCCCCACCTCAATTGCTACAAGATGAGAAGCGATGAAGGCGGTTATCAGAGGGGAGCTGATAGCCCACGCGGCGGCATACAAAAAACAATAGGCAAAGCTGAAAGAGCAACTGGAGAATGAAATAGCCATACCATAGATGAACCATAAGAAAGGATGGTCATCAAAAGCACCCTGTGCCCCGCAAATAAGCTTGCATCACACTACGCAGAGCAGACCACTGAATCTCTTATACAGACTAAACAGACTTACTTTTCCCATGGAAATAATTCTTACAAGTTCCTGGTCAGAAATCTAGCCAAAGCCCGCCGTCAGAACCAGATAACAGGCCTTGAAGACCCAAAGGGGGGTTACGCAATATGCAGAAGAAGCTAATCTACATCTGGCAACTACACACCTAATCAACGCCATGATTGCCACCCCATGGCACCAAAAGCTACAGGAACAATATATTGTGGAAGCCACCCTCCTGCATCTATCAGAAACAGACAGAAAAACCTTGGATCTCCCTATCACCAATGAGGAAGTGGAACTAGTGATACAATCCCTAAAACCCAGAGACCTAAGTCCAGACGGATTTTCACCCAAATTCTACAAACTCTTGAGAGACTCCCTCACATGCCCACTGATGGAACTCCTGAACTCCTTTTGAGAAGCAGGCACAGTGACCCCGTTGATGCAATAATCCACTACCATCATGCTGCTAAAGCTTGGAAAGGACCCAAGGGAATGCGCCTCATAAAGGCCCATCTTGCTACTCAACATAGATGTAAATATTTACTCCAAAGTTCTGGCAAAAGACTAGCAAGGATCCTCCCTGTACTTATTAACTCTGACCAAATAGTATTCATTGCGGGAAGAAGCACCAGAGACTACATCCGCTGGGCACCGAACCTCATAGATGTAGCAACAGTGTAACACCAAGAACTGGCCCTACTCACCCTAGATGCAACCACGGCTTTTGACTGGATTGATTGGTGGTTTATGTGCCTAACACTTGAAGCATTTCAATTTGGCCCCATCTTTCACACTATGCTATAAGCTAACTACAAGGCCCCCAAAACAGCTCTGAGGATAAATCAGAAAGTATCATCTCACATTACTCTCTCTTGCGGACGAAGCAAGTATGCCCGCTCTCCACACTAATCTTCACCGCTCTCCACACTAATCTTCACCCTAATCATGGAACCCTTTGCCCAAAGAATTTGCAATAGCAAAACCATCAAAGGAATGACTTTAAAAGGTGACCAATATAAGCTGTCTACATATGCCGGCGATGTGATGCTGTCGCTCACTAACAGCCAAACATCACTGCCAGTACCCTAGCAGAATTGGATGTTTTCGAATGAGTGGCAGGTATCTCTGTTAACTACGCTAAAGCAGAAGCATTAGGAGTGAATTTAGCCAAGGAGACAATTCATGACCTGTGACCTATCTGCGCATTGGAATGGAGCACGACAACAACAAAATACCTGGGCGTGCATATTGCAGCAAACCCCAAAATGTTGCTTGTGGCGACCTTCTCCCGTCTATACAGCAACCTGAAATCTGACCTCAAAAGGTGGGAAGGACAGGAAATCTCACTCCTGGGGAGAGTCTCAGCATGCCAAATGTACCTATTACCAAGATTTATATATCTGTGCTCGACTCTTCCAGTGGAAATCTCCCTAAAACTCCTCCTCCAATTGCAAAAACACATCTTTCGATACATATGCAAAGGGGGTGAAGCATGAATCCTAACAGGGTGATAATAGGAGCAGCCAAATGAGGCGGTATAGGAGTACTCAACCTCTGCAACTATTACATAGCGGCCCAAATAACTATTTCTATGGCATGAGCTGAGCCATTGTGCCCCCCAAAGTGGGCAAACATCGAACAGGCCAGAAGCCCAATACCACTAAGCGCCGTTCTATACACCTCAGCCTCAGCACGCAGACAGTGGCAGTCAATTCTCTAATCAACCAGGACTACCCTGAGAATTTGTGACAGCACATTACAAAGGGAAAGAACACCCAAAGGTTTGGGCCCACTCTCCCCAGTTCCCTGTAATCCAGACTTTGCTCCAGGTGATGCCTTTCCAGAATTGGAACAAAGGAGGCCTTCAAACTCTCTCGCAGCTGTTTGAGGATGGATCCCCTCTAACCTTCATGGAATGTAAATCTTACTTCAACCTATCAGAATCAAATAGATTCACTTACGCTCAACTGCGCCACTGGATTTCCCAACCACTGATTAAACAGCGATCCACTAGGTGGTCCACCCCCTGCAACTCTCGCTGCAAGAAGGCCCCTGAAGAGGGAACATCACAAACTCTTATAAGATGACATGCTAGTCATCAGACCCGCATATATGTCCCAGTGGGAAGAGGACCTAAGGCACAACATCGATGACCAGACATGGGTCGACATCTGGACTAGAAAAAACTCTGCCTCTAGATGTGTCACCAATAGAGAAGGAGCACTCAAATTGCTCTATCAATTGTTCTATTCGCCAGAGGGCTTGCATCACTCCAATAGCTCTCTGGACCCTAACTGCTGGTGATAATGCAGAGCACACAGAACCTACTTTCAAATGTGTTGGGGATGCCAGAGAACACAATCCATCTGGGAGAATGTACTTTGAAATATTGAAGCCATCACGCACTGCAAACTCCCGCTGACACTGGGAATAGTTCTACTAGGCACGCCACTACCGGATTGCTACCCAAGACCGGGATCGACCACAATGTTGATTATTCATCTCCTACTAGCGGCAAATATCTCACTTGCCCGCAAATGGAAATCTCGGGATGGCCCCTTCTCCCGCTATGGTACACTCAATTATGGGGGTGTAACAACAAACAGGAGTATTGATTTGGTAAATAATGTAGTTTTCAGGATTAAATAAAGGAGAAATTAAATGAAGAGCGGTAGAGATATGTCTCCATTCCATCCTGATTCAGTATGGGCCCAACTACTATCTAGTAAGGATGCCCTCAAAGGAAAAAAGTATCTTCCGGAGAAATTCTCAACCAGGGTGATAACGGTATGTTTGTCTGTATGGACTCTATGGGACTAGCCATAGGCTTCCTTCATGGCAGTAGAATCCTTGAGTTGCCTTCTACCTTTTGGCCAAATGGGACAGGAATGCAACAAAAAAGTGTTGTTCAAATTATATTGCAAACTGTTCCTTATGGCTCACCAAGGAAAAATCTGAAACAAATAGCCTCTATTTTCCAGGTCCCTCCCAGTGGTATCTCACAGGTGTATGCACTACTCTTTATGATCGGATGAAATTCTGATCTCAACTGGGCCTTTTCTGGTGGCCATAGCTTGGTCTGTGTCCCTCAGGTAAAGCAAACAATTCTAACTTCTAAACCATGGATCAACAAAGACTCCAGCATCTTCTAGAGGTGTGAACGCCAAGAACGGTTTACATGTGCCTGGTCAGGTTATACAGCGCTTCCTTTTTTCAGGAGTCTGATCCTATTACTCAAGCCCATTTCTATTTCCACCTCTCTGAATCAATGTTCACGCATTTCAGGGAGCCAGAATCTATTTGTCAGCTCTGACTCTTGAAATATCTGTTGGCTGACCTCATCACTATTCCATGACAAGCTTGGTCTTCCTCAAAAATCTCTCAGGAACTGGAATACTGTGAGACTGATAATCCCACACCATGCACCTCCAGGTAGATGGACACAGTCTGTTTTTTTTTTTTAACTTTCAGCTTAACCTCCTTTTCCCCAACTAAAACCCTGTCTTGTTTTAGTTCTTTCCCCTTCTTTTTATGGTGTTGCAACTCTCTTCCTCTTCCTCTAAATCATTCTACCTTCTGCTCTTTATTTCCTCTTATTTATTCTGCGTTCTCCCTCTTTCATGTTCTTCTTCTCCAATTTATTGTGCACTCTCATCTACTTCTGCTTATTCTCATCATCCAAACCCGTCAGTAATGTCTTCCCCCATGTGTGTTTCTCCTCCATCAACGTCTCCATGACTTTCCCCACCCCTTAATGATCTCCTTATCCAACCTCTTCTATACTATCAAGTCTGTGATGATCTTCAAGCCTCTTCTGAACTCTCTCATCCTTCTCCCAACACTCTTTCTGCACCTCTATCTTCACCTGCACACTCAGCTCTTCCTGCACCTCCACCTCATCCTGAACACTCAGCTTTCTCTGTAGCTCTACCTCCTCTTTATCTTCAGCTCCCACTGCACCTCCACATCATCATGTACATTTAACTCTCTCTTCACTCCAGCTCCTCCTCCACCTTCTGCTCACTGCACGTCCACCTTCAATTGCACTTTTGGATTTCTCTGCACCTCCACCTCCTACTGCACCTTTATCCATACACGTCTTGACACTTAGATGATCTAAACACCTACAGCAGCACTGCATTAAGGTTTTGCAGCTAACTGTCATTATTACTGCCCACACGGGATTGGGCAAATCCTGACCACGCAATCACTTCAGGTGGTAAGGATCAGAAATCAATGAAGCATCTCATCCCATGGACTAATGTAGCAAGAGCCAGGAATGCCTTCTTGGAATTATGTTTAGTGGACATATTTTCTGCCATGCACACATAGTGGTCTGTGAGTGGAGCTGGACCAGCTCATAGCTTCCTGTTTGGTGTTCCCCTGTCAGCATGTATGGCTTCTTTCTCCTCCCTGTGGGCAAGGTTCCTCTCGCCAACAGGCTTCCCAGCTACCACTTATGAACCACGCAATACCTAAAGTGTCTGGATCTTCTGGTTTGACTTGTCGCAACTTCTGCACTCAAACCTTAAAGGATCAGTGTCCTTGGATGGTACCATGTGAAGAGTCCTTGCCTCTTGACCTTAATGTTGTGGGAGAGACCAGGCGTTCCTGCCTATACCACCCCTGGCACCCACTATGTGCAGTGGGTGGTGCACCAGACCTTCTGAGTTGCACCCACATGCACCCATTGTGGATGGTAGGTTATATAAACCCTGTGTCCATCATGTGTATCCTCTTTTTCCAGCAGTACAACCTGTGCAAAGTTTGTCCTGTGTACCAATCGTCAAATCTCCACCACAGAAAAAGAGGGATGCGTGGCATCATCCCATCACTGTGTAAACCAGAGATTTAAGGTAAACATGATTGTGGTGTCAATCCTGCCATACTAGGGACCCCTAAACACTTTTTGTTCTTGGTCCCAGAAAGAAAAATTGCATGAAGTATTGTTGACCCTTTTACAAATTTCTATGTATGACATCAGTCTACATTGAAGTTATCCTGCCTGCCTAGTTTGTCCATATCAATTCTGCTGAGTTTGTCAAGAGGGCAACTGTTCATTCACAGCGGTGGACTGATAGTTTCTTTATTTTATATTGCGGTGTTTCGAGAAAGCAGTGCTATTTTGATATAGCTCCATAGTGCCTCTGCAGAGTTTCGAAGACCATTGATTGTATGGTCCATGATGGCTAAGTCATCCGCATAGGCTAGAACTGGACAGTGAGCGGGGCCTATCTTATGTGGACAGTTATGGACTTCAGATAAGGCTTTTGGTATATCATGAACAAAGAGATTATATAGTGTTGGTGCTGTAACACAGCCTTGCTTTATGCGTCGCGATTGATCGGTCTTATTGGTCATATTACCCTTTGCGTCTAATTTTAAAAAGCCTGTGGTATCCTGTATTCATACCCATTCATATTCTTGTCACTTAGCCATAGTCCTCTTATCTTCACTAACACTGCATTCTGTCCACAGATGCACCCCCCATACAGAACACTCACAGTCACATTCATACATATTCACTCATCTGTCACTCACCCATACTCCTTCTATCTCAATAACACACACTGTATTCTACATATGGGCACCCAGCTAGACCATTAACGCATGCACACACGCACACACACACACACAGAACCCCCACACACAAGCAATCACATTCATACCCATTCAGATACGTGTCACTCACCGATACTACTCTCACATTCTCTCACACTGCATTTTCTGCACGGGCAGCAACCCAGAACATTCACACACATACATAATCACATTCATACGCATTCAACACCAGTCACTCACCCATTCACCTTTTCTCACTTCCACTCACACTTCATTTTCCAAACAACACCCAGAACATTCACACACACAAACTGCATTCTCAATCACAGGACCGGCATACTCACCACCCACCATTCACATGCATGCACCCATAAGCATACTTGCATAACATAACATACTTACATACACAATCATGCCAGACACACTCCCACCTACACATTTGTTTTTCTATTTAAAAATGTTTCCTTACCTGTTCAGCAAGACACTGGCCCTCATTACGAGTTCGGCGGTAACCATGCCGCTATTGGCGGCATGCCTGCCGCCGAAATCGCGTCGAGGTCCGGTTCCTCGGAATGAGGACTTACCAGGCCATTCCGAGTTCGGAAGGCCCGGTAATTCCTCCCTCCAAGGACCCGGACCCGGTCCTTCCCCATTCCCATTTCAGCCCTCATAGGGCTGAATAGGAATGGGAGAGGGAGCAAACAACGGGCCATTACGAGATGGCCCATTGTTTGCTCCCTCTTCCCCTCACGGGAAAACCAGGCATGCTTACCGTGTCCCGCGAGGGGAACTCTTAATGCGGCGGTACGGAGTGAACGGCACCGGCACCTTTTACGGCGCCGTTCACTCCGTACCGCCAGGGTCGTAATGAGGCCCACTGTGTCTTATCACCAAGCCTCTGGCTTGATGCTGCACACCGAGAGAAAGCAGGGTCCCTGCTGCCTGCTTTCTGTCTTACATTAACAGTGGAACCTGAGGTGGAGTGCCTCATTCCCACGCCCCCAGCTGCAGTCACCACGGACCATCCTTGAAGGTTGGACAAAGACCCCCGGACCTTGGGTGGCAGGGCCTCCCATTCCAGTGTCCATTACGCCAGTGAGACCACTCCTAATAAACTTTGCTAGGGGTTGCTGTACAATGCAGTATAATGCTGCCACAGTATTTCCGTGTGTTGACAACATCGACAGGAATAACCCACCTATTCATGACTACTTCGACCTAGAGTTGTACGGTTAGGTATGCTATTCTTTGTAAAGTGCCCAGTCATCTCATAAAAGGCATTATGCTCTGGATCAAGAAATCAGTACCGAGTGATAGGGGTTTGCAGAAACAAAGCGCATCTAGGGAAGGGCAAAGTCTTTAGTCTATGACAGAACTGAAGGTAGTCTTCAGTGAGTGAAAAGGGATTCAGGACCTCCAATTGCAATCCCAAAAGGTCCGATCACACACAATGTTTCAAGCCAGCCTTCCCACAAGCAAACTTTAGCGGTACTGGAATTATCACTAGAATGAATCCTTACCGCACCCAAATCTACGACCCAAGTACCATCAGGTACTGTATTGCCACAACTCCACAAGTCATTTTCAACTCTAGGCGTACTGTTTCAAGTAAAGGTGGCATCTGCCAATTGAGGGTGGCACCCAAATGAGGGTCTTAGTATTCTCCAAACTATTATTTAGTATAATAAATAATAGGATTAATTAGTGTAATAAATGGTGATAAGTAATTGCTTCAACCACCTTGCTTGCTAAAGGGGGATACGTAACGTTTGTGCCCTCCCAAAAAGAAGCTGGGTATTACTCCTCATGTCAATTAGCAAAAGACAATGGTCACGATTCCCAAAGAAGTTACCAGGATTCAATCTGATTTACCCATGACTTGCATCTAGAGTGAGCTGTTTGCTTCTTCACAATTGAAACTCAGTCTAACTCCTGACTTTCTAATAATACACTAAGAGTAAGTCACGTGTATGTCATAGTTATAAAGAGTAATTCAAGTAACTCTGTATAATTTGAAACTCTGTATAATTTCAGCCACTATGACCTGCTCTTGACTTATATCATAGTTACTCATAGTAACTTCCTTTGTGAATATAGGAGTCCTCTCAGCGTGTCAGTGAAGGGTAAATCAGACGTACTCGTGGTAACTTCTTTGTGAATCAAGCACAATCTCTTGATCTTTGTTAATTTAATTCAATTTTTATGTTCTTACTTTGTAACACATTTCAGAAGATTCAAATTCCTATCTCATTATTATTAAAAAATAAGCATTCCATCTGCTGCTCAGAGGCGTGTATAATGGTATTACCATTCCAGCCACTCTCATTGTCTTCGCCTGACATTGTAGGGACAAGCATATGGAAATCACTCAGTATTTTCACTCAGTATATGGTTTCATAGCAAGCGAGTAATACGCCGATTTATGAAAGCATGTGGCCGTCATAATCAACACAGACTTATTTTATAGGTGAAACATGATTTTGTTTTTTAATTAAATAACAAAGCAGTGCTTTGCTTCTTCGCTAGCCCTCAGGTCATTTAATGCATCAGAGCAGACATAGCATTAAATAGCAAGCTTAGACTTGTCCTCCAGACACATCTTATGCTCTTCTCCCCCACCCCTGCATGCTGGCTGCCTGTGATCCTTCCACTTTAATTAAATGAAACATATTTGTGCAGGGAGATCTGGTCCTAAACAAGCATTTCAATTTAATATGCAGGAATTAGTTAATGCCGTTATCTGACACTTAGTCCATGCAGCCAGAACTACCAATGTAATGTATTTCTGTTTTTGGTACAATGCGTTATGAAAGATATGAGTGTAACAAACCGTAGTTATTTCTCTGCAGGGAAAACAATTAATGTTACCAGTAACAGTAAATGTGCTCTGCTAATGAGTGCAGCAAATTGTCGTGGAGGTGCATGGCGTATGTAAAAATGTAATCACTGTCATTGACTGCCTTCTGGCAGTTGAAACTTCCCAGGTTCCTTAACATTTTAAGAGCGCAGGCAAAATGGAATATGCATGAAAGTAATATCTTGCAAACAGTCTCACTTTTATAGTATGTGTTATATCCAAAGAGAAGGATCAGTGGTTTCTACCCAGGTGAGTATATAATTGGACCACTGACCAACACATAATAGACACACATGTACACTTGCTTCTCTCCATAGTCTAATGAATAACAAGCAGCTGATGGAAGAGATATGGCAGTAATATACAGCAACATAGACATGAAGATGGAACACTGGACAGCAACTTCCATCTGCGTAGCTGTGTGGCCAATTTTACACGTTAATCCGAGTCTATGCACCCAACGAAAACCAAGAAGTATTCTTCACTGAACTAAAAACCGCTCTGCCCCCCTTCCTGGAGGGCCAAACAGTAATATGAGGTGACTTTAACATTGTCCCAGACCCTCTCATTGAAAAATCAAACCACCCAGCACCAAGAGACCTTAAAACAGCCATGGGCCTACATCGGCTTTTCAAATTCCTAAGGGTAGTTGACACCTGGAGTGTCCTACACCCAACGAATAAAGACTTGTTCTTTTTCTCACATGGACCCCAGACTTCATCCCACATCGACCTATTGCTTGCCAGCGCTTAACACCTCTCCTTCACAGACAAATTGATGATAGGCACAAGGGTGCTCTCAGACCATTCCCCGGTGATGCTGTCAGCTCGTATCCATAATACAGATCCCCCCACAAGACCACAATGGATCCACTATGACCCGATGTTACACGATATGGCTCTCCGATATGCCCTGACCAAAGCCTTTCAGAACTATTTTAAGGAAAACCCAGTCGGCCCCACCTCAATTGCTACAAGATGAGAAGCGATGAAGGCGGTTATCAGAGGGGAGCTGATAGCCCACGCGGCGGCATACAAAAAACAATAGGCAAAGCTGAAAGAGCAACTGGAGAATGAAATAGCCATACCATAGATGAACCATAAGAAAGGATGGTCATCAAAAGCACCCTGTGCCCCGCAAATAAGCTTGCATCACACTACGCAGAGCAGACCACTGAATCTCTTATACAGACTAAACAGACTTACTTTTCCCATGGAAATAATTCTTACAAGTTCCTGGTCAGAAATCTAGCCAAAGCCCGCCGTCAGAACCAGATAACAGGCCTTGAAGACCCAAAGGGGGGTTACGCAATATGCAGAAGAAGCTAATCTACATCTGGCAACTACACACCTAATCAACGCCATGATTGCCACCCCATGGCACCAAAAGCTACAGGAACAATATATTGTGGAAGCCACCCTCCTGCATCTATCAGAAACAGACAGAAAAACCTTGGATCTCCCTATCACCAATGAGGAAGTGGAACTAGTGATACAATCCCTAAAACCCAGAGACCTAAGTCCAGACGGATTTTCACCCAAATTCTACAAACTCTTGAGAGACTCCCTCACATGCCCACTGATGGAACTCCTGAACTCCTTTTGAGAAGCAGGCACAGTGACCCCGTTGATGCAATAATCCACTACCATCATGCTGCTAAAGCTTGGAAAGGACCCAAGGGAATGCGCCTCATAAAGGCCCATCTTGCTACTCAACATAGATGTAAATATTTACTCCAAAGTTCTGGCAAAAGACTAGCAAGGATCCTCCCTGTACTTATTAACTCTGACCAAATAGTATTCATTGCGGGAAGAAGCACCAGAGACTACATCCGCTGGGCACCGAACCTCATAGAAGTAGCAACAGTGTAACACCAAGAACTGGCCCTACTCACCCTAGATGCAACCACGGCTTTTGACTGGATTGATTGGTGGTTTATGTGCCTAACACTTGAAGCATTTCAATTTGGCCCCATCTTTCACACTATGCTATAAGCTAACTACAAGGCCCCCAAAACAGCTCTGAGGATAAATCAGAAAGTATCATCTCACATTACTCTCTCTTGCGGACGAAGCAAGTATGCCCGCTCTCCACACTAATCTTCACCGCTCTCCACACTAATCTTCACCCTAATCATGGAACCCTTTGCCCAAAGAATTTGCAATAGCAAAACCATCAAAGGAATGACTTTAAAAGGTGACCAATATAAGCTGTCTACATATGCCGGCGATGTGATGCTGTCGCTCACTAACAGCCAAACATCACTGCCAGTACCCTAGCAGAATTGGATGTTTTCGAATGAGTGGCAGGTATCTCTGTTAACTACGCTAAAGCAGAAGCATTAGGAGTGAATTTAGCCAAGGAGACAATTCATGACCTGTGACCTATCTGCGCATTGGAATGGAGCACGACAACAACAAAATACCTGGGCGTGCATATTGCAGCAAACCCCAAAATGTTGCTTGTGGCGACCTTCTCCCGTCTATACAGCAACCTGAAATCTGACCTCAAAAGGTGGGAAGGACAGGAAATCTCACTCCTGGGGAGAGTCTCAGCATGCCAAATGTACCTATTACCAAGATTTATATATCTGTGCTCGACTCTTCCAGTGGAAATCTCCCTAAAACTCCTCCTCCAATTGCAAAAACACATCTTTCGATACATATGCAAAGGGGGTGAAGCATGAATCCCAACAGGGTGATAATAGGAGCAGCCAAATGAGGCGGTATAGGAGTACTCAACCTCTGCAACTATTACATAGCGGCCCAAATAACTATTTCTATGGCATGAGCTGAGCCATTGTGCCCCCCAAAGTGGGCAAACATCGAACAGGCCAGAAGCCCAATACCACTAAGCGCCGTTCTATACACCTCAGCCTCAGCACGCAGACAGTGGCAGTCAATTCTCTAATCAACCAGGACTACCCTGAGAATTTGTGACAGCACATTACAAAGGGAAAGAACACCCAAAGGTTTGGGCCCACTCTCCCCAGTTCCCTGTAATCCAGACTTTGCTCCAGGTGATGCCTTTCCAGAATTGGAACAAAGGAGGCCTTCAAACTCTCTCGCAGCTGTTTGAGGATGGATCCCCTCTAACCTTCATGGAATGTAAATCTTACTTCAACCTATCAGAATCAAATAGATTCACTTACGCTCAACTGCGCCACTGGATTTCCCAACCACTGATTAAACAGCGATCCACTAGGTGGTCCACCCCCTGCAACTCTCGCTGCAAGAAGGCCCCTGAAGAGGGAACATCACAAACTCTTATAAGATGACATGCTAGTCATCAGACCCGCATATATGTCCCAGTGGGAAGAGGACCTAAGGCACAACATCGATGACCAGACATGGGTCGACATCTGGACTAGAAAAAACTCTGCCTCTAGATGTGTCACCAATAGAGAAGGAGCACTCAAATTGCTCTATCAATTGTTCTATTCGCCAGAGGGCTTGCATCACTCCAATAGCTCTCTGGACCCTAACTGCTGGTGATAATGCAGAGCACACAGAACCTACTTTCAAATGTGTTGGGGATGCCAGAGAACACAATCCATCTGGGAGAATGTACTTTGAAATATTGAAGCCATCACGCACTGCAAACTCCCGCTGACACTGGGAATAGTTCTACTAGGCACGCCACTACCGGATTGCTACCCAAGACCGGGATCGACCACAATGTTGATTATTCATCTCCTACTAGCGGCAAATATCTCACTTGCCCGCAAATGGAAATCTCGGGATGGCCCCTTCTCCCGCTATGGTACACTCAATTATGGGGGTCTAACAACAAACAGGAGTATTGATTTGGTAAATAATGTAGTTTTCAGGATTAAATAAAGGAGAAATTAAATGAAGAGCGGTAGAGATATGTCTCCATTCCATCCTGATTCAGTATGGGCCCAACTACTATCTAGTAAGGATGCCCTCAAAGGAAAAAAGTATCTTCCGGAGAAATTCTCAACCAGGGTGATAACGGTATGTTTGTCTGTATGGACTCTATGGGACTAGCCATAGGCTTCCTTCATGGCAGTAGAATCCTTGAGTTGCCTTCTACCTTTTGGCCAAATGGGACAGGAATGCAACAAAAAAGTGTTGTTCAAATTATATTGCAAACTGTTCCTTATGGCTCACCAAGGAAAAATCTGAAACAAATAGCCTCTATTTTCCAGGTCCCTCCCAGTGGTATCTCACAGGTGTATGCACTACTCTTTATGATCGGATGAAATTCTGATCTCAACTGGGCCTTTTCTGGTGGCCATAGCTTGGTCTGTGTCCCTCAGGTAAAGCAAACAATTCTAACTTCTAAACCATGGATCAACAAAGACTCCAGCATCTTCTAGAGGTGTGAACGCCAAGAACGGTTTACATGTGCCTGGTCAGGTTATACAGCGCTTCCTTTTTTCAGGAGTCTGATCCTATTACTCAAGCCCATTTCTATTTCCACCTCTCTGAATCAATGTTCACGCATTTCAGGGAGCCAGAATCTATTTGTCAGCTCTGACTCTTGAAATATCTGTTGGCTGACCTCATCACTATTCCATGACAAGCTTGGTCTTCCTCAAAAATCTCTCAGGAACTGGAATACTGTGAGACTGATAATCCACACCATGCACCTCCAGGTAGATGGACACAGTCTGTTTTTTTTTTTTAACTTTCAGCTTAACCTCCTTTTCCCCAACTAAAACCCTGTCTTGTTTTAGTTCTTTCCCCTTCTTTTTATGGTGTTGCAACTCTCTTCCTCTTCCTCTAAATCATTCTACCTTCTGCTCTTTATTTCCTCTTATTTATTCTGCGTTCTCCCTCTTTCATGTTCTTCTTCTCCAATTTATTGTGCACTCTCATCTACTTCTGCTTATTCTCATCATCCAAACCCGTCAGTAATGTCTTCCCCCATGTGTGTTTCTCCTCCATCAACGTCTCCATGACTTTCCCCACCCCTTAATGATCTCCTTATCCAACCTCTTCTATACTATCAAGTCTGTGATGATCTTCAAGCCTCTTCTGAACTCTCTCTTGATGGGGGAGTTACAAACGCAAGAGGGTATCTGTTCATTTACAGTTCTTAACGCATTCCATATCGTTCAAGAACAAAGGAATGAGAAACTTTATCAGTCCCATAGTCAAAAAAAGGTGTAATAGAAATCAAATAAAAAGCAAGCGCAAAAAAATGCACGAGAAAACGTACGGGGAAAACAATGCATAGGTTTTCAGTGGTAGTAGTTTTCATAGATATTCTTGAATATTAGACGTTGTCTGGTAGGACCAGGGACAATGATACCACCAGGAACTAAAATGTTATTTCCATGAAACCCTGGTGTTTATTTCTTGCTGTAAAGGAAATTGGTTCCATCATGTAGCACCTGCAGCTTGATTGTCCTGGTGCTGAATTTCTTTTGTATTTGCCGCATCAGTTTTGGTTATCTTTGAGGTAGCATCCATCATGTGTCTGGTGAGGCAGGCATATTTTTAAAGATTCTGCTGGAGATCCTCCAGGCCTGGTACCCAGTGTTTAAATGCAACTCTTGAATCTACAGTGAGCCAGTGAAAGGATATCTGCGCAGGAGTAATGTGTTCCAGTAGTTGTTGTTTTAGGATAAGCCTGTCAGTCTTATTTTCAGTATTTTGCGTGTGGTAACAAAGGCTTGTAAGGAGTACAATGTAGATCTTTGTGTTGGAAGTATTTTGCAACAGCTGCTGTCTATACTCCAGTTGTTGATGTCTGAAAGATATTTCGGGGTGTGATTATAATCTTGCAATCGGCCTTCAATTCCGAAAATAATCTGAGTATCACCACTGTAGGTTCAAAATGAACCAAGGAAGATAAATGAGCAATTAGAACAGCAAGTATCTTCATGTAGAAAATTAAAAGCTGTTGTAATGAAATTGATCCTTAAGGGATTATGTGGTTGATGAAATAAAGATGTGCAGATATGTATTTCCAAGTAAAGTTGTGAGCCATTTTAAAGCAAGGCTGTACATGCATGGGAAGCTTTGTAGTGTTTGGAATAGGGTGGACTGATTAACAGATACAAAACTGCTGACCTTGAAGCAATTTACCTAATTTCATAAAATCGTATACAGATTCCATCTGGTGTCAATCCATCCATGACAAGTTTAATCATAAAATATCAGTCCATCAACATTCCAATACTGCCCAGCAAAGGAATCGTACCGAGAGTATTCCCAGTTCTCTTCTTTCGCTGGATTCAATGGCCTACGTTTCTAATCATGACCTTTTTCAATCCTTGTTTCATTTCCGCCCATACACAGTGGCTCAGATTTGTAAAATTGTAGCCTGTATGACATCCACCTCAGGCATAGGAGATAGTTGTGCATTTAATATTCTTAAGGCCTGTATCGACATTCTTGCCCCTTTGAGAACTAAATTGGTTAACCTATAATTTCCTGAATCCACAGTACCACTGTTTCTTAAGGAGTCCTGAATCACTCCCTTCCTGAAGAAAAGTTATCTCGATTGCAACATAGCCAAACATTTCCCAACCAATAACAAATGTTCATTTTTTTTTCAAAATCTTGGATTGTGTCGCGTATATTCAACTGGAGGTGTTCATGGAGACAAATAATTTATTGAACCAGAGACAATCGGGTTTCAGACATAGCGATGGCATGGAGGGCGCACTGCTGGATCTCAAATCGAATATTTCCAGCATTGTGGAGAAAGGTAAACCTGTCTTCCTACTGCTGCTTGATCTATCTGCAGCGTTCGACCTGGTGGACCACTCTCTATTAGTTACCACATTGAGCGAACAGGCTTACTGCTCCAGTATGGCTTCCTAGTGGATCTCATCTTTTCTTGGACCCAGGAGTGCCAGAGTTGCTGTGCAAAACACCAGCTCAACGCCCACACTTGTCACTTGCGGGGTTCTGTAAGGGCAATGTATCGCTCTGTTGTTGTTTAATATGTTTATCATGCCGCTTCTTTCTCTTCACAATGACCTAGGTGTGCAGTATATCAACAATGCAGATGACACCCTATTCATCCTAGAATTGTCCAGCTGTTAAAGCAGAGACTATGATGCAATTAATCTTATCTATAAAGCTATCCAAAAAAGGATGGTTATTAATTTTTTAGCACTTAACCCTGTAAAAATGGAACTTCTGATCCTAGCCTCAGGGCAAAAGCTCAAAAACCTACCTTTGGCTATGATACTTTTCTCATAAAGTATCAAAAAGGTGAAAACATTGAGCATAGTGCTGTCCATGAAACCCCATGTGGCTTCTGTTTGGGCCTCTTGTGGCTATGTTACTAAATTATTGAATCACATTACTCCATAGATCACACTGAAAAAGAGATCTTTATTGGCCACGGTCCTTATTATTTCACAACATGATTATTGCACCAGCCTGTTGTCAGGGACATCAAAGGCTAATCTTCAGGCCCTGCAAGTCGGGAAATATCACAAATGCTAGCCAAGCTTTGGTCAGGCTCCCGATTAAACATTGAATCATGCATAAGCTGCTCTCTCTCACCTTTAAGTGCCGTAATGACGAGGCTCTGCAATATCTGGTTAACCCCCTCACAGCCCTTCCTTCTGGACAGTGCCTATACTCCTATGACCCTTCAAACTTTTTCTATCTAGATATAATGTTAAAACATTTAGAGGATCCACATTCAATGTTCAGGCCCCATCGCACTAAAACAAACCTCTGCGTGAACTCAGGCAGGCCAACTCCATCAGCAAGTTCAATAAAAGAGTTAAAACTCAACTGTTCAACCTTGATTCAGACGAGGTCCATATTGGTTACAGACAGATTAGACAGACCTGTCTTCCACTACCTCTCTGATACTCGCTTGTATTGTTCTGTTTTGTCCTGTCTTGTCTCCTTGTGTGCCTTGAGGTCTGTGGGCGAGAAGCGTGTGATAAGAATTAAATATAATAAATAAATACATAAATATGTGTACCACAAGATAAGGGGTGCACTCCCATTCTCAGTATACCTAGCAACTCAGGTGGTGTTCTCCTCCTAGTGCCTTTGAACCTTTGAGCCCCATGCTCTTTACCAGAAGGCAGTACCAGGTGTTCATGATTATTTCATCACAGGGAATTCTTGTCCTTGTAGTTGCAAGGTGCTGAAAACAGGCACTACCCCAGATAGCTCCTCCACTTTAACTCCAAAAATCGGTGGAATTACCACCCATATAATTCTACCAGTGGTAATAGCGCCAAACGTGTAGTTTGGTGGTGCAGGAAAAATGGTGGTAATGGAATTACCTCCACTTTTTTTCCCACAGCGCCAACCTTATAATGAGGCCTAACAAGTAATGTTCTAGTGGGAGAACTATCCAATCCAAAGAAATCAAAGTTCAAAGAAATGATAATCAACAATTTGAATAGGGGCAGATCAAAGCCCAGCTTCAAGTTAGATGGCAAAACCATAGACGTGGAGGACAGCTTCTCTTATTTCAGTGTACAATTTACTCCAAATCTCTCCTGGAAAGCCCAAATTGAGTTAGTTTCATAAACCTGAGGTGCAAACACAGTGATAGTTTTGCTGATGAAATAAAGATGGTCTACTGTGGGAAGTTTGGATGCACCGTTGCCGACGGTGCGGAGGTATGGAGTCTTGACAAGTAGTGAATAGTATTTTTGTAAGACACATCGTTATTCTACAAAAAGCTTTCCATTGGCTGAATTGTATGCAGATGTTGGTTTAAAAGAACAGGAGAGAAGGTTAATGGGCATCAGGCAGATATGCTGTAAAGAGAGCTGTCTCTCATGCAAGAGAGCTGGTAGACGTGGCATGACATGAACTCTTTTCTCAATCCTTCATTTCCCTCTATAGGAAGAAATTGTCAGAGCAACTCACCGAATTGGGATTTAGCTATGCTTTGGATCTGCATTATAATCTAACGGACTGCAATAGCCCCTATTGCAAAAACATAAAGAAGCCTAAGGGGTAAGATTAAGGGGGCTGAGGGAGGAGGAGTCTGCAAGCTTGGCGCCAAATACATTGGGCTGAGATATTTGTCGCAGAGTAGGCCGTCAATCATATCTCTCAACGCTCTGTAATCCTTAGATCAGACGACTGTTCGCTCTCACTTGAACTGCCATTCTACTTCTAGACTTAAAAAATTGAAAGGCCAGTTGAGTCCAAATTGTAAAATGTCTTTTGCAAAGAAGGAAGGCCTGCCTCCTTTTCTTCTCATATTCCCCGCTTATGATCTCTTTAGGGCACAATGCATCCTCCCCTTTTTAGTAAGAGAAGGATTCCTGGATAACCTTCATGCTGCTCTGTCATTTCTTTTGGGGGACTTTGATACCAACATTTCCAAATCAGCTGAAAGTTTTATTTATGGGGCTTGGTAACATAGGGAAAATATGTTTAGTAGCCCCTGAGTTCAGAGCCTTTCAGAATAATGCTTTTTTGGGGATGGGTGTCAGCCTTACGCTGACCTTTCCTCGCTTTCCCCACTTGTCAAGAGCAATCTTGTGGCTTCATTTTAGTTTGCAGTGTGCCTAACTTGTTTTGATGTAATTTTACACTTTACTAAGGACTTTTTTGTGGAGGGTTACCATTATGTTCACATTTAACAATTTTAAGACTACTCTGGTGTTTTTACTTTATGATTTTGTTGTGGTGTTGTATTATTTTTTTATACCAAGTATTTTTTTTCTGTTGGATTTTTTTTATGCTGTCATGAAAGGATTGATGAGCCAAAAGTGAAAATAAAATCAAAGTCATGGGAGAGGTACCATAAAAAAATGCATCACTTTAGCTATGATTTTTGCCTCTTATTCACTACCACAAGAAGGGTTTATCTGCAGGATGCAGGTAGTCATCTGCTCCCCTAAGTGCTGGCACATGACATATGAGGCAGGTTTTTGACACAAAATGTGCACATTTAAGGAAATGCATATGTGAAAATGCAAGGGCCGCACACTTATGTTACATTACCTGGAAAACACTTCCAAGTTCATTAAAGTTTCACCAACCTTTTCTCACCAACAATTTTGGAATAACTATGAGGTAGGCCAATGAAAGAACTGGATCTGTCACATAATGGGACATCATTATGACATAACAGTGGGAACTATGGAGACTTTCAAAAAGTGTGAGAGGAGAGGGATTATTCTGACATTTGAAAGAGATGCAGGAGAGAACATCACAGTGGCGGAGAGTGAGTTTTTGAACTGGCAGGGCGTACATGTGTGTGCCTAATATGCACAATGACCAAGTGCAGCGAGGGAGCCCAAACCATACAAGGGAGGTTTGGGAGTGTTATCCCCCTGAGAAATTGCTTTAAATAATGGGTTAAAATGTAGTATTTTACAGCACTTTCTGCAAACAATTGGAAAAAAAGCCACACAGTTTGCAAAACATTTTTGTATGATAGCACATGAAAACCCAAAATATGCTAGTTACCAACAGTGCCCAGGACCATTTCACAAAGCATTTTCATTATGCCTTCGTCGACAAGACATGGTAGTATCTAAAATCGGTTCATGCGTCCTTTGCCCATAGATGTCCATGCAGGCTACACCAATATGTTAATATTGCCATATAACTCCCAGCCATTAAAGAAATGCCTTGCCACAGAAAGAAAGCATATCCAGCTAGCTTGACTGGCCTGCATTGGATGTAGGGCAGTGACAACACTTATCATGTTTGCTTTACCTTTTATGCACAGTCACGATGCACAGTGACAGTGCATCAGGGGTATAGAAAACTCAAGTGACAGTAGACTGGCCTACCTTCATTGTAGGGCAGTCTAGCCTACCTTCATTGTAGGACAGTCTAGCCAAGTAACAAGTAACAAACAGAGCCGTGTACTGACCCGTGACTCTACGATTTGAACTGCAAAACCCTTGAGGTTACAAATGTATCTGAAAAACCGTGAGCGGGGCAGGCTGAGAAAAATGGTCATCACTTATTAAAGTGAGGTCCCTTTTATATGCAAAGCAAGCCTTTCATCTCTGTGCAATGGCTTTACTGAGGTCTGCTTCTGCAAGTGACCTCCTGTGATTTCCTAAACTTGGCAGGTTTTGCAGTACAGAAGTGATAGCCTTGCTGTCACATTCCCAAAAAACAATTTAAGGGCTTTGTAGTCAGGCAAACAAGTTGTTGGTGGGTCTGGGTAGGTTTGGATTGAACAAAATGCAGAATTCTGAGTGTACAATTGCATTACCTGTAGGTCCAGATAATTGTGTTGTCCCCATCACTATTGCTGATGTAATAATTTTTGAAGAAAATCATTGGTAATAAACACACATTACTAGAACAGTTTTGACCCAGATCCTAAGGCACTCCAGTGCAGTTGCATCACTTCAAATGACTTATTAAAGGGTAACTCAAAAGTACAATGCACTGTCTGATGCCAATAGGATGACATGCTTGTCTTTCAAACTAATCACAAATCTAGTTGTCATCTCTATTGCAGCAAATATGCTTATCTGCGCTATCAAACACCATTACGATAGTTTAAATAGTTGAGAACTAAGCTTATTTCCAGTACTATCAGAATTGTCCTAAATGTCTTGGGTTCACAGTGCATTTGTCCTTTTAGTGAGGTGGGCAGAGACATGCAAAGGAGCTTTCTAAAAGCTCCTCTAGGCTGGTGTGGCAGAGGTTATGGTGCCCCATGTAAATTAGGTTAGTTTGGCACCCTAAATGTTCTTCAGCCTAGCCAAACCATGCTTCTGTTACCCTTAATGGGCAGTAATTGGGCATCACGTGTGAAGCAAAGACAAGTGTTAAGTTGTGGATAGTCTTGCCTATATTCAATGTCGCCCCGACTATCCACATATTAACACTTCCACTTGCCATGTTTGCTTTATCCCGAGATGCATGGTACTGTGTACATTGAGGGTAAAGCAAAAAAGAATGACATTCCTAAATTAGCATACCCTCCCCCCTAAATGTACCGGGGAGGGCTGACACACACAGACACGCACCACAGAGAAACATTTTGACCTGTACTTTCACACACAACTAACATCAACATGCATACATAGATGCATTCAATCTATATATGTAGTCATACATACACCTTACATTTAAAAACTACAATTGCCTTGCCTCCACATGCGCCACACAGCCACGGGAAGGTCCGGATGGGCCTTTCCTCCTCTGGGGACGTAGACAAACTGC
Organism: Ambystoma mexicanum; assembly: GCF_040938575.1. NCBI lineage: Eukaryota > Metazoa > Chordata > Amphibia > Caudata > Ambystomatidae > Ambystoma > Ambystoma mexicanum. Next base: position 1,400,151,704 of record NC_090922.1, read on the forward strand.
TGACAGCAGAGAATACCTCTCCTGTCAATCATCATGTTCACATTGTGTGTCTCCACAATGTGAACACACTGACCGACAGGAGCGGCTCCTCTCTTGTCAGGCAGCATTTATACGCTGTTGGCGTTATAATCAGAGCCAGTGGAGCCAGCCTTCCGATGCCCCGCCAGTCCTATTATTAGCCGCTAATCTACTGTGGGGCCAAAAGGCTCTGCGACAAACGAACAAACAAAAAGTAACATAGCACGGACACGCCCCTGCCTAGAGGCTGGCAGCACAGCCCCCATGAACATATCCCATGGTAGACTGTGCTCCTTTTCACTCCCGGGGCAGGGGGTTTGCAGACCCCCCTCCCAAAGTGGCAGGCCACCACTGGAACAACACCTGTTCCTATTGGATGGATTAAAGAGGCAGACTAACATAAGGGCTACAGAAGGGAAGATTCTTATTCTTAGGCTGACTACTGTCCACAAGGAGACCTGCAGACATCCCTGGGAACACATGAGGATTTTCCATGCCTCTAAAGATTAACCAGCAGTGATTTCCCTAAAAGAACTGACATATGCTCTCTATAACTATTGTACTGGAAAGTGCTTGGGAAGTTGTTACCAAAGTACATTCATGTAAAAGTGAAATAAATAGTGCAATCTCACTTTATGTAAAATTAAGTGAGATGTAAATGCAATTCAACTTAAAATACTTTGTGTGCTTAATGGTGCAGATAGCACTTTTGTGAATTTTAGTGCACCGCTCTTTTAACATCATAACCCAAGTAACATTGAATCTTCATCTTTCCACAGGCATACTCAAAAATCCAGACTATGAATCAATCATGAAGTAGCATAGTTTGACAGACTTATTGATAATTTGCAGCCAGTGGATGCCATAGTTATTTAAACTAAATTTAAAGGAGCCATTTATATTGCCATAAAAATAGTGTGAATGTAAATCTCATGCAAATCCTCATTCTGAAATTGCACAGTGAGATTCACATGTGATTTGAAAGGAAATGGACCTGAAAAACATTTTCTCATTTTGGGAGAGGGAGTAAAAAGAGCTTGTGCATTCCAAACTGAACACATTGCTTCTATAACTGAGAAACTAGAAGCTGTGGTTGTGTAACTAGAACGTCTATTGTTATTCTGAACGTAATGTATACACATGAAACTCATCATTACAATAAGAGGTTGGGTGTGTGAAATAGTGAAATTCATGCAGGTAGGCCCTGTTTGTTTTTGAAGTCTGTGATATTGTAACATTGCTGTGAATTCTCTTGCATAATGCGGGGACCTCCTTTGCTTTGATTTCACCTTTATTTCTTTATTTAAATAAATGTGCGTTTTGACCAAACTGCCTGCTTATAGGCTCGGAATTGTAGTTTTGGACTTTATCTGAGGCTGTATAAGATTGGGATGGCCACCTAATGAACAACCCAAATACCGACACATTAATCGAAGTACATCACCCACTTTGCTGCTCTTTAGGTTATGTGGGAACTGTGATTACCTGCATTTCATTACTCTAGAGATATGTGCATCATGAACAGTGAACCATCTCCTTCTCACACTTTACCAAACAAGTCCCTTCATCTTTTCTTACAGTGCTGTGTGCAACAAGACTATCACACATGGCAGAAGACTGCTAAAAAGACCACTTTGCATTCCATTGCTTTCCCTGCTGCACTCTACAAGCAAAGCTTTAGACAGAGGTGCTACCGATTAAATTGCATATACTGCAGATGAAGTGTTTCCACTATAGACAGCAGAGCTATCCCTCAAATTTGCACATTCTAAAACTGAAGGTATAGTGCTGCTTCATCACTTCATCAGTGGTGGCCGGTGGGGTAATTTGGGCTGTGTCTGTGTGCTTTGTGGGAGACAGTCTGAATCTTATGAGAAACATGGGGGTGGACCTCTGAGAGAAACAACCAGGGATTTTGAACCCTACACGATCACCTGATGTATTCATGACAAACGTTATCCACTGGTTAGTGTCTAACTTGGCCGTGGAGCACACTGCCTGTGAAAGTTAAAGTGCGGTTTGAAGTTGCTCCAATAAAAACGTATGAAATCTGGTGAAAAACCATTGTTAAACGACATTTTGGTTATAGTACAAAATCTAAAAACCAAATCCATTTGTCAGTTATGTTAAGCTACATTCTGCCAACTTGTCTCCCTACCATGCACTACTCACACCGACACACAACCCCATGGATGAAATCACACATGACATCATCTCTCAGAGGTTTCTCTTAAGAACCAAGATACCGTCAAAACAATAAATACATTTTCGATATTCTATATGAAAGTGAACAAGCAACTCTATGGTACAGATTTGCTCATACATTAAAAACTGGAAGTCACGTAATCTGGATGTCAGCTAGTGTACTACTTCAAAAGATAAAAGAGTCAGGACTGCATATATGTTAGCAAATATGTGCACAAAAGGATACTGGTTCCAATGTCATGCTGACATGTGCTGCATTCTGGGGATCCTACGTCTCCTTAAATGGTTTGTTACACTGTGTTGCGCAGAATACACATGGAATGATTAACGTGACTTCCTATGCACTGTAAATCGAAATCAAGAAGGGCACGCCACATTTTACATGAGCAAGGTCAGTGGAAAGGGAGCCATGTCCTTGTTTTCGGCCAAATTTCCCATGGCCCTAAATATAACAAGCCCCACACCTACAACAAGACCAGAAAATAGAAAAGCCCAGGGCCTATTCTGCAGCCATGACATTAGCACATTTTCCCTTTGTCTACATAATAACAAACACCTCAGCATAAAGAAACCTCCCAGAAAATAGGTCAAATATACATCATAGACGCAAAGTGCTCATTTACAATTTCCACAGCTATTTTGGTTCCCCAATCACATCATAAACCTACTGACCACCACCAGGAAACGGCTAACACAATCCACACATTATCTACAAGTACACACCATTATACAAATAACATATGCAAATTCCCTTTGTACGTCAGGTAATGCCTTTCCTGCTTAAGCAGATAGACCATTTATTGGACTAATCATCTCAACAGCATCACTATCATACTGGCATATGCCTCTCAAATTGGATTGTGAGAACAATAGTATAACCTCATTTCAAGTTTCCAGACCATCTAAAGATTACGTCCTCTCATGTGTGGACAAGGTAATGCTGCAATGCACATGAAATAAGTAATCAATATACTTAAATAAATATATCACAGTGTTGCTACTGCAGTGCATTGATGTCCACATATGCAAACAGTATCCCTCAAATGTATAATGTACAGTTTAGTGAGACAGTGGGTCTCATTACGAGAATTGCGGAATGGGTTAATGGGCGCCGCTAATGGTGACGGCCCCGTTAACAACATTCCGCAATATTACGAGGTCCCCTCGCGGGACCGTCTAAGGACGCCTGGTTCTACCAGGCGTCCTTACCGGGTCCCGCGAGGGGACCAGGGAGCTAACAACGGCCGGTCATAATCGGCCCGTTGTTAGCTCCCACTCCCATTTCCTTTGAGCCCTATGGGGGCTCAAATGGAAATGGGGAAGGTCCAGGCCCGGGTTCCCTGAAGGAGGCATTACCGGGCCCTCCAAACTCGGAATGGCCCGGTAATTCCCCATTCAGGGAACCCGGACCCGGATACGGTTTTGGAGGCAGCCATGCCCTTATTAAGGGCATGGCTACCGCCAAAGTCGTAATGAGGCCCAGTGTCTGAGTACATGAAACAGAGGCCTTGGCCAATACGTAACAATAATGCCAGTTTTCTGCTCTTCACAACATATGATCTGCACCCCCTACTCATGACAGAAATAGTCTAAGTAAATGCCAAAGGCCTGTTTTATTATCAATCCATATAAAACAGGGACACCAATGAGCCCAGAAGTCTCCAAAGATATTTCAATGTTCTCAATACAAACATCAGCTTTTAACCATGAAACATGTCATCATTTCCATCACATTACAATCTTAGTTTAAAAAGAACGAACTATGGGGTCGAGGGATTGGTTAGGGGATTTGTCTACATATAGTTTACCCATGGGTTAGTTGTTTCATTGGAAATAACTATTTGACGGCCTCACCTTGTAACACCCCTAAATTAATACGAGTAAGAAAGACATCATTTTAGCACCAGGTAATTGACTAATGCAAATGTTACATGGATGCAATATTTTGAGAGCTGTGATTGGTCTGCTTTGGTTTTACCGACCTTGAACACTTGGCTGGTCATCAGCACATGAGCAAAAATAGTGGTGGGGGAGTGACATCAAGGAACTGCTTCTTTTAATTGAATTAGACACCATCCCTTATTTCCTAGGTGTCGAGCCAGAGTATCTAGCTCTGTACTTGGCCTTGTCCAGCATCCCTTGCTCTGGGAATGTGTGGGGAGGGAGGGCAGGTGCCTATCAGTGTCTGAGGTTAATCAATGGGCAATGTCTTCCAATTGTCGCGCCTTGAAACACTTGTCTATGGGTGCACTATAAATAAAATATCAATTCATATCAATTATAAATCACGTATGAGAAGACCACATTTCAAATGATTCTACTTGACTTTTATTCGGATTTTAGCTCATATTAATGCTGGTGTTATTACTCTCTTTGGCCACTGGAGGCTTGGTTGAGCTATTCCTCATGCAGTATTAAGCTTCTAAGTAATTGGCACCTGGCTTTCAAAGGTTGCTTGTTCTCCACCTAATCTAAGCGAAATAGGTAAACCTGGGGATGATTATCTTCTGTTCTCTTCAGAGCCATCCAAACCTCCCTTTTTGCAGTAAACCTGGAGAGGTGCTTCACAACCACTACCTGGCCCGCACAGGTCTGTATTTCAGCTAATTCAGTAAGTTGAATCCCCCTGCTGCGTTAGAAATTCTTTGAGGCTTTCCATTCACTCTAATGTGGCTTTGCCACCCATTTTATTCAAGATGGCCACTAGTTAACATTTCATTTCTATGCTTCGTAAGCTATACATGTATATAATTTGTCTTGCATTCCAGTGTATAAATTGATTATGTTAGGTTTCTCATGTCTATATGGGGCAGGTAATATTCCTCAGGTCTAAATGCACGTTTGATCTAGTGTCTGTGTTTCTTCATGACCAGTGCATATTTGCTTCATGTCTATTTAATCTTTGTGTGTCAGTTTGGCTGTGATACCACTTGATCCCATCATCTCCAGCTACAGCATGTTCATTTCTTCTTGAATTTGCAGATGTATATCTTCTATTGTTCCAGGATAAAGATGGTAGAGTTGTCTTAGTGAATAGTGTTTGTCATATTTGTGGTATAGAGGTACCTTGGGTGTCCAGATCTTGGTCACGCCCCTCAGGTTACCTGATATTTGTATATACTCATCCACACTCCAGGTTATATAGCAGCACTCCCCATTTGGTTTGCAGAACACCCAACATGCAAAATAATTACAAAGGGTCTCACAGAATTGCGGGGTAACAGAATTGTGGGAATAACATAATTGTGATCCTGGAGGGACAATAGGACTTTGTTTTAGGTCAATATGAGGTAGATTATCAATGTATTATCTGCATTCATGGACTTTAGAACAGAGGATAGCACAGGGGCCACGTGCTGGTCTTCGAAGCAGGACCACACAGAGCAACAAATCCAGGATCTGTGCTTAGAACCCGAATTCAAGTACAGTATTAGGCACATTAAATAAAACCAATTTAAAAAATAAAAATAGTGTCCAAGTGTATTATTATTTTCATTCCTACTGCCTTTTTAGCAGTCTTCTTACACTGGTTTATGGCTATTCTCAAGATTCAGAATCCCAATAGCACTAACACTAGTGTGGCTATTAGTATTTTGAATGCATTAGCCAGCCAGGAGGGGATTCAAGAGAATAGATAAGAGAGCCAGTCATCATCTTGCACTTCTTCAACCTACTCTACCATTTTATTGTGGAGATCTCTTAACAATGTTATGGCTTCTGTGAGGGTCCCATTTTCCTCATCATGGGCAGTTCGTATTTCTGCACATGTTAGCAAATAAAGGACATACCTATGTTGAAGAGGCATGAGCCTTATTGCTCTTAGATTTTCCTTTATGGTGGGTTATTTGCAGCCACTTGTCATTCATATTGGCCTACAAACTGGCAGTAAAGAGAGATGCGAAGAACATTTCTATTCTGCTGATTAATTTATGCTCCTCCGGTATGTCGTCATAAGCCTTTTCTATTTTGCCTGAGATTTAATTACTCCTTTTTTTTTTGGTCGAGGGTGAAGGAACTTTTCTTTCTCATATGTGTTTCCTGAAACATAATGTCGCATTCTTGATCGGTATCATGTGCAGGAGGCCTGCTTCATCCCCTGCCCAGTTGAGCAATTTGGAACATTTAGTCCATTCCTTGAGACATGCATCATTTGCAGTCTGCACCACCTCTACTGGTACAGACAGGAGTGTTTTTGTCTTACACCCCATCGTTCCTTTGTCCCACCCTGCTTGAGTAAATAACTGGCCATGTATTAATAACTGGGGTCTGTCCCAGCACCCTGGCACCCCAGGTGTCTCTTTCCCTACAGCATTTGGGCACTGTAACAGTTTTGTATCTACTATTGTAGCATCGCCTTTATTTGGGCCTTCTAATCTACATTGTATCATCGTATTGTTCATCTTCGGGTCATTCACCATAGTCTTGGTTTTTATATAGATATCCTCAAAGGGGAACATGTTTTTTCAGCCTTCGTAAAGTAGCCCATCTTACTTTGAATTGCCCTGTAGGCATACAGAGTGCTAAGTGCCTTAGGCAATGAGAATCATGTGCAGGTATTTCTTTCGCCACAAATGTGCTAGAAGCGATCATGTCATAGAGAATGAGAGAACACACATAGCAACTCTCATCAAATGTCCCTCTACCTACCTGGCTCATGTGCTGGCACCACATACTATTAGTCACCTGGGCAGAGTCAGTTGTGTATGCATTCATATGTTGGAAGTCAACTCTAGCATTTCTTTTCAGCCTTTTAATCTGCTTAGTGGCAACAGAGAAGTATTGGCTTATTACTTCATCTAACGTGGGACTGGGGTGCCCATTGTTATACATTTGTTTGGTTACATTATAGAGAACCAATTCTCACAACACCAACAGGATAAAGAAATTAAGGCTGCAGAATGTAAAAAATGTAGCTACATGCATTACTGCTAATGTGTCCACATGTTGCAAAGGGCCATGTTCATTAGGTGGTCTGCATGCCAGAAGTATATATCTCACAAAATTGAAAAGGCCCATATTTTTCTTTTCACTGGGTCTTTCACATTATTCTCAAGATGCTGGTTTCTACAGGAAAATCTGCACAACTATAGTCTGAAGAACTCTTCAAAAAATAAACCTGCTCTTTTGGTTCACCAAAAGGGTGGGAACTGTTGTGTTGCTCATTCACAAAACCTGATAACTGTCTATTATGGAAGAGAAAATTGCAAATAGTATAGCTTTTAATGGCAACATCAAATGTCTGTATTGTTCTCTCCTTGTGAAAGTACTTATTTTTTACAATCCTCAGGGGGAAAAAGTTACCTCGATTCTGTTGATTTACTGATTTAGGGAAGGACAGTTTAATATCTGTTTTAGTCTGCTAGTTGTTGTCTGCTCCTTATGGCCGATTGTGTTTGCATCCACGTCACCTCTTCTTCACCTTCAGCTTCAGGGACGGGTGGCAAGGCAGTCTCGCCTTTGTATGGTTTGATGTCACCGAGATGGAGCCACGCTGGCCTTCTTTTCACAAGTACTACAGTGGGTGAGACCTGCTCAATGAGGTATGGTCCCTCAAAGCACGGTTTGTTCCCACGCCTTACAAAACCTTTTATTAAGACATTGAAAATAAGATGGGGAGCTTGAGCACACTTTTTGAATTGAACTGTTCACTGTCTTCCTCATTCTTGTTTGACCTCGCCGCCGAACTGGAAGCTGTTGAGACATAAAAAAGACACTCGCCGTCATGGCAGCCAAATATTCATGCGTTTCAGAACCCAGCACATCAGCAGAATTATGGGAATCAGTTTGCGTCCGACTGGGAGGAGCAGGAGGTACATGCATACAGCCTGTGAGGAGTCAGGTGATGGCCTGAGCTGGGATGATTGCTTTTGGCCAATTTAAAGCTTGCTTTCCATGAGAGAGCAGGTGACGATGAGAGCGAAAGAGAGAGAGTGGTGAGAGCCAGGTCATAATATTGTAGCACTTTACAAGATCGTAAGTGTTGAAATGCTCACTATAGTTATCAATGATATTGTCATGTGATATATGCAGTTGTGTTGATGCTTCCAAAATGTTATATGTAAAGTCAAACTGCCAGTAGTAAGTCGTATTTATAATGAATGTATGCAGGCTATGTGGGAATGCAACCTGTGTATTTGTGTAAAATAGAGATACTGCAAGCTCTGGGCAGTCAATCTGCTGGTAGGACGTCATGTGTAAATGTGGGGGGTATTAGGAGGTATTGCGGGCTCTCGATCGTCAACCTGCTACTAGTTAGTGTTATTGATAGTAGACGTACAGTATGCATGCTCTGCAGGGATACAACCTGAGTATTCGTGGAGCATAGAGCTTTTGCAGGCTCCGGGTAGTCAAGCTGTTAGTAGAACGTGTTATTGTTAATGGAACTAGAGTATGCAGCCTCTGTGGGGGTGCATCCCATGTACAGAGGTATACAGAATCATTGTGGTCTCTGCAGTAAGGTAACATACTTGTAGTAATTGTGTGGACGTGTAGAAATGCCTTGTGGGTAAGGCAACCTGCTTGTAGTAAGTTGTATGTGGAATAGCAGAGTAGGCAGGCTCTGTAGGAGTTAAGCTTCAGAAGCATTGTGGGCTCTGCAGTAAGGTAACCTACTTGTAGTAATTGTGTGGACGTGTAGAAATGCCTTGTGGGCTCTGCAGTAAGGCAACCTGCTTGCAGTAAGTTGTATGTGGAATAGTAGGATGCAAGCTTCAGACACTATCGGTGCAACAGTGTGCAGTCTTTTCCAGGAATGGTCAGAAAAAGCATATGCTAGTGGTAGTGCAACTTTGAAGTCAGTCACATCAATAGCACTGGCTTCTCAGTGAAGAGCACCCAAGAGCATCCAAAGTCATCAAGCAGCCCTTCAAACTAAATCAGGATTGTACATTGGAAAAGCAACAAGCTCATCTTGCTGCCTGCCAAATATCCAAGAAAAGTAACAGTTTGGGTATCTCTTCTCTGTTGCCCACATGGGATGCCATCGTCAACATGTTCAGCAAAAGGGAATGGTGCAGGGCAGCCTCCAAGCAGCTCCCAAATGCAGACAATGGGCACATTTTCTCCATCATGTCATCCACCTACAGCAAGAATCACCCAGATTTTCAAAAGCCTTGTCAGTGCACCATCTTTGCAGATCACACGGCACAGATGCAATTGGCTATTTCCAGAAGGTCATTATTTTCAATGCCATTGTTGGCAATTGATTAATGTCTCTTTTCCATTTTAGAATGCAATGCATTAAGGCAGGTCATGGCCTTTTTGATCCCTATGGGAAATTCTGTGTCAACCATCATAGATTAATCTCTATGACCATGATGTAGACTCAGTGGGAATGTCACTGGGCCATTCAAAGGGTATGAAAGGTCACCTAACAAAGGATTTGTGGACCAGGGCTCATAGCACATATGTCATGTATGTAAGTGAATAACCATACCCAGTACCATTTATAAGCAAAGACCAGAACAGCAGCCACCAGCGTTCGTTCAGCATCAGGCCACCTTGCATATCAAAGGGTTTGATAGCAGGCCCCAAAGCAGTTGATCTCTGAGAAAATGTAAAGGTGATTGTGGCACGTTGGATCTCTCCTCGTGGTTTCCAAGTGGGTGCTGTGGCAGTTCCCAACAGGTCTAACGTTGAATCTTCCCTGATGATAGGCAAAGCCATGCACATGCTCTGCTTTTACCATGTCCTCTGTCTTGTGGTCAGCCACTTCACAAGCCATTACCCACCACTAGAATCGATGGCAAGTGTAGCCATCATCACTCTTATACCAAGCTAAAACACTCAATGTCAACGTGCTGCAGCATCTGTGACTGTAATGCAGTGACCGGCTACTGCAATAGCCAGAGCAAGGCACTGGATGGTCTACCTAACACTTACACAGTGGAAAATATTAGACAATGGGCTTCATTATAACCAGGTGGGTCCAGTAATAATGTGCCAGTATTGACATATAGCAGTACTTTACTAGACCGGCAGAGTACAAGTATGCCAGTGGGGGTAACCAGAATTACCTCCAGCCAAGTGCTGGAGGTAACGCAGGCCCCCACTGGCATAAAGCAGCCAATTTTTTGGGACTGGTATTGTAGGTGCCAAAAATAACAGCATATCCTCTGATGGATTCCAATGGGACTCCATGGAATTTGGATTTACCGCATTTTGCTCCACGTGTAATTTGCTGGTAAAATCAGGATATCAGGTGGCGGAAACAGTAGGTACGTTTTCCGGTATCCTGACAGAGTTTCCACCAGTATACCGGCAAATTTATAACCTACTCTGTTTCTTCTTTGATAAAGGCCCTTAAAGGGGCCACCAAGCCGGTTTTCCAGTTCACTTCTCAAGTCAGTGCGGTGCTGTCACCGGTGTATCTGTTTAAATTAGAAGTATTCAGCATATTACACAAACGTGAATTATCTTGTGATGCAGAAAAAGGGTAACAGGCTACAAATCTACTGTCAACCTTTTGGCAGGATCCAGAAATTGTGCATCCTAGCATCTTATCTTTAGACAAACACACAGGGTTTTCATTTTTAAGAAGAGATGCTACCCAAGAAGCATGCTACCCATGTGCAAGGATGCACTAAAGAGTCATATATAATCTGGGCTGAAATAAGATAAACGCTCTCATTACGAGTGTGGTGGAGCGGTAAAAAGTGGCAGTAACAGAATTACTGCCATATTTACTGCTCCGCCACATCCCGAGTTTGGCCTTGGAGTGGATGATTTACTTACAGCATAAGGGTGGAGGTAAATCCTCCAACTTTCCATCGAAATCTGCAAAATCGGCAGAATTACCACCTGCAGAATTATTGTGAGCGGTAATTCTGCTGAAATCCCAATGGATTCCTATGGACTCCGAAAAATCCACCGAACCGAGTGGCAGGGATGGTAATCCTGTTTGGCGGTATCCCCATAGATTTACCCCCAGAATACTGCCAAACTTGTAATGAGGGCCAAAGAGCTTAAGGTCAGAGATCAACAACAAAGTGTTGAAATACAACAATATTTGGAAGAAAACAACCTCCTAGGCTTGCGACAATCCGGCTTTAGACCAAGGCACGGGACTGAAACTGCCCTCTTGGATCTAAAAATCCAAATGGATGACGCCAAAGACAAGGGCAAACTGGCCATCTTGCTCTTGTTGGATCTTTCCGCTGCCTTTGACCTGGTTGACCACAGATCCTCACTCAACACCTCTCCTCGGCTGCTGCATTCTCTCAGAATGCCACTAAGTGGATCCAGTCATTTCTGTCTGACAGGACGACTAGAGTCTTCGCCCCTCCCGCGGCTGCGGACCCTATCCCAATCACATGTGGAGTGCCACAAGGCTCCTGCATTTCTCCCACACTTTACAACATCTTCACAAAGCTCCTATTTGACTGTCTTGACGATCTGGGTGTCAGCTACACTAATTATGCAGACGACACCCAGGTCCTCATCACGCTCACTGGTAGCTATGAAGAAGATGTTGCAAAGCTTAATGATACCTACTTAGAAATCCAAGCCTGGATGGCCACTCACAGTCTTTGCCTTAACAACGATAAGACAGAATTGCTTATCGTAGGCTCCCAGGCTCGCCTTAACAAACTGGACCAAAGGTACTAATCCTTTACCATTGATGGTAACATCATAAAAGTCTCCAAAGAGGTTAAAACATTAGGTGTATACCTCGACTCTACCCTATCTCTAAAGAAACAAATAAACTCGACCATCTCAGCTACCTCATACACCAATAAATTGATCAATGCCTGCAGGCCTTTTCTCTCCAACTCTAGTTGCCTCACACTATCTAGAGCGCTGATACTGTCTAAATTAGACTATTGCAACACACTCTACTTAGGCACTTCCACTAAAAACTTGAACAGACTCCAGATTCTGCAAAATAATGCACTAAGATGTGCCCTCAACCTCCCGCGCAAGGCGCACATGTCCACAGTTAGAAAAGAAGTCCACTGGCTCCCGATCCGTGACAGAATTAAGCTAAGAACACTGGTCATCACCCACAAGTGCCTATCACTTACTGCCCCACGTTACCTTTCTGACAAATTCTCTAGACACTGCCCCATTAGACCCACCAGAACACCTTATCTACACCAACTAAAGATCCCCAATTATAACCTAAAAACATCAGGGGGCTCCAGTTTTCCAGTGCTCGCAGCACAATGCTGGAACACCCTCCCCACTTCAATTAGATCGGAAGCCGCTTTCTGGCCATTCAGAGCCATGGTAAAATCATGGCTACTAGCCTAAACATCCAGTCTTTCACTGACATGACCTGCTAGCCGCCGCTCTCCACCGGTAGCTATGTTTAATCTACCAACAGCCGATTTAGGACCAACCTGTAACCCGGTCTGCATTAGCCACTGTAACTTCTTTCCTGCATATTCTCTGTTCATACTTCTCTCGGTATATTCTACTCTTGTATGTAAACATTCAGAGCCTGAACTAATGTACGCTCTGTCCGTTGTACCTTGATGCTCGTGTAACGATATGTAACTCAGCTGTACACATGATTATGCGCCCAGTTACCTGAGGGTTCAGATGCACTTTATAAATAAACAAACTAAACTAAACTAAACTAAACTTGAACAAGACCACAGCAAAGACACTTTTCTGACAGTGTACACTGATTTTTCACTACTCCTGACACTAGTTCCAGCATTCCCAGTAATATTCGTGTTTGTCATTCCTAGTAATCATTAAGTTTACAACATTCAAGTGTACCACACTGTATCATCGCATATTAACCATGTATATCATGAAGAGTTGGAAGCTCCAACTGAAAATTGCCAAGACATTTACCACCAGGCCATAAGAACATAATAGGAAGCAATGTGATTAGGGACACTGAGGAAAACTTTTCCATATACTGAGGGAAAAGGAATACCTATGACATGGTGACAGCAGCATTGGTGTTTGCCCATACAGAAGTACTTGATTCTTGGACTTGGATCCATCCTATTTTAATTTGCATAGGGCCCTATCCTCAAAATGAAATCTGGCGCAAGTGCGCAGACATGCTTTCGTAGCTACTCATGTATGCCACAAAGTTGCCTTTTCCTCCCTTGGTCTTGGTGTTTCTGTGCATTTTAAAGTGCATGACAAATTCACAAACTGGATGCGTTTCTAAATGGCCAGAAAGCACCTTTTGAAACAAACACAGGGGGAGGCCCAAATCGTGGTAGAGTAATTTCTGATGTTTTACTTTAATTGTGACAGGCACATTTTAAACCGCATCTGTCACACTTTCCTTTCCATCCCCCAAAAGAGGATGGAAATGCTTTTTTTCCAATCATTTCAAAGAGAGAGGCACTTTGAGGGGCCCGTCTCTGTGAAATGTGCTCCAAGCTACCATGCAGGCAGGACATTATTCATTAGTGTCGTGAGCACACCCTTGACACTAATATATGCAATCCAGCTAATCACTGCTTGTTTGCACCACTGTGCAGCCCCTCCTGAAATGCTCTGATCCACTTTAAGAATAAGATGAACTGCACAGCAATCAGCGCAAATGAAAAAACTCACCCTGTGCACTTTTTTTCACTTGCATTCATTTTTGAGATTCTAAACCTAAGTGTGTAAGTGTCAACAATGCCTGTGGTGTGTTAATTCAATATGGTTTATATGAACAAGCATCCACCAGCCTTTCTAACAGCTCAAATTAAATACTGCCCTCCCTGTTTTGGAGAGGTGCTGTCACAGGACTTCCATGTAGCCATGTATGAAGCCTAAACCTGTCCCATGGTTTACAGTCGATGGGGTTCTTTTCGGCCAGTGCTAATGGGAGCCAGTGAATCTCCCAGCAAGATTTGGTGTGCTCTGGGGGGCTAGGGAACGCTATAAAATGAAGGGATACATTTCTATGTTTGGTCTTTCCTAGACATTAGGAGCAGGGGTGTACAGGCCCACAACCTGTGTTGTACAGTTTTGGTGGATTTCACCGCGGATTTCAGAAGTGTTATCTCTTGTCACTGTTTGTGTGTTTATTAGGCCACCTTTGTCCTCTTTCCTTTTCCTTATGTCCCCTCCTAGACACATTTTAAACAGTTGTCTGGTCCTTTTCTCTGTCCAATTTCATCGTTCCATCAACCAAAAATGTTTAAAAAATAAAACAATGAAGCCCTATTCCCATTTGTATTTCAAATCACATTCGCTGATATGTTTGTCTTACTAGGCCTTGTTGACTTCTTTCATTTCCCTTACCTTGCCTTATTCAGTTAGTATTTGAGTTTGTTTATGAAACCCCCAAAAACCTTCCCACTTGTATGTTAACAAAGAAATCTTTCAAGTTGAAGATACTGGGCCTCATTACACGGTAGGCGGTAGGGATTTCACGTTACCCGTAATGGAATAACGGTAACGTTAAATCCCCATGCGAATTACGACCCGGCTCACCGCCTTTAGCGGCACCGCTAAGTACGGTGCCACTAGCGGGCAGTCGGCGTGCGCGCGACCCTCCATCCCGTAAATAACGTCATGCCGCTAATAGCACAGCATCACAAGGCAAGTGGACATGCCAATAGCGGCATGGTAAAGTCCCCAAAACCCCTTACCACCATGGCGCTAATACCGCCATTGCGAACCACCCGTTAAGAGAAATGAGCAGTGTTCCCACCTGCCACAGGTGGACACAATCAGCACAGGTGGAGGCAATGGAGACTGGTGCAGCTCAAAAGGAGCACACCACACCCCTTCCCACACCCCTTCCCACACCAAGATGGTTCCAATACTTGCAGCATTACATGGGCTGGAGGACATGATTGCAGCGCAGCAGCAACAACAACAGGCTGCACAGAGGAGACGCAGGAGGAGGAGGAGGGCAAGACAGGCACAGCAAGCACCACCACGGCACCTAATCATACCACAGAGGCACCCACCAATCCCCAGGATCAGAGCCAGTCCATTTAACCTAACACCTGAGTAGATACACACCCTGTACCGTCTGGAACGGGATACCATCACCAGCATCGTGGACATGATACATGATGACATTGTGAGCCTCATAGACATCAGAACTGCCATCCCCCCTATACTGAAGGTGGTGACTGTGCTCCACTTTATGGCCACAGGCACTACCAGCATACAGTTGGGCAGATGCATGGCATCACACAACCAGTATTCTCAAGCAGGCTGAACCAGGTACTTGATGCCCTCCTGAAGCATGCACATGAACACATATTCATGCCACGGACTGCCCAGGAGATTGCAAACACCAAAGTTGGCTTCTATTCACTGGCAGGCATCTCAAGTTGCATCGGGGCCATTGACTGTACCCATGTGGAATTGGTTGTACCACATCACAATGAAGTAGTCTGCCGAAACAGGAACCAATTCCACTCCATCAATGTCCAAATGGTATGTGACGCCAACAAGCTAATCACAGTGCTGTGCCCGATTTCCCGGATCAACCCATCATTCCATGGTCCTGCGAGACTCAACTATCCCACGCTACATGGAGCGACAAGCTAGACAACGTTCGTGGCTACTTGGTGAGTAGCAGGGCAAGCACATGGCAGTGTGATTGGGGGGGAGAGATACATACTCCAACTGGGTGTGATTGGGGCGGGGAGAGATACATATTGAAATGGGTGTAGCTTGTCATCCGTCAGACGAATGCACATACAGATGTACGCCAATGTCCATCTGGGAAGGCCGCAACATACTTGAGATGAACGGACATGCAAGTATAAGCTACAGAACATAGATGACAATCCAGGTCTAGAAACCTTAAACATCCATCCACATCCACATTGCACAACATTCCACGCCACAAAATACACAAATGTCATACATGCCGTCAAGATAGTCATACAGAATTAGTCCAGCACAACATCAATAATGCAATGTGCCCTTGAAAGCATGCAAAGGGATCACCCCTAGCCATAGCATTGCACCTCGCACCTATAGCACCACTGAAGTGATGCCACTCAGCATGGGAACATCAATGTTGGAATGGCATAACACCAGCAGTTCAATCACAATGAAAAGTCAATTTGTGTGATATGAAGAGGCCGCTCCTGAGGTGAACAGTAACAGGACCCCATTCGTCCCCCCATACAGGTGATGCCGGCTATCCCCTGAAGAGGTGGCTCCTCACCCCTGTACGGAACCCACAGAACAGGCACGAAGAGGAATACAATTGTGCACATACCCTTACCCGCATTGTGATCGAGCAGACTTTTGGCCTTTTGAAGACACGGTTTAGGTGCATTAGCAGGTCTGGTGGCGCTCTCCTGTATGGCCATGAGAAGGTGGCCAAGATCACCATGGCATGTGTCATGCTGCACAATATGTGTATCAGACGGAATGTGCCACTGCCCCCTGACGTTGAAATAGAAGCACCTGATGAGGATGATGATGGTGATGAGGATGGAGGTGAAGGGGATGCAGGTCATGCAAGAGGGGATGGCCAGGGGGATGTGCTGTGAGACAGCATCTGATCAACCAAATATTCTGAGTAACATGGTTGCATACTGTCACATGGATATGTGTTTTAATGCACTGGTGTTTGTTTGGAAGCGCACAATGGACCCTGGCGTCAATAAAGTACACATACACAATGAAGAAGTCCAAGCCTGTGTTTTGTTCAAGCACCAGTGTATTAAGGAACGTAAAGAAGAAAATGTACATGTCCCCAAACATCCCACCACCCTTCCCCCCACCTCCCACAACAGTCCCATAACACCCTTCCCCCACCCCCCACAACAGTTCCATAACACCCTTCCCCCCACCCCCTACAACAGTCCCATAACACTCTTCCCTTCACACCCCACAACAGTCCCATAACACCCTTCCCCCCACCCGCCACAACAGTTCCACATATGTCTGCTACAATGTTTCCCTCAAGCCATGCACGCAGAGGCTTCACCATGCACTCCCTATCGGCCATTGCCAACATCAGCATTGGGAGGCTGCGTAGACGTGCGCCTGGTGGTGCGTGAGGAGCGGCGGAAGGGGCTTGCCTGCCTCGAACTGGCAGATGAGGAAGTGGTAGACTGTCCTGGTGGTGGTGGTGGTCGGAATTGGCGGTCCAATGCGTCCGCTATCCGTGTGAGGACCTCCCTGACTCGGATAATCTCCCCACACAGCCTGTCTGTACATGCCTCCATCCCCTCCCTGGAGTACCTTGCTGTCTCTGTAATCTCTGCCCTGAGACGGGCAGCCTCCTGCACATGCTGCCCAACCAGCACAGTTAGTTCCTGTTGCCGCTGACTGATGCTGGCCAGGTCGAGGGCAGTGTTGGGTTCTGGTGGTGTGGCTGCTGTGGCCTGTGATGGTACCAGGTCAACAGATGATGCCACCGGGGGGCTACTAAAAGCTCCCATGTTCTCATCGCCAGTGACATTAGACCCAGGTGTCTGCTGTGGTGATGGCTCGGGGGTTCCAGGGGGGGTTGGGGTGTGCATCTCCATGTGGAAGTCGGTGGAGTCCTCCACATCAGATAGTGGGGCAGTGGCTGCCGCCTCTCCTGCGGAACTAGCTGGAGCTGAGGGTGGGCACTCTGTGGCTGGGATCGGTGGTGGTGGGTTAACCTCCGGAGGTGGGGCAGTTGTTGGTGGTGTGGCAACTTGTGTCTTGGAAGTGGCGCTCCACCGATGTTTCACACTCTGCATCTGGACCCTTCTGCCTTTGCCCCTTGATGTGGGGGTGTCCTCTATGTCCAAAGCCCTTGTTTTCTTATGCGCGGGTGGTGCCTGTGATGCATTGCCAGCATCCTCACTGTCTGTATGTGAGCCTGTCGGGGACAAGAAGGGGGATGTCATTGGTTACCGTTCTATGTACTTAATGCAGTATACATAAATAATGCAGCTGTGGGCATTTTGACTACATTGTAAAGGATGCAGGTGATGTGTCAGTTCAGTGGCTCATCCATGCATGGTTGTGTGTGGCACTTGTCTCTGGTGATGTGTGCATGGGTGTGTGTTTGGGTCTGACACTGACATGGCCAGGGTGTGTTGCATGTGTGGATGTTTGGCCATCCATGAGGTGATTCTGGCCTCACATTTGGGGGGAACAGTAGATTCACATAGCATGCTTTCATGTGTACACTCACCTCCATCTGAAGTGGTTGCCAGGCCATGCTCCATCGTCCCCACTCCCTCTATGCATTCCACTCCAATGAGGTTGGCACAGGTCTCCTCCCACTCTTTCAGTTTTATGGGCGACCCAGATCCACCTGCTGTGGCAATGTTGTGGTTTTCGGCCAGGATAATTCTCACCCGGAGTCTCAGGTCATCCCACCTCTTTCGGCACTCACGCACATTGCCGGTGGTGGTGCCAACAGCAGTGACTTTCAATGCAACCTCAGCCCAGATTGCCTTCTTTCTCATGAGTGTCTCCCGCCGCATGTCGCTGGCAAAGACCACGGCAACATTGTCAGCTAGGGTCTGGGTCAGCATTAATAGCTCCTCTGAGGTAAATTTTTCTTTCCACTTCCGGTCGGTGTTTTTTTTTTAATGCCTTGGGCATGTTGAGGGTGTCCCTGATGATTTCCAACTGCAAGCTACTCCAAACAGGTCCAGGGGGCAGGGGATGGCAATGGATTGTGTTTTTAAAGATGGCCGCCATGTTCTTTCCCGTTCCTGTGCAATGACGCTATTTCCGGTTCCGCAATTTACCATGCCGGTAATTTTTGATTTTTAGCGCACAACGTGTAATGAGGCCCACTATCCTCTGTGTGTCTGAGAACCTTGTGTGAATTAATTTGTTTGCCAAAGTCACTTGTATTTATTGTCATGCGTAGTGTTAGTTTTCCTATGTAAAGATATGAAATCAAGAAGAGGGTGACACATTTTAAAGAAGGAGAGTTGGGGGAGATAGAGGAAGTTGAATTTGTATCGGGCCAGGATGCTTATTGACAGGTGGAGGTCTCAGTGGAGAAAGGCACATTTGTTGTGGGCCCTGTAGGTACCAACACCTAGAGCCAGACCATGGCCCTCATTACGAGGTTGGCGCTAAGAATCTGCCTTTAACGGCATGCCGGTAATAACATGTCTGTGTTGGCTCGATTCCGCAAACAATGGGTGATTACGAGTATGCGGGCACGCGCACCCCTGCATGCCGGTAACAGCCGTGCCGGCATGCCAGTAACGACCCTCAAACCCCCAGATAACGGCATCAACAAATGCGCACATAACACCTCCGCCCTTGGAAACCCCTAAATAGGGGTACCGGTATTAAAATAGTGGCAAGAACGGGCCAGTTATTACCGGACCCAGAAGTAACACTGTCACGCAGGGACTGGAAATGCTTTGGTGGCCATCTTCAAAAACACAATCCATTGCCATACTCCACATACTGGACCTTCATCACCAAAACTCCAAGCATACCATGGACAAAATGTCAAAGCCTACCCAGAAAGGCACTGCCTGCGGAAACCACGATTTAAGGATGAGGAGCTGAACATGTTAGCCGATCCCCTAGCAGAGAATGCAGATGTGGTATTCTGCAGCGACCCCAGGCGTCCAGCCCAGCTGAAGAAGAAGGCCATCTGGGAGGAAGTGGCTAGGAAAGTAAGTGCAGTCGGCAGCACCGCACACACAGTGCACGATTGCAAAAAGCACTGGGATGACCTGAGGCTGAGAATGCGGAACATCTTGTCAGCCAATCGGAGCCAGGGGTTGGCAACAGGTGGCGGACCTCACTCACCCACCAAATTGCCCATATGAGAGGAGACTTGCAGCTCAGTGATAGATGTGGAGTCCATTGAAGGAGTCGGTGGAGCTGAGTTCGGCGTGCCAACATCGGCAGATGAAGGTGAGTGTCCCTACAACCACACGACAACCAATCATCACAGTTGACCTCCAAATGTGACAGCGATGACAGCCAATTAATGACACATCATACACACCTACACATATCCATATACACATGCTGGGCACACCACTATCACATCCCAATGCATGCTGCATGCTGCTCCCATACACAAATACACACCCGACACACAGATGATCTGCACGTGTCACACAGCACGCAAGTCACAACTCACATAAAGGCCCCAGAGCAGACACCATGGTGGCACGCAAGTCACAACACACATCAAGGCCCCACAGCAGACACCATGGTGTATATGTGAACACCTGCATGATTGCAAAACAGCACCACCAACCTTGCATGTACCCAGTCCGCTGCAAAGTCAGGCATGCAACTGATCACATGGCGCCAACAGCACAAAGACAAACGCATGCATGATGCAAGCACCACCATAACTGATGCCCTGCCACTCTCTGTCCCCCACAGGTACGGATGCAGACACCGAAGAAACACATGGAAGTGCACAATCCACAACATCAGCCAAAAGGGCAGGGGGCCAAGATGTTGGCACCAGTCCATCTACTTCGCGGGAACCAAGGATGGGCCAAGCGGCACGCAAGACAACAACCAGTGCCCAACCAGCCATGCTGCCCCCCACACAGGACCAGCAGACACCTGCCCCTGCACCCCTGGGCACACAGCTTACACAGGCCGAGGACACATATTCTGGCATGGACAATGATGGCACACAGTCCTCTGCCACAAGCACAATTGGGGAGAAGGCTGCATCGGCACAGCATAGCGGTGACGAGGAAGCAGGCCCTGACGATTACACCAATGCAAGAGTCCTCCACTCAAGAGCCTGTAGGTCAAACCCCCAGCGCGCAGGTCACGCCACAGGACTCCAATCGCCAGGATTCATCAGAACAGGGCAGCCTTGGAGAGTGGTCTCCAACATTGCACAGCCCCATATTGCCTGCAGTATCACCACCTAACCCACCAACCACCACCAACACTGCTATACGGGACCTTGAGGGACGTCTGTCCAGGATGGAGGGCCGGCAGGAGGAGATACAAGGCTATGTGAAACAGTACCTTTCTGAAGGCGTGGCAACACGCCGTATAATCCGTGATAGCACTGCTGCCATAATCCAGGCCATCAACTCAAACGCTCAGCAAGTGCGGGATGGATTCAATGTTTTGGGCCAGATCCTCACCAAGATTGCAGACAGCATTGAGCAGCAGCAAACTGCGGCTTTGGGGACACAACCATCTACCTCATCTGCATCAACCACGCCAGCAATTTCCAGGCACACCAGCCCTGTGCGCATGTCCCTGCGAAGTGCGCGGCGCTCAGAGATCCAACCCCCACCTCTGAAGGGGGCTCCACAGTAGCAGGGCCACCCTGCACAAACTGTTTAGCACTGCATCCAGACACATATTGTGCCATTGTTGACTCTGGGTGTTAGGGGGAGGTTGGAGGGCGGTAGTGGGTGTAGTACTGGGTGTTAAGGGGAGGTTGGATTTTGGTGGTGGGTGTAGTACTGGGTGTTAGGGGGAGGGTGGAGGATGGTGGTGGATGTAGTACTGGGTGTTAGGGGGAGGGTGGAGGGTGGTGTGGGTGTAGTGCTGGGTGTTAGGTGGAGGGTGGAGGGTGGTGGTGGGTAGATATGGGAGTTAGGGGGGGGTGGAGGGTGGTGGTGGGTGTAGTACTGGGTGTTAGGGGGAGGGTGGAGGGTGGTGTGGGTGTAGTGCTGGGTGTTAGGGGGAGGGTGGAGGGTGGTGGTGGGTGTATTACTAGCTGTTATGGGGAGGGTGGAGGGTGGTGGTGGGAGTAGTACTGGGGGTGTGTGGAGTGTGTCGGGGTCAGGGGGAGTGGTGTTTGGGGGCGTTGAGTGTTTAATCATGTTGTACAAACCAAATCGAATACACCCGTTGTGTATGAAACATCACATGAGTGGACATTGCTTCTTTGATGTGTGTCAATTTATTGCTTCATAGTGCACTGTGCCCATATATCCCCACACCCAGTGCCCACAGTTCCCAATACATGGCACCCTCTGCATCTCAGTACATCAGAATGATTGGTCTATGACCAATTGGCGTACTGCACAACCCTCAAGTGTATCACGTCCTGGCTTATGTCCATCATAGTCCATATGTCATATGTCCATAGCCGGTGCGATAGCACAGCAAGTAGAGCGCTTGCTTTGTCATCTGTGCAGTGCTTGCTGACGCAGGTTTCAATCCCGGCAGGGCCAAACCCAGCTTTTCATCCTTCTGAGGTCGATAAATGAGCACCACACACCGTGGGTAATAATAAGCAGCGCTCAGATACCTGAGGGTTCGTAGCGCTATATAAATGCTAAATTATTCTTATTATTATCATCTACTCCTTCCTCTCCTTTTACTTCACCAGGTGATTGCAGCTCTATGTCAGGTGGCAGCGGTACGTTCTGTCGGATGCACATGTTATGCAGCATTGCACATGCCATGATGATCTTGCCCACCTTTTCAGGCCCGTAAATGAGGGAGCCACCTGACCTGCTGAGGCAGCAAAACCTTGCCTTCAACATGCCAAAGGTCTGCTCAATGACCACACACGTGCGTGTATGTGCAGGATTGAAGTCCTCTTCGTGCCTGTTCCACGGATTCCTGACCTGACAGGGGTGATGAGCCACGCCTTCAGGGGATAGCCAGCATCACCTGCATGGGAGCAGAAGGAGGTGGATACTGCTCTGTTGCCATATGTGCTCAGCATGTACATCTTTCTTGTTAATATGCACTATCCCGTAAATGGCAGCCACTTCTACATAACTATATGCCCTGGACAGTACTTGCCAATCCATGGCGCTAGCCTTGGGTGCGTACATGAATTAGGGGCCTAGACATTAAAACCACCAGGCACCCCGATGCATTGCCAAGGTGCTTTATATACGCACATGTGTAGCCCCCCACCCTCTCCTTCCATGGCCCAGTAGGCAGTCCTCTTGCATATGCAGGTAGCCCCCCCCACCCTCTCCTTCCATGGCATAGTGGGCATTCCACTTGCATATGCATGTAGCCCCCCCACCCTCTCCTTCCATGGCACAGTGGACATTTCCCTTGCAAATGCATGTAGCCCCCCCCACCCTCGCCTTCCATGGCCCAGTGGGCATTCCCCTTGCATATGCATGTAGCCCCCCACCCTCTCCTTCCATGGCCCAGTGCGCATTCCCCTTGCATATGCATGAAGCCCCCCAACCCGCTCCTCCCATGGCCCAGTGGGCAGACTCACCTAACAGCCAGCCCCTACGTACGAAGTCTCCTTCCATGTAGCGGGGTAGTGAGGAGTTCCGCAGCACTATGGCATCATGCATGGATCCTGGGTATCTGGCACAGCAATGTGTTATTATCTGGCTGGCATCACACACCATCTGCACGTTGATGGAGTGGTATAGCTTCCGATTGCGGTACACTGCCTCCACGGCATGTGGGACTACCAACTCTACGTGGGTGCAGTCGAGGACACCAATTACATTGGGCATGCCTGCCAGTGCATGGAACTCTATTTTGGTGGCATTTGCCTCCTGTGGTGTCCGTGTTAGGGATATGTAGGCCCTTGCATGCTTTATTAGTGCAAACAGCACTTGGTTTCGCACAACAGAGAAGCATGATTGTGACATGCCATGGTTTTGGCCCACTGTGTGTTGGTGGGTGCCTGTGGCCAGGAAGTGGAGCACAGATACCACCTTCAGCAGAGGGGGGGTGGCTGTGCGGATGTTGATCAGGCTGACCAGGTCTTCCTGGATTAATTCCACTATGGTGGTGATGGTGTCCCTGTCCAGGTGGTACAGGATGTGGATCTGTGCTGGGGTTAAGTCAAATGGATTGGCCCTTATACGTGGAATTGGTGTCTGACTGCGGGGAACAACTGCCTGCACTGGTGGGATTTGCTGGGCTGGTCTCAACCTCCTTCTCCTCCTGCGTCTCCTCTGCGTTGCCTGTTGTACTTCCTGCTCAAGGAGTAGCAGTGCAGGAATGTCCTCCAGCCCCAGTATAGAAAGTGCAAGTAGTATCACTTTGGTGGGGGAAGGGGTGTGGTGTGTGGGTGTGCTCCATTTGTGCTGGGCCTGGCTCCATTGCCTCCACCTGTGCTGAATGTGTGCACCTGTGGCAGTTGGTTACACAGCAGATTGCTGTTAACGGGTGATCCGTGATGCCGGTATTGCCGGCATCAAGGTGGCCCTTCTTACCGGCATCTGGATGTCGGTATATGCATGTCTGTTTGACTCGTGATGTCCTCTTCCTTGCGGCATGCCAGTATTACGGGCACGGTGCCCGCGTGTGCACCCACATGCCGGTACAGTGGTGCACGGCCACTGCGGGTCCTTGTCGATGCTGGTAAGACTGGCATCTAGGGTTGTGATACTCCGGACCGGTAATGGGTGCCGGTACTGCCTTACCGGCTCCTTTATTAACAGACCGCCAACCTCGTAATGAGGGCCATGTGTTGTCTGAGCAATGTGCGTCATTGTAGGATGGTTCAGAAAGTAGAAACAATATTATACTGCCATAGATGGAGGAGGAGGATGTGGGCTGGCAAAAGCAACAGAGAGGTTTTCACCACTAAAGGGACAAAGGGGGTAGGAAGAGGCTGAGCTAACAATGACAGATTCTCTATTGGCACTGGAGGAGATAGCAGAGTCGAAGGTGGAGGAGGAAGGACCCACGCCGGGAACATTTCTGCTAAAGGTAGTTTCGTTTCTGAGGAGGAATTGGTGGCAAATGTGGATTTAATGCAGGAGAATGGTATTTTCAATCTGGATGTGCCAGCTCTGTTGTTGGAAAATGACTTTACCAAATGTTGGAAGGAAAATGAGATAATGGTATTGGAAGGATAGGATGCAGAAGAGGAGTTGGACTGCCCTGAACAGATGTAGAGGAGCAGGTGGATGCCTCTCCTCTGTTCCCTACCCCTCACCACCATCTTATTAGAGTAGCGAATGAAGAGCTACAATTTGGAACCCATGAACGAGTCTATGTGATACGTCCATACCGTATCGATTGTATGAAAGACGATATGCACTCAGACAGCCATTAAGACTATACGTTCACAATAGAAGAAGAGGATGGATGCTACTAGGAAAAGTGCCCACTAACAAGATGTCAGAATGCGATTATGAGTAAAATTTATGAACTCTAAATAAAACACAAGGTAGAAAAAATAAATAGAAACTGGCTAAAAAGAGGTATATATATGCAACATTTAGGACGTCCATAGGAAGAAAATGTATGACGGCTTGTGTTAAGTATCAACCCTGTTAGCTCAAAAGACATGTACCTGTTTTTATTTTATCATGAAGTTTTAGTGTAAAAGGTAACTAAATGTAATCAAATGCACTTAAATAAAAATAAATACTTAAATAAATATATAAGGGAGTACCTTGGCCAAGGATTAAGAAGGCTATTTCGAGAGATGGGTGTAAGTTACAAAGATAATAGCAGGAACGGACCACATGCGTAAGACATATTTCTTCTAAGATTAGGAGAGACAACGACATTTGCAAGTTTCAAGTACAAAACAATCACGAAGACAAACGCCTATGTAAAGTGGATTGAACAAGGCTATAAAGGCCAGACAGGGTAATGGTACCCTGTTTAATAAAATCAAATAGTCCTAAATAAGAGGCTGCAATGGACAAAATCGTAGTCTCCTAACAGTGTACTCACAAGTTGAAAACAAGGGCTATTTATTAAAACCCAGATGGAGATAGTGGTATGTTCATACCCCCTCAATGTTCCATAACAATGAGCAGACTATGAGGTCAACTACAAACAGAAGGTCTTGGCTAAGGAATCGGTCAACAACATATTAAGGTCTAATTGAGAAAACAAGAAATTAATTGATGCATCTTGAGCACCTAGGTTTCGTTTCTACACACATGCTGCAAACAAGCTGAAAGTCCAAGGTTGGATGGGGTTGCCAACCAATCTGAAGGCCTGCCATGCACTTTCACATGCAATGTTGCAGTTACCAATCCGCTGCCATATTCTCTGCTATAATCTGTATACTACGTATGTAGTAGTAGCTCAGGGCGTGTCCTACAGACAAGGAGCAGCCAATGAGACATTAACACGTATAGGATTCTATAAATAGATATGTTCCCCTAATCCAATCCCTCCCGTTAATAGGTTTTGTAAATTGTCACAAAGGATGACATTATAGATGACGTATGAAAAAAAAGAAAATAATCTCTGAATACACAAGAGGAAATTTGATTATGCAAGCATCTACTTTGATAGCTGTACAACTCCCTACTTTCTTTCTTTGAGATTAAAGAAGTATTTTAGCATCTTCTTTGGTCTCTCTGATAATTTTTTCTAAGATGTTTATTGGTAATTCCATCTAGCGCATAGAGGATGCTTCAAAGTGCTACAGCACATTTGGTAGCAGAGGTTGGTTCTGGTCTAACAACGTAGATCTAGGCCCAGATCAAGACTCCAGACAATTGCCTGCTCCTACCATTAGTCAGATGATCATGGAGTTTCCTGTGGAGAATGGTGTAAAAAAGAGCACATGTTCGAAATCTGGTTGGTAGGGCCCCATTTGACGGAAATCCTGTCCAGTCCCTGCAGTCACCCCGTGGACTTAAGGCGAACTGGGTCGATTTTGGGAGAGTCAATGCTGAGGGAGTCAAGCTAAATAGCAGATGTATGTAGATCATCAAATGTGGCAAAAGATAAGAGGGGAGATTTTAGAGAAGAGAGAAGGATACCTCAAATTCACGGGCCAGCGAGGGACGGAAAGAATAGACGCCATAGATCCATATAAGAGTGCTAAAGAATTTCTGAGGCATAGAGCCAATGTGAAAGGTGAGCGGGTGAAGGGCACGATTAAGAAAACACTTATGTGCTGGCCACAAGAGGTTTCATTATTGAAAGCAATGTTGCATTACATGACGGCATACTTACATGCCACTTATAAATAAAAGAAGTTAGAGAAAAGGTTGGCAGTTTTAGAACTCTGGAAAATGTACCATAGTGAGACAGAAGATCCAGCTGAGAGGGAGTAGATGCTCAATCAGCATAAAGGAGAAAATGCAACACCATGCGTCTCCACCCCAGAATCCCCGTTGGTGATATGCGCTACCTGCAAACTACCGCCATGTCTGCGGACAAGTACAGGATCAGAGCGTGACGACTGTACAGTTAAGTATTAATCCCCTTTTCTCCTTTAAGGTGGGCTCTGAAAAGAGCCATTTTTTTTGTTTGTTTTTGGGCAGATGCCTTACAGACACCTGTTATTTTGTGTTTTTTTTTCAAATTTGTTGTTCTTACTTTACTCGAACAACCATTACAGAACCTTCTCTAAAGCAAGCCTTACATTCCAAAAGAACATGTAATTTCCCAAAGAAGATAGCGCAACACCATCTGCTGCAAAATAATCTGCATTACTGGGAACAATGTTGTCGTGGCTGCAGAAAAACATACCAGCTCGTAACATGAAAGCACGCATGCCGCGATTGATATTACACCTCCCAATATTTTGATCAGGACAAAAAACAGAACTGTTTTCCCATTTTCCTCTAGGGAGTAAACCAGAAAAAATTACTTTTGCAGTTGGAAAGATGTTCATGACTGCTTGAACCAACTGTCCCAAATCTTCCAACAAGGTACGTGCACTCACGTAGCCCAAATGGCAAGCACCGTAGTGCAAAAGTACCACATGAGGAGTGGTCATCGTACGCATGTCTCTGCAAACTTGCAGAATTGCCGCAACATTGCCATCAGTCTCAGCGCTCCACATCACCTCCACTCCTCTCACATCGAAACGGTGTGCCACATGCCTACTCTCGGCATAGTGCTGTAAGCCATGGGCAAAAATATCTCCAAGCACCAAAACCCTGACCCTCTCCACCTCTGCCATCTTCAGTATACGCACTGCCTTTCGACACAAAAGAGCAATGTGAGCATCTGATTGGCTGATGCCTACAGTCCCCTTTCCATGCTGGATTTGCTGTAGAAACCCGTATGTCACATGCCCTACCCGCGGACAAGCGTTGCCTACATGCGGCACGTAACTCTTACCCAGTCCTTCTACCCTGTCCACATCAGTCGCAAATCCAGTCCCTCATTGGACACAACTAAACAGTCACACAACCATCCACCAATCACATTGAACATCGCTAAATCTAACTCCGTCATCAACATTTCGCACTTCAAATGTACTATCGATAACTCTGAATGGAAGTTGCATATCATTTCAAAGCAACTACTTCACAAACTACTGTGCAAGTGTCACAGATTTCTACGTACAGCTCCATGCATGCGCACATGCATGAGTATAGAGTACAGGTATGCATATTTTAATCAGAGAACAAGTGCAACCCTTATGATTTCATTTAAAAAAATTAATGCCGCTAAATGTGCATAGGCAATACATACTAACGCTCCCCCTTTTAAGTGCAAGATGTCCGATTTTTCATTGACAAACCGCACTACTTCTTACTGTCTCCCACATAACCTAAACATACGTTACAAGCATGCCTATTTAGCGTGAAACGCGATTTTGCATTAGAAAATGAGTTGTGTACTGTGAACGGCCTACAGTAATGCTACTTGCAATGCGATTGTATGAGAAAAATCAGCGCTCCTGATTGCTGTGGTGACATTTCCCTCTGAGGGTCTATCCCACCCCCTGAATAAAAAGATGTAAACACTGACAAGAAGGGATATTATCCCTTGAAGGAATTAAAGGCAGCAGTGTGGTATGTTAATCCAACGTTTGAGCCCCCTGTCTATAGCAGTGACGATACTAAGGAAGAGAGTTGAAATTGAGAATGCACATATATATTAACACGAGATGAGAATAAACAGCGTGATGCAAAAAAGAATGAGAAGGACACACAGACAGAGATAGAGGGAAAGGCAGAAAGACAGTAGGGAACAAAGGATAAAGTTAAGAGTATAACAATAGTACAGAACAAATGGATGGGGGACAATTACTGCTTAAAGTAGATGAGAAAGGAATTGATGGAGTTTGAGAAAGTGAGGAAAGAGAAGAGCAAGAGAAGAAAGAATGAGAAAGAAGAACAGATTATATAAAGAATAAAGTGAAAAAGACTATAAGCGTAGGGAAGAACGAAAATAACATGAGATGAGACAATAGAAGGAAAGATTAGAAAAAGAGAAACAAAAAGAGGCAGAAGCCTACATATTGAAAGTACGTAGGTTACAAAGTAGGCGAGAGGAAGATGAGTTAAGGGAAATTAGGAGAAGATAAGAAGAAATTAAACGGAGTAGGGGATTAAAAGAAGACGAGATTGAATGTTTGTGCAATAGAAGCATAATGCCCATAGAAGCACAAGAACAATTGGAAGTAGTAAGCGGGTCAAGACTGCCAGAAAGGGAGCTGCAAGGAATGCTGTGATAAGCATTGGTTGGTGGGCAGGATACAGAAGACATAGAGCAGAGGCGTGGGAACATATATAGGCAAATGAGGGATAGAGGAAGGTACTTAAAGTTCAACATTAAAGGTAGAAGAAGATAACAGTCATACAGGTTGCGGCTTAATAATGTTATACAAAGAAAGGAAGGAAGACAAGAAAGCACAAAGAAAAGGTGCATATGGATTTTTAAAAGAATCGAATGTAGAAATGTAGTTAAAGGGATAAATGGTTGGATTTAGAGGTCCGCATTCAAAAACATCTGAACCAACACCATACACTGAACAACCACAAGTATGATTGCACAATACATGAAATATATCACTGCTCTATGTAAGCAGATTAAGGGCATTGCCAGGATGGAAACGAACAGGTGAAGACAACACTGCATGGAAGGCAAGGAATCTGGATGGGAATGATAATGAAACAGGGCTGTTGCAATTCCCAAAATTAGATACAGTAGGGGGTCAACCACAATACACAATATATACCATGGACCCAAATGGATGAGCAGAATTTAAAGTGCACACTACCAAGTTCAACTTCCGGTGCGGGGAAGTGGATAGCTGAATTAGAGAAAAGAACATCAGGAGCAACTCTAGTTATAGAGACTTGAAAGGCCTATTATAAGCTATTCTACGGGAGCGATCTGATGATATTTGGAAAAGAACAGATTACCCAAAAGTCAATGTGCAAAACACAGTGCACGATGGAGTGCCATTTCACTCCAAATACAATATCCAGATACATCAGATATTGGGGCAATAATGACTAGGGAAATGAGAGAAACTGAAGACCACATTGCCATTATTAAGGAGATTTGGGATAGATGGAATTTGGAGGTGTATGAATCATGGGATAAAATGGTAGCATTATTTTATCAAATTTTATGTCAAGGGCTGACAGAAAAGGTGCAATGACAGCTAAGGAAACAGGTGGGAATAGAAGCAAAACCACTGGCAGAGATAGAATTGGCAATTGTGCCCTACTGTAGAATATTGAGGGAGAAAGATTAAAAGAAAGCTGAGAGTAGAAAACAGGAAGAGGCAAAGTTGGTGCAGAAGCAATTATTGAATTACACCATAGAACGAGCAGTACTGACAAGTAATGAGGGAGCAACATCACAAATAGTTCAGTTACTGCAGTAGGATAATGTGGCATATGTCATGGATCAGAACGGGTATAATTTTATACCAAGAGGCAGAGCCAAAAGGCCTCAAGGAGGAGGAGCTGGATTTAAAAACCTACAAGGAAGGGGATGATTTAATGGCGAACAGTCACTGGAGTTGTACTAAATTCAGACATTTAGCTACTGTATGCAGAAACAGGGGTAGCATACAACAACCGAATTGGCAATCTCCAAGAGATGGGGATGGATATGATATGATATGATATGTTATTTGTAACGCGCCTATACACAAGTGTTTCAAGGCGCGAAGAGGCAGGGGGAGGGAACAAGGGAAGACAGACAACGATCCTACTAGGCCAAGTGTCATTCAGTTCGTGCAAGTGCAAGGATAGAGGGGAAGGGGAAAAGTGCAAGGGAAAGGGAGAGGGGAAAGTGCAGTACAGGGGAAGTAGAATAACAAGATAAATAATATCTGTGGAGTATACTACAGATCCCAAGGATATTATGCTCAAGATCACAAACAACCTCACGCATATGCACCACAATCACAGCAAATATAATAAGTCCCAATGCAGATGCAATCACTGCTGGTGCAACAACAGCAGGCACTGATGAATATATTCCAATACAACATGCAGGTGCAATACAATGGCACATGGATATGGCAACCATGCAAGTATCCACACCCGAATTGGGGAGTATGACTGTGGTAGGAGGGAATACTTTCACAGGGATGGATTTATATCCTCAATATTACAGCCCACAGACTCACCTGATGTGTTTAGTACTATCTGTAACACCAGACCCCCAAGAGGAACCAAGGGTCAAGATGACGATAGAAGGCAAGATGTTTTCATTTCTCACAGACACTGAAGCTACTTGTTCCTGTGTCCGCGAGGGAAAAAACCCAATGTCAGACACTGCCATGAATGCTCAAGGGTTCTCTAGGGTGACAAGTTTGGTTGCGTTCACAGACAAATTACCAATTTCTATGGGTGAACACAACATGTCTATGCCATTATTATACTCTTGACAAACGCTGGTAACCATACTTGGGCATGATTTCGTGACAAAACCTAACATGACAATATCTTTTACTGAGAAAATAGTATGTTCAACTCCATGGATACATTATGTAAATGTGGGAGAACTTATATTAGCATTTGTAGAAAAGAACGCTTTATGATGAGTACCTCTAGACGTGGAAGTATTTTTATGTAGAATTATTGTCTTAATATCATGGTTTCCTAAATTGATCGGTAAAACTGTGAAACCTATGACTATACTGGCAGAGCAAGGGTACAAAGTAAATAAGCAGAAATGTCAATATTGCCAAGAAGAAGTATATGTAGGACAGTTGATCTCACATGAAAGAAGAAAAGTGACACCTGAAAGGGCAGAGGCTATTATCAGGATATAACAACTGAAAACAGTGAGACAAATCAAACAATTGTTAGGCATATGAAATTATTGCATGGCCTGGGTCTTTGATTACAGTAGGTATATGTGTCCACTTTTAAAAGGACTCAAAGGGGCACAGATGGCAAAAATAAAATAATATGGACTGAAGAAATTACTGAAGGATTTCATGAATTAAAAAATACAACCAGCACAGTTCCTATGTTCGGAATTCCAAACTATAGTGAAGAATTTTACGTATTCTCTCATCCAAATGGAGAAGTCATCACAGCAGTATTTTCACAGAAAACAACACGGGGACATTGTCATAAACCATTAACTTATTATAATTGAATCTTAGATCCAGTCATGTAAGTACATTATCCATATGCAATTTTTAGTGGCAGCTGCATTTGCTTTTGAAAAAGTCTCAAGTATAACCATGGGGTGTTCAGTAACGTTATTCGTAGAGTACACATTATTTGGCATCTAGAGAAGCCCAAAAGTATATTGACCAAACAAAGAGCATCAGGGTATGAGGTAATTATCTCAACCCCTGCAATTAAATTTATTAGGTGTAGCACAGTAAATCCAGCATGGTTTATAGATGATGATGTGCATGACTGTATTATGTATACCGAATGTTATGATGAAAGTCCCTGAGTTAGAGAGAATGTTCTTGGAAGGGGGAAGTGGGCTTTATTGATGGATCATCAATAATTGATCAAAAAATGGGGGTGAGACATACTGGATAGGCAGTGATAATCGAGAGAGACCATTTGAGGTAATGATGAGCAGAAGAGTGTCTCCAACTTACTCAGCACAGGTGGCAGAATTAGTAGCGCTTATTGATGCGCTACAGGGATTTGAGGATAATGAATTGATGGTGTACTCTGACTACGCCTACATGACCTCAACCGTACATGCAGGCCTATCACATTGGAATAGGAGGGGCTTCACCATGCAGAATGCACTCCAGTGCAACATACAGGGTTATTAGAAAAGCATTGAGTTTCCCAGACACAATAGCTATTCTAAAGTGTGCTGCCCATTCAAAGAGAACAGATTTTATTTTTTGTGTGGAAATGAAGCCACAGAGTTAGAGGCATAGGAAGCAGCCTATTACCCAAACACATTTGAAAGCAACATGAAAAATAGAAGGCAGACAACAAGGCGATGCATGCTGGTCAGGGAAGAATTTA
This sequence comes from Ambystoma mexicanum, assembly GCF_040938575.1. Taxonomy (NCBI): domain Eukaryota; kingdom Metazoa; phylum Chordata; class Amphibia; order Caudata; family Ambystomatidae; genus Ambystoma; species Ambystoma mexicanum. Next base: position 1,400,184,838 of record NC_090922.1, read on the forward strand.
ATATGATGTCCATTGTACAGTTAATTTAAATACAAGAACGAGCATCACAGGAAGAAAAGGGGCTATTTAGAAAACAGGGATGTTTTATCCCCTACTGAGGCAATGTGGAGAGAGAATATCACTGGAAAGCCAGTTATGCCTCTATCATTATTGAGTGTAGCATTGGATCAGCTTCATTACCCAGTGCATGTGACTCGAGAGAGTACAGCTGCTACTATAGCAGAAGATTGGTTTGTACCAAACCTAGTTGAACATGTGGCGTGGCAAAGTTAATTATAAAATGTATTGTGTGCCAGAAATTCACTACAGGACACACTTTGCAAACAGTGAGAGGTGTAATCTGCAGACCAAATGGACAATTCCAGCATCTACATATAGATTATATAGATATGCTGCAGATAAGTAATGGGTATAGATATATGATAGTTGTAGTATGTCCCTTTTCCAGATGGATCGAGGTGGCTTCATGCACGTACTCTGGTGCTGTGTGTGCTGCCAAGTTCACTGTGCCTGAAGTATTCCCAAGAGGGGGTGTATGCAAAGTTTTTCAATCCAATAATGGGCCACACTTCGTTAATAAACTATTCAAAAATATAGTTTTACTTTTGGCATAAGACATACATTTCCATTAGCCTATTGTCCGCAAGCAAGCAGTCTTTGTGAAAAATTAAATGGGTTTTTGAAGGAAAGTGTATCAGAACTGAAAGTTACTTTAAAAAAAGGGATTGCTCCTTTGCCTGGCTCAGATCACCATTTGACTCCTCATGAGTTGCTGACTAGGTGCCGTATGAGAACTCCTCTCACTCCCGCAACTAGGGTAAATACTGACACACGTAGTGTAGGGCTCTATGTGATGAAATGCATGATAATTTAAAAACATTGACTAAACTGTTTCTTTTATGTCTTAACAGCTCCAGAATCGACGGGAGGGGTCAAGGGATAAGAACAAGGATAATAAGCCCATTGATTTGAAAGGAACACTCAAGCCTCTTAGCTTGTACCCTGGGGACCAGGTACTGATATGCAAGTTTGTTGATACCTGGAGCACTCCCTGATTTTGAGGGTCCCCACAAGGTGGAGGAAGTAAGCTCTACTGCCATGAAGTTGCCAGGGTGAAGAGCGTGGCTCCACCTACATGATGTCATACCCTACAAAGGTGAACCCTTGATCTCTCCTGAAGCTCCCTCTACTGAAGCAAGTGAAGAATTTCAGCTGGTGTGGGCAAGATCAATCACCAAAAGTCAAGACAAGGTAAAGGGAGAAAAAGTAAAACTTTTATATTAGGGTTTCTTAAGGACTGATGGACTTTCGGTAATCCAGGAACACCTTTCGTAGACTAGGACACAAGAGACAAATGGACACAAACTGCAAAGTCAGAAGAAAAGACGAATACTTTATTTTCTATGCTACCTATTGTACACACATTCTTGCCTGAAATGTTTTCTTATATCCTAAATCTTATCCAGCTCTGATCATAAGACACACAGATATTGTGACATTTCTTGGAAACCCAAAAAATAACATCACAGTTTTAAGAATTATACTGCCGATGATTGTTTATTTTTATTATAAATTCATGAGTTAGTAATGAATCGATGACTTTGGTATATTAAAAAAGATTAACGTTATGGAAATGTTTCAAGAAGAAATGTAGCCCCACAAAAGACATGCACTGTACGTAGAGTAATGGTTTGTGCTTTTTTGAAGTATTTTGATTTTAACGGCTATCCTTATTACATCAGCATTCAGACATATTATAGGCAGTGATGAACAAGAGAATAATACATATACTATTGTCCGTATTTGGAGTCTGAAAACCCCACTGATCTCTGATATTAAATAACATTTTCTCAAAACTGAGAGGTGCTGAAGTGTATTGAAAAATATTTAGACAGGTAGGCTCATCTGGCTAACAAACTATCGTACATGCACATGAGAGAGGTGGGAGAAAGAACATCATAAGAAGGTTGTTATGTTTGGTCCTTAATACTGTATGCCATGTATGTGGAAAAACATTTATTGCAAGAGAAATTCTTCCACATTATGCAAAGTATCTCAGCAACCTGGCTGAGGATCTGGGCAACTTTAAAATGGACAACTTTAAGATGGAGATCAAGACAGAGTTTTCCATACAAAGACTCATATGTGAAAACAGGGGGCATGGGTACTGGATTGGGGTGAACCAGCAAAAATCTCATGTATCCATCCCAGTATGGAGACCCAAAACAAAACTGTCAAAATTAAGAGGATGAATTGCTCAGACATGACTGAAAAATCAGGAGAGCCAGGATGCTTTGAAAGGACACATCTGTTGGTGTATGGGCATGTAGCAACCAGCACTGGATGGGAAGATGGCCCAATATCATGCCCTGCACACTTATGGAAGAAAGAAGCAACCCGTGAGGTGCAAAGGTGAATGATGAATGTCTAGAATCATGGGCCAAGCATGCAAGACTATTAACCTGAGTTGAGAATGAAGCAGGACCAGTGCATATATTGCAAGTGAAGAATGTGACAACCTGCTTCAAGAATGATGGCAAGGTCTATGTTGCAAAGAATAAAGGTTGTGGAGAAATAATCGAAGTACCAGGAATGAATGGAGGAACTGCAGTGCTAATGTATCGATATTGGGCTTATGGATCCAGAGCGTATGTGCAATTATCTAAAGACTGGGGAGGAGTGTGCTACATTGTAATGGTACAAGTCACAGTGATAGTGATTCCCTAAAGTGACCTCCATATTGAAGAGTTTCTAAAAAGGAATGAGTACCTAAGGAAGAACAGATCCCTTCATATTCGTTGACTAAAAAGAGAGAACTCTTTCTTATCAAAATCAATAAAGTCTTATGAAAAGATTCCTGATGAATTCAAATTATACAGTAAGAATGCCATGATAATGACATCCATATTTACACCAGGACTACAAGCAGCAGTAAATGCCAAGTGGTGACAAATAACTAGTTGGGAATTTCTGCAGATGATCAATGCAACAATTTAAGGATTCAATACAATCAAAGAAGAATTGAGAGCCGTCAGGCTGATGACCCTCCAGAACAGATATGTTCTAGACCTGATAACAGCAATGGAAGAAGACGTTTGTGCTAAGGTCCGGCCATCCTGCCGCACATTTCCACAAGCTCCTGATGGGGAAAATTGAACCCTGACAGAGGCAATACCGATGTTAATGACCCGGCACACAAAGATGGAAGAGGACACTGATGAGACAGCATGCAGATGATTGATTCTGATCTCTGTTTTCATGGATTGTATCTTGGTTGGCAAATGCTTTCAAATTACTTGGATCCATACTAGTGTTGGTGCTGCTAGGATTCTGTCTCTTAAGGATCATTTGGGACAATGCCAGAAGAGAGCTAAGAAAGCTATTGGAATGAAGATGAAGATAATGAATGACATTAACAGTTGCACTGAGTAAAGATGCAGAAGGAAGAAAATACTCCAGAAAACATTAAGAAGAGTACTCTTGAACCCCCAGGATTAAGGTTTTACTATCCTCAAGATTGGAAAAAGGTATGTGAGGCAATGCATATTCTGTTTGCCAGCTGGGAATTTTCTTGCAGTGTGGATGAACACTTAAAAAATGCAAGCCGGAGGCCACCAGGGGGCGCGCAGGACATGGCAGCCTGAGCGCAGTTCTCCCGCCGAAGCTGGGCCATCGAAGGGGATTGAGCCCCCCCCGGTCCCACCCAGCGACTACAAAGTGCCGGTTCGGCTGGCGGAACCCACGGTAACCCCTTGGCTCGAAGGAGCGGTCTTCAGGGGCAACGGAACAACGGAGAACGGGCCTCGCGGCCCGCAGAGACGGAGTGAGGAGCGGGCCTGGAGGGAGGATCCCTCGGTTGTGGCCCGAGAGAGGAGGCGCTGCCCGGTGAGGCGGGGCACTCCCGTTGGAGTGCCAGGTCCCCGCTGTCGGCCCAATGCCCATCCCCGCAGGGGGGAACAAATGCAGGGCACAAAGGTCCCTGAGCGGGTTGCGGGCTCTGGCCGCCACGCCCCCATCGGAGACACGAAGGAGGATGGGATCCTTGCGCTACCCCGAGGCCCAGAGAGGTGGCTTGTTGGCGGCGGGGGGGGTCGTGGATTTGCACCCCCCCACGCTTCACTTTAGCAGCAAACCCGGGGCGGCAGCGGCCCCGCAACCACAACCACAACCCCCTGCCTAAAGCGGGCCCAGCAAATGCCGCGGAGAGCCCGCCCAGGGCTAAATCGACACAGCCAGACCCAGGACGCAGCGGCCCTCGTGTGTGGAGCGCGGCCCCCCTCTGCATAGGGGCATCGGGGCTCTCGTGGCCCGCAGCCAGGGAGAGGACAAACATCAGCGGCCCGTGGCTGGGATCCCGCGGTCTTTCACGCCACGACCCGCGTCAACGGACCCCCCCCGGAGTGGGCCCCTGGGGTCGTGCTGCGCTGATCCGGGGTCGAGTTGTTGTGGTTCTCTGGTGCGTGAGCTCTGGGGGGGCACTCTCCCCGACACCATGATGGGAGCCATTATAGTGGTCCTTCCCAAGGAAGGTAAAGACCTGAGGGAGTGTTCGTCCTACCGACCCATAACATTGCTCAACATCGATGTCAAAATCTTGGCCAAGGTGGTGGGCAGGCGAATGGATGGGATAATGCAGAAACTAGTCCACGGGGACCAGTTGGGCTTCATAGGGGGCAGGCAGAGATCGGATAATATTCGCAAAACGATAGAATTGGTTAATTTCGCCCAAAATTCAAACCTCGAGGCATGCATCCTGTCCCTGGACTCGGAAAAAGCCTTCGACAGAGTAGAATGGAGATACATGACCCTCCTCCTCCAATGAATGGGCTTTGGGACGCACATCCTGAGCTGGGTTGCCGCCCTCTACAGAGCCCCTACTGCGAGGGTCCAGGTGAACGGAGTGCTGTCAGAATCCTTCCCTCTTACCCGAGGGACCAGACAGGGCTGCCCCATTTCCCCCCTTCTATATGTCCTCACAATGGAGGCTTTGGCTATAGCGGTTAGGTCCCACCCAGATATCAGGAGTATTGGAAGGGGAGAGGTGGAATTCAAGCTATTCCTGTTTGCAGACGATATCCTGGCATACCTAGTGGACCTGAGCTCTTCGATCCCTTCCCTCCTGTCCCTGGTCAGCTCTTTCGGGAGGTTCTCAGGCCTGAAAATAAATACTGCCAAGTCAGTCCTCCTTCCGATGCGCCTGCTGGACCCGGTCCTAGACCCCCTGACTAGGTTTCATGGGATAGCGGTGGGCTAGAACTCTATAAAATACCTGGGGTATTTTATAGAACTATATAAAATACCTGGGGGTTCTCCTCACTAGGGATTTAAGGAGATGGGGAAGAATGATCCTCTCATGGTATGGTCGGATGACGGCAGTCAAAATGAACATACTGCCATGGCTCTTATACCTCTTTACAGCCCTCCCTACCCGGGTACCCGCTCAAACCTTCATAGATTTAAACAAGGGTGTCCGAGACTTCATTTGGCAGGGGAAAACCCCGCGGATTGGTAGGGCCACCCTGACACTCCCGAGGGAGGAGGGAGGTTTTGGTCTCCCAGATTTCCAATTGTACTCTCACGCAGCACAACTGCGGGTCCTCCTAGAACACATGAAGGAAGGTTTACGTACATATTGGTCATATCTGGAGGACATGGATGTCCACCCCTTAAAAGTCTGTGACCTCCTGTGGGCCCCTCGCAGGTCTATCCCGAAACAAATATTGTCACACCCGACCCTGGGGGTTCTCTGGGACATCTGGAGGGAATGCCCCCGGATGGCGCATCTTTCTTCGTGGCCGTCCCCCATGACCTCCCTGTGGGGGCCCCCCCTGAAACTGGGCAGCAGGGGTTTTAGACAATCCCAGCGTTGGTCTGATGCGGGACTGGAATGGGTGGGCCAGCTGTTCAAGGAGGGAGAATTCTTGAGCATTGAGGACCTCCGGGAGGGACTGGGTGGTGGGACCCTCTCCATATTCGAATACCTCCATCTCAAGGGCATCCTCAGCGACCCTGCATGGGGCCCAAACCTGCGGAGACAACTAACGCCCTTCGATAAATTCCTCGACTCAGCGACCTCCAAAAAGGGAGCGGTCTCCTTTATGTACACTGTCCTAAACACCCATGACCTCCAGGCTAGGCGAGGTTTCCGGGGCTTTTGGAATGATCTGGCGGGGGAGGAGATATCAGAGGATGCCTGGGCTCGCATTTTCAGGATATCGTTTCCTGGCAATCTCTTCACCTCGGATATGGAACACAACTTTAAAATCCTGCAGGGGTGGCACAGTGACCCGGCAAAACTCTCGAAAATGTTCACAGGGGTATCACTTGAATGCCCGAGGGGCTGTGGCCAGATAGGGAATAGAGGTCACATGTGATGGCTATGCCCGAAGGTGCAGACCTATTGGGAATCGGTAAGAGACTGGATAGCGGAGGTAACGGATGACCCTCTACCCCTCAACCCGCTGACCATGCTGCTGGGCCTCCCCCCGGAGGAAGCGGAAATACACCAGTACCCAAGGATGTGGGAAACTATGTTGAGAGCAGGCAGAGTGGCCCTAGCCCAGAGGTGGAAGAGCCCGAAACACCTTCCAAAGAAGATTGGACAAAAAAACTTAAGAACATGTTCTTGATGGACAAATTGACCGCCTTGGTGAATAAAGACTCATGCTTATTCCTCGCTGAATGGTACGGGGTCCAGCAGATATGGGGATGGGATGTTCACTAGCTTCGAGATCGTGCCCCCGGATGGTCAGGGCGTGATCACCGCTGTGAAGGTCAACACCCAAGTGGGCGGCGGCGCTTCAAAGACCTAGGAAAAGAAGTGGAAGTTTGGTCTCTTTACTGCTGTCATGTTTTGATTGGGCACGGAGAGGGGGAGTGTGGGGGGGGTCACGAAAAGGGGGAGATGGGGGCTCTGGTTATGCCCCTTTTTCTGTTTTTTTTTTCTCACAAAATGCTAATAAAAAACAAAGTTTAAAAAAAAATGCAGGCCACCTGAAGGGGGGAGACAAAAATTGCACTGTGTTTGGAGCAGCCAGCCTTAAACCTTTCCATTAAAGTTTGGGGATGGGGGAAACTGTGTAAATCCTTATCACATTTGATTACAGTAAATCAATTAATTCCCACATAGAAAATCATGGGATGAGGTTTGTTAGAATTTGAAACTAACAATAGCTCATGCCCACTATATTACAGCTGGTATAGCCCATGAATGTTTGGTTGACTCTTTCTGAAATCCTTGAATTCCACATAGAAAGGGAGGGGTGTCCATAATCCCAAAAAGAAGTAATCTATAAAACACCACCTTTCAATTCAGTGTGGAGGGTGCAAAACGAAATTCCCCATTCCTTTTAAACCAGAATTACAAAGCATTGTACCCTCTCTACATGTGTGGTGCAACACAACATTTTTCATTTGTTCTCATTTTTCTCAGACCGCAAACTATCAAGCTCTGCCTTTTATTTTTAAGTGTTGAAAAACGACTTTCATTTGAGTTCCTTTTTCCACACCTTGCCTTTTAGCAAACCAATATTTTCAATGTGTCATCACTCCCTGCATCTTGGCTTTCAATCAAAGGGGCCACATTAAATCGAGGCCTGAAGGGTTGGGTTGCTGGGAGAAAAGTATTGTTTCAAATTAAGTCTGTTCTGTGGATTTTGTATTGTATTGCAAATGTGTTTCATTGGTTAATTCGAAATTCAATCTGGTGTACGTTGTCATTGCATGTTTCAAAATTGCACCAGTGTTGTTTAAATAACTGATTCATAAATTGCGATTTTGGTTGTTGCCACAGCATCGGTGGCTGATGTTCCTCTGTTTGTCAATTCTGGATTCAATAAATTAATAAATATATATTCTTACTACACACCTGCCTGGTTCCTAGTCCACTGCGACACTGCATATTTTTTGGGGTTGGGTGCGAGACAAGTTGCAAGCCTCACCAAATTGAATCTAAAATAAAATAAACAGTGCTTTGTTGTGCGCCACCTTGCATGGGGTGGGGAGCGACTCCCTGGGTCCAGTGTGACCACATAATAAACCGCAACAGGAGATGGTGGTCTGTTCGTACCACCTCAATGTTCCAGAACAGTGAGCAGACTACGAGGTACAACTGCAAACAGAAGGCCTTGACTAAGGATCAGGTTGATGACATTTGATGGACTAATTAGGCAAACAAGAAGTGAATTGACACATCTTGCGCACCTAGGTATGGTGTCTACACAAGTGCTGCTAAACAAGCTGAAAGTGTAAGTTTGGATGTGGTTGCCAACCAATCATAAGGCCTGCCACGCACTTTCATATACAATGTTGCAGGTACCAATCTGCTGCCATATTCTCTTCTATAATCAGAATACTATGTATTTAGAAGTAGCTCAGGGTGTGTCCTACAGACAACGGGCAGCCAATGAGACATTAACACTTTTATGAGTCTATAAGTAGATATGTTCCCCATATCCAATCCCTCCCATTAATAGGTTTTGTAAAATGCCATGTGGGATGACATCACAGATGACGTATGAACAAGTATAAGCACTGTCTACACAAGAGGAAATGTGACTATGCAATCATCTACTTTGACTGCAGTGCAACTCCATGCTTTCTTTCCTGGAGATTAAAGCAGTATTTTGCCATCTTCCTTGAGTATATCTGATTATGTGGTCTAAGATGTTTATGGTTAAATCCATGTAGCGCACAGAGGAAACTTCAAAGTGCTACAGTACACAGACAAGGAGAGCTTGAAGAATATTTAGCAGGAAGAGATAAAAAAAGCATGTGTCAGAGACAGAACTGGTACCCCTGTGTATGTCTCAAGAGAAGTGAGAGTCTAATACTGCTGCACCTGTTTCTGTTACAGAAGAGTCAAAGCAGACAGATGGGTCCTATGTCAAGTTTTGATATTAGAGAGGGAACAACAACATCCTAGGCACTGACAGTGCAATCCCCATCATATGCCTGTACCACTGTGGGCTGCTAGAAGGCAATATTATGATATGCAACATATTCAAGGCACTAGTATAGTGGGGTACACCAGGATTGCTGTTTGGGGACCAGATACATTTATAAGCACATGAAACAGAAGCATGATCTACTAGGCCTAATGTGAGCATGCCAGTTTCCACTGGGTTCCGCTTTTGCAGCACCTCCCAGTGATGGGGATGGCAATGGGGAATTATCATTATAGTTGGAGAAACACGTTCATCGCAGACCCACCGAAAAAAACCATCCCTCAGGTCACCGCCCCCTCAGCCTGCACAAACACATATTCCCTCCAGCAGGACCTTGTTACCACCACCAGCAACAAAAGCACTGCAACATGTTTTTGTTTGTGGCTGTAGGTCTGTGGATGTGCTCTAATTTAGATGCGCTCTAGGGGATTGAATGTTGCTACACAATACTTGTATATACAGATGATCATGAGCTGAGGAAGTGAATCCCATGGTAGGAGACCATTTCACAGAGAGGCAAACACTCAGGCACCACCCAAGACTCTTATAGGTTACTAACCGGACCTGGACAATACGTTAGTAAAAAGGACAGATGGAGTGCCTACCCTCTGATTTGAGTTGGAAAGATAATCCTCAACAAATTTATAAGGGGGTCACAATGAGCAGGAGAATATGTTTAGCTGAACTAGTAACTGCAGGGCTGAAAAGGGAGTGAACAACTTTGGGAAAATAGTTTAGGAGTTAATTGGAGTTACAAGAGCTAAAATAGAAGTAAATCAAATTCATGTTGGCACGTGATGGCCCTATGATACATTCCATCACCTATTTTTATTTTTCATACACTGCATGCAATAAGGTGCCAGTTAGAAATGGGACCAGGCATTTCAAAATCTCCTATCAACGATAGAAGGACAATGAACATTTGACATGGTGGAGACATATGCCAAAGGCATCAACCCATCACTGAGTTGAATGTAAATAGTATGGGGAATACATAAAAAAGAAAAATCATTTGAAGAGGAAGAGAAGGGCTATTAAACAACAGATGTTTCTGTGAAAGTGCCATGTTGTTGTCATGTGTGCTTTCTAAAACAAATATTTAGATCTTTAAAATGTTTGAACATTTCAAGAAAGCAGTTAATATGATCAAAAATGAGTCTTAACCAAATTATTACAATTGAGACATGGGTGTTTCCTGTTTTTATGCTCACATGTAGCACTAACAGGCATATATTTCATAGAGAAAATTAAAACGAAATGTCAGGGACACTACTAGTATGCGCTTTGTTGGTTGATGGCTCTATGTGCATTGGAGCTATTCTAAAATAACAGGAGCAAGACACAAAAACATAAAGTAGTAGCACAAGAATAATCACACATGGAACTATTCCATCACCACCACTTCACTCAGTCACTATAGCCAGGGCATAAGAGCAGCAACATTCTTGGCAGTAACTGTATTGACTTGGGTTGGTGTTATGACACCTACCTGTGCCCGGGGTATGATGGGGGTCTTTTGAGTTAATTCCGGTCCTCGGTCTTGTTCATGGTTTCACATCATATGGTCAGTCATATGGCCCTGCAAACATGTGGTACCCAAACCTGGCCCCAGTATTTCCCTAGCACATGTCAAGTGGTGAGATATTGTCATTCTTTGTCCTCTGGTATTTAGAACTACCACACCTTGAAATGTCTTGTTGACCAACATGATTTGTCCTCCTACATTTGCTGGGTCGGTGATGGGGTTGGAGTTGTGATTTCCACATGCTGATATTTTGCATTCTCAGAGCTGATAGGCTATCTTTGAGAGACCCTGTAAAAGGCAAAAGAATAGCTTTTACCTTCCCTTTTATTCTCCCTCTATCTCTGGTTTCCAAGACCATGTGTTAGGGCTGAGATTTAGATTGGTCACTAGTGCGAGTGTTATGTTTGTGTCTTCATCATCATCAGTATCTTCACACGCATCATCAGTGGATGTGAGCGGTGGTGGAGGAGGAGACCAGAAACATTCCACATCCTGAACCTCTGACCTTGTACCTCTTGAATAGCCAGTTAATGAAATCTTTAACACGGCCAATCCTCCTTACCCAGAGACAGTGGGCGGGACCTCCATTGTCCCCCTCTGCAAATGTTGTCAGTCAAAAAGGTCCCATAGCTGCAAGGAAATGGGCAAGTTGAGGACTCAGTTACAACCACTGAAAACACTTTATAGTCTGAAATAATTTCACAGATTTGTCATTCACAAATCCACAACTTCTTACAAATAGTTTGTCTGTCCATTAAAAGATGGAAAATTATAAATACAATTATAAACAGCAACTGGCTGCAATATACACATGTCTCTTAAGAAGCATGAGCATTCTTGTATGCAATATGAATTCAGACACTTCCCTAGAAATAATTATAAGATCTGTTACCGATTTCAACTTGTGACTAGTATTTTGTTGGGCCTCTGTTAGTTGATGCATTGATTTACAGACACTGGGCCTCATCACGAGTTGGGCAGTAGCCTTTAGATCCGGCAGTAACAGTATTAGCACTAACAATACTGCTCCAACGGAACACGACTGCAATCCAGCCAGCGCCATTCTGGCCGGGCGCTATCACAGCCAGCCGAAATAGTGCTGGCTGTAATCGCGCTGACACCACAACGCACTACCACAAGTAGAGTATCGACGCTACTAGCGCTGGAAAACTGGTGCTCATAGCGCTGAAAATACCCCCGGCCAAATGCTGGAGGTAAGAGAACACATGTGAGAGTAACAAAGCCACAGGTGCAAACAATGCACACAGATCTACCCAGGCCCCAAACACACTACCCAACACCCTGTTGCCATTAGTAGCAGGGAAGTGAGAGTAATAAAGGCACAGGTGCAAATAATGCACACAGATCCACCCAGGCCACAAACACACTACCCAACACCCTGTTGCCATTAGTAGCAGGGAAGTGAGAGTAATAAAGGCACAGGTGCAAATAATGCACACAGACCCACCCAGGCCCCAAAAACACTACCCAACACCATGTTGCCATTAGTAGCAGGGAGGTGAGAGTAATAAAGGCACAGGTGCAAACACTGCACACAGACCCACCCAGGCCTCAAGCACACTACCCAACACCATGTTGCCATTAGTAGCAGTGAGGTGAGAGTAATAAAGGCACAGGTGCAAACAATGCACACAAACCCACCCAGGCCTCAAGCACACTACCCAACACCATGTTGCCATTAGGAGCAGGGAGGTGAGAGTAATAAAGGCACAGGTGCAAACAATGCACACAGACCCACCCAGGCCTCAAGCACACTACCCAACACCATGTTGCCATTAGGAGCAGGGAGGTGAGAGTAATAAAGGTACAGGTGCAAACACTGCACACAGACCCACCCAGGCCTCAAGCACACTACCCAACACCATGTTGCCATTAGTAGCAGTGAGGTGAGAGTAATAAAGGCACAGGTGCAAACAATGCACACAAACCCACCCAGGCCTCAAGCACACTACCCAACACCATGTTGCCATTAGGAGCAGGGAGGTGAGAGTAATAAAGGCACAGGTGCAAACAATGCACACAGACCCACCCAGGCCTCAAGCACACTACCCAACACCATGTTGCCATTAGGAGCAGGGAGGTGAGAGTAATAAAGGTACAGGTGCAAACAATGCACACAAGAGGCCTACAAAAGACCCACCCAGGCCTCATACACACTTCACAACACCATGTTGCCACTTGGAGCCGGGAGCCTTGACATGGACCTCTACATGCTGTGCCAGGAGCTACAGAAGCTTGACAACCAGACCAGGGCATAGGGAGCACGGGGGGTGGGGGTTATGATGAGGATTAGGATGAGGAGACCAGCCCTAGCAAGGTGGGCAGCCCTCCCCAAGGTCAGGCCAACACCCTGGGCCCTAACTGATGGTCAGTTGGTAGCCGAGTACAGGATGGACAGGCCTACCATCACCCAGTTGCTGGACACAATCCAAGGTGATATTGGAAGCAGGATTGCCATCAGCACTGCTGTGCACCCACTCATGAAGCTGGTGTCAGTCCTGCAATACCTTGGGATGGGCAGCTTCCAACACACAGTCGCCATGATGCATGGCATGCCCAGTGAACATTATCTGCAATCCTGGGCCAGCTGCTGGATGCAAAGCTGTGCCATGTGAATGAGCACATTGCATTGCCCACCACCCAGGCACAGGTGAATGAACTCAAGGCAGAGTTCTATGTGATTGCCGAGGTGCCCAACGTCATTGCAGCCCTACACTGCACACATGCTGCACTGGTTGCCCCCCGGGACATGAGGCAGCCTAAAGGAATCAGAAGCATTTCTATTCATTGAACGTGCAGATGACCTGTAGCCTAGACCTGACCATCAGCCACTGCAGCGCTCGATACCCTGGATCCACCCACGATTCGATGTTACTGTACAACAGAACACTGCCAGCCTACATGGAGAGGCACAGAGGTCAATGCACATGGATAGTTGGTGAGTACAAATCCTGCCTGAAATGCATGCCAAAGTACAACAAATGTAGGGGCGGAGTTAGAGCCACAGGAAGCCTTGCATGCCTCTAGGAACCACAGCCAGCAGCATCACAGCACCAGTCCATATACGTGTGTGTAAAGACTGGAGGGGGGTGTCTGTACTTCTGCTCTCTTTATGGTAGAGGAGAGGCACAGAGGACCCCAGCCAAGATTCTTTATTATTGGTACGTGGTCGAGCAATCAAGGCCTAGCTCCTCATGAGGTGATGCAGGCAGGTTCTTAAATACAGTGTAGTCCCCAAGCACCCACAAAGGAATTTCAGCAAACTGTATTAGTTAAAACACAGTCTTTATATAATTAATATTCCAGGTTAAGTACAATATCACGATAACTCACTTTGTACTTGGTTATCTATAATGGCCAATATACAGTTCTACGTAGAACCACTATTACTATTAGATCTCATTAAAGTGCATCAACTGTACAGTTAAATGTCACACAAATCAGTTCATAAAGGAAACCCAAAATAGAAATAAGAGGAAAGCAGTTGGTTAGAACAATAGGCAGAATACTGGCCCCGTTTACCTAGACACAGTTCCGTGTGGAGATCCCCCCACCTGGGCAACCTGTAAAATAAAGATATATCTCAAGCCCAGTCCATATATTGCTCACAAGAATCTTTCCAATAGTACAGAAACCTCAAAGTACCTGATGTTGTAGAGTTCCTCGTCTGGAAATCGACGGCCATTTTTGAGTGCACTCCCTTTAAAACAGGAGCCATGGGCCATCGAATGTCCACCGATGAACAGGGTGAATTACGGCGGGGAAGTGGCAGCTTCGTTCCTAGTTGTGCTCGGCGACGACGAAGCGTTGACGTCCTGCAAGGAAGAGGCTTGCGGGGCACCTCGATGTTGATAGTTCATGACCGCAAAGAGTTTGAAGAACTGTGGCCCAGCAAGGGCGTCGAGTCGTCGGCATCTCGGTGGTCTTTAAGTGGTGGGAAACCCACCGATGGATGCTCCTCGGCGTGTCGGCGGCCTGGCCTTCTCCGGTGGGATAAGGTGGGCGACGGTGCAGGCGAGAGTGTCCTTGGATCAAATTAAGTTCTTAGGCAACAGGAGCACGGCGGCTCCGGTCGGCAACGGCAGTCGTCGACGGTGACGGTCAATAGTCCGGGTGCTTCTCTTTGGGATTCTGCGGCACTCCCCATCTCCAGTCGTTACCCTTTCATAGGTCTGTCTACCAGGGAGTTTTGGCAAAGATCAGCTGGTGCACGATGGTCCCTTGTAGCTTGGGAAGAGGGCACCTTACCAGGTCCTCTCTGGGTCAGTCCTTGAAGACACAGCAGCTTTCAGATTGATGAAGAAGGGCAACAGCAATTCTTCTCTTCAAGCAGGGCTTCAAGGTTAAGCTTCAGTTTCAACTCCAGTTTCTCTTTAGCTTCTGAACACGAATTCTAGCAGTGAGAGGCCCCCAGATATACTAGTTGTTCTCCCATGCATTCTTCTGGGTCACACTCAGGCAACCAATCGGTCAGAAGGACATTCATGCATGCAGGCAGCCAATCAGATGCATAGTGCATTCAGGCCATTCACTTCTCTCCAGACACTAACAACAAGTTATGTGTACCCAGCCATTCAACACTCCACACTGCATTCATACGAGTTTCGGGCAGGGCTGTCTCAGTCATTGTGTCAAACACCAGATACTAGATATCCACAACACAGAATGCGTATTCGTCACACACTCCAATCACTCAGGTCCCACCCACAGGGTGTACCCACAACATACAGTCACTGGGAAGGCTCCAGCCAGTCTGAATTGGACTTCACAACAACACCATATATGGAACTTCCACCCAACAGTCAGTCAGGGGGAAGGGACAGAGTCAGGGCTTCCCAGGACTTTGGCAAAAAGGTAACACACAATAGAAAGCCATAAGGGTATCCCATGGGTCTGCACACCAAACCCACATGAACTCCTGTGCGGAACACACGACAGAACACACAATAAAAGCAGTAAAGGACAAGGATACAGAGGCCCTGTCCCTCCGATACATTTCCAGCATCACAGTATGGCACACAAGGTCACCTGCACACGGCCACGAAACGTGGACCCACACAAGGTGAAGGCCACACACTTCTCAAAACACCATAACACATATGACCACAACAACCAGAATGTACCTTGTCTGTGTTGCGATGCTGCTTTACATCCTGACACACAAGAGTAACTTCACCGAGGGCACCACACAGGAATGCAAAGTGAGAGGAATACAATAGCCATCATCTGAACTACTGTAGATGATCAGGATCAAACCCAAACATGAACATCCCTGGGAGAGTGACCCATGAATAAACATATCAATGCATGTGAAACAAAACAAAAACGGGTGCCATGTAGCTAAAGCTCCACCATCCACTGAGACAGCCACAACTAAATACAAATCACAACTGGCCCTGAACAGCCAGTTATGACGGCAGCTTCATCCTGATGGTATGGATGCCTCACTGGGACAATTAAACCCTGGCAGCGGTGCATGTAGAAAGTGGGCTACAAGAGACATGGTCAACATTGCAGAGCAAACCCGTGGAACATGAATACACCATATTCAAAGGACAAGTGTTTACATGACGGAACTTGTTGAGCATGAGTGTCACACACAATCCCATACATACAGGTCATCATCCACCGGTGCAAGTCCAGTATCCCATATTCAGGCAAATGTAATCTGTCACTGGACAGCGCACTCAATCACACAGGGTGCATGTACGTATCAGATGATGCATGGCTTGAAAGATGAAGGATGTATACCAATCAGCAAATCACATTGCATGACCCTGTTGCACACAACAATGACCACAATGCATAGTGTATTGATGCTTAGTCCTTGCACACCCATTGAAGCGACCTAGGCCTCATGTACACATTTCATCCCATGACCATGATTCAGGATACCCTCAGTTCAACTGGCTGATGACCCCTGTGTGGAATCCACAAACTCGGCACAGCTGGCATACAACAATGCGCACAGTAGGACCTGCATATGTGTAGAAAGGACATTTGGTTTGTTGAAGCCACGTTTCGGTGCCTGGGCCGTAATGGAGGGGCACAGATATATGCACCAGAAAAAGTTGGAAAGATTACATTCACTTGTGCCATGCTGCACAACATATGCTGCCACTACCCCCTGATGCAGACAGGCACCACCCAAGGATTGGGAGTGACGATGACCATGTGCCCGTTGCCGGGGCTATTGCACACAGGGATGGGGTGAGGGAGGGGAGGTTGGCAATACAGGCGTTAATTGAGAATTTCTGTAAAATGGTGGATGGGCACATGTCACGAAGAGCACTTCTAAAATAAATAACACTTGTACACAATCATGAATGTCCTTGCTTTTTGTCTGGAACTAACCCCTTACCCCCACAAACTCCCCACCACCCATACCCCCTCCCTCCACAACTCCACAGCACCCATACCCCCATCCCCCACAAACTCCCCAGCGCACATACCCCTTTCTCGCAACACAGTGCATATGGGTAGATTGTGCCTGGCCCTCAGGCCAACAGTACATTGTCCATCTAACATGGACGTTGTTGCTTCCCACGTGCACTGCCTTCAGGTGAGCGACATTGCAAATGATGCAGTGACCTATGCCATGCGTGACCCCTGTAGGGAGCTCTCTGTGGGGGTGGTTGAGGTGGATTGCACCGATGCAGCCAACTACAGCTGCTGGCAGAGGAGATTGCCTCACGCATCTGTTATGTATGAGCAGATTGCGCCTCGCATAATTTATGTACTTGCTGGCCAAACCCTGCGAGGGCTGCAGTGCATGCCTCTACAACCTTACCTATGTGTGCATTGTCATGCACCATGGTTTTGGTCGACCCCTAATTGCACTGCTGATGGCCTTGATGTGGCGGATGTGTTCACTGGCCATGCCCTTGATCTTCATCTGGCGTGCCTCCATCACATCCAGGCATGCCATGACCACATTGGCGGGACCTATTCATGTGTCCCTTTCAGGGCTGCTGTGCTGCGCAGGTCTATGCAGGGTTGTAGGGCTTCTGTACCTGGTAGGTCTACGCAGTGCTGTGGGGCTGCTGTGCCTGGTAGGGCTGCGTGGTGTTGTGGGGCTGCTGTCGCTTGAGGTGCTGGGCTGTCTGGTGGGCTGCCATTGATGGAGGGGTGCCAGCAGATGGCCCATATGAGTGGGTGTCCTCATCCACCACTTGCGTGTGTGTAGGCAGCAGCGGCATGGACTGACATGTGGACCTTGGATGGGAGTCTCCACATGCTGAGGGGTGTCTTCAAGTGCATCCATTTGCTGCACTGGTCTGTGTATAGGCGTTATGACAGCTACAGCATCCTGCTCTTCACCAGATGAGACACTCTCCTCTGGGGTGGTTGCACTTGTGGCAACTTCAACATCCTGTGAGCCCCCTATGGCTTGGGACGGGTTTGGTGAAGTGCCCTTGTGGCTTGTGTGTGCCAAGGTGGTGAGCCCGTGGTGGCTTGTGTACACTGAGGTGGTGAGCCCCTGGTAGTGTGTGTGCACCGAGGTGGTGTGATACTGCTGCAGTGGGGTGGGTCATCCATCTTGGCATGTCCTGCCGGGCCCTTCGCAGTGTGGTGGTGGAGGCACGTCTGGGCAGATGTTGGGATGGGCCTTCCTCCTCGACATCCACGTTGCACTTGGATGATGCCTGCGTGCCTGTAGGGGACATAGGGTATGGTATGAGGACAGGGCATTTCAGTGCTTAAGGGGGGGAGGGTGTTTGTACAGGACAGTTTCAATCATGCTTGGGCCTGACCCGTTTTGTATTCGTTGGTATTACTTGGGCATACTACATGAGGGAGGGACACACTTTGGAATTGTTGGCATAGTCTGTTCATGCATATGATGCATATTCACAGCTGGCATGCCGCAGTCGGTGAGGGGGTTTGGTACCACACACGCCCACCTGATGTTGCAGTGCCCCTGCCATGGATGTGTGTGCCATGGTGCTTGCATGTGTCCATTGGCTGCCCTATTCACGACTCTGGATCTCAGGGATAGTCCAGGTGCACTGGTACAAAGGTGCTGTTGTGGGTGGATGTGGTCACTCACATGCACTGCACCCACTGACAGTGCCCAGCTGTTTGGCATTCACACTGGGGATGGCGTGGTAGCCTTTTTACAATGCAATTCCTGACTCCACTCCTCCCACTCCCTCAATGGATGCCATGTCAATGAGGGTGGTGCACTGCTCCTCCCAGGGTGCCAGCTCCGGGGATGGTGGTGGTGGCCCTCCACCAGTCACTATGCTCTCACTCCTGTGCTGTGCCAGGGGGCCCGGACATGGACCAGCAGGTCATTAAATCACTTGTGGCAGTACTCTCCATCCCTGGGGACACGGCCCACCGAAGTGACCTTCTAGCTGATGTCTGCCCAGATGTGGTTACAGCGCTGTGTGCCCGTCTTTTTTCTGTTGGGGGCCATAGAGTTCTTCCTGGTGGGAAATAATCGCATCCACCAATGTTGTGCATTTTGAGTCCAAGAACTTAGATTTGCACACCCTGTCCAGGCCAGAGGTGCCCCTCACACACTCCTGGGACATTTTCTGATATTTGTTGGAGTGGATCGCTTCGAGGGGCACCGATTTTATGTGGATTGCGATTTCCAAAATCGCCACCGCTTTGTATCCCATTCCGGCGAGATGCCGGTTGTAACGCAATGTCCGCTGAATTTTCGGCTTTTCAGCCACCATTACTGCCGAACGCTATTTGCGTTCATTCCAGGGCCGTGTGCGCACAACCGCCAACTCGTGATAGGACGTTGTTTGCACCACAACTCACGGTGTTAACAGTAATACTGCTCAGCGGTATATTTCTCCAGATACCACCCAACTCATGATGAGGCCCACTGAATTTAATCCTCTTTGGTACCAACAAAGAAATATCTTACTTTTTCTCTTCATTCAATATTTAGTGTGCCCACAGACACTGGTACAGTTACAGACACTGAATGCACTCTCTTGTATAAAAATAATTAAAACATGTTTTATTTGATACATTGTAACATATGCAACAAGTATTTTGTCTGACCACTAAAAGATGGCGCACAGATTCACAGCCATTGCATATCATCAAATAGATGTCTTACCTGCCCTCCAAACAGTTCTGTGATTTTTTTTTCTCCTTACACTGACAAGAAACATATTGTGAAAAGCGTGTTGTATGTTTATGTCACGCAAGGTTGCACTGGGGTGTAGTTAAGTTATTAGACAAAAAAAAATAGACTACACTATTTCAGTTCCTTAACTCCCCTGAAGTTAAATGTTCTGACCACCCGTCCCACAGAAGAAAATGTCCTCATATGATCTGTGCAGCTCAAACCTCAGACTCTGCCTAACAAGCCTGATCCAAAAATCGAAGCACACCTACGTACTTTAGAGCAAACCACCTCAAACACTTGGTGCTCAGAACAGTTCGATGTTTGGACTGCTCCCAATAGCCTTGCATTTCGGTTTATGTGTGAAGAATTTCACCGTTAGCATGCATTCCTACACGAATAACGTGAGCGCCCCCTTCACTGCGCACGTAGTCGTTACCTGCCTTTTCTGTGCTCTGGGTGCCATGTGGGTCTAGAGGGGAAACGGAACAGAGACTCCGCTTCCCCTTCCCACCCTATTTTATAATCCCAGACTCTGAGTCATTTGGTATAAGGACAACACGTGCTGGCAAGTCACGTTTACTGCATCGGAGTTTGACAAAAAAGTGTCCCCACGTTGCACTTCATAGAACAAAGTGACATTTCTTGCTCTATTCTCTCCTCAACATTCTGGGAACCATTGACTCATCTGCTGCCTTTTCATCTAAAACAATTGAAACCTGTTAGAACCTGTGATTACAAAAAATAAGGCAATTAGTGCTTAGTGTGCCATGTTGCTGGATAAGTGCCATAGACTTCTTTCGTAATTAGAGACGTGACTCGGAGTAAACTGGAAGTTAGCAGAGAGTGGCACATGTTCGATTAGGTCACACAATGGCAAATGTGGTATACAGTGTTTATATCGAATTTTTTATATTGAATGACCATATAATGATTTTTTTAGATTTGTAAAACCTTTATCGGTGAATGTATTTAGGGGTGAAGTAAAGGGTTAAATATTTTTGGGAAACAATCTGATTGGGTTTTTAGGGCTTGGAAAAGGGCGTTTGGTAGGCAACTCCCCCCCCAAAAAGTGCATTCGCAATAAAAGTTTTCAATTTAAAATATTCGAGATATGTGCATTCAATATACAATATTTCGATATAAAGATCGAAATATTGTATATTGAATGCACATATCTCAACTATTCTAAATTGAAAACTTTTATTGCGAATGCACTTTTTTTGGGGGGAGTTCTGCCAATGTGCAGGGCACATTCAAGTTCTTTCCTAAACCCCAGCATTAGGACCCTTGTCTCGGGAGAATAGCTCAGTGGCAACGTGCTCACCTTGGAAGCAAGACCACACGGAGCAACCCAGGTTAGTTCCCGGGGGCCGCGTTTAGAAACCTCTGGGTATTACGCGCGTTATAAATAACCTATCATATCATGAATAGCGCTCTGCATTCTTCCTGTCCCATTCAAACCCATTTGTATACGTTTGCTGCTCCTGATCAGGGGTACAGATTATCAATGAGTTGCTATCTGCAAATGCTTCGATAACACAAAAGGGAGAAAACAGATTTTGTCACAATCCATATTATCTAAAAACTTTGCACGCGGGCAAAAGTGAAGCAGGCTGTTTTAATGCACTGTATTTGCAGCATAACATACACAAAAAGGGTGTGTGCTACACTTATATTTATGTTATGCAGCACACATCATAAATCAAACAGCCTGCTCTCATTTTCCCCAGGTGAAAATAATTGAGATAATATCGATAGACCTTTTTGCACCAGGCTCTATTAACAAAGCATTAACAAAGCAGCAACATTGGTGCTAAATTGCTTTGCTCCGCTTTTTGCACAAGTGCAAATCTTTAATAATCTGGCCCCTGGGCTTTACATTGAGACCATGCATCTCCCCATGCATGTCAAATGCACGGTGTAATGTGCAATAACGACCAGGTACATATACAACAAAAGCCAATGAATTAAAAGCAATCATCGTCCTCTCTGCTGCTATATACCAGCCAACCTTTTCTGCAAGGTAGCAACGTATGCAATATTATTTGAATGTGTTATCAGAATAAAGTAAACGCGTTGTTAATGCAAGCTGGATTGGCACATGTGACCGATAACAAGTGCAGCTCTGTTTACCGATAAACTACTATCCGCGCATTCGATTATCTGACAGGAAACTTAGTTATACAGCATTGTTTTTAACCGGAGACATTACTGGCAATAAGAGATGCAGGATAATAGAATATGGTGGATAATTAAGTGCACTATAACAGAGCTTTTCCTGTAGCATGAAGAGCGATATTTAAAAGACCTCTGTTGGTGTATTGGCGATCAGACATGCAGTGGGTGACATCTAGTGGTTCAAAATGAACATTGGTTTCCGAAAGTATCAAAGAAGGCATGATAGAGGAACATGGACTAGAAAGTCCAAAGGTACTGCAAACTTGACTGCTGAATGTGCAGTCATGCATAGTCCAATTGTTGCTAATTAACCAGCAAATTGAATTATACGGTCTTCCTAGACTAGGGAGACAATATTAATACTTTGAAATTAATTCAATAACTGCAGTTTTGCCTATAACAATGTGCAGTACACAATATATTTCCAAATTAAAGCTTCCCAATCGCCACTTTGCGTTGTGTAGCGCCACCCCCCTTTGCCATCTTATTTTATATATCCCTTAGCAAAAAGACTCAACGTATGAAAACACATTCTGCCAAATTACAGTTAGCCAAAAATGGGCGGCCATTTCCACCAGTGCCAATTTTGCTACAGGAATTGGAGCAATTACCAACAACAACTTCCAGTAATTTCACCGGAGAAATTAGCAGCAGAAAATAAAATGAAAAAGACACCGTATGACCAGATGAATTAACACTGACATTCTGACAATGAACGGATGGTGCAGCTCCATTAGCTCAACCCAAGAGGTGGAGGTAAAATGCATCAAGGTGATGAACTGAAGCCACAGGTGCACACAATTGCCTCTAAAAGCGTATGCATGGCCCACACCTTCCCCTAACACACCCTCAAACCCCATGCACAGACCTCGAGTCCCTAAACCTCGTGCTGTAGGTCGAGATCCAGCGGCATGCACAGCCGCGGTGTCCCTGAACACCACAATAACAAAGGCGGAGGAGATGCCAGGCAAGGCGAGCACCCATTCCCCTAACCAGGCCATCAGCCTGGCCACTAAAGCATGGGCAGCTAATACAAATGTACCACCTTAAAAGAGAGTCCATAGCTGAGGCACTTACCAGACAGAGGCAGGTGCAGAAAGCAGGATCAACATAAGAGCAGTCATCCCACTACTGCTGAAGCTTGCATCGGTGCAGCGCTTTTTCTCCATAGGGTCTTTCCATGAAGCTGTGGACATGTGTGATGTCACGCCGCATGCACCAGTTTCACTAATGCTTGGTCAGTTGCTGAACATGAACCCTAGCATATCTTGTTGCCTAGCAACACTTGCCGATGTGAATGCTGCGACATAGGGACAATTATATGCAGCTGCCCAATTTCCTAACATCATCGCAGCTCTGGACGGTACGCATGTTATAATGGAGGCCGTCAGGCGTCAGCAAACTTGTAGCATAACAGGAAACAGCATTTCCTAAATGTACACGTGATCTGTAATGCAGACCTCACCGTACTGTAATGCAGACCTCACCGTAACGCACTCCTGTCCATTTCCAAGGTCCGACCCGTTATTACATGGTCCTGTAACAATACGCTGACAGTGTATATGGAGATCTGCAGAGGGCAACAGACCTGGATCCTGGGTAAATAGAATCACCATCAAAAAACTCTTACAGGGCTAAAAAGTGAGAAGAGTAGGTAATGACTTGCAGCAGGGTTCAATTATGTAATGCCACGTTAGTGCATGCCCTTTCTCAACCCTGTGCATGAAGGACCTGCCCTCTGACAGAACACATAAGGAGTCCTACTGCACCTGACAAGGCCCTGCATGACAATGCCAAGGCATGGAAGCAATTCATGATCCCGCATGTACAAAAATGATGTGACTACAGGTACCATAATGCATTGGGAAACTATACCTATACATGGTTATAGAGGCACCGTGGTAATTTGGGTCTGGTAAAGGACAAATGGCCTCCTGGTGATGTGGGCTGGTAGTTCGAACATAAGATAATAAAACCACAATTTAATTAGGCAATGGAAAAAGGGATAATTTGGAATGGGGGTGGGTTCAGAGGGGGCGGGTTCAGAGTGTGTGCCCCGAAACCTTTCAAGACCACTCAGTGATGTCCCTGTTTATTAATCCCCTTCCCTTGCAGGATCTAACAGAAAGTGGAGTTGCAGTATGTGTGGAACACAGGAAATTGAATTTGGGAGGAGTGGTGCCATAGACATAGACAAGGGCCAATTATAACAGTGCCATATCCGGTTTATAGTGACTATTTCGAATCATTGTTGCTGGAAAAAAAAAAATCGAATGTTTTTATATTTTTATTTTGTTTAAAATGGGGGGGGGTTCCCCCCAAATCCCAGTTTTTTTTAAACACTTTTTTTTACTTAAGAAACACCCCAAAATATATAAAACAAATAATAATACATTTGGGAGAAAAAATTCGACTAAATGTTTTCGAGAAAATTGCATTTCGAAAAAATGCATTTGAAAATATGAGCGGATACCGCCATATCCTCAGTTACATTTCGGACTGTCGGCTGTGTTAAGGCGCTCCTAGATTTCAGTAGAGATAGGTGTGAGACTGTAGGGGCATACACTACCTGGTATTGGGAAGCTTCAAGAATACCTGACAAATTAGGGCACTGAAAGATTTGAATGACCGACTGAAAAGCCAAATCAAGTATTAAATAAACTTAAGACACGGGGTAATGCCAGAAACTGCTGAAGCTTCCTTGTTAATTTGTCACCTAATCATAGATGACTAATAAGATGACAAGACTGCAGAAGACCTGATAAATGTTTGCACTAATATGGGCATGGCCGAGGCGCAGGAGGCACAAATGTCCAACCAAACGCCATCAGCCCCAAAATTGTTCAGTCTCTGTTTTTGTCACCTCAGCCAGCATCGTTACCAGTAACTTCAGCAGTGATGCAATAACCTTTTTCCCTGTAATGGGAAGGTCTCTGGGCCCTACCTTTGAGAAGATCCCATTTCACTTCCCTCTTACCATCTGTCAGTGATGAGGGTGGCACTAGATATGGACAGGATGGGTCATCTTTTCAGACATCCCTTGGGCAGGTTCCAGGGGCAACTAATCGTTTCAAAGATAATAATCTGCTTGTCACTGTCCAGGTTCCATGGGCTCCTGGCAGCCTGAGAAATTTGGCCAAAGATTTTCCGAGTCTGTGGAAGGAGTCTCAGCATGTTATTGAGAAGTTAAAGACCAAATGTAATAACCCTACCTGAGCTGATATGAATCAACTCCTTAGAGTGGTTTTGCAGACAGGTTATACAGAGGCTTGTGCAGCCTGCCAATTGGCAGGTTGCTGCCCTTGCAACAGGAGACCTGTTGCCTCAAGCTTAAAACAAAATCAAGGCTGCCATTCTGTAATCATTTTCCAGGAAGACTGGTTGTCGCAAGGTAAGCAAGAGTTGGCAGAATATGGGAAAAAAACCCAAGCAGATTCTTTATATCATTTAAAAATTATATTCACTCAGAATCCGCTTTTAAAAAAAAACCCGAAGAGAGTGTACAGTAGGCAATGGTTTGCTTACAGTCTACAGACTAAATTACCATCAGAGTTAAAAACGTATTTGTATAAGGTGGCAAAATAAACATAGTCTGAGGTGGTTTCTGAAGAGAATAACTGTGTGATGTGCCTGGACTTAATAAGGAAAACATTGAGGACAGACTGATGTCATTACAGTTCCAGAACGTGCCAGAGCAGAGGCCGCTGACAGAAAATTGGGTCTTAGGGGAAGGCCCAGGGGAAGAGGAATCTTCAGTGGCCACCTGGGGAATATAAATATTCCTTGGCCTGTAGTCATTATACAGGTGGGGCACTGGAGGCATAAATGCCCATACAGACCACAGAGAACCTATCCTTCTCCCAGTCCAGGGTAGGGCACCTTTCCAATTCCTCATGCTCCAAAGATTACTGTTACCAAGCTCTCCCAGCGCCAAGCTGGAAAATAACACTGACACAGCCTGAGAGACGACTTCACTTTGTGTCGTGTGCTACCCACAGATCAGGGAGGACCGTGCGTTCAGTGCAAAGCTGATGGGCAGGCTGTCTCTTGTTTAGTAGACACAATGGCTATTTTTATTTATTGTGTATTTTTAAGGTGCTTCTACAGCAGGTAAATTGTATTTCAAAGCGACACAAAGATTAGATATGATCTTAGCAAAAACAAAGAGGTGATGGCTGGAAGGTTTAGAATGAATCTTAACCACTGGCGTTGCTCTGGACAACCTTCCAGACCAATGTTGTTCGCCTGCCAAGCCATTACAGAAGGGGAAAGATCATATGCAAATCAGGCTTGGCCCCACCCCAAAAGGGGCCGTCCAGCCCGAACTGCTAGGTCACATCCCTTCTGCACGAGACCACAAGCATCCCCAAACATGTTTTGCCCTTGTTGGGGTTCATCAGTGAGCATAGCTTGGGTCTCTAGGCCCAGCAGGCACGGGACCCACGTCTGGGCATACCCGTCCCACTCGGGGTGACAAAGCAAAAACAAAGAGGTGATGGCTGGAAGGTTCAGAATGAATCTTAACCACTGGCGTTGCTCTGGGCAACCCTCCAGACCACCGTTCTCTGCCTGCTAAGCCATTACAGAAGGCGAAAGACCATATGTAAATCAGGCTTGGCTCCACCCCAAAAGGGGCAGTCCAGCCCGAACTGCTAGGTCACATCCCTTCTGCTTGAGACCACAAGCATCCCCAAACATGTTTCGCCCTTGTTGGGGCTCATCAGTGAGGAGTAGCTTGTTTTTTCCCCTTCTGTAATGGCTTGGCAGGCTGAAAAAGGATGGTCTGGAGGGTCACCCAGAGCTTTGTCCGTGGTTATGATTAATTCAAAACCTTCCAGCCATCACCTTTCTGTTTTGCTAGATTTGATCTTAGCCATCTTATCACAATGTTTCCTAGATATTCCTCTGTCCTCTTAAAAGGCATATCCAGCATTCCAGTACCTCATCATGCTGCTGAACCCCCGAGGCTTCTTTAGGTCCATTCACCGATGCATATGCTCTCCAGTCCATATAACCTACAATATGTACTGGTAGTTCTAGATGTTTTCTCTGTCTGGATGGAGGCTTATGCATGGCAGAGGAATGACACTTCCTCTGTGGCAAAGGCTGCATTGAAGGATTGCATACCCAGGTTTGAGGTATCAGTCAGTATACACTGTTACAAAAGACAACACATCATTAATCATCTTATGAAAGAATTATGGTGGGCAAAGAATATACAGCATATTCTACACTGCCCCCAACACCCTCAGCCAGCAGAATCAGTGTAGGTTCAAAATGATGTAATAAAGGATCACCTTGCCAACCTCTGTGTGCAACCAGGCCCTGCCACTGTTGTCGCTTAACATCAGAAGAACCATGAAATAAAAGACTGGGTTCAGTCTCTTCAAATTTAGGAGAAGGTGTCACCAATTCTGATACTGCATTTGGTTTCTTCGAGGTGCATCAGCGATGATACTGGCCTACAGACTGGCGTACAGCTGAACACCCTTGCCTAGCAAGCATGCATCGCCGAGCTGAACTGTTGAAAGCATGATGCCTAAGGCTGCCCAGGCCAGTTCAGGAGCCCTTCCTGAGAAATACACATCTGAAGACACTGCTGGATCAAATCCCCAATGCCAGAGGCTGCCTCGCAGATATGACAGTGCATTTTGCAACTGCAGGCTCCACTCCTTCCCCTTTTCTTTAAAATGCACCTGTTTGTTTTACATGCTTTATACGTGCTGTTGTATGGGTGGAGAATGGATTTAGCAAGACTGTTTGTGTATAAACAGCCCTCCCATGCACCTTTGTGTTTTGCACTACATACCATTTCTCTCTACTTTTGGTCTCCAGTGTATAGTTATATCCGAGTGCCTGAGGAGCTGGGACGCACTGGTATTGTGGGTAGCAGGAGGGACCGGTAACAGAAGGACACTTTGCAGAGAGAACCAATAAAAGCCTGCCATTCTGTTCAGTCAGGGGATTATGTTTGGTGCAGTGTTTCCATCATTGGCAACTAGGTGGAGGGGCCCCTATCAGGTAATACTGACTACTTGATGAGCAGTGAAGGTCACGGAGCTCCCAAAATAAATGCAGGCAAAATGAGAGTGACACTAGAAACTTAAACCTCATTGGGCCCAAGAGGTCCTATCTGTTATCTGCTAATCACACTTACTGCCTGCTAAAAAAAGATTATGAACCAGTATCACCTAGGCATGGAATTGGGAGGAAAGTGCAACTTTCATGAGTAGTATTACTTCTGAAGTGAACATTTGGCACTAGAATATGTGCAGGTACATTTTGAAATGACAAGGGGGAACTTGTCGGTTAGGTGGAGACTGCCTCTGTGGGAACTTAAGAGGGAAAATGGGACGATCCCTTTCCTAGATTCCCGTCCAAACCATGTCCAATGATGTCACGACCTTAGCACCCACCGCGGGATGTGTTCGGCCTTCTGACTTCTGACCCGGATGTCAAGATCCACTGTGGCCATGCCCCGCACCCACAGGCCAGCTGCACACCATCCAAAGCACGTGGTGGGGCACCAAGTGGAGCTGCGACCGACCAAATGGAACAAATCGATTAAACGTAACCCATCCATATCGCCATCATTAGAGATGACATGACGACATAGCCACGAAGGACAAGAACACACGTGTTGCTAAGCACCTGGATCAGACCGACATCAACCCACACTAAGAACATACTCAGTGCTACGACTTAGAAGACTGCGCACATTCACAGACATGCACCATTGTTATTTTTCACATAGGCCAAACACCGCACCACAAAAACGCAAGAAGCCAGAAGAGCTTGTGCACACGCTTGCAGATGCTCATGCTATTAACACTCTGAAGATGACACCTTGTAGATGGACTAATGCATAATGATCGAATTCGCACATCGCGACCCTCGCCTTATGGACTGTATGCCGCCACCCATAACTAGGCCAAGGTAGGCCGCAAACCAGAGTCCCCAGGCACGTAGTAGCCCAGCCGGAGCCTTAAGGCACTGACCATGCAGAACAAGACCCTGACGGGAGCCCCACGGCCAAGGCCGCGAAGTTGCAATCAACATGCCGCGCTCTCGGCGCCAAGGTCACATCTGCCACTGCTAGGGACTCTTTGGAGCAGAAATACAAATCAAATCCCCATAATTCTGCCTCAGCCATGGTCTCTCACCACATGACCAGGCCGACCTGATACGATGCCAAGTTTCAAGGAATAGAGAAGCTCTGATGTCTCAGGTCTTGTGGGATGTATCAACCCACTCATCCAAACCCTGCAACATCACTGTGCCTTGCTGGTGGCAGAAACATCATAATGGCCGCCGGAAAGCATACTGCTTGCCAGAAATCACCAGAAATTGTGCAGTGAAAACCTGAAAAATAGGCCACCATCTACTTTTGTCTATGTCAGTGGTAACACAGGAGACCACTGCCAAAACCGATCCTTTAGCTGCTCACAGAGCAAAATCACTGCCAAGGAATAGAGAGCTGTCTCAAAAAATCTGTTTTTATTTGGTGTCACATTTGCTAAAAATCATGGCTCACAAACCACCTAAAAAGATCCAACCTCCTTGTTGGGTGTTCCACATCATTATACTGCAAGAATCCACATAAATCCAATGTCAGAAAGAATCATATGTTATTAGAACAAAATCCTCTTTTAAAGATACTGATGGAAAGACAGCTGTCAAAAATGGGTGCAATACCGGTACTCACCACTACCAGAAGCCGGCATTTTTTTTGTAAAGTTGAACATGGAACCCCAAACTATGCCAATGAATACTTGCTATCAGAAGCCTAAGGGGTGGAGACAATTTAAAACTATATTCTGAAATGGCTTGAAGGAAGAAATTGTTTAATGTGTGTGTTAAAATGTGGGTTTGTGGGATGTATTTACCCATGCATCCGAGCCCTACCTCAAAACTGTGCAGTACTGACATGAAAACATCATGATGGCCAGAGCTTCCCAGAAAATGCACAGGGAAATGCAGGAAGAATAGGCTGCCACCCATTTTTGCCGATGTTATGGGCACAGAAGGACACTGCCTAAAACCACCATTGGACTACCCGCACAGTAGTCTGAAACCATTGGGAATGGCAATGCTGATTGCCAAATGTAACCTAGAATTGTGGGGAATTCATTCTTCAATCCCAAAAATGGGTGCAGTACCAGTACTCACCACTATCCAAAAGCCGGCAGTTTAAAACCACCCTGTGTTTCTCTGAAGGCAAGCCAAAGTGCCTATTTCAAACATTGCAATATGTGCAAAATATTCACTGAACACCAGCAGACATTTGGTAGAATGGAGTGTTGTGTGCCTACAAAATCTGGGAAATGAAGAGCCCAAAACAATGCTTATAACAAAACTGCTATGGAGTCAGCAGTTTAAGTTGCACTGGATTTAAAGACACTAAAATCGAAAATGTTTAGATTAAATGAGTGACCTATGTTTGGTGTCACATGCCTTTGTAACTGTTTAAATGTCATAGTTTTAAACTTAGAATCAGCCTTCTAGCTGCATATGTGAAAATGTTTAGTTTTATTTGAATGCAGAAACTGGGGAACAAAAAGTGACATTTTATCTGAAACCTGGCTTAAGGAACTGAATTCTGCCTGGCAACTACCCCCATCAGGAGTGAAACTTGAGTCAGAGCTGTGTTCCCAGGCCTAGCTGCCCTTTTGCTGCTCACACTAAGGATATGCCATCTATCTGATAATTGAATTACCTGTGCTCTGCAGGAAAGTGAACAAAGCCCTGTCCTGGCTCAGGCAAAGGTTTTATTGGCAGGAGTCGTAAATGGTCGTAAAAAGTGGCTTCCTCCTGAGGAAAGGGGAGGAGCACTGCCTGTGAGAGCAAGCTGGCTTGGCAGAACTGGATTAACCAGTATTTCTACCTTGTGCTGAGAGAAAACCACACCCCTTTGTAGCCAGAATATTGTTTAGAAAAAGATTAATAACTCATGGTGCGGACATGTGAACATTTTATAAATGATACCATAATTCTTGTGATTTTTCTGCCCACATTTTAAGAGGTTTTTCGACCCGGTGGCATGTTCAGGGGGGTTTTAGCGGAAAAGTGGATATTACTCTAAATGTATGCATGTTAAAAATCTGAAACTTCTTCAGTTAATGTCCATACTCCCTGCACACATGTATGCAAAGTTGGGTCAATGTCAGAAATTGAAAAATCAGTTAAAAAGTCAATTATGTGCCATTTCTGAATGCAAGCTCTTAGAAACAGCAGATTTGGACAGAGACATGGCTAAATTCAGCCACACCATGTATATGTAATTTCAAGCAACTGTGTAACTGTGAAATATGTCTTTTATTATCAAATATAGAATGTGTGCAATCTGACAGAGGAGTGTCCTATCTGCAAGCCATAAAATGACATCCCTCTGACTCACAGTTCATTCCCCAATCAAATGATAAATGGAAGTTTGACCAATTAGAAGCTGAGAGAGAGGTAGGGTCAGTGATGCTAGAACACACCCACATTCTAAACACATAAAAGCAGACAGACAGGACAGATAGGAACCTTCAATTCCATTTGCTGCAACGCACTCTGCCGGAAAAATCCATACTTTACCTCCATCAAACCTCCAGAGAGCCAAACTAGAGACTTCAATCTATCCAGAACTAGAGACCCAGACCAGAGAACCAGAGAGAGCTGACCCAGATCACTGTGAAGTGCAGAGACCAGAGGCGAGTTTAAAACCCTGACCAGATCCGTGATGAGGCCCATTTCACTCAAGAATATAGTGTGAGTACATAGTAAAACTGTGTAGAACCCATCTCTTAGTTAAAATAATATAATTCAATCCATTTTACCTAAGTAGAGCTGCAGCTTAGAAATTGTGTTATCCTGCCATCATTTTTAAAGCTGAAAAAGTGTGCGTTTAAAATTTGCAAAACTAAAAACGACCTTTACTAAATCGCTCATATCTCCGCGACCGTTTGTGCTAGAGACTTGCAGTAACTTTCATCTTGAAGCTGAGATCCTAGGCTTTCCTAGGACCCCAAAACGATAGAGATAGTCCTTGTGGTTCCTCTGTAATAGCGCTCGGCGCATCCGCGAATTTTACCGCGATTTGCAAATTTCTTCACATGTAGAAACTGCTGCTGCTTGCCTTCCATTTGCCAGAAATTCGTTTAACCTGCTAACTATCCCTGCATCATTGCTAGTGTGAGCCTGGACTAATATTAACTAGATACCACTCACCCTGAACCTCTGAAAGGGAATTAAAAAGCATTTCCAGCATATTTCTCATCCATTGCTAGCACATATCAAAGCATTTGGGCCTGTGTTTTCAAAACTCCTATCTGTGTTTTAAACTTCTGTTGTCTAAGCTTGGGGGGGATTGAACTGATTACATTGATTGCATTTCTGAGAACTGCGTGCTTTCCTCCCATTCCCTTGCATTGCATAAAGAGGGGGGGAGTGAATAGCCAGAGAAAAGTGATTACATTGTTTTGTTGAAATCATATTGAGTATTTTCTATACTGCATTTCATTCATTCAACCTTGCATTTCCTTGAACTCTATAAGGCATTCTCTACCACATTATACTTCTGTACCTATTTACCAGTGTGCTACCTTATCCATTTCATGTCAACTCATTAGTGATTATAAGAAGTGTGCTAGTGCCAGATTCTCCGTTGTTGATCTTTATCATATCAGATTAAGTGTGCTATTCAATTATTAATTTATTATAAGGGTGATATATACATCTCTTGTTTAAATTATCAAATAAACCTTTTAACTTGCAAAACAGAACTACTTCTTGGCTCAGTGGGGTCAGGGGGATTCCAAGAGAGGGGTGTTATATAGGGGTAGTCATCCAGAACGCATGAACTGGACCTAAAGATATATCAATAAGGGTTTTCATTCAGTATTATAGACTAGGCGTTGACTTAGCTGTAGTGTTGAATTGAATCCTCTTACAGGTTATATGGTAAGAAAAGACAATATGTAGACATTGGTTGCAGAGTTAAAAAGTTTCCCACACTGGGATCAAACAGATTCCACACCTTCCCCTTGGACAAAGGAATCTTTCCCCAGCCCTTGGCCAAGAGATTGACAGGCGGGTGTGAACAGGAACTAGCCAAGGCACCCTGGCATGTTGCTCTCAGTCAAGACAATGGAATCTTTGGGATGAATAGGAATATGCTGATTTGGGTGTGACTGGTCAACAAACTGCTAGCAGGAGGACAGGCCATGTGACCTCTGTGTCAGCCTGCATCCTGGAGGCGGAGACAAACCACTGATGTGAATTGAATTGAAAGCAAATGTATGTTTTACAAAAAAGCTTATAGCAAAGTGTACCAAACTGACAAAATTTTTTGAGAGTGTGAAAATGAAAAATTCCCTCACGATTTAAGACTAAGCTGGACTCCGTGCGATGTTCTGAGACCAAACCGCAGAATTTATTAATATTGCAACTGCAGTGTTCTTGCTATGAACATAAGAAATTACAGAGATATGCTCAGATGGAGTGTGTATGCCTGTGTAAAATTTGGAGCAGTATTAATATTGAGAAACCATCCAAAAGGGCAAAATGTGGTCATTTCTGAACCCAAGCTCATAGGAACATGGGACTTGAACAGAGACATGACTCAATTAATCTGTGATGTGTATATGTATTATGAACAACTTGTGTATCTGGGAAATATGTTTTTTGGGAAAAATAGAGTTTCTATGAAAAAACAAAGGGGAGGGATTTCAGTTAAGCCATAAAACACAGCATCACTCTGACACATATCGCACACTGCTCCTGTCTCAAATCAGAGGACAGGGAATCCTCTAACCTATCAAATTCTTAGAGGTTTGGGCATTGTAGAATCAGCCTCCCCACCCCTTTGGAAACACATAAATAGGGACTGCTGGGACCCAGAAAGAACACATCTTTTACACTCTTCAACTGATTCCTGCGAAGCACCCTGCCAGACCAGATCCAGACTAGATCCAGAGACCAGAACTTAGAATCCAGACTCCAGACTCTAGAACCAAACTCTAGAACTTTGAAGCAGAGAGGCCTAATCCAAAAGCTGAACTCTTTGCAGCAGGCCTCAGAATCCTTTGCAACTTGATTCTAACCCCTAAACTTCCCAGGGACATCTCAAAATTCAACAGCTGGGCTGAGCTGTTTTGCTTCTCGCTAAGAACCCTGTGCTACAACCAAGATCCAAACCCAGAAAGCAGTGCTGTATCCAGAGCACGTCAGATCCAGTCTAAGAGGCCATCCAGACCACCGTGCAGTGCTGAGAGCAGAACCCAGAGGGCCTGAGACCGTCCGGTGGCGAGTGAAGCCAAATCCTTGACCAGATCTTTGACGAGGCCCACTCCATTCTAAAGCTTAGGAGTGAGTATCTAGTCTAGAACTGCACATAGCTAAACTCTTAGTTTAAAGTAATGCTATTCCATCCATTTCAACCTGTCTAGAACTGCATTATAGAATCTTGTGTCCATCCTGTTGATTCCAAATCTGTAAAGTGCAATCTGTCATTTTGAAATCTTGACTTTATTTCTGAAAATCTACCTTCACAAAAACCTCCGTAACTTTTGAACCACATGTCCTAGAACCGAAAACTATCGTTTTGAAGCTAAGATCCTAGGCTTTGCAACAAACCTAAAACGACATTCCAATTCATTATAGTTTTTCCGTAATCGCGTTTCACGCACGTGGAAAAATTGCTGCAAATTGCAATTTAGCTCCATTTTACCCCATGTCAGAATAGCTGTTTCTTGTTTTCAACTGCTGAAATTAGTTTCCAATCTGATAATCATCCATGAACCATTGCTAGTGTTGACCTGTACCAATCCAAAGTAACTCACTTATCCTGGATCACATTTAGTGAATTAAAATCATTTTGGCATATTTTCCCATTCATTGCAATCACATTCAAAGGTATTTTTGCCTGTTTTAAAATCATACCTGTTTTCTCTAAGCTTACTGGGGGGAACTGGGATTGAACTGCATTATTGATTGTATTTCTGAAACCTGTGTGCACTCATTTCTATCTCTTCATATTACATCGGGGGGGTAGTGAGTAGTCACAGGGGAAAAAGTGATCAGATTATCTTTTGATTGAAATCATATGAAGTTATTTCTGTGTTGCATTCTTTCCCATCTTGCATTTCATTGAACCATAAAAGTATTCTCTGCTACCTTATCCTTCCTATTCCTACTCCTTACTGATTAAAGAGATTGTTGAGACTGTAATATTACCCATTGTTGATTGCCGTACATCTTCATAAGTGTGCTATTCAGATATTATTTTATTAATAAAAGTGTGATCTATATATTGTTTAATTCTTCAAATAAACCTTTTAATTTGCAAAACAAACCTACTTCATGGCTCAGTGAGGTCAGGGGATTCAAAGAGAGGGGCGTTATATAAGGGTTCATCATCCAGATTTAAAGAACTTTGACATAAACATAAATAAATAAGGGCTTCCATTGGGCATCCCATCCTAAGCATTGACTTAGTTGGAATGCTGGATTGAAGTCACTTACAGTTTGGACACCGGCAGTGATGGGAAAGGAGCGCCCAACAGTCAGTAGTAAGACCTGTCCATTGTCCGCCACTGACACATAGTCACACATTGTTGCCAGCATCAGGTACATCGCGGGCTGGGAACAACGATGACCCCAGGCTTGGGGGCTCACAGATGAACCAATCAGAACACGAGGGGCTAACCACTGACAACACTATAATTCAACCAATCACTAACTTTCTTCATGTAACAAATTTCATGTAACCATTCTTAGGGAGGACCCAAGCGTACCACCTGACATCTTCTTTACCACTAATATTTCCTTCTATACTGATCCATACTGACTCTACAACTCGGGGAACCAACCTAGGGTAGCGTTAGGTTTGGGGGAAAGCTTTCCCAGGTGACGCACATCATAGCGTCATTCTGTTAGAAAAAGGGCCTCTCCGGGAAGACGTTCCTTGGGTACCTACACTCTGAGAACCTGTCCCTGTCTGTTTTATGCAATAAACAGCAGTAACTCTTTGCTCTTGTGTGTGCCTCATACTCCTTTGGGACACGGGAGGAGTTGGGACTTCCCCAACCCGGAGGTCTGCGGACAGCCTTCCGACCCCCGGGAAATTACCCCGAAAAGTTGGAGGCACTGCTGAGATGGTGAGATAGACCACAGCGAGGCTGCTTGCATCAAGGTGGCCCGGCAACGCGGCCCCCCTCTGCCGTTGCCCCCTTTGGAGGAATACAGGACCATTGTGAAACTGCAAGACAACTGGACAGCGCAATCCGGAGATTAGTAGTCGGGAGCTGACTTCAGAAATTTCCCGCCCGCGGTTGGCGAGTGTCCAGACGTGGTCCAAATGAGGGGAGGCGGTGAGCTGGTTAGGAGGGGTGCCCGCAGCCGAGCAGAACCGGCAGGCGAGAGCCGATGTGAGTATGGCGCACGCAACCAGCAGTATAATGTTGTCCGGGTGGTGGGAGGAATTGTAAATAGGGTTGTGGGTGATTTTACCGTGTGCTAGAACATTTTGCCCAGCTAGCGACGATCGACATGTAAGGTGTAGTAGGGAACGGAAGGAAGGCCATCCCTTCTGGTGTTACGGAGCGTACTGGGTGGGGCTTCGAGCTCCCACGTGTTGACTGGCGAGTCACGCTGATTGGTCTAGATTGCGGGCACCTGCACAGGCGGTGTGGCATTCCTATGAATCGGCGTTGCATTTTGATGAATAGATGAGGATTCCTATTAATTGAGTGTTTTAGCTTGGTGAATAGATGACGTATTCCCGCACGAGGTAGCTAGATTGTTTCTCAGTACGGAAGATAGTTGGCTGGTTAACGTCCCCTGGGGAGGGGGCGTATCACATGCGAGGCGACGCAGCAGGTGCAGCACAATTATAATAATGAAGGTGATTAATGAATACTCCACTTCGGGTGGGTGGGAAGGCAGCTGTGGGGATTATGGGGAATAACATTGTCAAAAATGGCGAGCATTTTATGTTGCAGCTGTATGTACCGATAGCACGTTGTACTAGATGCTGACATCAACCATAGGGCTTGCATAGGACACTGTGGTCTTCTTCAGCGTAGTTGGAGCAGCGGCACACGGCTAAGGTGGGGCGAAGGGGACAGGCGGCCGCGCACGGAGAACGCCGGCATGCCCTCGCCAAGGGGGTCGCACTGAGCAGCGGTGCGATCAGTGGGAGGGGGAAGAGACAGGTATACACTGCGCAGGCAGTGGGGAAAGGAAGAAGGAGGAGGGGTTGGAAGAATATCACAGGCGCTCTGGGTAGTGGCCGCACTGTCAAGGCGGGGCGGTTCAAGTACATGCCACGCTGGGTGCGAGGGCGCAGGGGACCTTGCGAGCCACGGGTCGAAGGGGGCCCTAGCTCCGAAAGGAGGGATGTCAAGGGGGCGGTAGCATTGTGAACAACAGGAGAGCAGTAGTGGCCAGCACGGGAGTGTTGTAACACCAACACTACTTTTCCTTGCAGCGGAAAGTCAGGAGTCCCCAATTTCGGGGCCAGGTAACGGTGGTACACACATTTGCAAAATTTAAAATTTCAGTGTATTACGGGATAGGGGCCGGCTATGGGGCCCACACATTAACAAACACCACTCCAGCACATCTGCGCAACACTACTACTGCACAGAGATAAAATAGTAAAGTACAGTATTGAATGGGCTCAAGGGACAGATGAAAGGATCAGGATACCGTGGCCGCCCAACGGCAGCTTCGACATGACAACTCAACATTAATTGCTAGCGTACCTACACAACACCTACAAGGGGAAGAAGTTAGCAGGCCACCTAGAAGTTTTCGACTTCTGGAGAATGTTTCAGGGGTATACCCTGGGGATGATAAGCATGCAGGAGGTAAAGAAGGAGGAGGTGTGCGAGGGGGAAGGGTACAGCGCACCATGAACTCCTCCCAGTGCTGAGGAGAGCGAGGAAGAGGCAGAAGGATCATACCCCATTGCAGAGGTAAAAAAGGAAAGTGAGGAAGAGACACCCCCAATTAAAGAGGTGAAGAAAGACACTGAAGGTTTGTATCCAATGAGGGAATTAGGAGAAGCAGCACAACCCCAGTTAACAGCTGCTGAGGGAGACTCAAACCCTGCATACAGCCCACCACCATAAACACCCACCAGAAGACCACTACCAGAAGGGGTTGGGTGCAGGGAGTACATTAGACACCAAACAGACACGGGTGAGCTCGGGTGGCTTAAACAAGACCCAAATAGAATTAGCAAATACAGTACCAGACGAGTGGATAGCAGCAGAGGTGTTATTGAAGCTTCAGGGGACGGAGACAGGAGAAGAGGAGGAGGTGATAAATAAGGTAGATAAGGAGAAGGTAGGACGCACTCACAGAGGGAGTGAGGTGAGTACGAGAGAAGAGGGAACCATGACGAAGGAAGAAGTGGTGGTACTGGAGGCGAAACTCGCAGAGTTGAGGGAAGCGCAAAGCGTACTGATTAGACAGCTCAAGCAAAAGGAATGAGAAAGGAAGGTAAAGACGCAAGAAGGAAGGGAAGCGCAAACTGGACTAAATAAGCAGGAGGAAGAGAAAAGTAAAAGGGAGGAGGACCGGATTTGGGGTATTGCAGAAAGAATAGCACGAATGGAGCAACGGCAGATTGGAGGAAAGAAGACGAAAGGGAAGAGAACGACAAAAAATGTACGCTATGAAAGAAGATTATATCAGAAAGTGCACGTAAGTACGAGGAAGGTAGAATAATAGAGAGTATACTGGCAAAAGAGGACGGGACATGGAGTGACCAGGACAGAGACACAAGGGTTCTAGGACAGGTAAGTGATGCCATACGGGGAGACGCAAGGACAACAGCAGAGTTAGGGAGTGAAGACGACCAACAAAGCAATCCAGAAGAGGAAGCAGCCAAGCAACACGGAGTGAGAACAACACGTGTAGTAGTGATGTGGTAACAATGCCGCAAGTAGTGGGAGATAGTGAGGGGACAGGTAAGTACACAGATATAGACATGGAGACAGTAACAGTGAGAAGCACATGCCCACGCGCACAATTGACATTCTCAGACGGCTTTTGTAGTGATGAGGAGGAGGAGGGATCTTGCGGAGGACAGAGTGATGGGAGTGGAGAAGGGTTAAGTAAATTATATATCACATGCACAGGCAGTGGTTCGTCATGGGAGTGCAGGACACAAGAAGAAGAAACAACAGGACGGGAGGGCAAAAACTCACAAAGGGAGGGGACACTACGAACAATGATGCCACCAGCGTAGCACACACCTTAAGTCCACAGGCATAGAGACCTCCCGGGATGCAGAATGGAGGGATCAGCAACTGCATACAAGGACAAATCGAGACAACGGAGAGGCCATAAGGGCGTAGGGGACACACGGCTTGCACGACACCTTACTGAATTTATCGAAGAATTTTCTGACATGGAGGAGGAGGGTGAAAACACACACATCACACCACGCCGATGCACACCAGATGAAATAACCAAATACACACAGATGCCACTATTAGAGAGAGGGGGGCCAAGGCCACAATACGTCGCATGGAAGCATGCAGACAAAGAGAATATTAAATGCAGACTACCATCATTGACAGGAGCGGTGGGAAAATGGATATATGAAATGGAGAAGCTAACTGCAGGGCATGAGTTACTGGTTGGAGATGTCAAAGGTTTATTAATTTCAATTTTGGGTGACGCAGCAATTGACATTTGGAAGAGGGTGGTATTCCTAGGGGTAACCAGCAGTGACAACTCGCACAACAGGGCACCATTTTCAAATTACAGACACGCACTATGGCAAGCACTTAGGGTACAATATGCGGACACCTCAGAAATAGGGGCAATAACATCACACAAAATGCGCGAGAATGAGGACCCTGTTTATTACATCCAGGAAATTCAAGAGAAGTGGCACCTGGAAGCGTGGGAACCATGGGACAAAAAATTTGCCATATTTTATTACATACTGAACAGGGGCTCCCAGAACCAGTACAGATGCAGTTGAAACAATTGGTAGGAATGGAAGCAAAAGCATGGCCAGAAATACAGCTAACGATAGTACACCATTGTAGGTTATGGCAAGAAAAGATGAAACAGAAAGAGGAAGATTTCAAGGGTTTTTCGGTTTTACTTGGAACCATAACGTCCCTTTGACAACGTTTTTTCACTGAATTTCATAGGTTTTTAGTAGCGCAACTTAACCAAAACGTCCCTTTAACAAAGTTTTTTCATTGAATTTCATAGGTTTTTATTAGTGCAACTTAACCATAACGTCTCTGTAACATATTTTTTAACTAAATTTTAAAGGTTTTTATTAGTGCAACGTCACCATAACATCCTTTTCAATAGATGAAGACCACTAACATCTTATGTCCTCAAAGTGGGAACGCCGGGTGGTAAAAAAAACAAAAAGATTTTCCTTCCTACCGCGGCGTCCCGGTGTAGGAAGGAAAATCTTTTACCAAGATGGCCACCATGGAAAGGGAAGGCGGGGTGTATAAAGAACACAACAGGGCATGAGTGAGCGGTGGGTGGGGGGGAACAGGGGAGACACATGGGCATGAGCAGGGGGTGAGAGGGAAAAGGGTACAAACGGGGCATGAGCAGGGTGTGGGGGGGATAGGAAGGAAACACGGGGCATGAGCGGTGGTTGAGGAACACGAGAGAGACACGGGGCATGAGCAGCGGGTGGGGAGGAACATGAGGGAGACACGGGGTATGAGCGGGGGGTGGGGAGGAACACGAGGGAGACACGGGGCATGAGCGGGGGGGTACAGGGCACACACAGGACATGAGCAGGGATGGGGGGGAAAGGAGAGAGACAAGGGGCATGAGCGGGGGTGGGGGGAACATGAAGGAGACACGGGGCATGAGCGGGGGGGTGAGGGGTAACACGAGGGAAACACGGGGCATGAGCGGAGGGTGGGGGAACACGAGGGAGACATGGGGCATGAGCGGGGGGTCAGGGGCAACAGGAGACAGACACGGGCATGAGCGGGGGTGGGGCCAACAGGATAGAGACATGGGGCATGAGCGGGGGTTGGGGAGAACAGGAGACAGACACGGGGCATGAGCGGGGGGGTGGGGAGAACAGGAGACAGACAGGGGGCATGAGCGAGGGATGGGGGGAACAGGAGACAGATACGGGGAATGAGCGGGGGTGGGGAGAACAGGAGACAGATACGGGGCATGAGCGGGGAGGGTGGGGTTCAACAGGAGACTGACACGGTGAATGAGCGGGGGGTGGGGGGCAACAGGAGAGAGACACGGGGCATGAGCGCGGAGTGGGGGGGTACAGGAGACAGACACGGAGCATGGGTGGGGCAACAGGAGACAGACACGGGGCATGAGCGGGGGGTGGGGGGAACAGGAGACAGACACGGGGCATGAGCGGGGGTGGGGGGAACAGAAGACAGACACGGGGCATGAGCGGGGGGGTGGGGGTACAGGAGACAGACACGGGGCATGAGCAGGGGGTGGGGGGCAACAGGAAAGAGACACAGGGCATGAGCGGGGGGTGGGGGGTACAGGAGACAGACACAGGGCATGAGCAGGGGGTGGGGGGCAACAGGAGAGAGACACGGGGCATGAGCGGGGGGTGGGGGGATACAGGAGACAGACACGGGGCATGAGTGGGGGGTGGGGTGCAACAGGAGAGAAACACGGGGCATGAGCGGGTGGGGGGAACAGGAGACAGACACGGGCCATGAGCGGGGGGGCAACAGGAGAGAGACACCGGGCATGAGCGGGTGGGGGATCAGGAGAAAGACACGGGGCATGAGCGGGGGGTGGGGGGTACAGGAGACAGACACAGGGCATGAGCAGGGGGTGGAGGGCAACAGGAGAGAGACACGGGGCATGAGCGGGGGTAGGGGGAACAGGAGACAGACACGGGGCATGAGCGGGGGGTGGGGGGAACAACAGAGACAGACACGGGGCATGAGCGGGGGGTGGGGGGCAACAGGAGACAGACACGGGGAATGAGCAGGGGGTAGGGGCAACAGGAGACAGATACGGGGCATGAGCGGGGGGTGGGGGGCTATAGGAGACAGACACGGGGGGTGGGGGAACAGGAGACAGACACAGAGCATGAGTGGGGGTGGGGAGAACAGGAGACAGACATGGGGCATGAGCGGGGGTGGGGGCAACAGGAGACAGACACAGGGCATGAGCGGGGGTGGGGGGCAACAGGAGAGACATGGGGCATGAGCGAGGGGTGGGGGGAACAGGAGACAGACACAGGGAATGAGTGGGGGTGGGGGGAACAACAGACATGGGGCATGAGCGGGGGGTGGGGAGAACAGACACGGGGCATGAGCGGGGGGAGGTGGGGGGCAACAGGAGACAGACACGGGGCATGAGCAGGGGGTGGGAGGAACAGGAGACAGATATGGGGAAAGAGCGGGGGGGGGAACAACAGAGACAGACACGGGGCATGAGCGGGGGGTGGGGGGCAACAGGAGACAGACACGGGGAATGAGCAGGGGGTAGGGGCAACAGGAGACAGATA
Organism: Ambystoma mexicanum; assembly: GCF_040938575.1. NCBI lineage: Eukaryota > Metazoa > Chordata > Amphibia > Caudata > Ambystomatidae > Ambystoma > Ambystoma mexicanum. The sequence goes on from NC_090922.1 coordinate 1,400,227,095, forward strand.
CGGGGCATGAGCGGGGGGTCGGGGGCTACAGGAGACAGACACGGGGGGTGGGGGAACAGGAGACAGACACAGAGCATGAGCGGGGGTGGGGAGAACAGGAGACAGACATGGGGCATGAGCGGGGGTGGGGGGCAACAGGAGACAGACACAGGGCATGAGCGGGGGTGGGGGGCAACAGGAGAGACATGGGGCATGAGCGGGGGGTGGGGGGAACAGGAGACAGACACGGGGCATGAGCGAGGGGTGGGGGGAACAGGAGACAGACACAGGGAATGAGTGGGGGTGGGGAGAACAGGAGACAGACACGGCACATGAGGGGAACAGGAGACAGATACGGGGCATGAGCGGGGGGTGGGGAGAACAGGAGACAGACACGGGGCATGAGCGAGGGGTGGGGGGAACAGGAGACAGACACGGGGAATGAGTGGGGGTGGGGGGAACAACAGACACGGGGCATGAGCGGGGGGTGGGGAGAACAGACACGGGGCATGAGCGGGGGGGTGGGGGGCAACAGGAGACAGACACGGGGCATGAGCGGGGGTGGGAGGAACAGGAGACAGACATGGGGCAAGAGCGGGGGGTGGGGAGAACAGGAGTCAGACACGGGGCATGAGCGGGGGGGGAAAAAGAGAGAGACACGGGGCATGAGCCGGTGGGGGGAACAGGAGACAGACACAGGGCATGAGCGGGTGGGAGGAACAGGAGACAGACACGGGGCATGAGCGGGGGGTGGGGGGCAACAGGAGATAGACGCAGGGCATGAGCGGGGGGTGGGGGGAACAGGTCACAGACACGGGGCATGAACGGGGGGTGGGGAGAACAGGAGACAGACACGGTGCATGACCGGGGGGTGTGGGGGCAACAGGAGACAGACACAGCATGAGCGGGGGGTGGGGAGAACAGGAGACAGACACGGGGCATGAGCGGGGGGAACAGAAGACAGACACAGCGCAGGAGCGGGGGGCGGGGGGAAGGGGAGAGAGACACACAGGGCATGAGTGGGGGGAGGGAGAGAGACACACGGGGCATGAGCGGGGGGTGGGGGTAGGTAGAGAGACACACAGGGCATGAGCGGGGCATGGGCGGGAGGGAGAGAGACACATGGGGCATGAGCGGGGGGTGGGAGGGAGGGAGAGAGACACACGGGGCATGAGCGGGGGGTGGGAGGGAGGGAGAGAGACACACGGGGCATGAGCGGGGGTGGGCGGGATAAGAAGAGACACACGGGGCATGAGCGGGGTGTGGGGGGAGGGAGAGAGACACACGGGCATGAGCGGGGGAGGGAGAGAGACACACGGGGCATGAGCGGGGGGTGGGGGAGAGAGAGACACATGGGGCATGAGCGGGGGTGGGCGGGAAAGGGAGAGACACACGGGGCATGAGCGGGGGGTGGGCGGGAGGGGGAGAGACACACGGGGCATGAGCGGGAGGTGAGCGGATCGGGGGAGAGACACACGGAGCGGGGGTGGAGGTGAGGGAGAGAGACACACTGGGCATGGGTGGGGGTGGAGGGAAGGGAGAGAGACACACGAGGCATGAGTGGGAGGTGGGGGGAAGGGGAGAGACACGGGCATGAGCGGGGGTGGGAGGGGGAAAGACACACGGGGCAAGAGCGGTGGTGGGCGGGAGGGGGAGAGACACACGGGGCATGAGTGGGGGTGGGGGAGAGGGAGAGAGACACACGAGGCATGAGCGGGGGGTGGGCGGAAGGGGAGAGAGACACGGGTCTTGAGCGGGCATTGAGGGGAGGGAGAGAGACACACGGGGGTGGGAGGAGGGAGAGAGACACACGGAGCATGAGCGGGGGGTGGGCGGGAGGGGGAGAGACACACGAGGCATGAGCGGGGTGGTGGGGAGGGAGAGAGACACACGGGGCATGAGCGGGGGTAGAGGGGAGGGAGAGAGACACATGGGGCATGAGCGGGGGTGGGGGGGAGGGAGAGAGACACACGGGGCATGAGTGGGGGTGGGGGGAAGGGGAGAGAGACACGGGGCATGAGCGGGGGGTGGGCGGGAGGGGGAGAGACACACGGGGCATGAGCGGGGGTGGGGGAGAGGGAGAGAGACACACGGGGCAGGAGCGGGGGTGGGGGGGAGGGATTGAGACACACGGGGCATGAGCGGGGGGGTGGGTGGAAGGAGAGAGAGACACACGGGGCATGAGCGGGGGGTAGGGGAAGTATGAGAGACACACGGGGCATGAGCGGGGGTGGGGGTGAGGGTTAGAGTCACACGGGCCATGAGCGGGGGTGGGGGGAGGGAGAGAGACACATGGGGCATGAGCGGGGGGTGGGGGAAGGGGAGAGAGACACACGGGGCATGAGCGGGGTGTGGGGGGGAGGGAGAGAGACACACGGCGTTTGTGTGCAGGCGGCAGATCCCGCTCCTCGGCCCTCCGCTGGCCACCGTGTGCCGATGGCGTGAGCGGGGGGCTGGAGGAACAGGGGAGACACGGAGCATGAGTGGGGGTGGGGGGGACAAGACGGACACACGGGGCATGAGCGGGGGTGGGAGGAACAGGAGACAGACACAAGACTTACTGTGCAGGCTGCGAGGAACAAAGATGGCGGGCGTCTCTGAAGCCAGACGCACTGCACGCTTTCACCGCATCCAATGAGAGAGCATGTCAGATGTCTGCGGACATCACGCAAGCTGCTTGCCCAATCACCGTCCTGTCCGCGGAGCGAACAGGGAAGTGTGTCCGCGGAGCGAACAGGGAAGTGTGTCCGCGAAGCGAACACAGATATCACTAATTTTTTTCACTTACATTTTTGTAATTTTATTAAAAACTACTGGACGGATTTACACCAAAGAAAGCAAGGCACGCTTTCAGTACCAAGCCGCCGCTCCTGCCGCAAATTTGGTGTAAATCCGTCCAGCGGTTTGGGCTTTAGGCGTGAGCAAAGTTTTTTCCCATTATGTCTATGGGAAAAAAAAAAGTTTAGGGACCCCCCTATAACTTTGCCCCCCCCCTGGACGAATCCTCACCAAACTTTGCAAAAAAATTCAGAGTGACCCAAATACTTTTTCTGCAAAGTTTGGTGAGGATTCGTCCAGGGAGAGCGAAGTTATAAGCCGCCCAGAAAGTGCTCTTCCTATGGAACCACCAACTTAACCATAACTACATGGCCACTACCTATAATATATATATATTACATGGCCACGGTAGTGGCCATGTAGTTATGGTTAAGTTGGTGTTTCCATAGGAAGAGCACTTTTTGGGCGGCTTATAACTTCGCTCTCCCTGGACAAATCCTCACCAAACTTTGCAAAAAATGTATTTGGAACTTTTTTGCGAAGATGGGGAGGATTCGTCCAGGGCGGGCAAAGTTATAGGGGGGGTCCCAAAACTTTTATTTTTCCCATAGACTGAATGGGAAAAAAAGTTTGCTTGCGTCTACAGCCCAACCCGCTGGACGGATTTTCACCAAGTTTGGACCAGGAGCAGCGGCTTGGTCCCGAAAGCGTGCTTTTGCAAATCTGGTGAAAATCCGTCCAGTAGTTTTTTTTAAAAAATGACCAAAAAGTAGGTCAAAAAAATTAGTGATATCTGTGTTCAGTCTGGTGACAAGCTTCCCTGTTCGCTCCGCGGACAGTGTCCTGATTGGCCAATCGGCTTGCGTGATGTCCGCGGACATGCGACGTGTTCGCTGATTGGACGGCGTGGAGCGTGAAGAGCGTCAGATTTTCGGTAGCGCCCGCCATCTTGGATTTGCAGACGTCCACGGACAGTGCGGTGAATCTTTGTTAAAAATGTGTATTTAGTACAGTGTGTTGGTGTGTGGGAGTGTTTGGGGAGGGTGGGAGTGTATGAGATAGGATGAAAGTTGTGTTTTTTTATGTGTTAGACGTTCTTTTTGTGTTCGATTTGTCTGCGGACATCAGAGGTGTTCTGAAATGTTCTAAATAAACTGAATGGGTGGTATTCTGAGGACTCAATATGTGTCCGTTTTCTTCGCAAGCAAGCTGAAACTGTTCTAAGAACACTCGTGGTGTCCTGAAATGTGCACAAATAAACAAAATGGGGGTGTCCTGAGGACGCTGTCCGTATTGTTCGTTGTCAAGTTGAATGTGTTCTAAGAACACTCGCGGTGTCCTGAAATGTTTGCAAATACACAAAATGGGGGTGTTCTGAAGACGTTGTCGAACACTCGCTGTGTCCTGAAATGTTCGCAAATATGAATGGGGGGTTGTGGCTGGCAAGTTCAATGTGTTCTAAGAACACTCGCGGTGTCTTGAAATGTTCGCAAATAAAAAAAATGGGGGTGTCTGAGGACGCTGTCCATATTGTTCTCTGTCAAGTTGAATGTGTTCTAAGAACACTCGCAGTGTCCTGAAATGTTCGCAAATAAACAACATGGTGGTGTTCTGAAGACGCTTCTTCGAACACTCGCGGTGTCCTGAAATGTTCGCAAATAAACAAAATGGGGCTGTCCGTATTGTTCTCTGTCAAGTTGAATGTGTTCTAAGAACACTCGCCGTGTCCTGAAATGTTCGCAAATAAACAAAATGGGGGTGTTCTGAAGACGTTGTCGAACACTCGATGTGTCCGGGGAATGTTCGTAGGGGGTGTCCTGAGGACGCTGTCCGTATTGTTCTGTGTCAAGTTGAATGTGTTCTAAGAACACTTGCGGTGTCCTGAAATGTTCGCAAATACACAAAATGGGGGTGTTCTGAAGACGTTGTCGAACACTCGATGTGTCCTGAAATGTTCGCAAATATGAATAGGGGGTTGTGGGTGGCAAGTTGAATGTGTTCTAAGAACACTCGCGGTGTTCTGAAATGTTCGCAAATACACAAAATGGGGGTGTTCTGAAGACATTGTCGAACACTCGCTGTGTCCTGAAATGTTCGCAAATATGAATGGGGGTTGTGGCTGGCAAGTTGAATGTGTTCTAAGAACACTTGCGTTGTCCTGAAATGTTCGCAAATAAACAAAATGGGGGTGTCCTGAGGACGCTGTCCATATTGTTCTCTTTCAAGTTGAATGTGTTCTAAGAACACTCGCTGTGTCCGGAAATGTTCGCAAATAAACAAGATGGTGGTGTTCTGAAGACACTTCTAAGAACACTCGCGGTGTCCTGAAATGTTCGCAAATAAACAAAATGGGGCTGTCCTGAGGACGCTGTCCGTATTGTTCTCTGTCAAGTTGAATGTGTTCTAAGAACACTCGCCGTGTCCTGAAATGTTCGCAAATAAACAAAATGGGGGTGTTCTGAAGACGTTTCTAAGAACACTTGCAGTGTACTGGAATGTTCGTCGGGGATGTCCTGAAGGCGTAGTCCGTATTGTTCGCTGGCAAGTTGAATGTGTTCTAAGAACACTCGCGGTGTCCTGAAATGTTCGCAAATAAACGAAATGGGGGTGTTCTGAGGACACTGTCCGTATTGTTCGTTGTCAAGTTGAAAGTGTTTTAAGAACTATCGCGTTGATCTGAAATGTTCGTAGGGGGTGTCCTGAAAACGCTGTCCGTATTGTTCGCTGGCAAGTTGAAAGTGTTCTAAAAACACTCATAATGTCCGCGGACATTAAATGTTTCCATAGACCATAGTTGAAATGTTTGACTCTATGGATGTGATATGCTGCAGTGGTTGTGGCCAGGGCATAGAGTCTTGGGTGCATGGCCATTTGGCCATGCACCCAAGAGTCTATGCCCTGGCCACAACCACCGCAGCATATCACATTCATATTTGCTTATAACTTTGGGTGAAAAACAAATGTATAAGGAACAAAGGTATTAGATACTAATGATGCTGTGATGGTTCTCCTTATTATTGTATACTTACTGTTTGGTCTAGTAACCATAGTAAATGTATTTCTTGTTAATGTCTGGCTAATGCTTTTTACTTTGGCTTGTTGCATTTTTTTGGAGCAGTAACATATTATTTATTTGTTTGGATATTATAACATTTTGGAGCAGTTAGATACCTATTGGCGTATTCTAACTGTCTATTTTTTAATATATTTTAGTGGTATTGATTTATCTATTTGGATATTGTTAAATTTTGGGACAGTTATATACCAATTGGTGTATTCTACCTGTGTATTTTTTGGTCTAATTTATTGGTATTCATTTATCTGATTAGTTGTTGTAGAATCTTTGAGCAGTTAGATAGCTTTTGAAGTATTCTAACAGTTTATATTTTTTTAACACAAGTTTACTTAGGGTTTAAATACAGTTTAGTTATCAAATTTTGGTTTTAAGAACATCAAATAAGCATGTATAAGATTTGTTGGTAATCTCTGCTTTAGAGTAATGGTACTATCATTACATTCAAACCATCCACATTTCTTTTTTATATATGCAGTGTAGTGCCCTGAATTGGTTGTGGCTCCTGCGTGGTAGATTATACCTATTGTTGTGAAGGTTTTCTTACCAAGTGATATTTGACCATGTGTGAATCCAGTCAACTTGCAGTTGTTTTTGGTACCATCTGCATTGTAACGTAGAAGCATTAGTATTATGTATTTACTTTGTGTTTTTATTACTAACATGGAGCGATTATCTGAATTGCAGGTAGAGCATAATCTACCATGGTTTGCATTTTGTACAAGTCGCTGAAATGGAATGGATTCACAATTTGGTATTGATATATATATGAAGCGTTCATTGGGGATTACTTCTTGTGTCACATTGTTGCAGAGAGTGCCTGTATGTTTCCACATGTATGAAATCTAAAAGATTTCATTTATAGGTATATTTTTGTTTTCCAGTACTTGTAGTAAGTACATTAGAAATTCTTGTGGATCTTCCTGTGAGTATATAGTGAATTTCACCATTCCAGCACAGTAGTCCAATTGTTGTCTTATTCCATAAACACTATACTTGTTGTCAGGATTGTTTGCTGCATTTCTGTGAAGTACTAACATTTGCAAACACAATGTGTCTGTACTGTGTAAGTAAATGTTGTCAACAATTGGTGGTAATTGAAATAGAATATTCATTGCTACATTTGCGTAGCAACTTACACCAACTATATTTGAGAATTTAAATGGTCCAGGTAGTTCTGTATCTAACTGCTTTTTTTGGAGTTTGTCTTCCTTCTTTAAAGAAGTACCTGGTTTACTTTCCCTAATTGATTCTTTTTTGCTTGTGATACTTGATTAAGTATTAGTTTCTGTTACTCTCTTTGGAGGACTTGCAGTGACATCCTGTTGCATTTCTGTTTGATTTATTTTTCTTTTATAACATTTTACTTTTTGTGGAACAGAATATGTGTTTACATGGGGGGGTGTATAGTGAGCAAAGTCTATTGTATTCTAAAATGCAAGGAATATCAGCGTTTATTGTACTTGCATCAAAGTTGATTAGAAATAGACCGTCAAGTGTACGTAAGCGTGATAGTAATACTTAGCTCATGCCTTCTTTAAAGACTGTGTTACCAATATCTATCATTGCTTTGTCTAGGGTAAGACCTTGTGATTTATGAATCGGGACTGCCTATGCAATAGTTAGAAAAAATTGTTCTCTGTGTACATACATATCTTTGAAGAGAAGGAATCTAACTGTTGAGCGTTCTATCCTTTTTACTTCTGAAAGTTTGTCAAAGAGTATATTGACAAACTAAATTTTGTTGTCACGTGGGTATGTTTGAAGGCCAACAACTGTACCCAGTGCTCCATTAACTAGTCCTTGGTCCACGTCAAGGTTACGTTTAAGCATGACTCTGTAATTTAAGGATAATTTAATATCTTTTCTAAGCCTGCTGTGTTTGAGATTGATTTTTCTAAACTATTTAGTCTTGTTGTGGCTTGTTCACACATGGGTAGTGTCATACCATGTACATCTAGTTTGTCTGTGGTGCTAATTTCCATGATTGGTTGCATTTCTTTACTTAGCATGATTTCATTGAATTTGAAACGAGTTGGCATTAAGGCCATACAATTGACATTTGTGTGGGCTAATTGTTCCATAACATCTGTAGCACATGCATTATCGCCATAAAGTGCATTAATGTGCCGGATTTTCAATATTGCTTCTGCTTCTTTAGAAAGTATACCAACTCTGATAATTTTTAACATGTTGGCATAAGTGAGATCTGCAGATAGCCGGATGTTTTCTGTTAATTCTCTGTATTGGAAATGTTGCCAAAGGTTGACATTTCCAATGCTGCCAACAGTTTTACGGCAGAGTTTGTGTCCTAATATTTTAAAAATAGGCTCACCTTTTACTGGTGTTAATTGAAGCAGATCTCCAAAAGCAATAATGTGTTTTCCTGCAAGAGCTCTTCATAGTCTGTTTTGAGTACTCCTTGTAATCTGAGGTGAATCAAAGCTAACATCAGGTTGGAGACCATGCTCACTTCATCTATTAGTAGCATTTTCATTTGTTTCAATACTCTGTGTAGTTCCATTGCAGCTTCTGCAGAAAGTTTGTAATAGTGTAATTTGTTCTGGTGTTCTACTGGTAATAGTAGTAATCGGTGTAATGTAACACCACCTATGTTGTAGGCAGCTAAATCTGTGGGGGCAGTGACAACAGCTGACAGTTTGTTGTTTGTCAATTGTTGAAGGAACTTACTAATGATTTTGATTAGGAATGTTTTGCCAGAACCAGCTTCACCACTGACGTACAGTAGTATAGGTTTATAATTATGGCAGGAACATTCTTTATTTTCATGTTTTACACCATGTGCAATTTGTTTTGTTACTTCTTGAAAAATGCTATGTTGCTCATTGTTTAGTTTTGATGGTAGTATAGTTAAGTCTTCTTTATCTTCATACTGACACATGGTGTTTTCTACTTATATCATAGCTAATTCTGCCTCATTTATTATTAGTGGGTCTCCCAGTGGTTCTTGGCTTCCTGTTACAGAAGGTTGACTATGGTCAGGAGTGTCCTTATCTAGTTGGGCTTGGAGTTCTTCCTTGTGTTGCTGTTCATTGTGCAACATTGTTTTGTACTGTGTAAAATTTACATCAGTTGTAGTGCTTTCATTTGCTTTGAAAGCATCCTCATATGAGTCATAGTTATCCAGTATGTGTTCTTCTTTTCTCCATGGTTTGAAGTGTTGTAGCAGGGGCATGTAATATACTTCTTTATGTTGCGGAGTCTTTAATGAAAATTTGATATGATTAATTAAATTTGGTTTAGTGAGTTTAACTAAGCTGCCTTCACAGTTTGTCACTCTATATTTACCTTTTTTTTCATCAGGTTTCATATTATTTTTGTATGTGTAGTTTTGGGCTATGTGGTATAGACACATGTTTTCCAAAGCATTACTTCTGTTTGGGTAGTATGTGTCCAATACATTGTTTTTTAAAATATCTTGGCTGTTGGGATCACGTTTGGCTATTGTTTCTTTATCTTCATATGATTTTAGAACTCTTTTCTAGATTTAGCTGGACCAAGACTTAGCCATACTATATTTTCAGATTTAGCATACAATGCAGTACCAGTTAAACAATCAGCTGCTTCATATGATCCACATTCTCTATGGGTGAGCATGTTTATGCCCAGGCTGTATAATTTCTGAGACACTCTTTTATCTGATGACAGGTCATTCCAGAGGTCTTGGAGCTCTGTCTTTTCTGCTTTAGTTAAGTATGCTGTGACATATCGTGCAACTGCAGTAGAATTGTCTGCAATGTACTGCACATCTATGTTTGCATTCCATAAGTGGGCAATGATTGCATTATAATCATTGATATATATTTCCTCTTCTTTTCTTTTTATGTAATATATATTTTTAGGTGACTTACCTTTAACACTATGTCTAACTGAGGACATTAGGTTGTTCATTTGACCTGTATTTTTAACTGGTCTAGGGAAACCAAATCGGCATTTGGTGTAGTATTTCCCTTTGTTTTTGTATTTGCGACGACAATATTTTCCACATTTGTGTCTTTGAAATTGTAAAATTTGTGCATGAAGATCACTATTTGTAGCTTCTGATGGAATTTCACAAGTGACATATTTTTCAATAAACTGTAAAACAGTGGCATCACTGTCTTGGCCAAATTTAGGAGCATCTTTAATCCATAAAAGCATGTGGATATGTGGTGCTCCTCTGGTTTGGTATTCTTTTCTCCAAAAGAAGTGTTGCACTTCTCCAAGGGGAGGAAGAGTTTTATTATAAATAAAATGTAGCATAGCAATGAAGCGATGGTGAAAATATCTTGAAACATTAACAGGATCCAAAGAACAAAGTTCTCCAGGTGTTAGTATATCTATGTTTGTTTTGTTTTTATTTGATATGCGTAGGAAATCATGTAAATCTTCCCATGCATATTCTGCACAACTTAATGTAACAAACCAAGTGGGTGGGCCAAGGTTTCTGATCATACAACGTACATCTCCATGACGTCGAAACCAGTACTCTTTAGTACCACGCATATTTGTTAATAGATTTGTAATATTTGATTGTAAAACCTCATCCTTTTGTTGCACTTTTTCGAATAATTGTGTAGCTGTCATATTTTGAAAGTGTGATCCTGATTTTAATATGTGTGCAACTCCGTAACATAAAGTTGCTAGTTCACTTTCAAAGAGTAGGTGGAATATGTATTCCACATTTTGTCTAAATCTGGGATCATCAGAATACATCCGTAATGAGCGGTATTCTGAAGCTGATATTTGAATAGGTCTATCATCATACCTTCCTCCTTTGCCAGTAGGAAAGAGTAGAGGAAAAGCACGTGCTTCTATACTTTTTTACCATCTGCTGATTGGCGAACCTTTTGTTTGACGTATTTGGTACGTTTCCAGTACATCTTCTATGGTGTCATTAGAGTGCAAAGGATGAATTGTATAATGGTCTAAAGTATTTGATATTGTAGCAGGATCTAGTAGCTCAAATGGACCAGCTTCTTGTGTTTCTTGAATTATTTCAGTTGTATATTTCAGGTTTTCTTCAATATTAATTTCTTTGTAATATTCATTATTCTCTTTAAGATATTGGAAGGCTTGTCTAACTTTATGTACATCTACCAGCTGTTGCCATATTTGTTTGTCTTTTGTCGGTACTCCATTTACTAAGATAATTAAACATTGCTGCATTGGACATTGCACTCCTAGAGTATGCACATTTTCTTTTAAATCTAATGGTAAATAAACTACTTTTCCAAGAATGCCTTTTACCAATTCAGAGGGAGGTAATTTTGCTGTTTTTGGTTGAAGGCGTATTATTGCTGAAATGGGTGTACTGTTTGAATTATGATGCTCTCATATATATTAAGTTGTTGTAGGGGTTTTGGTACTGGGTATAATTCCAAATTATTTATGATAGCACGTGAAGGAGTTTGGTTGTTGTCAAGTTTTGTAGTGCAGTAACTTCAAAGTATTAAGGGCTCAGTTATTTCGTATTTGTTTTCTGCTACAAGGTAGAGAGCTAATTCAAACCATTTAGAAGCTTCATTGTCTTCTATTTTGTATGATAGGTCTACAGTTTTTGTGTTACTTTTATAAAAAGTTCTACGGCAACATACACATACATGGTTTGGTACTTCAGCTGATGTACTTTTAAATTTTAGTATTTCTTTTTTGTATGTGTTTAGCAAAAGGTTGCCATGTGTAGAATTGTTGCTTAATTGGTTTAAAGCTATTTCATTCTGTAAATGGCTTTCACTTCCAAAATAATTTTTCTGGATATAGTCAATTTCTTCAAGTAGGTCTTTTGCTGTACCATGTAGAAGGATGTTATTTAAATTTGCTAGTGCTAAAGCAGGACTTTTAGCATAGTACACTTTATAGACTAGATTTCTTATAGTTGAATGATGTGTTGATATCCTTTTGATATCATGCAAAGTGGTTTTACAAGTAGGTCCTGTAATGCAGGCCAATGAATGTCCTTGCAGTCCTGTGTTCTTGCGCACTGGACAGGTATCCATATTTTGCAGTAATTTAATTTTGATTTTGTCTTTGCTTTTTACATATTTATTGAGGAATTGGCGTAAAGATTTGAAACATTGTTTGGGAATGTTACACATTGACGTGCATGGCCATTTGTACACTAGACGTTCTGATTCAGTTGAATGGAGGGGTAATTCTAGGTTTTCAGGGCATATTTTTGTAAGGAGTACTTCTTGTTGCATTATGGTATTATTCACTTTTTCATAACCTCGACCACTGCTATGTATGGCAATTGTATTTGTTTACTTTTGTTTGTACGCTTCTTCATTAAAATATGGTTCTGTGCTCGAAGTGTGATTCCATTCACCTCAGCAGATACATAAGAAGTTCTTTCTGTTGACATTTCGCTTATTGAGAAGTCTTTTTTGTAATTTGGTTATTAGTTTTGTTAGTGGTTTCATTTTGTTTAACAGTAAAATAAATAACTTTCTTTTGAGAAGAATTGCACTGTCCATCAACGCTTCTAAGATTAATTTCCTACGATAGGTTTTAAGCATTGAACCTGATTTCTCTACTGTTTTTATAAGATTTTGAAGGACTTTGTGACGGTACATTTTGGCTAAAATAATTTTCTTGGTATGCTTACTTTGCACTATATTAAAATTTAAAGAAGTAGTTTTATCTGTAGTGATAGCTGATTTTCTGTTAATTGTTTTTTGGTTTGTTTTACATTTTGATAGAGGAGGCAAAGTTTTTGTACTTCACTAAATCACTGTATTAGCTGTTTTGTTTCAACTTTTTTTTACAAATTCTGCTAGAGATGGATGCTTATGTTGGACACTTTTATTTTCATTTGCTCTACTTCTGCGTTGCTTTCTACGGGCTTGACTTTTGGTAGTATTCTTTAGGGTCTGTTGAAAAAAATAAAGAAGGTATGGGTTGGGGTGTTCTGCAATGTATGTGTGCTGTGTGCATGAGTGTTTGAGTAAGATGATAAAGATGTATGTAATGGTGTGTGATTGTGCATTGGGAACTACGACTAGTGGGGATAAGTATTCTTGAATTTATGTGTTACTAAACTGGGGTTCAGATGACAAAAAAAAAGTAAGCTAGTGGTGTGGAAAAGTACAAATAGTAAATCTAATGTATACAATTCAAACAGTTGTTTGTTCTATAATATGAAAATTGTAGCGGTTCAGTTGGGTAATTTGTGTGTCCAAAAATAGGAATTTGTGGGCCATTCTGGCTGTAAATCGCTGTTTAAGACATGGAGATTTTTGGACAAAATGGTACACAATCTCTATTTTTAGGCACAGAAATAGCTTGTATTAACTTTACAGTATGTTTGAGTAATAATACAAATATTATGGTGATATTCTACTTACTTTTTTTCTTTTTTCTTAAATTAACAGGTAATTTCTTAGTTCTTCTTTGTTCTTCGAATTCGGCTGCTTCTTTTCAGGAGACTGGTCTTCACTGCAATTGTAAAAGATTCAAATTAGTAACTTTGTTTGTATATAGCGCTGTTTTTAATTTAGATATTGATTTTTTTAATTGAAATCCTCAGCGCCTTCTTCAAAACCATTAAACTAATTTATTTACATAAGATACATTGCATCAGTTCAGTACATATGATATGTTCTTAATGAACAAATTGTATTGAATGACTAACTGTAGCAAAAAAAATATCTTTACTATGTCTTGTGAAATTTATAATATACCAGTGAATACCACTATTTCTGTAACTAAGCTGTTCTAGGTAATAGCGTCTCAATGTCATGTCTAAATTAAAGTAATTAAGTAAATAAATAAATAAAAACAAAAAAATATGAAATTGTATAAGTATTTTTTTTAAAGATTTATACATAGATTGTGCTTGCATGCAATTTTGTTTGAATATATGTAGTCTATATATTTCATTTAAAAAATGTTAGTTTAACATGATTTGAGTGTGTGTATAAAGAAAGTAAATAGTATAAAGGTTTATAAGTGATAGTTGATTTTAGGAAATTGAAAAAAATACAGTAAATTCATTTTACAGATCACACAAGCTAAAAGTCTGTTTGAAAATGTGTTTATCTACTGTACAGAAAATATGCATACCTGAAGTTTGTGTTCATGCATATGGATATGCATGGAGCTGCAAGTAGAAATCTTGGAGACTTGTACAGTATTTCTGGTAGATGGTGCTTGCCAATGATATGACACTTGTACTCAGAGAGATTCACAGTACATTTGCAGTGCTGATCTATGATGATGCAGTTAGATGTAGAGGTCTTGAATGTGATTGGTGCATGGTCATGTGACTTCTTAGCTACATCCAATGAGGGAATGGAAGAGAGAGTGAAGTGGAAATGGTAGAAGGGCTGTTCATGTTACGATATGTCAGCGGACCCGGCGGTAGTTCGCGATCATCCGGAGTTACATCTGGGGATTTTTGGGTTCAGAAGTCATGCAAATGAGAATGAGTACTGAAAGGGATTGGTTAGGAAAGTTTAGTGGGTGTGTTGTGCCAGAAGAGAGTTTCTCATATACTGTTTATGCTGAGAGAACAACAGATAGCTATGTCTGTGTGTTTTAGGAAAAAGATTGTATGGATTTTGGGAGATTCATGGATATATTGGTTGAAGGTGCATGCAGAAAGCTGTGGAGTAGCTGTAGATCTTGGATTCCCACATGTGGAAGTACACTGGCATGGAGTACGTGGAATGAAGTGGTTGGACTTGCTACCTCTCTGTGCTACTTTGGAGACAGAGCAACATCCAGACATAATGTAATTCATTGTGGAGGGAACAGTTTAGGACATGTGACTGGATTTTTTTTGCAATTTGCTATGAAAGAAGCACTTGGGAAGATTATGGACATGTTTCCTAATTCTCAAGTGATATTTTCACAGATTGCGCAGAGACAAATGTGGCTTCGTTCTTCTTCATTTGGTCCACAAATGGAAAAAGCAAGGCGCAATGTTAGTAAAGCTGTTTGTGCCTTTCTAAAAGATTTTGACATGTCTTCTTTTCACAATATTCTGTTTCATAGTACAAACATTTTTCGCAGAGATGGAGTACATCTTACTTATGGTGGTAATCAGATTTTTCTGAGAAATGTACAAAATGCATTGCAACCTTTTTTGGAATTACAACATCCATTTTGAAGTAGGTGTTAAGCATTTATAATTTTTGACTTACAAACACCTCCCAAAGGCTCTTTTCAGAGCCACCACTTCCTCCCAGAGAAAATTGCAATGTTTGTGATAGGGTAGCAACCCAATTTTTTAAATGTTCGTGAACTGTCCGTGAATTTCTAAAAAATACAAAGGGCCCTGCTTCATTTATTTTCAGTTCTATTTTTTAACTGTGAAAGGCGGCTCTGAAAAGAGCCTTATTTTTTTTTTTTTTTATATTTTGTATTTCTTTTGGTTTGGTTTTTTATACACAACACACTAGGAGAGGAGGGGAAAGGAAGGTAAAGGGGGGACACCAACCATAGGGATAAGAAAGGGCGAGCTGAGAGAGGAAGATGTAGAGTGGGTTTTATTTGGGTAGTGAGCAGATCTTCTCGTGGTCTGAGACGATAGTCTCAAAAGCACTACGAAGTCGCTCCCCCCTACAGAGTACTGTGTCACAGTACATACATACAACTGTGACCCTCGAAAGGTAAGGGTCATCAACATTCTGTATGGCCTGTGAGACAGCTTGAGGAAGACGCTGTCCCACAGAGGTGGTCCTTGTGGTGACAGGATCAGAAACAGAGGATGAAGTAGAGGAAATCAACCTGCTACGTTCTTCGCAAGGTACAACCCTGCGAATAGCCACAGAGTGAAATGACCTCAGGTGTCGCTTTATAGCAGTGGTCCCAAAACTGTACTTACCGTGCTTCCCGCGACTGAGTATCATTTTGAACTCATTGCAGGTAACACGGTTCGCACGAGCCTTAGGACCATTCCCATGAATGGTAAATAACCGCCACACCGAAGACTCACGCCTAGTGCGGGTAGTAGGGATTTCCTCTACATCATTCTCATCATCCTCTTCTTCCTACTCTGCATCCTTACTCCTGTTCCCCTCTTCAGGCCCTTGGGGAGGTGGTGGTGGTGGAGGGGGTGGGGGTGGTGCTGGAGCAGGTGCAGCACCAGGTGGCAGTTCAGCAGCCAGGGATACCATCTCGATGATGGTGTAATCTGCAGGTGGCAGCAAAAATCGCTGTGTTCTGAAGAATAGCCAGAAACACAATGAGAATAAGCTCTAGGGCGTGGTCTTTTATAGGGGTGCTTGTGCGCAGTCTGCGGACATGCGCGCTGTCCGCGGACAGATCGAACACAAAAAAAAGTTTGAAAAGTTTCAAAAGGTATGTAGAAACTCAGGATTACTATGTGGGACTTGTGCCATGATGAGATTTTATTGAAAAATATTATGGATTAATTGAAAATGTACTTTTAAATTGTTAGGGGACACGAACAGTGTCCGCATTCAGAACACGCGAATAGCGTGGGCGTGGTCATATGATCCGTTCACGAACAAGTCCGTGATGTCATCTTTGATGTCCTGGGTGTTAGGCTTAGCAGTGCACGGTGGTGGCGTGAGTTATGGTTGCTTAGCTTACCATAACTGGCGAATTTCAAGGGTTTTTCGGTTTTACTTGGAACCATAACGTCCCTTTAACAACGTTTTTTCACTGAATTTGAAAGCTTTTTAGAAGCGCAACTTAACCATGACGTCCCTTTAACAAAGTGTTTTCACTGAATTTCATAGGTTTTTAGCAGCGCAACTTAACCATAACGTCCTTTTAACAAAGTTTTTTCACTGAATATATATATATACATATATATATATTATTATATACATATATAATTTCTATTTTCAAAAAAATCTTTAGTTGCAGGGACTTAACGGTGAGCAATACATTGTAAAAAAAAAAACTTGAAATTCAAGGAAAATACTTTAGTTGCAGGGACGTTAAGTAAAAACTTAATGCAACAAAACCCCAGAAATTCAACTAAAGCCACCTTAACTTCACACCACTGTTGCTACGCCTATTACCACACTGTAAATCCTAACTTGCATACCCACGTAAACACACAAGCCAATGGCACACCGAAATGTATTGATGCGACTACACCCACGCTGTCGTGTTACAACCGCATGTGCAAAATCAGCCAATATCATGTTGAATTCCATTGACATAGCTACACATCCACATCAGTCACAATACAGCCAATCATATTACACGCTGTAGCTTTGTGCCTAAATGTCTTTTTTAGTCACATGAAAGGACCATCGATCGCATGCTCAGATTAATAGAAGTGGCTACAAGCACGCTGTATCATGGCAGGTACATTACCATCCTATCAGCGAGGGCAGCAGTCTGTAGCCGCAAATAATCACCACACCGATAAAAAATAAGTTTACATTTATCATTGCTTTCTGTACTTGCTAGTGAAAGGGTTTCTGAGTAACTGCAAGCACTTTTGGCACTTTACCTCTTAAAATTTTCATCCATTTTACCCAGTTTTCCCCTAATCTTATTTTCCTTTGTCTTGTAATTTCTTCAGTTTGTCTATTTTATTTTCCTTTTTTAAAAAAAAAGTTTTCATTTTAAGAGGCATCACCTTTTTTGTTCAGTCATTTTTATTATTTTACATATTTCTCCCCCCGGTTGGACATTCCAACATGTCAAGAGTAGCAGCAGTGATGATGACGTTATCGTTTGGGTTCTGAATCCTCCGCCACCAAGTAAGAAGGCAACTGGAATGAAAACCACTGCAGACAGACTGTTCCCAAAAACAGGCAGAGATATTATTTTGCACAATCTGCAAAAAAACTCTACGCCATGGGCCTTCTAATGTTCCTTCTCAAACTCTGGGAAATTCTATTATGATTAATCATCTAGTATCGGGCCACTGGGATGATGTTGATGTTGACTATCGAAAAGAATAGTCCCATTCATCGGCGGACATCGGCGCTACCGGCAGCACCTTCGTACACCAATGCAATAACATCACCAACTGGAAATTAAACCTTAACTTCAATAGCAGTGTCAACTGCAAAGACTTTTGTTTTACTGACTCCCGATCTTTCCATAATGCACGTCATGTGTAAACAATGTCTCGAATAGATGGGCAAAGAAGATGCCACAATTGAGCAATGGCAGAATTTAATTGCTGAACATCAGATTACCTGTCATGCTTACTTTTTTAAGTGGCAAACCTCCCTTTTAAATAAATAAATAAGTAAACAAATAAATAAATAAATAAATATAAACAAATATATGTTACTTTTTATTTGAATTCCCTTTGTAATATTTTTCATCCTAATGTGTTTTCCTCCCCTATTCTAGCCCACTCTTTTCATTCCCCCAAACGGCCCTTTTTAGGGCCACCTTTTAAGTTATACATATTGATAAATTTTGACACAAAGTGCAAAAATACATTACAAAATGTACTGTCATTTATTTATGCAGTTTCAGTAATGAAAATACCCTAATTGTTTATTTATAGCCAAAGCAGTTTAGCCGCGAATAAAAGCACCACAGTTGTTGCTCGCCTTTGCCATGCAAGCAAAATCCTGCAATTCGTTGACTGATGCGGCTACAAATGAAAGTATTTAAAACAATATGCAACTCTGTGTCTGTACATATATGCTTTACTTTACACATATATATGTATATATATATATATATATATATATGTATATATATATATATATATATATCATAATAATAAAAGGACCTACCAAATACCTTGATACATGTACTCTTTATTTGTCCATATTATCAGCTCTGAAACAAAATAAAATGTACGTCATAACAAAATAAAAACAAAATTATGTATGTTCTTTTTTCTTCATAATGGTACTAAATGAATGCTGATTGTATCCCTAGTACAAAACCATTAACATGTTGTATTCATTAATCATACTGTTGAGGGGAAAGAAAACCTCTATTCATATTAACAAATTACACACTATCTGACTTTCTACAAACAAATGTAGCTGATAACAAGTAAAATAATAATGCAAACAAATTTATAAAACAAACATTGTACGAAAAAATACTCATCACAAAATAACACTGCTACAGTGTTTAAAAATGCAGTATTATCACTTCAAATTTACTAACAATTTAGGTAAGTAGGAACTTGGTTTTGAATTAGCAAATCTTAAAAAGATTTGCCCACAACATCAACAGTTCTCACACTGATAAAAACATTTCACTACAATGAAAATATGTTAAAATATTGCACAAACAAAATTTCAAATTAAATGATGACAAATTTATGGATTAATGTATGCAACCTTAAACAGGAAACCAAGACATATAACCTAACTATGTCTTCAGTTTTACAAATAAGTAAATGAAAACATACCAACAGTGTAACATTATTTTGAGTATTAAACTTTTTAAAGTATAGTCATACCTATATTTCAAACAATAGATAGACAATAAAAACATGTGTGCGTAAACATATTAACACAAAACTTCACTTATAACCTAAGAAATGTCAGTTCCATACTTCTTTTAAAATCTGTGTGCATCCTTTGTTTGCCCACCTAGACACATAATATGTTTTTAATGACATTTCATAATGTACACATTATATTAAATATTTAAAAAAACTCAGAATTGTTATTTAAACTTCTATTGGCACTGATAAGTTGTACACAGTGTGTAATGCTTTTTTGTACAATATGCATATACATTCTAATATACAGAATGTTTTATCTACATTGCCATTTGAAAACTTCTTTTATAATTTGGTATGGATCCTTTTTATGTCTGCCTACACACCTAAGAAGCTATTATTTTATTAAACTTACCATACAAAATAGAAAAACATGCACAGATTAATGACTGAATAGATTGGACAACTTTTCTTGACTATCTTCCTGTGTATTTCAAGAACATTGTTCATTTCCACTCACAACAGCTACCACATTTAGGATCGACAATGCTGAATGTAAACTGTGTGATTTTTCATCTACACATAACTGCATATCTACTGTGAAAGATATGTCTTGCATCAATTAAGTCATTTGAAACAACTGTGTGATTTGTCATCTACACATAGCTGCTTATCTACCGTGAAAGCTTTTTCTTGCATCAATGGAGTCATTTGAACCAACATGCACAAAGCTTCGTTACAATAGCGCTCAACTCCAGTTTCATTACTAAATCTGCAATGACAGTATGTTATAGTTGAACAACTCTCCAACTCTGTTAAATTCTGTATTATTTTTAGGCATACAAGGACTGATTTCATTTGAATGAGCGTTCACTGACTCCTAATGTTTCCTGGATGAGTGTGTCGCAGGTATAGGCATAAGGTTCAGGTGAGGAGCCTCTACTATATTATTCAATGCAAGATGTGTCAGCTGTCACTTTTCTTTCATCAAAGTGTATTAAAAATAAACCTATATTTTTCACAGGTGACAAAGCTACATATGACATTTCTTCTTTAAACACTGTATGGCCAATGTCAACAAGTGCTGCTTCTAAAGTCAACCCTTGTGATTTATGAATAGTTATTGCATAAGCACAGCACAATAAAACTGTGCTCTTTTCACAAAGGTATCCTAAAAAGCATGAAACGTGCAGAGGTCCTAGAAATCAAAGGAGTTCCTTCCAAAAGATCCACCTTCATTACAAAATGTTCAATATTTGTACTGTTTGTAAAAGTGTGAAATGCTATCACTATTCCCATCGCTCCATTGACTACACCAATTCCTACATTCAGATTTGTCTTTACCATTAGTGAAAAAAATCTCAAAATGTAAGATGACAACCAGTTGGGGGTCGGTAGCCTACACTGATAATTACAAATACCTTGGGGTAGTGATGCACTATAAAACGAATTATGAGCGTATTAGAGTTGCCAAGATTCAGCGTGTTAAGCAATTACCATGAAGATACGTGGTCTCATCATAGGTCATACTGGATATTCATTGGCTGTTAGAGTGATATAGTAAAAACAATGGTTTATACCAGTTATTGCCTATGGGCTGGAAACACTAGCCATTACTGATCTGAGGTGGATCAACAGAATTGAGGTTTTTTTTCTGGTGCACCATGCTTAACCTGCCTCATAACTGTCCTATCCAATAAGTGAGGTTGGAACTTTGACTAACCTCCCTTAAAGCCATGATTTTACTGAGGCGAGGCCTTTTATACCTAAAAACGTCTACACATCCAGTATGTCCAGTGCTCCAGATACTGGGTGCTGCAACCAACATCAGTAACAGCACCAAAAACCCTGATTTATATGGATAATCAAACAGTGAACATCTCTCTGAAGTTAACTGGATGCCCCTTCTGCTGTGATAATCATTTCAAATTTTAAAAAAGCATTCACTTATACGGTTAAGAAGTGGGATTGGGCCAACAATTATACCCACTTAAGTGAATTGCATAATTATATCTATATACAAGGCATAGTACATTCTTATCTCTGCCCCAAAATTTACTCGGTTAAATGTTCTGGCCCTGCTGTAGGAAAATCTAGGCTGTTGATGCGTACCAACCAACTTCCAGTTTGTGCTCTATGTGGCAGTTAATGGAAGTTAACAGCCGATTAAAGAATGTTCAAAAATATTAACAACATTGAAACCGTCAAACAATTGCTCACAGAATGAAATTAGGGTCTGTTTACATGACTTTCTGGGCAAAATACGTACACCAATATGATGCAATTAAATCAATGGAATTCTGGCAGTACTGTCTGAACAATGAGTCAGGAGCTATGCACATCCCACTTTTCAGAGTATGGGAAAACATTTTACTGTTTCTAGGTAATGATGAATTGTAATGAAATAGTAGATGATTTTATTTTATTTGATATGTGTCTCAAACATTTTAGGGCATTATTTGAAACAATTACAAGGTAGAATGATTTAGTGAGACAGTTATTTATTGAGATGCATGTTCATTGTTTTATGTCAATGGGCCTCATTACACGGTAGGCGGTAAGGGTTTACCGGTACCGGTATTTTACCGGTACCGGTAAATCCTTACCACCTTACTACGAGGTCCCTTTGCGGGTTGGGGAATTTAACACCTGCTTTTTGCAGGCGTTAAAAACCAACCCGCAAAGGGACCAGTGGAGCTAATTACGGTACCGCAATGGGGCAAAAATGGGTATGGGGAAAGGCAATGGTGGAACGGGGAATCACCGCCCCGCCAACCTTGGAATAGGGTGGTAATTCCCCTTTCCACCAAGGCGGTGCCGGTATTTTACCGGCATGAACCATGGCGCTAATAGCGCCATGGTTTACCGTCTACCGTGTAATGAGGCCCAATGTGTTTTCACTGAAACATGTATATTACAAAATTTGTAAAAGTTAGATTTTTGAACTAAACACAACTATCAATAAATAAATATATAAATTACATGTGCATTGATGCACAATTCTAAAACTCCTTCAGACCTGCTGTTTTAGAAATTGAATTCTCTGGTTGACCTAATCAAGCTTGTGCTCTCTTATCCAACTCTTATGGCATAACATGACCATCTAAACTATAACACGATTTTCAGGGTAATTCATAGAATTTTGCACAAAAGTGTTGCACGCGGCTGGCGCACAGTGTGCCCGTGCGAATGTCTGCGCCAGCCGCGTGCGCTAAAATCAATTTCCACGCACAGCGTATTCATGGATTTTAGCCTCCAAAACCAGCCGTGGCGCAGAGTGGCTCAGCGATCCTGCAGCAGTGCCAGTTATGCCCCCAAGAACGCCCTCGCGCAAGGAAAAGCCATCAAAATCCCCAAACCATCGCAAAGGGCTGCGCTAACCCTGGACCAGTTTACAGGGCAAGCGGGGAACGTGTATTTTAGGGGTGCGCGGGAAGTTTAACACGCAAATGCCCTGGGTATGTGTATTTCAGGGGTGCATGGGAAGTTTAACACGCGAATGCCCTGGGTACGTATATTTCAGGGGTGCGCGGGAAGTTTAACACGTGAATTGGCCTGGGTACGTGTATTACAGGGGTGCGCGGGAGGTTTCCCTCGCGAATGGGCTGTGTACGTGTATTTCAGGGGTGCGCAGTAAGTTTCCCACGCGAATGGGCTGGGTACGTGTATTTTAGGAGTGCGCGGGAAGTTCAACACATGAATTGGCAGTGTGGGTCCTCTCAGGTGTCCCCTCTACCCCCTCCACCTCCCCAGCAGGCAGCCCACACCACAGGGGACTACCCTGCATCCCTGGTAATGTCCCGCAGGCAGCCCATCCACCATGGGCATGCCCCCCAGCCAAGCCACATGTCACGTTGCAATATGATAACCAACTCATGTCTCCCAGCACACCCACCCCCCAGCAGTGAGGGGCACCTGCCCGCAGGCCCCCACTCATGTCCCACTCATGTGCCCCTGCACCCCCACCCCTCAGCAGTGAGGGGCACCTGCCAGCAGGCCCCACTCATGTCCCACTCATGTGCCCCTGCACCCCCACCCCCCAGCAGTGAGGGGCACCTGCCAGCAGGCCCCCACACATGTCCCACTCATGTCCCCGTGCACCCCCAGCAGCGAGGGGCACCTGCCAGCAGGCCCCCACTCATGTCCCACTCACGTCCCCCTGCACCCCCAGCCCCCAACAGTGAGGGGCACCTGCCAGCAGGCCCCCACTCATGTCCCACTCATGTGCCCCTGCACCCCCACCCCTCAGCAGTGAGGGGCACCTGCCAGCAGGCCCCACTCATGTCCCACTCATGTGCCCCTGCACCCCCACCCCCAGCAGTGAGGGGCACCTGCCAGCAGGCCCCCACTCATGTCCCACTCATGTCCCCCTGCACCCCCAGCAGTGAGGGTCACCTGCTAGCAGGCACCCACTCATGTCCCACTCATGTCCCCCTGCACCCCCAGCCCCCAGCAGTGAGGGGTACCTGCCAGCAGGCCCCCACTCATGTCCCACTCATGTGCCCCTGCACCCCCACCCCCCAGCAGTGAGGGGCACCTGCCAGCAGGCCCCCACACATGTCCCCCTGCACCCCCAGCCACCAGCAGTCAGGGGCACCTGCCAGCAGGCCCCCACACATGTCCCCCTGCACCCCTAACCCCCAGCAGTTAGGGGCACCTGCCAGCAGGCCCCCACTCATGTCCCAAACATGTCCTCTTGCACCCCCAGCCCCCCAGCAGTGAGGGGCACCTGCCAGCAGGCCCCCACTCATGTCCCAACCATGTCCCCCTGCACCCCCAGCCCCCAGCAGTGAGGGGCACCTGCCAACAGGCCCCCACTCATGTCCCACTCATGTGCCCCTGCTCCCCCACCCCACAGCAGTGAGGGGCACCTGCCAGCAGGCCCCATTCATGTCCCACTCATGTCCCTCTGCACCCCCACCTCCCAGCAGCGAGGGGCACCTGCCAGCAGGCCCCCACTCATGTCCCCCTGCCCCCAGGTCATGACGATCCTCAATCATGGCCCTTATGGGCAGTCTACCCAGCACAAAGACCCAACCAAATATTGCATCCACCCACATAGAAAAGCCAATTACATGATACAACCCCAATGGCAAGTATGTAAATGAAGACATCTCCGTCACACACACACAATGGTTGCAAGTGAATGTGAAAACCCATATCATGACATGCATGAAACCAATGAGATAATACCACACATCGAAGTATGAAGAAAAACATGAATTAAACACAACATGAATGGAATTAAAATCAAACAAACAACAATGGGAATTTAAAAAGAAAAATTGCATGTCCATAAAAGAATGAAAAACAAGAAATCATAATCAAAAGAAATCCAAAAGAAAGGGTGTCCAAAGTCACAGTCCAACAAAGCAAATCCAAGGGAAAAAAGAAAGTGAAAACCATTGCTCCATGGTGAAATCATAAAAAAAAGAGAAGCTTCCAATGTTGAACTATATACAGATGAACAATCCAGGGTACATGAGCCCAACTGAAGAAATGAAACCTATCAAAAATACTACCTAATAAAAAAATATATACAAAAACGTGGTGCATTGTCCAAGCGCAACCAAAATAACGAAAAAACGAAAGGAAACCTAACACTAATTAACTATATACAAGGGCAGTGGGCGTGTCCGACGGCTCACTTTTGGATGTTCCGGGCCAGGGCATCATCGAACTCCTGCTCGATGTCCCGGAGGCGGTCCACTTCCATGGCCCCGAGGGTTTTCAGGGACGATGACATCTGGACCCCCAGGTCCCTGTGAATTGCCTCGAGGCACTCGGCCCGCCTCAGAGCCCTTTGCATGGAGTTCTCCGCCCTGACCATCGTGAGCCGTGCCTCTTCCCCCCGCTGCCACACCGCATCTATAGCATGGCTCAACCACTGCCACACGGAAGACACTTCCCGTCCTGGGTCCTCCTGCCCTCCGGCCGATGCCTGCCCCTCCGATGTCATGGCTCCCACCTTGTTGCTGCTGCTGCTGTGCCTGTGCCCGTGCCCTGGCTCCTGCTGCCTGCACATCCTCCTCCGGCTGGGATGCAGTTATTGAGGTGGCCACCCCTGCTGGACGTCCGACTCCCGACTGCGGCAGGGATGTGTCCTCCACCAGCCTGGCCGCACGGTCAGAGGCAGCTCCACAGGGCACCCAGGTGACAAATGGGTGGGAAGATGGCACGGAGGACGACTGGTGCATAGGGGGTTCAGGTGAGGAGGGGGTCGAAGCAAGGCTCAGCAAACGGAGGAATCCAGCCTGGGTGACCTGTCTCAGTAGGCTGACGTGGTCAACGAGCCATTGGAGATGACGTGCAGTCTCCCCATGAAAAGACTGCAGGTCACCTTGCATGGCCCGTTGATGCATCGCCACCCCACCCAGGACAGGCTCAACCCGGTCCCGGATAACCACGTCCGCAGAGAGCGGAAGGCCAGTTGTTGAAAGCTCATCCCCTCCCTGAAAACGGGTCTGGAAGGAGGCATCCCTGCTGGAGCGGGATGATGCAGTCACAGGATTGGGGACAGGATTACACACAGGCACCTCTGCGGCGGCCTGTGGTGCCTCCTGTCCCTGCCCCTGCGCTGCACCACTAGCACCAGTGGAATCCCCACCTCCAGACCCCATCTCTGTCCCTTGCACAGCCTCCTCCTCCACCAAACCCCCCACCAACCTGGATGACTCCGTGCCATCTTCCGCCGTCGGACCCTGTGGGGTCTCAGCTGCCCCTTCTGCTGCCGAGGAGTCCAACTCCGACCTCCGCCTCTTGGACCTTCCCTCGGCAGCTGCGGCCTGGGACACAGCACCAGACTCCTCACTCCCCGACAAGATGACAACCTGGGAGGGGAGCTGGGCCTTGCGTCTCCGGCTGGTGGTGTGATCCCCGCCGCTGTGCTCCACAGCACCCTCTCCGCCCTCTTCATCAGTTGACGCTGCAGACAGGGAGAGATAGGAGACAGCATCAGGACACTGTACAATGGACTGATACACACATGACAGTTGCACATGAGTGGCATTGTCAGACTTCAGACATGGCATCACAACCCCCAACACACATGGCATGTCAACTCACACACATGAACAATTCCACAGCCATATGGCAACAGCTAGCAACATCAATACACATACAACAGCATGAGCAGCCAAAGGTGAGCCAGACATCACATGAAACACAAGGAGTGCACTAGACATGCACACACGCCACCACACCTACATGCATGTGTACACCTCCACCAACTGTCGCAGTGATGAGATTTGCACCCATGTCACATCTGGCAATCAGTCGTCTCCATATCAGTGTCCCAAGCATCCATGTTGCATCACTGTTGCACCCTTGTGAAATACACACACATGCACATGTACATGGTGCAGATACATGCAGCTGGAACCGACATCCATGTGTGACACCACAACGATGACAACTTACATACACAGTCATTCCAACATGTGTGCTCAGACATCTGCATTTGGCATGCAAGCTTACACACACATGCACCATCCATGTGTCTCACACAAGAGAGGACTTGCATGTGTTAGCCCCACTGCCCTGTACATACACATCCATACATGGCCCTCCAAAAACACATGTGCAACCTGCGCACTACACGCACACCACCACACGCACAGCTTACAATCAGTATGCATGTACACTTACCGCTCGACTCCAGACAGGACTGCCTCTCAAGGACCTGGACATGGAGCGCTGGGGATATGCTTTCCAGGACCCTCATCTGATGTTCCGACAGGTGGCCCCGGCACCCCTTACCATCCGCTGGCTTCACGAGGCGCCGGGCCTTGTTGAGGGTCCTGAACCTGAAGTCCTCCCTGAGCTTATTGACATGTTCGAAGTCACGGACTGCCACCCCCTCCGCTTTGAAGGCAGTCACGATGTCCGTCCAGATCCTGGTCCGTCCTTCCTTGTCGGCACGCAAACCTCCGTAGAGGGCATCATACTGCCCCAGGACTTGCTCCACCAGGACACCAACTTTGGTGGCACTGAAGCTGGTGGCCCTCTGCCTCTCTGGCTGGGGGTTGCCAGTGCTGCAAGATGGTGTGGTGCCCAACATGGCAACCCCAGAGGCAGGAGTGGGTGGGCAACTGGGTCCTGGGGCTGGGCTGTGGAGCGATGTAATCCCAGTCGGGAGTCTTCGGTTCCAGCAGGGGTGGTCACAGCAACTGCAGCCCTGGCTGATATGCAGGCAGCAAATAGCAGGGCACGTGGGCAGCAGGCAGTCAGGCAGCAGCAGATGGCAGGTGGGAGCGTGATAGGGGCTCTGGGGGGCAGTAATTCGGCCTTCTGGGCAGGAGCGTGGTCTTCCGTGTGCTTACGCGTGGCCAGCTTGATACAGAGTGATTTGGCATGTGAAAATCTTGCAC
Source organism: Ambystoma mexicanum (assembly GCF_040938575.1). Classification (NCBI taxonomy): domain Eukaryota; kingdom Metazoa; phylum Chordata; class Amphibia; order Caudata; family Ambystomatidae; genus Ambystoma; species Ambystoma mexicanum. The sequence goes on from NC_090922.1 coordinate 1,400,254,651, forward strand.
GTCAGCGTGTAATTCGAGGAAAGGCCCTTAGCGTGTAAGCGCATCAGCACACGTACGTGATTTCATTGGACCAAAGGCCCTTAGTGCATAAGCGTGTCTGTGACGTGCACGCGCGGGCATTTCCCTGAACCCGGGTGCATGTTACATGTACAAGAACTGCACGTCCGAGTGTCAGCTCGTGTGATTGGAGGATAGGGCCTTAGCGGTATACGTGGAAGTGACGTTGGACGTGTGGGCCGGTTCAAAAGGTACGTGTAGGACGTCATTTCCTTGTACGTGCTTTTCGTGGAGAACGAGTGGGTGAATTCTGTACTTCTTGTCGGTTCACACGTGATTTACTTCACAGCGTTTCTAGTTCGTACTCCCTGTTACCTCTGACAGTTTTTTTCTGATTATCTGTTGGGCCTGTTTCCTCAAACAGCGTTCACTTCTTCTATTGTCCTGTCTCCTCAGACAGCATACAATTCTTCTTTTGGCAGGGGGTGTTGCCAACGCGCACACACACGTATTTTTCACGCTCTCTTCCCAGGCAGACGGTGAGTCGCGCACGTATTTAACAACTGTGCTTGCCCCGTGTGTCGCGTACCCCTTCAGAGGTCATTGTAGGCTGCGTGTAACACGCGTACGTTCATTTTTGTGTTTCTGGGTGCCACAGCGTAGTGCGGGTTCATTTTTCCACGCATTTGGTCTACGAGGGGTTGCGTGCATGTTATTTTCTGTTTTTTTGGGTGCCTGTGCATTGCCTGACCCGTCATCTTTCCCCAGGGGTCACATACAGCCTTGCTAGAGCACTAGGGTACGAATTTCATCTAGTACCCTACCCCTCTGACCCCCAATTGCCCAGGACAATAGTTTACTGCAACTCCCAGACGCACAACAACATCAGTGCCATGGTTGGGAGGCGACCAAGCGGTAAGGGTGGCAAATGTGGCCAAGCCTCAAGAGGTGGGCGTGGTGGGCGCGGTAGGGGACGTGGCCGGGATTTGCAGGGTACCTCTAGCCCCCATGTGTGGAGGACCACTCAGCGACACCCATACCCCCCCCCCCATGGTTGAGGGAAACATGGCTGACAGCATCTCTGCTCAGCCCTTGTTGGACTGGCCCATTGTGGCACCTGACCTGGCACAGGGGGACTCCCAGGCTGACTTCCAGGTCGCCAAGTCTAGGCCACGTGTGGCGGTGCCAGTTGGTGTCACCAGGCCACGTGGATCAAGGGCAGCTATGTCATCTGCTGCCCCGAGTAGGCAGGGTGGGGAGGCTGCAGGGGCAGCTGCAGCTCCATCCACCCCAGCTCTGACTCTCCCAGCCAGGACAGTGTTGGTCCCAGTCCATCTTGCTAACGTTCCCCCTGACTAAATCACACTTCAGCCAATGCCTGCACCAAGTCCCATGCTCAGTGTGCATTCCCACACTCCAACTACCCAGTCCACCGGTGCTCCTGCCCCTAGTGGCCAGAGCGGCGTAGGCCACTCAGGATCCCCATCACCTTCCAAATGAAAGAGGAAGAGTGCTCGTCCACTACAGGCTGATACCCCAAACATGGCTACGCAGTCCGGCACGCCAAGGAAGCCTAGCTTCAATGATGCCGAACGTGATGCACTTGTGCAGTATATGTCCGCACATGACAGCAAAATGTGGATTACTTCAGGGTGCAAGACCACACCTGCTCGACGTCAGGCACACTGGCAGACTGTCACGGACATCATAAGTGCCCTTGGATTTGTGAGGCGCACAGCTGGTGAGTGCTACAAGCGCTGGAATGACCTTAAGCGCAGGGCAAAGAAAAAGCTGGCCTCAAGTCATGTCGCTACTCTGGTGACTGGAGGTGGGTCTCCACAAGAGGACATTGAACTCACTGTACATGAGTCTGTTACTGGGACCTACGTCACAGAGGAACAGATCCAAGGTGTGAGAGAGCTGCCAGATTACGAGGCATTGTCCGGTGAGTTCACATGCATGTGTGTGTGATCCATGTGTATGTTGTGTGTGTGAGGGTTTCTGATTGAGTGCCAGGTGAGGGTGTGTGTGCCTGAGTGGTTTGGGTCACCCATGTGCTTCATCCAAAACATTCTGCGCCCCTGGATTTGGGTATTACAGTATCCCTTCTGCCCACAGTAGACATTTTGTCCAACATCACGCCAGTTGACCTTGAAGTGGCATCTTGCAACAACATTGTTCCGTATTTTTCAGTGTTCATTCAGGCTGATTGTTTCAATTTCCCCACTTTCAGTACGCATTTCTCAGCCCTATTGTCACATATATGACATGCCTATGGTGCATGCCATCTGTGTGATGGCATGTGTCATGTATGTGGGTTGGACATGCCACTCACAGGCCAATGTGTGATGGCACTGCTAGCCAGCATGCAGCTAATGTGTTGCTCTTCCATCTTAGTGTCATCAGTGTCTGACATTTTCCTCCCCTTCAAACTCGGTGACAGTGCATGCATGGGAGGGTTATAGTCATGTGGGACATTTGTCAATCAAGTACTGGTTCTGTAGCTTGTCAGGCCTAATTGTGTGCCATGGTGCTAATGCCTGTTTCCATTTTTTGTCTTTCATGTTTTTGCAGGGGATGACACACTTGATGCTGTTGAGGGTGAGGAGATGGTGCAGACCCAGGAGGGATCTCAGGCACGACCGGGCACCAGTGGGGGACGGGGTGTGGTGGTGGGTGAGAACCCACTCTTGCTGCAGACCATTCTCTCAAGGGGTGTCTCTGGGTGCACCTCCACAGACCTCTATTCAGGTGTTGATTTGGATGATGAGACCTATGTGCCATCGCAGGTAGGTGTTTCTGGAAGGGATTCTGTTCTGTCCGACCCACCTGCACCAGGGGTACAGCCCACTATGGGGATGTCAGTGTTGGTAGGTCCGCCTTTGGTGGTTACGGATGCAGGGCCACACTCCGCAACATCTGATCCTGTTCCTGGGCCAGCATGAATCTTGACATTGCTATGGTCATGATGTCACTCACTTCGATAAAAAAAACTGCCATTTAATGATGTCACATTGAATGGTGCTTGTATTATTCTCGGCTGAGACTGCATGTAATATACTTTTGTATTTCCTGCTACTCGTGCACTTTTATTGCTCATTGGGTTGATTTGTTGGCTAATCTGGTTTTTGGGTCTACCTTAGAAAAGGCACAGCAGAGGTTCTGGGGGAGGTGGTTGTCGGGCTTCCAGGTGAATTCAAGAGGTAGGAGGGGAGTTGGCATGTAGGTGGCATTTAAGGAGTATGGTGATGAAGGAACAGCACGGAAACAGAGTGGAAGTGCAGCAAGCAGAACCACTCGGGGAGACTGAGGTATGTGCAGAGGTGATGGTTGGGAGAAGGTGAAGGCGATTTGGAACCTGCCCTTTTTGGTCGTTTGAGGCCTGGCATAGTGGTAAAGGTGGGGCCCTGCTTCTTTCAAAGAAGTGGCTCAGGGTGTGACCGGGCAATTAGGAAAGCCTGCTGATGCATTTACTGCACGGTAAAAATACCTGTGCAGTAAATACAGACAGAGCAGAGACATAGACCCACCCACAGCATTTGCAAACTAGTTGTCTGAGTTTGCAAACATTACAGATATAGTTTGTATGAATTTCTGACATTCCTCATATAACTATTCAACAGGATATTGGTGCACAAAGTTAATGAACTCAGGCCTGCATTTGTGAACCCAAGACGCAAAATGTGCAGTGTTGTACATATAAATCACAAACCTGTATTCAAATTTCAAATGAAGTTCACACACTTTTCGCAAACCCAACTGTCAACATAGACCTATATTTATATGCCTACTTGTTTATTTTAAATAAACACCGAGCAACCAAGCACTGAGTCCATTTTTACTACATCATACAAAGTTTTGAATCTGTCCCAGACAACCCTAAACTCACAGTTTAATAGGTACTTACATGTAACCGTAGCAACAAAAACACTATTCCCTCTCTAATAAGACAGACTGGAACAGAACATTTTGTGAGTTTCAGTCTTGAGGGACACAAATAATAGCAATGCATCGTGTAGTGCAGAAACACCTGGATGGATTTAAACTAAACTTGAATTAGCAGCTGGTATGAAGGAACATGAAATCCTCACTCGGTTCAGTGGAAATACATCTAGGAGTCTTTTTGTAAAAACCTTAAAAGTGGGCTGGAATAATCTATACTTGTATTCATCTGGGGGGTCCTTGGATAGCCCACAGACTCAAATATAAATCTAGATCCAGGAATGTCTTTGGATGATACAGGTCTGAAACATTTTGTCTGGCCACCATCTGCGTTCCTCAGATTTGTCAATTTACAAAGTTTGCAAGGGGGCATATAGCAGCCACCTGAGTTGTGGCCTGGAAAAGGCTATTTTAAATTTTAAAAAAATGAAATGGGCAAATGGTGGATGGAGCTATGCAAATACATGCATGCTCTGACAAACTTAGGGTGACATTGGGCCATAAAAAAGACTATTTTGAAAGTCTTATAATGTAAGCCCCCCATCGACAAAATTGCAAGGTACTTTCTATAAATCATGCACAGGCATCTTGAATATTGTTGTGGAGTTTTGAGGCTAGGATGTAAGTTACAGGGTGGATCAACATATTGAAAAGTTTGCCAAAGTGTTGTGCAAGATCTGCTGGATTGAATGACATCAAATATGCACAGGAAGCAAACCCAGTATTACATGTAAGCTAACCACTTCTTACCTTTGGCTTTCAATGATTGTAGATCTCACTTCCTAGACTTGCCTAAAGGCTGAAGTGGCGTGATTCTTATCTCACCTGTCTAGGCAGGCAGTTAAACAAGGTTTTCAGTTTCACTGATTGGTTACTATGGGCCTCATTACGACCCTGGCGCTAAGGGGTCTGCGCCAGCGTTAGCTGCGCGGACCCCTTACCGCCAACTACGAGTTCCCGGAGCGTCATGGTCATTTTTCCGCCCGCTTTTTGCGGGCGGAAAAATCCATGGCGCTCTGGGACCTTGGTGTTAATTACGCCACCGTATTTTACGGTGGCGTAATTAACTCCTTCCCCACTCCCATTGAGCCCTATGGGGCCGAAATGGGAATGGGGAAGGGTAAATGGGTCAATGGGGACTTACCGCCCCGCCGACCTCGGAATGGGGCGGTAAGTCCGCCATCCGCCATGGCGTAAAGGGACTTTGCGCCATGGCCGGAAAGTCCGTCGATGGCGGAAAAAAAACGCCAGGGTCGTAATGAGGGCCTATGACTTTGTCCATTCCTTTGACTTAAACGTTTAAAAAATTAACCAATATTTTATTTCCAAACGTCTAAAACACGAATGGTTTGCGAAGATGTTTTAAGAGCAGTATTTTCAAATGTTCCTCTATTTTCATCAGAGCACAATTTTAAGCACTATTTAGTTTTTCAATGACATTTCTACAACATGATGTTTCACAAATGTTACATACGACTGTAAATACTAGGAGGACCACATATAAAATAAATTTTATATAAAATGAATATCACTATCAATATCAATATGATAGAGTTTATCAAATGTACTATCATAGTATTTAGAAGCGGCAAGAACTGGCATGACATAGCATATACAATGTGATTGTATTGTTATTATTATTATTATTATTATTATTATTATTATTAGTATTATTATTATTAGTATTATTATTATTAGTATTATTATTATTATTACAAGTCCACACACATTCACTTACATATCTTTGTAAAATAACATGTGCCACTTATTAACATTACAGCTGTCTCTATCAATAGCATTAACAATATGTCATTATCACTGCCACCAGCAGAGAGATCAATATCATCACTCATAATTTATTTTATTATATTAGGTTTTTGTAAGGCACCAAACATGAGTGTTACTGTTACATAGATCAACAGGAATGCGTACAGGAAATTGTTCTTTCTGCAAGCTTTGGGGCCTTCAAATCGGTTACAAGCAAGCATAAGCTGGTGCAGGGAAGAACATAGTAAATTGTACAAGTGAATGTCAATAGTACGAGAATAAGAGCGTAGAAGAAAGCAAGCCCATATAGCAACTGATTTTCACAGGGGGCTGCGATAGGATTCCCTCATGAAGATGGTCTTAACTGGTTTGCAGAAGTGGTTTGCATTCTTCAAGACTGATAGCCACCAGATGGCTGTTCCGGAGTCAGGTTCCCACAGTACCCTGGCTTCTGCCTCACAGTTTCTTTAATGTAAAGTCTGCAACAACTATGGCTTTAGGGAATATCAAGATCTCAAGTGCCTGGGGAGATGGTTTTGTTTCTCCTTTCTCCCTGAGATAAATCAGTCCTTTGTCCCATTAAGCTCAGTGTATAAGGCAGAGAACTTTGAAATGAATGTGCACTTTTTACAGGGAGCTAGTACAGGGATAGAAGGGTTGGAGTAATTGGATCGCTTAGTTTGAGACACAGCATGAGTACTGCAGCCATATTTTGGATCACTAGTAGTTGCAGTGTGAGGTTATTGGGATGTCTGGAGAGGAGACTATTACAGTAGTCAAAGCATTGGGAGTAGCAGGGCAGAGGTGACATGAACTCTTTGGGACATGTTGAAGAGATGATAATGTACCTTAATACATGCAGCTATGTCTCTGACGTCTTTGTGACTGTATGTGTGATGAATCGTCATGTGGCAAGGGTTTGAAAGTCCTGTTTTCTATTTTTTAATTTATATTAAATAATAACATGGTGTGGTTAATTCCACCACTGAAAGGATAATATGCTGATCAGATTCCCCTTTCATAACCTCCATCCCAAAAGCAAACTTGTACCCTGCTGCACCAGCATCCTGAATTGAAATACCTGCTCTACCTGTGGCACAGAGAAGGTTCAGAGGTCAGGTTGCCTTCCTAACAGCCAAGTCTCTGCAACGCAGTCGCTGCATTACAGATAAGAACCCATGTTCGAAAAACTGCTTAACTCTGAGGATCCTGTCCCGGTGGCACTGTAAACTGTAAATGTAAGCCATACCTGAGTTAGGGTATGGTGGCCAATATAACAATGAAAGATAAGTCCTGTACATGTTCTTGTAACATTTTCTGCAGTACCTTTAGCCTCAAAGCTCTCTTCAAATTGCCCTCCCTTTCAAAATTCTCTTTTCCTTTTTCAGTTAATAAAAATTCTAAAGAGAACATGTACTGCCACAATTCGGTATGGGAATGCTGGGATACAAATAATAACAACAAGCTTTTTGTTTGTGTGGGAACACATCACCTTTAGACACACTCTCTGAAGCCCCTCTGGCTTGATTCCTTCCTGGGTAATCACTCCTCTATTTTCCAGCCTTTTTGTGCCCTCAATTTTATTTATTTATATATATTTATATAGCGTGCAGACAGCCCAGGGGCATTGTGGCGCTGTTACTTGCAGGAGCTTAGTTACAGGGGGTACAGGATTGGTAGCAGTCGTTGGCACATTATGATTGCTACAAACAGAGTAGTCATTACAGCTCATGAATCTTTGGTCATTACATTACAGACAGTTGATTGGCAAACATGGTGCTGCGAGAGACCTTATGTGAAGAGGATGGTTTTCTTAGCTTTCCGGAAGGCAATGAGGGAGGGCTCACCTCGGATTGTGGGAGGTAGGGCATTCCAGTGTGATGGTGCGAGATAAGGGAAGCTGGATCCTCCTGCTCTGGCTCTTTTTTACTAGTGGCGCACAGAGCATGTTGGTATATGGTGATCTAGTTGGCCTTGTGGAAGAGGCAGTGTGGATTATTTGTGAGAGGTAGACCGGGGTGGTGAGGTGGATGCACTTGTGGGTCTGTGTCAGATCTTTGAAGACGATTCTTTCCTTTATTGGTAGCAAGTGGGCTAATTTTCTGATCTCAGAGATGTGTTCTCTTTTCGCAATGCCTTGGGCAGCGCGGAGGGCACTGTTCTGTATGATTTGTAGCCTTTCCAGGTTTTTGTTGGAAGGTCCTGGGAAGAGTACATTGTAGTAATCTAGCCTGGAACCGTTGATTGCTCTGGCTATGTTTGTGCAATTCTCTTTGGAGAGAAAGGGTCTGACTGCATTGATTAGTGTGGCGTGGTACGCAGCTGAGGAGGCTATTGCGTTGAGTTGTCTGTCCATGGAAAGGTTGGAATCCAGGTAGACACCAAGAGTTTTGACTGAGTCTGAAACAGGTATTTTAATGGAGTCAATGGTGAATTGACTGAATTGAGAGTCTAGATTTTTTAGCGTGTCGGGGGAACCTACCAGGAGGAGTTTGGTCTTGTCGGAATTGAGGCATAGTCCATGGTCTGCCATCCAGGCTTGGATGGTGTTGTAGAGGTTGTTGAGGGTCAAGGAGTCAGTGTCATAGTTGCCAGTGAGGGTGAGGAGGATCTGGGTATCATCAGCGTAGTTGATGTAGGAGATACCCATGGCGTTGCGGATGAGGAAGAGGGGTCGTGTGAAGATGTTGTAGAGAGTGGGGGAGAGGCAGGAGCCTTAGGGCACACCACAGAGGATGATGGTGGGTGAGGCGGAGGCTAAGTCAGAGAATACTTGCATGGTTCTGTCTTGTAGGAAGGACGTGATCCATGCTGTGGCCTCTGGGGAGAATTTGGCAGTGGAGGAGAGGTGGTGCCATAGGACGTCATGGTCTACGAGGTCGAAGGCCACTGATAGGTCAAGAAGTAGGAGAAGTGCTGGTTTGCTCATGTCTCTGGCGTTGTCCATCTGGTTTTTCAAATCAAGTAGTGCAGTTTCAGTCCCATGTTTGGGGCGGAAGCCAGATTGTCAGAGACCTAAGAGTTTGCTCTTTCAATGAAATGCTGAACCTGCAGATAGGCTGCTTTGTCCAGTATTTTGAGGTGGAATGGGACAGTGGTGATGGGTCTATAGTTGTTAGGGCAGGTGGGATCAAGAGTTGTTTTTTATAATAGAGGGCAGACCCATGCTTCCTTGAGTGTGGCAAAGGATGCATTAACAAAGGCGGTCAGCAAAGGAGCTAGTGCTTCAGTACAGTCCTTGGTGATGGTAGCTGGTCATGCATCACTTTTACATTTACAGTTAGAGGGTTTGATATTCCTCATTATGTTGATAATGTCTTTTTGCTGTATGGGTTTGAAGGAGAAAGGTTGGGGGGGCTCGGAGGCTGGCGAGGGGACAGGGATGTGTGCATTAGGCAATGCTTGTTTAGTCGATGATATTTTCTTTTGGAGGAGGTTCAGTTTGGCTTGCATGGCAGTTTCTATTTCGATGCACCAGGCTTTGACTTTGGTGAAATTCTGGGGGGTGGGAGTGGGCGTCTCTAGCTCCCTGAAGATGGTGAAAATAACTTTAGTGCTAGATTGGGCTTCCGAGATTCTGGATTCGAAGGATTTAGCCTTTGCTTGGGTGATTGCGTTTTTGTATTTGGTAGAGAGGGCTTTGAAGATCATCTGATCTTTGTCTGAGTGGGATGTCTTCCATTGTGTGAGTGCAGCCTTTTTCTCGTTGCGGAGTGTGAGAAGGTCTGGGGTGAACCAGGAGTTGGAGTGGGTGGTGGGTTTGGATTTGTGAGGTATCAGTAGGGCAATGGAGTTGATAGCTGCTTTGATGTCACTGTCATATGCTGTTGCATGTATATCTGGGTCTGTGGAGAAAGTAGGTCTGAAGACTGGACCTTGGAGGAAAGGCAGTAGCCTTTCCTTAGTGAGCTGACAGGAGCTTCTTGGGAGGCAGGGTATGATATGAAATGATATGATATGATATGGCATTTATAACGTGCCTATACACAAGTGTTTCAAGGCGCAACGAGGCAGGGGGGAAACAAGGGGAGGACAGACAACGATCCAACTAGGCCAAGTGTCATTCAGATCGTGCAAGTGCATGGGAAAGGGGGAAAGGAAAAGTGCACGGGGGAAGCAAGAGGGGAAAGTGCAGTACATGGGGAAAAAGTGGAATAAATAAGAATAAATAACGGCCAGCTGGTGGCAAGTGCAAGGAAGTGCAGACAAAAGTGCTAGTGGGGGGCTGTAGGGATACAGAATGGTCCCCAGGTGCAAGTGTTGCCAGGTTGCCAGGGAGGGAGTGGAAGTGGGCAAATTGACAGGGCCTAGGCCAGAGATCAGAGAGGGTGGCCAGGCAACCCAAGCACATTCAGTCAGAAAATCAGCAGGGGAGAGGGGGAGAGAAAGCAGAGGCAAAGAGGAAGGTTTTGAGGTGCTTCCGGAACCAGAGATGGTTCTCCTCGAGTTTCAGGGAGGCAGGAAGGCTGTTCTAGAGAGAGGTCCCGGCCGAAGAGAGTAATCTTCCACCAACTCGTTGCTTGGAGAAGCGACTGACACTGAGGGAGTTGGAGGCGGATGAGCAAAGAGCTCGAGAAGAAAGATATTTAGGAAGAGAGAGTTGAAGGTATTGCGGTCCCATACCCCAGAAGGCCTCGTGTACAATGCAGAGGGCTTTGAACTTAATCCTCGCAGCCACTGGGAGCCAGTGCAGAGATTTCAGTCCTGGAGAGATACGATCCCTGGGCTTGAGGCCAAGGACAAGTCTTGCAGTCCTGTTCTGGATAAGTTGCAGAGGGCAGAGGGAAGAGCCAGGTACATTTAGATAGAGGCTGTTACAATAGTCCAGCTTAGAGAGAACCAGGGCTCTGGAGACAGTGAGCTTCTGGGGGAAGGAGAGGAAAGGAAGAATACTTCTAAGGAGGTGCAGCTGGTAGTGTGACTTCTTAGAGACGTCAAAGATGTGAGGGGAGAAGGAGAGAGCAGAGGTCGAAGATGACCCTGAGGTTTTTAGCCTTGCAGGTGGGAGTAGGAAGAGGGCCAAGAGAGGCCGGCCAGAGAGCTGCAGGGAAGGAGGGAGTGGGTGTGCCGATGAGTAGAATCTCATTCTTACTGGCATTAAGGCAGAGGTTGTTGGCGGCACACCACTCCTGGTGGCAGGGGTTGGGGTGCCGGGGTGGAGGCGCTGGTGGTGGGGATGCTGAAGGTAATGATATGGTGGTCAGACCACGGGGTGGGCTTGTTACCAGTGATGATGAGTGGACAGTTGTGTTGCGCAATCCAGTTGAGAGTTCGTCCCTGGGTGTGGGTAGGGCTGAAGATGGTGTTTTTGTAGCCTAATGCCTTGAGGGCTGAGTCAAGGGATTTAGCTGCTGAGTCCTTGCAGTCAAGGAGGCCTGGGTTGACGTCTCCGAGGAGAATAGCTTTAGAGTGTTTTTTAAGGTTGTCAGAAAGGAGGTGGATGAGAGATGCTTGAAAGTCTCCTGTTGGGCCTGGAGGGCGATAGACAATGTGAACAGCAATGGTACAGTGGGGAGAGTGGTTGATTTCGACTTGGAGGTAGTCACTGTTGTTGTGCAGGGATTTCTCTATCTTTCTAATGGAGAGGGAATCTCTGGCAATGATTGCTACACCTCCACCTTTAGAGAGGCGACATTGTCTCGTGATGGAGTAGCCAGGAGGTAGTGCAAGGGAGAGTGCAGGACCGGAGGCTTCATGTAGCCAGGTTTCTGAGATCATGAGCAGATCAAGATCATGGGTGATTATGAGGTCATGGATGTCCAGAGCGTGAGCATTAAAGGACCTGGTGTTGATCATGGCACATTTGTGATGGGGTTGTGTAACAGCTAGAGGGGAGGGAGAGGGGAGAAAAGGAGAGGTGGTGGGCGCCTGTGGCAGTACGTTTGGCACAGTAGCATTCAAAATGGTGGTAGAAGATTTGCCTAACACAGATTTTGCATTGGCGGGCTCATTTTCAGTGGTGGTGGACACACACGGAGTACCAATTGGCACAGTAGCATTTAAAATGGTGGTTGAAGATTTGCATAACACAGATTTTGCATTGGGGGGCTCATTTTCAGTGGTGGTGGACATACATGGAGTAGCAATTGGCACAGTAATATTCACAATGGTGGTAGAAGATTTGCCTAACACAGATTTTGCATTGGGGGGCTCATTTTCAGTGGTGTTGGACACACATGGAGTACCAATTGGCACAGTAGCATTTAAAATGGTGGTTGAAGATTTGCATAACACAGATTTTGCATTGGGGGTCTCATTTTCAGTGGTGGTGGACATACATGGAGTAGCAATTGGCACAGTAGTATTCACAATGGTGGTAGAAGATTTGCCTAACACAGATTTTGCATTGGGGGGCTCATTTTCAGTGGTGGTGGACACACACGGAGTACCAATTGGCACAGTAGCATTTAAAATAGTGGTAGAAGATTTGCATAACACAGATTTTGCATTGGGGGACTAATTTTCAGTGGTGGTGGACACACATGGAGTAGCAATTCGCACAGTAGCATTCAAAATGGTGGTAGAAGATTAGCCTAACACAGATTTTGCATTGGGGGGCTCATTTACAGTGGGCACATATGGGGGGACATTTAATATTGAGTTAGTGTGATTAACAGTGGGGTGCGTTGCTTCATTGGCAACTATATAGGAGTTGACTCTAATGTCTCTGCAAGTTGGGCGGAAGGCTCTGGCCTTGATTGCCTCTAGGCTGGCATCTTGGTAGTAAGTGGGTTGCAGAGTCCGGGAGCATAGTCTTACATTGCGGGTACTTGTTGCGAGTGGCTGCGAGCAGGTGTTGGCCTTAGGAATGCAAGCACATAGTCTGAGGTTCTGGTGGTAAAGTGAGTGAGGTTAGAATACAGGTGGGCAATGTTCCCTCTAATTATTTTTCTCTATGTGCGGAACCGGTTGGCTGTTGTGCGCACATTATTTTCCATGTGCGAAACTGACTAATGAGGAAAGACACTTTATGAGCTACCGTCGCAGAACAGAGTTTCGAAAGGAATTCCTCTTCCCAGCCACTGCAATTCTTAAAAAAATCTTACAACACTTTTTCCAAACACATAAACTAAAATCAAATATATCATATGTGATTATACAGAAAACTCATCAACCAGTCCAAGCCTTCAATATCTGCCACAGTACCTTGTAAACATACTTCTGTGCGGAGAAAAATGTGTATGTTTTATGCCACCGGAAAATCACTCATTTGTATTACAAAACACAAATATCTCTTGTCATAACTGATGTGGCTGTCAAGAAACTCAGAATACATTTGTCGATGGATTAATGGCAGGTAAAAGCACCAGGAGAACGTGCTTCTAATAATTTGTGTAAGGATGATAATTGTATCAGAATAACTTCACCTTAGAAAATGATGATCCAAAATTCCTGTGCCTCTGCTTACTTATCCACATTACGCTCTCCTGTAGATAGTGATAACACCATCCTTAGAGGTAAGACATATGCACCATGCATTTTTACTCCCTAAAAAGCAAAATGTGCCTAACAAAAAAGAGAAACAATGAACATATCATTGCTTCAACCCACAAAGCTCCACTGATATTTTTTTGAATTAGTGAACAGTAGAGCAGTGGCATAGGAAGGAAGGAACTCTAATAATATTAATGCCCAATCTCAAGAGGAATTTTATGGGGAAAGAACATCTTTTTAATAAGCATAAAGTATCCCTATTGGCAAAACTAATAACTTTTTTACTCCCATAAAAATCATTTGACTCCAAGTAGGGAGCAAAGCTGATTAGAGTCCTGCTTGTAACCCTGACATAGGGAGTGAAATGACAAGGCACGTAATAAAGTGTATAGTTTTTCCCACCCTTCCGCACCATAAGCCTAGATAAAATTAAACAAGAGCCTTTCTGAGGTTTATTCTGGAGCCATGTTGAAGAAAATCACATATATATGCTTTTTAAGGTAATTGCATCAATTCATCAGAGATACAACCGATTTAGTGCCTTCTTCTGTAACTATGGATCCCTCATCTGTAATTCTTTTTGATCAGTTAGATAAGATTCAGGGATATGCTAGAAACTGCAAAAACAGACCGCATGGCTATATTGAAAAGCCCACAGCAGTTGAGCATAGAAAGAAAAAGAAGGCGCTGTTGTCTAGATTGGTACTAGAATTCCCTATCCTTTAGCAAACATGCAGCACATTTCCTTCAGTGTATTGCTGAAACGTCTGACTTGGTCATTGGAATTTGCCGCTTTGTTCATCCCCCGCAAGGAGTGATGCATCCACTCATACCCTTCTCCGGCCCCTGTGCTTGCCTCCAATACTACTTGATAGACCAGTTGGTCCGATAGCACAGTGAGTAGAGCGCTCGCTTTGCCATCTGTGCAGAGCCTGCTGATGCAGGTTTGAGTCCTGGCAGTGCCAAACTCAGCCTTTCATCCTTCTGAGGTCAATAAATGAGCACCACACACCATGGGTAATAATAAGCAGCGCTCCGATGCCTGAGAGTTCGTAGTGCTATATAAATGCAAAATTATTATTATTATAGAGAATTGTAAAAAGTAAAGGATTGTAGCAGTAAACACTCACTAGGATATTGACAGACCCACCATACTTTGCAAGCAAGGCATATTTAAATGACAACATATGATGTGAATTTTAACAATATCATGACTCTGCATGTACACAATTCTTTTGCAGCGCATACAAGATTATTTGCAACATACCCCAACCCACCCTTATATCATTGTGTAGGATTACACAAGGGCTCAGTTGAAATTATTTTTGTATAGAAGCAAGTTAGCATATAATGTGTTACGGTCTATGCCCAAAGAACTATGAACACCTGGAAATGAAGCAGATTTTTTTAAAAGCATTCTTCTGTCTGAATATCCGGTGCACTGATAATATGGTCGAGTAATCCCAGGCAGAGCCAAGAGAGGAAGAGTCAAGGTTGTCCAGTAGTATCTTAATGTACTCTGGGGCAGAAGTGAGAGTCATAAGGGTGTGGTAGAATCAGGTTTAGGAGTCCTAGGTGGGGAGGGAAAATCTTCGGTTAATGTGTGCAGGCATATCTTGGTTAGATTCCTCTATTCGTGGAGCCAGTTTTCATATTAGTTTGTAACCTCTTGTGTGGTATTTTGCTGTTAGGGATTGTAGGTGCCATAGTAGAGTAATTCAAATTAGCAGAATATGAAAACTAGTTGCTTATTTTAAGAGAAAGAAACTGTCAGGTAATTGCTGTGGCTTGTGCCTTATTAAATCTTTTTGTATAGGTGAGAATTGTCTGTGTGCGCTGCTAAAAATCTTCTGAGCGGCACCCAGAAGGAAGCTGGGCAAGCGCACATGCGCACAGCTTAGAGGGAACATTGCAGGTGGCGATAGACTGATTCCTTACCTGCCTGATGCGGCATGACCTTGTGGCAAGTGGCGAACGAGCACCGACGAGCTGCAAAGAGCACAGAAGGCCTTTTCTCCTGGCCTTCTCTCTTGCATTCGGTATCAGGTAATATTATCCCCACCAAAAATATTGCCGTGATCGGGAACGGCCATAGGCGATATTTTTGGTGGGGATAATTTATGGGGTAAATGGATGGGGGATTGCGGGGGTGTCCCCGCTCCCTTTTAAAATATATAGGGGTTGCAGGGGTGTCCCCCGCAGGTTCCATGGGGCAATATTGCCGCATAAATATGGCAACATTTTTGTATGCCAATATTTTTGCGGTGATATTATCACATGGAACCTTGCATTCTCCCTCTGACTCCTCTGCTTCCCTCTCCCCTTCTCCCCGTCCCACAATGAGCAGTGAGATTAAATTATTTGCCAAGGATCACACACTTTTGTTACGCAGCCTGCTACAAGCCCCTTGTTTTATGTTTGATCTCCTGGTGACTTTTGTGATACATCACACGACCCCAACTAACCGCATTTAAGCAGCACAGAAAAAGGAAAAAGAAATGATTCGCTAAAAGAATAACATATGCAAAGGTACATTTG
The DNA here is from genome assembly GCF_040938575.1 of Ambystoma mexicanum. Classification (NCBI taxonomy): domain Eukaryota; kingdom Metazoa; phylum Chordata; class Amphibia; order Caudata; family Ambystomatidae; genus Ambystoma; species Ambystoma mexicanum. The sequence continues at coordinate 1,400,270,329 of NC_090922.1, forward strand.
CCCTCGTAACGAAAATCAAAAGCTGGCACCCATGAATATACGGACAGTAAGTGAAGATATATCTTAAAGGGAACTATACAAATGTAGTTCAATTGACCTTCCCCTTAGAAGAAAGTGTGCAAAACAAAATAGCATTGGACGTTTAAAAAATTCACCAACACCAGAAAAATAACCTGAGCGCGGAAATGTTCCAATAAATATGCTCGAAAAAAAGTATAAAAGGTGCTCACCTATTAAACCTAGCAATCTGTCATGAAATATTGCCTGGAAATAAAATCACAATATGAAACAAGTACTTGTGGTCTTGTGGCTAAGCATTGCCCAATAGGACCACACGTTCCAATGACACAGTTATGCTTCTTCGCGCCTTGACCATCAGCCAATCACATTTCACACTGCGCTTACATGCCTACACATTACCCATAACCGCGTTACTGACAAGGCCCAATCACATGTGAGTTCTGTGCGGTTATGACGATAACTCACACATACAGAATTGACCAATCAGAATGTAAGCTGCTGTAACGCAGTGACACATGACTCATACCTGCACACCACCTGATTGGTTGATAGGAGTAGCCTCAAATATTCACTACACCCATGCACAATTTAATAACTTTCCCTCATTGCTTTTTCTTCTGTGTACCAAGCATGTTCTCTGTCAGGTAGCAGAAGGTGATAATGAGGAACCTCCTAACACTAACCCATTCTATAACCCACACTTTATCCATTTCCTTCTTTCCTTTGTCTTGTGATTTGTTCTGTTTGTCTGTTCATAATTTTAGTTAGTTGTTTTCTTTAAAAAAAATGTAAGTGGCATAGTCCTTTTTGTCATGTCTTTTTTCATTTTATATTTTCCTTCCAGTACATGTATTGTATAAAATGTCTGAACATGACAGCAGTAGTGACAATGGGCCTCATTAGGACCCAGGCGGATTTCGCGGTGATAAATGCACCGCGAAGCATGGCGGAAAGCCGCCGATAGCGCCATGGGGGTTGGCGGATTTACCGCCCCATTCCGACCTCGGCGGAGCGGTAAATCCCCAATCCCCATTCTGCCCTTCCCCATTCCCATTCTTGCCCCATAGGGTATAATGGGAGTGGGGAAGGAGTTAATTACGCCACCGTAAAATACGGTGGCGTAATTAACAACGAGGTCCCGTAGCGCCATGGTTTTCTCCGGCTGGTAAAACCAGGCGGAGAAAACCTCCATGGCGCTACGGGAACTCGTAGTATGGCGGAGAGGTACGCCATGCACTACGCTGGCGTAAAACCCTCTCCGCCAGGGTCCTAATGAGGCCCAATGTCATGTGGGTGCCAAACCCATCCCCCCCACGCAAAATATTCTGTGGGATGAAGAATAAAGCAAACAGTTGGCGATGTTTTATGGTGGAAGTGAGACTGTCCAATGCAAGCTGTGTCAGAAGAAACTATGCCGGGGAAGATCCAATGTCCCATCTCTGAGTTTGGGAACATGTGCTCTCATCCAACATCTGGTAAGAGTGCATTAGGTTGACGTTGACGACGAGTACAGAAAGACCCATGAGCGTCATAAAATTGAAACTCACGGCCCCAACTCTATACGCCGAAGACCTGTGCCTACCTCAACACCAACAAACACCACAGCACCTGCAGAACCATCAACATCCAACACTTCACCAACCACAACTTCGACCGGGCCCCAACCTAACCCACTGCTACTGGGACTGGATCTTGACAATTGCAAAGGTATGGGCAAACAATGCCGCAATTGTAAAAGGGTGAGAGATACCACTCTAGATAGCTTGGGGCGGGCTATTTCGGCCCACTGCCACTTTTTTATAAGTGGAAATTCTTTTACCCCCTTTTTGAAAATATAAAAACTCCAAAAAACCAAAAATCAAAGAAATACCCCAAAAAATAATTTTACCTTTTTTACCCCTTGTTTAATGTGTAAACCCTAATGTTGGTCCTGTCTCAGTTCCACTCTCCACCTTTCCTCTCCCCAAAATGAACCTTTTCAGGGCCAACCTCTAAGTTATAGTAATAGACAAACTAAAACACAAACTGCACTAAAATATCACAACTTCTTAGGTGATCTAATTTATGCAGTTTGTGTTGCTAAAATGTGTTCCCCACAATTTTTTGTTCATAGCGCAGGTATGGGTTCATTGATTTTTTTGTTAGACACAGCTACCAGGGACCCATTGGGACCTGTGTATAGCCAATAGCCAAAAATAGTTGTGCTGCGCTACAATTAGTCATGGGTATGATCTCCAGTTATTGCTGTGATTATCCTCACCTCAAATATCACCATCTAATTGACTGATGCAGTAGCTGCGGTTATGGATTAATGTTTAAAAAGATATTAATACATTTACATAGGTGTATATGTATGTGTTCAGTACTCCTTGTAAGTAAAATGTATAAAATATATATAGTGTTTGAGATGATTGGAGTATGGTGCAGTACCATGAATACATTCTGGGGCTATAGGATGAATAGCGTTCAACAGGGTGGAGATAACCTGCCTAGAAATAGACAATCATTACGACCCAGGCGGTAAGTTACCGCCTGGGCCGTGACTTTACCACCATGGCGTAAACTACGTTTACGCCATGGTGGTTGGCGGACTTACCGCCCCATTCCGACCTTGGCGGGGCGGTAAGTCCCCAATCCCCATTTACCCTTCCCCATTCCCATTTTTGCCCCATAGGGCATAATGGGAGTGGGGAAGGCGTTAATTACGCCACCGTAAATTACGGTGGCGTAATTAACTCCATGGTCCCTTAGCGCCATGGATTTTAACACCTGCTAAAAGCAGGTGTTAAAAGCACCATGGCGCTAGGGGACCTCGTAATTGGCGGTAAGGGGTCGGCGCAGCTAACGCTGGCGTAAACCTCTTACCGCCAGGGTCGTAATGAGGCCCAATATGTATGTAGAAAGTATGGAGTGAGTAGACTGTGAACAGGGTGAGTGGGTGGGGGTATTCAGACTTAGGTAATATGAGTGGATTTCATATTATGTATGGACACTTAATGTATATGATGAGAAAAGTATAATTTTCAGTCTTCTTCCTGTAAAAAAGAAAACATATTTAGTTAGAGAACATACTTTATAAAATACAATTAGTTACAGATGTCGGTATAATTACTTGTTTTGACCCTGATATGTAGTGCATGTATTGCTGCTACCAATGACCCATCATGGACTATGTATAGCCGTAAATAGGTGTACCACTCTACATTTGGTCGTCTCATAGCCACGGGTATGATTTCCAGTCATTGCAGAGATTATCTGCACCTATAATATCGCCATTTAATTGGATGACGCGGTAGCCGCGGTTGTGGATTAATGTTTAAAATACAAATATATATATATATATATATATATATATATATATGCATACGTATATATGTATGTACTCAGTACTCCTTGTAAGTTAAATTATTCAAAATATAGAATGTAAGTAGTGATGGGAGTACATTGAAGTAGCATGACTACATTCCATGGCAAAAGGATGAATAGGTTTTAACAGGGTGGAGAGAACCTGGATAGAAACAGAAAAGATGTACGTAGAATGTATGGAGTGTGCGTAGACTGTAAACAGGCTGAGTGGTGGGGGATAGTCTGACTTAGGTAAAATGAGTGGCATTCCTTACAGAGCCAGCAGTAGTGGGCCTGTAGTTATGGTTAAGTTGCTCAACCCATAGGAAGAACACTTTTTGGGCAGGTTATAACTTGCCCCCCCCGAACAAATCCCCACAAAACTACTAGCTACTAGCACCATGGCTGCCTCCAAACCGGGCTCCAATACTGGGTTCCTTCAATGGGGAATAACCAGGTCATTCCAACACTGGAAAACCCGGTAATTCCTCCTTGAAGGAACCATTCCCCATTCCCATTTGAGCCCCCATAGGGCTCAATAGGAATGGGGAGGGAGGTAATAACGGGCACATTACGAATGGCCCGTTATTAGCTCCCTCTTCCCCTCGTGGGTCCCGGAAAGGATGTCTGGTTTTACCAGACGTCTGTTCCGAGTACGGCAAAGTGAACCTCGTAATAGGCGCTCCCGTAATGAAGGGTGCCGGTCCTGTACCGGCACCCTTCATTACATGAGCGCCAGGGTCATAATGAGGCCCTAACAATTTGAAGGACTAAATGTGTTGAAAATCTACAATGAAATTATCAGATTCACTATATTGAAAGCTGACGTTGGAAAGTAAAGTTTCTATTTTGGGAAATTGCTTTTTGATGCGGTTTGTTCTCTTCTACATGAGGAAGATTGGATTTGCGAAATGGAATGTAAGCAAGATTTTAAATAATATTTATTGAAGTGTGGATTGAAAGTGTACTGTGTACCATATGATGAAAATCCTCATGGATGAATGTTCAATTTGATGCAAAGAATAGACACTGTGGGGCTGATTCATGGAATTATTTGCGCCAAAAAAACAGGGATTTGTGCGCATTCTGCCCGTAAATCCCTATTTGACAAATGGGGATTTGCGGGCAGAATGGCGCACAAATCCCCGTTTTCCGGTGCAAATAATTCCATGAATCAGCCCCTTAATGTGTGAATTGTAACTTGAATGTATAGCCAAAATAACAATGTACTGTGTATATTTAACTATAAAGTGGTTACTGAAATATTTTTTTGAATTCTCGATTTTATATAGTTATATAATCCCGATATGCACATGGGTACAGTCTACCAGCCGTCGTCTTTTTCAACAGTATTTGGACAATAATTTAAACAACGGATATGTAATAACAATCATCTCGGACGATCACCAGACAACAATCTGTCCTTTCGTGGTTGTAGTAACAAGGAGTAAAATGGGAGTGTAAAGCTTCTAGAAACGTGCAGATGTGAACATTTTGAATTCATGTCAATTTTAAAGCACTAATTTCTCCTCTGCAATGGAGCGCCATGTGCAGATATTACTCGTCGGTCATGGAAGATAATTTTTGGTGAAGAGCGCAAAGACTTGCATTAATGGATCGATGATCGGATTTGGCATTAGAAGATTACCATTGACGGTTTCACTGAAAATTAGAATGATTCAAACTTTGGTAGCTATGAACTGTGTTCGTAAAATGTAACCGGGTTTTCATTGATTCATTGAATGTTTTTATCATTGTGTCAAAATGAATAGTGCATGTTACGGTTCCGACTATTGTTTTTTCTTCAAAATAAAATGCTTCTATCGTTTTTGTAAACAGAAAGTCAAGTTTTGCGTTTGTTGGGTATGTTTACATTATCAGTAAAAACAAGAAACTAGCTTAATCATGTCAGTAGACAAAAGCAAGTTGCCCAGATATGTGATGTCATCAGTGATGCCATCAATGACATTTGTGATTTCACCTTTCATGTCCAGGGTGTTAGTCTTAGCAGTGCATGGTGGTGGCATGAGTTATGATTGCTTAGTTTACCAGAACTGGTGAATTGCTAGGGTTTTTCGTTTTTTACCTGTAACCATAACGTCCCTTTAACAAAGTTTTTTCATGGAATTTTATATGTTTTTATTAGTACAACACAACCATAAAATCCCTTTAACAAGGTGTGTTCAGTGAATATTATGTATGGACATTTAATACATAGGATGAGAAAGGTATAATTTCCAGTCTTCTGTCAGTAAAAAAAAGAAAACATAATTAGTTAGAGAACATGAGGCTGTTTTATATTTAGCGGCGGCTATTCAGATAAACGGTGGGGACAATATGATTTGTTGCACTCCCAATCCCTTACCAAGTGCCCCCAACATCCTGGCCAGCTCCCCCCACTCACCTTATATCCTGCTCACCTTCCCTGCCCTCTCCCATTCCCCCATAACACTTGTTGTTTCAGTGACGCAGTTTCAAAATGATGGGTAGCTACGGCTAAGCAGCTAGGGAAAATACTCAACATTGTGTTGGCCTATATAGAGCCGCTGCAACACAGAGTTCCCAGTTTAGCCACAAGTAGGTGCTCCGTTCAATGACAGGTACTGGCGTAGCCGCAGTTACACACTCCAGAGGTTGTTGTGATTACTGTGCCTCAAACCTCACCATAACCTCACCAACACATATTTATATATGTGATTATTTACTACTCCGTGTATTTTGTATTTTCAGATATATACAGTATAATAGAAAAAGGAAGAACAGTACAGAAACATGAATACATTCTGTAGCGGAAGAGTGGGTGGATAGTGGTAAAAAGTGTGAAGGTGGGCCAACTAAGGGTACAGATAATGGGGATAGAGTGTATAGATAGACAGCGACATGATAGGGGTACAAACGTAATACTAAAGCAGTAAATAGGGTGAGTATGTGGGGAGAATCAGGGTTAGGTAACGATAGAGATAATAAAGCGACTGCATGTATAGTGTGTGGTTCATATAGTAAGGATGAGGGAACATTAGGGGGATGTAGAAAAAGTGTATGCACAGGGGTACAGACACTATCCATGTGCACAGTAAAATATGCAGAAGTACAGACACTAGCCATGTCCACAGTAATATGTGCACATTAACTATGTTATAATATGCACATTTCAGTCTATAAAAAAAGAAAATATAATTACCTAGAAAACATACTGTATGATTCACAATTAATTACAGTTCTATACATGTTTCATTTTTTTTATCCTCATAAGTGGGACATACTCCATTGAAAGGTTGCACTGAAAGTTTAGAATCAGTACAAACAAATACATCTTTCACCTCAGTCACCTGTGTACAAAAAGGTAAATACATCAATTTAAATGCTGTTATGCAAAGCATAGCTCTAAAGTAACGTGTGCAAATTTATTAGACAACATAACCTAAGGGAACGAACAGCTCCCTCACAACTAGACAGTCACACTTACTGCATGGATAGGACAGTCACATTTACTGCATGGATAGGAGTCCCAAATGCCTACCGCCAGGGATTTTTCACCCCCGACATCACTATAGCTGTAAAAATAACTTAATCAAAACAAATAAAATCTATACCCACAGGAATGGAACTGCACATATCTTCGGCTATCTGCATTCCGCTATAACCGCAGTTATCAGGAAAAATATCATGCAAACAAAATACGTCCCTTCTACCCCCAAGTCCTCACCAAGTGTCCCCCTACTCAGTGCCAGCTCCCCACACACCATTCATGGCCTCCTCACCTCCCCTGCCCTTTCCCATTCCACCCCATAACACACACTGTTTCCATGAGGCATTTTGATTTCAAATGTCATCTATTTGCGGTTACAGCCGAGGCTATAGAACACTTTGGGCCTCATTACGACCCAGGCGGTAAGTTACCGCCTGGGCCGTGACTTTACCACCATGGCGTAAACTACGTTTACGCCATGGTGGTAGGCGGACTTACCGCCCCATTCCGACCTAGGCGGGGCGGTAAGTCCCCAATCCCCATTTACCCTTCCCCATTCCCATTTTTGCCCCATAGGGCATAATGGGAGTGGGGAAGGCGTTAATTACGCCACCGTAAATTACGGTGGCGTAATTAACTCCATGGTCCCTTAGCGCCATGGATTTTAACACCTGCTAAAAGCAGGTGTTAAAAGCACCATGGCGCTAGGGGACCTCGTAATTGGCGGTAAGGGGTCGGCGCAGCTAACGCTGGCGTTAACCCCTTACCGCCAGGGTCGTAATGAGGCCCTTTATGTTGCAAACTCGGTCCCTAGACCCCCTCTAACTCCCATATATCACTTATCTCTAGCCTAATAACATTTACATGTATTTGACCTGCAAATGACTTTTTTCCTGCTTGTCATTTCAATATCCTCAGCTATATCCACAACTATCTCTTGCATTGAAAAAAAAACAAGATTATGTTTCATTTGTATAAACCCCCGGTTTTGGCAATTGACTTGACATATAGCTACCTATTTTTGAGAAGGGGGATCCCTCTTCTCCGCACATATTTAAAAAAACTACTGAATGGAGCAACCCAAAACAACATAAAGCCTCCAGGAAACCCTTCATGCCCAAGCTGTTTCAGAACTGGCTGAAATCTGTCTGGCGGTTTGGGCTGAGTGGTCCGGTGAAAAGTTACCTTGTTTTTCTATGAGATAATGAATGGGAAGTAGGCCACAACTTAGATTATTTCATTTTTTTATTCTTAATAGCTTTTTTTTATTTTTTAATACATCTTAACCAAACTTTGCAGTTAGGGGGGCTAAAGCCTCACTAATTATTTTCTAAATGTCAACCCAATCCATTAAACAGGTCAAATGCTATAAGCAATACATTTTGTCGAGGTTTCTATGGGAGTCTAACTCATCTTAACTATAGGGCGGTGATCACTGCCCTATAGCATATATATATCGAAACATTGTTCTTAGTGCAAGGAACCCAATCTGTATACCCCCAGCCAAAAAGAACACATTTTTTTTAAAAACAGGCACTCATAGGAAAGGGCTATTTTTATTGAACAAATACCTTGCAATGACAAAACATGCAATCAGCATTCTTTACTGCACGATCGTGGCGAATCAAGTGTTAAAAAGACACTCACCTACATTGCTCATTCTGTGTCACGATCCATGCCCCTGACCCCATCAGGTATAACAGCCCCCTGGCAGCAGTGGGGCTAAAACCCTTCACACTGGCCCCAAGGGCCTTAAAACTCCATCAGAAACATACATGGAGTCAGTCCTGGCGACTTTGGCGCAAGGCTCATTATCAGGAATAAAGCAATACCAGTTTTGGACCTTAATCCAACATGGAGGCCTATTACACAGCTCAGTTCTTTAGAACCAAGCCATGTGGTCTAGTGTTTTGGGTGTGGCTTGGCCTGGAACTACTTGGCCTGGAACTACTTTACCTGGGCTATTTAAACCACACCCAAACAGCAGAACGCGCTTCGTGTTATTCTGCACGCCTGCAGCGTAACGCTCACCGTGTCCAGCTCCTGCTAATCTGCTTTTCCGGCGGCCTGATCCTGAAGCCCTAGATCCAGATTCCATTAATAACCTGGAAGAACAAGAACAGCATTAGCGAGCAAGAACACTTACCTGGGAAGTAGCCGGTCTTGAATCCATCCTGGGCTTCGCTTACCTCGCCCATCTCTGGAGTTCGCCGCAACCTGCAAAGGTAAAGAAACAAGGACAGCATTAATAACAATTCTTACCTCGGCAAGCAGCGAGTCTTGGCAGCACCCTGCGCCTCTCTTACCTCACCCATCTCCGGGTTTCACCGCAACCTGCAAGGGAGAAGGAACAAGGTCAGCATTTACAAAGCACTTACCTGGGCAAGCAGCGCTTCGATCGCTCATCACTCCCGAACATCACCGCAACCTGTACAAAGAAGGGAAAAGAACACAGGTTAGCAATTAACTCCAATAAACAACGCAGCGCTCCGCGCATCAATAACTCACAGTGGTCTTCGCCATCGGCGCAGCAACTCCGAGATCGCAAACCATCCCTGTGAAACCAAAAAGAGACATTGTTAGGGAACAGCGTAGTGGAGCAAGACACTGAGAAGACAGAGAAAACGGAGGGAAAGAAATAGACAGAATAAAGACGGAAAAGACATTATAACTCACCTGGAAGACAGCAAGCAGAGACAGAGTCACAGCCGGTCTGGACCCGACATACGGGCACACGGACCATTGAAGCAACTAGGTCTACAGAACGCCCGCACCAAACATGAGCTCCTGCACAGAGATGCAGGACGGAGAGTTCAACACACAAAATCCTAAGGTGAGCAATAACCCCAAGGGAGGGGATTTGGACCAGAGGGAGGTGGGAGTCCACCCATCACAGAACCAGAATCTTAACCCTCCATTCTCCTGTTATAGGTGCTACCCAACATCTGGCACATAACCAAGCAGAGAGGGGTCCGGTATAGCGCTTAGACCTCCATCCAGTATCGTGTGCCGCCCTGTGGATACCATGTGAGCGTAACATTCTGTCCATACCAAGGACTTCTTCAGGCAAATATCAACTTTTGTTCACAATGCTTCCTTTACATATAGAGCTTTATCAGTTCACTTCTCTGTACTCATGTGATACCTCTAGTAACACTTATCACGACATAGTGTGCCATATTGAAGCGGTAATCTTAACATTATCCATAATGAGATAAACTGTATTTGGCACCTTAATTAGTACATATCTCATCACTATATAAAACAGTTTTCAAATAATATACAGTGTGTAACTAACAGAACAAGAATACATAATGCAAACTTAAGTGGAAGCAGTGATAACAAATGTGATGTGAATACTGAATAAGACACCGGGCTGTGAAAGTAGAAATACAATCAAAACATCGGTATTAACGTACAGGCAGCATTTTCAAAGACTGGAGCAGCATAATCAATATACAATATTAACATAAATAGGCAATAAAAGCCAATAAATGGCCATTTGCCAACCTGTACAAAAAATGTAATAAATGGTCAATTAGAGTGCAACTATTTTACATTAATTGCAAATGCAAGCAACTTCAATGATACATTTGGAGTCTATAGTGGCTCATTTATGTTAAAGTGCAAATGCATGTGGGCTACGAGAAAGGGCAAATACTCCATCGGCTCTACACTGACACTCATATTGAGTCAAAGATTGCAATACAACTATAACATTACAGTGGTTGTCCCTCCGTGAGGCCATGATTGTCCCATTACTGAAACCAGGCAAGCCGGCTGTTGAGTGTGGATCTTATAGACCTCTGTCCATGCTAAACCAGGACAGCAAAATACTCACGGCGGTGCTGGCCAACAGGTTGAAGAAGGTGATCGGCAAGCTGATCCACTCGGATCAAACGGGATATGTCCCAGGTAAGAATATCAGTAATAACCATAGGAGGCTGCACCATGTTATCGACCATACTAAGGACGACATGGGCGAGATGGCGGTAGTGTCGCTGGATGCGGTCAAGGCCTTCGATTCAGTGAGATGGCCTTGGCTGAAAGCGGCCCTGCAGGGATACGGCGTGGGCCCTGGGTATATTAGATGGGTCCAGTTGTTATATAGCAGTCCGGTGGCGAGGGTCAAGACAGGGGCCACAGTCTCGGATGCCTGGCAACTCAGCAGGGGGACCAGGCAGGGATGCCCTTGGTCACCCATGTTATATATACTCGCGCTGGAGCCGCTGGCGATATGCCTGCGGCAACAATACGGAGAGGTGGGCATTAACACCGCCAGCTGCAGCCATTTAATATCTCTCTATGCGGACGATATGCTGCTTTACTTACGCTACCCGGAGGAGAACCTGCAGTACGTACTGGAGGTACTGGATCATTACGCTGTCCTCTCGGGCATATCAGTGAACCCCAGGAAGTCTAGCCTGTTCCCTCTGGGCGGGTACAGGGACGTCCCGCTGGAGAGGCTGCCTGTGTTGCCAATACCTTGGCAGACCGACACGTTTAGGTACCTGGGGATAAATATTTACCACCGGACTGAGGCGGTACACAAGCATAACACAGAGAGAGCCATAGAGGGGGTCAGGAACAGCATGGCATTCTGGTCCAGATTGCCCCTGTCCATGATGGGGAGGGCGGCCTTGCTGAAAATGGTGGTCCTTCCCAGACTCCTGCATTTCTTCGTGAACGTCCCGTATTTGATCCCTAAGAGCCTATTTGTGCGACTTCATAGTATGTGTAGGGGCTTCGTGTGGGGTAATTCCAGGAATAGGGTGGCCCTGTGGAAGCTCCAGAACCCGCACGAGAAGGGGGGTATAGGCTTGCCCAACTTCGAACTATATTATCTGGCGGGGCAGTTGTTGTATGTGGCCAGGTGGTTGTCTGATGTAGATTCGGCGGAATCTAGGTTGCTGCGGGAGGATGCGGCCCCATACTTCCTGAGAGAGGTGGTGTGGCTACAAAGGAATAAACTGACGGGAAGAGGGCGGCTATTGAGGTTGGGATGGGAGGTCTGGCATAGAACGTGGAAATTGATGGGGGGGTCAGAACCGCTATCTTGGCAGGTCCCGCTGGTGGCCCTGTGCGAAAACGACTCCCAACTGTTTCAGTCTATCCGTAGGCACTGGGAGCCGGTGGGCCTGGCCACGCTTGGGGACATATGGCGGGAGGGGGAGGCGTTGGACTTCCAAAAGTTGCAGGATGAGACGGGGGTGCACAGAGGCCAGTACATCACCTATGCCAGGCTAGTGAAACGAGTAAGAGAGAGATGGCCGGTGACGGCACTGGCAGATGACCCTGACGCCACCCTTGAAACTATGTATGATGTCTCAGAGGGCGGGCATGAAATATCACGGATATACGAACTCCTCAGAGCGAAGGCTGGGAAAGAGTTGCCCCAACTGAGGCATGAATGGGAGGAGGAGATGGGTGGACTCATGACGGAGGGTCAGTGGAAGAGGGTCCTGGGGTATCATAAAAAGGTGTCCCGAAATGCACGGCTCCAACAACTCCAGTTCTACATTACTCACAGGGCCTACCTGACTCCCCAGAAGATCGCACGGTTTGGAGGCTCGATCACTCAAAAATGCCCCAGGTGTGGGGAGGTGGACGCAGGGTTGCTACACATGTTTTGGGCCTGCCCGGAAGTGTATAGATTTTGGGAGGAGGTCAAGATGAAGCTCGCAGTTGGGGGAGTGGTGTTGGACGTGAGATCGGCCTGGTCATGTATGCTTGGGATCTTCCCCAGGCCCAGACACTTTAGGCACCTGAGCAAGATGAGGGACCTGGCATATGTTCTGGCCAAACGCAGGATTGCCATGAACTGGAAATCGGCCAACAGGCCGAGAGTGGAACTATGGTGGGCGGACCTCGTGAGGTGGGCGGAGGCGGAATCCGTGGTATGGTTTGAAGCGGTCACTAGAGGGGGCGAGGTGGAGATAGGGCCCTTGCCGGCCTGGCGACAATTGGTGGCCTCTATGACCAACCCACATCAGGGTTTGGACGAATCTGAGAATTCGGAAGATGGGCCTACGGACAATGCTCCACCTGATGGTGCCCCGACTGAGGATACAAGGAAGCCGGCTCTGGCTTGATGGGGGGTGGGGGGAGTTTTTTTGTTTTTTGTATTTTCTTTTGTGTTTAACAGTTGTATTGTGTTGTGTGCTGTTTGGTTTTCTAAAAATATAAAATCAATAAAATATTTAAAAAAAAAAAAAAAAACTATCACATTACAGTGGAAGTGCAAACCGAAAAAAACACTTCTTCAGTAGCGGATATAAACTTCACTCATGCGAGTTAAAGTGCAAGTGCATATATGTTCCCAAAATGAACAATTGTTCATCTAGTACCCTACTGCCTCCAACCCCATGTCAGTGGTTACTATACAACTGCAACATTAAAGTGCAAATGCCGACCTATAGAATACAGCACCTAAGTTGCAAACAAAAGCAAGTGCACACAATGCAAACAGTACACCAATATTCTAATTGGCCTATTTGAAATTGTAAATACATTAGATCTAGCATATTAGCTCATATGCGACAGCCAACCAGCTTGTCAAAAGCTCTTATCGTCCCCAATTTTCATACACTGACTTAGAATTGTAACAATATATCTCAGAGATTCCTCGTCCATGTAAAAGTCAGTAAATTGCATCAGTTTACAAAAACATACATTGCATAGTCCACATTTAACTCACATGGTTTCAAGGTGTTCAATTTACAAATTAGCTTGGCCTTCAATTGGAAAAGTTATGCTTTCCATTGCCTCTTCTCTTGTGTTCTGGAACATGCACTAGGCCAAGAAAGCTCATACGTCTAACATCCGTGTTGATGTTCTAAAAAAATTCAGATAATGGCTAACTTATGTCTGCATTTTTATTGCTCTGTAATGTTGTAGTGAACGCAGCTTTAGCGAGCGTCCTATAGTAGAAGCGACATATTGTAAGCCACAGGTGCATATTATTACACATACTACACATTTTGCAAGGCAAGAGATGTTATCCCTGAACCACCATGGTTTTCCATCTCAACACTGAAACTCATCTTTAAATACAAAGTCACACATGTTACAGCTGTTAGATTTATAAAAACCTGTGACATTACCTTTCTGAGAAAGACAATTAAATGGAATGCTATCCTGTTCTATGGAACTCACAGATTACATATTTCTCAATGAGAGAGTTTAGAGAAAATAATCTGCGGTGATTTGCCCAACACCTTCATATGTCTTTATCACTGACCAAAATAGACCATTGTTTAGAGAACATGACAGCATGCTGTTTGCTTGGTGGGTGTATTTGGTTACACATCTGACATTTTCTTCTCCCTCTTTATTCTGATTTACTTGGTGCAACTTAATTCTGCTTCTCTTAATGGATTTTGCAAACAAGATATTGAGGGCATTGTGAGAATAACCTATCTTGTCAAACCATGCTCCAATTCTCTTGGTTTCTATGAGAAAATCAGTGTGTTTAGAACAATTATGCTCTGCTCTCAAGAATTCTCCATATGGGATAGAGAGACTTAGGGGCCGATTCATGGAACAAACGTGCGCCGAAAATCCTGGCGCAAGCGTGCGATTCATGGAAGTCCCTGCACATGTTTCCATCGGGATGTGCGCCAAACTCGTGCATGGCGCACATGGGCGCACACGTCATTGCAACATCCCAAACGCTGTGCGTGACGCGCACAGGGAAAGCGGACAACATTAGCGCACAAACCAAATAGGGGGCGGGACACGGGGCGTAACACACGTAATGGGAACAACGCGTGAAAAAGAAGGCGTAACTGGGGAAGTACTGCTGGGAAATACACAGAACACCCACACGCATGCGAACAACATGTATTCAACACGTATTCATGGAATCGAACACGGGAAACCCGCGCACGCTAAAAGAGGCGCATAGGCGTGAACACGTCTGCCACACGAAGGCAGGCGGAAGCGTACCCGCGCACCGTATGTGTGCGTGCAAACAACAAACACGTATATCCTGCTAGGATGAATGCCCCATTTGTCGCAGCACTGATCGTGGGACATCGGAGGAGGAGGAGAATAGCGAGGGCCTGCATTTTTTTCCCCGGAATTGCCTTTTTGGGATGCCTGACGACCAGGTCTATGGCATGTATAGGTTTCCACCCTGTATCATCCTAGACCTGGTCAGGGAGTGGGAAGATGACCTTACATCCCCCACCCTGTGCTCCCAAGCATTGAGCCCCTTGGAGAAGGTGCTCAATGTCCTGCATTTTTTGGCCACTGGGTCATTTCAGTGGACAACTTCTATAGTGGGGTGGGTTTGACAGGCCACGCAGTCACGCAGCCTACACCAGGTTTTGGAAATCATCACTGCGCGCCCCTCAGTCCGCAGGCACATATACATGCACAGAACACCTGCAGAAAGGCAGGCCATGGTCCAGGACTTTTACAGGGTGGCACACTTCCCCAAAGTGCTTGGTACCATAGATTGCACCCATGTGGCCCTACGTCCACCTAGGGCCACTGAGCACATCTATCAAAACCGCAAGCACTGGCATTCCATCAACGTGCAGGTTGTATGCGATGCAAAGGGAATCATCACCTCTGTCTGTGCAAAATACCCTGGCTCTACCCATGACAGTCTCATATACAGAATGACCGCCCTGAGCTGGGCCCTGTAAGCTGGGCAGTATGGCGACACATGGCTCCTAGGTGAGTACAAATGTCTGTGCACATGCATGCATGTCACACACAGACAAATACACAAACCCCAATAATCACAACCATTATCACCTTCCAGGGGACAGTGCCTATCGTCTGAGCAACCACATGATGACTCCAATCTAGAACCCCACCACACCACCCCAGGTAACATACAATGCTGCCCATATTGCAACCAGGGGCATAGTGGAGTGCAGATTCGGAGTGCTCAAGTCATGCTTCCGCTCCCTTGGCCGCACTGGCTGCCAGCTACTATATGCACCCCCAGTAGTGTGCAGGATCATTGTGGCAGCATGTGTCCTGCACAAGGTTGCAACATGGCGGGACGTACTGGTGGACATGGTGGTGCCCCTACACCCCCAACCACAGGTGCTGCCCATGGGAGGGGGAAGGGCACATGGCAAGGCAGCCCAGACCCAGCTTGTGGCCACATTTTTAACCTAAACTCCCACCCCTGCGGAGTGCACACAGGCCTGGCACATACCAGGTGACAATCGATGATGACAAAGAGACACTCAACTGTCACCTTACCACCCTGAGAATGTTGCCATGGAAGTGCTACATTGTGTGCATCCTTAGCTACTTAAACATAACCAATCCTGTGTGACCAAAAGAAACACATGCAAGGTGTGTATCACACCCCCCCCGCAAAACAGGCCATCACAATCCCTGGTATGTCACCCAAACCCTCCCAACCCTCATCACCCTTGTCTGCCATACCATGACATGGCATGCAATAGCAAAGCCCAACACATGACCAATAAGATACAAAGTGACATGTCATAAATGAAAACTGGCCCGATACAATGATGCCTGACATGGAATCAGATGAAATGACTGACCAACAACCTCCCACACATACAAAGTCAGACACAAATGCTTTCCACCAGTCGTAGCATGAACACAACACTGAATGCCTGTTCACATGCACATTGCGCACGGAAAAATCCCTACTCCCGAACCTGTGTGCTGTGTGTGTCTCCTGCAACACACTGCTCAGTACACAGCACAGTGAGCAGCCATTGTGTTGCAGATACACCTTGAGCATCACATGAAAAGGACAAATCAAATAAATAACCATATGACACATGTACAGGATACCCAAATGGTAATAGATCATGCGCTGCAGGGACACAGTGGGCCAGAGAAGGCAATCTGTTTGCACCTGTGGCCGTGGAAGGGTGGTTGTATGTGTGGTGGATCATTGTGCAACTGTGTGTGTCATTAGGGACATGCACTCAATATATGCATGTGAAATCAAGTGCCCCTCAGTGTCCTGTACACATGACATGTGAACATTGCCCATGTGAACACCCCAGCATGTCAAATCACACCAATCCCCTGACACCTGAAAAGTAAAGACAACACAGGAACAGGCATTGACCAGCACATGTCAAGTGCATAGTACCCCATAATTACAATGTCAAAGTGCCCAAAACATTGTAGCCCAAGCCAACTGTCCAACAACAAAAGGCCCTCCCTCATTTACACATCACCGTGACCTTCTGAACAACTGTGTCAGGGTATGTAGCCTTCTTCCTTCAAGTCTACCTGGCTACAGGATTACCCTACCCCTTGGTCTCCATGTTCCAGCTTGCGTATAAATTGGGTCCAGCCCCCTCAGAGGCAACCTTGACTGATAAAAATACCAAATTGCAGAGAACTCCAAGGAGCCAAACCCCCAAACCAGGGAAAAAGCCTGTAGGCACCAAAAAACCTTGGAAGAGTCTCCAGTAGATGACTTGAAGTAGCAGGAAATGTCAAAGCACATGTACAAGCACAATGATAGAACAACCAAGGTAGCACAGTTGAACAATGGTCCTACAGGATGGGTACCATTTACGGTACATAACATACAATGAGGATGCAACAACTGATGGGTAGTGTCACAGCTCTGGTGTCCAGGCGCAGGAGTGGCACGAACCAACCACCCCTTCTGTGGTCTGGGTGCCTGCAAGGTCAAATTTACGCAGGCCACTGAGTCCCCGGCGGGGAAGGAGGGTCAGGGATAAGTTGTTTGGACAGGCATTGGTATGCAGGATAACCGGAAAGAGGGGCAGGAGAGGGGAGTTGAATTGGCAAGGGAAAGTAGTCAAAATACAAAAAACTACTATTCTCAATAACACATACTCAATCAGAGAAAACATGTTCATCATGCACATTGTACCAAATGAGTCAAATGCAAGCCAAAGAGAGACTAATCTCTGGGGTGAGTGCTGGCCTCCTGCCTGCGCACTCTCAGGTCTCATAACAGGAGCAGTTCAATGCTGCAAAGAGAGAGTGAGTTACTAATCTGAATGTGTATTAACAACACACACACACCAATCATGCCCCAAAGTAAGTGACTTCTCCACAAACAAACCATCCTGTCTGCTGCTTTGTACCCATACGTTAGCTTGGCCCCCTCATGGTTCATACACTGTCAATGCTGTAAGGCAGGCGCATGTGGGCACGCAGGAAATGGAAGACCAATGCGTCAAGAATCACACATGATTCAATGGTCCCTGGGTGAGCTGCTACACGCGTATAGCAAGGTGCAACTTCATTACAAGTTGTGTTCTGGAAGCCGCGGTTTTCAATAGTTAGTGCACGTGACAATTAGCACATGCAATTGATATGCACTGCACACAAGTCTGTGCCTCGCTGGGTGTCCCTGTGCGCTGTATCAGTTTCTGACTAGGAACGCTACTGCCCTAATAACTGTGCTTCAATGGGTACTCGAGGATATGTTCGATGGCCCCTGCGTGTGCCCCTGACAACTTGTAAAGCCACTTGGCATTTGGCCCTCAACGCATGTCAGCTGTACTGTGCGCTTCTCCAACAATGCCTGGCAAAATTCCCCAGCACATGCATGTGCAGGTGGCCTGGTGGAAGGTTGGCTGCGGTGTGGGCCCTTGTGCTGCTCACCTTGCCTGGAGCTCCTGGAAACACGTCTGCTTCTGTTGTAAGTCTGAGCACAAGCCCTGTGTTTCTGCTGGCGCACACATGCAGATGTCTGCACCACCGAACATGGCAAGTTATCAGGATTACTCGTCCCTGTGGCTGCTGGCAAAGGTAGTGTGGAGGCTCATTTTCCTGCAGAAAGGGCATGAAAGAAATTATTAAGGCTGGAAAGTTCCCTGTGTGTGTCTACATGCTGGTTGTCACTAGGCCAGGTTACTGACCTACATCCAAACTCCTCCCACCATCAGTGTGACTTTGACAGGCCAAGGGTGCAGGCTAGTGTCTACAGCAAGAAGTGCATCCAGCACATATACAGGCAAAAAAATAACATACATCACAATCCACATCAATTAATGGAGACATCAATCACGGTGGATTAAACACTACCAATCCCCACTAGGGGTGTTAACACAAGTAGTACAGCAGCAGACAGGCCACAGTTATGACAAAAGTCCAAAGCCCTTGTGTAAATGTTTGTTACACCGAACCATCCTAGCAAGCCCATGGATAAGGGAAGCAGGAGTGGCCTATGTGAGTCAGGACCCCAAGCTGCAAACACATACACGAGACAAGGTTGAAGGGCCCAGCTGGAACAGACAGTGGATGCTTTCAAAAGCCACAAAGCACCACACCGTCACATGAATGCACATTAGACAAACAATATTAAACTATATTAACTAATTAAACTAACAATAAAAAACCTACATAACCTAATTAAAATAACTATCAAGTAGTAAATATTAACTAACTGAACTAAAATCAAAAATCAAAAATGGCCACATACGACCTGGGCGGGGTGCACCTCAACACCCACATGCGATGATGTTGAGATAAAAAAAAATCCTCCATGGGCTCAACGCCTGCACGCCACAACCTGTGTGGGAGATAACTCGTCGTCCGAGTCTGCCTCTTCCTGAAAAGGAGGACGTGGCAGAGGAGCTTGACCACGCCTATGTGCTTCTTGCACCTCGCCGGCAGCAAGTCTGCCAGACGGGTGAGCCTGGTTCTGTGCAGCGATGACACGTAGGTCTGCATGCAGAACCTCCCGTGATACGCGTGCTTCCTCTTGCAAGGTAACACATGTAACACAAGTTCTTCCTGCAAGGCCCGACTGGACAACTGATGCACCTCCCGGCAAGCACGTAGCTCAGCTGAGATTGTACGCTCAAGCTGCGCAAACCTCTCCTCTGCCCGCTCCCTCTGGGTCATCATGAGCACACCCAGAGTGGATCTGAGGAAAGCATACTCAACCTTCATGGCCTCCATGTGTGCCTCTGCGTGAGCAGCAATTGCTTGACGCAAAGACACCATTTCAGCTAGTACTTCATGATGTGCATCAAAAAACGTGAAGGCAGTGCAAGGGCAAGATCAGGCATCACGTGCAATGTGCATGCAATGGTTGCATGGTGTTAGGAAAGATTTCTTAATTGTGGGTAATTTTCCTTCCATGTGGCAACCCCTAAACTTTTTGCTGTTGTTTTCACCATGATCTAGACTTTGCCAGAGAAGTGCAGCCTTCGGCCGCACTCCTCGGGGCTTTCGCTCCATTCTTACGGGGAAACTGACATGCCCTTAAGACAGTCAGTACCGGGAAACGTTGTTTTCTGTAGTTCTTTTATTATGTTGCAGCTTTCGTGCAACATGGCACAAGAGGGCACTGTAAGCTCTAGGTTACTGCTCTCCTGGGTCTCTAGTCTTCTACAGGCCCTAGATACTCTCTTTGGAATGTTAACGAACAGTGCAAGTGAATCACGGACAGGACTGGTGGCAGCAATCGTTTCTTTGTGTTTTTGAGCTTTTTTTGGCGTTTAAACGCTTTTTTCGCGCTTAGCCCAAAATGGTGGCCTGCCTCCCAAAATGGCCAGACCACGAGGCTCTTTGTCTTTCACGCTGACCATCTTGCCCCCTTCTCCTTCCCCAGGTCGAGCCGACCTGGGGCCTTCCTTATTTGAGCATGTACTTTCCCACGAAACACAGATGCTTTTGCGGGCTTCTACAGGCCTTGTGTGTGCCTCCAGGATGTGGGCTGGGATGTCTGGTCCCAATACACATCCTGGGTGCCAGAGAGTCTAGTGTGTTGTGCATGCCTGGGACCACCGTGGTCCGTGATATGTCCACGTATGGTGTGAGTGTTTTGTGAGCAGATCTCCCATTGGGTCCCCTCCGTTTTGGTGCGAAGGGAACCGTGGATAAGAGGAGGCTGGAAACACCACTACCATGTCGATCTCCTGAGTTCTCACAAACTATGTATCCTTCAACTACGAGGCTGAACTGAGGAATCGCTGGTGACCCGCTGAAGGACTGCTCCTCTGCACTGCTGTTGCTTGGTGAACCCCTTTCTACCTCTGATTGAACGAGAGGCCTGTACTGGTACTTCGACTACTTGGATTAGTGGGACCAACTATTCTCGGCATCTTCACCATCTCCTGCACGTAAGCCTTCAGAAGTGTCTCTGAGCCATCCAGTGGACTGACCAGCCTACCCAGAAGTCTTGCTCTGTAACCGCCGTCAGGTTGTGTTGTATTACGAGTCCTTGTCACTCTCACACGATTCGTACACTTGTCATTCCCAGGTCTGAAGTGAGTAGTGTACATTGGCCTGATATACACACGGCCACTCCGTTGCCCTGCTGTGGTAACAAACTGCGGGTTCACTGCGTTTGGGACATCCTCAACTCTAACTTCTGCTGCTGCGGAATCTACATGACGCAAAGACGTCCCCTGCTCGTATCTGATCCTGCCAGCACTGAAACTGACGCGGAGAAGCCTGGGTCTGCCTGCATCGGGGACAGGTGAGTAGCATCGCTAGGAACTGGTCGCCGTCCTGCAGTAGCCCATAGCTTTTCCCCGCTGTGTCAAACAGCACGCCTTTCCGTACTCGCGCTCTGCTTCTGCCCACAGTGGAGGCTACGCTTGAGTCACGGAGCTCTGTTCATCTTCATTTGTTCATTGAACTAAACTGCCTGATTCCCTCGGAGAGACTCTCTTTTGCCCGTTGACACCAGCGTGTGCAGGTACTTTTGAGCACAAGGCTCCACTCTTCGTAGGGCTCGGACTTCCTTTTAGTTAGGTGCCTCTGAAGGTGGACTGGGTCTAACTATTATTCGCACTGCCTGTTTTCCTCCCCATCTAGGTGGTCTTCACATTTTGTGCGTCAAACTCGTTAGACTCGTTGGTAATTGTATATATATATTGTATTTGATTGAGATGTGTTGGTTTACTTGAGTTTTATTGTGATTTCTCGCTACGGTCAATGTTACAAAGGCCTTGTAATAAATGTGTCTATATTTTTAATATGACACCTGCTTGGAGTAATTTGGAAGTGTCCTTGCTTTGTGTGCTCATTGCGGCCTTTCAGTCACCCTCACCCCTCTTGAGACCTAGTCTTGACCGCCGCGATCGCTACCCTGATTTGTCTGGCTTGTCCAGAGGTTACCTTCTTCCAAGAAACTAGGCTGGCCTTCTGAACCTCTGCCCCTCCAGGACAGAGTTCAGAAATCCATCTTAACACATGGCTACAAGCAAACCCCCACCACCCGTTAAGTGAAAATGCAGGGATGCCTTGCATGGTAGCAAAAGGGTGTCCAGAGACCTGTGTATTGGCAGACAGTGTTGACTAGCATCAATTGCATCATCTGAGTCAACTGACAACACAGCAGATGATGATGGGACAGTAGGCAGGACACATGATGAACCCTCAGTAGTACACCCATGTGTGCAGAAGCCACAACACCAGTTGGACAGAATCAGTGGGCCTGAAACAGTGGGAGGACTGGGCCCCACACAGACTGTGAGACCCTAAACATGTGTGTGATGCAGGACTGAGCCAGAGTGGGCATGGGATTGCTCAAGAAATGCCATGAAATGCAGATCATCCTGGACACATACTACAATGATAATCTAGTCAAGGACGCATACGGGCATGCATGGAATGCACATGGAACATGAATGGGCTCTCATGTCCCTGCGGAGCATCTGGAATCTGCACAGTCCAAGTGAGACACCCTGCATGAAGGGCAGAGGATGTACCCCACTGCATGTGTCTGGCAGGATGGCTGGTGGAAGTTAGCATGTACACAGGAGGCTTGAACAGGCCATTGCAGTACGCCAAAATGATGCACACCAGTGCAATGTTGAAATTGGAGTGCGGGGGGTGGAGGGGTAAGGGGGCATGCCTACGTGGAGTACCCGCATGCAGGCAGAGGACACATGCATGTCAGTCATGCAATGACATAATCCCAGTGCTGAGAGGAAAGACACCCCTGGCTCCATCCAGAAGGGCCAGTGAGCTGGAACATGGACCGGAAGGGCATCCGGTTGACTAGTATGTGAGTAGGGTGCAAGTGTGGTGATGAGGACAGTCCCCGTCTGCTCTACATGTCCACCATCCTGCACAGCATGCACGCATCAGTGAAGCATTGCATGACTTGCACATGACAACCATGTACACATGGCATGTAGTGGCAGTTATGCACAAGACATCACACAAGTAAAACACACATGGGCTCGACAAACATGCAACAACACTCACTGGACGGGGCATCAAAGTCCTACATGTCTCCCACTCCTTCGACCAATTCTGCCGGTATGAACTCCGCAACAAGTGACTCGTGCGGAGTGAGGTCATCCTCCTCAGGTGGTGGCCCACTGCCAGTCACGAGAGTCATGCTGTAATTAGAGGTATGCTTCGCCTTAGCACTGCGTTTGAGGTCATCCCAATACTTCTTGCACTTGGCAGCTGTGCGCACCTCATGGCCGAATGCACTCACATTATCCGCGACATGCTTCCAGTGGGTATTCCGATGGAGAGCCGTAGTTTGACAATTCGGCCCCACTAGCATCTCATGTCTGTGGTCCGGCACGTAGTCCACAAGGGAGTCCAGTTCCTGTGCACAGAAAGGCTTCTTCTTTGACGTGCAGGAGGCCGTGGCTGTGTCTGGGGTCCCAGCCTGTGCTGCAGGTGCAACCTTCCTGCACTTTGATTGTGGTGCGGACCCTGGCGGGCGAATGCTGCCCTGATCAGTATGGCCAGTGGCACCGGTGGATTGAACGAAGGGAGTGGCAGGTGGAAGGACGACCGAATGCCTGACTTGCGTCAGTGGATGCTGGGTGCCCTGGAATGGACCCTGCACAGCAACATCCGCTGTGCCAGGGTCATTGACCGCGACTGTCCTGGTTGGTAGACTCACAACCGAGGTGTTGTTGGCTGCATCTGCCCCTGCACTTGCCAACACCCGGCTGGTTGGGGCAGCAGATAACATTACTACCCCAGGGACATGTGCCTCGGTCAGGGCAGCCCTACGTGCACCTACGGTGTGCCTCCTGACCTGCTGGAAATATTCCATGGACTCTTCAAGTGCCAACGCAGCCTGCGCTGGCAGACCCTGAGCCTGGGTGGTGGTGTCCACAGCTGCACCTGCAGCTATCACTACACTTGGGCCCGTGGCAGTCAATGAAACGGACTGCTGGGTTAAATGGGTGCCAGTGCCAGATGCAAGAACTGCATCTCTCGGAGCCGCAGGGAGTGGTGGCATGACTGCACCAACATGTGGCACAACATCGTCTCGAGCTGTTGCACCCCTGCCTCTTTCCCCTCTGCAGCCACCCTGGATACCCTGGAGTCCCCATACTCCCTGGACACCACGGCCACGTCCCTGACCATGCCCGCCACGAGGAGTACCATTCGTGGCCTCCCAGCCATGGCACAGATGGAGTAGTGCCGGCACAGATGTAGTAGTGCCAATGGGAGGTGTACACAACAATTGTC
This sequence comes from Ambystoma mexicanum, assembly GCF_040938575.1. Classification (NCBI taxonomy): domain Eukaryota; kingdom Metazoa; phylum Chordata; class Amphibia; order Caudata; family Ambystomatidae; genus Ambystoma; species Ambystoma mexicanum. The sequence goes on from NC_090922.1 coordinate 1,400,294,567, forward strand.
CTGGCCAATTGGGGTGAAGTGGGTGGGATACAAGATGATAAAAAAGCACCCCTGCACCTGCAAGGATGTATGTGACCCCGGTGATGAAGTGACGGGTCACACAATGCTCAGGCACCCCAAAACTGCAGTAAAATCATGCACGCAACCCCCGGTAGCCCACATGTGTGGAAATAACCTCCCGCAGTATGCGGTGGCACCCAGGGACACGAAAAAAAAAGTACACGTGGGAAACGCAGGCTACTATGACCTCAAAAATGGGTACGCGATACACAGGGGCACCCGCAGTGGGAAAAAGAGCATGCGCGACTCTCCGTCAGACTAGCGTGACAATGAAAAGCATACGTAGCCAATACCCCCACCAAAAGAAGAGATACATCCTTGATCCGCTGTGAAGTTGTGATGGTGTGCGAAACAACACAAAGTAGCAACACACACGTCAGTCTCCACGAAAGGCATGTACAGCGAACTGATGGCCCTGCTCACCTTTAACCCGTGCTGAGGGAAACGGCCGTGTGTATCACATCACTTATGCGCTTAGGCCCTTTCCTCGGATTACACGCATTAACACGCGGACGTGCTGTTTTTTCACGTGCTGAATCACTATGCACCCGTCACGAGGGAAACGCCTGCGCGTGTAACGTCACAGACGCGCTTATGCGCTAAGGGCCTTTCCTGCTGACTTGCAGTTTTTTCACGTGTCAAATCACTCCATATCAAGCTGGCCACGTGACAACACACAGAAGGCCACGCTCCTGCCCAGAAGGCCATTTTCCTGCCCCGTTGAGCCCCGAAAACACTCCCACCTGCGATCTGCTGCTGCCTGCCTGCCTGCTGCCCACGTGCCCTGCTAGCTGGTGCCTGCACATCAGCCATCTGCAGGGGTCCAGTTGCTGTGTCCACCCCTGCTGGAACAGAAGACTCCCAACTGGTATACCATTGCTCCACAGCCCAGGCCCAGGACCCAGTAGCCCACCCACACCTGTCTCGGGGGTCACCATGTCGAGGCAAACACCATCAGAGACCACAGGCGACCCCCAGCCAGAGAGGCATGGGGCTACCAGCTTCAGCAATAAGGAAGTTGGTATCCTGGTGGAGCAAGTTCTGGGGCATTATGATGCCCTCTTCACAGCATTGCGCGCCGACATGCCTATGTGAGTCAGGACACCAAGCTGCAAACACATACACGAGACAAGCTTGAAGGGCCCAGCTGGACATGGGATGCTTTCAAAAGCCACAAAGCACCACATTGTCACATGAATGCACATTAGACAAACAATAGTAAACTATATTAACTAATTAAACTAACAATAAAAAACCTACATAACCTAATTAAAATAACTATCAAATAGTTAATATTAACTAACCAAACTAAAATCAAAAATCAAAAATGGCCACATATACGACCAGAGGGGGTCGAGGCACCCCACGAGGGGGGAGGTACAGGGTGCACCTCAACACCCACATGCGATGATGTTGAGACAAAATAAAACCTCCATGGGCTCAACACCTGCACGCCACGACCTGTGTGGGAGATATCTCGTTGTCCGAGTCTGCCTCTTCCTGAAAACGAGGACGTGGCACAGGAGCCTGACCACGCCTATGTGCAGCTTGGCCCTTGTCGGCAGCAAGTCTGCTGGACGGGTGAGCCTGGTTCTGTGCGGCGATGACACATAGGTCTGCATGCAGAACCTCCCGTGATACGCGTGCTTCCTCTTGCAAGGTAACACGTGTAACACAGAGTTCTTCCTGCAAGGCCCGACTGGATAATTGATGCACCTCCCGGCAAGCACGTAGCTCAGCCGAGATGGTACTCTCAAGCTGCGCAAACCTCTCCTCTGCCCGCTCCCTCTGGGTCATCATGAACACACCCAGAGTGGATCTGTGGGAAGCATACTCAACCTTCATGGCCTCAATGTGTGCCTCTGCGTGAGCAGCAATTGCTTGACGCAAAGACACCATTTCAGCCTGGTGTGCCCTGTCTGGGGCCGCCATGCCCAGCCTGAGTGAGCGGGCCGTGGACTGTGCCGGCTGTCGCTGGAGAAGCACCTGCCTAGCAGGGGGGAGCAAGGATTGGGCCACACGTTCCATGCTCACAGCGATGTTATCAATTGCTGGCCTCTGCTGTTCTGAATTGGCAGTGATGTCTTGCTCCCACTCAGTATGCATCGGTGGCGCTCGGCCACCGCGTTGCTGGGCTTGACACCTGCGGGACCCAAGGACCGGCCGTCCTTGTTGGGTTGGCACTGCCTGCGGCTGCACGACTACATGCCCCCATCAAAGTGATGGCCCAGGCACATCAGCGACTGGTGTGGAGGGTGACTCATTGCCAGCCAAAGACAAGATGGTCTGTAGCGAATGTGAGTTCTTGTGGCCTACCACCCCACAACCCCCACTTGTGCCGGGTTGCTGTTGAGATTACAACCCTGTTCCTGCCATGACAACACCATTCTCTGGCTTCATTGCATCATCATCTGAAAAGTGGAGAAAAAAAACATTAGTACACATGATAAAAGCACATAACACACACACATAGACATCACACAGACAGCCAACACATCAAGCAGACATGTCACACACACAAAAAAGAGCCGTCCTCGTTGGGTTGGCAAGTCCCGCTGCTAAACGACTACATGCCCCCATCGATGTGATGGCCCAGGCACATCAGCGACTGGTGTGGAGGGTGCCCCTGCGTCCTGATCCACCACAGGCGGATGTCCCACCACTGTCTTGCCCCTCAGTGCCGGTGTCGCGGACAGAGGAGCGTCCACATCAGAATCACTCACCCCTGACGTATGGACCTGATGCACATCCAACTCGACATGGACGTCAGAGTGGTCATCTGGGCTGGACTCATTGCCAGCCAAAGACAAGATGGCCTGTAGCACATGTGGCTTCTCGTGGCCTACCACCCCACAGCCCCCACTTGTGCCGGGTTGCTGTTGTGATAAAAACCATGTGCCTGGCATGACAGCACCATCTTCTGGCTCCATTGCGTCATCATCTGAAAAGTGGAGAAAAAAAACATTAGTACACATGTTAGAAGCACATAACACACACACAGACAACACATGAAGCAGACATGTCACACACAAAAGAGAGCCTGCCATGCATGCCAGGTCAATTTGACATTGCATCAGTGAGTAGGCATGTAGAACGGTGTTACATGGCTCAGAAGTGGGTTGATGCAGTGCAGAACATGTGTACGTTACCCACTATCTAAATTAACAAGTACTTCATGATGTGTATCAAAAAACGTGAAGGCAGTGCAAGGGCAGGTTCAGGCATCACGTGCAATGTGCATGCAATGGGTTGCATGGCTACAAGCAAACCCCGCCCCCTGAGTGAAAATGCAGGTATGCCTTGCATGGTAGTAAAAGGGTGAACAGAGACCTGTGTATTGGCAGACAGTGTTGACTAGCATCAATTGCATCATCTGAGTCAACTGACAACACAGCAGATGATGATGGGACAGTAAGCAGGACACATGATGAACCTTCAGTAGTACACCCATGTGTGCAGAAGCCACTACACCAGTTGGACAGAGTCAGTGGGCCTGAAACAGGGGCAGGACTGGGCCCCACACAGACTGTGAGACCCTAAACATGTGTGTGATGCAGGACTGAGCCAGAGTGGGCATGGGATGGCTGAAGAAATGCCATGAAATCTAGGTCGTCCTGGACACGTACTGCAATGATAATCCAGTCAATGACACATAGGGGCATGCCAGGAATGCACATGTAGCATGAATGGGCACTCATGTCCCAGCGGAGCATCTGCCATCTGCACAGTCCAAGTGAGACACCCTGCATGAAGGGCAGAGGATGTACCCCACTGCATGTGTCTGCCAGGTTGGCTGGTGGAAATTAGCATGTACACAGGAGGCTTGAACAGGCCATTGCAGTTCGGCAAAATGATGCACACCAGTGCAATGTTGAAATTGGTGTGCAAGGGGGCATGTATACATGGAGTACCTGCATGCAGGCAGAGGACACATGCACGTCAGTCCTGCAATGACATAGTCCCAGTGCTGAGAGGAAAGACACCCCTGGCTACATGCAGAAGGGCCAGTGAGCTGGAACATGGACCGGTGGGGCATCCGAGTGACTAGCATGTGAGTAGGGTGCAAGTGTGATGATGAGGACAGTCCCCGTCTGCTCTACATGTCCACCACCCTGCACAGCATGCACGCATCCGTGAAGCATTGCATGACTTGCACATGACAACCATGTACACATGACATGTAGTGGCAGTTATGCACAAGACATCACACAAGTAAACAACACACATGGGCTCGACAAACACACATCACCACTCATTGGACGGGACATCAAAGTCCTGCATCTCTCCCACTCCTTCGACCAATTCCGCCGGTATGAACTTCGCAACGAGTGACTCGTGCAGAGTGAGGTCATCCTCCTCAGGTGGTGGCCCACTGCCAGTCACCAGAGTCATGCTGTAATTAGATGCATGCTTCGCCTTAGCACTGCGTTTGAGGTCATCCCAAGGATTCTTGCACTCGGCAGCTGTGCGCACCTCATGGCCGAATGCACTCACATTATCCGCGACATGCTTCCAGTGGGTATTCCGATGGGCAGCCATAGTTTGACAATTCGGCCCCACTAGCATCTCATGGCTGTGGTCCCGCACGTAGTCCACAAGGGAGTCCAGTTCCTGCGCACAGAAAGGCTTCTTTCTTGATGTACAGGAGGCCGTGGCTGTATCTGGGGTCCCAGCCTGTGCTGCAGGTGCAACCTTCCTCCACTTGGATGGTGGTGCAGACCCTGGCTGGCAAATGCCACCCTGATCAGTATGGCCAGTGGCACCGGTGGATTGAACCAAGGGAGTGGCAGGTGGAAGGACGACAGAAGGCCTGACTTGCGTCAGTGGCTGCTGGGTGCCCTGGAATGGAACCTGCGCAGCAACATCCGCTGTGCCAAGGTCATTGACCGCGACTGTCCTGGTTGGTAGACTCAAAACCGGGGTGTTGTTGGCTGCATCTGACAGAGCACTTGCCAACACCCCGCTGGTCGTGGCAGCAGATGACATTACTGCACTAGGGACACATGCCTCGGTCAGGGCAGCCTACGGTGAGCCTCCTGACCTGCTCGAAATATTCCATTTACTCTTCAAGTGCCAATGCAGCCTGCGCTGGCAGACCCTGAGCCTGGGTGGTGGTGTCCACAGCTGCACCTGCAGCTACCACTACCCTTGGGCCCGTGGCAGTCGATGAAACGGACTGCCGGGTCACATGGGCACCGCAGGGGGTGGTGGCATGACTGCACCAACACGTGGCACAACATCGTCCTGAACTGCTGCATCATCCTGAGCTGCTGCACCCCTGCCTCTTCCCCCTCTGCAGCCACCCTGGACACCCTGGAGTCCCCCTACTCCCTGGTCACCTCGGCCACGTCCCTGACCACGCCTGCGACGAGGAGTAGGCCCAGCTGAGGCGCCCCTCACATTTTGTGGCCTCCCAGCCATGGCACAGATGGAGTAGTGCTGCCACAGATGTAGTAGTGCCAATGGGAGGTGTACATGACAATTGTCCTGGGCAATTGGGGCCAAGGGGGTGGGCTACAAGATGTTAAAAACACCCCTGCACCTGCAAGGCTGTATGTGACCCTGATGATGAAGTGACGGGTCACACAACGCTCAGGCACCCCAAAACTGCAGTAAAACCATGCATGCAACCCCCGGTAGCCCACATGTGTGGAATTAACCTCCCGCAGTACACAGTGGCACCCAGGGACACTACTATGCTACAGGCTACTATGACCTCGAAAATGGGTACGCGATACACAGGGGCACCCGCAGTGGGAAAAATAGAATGCGCAAATCACCATCAGATCAGCGTGATAATGAAAAACACGCGTAGCCAATACCCCCGCTAAAAGAAGAGATATGTCCTTGATCCGCTGTGAAGTTGTGACGGTGCGCGAAACAACACGAAGTAGCAACACACACGTCGGTCTCCATGAAAGGAACGTACAGCAACTGCTGGCCCCGCTCACCTTAAACCCGTGCTGAGGGAAACTTTCACGTGCGGTTTGTCACTTATGCGCTTAGGGCCTTTCCTCGAATTACATGCTGACGAGCAGTTTTTTCACGTGCCAAATCACTCCATATCAAGCTGGCCATGCGACAACACACGGAAGGCCAGGCTCCTGCCCAGAAGACCATTTTCCTGCCCGCTAGAGCCCTGAGCACGCAACCACCTGCCATCTGCCTGCCTGCTGCCCACGTGCCCTGCTATCTGGTGCCTGCACGTCAGCCATCTGCAGGGGTCCAGTTGCTGTGTCCACCCCTGCTGGAACAGAAGACTCCCGACTGGTATACCATCACTCCACAGCCCAGCCCCAGGACCCAGTTGCCCACCCACACCTGCCTCAGGGGTCGCCATGTCGGGGCAAACACCATCAGTGACCACTGGCGACCCCCAGCCAGAGAGGCAGGAGGCTACCAGCTTCAGTGATAAGGAAGTTGGTATCCTGGTGGAGCAAGTTCTGGGGCATTATGATGCACCCTTCACAGCATTGCACGCGGGCAGGGAAGGATGGGAAAGGATCTGGGAGAATGTAGTGGGTGCCATCAATGCGGAGGGGATGGCAACCCGCAACATCAAACCCGTCCGGAAGCACTGGGAGGACTTCAGGTCCTGGACCCTCAGCAAGGCCCGGCGCCTCTTGAAGGCAGAGGATGCAGAGGGGTGCCGGGTCAGCCTGACCAACATCCAGACGAGGGTCCTGGAACGCATAAGCCCAGCACTCCATGTCCAGATCCTTCAGAGGCAGACCCGTCTGGAATTGAGCGGTAAGTGGCCATGCATTGCTGTGTGAAACAGGGCATGTAGCAGTGTGCTGGTAGTCATCTATTTGCCTGTATGTGTGAAATAGGCCATGTATGGATGTGTGTGTGCAGGGACATCATGGTGCTGCATGTGAGACGAGTGATGTGTGAACCACATGGATGGTGCATGTGTTGCAATGCAACATGGGGAGCAGCATGCGTAATGCACACATGAATGCATGCCTGTCTCTGCTCTTGGACATGAATGGGGTGTGAGAGATGGGTTCTGCTCTCATGGACATGTGTGGTGTAGAAAGCAAAGGTGTACATGTCTGTGTGTCCGAGTAGGGTGTGTGTGACTTTGAAATGCCATGGATGCATGACACATGTCTGTGAGGATGTGTTGATTCACTGAGGCAGTCTAGTCATCCTTGTATCCACTGTGCCTGTGGTGTACGAGGCCAGATGCATGAGCCTCCGGTGATGTGTGTGCATGGGATCAGTATGACCCATGATGCATGTGAGTTTAAAGACAACATTGTATGTTAATAGAGGCCCTTGGACATGGATGCAAATGTTGATTGCATGTGCCGTGCCTATTTCTGCATGTATGTTGCCTGCATTGACCCATGTCTTGTGGAGGGACATGATGGAATTGATGTTTGACAGTGCCACTCATGTGCTATTGCTTCCTGTCTAGGGGACTATTGTACAGTACCCTGATGCTTGTGTTCTGTGTCTCCCTTTACACAGTGTCGAGTGAAGAAGAGGGTGGAGACGGCGCTGTGGAGCAAAGTGGCAGGGATGCCTCCACCGGCCGGCGACGCTAGGCCCAGCCACCCTCCCAGGAATTACCATCATCCGGGAGTGAGGGGACTGGTGCCGTGTCTGCCACTACAGCTGCAGCGGAAGGGGCGGGTGAGCCCCCACAGGGGCTTGCGATGGTGGAAGACGGTGCAGAGTCATCCAGGTTGGTGGTGTTAACAGACGAGGAGGAGGCCGCCACTGATCCGCACATGGGGCCTGGTGGGGGTGGTACCACTGATGCAAGTTGTGTAGTCCAGGGCCAGGGGCAGGAGGCAGCACAGGTCACCACGGAGGGGCCTGTGCATGTCATTGTCCCTGACCCGGTGACTGCACCACCATGCCCCAGCAGGGATGCCCCGTCCCAGGCCGGTCCGCAGGTAGGGGGGAGGCCCACATCATCTGGCACCCCACTACCTGCGGACGAGGAGAACCGTGACCGTATGGAGTCCGTCCTGATTGGTGTTGTGCTGCGCGCGCGTGACATTCGTGATGATGTGCGTGCTTCCTGGGGTACCACGCACGCCATCGCGAAGAGCTGCCTTGCAACATGGCTCAGTTGGGAGGGGCCCTGATCGGACTGTTCCTACATGTGTCGACCACTCTGGCGGCCCTCTCCTCCTCTGTGCTGACTATGCGCCAGTCGTTCTCCCTGCCGTCTTCCGGCCCAGATTCACCAGGGCCCCCTGTGGACCTGGCCGACCTACGCAGCCAGCTTGGTGGAGATCACATCCCTGCCACAGTCGGGAGTCGGAGTTCCAGCAGGGGTGGACACCCCACCAACTGGAGACCAGCAGATGGAGGATGTGCTGGCATCATCGGGCAGGGTACATGGACGGCAGCCGCAGGCTCAAGGTAGGAGCAATGATGGCTCTTGGCCATCAACATCAGAGGGGCAGGCATCGGCTGGAGGGCAGGAGGACCATGGAATGGGAATGTCTTCAGTGTGGCAGTGGTTGGGCCAGCGGATAGAGGCGGAGCGGCGGCAGATGGAAGAGAAAGGGCTCACTATGGTCAGGGCGGAGTTCTCCATGCGCAGGGCGTTGAGGCGGGTTGAGTGCCTGGAGGCAACTCGCAGGGAGTTGGAACAGGCCATGACTGCATCCCTGCGAGACCTCAGGGACAGGGGAGAGGCCCGCCTCCGGGACATCGACATGGAGTTCGATGATGCCCTGGCTCGGGACATAACAAAGTTAGCCATAGGACTTGCCCGCCGCCATTGTATATAGTTAATTAGTGTTAGGTTTCCTTTCTGTTTTTATTTCTTTTGGGGCGCTTGGACAATGCCCCACCTTTTTGTATATAGTTGTTCATTAGGTAGGGTTTTTTGTAGGTTTCCTTTCAATGGTTGGACTCATTGACCCTGGATTTGTACTTTGTATATAGTTCAACATTGGATTCCACTTCTTTTTATTTATTTTTTTCCATGGATAAATGGTTTTGTCTTATTTTTTCACTTTGGATTTGTTTTGACGGACAGACAATTTGGACCCATGTGTTTTGGATTGTTTTGGATTCTGCTTTCACACATTTTTTATTTTTATTTTGGACATGTAACTTTTTCTTTATTATTTCCATTATTGTGTGTTTCATTTCATTCCCTTGCTTTTGTGTTTAATACATTTTTATTTCATACTTCTATGTGTGTTATTCTCTCTTTGGTTTCATGCATGTCACGATGTGTGTTTTCTCACTTGCACCCATTGTGTGTGTGTGATGGAAATGTGTTGATGTGCATACTTGCAATTTGGGATGTATCATGTGATGGGGATTTCAATGTGGGGTGGATGTAATGCTTGGTTGTGTGTTTGGACTGGGGAGGCGTGGGGTGTGATTTGGGTGGCCATAAGGCCCATGATTGTGGATCGTGATGACGTGTTGGGGTGGGACATGAGTCAGGGCCTGCTGGCAGGTGCCTGTCACTGCTGGGTGGGTGTGTGGGTGGGGGGACATGAGTCGGGGCCTGCTGGCAGATGCCTGTCACTGCTGGGTGTGTGGGGGTGCAGGGACATGAGTCGGGGCCTGCTGGCAGGTGCCTGGCATTGCTGGGTGGGTGAGTGGGTGGGGGGACATGAGTCGGGGCCTGCTGGCAGGTGCCTGTCACTGCTGGGTGGGTGAGTGGGTGAGGGGACATGAGTCGGAGCCTGCTTGCAGGTGCCTGTCACTGCTGGGTAGGTGGAGGTGCAGGAGGACATGAGTTCAGGCCTGCTGGCAGGTGCCTGTCACTGCTGGGTGGGTGGGGATGCAGGGACATGAGTCGGGCCTGCTGGCAGGTGCCTGTCACTGCTGGGTGGGTGGGAGTCCAGGGGGACATGAGTCGGGGCCTGCTGGCAGGTGCCTGTCACTGATGGGTGGGTCGGGGTGCAGTGGGGCATGAGTCGGGGGCCTGCTGGCTGGTGCCTGTCACTGCTGGGTGGGTGGGGGTGCAAGGGGACATGAGTCATGGCCTGCTGGCAGGTGCCTGTCACTGGTGGGTGGGTGGGGGTGCATGGTGACATGAGTCGGGGGCCTGCTGGCAGGTGCCTGTCACTGCTGGGTGGGTGGGGGTGCAGGGGGACATGTGTCAGTGCTCAGTTGTGCATGGTGATATGTGGGATGGCTGGGGGGCATGGCCAGGGTAGATGGGTTGACTGCAGGGTAGTCCCCTATGTTGTGGGCTGCCTGCAGGGCCTGGGGAGGGGGGAGAGGTCACACCTGGGAGGACACACACTGCCAATTTGCGTTGGGGCACACTAGGAATACACGTACCCCGCTCGCCCAGCGAAATCGCGTGTGGAACTCCCCGCACACCCCTCAATATACTCGTACCCCACTCGCCCAAGGCCTATCGCGTGTACAACTTCCAGCGCACCCCCAAGATACACGTACCACACTCGCACAAGGACTGTTGCGTGTAAGACTTCCCGCGCACACCCAGGATACACGCACCCCGCTCGCACAAGGCCTATCGTGTGTAAGACTTCCTGCGCACCCCCATAATACATGTACTCTGCTCGTACAAGGCCTATCGCATGTGCAACACCCCACGCACCCCCGAAATACACGTACCCCGCTCACACAAGGCCTATCACATGTGAAACTCCCTGCGCACCCCTCAGAATACACGTACCCCGCTCGCACAAGGCCTATCACGTGTAAAACTTCCGACGCACCCCCAGTATACAAATACCCCGCTCGGAACAAAGCTTATCATGGGTAAAACTTCCCACGCACCCGCAAGATACACGTACCCCACTTGCACAAGGCCTATCGTGTGTGAAACACCCCACCCACCCCTCAGAATACACATACCCTGCTCTCACAAGGCCTATCGCGTGTAAAACTTCCAGCGCACCCCCAAGATACACGTACCCCGCTCGTACAAGGCCTATCGCATGTGCAACACCCTGCACAACCCCAAAATAAACATACCCCGCTCGCCCAAGGCCTATTGTGTGTGAAACTTCCCACGCACCCCAGTATACACGTACCCCGCTCGCACAAGGCCTATCGCATGTTGAACTTCCCGCGCACCCCTCAGAATTCACGTACCCTGCTCGGCCAAGGCCTATCGCATGTAAGACTACCCGTGCACCCCCAGAATATATGTACCCCCGTCGCACAAGGCCTATCACGTGTCCAACACCCCGCACAGCCCTGAAATGCACGTACCCTTCTCGCACAAGACCTATCGCGTGTGATTCTTCCCGCGCACAACACAAATACACGCAGGCACACCATCCACCTTGGGCATGCCCCACAGGCAGCCCACGCCACAGAGGGGGGTGCTTTTTCTTCGCTATTTACCTGGCACGAGCGGGGTACATGTATTCAGAGGGGTGCGCTGGGAGTTTTACATGCGTTTTCGCTGCCGTGGGAGGGGTACGTGTATTCTGGGGCATGCGTGGGAGGTTTTACACGCATTTTCATGGTTGGAGGGCTGTATGCTATTCCTTTGGGCCATGTACTGGATTTGTGCACTGTTCATGGCACACGGGGCGGGCTTGGGGGTGTAACTGGCCCTGCTGCAGGGTCGCTGCACCTCTCTGCATCACGGCTGGTTATGGATGTTGAAATCCATGAATACGCTGTGCGTTGAAATGGGTTTTGGTGCACGTGCTGGCGCAGACTGCCGCAACGCGCACACTGTGCGCTAGCCGCTTGCGCCACTTGTTCACCGAATTCTTTGAATTACCCACTTAGGGTGGAGGCTCTTTGCATGTAGAGTAGAGTTGGAACTCTAACCCACCACTTGATCCTCTTCACCGTCAAACCTCCAAACCGCATACTGCCCAGTTACACAATACTGCATGCAACTAACAAAACAAAATTGATCTGGATTCCCTAACCAATCTGATGGAATCAACCAAATCAAACATCCCTCAGATAAACAGAATGACTTCAGACTCAGCAGAAAAACAACCTTTCAAAGCCACTGAATGAGAAATGGCAGCATTATGGTTCACAGAAGAACTGAGGGAACTCAGGAAAACAAACCACTGTTGGATGTTTTTACCCATGCATCCAAGCCCTACCATAAAACTGTGCATTACTGGCATGGAAAACATCATGATGGCCAGAACTCCCCAGAGAGTGCACAGGGAAAACATGAAGAATAGGCTGCCACCCATTTTTGCCTATGTTGTGAGCACAGGAGGGCACTGCCTAAAACCACCATTGGGCTACACACACAGTAGCCTGAAACCATTGGGAATGGCACAATTTGTTGAAATTACATGTACATGGCAATGCTGATTGCCAAAAAGCAACTCAGAACTGTGGGGAATTCATTTTCTTAATCCCAAAAATGGTTGCAATACCGGTACTCACCACTATCAGAAAGCCGGCGTTTTAAAACCACCAGACTTTTGTGAAAAACTGAACAAAGGAACCCAAACCAGACCAAGGAAAGACTTGCTAAGAGGTGGATACAATGTAAAACTATATTCTGAAATGACTTGAAGGAAGTAATTATTTAATGTATAGGTAAAAATTGTAAGTTTGATTTAAACTGGGAGCTAAAGTGACATTTAGCTGAATTCTGCCTGACAACTACCCCCTACAGGAGAAACCTGCTCAGCCACTCTTCCCAGGCCTAGATGCATCCTGCTTCCCCACCAAAAGGAGTTGACACCTCTCTGATTAGATTAGGGGAGGGGCACCGCAGGAGGTTGAACAAAGCCTTGTCCTGGACTCAGGCAAATGTTATATTGGGGGGCCGTAAAGTGGCTTCCTCTTGGGAGAAGTGGGAGGAGAAGTGCCTCTGGGAGCCACCCGGGCTGGAGGCGGGGGCAGACAGAAGCTTCCCCCATGTGCTTTGGAACCTAAACCACACCCATCTGGGCCAGAGCCTAATTTAAAAAAAAGAGGGATAATTCATAGTACGGATTTGTCAGAATTATATAAGTAATATCATTATTCTTGTGATTTTTCTGTGTACGTTTTAAGAGGTGTTAGGACCCTGTGGTGTATGCTGGTGGGTTGCTAGCAGAAAATAGGGTCTTGCTCCAAATGTCTGCATGTTAAAAATGTGACACTTCATCAATTAATGTTCATACTCCTTGCGCCCATGTGTGTAATTTTTGGTAAATGTCCGATATTGGTAAACCAATCAAAAAGCGCAAAATGTTGTCATTTTTTAATGCAAGCCCCCAGGAAGATCAGAGGCGGACAAGCATGGACCATAAGGAATATATAATGTGTACATGTAATTTCAACAAATTGTGTATCTGGGAAATATGTATTTGAATCAAATATAGATTTGTGGGCAAATTGACCAGGGGAGGATCCTCTGACCCATAAACAGACCTCATCATGATGACAATCCATTTCCTTCACCCAATCATGGGAGAGGGGAGAATTGGGCCAATGACAAGTAGAGAGGGGCAGGCTTAGCTAGGCCCAGGCACACACCCATTTTCAAAACAAATAAAAAGAGACTGCTGGGATAGGTAGAGACATTCAATTCCATTTTCTGCGGGAAACTCCAGACGTCACATCCATCAGTCTTCAGAGACCAGAAATTTACTTCAGAACTTAAAGCAAGGGCCTAAACCAAAGAGAACTCTTCTCAGCAGGCCTCAGCATCCTTAAAATCATTTGCAAACTATTCCACAGCCGGGTGAGCTGTCTGAATTCTTTTGCCAAGAACTTTTGCCAGTACCCAGAAAGCAGTGTTACATCCAGAATCACTTGATCCAGACCGGACAGCAGAGCAGTATGCAGAACCAGAGGCCGCTGTATCCAGAGAGGCTAGACCAGCAGAGCAGAGCTGACCCAGACCGCTGTGAGCAGAACCAGAGATCCGGATCGCTGTGAGCAGAACCGGTGCCTGATTGACCCGCCGAGCAGACAGAACCGCTGCCGGACGTGTTGACCAGATCCGTGCCGATGCCTATTTCAAATTTATATTGTGAGTACCTAGGATTTGATTCTGAAGGACCTGGATACCCAGGCAGAGTTTGATCAGGAGCGCCAGAAAGCTGGTGCCTTCCAAAGGCAAAGGGACGACCTGGCGGCACAGATGCAGGCTCTTAGTCAGGAAAGGGATACCTTAGGCCAGGAAGTTGGCCACTTAAAAAGGAAAATGGAAGAAAATCACCTGGCCCTCCAGGGACTGGGTGACCTCCAAAAAGAACACCAGAACTTGTTAGAGCAAACCAGGAGGGTGGAGGATGCTCTGGCAAGAAAGGAGCAGGCCAATAGGGACACAGCTCAGGAGGTAACCCTCCTGCAGCAAAGACTGGCCCAGTACTCCAGGACCAATCAGGAGGCACAGAGAGAGAATGAGGCTCTCTGCCAGCACAATGATAGGCTCCAGCAACAGGTAGCGATGCAGGAGAGACTGATAGAGTCTAGTAAGGCCTTAACTGAGGCACTGAAAGCGCAGGCTCTTGCATTGCAACAGGAAGCAGGGGCAGATAGAGATGAGGTTCGCTGGGAAAGAGAAACTCCTGAGCATAACCTCAGGAGCCCTAGTACCAGAGGCCTTCATCTCTCCCAGTCCCTGGACTCTGCCACCCCCATGTCCTCTCGCACTCATGAGCCCAGGGCCACGGGGATGGCAGATTACTATCCAGCTAGAAGTATGGGGCTCATAGGCCAGTACCTCCCAGGAATGGATGGGCGGGTATCCGGGTATGGGCACCCAAGCACAGTGCAATTTAGTGGGGAACCCCAGGAGAGTAGGCCCATTAAGGGCATCCTGAAAACCTCTGCCCAGTTAGGTCAGTGGGGGGGTACCCATCAAATCCTGGCAGCAAGGAGGGATCTGAAGACTCCTCTGAGCATTACAGGACACAGGAGACCAGGTCCCCACATTCTGCCAGCCATTCCAGGCTCGCAGAATCCGGGAAAACCTGGAAGATCAGACGGGCACCTCTGGGAGCAGTGCTTCTGAGTCAGAGGATGAATGGACCAGGGTTACCCGAACGAAAAATGCCACTAAGGCCAAAAGGGCCTTGCTTAAGAACCCATAGAAACAAATAAAGGCAATAAGGAGTGTCATCACGCCTTATCATAAGAACGCCAACTATTCTGTTTGGGAACACTTGGAGCTCTATGAGCAAATGATGGAGACTTTCCAGTTGAAGGACAGCAGTAGCTGCATCCAGTATGTCAAATGGACCTTCTCACCAGAATACTCCAGTTTCTTTGCAGGGCTGGAGGATCAAAACCATTCAAGGTGGTCCACATACAGGGCGGCCATCTTGAAACATTTTTCTGTGCACAGAAATCCTCAAGAGGCTCGCAAGGCAGCGTACAATTTGCAATGTGGGGAGGATCAGGCCCCACAAGAGTTTGTGCAAGAATTAAAGCGTGCTTTTGCGCAGACCACCAGAAGGGTGCGCACGATAACAGAGAATTTATCAATACGTTTTTCCATGCCTTACCCAAATACATAATGACCCAGCTCGTGAGAGATTTTCATGAGAAAAGATCTTTAGACTGGGTCATTGAACAGGCTACCCGGATCTATGAGGTGCAGAAGCCCATCGAAAATAAAAATAATGCGCCGAAAACCCCCAAAACCAACAGCACCCCTGCTGCTGCCAAGGTGGCAGAGGTAAAGGTCACCCCCGTTTTGGATTTGGAGATGGGGGGGCCTAAAAACCTACCTGCACCTAATAATGCCAAGCCCAGAAGGCCCTCGGGCCAGTCACAGACAGGGAGTCGAGGAGGTAGTCCCACAAATGGGGTCCCTCTCTCCCCTGATTATGTAAGTCCCCGCTACAAGGGCAACCGACCCATCCTGGGTTATGTGTGGACTCCTCCAGCCCAAGGGGGGGCATCCAGCCAAGCACCTGACCCAGGGAACTCCCCTCCTAACTTCCCCCAGGAGGGCAGAAATTCACCAAATCCTGGGCTTAACTTTTTTCCCAGGTATCCACCCAATTTCCAGCCCCAAAATCATCCATCCTTCTTTCCCCAATTCCCTGAGCCCAGACAACCTAATCCGGGAGAGGGGAGGCCAAGGGTGGAGGGGTACCCGAATCTTCCCAACCCAAGGTATTACCAGAGAAGGGATAGTCCAGGGCCAGGGGCAGGAGGCAGCACAGGTCACCACGAAGGGGCCTGTGCATGTCATTGTCCCTGACCCGGTGACTGCACCACCATGCACCAGCAGGGATGCCCCGTCCCAGGCCCGTCCGCAGGTAGGGGGGAGGCCTAGGGGGGAGGCCCACATCATCTGGCACCCCACTACCTGCAGACGAGGAGAACCGTGACCGTATGGAGTCCGTCCTGATTGGTGTTGCGTTGCGCACGCGTGACATTTGTGATGATATGCGTGCTTCCTGGAGGGACCACGCACGCCATCGCGAAGAGCTGCCTTGCAACATGGCTCAGTTGGGAGGGGCCCTGATCGGACTGTTCGTACATGTGTCGACCACTCTGGCGGCCCTCTCCTCCTCTGTGCTGACTATGCGTCAGTCGTTCTCCCTGCCGTCTTCCGGCCCAGATTCACCAGGGCCCCCTGTGGGCCTGGCTGACCTACGCAGCCAGCTTGGTGGAGATCACATCCCTGCCACAGTCGGGAGTTGGAGTTCCAGCAGGGGTGGACACCCCACCAACTGGAGACCAGCAGATGGAGGATGTGCCGGCATCATCGGGCAGGGCACATGGACGGCAGCCGCAGGCTCAAGGTAGGAGCAATGATGGCTCTTGGCCATCAACATCAGAGGGGCAGGCATCGGCCGGAGGGCAGGAGGACCCTGGAATGGGAATATCTTCCGTGTGGCAGTGGTTGGGCCAGCGGATAGAGGCAGAGCGGCGGCAGATGGAAGAGGAACGGCTCACTATGGTCAGGGTGGAGTTCTCCATGCGCAGGGCGTTGAGGCGGGTTGAGTGCTTGGAGGCAACTCGCTGGGAGTAGGAACAGGCCATGACTGCATCCCTGCGAGACCTCGGGGACAGGGGAGAGGCCCGCCTCCGGGACATCGACATGGAGTTCGATGATGCCCTGGCTCGGGACATCACAGAGTCAGCCGTAGGACTTGCCCGCCGCCATTGTATATAGTTAATTAGTGTTAGGTTTCCTTTCTGTTTTTATTTCTTTTGGGGCACTTGGACAATGCCCCACCTTTTTGTATATAGTTGTTCATTAGGTAGGGTTTTTTGTAGGTTTCCTTTCAATGGTTGGACTCATGGACCCTAGATTTGTACTTTGAATATACTTCAACATTGGATTTCACTTCTTTTTATTTATTTTTTCCATGGATAAATGGTTTTGTCTTATTTTTTCACTTTGGATTTGTTTTGACGGACAGACACTTTGGACCCATTTGTTTTGGATTGTTTTGGATTCTGCTTTCACACATTTTTTATTTTTATTTTGGACATGCAACTTTTTCTTTATTATTTCCATTATTGTGTGTTTCATTTCATTCCCTTGCTTTTGTGTTTAATACATTTTTATTTCATACTTGTATGTGTGCTATTCTCTCTTTGGTTTCATGTATGTCACGATGTGTGTTTTCTCACTTGCCCCCATTGTGTGTGTGTGATGGAAATGTGTTGATGTGCATACTTGCAATTTGGGATGTATCATGTGATGGGGATTTCAATGTGTGGTGGATGTAATGCTTGGTTGTGTGTTTGGACTGGGGAGGCGTGGGGTGTGATTTGGGTGGCCATAAGGCCCATGATTGTGGATCGTGATGACGTGTTGGGGTGGGACATGAGTCAGGGCCTGCTGGCAGGTGCCTGTCACTGCTGGGTGGGTGTGTGGGTGGGGGGACATGAGTCGGGGCCTGCTGGCAGGTGCCTGTCACTGCTGGGTGTGTGGGGGTGCAGGGACATGAGTCGGGGCCTGCTGGCAGGTACCTGTCATTGCTGGGTGGGTGAGTGGGTGGGGGGACATGAGTCAGGGCCTGCTGGCAGGTGCCTGTCACTGCCGGGTGGGTGAGTGGGTGAGGGGACATGAGTCGGAGCCTGCTTGCAGGTGCCTGTCACTGCTGGGTAGGTGGAGGTGCAGGAGGACATGAGTTGAGGCCTGCTGGCAGGTGCCTGTCACTGCTGGGTGGGTGGGGATGCAGGGACATGAGTCGGGCCTGCTGGCAGGTGCCTGTCACTGCTGGGTGGGTGGGAGTCCAGGGGGACATGAGTCGGGGTCTGCTCGAAGGTGCCTGTCACTGATGGGTGGGGGGGTGCAGTGGGGCATGAGTCGGGGGCCTGCTGGCTGGTGCCTGTCACTGTTGGGTGGGTGGGGGTGCAAGGGGACATGAGTCAGGGCCTGCTGGCAGGTGCCTGTCACTGGTGGGTGGGTGGGGGTGCATGGTGACATGAGTCGGGGGCCTGCTGGCAGGTGCCTGTCACTACTGGGTGGGTGGGGGTGCAGGGGGACATGTGTCAGTGCTCAGTTGTGCATGGTGACAAGTGGGATGGCTGGGGGGCATGGCCAGGGTAGATGGGTTGACTGCAGGGCATAGCCAGGGGTGCCGGGTAGTCCCCTATGTTGTGGGCTGCCTGCAGGGCCTGGGGAGGGGGGAGAGGTCACACCTGGGAGGACACACACTGCCAATTTGCGTTGGGGCACCCCAGGAATACACGTACCCCGCTTGCCCAGCGAAATCGCGTGGCGAACTCCCCGCACACCCCTCAGTATACTCGTACCCCGCTCGCCCAAGGCCTATCGCGTGTACAACTTCCAGCGCACCCCCAAGATGTCATGATCTCTGCTTCCAAAAGGTCAGGGTTTTCCCAACTCCCTTGGAAGCAGATCCATAACCCAGGTTCCGAGTGCCAACCAGTCCCAATTGGGACCTTTTGGACCCAGTCCTGGCGCCAGTGGCACCAGGCTCATAAATATGCCCAGTCCCAGCGCTGGAAGCGCCGGGCTCATAATGCTTGGGTGGACTTACCTGCAGCAGACCATGCTGCTTACTTGCCTGCCAGTTGAGCCTCTGATCCTCTTCTGTTTGGAACTACTTTTCCTGTTGGGTGGGGCTGGAGCCACTCCCTAGATTTAGAACACTAGAACTCTTCTGGAAGGCAGGAACTCTTTTCTTACCAGGAATTCTTTTCTTACTTAGGCGTGGCTGTGGAAGGAGACACCTAAGCACTACAGGATGCTATTTAAACCACACCCGGTGGATGAATCTTGCTTTGCGTTATTCTGCACCCTCTGCAGCAGGACGCTCATCGTGTCTTCTGCATCCAGTCCTGGGCCTAAGGAAAAAGGCTTACCATCCTGAATCCAGTCTTCAGCAACACCTATAAAGACAAGAAAGAACAGGTTAGCATTCCGGCATCTGAAAGGCAAAGGCTTACCTACTCTTTGTGCGCTCCGGAGGTCTTCACACTGCATTCCGGCATCTGAAAGGCAAAGGCTTACCTACTCTTTGTGCGCTCCGGAGGTCTTCATACTGCATTCCGGCATCTGAAAGGCAAAAGCTTACCAACTCTTCGCACGCTCCGGAGGCCTTCGGCGCTGCATCCGCATCTGAAAGACAAAACAAGGTGCGTTTAAAGACATTGTGGAACTTTAATACTCACGTGCCATTACTCCTTTCCACATCTAATCCAGTGGGTATTCCGGCACCCTGCAGCCGCTCCGAACTCGTACCTGCAAAATAAAAAGACAGTTAGAGCGCATCGTGAAGCAGGCATCAAGCGCTTACTCACGTGCTTCCAGGCGCTTCTATTCATCACACGGGCTCCATCTTCAACTCACTTCAGCCCGTCATCCGCCATCGCCGGAACCCTGCAAAACAATAGACATCATTACTAAAGACTTTAAAACGACATTTGAATGACTCGAAACTTACCGTTCGTGCAGTAAACGACGGACAGCAGTCCTCTGAAGTCAAGAGGCCTGCGCTACCTATCCAGTGAAGAAACTGGCTACAGCACCCTGCCCCGAGGCAGATGGAGAGCTCGGCATTCACTTACCTAAGACATCCTACTCTACGCGTCAGGCATACAGTGCACAGAGGTCCAGCCCAAAGAGCCAACCAGGTGCTACACATCACCTTTGAAGATACGGTAGTCGCCCAGTCAAGACCGGCGCCTCTGCGAGAATCAGGTGAGCGTTACAGAACGCAAAGCCTACCGCAAAACTCTCGCCCAGGCGCTATGGAAACCTCGGATACTGACCCCCTAGCCCGGTTACTTGGGGAACTAAGGGCAGAAGTGCATGCAACTCGTCAGGAAACGAATGCTCTAAGAAGGGAACTAATTATTTCCAAGGAGAGAACAGACAATCTTGCTAGACAAGTGCTACAGTCACAAGCCGGACAGACCCCGCTACCCGCATCAGGGGCAAATCTTCCTTCAACATCCTCTATGAATCCAGTGCAGATCAACCTACCTGGGAATGTACCTCTGGCTCCGCCCGAGCGATTTTCTGGTGACCCAAAGAGGTTTGCAGTATTTATCAATCAGTGCCGGTTGCACTTTTTATGCCGGCCAGCAGCCTTTCCAACTGATCAAGCTAAAGTAGCTTTTGTACTTTCGTACCTTAGTGGCAATGCGGCAGACTGGTCGATCCCTCTAGTTCATCAAGATGATCCGGTTCTCCATGATTTTCAAGCCTTTCAGCTTAGTATGGAAAAACTGTTCGCAAGACATTCACAGGGGCAGACCTTGGACAATGAGCTTCTTTCGTTGCGACAGGGTAATCAAGACCTTTTGGCTTATATTGCATCTTTCAATAGACTAATAGTGGAAACTCAATGGCCTGAGGACAAAAGGATTACGCTGTTTTATAGAGGTCTACGTGGAGAGCTCAAAGACGTTTTAGCCCAAGTAGTGAATCCCCCACAAGACTGTTCGGATTACATAGACTTGGTCGTTCAAATAGATCACAGGCTGCAGAACAGGAAGGCCGATCGTTCCAAGTTTGATGCTCGAGTATTTTCCAAACCGCCAACTCCTTCCAAAGGAGTAGACTCCGGGGAACCCATGCAAATAGGGGGTCTGAAAGGTCCTCTAACACAACGGGAGCGGGAAAGGAGGAAACAGTTGCAATTATGCCTATATTGCGGAAACTCAGGGCACTTTCTTCGAGACTGTCCGGTGAAACCTGCCAAGAAGGCAGTAGGAGCTGCAGTTACCAAAGTTACAAACTCTGAGCAGGGAAACGACCTCGCCCGACAAGAATAGAGGTCCTCTTGCCGAGCGTAAAAACCAGTTCCGTGACCTCGCATTTCGTGATACCTATGGTCCTCATTAGCCCTGATAATCCGGATCGATTACATGCAATTGAAGCTTACGTCGACAGCGGTGCCATCGGCAATTATGTGGATCATGAAATGGTTTTGAGGATGAATCTAACTCTTTGTCCCAAGGCTGTAAAGGACGTCATTACTACGGTGGATGGTACGGAGATAGCCTCCGGGCCAGTAACGCATACCACTCAAGAAGTGACGCTAGTAAGTCAAGATGGACACCATGAGAAGATCGTGTTCGATGTGATCAAGGCCCCTCAGTTTCAGATTATTCTAGGAATACCTTGGTTAGAGAAACACAATCCTCTGATCGATTGGCGAGCAAGAACGGTCCAGTTTCCAGAATGTGTCTCTACTTGTCACCCTCCACCTGGTGTTGCACTGGCCGCAATTTCTTCAGAGACTCCCCAGTTACCTCCCGAATACCTAGAATACCAAGATGTTTTCCGGAAGGATCAGGCTAACTCTCTACCTCCTCATAGGTCTTATGACTGCCAGATAGACCTGATACCTGGATCTACTCCTCCTTGTAGTAGAATGTATGCCCTCACCGAGCCTGAGAACCTTCACCTTCGACAATACCTGGATCAATACCTGGCAAATGGGTTTATTCGTCCTTCCAAGTCCCCTGCTTCTTCAGCTTTGTTCTTCATTCCAAAAAAGGAAGGAGACCTTAGAACTTGTATCGATTATCGCTCCCTGAACCAGATCACCGTTAAGAATAGATATCCGTTACCTTTGATCCCTGAACTCCTGGACCAAGTCAGAAAAGCATGCATATATACAAAGCTGGATCTTAGAGGAGCTTACCACTTGGTACGAGTAAAAGAGGGCGATGAATGGAAGACGGCCTTCCGCACCAAGTATGGGCTATTTGAATATCAGGTCATGCCCTTCGGACTTTGCAATGCCCCGGCCGCCTTTCAATATTTTATGAACGATGTCCTCAGAGAGCTCATAGATGTATGTGTTGTTGTTTACATTGACGACATCCTCGTTTATTCTTCATCGGAATCTGAACATCGGAAACACGTGAAAATGGTCCTCGAAAGATTGCGTCAACACAAACTTTTCGCTAAGTTGGAAAAATGTGTTTTCAACGTGACTGAAGTTGAATTCTTGGGATTCATATTATCACCTGGCGGAGTGCGTATGGATTCAAAGAAGGTCGATACAGTTCTCAAATGGCCATCACCATCCTCCGTAAAAGGTGTGCAAAGCATGTTAGGCTTCGCTAACTTTTACCGCAGGTTTATCCCCGAGTTCTCTCGAATAGTCCAGCCCATCACTGCCTTGTTAAAGAAAAACAAACGTTTTGAATGGTCTACCGAGGCGGAACAAGCTTTCCAGGATTTGAAGAGTAAATTTATCTCTGCACCAATCTTAAAACACCCTCGCCCCAAACTCCCCTACATCGTGGAAACTGATGCTTCAAGCCTTGCCATGGGGGCAGTTCTATCACAAAAGGACCCGGTAACCAATCAGTTGCATCCCGTGGCATTTTGGTCCCGCAAATTCTCGCCTCCTGAAGTCAATTACACAATTACTGACAAGGAACTTCTGGCTATCAAGTCTGCCTTTAAGGCTTGGCGGCATTATCTGCTGGGGGCCCGACACACCGTTACTGTGATTACGGATCACCGAAACCTGCAATATTTGAAAACCGCAAAAGCCCAATCCTCTAGACAACTCCGTTGGGCATTATTCTTTGCCGAGTTTGACTTCATAATTACCTATCGACCTGGTACAAAGAACGGTAAAGCCGATGCCCTTTCTCGGATGGGAGTGGAAGAACACTTGATCAACCCTAAACCTGTACCAATCATTCCCGAACAAAGAATTCTGGGTGTAATCGTCACAGAATCCATAGAGGAAGTTAGGGATAAAGCCAGGCAACTTGTAACTCCAGCAGATATACAGAATTGGCATCTGCAGGGAAAGGACTTTGCAGTAAAGGACAACTTATTGTATTTCCAAGAACGATTATACCTACCCAGCACAGATTTACAGAAAAAAGTAATCTCTGGTTATCACGACTCTTTAATGGAAGGTCATCCCGGTATAGCCAAGACCTCAGAAAAGATCAAGCGCTACTTCTGGTGGCCGTCTTGGAAAAAAGATATCAGAGACTTTATAATGTCCTGTGGAGTATGCGCCCAAAACAAGAGTCAAAAGGAAAGACCAGCAGGCCTCTTACGCCCTATTGACATCCCATCTCGCCCTTGGCATACGCTTTCTATGGACTTCATCACCGATCTACCTCCATGCTCCGGATACAATACGATTCTAGTAATCGTGGACTTATTCTCCAAGATGGCGCATTTCATTCCGCTCAAAGGCTTGCCAACAGCAGCAACTCTGGCCCGAGAATTTCTCGAAAACATCGTCCGACTGCACGGTTTTCCTCCGGTTCTAATTTCGGATCGAGGTAGTCAATTTATTTCTCATTTTTGGCGAAGTTGCTGTCGGTCGGCTCAAATTGATGTGAGACTATCGACCAGTCACCACCCTCAGACCGACGGACAAACCGAGAGGACCAATCAAACTCTGGAACAGTATTTACGCTGCATGCTGCAACAAACTGAAAAAACTTGGAAAGATATCCTTTGGATAGCCGAGTATGCCTACAACAACTCTGTCCATTCGGGAACTGGGAAAACCCCGTTTTTTCTTTTGTACGGCAGTCACCCTCGAACCTCGGAGTTGGATCCCCTCCAAGATCTTGAAACACCAGCAGTAGACTACCTGCATTCTACAATCACCCAAGCCTTTAAGGAAGCTGTTTGTCACCTTCAAAGGGCTAAAGAACAATACAAG
The DNA here is from genome assembly GCF_040938575.1 of Ambystoma mexicanum. Classification (NCBI taxonomy): domain Eukaryota; kingdom Metazoa; phylum Chordata; class Amphibia; order Caudata; family Ambystomatidae; genus Ambystoma; species Ambystoma mexicanum. The sequence continues at coordinate 1,400,318,620 of NC_090922.1, forward strand.
AAAGGAGCAGATCAACATCGGAAGGAAGCCCCTCACTATCAAGTAGGGGATCAAGTCTGGTTATCCACCAAATATCTATCTCTAAAAGGGCCACGCACATTCAACCCAAGATACCTTGGTCCCTATTCCATCACTACCATAGTAAACCCAGTAGCGGTCAAGTTGGACTTGCCCCCGCACATGAAGATACATCCGGTCTTCCACGTCTCTCTATTAAAACCTGTGCAACCTCAAACCCGACTAACCAAATCTCCAAAACCTATCCTAGTGGATGGAGAACTCGAGTTTGAAGTCAAAAGCATTCTGGACTCCAAGATCTCCAAATCTAAACTATTCTACCTAATTGACTGGAAAGGCTACGGCCCCCAAGAGAGATCCTGGGAACCTGCTGAATATGTCCACGCTCCTCGCCTAATCAAAAGATTTCACCGAACATTTCCTGACAAGCCAAAACCCCCGGAGAAGCCCGGTTTGGGAGGGGCCTTGAGGGGGGGTACTGTCATGATCTCTGCTTCCAAAAGGTCAGGGTTTTCCCAACTCCCTTGGAAGCAGATCCATAACCCAGGTTCCGAGTGCCAACCAGTCCCAATGGGACCTTTTGGACTCAGTCCTGGCGCCAGTGGCACCAGGCTCATAAATATTCCCAGTCCCAGCGCTGGAAGCGCCGGGCTCATAATGCTTGGGTGGACTTACCTGCAGCAGACCATGCTGCTTACTTGCCTGCCAGTTGAGCCTCTGATCCTCTTCTGTTTGGAACTACTTTTCCTGTTGGGTGGGGCTGGAGCCACTCCCTAGATTTAGAACACTGGAACTCTTCTGGAAGGCAGGAACTCTTTTCTTACCAGGAACTCTTTTCTTACTTAGGCGTGGCTGTGGAAGGAGACACCTAAGCACTACAGGATGCTATTTAAACCTCACCCGGTGGATACATCTTGCTTTGCAGTATTCTGCACCCTCTGCAGCAGGACGCTCATCGTGTCTTCTGCATCCAGTCCTGGGCCTAAGGAAAAAGGCTTACCATCCTGAATCCAGTCTTCAGCAACACCTATAAAGACAAGAAAGAACAGGTTAGCATTCCGGCATCTGAAAGGCAAAGGCTTACCTACTCTTCGTGCGCTCCGGAGGTCTTCACACTGCATTCCGGCATCTGAAAGGCAAAGGCTTACCTACTCTTTGTGCGCTCCGGAGGTCTTCATACTGCATTCCGGCATCTGAAAGGCAAAAGCTTACCAACTCTTCGCACGCTCCGGAGGCCTTCGGCGCTGCATCCGCATCTGAAAGACAAAACAAGGTGCGTTTAAAGACATTGGGGAACTTTAATACTCACGTGCCATTACTCCTTTCCACATCTAATCCAGTGGGTATTCCGGCACCCTGCAGCCGCTCCGAACTCGTACCTGCAAAATAAAAAGACAGTTAGAGCGCATCGTGAAGCAGGCATCAAGCGCTTACTCACGTGCTTCCAGGCGCTTCTATTCATCACACGGGCTCCATCTTCAACTCACTTCAGCCCGTCATCCGCCATCGCCGGAACCCTGCAAAACAAGAGACATCATTACTAAAGACTTTAAAAAGACATTTGAATGACTCGAAACTTACCGTTCGTGCAGTAAACGACGGACAGCAGTCCTCTGAAGTCAAGAGGCCTGCGCTACCTATCCAGTGAAGAAACTGGCTACAGCACCCTGCCCCGAGGCAGATGGAGAGCTTGGCATTCACTTACCTAAGACATCCTACTCTACGCGTCAGGCATACAGTGCACAGAGGTCCAGCCCAAAGAGCCAACCGGGTGCTACACATCACCTTTGAAGATACGGTAGTCGCCCAGTCAAGACCGGCGCCTCTGCGAGAATCAGGTGAGCGTTACAGAACGCAAAGCCTACCGCAAAACTCTCGCCCAGGCGCTATGGAAACCTCGGATACTGACCCCCTAGCCCGGTTACTTGGGGAACTAAGGGCAGAAGTGCATGCAACTCGTCAGGAAACGAATGCTCTAAGAAGGGAACTAATTATTTCCAAGGAGAGAACAGACAATCTTGCTAGACAAGTGCTACAGTCACAAGCCGGACAGACCCCGCTACCCGCATCAGGGGCAAATCTTCCTTCAACATCCTCTATGAATCCAGTGCAGATCAACCTACCTGGGAATGTACCTCTGGCTCCGCCCGAGCGATTTTCTGGTGACCCAAAGAGGTTTGCAGTATTTATCAATCAGTGCCGGTTGCACTTTTTATGCCGGCCAGCAGCCTTTCCAACTGATCAAGCTAAAGTAGCTTTTGTACTTTCGTACCTTAGTGGCAATGCGGCAGACTGGTCGATCCCTCTAGTTCATCAAGATGATCCGGTTCTCCATGATTTTCAAGCCTTTCAGCTTAGTATGGAAAAACTGTTCGCAAGACATTCACAGGGGCAGGCCTTGGACAATGAGCTTCTTTCGTTGCGACAGGGTAATCAAGACCTTTTGGCTTATATTGCATCTTTCAATAGACTAATAGTGGAAACTCAATGGCCTGAGGACAAAAGGATTACGCTGTTTTATAGAGGTCTACGTGGAGAGCTCAAAGACGTTTTAGCCCAAGTAGTGAATCCCCCACAAGACTGTTCGGATTACATAGACTTGGTCGTTCAAATAGATCACAGGCTGCAGAACAGGAAGGCCGATCGTTCCAAGTTTGATGCTCGAGTATTTTCCAAACCGCCAACTCCTTCCAAAGGAGTAGACTCCGGGGAACCCATGCAAATAGGGGGTCTGAAAGGTCCTCTAACACAACGGGAGCGGGAAAGGAGGAAACAGTTGCAATTATGCCTATATTGCGGAAACTCAGGGCACTTTCTTCGAGACTGTCCGGTGAAACCTGCCAAGAAGGCAGTAGGAGCTGCAGTTACCAAAGTTACAAACTCTGAGCAGGGAAACGACCTCGCCCGACAAGAATAGAGGTCCTCTTGCCGAGCGTAAAAACCAGTTCCGTGACCTCGCATTTCGTGATACCTATGGTCCTCATTAGCCCTGATAATCCGGATCGATTACATGCAATTGAAGCTTACGTCGACAGCGGTGCCATCGGCAATTATGTGGATCATGAAATGGTTTTGAGGATGAATCTAACTCTTTGTCCCAAGGCTGTAAAGGACGTCATTACTACGGTGGATGGTACGGAGATAGCCTCCGGGCCAGTAACGCATACCACTCAAGAAGTGACGCTAGTAAGTCAAGATGGACACCATGAGAAGATCGTGTTCGATGTGATCAAGGCCCCTCAGTTTCAGATTATTCTAGGAATACCTTGGTTAGAGAAACACAATCCTCTGATCGATTGGCCAGCAAGAACGGTCCAGTTTCCAGAATGTGTCTCTACTTGTCACCCTCCACCTGGTGTTGCACTGGCCGCAATTTCTTCAGAGACTCCCCAGTTACCTCCCGAATACCTAGAATACCAAGATGTTTTCCGGAAGGATCAGGCTAACTCTCTACCTCCTCATAGGTCTTATGACTGCCAGATAGACCTGATACCTGGATCTACTCCTCCTTGTAGTAGAATTTATGCCCTCACCGAGCCTGAGAACCTTCACCTTCGACAATACCTGGATCAATACCTGGCAAATGGGTTTATTCGTCCTTCCAAGTCCCCTGCTTCTTCAGCTTTGTTCTTCATTCCAAAAAAGGAAGGAGACCTTAGAACTTGTATCGATTATCGCTCCCTGAACCAGATCACCGTTAAGAATAGATATCCATTACCTTTGATCCCTGAACTCCTGGACCAAGTCAGAAAAGCATGCATATATACAAAGCTGGATCTTAGAGGAGCTTACCACTTGGTACGAGTAAAAGAGGGCGATGAATGGAAGACGGCCTTCTTTACCAAGTATGGGCTATTTGAATATCAGGTCATGCCCTTCGGACTTTGCAATGCCCCGGCCGCCTTTCAATATTTTATGAACGATGTCCTCAGAGAGCTCATAGATGTATGTGTTGTTGTTTACATTGACGACATCCTCATTTATTCTTCATCGGAATCTGAACATCGGAAACACGTGAAAATGGTCCTCGAAAGATTGCGTCAACACAAACTTTTCGCTAAGTTGGAAAAATGTGTTTTCAACGTGACTGAAGTTGAATTCTTGGGATTCATATTATCACCTGGCGGAGTGCTTATGGATTCACAGAAGGTCGATACAGTTCTCAAATGGCCATCACCATCCTCCGTAAAAGGTGTGCAAAGCATGTTAGGCTTCGCTAACTTTTACCGCAGGTTTATCCCCGAGTTCTCTCGAATAGTCCAGCCCATCACTGCCTTGTTAAAGAAAAACAAACGTTTTGAATGGTCTACCGAGGCGGAACAAGCTTTCCAGGATTTGAAGAGTAAATTTATCTCTGCACCAATCTTAAAACACCCTCGCCCCGAACTCCCCTACATCGTGGAAACTGATGCTTCCAGCCTTGCCATGGGGGCAGTTCTATCACAAAAGGACCCGGTAACCAATCAGTTGCATCCCGTGGCATTTTGGTCCCGCAAATTCTCGCCTCCTGAAGTCAATTACACAATTACTGACAAGGAACTTCTGGCTATCAAGTCTGCCTTTAAGGCTTGGCGGCATTATCTGCTGGGGGCCCGACACACCGTTACTGTGATTACGGATCACCGAAACCTGCAATATTTGAAAACCGCAAAAGCCCAATCCTCTAGACAACTCCGTTGGGCATTATTCTTTGCCGAGTTTGACTTCATAATTACCTATCGACCTGGTACAAAGAACGGTAAAGCCGATGCCCTTTCTCGGATGGGAGTGGAAGAACACTTGATCAACCCTAAACCTGTACCAATCATTCCCGAACAAAGAATTCTGGGTGTAATCGTCACAGAATCCATAGAGGAAGTTAAGGATAAAGCCAGGCAACTTGTAACTCCAGCAGATATACAGAATTGGCATCTGCAGGGAAAGGACTTTGCAGCAAAGGACAACTTATTGTATTTCCAAGAACGATTATACCTACCCAGCACAGATTTACAGAAAAAAGTAATCTCTGGTTATCACGACTCTTTAATGGAAGGTCATCCCGGTATAGCCAAGACCTCAGAAAAGATCAAGCGCTACTTCTGGTGGCCGTCTTGGAAAAAAGATATCAGAGACTTTATAATGTCCTGTGGAGTATGCGCCCAAAACAAGAGTCAAAAGGAAAGACCAGCAGGCCTCTTACGCCCTATTGACATCCCACCTCGCCCTTGGCATACGCTTTCTATGGACTTCATCACCGATCTACCTCCATGCTCCGGATACAATACGATTCTAGTAATCGTGGACTTATTCTCCAAGATGGCGCATTTCATTCCGCTCAAAGGCTTGCCAACAGCAGCAACTCTGGCCCGAGAATTTCTCGAAAACATCGTCCGACTGCACGGTTTTCCTCCGGTTCTAATTTCGGATCGAGGTAGTCAATTTATTTCTCATTTTTGGCGAAGTTGCTGTCGGTCGGCTCAAATTGATGTGAGACTATCGACCAGTCACCACCCTCAGACCGACGGACAAACCGAGAGGACCAATCAAACTCTGGAACAGTATTTACGCTGCATGCTGCAACAAACTGAAAAAACTTGGAAAGATATCCTTTGGATAGCCGAGTATGCCTACAATAACTCTGTCCATTCGGGAACTGGGAAAACCCCGTTTTTTCTTTTGTACGGCAGTCACCCTCGAACCTCGGAGTTGGATCCCCTCCAAGATCTTGAAACACCAGCAGTAGACTACCTGCATTCTACAATCACCCAAGCCTTTAAGGAAGCTGTTTCTCACCTTCAAAGGGCTAAAGAACAATACAAGAAAGGAGCAGATCAACATCGGAAGGAAGCCCCTCACTATCAAGTAGGGGATCAAGTCTGGTTATCCACCAAATATCTATCTCTAAAAGGGCCACGCACATTCAACCCAAGATACCTTGGTCCCTATTCCATCACTACCATAGTAAACCCAGTAGCGGTCAAGTTGGACTTGCCCCCGCACATGAAGATACATCCGGTCTTCCACGTCTCTCTATTAAAACCTGTGCAACCTCAAACCCGACTAACCAAATCTCCAAAACCTATCCTAGTGGATGGAGAACTCGAGTTTGAAGTCAAAAGCATTCTGGACTCCAAGATCTCCAAATCTAAACTATTCTACCTAATTGACTGGAAAGGCTACGGCCCCCAAGAGAGATCCTGGGAACCTGCTGAATATGTCCACGCTCCTCGCCTAATCAAAAGATTTCACCGAACATTTCCTGACAAGCCAAAACCCCCGGAGAAGCCCGGTTTGGGAGGGGCCTTGAGGGGGGGTACTGTCATGATCTCTGCTTCCAAAAGGTCAGGGTTTTCCCAACTCCCTTGGAAGCAGATCCATAACCCAGGTTCCGAGTGCCAACCAGTCCCAATTGGGACCTTTTGGACCCAGTCCTGGCGCCAGTGGCACCAGGCTCATAAATATGCCCAGTCCCAGCGCTGGAAGCGCCGGGCTCATAATGCTTGGGTGGACTTACCTGCAGCAGACCATGCTGCTTACTTGCCTGCCAGTTGAGCCTCTGATCCTCTTCTGTTTGGAACTACTTTTCCTGTTGGGTGGGGCTGGAGCCACTCCCTAGATTTAGAACACTGGAACTCTTCTGGAAGGCAGGAACTCTTTTCTTACCAGGAACTCTTTTCTTACTTAGGCGTGGCTGTGGAAGGAGACACCTAAGCACTACAGGAGGCTATTTAAACCACACCCGGTGGATGAATCTTGCTTTGCGTTATTCTGCACCCTCTGCAGCAGGACGCTCATCGTGTCTTCTGCATCCAGTCCTGGGCCTAAGGAAAAAGGCTTACCATCCTGAATCCAGTCTTCAGCAACACCTATAAAGACAAGAAAGAACAGGTTAGCATTCCGGCATCTGAAAGGCAAAGGCTTACCTACTCTTCGTGCGCTCCGGAGGTCTTCACACTGCATTCCGGCATCTGAAAGGCAAAGGCTTACCTACTCTTTGTGCGCTCCGGAGGTCTTCATACTGCATTCCGGCATCTGAAAGGCAAAAGCTTACCAACTCTTCGCACGCTCCGGAGGCCTTCGGCGCTGCATCCGCATCTGAAAGACAAAACAAGGTGCGTTTAAAGACATTGGGGAACTTTAATACTCACGTGCCATTACTCCTTTCCACATCTAATCCAGTGGGTATTCCGGCACCCTGCAGCCGCTCCGAACTCGTACCTGCAAAATAAAAAGACAGTTAGAGCGCATCGTGAAGCAGGCATCAAGCGCTTACTCACGTGCTTCCAGGCGCTTCTATTCATCACACGGGCTCCATCTTCAACTCACTTCAGCCCGTCATCCGCCATCGCCGGAACCCTGCAAAACAAGAGACATCATTACTAAAGACTTTAAAAAGACATTTGAATGACTCGAAACTTACCGTTCGTGCAGTAAACGACGGACAGCAGTCCTCTGAAGTCAAGAGGCCTGCGCTACCTATCCAGTGAAGAAACTGGCTACAGCACCCTGCCCCGAGGCAGATGGAGAGCTCGGCATTCACTTACCTAAGACATCCTACTCTACGCGTCAGGCATACAGTGCACAGAGGTCCAGCCCAAAGAGCCAACCGGGTGCTACACATCACCTTTGAAGATACGGTAGTCGCCCAGTCAAGACCGGCGCCTCTGCGAGAATCAGGTGAGCGTTACACAAGATACATGTACCACACTCGCACAAGGACTGTTGCGTGTAAGACTTCCCGCGCACCCCCAGGATAGACACACCCCGCTCGCACAAGGCCTATCATGTGTAAGACTTCCTGCGCACCCCCATAATACATGTACTCTGCTCGCACAAGGCCTATCGCATGTGCAACACCCCACGCACCCCCGAAATGCACGTACCCCGCTCACACAAGGCCTATCACATGTGAAACTCCCTGCGCACCCCTCAGAATACACGTACCCCGCTCGCACAAGGCCTATCATGTGTAAAACTTCCCACGCACCCCCAGTATACAAATACCCCGCTCGGAACATAGCTTATCATGGGTAAAACTTCCCAGGCAACCCCAAGATACACGTACCCCACTTGCACAAGGCCTATCGTGTGTGAAACACCCCACCCACCCCTCAGAATACACATACCCTGCTCTCACAAGGCCTATTGCGTGTAAAACTTCCAGCGCACCCCCAAGAAACACGTACCCCGCTCGTACAAGGCCTATCGCGTGTGCAACACCCTGCACACCCCCGTAATAAACATACCCCGCTCGCCCAAGGCCTATTGTGTGTGAAACTTCCCACGCACCCCAGTATACACGTACCCCGCTCGCACAAGGCCTAGCGCGTGTTGAACTTCCCGCGCACCCCTCAGAATTCACGTACCCTGCTCGGCCAAGGCCTATCGCATGTAAGACTACCCGTGCACCCCCGAATATATGTACCCCCGTCGCACAAGGCCTATCACGTGTCCAACACCCCGCACAGCCCTGAAATACACGTACCCTTCTCACACAAGACCTATCGCGTGTGATTCTTCCCGCGCACAACACAAATACACGCAGGCACCCCATCCACCTTGGGCATGACCCACAGGCAGCTCACGCCACAGAGGGGGGTGCTTTTTCTTCGATATTTACATGGCACGAGCGGGGTACGTGTATTCAGAGGGGTGCGCTGGGAGTTTTACTTGCGTTTTCGCTGCCGCGGGAGGGGTACGTGTATTCTGGGGCATGCGTGGGAGGTTTTACATGCATTTTCATGGTTGGAGGGCTGTATGCTATTCCTTTGGGCCATGTACTGGATTTGTGCATTGTTCATGGCACACGGGGCAGGCTTGGGGGCGTAACTGGCTGCACCTCTCTGCACCACGGCTGGTTATGGATGTTGAAATCCATGAATACGCTGTGCGTTGAAATGGGTTTTGGTGCACGTGGCTGGCGCAGACTGCCGCAACGCGCACACTGTGCGCCAGCCACTTGCGCCACTTGTGCCCCGAATTCTATGAATTACCCCCTTAGGGTGGAGGCTCTTTGCATGTAGAGTAGAGTTGGAACTCTAACCCACCACTTGATCCTCTTCACCGTCAAACCTCCAAACCGCATACTGCCCGGTTACACAATACTGCATTCAACTAACAAATCAAAATGGATCTGGATTCCCTAACCAATCTGATGGAATCAACCAAATCAAACATCCCTCAGATAAACAGAATTACTTCAGACTCAGCAAAAACACAACCCTTCAAAGCCACTGAATGAGAAATGGCAGCATGATGGTTCACAGAAGAACTGAGGGAACTCAGGAAAACAAACCACTGTGGGATGTTTTTACCCATGCATCCAAGCCCTACCATAAAACTGTGCATTACTGGCATGGAAAACATCATGATGGTCAGAACTCCCCAGAGAGTGCACAGGGAAAACATGAAGAATAGGCTGCCACCCATTTTTGCCTATGTTGTGAGCACAGGAGGGCACTGCCTAAAACCACCATTGGGCTACACACACAGTGCCTGAAACCATTGGGAATGGCAATGCTGATTGCCATAAAGCAACTCAGAACTGTGGGGAATTCATTTTCTTAATCCCAAAAATGGTTGCAATACCGGTACTCACCACTATCAGAAAGCCGGCGTTTTAAAACCACCAGACTTTTGTGAAAAACTGAACAGAGGAACCCAAACCAGACCAAGGAAAGACTTGCTAAGAGGTGGATACAATGTAAAACTATATTCTGAAATGACTTGAAGGAAGTAATTATTTAATGTATAGGTAAAAATTGTAAGTTTGATTTAAACTGGGAACTAAAGTGACATTTAGCTGAATTCTGCCTGACAACTACCCCTTACAGGAGAAACCTGCTCAGCCACTCTTCCCAGTCCTAGCTGCATCCTGCTTCCCCACCAAAAGGAGTTGACACCTCTCTGATTAGATTAGGGGAGGGGCACCGCAGGAGGTTGAACAAAGCCTTGTCCTGGACTCAGGCAAATGTTATATTGGGGGGGCCGTATAGTGGCTTCCTTTTGGGAGAAGTGGGAGAAGAAGTGCCTCTGGGAGCCACCCGAGCTGGAGGCGGGGGCAGACAGAAGCTTCCCCCATGTGCTTTGGAACCTAAACCACACCCATCTGGGCCAGAGCATAATTTAAAAAAAGAGGGATAATTCATAGTACGGACTTGTCAGAATTATGTAAGTAATATCATTATTCTTGTGATTTTTCTGTGCACGTTTTAAGAGGTGTTAGGACCCTGTAGTGTATGCTGGGGGGTTGCTAGCGGAAAATAGGGTCTTACTCCAAATGTCTGCATGTTAGAAATGTGACACTTCATCAATGAATGTCCATACTCCTTGCGCACATGTGTGTAATTTTTAGTAAATATCCGATATTGGTAAACCAGTCAAAAAGCGCAAAATGTTGTCATTTTTTAATGCAAGCCCCCAGGAAGATCAGAGGCGGACAAGCATGGACCGTAAGGAATATATAATGTGTACATGTAATTTCAACAAATTGTGTATCTGGGAAATATGTATTTGAATCAAATATAGATTTGTGGGCAAATTGACCAGGGGAGGATCCTCTGACCCATAAACAGACCTCATCATGATGACAATCCATTTCCTTCCCCCAATCATGGGAGAGGGGAGAATTGGGCCAATGATAAGTAGAGAGGGGCAGGCTTAGGTAGGCCCAGGCACACATCCATTTTCAAAATACATAAAAAGAGACTGCTGGGATAGGTAGAGACATTCAATTCCATTTTCTGCGGGACGCTCTGCCGGGAGACTCCAGACTTCACATCCATCAATCTTCAGAGACCAGAAATTTACTTCAGAACTTAAAGCAAGGGCCTAAACCCACAAACTGAGAACTCTTCTCAGCAGGCCTCAGCATCCTTAAAATCATTTGCAAACTATTCCACAGCCGGGCGAGCTGTCTGAATTCTTTTGCCAAGAACTCTTGCCAGTACCCAGAAAGCAGTGTTACATCCAGAATCCACTTGATCCAGACCGGAAAGCAGAGCAGTATCCAGAACCAGAGGCCGCTGTATCCAGAGAGGCTAGACCAGCAGGGCAGAGCTGACCCAGACCGCTCTGAGCAGAACCATAGATCCGGATCGCTGTGAGCAGAACTGGTGCCTGATTGACCCGCCGAGCAGACAGAACCGCTGCCGGACGTGTTGACCAGATCTGTGACGAGGCCTATTTCAAATTTATATTGTGAGTACCTAGGATTTGATTCTGAAGGACCTGGATACCCAGGCATAGTTTGATCAGGAGCGCCAGAAAGCTGGTGCCTTCCAAAGGCAAAGGGACGACCTGGCGGCACAGATGCAGGTTCTTAGTCAGGAAAGGGATACCTTAGGCCAGGAAGTCGGCCACTTAAAGAGGAAAATGGAAGAAAATCACCTGGCCCTCCAGGGACTGGGTGACCTCCAAAAAGAACACCAGAACTTGTTAGAGCAAACCAGGAGGGTGGAGGATGCTCTGGCAAGAAAGGAGCAGGCCAATAGGGACACAGCTCAGGAGGTAACCCTCCTGCAGCAAAGACTGGCCCGGTACTCCAGGACCAATCAGGAGGCACAGAGAGAGAATGAGGCTCTCTGCCAGCACAATGATAGGCTCCAGCAACAGGTAGCGATGCAGGAGAGACTGATAGAGTCTAGTAAGGCCTTAACTGAGGAACTGAAAGCGCAGGCTCTTGCATTGCAACAGGAAGCAGGGGCGGATAGAGATGAGGTTCGCTGGGAAAGAGAAACTCCTGAGCATAACCTCAGGAGCCCTAGTACCAGAGGCCTTCATCTCTCCCAGTCCCTGGACTCTGCCACCCCCATGTCCCCTCGCGCACATGAGCCCAGGGCCACGGGGATGGCAGATTACTATCCAGCTAGAAGTATGGGGCTCATAGGCCAGTACCTTCCAGGAATGGATGGGCGGGTATCTGGGTATGGGCACCCAAGCACTGTGCAATTTAACGGGGAACCCCAGTAGAGTAGGCCCATTAAGGGCATCCTGAAAACCTCTGCCCAGTTAGGTCAGTGGGGGGGGGGGTACCCATCAAAGCCTGGCAGCAAGGAGGGATCTGAAGACTCCTCTGAGCATTACAGGACACAGGAGACCAGGTCCCCACATTCTGCCAGCCATTCCCAGGCTCGCAGAATCCATGAAAACCTGGAAGATCAGACGAGCACCTCTGGGAGCAGTGCTTCTGAGTCAAAGGATGAATGGACCAGGGTTACCCGAACGAAAAATGCCTCTAAGGCAAAAAGGGCCTTGCTTAAGAACCCATTGAAACATATAAAGGCAATAAGGAGTGTCATCACGCCTTATCATAAGAACGCCAAGTATTCTGTTTGGGAACACTTGGAGCTCTATGAGCAAATGATGGAGACTTTCCAGTTGAAGGGCAGCAGTAGCTGCATCCAGTATGTCAAATGGACCTTCTCACCAGAATACTCCAGTTTCTTTGCAGGGCTGGAGGATCAAAACCATTCAAGGTGGTCCACATACAGGGCGGCCATCTTGAAACATTTTTCTGTGCACAGAAATCCTCAAGAGGCTCGCAAGGCAGCGTACAATTTGCAATGTGGGGAGGATCAGGCCCCACAAGAGTTTGTGCAAGAATTAAAGCGTGCTTTTGCGCAGACCACCAGAAGGGTGCGCACGATAACAGAGAATTTATCAATACGTTTTTCCATGCCTTACCCAAATACATAATGACCCAGCTCGTGAGAGATTTTCATGAGAAAAGATCTTTAGACTGGGTAATTGAACAGGCTACCCGGATCTATGAGGTGCAGAAGCCCATCGAAAATAAAAATAATGTGCCGAAAAACCCCAAAACCAACAGCACCCCTGCTGCTGCCAAGGTGGCCGAGGTAAAGGTCACCCCCGTTTTGGATTTGGAGATGGGGGGGCCTAAAAACCTACCTGCACCTAATAATGCCAAGCCCAGAAGGCCCTCGGGCCAGTCACAGACAGGGAGTCGAGGAGGTAGTCCCACAAATGTGGTCCCTCTCTCCCCTGATTATGTACGTCCCAGCTACAAGGGAAACCGACCCATCCTGGGTTATGTGTGGACTCCTCCAGCCCAAGGGGGGGGATCCAGCCAAGCACCTGACCAAGGGAACTTCCCTCCTAACTTCGCCCAGGAGGGCAGAAATTCACCAAATCCTGGGCAGAACTTTTTTCCCAGGTATCCACCCAATTTCCAGCCCCAAAATCATCCATCCTTCTTTCCCCAATTCCCTGAGCCCAGACAACCTAATCCGGGAGAGGGGAGGCCAAGGGTGGAGGGGTACCCGAATCTTCTCAACCCAAGTTATTACCAGAGAAGGGATAGCTACCCTTCCTGGAATCAGCCCAGGAGAGAAAATAGAGCCCTGTATCAGCCTGAGCGGGTTTCCCAGTTAGAGCGCCAGGTCCAAAATATGGCATGGGATCTGGGTCACATACTGAGGGCTCAACAGAACTCTCAGATGAGCATGCCACCGCAGAATGCCCCAAACTCTGGACCTGGTGCTCCAGAACAATGACGGGGCAGCACCCCGATAACCCACCGGTTCCCAGGGAGGAGGCACAAGGGGAAGGGGGGTGTAAAGCCTTGGAGGAAGCTTCCTTCCCAACTTGTAAACAGCCCCTGGAAAACCAGGAACCGGAAACAAAATCTCCTGCCCCTGAAAGCCTGCCTCCCAAGGAGCAGAGAGGAGGTAGGAGAAACAAAGGACCCAAACAGACCCACTTTGTGGAGGAGGTACAGGTCTTCCAATTTGAGGGAGAGGGATCCTCAGAAGATCCTAGGAAAAGGATCGTCTCCGTCAGAGATGGGGGAACTCCTCCCAAGGAAAAATGGGTCCCAAGGGATGCCAATTTAGACTGGGGAGATGTGGAGACTGAGCTACCGCCGCCCATCATCTCATCCCAGAACCGACAATACCAAAATCCCATGGGTCAAACCCATCCTGGTGACTGCCTCCAAAAAGGGGGGGGCGGCCCAGAACTGGAACCAGGGGAACCCACAATGGCTCTGATCTCCAGTTGCGAATTTTTTCTTTCAGATTCCCCAGGCACTCCACAGAATTCTGCCCAAATCTCTTCGCTAGCAATGTCCAAAACCAGAAAGTTAGCCCACTAGTTGTCCAAAAATGTGCATTATCTGTGCCTCCTTGAGGAGAAGGAGGGAAGATATTATGCCCCGGTACAAGTACAGGGGCAGGGTACAATTTTGGCACTGGTGGACACTGGATCTCAAGCTACCCTTCTGTCCAGAAGGGCCTTTGATTAACTGAATGCAGGAAGGGCGGAGAATTACCGTATTCCTTTCACCTCTCTTCCTGGACAACTCCAGAACTTTGACGGGAAGGAAATTCCTGTCGAGGGGACGGCAGATTTGGACATTAAAATTGGGCGACACAAGGTGAAACACCCGGTCATAGTAGTGACTCCAGAGGGCACCCCTTGTTTACTAGGGAATGACCTCCTGAGAAGGTTGTTACCCCTAATAGATTGTGTAAACAAGGTCCTCTGGACCCAGACTAGCCGACCAATAAAATTAAAACAGAGTGCCAACCATGTTAGTTTAAACGGCACCTGCCACATGGTTGAACAAAAATCTGACCAAGTAGAATTTCACTTCCGGAACAACCAAATTCCAGACGTGACAGTAATAGCAGCAGGACAACAGACTGGTGATGGGGTGTCCTCTCTATTCCTGAAAATCAAACATCCTTCCAGTTTAAGGTGGTATTCCACACTGGAAGGAAACACTCTGAAATTCTTTACCAACCCGCAATCAGACACTCCCACTCATATAGTCCAGAAAGATGTGAAATCAGCTCAGAGCCTGGCTGATATTCAGCAAATTGGAGAGCAGTTGTTCATCCCTGTTCAGTTAAATGATGGGAAGGACTCTGTTCTCGCTCAAGTGTGTGTGAACAACGGTAAGAGCTTCATCAGCGAAGCCATGTTCCGCCAACTCCCAAAAGATCCAGCCATTCCCACATTCAAACTGATAGACAAATGGGAAATGGACCTGGAAACACCTAATTCCAAACATCTCCTGCCAAGCAGGTGTATGCTCAAAATCTCCATTGGCAACAAGAGCATAGTCCATAATTGTTGGGTCGTGCGAGATGTCACTGCCGCCTTTTACTTAGGCAGTGACATTCTCAATCGCTTTGCCATTAGTTTGGACCTAATAAACTTCAAAGCTTGGTCCCAATTAGCGGATAATCCCATGGGCTTTGATGATCCAGAAAAAGCATTTAGGGCAGCTCAATTGCTACCTTATGCAGTTGAAATTCAGCTTAAAGAGGAAGTCACCATCCCAGAAAGGACCCGACAATTCTCCCTGGAAGTGAAAGTTAAAAGAGGACAAAAATTGAAAAACCCTGATGTTTATATTCATCTAAATGCTTCTCTCCAACAGCAAGGGTTAGGGGTAAACCCAACACCATTAGTCAACATAGAACATGACACCATTCCAATATAGGTGGATAACAGCGACTTACAGATTATTACTCTAGCCGCAGGCACCATCATTGGAATGGCGGTTGATGACCGACATTTCTCCATTGACTTAGGAAATGAACTGTTAGGACAAATCCCCAAGGACTGTTTTGACAGTGACAGTGGTGACAACACAACACCAGACAGGATTTTTACCCGGCATGGGGGGACCTTCCTGGTGTACACTTCTTGCCCTTATGGTAAGGAAGATGTGACTTGTGACTTCAGTGGGGATGAGGTGATTTTCCAGGTCCATGAGGGCTGCCTTTCCCACCTGAAGCCTCCAGTCCAAATCAGCACTCTGACCAGGGACTTCTCCACCCAGCTGGAGGAGGCCGCTGAGATAGCCAAACCAGAAGTCTTTCCAGGCTTCAGGCAGATGGTGGAAGAGAGGGTCAACCTAGCTGATACCTGCGTGACTCTGGATAGAAGCGAAAGTTGAAACAAGTTTTCTTGGATTTCCAAGATCTCTTTGTGGTAGACTCATATGACTGTGGTCGCACCGACATCCACACCACAACAATTCCCACGGACCCTGGAATGACTCCAGTGTTTGTGAAGCAATATCGTTTGCCTCTCGCATCCATGGAGTCCCTTACTGAAATAATTAAGAACCTTGAGTCCCGGGGAATAATCTGTCCAGTACGCAGCGCCGTCAATAATCCGGTGCTGGTAATATTGAAGCCAAACGGCCAGTGGAGACTCTGCGCCGACCTTAGGGAGCTCAACAAACAGGTCCATACTTCCCGATGGCCTCTGCCCTACATTGACCAAGGGCTGGCCCAGATTCAGGGGTCACAGGTATTCACAGCAATAGACCTGACCAATGGATACTGGACCGTGCCTGTCAGTAGGGAGGACCAATACAAACTGGCTTTTACCTTTGGGGTCCAGCAGTACACATGGACCCGGACTCCCTTCGGATACCTCAACTCCGGCAATGAATTCAACATTTTCCTACACAAGGCCATGCCCAACCTGGGTGCGAGGGGTAACCTGGCTTATGTAGATGATGTCCTCATCAAAAGTTCATCTGTGGAAGAACACATCGCGGAGATCCGTTATGTTCTGACACAGTTGAGGGCCGCCGATGCAAAACTTTCCTTTCAGAAAGCACAGTGGTGTAGAACCCATGTTAATTTCTTGGGGCATGAGATTACTCCTCAGGGTCTCTGTCCCCAGGAAAAGAAAGTGGAGGCACTCTAGAAACTGAAGGATCCCACAACTCTGCGGGAACTAAGGAGCCTCCTTGGACTGACTAATTACAGCAGAAAGTTCATTGAGGGCTACGCAGAGATCACCAGACCCCTGATTCATCTCTTGAAGGGGGGGTCAAGTGGGAATGGGGTCCAGAACAATCCGAGGCAGTAAGACAACTCAAGAGAAGCCTCTCACAAGCGCCTTGCCTAGCTTACCCTGTCAGAAAGAAGGAGTTCTTCCGGGAGAAAGGGTTCTCTAATACGTGCTTGACGGCAGTATTATACCAAAAGCATGACAAGGTCAATAAAGTAATCTCCTATGCGAGCACAACTTTATCCTCTGTGGAGGAAAAATTCAACGATTGTGAAAAGGCACTCCTGGCACCGGTGTGGGCATTGAAGAATTACCGCCCGTTCATCCAGGGGGAACACATCATAGTGGAGACTCCACACCAGCCTCTGCAATACCTCCAAAGTGACAGAATCCGTTCGGAAATGTGAGTAATTCCCGAATTACTTCCTGGATTCTGTCAATGCAAGGCATTCCTGTGGAGGTCAGATATGGCCAAAACAAGAAGAGTCCCCTCGCACAAGGTCTGGCTGACTTGCATGATTGTGCCAGAGAAAACTGTCTCGAGGACGAAAGTCTAAAAATCAAGGACAACATGGAGGCATACCTTAATTCCCCACACAAAGTCTTTGAAGAAGACAATTGTGAGGGAATGCCCACTGTCTATGTGGATGGATGCTCTTACCATGTTGACAACAACGGGGAGAAAGAACTGGTGGCTGGCGTAGGGAATGCATGGGTGAAGGAGTTTCCAGAACCCTCCGCTGGATACAAAATTGGTCCCCAAAGTAGTCAGGTGGCAGAGTTGATGGCTGTGCATCAGGCCATCCTCACTGCTGTCCAGCATCAACTCCACGAAATGGTCATAACCACAGATTCGGAACGGGTTCTTGGAGCACCTGGTCAACTGGAAAACCAGAGGCATGTTATGTGCTAATAACAAACCCCTGAAACATGGGAAGCTAATCCAAAATATTGATGATCTGGTCACATCGAAAGGGACCAGACAAAACTGAAATGACTTAGCTGATCAGCTGGCCAAAACCGGGGCCATCCAAGGGGATCTAATAGAAATAGAGTCCCTGTTGGGGGAAATCCAGGTCACTGCGATCACTAGGTCCCAGACAAATGCTCACAATGATCTTCCAACTGCCCAATGGAGTAAGCAGACCCCTGATGCTGATTTGATTACAGCTTAGAAGGGGGATCCAATAATTGGTAAGTTTTACTAACACATTAAGGACCCTGAGAACTTTCCCCTGACGGATACTGATTACATTGGGAAAGAGGACCTAAGAGTGTTGATGAAATGTCCAAAAATGTTCCGAATCCAAGACGGTTTGTTGGTAAGGAAATCCCAAACTGGCCATGATCAGTGGGTGGTTCCTACCTCATTCCGAACCCTGATGTTAAGTCACGCCCATGATGCTGCCACCGCCGGTCATAGGGGGTTTCATACAACACTTGAAATCTTAAGAGAGGTTGCATACTGGCCACACATGGGGCAGGACCTCGACCAATACTTGAAGGGGTGTCTTGTGTGTGCACAATTTCAGCCATCATCCCTCACACTCCGTGCCCCTCTCCAAAAGAGGGAGATGACACTGCATTGGTCAGATTTGCAAATCGACTTTGTAGGCCCTGTAATTCACTCGTCGAGAGGAAACAAGTACATGTTGACCGTTACATGCTTGTTTACCAAGTGGGTGGAATGTCTCCCAGCCCCAAACTGCAAGGCAGAAACAGCAGCTGCCCTGATGATTAACCACATCTTTTCCCGTTTTGGTCTACCTCAAAGGATTGAGTCAGACAGGGGTAGCCACTTGAAGTAATGACAAAGATGTGGGAGATACTGGGGGTCAAAAGGAAGTTACATATTGCTTACCGGCCAGCTTCCTCTGGGGCAGTAGAACGCTAGAACCGAACCATTGTGAGCATCTTAAAAAAAGTTTGTGGCAGATTCTGGGCCAAGTTGGGATATCCGACTACCTCTGGTCCTAATGGCAATTAGATCTACCCCTTCATCTGCAACTAAAATGTCACCATTTGAGTTGATGACTGAACGCAAGATGGTGCTTCCCCAGTCTCTGCTCTACAGGACCCAAGAACAGACACTGATAAATGCCTCCACAACTCATGAGTATGTGGAGAATTTAAGGAAACACCTTCAGCATGCTTTTGCCTATGCTCAGCGGAATCTAGAAAGATCAGCTGATAGCATGAAAACCCACTACGACCTGAAGACCACCAGGAAGGAATATACTGTGGGGGACCGGGTCTATCTATACAATTTCCAAAGGAACCAGGCCAAACAGCAAACATTTTTGCCTACATGGAAGGGACCCTTTGAAATTATAGAGAAGATCTCCCCTGTTGCATACAAGATCCGCATCCCCAAAGGCAGTTTGGCAGAAGGGGAAGACAAGTGGGTCCATATTAATCAGCTGAAGTGTTGCCATCCCAGGTACAGTCTGCAGCAACTGGAGGAGTCCTCTGCAATACAGAGGGGGCCGCTCCAGAGTAATTCAGTTCCAACCCTAAAATATCCCATATATAGTCTCTAAAATATTATGACGCTTGTAAGCCACTGTCTCTGAATTATATCTTGTTTTTAAAAATTGGAAGGCTATGTCTATTAAAGTATAAAATGTATATGTCGCCCCACTATATCAATAGTGGGGGAGAAATGTCTATGAATAGGTATTGCCGCTTTCCTTTGTCATCCTAGGAGAAAGAAAACATGGAGACTGACCACGGAAGGTGACCTGGGGACCGGGAGCGAAGATCCGAGGGGCCCGGGGTACCGCCCAATCCTCCCATCAGGACCAGCAAGGAGAACTGATTGATCGACTGGAGGGAGGAAAAGATCCTGAACTGTGCCATCTATGGAATTGGAAGAAGAGGAGGCGAACATCCGAGATCTTGCGAGTTCCATCAGTGAAATGACAGAATGGCGATCGCAAAAGTGGGGGGCTTGTGGGATGTTTTTACCCATGCATCCAAGCCCTACCATAAAACTGTGCAGTACTGGCATGGAAAACATCATGATGGCCAGAACTCCCCACAGAGTGCACAGGGAAAACATGAAGAATAGGCTACCACCCATTTTTGCCTATGTTGTGAGCACAGGAGGGCACTGCCTAAAACCACCATTGGGCTACACACACAGTAGCCTGAAACTATGGGGAATGGCAATGCTTATTGCCAAAAAGCAACTCAGAACTGTGGGGAATTCATTTTCTTAATCCCAAAAAATGGTTGCAATACCGGTACTCACCACTATCAGAAAGCCGGCGTTTTAAAACCACCAGACTTTTGTGTAAAACTGAACAGAGGAACCCAAACCAGACCAAGGAAAGACTTGCTAAGAGGTGGATACAATGTAAAACTATATTCTGAAATGACTTGAAGGAAGTAATTATTTAATGTATAGGAAAAAATTGTAAGTTTGATTTAAACTGGGACCTAAAGTGACATTTAGCTGAATTCTGCCTGACAACTACCCCCGACAGGAGAAACCTGCTCAGCCACTCTTCCCAGGTCTAGCTGCATCCTGCTTCCCCACCAAAAGGAGTTGACACCTCTCTGATTAGATTAGGGGAGGGGCACCGCAAGAGGTTGAACAAAGTCTTGTCCTAGACTCAGGCAAATGTTATATTGGGGGGGCCGTAAAGTGGCTTCCTCTTGGGAGAAGTGGGAGGAGAAGTGCCTCTGGGAGCCACCCGAGCTGGAGGCGGGGGAAGACAGAAGCTTCCCCCATGTGCTTTGGAACCTAAACCACACCCATCTGGGCCAGAGCATAATTTAAAAAAAAAGATGGATAATTCATAGTACGGACTTGTCAGAATTATATAAGTAATATCATTATTCTTGTGATTTTTCTGTGCACGTTTTAAGAGGTGTTAGGACCCTGTGGTGTATTCTGGGGGGTTGCTAGCGGAAAATAGGGTCTTACTCCAAATGTCTGCATGTTAAAAATGTGACACTTCATCAATTAATGTCCATACTCCTTGCGCACATGTGTGTAATTTTTGGTAAATGTCCGATATTGGTAAACCAGTCAAAAAGCGCAAAATGTTGTCATTTTTTAATGCAAGCCCCTAGGAAGATCAGAGGTGGGCAAACATGGACCATAAGGAATATATAATGTGTACATGTAATTTCAACAAATTGTGTATCTGGGAAATATGTATTTGAATCAAATATAGATTTGTGGGCAAATTGACCAGGGGAGGATCCTCTGACCCATAAACAGACCTCATCATGATGACAATCCATTACCTTCCCCCAATCATGAGAGAGGGGAGAATTGGGCCAATGACAAGTAGAGAGGGACAGGCTTACCTAGGCACTGGCACACACCCATTTTCAAAACACATAAAAAGAGACTGCTGGGATAGGTAGAGACATTCAATTCCATTTTCTGCGGGACGCTCTGCCGGGAGACTCCAGACTTCACATCCATCTTCAGAGATCAGAAATTTACTTCAGAACTTAAAGCAAGGGCCTAAACCCACAAACTGAGAACTCTTCTCAGCAGGCCTCAGCATCCTTAAAATCATTTGCAAACTATTCCACAGCCGGGCGAGCTGTCTGAATTATTTTGCCAAGAACTTTTGCCAGTACCCAGAAAGCAGTGTTACATCCAGAATCCACTTGATCCGGACCGGAAAGAAGAGCAGTATCCAGAACCAGAGGCCACTGTATCCAGAGAGGCTAGACCAGCAGAGCAGAGCTGACCCAGAACGCTGTGAGCAGAACCAGAGATCCGGATCGCTGTGAGCAGAACCGGTGCCTGATTGACCCGCCGAGCAGACAGAACCGCCGCCGGACATGTTGACCAGATCCGTGACGAGGCCTATTTCAAATTTATATTGTGAGTACCTAGAAGAACTGTGCAGAACCAATCTCTTAGTTAAAATAATCTAATTCAAGCTATTTTAACCTAAGTAAAACTGCCTCCTAGAAATCGTGTCATCTGTCATTTTTAAAGCTGCACAACTGTCACCTGTCAATTCTGCAGCTGCAAGCTGTCACCTGTCATTTTGAGTTTTACTTTAAATCCGAAAATCTACCTTTATTAAATCGTCCGTATCTCTGGACTCGTTGGGGCTAGGAAGTAGATGACGTGAAGTTACAGGAAATGTCAAAGCACATGTACAAGCACAATGATAGAACAACCGAGGTAGCACAGTTGAACAATGGTCCTACAGGATGGGTACCATTTACGGTACATAACATACAATGAGGATGCAACAACGGATGGGTAGAATCACAGCTCCGGTGTCCAGGCGCAGGAGTAGCAAGAACCTACCACCCCTCCGTGGTCTGGGAGCCTGCAAGGTCAAACTTGCAGAGGCCTCTGAGACCCTGGCGGGGAAGAAGGGTCAGGGATAAGTTGTTTGGACAGGCATCGGTATGCAGGATAACCGGAAAGAGGGGCAGGAGAGGGGAGTGGATTGGCAAGGGAAAGTAGTCAAAATACAAAAAACTACTATTCACAATAACACATATTCAATCAGAGAAAACATGTTCATGATGCACCTCCCGGCAAGCACATAGCTCAGCCGAGATGATACGCTCAAGCTGTGCAAACCTCTCCTCTTCCCGCTCCCTCTGGGTCATCATGAGCACACCCAGAGTGGATCTGAGGGAAGCATACTCAACCTTCATGGCCTCCATGTGTGCCTCTGCGTAAGCAGCAATTGCTCGATGCAAAGACACTATTTCAGCCTGGCATGTCCTGTCTGAGGCCGCCATGCGCTGCCTGAGCGAGCGGGCCATGGACTGTGCCGCCTGCCGCTGGAGAAGCACCTGCCTAGCAGGGGGTGCACGGATTGGGCCACATGTTCCATGCTCATAGCGATGTTATCAATTGCTGCCCCCTGTCTTTCTGAATTGGCAGTCATGTCTTGCTACCACTCAGTATACCTCGGTGGTGCGCGGCCATCACGTTGCTGCGCTAGACACCTGGGGGACCCAAGGACCGGCCATCCTCGTTGGGCTGGCACCGCCCGCAGCTGCACGACTACATGCCCCTGTCGACGTGATGGCCCAGGCACATCAGCGACTCGTGTGGAGGGTAACCCTGGGTCCTGATCCACCACAGGCAGAGGTCCCACCACTATCTGGCCCCTCAGTACAGGTGTCACGGACAGAAGAGCATACACATCAGAATCACTCATCCCTGACGTATGGACCTGATGCACATCCAACTCGACATGGACGTCAGAGTGGTCATCTGGGCTGGACTCATTGCCAGCCAAAGACAAGATGGTCTGTAGCACATGTGGGTTCTCGTGGCCTACCACCCCACGACCCTCACTTTTGCTGGGTTGCTGTTGTGATAACAACCCTGTGCCTGGCATGACAACACCATACTCTGGCTCCATTGCGTCATCATCTGAAAAGTGGAGAAAAAAAAACATTAGTACACATGTTAGAAGCACATGACACACATACATCGACATCACACAGACAGCCAACACATCAAGCAGATATATCACACACAAAAGAGAGCCTGCCATTGTCATGGAGCAAGGCCATCAACCTGGTTTACCAGCTGCTGGAGGGGGTCATAGATTAATGGCAACCAGAACATTAAAGAAATGCATGTTTGCAGGAATAATCCTGCCTTAAAGAAGACTCCTATGTCCTTTTTGTAGGCGAAGAAGCCTGCAAACTACAATTCCCAGGCACCCCCGGGCCCGAAACACCTTTGTGAAGCCCACGTCGGGCGGGGCATGCACACGCATGCGCGCAAGGACAACAACAGCACAGGGCTTGTGCTCTGAAGCTCAACAAGAGAAGACGTGTTCTCTGGAGCTCCGAGCAAGGGGAAGCGCACGAGGGGCCACGCCCCAAACATCATCAACCCGGGCCCCTCGGGACATACAGATAAGTATTGCTTGTACTGGGAAGCCAAGGCTGACTCGCGGGAAGGCGCACACTGCTGTAGAAGCGATTGAAGTCCCTAACAGCTGTGACGAGGGGCATGAGGGGCAGCTATGACGAGGGGTGATGAGGGGCAGCTGTGACGAGGGGTGACGAGGGGCACGCGCAGGGGGCTCCGCCCGAAGTTCCTAGATCTCCCTGCTCCAGCAAAAGCTCCAGCAAAAGCTAAGTTCGACTCCTTTGACCACCAGAGCCATAGTTATTTGAACCACACGGCAGCACATGGCATTAACATACTAATTCCGTAACCCACTCTACAGGAAGAGAACAATACGCGGTTTCCTTAAAAGTCATTACGCGACTCGTGTGATTAATAACACGGGTCGTAACATATTTCAGCCCATATTCAAGACTTTTTGGGACCGCCTTTATAGCGGAGCCACGCACGGCGTAAATCCGCATGTGCAGGAGATAACCAGAGCAAAACAGTGTGCCTTATATATTGAGCATGCTGCACCTTGAATATCCAAAAGGGTGGAATTAACCTTTGAGAGTGAGCATGAATGTTAAGAGTTTGATGTGTGATGTAACACACGAACGGTAATTCCCACTCTCTTTTCAGCACTAAAACTGCTCCAGACTCAGGACCTGAGAGTGTGCAGGTAGGAGGCCAGCACTCACCCCTTGAGATAAGTCTCTTTCTGGCTTCTAATCTTGTTGTGTGGTGTGGTGGGGAAAAGTGCATGTAGTGAATTAGTAAATGTTTTATTGTGTTACCCTATGTCCCCCTACCCGTCCACCTCCCTTGCCCTAGTCCTTTTACCAGTTACCCTTGCTACGGAACCCATCCAACCAATGAGACCCTAACCCTCTTTCCCCACTAGGGTCTCGGAGGCTTGTGTGAGTTTCAACTTGCAGCCACCTAGACCGTGGAAGAGTCGGTTGGTTCTTGCCACTCCTGAGCCTGGAAACTGAAGCCGTGACAGCCATGCATGCCAGGTCACTTTGACATTGCATCAGTGAGTAGGCATGTAGAACGGTGTTACACGGCTCAGAAGTGGGTTGATGCAGTGCAGAACATGTGTACGTTACCCACTATCTACATGAACAAGTACTTCATGATGTGTATCAAAAAACGGGAAGGCAGTGCAAGGGCAAGTTCAGGCATCACGTGCAATGTGCATGCAATGGGTTGCATGGCTACAAGCAAACCCCCCTACCCCCTGAGTGAAAATGCAGGTATGCCTTGCATGGTAGCAAAAGGGTGACCAGAGACCTGTGTATTGGCAGACAGTGTTGACTAGCTTCCATTGCATCATCTGAGTCAACTGACACACAGCAGATGATGTTGGGACAGTAAGCAGGGCACATGATGAACCCTCAGTAGTACACCCATGTGTGCAAAAGCCACTACACCAGTTGGACAGAGTTAGTGGGCCTGAAACTTGGGGAGGACTGGGCCCCACACAGACTGTGACATCCTAAACATGTGTGTGATGCAGGACTGAGCCAGAGTGGGCATGGGATGGCTGAAGAAATGCCATGAAATTTAGGTCATCCTGGACATCTGCCATCTGCACAGTCCAAGTGAGACACCCTGCATGAAGGGCAGAGGATGTACCCCACTGCATGTGTCTGGCAGGTTGGCTGGTGGAAGTTAGCATGTACACAGGAGGCTTCAACCGGCCATTGCAGTACGCCAAAATGATGCACACCAGTGCAATGTTGACATTGAGGTGCAGGGGGGGTGGAGGGACAAGGGGGCATGCCTACGTGGATTACCCGCATGCAGGCAGAGGACGCATGCATGTCAGTGCTGAGACTTAAGACACCCCTGGCTACATGCAGAAGGGCCAGTGAGCTGGAACATGGACTGGAGGGGTATCCGGGTGACTAGCATGTGAGTAGGGGGCAAGTGTGGTGATGAGGACAGTCCCCGTCACCTCTACATGTCCACCATCCTGCACAGCATGCACGCATCAGTGAAGCATTACATTACTTGCACATTACAACCATGTACACATGACATGTAGTGGCAGTCTGCACAAGACATCACCCAAGTAAAACACACATGGGCACGACAAACACACAACAATACTCTCTTGACGCGGCATCAAATTCCTGCATCTCTCCCACTCCTTCGACCAATTCTGCTGGTATGAACTCCGCAACGAGTGACTCGTGCGGAGTGAGGTCATCCTTCTCAGGTGGTGGCCCACGGCCAGTCACCAGAGTCATGCTGTAATTAGAGGCACGCTTCCCCTTAGCGCTGCGTTTGAGGTCATCCCAACGCAGCTTTGCGCACCTCATGGCCGAATGCACTCACATTATCCGCGACATGCTTCCAGTGGGTATTCTGATGGGCAGCCGTAGTTTGACAATTCGGCCCCACTAGCATCTCACGGCTGTGGTCCCGCACGTAGTCCACAAGGGAGTCCAGTTCCTGTGCACAGAAAGGCTTCTTCCTTGACCTGCAAGATGTTAAAAGCACCCCTGCACCTGCAAGGCTGTATGTGACCCCGGTGATGAAGTGATGGGTCACGCAATGCACAGGCACCCCAAAACTGCAATAAAACCGTGCATGCAACCACCGGTAGCACACGTGTGTGGAATTAACATCCCGCAGTACACGGTGGCACCCAGGGACACGAAAACACGTACACGTGGGACACGCAGGCTACTATGACCTCAAAAACGGGTATGCGATACACAGTGGCACCCGCAGTGGGAAAAATAAGGTGCGCGACTCACCGTCAGACTAGCGTGATAATGAAAAACACGCGTAGTCAATACCCCTGCCAAAAGAAGAGATCCTCTGTGAAGTTGTGATGGTGCACGAAACAACACAAAGTAGCAACACACACGTCGGTCTCCACGAAAGGCACATACAGCGAACTGCTGGCCCTGCTCACCTTTAACCCGTGCTGAGGGAAACGCCACATCACTTATGCGCTTAGGCCCTTTCCTCGGATTACACGCATTAACACGTGGACGTGCAGTTTTTTCACGTGCCAAATCACTCCATATCCAGCTGGCCACGCGACAACACACGGAACGCCACGCTTCTGCCCAGAAGGCCATTTTCCTGCCCCCTAGAGCCCCGCGCATGCTCCCACCTGCCATCTGCTGCTGCCTGCCTGCTTGCTGCCCACGTGCCCTGCTATTTGGTGCCTGCACATCAGCCATCTCCAGCGGTCCATTTGGTGTGCCCACCCCTGCTGGAACAGAAGACTCCTGACTGGTCTCCCATCGCTCCAAAGCCCAGCCCCAGGACCCACTTGCCCACCCACACCTGCCTCGGGGGTCGCCATGTTGGGGCAAACACCATCAGAGACCACTGGTGACCCCCAGCCAGAGAGGCTACAAGCTTCAGCGATAAGGAAGTTGGTATCCTGGTGGAGCAAGTTCTGGGGCATTATGATGCCCTCTTCACAGCATCGCACGCCGACAAGGAAGGACGGGAGAGAATCTGGGAGGATGTAGTGGGTGCCATCAACGCGGAGGGGGTGGCACCCGCGACATCAAACACGTCCGGAAGCGCTGGGAGGTCTTCATGTCCAGGACCCTCAGCAAGGCCCGGCGCCTCTTGAAGGCAGAGGATGCAGAGGGGTGCCGGGTCAGCCTGACCAACATCCAGACGAGGGTCCTGGAACGCATAAGCCCAGCACTCCACATCCAGATCCTTCAGAGGCAGACCCGTCTGGAGTTGAGCGGTAAGTGGCCATGCATTGCTGTGTGAAACAGATCATGAAGAAGTCTGCTGGTAGTCATCTACTTGCCTGTATGTGTGACATAGGCCATGTATGGATGTGTGTGTGCATGGACATCATGGTGCTGCATGTGAGACCAGTCATGCGTGAACCACATGGATGTTGCATGTGTTACAATGCAACATGGGGAGCAGCATGTGGAATGCACACATGAATGCATGCCTGTCTCTGTTCTTGGACATGGATGGGGTGTGAGAGATGGGTGCTGCTGTCATGGACATGTATGGTGTACATGTCTGTGTGTCTGAGTAGCGTGTGCGTGACTTTGAAATGCCATGGATGCATGACACATGTCCGTGACGATGTGTTGATTAATCGATGCAGTCTAGTCATCCTTGTATCCACTGTGTCTGTGGTGTACGAGGCCAGATGCATGAGCCATCGGTGATGTGTGTGCATGGGATCAGTATGACCCATGATGCATGTGAGTTTAAAGACAACATTGTATGTTAATAGAGGCCCTTGGACACGCATGCAAATGTTGATTGCATGTGCCGTGCCTGTTTCTGCATGTGTGTTGCCTGCATTGACCCATGTGTTGTGGAGGGACATGATGGAAGTGACAATTGACAGTGCCACTCATGTGCTATTGCTTCCTGTCTAGGGGACTATTGTACAGTTCCCTGATGATTGTGTTCTATGTCTCTCTCTACACAGTGTCGAGTGAAGAAGAGGGTGGAGACGGTGCTGTGGAGCAAAGCAGCGGGGTTGCCTCCAACGGCCAGTGACGCAAGGACCACCCACCATCCCAGGAATTACCATCATCCGGGAGCGAGGGGACTGGTGCCGCGTCTACCACTATGGCAGCAGCAGAAGGGGCGGGTGAGCCCCCACAGGGGCTTGCGATGGTGGAAGACGGTGCAGAGCCATCCAGGTTGGTGGTGTACACAGAGGAGGAGGAGGCCGCTACTGATCCGCACTGGTGCAAGTGGTGAAGTCTAGGGCCAGGGGCAGGAGGCAGCAACGGTTGCTGCGGAGGGGCCAGTGCATGTCACTGTCCCTGACCATGTGACTGCACCACCATGAACCAGCAGGGATGCCCCATCCCAGGCCCGTCCGCAGGTAGGGGGGAGGGCCACGTCATCTGGCACTCCACTACCTGCCGACGCGGAGGCTCATGACCGAATGGAGTCCATCCTGATTGGTGTCGCGTTGCATACGCGTGACATTCGTGATGACGTGCCCGCTTCCAGGGAGGACCACGCACGCCATCACAAAGAGCTGTGTGGCAATGTGGCACAGTTGGGAGGGGCCCTGGTCGGAGGGTTGCTACATGTGTCGACCACTCTGGCGGCCCTCTCCTCCTCTGTGCAGATTATGTGCCAGTCGTTCTCCCTGCCGTCTTCCGGCCCAGATTCCACCAGGGCCCCCTGTGGACCTGGCCCGACCAACGCAGCCATCTTGGTGGAGATCACATCCCTTCCAAAGTCGGGAGTCGGAGGCCAAGCAGGGGTGGACACCCCACCAACTGGAGACCAGCAGATGAAGGATGTGCCAGCATCATCAGGCAGGGCACATGGACGGCAGCAGCAGGCTCATGGTGGGAGCGATGATGGCTCAGGGCCATCAACATCAGAGGGGCAGGCATCAGCCGGAGGGCAGGAGGACCCTGGAATGGGAGTGTATTCTGTGTGGCAGCAGTTGGGCCAGAGGATAGATGCAGATCGGGGGTGGGCGGATGAGGAATGGCTCAATATGGTCAGGGCGGAGTTCTCCATGCGCAGGGCCTTGAGGGGGGCCGAGTGCTTGGAGGCAACTCGCAGGGAGTTGGAACAGGCCATGACTACATCCCTGCGTGACCTCAGGGACAGGGGAGAGGCCCGCGTCCGGGGCATCGACATGGAGTTCTATGATGCCCTGGCCGGGACATCACAGAGTGAGCCGTAGGACTTGCCCGCCGCCTTTGTATATAGTTAATTAGTGTTAGGTTTCCTTTCTGTTTTAATTTCTTTTGGGGCGCTTGGACAATGCCCCACCTTTTTCTATATAGTTGTTCATTAGGTAGGGTTTTGTGTATGTTTTCTTTCAATGGTTGGGCTCATGGACCCTGGATTTGTACTTTGTATATAGTTCAACACTGGATTTCACTTCTTTTTTTTTCATGGATAAATGGTTTTGTCTTCTTTTTTCACTTTGGATTTGTTTTGACGGACATACACTTTGGACCCATCTGCTTCTTGATTGTTTTGGATTCCGCTTTCACACATTTTTACTTTTTATTTTGGGCATGCAGCTTTTTCTTTATTATTTCCATTATTGTATGTTTCATCTCATTCCCTTGCTTTTGTGTTTAAGCATTTTTATGTCATACTTTTATGTGTGGTATTCTCTCTTTGGTTTCATGCATGTAACAATGTGTGTTTTCTCAATCACTTGCACCCATTGTGTGTGTGTGGCGGAAATGTGTTGATGTGTATACTTGCCATTTGGGATGTATCATGTGATTGGGATTTCAATGTGGGGTGGATGTAACTGTCACTGCTGGTTGGGTGAGTGGGTGGGAGACATGAGTCGGGGCCTGCTGGCAGGTACCTGTCACTGCTGGGTGGGTGGGGGTGCAGGAGGACATGAGTCAGGCCTGCTGGCAGGTGGGTGTCACTGCTGGGTGGGTTAGTGGGTGGGGGGACATGAGTCGGGGCTTGCTGGCAGGTGCCTGTCACTGCTGGGTGTGTGGGGGTGCAGGGGGACATGAGTCGGGCCTGCTGTCAGGTGCCTGTCACTGCTGGGTGGGTGGGGGTGCAGGGGGACATGAGTCGGGGCCTGCTGGCAGGTGCCTGTCACTGCTGGGTGGGTGGGGGTGCAGGGGGACTTGTGTCGGTGCTCACTTGTGCATGTTGACAAGTGGGCTGGCTGGGGGGCATGGCCAGAGTGGATGGGCTGCCTGCAGAGCATGGCCAGGGGTGCAGGGTAGTCCCCTGTGTTGTGGGCTGCCTGCAGGGCCTGGGTAGGGGGGAGAGGGCACACCTGGGAGGACACACACTGCCAATTTGTGTTGGGGCACACCAGGAATACATGTACCCCGCTCGCCCAGCGTAATCGCGTGTGGAACCCCCTGCACACCCCTCAGTATACATGTACCCCGCTCGCCCAAGGCCTATCGCAGGTACAACTTCCCGCACACCCCCAAGATACACGTACCCCGCTCACACAAGGCCTGTCGCATGTAAGACTTCCCGCGCACCGCCAGGATACACGTACCCCGCTCGCACAAGGTCTATCGCGTGTAAGACTTCCAGCGCACCCCCAGAATACAAGTACCCCGCTCGCACAAGGCCTATCACGTGTGAAACACCCCGCGCACCCCCAAAATACACGTACCCCGCTCGCACAAGGCCTATTGGTGTGAAACTCCCCGGGAACCCCTCAGAATACACATACCTCGTTCGCACAAGGCCTATCGCGTGTAAAACTTCCAGGGCACCCCCAAGATACACGTACTCCGCTCTCACAAGGCCTATCACGTGTAAAACTTCCAGCGCACCCCCATGATACACGTACCCCGCTCACACGAGGCCTATCGCGTGTGCAACGTCCATCGCACCCCCGAAATACACGTATCCCGATCGCCGAAGACCTATCGCGTGTGAAACTTCCCGCGCACCCCCATTATATACGTATCCCGCTCGCACAAGGCTTATCGAGTGTTGAACTTTCCACGCACCCCTCAGAATACACATACCCCGCTCGGCGAAGGCCTATCGTGTGTAAGACTTCCCGCGCACCTCCAGAATACATGGACCCTGCTTGCACATGGCCTATTGCGTGTGCAACACCCTGTGCACCCCCGAAATACACGTACCCCGCTCGTACAAGGCCTATTGCATCCGATCCTTCCCGCGCACACCCCAAATACAGGCAGGCACCCCATCCACCCTGGGCATGCCCCACAGGCAGCCCACACCACAGGGGGGGTGCTTTTTCTACGCTATTTACCTGGCGCGAGCGGGGTACGTGTATTCAGAGGGGTGCGCAGGGAGTTTTACACGTGTTTTCACTGCTGCGGGAGGGGTACGTGGATTCTGGGGCATGCGCAGGAAGTTTTACACGTGTTTTCGTGGTTGGGGGGCTGTATGCACGTTCACTGGGCTTTGCGCCATGTACTGGATTTGTGCGCTGTTCATGGCTCACGGGGCGGGGTTGGGGGCGTAACTGGTGCTGCTGCAGGGTCGCTGCGCCACTCTGTGCCACCGCTGGTTATAGATATTGAAATCCATGAATACGTTGTGTGCTGAAATGGGTTTTGGCACACGTGGCTGGCGCAGACTGCCGCACACGCACACTGTGCGCCGGCTGCGTGCGCCACTTGTGTGCCGAATTCTATGAATTACCCCCAATATCTTTAGATAACCTGGGCAGACTCTCCGTCCCTGGGTTTAAACATGATTCTGCTTCACAGTTCAAGAAAACAATAAATCCTGATTTTTAACAAAGTTCCAATACAGTTCGATGCAACTTCAACATGTCAACAGAAAGTTCCAACACAAAGGCTGTAAGACTCATCTTCTTCTTGTAACAGGTTCTCATTTCCTCAATAGAAACAATGTTTGTCTTGGACAGGATGATTTGCCACTAAGGTCATTTTAAAGAAATACAACTTCTCTATAAATGCCTTGCACAGCACCATTAACAACATAAAATGTCTCTGTCAGGACCACCTTGTAGCACTCTTTCAATTTCCACCTGGTCTGCTTCCGGGCCAGGCACACCACCTCCAAAGGTTTTCCATCCGGGGATACTCTCCAGCTTGTGTGGTCAATGTCAAGAGACAAGAGGTTACAACATCTGCATAGCATTCAATTGCAGCTTCAAAACTTTCAACCACTTTCAGCCACTTTTCAGGGAAAATAAAATTCACATGAATGCACTTCAATACTCTTCTGCAAATTATGCCCCCCTGCTTCTGGATATGTCTTCTCAGGATGGGCAGCCTTTTTGCCATTCTTGTTTCCCCACTACACATGCGACTAACAGGGATATGGTATCGTCCTACCTTTACCCTGGGTTTGGCAATGAGTATTTATCCCAGCTTGCGCTATAGGTTGTATACAATATGGCCAACTGTTTATAGTGACTATTTCGAATTACATAATTTTGAATGCCAAAATGTTGAAAAAATGTTACCTAAAAAATACAATTGAATGTCTTTCTTTTGTTATTTTTTGTTTGAAATGGGGGGTTCCCCGCAACCCCCCTTTTTTTTAATTACCCTTTGTTTTTACTCGCGAAACAAACAAAAACATATTAACTGGATACCATGGCCAACACGTCAGAGCTCATAGACCTTGCATTATCCCCCTTTCTGATGTCGGCAAGATTGGCTCGATTGTGTTTGTCTTGGTTTCAGTCTCTTTTGACTTGGATACTGCCTATTAACTCTTCACAAAGTTGCGCCCTCGAGGTGCTGGGTTTTCCTCTGACGCCCATTTTTAAGGTTACAGTCATTTGTCTTCGCCATAATAGGTGTTTGCTGCTTTTCCCTAGATCGTATTCCAAAATAACTTGGGAATCACTTTGACGCACACATAAGTGCTGCTTTTGCTGCTTTGCAATAGTTTGGTATTCAAATTAACTTGTGAATCACTTTCATTCACACTTGAGTGCTGCTTCTGCTGCTTTGCAATAGCTTGGCATTCAAAACTGTTCTATACACTACATTTGCTTCTATGCGAGCTTTGCTCACTCTCCAAATGCCTGCTCTCAACACACAAGTGGAGACAGAAATCTCAGGGGTCACTGACAGCCTATGAAGGACGTGCGCCTCTATTCCCCCACCACTCACAGAACTAATGATGCTGTAGCTTCTTGCGACCTAGAAACTGCCTAGTTTAGTCCGCCTTTCGCCCATGCCACTTCCAATTGGAAATCCTCTTGCTCTAGAGGTTTTCTGGTGCACGCCAGCCACCGGAGACAACTTCGAGACCCTTGGATGCATGTCTGCCACCTGAGACAGCCTCCTGCATGTTTTCCACTGTGCAGTCTCTTCAGAACAGGTCCCAAGGGGAAAAGATTTCTGTCTGCACGCTTCTTGCTGCACAACATTTGTACTACAGATTTCTGGAGCCTCTCTGGACTCGCAGCTGCTATCTTCCACCCAGTGGTCCCGGCATCCTCTCTCTACTTCAGCTTCTGCCTGGGCTGCCAGCACGAACCACGCTGCCTCGGCTTCCGGCTTCCTCTACTCTTCACCAACAACTCCAAATCTTTTGACTGACCTAAAGGGGCCTTTTAAAACTGTCTGTCTGTGGGTCATCTGCATTAATGAACTGACCACTCCTGCAACATTGTACCTTGTGAGTCCCCTTTTTTGTTCAAGTACTTAGGGAATTATGGGACTTGAAGTCCCTAATGGAAACATGTGGTTTTCTTATGTCTGTTGTTTTATTGTTAAACCTGCGTTTGTTCATTATAACATTTGTTAAAGGAACACCATAAATATTAGTCATTAGCCTTGATTGGGAAGGGAAAGGCAATCATTTTACGCTGGTGTTATTCCCACATTTCATTTCACTGCACCTTTGGGTGTATCTTGTGGAACAGCAATATGGTTTTTACAGGAGCCATTACATACTTTTACATTGCAGAGCCATCCTCCCTATCGGTAGACAAATACTGTGCCTCATCCTAAAGATTTCTCTCACTCCCCTGGGCATTTTTTTCCTCCCAGGTGATTTGCCCACAGAACACCACCCCCAAAGTCAGGATCAGAAAGCATTTGCCTTTCCCTGGCCACCTTGTAGGAGACTTCTGGCAGGGAATTAGTGAGGAGTCTGCTGATCCAGTCATTCCTCGAAATCCACCATATTTTGGGGACTCGACAATCCGGCTTCTGCCCAAAACATGGGACCGACACTGCCCTTCTGCACATGAAGAGTCAGCTTGATGACACTAATGACTGGGGCACTGACTCTTTTCTTCTATTGCTTGACCTCTCAGTGGTGTTCGACCTTGTGGATCATGACATCTTTTGCCGTGCCCTCCTCTTTTCAGCCCATTCTCTCCAGATGCCACTAAGAGGTTTGCTTCTTTCCTGGCTGACAGATACACCCACGCCTACATCCTACAGTGTATCCCAAGGCTCCTGTGTCTGCCCTACACTCTACAACGTGTGTACAAAACCAATGTTTGACAATCTTGACTCTCTCGGCATTTCATGCACTAACTACGCCGATGATACACAAATTCTTTTCCCACTTACTGGCAACCATTCCAAGGACACTCTCCTAATAAACGCAATCTATGAAGCTATGCAATTGTGGATGGCCGCACACAGCCTTTTCCTCAATGATGAAAAAACAGAGCTTTTCCTCATTGCCCTCATGCCTACCTGGCAAAACTAGACCAGGCCTACAAAGCCTTCATCGTTGATGGTCAAACATTACTGCCTCTACTTCTGTGAAGATTCTAGGCGTGCATTTCAACACCTTTCTGGGCATAATCCGCCAGGTCAACCATAGTGCTTCATCATCAGGCTTCACCACCAAGCTCATTAACACCAGTAAACCCTTCCTTACTGCCAAGAACAGGTTTGAAGTTGCCCGTGCCTCATAGGATCTAAACTTGATTACTGTAATTCATTACTATGCTGCACCTCTGGAAAAAAGCATGCACACATTAGAAACAATTCAAAACAATGCCCTCTGGGTTGCATTAGACATTGGCAAGCATAAACACATTTCTTAGGCCAGAAAGGCTGCCAACTTGCTTCCGGTAGAGGACAGAATCAAGATCCTGTCAAACACCCACCAATGTCTTTCTAACAATGCCCCCAACACATTTATGAAGAATATTAAGAAACATTATTCAGCAAGGCCAGTACAATCAGTGTACAAGCATCACGTCATCACACCAAGGTTCAACCGGAAAATATCAGGAGGGTCCAGTTTCCCAGTCTGCGCATCCACCCTCTGTAATGGTCTCCCACCCCATCTTTGAGACAAACCCTCCTACAACTCCTTCAGAAAGAATCTCAAAACCTACCTCTTCAACTAACGTTTCCACCTACCTTGCCTCTCCCTCTTTTCTCATTCCTGTTATACTGTTTCTCCTCCTTTGTAACCATGTAACCAGCGCCTAGATTCTTTATAAATGTACAAATAAATAAAAATAAAAATAAAGAAGAAAACCAACAGAATACTCAACCACTAGCAAGTCGCCCTCAGACCCATGAGAGGAATGGAATCAGCACTTCTATCCATATGGGGCAACCTAAAAATAAATGCAGACATCAGCACCTGATCGGCCCTCGTGTTACTGGACATGTTTGCAGCTTTCAACACAATCAGGCACACATTTCTAATGCAGAGACTCAAGGAATCTGGCATGTAAAACTATGCTCTACAATGGCTAAAATCTTTCCTCACCAACCTGATTGAAAGAACTTACCTACTGTGGCTCCTGCCTCTCGCCATTCGTCTTCAACATATCAACATATACATGTCCCCCCTAATGAAACTCATTTGAACCCACTGACTGACCGCTGTCAACTACACAGATGATACTCAACTCATCTTCAAGATAACGTTAACCCAAGACCCAAACAACACCCTCAACAAATGCTTGACAGACATTTACACCTGGATGACAATCAATAATCTCAAACTTAACCTTGCCAACATGGAAATAATGATCTCTTCCAATGTGTATAACGCAACACACACACAACTGAACTGGTGGCCAAGCATAGGAACCCAACCGGAAGCATCGGCCATGATAAAAAACCTGTTAATGCTTATTGACAACAGACTCTCACTACAACCATAAGTCAACACGATAGCTAAGAAATACCTCTACCTCATGCGACCAATTAGAGGAATCCACTCTACCTCTCTTTCCCACACAGAACCCTTGCAATCATCTCCTTAGTATTATGGAAAACAGACTAAGCACACTGCCTTTATCTTGGAATGCCAACCTCTATCTTATCCCTTTCCCCTCACTAACCAGCTAAACTTACTTTCTTATAAAGCCATGTCAGTGCCTGGAGACCATGTAGTAATGGTCGCGTTACACAGTATACGTCACCTTAATATAGCATAACATACCATGTACACATAAACAAGAATTAACTGATGTACAAATAAGGAAGATTGATAAACTTTACAACACACCTCCTTCCCTTTGGAAACCCTGTTGTTTCAAACCAGGGATGTAGTATTAATGGATTGAGTGGCTTAACACTTGCTGGAGAAGGGGAATACTTCAAGAGTGCCACCCTCTCCTTGTTCCACACTTCACCTCCAATCATTCTGACTATGCAGCCAAAATATTTCTCTACAATATTCACTGTTGAGTACTTAGACTCACACTTCCTTCCCCTCCTTGGCAACAGGATCTTAACACTGTCACCCTTTTCAAATACACCCTCTTTGTATCCACACCTGGGATCATATTGCATTTCAGCCATCTGATGCCTAATACGCTCTATGTCAGAAGATACAATTCTTGATTTGCACAGCCAGACTAGTCCTAGTAACATGTTTAGTTTGCGTCCCCTGAACACTTCAAATGGAGGTACTCGAGTCGTGCTTAAGGGGTAATTTTGTACTGAAATACTCTTCATATAAGCATATTCTTCCAATCGTCATTCATACTGACAGACATACGAATTCCATCCATTATTGTTCTATAAACTCTCAATCCAACTGTCGCTCTGGGAGTGATAAAGAACAGTCCTCTTCTGTTCTATCCCCATTCCCTTCAACCACTCTTGGAATTCTTTAGAGGTGAATTGCGAACTATTATCACTCACGATTACTGAGGGTTATCCTTCTACCCAAAAAAACACAACCTCCAAATATGTTATGATAACAGGAGACTTGACTTCACAAAGAATTCCCACTTCTGTACAGTAGATCTATGGAAACAATAACATAACTCTCCCGTGCACCTCAGAAATTACTTATAATCAGCTATAGCTTCCCACGACATATTTGATGCTCTCTGAACCTCAATGGGAGGTACCTAAGTCTTCAATACGTTGTCACTATCTTGACAGGGCACAAAATCCCTCACCTGTTGCTCCATTAAAATCATCCTTTTCTGGCCACCAAAAACATGTTCTGAAAACATGTTCTGATTATTAATTTGGTTCTGTAACACCCATATGTCCTTAGTGTCCTACCATCACCACTACCTCTCTCATTCCTTCAGGAACTCACAATCACTCACCTCTACACATACATACTCACCTTGTATACTCAACTCCTTGTTGAACTCTTTCGCCCTTCTCACACCGTTTGGTCAGGACTTGTTTCTTGACCTAGTGATACTGTGCACTCTGAACACACGCCATGTTCAAGTCTTCCTTCTTATTGCAACTCTCGACACTAAAAGTATCCTTGATGTCGTCTCCCAACCTAGTACACTATTCCACAACATAATCACCAACAGCATTCCTTGACAAACCATCTGCAACAGCATTCTTCTTCCCATCAAATTCTTAATCCTGTAATCTTGTCACCCATTTGACAATTCTCTTACACACTAGCATATTACATCCCACAGGAAGAAGCGTGTATCTCAGCGTTGCAAATTCATCTAAAAAACAAGTTTCTTTTTACTGCAGGAAACTCTTTTTCAGAGACAACCACTAGGCCATGCATGTTTACAGCATTCTATTTGGAAGATTTGTCTTAAGGTTAGCAATGTTTGTATAAGGCCCCACCCCCACCACTAAATTGCTTGCTCGCCACATTGTTAAAGTGAAGAGTGAAAGGAGCAGCAGGAGAGACCGATGCTGCAAGCCACACTGGAAGCTGCGTGCACTCATCTGGAGTAGTGCACTAATTGACCTTTTCACAATTTACCTCGGGAGAATTAACCTTGGAAGAATTTACCTAATTTAAAAGGTCAATTAGGACATATATACAGGGGGAAACCCCCGCACTCCCCACCCAATCCAACAAAACCCTGCAACCCCCCACCCAATCCCTTTATATTATTTATAATACAAAACCAACACAATACATATATAAAATAACTAATATAAAGGTCAATTGTGCAGAAGGTCAATTAGGACCACTATAATTATGTCAATTAGGACAAAAGGTCAATTGTAAAAGGTCACTTTGAGTAATACCGTTTCAACTGCAGCCAGTCTCCTGATTTCTAGGATGAAATCAGTAAGTCCCAAACCACCCTGTCATAGAACATGGTTGTGATTTGTGAACTTGCATCGCTCTAATAACATCCTCTGATGGAAGGTATCCAATGAAGTATATTCCACCAGCTCCCCCTCCATATAGTTGCAGTTTTTATTCACAGCACAAAACACTGCCAAATGGTCCCATTTCATTATTTAATCTTCTGTCATGGATGGCAGAAAGGGTGGGCAATGTGCATTTGGCATGGTGGAGACATGTGGCAAAGGTGTTAAGATACCACTGAGTTCAAAGTCAATCTTACCTGGGCTGAATAAAGTCGGAACCCAACATGTAAGACTTTGAAGAGGATGTGAGGTGGCATTACTCAACGGACTAGCAAGACTGGCTGATCACACGTGGTTTGTTCTACACATGTACCATCTTGGCATTGATGGTCTGAGGCTGGTGGTGTGCTTTCTAGAGTTCAAGAACATTGTTGTAGTAGAAACCTCTGGGAGTTGTTGAGCTGACAAGAAGCAGCGACGGGAGTGCAAAAACGAATGCGCAATTTTGAAGCATTGGTTTCCCAAAGTAAACTTGATAAATCACAGGTGTTACTAATACTAGGTGACATTTTGGAAGATACCTCTCTGTGCTTTACTGTGGTGTAAACATAGGCAAGCTCACAAACAGAACAGTAATAGCATACAAGCTAATGCAACCAAGGCCGTCCTTCCGCAGCACTGCACTGTACTCTCTAGAGCTAGGACACAACAGAAGCAGGAGGTTCTGGGAGGACGGAACAGATCTGGTAAATGGCTGCTGCAGAGAGGGCTGCCGTAAAGCTCTTCCGGGTTCATTTCATACAGCAAAGATGTGCTACACCACTTGATCCACCGGGACACAATTCTATCGCAGAACGTGCAGGTGGGTGAGATGTTGCCACTCTCTGTCCTGTAGTAGGAAGGACGTCCACTCTTTGGGCTTTCCTGCTGGGGCAAAAGAGGCTGGTGGCAATGCTGTGGTTGGCGATGTGAATGTCACACTCTGGCATGCTCCACTTTCCGATGTGACCGGCTGTCTTTGCAAGATCCAGTAGAAAGGTGTCTGGGTATATTTGTCCTGGCCTCTAGATGTGGCGCTCTCCTCATCCCCATCAGGTGTCTCAAACACCTTTTCCAAAATCACGTGTTGCTGTCTGGACATAAACGGGTCACCACCTTCATCGTGTCCTTCACCATCATCAGTAGTTCAACTGGCTTTGTTAATACTGTACCCGTGTATGGACCCCATGCTTCAAGAACAGTGTCTGCAAACTCTTTAATCACTTGCTGAGCACAGGTGCTCGACGTTGCTCTGTGATAACCAATGAAAGATTCCTTCTTACACGTTTAAGATACATCCGGTAGTCTCACTAGTTTGACAATTAGGGACACAGTGCCACGTATAACTTGAAAATGATATAAAAGATGTTTGGGAAAATATTGGAACCTGCTAGGCATTCATCTGTTTGTAAAGTGTGGCAACAGTGATTACAAAGTCTTGGAGCGTCATCTAGTGTAAAATCAATGAATTTTACATTCGTTAAAAGAAAGGACAGCAACATGTACGAGTTTAAATAGCATACTGCTAGGCATGCATGACAGTGCTGTGGAGGGCGACTACCCCGCTCCTACAAATCCTGCCATATGTACAGTATTATGTTCTGTCAAATACCCAGTGCAGGCCCTATGTCTGCCAGCACCCTGTGAGAGATGTGTGTGACCCTAATTCCCCGACCGACTACCACAAATTCCGAACAGCAGGGTCCCCCTTTCTGTGGTTCGGCTGATACTAGAATTGAGCCCCCTGCTGTTCCTGTAAAGTGTGTTTAAGGGTGCCTTGCCTCCAGCTCAGTGTTATGTGAACAGCGCCTATTGATCCTTCAATAGGCGCTGTTTACATGACACTGAGCTGGAGGCAATGCACACTTTATGTGCAAGGCCGTCGGGTCGCCCTTGTGCGGCCACAGCCTCTGAGCGCAGGTGCTGGGAATACCTAAAGGTACCCTGAGGCCTGTGTGTGTGGGAGGCTATTACTGCCGCTGAGCAAGTGATGATGGAAGCCTTTTACCGCTCTGGCAGCTCCCTAAGCCAACCAGTAAATTGTATGCTGGTTTCTGCGACTTTGTTTGTTTAGTGGGGAGGGCCACGAGCAGGCAGATAGAGGCAGCACTTTCCTCAAAAGCAGGGATGTAGAGGCAACACTTTCATCAAAAGCTGGGAGGTAGAGGCAGCACTTTCCTCAAAAGCAGGGATGTAGAGGCAACACTTTCCTCAAAAGCAGGGAAGTAGAGGCAGCACTTTCCTCAAAAGCAGGGATGTAGAGGCAACACTTTCCTCAAAAGCTGGGAGGGAGAGGCAGCACTTTCCTCAAAAGCAGGGAGGTAGAGGCAGTACTTTCCTCAAAAGCAGGGAGGTAGAGGCAGTACTTTCCTCAAAAGCAGCGGGGTAGAGGCAGCACTTTCCCAAAAAGAGCTTGCAGTAGCTGTCTGATTCAGCCATACCTTGGTGGTTGTTTTCGGTTTTCCCCCTTTTTTTTATCTTATTGAGGCCTTAGGGCCACCTTGCAACACCAAACACAATGCAATGCCTATGACACACAGAGTATGCTAAGGTAATAAAATAAAAAAAATAAAAATGAAACACTTCCAAAATGTATCTTGTACACAT
The DNA here is from genome assembly GCF_040938575.1 of Ambystoma mexicanum. Classification (NCBI taxonomy): domain Eukaryota; kingdom Metazoa; phylum Chordata; class Amphibia; order Caudata; family Ambystomatidae; genus Ambystoma; species Ambystoma mexicanum. The sequence goes on from NC_090922.1 coordinate 1,400,359,828, forward strand.
CGACATACTGGGCCCGATTCATGGAATATTTGCCCGGTTCAAAGTGAATTTGCACTGTTGAAAAGTGACTTTGCTCTGCTGACACAAACCCTGATTCATGGAACCGTGCAAAGTGTATTTTTACCGTGCAAAGTCCGGACAAAGTCATTTCATACTGTAAAAATGACTATGCGCTGACGTTGCCCAGACTTTGCACTGCAAAAAATACACTTTGCATGGTTTCATGAATCAGGGTTTGTGTTGGCAATGCAAAGTCACTTTTCAGCAGTGCAAATTCACTTTGACTGGGCAAATATTCCATGAATCGGGCCCTTAAATTATAGGATGCAGGGGTTAGTAATCTGGCACAATGCTTTTAATGTGAGTGGGGAAAGACCATCCATTAATCTTTCTCCTCTGCCGCCGTCATAAGTAAATGGCAGCAGAAGGGTGAGTTGTGGGCCTCCTTTGACCAAAACATCAGTGGGTGCTCTTAGTAGCGGATGAAGTAGCAGAGAATTCAATCGCAAATAATGCTTAATGTGCCCGGCCAGTGCACCTACTAAATGCCCAAAACCTCACTGAATTCTAACAGCCACGCAAAATCAGGAAGGAGAAAAAAGAAGTTTTGGCAACATTTACCCATTACGGCAAACAAGACCATAAATATTCCAAGATGGCCGACCAATGCTCCTTCTGATCCCTTACTACCCAGCCTGCAATCCCCAACCACTCCAGATTGGTTGAAGTAACCTTCTTTGAGCCCATTGGTTGCCAGCAGGTGGAGCCACCCCACCTCCAGCAAGGCCCACTAGTAACAAGGCCGTTGCCTGTTCTCAGCCTGTTCTTGCCGCTTCTGCCGTCTGCCAGAACCCCTGGCCTCCATGCACGCCATCTAAGGTAATTAATTGCCCTTCGAGGCTACCCCTCGCCACTGAGCCTGCAGCTACTGGTACCACTTCCACAAGTACACTCGAACTCTTTTGTTGTCATTGACTATTGCATCCGAGCACCTACACATTGCACAATATGGACCTACATCATTTTAATTGGTATGTGCACTATTTCACTTTTCAAATGCAACTGCCTTCACTTTCTTACTCTGTTTCCCTACGGTACTCTAGGCTAATGCTCGAATCTGATCCAAGACGCTTGACACCTCTAGCCATCGTGTTTCCTTGCCTCTAAGTATTGCATAACTGTAACCTAGGGAATCAAGGTAAATCTAGGCCCTACCCTTGTACTCTAGCCTACTGTTCCCATATTGATTCCTGTTTTGACTATAGCGCCTCAGCCTAACCGCTCCATCTGAACCCCGACCCTAACTAATTGCTTTTCAGCCAAACTATGTTAAGCATCTGGTTAAATTTGCCTATTGTGCCCAGTTAGTGCCCACTGCACTTCAGCACTATTATACTATTCAGGTGCCCTTTGCGGTTGCACGTATGTATTTTAGTCACTAATGGGATTGTCAAACTTAGGTGCCCCTTTGATGTTGCATGTATGCATTTTAGTCACTACTGGGATTGTCAAACTTAGGTGCCCCTTTGCTGCTGCATGTATGCATTTTAGTCACTACTGGGATTGTCAAACTTAGGTGCCCCTTTGCTGTTGCATGTATGCATTTTAGTCACTACTGGGATTGTCAAACTTAGGTGTCTTTTGCTGTGCATGTATGCATTCTAGTCACTACTGGGATTGTCAAACGTAGGTGCCCTTGCTGTTGCATGTATGCATTCTAGTCACTACTGGGATTGTCAAATTTAGGTACCCCTTTGCTGCTGCATGTATGCATTTTAGTCACTACTGGGATTGTCAAACTTAGTTGCACCTTTGCTGCTGCATGTATGCATTTTAGTCACTACTGGGATTGTCAAAATTAGGTGCCTTTTGCTATTATTTCCCAACATGTGCACTACCAAGACTTGCCTTATATACACACTCTGTTCCCTACTTTGGGCTATTCTAACCATCAACACAACAATGGCCCATGCTAACTCTACACCCTGCAACTTGTAGGAGAGAAACACGCGACTTAGAGCTAGGCTGCATCGCCTTTATGACCTCAAAAACAAAAGAAGTAGACCATCGGGCTTCACACCCATTCTAACTGCCACCGACCCTAACCCATTTGCCATAGCTGCTGAAAGGCGTCCAAAAACACAAATCGACTCTCTTCATAACCAGAAGAGACCCAACCACCCCAAACCAAGACCTATCCAAGAAATAATCACAACTCCCACCCTATCAGGAACCATTATCAATGCGAGGTCCCTCATAGCACATAACACGGAAATTGCCGACATACTCGCTATGGATAACCTAGATCTTCTCGCTGTCTCTAAGACCTGGCTCCATGATGCCGCAGGTCCCGCACTCATGATTGCCATACCAGACAACTACAATATACTGAGAGTCGATCGGCCCTACTCCAAAGGAAGCGGTCTGTCCATCATTGCCAAAACCAAGTTAGCTGTAAGACTTACCCCACCTCCAGCAATTACATCTTGCAAACTTCTTTCAGCTAAACTACCCATCTCTAATAATAGTACACTAACTATTCTTCTTGTGTACAGACCACCAGGCCCACTGGGTAACTTTGAGGAAGACCTCCTCACTAACAACATCAAAGATTCCACCCAGCTCCTATGTGACTTCAACCTGGGATTCAATGATGATGAGGACAAACAGGCCCATACTATCCAAACAATTTTAGTCGATCATGGACTTACTCAAAAAGTCTTAGCCCCCACACATATAAAAGGACGCACATTAGACTGGATAGCCACCCAAAACTGTGCCACTACCATCTCTAATATTTCACCACAAACCTAGACCGGCCACCACCGTATTTGTTTCTCATCAGTCATAGAGCCTCTTAAATTAGATACTCGTGAAACAGTACCAGCCCTGCCAACCAGAAGCAAAAAAGAAATCACTGCTGAAAAACTACTCCCACTCCTCCTACCAGCTCTCACTGCTAGCGCTATTAACTCTGACCCAAATTCGCTAGTTGAGACATTCAACAACCCTTTGTCCAAAGCCTTGGACATGATTGCCCCTATCAAACTACGTAAAAGTAAATGAGAATATCACCTCAACTCATGGTTCACCCCTCACCTCAACGAACTACGAATCCAAAAAACGTAGTAAACTCCAAGTTATTTGGAGGCATAGACCTTCAGCTGAGAATAAAACTCTACTTGCCAACTTTGCTAAAAAATATAAGAAAGAAATAATCCAAACCAAAAAAGACACATTCAATGAGAGAATTGGTAAAGCTAACTCTAACTCCAAAGAACTCTTCTCCATCCTCCGGGAAATGGAAAACCCAATTACCCCCACAGATAATGTCCCCAAGGACAAACAATGGTGCACTAGCATCCAAAATTCCTTAGCAAATAAAATCGTAACTCTACAATCCTAAATTACAAAGAAGAAAGCCTCCTTGAGTTCCACAGGAACACATACCACACCTCTGACAGATACACCAAGAAGAGACACACTAAGTAGCTGCAAACCATTCAGGTTTACCAACATATCCATACTGGAAACTGAAAAGGTTATATCATCTCTGAAACCATCGAACTGCCAAGTCGACAGCTGCCCAGCACAAGTTATTAAGGACGCAGCTAGAGATTTAGCACCCTTCATCTCTAAACTAATCAATGCCTCCTTTAGATCTAGCACTGTACCTACCAACCTCAAAGAATCCTGGGTACTGCCTCTCCTCAAAAAACAGACCCTTGACCCAGCTATCCCAACTAATTATAGCCCTATTACCACGGTCCCGTTCCTCCTTAAAATCATTGACAGAGTAGCCTACCTCCAGATCCAAAACTATCTGGAGACAAACCAACTACTAGGATCACGCCAATCTGGATTCAGACCATAACACGGTACTGAAACGGCCTTAACTGACCTCAAGACACAAATCGACCAGTTGAAGGATAAAGGTAAAATAGCTATGCTCCTCCTCCTCGACTTATCAGTGGCCTTTGACCTGGTGGACCATGCGGTGTTATGCAATCATCTAGCGTCTGCCGCCTATTTCTAAAGTGAAGCTATAGCCTGGATACAATCCTTCCTAGCCAACCGTACGATGAGAGTGTTCTCCCCCTTAGCTTCAGCGGACCCAATACAAATCAACTGTGGTGTCCCACAAGGTTCATGTGTCTCCCCCACAATGTACAACATCTTCACTAAGCCACTCTTCGATAAACTTGACAGACTGGGGGCAACCTATACTAATTACGCAGATGACACGCAGATCCTCATACCACTATCTGGCAACTTTATCGAAGACACAGCTCTAGTAAACAGGATTTACCTCCTCATTCAGGCATGGATGGCCTCTCACGGCCTCTGCCCGAATGACGACAAAACAGAGATACTGATCGTGGGTTCTGACTCTAACCTCAAAAAACATAGCCCCAGTTATTCTGCCTTTAATATAGATGGCAATTTAATCAAGGTGGTAACCGAGGTAAAACACTAGGTTTCTACCTTAATTCCACACTTTCTCTAAAAAAAAAGTAAATTCCTTGGCTTCCTCCACAGCTTACACCTGCACATTAATCAGGGCCTGCAGACCCTACCTTTCCAAAACTAACTGTATCACGCTAGCCAATGCTTTAGTAATGTCTAAGTTAGACTACTGCAACGCCCTATATGCAGGTGCCAACAAAACTGTCATAAACAAAATGCAAATACTGCAGAATAATGCTCTTAGAGCAGCCTTGGACATACCCCGCAGAGAGCATATATCTAATATCAGGAAAGACCATCATTGGTTAAAAATTAGTGACAGAATTCTCCTCAAGACGCTATCTCTCAGCCATAAAGTACTGAGCAATACTGAGCCCCCATACATCTCGGCTAGACTGACCTAGTCACCACACCAGAGCTTCTTACCATCTCTTACTAGAAATTCCTAGATTCAGACTAACAAAAGCAGGTGGAGCAAGCTTCCCTGTCAGTGCTGCCCGTGCCTGGAATGCACTCCCTACTGCATTGAGAGTTGATCAACCCTACTCTAGATTCAGATGTAACGTGAAAAGCTGGCTCTGGACCAATGACAACCATCAAACTGATCCCCTGCATTAGGTCCTGGATCATTGCATGCAACCAGGGGCATTGCTAGGGGGGCGGCTAAGGGGGCTATAGCCCTTGATCTTTTGGTTGTAGCCCCGGATAGAATCTCAGGAGCTACAGCCAAAAGACTACCTAGCCCCCAGTCCCAACAGTTCCGACATCAGCATAGCCCCGGGTCGTTTCCAGACCTAGCAACTCCCCTGCATGTAACTACCATGATATTCCTGAAAACTGCACTATACACTATTTCACCGCCTCCTGTGTGATGCGATGTACCCACATCTTGTATATTTGTACTGTAAATACTGCAATAACATGTAATGCATCCACTGTATGTATCCACTGTATGTAACCAAGATTAAGTATTCTTGTTACCGCTGCGCCCGGCTACCCTAGGGTTTGGAGCGCATTATCAAATAATAAACTAAGTGCAACCATTAAATAGTAATGTGCACGGGTTAAATTCGTTTTCATGTGGACTGAAAACTAAATATATGTCCCTGTCCATTGGATACTCAAATATGTTTGTGATATGCGTAGAACAATTTCAGCTAAATGGGAATTTGTTTTTTAAGCTTTTTTAAAACACTGCACATGGTGCGTGAGCGACGTCGGACACGTGTTCCAGCAAGTGGTGGGGCCAAGAAAAGTTGGAGTCCACAGGAGTCTTTGGGCCTCATTACGTGGAAGGCGGTAATGGTGACCGTTAACCCTTACCGCCTTACTACGAGTTCCCTTTGCGGGACCCGACTTTAACGGCTGGTTTTACCAGCCATTAAAGTAGGGTGCCGCAAAGGGACCTTGGTGCTAATTACGGTACCGCAATTTGCGGTACCGTAATTAGCGCCTTCCCCATTCCCATTATGCCCTATGGGGGCAAAAATGGGAATGGGGAAGGGCCTTGGTGAATGGGTAATTACCGCCCCCGCTCACCTTGGAGTAGGGTGGTAATTCCGCCATCCACCAAGGCGGACACGGTAAAATACCGGCGGCAACCATGGCGCCAATAGCGCCATGGTTACCACCTACCGTGTAATGAGGCCCTTTGACTTGTACTCACATCTTAATGAGCGGGTGCAAAATAGCCCTACAATGCATTGCCAATTCCTGAAGAGTCAATTCCTTTGGCAATGTTTGAGGTTGCCTATGCTCTGTAAGGCAGAGTGGAGGTCTTAGGGGGCCCGACTTCTGTCAAAATCAGGGCACATGCACACCTCAGATGATGTCTCCTATGTGAGATTCATTAAGTTGAGTGATAAGAAAGAGAACTGTAAGCATTATGTTATATTCTAACTGGGGTTTGCCCGAGTCAGAGATGTAGGTTTGGAATGTTGATGTGTTGGAATGTTCCCTGCTCTGGGTTCTAGGGTTGACACTTAATGAGACCTGGCCAGAGTGGGGGGCTGCTGGATGTTTTCCTCCGTATTAACTTACTTCGTTGATATACCTACGTTTAAAACATTTAACGACTGAACTGAAGAAAAGAACTGATGTACAACTTGTCTCCAGTCTCATCAGTTCACCAAAAGATCTAACACCTAGCCAAGACCTTTCCAAGTTTATGAATTCCTTTCCAGCTTTTCTGACAATTCTATTCTGTTACTATTTAATGAAATAGCTGATGCTGTTGTACGCTATTGAGTCGGTGATTTCGATGACGCTATGTGTAATTTCATACGCAAATCCATGGATTAAGACGTCTGTGATGTCATTGTTGATCGTACGATTACTGTCATGAACAAGCAAAGGACAGCGAAAGACGTTTATTGTATGTTTGTTGCAGCTAGGTAGAAAGCTGTATTGTCGCTTTTCCTAGCAACACTCATTTGTGTATTTTTATCTTGATGCATTAATGCAAAAGGGATTACTGTCCAGGGAGTTCATCCACTTTTTTCAGAGGGTCGACTCAGTCCAACCCCAGCTTAAATGAGAAATATTGAATGTCCTCTTTGAATTTATTAATTAATTTCAACCTCGGGAATCGAACCGCTGTCAGAATGAACAACTAAAGGTGAATTGTCTCAAGTCCCAGGGAAAACATTTTGTATTGCTTCTTGGAGTTTAAAACAGGCACACCTTTTAACGTTTTCAAAAACAATATAAGAACAAAATATCCTCTCTTGGTTTTGTGCATGTGTTGATTTTATGAAAGGCAAAAACCGTTCGTCCTGTGCAATTTCGGTGGTTATGCAAAGCCAATTTATTGAAATGTGAATATTTCAACTTGTTATGCTAATTTCTGGCGCAGTCACATCCCATTGCGTCTTTTTGATGAGTCCCCCACTTTAATTTTTAGGATTGCACCCCTGTGTCTGTCTAGTTCTTTAAATGAATTTCATATCTGAATGTACAAACTGTAACGTTCGCGCCAACCTCTCTATCTTTTAAATTGTGCAGACTGCTCTTTGCTTTAATAAACGTACAATCTATTAAATTGACACTAGGTGGTGCTATAAGATTGTATAATCACAAGTCCAGTGCTTAGGATACAGACAAATGCCTCATCTACAGAGTTTTTGAAATCATACACAAGGTGGAAGCTCTACTGGGTTCCTCATTTACAAACGAGTGAGAACATTGGTTTCGCAATATAAGGCACTTGTGGTCTATAAGTGATTCAAGAGCTTATTCTTAAAGCATGTGTTCCCTTTTGTGGAAACGCATTATTAAAACCAATGGTTCTGTGCATTGAATAGACATAAGATGGACATATGTCAGGCACGGCCATGCTGTGTGCAGATATTCATGGGTACCTTGTAACCATTTACACTGATTTTCCATGATATGCTATGGTACTCACACCATATGGTCCTTAATATGGAAGGGAGTACTATCATATACTAGCCACTGTCATAACGTGATAATTGCCAGTTCTTGTCATAAACATTCGAATATTCACACTTTAAGTGGTGATTTGGATTGGCAGTATCAAAAGGGCCGCTCAATACAGCACCCCAAGATATGTTAAACGTGCACAATGGTTAAAACTAAGCAGGTTCTGTTGCTATACATTCATAGCACCCACAAGCCTCATAGGCCATGTAGGCCAAGAAGTTTGTTTACTTCCCCAGCCTTGCATGGTCATTGGGTAAGCAGGCTCTGTACCTGCAGGCCCAATGTGCATGTAGGCGGTATTCCTGTGACTCCTTAAGCAGTGAGAGGCCCTGGGCCGTGTGTTTGAGGTACTCTGGTTTCACCACACAGGCCAGGTATCAGGAAGGAAGAAGCTTGATTGACACCTTCCTCTGACTCTGGGTTACTGTATGTGTGCGAGCTGGAGGATTATGCAGGCATTGTGTGCAGCAAGCACTGGTGGTTGTAGGATTATTGGTCATCAGTGTCAAGCTGGTAAGTAAAAAATAAACATGCATGTAAGTGTACGTAAGTATGTATGCAATTATTTTTGTGTGGGTCTTTCCCTACCCCCATGACGGCCATGAAACCTCTGTAAAATGGTGGCCATCACTGTTACACTTCCATACAGCCCCTCTCCTGGTCAGACCACTCTCTCCTTTCCTCCTTTCCTCCCACTCAGGGACCCTTAGCCCTCCACCTGTACCACCAGCTGCACTGCCAGCTTACTTTGCCGTCATTCGACCAATGAAGCAAGTGTCAGTTGCTGCATTTGCCTCCCCCTTCATTACCCTTCCCACCCATGCTCCTGACTCTCCCTCTACCGCTTCCCTTGCCATCTCTAACACTTTTGACATCCTTGCCCCTGCCATGAAGATCCACCTTAAACCTGCCACCAAGAACAATAGCTGGTATGACTCCAATCTACCATCTCTGAAAGGCAAGTGCAAAGTTGCTGAACGGAAGTGCGCGACCATGGGCTTATCCTCTGACAAATTGGCCTGCTGCCTGCTCCATAGGCAATATCGCCTTTCTTTCCACTTCAAGAAGTGGGCCTGCATCCAAGCTGGCATCTCTGGAGCCACTAACAACACAGACAAACTTTTCAAAATCTGCAAGGAACTCGCCAATCCACTTGCGGTTGCCAACTCTCTCCCTTCCTCCAAGGCTCTCTGTACTGCCTTGGCTTCCCATTTGTCATCAAAAACTCAAGGCATCCTGTCCTCTCCTCCACCTCCACCTCCACACCCACAGCTGCTCCTCTGCCTCCCTTGGCCTCCTTCCTCCTGTCCTCTTCAACTCCCTTCCCTCCTGCCCATAGCGCCGGATTTTGTCTCTAAAGTGGTCCGCTCGATGAAGGCCACCTCCAAACAGGTGCTCCCCTCCTCCTCTAGAACCATCAAGTACAACATTTTCTCTCTCCCCCAAACACTCCCTTCTGCATGCTCTCTTAAAAAACCTGTCTTCTGACCCCTTATGCCTATATCTCGACTCCCACCTTCCTGGGTAAACTCTTGTAAAAGTTGGTCCTCTCCCAACTGACCCTTCACACTGATCTTGTTGGCTGTCTCCATGACCATCAATATGGATTCTGGGCATCCAGAGGCATTCAAACTGCTCTCCTGAACATCCGTGAAAACGTGCTTGCAAATCTCGATTCCAACTCTCCTGCTGTTCTCATTCTCCAAGATCTCTCCTCTACCTTTGACACGGTCAACCATTCCATCCTCATAAAATGATTCTGTGATACTGTTGTTATCACTGACCGGGCGCTGGACTGGCTGACCTCCTACCTCACCAAACACCCTTCCCAGCTGCAACTCGGCCCTTTCTCCTCCACCACCACACTCTCTATCTGTGGTGTCCCTCAGGGCTCTATCCTATCGCCATGGCTCTTAAGCATCTATCTCACCCTTCTTGCTCACGTGACCTTCTCCTTCTCTCCTCACTTCCAGTGTTATTCCAATGACACACAGCTTTCCTTCAAACTTCCCCCTAGATTCCCCTGTTCCTCCTCTCTCATCCCTGACTGTTTGTCCGCCATTCAGGCATGGTGTGCTGGAAATGATCTCTGTCTCAATGCCAGTAAGATGGCTATTCTCCTCATCTGGACACCTGTGCCCTACTTTCCTTCTACACTCTGACCCCCCTCTGTGAAGCCAAAAATCTTGGTGTCATTTTCGACTCCGATCTCTCCTTCACCCCTCATATCATGGACCTTTCCAAGAAGTCCCATTTCCAGCTCCACCACCTCAGAGGCATTCTTCCTTTTCTCACCTTCCCCCAGAAGGTCAATGTCTCCAGAGCTCTGGTACTGTCCAGGCTGGACTACTGCAACAGCCTCTTTCTTAATCTCCCTCTTTCCTCCCTTTGCCCCTCCAGCTAATCCAGAATTAGACTTATCCTTGGCCTCAAGATCAGGGTCCATATCTCTCCAGCCATAACATCTCTACATTTGCTCACTGTGGCTGCAGGAATCCAATTCAAAGCCCTCTGAAACATCCACAAAGCCTTCCTGGGCCTGGGACCATGATATCTCCAACTTTCCCTCCCTAAATACTCCCCTGCAAGAGGCCTACGCTCCTCTAATTCCAAATGTCTTACTGTCAAACGCTTCTCAAAGCAGGGAGTAGGGGCAGGTCTCTCTCCTCAGCTGGTGCCTCCCTTTGGAAGAGCCTCCCTGCCCCTCTCAGACTTGAGTCGGACCTACTTACATTCCGAAAACTGCTCAAAGCTCTGCTCTTCTCTTCCTCTTTCCCTCTTTCCCTTCCCGGCTAATCACACTTCTTCGGCTGTGACTGTGGCCTGATCCTCATGACTCCTGCAGGATCCCAGGCCCTCCCTCCCAGTCAATGCCAGCACCCCTCCCATCACTGCACTGCCCTGCGGTCCTCTTCTTAGTGGCGCACATATCCAACCTTGAGAATCGCCTGTACCAGCACTTAGCCTGAGGACCTCCTCCTGGGTCCCCTCAGCACTTCCCTCCCAAACCCTCGTCCAGCAATCTTCCTCTGTCCCTAGTTCAATCCCCTTCCCCTGCACTTCTCCCAATGCACTTGCACAGCCGAATGCCACAAGGCCTAGTAGGACCACAACTGTTTATTACTGTTTTTGCCATTGTTTTTATTTCCCCTGTTCACTTTCCGTTTAGCCTTGTGGCGCTGTGAAACACAATTCTATTGTATAAAGTGCCTTACAAATGCTCAATAAAATACATGTGTAAGGTTCTGTTTATGTAAATATGCTTCGGGCAGCAACAGAGCGCTTTACAATCATAGGGGAAAGAACACAGTGAGGGAAGCAGAGAAAAGTGGAGCAGGGAGCTAACAGGGGAGTGCAAAGGTGGGCATGTGGCAACAAGGCATCTACAAGCAACAGGGGGCAGATAGTGGGGTACAGATCATGGAATCTCACGTAGGATGGTGGGTGCAGGGAGAGTGGATGTAGGTATTAAGGAAGAGCCATTCCTTGAAGAGGAAGGTCTTGAGCTCCTCCTGAACTCTACAACTGATATTGACGGGGAGAGGGTTGCAGAGTCTTGGAGAGTAGTCAGAGAAGGCCTGTCTTCTTGTTCTTTTTCTTCATGCACTATCATAATTCAAGTCTGCACACTTCCTTACATCTGGTGGATTACAGGCCTCCATTGATGCAGAGTTTCTCAGTGAAGTAGCTTTGGGGAATTCAGGATAGCAGCCTTGTAGATGATGCAACCAGATTTGAAGATGATACCAGCTTGCAGTGGCAGCCAGTGCAGTTGGATGAGGGTCAGGGTGATGTGGTCGAATTTGCAGAGTCCTTTAGCAGAATGGTAGTGGGGCAAAGGAGAAGAGAAGAAATGAGGTTGGAGGCTAGTGGAGGAGAAGGCAGTGGAAGGCAGAATTAAGGAGAAGCAGTATCAATATCTGAAGAATCTGGAAGGTGGAAGTAAGCAGGAGAAGTAACATCAGTAGTAAGTGGAAGGAAGAAGCAAGAAGGAGAGGTAACAACATCAGAAGGAGACAGAAGGAGGTATTAAAAACGAGAGGCATCAGTAGAAGAGGTAGGTAGAATGATGAACTAAGGAGTAGAGCTATCACAAGCATAAGGCAGGGAAGGAGAATTTCAGGAGGTATGTCAATCACATTAGATTATGGGCAAGGCTACTAAGGAGGAGGTCGAGGGAAACAAGGAGGTGATAAAAGACAGTTGTCTAGGAGGTGGTGAACAGCAGGAAGAAGTGGGAAAAGGAAGTTATGATGAGGTGATAGAGGAAGATGAGACATTAACGAGGTGTCAAGAGGAGAAAAGGAAGAGACTGGTAGGGAACAGGAGTAAATTGGAGATGAACAGCAGGTGGTAGTAGATTGAGAATGTAAGATGTTTTGAGTGAGTGTGTGGTGCCCAATGAAGGAGCAACAGAGAGACCTTCATCCAAAGGGTCAATTTCTAAGGTGAAAATAAGTACCAGAATATTGCACAACATTGTCGAGGTCCAGGACCAGGATAGAGAAACATTTAGGAGGAGAGACAATCAGGTATTTGAAAAACAGATAACCTTTTTTGAGTCACTAAGAAAGATGAGGAAAAGTTTATACATAATTACTGACTCTACTTAGTGCTGCTGGGTAAGATATGCTAATTTTCACAGAATTTGAAGGTATTATCCCACACCGTCTGCTTGAATGCGTGTTTTACAAAGACACAACCAGGAGCTTAATCTAGGAGACTGGAAGACATAAACGAGTGAGCAGGAAATCCTAAAGACAAAGATGCTGACAGAGGGAAATAATACTGTGAGAAGCACTTAATCCAGAGGGTCTCACATTGAGAGGAAAAAACATTTTTGGGGAAAAGGCCTAAAGCCCAGGATACCGAGGAGGAAATGGGTACAGCAATCACTCAAGCCTGGGAATGAGTCACAGACTGACAAGGGTGCTGCAACCTGGAATTGGCAGAGTGGGAGAAATTATTATTATTATTATTATTATTATTATTATTATTATTATTGTTATTATATATTTTTATAGCACAAAACTATCTCTGTAGCGTCCAAGCACCATGAAGTCATCAAGTAAAAATTAATATTAATTCTCACAGAACAATATAAGAATTAGGTAATGCACAAGATAGCCAGAATCTAGGTTGCAACAAGGTGTTGTTGTAAGAGAAAGATATATATTTCCTTGCAAAACTGAAGGATACTTGGAGCAGTCCGAATTGCCACTGGGATGGAGTTCTGACGGACCAGTGCAAGTGTGAGAAGGACACTTTCCTAGTCTTCTCTTTGGGAGGAAGTCTAGTTTACTTGTTTGTGATAGACTTGCTGTGAGATGACATTGGGCCACCAAAGTGTTTTGTTTGGCAGTCAGGTAGGCTGGTGCACCGGCACTGGTGGCCTTGAAGGTGATTCACACAGTTTTAAACCAGGTCAAAGCCAATGGGGCGCCAGTGTAATTCATGTAAGTTGGGGGCTTTCTGGTCAAATTTCCGAGAGCCAGTGATGAGGTGAGCCATGTAGTGTTTGTCTGCTTTAAGGGGGATATGGTTCACAGCGGGAGCCCTCCAAAGAGGGCCTTACCCCCATGGATATAGATGATCACTAGAGTCTGCACCACGTTTCAGAAGTCCGGGGCCAGGGGGAAGGGTTTGATCTTGAAAAGTAGACCGATCTGGTACAAAGTCGCTTGAGCTTTTTCCGAGGTGTTGTTGGAAGGATACATTGATGAGAACGAGGATTGGTGCAGTACTCTTAAAACCAGATTCAACTTGGCCAAGGCGGTCTTAAGATGAGAATGAAGAAAATACAAGCACCCCCTTTCATGCTACATTTGGAGTCACCTTAGGCCAGGTTTATACCTGAAGTCTTAATTTGTTTATCTGACCTATTCCCTATTTTGACATTTTTCAATCCTGTGATAAATCCCTCAATATAAAATAAACTTTTCTGAGATTTGTTCCTGGTCTAATTTATGTACCACCTGTGAAGTGGTTAAGAAGAGGAATCAGCATGCTTGCCAGGTAAGCCAATCAAGAGATGGCCAGGACATGACCCCACATTTGTTCCCCTTTCTGCATTGATCTTGGCAGAATGCTCTGGATTGTTCTTCTGGTATGTAGTGAAGGATGCTCTTACCATTTATTTATGTTACGATCTAATGTCCAGACCCAGCTTGAGAGCAGCAGAGCACTGTACAGAGTGTGGGTAGCCAGATTTTGGGCTGACATCCTGTAAAAGTACTGCAGTACCGTGAGTCGAGGTATATGCGTCAATCTGATCATCCATTGGAATTAGTCCTTGTTCAGGTGTTCTTGAAAAAGCCATGTTTTGAACCTCAAAATTGAAGCACTTACAAATATATAAAATGCAGATGCCAACCGTAAAGCGGTATTTCAGTGAGATTCCAATAGATTTGAACTTCAACACTGCAATGTTCAGCCAGTGGGTCTGCATCACTGGTCTCACATGAGTTGCTCCTGATATGGGAAATGAGGAAGCAGTGTTCCCTTAGTATCACCTAAGTCATCCTTTTCAATGTCAGTACCATGCCAATATTTACTGGATTTCGAAACATCAAAGAGAAATATGTTTCTTTTGCTTTTTCTATTTTTGATGTCAGACAATTCTATATGTTTTCTTCAATTTCCATTGCCTTATGTTGAAGATAATCAGGAGAAAATATGCATCAAACAAACCAGCACAGACTCTAATTAATAAATAGGAAATGCTCCTTCTTAGCATAACTTAAACTCCTCGTTCAGCAAGAAAATGCACGTGCTGCTTTTGAAGCTGTATTTCTGTGAGGTCCCAAGAGATCTGAACTTCAAAACTCTAATGTTTAGACAATGGGTTTGCATCAATGCTCTCAACCGAAGCTGTGTGTGATATGGGTATTGAGGAAGCAGAGTTCCCTTTTTAACCTCTGAATGGCCTTCAATGCACCAAACCATTAAGTAGTTCCTCCAACATTTTTGTGGCCCTTCCAATATCTGTTTCATGACAATATTTGACAGATTTTGAAACCCAAAGCAGGGGGTGAAGATCATAATTATCCAGCGAAGTACCCTTCTGTCACTAATCTTAACGTGGAAGGAGGGGTCAATTTTTCATAACTCTGTTCCGTGTCTCAAATCGTTTTGGTCACCTCAACCTCTATAGAGCTAATCATAGGGACCCAGGCAAGATGGAGAGTCATTATGCAAATGGGCCAGCTCCTGCAGGAGCCCTGAGGGAAGCCATATTTCCAGCCTTAACCAACATCATGGACAAATTGACATTGCCGGGATATTTACAAGCTCAAGGCCTCGTATCCCTCATTTAATTACTCGTATCGCCCATTTCATTACTGCAAATATCCTCCCAGGGTGAGTACCTGGATGATTCTTTCATGATTTCAAATGGATTGCTGATGCTGCCAAGTGACAGAAAAGTAGCCGGCCCCACTATGCTGTCCCTTTGCTAACCACAGTGTTGCAAGCCACTTACCAGTTTGCCAGGATGTTCACCATAGCCTGTACGGCAAAGACTAACCTCCACATCAAAGGTAGTCTAAAAGCCCACTTGTGCCAATGCCAAATTTTGTGGCAATGAATAGTGCTGTATCCAACGCAAGACCCTGCAGAGAGTTGGATCTCTGCATTTAGTGCAAGAGAGGCTACTAGCCATGAGGGCTTGAAAGTGTTAATATTGGACAGCAATATTGTTAAGGGACTAGATTACATTCTGCTGGAGCTAGCAGGCGAGCTCGTAGAACCTTCAATAGGTCATCAATGGGAATGTTGTAGGAGCAGCAGTTGAGACTGAACGCACAAACAGTATTAAATGCTGCCATATTCACTCTGTGTATAGGATGGCACACAGTACAAAAAAAAATCACATGTGCACTTCATTGATGTACCATGGGCACACAGTGTATTTCAAGGGAACCCATCCTCCAGTGGCATGTTGGGAGCAATCTGGGCACAACGATGACAAACATATGCTTGGACTGCTTCTTCCTTCATGTGCCATTGGCACAAAGAGCAAATTGAATATTTCTAGTAGCAGTTGCCATGGGTTGTGCAGGAATGTGTGTTACTGGATTATTGGAACGTTTCTAAACAACTGTGAGGAGAAGTGGGGATTCTGTTACAGAGGATTGCCGTTATGTGGGTAGCTGTCCCACCAGGACACCCTATGCCAACATGCTCTCAGGACCCAGGGTAAAAAGAGTTAGAGCAGGTGGTGCCAGCTTCCCTTACCTTGCTGCTCTACACTGGAACACACGTCCCACCTCACTGCAAGCTGAACCCTCACTGACTGCTTTCCGCAAAGCCATGAAAACTACCCTGTTCACCTAACCAGCCTCACATGCTCAAACTTTAATGACTAACATGTATGATGTACTATGGTGTTTGATGTACCCTGCTGGATGATTCTCCCTATTGCTTAACTCAGGGACCGGCCTCACTGTAAACCAAGGCACAACATGTACCTGTACCTGTAACTAAGTTCCCTTACAAGTAACAGTGCCACAATGCCCCTGGGCTGCCTGCGCACTATATAAATGTAATAAATAAATAAATAAATACAATTGTCTGTTTTCTGAAGGTCTAACCTATACATCAGTAACAGTACCTCCTGCCACAGTGTTATACGAATAAATAAAAGTACATGAAAACTGTTGCTCACAAGTTATCTCGGCATGCTACTTTTCAGACTCTAGCTGCTGTGGGAGAGCAGCCAAACCAGCAGCTGCTGCACCCAGAAGCCATCCTACTCTGGTAATCCTGTAAACCTGAGCAAACTCTGAGGTGGAGATAAGAAAGGTGCCCGTGTGCCTACCATCTGCCAGGCAACATCATTCCCAAGGACGAAGGAAGAGAAACGCCCTTCAGAGCCAGTAATCAACTTAAGGGGACAACTTCCCATAAAAGTACTCACAAGATCCACCAAAGCGTGTGGCCCTGATAAGCAGAGATATTGCATGTGTCAATAAGCAGCCAGCGAGCCAATCATTCTAGAAACCCCTCCTGAGATAGTGAGCCTGCATGGGAAACAGGAACCTGCTGGAATTTCCTCTGCTGCACCGTGTCACCAAAAGATGGCTATGGTCTTAGGTCTGGCAGAAGTCCAGGTCCTGCTTTTAGATCTCTTCATTTTTGGATTCCTTGAGACTCCCCACTTCTTTTGTTGGAGCGGATGGGCCTCATCTGCTTGTCTGGGCTTCCCGTCAAACCAGTTTCCACCATCTAGATTGCCACCTGCAAGGAAGGCTGTTGGAGCTGACAGACTGGTCAGTGGGCAGTGAGAGAATTGATCAGGTGCTCCAGGACAGGCTCTTCCTACACCTCATTGAGGATTATCTTCTCCAGCAATGTTACCATCAGGAAATGGATGTAACAACATCTGCTACTCTGGTGCTTGGGAAAGCAGCTTATTGATGTATCCCTCTCTTTGTGGCACTCAGTATTATGAGCGCGTCTCTATAGGTTACCTTCCAAAAGGGTGCGATATGCTGTCTGGCCAGCCATATTTAAGACCTTGGGCCTTATTACGACCCTGGCGGTAGGAGTTTAACAGGGCCGGTAGAGCTGTCGGCCCTGTTAAACCCCTACCGCCTCATTACGAGGGGTGCTTGCGGGACCAGCTCTAGACGCCTGGTTTTACCAGACCTCCTTAGCGGGTCCCATGAGCGGCACAGCATGCTAACAACGAGCCCGTCATTAACGGGCCCGTTGTTAGCATGCTCTCCATTCCCATTGAGCCCTATGGGGGCTCAAATGGGAATGTGGATGTACCGGGTAAGTACGGCATGGCTACCTCCATTATCGTAATGAGGCCGCTTGTTGCATACTGTACGGAAAAGCCTATATGGAATGGGTTAGCAGCAAAGGCAACCTATTTAAGCAGGACTCTCTTTGATTTGTACCCATTCGGTGTGACACATTTTAGCAGAGAGACATGCATGACCCTATGAGAATTGATACCTGTTGGGTTTGACATGTTTTACTTGCAGCATGTAACACACATGCAAACCAATATTGAACCTTTTCTATTGCATTTGACACTGACTGAGGTCAATGAAAGTCCACTGCATAAATCACATGGAATAAGCTCTGTTATGTTTAACATACATGTGTATGCAGGTTTGCTGAGAACAGGCGGATTTGCAAGTATTTTGTTTATATGTCTGTTCTGCTCTTTCACACTTCAAAATGGGAAACTGCTGCTCCCTGTTTAATTCCAAAATAAATATGTACTGCATGTGTACACTGAACAAAAATAATGTACAATTTACTGAGGCTTCGGTGTAACACGATGTGAAACCAGTGCACACCGTCTCTGAGAATTGTTTGGGATGTTTTCTATTTTACACAATCCAAGTTAACCTGAATCTTGAACATGTAATTGCATGGAGCAAAAAAAGTCCTCAGTCACAGGTGTCAATCTTACGAAGCAGATACAGAAAAGCTGTAATTGCAATGAGGAGGCAGTCTTCAGCTCATTCAAGATGTACAGGGACATATTGCAAAGCCAAAGTTATTGAATGAGAAGCAGAGGTTCCCCCAAAAGGCAGTTTTTAGCGATGGGTAGATAAAACCTGCATGGCAAGGCACTACTCTTGGAGGCGTGGCAGATATTGTTTACACAATGTGCAGGGTGCATTTTTCGAAAACCCATGTTATTCCATGAGAAATTGAAGCTTCGGTTAAGGGCATTTGACATAGATTAGAGACGAGAACGAACACACTGACAAGTCAGCATAGGGTGGCAAGCATAAAACACAATAGGATTGGTTAGGAAGGACATAAGGGTGCTTTAGAAGAGCGTGATGGCTTGCCCTATCACTATATAGTTGGATGCACTGGAGAGCAGAAGGACACAGATGAGTGAAGGCTACTTTTCTGAGCAGCCGGATGGTTCAAACATGGAATCACAACTGCCTTGATGTCAATAGACCAACAACTATCAAAAGCCTTCAGCAGGACAGAGTACATCTGCACTTTGCTAATTGTTCCGAATATTTGTGAATGTTTTAATATTCTGGTGGCTGAAACCAACCACTTTTACCCATGTTTACAAAACACTGTGTCAATGGTTACACCATTGAGAAACACCATGCTGTGTTTGAGTCAGGTAGTCATTCAACTTCCCTTCTGCTGGAGAAACAATGAGTTTATTATGAGAGCATCTTTGGCACAGCACGTTAAGAACTGCCTGAACTGCCACTCATCATCATAGGATGAGTGGTTTCATCAAAGCACAGAGGATGGAAGGGAGAAGAACAGGAGTCCTTACCAGCACATTTAAGTGCGTTAGCTGTATTTTTAATCCACGACTTTACATGTCTTTTAGGTCTTTTTGCAGTAACTACACTTAGAAGCCAAGTTATTTGAACCCTTTCCATTTAATGAATTTACAGGGGATAGCATAACTCCATCTGCTCCCTGACAGCCCAAACCTAACAGGACTACTGTATTATTAAAAGATTTAATGGGCCACACTTTCAGATCGTCACACACATTGGCGATTAGTTGCAGGTTGCTTTAACATTCTAAAAGTAAGGGGATGGAGGGTAGGATATTGGGAACTGCATATTGTTTGAATATACTGTTTGTAATGCATGTATATTATCTCTTCATTAGAATACATATTCATACATGCTAAAATAAAAGAGTGAGAACATTCCTCAGTGTGTTTTTATTCATGAGTATGCAGGAAATATATTGCAAGTGCAAATAATTGTTCGTTCAGTGATAAACTTGATATTGGTCACGACAAATATTCTCAAAAACCAACTATAACTAGCGTGCCTAGATGCCTCATAGTGATTTGCGCCTATCATTCAAGCAAATTTGATATTAGGGAGCCCGTTACCCTTTGCATACATTGGTTACGTTATGCAAACTGACACTCACTGGCATACTGTTTTTAACAACAGCAGCTTAGGCACAATACAAAATGGCAGAAGGTCTGGTAAAGGGGCATAAACAGTGAAGAAGCACTATATAAGTGCCCACAGGGTTGCCGGCAGCCCTTTTGTTTGGCTAGATGGAGCGTGACTCAAGCGGAACTCCGCGTTTCCTGCAGGCTGGGACCAGACAGCTATAATGGTAAACCATTGCCATCACAAGCGGGCATGCGGGATCGAACACGAAAAATGTCCCAAAAGCGAAAGGCGAACAAGAAATCTTTTCATTCCGTATACCGATGCGCACTAGGTAATATCAGACGCGAGTGTACAGTGCAGCATGGGAATGTTACCCTGCTCCAGTGTAACACTATACCAGTCACGATGCATGCATGAAATCTGTCATCACCAACCATGCATAGAGCGCCGCGTACCCTGCAGCCTGGTAAGACATTGCTATCATGAGCGTATGTACAGTTTTGAATACAAAAAAAAGGTTTTTACAATAATATGCCCACGAGAAGCCATTCCATTCCGCATACCGAAGCGCACTAACTAATATCGCATGCGAGGTCAAAGTGAAGTGTGGGAACGCTACCATGCTCCACTGTAACAAAATACTAGCTGCGAAACATGAAAACCTTTATCACCACCCATGCATAGACGATCACAGCCATGGTCTACCCACACTCCGCATACAAGCCAGGTGGTACTTGTACTACCAACTGTAATGTCTATACAGAAAAGTATGTGCAACACCAGGTATTCCCACGGGGTATCCAATGAGAAAAAAGAGTCAACTAGCAGATGATGGAACAAGGGTCACGCGACTATAAACTATCCCCTCTAATCCCTAGGTGTCCCACGAGCGCGACAGGGATTCTTGTGATCTCGACCAATGCACAGGAGACAAGGACAGCCATGAGAACACCCAGACTCCACTTATCCGTCTGGGCCTGAGGTAATTACCAAAAAGAAAAGATTTGAGCACCTGAGTGAAAGAAGTGCATCTTATATATGTGTGTGGGGTGTGGGAGGGGGGGGGGCGACCGAGTCCTGCTTTCACACTATGTAACTCTAAACTCTGCATTAGAAGTTGCCATGTAGAACTAACGCCGGTATGCAAAACCAAGTAAATAACGTTTACCCATCGGACCTATACCAAAACTAGGCTTTGACACTTTTCCCTAGGTGGAAGTGGTGATTGACCTCCACAATCATCCGACAAGCTGATCCAATCAAAGACAGCTAAAAAACAACTTGGTCCTGAAGAAGAGGACAAAACTAGGAGTCATCGAAACGGGTCGACCTTTTTTTAATATACAGGATATCCCGAAGAATACGGTGGATACAGTACAGAAGTGATGGTGTTGTAATGGAGAACAATTTCTCCCAGTTTTTCAGTAACTTGCAAAATCGCCTAAGAACTGTGGATCTAATAATAGGTACACGCAACCAACAATAAGAAATCCGCCTCACCTTTAGCGTTTGACAACTCAGCCCCTTTCTTTGAGATATTTTCCCTCTCCTCAATAGATAAAGCTGTTTTATGATTTTTCTTTCCAATTTGTATTTTTAAATTTAGCAATTGATCTACTTAGGGACAACACACTTCTGTGAAGGTCTACTAAAATAGAGGACTTATTATCCTGCAAAAATTACTCCTGATAGAAATGTGGCCCTAGTTTTGAGACATTGCTCTTATTCCAATGAAGGGTCTGAAATAAACACAAACATGTAGTTTTAGGGACTGCCCACCTACTCTATCCCTTTTAGACAGGCGGTGCAACACCTCTCACATAGGCACAGACACCCCACATAGGGTAAGGGTGTTCTTCGTCTAGGCACTTAATCTCATCAGTCATGCCTGTTGGTCCTGGCACTCTCTCAGCCATTTCGCTCCCCAAAGAGGAACTGTCACAGGGGAGTGGCTGTGGTCTGCCCCTTGGTCCAGTGGCATTGTCCCCACGTCCATGCTCTACAGAACCACTTATGCCCTCTTCTCCATCTGCAGCAACTGTGGGAAAGGAGCCATAGACCATTCAAATAGTGTGTGGCATACACAACATTCACAGTAACATAAAGTCGTCACAGTTCAACCAGCAACATACACACATACACATATGCCCATGCAATTCCCTTGAAAACAGACACACCAATCCAGGGTCAATAATGAGCACAGTCATGAAACATTTGCATGTAAACACAGAACAAAGTCGGTGATTCACAGACACATACCAACAAATATGACATGGCACCATGGCAATGCCAAGGTGACCCAACTACAACCTGCTGCATTGCTAAAATAGTTATGCACAGGGGCACTGGGTTGGGCATAGAGTCAACTGGTATGTTGGCCAAACACAGAATGAATGGAAGCATAGATGGACCAGGATCCTGCTGGGTACACATTGGTGGCAAGACGCACACTGGAATGCTGGCTCCCAGTAGACACTCATGATTTCACTAAGCATAGCATGATCATGTCACCACCTGCTTGGGCATCTGTCCACACAATTACATCAAACAACATGCCTCCTGAGAGCCTGATCTGTTAGCATGCAACACATGCATGCATTGATTGCTTAGGCACATGTGAGTATGCCATAGCCCCAAGCACATACACATGACAGATCACATCAATTTTCTCCGAAATGTCAATGCCTCAACATGACACCACCAAAGATCCATAAACACCTGTCACCTACAGACGTTGAGGGGGACTGCCATACATTGTAATGATCCACACAACATCATGTCCATCATGCATGCCCCTTACATGGGCACACCATCATCATCTGGCGCCCTTGCTGTCCAAGCACGTCTCTCCATAAACTACACACACTGCAAATACCAGCGCATGTCCAAACAACAGATGTCAGACTTCACATATAGTCAGCATTGTCTGGGGGCTGCATGCCACTGTGGATCACTGCAACACACATGCCACATACATAAGGGAGTAACTATAAACATGCAGGCCCCTGCAAAACACACATGCACTGTAGAGCAATGCACCACATGGCTACTCGCCAGCAGCATCCCAACGTTGTTTGCACTCACAGATCTGTGGATAAAGCTCCAGGTAGAAAATTGCCAGGACCTGCATGTTCGTGGTGGAACACTTGCACCTGCCCGCACGGTGCACCTTGATGGTGGCACCAGCCATCAGGGCTCACAATGCCTTTGTGTGGGTTATGGACTTGAGATCCTCCCATCACTTGTGAACACTCTTGGTGTAGCAGACTGCCACATTGATGGCATGTGATGCTCACCCAGATCTGCTTGCACCCATCAGTCGCCTGTTGCTTTGCTGGTTATAAGAGGATATCATAATTCTCCAGGACCTGATCCACCAGGATGCCAACTTCTCTGGAGGTGAAGTTGGCAGCCCTCTGCCTCACTGCCTTGGGGGTTCTGCTTGGTGAAGAGGATGATGGTGCAGATATGGCAACCCCTGAGGCCAGTGTGGGTGGGCAAACTGGTCCTGGAAATGGGCCGTGGAGCACTGGTGGTGGAATGGAGACTTGGGAGTCCAACACGGCAGATGAGGTGGTCACAGGGCCAGATACAGGAGCACAGGCAACGGTCGGTCCACACGCACTCCCAAAACTGTGAAGGAGGGAAGCAGACACTCACTCTGGGAAGGCAGCGGCCGATGGCCAACTGGGAGGCAGCACATGGCATGAGGAGGCAGTAAAATTGGCACAGAGGCAGGAGAGGTGTGTCTTCCATTTCTAGCATCAAAGGCAGCTGAAAACAGAGTAAAGGCCCTTAGTGTGCACGTTTTGTGACACGCACTACATGCAGCGCACCTACGCAGCTCACAGCAAATACAGTGATGTTTAAGAGGTGCAACGTACTTCACTTGTTGTGCATGCAAACGTACGAAGACGAGCGAGCATCACTTACATGTATTTGGGGTGTTATGCAAGCCGTTTACTTCAGGTAACGTGGTAACTTATACCACATTTTTCTTTTTGGGGTTGCCTCTGTGAATACGCGCATGTTTTTTTTCTCCATTTTGAAGCCTACGGTGTGTTGCATATGCATTTTTTTGTTTCGCGGTGCATCAGCGCATCGCATACCACTTTTTAAACTTTCAGAAGCTTTCCGGGTATCGCGTACACAATTTCTGGTTTTGGGATACATTGGAGCTTTGCTGGAGCACACATCCACATAGGACATCACGTAGACTGTTCCCTTCCACATATTGCCCAGCATTCCATTCTTCTATTACATCTGCAACATGAGTGGAAAGGCCCCATAAGGGAAATGGAAAGGGAGTAGATGGGGACATGGTGAGAACACATCTGTCACAGCCCCAGGAGGATGTGGTGTGCCTAAACCCACAGGTTACCCAGCACCTGGACGTGGACGTGGTCAGAGACAGACAGGAGAAGCAGCACCCCATAGTGCCACCAGGTCCACAACGGGATACCCTGCAGAGCAGGAAAAGGCTCCACACCAAGACACAGCATAGGAGACAGGTCAGCAGAGGAAGAAGTGCTTCTCTGATGGGGAGCCCCAGATCCTTGTTGACTATGTTAGCAATCATCATGATGAGATGTACCAGCATTCGGGGAGCACTGATACACCCACACAACAAATTGTGCATTGGCAGCATTGCAATTGACTCATCAATGCCTTAGCTTATGAGAATCGCACTGCTGAACAGATCCAGAAGTGGATGAATGATCTCAGGCAAAGGACCAAACATACGCTCAGTGCCAACCTGACCTCTGCACTGGTGCCTGGAGGTGGGCCACCAGAGGAGAAGCTGACTCCAGTTGAAGAGGCCATAAGTCAATTCTTCACCATTGAGCAGGTGCAAGGCATTGGAGCTGGAGAGACCTATGAGGACACATCTGGTGAGTGGCATTTGTGTACATCGTATGTGCAGAATATCATTGTTGACCTACCCATATATGTGTTGCAGTACAGCTGGCTGCAGTTGGCACCCATCCGTGAGCAATCGATATTTTCTACAGAGTAGACCTTTGTGACATGTCCTGTTATCTGGGAGATTGCTCTGTTGTTCACATGTGTGTCAAATGTCAGTGTGACAGTACACAGCACTGTCTGCTGGCCTTCAAAGCTATACCAGTACTTGCATGCAGGGTTTCACTGTCTGAATCATGTGAACATTCCAAGACCTCATGATGTGCACCCCTGACATGCACACATCACCCACAGAGAACACTTGAAAGCTAAAACATGCAAAAGCCACATGTATTGATCTTTGTAACATTCTTGTGGCCTGTCTCTATGCATTGTACATCAAGTACATGGCATTTATGTCAAACACACACATCATCGATGCACACTTATCCCGTAATTGATTGTACATGGACTATGGTCTGCATAATAATGCAATGGACCCAGCTGCCTTGATCAGGGTGCAAAGTCAGATTTTGCCAGAATGGATGGTGAGTATGCCGATGGTGAAAGAATGCATGTAGGCTGTATCCCAATGCATCCAGCGGAGCACTTTGGCAAGGACATCACTGTTTGTCATCTCAGGCATGTGGCATATGTTGCAATGGAGAGTTATGGTTGGGCAGTCTTCTACATTTGTGATGTGCCATGACATGGTTATCAAGTAAACATTTTTAATAATGTTTTGTCCATCATAATCCGATGTTGGTAGTATCGGTGGATTTGGCCGGCTAACTGAGGCCATGTGCTGGCCTTCAGTATTACAATGCCCCATGTGCAGTACTTGTCCCTGGGTCATGTGTTGAGGTGCTTGTTGCATCAGTCATTCGACCCTGGCGGAATTCGGAAAACGATGGCGGAAATGCAATACCGCCATCGAATAGCGCTCGGTGCGACTATGACCCGTCACCGCAAAGTACGATGCCATTAGCGACACCGTAGTGAACGCCAACGCTAACTGCACCAAGCACGCGCGCGCGCGCCATGCCAAACCATAAACATCACCATGGCGCAACGGTACGCCAATTCCGACCCCAGCGGACATGTACCTAACGCCATCAAGCATGGCGGAATGCACCATTCCGCCATGGTGAGAAGTACGGCATCGCGAATCAACCGTAAACGGCCCCACTGACTGCCCGTACACCGCTCCCTGCCCACAAAGTACAACTCCCCGTAGGTGCAACGAAGCCACAATGCAACCAGTGAAATGCACAAGTCACCCATGCATGCCAACGAACAAATGAACCTCAAGAGGGGCCAATGGGAGCTGCAGGGCACAGATGGCACGAATACAGAAGCCATCCCAATGGACATGACCACAGTCCCCCACCAAGAAACGCACGCAAACACAGGCACCTGTGACCAGCAATATTCAGAAAATCACAACATTCCACCAGTCCACCTGGCTGACCGGCATCTGTCACACAAAACCCAATCCCCCGCCCCTGAGCATGACAACATACAAACTGTCATATTGGCAGCCCCCATCCCTGACCTCACGGGCTTCGTAGGCAAACGCGCCCAGTACAGGACCACGCAACAAAACTCCGAAGCTGGAACCCAATGCAGATCCCCTCACAATACATCGCTCCCCAAATAGGAATATGCCACATCACTTGCAAAGAAGAACGCTACACGGCCCATATCAGAATAGAATTTTAATGCACATCAATATCACCAAGCCCATACAGCCATCAGGCCATGAACTCCAAAACACATTTCACCATTGTGGGCTGCATCCGCAAGAAATGACCAGCCACTACTTGTGTGACGCCCTGTTCCCTCATGGTACACAGAGCCACATTCACGTACGAAAAGGCAACATGGAAGCGCACAGAACCGCAGGGCCGTCCCAATGGGGAGGCACTAGTCCAGCTGAAAGGCCGAAATGTTGCTCCGAGCCACCAGTACTGCGTAAGGGCATGTGGCCCATTGGCGATCGTCCCATAAGATCGTAATGCTGCTCCACTGATTAACACGAAGCAGCAGGTGTCGGGAGTAAAACCCATCTGCAGGAGTGGCATACAGATGGCAGTGGCAAAAGGGGAGGAGATACCTGTCAACCAAAAGAAAAGAAAAAGAACAGAATGGCCATCAGTACTACATTCCAACAACTCACTGCAATGATCACACTAAATCCACAGCCACATGCATGCTAGCCCACTCCAAAGGATCATCACCACCCCAAAACCACTTGCGAATCATAACTATCTATATCGAGGTGAAAACACCATCACAAACGAGTGTACCTGTGCATGCGTCTGTGAAAACAGAATCCTTCAGATGGGATTGGTAACGTGCATGGACACAAGTGTCTGAAGGCGCGTCGAGACAGGGAGGGCTCAACAAGGCCAGATAGACGATGGTCCCACTATGGCAGCCCTGCATCACATAGCGCAGGGGGGGCGGACAGATCCCAAGAAGCCCTGTACATGGCAAACTCTGTATCAAATCACCTGCCCATGCATCCATTCATCATTCCCTCATCCCGTAATGAAAACGCCTGAATATTTACTCACATAACATTAGAAATATCCATTGAGTCTGTGCGTTATGCAGCCTGCAAAATCCACAGTGCCCCAGCATGTAATTCCAGTCTAGTGAAGTAACATGTATTTGGGAACGTCCTGCCTTATCGTCCACTACGCAATTGCGCATCCCATTCTATTCATATCAATCATAGCATTCTCGCCATGGCCCCTGTCCCAAGGACATTGAACAATAGAACGTTATATTTGCAGTCAGACCTGTGGGCATCTCCTCGCCGCTAGCTGAAAACCGAAAGCGCCGCCCTTCGAATTCCTCATTTGCAACATCACGTCGAAGAGGCATCTGTGGCCGTTTGAATACACTAATTAATCCATCGAGTGCGGCTGTGTGTGAAAATGGCAACTGCCTTCACCCACGAATGGGACGCCCCGCCCGTCGTTGCAACTCGGTACAGTGATGAATGAGGGCCCACCGTTACTCGAGTACTACGTTCCACTGACCCTTCACAACTCTGTTCGCGACTGCACAGATAGTATGTGAAACAATGGGACCACAGCAGAATGAACATATCAACCAATGTTACACGGCCATCGGGTACAAATACAAGATTGCAATAGCAAGATGCCATTCCACGAATTGCAGCGTTGTGCGCGGGACGTGCTCGGCCAAAGGGGAGAGCAGTTTGCACAGGTGGAATGAATCACCACAGGTGGAGGCCATTCAGCCTGGAAACACATAAATTGCACAGCCAGTCTCCTCCCACAACCACACCGAAATGCTACCGGCAGGACTCGCGATGTTGGCCCTGGGGGACCTGATAGCACTGCAAGTACTCCAACTCCAAGAAGAAGACGAACACCAACTACAACCGGCCGCACGGAGGAGACGCAGGAGGAGGAGGAGGCCAAGGCAGGGCCAGCAAGGGCCGCCAGCACAGCCACTACCACCACGCAGGCAGCCCGCAATCCCACGCCTCCGAGCACATCCGTTCAACCTCACTGATGAGCAGATCCACACCCTCTACCGTCTGGACCGGGACACCATAACCGCCATTGTGGACATGACACAGGCTGACCTTGTCAGCATGATAGATAGCCCAACCGCCATCCCACCCCTACTGAAGGTGGTGTCTGTACTCCACTTCCTGGCCACAGGCACCTACCAGCACACAGTCGGACAGTTGCATGGCATTTCTCAGCCACTGTTCTCACGGACACTATTGCAAGTGCTCGATGCCCTCCTGAAGCACGCAGACGACTACATCTCCCTACCACGCTCGGAGCTGGAAATTACCAACACAAAAGTGGGATTCCATGCACTTGCCATCATACCGGGTTGCATTGGTGCCATCGACTGCACCCATGTGGAATTGGTCGTCCCACATGCCATGGAGGCCCAGTACCGCAACCGAAAACAATTTCATTCTCTGAATGTACAAATGGTGTGTGACTCCAACAGGATCATTACACATTGTTGTGCCCGATTCCCTGGATCAACCCATGATTCTATGGTCTTGAGGAACTCTACAATACCACGCTACATGGAGCGACACGCAGGGAACAGATCCTGGCTACTCGGTGGGTCTCATTTCATGCATGATGATGTGGGGTATGTGATTCGGCAATGACCTGGCAGGAAGGGGGCGGGGGGGGGTGTGCGTACGTAGCAATGGCATTCCACATCATACGTTTCTCGTCCACATACAGGTGATGCTGGATATCCACTGAAGAGATGGCTCCTCACACCAGTCCGGAACCCACGGGACCAGCATGAGGAGGACTACAACCATGCCCACTCACGTACCCGTGTAGTCATTGAACAGGCATTCGGCCTACTGAAGGGTCGTTTCCGCTGCCTCAGCAGGTCTGGCGGGGCACTCCTGT
Organism: Ambystoma mexicanum; assembly: GCF_040938575.1. Classification (NCBI taxonomy): domain Eukaryota; kingdom Metazoa; phylum Chordata; class Amphibia; order Caudata; family Ambystomatidae; genus Ambystoma; species Ambystoma mexicanum. The sequence goes on from NC_090922.1 coordinate 1,400,388,938, forward strand.
ACCGCCATGTGAAGGTTGCAAAGATGGTGATGGCATGTGTCATGCTCCACAACATGTGCGTACGTAGAAATGTGCCCATGCCCCCTGACGCAGAACTGCAAGCACCTGAAGATGGTCATGATGAGGGTGGGGATGTGGCAGCACCTCAAGGAGTCTGCGAGGCACCGGAGGCCCGTGACATTCGTCAGCATCTCATTGATGTATGCTTCTAGCACTCACGCCTGGTGGCTGATACATGGACACGGGACTCGTGGCACTGTGTGTGTCTGGGACATGCACAATATGGACTGTACGCCTATGATGGCCTAGTACACAAAGATCAATGTCCACACATCTCATTGGTTGATCGTGCACTTTTTATGGCATATGTGATATCATGTTGTACACCCTATCGACCCGCCACCCAAGTGAGCCCAACACACCCCCTCCACCCTCCCACCTCCCCCCCGAACACCAGTGTCCAAAGATGCTCATCGTCAGTGGGCAGTCGCTATTGCAAGCCCCCTCTGCGGGTATCAGGGGCACCCCTGCCTGTGGAGCGCAGGTTCCTCCCAGATCTACGTTGGGGGCTGCCCTGGACGGAACTTGCAACGGATGATGTCTCTGCCTGCTCACGTCCATGCATGTCCCTAAGGGTTTGCGAGAGCTCAGTGAGCACACGGCGCACTGCGGCAAGTTCACCACATACGTCTTTGGACGTCGCATGCAGTTCCCCCCTCAGGCTCTCGGTGCTTCTCTCCATTTGGACTCTCAGGCTCTCGGTGCTACTCTCCATTTGTGCCCTTAGTGTCTCTGTACCTCTCTCCATTTGTGCCCTAAGTGTCTCAGTTGATGTTTCTATGTCTGCCTTAGTGCCCCCACATTCATCGGCATGGTCCTTGAGGAGCGTGGCCAGTTGCTGCTGTTGCACTATTAACTGGTCGAGGGACTGTTGCCTCTGCTGGGCCATGGCCATTTGCGGGGGTGTCACAGAGGGGCTGTTGTCCTCATGTTGCCCTGCCACAGGGCTTGTGGGGGATGGCCAGTCGTCGTCTTGTGGGTGCCCCTGCGTGGTATCCTCATGTAGTACGGGATGGAACAGAAAGGGGGATTGGGACAGGTCATGGATGGATCTGACTTCGACATCCCCGTCTTCTGTGTCGGAGCATGCTGCCATCAATGGGGTGTCACCTATGGTGCTGCTGCCACCGGAGGCAGTGCCTTCTGTGGCATCCGTTGGGGGGACCTGTGGTGGTGGTGTTGTGGGCATGCTGGCTGCTGGGGTGCCTGTTGATGTTCCCTCCTCTGTGCTGCCACCTGATTTGTGCTGCTGCCGTGTCTTGATGCGTGCAGCTGAGGTGGAGGGTCTTTGGCCGTTGGTCTTGGCCCTCTTTGCAGGTGTGCTGGTAGGGGTGTCCTGCAGCTCGTCGTTTGGATCGGACCCTGTGGTGGAGTAAAGGAGGGCGAGGGTTATTGGTGGGTCTGTGGGAATTGGAATGGCATTGTATCACATGCATTGGGGTGGTACCTGAGGGTGATTTGGGTCGGGGCCTTGGAGGTGCTTCCATTTGTGTGTGGAGTGAGGGTGCAGTTGTTTGGCAGCCTGCAGTTAGGGTGTGCCTGCTGCACGTGTAGTGCGTGTTTTAGGGGGTTTTAATTATTTATGTATTTATTGTGGGTTTTAACGTGCGCTATCAGGACGATGTGTGTGGACGTTCTCCTGGACATGTGTTTCTGTTGCACTATGGGGACACATGGTGCTTCACATGGATGGACTTTGTGGTTTTGGCATTGTTTCATTAGGCCCACCTACCTGATTCTTCGGATGTCTGCACTCCTTTCTCCATCCCTCCGACTCCCTCTATGCTCTCCATTCCGATGGTGGAGGCACAGATTTCTTCCCAGGGGGTCAGCTTGATGGGTGATTCCGACCCTCCCCCGGTGGCTGTGGCAATGTTGCGGTTGGCAGAGAGTATGCTGCGGACGCGTATCCGCAGGTCGTCCCATCGCTTACGGCATTGCTGTGGGGTGCGGGGTGCGGTCCCCACCGCACTTACCCGCTGTGCCACCAGAGCCCATATGGCCTTCTTGTTTGCGAGTGCCGTCCTGGTCATTTGCGTGCAGAAGACGACGGCAGCATTCTCCTGGAGGGTCTCTGTTAGCACAGTGAGTTCCTCACGGGAGAAGTGGACCTGCCGCTTCTTCGCTACTTTTCCCATTTTTCTTGGTTTCGCTAGGGTGGATGACGGGTTGGGTTGTGTCTCAGGGTAGTGATTTTAGTGGTTGTGTGGTTTTAGTGGTTTTATAGGTGTACGGCGGGTTGTTTCCCGTTCCGGGCCCGTGTTTTAACTTCCGTTTCCGTATATTTCCGGTCACCGTACTTTACGGTAGGCGCACACTGCGGTGTCCGCTGTGATGGGTGGCGGTATTGCACCTAGGGCGCCGTACGGCGGCGGTGTGGGCCGTTTTGGGTTCATTTCCGCCATCGCGGACTTTGCACTTCCGCCATGCCGTGGTGCTCGTGCCCGATGGGTCGGAATGGGCCGCACTTTGCTCCTTCTTGCAATGGCGGAAACGCTATTTACGCTGTGGCGGTCCGGTCAGTCACTTTCCGCCAGGGTCGTAATGAGGGCCATTGTGTATGCCACTTTAGTACATCTATGGCGCTGATTAATGGAATTATTTGCATGTAAAACAGGGATTTGGGTGCCATTCTGCCTGGGCAGAATAATACACGTGAATAATTCCATGCATCAGGGGGTTTGTGTCCACTAATGGTATGGCCATGACTGGGGGTGGGGGTTGCCGCAAGTCCACAAATGGCACACATCAGTAGCTTACAGCTTACGTTGTGCCAAGTCATGATGTTGGATGTACGGGTATCCAGGCATTTTGTGTCTGTCTGCACTTTGAAGTGCAAATGTATGTTTGTTAGGAAGCACATGACTCAAACTGTCTTTCTCAGTCCATATGCAGGTGAAGATGCAGCAGATACAGAGAAGGGGTAGGATGAAGAGCAAATGGTTCATCGGTCCAGCAGTAGAGGCCGTAGTGTCCTTTGCCAGGAAAATCTACAGCTGTTACAGGTCATTAGTCATGCTCCTGCCTCTTCAGACTCTGCTCATTCGGATGCAGAACCAGAAGTGCGTGCCTCGCAGATTGAGAAGGTGAGTGCCCCAAACTGGCAGATCAGATTGTGCTGTTGAGTCTGTGTCAGTGCAGCAGGATTTGCATGACCAGTCTATGGTGATCGCCACATCCAAAGTGGTTACGGCTGCAAGACCTCCCTCCCATGAGTTGGTGTCAGGTTCTGGGGCTGGTGTCCAACGGAGGGTTGCAGACCTGCAACCAACAAAATGGGACCACAGCATCAGGACTGGTCCCTTGCATCACACCACTGTGGACCCCACACGTGGTGGATGTGTGCATGCTGGAGAGACAGTGTGAGAGAAGCAAATGTTGTGTGCTGCCATCCGGCAAGGCGACATCTTGAGTCATATTGCAGAGTGCATGGATCACCTTGTCGACAACATGCCCACACTAACGGCCCAGGATGCACACCAGCTACAAGACATGCGATTCTCATGCTGCTCAAACAGACTAGCCATGGAGGCCAACATCAAGCCTGATGGGATGATCTAACGTGTCTGCAGGGGTTCCTGCATGCAGATTCTAGGGCACTGAAATGAGGCAGCTCCTAGCCTTCTTAGGTTGACTTGCTAGGTTTATTACCAGCTTCATAGGTAACTTTACAAGCAGTCTCTTAAGTTACATTTAAGTTACATAAAGGACATAAGAACCACTGGCAACCCATAACCCAGGCAAGAGGCTGACCAACTGACCAGGTTAGAACACTTACACTTACATTCCAACACTCCGGCATAAACACTCCACGTGACATCACACCATTCCTTTTGCACAGGCAAGCCATACACAACAGGCACATAGCGAGACCCTGAGCTTTGAGTGGGTGGCATGTCGTAGATCCAACTGCCATGAGAGGGAAAGCTTGAGGGCTTTACTGCATGATGAACCCTCAGCCACAAGGACACAACTCCATGAGGAGATGGATGCCTTGAGGCAGACACTGCCCCATCAACGTTTTGCGTCATGAGTGAGTGCACATAGAGACTTTGTGGCCACTAGGGATGAAGCACATTGTAACCTTACCACCTTTGGGTTGCTGGTGCATACATCCATGTCATTGCTGGCCCTGGCCAATGAAGACAAGGCTTTGGCACTGCATGGATTGGATCCACCACCACTTGCAGATCCACCACAGGATGGCAGGCCCTGCACACCTGGGCCTCCTAAACCACTTTGGCCGGGATGTCCATGAGCCCTCATGGGCATGCAGCCTCTCCCTGCACGCTCCAGGGTGGACATTTCTTTACCTCCAGTCCAGGAAGAACATTTCATTTTTAAAACTGATCAGTGTGGTCTGACTTTTGTTTTGTTGTGTCCCCTTGATTGTGATGGACATATTCTTCTAGTTTTTTCATTCCCCTGTCCACGATAGAGGCATGTGTTGCTTTTTCACCTTTTTCTTTGCCAACCTTGAGAGATGTACTGTTGTCCTCTCTGGGGAAAACTGAGTGCAGTACTGGAGATACAGCCATGCACAGTGGTGTGAACTTGCATGGTTGACTTGGACACAACAGGATGACATGTGCAAGTGGCAATGTGTTAATGGCCTTTTCGGGCATATGTGGAGTATGCATGATTTGCTACTATGACTGGTGACATACAATGTCCCATGTTATTGCAGTGATCATGATTCATCCAGTGACTGGACCCCATGGGAGGTCCATCCTGCACCTTTGTACCTCCCTAGTACCCATGCCCTCTACCATGCCAGGCACTGGCCCTTCATTCACAAATGTGGAGGTGCAGTTTCCGGTGGATGTGATGAGGGAATCACAACAATGCAGCTCTGTCAGAAGGTAAGGTTGTGCACTGTCTATCATGTGATATCTGTTTTGGTGTTCTTTGCATACATTCTCAAACAATTACTTTCTGAGTGTGTAATCATTTAGTCACCTTGAATGTCACGGGGAATGTCAGTGCAGATGTGTGTTAGTCCACATGCATGTGTGTATATGTACCCTTCCACATCAATGCATGTGCATTGTTTTTGAAGTTGAACTTTCACAATGACAGCCAAATAATGGGAATGTGCAACACTTATCACACTTGAGCCATTGGCAGTATTTGCAACATTCTAGAACTAAATCCAGAATCCTCATTCATGTCCTGCATTCTCTGGGCATCTGGACTCTTTGTTTTTGGTTGTTCAACACTAGCCTCACTGATCGTTATGATGTCTTCTTCCTGCCATTATTCTTCTACCCCTACCATATATGTTCTACGGGGCCCTGCAGGTCTACTCCCTATCTCCAATACTCGTTGACATGTGTCAGACACCACTTCACACCATTATCGACTCACATGACCTGTCTTGCTACAAATCCACGTCTTGCACACACGTCCATTGTCAGGTGTACATATCCTCCACTGTTACCCTTCTTGGCCTTGCCTCTGGTACCTCAGACCTGGCCATTTGTCTCCATGGACTTCACAGGAAAGGTTTGGCAAACTTGGTGCATCTAGGGTTTTTCCGGAGTGCATGTCATGCTGCGGTTGAAATCTCTTTGCTTCATTGCCACTGATTTCTCTGTTGGTGAGTTTTGCTGTTTTCATATTTATCAATGCTCATACTCTGTTATCTGTACTGCAGCATGTTGACACTGGGTGGTCCCTGGCAGTTGCCTTGTTCCAATGAGGAGTTGTCAAGGTTGTCCAGTTTCTTTGATGTCATGCAATGCATGTCTTTGGTAGCTTCGATTGTTGTTTCACTGTCGATGCTATTGATGCGAGACAAGTGGGCACCTTGTGCAGGTAAATTAAAGGCCATCTGGGGGCACAGATGTTGGTGTTGTTGGTGGCAGGGAGTTTGGCACTGTGTGGGATTTTTTGTTTTGTCTTGGATTGAGGAAAGCAGGTCTGGCTTTAGGGGTACGTGGACACATGCATGGTGATGGTAGACTGGTGATTCAGTGCTTGCTGTTTTTGCATGGCAATCAGGGTCACTGGGTATGGGGTGGTTGTTGTGAGGGAGGCTGTCACTGTGGGGTGTTTACTGTTGAGTTAACCTAAGGTGAGCAAGTCTGTTGCGTGCGTGCATGGACACATCGTGATGGGAGTCTGTCGAGTGATTGCTTGCAGGTTTTGCATGCGTCTTTCCGGCCACGTGGCATCCCGTTCACTCAGCTTTTCATGTCATGTCTAACCATGCTGGAAGTCCACGCATGGTACTTCTACCCTTCAGGGGGTGCTGTCCCGAGACAAATCCAAACACAGCACATCATCGCATCACATTTGGGGGGGGGGGTTCACCACACTCACCACGCACAGGCCATTGGCCTGGTGTTGTTGTTTGACATGGGGACATGTACCATGCACAGTACACCAGCAAATATATTGCTTCCTGTTGAGAGCTGCTTGTTGCATTTCAACTCTCCCTTAATTTACTGGCACATTGGTCTCCATTCAGTCCATTGTATATGAGCTCTGCCTTCCCATTTGAGTATTTGTTATGCGCCTATACAGCACAATGGTGTCTCCAGATGCCACAAGGCAAAGTGGGGAGGGGACAAGGTGAGTAAATAACAATGGTAGAAAAAAATGTATTTATATTTTATAATTTTTTTTTTTTGTATATGGTTACGAAAATATAACCTTTCACAATTCTCAAATCAAATACATAATTTAGCAAAGAAAAACACATGTAAAATACAATCTGGGTGACTATCTCTGTCCGAAGGTATGGGGAGAACGAAATCGATCCAGTCGGGGCATTGATAAATGATGACGGAGTCGGTAAAACTCTTGTTTTGTGTAGATGTTTGTGCAAAATTTTAAAGGTTTGTTTTAAACCAATAAAATTAAAATTAAAAAAAAATATATATACAATTGTGGTTCCACTAGTCCTTGTGGCATTCGAATGTGCAGCTGCAGTGAAGAGAAGTGCTGCGGATAGTGGACGGATGGGGGAAGATGGATGGGAGTAGGGTATGGCAAGTGCAGGTGATAGAACATGAGGGATGTGCCGAGGGAGATCAGGGGAGGAGCTGCTGTCTAAGTGCCAGGGCATCGGAAAACCATTGGTGGGAGGTACAACTGCCAGGAAAGGTGCCCACAAGTGCAGTGCTGGGAGAGGGTGCTAGTGGTGACTGGGCAGGAGCGTGGTAACCTGTGTGATTCATAAAGGTCCAGGCTGCCAGTCTCAGGGGCAGTGTGATGATTAGCAGGGAAGGGAAAGAGGGAAAGAGGTAGAGAAAATCAGAGTATACGGAACTTAAGGAGGTCTGGCTTGAGACTGAGGGGGGCAGGGCGGCATTCCAAAGTGAGGCACCGACCAAAGAGAAAGACCTGCCCCCCACTCTCTGTTCGGATAAGCATTTGACAAGCTGAGAGTTGGAATTAGGGAAGTGGAGGGCTCTAGCAGGGAGGTATTTAGGGAGAGAAAGTTGGAGAAAGCATGATCCCTTGCCCCAAAAAGCCTTGTGGATAATGCAGAGTGTCTTTAATTTGATCATTGCAACCACCGGTAACCAGTGGAGAGATCTTCGGGCTGGAGTGAAACGGTGCCTGGGCTAGAGGCCAAGAATACGTCTTGCAGCCGTATTCTGGATTAGCTGAAGGGGGCGAAGGAAGTAAAAGTTAAGATCGAGAAAGAGGCTGTTGCAGTAGTCCAGTCTAGAGAGTTCAAGAGGTCTGGGAACATTGAGCTTCTGGGGAAAGGTGAGGCAAGAGAGAATGCCTCTAAGGAGGTTTATCTGGAAGTGGGACTTCTCAGCATGGTCCAAGATGTAAGGGGTGAAGGAGAGAGAGGAGTCGAAGATGACCCTGAGGTTTTTAGCCTCACGGGATGGTGAGGCCAGAAGCTAGGAGGGAAACAGGGCACAGGTGTCCCAATAAGAAGGATCTCCATCATACTGGCATTAAGACATAGATCGTAAGCCGCACACCATGCAAAACCCTTTTGCAAAACCCAGCCTTCCTTGAAAATGGAGAGACCATATTTCTCTCACTCATTGGTTTATGCACAGGCTCCTGTAGTTTGAGCAGTCAGTCCTATTTCATGGTGCTTTTATGTAGTAAAATACATATGTGGGTTGTGGTGACCTAGATTATTGGGATAGAGCATGGAGACATGAAAAGGGGACCAATCAAAACAGAGTGGCATGCTGTTAAGAAATGTCTTAATGTTCTGGCTGGTCTTTACACCAAGTGGTTATCCCTGATATAGTGTCGCCTTTTGCACAATTCTAAGCCACAATGCTGGGAAAAACAGATTATATGTATACATAGAACTTGAATGAATTTAATTAAAAGAAACCAACATTTGCCCATTTCATTATGAAGTCACTACAATAAGTTCATGAATGCTGATAAATTATGTGCACATTAAAGTTCACCTGCCAGTGACAGTCTCACAACATGCAATACATACATTCAATTATAAAACAGAACCATTTTATGATATTTCAGATTCACATTTACATAATATTAGATTATTTGTAATCTATCAGCAAGTTTAAAATATTTTATTTTTGACAGTTTCAAAAACATGCATTGATATCAGTGAAATGATGCATGCTTTTCAAGTCTATCGTATTCAATAGTAATTAATCCACCCATGTAAATTTGGTGCTGAGGGTTGCTAGTATGTGTGTGCAGTTTGAATGCAGACTATGATGAATGTTGTCTAATTCTGCAGGGTTGTGTTAAGAAAACAGTGTTATCAATTAAGAATGCACAGGATATTGGCTCATTCACCCAATACATGGAAATTATTTTCATTATTTTCTAATACAAGATGAGTACTCCAACATAAATTCGCAAATCAGCTCCCATAGGTGTAGAAACCCTTCCCCTACAGTACAACATCAAGAGAAAGGAGAAGATGTCTTTATAATGGTATTGTGTTCAATGGAAATTAAATTAGGATGTATACAACTCCCTTTCACCTCCACTTTTCGCTTTTCAAATATGTATGGCTTTCACAGGTGGCAAATTATCAAGCAGTTCTCTATCAAGGTAATGAAGCATGTCCACTGATTCATGGGCTATACATGTAAAAACCAGAGGATTCAGTTTATTCTAGCTGTCATTTACAAACTATTACACGGTCATTCTGGAAAGTGCTCCCTGCTTTATACCGTCCACATAGATTAAAATGTTCTATACTTTTTCTTTGAAATTAAATTAAATCTGAAATGAAATTGCACTTGCCTTTAAATACAGTGAAATGCACATTGTGTTTATCCACCATAATTCTATTTGGCATAAGCGGCCCCTGTTGGTTAACCACCTCCCCAATTCACTCCCACTCTAGGAACATAGCAGGGAAATCATTCTTTGGGACTTATCTAATTCAATTTAGGGTATTTATTATAATGATTTTGGATGGGCCCTCATGAGTTTTCAACTAACTCAAAGCAGCAGCAAGTAAGCTCAATGGGATAGTCCCATCTTGCATAGGTCCCTATCCTCCAGGTAATATTCAGGCTCAGCTCTCATCCATTTGGATCATGTGTTATCACCTCTATGCCGCTTTTGGTTCCAGAGAAAGATCCCTATTTCCTGTGTGTTTCTCTTTTTATCCTGGGTCAAATGTCCACACTTTGTCATAATGATATCATGTTCTTTGATTGGCTGAATCTTTCCATTTATATACTGAATAGTCATACACTCTCAGAGAATGCAAAAACCCAATCTTCATAGGCTGATCATAATTCTAGACATAAGAAAAGAAAAATACCAGATGGGCATTGTTTTCTCGTATACCTTTGAATTCAAAATCATTTTGATTCCATATTTCTCTGTAGCAACATGCCACATTGATGAAATATCCTAGCAACACCTAGCACTCATGAACATTCAAACATGAGGAATGGGTATGTATGATAATTTTCATGAAGTTATTAATATTCACAATTTTAAAAAGCATTACAAAGGGTAGGCAATTGGTTTCATATGACATATAATTAAATCACGGTCCTAAAACACGTTCCTGTTTGGTTCAATGTAACTTTTTTTTTTGCGCCTTGAAACACTTTTTTTTTTTTGCACCTTGAAACACTTGCGTATATGCGCGTTATAAATGCCATATCATATCACATCATGTACCTGCAGATTTACATAAAAAACATTTTTAAATTCTTTGATAATGTTCATTCCAATGGACCATTATCTTTCTGCAACAGAGCACCCGCCTTACATTTAATTCCTGAGAATTGTGAAAACCTGTGTTCAGCATATTGAGTCATGCCAACCGCTCTGAGAGTCTCGGCTTTCTATTTTTCATTACTGGAAATCTGTCCAGCTCTATTCCCTTAACTTAGTGAAGAGAACAGGCTAAATTGTCACGTGAGACATTCTGGATCTTATCAGCTAAGGAAAATGTAGATTCAGACTTGGTGTGATTTTACGATGCATTTATTAGCATATTTACTTGGAATGGGTTCACTATGGTGGCAGCACCTCTTTAACGCAGGGATATTGGTGCAGATGACCACTTGTTTTGAGAACCCAGTGTGTTTTCATGATTATGAGGAAACAACCCGTATTTATTCCAGATGGCCCAGCCAAATCTCCTAGGACATGTAAACCTCCCCATTTGAACAATTAAGAAGGACAGAAGTGAAGTTTAACTTTTGGTCAAGTCAGCAAGAAAATACCATTGGCCAAGCCAACTCAAAACATCCTATGATTTGAAATGCATGAAAGGCTTATCCCACTTGATGGGATGTAATTTACAATGACTTCACTACTTTCTGTTCAACATATGCTACACAAAAACACATTCTAATTTAAAACAACAAGTAATCTTTCATTTCTTCACGATTAACTAACTACCTGTGTGCTCCATTTGTAATAATTTGGTCATGAGCTTATCAAATTAAAGATGTTTTACATTCCTGGCTAAACTACAGTTAATATACATTTCAACAAGGCAAACTACATTTTCTTCTGTACCTATCATCAACAGTTCACATATATTTATATTCACAATGTAGCACTAATTTCCAGCCCTGCATTGTTAATTCTTTATGTGTGGCAGGAAGCATAATCCTATTTTTTTTAATACAGACTCTTGGGCCTTGTTACATTTCCACATTAAATATTGTCTTGTTGTTCCTTAAGTGTGGCCAATTCTGCACCATTTGTCTGGTGCTATTTCAGAGGGCAGCAAGTAATAACAGGCGCATGTGCACCGTTTTCATGGCAAATGGTGAAAGCACAAATTATGAAGTTACATATTATTTAGCTGCTTCTTCACTTTAAGTTGAGTGATGTTCCATGTCTCATCATTTTCTTTCTACAAAACATAAGTACACATATTATTTCTTTTGGTCTTGCACTATTGGGACATAAACACACATTTACACTTTTTAATTCTAAGGTTAGAGCGGGCACAGGTGTCTGTGGGGAGGGCCAGGAAGAGAATGTTGGGTGTTGCACACTTCTTCACTTTCTAGCAGATGGACCTGGTGCTGGCTGTACAGATTGGATGTCAGAGAACAGAGAATTCAAATGGAAGGTGACTGGTAGAGAAAAGGTAGAGAAAAGGAGTGGAAGCTGTAGGCAGCAAAGGCATGGGATCTTTTCCGACTTATGTCTTCAGAGCGCTCCACATATTTCTTTTAAGAGCAGAAGATTTCTTTTAAGAGCAGATGATCCCACAGGGAAAATTTAGGGCCATATTAAGGACATTTTACAGTGGTATAAACTAATGCAGTCTTTTGTTTTCCTGACAAGTTTCCACAGGCATCACAGACTGCCAGGCAGCAAGGTAAGATGCATTTTTTTAAATCAAAAGATACCCTTAGGACTCACATATGAGCTACGGGGGTGCTAATGGCGATATAACCCTCTAGCCCCCAACTTGGGCAGCAGGCTATTACCGTCAGGGTCGGCCCGCCACCTCCAGTTATATCATGTTCTGTCACCGAATATACTCAAAGGAGAACTTTTGTGAAAGGTGTTTTGTGAATGTTAGGTTTCCCACTATTACTCTGGTGCCGTCCCCTGTCAGTTTCCCGTGTACACCCCCAAAGACAGGCACCAAAAAACGTGCCTCCAAAATCTGCACAATTACATGGCCAGTATTTTAAAGTACTGAAATGACTCTCTCTTCTCCGGGCGATCCCAACGGCCCAGTACAGTAGAGGGCACATTCCAGGTGTATTATTATAAAGTGAGGTGTGAGGCTGTCCTCAAACTGCCAATATTTTTCAGCAGATTCATAACTGAGCACAACAGTCATTAGCCACATTGAAGAACGAATAGACCGGAAGAAGTGAGACTAGATTTACTGTGAGTTGGCGGCCAATGGCCAGGGATATTTAATCTTCAGTTGAGATTTTGAAGTCGGAGTAGTTCTCTCTCTATATATTTGGGAGTACAATTCTTTTTTGTATGGGAGAAGAAAAGTAATTCCCATTGTTAAAGGGGGTTTGTTTTAGGCAAGTACAATTATATTTGAACTCCAAAATAGATACCTTTGTATATTCTATATTTGTGTCTAGTAATTTATTGGGCTTTTATAACGAGCCGGAGTTTGGTTTCTAAGCGCGGATCCGGGATTCAAACCTTGCTCGGCCGGTCTTTGCCCCAGTGCTATCTTAATTCAAGCAGTTTAGAAAACAAATGTTTGTCTTTTCTTAAAGTTCCTTTTTACATCAGACAATGATAATAGTAGAGAAGCAAGAGAGCGAATCCCATTTGCCCCTTGTTTCCTAATTCTCAGTTAGGAGTATTTGTTACTAAAAACTGTTTTTCTTGGGAGTGGTTTCGTGTTTTTAGGAAGTGAAAGTGGCAGTGAAAGTGAAAGTACTTCACTGTACGGCTGGGTGCAGCAGTAAGCCAAACTCACTTTGCGACACCCCTGCAGGGTGAAGCTGCAACTTGCATGAAACAACCATCCATTTCTATGAACCTGGGATCAGATTAATTAACATTTGCAAGTGTTTAGATAATACAGGATAGTTCATAAAGCTTTTCCCAAAAACCGTAATATCTAAAACGCTTGTACTAGGGCAAACGAGAATCAAACAGCGGCCAGATTATCAACGTTTGCACGAGTTCGAAAAAGTGAGCAAATGCTTTGATAAAATAAAACAGAGCAAACAGGTTTTCTCACAATCGGTTTTATTTAAACGAGGGCAGAAAAGAAACTGATTTGTGTACCTGCTTTCCTGCTATAAATAAAAATGCATATTGCAGAATATGTCAAAATCAGTCAGTGGTTGAGTCAGGGAGGCAGGTATTAACTGGTTGTCCTGAGCTATGGTCCATATACCAGGTTTACTACGGGAAATATGTACATTATCTCGAATGTATCTCTGAATTGGCTTTCTGGTGGAGTAGCGTAAATTCACAGCACATGGGACGCCTATTAGCAATGTATAATGTCTGGCTGGTGGTCAAAAAGCGACTGGCTATCACCATTTAAGTGCCATTTAAGTATCAGTATGTTAAGAGCTAGCATTTTAATCATGTTTGGTTTTGTACAGTTCGTTGGGACTGATATATGTTATATGCTTTATATTTTTTTATATTATTGGTTAGGCTTTTATATTATTGGTTTGATTCTCTTGAATATATTACTGAATTATTTTTGATAATAGATCAAAACAATTAGGTATTTATTGATTAATGGATTTAGGTAAAGATATACATTTATATTATGTATTTTATATTATTATATGTGTAAAGTTTATTTATAAACTGTATCACATTAAAAATAAAAATAAATAAATAAATAAAAATGCATGCATTTTCTACATTCGTTACATGTGACACAACAAACACAGTAAATAAAACATTCTGCTTCGTTTTTCCACCGGTGAATTTTTTTTTTTCCATTATACGAATTTGGGCGAAACCTTTTTGTTGCATTCCATATTGTCTAAGCGGCACAATTGGGGCCAGACCATCTAACATGTGCGCAAAAAAGTGAGCAAATGCCATGAAAATGCAAAATGGAGCAAATCAGTTTCGTCGCATTCCATATCACCGAAACAAGATGCACTAGGGTACAAATTAATCTGACTCCTTTTTGTACTGTTTGCTGCACGACAAAAAAATTACATTAATTTTCATGTTATGCAGCAAACATAGTAAATAATGTAGCCTGCTTTAATGTTGCTATGGATGACATTTTTTTGGGGTAAAATCTATTAGAGCAAAACCCCATTCCGCATTATATAAACAGCAAAATTGGTGCTAAATTCGTTTGCTCTGCTTTTTTGCACGAGTGCACATTCTTATTGCTTTTGATGCAAAATGTATTTGCTCGATTTATTTGCACACGATTAACATTTTGATAATCTGTTTTTCCAGAGTTCCACTTCTTGCGACATAAAATACACTATGCCTTAAAGTCACATGAAATGGTATGCAGCAATGTGCTCCAGGTACCCAGGACATTGCCGCCTTTCACTGACCTAGCACACCATTATGCATTTCATTGTAGCAATGATACAATTATTAGTACAGCATGTCAAAAAATTCCCTAGCCTTTTCTGAGAAGAAAATGCATACAAATTGTATTGTTTAATAATAATTGGACACATGTTCTTCAATTGTGCCTGAAATAACCTATCCAGCTGAATGCATAAGGATCTTCCTGATGAGACTGAAGAGTTGGACACCAAACCCAATTTCCCAGAGTTTTTTTTCCCCTCCATTTCAGCCTGGGGCAATAATGGAAAATCTTTTCAAATGAAATGGAAGTACCTCTGGGGATCCGAATGGAAGATTTTCAGATGCATAATCTAGACGCGTGCTCCCCTGGAAGGCAGACCTTGGGGTTTTACCCTACATGCAAAGCGTTGGCATACCTAAGCAGGCTGCTTATTTATTCATCGCGGCGGCTCCTAATTTGCATGGGTCAGATTCAATTCAAGCATTTAGCGGGGGTGCCCCCTTCTCCTCCGCGCTTCGCCATCATTTGATGGCATGCAAAACTGCGGTATACGTTAACTAACACTACGGAGGAGCTCATAATTAGAGGTAAAGGAGAGAATAACTCCAGAGAATTAGACACAAAGGCCAGTCTGGAAACTCTGAAACTCAGAGGGACCTACCCAAGAGCGAAGGGACTGGCGAGCAGTAATTAAGCAAGGGAGAGAAGTGCTAATCCGAGCTAGGAGTATTTCACATATCGTTGGGCATGGCATCATGGGCTATACATATCATAGGCCCTTTGCATCGGCGCAAATGTAATTATTATTGCTCAAAAACATACTGTTTCAATGCATTTTTGCTCCACGACGATGTTTGCTTTGCAAATAGCCGTAGGCTAGAATTTGCCCAGATGCATAAAGACATTGGAGGAATACTTTTGTTTTGCATTAGGACAGTTTTTGCCTTGTTTTAGAATGCACTTTTAGCACTGCCAATATGGCCCTAAATTCTCCATGTGAGATCTTTGGAACTTAAAGAGGCGTGGAGCGCTCCGAGGACATACGACGAGAAAGAAGAAGACAGAGCAGAACGTCAGTTTTATTTAGGTTCTTAATAAAGTCTTGCAGGCATGACGCCAGTATTTAGATCCTCTTTCTACTTCTAATCTGCGATCATAAAGAACTGGCCAGAGATGAAGAGCAGCAGTGGAGCAACCATAGCACGGCACTGCTCCAAGCTGATGCTGCTACCCATTTGTCTTGTATAACTAGCCAATACAATAAAATTAAATAAAATTAATGACAGCTTGTGTTAATAGCTAAATGTAAAAAATCAAAAACGTACACATGTTGGGCTCATTTTCATTGAGCATTAGAGTTAATTGAATGTGTAAAAGTTACGATTACGCCATATCCTTCCTCTATGCCAGTGGTCTTCAAACTATTTTGGCCGGGCCCCCCCCCGGAACAAAATTTGGGAAGGTTGGGACCCCCCAAAAATGCCAAATGGGCAGTATGTATAATATTATATGATAGGTTATTTATAGCATGCTGAATACCCAGAGGTTTCTAAACGTGGACCCAGGGATCGAACCTGTGCTGCTTCATGTCGTCTTGCTTCCAAGGCAAGCACACTGCTGCTGAACTATTCTCCCGGGCTGTCACCACTATTGCGTGCTGTCACCACACGCTACTCCCAGTATAGTCCCTGGGCTCCCACAACTGCTCCCATCACAGTCGCTGGGCTCCCTCATCCCACTCCTACCCAGGGCTCTCCCCACACCATCACACACCATGGACTTTCCCCACACTGCTCCCACCACAATCCCTTGGTTGACGCCTATCCTGCTCCCACCACAGTCCCTGGGCTGCCCCCATACCGTTCCCAACACAGTCCGAGGGCCAGTGTCGGCTGGTGAATTTTAGAAGTGGAGGGGCATAACTATTTCTGTCAAAAAAGCCTAAGCGACTGAGCACAGTGAGGGAGCCTGAACCAATCAAGGTGGGATCGGGGGGGGGGGGTTTCCCCTGTGATTTTCTTTTTAAAATAGTAGGTTAAAATGTTGCATTGTAGAGAATACTTTAAAAAAAGAAATTGGTAAATAGCCAAACAGTTTGCAATTGGTGCTGGTATCAAAAAATGGAAAATGCTAGTGTGGGCCATTTAAAATGGGCCACCTTTTTGGCCAATGTGGGCCTGTTTCATGAGTTACTTCACTATGCAGTTAGATTTTGACCATTGAGCAGTTAGTAATTTTGACCATTGTTGATGAATAAATATTCTTTAAATATCGCAATTTACTTACATTTTAACACAAAGCACCCCTTGGGTACTATTTAAACAGTCTATGGCTAAAGGAATGAATATCCATTCACATCACAACTGTGAGCCACTTTTTCATTGGTGTCTGAGACAGTTTCATGCATCTGCCCGACCATGTGAGCCGCCCTGCCAACATTTTTTATTTTAGATTTCATGCTGGCCTCTCACGGCCCTCTAGGGATGCAGCCGCGGACCCTTGCGGGGCCGCGGCCCACAGTTTGAATACCGCTGCCCTACGCCATGCAAATACTGCAGCGTTTGTTACCAGTATGCCTTTTCATGCTGGTGCAAATGATGTGGATTCCCATGGAGTCCGTCTGCTTTTTACACCAGTGAAAAGTGGGCAGATTCCATTGAAAACACATTGTACACTGTGGGATGTTTTTATCCATGCATCCAAGCCCTACCTCAAAACTGTGCAGTACTGACATGGAAAACATCATGATGGCCAGAGCTTCCCAGAAAATGCACAGGGAAATGCATGAAGAATAGGCTGCCACTCATTTTTGCCGATGTTATGGGCACAGAAGGGCACTGCCTAAAACCACCATTGGACTACCTACACAGTAGTCTGAAACCATTGGGAATGGCAATGCTGATTGCCAAAAGCAACCTAGAATTGTGGGGAATTTTCTTAAATCCCAAAAAGGGGTGCAGTACCAGTACTCACCACTATCAGAAAGCCGGCGTTTTAAAACCACCAGATTTTGTTTAAAACTGAATAAATGAACCCAAGGCAAGCCAAAGAAAGACTTACTGAGAGGTGGATACAATCTAAAGTTATATTCTGAAGTGACTTGAAGGTTTATAACAAGACTGGCTGAGCTGTGGATTTCAGCAGTTTAAGTAAATTTGGACTGAAAGACACTAAAAATCTAAATGTTTAAAAGAAATGAGTGACCTACTTTTGAGTGTCACATAGGTTGCAATTGTTTAAATGTCATAGTTTTAAACTTAGAATCAGCATCCTAGCTGCATATGTAAAAAATTGTCTTGACTTAAACTGGGGAACAAAAGTGACATAAGCCAGTGGCCTGGCTTAAGGAACTGAATTCTGCCCACCAGCTACCCCCGACAGGAGTTGAGACTTGCACAACAGCTGTGTTCCCAGGCCGACCTGCATTTTGCTGCTCCCACCAAAAGGGATATGACATTTCTCTGATTGAATTACCTGGCCTCTGCAGGAAATTGAACAAAGCCCTGTCCTGACTCAGGCAAATGTTTTATTATGGGGGCCATAAATGGCTTCCTCTTGAACAATGGGCCTTCCAGGGCCAAGGCAGATGGTTTATTGCAGGTGTCGTAAAACAGCTTCCTCTTGGCAGAAGCTGGGAGGGGCAGGGTCTCTGAGCTTGGCAGAAACTGGAAAGACTGGTTTCTGTACCATGTGACCTGAAAAGACACACCCCTGTAGCCAGAATATGGTTTTAGAAAAAGATGAATAACTCATAGTACGGACTTGTCATAATTATTTAAATGATGCCATAATTCTTGTGATTTTTCGGTGCACATTTGAAGACGTGTTAGGACCCGGTGGTATGTTCAGGGGGGTTTTAGCAGTTAAGAGGGTATTACTTAAAATGTATGCATGTTAAAAATCTGACACTTCATCAATTAATGTCCATACTCCTTGCGCACATGTGTGTAAATTTGGGGTAATGTCCGATATTGCGAAACCAGTTAAAAAGTGCAAATGTCGCCATTTCTGAATGCAAGCTCCCAGGAAGAGCAGATTTGGACAGGGTACACCTCCTGTGATATGTGAGGGGTGCATATGATTTTAAAACAATATGTACCTCTGCAAATATGTATTTGGTTCAAATCTAGATTTGTGTGCAAGTTGACAGGAGGAGTGGACTTTCTGCAGGCTGTAAAATGACATCACTCTGACACAATTTAGCTCCCCCAATCAGGGGAGAAATGAAAGCTTGGCCAATGACAAGTGGAGAGGGGTAGAGCTTAGTGATGCTGCTCACACACCCACTTTCAAAACACATAAAAGCAGACAGACAGGACAGATAGGGACCTTCAAATCCATTTGCTACAGGACGCTCTGCCGGGAAAATCCATACTTTACCTCCGTCAATCTCTAGAGAAAGCTGTGCAGAAAGATCCAGACTTCAAATCCATCAGTCTCCAGAATCCAGAGAGAGAGAGAGCTGACCCAGATCACTGTGAAGTCCAGTCTAAAACCTGACCAGATCCGTGGCGAGGCCCATTTAATTCAAGAATATAGTGTGAGTACCTAGCAAGACTGTGCAGAACCAATCTCTTAGTTAAAATAATATAATTCAATCTATTTTAATCTAAGTAGAACTGTATCCTAACTGTCACTTGTCATTTGTAAAGCTGTCACCTGTCATTTTCTAGTTGCTAGCTGTCGCTTGTCACTTTGAATTTTAACATTCCAAATCCGAAAAACTACCTTTATTTAATCGCTCATATCTCCGTAACCATTTGTCCTAGAGACTTGCAGTAACTTTCATCTGGAAGCTGAGATCCTAGGCTGTCCTAGGACCCCAAAACGATAGTGCTAGTCCTTGTAGTTCCTCTGTAATCGCGAAAAACGCACTCGCGAATTTGCCGCGATTTGCACAATTTCTCAACGTGTGAAAACAGCAGTTTTCTTGCTTTCAGTTGCCAAAAATGAACTCATCCCAAGTATATTTCACTCACCCTGAACCTCCTAGAAGGAATTAAAAGCATTTCAGCATATTCCTCACTTCATTGCCAGCACATATAAAAGCATTTTGGGCCTGTGTTCCAACTTCTGTGGTCTAAGCTTGCTGGGGTGAACTGAATTACATTTGATTGCATTTCCGAGAACTGTGTGCTTTCCTTCCATTTCCTTGCATTGCATAAAAGGGGGGAGGGGATTGCCAGAGAAAAGTGATTACATTGTTTTGTTGAAATCATATTGAGTATTTTCTGTATTGCATTTTTCATTCAACATTACATCCATCTGAACTTATATAAAGTATTCTCTACCACCTTATTCTTCTGTTCCTATTTACAAGTGTGCTAGTGCCAGACTATCCATTATTGATTACTGATCAGATTAAGTGTGATATTCAATTATTAATTTATTATAAAGTGTGATATATATCTATATTGTTTAAATTCTCAAATAAACCTTTTAAATTGCAAAACAGAACTACTTCTTGGCTCAGTGGGGTCAGGGGGATTCCTAGAGAGGGGTGTTATATAGGGGTAGTCATCCAGAACGCATGAACTGGACATAAAGATATATCACTAAGGGTTTCCATTCAGTATCCCAGACTAGGCATTGACTTAGCTGTAGTGTTGAATTGAATCCTCTTACAAATTGGGGGCTCATCCGGGATGTTTGGATTAGATTTATCACTTGTGCAGATTAATACAGCGTGCCAGCTGACCGGATACACATATCCGGTCGGATCACACGCTGTGTTACGCTGTAAAGCACTCCTCAAAGGAACACTCTAAGGAAAAGGTCTGTTTTGCAAAAAAAAAAAAAAAAATACAAACTTCTGTAAGTCAGGACAGAGACCAATCTCTAGAATGACGACCTTAGTAGACATGAAAATAGCCAGAGAGCACTTCTTACATAAGTTATTTGTGAGAGGTGAGTGGACTCACCAGGACCGCATGGTCTGGTTGCAGGCCATCACGCAACAGGTCACTGAAACAGGGTCAGATATATGGGGAGATCAGGGTCCCCTACATGTGGCCCTGAGTGAACTGTACATGGCTCCTAAAGCTAAGGATGAACAAGACAAGATGGTTAGGATAGCGGCATACCTGTACCTATATATGGGAGACATGCAGGATAAATGTACTGAAAGCCAAGAGCTGGCGAATAAGCGACAGATGGCGTTAGAGAAGGTCCAATCTGACCTGGTCTCTTCTGAGCAGAGGCTGCAGGGGAGCCAGGAGTCAGAAAATGAGAGTAGACAGCACATCATTAAAATAAAGAGGGATATGGACATCCTGCAACAGGAAAAGGCTGACCAGGATACCAGATTTCTGGCCTTGCAGAAGGAGTACCAAGAAGGTTTGGACTCCCTACTGCAGAGCCAGAAAAAGCTGGAGCAACAGTTAGACTTCAATAGGGCATGTGCTGAGCAGGGAGTCACCCTGCAAAGCCACCTAGATAGGGAGAAGGCAGAGAGCAATAAACTGATTTTGAAAGACCTGGATACCCAGGCAGAATTTGACCAGGAGCGCCAGAAAGCTGGTGCCTTCCAAAGGCAAAGGGACGACCTGGCGGCACAGATGCAGGCTCTTAGTCAGGAAAGGGATACCTTAGGCCAGGAAGTCTGCCACTTAAAAAGGAAAATGGAAGAAAATCACCTGGCCCTCCAGGGACTGGGTGACCTCCAAAAAGAACACCAGAACTTGTTAGAGCACACCAGGAAGGTGGAGGATGCTCTGGCAAGAAAGGAGCAGGCCAATAGGGACACAGCTCAGGAGGTAACCCTCCTGCAGCAAAGACTGGCCCAGTGCTCCAGGACCAATCAGGAAACGCAGAGAGAGAATGAGGCTCTCTGCCAGCACAATGATAGGCTTCAACAACAGGTAGCGATGCAAGGGAGACTGATAGAGTCTAGTAAGGCCTTAACTGAGGAACTGAAGGCACAGGCTCTTGCATTGCAACAGGGAGCAGGGGCGGATAGAGATGAGGTTCGCTGGGAAAGAGAAACTCCTGAGCATAACCCCAGGAGCCCTAGTACCAGAGGCCTTTATTTCTCTCAGTCCCTGGACTCTGCCACCCCCATGTCCCCTGGCGCACATGAGCACAGGGCCACAGGGATGGCAGATTACTATCCAGCCAGAAGCATGGGGCTCATAGGCCAGTACCACCCAGGAATGGAGGGGCGGGCATCCGGGTATGGACACCCAAGCACAGTGCAATTTGATGGGGAACCCCAGGTGAGTAGGCCCATTAAGGGCATCCTGAAAACCTCTGCCCAGTTAGGTCAGTGGGGGGGGTGCCCATCAAATCCTGGCAGCAAGGAGGGATCTGAAGACTCCTCTGAGCGGTACAGGACACAGGAGACTAGGTCCCCACATTCTGCCAGCCATTCCCAGGCTCGCAGAATCCGGGAAAACCTGGAAGAACAGACGGGAACCTCTGGGAGCAGTGCCTCTGAGTCAGAAGATGAATGGACCAGGGTTACCTGAACCAAAAAGGCCAATAAGGCAAAAAGGGCCTTGATTAAGGACCCATTGAAACAGATTAAGGCAATCAGGAGTGTCATCACGCCTTATCATAAGAACGCCAAGTACTCTGTTTGGGAACACTTGGAGCTCTATGAGCAAATGATGGAGACTTTTCATTTGAAGGACAGCCAAAGCTGTATCCAATATGTAAAGTGGACATTCTCCCCAGAGTACTCCAGTTTCTTTGCAGGGCTGGAGGACCAAAATCATTCCAGGTGGTCCACCTATAGGGCGGCCATATTAAAACATTTTTCTGTTCACAGAAATCCCCAAGAGGCTCGCAAGGCAGCCTACAATTTGCAGTGTGGGGAGGATCAGGCCCCACAAGAGTTTGTGCAAGAACTGAAGCGTGCTTTTGCACAGACCACAAGAAGGGTGCGCACGGATAGCAGAGAATTTATTAATACGTTTTTCCATGCCTTGCCCAAATACATAATGACCCAGCTTGTGAGGGATTTTCACGAGAAAAGATCTTTAGACTGGGTCATTGAACAGGCCACCCGCATCTACGAGGTGCAGAAACCGGTGGAAAACAAAAACCAGCCTAAAAACCCCAAAACCAACAGCACCCCTGCTGCTGCCAAGGTGGCAGAGGTAAAGGTTGCCCCCGTTTTGGATTTGGAGATGGGGGGGCCTAAAAACCTACCTGCACCTAATAATGCTAGGCTCAGAAGGTCCTCGGGCCAGTCACAAACAGGGAGTCAAGGAGGTAGTCCCACAAATGGGGTCCCTCGCTCTCCTGACTATGTAAGTCCCCGTTACAAGGGAAATCGACCCATCCTGGGTTATGTGTGGACTCCTCCAGCCCAAGGGGGGGGATCCAGCCAAGCACCTAACCCAGGGAACTTCCCTCCCAACTTCCCACAGGAGGGCAGAAATTCTCCAAATCCTGGGCAGAACTTTTTCCCCAGGTATCCACCGAATTTCCAGCCCCAAAATCCTCCACCCTTCTTTCCCCAATTCCATGAGCCCAGACAACCGAATCCGGGAGAGGGGAGGCCAAGGGTGGAGGGGTATCCAAATCTTCCCAACCAGGGGTACTACCAAAGAAGGGATAGCTACCCTTCCCGGGATCAGCCCAGGGGAGAAAACAGGGCCCCGTATCAGCCTGAGCGGGTTTCCCAGTTAGAGCGCCAGGTCCAAAACATGGCGCGGGATCTGGGTCACATACTGAGGGCTCAGCAGAACCCTCAGATCGGCATGCCGGCGCAGAACGCACCCAACTCTGGATCTGGTGCTCCAGAACAATGACGGGGGCAGCACCCCGATAACTCACCGGTTCCCAGGGAGGAGGCACAAAGGGAAGGGGGTGTAAAGCCTTGGAGGAAGCTTCCTTCCTCACTTGTAAACAGCCCCTGGAAACCCAGGAACCGGAAACAAAATCTCTTGCCCCTGAAAGTCTGCCTCCTAAGGAACAGAGGGGGGGTAGGAGAAACAAAAGACCCAAACAGACACAGTTTGAGGGGGAGGTATAGATCTTCCAATTTGAGGGAGAGGGATCCTCAGAGGATCCTGGGAAAAGGATCTTCTCCTTCAGAGAGGGGGGAACTCCTCCCAAAGAAAAATGGGTCCCTAGGGATGCAAATCCAGACTGGGGAGATGTGGAGACTGAGCTATCTCCGCCCACCATCTCATCCCAGAACCAACAGCAAGAAAATCCCCTGGTTCAAACCCATCCTGGTGACTGCCTCCAAAAAGGGGCGGCGGCCCGGAACCGGAGCCAGGGGAACCCACAATGGCTCTGATCTCCAGTTGCCAATTTTTTCTTTCAGATTCCCAAGACTCTCCACAGAAGTCTGCCCAAATTTCTTCTCTTGAAATGTCCAAAACCAGAAAGTTAGCCCACCAGTTGTCCAAAAATGTGCATTATCTGTGCCCGCTTGAGGAGAAGGAGGGAAGATACTATGCCCCGGTACAAGTACAGGGGCAGGGTACAATTTTAGAGCTGGTGGACACGGGATCTCAAGCTACCCTTCTGTCCAGAAGGGCCTTTGATGAACTGAATGCAGGAAGGGGAGAGAATTACCAAATTCCTCTCACCTCACTTCCTGGACAACTCCAGAACTTTGACGGGAAGGAAATTCCCGTTGAGGGGACTGCAGACTTGGACATTAAAATTGGGCGACACAAGTTGAAACACCCGGTCATAGTTGTGACTCCAGAGGGCACCCCTTGTTTACTAGGGAATGACCTCCTGAGAAGGTTGTCACCCCTAATAGATTGTGTAAACAAGGTCCTATGGACCCAGACTAGCCGACCCATAAAATTAAAACAGAGTGTCAACCATGTTAGTTTAAACGGCACCTGCCACATGGTTGAACAAAAACCTGACCAAGTAGAATTTCACTTCCAGAATAGCCAAATTCCAGACGTGACAGTAATAGCAGTAGGACAACAGACTGGTGATGGGGGGTCCTCTCTATTTCTGAAAATCAACCTTCCTTCCAGCCTAAAGTGGTATTCAACGCTGGAAGGAAATACTCTGAAATTCTATACTAATCCACAATCGGAAACTCCCACTCCTATAGTCCAGAAAGATGTGAAATCAGCTCAGAGCCTGGCTGATATTCAGCAAATTGGAGAGCAGTTGTTCATCCCTGTTCAGTTAAATGATGGGAAGGACTCTGTTCTCGCTCGAGTGTGCGTGAACAATGGTAAGAGCTTCATCAGCGAAGCCATGTTTCGCCAACTCCCAAAAGATCCAGCCATTCCCACCTTCAAACTGATAGACAAATGGGGAATGGACCTGGAAGCACCCAATTCCAAACATCTCCTGCCAAGCAGGTGTATGCTCAAAATCTCCATTGGCAACAATAGCATAGTCCACAATTGTTGGGTCGTGCGAGACGTCACTGCCGCTTTTTACTTAGGCAGTGACATTCTCAATCGCTTTGCCATTAGTTTGGACCTAATAAACTTCAAAGCTTGGTCCCGATTAGCGGATAATCCCATGGGATTTGATGATCCAGAAAAAGCATTTAGGTCAGCTCAATTGCTACCTTATGCAGTTGAAATTCAGATCAAAGAGGAAGTCACCATCCCAGAAAGGACCCAACAATTCTCCCTGGAAGTGAAAGTGAAAAGAGGACAATATTTGCAAAACCCTGATGCTTACATACATCTAAACGCTTCTCTCCAACAGCAAGGGTTGGGGGTAAACCCAACTCCATTAGTCAACATAGAACATGACAACATTCCAATAGAGGTGGATAACAGCGACTTAAAGAGTATTACTCTAGCCGCAGGCACCATTATTGGAATGGCGGTTGATGACCGTCATTTTTCCATCGATTTAGGTAATGAACTGTTAGGGCCAATCCCCAAGGACTGCTTTGACAGTGACAGTGATGACAATACAACACCAGACAGGATTTTTACCCGGCATGGGGGGAACTTCCTGGTGTACACCTCTTGCCCTTATGGTAAGGAAGATGTGACTTGTGACTTCAGGAGGGATGAGGTGATTTTCCAGGTCCATGAAGGCTGCCTTTCCCACCTGAAGCCTCTAGTCCAAATCAGCACTCTGACCAGGGACTTCTCCACCCAGCTGGAGGAGGCCGCTGAAATAGCCAAACCAGAAGTCTTTCCAGGCTTCAGGCAGATGGTGGAAGAGAGAGTCAACCTAGCTGATGCCTGTGTGACTCTGGAACAAAAGCAAAAGTTGAAACAAGTTTTCTTGGATTTCCAAGATCTCTTTGCGGTAGACTCATATGACTGTGGTCGCACTGACATCCACACAACAACAATCCCCACGGACCCTGGCATGACTCCTGTGTTTGTGAAGCAATTTCGCTTGCCTCTCGCATCAATGGAGTCCCTTACTGAAATAATTAAGAACCTTGAGTCCCGGGGAATAATCCGTCCAGTCCACAGCACCTTCAATAATCCGGTGCTGGGAATATTGAAGCCAAACGGCCAGTGGAGACTCTGCGCCGACCTCAGGGAGCTCAACAAACGGGTCCATACTTCCCGATGGCCTCTTCCCTACATTGACCAAGGGCTGGCCCAGATTCAGGTGTCACAGGTATTCACTGCAATAGACCTGACCAATGGATACTGGACCGTGCCGGTCAGTAGGGAGGACCAATACAAACTGGCTTTTACCTTTGGGGGCCAGCAGTACACATGGACCCGGACTCCCTTCGGATACCTTAACTCCGGTAATGAGTTCAACATTTTCCTACATAAGGCCATGCCCGACCTGGGTGCGAGGGGTAACCTGGCTTATGTAGATGATGTCCTCATCAAAAGTTCATC
Organism: Ambystoma mexicanum; assembly: GCF_040938575.1. Lineage (NCBI taxonomy): Eukaryota > Metazoa > Chordata > Amphibia > Caudata > Ambystomatidae > Ambystoma > Ambystoma mexicanum. Next base: position 1,400,415,176 of record NC_090922.1, read on the forward strand.
TGTGAAGGAACACATAGCGGAGATCCGTTATGTTCTGACCCAGTTGAGGGCCGCCGGAGCAAAACTTTCCTTTCAGAAAGCACAGTGGTATAGAACCCGTGTTAATTTCTTGGGGCATGAGATTACTCCTCAGGGCCTCTGTCCCCAGGAAAAGAAAGTGGAAGCACTTCAGAAACTGAAAGACCCCACAACTCTGCGGGAACTAAGGAGTCTACTTGGACTGACTAATTACAGCAGAAAGTTCATAGAGGGCTACGCAGAGATCACCAGACCCCTGATCCATCTCCTGAAGGGGGGGGGGTCAAGTGGGAATGGGGTCTAGAACAATCCGAGGCAGTAAGACAACACAAAAGAAGCCTCTCACAAGCGCCTTGCCTAGCTTACCCTGTCAGAAACAAGGAGTTCTTCCTGGAGACGGGGTTCTCTAATACGTGCTTGACGGCAGTATTATACCAAAAGCATGACAAGGTCAATAAAGTAATCTCCTATGCGAGCAAAACTTTATCCTCTGTGGAGGAAAAATTCAACGATTGTGAGAAGGCACTCCTGGCAACGGTGTGGGCATTGAAGAATTACCGCCCGTTTATCCAGGGGGAACACATCATAGTGGAGACTCCACACTAGCCTCTGCAATATCTCCAAAGTGACAGAATCCGGGCCGGAAATGTGAGTAATTCCCGAATTACTTCCTGGATTCTGTCAATGCAAGGCTTTCCTGTGGAGGTCAGATATGGCCAAAACAAGAAGAGTCCCCTCGCGCAAGGTCTGGCTGACTTGCATGATTGTGCCAGAGAAAACTGTCTCGAGGACGAAAGTCTAAAAATCAAGGACAACATGGAGGCATACCTTAATTCCCCCCACAAAGTCTTTGAAGAGGACAAGTGTGAGGGAATGCCCACTGTCTATGTGGATGGATGCTCTTACCATGTTGACAACGATGGGGAGAAAGAACTGGTGGCCGGCGTAGGGAATGCATGGGCAAATGAGTCCCCAGAACCCTCCGCTGTATACAAAATTGGTCCCCGAAGTAGTCAGGTGGCAGAATTGATGGCTGTGCATCAGGCCATCCTCACTGCTATCCAGCATCAACTCCACGAACTGGTCATAATCACAGATTCGGATTATGTACGGAACGGGTTCGTGGAGCACCTGGTTAATTGGAAAACCAGAGGCATGTTATGTGCTAACAACAAACCCTTGAAACATGGGAAGTTGATCCAAAACATTGACGATCTGGTCACCTCGAATGAGATGACCATCTATTGGAAAAAGATCAAGGGTCATTCCAAAGTAGAGGGACCAGACAAAACTGGAAACAACTTAGCTGATCAGCTGGCCAAAACCGGGGCCATCCATGGGGATCTAATTGAGATTGAGTCCCTGTTGGGGGAAATCCAGGTCACTGCTATCACTAGGTCCCAGACAAATGCTCACAATGACCTTTCAATTGCACAATGGAGTAAGGAGACCCCGGATGCTGATTTAATTACAGCTCAGAAAGGGGATCCAATAATTGGTCAATTTTACCAGCACATTGAGGACCCTGAGAACTTTCCCCTGACGGATACCGATTACATTGGGAAAGAGGACCTAAGAGTGTTGATGAAATGTCCAAAAATGTTCCGAATCCAAGACGGTTTGCTGGTAAGGAAATCCAAAGCTGGCCACGATCAGTGGGTGGTTCCTACCTCATTCCGAAGCCTGATGTTAAGTCACGCCCATGATGCGGCCACCGCCGGTCATAGGGGGTTTCACACAACATTGGAAATCTTAAGAGAGGTTGCATACTGGCCACACATGTGGCAGGACCTCGACCAATACTTGAAGGGGTGTCTTGTGTGTGCACAATTTCAGCCATCCTCCCTCACGCACCGTGCGCCTCTCCAAAAGAGGGGGATGACACTGCCATGGTCAGATTTACAAATCGACTTTGTAGGCCCCGTGATTCGCTCTGCTAGGGGGAATAAGTACATGTTGACTGTGACATGCTTGTTTACCAAGTGGGTGGAATGTCTCCCAGCCCCAAATTGCAAGGCAGAAACTGCAGCTGCCCTGATGATTAACCACATCTTTTCCCGTTTCGGTCTACCTCAAAGGATTGAGTCAGACAGGGGTAGCCATTTCACCAGTGAAGTAATGACAAAGATGTGGGAGATACTGGGGGTCAAAAGGAAGTTGCATATTGCTTACCGGCCAGCTTCTTCTGGGGCAGTAGAGAGATATAACCGAACCATTGTGAGCATATTAAAGAAGTTTGTGGCAGATTCTGGGCCAAGTTGGGATATCCGATTACCTCTGGTCCTAATGGCCATCAGATCTACCCCTTCATCTGCAACCAAAATGTCACCATTTGAGTTGATGACTGGGCGCAAGATGGTGCTTCCTCAGCATTTGCTCTACAGGACCCAAGAGCAGACACTGATAAATGCCTCCACAACTCATGAGTATGTGGAGAATTTAAGGAAACACCTTCAACATGCTTTTGCTTATGCTCAGCGGAATCTAGAAAGATCAGCTGATAGCATGAAGACCCACTATGACCGGAAGACTTCCAGGAAGGAATATCAGGTGGGAGACCGTGTCTATCTATACAATTTCCAAAGGAACCAGGCCAAACAGCGAAAATTTTTGCCTACATGGAAGGGACCCTTTGAGATTATAGACAAAATCTCCCCTGTGGCCTACAAGATCCGCATCCCCAAAGGCGGTTTGGCAGAGGGGGAAGACAAGTGGGTCCACATAAACCAGTTGAAGTGTTGCCATCCCAGGCACACTCTGCAACAACTGAAGGAATCCTCTGGAATCCTAGAGGGTACTGTCTCAGATTAATTCAGTTCTAACTTAAAAGATCCTACATATAGCCTATCAAATTCTGAGTTTCTCAATGTGGGTGTTTTCGTTTTTGAATGCAAAAAGAAATGTGCATGTTCATATGTTCTGACTATAAATTTATATGCCACCCCACTATATCAAGGGTGGGGGAAAAATGTCTATGAATAGGTATTGCCGCTCTTCCTTTGTCGTCCTAGGAGAAAGAAAACCTCGAGACTGGCCAAGGAGGACCATCCGGAGACCGGGAGCAGAGATGCGAGGGGCCCAGTGTACCGCCCAATCTTCCCATCAGGACCGGCGAGGAGAACCGATCGATCAGTACCGGATGGAGGAAAAGATGCTGAACTGTGCCATCTATTGGAAGAAGATGAGGAAACATCCCAGGTCTTGCGAGTCCCATCAGTGAAACAGAATGGCCATCGCAAGAGGGGGGCTTGTGGGATGTTTTTATCCATGCATCCAAGCCCTACCTCAAAACTGTGCAGTACTGACATGGAAAACATCATGATGGCCAGAGCTTCCCAGAAAATGCACAGGGAAATGCATGAAGAATAGGCTGCCACTCGTTTTTGCCGATGTTATGGGCACACAAGGGCACTGCCTAAAACCACCATTGGACTACCTAAACAGTAGCCTGAAACCATTGGGAATGGCAATGCTGATTGCCAAAAGCAACCTAGAATTGTGGGGAATTTTCTTAAATCCCAAAAAGGGGTGCAGTACCAGTACTCACCACTACCAGAAAGCCAGCGTTTTAAAACCACCAGATTTTGTTTAAAACTGAATAAATGAACCCAAGGCAAGCCAAAGAAAGACTTACTGAGAGGTGGATACAATCTAAAGTTATATTCTGAAGTGACTTGAAGGTTTATAACAAGACTGGCTGAGCTGTGGATTTCAGCAGTTTAAGTAAATTTGGACTGAAAGACACTAAAAATCTAAATGTTTAAAAGAAATGAGTGACCTACTTTTGAGTGTCACATAGGTTGCAATTGTTTAAATGTCATAGTTTTAAACTTAGAATCAGCATCCTAGCTGCATATGTAAAAAATTGTCTTGACTTAAACTGGGGAACAAAAGTGACATTAGCTGGGGCCTGGCTTAAGGAACTGAATTCTGCCCACCAGCTACCCCCGACAGGAGTTGAGACTTGCACAACAGCTGTGTTCCCAGGCCGACCTGCATTTTGCTGCTCCCACCAAAAGGGATATGACATTTCTCTGATTGAATTACCTGGCCTCTGCAGGAAATTGAACAAAGCCCTGTCCTGACTCAGGCAAATGTTTTATTATGGGGGCCATAAATGGCTTCCTCTTGAACAATGGGCCCAGGCAGATGGTTTATTGCAGGTGTCGTAAAACAGCTTCCTCTTGGCAGAAGCTGGGAGGGGCAGGGTCTCTGAGCTTGGCAGAAACTGGAAAGACTGGTTTCTATACCATGTGACCTGAAAAGACACACTCCTGTAGCCAGAATATGGTTTTAGAAAAAGATGAATAACTCATAGTACGGACTTGTCATAATTATTTAAATGATGCCATAATTCTTGTGATTTTTCGGTGCACATTTGAAGACGTGTTAGGACCCGGTGGTATGTTCAGGGGGGTTTTAGCAGTTAAGAGGGTATTACTTAAAATGTATGCATGTTAAAAATCTGACACTTCATCAATTAATGTCCATACTCCTTGCGCACATGTGTGTAAATTTGGGGTAATGTCCGATATTGCGAAACCAGTTAAAAAGTGCAAATGTCGCCATTTCTGAATGCAAGCTCCCAGGAAGAGCAGATTTGGACAGGGTACACCTCCTGTGATATGTGAGGGGTGCATATGATTTTAAAACAATATGTACCTCTGCAAATATGTATTTGGTTCAAATCTAGATTTGTGTGCAAGTTGACAGGAGGAGTGGACTTTCTGCAGGCTGTAAAATGACATCACTCTGACACAACTTAGCTCCCCCAATCAGGGGAGAAATGAAAGCTTGGCCAATGACAAGTGGAGAGGGGTAGAGCTTAGTGATGCTGTTCACACACCCACTTTCAAAACACATAAAAGCAGACAGACAGGACAGATAGGGACCTTCAAATCCATTTGCTGCGGGACGCTCTGCCGGGAAAATCCATACTTTACCTCCATCAATCTCTAGAGAAAGCTGTGCAGAAAGATCCAGACTTCAAATCCATCAGTCTCCAGAATCCAGAGAGAGAGAGAGCTGACCCAGATCACTGTGAAGTCCAGTCTAAAACCTGACCAGATCCGTGGCGAGGCCCATTTAATTCAAGAATATAGTGTGAGTACCTAGCAAGACTGTGCAGAACCAATCTCTTAGTTAAAATAATATAATTCAATCTATTTTAATCCAAGTAGAACTGTCTCCTAACTGTCACCTGTCATTTGTAAAGCTGTCACCTGTCATTTTCTAGTTGCTAGCTGTCGCTTGTCACTTTGAATTTTAACATTCCAAATCCGAAAAACTACCTTTATTTAATCGCTCATATCTCCCTAACCGTTTGTCCTAGAGACTTGCAGTAACTTTCATCTGGAAGCTGAGATCCTAGGCTGTCCTAGGACCCCAAAACCATAGTGCTAGTCTTTGTATTTCCTCTGTAATCGCGAAAAACGCACTCGCGAATTTGCCGCGATTTGCACAATTTCTCAACGTGTGAAAACAGCAGTTTTCTTGCTTTCAGTTGCCAAAAATTCGTTTAACCTGCTAGTTACTCCTAGATCCTTGCTAAAGTGAGCCTGAACTCATCCCAAGTATATTTCACTCACCCTGAACCTCCTAGAGGGAATTAAAAGCATTTCAGCATATTCCTCACTTCATTGCCAGCACATAGAAAAGCATTTTGGGCCTGTGTTCCAACTTCTGTGGTCTAAGCTTGCTGGGGTGAACTGAATTACATTTGATTGCATTTCTGAGAACTGTGTGCTTTCCTTCCATTTCCTTGCATTGCATAAAAGGGGGGAGGGGATTGCCAGAGAAAAGTGATTACATTGTTTTGTTGAAATCATATTGAGTATTTTCTGTATTGCATTTTTCATTCAACATTACATCCATCTGAACTTATATAAAGTATTCTCTACCACCTTATTCTTCTGTTCCTATTTACAAGTGTGCTAGTGCCAGACTATCCATTATTGATTACTGATCAGATTAAGTGTGATATTCAATTATTAATTTATTATAAAGTGTGATATATATCTATATTGTTTAAATTCTCAAATAAACCTTTTAAATTGCAAAACAGAACTACTTCTTGGCTCAGTGGGGTCAGGGGGATTCCTAGAGAGGGGTGTTATATAGGGGTAGTCATCCAGAACGCATGAACTGGACATAAAGATATATCACTAAGGGTTTCCATTCAGTATCCCAGACTAGGCATTGACTTAGCTGTAGTGTTGAATTGAATCCTCTTACAACACACTGCCTGCCATGCCTACATGGCAGGTGGCATTTACTAATTTTGTACAGCGGAGTGCAAAATGGTGGCACACAAGCATGTATGTCATCTTTTACCATTTCACATTTGCACTCCGCCATGCAAAAGTTGAAAATGATGCCCGAGGGGACCTATGAGCACCAAGATACAAACGTAAATGGTCCCTTGAAAATGAGTCCCGTTGAGGGGAACTGTTATGCTTGCACTTTCATGCAAAAAGGTTCTCTCTGGGTAATATATTAATATTCAACTACTGAGTGCAAAAAGCAGGAGTATAAAGGATGTTTAATCACCATTATTGTTTTCACTCTGTAGAGCAAATTGTGCTAATGCCTTTGTATCTTCTATAGATGCATATGGAATCTACCTTCTTTTAGTAGATGTAAAAAGGAGGAGATTAATTGTCATCAGCATGAAAATAGGAGGCTGGATGTAATGGTGCATCGTGCACCTGGTTACCCTCTGACATTCGGGCACAGGTACCTGTTCACTCTGCCACCCACACTTCCCCCTTGGCAAACCCTTGCACTGGGATCTGTATCTGTAACCCTACAGCCCCCCCCCCCCTTTTTGTTTCTGCCTTTATCAGACACACCCTGTCTGTTGCCTTAAACCTAGCACTTGCCACTTGCTGGTTGCACTATCATAGTTTGTTGCTTTTATTATTTATTTATTTATTATTTATTAGTATTTATTTTGCTCAGCACTTTCCTCTTTCTGCCCACCTCTTGCACATTCTCAATGTCACTGGGCCTAATAAGATCGTTGTTACTCCCTTGTTCCCCTCCCGTTCCTCATCCCACTCTGAGACACTTGTGTACGAGCGTGATACAAATAAAATATCAATATCAGTAATGGTTGAGGATTATTTATGGCAAATGTGGGTGGTTGAAGCATAATTTCACTTCATGCCACCACTACACCATACAAATCAATCTCTTTTTCTATATTATATATATAAAGCATTAAAATAAATCTGTTAGTTTGTTCCTTATATAATTCCACACCGTTGTACCAATCTGCACCAGATTTTGCATAGTTTCCTGTTAGGGCCCTTCGGACATTGCTGGCTACATGACATTGGGACACCCCATCCCTTTCCTGGATTTCAGCCCCTTCACACATGAGATATTTGCAAGAAATTGAGGAAACATCAATGCGTTCGTAGAAGGACCGGACAAAGCTCATTAAAGCATCACACCATGAGGAACAAAACTCACGTGGTCTTTAAAACCATGTTTCAAGGCTAGGTATGCAGTGTTTCCGAGATATTAGCACCACAACACATTGCATCACGCCAGGGTAAGGCGACACATGGGGAGAGCGCACAGAAGGTCCCAGTATCTCGGCTCCCCTCCACGTCTGTTCCCGGGATATGTCAGCTGGCCACACACACCCATTATCAGTGCAGTTTACTTCAAAGTGCAAAGCACATACTGCGATAAGCGACTCGGAACAGTGACCAACAGGATAATTGAATTTCAACTATTGATGAGAGTGTTATCATGTCTGTCTGCATAACCTGTTCTGCTGAGTATGGGTTCATTATGCTAATCGACATATGAAGCAGAGTGTAAAAAGCATGTGTAAAAGTTTTACAAATGCATTTAGCACATGGTTTTTACACCTCTCCTTAAGGAAAATGACCTCAATTGACCTCCATCGACTTCCAAGAAAATGAAAATTAGAAGGGAAATAGGAAACGTGAAGGCTGCACACCAGATGAGGCATTTTGTTTATTTTGCCTCCTCACTAACGGTTGCTGAAGACTTTTGGCGCAAACAGGGAAGGATTTATTACTTATTATACTCGAGCAAAAAACACAATGTTCACCGAAACGATACGATAAGTTATTTATAACTCGCTTTATACCAAGAGGTTTCTAAGCGTGGACACAGGGATTGAACCTGCGTTGCTCCGTGACATCTTGCATCCAAGGTAACCTTGTTGCCACTGAGCTATCCTCCCGAGATAAAATGAGCGGGAATGGTCGGCAGTGGTGTTCCACTACTTTTATTTTTTTACTGTTAACAGCTCCACTACTTTTTGCATTCATTTTCACCATTATGTAACTGTTCTTTGTTAAGTTAAAGCCCACTGGCATGACATTATACGAACTCTTCAGGAGATGGTTGCTATGATGTTTCGTTGCGTTATGGGATTTCTAGCCATTCGTTTATAATTGAAAATGATGGAGCATTATTTGTTTTTGGATCAAGGTCTCCAGAGTGGAATGCAGTCTGTTTGCATGCATGTGACTATACAATGTGAGTTATAAGGTTTTGGGGAGTTGTTTCCAGTGCCTACAGTACACTTCCTCTGCCAGTTTCCTGATTGTATGTCTTTATGGACACTGCCACCCAGTAACCATCAATAGTACTTTCATGCATGATGCCTGATTTGACACTTATTTTTTCATACCTTGAACGTGAACCCAATAACATGCACTGCATGCTGCAGGGCTCGAAATTAAGGTAGGATAAGCCGGAGCTAAATAGGATAAGCGGAACCTAAAAGCAGCGCATGGATCCAGCACTAACCAGTAACCAGAAGCTACCACTGTGGAACAAAGAGGTAGTATACTGCATTCCCAAATCTAACTTCAACACAAGATGAACATATATAATTCTGTTCATTATTGATGACCCCTTATACTTTAAATACCCAGGGGGATCCAAAGGTAGCTTCTGGTAGCTATTGGTGTCAAGCTAAGCAAGCTCTTCTAAGCTACATCATCTCGGGACAACAGCTCAGGGGCAAAGTGCTTGCCTTGAAAGCAAAATGACACAGAACAACACAGGTTCGATCCCCGGGTCCATGCTTAGAAACCTCTGGGTATTAACCGTGTTATAAATACCCTACCATATAATACAAGTAGCATCTAAATAACTCCCATCTGCCGTCAATTTCAAACCCGGATGCTGTCATAACAAAAACAACATAATTGCATGTTATATTTTTTCTCCCCGTTCAGATGTTTAACACGACATAACATTTGGTTTACATCACAGTGAAGCACATTATATGCAATTTCTAAAAGCACAAACCTTCGAAAGAATGTCTGTACCACCTGACATCTAGATTGTGGGGAGAAACCGTTAGCCTATGGGAACTGGCTGAGGGCACGCAATGTCATTATTAGTCTGAAATAGGGCATTTACATAGTTTAATGCCTCGTAGGCAGCGATTGCTAATAGGGACATGGTAAACGTAGGGACTGTTGTCACTCCACCTGTCAAAGTGTAGCCCCCACAACCCCCCGGCAACGCATGTTTTTTCTTTTTCACAGACATAATGTAAAATAAATACTTTTAATGTGTACATTAAAAACAAGATGTTAAAACATCTCCTCTTGCTTCCTTTAAATGTATTGTCACTTTAGTGAAACTAAGCCAATGGGTTGGGGGCTATGCAGTAAGATCTTGAATATTTTATTGAGAGGTGGATATTTACCCCACATCAATCGAAGGTGAAAGTAGTACTACAGTAGTACCGCATACAATCTTTCAAATTCCATTGCACTCCTAATAGTCCTCTTTTTTGCTCTTTACCTATCAGCAACATCAGTTAATGTGTCCCTGTTCGCTTCCACACACATGAGACCCTGGCCAGTTCTTAGCCTAGGTATCAAGGTGATCAAGGGTTCTTTACAGTGTATTTCTATCCTAAGTAGTCAAGAGTGGCCTCCCTGGAAGGTGTTAATGCATGCCCTCAAGTTTAATCCCTTGGCATTTCCACAACTGGAGGTTTATGGCCGGAAGGCTCCACTTTAATCATAACCTTTGTCATTGCTGCGAGCAACCCTCCAGAACACTATTTTTTCAGAAAGTCATGCCATTGCAGATGGGTAAAGACAGAATGCAAATCTGTTTTGGTCTCACCTCAAAAGGGGCAGTCCAACCCAAGCTGCTGGGTCATATTACTTCAGCACAAGACTATGCACAGCCTCAGGAATATTTTAGCCTAATTGGGAATCATCAGAAAGGTGCACAGTGGGTCTTTTGTCACAGCAGTGTCAGCACCCACATCTGGAAATACCCATCCAAATCAGCTGACATGAGCACACTGAAGGTTGATGGATGGAAGGTTTTCAATTAATCCTAACCTCTGTAATTGCCTTTCGACAACCCTCCACACCACTGTTTTTCATCCTGCTATGCCACTACAGCCACTACAGCCACTACTGAATGAGACAGACCATATTAAAATCTGACTTTCTTCCACCACAAAAGGGGCAGTACAGATCAAATAGTTTGCGTGTAACAGACTGTGTGTTACACCCAATTGAAACCTTTTGACTTGAGATTTAGCTTTGACACCAGCTCTGATTTGAAAAAGACACTGGTGTGTCGAAACACATGTCATCCGTAAAGGGCATTTTCAAATTAAATATAATAAACCAACCTACTCTTTATAATTACTCAGTGTGGCGTTTTTTGAGTTGTGGAGAAGCCTTTTAAAGTATATGCATTTGCACCTCTGCATAATACTTACAGTTAGCCCAATAATAAGAGCTAACTAATAATAATAATAATAATAATAATATAGAGCCAGCTTTATGTGTGATCTTAATGCTGGATTAGCGGAGCGTCAAACGTTTCTTTGCATTACAGAAGGGGAAAGACAGTATGCAAATCGGGCTTGGTTACATGTCTAAACGGGCACATCTCTTCTGCACAAGAACACAAACAACACTGGACATGTTTCGACCTCACTCAGCTTCAGCAGTGAGGTGTAGCTAAGGTCTCTAAGCACATCAAGGTCCACATCTGGACATACCCATCCAAGTTGGGGAGATATTTCCTCAACTTAAGTTTGGCGGCTGGAAGACTTGGAACTCACAAGTTGACAGGAATGGAATCCCTGTATAATGTTAATTCGCCTCTTTAAGGTTCATTCTGCAGAATGCCAGGTTTTTAATAATACCATGAGGTGCCAGATAGAACGTCTTGCAATGTGTGCTTGTAGCACTTCCAAACAAGAGTGTGATTCTAAAGAGTCACCTTTACTGCAGGTTAAAGACGAAGCACTATATTTGCCAAGGCCTGAGCAAGTTCGAGTAGCAAGCACTTAATGGGCACAGCAAAGGTACAGAAAAGATTTTATACTAGGAGGAGCAAGCCACACAAACACCTACAGTTTGTTAGGAGGGCATGGGGATAGGGCCAAAAGACTGTCTGGCAAACTTGCTGATGGCAGAGAAGTGTGACAGGAGCAGGGAATGCAGGATGCCACAGCAGATGATTGCTTTCAATGCAGAAGAGGGACTTTTAGTTGACTGATGTCCGAGCAATAAAGCCCATTGGAATCCACATTTTCTAAGAAGAGTTTGATGGCACCATCAATAAAGCTATGCCAGTGTTGCTGCAGTATAGCACAGTATCATGGAATGTGAAAATATAATTCAAGCATTTTTTAAATTGACATCCCACCTTTCTGTCAGCTGTTGGTGGTGGTAGTGTAGACACATGTATGTATATTGCACCAATAACATTATGATGACAGTCTCAAAAACGCCATTCCAGTGTTGCCCCTGTGAAACGCATTCTCACACTGCTCTCTACATTCCCCCCAGAAAGTCATGATAGTAGTCTTAGCAAAGTATCGTGTTGCATGCTTGGTGATGTGTTTCAAAGGGCATGTCATTTTTAAACAGTCATCGCATTATGTTGAGGGCACGGTACTCACATCTACATTTCCCTCATGCCATTTTGATGCCAACCTTCACAAAGCCATTTGTCTGGGGAAACACTTGAATTGTTGTGCTTTAACCAGGTAGCAACACATCCTGAAAGCGGCATGATAAGCGGTGTCATGTCCGTTTTCCCTCTGCAATGTCCACTTGATACACACATAGCCCTCTGGCTACCCAATGTCATAGCCCATTGCAGCTTGATTTGCACGTTTTCACTTTTATTGCCCTTAGGACTGTGCATAGGCATGACCCCTTTTCCAGAATTGCTTCATGAGACCTACATTTTCTCAGAACTCACCAACTATATGCTTCGCATACGTCATTACAACTGTCCCACCACACTAGCAATGCCCTGCAAGCAGCGCCAGGCCACATCCTTTGCCCCAAACCTCCCTGGCTATGCATATTTCCCCAAAACCTGTCCCACCCATTGGTCCATCATTGCATCTTACTGTCAAATGTAACATCTCAATTCTCATGCCACTATTCTTGTAGCTAGAACTGCCGCACTTCACTTCCCTTTACACATAATGAGTTATCCCGCAGCACTAACATTGTCCCACAACTGTCCATGTCGCAACAATTGTCCCAGTAACTGTTGGCCCCACTGACCACGGCAAACGGGCAGATTGAAAGCAGTACCAGTGCAAGCCTCAGCTCCCCAAAAGAGTCTCTCTAGCGCCTGCCACCTGCAGCTCATGTGAATATCCATCCCCCTGCCAGTGCAGAAGAACGAGCAGGGCCTGCACTGGAGGCTCCGCTGGGGGAATGCAGGAGCAGACAAAGGACACGACACGCCTGTGTTCTCTCGTGTCCGGGAACTGCCTGTCTTGCCGCAGGACGGGCCCTTTATTTGTAGTGTGTTTCACGTCACTGTGCATGCGGGACGTGAGGCGGATCTAACAGCTCACACTCCATATTTCATCCATTTGCTACTGGCTCCTGCACAGATGACCCAGAACAAGAGGTATTACCAATGTCAATTTCATATGGGCCTGTGTGCTCTAGCATACAGGGGAATACACTGTTGCTCTGGCAGCGTGGGGGAGTGGCCGTGGCACCGCCATTCTCCTGTTGACAGAAACTATGAGTAGGATTTGGGCTGGCTTGAGAAAATAGACTTTTCTGCTTGTCTCCCTCCTTCTTACCGGACAGGGGTCAACAACTGTGACACCCCATATAAGACTGCTTTCACTGCATTCAAAACCCTTACCAGCACATGATCCATATCTCCGTCAACGGCTGAACATATACAACAGGGTTGTATAAAGAGGGTACTCCTGTGACACACCATTGTGTCTGAGGCTTGCCTTTTTTTTAGTTCGTAGCTGTGGCAGCAGTTTTGTTAAAGATTTCCTTCACAGGGTGACTGTAAGAGAATGTTTGAAGGGCAATACCACAATATCTCAAATTAATAAAATGCCAACATACTAATTGTCCTACCGCTAGTATTCGCAATTGGTCATATCTGGGAGTTAACTAACAAAGGCTCTTGTTCATTATGCATTTGGGATTTGCTATTGAGGATAACAACACCTGCACACTTTCTAGGTGCAGTGTAGGCAATCACAGACACATCTTGGAAAACAGAGGTGCAATATCTGGTGTAAGCAGAATAGTGGCAGAGACATCACCACTATGACTGTAAATATGTACATTTAGGTTGTCAACTGCTCAGTGTAGATACCTTTTCATGAGACAACCGATTTATTGTATACAGGATTGCTTGTATTGTATATTTCTGTAACCCATGCTTTATCGGCGTGCATTGTTTCTTTTTACGCGTCCAGCACTGTAACCACGGCTGGACTTCATTCCTTGTATGTAACCAAGCTTTGCAATCCTCTTGTTGCCTCTGCGCCTTGCTACCCCTCTAGGGGTTAGGTGCGCAATATAAATAAATAAATACAAATACACATACAAATCTCAGCCACCAAACCCTAATGGAATATACCAAAGTGTCTGCATGGCATTTATTTGCAGTGAAGATAAGCAACAAATGTCTCATGGTTTACACTGCTCCAGATGACACACAATATTGCTGATGCCTTGAGCTGCAAATTAGGAGGCAAATATGAATTCTTTGTGCATAAGGCGGATTAGGTGTAAGGGGGCAAACAGTGAATTCAAAACCAAGATTACAACCACTGGTGGAATTGTAATTCAGTGCTACCTAAACTTGCAGAAGAAGAGCCCATCTATGTGAGCTGCACCCCAATGCAGTGGGTGCTGCCATTGGCTTCTTTCACATTGTTGATGTCCTTTGCAATGCACCAGGAACAAACCTTATTTTTTTTTTCTTTTTTTATTTAATTTTATCGGTTTAACACAAACCTTTAAAATATTTACAAAAAAACACAAAACACAACACATCAACGTATCCCAGTCCTTTAAAAAGACACCTCCCATTTTCTCTTCCGAGGGTCGAATCAAAATCCTCATTGCTCGTCAACCAACACTGAATCCAAACGATTTTCAATTATCGTTAGAAAGCGAGTCAATGGTAGTATCAATTTCATGTCCGTTCCTTGGAACATATTGGCCCACCAATCGTCGGCACAAAGGGAGGGGTGATTTAGGCTCCAAGGGCCCAGGTTATATGTACTTTCTGATCGAAGTGCCGTGCAAAATATCACCAAATGTTTAAGGGTTTCCTTGTCCTTAGTGCATAGTCTACACGTTAGATTGGAGGTATTCATACTTTTCCATGACGCCAACCGCTCCTTGGTTTTAAATATGTTTAAGCGCATTGACATAAACACTCTTCGAGCCTGAGGATCTGGAAACAACTCGATGTAACGTTGTGAAGAGTTAAATGCCCGTGTTTCGAACGGCGCCTCGCTCATCATTTTTGCTGCAGCTCGTTGTGAGCAAGTTTGATCCCAATCTGCACGCCAGATTTTTAATTTGGCGGCGTTCGGGTCGTTATGCAGCATGTCCAGACTGATTCCAAATTCACTCAGAATCTCTTCGCATCTCCTGACCCACAGGGCCACCATGCTGTTATTTGTTGCCGTCAGATCGTGAAAGATGTCAAATTGCGGTATTTGCTCGCGCCAGCGGGTTTTGCGAAACAGACTCACCAGAGTCCAGCATACCCTTGCATGGAGCGAAATGAGCGACAGTTCGTATCTCACACATGATGTCCGGATACCCCTTGGGAGAGACAATACCTTAGACCAGAAACAATGCTCCAGCGATGCCCAAGTGTCGTGGCTACATCCCAAGGCATTTTCAGCGCCATATAGTAAGACCGGGATTACCTTTTGCTGGTAGAAAGCAAGCACCGGTTTTAATGAAAATTTTCCAAATTTCTTATGAATGATGACAGCTTGATTTGCCAGTTGCTTGCATTTCCTTTTGGTTTCAATGACCCATGGACCGTCGTTGATTGACGAGTTTATTAGCATGCCGAGGTATTTTACGCTCTCGGCTGTCTGAATGGTCTCTTGACCCAGGTACCATCTCTGTTTTCTAGATTTTTTCCTCCTTTACTGTTCAGGTTGTGTAACATCAGGATTTCGCATTTTTTAGTATTTATCACCAGATGGTTAGTTGCAACATATTGGTCAACCACGTTCAGCTTCCTCTGAAGGCCGACAGGCGTTAGGTCCATCAGGACCAAATCATCGGCGTATAGCAGCCAGCTTATCATCTTGGAAAACAGAGGTGCAATATCTGGTGTAAGCAGAATAGTGGCAGAGACATCACCACTATGACTGTAAATATGTACATTTAGGTTGTCAACTGCTCAGTGTAGATACCTTTTCATGAGACAACCGATTCTTTGTATACAGGATTGCTTGTATTGTATATTTCTGTAACCCATGCCTCATCGGCGTGCATAGTTTCTTTTTACGCGTCCAGCACTGTAACCACGGCTGGACTTCATTCCTTGTATGTAACCAAGCTTTGCAATCCTCTTGTTGCCTCTGCGCCTTGCTACCCTTTTAGGGGTTAGGTGCGCAATATAAATAAATAAATACAAATACACATACAAATCTCAGCCACCAAACCCTAATGGAATATACCAAAGTGTCTGCATGGCATTTATTTGCAGTTAAGATAAGCAACAAATGTCGCATGGTTTACACTGCTCCAGATGACACACAATATTGCTGATGCCTTGAGCTGCAAATTAGGAGGCAAATATGAATTCTTTGTGCATAAGGCGGATTAGGTGTAAGGGGGCAAACAGTGAATTCAAAACCAAGATTACAACCACTGGTGGAATTGTAATTCAGTGCTACCTAAACTTGCAGAAGAAGAGCCCATCTATGTGAGCTGCACCCCAATGCAGTGGGTGCTGCCATTGGCCTCTTTCACATTGCTGATGTCCTTTGCAATGCACCAGGAACAAACCTTCTTAGAGAGAAGCAGGCAGCCACACAGAAGATGTGCTTACCTGTACCAAAAAAGAACCGCCGGAAGCAGGGGAAGCGGCCCTTTTATTCAGTTTCCCTTCTCTGGAGTACACCACAAATGATCTGATCTAGTCCCTCTCACTGGAGTCTCCCTTGGCTACTTGCAGTCCAAAACAGGAAGTCATTCATTGGATTCACCTACTGTTGATTACATGGCAAACACATCCAACCTTATCCACATCCTTTGCTGCTTTTGACCATTGACTCTGAATGCTTGATCTTAACCCCATAGGCAAAATACATAAGTAAGCAGGGAATATGTTATATGACACTCTGAGAGCCAATAGGTTTATCCAAGATGGCTTCCAGCAGGCGTTGAAACCATGGGCGTAATTTTCGGGGGGGGTCAGGAGTTTTTGTCCACCTCAACTTTAATGGCACACCATTTTTTCCCCATTCATTTGGATGGGGCACTCTTTCTTAAGATGGCATGTCCCCCCCAACATTTTCAGCAAAGTTACTCCACTGGCTGAAACCTGTTTCATAAGCCCTGTTTTTACAAGGTGAGGTGGTAATCAGAGTGCTCTGAAAATACAAGTTTTGGCAAATGATATGCCTTAAAACGTGCTATTTACATACCCTCTCACAATATTCGTATATGACACCAGGAGAGCCAATCAGAATGCCTAAGATGGCTTCCCCAGGTCCATGAAGCTGTTGCAGGCCCCTTGGTCTTTTATGGAGAGTTGGTAATCAGGACCCTATGGAACGTCATCGTGCAAGAATAGTTTTAGCACATTGGTAACTGTCCTTGTCCTAAATACCCACATGCAGGTACTGAACAGCAATGGGAAGTGTTCTGTGATACATACATACTGGAGAATAAGACATAACGGATATGATATCAGTGACTGAAATTAAAGGACTGCTCCATCACCCGATACACCTGGGCAACCTCCTATGTCGTCTCACACGTGGGAGTAGGCACCTACAAGATTACACAATGTATTTAGAAGCATCTTAGCCAACATCTGACCAGCAGAATACACAATACGTGGTGACAATTGAAACATCCAGCTCAAAATGCCAGAGCAGAAATCACAAGATACTGCACCACAGCAGTAAGATCAGGAAAAACTCAATCAGGCATGATCCCTGGACATTGGCATCCATAGGGCATTCATTGGTGTATGCCACACCATCTCGGGCATTTGGACGAAATCAGAGGTGTGAGGTCTTCGCTCTTCAGTCACATTTTGAATGTGAGGCCGATTTGGTATTAGATTGTTTCTGAAGTAGAAAGGGGGTTAGTGTTTATTCAAGTTGTCTAATATATGCCATATAATGCTGGTAATGTTCTTGGATGGCCGAAGCACTGGATGCTTTTGGGATGATCCTATTTCATTCTAGTGGGGCTGTTGCAAAAACACTGCTCACATCATTGGTTGGAGTCTTGTCTGAACAGGGAAAGTGAGAGGATGAAGATGGTCTACCATGTTAATGGCCATTCTCTTCTCGTTGATTCCTGGCCTCCCTAATCTTGAACTTTCATGCCTGTACTTGAGTTCTTTCTGTTTTATTTATAATTTGCCATCATATGTATCTCTGTTATCATCATAGCAGGGTGTCTTCTTTCTAGGGATTCAGATGAAAAAGCAAGGACAGGAGCATCCAGATACTGACACTCAACACATTCTATAACACCCAAATTCATGATGGCACATTTCATTTGCACAAGGAAGTATGTTTTTGGGCACCTGTGTGTTGCCTACAGAATAGGGTATGGGCTGGTGACAGCTCCATGCTGATATGCCAGGTGCTCTGAGCAGCTTCTATTTTGGAATACCCAGGCCCTGAAATGGAAATCAGTGGATTCCTGATAGAAGGCAAAATGGCCCCTGTGGCCTATTGGTTTCTATTGCCTATTACCTTGTTTTTCCAAAGTCCTGGGAAACCCTGACTCTGTCCCTTCCCCTGACTGGCTGTTGGGTGGAAGAACTATATATGGTATTGTGATGAAGTCCAAGCCAGACTGACTGGAGCCTTCCCAGTGACTCTATGGGAGGGTGCCTGACACCATATACACGGGAGAGTCTGCTGGCTTTGGCCCCCACTAACATTGTACTCCCTGCAGGCTGGCTAGGTGACCATGTCAGCACTCCATATCCAGCTGTGCAACATCAGCAGATGGATGACTCTAAAAGTGAGAAACGTTCCATACTACTACTCAATACTACATCTCTTCCGGCTCACGCCGCGGAAGTCAGTTTTTTGCTGTTTGACCGCCGCCCGGCAGGAAAGTTCTGCACCTGATCTTACCCAGGCTATTCCTGATGGTTTTAAGATCATCCATTTAGGCCGACCTGGTCCACAACATGGCAGAGGGGTGGCTGTTATTTTTAAGGCTGACTTCGTTCTGACCCAATGATGTTGCCCTCCCTTTCCTTCGATTGAAGCCTTGCTGCTGAAGTGCAAGCTCTCCCCAACATTCTCTTGCCATTTTCTTTTAATCTATCACCCTCTTGGGTCATATTCAAGGCTGTTGGACACATTGGTCGATGTCATAGCTGATCTACATATTAAATATAAAAATATGATTGCGGTAGGTGATCTTACCTTCAATTTAACTCTCCCAGAGCACCTGCTCTCGATGCCTTCTTTCCTAGTTTTACGGATTTAGGGGTCATTACAACCCTGGTGGTAGGGGGTTAACGGGGCTGGTAGAGCTGCCAGCCTGTTGACACCCTACCGCCTCATTATGAGGAGCGCTCGCGGGACCGCTTAGGACGCCTGGTAATACCAGGCATCCTTAGCGGGTCCCGCGAGCCGTCCAACATGCTAACAATGGGCACGTCATTAACGGGCCCATTGTTAGCATGCTTCTCATTCCCATTGAGCCCTATGGGGGCTCAAATGGGAAGGGCGATGCACAGGGTCTGGGTTCCATGAAAGGGGAAATACTGGGCCCTCCAAGGTTGGAATGGGCCGGTATTTCCCCATTCAGGGAACCCGGACCCAGTACCCGGTATGGCGGTAGCCATGCTGCTAAAAGCAGCATGGCTACCTCCATACTCGGAATGACCTCCTTAGACTTTTATCAGAACGTGTTAGGCCCTACCCACAAACTAGGGAATACTCTAGATGTTGTGCTGGCCAATTAAACATTACTTGCCTTCCAATCGGCTGCACCGATTCTGTGGATGGATCACTTCTGGTGACCTGCTCACTTATGTCAACTCAACAGCAGCCTAAGACACCCCCTGCTAAAATCTGGCAATGGCCTTGGCGGCTGGTGAATCTTCAAACTTTTGTATCCTCTATTAAAACTAAATGTACAGCTGCGCCTGTGTTGTCGCTATGAATCTTGGCTGCCTTTCTTGTTGCTGCAGCCGATGAAGTGGCACCAAAAAGCCTCACTCAAACTCACAGACTTCCTTCTGAGCCATGGTATTCAGAAGAGCTGAAGTCGGCTAGACTACAGCTCAGACAAACTGAACCCAAATGGTGTCGTAACTACGATTCTCAGCTTAGGATCGTATTCAAGGCTAGCTCTATGGCTTACTCTGCTGCAATTACTGCAGCAAAGAATTCTTTATTTGCTTTAAAAATTGAAAACTCTTTAGGTCAAACTAAAATGCTATTTGCAGTGGTTAAGTCCTTGTTATCTGCGGGAAGCTGTTCTCCTACAGTTAAGCCCACACAGGAGCTGTGCGACTCCCCATCTCAGTTTTTTATTAGGAAAATTGAGATTATTCGCGCTAACATCTCTGCAAATATTACACTTGTCACTAACGTCCCCGGTCTCTGGAAGCACTTCTGTTAACACAGTGACTGCTACTCCACGCTGGTCTTCTTTTCCATCCTTTACTGAGGAATCAGTCCTCAAAGCCCTTCTCCATATTAAATCGAGTGAGCCTTTGGATGTGGTGCCTTATACGAGTTCTGAAGGAGATTACACCTGATCTTATTGATGTGATTATGGAAGCGGTTAACATCTCCTTTCAAACAGGGTTTATCCCACTGGAGTTAAAGGTCGCAACAGTCATTCCACTTTAAAAAAAGCCCTCGCCTTATCCCTCTGTGCCGGCTGATTTCCGGCCCATGTCCCTTCTACCAGGTCTTATGAAACTCCTGGAAGCAGTGGTCGCTCTTCTTTTGTCTTACTGCCTTGAATCGTCTAATTGTCTCGACCCAGCGCAGTCTAGTTTTTGGCCAGGCAGAGGTACCAAGAGTGTCCTGGTCTCTGTACAGGATGATCTGGCCAGGTTGGTTGATACGGGAGGTGTCAGAGCACTGATATTATTAGATCTTTCAGCGGCTTTCAACACGGTCGACCACCCTACCCTGATATCCCACCTGGTCCAAGTCGGTATATCAGGTCAAGACCTTGACTGGTTCTCCTCCTTTCTGAAGGATATATCTCCATCCCTTCTGCTGTCCCCATATCTTTCTAAATCTACTGGTCTCACTTGCGGTGTCCCTCAAGGTTCTGCTCTGTCACCTGTTCTCTTTAATATATACATCTGGGCATTAGTGTGCTCTCGCTTTGAGGCAGGTGCGATTCATATGCTGACGACACCCAGATCCTGATCCGGCTAGATCTGGATTGGACTGTGTTGGCGTTGTGTCTTCACAGGTGCCTGTCAGCCGTGGGGGAATGGATGGGCCTTAACTGGCTAAAGTTGAATGGGGACAAAACAGAGGTGTTGGTGGTGGGCTCCCCTCCGGACCCTTCTCTTTGGATCTCAATTTTCTGGCCCTCTTCATTGGGTTCCCTTCCTGTGCCTGCAGTGAAGGTAAAGAATGTGGGAGTTATGATGACAGCCACTCTCTCAATGGAAGCCCAGATATCATCAGTCTGTAAGACTGGGTTCTTCCATTTGAAAATCCTTTGATACATTTTACATCTTATACCACCTATCCTACGGCCACTGGTTGTGTCCGCCATGGTTGCTAGTCAATTGGATTACTGTAATTCTTGGTATCTTGCCCAGCCCAAGAGGCTGATCCACCTATTACCGCACCTCCATAACTTTGCAGCCCGGGTAACGACTGGATCACTGTATGGTGCTCACATCTCTCCAGTCCTACGTCGTCTACATTGGCTGCCAGTGCCCCAACGTATCGAATTTAAGTTACTTTGTATTGTGCATTGAGCGCTTCATGGTCTTGGAGCAGAATATTTGCATGCCAAATTCTCTTGCTATCTCCCTAGACGCCCTCTGAGATCTGAATCAGCTAGCTTGCTGTCTGTTCCATCCTTTCGACGCTCCCGATTGTGTGGGTGTGCTTTTTCTGTGGCAGCAGCACAGCTTTGGAACAAGCTTCCTGCTGAAATGAAAAAGATTTATAACCATCTGGCCTTTAGGAAGGCCTTAAAAACATTTATTTTCTGTTAAATATAAATGGACCGATTACCGGTGGATATCTCTAGGGATTTGCCTTCTCTCTCTAGCACCATTATACTTTCGGGCGACTGTGCGCTTTACAAGGAGTCATAACATAACAAAAACATATGTTGTGGGTACACCCTTGGGGTGGCACCTGTGTGAATATATTGTGTGACCAATATACATTCTATGTTATGGGTGTCTGGTTTCTGTGTGGGTGTGTGTGTGTGTGACACAATAAATGAGACAGCCCTGCCTGAAACTGACACAAATGCAGTGTAGTGTGCTGAAAGGCTGGGTGCTTGCCCCAGTCCACATTCCTTGTTATGGGTATCTGGGTGGAAGTGAATGGCCTGAATGCCTGTGAGCCAAATTGGCTGCCTGCCTGCATAAATTCCCTTCTGTGTGATTGGCTGACTGAGCCCAGCTCATCCAGAGTCAATGTGGGACAGATGTGAATATCTGGGGACCTCTCACTTACCAATTTATTCCGAAGCTGAAGTCGAAATTTGAAGCTCATCCTTGAAGCCCAGCTGAAAGAACAAGGATTGCTGCTGCATTTTCCTCGATGAAATCTAAAAGATGTTGAGTCTGTTGAGGACTGATCTGAGACAGGACTTGGCTAGGAGTCCCCCCCGAGCATACGAGGGACCATTTTGAAAAACCTGCTGCTCTTCATCACCTGGAAGCCAGTCCTGGAAGGCTGTTGACTGGAGAAGGGGTCAGCTGAGTATCCTGTAGAGAAGCGCCAAGACATCTACGCCATTGAAGTAGGTTTCTGTCGACCGGGGTACGGAAGATTTCTGCGACCGCTGGAAGCCAGTCAAAGCATATTGGCCAGAAGTGGGGACACCTTGCTGTTCAACGACTGGAGACGTGAAAGGTCCACCTTTACCTAAGAACATTTAACAGAGGGCTCCCTTGCCATCACCATCGACCGCTTTGTTCCACTGGAGAAAGTCAGGATCACTGGCTACCGAGGAAAGTCCTATGGGGGGTTTCCCACCACCCAAAGACATCACGAGGACACTGACAAACTGAAGGTCCAAGGTCCAGTCCGTGGTCGATTCCCGACCGCCGAAGCTATCATGAGGTACGTTCTGCGGCTGCTGGGTTTTCATCCACTAAGTCTTCTTTGCAGCACTGAACACTTTCCATCAAGTAGGACTTCCACAAACGACCATCGAAGAGCACCACCAAGATGAAGCTGCTGTCTCGATGCCAGTGTTCCATATTTACTCGAGGTTCTCGATGCCGAGTGGCTCCTGCTTTAAAGGGAGTCCACCCTTGAAGTATTCATCGACGAATCGTAGAGGAAACTCTTCCATCTCAGGTACATTGGGATGGTTGAAATTTTTGACCAGGAGATCTGACTTGTTAAACATTAATGGACTGGCCTTGTTAATACCTTTATTACAGGTTGCCCAGGTGGGGGTATCCTCACACAGAATTGTGTCTCTGTAGCTAAAGAAAGCATTCTGCCATTGTTTAAGTAAACCTGCCTTCCTCCCTTATTATCTATGTTGATACACCTTGCTGCCTGATTTGTATGCTACATAACAACTGTGAGCAGTTCATGCATTTTAAAGGAATCTAAAGATAAGTGTGGCACCACCAAGAAGCTGCATATATTTGTGATATTAGAATTACCAGAGTACAACATGTGTTATTAAATGTGTATTTACCGCTGAACCTTATTTTTATGTAAAGAACATGACATAGTGTGTGGACATTTCATTGTGGGGTCTTGGGGACCAACTGTACTTAAGAACCAGCCTGCATCACCTTCTGAGAGCTTAAGCCTTGGTTGCTCATCCAAAGCTACCAAATAGATAACCTTGGCAGGGGTGCTTTGTGCCTCTACTCTATCATATAGAGGACAGAAGTACAGATACCCCTCTCCAATATTTACACGATGTTGGTCTGCTTAAATTCAATATGAATCATGAGCTTTTTATGTTTTATGGTTTCTGCCACTGCCGATGGGTGCACAGTTTGTCTGTAGGAAGTTTCTACAGATTATCTTTTTTCTTTACCCTTGGTAATAAGTCATTGTGTGACATTTTCTTTTTAGGAGAGTTCAAACAGATCTTTAGATGCTATGTTGTTCATGGTTTTGTTTATCCAGTTGTGTATGTTTTTGAGATGGTTGACCAGAGCTCTAGTCAGACGTTATTTTGTTTGATGGGGTGTGGACTGTAGGGTATTTTGTGGAGATTTGGGGCCTGACGGTATTTTCTTACCGCCGAAATATAACTTAGCAACAATCACTCCTTGTATTCAGATTGGGCCATGTACAACAATAATACAGTGAACATGCATTATTTCAGCACCCAGGCATGCATATTTGGTATGCGTGGGTGGTAGGCGCGGTTGGTGGTATTTTGGTGAGCATAATTCCCTTGTTTTATTTGTGGCCCCAATGTCCAAAATCCCTTATCTTTGCTTAGATTTTTCGTGTAATCACTAGAGAGACCTCAGACCTACATTTTAGGAAAACCACATTTTTCAGTGATAGTGTGCCACCAGGGGCGATCTCACTGACTTATTTACGACAGAGAGCTATAT
This sequence comes from Ambystoma mexicanum, assembly GCF_040938575.1. NCBI lineage: Eukaryota > Metazoa > Chordata > Amphibia > Caudata > Ambystomatidae > Ambystoma > Ambystoma mexicanum. The sequence goes on from NC_090922.1 coordinate 1,400,439,467, forward strand.
ATGGTAATCTTGTGGTAATTTCCACTACCTTATATACGGTAGGGAGCTATGTTCTGAGAGTCTCTCTTCCCGTTGGCTCATGTACCTCCAACGAGCTATGCTACAATCACTCACAACTGTTCATACCGAATCTGACATGCACACATCTGTCTTAAAATGACCATTGCACTGTTTAAAAATCTCCCCCACTTCATCGGCATTGTAATGGTAAATATTGAATACACCACCCGTCTGTTTTCAAATATTTTTCTGTATTATAAAAGTTGCATTTAAACACGATCTCACTCTTTACAGAAATAAATAAAATGGTACAGTAAAAGCATTGTCTATGACACACTGCAAAGAGCGTGGCGGAGAACAGAACTCAAATTGCAACATTAGCATTTGATTAAGGCATGCACAGGAATCCTACACTGACTGCATATTACCGTACACACTCAGCTCCCACACTTCTCATTACCTTATCTTTTTAGTTGTTCTCTTTGGCTGTTCTCTTTGTGAATGTGGCTCCCTTGGATTAACTCCAGCAAAAAGGAACGCTTGCCTTCTCAAACCGGGTTCATTGCCTGGAATTCTCAGCTTTTTCAGATAGGAACGCCTCAGCCAGTGGAAAGGTCCTTCTTTCAGCTCTCTCCAATCTCGACTGCCAAATCTTGACTGTAGCAGGACGCAGGGATCTGCATTCCGTCAGGAGTCCCACAGCCAGGTCTTCTCCCCAGTAGTGCAGAAAAATGTCTGCCTGTCTTTTTCCCCGATACTGCCCACTAAAACGTTCATCTCAGCCCTCTGTATGACGTGTCCCAATGAAATCCATCATCTCTCATCCTCCTACTCTCAACAATAGCTTTGCTTATACATTTGCAATTGTTGCAAATCTGACTTCCTTCTTCCTGCAGTTACTGTGCACAAAAACACGGAGAAGCAGGCAGAGAAGAGAAGAAAAAAAAATCTGCACACACATTTAAATGGCTTTCAGAGTATGCCTAATTCTGCAGTGGAGAACACATTTTATTAGTGGGTTATGTTAAATAAGGTTTTATTAGTCAGGTTAATGGTTAATAGGTTAGCTGTTAATTTTCAAATGTGTCTCTCGCACCATAGGCATTTCAGGTGAAAAATAGTGTGCATTTTTAAATGAGCACGTGTGCTTTTAACTGTAAAAATAGATTTGCATCTTATATGTTAAAATCGTTTTTGACTGAATAGCCTGTCTTTCCTTGTTAATCTGGTAACCCATATAGCAATGCACCGCACCCTTGTGGTGGTGCTGCAAAAAAAATTGCTACCTGTGCAGTAGTGCTGTACTCTGTGCTGTTTGCTACCTGTGTAGTAGTTCTGTACTCTGTGCTGTTTGCTACCTGTGCAGTAGTGCTGTACTCTGTACTGTAACACGCCAAATATCCTTACATATACCCTCCTTTTGTTTTTAGAACTTGGCTATAATCCAAGCCAATTCCTAAAAACAACTTGTTCTTTTTTTTTTTACAATATAGCAATCCAACAAAATGAATATTCTTGTGCATCAATGAAAATTTGCAATCAACATTTCATCTGAGTCCATCAGTTCATAAAATGTTCCACATTTGCCTTCTCAGTGGAAGTGGCATTACTTTAAGTTTAAATTTTCCAAGTCAATTAAAACAATGAAATAAAACAACTAACTAAAACAAATAATTAATATAACAAATTAACATAAATAATTAAAATAATAAATACGTGGAACTTCATATGCCGGAACTTTTGTTTTGTCTCTTTTGGTATGTCCCGACCAGCGATGTTATTCGGTTCATTCGAGTACTCTTTCATCTTGGCAATCTTGAATCCACAGCAGTCATCTCTTTTGGCATTCCGGTTATTTTGTCTTCACCTCCACCTGGAGGCAGGCATCTTTTGGTCTTCATCCAGGGGACTCCAGGACTCCATCGTCTCCCATGGCCTCTGATCCCGGAACCTCCAACCAAATAATGTTAATTGTCTAAATCAAAATAGAAAATAAACAGATTAAGTACATAGCACAATACTAACTTCATCCTTTTGCCAAAAATAAAACATGCTTGGTAAAAATATTTCATTTTTTTTTTTTTCTGAAATTAAACACAAGTTAAAAGAAAACAAGCAGATATTCAATATTTAACACACTTTCTCTCTGCACACCAACCATGAGCTTCCATTATATGTGCATTTATTTATTTATTTATTTATTTATTTATTTATTTATTTATTTATTTATATTTATTTTATATTATATTTTACATATACTACAGTGTTTATGTACCATCATAACAATCAACTTTTTTTTAACTTCTTTGTCACTGCCTCCTGATTGTACCCATTTATTTTCTCTTTTTGTGTTCAAGGGATTTTATCTGTTTCTACATGCTCAAGCCGCCTGATCTCATGTCTGGGATGGCATGGTTTGATTTGATTTACATGGACAAACTGCTCTATTGCTGTTTCACCTTCATTTTTCAAAATGTTATACACTACAGGAGAGACCTTATCTATAATCCGAAATGGCCCCTGCCAGGCTGCTAGAAATTTAGAATTTTTCTGTTTACTTTTTCCAAAATGAAACTTGTACACCTGATCCCCTACACTGTATTCCTTTACTGATGTCTTTTTATCATAATATGACTTTGCACTGTCAGCAGCTCTTTCCAGATTTCTCTGCACAAAAGAAAATGCATGTTGCAAATGTCTCCTCAGTTCATCAATATATTCATGAACTGTGGATGCACTCACAAGGGTTTGCTCATGTGTTCTGTATAGTAGGTGTTGTGGTAACACCATTTTGCTACCTGTTAAGACCTCATGGGGGCTAACACCTGTTGCTTTGGCAGGAGTCGACCTGATTGCCATCAAAACCAATGATAAACGCAAATCCCAGCTGGAACCTGCTTCTGCCACAAATTTCTTTAAAATATCCACAACAGACCTATTGCTTCTTTCAACTGTACCTGAGGACGCCGCCCGATATGCGATATGTAGTTTCCTTTTCACACCTAGTATTTGCCATACCTTACTCATTAGAGTACTTGTGAAATGACTTCCTCTGTCTGACTCAATTCTTTGTGGCAACCCAAACCTTGAGAACACATGGTTCACCAGTAATGTGGCTGCTGTTTGCGCACTACAATCTGGTGCAGGAATGCACTCAATCCACTTCGACATCAAACATACCACACTCAAAATATAACGGTGTCCCCTGCTCGACCTTTTTAAAGGACCTACATAGTCTATTTGCAAATCTGACCATGGGAGAGTTAGGCCTCTTTTCATCAATGGTGCTCTATGCATTGGTGAAGCAGGTTTAAATTGGGCGCATACTAGACATCCTCTAGTATATAATTCCACATCTTGGGACATATGTGGCCAGTAAGCATAATCTTTTAGTATTTCTAATGTTTTTTGTGAACCTCTATGGCCTGCAGTTATGGCATCATGTGCATGGTGTAGCATTAGTCCTCTGAATGAAAGGGGTACTACCCACTGTATTTGCCCTGTTATGGACTCTCTAATCATGAGTCCATCCTGTAATCTAATTCGTGTTTTGTTCTTTAATAACACCCTCAACTCTTCTTTTCCCGTTCAATCTTTTTCTGTTAAAGGATTTTGTTCAGGATCTATCAAATGATTATAATAGATTCCCAAAATTTGATCATTCTTTTGTGCCTCAATCAAATCTTGGTCTGGCGTGTCATGACTCCACTGCACCACCGGTTGATCTACCTCCTTTGGTGCTTTAGAACGTGTCACTGCATCAATTTGTATTTCACCCATTAAATAATCAATATGTAGCAATTCTCCCATCACAGCCCCAATCTTAGCCAGATGGTCTGCCTTATCATTTCCCTCCTTATCCTCTCCTGGTGTTTTTAAATGCCCACGAATTTTTCTCCAGTATATTGTTAAATTATTTTCTGACACCAATTTGTCTATGGCTTGTATCATTTTTCCATGTTTAAGTGGCTTTTTGTTGTATGTAACCATGCCTCTTGCTTTCCAACCAGGCAAATACTCCACAAAGCTATTCCGTGCATAGTCAGAATCAGTCACCAGGACAATTTCACTGAACTTTTTATCAACTGCAGTAGCAATTGCTTTATAGATGGCTGCCAATTCCGCCACCTGACTGCTCCTATCCCCAATCCTCATCCCTATACTGGGGACGCCTTCACATTTCAACCAGACATTTCCTATTCCTGCCACTAACTGTTTATTACTGTCATTTTCAATGTGAAAAGCACAACCATCCACATATACAGTTGGCAAATCCTTGCATGTTTTTTCATCAAACGCTTTGGTGATGATTGTTCAAATTCCTGCAAACTAGTTTCCACTTCCATTTCATTTGGTATTTGTTCAGCTGCACAGTCATGTAAGTCAGCTAACCCTTGAGCAATTGGGCTCTTTTTATTTTGTCCATATCTCACTTCTACGGGAAAACCTTGTAATGCCAGCGTCCATGAAGTGATTCTGGATTGCGCTAGATTGCCTGATCTAATCCTTTTACTCTCTAAAAATTGCAAAGGTTGATGATTTGTTTCAATAATCACCTTTTCTCCCTGAACAATGGGGCGGCCACACAGTGGTTAATAGGGCCTTTTCACATTCATTAAATTTCATTTCAACTTGGGAAAATGCCTTACTTGCATATGCAATGGTTTTGTGATTCAAATCGTGTTTTTGTGATAATACTGCTGACATACAATGTTCAGAAAAACCTATTTCTATAAAGAAATCCCTGTCCTTTATGGGGTATGCTAAACATGGTGCCTTTACAAGACATTCCTTCAATCTAGCCACTGCATCAGACTGCTCTCTTTCCCATCTCCAGGGAGTATTTAGTTTAAGCAGTTTAGTCAATGGTTGAGTGATTTCTGCCTAATTCTCAATGAACTTTCTGTTATAGCCTGTCATCCCTAATAAACTTTTTACTCCTTTCACATTTTTAGGATCTTTTAATCTTTGTATGGCCTCTATTTTCTTCCTTTGTGGATTTAGCCCACGTTCAGTCACTTCATGCCCTAGAAAGTTCACTTTTTTCTTGCACCATTGTGCTTTTTGCAAAGATACTTTGGCGCCTGCTTTCTGCAATTGGCCAAGTACATGTCTTATTTCATCAAAATGGCTTTTCAGGCTTTCATTTTTTATCAGGACATCATCCACATAAACTATTGTTCCTCTTTCCGCTGCATCCGGCATGGCCTTTCTCAAAAATATGCCAAATTCACTCCCACTATTGATGTACCCGAACAGAGCTCTAAGCCAGGCATATTGAGTCCTGTCAAATGTAAAGGAAAATAAGTGTTGTATCTCCTCTGCCAATGGCACACACCAATATCCAGAGGTGAGATCTAATGTGGTAAATACCTTTGAACCATGTATCTGAGCTAGGCCCTGATCAATGAATGGTAGTGGCCATCTAGATACTGGTACTCTTTTATTTAACTCCCTTAAGTCTGCACACAGCCGCCATTGACCATTTGGCTTTAACACACCTAAAATAGGCGTATTGGATGTGCTATGAATGGGCCTGATTATTCCCCGTGATTCCAAATTTTTAATAATCTCTGCCAATGATTCTAAACATGCCAGCGGTAGTCTATACTGGCGTACAAACACTGGATTCCTGCTACCACCTTCTGGTAGTGTGGCCACATGTAAATCAGTTAAACCACAATCATAAGCATCTTTTGCAAATACATCCTTAAACTCCATAAATATCTCCCTCAGATTGTTTCGATCCTCATCGCTGTCACATGCATCCGCTAAGGAGATCTGCTCTTCTACCATTCTGGAAAATTCTGGAAACTCTTCTGGTAAAGGAATCTCAGCGCTTTCCTCTAACTGTGTGGCTGTGTCTTTTTGTAGAGCTGCCACTTTTAAATATTTTGGCATATCAGCTTCCACTTCAATGGGCTGATTTCCTGTTTCATTTTCATTTAAATTAAATATTATGCAATCCTCTTGATGGCAGCACACTGTCTCATTTGAATCATAAGGATACACAGAATGAATTTTAAATATTCCTTTGGGCTGAGAGTCCAGGTGTTCTGGCAACTCGCCCTTGGCATCTACATATTTTTCAGGAATATTCCCAATCACCATGTTATTTAAATCTGCCGTATAATGTGATTTTTGTATGGTCATTCCTAATGGGGAGTTTTCCTCTAAATGAATATCCTGACAACCTTTATTATTTACCATGATTTTTACAGATCCCTCACCAATGTCTACCAATGGAATGTATTCATAATCCAGGCCTTGCTGTTTTATGGATTCATTCAGGCATACAAATGCATCAGAGCCTTTCATCTGCTGCCCATTTTTGCATTTCAGTGTTATTGCAAACTGTTTTGTAAATGCAGGAATAATAGTATCTTTCCTTATTTGTAATTCGATGGCATAAGGAACCAGTTGTGCACAATGATAAGCCCTTCTTTTGTCTTCAAATTCAGGTGCCGGACCACCTAGGCGTGACCATATTATTTGATTAAGGAAATCTAACACCATACACATTCTGTGCATGATGTCATTGCCCATGTAAAATTCATTTTGTGCTCCACTCACTATCCACACATTATGGTAAATTGTTTTCTGCCCAATGCTAATTTTAAGCATGCATCTGCCTGCAATTCGGTTTTCAAAGTCTGGACTGTCCAACCCAGAAACATATTGGTTTTTAATCCTAAATTTCGGGATTTCTTCCCTCTCCATAATTTTTTGCAACAATTTCTCATTAATGAAACTCCTTTCATGTTCAAGTGCTAAAGTGGCTTTTATTGTTTTAAGATAATCATTTATACCAACATGAACCCATGGTTGCTCATCTTCCATGTGTATTTCTGCCAGAGTGGTAATGTGTTTTTCTGAATCTGTTTTAGGAGCAATATTCTGTTTGCATGTTTTCTCTTTTAAATAGAAACGTAATGTGTGCTCATCTATGGCAGTCTGCCAATCTTTCCTTGGGTCCAAGTATATTTGTACAGGTAGTTTATCATTGTCGCTCTGCATTTTGTCTTGACACATTAATATAACAGTGACACTAGGTATGCAGCTATTCTGGAGATATACCTCCACAGCATCATTTGTTTTGGCAACGGTGTGACATTCATTTATATTGTTGTTTTGTGATTTTAGTTTCTTAGGCCTCAATGGTTTTTTGGTTAAGGACCACAGCACTCCATTCACCCCATCTATGAGAGGAGACAATCTTTTCAGGCAATCTGTCCCCATCAGAAATGGAATTTCACAAATAGATGTGATCAATACCTCTTGTTTCATTCTGTGCTTTCCTATTTTTATGTCAACCTCAGTTACACCTATGATGGGCACCTCCTCCCCATTAAAGTTATGCACTGGGCCTTGATTTGCCTTCACTGTGATCTGACTCTGTGGAGGCCTCCCTTCATTGATACTCTTTACCAGCTCCTTGGACATAATTGTGGCCTGTGCGCCAGTGTCAATCATAGCGAAGGTGTGGCATTTTTCTTCTACAGTGATGGGTGCATAATATCTGTCCTCAACTTCCTCTAATACACATAAGAAATGTGAATTCTTACTGATTTCAGGGCTCACCTTTCTCAGGTCTTTTTCACTTTTGGCTAAGCACATTGGTAAATGAAAAGACATTTTTCCCTCCTTTTTACCCATTTCTGTGCGAGATATTTTATTCATTTCTCCATGTTCAGAGGTTTTTTGGAGTGTGGCCACTGTTCGCCCATCCATCTTGGTAACATCAGAGACCACATTACAACCTTCCAACTGAACATGTGTAACAACATCATTCAGCAATTTGTCATTTTTTAATTCTGTGCATTTGCGATCATTTAGTGTAATACCAGCCCTTTCAACCTCTTCAAAAATATGTGGCTCAAAGAATTCTTCAGGTGATTGACTTGTACCCTCCTTGTGAGTATTTCCTTTTTCTGTCTGTGTTTGGTCATTGTTTTGCTTGCCCAGGGAAGGAGCTATGGCATCCCCACTTACTCCCTGTTCACTGGTATTCCCCATGCATGAGCCATTTTTCTTAAATCTGTTCCTTTGTTCTTTTGGAATTCCTAATGTTTCTTTTTCATTTGTGCAAATCTTTACTGTTTTATTTAGCTCTAAGTTAAACCGTACCTCTTTTTTAGAAGTATTTGCACTTTCTATCACAATTTCATTTACTGGTACTTTCATTTTTAATCCATTAGGCATCTCAGAGTCGTTATGCAAAATTATATCAGAGCAATCTGTCATTTTGGCACTGCGATTATCATGAGTACTTAGTCACTTTTCGGAAGCCCCCCGGTCATTGCTATGGCCATCAGCCCCCTCTTTGGAAGGTTGTTTTTGCGCTGTATAGAGCTTTCCTATTTGCTCAGCTAACATTTTCACTTGGGCCTCAAGACACTGGAACCTTTCCATCTCTCTAGGATCCTCTTTCTGTGGCCTAGGTCGATATTGGTTGTTTTCCCCCTGATTGGATCTATTCTGATACCTCTCAGGTGATTGATGTCGGTTGGGATGGTTTCTGAACTCTTGATTCATTTGTGGAGGGGAGCGGGTTGCACCCATCCTTTGATTATAGTCCCTTGGTGGGGAATCATTGTACTGGCGTGGACTGTAGTTCACGTTTTGCCTCATGTCCTGTCTCTCAGATTGTGGGTACTGGCCCCTATGTTGATTTCCATTATCAGTAAATCGATCCACATATCGGGGCCTATCCTGATTACCATATATCATGGTGCTGGGATCAAATCTGCTCTGTGTCCCCAATGACTGGTAGGGACCATCATTTCTTTGATCTTGATTTTGTCTCTGGTTATTGTTCATACCTGCCATATCAGGCCGATATCCTACCCGGGGTCTGTCCCCTTGATACCTAGGGCTGATGTAGCTCTCTCTATTACTAGGATCATGTGATTGGAACATTGGTACAGGAAATGGCGATCTTTGTTGATTACCCCTTTGTTCAGGTGTCACATTATTTTTACCTTGACTTTGAGCAGACTCAAGGGACATTTTGGCTGACCTGATTTCCATTACTGTGGCTGAGGGTTCTTTAGATTTAGGCCTGGTATCTTTCATTTTATCACTTTCTCTACCCTGACAATAGAGTACCTCATATAGCTTTGTGCTTTGATGTACAATCCATTCAAGGGACTTGTCACGGTCAAATTCACGGACCAATTGGGATATGATGTCTTTCTGTAGCCCATAGAAGTATGCGGTTTTAAACTCATTGGAATTTGAGTCAAAAGATACATCAAAGCGAGAGAATGCTCTTTTTAAGTCTTGTAAAAATTGGCGAGGGGATGTATTAGGTCCAGCAGTAATTGTGTACGCGACTTTCTTTGCCTCCTGCAATGACTGAAAAGGAGAAAAATGACGCCTAATTTCTTTTTCAAACTCCAGCCATGTCATATTCTGCTGTTCATTTAATCCCCTTATGATGCTGGCCATCGGGGCATCTAAAGTTAAATGAAAATATTGTCTGTACTGTTCCTTAGGTATCTGGAGTGCTTTAAAAATGTCATGCACCGCTTCTAAGTGATCCTCAATGCAGCATTCACCTCCCTTTTTAAATGGTTTGATCAGGGCTTTAATGGATTTCATTATTTTTATGGGGCTACTTGTTGCAATGCATGGAATTGCACTATTTTGTGATTCAATCCTGTTTTCAGGTGTATGAGATTGGTGGCTGCCCCCAATGGGAGTATCAAATCCCCCAAGGGCGCTGCAACCAAGTTCAGTCACCGGCCCAGTCACTGGGGCACTAGCTCTTTGGGCAGAGCTAGAATTCACCTCCACTCCATTGAATGTGGTACCCTGCCGCCTCTCCTGGGACCTGGGAATGCACATTTGCTGTTCTAAGTCCTTACACTTTTTAAGGAGTCTGTTGGCTTCATCATGCAAATAATTATTTTCATCACTCATTTTATTAATCACCTCCTGCATTTCGCACATTTGCATTTGGCATCCATTGAACTCTTTATTTCTCTTGTCTCTTTCTTGGATCATTTTAATCATTTCTTGTTCTGCACTCTGGAGATCACCTTCTTTTTCACAATGTTCTTTTTGTAAAATCTGCATTTCTGAAACAACCTCATCTTTATCCTGCCTAATGTGATCCACTAAGGCTTTTAAGTGTGCCAATTCTTGCTCACTATCCTCAAATTGTTTCTTGCTTTTGGATAACTGAGTATCAAAGTCTCTGCATTTTAATTGCATGTCTTTTTGGGATACATCCAATTCTGCTCTCAACATTTCCTGATTTTTACTTGCCCCTTCTAATTCAGTCTTTAACCTGTTAATTAGCTGAGTATCATTCTCTTGCATTCGCAGGGACTTGTTTAAAATAAACCATATTTTGCTGCATAGCCGTATTAAACAGTCTTTCTCTGCACTTTTATCGGCTGCATTCAATAATCTTGTAAGGCAGACCTGAATTATGCTGCCTTCTGCAAAAATACTGTCTAGTTTTTCTTTCTGCACCTCACCCTGAATGCGGTTACTCCATTCTAACGTGCTATTCGAAGACCAATTCCCATGTGCAAATAACTTTGCCTCTAAATATTGCACTAGATCTGAGAATGTGGTTTCCCTTTGTGACATTCTGAAATTCGTTTTTAGTGGCACACTGCTATTATAAAATGGGTTCCCTTTAATGTGCAAATGGCAGTGTGAGACACGCTTGCCACGCCCAGTAGGTACTCTATGATCACTTTCCCGGCCTGCAACGCACCATAAATATGTAGGGTATTTTGTGGAGATTTGGGGCCTGACGGTATTTTCTTACCGCCGAAATATAACTTAGCAACAATCACTCCTTGTATTCAGATTGGGCCATGTACAACAATAATACAGTGAACATGCATTATTTCAGCACCCAGGCATGCATATTTGGTATGCGTGGGTGGTAGGCGCGGTTGGTGGTATTTTGGTGAGCATAATTCCCTTGTTTTATTTGTGGCCCCAATGTCCAAAATCCCTTATCTTTGCTTAGATTTTTCGTGTAATCACTAGAGAGACCTCAGACCTACATTTTAGGAAAACCACATTTTTCAGTGATAGTGTGCCACCATGGGCGATCTTACTGACTTATTTACGACAGAGAGCTATATATGGTAATCTTGTGGTAATTTCCACTACCTTATATACGGTAGGGAGCTATGTTCTGAGAGTCTCTCTTCCCGTTGGCTCATGTACCTCCAACGAGCTATGCTACAATCACTCACAACTGTTCATACTGAATCTGACATGCACACATCTGTCTTAAAATGACCATTGCACTGTTTAAAAATCTCCCCCACTTCATCGGCATTGTAATGGTAAATATTAAATACACCACCCGTCTGTTTTCAAATATTTTTCTGTATTATAAAAGTTGCATTTAAACACGATCTCACTCTTTACAGAAATAAATAAAATGGTACAGTAAAAGCATTGTCTATGACACACTGCAAAGAGCGTGGCGGAGAACAGAACTCAAATTGCAACATTAGCATTTGATTAAGGCATGCACAGGAATCCTACACTGACTGCATATTACCGTACACACTCAGCTCCCACACTTCTCATTACCTTATCTTTTTAGTTGTTCTCTTTGGCTGTTCTCTTTGTGAATGTGGCTCCCTTGGATTAACTCCAGCAAAAAGGAACGCTTGCCTTCTCAAACCGGGTTCATTGCCTGGAATTCTCAGCTTTTTCAGATAGGAACGCCTCAGCCAGTGGAAAGGTCCTTCTTTCAGCTCTCCCCAATCTCGACTGCCAAATCTTGACTGTAGCAGGACGCAGGGATCTACATTCCGTCAGGAGTCCCACGGCCAGGTCTTCTCCCCAGTAGTGCAGAAAAATGTCTGCCTGTCTTTTTCCCCGATACTGCCCACTAAAACTTTCATCTCAGCCCTCTGTATGACGTGTCCCAATGAAATCCATCATCTCTCATCCTCCTACTCTCAACAATAGCTTCGCTTATACATTTGCAATTGTTGCAAATCTGACTTCCTTCTTCCTGCAGTTACTGTGCAAAAAAACACGGAGAAGCAGGCAGAGAAGAGAAGAAAAAAAAATCTGCACACACATTTAAATGGCTTTCAGAGTATGCCTAATTCTGCAGTGGAGAACACATTTTATTAGTGGGTTATGTTAAATAAGGTTTTATTAGTCAGGTTAATGGTTAATAGGTTAGCTGTTAATTTTCAAATGTGTCTCTCGCACCATAGGCATTTCAGGTGAAAAATAGTGTGCATTTTTAAATGAGCACGTGTGCTTTTAACTGTAAAAATAGATTTGCATCTTATATGTTAAAATCGTTTTTGACTGAATAGCCTGTCTTTCCTTGTTAATCTGGTAACCCATATAGCAATGCACCGCACCCTTGTGGTGGTGCTGCAAAAAAAATTGCTACCTGTGCAGTAGTGCTGTACTCTGTGCTGTTTGCTACCTGTGTAGTAGTTCTGTACTCTGTGCTGTTTGCTACCTGTGCAGTAGTGCTGTACTCTGTACTGTAACACGCCAAATATCCTTACAGGACACATTGTGTTTTCAAGGAGGATATATAATTGGATCTCTTTCCAGAGACTGCAAAACACGGGTGGGGTTTAGGATGATTTCATGAGTTTTGGTGCTTTGAGGATGATTATGAATAGGGCCAAGAGGAGTTCTCTCCAGGGTGAGAAGACTGGGGCAGAAAGAGTGGTGATATTCTAATTTCAGTAGATGGCATCTAAGGTATGTTCAGCTTCATGGGTGGGTGCTTTAAACAGTTGTTTGACATCTGATATGATATGATATGATTGTTTATTTATATAGCGCCTATACACAATGTGTTTCAAAGCGCTTCAATGCAAGGGAGGGAACAAGGGAAAATACAACCACATTCCTACAGGCCATGAACAGTAAGGATGTGAAATTAACTATCGTACTCGGCCTGATGAAATTTCAGATAGTGCAAGAGCTAAGAAATAGATAAGGAAGGGAGTGGGAAGGAAATGGAAACAGACAGGCGACTACTGTAGTAGGCCTTTCGACATTTCTGGTAGAGCCGGAGAAAAACAAAAGGTGAGGGAGAGGGGTGCAGAAAGGGAGGGGAGGAACAAAACAAGCGACTATCATACTAGGCCTGATAACATTTCAGATGGGAGGATGGAGGAAACAGACGAGGTTGCTATCATATTAGGTCCAGGGACAATTCTGATAGAGTAAGTGCATAGAAGAAAGTAAGGGGAGGAGATAGGAAAGGGAGAAGGGAAAGGAGGAAAGAAAAGAGAGTAAGAAGTCAAAAAGAGTGGAGAAGCAAGAGTGGAGAGCGAATACAATTGCAGAAGTCAGTAGTAACACATAATGTTGCAAGCCAGGATACAAGATGAAGATGGGAACAGCATGATTCAGGGCCACCATGAGTACAAGATGCAAAGGAAGTCCAGCATGAGAGTTGCGAAAGAGTGACGCACCGTGAATGAATGAAGTCCATAAAAGTCAAATCCAGCATTGGCCACAAGACAGTGATGGTGAAGGAAGGCACCAGGTGGGCGGGGCTTGCTAAGTGGTGAAAAAGAGCATCAGGCAGGAAGGTACCAGGTGGGCGGGGCTTAGGCCAGGTGACCTAGATCCACTGTCACCTGCTCCCCATCTGCAAAGGAAAAGAAGCTGGGGGGCTCCTTAAGTAGGGAAACAGAGCGGCAATCAGGAAGGCACCAGGTGGGCGTGGCTTGCTAAGTGGTGAAAAAAAGCGGGAAGCAGGAAGGCACCAGGTGGGCGGGGCTTGCTAAGTGGTGAAAAAGAGCGACAGGCAGGAAGGCACCAGGTGGGTGGGGCTTAGGCCAGGTGACCTAGATCCACTTGCACCTGCTCCCCATCTGCAAAGGAAAAGAAGCTGGCGGCTCCTTAAGTAGGGAAACAGAGCGGCAAGCAGGAAGGCACCAGGTGGGCGTGGCTTGCTAAGTGGTGAAAAAGAGCGGGAAGCAGGAAGGCATCAGGTGGGCGGGGCTTGCTAAGTGGTGAAAAAGCACATTAAGGTTTGCAGAGAGTAGCTTAGTAGCAATGTGACCTCCTCCTCAACCTTTATCAAGCCAGACATTTTCATCCAGTATGGTGAGTTGGTCACAACCCTTCTCAAGCGGTCTCAAGCCATATGTTAAAGATTTCCAGTATGGTGAGGTGTTGGGGGCAACCAGACGTGGACTCCCTGCTCACTGTGCTCAGACAGGCATAGCTTCACCTGACTGATGATGCCCAACAAGGCTGAAACACATGTATGGGGTTGCTGTTGGTACTCTTGTTCAGAGAGGAATTTCCATAGCATTTCGGTGCTGGACTGCCCATTTGGGCGTGACAAAGACTGATATGCAAATGGTAATTTCCCATCTGTGAAAGGTACAGTGAGCAAACAGCGGGTGCTGCAAACTCTCATCTCAGAGCATGCTATCATGCCATGTTCTTTTTGGAGAGGAGCGACTGCTACCTTTTTTGAAATATTTGCAAGGAACTTGGGGTTGGTCACCCTAAGTTACCTGGGGGCAACCAGACATGGACGCCCTGCTCACTGTGCTCAGAGAGGCATAGCTTCACCTCACTGATGATGCCCAACAAGGCTGAAACACGTGTATGGGGTTGCTGTTGGTACTCTTGTTCAGAGAGAAATTGCCATATCATTTCGGTGCTGGACTGCCCATGTGGGCGGGACAAAGACTGATATGCAAATGGATATTTCCCATCTGTGAAAGGTACAGTGAGCAAAAAGCGTGTGCTGCAAACTCTCACCTCAGAGCAGGTTATCATGCCATGTTCTTTCTGGAGAGGAGCGCCTGCTACCTTTTTTGAAATATTTGCAAGGAACTTGGGGTTGGTCACCCTAAGTTACTCGGAGCAACCAGACATGGACTCCCTGCTCACTGTGCTCAGAGAGGCGTAGCTTCACTTCACTGATGATGCCCAACAAAGCTGAAACACGTGTGTATTGGGTTGCTGTTGGTACTCTTGTTCAGAGAGGAATTGCCATAGCATTTCGGTGCTGGACTGCCCATGTGGGCGGAACAAAGACTGATGTGCAAATGGATATTTCCAATCTGTGAAAGGTACAGTGAGCAAAGAGCATGTGCTGCAAACTCTCATCGCAGAGCAGGTTATCATGCCATCTTCTTTCTGGAGAGGAGCGCCTGCTACCTTTTTTGATGTGTTGGAGGACTACTGAAAGAGTAGCAAATGCATCAGCCAATCTGCCTGTGAAAGAAGCGTTGTAAAGGTGCGCCCTGTAGATGAGAAGGAAGGTTAGTGTGAACATCTTCAGACATCTCTGAGCCCGAGCAGGCTAAGGTGATTGCTTTTCTCAGACCTGGATGTTGTGGAGAATGGAGATTTAACTTTGTTGGAGTCTCTGTGTACAAGTGGAAGCCCACCTCTCTTTGGGATGTTCTGTCGGCATGTTTGATCCTGTAGCCTTTAAGGATGTCATTGTGTATAAAAGTATATTATAAATTCAATATAAATGTTTTGGCCGAGTTTGGCCACGATTGCAGACTGCTGCTTTTCTTTTCATTGTGAACGTGTCCAGAGTCTCTCTACTTTGTCTGTCTGGAGGAGGAGCCCAAGCCATTAAAACACTCGCCACAAGCGGAGCGTGGCGGAGTGTTTGGCTGAGTGTGGCCATGACTGCAGACTGCTGCTTTTCTTTTCATTGTGAATGTGTCCAGAGACGCTCTACTCTGTTTGTCTGGAGGAGGAGCCCAAGCCATTAAAACACTCGCCACAAGCGGAGCATGGCAGAGTGTTTGGCCGAGTGTTCGGCTCGAGTGAAGCTCAGGACCCGGCCCGCTTCTTGGCCCCTCTCTATTCTATCCACGCTACTGTTGCCAAGTTAAACTCTTTCAAATTGCATAGTTGTTTCTCCGAGCACTGTGCACTGTGTGTGTGTCATGGATAACACTTGGGGAACCTCCACGATAGAAACAACTTTGGAAGTCCCTCCTGCCGCCAGCGATACGGGAGAGGCAAGCAAGGTGAGCGATGCATGTAACGCACATTTTAAACTGTCTAACTGTCTGCTGAATAACATACACATTATTATTGCGTCCAAAACTACTTCACCGCATATGACCGTGCAGCCGGTCAATCCGACAGCCTCTCATATCCTCGCCTACCAACTGTACAAAGGACTTGTCCTTACATGCAATAGCAGAACTGGCTCTGTGCCCTGGCAACAGCGAAGATGACACGGGGAATAAGAATTTTATGCAAAACAAACTAGTTGTTCCCGCTGCCTTGCGAGAACCATACGGTCCATCCCACATGCAATCACACAAGTTGTTAGAAAGCACCAAGGGCGAGATCCGGCAACACGTGTCACCAACAAAGTCATTTCCAATGGTGCCTTCTGACACTCTGGCTCTTGACTGCCAGGCCAATGACTTACCTAATGCACCTGAAATCATGACAGCACCTCAACCAAGGATAGACGTCACAAAAAATGACACGCAGACTACCATTGCCGTGTACACTAACAATAAACAAAATGCCTTAAAAAGTGGAACAACCTCATTTACCTGTCATTCAGCAAAGGATCCTCGAGTGTGCCCAAATTTAATGCTGGACAAAGTAATTAATCCTAGCACATCAGCACCCGCCCCATCTGATCCTTCTGGCATTAATGACCGGTCATTTGACTTTGACCTGATGCCACAGCAAGGTGAAGTTTGTCGCCACAGATGCCTTAATGATTCAATGTTAGGAGGGGAAAAACCAAGCAACGCTATCTCTTTCCAAGAAAGCAGTTGTCAATGCCTTATCACCTCCCTGAAAAATGTATATGGCACACTGGAAGCCGTGATTATGGGCGCCCACAACAACCTGAAAGGTTGAAGCCAAGCAACAAACGCTTCCACACCATCTGTCCTTATGTTCCACCATCTGGTGACTCAGAAGTCTCAGATCAACAACTTCTAGACTCTGCTTCAAAATTGGAAACCTTAGAACGCGGACTCAAAGACTTGCCTGTGGGTGTCACTGGCAATATGCATTCACAGAGTCCAAGCATCTTCAACTTTAATTCAAAATTACGAAAGCCATCTCCTCACATAACTGCAATTTTCCAAGGTAGACGCTCCGAAAAACCAAACTGCTCACAAAGGGATGCCTCAAGTCAGGCCTCAATCGAGCTACCAGTCCCTAAAGCGAGTCTCCACACAAACTGTTACTGCATCGGAAAAAGACATACAGATTAATTCTCCTTCAAAGGCTACTTCAGAAAACAACTTTACTGTAATAGCAACTATGACCGCTGCCATGGCTCCATTCATGAAGTTGCAGGAACAAATGGCAGACCAGCTAAAAGACCAGACGACAGTTATAGCCATGATGACTTCAAAAATCATATTTGTTGAAGCGTTCATCACAGCCATCCAAAAGGACCTTTACATGAGCCAGGCGAAAGTGGCAGCTCTCCTCCACTCTATTCTTGATCCAGTCATCATAGAAAAGGAAAATCGACGTCTATCCAAACGATTTGAAGTTATTGAAGTTGAACCCAGCATCAACAAATCTAGCCATCACCAAGTAGATCCTTTTGAGACTTTGGATCAAACTTCATCAGGGGCTATACCGCTCCAAAAATCCATTGTCCCCATGCCTAGTGATTCTGCACCCCCCCTAGCAACTGATGCCATGCCTGACAATGATGGGTTGCACGGCAAGGCAGGAACAATGGGACTAGCCTCAGCCGTTGGCACAGGCTTGGCTCACATCTAATGTGATAACCTATCACAACAAATATGTCCCATCTTTGTCAAAGGAACTAAGACAGCCAACCCAAAATCCATAACCAAGACACACAAAAGCAAACCAAATGTCAAAACGAAAGTCCTTGATTCAAAACAAGTGCTAGCTAAATAGCAATCAAAGGGACAACCAATAATCAACCCATTGCCTAAGACCAACCCAATACACTTGCCAAATCAAAGTAAACAAAAGAGGGTGTCCCTTGAGTAGTCCATCAAAATGTCACAGCCAAATCAAAATACAAATACATCATCAGAAATAACTCATGTCAGTGCTACACATAATAAGCACGACAACTGCAAAAAACGAGGTCGACAAGAAAAACCGTCACACCCAATAACCACGGAAATGAGTTGTGAAGTGGAGGAACTCACTGATAACCCACAACTAATTAAGGACACAAATTGCAAACAACCAAGCTTACAGACAAGATCTCCTCAAACAATAGATATGGAAATCAGTAGTGTTTTGGAAGAAACTGTTAATGAAACTGACGCCCCATCATCTGATCTGATGAACTTGTCAACCTATTCCGTGGATAGTTGCACCTTGTCGAGTGTTGAACTAGAAGAAGAAGGCGAGGCTAATGTGAGTGCCTCCTCAGACCACACAAACATGGATGATGGCCCTTCAAAATTCAACAGTAAACTTGATCAGAAGAGAGCTCCAAAAGGGCCACTTAGACTGCATATAGAAAAGCCCACGCTAAACCCTGCATCCATCCAGGGGCGTGGAAAATGTGAGGAAGTAAATATACCATCTCAAAAGACTACAAAATTGAATAAACCTGCCTCTAACATACAAAAAGTCAAAGTCTTGAATAAGGGGTCAAGACAACCTGCGGGTACAGAGGGTGTTCCTAATCCTGCCCCTACCAATCATAATCATATGCATAATGATTCTGTGGCAGAACCAAGCGATGACATCTATCAAATTTCACCACTCAAAATACCATCTTGCGCGACAAACCAAGTCGCACACAAACCACGGAGTCTCAGAATTAATTCCAATCCCTTTGAAGATGGGCTTCTACTCGAAAGGATGAGCACAGAAGAAGATGGGCTGATCATGAATCGAGCAAATGTCATCAGACTATTACACCATGTTCCATCCCTTCGTTCATTAACATCGAATAGCATAGCGAGAGTCAAATTTCCAGAAGAAAATACATTGGACCAAGTGCTCATTTATCCAACAACTCCCTTGATAACACAATCCTTAAAAGAAGAAATATCTCAACTAAGATCATTAGGTTTTGATCTTATTGAGTCAAAAACAATTGTTGGTTCATCTAAAAATACTCACACCTCTTCGGGGCTGAACTTAAATTCTGAATTAAAAGCTCCTTATGGGCACAAAGGCAAATGGTCCTCTAGAAATCACGGAAGGAGGCATAGTACCATCGATAGCCATGATCGATGCAGCTATAAAAATGACTGGCATGAGAACTCATTTCGCCACTCAGACCGTTACTGGTCAGACAGAGGCAACATAAACCATCGTAGAAACTCTCACAGGCGTAGAAACTCAGTGTCGCCACAACCGAGGAATGGTCACAGTCAGGAAAGATCATCCAACAAGCACGAATCAAAGACCCCAATGGTTGGCACAGAAGAGAACTGGAAATGGCTAGTGGGGCTAGTGGCTGATAAAATTAAGATGCCATAGGATGGGCCCTCGTCAGCAATAAAGCCCCTTACAATAGCATCATGGAACACAAGGGGCTTTACTCATTTGTTTCAAGCAGGAACCAACCAAATCGAAACTCATGACATATTTTGCTTTCAAGAGACTTGGATGCGCACTCCACCCATAGATGAAGGATATTCAAGTCATCTTTATCCTGCAATTAAAGGAGACACTGATAGACCAACGTCAGGCCTACTTATCCTCATTAACAACCAGCTAGATTTCATAGTAGCAACAGAAATCATTCCAACCTCCTTAATTCAAATCATAGTAGGATCCATCAAAATTGCAAGGAACAAGGAAAACACTTATTGTCGTAAAGCTCTATAGGAATCCAGCTTCCGTTGCAAGTTTGAATTTTCCGGTCCAAATGGAAAAGTGGCTAGTGCATTGTAGACAAAAATGGGTGGATCCATGGTTCATCATTTGTGGTGACTTAAACTCCAAATGTTGGGATGAATCCAGGGGCCTCATAACAATCGAGATCTTTTCAGCAACACCAGCAGAAAAGAGAGGCTATCAGTGGAATACCATCATGAATGCGAATAAACTGAACCTACTCAATGGCAATACCATTGGAGATATTCCAGCCAACATTACAAGAAAACATCTTACGGTCATATTATAGACTACATATACATCTCATCGGAACTGATCTCTGCAGAAAACAAAATGATGGTCACACAAATGGTTAACAGTGATCACAGCTTGCTATCAGCGAGATTACTACCTATCTTTAACAAAATAACATTCACAAATATAAAGCTGATAGAAGTCAGCATGGGAAAAAATCGAATCACAATTCTGCCTATCAATCTACCCTTATTGACTAGAAACTTAACCAGTCTTCTGAATCAACTACATTCAATAGGAGGGTCAGAACCCCTGAACTACCTTAGTTTGTTCAGAACATATGAGATAAAACCAAAACTGTCCTCCTTGAAGCAAATTGCACACCATCAAACTTTTGACCACCAAGTCATATTTCAAAAGAAATCCTTAAGGCAGAGTTTAAACATCTTAAAACGTGATAACTCTGCACTAGCCACAAGTAAATTCGTCAGCATTATCGGAATTGGTTATGTCGTCACAAAAAAATATTAGACTGTAACGATGCAGAGAAAATGCTACATATCATCAGATCATCTAACACCGCAGATATGTGGAGACAGATAAATCAGCTACAGATGTATCAAAACTCTTTGACTACAACACCAATCCTTCCCGCAACTTGGATTTCTCATTTTAAGGCAACTTTCAATCAAGGACATGATGACATGTCAGTTTCACAAAAGAACGAGAAATGGCATTTAATAGACACTTCAGTGGATACCATTGAGAATGTTATCATGAAGCTGTCCAAATCAAATGCACATGGGCCCGATGGGATAAGCAACGCCACCCTTAAAGAAAACCCACATCAATGGGCGAAGCTCTTGTCAATTCTATTCACTTACCTCACGTCAACCCAAAAGATACCAACTTCATGGAAAGAATTGATTATTATACCCATTCATAAAAAGGGCAATCGACAAATTCCAGCTAATTATCGCCATGGGCAAAGTCTTTGGTACACTTGTACTTCGAGCATTGCGAGAATGGGCAACATCTTCTGGCCACTTTTATCCATGGCAATCAGGCTTTGTTCGAGGCATCGGGACAGCTCTCAATATCTTTATCTTAAACCTGCTGAAAAGCCACACAGAGAGAAGAAAAGACTTAAAAGTGTACATAGCCTTTATTGACTTAACACAAGCATTTGATAGCATCTCACACTCAAAGCTATGGACTAAACTAAAAAAATGGGCTGTCCTGCGTCCATAATGGACCCCATTAAAGAGTTTCACCAACCACTCTCTGACTTCGGCTGAATAAAACAGGCTTATTAACTGAGCCCATCCCAACTAATAAAGGCGTCAAGCAAGGGTGCTCGATGGCCTCCGAAATATTTAATATCTTCATCTCCGACATAGACTGTGCAGTAAAAAATATAAGATGTTTCCCTCCATCAATAGCAAAAATCCTAGTCAGTCATCTAGTCTATGCCGATGATGTGGTTCTTATAGATCAGACTCCAATTGGTCTTCAAAGACAATCAAATGCTCTACAACTGTATGTGGCAAATAACGGACTGACAACCAATCCGCAAAAATCTGCCATATTACCCTTTGGTGATCAAAAGAGCCAGCTACGAACAAAAATGATGCGGCGGTCACTACTGGGAACAGATATCCCCGTAGTGCAATCCTTCATATATCTAGGAGTATGGGTCAATTCGAGTAAGATCGATGCTGCCCGGCTTCAAACACTAAAAATGGAATTAACAGGTTTGGGAAAAATCATTATGAAACGCTACTGTGGTTTCAGCTTAATTCCATTAATCAAATTTTATAAAGCCAAGGTAATTCCGATTCTTACCTATGGCGCTGAAACCTCTTTTAACTTCAAAACCAAAAACTGGGCAGTCTAGAAGGCCATTTTCGGAAAAACATACTTCGCCTTCCTAAAGGCACGACAATGCAAGCAAATCGAAGAGAGTTGGGCCTAACCTCCTTGCTAGCTATTGTATAGTGGAAGATACTCTCATTCTACAGAAAATGCATAGAGGAAAATCCCAAAGGCGGCTTTAACTGTCTCAAAAAGGCGCTTATGGAAGCACATGACCCAATATTGACCTCATGGCAAACAGAATGCCGAAGTCTACTTGACATTACAGGAGAGCAAGTGGATACTCTGATCAACAACCCAGACAAAGTAAAAAAAAAAGCTCTACTCCTGCGATTGGTTTAGGACTGAAAAAGAATGGTTAACATGGAAAATATATGGGAAACCATAGGAGGATAATAAAAAAACCAAACTCCTTACCCAGCTATCTAAAATTGTTTCCTCATTGGTACTTTAGAGACCAAGTTTTCAGATTTCGGCTCAATTTAATCAAAACAAGAGAAACCACCTGGCCTCGAAATCATGCTGGTCCTTCGAATTGTAGAATATGTCAAAATGCTGAGTCGACAGAAAACCTGCATCACTTGATGATGTTCTGCCCAGCACTATCGTCACAAAGGAACACTTTTATGATCCACATCATCACAAAGTATGGACACAAATCAAAAGATCTGTGATGGAAAATGCTACAATCAGGGGAAAAAACGTCAGTAACCTTAGTTGTGGTTAAATTCTCCATTGCCATACAGAAGCAGTTATTAACGCCTGAAGAATCGTGAACTTGATCTGAACAGTTAAGCTAATCAAAGGATAATTGATTTTAATCTGATAAACATGATAAAAGGTTGTCAATTGTATAACCACATATCATAAAATAAATCAAACAAAAAAATATATAAACGTTGATTTGTCAAGCTATCTAAAACCAATCTAGGAATGTAAGACTCATTCTAGCAATGCGAACAATTACTATTATGTAATTAGAGAGTGAAGTATAGTTAAGTGGAAGTAATTAGATACATATCTAATATGCAATCAGTGAAGTAATCAATATTGATGCATTCAATATGTAATCATTGGCGTACAGTATGAGACATTCTAGCCCTGTAATGTCTAATTTACAATGCAACAACAATGTAAACAATGACTGTTAAGTGATCAAGGGCTTGGTACAGTCCCATGTGAAATGAATCTTGCAGTTTAAGAGACAATGTAGCCATGCAACTCAGTTATTATTTTGCAAAGTTATAAAACAGTACATCTAGTGGCAATAAACATGTGTCTGGCTAAGCAACAATCGAACCACTCGATACAAGTATCAAGGATAAAAAATGGTGCTCAGAGATTCAGAATGCATCAATTAACAAAATCTCCACCTTACAAAATACGATCTTTAGCAAAAGAGCATCCCTAAATAACTTGCCTATACCCATAACAACGGAAAGGATGACTGCTAACGAATCTACCCAATTTAACTTCTCCTACTGCAGCTGCCGACCCTATACCTATTACCTGCGGAGTCCCCCAGGGCTCTTGTGTATCTCCCACTTTGTACAGCATTTTTACCAAGCCCCTTTTCGATGATCTGGATCTTCTTGGTGTCACCTACACTAGCTACGCAAATGACACCCAGATCCTCCTCCCGCTTTCTGGGGATTATGGAAAGGATTTGGCCTTGGTGAACAGAGTGTACATCATCATCCAGGCAAGGATGGCCACGCATGGACTATGCCTGAATGATGATAAAACCGAACTCATCATCCTTGGCACTACCCCTAGCCTAAAAACACTAGGACCCGACTACTCCTCATTCCTAATTGACGGCATTAACATCAAAGTAGGCCATGAAGTAAAAACGCTGGGCTTCTACCTTGACTCGAAACTCTCACTTGCAAAACAGGTTAACTCTCTGGCATCCTCCACGGCCTATACATGCAGACTCATCCGTACAGCCAAACCATTCCTATCTGATTTTAGCTGCACTACCTTGGCCAGAGCCCTTATCCTCTCTCGCCTAGACTACTGCCACGCCCTCTACCTTGGGGCAACCAAAGATACCATTCGGAAACGTCAAATTCTACAAAATAATGCCTTTAGGGCGGCACTGGGCATCTCCAGAAGAGACCACATCACTGAGAGTAGCAGCCAGAACAACTGGCTATCTACCATGGATAAAATCCACCTAAAAACCCTGTCACTCACCCACAAATCACTTAATAACGCTGCGCCTTCTTACCTGGCTAACAAATTCCACAGACAACACTCCTTGAGACCGTCCAGAACTGCCTACAAAGACTGCCTCGATATCCCTAAATTCAATCGATCTACTATAGGTGGTAACAGCTTCCCGGTGAAAGCAGCTAAATTATGGAACTCCCTACCGCACACTTTAAGAACTGACCTTCCTTATCAAAACTTCAGGACCAACACTATCCTATGGTTGAAAGTGAATGCTTACTAAATGTAGTGCTAAATGAAATTACTGCCTCTCAAACTCGTATATTTTGCTATTCTAAATTTGCTTACGATGTTAGTTGCCACTGTACATATGCTATATTACGACTCTATATATATCTAATTATCTGTATGTAACTTAAAGTTGTGTAACTAAGCTTTGCATATTCCTGTACCTGCTGCACACTGTTACCCCAGGGTATGTCTGTGCATTATAAATAACAAACAAACAAACAAACACACAGTGAATATGGCTATTCAACAATAAACCTGGCAATGCAACCCCATCTAGTGACATGAAGGAAATGTATCTGTGTGTGTAATGATTAATTTGCTATGCAACAGAAAGCTGGCCATGCAGAACAATCGAATGGTTTACAATGATACAATTGTCTATGCAACAATAACTCAGGCCAATTATTCTAAATGAATTTAGAGGTGTGAAATGCATCTGGCTGTGCACTGGTGGTATTAAATAATTGACCTGTCTATGAAGTGTAAAATTGGCCATGCACAGTAAATCTGGCAAGGTAACAATTAATCTGGCTATTAATCTAGCCATGCTACCATTAGTCTGACTATGCACAAATACATCTGGCTGTGCAACAGTAAATCTATTGAGGCCGAAATGTATATTTCTATGATGCAATAAAAGTGGCTATGGAACAATAAATCTGGCTTTGCATGATCTAGTGTTATGAACAATGTATCTGGCTATGTAGAAATACATGTGGGTATGCAACAATCAATTTAGTGGTGTGACTTTAAATTATTGATCTAGTTATGCAACAATACCTTTGCCTATGTAACACAAATCTAGTGTTGTAAAACAATGACCTGGCTAGTTAATAATAAATATGCCTATGCAACAATACATTTGGCTATTGAACTATGAATCCAGTGGTTTCAAAAACATGTATCTGGCTATGCAACAAATGTCTGACTGTGCAACTATAGATCTAGTGGTATGCAATAAATGTACATGGCTATTGAACAAAGTTCTGTCTCTGCAACAATGAATGTGACTATGCAATAATTAACCTAGTTGTATGAAAACAAAATATATATATATATATATATATATATATATATATATATATATATATATATATATATATATATATATATCTATGCAATGATAGCCTGGCTGTGCAGCACATAATCTAGCTATATGACTATTTAACTGGGGATGCAGAAATGAATCTAGCTAACAGTAAGTCTGCCGGTGAAACAATTGGCAATGCAACAATATGCCTAGCAATCGGGGAACACAGATAGAGTGGGACATCATCCCTTACCTTATATCGAATATGTCTACTGGATCAAGGGCTACTAGGGGCGGGCTTTCATGAGCAGGGAAAGAGGCAAAAGGGCATCCCGCTTTATTTTACCACTTTACTGTCTAACTGGACATACTGGACTAGGATATTCCGATTTGAAGGGAATGATGGTTGCATGCCAACTCTGCTGCAACAATCAGAGGCGGGCAACATTTGGAGTAGGCAGGTTAAGGGGGAGGGTGGAAAGGGAAAGGTGGGTGGCTGCTGGAGTATTCGAATAAGCCATTATAAAAACATAAATGTCAAATTGGTCCAGGGCAAGCAAGAAGCATCAGCCGACTCAGTGAACGGATGGTCCTGCAAGGGCCTAGAGTAAACTACTACAGTAGCCGAAGAGGTTGCCCAGAGGGTCTGCAAATATTTCAGTGTTTTAGGTCATGAAACCTCTCTGGGGTATCAATCACAGGCTGGAGAGGGCAGGAGTAAGCAGGGGAAACTTGAGGGAGGAGATGGTTAGGTGTATGATGGCCATACAGCGCTCTAAATCAATTTAAAAGCACACAAGTGAAATCAATGCAGGACAAACTAGAAGCAGCAACCCACTCATGGGTTTGATTGTCCTGTAAGTGCCTTGTGGCAACTGCGCATGCAAGGGAATAGGTCCCTCGAAGGGAGTAAATACACGACAGTATTCTGTGTCATGTGACCCGTCAAAGCACCAACCACAGGCCAGGGAGGGTGGGAGGAGGCATGCAGGACAGATGGAGGGAAGGACAAGGTGGAGGGTGGCCGTGATGCATACTGAACCAATTTGAAAACAGAAAGGTGATCTCACTGCTGGGCAAACGGGAAGTGAGAGCCCACTCCTGGGCTGTATGGTCCAGTCATGATCTAATTAATGTAAATGCCTCTGAATTTATGAATTGTCAGTGCATCTACACTCAAGTGCAACCTTAGCAATCCATGAAAAAAGTACCACGCCACAGTATCAAGATTTGAAAGAAGGCGATAAAGGGCCACATTACAGTGTATGGGCCCCCAGTTTTGGAACACCTTTTTACTCAAGACTTGCTTTCTGTAAGGTTAGACAAACAGGGGCTCCTTTGTTAAGTGAAATAGTAAACAGGTTAGTCAGGTGACTTAACACTTACAAACATGGGCGCCACCTAAGCACAGTCTCCAGTGGAGTAGATTACTTAGTCACTATGTTAATGGTCATGCATTGATGTAATGGCACAGCTCTCGCAATGGCTGTACATAGATATTGCCTGCGTTCAATGCCGGCCACTGGTGCCTCTCAGACAATCAGCCATTTTCTTCGTGTCCAGCGAGACGTGTGCCTCTCTCCCACCACCCTCCTCACACATTTTTATCCCCCACTACTCCCTCACTGGCCCCAGCTCTCTCCACCTGCACCCAGGTCATATGAAAGGGTCTCCTTTTCTATAACCCTGTTGGCCATCTTTGTAGTTCCTTGAAGTACATATGGCATGTGCTGATTGCATAAAGCCTATTTCACTTAAGAAAGGGCATTGCCACCTGGTTAGCAAGTCTGTAATGCAAATAGCTACACATATCTCAGTGCTCAGGGTGGGGGTAGGGGGAGTGGGCGAGGGATATACCATCCAGGATTCACTGCGGCCAAAACTCATTATAAGGATCTGGGGCGGAGTGAGCGGTTTTATTGTTTGTGCACAGTAGTTGCACATGAACATGAATGACATGATTAAATATCACATTTCAATTGCTTTGAACACACCCAGTCCCCTGAACAATGTTACATGATGGGAACACCTTAGATTAAACTCGATGTTTCATGTAAAACTAAATCAGTCTGAAGAATGCTTGTGTGAACTACTATCTCCATGGAATTATACAAATACTTACTCATTAATGTATTTTCCTATTTTTGTATTTTTATTATAGAAATGTTTATACAATGTGAATGAAAATCCCTGAAGAAGCGATCAAGTGGCATTTGCAAAACACATGTTGGGTGGGCCCAATTTACTTTGTGCACCATTACATCGCAAAATTGCAACTAGCCCCTTCTCCCGGCGCCAACAGGATCTGAGCCGAGCTGCCCGTGGTGGGTGGCACTCTCCTGAAACATCAATTCTTAGTTATTGTGTAATGGGGAAGAAAGGAATGGATGGGGCAGATGCCACTAGGCTCAATCCATCATGGTTCCTGTGTGAAATAGTATGCCCTCATTCAGAAGATATGCTCTAATCTTAATTGAGTTCCAGAAGGACAGGGTCTACTGTGCCTTCCACTCTATGTATTGTTGTGGTACCAGGTTGTTTAAAGCACTTACACCCCAAAAGATATGTCTGATTGGGGATGGCAGAATATTCTGTGGATTTCCCTGAAATACTGTGCAATACACACAATAATATTTCTGGGAGTTGCATTTGATTGGTATTCATATTTGGGGCTGATTTACTAAGCTAAATAAATAGCTTAAGTAAGAGCCTAAGCCCTTTTTTCTACTTACACTATTTGTTTTCTTAGAACATTTAGTTTTACTGACACTTTTTTTTGATTAGCAAATCAGTCTAATTCAAATATATGTGTAGTGCTGATTTACTAAGCTAAATAAGTAGCTTAAGTAGGAGACTGTGGGGGTCAATACGACCCCAGTGGTAGAAAGTAACTCTCCATTCCCATTGAGTCCTATAGCACTCAATGGGACTGGGGAGGGCGGGAGCACTGGCACCATTGATAATGGTGCCGTTGCTACCGTCAAAGTCTGCGAGCGGATGCCTTTCTGCTAACCAGCTCAGACCTGGCGGGTGGCAAGGCACCCGCATGCAGAACTCAGAGTGTGCCGGTCCGATAACAACGGTGCAGGTAGCTTACCAGCAATGTCGTTACCGGACCGTCATACTCATAATGAGACCAAATGTCCTTTTTTTACTTACAGTATTTCTTTGAGCTTAGAAGCATGTGCCTTAAGCTACTTAATTAGCTTAGTAAATCATCCCCGTTTGTGTTTATTTTATAACAGGTTGTCAATTTGACCAGCAAGCAATGACTCACCAAGCAGGCAATAACAGAGATCAGATGCAGTCCTAGGGTAAGGTACGTTTGCATGAGAGCATTGCTGGAATGATTGGTGTATGCCGAGTGGTTGAATCGGTACGAGTGGGAACCTTTACCAAAGACGGGGTCAGAGGACATAAAATGTATTAACATTGAGAGCCTGGGACAAGTAGTAACTTCTTTACATATAATACAGAGTATTTCTGGGGACAGGTCTGGTTGGTTGAGGGGGTGTTAGTTTGGATAGGAGGATGAAGAGATCCAGGGGCTCGTTCCATTGTTAGCAGATGGTGTTCGGACCTCGTATGTTTTGCTGCAGCAGAGAACACAAGTTATGGGCAACGCTGCCGGGCAGCCCCAAGCGAGTCCAGGTAACTGATGCCCCATGGCAGCAGGCCCCAGGAGAGGGGCAGCAGCCCTCCCCCAAGGCACAGTTCCCCGCTCCTCCTCAGCACACAGGGAGACACGCAGTCGCGGGCTACAAAGCCCAGGAAGGGTGAGGTGAGAAGGAACACCTCACCATTCCCCATCACAAATGCCCGATAAGCACCCATTGGAAGCGGGAACAGCCAGGCAGGGGAACAACAAAGGGAGCCCCCCCCCCAGGGGCACAGACAGTCGGCTCCATGCCGGCCTGGGGGCTGACTCACGGCCCCAACACATGCACAACAAGGACCCAGGGTCTACCCCTGGGTCCTATATAATGAGCTGTCTCAGCCCATAAGAACTAAACTGTTTGTGGACCCTGCACGGGGACCCAAACACTAGGAAGTTTGCTTTGTACTCAGCGCCTTCCTCTCTTTTTTCTTTCTGGTATTGAAAAGTTTGCTGTGTACTCAGTGTCTTTTTCTCCTACCTGCAAGTTTGCTGTGTACTCAGCGTCTTGTTTCCCCTCTTTTGACTTTCACAAACATTACCCTGTTCGAAAAGTTTCTATTAAGAAGCCTACAAGCATTGAGAGCGGGACGCTGCGAGAGAGACGAGCGGACGAAGCAGCCGGGACAAAGGAAGAAATCCGAAAAAGGAACCCCGACGCAGGCGGCATGTCACGATTTAGTTCGTGAGTACGTTTGCCCCTGCGCTGAGGTTCCACCGGCAACAAGGTCATCCGTAAGAGCCTCGTTTTTACACGGGATACAAAGTGAGCAAGGCAGTGCATTTGGTCGCTTGTATTGGAAGCAAGCCGGCACAAAGCAGCAGCAGGGAACCGTGCCGCTGGGACAGAAAGTGAGCGTTTTAGGGGAGCAAATAACTTTAAAACAGTAAAAGTATATTCCTGGGAACTCGAGGGGAGAAAACAAGTTTTTTCACAAACATTTGTCTCAGAAATCTATCAAGGCAACAAATATGTTTATTTCGACACATAAGGGATCTCAGAGGCAGACCAAGTTATGGAGAACCGAATATAGAAAGTAATAACATTTCACAGTCAATTCAATCTTACAAAGGCGAAAAACGTGTGCAAACACAGCTGTCATAGCAGCAAGGAAGAAGTGCATACGCACCGAAGCCACACGTTTCACACACGGCAGAGCAGAGAAGAATCAGGCAACTCATTGGCCCTCATTACGACCCTGGCGGAGAACCATGGTGCAATTTGCACCATGGTCCATGGCGCAAAGCTGCCAACTCCGCCATGGGGGTTGGCGGACTTACCGCCCCATTCCGACCTTGGCGGGGCGGTAAGTCCCCAATCCCCATTTACCCTTCCCCATTCCCATTTTTGCCCCATAGGGTATAATGGGAGTGGGGAAGGCGTTAATTACGCCACCGTAAATTACGGTGGCGTAATTAACAACAAGTCCCGTAGCGCCATGGATTTTTCCGGCTGCAAAAAGCAGCCGTAAAAATCGCCATGGCGCTACGGGAACTCGTAGTCTGGCGGAAAGGTACGCCATGCATTACGCCGGCGTAAACCCCTTTCCGCCAGGGTCGTAATGAGGGCCATTGTCTTTCACCTCAGCAGACATCCATAACGGGTAACAACAGCTGTTTTTTTTAGTAAGTGATCATGTAGCACAGCGAGTAGCAACTGTTTTTGACACCCGTGCAGAGCCTGCCGTCGCAATTTTGAATCCCAGCAGGGCGACACTCAGCCATTTCATCCTGCCAGGGCTGCAAGGAACAGCACATACCGAGGGTAATAATAAACAGCACGCTGAGGTTTTTTCATAACGCCAAATAAGTGCAAAATTATTACTTATCAGTGCAGACACATCAGAAGCAGTTACCTCATACGAGTAACAACAACTTTTAATTTCATCAGGAGTGCTCACAGTCATCTTCCCACAGGAGACAAAACCATACTAGACAGTGCAATTTGAACAGTACCCCCACGGGGCACAACACAGGATTTTAACAACTATAAGTAACAAAGTTGTTTGTTTACTTTCTAAACAGGAGGAAGCACGGCTCACAAAAGAAAGCGGCAGAAACCAAAAATCCTGCCACAAAAACCCAAATCACCACTCAGAGCTGCAGAGGAGGCAGAAGAGCATTATGGTTGGAACTAGGTCAGAGAACATTTTTACGGTTTGCCAAAAGAGGGTTTGCCTCCACCAACGGGAGAGGAAGACAGCCCATCCCCCACCAAAGAAAAGCAAGGCACCCGAAGGCACTAGCAAATGGTAATAAGATCAGAAAATTGTCAATTTTATGTGATAGTACGAGGAAAATGTAACAAATGATTTCTGAAATCAGGGACAAACAACAGGCTCCCAAAGAGCTAGAAGGGGACAGGTCAGAAGCTACCCTTGGAACCCACCATAATTATAGACTCCGTCACACATAGATCCAATAACACCAGTAACAATCCTAGCAGAGTCAGAAGCAGTATGTCCGTTAAAAGCATGGATTACGCCCACTGCAAACAACACAGGGCTAATGGACATAAACACCAGCCGCACAACAGCTATTTTGATATTCAGTAACTCCCAACTAGAGTTAAAACTAAGATCTTTGGAAACCGAAATACTTAACAGGTACAAAAAATCCCTCGCATGGAACATTTATAACAATTAAAGAGGCCATATGGTTAAAATAATTCATTGAAATATTCTCACTCATCGAGGCCCATGGGGAGGGATGCTTTCAGGGATCCCAAAAAGATTGAGGAAAAGGCCATAGCCAGGAACGCCCACGTAGAACAAAATTGGGACAACTGGCTAAAATCATTTGCGATTTTAGCAACAATTTTCCAGGAAAAGGTCCTGGGAGATGGGATAAAGCTATGGGCATATGCAGATAAAATCAGAGAGGTAAAATGCACTCACAAGGGGAATGGATGGCTAGCATACGACATAAGATTCAGAAGGAATTTGTCAGAAAGACCAGCCATAGAATGGGACAAAGTTCAGAATGATTTATATCTAATGAAAGGGGATCCTCCATCAGTAGTAGGAGGATGCCCAGGCAACCGGTAAGACAAATAAAAACCCACAAGGGGGAAATAGAAGTGCAGAATATGAAAAACACAGGAAGGGAGAGAAGCCCTTTCATAAAACTCAGCCATGGGGGCTAGGTCAAATACCCGCGGGCAGAGCAAAGCCAACAACACCACAAATTCATGATTACATGCAGGAATTATGGAAGAAATCAGTTCACATGGGGGAAGGAGTGCTGGTATAAGCACAACTGCTCCAACTGCAATGGGAACACCCGGCAATCAACTACACCAGATTACCCTCCAAAAAACCCTAAAAGGAAGATCAGTAAAGAAATAGATTTGCTATTATTGAAACCAGGCAGAACCCCTATCAATCCAAAAAATGTTAGTGAAGCATTAATAAGTTATCCCGACAAAGAAATCAGCTCAGCAATCAAGCAGGGGTTCGAGGAGGGTTTCATTATTCCTTTTAAGGGAGAAGGGTCACAGAAAATCCCAAATAATGTGGTCTCAGCAAGGGACAACCCAAAGGTGGTGAGAGAAAAAATAAAAAGAGAATTACAGCTGGCAGAATAGGAGGCACCTGGGAGGTAATGCCATTTCCAAACTATCTAGTGTCACCCTTATGTCTGGTACCTAAAAATGAACCCGGTAAGACGAGGCTAATACACCACCTATCATATCCTAGGGGAAAGTCTCTTAATGATGGCATCTCACACACTGAATCAGCAGTTACATACCTGCATTTTCAAGAGGCATTAAGATTAATACAGGACTGCAGCAGGGGGACTCTTATGGCAAAATTGGATATTGAATCCGCTTTCAGGTTACTGCCAGTCCACCCAGATTCACAGCAAAGGCTAGGTTTCACTTTCGATAAAAATTAATGTAGACAGATGCCTCCCCATGGGTTGCGCAGTGTCCTGCACCCTATTTGAGCAATCCTACTCTTTCTTCCAATGGGCCTTTCAGAAACAAGTACCAGGGGTCAGAGTAGTGCATTAACTGAATGATTTTATGGTGATGGGACCAACAGGCTCAGAAGAATGCGGGAGGGCAATGGCGGAGTTGGAAAGAATGGCTGCACAATGGACCATCCCACTGGCAGCGGAGAAGACGACCATTATCTTTTTGGGGATAGAGATAGACACAACAGACGGCGTATGCAGAATCCCACAAAAAAAAGTAGTAGAACTTTTAGAAAAAATCCAAGAGCTATGCACAAAAAACAAGGGCACAGTGAGAGAATTGAAATCACTGGCAGGCAGTCAATTGTGCGGCCAGGATCATTCCGCAAGGAAAAGTATTTTCCAGGAGTCTAGAGTTTAAAACCAGAGCATGCATACAACACCATCTGCACATCATGCTGGGCAAAGAAGGAAAAGAAGATCTGGAAGTATGGGGGAATTTCCTCAAAAATGTCAACGGGACCACACTTCAGCACACGCCATTGAACACAGGGGTGAAAAAGGTACTATTTATAGATGCAGCAGGGAGCAAGGGTTTTAGGGCCCTACTAGACACAGAATGTGTGGCCGGTCAGTGGCCCGAGTCATGGCACACAGCAGGATGGACAAAAACATCACTCTGTTAGAATGATTTCCCATCTGTCTAACCATACGCATATGGGGCAGGCAGCTGGCTAACAAGGAACTCATGGTTTGATGTGAAAACATGGCAGTGGTAGGAATAGTAAACAGAAGAACTACTAAATGCCAGTTGGTGCTCAGAGTACTAGGAGTCATCACGAGGGTCACAATGCAAGAAAACATTTTTGTCAAAGCAAAGCACGTCACTGGAGCAGATAATAACATTGCAGATGCTTTATCTCGCTTTCAGTGGACAAGATTTTGAGAGCTAGCGCCACACGCCCAGGAAAAGATGACATCAATCCCAGCAGACTGCTGGGTGATACTGGGAAACTAAAAAAAAATGCATCAACGCTTGCGCCAGAGGGCCAATGCTGGGATGCACATCAACAACCAGGCACCTCAAAAACGGGTGCTAGTAGCATGCTGCCTACAAAAAACATGAACCCTGCCATGGGGTTCCTAGTAGAGATGGCAGAGAAAGCATTGGCAAGCAGCACTACAGCTCAGTACAGTAAGTGCTTGCAAACAGATTTTAGAACTACAGGTTTAAACCATGTGGAGTTAATAACAATAAAAGACATCAAAATCTTTTTAGACTGGGCATACGACCAGGGTTTTAAGAAAGATTGGGTGCAAAGACATCTGGTAGCAATATCTTATTTTTCAAAGCTACGGGATGACTCAGACCCTACACAAAGCGTGTTAATTTCATATGCAATGAAGGGCTGGGGCAAGCTGGCGGGACCCCAGGTAGATACACGTCGATCTTTAGGTTTTGATAAATTGGTTAAAATAAGAAGCCTATTAGACAGCATATGCTCTCAACCATATGACGCATTATTATTTAAAACAGCGATTCTTCTAGCATATTTTGGGGC
Source organism: Ambystoma mexicanum (assembly GCF_040938575.1). Taxonomy (NCBI): domain Eukaryota; kingdom Metazoa; phylum Chordata; class Amphibia; order Caudata; family Ambystomatidae; genus Ambystoma; species Ambystoma mexicanum. Next base: position 1,400,473,995 of record NC_090922.1, read on the forward strand.
TTTTCGAGTGGGAGAGCTCATAGCTTCCAGCACTAAAGCCAACAATGGTTTAGGCATGATGGAAACCAGCGTAAGAAGGGACAGTGTCAACATTGAAATTCCGCAATCAAACTTGGGAGCAAAAAGGGTCATTAATATTTGCTGCATTGACGATGCACCAAACTGCCCTGTGTGCATGACCAATATCTTTTGCACGCAACGGCCCAAAGTGGGGGAGGTTAATCCACAGAGATACCTCAGCATTAAGTCATTATCAATTGAAAAGGGTGCTGTTGAAGGCTATCAGCAGAGCAAGGTGGAATCCTAACTCAAGGTGATTGCCTAACTGCCATTTAAGATTGGTGTTCCGCCAATGATCTTTGTCTGAATGCCAGCAAGAAGGAGATCCTCCTCATCGGCACACCTTCACCATCTTTTCCCCTCACTCTCTGGCTGGTCTCCCTTGGCCCTCCACCTAACCCCACCTGCGAGGCTAAGAACCTCGGGGACATCATTGACTCCACCCTTTCCTTCTCCGCCCACATCTCTGAAGTCTCAAAAAGTCAAATTTCCGACTGCACCTCCTCAGAGGGACTCTGCCTTTCCTCTCCTTCCCCCAGAAGCTCATGGTATCCCAAGCTCTGGTTCTCTCTAGCTTGGACTATTGTAACAGTGCCTTTCTAAATCTACCTGCCTCTACTGTCCGCCCTCTGCAACTAATCCAGAACAGGACTGCGAGTCTTGTCCTTGGCCTCAAGTCCTGGGATCGTATCTCTCCAGCTCTAAAATCTCTCCACTGGCTCCCAGTGGATACAAGGATTAAATTCAAAACCCTCTGCATTGTCCACAAGGCTTTCTGGGGCCTGGGTCCAAAATACCTTCAGCTATCCCTCCGCAAATACCTCCCCTCTCAAGCTCTTCGCCCCTCTACCTCCAACTCCCTCAGCGTCAGTCGTTTTTCAAAGAAACAAGCTGGGGGTAGATCTCTGTCTTCGGCTGGGGCCTCCCCCTGGAACAGCCTCCCTGCCACTCTAAAACTTGAGGATAACCATCTCAGGTTCCAGAAGCACCTCAAGACCTTCCTTATTTCTTCTGCCTTTGCTCCCCCTCCCCCCTGCTGATCTGTTCTCTCTTGGCACTGTGCACCTGGCCACCCTCTGTCCTTCGGGCCCAGGTACCTGCTCACCCTGCCACCCTCTCGCACTGCCTCCGGGCCACCCCTTGCACAGGATTGTCTGTATCTGTACCCATACAGCCCCCCCCCTTTTTCTTCCTGAACTTATCAGACCTACCCTGTCGGCTGACTTAAACCTAGCACTTGCAAATTACTGGCTGCATTACCACTGTTTGTTGCCTTTATTATTTATTTATTGTTATTTATCTGTTTCTCCTCTGCTTCGCACTTTCCACTTCTCCCTCCTTCCATGTACTTTTCCCCTCCCCCTCTCCCATGCACTTGCACGTTCTTAATGTCACTGGGACTAGTAAGATCGCTGTTTTGTTCTACCCTGTTCCCCTCCCTTGCCTTGTCGCGCTCTGAAACACTTGTCTATGAGCTCGATAGAAATAAAATATCAATCAATCAATCAAAAAAAGGATTTTGGTACCCATTCATTTAGGATTGGGGCAGCAACCTCAGCATGGTAAGGAGATTTAGGTGTGCAACAAGTAAAGAAAATAGGGGGGTGGAAATCAGATTGTTATAAGATATATATTAGACGAGAACTAAAATAGATTTTCCTCACTGGCCAATCCCTCCTCCTTTTTGTTTTTCCTTCATAAAAAACAGCTTAGCGGGACACACCCCTAAGATCAGTCTGGATAGTCGGGCACTCTTTTGTATTTAGGATGGGGCATTGGGCAGAGGAAACGAAAGACAGCCCAGCTTTCGGCAACGCAATCGCATCATGGTGGGGCTACAGAGGCCCCCGCTGGCCAGACATCCATGACAAGCTAGCCGTCCTAGTCGCATACAGAGACCCACCTGAATTTTTTAATAATCCATTTAGGAGGAAATGACCTAGTAAGAATGGGGAGAAAACATGTAAATGAAGAGATATGCACCTAACTTTCAGCCATTGCACACAATTGGCGGGACACGTAAATTTATTTTTCAGCCATCCTGTCTAGAAAAAGATGGCAGGGGGCCACCTGTTATAAATCAGTGGACAACTCCAGGAGAAATTTGAACATGGGGCTGGACAAATTCTGCAAATCCAGGGGCTTGGGTTTTATAAAACACCAAGCCATAACACTGGGCGACCCCGATCTGTTCCACAAAGATGGCACCCACCTATCACGGCACGGCATGGAACAATTTTATAGAGAAATTACCAGTACTTTAGCTACCAGAGGCTGTATCTAACCTAACTTTTGGGGGAAGACGGTCAGCTGAGAAACATGCCCGTGTGTGGCGGCACGCACCAGAGGAGGAACCTTAGGACCCGATGCCCAAAAGTACGATATGTTACGATATGCAAATATTGTTTATGTTTCATGACCATGTCTGTAACAATAAAAACCTACGGCCTTTTATTGCCAACACTTGACCAAATGTTGTGGTGTAATAGTTCATGGGGAGGGAGTGGGGCTGCAAGACAAGACGCTCGCCCCCCAACACAACAAACGATAAGGCACCTGCATATGGGTCCAGCAGTTACATGTTCACTCACTCAAGGCCGGCATGCACTTTGCAAGTTTGAATATGGCTAAGGCCGTCATAGCTCTTCATCATTTTGAGATCAGTACATTGATTGCCATTGAATTTGGCAATAACAGCTATTGTAAAGTGCTTATCATCCAGAAGTAAGCGCTATATCAAAGGAAAACAGGTTCAGATTCATCTAGGACTGGGCCGTTATGCACATCCTATGTAAGCTTTGAGTCTGTGAAGGGTGGGGGGACCTATGATCTTTTGCAGCTTAAGGAAGAGTGAAGCATATGCAAGTACCCACCCTACTGTAGGATGAGAGGTAGCCATATGATTTTTAAAAGAAAACATATATTATCACGGAAGGATAGCTCAGGGGCGATGTGCTCGCCCTGGAAACAAGACAACACGAAGCAACACAGGTTCGATCCCTGGGTCCTCGCTTAGAAACCTCTGGGTATTAAGCACGTTATAAATAACCTATCACATCATTGTACATGTGCTGCTTTTTCAGAAGTACAGCAACAAAAAAGAAGGCACTCCTGTGAATTCAATAATGTCTTATTGAATTCACATGATGTCATTTAAATGACTGTGAAAATTAAAATATATTTGGAGCTCATAATAAAACCGATAAATCAATGTTAAAATGCTTTATCTTCAACAAGTCACCATTTTCGGTGCAAGGGTATTCTCTGCTACATTATCTGTGCAGATCAGGCCACATTTGAAAATCCTGAGGGAGCGCCTACATTGTTTTCTTTAAAGGACAGATACATGAGCCGAATTGAAAAAACTGCAGAATTAATTTTCTTAAAGCATTTTCGGCTGTCAGACACCTGAACTGATTCAATGTTTCGACGGTGGCCGTTCCGGTCCAGCCCTACGTTTGGCCCGGAAGTGGATTAGCACATCCTTGTGGCACCAACTATAAGTGCAGGTTTCACATTTCGGTGGTGGATAATTGCTGCAGGTAGGTGTTAAATAACAGCCCTGATCCATACATGTTGGTGCTATGTTGTCAGGACAAGTAGGAAGAATGTGTGTCAGACATTTAACCAGCGTTCTTCTATTTGTGACAGAAGTGAGTCAAATATTAGGGATTGACCTTACCTTCACTGCAAGGCATCATAAGGATGGTTCACTACAGGTAGATTTCCTTTGGGCTGAAAACACCACTGTGATTTAAATTCATAATGCGATGCTATGAACACACCTGTCAAGTAGTGATAGTCCCCCTAGGAAGAACTAACACAAGGACGTACTAGGCTCTGTGGCATAGTGACACCCAGGAGGCGTTCGAGCACTGTGTCTTATGTGCGAAGAAATATCCACTTGCACGTATGTCTGGTCTTGTCCACTCTGGTCAAGAGTACACACAGGAACACACGTTTGTGTGACCTGTGAATCTGAGAAGAGTGGACATGGCCTGGCACTGCTAGGTAGAAGAAGATGTTGAAGTGTAGCAATGTCCCCCTTTTAGTTTTATACATGTCCCTCTTTTCACCTTTCCGTCTAGCCTTTGTGCTGTTGCGACCTATCCCCTCACATTCAAGATCACTGTATCCACACTTTGGGCCGGATTCATGGAATTGTTAGCATGGTGCAAACTGACTTTGCACTTCCAACAAACAACCTGATTCACAGAGAGGTGCAAAGTGTATTTTGGCAGTGCAGGGTAACAGTGAATTAGGTCCATTTAGCGATGTGCCAAGAGTACTTTTGCACTGCAAAGTGACTTTTTTTGACTGCTAAAATGCACTTTGCACCGTTCTGTGAATCAGCATGTGTTTTGGCAGTGCAAAGTCACTCTGCACCATGTCAAACAATTCCACGAATCAGGCCCTTTATCCCCATGCTCCCTCTTCCTGAAATTATTAATGCAGCCTGGCATGCCAGCTTTCCCAGACGACACTCTTGAGATTCCTCTATTCTGTTAAGGTTCCCAGGTGATCTACGGCTGGTGGGCAGTTTCCGAGTGCTCGTGCTGCCGGAGTTGAGGAGAAATCACTTGGGCAGGTGCGAAGCCGAGAGCTCTGTAGCCCACATTGTATGACAAGATCAGCCTCCACCTGCCACGGCTCTCAGTGAGTGTGTGAGTTCTCTGAAGCATGAATACTCACTCCATTTTTGTTCATTCATTAAAAGGTCTCGAAACTAAAGATGTGTTTATCCTTGTTTACTCTTTCGTAGATTGAGTCCAAGAATGGTCAAAACAGAAGTATGATGGCTGGAAAGGTTTGAATTAACAACGAACACTGGCATTGCTCAGGACAGCACGTCAGACAGTTGACCAGCCTGCCATGCCATTACAGAAGTGGAAAGACCGTATACAAATTGGTTATTTATAACATGCTTAATACCTAGACGTTCCTATTCATGGACCTGGGGATCGAACCTGTGCTGCTCCAGATTGTCTTGTTTTCAAGGAGAGCGTGTTGCCCCTGAGCTATCCTCCCGAGACTATGGAAATCAATCAGGCTTGGTCTAACCTCTTCCATAGGCAGACAAACACGTGACTGTGTCACGTGCTTATTTTTAATAAGATGCACCCAGTGTATGATATGCTGACCTAAATCAGCTACTGTTGAGAGTTGCATAACTAATACAAGCTGTCTGGAAGGGGAAGTGCTGTGTTTTTATGGTTACAAGTAGATTGAGAGCAGCAGTGAGAGAGGCATCCCAGCAGTGGAGTCAGGCATGGCATTTGGAAAAGTACAAATGTCATTGTGTGTGTCATGCGGGAATGGGCCATCACAATGAGGGTGAATTGACCATGTAGAAAGAGGTGAAGTGGATGATGATAGGCTCTCCACGGTTACTGTGGTTTTGGAAACACGTTAAAAGGACCAGAGGACCAGACTGCAGGCTCTACAATTGTATTTGTTATTTTTATTTGTTGTTAAGCATTGGTCTATGTGCATACTGTACCAAATGCATGTATGAGCATGTAATGCATGCAGCAAGTTGGTGGTAGATCTCTTTCTTCTGCTAAGGCCTCTCTGTGGAACAGCCTCCCTGCTTCTCTGAAACTCAAGGAGAACCATCTGCAGTTCCGGAAGCACCTCAAGACCTTCCTCTTTGATTCTGAATTCTCTCCTCTTCTCCCATGCTGATCTCCTTGCTGAATCTGAAACTGCACTGGTTACCTGGCTACCCTCTGACCTCGGGCCCATGTCCCCTCCCCGCCAGTTGTGCACCTGCACTGACCACCTGGAACTCATTGCATTTGGGGACTCCTGCTGTATCCCTACAGGCCCAATTAGCACTTGACACCTGATTATTGCACGTACCCTTGCACTTGCCACCAGCTGGCTGCACTTTTTATTTATTTATTATTTATTGTCTTCATTTATTCTCCCTCTGTTTCCCCTCCCTTGCCTCGACGCGCCTTGAAACACTTGTGTATAAGTGCGTTATAAATGCCATATCATATCATATATCCTTAGGCAACACTACTAAAAAATTGTAATTGTAATTGTTTATTTGTACAGCGCTTATACACAAGTGAAGTGCTTCAAAGTGCTTCAAGGCTAAAAGGGAGCAAAGGAATTCAGTAGTCATTCTTAGGCCTTGATTTTCCGAATTATCTAACAGAAAAATAACTAGCAAACTAAGCCTGACAGCATTTCTCCTACTGCAAGTGCATGCAGTGTTTCATGCTAGGGAGGGGAGACAAAGGGGGGAAAACAAATTAAATTACTAGGCCTAGTACATATAGGTCATGCAGTGTGCAGACAGGAGAGCGAGTAAAGGGGAGAGGAGAACAGGTGCACTCAGTCAGCAGGGGCCCGGTTTAAGTACGCAGAGGTTACCCCTCTGGGTTAAGTGCAGAGAGTTACCGCACTCATAGAAAGTGTATTCAAAGTGCAGATGTGCTGAGCATAGTGCAGAGTCTCGGAGGAAAGTGCAAAGACTGGCGGGGTGCATGGGACTTGTGTGGCTCTGGGGATGCACCAGGTGACAAGTCAGCAAAAACTAAACAGAGTTAGGGAGTCTGGGGAAAAGGAGGAGGGAGGCAAAACCTAAGGAGCTCCGACTCAAGACGGAGAGAGGCAGGGAGGTTTTTCCCGAGGGAGGGGCCTGCAGAGGATAAAGATCTACCCCAAATCTCTGTTCTAAAAATCGGTTAGCCGCATCGAGTTGGAGGAGGATGAGAGGAAGGCTCTAGAGGGAGAGTATTTAGGAAGAGAGAATTGTAGATACTGCGGGCCCTTGCCCCAGAAAGCCTTGTGGACTATGCAGAGGGTTTTGAACTTGATCCTTGCAGCGACGGGGACCAGTGGAGGGAATTCAGCACCCGAAAGATGCAGTCCCTGGGCTTCAGGCCAGGGATATGGCTTGTGGTTCTGTTCTGGATGAGTTGGGACGGAAAGTAGGAAGATTGAGAAAGGGGATGTTGCAGTAGTCCATCCTAGAGAGAACCAGGGCTCTAGAGACGGTAAGCATTTGGAGGAAAGTGAGAAAATGTAGAATACCTCTGAGTGGGACTTTTTGGAGATGTCTGAGATGTGAGAAGAGAGAGACTTGAGTCGAAGATGACACCCACGTTATCTGGCAGGTGGGGGTGAAGGACCAAGGGGGCCAGACAGAGTGAAAGTGGGAAAGCAGGAGCAAGGGTCCCAATGAGGATGATATATGTCTTACTTGCATTGACGCAGAGATTGTTAACAGTACACCAAGACTAAATTGCCGACAGACAGTTTGTGGGATGTATTGACCCACTCCGCTATGCTATAAGGCATCACACTGCCAGTTATGGGGAAAAAAACAACACCAATGGCGGCAAAACCTGTAAGTGATTTCAATCCGGTACACACCGAAGTCAACGCCTAGCATGTAGTGCACACACTGAAATCCTTATTTATTTTTGTCTAAAAGTTTATTATTCTGAACGATATACCACTCATATCACACCCTTCTCCTGGAACCCCACCGGTCACACTGAACCAGGAATCAGGCTGGTTTGCAAAGGTTAATATTTATTTACATATTAAAACATTTATCACAGTATGTTTTAATAGGTACACAACATTCACCAATGGGGTGATGTAACACTTAATAATATCTTTAATACACAAGCAGTAAGTAGTGAGCAAAACAATTCATCACAGAAAATAATACTTTTGTGTTGGTTCAGATCTGATAGCACTGTGGTTAGAGGTTCCCCCTGCACACCCCTCAACCCCCAATAGGTAATGTAATGAGATAGGAGGAGAGCAGGTATTCAGGAATTGCAGAAATCAAATATAATATCAATCCCACTTTCCCCCTTTCAAACACAAGAGAAAACGAAATAGACAGTCAAGCTGTCAGAATGCCTTGTGAAGTTATCTTTAGAATGGACTGGGCAAAAACACCAAATAGGGTCAAAATTGCTAAAATTGTTATACATTCCTATGGGAGCCATTTTGGATAGTTGCACACAAACACAAGTAATGATTTAATCCCAAGAAAACATTTGAAATCTTACAATTCAAGTCGGAAGCAATTATAAGCTGTTTATCACAAAAACTGATGGAGTTACAGACATTTTAGTAGAGTTTGTTTTTCCGAGATAGGCGCAATGATGGAAAACAGGAATGCACTTTTAAAAATGACAATTGGGTTTCTTACACTAGAGGATGACTATGAACAAAACGGATACCACACAGGAACACAGTCACTTGATCAGGGTGACTGTCTGCTAAGGAAAATTGCCTTCTTTAGATGAAAGAAGGATCAGTGCAAAGATAGTTTAACAATATAAGTTCTGGAGGGAAAATAGGATGGGTTGGAGAGAGGTTTCAGACAATGCAAAGATACTCCTAACAATACAGTTTCTGAATACACGATATGATGGGTCTAAGATAGGGATAAGACTATGCAAAGTACATAGGCTAGTGACACAATTCTTCCTATTTATACTCACTGGATAAGTTTTTAAATGGGACTGTCAATTCTGGTCAGGGAATTGGATCTGGTTTAGGAAAGACAACTTGGCACATAGGATTGGCAGGATCTGTAAGGCATTCTGGTCACAGCAAGACACAGGACTGGACAGGGTCAGCAAGGTGCTCTGGTCACAGCACGGCACAGGACTGGATCGGGTCTGCCCTTTTGGTTCTGAGTATATTTATTTTCAGCAGGCAAGCAGTAACAGCACAGCTCGGCTGTATTATGTTACTTCCCCTTAGGCTTGTGGGGTTCTGTTCTGGAATTTGAGGCCTAGCTGAGAATGGTTCAGCTATGCAATAGGCCTTTTTCTTTTCCAGGTTTCTGGAGTCTGGAGCAAGGAAGATGTAAAGTTCAGCAACAGGGTACTGCACCAGCATCAGAATAGTGAGTGAATCTGTCTGTCATTATGTGTAGTGAGCTGTCTCTATTTATGCTATGAAATGACTTCATAAAGGGGTGTGTGGGCCGGTCTAGCCTAAGCTTGCCCCTTTGAAAGGTGATTGGGTCAAAGTCTACTCTCTGCCTCGATAGGAGGAGAGAAACGGAGTATCATCTTTATGGTGTGATTTTATGAGGCTGAGAATCCACCCTTAGCCCCTGGAACACAAAAATCTACTTTTGGCAAAATACATATTTCCACATTTGCAATCTCTATAAAAATCACATATACAGATTACATATTTTACATAGCAGCTATTCCTCAAAACCCTGTAGCTGTGGGATCTTGTCTCTGCTTTTCACAGAATTTTGCCCTTTTCACTAGGAACACAGTGTTCAATGTTTAAGCAAATGTCTACAAGTGTGCATGTTTAACATGGGAATAGGTGTATAAAGTTTCACAATTCTAGCTGAAATACATTTTGCGTAAAATCACATTTCTTGCCATTGCTGTCCAGAACATGTCACATAGTTCTGGCGCCTCTTCACCCGTGCTGCCAGAATTAAATTAGCAACTCTGTTATTTTTATATTTTTTTACCTAGTAAGTTATCAGTCTTTTCAGAATATGTTCTTTGTCCATGTTAAGCAACAAATGATTGTTTGGCTCCACCCCCTGGCCTCTCCCTCCTTTTGCCTCTGTAGACCAAGTACTTTCCTACCCTGTAATTAACACTTCTCCGTGATTTCCTGCTGGGGGAAATACCTTCTTTCTGTGAGAAAAACCTGTTATTCAAGTTCTGTATCTTCAGCCAGGTTTAAATTAATTGTTAAATTATATGGCCTTTTCCTTAGCACAAAACAAACTTGTCGTATAAAATACAGCTAACATTCTCATTCAAGATTTTAAACCATGGGATCAAACAATTACAATATGGGTTACTATCAGTAACAGGCTTCTTAGATTGCAAACATTTGATTTTCAGTTTATACATGTTAAAGTTTAATCAGGCAGGCCGCTGACAGCTGTCATCACAGCAGCCCTCTGCTGCACAGAGATTTTGGACAGATCCACAGACGGGCCACTTTTGCTGCGGAAATCTCTTTATGCTCTCAGCTTTTCAGGACCTTGTAAATTCACAATGATTTCTTAAACTAACTGAATTGTAGCAACCAGCTAGAAGTTTAAATATTTGAAAGGTGTTCTGTACCGGCCTTCTGAAGTTTTGGGGTTTCATTTAGCAAAGCACTGCTTTTTCCTTCTGTACTCCACTTTCAATTGTTGTGGGGCCCATGACACATTTCAGTAGTGAGAGCTCTTTTCTACAACTAACAACACGCGTGGCAGATTGGGCAGCCATCTTTTTGTACGTTGAAAAGCATGATTATCAGGTGTTTTGGTGCGCACAAGGGTTTTGCGGCATGTTGCTGTTTCTGGCACCATCATAAAAGAGTGATGCAGCATAGCCAAGCAAAAGTGGATCAATACATCCCACAGAGCCCCCATCCCGACTTGAGTTTGACTGCCCCTCAATGGGAAGTCGGCAGACTGGGATGTTCTTTTTTCTTTTGGTTCAGGTGGAGAAAGTCGTCTGCTTCTCCCGTCAGTGCTGGATGGACACCCACTCCTCGCCGGTTCTGGTTGGGAGTATGGAACGGCACTCTGGCCTCCTTGGGTCTTTCCTCCCGGTCCCCGAGTGGTCTTCCTTGGTAATTCGAATTTCTTAGTTCGAATGCTAGGAGACAGAACAGTGCATGGTTATGGAAATTTCCCCAATACTACTCCCCGAGGGTGTAGTGGGGCAGATGCATGCATTGAATACAAGTTACAATATTCCCCGCCTATATTTACTAAGGGTTTTAACAGATGGATTCTTCTAGGGATCCAGAATTTCCCCCACCGGGTTTCTGGTTGGCTCCTCTATTTGCCGCAAGGTATGTCTGGGATGGCAACTCTTCAGCTGATTTATGGGGACCTACTTGTCTTCCCCTTCTGTCAAACTGCCCTTGGGGATGCAGATTCTGTAGGTGACTGGTGAGATTCCATTCACAATTTCAAAAGGACCCCAGCAACTTGGGAGGAATTTGTGCTCTTTGGCTTGGTTCCTTTGGAAATTGTACAAGTAGACCCGGTTTCCTACTTGATATTCTTTTCTACTTGTCTTAAGATCATAGTGGGTCTTCATACTGTCTGCAGATCTTTCTAGATTCCGCTGACCATAGGCAAAAGCATGTTGAAGGTGTTTTCTCAGATTCTCAACATACTCATGAGTTGTGGAGGCATTTATCAAGGTCTGTTCTTGGGTTCGGTAGAGCAGATGCTGGGGTAGCACCATCCTTCGTCCAGTCATCAGCTCAAATGGAGACATTTTTGTTGCAGAAGGAGTGGTAGATCTGATGGCCATCAGGTCAAGGGCTAATCGAATGTCCCAACTTGGCCCAGAATCTGCCACAAACTTTTTTAATATGCTCACAATAGATTTGTTGTATCTCTCAACTCCACCAGAGGATTTCCTTTAGGCAATGTGTAGTTTCCTTTTGACCCTAAGTATCTCCCACATCTTTGTCATCACTTCGCTAGTGAAGTGACTACCTCGGTCTGACTCAATCGTTTGGGGTAGTCCAAAACGCGAGAAGATGTGATTGATCATCAGGGCAGCTGCTGTTTCTGCCTTGCAATTTTGGACCGGGAGACATTCCACCCATTTAGTGAACAAGCATGTTACGGTCAACATGTACTTGTTCCCCCTAGAGGAGCGAATCACCGGCCTGATAAAATTGACTTGTAAATCTGACCAACGCAGTGTCATCCCCATCTTTTGGAGGGGAGCACGGTGTGTGAGTGAGGTTGGCTGAAATTGTGCACACACAAGACACCCCTTCAAGTATTGGTCAAGGTCCTGCCCCATGTGTGGCCACTATGCCATCTCTCGCAAGATTTCTAATGTCATATGAAACCCCCCGATGACCGGCTGTGGCCGCATCATGGGCATGACTTAGCATCAGGCTTCGGAATGAGGTAGGGACCACCCACTGGTCATGACCAGATATGGATTTCCTCACCAACAAACCGTCTTGGATTTGGCAAATTTTTGGACATTTCATCAACACTCTGAGGTCCTCTTTCCCAATGTAATCGGTATCTGTCAGGGGAAAATTCTCAGGGTCCTCAATGTGTTGATAAAACTTACCAATTATTGGATCCACTTTTTGAGCCATAATCAAATCAGCATCTGGGGTCTCCTTACTCCATTGTGCAGTTGAGAGTTCATTGTGAGCATTTGTCTGGGACCTAGTCATAGCAGTGACCTGGATTTCCCACAACAGGGACGCAATCTCAAGTAGATCCCCTTGGATGGCTCCGGATTTGTCCAGCTGATCAGCTAGGTCATTTACAGTTTTATCTGGTCCCTTAACTTTAGAATGACCCTTGATCTTTTTCCAGTAGATGGTCATCCCATTCAAGGTGACCAGATCATCGATATTTTGTATACATTTTCCGTGTTTTAAAGGTTTATTATTAGCACATAGCATGCCTCTGGTTTTCCAGTTAACCAGGTGCTCCGCGAACCCGTTCCGTACATAATCTGAATCTGTGATTATGACCAGTTCGTGGAGTTGGTGTTGGACAGCAGTGAGGATGGTTTGATGCACAGCCATCAGCTCTGCCACTTGACTACTTCGGGGACCGATTTTGTACCTAGCGTAGGGTTCTGGGGCATCATTCACCCATGCATTCCCTACGCTGGCCACAAGTTCCTTTTCCCTGTTGTTGTCAACATGGTAGGAGCACCGATCCACATAGACAGTGGGCGTTCCCTCACACTGTTCTTCTTCAGAGACTTTGTGTGTTGAATTAAGGTAGGCCTCCATGTTGTCCTTGATTTTAAGACTTTCATCCTCGAGACGGTTTTCTCTGGCACAATCATGAAAGTCAGTCAGACCTTGCGTGAGGGGATTCTTCTTGCTTTTGCCATATCTGACCTCCACAGGAAAGCCTTGCATTGACAGGATCCAGGAAGTAATTTGGGAATTACTCAAATTTCCGGCCCAGATTCTTTCACTTTGAAGATATTGCAAAGGTTGGTGTGGAGTCTCCACTATGATGTGTAACCCCTCGATAAACAGGCGGTAATTCTTCAATGCCCACACCGTTGCCAGGAGTGCCTTTTCATAATTGTAGAATTTTTACTCCACAGAGGATAAAGTCTTACTCTCATAGGAGATTACTTTATTGACCTTGTCATGCTTTTGATATAATACAGCAGTCAAGCATGTATTTGAGAACCCTGTCTCCAAGAAGAACTCCTGCTTTTGACAGGGTAAGCTAGGCAAGGCGCTTGCGAGAGGCTTCTTTTGAGTTGTCTTACTGCCTCAGCTTGTTCTGGACCCCACTCCCACTTGACCCCCCCTTCAAAGGATAGATCAGGGGTCTTGTGATTTCTGCGTAATCCTCAATTAACTTTCTGCTGTAATTAGTTAGTCCAAGGAAGCTCTTTAGTTCCCACAGAGTGGTGGGTCTTTTATGTTCTGGAGCCCTTCTACTTTCATTTCCTGGGGACAGAGACCTTCAGGAGTTATCTCATGCCCCAAGAAATTGCACAGGTCCATCACCACTGTGCCTTTTGGAAAGAGAGATTTGCTCCGGCAGCCCTCAACTTTGTCAGAACATAATGGATCTCCGCTATGTGTTCCTCCACAGTTGAGCTTTTGACTAGAACATCATCTACATAGGCCAGGTTACCCCTCACCCCCAAGTCAGGCATGCCCTTATGTAGAAATATGTTCAATTCATTGCCGGAGTTGATGTATCCAAAGGGAGTTTGGGTCCAAGTGTACTGCTGCCCCCGAAGGTAAAGGCCAGCTTGTATTGGTCCTCCCTACTGACAGGTACGTTTCAGTACCCATTGGTCAGGTCAATTGCAGTGAATACCTTTGACCCCTGTGTCTGGGCCAGCCCTTGGTCAATGTAGAGAAGATGCCATCGGGAAGTATGGACCCATTTGTTGAGCTCCCTTAGGTCAGCACAGAGTCTCCACTGGCCGTTTGGTTTCAAAATACCCAGCAACTGATTATTGAAGGTGCTGTGGACTGGACGAATTATCCCACGGGACTCAAAGTTCTTAATTATTTCAGTAAGGGACTCTATTGTTGCGAGAGGCAAGCGATATTGCTTCACACACACTGGAGTCATGCCAGGTTCCATGGGAATTGTTGCTGTGTGGATGTCGGTGCGGCCACAGTCATATGAGCCCACCGCAAAGAGATCTTGAAATTCTAAGAAAACTTGTTTCAATGTTTGCTTTTGCTCCAGAGTCTCAAAGGCATCTGCTAGGATGACACTCTCTTCAACCATCTGTCTGAAGCCTGGAAAGACTTCTGGTTCAGCTATATCAGTGGCCTCCACCAGCTGGGTGGAGAAGTCCCTGGCCAAAGTGCTGATTCGGACTTATGGCTTCAGGTGGGGAAGGCAGTCCTTATGGATTTGAAAAATCACCTCATCCCTCCTGAAGTCACAGGTCACATCTTCCTTACCATAAGGGCTGGGTGAAGATAATGTCCGGTGTTGTGTCATCATCGCTATCACTGTCAAAACAGTTCTTGGGTATCGGTCCTAACAGTTTGTTACCTAAATCTATAGAAAAATGTTGATCATCAACCGCCATTCCAATAATGGTGCCCACACCCAGAGTAATACTCTTTAGATCAGTAAGGGATTCTATTGTTGCGAGAGGCAAGCGATATTGCTTCACACACACTGGAGTCATGCCAGGTTCCATGGGAATTGTTGCTGTGTGGATGTCGGTGCGGCCACAGTCATATGAGTCCACCGCAAAGAGATCTTGAAATTCTAAGAAAACTTGTTTCAATGTTTGCTTTTGCTCCAGGGTCTCACAGGCATCTACTAGGATGACACTCTCTTCAACCATCTGTCTGAAGCCTGGAAAGACTTCTGGTTCAGCTATATCAGTGGCCTCCACCAGCTGGGTGGAGAAGTCCCTGGCCAAAGTGCTGATTCGGACTTATGGCTTCAGGTGGGGAAGGCAGTCCTTATGGATTTGAAAAATCACCTCATCCCTCCTGAAGTCACAGGTCACATCTTCCTTACCATAAGGGCTGGGTGAAGATAATGTCTGGTGTTGTGTCATCATCGCTATCACTGTCAAAACAGTTCTTGGGTATCGGTCCTAACAGTTTGTTACCTAAATCTATAGAAAAATGTTGGTCATCAACCGCCATTCCAATAATGGTGCCCACACCCAGAGTAATACTCTTTAGATCACTGTTATCCACCTCTATTGTAATGGTGTTGTGTTCTATATTGACTAGTGATATTGGGTTTACCCCCAACCCTTGCAGTTGGAAATGAGCATTGAGATGGACATAGGCGTCAGGATTTTTCAGTTTCTGTCCTCTTTATTTTTTACTTCCAGTGAGAATTGTCGGGTCGGTTCTGGGATGGTGACTTCCTCTCCAATCTGAGTTTCAATTGCACATGGCAGCAGTTGAGCTGACCAAAACGCTTTCTCTGGGTCATCAAAGTCCATGGGATTACCTGCTAATCGGGACCAGGCTTTGAAGTTTAGTAGGTCCAAACTTATGGCAAAGCGATTGAGAATGTCACTGCCTAAATAAAATCCACCAGGTACATCTCGCATGACCCAACAATTATGGATTATGTTCTTGTTGCCTATGGAAGTTTTGAGCATACACCTGCTAGGCAGGAGATGTTTGGAATTGGGTGTTTCCAGGTCCATTTCCCATTTGTCTAACAGTTTAAATGTGGGAATGGCTGGATCTTTTGGGAGTTTGCGGAACTCGCTGATGAAGCTCTTACCGTTGTTCACACATACTCGGGTGAGAACGTAGTCCTTCCCCTCATTTAACTGAATAGGGATGAACAACTGCTCTCCAATTTTGTGAATACCAGCTAAGCTTTGAGCTGATTTCTCATCTTTTGTGACTATAGGAATGGGATTTTCTGATTGTGAATTTGTATAGAGTTTCAGAGTGTTTCCTTCCAGTGTGGAATGCCACCTTAGACTGGAAGGAAGGTTGATTTTCTGAAATAGAGAGGACTCCCCATTACCAGTTTGGTGTTCTACTGCAATTACTGTCACGTCTAGAATTTGATTATTCTGGAAATGAAATTCAATTTTGCCAGGTTTTTGTTCAAACATGTGGCATGTGCCATTTAAGCAAACATGGTTGACACTCTGTTTCAGTTTTATTGGTCGGTTAGTCTGGGTCCAGAGGACCTTGTTTACACAATCTATGAGGGGAGACAATCTACACAGGGTGTCATTCCCTAGTAAACATTGTGAGCTCTCTGGAGTCACAACTATGAACGGGTGCTTCATCTTGTGTCAGACAATTTTAATGTCTAAATCCGTAGTCCCCTCGACAGGAATTTCCTTCCCATCGAAGTTCTGAAGTTGTCCAGGAAAAGGGGTGAGAGGGATTTGGTATTTCTGCCTCCTTCCCGAATTCAGCTGATCAAAGGCCCTTTTTGACAGAAGGGTGGCTTGGGACCCAGTATCCACCAGTGCCAAAATTGTACATTGCCCCTGTATTTGGACCGGGGCATAAAATCTTCCCTCCTTTTCCTCAAGGGGGCAAAGATAATGCACATTTGTAGCCAATTGGTGGGTTAGCTTCTTTGCTTTGGATACTGAGAGAGAGGTGATTTGGGCTAGGTTTTGTTTGGGATCTTGGGAACCTGTAAGAAAAAGGTGACAGCTAGATATGGGGGAAGGTTTAGACTCCCCTGGTTCTGATTCTGGGCCTCCCCCCCCTTTTTGGAGGCAGTCACCAGAATGGGTTTGAACAATGGGATCTTCATGCTGGTCATTCTGGGGTTTGATCATGGGTGGTTTCTACTCGGTCCCCACTTCTACCCAGTCTGGATCGGGATCCTTTGGGACCCATTCTTCTTTGGGAGGACCTCCCCCATCCCTGAAGGAAAATATCCTTTTCCCCGAATCCTCTGAGGACCCCTCTCCTTCGAACTGGAAGATTTGCACCTCCTCCACAAAATGGGCCTTTTTAGGCTCTTTATTTCTCCTACCCCCCTCTGTTCCTTGGGTTGCAGACTTTCAGGGGCAGGAGATTTAGGTTCCAGTTCCGGGTTTTCTAGGGGCTTTACACAAGTGGGGAAGGAAGCTTCCTCTGAGGCTTTGCACCCTCCTTCCTACTGTGCCTTACAGGCCTGATTATTCTTTACCAGAGCATCTTCCACCCTCCTGGTATGCTCTTACAGCTTTTCATAGTCCATTTTGAGCTCACCCAGTCCCTGAAGGGTCAGGTGATTTTCTTCTAACTTGGTATTTAAATGGCTGACTTCCTGGCCTACGGCGTTCCTTTCCTGAGTTAGTGTTCCCCTCTGTGCAGCCAGGTCGTCCCTTTGTTTTCTAATGGCATATAATTTCTGGTGCTCCTCATCAAAATCTGCTGGAGTGTGGAGATCCTTCACTATTCATTTATTATTTTCCTCCTTTAGTTCATCAATCTGACTTTCTAGGGCAACTATCTGCCCTGCACAGACTCTATTATATTTCAATTGCTGCTACAGCTTTTGTTGGCTCTGTTGTAGAGAATCCAACCTTTCTTGACACTCTTTTTGCAGTGTCAGTCATTTGGTATCTTGCTCTGCCTTCTCTTGCTGCAGGAGATCCAGATCTTCCTTTACTTTTGTCAGGTACTGCCTGGTTTCTCTCTCAGATTCCTGGCTCTTTTGTAGACTTTGCTCTGCAGGGTCCAGATCAGTTTCGGTTTTCTCTAGGAATTCCACTTGATTCTTTGCCAGATCTAGGTTTTTGGCATATTTTTCCTGTATTACTCCAATGTGGAGGTACAGATAAGCTGCTATTTTGGCAATTTTACATTGCTCTTCTTTTACTTTTGGGGCCATATACAATTCATAAGTATCTGGTGTAATGGACCCTGGTCCTGCCATATATCTAATTCTGTGGCAGCGCCTTGTTGTTTGATTTCCTGCAGCCAGACTTTCTCATCCTCCTCTAACCATTCACCCCTGACAAACAATTTGTGCAGTAAGGTGTTCCCTTGCAATATTGATTTCCACAAGGGTTGCCATTCCAGAAATATTAATTTCCTTCTGACTTATCTCAGGATTACATTACTTTTGCAAAACAGGCCCAACTCCTTTGAGTATTTCTATTGAAGGGTGACTTTACAGTGTAGCACAGTATGGTAACCCAACAAGATGTATGTACCCCGCCAGTTAGCACGCTGTGTTAGACTGTCACAAGTGGTATGTCTAATTCAGGATTTTGTGACGAGCCCCCAAGCTGTAAGTGATTTCAATCCAGCACACACCCAAGTCAACGCCTAGCAGGTAGTGCACAACTGAAATCCTTATTTATTTTTGTCTAAACGTTCATTAAATCGGAATGATACAGCAGCCATATCACACCATTCTCCTAGAACCCCCCCCCCGGTCACACTGAACCAGGAATCAGGCTGGTTTGCAAAGGTAAAATTTTATTTACGTATTTAAACTATAATCACAGTATGTTTTAATAGGTACACAACAATCACCAATAGGGTGATGCAACACTTAATAATATATTTAATACACAATGAGTAAGTAGTGAACAAAACAATTCAGCACAGAAAATAATACTTCTGTGTTGGTTCAGATCTGATAGCACTGTGGTTAGAGGTTCCCCCTGCAGACCTCTAGACTCCCAATAGGTAATGTAAAGAGATAGGAGGAGAGAGCAGGTATTCAGGAATTGCAGAAATCAAATAGAATATCAATCACACTTTCCCCCTTTCAAACACAAGAGAAAACAGAATTGACTGCCAAACTGTCGGAATGGCTTGTGAAGTTATCTTTAGAATGGACTGGGCAAAAGCACCAAATAGGGTCAAAATTGCTAAAATTGTTATAAATTCTTATGGGAGCTGCTTTGGATAGTTGCACACAAAAAAAAGTAATGATTTAATCCCAAGAAAACATTTGAAATCTTACAATTCAAGTCGGAAGCAATTAAAAACTATTTATCACGTGTACATTTATGGGTGCGATGGATAGATATGGATACTTTTCTATCACAAAAACTGAGGGAGTTACAGACATTTTAGTAGAGGTTGTTTTTCCGAATAGGCACAAGGATCGAAAATAGGAATGCACTTTTAAAAATGACAAATGGGTTTCTTACATTTGAGGATGAACAAAATGAATACCACACAGGAACACAATCACTTGATCAGGGTGACTGCCTGCTAAGGAAACTCACCTTCTTCAGATGAGAAAAGGATCAGCGCAAAGATAGTTTAACAATATAAGTTCTGGAGAGAAGATAGGATGGTTGGAGAGAGGTTTCAGACAATGCAAAGATACTCCTAACAATACAGGTTCTGAATACAAGATATGGTGGGTCTAAGATAGGGATAAGACTATGCAAAGTACATAGGCTAGTGACACAATTCTTCCTATTTATACTCACTAGATACATTTTTAAATGGGACCGTCAATTCTGGTCAGGGATTTGGATCTGGTTTGGAAAAACAGCTTGGCACATCGGATTGGCAGGGTCTGCAAGGCGCTCTGGTTACAGCACGGCACAGGACTGGACAGGTTCAGCAAATTTCTACAAGTGTCCGTGTTTAACATGGGAATACATGTATAAAGTTTCACAATTCTGGTGGAAATACATTTTGCGTAAAATCACATTTCTTGCCATTGCTGTCCAGAACATAGTTCTGGCGCCTCTTCACCCGTGCAGCCAGAAATTAAATTAACAACTCTGTTATTTTTATATTTTTCACAATTTTACTTAGTAAGTTATCAGTCTTTTGAAAATATGTTCTTTGTCCATGTTAAGCAACAAATGGTTGTTTGACTCCACCCCTTGGTCTCTCCTTGGAAGCCCAGGAGCCTCCCCCATGATTGCTCCTGCAGAGGCCATTTACGACTGTCTTCACACTTCGAATTTCCTGAGTTGCAGCTCGTCATTGTTCCTTTTGCCTCTGTAGACCAGGTTCTTTCCTACCCTTTAATGAACACTTCTCCGTGATTTCCTGCTTGGGGGAAACACCTTCCTTCTGTGAGAAAAACCTGTTATTCAAGTTCTGCAGCTACAGCCAGGTTTAAATTAATTGTTAAATTATGTGGCCCTTTCCTTAACACAAAACACACGTGTTGTATCAAATACAGCTAGAATTCTCATTCAAGATTTTAAACCATGGGATCAAACAATTACAGTATGGGTTACTATCAGTAGCAGGCCTCTTAGATTGCAAACCTTTGATTTTCAGTTTATAAATGTTCAAGTTTAATCAGGCAGGCCCCTGACAGCTGTCATCACAGCAGCCCTCTGCTGCACAGAGATTTTTGACAGTTGCACAGACGGGCCACTTTTGCTATGGAAATTTCTTTATGCTCTCAACTTTTCAGGATGATTTCTTAAACTAAGTGAATTGGAGCACCCAGCTATAATATTGAATATTTGAAAGGTGTTCTGTACCGGCCTTCTGAAGTTCCAGCAACAAAGAAAAAGGTGATTTAAAGCAAGATTTTGGGTTTCATTTAGCAAAATACTGCTTTTTCCATCTGTACTCCACTTTCAATTGTTGTGGGGCCCAGTGACACATTTCAGTAGTGAGAGCTCTGTTCTACCACTGACAACATGCATGGCAGATTGGGCAGCCATCTTTTTGTGCGTTGAAAAGCACAGTTTTCAGGGGTTTTGATGCGCACAAGGGTTTTGCGGCCATTTTGCAGTTTCTGGCACCATCATAACAGAGTGATGCAGCATGGCCAAGCAAAAGTGGGTCCATACATCCCACAAACCCTTGTGCGCGCCCAATACCTACATAAACCTACAAAAACCGTGTGCTTCAGCACAAAAAAAGAGGGATGCACAACCTGCCACCCATGCTGCATGTGCAGTGGAATAGAGCACACCCTGCAGAAATGTGCCAGTGGGTGACATGACTAGCAAACAGAGTGCATAGAAAGAAGCAGCACTTTGCAAAAGAAATCCACAAAATGTGCCAACAAATGATATTTGCTTTGTTGCTAAAAACTCCTAAATGCCTATACACAACACTTTCAACATTCACAATCTTGCCTGGTGGTAAACTCCATGTATCAAATGAAACATTGTGAAACATACAAAGTCTGAAAACTGACAGCCTCTATGACAAAATCTGGGTGAAGTACCGGGGCTGCCTGAATGACAGCTATCAGAGGAGTATTGAGGAAGCTTTAAAATGACCTAAAACTAAAAGGTCTGTTGAATTAGCAAATATAAACAGGATTGTTGCCAAAAAGGAATAAAGATTTTAGTTGTGTTTTTGATTCCAAAGATTTTAAGGCCAAGAAAGAAATGTATTTGTATGTGATGCAACAGATGTGGGTTTTGCTAAGTTTAAAAGCTTGACTGAAAATTAGCTTGGCTGAAGCTGCCAGAACTGGAAAAGCAGGTTTTTCTCTAAGAAGGAGGGCCTTCCTCTCAGCAGAAACTCACTGGGAGGTGTTAATTGCAGGTTAGAAGAGAATCTTGTCTACAGAACGCAAAGGAACAATGACAGAGTTGCATCCCAGGAAACTGGAAGTGTGAACGGGGTCGTAAATGGCCTCTGGAAGGAACAAGCAAAGAGGGTGATGCCCTGGACAGCAGGGAGACAAAAAGAGGCGGAGCCAAGTGACCATCTGTTGCTAAACCTGAACAAAGAACAGTTCTTAAAAGACTCATAACTTGTCATTCAAACTGGTGAAAAATATAAAAAGGACAGAGTTGGTAATTTAATTTCTGGCTGCAAGGGTGAAGAGGTGGTAGAACTGTGTGACATGTTCTGGACAGGAATGGCAAGATATGTGGTTTTATACAAAATGTATTACTGTTAGAATTGTGAAAAGTTACACGCATATCCTCATGTTAAACATGCACATTTGTGGAAATTTGCAGAAAAATTGAAAATTGTGTGCATAGCAAAAAGGGCAAAATTCTGTAGAAAGTTGAAACAAGATCCCACAGCTACCGGATTTTGAGGAATATCTGCTATGTAAAATGTGGCATCTGTGTGTGTGATTAGTATAAAGGTGACCAATGTAAAAATGTACATTTAATATAAAATCAGATTTGGAGATCAGTGACTAAAGGGAGGTCTCTGAGGATTGTAAAGCAAATCATAAAATGTGACATCACCCAGCCTTGATCCAATCACTCAAATTGCAAGGCGGAGATGAAGTGTGGTCCAATCGCAGCTCACAGGGGCTTTCTTAGCTAAGCCACACACCCACTTTATGATGTCATTCTATAGCATAAATAGAGACAGCTGACAACACATAGGGACTCACAGATTCAGCAGCTTTCCTGATTCCGGCGAAGCACTCTGATCTAGCTTTCTACATCCAGCTTTAAATATTCTTCCAGATCCAGATGCCAAATCTCTTGCCATCAATAGAGACTATTGATTTCCAGCAAGGCCCCAAATCCCCAAATGTATTCTCTCCACTCAGTAAAACGCTGCGAAGTGAAAACTTTTGAACCAGTATCCAGAAATTCTCTGGGTTGGGATGCTTTAACCCACTCATCCAAGCCCTGCAACATCACTAGGCATTGCTGGCAGCAGAAACATCATAATGGCCGCCGGAAAGCATGCTGCTCGCCAGAAATCATTCAGAAATGTACAGTGAAAACCTGACAGATAGGCCACCATCCACTTTTGCCTCTGTCAGTGTTAATACAGGAGACCATTGCCAGACCCAATCCTTTGGCTGCACACAGAGCAAAATCAGTGCAAAGGAATACAGAGCTGTTCAAAAATGTGTTTTCTTGATTGTTAGAAATTGCAAAAATCATGGCTCACAAAACCACCAAAAGATCCAACCTTCTAGTCTAGTTGGGTGTTCCACATGACTCTACCACAAGAATCCACATCAATACAATGTCAGCAAGAATCATATGCAATCAAGTAAAATCCCCTTTTTGAAAGATATTGATGTAAAGACAGCTGTCAAAAATGGGTGTAGCACCGTTGCTCACCTCTACAAGAAAGCCAGCGTTTTAAAACAATTCCTTGTAGAAACTGAACAACTGAACCCAAACTATACCAAGAAATACTGGCTATCAGAAGCCTAAGGGGTAGAGACAATGTAAAACTATATTCTGAAATGACTTGAAGGAAGCAATTGTTACTGGGAAACCTTCACACCTTATTCCTAGACAAATTTACTGCGAAGCACTCTGCCGGACCAGATCCAGACAATATACAGACTCCAGACTCCGGATAGATCCAGAGGCCAGACTCTAGAACCAAGCTGTAGAACTTGAAGCAAAGGCCCAATCCCAAAAGCTGAATTCTTTTCAACAGGCCTTCAGGATCTTTTGCAACCTGATTCTAACCCTAAAGCTTCCCAGGGGCATCTCAAAATCCAACAGCCTAGCTGAGCTGTTTTGCTGCTCTAGCTAAGAACCCTATGCTAGAACCCAGATCCAGACCCAGAGAGAGCAGTGCTGTATTCAGAACCCGTCAGACCCAGACCAGAGGCCGTGTTGTGAGCAGAACCAGTTCCTGAGACTGTTTCGGTGGCGAGGGAAGTCCGAACCTGACCAGATCTGTGACGAGGCGCATTCCATTCCAAAACTAGGAGTGAGTATCTAGTATAGAACTGTACATAGTCATCTCTTAGTTTAAAGAATTCATATCCAATCCATTTCAACCTGTTCAGAACTGCAATTTAGAATCGTGTGTCCATCCTGGTGATTCCAAATCTGTACGCACCTATTGTCAATTCTGAAATCTTGACTTTATTTCTGAAAACCTACCTCCACAAAAACTTCTGTATCTTTTGAACCGCATTTCCTGGAAGCAAAACTGTAATTTTAAAGCTAAGATCTTAAGCTTTCCAACAAACCTAAAACAACATTCCAAGTCCTTATAGTTTTTCCGTAATCATGATTTACGCATGCAGAAAACTTATTTGGAGTGCTGCATTTAAGTCACTTACAGATTGGGGGCTCGTTGCCGGACTTCTGGATTAGAACTACCACTTGTGCAGCGTAATACAATGTGCTAACTAATAGGATACATAAATCCTGTTGGGCTACCACGCTGTGTTACGCTGTAAAAGCACCCCTCAAAAAGGAACGCTCTCAGGAAACGGTCTGTTTTGCAAAATATAATAAAAAAATTCAGTCAGGAAGGAAATCAATTTCCAGAATGACAACACTGGTAGACATCAAGATGGCGAAAGAGCACCTCTTACATAAGCTATTTGTGAGAGGTGAGTGGACTGAGCAGGCCCAGAATGTGTGGTTGCAGGCAATCACACAACAGATCTCTGCAACTGGGTTAGATAGCTGGAGAGATCAGGGCCCCTTACATGTGGCCCTGAGTGAACTATATATGACCCCTAAAGCCAAAGATGAGCACAACAAGATTGTCAGGATAGCGGCATATTTATATTTATATATGGGAGCCATACAGGACAAATGTGCTGAAGGCCAAGATTTGGCAAATAGGCGACTGGTGGCATTAGAGAAGGCCCAATCTGATCTGGACTCTTCTGAGCAGCGGCTGCAGAGGAGCCAGGAGTCAAAAAATGAAAGTAGGCAGTAT
The DNA here is from genome assembly GCF_040938575.1 of Ambystoma mexicanum. Lineage (NCBI taxonomy): Eukaryota > Metazoa > Chordata > Amphibia > Caudata > Ambystomatidae > Ambystoma > Ambystoma mexicanum. Next base: position 1,400,498,535 of record NC_090922.1, read on the forward strand.
ATCATTAAAATCAAAAAGGACATAGGTATCCTGCAACAGGAAAAGGCCTTGCAGAAGGAGTATCAAGAAAGTTTGGACTCCCTACTGCAGAGCCAGAAAAAGCTGGAGCAACAATTGGATTTCAACAGGGCATGCTCAGAGCAGGTAGTCACCCTGCAAAGCCACCTAAATATGTGGAAGGCAAAGGCAACACATTATTTCTGAAAGACCTGGACACCCAGGCAGAATTTGAGGAAGAGTGCCAGAAAGCTGGTGCCCTTCAAAGGCAGAGAGATGACCTGGCGTCACAGAGGCAGGATCTTACTCAGGAAAGGGATACCTTAGGCCAGGAAGTCTGCCACTTAAAAAAGAAAATGGAAGAAAATCACCTGGCCCTCCAGGGACTGGGTGACCTCCAAAAAGGGCATCAGAACTTGTTAGAGCACACCAGGAGGGTGGAAGATGCTCTGGAAAGAAAGGAGCAGGCCAGTAGGGATGGGACTCAGGAGGTAACCCGCCTGCAGCAAAGACTGGCCCAGTACTCCAGGACCAACCAGGAAGCACAGAGAGAGAATGAGGCTCTCTGCCAGCACAATGATAGGCTCCAGCAACAGGTAGCCATGCAGGAGAGACAGATAGAGTCTAGTAAGGCCTTAATTGAGGAACCGAAAGCACAGGCTCTGGCAGGGCAACAGGGAGCAGGGGCTGATAGAGATGAGGTTTGCTGGAAAAGGGAAACACCTGAGCATAACCTCAGGAGCCCTACTACCAGAGGCCTCCATCTCTCCCAGTCCCTGGACTCTGCCACCCCCATGTCCCCTGGCACACATGAGCCCATGTGCACCAGGGGGCTCATGTGCACCAGGGGGACATGGCAGATTACTATCCAGTCAGAAGTATGGGGCTCATAGGCCAGTACCTCCCAGGAATGGATGGGCAGGCATCAATGTATGGGCACCCAAGTACAGTGCAATTTAGTGGGGAACCCCAGGAGAGTAGGCCCTCTAAGGGCATTCTGAAAACCTCTGCCCAGTTAGGTCAGGGGGGGGGGGTCCCCATCAAATCCGGGAGCAAGGAGGAATCAGACGACTCCTTTCAGCGTCCCAGAACACAGGAGACTAGGTCCCCACATTCTGCCAGCCATTCCCAGGCTCACAGAATCCAGGAAAACCTGGAAGATCAGACAGGCACTTCTGGGAGCAGTTCTTCAGAGTCAGAGGATGAATGGACCAGGGTTACCCGAACGAAGAAGGCCAATAAGGCAAAAAGGGCCTTGCTTAAGGACCCCTTAAAACAGATCAAATCAATAAGGAGCTTCATCACTCCTTATCATAAGAACTCCAAGTATTCCGTTTGGGAACACTTGGAGATCTTAGAGCAAATGATGGAGACTTTCCATTTGAAACACAGCAGTAGCTGCATTCAGTACATTAAATGGACATTCTGGCCAGAATACTCCAGTTTCTTTGTGGGGCTGGAGGACCAAAATCATTCAAGATGGGCCACATATAGGGTGGCCATCTTGAAACACTTTTCTGTTCACCGAAATCCCCAAGAGGCTCGCAAGGCAGCCTACAATTTGCAATGTGGGAAGGATCAGGCCCCACAAGAATTTGTGCAGGAGTTGAAGCGTGCCTTTGCGCAGACTACCAAAACGGTGCGCCCTGATAGAAAAGAATTTGTTAACACTTTTTTTTTGGAGATAGGGGGGCCGAAAAACTTGCCTGCACAGAATAATTCCAAGCCCAGAAGGCCCTCGGGCCAGTCACAGACAGGGAGTCAAGGAGGTAATCCCACAAATGGGGTCCCTCACTCCCCTGACTATGTAAGTTCCCGCTAAAAGGGAAACCGACCTATCCAGGGTTATGTGTGGACTCCTCCAGCCCAAGGGGGGGATCCAACCAAGCACCTAACCCAGGGAGTTTCCCTCCTAACTTCCCCCAGGAGGGCAGAAATTCACCAAATCCTGGGCAGAGCATTTTCCCCAGGTATCCACCCAACTTCCAACCCCAAAATCATCCATCCTTCTTTCCCCACTTCCCTGAGCCAAGACCACCTAATCCGGGAGAGGGGAGGCCAAGGGTGGAGGGGTACCCAAATCTTCCCAACCCGGGGTACTATCAGAGAAGGGATAGCTACCCTTCCCGGGATCAGCCTAGGGGAGAAAACAGAACCCCGTATCAGCCTGAGCGGGTTTCATAGTTAGAGTGCCAGGTCCAAAATATGCCACAGGATCTGGGTTGCATGCTGTGGGCTCAGCAGAACCCTCAGATGAGCATACCAGCACAGAATGCCCCAAACTCTGAACCTGGTGCTCCAGAACAATGACGGGGCAGCACCCCGACAACCCACCGGTTCCCAGGGAGGAGGCACAAGAGGAAAGGGGGTGTAAAGCCTTGGAGGAAGCTTCCTTCCCCACTTGTAAACAGCCCCTGGAAACCCAGGAACTGGAAACAAAATCTCCTACCCCTGAAAGTCTGCCACCCAAGGAGCAGAGAGGAGGTAGGAGAAACAAAGGACCCAAACAGACCCACTTTGAGGAGGAGGTACAGATCTTCCAATTTGAAGGAGAGGGATCCTCAGAGGATCCTGGGAAAAGAATCTTCTCCTTCAGAGAAGGTGGAACTCCTCCCAAAGAAAAATGGGTCCGAAGGGATTCACATCCAGACTGGATAGATGTGGGGACTGAGCTAGCACTGCCCATCATCCCATCCCAGAACCAACAGCAAGAAAATCCCCTGGTTCAACCCATCCTGGTGACTGCTTCCAAAAAGGGGGGGCGGCCCAGAACCGGAACCAGGGGAACCCGAAACTTCTCCTATTTCTAGTTGCCAACTTTTTCTTTCAGATTCCCAAGACTCCCCACAGAATTCCGCCCGAATCTCTTCTCTCTCCATGTCCAAAACCAGAAAATGTGCCCACCAGTTGTCCGAAAATGTGCATTATCTGTGCCCCCTTGTGGAGAAGGAGGGAAGATACTATGCCCCGGTACAAGTACAATGGCAGGGTGCAATTTTGGCACTGGTGGACACTGGGTCCCAAGCTATCCTTCTGTCCAGAAAGGCCTTTGATGAACTAAATTAAGGAAGGGGGGACAAATACCAAATTCCTCTCACCTCTTTTCCTGGACAACTTCAGAACTTTGAGGGGAAGGAGATTCCTGTCGCGGGGACTGCGGATTTGGACATTAAAATTGGGCGACACAAGGTGAAAAACCAGGTCATAGTAGTGACTCCGGAAGGCACCCCTTGTTTACTAGGGAATGACCTCCTGAGAAGGTTGTCACCCCTAATAGATTGCGTAAACAAGGTCCTCTGGACCCAGACTAGCCGACCAATAAAATTGAAACAGAGTGTCAACCTTGTTAGTCTAAACGGCACATGCCACATGGTTGAACAAAAATCTGACCAAGTCGAATTTCACTTCCAGAACAACAAAATTCCAGACGTGACAGTAATAGCAGTAGGACAACAGAATGGTGATGGGGGGTCTCCTCTATTTCTGAAAATCAACCTTCCTTCCAGTTTAAGGTGGTATTCCACACTGGAAGGAAACACTCTGAAATTCTTCACCAATCCACATTCAGACACTCCCACTCCTATAGTCCAGAAAGATGTGAAATCAGCTCAGAGCCTGGCTGATATTCAGCAAATTGGAGAGCAGTTATTCGTCCATGTTCAGTTAAATGAAGAGAAGGACTCTGTTCTCGCCCGAGTGTGTGTGAACAACAGTAAGAGCTTCATCAGCAAAGCCATGTTCCGCCAACTCCCAAAAGATCCAGCCATTCCTACATTCAAACTGATAGACAAATGGGAAATGGATCTGGAAGCACCCAATTCCAAACATCGCCTGCCAAGCAGGTGTATGCTCAAAATCTCCATTGGCAACAAGAGCATAGTCCATAGTTGTTGGGTCGTGCGAGACGTCAATGCCACCTTTTACTTAGGCAGTGACATTCTCAATCGCGTTGCCATTAGTTTGGACCTAATAAACTTCAAGTCTTAGTCCCGATTAGCGAATTTTTCCATGGGCTTTGATGACCAAGAGAACGCATTTAGGTCAGCTCAATTGCTACCTTATGCAGTTGAAATTCAAATTGGAGAGGAAGTCACCATCCCAGAAAGGACCCGACAATTCTCCCTGTATGTGAAAGTAAAAAGAGGACAAAAATTGAGAAACCCTGATGCTTATATTCATCTAAATGCTTCTCTCCAACAACAAGGGTTGGGGGTAAATCCAACACCATTAGAAAATATAGAACATGACACCATTCCAATAGAGGTGGATAACAGCGACTTAAAGAGTATCACTCTAGCCGCAGGCACCTGAAGTGGGAGAATGGAAGAACAGGCTCCCGCCCTTCCCCTCTCGCGCCTGGCCTAGAGGATCACGGCCTAGACACCCGCCACGAGAGGAGTTTGCCTATCAACCAGACGACCAAATACCCTGGTACAGGAACATACGGATGTGCCCATCTACCTGCCCAGCAGCCCGCCCTGTCCATGCCGACACCTGCGGCACGGATCAACTCGACTAAACCTACACGTCGTTAGAGATGCCATGACGACCTAGCCAGCGGTCAGCACACCTGTGCAAACATGCACACCGGACACTCCCACACCAATCCGCACGAAGAATATATTCAGTGCTATGACGTAGGCGACAGACATACTTTATTATTTTCCACATAGGCTCTCAAAATGCAGAAACGCAAGACGCATCAGGAACTTATCTAAAAAAGCTTGCTCACGCTTCTTCTAAGAACCATGTACCATAATGAAGAATATAACGGAGACACGATACTGAGGATAGAGCAATATGATACCGTAACCTAAAGCGCTCTGCATCAAGCGGTTCCACCTATGCACCAGGCCCAAGTAGGCCGCAAGCAAAAGCTTCCATGAACATTGAATGAGCAAGAACTGGGTTGCTGACCCTGCAGAATGAGCCCGGCGAAAGCACACCGCCAAGGGCACGATGTTGCAATCTCGCACGCTGCAAGCCAACACCAAGGTCGCACCTGCAAGATAAACCAGGCACACAGTAGGAAAAACAATATTAATTGAATTGAATTTTGCCTCAAACACGGTCCCACCTCACGTGACAAAGCCAAACCTGACAAAATGCCAAGCCCAGGAGGAAGGAGACGCCTGAATCCGACGTTTCAAGACACAGGCAGATACAATTAAAAGACTCATTGGACATCTGCAGCAGTGGGAGTAGTCGACCTCCCAACATATGAATAAATCCTCACATTGTTTACACCTACCCATATTAAAACATTGTTGCAAATTACAGGTGCACCGCGAGCTGGGAACAGCGATAGTCCCAGACTGGGAGGCTCGCGAGCAGACCAATCAGAACATGGGGCTCCTATCACTGACGCCATTAACATTGACCAATCCTCAGAGGTCTTCATGTAACAATTTTCATGTATCAAATTGAAGGGACAGCCCAGGTATACCACCTGACTAACCCTCAACCACTAATACCGTTCTCTATATGCATGCTATACTAACCCTACCACTCGAGTAACCAATCCAGAGTGGAGATAGGTTTTTTGCTAAACTTTCCAAGTGACGCAAGTAGCGCGTCATACTAAGGTAAAAAGGGCCTGCGAGCCCCACGATTGTGTGTGTGTCAGGACGGACGCGTACGCTCCTTGACCCATCCCTGCCGTTTTGTCTAATAAACAGCAGAGTCACCTTGCTTCTTGCGTGTGTCTCATACTCTATCTCTTTTGGGATATACGGGAGGAGTTGGGGCCTTCCTGCCCGGAGGTCTGCGGACGGCCCGGCCGACCCTGGCAGAATTTCCCTCCGACAAGTTGGAGGCACTGCTGAGATATGTTTAAGATCTGCTTTTTTATTTTTACTTTTTTCCAGGTAATCCCATTGCGAGGAGGCCCGGCGGTGCGGCCCCCTCTGCCGTTGCCCCCTTCTGAGGACTACAGGACCATCGCGGAACTGCGAGAAGACCGGACAGCGCAATCCGGATATTGGCCTTCGGGAGCCGGTTGAGAAGTATCCCGCCCGCGGTTGGCGAGTGTCCAGATGTGGTCCAGACGAGGGGAGGTGGCGAGCCGCTTGAAGGGGTGCACGCAGTCAAGCGGCCCCGCATCAAGAGAACTTGGTGAGCATGCCACGCACAACAAGCAATGTCAAATTGTGAGGGAGGGGGGAGGAATTAAATACTGGAGTGGGAGGTGTTGCACAGGTGCGCGGCGAAGGTTTGACAATTTAGTGTTGGCAATGAAATGAATGGTAGCCGAACGAGTGCGAGAGCAGTCGGCTATGTTGCGCGAGAGAGGGGGGTGGAGCACGAAAACATCACGTGCGGCCGCTCGTAGACACTGATTGGCCTAGGTCACGACTACGTGTAAGGGTGTGTGTGTGTGGTTTCCTACGATTTGGCATTTATTGATCAATGAGTAGATGAGGATCCCTATTGTTCGAGCAAGAAACTTGATAGGTAGATGACGTTTCCCTGTAGGCGGTAGCTAGTTAGTTGCCCAATACGGAAGATAATTGGCTGGTTAAGCCCTCCTGTCGAGGGGCGTATCACACGCGAGGCGACGCAGGGTGCGCAGTCCAATTATATTATTGATTACCTTGTTCCAGGAGTGACAGGAAGACAGCTGTGAGGTTAACGGGGGTAGATTGCAAGTGTATTTTGAACTTAAAGAATATATGAAGAACTTACCAGTAGCTCGAAGAGGTCGGTGACGTCACCAGTAGGGTTTTCATAGGATATCCCGAGCACAAGGCATCTTTCTTTCTGAGAGTGGTGGGGAAGAGAACTGTGGTAAGGGAGTGGAAACGGAGATAAACGGTAATGAGTTGATCGAGTAAAGGCGAAACGGGGGACGTGGCTGCGCACGGAGAACGCCGGCCACGGCAAGTGTAGAAGAAGGAGGAGGAGCAAGTGAAAATAGGACGACTGTATAAGAACGTCATAAGGGGTACGCAGCCGCAGGGGGCTACGTGCGCCTCGGCCGCAGGGGGCCGTAAGGATGTTGTGTAAAGGAAGAAAGACAGAAGAAAATATACAAATGTAAATACTATATTTTTATAATTTTCCTTAGCGGACTATCGCAAGTCCCCAAACTTACGGGGCCAGGTAACGATATAAGGCTGTATATTGTAAACTGCTAGTGATATAACCGCTACCAAATATGGGAAGGGTAACAAGTGGAGCGCTACTATGTCACACAGGACAGGATCGGGAGGGTGGGGGAACACCCTCACTACCCCACTACAACACATATGTACCACACTGTCACCCCATAGGGAGAAACTGATCAAGTATAGCATAGAATGGACCCAGGGGACGGACAACAAAATGATAACACCATGGCCGCCTAATGGTAGCTTCGATCCATATACCCAACATTCACTATTAAACCATTTGCATAATACATACAAAGGGAAGAAGTTGACAAACCACGTGGAGGTGTTTAACTTATGGAGGATGTTCCAGGGGTCCCGACCAGGAACAAATGGAATGTTCACTGTGGGGGAAATACCGGAAGAAAAAGAGATTAAGGAGGAAGGAGAGGATGGGAAAACGGGGATGGAAGACCTAAAGAACACGGGGAACGGACAAGAGGGAGGAGAAAAGAATAATAAATCAAATGAAATAAAAAAGGAACCAAGCAACGATATACCCCTCGTAAAGGTAGTGAAAACAGAGGGAGAGGGGTTGTACCCTTTAAGAGAATTAGGAGAAATAGGAAGAGGACAGTTAAGGGCGGCTGAGGGGTACTCGAACCCGGCATACAGCCCTCCACCATATGTGGCTCATAGGAAGATGCCAGCAGGGGAGGGGAGGACTGGAGAAGAACAAACTGTGGAAATAGGACATGATGAGTGGGTAGCTGCACAGATATTATTAAAATTACGAGGTTCATTAACAGAAGAAGAGAAGGAGGTAGTAAGGAAAACAGACGAGGATAATACCAGGGAGAGTGGAATGAGAGGGGAAGAGCTGTTACGACAAAAGGAAGAGATTTTGGAGGAACGACTAGCAGAGTTAAGGGATGAGCAGAATGAACTGATCAAACAGCTCGAGAGGGAGGAAAGAGGGAGAGCGAGGGAAAGGAAAGAAGGTAAGAACGAATTGGAAAAAATAAGGGAACGAACTGAGGAGCAAAGGAGAGAAGCTGAAAGGGTAAAAGCAGCAGCAGAAAGGGTATCAAGAGCAGTGCTGCGAGAGAGGAAAAGGGAAGAAGAAGAGAAAGAAAGAGAAATGGCAATGTGGAAGAAGAGATTACTATCAGAAACGACTAAGAAATACAAAGAAGGGAGGGTGATAGAGAGTATATTAGAAAGGGAGAGGGTGTGATGGGAAACGAAGAAAGAGGATGAAAGGATATTGGAAAAGGTGAGTAGTGAAGTAATGGAGGAATTAAAAAGGAAAAGGGAGGAAAATGGTAGGGAGAAGGAGGAGAGAAATGAAGGAGAAAGAGAAGATAGGAGAAGGGAGAGTGAAGTAAGGGGGGATGTATATAGAGACACAGAAGTAGCAACAACATCAGCGCAAAGGGGAGCGGTTGGTAAAGGAGGAAAGGGAGAACCGGACCTGATAGACTTAAAAACAGTAACAATCAAGGGAAAAAAGACAGAGTGGGGGCTGCCGTTTATGAATGACTTTTGTAGTGAGGAAGAAGAAGGAGTGGAGAAGGAAGGAAGAAACAAGGGAAAGCCTAGGTAAGCTATACATCACCCGGACCAACACAGACTCACCATGGATCTGTAGGAGAAAGGATAAACTGGAGAGAAGTGAGGAGGAAGAGCAAGGAATAGCGGAAAGACAGACACATGAGGCCGCACCGTCCTCATCACGCCCTCTCCCACCCCACCCTACATGCTCAACCACCTCACGCTCATTACGTACAATAAAACTTGCGCCCTTCACAGACGAACTGACACCCTATGCATATCGGCTTAGAGACCTCCCTAGACGCAGGCAGGAAGGACGAATACACACGCCCACATTAAATACAGGAAATGATAGAAGAAGGGGACAGGATGGAGAAGAAAGAGTTACGAGCAGGGGAAATACGGACGAAATTGACGATGTAGAAGAGAGGGAAGAAGAGGAAGGGTGTGAGGACTCGATTTTATGGAACACAAAGGGTAAAACGAGACATAACTTAATGCCACTTCTGGAGAGGGGAGGAGTTAGACCACAGTACGTCCCTTGGAAGCAAACAGACAAAGAGAATATAAAGTGCAGGCTCCCATCACTAAGTGGAGGTGCGGGTAAATGGATATATGAAATGGAAAAACACACCGCAGGACAGAAACTGGCAGTGTGAGATGTAAAGGGCCTTCTAATATCGATATTAGGGGATGCAGCGGATGACATTTGGAAGAGAGCGGGATTCCCTGGGGTAACAATAGCAAACACATCGCATGATGGGGCACCATTCGCAAACTGCAGACATGCACTGTGGCAGTCATTGAGGGTACAGTACCCAGACACATCAGACATAGGAGCAATTACCTCACGCAAGATGCGTGAGAACGAAGATCCTGTTGATTATATCCAGGAAATCCAAGAGAAGTGGCGCATGGAAACTAGAGAACAATGGGACAAAACACCAGCAATATTTTATCATATACTAGTACAAGGGCTCCCAGAAGGAGTTCAGAAACAACTGAAGAAAGTAGTGGGAATGGAAGCAAAAGCATGGCCAGAAATACAACTGACAATAGTGCACCATTGCAGGACATGGCAAGGAAAAATGAAACAAAAGGAAGAGGACAGGAAAACGGAAGAGGCTAAATTAGTACAGAAAAAACTTACTAAATACACAATGGAAGGGGCACTAATAACTACGCCTACAACAATGACCCAAAGCCCCACACAAGTAGTGGCCACACAAGATCCCTCCCAAATACCACCCTCACAGACTATAAAACAACAGGTGCCGCCACTCCATCCATACACGACCAACATGGGAGGAGGATACTCAATGCCAGGAGCTGGGTATTATAATTACAACAGGGGAAGAGGAGGAATTATGAGAGGGAGAGGATACGGATATAACACACAACAGCAGGTGGGAGGACTTAGAAATTCCTACCCCACAGGGCAACCAGTATATCAGGACAACACAGGAAGCTTTCCATGGCAGAGTAGGGAACCACCGGTGTGTTGGAGTTGTGGATTATTAGGGCACATGTCACGCACATGTAGAGTAAGACCAGGAACACCATCATGGAGTGAACAGGGACAACCAAGGCCGACACAGGAACAGCAGGGCATACAGCAACAGCAGACGTTGCAACAGGGAAATGAACAGCAACAACTAATAACACAACAACAGCCACAGACATATTCACTGCCACAACAACAGGTAGCGATAACACAACAACCCCAAGCACAACAAACACAACTGGGTAGGGTGACGGTCCTGGGACACAACCCTTACACAGGAAATGGTCAATCGTTGTACCCTCAATAGGACAGCCCACAAACGGCCTTGGTGTGTCCCATCCTGTCAGTAACACCTAATAGTGCGGAGGAACCACGCATAGAGGTAACGATAGGTGACAAAAAATTATCACTCCTTGTTGACACCGGGGCGAAGGTAAATTTAAGATGTCAGGCGAAGCCATGAACACCCAAGGATTCTCTGGGGCTAGAGGGTTGGTTCCTTTTACTGATAACATTCCCTTATCTATAGGAGATTATGACATGTCAGTTCCACTTTTATATTATAGTGCCTCACCAGTAAATATACTGGGGAGAGACATAATGAACAGGTTCAATATGACGATCTCCTTTACTGAGGACGGCATAATTTGCTCTACTCCAGGGATTAACATGCTCACAGCACGACAGATTATGCAAGCATACTGCGGACAGTGATTAGGGCGGAGCCAGTAGATGGCGAACTCTTCCAGTACGGGACAGACATGGCATTTGCATGGATGCCAGGGATAGAGGGAAAGATCTGGAGGAGGCCAGCAGCCTATTTGTTCAGACCAGAAACACCAGTCAATGAACCAGAAGGAAAGGTGGTTCCAGTGGACATTGAGAGCATTATAGAAACAGCTGGTTACATTGCTGTACATGCCCAAGACAGAGAAGGAACAGCATGGAGGGCAGTGATAGCACTAGCAGAAGGATGTAGGCTCACCCAGGTGTCAGATGAGGAGCTGTTCTCAGAAGAAAAGGAGGAAGGTGAAATGGTGTTTATGATGAGTGTGGAAATATGGCTAAGAGTGGCGTACAAACAAGTAGCACAGAAAATTGCAATGGCACTTGAGGCACCCGCATCCACCCCAGTTCCCTTCTTTAAGGAGGATATGACAAAGGTACCCACATCATTGTGGACTACTAGCCCCTATGACGTGGGGTGCATAAAAAGTATAGGGGGAGTAAGGATAAAATTGAAAAAAGGTGCAATACTCCCCAGAGTGAAACAATACCCACTATCAAAAGAGGCAGATGAGGGCATATATGAAACCATAACGGCCCTTATAGATAATGGCATATTGGTCAGCTCAGAATCACCATGTAACACGGCTGTATACCCAGTGCGCAAGGCTAAAGGGGGGTCTTGGCGCTTCATACAGGATTTCAGGCCCTTGAACAACATAGTAGAAGCAGAATACCCCATAGCCGCAAACCCGGCCACAATATTGTGTGGCATTCCAGCGGAAGCATCACGATTTACGGTGATCGACCTTAAAAATGCTTTTTTCTCAATACCATTGCACCCAGACTCACAAGATCTGACAAGCTTCACTTACAGAAACACAAAGTGGAAACACACCAGATTACCACAAGGGTACTGCGAATCACCCTCAATATTCAACAGAGTAATACAGATGGATTTGGGTAACATTGAAGTGGAAAGCACAGTGTTGCAGTATGTCGACGACATAATAATTTGCAGTACAAACGAAAGGACATGCAGAGAGGACTCATTAAAGATGTTGACAATATTGGCTGAAAAATGTTTCAAGGTAGATATGGAAAAGTTACAGTACTGTCAAGAACAGGTACTTTACATTGGTCAGCTCATATCCTAACATGGAAGAAAGATTGAACCACAAAGGGCTTAGGCCATTTCAAAAACGCCAATCCCACAAACAGTGAGGGAACTGCAGCAGTTCCTGGGTCTGTGCAACTACTGTAGAGCATGGGTATTTGATTACAGCTCATACATAGGACCCCTGCTTGAGGCGTTAAAGGAAGCTAATAAAGGGGAGAAAAAGTTGGGGTGGACAATGGAAATGAAAGAGGCTTTTGATGAACTGAAAGAGGCGATATCAACTGCTCCGGTACTGGCAAACCCAGACTATGTGCGACAATTATTTATATTTTCACATTGCGACTCAGCAGAAATGAAAGCAGTGTTGGCTCAAAAAACAAGCATGGGCTACAAACCAGTAGCATTTTACAGTGGCCACTTAGATCCTGTGATGTTAGGTCATTTCCCTTGTGAACAAGGTCTCGCCGCAGCTGCTTTTGCGGTAGAAAAAGCATCAGCAATAACCATGGGGTGCCCAACTACACTGTTTGTGGAACATGCACTATTTGCGATATTGAATAAACCTAAGTCCACCCTAACCACGCGAAGGGCATCAGGTTATGAGATCATCTTATCCAGAGCTGAACTATCAATTGTTAGATGTAGCACGGTCAACCCTGCAAGGTTCCTAGCAGAAGTACTTGAGGAAGGAGATTATGCCCACGATTGTACGCAAATAACTGAAATGTACTCATGTACTAGAAAGGTTGAAGAAAACGCACTAGAGGGAGGTGAGCTCCTGTTCATTGATGGGTCATCAACTATCGACCAAAGGGATGGTATAAGGAGGACTGGGACAGCAGTGGTAAAAATGATGGAGGTACCGGTGTGTGTGGCAACGAAATGTGTACAATTGCCACAGCATTACTCCGCTCAAGCAGCAGAATTAATTGCACTGATTTTGGCGTTGAGGGAAAGCTTTGACAAACGAGTGACCATATATTCCGACAGCGCATATGTTACGTCCACTGTCCACTCAGGGCTGTCGAAATGGAGAAGAAGAGGGTTTAGGAGAGCTGATGGCACTCCAGTGCAATACGCCCTCCTATTGGCTGAACTAATTGAAGCAATAAATGACCCCCAAGAATTAGCTTTGGTCAAAGGCACCGCACACACCAATGGTGAAGACCACATCTCAAAAGGGAATGCAGCAGCAGACGCACATGCGAAGTATGCTGCATATTTTGGTGAGATATGGAACCCCCCAGAGTCACAGAGAGGGAGAGGGAGGGGAATGGCTAAGGAGATGTTGATAAGAGAAGGGTACACCCATCTCCCAGCCACACAGATTATGGAGCTACAAGCAGCTGCACCAATGGCCAAAAAAGAAATATGGGTAAAAAGAGGATGCACAATGTCACCAACCGACGCACTATGGCGCCAGGGTGACACTGGAAAGATTGTAATACCACTGGCGCTATTGAACACCGCCCTGAGCCAACTACATCACCCAGCCCACACAGGCAAGGAAGTAATTGCAGCACGAATTAGGGAAGACTGGTTCTGCCCCGAGTTAAATTCTCATGTGTCAAATTTTATCAGCAATTGTCTCACATGTCAACAGTTTACGGCCGGTCACACTCTGAAGGTGATAAGAGTTACTATACCCCGGCCAGAGGGACCCTTCCGACATCTCCATATTGACTATGTTGATATGATCAACGTATGTCAAGGAAATAGGTATATGATTGTAGTAGTATGCCCATTCTCGAGGTGGATTGAAGCAGGGCCCTGTTCACACCCAGATGCATTTAGAGCAGCTAAATTCCTAGTGAGGGAGGTCTTCCCCAGGTGGGGAGTGTGCAAGGTACTGAGGTCAGACAATGGCCCACATTTTGCAAACGAAATGTTCCAGCACATCACATCCTTGCTGAACATCAAGCATACATTTGCATGTGCATACCACCCACAGGCCAACGGTGTATGTGAACGCCTGAATGGCCTATTAAAGGAGGCAATTGCAAAAATACAGCAAACAATAAAGAAGAGTTGGTTGTATTGCCTTCCACTAGCACTATTTGAGCTAAGGAATAGACCAGGTTCCGACCACCACCTCACCCCTCACGAGGTGGTTACCGGACGTCAAATGCGCCTTCCCCTAACGGCAACATCAAGAGCATTTACCGACCACGAGAGTACTGCAAGTGTCCTTGGTGATGAAATGTACCAATATGTGTCTTCTTTGATTATTAGTGTAGCGTTTGTGTCTCAACAGCTCGAGCGCACGCGCAGGTCTAACAGCGATCAACAAGAAGGCGCGGATAAAGAATTGGAAAAGGAAAGACTGTGCAAGGTTGCTAAAGGTGACCACGTACTACTTTGCAATTTCAACAGGAAGTGGAAGAGTCCACATTTCACTGGCCCCATCTGGTAGAGGAGGTATCAACGAGAGCAGTAAAGCTACAGGACAAACGTGCCTGGAACCACCTACATGACGTAATGATCTACAAACTCCAGACCCGCCCCAGCGCCACCGACAGGGCCACTGAAAGAACAACAGAAGCGTCACCAACGGAGGAAGAGACTTCTACCGCAACTAACGGCCTAAGCGTCCCCATACCCTGCCACCCCCCAGATACCCCAGAGACAACTATTAGAAAAGAAAGGGGTGATCCCCATACCGCCCACCCCATGGTTACACGATCAAAGGGTAAAGAGACTTCCGCCAGTTGAGCCCCAAACCCTCTGCCCATTGACCCCATACCCACTGTAGTAATAACGGAACTGAAGGACATTGTTTTGCACATATACACATGTAAACACCTGAATGTTCTCTTTCTTTTCTCTTGCACATGCAGGTAAAGCGTATTATTGTACTGTTAAGAAAGTAGATAACTAACCAATTCACTGCCCAGGAGTAGATGGTACCCTCAGACGATAATTACCTAGAAGAATTGTCACACCAATTTGTATATGAAATAAAAAGGCCAACGTACCTGAAAAGAAGGAGGGTACGTGTCTACTACACAGCATTCCTCTTAGCCATAGAACACTCAATGCCCCACCTCCAACCATACTTGCCTGCCCTAAGAGATAGATCGCTTAGGTTGGCGTGGGAACAGCTCTTCGCCTGGGCACTGAATGACTACTTGATAGGGAGAGCTTAAAAAAAAAAAAAAACGACAACTAACATCAATAACAAGCATATTAAGAATTTTCAGGCGGGCAACTGTAACGTCGCAAGAATAAGCTGCCGGACTGCAGCAAGGTAAGAGCAAAATGCCGGTGAAATTAGCATCTGTAATAAAATTGATAGGGATTTTAAAGATCACCGGGTTCTTGGCTGCCTCTGTATGGCAGTACAGCTATGCTATCAATATTATTGCTTTACCCAAACCTAATACACCCCCACCCCCAGCTGCAACAGGTGTTACGTCAGGTGGTACTAGTAAAATCCCACACAAGGAAAATAGATTTAAACGCAGCACATACACAGATAATAAAGGCATTGACAACTATGTACAAGATTCAGCACACATCTCAAACAACATATGGTATCAACACATGACCCACATAGGTAAGCAGACAACAGAAGACAGCTGCTATGTTTGCTCATTGATCCCATACGCCATGAGCGCTTCTCGAACATTTGTTGCCACGGAGATAGATGAAAAAATAGCACGATGTATAATATACCTGGCACTGTTCCAGACGAAAGGAAGATTTCAAGGGACAGTGGTGCATCTGGTGTGGAAAACACGAGATACATATCCATATGAAAACAACTTCCTCAAGACTTATTTGAGTTACCACAAGAGCAGTTTACATGCTGAAGGATTCAAATACATAACAAGTGGTCCTGAAAAAGGAGAAACAAAGAAAGTAACACTGCAATTCCTACCATGTGATTGGTACGCTACTGAAGTCCCTGGTAAAAACGGATGTTGGGAAAGACCACTGATGATAATAACAGGGAAGGTGTACATGGACAACAAATGGGACATAGGAGTGGTTGGCAGCAACATGATAACAAGAGAAAATATTTCAACTATTGATGGACATAACCATAGATGTTGGATGACTTGGATCAAGTACGTTCCCATGCTCACGTGGATGGAGAAGGATGAAGACCCAATAACAATACTGCCGCTAACTGCGCCTAAGGTATGCTACCAACATAAAGGAGAGATGGATGTAGGATACAACACCAACTGTGAAAGCGTGATGGAGTTACCTGAGGGGGGAGCAGGAACAGCAGTAGTAATGGACTATTACTGGGCCTGTGGAGACAAGGCGTACCACACACTGCCCCCTTTGTGGAATGGTGTATGCACTATAGTACACGTTAATGTACCATCACTAGTAGTACCCCAGAAACATGTGAATATGGCGAATTTCCCCAAGATGGATGAAGGGAACAAAAGGAAGAGGAGATCTGCACAGCCTCGGAAAGGGCCAGAGAACCGACGCAACGGCAACAACACTGTCCTCAACAGAAGGAAAAGACAAGGAGAACCTCTGACAGGAAATTACCTGTGGGGAAAGTCAGAAACAGCACTCACCTCAATTCCGCCGGAACACAGACTATTCAGCAGAGCAGCTATGTTCTTCTCCTCAATAATACATCCTGGACTGCAGGCCTACGCAAAAGCGAAATGGCTCCAGATAACTAGGTGGGAACTAATGATGACAATTAACTCTACAGTAAATGGATTCAACGCAATAAAAGAGGAATTGCGAGCAGTAAGAATGGTTGCACTACAGAACAGATATGTACTGGACCTCCTCACAGCAATGGAAGGAGGAGTT
Source organism: Ambystoma mexicanum (assembly GCF_040938575.1). NCBI lineage: Eukaryota > Metazoa > Chordata > Amphibia > Caudata > Ambystomatidae > Ambystoma > Ambystoma mexicanum. The sequence continues at coordinate 1,400,515,312 of NC_090922.1, forward strand.
TGCGCAAAGATAGGACAATCATGCTGCACATTCATTCCTGCTAACGATGCTGACAATGGTACACTCACGGAAGCTGTATCACAATTGGCCCAGATGCACTCAAAAATGATGGATGAAAGTAAAGGTGTGAAAAAGGATGAGAGCTGGTTTTCAATATTATGGTCATGGATGCCATCTTGGCTGTCAGATGGACTGAAGATTATAGTTGGATGTACTATTTTGGCTGGAGCTGCAATGATCATAATAAGATTTTGGAAGGCCCGGAAGGCACGCACCACAGACGAGATGATCGAAATGGCTGGTATACACCTCTTGATGCCAACAGATAACGGCCAACACACAGGCACAATCATAAAAGAGAGAGAGAAGTTGCGCAACCAGATCATCACCAACCACCTGGAGCCACCATCTGTGAAGCTCGAAAACCCAAGAAACCCAAGGAGCTACATAGGGAAATGGGTATACTGCACTCCTGGAGGAACCTGTGAATATATGTATTGGTCATTTGAAGACCATGTTAACCACTATGGACATTTGGGAGGAATAACTAAAATATGGAGAGTAAGAGGAGATAAAGAAAAGGATATGTTTGTGGTCGACAAGTCGACCAGAGGGGGGACTGAAATGGGAGAATGGAAGAACAGGCTCCCGCCCTTCCCCTCTCGCGCCTGGCATAGAGGATCACGGCCTAGACACCCACCACGAGAGGAGTTTGCCTATCTACCAGACGACCAAATACCCTGGTACAGGAACATACGGATGTGCCCATCTACCTGCCCAGCAGCCCGCCCTGTCCATGCCGACACCTGCGGCACGGATCAACTCGACTAAACCTACAGGTCGTTAGAGATGCCATGACGACCTAGCCAGCGGTAAGCACACCTGTGCAAACATGCACACCGGACACTCCCACACCAATCCACACAAAGAATATATTCAGTGCTATGACGTAGGCGACAGACATACTCACGGACGTGCATCTTTATTATTTTCCACATAGGCTCTCAAAATGCAGAAACGCAAGACGCATCATGAACTTATCTAAAAAAGCTTGCTCACGCTTCTTCTAAGAACCATGTACCATAATGAAGAATATAACGGAGACACGATACTGAGGATAGAGCAATATGATACCGTAACCTAAAGCGCTCTGCATCAAGCGGTTCCACCTATGCACCAGGCCCAAGTAGGCCGAATCGCAAAAGCTTCCATGAACATTGAATGAGCAAGAACTGGGTTGCTGACCCAGCAGAATGAGCCCGGCGAAAGCACACCGCCAAGGGCACGATGTTGCAATCTTGCACGCTGCAAGCCAACGCCAAGGTCGCACCTGCAAAGTAAACCAGGCACACAGTAGGAAAAACAATATTAATTGTGTTGAATTTTGCCTCAAACACCTCACGTGACAAAGCCAAACCTGAAAAAATGCCAAGCCCAGGAGGAAGGATACACCTGAATCCCACGTTTCAAGACACAGGCAGATACAATTAAAAGACTCATTGGACATCTGCAGCAGTGGGAGTAGTCGACCTCCCAACATATGAATAAATCCTCACATTGTTTACACCTACCCATATTAAAACATTGTTGCAAATTACAGGTGCACCGCGAGCTGGGAACAGCGATAGTCCCAGACTGGGAGGCTCGCGAGCGGACCAATCAGAACATGGGGCTCCTATCACTGACGCCATTAACATTGACCAATCCTCAGAGGTCTTCATGTAACATTTTTCATGTATCAAATTGAAGGGACACCCCAGGTATACCACCTGACTAACCCTCAACCACTAATACTGTTCTCTATATGCATGCTATACTAACCCTACCACTCGAGTAACCAATCCAGAGTGGAGATAGGTTTTTTGCTAAACTTTCCAAGTGACGCAAGTAGCGCGTCATACTAAAGTAAAAAGGGCCTGCGAGCCCCACGATTGTGTGTGTGTCAGGACGGACGCGTACGCTCCTTGACCCATCCCTGCCGTTTTGTCTAATAAACAGCAGAGTCACCTTGCTTCTTGAGTGTGTCTCATACTCTATCTCTTTTGGGATATATGGGAGGAGTTGGGGCCTCCCTGCCCGGAGGTCTGCGGACGGCCGGCCGGCCCCGGCAGAATTTCCCCCCGACACACCATTATTGGAATGGCGGTTGATGACCGACATTTTTCCATTAATTTAGGAAATGAACTGTTAGGACCAATCCCCAAGGACTGTTTTGACAGTGACAGTGATGAATATACAACACCAGACAGCATCTTTACCCGGCATGGGGGAAACTTCCTGGTGTACAATTCCTGCCCTTATTGTAAGGAAGATGTGACTTGCGACTTCAGGAGGGATGAGGTGATTTTTCAGGTCCATGAGGGCTGCCTTTCCCACCTGAAGCCACCGGTCCAAATCAGCACTCTGACAAGGGACTTCTCCACCCACCTGGAGGAGGCCGCTGAGATACCGAGACCAGAAGTCTTTGCCGGCTTCAGGCAGATGGTTGAGGAGAGAGTCAACCTAGCTGATGCCTGTGTGACTCTGGAGCAGAAGCAAAAGCTGAAACAAGTTTTCTTGTATTTTCAATAACTCTTTGCGGTGGAATCATATGACTGTGGTCGCACTGACATCCACACAACAAAAATTCCCACAGATCCGGGCATGACTCCAGTGTTTGTGAAGCAATATCGCTTGCCTGTCGCATCAATGGAGTCCCTTACTGAAATAATTAAGAACCTTGCGTCCCGCGGGATAATCCGTCCAGTCCACAGCACCTTCAGTAATCCGGTGCTGGGGATATTGAAGCCAAACGGCCAGTGGAGACTCTGTGCCGAAATTAGGGAGCTCAACAAATGGGTCCATGCTTCCCGATGGCCTCTTCCCTACATTGGCCAAGGACTGGCCCAGATCCAAGGGTCACAGGTATTCACTGCAATAGACCTGACCAATGGATATTGGACTGTGCCTGTCAGTAGGGAGGACCAATACAAGATGGCTTTACCTTTGGGGGCCAGCAGTACACCTGGACCCGGACTCCCTTTGGATACATCAACTCTGGGAATGAGTTCAACATTTTCCTACATAAGGCCATGCCCGACCTGGGTGAGAGGGGTAACCTGGCTTATGTAGGTGATGTCCTCATCAAAAGCTCAACTGTGGTGGAACATATTTCGGAGATCAGTTATGTTCTGACCCAGTTGAGGGCCGCCAGAGCAAAACTTTCCTTTCAGAAAGAACAGTGGTGTAGAACCTGTGTTAATTTCTTGGGGCATGAGATTACTCCTCAGGGTCTCTGTCCCCAGGAAAAGAAAGTGGAAGCACTTCAGTAACTGAAAAACCCCACAACTCTGCGGGAACTAAGGAGCCTCCTTGGACTGACTAATTACAGCAGAAAGTTCATTGAGGGCTAGGCAGAGATCACCAGACCCCTGATTCATCTTTTGAAGGGGGGGTCAAGTGGGAATGGGGTCCAGAAACAATCCGAGGCAGCAAGACAGCTCAAAAGAAGCCTCTCACAAGCGCCTTCCCTAGCTTACCCTGTCAGAAACAAGGAGTTCTTCCTGGAGACGGGGTTCTCTAATACAGCAGTATTATACCAAAAGCATGTTTATCAAAAAGGGCACCTGGTTGATGCCTTGCTCTACCCAGGTGGGTAGTCACTTATTAAAGGGCAAAAATGAGAAAGGTCATAGGATGCCTGGCTGATTAACAAGTAACTGTAAATGACTTCTGACAAAAATGTATCAGGACAGTTCTGGGTACTGCAGTTAGATTTTTAATAAAACGGCAGTTAATGTGTTTGTAGATACACTTAATTGAGAGTAACACAATATACAACAGTATTTACACATTTTGAAGGTATAGTAACCAGTTTGTGAGTGACAAATTTCAAATATTTGTAACGTTTTTTTCAATGCTTACACATCCACTGAGCGGTCCTTGGGAAGTAGACCAATGGATTTAGTGAGGTGATAGCATGTTATAATCAGCACATATACATCAAAAAATGTGGGGTTGAACAAGGCCAACGCAGACAATATAACAGTCAATATGACAGTGTTTCGGCCAGAAAGTGAGCTTGGATGAGCTCTGATGGTGTGGCCTTCATCAGGATATTCCAAGGCGGGAAGTATCTAGTGAGGTCGGAACTTCGGAGCGCAGTGGCTCAGGGAGTAGCAATGTCAAGGGTACACTGGAGGATTTTCGAGGTCCTAGAGGTGGCCGTTCCTTGTCTTTATCCTCTGTGGAGGAAAAATTCAACGATTGTGAGAAGGCACTCCTGGCAATGGTGTGTGCATTGAAGAATTACCGCCCGTTTATCCAGGGGGAACACATCATAGTGGAGACTCCACACCAGCCTCTGCAATATCTCTAAAGTGACAGAATCCGGGCCGGAATTGTGAGTAATTCCTGAATTACTTCATGGATTCTGTCAATGCAAGGCTTTCCTGTGGAGGTCAGATATGGCCAAAACAAGAAGAGTCCCCTCGCGCAAGGTCTGGCTGACTTGCATGATTGTGCCAGAGAAAACTGTCTCGAGGACGAAGGTCTAAAAATCAAGGACAACATGGAGACATACCTTAATTCCCCCCACAAAGTCTTTGAAGAAGACAAGTGTGAGGGAATGCCAACTGCTTATGTGGATGGATGCTCCTACCATGTTGACAACACCAGGAAAAAGAACTTGTGGCCGGCATAGGGAATGCATGGGTGAATGAGTCCCCAGAACCCTCCGCTGGGTACAAGATTGGTCCCCGAAGTAGCCAAGTGGCAGAGTTGATGACTGTGCATCAAGCCATTCTCACTGCTGTCCACCATCAACTCCACGAACTGGTCATAATTACAGATTCGGATTATGTACGGAACGGGTTCGTGGAGCACCCGGTTAATTGGAAAACCAGAGGCATGCTATGTGCTAATAACAAGCCCTTCAAACATGGGAAGTTAATCCAAAACATTGATGATCTGGTCACCTTGAATGGGATGACCATCTACTGGAAAAAGATCAAGGGTCATTCCAAAGTAGAGGGACCAGACAAAACTGGAAATGACTTAGCTGGGCAGCTGGCCAAAACCAGGGCCATCCAAGGGGATCTAATAGAGATAGAGCCCCTGTTGGGGGAAATCTAGGTCACTGCAATCACTAGGTCCCAGACAAATGCTCACAATGATCTTTCAACTTCACAATGGAGTAAGGAGACCCCGGATGCTTTTATCAACACATTGAGGACCCTGAGAACTTTCCCCTGATGGATACCAATTACATAGGGAAAGAGGACCTCAGAGTGTTGATGAAATGTCCAAAAATGTTCCGAATCCAAGACGGTTTGTTGGTAAGGAAATCCCTAGCTGGCCATGATCAGTGTGTGGTCCCTACCTCATTCCGAAGCCCGATGTTAAGTCACGCCCATGATGCGGCCACAGCCAGTCATAGGGGGTTGCATACAACACTTGAAATCTTAAGAGAGGTTGCATACAGGCCACACAAGGGGCAGGACCTCGACCAATACTTGAAGGGGTATCTTGTGTGTGCACAGTTTCAGCCAACATCCCTCACACACCGTGCACCTCTCCAAAAGAGGGGAATGACACTGCCATGGTCAGATTTGCAAGTCGACTTCATAGGGCTCGTGATTCGGAATAAGTACATGTTGACTGTGACATGCTTATTTACTAAAAGGGTGGAATGTCTCCGGGTCCCAAACTGCAAGGCAGAAACAGCAGCTGCCGTGATGATCAACCACATCTTTTCGCGTTTTGGACTACCCCAAAGGATTGAGTCAGACAGAGGTAGACATTTCACCAGTGAAGTAATGACAAAGATGTGGGAGATACTGGGGGTTTAAAGGAAGCTACATATTGCTTACCGGCCAGCCTCCAGAGGAGCAGTAGAACGTTACAACAGAACCATTGTGAGCATCTTAAAAAAGTTTGTGGCAGATTCTGGGCCAACTTGGAATATTCGATTACCTCTTGTCCTAATGGCCATCAGATCTACCCCTTCATCTGCAACTAAAATGTCACTGTTTGAGTTGATGACTGGACGCAGAATGGTGCTTCCCCAGCATCTGCTTTACGGGACCCAAGAGCAGACATTAATCAATACCTCCACAACTCATGAGTATATTGAAAATTTAAGAAAACACCTTCAACATGCATTTGCCTATGCGCAGCGAAATCTAGAAAGATCAGCCGATAGCAGGAAGACTATGATTTAAAGACTACCAGGAAAGAATACAAAGTAGGAGACCGGATTTATCTATACAATTTCCAAAGGAACCAGGCCAAACAGCAAACATTTCTGCCTACCTGGAAGGGACCTTTTGAAATTGTAGATAAGATCTCACCAGTCGCCTACAAGATCCCCATCCCCAAAGGCAGTTTGGCAGAGGGGGAAGATAAGTCGGTCCATATTAATCAGCTAAAGTGTTGCCACCCTAGGCACACTCTGCAGCAACTGGAGCAGTCCTCTGGAACCCCAGAGGGAGCCACTCCAGATCCATAAAATCCCAACCCTAAGATATTCCACATATAGGCTATAAAATATAATAAGAATGCAAATGTCTCCTGATTCATAAAATGTATATGCTCGCCCCACTACATTAATAGTGGTGAGGAAATGTCTATGAATATGTTTCTGCCGCTTTGCTTTGTCATCCTTGGAGAGATAAAACATGGAGACTGACGGAGGAGGTCGACCCAGGAACCGGCAGCAAAGATCCGAGGGGCGGGGGTATCGCTCAATACTCCCATCAGGACTGGCGAGGAGAACCGATCGATCCCCCTCTGATGGAAGAAAAGACGATGGACTTTGCCATGTTGGAATCCGGAGAGATGAGGCCGACATCCCAGTCTTGCGAGTTCCATTGATTGACAATCAACGCCATCGCAAGAGGGGGGATTGTGGGATGTTTTAACCCACTCATCCAAGCCCTGCAACATCACTAGGCATTGATGGCAGCAGAAACATCATAATGGCCCCCGGAAAGCATGCTGCTCGCCAGATATCATCCAGAAATTCACAGTGAAAACCTGACAGATAGGCCACCATCCACTTTTGCCTCTGTCAGTGTTAATACAGGTGACCATTGCCATACCCCATCCTTTGGCTGCACACAGAGCAAAATCAGTGCAAAGGAATACAGAGCTGTTCAAAAATGTGTTTTCTTGATTGTTAAAAATGGCTAAAATCATGGCTCACAAAACCACCAAAAGATCCAACCTTCTTGTTGGGTATTCCACATGACTCCACCACAAGAAGCAACATCAATACAACGTCAGCAAGAATCATATGCTATCAAGTAAAATCCCCTTTTTGAAAGATATTGATGTAAAGACAGCTGTCAAAAAAGGGTGTAGTACCGTTGCTCACCTCTACCAGAAAGCTGGCATTTTAAAACAATTCCTTGTAAAAACTGAACAACTGAACCCAAACTATGCCAAGAAATACTGGCTATCAGAAGCCTAAGGGGTAGAGACAATGTAAAACCATGTTCTGAAATGACTTGAAGGAAGCAATTGTTTAATGTATGTATTAAAAATGTGGGTTATGTTGTAAGAAAAGACAAATTGTAACATTGGTTGCCGGGTTAAGAAGTTTCCCACACTGGGAACCCTTCACACCTGATCCCTAGACAAAATTCCTGCGAAGTACTCTGCCGGACCAGATCCAGACAATATCCAGACTCCAGACTCCAGATAGATCCAGAGACCAGACTCTAGAACCAAGCTCTAGAACCTGAAGCAAAGGCCCAATCCCAAAACCTGAATTCTTTTCAACAAGCCTTCAGGATCTTTTGCAACCTGATTCTAACCCCTAAAGCTTCCCAGGGGCATCTCAAAATCCAATAGCCTGGCTGAGCGGTTTTGCTGTTCTAGCTAAGAACCCTATGCTAGAACCCAGATCCAGACCCAGAGAGAGCAGTTCTGTATCCAGAACCCATCAGACCCAGACCAGAGGCCGTGTTGTGAGCAGAACCAGTGCCTGAGACCGTCTGGTGACGAGGGAAGTCCAAACCTGACCAGATCCATGACGATGTGCATTCCATTCCAAAACTAGGAGTGAGTATCTAGTCTAGAACTGTGCATAGTCATCTCTTAGTTTAAAGAAATCATATTCAATCCATTTCAACCTGTCCAGAACTGAAATTTACAATCGTGTGTCCATCCTGGTGATTCCAAATCCGTAAGCGTCATTTGTCAATTCTGAAATCTTGACTTTATTTCTGAAAATCTACCTCCACAAAAACGTCTGTATCTTTTGAACCAAAGCAAAATTTAACTGTCATTTTAAAGTTAAGATCCCAAGCTTTCCAACAAACCTAAAACGACATTCCAATTCCTTATAGTTGTTCCGTAATCGCAATTTACGCACATGGAAAAAGTGCCGCGAATTGCAATTTAGCTCAATTTCATTTTCTGTCAAAATAGCTGCTCCTTGTTCTCAATTGCTGAATTTCGTTTTCAACCTGGTAATCAATCATAAATCATTGCTAGTGTTGACCTGAACCAATCCGAAGAAACTATCACTTATTCTGAATATCCCTTAGTGAATTGAAATCATTTTAGCATATTTTTCCATCCATTGCAATCACATTCCAAAGCGTTTTGACCTATGTTTTAAAATCATTCCTGTGTCTCTCTAAGCTTGCTGGGGGGAACTGGAATTGAACTGCATTCTTGATTGTATTCTTGAAACCTGTGTACCCTCCTTCCCATCTCTTCATACTGCATAGTGGGGGGAGTGAGTAGTCACAGGGGAAAAAGTGATTATATTATTTTTTTATTGAAATCATATCAAGTTTATTTCGGTGTTGCATTCTTTCTGATTATTGCTTGTTTTCTTGAATCTTATAAAGTATTCTCTGCTACATTATCATTCATATCCATACTCCTAAGTGATTAAAGAGATTGTCAATTTTGTAATATTACCCATTGTTGATTACCGTACATATTCATAAGTGTGCTATTCAAATATTATTTTATTCATAAAAGTGTGATATATATATATATATATATATATATATATATATATATATATATATATATATATATATATATTGTTTAATTATTCAAATAAACCTTTTAACTTGCAAAACAAACCTACTTCTTGGCTCAGTGAGGTCGGGCAGATCCATACAGAGGGGCGTTATATAAGGGTTCATCATCCAGATTTAAGAACTTTGACATCAAAATATATAAATAAGGGCTTCCATTGGGCACCCCAGACTAGGCATTGACTTAGTTGGAGTGCTGCATTGAAGTCACTTACAACTCGCCATCCAGCTGATCCAAATACCCACAGACTAGGAGAGCAGATCCTGTGCCAATCCAGCGACCGGCTTAGAGGAACCAGTCCCGTGCCTGATATGCTGTCTTTCCTAGACCAAACCCAATCCAGACCAGCGCTGACGGTCCCATTAAAAAAACATATCTGTAAGTTTAAATAGGAAGAACTGCGTCCCATAGCATATGTCCTTTGCATAGTCTTGTCCCTATCCAACCCATCCTATCTTTCATTCAAAACCAGTATTGTTAGGAGTACCTTTGCCTTGTTTTATCCCTAGCTCAACCCATCCCATCTTTCCTTCAGAACCTGTATTGTTAGAACTATCTTTGCGCGGACCCTTTTCTCTTCTGAAGAAGTCGAGTTTACTTATCAGGTGGGTCACCCTGATCCAGTGACTGTAAGATTCCTGTGTGGTATTTGGTTCTTCATAGTTATTCCATAGTGTAAGCAAACCCATCTGTCATTTTAAAAGTGCATTTCTGTTTTCCATTCTCGCGAAGAAGTGTGTGACTTGGGTGTGTGCCGGATTTAAATCACTTACAAGTTATGAATGAATGAGGAGGAGTAAGAGGCTTAGGGTAGCCTGAAAGAGAGCTGTGTGTCATCTGCATAACTCTTAAAGTTAGAGGTGAAGATGAAGATCCTGTGGGCCAGAGGGGTGACGTAGACATTGAAGAACCAGGGAATAGGTTAGATCCCTGGGTGACACCACAAGTAGAGAGAGTTATAGGGGGAGTGTCCGTCCCAAGTTCCACTTGGGACGGACAGTCAGAGAGTAGAGAGGCCAGCCATGCCAGGGTCTGATATGTGACACCCATGGTATCACAGAGACGGGAGATCAAGATGTTGTGGTTTACTGTATCGAAGGCAGAAGAGAGGTCGAGAAGGATGATGATAGAATGAGAGCTAGAGTCAAGATTTGAGAGCAGGTCTTCACAGGTGTTCAGAAGAGCGGTTTCCGTGCCTCTGGATGCTCCAAAGCCAGACTGATGGTCATGGAGACAACCAACAGATTCCGTGTGGAAGGCTAAGCTGAGAGATAGCTAACTTCTCCAGGAGTTTTCCCTGAAAAGGAGTGATAGAGTTCGGGCAATAGTGTTCCAGAATAAAAGGGTCAGCAGAGGGCTTTTTGAGCAGAGGGTGCACAAGAGAATGCTTGAGAGAAGTGGGTAAAACTCCTGTGGCAAACGAGAGGATGCAGAGGTCGGCCAAGGCTGGAGCAAGAGAATCAATGTTATCCTTGATGGTTTTAGGAGGACATGGGTCAAACTGTTTGTAAGAGGCTTTCATGGACCATACTTGTCTAGTGACTTCCTCAGCTATGACAGGGGAGAGGGGGAGACAAGAGGAGGGAGTCCAAGGGGGGGGGCAAGAGATGTGGGTGCAAGCAATGGTGCAGCAATGGTGCAGGGGAGGGTTTTGGCAGTGAAATGAGCAGGCAGGGTTTGAGTGGATGCAGTAGAGAAAGGGACTGTAGTAGGATTAGCCAGTTCCTTGCAGACTTTGAAGAGTTCAACCATGTTGTTAAAGGCTGTGGAAATGCAGGCTTGAATATAAACTATTTTCTTGGAGTGGATGCAGAGTCTATAGTCCTGTTGAAGAAGGCGGCAAGCCAGTTTGTCAGATGGTGCACCGGAAGATCCCCATTTCAGTTTGCTGCTCTGCAATTCCGTTTAAGGGAAGCCAGTTCAGTGTTGTACCAGGAATTGCACTTTTTGGCAGGCTTCAGACGAACCCTCATGACAAGAGAATTTAAACTGTAAAATCGACCAGGTGTCTATGACACCCTGTATCTAGTCTGACCACTCTGAGATTATCTTCACCATCCAAGCCAACACTTCCAGACCCACCCCCAATATTGCACCCACTATACACACCCGCAACAAGAAGGACATAACAAAGGAAAAACTACTCCCTCTCATCCTCCCTCTTCTTTATAACACACTACCACTGTGCTCGGATCCTATGGTTCTAGTGGACACTTAGAACCATGCTTTACAAAAAGCTTTGGACACCATCGCCTCACTAAAATTATGTAAACCAAAGCCCCAAGCACACCTCAATTCGTGGTTCACACCGCACCTGCGGGATCTATGCAAAGCCAAAAGAAACGCTGGAAAGGACATCCATCTGAAGCCAACAAAAACACCTTGATTACTGCTTCATCCAACTATAAAGAAGCAATTCTCTCAGCTAAAAAGGAAGTCTATAACACACGTATATCGCTAGCTCAATCCAATACGAAATAACTATTTACAATCCTAAAAGAGCTGAATCGCCTATTACCCCCACTAAATAAAAATCAACAACAAAAAAACTATCTGCCACCTGACCTACCAACCTCCCTTATCAAACCCTTCCAGTTATCCCCATTATCCACCCAAGAAGTTGAATCCATTATCAACAAGATTAAATCTTCCAACTGTCAAGGCGACTCCTGCCCTGCACCTATTATCAAGGAGGCAGCCCATGACCTTGCGCCGTTCATCAACATCCTTATTATGCGTCATTCAAATTTGGCACTGTACCAGACAATCTGAGAGACGCTTGGGTCATCCCGCTTATCAAAAAACCTAACGTTGATCCGAGCAACCCCTAAAACTACTGACCTATCACCACAGTACCATTTCCCTTGAAAATTCTTGACCGTGCTGCCTATCTTCAAATTCAGGCCCACCTAGAGGAGAACAAACTACTAGGCCTTCGCCAATCAGGTTTCCGACCCAGACATGGGACGAAAACCGCATTGATTGATCTAAAAACAGAAATCAAGGACCTAAAAGACAAAGGCAAACTGGCACTTCTCCTCCTGCTTGACCTCTCAGCAGCTTTTGATTAGGTCAACCACCAAATTCTATGCCGTCACCTCAAAACTGCAGCCCACTTCTCAGAAGAAGCCACCTCTTCCTGGCTAACAGATGAGGGTCTTCTCATCTTCTGCTAAGGATGAACCATCTCTAGTCACTTGGGGGTCCTGCAAGGGTCCCGTGTCTCCCCGACATCATATAATGTATTTACAAAGCTGTTCTTTGATATTTTGGACTCTCTGTGTGTCACCTACTCAAATTACGCAGATGACACCCAGATACTGATCCCTATTACAGGCAATCATGAGACCGACACAAAGGCACTTAATGATGTCTACACAGTAATACAAGCCTGGATGGCACATCATGGGCTTTGCCTGAACGATGATAAGAACAAGTTACTTATCCTAGTCTCACCAGCTAGAATAAATAAACTGGATGACACATTCCAATCGTTCACTATCGACGGGAATACTATTAAAGTCTCTAGTAATACTAAGGGGCCGATTCATGGAACAAACGTGCGCCGAAAATCCATGCGCAAGCAGGCGCAAGGGAGAACAAGCGTGAGAAATGCAGCGCATGCGCACGCGTGCGTTTCAAGGAAGACGCTGTGCGTGCTTCCCGCTGTCCGTGCGCCCAATCCATCCATGCCGCACGCAGGCTTACACGGCGTGCGCTACGCGCACAGCAAAAGCGCACATAGCGCGGCGCACACAACCAAAGTGGGCCGAACAGTGGGCGTAACAAGCGGAATGGGGAACAACGCGTGAAAAAGAAGGCGTAACTGGGGGAGGTACTGCAGGGAACTACACGGAACGCCCACACGCACGCGAACAACCCGTATTCATGGATCCGAATACGGGAAACCCGCGCACGGCAAAAGACGCACACAGGCGTGAACGCGTCCGCCACACGAAGGCAGGGGGAAGCGTCCCCGCGCACAGTACAAAAGTGCGCGCAAACAACAAACACGTATATACAGCTACGATGAATGCCCCATTTGTCGCAGCACTGATCGTGGGACACCGCAGGAGGAGGAGAATAGCCAGGGCACGCATTTTCGCACCACGGACAAGTCTTTTTGGGATGCGTGACGACCAGGTCTATGGCAGGTATAGGTTTCCACCCCACATCATCCTAGACCTGGTCAGGGAGTGGGAAGATGACCTTACATCCCCCACCCTTTGCTCCCAAGCATTGAGCCCCTTGGAGAAGGTGCTCAATGTCCTGCATTATTTGGCCACTGGGTCATTTCAGCGGACTACTGCCATAGTGGGGGGGCTCTCACAGGCCATGCAGTCACGCTGCCTACACCAGGTACTGGCAATCATGACAGCGCGCCCCTCAGTCCGCAGGCACATATACATGCCCAGAACACCCGCAGAAAGGCAGGCCGTTGTCCTGGATTTTTTCAGGGTGGCACACTTCCCCAAAGTGCTCGGTGCCATAGATTGCACCCATGTACCCCTACGTCCACCTAGGGCCACTGAGCACATCTACCGAAACCACAAGCACTGGCATTCCATAAATGTACAGGTGGTATGCGATGCAAAGGGAATCATCACCTCTGTCTATGCAAACTACCCTGGCTCCACCCATGACAGTTTCATATACAGAATGTCCGCCCTGAGCCGGGCCCTGGAAGCTGGGCAGCATGGCGACACATGGCTCCTAGGTGAGTACAAATGCCCTTGCACATGCATGCAAGTCACACACAGACAAATACCCAAACCCTAATAATCTCAACTATTATCACCTCCCCAGGGGACAGTGCCTACCCTCTGAGCAACCACATGATGACGCCAATCCGGAACCCCACCACACCACCCCAGGTAAGATACAACACCGCCCATATTGCAACCAGGGCCATAGTGGAGCGCACATTCGGAGTGCTCAAGCCACATTTCCGCTCCCTTGACCGCTCTGGCGGGCAACTACTCTATGCACCACCAGTAGTGTGCAGGATCATTGTGGCAGCATGTGTCCTGCACAATGTTGCAACACGGCAGGGCATCCCGGTGGACATGGTGGTGCCCCCACATCCCCAACCACAGGCACAGGCGCTGCCCATGGGAGGGGACAGGGCACGTGGCGAGGAAGCCCGGACCCAGCTTGTGGCCACATTTTTCACCTAAACTCCCACCCCTGCGGAGTGCACACAGGCCTGGCACATATCAGGTGACAATCGATGATGACAAAGAGACAGTCAACTGTCACAACCCTACCACCCTGAGATAGTTGCCATGGAAGTGCCACATCGTCTGCATCCCTAGCTACTTAAACACAAGCTATCCTGTGTGACCAAAAGGCACACATATGACATATGACATATGACATGATATGGCCTATACACAAGTTTTTCAAGGTGCGATGAGGCAGGGAGGGGGGAACAAGGGAAGACAGACAACAGTACTACTAGGCCAGGTGTCATTTAGATTGTGCAAGTGCAGGGGTAGGGGGAAGGGAAAAGTGCAAGGGGAAGGGGAGGGAGGGGAGCGCAGTACAGGGGAAGTAGACCAAAAAACAAATATATAGGTCAGCTGGTGGCAACTGCAAAGGTAAGTGCAGACAAGTGCTGGGAAGGGGGGCTGTAGGGATAGAGAGACAGTACCGCAGTGCAGGGGTTGTCAGGGAGGCAGTGCAAGTGGAGAGTGGCTGGGCCAGGGACCGAGGTCGGTGAGAGTGGCCCAGTTGCAGATCCAGTGCAGTTCCAGTGAAGAATTCCGCAAGGGAGAGGCAGAGAGAAAGCAGAAGCAAAGAGGAAGGTCCTGAGGTGCTTCCCGAACCGGAGATGGTTCCCCTCAAGTTCAAGTGAGGCAGGAAGGCTGTTCCAGAGGGAGGGCCCTGCCGCGGAGAGAGATCTACCCCCAGCTAGTTGCTCTGAGAAGCGGATGACCCTGACATGCAAGGTGTGCATCACACACACCTGCAAAACAGGCCATGGCCATCACTGGTATGTCACTCAAACCCTCCCAAACCACAACATGACATGGCAAGCAATACCCATACACCAACACAGTAACAATAAGGTACACATTGCCATGTCCAAAATGTACAGTGGCATCAGACAATGATGCCTGACCTGGAATCAGATGAAATGACTGACCAACAACCTCCCACCCAAAATAAGTCATTTCCAAATGCATTACAAGAGTTGTAGATGTAACATAACAATGAATGCCTGTCTGCATGCACATTGTGCATTGCAAAATCAACACTGCAGCTTCTGTGTGCTGTGTCCTACTCCTGCAACACACTGCTCAGCGCACATCACAGTGAACAGCCATTGTGTGTGATGCACACCCTGAGCATCACATCTAAGCGACAGACCACATCAAAAAGCAAATTAGGGATGTACAGGATCCATAATTGGTCACAGAACATGTGCTGCAGGGACACAGTGGCCACCAGAAGGAAAACAGTGTACACGTGGATATGCAAGGGTGGGAGTACATGTGGTGCATCAGAGTGCAAGTGTGTGGGTCTGCAAGGACATGCACCCAACATATGGATGTGCACTCAAGTGACCATCAGTGTTCTCTACACATCACATGTGAACATTCACCATGTGTACACCCCAGAATGTCAAACCACAACTATCCCCTTGCACCTGCGGGAGTGTCACGAAACAACCACCCCACCGTGTCGCGGGTGCCTGCAAGGTCAAACTCACACAGGCCCCTGAGACCCTGGTGGGGAAGGAGGTTCAGGGACAGGTGTTGGCACACTGGATAACTGGAATGAGTGGCAGGAGAGGGGAGGAGGAATGACACATGAAAGTAGGGAATGCACAAAATGTACTACCTGCATCAACGCATGCACAATCCAAACAAACTTGGACATCATTGTCATGGCCTTCTGTAGTCTTGGCTTAGGAGTGGTACGAACCAACCACCCCCTCTAGGGTTTTGGCGCCTGCAAGTTCGGGGCTTACACAGGCATCCACAACCCCAGCGGGGAAAGAGGGTTAGGGAACGTTGCTTGGATAGGTACGGGAAGCAGGAACACCGGGTAGAGGGTACAGGATTCAAAATTGAATAGGATTCCGGGTGATTAGGGGGAAAAAAACATACCAAATTGAATCACACATACATCCATGCATTAGTGCACCCCCCAGAAAGCCTATGCAGAGCAGTTTGAAAGAAAAACAACAAGACACTTAGCTCTGGTTTTGAGTGCTGGACTCCTGCCTGCGCACTCTCAGGTCCGGTTACAGGAGCACTGCAATGCTGCAAAGAGAGCCACAGTCAACAACCTGTACGTGCCAATTACACAAAAACACACCACCAAACATGCCCCATAGCAACAAACTACTCTACAAACAGACAATCTGGTGTAGATGCTTCGTACCCATATATAACATTACCCCTGTGACGGGTCATACACAGTCAATGCAGTAAGTCAGCCGCCGGTGGGTGCGTGGCAAATGGAACACCAATGTGTCACAATTCACACAACATGCAATGTTCCCTGGGTAAGCAGACAGACCCATATAGCAAGCCATGACTTCAGAGCAAGTTGCGTACCACCATGACCGAAACAAAGTTGGCAGTGCATTTATCATAAAGTACATGGAAATGAAATGCACTGCACCCAAGTATGTCCCTTGCTGTATGTCCCTGTGAGCTGCCCCTTTCCATGTCTCGGAAGGCTACATGGTTGATACAAGTGCCTCAATGGACCTTGGTGTACCGGAGGGCATGTGCCACTGCCCCTGCAGGTGTCCCAGACAACCTTACAATCAACAGCCATCAGTCCACCAACACATCTGAGCTGCATTGTGTGCTTCAACACCAATATTTGTCCAAGCTCACCCTCAGTGCTGTGACTAAACATGCATGTGCAACTTGCCTGGTGCAAGCTTTGCTGTGTTGTGGCCCCCCTGTGCTGCTCACCTTGCCTGGAGTTCCTTGGAACACGTCAGCAGTTCTAGGATGTAGGTCTGCAATCCCTGTGCCTCTGCTTGTACACACATGTGCATGTGGGCACCAACAAACGTGTCCAGAATTCCGTCATCCAATGGGCCATGTCTGCTGGCTCATCCCCCTGCAGAAAGGGCATGAAACACATGATTAATGCTTCAAAGTCATCTGTGTGTGTCTCTTCAGGCATCTCATTACTTGACCATGTCAGAGAGTCACAGCATAAATCACACCATCAGTCCGTCTTTCACATCCAAAGTGTGTAACACTATCTACAGCATGAATTGCAAAAAGCACGTGTACAGTAAAGATAAGAAACATACTACACAATGCCTAGCAATGAATGTACACATTAATCATGAAACACCCCATCTAGCAAAAGCTGAACAGTGGACAATAACACAAAAATCATCCCCACTAGGGGTGTAAACACAAGTCACACAGCACCAGACATGCCACAGATATGGCAGTCCAAGGCCCTTGTGTAAAAGTTTGTGACACCGAAATATCCTTGCAAGCCCATGGATAAGGGAGGCAGGAGTGGCATATGTGAGTCAAGGACCCTAAGCAGCAAACACATACACAAGACAAGCCTGAAGGGCCCAGCTGGAACAGACAGTGGATGCCTTCAAAAGCCACAATTTTAAACTTTAGTAACTATTAACTAATTACACTAACTATGGAAAACCTACATTACCTAATTAAACTAACTATCAAACAGAAACTTAACTAACTAAACTAAAAGAAAAATCAAAAATGGCCACATACTACCCAGGGGGGAGGGGAGGCACCCAGGAGGGGGAGGTACAGGGTGCTGCTCAACATCCACATGCGATGATGCTGAGCCAAATAAAAAACCTCCATGGGCTCAACGCCTGCACAGCCCGACCTATGTGGGAGATAGATGGTCGTCAGAGTCTGGCTCATCCTGTAAAGGAGGACGTGGCACAGTAGCCTGGCCACGCCTAGCCGCAGCTTGCCCCTCGTCGGCAGCAAGTCTGCCGGACGGGTGAGCCTGGTTCTGTGTGACGATGTGATGTAGGTCTGCATGCAGAACCTCACGTGATACACGTGCTTCCTCTTGCAAGGTAGCACGTGTAACACGGAGTTCCTCCTGCAAGGCCTGGCTGGACAACCACTGCACCTCCCGGCAAGCCTGTAGCTCAGCCGAGATGGTACGCTCAAGCTGTGCAAACCTTTCCTCTGCCTGCTGCCTCTGGGACATCATAAGGACACCCAGAGTGGATCTGAGGGAAGCATACTCCTCCCTCAGGGCATCCATGTGCGCCTCTGCGTGAGCAGCAATTGCTTGACTCAGAGATGACATTTCAGCCTGGCGTGCCCTGTCTGAGGCCGCCATGCCCAGCCTGAGCGAGCGGGCCGTGGACCGTGCCGCCTGCTGCTGGAGAAGCACCTGCCTAGCAGGGGGGAGCACAGATCGGGCCACACGCTCCATGCTCTCAGCGATGTTCTCCTGCCGTTCTGAATTGGCAGTCATGTCTTGCTCCCACTCAGTATACTGCGGTTGCGCGCGGCGACCGCGTTGCCGGGCTTGACCCCTGCGGGTCCCAAGGACCGGGGGTCCTCGCTGTGTTGGCACCACCCGCAGCTGCACGACTATATGCCCCCGTCGACGTGATGTGCCAGGCACATCAGTGACTGGTGTGGAGGGTGACCCTGCGTCCCGATCCACCACGGGCGGAGGAACCAAGACTGTCTGATCCCTCAGTGCAGGTGTCGCAGACAGAGGAGTGTCCACATCAGAATCACTCACCCCTGACACATGGACTTGATGCTCATCCAACTCAACATGGACGTCAGAGTCATCATCAAGGCTGGACTCATAGGCAGCCAGAGACAAGATGGACTGTAGCACTTTGGGGTTTTTGTGGCCTACCACCCCACGACCCCCACTAGTGCCGGGTTGATGTAGTGGTAACAACCCTGTGTCTGGCATGACAACACCATCCTCCGCCTCCATTGCGTCATCACCAGAAAAATAGAGCGAAAAAAAGTCACTACACATGTCAGAAGCACACAACACACACACACACACCCACAGCAAATGCATCAGGCAGACATGTGACACACAACATATAACCTGCCATGCATGCTGGGTCAACTTTGAATTGCTTCTGTGATCAGACCTGTTGAAAGGTGGCAGTTTCCATGGAAGTGGGTCTATGCAGTGACGAAAATGTGTACGCCACTCACTACCTACATGTACAAGGACTCCATGGTGTGTGCCAGGAAATGTGAAGGCAGTGCAATGTCAAATTCAGACATCACGTGCATTGTGCATTCAATGTGTACCATATCTAGAAGCCAAGCACCCCTCCACCCCAGTACCAAAGCAGGGATGCCTAGCATGGTATCAAAAGGCTGACCATACACCTGTGTATTGACAGGCAGTGTTGACTGGCATCAATAGCTGAATGTGATTCAAGTGACAACACTGCAAATGATGCAGGGACAGTAAGCAGGACACATGATGAAAACTCTGGATTCCGCCCATGTGTGAAGAAGACACAACAACAGTTGGACAGAGTCATTGGCCATTGAACAGGCTGAGGCCTGTGAGCCACACAGATTGTCAGACCCTAAACATGTGTGCAACGCAGGACTGAGCCACAGTTGACATGGGAAGGCTGATGAGATGGCAGGCAATGTATGTAACCAAGGACTTGTATTACAGTGATCATCCAGTCAAGGACACATAGGGGCAGGCGTGCAATGCACATGGAGCATGGATGGGCACTCATGTCCCTACGGGAGATCTGACCTATGCACAGTACAAGTGAGATACCCTGCATCAAGTACTAAGGCTGTACCACACGGCATATGTTTGGCAGATTCTACGCTGGAAGTTAACATCTACACAGGACGCATGAGCAAGAAAGTACACATTGGCAAGATTGAAGAACACCAGTGCAAAGGTGTAACTGGGGTGCAAAGTGGCGGAGGAGGGGCAAGGGAGCATGCCTACATGGAGTCCCAGCATGCAGGCAGAGGAGACATGCATGACGGAAGCATTGCATTACTTACACATCAGAACCATGTACACGTCACATGTAGCGGCAATCATGCACAGCACATCCCACAAGTGAAACACACACGTCCTCAACAAACACGCATCAACACTCACTGGACTGGGCATCAAAGTCCAGCATCTCTCCCACTCCTTCGACCAATTCAGGTGGTATGAACTCCGCAACGAGTGCCTCTTGCGGAGTGAGCTCTTCCTCCTCTGGTGCAGGCCCACCGCCAGTCACCAGAGTCAAGTTGTAATTAGAGGCACGCTTGGCCTTAGTGCTGCGTTTGATGTCATTCCAACGATTTTTGCACTCTTGCGCCGTGCGCACCTCATGGCCGAATGAACTGACATGTTCCGCAACATGCTTCCAGTGGGTGTCACGTTGGGCAGCCGTAGTCTGACTATTGGCACCGACTAGCATGTCACGGCTGTGGCCCCGCACGTAGTCCACGAGGAAGTCCAGTTCCTGCTTACAGAAAGGCTTCTTCCTCGACGTGCAGGAGGTCGTGGCTGTGTGTGGGGTCCCAGTCTGTGCTGCAGGTGCAACCGTCCTCCTCTTGGACTGTGGCGCAGACCCTCGCTGGCTAATGCCGCCCTGACCAGTATGGCCAGTGGGTTCGGTGGATTGAGCCAAGGGAGTGGCAGGTGGAGGGATGACCAAAGGCCTGACACTAATGGACCCTGCGCAGCAACACCAGCTGTGGCAGGGTCATTGACCGCAACGGTCCTGGTTGGCAGACTCACAACCAGGGTGCTGTTGGGTGCATCTGCCCCTGCACTTGCCAACACCCGGCTGTTCGGGGCAGCAGATGACATGACTGCCCCAAGGACACGTATCTTGGTCTGAGCAGCGGCCTGCCCCTATGGTTTCCCCCCTGGCCTGTTGGAGATCTACCAAGGGCTCTTCAAATGCCAACGCAGCCTGCGCTGGCAGACCCCGAGCCTGGGTGGCGGTGTCCACAGCTGCACCTGCAGCTACCACTACCCTTCGGCCCATGGCAGTCGATGGAACGGACTGCCGGGTCACACAGGCGCCAGTGCCAGATGCAGAAGCTGCATCCCCCGGAACCACAGGCATGACTGCACTGACACATGGCACAACATTGTGCTCAAGTGGCGCACCCCTGCCTCTTCCCCCTCTGTGGCCGCCCTGGACACCCTGGAGTCCCCCTACTCCCTGGTCACCACGGCCACGTCTCCGACCACGCCCGCCATGAGGAGGACGGCCAGCTGATCCGCCCCTCACCTTTGGTGGCCTCCCAACCATGGCACAGATGTAGTAGTGCCGGCACAGATGGAGTGGTGCCAATGGGAGGTGTACACCACAATTGACCTGGGCAATTGGGGTGAAGGGGGTGGGAAGCAAGATGTTAATAGCCCCCCTGCACCTGCAAGGCTGTATGTGACCCCGGTGATGTAGTGACGGGTCACGCAATGCCCAGGCACCCCAAAACTGCAGCAAAACCGTGCACGCAACACTGCAGCCTACGTGCGTGGATTCAACCTCCCGCAGTACGCAGTGGCACCCAGTAACACGAATAACGCGTACGCGTTGGACACGCAGGCTACTATGACATAGAAAATGGGTGCGATACACAGGGGCACCCGTAGTGGGAAAAAGAGCGTGGCCGACTCACCGTCTGACTAGCGCGATGAAGAAAAACACGCGTAGCCAATACCTCCGCCAAAAGAAGAGATACGTCCTTGATAGCTGTGAAGTTGTGATGGCGCGCCAAACAACAGGAAGCAGCAACACACGTCAGTCTCCACGAAAGGCACGTACAGCGAACTGCTGGGCCCGCTCACCTTTAACCCCTGCTGAGGGAAACGCACGCGCGCGTCACGTCACTTACGCGCATGGGCCCTTTCCCCGTATTGCACGCGGACATGCAGTTTTACACGCGCGCTGAAATGGCCATGCACGCCTGTGCGCGTCACGTCACAGGGGCGCTCGCGCTTGAGGGGCCTTCAGTCCAATGAAATTTCGTATGCGTGCAGATGCGCTTACGCGCGAAGGGCCTTTCCTCAAATTACACGCTGACGTGCTGAATTTTCACGTGCCAAATCACTCCGTATCAAGCTGGCCACGCGTGAGCACACGGAAGACCACACTCCTGCCCAGAAGGCCGAACTACTGCCCCCCAGAGCCCCGAGCACGCTCCCACCTGCCATCTGCTGCTGCCTGACTGCCTGCTGCCCACGTGCCCTTCCATTTGCTGCCTGCACATCAGCCAGGGGTGCTGTTGCTGTGACCACCCCTGCTGGAACCGAAGACTCCCGACTGGGATTCCATCGCTCCACAGCCCAGCCCCAGGACCCAGTTGCCCACCCACTCCTGCCTCTGGGGTTGTCATGTCGGTCACTGCAACATCTGGCACCACTGACAACCCCAGGCCGGAGAGGCAGAGGGGCACCAGCTTCAGTGCCAGGGAAGTTGGTGTCCTGGTGGAGCAAGTTCTGGGGCAATATGATGCCCTCTTCGGAAGTTCCCGCGCCGACAAGGAAGGACGGACTCGGGTCTGGACTGACATTGTGACTGCCATCAACGCGGAGGGGGTGGCAGTCTGTGACTTCCAACATGTCAAGAAGCGCTTGGAGGACTTCAGGTCCAGGACCCTGAACAAGGCCCGGCGCCTCTTGAAGGCAGCGGATGCAAAGGGGCGCCGGGGCCACTTGTCGGAAGATCAAATGAGGGTCCTGGAACGCATATCCCCAGCGCTCCACGTCCAGGTCCTTGAGAGGCAGACCCGTCTGGAGTCGAGCTGTAAGTGTACATGCATCCTGATTGTGAGCTGTGCGTGTGGTGATGTTTCAGTAGTGTGCAGGTTGCACATCTGTTTGTATGGGGTCGAGTATGGGTGGGCGTGTACAGGGCCGTGGGGCTAACACATGCAAGGGCTGTAATGTGTGAGAATGGATGGTGCTTGTGTGTGTAGGCTTGCATGCCAAATGCAGTTGTGTGGGCACACATGTTTGGATGAATGTGTATGTAAGTAGACATGTCCGTGATGTCACGCATGTATGTTGTTTTCAGCTGCATGTATCAGCACTGTGTACATGTGCATTTGTGTGTATTTGACAAGGGTGCAACAGTGATGCAACATGGATGCATTTGACAGCGGGATGTGGAAGCCTGATTAGCAGATGTGCCATGGATGCCCATCTGAACACTGCAACACTTGGCAGAGGTGTACACATGCATGCAAGTGTGGTGGTGTGTGTACATGTGTGGTGCACTTCCTGTGTTGCATGTGATGTCTGGCTCAGCTTTGCCTGCTCATGCTGTTGTATGTGTATGGATGGTGCTGGCAGTTGCGATATGGCTGTGGTATGGCTCATGTGTGCGAGTTGAAATGACATGTGTGTTGGGGATTGTGATGGCATGTCTGAGGTTTGCCAATGCCACTCATGTACAACTGTCATGTTTGTATGTGTCTATTGTACAGTGCCCTGATGCCTGTGTTTTATTTCTCCCTGTCTGCAGCGTGAACTGATGAAGAGGGCGGAGAAGGTGCTGTGGAGCACAGCGGCGGGGATCCCACCGCCAGCCGGAGACGCAAGGCCCGGCTCCTCTCCCAGGTTGTCATCTCGTCGGGGAGTGAGGAGTCCGGTGCCGCGTCCCAGGCCGCAGCTGCCGGGGGGAGGTCCAAGAGGCAGAGGTTGGAGTTGGACTCCTCGGCAGCAGAAGGGGCAGCTGGGACCCCACAGGGCCCAACAGGGGAAGATGGCACAGAGTCATCCAGGTTGATGGGGGGTTTGGTGGAGGAGGAGGCCGTGCAAGCAACAGAGACAGGGTCTGGAGGTGGGGATCCCACTGGTGCTAGTGGTGCAGTGCAGGGCCAGGGACAGGAGGCAGCACAGGCCGCCGCGGAGGTGCCTGTGTGAAATCCTGTCCCTGATCCTGTCCCTGCATCATCTTGCACCAGCAGGGATGCCTACGTCCAGGGTTGTTTTCAGGCAGGGGATGAGCAAACGAGAACTGGCCTTCCTCTGCCTGCGGACGTGTCTATCCGGGTCCGGGTTGAGCCTGTCCTGACTGGTGTGGCGTTGCGTCAACGGGCCATGCGAGGTGACCTGCAGTCTTTTCATGAGGAGACTGCACGTCATCTCGAATGGCTCGTTGACCACGTCAGCTTACTGGGACAGGTCACCCAGGCCGGATTCCTCCGTTTGATGGGGCTTGCTACGACCCCCTCCTCAACTGAAACCCCTACGCGCCAGTCATCCTCCGTGCCATCTTCCCACCCATCAGTCACCTGGGTGCCCTGTGGAGCTGCCTCTGACGGTGCGGCCAGGCTGGTGGACGAGGCATCCCTGCCACAGTCGGGAGTCAGACGTCCAGCAGGGGTGGCCACATCAACGACTGCACCCCAGCCGGCGGAGGATGTGCAGGCAGCAGGAGGCAGTGCACGGGCAGAGGCACAGCAGCAGCAGCAACGTGGTGGGAGCCATGAAGGCTCGGGGCCTTCAACATCGGAGGGGCAGGCATCGGCCGGAGGGCAGGAGGACCCAGGACAGAGAGTGTCTTCCGTGTGTCAGCGGTTGGGCCATGCCATAGATGCGGAGCGGCAGCGGGCGGAAGAGGCACGGCTCACAATGGTCAGGGCGGAGAACTCCATGCGGAGGGCCCTGAGGCAGGCTGAGTGCCTCGAGGCAATCCGAAGGGGGTTGGAGGTGGACACGTCGACGGCCCTGCGGACCCTCGGGTCCATGGAGGACCGCCTCCGGGACATTGAGCAGGAATTCGATGATGCCCTGGCCCGGGACATCCAAAAGTGAGCCGTCAGACTAGCCCGCTGCCCTTGTACATAGTTATGTAGTTAGTGTTAGGTTTCCTTTGTTTTTTTATTTATTTTGGACCTTTTGGACATTGGCCACATTTTTGTATATAGTTTATTTTATTAGTTAGTGTTGTTAGATAGGTTTCATTTCTTTTGTTGGGATAATGGACCCTGGCTTGTTCGTCTGTACATAGTTCACTGTTGGATTTTATTTTTCTTTCACAATTTACCCATGGAGCAATGGCTTTCAATTATTATTTCCCATTGGATTTTCTTTTGTGGACAGTGACTTTGGACACCATTACTTTGGATTATGATTTTTGGTTTTGCTTTTTTTCACAGACATGCTTCTTTTCTTTTTTGTACATTCCCATTTCTGTTTCTTTATTTTTGAATCTATTTATGTTTACTTTAATACATATTTTTTTATCGAACTTCAATGTGTAGTATCATCTCATTGGTTTCATGCATATCATGATATGGGTTTTGAGATTCACTGACACCCATTGGGTGTATGTGAGGGACATGTGTTTCTTTCGAAACTTGCAACTGGTGTTCTGTCAAGTAATTGCCATTTCTGAGTGGGTGGATGCAATACTCGGGTGGGTGTTTTGCATTTGGAGGCTGACCATAGGGACCAGGGATCTAGATTGTGATGACATGTTGGCTGGGGAACATGAGTTGGGGCCTGCTGGCAGGTGGCCCACTGTGCTGGGGGGTGGGGGTGATGGGGACATGAGTTGGACATGGGTGGGGGCCTGGTGGAGGCTGCCCCTGCACTGCTGGGGGGTGGGTTGGTGGGAGACATGGGTGGGGGCCTGGTGGAGGCTGCCCCTGCACTGCTGGGGGGTGGGGGTGGTGGGGACATGGGTTGGACATGGGTGGGGGCCTGCTGGCAGGTGCCCCACAGTGCTAAGGGGTGGGGGTGGTGGGAGACATGGGTGGGGCCTGGTGGAGGGTGCCCCACAGTGCTGGGGGGTGGGGGTGATGGGGACATGAGTTGGACATGGGTGGGGGCCTGCTGGCAGGTGCCCCACAGTGCTGGGGGGTGGGGGTGGTGGGGACATGAGTTGGACATGGGTGGGGGCCTGGTGGAGGGTGCCCCTGCACTGCTGGGGGTGGGGGTGGTGGGAGACACGGGTGGGGGCCTGGTGGAGGCTGCCCCTGCACTGCTGGGGGGTGGGGGTGGTGGGGACATGAGTTGGACATGGGTGGGGGCCTGGTGGAGGGTGCCCCTGCACTGCTGGGGGGTGGGGCTGGTGGGAGTCATGGGTGGGGGCCTGCTGGAAGGTGCCCCACAGTGCTGGGGGGTGGGGGTGGTGGGAGACATGGGTGGGGGTCTGGTGGAGGGTGCCCCACAGTGCTGGGGGGTGGGGGTGATGGGGACATGAGTTGGACATGGGTGGGGGCCTGGTGGAGGGTGCCCCTGCACTGCTGGGGGGTGGGGGTGGTGGGAGACATGGGTGGGGGCCTGGTGGAGGCTGCCCTTCCACTGCTGAGGGGTGGGGGTGGTGGGGACATGAGTTGGACATGGGTGGAGGCCTGGTGGAGGGTGCCCCTGCACTGCTGGGGGGTGGTGGTGGTGGGGACATGAGTTGGACATGGGTGGGGGCCTGCTGGCAGGTGCCCCACAGTGCTGGGGGGTGTGGGTGGTGGGGACATGAGTTGGACATGGGTGGGGGCGTGGTGGAGGGTGCCCCTGCACTGCTGGGGGGTGGAGGTGGTGGGGACATGAGTTGGACATGGGTGGGGGCCTGCTGGCAGGTGCCCCACAGTGCTGGGGGGTGGGGGTGGTGGGAGACATGGGTGGGGGCCTGGTGGAGGGTGCCCCACAGTGCTGGGGTTGGGGGTGATGGAGACATGAGTTGGACATGGGTGGGGGCCTGCTGGCAGGTGCCCCAAAGTGCTGGGGGGTGGGGGTGGTGGTGACATGAGTTGGACATGGGTGGGGGCCTGGTGGAGGGTGCCCCTGCACTGCTGGGGGTTGGGGGTGGTGGGAGACATGGGTGGGGGCCTGGTGGAGGCTGCCCCTGCACTGCTGGGGGGTGGGGGTGGTGGGAGACATGGGTGGGGGCCTGCTGGCAGGTGCCCCACAGTGCTGGGGGGTGGGGGTAGTGGGAGACATGGGTGGGGGCCTGGCAGAGGGTGCCCCACAGTGCTGGGGGGTGGGGTGATGGGGACATGACTTGGACATGGGTGGAGGCCTGGTGGAGGGTGCCCCTGCACTGCTGGGGGGTGGTGGTGGTGGGAGACATGGGTAGGGGCCTGGTGGAGGCTGCCCCTGCACTGCTGGGGGGTGGGGGTGGTGGGGACATGAGTTGGACATGGGTGGGGTCTGGTGGAGGGTGCCCCTGCACTGCTGGGGGGTGGGGGTGGTGGCGACATGAGTTGGACATGGATGGGGGGCCTGCTGGCAGGTGCCCCACAGTGCTGGGGGGTTGGGGTGGTGGGGACATGAGTTGGACATGGGTGGGGCCCTGGTGGAGGGTGCCCCTGCACTGCTGGGGGTGGGGGTGGTGGGGACATGAGTTGGACATGGGTGGGGGCCTGCTGGCAGGTGCCCCACAGTGCTGGGGGGTGGGGGTGGTGGGAGACATGGATGGGGGCCTGGTGGAGGCTGCCCCTGCACTGCTGGGGGGTGGGGGTGGTGGGGACATGAGGTGGGAGCCTGCTGGCAGGTGCCCCACAGTGCTGGGGGGTGTGGGTGGTGGGAGACATGGGTGGGGTCCTGCTGGCAGGTGCCCCACAGTGCTGGGGGGAGGGGGTGGGGGTGGTGGGGAACTTGAGTTGGACATGGGTGGGGGCCTGCTGGCAGGTGCCCCACAGTGCTGGGGGATGGGTTTGGTGGGAGACATGAGTTTGACATGGGTGGGGGCCTGGTGGAGGCTGCCCCTGCACTGCTGGGGGGTGGGGGTGGTGGGAGATATGGGTGGGAGCCTGCTGGAGGCTGCCCCTGCACTGCTGGGGGGTGGGGGTGGTGGGGACATGAGTTGGACATGGGTGGGGGCCTGGTGGAGGGTGCCCCTGCACTGCTGGAGGGTGGGGGTGGTGGGGACATGAGTTGGACATGGGTGGGGGCCTGCTGGCAGGTGCCCCTCAGTGCTGGGGGGTGGGGGTGGTGGGAAACATGAGTTGGAAATGGGTGGGGGCCTGCTGGCAGGTGCCCCACAGTGCTGGGGGGTGGGGGTGGTGGGGACATGAGTTGGACATGGGTGGGGGCCTGCTGGAGGCTGCCCCTGCACTGCTGGGGGATGGGGGTGGTGGGGACATGAGTTGGACATGGGTGGGGGCCTGCTGGCAGGTGCTCCACAGTGCTGGGGGGTGGGGGTGGTGGGAGACATGGGTGGGGGCCTGGTGGAGGCTGCCCCTGCACTGCTGGGGGGTGGTGGTGGTGGGGACATGAGTTGGACATGGGTGGGGGCCTGCTGGCAGGTGCCCCACAGTGCTGGGGGGTGGGGGTGGTGGGAGACACGGGTGGGGGCCTGCTGGCAGGTGCCCCACAGTGCTGGGGGGTGGGGGTGGTGGGGAACATGAGTTGGACATGGGTGTGGGCCTGCTGGCAGGTGCCCCACAGTGCTGGGGGGTGGGGGCGGTGGGGACAGGAGTTGGACATGGGTGGGGGCCTGCTGGAGGCTTCCCCTGCACTGCTGGGGGGTGGGGGTGGTAGCGACATGAGTTGGACATGGGTGGGGGCCCGGTGGAGGGTGCCCCTGCACTGCTGGGGGGTGGGGGTGGTGGGGACATGAGTTGGACATGGGTGGGGGCCTGCTGGCAGGTGCCCCACAGTGCTGGGGGGTGGGGGTGATGGGGACATGAGTTAGACATGGGTGGGGGCCTGCTGGAGGCTGCCCCTGCACTGCTGGGGGGTGGGGGTGGTGGGGACATGAATTGGACATGGGTGGGGGCCTGGTGGAGGGTGCCCCTGCACTGCTGGGGGGTGGGGGTGGTGGGAGACATGGGTGGGGGCCTGCTGGCAGGTGCCCCACAGTGCTGGGGGGTAGGGGTGGTGGGGAACATGAGTTGGACATGGGTGGGGGCCTCCTGGCAGGTGCCCCACAGTGCTGGGGGGTGGGGGTGGTGGGGACATGAGTTGGACATGGGTGGGGGCCTGCTGGCAGGTGCCCCACAGTGCTGGGGGGTGGGGGAGGTGGGAGACATGGGTGGGGGCCTGGTGGAGGCTGCCCCTGCACTGCTGGGGGGTGGGGGTGGTGGGGACATGAGTTGGATATGGGTGGGGGCCTGCTGGCAGGTGCCCCACAGTGCTGGGGGTGGGGGTGGTAGGAGACATGGGTGGGGGCCTGGTGGAGGCTGCCCCTGCACTGCTGGGGGGTGGGGGTGGTGGGGGACATGAGTTGGACATGGGTGGGGGCCTGCCAGCAGGTGCCCCACAGTGCTGGGGGGTGGGGGTGGTGGGAGACATGGGTGGGGGCCTGCTGGCAGGTGCCCCACAGTGCTGGGGGGGTGGGGATGGTGGGGAACATGAGTTGGACAGGGGTGGGGGCCTGCTGGCAGGTGCCCCACAGTGCTGGGGGGTGGGGGTGGTGGGGACATGAGTTGGGCATGGGTGGGGGCCTGCTGACAGGTGCCCCACAGTGATGGGGGCTGGGGGTGGTGGGAGACATGGGTGGGGGCCTGGTGGAGGGTGCCCCACAGTGCTGGGGGGTGGGGGTGATGGGGACATGAGTTGGACATGGGTGGGGGCCTGGTGGAGGTTGCCCCTGCACTGCTGGGGGTGGGGGTGGTGGGAGACATGGGTGGGAGCCTGGTGGAGGCTGCCCCTGAACTGCTGGGGGGTGGGGGTGGTGGGGGCATGAGTTGGACATAGGTGGGGGCCTGGTGGAGGGTGCCCCTGCACTGCTGGGGGGTGGGGGTGGTGGGGACATGAATTGGACATGGGTGGGGGCCTGTTGGCAGGTGCCCCACAGTGCTGGGGGGTGGGGGTGGTGGGGAACATGAGTTGGACATGGGTGGGGGCCTGCTGGCAGGTGCCCCACAGTGCTGGGGGGTGGGGGTGGTGGGGACATGAGTTGGACATGGGTGGGGGCCTGCTGGCAGGTGCCCCACAGTGCTGGGGGGTGGGGGTGGTGGGGACATGAGTTGGACATGGGTGGGGGCCTGGTGGAGGGTGCCCCTGCACTGCTGAGGGGTGGCGGTGGTGGGGCCATGAGTTGGACATGGGTGGGGGCCTGGTGGAGGCTGCCCCTGCACTGCTGGGGGGTGGGGGTGGTGGGAGACATGGGTGGGTGCCTGGTGGAGGGTGCTCCTGGTGGCTGGGGGTGCAGGGGGACATGCGTTGGTGGGCAGTAGTGCAAGTTGACATGTGGGTTGGCTGGGGGGCATGGCCATGGTGGATGGGGTGCCTGCAGGACATGTGCAGGGTAGGCCCCTGTGGTGTGAGCCACCTGCAGGGGCCGTGGAGGGTGTAGAGGGAACACCTGGGAGGACCCACACGTGCAATTCACGTGTGGTGCTCCCTGCGCACCCCTGTAATACACGTACCCTGCTGATATCGCGTGTGAAACTTCCCACGCACCCCGAAATACACGTAGCCAGGACATTTGCGTGTGTAACTTCCCACACACCCCTGATATACATGTACCCTGCTGACTTTGCGTGTGAAACTTCCCACGCACCCCAAGATACACGTAGCCAGGACATTCGCGTGTGTAACTTCCCGCGCACCCCTGATATGCATGTACCCTGCTGACTTTGCGTGTGAAACTTCCCACGCACCCCAAAATCCACGTAGCCAGGACATTCGCGTGTGTAACTTCCCGCGCACCCCTGATATACATGTACCCTGCTGACTTCGCGTGTGAGACTTCCCACACACCCCAAGATACACGTAGCCAGGATATTCACGTGTGTAACTTCCCACGCACCCCGAAATACATGTAGCCAGGAGATTCGCGTGTGGAACTTCCCGCGCACCCTGAAATGCATGTACCCAGCTGAAATGACGTGAGCTACTTCCCGCGCACCCCAGTGATACACGTAGCCCGCTTGCCGTGCTGGTACAGGGTTAGCGCAGCCTTTTGCGCTGGATTGGGGATTTTGATGGCTTTTCCCTGCACGAGAGGCGTTCTTGGGGGCGTAACTGGCGCTGCTGCAGGGTCGCTGCGCCACTGTGCGCCACGACTGGTTTTGGTAGCTGGAATCCATGAATAAGCTGTGCGCGGAAATGCGTTTTGGCGCACGCGGCTGGCGCAGGGATTCGCACGCGCACACTGTGCGCCAGCTGCGTGCGCCACTTGTGCGCTGAATTCTATGAATTACCCCCTGAAACTCTTGGCATATACTTAGACTCCACTTTATCATTCCAACGTAAAACAAACGCAGTGGTTTCTGCCGCAGCTTACACTTGTAAACTGATAACTGCTTGCAGACCCTTTCCCTCTACTAATAATTGTATCATCCTGGCGAGGACACTTATATTGTCAAAGATCAATTATTGTAATGCGCTCTACCTTGGAACCAGCCAAAGAAACATCAACAAACTCCAGGTCACTCAGAACAATGCCATCAGGGCTGCCCTCAATTTTCCCAGGAAAGCACATATATCTGACACCAGGCGGAGCTTTCATTGGCTACTGGTTGCCTACAGAATCTCAATGAAAACATTAATGATCACACACAAGTGTCAAGCTAACCTCGCCCCTCAGTATTTGGCCAACTGCTTTACCACCTATATTCCCCCACGACCTCTGAGATCATCACTTATTCACTCACTGTCTATTCCTAAATTTAAACTACAAACAGCTGGAGGGGCCAGCTTCCCGGTTCTTGCGGCAAAAATTTGGAACACCACCCCCATCCATCTTAGAAAGGAGCCCTCCTTCCTGGCCTTCAAACGCAAAACAAAAAAATGGCTCTCAGTGCAAGACATAGCAGCACCACACTCATAATGCTTATCAGTATTTGCACCTGTTCCCACTGCGCCCTGGGAACTTGCACCTTGATGTAACAACTGCATTATTTATCTCTTTCATCCAGCAACCTGTAAGATTGTCTTACGCACCAGCTGTTCCTTGTCACATTCTTTTTGATCGTAACAACTGATCAATGTCCATGCAACCTATTATTGTAAGAACTATGTATATGTAACCTTCATATTGCAAGTATCATGTATATGCAACCTATCACATTGTAAGAAATGCGCATGGATGCCTCCGGGCCAAGCGCGCAATACAAATAAATAAAAACTAAACTACAACTAAAGAGTGTTGGACATGGAAAGGTGACAGTTAGAGAGGTCTGTCTCAGGGTGGTAGTCAGCCGCAGGAGTCGAAGGGGGAGAGTCAGTGGTCACCACACAAATATAATATTGATTTGGTGCTCACAGAAGAAACAGATCTTTGGTTGCAATACGAACATGACCTTTTCCAAGTAGGATAGGCATTTAGTGAGAAAAAATGGAGTGCAAGCTTTAAAAAAAAGGTATCTGAAACAAAATGTATTTTTAATTTATAAACCAGCTAGTTTGAAAACTTTCCAATGTTCAGTTCTAATGATCACTTCCACTGTACATTGCAGTCATAATAAGAATGTTGCCCTTGTCTTGCGATTACAAAATCCTAAAATAATCATATGAAATATTGCCTAATAGAAGGTTATAATGTGTAACCATACTCTTTTGAGAAACTCCTATGAGAATGGGCAAGGGGACAATAGCATCATTGAATTGTGCTGGCTGCTCTTACTACAAAACGTCATTGGGTTTTCAGGTCTTTTTTCAAACCTTTTGGAGATAAAGTTTTGTCTCCAATATGCTGAGAGAGTCCTGGATTTAGGGGCTCTCCGAATTTTAGAAGAGGAGGAGCCGTGTCACAGGCTAAGGATGTCCCTGGGGATGGGCTGTGCACATGCCCAGTCCAAAAAGCACAGAGATCCTTAGATAACTGTTATCATCCACATCATACGCTTTATTTCTGAAATATACCAGAAAAACCCAACATAAACAAGGAAAATAACTATTTTTCTTAGTTGCACAAGTTAATATGCTTCACAAAAATAAGCAGCCACACATTTCCAGTATCCAAAAAAGTTAATTAATATATACATCAAAATTTATAATAACATTTTACAAAGACATTATGAAAAAGAACACTAATCAGAAGTGTATGTAAAATTAAAAGTTAACCGTTTTCTTTAAATCATTTATAATGTTTGATTTTTCTACACTAGGCACTGGTTCAATTACTTGTAACAGCTCACAACCTTGATCTACAATTCAGAGTCTTACAAAAGTCCAATGCTCACATTAGGATGGTGATCTTACTATGTCCGATCAAGTGAATAAACCATTTGCATCTGAGATCCATCAAGTAATGGCAGAAAAATAAAAGGGGAACCTCATTCTGATTATAATGATTGATTGCACATGGAACACAGCTTCGGAGCATGCAAAGTCCAAGAATGCCTGATGAGTTGGCTGCAACCCTGTTGGATGAGAAATGGCATGCTGTCAGTCAACATGCATACTTATACGTCGGCTTGCTAGTCACACATGCTACATGGTGGAGGGGTATCCCACACGTGTGGAATGAAGGGTATGGTCATTTGCAGTCCATTGCATGTGACCACAGCAACGTGGGTGTAGTGGCTGCTGAGGGTGTACAACACACTGGCACAAGCTCTTTGAATCTTGTGCTGCCAAGGTGACCATTCCATATGATTGGGACGGGAGCCATTTTGGTACTGGGCCATTAAAGCACACATGGGTGCTGAACATAGTTGCATGAGTACCCATGAAAATGCATACTGCTGTGCATGGTTATGTACACAGTTACCCACCTACCCCTGCATGCACTGACAGCAGTGGCCTTGGCAGCGCAGGTGGAACAATGATATTCTGGGTACGCCCCCCAGGCGTGTTAGTGGGGCTGTTGTGGCAACACAGGTGACTGGCTGGATCACCCATGCCTGAACCCATCTCTGCTTGGGTATGCATGGCATTTCCTTGGGCCATGTGGTGGCATCTCACTCTGCCCATTGGACCATCTGAGCTAAGGGTCACATACTTGGCTTGGCCATTTGCCCAGTGCATTGTCAGGGAAATGGGGGACATTCACACTCACCAGATTGGTCTTAGCAGCTGGCTCTGGCCTGTGCTCCACCGATTCCCTTGACCCAGACCTACACCATCAGCCATCACCCTTGCACCATCTATCAATGGGAAGGGCAGGCGAAAGGGATGGAAAGTGACATCAGGGTCCAGCAGCACCACACCTGCCAATGCCAGCACTGCACACATTGGAAGTGATGAGCACACAGCCACAGGGACAGCACCACTGGCACTAGCAACTGCCCTCAACAGCCAGTCAATGTGAAGGTGATGGAGGAGCCAGCTGATGGCAGACATGCGGAAGGCCCTGTGCATCCAACCTCCCAACAGGCCCATGAAACACTCTTGTCACCTGAGCGGGACAGCCAGCATCATGGGCAGCATTGCCAGGAGACAGAGGGTTACCCAGACATCAGGTTGTATGTGTCATTGTGCTGAAGCACCAGCACTCCCCATTACCCTCAACCCATTCCCCATGCCACACAGTATGCTGATGAGGAGGCTGGGCATAATGGAACAGCACCTGGAAACCCTGGCTGATAGGCAGGTCCTCCACCTCCAGGCCATCCACGAAGGATTGTGAGGGACATGGACCATGACCAATGTCAGCGGACTGCAACATCTGCAGCCCTGGCTGTCTATGGACACAGGGTGCAGGAATTAACAGACGGCATCTCAGCCTTTGCTGAGGCCATGCAGTTGATCATGCAATACATCCTGGGGCTAGAGTCAGAACATTCCAGCTCCCTCAGCTCCACAGATGGCTCATTTCCCAGCACACCAAGGCATTGCTCGGCATGCATGATAGCTCCAAATAGGCTCGGAGACACCAGTAAGGGAAAGAGGCCACACAAGTGACTGGACATTTGTAAATGGGCACAAGGGTGTGTTGGGGATAGTGTTGTGGGGAGGGGGGTGGAGGATTTTTTGGGGATGGTGTTGTGGGGTGGGAGGAGTGGAGGGAAGGCATGTTAGGGATGGTGAATGGGGAGGCCTTCCTTGAGAGTGGGCCAATGAATTACTGTAGTACCTTAGATATAACCAAAACAGAAACTACCAGGACGAGGAAGACCGCAGAAAACAGGAAGATTACTGACTGTTCTAGTACTGGTACAAGGTGGCCCCAAAAAGGCATAAAGATCAAGCTGTCAAAACAAACAAAGGACTTTGAAAATCTGCCAGGAGGGAACTGGTAACAATGTGTGAGAAGAGATGATGGACTAAAGAATTTGTCAAGCCTAGTCGCGAGAAGCAGCAGAAGCGGAGACTGTCCAATGCTGGAGTTTCAAACCTGGACAGCAAACCCAAGTAAGAGAAGAATACAGGATGCCTTCGGGCAGCTGAGAGAGTCCTGCAGAGGTCTTGCTAGAACAGATCCAGGCACAAGACCGAGGAGAAGCAAAGCCGAGCAGAGTTGCATGCCGAGGCGCTGTGGTGCAGTGAGAACAGAGGAGAGACGTTGAAAGAGTCAGAGAGAGATAACCCTCAGTCCCAGGAAGCCCCAGTAAAGCCCTAGTGAAGGTAGAAGGTGGTATGGGAGACCTGGGGGAGACAAAAGGGAGCAAGCGAGGAGTGCTCAGTTGACTCTCTCAGTGTTGGAGATAAGCCCACTGACCACCAGAGAAGGGTCTGGGGCCCCAACATAAGTGGATTGATTACCTGAGAAAATCCACCTTGTAGCAATGGCAGAAATAAGTACACTAACCACCATAGAAGGGTCTGGGGCCGATAAGTGAAATGAGCATTGGAGGAAATCATCCCCACAGCAGTGGCCTACGTAAATCCACGGATGACCAAAGAAGGGTCTGGGACCCCAACATCAGTGAAGCCCACATTTGAGGAAAGCCTCATTGTCATAGTGACAGAGATAAATCCACTGAAACCCAGATAAGGATTTGGGACTTTGCTAATACCATGAGTGGCAAAATAAACACCTAGTTTGAAAGATCCTAAAAAGACTTCTCAAACAACAGGAGAAGGGAGTCATTCTCTTGGTAAGGAAATTAAAGACTTTTGAATATACTGAAGAGATGCCAGAAGAAGGGAGTCATTCTCCCGAGCCTTATTGTGAACTGTATTGGAGTGTGCAGTAATTCTCCTGGTATATAACATAGAGTTTGTACAAGGTCTGTTTGAACTACAAGCAAGGAGATGGAAGTCATTCCCCCTGGCATACTTTTGCAAGGGAACATTTCAGAGAACACCACCCGAATACCAGGAGAAGGGAATCATTCTTCTGGAGAAGAAACTTTCTGCTGGATCATATTATATTTTATTTGTAGTATAAGGGATAGAAGTAGGGTGTGACACAGGATGGTGGAGTTTGTTTGACAGACATTATGACAGATCCTTTAGTATTAGTTTGAGGAAGGGAAACCCCTCTGAGAAGAGAGGTATAGTGAGGGTTTCATTTTACTACGAATAAAAGTTTAAAGCAACCAACATGCCACACTTTTGTCAGCATCCTTCTTTCAACACCCTTACATATGGTGCCAGTAGAGTGATCTGACTCAACTGATAAATAGTTGAGGAAACCTGGAAATTACATATCCAGAGCAGAAAAAGATTTACAAACAATAGGATCCCTAGGCATGCCACCCAGTTTGGGATGACCACCCAGCTAGTCCCCTTAAAGACCTCATTTACCTTCCCCCTACTAGGTAGTTCAGATAGCATCGATGACCCTGAACAATCTACCCAAGAGACCTCAGAGAGATCAAAAGTGGGACCACTGCATGTAGAAATCCCTGTGCCTCGTTCTGAATATTCAAAGACCCCTAGTGAGTCTTCGAAATCCCTCTCTTCCCATGGGACAGAATCCTCAGACGAGTCAGGAAGACAAGGAAGAATTACCACAGGTAGGAGTCCCGGGCTCTCCTTCCAGTAGTAGGAACAATTCTAACAAATCCCTGATGTCCCTTCCTTATCATCGATCTAAATCATGAGATGGATCCAAAAGAGAAAAGAAACATGAAGGCAGTTCAGGGGATTGAGAGGACATGAGAACTCAGATGCCTCCCTTAACTCATGGACAGAGAAAAGGGGAAGAGAGACAAACAGAAAAATATAGCCCCAGAAAAAAGAAACTACCAGGTTCTCCCACTCAATTTCCCAATCTACCCATGATGAATCCAATTGTGATGGCGCAGGTAGGGTAAATGCAACATCATGCACTGCCTCCCACACCTACTAAGCAAGAGCAGAAATATAAAATGGGAACCTTATTTTCATAAAGTTTTTAGACCTTTTGTTGTTTAAGAAGTGCCATGTAGATTATGAACACAAGAAGAATCGAGTTAGTTTTTCCACATTTAAGGGAACTAGATTTGCTGCACTTCAGGGAGCACTAGGTTGCTGAATACATAGACAATATAGAAAACAATGAGGGGTGGCATGTATAGTTGAACAGGGTATATATCCATGTCTGGCATAAAGCCACAAGAGGCTCCTCTTGCAAGACCAATCAGGAAGAAATTGCCTCATCCCAGCAACAGCAGGGACAATATCAGGGAGGCCAACAACTGATGGACTAGACGATCAGGTTACAAGAGTGGGTGTCATCCCTTCTGAACTTCTTAGGGGCATCCAGCCAGGGTCATCCCAGTTAAGGGTGATACAGTCAAGGGTGAATACCAGCCCTTGGCCAGTCTCTTTGCCTCTTAGCCTACACGCCTATGAGCCTTTGCCTTTCTCCCTGTTTCACCTGTGAGTACCTGAAGCTTTCTAATTACTGTGCTGTATCTCCACACTGTGCAAGTAACCTCTAATGCTTTCACTCATGCTCCTCCTGCCGCTACTACTCACCTCTCCCTATGCTTTCTCAAATCATGCTACATCTTCCTTTTTTCCTATCCCCATTATACCTTCTCTAATGGCTATCCATCTCACCTCTCTTCCTCTGAGACTCAATTTTTCTTCCTTATCTCATCAACTGAACATTGCACTCTGGAATGCTCAGTCTGTATGCAACAAAGCTCCCTTTATCACGGACTATTTTCACTCCAGCTCTCCTCCCCTAGACCTTGTCGTTGTCACTGAAACCTGGATTTCTCCATCTGTTACTTGCACTCTGGCAGCCCTACATGACTCCAAACTAACCTGCATCCACTGTCCTCGACTGACTGGCAGAGGTGGGGGCGTCAGACACCTACTCTCTTCTTATACCTCACAAATCCCCAATGCCATGTCCTCTCCTATCTCTTTGAATTCAGCATTTCCAATATTGCTCTGCCTCACATTTTTCACCTCTTCTCTACCTATCACCCTCTTTGTGCCACTGGACCATTCTTTAATGATCTTGGACAACTCCTTGATTCTCTTTCCACATAACATCACCTCATTCTTATAAGCGACTTTAACCGTCCCTCTCCAACCACTTCACAGAAATCTGAACTTCCGTCTTTTCTGAGTGACCACACTCTCCACTTTGTCTATAACTTACCCACCCACAAAGGGTGTCAATGTTTGGATCTATTATTCATCTCCAACTCTCTCTTAGCCACTAATACTACTGTCACACCATGCATGTCTGATCCCTCAATTGTTTCCACCACCATCTCCTTTCCACCCTCTGACCTTTCCTCGCCACTTGCTTCACCTATTACTAAAAGGAAATTTTATTTGTATATTAGTGACCATAGAATGATTTTTAAAAAGTTATCAAATAACTCCCCAAAACTGGGTAATTTACAACTAAATTATTTGGCATATGCTGACCATGTTGTTAGGTTTCATCCAACTCCCACAGGTTTGCAAAGAGCTTTGGCAGCAACAAACGCTTATTTTTTTAATCAAAGGACCTTGTACTGAATGTTAATAAATTGAATATTTTAATGATAAATGATATGAAGCAGAGGAAGTTGAAATGTAATTTTTTGTTATAACATATGTGTGTGGAAGTGGTCCCCAAAGTTAAATATTGGTGTTTCATTGTCGAACCTAGCGGCTAACTTCCGCCCTGTGTCTCTACTTCTAGGCTACTCCAAAGTGCTCTAATAGGTTGTCTTCAACCATCTAACTAATTTCTTAGACATCCACAAACTTTGAGACTTTTTCACTCCTGTCAAGTAACAGAAACTGCTCTCATGAATGTGTCCAACTTCATCACCTCTTCTAAGCACTCAAACCTGTCCTCTAACCTAATTCTTCTTGATCTGCCTTTTGCTTTTGACACTGTCAATCATTATGATCTCTGCAATACTTTCTCTCTTCTTAGGCTTCACAATCAAGCCCTCTCCTGGATTGAATCCTACCTTGCACCTTGCCAATTATCTGTCTCCTGGACTAACAACGCATTTTAGCTCGCTCCTCTAACTGTTGGTGTTCCAAAACGCTCTTCTTTACACTCTACCTTTCGGCTCTTTGGGCACTAATCTCCCCCTTTTGGTTCTCATACCAACTCTTCAAGGTTAACACCCAATTCTTCTTCTCTTTTCCTGACCTCTCCTCTGATCACTCTTTCAAAATATTCAACTGTCTCTCTACCATTAAATATTGGATTGGTTTGCACTCTCTGATGTTAATCTCTACCAAAACTGTGGTACTCTTCTTCCCTGCCAAATGATCTCTCTCATCTCTTCTTCTGCCTATCCAGATCACACCTGAAACTCTCCCCTACCCTTCTACTGATAAAAGCTTCAGCATCATCTATGACCCTTTTCACACCTTATCTACTTTCATCTCCAAAACAAGAACAGCAGTTTGCCTCAACTGCCTAAATATTAGGAAAATCAGGCACCTCCTTCCTTTCAAAACTGCCAAGCATCTCTTAACCACTCTTGCCTTCTCTAAACTGGGCTACAGTGCCAGTATCCTCTTTGTTCTTCCGAACTGTGCTTTCAGTCCTCTCAACAAGATTAACTTCGTTACCAGGACTCTCTTTGAACTCCTGCACAATTCTTGCTGTATGAACACCTTACAAATACCCAATATAGTAAATGAAAATAAATACTGTCACCGGGCTGGATGGCTGATGTGCAAATCAGCGTCAGATTTATATTACTGCTCCTGGTTCCCAAATCTATCCACGGTAAGGCACCACTACATTTATCCTCCTCTTGGTAACTCTATAAGCCATTTCGTAATCTCGACTCTGCCTTCTCGACTACTCTTGTGGCTCCTCGCCCTCCATTTGCTTCCTGTCTCTTCCGGTCTTTCTCTCGTCTTGCACCACTTGCATGGAATTCTCTTGGCCCAGACATTCGAGAAACAGTCTACATGAATTTGTTCAAAACCAAACTAAAAGCCTACTTCCTCACCTCTGTGTTAGCCTCATATTGCCCGTCTCATCTGCCTGCTAGCTAATACTTTTCCCTCGCCTCTAAGCTGCCTCTGTCTGTCACATTCTCTGCTTACCTTCTAGCACTAAGCCCATCATGGTCATGTCCTGAGCACAGCTGGCCGTACCGCATACCTGCACTTAAACATGTCCAATGTTGGTTATTCTTAATCTATGTCTTTCAACATATGCATTGTCCTCGTTGACTGTTCCATTTACTCCCCTCCACAACCTGGTCAGAATGTCCCTCAAATTCACCCCATTTTAAGAAGATCACTGCTAACTGTTAAATGTGATTTCTTATCTATTGTACGTTCTTTGGTGATCAAAAGAGTATTTTTTTCTCCTGTATATAAATAAATATATTAGTACATTAGTTTTGTTGCATTGTGATGTAAGACCTTGCGAGGGTATCGCCATTTTGCGACAAGAACCCCAATTCGAAGCTGCACAATTTTATTTCTTTTTTTTATTAAAAAATGTCCTGCTTGGAAAACACCTTATATATATCTTTAGACTCGAGAAAAGCGAGTAAATGCTGAATGTGTCCAACCAGCTAAAATTCGAAAGTTTTCAGATTTGATTTAGCTGTCCTGCCTGTACCTAGCGAAAATCGTAAAATATCGATCTCCACCTACATGTTAAGGGGTCTCACAAAAAGGACTCTGTAGTGACAGCATGGCTAGGAGTTCTAGCATTCTTAGGTATCTGGTTATTCACATTAGCTTCACACTGGCAATGAAACTTTGAGCAGGAATTCCCAGAGTGGTGTCTTAGCCCTATCTCTACCAGAGCCTGGAAAAGCAGACCTCACCCCTTATACTAGCTCTCAGCTTGCAAGTCTTTCTGGAGGCTTAACTGTTCCTCAACAGTTCCTCTGCTCACATTTATTTAGGATAGCCTTCTTTTCTTCGAATTTTAGGAGATTTCTATCTTTCCCCATTTACATGAGATCCCCGGCTGAGAATGTTTTAGCCCAAGATCACTTCAAAATCTTACATCCGAGCAATTAAAAAAAAAGAATTATCATTCACTGCACATCTGGCCCACTTCCTGCATACAATCTACTAGCCACTTTGGCGACCTGTGGTCTCTTTAATAACTAATGAAGTTATGTTCCCTTCTCACAGGTACCCCTGGAATGCTGCAGATTCTCTGAAATCCCTCACTCAGTATAGGTGTGCTACAAAACCATTATAAGCAAGATGTCAAATTTCATATAGTGCTATACAGAGAAGTGCTATACACAGAAGCTCTGCCAATTTCTGTTCTACAAATTCTACAGTTTCTCCATATCAGATATTTAAGCTAACTATGAGTTGTTCTGGATTGTTGAAGTGTTAATTTATTTATTTACTAGCCATATTCATGTATTCAAACTGATCAATAGCAAATGCCACTTACACAAATATTTTTATTTACATGTGTTTGCCTGTTCAAATCTTTCATGTTAAGTTAACTTGTATCTCCTTTTATCCTTTCCCCTTCTCTGATGTCCTCTTCTATTCTCTTGCTGAACAAGGGCTGCATGCCGCTGGCTGGGGCACAATGTGCCACTTTCTTGGCAAGACTCAGAGCTGTTAGACCTGTATGGTAGTTACAGGCTCGCACAACATAGTATAATATAACTGTCTAGGCAATCATACTCCTTTTTACAAGCATGGCTCATTAAACTGGTAAGATGGCATAGTGGGGGTGATCTGCAGTTCACAGGTTCCAAACCTGGCAAGGACAATTCATTCTTTCATCTTTCCAAGGTCATTAAAATAAAAACCAATTTTGAGAGGGTAATAATAATTGTACATACAAATGTTCGAAGTAAAGCACTTTGGATACACGTACTATATTAATATTACTGGTATTTTGCTGGTTGGGTAAATAATAGAGCAGTTTACATTCATGTATGTTTTCCTATGAACAACACTTTCCGGGATTTAGTTTATTTTCTTCATATTCATTTTAGAAATATCTTTCTCTGAAACTTGACACGTTTTGCGTGAGGGGCAAAGCATTTCGCCTCTTTAGGCTCCATCTTGCACAATTCTGAGGATCCATTTTGCCCCTGATGTGTTGCCCTGATTTCACCATTTCATTAAA
This sequence comes from Ambystoma mexicanum, assembly GCF_040938575.1. Taxonomy (NCBI): domain Eukaryota; kingdom Metazoa; phylum Chordata; class Amphibia; order Caudata; family Ambystomatidae; genus Ambystoma; species Ambystoma mexicanum. Next base: position 1,400,557,568 of record NC_090922.1, read on the forward strand.
TGTGGGTCGGAGGGCTATATATATTCAACCAAAACTACCTTAACGTCGCGCCCACTGTTGTGCAGCCTATGAACACAATGATGACATCACAGATCACATCACTGACTGATGACATCACTAATTACATTACAGCAGTTACCGGCATAAGGTGACTTTAGCTGAATTTAAAGGGTTTTGTTGCATTAAGTTCTCACCTTAACGCCCCTAAAACTAACGTTTTTTCCCTGAATTTCAAAGATTACAATGTATTGCTCACCTTAAAGTCCCTGCAATTAATGTTTTTTCCTTGAATTTCAAGTTTTTTTTTTACAATGTATTTCTCACCTTAATGTTCCTGCAACTAAAGTTTGAACCTTGAATTTCAAGTTTTTTTTACAATGTATTATTCACCTTAACGTCCCTGAAACTGAAGTTTTTTGCTTGAATTTCAAAGGTTTTGTTATGCAATACATAATTGACATTAATAATACAGACAACTGGTCCAATGAAAACAATATATAATGAGTAGAAAGTAAAAATAAAAATAAATTGTACAAACACATTCCCCCCAAATAAACCTTAAATGTTAAAAAAATGTTTTTGCATATACAGTTAACTTTTTAATGCATTTACATTTATATGTACTATTGATAAAAAGAACATTATTAAAGTGTTACAGTAACTGTCTACCAAGACTAGACTAAATCTATCTTAAAATTAATCTTTATAAGACTACTGATCATATACATAAGTAGATATGTTTTTTTTTATTAGTTTTGTAGGCACGGCTGTAAAAATATATGCAGAGCTAAATGCAGCAACAACTGGGGGGGGGGATTTACGCAGCTCCCATTAGGGATATCCTTGGCTATGAAAAAATACATATTAATGTGTTTTTTTTTTTTACACACACTGAGTGGAAGGGATCAATTAAAGGTCTTTTATCCATATTTACAGAATGTGTTTTTATTGTCTATTTTAATAACTGAAAAATTGGTCATGAAAAGGACCATTTTGGGGGATAAGGAAAATGAGAGGGGAAGGGAAAACACTAGGATTGATGCATGTAACAAAAGGTTAAAAAAAGAGCATGTATTTATGTTTGCATTTTATATTTTGTACATTTTTTTGAATATTTCTTTCGAAAGAATTGGGTAAAACATAAATGGACACTTAACAATATACCTAGCGTTGGCAATGTGCTTTATGTTCCAAAAGATCCTTGCCCAGAGTGTCTAGGGTGCCACCTCCCATGTGGATCATACTGTAACAGGTTTTGTACATCACAATAAAATTAGAAATATCGAGTGCAGGCAGGATGGACTGAGGTTGGGTGTTACTTGGTAGAAAATAGTTGGTAATCAAATTGGAGGTCTGTGCTACAGATGACAAATACTGCTGTGCTGATATTGTTCCAGGTGCTTTGACATTATGTTTCACTTCACATGAGCCTTCTATTAGGATTCATCCAGTTCATCCCAATGAACATGGACAAGATATTGAATTCACGTGGATGTCCCCAAGCATTGGGATGGCTTGTGTGAAGTTCCCCTCCACAAAACCTTACTGCAGAAATTACACATGACCTCCTCAATCTCCTTTTCGCTGTGTTGGTCCTTTACGCAGAAATGTTGCCAGCTGTCAGCCAAGTTTTTGTGCACATTGCTTCATCTGCTGTGGTAAAGCCGAAGCCACACACAGCTCCTCATCATTACTGCTGGTTGTAGTCATATTGAAATGCAGGACCATGGAGGAAAAATAAAAACTGTAAAAAAACACAACACGAAAAGGACTCTGCCACTTAATATCAAACAATTTAAAAAAAGAAAAAAATATAACAAGCTAAAATAACAAAAACTGACAACCTACAAAGTACAAGACAATGGACAAAGGTATAGGAACAAGAAAAGTAAAAACGGAATGGATAAATCAAGGTACTGATTTTAAAAGTTTCTGAAGGCCCACAATGAAGTTCACACACCAAAAGACAACAAGCAATGACAGAAAACATGAAAAAGGTGTTTGGGAGAGAGTGGCACTGTGGTTAAGCGATATAGCCAACCAAAATATGTATTTCATATGCGTTGGTATACCCAAGCTCAGTGACGTGTTCACGCCTAAATGATTCACCAATCACATCGCCCAATGAGGAGTCGTACATGCACGTGGCAGTAGCCATGTCAATGGAAGGCCCAATCACTTTGAAAGTGACATTGACATGGCTACACGGCTTCGTACCTGCTTTTAACAGCCAATTGCATTATGGGCTGCATAGCCACATCAAGGAACGAGCTAATGACGAGCTGAGCCCATGCCGTTTGACAAAACCTGTGCATGTGAAATGTGCCAATAGAACGTCAACCTCCTTCAACTCAACGCTACTACACATCTTCACACCTGATGTACCAGTCAATCAAATCACGTGCTGCTTCTCTGTGCCTAATCTACATGTGACTTTTATGTGCATCAACGAACGATCCAATCACACGTTGCGATATATTGATGTGTGTACGCTCAGGCCTTTTGCCGAAACCTGCACATGTGTAATTAGCCAATGGTATGGTGACCACCTTCAATGTGGCTACACATGTTTCTGCCTGGTGCGCCAGCCAATCATATCACGTACTGCACTCTGCACCTACACGTGACTCCTATCCGCATCAAAGAAACGTCCAATCAAAGGTTGCAGTCTATTGACGTGGCTATGCATATGGAGATATCCAATCAGCACCTGTGGTGGTGTGATGCAATGAATAACCCCCCATCCACAAAAAAGAAAGTGTATATGCATCATTGCTATCAGTGCTTGTTGGTGAAAGGATATCCAAGTAGCTGCAAGATCATTTGTCACTTTAACCTTTTAATCCTTCTTCTGTTTTACCTACTTTTCAACTAATCCTCTTTTCCCTTGTATTGTGATTGATCAGTTTGTCTATTGTTGTGTTATTTATTAATATATTGTTTGAATTAAAAAATGTTTGAGGCATTGGGCCTCATTACGACCCTGCTGGTCTGGTAACAACAGTGATGGTAAGCCTACTGGCACCGTTGTTACCAGACTGGCAAAGTACAAGTTTGCAAGGCGGATGCCCTCCTGCCCGCCAGGTCTAGCCTGGTGTCTGTATATAGCTACATAAAAACAGCCTTGGAAAATCACACTTTCAAAAATAAAGGGTTGCTACAGTGTAGCATACGAAAATAAACATGCAGTATGAACTATATTAACCATTTAGGTAACTACAAACTTGGATTTGCATCAGCAAATTCTAAAATGAATTGCCCAGAACCTCAATAGTTTGTCCACCTACATAGTCATTTCACTACAATGAAAATATGTTAAAATACTGTACAAACATTATTTAATATTAAATTATCGCAAATTCACAGATTAATGTATTCAACCTTATTCAGGAAACCAAGCCATGTAACCTAATTATGTCCTCGGTTTTACAAATAAATAAATGAAGACTTGTCAACAGTGTTACATTATTTTGAGTATTCATCTTTTTAAAGTATAGTCATACCAATATTTCAAATAATAGGATCACAATACAAACATTTGTATGTTAACATATTAACACTTAGCAAAAACTACACTAATAACCTAACAAATGTCATGTCCATACTTCTTGTAAAGTCTGTGTGTGTCCTTTGTTTGGCCACCTACACACATGAGAAGTTCATAATGACATTTCAAAATGTATCCCTCATATTTAAACATTTTAAAAATGAGCAATTGTTATTTAACTATCTATAAGCACAGAGACCTGTGTGCAGTGTGGGATACTTTTATGATATAAAAATTCATTATACAAATATAAAAATTATATCTATATTGGCATCACAATATTTATTTTAGAATTTGGTGTGCATCCTTTTTTTGTCCACCTACACACCCAATAAGGTAATGGCAATTTTCTAAAACCTACTTTAAAAAGTTAAAAAAACTTCTACAGTTTAATGACTGAATAAATTGAACAATCTTTCTGAAATCTTCCAAACTGCACATAGAACTTATTTAAACATTGGACAAAGTAATACTTCAAGGAAGCAGTTTTTTATTGAATTGGGATGTTTTTTAAAGACTCTTGTAGGTAGTCATATCTTATTTATTTTAAAAACAATATGCTTTACTGTTCGTTCATCTACGACCTACCGTTTACTTGTTTCATATGTAAACAGTCCAGACCTTCTACACTCCCTAACACTCAAAATATTGTACACAAAACAATGTATCTAACCTAGCACATATAGGGAACACTTGAAGATATTAGAATGCACTGTGGTTTACACAATAAAATAGACATAGAAGATTGCAGAATGCTGTTTTCTCTTCTAATTTATGTAATCTTCTGAACCGTACCTCTACATTTATTTTGTACTATATTTAAAATACATCCTAGTAACAATCCATCTTTGACTTTACATAAACACTCATTATCCTATTCTTCCATTTAAAACTCTTATCTTATTTTTTTAAAATTTAGTTCTAATAACAATAAGTAAGTAATCTTTAAACACTTTGGCAATCTATCTTGGTGTGTGGCTATAGAGTCATTAAAAACAAGCCAATCTACTTCTGTATATACCCATGTTGTGAAATGTCCACAGTGAATGGATTCCCCCCATGAACAATAAATGAACATGTCTTAAAAGTTTTCTTTATGATAGAAACGTGAATATTTTTCAAAATGCATTACTGCCGTGATAATTTTCCCACCATCTACACTGTGTCTTTTAAACTCAATCAATACATACTTATTAAAAACTAGATTATGAAGTGTTGCTTGTAAATTACAACCATAGTCAGTGCATTGCATGTCATGGAATGCTTTAGTTAGAAGATCTTAAACATTTATAATTTTCTGATCAGGTATAGGCACAAATCTTTCAGAATGATCCTGAATACTGTAATCATTCTTACATTGGGGAAACCTATAATTCCACTCATAACTAATGCCTACATACCTACCTACACTAACAATTTCTTGCACAAATAAATCAAAGACAGTCATTACAAATTATTGAGCATCTTTCTGTGTATTTTGAGAACACTTGTAGCAGCTATTACATTTCAGACTGGCATTGCTGAATGTGTACTGTGGGTTTATTCATCTACAGATATTTTAAGAAATGAATGTTCCACACATAGCTGCTTCTCTGCTGTGGAAGCTACTTGTTGAATCAATAGATTCATTTGAAAGAAAATACACAAATCTGCATTACAATAGCATTCAACTCCTGTTTCATTACTACATCTACAATGATAATATGTTATAGTTTGAGAACTCTCAAACTCTGGTAGATTCCGTTGCTTTTTAGTCTTAAGAGGAATGATTTTATTTTAATATGGTTTCACTGACTCTTTTTGTTTTCTGGCTAAGAGCTTAGCAAGTAAATGTATAAGGCTCAGGTGAGGAGCATACAGTACACGTAAACCTATTATATTCTTCAAAGCAAGAAATTTCTGCTGTCACTTTTCTTTCATAAAAATGTATAAAAAAATAAACCGTCTATATTTTTCACTCGTGAAAAAGCTACATATGACATTCCTTCTTTAGACTCTGTAAGACCAATGTCAATAAGTACTGCTTTCAAAGTCAACAGCTTGTGATTTATGGTTGGTTATTGCATATGCAGAGCACAATGGAAACTGCGCTCTTTTCACAAAGGTATCCTTAAAAGCATGAAACGTGCAGACGTCAGAGCAATCAAATAAGTTTCTAGTACATGATCAAATTTCACTTTAACATTTTTGATATTTGTACTTTTAGGAAAAGTGTGAAATAAAATAACTCTTCCCATCGCTCCATTGACTAGACCAATTCTTACATTCTCCACATCCTCTTAAACATTACCTGTGCATTAATGCACAGTTTTTAAAACTGCTTTTTTTACCTGCTGTTTTAGAAATTGAATTCTCTAGTTGACCTAATCAAGCGTTTTCTCTCTTATCCAACTGTAATAGCATAACATGACCATCTAAAACATCACATAAATTGTATCTCCACAATATTTTGCTTCTCTGACAGTAGCCTTGTAGAGTTAAACTTGTTACACTCTGCAAGTGTGCACATAAAAGTAACATAGGAAATGTTTCTTTCCCTAAGAATCAACCTGATATCAGGCGGACTGCCATCTGCATGAAACATGTTAGAAATCAGTCTTCCCTTTAAGACTGCTTTCACATTCTCCTCAAGAACACCTATACAAATCTCATTAAGCATTTCTGCATACTGCAAGGATGCAGATTGCCTCATATTAATGGTAAGTTCCTCGAATTCAAAACAATTCCAAAGGTTAAAATGATCAATACTTCCTATACTTTCTTGACATCCTTACATTGCAGCATTTTGAAAACTGGTTGACCTTTCACAGAGTTTAATTGTAACAAGTCTCCAAAACAAGTACAGGTGTACCTCCAAATAAAACGTTGTAGTCAGTCTTCAAAACCCTGTTGCATTTGCAAGTGAATGAAAGCTAGCATCAAGTTAGTCACCATACTTACTTCATCTACAATCAAGGTATTTAATTTTCTAAGACCTTTTCATATGTCTTGTGCTGCTCTTGATACAAGTTTTAGATACTCTAGTTTTTTAGCATGCTCCACTGCTAGCATCAGCAGTCAATGTAAAGTAGCACCTCCTACATTAAGGGGCCGATTCATGGAACAAACGTGCGCCGAAAATCTACGCGCAAGTGGGCGCAAGCAGGCGCAAGCGGAAAAAAAGAGGCGCACGCGCACGCGTGCGATTCATGGAAGTCCCTGCGCGTGTCTTCCTCGGGATGTGCGCCAAACCCGTGCATGGCGCACACGTCAATGCAACATCCCGAAAGACGTGTGCGATGCGCACAGTGAAAGCGCACAACCTCTGCGCATACACTAGAAAGTGGGCGGAACACGGGGCGTAACGCGCGGAATGGGGAACAACTTGCGAAAACAAGGGCGTAACTGGGGATGTACTGCAGGGAAGCAGAGGGAACGCCCACACGCACCCGAACCACATGTATTCATGGAACCGAATAGGGCAAAGCCACGCACAGCGAAAGACACGCACAAGCCGATACACGTCCGCCACACGAAGGCAGGCGGTAGCGTCCCTGCGCATTACAAAAGTGGCAACATACAGCAATTGTGCGAGCGGGGCACGTGTATTTCAGGGGTTCGGGTGAACTTTCTCACGCGATTGGGCCTGGTGGAGCGGGCTACGTGTATTTCAGGGGTTCGCGTGAACTTTCGCATGCGATCGGGCCTGGGGGAGCGGGCTACGCTTATTTCGGGGGTGCCCGGGAAGTTCCACACGCGATTAGCCTGGGTACGTGTGTTCCGGGGTGCCGGGAACTTTCACACGCGATTGGTGGAAATCCACGTGTGTTCTGTCATCACGTGCAATGAGGGAAACACCTGCGCGCGTCACGTCACTTACGCGCATAGGCCCTTTCCTCGTATTACACGCGGACGTGCAGTTTCCACGCGTGCTTACGCGCATGACCCTTTCCTCGTATTACACGGTGACGTGCATGTGTGTTGGGGATTGTGAGGACCTGGTGGAGGATGCCCATGGTGGCTGGGGGGTGGGGGTGCAAGGGGACATGAGTTGGTGATCATTGGTGCAAGGAGACATGTGCCTTTGCTGGAGGGCATGCCCATGTTGGGTGGGCTGCCAGCGGGACATGACCAGGGATACAGGGTAGTCCCCTGTGGTGTGGGCTGCCTGCAGGGGCCGTGGAGGGTGTACAGGGAACACCTGGGAGGACCCACACTGGCAAATCACATGTAGGACTCCCTGGCACCCCTGAAATACACGTACTGAAATTGCGTGTAAAACTTCGTACGCACCCCTGTAATACCCGCACGCAGCCCAATCGCGTGTGAAACTTTGCGCGCACCCCTAATACCCGCACGCAGCCCAATCGCGTGTGGAACTTCCCGCGCACCCCTGAAATACACGCGCCCAGGCCAATCGCGTGTGGAACTTCTCACGCACCCCTGAAATACACGTAGCCCGCTCCCCCAGGCCCGATCGCGTGAGAAACTTCATGTGAACCCCTGAAATACACGTAGCCCGCTCCCCCAGGCCCGATCGCGTGAGAAACTTCACGTGAACCCCTGAAATACACGTAGCCCGCTCCCCCAGGCCCGATCGCGTGAGAAACTTCACGTGAACCCCTGAACTACACGTAGCCCGCTTGCCGTGCTGGTACAGGGTTAGCGCAGCCCTTTGTGCTGGATTGGGGATTTTGATGGCTTTTCCCTGCGCGGAAGGCGTTCTTGGGGGCGTAACTGGCGCTGCTGCAAGGTCGCTGCGCCACTGTGCGCCACGGCTGGTTTTGGTGGCTGGAATCCATGAATACGCTGTGCGCGGAAATGGGTTTTGGCGCACGCGGCTGGCGCAGGGATTCGCACGCGCACACTGTGCGCCAGCCGCATGCGCCACTTGTGCGCTGAATTCTATGAATTAGCCCCTTAATGCTTCTAAAACTGTTGGTGCAGTTACAATACATGACAAAGATCAATTTGTTACATTTTGGATCATAACTCTTATTGCATGAATTAAAAAAGATGTACCTGTTACTGCTTGTCCCCTAACATACAACAATATAGGTTTGTATTGGACACAAGAACATGCATGCTTGTCATGCTGTAAACCATGTAAGAAGCTATTTTTAATGTATTATACATTTCTTTTTGCTTAACCTTAAGTTTACTATTTCATCACAATTCACATCTGCAACTTTAGTTTGTTGTATTGCACTTTTATTTATTTATTTATTTATTTATTTATTTATTTATTTATTTATTTGTTGTATGCCCAAGCCCAAGGGTATCACGGCATAGTTACATAGAAAGCTTGACTTAAAGTTAAATGATAAAGGATAAGAATACTTGATCTTGGTTTTTACATATACAGTGGTTAAGTGGATTAAATACAGCATTTACTTTAACTATACAAGACGCCTCATTACGACCCTGGCGTTAAGGGTTTAACGGCGCTGTAAAAGGTGTTGGCGCCGTTAAACCCTTAACGCCTCATTACGAGACCCCTTTGCGGGACCCAACCTTAATGCCTGCTTTTAGCAATTTGCGGCACCTTACTTAGCGCCTTCCCCTTCCCATTGAGCCCTATGGGGCAAAAATGGGAATGGGGAAAGGCCCATGGTGAATGGGGAATTACCGCCCTGCCAACCTTGGAATGGGGTGGTAATTCCGCCATTCACCATGGCGGACCCCGGCATGGACCATGGTGCTAATAGCACCATGGTTTAGGGCCGGGGTAGTAATGAGGCCCAATATTTACATAGAACATGCAGTGTGGCGTTCCAGAAGAGATCATGGAGCTCAATATTTATTAAAGAGCCACGTTTTAAGGAGTTTCTTGAATTTAATCAGTGAAGGCTTGTTACTAATGTTAGCAGGGAGAGAGTTCCAGATTCTAGGGGCTGCTACAATGAAGCTAGATCTGCCTGTTCCTACGTTGTTGAAGCGTGGGATGTGTAACTATAAGTTTGTGTTAGATCTAAGGCATCTGACTGAGGCTTTGCGGTTGAGACAGTTGTTGAGGTAGGTTGGGGCCTTGCCAGAGACATTGTGTGTGACTGTGAGTGTTTTGTGGAGTATTCTGGCTTGATGGGTAGCCAGTGTGCATCTCTCCTGTGGTGTGAAATGTGGTCTCTTTTGCTTATGCCTAGTGCTGCTCTTAATGCTTTGTTCTGTAGTAGCTGCATTTTATTGATTTTTTTTGTGAGGTGCCTAAAAGGAGTATGTTACAGTAGTCTAATTTGGTTAAGATGAGGGTTCTTGCTAGTGTGATGCAGTTTTGTTGCGTGAGAAATGGGCGGCTTAGTGAGATAAGTTTGGTAGTGTATGCTATGGTTGAGGCAAGTGAACTGATGTGCTTGCACATGGTAATGCTACAGTCCAAGTATACTCCTAGAGTTTTCTCTTGGTTAGAAATGGGAATGGGTGTATTGTCAATGACAATGGATGTGTAAAATGGGTGGAGCTTGGCTAGGCGGGCTTTAGAGCTTACTATGAGGATCTCCATTTATTCTCCATTGGGACATAAACTATTTGCAGCCATCCAGTTTTGGATGATAGTGTACATTTTATTGACACAGATGGTGTCCTGTTCTAAATTGCATGAGATAGGAATAAGTATGTGTGTGTCATCTGCAAAATTCATGTAAATTACTCCCATTGCGTCTAATGCTGCGAAGAGAAGTTTGGTGTAGGTGTTGTAAAGCATGGGAGAGAGGCAGGATCCTTGTGGGACTCCTATCGGGACTGAGATGGGGTCTGCAGCTGTGTCTCCTATGGATACTCTTGAGGTGTGGTCTGAGAGAAAATATATATGATTCCCTGACCGCATCCATTTGTTTTTTTAAGTCCAGTAGCGCTGTTTCAGTACTGTGACCAGGGCGGAAACCTGATTGTCTGTCTTCTAGTAGTTTGTTTTCTTCGAGGTGGGCCTGGACTTGGGTATAGGCAATTTTATCTATGATTTTCAATAGGAAGGGTACTGTGGTGATGGGTCTGTAGTTAGTGGGGATGGAGGCGTCTAATGAGGGCTTTTTTCAGCAGGGGGATGACCCAGGCTTCTTTAATGCTGGGTGGGATGGTGTTGGTAGAGAAGGAGGTTTTTATAAAATGAGTGATAATGGGTGCTAAGGCTGGCACACAGACCTTGATTAGTTTGGCTGGGACTTTATCTCCTTTACAATGAGAAGGTTTTAGTGTAGCTATTGTTTTTTGTACTTGGGCTATAGTCACTGGTGTAAAGTGAAAGTCTGGTGTGTTGGTTATGGGAGGTGGTGAGGCAGTCTTGGCTAGGGGGCCTACTATTTTGTTTTTGGGCTTCCATTTTGTTTTGCAGTGTGCTGATTTTAGCAGCTAGGGCATCTTGAATGTTTGAGCACCAAGCTTTGTTTACTACGACAGTAGAGGGTGGTTGTATAGGTGTTTCCAATTCCTTAATGATAGCAAATAGTTCTAGCGATAACTTCTGGATTGTGCATCGGTGGGGGTTTGGTGTTTAATAGTTTGTCTGGTAGTGGCGTTAGGTTTTCCGAGGTTAGTTTCTTAGTGTTTCTCATTAGAATTGGTATCAAAGGCGGGGAGGGAGATGAAGAGTCATTTGTGATGTCGAATGTGATGAGGGAGTGATCAGTCCAGGATAGTTCCATAATGTTTTTTAGGGGTACCGTGGTATTTAAAGTTAAGATCCAGTCAAGGATGTGTCTTTTGATATGGGTTGGGGCATTAACAATTTGTTTGAATTGCAGTTCAAGGAATGCGTTATTAAAGGCTGTAGCATTGGGGTATGTTTGGTCATTATATCCCATGTTGATGTTGCCTAGTAGTACAAATTTAGTATTGGGTTTGATCATCGGGAGATGAGCAGAGGCAGTTCAATGTCTGGGTTGTTCAGGGAGCTTGGTGTTCTGTATACTATGAGAAAGTTGATGGTGGTTTTCGGGTCAGTGGCTAGTTTTAGCATTAGGAGTTTGTAGCCTGGTAACGTTTCTGTTTTACATTCTCTAAATTTAAGTGAGGATTTGAAGATGAGAGCGACCCCACCTCCTATGGTATCTTGTCGGTCTGATCTAAGAATGGAGTATTCAGGGTGTATAGCTAGTGAAAGGAGTGGGTATGAGGCTGTATGAAGCCAGGTTTCAGTTACAGCGAAGAAATCTAATTTGTATTTGATAATGATGTCATGGATGTCAGTGGCGTGTGCGCCTAGTGATCTAGCATTTAGTAGGGCTTCTGTTAGTGGTTTAGTACTAGGTGGAATGTTGTGGGGTAGTGTTTGAGGTGAGGGTATGTGGGGGGTAGTACAGGGGGTGTGGCACTGGTTGGTTCGAGATTTGGAATTGTTGTTAATCTGTTTCTGGGCAGTTTTAGTAATAATGTTTTGTGCCTCGAGTTTTTGAGTGCTGGAAGTGGTTCTGAATGACTGGTGGCGGGGGGGTGGTTTGGTTGTACGGGTGGATAGTCTGCAATTTCTTAAGACACTTGGCATATGTTTGATGCGTGGGTGTGGTATATGTGTTCTGTTGGATAGCCGAATGAGGCGGGAAGGGCCTAGAATGGGTATGAACAGTAAAGTGGATTGGGTAGCAGGGGTTATTATGGTGAAAGCTGGTGTTGTGGGTTGGAAGGGTGTGGGGCACGGTAGTGCGTGGTGTCTAGGGCAAAATAAGCATGCTAATCCTGCTCCTATCTGGAGGTAAGATCCATTGGTACAGAAAATCAAGTGTGCAGGTGGTGTGTTGCTATTGTCATGTTTGTATCTTGGATGTACCGGAAGTTATGTGCACTTAGTGAGAGTGTAGATGTCAGCATAGCGCACCCTAGTGCAATTATAGGTATAATTGTTTTAATTTGCACTATTACACAGTTAGCTGTCCCTGGGGGTGTTTGTGCTGTGGTGCGGCTTAGTATAGGGTACTAGAGGCTAGTCATGATAGTAGTGTTCAGTATTTCTTTCTAAAGAGTGTGGCAATGTTTCACAAACATAACAAATGTTTACAGAATCATTTGTGCGCAACACATATTGACATTAAGCCAGATGGCGGGGACATTGCAGTTTCTACAATTGCGCTTTCTACTTCTTGCATGGCAAGCTTAACATCAGTTTGAATAATTGGCTCTTTTTCCAATTCAGCTTACAAAGTTCTTCTTGTTGTAGTTCTTTCGCCAGTAACTCCAAGTACTGCTCAAATTTTGGATATATAATTAAGCTTTATTTTAGCAAAAATCTATTCTTCAAAGGTTTCAAAACTTCCAAACAAAGCACGCTCTAGACACCATGGGAAGAACAACTGCAAAAGAAAAACATAAATAAAATAATTCCCTTTTCTCTGCAGTTTGGCAAGACAGTTTAATGTGGTTGATAAGACATGCCTTCTCATGTCTAGGCCTCATGACCTGATGTCTAGAACTAGCTGGCCCAAGACTTAAGCTAAGTGCATTAATGCTCTGTCCATACATATGCAAACTAGCTAGACAATCTGCAGCTTCATAGCTAAAACACTCTCTATGTGAGACCAACGCTTGGAAGTTTTTGACTAGGGGCCTCATTACAAGGTTGGAGGTAAAAAATAGTTTTTAACTGCAAGGTGTAAATACTGTGTCCGTGTAGGAAATGGTCCGCTAACAGTGGCCTATTACGAGTTTGCGTGCACGAGCGTAGCGGCATGCCAGTAACGACATTACCGGCATGCCGCTAAAGTCCCAAAAAAGCCCCTTAGCGGCTTCATGGGAAGCTCAGACAGCACTACCGCCGCCCTCCACCTCTAAACAACGGGCCTAGCATCAAAGGATATGGCATTAGCGGTCGCCGCCATTAGCGGTCACCGGAAGTAACGTTACCGCGCCGGAACGGGAAAGGGCAAGGCGGCCACCTTTAACAACACAATCCATTGCCATCCTCACTGCACAGGACCAGTAGCCTCATTCAGACAGAGGAAAAACATCTACTACACCAGCATCATGCCAAAGACAATGAAGAAAGGGGCATGGCGGCAGCGTAAGGAGCGGTTCTCAGAGGACGAGCTCACAATGCTTGCAGACATGATGGCTGAAAATGCTGAGGTCGTCTTTGCAAATGACCGCAAGAGAACAGCCCAGCAAAAGAAAAAAGAGATCTGGGAACTAGTAGCTCATAAAGTGGGCGCAGTTGGGAACACCCCCCGCACAGTGAAGGACGTGCGTAAACGGTGGGATGACCTGCGCCTCAGAGTGTATAACATCATGCCGGCCAACCGGAGCTAGGCTCTGGCTACTGGCGGTGGCCCTAGCTCTCCTATTAAACTGAGCCGCTGGGAGGAAACCTGTGCCAGCACTACCGGCATTGAGTCCATTGAAGGAGTGGGCGAGATGGAACATGGCGCTACGTCATCAACAGATGGAGGTGAGTGCCCTAAGAAAACACTGTAATGCAAAGTTTGATGATAATCCACCAATCTGACCATGCCATAAGGCAATGCATGGCCCATTATAGACACATGGACACATCCCTGCATAGATGCCGTCCTTAGCACTGACACATCCACATGCATGCTGCATGCCAGTGCTATACTGGAGAAACATCACACAAACATGGAAACAACATTTGTCACGCTGCACACAGTCCACAACAAAAAAGCATGTCACACCGCATACACCACCTCAAACATGTGTTAACCTGACGTATGCCTGCATGCTCCCCTATATAGCAAGCAACCTGAATGTGAAAACTCAAATACTTAATTCTCTCTAATGTGTAGTACAGCAATAATAGCAATCTATGCATGATGCATGTAGAACCATTACTGATGGCGTCCCTCTCTCGGTCCCCCACAGGCTCAGATCCTGACCGCGAGGACTGGGACTCAACAGCGCAGGCAACAACTCCTAGGAAGAAGGCCAGGTTCAGCGATGAAAGCAACAAGCCTTCTACATTAAAAGGCTCAAGCAAACCACAACTGCCACAGAAGAGGAATGCACCACAGGATGCTACGTCACTGGTGCGGCTAAGGGCCACTGCCCCAGCAACTGTGCCCACAACTGCTGTGCCCACTGCAAAGGAGCCAGTGGCCGATGGTATCCTTTTAGCTACCAACAGCACTGTCGAGGAGGCAGCAGCCACGGCACCTCAGAGTGATGAGGATGTACGGAGCCAAGGCAAGGTGTGTGTCCCTGTGGAGGATGAGTCATCAGACTTACCTGGCACATCCAGCTCCCCCCATCACCCCAGATCACCCCATTCAGCACCACCAATGACAGCACACAGGATTAGTCCGGAGGGGAGCCAGGGCAAGGGATTTGGAACCCCACAGTCGAGCCACATAATCTGGGACACTTGCCACATGCAGCATCCACCTCCACTGGTGTCCAGGATGGGGTGCAGCAAATGGCACACACGAAGCAACGCCAGGAGGAGCTGACAGGGCTTGTGAGGGTTGGGACAACACAGCATCTTTGAGACAGACCATTGAGGCGAGCACGTCTCTCATATGCGAGGAGTTGTCTTTAGTGAGGCAAGTCCTTTTCCGAATAGCAGATGCCTTGGAGGCAGAGCGTCCTGCCCCAAGACTGGAGCAAGCGGGCACGGCCTCCTCCTCAAGCTGAACTCCGACCAGCCCCCTTCACCGGTCTACGCACAGCTTGCAGTGCTCAGACATGCCAGCACCAGATGCGGAAAGTGGGAAAAAGTAGCAGGGGCAGCCTGATTATGGCAATTGATGCTGCAACCTACAGCATTCGATAGAACACCATGCGTGGGGGAGTTGTGGGGGGAGGGGGAGAGAGAGGGTGTGTGGGGGAGTTGTGGGGGTAGGGGGAGTTGGAGAGGGTATGTGGGGGAGCTGTGGGGGGAGAGGGTGGAGGGAGAGGGTGTGTGGGGGAGTTGTGGGGAAGGGGGAGGGGGAGAGGGTGTGTGGGGGAGTCGTGGGGGAGAGGGAGGAGGCAGAGGTGTGTGGGGGAGTTGTGGGCGGAGGGTGAGGGGGGAGAAGGTGTGTGGGGGAGTTATGGGGGGAGGGAGAGAGGGTGTGTGGGGGAGTTGTGCGGGGAGTTGGAGGGGGTAGAGGTGGAGGGTATGAGCACTTATTACTTTCTATAGATTAATACACCCGTTGTGTACCTGAAAAAAATACTTGAGTGGACATTCCTTATTGTGTATGTGTGATTTATTGCTTTACAGTACATAGTGTCCATGTACTCCCACACCCAGTGCCTTTAGTCCCACTTTCATGGCACCCTCTGCACCCATGTGCCTCAGAAATATTGGTCATTCACAGACTGGCGCACGGCACTTACCTCCTGTGCATCGCCACCACGATGATGAGCCTACATCTTCTTGATCTTCTTCATCATCACCTGGTGGTTGCTGTTCAATGTCAGGGAGCAGGGGCATGTTCTGTCGGATGCAGATGTTGTGCAGCATGACACATGCCATGATGATCTTGGCCACCTTCTCATACCTGTAGAGGAGCACACCACCCGACCGGCTGAGACCGCGAAAAGGTGCCTTCAACAGACCAAAGGTCTGCTCGATGACCACACGGGTACGGGTATGGGCACGATTGTCGTCATCTTAGTGCCTGTTCTGTGGGTTTCAGACAGGGGTGAGGAGCCACGTCTTCAAGAGATAGCCACTATCACCTGCATGGGTGCAAAATAAGGTATGTGTCAGTCAAATCATGATGGACAGCTGTACTTATCACACATGCCTGCAGATATTTGTGGTACACATGCACATGTCCCTGGTTGTATGCACACATTTTATCTTGCCACAATGTGTGCTGTGCCATGGTCTTAAGTTGTGGATTGCGTCTTCAAGATGATACACGGTGTACACTGCCTTGATGTTGCTCATGCACTTTGGACGTATACCGCTGTGTTTGTTTTAAATATGATATGTGATGTGTAGTGTTCAGTATGATTTACTTACCGACAGCGTTGGCAGTAGTCTCTGCATTATTTGACATCCAGCGCTCATTATTCCCACAGTGAAATGCTGCACTATTGTGGTGTTGGCCCTGTGACAAGCAGTGGATTTCCTTGGTGGTTATGATTTGTGCACTCTCATGGATGCTTGTCCTGTGTAGTGATTTGCTGCAGACATTTACACTGCTACTCTACCCTGACAACCACTGCACCTAACACTACTACTGCGACTGACACACCGGACTTGTCTGTCCATAGCCGTAGCCGTAGGCATTCCCTAAATATATGCAATGTTAAGTCTGACACTTGACATGTATCTGATCAGTTATACCTTCCATGCTTCACGAATGGCAAATGTCTATACTGTTTCATTTACTGTACTACACATTGTATTCACATGTATCCATGAATGGCTAATGTCTGTACTGTTTCATTTACTGTACTTCACATTGTACTCACATGTATGCACCAGCCTTTGACAGGCACTGTAACTAAGCTTTGAGACTTCTTGTACTTTTGTGCCCAGCTGCCCAAGGGCTTGGTGCGCATTATCAAATTAATAAACAAACTTTGTGCATACTCACAGCATGTTGCTGGATTGTGTTACGGAGGGTGAGGACAGATGATGGGTGGTGGACATGTTGTGGGATCTGGGGTGGTAAGAAGTTTGGTATGATGTGATTGGTGTGCAGCTTCCATCATTGCTATGTGGATTGGTTGTCATGTTCAGTTTGGGATGCTTTGGGGTAAGGGTATTGGGATGTGGACATTGTGCATTCACCACAACAATGACACCATGGTGGTGTGTGCATCTCTCCCCCATTACACTGATATGTGCCTGTCATGAAACTTACCAAGGAGCCAGTCACGTCGTCCTGCATGTCACTCCATGAAGTGTGGTAGCGTGGAGTGGCGCAGGACCATTGATTCATGAGTTGATCCGGGAAATCGGGCACAACAATGTGTGATCATCTTGCTGGAGTCACATACCATCTGTAAAATGATGGAGTGATATAGCTTACGGTTGCGGTACACCTACTACATTGCATGCGGGACCACCAATCCCACATGGGTGCAGTCAAGTGCACCAATACAATTTGGCATGCCTGCCAGTGCATGGAAGCCAACTTTCATGTCAAATATCTCCTGGGCAGTCCGTGGTAGGGATATGTAGTTCCTTGAGTGCTTCAGGAGGGCATCCAGCACTTGGTTCAGCATTTGAGAAAATAAGGGTTGTGATATGCCATGCATCTGCCCCACTGTGTGCTGGTAGGTGCCAGGAAGTGGAGCACGGACACTACCTTTAGTAGAGGTGGGTTGGCGGTGCGTATTTCAATCAGGCTGACAATGTCATCGTGTATCATGTCCACAATGGTGGTGATGGTGTCCCGGTCCAGACGGTATAGGGTGTGGATCTGCTCAGGGGTTAGGTTGAATGGAATGGCTCTGATGCAAGGGATTGGGGACTGCCTGCGTGGTACCACTGGCTGCACTGGTGGGGCTTGCTGGGCCTGTCTCACCCTCCTTATCCTCCTGTGTCTCCTCTGTGGTGCCTGTTGTTGTGGTAGTTGTTGCTGGTGTTGCAATGCAAGCATGTCCTCCAGCCCCAGTATTGCTACTACAAGTGGAATCATTTTGGTGTGGAAAGGGGTGTGGTGTGTGGGTGTGCTCCTTTTGTGCTTGGCCAGACTCCATTGCCTTCACCTGTGCTGATTGTGCGCACTTGTGGCATTTGTGAACACTGCACATAGCTATTTGTTTGTGGGTGGTTCGCGATGCCGGTCTTGCCGGCATCCCGGTATCACTTATTACTGCCTTCATGATGCCAGTATTTGCATGTCCTCCTGACTTGTGATGTCCTCCTGTTAGTGGCATCCGGTATTGCTGGACCAAAGGGCCGCGTGCCCGCGCTCATGCCGGTAGGGGGGAGCACGGTATCAGCGGTGCCGCTAATACCGGGTTCTTGGGTCGGAATAGCCCGGAGCCGTATTCGATGCAGGTAATCCCTTACCGGCATCGTTTTTCCATTACCTCCAACCTCGTAATGAGACCCTATGACTTTTATCTGTTGATTAATCGGCCCATACCTCAGCTGCATTGTTCTTTTCAGCAGTTTGTCATGTATGCTGTAACATAACAAGTAACAGCTGGTGTATCATCAGCAATATACTGTACATCAGTATTTGCATTCCAAAGCTGAGCAATGACAAGATTGTAGTCATTAATGAATTGGCATTCCTTATTTCTTTTTAACTGATATTTATTTCTTGTGATTTGCCTGTAACATGGTGTCGAACAGATGACATCAAACTATTCACTTGAACAACTGGTGAATAGGCCTTGGAATGGGTGTAGTACTTGTCTTTACCTTTGTATTTTCTCTGACAGTGCTTTCCACATGGGTGCCTTTGAAATCTCACCACATTGTTTCGTGGATCAGCATTCACATGCTGAGCAGGAATGGAACAAGTAATACATTTTTCTATGAACTCCATCATACAGCCATCACTTTCTTTACCAAACTGATGCAACCAGGAATCTTTACAACAGCAAAGTCCAGCATTTCCTGGAGCAGAAACGAGCTGGGAGTAGATCTCTGTCTTCGGCTGTGGCCTCCCTCTGGAACAGCCTCCCTGCCACTCTGAAACTTGAGGAGAACCATCACTAATTCCGAAAGCAGCTCAAGACCTTCCTCTTTGCTTCTGCTTTCGTGCCTCCTCTCGCCTGCTGATCTGTTCTGTCTCGGCATCGTGCACCTGGTTACCATCTGACTTTCGGGCCCAGGTACCTGTTCACCATGCCTCCCACCCGCACTGCCTCCTGGCAATCTCTTGCACTGGAGTCTGTAGCTGAAAGCCTACAGTCCCCCCCCTTTTTCTGCATTTATCAGACAAACCCTGGGCCTCTAAACTCGGGTCAGGGGCTGGGTTCCCTGAATGGGGAAATACCAGGCCATTCCAACCTCAGAGGGCCCGGTATTTTCCCATTCAGGGAACCCAGACCATCCCATTCCCATTGGGCCCCCATAGGGCTCAATGGGAATGGGGAGCATGCTAACAATGGGCCCATTAATGACGGGCCCGCTATTAGCATGCTGGGCTGCTCGCGTGACCCGCTAAGGATGTCTGGTAAAACCAGGCATCGAGAGCGGGTCCCGCGAGCGGACCTCGTAATAGGGCACTAAGGGGTTAATGGCTCTGGCACGTTTACTGGCACCATTAACCCCTTACAGCCCACCTCGTAATGAGGCTTCCTGTCTGTTGCCTTAATCCTAGCACTTGCCACTTGCTGGCTGCATTACCACTGTTTGTTGCTTTATTATTATTATTATTATTATTTTTTTATTCCTTTGCTCAGCGGTTTCCACTTCTCCCCCTCCTATGCATTTTGCCCTTTCCCTCTCCCAGGCACTTGCGTGTTCTCAATGTCACTGGGCCTAGATAGATCATTGTTTTTGTTCTCCCTTGTTCCCCTCCCTTGCCTCGTCATGCTCTGAAAAACCTGTTTACGAGCACGATACAAATAAAATATCAGTATCAATATCAGTACCCGATTTCTGGAATGCCTGGGTAGCAGCTCTAACACCACAGCCCAACAGCAAAATCTGTGGCGGCTGTTACAACAGCTGAAAGGTTTTTGTGTGTTAAGTCTTTTAGAAATCTGCTGTTTTTTTAAATTTAGAATGTTTTACCAGGACCAGCTTCACCACTTATGTATAGGAGCAGAGGTTTATAATTTTTAGAGCTGCAGGTTTTAGTTTCATGTTTAAGACCATGTTCAGTTTCTTCAGTGACTACTAGATAAATGGTGAGCTGTTCATCATTTAGCTGTGATTTGAGCACTGACGAGTCTTCTACAGATTGTTTTGATTGATACATGGTTCTCTGTCATAGCTATTTCTGCTACATTTCGAATGTGTGGTTCTTCCTGTAAGGGAAGGTTTGATTGCCCTCAGGAGTGTCTTTATCTAGCATAGCTTCAATATTTTCCTCTTGTTTGCGTTCATTGTTCAACAGTTGTTTGTATTGTTTGAAATGGACATTTGTTATACTGCTATCATTTGCTTTGAATGCAGCTTCAAATTAGTCATGTTTAGATAATATTTTTCCTTTTTCCAAGGTTTAAAAAGTTGTAGCAGGGCCATGTAATAAAGTTATCTATGTTGCAGTGATTTATATGATAAAATTATTTGATTAACTAGACTAGGTTTTGTAGGTTTTACTAGGCTTCCTTCACAAGTTGAGAATGAATGTTTGCCATTTGTCTCATCTGGTGTGACATTGTTTGTGTAGGAGTACTTTTGGGCTATGTCGTACAGACACATGTTTTCCAAACTTGTACTTCTGTTTGGGTAGTATGTGTCAATTAAATTGGTAGGAATTTAGTACTCTTTTTTGGGATGAAGCTGGACCAAGGTTTAGCCAGACAATGTGTTCAGATTCGACATATAAGACTGCACCTGTTAAACAGTCTACAACTTTGTAGCAACTGCATTCTTTATGGGAGAGTATTTTTATTCTAAAGTTGTATATATTTTTAAAAAGTGGTATTTTAGCTCTTTTTTCTCAACTTTGGTGAAATAGGCTGTGGCATATATTGCAACTGCAGTTGCATTGTCTGCAATGTTTGTCTATATTTGCATTCCACAAGAGGGAAATGATTGCATTGTAAACATTGATGTACTTGGATGCTTTGCCCCTTTTAATGTTGTATGTGTTTTATGGGATTTGCCTTTTACACTGTGTCTAACAGAAGACATTAAGCTATTTACTGTCCTGTTGTTCAAACAGGTCTAGGGAAACCAAGGCGACATTTGGTATAGTATTTACCTTTGTTTTTATATCGACGTCAGCACTATTTGCCACACTTACTTTTTGGAAGCGTAAGATTTGTGTACGTAGCTCACTATGTGTGGTTTCTAAAGGGATGTCACAGGTAATTTATTTTTTAATGGATTGTAAAACAGTGGCATCACTGTCATTGCCAAAAGCATGTGGATGTGTGGTGCTCCTCTGGATTGATATTTTATCTCTGCAAGGGTTCCTTGGGACTGCCGCTGCACTTGGGGAAGGTCAGCTCACATGGGAGATGGGTGCCCAAGGCCAGGGACATGACCCCCAACCATCCTGGTACTCTGGCTGGCCTGAGTTACAGCTTCTCCCTCTGGGAAAGGACATGGAATGTGCTGGGCTTCCCTGGAACCACCGCTGTGCTTGGGGAGTGTTCATCCCAAATGGTAGACAGCCCCCATGGCCAGCAACATGACCCCCTACATCCGTCCGGGGATGGCGACGTGCTGCTGAGATGAGTAGCGCTGAAGGTGAGTGAGAGCACGATGCGCGATGCAACCCTTTCGTATTTGTATTGAACTGAGTTATTTTTCTCTGTCTTTTAGGTGCCACGACGTTTTCAGCATGGATGCTGATTATGAAGAAGAAATGCGGTGAGTAAGCATGGTATGCGGCGCCTCTAGATGTTTCCACGCTAACCTGGAGTGTCTTTTCCCTCTTGCAGATGGATGAGAAGTTCCGGAGACAGAATTCCCCCAGAGCGGCTGTGATTCAGGTAAGCGTTTGAAGCTCGTACAGTCTTTAAAAATAAGCGAAGATTTGCTGAATGCTTACTAATGCCTTTTTTCTGTTCTTTTCCCTTTTCGTTAGGAAGCGGCATACCGGGATGGGAATGACACCTACCGAAGATACCCGCAGAACAGAAAGAGCGATGAATGATGGGCAGAAGCGCCGCAAGGTAAGGCTGTTCCTAACGGTGTTCTTGTTCCTGCAGGAGCTGAGCGCAGAAGAAAGATGCAGGCCTACTGGAGACCGATCCAAACACGGTGAGTGTCATGCTGCAGGTGCAGAAAACACAAAGCATGTTTCTCAGCCTGGGCGTGGCTTAAATAGTCTCTGGGTATCCCAGGTGTCTCTGGGCTGAACTACACCCAAAAGACTAGACTGCACATGCAGTTCTGGGAACCGAAATATGTGGGGGCATCCATCTTGTCCCCATCAATTCACTACAAGTCCAATCCCCAATGTTATCCTATGGGAGTGAGTGAGTCTGGTGCCACAACTGCCAAGTCTGACTCCAAGTGGGTCTTTGGAGCGATGGAGATGCCCTTGAGGGCCATGTAGGTGATTGTGGCCTGGCTCTAGCCTGACATTTTGGAGGGCTGGGGACATGAGGGGCAGGAATCATGACTGCACTCCCCCCCAAGGCCCCTCTCAAGGTGGCTCTTCTGTCTGGTCCTGGTTTGTTTGGATGGTTTTGATGAAATCGTCTAAGCAAGCAAGGTGCATGGATGTACTCACAAGGCTCCCATGTCCTGTCTTGTGGACCATATCCCTTCCAGTCTACTAAGTAGTATAATTTGGATCTCACGTACTTTGAATCCAGGATGTCCTTGACTTCGAATTCTGGCTCCCCGGCGACTACTACTGCCTGCGATGGCGTTGTTACCCGGGTCCCATGTTGAACAGGTTTAAGGAGAGACATGTGGAACACAGGATGAATCTGCATGTTTGACGGCAGAGCTAGTCTGACCACCACAGGATTTATCACGGCGGTGACGGCGAATGGACCCAGGTATCTTGGACGGAAAGTTCGGGTTCCTTTAATGGACACGTGTTTAGACGCCAGCCAGAATTTGTCACCCACTTGGTAGTTGGGGGCCTTTGCTCGGTGTTGATCAGCAAACTACTTTTGGCGATTCTGAGCTTGAAATAGGTGTTCAGCTGCCCTTTTAAAGGTTTGAGAAATGGTCGTGTGCAAGGTTTTGACTGCTGGCATTTCCAGGGCTGTAGGAACATCCAACACAGAAGTATGTCGGTGCCTGCACTACATGGTATAAAAGGGTGTCTGCCCAGTGCTGGTGTGTGGGGAATTATTATAAGCATATTCAGCTATCCATAATAGGTCAAACCAGCTTCCTTCAGCTTGGTGTAACATGCAACGCAGATACTGCTCGAGCGTCTGATTTGTCCTCTCAGTTTGACCATCCGTTTGGGGATGGTGATTGGTGGATAGCCGGATGTCGATCTGGGCCATAGAGCAGCATTTTCTCCAGAAGTTAGATATGAATTGAGTACCTTGGTCTGAGACCAAAACTGAAGGAAACCCATGGAGCCGTTCGATTCCTTCAATAAATACCTTTGCCAGAGTGGAAGCATTTGGGAGCCCCTTAAGAGGAATGAAATGTGTCATTTTTGAAAATAGGTCCATGACCACAAGAATAGTGTTAAACCCTTGACTGGGTCGTAAGTCAGTAATAAAATCGAGGGACAATGTGTGCCAGGGTGCTGGTGGGATTTCCAATGGTTGTAATAGCCCAGCCGGTTTCTGCTTGGATGACTTATTTTGAGCACACACTCCACAAGATAGGATGAAGTGGATAATGGACCTCATTACAACCTTGACGGTAAGTTTTCAACTTTACCGCCAAGGCGTAATTTACGTTAACGCCATGGTGGATGGCGGAATTACCGCCCCATTCCAAGGTTGGTGGTGCGGTAATTCCCCATTCACCAATGGCCCCTTCCCCATTCCCATTTTTGTCCCATAGGGCATAATGGGAATGGGGAAAGGCGCTAATTACGGCACCGTAAATTACGGTGCCGTAATTAGCACTAAGGTGGCTTAGCGCCTTGCATTTTAACGCCTGCAAAAAGCAGGCGTTAAAATGTGAATCAGGCGTTAAGGGTTAACGGCGCCGACGGCGCCGTTAAGCCCTTAACGTCTGAGTTGTAATGAGGGCCAATGTCTTTATGCCACGTGGGCCACCAATAATTTTGTTTTACCTTGGCTAGGGTTTTAGCGATTCCGGGGTGGCCCTCGATCAAGGAATCATGATAACCAGACATGACTTGTTCTCGTAGTTCTTGGTTTGGTAAGAATAAACAATTCCTGAAGTAGGGCAACTGATCTTTTATCATGTAATGTTCTCCTTGTGCACTCCATGCTTGTAATTGATCTAGACTCATCAGGTTTTGGATTTCTTCATGTAATTCTTTCTGAGTTATGGTTGCTGTGATTCCTAGGAGCTTGTCACTCGGGATGATTGCTATTGGGTCAGGGGTCTGATACCCTTGCTCTTCCACTCCCATATTGGAAAGGGCATCGGCCTTCCCGTTTTTCACCCCTGGTCCAAATGTAATCACGTAGTCATATTCAGCAAAAAAATAAGAGCCCAACGTAGTTGTCGTGAGGATTGGGCCTTTGTCGTTTTTAGGTACTGGAGGTTCCTGTGGTCAGTTATTACGGTGATTGTGTGTCTGGCGCCCAAGGGGTAGTGCCGCCATGCCTTAAAGGCTGACTTAATGGCCAGGAGTTCTTTGTCTGTGACAGCGTAATTGAGTTCAGGGGGTGTGAATTTACGTGACCAGGAGGCAACTGGGTGTAACTGGCCCATTTCGGATCCTTTTGTGAGAGGACGGCTCCCACAGCCATGCTTGAGGTGTCCGTTTCCACCGGGTATGGGAGATCAGGGTGAGGGTGGCGTAAAATTGAGGCAGATGTGAAACTTGCTTTGCGTTCCTGGAAAGCTTCCTCAGCTTCTGTTGTCCACTGGAACTTTTTGTTGCTTTTCCTTAGCAATGACGTGATGGGATGCACGATTTGCGAAAATCAGGGATGAACCGGCGGTAGAAGTTTGCAAAACCCAGCATACTTTGAACCCCCTTGAATGAATTTGGGGATGGCCAGTTCAGGATAGCATCTACCTTGTGAACATCCATTCGGATTCCATTCGGGCTGAGAATAAAGCCCAGGGATTCCACCTCGGAGATGTGGAATGAGCACTTTTCGAGCTTGGCGTAGAGCTGGTGTTGACAGAGTTTCTCCAATACGGATCAGAAGTGTTTAAACTGGTCCTGCTTTGATGCGGAATATACTAGAATATCGTCGATGTACACTAGAGCACAGACATCAATCAATTCCCGTAGGACATCGTTCATGAAGTATTGAAATGCTGCAGATGCGTTGCAAAGGCAAAAGGCCATTACTTGATATTCGTACAAGCCGTATTTGGTGCGAGAAGCAGTTTTCCATTTGTCCCCCTTTTTTACGCAAACAAGGTGATATGCCCCCCTCAGGTCTAGTTTTGTGTAGATTTGGGCATCTTTGACTTGATCAAGCAATTCAGGGATCAGTGGCCGGGGGTAGCCTTTTTTTACAGTAATCTGGTTCAGTGCGCGATAGCCAATGCACGTTCTCAAGAGCCCCTCCTTTTTCGGTACGAAGAATAGAGGACTGGCTGCTGGAGACTTTGAGGGACGGATGAATCCGTTGGCCAGGTATTGGTCAAGATAAGCCTTTAGGTGCTGGTTTTCTGGTTCTGTGAGTGTGTAAATTCGCCCCCGCAAGGGATTTGTGCGCCAGGTATCAGGTCAATTTGGCAATAGTATGGTCTATGCAGTGGCAGGGTATTAGCCTGTTCTTTCTGAAAGACATCTTGAAAGTCCTGGTATTCACTTGGTAGGGTGTCGATTGCCACAGTCACAAGCGTGGAGGTTCTGGTGTCTATTGGTTGTTTCTCTTGGTGATAACATGTGTGGGCGCAAGTCTCGGGAAAGGCCAATTCTTTTGCTCGCCAATCGATTCAAGGATTGTGAGCTACCAACCCTGGCATTCCCAAAATCAACCGGAACTGTGGTGCCTTAATGAGGGCGAAAACGATAGATTCTTGGTATCCATCCTGGCACAGAAGGGTTAAAGCTGCAGTGCATTGAGATACTTGTCCAGAAACTATTTCCGTGCCGTCGACAGTGGTAACAGTGTTGGTGGTTGATTTAGGATGTAACAGAAGCCCCATCTTTGCCGGCTCCACTGTCAATGTATGATCTTACTGCGTGCATTCGAGATGGTTGTTGGTGATGGATCAAGACCACAGATAGTGCAAAATGGGAGGTCTGTAGTTCACTTTCTTCGCTCGACAAATGGACCCCTACACTTGCCGGGCTGGGGAGTTTTCCGATTCCTTGATGGTATCTTCCTTGTCCGTGGCCCCTACTGTCCTCCTCGGTGGCTTCACAGGGCACTCTTTAAGGAAATGACCTGACCATCCACAGTACAGACATAACTGCTGCTGTCTCCTTTGATCCCTTTCCGCTTTAGTCAAGGGGGATCTGACCCCCCTGATTTGCATTGGTTCTCCTGAACCTTCCATTGTGCGGGCAATATTGTCCTTTGAACGCACATACATATGGTGAGGGTCCGGTCTGGTTTGATCTGCTCTTCGGTCCTGCAACCTATGATCCAGTTGAACAACAAGGTCAATGAATTCTGAGCA
The DNA here is from genome assembly GCF_040938575.1 of Ambystoma mexicanum. NCBI lineage: Eukaryota > Metazoa > Chordata > Amphibia > Caudata > Ambystomatidae > Ambystoma > Ambystoma mexicanum. Next base: position 1,400,584,264 of record NC_090922.1, read on the forward strand.
GTCTTTCGGAGGGTCCAATACATGTGCGAGAATATCCTTGAGCTCCCCCCACAACACCCAATGAAATAACTTGGTTCTTTTCTCCACTGGCCATTCTGCTTCAACTACGGGTCTATTGAACGTGGCTATGTATGTTAGTAGGTCTTGATTCCCTTGGCGTAGGGACAGAAGTTCGTTGTCTAATGCCTGCCCATGAGTACAACGGGCAAACAGCTTTTCCATCTCCTGCTGAAAGCCCCTGAAGTCATGCACTAAAGGATCGTCTTTGGGCCACAAAGGGCACAGACCAATCCGCAGTGCTACCACTCAGGTAGGATAGCACTAAAGCATTAGGAAAGGCCCCTGGTCTACAAAGGAAGTGCAGGCGGCACTGGTTCATGAACGTTGCAAACCTCTCGGGATCCCTGGGGCCAAGGGAACTGCCCCAGGAAGGGTTATCTGAACGGGATTGGCTGATGGTGCTGGCATCAAGGGCACGCTTCCTGGCAATGGTGATGCCCTGCTTGTGACTGGAGAAGTTGCCGGCTTAAATCATCAGTGCGTTCTTTGCCTACTATCAGCTCTCTCCTCAGGGTGTTAGTCTCCTGCCTGGCTGCATGTACTTCGGAACGTAGCTGCCCCAACATGTGGGCTAACTGGTCGGTTTCTGACGTTTCCATGATGCCCAGGTGGATTTTGATGTGAGACTTTGTGTTCTGTAACGCTCACCTGATAACCACGGGGACGTCACTCAGCCTGTTCTGACCTCTTACGACCTCAAACCCTTCCCTGGAGTCTACTCGACTGGAGACTGGGCCTTGTTTTCTTGGAAAGTGTGCTCTCTGTCCTGCTTTCAGCACAGGGGCGCGTTGATTGATGCGGGCTCGTTGCTGCCTAGTTACTTCACTGGCAAGAGTCTGACAGGTAAGTTTAATGAGTCTTTTGAACAGTTCTCTAACTTCGTTCCTTTCCTTCCTTAGATGATGGCCGGTGTCCAGGGATGGCGACGTGCTGCTGAGATGAGTAGCGCTGAAAGTGAGTGAGAGCACGATGCGCGATGCGACCCTTTCGTATTTGTATTTAACTGAGTTCTTTTTCTGTATCTTTTAGGTGCTGTGACGTTTTCAGCGTGGATGCCGGTTATGAAGAAGAAATGCAGTTAGTAAGCACAGTATGCAGCACCTCTAGATGTTTCCACGCTAACCTTGAGTGTCTTTTCCCTCTTGCAGATGGATGAGAAGTTCCGGAGACAGATTTCCCCCAGAGCGGCTGGGATTCAGGTAAGCGTTTGAAGCTCGTACAGTCTTTAAAAATAAGCGAAGATTTGCTGAATGCTTACTAATGCCTTTTTTCTGTTCTTTTCCCTTTTCCTTAGGAAGTGGTGTGCCGGGATGGGAATGCACCGCAGAAGATGCCCGCAGAACAGAAGGAGCGATGAATGATGGGGAGAAGCGCCGCAAGGTAAGGCTGTGCCTAACGGTGTTCTTGTTCTTGCAGGAGCTGAGCGCAGAAGAAAGATGCAGGTCTACTTGAGACCGATCCGAACACGGTGAGGGTCACGTTGCAGTTGCAGAAAACACAAAGCATGTTTCTCAGCCTGGGCATGGCTTAAATAGTCTCTGGGTATCCCAGGAGTCTCTGGCTGAACCACACCAAAAAGACTAGACTGCACATGCAGTTCTGGGAACCGAAATATGTGGGGGCATCCATCTTGTCTCCATCAATGCACTACAAGTCCAATCCCCAATGTTATCCTATGGGAGTGAGTGAGTCTGGTGCCACAAGCACCAAGTCTGACTCCAAGTGGGTCTTTGGAGGGATGGAGAGGCCCCCTTGAGGGCCATGTAGGTGATCGTGGCCTGGCTCCAGCCTGACATCTTGGAGGGCCTGGGACATGAAGGGCAGGAATCATGACACATAGGTGGCAGTGTTTCTCGTGCTCCTTGACCGCAGCTTCGAAAGCACTCCGAAACTGCTCCCTCCCCGCATATTGGTGTGTCGCAGTACACACATAGAACTGTGACCCTGAAAAGCTAAGGGTCAACAGCATTCTGAATGGCCTGCGAGGTGGCCGATGGGTTCTTCTTCCCCACAGGAGTAATCTGTGTGGTGGCAGGAGCGGTTGAGGAAGATGGGGAAGAGCTTGTCAACCTGCTACCCCCTGAGAAAGGAACAGCCTTTCTTAGAGAACCTGCGTGGTTAGATCTGGTGTGGCGGTGCATGGAGGTGGTCCCGTAGGCGTACAGCCCAGGTTTTCCGTGATTGAGTACAATCCTACACTAAGTTGACTCACTCTGGGCGCTGGAGGTAGCACTTCCTCTACATCTCCGCACCTGATCCCTTCTCTAGGCCCTTAGGCCTTCAGGTTGTTGTGGTGGTGATGGTGGCTGGGGAAGAGGGATAGTGATGACAGATGCCATTTTGCTGGTAAATCCAAGCAGGAACACACGAACTGTAAGCAGGTGCTCTATACTGGATTGCCAGATTGAGAATGACTGAATGTAATGGATGGGTTCCTTCCGAGGAACCGTCTGCGGACTACTGAGTCACAAAGTTGTAAAAAGTTGACAGATCAACGAGGAATAGTTCTAGGAGATCTGGAATGGTAAATTTGAAACCTGAAACACCCTAGACTGGTTGGACATGAAGTTTCAAGGAGGGCAGGTACAAGAAGGACAGTGATAATCAACATTTCTAATAACATGATTTTTAACATAATTTAAAAGTTCCTAAAAGGCATTACTAAGTTCATCCAATTTTGCAGACAAGATCATGATTTCATTATGTACAGGATAGAGATTGTACTTGTGATTCTTGTGATTCTCCAGAATTAAATTGGGTGTTATTTCTTCATGTAAAGTATGTACTATAAGAAAAGAAGAAATTATTATTTTACTTAGCTCTGTATAAAGTACATCATTTATTTATATTGAAAGATGTATTGTTTACCATTAGAGATGTTATCATGCCTCATTTCCTCATTTGAGAAGTTTTGTTCCAACCACTCAAGTGTGTTTGCCATATCTGTTAAAATAAATAATTAGTGCTTTTTGCTTATAAGAAATGTTTTTATAATGAATAGTAATAATAATAGAGAAATAAATACAGTACTTACTAATTGGTAAGAGGTTGTGTTGAAATGAACGCCTGGTGTATGTTAGTCTGATGAAAAGTTCTACTGAAGTGATAATATGAGGTGTACAGTTATGGTTTGTGCTAGGTGCATTCCATTATATTGAGTGCAATGATTTGTACTCATCAAAACAAATCATTATGGGCCCAATTCATGCATTATGTGCACATAAAATTGGGTACTTGCATGCACGACTGCACACAAATCTGCCTTTGCCGATTCATGGAAATCGAAAGCGGTGTACGTTTGCTGGACTTATGTGGATTTCGCACTCGCTCAGCACATCTTAGTGAGCCGTCGAGGGCCTTCCGTGTGACTCCACAAGGGCGTGGCTTGCGCAGAGGGCGGTGAAGGGGGCGGAACACCAAAACTGGGGAAGAAAATACAAACAGGGTGCTTTCCTTGTGATGGACGGCATGCAATCCCTTATACGCCCACAACGGTGCGGCACGAGACATATACATGGTATGGATCACGCAACCTATCGGCCGGGAAATGGCCACGCAAGTCTTTCATACTCTCTGCCACCTGAAAGGCGGGCATAAGTACACTTGCGCTTATGATTCGCAGCATGGAGGTGGAGTTGCATGTCGAATTTTGGGGTGCGTGCACTCAACCTGGGTTCCGATCTAAGTAAGGGGTGTGTACGCAGTTCAGGAAAAGTTTACGGTGGTTCACATGCAGATTTCCTGAGTTATTATCAAGTTACAATTTTATATACATATGTAGTCAGTGTACAGGATACAGTTCCGAGTGACCCTGTGCAGGTACCCCGAATCGCAGACCTGCTTACGTGGGACCTCACGCACTGTTTGAAAGGTGCATATATTCACACCCATGAGAGCTTGCAAAAGTAGCTGTTTTGGCTGTTTATGCTTTGTGTGCGGACGTGGTGGGGACGTTCTGGGCATGACTTGCGAATACGGTTACTTTGCGCTGTAAATTCCATGAATATGCAGGATGCACATTTTTCTTTCTGTGTGCAGGCACGCGTAGTATTCTTCTCTGTGCGCTGCCTATGCAAGATTTCTGCGCAAAATGAATCGGGCGCTATATTGGAGTGATGTTGTTAATACAGGAACCTAATAATACATACACATACGCAACGGGTGCAGCATGTACCATATAAGTACAGTATTTTTAATCTGGTAATATTGGCCAACAAAATAATAAATGCAAACCTATCAGAATCTTGACTAATGTTAAACTTGGAATTAAGAGCTAGAAATACGAGACTTACTACACACTTGTGTTAGTACAAAAATACATTTGCAGAGCCACAATGCATAGAAATCTGAGGCACTTACAGAGAAACTCCAGAAAGGAGGAAAGAAACAACATCACCAGAAAATGACAATAACATTAGGGTTGATCATCATGCACACAAATGAATTGTGTGTTTGAGGCCTGCTTATTGCCCGATGTATGTGCGAACATATCAGAAGGTTAATGTCTAGATATATAGCACCTTTTGCATTTTTTAACTTCTTTTAAATAGGCTGTCTGTTTCTCATATGACAATGTAGGAGAGGATTCTCTCCAAAGTGTCCAGCCAAACTGTTTGGTTGGCGCTTTGCCATGTGCCTCACGTTACCTGCTGAATTTTGAGACTGCCCAACCACCAAAGAGAGGAGGAGAACCCCCCAGTTTTGTTGGGAAGCGCCAATCAAACAGTTTGGCTGGACACTTTATAGAGAATCCTCTCCTACATTGTCATATGAGAAACAGACAGCCTGTTGGGTATATGAAAGATTTTGAAAAATTGGAATTTATCATGATTTGATGGAATGACGCTGGGTGCCATACGCTTATAATAACAGGGACAGAAGACAGAGGAAAGCAGGCATTAAGTTCTTAAGTTTTGGAATTTTGCCGTTATTTGAACCAATCAAGGTTTAAGAAGACTCCAAGATAGAGAACCCTCGAGTTAGAAAGGGTGCATCGTCTTTCTAGGAAGACTGCATTTTGAATACATGGTTTCACCTTGAATAAGATCTACACAAGACACTACACACCCCTGAAGAATGTCCTACATTGTTGTGATAATGGGACAGAAACTTGTACAAGTTGGGATTTTGAAAAATTGAAATCTGAAATAGCCAAAATAACATCTGAGGCTAGGGGACTCAGTGTGATTAAGCCATACGGGTTTAACCAGAGATTAAATTTAAGTTTAGAACCGACTAAAGCTGATTTACTTATGTGGTTTTAAAAGTGGTTGATTGTTTTATGTGACATGATCATTTTTATGATGACTTTTTTAATTATGAATTTTGTATAACTAATAAAATGTGTACTGTTGAGCACCAGAGTGTTACTTACGTGCTACTTACCTGCAAGATAGGATACCCATGAGAATTGTGGCACTTTTTAGGAATTGAACTTCTTTTTGTAGATAACAGATTGGGGTTTTTCAGTTTCACTTGTAACCATAACATCCCTTTAACAAAGTTTTTTCACTGAATTTCATAGGTTTTTATTAGTGCAACTTAACCATAACGTCCCTTTAACAAAGATTTTTCACTGAACATATATATATATATGTATATATACTTGTGAAAGTGTGTATGTCCGGAGTTGGCTCCAGCCCTATAACTGTTGGTGGGCTAAAATGTTGGCCCAAGGTCAGCATACCAGTCTGTGGTGTGCTGGCAACAGAGAAATTTGACCAACCAAACCCATTTGTCTTGCGCAGGGCGGGGTCCGTCCCTGTGCTATCAGTATAGGCGATTTCAGGAGATTGCCAATTTTATGGTTATTGGTTCCAGACCCACAACAGTTGGTGGGCTGAAATTTTGGTCTGAGGTTGGCATAACCTCTGGGGTGTACTGGCAATTGTGAACTCTGAACAACCCCACCCATTCACCCTGCATAGGGCAGGGTCCGGCCCTGTGTTATCAGTGTAAGCAATTTTGGGAGATTGACGATTTTGCAACTTTTCCAAAAATCGGAAGTCAGTACACAAGGCCGTTGTACCAGTCTTGGGTGTTTTTTCGATAGTGACATTTGACCAACCCCACACATTCACCCTGCACAGGGGTGGAGCGGAGTCCGTCCCTGTGCTATCAGTATAGGCAATTTCAGGAGATTGCCGATTTTGCGATTTTTCTTAAATAGGAAGTTATGACACAATAAAACATACACAAGGCTATAGCAGACCCCCACGTGCATTTCAGCTACAGACCCGTGCAACGCTGGGTGGTACCACGAATGTATCTGTTTGTAGTTGCAAAGGCACCTCTCTGCAAAGATTCACCCCAATGGCATAGAAAGCTTGCAAAAACCCATTGAACATAGGTCCCAAAGCGGTTTTGAAAAATATTGCATTGTAAGAATACCAAAAAATGGAAACAAATAAATAATCTCTGCGCCAACGAATTCTATTATGCAGGAGGAAAAGGTATAGTTTGGTACGCTTTTTCCAGAAAACTAGACGTAAAATGCTTAGAGAGACACAAAGAGTGATAGCAAACATTGCTTGATTTGACAGAAAGGATCTACACAGGCAGATTTAATACCTATGCACAAAATAGACTTTGTCTTGACACAATAATCCTGATCTGTTTTCATATGACAAAGAAACGGCATGAAAAACTACGGAGGCTCCGGATGATGAATGCGGGAACGGCCGGAGAAATGCCCCAGCATACATTTTTAATGGCCCAATTGCTCGATTAATTCCTTTCCTTTCTCCTCTTTAATGTGAAAATAGTCATAAGTCCTCCCAGATTAGGATAGATATAGGCCGACAGCCTCTCCTGCTCAAGGTATTTGCGGGACATAATTCATTCATAAAGGCGTAATGCACTCATCCATCATGTGAATTCTCTGCTCGCCCTCTCTGTCTCTGCTCCGGGCTCTCCCGAGTCTCAAGGCGCTGATGTATTAGCCGGCATATGCACGCTATGAATTATCAACTGAAAGAAGTCAATTATCCACTATAAAAATGAGTGCCTGGGCACCAATAGCCCGGAGGGCCTTTTTTATATTTACGAAATGACTTCATGGCAAAAAGGGAAAATGAAAGAAAAAAAAAAGCCTCCCGTCTTCAGCCACCTCGCGCCCCCCTCTTCGCTTCTACCAACGGACCTTCTTTCCCCTTACCGGGGCGGAAATAGAGAACATTTTGAACTTTTGATGCATTAATCCATTTTTATATACACCTGCTTTCACGACTGATTTCTGGCGGCTATAAACACGTCCTTGTCTGGCGGCCATTTTGCCCTGGACCTCGTTTCAGTATCTGGTCTCAGCGTGGCCTTCAATCAAAGCCAGAGGCCTAGGCTGACTGAAGCAGCTAATAAACGGGATCGAAAATGGAAGGCGGGATAGTTTTCGTGGGTCCCCAGCTGCCAAGCCCCGTGCCTTGTCATCTCGCGCTCTCTTTCCCGCTCGCTCTCCCAGTCATTGATTTCTTAACCTGCTCTGAACGGCCGAAGCCTTCCCAGAACGGAGTGTACCACACAATCAGCAAAACTTCCTTTGAGTGACACGGGTGACACTTAGGGAAATGAGGTCATTATATGGAACTACAGAGGGCTTGCATGAGCTCAGTAATAGGTTTTAATGGCGGAATTTAACATAGGCCCTCACCAGGGACAGCTTTGATATACATTCAGACAGGCCACTTAATAAACCTCTGCTCAGTGCTTGCTTGAGTCAAGGAATTTAGGAGTCCTAAAAATAAAACCCTATATAACATTCCACTTTTTCACCGTTTTTTTCCTGTTAAACACTTGATTAGACTACTTTTTTTTTTTTTTTTAGATCTGTCTGTACATCAAAATATGTAATGAAATATGTTTTTGCAGATTTTCTCAACGGCAAAATGTATTTTGTTGTCAAAATGTGTTGTCTCCGGCTGCGAGAATTTATCTAAGAAGGGCTAAAGAGTTTAACATTTTTAAGAAACTTCAGTTCTCTAATGGCTTTGACAGGTAAATTACATGTTAGGTGCTCGAGCGTCGCTAAGAAGAGAGAGCCAGTTTCCGTAAATCCACGCAGGGCTTTAATCTGAACACAAAAGCAGACGAAGGAATTAAATATGACCCCTGAATAAACTGCTTGTTTGGACCTAGGTTTATTAGACAGCTTGTTGGGAGATGGTTTAGATTTCATCTGGGTTCAACTCCTGCCAGAGCCAAGTAGGGCTACAAAGGAAAACTCTAGATGCGCTTCATGGGACAAAAGCCTGTGTGTGTTTTCGCATTCTTTCGCGCACAACACAGTGTGAAGGATTAAGGCAACATCAACAATTTGTTAACGTGATTTGTTTAAAAAGCCGTCATGCCCAAATATAAATGATAGAAACACTAAATCCATATTGTGTGTTTAAAACGTAAGATGGTTGGTTATTCTGCAAGGCAGGGCGCACATTCTGCTGCTTATAAAACAGAACACATCCCTAAAGTGTGTTTTTATTTATTTATTTATTTATTTATTTATTTGCATTTATAAAGCGCACAAACAGCCCAGAGGCATTGTGGCGCTGTTACAAGGAAGTGACTTAGTTACAGTTGCAAGTGGGTAGGTGTACAAGCTAGGGTCGATGATGTGTTACATACAGGGCGATATAGCTACACCGTGTTACATGGAGTATGGGAGATCGTGGCATAGTAAACAATACATATACATATAATGAATAGTTTGTTATTAAAGGTGTACACACATCGACCTAGCCTGGAGGCACTACTGGGGTACATAAGGGACTGGGCGAAGAGCCTGGTTTTGAAAGATAAAGAACACATCGCTAGATAGATCTTCATTTTCTGTACTGGGAAATGTTGCACAGTACTTCACATGTGTAATATAAATGTGCACGCAGTGTGCCCTTTTGCACAATTAGATAACTTGCATACTTGTGAATCGCCTCTGAGATTTGTATTTTTCCCCATCGACGATATGCCGAAGCAAACTCTCCTCTTCACTCAATCCTAAGGGCCTGATTCATGGAAGTATTTTATAATGGTGCAATCCCATAGAAAAACGATCCATGTGATGCTATAAATGTAAACGGCGATGCCCACGTGTAATATTTAGCCATAACCAGCATCTTACATTAGCTGGTGTCCTTTAGTGTAGGCCTACATGAATCAGCATGGTTGCCATAAAGACATACAGTGCTGTTTTTAATATTATGCACAGCTATATGAGCTTTGTAAAATCGCTAGCAGTGAAGAGACATAGCCAGCATTATTGAAAAAAAAAGATAAGCCCTGTGAGTTGGGTTTGAACTACATTTTTATCTATTAGGACCTAAAATTGGCTACAATTAAATCACACTAGTTGATGGAAATGAGCTTCACTTTTTTAAGTAGTCCTCCTGATTTGTAACAAATAAAGGAAAACAACTCTGCTACGCCTTTGAATAAAGTGTGCAGCGTTAAGAACTGGGTTTGCACTCTTCACAACTTTTCAATTGAAATTCATCCCTTTTCAGTGTAGGCTGCATTAAAATTGGCCACTGTGGATGGATTTCTGATATCAAATAGTGTTCTGGGTTTGCAATGATTCTACAATGTTACAACAGCTGGGTTGAAACATATCCACAATGCTCAACCTTTATAGTTTATATAGCTGGATCCTATGCAGTGCATGATTATTTAGTGTAATCAGTTGTCTCAGGGGTGTGTGACCGTGCAATGATATATATCTTGAATGATATTGTATTCCTGAATGCTGTGCCTCAATGACATGAAACCATGTGTTAACATTCTGTAAAGTTCAAAGAACCACATTGCGGTTTTGCAGCTTCTTGCCTCTTTGAAGATGTTGATTCTCACCTTCCAATTTCACAATTCATGTCCACATCAGATGAAAAAGCTAGGTGGCCCTTTTATTAAGGCACAACGCATTGATTGTTGTACTTAATCATGTGATCAATGAAACTATTAAAATGTACAGTTTATAGTGGAGTAACATGTGAGTCACCAGTGGTTGAAGTGTACGGAAGGAACTAGTGGAACTATGTTCCCTGCTGGCCTGCTCCCGCTCCCCTAATTCCCATCACCATGCCCCATCCCATGTGCAAAACAAACCCCAAAACAAACACACCTGCTGTTTAAGGGAATATTCAGTGAGTTGCATGAATTGCAAGTTACAACTTCTTCCTACACTTGTATGTTAAAACTACACCATACTGGAATGGTTTCTTTTGTAAATAAAGGTAATGGAGCAGTAACACTTGAGTTCCTAACCGCTCCTGACCACTGTGAGTCATATATTCCTGCATTCAACTGTGAGGACCTGCCCAACTTTAGCCCCATCATCCAACTCCCCTTCTTTAGCAAAGTTATTGAGACAACCATTGCCATCCAGTTACACAAGATCGTCACTCATCACAAGTACTATATATTCCGATCATAATCCTGAGCACAGCTTCTGCCACCATCGAGGCTTATGACAATGTGCTCTACATGCTGGGTAATGGGAATCTCTGATTATGCTCACTACTCAACCTATTGATACAATTGACCATGGATCTTCAATCAAATTCACACCACTTGCGCAGGCTTTGATGAACAGTCCTGTAGCCGTCCACCTCTAACACTTCCAAGAGAGACTAAATCAACCAGGTGGACCCAGCAGATAACAACACCATTAAGTCACATTCAGAGTGTCAGAAATCTCCAACCTGCCCTATGTTATCTGAAACACACATGCTAAGAACAACCTCAAATACAAAGTATGCAGATGACATACCGCTTTTACTTAAAATCCATTGCATCAATGTCAGCGATCAACTTAAGCACTGTCTTTTCCTTATCTAAGCATGGATGTCAAGTACCAACCTGAAGCTCAACCTGACAAAAACCGACAAAACCGAAACATTCCAGAACTAGCTGACTGAAATAAAGCTCAATGTATTCACGTCTCACTGACACACAGTGAATATGTGTTGGCTTTAACATCAACTGTGACTTCTCATTCCAAGATAAACATTTGGAAGAATACCAAAACAGCATAATTCCCAGCTCATGCTTATTTACAATGTCTAACGTTTCAACCCTGCCCCAAATTTCAGAACAGTTGTCCAAGCCATGGTCACCTCCCACCTGGACAGAGGCAATCCTACTCACAGGATTCCCAGATGCCATCTTGATAGCCCATCCTATACCTATCCACACTGTGGCACACCTAATCACAAGCCTAAGACAATGTGAATACATCACTCCCATCCTCCCATCCTCATGAATCTGCACAGGCTACCCCTTCAAGCATGCATCATTTTCAAGACAGGCTACATCACATACAAAGAAGTCACAACCAAAACACCACCTTTGCTTTCCAGGAAATTCACCATCACCAGAGAACAGTGCACTGCCAGAAGTCACAGCATCAACAGACTTAAAATAAAATATTGTAAGTGGAAAAAAATAGGTAACAGGCCATTTTATACCATACACCTTGTCTGAGGGAAAGGTTACCAACTAAGATAAGACAGCCTCCTCCACCCAACACTTCAGTAGGGAACTGAAGATCCTACTCTTCAAAGAACAGCTCAGCAATCACTGATTGCTCCCTCTCTAGAACTAACACCCCCCCCCCCCCCGGGCCATTCCAGATACCTCTATTGCCCCTGCACTCTACCTGTAAGACCCAGGATGTCCACTATGAACAGTGCCATGTTGCTTCCTAACTAAGTTTGTGGTTTATAAATCCCACAAATACATACATATCACAACGTGTTAGCTATCTTGCTGTACTCCCCAATAATTAAAATGATATTGCCAAGGATGAGCACTAAGGTTAACTAATGTGTTGGCATGCTATGAATTACCAACCCAGAAGGAATGAAAACCCACAGAAGATGATAATTAAAACTGATTATGAGTTGGTGTTGAAGGGTGTTCTCTGGTGGTGGTGGGGGAGGGTGGTTGTACAGTACTGCATACATATTAGAGGTCTTGCATGGTCCTAATGTTTTACGATACTTTAAAGTTGTGTGTTTGTTGTTTGATTCCCTTCTTCAGGAAGAGGATAAAGTACTAGCTCAAAGAGAAAATCTCTGCAGTCATCAATGAGTTGAATGTGTGGTCACAAATGGAGTAGTATACAGTGCTGAGTGAGATTTGGGTTGGAAATTAAACACTGCAACATAGACTTTTGTTGGCACACACAATGCCCATGGATAATACTGTAATATACAGAAGGTATAGGAGAGGTAGGTCACGGAGAATCAGTGCATTGAGTTAAGGCAAAGTCACATTTCTGTTGCTTGTGATTGAACCTCTCCTGTTGCACTGTGGGGTAGGAGGAACTTTACTTTTCATGCAGTCTTTATGGTCATAATTTATGTGAAGTACAGTAATTATGTGCTTTTGGGAAATGCAAGACTCTCACCAGTGATCCGTAGCATGAACAAGTAGAACTGGCAAGGAATGAAAACGACACCGTTGAGATAGATGCTGATAGGATGAAACATCCACTGTGCTTAAATTATTGAACAAAATGACTTCTAAGAAGATAGGAAGCCTGTCTTCTAAGCTTCAGGCAAAACATCAAGTGAAAGTGCATGTTTGGAGGATAGTCTAAAAGGATGTTTTAAAACCCACAGTCATATCTCAATATATAATAGATAAAGCCTTTCTAAGGAGAACATTGCCTGTAGCACACTGGTGCCATGTGTGAAAAATAATTCTGCCCATGACAAACAAAAATTCAGGATAATTAAACACATTAATGGGCCTCATTACGAGCTGAGCAGTATTCCGGTGGTAAATCTGTTGGAATACTGCCCAACGGAATTACTGTTAATGCCTCTTGGTCTGTCAGGTTTACTGCTGCATTACAAGTGGTGGTGGCGGTGTTAGTTCCCAATAATTTAGATTCCATAGGACTTGTATAGGAGGACAGGTCCAGAAGACTCCCCTCCCCGACATGCCCCACCTACGTGAGGTTCATGGCTCGTCAGGGGCCCCCCTGTCACCATGGCCCAGGTGACGGGGTGACTATTTTTTTTTTTTTTTAATTTTATTGGTTTGTAATGAAACCTTTAAAATACATAAATGTTAAAAAACAGACAAACAACATTCATCCATTTCCCTTTCCCTCATTGATCTACAGAAGTATAGTTTCCCACTGTCCCAGGAGAGATGTAACACATCCTCAGCCGTTATTTATGGCTACATTAGGGGTCAGCAATCGATCTTCAATTATTGCTAAAAGATGTGTTACAGGCAAGACTAGTTTCATATCCCTTCCATTAAACATTTGTTGCCACCAATCTTCAGCGTCCATTGACGGATGGGAGTCACTCCAAGGGCCCAAGAGACGAGTTCTTTCCGTATTTAGCCCAACGCAGAAGAGCATCAAATGTTTCAAAGTTTCAGGTGCTTGAAGACAACAGCGACAGGTTGGATCTAAGTTTGCATATGTTGTCCAGGCCCGTAGCCGCTCTTTTGTTTTAAACCCATTTAGCCTGAACCACATGAACAGTCTTCGGGCATGCGGGTCTGGAAACAATTCAACGTATTTTTGTGGGTTGTTATATGCCCAAGCTTCAGTAGGAACCTCACACATTATTTTAGAGGACGTTCTTTTTGAACATGTTAGTTCCCAATCCTCTCGCCATATTTTTATTTTTGCTGCATTCGGGTTTCCTTGGAGAGTATCTATCTTAATGTCATATTCAGACATAAGAGCTTCACAGCGTTTCATCCATAATGCCAGGATCCCAGGTCCGGAGGAGGTCGCACCGTGGAGTACGCCAAATTGCGGAATCTGTTCACTAATTCTCGTTTTCCGATAAAGTGATAACAGATTCCAACAAACTCTCGCATGAATGGAGATCAATGAAAGTTCGTATCTTATCGAGGACGTAGCCGTTCCTTTTGGCAACTTAAGGACTTTGGTCCAAAAGATGTTCTCTAGAGTAGACCATATCTCCCAAGTACAACCCAACGCATTTTATGCCCCATATGTAAGTATAGGTATCACCTTTTGCTCATAAAAACGTAAGACTGCTTTCAGAGAAAATTTCCCATATTTATTGTTTATCACCTGCGCTTGACACGCCAATTGTTTGCATTTACGTTTAATCTCAATTTTCCATGGTTCGTCACTGAGGCTGGAACTGAGCATCATTCCAAGGTATTTCACATTAGGCAAGATAGTTAGCTTTTCTTGGTTTAATGACCATGTTAGATTTTTTGCAAGCCTAGTTTTGCCACTTTTTAAGTCTTTCAAAACCAGTATTTCACACTTCTTTGTGTTGATAGACAGGTGGTTTTCGATCACATATTTCTGGATTGCATTAATTTTCCTCTGTAAACCAATCGGTGTTAAATCCAACAATATAAGATCGTCTGCATACAACATCCAGCTCAACCGGGATTTATGGATCTTCGGCGGAAAGATGTTTAAGCCTTCAAAGGAGTAGCCAATATCAGAAATGAACAACCCAAATAATGCCGCCGCCAGCGGGCAGCCTTGCTTGACTCCCTTAAAGGTGTTGATTGGTTGAGACAGACAACCAGTTTGATCCAGACGAACCCTTATAGAGGTTCCAGTGTGTAAATCTTTTATTGCGGCAACTAGGTCTTTCGGGCAGCCCCATTCTCTCATTTTGTTCCATAGCCGTGCTCGATCTATTGTATCAAATGCATGAGAAAAATCAATGAAAGCAAGATAAACCATTGTTTGGGTTCTAATTGCTTCCATTTTAAGTATATTTAACAACAATAGATTCAACGAGCATCCAACTTGCTTGACAAAACCAGTTTGTCTAACATCTACGTGTTTCGAATGAGTTGCCCATTTGACTAACTTATGCTGCAACATGGTCGCGTACACCTTCCCTAAGACGTCAAGCAAGGCGATCGGCCGGTCATTTTTAGGGCATGTTCTGTCCCCTTTTTTAAATATGGGGACAATCACCGCTGATTTCCAGGATTGCGGTGTCTTTCTTTGGAGATTCACTCTCGCAAAGAGATCCACACAGAAGTCTGCCCATAGGTCTGAATGTTGCTTGATCGTGAAGTTAGTCAAACCGTCAGGACCAGGAGCCCTGGAATTTTTGGCTTTCTTGATTATACTCATGATCTCCTCTCTCGGGAAAGTTAATGACCAACCTGCAGCACAGTGATCGTCCAGGTTAGCGTCACCTCCAGAGTCTTTATATAGTTCTTTGAAGTGTGAAATCCATGTTGTTTCAGATACCATGGAAGCTTGTAAAGCTGACTGGGATGCCTGTGTGTTGTTATTGAGCTTCCAAAAATCACGGGATTTCTTGTTATGCAGATTTCTTAACATACATTCTGAGTCGCCTTGGGTCATAATCACTTTGTAAGATTTAAGCCAGTTTTTGTAGTGTTGCTTCGCCTTTCTTATCTTCATGCAACGTGTCTCTGGGGCGTCAGAGCGTGCCTGCCGTATTATCCTTCTCATACCCCGTTTCTGTTGTAATACAGCCACATCAAAGCAATGGGTTCGGTTCAACATAGTATGTTTAGAGCCACCATTCTTAGTTCTAAAGTTTGCCAGTAGCTGAGCATTATCGCAGTATCGCTATTGAATTTGTTTGTTATGAGTTCAACGTCCTTTTCAGCTAAACACAGGCGGACTCTACTTGCTCCCACATTGACACGTCAAAGCCGGCGGTATGTCGCCTAGCGTGCAGCCATTAAGCACCTGCAAATTTCTTACGCCCAATTCTTTCATCCATTTAGTTGCCAAATTCTTTGTCTGACGAGATTTAGATTGAAAGCAGTCTATATTCAGATCGCCACAAAGGACTATATTGGCTCCTTTTTGCTCAACCAGTAGGCGATCGATGAGACATGTGACCTCGTCAATAAACACATTGGTTCCAGCCCTCACATGATTCCAATATAAGTTCAAGATAGGTATTTGTTCTTTGTTACTCGAGTGTTTGGCCAATTTGACAATAGTGGACTCTTGGATGAAAGGTGTGTGATTAATCGATTTTTCAATGCTATATCCGGATGATCGTCTTACTAAAGTTATAAGACCAGCCATAGGACGGCCTTCCACTGCTTTTATGGCTGGATTTATAGCTATCTCAAATTCTGATGCGACAGGGCTACTGCTTAACCATGTCTCTTGCAAGCATACTATGTCCAAACCTCCCAACCACTCAGTATTCATCAAATGTGTGAAGCCCCGTGAATTCCAAGAGCCTAGTACGCAGTGCTTCACGGCGTCAGCATCCTGGCGTTATCGTTCACAGCTATTATTTAGCGTGCCGGCCAACCATTGCCATTCAAATATTTCACCCTGAATGCAGGTATTTGTAGGTGAATTGGGCTCTGCGACGCCTTGTCGCATTTTACCTTGTATTGTTATAGTGAGTTTCTCGCTTTCACTTTCAGGTACAGATTTTTTTTCTTCGTCCGACAGGACCTGTTTTTTCCGCATTTTATGGTCTTGTTTTGAGCCATGTTTTGGCCAGAGTTTTTATCTTCGTCCATCAAGACCCCTTTTTTTCCATAATTTGAGGCCTTGTTTTGATCACTGTGTTCGCCAGGCATGTTATGTTTTGTCGTAGTTGGCCCAATCAGTCGTGTATTGGCTAATTCAGTTGATAATACTGCCGGATTTAATAGGATAGAGGTACTTAAGGCTTGGGGCTCTGTCGCCATCTTGGGCTCACGATAGGCTCCAGAATCCCTATCGTCTAATTTATAGACATCAAAACCTAATGAAAAAAGTGATACATTTGCCTCCAAAATGGAGGTAGCTATTAAGGACGAAGTGATGTGTAAAATCACTTTATCGTTCTTTTGCTCATCTGGAAATTCCACAATCTTTAGATCCTCAGTGGTAACTGCACGTAAACTCGGTACATGATGAAGTAGCTTAATAATGTTACGCCTGTTTAAAATCAACCTGTCAGATGAGTTTAATCTCTCAACCATCAATCTGACCTGAGGCGCTAGACCATTGGCCGTAAGGGCTTTGTTCCTTACACCCGTTTCACATTCGTTAGTGGTGTGTTTAGCCCGATCGAGCCTGTGCCTGTCATTTTGCATTACAAGCTGCATTTCTTGCAATTTAACATGTCTATATGATTGTTTTCCATATAGTTCAATCTCAGTCTGGTCTTCGGGCCCCCTCCTTCCAGGATTAGTAGTACAGGATCCAAACTTCTTATCCCTTTTTTCCTGCGTGGTCCGGAGGGTCTGGTTGTTTAAATTTCCGTTTATCGGCGTTAATGTTGTTTTCACTTCGTGGTTACTAGCCAACCTTTCAAACAGCTGCACTGGCTTTATCATGACGTCCGGCATGTACTTTAAGCAGGTTCCGTGTAGCTTGTTACGTTTTTCTTGTAGAGTCAAAAACATTGGACTTTTTACCTTCTCAGTCATATGCGCTGATTGTATTGCCGTTTCGTTGGTAAAAAGGGCACTGTCAGGACACTGAACTATTGCAACCTGACTTGCTGCAGTAGGCTGTACCTTCCGTTTCACTTTTTGTAAAACGACAAATCTGCCGTCTATACAGTCTTTCTCCAGGAGGAAGGCTTTAGGACTCTCTTTGTTGTTGCTTTGGACTTTATCGACAAGAACAGTTGGCTCTTCAAGATCTTCATATTCCGGCTCATTATAAGTTGACATATTTAGCAATTCTGATGATATTTCAGACACCTCTATGATTTCATCGCTTGAGCCTTCTTTCGTTGCGCTTTTGTTCGTGGGTAGAATGAGGGATTTTTTTGATTCAGTCGAGACAGACTCAATCTTTCCATTGGCAAGTAGGTGTACCACTTTAATATTCCTTAAAAATTTTCTTGCACCGTGCATTTTTTTCTTCTTTTTTGCTGGTTGATTTTTTGTTTTTTTGCGCTGCTGAATTATCTGATTTTTTACAGGTTCCATACTAAGTGGTTTCGCAACTTGTTTTTCAAATAGTGGAAATAACTTTGGCGCTGGATATGAGATCGCTATTTCCTCACCTAAGCCAGCTTTATTCCGTCTAATATTACTATTAGACGTAGATTCGTCTCGAGTAATTTCAAGTGCCGGATTTGCTGAGCTGCATGCTTGCACAAACGCAGTGTGAAAAGACAAATCAACAATTTCCTCAATCGGCAGTATAACCGGGCCCAAATTTCCTGCACTCGACAACCTTATAGAGTCTCTTGCTGCACTATTCTCTGGTTTATCTATAACTGAAATCGGATCTGACTGCCGGGTAGACGACTCTTGAAGATTAAGTTTTACACCGTCAGACTTTACACGATTATCCTGAATCACCATATTTGCAATGTGTAAAACGTCGTTAGGTACACATTTGTTGGGAGCCTTGATGTTAACTTTTAGTAGGGTTTGTTCAGAATGTATTTCAGGATTGGGTACTTTGTTTATAGAATTCGGAGTCTCTATTGCTTTCGTGTTACAGGTTAGGGCAGGATGTACACTGGCCACAGATTTCTCACTCAACTCTCCGTTTTGAAGGCCACGTGTGTCTTTTTTGAACAAGGCAAGAGCTTCTTTAGCGACCTCCGCAAACAATTTTTTGTCAATTGTATCATTCTTTTTTTGCTCTTGTAACAGCTTATGCCATTCGTTGCACTTTCCAAAACCCTCGTGCATTGAGCGGTTAGTGTTGGCACAAATTTGTTCCAATTCTACATCTTTCGAATTTAGCAAAGCCACTACTGTAGTTAAATCTCTTGTAGCATCATATAAATGTTCATACAACTTTGTGAATGGGGCCAAGGAGATAGCTAGTGAGGACAAAATCAATGATTGTAAATCTGAAGAGGGCATAGCATTATTTGTTTCGGGACCCTGTGTCAATCTTTTTGTACACTTGGGTAAAAGGTCGAAACTACATATTTTTCTCCTAATTTTAGGGAATGGTCATTCCATAAACGACGAGTTTGTTGTCTCGTCTCCATCAGAATCATCAGTATTAGAAACCACAGATCCATTAGCGTTACTTGTACTTTGATTTCTGCGATAGGCACAGTGTTTGCCACTAAGCAGTCTTTTCTGCGATGATAATGGTAAGCCTGAAGTGTCGTGAGCATATGCAGACAATGTTTCATTTTTTGACATTTTTGCACGTTTGAAGGGGACATCCACCAGGGTCATCTCACATGGATCAAGTAACACGTTATTAGACCTTTTGAAAAGAGCTTTTGAGCTTCCTTCATCAATTGGAGGTGTGGCCGCACTCGCAGAATTTTTGTTGCCCTTAGTCAGGCTAAATAGAGTTTTCAAAACATTGTTTGCGATTTCCAATGAATCGCGTCGCATATTGGGTTTTGATGTTAGTTTTGGAGATGTTAACAAATCAGATACCATCTCTTTATTTAAGCCGGTGACCATGTCTGCACACCACTCTTCACCAGTATTGGTATTATCATTGGGCTTAGAGGTTCTTAGCAAGTCTAGTGGTGAACCGACGGATGTCATCGGGGCAGCCGGGGGTCGTGGGACCAGTCGACAGTTGACTCTAGGAGAACTCGTCTCCAACGGAAGCTCGACGCAGGAGTCTCCATCGATTTTGCTGCACTCGGCAGCTCTGGTCTCAGTCCTCAAACCGTCTCGGTTGACGCCCCCAACTACGCACCTAGGTGGCTCACACGGCGTCGACAAAGATCCGTCATCAGCGTCAGCCGGCACATCCCCGACGCACAGAGTCTCTCCGGGCTCCGCAACTTCCACGGCCTCCCACGGCAACCCTCCGGGCTCCTCAGGGCAGTCCACACTCTCCGCCACCACCTCAGCACCGACACACTCCAGAGGTAAGTTTACCAGTGATTGTGAAGTTTCGGATGGGGACTTTATTGGATTTTGTGATGGATTTAAAGTTCCGCACATACTCGATGCCACGTCCCCGTATGCTGTCTTATGAATATTATTATAAAGACTAAGCGTAACTTCATCAGGATCAAACTCAAATTGTGTGATCTTGTTTTGTATGCATCTATCCTTGCTTTTTGTCGGGGAGTCATGCAAGACAGCGAGATTATTATTTAAAGCCGTAGGCACTCTAACAAACACATCATTGGCCATATTAGCCAAATCTGACTGTTGCAATGGTGACAGTGTGGTCGAAGAATTGTGTGTATTTGGGATGAAAAGGGAAGCAGTCAGTTCACTTGTGACCTCACATGTAGATGTACACGAGTGATAATTACTTTCTTTTCTTGCGTGGGTATGCTGTGACTCGAGAGTTTTAGTGCTGTCTGCGTGAACCTCGCGTCTCTTTTGTGCCCGTGTTTTCAACATTAAGTGGCAGGGCGTACCTTTTACTTGTGTTTGTTGTGTTTTCTTCGCCACACTCATGATGGAAACCGTCGTCGGGGGCACTCCGTCACCCGCCACTCGCCAAACAGCCCAACAGCTTTCCTTGTCAGCCCTTCGCTCCTCAGGGCTTAGCGCCGCAAGGGCGGCGGAGGCGGCCTCTTAACCCCTGACCCAGCTGACCACCTGACCAGGCAGCTATGGGGTAAAAGGGGTAGGCACACGCACCTCCCGTCAGGTCCGATGGTCCTCCGATGTTTTTCCACAGCAAATGCCGAACAGCAGCACAGAATAGGCACTCGCCACAGCCCAACAGCTTTCCTTGTCAGCCCTTCGCTCCTCAGGGCTTAGCGCCGCAAGGGCGGCGGAGGTGGCCTCTTAACCCCTGACCCAGCTGACCACCTGACCAGGCAGCTATGGGGTTAAAGGGGTAGGCACACGCCCTTCCCGTCAGGTCCGATGGTCCTCCGATGTTTTTCCGCAGCAAATGCCGAACAGCAGCACAGAATAGGCACTCGCCACAGCCCAACAGCTTTCCTTGTCAGCCCTTCGCTCCTCAGGGCTTAGCGCCGCAAGGGCGGCGGAGGCGGCCTCTTAACCCCTGAACCAGCTGACCATCTGACCAGGCAGCTATGGGGTTGAAGGGGTAGGCACACGCACCTCCCGTCAGGTCCGATGGTCCTCCGATGTTTTTCCGCAGCAAATGCCGAACAGCAGCACAGAATAGGCACTCGCCACAGCCCAACAGCTTTCCTTGTCAGCCCTTCGCTCCTCAGGGCTTAGCGCCGCAAGGGCGGCGGAGGCGGCCTCTTAACCCCTGACCCAGATGATCACCTGACCAGGCAGCTATGGGGTTAAAGGGGTAGGCACACGCACCTCCCGTCAGGTCCGATGGTCCTCCGATGTTTTTCCGCAGCAAATGCCGAACAGCAGCACAGAATAGGCACTCGCCACAGCCCAACAGCTTTCCTTGTCAGCCCTTCGCTCCTCAGGGCTTAGCGCCGCAAGGGCGGCGGAGGCGGCCTCTTAACCCCTGACCCAGCTGACCACCTGACCAGGCAGCAATGGGGTTAAAGGGGTAGGCACACGCACCTCCCGTCAGGTCCGATGGTCCTCCGATGTTTTTCCGCAGCAAATGCCGAACAGCAGCACAGAATAGGCACTCGCCACAGCCCAACAGCTTTCCTTGTCAGCCCTTCGCTCCTCAGGGCTTAGCGCCGCAAGGGCGGCGGAGGCGGCCTCTTAACCCCTGACCCAGCTGACCACCTGACCAGGCAGCAATGGGGTTAAAGGGGTAGGCACACGCACCTCCCGTCAGGTCCGATGGTCCTCCGATGTTTTTCCGCAGCAAATGCCGAACAGCAGCACAGAATAGGCACTCGCCACAGCCCAACAGCTTTCCTTGTCAGCCCTTCGCTCCTCAGGGATCTTTCCAGAGCTGTGTCAATACAGTGGTCCCGTTTCTCGACTATTGATCGACACACAGGACTGATCGTATATACTGTAACAGACCATGGACACCATTTTGGAAAACATCAGGACTCCATTTTAGATACTGACAACTTGAATCCCAATGAGACAGCCTGCCTGCAAATGCTGCAGCTTAGCCCCCACTCACAGAGAGCCATGCCCTTCCCCTGGCACCTCCGCCTCCATGGCAGATCCGCGGGAGGCCCGTTCTCATGAACAACCAGACACGAACAAGTATCAGAACAAACACTGTATCATGTACCTTCCGCAGTACATCACTGTCCCCCGAAGTGACCTGACTCACGGTTCAGGTCTGGAAAATAACAGAAAATCATCCTAATAGAACAGGCCTCGACCCTGTATCTAACCTGTAACATGTAAAATATATGATGTCAATACCCTCTTTGTATGAACCCTTGTCGAGGTCCAACCACACTCCAATGTCTGACGACTTACAAAAATTGCTATATTAAATATAATCATCCATGTTTAAGGAAGGGATAAAAATTCATAAGTATTGGTAAAGCAAACATGGCCTCAGTTCATACACGATACCATGTGCCTAGAAGACTTAATGAAAAGTAATTGATACAGACCACCTAGTGCTAACTAACGAATGCTGCTAAGTACAAAGGAAGGCAAACAAAGCATTACTGCAAGCATGTGTGTATGCATAGAGGGACACGTTTAATGTACAAGCCAGAATGAAAATGTGCTATCGCCTCTGAATGTATTGCTTCCACGATCCTGAGTACACCACCAAACCTAATGCTACCTAATGTGTTATTCAGCTACCACCATGTAAAAATGCTAAAATGTAGTCGTCCGATGTATAGTGATGTATAAGACACTGCCAAATAATTGTAGACAAATATAAAATAATACACAAATTTATAGGCAGTAGAAATGTGTAATCGCTCTACTACTACTAACTTTATTAATCATTTCCTTGTTTTACATAGTATGCAGCCTAAGCACAGAGAATTGCTCACACACATACACACCCAAGGCCATCTCCCCTCCCCTCCCACAAAGGCACGCCGGGACAAGCTGGTGTGCGAGCAGCACAGCCTCACCTCCCCCCATTCTGCTGGACCCGCTTCAAGTATTCGCCTCCCCCCATGTCCGAGACCGCCATGATCGGCCAAATGAATTATTTACAACCTGGTCCTAAAACCCCACTGCCCCAAGGGACCAGAGGTACACCCTCGCTGATCTAGTGGTACTCCGGTTCACCCCAAGTTAATGGGCCTTGGAGAGCAGATATTCAACCCTGTACTAACACATCATAAAGTAATTCTTCACTACATCTAACGAGACCAGAATGACAGTGCAGCTCACCTCATGCCCTCAGACTAGACACCCAGGTTTATGACACCCGGTCAATAGGTCAGAAGTAACAGTGTCTTGATGTATTGGTAAAAGCTTCACATTATATGTATTCCTCCTGTGTCGTGTCTTATTAATCCTTAGAGTAACATATTGCAGGATTTACGGGACAACCGGAATTATCTAAATAAATGAATGTTGTGTGCGTGGCCACAAGTGCAGAATGTCAGGGCACACGTCCATCAACGACACTGACCGCGCCTGGCCTGGCAGCCCCACCCCGATGAGCCCAGCTGACCTATCCGCCCCACGTTGGCACCACGCTGATGTCCACCAATCTTGGAGCTGCTTGTCACAACTGCACCTATAGTTAGTCGATGCCACCCAATCCCCAAGACAATGTGCCCCCTATAGTGTGTAGGTTTTTATGACGAATGTTTGTAATAAATAAGACTGTCTTGTATTGTCAGACAGAGCGCTCTCGGAGCTTGCAGAGTCCTTTGCATGCCCTATTTGATTAGATAAAGAACCTTTTACTTTTACCCGCACTTGGTCCTGGCCTCATTCCCTCTTGGGGTGTGTCCATTATTGCCTCTCATTGCGGGGAGGGTAATGCCTTTTGGGGACGCTTGCCTTCAGACTCCATGGGGGATTTTGGCAGAATTGCTGTAGCTGTAATTCCACCAGCGGTAGCTCCACCAATTTTTCCTATTTGTCATGGGACAGTGGGAGTATTTACCTCCAGCTGGAGGTAAATCCCCCACTACAGGGCCAAACTCGAGGTATGGCAGAGAGTGAAAAGTGGCAGTCATTCGGTTACCACCCATTCTTTCCTGCACCGCCATACCCATAATGAGCCCCATTGTCTAAAACATTCCTTTGCTGAAGCATTCATGGAGAAGTGTGGACTCTGTTGAGTCAATACTTTCCCGCAGTTCCCAGACCAAATTTCCCATCAAAAGAGTCTGGGAAGAGCTCAAGGTCTTTTAATTTGGGTTCACAAAGGTAAACAGTTGTATCAGATATAACAGATTTGGGCAGAAGTACTTTTGAAAGAAATTTTGCTGAAGGACAATTGACCCTGTTAAAGGATGCTTCTAGTAGTTATTAAAGAGACTACGTCTGCAACAAACATATGAGCCTTAATCCACATGACCGTCACACGTGTACTGTATCATCCAAACTCTCTTCCTTTGACATGGGCAGGATAACTATTATAAAGCATTTGAGCTATGACAATTTCATTATTATCACATGTTTGGCCAAATAAGTAAGACATAATACATAAAACATTAAGCCAAGGCTTCAGTCAGTGGTAATGCACCACATAGTGCTTCCAGTGGTCATTATAAATCCTTTCTTCCACCTACTGATAAGAAAGCTCTCTGATCATTTTCAATATGCAATGTAGGCATCCTGATGGATTCAAATGACCATAAGAATAAACAGCACAACAATTCAATATTGTGCTCTCCTGTATAGTAAACATGTGAATTTTGGTGAACAGCTTTTTGTGTGGTAGACGGCACACCTGATACACTCTTGATCCGCTTTACACATTTGGAGGCTGTTCTTCCAAATATGCATAGGTAGTCCTGTAGGGTGTATTTACAGGCCCTAACAGAAATCCCTTTCACCTAAAAAACCACATTTAAACATTGCCACAGAAAACGTCTGTGTTTGGCTTCCTTGGCACACGTGTGGCAAGCATTCAACACTGCAACCCAAATAATGGCTCTGCAATTGTTTTATTCTATTTTGAATGATCAGGAGTTGAACCTTTCCCCAAGAGCGGCTCTGCAAATGTTTTCCTTTCATCTGAATAATGGGATGTCCTGGCCTGCATTCACAATGGCTCTTCGTGTACCTTTTCTCTCATCTTAATAATAAGAAGTTATGACTGCATTCAAAATGGCCCTGCGTTTACTCTATTCCATCCGAATGTCAAAAAGTTAGGCAATACATTCCAAAAACAGCCTTGTCTTACTGTTCGATCTCTTGAGGGGCAAGGATTTTACATTCCAACTGACACGGCTTTGATGTCTATTTCATGTGGACAGCAGCACTTTGAAACACTGCAAATGAACGAAAAACGGCTTGGTTTTATTTTCCATCCCATGTCAAATCAAAAGCCCTGTGCAAGGGGGCGTGGCCTGTACGCAAACGATGTGGACACCTAAAATGCCCACCACCGCCTGAGTGCAGCGTCCTTCCAGCTTCCATGAAATGGCCGTAACTTCGTGCTGCGGAAATCAGAGGAAGCATTAGAGGCTTCCCCGTACTGCCGGATCAACAGACACCCACCCCCCGGTGACCCGCCGGGAATCGGAGGACGTTCCCGAGGCGAACTCCCTGCCGGGGTCGCGCAAGCCGAGAGGCAGAGTGTAAAAGACCAAAACCCCCGCCGGAAGAACACTCCGACAGTGCTGGCACTCACACCTCCCCCACACCTCATTTGACCACATGCAGCGAATGGGCTAGCTCTCCGCGGCGGCCACAACTGCGCGCCGTCTCTCCTGCAATGACTCGGCTTGGCGTGGAAGGGACTACGTAAGGAGAAGATCATCCAGCACCCGTGGAACAGGGAAGGCGGGACTGGATCCACTGGTGAAACTGCAGCATACGGCAAGTAAGGGCCCCGCCCCCGCTGAACTATCCTCCTGGTTGGACCTGGTGGTGGCGTCCCTGGTGCCCCGGGCCCGGCCTCGGGGGAGATGCGGAAGAGGAGATATCGGAGTTGGAGGGAAGGCCACCCCCTTCCCAGGGAAACGCATGAGAGTGGCGGGGCTCCATAAATACTAACTGGTGAAAAGAGGACTAACAAATGGCGCGGGGCTCCAGCTGAAAGGCCCTGCTGGCAATTACTACCACTCCCGTTTTTCCCCCAGCTACGAATGCTCTAACACTTAGCCTGCCACAGTATAAGGCCATACACTGCGCCTCTTTGGGCGAATCCGCGGGGTGCCGCCACTGAGACACACGACGCTACCCCATGGAAGCAGCAGTGCATACCCCAGTGGACCTCCCGGGGGAAAGTAAAAGAAAGAGAAGGGAAAGCTATCGATTCCTGCCACCCTTGGCCTGACACTACGGACACGCCCAATCCAGTTTACAGGCAACTCCATACCGGTCTAGCCACCAAGCATAAGCTTCACAACCTCCATAAAGATGGGCAAAGACAGACAAAAGAAGACTTCCACTCAGAGTAGCATGGACCAATTTGCGGTCGCCACCACTCCAGCCCTGACCGACCAACCAACACGATCGAACTCCCCCACGAGAAAAGATGCTCTCTCACTACGAGATGTGATGGCGGCTATTGCCAGTTCCCGCTCCTCAATGGAGACTAAAATGGATAGTATAGCGGCGGATGCCTCCTTCTTGCGCCACTACCTACAGAAGCTGACTTCTAGGACCAAGGAAGTGGAACATCGTATCTCTGAGGCAGAGCACAACATTACTGGGATCAACAGGCAGCTATCACAAGCTTTAAACTGCCTCAAAACCCTAGAATCAAGGGTGGACGAAGGAGAGGGAAGGTCTCGCCGCAACAATGTGCGTATTCTCGGATTACCGGAGGGAGAAGAGGGACAGTGCATGGAACTATTCCTTGAACGATGGCTTATGGACACCTACGAACCCCACTCCTTCTCAAAAATGTTCTCGGTGGAAAGAGCCCATAGGATGCCCTCGGGCAAATGGATACCAGGTGCACCACCCCGAACGATAATCGCTCGATTACTTAACTACCGTGACAGGGATGCTCTCCTGCAGATGTCGCGCTCACGAGGGACGATCACCCATAATGGCTCAAGAATCGTAATATTCCCCGATTATACCCGAGAAGTACAGCGGGCACGACAATCGTTTGAACCGCTCAAGAAACAGCTAGCACACATGAATGTGAAAAACGGCCTGCTCTTCCTGCCACAGCTAAAGATTTATCCTAAGGGAACCACAGTACACTTCTCTGACCCACAGGAGGCCTGGAAATGGGCAGAGGCCCATATTGAGGGAGACTGGACCATGGGACCAAGAAGACAGAAAGGAAGACCCTGAACTGGACCAAGACTGGCCTCCCCGAGGAGGGATCCAGAACTGGCGGGACAGGACGTCCCGGAACAGGCAGTGGAACAAAACGAACAATGAACAGGCTACGAGCCTTCACCAGAAGGAGAAGGCGACCTACCACAATACAATGACATGCCAGTCCTGGGCCTCTGGCCCCACCACATGAAGTAATCCACCAAGAATGACTCTAACAGCTGGCGCAGAAGGGACTCCGGGATGGGCTCCCCCACCCCCGGTAGGAATCCCCACTCTTCTTGAGCTCTACTTAAAGGTTTGGATTTTGAGCTGACACCCTAAGTTTTGAGTGTCAGCAATGTTGGGACGACAGGTACTTCGAGTTGGGGTGGAGTATAGGGAGGGGGAGGGAAAGGAAAGTTTGCAGGTTTTTTTGTTGTTTCAGGGCTATCGCATAAAATGTATTCACTACCCCCCACAGGGACCACCTTGTATCACTCCCAACAGGTACCTCACTCCCACGATACATGTTAAAGGAATATCGCCCCTGCTGTGGGGTCACAACACCCTGAAAACCTCTAACATGTGCTGTAAATGACATCTACACAAACCCAAGCACTACCCACACAACGCTCCAGGTCTCTTAAGCTGCTCACCTGGAATGTGAATGGCATGGGTTCAGGGATCAAAAGGCGCCTCATCTTGCAATTCTTGAATAGACACTCCCCCGACATGGCTCTGATAACTGAGACACATCTAGCGTGTTCAAAATGTGCCTTCTTCCAGAGAACCAATTATCGGCCCGCATTCCACGCAGGGTATACAATGGGATCCAGAGGCACCCTTATTCTTATACACAAACGTACCCCGTTCATTCCGCAGACGATAGAACAGGACCCCAGGGGACTATATGTGTTCATCCTGGGAATGCTCTGGGGTGAAAAGCTGGCTATTGCTTCAATCTATTCTCCACCCGGGCTGGGGCAGGAACTGCTAAACGACCTTACCATTCTTATTGGGAAACATCGACCTGATATGTACATCCTAGGGGGAGACTTTAATGACGCAATGTGCAACAACACAGATCGCACCCACCTTCGGAACAGGAACCCCCCACAAAGTTGGCTAACTTCACATCGGCTTTAGGCCTCTGGGATGTGTGGCGGGCACTACACCCCGGAACCAGAGAATACTCGTTCCACTCGGGAGCCCATGGCTCCATGTCCAGGTTGGAGTACTTCTTCCTCCCGAACACCGACCTCTACAGCGTAATGTCCGCAGAGATGCTTCCTCGAGGCATCTCGGATCATTCGCCACTAACAATGGAACTGAGTATGCAAGGTGTCCTCCCCCCTAGAACATGGAGATTGAAGAACTACTACCTTGGGTTCCCCAAATTGATCGATCGCCTAACCAATGTGTCCAACGAATACTTCGAACTCAACGAGGACACAGTAGATAGCCCCGTGACAGTGTGGGAAGCCTACAAAATGGTGTTGAGGGGAGAGGTGATCTCCTGGACGGCAAACAAAAGGAAAGAACGGCTCCAAAAGATAGTGGAAGCCGAGGGGGAAGTGAACACCTGGGAGAATAAACACATTCTTGATCCCACCCCTGAGACTCACCGGTCCCTTAAACGTGCCCAAGAGCGCCTCCGGAATAGGGTGATGGATAACGCTAAGCATGCCCACCGGCACTCCAGAGCAAGAATATATGAACTCGGGGACAAGGCGGGCAAAATGCTTACCTGGCTTGAGAAAAGAGATGAGGGACAACGCCACGTCCAGGAAAAAGTCACTTCACATGACAAAAGGTGCCAATCGGATGCTGAAATAGCGGAGGCCTTTGCAGAGTTCTATGCAGACCTATAACAAGGCCCAACTCTCCCGCTTGACCCATCCCTCCCCGATAACGTCACACTGCCAACCCTCTCAGCACAACAAAAGGAACAATTGGACGCCGCTCTATCGGACGTGGAAATCACAGAAGCCATAGCACAACTACAGACAGGGAAAACACCGGGTCCTAACGGATTCCCAGTGGAAACCTGGCAAAAACTAGGTGGAGACAAAATAGCATCCCCCTTCATAGAATGTTTCTCCGTGCCCGTGAGCAGGGGGCCCTTCCACCAGGCTTATGCAGGGTAACCACAGTAGTCATCCCCAAGCCAGATAAACCCCCTGAACAATGTGCCTCCTATAGACCCATATCTCTAATTAATAGCGAAGCCAAAGTTCTCGCCAAGCTCCTAGCTAACCGGTTACAATTGGTCGCACCCACCCTGGTCCACCCAGATCAATGCGGCTTTATACCTCACAAGTCGACCCAAATGAATCTGGGAAGTCTCCATCTGGCACTAGAACGCGCTCCTATTATAGACGGACCATTGGCCCTACTGACAATAGATTTTGAGAAGGCGTTCAACTCGATCTGATGGGACAGCCTCTGGGAAATCATGCGGCGTATGGGATTTGGGGAGTCCTTTCTGGGATGGGTTCGATTGCTATACACCAACACCCAGGCAGAAGTGAAGGTAAATGGATGGTCATCCCGATCCTTCCCTCTTGGTAGGGGCACCCGACAAGGCTGCCCACAATCCCCCCTTCTCTTCGCCCTCACGATAGAGCCGCTCACTTTGTGGCTTCACCAGAATGCAGACTGGATAGGGTTCAGATGGCCGGAGGGATAGGAAGACCGGACATCCCTATACGCAGACAACCTCCTGATATATCTGGGGGACCCAATGTGATCCTGCCCCAGTGACGCAGATGCTAATCCGCTTCGGCGGGTTCAGTGGACTGCGAATCAACTGGGGAAAATCCATCTTCTTTCCGGTAAAAGGTGGAGCACAGGCCATCCCTCAAGATCGCCCCTACCGGGTGGAATGACAGGGCTTCCGATACCTGGGAATCTGGATATCCGAGGACCTGACGGGGTATATAAAACACAATCTCCAACCGATTACGGATCGGTTTCTTAACGATGTTCAACATTGGAGACTCCTCCTCCTAATTCTTATGGGCAGAGCCGCACTTTTCAAAATGATGACCCTCCCAAGATTTCTCTACATCCTGCAAAATGCCACGCTCAAGTTCCCAAACTCGGAATTCGACCAGGTAGAGATACTCCTCAGGGAACTCATATGGGGTGTAAACCAACCACGCATCGCATTAGCCACACTCCAGAGGTCGATATGGGAAGGGGGGATAGGGGTACCCTGCCTCCAAACCTACTATTGGGCTTCACAATTAGCACGGGTTAACAATCTACTCCATGGGAACCGGGATCTACCCCACGTATGGGCTGAGATAGCCACCATTCACAACGTAGACCCACTTAGTCTCCTATAATAGCCCCCTCCGAGATCCTCTCAACACACAACCACAACTCACATCATTACAGTTTGGAAACAGGCACATAAGTTTGTAGGATGGAAAAACAAAATTATTGCTGCACAACCCCTGCGGCAAAACAGCAACCTTACCGAAATAGATAAGTTTGAGCCATGGCCCAAATGGGTAAGAGCGGGAATCCTGAAGGTGGGGGATATTCTTGCAGGCGGGAAACTGGCCACATTTGACACTCTGCAATCTCAATTCCAAATCCCAGGTACAGAGCGATATCACTATATGTGATTGGCCCACGCCGTGAAAACCCACATACCAGCAGACACTATTGTACCGGAATACACTCCTATAGAATGCAACATGCTGCCCGCATATATCCCTACCAATTGCACCTCCATCCAATATAACGCTATATCATCCTTTGCAACCCCCGAATTGAACAGTCTAAAGGCGAAATGGGAAGTAGATGTGGGGGAAATAGATCCAGAGGACTGGATACAAGTGCTCATGCATCCCCGGGAGATCACTATCTCCTCCAGGCTCCGCCTGGTACATCTGAAAATACTCCACCGAGTATAATATCCCAGGACACGCTTGTACGGTTAGAAACGAGCCCCAAATCCAAACTGTCTTCGATGTGGAGAGGAAATGGGTACCTTCATACACATCCTATGGACATGCCCCCGGATACAGGCCTTTTGGACTGCTTGCTGTAACAAACTCACTAGATTCCTGACCCAGCCCATACCACTGGACCCAAGGGCTTTACTCTTACCATACCCATCGAAATAGATGTTAATAAATGGGAGAAACTGCTTCTACACACAGCAATGGGGCTGATCAAAGGCAACATAGCGCAGAAATGGGGAGCTCCAGAACCCCCAACGCCGGACCAATGGATAACAGATAAGAACACATGCGCCATGATAGAGCGCAGGATTTACAATGCAAGGGGCTGCCCCAACAAAGCCTTGAAAATATTGGAAAGGTGGGAAGAGGGAGTGACTTAGGACTCTCTGCCACATGTGATACGACCATGAAGAATACATATAAGTACTCATGTAAAGGCTCGCTGGAGATGGACAACATGTGTAATACCTTTTGATTGTGAACGAACATGATAGTCCCTATGTTGATTTTGTTTTGTTGTTTGTTGTCTTAAAACAATTTAAAAAAGTACTATTTAAAAAAAAAAGCCCTGTGCAAGAGGCTTACCCCTCCGTGTCCATGGATCAACAGTTAATGGAGACCCACTGAAAAGGACAAAGCAAATTAATCCTACGATTCATAGAACCGCATTTAAACAGTAAATGAAATAAGGCCTGCACACGTGTGAATCTGCTCTTTAGAAAATAAGGAAAAATGCTGTTTAAAAGTCAACGTTGAATGACAGCGTTTGCTTGCACAGAAATGTCTGAATATCTGTGGGTGGGGGTTTGGCTAGACAATGTACATTATAATTGTCCCCCCAAGACTTGGTTACCTTGGAAAAGGCTCAGAAACCAACAAAACTGTTTTTTGGCTCAGGCGCAGAATTCAATTACGAACCTTGCCTCCCACGGAAAGGATGCACCAATAAGTGAACCAGACCACAATTGCATATGAGGTGGCCGAGGGTGTGAGGAATCTCAGCTCTCCCAGACTGGCAGGCATTACTGGAAGAGGGGACAAAGGAGGCCTTTGTGGCTAGTGCATGACCAAGATGTGCGATTTCCTCCAGCACCCACTCTGAAGGAGGAACTGTCAAACTTCAAAGGGGATCATAAAAGTCCTTTGTTGCCAGACAAGCCAGGATGAGACAATTTGCTCTGGGGGTCTGCAGCACCGCCCCATAAGTGACAAATACTCCCCATTGACATTAAAGGACTTCTTCTTTTTAAGACATTTTCCCAGCACCCTGAATAAGTAGTAATGTTGTGTTATGCTAGTTTTCCATGTGATTTTTAGATGAATATAAGGAGGCTAAATGCATGTTTCTAGGACTTTGTGACTGGAATTTCCAGTCAAGACTTGTTTCTGGCTGATGTAAAGATTTTACATTTGAAAGACGGTGAAAAGATGGAGATGTACATCCTGAACATGTTGAATTATTTGCATAATTGTAACTATTATGCATTTTGTGAAAACAACCAAAAGGTGCCAAAGGTCCATGCTACCTCTCACAGTGTCGGCGATCAGACTGTATAATTCTCTGCGGCCCACTGAAATCATCTATCTACTTATATTGGGGGTGATTATTATACATTTGGAGTTATGATGCTTAACTCAATTTTGCTAAAAAAGTGGACCTGAGGAACAAAGAACTGTCATAAATGTCAAATGGACAGATGGTGACCCCTCACTTGAACCAATGATGCCAGGGGGTGGGGAAAGGAATGGTTGGCTGTGCTATCACAGGGTAGGAGCAATTCTAGAACACCATCCCAGATTGTAAAATAAATTATGTCATTTTGGGCTATATAAGGGGGGACTCTACTACATGATCAGACACACACACAAGAATCCAGGGAGACCCGGAGAAGAGGACGGAGGCATCTGATCCCATCCAAGAGAGTGCAGAGACCACACCCCTTGCCAAGCTGTACAGAGAGTCCTGAGATCCAGCCTGGCTGTCCAGAATCCCATCCAGGAGAGTGCAGAGACCAGACCCCTTGCCTAGCTGTCCAGAGGGCCCTGAGATACCGCTGACTTTCCAGAATCCAAAGACAAGACTTACTTTGTAAGCAGCAAATAACCCCAGTCACAAATTGTATGCCCCTCTCTTTTGTATGTTCAATCCCATAGAAAATTGCATAGAACCTCCCATAGAAAATCCTATTGAAAATCCCATTGAAAAGTCAAATTGCCAGTATAAGTCATTCAACCTTCCATAGAAGAAGCTGTATTAACCCGTGTATGATAGTGCATTCCTTTGATACATTTTTCATTTGTCTGTATAAATCCTTAGCATTATTTGGAAGTAAATCAATGAATAACCCTATAAGGAAACTCACGGCGTAAACTGGTTGAAATTTGAAATTAATCCCCTTGCGCTTAGTGTCTTTATTTAATAACTATAGTCTTTAAAATATTGTCTTTAAGAAGTAGTCTCTTTGTAACTGAAACCCAAATTTGCTGGTATTTTGTGTGCTTACCCCATGAATTCTTGACTTGCATCTGTCCCATTGAAATCCCGAACTGTAGTGCCATTGAGAGCAATCCATTGTGCCTAGCATCTTACCTGTTGTGTGCCTTTGTCCTTCTCCTTGATACCGATTTCCTATTTTGACAGCCAAGCCTTTCCGTGGCTGCCTGTCATCACAAGTCCTGTGTAAAACTAATTTCCATTCTGCCGCATGCGTTTTTCTTTTGCATTTGTTTTCTTCCCCAAAACCAATTTTCTTACATTGTGTTCATGTTGCCTTGGTGCCCTGCTTAGTATTCTGTAAGCTCCATTATCTCTCGAGTGTAGCAACACACATTTCTTCTCTAGCTGTTCCACGGCGGTTGTAAGCTGCTGTGTGAGTAACAAGCAAATCAGATTCTGCCATGTTGCTCCTAAATAGGGTTTTCATTGGAAAGTATATTGTTTATTGAAAAGTTGATGAAATCAACTAAATCGATAAAAAAAAGAGGGTTTTCATTTTTTTTCCGACTTCCCATCTTGGGGTGGGAGGATGTATTCCAAATCTGATTTTTCTCTCTTTATCCTTACTCCCTGCCACTGTCTTCCATCCAACGGGAATTAAGTTAGCTGATGTTTGGGGGTGAGTGTTGCAGGGGGAGTACTTAACCTTAGTGCAATCGTATGCTTCAAACAATGTTTCCTGTTTGCCATTAAAGATTTATGAGAATTGTTTTTGGACTTTGAACCAATTGTTCCGTAGGAAACATTGCATTGTGTTCCACAATATTGGTGGCTGCTGTAAATTGTATTTAGAATATTTTTTCTTTTTTCCATTAAATAATACATTAATAAATATCTTATTGATGTACACCGGCCTGGTTCCTAGTCCATTCTGAGATGGGGTGTTTGTGAAGGTGGGTGCGAGACGGGTTGGAGGCCTACTCAAAACAAATCTGTGGTTTATTAAAAATAAAACACATTTTTATTGTGGTCCACATTCATTGTCAGGGGAAAGAGTCCCTGGCTGGATTGAGCTGTGTTATAAAACAGTTACAGTCCAAATATGCAGGACAGATTTTCCTGCAGAAAATGCAGATTACTTATGTTCATAGACCCTCCCTTTATATTTATGTGATTGCATGCTTAACAGATATGTCTTTGGATTCAGAATATTCTTTAGGATCTGAAAAGATCATTCTCATTAATATCTCATGCCAATATTTAGAATTATAAGGGACATAAATATCCCAGTCAAATTTTGATTTTACCTTTCATGGGGCTACTTAACACAGCAAGCTAACATATCCCCTTATGAAAAAGACAATGTCATGGGCACATTTTATCAGAGAGGGGAATCCTAGTGCCAGATTGGTTCTTCCTTTCAATCAGTATGTCTGCTCCCAAAATACATCTCAGGTAATCTGGTTTGTCTAGGACAAGGTGTCTAGGAAAAGGGTGTGAGTAAGTGAAGGGAATCTTTCACAGGCTCTGTCCAATCCAAAATTGATGTGTCAAATGAGGCTGCAAGTGTGGAATTTTCTAGGTATTTACATTCAAGCACACTGGAAGAAGGCAGCATTTTTTGAAAGAAGAAAGGAAGCAAGTCTGTTTGACAGGACAGACAGAAGATTGAGGGTCCACTTGAAAGTAGCTGATAGAAAATATCTTTAAGAAGGCCTTTTCCAGATGAACCTAAATGTAGAGCTCTTTTGCTAGAAAAACCAGATTACCTGAGATGCACTTTGGGAGCAGGTGTACTGACTGAAAGGAATAACCAATTTGCCAGTGACACCAGAATCTCACTGATGGTTTTACTTGTCCTGGAAGTCAAACCAGAAGTCAGTAGAATAATCCCAAAGCATTTAGACAAATGTCAATAGAATTAATGAAATCCCAGATTGCAATAAAACATCATTTCAGGGAACCCTGTGAACACGGTAAGTCACTGACAAAGGTTGCCAGGGCATGTAAATGAAATATATATATTTAAAATATTTTGTCCTACTGTTGGGCAGGGCATATATTTACCCGACAGTTATACATTATTTATTAATTTTCTGGGTTTTCATAGGAGCAAATAATATTGTTGTTTGCCGGCACCTAGTACAACAAATCACACAGATTTGACCAGTAAAAGCTATAATGTACATTAAAAAATCCCCTGAATATAGTGAAATAGGAAAGAATGTTAGTGTTTCCCCTTCAGTCCCAGAAAAATAAAATTATGAATTTAAATAACCAACATCTTTTTTCAAAATAATCTTGTCTAGGAATGAAAAAGTCTTCCTTAAGCTGGCTCCTACTGCCAATTAAATTTAATTTGTTGATTCCTCTTCCATTTCACATTTATATTCTCATGCTTTTGTAATACACAAGGCGGTTTTTGTTCTCCAAAATAAAATGTCTTACCCAGTAGCATTTTTCATATTTGTCAACAGGAAACCTGAATATGTTTTCCAAAAGCCTTGTCCATAAAGCTGATGTAAAAGTAATGTGCTCAGAAAACCATTTGTTTGCAACACCAATTATTACTCTTAATGAAAATTATTTAGGAATTACTGTGGTAAATATCATGAACATATCTCTTTGTTTTTAGAAATCATGGGCTGTTGGGACAATTAGATAAGCACACATCAGTACTGCACACGTTATTAGTGCCATCCAATCTCTGACCCACAAAGCAGGAGGCTACACCATAGGAAACATTAATCTGTATAATAGTAAGATCTTACTCATCATACTTTAAGGGGTTGAATGCTGGGTCCTAAAGATGGTATCCAAACTAGCCGTACTAGAAAAATGTATCCTGTGGAGGTTATTGCACCTAAAAAAGAACACACCAATAGAATGTATTTTGATGGAGTATAACATCAGGAGCATTACTGCAAACATTGACCAGTGCAGCATATGTAGTGGAAAATTCGTATACCAAAATTAGCACATTGTAATGTTTTCTTAGAGATGCATGCATTAGTAAAAATGTTCATATGAGAACTAGCAATATCGCTATACCTGTTGAATGTGCTAGCTTGTGGCTAATGCCTTGACTCTACCATATAAGAAAACGATGTGCACTCTCCTTGAAGAACATAATAGAGAACACAATCTAGTGGAATTAGTGGGAGAATCTACTGCTGAGTTATTTGCTACTTATTAGCAAGGGTGTAATGGTGTACCAACTTTTGTAAAAAGTCTTGGGGGGATAACCTCTTATAAACATACATAAAAATTAAATTCAATGGTGCACTGACTAACGACATTTTGGGGGTACACTTGGAGGTAATAAGGAAGGAAAGAAACATGTTGATTATGTGGTGACAACCGTATTGAAACTGTAAAGCATTTTATGCTGGACTGCGAAGCACTACAAGAGATCAGTTGCAGGTACATGCAGGCAAACAAGAAGAGTAGACTTGGACTGACATTTGGGACCATTTATGTGTGGAAGTAATGACACTTATATATTTCATCTAACAAAACTTTGGATGGTTATTGAAAATATTCTCTGCATTATCACTTTTGAAATTGTAAATATTGTGAATGGATTTTTGTCTTTCTTATATTATATTAATGAGGTGATGAACTGTATTTAATGTTCACTATATGTGATACTGAATAATAGTGATGAAAAAAGGAGAAAATATTTTTAAAAAAGTACAAGCCCACAATATATCTAGTTTCTTGATATTATTGAAGCGTGTCGTCAGAGTAATGGGCTATTTGAAACAGATAACTCAATATTAGAAGAAGGCATGTTGTTTAGAAAAGTCATTTATATTTGGTTACAAGCAATGCATTGTAGTTCAGTTACGGTTGCCTACCAATTCTTACCTGACAAAATCAAGCCGTTCTTTTCATATACCATTCCATCAATGTGATGGCTATGCGCAAAGTACAGTGATCCAACATACATGGCCCACTGGTTAAACAATGTCCCCACACAGTGACCATGTTTAAAGTGTCCATAAAAGGCATTACCTTTGGTCTTTTACTGGGCACAGTGACTATAGCTGTATTGACTGAAGGCCATGGCCTTCAACCAGGGCTCTGGCACAGTGGACTTTGCCCTACCTAGAGTGCCTTTACATGGCATGGCTTGAGGTCATCCCTGGGCTCAGGCTCTATGCATTCAGAGAAAGTGAACATAACCTCTGGCCTTGCTTTGCTTGCTATCATGCTTAGGCACAGTGCCCCAACCAACAGGGTCCATAGGATATGGAGTGTGGCAATTTTGTTTCACAGTACCCATGAAAGGAGTACCATATATATGACGTTTGATCATGACCTGCCAGCACTGTGCTGCATACTGCAATGACGTCATCACATATCGTAATCATAATGGGTTACTTATAATACGCATAATACCCAGAGGTTTCGAAGCACGTACTCGGGGATCGAACTTGTGCTGCTCCGCGTGGTCTTGCTTCCAAGACGAGCGAATTACCCCTGCCCATCTTCAGCCAACAATGCCAAGAGGGTATGACCTGTGGCACTTTCTCACCTGACTGTGGCAGCCCTATCCTAAAGCAATGCAGGCATTGTTCACCTGACAGCAAAGCCTCTGTCCATAATGTTCAAAGGGCGTGGCCGGCTGCCATACCATCTTTGCATTTTGAAAAAGTCTGGACAGAATGTAGCTGCTGCTGCAATGGTCTCTTCCTGAGGACATCAGCAGCTGGACTTTGGCACCGCCCATCTGAAGTGGCTGTTGCACAGCCTTCTGTGCTGCAGCACAGCCTGTCATTTGACTGGTTCATTTGACCTGTGTGTAGACCTACTACAGCAAGTGCGGCTGACTGATTCATTCACTTAAACCTGCCACTTCACTGAACCATCTCCTGAGCTGATCCACTGGTAGTCTTTGGCCCTGCCCTCCTGCTCGCATTCATGTGCTGTTTGCCACATGACTAAATCACCTAATGGACTTTTTATCTTGTGCTATCAAAGGCCCTCCATGCCCAGGACGTCTGTATCAAAGGATGGAAGGTCTAAGGGTATTGTCATTTGCTGTTTGCTACTGTTTGCATCGGGTTGGACATGGTATTGTTATTTCCACTCACAATTGAGTTACATTTGGCCATTTCATGATTGAAGTTGTTATCCTCATTTAATTTCTTGGGTATTTATAGCCGAATAACATCTATGAACAATCCAGTTTCAACAACCACCCGAACAATGTACACCACTTGAGTAGGGGAAATCATTCTAATCTTCTATATCGGGATATTTGTTTTCAGTAATTCTTGCCTTCTTGATATTTTCATTATGGCTCATGCAATACTAGCTCTTACTGATATAGTGATGGATTGTTTTTTTCCTTGCATTATCTTATCTTTGCAAAAACAAGTATTGGGCACAAAAAAGCCAATTTTGGAACCTTGCGCTTGCGTAACGTAAATAATGGGAAGGCAGCAGGTGACCGGAGGATGTCAGTGCCTTGCCCTAGCACTACACGATACGACAGTACTAAAGTGGGTTTCCCAGTCTCACTGCGCCAACACAATAATCAATCAGGTACTGCTTGAGTTGCAGATTTATTACACAATCCAATAAACAGCCTGACACGTGTTTCGATAAGTCCTTGCTCTTCCTCTGATGCCGATAGAAACCATATAAATTAAATTAAAAAAATATTAATGCAAATTAGGTTACAAACAATAAGCGGAAATAAAGGCATTTAAATGAAAAGTAATGGATTCAACAGATTAGGCATGGTGATGTGATGTGCCACACGTATTACATGTGTACAGCATCACATGAATGGTTGGGTAAATTGTAGGGGGGGCCCCCGGTGGGTGGTACTACAACCAAAAATTCAACAAAAAAATTCTGTTAGAAATTACATAAAAACAATTATGAGTTACCAAATTAGCATGTAGCATTCAACAAAGCATCAAACATTATTCATGAGGGTACAGTTGATCATAAAATGACAAGTGAGCATCCATTTTGTGAAAGAGAGATATTGCAAATACCGTGATTTGGATGTATTTGCAGATGCCAATTGGCCGGTAGCACAGTTTATGTTGAACCAGATTGGTGAGGCAAGAAGATCATAAGGAAGAGAGGAGTTGTTATGTATCTTTTGAACACAGGCTTGGGAACTCGACTAAGCTGATGTGTCACATCCAATCCATGCACAGTATTTGTCTTTTAACTCTGGGGTCTGTTATATATGTGTTGCTTTTGCATGATCTCACTACCGAAATGCAGGCTTGAGAATGTGTTCGCCCACCTGCCTTGACCTATCACTGCGTGGCATTCAGTCTTGCTGTGGAAAGTTAGAGCCTTGTGTATGTGTGTTTCTTTGCAGTATCCTGGCTGGTATTCTCTGTTGAGGGGATGAGGATTTGTATGCTTCTGAGATGGCAGAATGTGTCTCGAGGCCTACTTGTGGTGTTCATTCTAGTAGCGTAAAAGTTCACTGTCATTTGCTATCATTATGAGTGCCGCTCATGGTTTACTGGCTAATTTTAAATGCTGCTATACTTCTTAAGGACATGTGGTTATACTCAGGTATAACATCTGCATTTTATGGCTTACTTGTCCCTCAAGGATACTGCTTATGAATGCATGATCACTAATGCATTGTTGAGCTTACACTGGGAATTCCATATGCATTGGACATTCGAAATTTGTATTTGCATGCACTCCCCAACATTCCTTACTTTTTTTCCCATGATGGACGAATGTATCCATATATTCTTTATCTTTTCTTTCTTGTTCTTGTTGCAGTTGTATATAGACTTGCATACCCATATCTTGCAAACATTTCTCAAATCCCTTCCCCAAATGCCATAATCCCACGGATGACATCCTTGGAAGTTGCTTTTTCTGTCTGCTGTGGGGTCCACATAGCATTCTGGG
Organism: Ambystoma mexicanum; assembly: GCF_040938575.1. Classification (NCBI taxonomy): domain Eukaryota; kingdom Metazoa; phylum Chordata; class Amphibia; order Caudata; family Ambystomatidae; genus Ambystoma; species Ambystoma mexicanum. The sequence continues at coordinate 1,400,624,737 of NC_090922.1, forward strand.
TAATTGTATGGATCAGGGTTAGTGACCAAAGGGTACCATCTGGGCCTTTGGGGTGATCTATTTGAACCATTTTTATTTCCCCCACCTTTGGTTCTGGATCTGTTTGACAGATTTCATCTTTCCAAAACTATAACTGCAGGGAGGTGAGCTTTATTTACATGTGACACAAAACAGGTTATAATTATTTGGTAGAAACACCAAATTAGTATCAAGAGATTAAGAATAGGAAATAGAACTGAGCATGGATTAATGAGCCATTGGGGCACTCAAGAATAAAGACTAATAACCAATGTTCATCTTCAATGATTCCGCCCCTGCAGATTCATTATCCATTTGCAATTTTGCTATCTGTTTTATTGCATTTGACTGCATGCCATTATCTGCCTCGTTAGGAGGCACATAGATGAAGTAGAAGCTGCCTATCTTTTTACTGACACAGCCTTCAATTCCTGTGATAAGGTCCCGCTCTATTTGACTTCAGAGTACCATAAGTCATAATGTATAAAGCTCTTCACGTATTGCGCTAAGTCCATGCTCGATGGCATTTGAAAGTCCCATCAAGTTCAGGCGGACTATTTGTATCCATTTTGCATTTGTAGTGGTTTGTATTCCAGGAGCCAGTACGGAGGCAAAAAACACCTCAGTCCTGGAGAAGAGTGTGTATTATGCTGCTATCTTCTCTAATGCATCATCTGCCTCCTTTGAAAAGTAGTTGGATCTTGTTCTTCTCTTCGTGGTTCATGAATTAATTTGTCCTTTTGTTGTCAGGAACTCTGCAGGGGATTGCGACTGTCTCTTAGGCAAATCTACATGGCGTTCTGCAATCAACAACACAGGGGCATGCAAAGTTACTAAGTACATAATCCATTCTATTAGGGGGGCAAATAAAAGTAAGCTTTGGTACCACATTGCCACAGGAAATCAATGATTGTCGCTGTTCTCTTGATCAGAGCTGGCATCACATATGCTTGAATGCAATTGTTGTTTGAGCCAATTGGCACTCTTCCTTTGCACCTGAAACAAAACGAAGATCAAGTGAGTTTCTGTACTTTTACAGGTTGTTCAGGTTAATGCAGACTGGTCAATTTGTTCACATGTGCTGTCCATACATTTTTACAACTCTCATCAGTTTTCCTTATTGCTTCTTCTGTGAATCCCATGAGTCTGTCTGCACTGAATAACGCTAATGTATGTTTCTCCCTCTATCAGCTAATGTATGTTTCTCCCTCTATCAGCATTTGTAGTTTTGCAAAACATTATTCACCTTCATGTTTCCCCTTCCCTTTACATTCCTCTTCAGATTTTTGTTCCAGTCTTATTTTCACGGTGTGTCCCTGAAACTGTCCTTGCACTTTGCAGATTACTAAATGTACCAAGCACAGTGCCTCTAAAGTCAGCACGTCCTTAAATAAGAATAGTCTGGGGGTGTCAACTGCACCCCCAGAAGTGTCTTCACTCACCCTGCTTTATTCATCTGGTCATATGTAACATGACTCATTGGTCCTCATTCCGAGTTCGGATGTAACCACGCCGCTATTTGCGGCATGGCTGCCTCCGAACTCGTCCAAACTCCGGCCTGGTGAATGGAGTAATTACCGGTCCATTCCGAGGTCAGAGGGACCGGTAAGTCCCCATTCACCAGGGCCATTCCCCATTCCCATTAGAGCCCCCATAGGGCTCAATGGGAAGGCGGCAATAACGGTACTGTAAATTATGGTACCGTTATTGACCCCGGAGTCCCTTTGCAGGCCCCGTCCTTAACGCCTGCTAAAAGCAGGCGTTCAGGAAGGACCCCCAAAGGGAACTCGTGGTAGGGCGGTAAGGGTTTAACGCCACCGGTCTCGTTACCGGTGACCTTTAACCCTTACCGCCCTACTCGGAATGAGGCCCATTTACTTGAGCCCTACTGACTGCTTTCATGGTATCGTACCAAATGTTGATTCCCTCATAATGATGTTCATCTGGCTAGCTATAATTTACTCCTGTGTTCAATTATCTTCGCTAACCTAATTTTAAGCACACAATTCAGATGCTCTACCACCTCATTTGCTTGTGGGTAGTATGGCGGGCATAGCATGTGTCTGATACCTAACAATTGTGTAACCTCATTGAAAAACTAATTTACAAAGTGAAGACTATTATCAGATCTCAATGTTTCACAAATACCCCATCTGGGGAACATGTCAGTCACAAGGAACCTTGCTGCAGATTTTGCATCTGCATTCACACAGGTACCTGCTTGAATCCAATGGGAATATGGGCATACAACTACCAATATATACCAGTACTTTTTGCACCTATTCACCATATCAATATAGTCTATGTGGAGCACTTTCAGTGGCTTGAGAGTATGGCTCGGCTGGAACGTGTGCCATGTGATACAGATTGTTTTGAATTTGTTGACTTGTTTGTCAAAATTGGGCAAAAACCAATCCTCACTAATGTCAGTAGCAATGTGCTATGTGCATGCACAGGAAAGTGAAGTTGCTTTATGGTGATGTTCAATAACTCTATGGGAATTACTACATTACCTGTGCTTTTTTGTCTCCGTGTGATGTTGATGGGTGACAGGGCGCATCTCCTTTTTACCCATAGTACCTTTTCTTCTGGTGGCACTCTTTCTTGGAACTGAATGATGTGTTCTTTTGATAATGCACTGTAAGCCTCTAGTAGTTACATTTGTTGCACTGCTGTGACTGACATTTGAATTTTCTCTGGAAAGGGCATATAAGCCACTTGTTTGGCTGCTTCTTCCGCAGCCGCGTTTTCACGTGAAATCACATCTTTCCCTTTGGAGTGCGCTTTGTGCTTCATGATTGCTACATGAAGGGAACCTTTCAAAGCTTCTATTAATATGGCTAACAGATCGTATATTGGACTGGTAACCCATGCATCTGCCCTTCTGTATCCTCTTCTCTTCCAACTTGATAAGCCTGAATGCACTGTAGATGTCATGTATGCTGAGTCTGCATACAGGGTGACATCATCACCTGATGATGAATCTAGTGCTTCTTTGAGTGATATGAGTTCTACTACTAGTGCTGAGTAGTGTGAGGGTAATCTCTTTTGCCTCCCTATTTGAAATTCCTCTTCATGGTCTTTCATATCTCTTATTACTGCTGTTTCAGTGGGTTCCTGGCCCCTCTCTTGGTCTACACTTGATGACCCACCTACATAGATTGCTTCTCCTGTGTCTAGGGTGTCTTCACTCACCCTGCTGTATTCGTCTGGTTCTCCTTCATGCACTGCACAGTTATGGACCGGATCTTGGGGCTCAACTGATTTGGCAATGAACGTTGGTGACTTTACTGTGTGTCACCTCACTACGCTGATGGCTGAGTTAGTCAAGATTACCACTAGCTCTCTGAGTGGTGAGTGTTGATTTGTTTCTCTCTAAAATGGAGATAGCTGTATGTTCAACATACAAAGTGATTGGACATCCCATAATTATGTTGGCAGATTTTGTGACCCTGCAATTACTGGGTCTAAAAGACCACTGTAGTATGCTAATGGTGTGTGTCTCTCGCTGATCACTGTGTGAGTACTGCTGTCATGATCTGTTCATTTGAGTGTGAGAATAAGCAAAGCTGATGTAGTCTGGGGTCGCTAATACTGGTGCACTGCTGATAGTTATGTTAATATCCTCAAAGCATTCTGTCATCTCTTCTGTCCATTCAAGTTTGCCCCTGATCTTTTGCGCTCCCTTGAGTACCTGTAGTACATGTTTTGAATAATCTAATTCCCATGTTCTACAGTAATTGCACAAACCTAGGAATTGTTGCATCTCTCTGAATGTATTAGGATGTGGTGTATTTCTCACTGATATGGCTATTTCTGGGCTTATCCTCCTTCCTGCTGAGGATATAATCTGTCCTACGTAAACCCCATCTTTTTGACAATACTGTGATATATCCTGTTGCTCTGGCTCTTCAGATTCTACCTGTGCATCTTTTATAACAGCCTTATGCAATTTTAATAGCATTTCTCCTGATGCCCAAGTCTCAGTGTCTACCGTAGGGCAATACTCCTCCTTCTTCATTTCTGCCCTTTGCAATTCCTCTTTGGTTTTAATATTTGCCGCTTATAAATCTCTAGGCACTTTATTTTCTATTTTCACTGTAACTGTATCTCGCTTGTCACTAGGTGCATCTGTTCCCCGGAATGTGTTTGTTCCTGAATAAGCTGTGGCTTTGTATAAGGGGTTTGTATACCCTGATGCAGGTCTTAATAGATAGGATCCAGCTGTGGGTGGGGCTGTCGACTGCACAGGCGCTGGAGCCTGTGCCGACTATGTGTTTTTCCTGAGGTTGCCTGGGGTAACGGCTTTGCAGGTGTCCCAGCCTGTATCATTGTGGTGATACATGAAAGGGGCAGGGCTGCTATACCTCACTCTATCTCCATGTTCTTTATTTCCTCTCTCAACTTCCTCATACAATTTCCACAATCCTAGTATGTTTTGTTTCTTCTTTAGCTGTTTACCCTTGTTTGTGGGCAAGAAATGGGTGTACAGAAGCTGGATTATATTTGTACCATGTGTGCACACGGCAGACCATGCTGTAAAAATGTTCCCACCACCAGCTCATTACTGTTCTTAATTATCTTCTTCCTATACGCTGGGAGCTCCTTGCACATATGCTCTATTGGAGTACTCATTTTCTTTTAAATAATAAAAGTCACAAACACAACTGATCCTTCCCTACTACTCACAAAAAGATCAAAACAATGCTTGCAATAACACCTCTAAGGGCTGCCCCCCATATGGAGCACCCCTGAGTTATCGCTTAAACACAAAACACAAGAATGCACCGACGGTTACAACACTTGAGCACCAAAGTGCAGTGCATCTTCACGCAGTCTACACCCAAATCTTTTCCCTTCAATTAAATCTTACATTAAACATTTGACTCTGATCACCCAATACGTTTTTCATTTACCCGCTGTACAATGCAATTGAAAATCACACTTATTTACACCATTTTGTATGTTCTCTGTCTTTCACCCCTACCTCGGATGGAGGGTACAGTCCTCACTAGTGCAGGACGTCACCCTCTATTTCTAAAGCAGCAATGCCCTGCTTCCTTTACTGAGGGATGTTTACACTTCACTTACCAAGTCTTATAATTAATGTGACATCACTGCTCCTTGCTATGTGAGCCCTCTTCAATGTCTACTACAAAAAAAGAGAAGAAAAACAAGGGAAACACTGTCACTCACTCTACTTCCACATTTATATTCACTCTCCCGCTGTAGTTCTTGGATCAGGTGCACTGGCTCGCAATGGTCTTCCAATGTCTTCCAGGGCTGTTTCTCCCCAAAATGGACCTGCACCGTGGGGGCAGGCCGAGGCCTGAAGTTATCAGGCAAGCCTCTGGGTACCCCTGGCACTTGCTGACACCTTGTGGCCTTTGCAGTCTACTGCTCACTGTAGGCAGGCCTGTAGGCAGACCTCATTTGCCAAGGAGTACAGCAGAAAAGCCCACAATTGTCCAGAAGAGACTTGGATCCCTGTGCAGGCCCCTAAATATGGGAGGCAAGTATCAAAACAATTAATACAAATCAATTCACTGAGCCATAAAATAATGCACGAGATGTGGGAAACACAAACGTTTATTACACACAGCCTAGGCTGGGTAATTTTCAAAAAGACATTCAATATGGCATTAGAAAATGGCTACTTTTGTAGTAAATATCGGAAAAGAAATGACAACAAATGTTACAGGTTATTCACAAATCCAGAGCCTGTGATTGGGCATCATTATTTGTACTATAGGTGAATCTATACAATACCTCGCCCGATTGGCTTATTCTACCCTTGTGACTATGACGAGACATCAGTTTATTCACTAACTGACATTGAGATCATCCTCTTTCCCATGATGCTGATTGGATGCTTAGTTTTTTTATTTGTATCCTCTAGACTTAATAGTTGATTGGATGTTCCAGGAGGAGCATTCATGGAGTGAGTGACTAAATATAATTCAACCATTCCCTGTGTGAGATTTGAATGTGTCACAAAAACATGATAATGTTACATTCTCTTCCCAGAGACCTTATCGGCTAGCACCATCTTACCAATCCCCCCATTATGAACTGTTTATCGCAAATTCAATATTGTAACTACTCATTGAAAACATTACTCACTTATATTTACTTTCTTATTTGTTTGTGTATGAGTTCACTTGCTATGTTGTTGATCTTATGAGCTGGGGGCTTATGTACAGGCAAACATCATTCTCTTACAATGATATGAATATATGTATGTAACTTGCAATATTATAAACATACTCCTCACTACTAGTGTGTAGGTGCTGTTGGCGTTGTTCATAAGTTAACATGAAAGTCATTGGTAACTCATTAATTCTACTCTATGTTTTAAATGGTTCCTATCTTAGCAACTGGATCTCTTTCAGTGAGATCTTTCCTACAGAGAGCAGTGTTGCTCATTGGACATTGTTCCTGAACATGTACACTCGGAACTGCTCATTGTTTCGTCCTCGCTCAAGTGTGACCTTGATTGTGATATGTTTTAATGTACTGACTAGGAACATAAGGTGTTATATATCTTTTGAACACAGGCTTGAGAACTCGGGTGAGCTTATGTGTCACAGCCAATGCATGTGTAGTGTTTGTCTTTTATCTCTGGGGTATGTTATTTATTTGTTGCTTTTTCATGACCTTACTACTGAAATGCAGGCTTCAAAATGTGTTTGTCCACCTACTAGACAAATCACTGCGCAGCATTCAGTCTTGCTGTGGGAAGTTACAGATTTCTTTGTGTGCTTCTATTCAGGATTCTTGCTGATATTCTCTGTTGAGGGGATGCAGATATGTATACTTCTGAGATGGCTGAATGTGTCTCAGGGCCTGTGTTGTTCATGGTTCACTGTCATTTGCTATCATTGTGAGTGCCTCGAATGGTTTCCTGAATAATGTTAAATGCTACTATACTTGGTAAGGATATGTGGGTATACTCAGGTATAAAATCTGCACTTTATGGCTTACTTGTCCCCCAGGAATACTGATTGATGAAGCATGGTTACTAATGCATTTTTGGGCCTGCGCTGGTAATTCTAGGTATATAGGGCTTCTTCACAGAGAATTTTGAAGCTTGTATTTGTGTTGAATGCATTCCCCAGCTCCTCTCTGTAGCTTTCTAGATCTGTTCTTTAATTATAGTCATCTGATCTTCATAATTGTTAGTTCTCTGTGTCTTGGAATGGGCAAACTTTATCCACTCACTTCCTTTTGGGGCTTCCCATCACTCAATCCTGAATGCTCTTCTTTGTACCAAGTTATTGCTGCAATCACTGGCTCTGTTTGAATGTAATTGTTGTTGTTCTCTTTATATTGGAGTGCCCTAGTGTTGTAAGTGATTTCAATCCGGCACACACCCAGTCTAAGCCCAACATGTAGTGCACAACTGAAATCCTTATTTGTTTTTGTCTATAAATTCAATATTCTGAGCGATATACCACTCATATCACACCCTTCTCCTGAGACACCCCCGGTCACACTGAACCTGGAATCAGGCTAGTTTGCAAAGGTAAATATTTATGTATTTAAAATGTAATCACAATGGGCCTCATTACGACCCTGGCGGAAATTGACTGACCGGACCGCAACAGCGTAAATAGCGTTTCCGCCATTGCACGAAGGAGCAAAGTGCGGCCAATCACGACCCATCGGGCACGAGCATTACGCCATGGCGGAATCCGAAAGGCTGCGATGGCGGAAATGACCCCAAAACGGCCCTTACCGCCGCCGTACGCTGCACCAGGTGCAATACCGCCACCCATCTTAGCGGTCACCGTAATGAGCGGTCACCGTAACGAGCGTGCACCGCAAATTACGGCCACCGTAAATATACGGAAACGGAAGTAAAAGCATGTGGCCGGAACGGGAAACAGCACGCCGCACAACTATAAAATCCGAATCCCAACACAACCATAAAAATCCGACCCTGACACACATCCCAACCCGTTAGCAACCCCAGTCAAAAAAATAAATATGGGAAAGGTAGCCAAGAAAGCGTGTGACCGCAAGCGGCAGGTACACTTCTCCCGAGAGGAACTGACCGTGCTCACCGAGACCCTCCAGGAAAATGCCGCCGTCGTCTTCTCCAGTCAAATGACCAGGACGGCCCTTGCCAACAAGAAGGCCATATGGGCCCTGGTGGCACAGCGCGTAAGTGCGGTGGGGACAACACCCCGCACGCCACAGCAATGTCGCAAGCGGTGGGACGACCTGCGGATCCGCGTACGCAGCATACTTTCTGCGAACAGGAACATCGCCACAGCTACCGGGGGGGGTTCAGAGTCGCCCATCAAGTTGACCCCCTGGGAGGAAATCTGCGCCTCCACCATAGGAATGGAGAGCATAGAGGGAGTCGGAGGGATGGAGAAAGGAGTGCCGACATCCGGAGAATCAGGTAGGTTGGCCAAGAGAAACAATGCGAAATCCACAAACCACGAACATGTGCAGTACCATGTGACCCCATAGTGCAATACATACTTTGCCCTGACAGCGCCCTCTAAAAGTCAGAATGAACAAACAAATCAATCAAGAAGCCATAAACAACCCCTACATGTGCAGCATGCACCCCCTAACTGCAGGCAGCCAAATGAATGCATCCTCAATCCACACGAAAATGAGACCACCTCCAAGGCCCAGTCCCAAATCAGCCTCATGTACCACCCCAATGCATTTGATACGTTGCCATTCCAAATCCGACAGACCCATAACTAACGCTCGCCCCTCTTTACTCCACCACAGGGTCCGATACCAACGACGAGCTGCAGGACACCCCTACCAGCACGCCTGCAAAGAGGGCCAGGACCAACGTCCCAAGAGCCTCCACCTCAGGTGCAAGGATCAAGACACGGCAGCAGCAGGAATCAAGTGGCAGCACACTGGAGGGGACTGCAACAGGCACCCCAGCAGCCAGCAAGTCCACAACCCCAGCACCACAGGTCCCCCCCAAGAACGTATCTGATGGCACTGCCTCTGGTGGTAGCAGCACCATAGGTGACACAGCTGTCATGCCAGCATGCTCCGACACGGAAAACAGTGCTGGCGACGTAGGTACCATCCATGACCTTTCCCAATCCCCCTGCATGTTCCATCCCCTACACCATGACGAAACCACGCAGGGGCACCCTGAAGACGACGACTGGCCAACCCCCACAAGTCCTGTGCCAAGGCAACATGTGTTGAGCAGCCCCCCTGTCACACCACCGCAAATGTCCATGGCCCAGCAGAGGCAACAGTCCCTCGACCTGCTGATCGAGCAACAGCAGGAAGCGTCCACGCTACTCAAGGACCATGCAAATGAATGCGGGGGTTCCAGGGCAGCCATGGAAACATCCACCGAGACACTCAGGGCACAAATAGAGAAAAGTAGTGAGAGCCTCAGGGGAGAAATGGAGAGAAGCACCGAGAGCCTGAGAGCACAAATGGAGAAAAGCACCGAGAGCCTGAGGGGGGAACTGCATGCGACGTCCAAAGACGTTTGTGCTGAACTTGCTGCTGTGCGCCGTGTGCTCTCGGAGCTCTCACAAACCCTCAGAGACATGCATGGACGCGAGCAGGCAGAGACATCATCCGTGGCAAGTTCCGTCCAGGGCAGCCCCCAACGCAGATCTGGCAGGAACCTGCGCTCCACGGGCAGGGGTGCCCCTGATACCCGTAGAGGGGGCTTGCAATAGCGTCTACCCACGGACAGCATGCATATTTGGACACTGGTGTTGGGGGGGGAGGTAGTAGGGTGGAGGGGGTGTGTTGGGCTTCACTGGGTGGCGGGTCCATAGGGTGTATAAATCAAATCACATTAACAATACAGCACCTCATTATCATCCAATGACATGTGTGGACATTGATATTTGCGTACGAGGCCTTCATAGGCGTACAGTCCACAATGTGCCTGTACTACACACACACAGTGCCACAGGTCCCCTTTCCGTGTAATAGGCACCATGCGTGGTTGCTAGAAGCATGCATCTATGATGCTCTGTCGGATTGCACGTACATCCTGTGCCTCATGGACTCCTTGAGGTGCCTCCACATCCCCACCCTCATCATCATCATCATCTTCAGGTGCATGCAGTACAGCGTCAGGGGGCATGGGCACATTCCTACGTATGCACATGTTGTGCAGCATGACACATGCCATGACCATCTTAGAAACCTTCTCATGGCTGTACATGAGTGCCCCGCCAGACCTGCTGAGGCTGCGGAAACGAGCCTTCAGTAGGCCGAATGCCTGTTCAATGACCACACGGGTACGTGAGTGGGCATGGTTGTAGTCCTCCTCATGCTCGTTCTGTGGGTTCCGGATTGGTGTAAGGAGCCATCTCTTCAGTGGATACCCGGCATCACCTGTATGAGACGAATAAAGGGTGTCAGTGGAATGATAGTGCTAAGTAGCCCCCCCCCCCCCCTGCAAGGTCATTGACGCATCAAATGGGCCACGATGTCATGCATGGAATGAGACTCACCGAGTAGCCAGGATCTGTGCCCTGCGTGTCGCTCCATGTAGCGTGGTATTCTTGTGTTCCTCAGGACCATAGAATCATGGGTAGATCCTGGAAATCTGGCACAACAATGCGTAAATATCTTGTTGGAGTCACACACCATTTGCACATTGATTGAATGAAATTGTTTCCGGTTGCGGTACTGGACCTCCATGGCATGTGGGACAACCAATTCAACATGGGTGCAGTCGATGGCACCAATGCAACCCGGGATGCCGCCAAGTGCATGGAATCCCACTTTAGCGTTGGTAATCTCCTGGTACGTGCGTGGTAGTGTGATGTGGTCGTCGGCGTGCTTCAGGAGGGCATCGTGCACTTGGAAGAGTGTCCGTGAGAACAGTGGCTGTGAAATGCCATGCAACTGTCCCACTGTGTGCTGGTAGGTGCCTGTGGCCAGGAAGTGGAGTGCAGACACCACCTTCAGTAGGGGTGGGATGGCGGTTGGGCTATCTATCATGCTCACGAGGTCAGCATGTGTCATGTCCACAATGGCGATTATGGTGTCCCGGTCCAAACGGTAGAGGGTGTGGATCTGCTCAGCAGTGAGGTTGAACGGATCGGCTCGGAGGCGTGGGATTGCGGGCCGCCTGCGTGGTGGTAGTGGCAGTGCTTGTGGGCCTTGCTGACCCTGCCTTGCCCTCCTCCTCCTCCTTCTCCTCCGTCTCCCCTGTGCGCCCGGTTGTTGTACCTGTTGTTGTTCGTCGTCTTCTTGTAGTTGTAGCACTTGCAGTGCTATCTGGTACCCCAGGCCCAACATCGCTAGTCCTGCCGGTAGCATTTTGGAGTGGGAGTGGTTGTGGGAGGGGTTTGGGTCTGCAATATATGTGCTGTCGGCCTGTATGGCCTCCACCTGTGCTGATTGAATGAATCTGTGGCAGATGCAATCCCTTCTGGCCGAGCACGTCCCGCACGTAAGGCTGCATTTGGCCGCATGGCATCTTGGGATTTGAATCATGTATCAAATCCCGATGGCAGTGTGATGTACTTTGACTGATCTTCATGCTATGCTCCCATTGTTACACATGCTATGATTGCAGCCGCTTACATACCTGTGAAGAGTCAGTGGTATGTAGGGCTCGATCGATGGCCGACCCTCATGCAGCACAGTAACGTACTTCACCGACGGGCGTGGCGTGCCATTTGTGATTGCAGCCAGTTAGCATCATGACACACAGCCGCACTACATTGATGTAATTGTGAATGCAAGCGTTCACAGAAGCCTTTTCGACGTAATGTTGCAAGTGAGGAATTCGAAGGCCAGCATTTTGGGTTTTGAAGTAGCGGCGAGGATACGCCCACAGGTCTGGCTGGAAATGTAACGTTCTATTGTAGAATGTCCTTGGGACATGGCCCATAACGAGCAGGCAATGAATGATATGAATTGAATGGGATGCGCAATAGCGTTGTGGACGATAAGGCAGGACGTTCCCAAATCCATCTTGCTTCACAACACTACAGATCCGGCCAGGGGCACAGTGGTTTTTGCGGACTGCATTACGCACAGACGCGATGGAAGTTTCACATATTATGTGAGTGAATATTCATGCGTTTTCATTGCGGGATGAGGGAATGATGTGTGGATGCATGGACTGATGATTCCGTTTAGGGTCTGCCATGTACATGGGTTTTTTGATTCACTCCCCTTCCCCTGCGTTATGTGATGCAAGGCTGCCATAGTGGGACATACGTCTATCTGCCCTTGTCGGATCCTCCCTGTCTCGACGCGCCTTCATACACTTGTGTCTAGGCACGTTACTAATCCCATGTCATGGGTTCTATCTTGACGGACGCATGCACAGTAACCGACGTTGACAATGGTGTATTTAGCTCGATTGGTTTCGTTATGATTCGATACTGATTTAGGGGTGTGTATATTCCTTTGGAGTGGGCTAGCATGCATATGGGTGTGGATTTGGTGTGTTGAATGAAGATTGTAATGCATCATGAGTCCCGTAATGCAATCGGTTGATTTGTGTTTCTTTTGGGTGACAGGTATCTCCTGCCCTATTGCAGATGCCATCTCTACGCCACTCCTCCAGATGGTTTTTACTCTCGACTCCTGCAGCTTCGGGTGAATCAGTGGAGCACCATTTCGATCATATGGGACGATCGCCAATGGGCCACATGCCCTTACGCTGTACTGGTGGCTAGGTGCAACATTTCGGCCTTTCAGCTCGACTAGTGCCTGCCTCATGGGACGGACCTGCGGTTCTTGCCGCTTCCATGTTGCCTTTTGGAACGTTGATGTAGGCCCTGTGTGCCATGATGGTACAGGGCGTCACACAAGTGGAAGCCGGTCAATTATTGCAGATGCAGCCCTCGGTGATGATGGTTGTTTTGGTGGTATTTTGCAAATTGCTGTGGGGCCTTTGTCATTTGGATGTGCATTTAAATTGTATTCCGATATTTGTCGTGTTGCGTTGTTCTTTGCAGGTGATGTGGCGATTTTCGCTTTGTGGCGGTATGTATTGCGTGATGATCTGCATTGTGTTCCGCCTTCTGAGTTGAGTTGTGTGGTACAGTACTGGCCGCGTTTGCCTACGTAGCACAGTATGGTCACGGATAGGGGCTGCCATTGTGACTGTTTACATGATGTGCTGTTCAGGGGCGGGGGATTGGCTTTTGGCCGACTGGTGCCTGTCAGCCAGGTCGATTGGTGGAATGATGGGTTGTTCAGAATGTGGCTGGTCACAGGTGACTGTGTTTGCGTGCGTTTGTTGGAGGGGGACTGGGGTCATGTCCATTGGAATAGCTTCTGTATTGATGCCATCTGTGCCCTGCAGCTCCCATCGGCCCCTCTTGGGATGAGCCTGGCTGCTCAGTCACTCTGCCGACTTGTGTGGTACATGCTTCTGCTGATGGTTGGTTTGTTTACTGGCATGAGTACAGGGCTGGTGCAATCCCCCTCAGGATGCTGTTTTGGATGTTGCCTTGCGCTGGTGGCAAGCGATGGGGGACTACTGTTGTTTTGTGTCATGTGTTCTTGATTTTCATTTTGATGTATTGTACCTTCACATGCCTGTGCTGCGTCAGTACGGCTATGGTGACATGCCGTACATGGATGCCCACTCACGGGGCGCTTTGAGCCCCTGCATGCTTTTCTACGTTGGCATGCATGGGTGAATTGTGGATTTCACTGGTTGCATAGTGTGAGTACATTGCGCCTGCCAGGAGTTGTGCAATGAGGCCAGGGAGTGGAGTACAGGCACTCAGTGGGCCATTTACGTTTGGTTCGCGTTGCCGTATTTCTCGCCATGGCGGAATGGTACTTTACGACGTGCTTGATGGCGTTCAGTACATGTCCGCTAGGGTCAGAATTCGCGTACCGTTGCGCCATGGCGGTGATTCCGGTTTTGCAAGGCGCGCGTGCGCGTACTTGGTGCAGTTAGCGTTGCCGTTCACTGCGGTGTCGCTAATGGCATCGTACTTTACGGTGACGGGTCATGATCGCAACGAGCGGTGTTCGATGGCGGTATTGCATTTCCGCCATCAATTTTCCATTTCCGCAAGGGTCGTAATGAGGCCCAATATGTTTTAATAAACAAAAATCACCAATGGGGTGACAGAACACTGAAGAATATCTGTAATACACTAGGAATAAGTAATGAGCAAAACAAATGCAGCACAGTAAATAATACTTTTGTGTTGGTTCAGATCAGATGGCACTATGGTTAGAGATTCCCCCTGAAACACCCCTCCACCCCCAATAGGCAATGCAAAGAGATAGGGGGAGAGAGCAGGTAATCAGGAATAGCACAAATCAAACAGAGTATCAGTCTCCCCTTACCCCCATAAAACACAAGAGAAAAACGTAATTGACTTTTCAGCTGTCAGACGGCTTTTACAATTGTCTTTAAAATCGACTGGGCAAAAACACCAAATGTGGTCAAAATACTCAAGTTGTTATAAAGCCTTAAGGGTGCCACTTTGAACAGTTGTACACAATCACAAGCAATGATTTAGGGCCTCATTACACGGAAGGCGGTGGTCCAGGGTGCTATTAGCACCCTGGACCATGCCAGTAAATTACCGGCACCGCCTTGGCGGAAAGGGGATTTACCGCCCCATACTGAGTTAGTCAAGATTACCACTAGCTCTCTGAGTGGTGAGTGTTGATTTGTGTCTTTCTAAAATGGAGATAACTGTATGCTCAACATACAAAGTGATTGGACATCCCGTAATTATGTTGGCAGATTTTTGCACAGTAAATGCTGCAACAGCATGACCCTGCATTACTGGCTCTAAAAGACCACTGTAGTATGCTAATGGCTTGTGTCTCTCGCTGATCGCTCTGTGAGTACTGCTGTCATGATCTGTTCATTTGAGTGTGAGAATAAGCAAAGCTGCTGTAGTCTGGGATCCCTAATACTGGTGCACTGCTGATAGTTATGTTAATGTCCTCAAAGCATTCTGTCATCTCTTCTGTCCATTAAAGTTTGCCCCTGATCGTTTGCGCTCCATTGAATACCTGTAGCAGGGATCTGACATGTTTTGAATAATCAAATTCCCATGTTCTACAGTAATTGCACAAAACTAGGAATTGTTGCATCTCTCTGACTGTATTAGGATGTGGTGTATTTCTCGCTGATGTGGCTATGTCTGGGTTTATCCTCCTTCCTGCTGTGGAAGTCATTGTTGAAAACACTAGGGTATTCACAGTACCCTTGTGCTAAACAAGTATGCTGGACTCTCCTTATGCGATATGAAAATGCGTTCAAGTCAAGTACTGGGATTCTGGGTGTAATGGTTTGATAATAAATGCATAATTGAGGCCAATTACAGAGAAATGGCCTTTGTCTCAAGGTATGTTGCACAATATTGTTCCAGGGTGTGGCACTAGTGGGTATTCTATTTCCACTATGTTGTTCAGAGGCCAGAGATCCTGAATGAATCTCCATGATGACCCTTTTGCCTTTTTCAGGTGGTATATAACCGTGTTGCATGGTGAATCTGAAGGTACAATAATTCCTTGATCAAGTGTTGCTTTGATGGAGTCATAAATTCCCTCTTCTACCTCTTTAGACAGTGGGTATTGGTTTATTCTGGGGAGTATTGATCCTGGTTTGTGTTTTATTTTCACTACCCTTATACTGTTCAGTTGCCCTGCGTCATGTGGGTTGCTCGTATATAGCCGACTAGACACTTGTTCCAAGTCCTCCTGTAGCTGTGAGGGTTCTGGGTTCTGTGGTGGCGGTCAGTATTGTCTGTGGTACTTGTCTTAGTTGCACCACCATATGGCATGGTATGGACATTTTGAATAATATTTCTGCATCTATCTCCATGTTTGCAAAGAACTGTTTGTCCGTGACATCTCTTAATGGCAGTGTTGGGTCTATGCTCAGCAGTTTCATCCACCCCATTCCTTCCTCACCTGTGTCTGTTATGATGACTGTGGGCCTCATTACAAATCAGGCGGAATAGGTTAACGGGCTCCACTAATGGTGGGGGGCCACTTAACACCATTCGGCTTGAAAGACACGGATGCCTGGTAAAACCAGGCGTCGTTACCGGCTCCCGCGAGGGGAAGAGAGACCTAACAACGGGCCGCTCGTAATCGGCCCGCTGTTAGCTCCCTCTCCCATTCCCATTGAGCCCTATGGGGGCTCAAATGGGAATGGGGAAGGTCCGGGTTCCCAGAAAGAGGAATTACCGGGCCCTCCGAACTCGGAATGGCCCGGTAATTCCCCATTCTGGGAACCCGGTAAAGGAGCCCGGTTTGGCAGCTGCCATGGAGCTAATAGCTCCATGGCTGCCGCCAAACTCGTAATGAGGCCCTGTGTCTTTCCTGATGATCTCTACCACTATGTGTAATGTAATAATTGTCCCTGGGTCTTCCTTGTGTGATACTGCTGGTCTGAACAGGAATTCCGCTGTTGGCAGAATATCACCTCCTGCACACCTGGTAATCAGCCAATCAAAATGGTCACTGCATCTATGAATACAGTCTCATGTAATGGAAGGGCTCAGTTGTGTTGGTGCTACAGAGTGCTTGTATTACTGTGGGTACTCTGTTGTAAGGCATACCTGGTATAGAACAAACAATTCCTTTGTCAGTGAATGAAATGGTAATGTTTAGCTTCTGAAGGAGATCCCTACCTAATAGGTTGACTGGTGTCTCTATGCTGTAAATTAATGGTGCTGCTGTCTCTTGAGTCCCTATAGTGAGGGGTCATTCTTCTGTAAAAGAAACCCTTACAATAGCCCCTGAGAATCCCTGCAGGTCCATACTGTAGTCTGTCAATGAAAACTGCCCCTCCCTTATACAGGATCCGGTGGCTCCTGTATCTACCACAATGGTGAACATGTTCTCCCCAATCCTCACTCACACTTTAGGTTCCTTGTCTGGGACTGGGGTAATTGAGGTGACTGCGCATGTCAGGGCTCACTGTGGGCTGTTCGATTATGTATACACATTTGATCCTGGAAGTGGGAAATCATTTCTCCCCAAGACACAGGCTCCAGTATAGTGTGTAACTGTTCCTCGTGGTAGGCTATTTCATTCCCATTCGACCATGCGTGCTTGCGATGGAGCCTGTTGGGTGACATTCTGCATTACATTTTGGGTTGGGTATTGTATGGCTTGTCCCTGTGTTGGTGTTATTACTTGCGCTGGCTCTTCATTCCCGGATTGTGCAGATCCTTGGGCATACATGGTTCCTGGAGTTTTTGCTCGGTTTGAGATATAGACTCCCTGTTCTGGGCTGTGGTATGAGGGGTCTGGTGCATAATACTGGCTGCGGATGCCCATGGGTGATTTAGCAATGGTGGCCTGCTTCGACAATCCTTAGCCATGTGTCCCATCTTTCCACAAGTTAAACATGCTCCTCCAAATCATGGTCGTAATCCCCCAAATCCTCCCTTGCCCTTTTTGTGAATTACCTCTTCTTCCTTGGACTCCTTCCCTGTCTCGTCAATAGTTATCTTTGTTATTTGTCCATTCTTGTGATGGCACTGATTGTGGTTCGGCATCCAAAGAGTTGGTTACTACTGCACCTTCCATACTAACCTATGCTAGTTTCTTTTGCACTAACTTTGCCTCTGTGTGATGTGCCTTATCTTACACTTCCCTCTCATTTCCACACTTACGTTTACAAAATTGTACTATGTGCACCTGCATCTTACCCCATATTTTGTTTCCATTCCATGCCTACTGTTTGGTCTAATTTCACTTGCACCTCCGTGGGCAGACCCTTTCGTAGTATATGGTAGAAGAATGGTTTGTTATTTTCCAATGTCTCGGCTGTCTCTTCATGCGACATCTATTTGATGGACTGAATATACAAAGTGGGGTCCTCATCATGTTTCATCATACTTGGCATGATAGCACCTACATCAGGTCTATCTGGGTATGTCCTTCTCAATGTCTTCTCCTGTTGCACACTGGAGTCTTCATTCTCTATGTGCATCCTCGATGCAATCACACTCTTCTTGGGACTTGCCTGCTCACTTTCTAACTCTTTGCTATAACCTACTCAATTTTGTGTTCACCAATTTTGCCATATTCACTATTCACCCGCTTTTCTCATTTCTCCACTCTCTCATTCACACACTTTCCTCTATCACCTATTTGTTTTCTTTTCTCCATTTCCAATCCCCCTTTGGTGTTGCCCCTCCAGTTTTTCTGCGCCCACCCCAA
The DNA here is from genome assembly GCF_040938575.1 of Ambystoma mexicanum. NCBI lineage: Eukaryota > Metazoa > Chordata > Amphibia > Caudata > Ambystomatidae > Ambystoma > Ambystoma mexicanum. The sequence continues at coordinate 1,400,642,902 of NC_090922.1, forward strand.
CCCAGATGCACCTCTGGTCTTGCCCATGCCACCATGTTCCCAGCTAACAGCAGGGAAGTGGAACCCTCATCATTCTGCATCCTCTTGCAACTCCCTGCTGGCACCAGGGCGGCTTTCACTGCCCGATCACTTCCTTTCCCATTTTTCCTCCACACCTACCCGCCCTCCCCCAAGACCCCTCCACCTCCCCTCCCTCCCCTCCCCTTTACTAGGGAGGCCTTCTTTCATCTACAGGCTCTTGGCGCAGTCCTTCCAGCCACAGGACCCACTGTGAGCACCTGCTTGCGGCACGTACACACCCACCACCCAGCGCGCTAGCATTGGCCCAACACAGGGCCCACACCCTCGAGATGTCCTCCTCTGATTGGCCCTGGCGCCTATGACAGGTTCCCAGATACGCCCCTGCAGTGCGTCACACACAGAACTTCTTAGCCACTGGAGCCCGCTCACTATGCTATCGGCTTCCTGATCGAGTGGACTGCAGCGGTTAGATGCGCTCGACCCAGCAAGGTAAGAGCACTTATCCCTTGCCTCTGCTTATCCACCCAGCAGCCCTTCACTGCCTCACCCCCATTTACCCCTCTCACTCTAGACACAGACCTGGACAGCTTTTTGCTCCACCGCCCCGCCGTGGATCCCATGGATACTGCATCACTCCCACATCCAGGTAGGTGCCGCACCCAACGGCATGTTGCACCATCCATGCCTGAGCACTTTCTCCTCCTGATTCACACGGCTATCAGTGTCCTGTTCCCTCCCTGTTCCCACTGCCGGTTCTCCACCCCCCCCCCTTCCTCCCTTTTCTTTGGGTTAAGGTGTCTAGAGCTTTTAGCCACCAACCAATAGCAATGCTCTTATTTATCAAATGAGCATACGTTTTCTTTGATAGCATTAAGCAGCCATGTAACTTGAATTTGAGCCTTCTGGACACTACTCTTCAAAATTGCAACTAGAGGTTGACTGATGCCTTCCTTGCAATGTTTCTTTTGTGTCCCCCCATCCAGGATCCCATGCAGCCCGCCATTGCTGCCCTACTACGAGGACAGTCATGATTTGATCATCGTATGGAAAATCCTACTGTCCTGAAGAAGATGGTCCACAATTACTTATAACCATCGAAACTTGTTGACCAGACCAGTTGTGGCTCCTCCACGACAACACACGGCACCCCCAAGACCAAGAGGGGGTACCGATAAACTGAAATCCATATCCAGACAAGCATGGGTTTTTTAGCACACCCCATTGACTAGTGGGACTGTGCATTTTTGAGCAAGAAGCAAAACACTTTGTTTAAAAACCAGCTTTTACATACATATATTTTTTTATTTTTTTGTGGGAAACCACCTACATGTAAAGAGTTTCTTGAGCCATCAGGGTGAATAAAGAATTAACCACAAAAATCCCGGTGTCTCTGACCAGCACATGGTCTACTACAACGAGATTCAATCACCCTCTCATATTAATCCACCACTCTGTTGGTTGCCCCCCCTGTCTCTGCAGGCTGTTGGTGTTAGCACTGCATGATATATATTTCTAACCACATGCAGAAAGCTGAACTTAGTTCCCATTCCTTCCCTCTCAGACAGGTACCACACCTTTCCCTGTCCACAGCCAGGCAACCTGAGTAAAAGACCCCTTCCAGCTTTTCCACCACTGGTAGGACTGTGGGTGTCCGACTAGAGGTCCAGAGCAGCTCATCATCTTGTGTCCAACGATTAGGACTCCCACCACAATTACCACAACCACCTCTCTCTTGCTTCCATTTTTCAAGTTCTTTCCCCATTTAACCGTCCATTGTGTACCATTATGCCCATACAGTTTGGGATGGCAGTTGCTTCCCTGGCTTATGCAAGCCTTAATTTACCCAGTTGATGCCCCCTTCTCTTAGATGCAGTGCTTTGCATTTGGAGTTTCTAGGACTAAAGACTATAGACTTAGGGCCTCATTACACGGTAGGAGGTAACCATGCCGCTATTTGCGGCATGGCTATCCCCTTACCGGGTACCGGGTCCGGGTTCCATGAATGAGGAATTACCGGCCCATTCCGACCTTGGAGGGCCCGGTAATTCCTCATTCAAGGAACCCAGGCGCTGAACATCCCCATTCCCATTCGAGCCCCTGTAGGGCTCAATGGGAATGGGGATCATGCTAATAATGGGCGCGTGAATAACGAGCCCAGTATTAGCATGCTGGTCTCCTCGCGGGACCCGCTAAGGCGTCCTTACCGGGTCCCGTGAGGAGACCTCGTAATAGGACAGTAAGGGGTTGACGGCTTCGGCACCTTTACCGGCTCAGTTAACCCCTTACCGCCCACCTTGTAATGAGGCTCTTAGTCTTGTTTGCATTAATTTCCAGCCCCACATCATCACACTTCTTTGCGAAGCATGACAGTGCTACAGGCAGCCCTGAGGAAGTTGCAGACAGCAGCACTGTGTCGTCTGCAAAGAAGAGGGCCAGAATGTTATTGTTCCCCAGCTGTGGAAGGTCAGAACTTGTAATTATTATGGCAATAAGCCCCCAAAACGTGGGCCATTACCACATAAGGTAATGCCCCCGGGCACATAGTTACAGGCCAGAGTGAAGCGAGGGACTTAACAAAGACCCCGGGGGCATTACCTTATGCGGTAATGGCCCGCGGTCTCTGGGCTTATTGCCATTGGTACCCTGGCCCATTAGACTGGGGTACTAATGTTTTTTTTTTTCCTGACTGTGAGACACGTCGCGTTTTGTGGCCATAAAAAAAAGTACAAAAAATGGCAGCCAGACAGAAAACGTAGTCAATTTTCTCTTTCCATGGCAACCACAGTAAAGAAAGAAAATGGCTGCCATGGAAGGGGAGAAGGGACTACACGTAGTCCCTTCTCCCCTTCCATGTCATCCAGTGAAGTACATTGAAAAAAATGGAAAGAAAAACAATTGCCACTATGGAGGAAGGAGAAGTGACTACACGTAGTCCTTTCTCCCTTTCCATGGTGGTAAAAAAAAAAAGCAGCATGAGGCTCACGCAAAAGTGTTAAAGGGCTTACCATTAGGTAAGGCTCGCAAACTAACCAATCGGTTCATTTGCAAACTGCAAGAAAACCTGCGCTGGGTACTAATAACTGTTCATGGATAGAATTAATGTATCTCGTCATTGTTCCAGGATTTTATTCATGGCCAACATAGCATTAAAAACACAGGTTAGGACTAGTGTCCATACCATAGACTCACCCTTGAACACATCTATTGGGACTTTTTCTGTCCCTGCTGCTTTCCCTCCTGCATGTGACCTAATTGACTCCTCCACCACACTCAGGGTACATTCAAGGCTTGGGTCCCTCAACCTTTTATTCCCACTAATCCCTGGGGCAGTTATCACCTCTGCACAAAATATTTGTATCACAAATCCTGTTTGATGCAGGATTGAAGGGTCATGTCCCTTTCTAGTTCTCTATCAGTTACACACTTCAGAGTCACTGTTTTTTAACAACCTCTAGCATAGTACCCCACTTGTTAGTCAGGAAATGTCCCTACCTTGCCTTTACCACATTCCTATAGGTACCTCTCAATGCTTAAAAATACTCCCCATACAGCACCAGTCTGGTTTTAAAATACTGAGTATCTTTTCGGATTCTCTACAGTCCTTGTCAGACTATGGGCATCATTACGACCCTGGCGGTACGGGGTAAACGGCGCCGTAAAAGGTGCCAACGCCGTTTACCCCGTACTGCCTCATTACGAGGTCCCCTTGCGGGACCCAGGAAGCAACGCCTGGTCAAACCAGGCGTGCTTACCGAGTCCCGTGAGGGGAAGAGGGAGCAAACAACGGGCCAACTCGTAATGGCCCGTTGTTTGCTCCTTCTCCCATTCCCATTCAGCCCTATGGGGGATGAAATGGGAATGGGGAAGGACCGGGTCCGGGTACTTGGAGGGAGGAATTACCGGGCCTTCCGAACTCGGAATGGCCCAGTAATTCCTCATTCTGTGGACCCGGACGCGATTTCGGCGGCAGCCATGTCGCCAATAGCGGCATGGCTACCGCCGAGGTCGTAATGAGGGCCTATGCCATTTTCCACTTGTAATCAATCACCTGGATCATATTGGTATTCCTATACGTCTACTGTTCCTGTATGTCTAGGAATTGTTTAACAAATATTGCTGTGCACAATGCTGAGGATTTCCCACACAAAACCATTTACACAAGCCTGGATAATTATCTCACACATACTGAGGGTATTCATATCTCTAGGGGTCTCAGAATGTCAGATACCTATTTTTGGGGGGCATTTATAGGGGCTTTAAAACACTTCAGGCCTGTTTGATTAATCAGCTTATTCAATTCACACTTTTCATGCTTGTAAATGTCCTCCAAACCAACAGGCAAAATATAGTTTTCTTCAAATTTAAACTTTCTGCTGATTGGATTTTCAGTGATCTCCTCCACCCAGGTAAACTTTTCAGCTGTAAATGAAAGTCCATAGTTTGATGTATATCCATCAAGCGATTTTTTGTTCAGCTCCAAACAAAAATTCCTAGTGAACTTCAGATACCTAATACAACCTACAGGACCGCTGGTATACTTTTCCTCCATAACAAATCGCCATAAAACATTTTACAATGATTCAGAGTTCAATGAATATATTATTTTGAAAGTTTCATTGAGATTCCTAGAACAGTGCCAAATGTATTAGAACCTCACACAGTGTTCTTCTTATGGAAGTACAAGGTTCACCACAGCTATAGACACTATTTCCACATATTTAATATATGAACACACACTGTAGTTAACAGTACGAGTGGGTGAATCCCCACTAAATAGTTATTGAATGACAATCTGTATATCAGTGTCGATATTCAGGATTCCTGTAAGATCTTGCGTGCCCGTTAGCAACTCAAAATTGCTCTGGAAATTCCATGAGGATTTTGACATGAGTGACATGCATTGGCAGGCCAATCAGAATTCCTGACCATCCCCCATGTGGTCATTGGGCCAATCAGAGTTGACAATACTCTGGGGAGGGTAGGTGGTGTGTTAACATGGCTCATTACCTCTGTGGATTATGCTTGACTTTTATAGGAAGGAGTAGGGCTTGTCATTTGGGGGAGGGCAGGAGATATTGTGCTGTAGCCACTGAAAGCATTTTGTGGGTATATTTTTCTCATATTCCATTTGAGGGTCATTTTATTTTATATGAACTGTACCAGATATATCATACCTCGATCTAGAACTAGCTCTCCCTCTCGCTCTAAGCCTCCTTTCCTGTGCTTTCTTTCTCATCTTTGCCCCACTTTCTCTCGCACTCGCTCTCTCTTTCTTTTTGTCTCACCCTTTTTATCTCTCTCTTTCCAGAAGTTGCAGCAGCACGATCAGAGAAAACCACAATTATCTTCAAGCAGGGGACATGGATGCTGTGTTTTTTATTATTAGAAGTAAAATGAGAACTGCACTGGCAGAGGATTCCCCTGAGGTGGAGTCTGGTTGGGTTTTGGAGACATACATTGTCACCATGTGTGTCCTATGGGTATGTCACCATAACAATGAGGGTGCACTGTTCATTTGATGTAGGAAATATGGAAGGACATGGATAGGCTCTGCTGGTGTTCCATGGGTTCTAAGAGGAATTGTAAGGAACCACAGAACCAGGCGTTATGGCTTATATGAGTTATTTTCTATTCTGGTGGAATTATCAGTGTTTGTGTTTACTGCAGCAAGTGTATGGGTTAGTCAGTACTATCAAATTATCAGTGGAAAACACACATAATATGACATTGAATTTGCTGCTCACAGAAGGACATTTTGAGAGACATACTAGTGTTTATGATGAAGTGATTAAAAAAGGGAAATATTTAATTGTACTAACATTGTAAACAAGCTTTTTAAAATCAAATGTATAAATTGCCTTTCTGATGACCAATTCTCAATTTTCTTTATAAATAGATTAAATGGATGCATATGTACAAGTTTCCTCCTATATTAATCACAAATCACTATTACCTGTTGAGAGGAATCTGAGGGCATCCTCACTTCTTTCCCAAAAATATCATCACCCCAGGTGCCCAGGGTAAAGCCATCGCTTTCGGATACTGACCCTGGGGATGGATATGAGAGGGTGGATCAACTGGGAGGAGGGGACTTGGGCAATGGGGAGGAGGCATCCTTGGGTGAGACACGGTTTCCCCCATTTCCCTTTCAACAGGAATCAAATTACCCCCAGGCTTTCATGGGATATTTCCAATCCCTTCCCTATTGTATTAAAATCCATCTCCCAATGTATTCGACGATGTACTGAGATGAGGAAGCGACCACCTAGGAACTCACATTCATCCTTTATTAACTCAGACCTACACAAACATCACTCTGGTACTGGGACGAGGAAGAGGGCTACTGAATAACAAGACCGGTGTGAAATCAATTTTTATGGCCTGCACCTGAAGCCAAAGGGGCAATATAAATGGTCTGGTCAGGCGAGGCTAATGCGGAAAACAAGATTGCCTGTGGAATCCTTGCAAGACAGATATGCCAGAGGTGAAGGCACGGAGACACGTGACCGAAGCACTGAGGTGCTGCAGAGTCGTTGCAGCGGAAGCAGATTGTGGCTGGCGTTTTTGGAAGGTCCTCAGTGGCAGGTTCAGTCTGCCAACCTTCTAGAGTCAAGAGGACTCCCTCTGTGGTAGCCAGAGGTGTCGTAGACTCAGGAAGAGGGGCCTGCAGAGCCGGGGACTGCAGCAGTCACAAATAACCAACTCAAGTGGAGAAGGTCACATGAAGACAGCATACCCAGTGAGTCAATTAAGGCTGAATGACTTTGGGATGCTGTGGTGCAAGCCGCGTGGTGAAGGAAGCAGAGCGCTCCCGAGTGAGCGAGCAACAGCGGATGCAATGTTATTGCCAGTCTAAACATGTAAAACACTGATATTTGATGATTTTGAGAATGTGAAGGTTAAGGAACGGTGCAGTTTGTGAATACCGGACTGTAGTGAAATTGAGAGGCCGCTGAAGGGCCATCAAAGCAGTGAACTTGAAATTGAATGAGAAGCTTGTGAGCAGGGTGCAAGTTATCCAGCAGGAGATTGAACTGGGAATGTGCAGTTACATTGTTTTGGTATAGATGAACTTCATTTTTTGAATACAGAACCGAAGGAAAGTAATACTGAGTGAATGCCATGTGAGTGGAAAGCAGAGAACAGCATTCCTTGATACAAACGAACTGTGAATCATGGAAACTAAAGAAAGCAAGTATTGGTAATGAATAAAAAGAACTGTGAATTGTACAAATTGAGAAAAAGCAAGCATTGGCAAGAGCCATAAGGAAAAGAGGAACTGAACAAGTTGAAAGTTGAAACTGTAGCAACACTATGAGAATGTCTGATAATCCAACGCATGAATGGTGGCAAAACACGTGTTGAAAAGGACTGCAAGAATATACATCCAATACCACTTTTGAGCAGAAGCAGTGGTGGTGCAACTGTGGAAAAGAAGCCAATCAGGTGTGTCAGTTGTGTGACCTGTAATGGGTGGACGGTGTGGTCTGCCAACTGCGCCTAGACCGAATACACCCCATTAAAGAGAGTCCACTTGACTCATCTATAAATGTGTGTTTGAATATCCAGAGAAGCCTGGTCATTGTGAACCTAAAGAGTTGAACTTTATGATATTGATGAAAGTGGCAAAAAGCCTGAAAGCTGGGAAGAATCCAGAGGAATTGTGTTGTTGTGAAAAAAGTGAAAAACTGGAAAGCTTGGGGAAGCGAAACTCTTGTGATTAAAAATGAACTATTTGGAATCCTGGGGAAGAGAGAACCCCTTTCTTATCAAGAGCTGGTAGCAGCGCAGAACTTTTGTTTGTACACTTTTTCATTTGATGCTGACATCACTAAACAGTTTGAACAAATAAATGTGAGGGCAAGTATAGGTTTTGGACACAGACAGACATTTACTTTGGACTTCCTGACACAGACTATCATTAGTCTTAGTTAGGTTGGGAGATCACACCTTAGCAAGATAGGCCTTATGATATGATATAAATTCCATACCACAACTTGCCTATACACAAGTGTTTCAAGACACGACGAGGCAAGGGTGGGGAACAGAGACAACGATATTACTAGGCCAGGTAACATTGAGATCGTGCAAGTGCATGGGGGGTGGGGAAGGGGAAGGTGCGAGGGGGAAGGTGGAGGTGAAGTGCAGTACATAGGATAACAGTAAATAAATAGAAACACAAATAGGAACAATAAATAAGAAGTGCAGCCAGCTGGTGGCAAGTGCACGGATAAGTGCAGACATCAAGTGTCTAGTGCTTGCAGGGGGCTGGAGGGATACAGAAGAGCCCCAGAGTGCAAGGGTTGCCAGGGAGGCAGTGTGGGCGTGCAACTGGTGGGGAGGGAATGTGGGCCCGAGAACAGAGGGTAGCCAGGTGACCAGTGCAGTAACGGTTTCAGCCAAGGAGTTCAGCAGGGGAGAGGAGGAGAGAGAGCAGAAGCAAAGAGGAAGATCTTGAGGTGCTTCCAGAACTGAAGATGGTTCTCCTCAAGTTTCAGAGAGGCAGGGAGGCTGTTCCAGGGGGAGGCTCCAGCCGAAGAAAGAGATCTACCACCAACTCGTTGCTTGGAGAAGCGACTGACCCTGAGGGAGTTGGAGGCAGATAAGCAAAGAGCTTGAGACGGAAGATATTTAGGAAGAGAGAGTTGAAGGTATTGAGGCCCCAGGACCCAGAAGGCCTTGCCGAGAATGAAGAGGGGTTTGAACGTAATCCTTGCAGCGACTGGGAGCCTCTGGGATCACTCTTTAGGATTTTAAACAAAAGTGTGTAACCAAAACTTTCTTCAGTTGTCTGTGTCTACTTCATGATGCCTTCACAATGTGCACCAATCTGTTTTTCACATCTTACCACTCTAACAAAACTACCATTGTTAACGTTTTTAATTTTCTGCTTTCGGGTTGTCACTCTAAACACACATGTCTTCTTCGATAGCATGAACTATCAGGTGCTTTCATCATGGTGCAAAATGATATTCTTTCTAAGACACTCTTCTTTGAGGTTTGCTCTCTGGGCAGCACTCTTATGTGCTTCCTCCTCAATATGTATTTTCCCAGGATATGTCCTTGTTCCACTTTGTTTTCTCTGTCTTTTTGAATTTACCCTTTTAGTGATTTCGTCTTATTTTAATCTCTCTTACTGCTTTAGTCTGAGGGCTCAAATCTTTTATTTTTCATATGCCACATTTACTGACCCCCTTCATTGTACCCTTGTGTCCTGCCCCCTGAAGCCCTCAGTCTGGGATATCCTCTCATTCCCCTGACCTGAATCCTTCCAAAAACTATCTTTTCAATCTTTCAAGCCTCCTCATCTTCCTACGCCCACTCTTCCTTTGAATGTTCTGTTCTCCCCTTCTGAGGTTCCTCTTTTCTCTTCTGCTCAAAATATGGAGTACACTTTGATATTTCTCTTTGTTTCCTTCTCATATTTCTAACACTGCCTGCTACTGTGATTTCCATTCATACAACATTTTTAAAGCTTTCCCTTTTCGACTTTGCAAGCAAATTAGATTCCCAGCTCTTCACTAATATTTTGATGTCTTGACTATTGCTTTCCACTTTTTGTCAGTATTCCAGCATGCTTGGTGACCACTCTCTTCTCTATCTTCAACACCCCTGTTCACTTTTTCAGCTCACCTTGCAGGACTCTGTTTCTACAGCACTTGTCTCTCTTCACTGGGTTCTTTTTGATGCTGCTTGCCTACCGTTTCCACTTGAAGCCTGAGTGGAGGTGATGGAAAATCTCACATACAATAAGTGATAGACCTAGGTAGAACCTTTGGGTACTTCTGTGGAACTATGTAACAAACATAGCATTTGTAAAAGCGCAAGTGTAATGCTATTTTTGAATGGATGTACACCTGGATCTAATGACAACATTGAACAATGTCTAAAAGGGGACAGGTGCTTGCTACCACCAAATCTCACATACAGTTTTAAAAAATTGGAAATGATCCGATACTTTTGGGGAACCAGAGTAGTTGCTGTGCATGTGGCCCTTTTTGTTTAGGCTAGGTATTAAGAGGTGGTTATTGCAAAGATATACATAGATGCTAGTGGATTGCTACTGGACTAGTGGTTAGGGGAGTTGAGTAATTGGAATTTAATATTCTATTACATAAGTATGGACGCAGGACCTTTTGTCTTGGGACAGGTGTGAGTGCAGATATGAGGCGCTGTATCTATCTGATGGGGAGATAGGCGGGCCAGGTGAACCTGGTGTATATAGACAGTGTAGGGTGTGCTAGTATTCAGTGATGTGAAATTAAAATAGCGTAGGACATTGCATGATGAATGGAGCTTCTGTTTAATGTGGGAAGTGAGAAGTTACCACAATGATTGCGGGCGCGCTCAGGTCACATGTGAGGCCATGCGTGTGTGTTTTGACATGGTAATGAGGGAGGACGTTGGATGCACAAAGTGTATTTGAACATGGCATTACTAAAATGGCGCCCCTTTTGAGCAGTGGAACTTCGCAGAAAGATCTTTTAAGATCTTGATGTGGATGGTTTCATTTTGGGTAATGTAGTGACTTGAGATTGATTTAGCATTTGTTTCAGACATAGGAATTTAAAAGACTGTTGAGGACCGAAAATCCAGAATTATTAGAACAGAGGATTGAGAATTTGAAGTATGACGTTTTGGGAAATCCCATGAAAATAGCACAATTATTGAACTTCTATATTAGACACATTCACAAACACATCAATACCACCAAAGCCTTTCCACCACAATTCGGAACTCACCCTATACCATGGCTCCTATATGCAGATGATCTTCTTGTAATCGATCAAATCCCCATTGGTCTCCAGAGACAATTGAATACACTACGTAAGTATGCACTAGACATCATGCTTATGATTAACACCTCCAAATCAATCATCCTTAAAATGCAATGTGCCAGAGGTAAAAACAGACCCTCCACTTTCCAATGGAACATAGAAACCCAGAGGCTCATCAGACACTCCGAACAATTGCGAAATGAAACACAAAATGGAAGAAATGCACTCTGGAGCCAAACTAGTCCACTGCAAATATGGAATATTCTCCTGTCTCCCACTACTGAATTTCTACAAGCAGAAGTTTATACCTGTAATAACTGACAGTGCTCATGCCAATCCTTGGTAAAATCACCTGGATTGGGACTTCTTAGAAGGGGCATTTTACGAGCTAGGACTCATATCTCTTAAAACCATTGTCTCCTGGCATGCCTTAATGCTTAGCAGAAAATGCTTAATGAAAAGGATCTTTGACTCAACTCTAATCCTAATATTAGCTCTCGCTCAACAAAACAATCAAGACAAGACATTAGATACGTGGAAAGAACACTGTAAAGGATCCCAATCGGGCGTCACACACAGGACTAGGACTCTTGCCCTTAGCCTATGATGTGGCACTCAATTAGAATACCTTTTCTTTATTTTCTACGAATTTGAATTTAGCTGGCACCCAACCCATCTCACACCCCCTTTTACAAATATCTCGGGTCACAATGGACCATGAACCAGGCTGGTTGGTGGGAATACAATATTTATTTATTTTAAAATTAATGAAAAGCACACAATTTTAATATTGGGCAGCAATCACCAATGGGGTGATAATTACAATGTAAACTAAGGAAATACATTTGGTTGACCTTCTTCAAGAACATATCCAAAGCACAAATGAATAGGAGCACTTTTTCTGTTCGGGTAGTTAGCACCTGAGTGAAAATGTCCCACTACAATGCTCCCTAAAACCCCATTAATCGAATTTTGAGGAGCAGCAAGGAGTCAGGGATAATAGGCAGCAAACAGAATCACAATCTGACCTTCCCTTACCAAATAATAGGCAATTAAAACCCTTTGCAATTGCAGAAAATGACATTCGGAATTGGTAAATAATTAATTTGCGTGCGGTTGAATAAATGAGGTAAATATGATTTATAACAGTATCAGGGATGTAATATCACTAGCAACTACAAGGCAAGGTATCAACAAAGGGCATACAGTTCAAAAAGCAACTTGAAAGTAAAAACACAGCTAATATCACACGTTGAAAAGTTGCATTTTTCTATTTTGCAGTTTTAAATGTCAAAACTTATTTTTTTTTAAAAAAAGGTGAACTAGACAATCGGAATGCAGTTTTTAGGCTGTGGATAGATGTAAATCACAGGGATAATATGGAAGGGAAAGAGTGACTCTAACTGAATAATTGGATGAGATTTTCAATATGGAAAGAGATTCAGTTTTGGGAAAATAAAGCATTTAAAAGAGAAAATCGGTTGGGAAAGGAAAGGACGAGTTTCACTTGAACTAGATTTAATAACTAGAAAAGAGAAACGCCACCCGTAAATAGAAAAGTTATGCTGCAGTTGTAACCCTTCACGCAGTTGCCTCTTTTCTTAGGGAGAAATAATTTATTTAATCAAAAAAAGGACTTACAGGACAGAAGTGAGTGGAAGAATGGAGCTAACATTAGGAAATCAAGGACAGGAATGCTCAGAGAATTCGAACGGTTTTAAACAAGTCATCGGGGTATTGATGGGATTGCTTAGAGAGCAGGACAAAGAAAAGGTATCAAGATGGGGTATGCTATGTGTTGCTATGGGATGGGGAAATACACACAATCAGCGCTGGAGTTTAGAATTTGGTAAGCCAATCGGGTTTCTAGAGTCAAGGCAATATCTGGTCACTGGTCACCGTGGGCCTCTCCTAGCAGAATACACCTGGGCCTGTCTGGTCATGGCACACCGGCATACAGATAATGGGGCAAAATGCTGGTCTGGTCAGAGGATACTCCCAAAAGGGTACAACAGCTTTTCCCCCTAGATATTGGGATTTTGAGTGGGGATTCTGGATCAATGGTCCTGCCTGGATAGGGTCAGCTATGCTCTGGCCTAGCAGCAGAATCTGGAATCTTGCAGAGTGAAGGTGGAATATCTTGATACGCAGGTGCTGGAAATTCAGAAGAAAGAAAGAAGCTAGACCTACCCATAAGAACGGGATAGGTCAGCCTATGTTGTTCACCTCCTCAAGGAGGGGACTCAGTTTATGGGGTTGTTTTATGAGGTACAAAGCCATACCACAGTCATTTTTGCCAAAAAGCAATTTGGACATAAATCACTCATTTTTACATTTGTGGCACTTTTGCAAATGACATAGGCAGATTGCATATTTCAGACAGAAGATGGAAGTCTAACTCCCAAATTTGTAGGACTTTGTTTCGCCCTTCTAATAATTTTTTGCACTTTTTAGTGGGAACTGCTTCACCCTAAATCCCACAATTTTAGGTATGTGTACATATCACCATAGAGCATATTTCCATTAATTTTTAACATTGCGCCATAAGTACTTTCCCCATGATTTACATTTTCCTGGCATTTCCGTCCCATACATACTATGGACAGCCACAATATCTTGTTTTAAAGCCACAAAAATTTCATTTAAATTGTAAAACTTTTACATTACTGCGTTGCCAGGTTATCGAAATAACAGTCTTAAAGTTTATTAATGAAAACAGTCTTTTAAGCCAGAGGGGCTGGCCCTCTGCCCTCCAAATATGGTAATGTCTTCTCAGGCTACCACCAACTGTCAGTTTAGCACAGGACTGCCATGGAGTTTCTCAGTTTGAGTGAATGGTAGGTGTCAATTCCAAAAGTAACACGTAGGTGCCCCAGAATCTATTGTCTCAAGCTGGAGCACAGACACAAGTCTGACTTGCGTGTGAAATGCATCCTCTTGTTCCATCATTCAGAGCTTCCAGATGCTGAAAGTAACACATAGGTATCCCAGAAATCCATGTGGCTACTTTTGGGGAAGGCCACTCCTGTTGCCAGCACACAATTGTCTTTTGAACCGTGCAGGGAACCTGTTTGGCTGGTTCTCCAGCACAGCCAAAGCATTTATTTAGTTATTTATTTAATTTTCCTGATACCAAAAGGCAAGGCTGTTAGAATAAAACATTATATTATATTTTAACCAAACCCCCCTCACATTTCTAGGCAAGGACAGGGCCTCATTCAACATTACACTTTTAAAACAGATATGTTTCTTGTTTGCAAAAGCCCCTTTTGACACATGGGGCCTCATTACGACTCAGGCGGTAAGGGTTTTACGACGGCGTAAACAGCGCCGACCCTTACCGCCTGAGTACGAGGTCCCTTAGCGCCATGGCGGATTTAACACCTGCTTTTAGCAGGTGTTAAAATCCATGGCGCTAAGGGACCATGGAGTTAATTACGCCACCGTAATTTACGGTGGCGTAATTAACGCCTTCCCCACTCCCATTATGCCCTATGGGGCAAAAATGGGAATGGGGAAGGGTAAATGGGGATTGGGGACTTACCGCCCCGCCAAGGTCGGAATGGGGCGGTAAGTCCGCCAACCACCATGGCGTAAACATAGTTTACGCCATGGTGGTAAAGTCACGGCCCAGGCGGTAACTTACCGCCTGGGTCGTAATGAGGCCCATGGTGAATTCTGCTGAGATGTCCCTTTCAAATTCGGTTTTCTCTTCCCTCTGGATTCCAAACATTGTTTGCAGCCCTTGTCAGTTTCTCTTACACAGCAATCTGTTCAAGGGACAGGTCTACTGAAATGGACATATGCACAGAGAGCTAGGGTTTCTTTTGAAGTGTTTATTTTTGACATTTTGCAGCATAAAAGTCAAGCGTTTTTCCGTACAACTGGGAGTGAAGTTTCTGATGATTTCCCAGATCTTGCCTGACACAGTCTGTCATTCAGTGAGAAATGCTTTCTTTTGCTAAAGCACAACTGGCATATGGCAGGGCATAGTTGGGCCTCACTGGATCAGAACTGTATATTGTTTAACAGATGAAAGGAGCATCAGGGCGTATCATTTTAAATGTAAATTATTTCCTTTTTCAAGTGGAAATTCTGAGCTAGCAGCAAAGCAGCGCTGCTTTTTTAGTCTCTTCTTTCGCGCACATAAGACAACCCACTGGCAGCCTTACTCTGTGTGCTCCCTGTTCCATCTTGCCCAATATGTGCTTGGCAAGACAGTGCAGCCATCATTTTATAGCTGCAAAAACACAGTTTTGATGCAAGGCAATGGTGTTTAAAGGACCCAGCGCAGCCATTTTGCTGGCAATTGCTGAAGTGCAGCTTGGTGATGGAGGGGAATTATGCTGAGTGGGTAAATGTACCCCACAACACTGCATCACAACCATGAAACAAGCCAAGATTAACAACAACCTTCCAATTACCAATCCTGATTGCGCTAAACAAAAACTATTGTACTGCAATTGGAATAACACCACTGAGAGATGTAATCAATACAAGGTACACGGGACACTTTCTCCCAAAACTATTATGTCAAATCCCCACCTATCTCCAGAAACCTCCGAATCAATCAACCATTACTGGCGAAACGAGTGAAAGACCACGAAACAAAAGACACATGCACATTTTGCAACTCGGAACACTATATACTATTTTCATAAATTATTCTCCAAATACCGTCTACTAAATATGCATCAAATGTGGATCATGATTTTTAACCTGCACCATATATCACTAAATTTAGCAGCAATCAAGTTTCTATTAAGACTGACGATACACCCGCTCTCCACCTATGCCAAATAACCACTGTCTACCTCCCTAACAATCTGAAAGTGATATATGTTTTGCAGACTCTACCTTTATCCTCCCATTGTTCTTTTTATCTTTAAAAATGTTTGTTATATTCTGCTCTAACCATGAACATGTTTCATCATATATTTGAAAAGTTGTTATCAACAACTAAAACAAATAAAGGGAAAAAAATAGCACACTTAATCTTTTGGCTGCTACCATGATGGGACATTCTAATAACCTTACATGGGTACTAATTATAGATTGGTATTGTGTGTGTTTTCTTTTGGTAATTGGCAGATTACTAAAACAGTGCGATGCAGGAACCAAACCCTGAGATTGACAGCATTTTGCTGAATTTAACATTGTGATACTTTGAAGGTATACAGTGCACTACAGCCAATCAGGTAACATGATACAATGAAGGGATTGTTATACATGATAGAGTATTGTAAATGGGAGGATCATGGAGTCGGTTACTATTTTTACAGGAGTGAATAGAAAGATTGGAAACTGTCACAGAATTATGACAAGTATGGTGAAGAGTCACCATTAGAAATTAGCAAGGATTTGGATTTAAATGTACTAAAGAAAATGGTAACTTTGTAGCTATTGATAGCTTCACAGATTGTAAGGTGGTATGTGGCATCACAATATGGAAAAGGTTGTTTTGGGTAGTGGTTATCCACAGTTATTGGTGTTCATGGAAGCACGGGATACACAGATCCTGTGCTACCTATGCTATGATTGTCATAGACCAACTGTGAATTTATTGTGTAGTGTTTATGAACCATTTTAGACCTCCTCATTTCACTCAACTTCCACGCCAGGATCTTGTCCGCCTTCTCCACCTTCTTGGAATATTTTAGTTTCAGGAATTGTAGTTTCCTGTCTGTTTCGTGGGCTATAATGGTTCACAGTTGCACTTTATAGATCGTAAGTTGTTTTGAGATCGTCAGATCAATATAAGTTTTGGCCAGGCCCTCCAATTAGAGAATTTTATTCATAGCCCTTAATCTGGATTCCTCCCATAGTTATTGGCCCTAATTACGACCCTGGCGTTGGACCATGGTGCTAATAGCACCATGGTCCATACCGGTAACTTACCGACTCCGCCATGGCGGAATGGGGAATTACCGCCCCATTCCGAGGTTGGCGGGGCGGTAATTCCCCATGCCGCCATGGCCCTTTCCCATTCCCATTTTTACCCCATAGTGCTCAATGGGAATGGGGAAGGCGCTAAGTACGGTGCCGCAAATTGCGGCACCGTAATTAGCACCAAGGTCCCTTTGCGGGTTGGTTTTTAACACCTGCAAAAAGCAGGCGTTAAAATCGCCAACCCGCAAAGGGACCTCGTAATCAGGCATTAAGGGGTTAATAGCGTCGCCACCTTTTACGGCGCGGTTAACCCCTTAAAGCCAGGGTTGTAATGAGGCCCATTATCTTTTCTCCTGGGACCTAATTTAAATTCATTCTCCCTATAGTGTCACCTTGAAGCCCTCCCACAATATTGAGGGGCTCACTTTGCCGTCATCATTATACGGAGAGTAATCTTTTAAATCAGTTAGTAGGCTTTGTGCCACTAATCTATCCTTTAGTATAAAATCACTGTACATCCATCTGCCTTTCCTTGTCTCATCCGACCAATCCCATAATCTTGCATTTACCAATTCATGGTCTGACCATGAGATCGGGGATAGTACCACTTCTTTAACCTTGGCCTTGGCCTCCAAATCCAGCAAGATCAAATCTATTCTAGAATACAACTTGTGAACCGCAGAGTGGTAGGTATATGGGGAATCACCCTGCCTTTGCAGTGTTAGTGCATATTCAATTCCCAGTTAAATTCTAGACGGCGTGCGTACTCCCAAGTTGAACTGTTCCTAGAACAACACTGACTGCTAGGAGCTAGACACTCTAGCGTCTGCCCAAAACATGGCTCCGAAACAGCCCATCTCAACTCAAAAATCAAAATGGACAACATCCGTGACTCAGGAAATCTGGCTTTACTTCTAGTACTAGATCTGTCTGCAGCGTTTGACCTTGTAGACCACAACACCCTCTGCCAGCACCTCAGTTCACATTTCCTATTTTCCTCCAAGGCCACAACCTGGATAAAATTCTTCCTTAGTGACCGCACCTCAAGGGAGAGGCGACTGCTGATCCCATACTGGTGTCCTTCAGTGTTCACCATGGCTCCTGCCTCTCACCTACCATCTACAACATCTACACCAAACATCTCTTCGACCAGCTGTACCCCATCTAGATCATCTACACCGATTCTTCAGATTTATATCATTTTATTTATTGAATATTTGTATGGCGCCTATAAAGCAGAAAGTGTTTCCAGGTGCCACATTACAAAAGAGGGACGGGACAGAGGAGAAAAGAACAATAATAGTCCTACTAGGCCTTGTGACATTCGGATCATGCAAGTGCAAGACGGAGGGGGCCCATGGGCTGGGCAAACACTAAGTGTGGCCAGGGTCAAGTGCCAGGAAAAAAAATAAACAAGGGGGGGTTCAATAGTACAGGGAAGGGGGTGGGCCAGTCTCAGAGCAAGTCAGGGGAAGGGAGCCCATAGGCTACTTCTGGAGAGAGTGCCAGAGGAGAATGATTTGGGAAGGCCCAGCCCCAGTAAGGCTCATGAGGGAATCACGCAGACAGTCGCAGCATCAGGTAGAGACTAACAGGAGAAGGGGAGAGGGAAGGAGGAGGAGAAAAGGAAGGTCTTGATTAGTTTACAGAAATTAAGATGATCCGGCTGTGGTCAGGGATGGACAAAGAGGCAAATTCAGAGAGCATCTCCTGCAGAAGAAAGCTATCAACCTCCCACTATCTGGAGAGGCATCAGACCTGCAAAGATTTGGAACTAGAGGACCAAAGTACTCTAGCAGGGGGGTAATTAGGGAGAGAGAGTTGGCAACCACATCTGTGACTCTGCTATAATAAACAGGACCTATAGAGTCATTCACAACTGGATAGCCTCCCATAATCTCTGTCTCAAAAAACAGAACTGCTCATTGTAGGCTCACCATACCAGCTCACAAGCCTTGGTAAAACCTTCTCCACTTTCTTCATTGATGCCTCAGATACAACAGTCCTAAAGTATGTTAAAACCTTAGGGGTGCACCTAGAAGGAGAGTTATCATGACCAAACATACCAATGCACTAGCGTCAGCCACAGTCCAAGTCGCCAGGCTCATCTTCCTGAGCAGACAATTTCTTTTCCTGAGCAACTGCTTTATGATCACTAGAGCTTGCATCATCCGCAAATTGGATTACTGTAACATACTCCTCATGGGTACTTCAGCAGCTAAACTCACACTATTACAGAACAAAGCCTTGGGCGCCGCTCTGGGCATACACAGGTCAGATCACATCTCCACTACCAGACGAGAGGTTCAGTGGCTAACCATTAAAGCCTGCAGTGACTTCAAAACCTTGACTATTGCACACTGCTGCCCACAAATACCTGCAAATGTGGGGGCGAGCCCCCAGTTACCAAGGACATTTTGAACACAAATAATCTCACCAATTGTTCAAACCGCAGTGGAAAAAAACATACTCGAACTGCAGGGCCTTATAGGGATCCTGGGAGACAGAAGGGAAATCAGCCACTGAGGGGGGAAAATAACATCAAAGACCCTCATTCAAACGAAACCACCCTGATGGTGTTAAATTTTGTATTGAACTCCCTGGTCTTGGTTTTTGAGTTGCTAAAAGGTAAAGTTCAGTCCCAAGCAGGCATACTTTTAGAACTCACAAACAAAATGGCTAAATGCGACTCATCAGTGGTAGGGCTCAGCAATGCAATTAACTCTATCATTGTTCCATCCATAAATGAAGTCAGAATCGAAGTGGCAAAGCAGGGCCTCGATAATTCATCTATTCATGGGCTTCTGATATTCAACAAGAATGAAGATGAAACAACAAGGAGGC
This sequence comes from Ambystoma mexicanum, assembly GCF_040938575.1. Classification (NCBI taxonomy): domain Eukaryota; kingdom Metazoa; phylum Chordata; class Amphibia; order Caudata; family Ambystomatidae; genus Ambystoma; species Ambystoma mexicanum. The sequence continues at coordinate 1,400,662,434 of NC_090922.1, forward strand.
CGCTGCGTGAGTTACTGAAATCCATGCAAACACAATCATTGCCTCAGGAGAAAGTGGGTACAGAGACAATCGAAAGATCAGGAATATTTGATGATAGCCCTCTCTCAGAATCCACACTTGAAGAATTTAGGAGGTTAGCTCAGGTGGTAGAAGAACAACAAGAGGCAGTAAGCAAAGACCTGAATACACATAGTGAAGACCCAACTGTAACTCTTGAGCATGGAGAATCATCCTGGATTGTAGCTAGCAACCAAAACTACATAAGAAGAAGAAAAACGAAAAAGAGATATGAAGGGAAAAAGGGATCGAAAATCGCCCTTGCACAGTCAAAAAAGAAAAAAGAGAAAAAATCAAAAAATCAAAAAAATCAAATTGATGAAAATACTGGAACACAACATTTCCTGGAAAGCATCGCATTGCCACAATGAAAATTAAAAGTCGAAAACAAGTAATGAAGGATGTTATGGTCATTAACGAATTACCAGGATCTAAATCCACTAAAGCTCGTATGAAAAATATACAACAGCCTTTTGGAATATTCTCGACAGAAAAAGTCACTATTGTTGAGCAAGATACTGTGTAGTGCCCCAAATACTCGACCAAAAAATCTGTCTGGTTCCTAAAAACAAAAAGTCAACCGGCTGAAAAGACAATGTACAAACGTGAGAAAGTTCATATGGAATCTCTCGACACCATCAAGACCTTGCCTTTCTACTGTACAAATAACAGCAGGAAATTGAGACTTCAAAATATTCAGACAGACGGCAATGAAGTCAACTTTAATCGTGGAAATGTCATGAGATTATTTAAATGCATCCCATCCCTACAGACAATCGAATCTGATGACATTAAGCTTGTAGAATATGCAACGAGAGGCGTTCTGATTAAGTATTACTGGATATAAACTCTCAAACAGTCAAGAAAACACTTCTCAAGGCCAAAGATGAACTACTTTTCTTTGGGTTCGAGATTTTTATCGAACCTAATGCTCCAAGCTCAAAGGAGACAAATTGTACTCCAGATAACTTGGGGGTAGTAACTAACGAGGAAAGGCACCATGCCCTTAGGAAAATGATGATTTGCCAGCCCACGAATACAAGAAAAACTTAAGTTCAGAATGCGAGAGACACAAACTTTGGTTATGGCACAGATCACCAAACGCAATAGCTATGAAGTACGGTAGCCGAATATACTTGTGTCCTAATTTCTTGGGACACAAGTGGCTTTCAACATTTAGTTGGTGACTTCTCAGTGAGCTTAGAAAAAAACTTTGCAATCTGTTTACAAGAGACATCAGTGAGGTAGGTTCCAATTAAAGATGGCTTCACAATTTACTTGAACCCAGCAAGAAGAAATCCCTTGGGTCGGCCCTATTCTGGGCTTTTAACGATGATAAAAATGAATAATTGGTGGTCTGTCCTCTAGTCACGAAACCCAAACATGTTCATGCAAAGAACAATTCTCGAGTCTGGGGAACTGGAATCCGCCAAGCGATCACATTTGTTGTTGGTGAATTCTTATTGGAACCCAGTCATGATTGAGTGAGAGGTGTTTATTAAATCAGTTTCTACTCTGATCAATGAATGTTTGGAATCTTTTGAAAAATTATTGATAACCGTTTGTGGGGACTTAAATTGCACCTGGTTTAAAGTAGATCAAAAGTCTCAAAGTAACATTACGATTTTGTGGGATGCACTCACTCAGCGAGGGCAATGTGGTAGATCTGCCTTACAATGTTGTAACTACACAATGTTGAATGGGAATGTAAATGGTGATGTTTCAGCTCAAATTACCTGGCACAGGGAACATAATCAAAAAATATTCGATTACATCTGGCCATCGAATAACCTAACTAATAAAATAGTAGAGCTCTGTGTGCTTCCTGAGAATGAAAGTGATTACAATGTGTTGAGACTTTCGTGGTTTATGGAAAAAGCTGTTTCCGGCCAGATTTACAACAAGGCAGTGACAACAAATTGTGGTGGTAACAGACTGCGAATTCAGGATCGGCAAATCCACAAATTAAGCGATAACCTTTTTTCCACAGGTAGTAACGAAGATATTAACTATACTCCTCTGCTGCTACAATATATGGTGAAAACGTCTACTTCAAAAGCTGGAGGTCATAAGCACAAGCACATATACAGTCGAGCGGTGCAGCTCGCTAAGCAAAATCTTCATAAAGATATCAGACAACTGAAAATAAATTGGCCATATGACGAAGAGGCTAAAGCAATAAAACAGTTTTGAAACTGGCTAAAATCAAATGCCATTATTCAAGATCAAGAAAAGGGTGAATTTATGTTGGAACTCATTGTGAAACAAGTCTGGAGAGATCTGGGAAATACTGAACAATGAGAATTCAAAGAGTAGACCATTGATTCTAAATCAAATTTCAGCTGCCGATTGAGAACTTTATTTTGCTTCTGTGCACAAAAAAATAAAGATATCGCAGTCCTTTGGTATGATCAGCTGTAACATAGCCTGGACTGTTAAAGAATCAGCCAAGGACATTAAAGAGGCTATTCTGCACTTTAAAAATTCACTGGCTCCTGGCCCTGATGGCGTCACTAATGTGACACTAAAGCAGAATAGTGAAGGTAGGACAAAGTTTATTGAAGCCTAGTTTAAAAAGATCGCAGTGCTCAAAATTGTCCTGTGTTCCTGGTTGAAGGCGGTGGTTGTCCCAGTATACAAGAAGGGCAGTCGGGCAAAGCCTTCCAATTACCGCCCAATTGCCCTTCTTGATACTGTTGGGAATGTCTTTGCATCTTTCCTGCAACAAAAGTTAGCACATTGGGCTGTTACTGCATGGATTTGCGATGGCCGGCAAACTGGGTTCACCAAGGGAGTGGGGACTGAGGTGAACCTTTTGATACTCAATATACTTAAACTTGAAGTGTTTAAGGAGAAAACTTCCTAGTGTTTGTTGATATGAGACAAGCGTTTCACAGTATCAACCGAAACTTATTGTGGTAGAAGCTGTCAAGTTGGAAATGTCCTGAAGAACTTTTGGCCCCGGTGAGAGCTTTACACACAGACAATTCAATTTGTGTACGAGTCAACAAGAACGGTGACATATCAAATGAGATAAAAAAAGAGAAAGGGGTAAAGCAGGAGTGTGCATTGACAGCGCAGATTTTTAATTGTTTATAGCTGACACTCCTGCTGCATTGGACCAAGTACAGTGCTTCCCCCCAAAAATAAACGATCAACCGATTAGTTGAATAACATACGCCGACGATCTGGTATTGCTTGACTGTACTCAGATAGGCCTTCAGTGGCTTCTAAATGAACTTCATGATTACCTAATATGTAACAATCTTGAAATAAATACATTTAAAACCAAAATAATGATGATTGGTTCACAAGCATGCCTTAAAAATAGAAAGTTTTGATGGTATGTAGCTGATGAACCTATTTGTTCGAACTCCTCAATAAGATATTTAGGGCTGATTTTTACCACCTCAATTTGTGAACAACTGTGGCACCAGAACTTAGTAGATCTCATGGCAACACTTGCTCTCCAGGGTGAAAAAGTTCACAATGAGTATGGAAAATTTACCATTTTTATTTGCAAAAAGTTGGACCGGCCATAACATTTGGTGACGAAGCAGGGTGGAATCTTGATCAGAAAATATGGCAAGTCCTTGAAGGTAAATTCTGGCACAAGGTTCTTAGACTGCCACGATATGTCTCATTAATATCTTTACGACATGAACTTGCAAAACATTCCTTGTATAGTAGAGTGCTATGGAAATCTCTGGCAACAATGAGGAAAATGCTTTTGGTTCCTCCAGCTCCACCTTATCAAGTCTTTACATGTCCAGAGAAGAGATTTCAAACAGGACTCTTGAAGTCTTGGACAACAAAATTGGAACAAGTACTAACAGCCGCCAACATAAAAAAAGACTAGTTGATCGCATGTCCCCAATTGGCAAAAATAAAACTGGAAAAGTGGAGCTGGATCATTAATTTATAAAAAATCACAAGTCTACGATCAGCCCTAAAATTAGGTGTGGGAGGAACTAGTCTTAATGTGCAACCAAAATATCTTGTAAAGTGCCCATCAAGACATCACAGCGAGCAATTCTTAAGATTAAGGTTAAACGTTCTAAAGACAAAAGAGATGCTGTGGTTAAGACACGATAAAGATACTAATGTAAATTGTTGTCACCATTATAATCAACACCCAGAATTAATAAAACACCTGGTAATCGAATGCTTAGAAACAGCAGTCATGAGATCTCACTTAGTGGGCCAGTGCGCACCCAGGAACAATAACATGGAAGACTGGTGGACATATGTAACAGCAGGACATACTATTAAATTGACATGTGCAGTGATTGATTACATGGATAAAATACTTGAGATCCCTACCTGAAACTTGCCAACATTTAATGCAAAAGAGAGATCAGGGAAGAGCAGATATTTAATAATAGTAGACCCAAAGAGGAGCTTGGAATGAGGGTCCAGTTCTGATGGATCCAAACATCGAGGAGAGAACACTTAGAACAAAATCACTTTGACAGTGTGAAATGGTTAACTTGTCCTCCCTTCGTTTGTTTTCACGGTTTAGGCAAATTCAAATGGAATATTGATGCTATTACTTTTCTACCAATTCTTTCTTTTTTGTTTTTCTTCTCTAGTGCTAGTCTTTCCTCTTTTAATTAACAAATGTTCTTGCATTAGGTTTGGAAGTCTAAAACTGGATGTAATAAAAGTTTTAGTAAAACTAAGATTACATTTTTTTTTAAAAAACCTCAAAAGGCAATTTGGGGAAGCCAATGTTGAGAGAGGTTGACTCAACATCCTTTGGTTATCTTGGAAAAGCCCCAAATGTACCCCTAACTACCGCTGGCCAATCAGATCAAAACCTGAAATTGGCCCCAATATTCTTGCAGAAGAAACTACCTTCAACAAAGTTAAGCGTATTGATTAACAACACTGACAGCCAATCGCAAGGAGTAAATATAAAATTGGCCCCAATATTCCTTACTGCAAAAAAAGAGAAACAAAATTATCATTGCCTGATCAGTCAATCACCCCATCTTTAGTGTCTTGAATCTGGGTGAAACAAACATCACACTAACCCAGGCATCTGGAATGATTCAGGAAAATCTAGTGTGGCCGAAAATGACCAGGACCAGAACTTACATCCCCAAAATGGATTACGAGAGACACTGAGCAATTAAAAAGAGGGCATTTCCGGCTTTGATGCACCAAGAATTTGGTTAAAATCCACACTAAAGACCAAGCGGTATAATTCCCATAGTAGATTTATGATCTTGTCTATGTTCAAGAAAGTCAGAAGTCTCTTTCTATTCTCAACAACGGATATAGAATACGTGAGATTTCCAGACCACAAAAACCCATTCATGGTGTTAATAGGGTTAAGCTAAAAAAAAAAGCCCACTTAGCAATCTTTAAGGCTGCAAGAGCGTTAGACAAACAAGGTCTAACAGCGGCCAGTGAACCATTCAGGACATCTCCTTTTGGCCACATTCAGACCCACAAACCTTGAAGGGACTGTATTCAGCGACAAGGAAGAGGACCTCAAGGGCTGAGAAACAAGGGAACTAAGAAAGAACATTCAGTTCAAGAAAAAGTGTTAGCCGTCCTGCCGGACATATTATCCCAAGTCCTCAACGACATTTTGATGGGCTTGAAGCAACTTTAGTCAGAAAGGCCTGTATGTGGTGAGCTGGAATACGCCGGCTTCCAGTACGTTTAGATCAAAAACAATAAGGGACCATCTTTTGGTAAAATGGATATTCTTTTATTACAGGAGACCTGGATGGTAAACCCAATAGAGATTGAGGGTTTTACAATACATTGTTTACCAGCCAGCCAAAAACCAAATGGAAGAACGGCTGGAGGTCTTCTAACAGCATTTAAAAATAGCTCAATAAAAGCAGTTATCCTGATATTTAAAGATGAATTGTGAATTTTGCTGTGTAAAATCCATCTAAAGTTTGATATCTCTAATCCAGTTTTGGTCATAATAGATATTTACTGGAACCCAGCCTCTTCCGATCTCCAAGCATGTTTGGCCAATTTAGCAATACTAATGATAAAAGTCAAATCAGAAATGGGAATTGTCCTTATTATAGTGGCTGGGGATTTCAACTCTGAGTATGTTCAGCAAACGAAAGGGAAAGAGCCATCAGTAATAAGAAACATTTTCAAAAGAGGTCAACAATGGATGGATTTCATGAGTTCTTGGGACTTAAAAAAGCTAAATGGAAGCTCAGGGGGAGATAAAGGCCCCTGTATGACACAGCAGCGAGGGAAATCATCCTCTGTTTTAGACTATATTTTCATCGTTGAGGGCCTTTTCTCCCGCACATCCATATTAGAATTGAAATATGACAGAGGCAGCCATCATTCTTGACTTGAGCTGTCTTTCGCAGACCTGTCAGCAGCCCCACTAGTGACACATAAGCAGAATTTGACTGGAGACAATGGAAAACTTAGATTAGTAAAATATGGGCACGGAGGGATTGAGCTAGAGAATAAAAGAAAAATCCCGTGCTCCATATCGCAAGAATATTGTCAGCAAGACAAATTTGTCAACTTTATCTGGTCCACGGTTCACCCAAAAATGCCAACCATGGGGACTAAACAAAAACATATACATGATTTCGACGAAGAAACCTGGTTAAAAAAGTAGGTGGTAAGAAGAAACATTATAAAAAGGACGTTAGGGTAATAATAAGCAATTACAAGCACTGGTCAAGAAATCACAGGATGCTTCGGTTACAAAAAGATGGTGAGTTAATGTTAAAGGTTCTATCTCAGATCAACTCGAGAAGCTTCTGGTTGGTTGGGCCAACTTGATTCGCAGTCAAACAGCTCTCTGTGTAACCTGGTCCCTGAAGAAAAATGGGTAGAACATCTATCCAGCATTTTTAAAGAGCCACGAGGTGACCAAAGAAGTACACCAACAAATAGCGTATTGAAATTGACTTTTGAGGAGGAAGAGATCACAGAAATAATCCCCAAGTCCTCATCATCTAAAACTGCCAGCCCTAATGGCCTTACATATCAAGTACTCAAAAACGATCTAGAGCTTTGGTTGAAGCTGTTAAAGCAACTATACGAGGAGATCCTAATGTCAAACAATTCCCTCCCTCATGGAAAACAGCTTTGGTCATTCATTTTTTCAAGGAGGGTGATAGGACAAATCCAGTAAATTATCGTCCTATCGCCCTCCTTGACATCGAGAGTAAGATATTTATGAAGTTGTTATTAACAGAACTGCTAACTTGGGTGGAGATGGATGAGGCCCTGTCTCACTTTCAAACAGGTTTTAGGCGAGGTATGACCCTGTTAAGTTAACTTGCCATGGGAAAGGGGGACATGCCACTATCTGGCACCTGGATAGACTTATCCAAGGCATTTGATCAGATTGATAGAGCCAAGCTGTGGACTAAGCTTAGGTCTAAGGGCATACCAGATACACTACTTTCAATGCTGATGGAGCTGCACAGAGGCACCTCAGTGAGGGTTTGCCTAGACCAGGGATGCACAACTGATTTTGACAGAGGGCTGAATGTACCTTACATGATGGCTATAGTGGGCCAAAAAGTAAATGTGGGTGGGGCAGTAGGCGGGGCGTAGCAGGAGGCTTTTTCAACCCCGAATATTTGTAAAACACATGGAAAAAGAATGTTTTTGAGGTGTAATGATTTTTATTTGTATTTCAAACTTACATTGTGCACTACACATTTCCCATTGTTATCATGTATTTCAAATTAGTTATGGCATATCGTCTATTTAATTAAATTATATATATTTTATTGACCCTTGATTGGACATTCTGTTATTTTGGACTGCTATACTTTGCTGTTTGGGTTGCCCAAGAGGAGTATGGCATTTGTTGAGTCAGGTTTCCACAAAAAGCAAAGGATGTACATCTCCTAACTGTGCCTGTTTTAGCTTTATTATTGGGTTCACTCTTGGAGTGCAACACTATGCCCCGTGGCCCCCACCCACAACCAAACACTATGCGCCATGACCCCCACCCCTCAAGCAAATGCGATGCTCCATGGCCCCCACACCCCAACCAAACACTATGCCCCATGGCCCCCACCCCAACCAAACACTATGCCCATGGCCCCTACACCCAACCAAACACTGTATGGGAGGACAGGTCAACGTGACCCCCCCTCTCCTGCAGTCCCCTCCTTGTGATGTCTATGACTCGTCAGGGGACCGCCTGCCACCAGGGCCCAGGTGGTGGGTGGACCACTGGCCGACACATGGACCAAACGTACTGTATTAGGCTAGACCCTGGGAACCATTTTGAAAACCAGAACGCCATTTTAAGACATGACTCCATGTGCGCTGCACCACGGCCCCACCTTCAGAGAGTCCTCGCCTACCCTGTTGCCTCTGCTCCCTGGCAGATCCGCTGAAAGCCCTTTCCCACGAAAAGTCGGACATGAGCTAGTGTTAGAGCAAACACTGTATCTTTCACCTTCCGCAGTACATCATTATCCTCAGCTTGACCCGAGTAGCGGGGCTGGCTTGGAAAATAACTGTAAACCGTCCTCGATGAAACAAAAGCCTCAATCCTACACCAAGAAACTGTTCATACATATATACATATATATTGCATTACAATGATATTCCTTCTGCACGACCCCTGTGTCAAAAATCTACAAACACTGTACGAATAGAAGAATGTGTTATTGTGTGACAACATGGTCATGATACTCAAACCCCATCACTTATGTGCACACACTCAGTGCCCCTGGTCTCCTACTATGTGCTTCTCTAGGGGTAATGTAAAGAGAGTGATACCAAGTCCTTATGCCATGACTACCCTGATGCTGCTAGAGTGCAAAGGAGCACAAGCGCGACAGCATTGTGAGCTCATGTAAATTGTTTAGAGATATACATAGAATGCCATCAAATGTGAATGTACGAGTTTAACGTGTATTACTGCTGTCAACCGTATTGGTCTGTTGCTCCTGTGTGCTCCACCAACCCTAATGCTACCTCACGTATCGTGTTTACAATATAATGCTAGAGCTGCTAATCCTGCAAATACTTACCCTGTAGTGACTAATAGAACTGTTGATATAGTTCAACGTGTTTTGAAATGACTATGTACTGATGCACAGATTATAGACGTGTAACCCTTTAGCCATTTTACATTATACAAATACTTTCCTTTTCAATATAATTTGCAGCTTACGAGAAGAATATCATTGTGGGCATATCCAAGGCCACCTCCACTCCCTTCCCATTGCAGCCTGCCAGAGAAAGCAAAGGCCCAAGCTACACCGCCTCACCTCCCCCAATTCGGCTGGAGCCGCTTCAAGCATTCATGTGCCCCCGCAGCTCACATGGCCGTGAACAGCCACCTGTATTAATAACATCCCAGCAGCAAAATCCGGCCATAACCAGAGGCCAGAGGTGCCCCCTCACACGTCCCACAACCCACCAATCCACCCAGATTAATGACGCTTGTAAAAGAAGACACCTAATATTGCACCAACATTGTGAAAAGGCATCTGTCATTGCTTCTAACGAGACCCAAAGCTCAGACAGCTTACCCCGTGCCCTGAGACCCGACTCCGTGGCCCATGATACCTAGTCAACAGGATAACAGCAACCCTGTATTGATGTATCGTCGAGATACTCCACCTAATGTGCATTCCTCCTGTGTTGTTTTAACCTTTAGAATAACCTATTGTAGGATTTACAGGGCAACTGACATTTCAGCATTGAATGAATGGGGTGTTCATTGCCCTTAGGGCAGAAAGCCAAGAAAGACGTCCATCAATGACACTGACCACGCCTGACCGGACAGCACCTCGCGGATGAGCCCAGCTGACCTGCCCACCCCACGTTTGCACCTGGCGGTGTCCACCAACCACGAAGCGACACATCACAGCTGCACATATAGTTAGTCGACACCACACAATCCCCTATGACACTTTTTGTAAATATAAACGCCTGTCTTTGCGATTGTCAGACAGAGCGCTCTCTGAGTTTGCAGAGTTCTTTGCATGCCCTATTTGACTTAGGTAAAACTTCCCTTGAGCTCACACACACTTGGTCCTAGCTTTATTCCCATTCGTGGGAGAATCCATTATTGCCTCTCATTGCGGGGAGGGTCGTGCTATCTGGGGACGCCTGCCTTCAGTGGTGACCCCGATTGCGTGATTACATCTCCCAGTATATCCCTTCCGTCCCCTCTGGCACGAAGATCTCCGGTCGAAAGGGGAGACGCACGGTACGCCTGCTCCGGAAAGCTACCCGCCTACGGCAACTGGTACGCTCAGAAGTGTACACTCATTAGAGAAAGGGTACGGGATCCCGTTTCAAAAAATCCCCTTTGAGTACTGCTCGCCGGAGCTGGGGCTGGCCATTGAGCGTGTGGCAGCGCCACCTGGACGAACCCAGTTCGGAGACTCTCGGTTCAAGACGGGCACGTGAGTATTAAGTGCGAGTGATCATAAGGGGAGTAGGGGAAGGGAGCAGTATATATATAAAAATAAAAAAAATTAGGTCATTTAAAAGGGGACACGTTTTGGACTACCAAAAGCGATACTATACTTTATTTCCTTTTTCTTTGCATATGGCCATTAGGATCAAAAGGTGAAAAGAGATAAAGAGACGGGAACCTAGTTCAGCAAGGGGGAGAAGGCGGCGCTGCATAGTGCTATCTTGACTAGTACTGGGAATATATGAACAAGTGGAGAATAAGATAAAGGTGTCTGGCAAAAAAGGGAGACACTGTGAATATATTAGTAAACGCTATTCTTTCATTCTTTCTGGGCCTATAGATAAAAATAGGTTAATACTGAGCAAAGACAAAAAAGAGATTCGCGAAAAAGGGGGACCTCATATCAAATAAAGAAAGATGGGGTGAAACTAGAGAGGGAAGAAAAAGATTAAAGGTTAACTATCAATAGGGTATTGAATATCATTGTATATGCATTATATGTGTTGAAACGGAGTCCTATTATGATGACTTTAGTGAATGGTAAAATGTGCATGATCATGGTGTGGTCATGGTAAATGTGACGAGGAAACATTATAAGGTGGTAAGCCCAAAGAATTAAGCTGTTTCTTTTGAATATTTGTGCTGGAAATATTGGTAGTGTGTAAAAGGTGGTTTGCTCTTGTATGTGCCCCCTAAGTTATTTTCAGTATAAGCTACACACACACACACCCTTATTGCCAAGGTGTTAAAAATGCTCAAGGTTTTAAAAGATACATATATAGTGTTACACAAGCCAAGCGCACACAATGGGGACAGAAACACCCCTGGCCCATATCTGTAAGAGTTTACCTGGGTATGCTGACCGCATTAGAAAATACCACGATCAGTGGGACACAGAGTTAAAGGGAGAAGATCTGCCCCAAATATGGCCTGAAGGAGGATTGTTTGACAAAAATTTTCTAGACATGGTAACTACCTGCATCTTTATGAAATATAAGGGTAAACAGTTCCTCAATAGGAGGGAGATATTAGATCTCTGGCGATTGTTTGAAGAGGTGCCTCCTGTCAAAAAGAAAGAGCCAACGACCAATTTGCCGTCCACCACCGAAAACCCATTACTGATACCCAAAGATGATAAAGAAATGACAGAGGAAGAAAAGCCAGGTGAAGTGACATGGCTGTACCCAATACTTAATAAACAGGTGCCCGCAGAAGGGTATAGCGACCCCACCTATGTGCCCCCAACTCCAGCTACAACAACACGTGGCCCGACTGCACCCCCGCCGTATGAAAGCCATAGACAGCGTGGACAGATAAGTACACCCACAGTAGACATTGAAAAGCTAACAGAGGACTTAGATTCCAGGCTCTCATTAGCAAGAGAGGAATTATCTAGAATTAAAAATATCTGTGAGCAAAGTGGGACTAATGCTGCCCGGTTAGAGCAAACACCAAGGGCACAAAACAATGACAGGACAATTGAGGAGGGCTGGAAGAAGGGGGAAATATTGTTCAGAATACAAGAAGAGCCCACGCGAATAATAGAAATAGACGGGGCTAGTGAACATGCAGATGATGAAATAATGGTCACAGGGGGAAGAGAGGACTTGTGGTGTGATGTGGAGGATGACGAAGAAGAAGGTGGGATATTGAGTGTGGCAATGGGAGGAGAGAGATGGAGGCTGGATGGTACATGTTTAGGGAGAACAATGGATGAGGAATGGACAGGACGATTAAGGAATAGGCTGGGGAGAATGGCTCCACTAGGAAAGAAGGGAACAAAGGTGAGTACAACCAAAGCGACAAAGGGGAAGTTACAGCTCCCATTGATACACAGGGTGGGAGGGAGACCGAATTACATACCCTGGGCTCAAATGGATAAGGCCAATCTGTTAAAGCTGTTACCACCACTGTCTGGAGGGGCAAGTAAGTGGATATATGCATTCGAGAAGCACACAGCTGGGGTCCCACTGGTGGTAGGGGATGTAAAAAGCCTGCTAGTATCAGCGGTTGGGGACCAGGCAGATAGAGTGTGGGTAAAAGCTGGTTTGCAGGGGGTAACACTAGATTGTGACCGTCATGATGGTGCCTCATTCAACACATTAAGAGAAACATTTCCACATACACCAGACTTATAGTCGGTTATGCAATGCACAATGAATGAGGGGGAAGATGCTTTGGATTATATTTTCGGGTACAGGGGATGTGGAGAGCGGAAACGGGCACTCGCTGGTACCAGTCAACATCACTATTTTATTTTATAATAAAGAGTAGCCTGCCTAAAGAGGTATAGAAAGCACTTGACAAAATTGCAGGGATCGAGGCGAAGGGGTGGCCCGAAATACAGAGCATAATAGTCCACCACTGCAAAAGAATAAAGGAACAAGAAAAAGAAATAGCACAAAAAAGATTGGCAGATGAGGCCAAGTTAGTACATACGAAACTGGTGAAGGTCGCTGCAGCAGTAGCGGCACTCCCACATAACAGGGAGGGAGAAGAGGAAGGGGCTGGTAGCAATACAGGGGAGGATGGCAGCGATTTGGGCAGGAGCGGGACAACCACAGTGGAACGGACAGGAGCCATACGGGGGTCCACAGTGGCAAGATTGGGCCCCCCGAGGGGGACGAGGTGGGGACGGAGGTCGCAGAGGAGGTGGGCAGGGGTACGGTGGTAATGGAGGGTATGGGGGGCAAGGCCCCAGAGATGTACAGGGGAGCTGTTGGAATTGCGGGGGGTGGGGGCACTTCTCACGAGAATGTAGGAACAGACCAAACAACGGATTTCAAGATATGGAGCAATACGGTAACCCCCACCCAGGGAGCCCATACGGCCTCCCAATGGGAAGACAACAGAGGCAACAGGAGCAAGGGTATTTAGACCAAAGACAAGTTCAACACAAAAGAGCACAGGGTCACCCACAGAACGACAAACCTATGCACTACACACCAGGAAACCCTTTCGCAACAGTTGCAAATGGGGCCCCTTCCCAGCCCCCTACAGCGGTGTAGCAGTGGTGTCAGGCAATGTCTTTAGTCAAGGGGGAGCCATGAGGCAGCCAGCATAGGACAGCCCACAGGGAACACTTGCGTGTCACGTTCTATCTACCACCTACAATGCAGCGGAGGAACCATTAGTAGGGGCGCAGATAGGAGACAAGCAATTCATATTTATGGTGGATTCGGGAGCCGAAAAATCATGCATACGTGAAGGTCAGTTTCTGCTATCTAACCGTAGGTTGGAGACGCAGGGGTTCTCTGGGGCTGTCATTGATGTTCCTTACACAGAAGATTTGGATGTGACAGTGGGGGGTAAAACAGTGAGAACGCCCCTACTTTATTACGAACAGTCACCAATAAACTTGCTCGAAGGGACCTCCTCAGCAAGCTCAATATGACTATATCCTTCACAGAAAGAGGGATAGTTTGCTCCACACCGGGAATATGCCCGCTGCGTGTAATGCTGGTGGTACATGCGCGAGCAACAGCACCAGAGATACATGGCATGTTGGTAGACCCAAATGTTTTTATTGAAGGGTTGAAAACACTAGCCCGAGTAGTACCTTAGCTAAAAAGGTTAGAATGGAGGGTACCAGCAGAATTCATCTTCCGCCCAATAGTGCGCAGAGACATTGCACCTGGTTCAGTGATGCCTTTAGATTTGCATGTGGTACATATATCAGCCAAAATAATTGCTGTAATTGGTATGGACATAGATGGATGTGAATGGCGCACTATGTTGTGCATCAATGCGGACATTGCATTACATGATCTATCAGATGAGGATCTCTTTTCTGATTCAGAAAGTGACGGAGAAATAATAATGGAGATAGCAATACCATGTGATATCTTGATACAAATGAGACAAGTGCCTGTACAGTTAATGGCAATGGTGGGAGCACCACCTTCCTTTTTTATGACGACATGAAATTAGTGCCAAGCACCTTGTGGACTACAGGCCCCCATGATGTAGGGTTGTTGCACGGAGTTACCCCAGTCATGATAAAGCTAAAACCAGGAGCAATCCTGCCCCGAGTCAAACAGTACCCATTGTCCCGTGAAGCTGAGGAAGGGATAAAAGAAACAATATGTGCCTTATTGGCCCAGGGAATAATAATACCCTCAAATTCTCCATGTAATACTTGCATTTACCCGATCAAAAAAGCAAAGGGAGGGGCATGGAGGATGATCCAGGACCTACGCCCACTAAATGACGTCATACAAAAAGAGTTTCCTCTAGGCCCGAACCCTACATCGATACCTTGCAGTATCGCAAAAAACGCATCACATTTCAGAGTAGTTGATTTGAAAAATGCATTTTTCTCCATTCCCCTGGCCTAAGAGAGCAGATACTTGACAGCATTTACACTGGGGGGGGGGAGATATGAGCATTGCAGGTTACCACAGCGTTACTGTGAGAGCCCCAGTATATTCAATCGTATCCTCCACGAAGACTTGGCAACCTTGACAGCTGAGAGCACGATCATTTAGTACGTAGATGACTTGCTCATTTGCGCCCAGAATGAGGAAGAGTGCAGGAAGGACTCAGTTACCCTCCTAACACTGCTGGACCACAAAGGGTACAAAGTGGACAGAGGGAAACTACAATACTGCCAACCAGAAGTATTATACCTGGGAATGCTGATATCAAAGGATGGCAAAAAGATAATACCTGACAGAGTAGAAGTGATCACAGCAGTAAGAGAGCCGAAAATGGTAAAAGAAATGCAAAAGTTTTTAGGAATGTGCAACTATTGCAGAGCATGGATACTATACTACGCAGAATACACAAGACCCTTACTACAAGCACTCAAAGAGGCCCAGCGGGAGAACAAATAAATAAAATGGTCAAAAGAGATGAGTGACTCATTTGTGTCACTGAAACAGTTAATTTCAAGCGCTCCAGTACTCGCCAACCCGGACTATGAGCGCAAATTTTACTTTTTTTGCCACTGCAAGGGAACACTTACGACAGCTGTTTTGACAGAAAAGACATCCATGGGACACAAGCCATTGGCTTACTACAGTGGCGCACTAGACGCAGTAATGAAAGGTCACTTTGCATGCGAACAGTCTCTCGCTGCTGCCGCGTTCGCCATTGAGAAAAGTGCCACTATAGTAATGGGGTGCTCAGTTACATTATTTGTGGAACACTCCCTCTTTGCGATATTGGAAAGATCAAAAAACACACTAACAACACAGCGTGCAACTGCGTACAAGATAATATTATCCAGCGCCAACATCCACATAGTAAGGTGCAGAACAGTAAACCTAGCCACATTCATCACAGAACCATGTACATTAGAAGACAAGCAAGAGCACGATTGTGCAACATACACAGGAGAACAGGGAGAGGGCCCGGTGGTAAGTGAAAATGCCCTAATGGAAGGAGAAGTGTACTTTGTAGATGGATCTGCATCAATTGACACAGATATAGGTGAGAAACTTGTGGGAATGGCGGTAGTGAGATTAGAAGAAGGTGAGTACGAAGT
Source organism: Ambystoma mexicanum (assembly GCF_040938575.1). Classification (NCBI taxonomy): domain Eukaryota; kingdom Metazoa; phylum Chordata; class Amphibia; order Caudata; family Ambystomatidae; genus Ambystoma; species Ambystoma mexicanum. The sequence continues at coordinate 1,400,678,384 of NC_090922.1, forward strand.
ACTAGTACAATATCGCCTGCCATCACACTTTTCCGCTCAAGCAGCAGAACTTGTTGCCCTAATTGAAGCATTACGTGCAGCCAAGGGATGCACAGTCACAATATACACAAATTCAGCATAAATGACTACAACGGTACATGGTGGTCTGGCCCGGTGGGGACGGAGAGGGTTTCGCAGGGCGGATGGGACACTAGTACAACATGCTGAACTGCTACAGGAATTAATTGATGCACTGAAAGAACCCACAATGGTGGCAATCGTCAAGTGCCAAGCCCATACGTCTAATACAGATATTGTATCATTGGGAAATGCGGCAGCGGATGCTGCCACCAAGGAGGCGTCATATTTCCAAAAGGAAAGTGCAGGTGACTATCTATTGCAGCAACAAGCGAGTGAGGAACTACCAGAAGGGTACAATGACATGCCCATATCGCAAATACTAGAGTTGCAGGAAGGAGCAAGTAATGAGGAAAAAGCATTGTGGGAAAAATGGGTTTGCAGCCAGTCAGCAACAGACTTATTATGGCACCAAAATAACACAGGTAAAGTAGTGATGCCCATTAAATTGATGGAGATAGCGTTCCAGCAACTACACTTTCCAGCACACAATGCCAAACAACACATAACAGCAGAGATACAGGAAGATTGTTTTTTCCAGGGTTCCTGGAACATATATCAAGATTAGCAATGGAGTGCACAACGTGTCAGATATACAATTCTGGGATGACATTAAGGACACTCAGAGGGACAATTCCAAAAACTACAGGGCCCATCCGGAAACTACATATTGATTACGCAGACATGGGGGAAAGGTGTAATGGGGCACGCTACATGATAGTAGTTGTATGTCCATTCTCTAGGTGAGTTGAGGCTGGTCCATGTGCACGCCCTGATGCTAAGTGCGCCGCAAAGTTCCTAGTGAGAGAAGTATTCCCGCGCTGGGGAATTTGCGACGTGATTCGCTCAGACAACGGCACCCATTTTGTAAACAAGCTGTTCAAGGAAGTTACTGCATTTTTGGGGATTAAACATAAACTTTGCTCAATTTATCACCCTCAAAGTAATGGCGTTGTTGAGAAGATCAACAGCCTGTTAAAAGGAAGATTGTCTAAACTATGTTTCTCACTCAAAAAGAACTGGGTGTATTGTCTGCCCCTTGCACTTTTCGAACTGAGAAATCAGCCAAGTAAGGACCACCACTTGTCCCCGCATGAGATTGTGACGGGGAGACAAATGCACACAGCACATCCTCCGCTGCGTAGACAATCAGATGCACACAGAAGCGCCATGATTTTAGGAGATGAGTTTACTGATTATCTGAAAAAACTGACTAGGGCAGCGCATGCAATATCAAGACAACTTTCACCGCCATTTACAAGAGAAGAGGGAAACACAGCTGTGCCATTTGTGGAACAGGGCCCCCAAGGACAACTGATGCCAGGGGATTTTATTTATGTTAGAAGTTTTGTGCGCAGGTGGAATGCCCCAAGATTCCATGGCCCATACAAGGTAGTTTTTTGTACTCCAACAGCAGTCAAAGTTAAAGGGCTAAGGTACTGGATACATTTAACAGACGTACGGAGGGCATACAATAATGTTCAGGGGGATGTGAATGGGGAAGCACAGACAACAGTAAACGATAACAAATGAAAAAGTTGAATAAAAAGATGCAGTTAAAAGTGTATCAGGTATATTAATATGGTAACAAATAAATTGAATTACAGGTACGAGAAAAAGATAACTGAATAAGATTAATGATTGAAATGAAAAATGAATGAGAAAATGTCTCTCTCTCTCTTTCCCTCTCGACCCATCCCCTTTCTCTCCCTCTATCTCACACCTTAATTGTCTGGTGGATACAGTACAAAAAGAAAATGTTTACATGTATATACTTAATGCACTTTTATGTTTTAAATAGGAACAACCATGGCAACAAACGGGCAGCCCGCAACGGATAGCAATAGAATATCAAGATTTAGAGATGCTATAGTAAAAAGTTGTAGATATTCGTACGAATGTGGACTGTCTGTATGCATCGTATTATTTTTTGTGATACTGTTTGGCATAAGCACTTATTGGTTCATATCATTCATCTCTGTCGAGATGAATGAGGGGACAGGGGGGAACAGAAGTAATATGACAAATGAAAGTAAAACAACTGAAAGGGCAAAAGAAGGTGATTTTTTGGTATGGAACCGATACCAGCTTGTATGTGTGTATAACACGAACCCGCCCAAAACAATCAACCGCTCCAAGAAAAGCAGTGCTGAAATGAATGTTAGCATAACTTCCCTGCCTAATGTCTCTGACTACAATGCCCACAGCCTAAATGACCTCAACCCTTCTGTCATATCGTGGCTTTACAATACCCCCACTACCCAGCTCACACATGTAACCACCCCTACAGCAGACAGTACATTACATCATAGAACATAAGAAGAGAACAAAAAGATGGCGGAAAAGTTTGCATCTCTGTATGATGAATGGAAAGAGGGGGGTGTGGGAAAAGGGGGGTCTAGATTACACTTTGCACATGAAGCTGGGAGATACCTTAGAAATAACAGAAGGAAAAGGGAGATGGGAAGTAGGAAGTATGACGAGTATCATGGTCTGGGTTTAGATCAAATGGAAGACCCAAGACACCCTCACCAGACTAATAAATGGTATGCGGACATGAGCACAACTGCCAAGCAAACAACAAATGAGAGTTGCTATGTCTGCTCCCTTACCCCCCATGCCTCAGGAACACCCAAGGTGTTGCTACCAAAAGAATTGCCTCTTATAAATGCCCAATGTCTCCTTCATCTTACGCTGTGCAGAATTAAGAACACCTTTCAGGCACACGAAATAACTTTTAGCATGCTGCAGAACGAGAAAACATGCTACCCGAAAGTGGAAGGTGTAATATGTTTGAAAGAACCATTTTTTATAATAAAATGGACATTATTCACAGACAACAGATGGAAAGATGAAGAAGTTACATGTAAAGCTGAGGCGCTGCGAGGAGTGTCACCTGAAAAGCTGCAATGGATTGAAAGAACGTGTACACCCATCTGGAAGGAGCACATCACAAAGTTAACATGGGTAACTGCCATTGAAAAACCGTTCAAACTGCAGAAAGAAATAGCATATGAACTATGCTTCCAGGGGGAAGGAAAAATAGCAATGGGAATAAACAAAGACTGCAACAGGACTCTGGGAATAAACAAAGACTGCAACAGGACTCTCAACATCCCAGACATGAGGAAGGGGACAGCAGCACTCATGGACACTTACTGGGTGTGTGGCCACCAGGCATACTTGCATCTCCCACAATCATGGAGCAGCAGTTGCTCACTGGCCACACTACATTCAGCACTAATGGCCATACCAGAGAGCCACATCGGTGGGGGCAGGAAAGGGCAAGATGCCCCTGGCGAAAACAAGGCCCAACCAACAGAAGAACCGCAAATGTATGTTTTGTCCTCTGGCACCAAGGAAGAAATGCTGTCCCGAAACAGGCGATCATCCAACTACATATCGAAAGCATCTTCAGAACTATTGGCGCAGATCCCAGACAGATATCAATTGTTTAGCTCTGCAGAGACTGTCTTTGCCTCACTCATTCCAAGCATCCAGGCACGGGCAAATGCTAAGTGGCTCCAAATAACACGCTGGGAGCTGATCCAGTTAGCAAACGACACTGAAGAAGGTTTCAACGTGATCAAGGTAGAGCCGAGAGCCCTGTGGCTAATGACAATGCAAAATAGGTATGTCTTAAACCTATTAACAGTGATGGATGGAGGTGTTTGCCAAAAAATAGGAAGCGCATGTTGCACTTTTGTACCTTCTGAAGACGCAGATAATGGTACATTGTCCCACATGATCGCAGCAGTGCACAACCTAGGAGAAAGAATGAAAACGGAAGGTGGGGCAGAAGCAAGCACGTGGTTTGAAAACCTCTTCTCCTGGGTCCCATCGTGGCTAGGAATGACTGTCAAACTACTAATGATGCCCACAGTTGTGTTTTTGCTTCTAACTTTTTGTGTGTGCCAGATGGGCCTTCGATGTTGTGCAGGCGCAGTACCAAATGGTACATTGATGATGGTGACAATGGGCAATGCTCGAGGCACAGTGCAAGTTATGCAGGAGGCTCAAGTGCAAACAGGCGACGAGACTGGGCCCAATTACCAGATGGTGCCGGTATACCGCAATGGGGATATAATAGACAGATTATGGCACACAACAATTAGAGAGCCCCGGGAACTTGAATGGTATGAGGAGGTGTGGGTGGACTTGGAGGGGGATAGGGATTGTATATACCTGACTTGTACACCAGACGAATATGCTAGAAGGGGGGACATTTTGATGGGGGTGTGCAGGGCCTGGGTGCCCATAAAGGGCACCCCGGCATGGGACAAAGTGGTGGCTGATGAAAAGGAATGTCAGTGTTTGGGGGAGTTACGGTATTCGTTACTTAAGTAACGAAAGTGGGGAAAAGTATGGGAGGACAGGTCAACGAGACCCACCCTCCCCTGCAGTACCCTCCTTGTGATGTCTATGACTCGTCAGGGGACCCCCTGCCACCAGGGCCCAGGTGGTGGGTGGACCATTGGCCAACACATGGACCAAACGTACTGTATTAGGCTACACCCTGGGAACCATTTTGAAAACCAGAACGCCATCTTAAGACATTACTCCATGTGCGCTGCAGCACGGCCCCCACCTTCAGAGAGTCCTCGCCTACCCTGTTGCCTCAGCTCCCTGGCAGATCCGCTGAAAGCCTGTTCCCACGAACAGTCGGACATGAGCTAGTGTTAGAGCAAACACTGTATCTTTCACCTTCCGCAGTACATCATTATCCTCAGCTTGACCCGGGTAGCGGGGCTGGCTTGGAAAATAACTGTAAACCACCCTTGAACAAAAGCCTCAATCCTACACCAAGAAACTGTTCATACATATATACATATATATTGCATTACAATGATATTCCTTCTGCACGGCCCCTGTGTCAAAAATCTACAACCACTGTACGAATAGAAGAATGTGTTATTGTGTGACAACATGGTCACGATACTCAAACCCCCTCAGTTATGTGCACACACTCAGTGCCCCTGGTCTCCTACTATGTGCTTCTCTAGGGGTAATGTAAAGAGAGTGATACCAAGTCCTTATGCCATGACTACCCTGATGCTGCTAGAGTGCAAAGGAGCACAAGTGCAACAATATAGTGAGCTCATGTAAATTATTTAGAGATACACATAGAATACCATCAAATGTGAATGTACGAGTTTAACATGTTTTACTGCTGTCAACTGTATTGGTCTGTTGCTCCTGCGTGCCCCACAAACCCTAATGCTACCTCACGTATCGTGTTTACAATAATGCTAGAGCTGCCAATCCTGCAAATACTTACCCTGTAGTGACTAATAGAACTGTTGATATAGTTCAACGTGTTTTGAAATGACTATGTACTGATGTACAGATTATAGACGTGTAACCCTTTAGCCATTTACATTATACGAATCCCTTCGTTTTCAATATAATTTGCAGCTTACGAGAAGAATATCATCGTGGGCATATCCAAGGCCACCTCCCCTCCCTTCCCATTGCAGCCTGCCAGAGAAAGCAAAGGCCCAAGCTACACCGCCTCACCTCCCCCAATTCGGCTGGAGCTGCTTCAAGCATTCATGTTCCCCCGCAGCTCACATGGCCGCGAACAGCCACCTGAATTATTTACAGCCCAGCAGCTAAATCCGGCCATAACCAGAGGCCAGAGGTGCTCCCTCATAGGTCCCACGACCCACCAATTCACCCCAGATTAATGACGCCTGTAAAAGAAGACACCTAATATTGCACCAACATTGTGTAAAGGCATCTGTCATTACTTCTAACGAGACCCAAAGCTCGGACAGCTTACCCTGTGCCCTGAGACCGACCCCGTGGCCTATGATACCTTCTCAACAGGATAACAGCAACCCTGTACTGATGCATCGTCGAGATACTCCACCTAATGTGCATTCCTCCTGTGTTGTATTAACCTGTAGAATAACCTATTGCAGGATTTACAGGGCAACTGACATTGCAGCATTGAATGAATGGGGTGTTCATTGCCCTTAGGGCAGAAAGCCAAGAAAGACGTCCATCAATGACACTGACCATGCCTGACCAGACAGCACCTCCTGGATGAGCCCAGCCTACCTGCTCACCCCACGTTGGCACCTGGCGGTGTCCACCAACCACGATGCGACACATCACAGCTGCACATATAGTTAGTCGACGCCACACAATCCCCATGTACATGTGCCCCCTATAGTGTGTAGCTGCCTATGACACTTCTTGTAAAAATAAACGCCTGACTTTGCGATTGTCAGAGAGAGCGCTCTCGGAGTTTGCAGAGTTCTTTGCATGCCCTATTTGATTTACATAAAACTTCCCTTGAGCTCACCCGCACTTGGTCCTAGCTTTATTTCCATTCGTGGGAGAATCCATTATTGCCTCTCACTGCGGGGAGGGTCGTGCTATCTGGGGACGCTTGCCTTCAACACCATGCCCCATGGCCCCACCCCTCAACCAAACACTATGCCCCATGGCTCCCACTCCAAAACAAAACACTATGCCCTATGGCCCCCACCCTCCAACCAAACACTATGCCCCATGGACCCCGCCCTCAACCAAACACTATGCCCCATGGCCCCTACCCCCAACCAAACACTATGCCCCATGGACCCCACCCCACAAACACACACTATGCCCCAGAACACCCATCCCTCAACTACACACTATGCCCCATCCATGGTCCCCACTCCTCAACCAAACAATATGTCCCATGGCCCCCACTCCCCAACAAAACACTGTGCCCCATGGCCCCCACCCCTGAACCAAACACTATGCCCCTTGGACCGACCCCCCAACCAACCACTATGCCCCATGGCCCCCACGCCACAACCAAACACTATGCTCAGGGCCCCCACTCCCCAAGAAAACACTATGCCCCATGGCCCCACTCCCCAAACAAACACTATGCCCCATGGCCCCCTCCCCTCAACCACATACTATGCCCCAGAACACACACCCCTCAACCAAACACTATGCCCAATGGCCCCTACCCCCAACCGAACACTATGCCCCATGGCCCCCAACCCTCAATCAAACACTATGCCCCATGACACCCACCCCTCAACCAAACACTATGCCCCATGGCCCCCACCCCCAACCAAACACCATGCCCCATGGCACCCACCCCTTAACCAAGCACTATGCACCATGGCCCCCACCCCTCAACCAAACACTATGCCCCATGGCTCCCACTCCAAAACAAAACACTATGCCCATGGCCCCCACTCCCCAACCAAACACTATGCTCATGGCCCCCACTCCCCAACCAAACACTATGCCCCATGGCCCCCACTCCCCAACCAAACACTATGCCCCATAGCCCCTACCCCCAACCAAACACTATGCCCCATGGACCCCACCCCTCAACCACTTACTATGCGCCAGAACACCCACCCCTCAACCAAACACTATGCCCCATGGCCCCTACCCCCAGCCAAACACTATACCCCATGGCCTCCACACCTCAACCAAACACTATGCCCCATGACACCCACCCCTCAACCAAACACTATGCCCCATGGCCCCCACCCCCAACCAAACACGATGCCCCATGGCCCCTACCCCCAACCAAACCCTATGCCCCATGGCCCCCACCCCTCAACCAAACACTATGCCCCAGAACACCCACCCCTCAACCAAACACTATGCCCCATGGCCCCCTGCACTTTCACACAAAAACACACACTCAGGCAGACCCGACCCCCCCCGCATCTCAACATACACTGCACTTCACAAAAACAAACACTAAGGCATACCCGAACCCTCCGCATCACAACATACACTGGACTTCACAGAAACAAACACTCAGGCAGACCCGACCCCCCCGCCTCACAACATACACAGCACTTTACAAAAACACACACTCAGGCAGACCTGACACTGCCCCCACCCTTGCATCTCAACATACACTTCACTTTCACCCAAAAACACTCACTCAGGCAGACACAACACATACCCCACCCCGCATCTCAGCATACACAGCACTTCACAAAAACACACACTCAGGCAGACCCAACACTGCCCCCACACTCGCATCTTAACATACACTGCACTTCACAAAAACAAACATTCAGGCAGACCTGACACACACCCCACCCCCGCATCTCAACATACACTGCACTTCACAAAAACAAACACTCAGGCAGACCCGAAACACAACCCACCCCCGCATCTCCCAATACACTGCACTTCTCAAAAACACACACTCAGGCAGACCTGACACTGCCTCCATCTTCGCATCTCAACATACACTGCACTTCACAAAAACAAACACTCAGGCAGACCCGACACACACCCCACTCCCGCATCTCAACATACACTGCACTTCACAAAAACAAACACGCAGGCAGACGCGACACACACCCCACCCCCGCATCTCACCATACACTGCACTTCACAAAAACACACACTCAGGCAGACCCGACACTGCCCCCACCCTCGCATCTCATCATACACTGCACTTTCACCCAAAAACACACACTCAGGCAGACCTCACACCCCCCACCCCCCACCCCTGCATCTCAACATACACTGCACTTCACGAAAACACACACTCAGGTAGACCCGACTCACCCTCCCACCCCCGCATCTCAACATATACTGCACTTCACAAAAACAAACACTCAGGCAAACCCAACCCCCCTGTGCATCACAACATACACAGCACTTCAAAAAACACACACTTAGGCAGACCTGACACAACCCCCACCCCCGCATCCCAACATACACACACAAAGATACAGGCAGGACAGACCTGACACACAAACAAGCAAACAGCGCATCCCCCAAACACCCCACTCCCCCACTTACCGGACGTGCAGGAAGGCAGGCTAGGTGTAACGCTGGCGAGGTCTCTGGCACTATGGCTGGCGTGGGCATGGCAAGGCTGAAATGCCTTCCGGCATCAAGCCTTACTGGCCACGCCAGCCATAGTGCTGGCCCTCCATTGGTGCAGCACACACGCACTACGTGAATCATAGGAGCCACGTGATGCGCCTGCCCTGAGCCAATGAGGGCCTGTGTTTTGTTGAGTTACAAAGAATTTCCTAATGGAGGGCGGCCCGCAAGCAGCATCGGCCGCCCTCCATTAGGAAAGTCTTTGTTCCTCGCGGGCCAGACAAAATTGCATGGTGGGCTGCAACTGGCCCGTGGGCCGTAAATTGTGCACCCGTGGCCTAGACGATTAAGGTCATCTCTCTGACTCAGTGGAAGTAGAGAGAGAGTAAGACGGGGGTGCCTCTTGGCACCTCTGTTCTTCAATCTATTCTTAACAGACTTGGGGATCACCTAGAATCGTCTGCATTGGCCAGTCCAGAACTAAATGGGAAAAAGATCTTCTGGCTTGTCTATGTGGACGATATTGTTCTGTTAGATAGGACGGCCATAGGTCTGCAATGCAAGAAAATAAATAAACATACCTTGTAACCAGCGGCCCATTTTGACCTCTAAAACATAAGCCATCTATGAAATACTGGGTCGGTCTGGGGCACATTGGAGAGGTCTGTATGGGGCATCATCAAAAAGTAAATACACAGGGACGAATCGTGCAGGGACGAATCGTGTCACTCCCACTCCTGTGGAGTAGGCAACAAAGATGCTGGATTCAGAACTGAGCATTTAGCCAAATTAACGTAGCAAGGGTTTGGTAAACGCATCTCATGTTTTCTAGCTCTCAAAACAGACATGTGCAGAGTCATTGTCTTCAATAATAATGATACCCCACATGTGGGACATCCACCTCTAAAGGTGAGCCCAGTGTGAAATTCTTGCTTTCTTTCCTCTGCCAAAGTAACATCAGTCACTGATCATAGAATGGGAGGCATTCCTGCTGCAACCGGGTTCAACTCCTTATTATAATATCAAAGTTCTGGGCTAACCTTGCAATGCTGCACCTGGTGTAATGTATTGGAGAATACTTGTGGATTGCTGCTTGCTCAGGTGTATAGTAGGCTATACCCACCTCATATATCTTGACATTAGAAGGGTAACTATACACTGATACCTATGTGCATGTCCAAAGTATCTATTTATCAGAGTATGTATGGTTGGAAGTTATATTCAATGATAGTTTGAGCAGGTCAAAATGTCGCATTATCTCTTAAAGTCAGTATTTGTTAAAATATTCTGATAAATAGATACTTTGATCATGCACATAGGTATCAGAGTATAGCTAACTCTCTTTACTTTAGTAGACTCCAGGCATATGATGTATCCCATGCTTCTGGGTAAGGACAGCCAGTGAAAACCCAGTCTGCTCATGACGTACACTGTAAACTCTTTCTTATAATCTGGTAGTGCCAATGCAGGAGCTTCAGATAATTGTGGTGTAATCTTAGTAAAGGCATCTTCTGCTTCTGGGGTCCACCGCAATGCCTATACAGTATTCAATCTGGTATATTCTTGAAGTGGTTTAAACATTTCTGCAAATCACGTGATTCATTTCTGGCAGTAATCGACTATTCCTAAGAAAGCTCATATTTGAGTTATAGCCTTGCACTTTGGTATTTTATAAACAGTCTCTTTCCGAGAAACAAATATCAGCCAACATCCCTCCATAATGTCATGTTCCAGATAATGTACCCTGATGGTGCATAACTGTAGCTTCTTTTTTGAAGCCTCATACTCTTTCTCTGCCAATGCTGCCAAGAGTACCTTGGTATCTTCATTACATGCCTCATTTGACGGTGAGTGAATTAGCAAATCAACTACAAATTGTAACAACACTAACTTCCCTGACAATTTTATATATTCAAAATATTGGTTTAACTGTTCTGAAAAGAGGGTTGGGGGCTCTGTATACCCCTGTGAACAGGCACTAGCTATCCTTATGTATATGAACACGAAAAAAGCTGAACACAAATAAACCACCATAAAATGTGTGGCCTCTTGTGGAATACAGGACAATATGTTAGCTGGGTTTGGCACCACGGGAAAGGAAGCTATCACCACTGCATTGATATCTCGTAACCGCCTTCCGTGGCATCTTCACAGGAGAAATAGGAGTATTTAATGGGCTACTGGTCAGAACAATTACTCCTTTACTCAGCAATGATTAATAGGTAACAGGCGCATTACAAATTGGGCGGTGCGGGTAACATGCAGCAGTATTACTGTATTCCAACATGGTACTGCACCACCTAACTATAACATAGGTGGAAAATTGGAGGATTCACCTCCAGCTATAAGCTAGAGGTAAATCTGATAGCTTTCTGCCACATTTTGCCGGGAATTACCACGGCGGGATTACAAGCATGATCATTTCAGAAAAAATGCCCCTTTGAGTCGTATTGGGGGATTTAGACTGCCTCCACCACTTGTAATCCACCGGTAATAATGCCGGACCAAGTAACGTTGACAGTAATACAGTTTGGTGGCACCTGGGAAGATCTATCACCCAAATACCACTAAACTCATAATGTGACTGTGGTGATACCTGCCTCCGCTTCAGGCTTCAAGGGGTACCTGGGTGTGCGGGAAAACTTGTAAATGGATCTAGCTTTATCTTCAATGGTTCAGCAGTGTGTGTATATCCCAACTCTTTATCATGGGTGGCCCACAAACATTCTGGTATTGAATGTATCAAGTCACGTATGTCTTCCGACCATTAATCATCTCTCTCCACTGCTCTCCCTCCTGTTTCTCGCCTTAATGTAGCCATCACTGCTACCGCGTTATCTGAGGGCACACTTAGAAACACCCCATCTGTGATGAAATAGATTATGCATGTCATTTTGCACAACAATGTTCTCCCCAGCAAATTTACAGGTATTGTGGTACTTAGAAGAAAATCTAGTTGATCTGTATTGGGCCCTAAATTGACAGTAAGGGCCTCTGTCACCTGGTGTACACCAGTGGCATTCGATATACCTACTGCTCTCACTGTCTCTCGTGATATAGGAACATGTTGAAAGCAATTATTTTGCAAATTACATCTATTTGCCTGTGCCCAGCAAGCATGGCACCAGTGTCCCTTGTACTTAGCATTGTACATAACGATCTTCCAGGTCAACTGGAATCATTAGTGCTTCCAGAGTCTCTTTGTCTTGTGGTTACCAGAACCTATTTGAATCCCTACCAATACTCAATTCTCTGTGGACGAAATGGTTAGTGTTTAGATTTTGGAACTTGGGCTTAGGCACAATTGAAACTGTCTTTATTTGCACCTGCCCTTCTTGCTGTGTCATCTGGGCATTATTGGGAACAGTGTTACCTTGTGGATGTGGCCTCTGTGGTCTAAATGGACACTCATGTTTCCAATGGCCTTCCTGCTTACAATACCTACAAATCAAAGGGTGTGGTACCATGGCTCTAGGAGCCTGCAAATTATTCCAATTTCACTTGCTGCCCCTAAGCTCCCCACGCCTGCTGCTGATCAAATTGTCCCCAGTCCCCAATGTTGCGGTTGCTGCGGCTGTCCCATATATACATCCTGCTGGGTTTGGTATTACTGCAGACCCACCAGACCTCTGCCCCTGCCTCTACCCCTTTGGTCACTGCCATTTATGAGCCTCATTCCCCAGGTAGTGTGCTAGTCCTTGGAGCTGTCTTTGCACCCAACCCTGAAGATTCTACATCTGCTACATCATATGTTTGCTCTCAAACGTTTCCTTCTTCTGCTCCTGGCAAGTGACGCAATGATTTGCCTCTGCTGCCATTGCCACTAATGGCTTGGTCTTCCACCCTCTACACACATCCTTCAGCTGTACCTCTACCTTTAGAAGGAGGCCAGAAGCAAATGTTTTTGCTATGACCTTGTGCTATTTCCTACCGCTTTGTAAATTGGCTACTGTGAGGGTTCACCTTTGTACTCTCTGCTGCATTTCAAATTTCACCATTTGAATTTTGAGTTCTTCTACTTTGAATTTTGCTACTGTGAGGCTTCACCACATTTGAATTCTGCTACTGAGATGTTTGTATCATTTTGAGTTCTGCTGCTTATGAATTTTTCCATTTGGAATTTTGCTGTGATCTTGCAACGCCCAGAAATGTTATCTACTGTGAGGTTTCACCACTTTGAATGTTGCTGCTTTAAAATGTTGCCACTCTGAATGCTGCCACTCTGAGGTCTCGACACATTTGAGTTTTACTGCTGTGAGGTTTCGTCTCTTGACATTTGTTCTGCTTTGTGGTTTCACCACTCTGAATTTTGCTACTGCAATGTTTTCCATTATACTACATTTTTACTGCAATATCAAGATTATACAGAGAAGAGCAACTGTGCTAGTTGTATCTTTGTCGTAACTGACAAATGTGCATGTAATTTACTTGTTGGCTGCAGGTTAGCCACTGTGAGGTATAAAAAAAAACCTCTAATCGTAGATCTACAATTCAGACCGCCGGTCAATCTTTACATGCAGTATGTGTGTACTGCATGTAAAGGTTAGCAGAGCCCTCAACTACAGACATTTGCTCTAGGGACAGATAGACTATTTACAATACCCTTGCTCCCACTTGCACTGCAACCCATAGACTATAGCTGAGTCCCACAAACAATTTGGTCCAGCTGTCACATAGCCACTGACATAGCAGTCCTCCTTTTGCCTTAACAATGTGCGCTGCATGAATGAAATGTATTTAAAATGATTTAACCTAGTCACTTCATTGTATGCTTTTTTAGATAGCAGAGGGGGTTTGCCTGCCCTGCCAGGGTCCTGACCATCTGGTTGTTATAAATTGTATCCCTCCACTGTTCTATTAGGTTGAATTGTTTAAGTGGAAAGTTGAACATTCTATCCTTCCTCCTCTAATGCCCTGAGCATTAATGATGTGTCAGTATAACCAATATAACCAGTGCACTGTTTTATTTTCTGAATGATGAGACAAACAACCGTGAGCCTCATTGCCTTCTCTGCAATACTATTTTGAGAAAAGGAAATTAAATGGGCAATAAGTCTAAGAAGTGTGCATGAACGCATTACGAATATGCAAACTCAAAAAAGTTAGGCTCACTGGCAATGCTTGTGCTTGAGTTTTAAGGCCGACCTAACAAATATACATATATACAAATATATTTGGTTAAGGATTATGTGTAAAGGTATTGGAAGGGAAAGGGGCAGGATGAAGAAAACAAGTCATGGGGAGAAGGGGTTATCCGTCCAAGAGGAAAATGAGGACCACCAAATAGCTACCTCATAACTAAAAGCTTGTCCATGACTATAGCTTGTACCTCCCAAGACTCCGGGGAAAATGCCTGACTCTGTCTTCATTCATCAGTCAATAAATCGGAAACAATTAGGTGGTTGCTTTGAAGTGGGGGAAACCCATCAAAGAACACTGTATAACATCTGTTTTGCTTTGTTTTTTACAAACAGATAACATTTCGAAAAATTGCCAAATTCAGGCATTGAGAAAAATGAGAAAGGGATTTTTGAAAGTGATGTTATCACATAGGAACAATAGGTGTTATGTTGCACTACATACCTTCTCATTCTGCCTCCCTGAAGCTCTTTAAATTAGGGCACAGTTGCTCCTTGTGGAGTGAATCTGCTGAACCCTCTTGTTGGTGAGCTCTGGTATGCCAGAGGTCTGGGGGTTACTACAAGCTTAGCTGTTCAGCTACCAGAGCCCAACAACCCTTCCCCCAGAACAAACGGCGGACTCTGCCCAGGGCAAGTTAGTCAGTCGTTTATTAAAAACTGACAGGAATCATACAGGACATTCAAGAATCTCTAGAGTCAATGCTCCCAAACCTGTATCAAGTCATTTTGTTGCAGCGTATCGTCACAACATGGGCTCTTCCCTGAAAAACCTATGTCACTTTCTGGTTGGATGATCAGAGTGGTATACAGTATAGATTGCCACTATGAATCTGGCTTGATTGGCATTCTCATGTCAGGTGGCTGGCCAACCCCTTCCCCAAGAAACTATCTATTACATTGATGCAGGGTGGCAGGATTACCATTGGCCATGTTGCAATGTTGTTGACAAGTTTATGTGTCTCTTCATGTCTATGTTGCTGGGAGTTATTCATCTTCCCACCACGGATGAATAACCATTGTCTAGCTCGGCCGCATCACGTGGTTGAGAACCACAAAATGGAGCTCTTCTGGTCTGCAATTCATGAGGATTTATTCATTTTTTCTGCAGATGGCCCCTTGTCGTTTTAAGTTTGGAATATGCTGCTTGTCTCTGACCTTGGCTGCGAGCCCTGGCCTTCCTGTTCTGTGCAGCCTAGTTTTGCTTTCCCACATCTCTCGCCCTGCGGCTTGTGGCCTTATGTGATCCTCGTTATACTTATACCATGATTTCTACATCTCTATATCGTGCTATGTTTCCTATAGTTTAGTCGTAATTTGGTCCTGCCGGGCTCCTATGTGATCCTGCAGTTCCACAGGGTTAGTTGCCATAAGCATTTGCAGGCTTGCTCTCAATTTGTTGTCTTGCATTCAGCATTTCTGTACTTGGCTAATGAGAAAAATAATAAAATATTTTGTC
This sequence comes from Ambystoma mexicanum, assembly GCF_040938575.1. Lineage (NCBI taxonomy): Eukaryota > Metazoa > Chordata > Amphibia > Caudata > Ambystomatidae > Ambystoma > Ambystoma mexicanum. The sequence goes on from NC_090922.1 coordinate 1,400,693,915, forward strand.
AGTATGTATGTGTATATGTCCTCTATCTACAGAACTGTCTAAGCATGTTCTTCGTGTATATGAGTGTGTGTTAGTGGAACATTGTGCACGGTTGTGAGTGTACTTCATGGCTAACGTGGCTATATCGTTGTGTCACTAATTATGTCAGCACAGTGGTTTCTCAGCATTAGTCAACATCATCCATTGAGGCATTTAGGTCCATGATCAATGTTGGAGCACCGGTATCTATAATGACATTATGCCTCATTACGAGGCTGGCGATAGCCGTGCCTGTAACACAGGCACGGCTTCCGCCGGTATTCATTTTTTTCCAGTGCTCAGAAATGGGTAATTACCGGGTCATTACGACCTTGCCGGACCTGGGATTTACCCAATCCTGGGTGCCAGAAAAAAAATTCTTCCCCATTCCCATTTGAGCCCAATAGTGCTCAATGGGAATTGGGAGGTTGGATGCCCCGGCACCGTTTATTACGGTGCATCTGACATGCAGTACTCACGGGTGCCTTTCATTCCGCCAGGTCAGACCGGCGGAATGAAAGGTACCTGCGAGCACAACTCGGAGTTTGCCGGTCTGGTTACAACCATACTGGCATGCTTACCGGTACCATTGTATCCAGACCGGCTGTCACGTCCGCTCCCTCTAGGGGGCGGCTCACGTGGTCTTTCTGGCACAGGTGGAGACGAGTTTCATGCATCGCCTCTACTTCCTCCAACATGGCGGTAGCAAGGAAAAGCAGCGCACCAGCCTTCCGAATCCGGGAGTGTCGGATGACTCTGCCCCCAACCTTGCAGAATGGATTTCCTTCGGCGGCGTCTTCGGTCCAGCGCGTTGCTACTGTTTCCAGAGGCCACGCACCGTAAATTCGTTATTCTAGGCTAGCTCTCTTTACTATCCAAAGACTCCGCTTGTCTGTAATCTTTCTACCCTCTCTCCTTTTCTCAGTGTCCGACTCCTCTGTCCTTGGTCCTCCGCCCTACCAGCTCTCCACACGCATACACCGGAGGCATTTGTTCTACACTCTTCAGTACGTATAGTTCCGTACCCCCCCAGCATACATATCCTTTCATTCGTTCCATCACTAACCTTTCTCCATCCTTCAGTCTCTTCAGCATGGACAGAGAGTTACTTTTTCCAACGCGCTGAACAGATTACAACCTCCGTGCAAGCCGTCCTACATCTCCTCAACAGAAATTCAGAATTAAAGGTATATCGCTCACTAGAGTTCTACTTCCGCAATCTCTCCCTTCTCTAATCACCACCTGGTTTCTCTCATCAGGATAATTCGCGATAGCAAATCCAACTCCCGAAGTCACTCCTGGGGAATCAAGACTCGCCCATCGCTTCTTCCGAGTTCCTGGCACGGCAGGGTTTTCTCCCCCACAAGGGTTTCCCTGACTTCCCCTCCTCGACCTGGGTTTATCCGGCGTGGGGAGAGGAGGTTAGGTGAGCTTTCCATTCTGCTCTACAAATTCCTACTGGACCAGGTTAGTGTTGTCTTGTTGTTTATCTGATATCTGCAGTAAGGACTGTGATCACTGTTCCTTAGGAATTTAAAAGAACATAGATTGTTACACCGGCAAGCTCGTAATGAGGCCCATTGACTGGATAAGGTTTGAACGGCTGTCTGAGAGAATATCTTTCTACATACCTGCCAGCACTGGTCTTTCTGGGGGCTGTCCTAATAGTGAGTGACTTACAGTGTTTTTGACTCTTCAGGCCATCATGTTCATGGAGGTGAGGAGGGGCATTCCAGGGACCCTCTCTTCAGTCCCCCCTCTGGTTGACATGTCAACTAAACCTCCATACTTTGTCACTCTTGAATTTGGTAGCCATATCTTTGTTACTCCTCCCAGATGTCCAAAGTAATTTGCATAGCCATCAATACTCCAGGTCATTTAGCCACAATCTCCCTCTGGGTTGCACCATACCCATTTTCCTCAATATCTGTTATTGACGAATGAATTATCAAATGTTATCATCTCAGTCGGGAATAGTGGCCATTCATTTATCCTTGCTCTCAGGTTATTTCTTTCTTCTACTATCTTGTCTTTTTCTTCTTCCATGCTCACATCTACTAACACCTTCGTACCTATTGTCTTTTCAGTGGTTTTGCAACATTGTGTAATTCAGATCTTGACCACACAAAGTCCCACTAGTACTAGTCCTAGTGCTCCTAGTAATACTTTCAGTCCATCTTCTAACCATGTTGGCATTCATGATCAGCTATGGTCCTTTCCTGTCCCAGTTATGCCTACCTTGTCTCTGCGCGAGTACCTGGAGCCTCGGTGGGTCAGTTCTCTACTGGGGCATAGGTTGGGGTATGGTTCTTCTCCCAGAATCACTCCTGGCATGAACAGAACAGGAGTTAGTTTAGCATATGCGTGCCCCGCCCAGCTCCTCCCTCCTCACTGTGTGTCTTGTGCTCCCTGGGTTCTGCTCACCTCGTGAATGATGTGGGTGAGCTCCCCATCATGCTTCCACCAGCAGGGGCATCAATGTCTCTTTAGTCTTGTGATGCGTTGTCAGTTGTTACATTGAGGCTTCAGTCCAATCCCGCTGTGATTTAAGGATGCATCTGTGTTTTCTTGTTCAGGGCTGCAGGGTTGCGCAGCTCACAGCGACTAACTGCAGGTTATGTCCATGTATATGCTCTGTTCTTTCCGTGATGCTATTTGTTCTTCTTGCTGCTGCGGGCTGAAGGTGCAGCTAGCTTTGCTGCCTACACGTGTTTATCTCCATACACGTGTGCTTTTCGGTGCATGTGCACTTGTTGGCTGGGTTCTGCAGGGTATGGTGCCAGTTCGTCTGCAGTATGCCATTTAAGAGTTCAGACCAGTGCTCTGTGTTGTTTCTTCACATGTTCTGGTCGTTTTTTGCAGTTACCAGACATTTCGTCGAAAAAAAGGTCGACAGGACAAATGGTCAACACCATTTGGTCGGAAACCAAATGGTCGAATTTTTTTTATTTTGTATTTTCATTATTTATTTTTTTTTGGGAGGGGGCCTTTTTTTCCCTAAACGAAAACCTAAAATATATATATATAAATAAATAAAAAATTCGACCATTTGGTTTTCGACCAAATGGTGTCGACCATTTGTCCTGTCGACCTTTTTTTTTCGACGAAATGTCCGGACACCGTTTTTTGCATATGCGTTGAGTTTCCATTACAAATGTGCTGCAGTATGCTAGCTAAATACTCTGGCCGATGTGCGTGTGCTTGCTGTTATGGCTCACTTGCCTTTTGCTGATGTCTTTCTCTTCTTACTTCCAGATGTCTGTTACGAGGGAAGCCGGTTCTGGTACAGCTGCGTTGCGTTGGGGGTTCCGAACGTGGATCTCGACCGGGGCTCCGGAGTGTGGATGCTGCGAAACGAAGGAGCTTCTTACAATGCAGTGGAAGCCGGAAGCCTTCTTAGGTGAGTATAATGGTCGGATGTTTCTGCAGTGACGTCTTTCTCTACTCACGTGTGTTTGCTTCTTTTACTGGTTGTGTCAGAGCGACAGTAGCGTTACGCTGCCAACAGTGGCAGAACAAAACAAAGCAGGGGCTGACTGCCTGGGTGTGGCTTATATAGCCAGCCACTCCCAGATGCATGACTGCCCCTGGCAATGAGCATTATGACCCAATCCACCTCCATCTTGGGGGAACCAGGAAATACCTAGTCTCATGCTGTTCCCTACCTTTAAGACCAATGGGAATGGTGCTAAATGTGCCAAGCCTGGGCCCAACTAACTTTCTTCCTCATCTTCTGTGGTTTATGCCTAACACCCCTACATGCATGGGTTTGGCGGGGGGTCAAACAGCCCAGGGACGATGTTGGAACTGAGGAGAGCCAATTTGTGGGAGTGAGTCGGTGGTTGTGACAGTCCCTTTGGCTGCTCCTCCATCTTGGCGTGCATCTTCGATCATCTTATCACTGCTTCTGTCAGTGTGTCATTCTCTCCGTCATTTGCAGTCACAAACATGAAACAGGAACTACCGATTTGGCAAAAACTCCTCCATCCATTGCTGTGAGAAGGTCTAGAACACATCTGTTTTGGAGTGTCATTAACCATACTGCTCTGAGCTCTTCTTTTATTGCATCGAAGCCATTTACTGTAGAATGTATTATCTGCAACATTTCAAGTCTGTATATGTCTGGACAGCTGGAACTACTGATGCGAAAAACATCTACCTCCTGCTGAACAACAGATTCACTGGTGGTACATCGTCTAGTGACGATGAGAAATTCTGATGAGAAATAGTTGTCTCTTTTCACTTTAATCACCTCTACTGACCCTTTCTTTCTTCCCTTTTTTTCCCAACTCTAAGGTTCTCTTCTTCCTCTTGTTAGTATCCATTTTAGGGAAGTCGTTTATCTTCACGTCCTTCTGTGGAACTACCAGTGCTGGCATATTGATGTGCACCAATGAGCAAACTCCTTCCCAGTTGGGTGGCAGCTTCTCATATGACTTGGATTCACACGCCCACTAGTGGTCCATTAATACTGTTATGCCAGCCTTTATTGCTGGATGCTTTTCTGTGTACCTACACTCTGTTATATCCAACCTTTACTGCAACGTTATTCTGGTAACATAATGGTGGTTTCTTCAGTGGTATTATGGGCATTGGTCCAGCTTCATTGTCTGCCCAGGTGAGCAACTTGGTGCTCGCATCCCATTCTTTCAGGCACTTGTCGTTTTCTTCTTGCACTGTGTTTACCAGTGCATGTACTAGTGTGTGTGCATTCCTACCTACTGCACCCTCTTGGCATCCTTCTCCTGTGTATAGTTAACTGTACACAAACATCTGTGGTCCTTCCCAGCATTCTGGTTCTCCTACTCCCTTGACCCCCCTCTTTGAACAGCAATTCTTTCAGTGTTATTGTTTGTTTCTCCTTTTTGTGGGGCATCGTTTATGTGTTGTATAGCTTGATCTAATTGCCCGTAATTGTCCATCATGTCAAGAGTCTTTATATAACTGTCTTCATAGGGGAACGTTGCCTTGGACATCCATCGCAATGTCGCTGATTTCCCTTGGAATCTTCCTCGGATTGTAACCATGGGTTGGATACATACGGAATTGTGCTCTTGCTGCTGGTATTTCAGTTGCTATAAATGTTCTGGAAGCACTCATGGCGTAGGGGATTAGTGAGCAGACATAGCAGCTCTCCCCAGTGGTTTCTTTACCTACTTTGGTCATGTGCTTGTAACACATGTTAGACACTCGAGCAGTGTCAGTGAGATATAGGTCCACCCCTCCCACATCTGTATCAGCACTGTGCTTACCTCTCCTTGCTGTGCTTACAGTGCTCCCCTGTCCACTTGACATGGTCGTTCCACCTGCTGGAGTTGGGTTAATGTTAGTAGAAGATACAGCGGTAGCATTATATTGAAGATATTCAGCAAAAAAGGAAAGCAAAAACCCCACTTGGAAATAAGAGACACACAAGATGAGCACTTTTTTAATAACGGTTTACATTACCTGTGCTGCTTGGATCCTGGATCCAATTGCCTGCCTGAAATGCGCAAAAATGAGTGTTAATGTATTAGTATTATATTAGTTCAATCCTTGTAGTAGACCATGTAGTCTGTCATGGCAAAAATGAATAGTTGTTCCCACACAGCTTTAATTCTAGGGTCTCTGAGGACTGCAAGGACGGATAGGTTTCCTCTTTCTAGTTGTCGGTAAACTTGTGCCAGGTATGGTATGAAGAAATGGAAATATACACTAGGATGGCATGTCCGTGACCTGTTGGACCTTCTAATAAATTGGACAAATTTGCCTAGGAAGGTGTCAGGTTGGGGATCAGTGGGAAGCATGGAAGAAATGCAATAAAAACAGTCACACTTCCAGGATGAATGTGTGCAGAAAGAAAAATACAGAAAGGGTGCCCTCACTCTGGATGTGTAGGAAGTCCTTTCGCTAATTCTGCTGCCCGTTAGCGAGTAACTATTGGGTGCCCTCTGCTCGGTAGTGCTGCTTCCAAATTATTCCTTTGCTTTTCTTGCTGAGGATCATTGGCCCTGTCGATGTTGGTTCCAGGTGAGGGCACTGATGTGTAGGGCTTGATGTCCCGGAGGTGATTCCAAATGTTCTTCCAACCAGTTTGACAGCTCTCTCAGTTATTAGTTGTACTGTGTGGGGGCCCATCAACCTTGGCGCATCCCACTTGGGGGAAGAATTCCTCAGGAGAACCTGTTCTCCTGAGTATACAGGTGACTGCTTAAGTAAGTTGTCGTGGCTTTTGACGCTGCCGCTGTCTTCTCCGGCTTCAGGCCTCTCCTGGTGTCTTTGCAGCTGGTGAGAAATAAAAGACACTAGCAATCAAGGCAGTCGTATACTCGTACATTTCTTGACCCAATACATTAGCTGCATTCTCAGCATCCTTTATTGCTCTAGTAGGAGGAGCCAGGGGAAGTCGTATATACTGTCCTGTCACCACTTCATGTGGGGTTAAATGGTGGTCAGACCTGGGCTTATTGCGCAGTGTGAACAATGCTAGGAGGACGCAATGCAGCTAGCTTTTGTTCAAAGTCTTTATCATTTTGGCTATAGCTTCTTCAGGAAAGCTGTTGAGGCATTCACACACCCCATTTGCTTGTGGGTGATAGGCACAGGAGAATTTGTTTTGGCTTCCCAGCAAGGTTGTAATATGCTTGAACATCCATTAGCGAAACGAGGGCCATTGTCAGACCATTGTCAGACCACAGGACCTCACGCACACCCCATCGTGGCAAAATCTCCCAGACCAGGAATTTAGCCGCTCTAAGGGAGCCAGGATGGGAACAAGGACTAGCCTCGATCCAATGGGAAAATGCACAAATGACCACCATCATGTAGTGGTACCCTTGGCACACTTGGATCATGTTCACATAGTCAATGTGTAGGTGTTGTAATGGATCCACTGGCCAAGGTATGCCTCCTCTAACTACCTGCAGTATATTGTTTACACACCAAATACTTAATCATGATTTCGGCCACGTGTTCCGCCAAGTTAGAACAGAATCATGTTTCTCCAATAGGAGTGGCAAGCACCTCATTCCCTTTATGGGTTGGATACTGTAGTTTTGTCAGTGTTAGGTGAAATAATGCAAGTGGCATGATCACCTTCCCTGTGTTGTTTTGCCGCCATAGGGCGTCTGTTGGAGACACTGTACATCCCCTCCTCAGCCACACTTCCTTTTCCTCCCTGGGTGCAGCTCCCTGTAGCTCCATAATTTGTGACACTGGTAATATGTTTTACCCCTACTTTAGTATCATAGTTCTTGCATAATTGCGCACGTGTGATGAAGCATTAATTTCTAAAATCTCCCCAAATTAGGCAACATTTTTTACCTCAGCATTTGCTGCTTCATTAGCCCTGGAGATAGGATCCTCCCCTTTTTTGTGTGCTTGACATTTCACTAATGCTATTCACTCTGGGAGATCTATTATGTCTACCAATGTGCCCAATAGGAGTGCATGCTGCACCAGTGACCAATCAGCACGTCTGAAGCCCTTCCGCATCCAACATGACAGCCCAGAATGCACTGTGGATGTCACGTAGGCTGAATCTGAATACATCATCACTTCCTTCTCCCTGCTGTGCTCCAATGCCAATATTAAGTCCACTAATTCTGCTTCTTGTGAGGAGTACTGTGATGGCTGGAGTGCGCTCGTCACTACCTCGCTAGTCCCGTCCTCTCTGTCTCACGATTGCTGACCCAGTATGTCTTTCCCCAGTCGTTTTGTCAATTGTTGAAGACCTATCAATATAGAGCATGTCTCCCCCCTCAAGTGCGTCCTCCTGTACTTTGTGAGTGTCACTAAATTCTTCTAGATTTGCTGTACAGTTGTGTGCATAGTCACACTTCTGTAAAGCGTCGGTGAGAAATGTCGCCGGGAAGACAAGTCTGCATCTCACTATGTTGAGAGCTGGGTTAGATCATAACACCTCACACCTCAAGGCATTCTGTGTTGTCAGTGTGCTCTTCGATCTTTCCAATATTGCATAGAGAGCATGCTCCATGTAGAGAATGGTTCTGCACACCATGGTGATACTCGCTGAATTTTCCACTGCAAATGTGGCTGCAGCCAATGCTTGTTCACATGGATAGTGTCCTCTCATTACTGGGTCCAATTTCCTGCTATAATAAGCTAGTGGCTTGCACCCCAAGCTGGTCTTCTGTGTCAGTACTGCTGTCATCACTACTCTGTTGAAGTGTGAGAACAGAAAGAATTCCTTCCTTCAAGAAGTCTCTTGTTTCATGTCAATTGATTTATCATGTCTAAATTGTATTGATGTATTAAAAATAGAAAGGTTATTTAATTTGAACCAATTCAATTAAAAAAAATATTCCTTTTGATAGTCTGGGATCCCTAACACTGGAGCTGTGCATATTGCTTCCTTCAGCTCGTTAAATCCCTCAGTCATTTTATTGTTTATTGTATTGTCTTCTCCCCTCTCTCTGCTTCCTTCACTTCACTTAATAATGGCCTAGTGTAGGTGATGTAATCAAATACTCATGCCCTACAGTAATTACATAGTCCCAAGAACTGCTGCATCACCCTGACTGTTGTGGGTTTTGCTGTCCTGCGTATTGCCTCTGCCCTCTCTGGTGTAATTTTTCGGCCATTTTGGGAGATCATCTGTCCAATGTATAACACTTCTGTCTGCAATATTGTAGTTTGGCCTTGTCCACCTTGTATCCCTATTCTGTTAGTACTGTCAGCATATGTACTGAGTCATTTCTACACTGTTCTTCTGTCATGCTGCAAAGCAATATGTCATCTATGTACTGTATCTTCCATCTGTACATTGTGTTGCTCCATTTGGAGGACCCTATTGAATATGGAAGGTGATTCACAGTAACCTTGAGCGGGTCTTGTATGTTTTCACTTCTTAATTCTATATAGAAGTCTGGTCTTGTGACGGGTGTAATGGTACAGAGAAGAATGCATTCTTCAAATCTATGGGCCTCATTACAAGAAATCCACAATATTACAAGGTCCCCTCGCGGGACCCGGTAAGGACGCCTGGTAAAACCAGGCGTCCTTACCGGGTCCCGCGAGGGGACCAGGGAGCTAACAACCGGCCGGTCGTAATTGGCCCGTTATTACCTCCCTGCACCCATTCCCATTGAGCCCTATAGGGGCTCAAATGGGAATGGGGAAGGTCTGGGCCCGGGTTCCCTGTAAGGGGAAATAGCCCTCCAAACTCTGAATGGCCCGGTAATTCCCCATTCAGGGAACCCAGACCCGGTTTTGGTGGCAGCCATGCCGCCAATAGTGGCATGGCTACCGCCAAAGCCGTAATGAGGCCCTATGACCGTGAAGTAGGCAGCTTCAGTGTGGATGCTGCACAAAATTGTCGACGGTTACGGAACTAAAGGATATTCAGTGTCTACAAAATGGTTAAGAGGGCGCAAGCCCTGTATAAAACGCCATGACCCTCCTGAAGCCTTTTTTTTTAAACTTCTTTTTATTGAACTTGGCAACACAGGTACAGGTGAGCAACACACAGGGCATGTATAATCAAACCAAGGCAGACAGCTCAGTTACACAGAGCAAATACAAAGATCAGTTTATACACACAGGGGTTACATACAAGGTAAGTGCAGGGGTAAGGAGGAAGCTTTTCAGGAGTCAGAAGGGGAGGGGCGTGAAGAGGTGGCTGGAGATGCGGGGTCTGAGTCCATGTCAGGAGGGGACATAAATTAACGCAACCTTAACCAGATATCTCTAAGCCTGGAGTGGGTGGGTTGTTGTAGCGCCCAGGATTCCTCGGTGTCCAAAGCCCATGTGACCGCTCGAAGCCACTGCGCGTGTGTGGGTGTGGTGGGCCGGAGCCAACAGAGTAGGATAGAGCGCACTGCTAGTAGCATACAGAGGCCAGCCAGTTTCCTGACGTCCCGGTGGAGCTCTGGGAAGTCATGAAAAAGGCACTTCATCGGGGACGGGGCGATGGGGTGATCAAGGACGGCTGACATAGTGGAGCATACTGCACTCCAGAATTGAGTAAGGTGGGGACAGGACCAGAGCATGTGAATGTAGTCAGCGTTGTCGTAGCCGCACCTGGGGCATCTCGGAGAAACATCATTCGAAATGCGATGCATTCTGGTTGGGGTGTAGTGGTACCTATGGAGTATCTTGAATTGGATCAGTTTGAAGCGGGAGTTGAAGGAAACCCCATGGATGCGTGAGCACATGTGGGCCCACCATTCGTCGGTCATCTCGAGAGCAAGGTCGGCCTTCCAGGTGCGTTTTAATTTGGAAAGTGTGGGGGGCGATCTGGTCTGTATCAAGGCGTACAGTCTGGAGATTTTGCCCCTCATAGGGGAGGGTGAGGAGAGATCCGTAATGGCAGGCTCATCAGGTGGTAATGCCGGGAAGCTTGAGTATTTATGTTTAAGGATTTTCCGGAGGGGTGAGTATTGGAGCCAAGCGGAAGGTCTTTGCCTCAAGGATGAAGGGAGGTCAGGCCACTCCATGAAATTACCCTGATCAAATACATCCTGGAGCAGTTCATATCCCGCCTCAGCCCACGTGGGACCTCTGGGATGAAGTTCCAAAGTGGCAAATTACTGTGAAAGGGGTGGGTGACGTCCAACAGTTGCCACGTTTTAGATAGGGCCAGTAACGCACAGGTCACCGGCTCAAGTGAGTCAGACACCATCGGGATGGGCATAATCACCAGGGAGCGGATGTCACGGTCGTTTACTGATAGTTTTTCGAGTCTGACAGGCGGAGGGGGGTTTGATGAGTTACGCCACTAGCCAGTAATTAAGGAAATCAGGAGCCCCGAAGCCGCCAGCCTCCATTGGGCCGCTAGGGTCTTGAGCTTAAGCCGGACCACGCCCGAGTGCCAGAGGAAGGTGTTAAGGGTACGAGTCAGCGCCTGGAAGAACCCATTACCCAGCCACAGTGGAATGTTGGCAAACCTGTATAGGAGCTGAATCCCTATCCTGCCTGCCAGTGACAGCGGGAGTTTGCTCCAACCCTGTGACTTTACTGTGAGATTTGTGAGATATTTTTGGTAGTTCTCCTCAAAGACCTGTTCAGTCTGGCGTGACACCACGATGCCCAGGTAGGTAAAGACAGATTGGGCCCATGTGAATCCCAAGGAATCAGCGGGAGGGGGTGTACTGGCAGTGAGTGGAAACAGGGTGGATTTAGAACAATTCACTTTGAGGCCTGAGATTCGACCAAAGAGGACAACATCCTCCAAGATCGGGGCTAGATTAGAATCCGGGGAGCGGATGAAAAGGAGGCGTATAGGGAGACTATGTCCGAAGAACCGGCGATACGCAGGCCCCTGTGTGCAGGATGGCGAAGCATGTCCGCAAATGGCTCCATCACCACGGCGAAGATTAAGGGGGAAAAGGGACAGCCCTGTCTGGTACCTCTAGCTATGTGGAAGAGGGGAGAGCATCGGTCTTTGGTACAAACTCTGGTCACCGGATTGGAGTAGAGTAACCTGACCCAGGAACGGAAGGTGGGGCCGAATTTACATTTATCAAGCACCCGCCAAAGTTATTTCCACGAGACGTAGTCGAAAGCTTTTTGCATATCGAGTGTCGTGGCCACTGGGTGGACATCTGGGCGCACCCTGGTTATAATATTGAAGAGGCGTCTCAAGTTCAGGGAGGTCGATCATCCAGGAATAAATCCCGCTTGATCAGGGTGAAGGATGTGTGGCATGTAGGGCGCGAGACGTAAGGCAAGTAGTTTGGCATAGATCTTAACATCGCAGCTGATGAGTGAAAGTGGGCGGTAGGAGCTGCATTGAGTGGGGGTTTACCAGGTTTTAGCAAAACTGTAATTATGGCTTCGCGGAGGGGGGAACTGACCCACTTCCAGGGACTCCTCCCAGAGGCCCATCAAGTGTGGAAGCAGGAGTGATTTGAAATGTTTGTAAAATTCAACGGGGATTCCGTCCGAACCTGGGGATTTACCTGAGGAAAGCAAGTCTATAGCTTCCGAGAATTCCTTAGGTGTGAATGGATTCTCAAGGGAGCCAATAGTCTCAGGTGAAAGGGTCGAGAGGGGAAGATTATCTAAGTATGCATCGATTTCCGACGTCGTGGCGCTGTCTGCTTGGGCATATAATGATTCATAGAAGGAGAGGAATTTGGAGTTAATATCTTGGGGTGAAGTAGCCAGAGTTCCGTCAGGTCTTTCTATCCCAGGGATGGGAGGGGCACCAAATTCTCAGCAAAGGAGTCTAGCCAGGAGGCGGCTCAGGCGTTCACCCTCGCCGTATTTCCTTGCAAGGCCCGGACTGTCCAGGAACCTCAGTTCGCGGTCCACAAGGGAACAGAAAGTATCCAGTTCTACCCCGATTGATGCCAGGGAGTTTGGTGCAGCGTGCATTAGGCTTATAGGGCCTCATTACGACCCAGGCGCTAATGGGTTAACGGCGCCGTAAAAGGCTGCGGTGCCGTTAACCTATTAGCGCCTAATTACTAGGTCCCTTTGCGGGACCCGACCTTAACGGCTGGTGTAGGCCAGCCCTTAAAGTAGGGACCCGCAAAGGGACCTTGGTGCTAATTACGGTGCTGCAATTTGCATCACCGTACTTAGCGCCTTCCCCATTCCCATTGAGCCCTATGGGGCAAAAATGGGGAAGGGCCATGGAGGAAGGGGGAATTACCGCCCCGCCAACCTTGTAATTGGGTGGTAATTCCCCCTTTCTCCATGGCAGAGTCAGTGGGCCTCATTACACGGATGGCGGTATTAGCACATGGACCAAGGTGCTATTAGCACCTTGGTCCATGCCGGTAAAATACCGGCACCGCCTTGGTGGAAAGGGGAATTACCGCCTCATTCCAAGGTTGGCGGGGCGGTAATTCCCCCTTCCACCACTGCCCTTCCCCATTCCCATTTTTGCCCCATAGGGCATAATGGGAATGGGGAAGGTGCTAATTACGGCACCGCAATTTTGCGGTGCAGTAATTAGCACCAAGGTCCCTTAGCGGGTTGGTTTTTAACGCCTGCAAATAGCAGACGTTAAAGCACCAACCCGCTAAGGGACCTCGTAGTAAGGCGGTAATGGTTAACGGTCCCCGTTACCATTAACGGTGACCGTTAACCATTACCGCCATCCGTGTAATGAGGCCCAGTAACTTACCGACATGGACCATGGTGCTAATAGCACCATGGTCTTCCGCCAGGGTCGTAATGAGGCCCATAGTGTGGACAAAGTGGCCTCACATTTAGCAATTTCCCTTCGGATAGTTTTAAGGATACTGTTTTCCTTGGAGAGGGCAATACATCTGATATAGACTTTAAAGGACTCCCAAAGGGTGGCCTGCGAGGACACCGAGTTGGTGTTGATCTCGAAGAACTCCTCGATCGCCGACTCCAACTCGGAGCTGAAAACAGAGTCAAGAAGGGAGTGTGGTTTCATTCTCCAGTCTCTGGTCCGACCACAGTCTGGACCCCAGCACATAGTGATGATCACCGGTGAATGGTCAGAAAGGGTTCTGGGTAGGATTGCGAGGGAAGATACACTCCGTATGAGTATATCAAACACCAGCCACCTGTCAATTCGGGAATAGGAGTCGTGCACCGAGGAGTAGAAGGAGTAAGAGGGAGAGTCGGATTAAAGGAGCCTCCACGCATCTACAAGGGCCAGGCAGGGGAGAGACGAAAGTGTAGAGTAGGCCGCTTTAGAAAGCCGACGGGGTCGAGAGACCGATCTGTCAAGGTCTACGTTGAATATTGTGTTGAAATCACCTCCCAAATGATTGGTTTCAACGGGAAAGTATCAAGGAGAGACATGAGGTGTAGATAAAAGTCCGGATCATCAATGTTGGGGCCTTAAATGTTTAGCAGGACCACCTCTTTGCTTTGCAGGACACCATGGGGTAGTACGTATCTGCCTTGGGGGTCGATCAATGTTGCTATGGGGCTAAACCTAAGGGTCCTGTAAATTAGAGTCATAACCACACGGCTTTGGGTGGAGTAGTTGGTATAATACCTTTGAGGACCTCATATCTTAGCAAACTTTTCACAGAACTCAGTGCGGGCATGTGTCTCTTGTAGGAACAGAACTTTAACCCAATGGCGCTCGGCCTGGAGCTGTAGTAGTCTCGTTTTCTTGTGGTTCCTTAGCCCCCGAACATTCCAGCTCATAAATGTCAAGGTGTCTTCACTCAGTGGGTCCGGGGCAGCCATTGAGAGTTGCAAGGAGAAGGAGGGGTGCCCCCCGTGGGCCGTGCGCAGCCTGGCTAGGTCTGCAATACCCTGGGTTCCATGATGCCCCGTACTCTCCCCTAACTGCGTGTGCCAAGTCTTTTTTAACATATAACCCAGAACCCCCACCCACATCCCTCCCTCAAACAGAGGAATGACAATCCCATAACCAAACAACCAAATCCAAACCAATGGCATCAACGCCTGGGGGGCCTGTGAGCTGCCCGGCGGCGATGCTCCGGGCCGGGAGGCAGTATGAGGATATTGTGGTGCCTAGTGGTGGTATCGAGTATCACCCGGGCAGGGATCTCTCCGAATTAGCAAGGCACAGTAGCACCATAGGGAGACAGCGTGCACAAATCCGGGATGAGTGGTTTCTCTATCGGATCATGACGATGTGTGGGTACAACAATACGTAATATGGGCATGTCATGGTGCTAGATAGATTCTGGAACAGTTCCCAACATCATCTGCTCAACAGCTAGTCTATGTTGAAGTAAATCAATGGCCCTCATTATGACCCAGGCGGTAATGGTTTAACGGCGCCGTAAAAGGCAGCAGCGCTGTTAAACCATTACCGCCTGATTACAAGGTCCCTTTGCGGGACCCGTACTTAATGGATGGTGTAGACCAGCCGTTAAAGTGGGTGCCGCAAAGGGACCTTGGCGATAATTACGGCAACCGCTATTAGCGGTGCCGTAATTATCGCCTTCCCCATTCCCATTATGCCCTATGGGGCAAAATGGGAATGGGGAAGGGCAAATGGTGAATGGGCAATTACCGCCCCCGCCAACCTTGTGATGGGGGCGGTAATTCCGCCATCCACCATGGCAGAGACCGGCATGGACCATGGTGCTAATAGCACCATGGTCCAACGCCAGGGTCGTAATGAGGGCCAATGTCGCAATACGTGCGCATAAGCGATAGGCAACAAAACATTAACAATATATGTTGCAACAGGGGTTCAGCCAGGGAAGTGTTCATCAATGAACCTGGAGGCCTCCTCCGGAATCGTGAAGAAGTACACCCGGTTTGCACGTTCAATTCTCAATTTGGCGGGATATAGCATGGCAGCCTCCTCTTCACCGCCAGAAAGGTTTTGCGCTCACGCTGGACCGCCACCGAGAAGTCCGGGTATAGTTGGATCCTGGCCGCACCCAAAAGAAGTTCTCCCTTGGCCCTCGCCGCCCTGAGGAAGGCATCGTGATCGCAGAAATTTAGGACTCTGACTATGATAGGCCGTGGTGGTGCGCCCGGTCTCGGTTTTGCAGTGAGTGCGGGATGGGCTCTCTCGACTGCGAACTGCAGGGAGAGTTTTGGGGAGTCCAGCATTCGTAATAGCATGCCCTCTACGTAGTCCTCCATGGGTTCCTGTATACCATCCTCCGGTACAGCGATAATGCGGAGGTTGTTGCGTCTTGAGCGAGACTCAAGGTCCTCATTTTTCTTTTCCACCTCAGTGACACGGGCTGATAGCGTGGAGACCTCTGCCCGGAGGGAACTCAAGCCATCCTCGGTGGTGCTCACTCGGGTCTCGATTTCTGCCACCCGACCGTTGGTCCTCTCCATATGTGCCTTGATGGAGGATATCGTGCCGTTCATGTCGTCCAATTTGCTATGGAGTGTAGTGAACCCTTCCCAGATGGATTCCATCATTTTCTGGGAGTCAGGCTGAAGTGGATGGTTCCTGACCCGACGTCTCTGCCACCGGTGCCTCCAGGGACTTTGTAAACATGTTAATAGAGGATTGTTTCTTTCCAGCTCGGTTTGTCATGATGCCGGTAGAGGGTGGGCCTAGGCCCAGGAGGAGGCCGGGGCTCCGGGGCCGGCTGAGGGAGCGGACAGGGCACCGGAAAGGGGACAATCGGGCTGCCCTCGGTGTCGTGGATGCTCAAAGGCCCTCAATATCAAGGTGGAATGTAATGTCGCAGATTGAAAAAAGGGGGGGCTGATCACTGATGACCGACAGATCAAGTGCCGAGGAGGCCTCGCCGGCCAGTAGGTGCACGTGGGACCAAGTAGTCAGTGGATGAGCCCACCGGTGCAGACGGCCCCAAACGTCCCGCGAGAGGGCCGAGGCCCGTGGATCAGTATTCCGCAGCCGAGATGAAAGGGGCTGAGGCCTTGGGTGCTGGTGTAGCAGAGCGGATTGCCGGGACAGTCCCTGTGTCGAGCAGTGGGGTGGCCGACCAGCCAGTTCAGGAGGAGCCGAGGGGCAGCAGGGGCACCAGGAGTCCTGACTTGGTAGTGCAGGCGGTTTGGGAGACCACAAATTGCAGTGCATTCAGGTGGGATTGGAGGTCCAGCAAATGGGTGGCTCGATGAGAAGAGGCAGTCCAGGGTACCCCCAATCTGAGTTATTGAGTCAATGGGTCTCAAGGACTGGTTGGTGGGTGGGGGGACCGCAGTGAAGTCCTCCCGTTAGTGTTGCGGGAGAGGAGGCAAGTTCTGTGGCTGTGGGAGAGGCCGTCCAGTCCCCCAAGCAGTGTCTGTCGTTTGCCTTGGGGGCAGGGGCCCAGTGTGATAGGCAGGAGGAGGCAGGCAATGGAATCCGAAGGCCACCGCACGTCCAAGCAACGGGGGCCGAGGCGCCGCACGAGTCCACAGGGAGCGAGGAGATAGAAACTCGGGTCAATTAGCACTGCGAGGAGGGTGGGAGAGTGGCTGGGGCCCAGAGCGACTCACCGCAGTGGCCCGATGCGGGGACATCTGGATGGCAGAGCTGCAACGAGATCCCGGGGTTTGCAAAAGGCGGTCCGCTGGGGACTTCAATGACGTCCCCCAGGTTACAGCGGGGAGACAGAGGGTACAGCGCAAGTCGCCTCAGACCAGCGACGGGCAGGGGAGGGTGGCACAGCGCGGCACAGGGCCCCTCCCCCACAGCAGGCCTCAGAGCCGTGGGTCACAGGCACAATCCCCTGGAGCCAAGAGCGGGGCCAAGGAGAGCGAGCTCCCAGTCCACTTCCAGAAGGCTGTAGCTCCACAGCAGGCGTGAGTTAAAGGGCGGCGTTCACGCAGCACACGCCCGCCACCTCGAGCAGCCTAAGCGGGTGGTCGAGTATTAGTATTGTGCAGGCAGCAAGGCAGGATTATGAGAGGAAGGTGCCTCACGGAGCGGAGCTAAGCATCAGGCGGCCATCTTCTTCGAGCGCAACAGCACCCCCCTGAAACCTTTTTGACAGGGTACACAGCCGTATTGCAAGGTGATTCTGATGGCACTAGTATGCCTTGCTTCACTAGTGCTGCAGTGGTCTCATAGATACTTTTGTCTGCCTCTTGAAAGCAGGTATTGTTTAACTCGAGGAAGAATGGCTTCTGGCTTTACTTTTATCTTCACTGCTCCTATTGCCTTGATAAAGCCCCGCATCAAAGGGACTTGCAGTCCATAAGATGCTTGGGACCATTGCCAAATCCACATCGAGAAAGGTTGGCAGTGCTTTCAGCGCCATTGCCATTCTCTGTGGTACTTCTCTGTAATGTGTTCTCGACAATATGTGATGATTATTTCGAACGCCATCTCATGGTCTGATCTGTTGTCTCTGAAAAGTTCTTCATCTGTAACTGTAGTCAACCAGTACTCTTCAGCTATGGTGATCACTGCTCGCAATGTTCGCCCTGTCCAAACTGTCCAGTGCACTGCTATCCAGTCATCCCCCATGATTATTGCCTCAAATTCTAGTTGCACTATCTTCCCTTCTTTCTCATCTAGTGGTATCTCTGGCCTGAATAAGTACTCATTTGGAAAGTGTCACATTTTACCCTGAATGCCTGGGAGGCATGCTATGATTATTTATTTCCCATATTGGAATAGCTCTTGGTCGACTGGCACCCTCCTATGTACCCCTTATCCACAATAAGCTTGAATGATGTCCCTCACATTTAGAAGGTGTAGCCATGGTGTGGCGCACACTATCCCCTTTTCAGTGAATGAAATGGTCATGTTAAGTCTGCTCATGATGTCTCTCCCCAGTATATTCACAGGTGTCTGTCTAGAATAGAGTAGGGGCAAAGATAGATTGTGTTCCCCTATAGAAAGTGCAATATCATCTGTAAAAGGAACCACTTCTGTTGCCTCAGACAATCCTTGAGAATTCATGGCATCACCTGACATACTATACTTCCCTTCCTGGATGCAGGATTTGGTCACCCCTGTGTCTACAAGAGAGGAAAAAGTCTTGTCACCTATCGTCTCCCCTATACATAGTTCCTCCGCAGGGTTGGGTGTACTCAATAGAATGGAACACATCAAGTCTGTCTGTGGCTGTCCTATTGAGGGTATAATGACATTGCATTTCCCAGAAATGTGTTGCCCCCTACTACAGTGAACCCCGTTTCCTAATTGGAGTCGTTGCCATGGAGTCTGTGCATGCCACTGTCCCGTTGTTTATTTGTGTGCTGCTCTGCATCTGCTGTATTTGCTGTGCCGTGAATGCATGTTGTGTACTACCCTGCGTCTGTGGCATCTGAAGTGCCTGCGAATACTGCTGCATAGGCACTTGCATTTGTGGTGCCTGTGCCATGGGCTGGTGTGTATGTGGGTATGTGTTTGGTGTCTGCCCTTGTTTTGGTGTCTGATCCTGCATGTAATACTCAGTCTGTTGCCTCTGGTATGCTGGCTGGTATTGCTAGGTGGTATTGCATTCCCCCATTCTGCATCCCTCCCCTGCTTCTGCACACCCTCAAGATATGCCTTATCTGTCTACACACCCAGCATTGGTGTGGTTCTCTCACCTGCCTCTGGAACCCCCCAGAAATCCCATCTGGCCCCTGTTCTATTTGTTGCCCCTATCCTCAAACCCCTCCTAGGAATTCCCCATAATTCAGCTGCATCTGATGCCCGTACCCGCATCCTCTAGGTGGCCCCCTTCTTCCTTGAAACCCATGCTGCACATCCCCCAACCCATGAATCCACCTGTCACGGGCGGTGGTGCGTACTGTGTCTGTGGTGCCCCTTGTACTCCAGTCCTCGTTAATACTGACCCTTCAATGGCATATTTAGATAGCTTCTTCTGTACTAACTTTGCCTCCTCCAACTTTTTCCTTGCGGTCACTTACTTTAACCTATAGTAGTGTACTGTCGTGAGCTGTATTTCCAACCAATGCTTTGCCTCCATCCCTAACAATTTCTTTAGTTGCCTTTACACCTGCTCTGACAACCCTTGGCATAATATGTGGTAGAATAATGCCACTGTTTTGTCCCATGGTTCACAAGTTTCAAGGTGCCAAAGCTCTTGAATCGTCTGAAAGTAGTGTAAGAGGTTTTCTTCTGCCCACATTTTGCGTGCCATAATCGCACTATTGTCTGACGTTTCTTGGTACTGTATCCATATTGCTTGCCATGCGGCCGCTCTGCAATTAGCAAATGGCACACCATTGTGCGCCATGTCCTGGTTGGTACTTTTGGGTACCCCACCCTTCTCCATACATCATCAGCAGCTTCCCTGAGGATTGCCACGAGTAGCACCTTTATGTCACCCACTGCTAATGTCTGTCCAGCTATCATCCTTTCCATTTAATATATACATTTTCCCACACCCGTGGTTAGCGAGGGCAGCCTACACTTCAGGTGTTCCTTGTCTATGTGCTTCCATGGTATGTATTGAGGTTGGTCCCTCCCTTTTCCAGTAAGGGCAACTGTGTAAACCCGATATCCCCATTCGCTCCTTGTGTAAGCCTGATCTGCATATCAGGTGTCTTTAATGTCAGTACATACCTTTGCCCGCTCACCCTTCCTTTGCCCTGTAAGATCTCTAAGCCTCTTCATGTACAGGATCAGGTCATCCCTACTGTATGCTGCGTCTCTGGATTGTTGTGATTGATCGTCCCTATCACCCCTAAATCCCCCTGTGTCTTTTCCTACTTCCCATGTCACACTTCTATATGCACTTTTCCCCCTCAAACGATACTAGGGTCGCCCTCTTCCCTCATCCTCACTTTCCTCTGCATCCCCGTCTGAATTAGTGTCCATGTCACTGCCAAAGTCGTCCGGGAAGCTGAGCCTCCTAGAGGTTGTGTCTTCACTGAGCTTCCCTTCAAAGTCAATCAAGTCCCTGCTACCCCTTCTCCCGGATGACCCTACGTCTGTCCTGTCCAATGGAGGGTCATTCATGTCCTGTGTGGTACTGCTGTCTGGCACCCTTCACCTACCTCCTCCTGCGTTTTCATCTGCTGTGCCCATTCCCCACTTCATTCTTATTGTGCACCCCTCCTCCTTTTTGCGTTTGCGTGTCCTACAAGTTGCTCTATTGCCTACTTTCTCTGTTCCCTTCTCACTAAAATTTGCTTTTCCTTCTCGTCTTTCTCCATTTGTCTCTCTAACTCTGAGCTCCCTCCTCCTCCTATCTCGCTGCTCCCGCTCTTTCTCCTCTTCCCTTTGCCTGTCTCTTCGCAATCTTTCACATCCCTCTTCTTTTTGCTTCTCATTTCATTCTACTTCTTCCATCATCTACGTCCAGTCTGGCACTTCGCCGCTCCCCTTATGACCGTCTATTTCTTTAGTCGCCCCCGTTGATTCTCCCGTTGTCTTCCCATCCAATTTCAGAAGTATCTGCCCTCCTACTCATTCATCCAATGCTATGACCTTCACCCCATCCTTAGTGTTCATCTGGGCCTCGCCACCTGCTCCCTTCCGACCGCTTGTCTGTCCGACCCCTTTCTGCCGCTCCTCCATGGTATATGGTGGAGGTTAAAATATTGGATTTGTGTACCGCACCGCTGCCTTTATATCCCGGACAGGGTATTATCCCTGTGCCCCTGCTGCAGCCCCTTCGTTGTCGTTCTCAGGAGAAGGTGGGGGAGTGGGTGCCGAGAGCGCTGGCCCAGGTGTCTCCTGCTGGCCCAGCATCCATTGATGCAACAATACTTCCCCTTTGTCCTCCTGGAAAATTTTCCAGAGCTCATGTATATATGTGTGCCTGTAATGGTTGCTGCACAGTTTTGGAGAAACTTCGGCTTTGTGGCCATGGCTTAGTCAATTTACCCTCTGTGTTTTTCATCCTTTCCGCGTTATATTTACAAATCTTGTGCTTATATCGTGGAAGGACCTTACATAGGTAGGGACCTATCCCGCCGTACTTCCCTTGATAAATTGCTTCTATATTTCCTTGACCTCAAGTCAAGGCTTTCAACAATACATTATTGCACAAGCACAATGGATATTTTGAACTCAGATTTATAAATGTCACAAATACCAGTTCTCAACAATTCTTCTCGAGGCTCTCTGGCTCCAAACCAACCAGTCAGGCGTGGTCTGCGCACTGCCCTTCTGCAAATCGCTGCCTCCTCAGGCTCACCCACCAATCTCACACATGTGCCTTCTGCGCACCGCCAGCGAGAAGTCAACTCTGTCAATTTTAAGTTTCTCAACACCAATTTTTACAACTACCCGTGCTCTCTGAGTCCTATGCACAGACCCGATGGGTGACATCACCACTTCACTAAACAAGGGAGTGCTAGTGATCACTTACAACGCTCACAATGCTAATGTCCCGTTACACAAATATTTACACAACGCCACCATGAATACACATCTGTCTTCATGCCTTCTAACAGAGGATACCAATATTTTTTGTGCTCAATCTGTACCTACAGCATCGCCTTGCAGATAAGACGCCTCCTTGAGACTTAACCAGACAAACACCTTCCACAATCTAGGCCAGCTCCCTTTGCAAAGCCTTTACACAGGGATACCATCATCCATGACCCGGGCTAAAACACCTAATTCACAGGGAATCCACTATTCAAATAACTTCTGTCATCTGTGCCCTTAAGTCAATAGGCTAGGTTATTCACCCGAACCTTTTCCTCAAGACCAAATGTGCCCTAACCACAGATATTACATCTTCCTCCACTCCTTTCCCTACTATGCATCAAGATACTCGACACTACTAGAAAATACTCAACAAAACTCCAAAGATACTCAACAATACTCATTACCACCCTGCACCCTCTTTTACTTTACCACTCCCCTTAGTTGCTGTGTGGCTGAGTCAATACTTACACTCCATGACCCACTGACATTGTTCGGCTACCGGCTCGCCCAAAGTCGCCACGCCACCCTTCTGGTCTTCTGGACTCCTCACGGACCGCTTGAATGATATTTCCAAGCTGGCTCCTGATGGCCTGATGTGTACGCGGGTACACACCCCATTGGGCTAGATTTCCCCGAGGCCCCCCTGCAGCCCTCTGCTACCAACTTGTTTGTGAGGTGTGGTATACCAATGGTCTGGGGATTACTACGAGCTTACATGTTGAGCTTGCGGGGCCCAACAACCCCCCACCCACAGAACAAACGGAAGACTCAGCCCGGGGCAAGTAAGACTGTCGTTTTTGACATAAACCAACAGAAATCATATAGGACATTCACGAATCACCAGAGTCACTGCTCCCAAACCTGTGTCATCACAACATAGGCCCTCTCATGTCAGGTGGCTGGCCAGCTCCTTCCCCAAGAAACTATTTATTACATTGCTGCAGGGACACGGGTTTACCATTGGCCCTTGCCCCCTGCCATCCACCCCTGGATTTCTGTCCGCTGTTTGGCTGGAACTGGTCTCATCAGGCCTGGGACCCAGCTCTGTTCTCAGTGCTCTGTGCATCTATTCAAGGTCATGAGAAGGACTGTGTTCCCAATGTATCTGTTAGCAGTACCACTTTGCCTGTGAGAGTGCTCTACATGTTGCAATGTTGTTGACAAGTTCATGTGTCTCTTCATGTCTGTGTTGCTGGAAGATATTCATCTTCCCACCACGGGTGAATAACCATTGTCTAGCTCGGCCGCATCACGTGGTTGAGAACCACAAAATGGAGCTCTTCTGGTCTGCAATTCATGAGGATTTATTCAGTTTTTCTGCAGATGGCCTCTTGTCGTTCTATGTTTGGAATATGCTGCTTGTCTCTGACCTTGGCTGCAAGCCCTGGCCTTCCTGTCTGTGCAGCCTGGTTCTGCTTCCCCTCTTCTCTCGCCCTGTAGCTTGTGGCCTTATTTGATTCTCATTATACTTATACTATAATTTCTACCCATCTATAACATGCTATGTTTCCTATAGGTTAGTCGTATTTGGTCCTGCAAGGCTCCTTATGTGATCCTGTATTTCCACAGGGTTAGATGCCATAAGTATCTGCAAGCTCGCTCTACATCTCTTCTTTGTCTTGCGTTCATGCACTTGGATAATGAGAAAAAGAATAAATGCTTTTGACAGTATGTATATGTATCGATCCTCCATCTACAGAACTGTGTAACTATGTTCTTCGTGTATACGAGTGTGTGTTTGTGTAACATTGTGCATGGTCGTGGTGTCACTAATGATGTTAGCACAGTGGTTTCTCGGAACTAATCAATATCATCAATTCAGGCATTTGGGTCCATGACCAATTTTGAAGCATCTATATCCATAAATACATAGGGCCTCATTACGAGTCCGGCAGTAGCCGTGCCGGTAAAACTGGCAGGATGCCGCCGGACTCGTACATTTTTCCGGCATCTGGCTCCATGGAAACACCGGGGTATTATGACCCTGGTATTCCTGGAAGTCAGGCGCTGGTAAAATGTTAATCCCCATTCCCATTTGAGTCCCATAGATCTCAATGGGAATGGGGATGACAGAAGCACTGGCACCGTTGATAACGGTGGTGGTGCTTCCCAGAACATCTGTCGGGACGGCAGCCACCTACAGACTCGCTGTGTGCAGGTTCGGTAACAACCAGCTGGTAGGATTACCGGCACCGTTGTAACCGGACATGCACACTCGTAATGAGGCCCATTGACTGGATAAGGTTTGAATGACTGTCTGAGAGAATATCTTTCCACATACGTGTCAGTCACTGGTTCGCCTGGGGGCTGTCTGAATAGTAATTGACTTAGTGTGTTTTTGACTCTTCGGGCCATCATGTTCATGGGGGTGAGGAGGGGCATTCCAGGGACCCTCTCTTCACTCTGCTGGTGGTGCCCTAGACAGATGCCTAGTTTTGCCTTACCCTAGAACCAGTCCTGCAAGGGGCCTTCCCATGACATTGCATTACATCATTTACAGGCAGAAAGCCAAGTTGGCTGCAATACATGAAACCAGCCAGCTTTACACACAGTGATGGCACCCCGGTGCCTCTTTGTACAACCATCCAAATGTTCGAAACTCGTGAAGCGTGTAGAAAAAAATCTATTGGCTCCACTTGTATTGCCCGATACCAAAGCGAATTGCATTATTATGTTAATGGCAATTCAGGGACTCATCAGGGTAATCGTTTAGGAAAATATCTTTAATGCGGAGAAAAACAATGCCAGGATCACAAGTGTCTGGTGTTAGCTAATTGAACGGATGTCATAATCTGCTGGTTGAAATAATATTAGAGTTAAGCTACACGCGCTGCAGAAGGACGCCTGCTTAATTTCTAAATCCCCGATGAACCCAGCTAACAAGTAGTAATGGGGAAAAGGGAGGGGCGAAGGGGAGTGGGGCTAGCTGCCAGTTTCGACAAAGCACGCTGCTTCACAAAAGAGTCCCTTGAATTATTTAAGAAGCAGTCAGCTGCACCATAACTTTAAGTATGAATCAAGTGGCATGACTGAAAAATTTGTCACACTGTGTTAGATCAATGGTAATTACCCGGCTGACACGAGTACCATTATTATTTTACAGGTCTGCAAACAGGATCAGGGACAGCAGGCAACACAAACTGCAGTCAGATCAATAACTCTCTGAAATATGACTCTCCGCGGTCTCGGGAAAGAGCTTTTCGGCTGGGCACATCATTACGGCCTTGATCTCTGGCTGCCCATGAAGGCAGACACCCTCAAGTCAAACGTGAAAGCAATTGGTCACCTGGTGGCTTCTGGTTTAAACAGGCCGAAGGACGCTCTTTTCTGTCGTCCAGTGTTTAGGGTCTCTGTCACACCTCCAGCAGCCTGGAAAGCCACGAAGCCCGTGTCAGAAATAATGTGGGCATTTAGATCTCGAGGGTGTGCTGGTGGAATGTTGGGTGAGTGCTTAAAACAAGTAGACTGGCTGCTTGGAAAATCTCTCTCTCTCTTTCTCTCCCTCCATCTATCTCTCTGTCTCTCTCTCTCTGCGTTAGGATGCAGGACAGATAAGGTTACATGGCACATAGGAAAATAAGGAAACATGTTCCCTGTAACTGTTCCTCTCCACCATGAATGTTCATCAGATTAGACAAGATACAGCCATAGCAAAACTCCCATGCCACGTCTGATTACATTTTATGAATGTTTTCATCTAGAATGAGTAATATATTGTTTTCCCAATGGGTTTCTCACGGACCAAAAAGAAGCACCTTTTCAGCTAGCATATGACACCATTTTCTGCTTCAAGTTTTCAAAATGGCGGCTCACTCCTGGCCCTTATATGAAACTGGTGCAGGGAGGACATGATTCATAAACATGTCGGCTATAATACTCAAGATGGTGACTTTAACAACTGCAGTAAATCAGAGATGTAGGACCGGAGTTCCAAACACATGTGCTTTTGTGGATGCCACATGCACATGCACACACAAACCCACACCACGTTTGAATAAACGCATACACCTTGAATGCACTTGGAATATGATGCACAGGCAATGCGTGTAGAATGACTTGCATTCACACACACACACACAAACACACATAACTCCCAGACATGCACACACAAATGCATACACACACTCATCCTGTACACACTTCAAGCACCGCACACAGAAATGCACACCGGACACAAACACCCCACACAAGCATCCCTCTGACTCTGCAGGTATTCATAGTGTACACACCGCATACACATACAAATAAAGCACACATACAATATGCCTGTACTATCGTACGCATTCAAAGGGGAAGCATTCAATGAAAGCATGCATTAAGTTCAGAATGCACATAATATGGATCAACACAGTCGGATTACGCAATCATGTGTGCACACTTTGAATACACGTAGGATAATTATATATGCACAGATTACACACCTTACCCACACATATTACATTCAAATTGCTATTAATAATAACCTTAATAATAACCAATGATGGCCAAGAATATGCATATGCATAACAATGCCTGGAACACACTCAGGCGAACTACAAATGGCATGCTTAAAATTACATATATGCAGCACAATTGGAATGTATGTAAGAAAAATGCCTACATACTATGCACACAGAATCCAATGGGCCGATTCTCTAAAAGTGACCAGAATAGGCATAAGGCACAGGACATTGTACAACAGACGTATGATAGATCATAAGACACACCCGCAAAGCTATTCATAACTCTTCAGTAGCATCTCCCTTATAGCATATGTACAATGTTGTGCCACATGCATATGAGCATGTACATCAGATGTACCTTTGTGACTACAGCCTCACAATTCTGCACAGCTGGAGCATAATGACTCCATGAGGTAGCAGGACATTGAATGTGCCAGGAGGAAATGTGTGTCAACCTCATCTGCTGACCAACTTTCTTCTGAATGTTTCCTTGAGTGGCTGTGGTGAGTGGAAGCTGTGTTGTGTCCATTTATGTCACATACATGCATTTGGCTGTACTTATTTGGAATCTAGTACAAGTATAGGCATCTGTGATACATTTAATTGTGATAAACTTTATTTACCAGGGTGTAAGTGTAAATAACAAGACATTAACATGTTGTAAACAACATCAACAACTGAAACACCTCTCAAACAAACATTTGCCTGTTGGAATAGTTACATGATATCTAGCGAGGCACTGGTTGGCCTGGGGAGCCAAACATAGCTTGTGGTAAATGTTGTCTTTAAGCTAACCAGACTTTAGAAACCAAACAGGTTTTAGACCGCAACATGGAACGTAAACTGCACTGATCGACCTTAAAGCACAAATAGACACCCTGAGAGACAATGGTTACACAGCACTACTTCTTCTGCTCGACCTCTCGGCGGCGTTTGGCTTGGTTGATCACAAGACTCTTTGCCATCACTTAGATTCAGCCATTCACTTTTCACAAGAAGCCATAGGCTGGATTCAATCCTTCTTAGATAATAGAACCATGCGGGTCTTTGCACTCTCAGCAGCGGAAGACTCTATTCCTATCACTTGCGGCATGCCACAACGTTCATGTGTTTTACCTACTCTGTACAACATATTCACAAAGCCCCTTTTTGATTATCTAGATGGTCTGGGTATCACCTACACTAACTATGCAGATTATACACAGATCCTCATCCCGTTGACGATAGATTACGACAAGGATTTGGCCTTTGTGAACAGAGTATATCTCATCATTCAAGCATGGATGGCTTCTCATGGACTATGCCTGAATGATGATAAAACGGAGCTCTTCGTTTTGGGCACCACCGCGAATATCAATAAATTAGGCCATCTATATTCTAACTTCACCATAGACAATAACAGTATTCCAGTAGCTAAAGAAGTGAAATCTCTTGGCTTTTACCTTGACTCGACTCTCTCATTAAAAAAACAAGTCAACTCCTTGGCCTTGCCAGCGCCTATACGTGTAAGTTAATTAGAGCAGCCAAGCCATTCCTTACACCTAATAATTGCATTACTCTAGCAAGAGCCTTGGTATTATCTAAATTGGACTATTGCAATGCCCTATACATAGGCTGCAACAAATACATTACTAACAAGACACAGATATTACAAAACAATGATTTAAGAGCAGCCCTGAACATCCCCACGAAAGCTCACATATCTGACCTTAGAAGATCGAACAACTGGCTTTCCACCAAAGACAAAATCTTCCTCAAATCAGCTTCCCTAACTCCTAAATGCCTACACATGGCTGCCCACCCAGTACCTTACTACCAGATTCCGGAGACAATCCACTAACCGCCCGTCTAGAATAGCTAATACTAACCTACTTCAAGTGCCTAGATTCAAAGGTATGAAGACTGGTGGCTGTAGCTTCCCGGTCAAAGCGGCCCAAAACTGGAACTCACTCCCACCCTCTTTAAGAGATGACATGCCCTACCTATGCTTCAGATCCGACCTCATCAATTGGATTAATGAGCACAACATTTGACTGTCCACCACACTGCCACACCACTGTATAACTGTATATATATCTGTATCTGTATAATTGTATATTTTGTATATAACTGTTGTTTGATGTCTGTCGCTATCCTTTCCTTTGCTCATTTGTACGATAGAGGCTAACACTGTTTATTATTATTTTGTACTGTAACGCACAGCAATGTAACCTAAGCTGAACAATCCTCTTTTTCCTCTTCTGCGTCCTAATACCTTTGGGTCTGGTGTGCATTATAAATAAATAAACAAACAAACAAACAAACAAACAGACTCTCCTATGGTAGAAGCAGGCCCTAAATAGATTCTAGCAATTCATGCCCTCTATCATGTACTTGTATTGGGTAGCAATAGCCTGTCACAGGGCTCTCAGTAGCATTGTTGTTTTATGAAGCCTCCCTCTAGCACGCATGTCAT
This sequence comes from Ambystoma mexicanum, assembly GCF_040938575.1. Classification (NCBI taxonomy): domain Eukaryota; kingdom Metazoa; phylum Chordata; class Amphibia; order Caudata; family Ambystomatidae; genus Ambystoma; species Ambystoma mexicanum. The sequence goes on from NC_090922.1 coordinate 1,400,722,503, forward strand.
TCTGAACAATGGTCTCATGTCACTGCTGCAGATAGGAGCGTTCAATGTGCAAATCCTTGACAAGAGTCTCAGTACTATTGTTGATGAACTGCATGGCTTTCAGATCACCAGAGACAGAAGAGGCCAACAGGAAAGGCAAGAGAGAAAAGGAGTAAAAATGAGAGGGGTGCAAGAAGGGTGGGGTACAAGAAGGGTGTGGGGGGTACCAATTGAAAAAGAGAACGCTATCAAAGAGAACATGGAGAAGAATAGAAAGAGACTAGCGAGCAAAGGTAAGGAGGAGATGAAACATGAAAGCATTTAACCATGAGACAATCATTTTAAAAGAAGTTGAGCATCAATGGAAAGCTATTCAAAGTGATCAACAGCGGCAGAGATAAAGTCCCAAGAGGAGAGAGTACAAAGAATACTAATGGAGGAAGAGTAGATAGATCGAAGAGGAGGAAGCCTATAAGCAGGGAGACCAAGGACTAGACTGGAATAGTGGGAAAAAGCGAGAAAAGACTAAAGAATAAATAAGAAATTTGGATGCAAGAAAGGTGAGACAAGGAGCCTTGGAAATGTTATAACTTTGGAAACCGTTAGAATGAGATATAGAAGAAATATGAGAGGAAAAGGACAAGGAGAAATAAAAGAAGATACTGAGGTTGCAGGCAGAAATGGAAATGGAGAGAGATGCAGGGGGAAAACAAATATAGGATTGAGGTGGGAATGGTAGACGCAGGGAAGAAGATAATCTCTGTTTCAATGGGATCGAGATGTAAGACGTGCAGAGATATGCAGTATTAGAGGAGAAAAGACAAGCTGAGAGGAACAAATGGATAGAATCAGAGAATGAGGAAATAAAGGGAAAGATCTGAGAGTCGTGGGCAGAGAGGTGGTCAGAAAAAAACATGTGAAGAAATGACAAGATGGGAAGTATATAGAGATAAGAGGATGTTACGCTCACCTGGTTCCCACAGGGGTGTCGGGCGGAACTGGACAGCCACGGTCTCCACCAACGTGATGCGTAGTGCAAAGATGACTGACTAGACTGGCCCACCTAGCTTCGTCTGCTTGACCCGTAGAAGTAGTCTCCTAGAGGCGGAGAAAGGGAATTAGCCACCCGTTGATCTGAGTAATAGCCCCTCACTGTGTCCCCCTTTATCACCTCTGATATTCCCGTTCACAAAGCTCACCTTATAGTTTTGAATGATGAGCTCTCCATCCTGCGAGGAACGCAGGGGCGCGTTGATGGCCAGTTACTTCACTGGCTTGAGGATATTGGAAGAGTTCTAGACAAATCTTGGCTCCAAAACTCCTAGCGAAGGACCGTAAACCTATAGTTCTTAAGAGTTCAAAAATGTCTGAATAATCACTCTTGTCCAATTACTTGTTTATCTTGCAGCTTAGACCCAAAAGAAGATAGTTCTGTGGCAGCTAAAGCGTTCAGGTAAGAGTCTGTGCTGTCCGTTAAATGATGCCAAAGTTTAACTTGCTGCTTTCTCCTTCCTTACAGGTGCGGCGTAAGAAGATTTGGCGTGCTGGTGAATAATACCTCTGGCGGTAAAATCAGGTAAGTATATGGTGGCAAGAGATTGTCCTTGTTTGTTTCCCCTTGGCTCACCTTGATGTTTTCTTGTCCCCCTTAGGTGCTGGAATGCGGCAACATAATGATGGAGGCAGCGCCGGATCGTAGAGATGCTGCGAGGAACGGTGAGTATGGCGCGGCGCTGCTGCTGGCGATGCAACGTGTTTAAATAAAGTATTTTTCTTGGTCAAAGGTGCGATGAATCAGGAATCAGGTAAGAAACCCAATGTTCTTGTTCTAACCTTGCTTCTTCTTTCCCCTTCTTTCTAGGCGCTCTGGACTCGAGGCGGGCGTGGCACGAGGCTGGATGCTGACTGCAGGCACGGTGTGCGTTACGCTGCAGGATGCAGAATAAAGCGAAGCGTGTGCTCCCCTTCGGGCGTGGTTTAAATAGCCTCCAAAGTAGTCCCAGGTAAGCATTCATTCATAACCACAACCGAGTAACAAAATAGTCCCTAGGTAAAGTAGTTCCTTCCAAGCCTCACATGGGCTTGGATCTCTTGCAGCATGGTCTGCATCAGGTAAGTTTTAACATATGAGCCTGGCGTCTATGGTGCCAGGACTGTTCCCCCATATGAGCCTGGCGCCATAGACGCCAGGACTGTACCCATATAGGCCCTAACAAGGGTTGCTGGGCTTTCTCTGGGTAACATGATACCTGCTTCCAGGGTTGCTGAACTTGGTCTGGATGCCCGGGGGTAGGCATCATGACAGAGGAGAGGACTGAACACCGAACCTTGGGGAACACATGGGTAAACTGGAAGACGGCAGAGGACTAACTGGACCAAAGGACAGCAAACCTGCAGTCAGTGAGATTTGAATGAGACCAATCCTGAAAGCCAAGATGGGTGAGGGAAGAAAGAAGAAGAGATTGGTCGACCATGTTGAAATTGGCCTACACATCTAGAAGAACAAAAAGAGAGGACAGTGTATCATAATGATCGGAAAGGAAAGGCTGTGATACAGCCAGTTGGGCTGTCACAGTATAATGGCAAGGTTTGAAGACAGTCTGAAAGGCAGGTAAGAGTGAGTGGAGATTGCCAAAAGGGGAGACTTGATTGTAAACAATACACTCCCGTAGTTTAGAGAGAAATGGAAGAAGAGCAATAAGGTGAAAGCCGGAATTGAGAGAATAATCAAGTGATGTTTTTTTGAGAATAGGGAGAATGGAGGCATGTTTGAAAGAAGGATGGAAAATAGAAGAGTGAGACAGATTAAAGAGGGCGGCAAGATAACCAATAAGAGAAGGGTAGACCGCCAGAATCAGGGAAGATGGAAGAGAATCTACTAAGAGCATCAGTAGGATGAGGAAGAGCAAGAGAGGAAGATATGTCAGATTCAGAAAGTAAATGAAAGGACAGCATTAATGAAAAGGGCACAGCAACAGGAACAGGCAGTGAGGACACTGAATGTGAAGAAGTTGTAATGGTACAGAGAAGACCGATCTTGTAGAAGTTGTTGCCAAAATCAAGAGCAGAAAGAAAAGAAAAGGGGGCAGGATAAGGAGTGGAGGGCAAAATTACACACTTTAGATTTTGAAATAGGCAACGTGGATGAGATGAAAGGGAATCAAAGAGAGTTTCCATACATGTGCTAGCAGGGCTATGACTGCAGCTCTACAATTCCTTGCTGCAATGCAGTTCTAGGTTTACTAATGAAAAATGCAAAATATTCTGTTCAAGAACATATGGAATTTTACAAACAGATGATTGCATCATTTGGACAGAAAAATAACCAAAACAAAATAGAATTCATCAAATGGACGTTCTCTAAGTGTTCTAGTTTCTTTGCTGAGCTGGAAGAACAAAATCATTACAAAAGATCCTCTTACAATGCAACCATTTAGGAATATTTTTCAACTCACAGACATCCCCAAGAAACTCACAATGCAGCCTTTACTTTAATGCTGAGGATCATTCTCCTAGGGAGTGTGTTCAAGATCTCAAGCGCATTTGCCCAAATTTCAAGACTTGTCGATACTGAAAGCCGAGATTCAAAAGTTTTTTTTCATGCCCTTTAAAAATATGTATTGACTCAAGAAGTGTCGAGTGGATAATCATGCAAGCTATGAGGATCTATGAAATACTGATGCCAACAACGCACAAAAAGCAAAGAAAACAACACAGAAAATGCATTATGCAGCTGTCATTTACGTAGCTGAGGTTAAGAGTTCTCCTCAAATGGATTTAGAGATAGGTGGGCAAAGATATATTGCTCTACTGTTAAGAATCCTAACAGACAGAGACAGTCTTCTCTTCAAAGCCAGCCACCTAGAATGCAAAATGATAATGATGTGTTATTAATACAGTGTTTTAGTCATAGAAATATTTACATACAATATCACCCGATCAAAGTCGGTACTCAATTATCAACCTTGGAAGGATGAAAGCTAAGATGACCTTGCCAGGATTCAAACCTGCGACCTGCAGAACACACACATAAAACAGCAGTGAGTGCCCAACCATCAGTACTTAGGTTCTAGGCTTATGCGGGGCTACAAATATGTCCCTCCATATGAGAGAAATATATAGAACAAAAAAAAAGCCAATCACCAACTCCTAGAAACAATTACCAAGTAAATGATCCTCTCCCCCTCCTAGTTTTCAGGATAATAGAACCAAAGCTAGTGGAGATAAAGCAACACGTATAACAACAGTTATCAGAGTTTTCCTAAACTACTCCAAAACTACTCACCTAGGCCAGATAGTTATCTTTCTACTGAAAGACAGACATATGACCAAAGACCACCCCAGAGAGCCGAGAGAGTGGTGAAATATTCTCACAATTTACGTGAGAAGTTAAACATTTTCCAGAGATCATTGGTCAAATTATGAGATCCGAACAGAAAAATCGTGATTCTAAAGCTCGCAAAATTTGGCCAGAATGTATCGGCAGGTCAGGGTGGACAATGACAAGAGGGCATAGTTTGAGTTGAAAATAGACAAGTCAAAATGGAAAGGGGGAGGGGGCATACAATACATCCCAAACCTTAGAGAAGGCTTCTTTTGCCTCATGTGAAAATACCCCTATGCTTGCTGAAAAGTTGGCAATGGCCAATGGTGAACATTCTTTATTCCTTTACCAAAATCAGAGAAAAATAAAATAGTGAAGCTTAGTGATGAGAAAACTGCGACAATTGCATTTGGAAAAGAGGGCAACTCTGTAGAAATAGAACCCAGTGCTTCATATTTCCTAAATGCAATGCCTCCTCCGAAAAAGCAGAGAATCCAAGTGAAGAGAATTACAACAAAGAGCCTGAATGAAAAGAAAGAGAGTGGCCCGGAAACCCCCATGCACAAGAACCAAGAGGTTTTACATCTAAGAATGTCTCCAGAAATACTTGAAAAAAAAGATGTTCCTTCCTCCCTAGGTTTTTCTAGGTAACCCATCTAAGTGGTAGCAGTGTCTTGGAACCTCTGTAAGGGGAAAGGAAGACCCTGCGCCAATCTTGATTTCCACGTTTGTTTAATTATTTCAGAGTCCTTGTCCAATCCACATGAACTTGATCCTGATAGTGCTGCCCAGGTTCAAGCTCATGAAATTCCAAACAGCAACACATTGTAATCAGAAGTATCCACTAACTCCACTAATTTATCTGTAAAATGGATATTGAAGAAAAAGGCTCTTGTAGATTCATGGTCTAAGTCAACCTTGATATCTCGAGAAGTACTTGAAACTCTGAGCCAAGGTAGAGGGGAAAATCGTTGTATTAACCTCAAGTCTCTCCTTGGGTAACTACATACATTTGATGGAAATGAGATTCCAGTAGATAAAGTTACTGAAGTAGAATTCAACACACAGTGACATATACTCACCCATCCAGTGATAGTTGTGGTTTCTCAGAGCCCATCTGTTTTACTAGGAGACAATTTACTTCAGAGTATGTACATCATTGGTAGATTGCATGAACCAGGTACCCTTGACCCCCAAATTAACTGTTCTATCAAACTAAAGAGAAGTGCTAACTATATTAGTTTGAATGGCACCTATCCCTACATTGAAAAACGTCTTGACTCATTTTCAGAACACTCAAGTTCCAGATATCACTATCAGATCTGTGAAAGAGTAAAATTTACATAATCAATATGATAGATCAATCGGATACCGGACTTGATTAAATTGATTTAAAGCACATGGTTAACAACAGGTGTATGCTGGAGATCAATATTGGAAACAGGAAGAGAAATTGTAATTGTTGGGTCATGAGAGATGTCACTTCTGATTTTTATATTTGTTATGGCACAATACAACGATTTGTGAGTCATTTGGGTCTTATTAAGAACAAAATATAGTCCAGCATTGAGGGAAAGCCTACGAACTTCAATGATCTAGTAAAAGGCATATAGGTCAGCTTGATTGCTGCCTTATACTACTGAAGTTCAAATCAAAGAAGTCGCTATTCCAGGAAATATTTGGCAGTACATATTGGCAATATAGCTCAGAATGGTACAGAGGATGTATTTTTCCTTCATCAATTTAGAGGTGATTCCAGGTGGAGCCCTCGGATTGGTGTAACCAAATAAAATATTCTACTCATATTGAGTCAATGGGCCCGATTCATGGAATAGTTGCCCGGTTCCAAGTGAATTTGCACTGCTGAAAAGTGACTTTGCAGATTTTGCACTGCCAACACTAACACAAACCCTGATTCATGGAACCGTGTGAAGTGTATTTTTGCAGTGCAAAGCCCAGGCAAAGTCAGCGTATAGTCATTTTTGTAGTTCAAAATTACTTTGCCTGGACTTTGCACCTCAAAAATACACTTTGCTCAGTTCCATGAATCAGGGTTTGTGTCGGCAGTGCAAAGTCAATTTTCAGCAGAACCAAGCAAATATTCCATGAATCGGGCCCTATATATAGTTACCACCACTAACCTATCCCCATTCCCCATAGGTTTTGTAACTAAGATTATGTTATGACATCAGTTATGATGGATATTGAGTATGTAAGCCATTGTTTTTTTATGAGACAATTGAGAGCCTGAAGATGTTGATGCTTGTATGCTGTCCCTGGATAATAATAAAGCTGGATTTTGCCTTGCACTTTGTCTTCTCTGTTTTTGAGTCCAGTTTGGATTGACTGCAAGTCCTCTGGGTAATTTGGGACTTTCCTGGGCTGTCTTAACAGATGGTAGCTGTTTGCTAAGCGTCGACTGACTGTCTTGGGGTCCTCGCCATGGCCTGTAGACAGCATACGTGACCCATGCAGAGCAGGATTACGCATAACAGAGAAAGGTCGACAGGAGACCTCTTTGGAAAAAAGTCCTGTCCAGTGCCTGCAAGGCGCCCCGTAGGGCAGATGGCAGCTGGTTGTTAGGGGAGACTCGATGTCAAAGACCTTCAACAGATCCATGGATGTAAGTATGACATAGGCACTGCAACATTTGGAAAAAGAGTTTTTAGTATATTGTGGACCTGTGAAGAAATAAGAGTTAAAACGAGATAGCTCTGACAAGGTTTGGGAAAGATCACGTGATAAGCTTCTATATGGGGCAGTAATAATAGAAGAGAAGGGTTACCTAGCCACGAGTCAAGAAGAAAGCTGTCTCATATTTTGTTGTCCAGTAATTGCTGGTGCCAACCTCATGTGAAAGAAAGCTTAGGCCTTGTAAAGGTGGATTTTTGTGTATTTGTGGAAGATGAAAAGTGGTGATTTGGACTAAGGCGTGTGGTCCAGTGTGGGAGCTGTGAGGTGGGGCTGCTTGGAGCGTGAGTGGAGTTTTTGGTGCTGATCCGAAGAATTGGGTGCCGCAAGAGGCGTGGTCTCAGAGAGAGACACAAAAGAATTAAAATTGGAAAAATATTGTTGGGGAACGCTGGAAAAAAAGAGAAACGGTGAAGGGGAATTGAAATATAATTTGGTAAGTATTGGTAAGATGTATTGTGAAGCATTATCATGGGAGACAAACCGATAATCCACTATGTAAGTCATTGCCACGATAAAAAGACAAAATGAATAAATACTGCATGCAGTGGGTTCGAGTCACTGCAGGCAAGATGTGTATTTGCTGGCCACAAGAAGAAACTCATTCAAAGACAGTACTGCAACACATGTGGACCTATTTACATTCCGCACATATCGGAAAAAAACTCCAGGTCAGGCTAGGTATACTGGAACTATGGAAAGTGTATGGAGCCAAATATGAATACATTTATGCTTCATCAGCATGATTGAGGGTGTATGATACCCACAGCTTCTCGTCCTCTATCCCAGAGTGAGGAGCAGTCCTTGACTGCACAGGGATTATCCTGATTACATGTATTAAAAGCAGCAGCCGGATATAGTGACATGGTAATCCCCAATATGCACCTCCCACATACAGTAGTGAAGATATAAGTGGAGAGAAAACAACAAACAGGGACTAGCGTCCATAAGTGAAGAATATGACGAACGCCGTGAATTGCAGGCCAGGTTAACGGAAGCAAAGGAATATGTTTAAAGAGAGAGAGGGAGAGGCAAGATGATCGGGGGACAAAAATAATACCAAATGAATGGGTGTGGGGATAGATAATGCTTAAACTCGATGTAAAGGGCATTGATGATTCAAAAGAAAAGGAAAAGAAGTTAGAGAAAAACAGGAAAAAGAAGAGAAAAGTATTCAGGAGGGTAGAGAAAGTGAGTGAAGAAGAGAACAGAGAGTGGGAGAGAGAAGAAATAGGGATGGAGAAGAAAGGGAAAAGGAGAGACAGGATGAATAAAGAGAAAGAGAGAACAGATGAGAAGAAGAAAGGAAATATGATAAATGAAGTTGATACAAGAGGGAAAGAGAAAGGAAAAGAGAGGAAGAAAGAGAAAGGGAGAGACATCAAGATGCAGAACTAAGTAGAGAAAGGAAACACAAAGAGGTTGATGATATTATGAAGGGGCATACGCTCCCAGAGAGAGAAAGAGACAGGAAATTGAAACAGAAAGAAAGTGAGAGAGGCTTACAGAGACGCTGCAAGATAGTTGATAACATTATGAGAAGAAATGTATTGTCAGAGGATGAAGGGGCTATGAGTAAAAGAAGTTACAGCCCATATAGGAAAAGAAAGGATGACATTGGAGCAATAGGAGGTTAGAGAACAGGCAAGCCATATGAACACAGAAATATGATGGAAGAAGTGATGAGTGGGAAATATAGGAGATTTCCCCTGGGACAAATAGATGTTCATGATAGAGAGGACGAAGAGGATGAAGAACGCGATGATATAATGTTTGAACACAAAGAAGCCAGGTAAAGCGAAGAGGAGGCAGCACCAGCCCCCTCCACGTGTACACTGATAGGGAGAGAGGTAACATGGACAGAGATACCGAGATGCACTCAAACAGTTTAGAAGAGCAACCGCCATATGTAAACAGGCTGAGAAATGTACTAGGGCAAAGAGCATGACAGAGGCAGTAACAAAGCCAAAGGGTGATGCCACTATTGGATGTGCTACAGGGATAACATAGTTACCCCCTTTGGAGAAAGGGGAAGACTAGCACAATATATACCATGGCCACAGGCAGGTAAAAACAACTTGATGTATAAATTACAATCAGTTACAAAAGGGACAGGAAAGTGGAGTCATGAATTAGAAAGAATGACAGCCAGATGACACTAGCAGTAGGCGACATAACAAGCCTATTTGCTGCCATATTGAGTGAATAACCAGAAGACATTTGAAAGTGGGCAGGATATCCTGTGGTGACAGCTCAAAACACTAGCCATGTTGAGGCACCTTTTAATAATTGCAGAGCAGAAGTTTGCAGGGCACTTAAGATACAATATCCAGACACATGAGATATGGGCACAATCATGACATGAATAATGGGGCCTGATGAAGAACCTGCTGCTTATATACAAGACATAAAATAAAAGGAGGCTATAAACTAGAGAACCACGGGATAAGAATATCACAATGTTATATCACATTGTGTATCAGGGACTTCTCAATGAGCTGCAGAGGCAATACAAAAAAAATGGTGGGAGTTGAAGCGAAACCATGGCCCGAAATACATTACTATTATTCATCAATGAAGGAGGTAAAGTTAGTACATAAGAAATTATTGAAACTGAAAATGAGGTTTGCTATGTTAACACATGTGGGGGCATATAATGATAACCCCAGGGATAAGGGTTTACACTCAGAGTTATAAGGTTTGGATTTCAAGCTCATCAAGGAGGAGGGTTTAATGGGGGGGCCACCACGATTTGCAGGATCAGCACAACAGTATTGGACATGCGGGAAAATGGGGCACATCTACAGGCTGATTCCAGGAATTAATTTTCATTTTCAGAATGTCACCCCTAAACCGGGACCTAGAAGCTGGGCGGCATGGAGATACATGGCTGCTTGGTGAGTATAAATGCCTCTGCACATGCATGCATGTCAGATACTGAGTAATGTCACAACGCCACTAATGATACCCATCATCACCTCCCCAGGGGACAGTGCCTACCCTCTGAGCACCCACATGATGATGCCAATTCGGAACCCCACCACACCACCTGAGGTAAGATACAACACAGCCCATATTGCAACCCGGGGCATAGTGGAGCGCACATTCAGAGTGCTCAAGTCATGCTTTCACTCCCTTGGCCGCTCTGTTGGGCAGCTGCTATACGCGCCCCCAGTAGTGTGCAGGATCATAGTGGCAGCATGTGTCCTGCACAACGTTGCAACCCGAAGGGGCCTGCCAGTGGACATGGTGGTGCTCCCACATCCACAACCACATGCATGGCTGCTGCGCATGGGAGGTGAAAGGGCACGTGGTGAGGCTGCCCGTACCCAGCTGGTGGCTAATTACTTCACCTAAAATCCTACCCCTGTGGAGTGCACACAGTCCTGGCACATACCAGCTGACAATCAATGATGATGACATAAGGGACAGTCAACTGTCACAACCATACCAGCCTGAGATTGATCACCTGGAAGTGTTACATTGTGTCATTGTGTGCATCCCTACCTACTTAAAGACAACCAATGCTGTGTGAAAAGAAAAAACACATTCATGCTGCATGAATGACTACCCCCTTGAAAAATACTACATTAAAATATTGCCATGTCACCCAACCCCTCCCCATCTCAGCTACCCAACACACCATGGCATGTCATGCAATGTGAAAGCAACAAAGCCACAGACAATATGCTCCCAGTAATCAATAAGAAACAGAACACATGAACAAATACTTACCAGCAACACAGAACAGCAACACAGGATTAAACAGTGTCAAAATATGACAGTACAAAATCAAAGTAGTGCAAGTCTCACAACCTGACTAAGGCAGCACATCAACCCCTTCCAACTGCAGAGTGTTGCTGTCAGGCAAATGTGTCAGTGTACTGCATACAACATGAACTGCATCTGCAAAGGAGACGGCCTTGTGAAGACATGAAGAAGGTACATGTGAATAAGGAGAGAGGCGTGGATGCACAATCACATATCAATACACCATGCAGTGTTCAATCCAACAACAATCCCCACTAGGGATGTCCACACAGTTTTGACTACAGACTGCCCACACAGCTCATGGGAGCCCAATGTCACTGTGTAAGTTACTGTCACTTGGTCACACCCTTTGCAAGCCCATGGAAAGGGGAACAGGAGGGGTGTGTGTGTCAGGAACCCAAGCATCTAACCCAAAGACAGGACAAGCCTGCATGTGCTCAGCTGTAATACACAGTGGATGCCCACGGGAGCCACACAAGGCAACACACTGTAAAAAAAATAATAATCAAAAATGCCCATGTGTGGACCGGGGGGAAGGAGGCCACCCAGGAGGTTCGAGGACAGGGTGCATACCAACACCCACATGTGTGGATGTTGCGAGAAAAAAAAATACCTCCATGGGCTCATGGCCTGCACGGCTACGCTATTGTGGGAGAACTGCTGTTGCTCTCTTCACCCTCTGCTGCTACATCAGGAGGTGGCTGTGCAATGGGAGGCAGCCCACGTAAAGCCCTGGTATGGTCCTCCATGGCAGCAAGTATGCAGGCGTGGAAGGTTTCGTTCTGGAGGATGATGGTGCGGAGATCCCCATGCAGCACCTCACGGGTAGCGTGCATTTCTACCCACATGGCCTTGCGTGAAGCCTGGATCTCCACACGTGTAGCCTGGAGCTCTGCTGAGAGTGAACGTGTGAGCTGCTCCAGCTGCTGTTGTGACCTAAAATTTCGGGAAGCCTCAAGTTCACCCAGAGTCTCCCTGAGGAAATGGAGTTCTAACCTCAGGGCTTCCCTGTGGCCCTGTGACTCTACAGATATGGCTTCGCGCAGAGTCTCCAGTGCTGCCCGTCGGTCCCTGTTGGACGCCAACATCTCTTCCCTGTGTGATTGGCAAATGGAGTCTGTTGCCTGCTGTTGTTGCTCCATCTGCCTTTCAGGGGGGAGAATGGAAGTGGCCACCCTCTCCATTGCCTGAGCCATCATTTCAACCGATGCTCCCTGTTGTGCTGATATACTGTACATGGAGTTTTCCCATACAGTATTGCCTGGTGGCGTACGGCCACCGCGTCGACGGCGGCACCACACCTGTTTGGGGCAAGGCGATCTGCACCTTGCTGTGCTGGCACTGCCTGAGGCTGCAGGACTGCATTCCCCCTCTGATCTGCTGGCCCAGGAACAGGATCAGATGTTGTTGAGCGTGACCCTGCATCCGTAACCGCCAAAGGCGGAGTTACCAACCATGACATCCCCATAGAGGGGTCTCCCCCTGGTGCAGGTGGGTTGGTCAGAACAGCATCCCTCCCAGTAACACTCACCTGCAACGCCACATATGTCTCACTCTCCGATTCAGCACCTGAATCATAGAGGTCTGGGGAGGTGCCCCCAGAGACACCTGTGGACAGTATGGTCTGCAGGAGGATTGGGTTTTCACCCACCACCACCCCACATCCTCCACTGGTGCCCGGTTGTGGCTGAGATTCCTCCTGGGTCTGCACCATCACCTCCACCTCAACAGCATCAAGTGCGTCATCACTTGCAAAAACATGAAAGACAACAAATTGAAACAGGCATGAGCACCATAGCACACACATAGGCCTGACAAACCAGAGATCCAGTACATGAATTGCACATGTCCCACATGACTATAACACTGGCATGCATGCACTGTCAATGAGTTGGAAGTCGAGGCAAAAAGCAGACACTGAGGACTCCAAGATGGAAAAGCAACACATGTGCTGCATGCTGGATAGCACTGGCATCACACATTAGCCTGTGAGTGGCATGGCCAATAAACATACAGGACACATGCCAGCACACAGATGGCACGTAGCAAAGCCATGGTATATTTGACAAGTACAGCCATATGTTAGTGAATGAGTACTGTCACCCATCCATGTGAGATGGACATGATGAGATGAAAAATTCCAAATAGTGTGACAAAATACGCATGTGCCACACACTGCAACACATCCAGTGTACAATTATACAATGATGGCAGGCAGATGGATACATCAATGGTTGGTCAATTCAACATGACAGGAAACGAAAATCATGTTCCACAATCAAACAGGCCACAAATATTAATGTGAGCAGGCCCTTACTCAATCAGCCTCAATGGTCAAATCATTCCCATAACCAGGTAATAAATGTCGGCCATTGTGGGGTGTAATATATGACAGAAGCATGTCACATATGTGGCATTAGGGCTGAAAAATGTGTTGCAAAAATGGGAGGATTGAAACAATCAGGCTGAATGAACACTGAAAATTCTGAACAATGTTTTGCAAGATGACAGTTCAAGGGCAACTGCAGTAATGTGGTGCTAATTGGCTACTGTGGTCAGAAGGGATACTGTCATACCCAAATCCAAGGGCGGTGAATGGTTTGGAGGAAGCACATGGGTGACCCATACCACTCAGGACTACACACCCTCACCTGGCACTCAATCAGAACATGTCATCCAAGCAACATACACATGGATTACACACAAATGCATGGGCACTCACCGGACAATGCTTCGTAATCTGGTAGGTCTCCCACGCCTTGGATCTGTTCCTCTCTGATGAAGGTTCCAGAAACAGAATCATGTTCAGTGAGTCCGTTGTCCTCTAGTGGAGACCCACCGCCAGTCACCAGAATAGAGGCATGATTTGAAGCCAGCTTGTTCTTTGCTCTGTGTTTCAGGTCATTCCACCGCTTGTAGTAATCATCAGCTGTGCGCCTCACAAATCCAAGGGCACTAATGTGGTCCGCGATGGTCTGCCAGTGGGTCCTACGTTGACCAGGCGTAGTATTGCACCCTGATGTGCCGGAGTGTGTAGCCATGTCTGGGGTCTAAGCCTGTAGTCCTAGAGCAAGATGGTACAGATTCTGAGTGGCTTACGCCGCTCTGGACAGTAGGGGCAGAAGGGGAGGTGGACTGGGTACTTGAAGCCTGTAAAGGCACAATGACCAAGGTCTTGGTGCAGGCATTGGCTGCAGGGTGATGTTGGCAGGGCCAACGTCGGTGTGATGGACCTGGACCGACACTGTCCCGGCTGGGAGACTCGGAGCTGGGGTGGATTGAGCTGCAGCTGCCCCTGCAGCCTCCCCACCCTGGCTACTTGGGGCAGCAGATGACATTGCTGCCCCAGATCCACGTGGCCTGGTGACAGCAACTTTCACTGCCACATGTGGCTTAGACTTGGTGACCTGGAACTCAGCCTGGGAGTCATCTTGTGCTGGTTCAGTTGACAAAATGGGCCGGTCCAACAAGGTCTGAGCTGAGATGGTGTCAGCTACGTTTCCCACAACCATTGGGGGTGGGGCATAGGTGGCCCCGATTGGTCCTCCACAAACGGGCTCTAGGGGTACCCTGCAAATCCTGGCCACGTCCCCTACCACACCCACCACGCCCACCTCTTTGAGATCGGCCACCTTTGCCTCCCTAACTGCTTGGTCGCCTCCCAACCATGGCACTGATGTTGTTGTGCGTATGGGAGTTGCAGTAAACAATTGTCCTGGGCAATTGGGGTTAAAGGGGTAGGTTACTAGATGGAATTTGTACCCTAGTGCTCTATCAAGGCTGTCTGTGACCCCTGAGGGAAGATGACGGGTCACGCAATGCACAGGCACCCCAAAAACAAAAGTACACATACACACAACCCCTGGTATACAATGTGCATGGAAAAATGAACCCGCCTTATGCTGTGGCACCCCGAAACACAAAAATAAATATACGCGTGTTACACACAGCCTACAATGACCACTGAAGGGGTACGCGACACACGAGGGCAACCACAGTTGGAAAATACGTGCGCGACTCACCGTCTGCCTTGAAAAAGAACGTGAAAAAGACGTGCGTGTGCGCGTTGGCAACACCCCTGCCAAAAAAAGAAAAGAACGCAGTCTGAGGAAACAGGGAGTACGAACTGGAAACGTTGTGAAGTAATCACGTGTTAACCGACAAGAAGTACAAGAATCACCCGCTCGCTCTCCACAAAAAGCACGTACAAGAAAATAGCGTGATACTCGTACCTTTTAAGCCAGCCCACACATGCAACGTCACTTACGCGCTTATGCGCTAAGGCACTTTCCTCCAATAGCACGGTGACGTGCAGTTTTCTCACATGCTGATTCACTATGCACCCGTGTTGTGGGGAACGCCCACGCGTGTAATGTCACTTAAGCGCTTACGCGCTAAGGGCCTTTCCTCGGATTTCACGCTGACGTGCACTTTTTTCACGTGCCACACCACTCCGTATCAAGCTGGCCACGCGGAAACACACGGAAGACCACGCTCCTGCCCAAAAGGCAATTTTCCTGCGCCCAAGAGCCCGAGCACGCTCCCAGCAGCCATCTGCTGCTGCCTGCCTACTGCCCACGTGCCCTGCTATTTGGTGCCTGCACGTCAGCCATCTGCAGGGGTCCAGTTGCTGTGTCCACCCCTGCTGGAACAGAAGACTCCCAACTGGGATACCATCACTCCACAGCCCAGCCCCAGGACCCAGTTGCCCACCCATGCCTGCCTCGGGGGTCGCCATGTAGGGGCAAACACCATCTGAGACCACTGGCAACCCCCAGCCAGAGAGGCAGAGGGCCACCAGCTTCAGTGAGAAGGAAGTTGGTGTCCTGGTCGAGCATGTCCTGGGGCATTATGATGCCCTCTTCAGAACATCACGCATCAAAAAGGAAGGACAGGACAGGATCTGGGAGGATGTAGTGGTTGCCATCAACGCAGAGGGAGTGGCAACCCGCGACATCAAGCACATCTGGAAGCGCTGGGAGGACTTCAGGTCCAGGACCCTCTACAAGGCCCGTCGCCTCGTGAGGGCAGAGGATGCAGAGGGGTGCCGGGTCAGCATGAGCAACATCCAGATGAGGATCCTGGAATGCGTAGGCCCAGCACTCCACACCCAGATCCTTCGGAGGCAGACCCGTCTGGAGTTGAGCGGTAAGTGGCCAAGCATTGCTGTGTGAGACAGGGCATGTTGCAGTGTGCTGGTAGTCTGATACTTGCCTGTATGTGTAACATAGGTCATGTATGGATGTGTGTGTGTGCAGGGACATCATGGTCATGCATGTGAGACCAGTAATGTGTGAACCACATGAATGGTGCATGTGTTCCAATGCAACATGGGGAGCTGTATGCGGAATGCACACATGAATGCATGCCAGTCTCTGTTCTTGGACATGGAGGGGGGGGGTTAGGGATGGGTGCTGCTCTCATGTACATGTATGGTGCACATGTGTGTGTGTCCTAGAAGTGTCTGCGTGACTTTGAAACGCAATGGATGCATGACACATGTCCGTGATGATGTGTAGATTCACTCATGCAGTGCGGTCACTGTTGTGTCCACTGTGTCTGTGGTGTACAAGCCATGATGCATGACCCTCCGGTGATGTGTGTGCATGGGATCAGTATGAGCCATGATGCATGTGAGTTTGAAGGCAACATTTTGGTTAAAAGAGGCCCTTGTACATGGATGCTGATGTTGATTGCAGGTGCCGTGCCTGTTTCTGCATGTGTGTTGCGTGCATTCACTCATGTGTTGTGGAGGGACAGGATGGAAGTGACATTTGACAGTGCCACTCATATGTTATTGCTTCCTGTCTAGGGGAATATTGTACTGTACCCTGATGCTTGTGTTCTATGTCTCCCTCTACGCAGCGTCGAGTGAAGAAGAGGGCGGAGACGGTGCTGTGGAGCCAAGCGGTGGGGATTCCTCCACCGGGCGGCGACGCAAGGCCTAGCCACCCTCCCAGGAATTGCCATCATCCGGGAGCGAGGGGACTGGTGCTGCGTCTGCCATTATGGCTGTAGCGGAAGGGCTGGGTGAGCCCCCACAGGTGCTTGCAATGGCGGAAGAGGGTGCAGAGACATCCAGGTTGGTGGTCTCCACAGAGGAGGAGGAGCCCGCTACTGAGCCGCACATGGGGCCTGGTGTGGGTAGCACCACTGGTGCAAGTGGTGTAGTCCAGGGCCAGGGTCAGGAGGCAGCACAGGTCACCGTGGAGGGGCCTATGCATGTCGCTGTCCTTGACCCTGTGACTGCACCACCATGCACCAGCAGGGATGCCCCGTCCCAGGCCCATCCGCAGGTAGAGGGGAGGCCCATGTCATATGCCTCTCCACTACCTGCGGACGAGGGGTCCCATGACCATATGGGCTCCGTCCTGATTGGTGTCGCGTTGCGCACGCGTGACATTTGTGATGACGTGTGTGCTTCCTGGGGGGAGCATGCACGCCATCACGAAGAGTAGCGTTGTGACGTGGCACTGTTGGGAGGGGCCCTGGTCTGTGGGTTCCTACATGTGTCGCACACTCTGGCGGACCTCTCCTCCTCTGTGGAGACTATGCGCCAGTTGTTCTCCCTGCCGTCTTCCAGCCCAGATTCCACCAGGGCCCGCTGTGGACCTGGCCTGACCAACACAGCCAGCTTGGTGGAGATCCCATTCCTGCCACAGTCGGGAGTCGGTGGTCCAGCAGGGGTGGACACCACAACAACTGGAGATCAGCAGATGGAGGATGTGCAGACATCATCGGACAGGGCACATGGACAGCAGCAGCAGCAGCAGGCTCTAGGTGGGAGCCATGATGGCTCAGGGCCATCGACATCAGAGGGGCAGGCATCGGCCAGAGGGCAGGAGGACCCTGGAATGGGTGTGTCTTCCGTGTGGCAGCGGTTGGGCCGGCGTATAGATGCGGAGCGGTGCGGGCCGAAGAGGCACAGCTCACAATGGTCAGGGCGGAGAACTCCATGCGGAGGGCACTGAGGCGGGCCTCGGGGCCATGGAAGAGGACCGCCTCCAGGACATTGACCAGGAGTTCGATGATGCCCTGGCCCGCGACATCGGAAAGTGAGCTGTTGGACTAGCCTGCCGTCATTGTAAATAATTTTTAGTGTTAGGTTTCCATTTCGTTTTCATTTATTTTGGAGTGATTGGACTGTGCCCCACACTTTTGCATATAGTCCTTTCCTTAGGTAGTTTTTTAGATATGTTTCATTTCATTTGTTGGGCTCATGGACCCTTTCAAAATTGATTGTACATAGTTGGACTTTGGATTTATGTGTGCTTTTTCTTTGAATTTCACCATGCGGCAACGGATTTTCATTTTTATGTTTCCTTTGGATTTGTTTTGGTGGACAAGGATTTTGGACCATTTTTCTTCTGGATTTATTTGGATTCCATCTACATTTCATTTTTCATATTTTTGGACATGCATTTCATTTCATTTTTGTATAATTTTTTTGACTTTCATTTCATTACATTGATTTTGTTAATAATACATTTTGATATTTTAATTCCATGTGTGGGATTCGCTCATTGGGTTCATGCATGTCAAATTGTGGTTTTGCACAATCTATGGCAAACAGTGTGTGTGTGTGACCGACATGTGTTGATGTACATGGTTGATTTTTGATTTGTGTCGTGACATAGGCTTGTCGGTGTGTGGTGGATTAGTGAAATCATTGCATGTCAAGAGTGGGGTGGCGTGCTATGGAATTGTGGTGCACATGAGGGCCATGATTGTGCAGCTTCCTTTCGTGTGGCAGGGGGACATGAGTCGGGGCCTGCTGGCAGGTGCCCCTCAATGCTGGGTGGATGGGGGTGCTGGGGGACATGAGTCGGGGCCTGCTGGCAGGTGCCCCTCAATGCTGGGTGGATGGGGGTGCTGGGGGACATGAGTCGGGCCTGCTGGCAGGTGCCCGCCAATGCTGGGTGGATGGGGTGCTGGGGGACATGAGTCGGGGCCTGCTGGCAGGTGCCCCTCAATGCTGGGTGGATGGGGGTTGTGGGGGACATGAGCCGGGGCCTGCTGGCAGGTGCCCCTCAATGTTGGGTGGATGTGGTGCTGGGGGACATGAGTCGGGGCCTGCTGGCAGGTGCCCCTCAATGCTGGATGGATGGGGGTGCTGAGGGACATGAGTCAGGGCGAGACCTTCCCTCCCACCGTTGCTGATCCAGAAGCAAGACAAGAGAAGAATGTCGGCGTGTGCAGACCCGATCGATGACCAGGAAAAAGGACGATAATAAAATGAGTGATTAATATGTATTTTATTCAGACTGGAATTCAATGGACACTCCTTATAGATATTTTAGCAGAGAGTGCAAAGACTTGCAAAGGATTACAAGAATTTTGAAATAAACTTTTAGCAATACATATTGAAGCAGAAAATAATGCATCAGAATGATGCCTAATTGTTAGTTCTTGATCAGAAATTGGAAACAAGATCAGTATCCAGATACATTTCGTGGAGAATATTTGGTTTAAGTGACCAAACATATGGTACCTGTCGACACTGACGTTCAATCGGCTTGTGCTTGCTATTTTTGTGTTCATACTTCAGTCTTATCCTTCTCTTGTTAGAAGAGACGTTAATATTCACACTTTTTTCGCAGGATCCTAAAAACAGTCCAGTGATAAGAAGACTTCTTATTGCTATAACAGAACAGATTTTACAGATACAAACATTAAAAAATCTTGATGATTGTATTAGAAATTATTAATGAAGAGAGTGGCATGGTTCTAGACAATGAACAAGTGCAACAAACAGTAGGGCGGCACGAGAGATGGATGCCTATGTTCTTGTGCATAAAATACGCTTGCATGATTGTTACCTTTGTCTTTCTGTTCCTTATCTTTCACAGTCTCTATCATGTTAGTACTTCCACTGAAGGAGAAGTCCCTATGGTTCCCCCTACGGTGAAAACTACTTTTAATTTACTGTATGTTTACTATACAGACTTTGGGAGACACAAAAGAGATGCAGAGGAAGATGGTGAAGGGATAATGCAGCTCACCTGAGGAATAACATGGAGGGTTCCTATGCCTGCTATGTCATCCCATTTGCCATTAATACAGTATGCACTTTCATTGCCAGCGAGGTTCCAGAGCACGATGCAAAGTGCCTCAATCATCTTGCAACATGTACAACTTGAGGACAATTCCACTTGCAGAATTAGAACACTCCTTTTGGAGAAAAGAATATCAAACCAGAAGAACACCAAATAACCAAATGCTTGTGTGGATAAAAGATGCTCCCAGATTTTGACATGACAGTGATGCAACTGTTTTACAATGTATTCAAAAATACATCACCTGTGACATCCCTTCAGAAACCACACATAGTGACATACGTACACAAATCTTTTGCTTCCAATAAAGCATAAGTGTGGCAAGTACTGCCGACGTAGCTGTAAAAACAAAGGTAAATACAAAGGTAAATACTATACCAAATATAAACTTGACTTAAAAAGCGTCATGTCTTCTATTAGATATAGTATAAAAGGGAAATCCCCTAAAACACATACAGCATTAAAACAGACAAGACATCCAAGTAAATCAACGAATACAATGCCAGCAATTAACTCTTCTGGAATGCAAATATAGACATACAATACATTGCAGACTATTCCACTGGAGTTGCAAGATATGTCACAGCCTCATCAAACCTGAACAAATATTTGGGATGACATAGCATCAGACAGATCCCTGTCACAAAAATGTATAGCTTTGGTATAAAGTGCTGTCACATAAAGCATGTGGGTGCTACGAAGCTGCAGACCGTTAAACAGGTACACCCTTATTTGGGAAATCTGAAAACAATGTTTGGTTAAACCTTGGTCCAGCTTCTTCACAAAAAATGGTAAAAACATCCTACCAAGAGATGGAAACAATAGCCACAAATGATCCCAACTGTCAGGATATTTTAAAAAACAATAACATTGACACATGCTATACAAACAGAAGTGCTACTTTGGAAAATAGGTGCCTGTACGACATAGCCCAAAACTTCTCCTACAAAAACAGTGTTATGCCAGATGAGACAACTGGCAAATATTCATTCTCAACTTGTGAAGGAAGCCTAGTAAAACTTACCAGCCCCAGACAAATTAATCATATAAAGCTATCATTTCAAACTCCACATCATAGGGAACTTTATTACATGGCCCTACTACAACTTTTCAAACCTTGGAGAAAAGAAGAAGACTTATTGGGTAGCCATGACTCATTTGAATTTGCATTTAAACCAAATGAAAGCAGTGTAACACATGGGCATTTTAAACAAACCAAAAATTCTTTGACAATGAGCCCCAACCAGAGGAAGAAATCGAAGCTCTACTAGATAAAGACACTCCTGAAGGCATTTGACCTTCTCTTACAGGAAGCCAAGAACTATGTGGTGAAACACTCATTATAAATGAAGCAGTAATAGCCATGACTGAGGTAGAAAACACCATGAATCATTCTAAACAATCTGAAGAAGACTGGTCGGAGCTCAAACCACTGCTAAATGATTAACAATTCACCATTTAACTAGAAGTCACTGAAGGAATTGAACATGGACTTACATATGAAACTAAACCTTGTAGCTGTACAAATTATAAATCTCTGCCCTTGCATGTCAGTTACATCTCCTCCTCAGCAGCCCTAACAACCAAAATAATCAACGCTTTAAAGCCCTACTTTTCCACTACAAACCGCCACAACATCGCCAGGGCCACCATAGACACTAAACTGGACTACTGCAACGTCCTCCTACTAGGCACCTCTGCCAAAAACATGAACAGACTTCAGATCGCACAGAACAACGCTCTGCGAGCAGCCCTCAATATTCCAAGGAGGGAACACATCTCCCTAGCAAGACAAAATGCCCACTGGCTCCCAGTTAAAGAGCGCATTCAGTTCAAGACTCTCACCATTACCCACATATGCATATCCCAATCTGCCCCTAGCTACTTTACTGAACGAATACAACCAGTCCAGTCACTCAGACCCAAAAGGGACTTGTACGCCAACCAACTCGCAATCCCCAACTTCACCAGAGTTAAGGCTGGCGGCTCGAGTTTTGAAGTCCTAGCACCAAAAGCCTGGAACTCCTTTCCGCCTAAACTAAGAGCTGAAACATCCCTCATAACTTTCAGAATAGCTCTGAAAAACACCCTATTCAAGTGAATCTCTCTTGTAATACCACTGCTTGCAAAAATATCTGAATATTACAACTGTACCATGCTCACTGTTCCCATGTAACCTCGGAACTGTAGCCATGCCTGTAACCATGTCTCCATTTCTGTTTTGTCGTTATTTTCACCATGCCAAGCAAACCTTCTTGTAACAGCACCACAATGCCTTAGGGCAGCTGTGCGCTTTAAAAATGCAAATAAATAATTTTTCTTAAAATTTTTAAAAAATGTAATTGGTGAAGCTTGTTCTGGCAAAACATTCTTACTTAAAATAATCGGTAAATGTCTGCAAGACATAATAAACAACATCCTTTTAGCTGTTGTAACTGCACCACAATTCTAGCTGCCTACAACACCTATGCTGTAGGCAACTAGAGCTGTGGGGCTGTTATAATGGCTGAAAGGATGTTGTTTGTTATGTGTGAAAATATACTGATTATTTTAATTAAGAACGTTCTAGTTGAAACTTTTACATCGACTCCTTCTGCTTCCAGTACAACACCAAAAAAATGAGAATACTGCAAATTATCAGCAGAAGCTGCAATTGAAGTACGTATAATTCTGAAACAGATGTAAGTCCTCCTGATCGATGAAGTAAGCATGGTTTCCAACCTCATGCTGGCTTTAATTCATCTCAGAATTCAAGAAGTCCTAAAAACCGACTTCGAAGAACTGCTTGTAGGAAAACACGTTGTTGTTAACACCAGTAAAAGGTCAACCCATTTTTAAAACATAAGGACATAAACAATAGTGTAATACACTTGGCAGCATTGGAAATGTAAATCTCTGGAATCATTTCTGCTACAGATAACTACCTCAAAACCTGCAACAGTCTGCAGATCTAACCTATGCTAACATTTGTAAATGCATTAGAAGCATTAGAACTGCTTACTAAAGATCCATCTTAAAAACTCAAATAATTAATGAGCTGTATGGACAAAAGACACATGCCCCTGTTGTCATGGAACAATTAACTCAACAAAATATAACATAATTGTGCTTAATGCCAACACTTGCAAGATGTAGCCAATTCAAAGATACAATTTCAAAAAATGAAATGCACCCCATAAAACATATAACCTCCACAGACAAACTAGAAATGCACAACATGAAACTCACTATGTGTCAACAAGCAACAGCAAGACTAAATAGCTTAGCAAAATGCATCTCCTGCTCAGCTGGTTTAGAAAAACGATTAACTTGTGTGTAAACTGCAGAGTAATTCTAAAACCTAACCTTGACATAGAACAAGGTTTAGTCAATGGAAAAATTGGTACAGTTGTTGGCTTCCAAACATGTATACGTGACAGCAACATTCAGATTGTCAACATCCAATTTGACAAACTTGCAGTTTTTAATATAATAGGCCGCACAATGGCACATTTCCTTCTTTTCAGAGAAATGTACGTATGCAGATAACAATTTTCTCTATATCTTGCATATGCTGTCACTATTCACAAATCGCAAGGTCTAACCCTAGATCATGCATTGATCGACATTGGCAGCACAGTCATAGAAATGCTAAAAAATAATCCTGACAGCACTTGAGCAGTGTATCAGGTATAAGGCAAAAATTGGATCACTGTACATCAATGGTCAAATTTACCATAAACACACAGGAAGATACACAAGAATTCCTTATGTACTTACTAAGCACTGGAAACCAACAACATACATATGAATGAAATGTTCCAGATTTCATACACGTGGAAACATATATGCACTCGTTCAACTATGTTCACAAGAGCACATCCTAATGAACGATTTGTGTATGTATCCATACCAAATTCTGAATCCATTCTATTTCACCAGCTTCTGCAGAATGCAATCATAGCATAGTATGCACTTTTTAAAATTCAAACAATCATTCCAGCACACAAATGAACTCACACAGCCAATATGTGATACTAATGCTTCTAAAGTACAATACAGATGGTACCAAAAACAACTGTAAGCTTACCAGCTTCACACACAGTCAAGTATCTCTTCGCAAAACCTTCACAACAGTGGGCATAATCTAACACATTGGTGCTACAACTACTTCAGGCCACTATACTACATATGTCACAAATAATTAATGGTTGTTTTGAACGTAATAGCACTGGTGTTACTCCAAAACATAGGTTACCAGCAAATCTAACAAATGCCTATTTAATATTCCTTCAACCGAAATTTACTGCCTAAACTGTAGCTCAATAAACAGTTAAAATACACCAATGGGTATCTAATTACATTCCCTAATAGTAAAATAGTACTTAAGCCAAGACAACTACTTAAAAAATACCCTTCATTGCAATACACTTCAAATATGCCATTACAGTTCTTGTTACTGCCATACTTCTTGTAAACTCTAAAGTAGTTAGACTATGCCAACAGGTATCTAACTACTTTAAACATCCCCTTAAGTGCAGCACACTTCAAATAAACATACTATCACACTTACACTCACATAATTATAACATCTTTTGTTTTATACCTCTATGGATTTTTTCCCAATGCCCTAATGATTATTTCATGTCAATACAACAACAGTGTAGCACACACTAATGTTGTTCCAAACATAGTACCTAGAATGTACTGTTTATGAGGGTACAAAGAGTAAATGTATATGTAAAATTGTATGCAAACTGTGCAAAATAATTCTTTGAAGTGTGCAAGTACATGCCAGGCATCCTGTTGGTATGCATGCAATGTGTATATGATATCATGTGATATGATGAGGTATGATATGGCATTTATAATGTACCTATATACAAGTGTTTCAAGATTCAACGAGGGATGGGAGGAGGACCAGAGGGGAGACAGAGACAACAATGCTACTAGGCTAGGTCTTACTGAGATCGCGCAAGTGCATGGGTAGAGTGATGGTAAAGAGCAGCACATGGGATAAAGAATACATAACAATAAGTAAAAATATGGGCCGCTGGTGGTAAGTGCAAGGATAGGTGCAGACATCAGGTGGTGGTGGGACTATTAGGGATATAGAAAGCAGTCCCTAAGTGCAGGGGTGGCCAGAAAGGCAGTTCAGGGGTGCGACTGGCAGGGGGAGGGGCCTGGGCCCGAGATCAGAGGGTGGCCATGTAACCAGTGCAGAATCTGTCTCAGCCAGGAAGTCAGAAGGGGGGTGGAGGACAAAAAGCAGAAGCAAAGAGAAAGGTTTTGAGGTGCTTCCGGAACCGTAGATGGTTCTCCTCAATTTTCAGAGTGGCAGGGAGGCTGTTCCAAAGGGAGGCCCCAGCCGAAGAAAGACATCTACCACCAACTCATTGCTTGGAGTAGGGACTGGCCCTGAGGGAGTTGGTGGCAGATGAGCGAAGAGCTGGAGATGGGCGATATTTAGGAAGTGAGAGTTGAAGGTATTGAGGCCCCAGCACCCAGAAGTTCTTGTGGAGAATGCAGAGTGTTTTGAACTTAATCCTCACAGCCACTGGGAGCCAGTGCAGAGATTTCAGTCCCAGAGAGATACGATCCCTGGGCTTGAGTCAAAGGACGAGTCTCGCAGTCCTGTTCTGGATGTGTTGCAGAGGGCGGAGAGTAGAAGCAGGCAGATTTAGAAAGAGGCTGTTGCAATAGTCCAGCCTACAGAGACCCATATCTGTGGAAATAGTGAGCTTCTGGGAACTTGGTTTAGGTTGCTTAAAATCCATTCAGTGCTGCTTTTGTTCGATATTAGATGAGAGAGTTGCTGTTTGGATATTTTGGATATTGCAATGGCTGATATGGGTAAATGAAAATGTTGAAAGCATATACCATTGATGTGCCACTTGATGGAGGAGATGGGAGAAAAAACTGTATGCATTTTAAGGACGTAATGGACATTCAGTGGCAGATATCATGCTCAGAGGCACTTATAACAGAGTTGTAAACATACTGCAGGAAAACTAATCATACCTCTACTTTGTGGTGATGGGTGCCTTTGTGGATACAGAAATCTTGCATAGTTTTACAAAACTTTCTACTGGACGTACTCTCGAATCACATGACACTTGCAGTCTGAATGTGCAACTGTACATATGAAGTGTTGTACAGAACTGACAGTGTTAGATGCTGACGTCTTGGATGTGATTGGTGTATGCGTGTGTGACTATTTAACAGTACCCAATGAGGTAGTGCTGGACAAAAAATAGTGGAAAGGGAAGAAGGACTGCTCCTGCTTTACTGGGGCGTGGCCCTCACGGTACTTGGGGAAGCGCACATGCCAAATTTTGCGCTTGTCACCATGCTGGCCAATGGAAATGGGACGGTGGATATTATCCAATTAGGTACTGAGGGAGTGGTTTACAAGAAAGGGCGGTGAGATTGTTTTTCATTACTCTGCGTAGTGAGGCGGGCTGACATGGAGAGACACATTGTGGTGATTTTGGGTGATCCCTTTGTGAAAGATCTGCACAAGGATGCCCAGGAAAGACACTTTGATGGCAATTTCAGTTTGGAAGGAGTGGACGCATTGTGGTGTGCTGTCCATGTCTGCAGTTTCAGCGTTATGCTTGACCTTTGGAGAAAAGTGCCCAGTTTTGCCACTGTTCATGTTGTCGTCATGCACCATAGTGGCATGCATTTGGGTTACGTGGCTTGTTCAGGTTTGCTCCATGTACTGAAGAGGTTGTTGAATGCAGTGAAGAGGCGTTTTCCCACTGCCTATGTGCTTTTCTCAGCCATACCACCAAGAATAGCATGGGACAATGCTAAAATATGTTGTTCACAGTCAGAGGTTGGACGGTGTCTCATCAACAGAAGCATGCATATTTTTCTGTCCGCTCGTGGGATGTCTTATGTAGCAATGACATCATTAGTTGTCGAAATGCAGAGTTATTCCATGCAAATGGCATTTCGTTGTCGCCCATTGGTGATGCTGTGAGGAGAAGAAAACAAAAATGCTATAAAAACAAAGAAAAGGTGTTTCTCTAGAAGTACCAAAATATAGGCTCTTTTCAGAGCCACAACGAAAGACAAAATCCTCTACCCTGGTTACAATTTATTCCCCCACGTCCGCACGCAGTACAAAAGGCACATCCGGGCTTTTGAGGATGGTGGGCATGGAAATGGGACTGTGGAGGCTAAGGAATTGTGCAATAACGTTTCTGGATGAGGTGTGTACGCAGAGGACTGTTGTACAGAACTGATACTGTTACATGGAGAGCTCATCAATGTGAGTGATGGATGCGTGTGACTATTTAACAGTACCCAATGAGGGCATGCTGGAAAGAAGATAGTGGAAAGGGAAGAAGGACCGTTTCTGATTTTGGGGGGCACGGCAGTACTTGGGGAAGCGCACGTGCCACATACTACTGTTTCCAGCATGCTGCCCATGGGAGTGGGACGGTGGGGATTATCCGTACTGAGGGTGTGGTTCACAGGAAGGGGCATTAACACTGACATGGTTGCCATTACTTGGAAAGCGAATGTAGCAAAGCAGTTTTGGCGCAACATCAATTACAGCTCAAAGCGATGTGGGCTGCTACTCTGTTCTGAAAAGCTACAAGCAGATTGCACATCTGCTCTGGGGTGTGGCCTTTCGTAGGGCTGATGTGGAAAACAGGCCTACATAGTTCAACCAAATACATACATGTGGGATGGCACATTGTGGGGTGTTTGTAAGCGCATACTTTCTGAATAACACTCTGTAGATTGCAGAACACTGTACTTTTCCACTGTTCGAGGGTCCGGACCGTGTCCGTGAAAGAATGGGACCACACACAGTGTGGGTGCAGTCGCCTGGTGATGTCGAGAATGTTCTTGATTGCAAGGGCGGTCTGCAAGACACGTATTGGGCAGAATAATTTGTGCGCATGTGCATAGGTGTCCTATGCATACCATTGGGATTTCTGGACTGATTAATAGTGCGACACATGTGCGCCGACCATTTTGGGACAAGCTGAGTGTTTATAGCATATAGCAGGTGCATTGTTTATGTGTACAGCTTCCTGTAGGACGTGGGTGGGTGGTTCGCACTAATGAAACTTCGTCACAAGTTTGTTTGCATATACTGGACAGGAGTGGTTCACCAGGAGACAGAGGAAGAGATACACATGCACGTACTTGTGCAACAGACAAATGCCCGCTCCCACAACTAATTATTGATGGTTCACAAGATGCGGACATTAGGGTGGTACTGGCGTCATACGGATGCCTTCATTGTGATTGCGGATAGGTGGGGCAGGTGCGGTGTCCATAGGGCACCTCCCTTTTGCTTAATTGCAGTCATTCCAACCAGTACTGTGCACCACAGAGTCAAAACAGCATTTTAAAAACAAAGGAAAAGCCACATATACACTCAGCAATACTTTCAATATCAACCTTTACTTTCACACATTGATACATACTATTAGATAATGGAAGTGGTAGCAGAAGTGGACACATATTGTGAGGAATTGGGGAATTGTACAAGTCGATCGTGAGGGTAGGAAGGGATTGAGGTATCATCGTAACGTGATCTGATCACATGGATGTTGAGGGGATGGCAGGCTGTGAAATTGGGAAGGGGTAGAATGAGAGGTTGGACAGTGGTATTTTATTTTGTCTATAATATATCCTTGTATGTTATATTTTAGGGCAGCTAAATTGTTCACCAATTGTTCCATTTTGGCTTCCAGGCTGTCCAGTTTATTTCCTTTCCTGTGCCCATATTCTGTTGTGCAAGGAGTGCCACTTGTGCTGCCTTGCTTTCCTTTCCAATATGTTTTTTTAAAGAAAAAAAAATCTGTTAAGTTTACATGAAGCAATAGATATGAAATATTTTACGTTTCAGACTGCAGTGCGTACCAATGGGGTTACTATTGTAAATCATTTTGTCATGAGGACATTTGTTATGTCATCTTTGAGATCATCGGTCTTAGTCCTTGCAGTGCACGGTGTTAGCGCGAGTTATGGTTCCTCAGTTTACAATAACTGGCAGATTTCTGGGGTTGTTCGGTTTTACCTGTAACCATAACGTCTTTGTAACAATGTTTTTCCATTGAATTTCATAGGTTTTTACTAGCGCAACGTAACCATGACATCTGTTTAACAACGTTTTTTTCACTTAATATATATATATTACACAGCCACGGTAGTGGCTGTGTAGTTATGGGTAAATTGCCGTTTCCATAGGAAGAGCACTTTTTGGGCAGCATATATCTTCGCTCTCCCTAGACGAATCCTCACCAAACGTTGCAAAGTTTGGTGAGGTTTGGTCCAGGGGGGGCAAAATTATAGGGGGGGTCCCAAAATGTCTTTTTTTCCCATAGACTGAATGGGGAAAAAACTTTGCTCACGTTTACAGCCCAAACCGCTGGACAGATTTTCACCAAATTTGGACCAGGAGCAGCGGCTTGGTCCCGAAAAAGTAGGTCACAAAAAATTAGTGATATCTATGTCCGCTCAACGGACACACTTCCCTGTTTGCTCCACGGACAGGGCCATGCTTGGCTGGGCGATCCGCATCATGTCCGCGGACATTTCGACATGCTCGCTGATTGGGTGGTTGAGAACGTGTAGTGCGTCAGATTTTCCAGGTACGCCCGCCATCTTGTATCCGCAGACAGCGCGGTGAAACTTGATGGAAAAATACTATTTTAATCAAGTGTGTTGGCATGCAAGACTGTTTGGGGAGGGTGGGGGAGTAAGAGATAGGTCAAATGTATTTATTTAGGTGGCAGGCACCCCTGTTGTGTTAGTTCTTACCATGGACAGCAGCACTGTCCATAATGTCCGTAGTTAATGAAAATGGGGTGTCCTGAGGACGCTATGCCTGTCCGTATTGTTCGTAGGCAAGTTGAAATTGTTCTAAGAACACATCAAGTGTTCTGGGATGTTCGTAAATAAACAAAATGGGGGTGTCCTGAGGACAATATGCCTGTCCATATTGTTCTTAAGCAAGTTGAAACTGTTCTAAGAACACATGCGGTGTCCTGAAATGTTCGTTAAAAAACGAAATGGGAATGACCTAAGGAAACTATACCTGTCAGTACTGTTCGTAGGCAAGTTGAAACTGTTGTAAGAACACTCATATTGTTTGCGGACATAAAAAGTGTCCATATGGCATAGTTAAAATGTTTGATTCTATGGGTTTGATCTATGGGTGTGATATGCTGCAGTGGTTGTGGCCAGGGCCTAGAGTATTGGGTGCATGGCCATAGGCCGTAGGCCATGCACCCAAGACTCTAGGCCCTGGCCACAACCACCGCAGCATATCACACCCATAGTGGCTTATAACTTTGGCACCCAAGACCAAATTTATAAGCAACAAAGTTAAAATCTAGTATGGGTGTGCTATTCTGTGGTGGTTAGGGGCAGGGCCTATAGTCTTGGGTGCATGGCCAAAGGCCATGCACCCAAGACCAAATTTATAAGCACCAAAGTTATAAGCCACTATGGGAGTGATATGCTGTAGTGGTTGTGGCCAGGGCCTAGAGTTTTAGGTGCATGGCCAAGACCAATTTTATAAGCACCCAAGTTATAAGCCACTATGGGACTGATATGCTTTAATGGTTGTGGCCAGGGCCTAGAGTCTTGGGTGCATGGACAAGACCAAATTTATAAGCACCAAAGTTATAAGCTACTATGGGTGTGATATGCTGCGGTGGTTGTGGCCAGGGCCTAGAGTCTTGGGTGCATGGCTAAGACCAAATTTATAAGCACCGAAGTTATAAGCCACTATGGATGTGATATGCTGCGGTGGTTGTACTTATTATAATATACTTACTGTTTGGTTTAGTAACTGGAGTACATATATTCCTTATCAATTTCTGTGATAAAGGAAAAGATCATGTTAATATTGGTAGTTTGTAACGACCCATAGCATTGAATAATAGACATCTTTTATGTTGGATTAAAAAAAAAACTTTTTTTGTTATGCTACAGTCTTTTTGTTTTTAGTGTTCACTTGTTGTTTCTGGCTAATGTTCTATCTGTTGGCTTGTTGCAGATTTTTGTAGAAGTTATATACCTGTTGGCATATTCTATCTGTCTATTTTTAGTTATAATGCAGTGGTATTTATTTATCTGTTTGGTTATTGCAAAATCTTCGGGAAGTTAGATACCAGTTGGCGTATTCTAACTGTCTATTTTTTGTTATAATGTAGTCGTGTTGATTTATCTGTTTGGTTATTGTAGAAGTTGCTGAAATGGAACGGATTCACAATTAGGTATGGATACGTACATGAAGCGCTCATTGGGGATTTGTTCCTGTGTCACATTGTTGCAGACAGTGCATGTATGTATTCACATGTATGAAATCTGGAAGATTTCATTTATAGGTATGTTTTTGTTTTCCAGTACTTGTAGTAAGTACATTAGAAATTCTTGTGGATCTTCCTGTGAGTTTATAGTGAATTTCACCATTCCAACACAGTAGTCCAATTATTGTCTTATTCCATGAACACTATACGTGTTGTCAGGATTGTTTGTTCCGTTTCTATCAAGTACTCACATTTGCAACACAATTGGTCTGTACAGTCTAAGTAAATGTTGTCAACAATTGGTGGCAATTGAAATAGAATATTCATTGCTACATTTGCGTAGCAACTTACACCTGTTATATTTGAAAATTTAAATGGACCAGATAAGTCTGTGTCCAAGTCATTTTTTCGGAATGTGTGTTGTTTCTTTGAAGAAGTACCCGAGTTACTTTGAGTAATAGGTTCTTCTTTGGCTGCGGTAATTGATGAAGTATTAGCTTCTTTTACTCTCTTTGGAGGATTTGCAGTGACATCCTGTTGCATTTCTGTTTGAATTAGTTTTCTCTTACAACGTTTTACTTTTTGTGGAACAGGATATGTTTTGAGATGGGGGGTGTATAGTGAACGAGGTCTATTGTATTCTAAAATGGAAAGGAATATCAGCGTTTACTTTACGTGCATCAAAGTTGATTAGAAATAGACCATCAAATGTACGTAAGCGTGATAGTGCTACGTAGCTCATGCCTTCTTTAAAGACTGTGTTACCAATAGATATCAATGCCTTGTCTAGGGTAAGACATTGTGATTTATGAATGGTGACTGCGTATGCAAGAGTTAGAGAAAAATGTTCTCTTTGTACATACATGTCTTTTAAGAGAAGGAATCGTGCTGTTGAGCGTCCTATCCTTTTCACTTCTGAAAGTTTGTCAAAGAGAATATTGACAAACTGAATGTTGTTGTCATGTGGGTATGTTTGAAAGCCAACGACTGTACCCAGTGCTCCATTAACTAGTCCTTGATCCACGTCAAGGTTACATTTAAGAATTATTCTACAATTTAAGGATAATTTTATTATTTTTTCCAATCCAGCTGTGTTCGAGATTGAATTTTCTAAACTATTTAGTCTTGTTGTGGCTTGCTCACACATGGGTAGTGTCATACCATGTACTTCTAGTTTGTCTGTGGCGCTAATTTCCATTATTGGTTGAATTTCTTTATTTAACATTGTTTCATTGAATTTGAAACAGCATTAAGGCCATACAATTGACATTTGTGTGCGCTAATTGTTCCATAACATCAGTAGCGCATGCATTATCGCCATAAAGTGCATGAATGTGCCAGGTTTTCAATATTGCTTGTGCTTCTTGAGATAGTATACCAACTCTAATACTTTTTAAGATGTTGGCATAAGTGAGAACTGCAGATTGCTGCATATTTTCTGTTAATTCTCTGTATTGGAAATGTTGCCAAAGGTTGACATTTCCTATGCTGCCAACAGTTTTACGGCAGAGTTTGTGTCCTAAGGTTTTAAAAATAGGTTCACCTTTCACTGGTGTCAATTAAAGAAGATCTACAAAAACAATAATGTGTTTTCCTCCAAAGAGCTCTTCGTAGTTTGTTTTGAGTACTTCTTGTAATCTGAGGTGAATCAAAGCCAACATTAGGTTGGAGACCATGCTCACTTCATCTATTAGTAGCATTTTCATTTGTTTTAACACTCTGCATAGTTCCATTGCAGCTTCTGTTGAAAGTTTGTAATAGTCTAATTTGTTTTGGTGTTCTACTGGCAGGAGTAGTAATCAGTGTAAAGTGACACTGCCTATGTTGTAGGCAGCTAAACCTTTGGGGGGAGTGACAACAGCTGAGTTTGTTGTTTGTCAATTGTTGAAGGAACTTGCTGATGATTTTGTTTAAGAATGTTTTGCCTGAACCAGCTTCACAACTGATGTACAGTAGTATAGGTTTGTAATTTTGGCAGGTGCATTCTTTATGTTCATGTTGTACACCATGTGCACTTTCTTTTGTTACTTCTTGAAAAATGCTATGCTGCTCATTGTTTAGTTTTGATTGTAGTATAGTTAAGTCTTCTTTATCTTCATACTGACACATGGTGTTTTCTACTTCTGCCATAGCTAATTCTGCCTCATTTGCTATTATTGACTGTTCCAGTGGTTCTTGGCTTCCTGTTACAGAAGGTTGACTACTGTCAGGAGTGTCCTTATCTAGTTGGGCCTGGAGTTCTTCTTCGTGTTGCTGTTCATTGTGCAACATTGTTTTGTAGTGTGTAATGTTTACATTGGTTAAAGTGCTTTCATTTGCTTTGAAAGCATCTTCGTAGGAGTCATAGTTATCTAGTATTTCTTCTTCTTTTCTCCATGGTTTATAGAGTTGTAGCAGGGGCATGTAATATAGTTCTTTATGTTGAGGAGTATTTAATGACAATTTGATACGATTAATTAAACTTGGTTTGGTGAGTTTTTCTAAGCTGTCTTCACAATTTGTTACTCTGTATCTACCTTTCTTTTCATCTGGTTTTATATTATTTTTGTATGTGAAGTTTTGGGCTTTGTGGTATAGACACATGGTTTCCAAAGTGGTACTTCTGTTTGGGTAGTATGTGTCCAGCAAATTGTTTTTCAAAATGTCTTGGCTATTGGGATCATTTTTGGCTATTGTTTCCATGTCGTCGTATGATTTAAGAACTCTTTTTCTAGATTTAGCAGGACCAAGACTTAGCCATACTATATTTTCAGATTTTCCATACAAAGCAGTACCGGTTAAACAATCTGCTGCTTCACAGAAGCCACATTCTCTATGGGAGAGCATTTTTATGCCCAAGCTGTACAATTTCTGAGACAGTGTTTTGTCTGATGACAGGTCATTCCAGAGGTCTTGAAGCTCTGTTTTTTCTGGTTTGGTTAAGTATGCTGTAACATATCGTGCAACTGCAGTGGAATTGTCTGCAATGTACTGCACATCTATGTATGCATTCCATAAGAGGACAATAATTGCATTGTAATCATTGATATATTTTTCTGCTTCTCTTCTTTTTATGTAATATGTATTTTTAGGTGATTTACCTTTAACACTATGTCTAACTGAAGACATGAAGTTGTTCACTTGACCTGTTTTTGTAATTGGTCTAGGGAAACCAAAGCGGCATTTGGTGTAGTATTTCCCTTTGTTTTTGTATTTGTGATGACAATATTTGCCACATTTTTGTCTTTGAAATTGTAAAATTTGTGCATGAAGATCATTATTTGTTGCTTCCGATGGAATTTCACAAGTGACATATTTTCAATAAACACAGTGGCATCATTGTCTTGACCAAATTTAGGAGCATATTTAATCCATAAAAGCATGTTTATATGTGGTGCTCCTCTGGCTTAGTATTCTTTTCTCCAAAAGAAGTGTTGCACTTCTCTGAGGGGAGGAACAGTTTTATTACAAATAAAGTGTAGCATAGCAATGAAGCGATGATGAAAATATCTTGAAACATTAACAGGATCCAGAGAACAAAGTTCTCCAGGTGTTAGTATATCTATGTTTGTTTTGTTTTTGTTTGATATGCGTAGGAAATCATGTAAATCTTCCCATGCATATTCTGCACAACTTAATGTAACAAACCAAGTGGGTGGGCCAAGGTTTCGTATCATACAACGTACATCTCCATGACATCGGAACCAGTACTCTTTAGTACCACACATGTTTGCTAATAGATTTGAGATACTTGATTATAAAACCTCATCTTTTTCTTGCACTTTTTGTAATAATTGCGTAGCTGACATGTTTTGAAAGTGGGTTCCTGATTTTAATGTGTGTGCAACTCCGTAACATAGAGTTGCTAGTCACTTTCAAAGAGTAGGTGGAATATGTATTCCACATTTTGTCTAAATCTGGGCTCTTCAGAATACATCCGTAACGAGCGGTATTCTGATGCTGTTATTTGAATAGGTTATTCATCGTACCTTCCTCCTTTGCCACTAGGAAAGAGTGGAGGAAAAGCATGTGCTTCTATACTTTGTTTACCATATGCTGATTGGTGATCCTTTTATTTGTCGCATTTGGTAAGTTTCTACTGCATCTTCTATGGTGTCATTAGAGTGCAACGGAGGAATTGTATAATGGTCTAAAATATTGGATACTCTAGCAGGATCTAGAAGCTCAAATTGACCAGTTTCTGGTGACTCTTCAATTATTTCAGTGGTTTCCTTCAAGTATTCTTCAATATTCTTTTCTTTGTAGTATTCATTATTGTCTTTTTGTTAGACGATCCTCTGCACACCAGTTCACTACACATCAGAACACTGCTCACATTTCTCCGCCATCCCCTCCCACGGTTCCAGGCTCAGGTGATTCGGTTAACCCAAAGAACCGAAAACCCCGTACCAGCTTTGGTGTACGGGCTCGATTGCAACCCTTTCTGCATTGGCAATTGCCTTGGAGAGCGTATAGCAGAAGGGGCTGTGTTACGTCACCACGTCGGTCACGTGATCCAGAGTCACGTGTCCTTGTTGGACGTCACATGATCCAGAGACGTCACATGACTCCCAGACACACAGTATAAAGGTCTGAGAGACAGAACACTCATTGCTTCTCAGCTGGCTTCAGTCCCTGTTTGGCGTTACTACTTGCTCCTTGCTATCTTGATCACCGAACTCTACCTCGGACTCCTTCGGACTCTCCTTTTGTACCTTTGCTCGGAACTGTTGACCTGTTGCCGGATTTTGGACTTCACCTCGACTTGCCTTTGGATCATCCCTGGTTACCTTGCTGGCCTTCTACGCCCTTTCCCTTCTGGGGATTCAAGTCAAGCCTTCTCGCCTACAGGTGGCTAACCCTTCTTCCACGCTAACCTGCGGTTCTACCATTACAGGGACCGCCGCATCATCTGAGCCTCGAACCTCTCTACTAGGTTACCTGGGTTACCCTTACATCAGATAGGTAAGACATTTTAGATCCTTTTGTTTATCTGACTGTGCTGTGATTGCCTGGTACTTAACCCCGTTCCTTCTCGACAGCAGCATCGGTGTTCCAGAGGCTCCGTGGATCTGGGAAGACATCTCCCACCTGTGGCCTCAAAGGTCGCACAGCGGGTTTCTATTAAGTTCCCCTGTGCATCACTTGGGGACAGAGGACTCATCGGTCTACACGACACTCAAGTCAGAACAGACTGAGAAGCCGTATAGTCGTGTTTGACGATGCAGGGATCCACGGAAGAACCCATAGCTGCTTTAGTCCAGGCAATTACAGTATTAAGGGCAGATATGGCAGCCGCGAACACAGTGATCCACCAAAGGTTGGATTCCATACAGAGTGTTCAGCATTCCCTTCCTGCAGACCCTGAGTTTGGAGATGCCAGCTCCTTCACTACACCCCCTCCCTTGGCTACTGCTACAGTCCCAACTCCAATGATCCTCCCATCTCCTTCCCCCCTGGCTGCTCCGGAACGATATCAAGGTGACCCCAAGAAGTTCAGAACCTTTGTTAATCAGTGCAAGTTACACTTCTTATGCAGACCTTTGGCTTTTCCTACTTCCACTACTAAAGCCGCCTTCGCCCTCTCCCATTTAGCCGGAACGGCTGCCGCTTGGGCTAATCCCCTGCTAGAGAATAATAGCCCAGTCCTTTACGACTTTGATTTGTTGGTTCTAGAAATGTCTCGAGTATTCGATACTCGACACAAGGCGCAGTCTAGGGATTTGGAGTTTTTAGAACTGACTCAGGGTAGAAGGACTGTGATAGAATACATCACCCGTTTCAATCAGCTAGTTGCAGAAACATCATGGCCAGAAAACAAGCGGGCGGTGGTCTTTTATAGGGGGTTGAGTAACACCATGAAAGACGCTTTATCAGTGATCCCTTCTATGCCTACTCAGTATCAGGAATTGGTTGATCTCGTCTTGCAGGTAGATGCACGACGATCAGAGCGTAGAGCTGAATTGGGGGTCTCTTCCCTTCCTACTCTTGCTAGTTCTCCTACTTCCAGTACAGAAGAACCTATGCAAGTGGGAGGTTTACGTAGTCCTATCACAACATCAGAGAGGGAACGTAGAAGGGTGGACAATGCATGCTTTTATTGTGGCACCACTGGACATATTGTGAAAGAGTGTCCTCGACGTCCCAAGAAGAGCCAGGTTTTTCGGATGGCTCGACCTTAGATCCGGAGAACAGGTCGAGTGTCCCGTCATCATCTCCGGATACCTCTCTTGCCTTTGCTCGTGTCCAACCCGTCTCTGTAAAGGCTACTCTATGTCCCTCTACAGGCCTTCTTCATGCAGTCAATATCATCATTGATTCAGGTGCCACTGGTAATTACATAGATATTGACTTGGCCCATTCCCTCAACCTACCTTTAGTGGTAAAAACACGACCGGAACATGTCCAAGCCGTAGACGGCTCTGCATTGGTTTCTGGTCCTGTTAGACACCAAACTGCACCCCTCTTGTTGAACATCCAACAAACACACACAGAAACCTTATATTTTGATTTAATTACCACACCCCAATTCGGTATCATACTAGGAATTCCATGGTTACGTGAACATAACCCACTGATCAATTGGCAGTCAGGCACTGTACTCTTCGAGTCCGAAGTCTGTCAGAATTATTGTCTCCCGGTCCATCAAGCCTCTGACACACCTTCTCGGGCCTTGGGAGCTTTAGCTCAACTCACTATTGATGATCCAGAGATTGTTCATTCACATACTGTTGGGGGGTTGGTGTCTGGGATTCCGCCCGAGTACAAAGCATTCGAATCGGTTTTCGATCGGGGCTCTTCCGAGGTACTTCCTCCACATAGACCATATGACTGCCCAATCGAAATACTTCCTGATTCCACTATCCCTTCGGGCAGGATCTATTCTTTGTCCCCTTCGGAGGAACAAGCATTGAAAGAGTATGTACAGAACGCCTTACGTTTAGGACACATCCGTCCCTCCACTTCACCAGCAGCAAGTCCCATATTCTTTGTACCCAAGAAGGAGGGGGATTTACGCCCTTGTGTGGATTACCGGCGTCTTAACGCTATCACAAAAAAGGATAGATATCCAATCCCGTTAATCACCCCTCTTCTGGACCATTTAACTCATGCTTCCGTTTTCACCAAGCTTGACCTACGTGGCGCATACAATTTAGTACGCGTTCGCGAGGGAGACGAGTGGAAAACGGCTTTCTGTACTCGTTACGGCTTGTACGAATATTTAGTCATGCCTTTTGGCCTATGTAATGCCCCAGCCACATTCCAACGATTCATGAATGACATATTCAGGGATATTCTGGACGTTTACATGGTTGTGTACTTGGACGACATCTTAATCTTTTCTCGTGATCTTGATGACCATGTAAAGCATGTTCGAGAAGTACTATCCCGTTGGTGCATCTCACGGAAGCGAAGACTGCCGTGAGAGAACATTCCTTATTTGCCAAACCTGAGAAATGTCAGTTCCATAAAACTTCTGTTGAGTTTCTGGGTTTCCACATCACCCCTGGGGCGTTATCCATGAATGAATCTAAGGTCAAAGCAGTATTAGATTGGCCAGTACCTCAAACACTCAAGTCCTTGCAGGCCTTTTTAGGATTCGCCAACTTTTATAGACGTTTCATTTCTTCTTTTGCTCTCGGTGCGGTATTGTCACAAACGTGTCCTACAACAGGCAAATTACACCCAGTGGCATACCATTCCCGTAAGTTCTCCAGTACTGAGACTCATTACACTGTTACGGAGAAAGAACTCTTGGCTGTCATGGATGCCTTTCGTGTTTGGCGCCATCATCTTCTGGGGGCCAAACATCCCATCACTGTATACTCAGATCACCGGAATTTACAGGATCTGGCCTCATTGAAGTGCATTAATAGCAGACAGGTCCGATGGCATCTTTTCTTTTCCTCTTTTGATTTTCGTATTATGCATCGTCCTGGCACTGCACATGGAAAAGCAGACGCCTTGTCACGTTCCCCAGGGGGGGTCGTGTTGCCAACCTTTCCTGACACTGTTCTCAGAAAGAGTCATGTGATTTGTCTTTGTACACCTTCATTGTCATTATTAGACTCGGTCCGATCCTGGACTAGCAATCATTCCGACCAGTTGCGAGAATGGGACCCCGTGTATTCTGATGGGTTGCCTTTCGTACATGAACGTCTATTCCTTCCCACACCTGACACTCGTAATCTGGCCCTTGAGTGGTCTCATGATGCCCCTTTTAATGCCCATCCCGGTCAAGAGCGCACTTTAGATCTTCTCAAGCGCTGGTGTTGGTGGCCCTCTATGAAGCGCGATGTAGACTGCTATGTCAATTCATGTGCAGTGTGTGCTCAGGCTAAACATCGGAGAGGCCGACCGGTTGGGTTGCTACTTCCGCTTCCTGTTCCTCCCAGCCCTTGGCATACACTGACTATGGATTTCGTTACCGATCTCCCCAAGTCACGAGGCTTTGACTCCATCTGGGTAGTGGTGGACACGTTTACAAAAATGGCTCGTTTTGTCCCTTGTAAAGGTATTCCTTCGGCCCCGGTCTTGGCGGACTTGTTTTTTGAACATGTGTTCATGTTATTCGGCCTCCCTTCGGTCATTATATCCGATCGAGGATCACAGTTCACCTCTCGGTTTTGGAGGTCGTTGACTAAATTGTTGGGCATTGATACCAGGTATTCTTCGGCATATCATCCTGAGACCGATGGGCAGACCGAAAGGACGAATCAATCTATGGAGCAGTATCTTCGCTGCCTTATATTGCAACATCAGACCTCCTGGTTGGCCGTTTTGCGGCTTGCTGAGTTCGCGTACAATAACGCGGCTCATTCAGCTACAGGTTATTCTCCTTTCTACGCCCTCTACGGCCAACATCCCAAGGTCTTGCCAGTCCCTGATGCTTCTAGTTCTTCGAATCCTGCGGCCACGACGTGTCTTAGGGATCTGTCTGCTGTACATGCTAGTACTGTGGTGCATCTCACGGAAGCGAAGACTGCCATGAAGGCCCGTGTGGATGGCAAACGTCTGGCTGCTCCACCTCTGGTGGTGGGTTCTAGGGTCTGGTTGTCTACACGTCACCTTCGCCTAGTGGGTTGCCGGAAACTGCTACCTCGTTTTGTCGGCCCGTATGTAGTCTCACAGGTAGTGAATCCGGTGGCTTTTCGTCTAGTGCTTCCTAGTTCTTGGCGTATCCATCCTGTATTCCATGTATCCCTCCTCAAGCCTTGCCCCGATTCTGTCCGCCTTCGTACCCCTGTTGCACCGGTGTCCCTGTCCTCTCCTGATGTCTTTGAGGTGTTGGCCATTTTAGGGTCCCGATGGTTTAGGGGTAGGCTCCAATATCTGGTGGATTGGAAGGGTTACGGCCCGGAGGAGCGTTCATGGGTTTCCGCCTTGGATCTGAACGCCCCTCGGCTGGTGGCCCGCTTCCATAAGAATCATCCGTCCTGCCCACGGGGTCGTGGGCCGTTGGGGGGGGGCTATGTTAGACGATCCTCTGCACACCAGTTCACTACACATCAGAACACTGCTCACATTTCTCCGCCATCCCCTCCCACGGTTCCAGGCTCAGGTGATTCGGTTAACCCAAAGAACCGAAAACCCCGTACCAGCTTTGGTGTACGGGCTCGATTGCAACCCTTTCTGCATTGGCAATTGCCTTGGAGAGCGTATAGCAGAAGGGGCGGTGTTACGTCACCACGTCGGTCACGTGATCCAGAGTCACGTGTCCTTGTTGGACGTAACATGATCCAGAGACGTCACATGACTCCCAGACACACAGTATAAAGGTCTGAGAGACAGAACACTCATTGCTTCTCAGCTGGCTTCAGTCCCTGTTTGGCGTTACTACTTGCTCCTTGCTATCTTGATCACGGAACTCTACCTCGGACTCCTTCGGACTCTCCTTTTGTACCTTTGCTCGGAACTGTTGACCTGTTGCCGGATTTTGGACTTCACCTCGACTTGCCTTTGGATCATCCCTGGTTACCTTGCTGGCCTTCTACGCCCTTTCCCTTCTGGGGATTCAAGTCAAGCCTTCTCGTCTACAGGTGGCTAACCCTTCTTCCACGCTAACCTGCGGTTCTACCATTCCAGGGACCGCCGCATCATCTGAGCCTCGAACCTCTCTACTAGGTTACCTGGGTTACCCTTACACCAGATAGGTAAGACATTTTAGATCCTTTTGTTTATCTGACTGTGCTGTGATTGCCTGGTACTTAACCCCGTTCCTTCTCGACAGCAGCATCGGTGTTCCAGAGGCTCCGTGGATCTGGGAAGACATCTCCCACCTGTGGCCTCAAAGGTCGCACAGCGGGTTTCTATTAAGTTCCCCTGTGCGTCACTTGGGGACAGAGGACTCATCGGTCTACACGACACTCAA
The DNA here is from genome assembly GCF_040938575.1 of Ambystoma mexicanum. Lineage (NCBI taxonomy): Eukaryota > Metazoa > Chordata > Amphibia > Caudata > Ambystomatidae > Ambystoma > Ambystoma mexicanum. The sequence continues at coordinate 1,400,763,942 of NC_090922.1, forward strand.
GTCAGAACACTTTTAGATATTGCAAGGCTTGTCTAACTTTATGTAAATCTACCAGTTGTTGACAATTTTTTTTTTGTCTTTTGTAGGTGCACCATTTACTAAGATAATTAAAGATTGCTCTATTGGACGTTGCACTACCAGAGTGTGCACATTTTGTTTTAGATCTAATGGTAAATACACTACTTTGCCACAAATGGCTTTCACCAATTCAGAGGGAGGTATTTTTGCTATTTTTGGTTGAAGGCGTATTATTGCTTGAAAGGGGTGCACTGTTTGAATTATAATGCTCTCATATAAATTAAGTTGTTGTAGGGGTTTTGGTAGTGGGAATAATTCCAAATTATTTGTGATAGCACATGAAGGAGTTTGGTTGTTGTCAAGTTTTATAGTGCAGTAACTGCAAAGTATTAAGGGGTCAGTTATTTCATATCTGTTTTCTGCTATAAGGTAGAGAGCTAATTCAAACCATTTAGAATCTTCATTGTCTTCTATTTTTTATGTTAGGTCTACAGTTTTTGTGTTACTTTTATAAAAAAAGTTCTGCGGCAACACACACACACATGGATTGGTACTTCAGCAGATGTACTTTTAAATTTCAGTATTTCTTTTTTGTATGTGTGTAGTAGAAGGTTGCCATGCATAGAATTGTTGCTAGTCTGTTTTAAAGCTATTGCATTTTGTAAGTGGCTTTCACTTCAAAATATTTTTTCTAGCTATAGTCGATTTCTTCGAGTAGGTCTTTGGCTGTACCATGTAGAAGAATGTTATTTAAATTGGCTAGTGCGAAAGCAGGACTTTTAGCATAGTACAGTTTATAGACTTAATTTCTTATAGTTGAATCATGTGTTGATATCATTTTGATATGATGGAAGGAGGTTTTGCAAATAGGTCCTGAAATGCAGGCTAGTGAATGTCCTTGTAGTCCTGTGTACTTGCGCACTGGACAGGTATCCATATTTTGCAGTAGTTTCATTTTGATTTTTTTCTTTGCCTTTCACATACTGATTGAGGAATTGGCGTAAAGACTTGAAATATTTTTTGGGAATTTTACACATTGACGTGCATGGCCATTTGTATACTAGACGTTCTGGTTCAGTCGTTTGGAGAGGTTATTCTGAGTTTTCTGGGCATATTTTTGTAAGCAATATTTCTTGTTCCATTATGGTAGTATTAACTTTTCATAACCTCGTCCACTGCTATGTATGGCAATTGTATTTGTTTGCTTTTGTTTATATGCTTCTTCATTAAAATATGGTTCTGTGCTTGTGGTTTGACTCCACTCACCTCCACAGATATTTAAGAAGTTATTTTTGTTGACATTTAGTTTATTGAGAAGTTTTTTTGTAATTTAGTCATTAGTTTTGTTACTGGTTTCATTTTTTTTAACACTAAAATAAATAGCTTTTTTTTGAGAAGGATTGCACTGTCTATCAAAGCTTCTAAGATTAATTTTCTATGGTAGGTTTTAAGGGTTGTGCATGATTTCTCTCCTGTTTTTATAAGATTTTGAAGGACTCTGTGGCGGAACATTTTTGCTAAAATACTTTTTTTGGAATGCTTACTTGGCACTACATCAGGATTTATAGAAGCAGTTTTAGCAGTAGTGGTAGCTGAATTCTTGTTAATCGTTTTCTGTTTCGTTTTACATTTTGATAGAGGCGGCAAAGTTTCTGTACTTGAAGCTTGTTTTGTTTTGCTAAATTACTGTATTAGCTGTTTTGTTTGAACTTCTTGTACAAATTCTGCTAGAGATGTATGCTTATTTTGGACACTTCTATTTTCATTTGCTCTACTTCTGCATTTCTTTCTACAGACTTGCTTTTTGGTAGGCATTCTTTAGGGTCTGTTGAAAAAAATAAAGAAGGTATGGGTTGGGCTGTTCTGCAATGTATGTGTGCTGGGTGCATGAGTGTCTGAGTATGATGGTAAAGATGTATGTGATGGTGTTTGATTGTGCATTGGGCAACTACAACTAGTTTGGATGGGTATTCTTGAATTAGTGTGTTACTATACTGGGGTTCAGATGACAGTAGAAAGTAAGCTAGTGGTGAGGAGAAGCACAAACAGTTCTTTGCTCCACAATACTAACATTCTAGGGGCTGAGTTATGTCATTTGTGTGCTGAAAAACAGGGATTTGTGTGCCATTCTGCCTGCAAATCCTTGTTTAACAAATGGGGATTGTGTACAGAATGGTGCACAATCTCTGTTTTTAGGCACAGAAATACCATGAATGAACCCCACAGTGTGTTTGAGTAACAGTAACAATATTATGGTGGTATTTAACTTACTGTTTTGTGTGGAATGAGCAGGTTTCTTCTGAGTTGTTGTTTGTACTTCAGATTCTGCTGCTGCTTTTCAGGAGAGTGGTCTTCACTGCAATTGTAGTAATTTTGTGTGTTTAAAGCACTGATGTTAATTTAGACATTGATTTTTATGTAGAAGTATTCTTGTTTGATATCTGAACATAGTGTTTGCGTGCAATTTCGTTTGACTATGTGCAGTCTTTATATTTTACTTTAAATATGTTAGATCAACATGCTTTGCAAATGTGTGTGCAAAAAGAAATTAAATAGCAGATAAATTTGGAAGTGACAGTTGATTATAGCAGATGGGAAAAATGACAGTACATTCATTTTATAGGTTATACAGGTTAAAAGACAGTTAATTTGTTTATATGCATTTATAAGAATTGTACATGTACTATACAGAAAATATGCATACCTGTAGTTTGTGTTCATGCATATGGATATGCATGCAGCTGCAAGTAGAAATCTTGGAGACTTGTTCAGTAGTTCTTGTAGTGGGTGTTTTCCAATGATATGACACTTGTACTCAGAGTGATTAACAGTACATTTGAAGTGCTGATCTATGATGATGGAGTTAGATGTAGAGGTCTTGGATGTGATTGGTGGATGGTTGTGTGACTGCTTAGCTGTATCCAATCAGGGAATGGCACAGAGAGTGAAGTGGAAATGGTAGAAGGGCTGTCCATGTTACGATATGTCCGCGGACATGGCGGTAGTCCGAGGACATTGCGTGTTACGTACAGGGATTTTGGGGTGGGGAGGGATGCAAATGAGAATGAGCAGAGCAAGGGATTGGTCAGTAAAGTTTAGTAGGTATGTTGTGTCAGGAGATAGTTTGTCAGAAAGTCTTTTTCCTGAGATAAGAACAGATAGCTATGGCTGTGTGTTTCAGAAAACAGATTGTCTGGATTTTGGGAGACTCGTGGATACATTGGTTGAAAGTGCATGCAGAAAGCTGTGGAGTAGCTGTAGATCTTGGATTCCCACATGCTACCTCTCTGTGCTAGTTTGGAGACAGAGCATCATCCAGACATAATGATAATTCATGTGGAGGGAATAGTTTAGGACATGTGTCTGTAATTTCTTTGCAATTTGCAATGAAAGAAGGACTTGGGAAGGTCATGGAAATGTTCCCAAATTCTCAAGTAATTTTTTCTCGGATTGCGCAGAGACAAATGTGGCTGCGTTCTTCTTCATTTGGTCCACAAGTGGAGAAAGCGAGGTGCAATGTCAATAAGGCTGTTTGTGCCTTTCTAAGAGATGTTAGCATGTCTTCTTTTTACAATGAAAATATTATGTTTTGTAGCACATACATTTTTCGAAGAGATGGAGTACATCTTACCTATGCTGGCAATCAAATTATTCTGAGAAATGTACAAAATGCATTGCAACCTTTCTTGGAATTACAGCCATCCATTTTGCAGTAGGTGTTGACCATTTTCAGTTTTTCAAACAGAAAGAAACACCACTAAAAGGCTCTTTTCGGAGCCACCACTTCCTCCCAGAGAAAAGTACAATGGTTATGACAGGGCAGCACCCCAAAATTTTAGATGTCCGCAAACTGTCCGCGGACTTCTAAAAAATACAAAGGGCCCTGCTTCATTTATTTGCCACTTCTATTTTAAAACTGTGAAAGGCGGCTCTGAAAACAGCCTTTTTTTTATTTTTGTTGTTTTATATTTTTTTTGTTTTTTTACACACAACACACTAGGAGAGGAGGGGAACGGAGGGTAAGGGGGGACACCAACCACAGGGATAAGAAAAGGCAGGTGGAGAGAGGAAGATGTAGGGCGGGCCTTACTTAGGTAGGTAGCAGGTCTTCCCGTGCTCCTTGACCGCAGTCTCGAAAGCACTACGAAGTCTCTCCCCCGTGCAGAGTACTGCGTTGCAGTACATACACAAAACTGTGACCCTCGAAAGGTAAGGGTCATCAGCATTATGAATGGCCTGTGAGGCAGCTGAGGGATGCGCTCTCCCACAGGAGTGTGCCTTGTGGTGAGAGGAGCGGAAACAGAGGATGTAGTAGAGGAACTCAACCTACGACGCTCCTTGCAAGGTACAACTTTAGGTGTTGCTCCATAGTTGTCGTACCAAAGCTGTACGAACCAGGCCTCCCGCGACTGAGCACCATTTTGCACTTGTTGCAGGTGACTTTGTTAGCTTGTGCCTTGGGTATGTTACCATGAATGGTAAATAACCGCCACACCCAAGAGTCACGGCGAGTGCTGGTAGTAGGGACTTCCACTATCTCATCCTCTTCATCCTCCTCTACAACCTCACTCCTGTTCCCCTCTTCAGGCCCTTGGGGAGGTGGTGGTAGAGGAGGGGGTGGGGGTGGTACTGAAGCAGATGTAGCACCAGGTGGCAGTAGAGGAGCCATGGATGCCATCAGGTTTCAGAAGAAAATCTGGAAAGTTGGCAGCAAAATGCACTGTGTTCTGTAAGGTAGCCAGAAACACAATGAGGATGAGTTCTGGGGTATGGCCCTTTATAGGGGTGCTGGTGCGTGGTCTGCAGACACCCGCACTGTCCGCGGACAGATCGTACACCAAAAAAGGCTCAAAAAGTCCCAAAAAGTATGTAGAAAATCAGGATTATTGTCTGGGACATGTGCTATGGTGATTTATGATTATAAAATATTGTGGATTGCCTGAAAAGGTCAGGACACCAAATGCACGGGGACTGTTTTGCGCATCCCCTTTGCTGTTCTACGGACAGTGTTCGGGTCCTCAAACAAATTGAAAGTGCGACACAAGTGTGACGGACAGCTAGGGACAGGCGTGATGTTCGTAGGATATATAGGTGTTGTGTGCATGTGCGTAGATAGTCTACGGACAGTGTTCAGGTCCTGAAACTAATTAAAAGTGTGACACAAGTGAAACAAAGAGTTACGGACAGGCGGTTGTTCTTAGAACAGTTTCAACTCACCTACGAACAATACAGACAGACATAGCGTCCTTAGGACACCCCCATTTTGTTTATTTATGAACATCCCAGGACACTTGATGTGTTCTTAGAACAGTTTCAACCTGCCTACGAACAGGTATAGTGTCCTCAGGACAACCCCATTTTGTTTACTTACGAACATTTCAGGACACTGCTTGTGTTCTTAGAACAGTTCCAACTTGCCTATGAACAATACGGACAGGCAAAGTGTCCTCAGGACACACCAATTTTGTTTATTTACGAACATTTTGGACACCTGTGTTGTCCGCGGACACCAAGACTGGCTTTTTAAAAAAAACAAAAGCACAAAGGACTAAATTAACACACACATAACATTTATTTTTCGTTATATTATATATATGTACAATTTATGATAGAGAAGGGGAATCAGAAACTGACACAAACAGAAGATGAAGGGATGGAAGTCTTAACAAAATGTTTTCTATGTGGGGAGGGTTTGGGGATAATTGACTGGGATATGGAGAGGGGGGACAGGTACATGTTTCACAATGGTATCTATTTTTTTCTTTTATATGGTCCTCCACAAAATCTTTCAAAAGGTGGAAATTTGTCATGAGCTTGTTCATTTTTTCTTCATGCGCTGGAGAGTTTTTTCTAAAGTATCTTGTTGTGTATTGTTTTCAATGTTTGTATGGTCTGTTAAAATATATATATATATGTTAAGTGCACATAAATTATTGCTTATTAATTTGGTTATATAGAGAAGTGTCTACCATTAGTTTTATCAATTGATTATTTTGGATTCCCACACATCAGACATTGTGCCGTATTAAAACATGCCATGACTGGGTCACAACGGCCACTGGTAAGGTGCCAAGTATAAAGTGTAGGTATAGCGACATTTCAAAGCGCCTGTCAGATGTAATCCAAATAGACTTTGTGGCCAAAGGGCGACAGCTCGAGATAGTCCGGGCCCTTTTTTTGTTCCATGGCCAGATACAATAATTCATCTTGCGCTATATTAACCAAGGCCACTTTAATTCTTCTCTTGGCAGCTACACATTGACTCACAGGCTTGGACCACAAATTAATTTCACCATCTTCTTTCTTTCAAAACGTGTTTTAAATGACAAAGCCAAGCTATAGAGCTCCCATCATCTATTGACAAGTTATGTCTCAGTGCAGACTGAAGATTTTTTCGGCCCTCTTGGGACCACAGCTTTAGCCAAAATAGTATGGGTTTAAATTTGAACTTTATAGCCACAGGAATTATATCAAGTTCAATAAATACCAGTGTGGAGGGAGTACTATTGGGCAATAATAACTTTTTTATGTACTTACATTTTCTTGAAATAATTTCTTTCACATTGGAATGGCCCCAAAATTCAGCCCCATAGAGTGCTGCAGGTAACATTTGGTTCAGGATGGGTCAAATGGCTCCACCTTCATGTTTAACATGGAAGGATTTAATGTAGCCATTACGTTTCTCCAGAGTGATAAGAGAATGATTCACCTGTCTACCCACCCTCCCAGGTCTTGGAACCTTACACCAAGATAATCAAAGCATTTAACTTGGCCCAATTGTATTCCCACCAACTCTATCGCCAGGGGAGTATATTTTGCATAGCGGGGCATAAAAAACAAGATTTTAGATTTTTCAATGTTAATCTTCAATTGGAGCTCCCTATATTTCTTGGTAAATATTTCCAATGCTTCCTTCAGGCCTTGCGTGGTAGTGGACAAAAGAACTACATCATCATCAAATAATGCTGTATATTTGATGGGGGACATTTTCGGGCAATCCTGGCACCCCATTTTCAAAGCAACTATGACAACTTGAATATAAAAGTTAAATAATAAAGGTGCCAGGTTACACCCTTGCTTACCCCCTTACTGACTGGGAATTACTTTATGGATTACCCTCCAAGTCCATATTGGACGAGGCACTGTTTTCTGAATACAGTAATCCAATAATTTCTATCTGATCGGAGGGTACATTCCATCGAGCGAGGATACGCCACAGTTTTTCCTGAGATACTGAATTGAAAGCAGTTTTGAGATCCAGGAATACTGCATATAATGTCATCTTAGTTAATATGACATATTTCTGGTTCATCCAATACAATACAAAGCATTGGTCTAGCGTACCCTTTTTTCTCCTAAATCCTTCCTGAAGGTCAGTAATAACATCATTATTATGAGCCCAGTCCTGGAGACGAGACAGCAAGTCCTTGCCGAATAATTTACCCACACTGTCCAAGAGGGAAATTGGACGATAGTTTGCTGGTAAATCCCACCCTCCCTTCTTATTCAGCGGGATTATTTCAACCTTCCTCCAGGACGCTGGTATCTGGTCCTTCCTAATGATAGAATTAGAAACTCTACAGAGGATAGGTGCCCATATTTTAACTGCGTCTCCAAACAGATCATCGGGGATGAGGTCCGGGCCTGCGGCTTTGCTGTGGTTCTGGGCAGAAAAAGCATGTTCCACTTCCCCCAGGGCAAAACTCAGATGATTAGACAAATGGGCTGACACTGGAACACAGGGCAAAGGCTGTGGGGCTGCACAGATCCGGTGGCCATAAAGAGTTGAAAAATGCTGCCACCAGTCCTCTGCTGTGATACAACAATCACATTTTGGATCCCCATGTAATGCTTTGTCTGTAACCAATTTCCAAAAAAGTATGTTATCTTTAGACTGTAGAGCATCATACAAAGCCCTTCATTTATCAGACACATGTTCCCTCTCTAATGCCTTTTCTCACATCCTCTGATACATGAGCCAAACCTAAATATGCCAGCTTTTCAGAATCACTATTGTGTTTCTCCAAATAAAATGTGGCTAAAGGATAAGCTTCATCCTGATTCTGTATAGCCCAATAGTGTTGCAGCATCCTAATTTTAAAACTGCAAATAGTTGATCCAATATTTGGTAAAATATTAGATATACAACACATTTTGTCAAGCACATATTTGCATGCTTGACTTTCCATTTGATTTTTTCATTGTATTCCAATTCAGAAGTGCAAATTGATAATTTACATAGTTTGCATTTGCCACCCCTATAATAACAAGACAATCTGTATTGTCATGCAAGCCAATTAGGATAATTCAAAGGACAGCCCTTAATAATACTGGGAGCCACTATATTCTTAATGGTCATTCCTTTACAAAAGGTCACCATTGGATGGGACCCCCCACATTTATAATATTCTGTCAGACTGTAATATTGCTCGATATTGTCTAAAAGTATATTTTTAACATTGGCTACTTGTGTGGTAAATTTCGTTATTAACCTAATATGTCCATCATTGTCCGTTTTGGGTGGCTTATTGTTCTTGTTATTCTTAAGCAAGTCAGCACAACTGTGGTTTTGTGCTTTGTAAAAAGCCTGAGAAACAGCTAGTTTAGAATAGCCACTGCTATTGAAGTGTGTGCTCGTTTTTCTAACGTCTTGCAGAAAATCTATTTCCCTTGAGCAATTTCGTCTTGCTCTGATGAACTCTCTAAATGGTAAACTATTAATGAGAGATTTGTGATGGAAGCTTTTCTCATGGAGTATGCTGTTCAGATTGGTTGTAGTTGGCCCTCTATAATTTCAACGCAAACATCAAGAAATTCAAACCTATTCAAACTCATGTTAATCGTTTGTTGCTAGTTCAGCAACTTAATTCAAATTCCCCAAATTAAAAATAGATCATCAATGTATCTGAACCATATATATATATATATATATATTTATTCAGTAAAAAAACGTTGTTAAAGGGATGTTATGGTTAAGTTGCGCTACTAAAATCCTATGAAATTCAGTGAAAAAACTTTGTTAAAGGGACGTTATGGTTCAAAGTAAAACTGCCGAAAACCCCTGAAATTTGGCAGTTATGGTAAGATAATCAACCATAACTCCTGCCACCGTGCACTGCTAACACTAACACCCAGGACATCAAAGATGACATCACAAATGTCATTAATGACATCACTGATGACATCACATGTCTGTCTCTCCCTTTTTTCCGTTTACTGACATATCTAGGCCACATAGTTTTCTTCAGTAACAGTCAGGAAGTAATAATTGAAAAGGTACTATATTTGTAGACTTAGGGTCAAGTCACATCATATGAAACATATACATAGTAGAAGCCACAGGCTTGAAAGAGAGCAATCCTTTCTGTGCATGAAGATAATCATTAGGGTTATCAGCACTTTCTCATAGTTTTATTTTTATTACTCTACCTTCCCTGTATATGCTCATATTTGTATACATTGTACTTACTCTCCTTTCCTTAGGGTGCAGTCACATCATGTGATACAAATACATATGGTAAGTAGCAGCTTTGAAACAGAGCAATAATTTCTCTGCATAAAGACAATCAGTTAGGTTATGAACTCTTTCTGCTACTACTTCTGCTTTTTTGTTTACTTCACTGTCCCTGTATATACTCATATTTGTATGTGTTGTTGTCTCTTTGTGTTTTGTCTGTAATAATTATGTATTAAGTGGGTTTTATTATCTACTTATTACATGTTTCACAGTACGCAAAACTCTAATAAGAAAGCAGTTATCATTTCACTATTCAACATGGCAAGATTATGAATATTGAACCTTCAACATGTATGCTGCACACACTGCCTTTGTTTCTGTGTGAGCAGCTTAGTATACTAGATAGAACTTCATAATAGAATGCTATTTATATCAATGCATTGCTTAATGCACTAATTAGCTCATGATATTTATCCCCAATGATCCTTGCCAGTTTTTGGTCAGCATTATAAGAATCCCTTGTACAAAGTTTTCATGAAAAGTAAATGCACATGTGATGTCATCAGTGATCTCATCAATGACATTTGTGAGTTCATCTTTGATGTCCTGGGTGTTAGTGTTAGCAGTGCACAGTGGCGCGAGTTATGGTTGCTTATCTTACCATAACTGCCGAATTTCAGAGGTTTTTCGGTTTTACTTTGAACCATAACTTCCCTTTAACAACGTTTTTCCACTAAATTTCATAGGTTTTTAGTAGCGCAACTTAACCATAACGTCCCTTTAACAAAGTCTTTTTACTGAATTTCATAGGTTTTTAGTAGCGCAACTTAACCACAACGTCCCTTTAACAAAGTTTTTTTACTGAATTTCATAGGTTTTTAGTAGCGCAACTTAACCATAACGTCCCTTTAACAGTTTTTTTACTGAAATTCATAGGTTTTTATTAGTGCAACTTAACCATAAGTCACTTTAACACATTTTTTTACTGAATTCCATAGTTTTTTATTAGTGCAACGTAACCATAACGTCCTTTTCAATGGAGGAAGACCACTAGCATCCTAGGTTCTCAAAGTGGGCACCCGGGGTGGTAAAAAAAAGATTTTTCTTCCCAAACCAGGACACCACAGGCAGGCGTCCTGGTGTAGGAAGGAAAATCTTTTACTAAGATGGACACCACGGAAAGGGAAGGCAGGGTGTATAAAGAGAACACCACAGGGCATCGGCAGGGGGTCAGGAAGACCAGGAGAGAGACACGGGGCATGAGTGGGGGGTAACACGATGGAGACACGGGGCATGAGCAGGGGGTGGAAAGAAGGGAGACACGGGGCATGAGCAGGAAAGAAGGGAGACACGGGGCATGAGCGGGGGTGGGGGTGAACAGAGGAGACAGGGGCCATGAGCGGTGTGAAAAGGAGGGAGACAGACAAGGAGCATGAGCGGGGGTGAACAGGAGAGAAACGGGCCATGAGCGGGGGTAGGGCAAGGTGGGGCCCCCACCCCCGCTTATCCCCCGTGTCTGCCCTGTTCCAACAGTGCAGACACGGGGCATGGGCGGGGGGTGGGGGGGAAAGAAGGGAGACACGGGGCATGAGCAGGGAGGGGGGGGGCAGAAGGGAGACACGGGGCATGAGCAGGGGGTGGGGCGAACAAGAGATCAACAAGGGGCATCATAGGAGGGGGTGACAAGAGGAAGACACGGGGCATGAGCAGAGGGTGGGAGGGAACAGGAGGAAGACACGGGGCATGAGCGTGGGGTGGGGAGAACAGGAGACAGACACGGGGCATGAACGGGGGTGGGGGGAACAGGAGACAGACACGGGGCATGAGCGGGGGGTGGGGGGAACAGGAGACAGACACAGGGCATGAGCGTGGGGGTGGGGGCAACAGGAGAGAGACACGGGGCATGAGCGGGGGGTGGAGGGGGTACAGGAGACAGACACGGGGCATGAGCGGGGGGGTGGGGGTCACAGGAGACAGACACAGGGCATGAGCAGGGGGTGGGGAGGTACAGGAGACAGACACGGGGCATGAGCGGGGGGTGGGGGGCAACAGGAGAGAGACACGTGGCATGGAGCAGGACATTTCGGGGCGGCCGGTTCGGCGCGGGACGATTTTGCGCGGCCGGTTCGGCGCAGGAGCCGGTTCAGCGTGGCACGGTGCGGCAGCCCGCGCCGAACTGGCACCACATAAATGTCCTGCGTGTTCTTCATGCAGGCACCACAGCCGCGCAGAGTACACAGCCGGGCCTGCCAAGGTGGGGGCTGTGCTGCTGGGAGCAGTCTGCTCCCAGCAGCACAGCCCCCACCCTCGTGAGCCCGGCAGATCATTTCTGCTCTGTGCGCCGCACCCCAGTGCACATCGCCTGCTGTTTAGGGAATTGTTCAGTGCAGTGCACTGAAAGTGCGAGTTTCAACTTCATCCCACACTATTTTAAAATGAAACCGCTCTAGAACAGTTTCATTTTAAAATAGTGTGGGGTGAAGTTGAAACTCGCATTTCAGTGCACGGCACTGAACGTTTCCCTAAACAGCAGGCGATGTGCACTGGTGTGCGGCGCGCCAAAACATCCCGTCGCCGAACAGGCGACGCCGAAACGGGGTGTACCTACGGGGCATGAGTGGGTGGGGGGAACAGGAGACAGACACGGGGCATGAGCGGGTGGGGGAAACAGGAGACAGACACGGGTCATGAGCGGGTGGGGGGAAACAGGAGACAGACACGGGGCATGAGCGGGGGGTGGGCGGGAGGGAGGGATAGAGACACGGGGCATGAGCCGGGGGTGGGTGGCGGGAGGGATAGAGACACGGGGCATGAGCGGGGGGGTGGGCGGCAGGAGGGATAGAGACACGGGGCATGAGCGGGGGGTGGGCAGCAGGAGTGATAGACACACGGGGCAAGAGCGGGGGGGCGGCGGGAGGGATAGACACACGGGGCATGAGCGGCGGTGGGCGGCGGGAGGGAAAGACACACGGGGCATGAGCAGGGGGTGGGCGGGAGGGATAGACACATGGGGCATGAGCGGGGGTGGGCGGGAGGGATAGACACATGGGGCGTGAGAGGGGGTGGGCGGCGGGAGGGATAGAGACATGGGGCATGAGCGGGGGGGAGGGATAGACACACGGGGCATGAGCGGGGGTGGGCGGTGGGAGGGATTAGACACATGGGGCATGAGCGGGGGTGGGCGGGAGGGATAGACTCATGGGGCATGAGCGGGGGCTGGGCGGGGGGAGGGATAGACACACGGGGCATGAGCGGGGGTGGGCGGCGCGAGGGATAGAGACACTGGGACAATCCCTGTACTGTCTTTCCCTTATTCTTAGAGCATGGGTGTTCTCAGTGGCAGAAGGGGGGTCACAAGGACTAGTGACCAACAGGCAGTATCAGAATAGGTTCTTTAGAAGCAAAAGTCAGAGTTCCTTAGGAACCTGGCAAACAGGTAAGTACTTTATTTTAGAGTTAGAGGAGGGTCCAGGGGCTTTGCAGAAGACACTCTAGCAGGATTCTAGCAGTGGGACTGGGTGCACTGGATGAGGGACCTCCCAATCACAGAAAACACCACTTAGCTACACAGAAATCCTAACAGGCTTAAGGTAAGTACATACCCAAGCCAACACAGTACCTCAGCATTGAAGAAGCTTTTGCAGCAGGAGAACTTCAGGGTCTGCAGCCAAATACCCGGTCAATGGATTCCTCGTCATGGAGACTGAAAACAAGACCTCAGAAGGGACTTTGCAGCAGGGATCGATGAAGAAGGCTCAAGGCAAGGTTTCCCTTGCGGCTGAATGTGGTTTTGCGGTTTTGGCGCCTTTTCAAGCAGCACAGAAGAAGACAAAATTTTGCAGTTGAATTCTCATCATTACAAAGGTTCAGCACTCTGGTGAGGGGAATTTTCGGATTTATTTCGGTCTCTGGAGATCCACCAGGATGCCCACAAAGTTTCAGCCAGATTCGAAATTTGGAAGACCGTGCAAGGCATGATGGCTTGATGTCCAAGGTTATTGGGGTATTGCAACAAGGCAAGGTAGCAGCAAAGTGTGGGATTACTGAAAATGCAGGTCTCCTTGAGTCTAGTGGGTTTCAACAGGCTCTGGGTCAGGGTCGTCATTTTCGGAGATCCCAGGTCAATTGGAAGATAGGGCTACAGCAGGCTCCAGTTACACAGCAGGCTCTCCGGTCGCTGGAAATTGTCTCAGCCGCTTTTCCTTCATATTCCTCTTCAGTTTAAGTTGCAGTGGTCGACATATCTCCAGCTTCCAGGTTTGCAGTATTTATCAGGAATTGCAGCACAATCTTTGCATTCTCTCCCCGCATTTTACAAGAAGGGGCGGTCTGGTTGTCTAATCAGGACAGCCAGCCCCCCCACTGGGATTTGTCCCCATTCAAGCAAGGCGTACGATAAAGGGCTCGGGAGTTTTGGACTCCTCCCTCTCTTCCTGCTCTCACAGACAGACTGGAGCTTGGGTGGGGAGTCCAGGGGACTCCCGCCAAAGATAAAAATCACACAAAAGAATTTCCCACCCTGGATGTCAGGGGAAGGAACAAGAAATGACAAGAAACCCTAAAATGGTGAACAAAGAAGTCCAGGGACCAGTTTAGCAAAGATGGCTCGACGCCTTTTTGAAAAAGATGGATCCCTCAGTTAGCGTTACCGGAGCTGCGAACAGCCATGGTAAATGCAAACCATGGTAGTTCATAATGAAACCACTGCCATTGAAGGTAAGCTTGTCACTCTAAGTTCCTCTAAGGCAACCCAGCATCAACAAGCACTAATTGCCAATACGTTGTTAAAGATGATAACTTTAAAAAGACACTATGGAGAGTCTTAAAAATGGCACCCATAAAAAGAGTTGAAGATTATGTGAGTGTGGAAAAAGGTTTCCACTCACTGAGGTATTTATGAAAAACATCCCACTAATAAAGCAAAAAGTTCTGTGGTTAACCCAGGTCAGGAGGATTTATCAGTTCTGTGCAAATCTTACACAACACCCGTCAGTGGTGGCAGTGGGGCCAGAGGGGTGGCAGAAGGAAGAGTTGCAGGAGAAGTGAGGAAATTGATGAGAGACAGAAGACGCTTATCAAAGAGGAGGGGGTTGGACTGAGAGCCCTGGACGATGACAGTGCCATTCAGATAGACATTAATGATGGCCTATGATGGTAAATATGCCAAGAGTACTTCCCAACTGGTTTGACCATTAATGGGTGAAGAGAAAGGGGTGAGTACATAGACCATAAGGGGAGTCCAATGTACAGAGATGGAACAACAAAGAGGATGTCAGTGACAGTGTGCCTGGAAGAAGTGTTGATATAGGTTTCAGCGACGGGGAGACTTGGATTGGAGACCAGGATATCATTCTTGTTCTTGTTCCGTCCAGAATTCGAAAGAGAAATATGAAAGGTGATAGAGTAGCCATTAGAGAAAATAGGAGAGTTAGAAAGCACCATCGAGGGAGAACACGTAGAGAAGGAATGGGGAGAGAGAGAGGGAGAACTGAAATGCACAATGCCCAACTTCAACACAACATCAATGCAACCATCTAGAATTAAGTGTCCTGGATGGAGGGAAAAAGCCTTTGTTCAAAACACAGCAGACAATACAAAACACCCAATTAGAGCATCTTGCATAGAGGGCAAAGCCTAGGTTTCAACATACAGCAGAAACAAGCAAAAACACCTAGATGCAAGTTTCCTGGATAAAGGGAGAAAGCCTAGGTTTCTACATACAGCACGAAAATCAAAAACACTTAGATGCAAGTTTCCTGGATGCAGGCAAAAAGCCTAGGTTTCAACATACAGCAGGAAAAGCAAAAACCAACCAGATTCGGGCTTTCAGGAAAAGGCCTACGTGCGTGAAATGGGCAATGCACAATTGTGGGTGACGTGCAGCAGACTAAAAACAATTTGGTAAAAGGAGTAATAAGAGAGGTGGGACAGCTTAATAGGGAGCAGTAATGACTGTGCCCCCTTCCAGAACCTTGCCTACATTATAAGTCGCTGCTGTTGATGGCTGCACTGCAGGCTCCACTGGCGAACACCACCAAACACAATCTGGAGCTGCTTCAGTAGGAGCTGCCCCTTGCCTCTCGGACCTTAGCCAGAGGGAGCTTTACGTGCAGGGGGCTGCCTGTGAGAGGTTCCAGAAAGAGTGATAAGCACAATCAGTGGTGGTGGGCGGGCTGGGAGGAGTCAAGGAAACAGCTCAAATCTTTGGAGACTGGAAACAGATTAGAATACCAAAAAAGGATGGTGCGAGAGAGCACAGCTACAAAATAAGTGAAAACAGTTAAATAACATTCTTTTGAATTATTCAGAGGAGGCAGGCCTACAACTCACCAATGAGGTCACTGATAGAATGTGATCCTCGACGCTGCTGTGGTGGGCTAGACTAAGACAAAGCAGTAGTGGATTACAAAGCCATTCGGGCAAGGCGAAAGGCTGGGAGGAGGCGGGGAAACAGCTAAACTCACTGGAGCCTGAAAATGGATTAGAATCGCAAGAAAAGACGGCGCAAGAGAGTGCAGCTACAAAATAAGTTTAAAGAGTAAATTAAAATGCTTTTAAAGTATTCAGAGGAGGCAGGCCCCCAACTCACCAAGGAGGTCGCTGTAAGAATACAAACCTTGATGCTGTTGTAGTGGAACCCCTCACAACATTACTGGATTGCAAAACTAATTGGGCCGGTGGGTGGGCTGGGAGGAGGCGGGGATACAGCTAAAATCACTGGAGCCTGGAAATGGATTAGAATCCCAAGAAAAGATGGCGTGAGAGAGTGAGGCTACAAAAATAAGTTTAAAGAGTAAATGAAAATGCTTTCAAAGTTTTCAGAGGAGGCAGGACCCCAACTCACCAACGAGGTTGCTCATAGAATGAAAACCTCAATGCTGCTGTGGTGGGCTGGATCCCAGCACAACATTACTTGATTGCAAAATGAATCTGGCCAGAGGGTGTGCTGGGAGGAGGCTAAAATCACTGGAACCTGGAAACGGATTAGAATCCCAAGAAAAGATGGCGTGAGAGTGCATTCTTAAAATTCATTGCTTCGTGCAGCCTGTATGTACACCGTAGTAGATACATCATCACAGACAACATGTGGATTATTGTTTAAAAATGACGCCACTGATCTTTTTTATGAATTGCGTGTCCGTACGATACAAGTAACCACATGTACATGGAATAGATTGTATAACAGAGATATAGCAGGGGCTGTTTGAATAATGAGTGCCCCAACTGATACTGATATTGATTAGCCGAGTTTCTCCTGTAATGTAATCCCTAATGAGGTTTCTGTTTAGCGCAATTATATGCCTTCAGCTCTCCTACAAATACGGCTTGGAAGAACATCTAATTATGAGAAAATTGTAAAGTCCTTACACAACGACAGCATAATCCTAAAATGGCAGCTTTCCTCATTTACTGTATAAATCAAGCATTGGGAAAAACAACAGTTGGGCTATTTTTAATTCAACTGTTTTATTTTCTGGTGGTTGTGTTTGTGTGTGAAGTACCACTTTTAAAATAGTGTTTAATGTGTCATAGAGATCTCATAGGATGCACACAAAACTGGACTCAGATGACAGCATTATTTTTACTTTCAAAAAGTAAAGGGTTCACAATATCAAATAGCAACTGGAGATCTTCAAGGCAAAAGCATGCTCTTCCAAGATGCCATGTGCCTTCATCCACAAATGGGGGACAGTCCTTGTAAGCAAGCTAGATGTTGGCTTTCTCAGATATTGTATCCTCGGCTGTACTGCACCAAGTTCCATCAAGGGAGTAAGCCCGGAACCTGCTGCTTGATCCTGGACTTCCTGCTGTGCTGTCTCCAGCGATTGCACGGGAATTGAAACCAGGAGTACTCCTGACTGCTATCTAGTTCCCTGCCCATTTCTTCACTCCAAGAACCGTACCAAACAAAACCGCACCTCTGTGTCTCTTTTTCCTTGCATTTCTGATTTGATGATAACATTCTGACCCTCATTATAGGCCAGGCCTGCCAGGAGATGCCTGGCCACCACCGGCAAACTTGAAGTGTGGCAGCCCCGATAAAATGCAGTAGCTGGAATTTACAGCATTTTTGCCAGCATTTCTTCCGGACCGGCACACTTGTAATGAGGCCCAGTCTATCTCTCTTTTGTCCCTCCACTCATGATTTGCTTCTTCCTAGGGCCATCCTGGCCCAACCGAACCTTCCTATTATTTCTGTCTTCGTCAGCATCTACACAGTTGTGATCTCTTCCTTGGGAGTCAGTACATCTCCTAATGTTACAACCTTCTCCAGACTTTTGACCACCTCCTTCGTGTGTTGCCCCCCCCCCTGAAAGTCTTCACCCCCTCTGCCTCCTGGTGTTATTACTACATCTAAACTCTCACCTCATCTTTCTGGTGCCACTACCTCCTATGATGTGGCCACCTTCTCTATTCTTCTACTGGTTCCTCCTGTAACTACTCCCTCCTTCAATTCTTCACGTCATGCTCCTCCTGTTCCTTCTGCCTTCTGCATTCTCTTCACATCTCATCATGATGGCACCACCTCCTCCTATCTCTTACTACTCCCTCCTAATGTTGCTGCATCTTCCACACTTTCAGTATGTATTCCTGAATCCCCCCTCTTGTCTCTCATAGCCTACAATCTTCCACAGTCTTCATAACATGCTCCAAGCTCCTTCAACCACCAGCCAGAGTCCGTTCCACTGATGCACACTCAGCAACAGGGTCATTTTAAGCACTTTGGGGGCCCGGGCACAGACACCTTGGAGCACCCCCTCCAATGAACCTAAGGAATTAGGAGTCCAGAATATTTGGTTTCACCCCCTGTGCACACACGATCATTGGTCAACATTAGCCGTCCGCAATGAGAGTAATTGTGTTCTAGCATAGGTGCAGTACTCTATTCATCAATAGCAGTCACATGTAATGTATACCAGCTATAGTATTGTGCAGAAGCACCTTGGAGCGTATCTTATGCGCGGAATGTAAGTTCCATAATAAATGACATCTGACCCAAATAATCGGACAGACTCAAAGAATTTGGCAGAATACTACTTCATTGTCAGCTCAAATAAAGTAGGGAAATCTGGTGACCAAACAACATGCAGTTCACTCACTCTTGGTTACTTTTTCTCACACAAAGACTTTATACTTCGATGAACGTCAGCTATGACGTCATCCTACGTGGTAAACAGTAAAACCTATCAAGGTTAGGGATTGGTTAGGGGAACATATATACCTATAGTGAATAGGTGTTAATAACATGAGTGGTTGCTCCTTATCTAGTAGGCACGCCTCGAAATGCATAAAATACTGATTATAAAAATAAGAACAGTGGTTAGGCTTCTGCAACATCGTATAACATGTCGCAATATAGCCCCTCATGATTGGTTGGCATACTCTCCCAACCTTGGAGAGTATGCCAACCATACCCTCCAAGGTTGGGAGAGTATGGTTGGCATCACTCGCTAGCAGCACGTGAATAGAACGAAACGCAGGTGCAGAGAACCACGTCAGACCACTGCCCACATTGGTCAATTAGCCTAATATTTCTCAACAGTGTGTATGGCTTGCTTCCCTTTCTTTCCAGGTGTTGTGAAGTATCTTTGTAATTATTGAACTGCCTAAGTGGATGCATGTATGTGTTTTATATTAGTGCATGTGATAGTAACTACATGTTTACAGTCATGTTTAATGGTGTTTGTTTGGACATAAAATACATTTTCATTTTGCAACTGATTGTCTAAGGGTTATTTTTGTCTACTTACCTTTTGGACTCATTGTAGACCCCTTACCAAGCTCACGGTTCCTAAGCGCCCGATTCATGGAATTATCTGCAAGTAAAATAGGTTACCTTCCTGGACTTGCGTGGATTTCAAGCTGGCTCGGCATTTCTGTACGAATCGTCGCAGGCCTTGCATGAGACTCCAAGCAGAGCGTGGGTGTGGCTGGGAAGGAGGCGGAACAAAAAAATGGGGAAGAACTTGCAAACAAGTGGCCGACACGAGACGTATTCAAGATTTGATTGCACAACGTCTCGGCTGGGAAATAGCCAAGCAAGACCTTCAAATGATCCACTACCCGAAGGCAGGCATAAGTACACTTGCACGTAGGATTTGCAGAGCGCAGGTGGGGTTGCATGTCAGATTTCGGGGTTTGTGTACTCAATCGGGATTATGATGTAACATAGGGGCGCAGATTTTCTGAGTTATTGCTGAGTTACGATTTTTATACGCATGTTGTCCGAGTACCGGATACAGTTACAGGGTACCGCACAGGATCCCCGAGTCGCAGGCCTGCTTATGGGGGACCCCACACACTGTTTGAAGGGTGCATGTATTCTTGCCCAGAGAAGTGTGTAAAGGTAGCTGTTCTGGCTATTTATGCTTTGCAGGTGGGCGCTTCGGATGCGTTTCGGGTGCGACTTTCAAATACGGATACTTTGCACTGTAAATTCCATGAATACGCAGGGCTTGCATTCTTCTTTCTACGCGCAGGCTCGCTCAGTGTCCTTCTCAGCACGCGCCCCTTGCGAGATTTCTGCCCACATTAGCCTTGACTGTTCGCCTTGCAACCTTGAACTGGTTTGGCTATATCTCCCATGTGTGTCAATCCCAATCATAGGGCGGCCTCCGATACATCTGTCCACCAGGCCAGAGTATAAAAAACCAGACCTAACCACCACTATATGAGAAAGAATTCTGTGGGACTTCCAAAGATAAAGCATTGTACCATGCCAGCATAATATGTTCCGTTAGTCCAATGAAAAGTATAAAAACAGGGGTTTGGGGTGATTTTAAAACTGGACCAACATGGTGTCAAATCTTTCTTTGCACAAATATGGCAGTGTTCAAAGTGCTGTATGTTTGAATCACTAAGCTAAGCACTTTGGGCTTGATGCTCAATGTTTCCCAACACTCGCCCCAAAATTAAAATGCCTGGAACATTGAATAATATAATGCCCATCAGGCGACCTCATGATATTGATGTGATGATTCAATGGCTATGACATCAGTCACTCTACTGGGGTCAATGTGGGTCCAAGTGCCATCTCCTGGTCTCATGGTAAGAACTGCAGTGCACATGCTCAGTTCCCAGTGCACAGAAATACTAAAACAATTAGATATATAGGATCTTCTGCATGCTCGTGAAACCTGATGACATCTGGGGTCAGATTTAGTTCATGTTTTATGTATCAAATTAACTGTGAAATAGCTAAAGCACACTATGATACAGAAGGCCGCGGCTGCATACGTGCTCCCCTCGTCCCTGCCTTCCCACAGGCCTGGTAAACCATTGCCAATGGCAGGTGCAGGACCAAGGGGGACGCTGGTCATTGTTGTTGTTCCCATATGTTACTTGTAGAATTACTGACCAAGCAATCCAGAGGAAGGGCACTTTAAGCACTGTAACCACAATGTATTCCTGGTAGCCACTTTGGTGGTAGAAGAGAGACCTACTCACCTCACCAGGCCCCGATTCTCCTCCCGTTTGGCCCCAACGCATGTATAGGTATCAGAAGCAAAGCTACCATCCCAGGGCATTTGCAAATAGGCTAAGGTGACTGTATCCGGAAATGCCTACAGAGGAACATGGCAAAGTGCGACTGGAACACTTTATAGATGGAGCCCACTTTTTTTTTCACTGAAAGCCTGTTAACACATACACATTATCGATATGCGCATTCTACAACTGTGCATAGTCCGTCCAAACCACAGCAACGATAAACCCCGTCGCCCTTTGCATAAGAACATGTCAAGCATGCTTGTATGCTGCTATTTGTGTTCAAGGAGGTTTTAATAATACGCTATGACAATATACACAATCGCCATCTGATCTCGCCTTTGATCCGCTTTTAGATGCCAATGTTTTTTTATTTTTTATTTATTTATGAATGCGTTATAGTTCATACGAACATTTCACATTATATGCATTATATATTAAATTACATTTATATTACATAATCATACATTCACATAACATTATATTACTTTAGAAAAAGCATAATTCACATTAATTCATCAACTAAAATAATAAAAACAATACATTCCATTAAACAAATTCGCCTCACTGCAATTCAGTATTAATCAACAATAACTAAAACGCCCAACTGTTTTCCTTATGTGTACGCTTTAATTTAGTCTTCTGTTAACTGGCACTCTATGTTTAACATCCAAAACTGACCCACTAGGGCCTAAGACTGACCTACTTTTTGGACTTAAAATATCACTTTATCACGACTCTCTTAAAATGAAATACCACTCAGCATGCTTCCAGATTCTATCCAGTGCAATCTTAAGTACTGTGTTGTTGGAATTTAAACAGTAATGCCAAAAATACGATATGTCTCGTGCGCGCGCGTGTGCGTGTGCGTGCGCGTGCGCGCGTGTGTGTGTGGCAAATCACATTCCACCCGAGTGAGTACTGAATGATTTGCAAAGGCCTCACCCAAAATCTGTGTGTACCTCAGGAGTGGTAAGTGCATTCAAGAGCGCTGCCCATGTTATCAAAGGTACTCATTGATCATTGAGGCACTCCGTCTGCACGTGTTTCCCTTTCGGTTTGCCTGCCATATTAAGGCCCCTCCTGCACGGCCATGCAAACAATAGAAACGCTTATGCTGAGCATGAGCAAATCCTTGTTTTTTTCTTTTTTTTTTAAAACATTTCCTACCCGAGAAATTGAGGCGAAATGTACAACATGCATGGTAAGTGGCAGCCCCTTAAAGGCCGGTCACTTATAGCACACACACTGCACCCAGCTGGATGGATGGCCGACGCCACACCTGCACCCCTGTGACGCAGCGTGCCAAAACACACCTAGATGACAGGTGTGTGCCCAAAAGGAATCACTTGTGATAATGGCCGGATACTCCTTTAGCAAGCAGGCCCCCATTGTATCAACTGTATTTTGTGAATCGTGATCCAACCATGTATATTTATGAGCTATGTTTAAAAGCAATGTTTTTAGGATACATTTTTTGGGGGATAACCATTTTTGAAAAGACATTGGGGAACCAAACTCAATGACCCATCGGATTCAGAAACGGGGTTCCACGGTCTGGTGAAGTATTGACATCTCTGGGATATTTTGAAGGAAGTACCTTTAATTCTTTGATAAAATATAACATTTTCTAATTCATGTCAATCATCTTTTTCTTCGAATTACAATTTTGTTTAACTAGTTTGGTAATATATCAAGTATGGGCCTTATTTGCTGCATAATGGCCCTAGAGTTAGTTACACAGAGTGCTAAGCCGCATACCAGCGGGGCCAAACAAAATGAAAGAGGAAGACAACTGAATGACAAGGAAATGAAGAAAAGCAATGTGTTTGCTCCACCTTGGAATGTAAGTTCAGTCTCCAGGGTTCATTTGAAAAGATTGCATTCTATTTGGGCGCCAGGATAGAAGAGAAACAACGCCGTGCACAGGAGGCGCAGGTAATAGCCCAGATGAGCACTCTGGAAATTGAAATGTATGGCATTGGAAATGGACTATCAGCGGCGTACCAGGGCACACTTCCCCTTAGCAGGGGAAGGCCTGTGCTGCTATAGGGAAAATAGCTCGAGCTTACCCAGAAGAGAGAGAGGGGGGGGGGAGCTGAAGGAGCTGGGGGACATTAGCGGCAAGAGCACCGTCCCCGCCAATGTAAATTGACGCGCTACATAGTCAACAGACACAGCTGGCTGCCCGCAAGTGGCAAGTACTTAAATCCTGGCACTGACAAATGACATATTTTTAAAAGGAGCTAATCAGAGGAATGGAGGTTTTTCATCAGGAGGTGACATGCCGTTGCTGCTTCAGCGCGCCCAACAGAGAAAAATGACTCTGCAGCAACATGCAAGGTGCTTTTTTTTATTTCTCAGTACGTATTTCCATTATTATCTCCCTTGGAGGTGAGGCGTAAGCCGCGTGTACCGTTTCACCCCGAGCGGCGTCACGCCCCAGAGCGATGGCCGCGCACGCTCCAAACTGTGCCCCTCTCAAGACTCGAACCCCTGCACTCCTCGGCCCGATAACGCACGCCACGGTCTCTCCTCGACATTTTTTTGTTTTGTTTTACATTTTCTGTTTATTTGATAAATGGCGCACGCTGAAATCCCCCCTCGATTTGCGGCCTGCTGGGCTCACAGTTGGCTCCGTCGCGCAGGCTTTTAGCCATGGTTTGTTTCTGAATAAACACGAATAAATCTTTTCACAGTGGGCACTCTGTCATTTTCTTCTTCATTCTTTTCTCACAGTTTCCTTTTATTCATTCAGATTGTTACTTTAAATAACAATGACACAAAACCGGTAACACCACCGTGGGACGCATTTTTGCGGTACACTTCTTTACGCCGGACCAATAAAATAAAACAACGAAAAAGGACAGAATTATTAAACTAATATAGCAACACAAAAATGCCAAAAACGAACTTGGATTCTACAATTTTAGGTTAATAGTGGAATGAAAAATGTATATGAGTAAGTAACTGCACTGATGATAATGAAACATTTGATTTATGTATCACTGCATATATACAATTGCCAATAAAAACATTTTAAAATAAAATAAAAGCCTGACTATCCGGCACTTATGGGACCCCAAAGGTGCTGGATGAGCAAATATGATGTATAATCGAATGTTTAGCCGCGGGTTTGAGAGCCAGGGCAAAAAATAATAACAAAATGCAAGAACGTAAGGCCCGCTGACCTAGCAGAAGCTTGTGCCTGGAGCTCCGGAGCCCTTATCTACACGTTCTTGTAAAGGATACTGAACATTCGCATGAAAAATACAGAAGGTCGAAACTGAGAACATCCCAATCGCCAAGCAATCAAATATTGAGATGGAAGAGACTCTCAGTTCCAAGGATATTTACTCTCTGGTAATGTAGGATGCCTAGGACGCGAGGAGGTGAAAACTTCCCGGGCAGATCTGACCATCAAGGTCTCTCATC
The DNA here is from genome assembly GCF_040938575.1 of Ambystoma mexicanum. NCBI lineage: Eukaryota > Metazoa > Chordata > Amphibia > Caudata > Ambystomatidae > Ambystoma > Ambystoma mexicanum. Next base: position 1,400,788,339 of record NC_090922.1, read on the forward strand.
TGGAGAGCAGCGTCAACAAGGTTGAGGTAGGCCAGCAGGATTGAGCACAGAGATTTCAGGAAGTTTTTGAGCGTATGATGAGCCGAAAAGTGACTTTACATGGATGCGAGCTAAAAATCCGCAATAGGAGCCGAGGAGCAGAATGTTTAATCGGAGGCTAGTGTGCTAATCGGAGAGGGAATCTGGCGCAAAGAGCCTGGAGGATCAAGTGTCCCAAGCTATGTCTGACCCGTTTGGCCCAGGCACCTTATTACCCGGGTACTTGGATTTTGTTTATAGGATCGAGAGTTCTACTGCCATCTTCGGAGGATAGCCCAGGGGCAATGTGTTCGCCTTGGACGCATGACGACGCAGAGCAACACAGGTTCGAACCCCGGGTCCGGGCTTAGAAACCTCTGGGTATTAAGAGCGTTGTAAATAACCAATTATTATTATTACTACTCACAAGCCACGCCAGGTTATGCTTGCCTTTACAAAGGTCAATGCTATGGAGAGGGTACTGAAAGCGCCAAGGGATAGGGGCTCAACTACCTACAACAATGATCCCATTTCCATTTTTTCCGGATTTCCCAAAGAGGTTGAGTCTAAAAGAAAAGCCCATGGAAGGGACAAACACATCAAAGCTATGCTAGTCAATCCAACCATTCTTAAAGGGTTTTTGCCTGGTTGAGTGACATAGGGGTCCCACATGTAGTTTCTTATTTTTGGCATGGTCGGGTAATCGTTACTGTTATCCTGTCTATTCTCTAAAATGTCTCTTTTCATATTTACACTTTGCTGTATCCAATACACAATACACATTTTCTAATATAGGTGTCTGCGTTTCAGCATATTAAGATTTGTTACAACAGTGTATCAATTTTTATAAAATAGCACCTCCGCTGGGCATAGGTTTAACTGTCTTATATTTTTTTTAAACGTAAATCTGTTACCTTGGAATACAGAATGTGATCTTCGGTGTGCTCTGCTCCCGCTTTGCTGATCAGACCAGGTGATACGGGGACGTGCTGTAACATTGATGGGTGCCTTTCTCTAGTGTGACGTCATATCACATAGTAGGCAACACCGGCGTTGATCTATGGTCGGCTCAGGGGAGGGATGACTGCTAGGAAGGTAAGAATATGGCTTTGCATTGTCAGTGATAGGGCACACTTAGGCATGCTACCATATCTGTCCTTCTGAAAAAGGGTAAGCCGCATATGAATTTAGGTAGTTATAGGCATATAAATCTCATGATCTCAGACTGTAAGATAGGATATGATATGGTGTGGCATTTATAATGCGCCTATACACAAGTGTTTCAAGGCGTGACGAGGCAAGGGAGGGGGAACACAGGGAAGAGAGACAACAAACTTATTATGCCAGGTGACATTGAGATTGTGCAAGTACGGTGGAGGGAGGAGGGGAAAAGTGTGAGGGGGAAGAGGAGGGGGCAGTGCAGTACAATGGATCACACAGTAAAACATATAAATCTAATAAATACAAATACATTAAAAAGTGAGGCCAGCTGGTGGCAAGTGCAAGGCACTGCGTCGGAAGTTAGAGATGGTCCTGCCAAAACTAGTGCACACAAATCCAACTGGCTTTGTCAAGGCAAGGCACTCAGTGAGAAACATGCAGAAATTATTGATAACTCTATCGGAAAGCAGCAAATTGGAGACTGGTATGGCAGCAATCTCTTTAAGGCCTGAGCTCTTGAGCTGCGTGAGACTCTTATATAATGATCCAACTGCAATTGTGATGACCAGTGGCATCTGTTATGCAAAATTCACTTTACAGTGGGGCACCCGCCAAGCATGTCCACTCTCGCCCTTGCTGTTCATTCTATCACCAGAACCACGGGTGGCAGCTATCAAAGCTGATGACAGAAAAGGGTGTACAGTTTCAAGGAGATATGCCAAAACTGAGGATATATGCTGATATGCTTTTATTATTATTGCAGGAATCTTATAACTTTGATTCCCTCACTAATGGGTCATATTGATAGGTTTAGGCACTTTTCAATTTACAAGAATAACTGTCTTAACTCTGAGGCCATGCCTTGTTACCGTTTGTGCTGGAAAACTGATTTGACAAATTACGGATATATATATGGTGCCCTGATAAAATGCTATATCTGGCAGTCTGGCTACTAATGGCATGATAGACATGATGGAAACGAACCTGAGGATTTCCATAGACTGCTTATCAACAGAATTGTTAAGATGGAAGTCCCTAAACCATTAGCTGGGATGCAAAGTGAATGCTTTGAAAATGATGGGGGCACCTCAGATCACATACATTATGAGCACGATTCCCCTCCCGCCTTCCAGCTGTTTGATGCCCAAACTCCCCTGCGCCTCCTGCTCCTGCACCCCCTCCTCCTAGCAGGCTGGATATCTACAGGGCTAGGAGCTTGCATCTGCTCTCTGGGATAGGAAGGATCCCGCCAGGGTTCTGGCTCTCTTGGAAGGTATCAACAGTCTGCTTCAGAAACATGCCATTACAGTGGTGACCCGGATGCTCTGAGGGTTGGGTACCTACTCAATGTTGTTCTCGTTTCAGAAGTCATCAGGGGAGTGTTGGCTGCAATTAAATCTAAATCACTTGAATAGATGTGCCCTACCTCCATGTTAATGTATGTTTGGTGCTTTATTTTAGTTGCTAGTATGAGGTCCCTTTGACCCTAAATATTCAGCCTCTTTTTTCATCTGTCTCTGCGAAAGAACACAGATCTGCCTTTTTCCCATCTATAGACATGGTAAGTACCCTTTGCTGTACTGTGTGGGATATTGTTATTGGCATATTTTCTTTTCTTCCTCCTTCCCGATGGGTATTGCTGGTCTCCCCACCTAGGGATGCGGTGATCCACAGAGTAGTATAGGGCCAGGTGGCAATGTGTGTAGTTCTGAACCTGCAGATGGAGAGAAAAAATGGACAACAATGCAGAATAATGCATCCTCTTCATGATAGTATAAGTATTGATCAACTGCAGTATCATACGGACCATGCTGCAAAATATACTTTAATATTAATCAGTAGTGTCTTCATTCTTATGAGAAGGTGGGGCGGTGCCGGGTGCTTTCCGAACATCAGACACGTGGACCCAGTACTGCAACTCCTTCACACAAACTGCAAAGTGACATGACATAAATAACAGTGAAAGGCCCTAGGAATCTCTGCTCATTCCAGCGACTGATGAAATTCCTCACAAACATCTTGTCTATCGAATATCACTGCGGCACTGGTAAATTGAGTCCATCTGACACCGATGCTTCAACTGTTCCTTCTCTTGTAGGAGCAAACTGGCGAGACAAAATATTTATACTTTTTGTTAGATCCCTCAGACAGTGCGTCCCTAACGTAGTGCATATCTTAGACAGTTTCCTCTTCAATAGTCTGTTAATCTTTTCTACAATCCTGTTGGCCTGGGATGGTATATATAACACATGTGGTGCCATATCCCCAATAGGGATGCAATCTCTTTAAACAATTTGTTAAAAAGGTGATTTACATTATCAGGTTTGGGACCTCAAATACCCCCAGTGAGGAAATACCTTCTGTACCAGAAATGTGGCCGCTGATTTTGCATCAGGTTGTGCACAAGGGCCATCCTGAAAGAAATGGGAAAACAGACATAATACAAAAATAAGGTAACAGTAATTACTGCACTTGTTAAGCATGTCCACATAGTCAATGTGAAGTTCCTGGAAAGGCTCAGTTGGACGGGGCAATGTGGCGCGCAACATCTTGTGAGTCTGGCTAGTGTTGTAAAGATGACCATTGTGCAATTTGCCACCAACATGTTGATGTATTTCTGCAGGTTGGGGACAAACCAGTCCTCCTGAATATCTGCAGCAATGTGCTGTTTTGGAACATGTGCTGGGTAGTGCAACTGCTCAAAAGCAACCATAAGCAACTCCCTTGACATTACTACTTTAAAAAAAATATATATATATTAAAGTGCATTTGGTTACATTGCAACCTTTTCACACTATTACATAACACATGATAAAAACAGTATAAAACAGCTTACATCACATACCATCAGTACACGCAACCAAATCTATTAAAATTGATACATTGCCATGAACCGAATGACAGAACATCCTCATAATTACAGATTAAAATAAAAGAATGTCACATCATCATTTCCTGGAGATCCCAATATTTGACAAAGGTTTACTGACAGCTATTTCCCATACATGCAAGACATTCACTGAGATGACCAAAGATTCAGCCCCAAAAACACTGCTCCAGAGTTGATTAGATGCAGGCAGAGCACATTTAGCGTATGCTCACTCATATACACTTTCCAACACTTCACATTGAGTTAGAATATGCTGAGCAGATTTAATATTTTTAACACGCAGTCTACCGATTCTGTCTTCATAGGGTATGCCCACCCATGCCCTGTATTTTCAAGTATCGGGAGGTTCTACAGCCTCAACGAGAGAATGAACCTGGTCAGGGCCTGGTTTGCACCATTTGGTTAAATATGTCTTGGGAACACTCAGAACAAACACCTGGTGGGCGTACACCCCAAATTTCCATAAGGTTCCAAGATGCATTAGGTCCTGATTGGCATCAAAAGTTAAGACTCTCACAGTAATCCTGGCCAGGTTAAATCCAAGCCAAAAGTCCAGCATTGGAGATACCTCTATGTGATCCAGATATCTTCTCACCCTTGTTTCTAAGTTCTTGAACCACTCACTCTTCACAAATCTCAGGGCTTGTTGATTTGTGTGCACCAGAAAAGAATCTTTCCCCCCTAGATTGTATTTTATTCTTGCCCAAAATGTCCAGGAAGGGAGAGACCATATTGTAAAAAGAGAGGGTAGACCAAGTTCAAGTCTGATGGCCTTCATTGGTGTACAGGATGGTAGGTTCGACAAGGACCAAATCATCTTTTCCTCTAACTTACCCAGGGGGGCCACCAACCTCCACGGGAAAACCTCTATGGCATACATCATGGTAGGCACAATTGAAGTTTTATATACCAGAATCTTGGCTTCAATACATCTTCTTCCTTGGCAGTCAATAATCTTTTTGAGGGTAAGCCATTTATGCCATAATTTCTGGGTGATGTCATCCACTAAGTATGCACCTGAGAATGTTGTCCTTATAGAGGATTCCTAGGACTGTACTCCTTTGTCCTTTCTAACCGTTCTCCCCAACCACCAATTATGAATGCTCTTTGCAAATGCCCCCTTTCCAAAGACCATAACCTTGGTCTTTTTTATATTTGGTCTCAGGTTTAGGTCAGTTGAATAGCCAAATAAAGCCTGTAATCAGCATTGTAGTCCAATTTCTGTTGAATCTAAAATAACTATATCATCTGCATATGACATGCACACCAGGCCCTTGCCCCCATACTGTGGGGGAAAGGGGAATTCACCACCTCCCCTAGCCTCTGGGCAAGCTGAGATATACAGAGATTAAAAAGCAGGGAGGGGCACTGCACATCCCTGTTTTAATCCCTTCTTAGTATTAATGGGGTTTGATAAGTCCCCATCCTGGGAAAATCAGATTCTAACCTCTGTCTTGCTATACAATGCTTCAATAAAGTAAAGCAGAGATGAGTATATTTGCCAGCTTTCTAACAGTTGCCATAGTTTACATCTGTCAAAGCTGTCAAAGACCGCTGAAATGTCTAAAAAACAGACATATTGTCAGGGATGGCACTCTATTAAGAGTAGCACAAGACACCCAGAAAGGGTTTGGGTGGTTGTGCCAAAATAAAGTGGACAGATAAGTACACACACAGCAGAGAGGAAAGAGAACAAAGAGTAGGCCAGAGTAGCAAGGGAAAAAGGTACAGAATGAATTCCCTCTTGGGGTGTATGCAGATCTAGGAAAAGAGTATTCCACGAACCTTAGGAAATACTCTAGCCTTCTACACAGTTTGCTATAACAGAGGCCCACGCTGTTTGCTCATGGCTTGGAACAACAGCTATGGGTGTCTGTAATGTAGAAACGAAACAAGGGAAGGGGCAGAGGTTGACTGATGGGAACCAACAGACAAGCTCTGTACAAAAGGGTCTACAAACAGTACAAGAGAAGATACTGCAGACAAATCCAGGAAAGGAGGACAAGGGCCGTAGGCAACCGGAGTGAGGTAGGCTGCAGAGCAGGGAGCCCAAAGGACAAAGGCTGAAGGCAGCCGGAGTGAGGCAGGCTGCAGAGCAGGGAGCCCAGAGGACAAGGGCTGAAGGCAGCCGGAGTGAGGCAGGCTGCAGAGCAGGGAGCCCAGAGGACAAGGGCTGAGGCTGGAAAGCAGCAGAGCGTGATCAGCTGAAATGTAGAGAGCCCGCAGGGCAAGGGCGAAGGCTGGAAGGCAGCAGAGCGTGATCGGCTGCAATGTGGAGAGCCCGGCAGGGCAAGGGCGGAAGCTGGAAGGCAGCAGAGCGGGATCAGCTGCAATGTGGAGAGCCCAAAGGAGCAGGGCTGTGAGGCAGGGAGCCTGGAAGGCAATGGCAGGAGGCAGCAAAGCGTAACAGGCTGCAAGGCAGGAAGCCCAGAGGAGCTGGACTGAGGTAGGGAGCCCAGAAGGCTAGGGCTGTAGGCAGCAGGGTGTAGCAAGCTGCAAGGCAGGATCCAAGCAGGAGAGATGGTAAACAGCATACAAAGATCCGTAGAAAGATGCGAAAGGTGGAGGAAGGACTCTCAGATGCAAGAGGCTGAGCCACTGCAGGCAGCAGCCTTTATACTGCCTAGCCCAGCACAGAGGCAGGCTAATTGGTTGCACCTGGCTAAGCACACCTGCAGGCAATCGGCCACCTCCCTTTCTGTTCCTGGGCTGGTGGAAGCAGGGCAAGTCCCTAGGGCTTCTGGGGGGTGTAGTTCCTTTGATAACCAATAGGAACAGCCACGAATCGATGCTTGTAGCCAGGTGCATTGTGGTATACGTAGTTTGTTGGAAAAAATAATAAAGCACCAAAGTCTCGCAAATGGGAAATAAAGTTCCCAAAGTAAATATAGATGGATCCAAGAGTCTGTTGTAAATAAATGATAGACAAATAGTCCATATTGAGCGTAAATGGATGCGCCCGTGGCGCAGGCGTGACACATATAGAGTAGTACCTATATAGCATTTTAATGTGAATATTGTCCAGTTTGAATGTGAAGTGGCACAACACTTTCTAAAACCTGGTTGATGGTAACTTAATAAGCCCTTTCCAACCACCCAAGCAGTAAGCAATTCAAGCAATAGGTTAGTGTCATGATCTCTGCTTCCAAAAGGTCAGGGTTTTCCCAACTCCCTTGGAAGCAGATCCATAACCCAGGTTCCGAGTGCCAACCAGTCCCAATTGGGACCTTTTGGACCCAGTCCTGGCGCCAGTGGCACCAGGCTCATAAATATGCCCCGTCCCAGCGCTGGAAGCGCCGGGCTCATAATGCTTGGGTGGACTTACCTGCAGCAGACCATGCTGCTTACTTGCCTGCCAGTTGAGCCTCTGATCCTCTTCTGTTAGGAACTACTTTTCCTGTTGGGTGGGGCAGGAGCCACTCCCTAGGTTCAGAACACTGGAACTCTTCTGGAAAGCAGGAACTCTTTTCTTACCTAGGCGTGGCTGTGGAAGGAGACACCTAAGCACTACAGGAGGCTATTTAAACCACACCCGATGGATGAATCTTGCTTTGCGTTATTCTGCATCCTCTGCAGCAGAACGCTCATCGTGTCTTCTGCATCTGATCCTGGGCCTAAGGGAAAAGGCTTACCATCCTGAATCCAGTCTTCAGCAACACCTATAAAGACAAGAAAGAACAGGTTAGCATTACGGTCTTCAGTGACAGCGCTTCACTTACCTGGTCCATCGGCTGTCACCAACGCCTCGCGCTGCATTCCGGCATCTGAAAGACAAAGGCTTACCTACTCTTCGTGCGCTCCGGAGGTCTTCACACTGCATTCCGGCATCTGAAAGACAAAGGCTTACCTACTCTTCATGTGCTCCGGAGGTCTTCGCACTGCATCCCGCATCTGAAAGACAAAACAAGGTGCGTTTAAAGACATTGGGGAACTTTAATACTCACGTGCCATTACTCCTTTCCACATCTAACCCAGTGGGTATTCCGGCACCCTGCAGCCGCTCCGAACTTGTACCTGCAAAATAAAAAGACTGTTAGAGCGCATCGTGAAGCAGGCAACAAGCGCTTACTTACGTGCTTCCAGGCGCTTCTATTCATCACACGGGCTCCATCTTCAACTCACTTCAGCCCGTCATCCGCCATCGCCGGAACCCTGCAAAACAAGAGACATCATTACTAAAGACTTTTAAAGACATTAGAAGTACTCGAAACTTACCGTTCGTGCAGTAAACGACAGACAGCAGTCCTCTGAAGTCAAGAGGCCTGCTCCCCTTATCCAGTGAAGAAACTGGTTACAGCACCCTGCCCCGAGGCAGATGGAGAGCACGGCGTTCACTTACCTAAGGTGAGAGCGTTAACCTTTGGGGTTCTACAGGAGAAGAGAAAGGGAAGAAGAGAGAGACATTCAATAACCCAGTTCATTAATCCCATATTTTCTATCTGCAGACATCTTACCCTTCGAGTCAGACATACAGTGCACAGAGGTCCAGCCCAAAGAGCCAGCCGTGTGTTACACATCACCTTTGAAGATACGGTATACGCCCAGTCAAGACCGGCGCCTCTACGGGAATCAGGTGAGCGTTACAGTTAGCAAACAGTCTAACATGGCCAATAATCTATAGTATAAACAATTATTTTAAGATGTGAGTCCATAATGGCGTGCCTGCCTTCAAAACCAGATTTGAAAGACCATCCGGGCCTACCACGCTCGAGGCCTTGATTTTATTGATTTTGGCTTCTAAGTCAGGTGTGAGCTCAGTATTGAGGTTGCCCTGGGCCTAACTTCCCACGGGCAATTTTGGCCACCAGCAAAAGCCCTATCAATAAACTTGACCCAACTGTCCTCAGATACCCCTACCAGTTCTCTTGTGTCCAATGCACTCATTTGCGATTCCCTCCTCCAGTGCCAGAATTTCTTAGAGTCATTTATCCTAACTAACCTATTTAGGAATTTCCAGTGCAAATCATTTTGAGTAAACCTATTATTACTGAGCAAGTTCTTTTACCTTGTCCTCAAACTCACTTGATTTCTCCTCTTTTCATCAACCAGGTAGGTGCTATTTCTACTTATACTTTGTAGAGCTGAGTTTAGCTTGCTCTTCTTTTTGGCAACAACGCATTCAAAGTGACGAGTCATCCCACGTGGGCCAGCCACGAGCCGTCCTATGTGGGCCATTTTGTTTAATCACCTGTCTAAATTCCGTCAGGTCATGAAAGTAATGTAGCTTGGTTAGGTCTATATTATGCTGTAGGTGTAAATTGCTTCCAGCCAGACCGCTATTTCTCAGATGTAAATTCAATTGCTCAATCCTTCTCACTGACCAGCAAAGTCGGTTTCCCCCTGGATTGACCTCTGGGGTACATCCCAGTCTTTCTCTACCATCTTCCCGGAGCCCCTCATAGTTCATTAGCAATATTGCATGATCACTTGTTTTGGTTGTCCTAATCTTCAGCACAGGTTTTAGCCTCACCTGACAGTCATTCATAAATATAAAATCAATTCGACTACTGGCACTGCCATTTGACCAAGTTGTCTCAGCCAACTCTTCTCCCTGCCTTAATGGGGAAAGTTGAAACTCCACCAGTGCTCCCAGCCACTCCCTAGCCCTCGCCCTCGCGATCTGTCACTTATTCCTACCCAGCTCTGCCACTCTCTCTTGTTCTTGCAGGCAGTCCACATTAAAATTCCCCGTTACGATGATAGTTCCTCCTAGGCAGATTAAACCCATCTTCTAAGTGTCTCAACCATGACTTCTATTATTTCTGATGTCAATGCTCCCCCCGGAGGGTCATAGAAGGTTGCCAACAAAGTTGGTATTATACCACCTCCTAGGTTCCTTATGGATGATGCCAAGAAGTTGGGATGTGGCGTGCCAGGACAAAATTCTACAAGGTTGGAGGTTACTCTGGCCCCTGTACAAAGGCCACCTTTGGGTCTACCTTTCAGCGGGGGTCCTTCCAGCCGGAATATTAAGGAATAGCCATCAAGATTAATCGAATCCCATAACCAAGTCACTTGGAGATAGAAACAAATAGTGTCCCTCAGTAGCCTCTGCATTTTGGTGTTTTGTAGGCAAGATGTATAGCCTCTAGAATTCCATGAAGGGATAAACTGGACTTTTGGGGTTGACTCTACACCCTGTCACTGTAATACCTGAGTTATGTACTCCCAGCTGATCCATTATCCAGGAACTGCTCTGGGATTCATTAGATTGCCTTTCCCCGTTCACTGGGGTTTTTCGGGGCATAGGAACAAAAACTTGGATTTCAAAGCCCGACTGACTCAGATCCCTATCATCTTTGCATATCCTTTCCACCAGTAGAGGGTAAACAAACGTTGCCACCACCCAATTAACAGTACCATTGTATTTGGGGAGTTCTAGCTTGGTAAGATCCTTTGTAGTAATCAATCCTAGGTCAGGGATCATATGCAGAAGCTCAAGTAGCCATGATCTGTTTAGGAACAGGCTGCACGTGGTGATGTTATTCTCCATAAACTTAATGTGTAATAAATCTGCACACCAAACTGAGTCATTCTTTTGGGGTTCAAGACCTGGGCCTTAATTCTTCAACCGTTCAGGCCATGTTAGTTGCACATCCAGTGTTAATGTCTGAATATTTTGATGTGGCACCGTATTCTCTTGACAGTTGGTTTTTAAGCAGCAGCTGGTACAATACCTGGTACTGGCGCCTGATATTGGCACTGGGACTGTGGGCCCTGCTGGGGCACCTTCACTGGCACCTCGCCATACCGTTGTTGATATGTGACTGGTGCCACCGGTCTGCTGGGATAGGTGTGGGGTTCATACGCAGCTGCTTGCCTCCACCTACATTCTCGCACAAAATGGCCTTTTCCCCCACAGGACCAACACAGTCCTGTTACTCCAAATCTCTGCCCCATCCCTCCAAAGCCTCCTCCTCTACCTCCTCACCCTAGTTGGAATCCTCCTCTCTCTCTTTGATATCCTTCCTGATAACCTCCGTGGTACCTTCTGTTGTCTGGGTAGCATTCATACCCTGCTGTCCACTCTCAAGCAACATTCTTGTGACCACCAGGCCATTCACAGCTCAAACTGCCCTACGAGCCCGTAATACCTGCACTATGAAAGCTCAACTTTGCAAATTTCTTCTGTGCTAACATCGCTTTAGCATTCTGCGCACTGTCCTCCACTTACTTCTCTTTCTCCTGCCTTCGACAGTAATGATGTGAAGGGGCCCCTGAGGGACCCTCAAATGTGGAAACAAGGCACAGTAACCACACACAAACAGATACGCCAGACACGAGGTTGTATTCCCAAAAGCCAGGGTTTATTGCAAAGTAAATAGTCTCAGTTGGCCAACTGGTCTCACGCCCCACGACGTGTGTCTAACAGACCTCAGGAGATGCAAGAGCGAGACATAAACATCAGTTACATATATACAAAACTAACATCTTACAATCAGTAGTGTCACATCAAAAACTGCCCCTTACACATTTCCTTTGAACTGAGCACGATGATTGACAATCGTGACGAGTATGACACCTCAAACATTTGTTTTAGCAACAGTTTGCAATTTTGTAACGCTGCTGACATAAGTCTTTGTTGAAAAGAACAGAATGCTTCTGTTCTCGCTAGCAAGCTGCATGTGGGGGGGGGAGAGCCACATTCCAGGCCTTCCTATCGCCTACTTTCTATTTGGGTCCTGGGGGTCAACTCGCTCTCCAGGACTCTACAGGGCTCGAGAAGGGGGGCCGCAAAGAAGAACATTATTCAAGCAATTTAATGTTCGTTCCGAGTATTTTCACTGTGTTTTTGAGACACACTGGCACCTGTGGGCTGATTAGGATGATTCGCTGCCCTCTTTCAAGGATAGATCGCGGGAGGAGACCGGTTATTTCTACCAGGGTTGCTATGTTATGTTTCAGCATATTTCCCTTGGCCTTGCATTGCACACTGGTAAAGCTGAATATCATGTCAGCGAAGCATTTAGAACAGAAAGCAATAAGCAAACATTAGAGAAAACAAGATGGCGATTTCTGTCACCTTAAAATGGCCGCACTTCGGTCAAGCTTATGATTATGTATTACTAACACTAAGAGCATGAGACGGTTCGTCTTCGGCCAACATAGTACATTTCCCCATGATCGAGAGGTGTCTGTTTTTCTGGATCGACAGATGTACTACAGTTGCCTGAATCTTAGCCCAACCCCTAACCTTGATCCCTACTACCTTGTGCAAGTCTTTCTGCAATTCTTTTGGAAGTCCCTTCTTTGACATGTGATCGAATATTGCTATATTTTTAGCCCATTGTTCCTCTTTTCCTCCCTCCAAATCTCTTGAATCTGGAGTATGTATTGTGCCTGGTCTTCATCCTCTTTCATAGTACACACCATAACTGAGCATATGTCTGGTGTATCGTGATATGCTGCTCTTAGCAGCCCACACTTGAGCCAGACAATTATTCAATTGGGCATCATAATGGTTGTCATTGCACATTTGCATCCCTAGATAACCCACTTTTTCACCAATCTCATCTCCATAATCTCCTAATAATGCAGCCAACAACCTTTTCATGTCTCGTATCGCTAGTGTAATGCCTGCAGTCTATTTTTCCAGTGCATATATCCATTTGCCTGGTCCTGCTGTGAGCGATGGCAGTGCCTTCATCAAATTGTTTCTATCCATGTGTGGACAGGGCACACACTGTGCCCTCTGGAGACCTTTATGTAACAATGGAAACTGTGTTCCCCCTGCTTAGCCAGTGACTTCCTCCCCACTCACTTCCCCTTCACCATCGCCTTGTCAACTGGTCATGCTCTCAGTCTTGGACCCTACAAAATGTCTACTCTCAGGGTCACCGTAGGCAGCATTTCGTCTCCATGTTCCTCTTCTGTGCCCCATTCCTCCTCCTCTGCTGCTCCTGCATTGACATCTGATCCTATTGACTCGTAGTCTAAACTGCCCGCACGTGGGAATCCCTCTCTATATCTCTCATCTGTGTGACCCTCATCCTTCTTTTCAATATGTACATCCCTAATCACAGTACTCTCAATTCTAAATAAAATATCACCTGCTCTCCATTCATCAATGCTTATTGGGGCTCTTTACTCATCTTCCCTTTAAAGCTTTACTCATGCAAGCTCTGCCTTGGTTCTTCGCAGCACTGTTTCTTACGGTTTTCATGACTTGTTCTCTGTTTCCATAACTAATTGGTTGCATGTGTTATCCGCTGCTGGGGACTGTGAGACATTTTCATAGGTTGTGGGGGCTCTCTGTTGCAGGGCTGCAAGGGGCCATAATCAGGGTTAGTGTAACCTGTGGCTGCTTACATAGAGTAACGCCCCTGTGGGGGTGACAGGGCTGTGGGGGTTCTAGTTATATCGCAGAATGCACGGACTACACTAGGTACGGGGGTGGCAAAGGGAACTTGTATAACAATTTCTCCCTGTTTAGGGTCCTCAGGGACATCTTCCCCATTTTAAACCATTCTCCAAAGCTCCAAAATACTCTTACTATTCTTCAGCTTCCTCCCCTTATATTTTGCAGCTAAATATGTGTACATGTGGCCCAGAACATCTTTATTATTTGTTTCTTCTTCGGGCCCCGGCTTGTACATCCTTCCTCTCATATCAACAACCCACTCCCTATGGGACTTCATAATTTTATTATGGTACAGCAGAAGAGCTGTCCACATGTATTGATGTGGGGTAAGGGCACTCATAGTCACGTCTGATCCTGTGCTGGTAATAAGCTTTTGTTTCCTAAACACCCATCCAGCGGCACTGATCTGTCTGTCCTCCCAACTCTACCCACATTCCCTACTACCCCTCGCCATTTCTTCACCCTATACACAACACACTTATTACACCACACCTCTCTTCACACAACTCAAACACGACCAAACCACACTATAACAACTCTAAAAACACCTTAAATCATAAATCAATAGTACCACAATTATATACAGAATGCTATAGACACTTCCTCACTCTACTTTTCGAGATGAGAGAATGTACCTCCTTATGCCCCATATGCTGGCTGAAGGGATCCCAGGTCCGTCCTATAATGTGCCTACACAACAAAAATCACTCTTATTTGCACAATGGTTTAGACCCTTTCTCTATCCCCTTGCCTCAGGAAGAGGGATTATACCTCCTCATACTCCCTTTCGCTGAGTGAAGGGGTCCCTGGTCCTCCATATACTGGACATCAACTCTATTTTACTTGCAGCTCTGCTTACTTGCAGCTTTGCCTTCTGTCCGCAATGTAGAAGATCCCATTTCCTCTCTCTTCTCTTTCCTCACAATGTATACCGTGACGTAACCTTTCCTTTTAGCGGAGGAGATCCCTCATGCCCCTTCTAAATATAAAAAGCAGAATATATTGCCTTGTGGTGTTCTGCAAACCACACACTCACCATCAACTCACTCCACACACGCACACTCTCCTCATGTTTTTTTCTCGCGCGAATAGGCACATACATCTATGCATTGTCCCGAGTGCCTCCTATACAGGGTCCCATCAATGGCCTGCACAATCTGGGAGCAGAACCTCACTCCAAGGAGCAGGCAGGTCTTCTGGTAACACGGTGCCTGCAAACCTCTTCAGATTGTGCATGGGGGAGTAGTCAATGCAGATGGGCATCGCACCCAGGATACGCGTGTGGAACACCCCCAACTTCACAGAGAGTGTGGGATCACATTTTTAAAGGAATAGCAACCCAAAAATCGAACGGTAAAAATAATCCAAAAGGACAAATAATTACTGCACCGCTTTACAAGGGAAAACAAGGTTTATTACATGTAAACAGGTCTCAGACAGTACTGTAGAACCGATCTGACATGGAGCTTGTCACTTCCAAAGAAGTTACAGGTTATACAGCAGTAAACCGAAAAATCTGAATACATAGGTTACAATTTCTTCCCAGCACCCTCATTGGCTACATGTTCTTCTCCCCCATAGTCATGGGAATTATTGGCCACACCTTATCTAAACCCATTTCCCTAACAATGTGGTGTACTATATCATCACCACTGAATCCAGGTACGGGATTGGTGGTTTGAACTTATTGACATATTAATAAATTGTAACGTTCACTTGATGTGCACCCCTCTGATCCAGGCACGATCAAAGTAAACTGGCGAGGCCAACTCTGCTTTGATAAAATAATAGGCCTTATCATTACACCAGACACTGCATCGCACACAAGCTGCCTCCCCGACCATGTACTAAATGTATTGGCATCACCTCTGCTTCTCCTAGCCTAAATCACAGAATGTTCCATGGACAAATCCCTCCTTATCTCCTTCAAACCACAGGTGCCCAGTAATGACGTGACTGGGGCACCACTATTGAGTCTGAATTTCAGTGATTTATTTGTTTTTGGTTGTACATGTGCTTGTAATTCAAATGGGATGCCCGTCCTTGAGAGAGGGCAGTAGTGCTCTAATTATCCTCCTTGCCCATTGTCATCCCAACACCTTGTGCCCTATTCTCACAAATGAGTTCTTCAAATGGCACATCACTTCCTGCTTCTCCCTATCCTCACATTCCTTCCTACCATGTTCAGGCCCTGCAGCCGTATACAATTACTGTTAATCTGTGCGCCGTGGTTTCCCCTGACCTCAGCTTTTCTCCTGGGGAAAGGAGAAAGGATTTGTGAGACTGAACTAAACAGAGCCACAACTCGATATCAGGACCTGTGTTATATTCTGTTCTTAGTATACTAGGCCTTAACATCCAATATTGCATCACTTCTGCCATGTTCACACATTGACCTCTGTTCTACCACATTACCTTTTTGACTCCATCTTCCACCTGTTTTGGCTCTCCTCAAGCACTTCACTACAGACCATAACTTTGCATACAACAACTAAACAAAGGGCCTATAATACTGCCCTGTTTTTCCCCCATGTCTCTCTGCAACTGTTTTTGCCCTCTTGTAACTAGCTCCTAGATGCCCACGGTCTTTGTACACTTGTATAAATGTTTAAATAAAATAAAATACAATAAACAGGACAAATGTATATTTGTATATAGGCTGGCTGACTACACAGCTGCCATGTGGAACAATAGCAAGGCTGATGACCCTTTGATTTTCCAGCAGGAAGGGTCACACCACAGGACACAGAAATGTCCACTGGAGGTGTCTGGAAATGGTGCTTCAAAGGCAACTTTGACATAACAAATCTGCTTCACACCAGGGCGCGAGTGCATTAGAAGCCAGCAGGCATGAGCAGGGGCAAGGGTTAGAGTAGCTAGAGAGGGAAGGTAGGCCTGGAGAAGTGTCCCACCATCTTTCTTTCTGTTAAGTACATTTCCCTTTCCTATCCCCTCCATTTCCTGGAAGCAAGGTACTCTGGGTATGATGTCATGACGCAAAGGGCACTGTTTCAAACACAGTTATAGTGCGTCTTACAGTAGGCTTGGTTTGTACCCATCCACTGTGGCATTTTGCTTTTAAAATGGGAGTGCATCCCATAATTTTGTATTCTTCTTTGGAACATCAGAAGACGAAGAATACACTTTTGGACATCTGTTATGAGTGCAGTCCATTTGGAAGTCCTCTGACACAGAGGTGAAAAAAGAAGGCATTCAAGGCAGAGGAGAAATCTGTCCCCTAAACATCCACAGGAACAGTGGGGTGACTGCTGTTGGACCAAGGATTCACTTGGTCTAACAGTGGCTACACTGGAACCAGGATACTGCCATAGGAGGTGAAGTGTCCCCTGTAGGTGCCAGCCAAGCTATCTTGAGTAGTGGTGCAGCAGAAGGGATTAGCTTATCCAGAGCCCCTGGAGTCAGACACCCAGCAATTCAAAAGTCCAAGAACAGGTGGAATTCTCTCTCAAAGATATTTTTGCCAACCCTCCCGCAGGGTGGATTTGAGGACCAAAATTGTCTGGCCAAGAAATGCATCCATTGGATTATGTCAGTTAACTGCTGCATTTTGATAATTTGGCAGGACATAGTAAGGTGCTCACAGAAAACAATGCATGGAAGATACAAAGATAGAATACAGATAGACACTTACCAGAAGGGTTACAGGATATGCATCGATGAACCATGACCCACCAACAATCTAGCATATCTTTGAGAGGACTTCCTCCACCAACTAGCCTAGTTATAAATGAGCAGGGTAAAATGACTGGCGGTGGGGGACAGAGCCAGCGTAGTGTAGTGTTATCATCACTGAGACCTGAGATATTATCATCACATGCAAGGCATTAAGTACCCTTCTTAGGGGAAGGTTTGTAAGGTGTAGAGTGATGTTGCCTAGAGACCAGGGCTGTTCCACTTATTTGGCAGTGCAAACTGGTCACTTGGAATATAGCTGGTTCATCAAGACAGGTGGAAGACCTGAACTGGCTCAATTTCATTCAAGGTTTTGTCCTGGTATTTTTCCAGGAAACTTATAGCATTGACCTTCAAGGTTATCAATCTTTTGCCACCCATGCAGTTAAGGCCTCACTAAGGTGCCCAAGTAGGGGACTAATGACATGGGTGAACATTAATATCAATTGGCGGGTAATGGCATGCCCAACAGGACATGCCGATCTACATCACCTGGTGGCACAGGCACCCGATGGTTGCAGTGACCTCCTGTTTAATGTGTATAACAGACCCAATGCAAGGGATCTTCCCATTATTTTCATAAAGATTCAAGAAATCATTGGCGATAGGGAGGGCTCAACCCTGAGACAGTCCATATAGTAGGAGATTATAATCTTCAGCTAGAACCAATTAAATAACTTAAGAGGATGTGGTAGGATCAGGGCCAAGCTTGGGGCATACCATCTCTAGTAGCATATCCCCCGCAGAGGAAATATAAAACCAGAGATATATGGGCCTGCGTCCCCCACATTGAAAACATCTGCAGAGTTGGAAGTTACAGTCGAACGATTGTGTCAGAGTTTGAGGATATGGAAGAGTATATCTTGCCCTACGTCACCATCACAAAGTCATGAAAAAGCATGCATTAAAGCATCAGACATGGTATGATGATAAGTGCCGAGTGGCAAAGCAAAAGATTATGGACTGTTTGGCAAAAAGCCCAACCATGGACAAGATACATCAAAGGAACTGTAGGGGGTTTTACAAAAGCCTGACAAAGGCCAAGGAAGCTTTCCACGTGAGACCCAAATTGGATAAACTACTGCCATCTTTTTAGATGGGGGATTCCACACTGTTCTGGAAGTTGGCAGCAGGTGGGTGGGGCAGCCGTAAAGACTGGAGGGGCTATCTGTACTTTTGCCCTCTGTATGGCAGAGTAGCCGCACAGAGAACTCGAGCCAAGGCACTCTCTTGTGGTAGCAATGGACGAGCAACCAAGACTTAAGCTCTCAGTAGGTGATGCGAGTGGGTTCTTAAGTACAGTGAGTCCCCAAGCCCCCACAAAGGTATGTCCACACACTATGGTATGTGCTAACACAATTCTTTATATAAAAATAAGGTTCAAAATATATACATAAATCAATAACACACTTTGTAGTCTGGTAATTCTAATATGACAAATATATACAATGGACCTCATAACGAGGTGGGCGGTAAGGGGTTAACGGCGCCGGTATAGGCGCCGGAGCCATTAACCCCATACCGCCCTATTACGAGGTCCCCTAGTGGGACCCGCTCTGGATGTCTGGTTTTACCAGACGTCCTTAGCGGGTCCCACGAGGGGGCCAGCATCCTAACAACGGGCCCGTCATTAACGGGCCCGTTGTTAGCATGCTCCCCATTCCCATTGAGCCCTATGGGGGCTCAAATGGGAATAGGGATGGTCCCGGTCTGGGTTCCTTGAATGGGGAAATACCGGGCCCTCCAAGGTCAAAATGGCCCGGTATTTCCCCATTCAGGGAACCCGGACCCGAGTTTGGAGGCAGCCATGCCTTTATTAAGGGCATGGCTGCCTCCAAACTCGTAATGTCTATGTTGTACCACACTTAGCTTTAGATTCCTTTAAAATGCCTCAACTGCTGACAGTTATAATGGCACACCAATCATGCAGCAAGGTGTAACAGCATAGATCAAAAGGAAGGAAGGCAGGTTAGGTTAATCAATGGCAGAATGCTTCTTTACCTACTAAGACACACTTCTGAGTGTGGATCCCTCCACCTGGGCAACCTGTAATAAATGTGTCAACAAGCCTAGTCCATAAATGTTTACTCAGTCTTGTTTCTTGGTCAAAAAGTTCAACCACCCCAATGTACCTGAGATAGAACAGTTTCTTCGATGGTTCGTCGACGGATCCCTCGAGGGTGGACTCCCTTTAAAGCAGGAGCCACAGGGCATCGAGTTTCTCTAAGAAAAATGGAACACTAGCATCGAGACAGCAGCTTCAATCTTCGTGGTGCTCTTGGACGATCGTTAGAGGAATTCCTGGGAAGATGAGGCATGCGGTCCACCTAGATGCAAAGTGTTTGGTGCCGCAAAGAAGACTGAGTGATGGATGTGGGCCCGGCAGCGGACGTTGAGTGTTGGGAGTTGCTACAGCGGTCCTCTGGCCTGTCGGTGCTGCAGCTGCAGCATGTACCTCGGGATAGATGTCGGCGATTGGGACTCGACCACAGGGTGGTACTCAGATATTCACTCCTTCAGTGTCCTCGGGATGTCTTTGTTGACTTCGGGTGCAGGAACCCCACCAACAGACTTTCCTCAGTAGCTGATGACCTCTCCGGTGGGACAAAGTGTTAGATAGTGATGGCAAGGGAGCACTTTGTTCAAATGTTCTTAGGCAAGGTGGAGTGTTTGCAGCTCGGGTCGTCGAGCAGCACAACATCAAACTGTCCCCGCTTCTGGGCGACATGAGTCGACTGGCTTCCAGCAGTTACGGAAATCCTCCAAACCCTGGTTGACGGCAATGGACTTTAATGGCCTTGATGTCCCGGTCCTATATTCTCGGCGGACCCTTCCTCCAGTCGACTGCCTTTCGGTACTGGTTTCCAGGGTGCCTCGATGTAGAGCTGCAGTTTTGCATGATGGTCCCACGTAGCTCAGAGAGAGGTCTCCTAGCCAGGTCCTCTCTCGGATCAGTCCTGGACAGCTTTTAGATTTTGTCAAAGGAAAAGCAACAGCAATTCTTCTTCTTCAAGCTGGACCTCAAGGATGAGATTTAAGTTTCAACTTCAGCTTCTGAACAATTTGGTGAGTGACAGGTCCCCAGATACACACATCTGTCCCTCATTCACTCTGGCTGAGCCAGGCTCAGTCAGCCAATCACACAGAAGGGCATTCATGCGGGCAGGCAGCCAATCAGGCTCACATGCATGCTGACCATTCACTGTCACCAAGACACCATAACAAGGAATGTGGATTGGGGCAAGCAGCCAGCATGTCAGCACACCGCACTGCATTCATGTCAGTTTCAGGCAGGGTGTCTCATTCATTGTGTCACACACATAGAAACAAGACGCCCATAATAGAGAATGCATATTGCTCACACACTCTATTCACACAGGTCCCACCCCAAGGGTGTATCCACAACATACAGTCACTGGGAAGGCTCCAGCCAGTCTGGCCTGGACTTCCCCACAATACCATTTATGGTTCTTCCACCCAACAGCCAGTCAGGCGAAGGGACAGAGTCAGGTCTTCCCAGGATTTTGGGAAAACAAGGTAACAGGCAATAGAAACCACGAGGCAATAGTGGCCATCTTGCTTTCTATCAGGAATCCACTGATTCCTATGACAGGGCCTGGGTATCCCAAAATGAAGGATACTCAAAGCACCTGTTATTTCAGCATGGAGCTGCCACCTGCCCATACCGTGCTCTGTGGGCTACACACAGGTGCCCTAAAACATAACCTAGGGGTACAGGGTTGTACCCCCACCCATGGGTGCCATAAGGGTATACCAAGGGTCTCTCTTTACCACAACCAAGAAGAGGAAGAGCTTTACTGCCAGGGGACCCAACTGGACTTCTGTACATAAATCAACACAGAACACACATCATAAGGGAGCACAGGACAAGGACATGGAGGCCATGTCCCTCCAATACATTTCCAGCATCACAGGAGCTTACTCCAGTGTGCTATCAGCCAGGAAGTATGGCGTTCCCATTTTTCAGAATGATATTGTAGAAGTCTACCTGAGAATCAGGTGGGAAATTACCATGAGGAGAACCACCATGCCCCTGTAGCCCGCTTATCTTTAGAAAGTATGTGTAGAAGCAGTCTTTCTGCAATAAGGGGGCAAAGCGGCAGGCCCTAACAAGATCGTCATAGACTTGTATAGAGACGAGCCGTGTAAATGGGTACCAACCCTGATGAAAATGTTCAATGCAGTGATCAATACAGGGTTGGGCCCCAAATTCTGGCAGATGGCAGACATCTTCCCAAACTATAAAATGGGCGAGAGTGGTAACCATATATATTATCAGCCTATTTCTCTGCTCTATAGCACAGGAAAAACATTAGCAAGGGCACTATCATACCATCTCCAGGATTGGGTCGATAGTCACGGTATAATACATTCACTGCAAGCCAGATTTCAGAAACACAAAATAACCATTGACCAGTGCTTTCCACTATTTTTCCTATGCGAAAAGTACGTAACCCTGAGGGCAATGAAACTCTATGCAGTCTTCGTGGACCTCTAGATGGTTTTTGATGGAGTTCCACAAGACCCATTATGGAGTGTTAGGAAAAGGCAAATTCCCTAGCACTTAATTGAAATCATGAAAATGCTTTACCACGAAAATGAGGCGGTAGTACGTTTTGGGTTACATGGGGAAGTTACAGACTCCTTCACTCGTGGCGTCAGGCAAGGGTGAGTTCTTGTCCCACTGTTGGTCTGTTTATCAGTGAGGTCATTAGATGACTAGTGGTCAAGGATTGGCAATAATAAGGTACCAGTTTTATTCTTTGCCAACGATGCTGTCCTCTTGACAACATCACCAATGGGCATTCAGAGTACAATGGAATGATTTGTGAGGACATCTGATGAGATGGGACTAACATTGAACCAGAACAAAACAAACATGATGATCTAGACCAGCAAATAAATGTACTTTGAGTGTGATGGTAAATGGTGGTAGGCTCTAGCAGGTTGGATCCTTCAATTATCTAGTGCTGCAAATTTAAGAAAACTTCTCATGGTCTGCACAACTAATGGGGTTAAACTTGTGGTAGCAGAAAATGTGTTCCTAAAGATGTTGCTGAGGTTACCCCAGGGTGACCTAATACCATTGTCCACTAGGAAGTAGATCTGTGCCCACTGGCAGATCAGGTCATGACTAGTTCAGCATTATACTGGGTTAGGTTGTGGATAACAAAGGGCCTTGTATGCTAAAGGGAAGCATTGAGTCATCTACTGGCCCAAGGGTGGGCGGGGGCGGTGGGGGCTACCATGGGTTATCCACATGAAAGAAAGCCTCAGGGTGGTTGAACTGTCGGAAATGTGGGATGAACCCAGTGTACTGGCCAGAGCATCAAGGACCAGGCTCAAAGATGCTATTCTACAAGAATCCAAGAGAACCAGCAGATAGTTGTGTCAGGGGTTAAGTCTTGGGCCATGCTTCGTTGAATCAAAGGGAGATTTTGGATATGAAGAATACTTGGATGGGATCACCCTGGCCTTCCCCAGATCCCTATATCTAGAGTTGAGAATGGGTACTCTCTAGCTTGCAGGATTCACAAGCACATGGAGGGCAGGTAATACGAAAACATGCCCAATGTGCATAATGGGTGAAGAAATGGTCACGCATTTCTTGTTCAGCTGTAACCAATTGCAATCATTGATTGTGCCATTTTTGAAACCTATTCCTTGGGCACGAGGTCGCACTGTAGATGCGATGGAATTCTGTAAATGTACATCTGAAAACCTGGTGGTGAATTCAGTGGCTAAGTATATACACTGTGCCTGGCTGTGTAGAGACAACTTGGTCAAGGCTAGTGGCACACAGCTAGCCTGAGCTTTGGCACCTGTGTATTGAATGGAAAAATAGAAACAACTGCACTCGATTTCGCACTTAGTATTTGTTTCTCGGGATGAATTTTCTACACAAAGGTCTGGTAATCCATAGAATGAGTCAGGGCAACAATGAGGGTCATGAAAAATATGCATCTCATTGCCCTTGATATATCACCTTCTTCTTTTATTTAGAGATCCTACTGATTGGATTTATTTTATGATTTGTTTTTATTGCGATCCCTAGGTTAATCCCTGCTATTGATGCATTTTTACCATGATGAATAAAGATGAATTGTAATTACTTAATTGTAAATTGTTTGTATGTAAATGATGTTTTTTTTGGCCTATGCCGAGTAAAACCTTGTTGAATTGAATTGAATGAAGCTGTCTTTGAGCCCCTTTGACCGTGTTCAATTCCTTTCAAACTGATGCACAACCCATGGCGCTTGGTTTTGGCACTCCAAAAACGTTGAGTTGCTTACCTGCTTCTTTACGCCATCTCTATGCTGTCTCGTAAAAGTGAAGGTCAACGTCACCACCTTGGCTCGGGAGCCAGCTCAGCGCTGTGGAAGCATCTGAAATTCAGAATCTGGACCATCACATGGACCCAACAGAACCTTGCCTCGACCCGACTCGAACACCGACTTGACCCACTAGTAGCCACTGATTGACTCAATCAAGCGGTAGCATTTATTTTACCTGAATGGACCTCTGACTCAAACCGGTTAAGACCCATCGACTCCCACTATCTTGAGTGTGGATTGAATTGGCACTCACAACAGTGGGAGTTGATGGCGTCCAAATTGTTTGAGTTGGTTGTCCAGTTGGGTCAAAATGATGCGACTGCTGGATGGATTTGCCTCGCTCTGTCTCCACACAATCTTCACCGCAGGAACATGCAAAAAAAGCCTGGCAAGACGTTGTTGAGCACCTAAGTGAAAAGTACCGAGAAGAGCGTCCTCCAGTCCACCTTTCACCATAGTGAATTTAAAGTTCAACTTCTGTACCTTTTTATTACAAGCTACCTTCTTGAACATTTACATTGTGCCAAATGAGTGCCTGAGCCCCCTTGCTCTTCTACCAAGAGTGCTATTCTGCAAGATATTGCATTTTCTGTATTTCTTTACGGGTGAGTTTTTGCTTGTGTTTGTTTAGTGACATATTTGTATTTTATTGTTTAATTAATAGTCTATATTTTTATATAAGCATGATTGGACATTCTTTTATTTTGGAATGTTTGTACTATTGCTGTTTGGGTTGTTACTTCTTTCAGCTTGCACCCCTCTCGAAGATATAGGGGTCATCAGGAGGTGAGCTGACCAGCAAAAATGTGTTGGTAACACTGTTAACGCTGCATTACCACTCCACCCAATTCCGAGTAGGGTGGAAAGCAGAAGATTTACCTCCAGAATTTTGCTGGAAGTAAATCTTGCCACTTTCCGCCCATTTGTTGCATTATTACCACAGCGCTATTAGCGCTGAGGTAATATCACATAAAATGTCCCATTGGGTACAAAGGACCCTATGGGAATGGGGACTTACCACCCACTCTGCAACACGGGATCCGGTGCTAACAGGGCCAGATCCAATTGCGGTAACGCAAATTGAGCTGGCAGTTTTGCGGTGGAATTACCTTTAGGATACCGCCAGACTTATGATAGAGCTGTTAATCTGTCTTGTTCTGTGATTTCACATAAGATGAAGGAGTTATACCTTTTGGGCTGTGCCTGTTTCAACTTTATGGCCGTCATTACAACCCTGGCGCTAAACCATGGCGCTATTAGCACCATGGTTGGTGCCGGTGTTGTAACGAGTCCGCCATGGTGGAATGGGGAAATACCGCCCCATTCCAAGGTTGGCGGGGCGGTATTTCCCCATTTCACCATGGCCCTTCCCCATTCCCATTTTCGCCCCATAGGGCTCAATGGGACTGGGGAAGGCGCTAAGTACGGTACCGCAAATTGCAGTACCGTAATTAGCACTGAGGTCCCTTTGCGGCACCCTACTTTAACGGCTGGTAAAACCAGCCGTTAAGGTCGGGTCCCGCAAAGGGACCTCGTAATCAGGCGTTAAGGGTTTAACGGCGCCAACACCTTTTACGGCGCCGTTAAACCCTTAATGCCAGGGTCGTAATGACCCCCTATGACTGGCATCACCGCTGGGTTAGTAGTATAGCCGGACTGAGCAGGCAGTTTAGCCACTTCTGAAACCTGTACTCATGCAGATCATTAGTTATTTCATCACACTGGTGGCCAGTAGTGGAATTTGGGTTATATGTCTAGATTCCATTAATTGAAGGATGTATAACAAAAAGGCTAGTTTTATTAGGCTGATTTGGGGCAGCCTAAAATATGTGAGAAAATTGCATTTTGGGTGTTTACGCCCCAAACTCCCCAGCACCTCCCCTCGCCCATCCCCATCTTCTCCCACATTAGTGGGATTTACTATTAATTGGTGTGTTTACTCTCTAACAACTCTGTTGTGCTCCCTCCACAAGCCACATACATTGCGTGCCCCACCCCTCACACCTTACAATCCTTACAACAAACATATACACAATGTACACATCCACACATGTACCATTTCTCCATGTCTTCCCACTTCTGGGCCACTCCAATGTTGGGTCGGCCAGCCCCTGCACGCATTT
This sequence comes from Ambystoma mexicanum, assembly GCF_040938575.1. Taxonomy (NCBI): domain Eukaryota; kingdom Metazoa; phylum Chordata; class Amphibia; order Caudata; family Ambystomatidae; genus Ambystoma; species Ambystoma mexicanum. Next base: position 1,400,813,941 of record NC_090922.1, read on the forward strand.
GCGTGTGGTGTGGCAAGGGGTGTGGCCTCAGCAGCAATCGTGCTTCTGTTTTCAGAGTTCTGTGACAGCAATCAGTAGATTGCAGCCAACAGACCGTAAACGTGTATGGTTCTATGTCTCACTTCTACCTGTTCAATCCCTACAGACTGCACAGCTAATATCAGAAAGACTGATAGGCAATTCTTTAATTGGCCTTCTATGTGCTTGGACATGGGCTCTGGTCAGGGAATGGCGGCCTTTGCACTTTGTGAGCTATGCCAGAAAAGGGGACTCTGCTGGTTTAGAGCCTCCAAGCATTTGAGGTAGCTATGTGGTTGCAGGAGGCCAAGGGGGTCTGTTGTGATCTGGAGTCCCCAGTCAGGTGACAAGTCCACTGAAGGGTGTAGATAGTTGTTCCTGACATTCTTTTTAGAGGGTCTCACAGAAACCCAGAGCCTCATCTAGGTACTGTGTTTGAGTCAGGCTTCAATAGTGTCCCATTGAAGTATCACTTGAGCTCAGCTTACTGCTAGGAAGATCCTCATAGAGTAGAGGAGGTTTGGCTTAGCTGAGCAGAAGCACAGCTATTTGGCAATCCTGGCAGAGAAGAAACAGAGGGATGTACCTACTCTAGTAGAACCAAAACAAAAAGATAAAGTGATGCTGGCTCTGTGGAAAGTGGAGCTCTGGACAAGGGAGAAGGCCACAGACAATCTTCTGGTGAGGAGGGGAGTGTTTGCAGTGGCGGCACCCAAAGGAAACCTATGCCCAATATCCTCAAGAACTTGGTTGAACAGTATGAGATGGTGAAGGATATCTTCATCTGGTTCAAAGCATGGGAGTTAGCCTTTAGACTCCAGAAGGTAGAAGAAAAATTGCGGGCTGCATCCCTGATGCGCTGTCTACATTCATTTGTCTCCTGAGATGAAGCCCATGTATACCAAAATGAAGGCTTCCATCCTCAAGAAGTTCTGAAACCCTCCAGATCAATACCTATGGAGCTTTTGGAGAACTCACCAAAAAGGGGAATCAAACATGTGAGGTCTTTACACAGCAGTCCTTAAGAAATCTGTGTGAGCGTGTTACTGGTAACAAAGTTGACACATTTGACGGGATGTGCCATATGATAGCATGTGAGCATGTCTGTAAAAACTGTGAAGCAGAATTACACCAGCATATAGTCAACAAGAGTGTTGACAGGCAGATGAATACGCCATTCATAGCTACTACCACTTCCCACCCCAATATTGCATAGATCAGAAGTGTTACTCACTAAGGCGACCATACCAGTCGTACCCAAGGCCGGTACAAGAGGAAATTGACCTACTGTACTAAAGATGGTGAGAATAAGCAAACTCACTGTAAACTGACACACATGCATGCAATAGACACAAAGCAAATATACACTCATCATGTAGAAACATGGACACTTGGTCCAATATGCATGTATACACAATATGGCTTGCAACCATGAAGACATAAAAAACATATCATAAGCAATTTATACGCTGAAAGCAGCATTAAAGACATACCTATATAACTGTCCAACATAGAAATGCAGCAGTAGTGAGGAGTCATCTTTTCCCAAATGGAAGTTGCAGCACACATTGAAATGAGTGTAAGGCCTTGAGACTTCATGGAAACTCAAGCTGCTGAATTTATTGAACTACAGACCCATGCGTGGCACAGGCAGTAGCTGTGCAGACACGTATCACACATGAACTGAAAGAGGTCAGCAGGAGCCCCCTTGGAGAAATTCCTGTTCGATATCCCCGGGGCTCCCCGTAGGACGGAGGGCAGCTGGGTGATTGAGGGAAGCTCAATACCGAATGCCTCAGCTGATCTACGGAAGTAAGTACATAGCATCGGCCTGGCAAAATGGAAACAGGGAAGGGAATTGTTTGCATATTGGGTGAATAGTGACAAAATAAAGAGGGCTATGCAATGATGAGGTATTAATGGTGATAGGATATCCTGCAACAAGGTCACCGAAGATTGCATAGTATACCTTGTTTTGAGGTAATATTGATGACTAATTACCTCACCAGGTGCTGGGACTATGGCCGTATTTTATTTGTGGTATATTCATTTGTACGTGATTGCTGACGCCAGCCATAATTTGTAAGATGGTTTAGTTCTTTGGAAATTGAACTTTTGTTTATATTAGGGTATATTGTGGAGGATGTGAAGATGGGCATGGTTTGGAGCGTGGGCAATGTTTGTGGTGTTGCCCGAGGTAGGATGTTGTGACATAGAAGGTGTGGTGTTGGGGGGGAGACAGTGAAGGGTTTGAATAGAGGGACATTTTGTTGGAAGAAGAGTGTGAAGGAGGGGTGAATACAGAGTAAGTTGGAACTGAAATAGAGGTTTTGTAACTATTGGCATATATATTGTGAGGTGCTATCATCAGAGACACTCCCCTTATACATTTATGTAAAGCATTACCCAGGAACAAGGACATAATAGTCAAGTACTACACCCAGTAGGTGAAAGACACTGCTGGCAAGATGTATATGCCATGACTGCAGGAGGGCACACTTTCGAGATAAGTACTGCAACACATGACAACATATTTGCATGCCACACACAAAGGGAAGAAGTTAGAAAAACGATTAGCCATTCCCGAATGGTGGGAGATGTATAGGGATGAGACAGAGAAATAGCCTGCAGTAGAGTTGGGGAGGGCAGAGCGGCCTCGTCTCATCCTCCTCCTCCTCCTCCTCCTCCTCCTCCTCATCCTCCTCCTCCTTCTCCCCAGAGCACCAATCCACAGGGACTATACCCATTACAAGAATTAAAAACAGCTGCAGGATACACTAACCCCACATATGTTCCACCACGTATGGCAGTGAAGATGTTATGAATAGAGTAAATATAAATAAACACAATTCTCTTTCTGCATGCAATTAATATGCTGAACATTGTGAGTTACAGGAAAAACTGATAGAGGATGAGTAGGAGATCCGGAGACAGAGACGCAGGCAGGGCAATAGGGAGGGGACAGCAATTGCCCTGAACGAATGGATGGTAGGACAAGTGATGGTTAAATTAGATGGGAAGTGTATGGATGATTTTGAAGAAAGAGAAAGGGAAGTTAGAGAAAGACTGGGGAAGGAAGAGGAAGAAAAAAGAGAACAGGAGACAATTGAAGGAGAATAGGAAAGAAGTTACGAAGAAGAGAAGGAGAAGGAAAAGAAACAAGAGGTAGAGAGAAGAAGAAAAGGAAAGAGAAAGCAAAGAGATGCGGAAAGGCAAGAGGAAAGGAAACGAGTGGAAGAAAGAGATCGGGAGAGACAATTAGAGATTGAAAGAAGCAAGGAAAGACAACTAAGAGAGATAGATGAGATTATCAGGAGATGTACAGGCCTGGATAAAGAGAGAGAGAAACATAGGAATTGAGTGGAAGACAAATGAGTTGAGAGAGATGTATCAAGGAAGAGGAGGAGATACTAAAAAAGCATACTCTTCCAGCTGAAGATGAGGGAGAAGCCATGCGAAGCAGGATTGTTAATGTGAACAGAAGCAGAAGGAATGGGGCAAGTAATATAGCAAAGATAAGAGTAGGGTCTCCACAAGGCAAGCAAGGGCACTTATTAGAAGAGGTAATGAGCTGGACATTAGGAGAATAGGTTTTGAGGACTGGTTAGATGTTGAAGGTGATGGAAGTGTGGATAGAATGTTTATAGATGAGGAGGAAAGCAAAGAGGAAAGGGTTTCATATGCCTCCTCTATAAGCCCGAGAACAACGAAAGAGAGAGTAGTAAGATTTGGAAGAACCAGAGGGGGGGGAAGCCAGAACCTGGAGAATATCCCAGACGTCCAAAAAAGTGATCAAGCAGTTTGGAAGAGAGAACCCCATATGTGAATAGGTTGAGAAGTTTACCGGGATGAAAGAAAGTAAGCTTGACAGCCATACAGTTATAAAACCAAATTGGCCCTCATTACGAGTCAGGCGGTAACCCTGCTGTAGCTACCGGCACCAGCACATATTGCAGAGACAATTAAAAAAGAAAGTGGGGAGGATCGGCCACCAGGGGGCGCACGGATGAGCCCGCTCTCTGTGTGAGCTCCGCACCCGAGGTCCTGAAAGTGGTCCTGAGCCCACAATTTGTGCCCCCCCGGGAGCTGGTGATGAAGCATAAGGCATGGGAAGGTGACCCCCCCACCCAGGAAAAAACCTGACCAAAATCGGAGGTGCCTTCGCTTAGAAAAAGGCAAAGACGTCAGGAGCCCCTGGCCGTGACCTGCGCAGCTATGTGGTTGAAGTGAAGCACTGCTGGCCTACGCTTGAGGGGAAAGCTGACCGGCACGGCCACCTCGGATGAAGCGAACACCGACCCTGGCGAGAGAGACTGCCCTGGGCCTCTGCTCCGCGCTCCCAGGAGAATCCGTCCGGAACTCACGTACGCCCCAGCCAGTCTGACGGGCTCCGCGAGCTGAGACTTGTCTCGGTGCTGACGGCCGCGTGGGCTGGACCCAGACGGGCCCCATTCAACTGGACAGGTAGGCCACCGTCCCTCTACTTCTGTCCACGGGAGCCCGTAAAACTGTTCCGCGCTACCGCGCAAACCGCGACGGCATTATTTCAAGCCACCAGCACATCCCTGGCGCAACAAGGCCTACTCCCCCCCCTCCCCCTACTCCGGCTGAGGGCCGCGTAGCACACGAGGCCCTCGAACGACACCCTCCGGCAGAGAGACAGGGCCCAGCACTAGCCCCTGCGAGTTAAGTGGAGTATACACGCACCCAGGAGGGCCACTGAAGAACCTGTGCATGATAACCAGACAGAATCAGGACACACCACGCGGAGCGGGGCCTCCATTTGAGCAGCCAGCATAACCCCAGCGCAACGGAGAACATCCCTCCCCCTACTACTGCCGAAGGCCCACGGGCAACACTCTCCGGCAAGGTGACAGGGCCTAGCACCCACTACAGTGAACGAAGTGAAGTGTCCACGTGCCCGAGGGTGTGGCTGCCCTCCTCCCAGGAGAGCCCTCGAACCTACACACGACAACTGAATGGAATAAGGGCACACCATATGGCATAGGGAGGATCACTCAACTCATGGACAAGATTGAGGATAGACTGGAAGGAGTGGAAAACAACCAAGCCTCGATAGACACCATGGAGACGCAGCTGGAACATAGGATAACGGAACTCGAGCGGAGGGAGGAGGACTACAGGTTGAAGATAGACGACTTGGAAAACCGGGAGCGACGAAACAACCTTCGCTTCTTCGGAATCCCGGAACAAGACGGGGAGACAGAGGAAGGCCTAAGATCAACAATCCATGATATTATTAAGATCTTGGTTGCTGACGACGAGATCGACGAACCAAGAACAGAACGGATCCTCAGGGCCGGAGGCCCGGCGGGAGGACCGAGGTCGGTCCTCACCCGCTTCCACAGATACCAGGACAAGGCCAAGATCCTTGAGAAAGCGAGGCACGGAGGTGTCATCACTCTTAATGGAGCACAGATAACGATATACCAGGACCTGTCTGCTATGACACTCACCCTGAGGAGGATGAGTGGCTCCCTGACGAAATGGCTAAAGGAACGAGACACCGGTAAAGATGGGGTTACCCCTTCTCCCTCACTTTTGAACACAATGGTATGAGGATCAGGCTGCGATCTGAGTGAGAAATAAAGGCATGCATATTTGAACTAGTGGAGGCGAATGAAAAGAGGAACGATGGAGACGCACCGACGAATGAAGGGAGAGAATGGAGGCTCCAAGGCCCCAAGAGACAGAAAGTTAAGGGATCGAGAAAATATCGGAGAGGCAATGTTTCCCCGGAGGGGGGCAAATGAATCAAATATACCAGAGATGCACCAAAAGACCTTACATGATGCTAATGCTTCAAAAGGGGCCTACTTTTGACCCATTGCAAGACTTATGCTCAACTGTTGTAAGTTAAGGTTTGAAAGGGAAGGGGACGTAATGAGGGCTCAGACTCATGTGCTAGTTATTGTTAGTAAAAGGACCATGAGGTAATGGTTCCTGCTGGTGGTTCGTGGCCGGTTCAGTGCGTTCAACTGGACCCGCGCGGATGCCGTTGTATGGGGGGGAGAGGATAGGAGGGGGGAGGGATTCCAAGACATAAGGGAGATAAAAAGTGAAACAAATTCTTTGATCACTGCTGGGAAGGGTAAAACACTAGTGCAGGTAGAAGAAGCGATGCCCGGGGAAGGGTGGCTTACTAATGCGAATGTCTTCATGTTGTGTACAGATGTCCAACCCTGAAGGCGACACACGAGGCCCCCTGAGAGTGGGGACACTTAATGTTAAGGGACTCAACTCCCCGACTAAGAGATCATTGGTTTCCAGGGAATTCCGGAGGGCCAAAATTGACATTCTTTTTCTTCAAGAAACTAAATATATGAAGGGGGAAGAGAGACCTGTCCTGGGGAGAACTGTGGAATAGAATTCTGGGGCACGGGGGTACTGGGCAAGGGGGGTGTGGGGATTCTCATCAAAAAGGGGATCTAATTCCAAGTCACTAAAACCTGGTCGGATGAGGAGGGTTTTGCCCTGTTGGTGACTGGGTCTGTTGGGGGGGTTGAATTAATGCTGGCCACGATCTACTCTCCCAATCTGGGACAGCTCAGGTTTCTTTCCAGAACCATCCCGAAAATAATGCTGGAGGCTACTGGTCACATTGTACTGGGTGGAGACTTTAATCTCTGGGCGAATCGGGACTTGGATCGAAAGGCGGGCAACCCAACCGCAGATGATGAAACAAGAGGGGATCTCAATGATTATGCTAGTATGATGCAAGTATATGTGCTGACTGATGTGTGGAGAGAATTGCACCCAGAGGAAAGGGGATACACCTTCTATTCGGCCCCCCACAACACTTTCACTCGCATAGATGATATTTACCTCTCACGAGACCTGTACAACACCAAATCGCACTCAGAAATCACTCCAATAACTTGGTCCGATCACGACATGCTTTTAACTGATATTCACTGGGAGGACTTGCCGACTAGGGGGAGGGGATGGCGATGTAACGAGGCCCTATGCAGAGACCAGGTCTTTAAGGACGAATTGGAAACAGAGATCAGAGAATATTTTAAAACCAACAATACTGGGGAAGTCCCTAAACAGGGAGTGTGGGAAGCAGCAAACACAACTTGGAGGGGGATCCTCATATGGGAGGGGGCCAGGAAGAAAAAGGGAAAGAGCGCTCATTGAAAACAAGCTCAGGGGCGAAATATGCCGGCTAGATAAAGAGGCTAGAGAAGGTGACACCACGGACCCCAGCAAGATTCAGGAGGCCAAAATAAAACGGGAAGAACTCTGTCACTTGGAGCATGACCAGATAGTGCATAGGCTGCATCTACTGAAACAAAAATTTTATGAAAAAGGAGATAAAGCCGACGCACTACTGGCAGCTAGAGCGTAGGGTAACAGAGCTAACATACGCTGACTCTACTCAGGAGCAACCTAAACCCTCTATTCCTGAATTATCTGCTGACTTTTATGAATCTCTTTACACCTCCGAAACTGATCCTAACTCAAGTGAGATAGACAATTACCTAGCCGGCATCGGTCTCCCCAGGGTTGCACCCACGGACTCGGCCCTCCTCGAGTCCCCCCATAACAGAGGAAGAAATACAAGAAGCGATCAATAGACTAATGCTAGGCAAATCCCCTGGCGAAGACGGATATACAGCCGGCTTCTATAAAACCTTCAGCACCCTCCTTGCTCCATTCCTAGCCGAGTTGTTCAATGAAATTCTCGAATCAGGGGTTGCCCCAGACTCTTTCGTCCATGCACTTATAACAGTCATCCCCAAGGAAGGCAGAGATCCCAAGCAATGTGGGTTGTATCGCCCCATATCCCTACTTAATTTGGATGCCAAAATGTATACGAGGGTACTAGCCACCAGATTGGAGACCCATATGCCCCACCTTATCCACCCCGACCAGGTTGGATTTATAATTGGGCGACAAGGAGCGGATACCATGAGGAAGACGCTCCATTTAATTTCTGCCTCCCAAACTATGTGCGACAATCCCGCCTTACTCTACATAGATGCTGAAAAAGACTTGATAGAGTAGAATGGGGCTTCCTAGCCACAGTCCTCCGCACAGTGGGAATAGGACCAAAACTTAGAAGGGGTGTACATGCAGTCTATACCTCACCTAAAGCCTCATTAGCCATTAACGGGGGGTACCCGAGGTGGTTTGAGCTCAAACGCAGTACCCAGCAGGGATGCCCACTCTCGGCCATTCTTTTCGCCCTATTGGTCGAACCCAAAAATTGAGAGAGGACACCCAAGTAGAGGGCATGCGGCTGGGGCAAGTGGAATATAAGGTGGCGCTGTACGCCGATGATTTACTCCTCCACGTGACTAACCCCAACACATCCTTTCCCAGGGCACTCAACTTCCTAGATGAATACGGCCGCATATCGGGGTTTAAAGTTAATAAATCCAAATCCATACTTTTCCCTCTCCAGGGGTCAGTAGAAACGAACAATGATAAATAACAGCCCTTAGGCCTCATGATAGAGCACCATAAACTAAAGTATCTAGGAATATATGTCACAAGATCATTGCGAGAGCTTTACGATACTAACTTCCCGGTACTTCTTGAAAAGTTCCATGCGGACCTCGCCCGGTGGGACAAACTGACCATATGCTGGCTAGGACGCCTTGACGTAATAAAAATTACCTGCTTTCCAAGATTTCTATACCCTTTTCAAATGCTCCCTATCCAGATGCCGCGACAATTTTTCATGGAGGTCAAGAAGGCAATTATGAGATTTCTATGGCAGGGGAAGAAGGCTAGAATAGCATACTCTAACCTGATACCTCCTAAAGACAAAGGCGGGGTAGGCCTCCCTGACATTCAAAAATATTATGAGGCGGCCCAACTGTGAGTGCTCATCCCCCATCTCCGCAACCAAACATTGCCCCAGTGGATTGCCATGGATAACCACTACTTGTCCCTGGCAACAGTTTCTGAGTGGCTATGGTCCCCTAGGAGGAGGGTATTAATGAGAACTAAAGCGCACCCGATGTTCGAAACCATATGGGATATATGGCGGGAAGGCAAAGACATGGCAAAGATCACCACGTGGCCGTCACCACTGAGCCACCTATGGTCCCCCGGCATCAATGACCAGATTCCCAATGTGGAGAGATTCCAGTCCTGGTACGAAGCAGGTCTAGAGAGGGTGGGGCAACTCCTTAAGAAAGACTCATTCATCTTGCTTCCTGAGCTGGAGGAAGCACTGGGAGTGGGTACACTGTCTGTGTTCCACTTCCTGCAGATTAAGGGTGTCTTGACGAAACCCGAGTGGAAGGACAAACTAAGAAGGGAACTCACCCCGTTTGAAACCATATTGGACTCCAGAACAGAAACAAAAGGTTTAATTGCAGCCCTATATAAGGTACTAATAGAAGCAGGTGAGGGATCCACGGAACCCCTCAGGCAGCGATGGGAAAAAGACATAGGGGACGACATCGACCCAGAACACTGGGACAGGATATGTCGAGCAGCGCCCAAAGTCTCGATCTCGTGTCAATATAAATTACATGCAATCAAGCTATTGAACAGATGGCAATATGATCCACACAGGCTCTCCAAAATGTACCAGTCATCTAGTCTGTTGTGTTGGCGAGGGTGTGGGTCCGTGGCAGACTATTGGCACATGTGGTGGAGCTGTCCACGTATTCAAATGTATTGGAATGAGGTACTAGGGTAGATCAAGGACCTGGACGGGATCCAGAGAACAGCTGACCCCTATCTTACTCTGTTCGGATTTGAGAAAGTTGATGATGAATGGAGGAGGGTCACAGACATAGCTGCACACTTGTTACTAGCTGCCAGGTCTGTGGTGGCTACAACATGGAAATCCCCTACTGTCCCAACTGGATCAATGTGGCCTCTAATATGTGCATTATGGAAAAGATCACATCCTCCATACATGGGAATATCCACACGATGTGATATCCTATGGATGGACTTCCTTAAGAAGTACATTCCAGGAACAACACACTAACGCCAAGAGATGGTCTATTCCCACATCTCGAACCATAGAAGGTCTCCTTACCAGCAAACCATGTAATGCACTACAGAGAAATACTACGACAAAAACCCCAGAAAGGGGGCCTCAGACGCTTCAAATGCCTCAAACGACTCTAACACCTACCGAACAGCTTGCTGTTCATTGTATAATTCCATCCTCAGCTGAAGTACCCAAAGTCTTGTGGGGTGGGGGGAGGGAAGGGGGTGAGGGGGGAAAAGATGAAAGAATTATTGGAAAATACTGCTATATTGCAGTCGGGTTACTTTGGTGCCGAAAGTTTGTAAGTCCAATGTTGAAAATGTGCGATTGGATTATCATAGAATGTCCTTTCCGACGATACAAATCTAAATGTCAGATAATTGTCTGTGTAACGCTGTTATCTTGTATGCAACAAACTCTAATAATAAAAACACATTTTTACAAAAAATAAAAGATAGTGGGAATGGAAGCACAACCATGGGCAAGAGATGCAGTTGATTATTTCTTTTTTTTGGCATAGTTAATACAAAAGTAAAAACTTTACTCATCGACATACATTACATTTATTTTGAGTTCATACATAAACAATGTCAAAAGAAAGAAACCTGTTATTTTGTGCACAAAAAGAAGAAAAAGTGTTATCAAACTTAAAATCAAATCAATCCAATATTAAAACCTTCAATTTTCTTCAAACTGATTTGCATAAAGATATCATCCAATGGAGTTCTGTCAGTACAGCATTGCCCAATAGGCGATTTCTATCCTCAGCCAATGCTAAATAGACCGTCACCACATATTTTAAGCTTTACTCATCACTGTTCCCACAAAATCCACAACTTGAGTCTCCCTGTGTGTGGTCCCATTTGCCTATCCATTCCTTCGCTTGAAATTGGTTAAGGCGGAAACGCAGATATGTTCATCGTAGTGTTGGGCATGGGAAGATAGAGATGTATTTGGAAATGTCCTCCTTTTTAGTGGTGATTTTTGCATATTCGCCATAAAGGGTATACAAGCCCAATTTATCTGCAGTATCCACCCAGTCGTACCTGAAGATCTTTCTTTTAGTTAGGGACATGTTAGTTGTGAGTTCTTCCATCCATGGAGGAGCCAATCAGTTGTAGAATATTCAACATCCGCTGTTTAAAGCTAGTGATAATGGAGCCAGATTCCTGTGTTTTTTTTGTCACCCAACTTTGATACTAGCCCTCATTACAAGTCAGGCGTTAAGGGTTTAACGGCGCCGTCGGCGCCGTTAACCCTTAACGCCTGATTCACACTTTAACGCCTGCTTTTTGCAGGCGTTAAAGTCCAAGGCGCTAAGTGACCTTGGTGCTAATTACGGCACCGTAATTTACGGTGCCGTAATTAGCGCCTTCCCCATCCCCATTATGCCCTATGGGGCAAAAATGGGAATGGGGAAGGGCAAATGGTGAATGGGGAATTACTGCCCCACTCACCTTGGAATGGGGCGGTAATTCCGCCATCCACCATGGCGGAATCCGGCATGGACCATGGTGCTAACAGCACCATGGTCCAATGCCTGACTTGTAATGAGGGCCAAGGACTTTGATGGCGGGTTCAAGAGCTTTGCGACTCAGCCATGTTCCTCCATAGAGCTCTCACTGCTAGGGAAATCTGGCCAAGCTCATGTCGTTTGGCAGTGACTTTGCCAACCCAAGAGTTCTTTTCCAGAACAAGTCCTGCATAGAGTTGAGGTATGGGCCCAGATCAATCAGGGAAATGTCCAGGCCATATAGCAATGTTGGTTCGACCTTGAGCAAATAAAGTGAAAGGAGAGGTCTCATGGAGTATAGACACAACTGTGAGTATATGCGCTTCATTTTGATTAGCAACAGAGTCAATTTGTTTTTTAGGGAGAGTTTCCAGTTCTCCTTGGATCTCTTATTGGTAAGCTCATCACAATTACCTCAGAGTTTGAACTTTCATCAAGGGGTTCTACCCAACTCTCCAATTGAAGAATTTAGGGCACTTTTTTGTAGTAAGGACCATTACTTTGGACTTTTGGCCATTAATTTTGAGGGGATTCTCTTCCGCATAATTGAAGAAGAGGCTTAGCGTTCTTTGCTGACCCATGGGAGTAAGATCAAATAAATCAAGAGTTACCAAACCCAGTTTTACAGAGTTGGTTGTGCCTTCCTTCCAGATTTTATTAATATCCGCCAGGTAGAGGTTGAACAGGGTTGGTGTAACCACACACCCCTGTCACAGACCTAAAAAGGTCGAAATTGAGTCGAAAAGGGCTCCCTGGCCATTCAGCCTTACTCTCAGTATCGTATTTATATGGAGCAATGCCAAGAGTTGTACAAGATGCACAGGAATATTCATTGCAACGAGTTTAGCGTAGAGCCTGCCTCTACTTACAATATCAAAAGCATTCAACATGTCTATAGAGGCCATGTAAACAGTTCCTACCCCACCTTTTTTTACAGCTGCCAATAGGTGGGATATGGTGAAGGCATTTAATGACGTCCCCATACCTGAGCGAAAACCTACTTGGAAGGGAGACAACAAGTGCAGTGCAGCCGTTTTTGCTCTCAATTCCTTCAGCAACAAAGTCGTGAAGATTTTGCTTGATTAGTCCAAGAGGGAAATCAGCCTGTAATTTTTCGGGTAGGTCTTGTCGCCTTGTTTGTAGATGGAGACTATGAGGGACTGTCTCCATGTCTCTAGGACCCTACCTGTGAGAGAGACATTATTGAATAGTTCCTTCAACAGTCTAAGCCAGGCACTCATATTGTCTTTCAACAAGACTGGGGGAATATTGTGATATCCTTTTCATCACAGATGTAACTAGTAAGGCCACCTCTTGGTTTAGTGTAAAGATGTGATGTGGTATCGTCTTTTAGTAGGGCGTATTTATCCTGCAGGTAGCTGAGCCCTTCCTGCAATTATATAGGACATATCATGCCCTGCTCTGACCCCTTAGTTGTACTTCCCAACAGTGACCAGCATTTAGAGGAATCCCCATCAATGATAGTTCTTATGATCTCTTGGTTTGTTTTAATGTGGGATTCCCTTCTAATCACCTTCAAGGTGCTGTTATAGATAGTCAATATCCCATTTCTTGCCTTCTTGTATCCAGCTGCCCCCTCATGATTACACTGGAGAGCATTCAAGGCCTTCTTCTTGAGTATCTTTGCCTCTTTTACCCTGGGATCAAATGTATGTTTGTGGGCTTTCCCCCATGTAGTTTGCCTCTGTTAGTAAGATTATTTATGCATAACTGCAGGGTCGAGTTATAATTGTCTACATTAGGGAGCTACCCCGAAAACCCATCTACAACATTGTTTGTTCCCATTCCCTCATGAAGATCATACATGCCTTTGCATTCGACTTCACCATTAATCCGCCCATGTTTGGTGTAATAATGGCAGCACAGTAATCTGTCAGCTGCATAGTCAACCGAAGCCCTGTGTTAAGAATTAACAGCATATGATCACTCCCAAGGGAATCACCTTTAACCAGAGGTTCACCATTGTCAGCTAAAACAAGAGAAAGACAGGAAGAATATTGAGGAAAGAAAGCTGGAGGAAGCAAAACTAGTTCAGAGAAAACTATCAATGTTTTCAGTGGAAGGAGCAGTGTTAAACAGTGGAGAGTTGGTGATTAAATAGGAAACACAGCAGGGTCAGCCAAAAGCAAACAGGTATTTTGTAGGAAGGGGAGAGCATAAATATATCTCCCGCAAAGAAGAAAGGGGGCGCCATATGCCAAGGGGGTTCATGTTTTCAGACTCCACAGGGAGAAGGAGTTAATAGAGGACAAGACAGGTCTGAGGGACAGATACAGTAATGTTGGACGACACATGGAAAAATGGGGCACATTTCCCGAATGGGTCGAAGCTGGGGAGGGATGCAACAGAATTGGCCAGATCAAAGAGCAGAGACAGCATATTATGCTCAAGATCACATACAGTATCAGACAAACGTGCAACAAATGCAACCTACACAGCAAGGAATGCCAATGCAAATGGAACAAGCACCAGTGCAAGTACAGCATGCCTCCATGCAGATACAACAGATACTGATGCAAATGCCAGCATCTGTACAACAGAATACAGTGGCACCATAGAATGCAAACATACTGCCAAAGACACCCACACCCAGGATCGGAGGTTTGATGGTAGTTGGAGGGAACCCTTTCACCAGCACATGACTGAACTTATATCCACAACAGGACAGCCCATAGAGAGACTTGATGTGTTCCATCCTATTAGTTACACCAGACCCACAAGAGGAACAGATAGTAGGGTTAACCAAGTCTCCAATGTCAGGAATTGCCATGAATGCACAAGGTTTTTCTGGGGCAACAAATACGGTTAATTTTACCGACGACTTACCTATTACTATAGGAGAACATGATCTTTCCATGCCATTATTGTATTCCCGCAAGACACCATTCAACATACTGGGGAGAGATTTGATGAGCAAACTGAACATGTCAATATCATTCACTGAGCAGGGAATAATGTTTTATTTCAGGAATCCATTATTTAAATGCACAAGTATTCATATCCGCATTTTAGAACCAGAATACACAAAGGGCGTTCCATTGTACCCGGAAGTATTCCTTTATGGGGTACACACACTGTTAGCATGGCTTTCCCAAATAAAGGGTGTATTATTATGGGTTACCCACAGAATTTTTGTTTAGACCAGAAGTACCCATGGATCAGGAAGAAGGACAAGTGATTACAATAGAGCTAGAAGCAGCCATAGTGAGGTAAGATAGAATTGTTTTGCATAGAGTTCATGATGAGGGAATAAACTGGAGGACAGTGATAGCTCTTGACGAGGGTCACTGACTGACTGACCTGACGGATGAAGACTTGTTTACAGATGCTGACTCAGATGATGAAGTAATGTTTCACATAAGTCTTGCTTATCAGTTAAAAAACAGTGCCTCAGTGAATGGTATTGATAAAAAAGATACCATATTTTCTCCAGGAAAATTTGACTCAAATACTGACCATATTGTTATGTTATGTGAACTTTTAAAGCACACTGTCACCAGCGGTATCTTGGTGCTAAGAAGGAGAGAGGGAGGAATACCAGTACGGCCAAATCATGAGTTAGAAGAGCGAGGTCTTAATACATTTTCTAAAGGCTAAATGGTTAGGTATAGCCCTAATCTTTGATGGCAGGTTGTTCCACAATTGAGCCACGGCCGCAGAAAAAGCCTGACTACCAATACGGTCACAACGGTATGGGGGGACCACCAATAGATCGGGAGAAGAAGAGCATAGTAAATGGGAGGGGAAGTAGCATACAAACCTGGACTGGAGATATTCTTCCCCCAGTCCATGAAGAGCTCGGTGAACAATGCAGAGAGACTTAAACCCAACTCTCAGACCAACCGGAGCCAGTGTAGAGCACGTAAAACCGGAGTGATATGAGCACCGTAGGGGGAGCCGGTCGCAGTGTGTGCAGCCAGATTTTGAAGGTGCCGGAGCCGCTGGATTAAGCCTTTAGGCTGCACTAGATATAATGAATTACAGTAGTCCAGTCGACTGAGCACCATGGCAGCAACAACCGGAAGATGGAGAGAAGCAGGCAAAAGTGGAAGAACCTTCTTCAATATCTTAAGATGGAAATGAACAACTTTGCATACAGCTGTGACTTGGTCATTCATAGATAATGTCGCAGAGAGGGTGATACTGAGATTCTTAACCTTTGTCACTGGGACACGTAAAGAACCCAGAAAAGATGGCTAAAAGGTAGACACCCAGAGTGAAGGATCAGGGGGGGCACCCACCACCAACACCTCTGTCTTTTCCCCATTCAACTTCAGCCAATTTCGGCCCATCCACTCACCTACAGCAGACAGGCACTGATGGAGGCATGACAACACCTCAGTCAGATCAAGATCGAGACAAATCAGAAACTGGATGTCGTCGGCATATGAATAGCACCTGATGCTGAGGGAGCGGATGAGACAAATAAGAGGCTAGATGTATATGTTGAAGAGAATGGGTGACAAGGCAGAGCCTTGCTGAACACCACAATTAAGGTGGAAAGCACGGAGAGATAGGGAGGAAGAGAGAGCACTTGAGAGCAGTCAGCCAGGAAACACGAGAACCATGCTAGGACCTGACCCGCAATCCCAATATGGGACAGGCGGTTCAGCAAGGTAGGGTGGTCGACAGTGTCGAAAGCAGCTGAAAGATCTCACAAAATCAGTGCCCCAGTATTGTGGACCAGTAGTCCATATGATGTTGGTCCATTAAAAGGAGTTGGGGCAGTCAACATTAAATTGAAGCCAAGAGCTGTGTTTACCATGGGTGAAACTGTACCCAATGTCGAAAGAGGCAGATATAGGTATTTATTACACTGTTGCCGCTATAGTGCAACAAGGGAATTTGGTGCCATCAGAATCCTCATGTAACCATGTACCCAGTAAAAAAGGTAAGAGGGCCGTTGTGGCAATGTATTCAGGACGTACACCACTTGAACAATATTGTTGAAGCAGAGTTCCAATTGGTTCCAATCCCAGCCACAATATTGTGCAATTTTCCATCCAAAGCTAAATATTTCACAGTGATTGATTTAGAGAATGCCTTCTTCTCGTTCCCCCTCCATTAGAAGTCCCAAGGCTTAATCTTGTTTTCCTATCGCTGGACCAAGTTGAAACATACTCATTTACTTGAGGTGTACTGTGAGTCCCCCTCAATCTTCAACAGGGTACTCCAAATGGACCTAGCACATGTAAGCCTTGAGAGAACAGTGATACAATAGGTAGATAACATTTTGGTGTGCATTGAGACAGAAGAACAGTGCCTCAGTACCGTTGATGACAGTCTTGTCAGAGAAGGGATACAAGGTAGACAAGGAAAAAATGAAATATTGTCAAGAAGATGTACTGTATATCCCAAGAAGGGATACAAGTGATCTATGAGAGAGTAGATGTGATTATGAAGACATCCAGACCAAAAGCAATGAGGGAAGTGCAGACATTTCTGGGTCTTTGCAATTACTTCAGAGGATGGGTCTGTGGGACGAAAACACTCATAATTGTATCCTGGGTTGGCCAGCAGACAAGGCAGTGATCTTGGACAAATAATTTGTATATCACTGACAGCACTATGTTGTCTTCTATTAAAAGGTGTGCCTTGTCACGTGCTGGTTGCATTGTTTAGGTCATTATCTGATTGCTCTTTTTATATAGGGAATTAAGTGGAAGGGGTTCTAGACAGAGGAAAGCAGACCAGATATCACAGGACTCGGGCAAGCATATTTTAAGGTGTGCTTATTGGACCCAAAAAGCTATTTGCTTTTTCTTTTTATACAATTCAATGGTTCCGCTGCACATCATATATAACAATCTACAAGCCCATGTTTTGGATGCATTTAAAGCTTTCAAATCACATCAGTTAGTATGTTGGCACTTGTATACTTCCTTTGATGGGGGAGATAATGAAACTAGAATCATTTCCATTTGCATCATGTTTTGTTTTAAAGAATGACCATGTTGGGTTAGATTATTTGTGTCATTTCCAAGTCAGGTCTGTACAATGGGATTATCTTACTTAATGGCAAGAACTAAAAAAGAAAGTGGTAAAGTTCATACATTGTAGATGAGCTGCAAATCGTAGCTTCACCTCTTATCCAATGAGTGATCTTGGGCAACTCATTCAATCTTGTACTGCCTAACAAAATTGCCAGTCCATAAACCTTTCAAAATTGTTAGCTCTTTAGAGTGATTTCATTCTCTATGTATGATCTTCAGTAAAGGCTAACTCCTGGTTTCTCTGGCTATAATGTTGCTTCATCTACAGTAATAGGGAACATTGACATATTGCACAACACAACCACTTGATTATATCCCAATGGCAACGCCACTTGAAAACCATGTCCATCGTATACTTTCAGTCTGTCAAGATATGGCCACTTTATTTATATCTTCTAATCTGCCGCCACTGCCTCTGCTATGGTGTGCTTAGCTTCCTCCTTGCTTCCAGTTGGTCTTCGGGATCTATTCTTGAGCACTTTTGCATTCTTTGAGGCTGCTAATCTGAGTCTTCTGTCTATTCTGGGTTATCTTCCTTCACCTTCCTGTGAGGCAAAAATCCTTGGTACCATCTTCTACTCCACTCTCTCCTTCTCTCCTCACATCACAAACCTTTCCAAGAAGGCTCATTACCAGATCCACCTCAGAGGTACTCTACCCTTTCTCACTTTCCCCCAGAAGCTCATTGTCTCCAGAACCCTGGTTCTCTCTAGGTTGGACTACTACAACAACCTCTTTCTCAATCTGCCTGCCTCTACTCTCCACCCTCTGCAACTAATCCAGAACAGGACTGCAAGACGAATCCTTGCCCTAAAGCCAAGGGACCATATCGCTCCAGCCCTGAAATCTCTCCACTGGCTCCCGGTGGCTGCAAGGACCAAGTTCATGATATGATATGGCATTTATAATGCACCTATATACACAAGTGTTTCAAGGCACGACGAGGCAAGGGAGGGGGAACAGAGAAACGATCTTACTAGGCCAAGTGACATTGAGATTGTGCAAGTGCAGGGGAGGGGGAAGGGGAAATGTGTGTGGGGGAAGGGGAGGGGGCTTTGCAGTGCAAAAGGATAAACAGTAGAATAAATAAGACAATAAATAAAAAGTGCAGCCAGCTGATTGCAAGTGCAAGGGTAAGTGCAGACATCCGGTTTCGTGTTGGTAGGGGGCTGTAGGGATACAGAAACAGTCCCAGAGTGCAAGGGTTTCCAGGTGGGAAGTGTAGGTGTGCAAATGGTGGTGAGGGTCCTGGTCCCGAGATCAGAGGGTAGCTAGGTAACCAGTGCAGTTTCTCGCTTAAAACAGGATATCAGCAGGGAAGAGGAGAGAAAGCAGAAGCAAAGAGAAAGGTATTAAGGTGCTAACAGAACCAGAGATGGTTCTCCTCAGGTTTAAGAAAGGCAGGGAGGCTGTTCCAGAGGGAGGCACCAGCAGAAGAAAGAGATCTACCACCAACTAATTGCTTGGAGAAGAGGCTGACCCTGAGGGAGGTGAAGTCGAATGAGCAAAGGGCTCGAGAATGAAGATATTTAGGAAGAGAGATTTGAAGGTATTGAGGACCCATGCCCCAGAAGGCCTGTGGACAATCCAGAGGGTTTTGAACTTAATCCTTGCTGCCACAGGGAGCCAGTGCAGAGATTTCAGTCCTGGAGAGATACAATCCCTGGGCTTGAGGCCAAAGACAAATCTTGCTGTACTGTTCTGGATTAGTTGCAGAGGGCAGAGAGTAGAGGCAGTCAGATTTAGAAAGAGGCTGTTGCAGTAGTCCAGCCTAGAGAACCAGAGCTCTGGAGACAGTGAACTTCTGGGGGAAAGAGAGAAAAGAAACAATACCTCTGAGGAGATGCAGCCGGTAGTTTGACTTCTTAGAGACGTCAGAGATCTGAGGAGAGAAAGAGAGTGTAGAGTCGAAGATGACCTTGAGGTTTTTAGCCTCACAGGTGGGCGCAGGGAGAGGACCAAGAGACGCCGTCCAGAACAGGAAAGGAGGGAACATGTGTGCCGATGAGGAGAATCTCGGTCTTACTGGCATTAAGTCAGGGATCATTGGTGGCACACCACTCTTGGATAGCAGACAGACAGTCCACATTGTCCATAATGCATTCTGGGACTGGGGCCCGCACTGCATTCAACAATCTCATCCTAAATACCTTCCTTTTTGAGCCCTTCTCTCTGCTGCCTCCAACCCTCTGAGGGTCAGGCGCTTCTCCAGACAGAGAGTAGGGGCTAGATCACTTTTCCCTGCAGTTGCCTCCCTCTGAAATGGCCTCCCCGACCCTCTCCAACTTGAGCCGGACCACGTGATGTTCCGGAAGCAGCTCAATACCTTCCTTTTCTCCTCTGCTTTCTCACCCTCCTTCCCCTGCTGACCTATCTATCTGCTGCACCGACTGGCTGCTTGGTTACCCTCAGAGTCTCACTGCGTACCAGGCTCCTCTTTGACAAGTCCAACGAACTGCGTCCAGGCATCGCATGCACTAGGGGCTGTAACTGTAATCCCCACAGCCCCCCACCTCCTTGCAATTACCCAGAGCTGCGCTGCCCTTACTGAGAGCAATGCTGCCTTGACCGCACTTCCCCTTTTCCTCCACCATGCACTTCCCCCGTCCCCTACCCCTGCACTTTGCATTCTGAACTTGCACGATCGGAATGACACAAGGCCTAGTAAGATCGTTGTTCTTGTCCTCCCTTTGTACCCTCGTTTGTCTTGTTGCGCCAAGAAAGACATGTGTACATGTGCGTTATAAATGACTTATCATATCATATGGCAATTTTATTAGATATGTTTGCTGCCTTTATACTACAGCCTGTATACCTTCCACGTGGCTGCTATTGAGGAAATGTGCCCTGTATCTGTGCTAGATAGCAAGTCCGCTTGTCATGACTAATTATGTGGCATCGAAATGCTACTTCTTAATTACTCTGATTACAGCAACAATGAAGAGTGTGAAGGGACTGAAAGGGAGTACCCAGGCTTATTTTGATTGCTGTAAAGCAGAAGATCAGGCTATGGATTATTATCGCAACACGGTGGTCGCGCCCAGATATTCTGGATCCCTTAATGTATTGGGTTTGGGGGAAGGGCTTAAGATGGCTCTGATTCTGAATGGTAGTGTTATTGTGCACAGTGGATCACCACTGTGTTCTAACTCTTAATCAGTGCCAGCATTCTGTAATCACCTGGTTGTATATAGAACGGTTTGTGACCTGCATAACATCAGTTTTTATATTTCTTTTTCTTAGAGGACCAACATCTTTGTCTACATCTGGTAAAAAAAATATTTTACAAAATAATAAAAGAATTAATGCAGCTCAAGCAACCTTCAACGTTAATCACTGCGCCAGGTGAATGTACATTCTTTAAACTGCAGCTTCTTAGGAACAACACATGCCAA
Organism: Ambystoma mexicanum; assembly: GCF_040938575.1. NCBI lineage: Eukaryota > Metazoa > Chordata > Amphibia > Caudata > Ambystomatidae > Ambystoma > Ambystoma mexicanum. Next base: position 1,400,834,866 of record NC_090922.1, read on the forward strand.
CGGCAAAGGGTTTGCAGTAACTGCTATTAATACATTGAGGTGTTGACTATAAATCACAACGGTTGGAGACAAAGAGAGATCGAACAGAGATTGTCCAGGCTGTTCTGCCACAGTTTATTCCACTGTTAAGACGGATTTCTGAACTCTGTCCTGGTGGCGCAGAGGTTCAGAAGGCCAACCTAATTACTTGGAACAGGGTAACCTCTGGACAAGCCAGACCAATCAAGGTAGCGATCGCGGCGGTCAAGACTAGGTCTCAAGAGGGGTGAGGGTGACTGAAAGCCCGCAATGAGCACACAAAGCAAGAGCGCTTACAAACAACTCCAAACAGTTGTTTATATCAAAAATAGATACACATTTATTATAAGGCCTTGAAACTAATAACTACAGTAAAAGCAGCAATATACAACGATATTAAACCAACACATACACTATCCACCCAATATATATACAGAATACACAGTTTCACAGCATTAGCAGCACGAAATATGTTATCCACCTGCAGGGGGAGGAAAACAGGCAGTGCGAACCAATGCGAGTGATATGTCCGCCTTCTGAGGCCCCTAACTGGATGGTAGTCCAATCCCTACGAAGAGTGGAGCCTAGCGCTCAAAAGTACCTGCACACGCCGGTGCCAATGGGCAGAAGGTGAAGCTCTTCGGAGGACGTTGAACAGCTCTGTAGGGAGCTCTAATGAAGGAGAACACGGTCCGCGACTCTAGCGCAGCCTCCACTGTGAGGCAGAAGCAGGGCGCGAGTACGGACAAGGGGTGCTGTATTCACAGCGGGGAAAAGCAAGGGGCACTGCAGGAGGGCGACCAGATCCTAGCTAATCTACTCACCGGTCCCCGAAGCAAGCAGGCCCGAGCTTCTCCTCGATAGATGCAGCTTCTGGCAGGTTCTGAAGAGCAGGGAACGTCTCGTCGTCGTGCAGAGTAAAAAGACGTCCCGATCGAAGAAACAAGCACAGTTTTGTCGCCACAGCAGGGCAACGGAACGGCCGGGTGTATTCAAGCCAAACGAGCACTGCTCACCTCTAGCTTAGGACTGCTAAGCAAACGAAGCGTGTGAGCATGCCCCGGACTCAGAATACCACCCAACCTGTCGGCGATTACAGAGCAGGCCTCCTTAGTAAGCTGGTCAGTCAACTGGATGGCCCAGAGACACTTCCGAAGGCTTACAGCAGGAGTTGATGAAGGTGCCGGGAATAGCTGGTCCTGCTATTCCAATAGGTCGAAGCGCCAGTACAGGCCTTCTTGTTCGATCTTAGGTGGAAAGGGCTTCACCGGACGACAGCAATGAGGAGCAGAAGTTCTTCAGGGGGTCACCAGCGATTCCTCGGTCCAGCCTCGTGTTCGCAGGATACTTGGCTCCTGTATCCCTGGGTTCGTAAGAACTCAGGAGATCGACATGGTAGTGGTGTTTCCAGCTCCCTCTTATCCACGGTTCCCTTCGCGCCAAAACGGAGGGGAGCCAATGGGAGATCCGCTCATCAACACACATACCATACGTGGACCAATCACGGACCACAGTGGTCCCAGGCATTCACACCACCCTAGACTCTCTGGCACCCAGGATGTGTATTGGGACCAGACAGCCCATCCCACATCCTGGGGGCACTCAAACGACATGTAGAAGCCCGCGAAAGCAACCGTGTTTCGCGGGAAACTACATGCCCAAATAAGGAAGGCCCCGGGTCGCCTGACCCGGGGGAAGGTAAAGGGAGCAAGACGGACAGTGGACTAGACAAAGGAGCCTCGTGGTCCGGCCATTTTGTGTAGCCGGGCCACCCTTTTGTGTTCGCGGCAAAAACGTGCTCAGAACGGCAAAAGGAGCTCAAAATAAACCAAATGATCGCTGCCACCAGCCCAGTCCCTGAATGACTTGCACCGATCCAGAAACCATCCTACAAGAGTGTCTAGGGTCTGTAGAAGGCTAGAGACCCAAGAGAGCTGTAACTTAGCTTACAGTGCCCTCTTGTGTCGTGTTGCACTAAAATGGCGACACGATAAAAGAAACTACGGGAAACAGCGTTCCCCGGTACTGACTGTCTTAAGGGCATGTCAGTTTCCCCGTAAGAAAGGAGCGAAAGCCCAGAGGAGTACAGCAGAAGGCTGCACTTCTCTGGCAAAGTCAAGAAAACAGGTTGAAAACAATAGCAAAAAGTTTAGGGGTTGCCACATGGAAGGAAAGTTCCCTACAATAACGAAATCTTTCCTAACACTCGCCCCTCCCAGACTATGGACAGGGGGAACTAATCCACCCCTGGATGAGTCTCTTGTTCAGGTCGGAAAAACATTCTGGACAACCCATCAGCATTGCTATGTTGGACACCTGGCCTATGCTCAATAGTGAAGTCGAAGCCTTGTAGACTTATGGACCACCTAAGCAACTTTGGATTCTCCCCCTTCATGTTCATTAGCCACTTTAACGGCTTATGGTCAGTCTGCACAGTGAAGTGGGTCCCATAGAGGTAGGGCCGCAGCTTCCTTAGGGCCCACACAACAGAGAAACATTCTTTCTCTACCGTGGACCATCTGAGCTCTCTGTCCTTAAGCTGGCGACTAATAAAACCGATAGGGTGTTCCTTACCCTTCTCATCTACTTGTGATAGTACAGCTCCTATCCCAGTGTCAGAGGCATCCGTCTGCACGATAAAAGGTCTTTGATAATCAGGGGCCCTGAGCACAGGGGCCTGGCACAAGGAGTCTTTCAAGCCATTGAAGGCCTTCTCACACTCGTCAGTCCAAGTTACCTTCTTGGGTTTCTTCGGAGTTGTGAGGGCAGTCAGAGGAGCAGCTATGGTGCCATAGTCTGCTACAAAATTGCGGTAATAACCCGTGAGTCCTAAAAAGGCTCTCACTTGGGTTTGCATAGTGGGGGTAGGCCAGTCTTGTACTGCTTGTACCTGACTGAGTAGAGGCTGTCTCCTCCCTCCAACTACTTCATGTCCAAGGTAAACCACTGAGCCTTGTCCATTTTGGTGAGGGGCCACTCGGACACCCTCAAAAGAGCTAACTGAAGGACTGCTTGGGAACAGGTCGGGGAGAGGTTCAGACTCCTCTTCCTCAACATCTGAAGCCAGGAGCAGTGCTACGATTTCGACGCTTGGGCCGAAAGCCTTCAGCCTATTCACGGGAAGCACTTTTGGAGCCTGTCCAGGCCTTCCAAGGTCCACTGAATAGTTAACCTCACCCAGGGGCTCCACCACTGGGTAAGGGCCTGACCATTTGTCCTGTAAAGCTCGAGGCCTTATGAGATTCATGATCAGGACTTGCTGACCAAGTGTAAAGTTGATGAGGGAAGCTTTCTGGTCGTACCAAAGTTTCACCAGCGCTTGCCCTGCCTTCAATTTATCACTAGTCAAGCCTATCAGAAGTACCATCCGTTTTCTGAGCCCTAGCACATAATCAACTACATTGGTAGTAACAGGGGGAGTGGGCATCTCCCATCCCTCTTTGATGATGGCTAAGGGTCCCCGTACGGGATGACCGAACAGAAGTTCGAAGGGGCTGAAGCCAACACCCTCCTGTGGTACCTCTCGGTAGGTAAACAGTAAGCATGAAACAAGAAGATCCCATTTTCTTCTCTGAGGCTCCTCCAGAGCCCCAATCATGCTCGTTAACGTCCTGTTGAAACGCCCCCCCAGACCATCGGTCTGGGGGCGGTATGCAGAAGAGAACCTGTAGGTGACCCCACATTCTTTCCACATAGCCTGCCTATACTTCGACATAAAGTTGCTGCCATGATCCGACACAACTTCTTTAGGGAAGCCAACCCTAGTAAACATGCCGAGTAAAGCTTCTGCAACTGGCTTGGCAGTTACAGTTGTAAATGGGACGGCCTCAGGATACCTGGTTGCATGGTCGACCAGCACCAGGATAAACCTATTGCCTGAGGATGTTTGCGGGTCAAGGGGACCAACCATGTCGATCCCTACCCTTTCAAATGGTACCCCCACAACTGGGAGCGGTACCAACGGAGCTTGGATTGTCGCGCCAACCTTACCAGACAACTGGCAGGAGGCACAACTCCTGCAGTGACTTTCTACTTGCACCCCCATCTTGGGCCAGTAGAAGTGCATGGATAACCTTTGCTTGGTCCTCCTCATACCAAGGTGACCAGCAAGGTGAACGACATGCGCCAACTGCAGGAGGAAGGGCCTAACAGCAAGGGAAACCACCAACCTCCTATGGTCTCCTTCTGTAGACTCTGTGGGCTCACTATACAGGAGTCCACCTTCCTGGTAAATCCTTTGCAACCCAGGAGGTTCACCCTCAAGCTGGGAGCAGGCCTGTCTCCTTAGGCCTTCCAGAGATGGGCACTCACGTTGGCCCTTACTGAAGTCGTCCCTATCAGGACCTCCTTCAACTAACAAGTCTTTTAGTTCAGGATGGTCGTTGGGGTCGAACACTTCAGGCATCGCCACCTCCTCGTCAGGCTCGGGCGATTGACCAACTCCCTCCACCGCAGTGGTAGGCGAGCTCGGGGGAATATTCTCTTTCCCCCGTCGGGACTTGTTGACTCCTTTCGCCTTGGGTTTCCCCTTCGGCTGGGGCGGCGTATTGGACTTGGCCAATGCTGCCCGTGCTTGAGACCGTGTGTAGGGTCTTTCGGCAGTGTCTCCTACGAGCCCTAGAGCTCTGAGATCATTGCCCAACAAGACCTTTCCCGGGACGTTTCTCTGAATGCTCACTGGAATCCTAACTGCTGTACCATTTAAAGTTAGATTAACAGGGATCACGGGAAACATACGGAGGGGGCCGTCAGCCAACTTAGTGGGCATCAGAGGAGCTCTGGCAACTTCCTCTGAGTCTACCAAGGTAGAATCCACTACAGTTCGACTGCACCCACTATCCCTAAGAGCTGGAGTATCCACTCCATTGATCAGCACACTGTCTTTAAAGTAGTGCTTGGTATTATCCGGAATCCTAGCATACGCCTCTGCGACTTTAGGCTCCCAGGAACCCAGGGACACTAAAACTACCTCCGCCTCTATTCCGCTGGGAAATGAGTCTGAGGAGAAGGATGCTCCTGTAATCTCTTCTTCCTCGTAGGAGGAGAAGGCCAGATTAGCGGAGTGGACCCCCAAAGGTCTAACCTTACAACGGGGATCCCCCTTCACATGGTCAGTTGCTCCACAAGAAAAACAAGCCCCATTGGGTCTGTTTACGTAGGGAGGCTTATTATAACCAGAGTTCTGTTTCGGAGGCGAACCTCCACTACCCTGTGAGTTCTCGGATGGCTTACCCTTATTTTTCTTTTTGTGGCCCTTATGGGAAGATGATTTAGCAGATTCCCCACCCTCCACATCTTTGGACTTTTTCCCTTCCTCCTGCTTACCAGGATGAGTTTTGTCCTTATGGGACACTCGATGTGACACCCATAAATCTGCTGCAATGGCCAGCTTCTTAGGATCTATCTCCTTCGAATCGGCCAAATGCTGCTTAAGCTCCGGGGAAGAAGAAGCAAAAATGTGTTCCAGCATGACCAGATTGATCATGCCTTCGAAGGTAGAAACCTTATAACCTTCAACCCAGCCAGTCAAGTTTTTCAGGGACTCAGCTACATACGACACCCAAGTACCACCTTCCTTTTTCTTATACTCTCTAAACCTTTTCAAATATTGGGTCGGAGTCTTCCCAAACTTTAAAATGAGAGTCTGCTTCAACATTGCAAAATCAGCGCGCTCAGCCTTCGACATTTCCATAATGGCACTGCAACCAGAATGGGGCAGTCTGCTGAGTAACCATGCAATCTTATCCGCATTATCAACCTCTTGAACCTCGCATGCATACTCAAACGCATTTAACCAGTCCATAATGTCATTTCGTTCCTCATACACACTGAGCAGATCTTTTGGAAACCGTGGATGAGAGGAAGCCCCAGAACCATGTCCAGGACCCTTGGACCCATTTGCGAACTGAAGCTTGGCCAGTTCCAACTGGTGATCCCTGTCTTTTTGTTTTTCTGCCTGGTCGATTTTCAGTTTGGCTATGCTGAATTCAAGCTCCTGCTGCCTAAACCGCAGCTCTTGCTTCTTGAATTCAAGCATAGCCTCCCCATCAACACTGGCAGAGGAAACGTTAGACATTACATCCTCCCTGTCCTCGTGGTCGTGATGGATCAGTGCAGCGGCAGAACCGTCGGTTCTGCCAGTGAGAGCAGCCCCACCACCTTCTGCACTGTCCTCGGAAGTTATAGCGTCAAGCTGCGCTTCTTGCCACGCCACGATTCTCTGGATCATTTCCAATTTAGTGCCTTGAGAGGAAACCCCTCTCTCCGCACACATCTTCTTCAATGTTTCAGATTTCGAAGCATTTAAGGTTAATAAAGTATTCGTTTCCATACTGTCGATAGGACTATGGCCTTTTTAACGTTATATTCAATACTTTACTGCGTGTCCTGGTTGGAATAACCTGAAAACGCCTTAGCTCGTGCGCAACACTGGATACCTTCAGTCGTATCCCACCGCTGTACACCAATTTGTTAAGACGGATTTCTGAACTCTGTCCTGGTGGCGCAGAGGTTCAGAAGGCCAACCTAATTACTTGGAACAGGGTAACCTCTGGACAAGCCAGACCAATCAAGGTAGCGATCGCGGCGGTCAAGACTAGGTCTCAAGAGGGGTGAGGGTGACTGAAAGCCCGCAATGAGCACACAAAGCAAGAGCGCTTACAAACAACTCCAAACAGTTGTTTATATCAAAAATAGATACACATTTATTATAAGGCCTTGAAACTAATAACTACAGTAAAAGCAGCAATATACAACGATATTAAACCAACACATACACTATCCACCCAATATATATACAGAATACACAGTTTCACAGCATTAGCAGCACGAAATATGTTATCCACCTGCAGGGGGAGGAAAACAGGCAGTGCGAACCAATGCGAGTGATATGTCCGCCTTCTGAGGCCCCTAACTGGATGGTAGTCCAATCCCTACGAAGAGTGGAGCCTAGCGCTCAAAAGTACCTGCACACGCCGGTGCCAATGGGCAGAAGGTGAAGCTCTTCGGAGGACGTTGAACAGCTCTGTAGGGAGCTCTAATGAAGGAGAACACGGTCCGCGACTCTAGCGCAGCCTCCACTGTGAGGCAGAAGCAGGGCGCGAGTACGGACAAGGGGTGCTGTATTCACAGCGGGGAAAAGCAAGGGGCACTGCAGGAGGGCGACCAGATCCTAGCTAATCTACTCACCGGTCCCCGAAGCAAGCAGGCCCGAGCTTCTCCTCGATAGATGCAGCTTCTGGCAGGTTCTGAAGAGCAGGGAACGTCTCGTCGTCGTGCAGAGTAAAAAGACGTCCCGATCGAAGAAACAAGCACAGTTTTGTCGCCACAGCAGGGCAACGGAACGGCCGGGTGTATTCAAGCCAAACGAGCACTGCTCACCTCTAGCTTAGGACTGCTAAGCAAACGAAGCGTGTGAGCATGCCCCGGACTCAGAATACCACCCAACCTGTCGGCGATTACAGAGCAGGCCTCCTTAGTAAGCTGGTCAGTCAACTGGATGGCCCAGAGACACTTCCGAAGGCTTACAGCAGGAGTTGATGAAGGTGCCGGGAATAGCTGGTCCTGCTATTCCAATAGGTCGAAGCGCCAGTACAGGCCTTCTTGTTCGATCTTAGGTGGAAAGGGCTTCACCGGACGACAGCAATGAGGAGCAGAAGTTCTTCAGGGGGTCACCAGCGATTCCTCGGTCCAGCCTCGTGTTCGCAGGATACTTGGCTCCTGTATCCCTGGGTTCGTAAGAACTCAGGAGATCGACATGGTAGTGGTGTTTCCAGCTCCCTCTTATCCACGGTTCCCTTCGCGCCAAAACGGAGGGGAGCCAATGGGAGATCCGCTCATCAACACACATACCATACGTGGACCAATCACGGACCACAGTGGTCCCAGGCATTCACACCACCCTAGACTCTCTGGCACCCAGGATGTGTATTGGGACCAGACAGCCCATCCCACATCCTGGGGGCACTCAAACGACATGTAGAAGCCCGCGAAAGCAACCGTGTTTCGCGGGAAACTACATGCCCAAATAAGGAAGGCCCCGGGTCGCCTGACCCGGGGGAAGGTAAAGGGAGCAAGACGGACAGTGGACTAGACAAAGGAGCCTCGTGGTCCGGCCATTTTGTGTAGCCGGGCCACCCTTTTGTGTTCGCGGCAAAAACGTGCTCAGAACGGCAAAAGGAGCTCAAAATAAACCAAATGATCGCTGCCACCAGCCCAGTCCCTGAATGACTTGCACCGATCCAGAAACCATCCTACAAGAGTGTCTAGGGTCTGTAGAAGGCTAGAGACCCAAGAGAGCTGTAACTTAGCTTACAGTGCCCTCTTGTGTCGTGTTGCACTAAAATGGCGACACGATAAAAGAAACTACGGGAAACAGCGTTCCCCGGTACTGACTGTCTTAAGGGCATGTCAGTTTCCCCGTAAGAAAGGAGCGAAAGCCCAGAGGAGTACAGCAGAAGGCTGCACTTCTCTGGCAAAGTCAAGAAAACAGGTTGAAAACAATAGCAAAAAGTTTAGGGGTTGCCACATGGAAGGAAAGTTCCCTACAATAACGAAATCTTTCCTAACATCCACCTAGTGGACCGACCTGCTAAAAAAGCTGATTAGATGCAAAGAAAAGCAAAGAAAAGCAGTACACAAACCCTAAACAAATAAAAACGCTGTCTAAGCAGCTGTACTCTGAGATCTTCACTTTTTTTCTTTACAAAGTAGGGCTTTCAATTAGATCGGACACGGCTTTATTCTGGGGGAGACGCTGCAGAGGCTGATCAAAAGAACGTCCTTTAACAAAAATAAGAATGCCATTTAAAATAGCACCCATTTTCTATATTTGTATTCGTTATAGATTTTTGGGGAGCGATCATACCCCATTTGTTTCACTACGGAGGAGGAGGGGGTAACTCTTGTGAAGTGGGAAGCAATAGGTTGGAGGTGGACCTCATTACAAGTTTAACGGTCCAGAAACAACATTGCCGGTAAGACTTCAGACACCATTGTTTCCGGTCTGGCAAACTACAAATCTGCCTGCCGGAGCCGCTGTGCCCGACATATCTGACCCTGTCAAGCACAGAGGCCACGGTAGGCACCGTCACGGAATCACCGGCACCGTTAACAACAGTGCCAGTGCTTCCGTGGTCCCCATTCCCATAGAGTCCTATAGGACTCTATGGGAATGGGGAATTACAATTTACCGGTGCCTGACTTCACGGACCGCGGGATTTGTAATACCCTGTTGTTACTGGGAAGTCAGGTGTCGGTAAATCATACCGAGTCCGGCAGCAACCCACTGTAGCACCAGCAGGTTTACCGCTGGACTCGAATGGGGCCCATATGCCACACACCAGACATTTGGCACAACATGGTCAGGATGTCTCTGCACCCAAAGAACATGTGCCCAAAAAAAGGAACATGTGCCCAAGACAAAGTTCGACTGGGAACACGGGTTGTATGGGCTTTCCTGAAAGTCAAGGAGCTGACTTCAAGTGTGAGGTGAGATGGGAACCTAACGCAGAGAACAGATCAGATATGCAGATTTCTCTGACAGTATAGTCCGTGGAGCGCCAACACATGGTAAGAGTGAATTATGCTGCATGCAGCGGTTTTACGTGGTTTCATCAAAGTAAATTACTCTGCAGTAATTCTTTTTCAACATTATTACTTTGAATTTTTCTTAGTTAACTTAATGGGATGGTCCTTCGCTCAATCCCCTGTCCCCACACCACATCCCTACCCCACAACACCCTCCAAACCCCCTGCACACCCTAACCTTTAAAAACACAGGTTTATTGTTTTTCGAAAAAAGTTAAAGGCATATTTAGGACCAACTTTACTTGTTGGCTAAAGAAGATGTCAGGGTCAAATATTGTCCCATCAAAGAAGATATAAGAAGAACTTTCCATATCTGCACGGATCACATCATTGTTGGTAACTTGAGGTAGAGACATTTCCTACTCATCCCGTCTTGTCCTGTGTCAGGAACCCTGCTACTTATCTCAAGTCCCAAGCCTCCATTTTATCTAAAGATAGACTTAGATATTATCACCATACGTGTGGAAGCCAATGTTGCCAGTTTGCGAGAAAGCGGTCATGAAAAATGCAGCAACATGTGATGAGTTCACTGAGGAAGAGGTAGGAATGAAGGTCTACTTGGTGGAATCAGGAGTGTCAGAGACAGACATGGCAATATAAAGATGGGACCCTTAGATGGAGGATGACAATGTATGCATTTGTTTTTTTATAAATAATAACAAATGATTCAATATTTTTACTTCAACACAGAGTTTTTTACTAATATTTTGTATGAAAAGTAACACCCAATGGTGTAAAAAAAATTAAAACATAAAACACAGTTTATACTTGTTTAAGATCCACAAAAACATTCAACCCTACATACCATTCATTTCATTTTATCATACCAACATTCATACACATACTCTATAACCGCAAAATTCGGTCATACTACAAAAGTCTAATATATCATTGTTCAGTTGTAGATCCTCTTAGTACAATCTTCACATATGGATGACTGCCTATCTCTAGTTAGGCAGTAAGTCGACATGTGTTTCAGGTTGTATTTTCTACACTTTACTCAGTCCACTATGTACGCCAACCATCTTCAGGACAAACAACAGGAACAACAATAACGTCCCTTTTAGATCCAGTAGGGTGGATCAAATTGCCTAAAAACAATGGAAATAGAAATAAAAAAACATCTTGGTTACATCTCTCCTCTATGTCATCCTCCTAATTTATTCACACACTATTATTGTGAAACAATATCTGTATATAGGACATAATATCGTATCCACCTTCATCTTTTACTAGCGATGTGGAAAACGACTGAAAAATGGATGAATCCTGTCCATACCGCAGTAGGAATCCCTACGCAATGAGAACAAACCTACAAGGATGCCGTACAGCCATACAGTTCAATACAGTAGTGAACCTTTACATATTATTGGTGATTTTAGTCTATTTTCATTGACCAACCAATGCACTTACTTAGAAAGCCCCAGGTGAAAACTCCCTCGGGATGTCTCACAGACCAATCTTCTATAGTGGCTTCCTTTCTTGTGTGCGCAATTTCCTTAGCACGCGAGACATGATATGATATGATATGATATGGCATTTGTAATGTGCCTATACAAAAGTGTTTCAAGGTGCGACGAGGCAGCGAGGGGGGAAACAAGGGGAAGACAGACAACGATCCTACTAGGCCAGGTGTCATTCAGATTGCGCAAGTGCTGGGGTAGGGGGAGGGAAAAGTGCAAGGGGAAAGGGGAGGGGGGAAGTGCAGTCAGTACAAGTGAGTAGAATAAAATAAATAAATAAATAGGGCCAGCTGGTGGAAAGTGCAAAGCAAGTGCAGACAAGTGCTGGGAAGGGGGGGGCTGTTGGGATACAGAGACAGACCGCAGTTCAGAGGTTGCCAGGGAGGCAGTGCAAGTGGAGAGTGGCTGGGCCCAGGACCGAGGTCGGTGAGAGTGGCCCAGTTGAAGATTCAGTACAGTTTCAGTGAAGGATTTAGCAGGGGAGAGGGAGAGAGAAAGAAGAGACAAAGAGGAAAGTTTTGAGGTGCTTCCGGAACCGGAGATGGTTCTCCTCAAGTTTCAGGGAGGCAGGAAGGCTGTTCCAGAGGGAGGCCCCTGCCGCGGAGAGAGATTTACCCCCAGCTAGTTGCTTCTAGACGGATGAGCGAAGGGACGGATGAGCGAAGGGCTCGGGAAGGAAGATATTTAGGAAGAGAGAGTTGAAGGTATTTAGGCCCCAGTCCCCAGAAGGCCTTGTGGACAATGCAGAGGGTTTTGAACTTAATCCTCGCAGCCACTGGGAGCCAGTGTAGAGATTTCAATCCTGGGGAGATACGGTCCCTGGGCTTGAAGCCAAGGACAAGTCTCGCAGTTCTGTTCTGGATGAGTTGCAGAATGCGGAGAGTGGAAGCAGGCAGATTAAGATAGAGGCTGTTACAGTAGTCCAGCTTCGAGAGAACCGGGGCTCAGGAGACAGTGAGCTTCTGGGGGAAGGAGAGGAAGGGAAGAATACCTCTGAGGAGGTGCAGCTGGTAGTGTGACTTCTTAGAGACGTCAGATATATGAGGAGAGAAGGAGAGTGTGGAGTCGAAGATGACCCCGAGGTTTTTTGCCTTGCAGGTAGGAGCAGGAAGAGGGCCAAGAGAGGCTGGCCAGAGAGCTGCAGGGAAGGAGGGAGTGGGTGTGCCTGGTTCAACACACTGTCCCCAGTTTATGGAACACTCCTAAACACACATAACAGTGTAACTATTTCGGTTTTTTAATAGCAAGAGCCATCTCATGTTCTCTCTTCACTTATTCTCACCTTATTATTGCAACCATCAGAATAGACTTGGTTGTCAAGGGTGCCTTTCTGCTCACACATCTCTTTTATAAATGCAGGATGCTGTATTTTAAACTTTGTTTGTCTCATATCATTTGCCGCCGCGACCCGGCCAGAGTTTCGTATCTAGCTACTCCCAAAGGTATCCTTGTGCATACTCCAGCTTTTACGCCACTTTTTAAAGGTTTTATGGAAGTAGTTTAGTCTAATTCTGGCGACATCTTATGTGCACCCAATCGTGTGCTTACTACGTGGCGGCTGCCTGACAAACTGCACAAAGGTGTAGCCCGCATCAAGTAATGTAAATATGTTTTGTCCCACTTCTAACATTTAGATCCAAACGCCTCTCTTCTACACACGCTCCAAACCATTACTTAACTTTTCTCTGTGCAACGTTTCCTCTCATTGGAAACGGTACGCGTAATCCTTATGTAATCCTAGTTCTAGGCACAAGATGCTAATGGAAACTAACCTTGGGATACCCAAGACCTCTCTTAAGATGAGTCATTTTAAGGAGTCCAAGAACTTTCTATCCTTGAAATCTCTTAGTTCCACACAATATATAATTGGAGCGACTTTTAACCGGTATAAGTGGATCAGAGGGGCTAACGAAAATTCACAAAATTTAGTCCTCACCATCTGAATGATAGGTATGCATGTTCTCACCTTATCATGTGTTCTGAGGTACAGTTATTCATGCATATTGTAGTTGGTAAATGCAAATCCCAAAAAAGATGAATTAATTAACCTCAGTATTCTTTGTGTTGCAAACGGTCCACAAGTTGCTCTTTATCTTCCTTTTGTTGGTTAATATCACTGTTTTTGATTTTGCTGGTTTTAATATGACTCTGTTGTTGTTTAAAAAGGAAGGTTGAAACTCTATTGAGAACTCGCTGAAGGGTTGTTTGGGTGAAATCCAGTAAAATAATGTTGTCAGCATAGCTTATAGAACTCACCCAGAGTTGGGATATTTTGGGTGGATATGCACAGCTTAGTTCACAGTTTTACCATGGGTTTGACATATATAGGTTGAAAAAAGGGGGCACTGACACATCCCTGTTTGACCCCTTTATTCATCTTAATGACCTTAGAAAAATCACCCACAGAATTCAACCTCATGCTCATAGTTTTGTTTTCGTAGAATAGTTGCAGCATCCTTAAGAGACCGGCTGACATGTCTCATTTGGACAATTTTTCCCATAGTATTGAACTTTTGACATTGTCGAAAGCCGACAATAGATCCAATACTGCAACATATAGAGTTCTTTCAGTTCCAAGTCCTGCTTGAGCTAGGCAAGTTATTAATGTTAGGCCACATAATGTGGTACTCATCCTTTTCCTGTAGCCCATCTGAAGTGGATTGAGTGTCCCATTTGTTTCTGCCCAAGTGGTTACTTCATTTAGGACAAAGTTGGCTAACACCTTAGAGGAGATGTCCAGAAAAGTGATCGGTCTATAGGCTGTCGGATCATCCCTGGGCCCTTTCTTATAAATCAGGATAATTATTTCCTGTTTCAAGGTGGATGGAAGATCTCCACTATCTACTACCTGACTAAAGAGGCGAAAGAGGATATCTGACCACAGATAAGTATTATCCTTCAATAGGGAATTCACAAGACTGTCCGGTCCAGAGGCACACGTGTTTTTTATTTCTTGATGGAATTAGAGATATCAACCCTATCAAACATAATGAGCCTCATTACGACCCAGGCGGTAAGTTACCGCCTGGGTCGTACCTTTACCACCATGGCGTAAACTATGTTTACGCCATGGTGGTTGGCGGACTTACCGCCCCATTCCGAGGTTGGCGGGGCGGTAAGTCCCCAATCCCCATTTACCCTTCCCCATTCCCATTTTTGCCCCATAGGGCATAATGGGAGTGGGGAAGGCGTTAATTACGCCACCGGCGTAATTAACAACAAGGTCCCTTAGCGCCATGGATTTTAACACCTGCTAAAGCAGGTGTTAAAGTCTCCATGGCGCTAAGGGACCTCGGAATCAGGCGGTAAGGGTCGGCGCTGTTTACGCCGCCGTAAACCCCTTACCGCCTGGGTCCTAATGAGGCCCAATGTCCCTTTTAAAGGGGCCAGACCGGTCTTTCTTGTTCTTATCACCTTGACAACTTGGAGAGTCAATCCAGAAGACTGAATAGAGATGTTTAAACCAGTCTTCTTCTGAGATGCAGCATGACTGACTAGCAGACTGAATCTCGCCTCTTGCGTTCAACTTCCACCACAGAGACCGTGAATTGCAACTCAGGATGTCCTTCAGTGATTTTAGTCTTTCGCTGATAAAACTCTTTAGTTTTTTTAAGCAATCAATTTTCTCAGTGCACGCTACTTTGGACTTATTTCCCGATCAAAGACATACACCTTCTCCTCAAGCCGATTCTTATTCTTCGAAAGTGGTCAGACATTAGTAAGATCTTTCAAGGTCTGAAAGTTTTATTAAACTCAATTGGCATAACACAAGGTTTTTGGTCTCATAATCAATTTTCTTCCACCATTCAAGCACCCACTTATTGGTTTTTGTGTGGTTTTTAGCAAACAGAGAGAGTCTATTACATGCCATGTTTGCAATCAAATCATGGAAATTTGACTTACTAAAGTCAAAGGCAGTGAACACTTGGACAAACGTGGCAATCATTTTTAAATGGTCACTCTTGATTGTGTCTGCCACTTCAAAGAATTTAACCTGAGAGAAACTATATTAGCAGCAAAGATATAATCAATTGTCAAAGTGGATCCCAGATCAGACCAAGTGAAAAATATCTTTGTATGTGGCCTCCAGGAGTTTATCTTCATTAATCCCCATCTGGCCATAAAGTGTGACCACATTCTGCCCATCCTGGTCTTTTTGTGTAGTACTCTTTTCCATTTGAGCATGGTGTAAAACTGTTACGCTCACCTGGCTCCCAGAGGTCGGACCCGGACAGCTGCGGTCTCCACCCACGTGATGCGTAGTGCAGCGATGACTGACTGGATCTGCCCTCCTAATCTTGTCTGCTTAACCCGTAGAAATATTCTCCTGCCAGTGGAGAGATGGATTTAGCCACTTGTGGATTCAAGTGAAGGCACCCCCACAGTCCTCCCCAACTAATCACCTCCGAAATGCCCTCACAGCAATCTCACCTTATATTCTTGAAAGATGAGCTCTCCATCCTGCATGGATTTGCAGGGGCGCGTCGATTCCAGTTACTTCACTAGTTTGAAGGCTCGGGAGAGTTCCGGAGAGTATTGACTCTGAGGTTCCTGGTGAGGACCAGTAAGTATTAAGTTCATAGAGTTCAATATGTCCGATGTTCACTCTTGTTCCCCCCTTCCTTTCTTGTCTTTCAGCTGGCTCGTTAAAAGATGCTCTTGTGGCAGCTGGTGGCATTCAGGTAAGAGTCTGTATTACCCGGCGCTGTCCGGTAAATGTTGCACAAGGAAAACGTGTTGTTTTGTCTCTTTACAGATGTGGCACGTGAAAATATGGAGAGTCACAAAAGGATGCCTCCGGTTGTAAATCAGGTAAGTCTATGGTGGTAAGAATTATATTTGTTGGTTCCCTCGGCTCACCTTGTGGTTTTCTTTTGTCTCCTAGGTGCCGAAGTTCGGCGAAGAAATGATGGAGGCAGCTCCGACCCGAAGGATGCTGTGAAGACTGGTGAGTACGGCGCGGCGCTGCAGCTGGAGGTGCAGCGCGTGCAGAAATGATGTTCTTTACAGGTCCGGAGACAAGATGGATCCAGAATCAGGTGTGGAATAGAAATAAGTTTGTTTTCTAACCTTGTCCCTTTCTTTCCTCTTTGTTTTAGGAGCTTCTGATTCGAGGCGGGCGTGGCAGAAGACTGGATGCAGGATGCAGGCACGGTGAGTGTTATGCTGCTGGATGCAGAATAACGCGAAGCGTGTGTTGCTGGTCAGGTGTGGTTTAAATAGCCTCAAAAGTAGTCCCAGGTAAGAAGTCCCTAGAACCCCACCCGAGTAAAAAATAGTCCCTGTAGAAAAATAGTCCCCTTCAGGCTTCATGTTGGATTGGAGTCATTTGCAGCATGGTCTGTCTGAGGTAAGTAATGACTATGAGCCTGGCGTCTTAGGCGCCAGGACTGATTCCTACTATGAGCCTGGCGCCTAAGGCGCCAGGACTGAACCCAGATAGCCCCAAGCCGGGGCTGCTGAGGTTTTAATAAATGTCTAGATGCCTGCTCCCGGGACTGATGGACTTGGTCCGGATGCCTGGGGTTAGGCATCATGACAGCACTCCCCCCCAAGGCCCCTCCTAAAGTTGTTCTTCCCCTGGGCCCTGGTTTGTCTGGGAAGTTCCGATGGAATCTTTTCACCAACCGAGGTGCATGGACGTGGTCACTAGGTTCCCATGACCTTTCTTGTAGTCCGTAGCCCTTCCAATTTAACCATCTTGGAGTCCAGGATATTATTTACCTCAAATTCAGGTTCTCCATCTATCAAGATGGGGTCGGGTGGTTTGGTTAATCTTGTTCATGGTTGAACTGGTTTTAAAAGTGAAACATGAAAGACAGGATGAATGCGCATATTAGAGGGTAATTCCAATTTGACGGCTACCGGGTTGATAATGGCCTTAATAGTGTAAGGTCCCAAATATCTAGGGTTAAAAGTCTGAGTTCCCTTCAGAGGTATGGTTTTTGTAGCCAGCCAAATTTGATCCCCAATCTGGTATTGTGGATTTTCACTTCTATGTTGATCAGCATTTGTCTTATATTTCTCTTTTGCTTGTTTCAAATGTTCTGTTGCCTCTTTAAAGGCTTGTGTCATAGTAGAATGCAAATGACTAACTGCAGGCATTTCTAAATGCTGAGGCGAATCTAGTTCTGAGGTTCGAGGGTGATGTCCATATATGGTATAAATGGGGCTTTGTCCGGTTCCTGAATGTACAGAGTTATTGTATGCACACTCGGAAATCCATATAATATCTTTCCAATTACTTTCGGTCTGGTGTAGCATGCAACGTAGGTACTGTTCAAGGGTCTGGTCGGTCCTCTCCGTCTGACCATCGGTCTGGGGATGGTGACTGGTTGATAACCTCACGTCGATTTGCGCCAGTTGACAACATTTCTTCCAGAAATGTGAAATGAATTGACTACCTCGGTCAGAGACCAATACGGAAGGAAATCCGTGTATTCGAACAATGTTTTTGAGGAACTCCTTGGCCAGAATTGAAGCAGAAGGTAATCCCTTTAGAGGAATAAAGTGGGCCATCTTGGAAAAAAGATCCACAATAACTAGAATGGTGTTAAATCCATTACATGGAGGTAGATCTGTAATAAAGTCTAACGATAAGGTGTGCCATGGTGTAGGTGGAATATCCAAAGGTTGTAAGAGGCCAGCTGGTTTTTTCTTCTGACTTTTGTTTTGGGGGCAATCGCCACAAAACATTACAAATGACTTTACGTCTTTTCGCCAGGTGGGCCACCAGAATTGTCTCTTAATTTTAGCTTCAGTTTTTGCGATACCTGGGTGTCCTTCCATCAGGGTGTCATGATAATTGGAGATGACTAGTTCTTGTAGTTCCTTGTGTGGTAGAAATAGTCGCCCTTGATAATAAGGTAAGTCATTGATGACTGAGTAGTCCGGGCCTTTCTTCACCCAGTTCAGCAGGGCTGTTGGATCGAAGAGTTGTTGGATCTTTACTTGAATATCCTGTAGTGCCTGTAGAGTGGTTATGCCAAGAATTTGTTGTTCTGAAATTAAAGGCACCGGTTCCGGGTTCGCATATGCTCTCCCATCCCTATTCGGGATAATGCATCTGCCTTGCCATTTTTACAACCCGGTTGATAAGTGATCACGAAATCGAACTCGGCAAAGAACAATGCCCATTGAAGTTGACGCGACGATTGGGCCTTGGCTGTTTTTAAATACTGCAAGATCCGGTGATCAGTGATTACCGTAATGGTATGCCTGGCACCGAGAAGATAATGTCGCCAAGCCTTGAAGGCGGATTTGATGGCTAATAAGTCTTTATCGGTAACCGCATAGTTTAACTCGGGTGCCGAGAACTTTCTGGACCAAAATGCTACTGGGTGAAGTTAACCGGTTTAAGGATCCTTCTGGGACAGGACAGCTCCCATGGTTAAACTGGATGCATCAGTTTCAACTATGTATGGAAGTTCGGGGCATGTAGGCTTTAAGACAGGGGCAGACGTGAATTTCTCTTTCAGCTCTTGGAAGGCCTTTTCAGCTTCTTCTGTCCACAAGAAGCGTTTGTTTTTTCGCAAAAAAGTGCTGTGATAGGGTGTACAACATGTGAGAAATCCGGAATGAATCTGCGGTAGAAATTAGCAAATCCGAGCATGCTTTGTACCCCTTTAACTGAACTGGGTGATGGCCACTTGAGGATTGCGTCCACCTTTTGGGAGTCCATTCGGACTCCTTTAGGAGGCAGGATAAATCCAAGGAATTCAACTTCCGTAGCATGAAAAACGCATTTTTCCAATTTTGCATATAACTTGTGCTGGCGTAGTTTCTCAAGGACTGCACAAACGTGCTTCACATGGTCTGATTCTGAAGAGGAGTACACTAGAATATTGTCTATGTATACAACAACACAGACATCAATGAGTTCACGAAGGACATCGTTCATAAAATACTGGAAGGCTGCTGGTGCATTGCACAACCCAAAGGGCATCACCTGGTATTTGAATAACCCGTACTTAGTGCGAAAAGCAGTCTTCCATTCGTCGCCTTTCTTTACACGTACCAAATGATAGGCCCCTCGGAGATCTAATTTAGTGTAAATGCAAGCGTCCTTTACTTGGTCTAGTAATTCAGGGATCAGAGGCAATGGGTATCGGTTCTTAACCGTGATCTAATTTAATGCACGGTAGTCTATGCACGTTCTGAGGTCACCTTCCTTTTTAGGCATGAAGAACAACGCTGAAGATGCAGGGGACTTGGATGGACGAATGAAGCCATTAGCAAGGTATTGGCCCAAGTATTGCCGTAGGTGAAGGTTTTCGGGTTCCCTAAGGGCGTAGATCCTACTACATGGAGGTTGTGCACCGGGTATGAGATCGATTTGACAATCGTATGATCTGTGGCCAGGCATTGGTTCAAGGGTTACTTGTGTAACAAGTATGTGCACAATCCGGGAAGTTATTCTCTTCTCTCGCCAATCAATACAAGGATTATGTGTTTCCAACCAAGGTATAATAGTCTCTCGATGCCCATCCTGACCTAATAGTGTCATCTCTGCAGTGGAATGAGTTACAGGCCCAGAGGCAATTTCAGTTCCATCGACTGTGGTTATGACATCCAAAGTGGTCTTTTTGCAGAGAGATAGATTCATCCTAGAAGCCAACTCGTGGTCCAGATAGTTTCCTATGGCCCCGCTATCAATGTATGCACTCACTGCGTGCATACGTCATGGCTGCCTTGGATCTATAAAGACCATTGGTATGATGAAGTGCGAGGTCAGTACAAGTGAGTAGAATAAAATAAATAAATAAATAGGGCCAGCTGGTGGAAAGTGCAAAGCAAGTGCAGACAAGTGCTGGGAAGGGGGGGGCTGTTGGGATACAGAGACAGACCGCAGTTCAGAGGTTGCCAGGGAGGCAGTGCAAGTGGAGAGTGGCTGGGCCCAGGACCGAGGTCGGTGAGAGTGGCCCAGTTGAAGATTCAGTACAGTTTCAGTGAAGGATTTAGCAGGGGAGAGGGAGAGAGAAAGAAGAGACAAAGAGGAAAGTTTTGAGGTGCTTCCGGAACCGGAGATGGTTCTCCTCAAGTTTCAGGGAGGCAGGAAGGCTGTTCCAGAGGGAGGCCCCTGCCGCGGAGAGAGATTTACCCCCAGCTAGTTGCTTCTAGACGGATGAGCGAAGGGACGGATGAGCGAAGGGCTCGGGAAGGAAGATATTTAGGAAGAGAGAGTTGAAGGTATTTAGGCCCCAGTCCCCAGAAGGCCTTGTGGACAATGCAGAGGGTTTTGAACTTAATCCTCGCAGCCACTGGGAGCCAGTGTAGAGATTTCAATCCTGGGGAGATACGGTCCCTGGGCTTGAAGCCAAGGACAAGTCTCGCAGTTCTGTTCTGGATGAGTTGCAGAGGGCGGAGAGTGGAAGCAGGCAGATTAAGATAGAGGCTGTTACAGTAGTCCAGCTTCGAGAGAACCGGGGCTCAGGAGACAGTGAGCTTCTGGGGGAAGGAGAGGAAGGGAAGAATACCTCTGAGGAGGTGCAGCTGGTAGTGTGACTTCTTAGAGACGTCAGATATATGAGGAGAGAAGGAGAGTGTGGAGTCGAAGATGACCCCGAGGTTTTTTGCCTTGCAGGTAGGAGCAGGAAGAGGGCCAAGAGAGGCTGGCCAGAGAGCTGCAGGGAAGAGGGGGTGGGTGTGCCTGGTTCAACACACTGTCCCCAGTTTATGGAACACTCCTAAACACACATAACAGTGTAACTATTTCGGTTTTTTAATAGCAAGAGCCATCTCATGTTCTCTCTTCACTTATTCTCACCTTATTATTGCAACCATCAGAATAGACTTGGTTGTCAAGGGTGCCTTTCTGCTCACACATCTCTTTTATAAATGCAGGATGCTGTATTTTAAACTTTGTTTGTCTCATATCATTTGCAGCCGCGACCCGGCCAGAGTTTCGTATCTAGCTACTCCCAAAGGTATCCTTGTGCATACTCCAGCTTTTACGCCACTTTTTAAAGGTTTTATGGAAGTAGTTTAGTCTAATTCTGGCGACATCTTATGTGCACCCAATCGTGTGCTTACTACGTGGCGGCTGCCTGACAAACTGCACAAAGGTGTAGCCCGCATCAAGTAATGTAAATATGTTTTGTCCCACTTCTAACATTTAGATCCAAACGCCTCTCTTCTACACACGCTCCAAACCATTACTTAACTTTTCTCTGTGCAACGTTTCCTCTCATTGGAAACGGTACGCGTGATCCTTATGTAATCCTAGTTCTAGGCACAAGATGCTAATGGAAACTAACCTTGGGATACCCAAGACCTCTCTTAAGATGAGTCCTTTTAAGGAGTCCAAGAACTTTCTATCCTTGAAATCTCTTAGTTCCACACAATATATAATTGGAGCGACTTTTAACCGGTATAAGTGGATCAGAGGGGCTAACGAAAATTCACAAAATTTAGTCCTCACCATCTGAATGATAGGTATGCATGTTCTCACCTTATCATGTGTTCTGAGGTACAGTTATTCATGCATATTGTAGTTGGTAAATGCAAATCCCAAAAAAGATGAATTAATTAACCTCAGTATTCTTTGTGTTGCAAACGGTCCACAAGTTGCTCTTTATCTTCCTTTTGTTGGTTAATATCACTGTTTTTGATTTTGCTGGTTTTAATATGACTCTGTTGTTGTTTAAAAAGGAAGGTTGAAACTCTATTGAGAACTCGCTGAAGGGTTGTTTGGGTGAAATCCAGTAAAATAATGTTGTCAGCATAGCTTATAGAACTCACCCAGAGTTGGGATATTTTGGGTGGATATGCACAGCTTAGTTCACAGTTTTACCATGGGTTTGACATATATAGGTTGAAAAAAGGGGGCACTGACACATCCCTGTTTGACCCCTTTATTCATCTTAATGACCTTAGAAAAATCACCCACAGAATTCAACCTCATGCTCATAGTTTTGTTTTCGTAGAATAGTTGCAGCATCCTTAAGAGACCGGCTGACATGTCTCATTTGGACAATTTTTCCCATAGTATTGAACTTTTGACATTGTCGAAAGCCGACAATAGATCCAATACTGCAACATATAGAGTTCTTTCAGTTCCAAGTCCTGCTTGAGCTAGGCAAGTTATTAATGTTAGGCCACATAATGTGGTACTCATCCTTTTCCTGTAGCCCATCTGAAGTGGATTGAGTGTCCCATTTGTTTCTGCCCAAGTGGTTACTTCATTTAGGACAAAGTTGGCTAACACCTTAGAGGAGATGTCCAGAAAAGTGATCGGTCTATAGGCTGTCGGATCATCCCTGGGCCCTTTCTTATAAATCAGGATAATTATTTCCTGTTTCAAGGTGGATGGAAGATCTCCACTATCTACTACCTGACTAAAGAGGCGAAAGAGGATATCTGACCACAGATAAGTATTATCCTTCAATAGGGAATTCACAAGACTGTCCGGTCCAGAGGCACACGTGTTTTTTATTTCTTGATGGAATTAGAGATATCAACCCTATCAAACATAATGAGCCTCATTACGACCCAGGCGGTAAGTTACCGCCTGGGTCGTACCTTTACCACCATGGCGTAAACTATGTTTACGCCATGGTGGTTGGCGGACTTACCGCCCCATTCCGAGGTTGGCGGGGCGGTAAGTCCCCAATCCCCATTTACCCTTCCCCATTCCCATTTTTGCCCCATAGGGCATAATGGGAGTGGGGAAGGCGTTAATTACGCCACCGGCGTAATTAACAACAAGGTCCCTTAGCGCCATGGATTTTAACACCTGCTAAAAGCAGGTGTTAAAGTCTCCATGGCGCTAAGGGACCTCGGAATCAGGCGGTAAGGGTCGGCGCTGTTTACGCCGCCGTAAACCCCTTACCGCCTGGGTCCTAATGAGGCCCAATGTCCCTTTTAAAGGGGCCAGACCGGTCTTTCTTGTTCTTATCACCTTGACAACTTGGAGAGTCAATCCAGAAGACTGAATAGAGATGTTTAAACCAGTCTTCTTCTGAGATGCAGCATGACTGACTAGCAGACTGAATCTCGCCTCTTGCGTTCAACTTCCACCACAGAGACCGTGAATTGCAACTCAGGATGTCCTTCAGTGATTTTAGTCTTTCGCTGATAAAACTCTTTAGTTTTTTTAAGCAATCAATTTTCTCAGTGCACGCTACTTTGGACTTATTTCCCGATCAAAGACATACACCTTCTCCTCAAGCCGATTCTTATTCTTCGAAAGTGGTCAGACATTAGTAAGATCTTTCAAGGTCTGAAAGTTTTATTAAACTCAATTGGCATAACACAAGGTTTTTGGTCTCATAATCAATTTTCTTCCACCATTCAAGCACCCACTTATTGGTTTTTGTGTGGTTTTTAGCAAACAGAGAGAGTCTATTACATGCCATGTTTGCAATCAAATCATGGAAATTTGACTTACTAAAGTCAAAGGCAGTGAACACTTGGACAAACGTGGCAATCATTTTTAAATGGTAACTCTTGATTGTGTCTGCCACTTCAAAGAATTTAACCTGAGAGAAACTATATTAGCAGCAAAGATATAATCAATTGTCAAAGTGGATCCCAGATCAGACCAAGTGAAAAATATCTTTGTATGTGGCCTCCAGGAGTTTATCTTCATTAATCCCCATCTGGCCATAAAGTGTGACCACATTCTGCCCATCCTGGTCTTTTTGTGTAGTACTCTTTTCCATTTGAGCATGGTGTAAAACTGTTACGCTCACCTGGCTCCCAGAGGTCGGACCCGGACAGCTGCGGTCTCCACCCACGTGATGCGTAGTGCAGCGATGACTGACTGGATCTGCCCTCCTAATCTTGTCTGCTTAACCCGTAGAAATATTCTCCTGCCAGTGGAGAGATGGATTTAGCCACTTGTGGATTCAAGTGAAGGCACCCCCACAGTCCTCCCCAACTAATCACCTCCGAAATGCCCTCACAGCAATCTCACCTTATATTCTTGAAAGATGAGCTCTCCATCCTGCATGGATTTGCAGGGGCGCGTCGATTCCAGTTACTTCACTAGTTTGAAGGCTCGGGAGAGTTCCGGAGAGTATTGACTCTGAGGTTCCTGGTGAGGACCAGTAAGTTCATAGAGTTCAATATGTCCGATGTTCACTCTTGTTCCCCCCTTCCTTTCTTGTCTTGCAGCTGTCTCCTTAAAAGATGCTCTTGTGGCAGCTGGTGGCATTCAGGTAAGAGTCTGTATTACCCGGCGCTGTCCGGTAAATGTTGCACAAGGAAAACGTGTTGTTTTGTCTCTTTACAGATGTGGCACGTGAAAATATGGAGAGTCACAAAAGGATGCCTCCGGTTGTAAATCAGGTAAGTCTATGGTGGTAAGAATTATATTTGTTGGTTCCCTCGGCTCACCTTGTGGTTTTCTTTTGCCTCCTAGGTGCCGAAGTTCGGCGAAGAAATGATGGAGGCAGCTCCGACCCGAAGGATGCTGTGAAGACTGGTGAGTACGGCGCGGCGCTGCAGCTGGAGGTGCAGCGCGTGCAGAAATGATGTTCTTTACAGGTCCGGAGACAAGATGGATCCAGAATCAGGTGTGGAATAGAAATAAGTTTATTTTCTAGCCTTGTCCCTTTCTTTCCTCTTTGTTTTAGGAGCTCCGGATTCGAGGCGGGCGTGGCAGAAGACTGGATGCAGGCTGCAGGCACGGTGAGTGTTATGCTGCTGGATGCAGAATAACGTGAAGCATGCGTTGCTGGTCGGGTGTGGTTTAAATAGCCTCAAAAGTAGTCCCAGGTAAGAAGTCCCTAGAACCACACTGAGTAAAAAATAGTCCTTGTAGAAAAATAGTCCCTTTCAGGCTTCCTGTTGTATTGGAGTCATTTGCAGCATGGTCTGCCTGAGGTAAGTAATGACTATGAGCCTGGCGCCTTAGGCGCCAGGACTGATTCCTACTATGAGCCTGGCACCTAAGGCGCCAGGACTGAACCCAGATAGCCCCTAGCCGGGGCTGCTGAGGTTTTACTAAATGTCTAGATGCCTGCTCCTGGGACTGATGGACTTGGTCCGGATGCCTGGGGGTAGGCATCATGACAAAAAAATCTGTCATCCAGAGAATTTACTTCAATTTCAATATTAAGGCAAAAGATATTAATGTCCCCTGCTATGACTATGGGTCATTTAGTCGTGTTGCGGTCCTAGTCCAGTCCACTCAATAAGATTGTCCTCAATTTCAGATAACACAGTGTCTAAATTGACTTTCTGGGGATTAAAACATACATTGATCAGTAACATTTTGCTTACCAATCCTTGAAAGTTTCCTTAATCTTTACCACAAGGATATAATCAGATTTTGAGGATGATTTCATTGATGAGCAATTGATGAGCAATTTTGAGAAACTTTAATCACAGTCTACCCTGTTGTCCTTTTCTTGCATGGGTTTTGCAAATACTATATCCGTCCACAATTGACTTCTGCAATCACATTTCCTGGAGACAGATACAATCACGCATATCACGAAGGCCGTGCAAATTGTCATCCATAAATCTTCTATAGCCCCTTGTATTCCATGATAACATGCTGAACTCATGGCTATGGCCTTGCTGTTTATTTTGATTTACATTTTCTGCAGAGTGAAGATAGGCAGACTCAGGTAGCTGGGTCAAATGCTATAGTGACTTGCCTCCCTCCACCCTCATTTTCCATACATTGAATGTCTAAATTATCCATGAGACCATCCGGTAGTCCGTTGGTGACTATTGTGTCTTTTTTTAAATGGTTCTTCTCATAACAGTCAAACCCCTTTTTATCAACTCAGCTTGATTTTTTAAAACCATGTATCTAATGAACTGAGAGAAAAAATGTATCTCACACATACCAAGTGAATTGCGATCGAAGAGATGTACACATTTTAGATCTTGAGTTGTACTGTTAGGTAAGTCTGATAGGATTGCAAGCATTGAGAGAATTCTGTCCCTATCCAACATAATTTGATTTTCATCCAGGATAATCGGTTAAAAAATTAGGTTACAGCTGCTGTTCAGACGTTCCTTAATGTTATTCCCTTTTTTCAATTTCGTAGTGCTGGTCTCAAGTTTATTAATGAATGTCTCAACTTCAGGGACGCTTGATATCGTTATTTCCTTACTGCTTGTATCTTTCACCAGATCAACCTCTGGGATTGCGTGATAATCCTCTTGTAATACCTTGTGTATCTCCTTCTGCTTCTGGTGTTGCCCCTCTGTCCCTGGTCTCTCATTCATTAGCATTACTTAATTGTTTTTGTTAACTGCATGCTTACAATAGTTGTTTTCATTGTGGTCTCAGTGCAAGACATGATTTTTTGTATAGCTACCTTTGTAAATTCAGTTGGTATGATTTCTTATGCCTTAATTCATTCGTAGTGCCACTTTTATGAATAACCGGGCTGCTAATTTCAGAGACCGTATTAGTGGTGTTAATCATATTTTTAATCTTTGAGGATATCTGCTTAAAAATAAGTCAACCAGCTGCGTTCTTTCATGATTTAATATGAACTTCGGGGCACTGGCACACAGCTGGTCATTATTCATTGTTATATTCTTATCATCAATTCCTAAACAGTTCTTGATAATCAATTCCTACACAGTTATTAACTTGATTTATCTGTTTCGCTGTTTCATCAATGATGATGAACTCCGGGGTAATATGAATTTCATTTTCCGTGGGCCGGCAGTCAAGAATGGAAGACTTAAACATTCTTCGCATTAACTTTCTTCATCCTCTATTCTTGATTTTGACACTTCTCATATTTTTAGTTTTCTTCATAATAAGACCCCCCTGTTAGAGTGTCAGCCATGTTTTAATCAGGTTCTCCTCCATTACGCAGGTTCAATTGTGCCAATACATGCTCAAAGCTACTCTGATCACACATGTGTTCGTCCATATTGCACGCAATGATTGTGTCTTTCATGATCAGAATCCTCTTGGGAGCAAGTTGTGACTCCTTCTGTTGATATATTGAACTTCTTTCATGATTTCAGGCACTATTAATAATAACAGTGTTTGAATCTCGTTTAGGCATCCAGTATTAGAACATACTTCCAAGACTACCGTGTCATGGAGACGTATGACAGATTATAGAACTAAGTTTAGGGCGATCATCGGACTACCCACAAAATCATTGATTTTATTATTGATGCCATGATCAGTGACCGCAGGGGAGTCATTAATTTGAATTCTAGGCTGTATATGTGATGGACTTAAAATGGATTCTATGAGATGACTAATATCCGAAACCTGAGTACAATCGTTGGTGTTGGTGTGACCCTCTGAATCGTCTCCACCAGTGAATGTAAAGATGGAAATAAGACTTTCTTGGTTAAGATCATCTCATCTGTTACATTTATTTTTCCATCAGCCGTTGCATCCTGATAAGACTCAAGCAGTCTGGGTGACGCTCTAAGCCTTGAGGGCCCAAAGTTAGAACTCATAAGTTCTTCTTCTAAACTCATGGGCACTTCCATTTTGGTCTTTCTACTTCACTTAGTACAGGACCAGAGACCTCTGAGGCCACTGGCAGGTCTTCCTCAGCTTTCCTCATTAGTGAGTTAGTGATTGAGTGATTAGTTGCCACTATTTGGCAAAACGTTTATTTTTTAATCAGGGGACAAAAGGTGGTTATTACTCCCTGCCCTTGGCTTACTGAACCTACTATTTCCATTTAAATATTTGAAATTACTTCTTTATCTAATGCTGTTTCTGTGTAGCTCCTTAGGCTATACTATCTGTTCCCCCTTATTTCCCCCATCCTCTGCTTGATTTTGTTTATTGGAACACCCTGTAAGTAAGTAGGCCATACTACCAAATGTTTCAGGCTTGTGCTGTAGACACACGCTAGGATATTCAGAACAAAACAGACAAAACAAACCAAAAGAAAAGTGATTGGGCCACCGCCCAACAATCAACCCAACCATGAGCAATAAGTGTCTTTCTCAGAGACAACGTGGAAGCTCGGCAAATCATGGCCCAATAGTCCCCACAAAACAATGAGGCTAAGGGCCTTTAACAGTTGAATAGAAATTAGGTCTTCCAAAGGTAAGCATCAAAAGAAGACCAGGTTATAGACACCACATGCCCTAGGAGAATAGATTAATCTGCACCTCCAAGGGTCGTGGCCCTGCAGTCACCACAGAAATAACTTAGATCTCTTTTTCCAATATCTAAGTCGTTGTTGCTCAGAAAGACTTAACCTCACAGTCACCATAACACACAGCACAGGACTTTGATTCAGGGAATTGATGAGAAGTGGCTGAACGGGTCATAGCCCCGCAGTCACCGCAGGAAAGACTAAAATGTAAATGTTTTCAGTTGCGTTTATTTGTGCTTGTTTTTTATCAGAGGGTCTTACTGGTGGAGAAACGTTGCGCCTCACACCGTGTTTGTGCTGTGAATTTTCACAGCCTCAAAGGTGCTTTTGCTGAGTCAGGTGTCAGGTTTACGGTCAATATAGTAGAACGCTTTGCCCAATTGACCAAAAAACAACTATACCCAAAGTAGTTCATGGCTTACTGCACAACGGGCAGAGAATGCAGGTGAGGCACTGAATAATGATCTGTTCAGGCGGAGATGATCCAAATTAGTAATTGAGTTCCTCCTTCACCCGGAGCCACTGATCACTGTGCACCGCTCTGCAAGGTGCCAGAGTCTTTGAAGCAGTCAATCCCTCCTCCAACAACAGTGGACATGATAGAAAGACTGAAGTCACAGCATAAACATACAGCCAGCCTCCACAATAGACAGAACACTGCATTATTCTGCACTGCTCTGCTAGGTGCCAGAGTTTTTGAAGCAGTTGATCCCTCCACCAGCAACAGTGGACATGATAGAAATGCTGAGTCAAAGCACGAGCATACAGCCAGCCTCAACAATAGACAGTACACTCTGCTTCATTCTGCTTCACTGTTATTTTATAAAATATCTAAAGCGCATGTTCACCTGAAGGCATCTTGGTGTATGTCTTCAATTCATGCACAGTAGTTATGTGGTTAGGTTGAGGCACAGGGTTGACCTTGATAAATGGAGAGAATTTTCTTGCTGATGGTTGTGCTGGTGGTTGTTGGTGCACTGGCAATGGAAGAGGGCCTGATTAAAAACTGTCCTTTTAGTTCTAAAAAGCCTTGGACATAATTTGGCAGAAACAATCTTGATGAATTTTGCCACCAAAGAGAGGTCTGCGTGGCTATGTAGACCCATACAATGTCTGTGGTATTTTGTTAGTACTAACAGGCTTGTCATTTGCTCATTACAGATGTTTAGAAATGCAGATGACAGTTGAGGCCAACATTAATTCAACTTTGGCTCCAGTACTGTGCTGATTATATTTAAGGGCGCAGATGTGGGTACGTTTTGGGATAGATTAGGGTTAGGCTTGAGTCCAGCTATATGACTGTCTATGGGTTGTTGATTAAATCACTGAAGGACTGGATATAATGCAAATGAATTTGTGAATGGATTGGTGAAGCTGCACATTGGGTAATAGCTGCCAGTCTCTGCTTAGAGAGAGATGTTGAATTCCTTAAACTTGTGGGGTGATGATATTGAGGCTTGGTTTACCGACACTACAGCAAAATTTGCGATTAGTAAAATATCATGGGCCAGATTACAGAAACTTTGCGCCAATGCAAGGACAAAGTTGCACGGTATTAGCACTAGGGAAAAGTTTGCCCCATCTTTAAAAACAGTGGCACACACTAGAAAACTACTCCACCATGACAAGGGCAGTTTGGCATATTAAAAGCATCAGGGCAAACATTGCCTTAATGCAAAAAAGATATATTTTTACTGCATTTTTGCACCAGGGCAAAGTTTGCCCTAGTGCTAATACGGAACAGTATTAGCACTAGGGCAAACTTTGCCCTGATGCAAAAATGCATCAAAGTCGCCAAAGTCGTGATCAGGCCCACTGTATGAATTTGCTGGATAGACTCCTGAAAGCAAAAGTAAAAACGGACCATATCTATACACAGTGATTGTCGATTTCCATGCTGTATTTGACACAATCGATCAGAACATCTTGTGGTAAAAGCTTGAAAAACTGGACCGCCCCCCACCCCCCCACTTTCGG
Source organism: Ambystoma mexicanum (assembly GCF_040938575.1). Taxonomy (NCBI): domain Eukaryota; kingdom Metazoa; phylum Chordata; class Amphibia; order Caudata; family Ambystomatidae; genus Ambystoma; species Ambystoma mexicanum. The sequence goes on from NC_090922.1 coordinate 1,400,864,963, forward strand.
ACGTTCTGAATGCCATATGAGATCTGCATGAGGATACCATGGTACAGGTACAATTGGACAGACCCTATTACCACGAGGAAAGGTATTAAACAGGGTTGTGTGCTGGCGCCCCGTTGTTCACTATTTATTTTACAGATTTGCCCGCAGCATTGGCCTAAGTAAACAACTGCCCTACTAAATACAAAGGCGAAATACTAAATTGCATTCTGTATGCTGATATCTCGATACTATGTGACAGTACATACACTGGCATCAAGAGATCCTTGCAGGAATTACAAAAATAGAAGAATAGAACAGTCTTATTATAAATTATGACAAAACTAAAATTATGCATTCCGCGTATCGAGTAAAAAAGGTTCCCAAATTAGAAGTGAAAGATCAATATATTGAACAAGTTAAACGCACTAAATACCTGGGTAGCACCATAAGTGTGTGTGGTGGATACTTAGAGAAGATCCATGAGAAATGTAGGAAGGCAGTCACCTTAATAGCAATGATTGTGCCCTGTCTGTGCCCTGTCTGTGCCCTCTCTTCACTCTTCATTGTCGGCAGGAGCCCCGTCCCCTCCGCCACAGACCAGACTTGCAAGAAGATCTTATCCTCATCCCGAGGGCGAGACACGCCATCCACATGGCACATTCTACATTCTGCAGCCTAATTTCCAAATGTACACTGTGTGTGCACTTACTGCAGTGAACAACAGGATATTTGGTGGCACAACCTCACACCGACGCCCGACACCACATCCCAACACCGAGCAACACTACCTACAATGCGGTAAGATCTGCCATACGATTTGCACAGTGAAACCATTTCAGAGGCTCTGGCCCGTCTAGAAGCCGTGATTGGCTGGGCAAAACCTCTTCCATACCCCACCCCCACCACCAGCGGAAGTGTGCCACCGAAGGACGAGCCAAATGGCCTGTCTGTTCCTGTCCGAGCCCGCCGGTCAGCCAACGCCTTGATTTCCCACATCTCAGCGCTCAACCAAATGACTGTGCGAGATGGACGTAAGTACCCAGCTGATATCTTTTGCTCCTCACTATTCACCTACTATGCCCATGCATACTGTACTTTGATTCAGTCAACTGGCCTGCACTTTGACCCCTACAGCACATCCTTGCCAGTCCGCTCTGCTTGCACATTCATCTGCATACCCACCCATTACACCTGCGGCAATTTTGCACATTGTAACCTGTTCGCTCTAAATGGCCCCCTCACTGTACCAGGCCCTGCACGGAACGAGCTAATCTAACCCTCTCTGTCGATCGTTGTGACTACTGTGTATTTTGGAATTGCCTATCTTGATCATAAATTGCCACTGTGACCCAAACAGGCATACTGTGTATTATTGTGTATCTTGGAATATCCTATCATGATCTCAAATATCCTCATGTGAGTCAAACTTGCCAACTATGACTGGAAATAGACTACTTTGATTTGCAATTGTCCAGTCTGTCTGCACTGTTGGACTAGCCCATCACCTAGTCCTAGCTCATACTATTTTCTTTTGTCTGCCTAGTCAACACTCCCCCACCCTCGCCAATGTTGGACTAGCCTACTCTGCTAATCCTCATCCCAACATGCTCACCTCAGTTCACAACCTCTTCGCCCTTAGCACACTTTTGGTACTTAACCTCCTAGTGTGCCTCGCCAGGTTCTCTCTCTATGACGTGCGAGCCCCTTTAAATCTGTCCAGAATGCTGACAGACGGCTCACTCACCATTGGACAATCCAGATATCCCACATTGAGCCCATGCCCAAGCTATCCATTTAATTATAGGCAAAAGGAATTCCAGACGCCCCTCCAGATTAACTAAACTCTTCGAACCTCCTAACAGATCCTTGCCCATGGCAAACATGAAAACTAACATACCTATCATCCATAAGGCCACTATTGACAATTCCTTTTCTATTAGTGCATGCCCTCATGTCATCACTAAGCACTACACAAAGCCCAAACCCAAGAAAGTAGATGCAACCACTACCCTTACCTCTGCCACAACCACAACTATGGCTCACCCTCTCAAAGGAGCTCTAATAAACGCCAGGTCATTAGTTGCTCATGCCACAGACCTCTCAGATCTGATATTGGAAGACAACTTGGACTTTCTCACCATCACTGAGTCATGGTTGCATGAAGCGGCAGGACCTATGCTCTCATTAGCAGTCCCCGATGGCTACACAATATGTAGACAGGACAGAGATAAAGCACGAGATGGAGGTATTGCCATCATCTCTAAATCTAGCCTCTCTATGAAACCCGCTCTCTCCCAAATCATCCAATCCTGCAAAGTCCTCACAGTCAAACTACCATTAGCCAACTCCCAGACTCTTACAATTCACCTTATCTATAGACCCCCTGGCCCAATCGGAACGTTTGAGGACGACACCTACACTATACTTTCCAATAGTCTCAAAACCACTTCCCAATTACTAATTTTAGGTGACTTCAACTTGGGTTTCAGTGACCCACTAGACAAAGCAGCTACAGCCACCACCAACATCTTGGCCTATCCCAAAAAGTCAGCAAACCCACTCCCAACAAAGGAAGAACCCTAGACTGGGTGGCTGAGTACAACTGTACCACCAACATCACTTCCATCTCCCCACAACCCTGGACTGACCACTTCCTCCTGTGTTTTGCTCTTTAAACTACCAGAGCACTCCCGCTGGTTACCCCATCTGCACCCCCATGTCCAATTAGGAACAAAAAGAACATCACAGTGGACAAAGTGATCCCCACCATCCTACCTACTCTTAACTCGCTTGCAGACAATCTAGATCCAGCAACGCTTGTTAATGAGTATAATAAAATTATGCTAACTTCACTCGACATTATTGCCCCAATCAAACTCAGACTTAGCAAGTTTAAACCTCACCTGAACAAGTCATTCACACCACAAACTAAAGGACTTACGACAATTAAAGAAGAGTTGTGAAACATCCTGGAGATCACTCTCTTCAGAATTAAACAGAACCAAACTAACTGAAATTTCATCCATATATAAAAAGGAAATCTGCCTGGCCAATCGTAATTCCTATAATAAACACATTTCTAACGCCAACTCCAGCATGAAGGAACTATTTACCATCCTAAAGGAACTTGAGTCTCCTATCCCCACTCCGAACATCTGCACTAAAGACAAAACATGGTGCTCAGACATACAACAGGCACTCTCCAACAAAATAACCACCCACCAAAAGAAAATAACCTCAAAAAAGGCCTCTCTTAACTCTCTATCTCAGCCGAATAAGACCACTCCTGACCTCCCCTTCAAGGAAACACTATCCGACTCCCCTGCCCGGCTCAACTTCACTAAAACTTCCTTTCTTGAGGGAGAAAAAGTCATTCTCTCACTCATGCTTTCCATCTGCCAAGGCGACCTCTCTCCAGCCCAGCTCATAAAGGATGCAGCAAGAGACCTCGCCTCTTTTATCTCCAAACTTATCAATGCCTCATTCGCATCTGGCACTATCCCTACCAACCTCAATCTTGGGTGTGCCCATTGCTAAAAAAGCAAACCCTTGATCCAATCATACCCACCAACTGCCGTCCTATAATGACAGTACCCTTTCTGTTAAAAATACTTGACAAGGTGGCTTACCTTCAAATCTAAAAATATCTGGAACTTCACAAACTACTAGGAGTATGACAGTCAGGCTTCTGCCACCAGCATGGAATGGAGACTGCCCTTATCGACTTGAAATACCAGATCGATAAACTAAGACACAAAGGGAAAACAGCCCACTCCTACTGCTTGACCTCTCAGCTGCATTTGACCTAGTAGACCACAAGGTCCAATGCAGCCACCTAGACTCAGCTGCCCACTTTTCCAAAGAGGCTATAGTTTGGATTGAGTCCTTCTTGAGCGACAAAACCATGAGGGACTTCTCCTCCTCAGCAGCGGAAGACCCCATCCCCATCACGTGTGGAGTGCCCCAGGGCTCTTGTGACTCCCCTACATTTTACAATATATTCACTAAGCCCCTTTTCGACAATCTGAACCATCTTGGTATCACCTACAATAACTATGCAGATGATACTCAGATTCTCCTCCACTTTCTGGGGATTACGTTAAGGATTTGGCCTTGGTGAATAGAGTGTACCTCATCATTCAGGCATGGATGGCTACTCATGGTCTATGCCTGAATGATGACAAAATGGAGCTCATCATCCTGGGTACCCATGCCCACCTCAAGAAGCAAGACCAGAATTACGCATCCTTCATAATCGATGGCAACCTCATCAAGTTGGCCAAGGAGGTAAAGACCCTTGGTTTCTACCTTGATTCCACATTCTCCTTCACCAAATAAGTGAACTCCATGGCCTCTGCCATGGCCTACACTTGCAAGTTCATTGGAACTGGCAAACCATTCCTCTCTGATAACAACTGCATTATCCTAGCCAGAGCCCTTATACTCTCTAGGCTTGACTATTGTAACGCCCTATACATTGGTGCCAACAAATCGATTATCCAGAGGATACAAACTCTCCAAAATAATGCACTAAAACCGGCACTCGGTGTGGCTAGAAGATCACACATATCTGGGATTAGGCCCCAAATTATTGGCTCTCAACTTATTATAAAAACTGCATCCCCTACCTATAACACACTCAACAATGCGGCCCCCAGCTATCTCATGGATAGATTCCGAAGGAGAACATCCACCAGGCTCATGAGACCAATCAGCGACAACTGACTCACCATCCCAAGATTTAGGCTATCAAAGGTCGGTGGCTGCAGCTTCCCCGTGAAAGCGGGCCAACATTGGAACTCCCTCCACACACCTTCAGAGAAGATCAACCCTACTGTAATTTCAGATTTAGCTACATCAACTGGCTTAAGTCTACCGATCTTTAAGGCCTGCTCAGATGTATTTGCCTCTGTATACTTTCCTTAATGTATTTATAGATGTATTCCTGTATTGTACCTGTACTACTCTTGTTCATATTCTGCAACCTTGTAACCTAAGCCTTGCATATCCTGTAACTGCTGCGCCCTGATACCCCCGGGTATGGTGCGCATTATAAATGAATAAACAAACAAACAAACAAACAAACATTTCTAAGATTGCCAGATAGAGAGGTGGATTCAGCTTACAAGGACTTCTCTTTCCATATGGACAGTGTTTCTGTACTGCTATGCTGTATGGCATTGAAGCATTATATACATTTAGTAAGACTTGGTTGAAGACCCTAGAGGGTGGGTTCTGGAGAGCAATACTCAGACCTGGTCCCAGTGTTCCTATCAAGCTGTTAAGATTAGAACTCGATTCTAACTCATTGCCTACACTAGCAATTGACAGAAGGTGTTTACTATATATTAAGTCTAAATCTATGCCAATGTGCCCACTATTAAAACTGTTGGTGGAAACCCGAGGAATGGGAGAAAATGATAACACAACATTGAAGACACTCGAATGGACCCTGGACTGGCAAAAAGATTGCTTTAGTCTCCAAAAGTCCTTTGTAGACTAATTAGAAAAATGAGATTGGGAGCCTAAATATATACACTTAGGGAAACATAACAATTATAGTGAAATACAAAAAATAACTCATAAGTTTAAGGTACCTTAGGGGTAGTTCACGCTGTATCCATCACCTGACCTATGGAGATTCTTGATGTCACTGAGAATTGGTAAACTACCAGTCCTGGCTTGTATTGGCCCTGAAATGGGAGTTCCTGTTGAATATAGAAATTGTCAAATGCGTAACCTTAAGAGCAAATGGCACAACATGTACTAACTCAGTGTCAAGTCAAATGGACAATATACATGACTATTCTGGGCAAATTCCTCCACCACTATGAAAGCATAAAGAGTAACACATTTTGGGTGTATTGTATAAATACTGAAAATAAGTCATTACATATTGCACTCTATAATGTTTGGTCGAGAGTCAAATTAATATTGAAGTAGAGTAGTAACTTCACATTTGTATTACTATCAAAATATTTTAGAATATTTATCAAGTGTAAATTTGTACTGTTTTTTTTAAGAAACTGTTAATGACTTAATATTAATGTTATTTATGATATGTGAAAAGTTTGTTTGACCTGACCACATTACATTTAAATAAAACACAAATAAATAAAGAGCTATTGGTGAACTTTGGACTTCATAATCAATCAATCAATCAATCAATCAATCAATCAATATATTTGTATAGCGCTCTATCACTAAAGGCATCATGGTGCTCAAACAACTGATAGTCAGGATAGATGTAAACGAAACCCAGGTATCAAAGGGGGTAAGTATCTCTGAGCTTTATCTAAAGAGAAATGTTTTGAGATGCTTAAGAAATCCTTAATTTTTCTCAAATTTTCAGGCAACAAATTGCAAAGCCTGGGGCCGGCCACTGAAAAGGGCCAGCACCCAAACGTTCTTTCCTGTACTTGGATATCTGAAGGAGTGCTGCATTTGAGGATCTGAAAGAACGCACTGGGCTATATCTAACCAGTTTCTCCTGGATGGCTAAGCATCCATTTCCACCTAGTGCCCGGTGCACAATGCAAATCCCTTAAACTGTACCCAAGATTCTACCGGCAGCCAATGGAGAGATTGTCTAGCCTTTGTTGCTCCTGCTCTGGCTGGCAAGTGGGTAACCAAACGCACTGCTGTGTTTTGTAGCACCTGCAGGCACTGCATAAGAAAGGCAGGCTGTGCCAGGTAAACAGCATTACAATAATCCAGACTCCCATTAACACAAGCTGCCACTACTTGAGCATGAAATTTATCTGAAATAAACAGGAGGACTTTCATTAGCTGTTTGAGGTTATCAAAGCCTGCACCATACACAGACTTAACCTGTGCCTCCATAGACAGGGATTCAGAAAGCTTTACACCTAAATTACAAACTGTCTTGGAAGGCTTAGGCAACAGGCCGAATGATGCGGGACAAAAAGCATTGGACCATCCATCAGCAGCTCCTGGTGGGCCCGAAATCAAAATCTCTGTCTTCCCTGGATTCAACTTGAGTCAATATTACTCCATCCAGACTCAGAGGGCTTCCAGGCAATTTTTTAGCTTATCTCTTACATCACCCTGCTTAGTGTCTAGTCTAAACAACATCTGTGTGTCATCTGCCTGTGAAAAGACTCTAAAGCCAAACAGATGAATCAAGATCAGCAAAGGGAGAAAAGCAGGGCACGAGAGACAAACCCTGCAGAACACTGCAGGAGACCGAAACCAGAGATGAGTGCTAGTGGTGAATAGAAATCAAAATCAAAAGCGGCCGACAGGTCCAAAAGAATGAGACCTGTCATTCTGCCCTCATCCCTGTTCATGGTAAGATCATCCAGTACCAATACCAAAACAGATTTGGTTCCCATCAATGGGCAAAAGCCCATTTGGAAGCTATCTAAGATGTCTTGACTTTCCAAGAAAGTTCTCAATTGGGGGGTCACTATTGCTTCCAAAACCTTCATAGGAAAGGGCAAGAGAGAAATAGGCCGATAGTTAGCCAAAATAGGAGGATCAAGTGATGACTTTTTCAGCAATGGAATAACTAAAGCCGCTTTAAGCTTAGACAGAACTACGCCCCACTGCAGAGACAAATTTACTGCAGCAGCAGTATGTCATAAAACTCCATAGGTGCTGCTTTAAACAGTCTCAGTGGAATGGGATCTAAGGGCGACACCGATTTAAGCTTTGCAACTATCTTAATTAGCTCCTCCTTGTTCGTTAAGGCGAAGTCAGAAAAAAGAGCCTCTGCCTTTTTTCCGGCCAACAGCATAGGGATGCCACTTTCAACGTTTGCATAATGCAGATCGCTTGGGTTTCCCTTAACCATGATTCCCTTCCTAATCTCCTCAATTTTACTGATCAAAAAGGTAAAAAGCCCATCACACAAACATTGTGAGGTGGCTATCTGTGTATTACTATCCGGTTTAGTCAATTTGTTAATAATCTCATATCATTTTATTGGGACGTTCACTGCTGCATGGATTGAATCCTCAAAATAAATAGACTTGGCTATTTTTAAAGCCTTATGATAGATCACGCCATGCTGTTTATACCTTTGACGAAGTGTAAGTGATTTCAATCCGGCACACACCCAAGTCAATGCCTAGCGTGAAATGCACAACTGAAATCCTTATTTATTTTTGTCTAAAAGTTCTTTATTCTGAACGATATACCACTCATATCACGCCTTTCTCCTGGAACCCCCCCGGTCACACTGAACCAGGAATCAGGCTGGGTGCAAAGTTAAAATATTTATTTATGTATTTACAACTATATTCAATAATAAAAAATAAAAAAAACAATTTAATCACACTATGTTTTGATGGGTACACAGTAATCACCAATGGGGTGATGTAGCACTGAATAATCTCTTTAATACACAAGGAGTAATAGTGAGCAAAACAATTCAGCACAGAAATAATACTTTGGTGTGTGTGTGTTCAGATCAGATAGCAATGTGGTTAAAGGTTCCCCTTGCACACCCTTCAACCCCCAATAGGCAATGTAAAGAGATAGGAGGAGAGAGCAGGTATTCAGGAACGGTAAAATTCAAACAAAATATCAATCCCCCTTTCTCTCAGCAAACACAAGAGCAAAACAGAATGGAATGTCAAGCTGTCAGTGTGGCTTTTAAAGTTATCTTAGAATGGACTGGGCAAAACACCAAATATGGTCAAAATTGCTGAAATTACTACAAATTCTAATGGGAGCCGCTTTGTATAGCTGTACACAAACACAAGCAATGATTTAATACCAAGAAACAATTTGAAATCTTAAAATTCAAGTCAGAGGCATTCAAAAGCTGTTTTACACATGTCAGAATTTCCCCAAAACGAAATTCATGGCAAACTTTTCACTGCGCGATAATTGTGATAAACGGTAGAACCGTATGGATTTGGAATGTGGTTTTGGATGTCATCTAAAGCCGTGGATGTTAGCTACAAGCAGAAGTTGAAAGGTTGTTTCTAGTACGAAAGCATGAGGGAATTATGGATATTTTAGTGGAGGTTGTTTTTCCAAGATAGGTGCAAGAATGGAAAACAGGAATGAACTTTTAAAAGGACAAATGGGTTTCTTACACTAGAGGATGACTATAAACTAAACGAATACCACACAGGAACACAGCCACTTGATCAGAATTACTGCCTGCAGAGGACACTCGCCTTTTTCAGATTAGAAAAGATCAGCGCAAAGATAGTTTTAGCACTACTAGTACAGGACGAGGATAGGATGGTTTGGATAGAGAGTTCAGACTATTCAAAAATACTCCTAACAACACAGGTTCTGAATACAAGATAGGATGGGTTTAAGATAGGTATTAACCAAGCAAGGTACATATGCTAGTGACACAGTTCTATCTATAGATACTCACTAGATGTTTTAAAACGGAATCAGGATAGTGAGTGAATCTGTCTGTCTTTCTGAATTATGAGCTTTCTCTATTTATGCCATTGTAAAGGGGTGTGTGGGCTGGTTTAGCCTAAGCTCGCCCCTTTGACAGGTGATTGGGTCGGAGTAGAGAAACAGTGTGTCACCTTTATGGTGTGATATTATGAGGCTGAGAATCCACTCCTAGCCCCTTGAACACAACATCTACTTTTGGCACCATCCATATTTACACATGTGCAACCTCTATAAGAATCACATATACAGATTACATATTTTATATAGCAGCTATCCCACAAAACCTGATAGATGTGGGATCTTGTCTCGGCGTTTCACAGAATTTTGCCCTTTTCATCAGGAACACAATGGCCCTCATTACGACCCTTGCGGAAATTGACTGACCGGACCGCAACAGCGTAAATAGCGTTTCCGCCATTGCACGAAGGAGCAAAGTGCGGCCAATCACGACCCATCGGGCACGAGCATTACGCCATGGCGGAATCCGAAAGGCTGCGATGGCGGAAATGACCCCAAAACGGCCCTTACCGCCGCCGTACGCTGCACCAGGTGCAATACCGCCACCCATCTTAGCGGTCACCGTAATGAGCGGTCACCGTAACGAGCGTGCACCGCAAATTACGGCCACCGTAAATATACGGAAACGGAAGTAAAAGCATGTGGCCGGAACGGGAAACAGCACGCCGCACAACTATAAAATCCGAATCCCAACACAACCATAAAAAATCCGACCCTGACACACATCCCAACCCGTTAGCAACCCCAGTTAAAAAAATAAATATGGGAAAGGTAGCCAAGAAAGCGTGTGACCGCAAGCGGCAGGTACACTTCTCCCGAGAGGAACTGACCGTGCTCACCGAGACCCTACAGGAAAATTCCGCCGTCGTCTTCTCCAGTCAAATGACCAGGACGGCCCTTGCCAACAAGAAGGCCATATGGGTCCTGGTGGCACAGCGCGTAAGTGCGGTGGGGACAACACCCCGCACGCCACAGCAATGTCGCAAGCGGTGGGACGACCTGCGGATCCGCGTACGCAGCATACTTTCTGCGAACAGGAACATCGCCACAGCTACCGGGGGGGGTTCAGAGTCGCCCATCAAGTTGACCCCCTGGGAGGAAATCTGCGCCTCCACCATAGGAATGGAGAGCATAGAGGGAGTCGGAGGGATGGAGAAAGGAGTGCCGACATCCGGAGAATCAGGTAGGTTGGCCAAGAGAAACAATGCGAAATCCACAAACCACGAACATGTGCAGTACCATGTGACCCCATAGTGCAATACATACTTAGCCCTGACAGCGCCCTCTAAAAGTCAGAATGAACAAACAAATCAATCAAGAAGCCATAAACAACCCCTACATGTGCAGCATGCACCCCCTAACTGCAGGCAGCCAAATGAATGCATCCTCAATCCACACGAAAATGAGACCACCTCCAAGGCCCAGTCCCAAATCAGCCTCATGTACCACCCCAATGCATTTGATACGTTGCCATTCCAAATCCGACAGACCCATAACTAACGCTCGCCCCTCTTTACTCCACCACAGGGTCCGATACCAACGACGAGCTGCAGGACACCCCTACCAGCACGCCTGCAAAGAGGGCCAGGACCAACGTCCCAAGAGCCTCCACCTCAGGTGCAAGGATCAAGACACGGCAGCAGCAGGAATCAAGTGGCAGCACACTGGAGGGGACTGCAACAGGCACCCCAGCAGCCAGCAAGTCCACAACCCCAGCACCACAGGTCCCCCCAAAGAACGTATCTGATGGCACCGCCTCTGGTGGTAGCAGCACCATAGGGGACACAGCTGTCATGCCAGCATGCTCCGACACGGAAAACAGTGCTGGCGACGTAGGTACCATCCATGACCTTTCCCAATCCCCCTGCATGTCCCATCCCCTACACCATGACGAAACCACGCAGGGGCACCCTGAAGACGACGACTGGCCAACCCCCACAAGTCCTGTGCCAAGGCAACATGTGTTGAGCAGCCCCCCTGTCACACCACCGCAAATGTCCATGGCCCAGCAGAGGCAACAGTCCCTCGACCTGCTGATCGAGCAACAGCAGGAAGCGTCCACGCTACTCAAGGACCATGCAAATGAATGCGGGGGTTCCAGGGCAGCCATGGAAACATCCACCGAGACACTCAGGGCACAAATAGAGAAAAGTAGTGAGAGCCTCAGGGGAGAAATGGAGAGAAGCACCGAGAGCCTGAGAGCACAAATGGAGAAAAGCACCGAGAGCCTGAGGGGGGAACTGCATGCGACGTCCAAAGACGTCTGTGCTGAACTTGCTGCTGTGCGCCGTGTGCTCTCGGAGCTCTCACAAACCCTCAGAGACATGCATGGACGCGAGCAGGCAGAGACCTCATCCGTGGCAAGTTCCGTCCAGGGCAGCCCCCAACGCAGATCTGGCAGGAACCTGCGCTCCACGGGCAGGGGTGCCCCTGATACCCGTAGAGGGGGCTTGCAATAGCGTCTACCCACGGACAGCATGCATATTTGGACACTGGTGTTGGGGGGGGAGGTAGTAGGGTGGAGGGGGTGTGTTGGGCTTCACTGGGTGGCGGGTCCATAGGGTGTATAAATCAAATCACATTAACAATACAGCACCTCATTATCATCCAATGACATGTGTGGACATTGATATTTGCGTACGAGGCCTTCATAGGCGTACAGTCCACAATGTGCCTGTACTACACACACACAGTGCCACAGGTCCCCTTTCCGTGTAATAGGCACCATGCGTGGTTGCTAGAAGCATGCATCTATGATGCTCTGTCGGATTGCACGTGCATCCTGTGCCTCATGGACTCCTTGAGGTGCCTCCACATCCCCACCCTCATCATCATCATCATCTTCAGGTGCATGCAGTACAGCGTCAGGGGGCATGGGCACATTCCTACGTATGCACATGTTGTGCAGCATGACACATGCCATGACCATCTTAGAAACCTTCTCATGGCTGTATATGAGTGCCCCGCCAGACCTGCTGAGGCTGCGGAAACGAGCCTTCAGTAGGCCGAATGCCTGTTCAATGACCACACGGGTACGTGAGTGGGCATGGTTGTAGTCCTCCTCATGCTCGTTCTGTGGGTTCCGGATTGGTGTAAGGAGCCATCTCTTCAGTGGATACCCGGCATCACCTGTATGAGACGAATAAAGGGTGTCAGTGGAATGATAGTGCTAAGTAGCCCCCCCCCCCCCCCCTGCAAGGTCATTGACGCATCAAATGGGCCACGATGTCATGCATGAAATGAGACTCACCGAGTAGCCAGGATCTGTGCCCTGCGTGTCGCTCCATGTAGCGTGGTATTCTTGTGTTCCTCAGGACCATAGAATCATGGGTAGATCCTGGAAATCTGGCACAACAATGCGTAAATATCTTGTTGGAGTCACACACCATTTGCACATTGATTGAATGAAATTGTTTCCGGTTGCGGTACTGGACCTCCATGGCATGTGGGACAACCAATTCAACATGGGTGCAGTCGATGGCACCAATGCAACCCGGGATGCCGCCAAGTGCATGGAATCCCACTTTAGCGTTGGTAATCTCCTGGTACGTGCGTGGTAGTGTGATGTGGTCGTCGGCGTGCTTCAGGAGGGCATCGTGCACTTGGAAGAGTGTCCGTGAGAACAGTGGCTGTGAAATGCCATGCAACTGTCCCACTGTGTGCTGGTAGGTGCCTGTGGCCAGGAAGTGGAGTGCAGACACCACCTTCAGTAGGGGTGGGATGGCGGTTGGGCTATCTATCATGCTCACGAGGTCAGCATGTGTCATGTCCACAATGGCGATTATGGTGTCCCGGTCCAAACGGTAGAGGGTGTGGATCTGCTCAGCAGTGAGGTTGAACGGATCGGCTCGGAGGCGTGGGATTGCGGGCCGCCTGCGTGGTGGTGGTGGCAGTGCTTGTGGGCCTTGCTGACCCTGCCTTGCCCTCCTCCTCCTCCTCCTCCTCCGTCTCCCCTGTGCGCCCGGTTGTTGTACCTGTTGTTGTTCGTCGTCTTCTTGTAGTTGTAGCACTTGCAGTGCTATCTGGTACCCCAGGCCCAACATCGCTAGTCCTGCCGGTAGCATTTTGGAGTGGGAGTGGTTGTGGGAGGGGTTTGGGTCTGCAATATATGTGCTGTCGGCCTGTATGGCCTCCACCTGTGCTGATTGAATGAATCTGTGGCAGATGCAATCCCTTCTGGTCGAGCACGGCCCGCACGTAAGGCTGCATTTGGCCGCATGGCATCTTGGGATTTGAATCATGTATCTAATCCCGATGGCAGTGTGATGTACTTTGACTGATCTTCATGCTATGCTCCCATTGTTACACATGCTATGATTGCAGCCGCTTACATACCTGTGAAGAGTCAGTGGTATGTAGGGCTCGATCGATGGCCGACCCTCATGCAGCACAGTAACGTACTTCACCGACGGGCGTGGCGTCCCATTTGTGATCGCAGCCAGTTAGCATCATGACACACAGCCGCACTACATTGATGTAATTGTGAATGCAAGCGTTCACAGAAGCCTTTTCGACGTAATGTTGCAAGTGAGGAATTCGAAGGCCAGCATTTTTGGTTTTGAAGTAGCGGCGAGGATACGCCCACAGGTCTGGCTGGAAATGTAACGTTCTATTGTAGAATGTCCTTGGGACATGGCCCATAACGAGCAGGCAATGAATGATATGAATTGAATGGGATGCGCAATAGCGTAGTGGACGATAAGGCAGGACGTTCCCAAATCCATCTTGCTTCACAACACTACAGATCCGGCCAGGGGCACAGTGGTTTTTGCGGACTGCATTACGCACAGACGCGATGGAAGTTTCACATATTATGTGAGTGAATATTCATGCGTTTTCATTGCGGGATGAGGGAATGATGTGTGGATGCATGGACTGATGAATCCATTTAGGGTCTGCCATGTACATGGGTTTCTTGGTTCACTCCCCTTCCCCTGCGTTATGTGATGCAAGGCTGCCATAGTGGGACATACGTCTCTCTGCCCTTGTCGGATCCTCCCTGTCTCGACGCGCCTTCATACACTTGTGTCTAGGCACGTTACTGATCCCATGTCATGGGTTCTATCTTGACGGACGCATGCACAGTAACCGACGTTGCCAATGGTGTATTTAGCTCGATTGGTTTCGTTGTGATTCGATACTGGATTAGGGGTGTGTATATTCCTTTGGAGTGGGCTAGCATGCATATGGGTGTGGATTTGGTGTGTTGAATGAAGATTGTAATGCATCATGAGTCCCGTAATGCAATCGGTTGATTTGTGTTTCTTTTGGGTGACAGGTATCTCCTGCCCTATTGCAGATGCCATCTCTACGCCACTCCTCCAGATGGTTTTTACTCTCGACTCCTGCAGCTTCGGGTGAATCAGTGGAGCACCATTTCGATCATATGGGACGATCGCCAATGGGCCACATGCCCTTACGCTGTACTGGTGGCTAGGTGCAACATTTCGGCCTTTCAGCTCGACTAGTGCCTGCCTCATGGGACGGACCTGCGGTTCTTGCCGCTTCCATGTTGCCTTTTGGAACGTTGATGTAAGCCCTGTGTGCCATGATGGTACAGGGCGTCACACAAGTGGAAGCCGGTCAATTATTGCAGATGCAGCCCTCGGTGATGATGGTTGTTTTGGTGGGATTTTGCAAATTGATGTGGGGCCTTTGTCATTTGGATGTGCATTTAAATTGTATTCCGATATTTGTCGTGTTGCGTTGTTCTTTGCAGGTGATGTGGCGATTTTCGCTTTGTGGCGGTATGTATTGCATGATGATCTGCTTTGTGTTCCGCCTTCTGAGTTGAGTTGTGTGGTACAGTACTGGCCGCGTTTGCCTACGTAGCACAGTATGGTCACGGATAGAGGCTGCCATTGTGTCTGTTTACATGATGTGCTGTTCAGGGGCGGGGGATTGGCTTTTGGCCGACTGGTGCCTGTCAGCCAGGTCGATTGGTGGAATGATGGGTTGTTCAGAATGTGGCTGGTCACAGGTGACTGTGTTTGCGTGCGTTTGTTGGAGGGGGACTGGGGTCATGTCCATTGGAATAGCTTCTGTATTGATGCCATCTGTGCCCTGCAGCTCCCATCGGCCCCTCTTGGGATGGGCCTGGCTGCTCAGTCACTCTGCCGACTTGTGTGGTACATGCTTCTGCTGATGGTTGGTTTGTTTACTGGCATGAGTACAGGGCTGGTGCAATCCCCCTCAGGATGCTGTTGTGGATGTTGCCTTGCGCTGGTGGCAAGCGATGGGGGACTACTGTTGTTTTGTGTCATGTGTTCTTGATTTTCATTTTGATGTGTTGTACCTTCACATGCCTGTGCTGCGTCAGTACGGCTATGGTGACATGCCGTACATGGATGCCCACTCACGGGGCGCTTTGAGCCCCTGCATGCTTTTCTACGTTGGCATGCATGGGTGAATAGTGGATTTCACTGGTTGCATAGTGTGTGTACATTGCGCCTGCCAGGAGTTGTGCAATGAGGCCAGGGAGTGGAGTACAGGCACTCAGTGGGCCATTTACGGTTGGTTCGCGTTGCCGTATTTCTCGCCATGGCGGAATGGTACTTTACGACGTGCTTGATGGCGTTCAGTACATGTCCGCTAGGGTCAGAATTCGCGTACCGTTGCGCCATGGCGGTGATTCCGGTTTTGCAAGGCGCGCGTGCGCGTACTTGGTGCAGTTAGCGTTGCCGTTCACTGCGGTGTCGCTAATGGCATCGTACTTTACGGTGACGGGTCATGATCGCAACGAGCGGTGTTCGATGGCGGTATTGCATTTCCGCCATCATTTTTCCATTTCCGCAAGGGTCGTAATGAGGCCCAATGTCCAATTCTTAAGCAAATTTCTACAAGTGTGCGCGGTTAACATGGGCATAAGTGTATAAAGTTTCATACTTCTAGCAGAAATACATTTTGTGTAAAATCACATTTCCTTCCATTTCTTTCCAGAACATGTCACACGATTTTGCCGCCTCTTGACACATGCAGCCAAAATTTAGATTCACAAATCTGTTATTTTCAATTTTTTCACAATTTTAAACAGTAAGTTATCTTTCTTGGTAAAATGTGTTCTTTGTCCTTGCTAAGCAACAAATAGTTGTTTTAGTTCCACCCCTTGGTCTCTCCCTGGAAGCCCAGGAGCCATCCCCCATGTTTGTTCCTTGCAGAGGCCATTTACGACTGTCCTCACACCTCTCATTTCCTTGGCAGCAGCTGTTCATTGTTCCCTTTTGCCTCTGTAGAACAGGTTCTTTCCAAACCCTATAAATTCCGCTTGGGTAATCAGACAGGCTCCTGACAGCTGTCATCCCTGCAGTCCTCGGCTGCAAAGAGATTTTTGACATCCACAGACAGGCCACTTTTGCTGTGGAAATCCCTTTATGCTTTCAGCTTTTCAGGACCTTGCAAGTTCATAATGATTTCTTAGACTAAGTGAATTGTAGCACCCAGCAGAAATTTTGGATGTTTGCGGGTGTTTTGTACCAGCATTCTGCAGTTGCAGCAACAAAGAAAAAATGATTTAAAGCAAGATTTTGGGGTTTCATTAAGCAACACTGCTTTTTTCCTTCTGTACTCCATTTTCACTTGTTATGGAGCCCAGTGACACATTCCAGGAGTGAGATCTATGTTCCACCATTGACAACATGCATGGCAGATTGGCCAACCATATTTTTGTGTGTTGCAAAGCGCGATTTTCAGAGGGTTTTTGGCGCACACAAGGGTTTTGCGGACATTTTGTTATTTCTGGCACCATCATAACACAGTGCTGCAGCATAGCAGAGCAGAAGTGGGTTCAAACATCCCACAGAGCCCCCCCTCACGACTTGAGTTTGACCGCCCATCAAGGGGAAGTATGGAGAATGGGATGTTCTTTCTTTCTTTGGTCCTGGTGGAGAAAGTCATGTGCTTCTCCCATCAATGCTGGATTGAAATGCTCTCCCCCCCGGTTCTGGATGGGAGTATGGAGCGATACTCCGGGCTCCTTAGGTCTTTCCTCCCGGTCCCCGAGTGGTCCTCCTTGGTAATTAGAAATTCTTGGTTCCAGTGCTATGAAACAGAATAGAGCATGGTTATGGAAATGTCCCCACTACTACTCATGTAGTGGGGCAGATGCATACATTGAAATACAATTTACAATATTCCCTGCATGTAATTACTAATGGTTTTAACAGGTGGATTCTTCTAGGTATCCAGAATATACCCCTCTGGGTTTCCGGTTGGCTCCTCTATATGCCACAAAGTATACCTGGGATGGCAACTCTTCAGTTGGTTTATGTGGACCTACTTGTCTTCCCCTTCTGCCAAATTGCCCTTGGGGATGCGGATTTTGTAGGCGACTGGTGAGATTCTGTCTACAATTTCAAAAGGACCCCACCAAGTTTGGAGGAATTAGTGCTGTTTGGCTCGGTTCCTTTGGAAATTGTACAAGTAGACCCAGTCTACTACTTGATATTCCTTTTTAGTTGTCTTAAGGTCATAGTGGGTCTTCATACTATCTGTAGATCTTTCTAGATTCCGCTGAGCATAGGCAAAAGCATGTTGAAGGTGTTTTCTCAGATTTTCAACATACTCATGAGTTGTAGAGGCATTTATCAAGGTCTGCTCTTGGGTTCTGTAGAGCAGATGCTGGGGTAGCACCATCCTTCGTCCAGTCATCAACTCAAATGGAGACATTTTTGTTGCAGAATAAGGGGTAGATCTGATGGCCATCAGGACAAGAGGTAATCGAATGTCCCAACTTGGCCCAGAATCTGCCACACACCTTTTTAATATGCTCACAATAGTTTTGTTGTATCTCTCATTTCCACCAGTAGAGGCTAGCCGGTAGGCAATGTGTAGTTTCCTTTTGACCCCAAGTATCTCCCACGTCTTTGTCATCACTTCGCTAGTGAAGTGGCTACCTTGGTCTGACTCACTCCTTTGGGGCAGTCCAAAACGCGACAAGATATGGTTGATCATCAGGGCAGCTGCTGTTTCTGCCTTGTAATTTGGGGCCAGGAGACATTTCACCCATTTAGTGAACAAGCATGTTACGGTCAACACTGTCAACATGTACTTGCTAAGGCCAGTACGCAAAGGGCGATTTGTTTACTGTGTTGGCTGTGCTGTTTGGCTGTGCTGCGAGTGAACCACGAGTGAAATCGAAGAGAAGAGAAGACGCGAGATCTGGCTCCGCCCCTTTTCTTACTCCACCCTGACCAGGAAGTGGAACTATGAAACATTCCCCCATCGACCCTTGCGGCGCTAAGCCCGCTGCGCAAAGGGCGATTTGTTAACTGTGGATACACCGCTGTTTGGCTGTGCTGCGAGTGAACCACGAGTGAAATCTAAGAGAAGAGAAGACGCGAGATCTGGCTCCGCCCCTTTTCTTACTCCGCCCTGACCAGGAAGTGGAACTATAAAACATTCCCCCATCAACCCTTGCGGTGCTAAGCCTGGCGCGCAAACGGCGATTTTTTTACTGTGGATACACCGCTGTTTGGCTGTGCTGCGAGAGGCGAGCGGAATCCGTGTATTGGAGACCGCCCCCCCCCCGCTAACACTAGGACATCCAAAAAAAATCAATGCAAGCAATCGTAGAGAGACGCGTGCTGGTCGTAGGATGATAACGCTACGACCAAGCACGCTGAGGCGCCGTCAATCAGAGCCCAGAGTCCGGAGCCCAGAGCACGGAGAGAACGACCCTGCGACGAGCTGTAAAAAAGACCAAGTAAGTACTAACAAAGAAAATGTTATTCACAAATTTGCCCAAGCAAGAATTGGAGATGCCAGCGATTTATTATTTGAGCATGATGAAACCAAACTGCTAGGCTATCATTACAGTACCAGATCTAAGAGCCTGCCAGAAACTCTGAGAGGCTTAAATGTGATGAATAATAGCCAAACTGTTGCTGTACATACGCAGATTGCGCAACTGACTCCAAGCTCACACAGTACAACAGATGTTTCAGCATCATATCAACTTTTTGAAAAAATAGACTTGACTGAAGCACTATGCAGCCACCCATCAGGTGTGCGACTCGAAGCGAGCTATGAACCAACAGTTACACTGGGTGACATTACAAACACTGCAACAAGCAACCAACGCGGACATGTTGCCATCGCTGGGAGCGGCTCAGAAAAAATAAACAAAGGATGCAAATGGACGCTATCAAATGACGACTTTGAGAGCAACTATGACAAGATAATCACCAATGATGAAGTATTTACAACAGAGGTTGCACAAAAACAAAGCATACAAGACAGATTCGAAAATAGAAATTGAAACTCACCGGAAGTTCCTTACATAAACACTAATACTTCACACAGGAGAGACTCAATCACTGTTGTCAACAAACTGTTAAGAGACCTGAGAAATATAAATCAAACTTTGACAGCAAACCATTCTGCTAGTAATGATATAACCAGTCCACTAGAAGGACTAGCAACGATAAAAGCCAAATCCACTCCAAGTAAGAATTTACAGACACACAAATGCACAGATGGCAAAATGCCTGAAATCTGTAAGGCCCAACCATTGAAGCGACGGAAAATAGATCACAGCCCTACCGAGCCTCTCCTGTGCTCGCAAAAAAGAAACAGCAGTCGACTAAGAGAGAAAGAAAATAATCCAACCCAATCTATGCGAGAAAGAACAAGCTTGGAAAGCCGCCCATCAATGGCCGAACCAGATGACTCGACAGCCACCGATCCTGATTCCACCACAGACTCCTTGTTTATAGAAAGACACTTTCCTAAAATATGAAGAGGTCCAGGTGACTACCTGAAACGGAGAAAAATCCCAAATGATGACGATCAACGAAAGTGGTGCACAAATTTAATAGGCCAAATCATAAACGAGCTCCGACCTAATCTCACTTCTGCATTGACGATTACTGTGGCCCCACTGATAAAGCTATACGAGCAACTGAATGATACAAGCAAAGACCAAAACACACTCATAGCCTTGCTGAACTCAAAAACAGTGAATCTTGAAATGGAAATTGTTGACATGAAAAAACAAGCAAAAAAACGATGTCAAATCATATGAGCTAATGACAATGCTCCTCAAAGTACAAATGAGAACCAACGCGGAGGACAAAAGACTCCTAGCTGAATTGGCAAGAGAAGCTATCCAAACATTGAAAAATCAAACCCAAGACAGCTATAATAGTACCAGTGTTTAAAAAAGGAGACCGCTCAGAGCCGAAAAACTACAGACCCATTGCGTTGCTTGACGTAATTGGGAAAGTCTTCGCCACTCAAATACTGAAACAACTTGGAGCATGGATTAATGACACAGGTCAATACGATATCCGGCAAACTGGCTTCATAAAGGAAGTAGGATGTTCTTTGAATTAACTAATGATCAACCTGATTAAAATGGAAACTTTAAAAAATAAAACAAAGGTCTACATGGCATTTGTGGATCTTGCATATGCATTTACAGTGTTGATCGCCAACTATTAAGATGACACAAATGAACTGCCCTCCCCACCTACTAAGACCAATACAAGATCTGTATTCAGAAACATCGATCAAAATTAGGCTGAATGCGACAGGCTCCCTATCAACTCCAATAAAAACTGAAAGAGGCGTAAAGCAGGGCTGCCCTTTAGGAGTAACACTATTCAACCTACTAACGGCCGACGTCAGCCAAGACCTAAATCTGGTCAGAGCATTCCCTCCTAAGATAAACGGTCAAAATCTGGGACACATGGTCTACGCTGACGACCTGGTTCTATTGGACCAAACACCAATTGGATTACAAAGAAAGCTTACAGCCCTAAAAAGATACACAGACACAAACGGCTTGGTAATAAACACAAACAAAACTGAGATATTAGTGTTACAAAATCTAAAAAGAGCCACAAGCCAAAAAAGCAAAAAGTACTCATGGTCAGTCGGCAATGCACAAATTGCTTGTGTAACTAAAGCACAATACCTTGGCGTCACAATAAATTCCAACTTAACAGACAAACTAATGGTACTAAATATTCAGAGAAAGTGCAAGATGCTGGGAGCACAAGCAGCTACAATAAATAGAAAATACGGAAAATTCAGCCTAAAACCCGTGATCGAATTCTATAAAGCAAAAGCTATCCCAACTTTAATCTTTGGTGCTGAAACAATGCTGGGCTGCTCCTTTAACACTTGGACTTGGTGTGAGAATACCTTTTGGTTAAGAGCGCTGCAACTTCCAAAAGGGGCACCTGTTGCCTGCCTACGATACGAGCTAGGTCTTCTATCAATCAATACAAGGATGCAATGGAACACCCTAACCTTGTATAGAAAGATCCTGGGAGTGGACGAACTTCCTCAATTCAAAGTCTTAAGCTGTCCAAACAAGTCACCATCCGACACTGTCTATATTCAGTGGAAGGCAAATTGCAAAAAAACACTAGAGATCATTGGAACAAATTCGGAAACTTTAATACTAAACCCCAATAAAGTAAAGAAAAAGCTTTGGGAATGTGACTGGTGTGAAACAATTGCGCTAAGGGCAACCCATAGGCGTATGAAAGACGCCCCTTCAGGAGCAAGGATGCTCAACAAAACACCAAAATACTTTGAACGATTCCCGTGCCCCATCCGAAGGAAACGCTTCATTATGTTCCGCCAAAATGTATTCAAGACGAAACAAGCATTAAATCTCTGGCAAAGAAGTGAAACAATAGATGAGCTTTGTCGCTTCTGTGGATTACAAAAAGAATCTCTAAAACACTTAGTTCTGAATTGTACCCATTTTCAACAGGTGAGAGAAACTCATCTAAAAAAGACAAACATAGGGAATACTTACCAAACTAAGGATGACATATGGGCGTTACTCCACGAGGGTTCAAACAGGCAACTGATGTTCACATTAACGACATTTCATGGAGATCTGGCAAGAAAATTTGAATCAAAATATCTCAATGCTGAGAGGACCGAAGTGGACATATAAAACGACAGAAGAACGCGTGAATAGAATCCGATCAATCCGAACTCCGAGCGAGCAAAGTTGCCTGTTTACCGATTCGGTTACCTGTTCATTCAGAAAGAAGTTGCTTTGTTTTTATTATTTTAAAAGTTTGTAACAAACTGATATAAAATAAAAAATAATTTAAAAAAAAAATACTTGTTCCCCCTAGAGGAGTGAATCACGGGCCTGATAAAATCAACTTGTAAATCTGACCAAGGCAGTGTCATCCCCCTCTTCTGGAGGGGAGCATGGTGTGTGAGTGATGTTGGCTGAAATTGTGCACACACAAGACACCCCTTCAAGTAATGGTCGAGGTCCTGCCCCATGTGTGGCCAGTATGCAACCTGTCACAAGGTTTCTAGTGTTGTATGAAACCCTTGATGACCGGCTGTGGCCGCATCATGGGCGTGACTTAGCATCAGACTTCGGAATGAGTTAGGGACCACCCACTGGTCATGGCCAGCTATGGATCTCCTCACCAACAAACCATCTTGGATTCGGAATATTTTTGGAAATTTCATCAACAATCTTTCCCAATGTAATCGGTAGCTGTCAGGGAAAGTTCTCAGGGTCCTCAATGTGTTGATGAAACTTACCAATTATTGGATCCCCTTTTTGAGCCGTAATCAAATCAGCATCTGGGGTCTCTTTACTCCATTGTGCAGTTGAGAGTTCATTGTGGGCATTTGTCTGGGACCTAGTGATAGCAGTGACCTGGATTTCCCCCAACAGGGACTCGATCTCAAGTAGATCCCCTTGGATGGCCCCGGTTTTGGCCAGCTGATCAGCTAGGTCATTTCCAGTTTTGTCTGGTCCCTTTACTTTGGAATGACCCTTGATCTTTTTCCAGTAGATGGTTATCCCATTCGAGGTGACCAGATCATCAATATTTTGTATTAGTTTTCCATGTTTCAATGGTTTATTATTAGCACATAGCATGCGTCTGGTTTTCCAGTTAACCAGGTGCTCCAGGAACCCGTTCCGTACATAATCTGAATCAGTGATTATGATCAGTTTGTGGAGTTGGTGTTGGACAGCAGTGTGGATGGCTTGATGCACAGCCATCAACTCTGCCACTTGACTACTTCGGGGACCGATTTTGTACCCAGCAGAGGGTTCTGGGGCATCATTCACCCATGCATTCCCTACGCCGGCCACAAGTTCCTTTTCCCCGTTGCTGTCAACATGGTAGGAGCATCCATCCACATAGACGGTGGGCATTCCCTCACACTGGTCTTCTTCATAGACTTTGTGTGGGGAATTAAGGTATGCCTCCATGTTGTCCTTGATTTTAAGACTTTCGTCCTCGAGACAGTTTTCTCTGGCACAATCATGCAAGTCAGCAAGACCTTGCGCGAGGAGTCTCTTCTTGTTTTGGCCATATGTGACCTCTACAGGAAAGCCTTGCATTGACAGAATCCAGGAAGTAATTCGAGAATTACTCACATTTCTGGCAAGATTCTGTCACTTTGAAGATATTGCAAAGGTTGGTGTGGAGTCTCCACTATGATGTGTTCCCCCTGGATAAACTGGCGTAATTCTTCAATGCCCACACCATTGCCAGGAGTGCCTCTCACAATCGTTGAATTTCTCCTCCACAGAGGATAAAATCTTACTCGCATAGGAGATTACTTTATTGACCTTGTCATGCTTTCCATATAATACTGCAGTCAATCATGCATTTGTTTTTGACAGGGTAAACTAGGCAAGGCGCTTGTGAGAGGCTTCTTTTGAGTTGTCTTACTGCCCCGGCTTGTTCTGGACCCCACTACCACTTGACCCCCCCTTCATGAGATGGATCAGGGGTCTTGTGATCTCTGTGTAATCCTCAATGAACTTTCTGCTGTGGTTAGTTAGTCCAAGGAGGCTCCTTAGTTCCCGCAGAGTTGTGGGGTCTTTTATTTTCTGGAGCGCCTTTTCTTTCTTTTCCTGGAGACAGAGACCCCGAGGAGTTATCTCATGCCCCAAGAAATTGACACAGGTTCTGCACCACTGTGCCTTTTGGAAAGATAGTTTTGCTCCGGCAGCCCTCAACTGGGTCAGGACATAACTGATCACCGCTATGTGTTCCTTCACAGTTGAGCTTTTGACTAGAACATTGTCTACATAGGCCAGGTTACCCCTTTTACCCAAATCCGACATGGCCTTATGTAGAAAGAAGTAAAATGAATTGCCGGAGTTGATGTATCCGATAGGGTGGCCGGGTCCAAGTGTACTGCAGCCCCCAGAAGGTAAAGGCCAGCTTGTATTGGTCCTCCCTACTGACAGGTACCGTCCAGTACCAATTGGTCAGGTCAATGGCAGTAAATACCTTTGACCCCTGGATTTGGGCCAGCCCTTGGTCTATGTAGGGAAGAGGCCATTGGGATGTATGGACCCATTTGTTGAGCCCCCTCAGGTCAGCACAGAGACTCCACTGGCCGTTTGGTTTCAAAATCCCCAGCACTGCATTATTCAAGGTGCTGTGGACTGGACAAATTATTTCACGGGACTCAAGGTTCTTAATTATTTCAGTGAGGGACTACATTGATACGAGAGGCAAGCGATATTGCTTCACAAACACTGGACTCATGCCAGGGTCCGTGGGAATTGTTGTTGTGTGGATGTCGGTGCGACCACTGTCATATGGGTCCACCACAAAGATATCTTGAAAATCTAAGAAAACTTGTTTCAATTTTTGCTTTTGCTCCAGAGTCTCGTAGGCATCAGCTAGGTTGACTCTCTCTTCAACCATCTGCCTGAAGCCTGGAAAGACTTCTGGTTTTGCTACCTCAGCGGCCTCCTCCAGCTGTGTGGAGAAGTCCCTGGTCATGGTATTGATTTGGACCAATGGCTTCAGGTGGGGAAAGCAGTCCTTGTGGACTTGA
Organism: Ambystoma mexicanum; assembly: GCF_040938575.1. Taxonomy (NCBI): domain Eukaryota; kingdom Metazoa; phylum Chordata; class Amphibia; order Caudata; family Ambystomatidae; genus Ambystoma; species Ambystoma mexicanum. Next base: position 1,400,890,151 of record NC_090922.1, read on the forward strand.
AAGATCACCTGATCCCTCCTGAAGTCACTAGTCGCATCTTCCTTACCATAAGTACAGGAAGAGTACACCAGGAAATTCCTCTCATGACGGGTGAAGATCCTGTCTGGTGTTGTGTCATCATCGCTGTCACTGTTAAAACAGTCCTTGGGGATTGGTCCTAACAGTTCATTACATAAATCTATGGAAACATGTCGGTCATCAACCGCCATTCCAATAATGGTGCCTGCGCCCAGAATGATACTCTTTAGGTCACTGTTATCCACCTCTATTGGAATGGTGTTGTGTTCTATGTTGACTAATGGTGTTGGGGTTACCCCCAACCCTTGCTTTTGGAAATGAGCATTGAGGTGGACATAGGCGTCAGGATTTTTCAGTTTCTGTCCTCTTTTAATTTTTACTTCCAGTGAGAATTGTTGGGTCTGTTCTGGAATGGTGACTTCCTCTCCAATCTGAATTTCAACTGCATATGGCAGCAGTTGAGGTGCCCGAAATGCTTTCTTTGGGTCATCAAAGTCCATGGGATTACCCGCTAATCGGGACCAAGCTTTGAAGTTTATTAGGTCTAAACTAATGGCTAAGCGATTGAGAATGTCACTGCCAAAATAAAATGCAGCAGGGACATCTCGCATGACCCAACAATTATGGACTATGCTCTTGTTGCCAATGGAAATTTTGAGCATACACTAGCTAGGCAGGAGATGTTTGGAATGTGGTGTTTCCAGGTCCATTTCCCATTTGTCTACCAGTTTAAATGTGGGAATGGCTGGATCTTTTGGGAGTTTGTGGAACATGGCCTCGCTGATGAAGCTCCTACCGTTGTTCACACATATTCGGGCGAGAACAGAGCCCTTCCCCTCATTTAACTGAATAGGGATGAACAACTGCTCTCTAATTTTCTGAATATCAGCCAAGCTTTGAGCTGATTTCTCATCTTTTTGGACTATAGGAATGGGATTTTCTGATTGTGAATTTGTATAGAATTTCAGTGTTTCCTTCCAGTGTGGAATGCCACCTTAGACTGGGAGGAAGGTTGATTTTCAGAAATAGAGAGGACTCCCATCACCAGTTTGTTGTCCTACTGCAATTACTGTCACGTCTGGGATTTGATTATTCTGGAAGTGGAACTCAATTTGGTCAGGTTTTTGTTCAACCATGAGGCATGTGCCATTTAAACTAACATGGTTCACGCTCTGCTTCAATTTTATTGGTCGGTTAATCTGGGTCCAGAAGACCTTGTTTACACAATCTATGAGGCGAGACAATCTACGCAGGATGTCATTCCCTAGTAAACAAGGTGTGCCCTCTGGAGTCACAACTATGACCAGGTGCTTCACCTTGTGTCGCCCAATTTTAATGTCTAAATCCGCAGTCCCTTTGATGGGAATTTCCTTCCCGTCAAAGTTCTGAAGTTGTCCAGGAAGAGGGGTGAGAGTAATTTGGTATTTCTCCACCCTTCCCGAATTCAGCTGATCAAAGGATCTTTTTGACAGAAGGGTGGCTTGGGATCCAGTGTCCACAAGTGTCAAAATTGTACATTGCCCCTGTATTTTGACCGCGGCATAAAATCTTCCCTCCTTTTCCTCAAGGGTCCAAAGATAATGCACATTTTTAGCCAACTGGTGGGTTAAAATTCTTTGCCTTGGACACTGACAGAAAGGCGATTTGGGCAGGATTCTATTTGGGATCTTGGGAACCTGTAAGAAAAAGGTGAAAGCTAGATATGGGGGATGTTTTGGGCGCCCCTGGTTCTGATTCTGAGCTGCCCCCCACTTTTTGGAAGCAGTCACCAGAATGGGTTTGAACAGGGGGATTTTCATGTTGGTCATTCTGGGTACTGAAGATGCGGGGTTCTAACTGGGTCCCCACATATACCCAGTCTGGATTTGGATCATTTGGGACCCTTTTTTCTTTGGGAGGAGTTCCCCCATCCCTGAAGGAGAAGATCCTTTTCGCCCGAATTTTCTGAGGACCCCTCTCCTTCAAACTGGAAGATTTGAACCTCCTCCTCAAAATGGGCCTTTTTAGGCTCTTTATTTCTCCTACCCCCCTCTGTTCCTTGGGTTGCAGACTTTCTGGGGCAAGAGATGTTGGTTCCGGTTCCTAGGTTTCCAGGGGCGTTTCACAAGTGGGGAAGGAAGCTTCCTCTAAGGCTTTACACCCCCCTTCCCCTTGTGCCTCCTCCCTGGGAAACGGTGGGTTGTCGGGGTTCTTCCCCCGTCATTGTTCTGGAGCACCAGACCCTGGATTTGAGGAGTTCTGTGGTGGCATTCTCATCTGAGGGTTCTGTTGAGCCCTTAGCATGCAACCCAGATCTGTGCCATGTTCTGGACCTGGCGCTCCAGTTGGGACACCCGTTCTGGCTGGTACGGGGTCTCAGGTCTACTCTGGGTTGATCCCGGCAAGGGTAGCTATACCGTCTCACATAATACCCCTGGTTAGGAAAGTTTGGTACCCCTCCACCCTTGACCTCCCCTCTCTCGGATTGTGCTGTCTGGGCTCAGGAAAGTGGGGAAAGAAAGAAGGGTTGTTTTGGGGGTTGAAGTTTGGCGGGTACAGGGGAAAGAAATTTGGTCCGGCATTTGGGGATTACTATTTTCCTTGTAGCATGGGCTGATGTAGTCATGGGAGTTAGGGGTCCCCGAGGGCCTTCTAGGTCTGGGGTTGGTCAGATTCTGCACGGGAAGGTTTTTTGGGCCCCCCATCTCCAGATCTAAGATGGGGCAACCTTCACCTGCGCCACCTTAGCAGCATCAGGGGTGTTGGTCGGTTTGGGGCTTTTGCTAATATTTTTACTTTCCAGCGGCTTCTGTACTTCATAGATGCGCGTTGCTTGTTCAATGACCCAGTCTAGTGATCTTCTCTCATGAAAGTCCCTCACTAGCTGGGTCATAATGTACACAGGGAGAGCATGAAAGAAGGTGTTAACAGATTCCTTACTGTCAGTGCGCACCCTTCTAGAGGTCTGCACAAAGGCGCATTACAATTCCTGCACAAATTCTTGTGGGGCCTGGTCTTCCCCACATTGTAAATTATAGGTTGCCTTGCAAGCCTCTTGAGGGTTCCTATGAATGGAAAAATGTTACAGGATGGCCGCGCTATAGGTGGACCATCTGTAATGGTTCTGATCCTCCAGCCCCACAAAGAAGCTGGAGTACTCAGAAGAAAACGCACACTTTACATACTGAATACAGCTTTGGCAGTCCTTCAGATGAAAAATCTCCATCATCTGCTCAAATAATTCAAGGTGCTTCCAAACGGAATATATGACATTTTTGTGGTAGGGCGTGATGATGCCCCTAATAGCTTTTATTTGCTTCAGGGGATCCTTAAGTAAAGCCCTCTTAACTTTGTTAGCCTTTTTAGTTCTTGTCACCCTGGTCCATTCATCCTCAGATTCAGAGGCACTGCTACTAGAGGTGGCTGTCTGATCTTCTAGACTCTCCCCGATTCTGGGAGCTTGGGAATGGCTGGCAGAATGTGGGGCCTAGTCACTTGGGACCTGTGGCGCTCAGAAGAGTCTTCTGACTCTTCCTTGCTCCCAGGATTAGCTGAGTACCCTCGCCCCCCCAATGTCCTAGCTGGGAAGAGGTTTTTGATATGCTCTTAGTGGGCCTAGCCTCATGGAATTCCCCATCACATTTTACAGCATGATCTCTTGGTAAGTTATATTTCTGAGGATCCATTTCTCGGATTCACCCCTCACTGGAGTCTCCCTGATCAGAGAAGATGGCCCTAGCACTTCGGAACCTGTACAGAGATGCCCGCCCATCCATTTCTGGGAGGCGCTGACCTATTAGCCCCATATTCCCATTGGGTTGAAGTCTATCATCCCCGTGGCCCTTGGTTCATGTGAGCCAGTGGACATGGGGTGGCAGAGTCCATGGAAATGAAGAGATTAAAGTCTCTGGTGCCAGGGTTCCTGAGGTTATGCTCAGGGGTTTCCCACTCTCATCTGACCTCATATCTCTCAGCCCCTACTCCCTGATGGCATGCAAGAATCTGGCCCTTTTGTTCTTCTATTAAGGCCTTACCGGTCTCTATTAGTTGTTCCTGCATGGCTATCTGTCTATGGAGCCTGTCATTTTTTCACAGAGAGCCTCATTGTCTCTCTGTGCTTCCTGTCTGCTTTGGGAGTATTGGGCCAATTTTTGCTGCACAAGGCTCACCTCCTGAGTCTGATCCTTACTGGCCTGATTATTCTTTGCCAGAGCATCTTCCACCCTCCTGGTATGCTCTATCAGCTTTTCATAGTCCATTTTGAGTTCACCCAGTCCCTGAAGGGCCAGGTGATTTTCTTTCACCTTGGTTTTTAAATGGCTGACTTCCTGGACTAAGGCGTCACTTTCCTGAATTAGAGTACCCCTCTGTGCAGCGAGGCCGTATCTTTGTTTTCTGATGGCACATCATTTCTGGTTTTCCTCATCAAAATCTGTTTGAGTGTGGAGATCCTTCACGATTAGTTTATTATTTTCCTCCTTTACTTGGTCTATCTGGTCTTGTAAGACGTGGAGTTGAGCTGCACAGACTCTATTAAAAGTTAATTGTTGTTCTAGCTTTTTTTGGCTCTGTTTTAAATAGTCCAACCTTTCTTGAAACTCTTTTTTCAGTGCCAGTAATTTGGCATCTTGCTGTGCCTTCTCTTGCTGCAGGAGATCCAGATCTTCCCTTAATTTTGTCAGGTACTGTCTGTTCTCTCTCTGATTCTTGGCTCTTTTTAAGCCTTTGCTCTGCAGAGTCCAAATCAGTTTGGGTTTTCTCTACGTGCCTCTTTGCTAGATCTAGGTTTTCGGCATATTTTTCCTGTATTACTCCAATGTGGAGGTATAGGTAAGCCACTATTTTGGCAATTTTACATTGCTCTTCTTTTACTTTTGGGGTCATATACAATTCACTAAGTGCCTGGTGTGATGGATCCTGGTCCTGCCATGTATCTAATTCCATGGCAGTGATTTGTTGTTTGATTTCCTGCAGCCAGGCATTCTCATCCTGCTGTACCCATTCACCCCTGACAAACAATTTCTGCAGTGGGAGTTCTTTTGCCATATTGGTTTCCACTGTGGTCGCCATTCGGAAATATTAATTTCCTTCTGACTTATCTCAGGGTTATTTTATTTTTGCAAAACAGGCCCAACTTCTTTGAGTATTTCTATTGAAGGGTGTTTATACAGTGTAGCACAGTATGGTAGCCCAACAAGCTGTATATACCCCGTCAGTTGGCACGCTGTGTTAGACTGTCACAAGTGGTATGTCTAATTCAGGATCTTGTGACAAGCCCCCAAGCTGTAAGTGATTTCAAACTGGCACACACCCAAGTCAACGCCTAGCGTGTGATGCATAACTGAAATCCTTATTTATTTTTGTGTAAAAGTTCTTTATTCTGAACGATATACCACTCATATCACGCCCCTCTCCTGGAACCCCCCCCGTTCACACTGAGCCAGGAGTCAGGCTGGGTTGTAGTGTTAAAATATTTATTTATGTATTTACAATTTAATCACACTATGTTTTGATGGCTACACAATAATCACCAATGGGGTGATGTAACACTGAATAATCTCTTTAATACACAAGGAGTAATAGTGAGCAAAACAATTCAGCACATAAATAATACTTTTGTGTGGGTGTTCAGATCAGATAGCACTGTGGTTAAAGGTTCCCCCTGCACACCCCTCAACCCTCAATAGGCAATGTAAAGAGATAGGAGAGAGCAGGTATTCAGGAATGGTAAAATTCAAACAAAATATCAATCCGCCTTTCCCCCAGCAAACACAAGAGCAAAATGGAATTGACTGTCAAGCTGTCAGAATGGCTTTTAAAGTTATCTTAGAATGGACTGGGGAAAACACCAAATATGGTCAAAATTGCTGAAATTACTATAAATTCCTATGGAAGCCGCTTTGTATAGTTGCACACAAACACAAGCAATTATTTAATACCAAGAAACAATTTGAAATCTTAGAATTCAAGTCAGAGGCAATCAGAAGCTGTTTTACACGTGTCAGAATTTCCCAAAAACAAAATTCACGGCAAACTTTTCACTGCGGGATAATCGTGATAACAGGAGAACCATATGGATTTGGAATGCGGTTTGGATGTGACTTAAAGCTGTGGTTGTTAGCTACAAGCAATTTTGTTTCTAGCAAAACTGAGGGAGTTATGGATGTTTTAGTCGGGGTCGTTTTTTTAATTTTTTCGAGCTAGGCGCAAGAATGGAAAACAGGAATGCACTTTTTTAAAAAGACAAATGGGTTTCTTACTAGAGGATGACTATGAACTAAACGAATACCACACAGGAACACAGCCACTTGATCAGAATGACTGCCTTCAGAGGACACTCGCCTTTTTAAGATGCAAAAAGATCAGTGTCATAAATCACCAATGTATCAATTGAAAAGGATACGGTAACCAAAAAATGATACAATGGGTAGGGCTCTTCCGGATCCTTTTTCACACAACTTGATTGCAGGTTGGTCAAATTAGACCTTCCAAATGATACAACTCTCTGACTGATGAAACAGGCAGAGAGATGGATCACTGGAAAGGGCGTGCATCGGAAGTACGCCTAGTATAGATAAAGTATCATAAGAAACTGTCCCAAACTCAAATCACTATTATAGCACAGTATTAGCATTAATTCAAAACACTGACCTTATGACAAAAAACTGAAGTAATTTAACGAAAGTCTCTTGAAGAAAACCAGGAGTTGAACCAACGACAAAGGAGGGGAAGATTAGTAAGGGAGACTTATCCCGAACGGCACGAGGCTCACGCTAGATACCGGGTTGGTGCACCACAGGAGAGCATCCAAAGTACTGTGCACAATCACCTTCGAATAGTTCATGAAATACTTCCTTTCCCACGAAGAACGAAAATAAGAAGTTCACCTGTTAACTGTCACGGGTACCAAAGGTTCAAAGTAGTTTCAGAAAACCACGTGCAGGATTGCACGCGACAGGATACATGCAGCTCAGGGCAGCCGTGCTTGCAGACTGCCTCCGTGTGGAGATTTGGCACGCGAACAAGATACACGCAGCCCTGGACAGCCGCGCTTGAAGACAACGTCCACGTGAAGATTTGGCACGCAAACAGGATACACGCAGCCCAGGACAGCCGCGCTTGGAGACAGCGTCCGCGTGGAGATTTGGCACGCCAACAGGATACACGCAGCTCAGGACAGCCGCGCTTGCAGACAGCGTCCGTGTGGAGATTTGGCACGCGAACAGGATACACGCAGCTCAGAACAGCCGCGCTTGCAGACAGCGTCCGCGTGGAGATTTGGCACACGAACAGGATACATGCAGCCCAGGACAGCTGCGCTTGGAGACAGTGTCCACGTGGAGATTTGGCACGTGAACAGGAAACACGCAGCTCAGGACAGCCGCGCTTGAAGACAGCGTCCGCGTGGAGATTTGACACGCAAACAGGATACACGCAGCTCAGGACAGCCGCGCTTGAAGACAGCGTCCGCATGGAGATTTGACACGCGAACAGGACACACAGCTCCAGGAATTAGCGTGTGGAGGAAAACACGCTCCAAAAGGCAAAAGAAGTTGCTGAAAGGAATGCGAGTACGCAGGTCCGGAGTTCAGCTACAAAACGCCAAAAATGAATGAATCAGAAGCAGCGATTGACGTTTCCACGCTGCTTATGTACGTACTGCCGTGATACAGGTGACGGAACTAAGTCATGTGAATTTAACGATGTGAAAAATGCAGACGTCGTTTTCCGGGCAATGCATCGAACAACCTCCATTTCGAATAGAACGGTCTAGCGGTTCTATGGGCGTAACTCATTTTGTATGGAGAGGTTGTTCCTGGTCCAGAGATATGTCCAGCAGGCATGACAATCAGCGCAAAGATAGTTTTAGCACTACTAGTACAGGAGGAAGATAGGATGGTATGGATAGAGAGTTCAGACAATTCAAAAATACTCCTAACAACACAGGTTCTGAATATAAGATAGGATGGGTTTAAGATACGGGTTCACTAAGCAAGGTACATATGCTAGTGACACAGTTCTATCTATAGTTACTCACTAGATGTTTTTAAACGGAACCATCAGGATTCTGGTTCATCAAGATTCTGGTCAGGGAATTGGATCTGCTTCTAGGACAGACAGCTGGGCACATCGGAATGGATCTGCAATCAGCAAGGCACTCTGGTCACAGCACGGCACAGGACTGGATTGGATCTGCCCTTCTTGGTTGTGATGATAATTATTTCAGCAGGCAAGCAGAACAGTGCAGCCTGGCTGTATTTCGATGATTCCCCTTAGGTTTGTGGGGTTCTGGTTCTGGAATTTTAGGCCTAGCTGAAAATGGTTCAGATATACAATGAGTTTCTGCTTTGCCAAGTTTCTGGAGTCTGGAGCAAGGAAGATGTAGAGTTCAGCAACAGAGTGCTCCACCAGTATCAGGATAGTGAGTGAATTTGTCTGTCTTTCTGAGTAGTGAGCTGTCTCTATTAATGCAATGATAAAGGGGTGTGTGGGCTGGTTTAGCCTAAGCTCGCCCCTTTGACAGGTGATTGGGCATAGTCTCCTCTCTGCCTTGATAGGAGGAGAGAAACAGTGTGTCACCTTTATGGTATGATTTTATGAGACTGAGAATCCACCCTTAGACCCTTGAACACAAAATCTACTTATGGCAGCATCCATATTTACACATGTGCAACCGCTATAAGAATCACATATACAGATTACATATTTTATATAGCAGCTATCCCTCAAAACCCCATAGCTGTGTGATCTTGTCTCGGCGTGTCACAGAATTTTGCCCTTTTCATCAGGAACACAATGTCCAATTCTTAAGCAAATGTCTACAAGTGTGCGCAATTAACATGGGCATAAGTGTATAAAGTTGCATACTTCTAGCAGGAATGCATTTTGTGTAAAATCACATTTCCTTCCATTTCTTTCCAGAACATGTCACACGATTTTGCCACCTCTTGAAACATGCAGCCAAAATTTAGAGTCACAAATCTGTTATTTTCATATTTTTCACAATTTTGAACAGTAAGTTATCCGCCTTTTTAAAATGTTTTCTTTGTCTTTGTTAAGCAACAAATGGTTGTTTTAGCTCCACCCCTTGGTCTCTCCCCGGAAGCCCAGGAGTCATCCCCCATATTTGCTTCTTGCAGAGGTCATTTACTACTGTCCTCACACCTCAAATTTCCTTAGCAGCAGCTGTTCATTGTTCCCTTTTGCCTCTGTAGACCAGGTTCTATCCAAACCCTATAATTACTTCCTGGGTATTATTTCCTGGTGGGAGGAAAGGCCATCCTTCTATGGAGAAACCAGATATTCCAGTTTGGTATCTTTTAGCCAGGCTTGAGTTAATTGTTAATTCTATTGCATTTTCCCTTAGCTTAAAACAAACTTGTTATTTCAAAATAGCAGCTAGAATACTTATTCAAGATTTTAAACCATGGGATCAAAACAATTACAAAATAGATTACTTTCAGCAACAGGCCTCTTAGATTGCAAACATTTGATTTCAGTTGATCCATATTTAAAGTTTAATCAAGCAGGCTCCTGACAGCTGTTATCCCTGCGGTCCTCTGCTGCACAGAGATTTTTGAGATCCACAGACAGGCCACTTTTGCTGTGGAAATCCCTTTATGCTCTCAGCTTTTCAGGACCTTGCAAGTTTACAATGATTTCTTAGACTAAGTGAATTGTAGCACCCAGCAAGAATTTTGGATGTTTGAGGGTGTTTTGTACCGGCATTCTGCAGTTTCAGCAACAAAGAAAAAAGGATTTAAACCAAGATTTTGGGGTTTCATTTAGCAACACTGCTTTTTTCCTTCTGTACTCCATTTTCACTTGTTGTGGAGCCCAGTGACACATTCCAGGAGTGAGATCTCTCTTCCACCATTGACAACATGCATGGCAGATTGGCCAACCATATTTTTGTGTGTTGCAAAGCACGATTTTCAGAGGGTTTTTGGCGCACACAAGGGTTTTGCGGACATTTTGTTATTTCTGGCACCATCATAACACAGTGCTGCAGCATAGCAGAGCAGAAGTGGGTTAAAACATCCCACAGAGCATCAGCCTCATATCCTTTCCTCCACTGCCATTCTGCCTGTCGTACCTCCAGGTGTAATGCCCGGAGTGCCGAGTATACCAGGGGGCACAGTGAGAAGGCGACTTATTCATCAGTTGTAAAGGGGCCAGTTTGTCTGCTACAGACTCCAGACCTTTCACCAACCTATGTCCATGGCTAGGGGGCCTAAAATTGGCCTTTTCATCAGCCTGCTGCTGGATAACTTTATTAAAGACCGTAGAGGGTTCCACTCTGGCCCAATGTCATCCCAACCACAAACTATTATGGTGACGAGGTTGTTTCATAGCTCCTCTAGTTTTAAGTATAAATACCACAACCAGATCACCCGACCACGTAAGCGGAAGACTGGGAAACACCAGGGTATGGTCCTTCGTATGGGTGGGTCCAACGACATGCTGTGTCAATTTTAGTTGCTTCATGGCTTTAAGCAAAGCACAATGAGCTTGGTCCAGTTCTGTTTCAGTGCATAAATTAAAATCCCCAAGTACAACCACGTTTTTGCATTGCAGGGTTAATTTAAATGCATCACCAAGGAAGATTCGAGTAAATAAGGGGAGAGTCATTGCCATGGGGCAATAAACCAATACAAAATGACAAACCCAGGACACATTTACCACCACTCTTAGCACTAGGTATTCCATTTCAGATTCCATGGGGGTTTATAACAACGTAGACTCAAATTGCATGTTCTATATCACCTCCTGCGTGTTTAGATCCCCAGTGAACTTTCAGCAAGGCGTAAACCGGAGGTAGCATTTTTATTGTATCAGGACCTGTGGCATCAGTGAACCAGGTCTGTTTGACAAATACCAGATCCGGGCAGTGATCCTTTTATAAGGAGAACATCTCCAACCTATGTGCCACGAGGGAGCATGCGTTAATAAGACAAGCAAATAGGAGTGAGGGGGCAAGAAATGACTCATGCCTAGTGTCCTGCCAACCTGAAGGAAATACTGTACCTACCAGCGCTAAGGTGAGTAGCTTGCTGTGAGACATGTGCAGCTTGCCAATATGCAGTGCCCAGAACACAGACTGTGCGCGGATGAGTGCAGATGGGCCAGACTTTTAACCTGACTTTCGGATGCGCTCCCGGCGAGGGCCCTTAAATAGGAAAATCATTGAATTGTATAGACCAGCCCCTGAGGAGGCTGGAGAAGGTAGGCAAAAGCGAGAAAGGACTCACATACAGCAAAGTGTGCTGGTATGAAAGTAAAGACAGCTGGGGAATGCAGTCTCCATCAAAACACCACTTTACACAAGTCCAGGCAAACTTGAAGCAAAAAAAACAGCATACAAGGAAACAAAATAAAACAGAGAATGCAAAACAAAATAGATTGTAGGAATAAATATGCTATGGTTCAGAGAACAACCACGGCATCCAGTCAGCCACCCGGCGACGTAATACCTGAAAGGAAATTAAAAATACTAAGTTGACTTTTTAAAACAGACAGATTGAAAATGAAAGTAAAAGCAAAATAACAAACCCACACACTGTGGTGTGTTACCGCTGTGTTGCATTGTCTGCTGCTTTCACTTGTAGCCTGACTGATAAGCCCTAGAGGATGCAGAAGGTAGGCAAAAGCGAGAAAGGACTCACATACAGCAATGTGTGCTGGTATGAAAGTAAAGACAGCTGGGAAATGTGGCAAAAACACCAGTTTACACAAGTCCAGACAAACCTGAAGCCAAAATAACGGCATACAGGGTAAAAAAATAAAACGTAGAATGCAAAACAAAATAGATTGTAGGAATAAAAATGCTAAGGTTCAGAGAACAACCATGGCGTCCAGCCAGCCGCCCGGCGGAGTAGCGCCTGAAAGGAAATTAAAAATACTAAGTTTACTTTTTAAACAGACAGATTGAAAATGAAAGAAAAAGCAAAATAACAAACCCACCCACTCTGGTGTGTTACCATGGTGTTGCAGTGTCTTATAAGTGTGGGTCTCATACACATGTCTTTATTGGTCTCAGAATGAGAGTAATTACACATGATGATGCATTTGGTGTGACTTATTGTTAATGTGTAGTTGGAAGTTACTCCATTACATTCTTTAATCCTTCTAGGAACTTTAAATGCCTGAAGCCATCTATAAAACCAGTGTTATACTTTGCTTCATTTTTTGTTTGAAATAAAATACCGATTTTAGTGAAATGGTAGTCTTCATTTTCTAAAAGATTTCGCATACTATCATTCCCTAACAATCATTCCGTTTAGCTATATTCCAAAAATTCAATTTCTGTGAAGCACCAGTAAGGAAAGAAGCAAACCTCTGACTCCCATAGCAGCACACAATAATGTATTTTAATAAGACAAATTTGCTTACCAGGCCCAATCTCCTCTCCCAAGCACTAACCACAAGAAATTGCTAATGGATGCCCTGATTGGTCCATTTGGATCATGTGACTATGACCCTGACCTGTCTCGGCCTGTTCTGCTACGGCATCAGTTAGAACAGCAGCAAAACCACTGAATTCACTAAAGTGACAATGTCATCTTGTTTTAAAATCGTCTTCTAGCATTTCACTTACCTGGCCACAACCCAAACGGTTCCATGTGTTAATATCCCCGCAAAAATATCCCCATACAAAAATATTGCCATATTTTTGCGATGATATTAAGGCATGGAACCTGCGGGGGACACCCCCGAAATCCCCATATTATTTTAAAAGGAGAGGGGGACTCCCCCGCAACCCATGCTCCGAATAACCCCACATATTATCCCCACTAAAAATATTGCCTATGGCTGTTCCCGACGATCATATTTACTGCGATATTTTTGGTGGGGATAATATTACCTGATACCCCCCAAACCTAAACACTTCTCACAACACTTTGTTCAATGCAGTCATGTACCTGTTGGACACCAGCGAGGAGAGTAGCAAACCCTTGATCACCAATGTGACAGAGATTTTCTTTAAAAATAGCACATTTCCACTTCTCTTACTCGGCTCAAGCTCCCTCCCAATCCCTTCCCACAGTACCTTTTTCCCTACCTAGCAGACTTTTTGATTTGCCCATCGGGATCACATGACCCTACTTTTACAAATCTGGATCCACAGGGCAGCCTAGCTCAGGCCACAGGCGGAGGGTAAAGGGAAAGGTTGTTGCTTGTTTGGCTGTTCACTCTGTTATCTACACCGTTCTCTGCTACATAACCCAGATTTGGACTTTGACAAGGAAAGGGAAATTGCCGTAAAAGCTCTCGGTCACATTTCAGCATCGCAAATGGAGACATATATCTGCTCCTGCTACGGTGTGTTAGCTCACTATGAACTCTGCTTCACTTGCCCCAAATTCAATTTTGCTCCCATATATCTCACTGTAAAGTTGACCCATTCTAATTCTGCTCTAAGAGACACACACTAATTTTTACCCATTGTGATTTTCTTCCTTGGGTTTCCGCTCTACTGCTATTCTGGAATTCTGCAAACTGTAATCCTGCTCTGCAGTGTCTGGCTTCAATTTCCTCCCAGGTGCCTCATTGCTATTTTCTCCTCTGTGATTTTGCTGCTAGATGTCCTAATGGGACTTTGTCCCATTGTGATTTTTTCTTGAGTCTCCCTACTGTGATTCTTCCCCGAGCAATTTCCCTCCACTGTTGATTTGGTGCAAACTGCTTCCTTCTCCTGTTTGCCTTCACTTATCTTCCCACATTGTGATTCATGTCCAGGGACAGCACGTTGTCTCTTTTACGGTATTACCAGCCCACTCTGGGGAGTCTCAGGACTAATCACAACAACTAATACCAGGACATCGGCATGGCCACATAGGATACATACATCAAATCCCCCAGACACACAAGCTCAAATTTCAAACCCAACACGCAATACATATTCCAACTAATACACCCCCAAATGGCAATTGATCCCCCTTCCCAGCAGAAATCCCTCCCAACAGCACCTTACACCTACCTAAACAACTAATGTAATACAGTCTGGACCAAAGCAACTTTACACTGCGCACACCTAAGACTTTCTCTGTACCTAGATACCTCAAGTCCTATCTACGCGAAACACCTAGAAACAGACGTTTGTGTACTCAGGTACTTCAGGGATGCAGGCATCAACATTGCAGCAAATATAGTTTGCATTTTCTCTCTTTCCTCACTACCTAAAACCACACCCTCTATATCAGATCTGCCACAGCGTAAAGTGACCATGCATGTTATATAAAAAAAAGAACATAAGATTAAAAAAAAGAACAGAAGATTAAACAATGCTGAAATAGAATTATTTGCCCAAATATTACAACTCGTACATGTTTTGTGTTGTAACAAATGTTAATCAATAAGTGAACACAAACTAGGAAAGCTTGAGAAAAGAACAGGAATAAAGCAATGAAGGGAAGAGACAAACAAACCAGACAGATTGATAGGTAGACGGAGGAGTAATGAGGATTGCATCGTACTACCAATAATGACAAGAAAGACATTACTGTCTGTAACTATGCGAGAGCAACAGAGATCAGACCCAGAATTTGGCCTGAAATGTTTATGAAAAGAGAAAGCCTAGGTTCTCAAAAAATGTCTTTCAAGCATCTGTATCGTCAGCTTCAGGGCCAGCCCTGGCTTCCCACTGCTCGGTCTCCACATTGGGGTATAAACACTACTGAATTGAGGTATGGCATTGCTCATTTGGTAAAGAATGAGGCTGTTGCTGTAGGGCAGGTCAGAGAGTTTAACTCACTAGGTTGTCCTTTCATTGTTGGGTTCTAGACACCCAATTCGGGCACTAGCCAACTCGTCAACCCCTTAGCCCACATAGCAAGGCGAGTTTATCACGTAGGGATGGCATTGGTGTAAAGCTCTATATAAACCCAATAAACATAACATAACATTTCCTTGCAGGCATCGGAGGCTTCTTGGATCCAGGGCTATACATGATATCCCTGACCTAAAACACTCCAGTAATCTTCAAGCTGCAGGAATGTCAGCTGAAAGGGAGGAGCAAGAAGCCAGACCGAAGTGCAGCAATCAGGGAGCATTCTGCTTGCACCTGATTGCATGGTGCAGACCACAGGACATACGGTGACAGAAGGCACAAGCCGTGCAATGCTTATAGGGGTAACCGACTTGCATGAGCTTTTGAATGGCCACATTGAAGGGGACATAGTACTCTTCTGGCTGCATTCTTGCTTGCAGGGCATTATACTATGCACTGCATTAGTGTTTGCAGGGCATTATGCTATGCACTGCATCAGGGCTAGCACGCACACCACATTAGGAATTAAATGGATACTTTTTGGAACAGCCTCACAAATACATAAACATGCACCTTAGAAAGAGACATAAAATAAACATATACATGTTATTATATACTTAATATTTTGAATAAAATTCCACAGATTTATAAATTCGTCAAAAAAGCTCCAATAATAAAACAGATTTTATTCTAGTCCTTATAGAAGGTATCATGCTTATTTCAATTCCATTTAATCAATCCTGTGTAGGAATCTGATCAGTATAATTGGCAGCGATATTTCATTACAGGATGGCGCACACAGCCAAAAGCTCTCAGTAGTTAGCCAGTCGGCATCATGCACAAACCTGATAAAAAAAATTAAAAAAACTATAATTTTTAGATTATTTGAAGAGGGGCATTTAGTCACTAGATAGTGCAGTGATTCCAGTCCTTCAACCCCACCACAACATTTACAAGCACGCGGAGCCCTGTTTTTCTTTTATTTCTTATGTTAACTATTTCTCCTGGAGGTAAGATATTCATCCTCAAACAAAGAAATTGTGTGCACCAATAGGCATTAGGAAAGATAGTTAAATATTTAGGGATTGTGCCGAGACTTCTAATATCCTAAAGAATATGGATATTCACTATTCATTCTCTGGTGTCTCACTCATCATATCTAAAGAGTCAATTCTGTACCGTATTAGGATTTCAAATAAGCATTTTGAGAGAAGCATTTATTGTATTAAGGATATTATCACAGTCTAATGTGAAAGCAGCTATTGGACCAGCATGTTCCCTTTATATTGGATTTTGGAATTAAAGAGAATTCACTTGGGGCACTAGGAATTGTTGGTTAAATTGACGATGCTAAACCCTCAATGATGACAGTATCTAATAATTGGAGCTTGTACACAGTTAGGTAGGTTTAATGTGTTTCACCATATGTGTCCTTCGATTTTATTAAGATCTATACCACCAATAATATGATTAATTTCTAATCTGTACATAATGGAGGGAATGTCTTTGTCCTTATAGAAATCAAGTAAGGGAGATATGGAACATCTTTCATGGCAATAGTTAATGCGCTTCATTTGAGACACACCTTTTTTTGCCTTATCAAAGAGGTATATAGTTTTGTGCCCCTATCTCAATTTGAAGCCCAAATAAAATACTTAATTGATGATTGATAATGGGGACTCCTGGAATGTCCAACATGCACTGCTTCTGTATTGCAAAGCATTGTTGGGTTGGGACAATCGTAATAAGCGGAGTCATCGTAAGTATTATTTGTTCTTAATACATTTCATTTATGTTATAACAGAGAGAACACAGTGTTTGAGACTTTGTCTCTTTCTACGGGTCTTTAAGATAGTATGACAAGCACAGACTTGAGGCTACACCACACAAAACAATGGAATCTGGTGTTGTTGTCCTCATGAACCCCCTGGTTATGTTGCTGGAATATATTGCAAAAAAGTACTATTTTTTGTTGTGGTAGGGAAGGAAGTGGAGGTCGAGCAGTAGAACAGAGAACCCCTGCATTGTACATATGCCTACTAACCATGTCCTTCTTCTTCCTTCTCTGTGTTCAGGTTCTCGTCCCTGCAGAAACTTTCAAGTCCTTTTCCCATAGGGTCTTAGCTTTTGAGCACCATTTAATTACGGATTTCGGAGTAGGATAGAGAATGTTCACAAGAATCTGGTCAGGCATTGATCAACCTAGGAAGCATTTAGTATCATAAACAAGTGGATTTAGTGCCTTAAAGTTCAGAGCATGAAGCCAGGAAAGTAAAACATCTTGCTAACTAAGTTACGATTATCAGTTTTGGCTCATCCACAGATCTTTCAGGATGTCTCTGCAAAAGCACTGTTCCACAGCTCACATTTACTGAGTGATGTCACAGCTTGGGGGCAACATCAAAGGATATGAGATAATTTTTAGGCAAAGTTAAAAGAAAATGAGACCAGCACAACATAGGCTGGGATGTAGAAAATGGGTTGATGCACCTCAAGCTAGGTACTAGGGACATGTTTGTGGCCAATTCTAAGAGACAGCAGACCTGCATTCCTTTCTGTTCCTTCCATGCCATATGCCTTTTCCTTTAGACCTCCCTTGGGGGTGTTTTACTCAGTTTTCCAATACATGCAGGCTTCCTCCTAATTGTGGTGCCCAACCAATAATCCCCATGCATGTTTCGGAAACTTGTGTGACACATCTTGTGCCAAGTCTAAAATGCAGTCACTTGTGCCACAAATCCTGGTCAATGAAAGGTATAGCAGGATTGTCAATGTCTCCTTTCATGTGTGTATGCATTGCTTATTCAATACAGGTTGACAGCAATTATCTCACCATGTGCACAGTTCTTGACTCCACCTACTTTTGAAGACAGGTTCTTATTCAGCAGCCACTTTGTAAAGGAGTAGATGTAACTGTCCAGTGGCTGCATACTTACCAGCTATGTGAGTGAAACAGTGACATAAGAGTCACGTGGAGGGTGATTTCATGATGCCCGTACATGTCAACTAGAGTGCCACATGTCAGGGAGCAGGGAGCTGCACAGAGAAATATACGAAAGGGTCATAGAAATGATATGTAGTAGGTATATTGGGCTTGGTAGGAGAGCCTGCCTGCAGCGGGAAATAGCACAAATGTGTGGCAACAACTATATCTATATGCTTTCCTTCTTTTTTTTTCTATCTCTACAGCACACCTATGCACACTCATGGGGTAGGTGCAAAAAAAGTCTTTCCTATCTGCGTTCCCTCCTATTAGTATTGTCTTTTAAAGCACATGATGACATGTTTATATTATTGAATAGAGATTGGTAAGAGTAGGGTATTTGGAGCTAGAGGATTAGGTAGAAAAAAGTGAACATGACATTCGGAATGCTTGGGAGGCCCAAAGTAAACGTTTTAGAATGGATTATATTTTGAAGACCACAGTTCACAGTAAATTGGAAATTCTGCTGACACGTGAAGAAGCACCAGTTAACCGGCCAAGGTTGACTTTCATCCAGATTCCAGGTGTAAGGGCTCTGGCAGTGTATACAATAGCAACTAAGAATTAAATAGCACAAAATACAAATTCACCAACGGCGGTGCATGACATTTTATGTAGCTAGAATTGGCACGATGCAGGAACGGAGTACCGGTCTCTTCTAGCTGGCGTCGTGGAAGGGTTCTTGAGGAGGGAAAGGCCCTCATCCCAAATGTCGTCCAACAGAGGCACTGCGAGGACCGTCTTCCTCTTGGCCTCGCGCCGCTGATAAAGGAAGCCTTCCTTTTTCTTCTCCTCAGGGCAGAGTTGGAAAAGCTCGGAAGCCCTGGAGATCATGGAGTGGAAAGATGACAGTGGGAGATGACAGTCGCAGTGGGTGAAAGATGAGGTAAACCCTTCAGAGAGCTGGGATATAGTGTTCGACCATGGCACTGTTATCCTGTGAGCTCACGTTATCATCCAGTTAAAACCTGTTGCTGCATAGCTATTTCGTATGTTGAGCTTTACCAGCCAATCTGGTCAATTTAATGATGTAATTTAGAGCTATTGGGGTAGGATTATGACATCATAAAGGGATATGGTGGGTTGGTGTTTGCGCTTCAGGAAATGTTTTTTTCCCTAGGGGAATGTAAGGGCCTGATGATGTTCCACCAATCACTTTTTTGATCTGCTCCAAAATGTAACTAATGTGTTTTATTTTAATGCTGTGGTTTATGTTTATAAATGTTGCACCCACAGTAGAAGGAGTTGAGAACTTTTCAATCACTTCAGTTTGCAGGGCTGTCTGAATTCTTTCCCAGCTGTGGGTGGTCAATTAAGCTCTGTTTTCCTTGCACAGTGTCTACTCTTCTGTGGAGTATTTGTGTAACTTTTTTTGAGCACTTATATAAAGCAGCGCCTCTTTACAACATCAATGGCAAAATTGATGGAGATATGGATCACATGTTGTGTGGCCTCCACAAATGGATATAGTAGAGAACACACAATAACAATAAATGGGCACTGAGACAGTGTGAAGAAGGACCAATCCATTGCTTGTCTGTGAGTGTGGATGTAGTCACTAACAACATGCCTCTCATCACATAGCCAGTCAAGCAGCTGCAATGTTAAATTCAACTGGGTCATCAAAGAAATGATCATCCGGTTGTGTGGCATGTTGCACTGTGACTGCAATACTTGGAAAGCAATTGTCGTGCAGTCTGACTCATTGAATTGAAAGAAGGTGATGTGGGTAACTCCATTCATTTCATGGGCAGGGAGAAATCAGTGATACAAAATGCCATCATGAGGTATAAAATATCATCATCATCATCATCATATTTACTTTATTTTGGCCAGAACACCATAAAAGTGCAAAGAAAGATAGGATACAAAAAACATATAAATAAAATAAACACATTACATTTTTCAGTAAGTACAGATAAAATATGTTTTGTAACTATACTTTATGCCTGTAACGCTTACCTCTGGGGCCCTGCAGGAGTGCCTGGTCTGGTCTATCGGTGGTTTCAGGTCCGGTCTGTTGGCGATCACCTGCCCCTTGAAGTTGGCCCAAAACACTCCTTTCCCTCTGCTCACTGCAGGTTATTACCCAGTGGTCAGAGAGTTGGGAGTGATCTGGATTGATGGTGGGATCCTGGGGGCACACCGTGCTGCTGGACCTCTGTTTCAGTTCTCAGGGTGATTAAAGGTCAATTCCAGTTCCTTCACTGGGTAGCCGGTATTGCAATCCTAGCCCAATTCCTTCACTGGACTGCGGTGACTCAGGCCAGCTGTAGCGCACCAGATTGCCTTGTTTTCCTTAAGGTCTTTATGGGCTCAACTCACGCTGGTTATTGTCTTTGTGCCCGCAATGGTAAAAAGGCAGTGTGTTAGCGTACCGTTTTATAGGCAGAGGCACACTTGTTTATAGTTCGGGATTATGTTTGAATAGTCTAATATTAGTCTTCTCCCCCTTCCAGGACTGCTCTGCCGACAGGGAAGCGAAACTTGCAGAGGAAGGTTGATGGCAAGAGCTGACCTGGGTAAGTACTGAATCGGAGGGGGGGTTGGAAGGGTAATGCGGATTCTAGTTCTCACCCTCCTTGTTGTTTTTCCTGTAGATGCTACGGAATCCCGGACACTGCTGAAGGATCTGCTGACTGACCGCGGAGGAGCCCGCAGTGAAGGCGGGGATGGAGAGGGATCTCTGAAGCTGCTCTGATCACGCCGAGGGCTTCTGAAGTCCTGCGGGGGATCCCGACGAGGTTGCACACACCCGCGGTGGAACGGATAGGGCTGTGTGCTAGAAGCTGGCTAAGAGAGGCGCTGGTTTCCTGAAGAGAGATGCACACAGGGAAACGAATGCACACAGGAAATGAAGAGCAGGTCACAGGCAAGCGTCACGCTGATCATCAGCCGAAGAAAACGCTAAGCGCTGGGTGTGGCCCAGGGTGAGGTTTAAATACCCTGGGCTCACACAGCACCATTAGACCACCAAGGACTCACAAAGAACAGGCTCTTTAGGGGCCATGTTTAGTACAGTTAAGCATCCAAACCTGGGGGCCATTTTGGTAGAGGCAGCTGCCTGGGGATATCTGTTCCAGCGCCACTCAGCTACCTTCTGAGACCAGCTGCCACCAGTATTACCGGGGGGAATCATGACAATGCCTTACACTTTAGAAGGTTATAACCTCTCCAGGTTCATAGATAAAATAGACAAAATTTTCAAGAACCAACATGTCACTAGACATCGTACCAGACATTATTATTTTTTTTAAATATAGCATCTTTATATACATCATTTAAATACACTCAATTTACAGGAACCAATATGTCACTTCATGTTTCTCAAGTTGCAGTCAATCTTATGAAGTTTTATTTGGGTGATCAACTGTAAGGCTCACCTGGTATCCACGGGGACCATACCCCTTCCAGTCTACTAAGTAGTATAATTTGGATCTGATGTGCTTTGAATCTAGGATGTCCTTGACTTCTAATTCTGGCTCCCCGGTGACTACTACTGGCTGCGGTGGCATTGCTACCCGGGTCTGAGGTTGAACAGGTTTAAGGAGAGACACGTGGAACACAGGATGAATCTGCATGTTTGACAGCAAAGCTAGTAGGAGGTGACGGTGAATGGACCCAGGTATCTTGGACGGAAAGTTTGGGTTCCTTCAATGGACACGTGTTTAGACGTCAGCCAGACTTTGTCTCCCACTTGGTAGTTGGGGGCCTTTTCTCAGTGTTGATCAGCAAACTTCTTTTGGCGATTCTTAGCTTGAAGTAGGTGTTCAGCTGCCCTTTTAAAGGTTTGAGAAATGGTCGTGTGCAAGGTTTTGATTGCTGGCATTTCCAGGGTTGTAGGAACGTCCAACTCAGAAGTACGTGGGTGCCTGCCATACATGGTATAAAAGGGTGTCTGCCCAGTGCTGGTGTGCAGGGAATTATTATAAGCATATTCAGCTATCCATAATAGGTGGAACCAGCTTCCTACAGCTTGGTGTAACAGGCAACGCAGATACTGCTCGAGCGTCTGATTTGTCCTCTCAGTTTGACCATCCGTTTGGGGATGGTGACTGGTGGATAGCCGGATGTCGATCTGGGCCATAGAGCAGCATTTTCTCCAGAAGTTAGATACAAATTGAGTACCTCAGTCTGAGACCAAAACTGAAGGAAACCCATGGAGCCTTACGATGCCTTCAAAAAATAGCTTTGCCAGAGTGGAAGCATTTGGGAGCCCCTTAAGAGGAATGAAATGTACCATTTTTGAAAATAGGTCCACGACCACAAGAATAGTGTTAAACCCTTGACTGGGTGGTAAGTCAGTAATTAAATCGAGGGACAACGTGTGCCAGGGTGCTGGTGGGATTTCCAATGGTTGTAATAGCCCAGCTGATTTCTGCTTGGATGACTTGTTTTGAGCACACACTCCACAAGATAGGATGAATTGGATAATGTCTTTACGCCACGTGGGCCATCAATAATTTCGTTTTACCTTGGCTAGGGTTTTAGCGATTCCAGGGTGGCCCTCGATCAAGGAATCATGATAACCGGACATGACTTGTTCTCGTAGTTCTTGGTTTGGTAAGAATAAACGATTCCTGAAGTAGGGCAACTGATCTTTTATCATGTAATGTTCTCCTTGTGCACTCCACGCTTGTAATTGCACCGGACTCATCAGGTTTTGGATGTCTTCTTGCAATTCTTTCTGAGTTATGGTTGCTGTGATTCCTAGGAGCTTGTCACACAGGATGATTGCTATTGGGTCAGGGGTCTGATACCCTTATTCTTCCACCCCCATACGGGAAAGGGCATCGGCCTTCCCGTTTTTCACCCCTGGTCGAAATGTAATCACGTAGTCATATTCAGCGAAAAAAAGAGCCCAACCTAGTTGTCGTGAGGATTGGGCATTTGCCATTTTTAGGAACTGGAGGTTCCGGTGGTCAGTTATTACGGTGATTGTGTGTCTCGTGCCCAAGAGGTAGTGCCGCCATGCCTTAAAGGCTGAATTAATGGCCAGGAGTTATTTGTCTGTTATAGCATAATTGAGTTCAGGGGGTGTGAATTTATGCGAGCAGAAGGCAACAGAGTGTAACTGGGCCGTTTCGGGGTCCTTTTGCGAGAGGACGGCTCCCATAGCCATGCTTGAGGCGTCTGTTTCCACCAGGTATGGGAGATCAGGGCGAGGGTGGCGTAAGACTGGTGCAGATGTGAATCTTGCTTTGAGTTCCTGGAAAGCCTCCTCGGCTTCTGTTGTCCACAGGAACTTTTTGTTGCTTTTCCTTAGTAATGACGTGATGGGATGCACGATTTGCGAAAATCCTGGGATGAACCGGCGGTAGAAGTTTGCAAAACCCAGCATCCTTTGAACCCCCTTGAATGAATCTGGGGATGGCCAGTTCAGGATAGCAACTACCTTGTGTACATCCATTCGGATTCCATTCGGGCTGAGAATAAAGCCCAGGAATTCCACCTCAGAGACGTGGAATGAGCACTTTTCGAGCTTGGCGTAGAGCTGGTGTTGACAGAGTTTCTCCAATACGGATCGGACGTGTTGAACATGGTCCTGCTTTGATGTGGAATATACTAGGATATCGTCGATGTACACTAGAGCACAGACATCACTCAATTCCCGTAGGACATCGTTCATGAAGTATCAAAATGCAGCAGGCGCATTGCAAAGGCCAAAGGGTATTACTTGATATTCATACAAGCCGTATTTGGTGAGAAAAGCAGATTTCCATTCGTCCCCCTGTTTTATGCGAACAAGGTGATATGCCCCCTTCAGGTCTAGTTTTGTGTAGGTTTAGGCATCTTTGACTTGATCAAGCAATTCAGGGATCAGTGGCAGGGGGTAGCGTTTTTTATGGTAATCTGGTTCAGTGCGCGATAGTCAATGCACGTTCTCAAGTCCCCCTCCTTTTTTGGTACGAAGAATAGATGACTGGCTGCTGGAGACTTCGAGGGACGGATGAACCCGTTGGGCAGGTATTGGTCAAGATAGGCCTTCAGGTGCTGGTTTTCTGGTTCTGTGAGTGCGGAAATTCGCCCACAAGGGATTTGTGCGCCGGATATCAGGTCGATTTGGCAATCATATGGTCTATGGGTGGCAGGGTATTAGCCTGTTCTTTCTAAAAGACATCTTGAAAGTCCTGGTATTCACTTGGTAGGGTGCCGATTGCCACAGTCGCAAGCGTGGAGGTTCTGGTGTCTATTGGTTGTTTCTCTTGGCGATAACATGTGTGGGTGCAAGTCTCTGGAAAGGCCAATTCTTTTGCTCGCCAATCAATTCGAGGATTGTGAGCTACCAACCATGGCATTCCCAAAATCATCCGGAACTGTGGTGCCTTAATGAAGTCGAAAACGATAGATTCTTGGTGTCCATCCTGGGACAGAAGGGTTAAAGCTGCAGTGCATTGGGATACTGGACCAGAAGCTATTTCCGTGCCGTTGACAGTGGTAACAGTATCAGTGGTTGTTTTAGGGCGTAACGGAAGCCCCATTTTTGCCGCAAGATCCAGGTCAATGTAATTCCCAACGGCTCTACTGTCTATGTACGCTCTTATCTGCATCCGAGATGGTTGTTGGTGATTGATCAAGACCACAGATAGTGCAAAATGGGAAGTCTGTAGTTCACTTTCTTCGCTCGACAAGTGGACCCTTACACTTGCCGGGCTGGGGAGTTTTCCGATTACTTGATGGTATCTTCCTTGTCCATGGCCCCTATTGTCCTCCTCGGTGGCTTCACAGGGCACTCTTTAAGGAAATGACCTGACCTTCCACAGTACAGACATAATGACTGCTGTCTCCTTTTATCCCTTTCCGCTTTAGTCAAGGGGGATCTGAACCCCCAGTCTGCATTGGTTCTCCTGAACCTTCCGTTGTTCGGGCAGTATTGTCCTTTGAACGCACATATATAGGGCGAGGGTCCGGTCTGGTTCGATCTGCTCTTCGGTCCTGCAACCTATGATCTAGTTGAACAACAAGGTCAATGAATTCTGAGCAGTCTTTCGGGGGGTTCACTACTTGTGTGAGAACATCCTTGAGCTCCCCCCGCAACCCCTGATGAAATAAGTTGGTTCTCTTCTCCACTGGCCATTCTGCTTCAACTACGAGTCTATTGAACGTGGCTATGTATGTTAATAGGTCTTGATTCCCTTGGCGTAGCAACAGAAGTTGTACAAAGGGTACAGACCAGTCCGCGGCGCTACCACTCAGGTAGGATAGCACAAAAGGGACCCGTGATCAGTCATTCGGAAAGGCCCCTGTTTTACAAAGGAAGTGCAGGTGGCACTGGTTCATGAACATTGCAAACCTCTTGGGATCACCCGTAAATCGTTCGGGTGGGGCCAATGGAACTGCCCCAGGAAGGGTTATCTGAATGGGATTGGCTGATGGCGCTGGCATCGAGGGCACGCTTCCCGGCAATGGTGAATGCCCTGCTTGTGACTGGAGACTTTGCTGGTTTAAATCATCAGTGCATTCTTTGGCTACTATCAGCTCTCTCCTCAGGGTGTTGGTCTCCTGCCTGGCCGCATGTACTTCGGAACGTAGCTGCCCCAACATGTGGGCTAACTGGTCTGTTTCTGACATTTCCATGACACCCAGGTGGATTTTGATGTGAGGCTCTGTGTTCTGTAACGCTCACCTGGTATGCACGGGGACATCACTCAGCCTGTTCTGACCTCTTACGACCTCAAACCCTTCCCTGGAAGCTATTCGACTGGAGACCGGGCCTGAAACACAGGATTGGTAGAGTTTAACTCCCTATTGTCTCTGTGTGCTTGAACCCCTTCTTCCCCGGGGTCCAACCGTTCCCGTTGATCCACAGCTCACCTTGTTTTCTTGGATAGTGTGCTCTCTGTCCTGTTTCAGTGCAGGGGTGCATTGATTGATGCAGGCTCGTTGCTGCCTAGTTACTTCACTGGCAAGAGTCCGACAGATAAGTATAATGAGTCTATTGAACAGTTCTCTAACTTTGTTCCTTTCCTTCCTTAGATGATGGCCGGCGTCCGGGGATGGCAGCGTGCTGCTGAGATGAGTAGCGCTGAAGGTGAGTGAGAGCACGATGTGCGATGCACCCCTTTCGTATTTGTATTGAACTGAGTTATTTTCCTGTGTCTTTTAGGTGCCGCTACGTTTTCAGCGTGGATGCCGGTCATGAAGAACAAATGCGGTGAGTAAGCACGGAATGCGGCGCCTCTAGATGTTTCCACACTAACCTGCAGTGTCTTTTCCCTCTTGCAGATGGATGAGAAGTTACGGAGACAGAGTTCCCCCCAGAGCTGCAGGGATTCAGGTAAGCGTTTGAAGCTCGTACAGTATTTAAAAATAAGCGAAGATTTGCAGAATGATTACTAATGCCTTTTTTCTGTTCTTTTCCCTTTTCCTTAGGAAGCGGCGTGCCGGGATGGGAATGACACCGCCGAAGATGCCCGCAGAACAGAAGGAGCGATGAATGATGGGCAGAAGCGCCGCAAGGTAAGGCTGTTCCTAACGGTGTTCTTGTTCTTGCAGGAGCTGAGCGCAGAAGAAAGATGCAGTCCTACTGGAGACCGATCCGAACACAGTGAGTGTCACGCTGCAGGTGCAGAAAACACAAAGCATGTTTCTCAGCCTGGGCGTGTCTTAAATAATCTCTGGGAATCCCAGGTGTCTCTGGGCTGAACTACACCCAAAAGACTAGAAGACACTTGCAGTTCTGGGAACCGAAATATGTGGGGCATCCATCTTGTCCCCATCAATGCACTACAAGTCCAATCCCCAATGTAATCCTATGGGAATGAGTGAGTCTGGTGCCACAAGCGCCAAGTCTGACTTCAAGTGGGTCTTTGGAGGGATGAAGAGGCCCTTTGGGTGATCGTGGCCTGGCTCCAGCCTGACATCTTGGAGGGCTGGGGACATGAGGGGCAGGTATCATGACATCAACTGTCCTTCCCCAAGTCTTCTATACAAAAGTGCAAACTGCATAAATGATATCAAATGAATTAGCCTTCATACAGATTTTTTCAGCTATTATCAGGGATTGTGCGGTAAAAATGCAAGTGAAGCGCCGTAGAAAGGGTACACTTATCAGCTGCGGTATTAGCCCACTTAAAGCGGAAGGGGCTTTGGCGATAGCCACACAGTTCTATGCACTAGGCTTGAGAGTTCCCTAAATAATTGTGTTTCAAGCAAATAGCGATACAGGTTGGGTTACAAGTAAATATACAGGGCTTAACATTAGAGCGAAGCACTGTAAACATGCCTCAGAGCTTGCTTTTCACTAGAAACGATTTCACTTTTTATTAATTTGCTTAGTAGCCGCAGAGGCTGGCAGCACATTACAAACTACACATTCCCAGGATCATACGGTAAGAAAGGAAGAGACTTTTGATTCTTTTGAGGTCAGGAAGCGAAGCTCATGGGTGCCAGGGAAAGGCAGTGAATGCACAATCATTTTATAATTTGGCATATTCGTTTATGAAACTGGTGTACTGACTGTTTCAAAATGTCCCATGACGGTTTCAAATTGCCCCTTTGCACATGTGGGAGTGGCAACAGGTCATGACACTTCTACAGTGTCATGACCTGTTGCATTCCCATGAGAAACAGATGGAGATGACCGGTGGAAAAGGAATAAAGATCTGCTGGTCATCTCAAATGTCTCAATGTTTTAGCACTATGATGTGGGAATTGTGGTTAGGACTGTGATGTCACAGAGATGGTCAAGGGTAGTGTGGCAAGGTATGCAGGACCCAATCATTTCAGGATAATGTATGTCCCACTATAGAGGAATGACATAGCTCTACCAATTAGCCTTACATGAAGAACCAACCTAATGTTGCAATGTGGTTGATTGATAATTAGTTTGTACTATAAAAGCTCTTGTTTTACGTCGGTATCTTTGACAGCACATTTCATGCAGTTCTGTTCTGCATTCTGGGTGAATTTTGCTTTCCCAGCTGTGCCGGGACCCAGAATAAATAGCATTTCTTTTTGCTTGTTGTACACTCCCTTTTTTGATTATTTATGCATTTTTTATTGGTGAGATTTGAGGCGTCCAACTGTACAATTGTATGCCTTTGTTTATAAGGCATAGTTCCAAATTCATCCAACGAATATCTGCATATTGGGGAAACAGGAATAACAAATGCTCAGGTGTTCTCGGTCTCTCCTGGCAGATGGGCAGGAGCTAACTTCACCCTCCTTCCATCTTCCTGTAATAGTAGCTAGGGGCAAAGTGCCCAGACATAGTTTAAGATAAACTGCTCTAGGTATTGGTCTCTCGATGATACAAAGATAAGTTTCCATTAGATAGATATTGTTCATGAACCTATATTTGGATCCCATGAACAAAGAAAGACACTTGTTTATGGATTGTCCCATGGCAAAATCTCCAAAATTCATCGGTTAGTATCTGTTTGGTGGATGCAGTTATATTTTCGGAGATATAAGCAGAGGTCTTGCAGATTTAAAAATGTCTGCTACATATTACTGTGCTTGAACCATGGAGACTAATTTCACTGTGATAGCTAAGGATATCTTTGAGGGGTTCTGACCATAAAGTACCCAGTAGAGTAGAGTTCTAATAATACTTTAGAAGTGAATGATAATTAGTCCTGTCTCCAAATAAAGTGAGGTATTTGACAAATTACTCGGGAACCATAGCAATTTCTTAAATAATGCTGGTTCAGTTACCTCCAATGCTGAAGTTTACTATGGCCCCATGAGGTAGAACATATATGAAAATCATGGGATATGCAGTCTGTTCCCCAGACAGAGGACAACATTGACATTGCCTGCCACAGTTGTCTACTTCCACAAAACTCAGGAAGTTATTCACTCTACTACTCCTGGTTTCACTTTCTCCTACATTTCTGATACTTGTGGCTCTTTTCTCGAAAGCCTCACATACACAATGTAGATCTAGTGTAGATACCATGTAACTTCCCTTGCTCATCATTATTGATAGGTTAAATCGGTATGGTAAGTCTACTCTGTAGTCAATGCTTTGCCTGCTTGTCCACATGTCTATGGTCAAGTGGACTTTACTACTCTTGCGGCCGAACCAATGCATTCTCATTCAAGAATCTACTGCGTGGTCCAACTGAGGTAAAGGTTTGCATCAAAACTGACTCCAGCTGTTAATCACACTTTGAAAAACCTGACGCCACTGTGTGACCGCTGTAATGTTTCATTACCCAAATACACTGGTATAGTATCTGGTATTTTGTATGAGTGTGTTCAATCAAGCACCTAAAGCAAAATCCTCAAGAATGGCTCTCTCTAATATCACTGGCCGGCCACAATCCTCCAAACTATTTTAGTTAAACACTAAAAGTGAAAACGAAATGCTTGTGAAATCTAGTTTGCCAGTCTTTGCATTTTTGTGGTTATAAATCAAGGGACTAGCATGAACTTTTCTTCAAGCAGAAAAGGTGTTGTATAACACACGCAAACACCCACCTACTTAAGGTACGGTTGGAACATCATGATAAAGCCACATTTATGTTTAATAGAATTGTTGGAGAAATCAGCAGCATGTAATTACCATGGAAGACAATCTCTGGTATTTGTGGCCATGTGTTCAGCGAGGGACTTTGAACAACACCTGAATAATGTAGGAGGTTTATTGGAAACCACAATCACATTCAATGAAGCTACACTAATATCTTTTTTAAAAAGAAATCACATTGCAAAAAAGTAGTGTGAAATTGAGCACTGTGTCATTGAGAATGAGCATATAACATGCATGAGCTAACAATATTGGAATATAAATGATTAGTGGTATTGGTAGTTCCTTCTGCCAATTGTGAAAGGATACATATACACACAAGTACAATGACAAGAAGCAAATTATCTGTGATATTTAAATTATCGTCCCACTTAAGACACTGATGTCTGAGCAAGGAAGCATCTATTTGAAAGGTAATGGATTAATTGTAGCTGTTAAGTAGCTTTTGGTGTAATTAACTGATGGGATGACCATAGATTATTACCAAGATTGCGTAGAAGTCTGGTGACCAATATTCACGATATTTGTAATGCCATTATCAAATACATACTAATTCCTATAGAGTGGACAAGAGCAATCATTGTCCCTATATTTAAAAGCCCTCAATCATATTCACCAATCTCATTATTACACACCACTTTTAAATTATTTGGGAGATGCATGTTAAATAAAATGGAGGACTGGGCCACTGCATAAATTATCCTTGCTCCAATTCAGTTAGGGTTTAGATCATTGATGGGAACCATGGAACAAGGGCTAAACCTATGCATGATAGTTGCCCATTCATTGCATATCAAAGAAAGAGTTTATTTCTCTGGCATTCATGGACCTAAGCACCGCATTTGACAAAGTAATCCTAATAAATGATATCAGGTGTTTGGGTTCTATGATTGTCCAGTTAGTATGATGGATACATTGAAGATTCTGCACTATAACAATGAGGACTGTGTTCAGTGGTCAGACAGCTGTGTGTATTAGCCTCCTTACTGTTTTCTTTGTACATTAACAACTTGTAAAAAGCACTAGTGGAGTGCAATTCAGACATACCTAAAATCAGAGGGATGGTAATACTGATGCTAGTTTACACTGAAGATACAGTCCTCATTGCCCATACTTCACAGGTTTTGCAGATTCTAATTTATACATTGGCTACCTTTAGGGGAGAATTAGATCTGCAAATAAATTCTAAAGAATCAGCGGGCATGGCGTGTTGCGGAAGGCGTGGCGTGGAAGAAGAAGAATGCCAAAATGTGCCACTATGTGGGTAAGCAAATGCGATCCCGAGGGTACATTATTTCGACTATCTCGGGTTACGATTCTTAGAAAGTTTTACAGCAGAGGCTCACTCGATGAAACAACTTCCTTTTATGAGGCAGTCTATTGGGGGAATAGCCTGCTTTAACAAGCAGCATAAGCAACAACCACTTAACATTATAAAATCCATTTATCAAGCCCGACCATTGGGGGCTATAAACTATGGAGCAGAAGTATGGGGCTTTGCTGACCAAGATAGAGTTCAACAAGAAGAAAAATCTTACTTTGCTACGCACAATAAAAGTGGTTTATGTTTTATTGGGGATGAAATGGCCTTAGAACCTACCCTCATGTGGATTAGAGTTTGGCCCAATCCAAAAGCAACACCGACCCAACTCATCGTGGTAGATCTGATAGTAAAACAGCATGTGGGAGAGATTACGTTGGTTTAAAACATCAAAAAGATGTTGGGAAAAATCAATGCAATGCATTATTTTGAGAAGCCAACATTGTTGAATTGTCGAGAGGGCCGTGAACTTAAAAACAGGCTAAAGAGTTGAGTAATGGAAGCAAAGAGAATCACTGGACATTGTAAAACCGGCAAATAGATGCTTCATGATTATAGCCAGTGATGAAATCAAAGATTATTTGACATGGACCAACAGAGAATTTCAAAGGTCCCCTGTAACAAGAGACTATTTTGAGTGCTTCATGCTGGGAGATGAGCAGGATGGAATATTGATGTGAGATGCTTGATGTGCCACACAGATCCAAAGCATATGGAACATTTCTTTTTTTTTGCCCTAGTTGTGGTCAACCAAGGAAAGAGCTATTGGTACCCTTACTAAAAGGAAATAGATTTACAAAGAATCAACCAGCATTGTATGTCTTGTTGAGTATAGCAACCCGATTAATGGCTTGATCAGTATCCCTGTATATAAGAAGTGCCTGCAGAGTAAGGGAAAACAAGATGAAAATAGATGACTAATATCTTCCTTGGCAATGTCCTAGCACGAATCATTTAGCACTTTGCACGCACAAGCACTTTATGATGGGTAATGTTTTTTAACGGCTATCTGTGTGCTTACTGATTTGTGATTGATGACTATAAGGCCTCAATTGAATGTATAAGCACTTTATGACTAATTACCAGAAAAGACAGATTTTATGCAGTTCTGTACTTCGGACATGTGGATTTATTTTTTTATTTAATTTGTTTGTAACTGTCTGCACCACATTATTACTTAACAATCTCTCTTTTTAGGATATCATCACCCAAAATAAAGATATTGTACTACTACTACTACTACTACTATTACTACTGTAATGGAATGTGTTGACCAAGTGTGCCCTCAGCATCTTGATTTCAAAGTGCTACAATGTTCTACAACTCAACCCTGAATTAAAGTAGACTGTTTTTCATGTTTTTTTTTTTATTTTTATATAAACCATGTAAATACGATATGCATAGACCAGTACAGGCATGGTATTAATTGTACTCTGATCATTTACAGGGCATTATATGTTAAAAATATCTGAATAGGGGGAACATGTTTGCCTACTAAAAAAGGATAGCAGTTCACATGTTGCCTTCTGTTTTTCGCTGTTTTTCTCACATTACTCTCAAGCAACTTGATATGGTATGGTACGGTATGGTATGGTATGTTATGCTGTTATGAAATGGTATGGTAAATGACATTATATAGTGAAAACAAATCACTCCAGCTCAGGCATAATGGCACTAAAAGCTCTTTCAATGTTAATATTGCCAATTATTTTGGCAACATCCGAATTGTCAGCTCACCACTAAACCCCAAGTAGTTTTCAGAGGAATGTATGGTTAGCTAAAGTGTATTCCAGAGGTTTGTGGACTGAACTGAGAAGGAGCAACCTCCCTATTGTTGATAAATCAATGTAGAGCTAATCAAGCTAAGAAGCATTACGGGATAGTATTACACCAGCAGTTTTCTAAGGCAACTAAAACAAATACAAAATTGTAGTAAGACTTTTGGAATAGGCATAGTGCTTAGAAATCTACACACCTGGACACAGGCATCTAGTGTTGCACTCTGAAGGCAGGTGAAAGAAAGGTGGTCTCAGTAGCCAAGGTGAAGCAGTATTCTGGCTGCAATGTTTTGGGTAGGTTGGAGCCAAGTCACCCATGTTTTAGATATGCCAAGATATATACAATTACACTAATCCAGGCAGCTGGAGTCACACATGTTTACCAATTGTACCCTGCTTGGTAATATAAATAATTCAAGGAATTTCATTAGAGTTCTGAGCTTTTTTTGTGACTATGGTGTGGTAACATTGCATATCTCACTACACTATATATTTATTTGCCACAGCGATGGGACCTCTCAGTGGCACCAAGCCGGAACATATCCCATTTAAACAACTTGAATGTTCTTGACCCATTATTCCGATAATGAACCATTGCAAATTAGTTTAACAACAGGTGTTATATTGCAGAACACTCTGTGAATCTAAAAATGGAATAAACATCGAGAACATTCAAGTTTTTTAAATGGGCTATGTTCCGGTGTGCTGCCACTGAGAGGTCCCAAGTAAGTGACACTCCTGCACCCAGTGATGGGATCACTGTGGTGAATATATATATAGTGCAGTGAGAGGTACTCATACATATGTCCAAATTGTGCTTTTTGCAGGTATTTCACTACAGAAAGATGGATGATTTTTAAAAGAAGCAAAGTTTTCAAGAATAAAGGAGGGGTTGAATGTGTTTGTGATAGTCCTGATGAAGGCCCAACAAGAATAAGGGCACTCAATCAAAGGCTGAGAGGTCTTGAGTGCAATGGGCCGAAACACAGATGTGTTGACATGTAAAAGAACTTTCTTTGTATATTGTGGCCATCAATAAACTATAGGCTGGGAAGTTTTTTGCAAGAGAACTGCGCCAAATTCTGTGGAGCCTGGGGTCTATCTGCACTAGTCGAACAGTGAATTAATGGAGTCAAAGGAGACAGTTCTGAATTAACAGATCTTGATGTATAAAAATTATTTGCGGTAGACCTCAATTGATACAATTTCATAACCAGCAAGCTCAGGAATTTTGTGTGCGTACTGAGCAAGATTACATCATTGACTTACGTATTAACCCCCACGAAATACATTGTTTAGAAGGTTTTAAGTCTGTTTATATTTTATTAACACTGTTTTAGTGATTATATTGTTGTATTGTGAATTTGATAAAAGGAGAAACAAACTTTTAGATATGCTGTTTATGAGTGAGAAGGGTGTTTGTACAGGCACCTCAAAGTAAGATGTGGGCAGGAGTGATTATCAGTTAAGAGTACTGCCATTTAGGTGCAGTGTTGTGACTACCAGTTAAAAGGCGCAAGGACTTGTCCCGGGAGGATAGCTCAGCGGCAGCGTGCGCGTCTTGGAAGCAAGACGACAGGTTCGATCCCCGGGTCCGCGCTTAGAAATCTCTGGGTGTTTAAGCGCGTTATAAATACGTAACCAAGACAAAAAAAATACGCAACTAAGAAAAACATACAATTCCTTAACAGCGCCTCGATGCCTGCGGGCTGTGTGAGCACTTTATAAATGTAAAAAAAATAATAAAACTGTAATTAGTGTAATTAAGGGCTAGAATGGGTCAAGTATGCAACGCAGATGCTGAACGGGGATTGCAATCAGAGAGTGAAAGATGAAGAGTATTAGCAGCTATTGTTAGATGGGGGGAGGCAGTCCATGGATATATTTGTAGACAAGGAGAATGCATTTGGAGACGAACCAATGCGCATGGAAATTCCCTCTGCATGAAGGGAATTGGCAAAGGTGTGTGAGTGTAATTGTGGAAATGTGCAGTACTTGTGTAGGAGGTGAAACTAATGGAGGTTAAGTCACTTTCAATGAAAAGCTCTAGGTTGAAAGCCTTGAGGCTTGGGTGAGGAGATCCTAGTGAAGGGCTTTTGGAGAGGGGAAAGCAATGAGATGTTAAAAGCAGTGTGGAAGATACATTGAGTGTTCAGCATTATGAGAGGAGTGCCTCGAATGAGTGTTTGGGAGAGAAGGTTTGAGATGTGAAAGGATAATTCAGAAAAAAATGATGGGAATCCGCAGAACATTTCGGTCTCATTGGTGAAGTGATGATAGAAGTAGCTGAAAGAGAATATACATTTATTGAGAAA
Organism: Ambystoma mexicanum; assembly: GCF_040938575.1. Classification (NCBI taxonomy): domain Eukaryota; kingdom Metazoa; phylum Chordata; class Amphibia; order Caudata; family Ambystomatidae; genus Ambystoma; species Ambystoma mexicanum. The sequence continues at coordinate 1,400,924,791 of NC_090922.1, forward strand.
TACTGAAAGGGAAGGGAGTAATAGGAGATGTGCCAGTGTTCTTAGAGATGGCAAATGACATATAGTAGGCAATCCAATCCATGGCTGCACCCTGGAACTCGTGGTAAGAGAGCATGCAGAAGAGGGAGGCAACAGCACACAGTCTCTCGGTCAGCCATGACTCACAAGGAAACATAGAGAGACAGAAATGCAAACCACGGCTTAGCAGCTGATTGAAACCTCCAGACCACAGCAACCTCTGCAACATTGCCATACATGCCTGGTCTGCTGGAAGTAATTGAGAGCAAGGGAACCGAACATGAGTGCAGCCTCATCCGCTAGAGGATGAGAGATAGGAAAAAAGATTGTTAAACCACTGCAACCAGTGTGCTGGAGCCAGGATAGCTCCTTTGGAGTGAATGAAACAATCCTGTAAGCCCTCATGGAAACCAGTGCAGAGGGAGTTGTGGCAGGTCTGAAATAACCTGGAGGCAATGTGGGTGATGTAGTTTTACACCTACAAACTAGCCTGATGAGAGGGAGAGAGGTCACCTAGGTGGCAGAAACGTGTTTCCTGGCACCCAGTGAAATCTTGACACTCCCTACTGGATGTGACAAGGTCCTATGTGATTACTAGAAATCCATGCTTTAGCACCTCTCTCCTGTAGAAGACATCCTAAGAGATACATTGATGAAGTGTACTGCACAACACATGATTCAGGCCAGATCACCAGATCCCAAGGGATATCTGAAGAACTTGCAACTGTTGCAGGGGATTCCCCCACTGACTTTAGTTAACTTGATGGAACATAAAGGACTGTCAGTTAAATGTGACTATCTGTGCTGCGCTCAAAGGTGGGGTATCTCATACAATTATAGTTCCTGAGGCTGCAGGGTCCCTCAACTATTCTGGTGGTGCACTCCAGGCAGGCCGCCACCACCACAGTGCCCCACTAAAGGGTTCAATTGAGCCACTGAGGGTCATACGTAGTTTTATGGGAAACTAGTAAGGGCCCAGCAAAGGCACTTTCACGGGGCATGGATGATGGCAGACACCTCTGGTGGACATATAAACAGTGAGACAAATCTGGCAAATTACTGGCATGATTAGAAAGGAGCAAAGATGCTGAAACATGGGAAGCGGGCATTGACGATGACACCGGAACCATGTGAGCACAAGGGTCAGACATAGTGAACATGTTTGCCTTTTACTAAGCCACATTTTATGAAAATGATAGAGTCAATAGTACAGGTAATTGTGGGGCTTTTTGTAAAGAATTTCTGAGTCCCACCATTGAATTATCAACAAAAGGATTCAATAGACGCAGAGCTAACACATTCAGAAAGTGAACGTTGTGTCAAGCAAATGCAGGTGGTATGAGTGCAGTCCTAATGAACTCGGATCAGCGTGATGGAAAGTCCTGTTAGGGAATAATAATCAAAATCTGCTTGATATGCACAAAGCTAGCAGATCAGAATGCATTCTGCCCAGAGATCTGAAACTGGAAACCATTGTGTCAATTCATAAGCCTGAGTAACCTTGCGACCTCACTTGTCAATGGGGAAATACATGCATTTGCTAAAACAATGGCAAATTGCCTAAGTGAAGTGATCCCCTCACTTGTCTGCACTGACCAATGAGATCAACAAAGATGAACCTGCAATGGCTCTTTAATGAGATGTTACTCTGTTTACACCATCACCCATAGCATGACCCTTGAGTCACTTAAATGGACATTTCTATGGGTATTAAATAAAATGTGTTTGGGGCTGATTTTCCTGGTGTGGTTAGAACTATTATAAATTAGGAAACTGGCCGAATAGCTGAAAAGAGATCCCATACAAAAGGGATATTTCTGGCCCTAATTGTTCTCAGTCAATCAGACTTGTCTATCACTGGAGCTATGGACATCATTGGAGAGTGTGGGAATCACAATGGGCTCTTGATCAACTGGGATACACCTATTGGGTATTCATTGACATAGGAAGATAGGGCGACAGTTTCAAAAGTCCTGCTCCACAATAAGCCAATCTCTTTGGGAAATTGAACCCATGATGGAAATATTTTTTTAGATGTTAAAAGATGGTCATCACTGCCACTCTCGTTAATGGGTAAAGTAGTGTTTTTAGGATTACAGCATCTCCCAGGTTTCTATATATGCTACAATGTAACTAATACTGACTGCCAAATACCAAAAGTGGAATTTGGGAAGTTGGGTAGGGCTGTCTGTAAAATATTATTAGATACAATAAACCTAGTTTTACTCTTCACACACTGTGTAGGTCAGTCTGTGAGGAAAGCCACAGCCTTCTAGACTTATGGGCATCCCATATGGCAATGGGAAATTATTGGATCTCCACAGAATTCGCAGAACCACCCATCAGGCTGGAAAGGGACAGGATGGGAGCAATGTCTTCTTTGCAGGTGTCAACTGGTAAACCAGGACTGTGCAACTTCTATCCAACTGGGAACTTTGTAATACAGACCCGGTATGAGGTCACTAAGAAGAGGTAATCAGGGGACAAAGTCACTATAGCTGTGCCACTATTTGGCAATGTTATCCATTTGGGCTGAAGAAAATCCCACCATCACCAAAAGGGATGGGCATAAGCTGCTTACCCTACGTGGCATGAATCAAATCCTGCAATTCTCCAAAACCAAATGGTAAGGATTTATGATCTACCTAAGTAACCCTCATTGGAGCACATAGTAAGGGAAACATCTTTGTCCCTAAATCCCATTTCCACTATGTCTAAATTAATGGCTAACACCACCACTGGTCCATTGTCTAGATTGAAGGTCGTAAAATGACCTGGAAGAATTTGAAGAAGTGGACAGGGCATAGGCCCAGTGTGCACCCGGTGAGGTGGTTATTAGCTCTAGACTCAGAAAAATACAAGTTAAGATTTTATTATACACTAGAAAACTGTTCAAAATGGGTAGGCATAAAGACACAACGTGGGTGATTTACTAACCTAATTACCAGTATTAAGTAAAAGTACATTTACTAAGTTCAAATAAATTAGTGTAAGTAGAAAACTTGACTTAGGCTATTATTTAAGCTGCTTATTTAGCTTAGTAAATCAACCCCAATATGTACCTGATGCAGCATCAATGTAGGATCATACTTACATATGCTGCATTATTGCCCACACATCTAGGATTATTGGCAGAAGATTTCCAAAGGTTTAGATGAAGCATTGCGAACTCATTGCATACGTTCTGCTCAAATTTCTAGTGCTACGCTGACGACTCTCAACTCATTTTCAGGCTGCCCTCTGCCACCTCCTTTCCCTATCTCATCTCTGGTTGTCTAACTGCCATTCAAGATTGGTGTGCCACCAATGATCTTTGTCAGAATGCCAGCAAGATGGAGATCTTCCTCATCGGCACACCTTCACGATCATTTCTCCTCACTCTCTGGCTGGCCTCCCTTGGCCCTCATCCTACCCCCACCTGCGAGGCTAAGAACCTCAGGGTCATCTTTGACTCCACCCTTTCCTTCTCTGCCCACATCTCGGACGTTTCTAAAAAGTCAAATTTCCTACGGCACCTCCTCAAAGGTACTCTGCCTTTCCTCTCCTTCCCTCAGAAGCTCATGGTATCCAAAGCTCGGGTTCCCTCTAGCCTCTTTTTAAATCTACCTGCCTCTACTCTCCACCCTTTGCAACTAATCCAGAACAGGACTGCAAGACTTGTCCTTGGCCCAAGCCCTGGGATTGTATCTCTCCAGCTCTGAAATCTCTCCATTGGCTCAATTGGCTCCCAGTGGATGCAAGGATTAAATTCAAAACAATGCTTTCTGGGAACTGGGTCCAAAATAGCTTCAGCTATCCCTCTGCAAATACCTCCCCTCTCGTGCTCTTCGCCCCTCTTCCTCCAATTCCCTCAGCGTCAGTCGTTTTTCAAAGAAGCAAGCTGGGGGTAGATCTCTGTCTTCGGCTGGAGCCTCCTTCTGCAACGGCCTCCCTGCCACTCGAAAACTTGAGGAGAACCATCTCAGGTTCCGGAAGCACCTCAAGACCTTCCTCTTTTCTTCTGCCTTCGCTCCCCCTCTCCCCTGCTGATCTGTTCTCTCTTGGCACCGTGGACCTGGCCACCCTCTGTCCTCCGGGCCCAGGTACCTGCTCATCCTGCCACCCTCCGGCACTGCCTCCGGGCCACCCCTTACACTGGGGTCTGAATCTGTACCCATATGGCCCCCCTTTTCGTCCTGCACTTATCAGACCTACCCTGTCTGCTGCCTTAAATCTATCACTTGCAAATTGCTGGTTGCACTATCACTGTTTGTTGCCTTTATTATGTATGTATTGTTATTTATCTGTATCTCCTCTGCTTCGCACTTGCCACATTTCCCCCTTCCATGCACTTTTCCCCTCCCCCTCTCCCATGCACTTGCACGTTCTCAATGTCACTGGGCCTGGTAAGATCGCTGTTTTGTTCTCCCCTGTTCCCCTCCCTTGCCTTGTCACGCTCTGAAACACTTGTGTATGAGTATGATAGACATAAATTGGGTAATTCATAGAAATTCGCACAAAAGTGGCGCACGCGACTGGCGCACAGCGTGCCCGTGCGAATGTCTGCGCCAGCCGCGTGCGCTAAAATCGATTTCCGCGCACAGCGTATTCATGGATTTTCGCATCCAAAACCAGCCTTGGCGCAGCGTGGCGCAGTAACCCTGCAGCAGCGCCAGTTACGCCCCCAAGAACGCCCTCGCGCAAGGAAAAGCCTTCAAAATCCCCAAATAATCGCAAAGGGCTGCGCTAACCCTGGACCAGTTCACAGGGCTGGCAAACAGCAAACGCCAAGCGGGGAACGTGTATTTCAGTGGTTTGCGGGAAGTTCCACACGCGATTGTCCTGTGTACGTGTGCATCAGGGGTGCGCGGGAAGTATCACACGCAAAATCAGCAGGGTACGTGTATTTCAGGGGTGTGCGGGAAGTATCACACGCGATTTCAGCAGGGTACGTGTATTTCAGGGGTGCGCAGGAAGTTCCACACGCGATTGGCCCCGTGCAAGCAGGGTACGTGTATTTCAGGGGTGCACGGGAAGTTCCACACGCGATTGGCCCCGTGCGAGCAGGGTACGTGTATTCCAGGGGTGCGCGCGAAGTTCCACACGCGATTTCAGCAGGGTACGTGTATTTCAGGGGTGCGCGGGAAGTTCCACACGTGATTGGCCCCATGCGAGCAGGGTACGTGTATTTCAGGGGTGCGCGGGAAGTTTCACACGCGATTTCAGCAGGGTACGTGTATTTCAGGGGTGCGCGGGAAGTTCCACACGCGATTTCAGCAGGGTACGTGTATTTCAGGGGTGCGCGGGAAGTTCCACACGCGATTTCAGCAGGGTATGTGTATTTCAGGGGTGCGCGGGAAGTTCCACACGCGATTGGCCCTGTGTGAGCAGGGTACGTGTATTTCAGGGGTGCGCGGGAAGTTCCACACGCGATTGGCCCCGTGCGAGCAGGGTACGTGTATTCCAGGGGTGCGCGGGAAGTTCCACACGCGATTTCAGCAGGGTACGTGTATTTCAGGGGTGCGCGGGAAGTTCCACACGCAATTTCAGCAGGGTACGTGTATTTCAGGGGTTCTGGGAAGTACTACACGTGAATTGGCCATGTGGGTCCTCCCAGGTGTTCGCTCTACAACCTCCACGGCCCCTGCAGGCAGCCCACACTACGGGGGACTACCCTGCACCCCTGCTCATGTCCCGCAGGCAGCCCATCCACCATGGGCATGCCCCCCAGCCAAGCCACATGTCACCTTGCACTACTGATCAACAATGCATGTCTCCCAGCACCCCCACCCCCCAGAAGTCAGGGGCACCCTCCACCAGGCCCCCACTCCTGTCTCCCTGCACCCCACCCCCCAGCAGTCAGGGGCACCCTCATCCAATCCCCCACTACTATCTACCTGCACCCCCTACCCCCCAGCAGTCAGGGGCACCCTCCACCAGGCTCCCACTCCTGTCTCCCAGCACCCCCACCCCCCAGCCACCAGGGGCAGCCTCCACCAGGCCCCCACTCATGTCTACCACCACCCCCACCCCCCAGCCACCAGGGGCAGCCTCCACCAGGCCCCCACTCATGTCCCCTATTACCCCCACCCCCCAGCAGTGCAGGGGCAGCCTCCACCAGGCCACCACCCATGTCTCCCACCACCCCCACCCCCCAGCCACCAGGGGCAGCCTCCACCAGGCCCCAACTCATGTCTCCCACCACCCCCACCCCCCAGCAGTGCAGGGGCAGCCTCCACCAGGCCCTCACCCATGTCTACCACCACCCCCACCCCCCCAGCAGTGCAGGGGCAGCCTCCACCAGGCCCCCACTCATGTCTACCACCACCCCCACCCCCCAGCAGTGCAGGGGCAGCCTCCACCAGGCCCCCAATCATATCTCCCATCACCCCCACCCCCCAGCCACCAGGGGCAGCCTCCACCAGGCCCCCACTCATGTCCCCTATTACCCCCACCCCCAGCAGTGCAGGGGCAGCCTCCACCAGGCCCCCACTCATGTCCAACTCATGTCTCCCACCACCCCCACCCCCCAGCCACCAGGGGCAGCCTCCACCAGGCCCCCACTCATGTCCCCTATTACCCCCACCACCCAGCAGTGCAGGGGCAGCCTCCACCAGGCCCCCACTCATGTCCAACTCATGTCTCCCAGCACCCCCACCCCCCAGCAGTCAGGGGCACCCTCCACCAGGCCCCCTCTCCTGTCTCCCTGCACCCCGCCCCCCAGCAGTCAGGGGCACCCTCCACCAGGCCCCCACTACTGACTCCCAGCACCCCCACCCCCCAGCAGTCAGGGGCACCCTCCACCAGGCCCCCACTCCTGTCTCCCTGCACCCACCCCCCAGCAGTCAGGGGCACCCTCCACCAGGCCCCCACTACTGTCTCCCTGCACCCCCTACCCCCCAGCAGTCAGGGGCACCCTCTACCAGGCTCCCACTCCTGTCTCCCAGCACCCCCACCCCCCAGCCACCAGGGGCAGCCTCCACCAGGCCCCCACTCATGTCTACCACCACCCCCACCCCCCAGCCACCAGGAAAGCCTCCACCAGGTCCCCACTCATGTCCCCTATTACCCCCACCCCCCAGCAGTGCAGGGGCAGCCTCCACCAGGCCCCCACCCATGTCTCCCACCACCCCCACCCCCCAGCCACCAGGGGCAGCCTCCACCAGGCCCCCACTCATGTCTCCCACCACCCCCACCCCCCAGCATTGCAGGGGAAGCCTCCACCAGGCCCTCACCCATGTCTACCACCACCCCCACCCACCAGCAGTGCAGGGGCAGCCTCCACCAGGCCCCACTCATGTCTCCTATCACCCCACCCCCCAGCAGTGCAGGGGCAGCCTCCACCAGGCCCCCACTCATGTCTACCACCACCCCCACCCCCCAGCAGTGCAGGGGCAGCCTCCACCAGGCCCCCACTCATGTCTCCCATCACCCCCACCCCCCAGCCACCAGGGGCAGCCTCCATCAGGCCGCCACTCATGTCGCCTATTACCCCCACCCCCCAGCAGTGCAGGGGCAGCCTCCACCAGGCCCACGCTCATGTCCAACTCATGTCTCCCACCACCCCCATCCCCCAGCCACCAGGGGCAGCCTCCACCAGGCCCCCACTCATGTCCCCTTCTACCCCCACCCCCCGGCAGTGCAGGGGCAGCCTCCACCAGGCCCCCACTCATGTCCAACTCATGTCTCCCACCACCCCCACCCCCAGCCACCAGGGGCAGCCTCCACCAGGCCCCCACTCATGTCCCCTATTACCCCCACACCCCAGCAGTGCAGGAGCAGCCTCCACCAGGCCCCCACTTATGTCCAACTCATGTCTCCCACCACCCCCACCCCCCCAGCCACCAGGGGCAGCCTCCACCAGGCCCCACTCATGTCTCCCTGCACCACCTACCCCCCATCAGTCAGGGGCACCCTCCACCAGGCTCCCACTCCTGTCTCCCAGCACCCCCACACCCCAGCCACCAGGGGCAGCCTCCACCAGGCCCCCACTCATGTCCCCTATTACCCCCACACCCCAGCAGTGCAGGGGCAGCCTCCACCAGGCCCCCACTCATGTCTACCACCACCCTCACCCCCCAGCCACCAGGGGCAGCCTCCACCAGGCCCCCACTCATGTCCCCTATTACCCCCACCCCCCAGCAGTGCAGGGGCAGCCTCCACCAGGCCCCCACCCATGTCTCCCACCACCCCCACCCCCCAGCCACCAGGGGCAGCCTCCACCAGGCCCCCACTCATGTCTCCCACCACCCCCGCCCCCCGGCAGTGCAGGGGCAGCCTCCACCAGGGCCCCACCCATGTCAACCACCACCCCCGACCCCCAGCCACCAGGGGCAGCCTCCACCAGGCCCCCACTCATGTCTCCCATCACCCCCACCCCCTAGCAGTGCAGGGGCAACCTCCACCAGGCCCCCACTCATGTCCAACTCATGTCTCCCACCACCCCCACAACCCAGCCACCAGGGGCAGCCTCCACCAGGCCCCCACTCGTGTCCCCTATTACCCCCACCCCCCAGCAGTGCAGGGGCAGCCTCCACCAGGCCCCCACTCATGTCCAACTCATGTCTCCCACCACCCCCACCCCCCAGCCACCAGGGGCAGCCTCCACCAGGCCCCCACTCACGTCCCCTATTACCCCCACCCCCCAGCCACCAGGGGCAGCCTCCACCAGGCCCCCACTCATGTCTCCCACCACCCCCACCCCCCAGCATTGCAGGGGCAGCCTCCACCAGGCCCTCACCCATGTCTACCACCACCCCCACCCACCAGCAGTGCAGGGGCAGCCTCCACCAGGCCCCCACTCATGTCTCCTATCACCCCACCCCCCAGCAGTGCAGGGGCAGCCTCCACCAGGCCCCCACTCATGTCTACCACCACCCCCACCCCCCAGCAGTGCAGGGGCTGCCTCCACCAGGCCCCCACTCATGTCTCCCATCACCCCCACCCCCAGCCACCAGGGGCAGCCTCCACCAGGCCGCCACTCATGTCCCCTATTACCCCCACCCCCCAGCAGTGCAGGGGCAGCCTCCACCAGGCCCCCACTCATGTCCAACTCATGTCTCCCACCACCCCCATCCCCCAGCCACCAGGGGCAGCCTCCACCAGGCCCCCGCTCATGTCCCCTACTACCCCCACCCCCCAGCAGTGCAGGGGCAGCCTCCACCAGGCCCCCACTCATGTCCAACTCATGTCTCCCACCACCCCCACCCCCAGCAACCAGGGGCAGCCTCCACCAGGCCCCCACTCATGTCCCCTATTATCCCCACACCCCAGCAGTGCAGGAGCAGCCTCCACCAGGCCCCCACTTATGCCCAACTCATGTCTCCCACCACCCCCACCCCCCAGCCACCAGGGGCAGCCTCCACCAGGCCCCACTCATGTCTCCCTGCACCCCCTACCCCCCAGCAGTCAGGGGCACCCTCCACCAGGCTCCCACTCCTGTCTCCCAGCACCCCCACCCCCCAGCCACCAGGGGCAGCCTCCACCAGGCCCCCACTCATGTCCCCTATTACCCCCACGCCCCAGCAGTGCAGGGGCAGCCTCCACCAGGCCCCCACTCATGTCTACCACCAGCCTCACCCCCCAGCCACCAGGGGCAGCCTCCACCAGGCCCCCACTCATGTCCCCTATTACCCCCATCCCCCAGCAGTGCAGGGGCAGCCTCCACCAGGCCCCCACCCATGTCTCCCACCACCCCCACCCCCCAGCCACCAGGGGCAGCCTCCACCAGGCCCCCACTCATGTCTCCCACCACCCCCACCCCCCAGCAGTGCAGGGGCAGCCTCCACCAGGCCCCCACTCATGTCTACCACCAGCCTCACCCCCCAGCCACCAGGGGCAGCCTCCACCAGGCCCCCACTCATGTCCCCTATTACCCCCACCCCCCCAGCAGTGCAGGGGCAGCCTCCACCAGGCCCCCACCCATGTCTCCCACCACCCCCACCCCCCAGCCACCAGGGGCAGCCTCCACCAGGCCCCCACTCATGTCTCCCACCACCCCCACCCCCCAGCAGTGCAGGAGCAGCCTCCACCAGGCCCCCACTTATGTCCAACTCATGTCTCCCACCACCCCCACCCCCCCAGCCACCAGGGGCAGCCTCCACCAGGCCCCACTCATGTCTCCCTGAACCACCTACCCCCCATCAGTCAGGGCCACCCTCCACCAGGCTCCCACTCCTGTCTCCCAGCACCCCCACACCCCAGCCACCAGGGGCAGCCTCCACCAGGCCCCCACTCATGTCCCCTATTACCCCCACGCCCCAGCAGTGCAGGGGCAGCCTCCACCAGGCCCCCACTCATGTCTACCACCACCCTCACCCCCCAGCCACCAGGGGCAGCCTCCACCAGGCCCCCACTCATGTCCCCTATTACCCCCAACCCCCAGCAGTGCAGGGGCAGCCTCCACCAGGGCCCCACCCATGTCTACCACCACCCCCACCCCCCAGCCACCAGGGGCAGCCTCCACCAGGCCCCCACTCATGTCTCCCATCACCCCCACCCCCCAGCCACCAGGGGCAGCCTCCACCAGGCCCCCACTCATGTCTCCCATCACCCCCACCCCCTAGCAGTGCAGGGGCAACCTCCACCAGGCCCCCACTCATGTCCAACTCATGTCTCCCACCACCCCCACAACCCAGCCACCAGGGGCAGCCTCCACCAGGCCCCCACTCGTGTCCCCTATTACCCCCACCCCCCAGCAGTGCAGGGGCAGCCTCCACCAGGCCCCCACTCATGTCCAACTCATGTCTCCCACCACCCCCACAACCCAGCCACCAGGGGCAGCCTCCACCAGGCCCCCACTCACGTCCCCTATTACCCCCACCCCCCAGCCACCAGGGGCAGCCTCCACCAGGCCCCCACTCATGTCTCCCACCACACCCACCCCCCAGCATTGCAGGGGCAGCCTCCACCAGGCCCTCACCCATGTCTACCACCACCCCCACCCACCAGCAGTGCAGGGGCAGCCTCCACCAGGCCCCCACTCATGTCTCCTATCACCCCACCCCCCAGCAGTGCAGGGGCAGCCTCCACCAGGCCCCCACTCATGTCTACCACCACCCCACCCCCAGCAGTGCAGGGGCTGCCTCCACCAGGCCCCCACTCATGTCTCCCATCACCCCCACCCCCAGCCACCAGGGGCAGCCTCCACCAGGCCGCCACTCATGTCCCCTATTACACCCACCCCCCAGCAGTGCAGGGGCAGCCTCCACCAGGCCCCCACTCATGTCCAACTCATGTCTCCCACCACCCCCATCCCCCAGCCACCAGGGGCAGCCTCCACCAGGCCCCCGCTCATGTCCCCTACTACCCCCACCCCCCAGCAGTGCAGGGGCAGCCTCCACCAGGCCCCCACTCATGTCCAACCCATGTCTCCCACCACCCCCACCCCCAGCAACCAGGGGCAGCCTCCACCAGGCCCCCACTCATGTCCCCTATTATCCCCACACCCCAGCAGTGCAGGAGCAGCCTCCACCAGGCCCCACTCATGTCTCCCTGCACCCCCTACCCCCCAGCAGTCAGGGGAACCCTCCACCAGGCTCCCACTCCTGTCTCCCAGCACCCCCACCCCCCAGCCACCAGGGGCAGCCTCCACCAGGCCCCCACTCATGTCCCCTATTACCCCCATGCCCCAGCAGTGCAGGGGCAGCCTCCACCAGGCCCCCACTCATGTCTACCACCAGCCTCACCCCCCAGCCACCAGGGGCAGCCTCCACCAGGCCCCCACTCATGTCCCCTATTACCCCCACCCCCCAGCAGTGCAGGGGCAGCCTCCACCAGGCCCCCACCCATGTCTCCCACCACCCCCACCCCCCAGCCACCAGGGGCAGCCTCCACCAGGCCCCCACTCATGTCTCCCACCACCCCCACCCCCCAGCAGTGCAGGGGCAGCCTCCACCAGGGCCCCACCCATGTCTACCACCACCCCCACCCCCCAGCCACCAGGGGCAGCCTCCACCAGGCCCCCACTCATGTCTCCCATCACCCCCACCCCCCAGCAGTGCAGGGGCAACCTCCACCAGGCCCCCACTCATGTCCAACTCATGTCTCCCACCACCCCCACCCCCCAGCCACCAGGGGCAGCCTCCACCAGGCCCCCACTCATGTCCCCTATTACCCCCACCCCCCAGCAGTGCAGGGGCAGCCTCCAACAGGCCCCCACTCATGTCCAACTCATGTCTCCCACCACCCCCACCCCCCAGCCACCAGGGGCAGCCTCCACCAGGCCCCCACTCACGTCCCCTATTACCCCCACCCCCCAGCCACCAGGGGCAGCCTCCACCAGGCCCCCACTCATGTCTCCCACCACCCCACCCCCCAGCGTGCAGGGGCAGCCTCCACCAGGCCCCCACTCATGTCTACCACCACCCCCACCCCCCAGCCACCAGGGGCAGCCTCCACCAGGCCCCCACTCATGTCTACCACCACCCCCACCCCCCAGCCACCAGGGGCAGCCTCCACCAGGCCCCCACTCATGTCCCCTATTACCCCCACCCCCAGCAGTGCAGGGGCAGCCTCCACCAGGCCCCCACTCATGTCTAGCACCACCCCCACCCCCCAGCCACCAGGGGCAGCCTCCAGCAGGCCCCCACTCATGTCTCCCATCACCCCCACCCCCCAGCAGTGCAGGGGCAGCCTCCACCAGGCCCCCACTCATGTCCAACTCATGTCTCACACCACCCCTACCCCCCAGCCACCAGGGGCAGCCTCCACCAGGCCCCCACTCATGTCCCCTATTACCCCCACCCCCCAGCAGTGCAGGGGCAACCTCAGGCCCCCACTCATGTCCAACTCATGTCTCCCACCACCCCGACCCCCCAGCCACCAGGGGCAGCCTCCACCAGGCCCCCACTCATGTCCCCTATTACCCCCACCCCCCAGCAGTGCAGGGGCAGCCTCCACCAGGCCCCCACTCATGTCCCCTATTAGCCCCACCCCCCAGCAGTGCAGGGGCAGCCTCCACCAGGCCCCCACTCATGTCTCCCACCACCCCCACCCCCCAGCAGTGCAGGGGCAGCCGCCACCAGGCCCTCACTCATGTCTACCACCACCCCCACCCCCCTGCCACCAGGGGCAGCCTCCACCAGGCCCCCACTCATGTCCCCTATTACCCCCACCCCCCAGCAGTGCAGGGGCAGCCTCCACCAGGCCACCACCCATGTCTCCCACCACCCCCACCCCCCAGCCACCAGGGGCAGCCTCCACCAGGCCCCAACTCATGTCTCCCACCACCCCCACCCCCAGCAGTGCAGGGGCAGCCTCCACCAGGCCCTCACCCATGTCTACCACCACCCCCACCCCCCAGCAGTGCAGGGGCAGCCTCCACCAGGCCCCCACACATGTCTCCCATCACCCCCACCCCCCAGCAGTGCAGGGGCAGCCTCCACCAGGCCCCCACTCATGTCTACCACCACCCCCACCCCCCAGCAGTGCAGGGGCAGCCTCCACCAGGCCCCCAATCATATCTCCCATCACCCCCACCCCCCAGCCACCAGGGGCAGCCTCCACCAGGCCCCCACTCATGTCCCCTATTACCCCCACCCCCAGCAGTGCAGGGGCAGCCTCCACCAGGCCCCCACTCATGTCCAACTCATGTCTCCCACCACCCCCACCCCCCAGCCACCAGGGGCAGCCTCCACCAGGCCCCCACTCATGTCCCCTATTACCCCCACCACCCAGCAGTGCAGGGGCAGCCTCCACCAGGCCCCCACTCATGTCCAACTCATGTCTCCCAGCACCCCCACCCCCCAGCAGTCAGGGGCACCCTCCACCAGGCCCCCACTCCTGTCTCCCTGCACCCCGCCCCCCAGCAGTCAGGGGCACCCTCCACCAGGCCCCCACTACTGACTCCCAGCACCCCCACCCCCCAGCAGTCAGGGGCACCCTCCACCAGGCCCCCACTCCTGTCTCCCTGCACCCACCCCCCAGCAGTCAGGGGCACCCTCCACCAGGCCCCCACTACTGTCTCCCTGCACCCCCTACCCCCCAGCAGTCAGGGGCACCCTCCACCAGGCTCCCACTCCTGTCTCCCAGCACCCCCACCCCCCAGCCACCAGGGGCAGCCTCCACCAGGCCCCCACTCATGTCTACCACCACCCCCACCCCCCAGCCACCAGGAAAGCCTCCACCAGGTCCCCACTCATGTCCCCTATTACCCCCACCCCCCAGCAGTGCAGGGGCAGCCTCCACCAGGACCCCACCCATGTCTCCCACCACCCCCACCCCCCAGCCACCAGGGGCAGCCTCCACCAGGCCCCCACTCATGTCTCCCACCACCCCCACCCCCCAGCATTGCAGGGGCAGCCTCCACCAGGCCCTCACCCATGTCTACCACCACCCCCACCCACCAGCAGTGCAGGGGCAGCCTCCACCAGGCCCCACTCATGTCTCCTATCACCCCACCCCCCAGCAGTGCAGGGGCAGCCTCCACCAGGCCCCCACTCATGTCTACCACCACCCCCACCCCCCAGCAGTGCAGGGGCAGCCTCCACCAGGCCCCCACTCATGTCTCCCATCACCCCCACCCCCCAGCCACCAGGGGCAGCCTCCATCAGGCCGCCACTCATGTCCCCTATTACCCCCACCCCCCAGCAGTGCAGGGGCAGCCTCCACCAGGCCCACGCTCATGTCCAACTCATGTCTCCCACCACCCCCATCCCCCAGCCACCAGGGGCAGCCTCCACCAGGCCCCCACTCATGTCCCCTTCTACCCCCACCCCCCGGCAGTGCAGGGGCAGCCTCCACCAGGCCCCCACTCATGTCCAACTCATGTCTCCCACCACCCCCACCCCCAGCCACCAGGGGCAGCCTCCACCAGGCCCCCACTCATGTCCCCTATTACCCCCACACCCCAGCAGTGCAGGAGCAGCCTCCACCAGGCCCCCACTTATGTCCAACTCATGTCTCCCACCACCCCCACCCCCCCAGCCACCAGGGGCAGCCTCCACCAGGCCCCCACTCATGTCCCCTATTACCCCCACCCCCCAGCAGTGCAGGGGCAGCCTCCACCAGGCCCCCACCCATGTCTCCCACCACCCCCACCCCCCAGCCACCAGGGGCAGCCTCCACCAGGCCCCCACTCATGTCTCCCATCACCCGCACCCCCTAGCAGTGCAGGGGCAACCTCCACCAGGCCCCCACTCATGTCCAACTCATGTCTCCCACCACCCCCACAACCCAGCCACCAGGGGCAGCCTCCACCAGGCCCCCACTCGTGTCCCCTATTACCCCCACCCCCCAGCAGTGCAGGGGCAGCCTCCACCAGGCCCCCACTCATGTCCAACTCATGTCTCCCACCACCCCCACCCCCCAGCCACCAGGGGCAGCCTCCACCAGGCCCCCACTCACGTCCCCTATTACCCCCACCCCCCAGCCACCAGGGGCAGCCTCCACCAGGCCCCCACTCATGTCTCCCACCACCCCCACCCCCCAGCATTGCAGGGGCAGCCTCCACCAGGCCCTCACCCATGTCTACCACCACCCCCACCCACCAGCAGTGCAGGGGCAGCCTCCACCAGGCCCCCACTCATGTCTCCTATCACCCCACCCCCCAGCAGTGCAGGGGCAGCCTCCACCAGGCCCCCACTCATGTCTACCACCACCCCCACCCCCCAGCAGTGCAGGGGCTGCCTCCACCAGGCCCCCACTCATGTCTCCCATCACCCCCACCCCCAGCCACCAGGGGCAGCCTCCACCAGGCCGCCACTCATGTCCCCTATTACCCCCACCCCCCAGCAGTGCAGGGGCAGCCTCCACCAGGCCCCCACTCATGTCCAACTCATGTCTCCCACCACCCCCATCCCCCAGCCACCAGGGGCAGCCTCCACCAGGCCCCCGCTCATGTCCCCTACTACCCCCACCCCCCAGCAGTGCAGGGGCAGCCTCCACCAGGCCCCCACTCATGTCCAACTCATGTCTCCCACCACCCCCACCCCCAGCAACCAGGGGCAGCCTCCACCAGGCCCCCACTCATGTCCCCTATTATCCCCACACCCCAGCAGTGCAGGAGCAGCCTCCACCAGGCCCCCACTTATGCCCAACTCATGTCTCCCACCACCCCCACCCCCCAGCCACCAGGGGCAGCCTCCACCAGGCCCCACTCATGTCTCCCTGCACCCCCTACCCCCCAGCAGTCAGGGGCACCCTCCACCAGGCTCCCACTCCTGTCTCCCAGCACCCCCACCCCCCAGCCACCAGGGGCAGCCTCCACCAGGCCCCCACTCATGTCCCCTATTACCCCCACGCCCCAGCAGTGCAGGGGCTGCCTCCACCAGGCCCCCACTCATGTCTACCACCAGCCTCACCCCCCAGCCACCAGGGGCAGCCTCCACTAGGCCCCCACTCATGTCCCCTATTACCCCCATCCCCCAGCAGTGCAGGGGCAGCCTCCACCAGGCCCCCACCCATGTCTCCCACCACCCCCACCCCCCAGCCACCAGGGGCAGCCTCCACCAGGCCCCCACTCATGTCTCCCACCACCCCCACCCCCCAGCAGTGCAGGGGCAGCCTCCACCAGGCCCCCACTCATGTCTACCACCAGCCTCACCCCCCAGCCACCAGGGGCAGCCTCCACCAGGCCCCCACTCATGTCCCCTATTACCCCCACCCCCCCAGCAGTGCAGGGGCAGCCTCCACCAGGCCCCCACCCATGTCTCCCACCACCCCCACCCCCCAGCCACCAGGGGCAGCCTCCACCAGGCCCCCACTCATGTCTCCCACCACCCCCACCCCCCAGCAGTGCAGGAGCAGCCTCCACCAGGCCCCCACTTATGTCCAACTCATGTCTCCCACCACCCCCACCCCCCCAGCCACCAGGGGCAGCCTCCACCAGGCCCCACTCATGTCTCCCTGAACCACCTACCCCCCATCAGTCAGGGGCACCCTCCACCAGGCTCCCACTCCTGTCTCCCAGCACCCCCACACCCCAGCCACCAGGGGCAGCCTCCACCAGGCCCCCACTCATGTCCCCTATTACCCCCACACCCCAGCAGTGCAGGGGCAGCCTCCACCAGGCCCCCACTCATGTCTACCACCACCCTCACCCCCCAGCCACCAGGGGCAGCCTCCACCAGGCCCCCACTCATGTCCCCTATTACCCCCAACCCCCAGCAGTGCAGGGGCAGCCTCCACCAGGCCCCCACCCATGTCTCCCACCACCCCCACCCCCCAGCCACCAGGGGCAGCCTCCACCAGGCCCCCACTCATGTCTCCCACCACCCCCACCCCCCGGCAGTGCAGGGGCAGCCTCCACCAGGGCCCCACCCATGTCTACCACCACCCCCACCCCCCAGCCACCAGGGGCAGCCTCCACCAGGCCCCCACTCATGTCTCCCATCACCCCCACCCCCTAGCAGTGCAGGGGCAACCTCCACCAGGCCCCCACTCATGTCCAACTCATGTCTCCCACCACCCCCACAACCCAGCCACCAGGGGCAGCCTCCACCAGGCCCCCACTCGTGTCCCCTATTACCCCCACCCCCCAGCAGTGCAGGGGCAGCCTCCACCAGGCCCCCACTCATGTCCAACTCATGTCTCCCACCACCCCCACCCCCAGCCACCAGGGGCAACCTCCACCAGGCCCCCACTCACGTCCCCTATTACCCCCACCCCCCAGCCACCAGGGGCAGCCTCCACCAGGCCCCCACTCATGTCTCCCACCACACCCACCCCCCAGCATTGCAGGGGCAGCCTCCACCAGGCCCTCACCCATGTCTACCACCACCCCCACCCACCAGCAGTGCAGGGGCAGCCTCCACCAGGCCCCCACTCATGTCTCCTATCACCCCACCCCCCAGCAGTGCAGGGGCAGCCTCCACCAGGCCCCCACTCATGTCTACCACCACCCCACCCCCAGCAGTGCAGGGGCTGCCTCCACCAGGCCCCCACTCATGTCTCCCATCACCCCCACCCCCAGCCACCAGGGGCAGCCTCCACCAGGCCGCCACTCATGTCCCCTATTACCCCCACCCCCCAGCAGTGCAGGGGCAGCCTCCACCAGGCCCCCACTCATGTCCAACTCATGTCTCCCACCACCCCCATCCCCCAGCCACCAGGGGCAGCCTCCACCAGGCCCCCGCTCATGTCCCCTACTACCCCCACCCCCCAGCAGTGCAGGGGCAGCCTCCACCAGGCCCCCACTCATGTCCAACCCATGTCTCCCACCACCCCCACCCCCAGCAACCAGGGGCAGCCTCCACCAGGCCCCCACTCATGTCCCCTATTATCCCCACACCCCAGCAGTGCAGGAGCAGCCTCCACCAGGCCCCACTCATGTCTCCCTGCACCCCCTACCCCCCAGCAGTCAGGGGAACCCTCCACCAGGCTCCCACTCCTGTCTCCCAGCACCCCCACCCCCCAGCCACCAGGGGCAGCCTCCACCAGGCCCCCACTCATGTCCCCTATTACCCCCACACCCCAGCAGTGCAGGGGCAGCCTCCACCAGGCCCCCACTCATGTCTACCACCAGCCTCACCCCCCAGCCACCAGGGGCAGCCTCCACCAGGCCCCCACTCATGTCCCCTATTACCCCCACCCCCCAGCAGTGCAGGGGCAGCCTCCACCAGGCCCCCACCCATGTCTCCCACCACCCCCACCCCCCAGCCACCAGGGGCAGCCTCCACCAGGCCCCCACTCATGTCTCCCACCACCCCCACCCCAAAGCAGTGCAGGGGCAGCCTCCACCAGGGCCCCACCCATGTCTACCACCACCCCCACCCCCCAGCCACCAGGGGCAGCCTCCACCAGGCCCCCACTCATGTCTCCCATCACCCCCACCCCCCAGCAGTGCAGGGGCAACCTCCACCAGGCCCCCACTCATGTCCAACTCATGTCTCCCACCACCCCCACCCCCCAGCCACCAGGGGCAGCCTCCACCAGGCCCCCACTCATGTCCCCTATTACCCCCACCCCCCAGCAGTGCAGGGGCAGCCTCCAACAGGCCCCCACTCATGTCCAACTCATGTCTCCCACCACCCCCACCCCCCAGCCACCAGGGGCAGCCTCCACCAGGCCCCCACTCACGTCCCCTATTACCCCCACCCCCCAGCCACCAGGGGCAGCCTCCACCAGGCCCCCACTCATGTCTCCCACCACCCCACCCCCCAGCGTGCAGGGGCAGCCTCCACCAGGCCCCCACTCATGTCTACCACCACCCCCACCCCCCAGCCACCAGGGGCAGCCTCCACCAGGCCCCCACTCATGTCTACCACCACCCCCACCCCCCAGCCACCAGGGGCAGCCTCCACCAGGCCCCCACTCATGTCCCCTATTACCCCCACCCCCCAGCAGTGCAGGGGCAGCCTCCACCAGGCCCCCACTCATGTCTAGCACCACCCCCACCCCCCAGCCACCAGGGGCAGCCTCCAGCAGGCCCCCACTCATGTCTCCCATCACCCCCACCCCCCAGCAGTGCAGGGGCAGCCTCCACCAGGCCCCCACTCATGTCCAACTCATGTCTCACACCACCCCTACCCCCCAGCCACCAGGGGCAGCCTCCACCAGGCCCCCACTCATGTCCCCTATTACCCCCACCCCCCAGCAGTGCAGGGGCAACCTCAGGCCCCCACTCATGTCCAACTCATGTCTCCCACCACCCCGACCCCCCAGCCACCAGGGGCAGCCTCCACCAGGCCCCCACTCATGTCCCCTATTACCCCCACCCCCCAGCAGTGCAGGGGCAGCCTCCACCAGGCCCCCACTCATGTCCCCTATTAGCCCCACCCCCCAGCAGTGCAGGGGCAGCCTCCACCAGGCCCCCACTCATGTCTCCCACCACCCCCACCCCCCAGCAGTGCAGGGGCAGCCGCCACCAGGCCCTCACTCATGTCTACCACCACCCCCACCCCCCTGCCACCAGGGGCAGCCTCCACCAGGCCCCCACTCATGTCCCCTATTACCCCCACCCCCCAGCAGTGCAGGGGCAGCCTCCACCAGGCCCCCACTCATGTCTCCCACCACCCCCACTCCCCAGCAGTCAGGGGCACCCTCCACCAGGCCACCACTCCTGTCTCCCTGCACCACCTACCCCCCAGCAGTCAGGGGCACCCTCCACCAGGCTCCCACTCCTGTCTCCCAGCACTCCCACCCCCCAGCCACCAGGGGCACCCTCCACCAGGCTCCCACTCCTGTCTCCCAGCACCCCCACCCCCCAGGGGCAGCCTCCACCAGACCCCCACTCATGTCCAACTCATGTTCCCCTGCACCCCCACCCCCAGCACTGTGGGGCACCTGCCAGCAGACCCCCACTCATGATCAACTCATGTTCTCCTGCACCCCCACCCCCCAGCACTGTGGGGCAACTGCCAGCAGGCCCCCACTCATGTCCAACTCATGTTCCCCTGCACCCCCACCCCCCAGCACTGTCTGGCACCTGCCAGCAGGCCCCCACTCATGTCCAACTCATGTTCCCCTGCACCCCCACCCCCCAGCACTGTGGGGCACCTGGCAGCAGGCCCCCACTCATGTCCAACTCATGTTCCCCTGCACACCCACCCCCCAGCACTGTGGGGCACCTGCCAGCAGGCCCCCACTCATGTCCAACTCATGTTCCCCTGCACCCCCACCCCCCAGCACTGTGGGGCACCTGCCAGCAGGTCCCCACTCATGTCCAACTCATGTTCCCCAGCCAACATGTCATCACAATCTAGATCCCTGGTCCCTATGGTCAGCCTCCAAATGCAAAACACCCACCCGAGTATTGCATCCACCCACTCAGAAATGGCAATAATATGATAGAACAGCAATTGCAAGTTTTGAAACAAACACATGTCCCTCACATACACCCAATGGGTGTCAGTGAATCTCAAAACCCATATTATGATATGCATGAAACCAATGAGATGAAACTACACATTGAAGTTTGATCAAAAAATATGTATTAAAGGAAACATGAATTGAATCAAAAATAAACGAACAGAAATGGGAATGTAAAAAAAGTAAAAAGAAGCATGTCCGTGAAAAAATGCAAAACCAAAAATCAGAATCCAAAGGAATGGTGTCCAAAGTCACAGTCCACAAAAGAAAATCCAATGGGAAATTATAATTGAAAGCCATTGCTCCATGGGTAAATTGTAAAAAGAAAAGAAAATCCAACAGTGAACTATGTACAGGTGAATAAGCCAGGGTCCATGATCCCAACAAAAGAAATGAAACCTATATAACAACACTACCTAATAAAAAATAACTATATACAAAAATGTGGCCCATTGTCCAAAAGGTCCAAAGAAAATGCAAAAACAAAGGAAACCTAACACTAACTACATAACTATTTACATGGGCAGCAGGCTAGTCCAACGGCTCACTGGATGTTGTCATGGGCCAGGGCATCATCGAACTCCTGTTCAATGGCTTGGAGGCGGGCATGTTCCCTAGCCCCGAGGTCTCGCAGGGATAAAGCAGTGTCCAGCTCCAACTCCCTGCGAAGACCCTCGAGGCACTCAGCCCGCCTCAGCGCCCTCCGCATGGAGTTCTCCGCCCTGACCATTGTGAGCCGTTCCTCCTCTGCCCGCTGCCGCTCCACACCTATCTGCTGGCCCAACTGCTCCCACACGGAAGCCACTCCGATTCAAGGGTTCTCCTGCCCTCCGGCCGATGCCTGCACCCCTGATGTTGATGGCCCCGAGCAATGATGCCTCCCACGTCGAGCCTGCCGCTGCCTCCGACGCAACTGCCTGTGCCAGCACGACGGCCTCCAGGCTGATGGAATCCACCGACGCCATCGTGCATGTGCCCTGCCCGATGATGCCGTCACATACTCCATCTGCTGGGGTCCAGTTGCTGGTGTGTCCACCCCTGCTGGACCTCCGACTCCCGAATGTGGCAGGGATGGGATCCCCACCGAGCCGGCTGCATTGGTCGGGGCAGTTCCACAGGGGGCCCTGGTGGCATCTGGGCCGGAAGACGGCATGGAGAACGACTGGTGCATAGTCTCCACAGAGGAGGAGAGGGTCGCCAGATTGGCCGACACATGTAGGAAACCCCCGACCATGGCCGATCCCAACTGGGCCACGTCGGCACGGTGCTCTCCATGATGACGTGCATGCCCCTCCTGGGAAGCACGCACCTCATCACAAATTGCACCTGTGCGCAACACGACACCAATCAGGACCTTCTCCATACAGCCAGGGGTCCCCTCGTCCGCAGGTGGAGGGGAGTCAGATGACATGGACATCCCCCCTACCTGCGGACGGCCCTGGAATGGGGCATCCCTGCTGGTGCATGGTGGTGCAGTCACAGTGTCAGGGACAGTGACATGCACAGGTCCCTCCACGGCGACCTGTGCTGCCTCCTGGCCCTGCCCCTGGACTGCAACACTTGCACCAGCAGGGATGCCCCCACCAGGCCCCATGTGCGCCTCAGTAGCGGCCTCCTCCTCCTCTGTGGAAACCACCAACCTGGATGGCTCCACCCCGTCTTCCGCCGTTTCAAGCCCCTGTGGGGGCTCACCCACCCCTTCCGCTGCAGCCGTGGGGGCATCCCCGCCGCTTTGCTCCACAGAGCCGTCTCCGCCCTCTTCTTCACGTGGCGCTGTGTAGAGGGAGACATAGAACACAAGCATTAGGGTACTGTACAATGGTCCCCTAGACAGGAAGCAATAGCAGATGAGTGGCACTGTCAAAGATCACTTCCATCATGTCCCTCCACATCACATGGCTCAGTGCAGGTAAAACACATGCGGTAACAGGAATGGCACATGCTATGGACATTAGCATACATGTCCAAGTGATTCTTGAAACATACACTGTTGTTTTGGAACTCACATGCATCATGGGCCATGCCTATCACATGCACACACTTCACCCTAGTTTCATCCATCTGGCCTCGTACACCACAGATACATTGGATACAAGGATGACTAGGCTGCATCAGTGAACCTGAACATTGCGACAGACATGTGTCATGCATCCCTGGCATTCACAAGTCACAGACACGCAGGTCAGACACACAGACATGGACAGCATACATGTACATGGCATCATCACCCATCCCTCACCCATGTCCAGGAACAGAGACTGGCATGCTTTCATGTGGCCATTCCGCATAGGGTAACCCATGTTGCATTTGAACACATGCACCAACCGTGTGGTTCACACATTACTGGTCTCACATGCATGACGTCCCTGCACACACACATGCAAACATGGCCTATGTCACACATACAGGCAAGTATCAGACAACCAGCACACTGCGACATGCCCTGTCTCACACAGCAATGCTTGGCCACTTACCGCTCAACCCCAGACGGGTCTGCCTCTCAAGGATCTGGGCGTGGAGCGCTGGGCCTACACATTCCAGGACCCTCATCTGGATGGTACTCATGCGGCCCCGGCCCCCCTCCACGAGGCGCCGGGCCTTCAAGAGGGTCCTGGACCTGCAGTCAACCCAGCACTTCATGACATGTTGGTAGTCGCGGACTGCCACCCCCTCCGCGTTGATGGCAGTCACGATGTCCGTCCAGATCCGAGTCCGTCCTTCCTTGTTGGCGCGCTTACTTCCAAAGAGGGCATCATACTGCCCCAGGAATTGCTCCACCAGGACACCAACTTCGGTGGCAGTGAAGCTGGTGCCCCTCTGCCTCTCTGGCCGGGGGTTGCCAGTGGTGCCAGATGTTGCAGTGCCCGACATGGCAACCCCAGAGGCAGGAGTGGGTGGGCAACTGGGTCCTGGGGCTGGGCTGTGGAGCGATGGTATCCCAGTCGGGAGTCTTCTGTTCCAGCAGGGGTGGACACAGCAAATGGACCCCTGCAGATGGCTGATGTGCAGACACCAAATGGCAGGGCACGGTGGCAGCAGGCAGGCAGGCAGGCAGCAGCAGATGGCTCGTGGGAGGCTGCTCGGGGCTCTGGGGGGCAGTAATTCGGCCTTTTGGGCAGGAGCGTGGTCTTCCATGTGCTTACACGTGGCCAGCTTGATACGGAGTGATTTGGCACGTGAAAATCCTGCACGTGTGCGTGTAAATCGAGGAAAGGCCCTTAGCGCGTATGCACGTCAGCACGCATATGCGATTTCATTGGACCAAAGGCCCTTAGCGCGTGAGCGCGTCTGTGAGGTAAGTCGCGCGGGTGTTTCCCTCATTACACGTGATGACAGAGCACACGTGGATTTCTACCAATCGCGTGTGGAACTTCCTGCACACCCCAGGCCAATCGCGTGTACGCTCACTTCCCTCCGATTACACGCGATGACACTCTGACGTGCAGTTTTACCACGTGTGCTCGCATATGAGATTTCATTGGCCCAAAGGCCACCATGCGCAGCTGTGACGTCACGCGCATGGCCGTAGAGAATGGCGCGTGTAAAAATGAAGAGATACACGTCCGAGTGTCAAAGCGCGTAATTGGTGGAAATGGCCTCATCGCGTATGCTCGTCTGTGACGTGTGTATAAACGGTACGTGTAGAACGCCATTTCCTTGTACGTGCTTTTCATGGAGAGCGAGTGGGTGAAATCTGTACTTCTTGTCGGTTCACACGCGATTTACTTCACGGCGTTTCCAGTTCGTACTCCCTGTTACCTCTGACAGCTTTTTCTCTTTTCCTCTTTTTCCTGGGCCTGTTTCCTCAAACAGCGTTCCCTACTACTGTTGTCCTGTCTCCTCAGACAGCGTACAATTCTTCTTTTGGCGTGGGTGTTGCCAACACGCACACGCGCATATTTTTCATGCTTTTGTTCCTGGCAGACGGTGAGTCGCGCACGTTTTTAACATCTGTGCTTGCCCCGTGTGTCGCGTACCCCTTCAGAGGTCAGTCTAGGCTGTGTGTGACACGCATACGTTCATTCTTGTGTTCCTGGGTGCCACAGCGTAGTGCAGGTTTATTTTTCCACGCACGTGGTCTAGGAGGGGTTGCGTGCACCTCACTTCGCTTTTTTGGGGTGCCTGTGCATTGCGTGACCCGTCATCTTTCCCCAGGGGTGACATACAGCCTTGCTAGAGCACTAGGGTATGATTACCATCTGGTACCCAGCCCCTTTGACCCCCAATTGCCCAGGACAATAGTTCATATCGACTCCCATACGCACAATAACATCAGTGCCATGGCTGGGAGGCGACCAAGCCGAAAGGGTGGCAAAGGTGGCCGAGCCCCAAGTGGTGGCCGTGGTGGATCCAGTAGGGGACGTGGCCGTGACTTGCAGGGTGCCCCTAGCCCCCCCATGTGTGGAGGAGCAGTCAGGGACACCCATTCCCCCCCTCCTGGTTGAGGTTACCGTGGCTGACACCATCCATGCTCAGCCCTTGTTGGACCAGCCCACTGTGGAACCAGACCTGGCACAGGGTGACTCCATGGCTGACTTCCAGGTCAGCAGGTCTAGGCCACATGCGCCGGTGAACGTTGGTGTCATCAGGCCACATGGATCAGGGGCAGCTAGGCCATCTGCTGCCCCGCGTAGGTAGGCTGGGGAGGCTGCAGGGGCAGCTGCAGCTCCATCCACCCCACCTCTCACACACCCATCCAGGACAGTGTCGGTCCAAGTCTGTCATGCTGACATTCCCCCTGACACCATCACACTTGAGATAATGCCTGCACCAACTCCCATGCAGAGTGTGCAATCCCATGCTCCTGCCCCTAGTGTCCAGAGCGGCGTAGGACACTCAGGATCCCCACCACCTTCCAAGCGGAAGAGGAAGAGTGCTCGTCCAGTAGAGGCTGATGCCCCAGACACGGCTACACAGTCCGGCCCGTCAAGGAAGCCCAGCTTCAATGAGGCCGAACTGAATGCACTTGTAGAGTATGTGTCCGCACATGACCGCGAAATGGTGATTGTTGCAGGATCCAAGACCACACCTGCACAACGTCAGGCACACTGGCAGACCATTGCGGACATCATAAGTGCCCTTGGAATCGTGAGGCGCACAGCTAATGAATGCTACAAGCACTGGAATGACCTGAAGCGCAGGGCAAAGAATAAGCTGGCCGCAAGTCATGCCGCAACTCTAGTGACTGGAGGTGGGTCTCCAGCAGACGACATAGAACTCACTCTACATGAGCAGGTTGCTGGGACCTACGTCACGGAGGAACAGATCCAAGGCGTGGGAGAACTGGCAGATTAAGAGGCATTGTCCGGTGAGTGCACATGCATGTGTGTGTCATCCATGTGCATGGTGTGTGTGGGAGGGCTTCTGTTTGGGTGCCAGGGGAGGGTGTGTGTGCCTGAGTGGTTCGGCTCACCCATGTGCCTCTTCCTATACATTCTTGGCAACAGCATTTGGGTATAGCAGCATCCCTTCGGCCAACATTAGACATCCAGCCCAACACCACGCCAGTTGCCCTTGGAGTGTCATCTTGCCACAACACTGTTGCTTATTTACCTCTGTTTATTCAGGCAGATTGTTTGCATACCACCACTTTTACTCGGGATTTCGCAGTCCTATTGTCACATGTCTGACATGGCTATGGTACAGTGGACTGGCTCAGTTTCGTGGACATGATTAGTTTGGACATGTCCCTGTGCTATAGGACCATTTTTGACTGGCAGCTGCAGGTTAAACATTTGAACCATTACAATGAAAATAATCAATTATATGAACAAACTGGACTGAATGAACAATTGGTGACCTCCTCTCCCTCTTCACTTCATGGCTATGGTACATGCCATCTGTGTGATGGCATGTGTATTTGACCTGCCAATCACTGGCCAATGTGTGATGCCACTGCTAGGCAGCATGCAGCAAATGTGTTCATCTTCCATCTTGGTGTCATCAATGTGTGCCATCTGCCTCCCCATCACACGCAGTGATGGTGCATGCATGGGAGTGTTTTAGTCATGTGGGACATGTGTCAATCAAGTACTGTTTCTGTAGCCTCTCAGCCCTAATTGTGTGCCATAGTGCTAATTCCTGTTTCCATTTGTTTTCTTTTATGTCTTTGCAGGGGAAGACGCACTTGATACTGCTGGGGTTGTGGAGATGGTGCAGACCCAGGAGGGGTCTGAGGGCCGACCGACCACCAGTGAGGGACGTGGTGTGGTGGTGGGTGAGAACCCACAACTGCTGCAGGTCGTGCTCTCAAGGGGTGTCTCTGGCTGAACCTCCCCCGAGCTGTACTCAGGTGTCGATTCGGATGATGAGACCTACGTGCCGTCGCAGGTGAGTGTTCCTGGGAGGGATTCTGTTCTGTCCGACCCACCTGCACCAGGGTTAGAACCCTCAATGGGGATGTCAGTGTTGGCAGGTATGCCTTTGGTGGTTACGGATGCAGGGTCACACATCTGATCCTGTTCCTGGGCCAGCAGATCAGAGGGGGAATGCAGTCCTGCAGCCTTAGGCAGTGCCGGCACAGCAAGGCGCAGTTCGCCTTGCCCCAGACAGGTGTGTTGCCCGCCGACGTGGTGGCCGTACGCCACCTGGCAATACCGCATGGGAGCAATCCATTTACGGTATGGCAATCCAACAGGAAGCATCATCAGAGATGATGGCTCAGGCCATGGATAGGGTGGCCACTTCCATTGTCCCCCCCGAAAAGGCTGATGGAGCGACTACAGCAGGCAACCGACTCCATCTGCCAGTCACACAGGGAGGACATGTTGGCGTCCGACAGGGACAGGCGGGCGGCACTGGCGACTCTGCAGGAAGCCATTGTAACGCTCACCTGATTCCCGTAGAGGCGCCGGTCTTGACTGGGCGTATACCGTATCTTCAAAGGTGATGTGTAACACACGGCTGGCTCTTTGGGCTGGACCTCTGTGCACTGTATGTCTGACTCGAAGGGTAAGATGTCTGCAGATAGAAAATATGGGATTAATGAACTGGGTTATTGAATGTCTCTCTCTTCTTCCCTTTCTCTTCTCCTGTAGAACCCCAAAGGTTAACGCTCTCACCTTAGGTAAGTGAACGCCCTGCTCTCCATCTGCCTCGGGGCAGGGTGCTGTAACCAGTTTCTTCACTGGATAAGGGGAGCAGGCCTCTTGACTTCAGAGGACTGCTGTCCGTCGTTTACTGCACGAACGGTAAGTTTCGAGTAACTCTAATGTCTTTAAAAGTCTTTAGTAATGATGTCTCTTGTTTTGCAGGGTTCCGGCGATGGCGGATGACGGGCTGAAGTGAGTTGAAGATGGAGCCCGTGTGATGAATAGAAGCACCTGGAAGCACGTAAGTAAGCGCTTGTTGCCTGCTTCACGATGCGCTCTAACTGTCTTTTTATTTTGCAGGTACAAGTTCGGAGCGGCTGCAGGGTGCCGGAATACCCACTGGGTTAGATGTGGAAGGAGTAATGGCACTTGAGTATTAAAGTTCCCCAATGTCTTTAAACGCACCTTGTTTTGTCTTTTAGATGCGGGATGCAGCGCCGAAGGCCTCCGGAGCGTGCGAAGAGTTGGTAAGCTTTTGTCTTTCAGATGCCGGAATGCAGTGCGAAGACATCCGGAGCGCACGAAGAGTAGGTAAGCCTTTGTCTTTCAGATGCCGGAATGCAGCGCGAGGCGTTGGTGACAGCCGATGGACCAGGTAAGTGAAGCGCTGTCACTGAAGACCGTAGTGCTAACCTGTTCTTTCTTGTCTTTATAGGTGTTGCTGAAGACTGGATTCAGGATGGTAAGCCTTTTTCCTTAGGCCCAGGATCAGATGCAGAAGACACGATGAGCGTTCTGCTGCAGAGGATGCAGAATAACGCAAAGCAAGATTCATCCATCGAGTGTGGTTTAAATAGCCTCCTGTAGTGCTTAGGTGTCTCCTTCCACAGCCACGCCTAGGTAAGAAAAGAGTTCCTGCTTTCCAGAAGAGTTCCAGTGTTCTGAACCTAGGGAGTGGCTCCTGCCCCACCCAACAGGAAAAGTTGTTCCAAACAGAAGAGGATCAGAGGCTCAACTGGCAGGCAAGTAAGCAGCATGGTCTGCTGCAGGTAAGTCCACCCAAGCATTATGAGCCCGGCGCTTCCAGCGCTGGGACTGGGCATATTTATGAGCCTGGTGCCACTGGCGCCAGGACTGGGCCCAAAAGGTCCCAATTGGGACTGGTTGGCACTCGGAACCTGGGTTATGGATCTGCTTCCAAGGGAGTTGGGAAAACCCTGACCTTTTGGAAGCAGAGATCATGACAGCCATCTCCATAGAGTCCCAGGGCCACAGGGAAGCCTTGAGGCTGGAACTCCTTCACCTCAGGACGACTTTTCTTGAGCTTGAGGCTTCAACAAACCAAAGGACAGAACAGCAGCTGGAGCATCTCACCCGTACGCTCTCAGCTGAAATGCAGGCAACTAGGGCGGAGGTCCGGGCATCCCGTGAGTTGTTGCATGGTGACCTCCGCACACTTATCCTCCAGAACGAGACCTACCACACCCGCATGCTTGCAGCCATGGAGGAACAGACTAGGGCTTTGCGTGGGCTGCCTCCCATAGTGCCACCACCTCCTGATGCAGCTGCAGAGGGTGAGGATAGCGACAGCAGTGATACTCCCACAATAGGGTAGCCGTGTAGGCCATGAGCCCATGGAGGTGTTTTTTTTTTGCAAGATCCACACAGGTGGGTTTTGGTGTGCACCCTGTCCTCGGACCTCCTGGGTGGCCTCCCCCACCCCCCGGGCCCATTAATGGCCATTTTTTTTTTTTTGGACAGTGTGTTGCCTTTTGTGGCTCCCGTGGGCATACGCTGCATTGTGGCTGGGAACATGCAGGCTTGTCATGGATTTGGTTCAGATGCTTGGGTTTTTGTCACACACACCCCTCCTGCTTCCCGTTTCCATAGGCTTGCAAAGGGTGTGCCCAAGTGACATTGACGTACATGGTGACATTGGACTCCCATGAGCTGTGTGGGCAGGCTGTAGTCAATACTGTGTATACTTTCATAGTGCATATTGTTGTTGTATTGTACACTGCGTGGCGTATTGATATGTGCCTCTGCATCCATCTCATCCTCCATATTTGCAGATCCATTCCTCATGTCTTCATAATGCGGTCCACCTTGGAACTGGAGTCCATGTTGTAAGCAGTGCACCTACACTCTTGCGTGGCGCTAACACTGTATACTTGGAAGTGTTCGGAGGGCTGTCATCATCAGGTGGTGAGGCTAGCTAATTTTTAAGTCTGTAATGTCATGTTTAAGGTAGGTTGGAGGTTGTGTAGGTGATTGGTATTCTTGGTAAGTATTTGGTAATGTGGGTTGTAGGTCCTGCATTACTGTGAGCATTTCATGTGTGGACATGTTTCCATTAGGGACACTGTAGCTGCTGACACTTGGGGCATGTTGTGGGGATTAATTTCTTTCCTCTCACATTGCATGGCATGCCATGGTGTGTTGTGTGGCCGTGCTGGGGAGGGGGTGGGTGACATGGCACTGTTTTCATGTAGTATTTTGCAAGTGGGTATTCATTTCTGCAGCATAGAAGTGTCTTTTCATGACACTGCATTGGTGGTGTTTGTGTAGGTAGGGATGCACACATTGTGACACTTCCACATGAACAATCTCAGGCTGCTATGGTTCTGACAGTTGACAGTCCCTTTGTTCGTCTTAATTGTCAGGTCGAGTCATCATTGCTTATCAGATGGTATGTGCCAGGCCTGTGTGGGTGTGATTTCTATGTGAAGTAATTAGCCACCAGCTGTGTACGGGCTACCTCACCCCGTGCCCTCTCCCCTCCCATGTGCAGCGGCCGTGCATGTGGTTGGGGATGTGGGGGCACCACAATGTCCACAGTCAGGCCCCGGCGTGTTGCAACATTGTGCAGGACACATGCTGCCACTATGATCCTGCACACTACTGGGGGCGCATATAACAGCTGCCCGCCAGAACGGTCAAGGGAGCGAAAGCGTGACTTGAGCACTCCGAATGTGCGCTCCACTATGCCCCGGGTTGCAATATGGGCTGTGTTGTATCTTACCTCTGGAGGCGTGATGGGGTTCCGAATTGGCATCATCATGTGGGTGCTCAGAGGGTAGGCACTGTCCTGTGAGGAGGTGATGGGTATCATTAGTGGGGTAGTGACATAACTCTGCATCTGACATGCATGCATGTGCAGTGGCATTCATACTCACCAAGCAGCCATGTATCGCCATGCCGCCCAGCTTCTAGGTCCAGGCTTAGGGTAGACATTCGGTAAATGAAGCTGTTGTGGGTGGACCCTGGATAGTTGGCATATACTGAGGTGATGATTCCCTTAGCATTACATACTACCTGCATGTTGATGGAATGCCAGTGCTTGCGGTTCCTCTAGATGTGCTCAGATGCCCTGGGGGGACGTAGTGCCACATGGGTGCAGTCAATGGCACCTAGCACTTTTGGGAATTGTGCCACATCGTAGAAATCGAGGGTGGCAGCCTGCCTTTCTGCAGGTGTCCTGGGCAGGTATATGTGCCTACGGACCGATGGGCGTGCAGTGATGATGTTCAAGACCTGGTGTAGGCAGCGTGACTGTGTGGCCTGTGACACCCCACCCACTATGGCACTTGTCCGCTGAAATGATCCTGTGGCCAAGAAGTGCAGTACATTGAGGACCTTCTCCAGGGGGCTGAGTGCTTGGGAGCACAGGGTGGGTGATGTGAGGTCATCCTCCCACTCACTGACCAGGTCCAGTATTATGTGTGTGGGAAACCTGTACCTCCCATACACCTGGTCATCAGGCATCCCAAAAAGGCTGGTTCTGGGAGTGAAAATTCCGGCCCTCACTATCCTCCTCCTCCTCCTTTGGTAACCCACGGCCACTGCTGCTAGGAATGGTATATTCATCCTGGCGTATGAGCTTGTTTCTTGTTTGCGCGCACTTTTATGCTGCGCGGGTCGACGTACGCCTGCTTCATGCTGGCGTAAGTGTCTCAGGATTGGACCATTTATTTTTCGCCACGTCGTAGGCGAACGGGTGAATCTTCCCGCCCACCCCAGAAATACACGTAGCACGCTCTCACAGGCACAGTCGCGGGTAAATATTCCCGCCCACCCCTGGAATACATGTACCCCACTCTCACAGGCCCAATCACGTGTGGAAGTTCACGCGCACCCCGAAGTACACGTACCCAGGCCAATCGCATGTGGGACTTCCCGCGCACCCCAAAGTACACGTACCCAGGCTAATCGCGTGTGGAACTTCCTGCGCACCCCGAGGTACACGTACCCAGGTCAATCGCGTTTGGAACTTCCCGCGCACCCCGAAGTACACGTACCCAGGCAAATCGCACATCTGGGGGGTGGGAGTGCAGGGGGACATGAGTGGGGGCCTGCTGGAGGCTGCCCCTGCACTGCTGGGGGGTGGGGGTAATAGGGGACATGAATGGGGGCCTGGTGGAGGCTGCCCCTGGTGGCTGGGGGGTGGGGGTGGTGGTAGACATGGGTGGGGGCCTGGTGGAGGCTGCCCCTGCACTGCTAGGGGGTGGGGGTGGTGGGAGACATGAGTGGGGGCCTGGTGGAGGCTGCCCTTGGTGGCTGGGGGCTGGGGGTGGTGGGAGACATAAGTGGGGGCCTGGTGGAGGCTGCCCCTGCACTGCTGGGGGGTGGGGGTCGTGGGAGACATGAGTGGGGGCCTGGTGGAGGCTGCCCCTGGTGGCTGGGGGGTGGGGGTGGTGGGAGACATGAGTTGGACATGAGTGGGGGCCTGGTGGAGGCTGCCTCTGCACTGCTGGGGGGTGGGGGTAATAGGGGACATGAGTGGGGGCCTGGTGGAGGCTGCCCCTGGTGGCTGGGGGTTGGGGGTGGTGGTAGACATGGGTGGCGGCCTCGTGAAGGCTGCCCCTGCACTGCTGGGAGGTGGGGGTGGTGGGAGACATGAGTGGGGCCTGGTGCAGGCTGCCCCTGGTGGCTGGGGGGTGGGGGTGGTGGGAGACATGAGTTGGACATGGGTGGGGGTCTGGTGGAGGCTGCCCTGCACTGCTGGGGGGTGGGGGTAATAGGGGACATGAGTGGGGGCCTGGTGGAGGCTGCCCCTGGTGGCTGGGGGGTGGGGGTGGTGGTAGACATGAGTGGGGGCCTGGTGGAGGCTGCCCCTGCACTGCTGGGGAGTGGGGGTGCATGGGGACATGAGTGGGGGCCTGGTGGAGGCTGCCCCTGCACTGCTGGGGGGTGGAGGTAATAGGGGACATGAGTGGGGGCCTGGTGGAGGCTGCCCCTGGTGGCTGGGGGGTGGGGGTGGTGATATACATGAGTGGAGGCCTGGTGTAGGCTGCCCCTGCACTGCTGGGGGGTGGGGGTAATAGGGAACATGAGTGGGGGCCTGGTGGAGGCTGCCCCTGGTGGCTGGGGGGTGGGGGTGCTGGGAGATAGTAGTGGGAGCCTGGTGGAGGGTGCCCCTGACTGCTGGGGGGTAGGGGGTGCAGGGAGACAGGAGTGGGGGCCTGGTGAAGGGTGCCCCTGACTGCAGGGGGGGTGGGGGTGGTGGGAGACATGAGTGAGGGCCTGGTGGAGGCTGCACCTGGTGGCTGGGGGGTGGGGGTGGTGGGAGACATGAGTGGGGGCCTGGTGAGGCTGCCCCTGGTGGCCGGGGGGTGGGGGTGGTGGAAGACATGAGTTGTACATGAGTGGGGGCCTGGTGGAGGCTGCCCCTGCACTGCTGGGGGGTGGGGGTAATAGGGGACGTGAGTGGGGGCCTGGCGGAGACTGCCCCTGGTGGCTGGGGGGTGGGGGTGATGGGAGACATGAGTGGGGGCCTGGTGGAGGCTGCCCCTGCACTTCTGGGGGGTGGGGGTGGTGGGAGACATGAGTGGGGGCCTGGTGAAGGCTGCCCCTGGTGGCTGGGGGCTGGGGGTGGTGGGAGACATGAGTGGGGGCCTGTAACGCTCACCTGACTCCCACTGGGGCGCTGGCCTAGTTCGCGCTGCTGTGACCTCGTCTAAGGTGATGCGCAGGGTTCGGAAGACGGACTGGACCGGGCTCCAGATCTGGCTTGTCTGACTCGCAGAAGTATCCTTCTGTAGGTGAGAATAGGGGGTTAACTGTCTGCGGGGTAATGCAATCGGCCTCCCACTTACACCTCTCACCCTCCTCAAAACCCTTCTGTGCTTCCCCGTAGCGTCTCCCCTTAGGGTCTGGAAGGACGAGCTCTCCATCCTTCTTCTGATGCAGGGGCGCGTTGGTATCCAGTTACGTCACTGGATTTTCGGATGGGTGAGAACCAAACTTGCTTGGCTTCCAGGTAAGTTTTTCTATAAGTGGTTCCCCTTGTGTCCATGCATTAATGTTCTAATGCTAGTGTATTTTTCCCCATAGGGGCCGGGGTACGGAATGCCGGGGAACAGGCACCGACCCGAGGTGAGCGGTGAAATCCTTGTAGAAATCAGGTAAGTCTTTAATGAGTGTTTTTTCACTCATTAACGCTGATGTCTTTTTCACCTTAAGGGCCGGGGTCTGAAAATGCCTGTATGCGGCGCGGACCCGAAATGAAAAGGGAATGACCCAACAGGTAAGTCTTGACATGGAGTTTTAGCTTCCCTTTTCCCTTCTTTCTCTCACCTTTGTTCTTGTCTTTTTCTCCCTAGGCGCGGGGGCGCGACTGCGAATCCGGATGGTCACTGCTGAACATGGAGGCGCCCTGTAAAGGTGAGTAGAATGCGGCGCTGCAGCGATCGATGCGATGTGCTTTTAAAAATAAATGTCTTCCTTTTCAGGATTGTCGGCGAAATGTCTCTGGGATGCAGATTTAGCAGGTGAGGCCTTTTCCTTCTTCTGTTCTCTTGTTCCCTTCCTTTGCAGGTGATTCAGGATGCTGGCAGGTGTGGCAGAAGTCAAGATGCAGGAGCAGACACAGTGAGCGTCCAGCTGCTAGATGCAGAACAACGCGAAGCACGTGTGGCTGATCGGGTGTGGTTTAAATAGCCTTGGAAGAAGTTCCTGGAATATGTCCTTCCTCCAATCAGGTATGTATCCTTCCCCAACCACGCCCGGGTGGTAAATGAGTCCCACAGGTAAAGTAGTTCCTTTCAGGCCTCAAGGAGGCCGGGGTTCTGCAGCATGGTCTGCATCAGGTAAGTGCACCCAAACACTTTCATAATGAGCCTGGCACCTATGGCGCCAGGACTGACATTTTCTATGAGCCTGGCACCATAGGCGCCAGGACGCTGTCCAAAGGGCCCCTATAAGGGGTTGCTGGGACCTTCCCCGGGGACTTGATGTCCGCTTTCGGGGACGCAGGGCCTGAGCCGGCTCACCGGGAACGGGCATCGTGACAGGGCCTGGTGGAGGCTGTCCCTGCACTGCTGGGGGGTGGGTGTGTTGGGAGACATGAATGGGGGCCTGGTGGAGGCTGCCCCTGGTGGCTGGGGGGTGGGGGTGGTGGGAGACATGAGTTGGACATGAGTGGGGGCCTGGTGGAGGCTGCCCCTGGTGGCTGGGGGGTGGCTGTGGTGGGAGACATGAGTGGGGGCCTGGTGGAGGCTGCCACTGCACTGCTGGGGGGGTGGGGGTAATAGGGGACATGAGTGGGGGCCTGATGGAGGCTGCCCATGGTGGCTGGGGGGGGTGGTGGGAGACTTGAGTGGGGTCCTGGTGGAGGCTGCCCCTGGTGGCTGGGGGGTGGGGGTGGTGGTAGACATGGGTGGGGGCCTGGTGGAGGCTGCCCCTGCACTGCTGAGGGGTGGGGGTAATAGGGGACATGAGTGGGGGCCTGGTGGAGGCTGCCCCTGGTGGCTGGGGGGTGGGGGTGATGGGAGACATGAGTGGGGGCCTGGTGGAGGCTGCCCCTGGTGGCTGGGGGGTGGAGGTGGTGGGAGACATGAGTGGGGGCCTGGTGGAGGCTGCCCCTGGTGGCTTGGGGGTGGGGTTGGTGGTAGACATGGGTGGGGGCCTGGTGGAGGCTGCCCCTGCACTGCTGGGGGGTGGGGGTGGTGGGAGACATGAGTGGGGGCCTGGTGGAGGCTGCCCCTGGTGGCTGGGGTCTGGGGGTGGTGGGAGACATGAGTGGGGGCCTGGTGGAGGCTGCCCCTGCACTGCTGGGGGGTGGGGGTGGTGGGAGACATGAGTGGGGGCCTGGTGGAGGCTGCCCCTGGTGGCTGGGGGGTGGGGGTGGTGGGAGACATGAGTGGGGGCCTGGTGGAGGCTGCCCCTGCACTGCTGGGGGTGGGGGTAATAGGGGACATGAGTGGGGGCCTGGTGGAGGCTGCCCCTGGTGGCTGCGGGGTGGGGGTGATGGGAGACATGAGTGGGGGCCTGGTGGAGGCTGCTCCTGGTGACTGGGGAGTGGGGGTGGTGGTAGACATGGGTGGAGGCCTGGTGGAGGCTGCCCCTGCACTGCTGGGGGGTGGGGGTGGTGGTAGACATGTGTTGGTGATCAGTAGTGCAAGGTGACATGAGGGTTGGCTGGTGGGCATGGCCATGGTGGATGGGTTGCCTGTGGGACATGAGCAGGGGTGCAAGGTAGTACCCTGTGGCGTGGGCTGCCTGCAGGGGCCGTGGAGGGTGTAGAGGGAACACCTGGGGGGGCCCAAATGGCCAAATCACGTGTAGCATTCCCCGGTACCACCGAAATACACGTACCCTGCAGAAATCACGTGTGAATCTTCCGCACACCTCGGAATACACATACCCAGGCCAATCGCGTGTGGAACTTCCCACGCACCCCGAAGTACACATACCCAGGCCAATCGCGTGTGGAACTTCCCGCGCACCCCCACCTACCCAGGCCAATCACGTGTGGAACTTCCCGCGCACCCTGTAGTACACGTACCCAGGCCAATCGCGTGTGGAACTTCCCACGCACCCCCACCTACCCAGGCCAATCGCGTGTGGAACTTCCCGCGCACCCTGTAGTACACGTACCCAGGCTAACCGCGTGTGGAACTTCCCGCGCATCCCGAAGTACACGTACCCAGGCTAATCGTGTGTGGAACGTCCCGCGCACCCAGGAACACGCGCACATGCTATTTTTCACACAGCGGGTGTCCGTGTTTGTCGGTGCCCCTTTGCACCTCATTTGTCCTAGAGGGCCACTGTATGGGCCATTCATCATGGCTGTATATGGGTGCTTTTTGTTAGCGCACATTTTGGCGCACATTTTTTTCAGTCACAGGGGCGCTACCGCCTGCTTTCTTGTGGCGTACTTGTTTGGCCCTGTGCGCGTCTTTGACTGTGCGCTGGTTTGCCCTATTCGATTCCATGAATACGGGTTGTAGGCGAGCGTGTGGGCGTTCCGCGCACTTGCCTCCTGTACTTCCCCCGTGACGCCCATATTTTCACGCGTTGTTCCCCATTCCAAGTGTTACGCCCCATGTTCTGCCTACTTTTGTGATGTGCGCTGCGCTATGTGCGATTTCGTAGTGGCCGTGGCGCACGCTGTTGGATGATCTGTGCGCCGGCATGCGCGGCGCACATTTTTAGTGCACATCCAATGTTTTTCTCGCGCACGGACTTCCATGAATCGCTGTGCGCTGGTTTTCCTGTGATTTTCGCACTTGCACTGCGATTTTCGCACTTGCACTGCGATTCGCACGTTTTGGCACCTCTGCTCGGGAATTTTCGGCGCACATTAATTCCATGAATCGACCCCAAAATATCAATATCAATATCAAATGGAGTCGACATTGGTTTTGCTGGGTGCATGGGTTGATATGACCTATTCCTAATATGACAAGTTATTCATATCTGTGGCCTTTAAAACCACCAAATGCAATATGAACAAGTGACACAGAGGACAAGATCTGCCCACGGTATCGGAATGGAGAGTAGCTAGTGAATAATTTAAGTTGTTGTAGAAGATACTCGGAAATCGAGGTTCATAAGAATGGAAAAGACTTATATTTCATGTTGGTTAAAAGCTGTACGAAGTGTGGGGTTTAATCAAAGGCCCCAAACCAACAGAACTGAAGGGCCCACTGGAAAAATGACTTGCAACCATTCAAGAACCTTCTTCACTCTGGAAATGGGACTATTTAGACAGGCTATGTGGGTGTCTTTCTGCAGTTGAAATCCAGAGAAAGCTAAAACAAAAATGTAATCAGGGTGCACATTGCTGGCTGCTATGTCAACACAGACCCTCCTTTCAGCATAAAAACAAATAACAGATAATTACAAATATATTGTATTAATGGCTAAAATAAACCACACTGTACTTTCAGCTGTCCTATTTAAAAAACAATGATGTGTGAAAAGAAAGAAAAAAAACCACTGATGCAAAAGCAAAGTGAACCCTGCTCAGTGAAATATACAGTATTTAAAGAATAAAATCTGATGTTAGGAAATGCAACATGTGAGTTCATTCAGCCAAGAACAATCTGTGGGTCTCTGGGCATGATTCACAAATGAGTTCCCCACTGCAAGCCTGGCTCTTACATCCCAGCTATTTACAACAGCAATATAGTGTGGCCTACTCTTAAAGGTGTTCAAAGCAAGTTTCCCCTGTGGCTAGACCTGTTGTCTCTGAAGGCTAATTTCTTTGCAGGACAAATGGCCTAGCCAGTGTATGACTGTAATGTAGGGAGGAGCTGTGAAAACAGGGGCTGCAATCAAGGGAAGCTGAACTCTGAGAAAAATACAAGAAAATTGAAGGTTTTCAGATCAAAATGGTGGTCAGCTTCAGATAATGTGACATGATGTCAGATGTCAGAAGGGCCTTGTGACTTCAAAGGGCTGGCCTAGCTCATTATCCGCAGTGGGGATCTCTGTGTAGCCGATGGATCCCAACTATTTACGACTGGCAGCCCACCAACTTCAAACAACAGAATGGCAAATGGCCGGAAGAAAGTAGAGAAGATTTACACACATATGAAGATTTCCCATTATTTTAAATGGACCATCATAACTGATGCATTTTCTCAGCAACCACATTTTGCATTCCATCCATTTATGGGTCATTTCTTAGATAATTTCAATGTGTTTCTGGCTGGTCTGAAAATGTTATGAGTTTAAAAATTGGCGAGCTGGTAGTGTGTAAAATTAGGTACACAGAGGGGAAATTGCATGTTCAAAACTATTGTGCTTTTTGTCTAAATGGCAGAAAAGTTCCACACGCCTGTGCAACATGGTGCAAACCCGGCTGTTGTTTCACCGAATTCCTCATGATGAGCTGAAGCAGAAAATATATACTTTATAGCAGTTACTAATACATTATGAAGTTTTGCCATATTGCTACTTTCTGGATAAAGTTGACTTAAGAAAAAAAAGAGGGATTTCCTATGGGAGTTGCCACATTTCTGTTCTAGACTCCTGAACTAATCCTTAGACAGAGGATGAATTTGGGGGTTTGAGAGAAATGAGAAGGACAAATCAAAGGTGCGAGAATTCTTTTAGGGCGCTGTCCATATTGAACGCCCCACCTTACCCAAGTAACCTGTTACTACTTGACTCTCCATTCATTTCTTCCACCCTTACAGTCTGGTTTCTGCCCAACTGACTCCACCAAAACCACCCTTCTTCACATTTCTAATTCTCTTCTCACAGCCTGCCACTCTAATCTTTCTCTTATTCTTATTCTTCTTGATCTGTCTGTGGCATTTGATACTGTGGATCATTCTCTGCTTATCTCCTCTCTTTCCACTTTAGATATTTATGGGTCTGTTCTTAAATGTTTTCACTCTTATCTTTCAAAACAGACTTTTTCCATCACTTGGGCTGGACACTCTTCTTCCTCTCTAACCCTTTTCTATTGTGTCCCCCAAGCCTTGGTATTCAGCCCTCTTTTTGCTCACTATACTGCTCCTCTGTCTGCCCTTATCTCCTCCTTCCATCTCTCTTTCCACCTTTATGCTGATGACACCCAGATCTTTCTCTCGTTCTCTTCCTTCGATTCTACTTTGCACTCCACTGTCTCTAACTGTCTTTTACCTGTCCAGAACGGGATGTCCTCCCACTGTCTCCATCTCAATCCCTCAAAATCAGAGGTTCTGTTTGTCCCTTCTCCTACTATCTCTCCCACTCCATCCCTGTCCGGGTTCCCAGAATGAGGAATTACCAGGCCATTCCGAGTTCAGAGGGCCCGGCAATTCCTCCTTCTAGGAACCCGGGCCCGAACCTTCCCCATTCCCATTCGGCCCCCATAGGGCTGAATGGGAATGGGAGAGGGAGCAAACAACGGTCCGATTACGAGCGGCCCGTTGTTTGCTCCCTCCTCCCCTCGTGGGACCCGCTCTGCACGTGTGACAGCTCTGCAACGGTGAAACCACACGTGCAGACCGGGTCCCGCGAGGGGACCTCGTAATCAGGTGGTACGGGGTTGACGGCGCCGGCACCTTTACCGGCGCCGTTAACCCCGTACCGCCTGGATTATAATGAGGCCCCTGGCCTTTGAATGGAAGGGTGCTGCATGTTATTGATGCTTGGGATTTGGTGAGGGGATAACTGCTTGAAAAAGTGAGACCTCTTGTATTCAACATTGTAAAGCAAACTGCTAGCCTTTCTCAGAGTGCAGGAGAATCGAAGTTGCACAGCACTGCATATGTAGATTAATTTTGTTCATTAAACAGTGTTGATTATTCCTTGAATTGAAATCAGTATAAAGTAAAGCATTGTTATTTCTGTTTTCCCAACTAACTCGTGTGATTTATTTATGTAAACAAAAGTTTAATTGTGAGCCACAGAGAAGGTGGCATGTGCAGTTTTAGTGTGATCTCCATTTCTTATAGTTCAAATAAATATAAATATATTATATGCACACCGACCTGGTTATTGGCTCATTGGTGGCAAATGGGGTGCATGATATGCATCGGAAATAGGGCTGAACAAAGAATCCTTTGTGTGACACCTTGATTGGGGAGGGAAGGAACTCCCTTTGTTGAGGGTTGCCTCTCAATTAACCGTTACACAAGGATATCACCTCCAAATTCCTCCTGTACCTCACCCTCGTGGTGGTGGTGCAAGCGATTCAGACTCAAGGAGGCTAGTCGAGTTTCATGACCATGTACCCAAGAATTGCTGATAACAGGAGATGTGTTTTGTGATTTTTTTCCTGCAAATAGCTATTTTGTCACTATGGCCCTCATTACGACCCAGGCGTTGGACCATGGTGCTAGTAGCACCATGGACCATGCCGGTAACTTACCGACTCCGCTATGGCGGAATGGGGAATTACCGCCCCATTCCGAGGTTGGCGGGGCGGTAATTCCCTATGCCGCCATGGCCCTTCCCCATTCCCATTTTTGCCCCATAGGGCTCAATGGGAATGGGGAAGGCGCTAAGTACGGTGCCTCAAATTGCGGCACCGTACTTAGCACCAAGGTCCCTTTGCCGGTTGGTTTTTTAACGGCTGCTAAAAGCAGGCGTTAAAGTGCCACCTGCAAAGGGACCTCGTAATCAGGCGTAAAGGGTTTAACGGCACCGCCACCTTTTACGGCGCTGTTAACCCCTTAACGCCTGGGTTGTAATGAGGGCCTATGTCTTGCTCTGTATTCTAGTAAAAAAAATCTGAAATGGGTTGATGAAGCAGAGCAGCTCTCTGAGCCTAAAACACCTTCATACAAGTTAGCAGTGCAATTGGCACATGGAGGGCAGAATTGGAGTGAATCGCTAGCAAGTTGCCACCCATCTCAAGGGATAGAGTCAGTGTGGAGCCGACAACTAAGCAAATGAGGATGTCTCGCAAGAGCAATGCAAAAACAAATTAATATAATATGCAGCTGGGAAATCGTTGTGGATAGATGATGCGGCGTGGGCTGCCAACTTAATAGAGTAGGAAACGTATTCACAATTGTACACACAAAAAAATATATAGTAAACATGTAATTAATTGTCAATGCAGCGTCACTCTGGGAAATCAGCGTTCAAATTTCAGTGCCAGAAGCCTTTCATATTTTGTACTTTAAGCTTAACAATGTACCATAATATAGCATAAAAAGAGTCAAGCTGGCAATAGCTTTCCGCAGCCACACTCAGGGAAGGCTGACATTAGCATTTAGCGGAAGCTTGGGAAACAATGGCTTTCAAGAGATTCAGTTGGCTATAAGTTCATTGATTCCCTGATATTTCTGTAGGTCTTGCAAAACTGCTTCTTTTCGCAGAGGGGGGTCAAATAGGTCCGAAGGAACACAGCAGGGTTCCGAAAACCAATATCGTCTCATGGCCTTGACGCATTGAGCCCGAGTGGGAGCCGGACCATTTCCTAAGACAGGATAATATTCCTCAATCTTTTGGAGTGTACCTTAAGCACTGCTATTTACATAGGGCGCCCAGCTTGATGGTTCTCTTTAAGGGCAGGTGCAGTCGTTAAAGGACATTCTTGTGCCTCGTATTCACTTGATTAGATACAGTCATCATTGCCCAGGCCACCAGTCGCTGTACTGCAACAACTCAATTTATTTATCCATCTAAATTCAGAGATGCGCGCTGCAAACTGGAGCGGAACCGAGGCAGCGAGCAAGCAAGCTGGTGCAATTCTGTATATTTCCTGACTAGTGTCATTTCATCATAGGGTTTCGAAAAGCACCTGGGTAAAGAACTGGCAGCGCATGGCTATTTGAGAAGTGGCTTTACGCATCTGCCTGGTTCGCTTCTCCAAAAAACCTTCCCAAAAAATCCCCCAAAAATACTATTGCGGCTGCTTTTCCCAGACATGTTGTCTAGAATCATTCCTAAACGTGAGCCTGCGAAATAATTCAATAGTTTAACGTTTGCCACAGAATACAAGAGCATTAGTGATCCGCTGCAGAACATGCTACTTTGTGTGTTTTGTCATGGCATTTTGTCTCAGTTATGGTTGATGCTTTGTTAGTTAGGTTTTAGGAATTGTGAGCTAGGTTGTGTCAGTTGGATGTTATGTGTTGTCTGCATACACACGCTATCATAGATTGCAGAGAGTATCCTCAGCACCCTACTCTATGATGCGTTGTAAGTGACAAGAAGATGTACTTTTTCATGTCTGCGCATAAATGTTCAAACTTCAGACATGCATGTACAAATAAACTGTGTTTTTACACTACATCCCTGCACCATGAAGGCTTAAATGTGAGGACTCCCAGGCATGTACTAGTCCTTAAATAAAAGATGGTGGGTTAGGGTCAGGAAATACATGGAATCAGGAATCCTGTGCACTGCCCTGTGCAGTTAATCAGGGGAATCTGTCGGAAAGGACCCCCCATTATAGTGGTGGGTGTGACAGTGGATGTCGTCCCATATTCTCCCACTTATTCACTAGAACCCATCCTGAGATGAACTGAAAGAAACCTACTGATGACTTATTGTGCATTGTCAAAAGGCTGCTCTCTTGATTCATTCATACCTTTCAGGCGTTCTACGTTGCTCTGACAAAGTAAATGACCTCTTATTCATTAACATTACGTCGATTTCTTTTTAGCACTCAAAAAACATATAAAAATGACTTCCCCACAAAGTAATGTTGTCGAACCAAATGACAGCAAAGCGATTTATTTTGGCAAAACAATGGTGTACGCTTCCAAGCGAGGCCAAATAGTCCACCTGACTGCTTGCCTTTTTTAGGTTCCTCCAGAGATTCACCTGCTTCAGCGCAGTAAGTTGTGTGAGTAACAGGGGGCTCAGCAAGGGTTTCCATCACCAGCAACCTTTACTTGACGAACAGTAATTAATTTGATGGTTTCATGTATACCTGAGAAAACCGGTTAAGAGCTCTTTGCTAGCTCGAACCCCAAACTAGCAAAGAGCCCAACCCCAAGATTTGGGAATTCAGATGTATGTTTTTATTAGATGCTCAATTACTCTACCTCTGATACCTCACTGTCTATTGGTGTTCTTGTTGCGCCCCGATGCCTGCAGGCTGCCGGCGCATTATAACCATATCAATACATAAATAAATAAATATAAAAATGACATTGCCATCTAACAGGACTTGTAATTGGTGAATCACTTCTTTCTGGCCATGGATATCATGGTCCCAGTGGATGCCAGATGAGCGGCATAGTAATGGAGTGGAACAGGTCATGCCAGGTGTAGGCCACAGACCTTTTTGACAGGTGCAGGTCATTGCAGTGCAGAAAGTCAGCTGCTGAGGGGAGGCAGGGTGGGTGCACATCAGAAGGCACCAGATGGCATGGTACACGTGAACGCAGTGTGAGAGGGTGAACTTGGCAGAGGATAGTTTGCATGTGTATTCCTTCTGCAAGCCTTAGGCAGGAGTCGTGAGGTTTTGAGATTGTACCAGCCCTCATATGATGTTTATTTACTCTGGTAGTTCTGTCTGTGGTCATGTGCACAAAACCAGAAATGCCTGAGGACTGTTTTTCCAAACTGACTACCCATGCATTTCTACCACGCGAGGAAGACTTTGCAAGCAGAGTTTATGCATGTGTCTGCATTGCTGTGGCAAATCCGCCCCACCCGGAAAAAAGTGTGTGCACCCGATCCCAAAACGGGGGTGGACATGAATGTACTATTCCAGTGGATACGCCTCAGGCACCGGAAGTATATACACTTGAGTGCCATCGAATGTCATAGAAGTGCATAGGCCACTTTATTCACAAAGATGACCTGCATATTCATGTGCGCAGTGAGCTTGTGAAGATGATGCACTGACTGACCCCTTGAGCACATTCACGATGGGCACAAACCCACAGATGTCATTTCTTCATAGAATCACAGCACCCACCTCGGAGCACATTTAATCAAGATGGGCTCCTAAAACGTCTGTATTGGTGACATATGCACAAAAGAAACATGCATTTCTAACTTGCTTGCAATAATGTCCCAAATCTAACCATGGCAGAAATTGGTAAAATATCCAATCCTAGGCATTGCGCATCCCTCTGCATGCACATCCTAGGCTTTGCACATCCCTCTGTATGCGCATCCTAAGCATTGTGCA
Organism: Ambystoma mexicanum; assembly: GCF_040938575.1. Classification (NCBI taxonomy): domain Eukaryota; kingdom Metazoa; phylum Chordata; class Amphibia; order Caudata; family Ambystomatidae; genus Ambystoma; species Ambystoma mexicanum. The sequence goes on from NC_090922.1 coordinate 1,400,969,386, forward strand.
TCCCTCTGCATGCACATTCTAGGCATTGCACATCTCTCTGCATGCACATCCAAGGCATTGTGCATCCTTCTGCATGCACATCCTGGGTATTGCACATCCTTCTACATGCACATCCTAGGTATTGTGCATCACTCTGCATGCACATCCTAGGCATTGTGCATCCCTCTGCATGCACATCCTAGGCATTGTGCATCACTGTGCATGCACATCATGGGCATTGTGCATCCATCTGCATGCACATCCGAGGCATTGCACATTCCTCCTCATGCACATCCTAGTCATTATGCATCCCTCTGCATGCACATCGTAGGCATTGTGCATCCCTCTGCATGCACATCCTAGGCATTGTGCATCCCTCCTCATGCACATCCTAGGTATTGTGCATCACTCTGCATGCATATCCTAGTGTGATGCTGGAAATGCATCTGAGGGACAGGGCCTCTGAATCCTTGTTCTTTTACTGCTTTTTACCGTGTGTTCTGTTATGTTTTCTGCCCCGGAGTCCATGTGGGACTCCTGGCAGTGCAGCTCTCTCTTTTGGTTTGGTGAACAGACCCATGGGATACCCTTATGGCACCCATGGGTAGGGGTACAACCCTGTGCCCCTAGTGTATGTTTTTGGGCACCTGTGGGTGGCCCCAGAGCAGGGTATGGGCTGGTGGCAGCTCCATGCTGAAATTGACAGGTGCTCCGGGTGTCCTCCATTTTGGGATACCCAGGCCCTGCCATTGGGATCAGTTGATTCCTGATAGGAAACAAGATGGCCCCTGTGGCCTCTTGCTTTCTATTGCCTCTTATCTTGTTTTCCCAAAGTCCTGGGAAGCCCTGTCTCTGTCCCTTCCCCCTGACTGGCTGTTGGGTGGAAGTTCCATATATGGTGTTGTTGTGAAGGCCCAGCTAGACTGACTGGAGCCTTCCCAGTGACTGTATGTTGTGGGTACCTCCTGTGGGTGGGACCTGGGTGAATGGAGTGTGTGACCAATATACACTCCTTGTTGCGGTTGTCTGGTTTCTGGCATGAGAGACAAAGACTGAGACAGCCCTGCCCGAAACTGGCCTGAATGCAGTGTGTAGTGTTGAATGGCTGGGTACTTGTCCCAATCCACATTCCCTGTTGTGAGTGTCTGGAAGGGAGGAGTGTGGCCTGAATGCACGGTGTGCCTGATTGGCTGGCTGTCTGCATGAATGCCCTTCTGTATGATTGGCTGCTGAGTGTGTACCCGCAGTGTGGATGAGAGGCAGGATAGTATATCTGGGAACCTCTCACCACTGGTAGGGAGTTCAGAAGCAGCCAGGTGTGGAGTCTCCACTAAGAGTAACTGGAACTGCTGATCCTCGACGTCCAGCTGGAAGAAGAAGACTTGCTGTGGCATTTGCTTCGCCCGATCCAAAGGCTGACGAGATCGTCGAGGGCTGACCCGAGAGAGGACCTGGTAAGGCGCCCTCTTCCCGTGCTCTGAGGGACCATCGAGCACCGCTCCATCTTCGCCGAAGCGCCCTGGAAGACAGACCCTCGAAAGGCTGTCGACCCGAGACGGGACCGCCGAGGAGATCGAAGTGAAGCACCCGGACATCGACGCCGTCGAAGTCCATTGCCGTCGACCAGGGTTCGTAGGTTGGTGTAACCGCTGGAGGCCCGTCGAAGTTGTGTTGCCCAGCCGTGGGAACCACTTGACGCCGTGCCGCTGACGACCGCAGCCGTCCGCTCCTTTGCCTAAGAACATTCAATTGAAGGACTCTCTCGACCGCATCGTCGACCGCTTATCCTGCCGGAGAAAGTCGAGGACGAACAACGCGCCGAGGAGAAACCTGCCGGTGGGTTTCCCGCCACCCGAAGATCACAAAGACGCGAACGACTCGACGCCCTTGCTGGGCCTCCGTCTCCACAATCTTTGCGGTCCAGAACTATTGTCACCGAGGTGCCCCGCACGCCTCTGCCTTGCAGGACGCTGACGCTCCGACGCCGACGAACACCGCTCGGACGAAGCTGCCACCTCATCGACGCCGTTCTACCTTGTTTGTCGACGGACGTTCAACGCCCCGTGCCTCCTGCTTGAAAGGGAAGGCATTCAAGAAGGGCCGTCGATTCCCCGTCGCCGAACAGCGAGTTCCTCGACGTTTGTCGACGCCTCTTCAAGGAACTCGACTCCACCAGGTACATTGGGGGGGTAAAAACATTATAGGAGGGAATAAGACTTGCAGAGCAATATATGGACTGGGCGTGCGCTATATCTTGGTTTACAGGTTGCCCAGGTGGGGGGATCTCCACACAGAACTGTGCCTAGTGGTAGGGGCCAGTATTCTGCCTATTGCTCAACCATCTTATTTTCTCTCCTCTCTCTATTGCTGGTTTCACTCTATTGGTCTGTGTGATATTTTTACAGTATTGTTCATGCACTTTAATGAGACCTAAAACAAAGGGTGGTACCACTTTAGAATTGTATATATTTGCCATTGTTGATTTTTCCGGAGTACAAAGTGAGTTATTATGATAAGTGTACATAACCTTGAATATTGATTATGTAAAGAATGTGTTCTAACCAATACAGAGTGTGGATATTCCTTTGTGGGGGCTTGGGGACTACACTGTACTTAAGAACCAGCCTGCATCACCTCCTGAGAAGCTAGGCCTTGATTGCTCGACCATTGCTACCGTAATAGAGAATCTTGGCTGGGGTCTTCTGTGCCTCTCCTCTACCATATAGGGAGCAGAAGTACAGACACCCCCCACCGGTCGTTGAGGCCCTTCTCTCACACTGGTGGCAGCCGTGGAATGCTTATGGTTTTAAGAATCAGTGTATAACCGTGCCACTTACAAAGGATATTTGCCCTTTATTAAATTAAGGTTTAGTTGTGTACAAGATAACTGCATTACAAACAATGGAGTCTATTGCAAATGGCAAATTAACTCGGATGAGCTTGGAGGCTCTCCAGAGTGCTTGTGAAGCCAGGGAGTTAGACTTTGTGGATAAGTCTAGGGCTGAGCTGATAGCTGCCCTAGTGGACTACCAGACTGATAGTGAAACTCTTGATGAGGGGGGGAATGCAACCAATGAGGACTCTGCCCCTGGGGTTTCTGCTGAATCTGTTTCTGGGAATGCCGCCATTCCTGCTGCCTCTGTTCCAAACCCCAGCAATTCCTTGGAGCTTGAGTTATTAAGGATGAAATTGGCCTTTGAATACCGCAAGTTGGAAATAGATGCTGAACTTAAGAAAGAGGAGTTGGCTCAACAAGTGGAGCTCAAAAATAAGGACCTTGAACTCAAGAGCCAGGACACTGAATGTCAGAGAATCCAGCTAGAGAAAGCTAGAGTGGAGACTTCAGCTAAAACCAGTGAGAGTGTCGGGTCCCCAGCCACCAAGTTTATGAAAGATTTGGTTGGTGTATTTGTGGAGGGTTCAGATATCCTCCAATGGATCGAAGCGTTTGAAATGGCTTGTGCGATTCATGATGTTGATAAAAGAGATTGGGCTAAGTGTTTGTTAAGCAGAGTGCCTCAAACCGGATATGACTGTATTCTGAAGCTGAGTGTGGAAGAAAGGGGTCAGTATGAGTGTATGAAGTCTGCTTTGATTGCCAAGTTTGGCAAGACACCTACCAAATACCTTAGAAGGTTCAGGGATTTTAAGAAAAAAGAGAATGTGTCTTGGGTTGACTGGGTGAGTGCTGCGCACATGAACATGATGGGGTGGATCGATGGATACAAGGTTAAGACTTTTGTTGAATTGTCCCACCTCTTGTTTTTTGAGCATTTCTCTGAAGCCTGTTCACCAGAGCAGCGTCAGTATGTGGCTGACCAGAACATTTTCGGACCCCTTTAAGCTGGCTAGGTTGGCTGACAAGTGGGTCTCCCACCGGGTGTCCCCTAAGGACTCCAGTGGGAAGGACAAGGACAAAGAGAAGGGGGCCTCTCAGAAAGCTGAGGAGTCCCCCAAGCAGTCACAGTCGGGTAAACCAAAACCTTCCTCTCCTAAGACCCAAAAATCTAGTGGGGATAAGTCATCTGGGGGTGGGAATAAGAGTAGTGGTCCACCTGCTGCAAAGCAGGCTCCCAGTGGTTCCAGTATCGTACCCCGCACTCCTGGCGCTTGTTGGGACTGTGGGGCTCTGGATCACAAAAGGGGTGACCCCAAGTGTAAAGGTAAGGCACTTGGAGTACAGGCTGTCAGCCTGACCTACCCTTACCCCGTGTCTGAGGTGGAGGCCACTGTCCTCCCCTCCTCTGCCGGGATCACATTTGGTGCCCCGGTGGAGATTTCCTTAGTGTCCCTTGGGGCCTGGGACCAGTATGCAGAAGTACTGGCGACTATCCCACAGAACACCCGTAGGTTTTTGAGAAGTGTCCTCTTGAATGGCCAGCCTTCTACTGGTTTGAGAGACACTGGGGCAAGCATGACAGTGGTGGACAGGACCCTGCTCAAGCCAGAGGACTATGAAGGTGCTCCTCTGCAAACCACCAGGTTAGCTGGTGGGCCTCCCAAATTATCACCTGTAGCCTTAGTCACACTCATGATTGGAGACAAGACAGCAAAGCTTCCTGTCCTGGTACAGGACAATGTCCCTGCTAACATTTTGTTAGGAAACGATCTAGTAGAGTTGGGGTTGATCTCGGATGGTCTTCCCATGACTGCTGCTGCAGTCACTAGGTCACAGGTGACATCGGGTCTGGCTGTGGGTCAGGTACCCGAGCCAAAGGCGAGGCCTAAGGCAAGAAGAAGGAAGACCAAGAAGGCCACCTCTGTGGAAGGAGCACCTTCTCTTCCTGCTGTTCCGACAGCACCCATTGGGATCCATGCTCCGGACGGGCTGGGTCCAGTGGAAAACCCAAACTCAACTCCTGTGGGAGAAGAGACAGAAGACTCTCCTGTGGGAGAGATTCTCAACCCGGAGGATCATCCTGACCTTCAATGCTTGTTAGCTGAAGGGGGACCCTCCCGGGCAGACTTCTGTAAGGGACAGAGAGAGTGCCACTCTCTCGAGGGACTGAGGAAACAGGCCCTGGCCCAGGCACAAGGAGAAGTGCCTAGGACCTTCCGGATTTATTGGGAGGGTGAGCTCCTTGTTAGTGAGCCCACTAAGCCTGAACCTGGTGCCCGCAAGAGGTTGGTGGTACCCCAGGTTTACAGGCCCTTCCTACTGCAGTTGGCACATTAGGTGCCCTTGGCTGGTCATCTTGGGATCAAGAAGACTAAGCAGAGGCTCTCTGCCCATTTCTACTGGCCACGGATGGGAGTAGAGGTGGAGTACCACTGCAGGACCTGCCCAACTTGTCAGTTGTCTGGCAAGACTGGAGGCAGGGTCATTGCCCCACTGCAGCCATTGCCAGTGGTTGGCACACCATTTGAGAGGGTGAGCATCGACATCGTCGGTCCGCTTGACCCTCCCACTTCAGGTGGACATCGGTTCATCCTGGTCTTGGTAGATCATGCCACCAGGTACCCTGAGGCGATACCCCTTCGGACTGTTACTGCCAAGGTGGTTGCCAGGGCTCTCCTGGGCATTTTCACCCGTGTTGGATTCCCCAAGGAGGTTGTCTCTGACAGAGGATCCAACTTCGTGTCTAGTTACATGAAAACCATGTGGAAAGAGTGCGGGGTAACCTACAAGTTCTCCACCTCTTACCACCCCCAGACCAATGGTCTGGTTGAGAGATTTAATAAAACTCTCAAGGGCATGCTAGGGGCTTTGGAAGAACCCCTAAGGAGGAAGTGGGATCTCCTCCTGCCATGCCTGCTGTTTGCTTACCGGGAGGTACCTCAAGAGGGTGTTGGTTTCAGCCCCTTTGAGTTACTCTTTGGACATCCCGTGAGGGGGCCCCTCGCTTTGATCAGGGAAGGCTTGGAAGCCACCCCTCCGGGTCCCGCCAAGCAAGTGGGGGACTATGTGTTAGGCCTCAGACGGAGGATGACACAGATGATGGGTCAGGCAACAGCAAATCTCAAGGCCAGCCAGGAATTGAATAAGTACTGGCATGACCTTAAAGCCTCTCAAGTGGATTGGACTCCGGGACAGGAAATCCTTGTGATGGAGCCTACCAAGCCTAGAGCTTTGGCAGACAAGTGGACTGGACCCTTCAGGATCATCTCCAAGATGGGCGAAGTCAATTATCTGGTTGACATGGGAGCCTCTGGGGTAGCCCCTCAGATATTCCATGTCAACAGGCTCAAGCCTTTCCACCGGCGAGCAGAAGTCTCATGTCTCTTGCTAGCTTCCGGGCAAGAAGAGGATGAGAGTGAGCCCCTTCCTGATTTGCTGCATAGCAACCCTCAGGATGGCTCAGTGGAGGGAGTACATCTCTCTCCAGATTTGACAACCGAGCAACAGAGGGCTTGTAGGGCTTTGCTCCAACAGTATGCCTCTCTGTTTTCACTGAAGCCAGGCCTTACACCGTGGTGTAAGCATGAAATTGACACTGGTGACAGTGTACCTGTCAAAAGCAGGTGCTACCGTATGTCAGATACCGTCAAGAACCACATCCAGGCTGAGGTCGCCAAGATGTTGGATCTGGGTGTTATTGAACCCTCAACCAGTCCCTGGTCCAGTCCAGTGGTCCTTGTCCTCCAAGGATTGGAGGTTCTGTGTGGACTACCGAGGAGTCAATGCCGTCACCAAAACTGACGCGCACCCATTGCCCAGGGCTGATGAGCTCGTGGACACCATAGGTGCTGCCAAGTTTGTGAGCACCTTTGACCTTACCTCAGGCTATTGGCAAATAGCTCTGACGGACCATGCCAAGGAAAAGACGGCCTTCTCAACACCTGAGGGACTCTACCAGTTTAGGGTCATGCCTTTTGGGTTGAAGAATGCCCCTGCCACCTTCCAGAGATTGGTCAACCATGCGCTCAGTGGGCTGGAAGCCTTTTGTGTGGCTTACTTAGACGACATTGCCGTCTACAGTTCCACCTGGGAAGAGCATTTTACACATCTGGATGAGGTGTTGCAGGCCTTGAAAAGGGCTGACCTCACTATTAGGCCACCAAGTGCCAGATAGCTCAGGGGAAAGTTACCTATCTTGGTCATGAGGTAGGAGGGGGTCAAATCCAACCTCTCTCCAGTAAAGTACAGGATGTACAGAACTGGGAGACTCCCACTACTCAAACCCAGGTGAGGGCCTTTTTGGGCCTGACTGGGTACTATCGCAATTTCATGGCAGACTATGGGACCATAGCTGCACCCCTGACAGCTCTGACCTCACCCAAGCAGCCTAGGAAGGTTAATTGGACCGAAGACTGTCAGAGGGCCTTTGATGGCTTGAAAGAAAGTCTGTGTAGGGCACCTGTGTTGAGTGCGCCTGACTACAGCCGACCCTTTATCGTCCAGACGGATGCCTGCGACCCCGGAATTGGAGCTGTCTTGTCCCAGTTAGATGACAAAGGGAGAGAACACCCTATCATATTCATCAGTAGACAACTCAAGGATAGAGAACTTAGGTGGGCTACTGTTGAAAAGGAGTGTTTTAGCATAGTTTGGAGCCTTAGGCGTTTTAGGCCCTACCTTACGGGGTCTACCTTCAAGGTCCAAACAGATCATAAGCCCCTGAAGTGGCTTATGCAGATGAAGGGTGAGAATCCGAAATTGCTCAGGAGGTCCATTAGCCTGCAAGGGCTGGACTTCACCATAGAGCACAGACCAGGGAAGAGTCACGATAATGCAGATGGCCTTTCCAGAAGGTATGTTGACCGTCTGGATGAGGGTGTCTATCCCGTGGGAGATTAGACACCCTCCACCTCAATCTGGGGGGGGGCGACTGTGATGCTGGAAATGCATCTGAGGGACAGGGCCTCTGAATCCTTGTTCTTTTACTGCTTTTTACCGTGTGTTCTGTTATGTTTTCTGCCCCGGAGTCCATGTGGGACTCCTGGCAGTGCAGCTCTCTCTTTTGGTTTGGTGAACAGACCCATGGGATACCCTTATGGCACCCATGGGTAGGGGTACAACCCTGTGCCCCTAGTGTATGTTTTTGGGCACCTGTGGGTGGCCCCAGAGCAGGGTATGGGCTGGTGGCAGCTCCATGCTGAAATTGACAGGTGCTCCGGGTGTCCTCTATTTTGGGATACCCAGGCCCTGCCATTGGGATCAGTTGATTCCTCATAGGAAACAAGATGGCCCCTGTGGCCTCTTGCTTTCTATTGCCTCTAATCTTGTTTTCCCAAAGTCCTGGGAAGCCCTGTCTCTGTCCCTTCCCCCTGACTGGCTGTTGGGTGGAAGTTCCATATATGGTGTTGTTGTGAAGGCCCAGCTAGACTGACTGGAGCCTTCCCAATGACTGTATGTTGTGGGTACCTCCTGTGGGTGGGACCTGGGTGAATGGAGTGTGTGACCAATATACACTCCTTGTTGCGGTTGTCTGGTTTCTGGCATGAGAGACAAAGACTGAGACAGCCCTGCCCGAAACTGGCCTGAATGCAGTATGTAGTGTTGAATGGCTGGGTACTTGTCCCAATCCACATTCCCTGTTGTGAGTGTCTGGAAGGGAGGAGTGTGGCCTGAATGCACGGTGTGCCTGATTGGCTGGCTGACTGCATGAATGCCCTTCTGTATGATTGGCTGCTGAGTGTGTACCCGCAGTGTGGATGAGAGGCAGGATAGTATATCTGGGGACCTCTCACCACTGGTAAGGAGTTCAGAAGCAGCCAGGTGTGGAGTCTCCACTCTAAGAGTAACTGGAACTGCTGATCCTCGACGTCCATCTGGAAGAAGAAGACTTGCTGTGGCATTTGCTTCGACCGATCCGAAGGCTGACGAGATCGTCGAGGGCTGACCCGAGAGAGGACCTGGTAAGGCGCCCTCTTCCCGTGCTCCGAGGGACCATCGAGCACCGCTCCATCTTCGCCGAAGCGCCCTGGAAGACAGACCCTCAAAAGGCTGTCGACCCGAGACGGGACCGCCGAGGAGATCAAAGTGAAGCACCCGGACATCGACGCCGTCGAAGTCCATTGCCGTCGACCAGGGTTCGCAGGTTGGTGTAACCGCTGGAGGCCCGTCGAAGTTGTGTTGCCCAGCCGTGGGAACCACTTGACGCCGTGCCACCGACGACCGGAGCCGTCCGCTCCTTTGCCTAAGAACATTCAATCGAAGGACTCTCTCGACCGCATCGTCGACCGCTTATCCTGCCGGAGAAAGTCGAGGACGACCAACGCGCCGAGGAGAAACCTGCCGGTGGGTTTCCCGCCACCCGAAGATCACAAAGACGCGAACGACTCGACGCCCTTGCTGGGCCTCCGTCTCCACAATCTTTGCGGTCCAGAACTATTGTCACCGAGGTGCCCCGCACGCCTCGGCCTTGCAGGATGCCGACGCTCCGACGCCGACGAGCACCGCTCGGACGAAGCTGCCGCCTCATCGACGCCGTTCTACCTCGTTTGTCGACGGACGTTCGACGCCCCGTGCCTCCCGCTTGAAAGGGAAGGCATTCAAGAAGGGCCGTCGATTCCCCGTCGCCGAACAGCGAGTTCCTCGACGTTTGTCGACGCCTCTTCAAGGAACTCGACTCCACCAGGTACATTGGGGGGGTAAAAACATTATAGGAGGGAATAAGACTTGCAGAGCAATATATGGACTGGGCGTGCGCTATATCTTGGTTTACAGGTTGCCCAGGTGGGGGGATCTCCACACAGAACTGTGCCTAGTGGTAGGGGCCAGTATTCTGCCTATTGCTCAACCATCTTATTTTCTCTGCTCTCTCTATTGCTGGTTTCACTCTATTGGTCTGTGTGATATTGTTACAGTATTGTTCATGCACTTTAATGAGACCTAATAAAAAGGGTGGTACCACTTTAGAATTGTATATATTTGCCATTGTTGATTTTTTCGGAGTACAAAGTGAGTTATTATGATAAGTGTACATAACCTTGAATATTGATTATATAAAGACTGTGTTCTAACCAATACAGAGTGTGGATATTCCTTTGTGGGGGCTTGGGGACTACACTGTACTTAAGAACCAGCCTGCATCACCTCCTGAGAAGCTAGGACTTGATTGCTCGACCATTGCTACCGTAATAGAGAATCTTGGCTGGGGTCTTCTGTGCCTCTCCTCTACCATATAGGGAGCAGAAGTACAGACACCCCCCAGCGGTCGTTGAGGCCCTTCTCTCACACCTAGGCATTGTGTATCCCTCTGCATGACCATCCTAGGCATTGTGCATCCCTCTGCATGCACATCCTAGGTATTGTGCATCCCTCTGCATGCACATCCTAGGCCTTGTGTATCCCTCTGTATGCACATCCTAGGCTTTGCACATCTCTCTGCATGCACATCCTAGGTATTGCACATCCCTCTAAATGCACATCCTACGCATTGTGCATGCCTCTGCATGCATATCCTAGGCATTGTGTATCCCTCTACATGCACATCCTAGGCATCACACTTCCCTCTGCATGACCATCCTAGGCATTGTGCATCTCTCTGCATGCACATCCGAGGCATTGCACATTCCTCTGCATGCACATCCTAGGTATTGCACATCCCTCTAAATGCACATCCTAGGCATTGTGCATGCCTCTGCATGCACATTTTAGGCATTGTGTATCCCTATGCATGCACATCCTGGGCATTGTGCATCCATCTGCATGCCCACCCGAGTCATTGCGCATCCCTCCTCATGCACATCATAGGCATTCCACATCCTCTGCATGCACATCCTAGGCATTGTGCATCTCTCTGCATGCACATCCTAGGCAGTGTGCATCCCTCCTCATGCACATCCTAGGCATTGTGCATCACTCTGCATGCACATCATAGGCATTGTGCATCCCTCTGCATGCACATCCTAGGCCGTGTGCATCTCTCTGTATGCACATCCTAGGCATTGCACATCACTCTGCATGTAAATCATAGGCATTGCACATCCGTCTGCATGCACAACCTAGATATTGCACATCCCTCTTCATCTGTTCCAAACTGGTGAAATGATATGTGCGTTTTCTCTCATTTGGAAAATAACATTTTAATAAGGGATTGATTTCTATTTGAGGAATTGTCCCTAATCCTAACTATGCTTAAAATGTATATAACAAAGCCGTCCACATTTTTACTAGTGTGCTGCCTTGATATTGGGCATGTATTATTAATTCTGTATACAGTTACAAATTCATGATGACATGTTATGACACATGCAGTCACCAATCCTTCAAAAATTACATCTACTATACTCCTTGTTAATACCTTATTTTCCTGGCAGTCACAATATGTAAAGTGAAGCTTTACAAAACAAGTTGCTAACATTATAGTCTAGAATGCCCCAGTTAGGCCGTCAAATGACAGTTAATGCTTCATATGCTTGAGGAGCACCATATGTAATATGCAGCCACTCATGCCCAACTACTTCCATCTTTTTCAGGCGAAGTGCGAAATTACCCATCCCATCCCATGCCTCATAGGCACTGCAGTGTTGCCACCAGTATGCATATGCTGCCTCTCAGCAGTGTCCCCAAACCCATCCATCGTCCCATCAGGACAGATGACTGCTAGCCCACACACCACAGATGCCAGGCCGCACACTTGCCAGCCCTTCTTTGCCCAACATTGAACACCTGCAGGCCATGCATATGGCAGCAGTGTGCGGTACAAGTCCCAATAACATAACACAACATGACAAAACCACTGCTAGTTCTTACCTCAAATCCATGCATGTAGATCCCACATTTGAGGCTTCGGAGCTACTCCTTCACTGATGAAACCATCTTCCTAAAGCTTAAACTTGATTTCCTTCTTCCTGCTCCCACCACGTCAGCAATGAAGAGAATTTCCCACAAATCACCACACCCTTAACCATGCAGCAGCTAGGACAAGGCATCCTCTGGGGAAGCAGGAGTTAAATGGATGAGAATTACTTAAATTAAGCATTGCTTTCATCCAAACCTTGTGTTTTCTGTTGTTGTACCTTTTTTGTATACGTTTCGTAGGAAAAAGTGATGTAAATTGTAGCCATGCCCGAATTTTAGCAGCATCTCAGACTCCTATAGAAAGTGTTTGTCAGTTTACACATGATGATGGTTTTGCAGCCGGTGTATGTGACTTAGCACTGATGTGAGACACAGATGAGAATCATACAAACCAAATAAAGGAGTGCGCATAGTATAGCTTGAATAGTGTAGCATTGCATGGCATAGCATAGCATGACAGCATAATGTATTATGCAGGGACTAACCATTAATGTTATTAACCTACCTAACAATTTACGTCACTAACATTAATCAAACTAATCTAATTAGTGATTAGAGTGGGATTAGCCTAGGTCATAGCCCACAGTGCAAACTATAGGTATAAACTATAGGTGCAGACTGTGGATGATGGCTTCGAAAATTAAATGCACACCTTGCACACTTATCCACAGTATGAACGTGAGGCTCAGGGTGTGATGAAACTGCAGAATTAAGTTTGCAAAGACAACTCATTATTTGAGCAGGAAGCACATCATGGAAATGTTGCCTATTCATTCGAGCCTGGAGGAGCAACGCTCTACAAAGGTGACTGATAAAAAACAAAAAGACTTTTGGAAACTTACTGAAAGGCTGGCAATACTTCAGGCATGATTGATGGGTGACCTCACGGCCAAGGAATGGTGATATAATATACTTTATCTACAAAGCTATAAGAAAAGTGGAATGGCAGGGAAAAGGCTTTAAAAGGAAGAGAGAGTGAGAAGGAGAGACCTTCTGTCGAGAGAAAGGTGGGGGGGTCAGGAGAAAGGGGGATCAAAAAGAGATTTGAGAAAAAGGAAAGAAAATTGGGGAGTTTTGGTGGTTGCTGTGGAAGGTTTTCCGAGATTGAGCGCAGCTGCCATGTGTGCTGAGAGTCTGCAGGAGAGAAAGGAGGAAGTTGGAAGTTGGGTATCACTGAACTGCCAAGGTTGATGGGGGCACAGCGTCCATGTGCTTTGGAGATGGGATTTTGCTGTCAGCGGTGCAGACACAGCATTTTTAAAGCGCTTGGTTAGCATAAGATTAAAAATTAGAATGTAACTAAAAAAGAATTATCTCATGCTCTTTTCTAAGACAATGGACAATAGAGACTTGTTCTCTGTGCATAATTAGTCACTTGCAGGATTGCAAAATCACCCCAAAATATTCCAAAGTTGTACAGATAGCTTTGCATTGCTGACAAGTTCTCTTGTGGGATGTTTGGAATATAAAAAAAGGGATTCAGATAGTGTTCATATTTGCTGAGTTGTCTAGAAATGAATAAATGTGAAATGTTCCATGTTCTGCTACGTAGAGAAGAGACAACACGTTGGCATTTTACTAATGTCTGTTTCCATGTACATGAGTGTTTTATGCTGTTCTACGTTTTTTTTCTAACTATGTTTTGGGAAACCTCATTTGGATTCTGTCCTATGTTGAACCAATCCAGATACAAGCCAAAGAGCACTATTATAACAAATGTGTGGCCTATCATTGCGTGAGTATTCTTTCACAATATAAAGGGTTGTGTGTTCAGCTTTGCACTAAGATTGGGATTTTAGACAAGCGGATCAAAATGAAAAAAGGACCTAACTGCAAGCTAATTCCCTATGTTGTAGATACATGCTTTTTCAGGTGGTGAAAATAACCAGAGATATAAAACATCCTACAATCCTTAGGCATCCAGTCTGGTGACAGTAGAAAGAAGTAGGTGTGAAGTGATGAAGTTCAAAGATAGTCCTGATAGCAAAGTTAATGATCTTGTCGAGAAGACAGAAAGCATAAATGGGGAGACCAAAAGAGGATGCTAGCACAGTAGTTAAGCATAGAAAAGAGAAGAATGGTTAAGAGATGCTTGGTGGTGGTGAAAGCAAGGTGGTACCTGATTTTCCTAATATTTAGAATATTGAGGCAAGCAGTGAGGAAAGTAGAGAAGGTGTGAGAAGGGTTATGAATGGCACTGAGTTATTTAGCTGACGAAGAGTAGGGGAGTGTGTCGGGTAGAAACTGGATAGGCAGTGGAAGACATGGGAGAGAGGATTTGGCAGGGAAGATGAGCACCTCTGTTTTGACACAGTTCAACATCAGAGATTTATAGAGGAGCAGCCAAGTGCCCCTGATGGAAGTCCTGCCCCCTCCTAACTATATGCTGGAAGCCAGAAATTGTGCAATGTTTGACACCAACTGTTATGACCATTCAACAGCGAATCTTCGAGAAAAGGTATCCCCTAAGAAAACCCTATCAGATGTATTCCCGAAGAGGTGACATCTCATGGAGGAGGTTCCTGAACGAACAAGTGTGACACACAAAAAAGACTGGCTGAAGAAGAGAGTGTATGAACCTTATAGAATCAGTTGACGAAGTAAAGAATCGAGTAAACTTTCATATGCAAAATGAAGATTGAACGTGTGAAGACCCCCTACAGCATATGCAAGCCGTTGAATAACTGTACGCACGCTGTAACACAAGTAGACTAAGTGATCATAGAAGTTGTCTATACGTAGTGAATAGATTGCAGGCAGAGCCGCCATTATATAGAAGCTGGACATCAGTGTCACAACTTTAGTAAGTTCTAACCCATGAAGAGAAGGGCTGAAGGCTGTGTCGCAGCAAAGAATTAGCCTAGATCGTGGATGAGTCTGGAAGGGTTTTCTGGCCTGATGTCAAGGCTGAAGCAGCCAAAAACTAGTTATCTATTCTTGAAGGCAGTAATCATGAAAAGCCGAATCATCGCTTGTCAAGGTTCAAAGAAAGAACTCCATGAGTGCCAAGTTTTATTCATTTAAGACAATGAAATGCTGCAAGATGGGCCTAATTGCAGTGTCCTTTCACGTGAGCCAAGGATGGAAATAGAGTTGGAAATGCAGTCCCAGAACTATGATAGCACATGCTTGCACTCCCCTATAGTCTCAGAAGCAAGGATACTTTGCAAGACCAAGTTCAAAGACAATCTTCATGGCATGAGGCATGGGTTATGAGAGATGATGGGCTAATTGGGTGGGGAGGTAATGTCATGTCCATCTCCGAGCACCTTGGGTAGAGCTTACGTGCTGCTAGTGAGCCGAATTTTCCAGAAGGGCACAAGTGTGCCAACCAATTATAGAGGGCCATATAAGAAAGGGTCTTATAGTTTGAGAGCCAATGATGTCCCGTGTATCTAATAAGTGTTGAAGATAACTTGCACTAGGGGTGGGCATGAGTTGTCCATCTGACAGAAGAGACCCAATCACAACCCGACCCCTTATAGAAAGTATACTTAGATGTTCCCCTTTATCCTATCACAACCCCCTGTACGTTTTTCTTATTTGCCACGTAGTATGACATCACGTATGATGAATTTTTACTATATAAGTATCATTTTTTATGAAATGCTTCGTTTTTATGAACATCTGTTCCTGTCCATTGTAACTCCCTGTTTTAAACAAATGATAATAAAACTGTTGAAGTTGCCATCTTCCTGAGTTGGTTCCGTTATTTGGTGTAAGAGTTACTCTGCTTCCTCTCCACCTGATAAAAAGGGCCCTAACGCTCATGTGGTGGCAGTGTCAAATGGTTCAAAAAGATCCAAACTAGTTTGTCCCCAGTCTTTCAGAAGGACGGTACCCTCCGCTATTTACCCGGAAGATCGCAGGGTTTCCTGTGGAGATCGGCTAAATAGAAATCTTGCAAGAAGAACCGAGATGGTGGGCAGGCTGCCCTTTGACGAAATCCCAGCCCGGTTTCCACAGGTGCTCTGCGTACTTAATGCAAAGTGATTGGTTGGAGGAGGAGATGATACCGAGGGCCATGAGTCGATTAACGGACTAATGGTGAGTAGACTAAGGGGAGTGGCAAATTAAGGGAACAGGGTTGTGGTAATTTTAAAGTAACAGGAAATTTTGTGTGAAGATAGAGAGAGTAGTGCCTAGAGGCCTGGCTCAAGAGAGCTCCTGAAGAAATGGTCTCTCACTTCAGTGGGAGTCAATAGGCTACGTGTGAACAGGTTCACATAAGGAGATGATTTAAACTCTGTGACAGAGTATTTGATTAGAGGCAAGGAGAAAATGGTGATCACAGGGTATTTTTAGTCAATGTGTAAAGTCGACTAGTCTGTCTATGTATTATGTGTTGAGTAAAGGTGCTGAGAAGTGATAGAAGTTGTGAAGGAGTTCAAACGAAGTTAAGGAGGTATAAGGATTATCTATCTAGTGAAGTGGTCGGTACCAATCCAGAGATAATTGAAAAGGTAGAGGCTTGAGTGGCGATTGTTGGAGCATACTCATATTTATTGTTTTTTAAAAGTATTGAAAAGGTGGTGAAGGTGTTTTATAAAATCTGGTAAGCATTGACAGTCAATTGAAACTCGTCAAAATGGGATGGGAGACACTTCTCTGATGCATTTATGTAAGACACTGTCAAATCACATGCCCAAGTTCAAGCAGTGTAGTCCAGAATGGGTGAAAGGCACAGCAGATAAAAAGTTCATGACGTGGCCACAAGGGGGATCACTGTCAAAAGCAGGTCTGCAACACATGACCACATACTTGCACGCTGCATACACAGGAAAGACATTGGAGAAAAGGCTAGCGATTTTAGAGCTTTGGAAGATATATCAGGAAGAAAGGGAAGATCCGTCACCCGAACAGTGTGTGTTTAACCAGTGTAAGGAGGAAGGTGTTGAGCCATCAGGTCCCCTTACCTTGCCTGAGGTGAAATACGATAGTGCATAAGAAATAGGGTTGTATCTTTAAAGGAAATTAAAGCAGCAACAGGGTATAGTAATCGGATATACGAACCATCCGCTTATAGCAGTGACGATAGTCAAGAGGAAAGTAAGAGAAAAGAGGAGATCTTTAAGATCATACAAAACAAAGAAGAGAAGAGTGAGTGATCGAATGTATCGACAGAAATGGAAAGGGAGATTAAGAGATTGAAAGGGGAAAAGGATAAAGTTGACAAGGTAATGCTCATACAGAACAAATGGATGGGTGGACAGATATTACTCAAACTAGATGGGAAAAGCATTGAGGAAGTAAGGCAATGAGAAGAGAAGTACAAACCAGATAGAAAAGACATGGAGTGAGAAAACAGATTAAAGGAAGAAAGAGCAGGGAACAACAGGAACAGAGGTATCAGGTGGAGGAAGAGAAAAAAGAGGAGTGGGTATAAGAGCAAAGAAAGTACGACAATAGGTGTAGAGCAATAAAAGATAGAGATACATGGAAAAGGAAGAGAGAGGAGGAAGCACAGAAATTAAGGGACAAAAGAATACAGAGACACAGAGAAGAGGAAGAAAGGAGAGCAGGAGAGAGGAGAGAAGAACTAGGCAAGAGGGGAGAGAATTAGAAAGGAGATGAGCAAATGAAGGGAGTTAGATGAAGAATTAGAGTATAGAAAGAGACAGTGGGATCTTGATAATAGCCTCATTCGAAAGGAGCCATTAGGGCCAAGAATGCAATACGATGGGACAGAATAGAAGAGTTCCTTCCACTAAAGGGAGCAACGTCAGGGGTATCTAGAGTTGTATTAGAAGAAGAAAACTTTGATATAGGAAGTATCACAGATAGGGCCGATAAGACCTATCAAGAATTAAAGGAAGTTAGCATATCTGGAAGCCGAGGGAAAGGAGATCAATCCCTAGCATTTCAATCATGAGGCAAAGGGGAAAATCTGTTTAGTCTCGAGCACAAAGCCTTATCCTTAAGCAGATTGAACTTGAGTAAGGGTGAAGGGGATGAAAGTCACACTAGTTGGGGACTCGACATGTCAGATGAGGAAGGAGAATCCTTCCTTGTGGCAGAGGGACGGAGCCTGTTTTTCCTCTGAGGGAAGCCTGCACATGGACAAGGAAGTGAGATGGTGGAATCTAGAACAATCTAAGGAGGGCATGCCAGATCCCATTGCATACCCAGAGCGTCCCCGAGGACGATCATATAGTGAGTAGGGGGAATCACTGCCATATGTGAGCAGGGTAAGGTCACTACCAGTAAGGAGCTGGACATGGACAATTGTCCCTGCCATGGGCAGACAGATGATGGGAGCCGACTGCAGGTTAGGGTTTATGCAGTTTCCCTTATTGTAAAAGGGGGAGCAAGACCACAGTATCTTCCATGGCCACAGCTGGACAAGGATAATTTAAGATGCAAACTCCTGAGTTTGACGTCGGGCGCTGGGAAATGGAAATATGAGTTAGAGAAAATGACGGGAGGAAACACATTGTCAATAGCGGACATTAAGGGTCTCCTGGCAGCTCTTCCTGGGGAAAGAGCTGATGACATATGGAGGAGAGCAGGCTATTCAAGTGTGACAGCACAGAACACAGCGCACAATGGAGTGCTGTTTAATAATTGCAGAGCAAATGCGTGGAGGGGCCTCGGGGTGCAGTATCCTAACACATCAGATATGGGTGCAATTATGACATGTAAGATGAAGGAAGACGAAGACCATATTTCTTACATTCAGAATATTCAAGAGCATTGGCAACTTAAAAAAGGGGAGCTGTGGGAAAAAACAGTGGCATTATGTTACCATATTTTACGTCAGGGATTGCCTGAGCAAGTACAAAGGCAAATAATGAAATAAGTGGGAATGAGGGCAAAGCCGTGGGCTGAAATACAGCAGACAGTAGTGCATCAATGTGGGCTCTTGCTGGAGGAAACCACGGAAGAACGATGAGGCGAGGAAAATGAGGAAGCCAAGTTAGTTCAAAATAAATTGTCAAAATTTGCCATAGAAGGGGCGGTATTGACAAGCAGGAAAGGGTTCGGGATGCAGCAACCACTGGGTGCATCGCAGGTGAATAACTAGGGCCTAATGGAGCAAGGAGGAAATGGGTTCATGCCACGAGGCAGGGGTATGGGCGACAGAGGAGGAAAGGATGGATTTCAAAACAATCAAGGTAGCTTTCAAAATGCAAAGAATGAGAATTAGAATACACAAGGAGGATTAACAAATGGGGACTAGTCAGGCAGGCTCCCCCTGTATGTTGGACTTGTTTGATGACAGGGCACATTGCACACGTATGTCAGAGCCAAGGGAATATACAGAATGGCCAATTTTCAAGAGGGGGAAATCTTATCCTCCCCTATACAGCACACAAACTAGAGGAGGGTTTGCCCAAGATCAGACAGTGCATCAGGCACAAGCGCCGCAAATGCAACAGGCACAGCAACCAGAGCAAGTGAAAATGAATCCACCACAAGGACAGTCGCAACACACCCCCATGCATACCCAACAGTATGCAAACACAGGACAACTACTGACACCCTGAATAGGTGGTGTCTCTGTGGTGGGAGGGAATCCTTTCACAGGTACAGGGGTATGCATGTACCCACAATAGGACAGTTTACAGGGTGACTTAATGTGTTCAGTACTATGCGTGACACATGACCCCCGAAGAGGAACGAAGGGTCGATGAAACGATAGGAGGCAAATCTTTTTTCCTTTTTAGTAGACACAGGGGCTTCTCGTTCATGTATACAAGAGGGAAAGTATCCGATGTCGGGGATTGCCATGAATGCTCAAGGGTTCTCTGGAGATACAAGTCGAGTTCCTTTTACTGATGAATTACCAGTCTCTATAGGAGAGTGTGACATGTCTGTTCCATTGTTGTATTCACGACAGACACTAGTTAACATTTTGGATAGAGATTTGATGACAAAACTTACATGACAATTTCATTTACTGACAAAGGAATAGTGTGTTCCACTCCCGGAATACACTACTTAAATGTGGGCGAATTTATACTGGCGTTCACAAGGCAAGTGGCCTCATTTATGGGGTAAGCATTCTATTGACATGGCTACCTGGCTTAGAGGTAAAACTGTGAGGATACCTGACAAATTATTGTTCAGACCCCAGATACCTATGGACAAAGAGGGGGGACAGACTATCGCTATAGAATTAAAAGCAGCCATAGTACAAAGGGAATAGGCTATGCTCGAAGGAACGGATGATGAGGGTAGACCATGGAATGTTTAAAGAAAACCGAACAAATTATGAAGTAGTGTTCTTCATGAGCATTACAAACTGGATAAGAATAGAGGAATGGGAGATTCTACTGCGAATGGCAATAATAAGAGAGCGTCCAGCATTTTTTGGAGAATACTTATTGAAAGTGCCCAACTTCCTTTGGTCCACAGGCTGTTATGACATAAGTTTATTAAAAGGAATAGGAGAGGTCAAAATAAAGCTGATGCCAGGGGCGATTTTACCTCGAGCAGGACTACACCCCATATCTCGATAGGCCAATGAGGGTATATTTAAGACCATGTCAGCACTGATGAAACAAGGTATTCTAGTACCATCTGAATCATTGTGTAATACCTCAGTGTATCCTATCAAAAAATCAAAGGTAGGGTTGAGGAGATTTTTAGAAGACATGAGACCAATTAACCAGATTGTAGAGGCTGATTTTCCTCTAGTACCTAACTCAGCGATGATGCTATGTAGTATCACAGTGGAAGCTCGATATTTCACGGTGATCGATTTGAAAAATGCGTTTTCTCGATTACGTTGCACAAAGACTCACAAAACTTGACTTTCTTTACGTTCTGCCAAACTCATCTGAAACAAACTTGCTTGCCTCAAGGGTACTGTGAGTACCCATCAATCGTTAACAGACTCCTCCAGGTGGATTTAGGAAATATTGATCTTTAGAGTGCAGTGAAACAATACGTAGATATAATTTTAATTTGTAGCATGACAGAAGATGAGTGCAGGCATGACTCGATTCAGTTGATGTCTATTTTAGCAGACAAAGGATATAAGGTAGACAAGGAGTAATTGCAGTATTGTCAAGAAAAGGTGTCATACATAGGACAGTTGATTTCACATGAAACACCTGAAAGAGCTGTGGCAATTATGAAACCTACAAAACCAAACACAGTGAAACAGATGCAACAATATTCGGGGATATGTAATTATGTTGGAGCCTGGGTGTTTGACTATAGCACATATATGAGACCTCTCTTGCAGACTTCAAAGAAAGCAAAAGTGAACAAGGTAAAAATAGAATCAACTGCGGCAATGGAGGAAGGGTTTGAGGAGTTGAAGAAGGCAATTTGCACGGCTGCCGTTTTGGGAATTTCCAATTATGCTGAGGAGTTTTTCTTATTATCACACACACATTGGATAGTCAAGACAGCAGTGCTTACACAGAGAACTACATTGGGATAGAAGCCTTTAGCGTATTGCAGTGGGATTTTATACCCAGTTATAAAAGGACACTTTCCTTGCGAACAGTCATTGGCAGCTGCTGTTCAATTGAGAATTCTACAAGTATTGCCATGGGCTGCTCTATGACTCTCTCTGTGGAGCATTATTTGTTTGCCATTTTAAAGAAACCCAAAGGTACATTGACATCCCAGAGCGCTTTGGTTCATGAGGTGATTATTTGGAACGCAATGATTAAAATTCTCAGATGTAAAACAATGAATTCTGCCACATTCCTAGCTGAGCAATAGCAGACGGCAATCATGCGCATGACTGTTGTAATTAAGTTGTGTTTTATGATGATATATCTTGTGTGAAAGAAAATGCTTTGTCAGAAGGGTACATTTTCTTCATTGATGGTTCTTCGAAAATTGATTAGACAAGTGGGGAAAGACATTCTGTTGCAGCAGTAATAAGACACAAAGAAAATAGAATATTTGAAGTTGAAGCAAGTGCAAGGCTATTGGCTCATTTTTCAGCATAAGCAGCATAATTAGTGGAACTTATTGTCACGCTCGAAAACCATGAAGTGCAGGAAGTGACAGTGTACAGTGACTCCACCTATGTGACGTCAACCGTACATGCAGGGCTGGCACATTGGAAAAGGAGGGGCTACCTCAGAGAGGATGGCACTCAAGTGCAACATGCAACTTTAATGGACAGGCTTACTAAGGCACTACAACTCCCAGTGGCCATAGCGGTAATTAACTGTGCAGCTGATACTAAGCAAACAGATTTTATTTCTTGCGGGAATGAAGCCACAGCCATAGAAGCCAAAAGGTTTGCATATTCTCCAGACATTTCAAGTTTTGATACTCCAAGTGTGAGGGAGAAAGTAGTCATGACTATGATAATGCAAGAAGGGTTTAATAATTTGCCAAAAACCCAACTAATGGAGATTCAAGGAAGTGCACAACAGGAAGAGCAGAAATTATGGAAGCTAAGGGGGTGTTCTTTTTCCCCCACAGAGGCATTATAGTGACAGGATAGCAATGGATAGCCTTTGATGTCAGTAGCATTGTTAAAAATCAAACTAGAGCAAATGTATTACTCGCGCATGTTACCAGTGAGAAATTTGTTAGAACATGTTGCATTCTTTATAGTGAACTGCATTGTGTGTTGAAGATTTACTGCTGGGCATACACTGAGAATGATTAGAAGGAGTTATTCCTCGACTGAGTGGTCCTTTTCAGCATTTACATCTTGATTATATGTTGATATGCTGCTAGTATGTAAAGGATATAGGTATCTGATAGTGTTGGTGTGCCCCTTCTCTAGGTGGATTGAGGCAGGTCCGTGTACACACCCTGACACAACTTGCGCAGCAAAGTTTTTAGTGGGTGAAGTCTTTCCAAGATGGGGTGTGTGTGAAGTGCTGAGATCCGACAATGTGTCCCATTTTGTTAATGAAGTATTTGAACAAATAGGGCTTCGATTGAGCATTAAACACAAGTTTTCTTCAGCTTATCACCCACAAGCGATTGAAATATGTGAGAGACTCAACGGCCTCCTTAAGGAAAGGATTTCCAAAATCAAACTGACTATGAAGAAGGGATGGTTGTACTGGCTGCCCTTAGCTTAATATGCCCTACGGAATCAGCCTGGTTCAGACTACCACCTCACCCCACACAAAATAGTGACAGGAAGGCAAATGAGAATGCCTCTTACACCTCCATTGAGGTGTAGTAGAGATGCACATAGTACAGCTAAACTGTTAGGTGATGAATTAAACAATTATTTGAAATGTATGCTCTCTAGCATCTCTCTCATTTCAGATCAACTCACGCGTCAGGGCGGTCGTCTCATAACACAAATGAAGACCATTCAGCAACCGGATCACCAGAACTATTATCAGCACCTAAACTGTTCATTGGTGACACCGTTTCCATAAGGAAGTTTACCCCAAAGTGGCACAAGCCATGTTTCCTGGCCCCTTTTGCGTTGAAAATATCACCGACCCTCTGCAGAAACAGTCCAAGGCAGGCATGCTTGGCTCCAATTAAATTATATAAAACTATACAATGGTGAGACCACCCCTCCCACTGTTGCCAATCCAGCATTAAGACAAGAAGAATTTCAGCATGTGCAGATCGATGACAAAGAAGAAGGATGATAAAGCGACCAGTTAATAATGTAGATTTTGCATTTGGACTGTGACTCAATGGGATAGATATTTTAGTGGGAGTACAAAACCTTGCTGAGAGTCATAGGAATCTATTGAAAATTGAACTTTAGAAATCACATAGATGTATTAAGATTATGACTGATCGACAGTGTTTAATACAGATTTGGAAACATGCTCAATATTCAGACTCATTTCTCACTGCACATCTGTTTGATTGAATCTATGGTGCTCATCGATGAGGATGTGCATAGGCTTGTGCTTGCTGTTTTTGTATTTATCCTTCAAGCTTATCCTGCTCTTGTCAGAAGAGACGTTGAAGATCACGCTTTTTTACAGCATCCTGAAAATGGCCCTGTGATCAGGAGACTGCTCATAGCGATAATAGAAGAGATATTGCAATTACAGGAGTAAAAGTATTTTTTCCTTAAACGATTGTAGTGAAAATGAGTAATGTTGAAACTGTACAATTTTAGGGAGTGAACAAGTCTGGCTCGTCCCAGGATGGAAAGAAAGATGGATGGCCATAATATTGTGCATAGTATACGCATGTACGATTACTCTTCTTGTCTGTCCCTCCTGTTTAACACTCTCTATCACATGCTCCTAATAAAGCAGATGTCCCTTTCGTTCTGCCCACTATGAAAACCACTTTTTATTCGCTCTGTGGTCAGTACACAAACCTAGAAAATGGGAGATATAAGAGAAATGCAGAGAAAGATAGTGAAGGGATAAAGACCTATTTAGACAATACAGCACATTTGGTTAATAACATCTGGTATCAACACATGAGAAAGGTGGGGAAGAGATCAACTAAGGAGAGGTGCTATGTCTATTCTCTCATACCCTATGCCTTGAATACAATACAAACTTTCATCTCTAGAGAAGTTCCAGAACACGGTGCCAGATGTCTCATTCATCTAGCAGCAAACATGACTAGATTTGTTCAAGGAAGTTGGGCCACTTTGTGATGGAGATCGAAATGGTCGTTTCCATTCCAGGATTATTATATCATGACTACACAGATGGAAAAGGAGCCTGCATGGAAAAATAAGATGCTTATGTATCCTGCGACAGGACAGGAAGAGGTAGTTGTTGCAGAGATGAAGAGACTGCACTGCCCTGATAAAACAGAAATAGCTGGATCGCCTGGATTTTGGGAACAAACATAAGTCTTAGTCTATGGACGAGTGAAATCCAAGAAAGGGTGGCAAGAAGGATTGATGTCCAGTGCAGCTCATCTATTGAAACCAGAATATGTACAAGAGGTGCAGAGAGTGAACAATAGGGGTTTGAAGTCGTTGGCCAAGCATGCCAAGCTGTTGACATGGGTAGAAGATGAATCAGGTCCTTTGGTTGTGAGTCCATTGGCAAATACAACATTGTGCTTACAGAGACATGGAAAGAAGCATGTGAGAGATAATAAGGGCTGCAAAACTACAGTTGATGTTACTAGAATGGGAGCAGGGACAGCCATCCTGATGGATTGATATTGGGATTGTGGGCCCAGGGCCTACATGAAGTTACCCAAGGATTGGGGAGGGACGTGTTCCTTGGTGCTCATCCATGTTCCAGCTTTAGTGATTACTCAGAGTGATCTGAACATTGGTGAATTTCCGAAAGTAGATGCCCATTTGAGAAGGAGAAGATTGAACAAAGAGAGATAATTATTTCTCATGGAAAACAATAGAAGCCTTTGACGCTAATCCATATGAGCACAGGTTGTTTAGCCAGACAGCTGCAATATTTAGGACTATCTTTATGCCTGGGGTCCAGATGGTGGCTAATGCTAAATGGTTGCAGATTACCAAATGGGAGCTTCTGAAGACCATCAACACCATCATAAAGGGATAAAGGGAAGAATTGAGGGTTATTTGACTCATGCCCCTACAGAAAAGATATGTCCTTGACTTGATCACTGTGATAGAAGGAGGAGTTTGTGGCAAAATTGAGCCATCTTGTTGCACATTCATAGCCTCTCATGATGACGAGATTGGGACCTTGACAGAGGCCATAACATTGCTGATGAACCTACATAATACGATGGAAGACGAGACAAAAGATGTCACAGTTGATAGTTGGCTTGCGTCTATATTATCAAGGGTTCCACACTGGATGGCGAACATCTTCAAGTTTCTTGGAGCAGTACTAGTAATGGTGATGTTTGGGTTATGTGTGATTAGGATAATAATTACACAGTGTAAGAAGACTGCAAAGAAGGCAGTAGGAATGAGATCATGAACAATGTCGAGTCAGGGTTGGGACCCAAGGAGTTGACAGGTGAAGATATCAGAAAATATATAGAAGTCAGCATTGTGTCGCCTGAGGGGATGAAGTTCCTGCATCCAAGAAATCATAAAAAATATGTGGGATGGTGGGTTTATTGTAATTCAAAGACAGTGCAGCTACATGACCTGGAGTGTGGATGAACATATAAAGTCAGCAGGATCCCCGAAGGGAGTAGTGAAGATCTGGACCCTGAAGAAGCACTTCTTCAAAAGAAAATACCAAAATGTGGTGAAAGTGTGGTCGATGAATCAACAAGAGGGGGGAGTGTAGAGGAGCAGTCAAGTGCCCCTGCAGGAAGTCCTGCCCCCTTCCACCTATATGCTGGAAGCCAGAAATTGTGCCATGTTTGACACTGGTTGTTTTGACCATTCCATGTCGAATCTTTGAGAAAAGGTATCCACTCAGAAAACCCTTTCAGATGTATTCCTGAAGAGATGACAATCTCATGGAGAAAATCCCTGAAGGAATATAGAAGAGCATGTAAAGAAGTTGGTGACATCACAAGAAACAAGCGTGATGCAGAAAGAAGACTGTCTGAAGAAGAGCGTTTATGAAACTTATAGAATCTGATGATAAAGTAAGCAATCGAGTAAACCTTCATATGCGAAATGAAGATTCCACATGTGAAGAGCATTGCAGAAAATGCAAGCCGCTCAATATCTGTACAGACGTAGTAACACAAGTGGACTAATTTATCATAAAAGCTAGATATACATAGTCAATAGACTGCAGGAGGAGCCACCATTATATAGAAACTGGACATCAGTGTCACAACTTTAGTAAGTTCTAACCCATGAAGAGAAGGGCTGAAGACTGTATCGCAGCAAAGAATTCACCATGATCGTGGATGAGTCTGGAAGAGCTGTCTGGCCTGATGTCAAGGCTGAAGCAGCCAAGAACTAGTGATCTATTCTTGAAGGCAGTAATCGTGAGAAGCCAAATCATCCCTTGTCAAGGTGCATAGAAAAAACACCATGAGTGCCAAGTGTTATTCATTTAAGACAATGAAATGCTGGAAGATGGGCCGAATTGCGGTCTCCCATCACGTGAGCCAAGGATGGGAATACACTTGGGCATGCAGTTCCAGATCTATGAAAGCACTCCCCTATGTTCTCAGAAGCAAGGATACTTTGCAAGCCAAGTTCAAAGACAATCTTCATGGCAGATGGCATGGGTGATGAGAGATGATGGGCTAATTGGGTGGGGAGATAACGCCATGTCCACCTCTGAGCACCTGGAGTAGAGCTTACATGCTGCTAGTGATACGAATGTACCAGAAGGGCACAAGGGTGCCAACCAATTGTAGAGGGCCATATAACAAAGGGCCTTATAGTTTGAGAACCAATGATGTACTGTGTATCTAATAAGTGTTGAAGATGACTTGCACTAGGTGTGGGCATGAGTTTTCCACCTGACAGTAGAGACCCAATCACAACCTGACACCTTATACAAAGTATACTTAGATGTTTCCCTTGATCCTATCACAACCCCCTGTAGGTTTTTCTTATTTGCCATGTAGTATGATGTCACGTATGACAAGTTTTTACTATATATGTATAATTTTTAATGACATCTGTTGATGTCCGTTGTAACTCCCTGTTTTAGACAATTGATAATAAAACAGTTGAACTTGCCATCTTCCTGATTTGGTTCCATTATTTGGTGTAAGAGTTACTCTGCTTCCCATCCCCTGCATGACGCACAACCTGATAAAAACGGCCCTAACGCTCAGATTGCACAGCCATCCAATATATAATGGCAGAAAGACAATTGAACATTTTGATAGAGAGATCAGAGGGGAGTACAGGAAAAGAGAAGAAGACTTGGGTGTCATCAGTGAAGAGTTGGTACGACAAACCAAAAGACGAGATTAGTGACCCATGAGCAGACATGTAGCGTTTAAAGAGGAGAGGACCCAAGACAGAGCCTGTGAAACATCAACAGTTAGTGGAGTGATATGCTTAATGTTGTTGCTCCAGGAGACAGAGAGTTGGCGAGTTTTCATGAAGGATTCAGTCCAAGCAAGGGCTCAATAGCGAATCCCATAAAGAAAGATAACACTAGAGGGTGCTAGAGAGCCTAACCAAGATAGCTGCTCCCCTGTGAGCTCCTCACTGAGCTCCCGAAATCCTGCTTCAAATCGTGCCTTTTGGGACCAAATAGACACCAGACCCTCACAATCTTTCCCTGAAAGCCCAGTGACCCCTCTGGTGCACCTGTCTGGGAGCGGCAGCCCCGACAACACAAGTACCAAGCAGCAGGGACTCACCAGCATAAGCAGCCGTGACTGCTGCGACGTGCGGAGGCCCCGTGGTGACTGCTAAACTTGACTCGCTTTGGTAAGCCCTCATCGTAAGAACCAGATACAGCAAACAAAACCGGCATAGGAGGCAAGCCATCAGCCCCGCCATCTGCCCCAGAACCCAATACAGCGGACACCGTTGAGACAAGCCGCAGGACATGCGGTGCTGAGGAGTGCAGCTTCCTCGCCATGGGCGCTCTGAAACACTTGTGTATAGGCATGTTACAAATGCCATATCATATCATATCATACCAGGGTCTGGGGGCGAGGCTCCGCCGTGTGTGTCAGTGGCCTGGGCGGCTCGCCCGGGTAAGCTAAAAATCCCACCATCCTGCGCAAAGACACCGGCCATGACCATTAAGCTCGAAATCCTAGCTGGATCCGTGGCAGACGTGCATCATCCCTCGGAACCTGGCCTTCCCCGCCCCCCAAGGTAACATCACCAGTGGCAATTGCACAGCAGCTGCACGCTCGCCCCGGCGCGAGACATCCAGCTACAGGCCCCCGGTGGGGCGACCGCCTCAGAACACGATCAAGATCAGCAAAACAAAAGCCTCGCCACCACCCAGCCCCCGGGCCCACAGCTTCGGCAGGAACACAGCTTGCCCCCCGCAGCGCAGGAGTGGGGAGCACAGGGAGAGCCTCCCCATAGCCGGACCCGACTGGCAACATAAACCACTCAAGCTGGTCCCGCAGCCATAGCTGCAATCAGGTTGTGTCTTAGTATACAACGGGCCTTTAGAGGCCCAACCGTGACCCGGACCCAGGAACTGCCCTCCATACATGTCCTTGTACTGGGTGAACCATGACAGCGGAGGCTCCTTGCAGGTATAGCGGGACACACAGAGGGGCCCGGATGGTTCTGCAGGCCCTACAATAAGTAGTGTAGTGCGGGCACGTCCTGCTAGACTTGAGACCACCTACCAGGAGCACAAAGCAACAACGCACTCCCACGTTGGTGATCTGGGGGTTGGGATCATCCTTTGACCTGGTGCGCTGCAGAGGCAGTTCCGGTGGACTAGCAACTGGGGGGCTGACCTGCTGCCACGTGGGCAGTCGCGGTGTCCCACACATTCCGCCGTCAAGGCCCCAATCTCAACAATAACCACAGCCACAGATGGAGGAGGCCGGATCTGTCTAAACCACCTGGCACCCAAATACTGATAAACCGCAAGGGCAAACTGCTCTCAGAGGAACTCAAATAAATGGGCTGCGGCACTCAGTCTCTCACCCATCCCAGCAGGTGGACACAGATTGCAAACTAGCTTGCTAACCGAGCCTACCCACTGGGAAAGTACAGCAACACGCTGACACCCCTTGAGACAGAGGAGCTGGAGTCCGGGACATCCACACCAGCCTCCTCAACCATAGAAAGCCACGCACCGGGGCTATATCCACCATTGTCCCATCTTTTCGTGGTTGAAAGGGCACACCGAATACCCGTGGCCAGACCTGTCCTGGGCACACCCCATCGCCCAATCACTTCAAAGTTACTTAACTATAAAGATCGAGATACGATCCAACGACTTACAAGAGAGAAAGGGGATCTGCACTATGACGGTGTCAAGTTACAGGTGTGCCCAGACTGTTTGCAGGCAGTTCAGTTGTCTTGCAGATCCTTCACGGGAGTAAAAAGACGCCTCAGGGACAACCAGATTCAATATTCCATGCTCTTCCCTGCCAAACTGCAAATACAACATGCCGGCAAAACACAATTCTTCAATTCTCTTGAAGCGGTCAGCAGCTACCTGGAGGATATTGGATGCCAGCTTAGCTGTAACAACCCAAGACCAGACGGGGCCGACCGAAACAGAAGGGACCTGACCTGAAAATCCAAGGTATGTGAGGGATCAGAGCAACACAACCACAAACCTCACATAGAGAGCACAATGACCTGTGCCAACAAGAGAAGAGGGGCCTTGACACTACCTTAAAATCTGCTGACCGGGTGGGATCACGTCAACACTACCCAGAGACGTAACTAAACATACTATTTTGAAGAGAGCCAGCAAACTTGGCTGGGCTCTAGCGCCCGGAGCACAGCACTGTTTCACAATTTCAAGTTTAATGGGTACGTACATTGGACGGGCGAGTTGGGGGTTGCCTGTAGGGGAGGGATGGGGAGGGCTCAGAACCCATAGAATTAAACTGGGGAACTAGGCAGGGCTGCCTCTTGTCGGCTCTGCTGTTTGCGCTTGCGAAGGAACCCCTAGCAGCAAACCTTAGATCCAGACTCATGGACAACGGCCTTACCATCGGGCCACACAAACTAATCCTGTCCCTCTACGCCGATGATGTTGCCGTCTTGGTTAGAGACCCGGTGTCAAACCTAAACCCATTGATGAGGGAAGTTCTCAAATTCGGATGCCTTCTCTGGACTAAAAATTAATCACAATAAATCAGTGGTATTCCTACTGACCCCGTGTACAGCAGAATTTAGAGATGACTTTGAATTCAAATGGGAAACTTCAGGTGTCACGTACTTGGGAATAATGATGTCCAGGAATCACGATGACCTATTCCATGACAATTACGGAAAAGTGATGGGGAAACTCAGCAATAAAATAACAAGGTGGAAACACCTCCCTCTTACACTATGGGGACGAGTGTCGATTGTCAAAATGGTCGTACTAGCCAAACTGTGCTACCTGTTTGTAAACATACCAGTACTACTGACACAGGGTTTCTTCCAGCGCGTACACAGTCTATTTCTTGCGCTGATCTGGGCAACTCTGGTTCAACCAATTGCAAAAGGCGGCCTTGCATTCCCGACTTCGAGCATTATTACTGGGCTGCTCAAGCACAGTTCCTAAGTCACTGGTACTCCATTTAGTGCATCCGTCCACGCATTCAGATCAAAAGGGCCCTAGTAACACCCAACCTCCTGTGAGCAACTATCATAGGAGAACTCCCAGTACCACCGAAAACTCTAAATGTAGTACAGACCATGTAAAAGATATGGAGGAAAATCATACATAGCAACAACATCACTTTTAGGTTCTCCCCCTTTCTCCCGATGAGATTTATAGCAGGGATTCCATTCACAACCGCTGAAGTATACCTCTGATGGGCTGACAAACTGAAGATAGTCACTGTGGGGGATTGGTATGTAGAGGGCAGCTTTTTAACAGCACAACAGACCAGGGCACGAGATGGTGACTTCCCCTGGACGTCTTTCACTACATCTTTGTCTACATCAGACTCTGACTCGCTCTCAAATCTCTGTTCCCCACATTTCCCGATCAATCACCCACATGGCAGCTCCCACATGGGGTGATCCAGGCGCAGAGAGAAGGATGGCTAGTATCGAGGATAAACAGAGACCTGCTGTCCACTGCACACCGACTAGCAGCTCCAAAACTGAGATGGGAAAAGTCACTTACCGGCACAATAGATGAGGAGTAATGGTCGTACATACTGTGGCAAACGCAAACGGTATCCCTGAACTCGCAGTACAACCTCATTCATTTCAACTTCCTCCATCAAGCATACCACACTCCAGCCAGACTCCACCAACACCACTCGACTGTATCAGCTGCCTGCGAGAGGAGTGGTACGACCCCGCAGATTTCCTCCACTTAGCGTGGGAGGGCTCGACAGTCGAGCAATTCTGGGGAGAGGTGCTGAATAAAACCACTGCAATAATAGGGGAACAACTCAAACGCTGCCCCACAGTGACACTGCTGGAGTGCACCAGGCACCTCCAACCCGCATTGAGGAGACTAGCTGGACTACTGATAGTACTGGCATGACGGAGGGTAGCCATGACCTGGGGAAGAGGCCAAGTCTCCAGTACACAAAGATGGCTACAAGATGTAATGTGCTGTCACAATGTTGATGTGAGCTTCATCAAAACTCTGCATCTGCACACTCCACGGCCTGACATATGGGCGCCCTATGTTAATCATTTGTTGACACCGTCAGACTAAAATCCTGCCGTACAAACACCAATTAGCAGACTTTTAAGGGGCTACTGATATTGATATTGGGGACTGTATGGGTACAGTTACAGACCCCGGTGCAAGAGGTGGCCCAGTGGCAGTGCGGGAGGGTGGCAGGGTGAGAAGGTACCTGGGCCAAGAGGACAGAGGGTGGTCAGGTGCACGGTGCCAAGAGAGAACAGATCAGCAGGGGAGAGAGGGAGTGATGGCAGAAGCAAAGAAGAAGGTCTTGAAATGCTTCCGGAACCGGAGATGGTTCTCCTCAAGTTTTAGAGTGGCAGGGAGGCTGTTCCAGAGTGAGGCCCCATCCGAAGACAGAGATCTACCACCAGCTTGTTTCTTTGAAAAAAAACTGACCCTGAGGGAGTTAGAGGTAGAGGAGCAAAGAGCTCGAGAGGGGAGGTATTTGTGGAGGGATAGCTGAAGGTTTTTGGTACCAAGGCCCCAGAAAGTCTTGTGGCTTTCAAAAAAATACCAAAATACCAAAAAAGGCTTGTGTCTTTCTTGCGAAACGTCTATCCATTCGTTTCCCATCGTCCATTTAAGAAATATATGTGTGCAAGCATGTCAAATAATAAAGGTGCCAGGAAAAGGTGGGGGGGGGGTGGAAGGGCAGTCAAACCGGGACCACATGGCAAAGTATTTCTTTCTTTTTTCTGAGTAATGTTTGTATTGTTCGGAAAAACCACAAAATAAAGTTCTAAAAAAAAAGAAAAAGAAAGATAAGGAGATCAGAGGTATTGACAGTGTAAAGGCAGCACACGGGCACAGGAGAATCAGGATAGAGTAAAGAGTTGTAGTGTTTAGTTGGAGAAATTCTTGAGAGCAGATTTCGTCGAGTGAGAGGAGTGGAAACATGCTTGAAGGGGGTCTTGAAGGTTCTCGATGTCTGAGAAATGTGTAAGACAGTTGAACACAACATTTATGAACACTCTAGAGTAGTGCAGAAGGATGGACACAGATGATTGAAAGTCAGCCTGTAGGTTCAGGTCAGCCTCTTGCTTTTTTAGTAGAGGGATGACTGTGGACTGAGGGCAAGCAAGTGGAGTCGAAGGACAGTTTGAAGGGTTCAGCGAGGTGAGAGGCCATTAAAGAGGCAATAGGCTTGACTGGGCAAGAGTGTCAGATTGAGCACAACAGCGGTTAGCCTTCCACATAGAGATAGGACTTCTTCAGTATTAGTGTAACTAATGTAGGTGATAGAGGCAGAGGGTGGTGGTAGAGTAGGCAGAGTGTAGAATGTAGGTGAAGCTAGTGTGAGGAAAGGTCAGACGAGAGTCTCTAATTTTAGAAATGTTTGCAGCAACGATTTCTGCTAGGTTATTAGCAGTGAGAGTGGAGTTGGTAGCCATAGTTTTAAGATGAGTGAGGGGTGAGTTTAATGCGCCCTGTAGGTGGCGAGCATGGTCGGAGTGAGAGTCAATGAGGGTGACTCATCATGAGGTTTGCTCTATCATGGGTGGACTTGATAGAGTTTACAGTAGAACTGTAATGTTTTAGGTCCTTATGCAAGTGGGCACACCTTCATTTGCACAACAGCCAATGCATCTCTCTTCGGAGAGAGCACATGAATGGGGTGGCCCATGGTTGAGGATGCTGAGATTTAGGGGTGAAAGTTATCAGTAGGAAGTGAGAGGAGAGTGAGCCCTATAGTAGGGATTGGAAGCTGGAGAAGGCAATGCTATGGGAAAGACTTCAGGTGGGAAGGAGGAGAGGGAGAAGTGCAGGTCAAAGAGAAATGGCAGAAGGTTCAAATTTACTTTTAGGCAAATGATAATGCGAGATCAGGGGGTGGAAAGGAAATGGTGGTGGAATAATGGAGTAATCAGATAGATGTACAAACTAGCACCGCCCTCTAAGACAAAAACCATTTTCGAGATACTAAGGCTTGCAATTGGCATAATTTGCATTCCAAAAATGCTTTACTGATGTGGCTCTGAACTGGAGGTGAACTTCCAGTCATTGTTACCGTGTGGCGCTGTGCCATGTGTGACTTGTCTCAAATCGATTATGTCATACTTTCAAGTTTTTTTCAATTCTTTTTTTAAACCCCCCATAACTTTGCTTGTAATTATTGGAATGTGCAGATATGCATAATACTCTCATTTCAATAAGTGTTCTCTATAAAGCTATCTGCTGCTACTTTTAAAAATGCAGCGCTGGTCTTCACCAAATTCATGTTATTGGGAATAATAAAAAAATAAAAAAGATAAATAAATAGCCAACCTCATTGAAAAACACGTACCATGTTTATTTTGGTTTAAAAAAAAAACAATTATTACAGAATCAGGAAATACAATATATTGTTCTTGAACTCTCATATTATTGTCTGACACAGATTGCCTGTGGGAAGGGAAGTGCAGACTGAGGTCTACGTTTTTTAAACATATGTTTTTTAATCACAACCCCTTCAATATCATTACATGTTTTGTTTGGCCTTTACAGAGTCCCTCTTGTTTTATGCATCTTTTTAACTTGCGCTGGCAGCCTGCGCTTTGGTGCTTACTGTTCGCCCAACCATGCTCTACCGCAAAATGACTCTTCCTTCATGAACAATCGAAAAAAAAAAACTTTACCCATCTGACTCATGTAGTGCAGATAATTTGCATGCTATTACCATCTCATTAGAATAATAGCTCACGTGGCTTTCACCACATTTGCTCTACATTTCGAATCTGTGAGCGGAAACAATTTGCTACTAGAAATCTTCCAGCATTCATTAACACTAGATAAGGCTAATATCGTCCTCGGTCGGGTTCTATTAGGTAAAAATGAGTTCCATTTCTGAATAATAATTATTTCACAGCAGAAACTACAAGACAGAGCAGCATATTAAATAACAACATTTGAGAGAGCAGTACATTAACCTGTGCTATCTCCGTTTGTGTGTGGATTGGCAGATGAGTAAACACACACAGCCATCATAGTGAAAAAGGGGTGTTTTAAAGAGGCATAACTCTGAAAACTAACATTATTATACTTTTGGATTAAGAGTCACCTACTCCTGTGTGCTAATTCATAGTGTATTTCATAGTGCATTTCCAACTCTGCAGCGTTGAAAGGATTAAATAACATGAACCCTTTATTAGGTGCACCACGTTTATTGTAGCAGCAACTTTGCTGGGTACTTTCTGAACTGTCCTATTAAAATCTAAAGTGCCGAAGAGGATTTAGAGAGGCTGATCCATAGAATGTTTGCTGGTCTAAAAGGCATTTGCAACCGCAATAAATAGGAAAGTCGTAATGGCGACTGATTCATCAGACAAAATATAGTAAATTACCCCCTGATCACCTGCCTATGTCAAAGCTATAATTAAGCAGCCTACTATCTTTCCCATCCTTGCCCTAGTGGTCGAAGCGAGCGGGAACCGTCGCAAGCAGCGTTCCACTACTTTTATTTTTTGCTGTTAATAGTTCCACTACTTTTTTCACACGACTCCACTTTAACACCCAATAGCAGTTCCAGTTAAAATTAGATCTGTTTCAACTCAATTGGCTGTCAACCAGCATGACTGCAACCCATGACAAATATGTTGCACGTTGCTCCCTTACTGCCGATCCGGTCCCCTGCCAGGGTCCCAGCTCCACTACTTTTTTTATTCCCTTCTACCACTGCCTTGCCTATACCCCTTACCCCCACCTGGAGAGAATGTGCTGTTAGCATATGCAACGCATCCTGTGCTCTTTTCTGGGGATGCAACCAACATGGTGGCCGCAGGGCGTGCTACTGAACAGAATTTGCCAGCCAGCCAGTCATATGCCAAGGACGATTGATTTTAGTTTCATGCAGAATGAATGCTGATGCCTGCACCTGGGTCTGGGTGGGGCCCTGTTAGGCAGAATCCTGTGCAGTGCCCTTAGGGACCACTACACACAATTAAGACTACAGGTGGCAATACAAGTTTTACCTTTGGTACAAGCCTGTACTACTATGTTAAAGTGGTAGCAGTGGCGGAGCAGCCAGGCTTATCTCAAGAGTATATGAGCAGTAGCAGAGATTACACAAAGGGACCACAATTACTGTGACTCACGCAAACACTGACTCAAGGTTTCAGGTAAAAAATATAAGTACATTTATTTTTAAACCATTCGTTATAAACACAACACTTCTATTAAACTCAAATAAAAACCACACGTTAAATATACTACAACTAACCAATTCACTTTGTATAGTAAGTCTCAAGGTACGAACCCTGTGTTGAATGAACCGGTGTTACGAACAAAACACGTTACCGTGAATACGATTGCGATCACTTTTTGACAGTTCGGTCTACTAAATAAACGCGTATCCGTGACATGAAATGCTACCGGGGCAAAAACACACTTAGCACCTGAGATACCCAGAAGGAGTTGGAGGCAAAAATCAAAGGCAATATTTTGGTCAGGCAGGCAGAATCAAGAAACACTCAGAGACAGGAGTTCAAAAGTCAAAGGGCCTGAGCCAGGATCGAAAGACACCGGGGCCTGTTGCCAAAGATCACACAGTCAGACAGTTCACGATTCAATGTAGCCAAAAGTACTTCGATATTGTCAACGTTCGGAAGCAAAAGTTATAAGAAGGAGGGAAGACAAGGGCAAGCCTTGGAAATGAAGAAAAGGGATTCACCCAGTTTCCTCAAGTAGAACACATTACCTTGTTCCAATGGTGCAGCTGGTGCCCTGGCAGTTGTTCGTGTTGGTTTCCCGCAGACCCACGATTCCTGGAGCTTCGTTGTGAAGGAGGACATCTGAAGGGGGTCTGCACCACACATGGATGAAGCCGGCAACAGCGATGAGGAATAAAAGGTGTGCTCCTTAAAAACAGGAGAGGCTCTTCAGATGGCTATCTGGACCACTACAGCAACGTGCAGTAATTTCGACCAAGGAAGAGGATCCTCTGGATGTGGAAGATGAGCTGGTTATCCCCACCAAGCTCAAGGGAAGAAGACTCCGGACTGGATCTTCTCTGAGTCGTCGAAGGGAAGATAGCTCAGGACTGCAGCAGGGCTTCACAGGGACGGGGTAGTTGCAGCAGCCGTTGTTCTCTCCGCTTCTCTTCGGTTCCTTGTAGTTCCAGTGGTGACTCTCTGATTTCTAGCCCAAGAGATCTGCCTTTTATGCGGAAAACCCCCATTCACACAGCCTGGCTGTCAATCACCCAGCAGGGGGGTTGTCCAGCGCGGACAACTACCCTGCCCAATCATGACAAAGTGCGACTTGGGTTTCCTAGGATACCCTGTGCAGGGAGTGACTACACCCCTCCCTCACATTCAGCCCACCTAGACACCCATGCGCCTTGAGGAGGGCTTCTGAGCAGAAGCCTGCCAAAAGACAGTGAACAAAGAAGGCGAACCTAGTTTACCGAGCAAAGTAAAACACAAGAAATGGCGAATAAACCCAACCAGAGTCAAAAGAAAGACGATTTGGTCAAGCGGGTTTATATTCGAGGCTAATATAATAGCCAAGAAAAGTACCACGTTTATCTAATATAATCGCGGTAGAAAAGTTAGGGTACATACCACTGCCACCAGCCAAGTCTAAATGTTAAAAGAGCGAAACAATGCTCTAGGAGGTACAGATAAAAAGGGATACGAGTTAACCCTTTCCAGTACTCCATGGAAGATGCGGTGTACTGGATCTGTGGTAGATTGACTAAGTAAAGTTAATGGTAACATTACCCTTTTCTGGGGGACGGTAGTCGCCTCAGAAATGGAGTCAAGGGAAGTCTCAAAGAAAACCTTATGTCACGGCACTGAAGGTGCTGTGTGACACACAAAAAGAAGAGGGCTACTTAAGTGGTGTACTTCAGAGTCCACAATCACAAAAACAGGTGGAAACACATAGCAAAACACAGGTAAGAGGGGGGAAAACCTCTCACTCTTACCAAGTGGAAAAAAAATAAACTCCAGAAGTCCAGCAAAGCTGCTGGTGGGCTCCCTAGGTGAGGGAAATTAGCCATAGATGAGAATTCTCCCTAACACGCTCTTGTTCTGGGCAGTGGGGGACTGAGAGCCAGGATCCCATTCTGGTACCAGCGCTGAAGAGTGCATATGGCCAGATTGTGCCTTGAATTTGCACACTGTGCACAGGCCTTTAGGAGGCAAAGTGAGAGGAAGAAGCTTGTATCTCAATAACTGCTATTTGTTTAAAGCCACGACCTGCTGCCACTAACGAGACACCATGGCCGTTGCCCCTGATGGCCCTGGTTACTATATATAAGGTAAGCCCTCCTGGGCTAATTGCGGATCGACCTCTACTTGATTGCAAACTTGATCTAAAAATATTTGTTAAAGCTAACTTCTCGCCGTGACTTGATTTGGTGCAAACTATTGCTTCAGCGAAGGAAGCATTTGCCTCTACATTATTTTGCGCATACCGAGCTGCCTTTTACCACTGAGCAAAGAAAATTCTTAAAAGATGGCTGCCACACCACCTACACCACCTGCATCAAAATGATTTCCTCTCTGCAGCATGAAGCTGCACTGATTGCTTTGCCCATTGATCAGACAGGCCAATCCGAGAGCCAGCAGGTGAATGCCAGCCCCCACCAAAGGCCCACATACTGGCCTGACACCATCAGGCTCCACTCCTCAACCTACAGCAATGGTGGAAGTCGCGACCTACTGCCACTAACAAGACACCATGGCCGTTGCCCCTGAATGCCCTGGTTACTATATATAAGGTAAGCCCTCCTGGGCTAATTGCCGATCGACTACTACCTAATTGCAAAATTGATTTAAAAATATTTGTTAAACCTAACTTCTCATTGTGACTTGATTTGGTGCAAACTGCTGCATCGGCAAAGGAAGCAGCTGCCTCGACATTATGTTGCGCATGATGAGCCTTTTACCACTGAGCAAAGAAAACTCTTAAAAAATGGCTGCGGTGTCAACCGTGCCACCCGCATCGAAATTATTTCCCATCTGCAGAATGAAGCTGCCCTGATGGGTTGGCCCCCGTGAGCAAACAAGCCAATTCAGGAGCCGGCAGGCGAACATCGGTCCCACCAAAGGGCCACGCTCAAGGCCCCTGTCTGTGTCTGTCCATGATGACCGTGGCACCACCGACATGCGGCTTCACAACTAAAATACAAGTAAGGTATCATAATGATACTACATCCTGCACTGTGCCTTCCCTACAGAGCCTCACGCCTGCCATTCGGCTCTGACATCACAGAGCCAACATATCACAATCTAGCCTTCCAAAGCAAGCGATAAAAGCTGCTCCCACTTCACCTCTTCACTACAGAGATCACATATCCCTTGCTCCTTTATCTGTCCTCATTGCACACATGTGTCTCCAGACTTCAACCAAAGTGTAATTATTGTACTAGAACAGTGAACTGTGCGCTTCCCCATACCATGGACTATGTGTGCCCAAACAAAAAGTGACATACGATACTCCCTTACGTGCTCTATTAAAGCTGATTAGTCTTCGAACGCACCAGCGTGTGCCACACTGTACTACAGCGTTGGCATTGTTTTGTTTGCATGACTAATTGATCAGCTGATCCTTCATTGCTGCCCACATACTTCTGACACCCCTAATTGTTGCACTGCGACACAGCCGTGCCCAGCTATTGCGTGTTAAATGCCTAGATTCTGTGCCTGTTTAAAAATGTTACTGCTGATCATTCACAACTGGCACACACAACTACTCAACTGCATCTTTACTGTGCTCACCCATTACGTGCCTAATGTTTAAATTCTGTGTCTAATGCTTAGATTATGTGCCTAATGTTTAGACGCTCTGCCTAATGCTTAGATTCTGTATCTGTTTATAGGGCCCAATTGCTGCCGATCTATTTGAACCTCCTACCTCTCACTATACGCTACGCAGGACACCAACTCATTGACGTTCATGCCCAGATCAACCTTGGTGGAGCAACTAGTCTGCTTCCCAACCCAGCACCAACTCCGTAGCACCACCTCGGTGAGTCCCGACTTAGGTCCCTCAACTTCAGCATACTCGCCTCTGGTCAGTATCCCGGCGTGCTCCTAACGTGCATAGCCAAAACCTCTCATTCAAAACTAGAACAGACTTGTGTATGCCAAAGATGGAACTTCCTACAAATCCATCACTACTGCCTGCCACAGCTAGGAAGATGTGCCTAATCCAATTCGGAAGCTCTGTCCCACCCTCCAGTCAACAAAGACTGCTAATAGCTACTGCACTCACCTTTTCACATAATATTCCTCCAACTCACTTCCTGCAGAAGGCACCCCCTTCATGCCATTGCGCACCATTGATGGGACCACCCCAGACCACCTCGAGCTAACTATCAAAATACCTAACCCTAGCTTCACACACACACACTCCTATTCCAAAAAGGCCTGATCACTCACCTTGCCCTCCACTGACATGTAAGTGATTTCAATCCGGCAGTTCCCCTAAGTCAACACCTAGCGTGTAAAGCACAACTGAAATCCTTATTTATTTGTTTCTAAAAGTTATTTTATTCTGAACGATGTACCACTTATATCACGCCCCTCTCTTGGAGACCCTCCGGTCACACTGAAGCAGGAATCAGGTCTGTTCGCAAAGTTAAAATATTTATTTATGTAGTTCACAATATAATCACACTACGTTTAATGGGTATACAATAATCACCAATGGGGTGATGAAACACGAAGCAATCTCTTTAATCACAAGGAGTAATAGTGAGCAAAACAATTCAGCACAGAAATGATACTTTTATGAGTGTTCAAATCAAGTAGCAATGTGGTTACTATTTACCCCTGCACACCCCTCAACCCCCAACAAGCAATGTAACGAGATAGGAGGAAAGAGAACAGGTTTCAGGAATGCAGAATTCAACATAATGTTAATCCCTATTTCCCCGCAGCAAACACAAAATGGTTCTAAAGTTATCTGAGAATGGATGGGGTAAAACACTAAATATGGTTTAAAGGACTGAAATTGTTTAAATTCTAATGGGAGCCACTTTGGATAGTTGCAGACAAACACTAGCAATGCTTTGACACTAATAAGTAATGTGAAAACTTAAAACTGAGGTTGAGTGCAATTGAAAGCTGTTTTACACGTGTAATGTTTTGGCAAAACGAACATTTGCGGCAAACTTTTCCACAGGCGTTAATTGCGTTTGCAGGAGATTTATATGGATTTGGAATGCAGTTCTATTGAAAGTTGAGAATGTTAGCTACAAGCAGATGTTTAAATTTTGTTTCTGGCCTAGAAATTGAAGAAGTTATGGACGTTTTCGTGAAAGTAGTTTTTCTGAGATAGGCGCAAGAATGAAAACAGAAAGGCGCTTTCAAAAGACAAACAGGATTTCTTTACGCTAGGGGATGACTATGAAGAAGCAAATACCACATGGAAGCACAGCCACTGGACCAGGGCGCCACTGGATCCAGGCGACTGACTGCCGAGGAGCTTGCCTACTTCAGATGAAATGTATGAGCGCAAAGATATTTAACAATACTAGTACCGAAGGAGATAGTAGGGATAATATAGAGAGTTCAGGCAATTAAAAAAGCTTTCTAACAATGCAGGTTCTGAAGACAAGATTGGATGGATTTACATAGTGATAGACTATGGATAGTACATATGCTAGTGACACAGTCCTATACTATGGATACTCACTATATATGTTTTGAACAGAACGGTCAGGAATTCTGGTCCGTCAAGATTTCTGGACAGGAATTCTGCTGGGCACACCGGACTGGACAGGCTGCTGGGCACACCGGACTGGACTGGATCTGCAATGGCTCTGGTCACAGCTAACTGGTCACAGCATGGCGCAGTACGGCACAGCACAGTACAACTAGATTGGATCTTTTGGTTCTGGCAATAATTCTTTTAGCAGGAAAGCAGTTACAGCACAGCCCGGCTGTTTCTTTTGTTCCCCTTAGATTTTGTGGGATTCTTTCTGTTTCTGGAAACTCAAGGCCTAGTTGAAAATGGTTCAACTAATGGAATGGGCTTTTCTGCGTGACAAGTTTCTGGAGTCAGGAGCAAGGAATATGAATGGATCTGCTTCAGGGTGATTCGCCAGGATCATAATAGTTGGTGAATCGGTTCCATGTAATAATGTCCCCTCAAAAATACCCTTGCAGCCCCCAAACCCTTTTTTTTTTGTTGCTGCCCCTATCCCCATATATATGGTCACCCATATGATATCGCCACAACCTTTTCCCGGCGATATTATGTACGATATTATGTACGGCGACCATATGTATGGGGATAATATTACCTGATACCGGTGAATCTGTGTGTCCTTCTATGTCCTCAGCGTTCTCTATTTATGCATATGGTAAAGGGGTGTCTGTGCTGGATTATCCTAAGCGCACCCCCTAGGCAGGCTATAGGTTAGAATCTCTTCTCCCCCTTGATTGCAGAAGAAAACAGGGTGTCACCATGATGATGTGGGTTTATGAGTCTGAGAATCCTCCCCTTGGCTTTTGAACATAAAATGTATTTTTTGTACAATACATATTTATAAATTACATATATTGTGGAGCAGATCCTCTTCCAAGCCCCGTCGCTGTCGGATCTCGGGTATGTTTTTGACAGAAGTTTGCCCTTTTTGTCCTGAACACATAGTCCAATTCCGGAGCAAATATCCACAAATGTGTGCATTGTATATGGACATAAGCATGTGAAGTTTTATGCTTTTGACATAATTACATTTGGTGTAAAACCATAATTTCCACTGTTACTTCCCAGAACAAAGCACAGAGTTCTGGTGCCTCTTAAAATGTGCAGCCAGAAATTAGGTTCACAAATCCGGGGTTTACATATTTTTCACAATTGTACACAGTAAATTATCAGTTTTTTTACAAATTTGCTTTTGTCCTTGTGAATCAACAAATAGTTGTCTGTCCCCGCCTCCTTCTCTTTCTGGCAGCTCAGAAGCAATCTCCGCCCCCTTCCATCCGGCAGAGGCCGTTTATGACTCTTCACACTCTGCATATCCTTTCAGCCAGAGGAAGTCCATTGTCCTCTTGCCCTGCAGCCCAAGATCTCCTCCCCTAATCTAATCCTCACAGAGGTGTGATTCCTGGCCTTTATGGGGGGAAGCTATCAGACTGGTTGAGTGGCTTTGAGGCAGCTTAAATTCAATGTCATTTTGTTACATTTATTTTTCTTGGTTTAAAACAAACTTGCAATTTTCAAACAAGCAGCTAGAACACATATTCTCCCTTCTAAACCATGGGATTTAAATAGTTACAACCTAGGCTACTCTCAATAACAGGTCACTTAATTTTCAGACATTAGATTTCAATGGTACAAGTTTAAATCGTTATGATACGATCTACTGACAGCTGTCATACAGGCGGATGCTCGTACTGCCCCCAGATTTTGACAGATTTCACAGGCAGGCACATTTGCTGTGAATGTTTTAATGACAAATCCAGCTTTTCTGGACCTTGTATGTTCATAAGGATTTCTTGAATGAAGTGACTTTGAACACCCAGCAAGAATATTGGATGTTTGATGGTGTTTTGGACAGGCATTCTGCAGTTTCAGCAACCAAGAAAAAGATTTGAAAACAAGATTCTGGATTCCTTTCAGCAAAACACTGCTTTTCATGCAGTCTCCATTTTTACTTGTTGGGCAGCCCAGTGACATGTTTCAGCAGTGAGGTCTCCGTTCCACCACTGACAACATGCATGGTAGATTTGGCAGCCATCTTTTCATGTTGCAAAGCGCGATTTCCATAGGTTTTGTCGCACATAGGGGTTTTGCAGCCATTTGGATAATTATGGCACCATCAGCACACAGTGATGCCACAGGGCAGAGCATAAGTGGGTTAATACATCCCACAAAGCCCCCCCTCATGACGGGAATTTGACTGCCCGTCAAGGGGAAGTCGGGAGATTGGGATGTCAATCTTTCTTTTTGGTCCAAGTGGAAAAATGTGTCTGCTTCTCCCCTCAGTGCTGGATCGACAGGTTCTCCTCGCCGGTTCCGGATGGGTGTTACCCCAGGCCCCTAGGGTCTTTCCTTCTGGTCCCCGAGTGGTCCCCCTTGGTACTTGGAATCCTTGGTTTCAGTGCTATAAGACAAAACAGAGAATGTTTGTGGACATTTCCCCACCACTATTAATGTAGTGGGCTGAAGCATACATTTGACATGCAATTGACAATCTTTCCCGCCTGTAATGACTACTGATATTAACAGGTGGAATGGTTTTTAATAGTTGTAATCTTCTAGGGATCCGGAATGTCCCCCTCTGGGTTTACAGATGGCTCCTCTAGTTGCCACAGAGTATGCCTAGGATGGCAACACTTCAGATGTTTGATGTGGACCCACTTATCTTCCCCTTCTGCCAACCTGTCTTTGGGGATATGGATTTTGTAGGCGACTGGTGAGATTCTGTCTACAATTTCAAAAGGACCCCACCAGCTAGGAAGAAATGTGCACTGTTTGGCCTGGTTCCTTTGGAAATTGTACAAGTAGATCCGGTCTCCTACATGGTATTCTTTTTTAGTCGTCTTAAGGTCACAGTTGGTCTTCATACTGTCTGCAGATCTTTCTAGATTCCGCTGAGCATAGGCAAAAGCATGTTGATGGTGTTTTCTCAGATTCTCAACATACTCATGAGTTGTGGAGGCATTTATAAAGGTCTGCTCTTGGGTTCTGTAGAGCAGATGCTGGGGAAGCACCATCCTTCATCCAGTCATCAGCTCAAACAGCGATATTTTAGTTGCAGAAGAAGGGATAGTGTTAGACACTCCTCCGTACATCAGAACACTGCTAGCATC
This sequence comes from Ambystoma mexicanum, assembly GCF_040938575.1. Classification (NCBI taxonomy): domain Eukaryota; kingdom Metazoa; phylum Chordata; class Amphibia; order Caudata; family Ambystomatidae; genus Ambystoma; species Ambystoma mexicanum. The sequence continues at coordinate 1,401,013,845 of NC_090922.1, forward strand.
CCCACAACACCCTCCCCGGGCTCCCACACTACTCCCCCAAGGTTTCGAGACTCACGTGATTTGGTTGCCCCACAGGACCAAAAGCTCCGTAATGGGTACAATGTACGTGCCCGGTTGCAGCCCTTCCTGCACTGGCAGTTGCCATGGAGAGCACACTTCAGAAGGGGCGGCAGAATGCTTCCGCATCGAACAGTCGTCTGCTCACGTGACTCAGGGCGGCATTTCCCACGTGACGATAGAGGGCGTCACGTGACCCGGAAGCACCCAGTACATAACGATTGATGCACGGAGCACTCACCGCTTCTCAGCTGTATTTCGACTCTGTTTGGCGCTACGTCTGGACTTTGTTTTGCTGGTTTACCTTGACTCTGGATCACTCACCTGGACTCCCTTGGATTATCCTCTGTACCTTTGCTTGGAACTGTTGACTCATCGCTGAACCTCGGCCCGTCCCTCACTTGCCTTCGGATCATCCCTTTGAACTTTGTTTGTCTTCGCTACGCCCTTGCCCTTTGGGGGCTCACGCTACGGCTCCAGCCCTTGGCTCAGGTGGGCTGTCCTGTACCCACGTGTGACTCAGGTCCCTGTTGTGCTGGGGACTACCTCTCATCTGAGTTTCGAACCTCCTCCACTAGGTCTCCCGGGTTTCCCAACCACCGGATAGGTAAGCTTATTCGGACCCTGTAATTCTTGTATTATGTTGTATTTGCCTGGTACTTAACCCTGTTCTTTCTGCAGCAGCATCGGTGTTCCTGAGGTTCCGTGGTTCCGGGAAGCAACATCTCCCACCTGTGGCTCCAAAGGTCACACAGCATGGTTCTTTTAGGTTACCCTGTGCGTCACTTGGGGACGGAGGTATCAACGGTCTACACGACACTCAAGTCAGAACAGACTGAGAAGCCGTATAGTCGTGTTGAACTATGCAGGGGTCCATGGAAGAACCCATAGCTGCTTTAGTACAGGCAATTACAATATTAAGGGCGGATATGGCCGCTGCAAACACTGTGATTCACCAAAGGTTAGATTCCATACAGAGTGTCCAGCATTCCCTCCCTGCAGATTCTGAATTCGGGGATGCTGCCGCTCCAGCCACGCCTCCTCCGGTGGCAAGTGCCCCAGCCCCGACCCCGGTGGTCCTTCCAGCCCCTTCTCCCCTGGCTTCTCCTGAACGTTACCAGGGTGACCCCAAGAAGTTCAGGACCTTCATCAATCAGTGCAAGTTGCACTTCCTGTGCAGACCCCTGGCCTTCCCCGACACCACTGCTAAGGCGGCTTTTACCCTGTCTCACCTGGCCGGAACGGCTGCCGCCTGGGCTAACCCTTCACTGGAGAACAACAGTCCGGTTCTCTTTGATTTTGACCTGCTGGTTGCCGAGATGTCTCGAGTCTTCGACACCCGGCACAAGGCACAATCCAGGGATCTGGAGCTGTTAGAACTAACCCAGGGTAGAGGGTCCTTGATAGACTACATCACCCGCTTCAACCAATTGGTCGCCGGGAATTCATGGCTGGAAAGCAAGCGGGCGGTCATTTTCTATAGGGGGTTGAACAATCCAATGAAGGATGCCTATCAGTGGTCCCTTCCGTGCCCACTCAGTATCAGGAACTAGTAGATCTTGCCCTGCAGGTAGATGCACGTCGCTCAGAGCGCAGGGCTGAGTTGGGCTTTTCCCACCCCGCAGCGGTCAATCCTCCCACCTCCAGCACAGAGGAATCCATGCAAGTGGGAGGGTTGCGTAGTCCCATCACGACATCAGAGAGAGAACGTAGGAAGGTGGATAATGCATGCTTTTATTGTGGCATCACGGGACATTATGTTAAGGAATGCCCCCGACGTCCCAAGAAGTCCCAGGTTTTTTGGACAGCTCGACCCTAGACCCGGAGAACAGGTCGAGCTTCCAGTCCTCCTCTCCGGGTGCCTCTCCTGCTTTTGCTCGTGTTCAGCCCATCTTTGTACAGGCCACCCTTTGTCCCTCTGCGGGCATCTCCCACGCAGTCACGATCATCATCGCCTCTGGTGCCACAGGGAACTACGTAGACATTGCCTTAGCCCATTCCCTCAATCTGCCTTTAGTGGTGAAAGCCCGACCCGAACCGGTCCAGGCTGTAGACGGCACTGCCTTAGTCTCTGGTCCCGTTAGGCACCAAACTGCCCCCCTCTTAATGACTATACATGACATTCACACAGAGACGCTAAGTTTTGACCTGATTACCACACCCCAGTTCGGTATCATATTAGGGATACCCTGGTTGCGTGAGCACAATCCTCTCATTAATTGGCAAACAGCCACGGTCCTCTTTGAGTCAGATATCTGCCAGAACTATTGTCTCCCAGCCCATCATGAATCAGATACTCCATCACGGTCTCTGGGAGCCCTCGCTCATCTCACATTGGATTACGGTGGACCGATGGCTGCGGATTCCCATACTGTTGGAGGGGTGGTTAGCAGAATTCCCCCTGAGTACAAGGCATTTGAATCAGTGTTCGACCACGGTTCTTCTGAGGTGCTTCCCCCACACCGGCTATATGACTGCCCGATTGAACTAATCCCGGGCTCTGCCGTTCCTTCGGGCAGGATCTATTCTCTGTCCCCCTCGGAAGAACAGGCTCTAAAGCAATATGTCCAGAACGCCCTGCGACTAGGCCACATCCGCCCCTCTACTTCACCAGCCGCAAGCCCTATTTTCTTTGTTCCCAAGAAAGAGGGGGATCAATGCCATCACTAAAAAGGACAGGTATCCAATCCCTTTGATCACCCCCCTCCTGGACCACTTATCCCATGCGTCCGTTTTTACCAAGCTGGACCTCCAGGGCGCGTACAACCTAGTGCGCGGCTGCGAGGGCGATGAATGGAAGACTACCTTTTGCACCCGTTACGGGTTGTACGAATACCTAGTTATGCCCTTCAGCTTATGCAACGCCCCGGCCACACTCCAGCGTTTTATGAACGACATATTCAGGGACATTCTGGACGTGTACATGGTTGTTTATCTAGACGACATCCTGATCTTTTCGCGAGATCTAGATGAGCACGTGCAGCATGTCCGGGAGGTCTTATCCTGTTTAAGGAAACATTTGCTGTTTGCCAAACCCGAGAAATGTCAGTTCCATAAAACGTCTGTTGAGTTTCTGGGCTTCCACATCACCCCTGGGGCCTTGTCCATGAACGAATCCAAGGTGAGGGCGGTTCTAGAATGGCCGATCCCTCAGACGCTCAAGGCTTTGCACGCCTTTTTGGGCTTCGCCAACTTCTACAGGCGCTTTATTTCGTCCTTGTCCACCATTGCGGCCCCACTTACGGCTCTGACTAGCACTCAGGTACCCTATCAGTGGCGGAAGGAACATCAGGAATCCTTCGAGGCTCTGAAGACCGCTTTCACCACCGCACCGATCCTTCAGCACCCCAATCCTGAACTCGCATTCATAGTCGAGGCGGACGCCTCCTCTTTCGCCCTCGGTGCGGTGTTGTCTCAGACCTGTCCGACCACGGGCAAGTTGCACCTGGTGGCATACCACTACCGCAAGTTTTCCAGTACAGAGGCCCATTATACTGTGACGGAGAAGGAACTTCTGGCTGTCATGGACTCCTTTCGTGTCTGGCGCCATCATCTCCTGGGGGCTAGACATCGAATCACTGTTTACTCCGATCATCAGAACCTGCAGGACTTGGCCTCCCTGAAGTGCATCAACAGCAGACAGGTCCAGTGACATCTCTTCTTTTCCACCTTTGACTTTCACATCACTCATCGCCCTGGGGTCACTCATGGGAAAGCGGATGCCTGATCACGCTGTCCGGGTGGGGTCTCGTTGCCAACCTTCCCTGATACTCTTCTAGGCAAAAGTCACATGATCTGTCTTTGTACTCCCTCTCTCTCATTGTTGGATTCTGTGCGAGCATGGACGAGCAGTCACTCTGACCAACTGCGGGACTGGGATCCGGTGTATTGTGACGGCTTGCCCTTCGTGCATGATCGTTTGTTTCTTCCCACGCCCGACACCTGTAACCTGGCTCTTGAATGGTCCCACGATACCCCCTTTAACGCCCATCCCGGCAAGGAGCGCACCATGGATCTCCTAAAGCGCTGGTGCTGGTGGCCCTCTATGAAGCGCGACGTGGAATGTTATGTCAACACCTGCTCTGTTTGCGCTTAATTCAAACACCGAAGGGGCCGCCCAATTGGCCTGCTGCTTCCACTACCAATACCCCCGAGACCTTGGCACACACTGACTATGGATTTCGTTACCGATCTCCCCAGGGTCCGGGGTTTTGATACATCTGGGTGGTGGTGGATACATTCACCAAAATGGCTCGCTTTGTCCCTTGTAGGGGAATTCCTTCAGCCCTGGTCCTGGCTGACTTGTTTTTTTAATCGGTTTTCTCGTTGTTTGGGCTCCCTTCTGTCCTTATCTCTGATCGTGGGTCGCAATTCACGTCTCATTTTTGGCGAGCTTTGACTAAGCTGCTTGGCATCGATACCAGGTACTCCTCAGCCTATCACCCGAGACTGATGGGCAGACCGAAAGGACGAACCAATCTATGGAGCAGTATCTCCGGTGCCTTATCTTGCAGCAGCAGTCCTCCTGGTTGAGTGTTTTACGGCTTGCCGAGTTCGCCTACAACAACGCGGCTCACTCTGCTACGGGTCTCTCTCCTTTCTACGCCCTCTATGGCCAACACCCCAAGGTGTTGCCCGTCCCTGATGCTTCTGTCTCTTTGAATCCTGCTGCCACGGCTTGTCTTCGGGATCTGTCTGCTGTTCATGCTCGTACCCTTGTCCACCTTACTGAATCAAAGGCCTCCATGAAGTCCCGTACTGATGGCAAGCGATTGGCTGCTCCTCCCCTTGCGGTGCGTTCCCGGGTGTAGTTGTCTTCCCGTCATCTTCACCTGGTTGATTGTCGGAAACTTCTGCCTCGCTTTGTTGGTCCGTATGGGATCGCCCAGGTTGTGCATCCAGTGGCTTTTCGCCTGGTTTACCGTGAATACGATTGCGATCACTTTTTGACAGTTCGGTCTACTAAATAAACGTGTATCCGTGACATGAAATGCTACCGGGGCAAAAACACACTTAGCACCTGAGATACCCAGAGGGAGTTGGAGGCAAAAATCAAAGGCAATATTTTGGTCAGGCAGGCAGAATCAAGAAACACTCAGAGACAGGAGTTCAAAAGTCAAAGGGCCTGAGCCAGGATCGAAAGACACCGGGGCCTGTTGCCGAAGATCACACAGTCAGACAGTTCACGATTCAACGTAGCCAAAAGTACTTCGATATTGTCAACGTTCGGAAGCAAAAGTTATAAGAAGGAGGGAAGACAAGGGCAAGCCTTGGAAATGAAGAAAAGGGATTCACCCAGTTTCCTCAAGTAGAACACATTACCTTGTTCCAATGGTGCAGCTGGTCCCCTGGCAGTTGTTCCTGTTGGTTTCCCACAGACCCACGATTCCTGGAGCTTCGTTGTGAAGGAGGACGTCTGAAGGGGGTCTGCACCACACATGGATGAAGCCGGCAACAGCGATGAGGAATAAAAGGTGTGCTCCTTAAAAACAAGAGAGGCTCTTCAGATGGCTATCTGGACCACTACAGCAACGTGCAGTAATTTCGACCAAGGAAGAGGATCCTCTGGCTGTGGAAGATGAGCTGGTTATCCCCACCAAGCTCAAGGGAAGAAGACTCCGGACTGGATCTTCTCTGAGTCGTCGAAGGGAAGATAGCTCAGGACTGCAGCAGGGCTTCACAGGGACGGGGTAGTTGCAGCAGCCGTTGTTCTCTCCGCTTCTCTTCGGTTCCTTGTAGTTCCAGTGGTGACTCTCTGATTTCTAGCCCAAGAGACCTGCCTTTTATGCGGAAAACCCCCATTCACACAGCCTGGCTGTCAATCACCCAGCAGGGGGCTGTCCAGCGCGGACAACTACCCTGCCCAATCATTACAAAGTGCGACTTGGGTTTCCTAGGATACCCTGTGCAGGGAGTGACTACACCCCTCCCTCACATTCAGCCCACCTAGACACCCATGCGCCTTGAGAAGGGCTTCTGAGCAGAAGCCTGCCAAAAGACAGTGAACAAAGAAGGCAAACCTAGTTTACCGAGCAAAGTAAAACACAAGAAATGGCGAATAAACCCAACCGGAGCCAAAAGAAAGACGATTTGGTCAAGCGGGTTTATATTCGAGGCTAATATAATAGCCAAGAAAAGTACCACATTTATCTAATATAATCGCGGTAGAAAAGTTAGGGTACATACCACTGCCACCAGCCAAGTCTAAATGTTAAAAGAGCGAAACAATGCTCTAGGAGGTACAGATAAAAAGGGATACGAGTTAACCCTTTCCAGTACTCCATGGAAGATGGGGTGTACTGGATCTGTGTTAGATTGACTAAGTAAAGTTAATGGTAACATTACCCTTTTCTGGGGGACGGTAGTCGCCTCAGAAATGGAGTCAAGAGAAGTCTCAAAGAAAACCTTATGTCACGGCACTGAAGGTGCTGTGTGACACACAAAAAGAAGAGGGCTACTTAAGTGGTGTACTTCAGAGTCCACAATCACAAAAACAGGTGGAAACACATAGCAAAACACAGGTAAGAGGGGGGAAACCTCTCACTCTTACCAAGTGGAAAAAAAATGAACTCCAGAAGTCCAGCAAAGCTGCTGGTGGACTCACTAGGTGAGGGAAATTAGCCATAGATGAGAATTCTCCCTAACACGCTCTTGTTCTGGGCAGTGGGGGACTGAGAGCCAGGATCCCATTCTGGTACCAGCGCTGAAGAGTGCATATGGCCAGATTGTGCCTTGAATTTGCACACTGTGCACAGGCCTTTAGGGGACAAAGTGAGAGGAAGAAGCTTGTATCTCAATAAATGCTATTTGTTTAAAGCCGCGACCTGCTGCCACTAACGAGACACCATGGCCGTTGCCCCTGATGGCCCTGGTTACTATACATAAGGTAAGCCCTCCTGGGCTAATTGCGGATCGACCTCTACTTGATTGCAAACTTGATCTAAAAATATTTGTTAAAGCTAACTTCTCGCTGTGACTTGATTTGGTGCAAACTATTGCTTCAGCGAAGGAAGCAGTTGCCTCTACATTTTTTTGCGCATACCGAGCTGCCTTTTACCACTGAGCAAAGAAAATTCTTAAAAGATGGCTGCCACACCACCTACACCACCTGCATCAAAATTATTTCCACTCTGCAGCATGAAGCTGCACTGATTGCTTTGCCCCCTGATCAGACAGGCCAATCCGAGAGCCAGCAGGTGAATGCCAGCCCCCACCAAAGGCCCACATACTGGCCTGACACCATCAGGCTCCACTCCTCAACCTACAGCAATGGTGGAAGTCGCGACCTACTGCCACTAACAAGACACCATGGCCGTTGCCCCTGAATGCCCTGGTTACTATATATAAGCTAAGCCCTCCTGGGCTAATTGCCGATCGACTACTACCTAATTGCAAAATTGATTTAAAAATATTTGTTAAACCTAACTTCTCATTGTGACTTGATTTGGTGCAAACTGCTGCATCGGCAAAGGAAGCACTGCCTCGACATTATGTTGCGCATGATGAGCCTTTTACCACTGAGCAAAGAAAACTCTTTAAAAATGGCTGCGGTGTCAACCGTGCCACCCGCATCGAAATGATTTCCCATCTGCAGAATGAAGCTGCCCTGATGGGTTGGCCCCCGTGAGCAAACAAGCCAATTCAGGAGCCGGCAGGCGAACTTCGGTCCCACCAAATGGCCACGCTCAAGGCCCCTGTCTGTGTCTGTCCATGATGACCGTGGCACCACCGACATGCGGCTTCACAACTAAAATACAAGTAAGGTATCATAATTATACTACATCCTGAACTGTGCCTTCCCTACAGAGCCTCACGCCTGCCATTCGGCTCTGACATCACAGAGCCAACGTATCACAATCTAGCCTTCCAAAGCAAGCGTTAAAAGCTGCTCCCACTTCACCTCTTCACTACAGAGATCACATATCCCTTGCTCCTTTATCTGTCCTCATTGCACACATGTGTCTCCAGACTTCAACCAAAGTGTAATTATTGTACTAGAACAGTGAACTGTGCGCTTCCCCATACCATGGACTATGTGTGCCCAAACAAAAATTGACATACGATACTCCCTTACGTGCTCTATTAAAGCTGATTAGTCTTCTAACGCACCAGCGTGTGCCACACTGTACTACAGCGTTGGCATTGTTTTGTTTGCATGACTAATTGATCAGCTGATCCTTCATTGCTGCCCACATACTTCTGACACCCCTAATTGTCGCACTGCGACACAGCCGTGCCCAGCTATTGCGTGTTAAATGCCTAGATTATGTGCCTGTTTAAAAATGTTACTGCTGATCATTCACAACTGGCACACACAACTTCTCAACTGCAGCTTTACTGTGCTCACCCATTACGTGCCTAATGTTTAAATTCTGTGTCTAATGCTTAGATTATGTGCCTAATGTTTAGATGCTCTGCCTAATGCTTAGATTCTGTATCTGTTTATAGGGCCCAATTGCTGCCGATCTATTTGAACCTCCTACCTCTCACTATACGCTACGCAGGACACCAACTCATTGACGTTCATGCCCAGATCAACCTTGGTGGAGCAACTAGTCTGCTTCCCAACCCAGCACCAACTACGTAGCACCACCTCGGTGAGTTCCGACTTAGGTCCCTCAACTTCAGCATACTCGCCTCTGGTCAGTATCCCGGCGTGCTCCTAACGTGCATAGCCAAAACCTCTCATTCAAAACTAGAACAGACTTGTGTATGCCCAAGATGGAACTTCCTACAAATCCATCACTACTCCCGGCCACAGCTAGGAAGATGTGCCTAATCCAATTCGGAAGCTCTGTCCCACCCTCCAGTCAACAAAGACTGCTAATAGCTACTGCACTCACCAATTTACATAATATTCCTCCAACTCACTTCCTGCAGAAGGCCCCCCCTTCATGCCATTGCGCACCATTGATGGGACCACCCCAGACCACCTCGAGCTAACTATCAAAATACCTAACCCTAGCTTCACACACACACTCCTATTCCAAAAAGGCCTGATCACTCACCTTGCCCTCCACTGACATGTAAGTGATTTCAATCCGGCAGTTCCCCTAAGTCCACACCTAGCGTGTAAAGCACAACTGAAATCCTTATTTATTTGTTTCTAAAAGTTATTTTATTCTGAACGATGTACCACTTATATCACGCCCCTCTCTTGGAGCCCCTCCGGTCACACTGAACCAGGAATCAGGTCGGTTCGCAAAGTTAAAATATTTATTTATGTAGTTCACAATATAATCACACTACATTTAATGGGTATACAATAATCACCAATGGGGTGATGAAACACGAAGCAATCTCTTTAATCACAAGGAGTAATAGTGAGCAAAACAATTCAGCACAGAAATGATACTTTTATGAGTGTTCAAATCAAGTAGCAATGTGGTTACTATTTACCCCTGCACACCGCTCAACCCCTAACAAGCAATGTAACGAGATAGGAGGAGAGAGAACAGGTTTCAGGAATGCAGAATTCAACATAATATTAATCCCAATTTCCCCGCAGCAAACACAAAATGGTTCTAAAGTTATCTAAGAATGGATGGGGTAAAACACTAAATATGGTTTAAAGGACTGAAATTGTTTAAATTCTAATGGGAGCCACTTTGGATAGTTGCAGACAAACACTAGCAATGCTTTGACACTAATAAGCAATGTGAAAACTTAAAACTGAGGTTGAGTGCAATTGAAAGCTGTTTTACACATGTAATGTTTTGGCAAAACAAACATTTGCGGCAAACTTTTCCACGTGCGGTAATTGCGATTGCAGGAGATTTATATGGATTTGGAATGCAGTTCCATTGAAAGCTGAGAATGTTAGCTACAAGCAAATGTTTACATTTGGTTTCTAGCCTAGAAAGTTATGGACGTTTTCGTGGAGGTAGTTTTTCTGAGATAGGCGCAAGAATGAAAACAGAAATGCGCTTTCAAAAGACAAACAGGATTTCTTTACGCTAGGGGATGACTATGAAGAAGCAAATACCACATGGAAGCACAGCCACTGGACCAGGGCGCCACTGGATCCAGGCGACTGACTGCCGAGGAACTTGCCTACTTCAGATGAAATGTATGAGCGCAAAGATATTTAACAATACTAGTACTGAAGGAGATAGTAGGGATAATATAGAGAGTTCAGGCAATTAAAAAAGCTTTCTAACAATGCAGGTTCTGAAGACAAGATTGGATGGATTTACATAGGGATAGACTATGGATAGTACATATGCTAGTGACACAGTCCTATACTATGGATACTCACTATATATGTTTTGAACAGAACCGTCAGGAATTCTGGTCCGTCAAGATTTCTGGACAGGAATTCTGCTGGGCACACCGGACTGGACAGGCTGCTGGGCACACCGGACTGGACTGGGTCTGCAATGGCTCTGGTCACAGCTAACTGGTCACAGCATGGTGCAGCACGGCACAGCACAGCACAACTGGATTGGATCTTTTGGTTCTGGCAATAATTCTTTTAGCAGGAAAGCAGTTACAGCACAGCCCGGCTGTTTCTTTTGTTCCCCTTAGATTTTGTGGGATTCTTTCTGTTTCTGGAAACTCAAGGCCTAGTTGAAAATGGTTCAAATAATGAAATGGGCTCTTCTGCGTGACAAGTTTCTGGAGTCAGGAGCAAGGAATATGAATGGATCTGCTTGAGGGTGATTCGCCAGGATCATAATAGTTGGTGAATCGTTTCCATGTAATAATGTCCCCTCAAAAATACCCCTGCAGCCCCCAAACCCTTTTTTTTTGTTGCTGCCCCTATCCCCATATATATGGTCACCCATATGATATCGCTACAACCTTTTCCCGGCGATATTATGTACGATATTATGTACGGCGACCATATATATGGGGATAATATTACCTGATACCGGTGAATCTGTGTGTCCTTCTATGTCCTCAGCGTTCTCTATTTATGCATATGGTAAAGGGGTGTCTGTGCTGGATTATCCTAAGCGCACCCCCTAGGCATGCTATAGGTTAGAATCTCTTCTCCCCCTTGATTGCAGAAGAAAACAGGGTGTCACCATGATGATGTGGGTTTATGAGTCTGAGAATCCTCCCCTTGGCTTTTGAACATAAAATTTACTTTTTGTACAATACATATGTACAAGTGTGCAATCTAACAATAACATATATAAATTACATATTTTGTGGAGCAGATCCTCTTCCAAGCCCTGTCGCTGTCGGATCTTGGGTATGTTTTTGACAGAAGTTTGAACTTTTTGTCCTGAACACATAGTCCAATTCCGGAGCAAATTTCCACAAATGTGCGCATTGTATATGGGCATAAGCGTGTGAAGTTTCAAGCTTTTGACATAATTACATTTGGTGTAAAACCATAATTTCCACTGTTACTTCCCAGAACAAAGCACAGAGTTCTGGTGCCTCTTAAAATGTGCAGCCAGAAATTAGGTTCACAAATCCGGGGTTTACATGTTTTTCACAATTGTACACAGTAAATTATCAGTTTTTTTACAAATTTGCTTTTGTCCTTGTGAATCAACAAATAGTTGTCTGTCCCCGCCTCCTTCTCTTTCTGGCAGCTCAGAAGCAATCTCCGCCCCCTTCCATCTGGGAGAGGCCGTTTATGACTCTTCACACTCTGCATATCCTTTAAGCCAGAGGAAGTCCATTGTCCTCTTGCCCTGCAGCCCAAGATCTCCTCCCCTAATCTAATCCTCACAGAGGTGTGATTTCCTGGCCTTCATGGGGGGAAGCTATCAGACTGGTTGAGTGGCTTGGAGGCAGCTTAAATTCAATGTCATTTTGTTACATTTATATTTCTTGGTTTAAAACAAACTTGCAATTTTCAAACAAGCAGCTAGAACACGTATTCCCCCTTCTAAACCATGGGATTTAAATAGTTACAACCTAGGCTACTCTCAATAACAGGTCACTTAATTTTCAGACATTATATTTCAATGGTACAAGTTTAAATCCTTATGATACGATCTACTGACAGCTGTCATACAGGCGGCTGCTCGTACTGCCCCCAGATTTTGACAGATTTCACAGGCAGGCACATTTGCTGTGAATGTTTTAATGACAAATCCAGCTTTTCTGGACCTTGTATGTTCATAAGGATTTCTTGAATGAAGTGACTTTGAACACCCAGCAAGAATATTGGATGTTTGATGGTGTTTTGGACAGGCATTCTGCAGTTTCAGCAACCAAGAAAAAGATTTGAAAACAAGATTCTGGATTCCTTTCAGCAAAACGCTGCTTTTCATGCAGTCTCCATTTTTTCTTGTTGGGCAGCCCAGTGACATGTTTCAGCAGTGAGGTCTCCGTTCCACCACTGACAACATGCATGGTAGATTTGGCAGCCATCTTTTCATGTTGCAAAGCGCGATTTCCATAGGTTTTGTGGCACACAGGGGTTTTGTAGCCATTTGGATCATTCTGGCACCATCAGCACACAGTGATGCCACAGGGCAGAGCATAAGTGGGTTAATACATCCCACAAAGCCCCCCCTCATGACTGTAATTTGACTGCCCGTCAAGGGGAAGTCGGGAGATTGGGATGTCAATCTTTCTTTTTGGTCCAAGTGGAAAAATGTGTCTGCTTCTCCCTCAGTGCTGGATCGACAGGTTCTCCTCACCGGTTCTGGATGGGTATATGGAGCGATACCCCAGGCCCCTTTGGGTCTTTCCTTCTGGTCCCCGAGTGGTCCCCCTTGGTACTTGGAATCCTTGGTTTCAGTGCTATAAGACAAAACAGAGAATGTTTGTGGACATTTCCCCACCACTATTAATGTAGTGGGCTGATGCATACATTTGACATGCAATTGACAATCTTTCCCGCCTGTAATGACTACTGATATTAACAGGTGGAATGGTTTTTAATAGTTGTAATCTTCTAGGGATCCGGAATGTCCCCCTCTGGGTTTACAGATGGCTCCTCTAGTTGCCACAGAGTATGCCTAGGATGGTAACACTTCAGATGGTTGATGTGGACCCACTTATCTTCCCCTTCTGCCAACCTGTCTTTGGGGATATGGATTTTGTAGGCGGCTGGTGAGATTCTGTCTACAATTTCAAAAGGACCCCACCAGCTAGGAAGAAATGTGCACTGTTTGGCCTGGTTCCTTTGGAAATTGTACAAGTAGATCCGGTCTCCTACATGGTATTCTTTTTTAGTCGTCTTAAGGTCACAGTTGGTCTTCATACTGTCTGCAGATCTTTCTAGATTCCGCTGAGCATAGGCAAAAGCATGTTGATGGTGTTTTCACAGATTCTCAACATACTCATGAGTTGTGGAGGCATTTATAAAGGTCTGCTCTTGGGTTTTGTAGATCAGATGCTGGGAAAGCACCATCCATCATCCAGTCATCAGCTCAAACAGCGATATTTTAGTTGCAGAAGAAGGGGTAGTGTTAGACACTCCTCCGTACATCAGAACACTGCTAGCATCCCCACAACACCTTCCCCAGGCTCCCACACTACTCCCCCCAGGTTTCGAGACTCACGTGATTTGGTTGCCCCACAGGACCGAAAGCTCCGTACCGGGTACAATGCACGTGCCCGGTTGCAGCCCTTCCTGCACTGGCAGTTGCCATGGAGAGCACACTTCAGAAGGGGCGGCAGAATGCTTCCGCATCGAACAATCGTCTGCTCACGTGACTCAGGGTGGCGTTTCCCACGTGACGATAGAGGGCGTCACGTGACCCGGAAGCACCCAGTACATAACGATTGATGCACGGAGCACTCACCGCTTCTCAGCTGTCTTTCGACTCTGTTTGGCGCTACATCTGGACTTTGTTTTGCTGGTTTACCTTGACTCTGGATCACTCACCTGGACTCCCTCGGATTATCCTATGTACCTTTGCTTGGAACTGTTGACTCATCGCTGAACCTCGCCCCGTCCCTCACTTGCCTTCGGATCATCCCTTTGAACTTTGTTTGTCTTCGCTACGCCCTTGCCCTTTGGGGGCTCACGCTACGACTCCAGCCCTTGGCTCAGGTGGGCTGTCCTGTACCCACGTGTGACTCCGGTCCCTGTTGTTCTGGGGACTACCTCTTATCTGAGTCTAGAACCTCCTACAATAGGTCTCCCCGGTTTCCCAACCACCGGATAGGTAAGCTTCTTCAGACCCTGTAATTCTTGTATTATATTGTATTTGCCTGGTACTTAACCCTGTTCTTTCTGCAGCAGCATCGGTGTTCCTGAGGTTCCGTGGATCCGGGAAGCAACATCTCCCACCTGTGGCTCCAAAGGTCGCACAGCAGGGTTCTTTTAGGTTACCCTGTGCGTCACTTGGGGACGGAGGTATCAACGGTCTACACGACACTCAAGTCAGAACAGACTGAGAAGCCGTATAGTCGTGTTGAACTATGCAGGGGTCCACGGAAGAACCCATAGTTGCTTTAGTACAGGCAATTACAATATTAAGGGCGGATATGGCCGCTGCAAACACTGTGATTCACCAAAGGTTAGATTCCATACAGAGTGTCCAGCATTCCCTCCCTGCAGATTCTGAATTCGGGGATGCTGCCGCTCCAGCCACGCCTCCTCCGGTGGCAAGTGACCCAGCCCCGACCCCGGTGGTCCTTCCAGCCCCTTCTCCCCTGGCTTCTCCTGAACATTAGCAGGGTGACCCCAAGAAGTTCAGGACCTTCATCAATCAGTGCAAGTTGCACTTCCTGTGCAGACCCCTGGCCTTCCTCGACACCACTGCTAAGGCGGCCTTTACCCTGTCTCACCTGGCCAGAATGGCTGCCGACTGGGCTAACCCTTCACTGGAGAACAACAGTCCGGTTCTCTATGATTTTGACCTGCTGGTTACCGAGGTGTTTTGAGTCTTCGACACCCGGCACAAGGCACAATCCAGCGATCTGGAGCTGTTAGAACTAACCCAGGGTAGAGGGTCCTTGATAGACTACATCACCCGCTTCAACCAATTGGACGCCGGGAATTCATGGCCGGAAAGCAAGCGGGCAGTCATTTTCTATAGGGGGTTGAACAATCCAATGAAGGATGCCTATCAGTGGTCCCTTCCGTGCCCACTCAGTATCAGGAACTACTAGATCTTGCCCTGCAGGTAGATGCACGTCGCTCAGAGCGCAGGGCTGAGTTGGGCTTTTCCCACCCCGCAGCGGTCAATCCTCCCACCTCCAGCACAGAGAAATCCATGCAAGTGTGAGGGTTGCGTAGTCCCATCACAACATCAGAGAGAGAACGTAGGAGGGTGGATAATGCATGCTTTTATTGTGGCATCATGGGACATTATGTTAAGGAATGCCCCCGACGTCCTAAGAAGTCCCAGGTTTTTCGGACAGCTCGACCCAAGACCCGGAGACCAGGTCGAGCTTCCAGTCCTCCTCTCCGGGTGCCTCTCCTGCTTTTGCTCGTGTTCAGCCCATCTTTGTACAGGCCACCCTTTGTCCCTCTTCGGGCATCTCCCACGCAGTCACGATCATCATCGCCTCTGGTGCCACAGGGAACTACGTAGACATTGCCTTAGCCCATTCCCTCAATCTGCCTTTAGTGGTGAAAGCCCGACCCGAACCGGTCCAGGCTGTAGACGACACTGCCTTAGTCTCTGGTCCCGTTAGGCACCAAACTGCCCCCCTCTTAATGACTATACAAGACATTCACACTGAGACGCTAAGTTTTGACCTGATTACCACACCCCAGTTCGGTATCATATTAGGGATACCATGGTTGCGTGAGCACAATCCTCTCATTAATTGGCAAACAGGCACGGTCCTCTTTGAGTCAGATATCTGCCAGAACTATTGTCTCCCAGCCCATCATGAAGCAGATACTCCATCACGGGCTCTGGGAGCTCTCGCTCATCTCACATTGGATGACGGTGGACCGATGGCTGCGGATTCCCATACTGTTGGAGGGGTGGTTAGCAGTATTCCCCCTGAGTACGGGGCATTTGAATCAGTGTTCGATCGCGGTTCTTCTGAGGTGCTTCCCCCACACCGGCCATATGACTGCCCGATTGAACTAATCCCGGGCTCTGCCGTTCCTTCGGGCAGGATCTATTCTCTGTCCCCCTCGGAAGAACAGGCTCTAAAGCAATATGTCCAGAACGCCCTGCGACTAGGCCACATCCGCCCCTCTACTTCACCAGCCGCAAGCCCTATTTTCTTCGTTCCCAAGAAAGAGGGGGATCTCCGCCCTTGCGTGGATTACCGGCGCCTCAATGCCATCACTAAAAAGGACAGGTATCCAATCCCTTTGATCACCCCCCTCCTGGACCGCATATCCCATGCGTCCGTTTTTACCAAGCTGGACCTCCGGGGCGTGTACAACCTAGTGTGCGGCCGCGAGGGCGATGAGTGGAAGACTGCCTTTTGCACCCGTTACGGGTTGTACGAATACCTAGTCATGCCCTTCGGCTTATGCAACGCCCCGGCCGAACTCCAGCGTTTTATGAATGACATATTCAGGGACATTCTGGACGTGTACATGGTTGTTTATCTGGACGACATCCTGATCTTTTCGCGAGATCTAGATGAGCATGTGCAGCATGTCCGGGAGGTCTTATTCCGTTTAAGGAAACATTTGCTGTTTGCCAAAACCGAGAAATGTCAGTTCCATAAAACGTCTGTTGAGTTTCTGGGCTTCCACATCACCCCTGGGGCCTTGTCCATGAACGAATCCAAGGTGAGGGCGGTTCTAGAATGGCCAATTCCTCAGACGCTCAAGGCTTTGCAGGCCTTTTTGGGCTTCGCCAACTTCTACAGGCGCTTTATTTCGTCCTTGTCCACCATTGCGGCCCCACTTACGGCTCTGACTAGCCCTCAGGTACCCTATCAGTGGCGGAAAGAACATCAGGAATCCTTCGAGGCTCTGAAGACCGCTTTCACCACCGCACCGATCCTTCAGCACCCCAATCCCGAACTCCCATTCATAGTCGAGGCGGACGCCTCCTCCTTTGCCCTCGGTGCGGTGTTGTCTCAGACCTGTCCGACCACGGGCAAGTTGCACCTGGTGGCATACCACTCCCACAAGTTTTCCAGTACAGAGGCCCATTATACTGTGACGGAGAAGGAACTTCTGGCTGTCATGGACGCCTTTTGTGTCTGGCGCCATCATCTCCTGGGGCTAGGCATCGAATCACTGTTTACTCCGGTCATCAGAACCTGCAGGACTTGGCCTCCCTGAAGTGCATCAACAGCAGACAGGTCCAGTGGCATCTCTTCTTTTCCGCCTTTGACTTTCACATCACTCATCGCCCTGGGGTCACTCATGGGAAAGCGGATGCCTTGTCACGCTCTCCGGGTGGGGTCTCGTTGCCAACCTTCCCTGATATTCTTCTAGGCAAAAGTCACGTGATCTGTCTTTGTACTCCCTCTCTCTCATTGTTGGATTCTGTGCGAGCATGGACGAGCACTCACTCTGACCAACTGCGGGACTGGGATCCGTTGTATTGTGACAGCTTGCCCTTCATGCATGATCGTTTGTTTCTTCCCACGCCCGACACCCGTAACCTGGCTCTTGAATGGTCCCACGATGCCCCCTTTAACGCCCATCCCGGCCAGGAGCGAACCATGGATCTCCTAAAGCGCTGGTGGCCTTCGATGAAGCGCGACGTGGCATGTTATGTCAACACCTGCTCTGTTTGCGCTCAATCCAAACACTGAAGGGGCCGCCCAATTGGCCTGCTGCTTCCACTGCCAATACCCCCGAGACCTTGGCACACATTGACTATGGATTTCGTGACCGATCTCCCCAGGGTGCAGGGTTTTGATACCATCTGGGTGGTGGTGGATACATTCACCAAAATGGCTCGCTTTGTCCCTTGTAGGGGAATTCCTTCGGTCCCCGGTCCTGGCTGACTTGTTTTTTTAATCGGTTTTCTCGTTGTTTGGGCTCCCTTCTGTCCTTATCTCTGATCGTGGGTCGCAATTCACGTCTCATTTTTGGCAAGCTTTGACTAAACTGCTTGGCATCGATTCCAGGTACTCCTCGGCCTATCACCCTGAGACTGATGGGCAGACCGAAAGGACAAACCAATCTATGGAGCAGTATCTCCGGTGCCTTATTTTGCAGCAGCAGTCCTCCTGGTTGAGTGTTTTACGGCTTGCTGAGTTCACCTACAACAACGCGGCTCACTCTGCTACGGGTCTCTCTCCTTTCTACGCCCTCTATGGCCAACACCCCAAGGTGTTGCCCGTCCCTGATGCTTCTGTCTCTTTGAATCCTGCTGCCACGGCTTGTCTTCGGGATTTGTCTGCTGTTCATGCTCGTACCCTTGTCCACCTTACTGAAGCAAAGGCCTCCATGAAGTCCCATGCTGATGGCAAGCTATTGGCTGCTCCTCCCCTTGCGGTGGGTTCCCGGGTGTGGTTGTCTTCCCGTCATCTTCGCCTGGTTGGTTGTCGGAAACTTCTGCCTCGCTTTGTTGGGCCGTATGGGATCTCCCAGGTTTTGAATCCAGTGGCTTTTCGCCTGCTTCTCCCGAGCTCTTGGCGCATCCATCCCGTTTTTCATGTCTCCCTTCTCAAGCCTTGCCCTGATTCCTCCCGTCTCCGTGCCCCGGTGGCCCTGGTGTCCCTGGCCTCCCCTGATGTCTTTGAAGTGTCGGCTATTCTGGGTTCCCGTTGGTTTAGGTGTAGACTCCAGTATTTGGTGGACTGGGTGGGTTATGGCCCGGAGGAGCGCTCTTGGGTTTCCGCCTTGGACGTTAACGCTCCTCGGTTAGTGTCCCGGTTCCATCGGGATCACCCGTCCTGTCCACGGGGTCGTGGGTCTTTGGGGGGGCTATGTTAGACACTCCTCCGTACATCAGAACACTGCTAGCATCCCCACAACACCTTCCCCGGGCTCCCACACTACTCCCCCCAGGTTTCGAGACTCACATGATTTGGTTGCCCCACAGGACCGAAAGCTCCGTACAGGGTACAATGTACGTGCTCGGTTGCAGCCCTTCCTGCACTGGCAGTTGCCATGGAGAGCACACTTCAGAAGGGGCGGCAGAATGCTTCTGCATCGAACAGTCGTCTGCTCACGTGACTAAGGGTGGCGTTTCCCACGTGACGATAGAGGGCGTCACGTGACCCGGAAGCACCCAGTACAGAACGCTTGATGCACGGAGCACTCACCGCTTCTCAGCTGTCTTTTGACTCTGTTTGGCGCTACGTCTGGACTTTGTTTTGCTGGTTTACCTTGACTCTGGATCACTCACCTGGACTCCCTCGGATTATCCTCTGTAACTTTGCTTGGAACTGTTGACTCATCGCTGAACCTCGGCCCGTCCCTCACTTGCCTTCGGATCATCCCTTTGAACTTTGTTTGTCTTCGCTATGCCCTTGCCCTTTGGGGGCTCACGCTGCGACTCCAGCCCTTGGCTCAGGTGGGCTGTCCTGTACCCACGTGTGACTCCGGTCCCTGTTGTTCTGGGGACTACCTCTCGTCTGAGTCTCGCACCTCCTCCACTAGGTCTCCCGGGTTTCCCAACCACTGGATAGGTAAGCTTATTCAGACCCTGAAATTCTGTATTATATTGTATTTTCCTGGTACTTAACCCTGTTCTTTCTGCAGCAGCATCAGTGTTCCTGAGGTTCCGTGGATCCGGGAAGCAACATCTCCCACCTGTGGCTTCAAAGGTCGCACAGCGGGTTTCTTTTAGGTTCCCCTGTGCGTCACTTGGTGACGGAGGTATCAACGGTCTACACGACACTCAAGTCAGAACAGGTAGATCTGATGGCCATCAGGACAAGAGGTAATCAAATGTCCCAACTTGGTCCAGATCTGCCACAAACTTTTTTAATATGCTGACAATTGTCTTATTGTATCTCTCAACTCCACCACTAGAGGCTCTACAGTAGGCAATGTGTAGTTTCCTTTTGACCCCAAGTATCACCCACAACTTTGTCATTACTTCGCTAGTGAAGTGGCTACCTCGGTGTGACTCGATCTTTTGGGGTAGTCCAAAACATGAGAAGATGTGGTTGATCATCAGGGCATCTGCTGTTTCTGCTTTCAATTTGGGGCAGGGAGACATTCCACCCATTTAGTGAACAAGCATGTCACGTTCAACATGTACTTGTTCCCCCTAGAAGAGCGAATCATGGGCCCGATAAAATCGACTTGTAAATCTGACCAAGGCATTGTCATCCCTCTCCTTTGGAGGGGAGAACGGTGTGTGAGTGATGTTGGCTGAAATTGTGCACACACAGGACACCCCTTCAAGTATTGGTCGAGGTCCTGCCCCATGTGTGGCCAGTATGCAACCTCTCATAAGATTTCTAGTGTCGTATGAAACCCCCGATGACCGGCTGTGGCTGCATCATGGGCGTGACTTAGCATCAGACTTCGGAATGAGGTAGGGACCGCCCACTGGTCATGGCGAGCTAGGGATCTCCTCACCAACAAACCGTCTTGGATTAAGAACATTTTTTTACATTTTCTCAACACTCTGAGGTCCCCTTTCCCTATGTAATCTCTATCCGTCAGGGGAAAGTTCTCAGGGTCCTCAATGTGTTCATAAAACCTACCAATTATTGGTTCCCCTTTTTGAGCCGTAATCTAATCAGCATCTGGGGTCTCCTTACTCCATTGTGCAGTTGAGAGTTCATTGTGAGCATTTGTCTGTGACCTAGTGATAGCAGTGACCTGGATTTCCCCCTCCAGGGGCTCAATATCAAGTAGATCCCCTTGGATGGCTCCGGTTTTGGCCAGCTGATCAGCTAGGTCATTTCCAGTTTTGTCCGGTCCCTCTACTTTAGAATAACCCTTGATCTTTTTCCAGTAGATTGTCATCACATTCAAGGTGACCAGATCATCAATATTCTGTATTAATTTCACATGTTTCAATGGTTTGTTATTAGCACATAGCATGCCTCTGGTTTTCCAGTTAACCAGGTGCTCCACAAACCCGTTCCGCACATAATCCAAATCTGTGATTATGACCAGTTTGTGGAGTTGGTGTTGGACAGCAGTGAAGATGGCTTGATGCACCGCCATCAACTCTACCACTTGACTACTTCGGGGACCAATTTTGTACCCAGCGGAGGGTTCTGGGGCGTCATTCACCCATGCATTCCCTATGCCGAGCACAAGTTCTTTTTCCCCTTTGTCAACATGGTAGGAGCACCCATCCACATAGACAGTGGGCATTCCCTCACACTGGTCTTCTTCATATACTTTGTGTGGGGAATTAAGGTATGCCTCCATGTTGTCCTTGATTTTAAGAGTTTCCTCTGGCACAATCATGCAATTCAGCCAGACCCTGCACGAGGGGACTCTTCTTGTTTTGGCCATATCTGACCTTCACAGAAAAAGCCTTGCATTGACAGAATCCAGGAAGTAATTCAGGAATTACTCACATTTCCGGCCTGGATTCTGTCACTTTGGAGATATTGCAGAGGCTGGTGTGGAGTCTCCACTATGGTGTGTTCCCCTGGATAAACGGGTGGTGATTCTTCAATGCCCACACCATTGCCAGGAGTGCCTTCTCACAATCGCTGTATTTTTCCTCCACCAAGGATAAAGTTTTACTCGTATAGGAGATTACTTTATTGACCTGGTCATGCTTTTGATATAATACTGCAGTCAAGCATGTATTTGAGAACCCTGTCTCCAAGAAGAACTCCTTGGTTTTGACAGGGTAAGCTAGGCAAGGCACTTGTGAGAGGCTTATTTTGAGTTGTCTTACTGCCTCGGCTTGTTCTAGACCCCACTCCCACTTGACCCCCCTTCACAAGATGGATCAGGGGTCTTGTGTTAGAAAGTGCATAGTCCTCAATGAACTTTCTGCTGTAATCAGTCCAAGGAAGCTCCTTAGTTCCCGCAGAGTTGTGTGGTCTTTTATTTTCTGGAGTGCTTCCACTTTCTTTTCCTGGGGACAGAGACCCTGAGGAGTAATCTCATGCCCCAAGAAATTGACACAGGTTCTGCACCACTGTGCATTTTGAAAGGAGAGTTTTGCTCCGGCCGCCCTCAACTGTGTCAGGACATAACAGATCTCTGCTATGTGTTCCTCGACAGTTGAGCTTTTGACTAAAACATCATCTACATAGGCTAGGTTACCCTTTTCACCCAGGTCGGTCATGGCCTTGTGTAGAAAGATGTTAAATTCATTGCCGTAGTTTATGTATCCGAAGGGAGTCCGGGTCCATGTGTACTGCTGCCCCTGAAGGTGAAAGCCAGCTTGTATTGGTCCTCCCTACTGACAGGTACAGTCCAGTACCCATTGGAAAGGTCTATTGCAGTGAATACCTGTGACTCCTGGATCTGGGCCAGCCCTTGGTCAATGTAGGGAAGATGCCATCGGGAAGTATGGACCCGTTTGTTGAGCTCCTTAGGGTCATCACAGCGTCTCCACTGGCCGTTTGGTTTCAAAATCCCCAGCACCGGATTATTAAAGGTGCTGTGGACTGGGCGAATTATCCCACGTTAATCGAGGTTCTTAATTATTTCAGTAAGGGACTCCATTGATGCGAGAGGCAAGCAATATTGCTTCACAACACTGGAGTCATGCCAGTGTCCGTGGGAATTGTTGTTGTGTGGATGTTGGTGCGACCACAGTCATATGAGTCCACCACAAAGAGATCTTGAAAATCTAAGAAAACTTGTTTCAATTTTTGCCTTTGCTCCAGAGTCTCACAGGCATCAGCTAGGTTGACTCTCTCTTCAACCATCTGCCTTCAGCCTGGAAAGACTTCTGATTTTGCTCTCACAGCGGCCTCCTCCAGCTGGGTGGAGAAGTCCCTGGTCAAAGTGCTGATTTGGACTGGTGGCTTCAGGTGGGGAAGGCAGTTCTCGCGGACTTGGAAGATCACCTCATCCCTCCTGAAGTCACAGGTCACATCTTCCTTACCATAAGGGCAGGAAGTGTACACCAGGAAATTCCCCCCATGCCGGATGAAGATCCTGTCTGGTGTTGCATCATTGTCGCTATCACTGTCAAAACAGTCCTTGGGGATTGGTCGTAACAGTTCATTACCTAAATCTATGGAAAAATGTCGTCATCAACCGTCATTCCAATAATGGTGCCTGCGGCCAGAGTGATAATCTTTAGGTCACTGTTAGCCACCTCCATTGGATTGGTGTTGTGTTCTATATTGACTAGTGGTGTTGGGTTTACCCCAACCCTTGCTTTTGGAAGTGAGCATTAAGATGAATATAGGCGTCAGGATTTTTTCAGTTTCTGTCCTCTTTTAACTTTCACTTCCAGTGAGAATTATAGGGTCCATTCTGGGATGGTGACTTCCTCTCCAATCTGAATTTCAACTGCATAAGGCAGCAGTTCAGCTGACCTAAATGCTTTCTCTGGGTCATCAAAGTCCATGTGTTTACCCGCTAATCAGGACCAAGCTTTGAAGTTTGTTAGGTCGAAACTAATGACAAAGCGATTGAGAATGTCACTGCCTAAATAAAATGCAGCAGGGACTTCTCCCATGACCCAACAATGATGGACTATGCTCTTCTTGCCTATCGAAATTCTGAGCATATATCTGCTAGGCAGGAGATGTTTGGAATTGGGTGTTTCCAGGTCCACTTCCCATTTGTCGATCAGTTTAAATGTGGGAATGGCTGGATCCTTTGGGAGTTTGCGGAACATGGCTTCGCTGATGAAGCTCTTACCGTTGTTCACACACACCCGGGCGAGAACAGAGTCCTTCCCTTCATTTAACTGAATAGGGATGAACAACTGCTCTCCAATTTTCTGAATATCAGCCAAGCTTTCCGCTGATTTCTCATCTTTCTGGACTATAGGAGTATGATTTTCTAATTGTGAATTGGTAAAGAATTTCAGAGTTTTTCCTTCCAGGAAGGTTGATTTTCAGAAAAAGAGAGGACTCCCCATCACCAGTTTGTTGTCCTACTGCAATTACTCTCACGTCTGGGATTTGATTATTCTGGAAGTGAAATTCTATTTGGTCAGGTTTTTGTTCAACCATGTGGCATATGCCGTTTAAACTAACATGGTTGACACTCTGTTTCAATTTTATTGGTTGGCTAGTCTGGGTCCAGAGGACCTTGTTTACACAATCTATGAGGGGAGACAGCCTACGCAGGATGTTATTCCCTAGTAAACAATGTGTGCCCTCTGGAGTCACAACTATGACCGGGTGCTTCACCTTGTGTCGCCCATTTTTTATGTCCAAATCCGTAATCCCCTCGATGGGAATTTCCTTCCCGTTGAAGTTCTGAAGTTGTCCAGGAAGAGGGGTGAGAGGAATTTTGTAATTCTCCCCTCTTCCCGAATTCAGTTGATCAAATGCCCTTTTTGACAGAAGGGTAGCTTGGGATCCAGTGTCCACCAGTGCCAAAATTGTACATTGCCCCTGTATTTGGACGGGGGCATAGAATCTTCCCTCCCTCTCTTCAAGGGGGCAAAGATAAAGTACATTTTTGGACAACTGGTGGGTTAGTTTCTTGGTTTTGGATACTGAAAGAAAGGTGATTTGGGCAGGATTCTGTTTGGTGTCTTGGGAATATGAAAGAAAAAGGTGACAGCTAGATATGGGGGAAGGTATGGGTTCCCCTGGTTCTGATGCTGCCGCCCCTTTTTGGAGAAAGTCACCAGGATGGGTTTAACGACTCTGGGTTTTGATGATGGGCGGTGCTAATCCGGTCCCCACATCTAACCAATGTCGATTTGGATCCTTTGGGACCCATTTTTCTTTGGGAGGAGTACCCCCATCCCTGAAGAAGAAGATCCTTTTCCCAGGATCCTCTTAGGATCCATCTCCTTCAAACTGGAAGATTTGTACCTCCTCCTCAAAATGGGTCTTTTTGGGCTCTTTATTTCTCTTACCCCCTTCTGCTCCTTGGGTTGCACATTTTCGGGGGCAGGAGATTTTGGTTCCAGTTCCTGGGTTTCCAGGGGCTTTCTACATGTGGGGAAGGAAGCTTCCTCCAAGGATTTACACCCCCTTTCCCTTGTGCCTCCTCCCTGGGAAACGGTGGGTTGTCGGGGTTCTTCCCCCTTCATTGCTCTGGATTACCAGATCCTGGATTTGAGGCATTTTGAGCTGCCATGCTCATCTGAAAGTTCTGATGAGCCCTCAGCATGCAACCCAGATCCTGGCCATGTTCTGGACCTGGGGCTCTAGATGAGACACCCGCTCTGGCTGGTACGGGGTCCCCATTTCTCCCCTGGGTTGATCCCGGGAAGGGTAGCTATCCCTTCTCACAAAATACCCCGGGATAGGAAAGTTTGGGTACCCCTCCACCCTTGGCCTCCCCTCTCCCGGATTGGGCTGTCTGGGCTCAGGAAAGTGGGGAATGAGGGATGGATTGTTTTGGGAGTTGAAATTTTGCGGGTAACTAGGAAAGAAATTTTGTCTGGTATTTGGTGGATTACTGCCCCCCTGGGGAAAGTGAGGAGGGAAGTTCCCTGGGTTACCTGCTGTCTGGTTTGATCCCCCCATTGGGCTGGAGGAGTCCACACATAACCCAGGATGGGTCTATTTTCCTTGTAGCGTGGGCTGATGTAGTCAGGGGAATTAGGTTTCCAATTTGTAGGGTTGCCTCCCTGGCTCCCTGTTTGTGATTGGCCCGAGGGCCTTCTGGGTTTGGGGTTGTTTTGATTCTGTGCGGGCAGGTTTTTAGGCCTCCCCATCTCCAAATTTAAAATGGGGGCAACCTTCACCTGCACCACTTTAAAAGCAGCAGGAGTGTTAGTTGTTTTGGGGCTTTTGGGATTACTTTTGTTTTACAATGGCTTCTGTACCTCATAGATGCGCATTGCTTGTTCGATGACCAAATCTAGTGATGTTTTCTCGTGAAAGTCCCTCACTAGCTGGGTCATAATATACTTAGGGAGAGCATGAAAAAAAGTGTTTACAAATTCTTTGCTGTCCGTGCGCACCCTTCTAGCTGTCTGCGCAAAGGCGCTGGTCTTCCCCACATTGTAAGTTATAGGCTGCCTTGCGAGCCTCTTGAGCCTCTTGAGGATTCCTTTCAATGGAAAAATGTTTCTGGATGTCCACTCTATAGGTGGACCATCTGGAATGATTCTGATCCTCCAGCCCCGCAAAGAAGCTGGAGTACTCAGGAGAAAATGTCCACTTCACATACTGAATAGAGCTTTGGCTGTCCTTCAGATGGAAAGTGTCCATCATCTGTTCAAATAGCTCAAGGTGCTACCAAACCGAATATTTTGCATTCTTGTGATAGGGCGTGATGACGCTCCTAATGCTTTTATTTGTTTCAGGGGATCCTTGAGCAAGGCCCTTTTGACTTTATTGGCTTTCTTAATTTGGGTCACCCCGGTCCACTCATCCTCTGACTCAGAGGCACTGCTACCAGAGGTGCCTGCCTGGTCTTCTAGGCTCGCCCGGATTCTGCAAGCTTGGGAATGGCTGGCAGAATGTGGGGGCCTAGTTTCTTGGTTCCTGTGGCACTCAGAAGAGTCTTCTAACTCTTCCTTGCTCCCAGGATTGGCTGTGTACCCCCACTCTACTGTCCTAGCTGGGAAGAGGTTTTTAATATACTCTTAGTGGGCCTACCCTCATGGAATTTCCCACTAAATGTTACCGTCTGATCTCTGGATATGTGATATTTCTGAGGATCCATTTCTCTGATTCTCCCCTCATTGATCAGAGAAAATGGCCCTAGCACTTGAGAATCCATAGACAGATGCCCGCCCATCCATTTCTAGGAGGCGCTGACCTATGAGCCCCATATTTCCCCTCAGTGTAATGGTTTCAGCACCCTGATTCCTTCTTCTCCCCCTTCTTTCACACTCTCCTCACCTGAACTGCTGGAATCGTTGTCTGTGTCCTGCAGGTGCCGCCGAGTCAGGTAGTCTCTCTCCTTTCTTAGGTGAACATGCTTGTCACGGAGGGAAGCCACAGTGACCCCTGGTAGACAGCCGCCCCGTGACTCCTCATCCGGAATAAAGCCAGAATAAGGGAAAAACCCAAATAGGGAAAAAAACCTTTGTGGCGTGTAGACTCTTTCTTAATTCCGCTGACAAGATGAACAGTTGTCTGGAGGACGATGTAGCAGGTAAGGCTGGAGAGTCTTTGTGGAGCAGAAGATCCAGAAGAGCGGACAAGAAGAACAGCTGATTGTGTCGGAAGCAGGAGCCCCGCCGGCCAAGGTGTGGTACTATCCGTGGATCCGTGCAGGACACAGGAGAGCACAGCCAGGTAAGTAAAAGAGGGTAAGTAGGACCGGAGGTCCAGTAAATAAGCAGAACAGAAAGAAGAGAACGATATTGGAGAGAGAGAATAAGTCGGCGGCGCCGAGTGCGAGAGGATGGGGCCGCGAGTAAACGAAATACAGCAGACTGCTGAGAGCGGCAGCGGAGAAAGGTGGAGGAGGAAAATGCTTCGTAAACAAAGCGAAACCAGAAAAACAAGGAACACCACTGACAGATCTGGAGTGGAGTGTCAGTCGTCAGGAGCGAGGGAACCCGGAAACAGAAACATCCGAGATGGTTGCAACGCAGTTTCTGCCGGGGGGGAGGAGGAATATATACTCCCGGCGGCACTGCGCTCGTCAGAATGGAGCTGCATCCAAGGACACAGAGCGGGGACTAAAACATTCTACCTCTGTGTTGCCAACCCCAACGCGGAAGAATCCACCAATTGCGGCGGATGACACTCAGGTTGAAGTCTGCCATCCCTGTGGCCCTTGGCTCATGTAGGCCAGTGGACATGGGGGTGGCAGAGTCTATGGAGTTGAAGAGATGAAAGTCTCTGGTGCCAGGGTTCCTGAGGTTATGCTCAGGTGTTTCCCTCTCCCAGCGGACCTCATCTCTCTCAGCCCCTACTCCGTGTTGCCATGCAAGAGCCTGACCCTTTTGTTCTTCTATCCAGGCCTTACTAGTCTCTATTAGTTGTTCCTGCATAGCTACCTGTCTGTGGAGCCTATCATTTTTCTCACAGAGAGTCTTGTTGTTTCTCTGTGCTTCCTGTGTCGTTTTAGAGTACTGGGCTAGTTTTTGCTGCAGGTGGGTTACCTCCTGAGTCCTGTCCTTACTGGCCTGGTCATTCTTTGCTAGAGCATCTTCCACCCTCCTGGCGTGCTCTAACAGTTTTTCGTAGTCCTTTTTGAGCTCACCCAGTCCCTGGAGGGCCAGGTGATTTTCTTCCATCTAGGTTTTAAAATAACTGACCTCCTGGCCTAAGGTGTCCCTTTCCTGAATTAGAGTACCCCTCTGTGCAGCCAGGTCACCCCTTTGTTTTTTGAGTGCACCAGCTTTCCGGCGCTCTTCATCAAATTCAATTTGGGAGTCAAGGTCTTTGAGATTGAATTTATTATTTTCTTCTTTTACTTGGTCTAGGCGCTTTTACAGGGTGCCTACCTGCTCTGTGCAGTCTCTATTAAAACTGAATTGCTGTTCCATCTGTTGTTGGCTCTGTAGTAGGGAGTCCAAACTTTCTTGGCACTCTTTTTGAAGTGTCAGTAATTTGGTGTCTTGCTCTACCCTCTCTTGCTGCAGGAGATCCAGATCTTCTTTTACTTTTGTCAGGTACTGTCTGGTTTCATTCTCTGATTCTTGGCTCTTTTGTAGCCTTTGCTCTGCAGAGTCCAAATCAGTTTGGGTGTTTTCTAATGATTGTACTTGCCTGTTTGCCAGATCTAGGTTTTCGGCATATTTTTCCTGTATTGATACAATGTGGCGGTACAGATATGCCGCTATTTTGGAAATTTTACTTTGCTCTTCTTTGACCTTAGGGGCCATGTACAATTCACTAAGTGCCATGTGTAATTGACATTGATCCTGCCATGTATCTAATCCTGTGGCAGTGGCTTGTTCTTTGATTTCCTGCAGTCAAACATTCTGAACCTGAAACATTAAACCAAAATGTAGATGCTCCTGGTCTAACCAAATACAAAACAGTGTTTTAAAATCATACAGCGTCAAACTTGGTTGAGCTTTTACCTAAAAAATCACAGGCAAAAAATATTTTACTGAACCCAAACAAATTCAGATTTAATTACCCTAAAGACGTGTGTCATTTTAACAATAAATGGTAATTGTGTGCAAGGAACCACCCATACTCACATAATTGTAATTGGTTATTTATAATGCACTTAATACCCAGAGGCTTCTAAGCGCATACCCGAGGATCGAACCTGTGTTGCTCTGCGTTCTCTTACTTCCAAGGCAAGCATGTTGCCACTGAGCTATCCTCTTGAGACGAGTATTGCTTGTCCCCTGCATGGCAATGTTCATCACTCCCAAATTGGAATATAATTGTTAAAAGTAAATGAAGGAATCCACCTGCTCATTAGCAGGTGCTAACGTTCAGATTACTTACCAGTAATCTTTATTACTTCTAGTCCTACTCTTCCTTGTCACCGTTCTCACCGATGAGGTTCGGCCTCCTATACAGGAACTTTTTTTTCTCCTCTGGGGTTATACACCCCTACTTACCCACAATCCCTAGTTCATAGCACGACCAGACAGATCATGGGCCTGTCCACACCACGGGAAGGTGCAGAGGGTCGGCAGTACCGTGACGAGGAAGGGTAGGAGTAATGAAAATGACCAGTAAGTAATCTGAGAATTACCTCCATGTTCCTCTTCCTTGTCCCAGTACTCACCTATGAGGCATAGCTAAGCCAAAAAAAAGTGAAAGGACCCAAATACAGAATAAAAGAAATAAGCTACCAATGAACCAAAACAGAAAAACCCAATTTTTGTTTTGCAAAGGAACTTCAGAATAATAGAGCACTACAGTTGGGCCACGGACAGTACCACAACTCCAAAGGAACCATCTCTAGGATTGCCGACATTCAGCTTGCAGTAAGAACTAAAGGTATTGGGGTCCGCTGTGGGATATATTTACCCACTCAGCTGTACTCCCTTCCATAACCAAGCTGCACTCCAGCAGAAGCAGCAAAATGGCTGTGCTGGCTCCTGCAAGCACCACTGCCTCACACCAAAACTGCATTTTCAGCTACAAAAAGAAGGCTGTACCATCTTGCCTAGCACATATTGGGCAGGATGGAACAAGGGGGCACACTGAGAAAACCAGTATGTTCTTACATGTTCAAAGTGAGGGGAGTGAAAAAGCAGTGCTGCTTTTCTGCAAGCCCAAAGTGTCCATGGAAAAAGAGAAATATTTACATTTAAAAATGATGCTGCGTTGATGCTCTTTTTCCTCTGTTCCTCACCACAATACTTTTATTAATGAGACCTTTCCATGCTTATCCACCTTCACATTGTCCTCCAGCAGGCAAGAGCAGTATTCCTGAATGATAGGCTGTTGTTCAGATCTGAAGAAATCAAAAGAAGCTTTACTTCAGCTACACAGGAAACGCTTTACTTTTTGGCTACAAAATGTCAAGGATCAATGGGCCTCATTACACGGACGGCGGTAAGGGTTAACGGTCACCGTTAATGGCAACGGTGACCGTTAACCCTTACCGCCGTACTACGAGGTCCCTTTGCGGGTTGGAGGATTTAACGCCTGCTTCTTGCAGGCGTTAAAATCCAACCCGCTAAGGGACCTCGGAGCTAATTACGGCACCGCAAAATTGCGGTGGCGTAATTAGCGCCTTCCCCAGTCCCATAGAGCCCTATGGGGCAGAAATGGGAATGGGGAAGGGCAATGGCGGAAAGGGGATTTACCGCCCCTCCAACCTTGGAATGGGGCGGTAAATCCCCTTTCCGCCAAGGCGGTGCCGGTATTTTACCGGCATGAGCCATGGCGCTAATAGCGCCATGGCTCACCGCCTACCGGGTAATGACGCCCAATGTATCTTAAAGGCCCTGGCTATCTGGGCCTATGTCAATTTCAGTGCATCTGTGTTTTAACCCATTGCTGCATGCCAGAATATAACTATGGCTACAAAACAATGTGGGAATTCAGATGAAGAGAAAAATTAAATTTGCAAGGAAATGTAGTCACCACACGTTTAAAATGTACTTTTGCAAACTATGAAAAATACTTGTTTAAAGGTGTATGTTGGATAAGGCCCTGCCCTTATCTAGCAATGTGAAGGGGTTTTGTGCTGTGAAAGATACGAGGGAGATCTTATTCAACAGGCTTATTCTGATTTATAACAACAATAAATAAAATAAGGAATTAAATTGCTTTGGTTGCAGTTGGGGAAATCAGCCCAAACAGGTTTCTTCTGGGGGATTACCAGCAACAAAAGACCCCTCACAGTAGATGCTAGAACCCACAATCGATAATTTCTACCTTGGTAGACTTTCATCTGGGCTGAGGCCTATTACAATGGAAGTTCCAGGACACCACCAGTGAAGTGGAAGTGGCCATAACCCTTCAATCAAACTGGGAAAACCCCTCCACACACTGGGTGAAGGACAAAGGATGCCATTTGTTTCAAAAGACTATTTTATTAAGAAACTTTGATGACAGTTATTTTTGCAACACAAATTTGCAGGAATGTAAAAAGCTCACAGTTTTAATGTCATTTTGCGGTTTCTAATTTTAGATTTTGTAGCCTTCACTGCCATATAGGGAACAGAAATGGCAGAGAATGGGGTATTCCAAGGAAGGTGTACATGATGCCAATGCAAAATTCAATACCAACATACCTGATGATAATCCATACACACGTGTAACGTTATAGAATTTTAGGCTGAACATTTCACACTAAAAATGACTAACAATTATTAGAAAGGCAAAACAATGGGCCTCATTATGAGTCCGGCGTTAACCGAGGCGGTAAAACCGCCTGGTTAACGCCGGACTCGTATTACCATTCCGCCTCCGTGATTCCCGGAATTACCGGGGCATTACAACCCTGGTTTTCCGGGAATCACGGAGGCGGAATGGTGTAAATCCCCATTCCCATTGAGTCCTATGGGACTTGATGGAAATGGGGATCATGGAAACACCGGCAGCATCTCGTAATGCTGCCGGTGTTTCCTCGTCCGCCTTCATGCGGGAGGTGTTAAACCCGCCAGGTCAGACCTGGCGGGAACATCACCTCCCACCTGCAGGCGTCGGACTCAGGCGGTCCGGAAACAACGGTGGCGGCGGGTTTACCGTCACCGTTATTTCCAGACCGCCTGGGTCGTAATGAGGCCCACTGTCTTACAAATTGTAGAGTTGGAATGGTATATTCTGCATAAAATATGTAACCTGTTTATGAAATTTGGTAGAAGGCCCCAACTGTACAAATGTGCCATTTATGGTCAAATGGAATTGTATCTAAAGTAACTAAAAGTAACTATGGGAGGTTCTGGACATTGTAAAAAAAAATCTGACATCATGCCCTTGAAGCCCAGCTGGGAGAAAGGCGGTAACTATCTCCCCTGATCAATCCAGTTGTGTAGAGGCATGATAAGCTAAGCCTGCCCTGCCTTATAATTCTATGATGTCACCATGCTCTATAAAAAGGGTGGCTGACAAAACTCTAGACAGACTCTTTCCTGAATTTCCTGCGCCTGAGTTCCTGATCGTCTACATTCATCTTGCTGATTCCAGATGCGACTGCAAAGCCAAAGCATAGCTGACTCCAGGTTCCACTGCAAGGCCAAAGCATAGCTGAACCTATCCTAACAAGGCCAAAGCATTGCTGACCATCCCAGACAGGCCTCAATCCAGAAATCCCAGCAAGGCCTACAATCCCAATAACCAAAGGGAAAAGCTGTGGTGTTCTTTTGGGAAGCATCCTGAAACCAGGCTAGCTTTTTGCCTGCTGCAACCATGCCATCCAGCTGTGCGGAAGGGAGGTGACCTAGCAGTTCAGGCTGGACTGCCCCTTTTGGGGTGGGACCAAGCCTGATTTTCATTCAGTCTTTCCCCTTTTGTAATGGCTTGGCAGATGAAGAACAATGGTCTGGAGGGTTGCCCAGTGCAATGCCAGAGGTTAAGATTCATTCTAAACCTTCCAGCCATCACCTCTTTGTTTTTACTTGGTCACCCCGAATGGGACGGGTATGCCCAGACGTGGGTCCCATTCCTGCTGGGCCTAGAGACCCAAGCTACTCCTCACTGATGATGCCCAACAAGGCTGAAACTTGTTTGGGGATGCCTCTGGTCTCATGCAGAAGGGAGGTAACCTAGCAGTTCGGGCGGACTGCCCCCTTTGGGGTGGGACCAAGCATGATTTGCATATGGTCTTTCCCCTTTTGTAATGGCTTGGCAGGCGAAGAACGATGGTCTGCAGGATTGCCCAGAGCAATGCCAGAGGTTAAGATTCATTCTAAACCTTCCAGCCATCACCTCTTTGTTTTTACTGATTATCCGGTGACCAGACACAGCTGTTGTTCTTGCAGGAGAGTCTGCCAATACCTGGTGACACGAGCCCAGGAGTACAGAACCCAGTTGACTGTTCCCAATCCCAAATTTAAGAGCGGACTGTGAGTATCCCCCATCCCATAACACATAGTCTACCCCATCTTGACTTTTGTCATTGTGCCACTCTCTAATCAACCCTATTCATACCCTGATAACTTGTATAGACTGTTCTAATTCATTAGTAATATTTGGAGTAATTCAAATGAATTCCCACATAGATCTGAACACGGCGGGAAAAGGTTGATGTTGCGAATCAATCTTTGAACGTACTGTGGCTTTATTTAACAATATAGTCTAAATAATTTAGTTTACGTAAAATGTGTCTTTCATTTTTAAAAACGATTTTCTCTTTTTAACTGCTCTATTTTCCTAAAAACGAACCTCATTCTACTTTCCAAATATCTCTCAATTCTTCACCTATAGCTCTCCTCTCACCTCTATATTGTCCTTGGGCTGTGCATCTATCCCCCTGCCCAAAAAACAGCATTCCAATTCAGGGGTAGATTCATGGAATTAATGTGCGCCGAAAGTTCCCGCGCAGAGGTGCCAAAACGTGCGAATCGCAGGAGAAGTGCGAAAATCGCAGTGCAAGTGCGAAAATTGCAGGAAAACCAGCGCACAGCGATTCATGGAAGTCCGTGCGTGAGAAAAACATTGGATGTGCGCTAAAAATGTGCGCCGCGCACGCCGGCGCACAGGTCATCCAACAGCGTGCGCCACGGCCACTGCGAAATCGCAAATAGCGCGGCGCACATCACAAAAGTAGGCGGAACACAGGGCGGAACACTCGGAATGGGGAACAACGCGTGAAAATATGGGCATCACGGGGGAAGTACAGGAGGAAAGTGCGCGGAACGCCCACACGCTCGCCTACAACCCGTATTCATGGAATCGAATAATGCAAACCAGCACACGGTAAAAGACGCGCACAGGGCCAAACAAGTACGCCACAAGAAAGCAGGCGGTAGCGCCCCTGCGACTGAAAAAAATGTGTGCCAAAATGTGCGCTAACAAAAAGCACCCATATACAGCCATGATGAATGGCCCATACAGTGGCCCTCTAGGACAAATGAGGTGCAAAGGGGCACCGTCAAACACGGACACCCGCTGTGTGAAAAATAGCCTGTTCCTGGGTGCGCGGGAAGTTCCACACGCGATTAGCATGGGTACGTGTACTTCGGGGTGCACGGGAAGTTCCACACGCGATTAGCCTGGGTACGTGTACTACGGGGTGCGCGGGAAGTTCCACATGCGATTGGCCTGGGTACGTGTACTTCGGGGTGCGCGGGAAGATCCACACGCGATTGGCCTGGGTATGTGAATTCCGATGTGCGCGGAAGATTCACACGCAATTTCTGCAGGGTACGTGTATTTCGGTGGTGCCGGGGAATGCTACACGTGATTTGGCCATGTGGGTCCCCCCAGGTGTTCCCTCTACACCCTCCACGGCCCCTGCAGGCAGCCAACACCACAGGGTACTACCCTGCACCCCTGCTCATGTCCCACAGGCAACCCATCCACCATGGCCATGCCCACCAGCCAACCCACATGTCACCTTGCACTACTGATCACCAACACATGTCTCCCACCACCCCCACCCCCCAGCCACCAGGGGCAGCCTCCACCAGGCCCCCACTCATGTCCCCTATTACCCCCACCCCCCAGCAGTGCAGGGGCAGCCTCCACCAGGCCCCCACTCATATCTCTCACCACCCCCACCCCCCAGCGGTGCAGGGGCAGCCTCCACCAGGCCCCCACTCATGTCTACCACCACCCCCACCCCTCAGCCACCAGGGGCAGCCTCCACCAGGCCCCCACTCATGTCTCCCACCACCGCCACCCCCCAGCAGTGCAGGGGCAGCCTCCACCAGGCCCCCACTCATGTCTACCACCACCCCCACCCCCCAGCCACCAGGGGCAGCCTCCACCAGGCCCCCACTCATGTCTCCCACCACCCCCACCCCCCAGCAGTGCAGGGACAGCCTCCACCAGGCCCCCACTCATGTCTACCACCACCCCCACCCCCCAGCCACCAGGGGCAGCCTCCACCAGGCCCCCACTCATGTCTCCCACCACCCACACCCCCCAGCCACCAGGGGCAGCCTCCACCAGGCCCCCACTCATGTCTCCCACCACGCCCACCCCCCAGCAGTGCAGGGGCAGCCTCCACCAGGCCCCCACTCATGTCTACCACCACCCCCACCCCTCAGCAGTGCAGGGGCAGCCTCCACCAGGCCCCCACCCATGTCTACCAGCACCCCCACCCCCCAGCCACCAGGGGCAGCCTCCACCAGGTCCCCACTCATGTCTACCACCACCCCCACCCCCCAGCAGTGCAGGGGCAGCCTCCACCAGGCCCCCACTCATGTCCCCCTGCACCCCCACCCCCCAGCAGTGCAGGGGCAGCCTCCACCAGGCCCCCACTCATGTCTCCCACCACCCCCACCCCCAGCAGTGCAGGGGCAGCCTCCACCAGGCCCCCACTCATGTCTCCCACCAACCCACCCCCCAGCAGTGCAGGGGCAGCCTCCACCAGGCCCCCACTCATGTCTACCACCACCCCACCCCCCAGCCACCAGGGGCAGCCTCCACCAGGCCCCCACTCATGTCTCCCATCACTCCCACCCCCCAGCAGTGCAGGGGCAGCCTCCAACAGGCCCCCACTCATGTCTCCCACCACCCCCACCCCCCAGCAGTGCAGGGGCAGCCTCCACCAGGCCCCCACTCATGTCCCCTATTACCCCCACCCCCCAGCCACCAGCGGCAGCCTCCACCAGGCCCCCACTCATGTCTCCCACCACCCCCACCCCCCAGCAGTGCAGGGGCAGCCTCCACCAGGCCCCCACTCATGTCTACCACCACCCCACCCCCCAGCCACCAGGGGCAGCCTCCACCAGGCCCCCACTCATGTCTCCCACCACCCCCCAGCAGTGCAGGGGCAGCCTCCACCAGGCCCCCACTCATGTCTACCACCGCCCCCACCCCCCAGCCACCAGGGGCAGCCTCCACCATGCCCCCACTCATGTCTCCCACCGCCCCCACCCCCCAGCCACCAGGGGCAGCCTCCACCAGGCCCCCACTCATGTCTCCCACCACCCCCAACCCCCAGCAGTGCAGGGGAAGCCTCCACCAGGCCCCCACTCATGTCTACCACCACCCCCACCCCCCAGCCACCAGGGGCAGCCTCCACCAGGCCCCCACTCATGTCTGCCACCACCACCACCCCCCAGCAGTGCAGGGGCATCCTCCACCAGGCCCCCACTCATGTCCCCTATTACCCCCACCCCCAGCAGTGCAGGGGCAGCCTCCACCAGGCCCCCAGTCATGTCACCCACCACCCCCACCCCCCAGCGGTGCAGGGGCAGCCTCCACCAGGCCCCCACTCATGTCCCCCACCACCCCCACCCCCCAGCAGTGCAGGGGCAGCCTCCACCAGGCCCCACTCATGTCTCCCACCACCCCCACCCCCCAGCCACCAGGGGGAGCCTCCACCAGGCCCCCACTCATGTCTCCCACCACCCCCACCCCCCAGCAGTGCAGGGGTAGCCTCCCCCAGGCCCCCACTCATGTCCCCTATTACCCCCACCCCCCAGCAGTGCAGGGGCAGCCTCCACCAGGCCCCCACTCATGTCACCCACCACCCCCAACCCCCAGCAGTGCAGGGGCAGCCTCCACCAGGCCCCCACCCATGTCTACCACCACCCCTACCCCCCAGCCACCAGGGGCAGCCTCCACCAGGTCCCCACTCATGTCCCCCTGCACCCCCACCCCCCAACAGTGCAGGGGCAGCCTCCACCAGGCCCCCACCCATGTCTACCACCACCCCCACCCCCCAGCCACCAGGGGCAGCCTCTACCAGGCCCCCACTCATGTCCCCCTGCACCCCCACCCCCCAGCAGTGCAGGGGCAGCCTCCACCAGGCCCCCACTCATGTCCCCCTGCACCCCCACCCCCCAGCAGTGCAGGGGCAGCCTCCACCAGGCCCCCACCCATGTCTACCACCACCCCCACCCCCAGCCACCAGGGGCAGCCTCCACTAGGCCCCCACTCATGTCCCCCTGCACCCCCACCCCCCAGCAGTGCAGGGGCAGCCTCCACCAGGCCCCCACTCATGTCCCCCTGCACCCCACACCCCAGCAGTGCAGGGGCAGCCTCCACCAGGCCCCCACCCATGTCTACCACCACCCCCACCCCCCAGCCGTGCGATTTGCCTGGGTACGTGTACTTCAGGGTGCGCGGGAAGTTCCACACGCGATTAGCCTGGGTACGTGTACTTCAGGGTGCGCGTGAACTTCCACACGCGATTTGCCTGGGTACGTGTACTACGGGGTGCGTGGGAAGTTCCACAGGCGATTGGCCTGGGTACGTGTACTACGGGGTGCGCGTGAACTTCCTCACGGGATTAGCCTGGGTATGTGTACTTCGGGGTGCGCGGGAAGTCCCACACGCGATTGGCCTGGGTACGTGTACTTCGGGGTGCGCGTGAACTTCCACACGCGATTGGGCTTTTGAGAGTGGGGTACATGTATTCCAGGGGTGGGTGGGAATATTTACCCGCGACTGTGCCTGTGAGAGCGTGCTACGTGTATTCCTGGGGTGGGCGGGAAGATTCACACGTTCGCCTACGACGTGAAGAAAAATAAATGGTCCAATCCTGAGACACGTACGCCAGCATGAAGCAGGCGTACGTCGACCCATGCAGCATAAAAGTGCGCGCAAACAACAAACAAGCTCATACGCCAGGATGAATATACCATTCCTAGCAGCAGTGGCCGTGCGTTACCAAAGGAGAAGGAGGAGGATAGTGAGGGCCCGAATGTTCACTCCCAGAACCAGCCTTTTTGGGATGCCTGATGACCAGGTGTATGGGAGGTACAGGTTTCCCCCACACATAATACTGGACCTGGTCAGTGAGTGGGAGGATGACCTCACATCACCCACCCTGTGCTCCTAAGCACTCAGCCCCCTGGAGAAGGTCCTCAATGTACTACACTTCTTGGCCACAGGATCATTTCAGCTGACAAGTGCCATAGTGGGTGGGGTGTCACAGGCCACGCAGTCACGCTGCCTACATCAGGTCTTGAACATCATCACTGCACGCCCATCAGTCCGTAGGAACATATACCTGCCCAGGACACCTGCAGAAAGGCAGGCCGCCACCCTCGATTTCTATGGTGTGGCACAATTCCCAAAAGTGCTAGGTGCCATTGACTGCACCCATGTGGCACTACGTCCCCCCAGGGCATCTGAGCACATCTATAGGAACCGCAAGCACTGGCATTCCATCAACGTGCAGGTAGTATGTAATGCTAAGGGAATCATCACCTCAGTATATGCCAACTATCCAGGGTCCACCCACGACAGCTTCATTTACCGAATGTCTACCCTAAGCCGGGACCTAGAAGCTGGGTGGCATGGCGATACATGGCTGCTTTAGTGAGTATGAATGCCACTGCACATGCATGCATGTCAGATGCAGAGTTATGTCACTACCCCACTAATGATACCCATCACCTCCTCACCAGGGGACAGTGCCTACCCTCTGAGCACCCACATGATGACGCCAATTCGGAACCCCATCACGCCTCCAGAGGTAAGATACAACACAGCCCATATTGCAACCCGGGGCATAGTGGAGCGCACATTCGGAGTGCTCAAGTCACGCTTTCGCTCCCTTGACCGTTCTGGCGGGCAGCTGTTATATGCACCCCCAGTAGTGTGCAGGATCATAGCGGCAGCATGTGTCCTGCACAATGTTGCAACACGCCGGGGCCTGGCCGTAGACATGGTGGTGCCCACACATCCCCAACCACATGCACGCCCGCTGCGCATGGGATGGGAGAGGGCACGGGGTGAGGCAGCCCGTACGCAGCTGGTGGCTAATTACTTCACATAGAAATCACACCCCAGTGGAGTGCACACAGGCCTGGCACATACCATCTGATAAGCAATGATGACTCGACCTGACAATTAAGACGAACAAAGGGACTGTCAACTGTCAGAACCACAGCAGCCTGAGATTGTTCATGTGGAAGTGTCACAATGTGTGCATCCCTACCTACACAAACACCACCAATGCAGTGTCATGAAAAGACACTTCCATGCTGCAGAAATGAATACCCACTTGCAAAATACTACATGAAAACAGTGCCATGTCACCCACCCCCTCCCCGGCACGGCCACACAACACACCATGGCATGTCATGCAATGTGAGAGGAAAGAAATGAATCCCCACAACATGCCCCAAGTGTCAGCAGCTACAGTGTCCCTAATGGAAACATGTCCACACATGAAATGCTCACAGTAATGCAGGACCTACAACCCACATTACCAAATACTTACCAAGAATACAAATTACCTACACAACCTCCAACCTACCTTAAACATGACATTACAGACCTACAAATTAGCTAACATCACCACCTGATGATGACAGCCCTCCGAAAACTTCCAAGTATACAGTGTTAGCACCCCGCAAGAGTGTAGGTGCACTGATTACAACATGGACTCCAGTTCCAAGGTGGACCGCATTGTGAAGACATGAGGAATGGACCTGGAAATATGGAGGATGAGATGGATGCAGAGGCACATATCAATACACCACGCAGTGTACAATACAACAACAATATGCACTATGAATGTATAAACAGTATTGACTACAGACTGCCCACACAGCTCATGGGAGTCCAATGTCACCATGTACGTCAATGTCACTTGGGCACACTCTTTGCAAGCCCATGGAAACGGGAAGCAGTGTGTGTGACAAAAACCCAAGCATCTGAACCAAATCCATGACAAGCCTGCATGTGCCCAGCCACAATGCAGCGTATGCCCACGGGAGCCACACAAGGCAACACACTGTCCCAAAAAAAAAATAAATAAAAAAAAATTACAAAAAAATAAAAAATGTCCATTAATGGGCCCGGGGGGGTTGGGGAGGCCACCCAGGAGGTCCGAGGACAGGGTGCACACCAAAACCCACCTGTGTGGATCTTGCGAAAAAAAAAAACACCTCCATGGGCTCATGGCCTACACGGCTACCCTATTGTGGGAGTATCACTGCTGTCGCTATCCTCACCATCTGCAGCTGCATCCGGAGGTGGTGGCAGCCCACGCAAAGCCCTAGTCTGTTCCTCCATGGCTGCAAGCATGCGGGTGTGGTAGGTCTCGTTCTGGAGGATAAGTGTGCGGAGGTCCCCATGCAACAACTCACGGGATGCCCGGACCTCCGCCCTAGTTGCCTGCATCTCAGCTGAGAGCGTACGGGTGAGACGCTCCAGCTGCTGTTCTGTCCTTCAGTTTGTTGAAGCCTCAAGCTCAACAAGAGTCGTCCTGAGGTGAAGGAGTTCCAGCCTCAGGGCTTCCCTGTGGCCCTGGGACTCTATGGAGATGGCTTCCTGCAGAGTCGCCAGTGCCGCCCGCCTGTCCCTGTCGGACGCCAACATGTCCTCCCTGTGTGACTGGCAGATGGAGTCGGTTGCCTGCTGTAGTCGCTCCATCAGCCTTTCGGGGGGGACAATGGAAGTGGCCACCCTATCCATGGCCTGAGCCATCATCTCTGATGATGCTGCCTGTTGGGTTGCCATACCGTAAATGGATTGCTCCCATGCGGTATTGCCAGGTGGCGTACGGCCACCACGTCGGCGGGCACCACACCTGTCTGGGGCAAGGCGAACTGCGCCTTGCTGTGCCGGCACTGCCTGAGGCTGCAGGACTGCATTCCCCCTCTGATCTGCTGGCCCAGGAACAGGATCAGATGTTGCGGAGTGTGACCCTGCATCCATAACCACCAAAGGCATACCTGCCAACACTGACATCCCCATTGAGGGTTCTAACCCTGGTGCAGGTGGGTCGGACAGAACAGAATCCCTCCCAGGAACACTCACCTGCGACAGCAGGTAGGTCTCATCATCCGAATCAACACCTGAGTACAGCTCGGGGGAGGTGCAGCCAGAGACACCCCTTGAGAGCACGACCTGCAGCACTTGTGGGTTCTCACCCACCACCACACCACGTTCGTCACTGGTGGTCGGTCGGCCCTCAGACCCCTCCTGGGTCTGCACCATCTCCACAACCCCAGCAGTATCAAGTGCGTCTTCCACTGCAAAGACATAAAAGAAAACAAATGGAAACAGGCATTAGCACTATGGCACACAATTAGGGCTGAGAGGCTACAGAAACAGTACTTGATTGACACATGTCCCACATGACTAAAACACCCCCATGCATGCACCGTCACTGCATGTGATGGGGAGGCAGATGGCACACATTGATGACACCAAGATGGAAGATGAACACATTTGCTGCATGCTGCCTAGCAGTGGCATCACACATTGGCCAGTGATTGGCAGGTCAAATACACATGCCATCACACAGATGGCATGTACCCTAGCCATGAAGTGAAGAGGGAGAGGAGGTCACCAATTGTTCATTCAGTCCAGTTTGTTCATATAATTGATTATTTTCATTGTAATGGTTCAAATGTTGAACCTGCAGCTGCCAGTCAAAAATGGTCCTATAGCAAAGGGACATGTCCAAACTAATCATGTCCACGAAACTGAGCCAGTCCACTGTACCATAGCCATGTGAGACATGTGACAATAGGACTGAGAAATCCCAAGTAAAAGTGGTGGTATGCAAACAATCTGCCTGAATAAACAGAGGTAAATAAGCAACAGTGTTGTGGCAAGATGACACTCGAAGGGCAACTGGCGTGGTGTTGGGCTGGATGTCTAATGTTGGCCGAAGGGATGCTGCTATACCCAAATGCTGTTGCCAAGAATGTATAGGAAGAGGCACATGGGTGAGCCGCACCACTCAGGCACACACACCCTCCCCTGGCACCCAAACAGAAGCCCCCCCACACACACCATGCACATGGATGACACACACATGCATGTGCACTCACCGGACAATGCCTCGTAATCTGCCACTTCTCCCACGCCTTGGATCTGTTCCTCCGTGATGTAGGTTCCAGCAACCTGCTCATGTGGAGTGAGTTCTATGTCATCTGCTGGAGACCCACCTCCAGTCACTAGAGTTGCGGCATGACTTGAGGCCAGCTTATTCTTTGCCCTGCGCTTCAGGTCATTCCAGCGCTTGTAGCATTCATTAGCTGTGCGCCTCACGATTCCAAGGGCACTTATGAGGTCCGCAATGGTCTGCCAGTGTGCCTGACGTTGTGCAGGTGTGGTCTTGGATACTGCAACAATCACCATTTCGCGGTCATGTGCGGATACATACTCTACAAGTGCATTCAGTTCGACCTCATTGAAGCTGGGCTTCCTTGACGGGCCTGACTGTGTAGCCGTGTCTGGGGCATCAGCCTCTACTGGACGAGCACTCTTCCTCTTCCGCTTGGAAGGTGGTGGGGATCCGGAGTGTCCTGCGCCGCTCTGGACACTAGGGGCAGGAGCGTGGGATTGCACACTCAGCATGGGAGTTGGTGCAGGCATTATCTCAAGTGTGATGGTGTCAGGGGGAATGTCAGCATGATGGACTTGGACCGACACTGTCCTGGATGGGTGTGTGAGAGGTGGGGTGGATGGAGCCGCAGCTGCCCCTGCAGCCTCCCCAGCCTGCCTATGCGGGGCAGCAGATGACCTAGCTGCCCCTGATCCACGTGGCCTGATGACACCAACGTACACCGGCGCACGTGGCCTAGACCTGCTGACCTGGAAGTCAGCCATGGAGTCACCCTGTGCCAGGTCTGGTTCCACAGTGGGCTGGTCCAACAAGGGCTGAGCATGGATGGTGTCAGCCACGGTAACCTCAACCAGGGGGGGACATGGGTGTCCCTGACTGCTCCTCCACACATGGGGGCTAGGGGCACCCTGCAAGTCACGGCCACGTCCCCTACCGGATCCACCACAGCCACCACTTGGGGCTCGGCCACCTTTGCCACCCTTACGGCTTGTTCGCCTCCCAGCCATGGCACTGATGTTATTGTGCGTA
Source organism: Ambystoma mexicanum (assembly GCF_040938575.1). Classification (NCBI taxonomy): domain Eukaryota; kingdom Metazoa; phylum Chordata; class Amphibia; order Caudata; family Ambystomatidae; genus Ambystoma; species Ambystoma mexicanum. The sequence continues at coordinate 1,401,057,010 of NC_090922.1, forward strand.
TGGGAGTCGATGTGAACTATTGTCCTGGGCAATTGGGGGTCAAAGGGGTTGGGTACCAGATGGTAATCGTACCCTTGTGCTCTAGCAAGGCTGTATGTCACCCCTGGGGAAAGATGACGTGTCACGCAACGCACAGGCACCCCAAAAAAGCAAAGTAAGGTGCATGCAACCCCTCCTAGACCATGTGCGTGGAAAAATAAACCAGCACTACGCTGTGGCACACAGGAACACAAGAATGAACGTATGCGTGTCACACGCAGCCTAGAATGACCTCTGAAGGGGTATGCGACACACGGGGCAAGCACAGATGTTAAATACGTGCGCGACTCACCGTCCGCCAGGAACAAAAGCGTGAAAAATATGCGCGTGTGTGCGTTGGCAACACCCCCGCCAAAAGAAGAATTCTACGCTGTCTGAGGAGACAGGACAACAGTAGTAGGGAACGCTGTTTGAGGAAACAGGCCCAGGAAAAAGAGGAAAAGAGAAAAAGCTGTCAGAGGTAACAGGGAGTACGAACTGGAAACGCTGTGAAGTAAATCGCGTGTGAACCGACAAGAAGTACAGTTTTCACCCACTCGCTCTTCACGAAAAGCACGTACAAGGAAATGGCGTTTTACACGTACCTTTTATACACACGTCACAGACGAGCATACGCGATGAGGCCATTTCCACCAATTACGCGCTTTGACACTCGGACGTGTATCTCTTCATTTTTACACGCGCCATTCTCTACGGCCATGCGCGTGACGTCACAGCTGCGCATGGTGGCCTTTGGGCCAATGAAATCGCATATGCGTGCACACGTGGTAAAACTGCACGTCCGAGTGTCATCGCGTGTAATCGGAGGGAAGTGAGCGTACACGCGATTGGCCTGGGTACGTGTATTTCTGGGGTGCGCAGGAAGTTCCACACGCGATTGGTGGAAATCCACGTGTGCTCTGTCATCATGTGTAATGAGGGAAACACCCGCGCGCCTCACGTCACAGACGCGCTCACGCGCTAAGGGCCTTTGGTCCAATGAAATCGCATATGCGTGCTGACGTGCATACGCGCTAAGGGCCTTTCCTCGATGTACACGCAGACATGTAGGATTTTCACGTGCCAAATCACTCCGTATCAAGCTGGCCACGCGTAAGCACACGGAAGACCACGCTCCTGCCCAAAAGGCCGAATTACTGCCCCCCAGAGCCCCGAGCAGCCTCCCACGAGCCATCTGCTGCTGCTGCCTGCCTGCCTGCCTGCCTGCCTGCCTGCTGCCACCGTGCCCTGCCATTTGGTGCCTGCACATCAGCCATCTGCAGGGGTCCATTTGCTGTGTCCACCCCTGCTGGAACAGAAGACTCCCGACTGGGATACCATCGCTCCACAGCCCAGCCCCAGGACCCAGTTGCCCACCCACTCCTGCCTCTGGGGTTGCCATGTCGGGCACTGCAACATCTGGCACCACTGGCAACCCCCGGCCAGAGAGGCAGAGGGGCACCAGCTTCACTGCCACCGAAGTTGGTGTCCTGGTGGAGCAAGTCCTGGGGCAGTATGATGCCCTCTTCGGAAGTAAGCGCGCCAACAAGGAAGGACGGACTCGGATCTGGACGGACATCGTGACTGCCATCAACGCGGAGGGGGTGGCAGTCCGTGACTACCAACATGTCAAGAAGCGCTGGGATGACTGCAGGTCCAGGACCCTCTTGAAGGCCCGGCGCCTCGTGGAGGGGGGCCGGGGCCGCATGAGTACCATCCAGATGAGGGTCCTGGAACGCGTAGGCCCAGCGCTCCACGCCCAGATCCTTGAGAGGCAGACCCGTCTGGAGTTGAGCGGTAAGTGGCCAAGCATTGCTGTGTGAGACAGGGCATGTCGCAGTGTGCTGGTTGTCTGATACTTGCCTGTATGTGTGACATAGGCCATGTATGCATGTGTGTGTGCAGGGACGTCATGCATGTGAGACCAGTAATGTGTGAACCACACGGTTGGTGCATGTGTTCAAATGCAACATGGGTTGCCCTATGCGGAATGGCCACATGAAAGCATGCCAGTCTCTGTTCCTGGACATGGGTGAGGGATGGGTGCTGATGCCATGTACATGTATGCTGTCCATGTCTGTGTGTCTGACCTGCGTGTCTGTGACTTGTGAATGCCAGGGATGCATGACACATGTCTGTCGCAATGTTCAGGTTCACTGATGTAGCCTATCCACTGTGTCTGTGGTGTACGAGGCCAGATGGATGAAACTAGGGTGAAGTGTGTGCATGTGATAGGCATGGCACATTATGCATGTGAGTTCCAAAACAACCGTGTATGTTTCAAGATTCACTTGGACATGTATGCTAATGTCCATAGCATGCGCCATGCCTGTTACCGCATGTGTTTTACCTGCACTGAACCAGGTGTTGTGGAGGGACATGATGGAAGTGATCTTTGACAGTGCCACTCATCTGCTATTGCTTCCTGTCTAGGGGACCATTGTACAGTACCCTGATGCTTGTGTTCTATGTCTCCCTCTACACAGCGCCATGTGAAGAAGAGGGCGGAGACGGCTCTGTGGAGCAAAGCGGCGGGGATGCCCCCACGGCTGCAGTGGAAGGGGTGGGTGAGCCCCCACAGGGGCTTGCAACGGCGGAAGACGGGGTGGAGCCATCCAGGTTGGTGGTTTCCACAGAGGAGGAGGAAGCCGCTACTGAGGCGCACATGGGGCCTGGTGGGGGCATCCCTGCTGGTGCAAGTGTTGCAGTCCAGGGGCAGGGGCAGGAGGCAGCACAGGTCGCCGTGGAGGGGCCTGAGCATGTCACTGTCCCTGACACTGTGACTGCACCACCATGCACCAGCAGGGATGCCCCATCCCAGGCCCGTCCGCAGGTAGGGGGGATGTCCATGTCATCTGACTCCCCTCCACCTGCGTACGAGGGGACCCCTGGCCGTATGGAGAAGGTCCTGATTGGTGTCGCGTTGCGCACAGGTGCAATTTGTGATGAGGTGCGTGCTTCCCGGGAGGAGCATGCACGTCATCACGGAGAGCACCGTGCCGACGTGGCCCAGTTGGGAACGGCCGTGGTCGGGGGTTTCCTACATGTGTCGGCCAATCTGGCGACCCTCTCCTCCTCTGTGGAGACTATGCACCAGTCGTTCTCCATGCCGTCTTCTGGCCCAGATGCCACCAAGGCCCCCTGTGGACCTGCCCCGACCAATGCAGCCGGCTCGGTGGGGATCCCATCCCTGCCACAGTCGGGAGTCGGAGGTCCAGCAGGGGTGGACACACCAGCAACTGGACCCCAGCAGATGGAGGATGTGACGGCATCATCGTGCAGGGCACGTGCACGACAGCGTCGGTGGATACCATCAGCCTGGATGCCGTCGTGCTGGCACAGGCAGTTGCGTCGGAGGCAGCGGCAGGCTCGACGTGGGAGGCATCATGGCTCGGGGCCATCAACATCAGGGGTGCAGGCATCAGCCGGAGGGCAGGAGAACCCTGGAATGGGAGTGTCTTCCGTGTGGGAGCGGTTGGGCCAGCAGATAGGTGCGGAGCGGCAGCGGGCAGAGGAGGAACGGCTCACAATGGTCAGGGCGGAGAACTCCATGCGGAGGGCGCTGAGGCGGGCTGAGTGCCTCGAGGATCTTCGCAGGGAGTTGGAGCTGGACACTGCTTTATCCCTGCGAGACCTCGGGGCCAGGGAACATGCCCGCCTCCAAGCCATTGAACAGGAGTTTGATGATGCCCTGGCCCATGACAACATCCAGTGAGCCGTTGGACTAGCCCGCTGCCCATGTAAATAGTTATGTAGTTAGTGTTAGGTTTCCTTTGTTTTTGCATTTTCTTTGGACCTTTTGGACAATGGGCCACATTTTTGTATATAGTTATTTTTTATTAGGTAATGTTGTTAGATAGGTTTCATTTCTTTTGTTGGGATCATGGACCCTGGCTTGTTCACCTGTACATAGTTCACTGTTGGATTTTCTTTTCTTTTTACAATTTACCCATGGAGCAACGGCTTTCAATTATAATTTCCCATTGGATTTTCTTTTCTGGACTGTGACTTTGGACACCATTCCTTTGGATTCTGATTTTTGGTTTTGCATTTTTTCATGGACATGCTTCTTTTTACTTTTTTTACATTCCCATTTGTTAGTTTATTTTTGATTCAATTCATGTTTTCTTTAATACATGTTTTTTGATCAAACTTCAATGTGTAGTATCATCTCATTGGTTTCATGCATATCATGATATGGGTTTTGAGATTCACTGACAACCATTGGGTGTATGTGAGGGACATGTGTTCGTTTCCAAACTTGCAATTGCAGTTCTATCATGTTATTGCCATTTCTGAGTGGGTGGATGCAATACTCGGGTGGGTGTTTTGCATTTGGAGGCTGACCATAGGGACCGGGGATCTAGATTGTGATGACATGTTGGCTGGGGAACATGAGATGGACATGAGTGGGGGCCTGCTGGCTGGTGCCCCACAGTGATGGGGGGTGGGGGTGCAGGGGAACATGAGTTGGACATGAGTGGGGGCCTACTGGCAGGTGCCCCACAGTGCTGGGGGGTGGGGGTGCAGGGGAACATGAGTTGGACATGAGTGGGGGCCTGCTGGCAGGTGCCCCACAGTGCTGGGGGGTGGGGGTGCAGGGGAACATGAGTGGGGGCCTGGTGGAGGCTGCCCCTGGTGGCTAGGGGGTGGGATTGGTGGTAGACATGAGTGGGGGCCTGGTGAAGGCTGCTCCTGCACTGCTGGGGGGTGGGGGTAATAGGTGACATGAGTGGGGGCCTGGTGGAGGCTGCCCCTGGTGGCTGGGGGGTGGGGGTGCTGGGAGACAGGAGTGGGAGCCTGGTGGAGGGTGCCCCTGACAGCTGGGGGGTAGGGGGTGCAGGGAGACAGGAGTGGGGGCCTGGTGGAGGGTGCCCCTGACTGCTGGGGGGTGGGGGTGCAGGGGACATGAGTGGAAGCCTGGTGGAGGCTGCCTCTACACAGCTGGGGGGTGGGGGTGCAGGGGGACATGAGTGGGGGCCTGGTGGAGGCTGCCCCTGCACTGCTGGGGGGTGGGGGTGGTGGGAGACATGAGTGGGGGCCTGGTGGAGTCTGCCCCTGGTGGCTGGGGGGTGGGGGTGGTGGTAGACATGGGTGGGGGCCTGGTGGAGGCTGCCCCTGGTGGCTGGGGGGTGGGGGTGCTGGGAGACATGAGTGGGAGCCTGGTGGAGGGTGCCCCTGACTGCTGGGGGGTAGGGGGTGCAGGGAGACAGGAGTGGGGGCCTGGTGGAGGCTGCCCCTGGTGGCTGCGGGGTGAGTGTGGTGGGAGACATGAGTTGGACATGAGTGGGGGCCTGGTGGAGGGTGCCCCTGACTGCTGGGGGGTAGGGGGTGGTGGGAGACATGAGTGGGGACCTGGTGGAGGCGGCCCCTGCACTGCTGGGGGGTGGGGGTGCAGGGAGACATGAGTGGGGGCCTGGTGGAGGCTTCCCCTGCACTGCTGGGGGGTGGGGGTGGTGGGAGGCATGAGTGGGGGCCTGGTGGAGGCTGCCCCTGGTGGCTGGGGGCTAGGGGTGGTGGTAGACATGGGTGGGGGCCTGGTGGAGGCTGCCCCTGCACTGCTGGGGGGTGGGGGTGGTGGGAGACATGAGTGGGGGCCTGGTGGAGACTGCCCCTGGTGGCTGGGGGGTGGGGGTGGTGGGAGACATGAGTGGGGGCCTGGTGGAGGCTGCCCCTGGTGGCTGGGGGGTGGGGGTGCTGGGAGACAGGAGTGGGAGCCTGGTGGAGGGTGCCCCTGACTGCTGGTGGGTAGGGAGTGGTGGGAGTCATGAGTGGGGGCCTGGTGGAGGGTGCCCCTGACTACTGGGGGGTAGGGGGTGGTGGGAGACAAGAGTGGGGGCCTGGTGGAGGCTGCCCCTGCACTGCTGGGGGGTGGGGGTGGTGGGAGACATGAGTGGGGGCCTGGTGGAGGCTGCCCCTGGTGGCTGGGGGGTGGGGGTGGTGGTAGACATGAGTGGGGGCCTGGTGGAGGCTGCCCCTGGTGGCTGGGGGGTGGGGGTGGTGGTAGACATGAGTGGGGGCCTGGTGGAGGCTGACCCTGCACTGCTGGGGGTGGGGGTGGTGGGAGACATGAGTGGGGGCCTGGTGGAGGCTGCCCCTGCACTGCTGGGGGGTGCGGGTAATAGGGGACATGAGTGGGGACCTGGTGGAGGCTGCCCCTGGTGGCTGGGGGGTGGGGGTGGTGGTAGACATGGGTGGGGGCCTGGTGGAGGCTGCCCCTGCACTGCTGGGGGGTGGGGGTGGTGGGAGACATGAGTGGGGGCCTGGTGGAGGCTGCGCCTGCACTGCTGGGGGGTGGGGGTAATAGGGGACTTGAGTGGGGGCCTGGTGGAGGCTGCCCCTGCACTGCTGGGGGGTGGGGGTGGTGGGAGATATGAGTGGGGGCCTGGTGGAGGCTGCCCCTGCACTGCTGGGGGGTGGGGGTGATAGGGGACATGAGTGGGGGCCTGGTGGAGGGTGCCCCTGACTGCTGGGGGTGGGGGTGCTGGGAGACATGCATTGTTGATCAGTAGTGCAAGGTGACATGTGGGTTGGTTGGGGGGCATGCCCATGGTGGATGGGCTGCCTGCGGGACATGAGCAGGGGTGCAGGGTAGTCCCCCGTGGTGTGGGCTGCCTGCAGGGGCCGTGGAGGTTGTAGAGCGAACACCTGGGAGGACCCACACGGCCAATTCACGTGTAGTACTCCCCAGAACCCCTGAAATACACGTACCCTGCTGAAATTTCATGTGGAACTTCCCGCGCACCCCTGCAATACACGTACCCTGCTGAAATCGCGTGTGGAACTTCCCACGCACCCCTGGAATACACGTACCCTGCTGGCACTGGGCCAATCGCGTGTGGAACTTCCCGCGCACCCCTGAAATACACGTACCCTGCTCGCACGGGGCCAATCGCGTGTGGAACTTCCCACGCATCCCTGAAATACACGTACCCTGCTGAAATCGCGTGTGGAACTTCCCGCGCACCCCTGGAATACACGTACCTTGCTCGCACGGGGCCAATCACGTGCGGAATTTCCAGCGCACCCCTGAAATACACGTACCCTGATGGAATCGCGTGTGGAACTTCCTGCGCACCCCTGAAATACACGTACCCTGCTGAAATCGCGTGTGGAACTTCCCGCACACCCCTGAAATACACGTACCCTGCTGAAATCGCGTGTGGAATTTCCTGCGCACCCCTGAAATACACGTACCCTGCTCGCAAGGGGCCAATCGCGTGTGGAACTTCCCGCGCACCCCTGCAATACATGTACCCTGCTGAAATCGCGTGTGGAACTTCCCGCGCACCCCTGGAATACACGTACCCTGCTCGCACGGGGCCAATCACGTGTGGAACTTCCCGCGCACTCCTGAAATACACGTACCCTGCTGAAATTGCATGTGTAACTTCCCGCGCACCCCTGAAATACACGTACCCTGCTCGCACGCAGCCAATAGTGTGTGGAACTTCCCGTGCACCCCTGCAATGCATGTACCCTGCTGAAATCGCGTGTGGAACTTCCCGCGCACCCCTGGAATACACGTACCCTGCTCGCACGGGGCCAATCGCGTGTGGAACTTCCCGCGCACCCCTGAAATACACGTATCCTGCTGAAATCACGTGTGGAACTTCACACGCACCCCTGTAATACACGTACCCTGCTGGAATCGCGTGTATATATAAGTACCCTGCTGATTTTGCATGTGATACTTCCCACGCACCCCTGATGCACACGTACACAGGACAATCGCGTGTGGAACTTCCCGCGCACCCCTGAAATACACGTACCCTGCTCGCACGGGGCCAATCGCGTGTGGAACTTCCCACGCATCCCTGAAATACACGTACCCTGCTGAAATCGCGTGTCAAACTTCCCGCGCACCCCTGAAATACACGTACCCTGCTGAAATCGCGTGTGGAACTTCCCGCGCACCCCTGGAATACACGTACCTTGCTCGCACGGGGCCAATCACGTGCGGAATTTCCAGCGCACCCCTGAAATACACGTACCCTGATGGAATCGCGTGTGGAACTTCCTGCACACCCCTGAAATACACGTACCCTGCTGAAATCACGTGTGGAACTTCCCGCACACCCCTGAAATACACGTACCCTGCTGAAATCGCGTGTGGAACTTCCTGCGCACCCCTGAAATACACGTACCCTGCTCGCAAGGGGCCAATCGCGTGTGGAACTTCCCGCGCACCCCTGCAATACATGTACCCTGCTGAAATCGCGTGTGGAACTTCCCGCGCACCCCTGGAATACACGTACCCTGCTCGCACGGGGCCAATCACGTGTGGAACTTCCCGCGCACTCCTGAAATACACGTACCCTGCTGAAATTGCATGTGTAACTTCCCGCGCACCCCTGAAATACACGTACCCTGCTCGCACGCGGCCAATAGTGTGTGGAACTTCCCGTGCACCCCTGCAATGCATGTACCCTGCTGAAATCGCGTGTGGAACTTCCCGCGCACCCCTGGAATACACGTACCCTGCTCGCACGGGGCCAATCGCGTGTGGAACTTCCCGCGCACCCCTGAAATACACGTACCCTGCTGAAATCACGTGTGGAACTTCACACGCACCCCTGTAATACACGTACCCTGCTGGAATCGCGTGTATATATAAGTACCCTGCTGATTTTGCATGTGATACTTCCCACGCACCCCTGATGCACACGTACACAGGACAATCGCGTGTGGAACTTCCCGCGAACCACTGAAATACACGTTCCCCGCTTGGCGTTTGCTCTTTGCCAGCCCTGTGAACTGGTCCAGGGTTAGCGCAGCCCTTTGCGATTATTTGGGGATTTTGAAGGCTTTTCCTTGCGCGAGGGCGTTCTTAGGGGCGTAACTGGCACTGCTGCACGGTCGCTGCGCCACGCTGCGCCACGGCTGGTTTTGGAGGCGAAAATCCATGAACACGCTGTGCGCGGAAATCGATTTTAGCGCACGCGGCTGGCGCAGACATTCGCACGGGCACGCTGTGCGCCAGTCGCGTGCGCCACTTTTGTGCGAATTTCTATGAATTACCCTGTCAGTGTTTTTCACCCGTTTTTTGAAAGAAAGGGGGTTACATTTAAAACTGCAAACTAGTAAAAATGCAACTTTTGCACGTGTAAATTCGGCTGCACTGTGTTTTCAAGTTCAACCGGCTTTGTGAACTGTAGGCCTTTGTGACACCTTGCCTTATTATTAGAAAGTGGTATAATATCCCTGGTACTATGATAAAACGTATGCATAGCATTATTTAAACACACATATAATGAATTATTTATCAAAATCTGAGTGTCATTTTAGGCATATCAGGCCTTTGCCAGGAAGCAGCCAAACCCTTGGTTGAACGATACTGTACCCCGAAGGGACTGAAAGGCAAAAGGCCAAATTCACCATTGAGATAACAGTCCGAATCTAGCAACGGATGGAAGCAACCAACGCCTTTCTCCCCGCTCCAGCCACCCAAAAAGTCACCAGAAGGCTGTCTGACCACTGAACGGCTTCTGTATGAGACATATATGCCAGGACTGACTGACGGACATCTAGAGTGGGCCAAACCACCTACCCCACGGACAGAGAGTCTGGAAAAAAGGCTGGATGACCACCTCCTGTGACAGATGAAACTTGGAAGTGACCTTAGGCAAGTACCAGGGTTCACACCTAAACACCAGACAGTCAGACAGCATACAGAGAAATGGGGGATGACAAAGAAGATCCCCGATTTATTATAAATAATCTATCATATCATATCATGGGGCGCAGGCCTATGACGCAACTGGTCTGCATGTTTTCTGCACGGAACCCCTGGTGGCTCCAGAGAGTGCCTTAAAAGCTTCCTCCCCACAAAAGGAAGCTTAAAAGCAGGGGTTTTCTGGAAGCCATCCTATTTCCAGTCTCGTAAATGAAGATGACGTCAAGCAGAAATGCAAGCCCCCATGACCATGGCAGAGCCCTAGATGTGATCAAAGGAAAGGTCCAAAAGGAGCTGGTCTTGCTGCTGCATGTCTCCCAGCACTTGAGCACAATCAGAGACATTATCCATTGCCTTACAGAGACGTTTGAAACCCCCCAAAACCATCTCTGCTATATAAGAGCATAGATATTAGCATGAGACTCCACCTGAGCCTTCTGCAGTGCAGAATTTGTCCTACGGTCCATCCGGTCTCGAAGAGCCGCATGCTCCGCAGCCATGGAGAAGCGCTCCACCAAAATGACCAAAATATTGTCCACATTCTCTCAAAGGAATTCCTCCACCACTTTCAATGGATAAAGGGTGCCAATGACCCGAAGCATGGAGATGCGCTCGGGGTTTCGCCACTACCGCAACACCTTAGCCCGGATATCAGTGATCAGGTGACAGCCAAGCTTCGAGGTGTGCTTGTTTTGCTGGATCTTAGGGTAAGAAGAGCAGTCTCCTTCCACAGGATCCGAAAACCCCATGGCGTCCCAAACCTGGGAAATGACAGTCTCCATATCATCCCTGGACACGTACCTTCCCTCAGCCTCCTCGTTTAAATCCGACCCCACAGATGAATGGATGAAAAGGAGCTGGAGGAGGAGGATGAGGATGAAACAGAAGAGGCAGCACCAGACTGAGCTCAGTGTGTCCTCCTGGTCCCTTTATGCTTCACAATGTTCTGCTTCGGTGGCACAGCCATTTTATGCTTTGTTCTGGCCTGGTGCTGGTCCGGGCGGCCAGAGCCCACAGGAGAGTCAACATGCTTCCTCTTAACAGACCGTTTCCCCATCTGAGCAGCCAAAGCAGGAAAGCACACAAGCCTGCAGCGGTCAGCGTGTGACTCGCTGTCCATCAACGGAAGGGGACAGGAACAAGACAAAGGGCTGACCATTGGCCAAGATATACAGGCCTGCCATGTTTATCAAGCGTCTTATATAGCACTCTTCTGCCATCTTGGCAACCACCCTGCAAATCATGCTGGCCTCGCCGCACCACGTGTAAAAGTAGTGAGTGCGCAGCGACAATCAATAGATTAAATCACGTTAATTTATTTTGACAAATTGAGGATTTTTTTTTATTAACTCGACAGTTTTCTTTTTGTAAAAATTAGCATCAAAATCTAGTACAATTTCACTGGAATACCCTGTTTTCGAAATGTCTGTGTACCCGCGGGATACTGCCGAAAATAGTGCACCGGAAGTGTTAAAAGCAGGTCTAGCGCTGCAATAAGGCATCTCTAAGGGACTGCCTAAGGCGTCAGTATTAGGTGCACACCAGGGGCCTAATTTTGGACTTGGAAACAACAAATGTAGCCGATTGTGTAAGTGAGTGGGGACAATGGCACTTCTCCTCAGGCGATATACATTATTTTCCCATCCCTTATTAAAAAACATCAAATGGAATTCTCCTGCCTTGAAGAGAGATATCCTGGCCCTCACAGAGCCTGCACAGGCCCAGCATTTAAACCTCTGTGCGCGAGGCCCATTTTAAATCCATGACCAAAATGTGGCATAATGTTTGACTAAGTGCCACCACCACACATTTGTATAAGTTCAGGAGCACTGGTTTTTATGCTTCCTCCTTAGACCTCCGCACTTTCTACCTAATAGGCAGACAATTGAAAGAAGAGACAGACAATATCACACTGGCAGTGAGATAGATGTACTCAACCACTAATGGACAGCTATTGTATATAGATGAATGCAGGTAGGCAAGAAGATAGACACAATGAGGGGCGGACTGATGGACAACTAGAAAGGGAGTCATACAGGTAGACAGTCATATAAGTAGATCTACTCAACATCTAATTGGCAGGTAATATATGGATGCATACAGGCAGATGGCTGGCTAAACACAAACATGGGTAGACTGATGGGCAACTAGATAGGTAGTCATGCAGATAGACAGACATTTAGGTAGATGTACTCAACATCTGGATGGTGGCAGGTAATATATGGATGCATGCAGGCAGATGGCTAGCTAAACACAATCATGGACGAATATGCACCTATATAGGTAGTCATGCTGATAGACAGACATATAGGTAGATGTACTCAATATCTAGTTGACAGGTAATGTTTAGATGCACACTTGCAGACCGTATATAGGATCAATCATGGGTCTGCTGATGGACAACTATATAGGCAGTCATAAAGAAAAACATTTAGATAAATACAGAGACTTAAAGGCACATAGACAGACAGATTAATAGATACATAGATGTGCCCAACAACTAATTGAAAGGTAATGTCTAGATGCAATGATGGGTGGACTGATGGACAGCTAGATAGGTAGTAAGACAGGCAGACAGGCATACAGATAAAGAGACTGAATGGCAGGCAGACCTACAGACAGAGAGATACTAAACAACTCGTAGACGGGAAATATTTGGCTCCAGTCAGACTGGTAGGAGGATACACTGATGGGGGGTCGAATCAAAGCTAGGCCCGTGCTCTGTAACTATACTAAAAATAAATATATGGACTGATGAACACTGAGATAGCTAGTAAGACATACAGACGTATAGAAAAGCAGGCAGCCACATAGATAAATAGATGTATTCAGAAACTAACAGACATGTAATGTATAGGTGCAGACAGACTGGTAGATGGACAGACTGACGGGCGGTCATTTCCATACTGGGCCCAAGCTCAATAAATCAGCATAATAAAAAGATAAATAGACTGATGGACACCCAGGTGAATGAAGAAACTGAAATGCATGCAGCCGACAGCTAGATGCATTGATGCACTCAACGGCTAAACAACAGGCAGGTTATTGTCAGACAGTTACAGGCAGGCATGTAGACAGATAGGCAAACAAACAGGCTGAGGGGTGGGTAGAGAGACGCACAGATACAGTGATAAGTAAATAGATGCTCAGGAACATAGATAGATAGATAGATAGATAGATAGATAGATAGATAGATAGATAGATAGATAGATAGCTGCATCGATAGATGGGTAGATAGATAGATAGATAGATAGATAGATAGATAGATAGATAGATAGATAGATAGATAGATAGATAGATAGATAGATAGATAGATAGATAGCTGCATCGATAGATGGATAGATAGATAGATAGATAGATAGATAGATAGATAGATGCATAGATAGATAGATAGATAGATAGATAGATAGATAGATAGATAGATGCATCGATAGATAGATAGATAGATAGATAGATAGATAGATAGATAGATAGATAGATAGATAGATAGATAGATAGATAGATAGATAGCTGCATCGATAGATGGGTAGGTAGGTAGGTAGATAGATAGATAGATAGATAGATAGATAGATAGATAGATAGATAGATAGACAGATGCAGTGATAGATGGATAGGGTGGTGTATATAGGTGTAGATAGACAGATAATAGATGCACAGATTGAATGATGTATTTATATATATATAATTATAGATAGATAGATAGATAGATAGATAGATAGATAGATAGATAGATAGATAGATAGATAGATAGATAGATAGCAGCATCGATAGATGGGTAGGTAGGTAGATAGATAGATAGATAGATAGATAGATAGATAGATAGATAGATAGAGTGATAGATGGATAGGGTGGTGTATATAGGTGTAGATAGACAGATAATAGATGCACAGATTAAGTGATGTATATATATATAATTAGATAGATAGATAGATAGATAGATAGATAGATAGATAGATTTGCAGAGAGCAATGGACCTAAAAACACAGCCGTGCGTCATTGGTAAAACTTCATTCCAGTGACCCCATATCAAATGTTTAGACATTGTAATGATGTTGATTAAATAGTATTAATATAGCCTGATACACAATAGGACATTCCGCAATCGCTATTGGAGACATGCGAGCTGTTCTGGTCTTACTTTGGCCCAAACCCGCCAAACTGTAATTACGAATAATTAACGCATATCATCGGAGCGGCGCATGAACAAGTCTGTGCAGAATGCGCGCTTAATTTCAATTATCCAAGGGCAATACATGAATCACCCCACACCTAGCAAGGCACAGCCGGCTGATGAATGGCCGCACACTGCACGCAAAGCCATATCTTCGATACAATCAATTTCGAAACATTTGCAGGTACGGTTAATTTCCTGGCACCAGTCGCCCCTTTTCTGCTTCCATCTAAACCATTGCGTTATATCCGCCCTTCGAAATTATAGAAAGTAATATTTAAAATGGCGGCCGGGCCCTTTCCGGTAGGAACATTCATCACGCAGATTGGACAAACACAAATAAATGACTTTGGTAATGTAAAACAAAAAAGGTGTTCTGATCTAAAGGACCTTAGCCGGGAAGAGAATGAGGTGAGATGGGACTGTGTGTACGTGGGAAGCGCGGAGGTGGCGGGGGCAGGCAAAGATAGCTCAGAGGTACGTTTCAATCTGCATGGTTCAAGTGGGAAGGCATTTCCAATCTCCTCTCTATCATTTCCTATATCATTAATCCTAAACACTCCATTTTCCATGCTTGCCTGCCCAGGCCCCGAGAGTGAGCGACATGTAAAGTGACACTTATTCATCACTCGGCACTCAGGACCGTGAAGGCTTGTAATATAATATTAGTGTTGTGTTATCACCGTGTCTGTCGCTCCAGCCGCCGCGGCGGGGACGCGAGATGACACGAATCGATCACCTGTGACATTTTTGATTCGGTGTCACTTTCCCCATTTCTGCCATTTGTTTTGGCAGTTAAGAGGTAATTGTGTGACATTAGCATGGAAAAGACTCTTTTTGGCGGGCAGTTTTTTTTTGTTGGAGAGATGGCGGAGTGAGGGAATGTGTTTCGGTTATAAATTGTCTCTTCGCAGTAGCGGTGATCTCCCCGCTATAATTGAAGGCGGTGCTGCTGGCCCTCCGTGTAATGTAGCGACAGTGATTCCATTTGCGGTACAATTCCGCCAGGATGCGGGTGCCTGCCGGGTCATCAAATTATTACAAGTCAGGTTAAAGACTTAACCAAGTGTATCGGTTAAGAGCCCGTGATCGCTTTGCAGAGTGCTGAATAAGTGACTATTAGGAGGAGAGTGCCTGCTCCATGAGGGCAATTCAAGACAAGCACAACCTTCCCTTGAATGTTATCTGTGATCCATTAGTAATATTGAAATCCTCCTTCAAGAGCATCAAGGCACTTTCTAAAGAAAAGACTTCGACTAGTATTACACAAGAGATTGTACAAGGGACTTGGTTGTATGATATGATTAGTTCATAACATGCTTAATACCCAGAGGTTTCTAAGCGCAGACCCGGGGATTAAACCTGTGTTGCTCCATGTCGCCTTGCTTCCAAGGCGAGCACGTTGCCCCTGAGCTATCCTCCCGAGCATGTGCCAACCTCAGCTGGAAAAAAAGTCAGGGCCAGAAATCCCTACAAATCCAAATTCTGGCTCGTCTTTTTTGTATGTTTTTTCTGTTGTGAGCGCCCTGAGGCCTTCGGGTTTGCGGCTCAATACAAAAACACAGATAGGTAGATAGATAGATCTGCATTGCTGCCTTACCCATTTCTAGATGCACTCCTTACATCACTCATATATACACTCATATTCACACCTGTTGCCCAGAATATTAATTTTGATCTAATTGGTACTTTTATCTCAGAACAGAGAGATTTGGCTCAGTATACAAGGCAAACAGTTTAATTAAGCAGAGATCTTGTATGCCCTAGGAAAGCGCAAAGGCCTCCTTAAATTCATCATTGCCAACCACCAGATGAACTAATAGCCTGTGAGATTTGGCCCAATGACATGTAATCGTCAGATAAGATGTAAGACAAAGGCGTATGCTAGCTGTACTTCTCGTTATACTCTAGTGACAAAATGTTTATGTGAGAATATAGGAGTCATAGGGGGTCATTAGAAGTTTCCTGGTGGAGTAAAAGTGCAGGTAAATCCATCACTGGCACCGACTCCGGGAAACCACAGGTTAGCCGGTGGGGGGATACCTGATTTACCTCCAGCAAAGAGCTGGAGGTAAACAGGTATCCCCCACCGGCAAAACAATTCCGGATTTGCCAGCATAGGACTCCATGGAATGGGAAATTACTGCCATTCCTGTCACCTGTAATATGCCGGTAATACCAGGATCCGGGATATCAGGTGGCGGGAATGCTAATTCCATTTTGCTGGCATCCCACTGGATTTACCGGTAGGATACCACCAAAACCGTAATGACCCCCATAGTCTAATTTGCAAAAATGGTGTGTAGAGGAGCAGGTGGATGCTTTCACACAAGTTCCCCCCGCCTCACCACCGTCATATTGGAATAGAAGAAGAAGAGCAGTAAATGGGACCCCCTGTATCGTCCCTATACCACATTCAGTGTATGAGAGATGTTGCACACTCAGACAGCCATACAGAATGTACCCTTCATTGAAGGTGTGGAATGATGCTGCATGGAAGAATGTCAGCACACACCTGTGGACATTATTGAACATTACATTGAAACCTGACAAGGGCAGAGTGATGTCTTGAAGAAGATATATAAACCTATGTTGAAACGATATGAACATACATAAGAGTAACAATGTAACTGAAGCACCAAGAGAAACATGTACCTAAGGTTAAAGTAATAGTGAATACAAAGAAGATGAAGTGATTTAATAGTCAATAATTGTAAATACACAGTAATGCAAGGTAGAAAAGAAACATATAGAGGCTTGCAATAGAGGAATACATAACGTGGCAAGGATGGCCATGATAGGAAAATGGACGCGGACACATTTCAAATTCAACCAAGCTACCTCAGAGGCAGATCAAGGCTGCAGAATCAGGAGAAACTGGAAAGACCTGTGTGCAGAACAACAGAAAGGCTATGTGGGCCAAGGATCAAGAATGCTATTTTAAGGAATAATTGCAAGGCACAGAGGGAGTTTACCAGGATAAGCTATGAACAAAGGATACATTGCTCATAGATTAAAGTAGAAAAAAGCAACTGCAATGACCAAAGCATTTGGAAATTAGAAGTGTATGACATCTATGCAAGGTAGAGTGAGCAAGTCTCTAGAGGCCAAGAAGAGCAACATCACCCTGCATAATTGAATCAAATAGCAGTAAATAAGAGGCTGACATTGACAAATGTGTGGTCTCTCCACATGTGACTCAGAAGTCAAAGACAGGACCTATTCATTAGAGCCTCAGAGGTAGACAGTGGTGTGCTCACACTCACTTCAATGTTCCAGGACAGTGAGCAGGATACAAAGTCAACTACAGACAGAAGACTTTGGCTTATGGCCAACCGAGAGAGATGATGGGCTAGTTAGGAAAACGGGGAGTAGTCTGACGGGATTCAAACATGCACGTTTCATTTCAGGTACATGCTGCTAAGGAGCAGAAAGTCCAAGGTTGGTATAGCATGCCAACCAATCAGTGGGTCTAGGGGGCAACCTAACATACAGTGTTGCATAGACCAATTCACTGCCGTTTTGTCTTCTATAATCAGTACTGTGCGTGTATTTAGAGGTAGTTTAAGGCATGCCCTACAGATAAGGACAGCCAATGAAGGACTAACCCATGTGTATTCTATATATAGATATGTTCCCTTAACCAATCCCTTGTCATGATGCCTACCTTCAAGGTGCCAGACAAGACCCAGCTACCCCAGAGGCAGACATCATTTCTTCAAGGGAAGTCACAACAGCCTCAAGTAGGGGCTCTTTGTACTCAGTCCTGGCGCCTTTGGCGCCAGGCTCATATCGGGCCACAGTCCTGGTGCCATAGGCGCCAGGCTCATAAAAGGGGACTTTGTGTTAAAGGTGCTTAGTGTTAACTTACCTGATGCAGACCATGCTGCAACATCCAGGCCTTCTGAGGCCTGAATGGGACTACTTTATCTTTGGAACTACTTAACCACACGGGTGTGGTCAGGGGAGGAATACATACCTGAGAGGAAGGATACATACCTGGAACTACTTTGAAGGCTATTTAAGCCACGCCCAAGCAGCAACTCACGCTTCGCGTTGTTCTGCATCTAGCAGCTGGACGCTTACCGTGTTTGCTCCTGCATTCTGTCTTCTGCCACTCCTGCCAGCATCCTGGAACACCTGCAAAGAGAGAAGAGAAGAGAAAAGGGTAAAGAAGAGTCCTTACCTGCTAAAGCCGCATTCCGGAGACATCTCGCCGACGGTCCTGAAAAGGAAGACATCCATTTAAAAGCACATCGCATCGATCGCTGCAGCGCCGCATCTCACTCACCTGTACAAGTTACCACCACGTTCTACGGCGACATCTGGACTCGCAGCCACATCACCGCGCCTATGGAGAAAAAGACAAGAATAAAGGTGAGAGGGGAAAGAAAACAAGGAAATCTTAATTTCCATTACAAAGCTTCCCTGTTGGGTTATTCCAACTTCATTTCGGGTCGGTGCCGCATCCTGGCATTTCCGGACCCCGGCCCCTAAGGGGAAAAAGAGACATCAGCGTTAGTGGGCGCATGAAAAGACGTTATCCAACGCCCATTAAAGACTTACCTGATTTCTTCTGGATTGATCTTTGTTTCGGGTCGGTGCCGCATCCAGGCATTTCCGGACCCCGGCCCCTATGGGGAAAAAAGACATCAGCGTTAGTGGGCGCATGAAAAGACATTACCCAAACGCCCATTAAAGACTTACCTGATTTCTTCTGGATTGAGCTTCGTTTTGGGTCGGTGCCGCATCCAGGCATTTCCGGACCCCGGCCCCTATGGGGAAAAAAGACATCAGCGTTAGTGAGCGCATTGATACAAGGACACTGAGAGAACTTTCATCAAGCTCACCAGAGTCTCATTCTTCAGTTCCACAGCTCTTCTCGGAATAGTTTCCGCACCTGAAAAAGAGACAACGAACAATTATTATTGCGGAATCATACTCATTAACAGAATCCTTACGGTACTATACCGGGAAAACAAAACTTGAACCCTCTACAATCAAAATCCCAGTGAAGTAACTGGTTACAACGCGCCCCTGCATGAGAAGCAGGATGGAGAGCTCAACCTTTCAAACCCTAAGGTGAGACTTCACGTGGGGGTCGCAGGAGGGTTTCGTAGAGGGGTGAGAAGGGAGCGGGAGGCTTATACTTTCTCCTGCAGATTGTTATCTTTGGAACTACTTAACCACACGGGTGTGGTCAGGGGAGGAATACATGCCTGAGAGGAAGGATACATACCTGGAACTACTTTGAAGGCTATTTAAGCCACACCCAAGCAGCAACTCACGCTTCGCTTTGTTCTGCATCTAGCAGCTGGACGCTCACCGTGTTTGCTCCTGAATTCTGTATTCTGCCACTCCTGCCAGCATCCTGGAACACCTGCAAAGAGAGAAGAGAAGAGAAAAGGGTAAAGAAGAGTCCTTACCTGCTAAATCCGCATTCCGGAGACATCTCGCCGACGGTCCTGAAAAGGAAGACATCCATTTAAAAGCACATCGCATCGATCGCTGCAGCGCCGCATCTCACTCACCTGTACAAGGTACCACCACGTTCTACGGCGACATCTGGACTCGCAGCCACATCACCGCGCCGAGGGAGAAAAAGACAAGAATAAAGGTGAGAGGGGAAAGAAAACAAGGAAACCTTAATTTCCATTACAAAGCTTACCTGTTGGGTTATTCCAACTTCATTTCGGGTCGGTGCCGCATCCTGGCATTTCCGGACCCAGGCCCCTAAGGGGAAAAAGAGACATCAGCGTTAGTGGGCGCATGAAAAGACGTTACCCAACGCCCATTAAAGACTTAGCTGATTTCTTCTGGATTGATCTTTGTTTCGGGTCGGTGCCGAATCCAGGCATTTCCGGACCCAGGCCCCAAAGGGGAAAAAAGACATCAGCGTTAGTGGGCGCATGAAAAGACATTACCCAAACGCCCATTAAAGACTTACCTGATTTCTTCTGGATTGAGCTTCGTTTCGGGTCGGTGCCGCATCCAGGCATTTCCAGACCCCAGCCCCTATGCGGAAAAAAGACATCAGCGTTAGTGAGCGCATTGATACAAGGACACTGAGAGAACTCTCATCAAGCTCACCAGAGTCTCATTCTTCGGTTCCACAGCTCTTCTCGGAATAGTTTCTGCACCTGAAAAAGAGACAACGAACAATTATTATTGCGGAATCATACTCATTAACAGAATCCTTACGGTACTATACCGGCAAAACAAAACTTGAACCCTCTACAATCAAAATCCCAGTGAAGTAACTGGATACAACGCGCCCCTGCATGAGAAGCAGAATGGAGAGCTCAACCTTTCAAACCCTAAGGTGAGACTTCACGTGGGGGTCGCAGGAGGGTTTCGTAGAGGGGCGAGAAGGGAGCGGGAGGCTTATACTTTCTCCCGCATATTGTTAATACTCCCTTTTCACATACAGAAAGATATTCCTGCGAGCCAGACAAGCCAGATTTGAAGGTCCGGTCCAGTCCATCTTCCGGGTCCTGCGCTTCACCATAGAAGAAGCAACAACACTCCAAACCAGACCTGCGCCTCCGTGGGAGTCAGGTGAGCGTAACATCCCTTCCCTCAATAGATGTTATACTTTGCCACGTAGAATGAAGTCATAGATGCAGCAAAGTCATTTGGGGGTTGACAGGGGTCGCAACTGCCACCCCTGGGGACTCCCTTGCGACCCCAACTTGAAAAATGTTTTTTGGGCAACAACAAAAAAACATATGCTCCTGGTGTAGCGACCATGCCTTGGCACGGGGGGCCCTGCCCTAACAGGTCTGCTGGGTCCCTGGCACAGTCCTCACCCATCAGGATAAAAGCTGGGCCGGGGAGGCAGTCAGTAGGGGTTTGAGCTGACGATGACATGTGCCATGTTCAGATCCAACCCCTTCTCCCTCGGCTTCCTTGCAGTTCACATGCAGGAACCAAGAAGCTCTTGCAGCTTCCCGCTTCCTGTTTGTGAGCACTGCAGCACGGAGGGGCCGAAGGGGCCTGTAAGGACGACCAAATCTGCAAGAAAAAGGCAAGAAGGCTTGTATTTGGTAATGTGTTTCGTATGTGTGAAGTGCATGTTTCTTGTTTGTTTGTTTGTTTGTTTATTTATTTCTAATGCACACCAAACCCTGGGGTAGCAGGGCACAGTAGTAAGAAAATGCAAAGATTACATTGTTACAAGTATGGTCATAATAAAATATATAAAGTTACAGATATGGTCACAGTAAGACATATATACAAATATACAAATTATGAGAAAGTTATGAGCAGGAAGGATACATAAGCACAGAAGCAAATGTTACAATATCTTTGGGAGGGATAGGCTAAGACATCCTAGATGAAGATAATGCAGCGGCACAACCTAGTGCTCAGTAGATTTGAGCAGGTTGATGTAATTACTTCTAAAGTGTAAGTACGGTTGATCTATTCTGAGCCGGTGTGGCAGTGAGTTACAAAGTTTGGATCCTTTCACAGGACGGCTTTTGCCGCCAATCTTGGTGAGTCTGCCAGATGTATGAATGTGAATGGTGGGTGAATGAGAAGTGATGTGTGTTTTTGAATGTTCTGGATGGGTGGGTATTTGTCTGTGTAAAGAATGCAATGAGTGCATTTAAGAGAAGTTGTGAGTGAGTGATTGGTGGTTGAATGAGCATACTGCTTGGTCGGACACAGCTGATCGTGTGCTCTCTGTGCGCACATGTTCTTTTCCAGCAATTAGCTGCTCCATGACTCCAGAAAACATGCTGATCACCTTCATGGTAAGCCTGTGGTCCCTTTCATAGCCACAGGCCCTAACACATAACCAAAGAGAGAATTTCAAGTTATTTGTATGGGGTGCATTTAAGGCCCTGAAACAGAAATCTGTGCCACCTGAAAAATTACGTGAAACTGTGTAACAGTTTTAGAACACTGCACGCTCCAGCCAGGGACTCTTTCCACTGGCAATGAATGTGGCGCACAATAAAAACACATTTTATCTTTATTGATTCTCAGGTTCTATTTTGAGAAGGCACCCAAACCGTCTCACACCCACCTTAACAAATACCCTGTGACGCAATGGTTTATGAACCAGGCAGGTGTATAACAATGAAATATGTATTCATTTTTAAAATTCAAAGAACATCAAGCAAACCAAAATTAGAGTAGCAGCCACCACTGTGTGTGAGTATATATGCAAAAATTGCACAATACAGTTACTTCACACCCCTAACATAAGATACATTAACCTTTAATAGAAGCGCAAACAACATTTTTTTTTCAAACGAACAGATAGCACACAGGTTAAACACTCACACTGCAACACTTCCCCCAAACACCTGTTCACTAAATTCTGTGTGGATGGAAAGCAGTGGCAAGGAGCCAGAAAGAAGAGGGGAAAATCAGATTTAACATTCAGCCCACCACCCCAAGATGGGAGGCCAGAAATGAAAATGAAAACCTTCAAAAGGAGCAAAATGACATACTCGGATTTGACTTCTTACTTGTATCTCAGTGTGCAATTGCGGTAGGATAGCCATGACAGAAATTTGTGTGGCTGCACTTAAGAGACAAGGAAGCTTACATACTACTCAACAGGGCACCAAAGCCACATGGACACAGGTAAGAAATCGATTGTTGGGGGAAAACAAGGAAGAAAAACAAACACAAGTGGCAGAATTGCAACTCTTATTTTACACAGGCTTTAAAATGACAAGCAGCTAAGAAAAGGGGCATAGTTGTCAAAATCAGAAATCGTTTTTTGGATGAGAAACAAAGGCACATAGACAGGATTCTGGGAGAAAGGGAATATTTTTAATGGGATGATGTTGGGTTTTTTTCGTATGGGAAAAAGGCAAATCGGAATTTAGTGAAAAGCGAAATACATGGGCAAATTCAATTTTTATTGCACAATGACAGGTTCTACTGAGGCTATATTTTAATGACTATATTATTCAGGAAAGAAAGTGCCTGCAAGGGGGTTAATTGAGAATTTTAAGCAGCTCACTCTGCGTACCTCCTTATAGGGGAGTTCATTAAAGTATTTCAAAACGGTACTAAGGACTTACACAGATAACTGAAATGATTATAAAAGGAATACGCTAACAGACATGAACTAAAACATATTCTTGTAAGGAAAGGAGAACAGATGTTACTGGCAATTTGGGATTTTGTATTGGATTTGAATAGGATTTGAATAGGATGCAAGGGTAAGAGAGAGGAATTTGCAGTTTTGGGGAGTGGGTGATGTGATACTTACAAGGTAAGCTTGAGTTTGGGTAATTTGGACAGCCAGCAAGGACCCTGGACAGCGGGGCCAAGGATCTGGTCACTGAGACAGCGGGGTCAAGAGATCTGGTCACTGAGACAGCGGGCTCTCCTTGATGGAACCAGCTGCCTTTCCTCCTTTATCCCTGTATTATTGGGTATGCCTGGATCTGGATGGGTGGTTCTGCCTGGATGGAAACAGCTGCCCCTAGATCTGGTTTTTGAGTTATTGGATCTAGAAAGTGGGATGTATCTTTGCTTTACTGGATCTTGGGGTCTGGTTTTCAGTGGCGTGACCCTAGTGTTTCCCTGTCTCCCCTTTATATAGACAAAGTGACATCATAGAATTTTACAATCTGGGGGGAAGTACCCAAGAATTAGTACTATCCTAAAATAGGTCAGCCTATCGGTCCTTCCACCTCCCCCTTGGTTGATAGGTTCAGGGGAAATTATATCATATTATGTGTGTGCATTTATGACTTCCTTTGTCACACAAGCCTATTTCTTGACAAAAAGGAGTTATGGATCAAAACATCTGATTTATACTAGCCACCTTCATGAAAAATAGATATGCAGATTCCATATGTCACAGGGAATTGGAAAGTCCAATCGCCAACTCTGTGTGATGTTGCATCGCCCTTCGGCACAATTTCGTCATTTTCATAAAAGCATAATACTTAAAATTCTGCAAATAGCTACACATATGCCCATTCATATTTTGCATCTTTCCACCACGTTGTAAGTCTGTGCAATTTATGAGTCACCCCGAAATGTTTTTTTCCTACCATTCCAGTTCACCAAGTGCCAGAAAGGTGAACATGGTCTCTTTCTATTCACCAAACATTTACATAGAAAACTAGCATAACATAATAGTTCTTATTCATTCAGAGTGCCGAGAAAAATGTCTTGAACTGCAACAGTTTTTTTAAGTCTATGGGCTGGATTAGTTACTGTGTGGGTGGTCCTTCAAACCCCCACAGCCAAACTGTCACTCCTGGGTCAGCCTGCACAAAGGACATTTGGGAAAGGGTGCTGAAGGGAAATTGCACCTCTGGGTCAGACACAGGGCCCAGTCACTTCTTTGGTATTTTCCTGGCAGTCCCGGTGGCTAATCTAGTAGAACCAGTAATTATCACGCTCTTGGGCCTTTCATGTGCTCTTGTGGGCTGATTCCCTTCTGGGTGCAACTTCTTCCCTGGGAGGCAGGCCATCCTTGAAGTCATTGCCTGGCCAAACCATTTCTGATGGTTTCTGAGTCCTTTCCCAGCACCACCTCTGATGGAAACAAATGTAATGTACATTTAGGTAGCCATGTCACTGCAAAAAACCCATCCACATATACCATAATATTTCTGTGCAAGCAACAGCTGTCATTTCACATTTGACTTTAAAACAGCATTCTCCTGTTTTACAAAAGCACATTTTTACACGCGTGTTTATTTTCTTTCATTTCACATTGACAAATACGGTTTTCTGCAGCCTATAGGATTATGTTTCTCTTTTATCTTTGACAGGGCCTTTTCATACACTGTAAGTTCACAGACACAGAAATTGACATGGGCAAGAGAATGCCACACTATTTCTTTCCTTTGCCGGATTTGTAGTGCAATGGTTCATTTTAAGAGGAGATTAAAGCCGTGTTGAGTGAAAAACAGAATTATTTTCCTTTCAAGTGATTTCCCAGTCCATCAGCTGTTCTGGAAATGTATTGCCTCACTTCCTGGTAATAAGCAGAAATAAAGCATGCCAGGGTGTGTCTCCATGAAAGGCATAACTTTGTGATGTTTTAAAATGAAATCAAGAACACATGCAAAGACTTCTTGGATGTCATGTGTGCAGCTTTCATATTCAGAAAACAGAACAGAAAATGTGGTGCTGTTCTGCATGTAGGACATATTCAGATGGTTTAAATGGAGGTAAAACAATGCAGAGCACTTCTTTTGGTGGCATTCTTGTGTTCAGTGCTCACCACACATATGCGCCATGTAAAGAAAAGCAGAGCCGTTTTTCTGCATTATTTCCATGCGTTTATTTTTTGTTTGAAGGGGATTCCTGCAATGGGGCTTAAATGTACCCCACAACAGTGCCACTAAAAATGGCTGTGCTTTGCTTTCCCGGGCACATGTAGGGCAAGCATTTCAATATTTCACCAAAAACAGCTTTCCTAGGCACATGTGTGGCAAATATTTAAACATTTTGAACAAGAATCGCTCTGCGTGCTTCTCTTTCATCTGAATAACAAAACGTGTGCCCTGCATTAAAAAACAGCCCTGCATTTGTTTTTCTTCATCTGAACATCAAAGTTATGCACTACGTCCAAAACTGCCTTGTCTCACTGTTAACTCACATGAGGGGCAAGGATTTCAACATTGTAATCAAACACGGCTTTTGTTTTCCCTTTCATGTAAACAGCAGCACTCTAAAACACTGTAAATGAAAAACAGCTTGGCTCTTTCTTTTATCCTATGTCAAACAGAGAGCCCTGTGCAGGGGACCAACCTCTCTGTGTCAATGGACCAGCAGCAAATGCAAACCCACTCAAAAGGACAAATTAAATAAATCTCATGAACTATTGTCATGTCTACTGGCCTTACCACTACTGGCCTTACCTTCTACCCCTGTTTCAATCCAACAGCATACACAGGGACACACAGCTCAGGGCCTCCTCGACCACATGTATCCCTAAAACATCGCTAGGTGCCCTGTGCCAATCTAAGAAAGAGGAAGAAGGGGAGTTGGGTTCAAGCTTGGTTAGCCTGGCGCCACATTCATCTCCCTTTGGATTAATAGGAGCTCAGCTACTTCCTGTTCCTCCAACATAGAGGAGGACTAGTCTACGCAGCATTAGCATGCAGCAGTCTTGCTTTTTGGGTGTGGCTGGGTGCGGGCTGGGTGTGGCTGCCTATAAAAGCCACACCCAGGCAGGCAATCTCTGCTTTGTATTATTCTGCTCATGCAGCGTAACGCTCACCAGCATCGCTCCTGTGACCTGCAAGGCAGAAACAAGAAAACAGCAATTACTTGGAATACTTTTACAAAGGACCCAACCCACGACCCTTGCAACACTCACCTTGCTGTGATCCTGTGAGAAGCCTGTTCAGCAAAAGTCTGTGGACATCCTCATCGTTGCATGGGCTCCCTCGTCGCCATAACTCACCCGATCCTGTTGGAGAAACAAACAAGAAAGCTCAGTAAGTGAATCCATCAGCGCTCGTAGTGAAAGCAGTGCTTAAAGAATTCTGGAAAGCACAAACCTAACACATGCAATAAGGGTAGCATTCTACGGCAATGCATGCGGCCAGTGCACTTGTCCCAAGGAAGCAATGCCTCTGAAAGAGCAACGTGCACAGAGAGGCTGCATGGCACAGCATAGACTTTACACAGATAGAAAGCACGAGAAGGACAGTGAGTGCGAAGCAACGGACTACTGAAATGCACACAATAGACTTTGCAGCAATGGAGCAGAAACTGTACTCTTCATTCAAAAGACATAAATCCATGCCGCAGCATGTCTGGCGGGGTACAGATTCTTCAACCAGTGAGGCAACAGGTTCTACGTTACTGCGCCCCTGCTAGAGCGACAATAGGATGGAGAGCTTCACTTCCATTTAAACAAGGCAGCCAGGGAAGGTACAGGGTGGAAGGAAGGACCCTGCCAACACCTTTCCATAATGCAGTTCTTACACATCTCTTTTAGAATCCCACCTGAGGCTCCAGATTTCCCCCAGAGAGCCCAACACCGTAGGCCCAACACTGGTTGCCGAGAGAGAAGGTTCCCAGGTGTTCCTGCAGAGCTAAGGTGAGCGTAACAACTACAGAGCCGCATTTCAAATTTTAGATGAAGTACAGCTTGCAAACGTGTGAAAGAAAATAAGAAAAAATACATTTAAAAGCCACCGTGAACGGACAGTTTGATCGCACAGAAATGTTAGTGAAACATGGTTGGGTGTGGTATTGGCTAAGCAATGTACATTATATTTTCCCCCACAAGACTTCATGACCTTGGAAAAGGCTCAGAACACCAGTAAAACCAGTTTTTGGGCTCAGGCACAAAACTCAATTAAAAGCCTTGCCTTCGATTGGAAGTCGCACCTGTAAATGAACCATTCCGCAATGTCATGTGATGTGGCTGAGGGCATTATATTTCATGCCTCTGCCAAACTGGAAGGCAGTACTAGCAGGGAGGACAAAGAAAACAAGTGCGGCTACAGCTTGACCAAGAAGTGTGAGTTCCTTCTGCATTCACTACCAAGAACAAATTGACAAACTTCAAAGGGTACAAGAAAAGTCTTTTGTTGCAAGCTGAGCCAGGGGGAGACAGTTAGCTGTGGGGGATGAAACACCAACCTCCCATATGTGACAGATTCACCAAATTGACATTTAAGGATTGATTCATTTCAGACATTTTTCCAAGCACTCAGAATAAGAAATAAGGCTATTTTTCCATGTGATTTCCAGGGGGTTCTGAAGAGACATGTTCCTAGGACTTTGTGGACTGAAATGGCCATTAAAGACTTGTTTCCAGCTGATTTAAAAATGGGGCAAATATGGAAATTGGTGGAAAGATGGAAATTGAGATTATGAACATGCTTAATCTTTTGCAGAGCTATAACGGTTATGCATTTCATGAAAAGGGGAAAAAGGCTCCAAAGGACCATGTTACCTCGCACAGAGTTGGCAATTGATGTATCTAATTCCCCCTGACCAGACACAACTGTATATCCTATTCACATGGTCAGGGCGAATATGAATATGAAGATATATGCATAACTCAGTGTTGCTAAAAAGTTGACCTGAGGAACAAAGAACTGTAATAACTGCCAAACAGACAGATGGTGCTCCGTCCACTGCTGCCAGGGGGATGAGCGAGGACTGGTAGGCTGTCCTAACCCAGGGTAGGAGTAACTCTAGAGTACTCCCCCTAGATTGTAAAGTGAATGATGTCATTTGGGCTATATAAGGGGGGACTGTAATAGACAAAAAGACAGACACACACAAGAATCTGGGGAGACAGGAGAAAGAGGACATAGGGAAAGCTGAACCTTACCATCTTCAAGAGTGCAGTGAAAAGAACCCTTGCCTAGCTGTCCAGAGAGTCCTGAGATCCAGCTGGATGTCCAGAATCCCATCCAGGAGAGTGCAGAGACCAGACCCCTTGCCTAGCTGTCCAGAGGGTCCTAAGATCCAGCTGACTTTCCACAATCCCAAACCAAGGCCTACTTTGTAACTCCATCCCTAAATTGCATAAACCTTTCTCCTTTTGTAACATTGCATCCAATATTTCCCCCCATTGAAACACAATTGATAATCCCATTGAAATTCCATTGAAAGTCCGAAATTGCCAGTATAAGTCATTCACCTTCCCATAGTAGAATCTGTATTATCCTGCGTATGTTAGCTTATTTCTTTGATAAATCTCTCAGTTGTCTGTATAAGACCTTAGAATTATTTTGAAGTACATCAATTAATTCCCCATTGAAATTAACGGTGCGAGTTGGTTAAAATTCGAGATTAACCCCCTTGTGTCCAGTGTCTTTCTTTAAAAACTATATTCATTAAAGTATAGCCTCAACAGAATTAGTCTCTGTGTAAATGAAAACCGAATTTGCCCATGTATTGTGTGCATTACCCCACAAACTCCTAAATTGCATCTGTCCCATTAAAAAACCCAAATTGTAGTCCCATTGAGAACAATCCCTTTTGCGTAGAATCCCATCTGTCATGTGCCTTTATCCTTGTCCTTGAAAACTGATTTCCGATTTTGAAAGCTAACCTTTGCTGCCTGTCATTGTAAATCCTGTGTGAAACAAAATTCCATTTGCCATTTGTATTTTTCTTTTGTATTTGCTTTCTCCCCAAAATCGATTTCCTTACCTTATTTCCACATTGTTCTGTGTACTGATTAGTAGTCTCTAAGTTCCCCTTATCTCCTCAAGTGTAGCAACACAGATTTCCTTTCTAGCTGCCCCATAGCAGTTGTGAGTATCCCTGCGAGTAATAAGCAAAATCCGATTCTGCCAGGTTTAAACGGGTTTACATTTTAATTTCTGACTCCCCATCTTGGGGTGGTGGCCTTTATTCCGAATTCGCCTTTTCTCTTTCTATCCTTACTCCTTGACATGGCCTTCCATTAAAAGGAATTAAGTTAGCTGATGTTTGGGGGTGAGTGTTGCAGGGGGGAGTGCTAAACTTTGATTCTATCACTTCATTCAAAACCGTTCTTTTTCCTGTTTTGCCAGTAAAGATCTGCGTAAATTGTGCTAGGATTTCTGAACCAATTGTTCTGT
Source organism: Ambystoma mexicanum (assembly GCF_040938575.1). NCBI lineage: Eukaryota > Metazoa > Chordata > Amphibia > Caudata > Ambystomatidae > Ambystoma > Ambystoma mexicanum. The sequence continues at coordinate 1,401,086,405 of NC_090922.1, forward strand.
AGGAATTATTGCAATTGTTTTGCCACTACTTTGGTGGCTGTTGTAAACCAGCCTGGTTCCTAGTCCATTGTGACACAGTATTTTTGTAAAGGGTGGTGTGAGATGTGTTGGAGGCCTACTCAAATAAATGAACCCATGGTTTATTAAAGATAAAAAGCATTTTTATTGTGCTCCACATTCATTGTCAGGGGATGGAGTCCATGGCTAGAGTGTGCCGTGTTATAAAACTGTGACATTTGAAAATGGGCAATATTTTACTTATCATGTTTACTGCGTGTGAAAAGCAGCAGCATTCTATGGAAGCACGTTTCTTGCAGCACATGTTTTTTAATGTAGATTGCTGTGCGTGAGGTCTTAATCCTTCTGATCTCAAGCCCTTTCATTACTTGAAGCAGCCCTCACCCCCCTTCCATTATGGCTTCCCCCATTTTTGTTGTTACCTGCTCTGCCTTGAGCCAACCACCACCATTGGCTGCCTCTACTACTTTAGCCAATTGGTGGGACCGGGAGGCGGGAGCCGGCCCACTGAACCAAAGGCCCACTTCCAGCCCCAGGACCTTCATTCTGCATCCTGCCTCGTCAGACACAGCTGATCTCGTGCTCTCTGCGCGCATCTTTTCTTTTTCTGGAATCAGCTGCTCCATGACTCCGGAAAACATGCCGATCGCCTTCAAGGTAAGCCTGTGGTCCCTTTCATAGCCACAGGCCCTAGCACGTAACCGAAGAGAGGATTTCAAGTTATTTGAAAATGGACAATATTTAACTTTTCATGTTTACTGCGTGTGAAACACAGCAGCATTCTATGGAAGCACGTTTGTTGCAGCATATGTTTCTTGACGTAGATTGATGTGTGTGCGGTCTAAATCCTTCTGATCTCAAACCCTTTCATTGCTTGTCAGCTTCAGTTATGCTTCCCAGCCGCCTCTGGTCCCCCATTTGTTTCCTCTGTATGACCCCCTCTATGGTCCCCCATTTTGTTCCTCTGTACCCCCACCCCCCTTTGGTCTCCCATTTTTTTCCTTTGAAAACCCCACCCACCCTGTGGTCCCCTGTTTTTTTCCTCTGTATCCCCACTCTGCTCTCCCATTTTGTTCCTCTGTACCCCCACCCCCCTTCTGGTCCCCCGTTTTGTTCCTGTGTACCCCCATACCCTGCGGTCCCCTATTCTGTTCCTCTGTACCCCTCACCCGCCTCTCGCCACCCATTGTGTTCTTCTGTACCCAGTGCTCCAGATAAGATTTTTAGGTGGGAGTATTTTACTCCCTATTTTTAAACTTTGAGAGTAAATATGATTTCAAGAGAGTAATAAACAACTTTTCTCCTTTTCAAGAGAGTAAAATTAATGTGACATCCAGCTGACGTGGGTGCAAAAACTGTATGGAAATCATTACTATGCAGCAGCTATCTGCATTGTGACAGAAAACAGCTTTACATTTTTTTCTAAGGTCTAGTTATTTGATCTCGCCTGTATATATTTAAATGTTGAAAACACAAAAACCTAGCCAGTTACATAGTGAAGGAAGCATGAACTGTATTGTGTGTTTTGAGGTTTGATAGCAGGATTGTCTTTTGATGTTAAATGAAAGTTCTCATTTCCTGGAGATATTACTACCAAATGGTATGCCAAAGTTATGATACGACAGTGCACAGAGGCAAGGATGCCATGCTAAATTCTATATCTAATCTCATGGTGAAATGATCATTTATAAAGCGCTTTTGGTGAAGAACTGTAGATAGAACACATTTATCACAATTATCACCAAACCAAAGTCAGTACTCCTTTATCGACCTTGAAAGGATGAAAGGATGAGTTGGCCTTGCCAGGATCCGAGCCTGCAACCTACACATCATGCACATATCTCAGCAACGAGTGCTCAACCAGCTGAGATATCTTATTGGCCAACATCCTTCAGAGGTCGGTTAACTGAGTATCAACTGAGGTATAAGAATTACAGTGCCTGGATTTTGGACGAACCATGTATGAGGCACTACATAAAGTTAAATACCTATCTGGATTATCACAGGGACAGTTTTTGCCAAGTTTCTACTTCAATTACAAATGTAACTTTCATTTGTTAGGTTTTGAACTGCTCTTGCACTTTCTAGAGAGTCAGGTCTTGGATGTTTTAATTTTAGTCTTGAAGATTTGAGAGGCTAGAACACCTGTGATTGGTGTAATGACAATCACTCACCCTTTAGCAAAGACTCTGCTGCCACAGACCATTAATAGTAATGTACCCCTTTGACTGCAGGGTTGAAAGGATGTAAACTAGATCATGGATATACATCATTTTACACACAGTTTTTATAATTAGAGTGTAAATTGAATTATAAGTGTGAAAATGATCTGCCTTAGCATGATTAAGCACACAACAAAGGAACTCTGAAAAATCCAATTGAGCAATACTGGTCTGCTTTCACTGGGAAAAAAAGCATAATTTGTTACAAAATATTAATTCTCAATTGCAACTTAGTTTTCCATCTCATTAATTTTACAATCCTAAAATGCTAGGGAAATAAAAATGCAAAGTGCTTCTGTTTGCTCCATGAGTAGCAACAGAGCAGAAGCTGAATGGAAATAAACCATTCCTTGTATCACAGTGTGCAGGTTCTTTTTTTGAAAGGCTTCAGAGAAATACATTCTGTTTCAGAGGTTTTTATCCATGGCTTGCAATTACATGTGGATACAAATCTAAAGAAGCCTTTTGGTTTCTGTCAAGTAACCTGACCTTTAGACTGCCCTCTGCTCTAAACGTGTGTGTAAATGTACACAAGAAAATAATAAAGCTGTCATATTTACAAGATTTAATGCATAAAAAGGCCTACATGCACCTTATTTGGAGGCTTTTCTGTACCCCCCCAGCCCACTCTGGCCCCCCGTTCTGTTCTTCTGTACCCCCACCCCCTTTGGGTCCCATGTTTTGTTCCTCTGTGCCCCCCTCTGATCCCCAGTTTTGATCCTCTGTACCCCCCTCACCTCCCCTGGTCCCCGTTATGTTCCTCTGTACCCCCACCCTCCTCTGGTCCCCCTTGCTGTCCTCTTTGCCCCCACCCACCTCTACAGGAGCTGTCTTGATACATTTTTGTTCACCATCACTATTTTGTGGCAAAATACTGGGATTTTAACTTTTAAGGACTCATTGACTGATGGTGCTTTCATCATTTCTTAACTTAAATTCTGGACTTCCACTGCATCTTGTACTCATTGTGGCCCTTGATTCTTTCTGTGGCCTTCCTCATCTCGAATCCTGGTTTGCATTTGAATGTTCTCTTGCATCATTATGTGTTATTTCTGACTCCTGCAACTGTATTTCACATGCCCTTTCTTGTTTCTTCACTCCTTCCACCCACCCCTCTCGTCCCCCTTGATGTCTGTGTTCCCCCCCCCAGCACCACCCTGGTTCCCCTGCAGTCCTGTGTTGTATGCCTACTTGATTCCCTCTTCTTCTGTCCTCTCCTCTCCCTCCCTATCCTTAGCACTTATGCTATTCAAAAATGTCACCTGACCTGTATGACTGCTTTTTATTGTCCCTCCTCATTTGTTTTTTGTAACGCTCACCTGGTATCCACGGGGGTGCCACATGATACTGGATGGAGGTCTAAGCACTATCTCAACCCCTCTCTGTTTGGTTGTGTGCCAGACGTTGGGTAGCGCCTTAGGTTTTTGTGCATTTAACTCTCCGTCCTGTGTCTCTGTGCAGGGGCGCGTGGTTGGTGCAGGCGTTCCGTGGACCTAGTTGCTTCACTGGTCCGTGTGCCCTTATGTCGGGTCCAGACCGGCTGTGACTCTGACTCTGCTTGCTGTCTTCCAGGTGAGTTTTAATGTCTTTTCCGTCTTTATTCTGTCTCTTTCTTTCCCTTGTTTTCTCTGTCTTCACGGCGTCTTGCTCCACTACGCTGTTCAATAACAATGTCTCTTTTTGTTTTCACAGGGATGGTTGTGATCACGGAGTTGCCGCGCCGATAGCGAAGACCATGGTGAGATATTGATGCACGGAGCGCTGCGCTGTTTATTGGTGTTAATTGCTAACCTAGTGTTCTCTTCTCTTCTTTTTACAGGTTGCAGTGATGTTCCGGAGTGATGAGAGATCGAAGCGCTGCTTGCCCAGGTAAGTGCTTTGTTAATGCTGACCTTGTTCCTTCTCCCTTGCAGTTTGCGGTGAAACCCGAAGATGGGCGAGGTAAGAGAAGCGCATGGTGCTGCCAGGACTCGCTGCTTGCCCAGGTAAGAATTGTTATTAATGCTGCCCTTGTTTCCTTACCTTTGCAGGTTGCAGCGAACTCTGGAGATGGGCGAGGTAAGCGAAGCGCAGGATGGATTCAAGGCCGGTTACTTCACAGGTAAGTGTTTTCGCTTGCTAATGCTGTTCTTGTTCTTCCAGGTTATTAATGGGATCCGGATCTAGGGCTTCAGGATCGGGCCGCCGGAGAAGCAGATGAGCAGGAGCTGGACACGGTGAGCGGAGTGCAGAATAACTTGAGGCATGTTCTGCTGTTTGGGTGTGGTTTATATAGCCCAGGTAAAGTAGTTCCAGGCCAAGTAGTTCCAGGCCCAGCCACACCCAAAACACTAGACCGCATGGCTTGGTTCTAAAGAACTGAGCTGTGTAATAGGCCTCTATGTTGGATTAAGGTCCAAAACTGGTATTGCTTTATTCCTGATAATGAGCCTGGCACCAAAGGCGCCAGGACTGACTCCATGTATATTTCCGATGGAGTTTTAAGGCACTTCGGGCCAGTGTGAAGGGGTTTAGCCCAACTGCTGCCAGGGCGCTGTTATACCTGAGGGGGTCGGGGAATGGATCTTGACATTTTTCTCCTACCTCTCCCCCCACCCCTCAGCACAATCTGAAATTTCATCAGGCCTAGTATGATAGTTGGTTGTTTTTGTTCTTCTCCTCTCCCTCTACTCCAACCCTCCTAGCCCCCCTCCTCTTGTTAAATTCCGGCACTACCACAAATGTCATCAGGCATAGTAATGTATCTGCTTGTTTGTCTAATTCTCCCTCCGCCTCCCCTCCTCATCATTGTCTATAGCACTTGCACTGATATGTCGCCAGGCTGATTATGATAGTTAATTTTCACATTCTGAATGTATCAAGACTTGTAAGAATGTCACTGTATTCTCCCATATTTTCTCTCTTCCTTGAATCACTTTGAAACACATTGTGTATAGGCTCTATATAAATAAACCAATAAATGAATCATTCAATGTGGTAGTGTATGTTTGAATGTTCTCGCTGGGATTTGGTGTGTGCCTGTGTGGTGAATAGAGTGTGCGTGAATGAGAGAGGAGATGTATGAGTGAGTGACCGGTGTGTTAAAGGGGTTGCATGTGAGTGTAAGGCCTTGGGAAATTGGGGATCACTGGAGCAATTTTGCCACATCCTTTATTGACTTTGCATGTTTTAATGGTATTTTTGGGAAAGGCAAGTACATGTGTGCCATTCCCCGGCTAGGCTGGCATTTTGGTGCAGTCAGTTTAGCCATTGCTTACTGTGGCATGACATTTATTACTCGGCATCTTTAAAAAAGCAAGCATGATATGTAGTGTTACCTCGCTAGACTGATGTTTGGTGTAGCGGTCTGTATATTCTTCACTGTAGCATGACCTTTTATTCACGGAGCATCTATGATGAATCAAGAAAGATAAGTGTTCTTATGGGTCTAGGCTGGCTTACATTGGAACCAGATTGGACAGATTTTCATATTGTGACATGTCACTTTTAATGGCCAAACCAACGGGAGTATGTACTTAAATAGGAGGACTGACATATATTGGCAAAGCAAGTTTTGTGCCCATTACCAGTAATGATACCATACAAAAATATCTTAAATCGAAAATAAGTATGGTTTTATATGGGAATACTAGCATATATTGGAGGAGCAGCATGGAAATGTATGGGCACAGCCAGCATAAACATTTTTTTATACTGGCTATATTGAAGGGACCGGCATGATAATGCATTGGAAAATGCCCTGTGCACTTTTAGTGACTTGCATCTATTGTACTTTTTTTCATGAGTTACCCTACAAAACTGATTGTTGGCCTTTTACCCACATTGTTGGCCTTTTACCCAAAATATTCCCAGAAAGTGTGCTGTGTAATGCACCATATTAACCAATTATTCAAAGCATTTATTCTGGGGAGGGATAAGAATCCCCCATCCCCACAAGGATGGGGGGATTAGTTTGGGCTCCCTCACTATAATCAGTCGCAATCACATACTTTTGGCAAATATTTACACCGCCCCCTTCTCTCTATGCTATGTTAAAGATTTAAGCTTTGTTTGAAAAACATATTTACTTCTTTTCCTTGCAGTAGTGCAGGCCCCTGCAGTGGCATAAACATCATGGACATTGCGCACACACGGTGGTCCGGACAGTGAGTCCCTGGGTGAGAAGTGACTTATGGGTGTTTTCATTTTTAAATAACTGTCTGGTGCTATGGATTTATGTGTGCATCAATGATATTACATTAAATGGTGTTTTTTTTAAAGTCCTCTGGCACCCAGTATGACGCTTAGATAATAAAAACTAAGGGGGTCTTGGATATATTGAAAGAACATTTTCCAGGTATTATACTCAGGCAAAGATAACATTGTCAGGTGCACTCCCCTTGTGCACGCAGACCAGTCTGAGAGGTTTCTTCTATCATAGTGGTAGCTGACTCTTAGATACATTTATAACCACAGAATATTGTTGATACTAAATCCTAGTCAATGATTTAATTTTCAGGCCTTGCTCGTGCAGCATTTTTCTCCTGGTTAAACAGTAGCGCACATCTCCACAGGTCAGTGCTTTTTTGGCTTGTTTACACAGCAACGCCACAGATAGCACATACTTCTGTGTCCATTGATCTATATTTTTTATACACTAGATGTAGCCTGCGTTTCAGATTTCAGTTACCTTGTTACAAATACTGCATTATGCATGTTTTACATATAGACCCAAAGTAAAATCTGGAAAATGGCATTCCCCAAATGTTTAATTGTGGACAAATCATGCCTCCCTCTGTGCTTCGGTCTTATATCTGGTTGAAATGAAGCACCTGCAAACACGGGTGCTAGATGCATCTAAAAAATCTGAAGGTCATTTGCCATCACTTCCTGAGATGTCACTTGGGAGTGTGGGCAAATTACATCACTTCCAGTTATGTCATCAGGGGGTCACGGGCCGTGTGAGGTCACTTTTGCTACCCCTGGCATTTTGGTGAAATTATATCTCTGTATAGATGAAACATCTTGGAGTATAAGACCTCTATATAATCATGCTACTATGTGAGTGTGCATGTATCAGTCCGATGCTGTCAGGTATCCCAGCTTTACTAAATGAGAATAAAGTAGTACTTTGCCACATTCCTTGAGTCTGGCGATTATTTGGCCTGAGATCATTATTTGTAAACCCATCTAGCACAAAAGACGCTTCAAGGTGCTAGAGCATATTTTGGTAGCAGTGCAGATGGTTATGGCCTAGTCAGCCTAGGCCCATCCAGACCCCCTGTAAGCGACTTCAATTCAACACTACAGCTAAGTCAATGCCTAGTCTGGGATGCTGATGGAAGCCCTTATTGATGTATTTTTATGTCCAGTTCGTTTACTCTGGATGACAACCCTTATATAACACCCCTCTCTCAGAATCCCCTGACCCCGCTGAGTCAAGAAGTAGGTTTGTTTTGCAAATTTAAAAGGTTTATTTGAAAATCAAACAATATATATCTATCACACTTTTATAGTAAATTCATATTTGATAGTACACTTGTGAGGATGATAGTGATCAACAATGGATAATGTTACAGTGATACACTCTTTTTGATGGCTTAGAAGTGATATAGAGAGGATAAAGTAGCTGAGAATGCTTTTATGGCTTCAAGAACAATGCAATGATGAATGAAAATGCAGTACAGAAAATAAACTTGATATGACTTCAACAAATGACAATGTAATCACTTTTCTTTGACAATTCACCCCCCCTTTATGCAAGGTAAAGAGATGGAAGGTAAGCACACAGTTCTCAGGAATGCAATCAAATATAATTCAGTTCCCCCCTAGCAAGCTTAGAGGAAAACAGGTAGGAGTTTGAAACACAGGCAATATACTTTGATGTGGAATGCTAAGAAGTGAAAAATATGCTGAAATGATTTTAATTCCCTCTAGAGGTTCAGGGTGGGTGACAGATTAGGTGACCATTTTGGTTTGCGCAAACTGCGCGGTTCTCCTGGATTCTGGCGGGAATGTGGGCGACGAGAGCTCATCCCCACATCTACCCAGTCTATTGATTTAGTTTGTTCTGAGATAGAATAATGGGCTGCGAGAGCTCATCCCCACATCTACCCAGTGTATTGATTCAACATGGGTCATAACCCTGGACAAGCCCCCCCACCCAACTGCGCTTTGATTTGGAGTCGAGGGGGAGTCGGGTGCAAAGGATGTTTTTGATCCACGCGCTGGTATGTCCGCATCATCTTCTTCCAATTCCGTAGATGGCACAGTTCAGCATCTTTTCCTCCATCCGGTTGGATCGATCGGTTCTCCTCGGCGGTCCTGATGGGAATATTGGGCGGTACCCCGGGCCCCTCGGATCTCTGCTCCCGGTCCCCGGTCGTCCTCCTTGGTCAGTCTCCATGGTTTCATCTCTCCTAGGATGAGAAAGCAAAAGCGGCAATACCTATTCATAGACATTTCTCCACCACTATTTATGGTGTGGCGAACACATACATTTTATACATCCGGTTACATTTTTCAGTCTTGTTTTAAAAACAAGATATAACAGGAAACATTTTCCTACCAGAATCATGATATTTTAGAGACTATCTGTGGGATATTTTAGGGTTGGAACTGAATTACTCTGGAGCGGCCCCCTCTGGTGTTGCAGAGGACTCCTCCAGTTGCTGCAGAGTGTGCCTGGGATGGCAACACTTTAGCTGATTTATATGTACCCATTTGTCTTCCCCTTCCTCCAGACTACATTTGGGGATGCGGATATTATAAGCTACTGGGGAGATCTTGTCTATAATTTCAAACAGTCCCTTCCATGTAGGCAAACATTATCGCTGTTTGGCCTGGTTCCTTTGGAAATTGTATAGATAGACCCGGTCTCCCACAGTATATTCCTTCCTGGTGGTCTTCAGGTCGTAGTGGGTCTTCATGCTATCAGCGGATCTTTCTAGATTCCGCTGAGCATAGGCAAAAGCATGTTGGAGGTGTTTCCTTAAATTCTCCACATACTCATGAGTTGTGGAGGCATTTATCAACGTCTGCTCTTGGGTCCTGTAGAGCAAATGCTGGGGAAGCACCATCTTGCGTCTGGTCATCAACTTAAATGGTGATATTTTAGTTGCAGATGAAGGGGTAGATCTGATGGCCATTAGGACCAGAGGTAGTCGGATATCCCAACTTGGCCCAGAATCTGCCACGCACTTTTTTAAGATGCTCACAATGGTTCGGTTGTATCTCTCTACTGCTCCAGAAGAAGCTGGCCTGTAAGCAATGTGTAGCTTTCTTTTAACCCCCAGTATCTCCCACATCTTTGTCATTACTTCACTGGTGAAGTGGCTACCTCTGTCTGACTCAATCCTTTGAGGTAGACCAAAATGGGAAAAGATGTGGTTAATCATCAGGGCAGCTGCTGTTTCTGCCTTGCAGTTTGGGGCCGGGAGACATTCCACCCACTTGGTAAACAAGCATGTGACGGTCAACATGTACTTGTTTCCTCTGGACAAGCGAATTACAGGGCCTACCAAGTTGATTTGCAAATCTGACCATGGGAGTGTCATCCCCCTCTTTTGGAGAGGCGCCGGTGTGTGAGGGATGTTGGCTGAAATTGTGCACACACCAGACACCCCTTCAAGTATTGGTCGAGGTCCTGCCCCATGTGTGGCCAGTATGCAACCTCTCTTAAGATCTCAAGGGTTGTGTGAAACCCCCTATGACCGGCTGTGGCCGCATCATGGGCGTGACTTAACATCAGGCTTCGGAATGAGGTAGGGACCACCCACTGATCATGGCCAGCTTGGGATTTCCTTACCAACAAACCGTCTTGGATTCGGAACATCTTTGGACATTTCATCAACACTCTAAGTATCTCCTTCCCAATGTAATCGCTATCCGTCAGGGGAAAGTTCTCAGGGTCCTCAATGTGTTGGTAAAACTTACCAATTATTGGATTACCCTGTTTGTGCCGTAATTAAATCAGCATCAGGGGTCTCCTTACTCCATTGTACAGTTGAAAGATCATTGTGAGCATTTGTCTGGGACCTAGTGATAGCAGTGACCTGGATTTCTCTGGACTCTATTTCTATTAGATCCCCTTGGATGGCCCCGGTTTTGGCCAGCTGATCAGCTAAGTCATTTCCAGTTTTGTCTGGTCCCTCTACTTTCGAATGACCCTTGATCTTTTTCCAGTAGATGGTCATCCCCTTCGATGTGACCAGATCATCAATATTTTCGATTAACTTCCCATGTTTCAGGGGTCTGTTATTAGCACATAACATGCCTCTGTTTTTTCCAATTAACCAGGTGCTCCACGAACCCGTTCCATACATAATCTGAATCTGTAATTATGACCAGTTCGTGGAGTTGATGTTGGACAGCAATGAGGATGGCTTGATGCACAGCCAACAATTCTGCCACCTCACTACTTCGGGGACCAATTTTGTACCCAGCGGAGGGTTCTGGGGACTCATTCACCCATGCATTCCCACGCCGGCCACCAGTTCATTTTCCCCGTTGTTGTCAACATGGTAAGAGCATCCATCCACATAGACAGTGGGCATTCCCTCACACTTGTCTTCTTCAAAGACTTTGTGGGGGGAATTAAGGTATGCCTCCATGTTGTCCTTGATTTTTAGACTTTCGTCCTCGAGACAGTTTTCTCTGGCACAATCATGCAAGTCAGCCAGACCTTGCGCGAGGGGACTCTTCTTGTTTTGGCCATATCTGACCACCACAGCAAAGCCTTGCATTGACAGAATCAAGGAAGTAATTCGGGAATTACTCATATTTCCGGGCCGGATTCTGTCACTTTGGAAGTATTGCAGAGGCTGGTGTGGAGTCTCCACTATGATGTGTTCCCCCTGGATGAACGGGCGGTAATTCTTCAATGCCCACACCGTTGCCAGGAGTGCCTTCTCACAATCGTTGAATTTTTCCTCCACAAAGGATAAAGTTTTGCTCGCATAGGAGATTACTTTATTGACCTTGTCATGCTTTTGGTATAATACTGCCGTCAAGCACGTATTAGAGAACCCTGTTTCCAGGAAGAACTCCTTGTTTCTGACAGGGTAAGCTAGGCAAGGCGCTTGTGAGAGGCTTCTTTTGAGTTATCTTACTGCCTCAGATTGTTCTGGACCCCATTCCCACTTGCCCCCCCCTTCAAAAGATGAATCAGGGGTCTAGTGATCTCTGCGTAGCACTCAATGAACTTTCTGCTGTAATTAGTCAGTCCAACGAGGCTCCTTAGTTCCTGCAGAGTTGTGGGATCCTTCCGTTTCTGAAGTGCTTCCACTTTCTTTTCTTGGGGACAGAGACCCTGAGGAGTAATCTCATGCCCCAAGAAATTAACACGGGTTCTACACCACTGTGCTTTCTGAAAGGAAAGTTTTGCTCCGGCGGCCCTCAACTGCGTCAGACCATAACGGATCTCCGCTATGTGTTCCTCCACATTTGCCATCACTTCCTGAGATGTCACTTGGGAGTGTGGGCAAATTACATCACTTCCAGTTATGTCATCAGGGGGTCACGGGCCGTGTGAGGTCACTTTTGCTACCCCTGGCATTTTGGTGAAATTATATCTCTGTATAGATGAAACATTTTGGAGTATAAGACCTCTATATAATCATGCTACTATGTGAGTGTGCATGCATCAGTCCGATGCTGTCAGGTATCCCAGCTTTACTAAATGAGAATAAAGTAGAACTTTGCCACATTCCTTGAGTCTGGCGATTATTTGGCCTGAGATCATTATTTGTAAACCCATCTAGCACAAAAGACGCTTCAAGGTGCTAGAGCATATTTTGGTAGCAGTGCAGATGGTTATGGCCTAGTCAGCCTAGGCCCATCCAGACCCCCTGTAAGCGACTTCAATTCAACACTACAGCTAAGTCAATGCCTAGTCTGGGATGCTGATGGAAGCCCTTATTGATGTATTTTTATGTCCAGTTCGTTTACTCTGGATGACAACCCTTATATAACACCCCTCTCTCAGAATCCCCTGACCCCGCTGAGTCAAGAAGTAGGTTTGTTTTGCAAATTTAAAAGGTTTATTTGAAAATCAAACAATATATATCTATCACACTTTTATAGTAAATTAATATTTGATAGTACACTTGTGAGGATGATAGTGATCAACAATGGATAATGTTACAGTGATACACTCTTTTTGATGGCTTAGAAGTGATATAGAGAGGATAAAGTAGCTGAGAATGCTTTTATGGCTTCAAGAACAATGCAATGATGAATGAAAATGCAGTACAGAAAATAAACTTGATATGACTTCAACAAATGACAATGTAATCACTTTTCTTTGACAATTCACCCCCCCTTTATGCAAGGTAAAGAGATGGAAGGTAAGCACACAGTTCTCAGGAATGCAATCAAATATAATTCAGTTCCCCCCTAGCAAGCTTAGAGGAAAACAGGTAGGAGTTTGAAACACAGGCAATATACTTTGATGTGGAATGCTAAGAAGTGAAAAATATGCTGAAATGATTTTAATTCCCTCTAGAGGTTCAGGGTGGGTGACAGATTAGGTGACCATTTTGGTTTGCGCAAACTGCGCGGTTCTCCTGGATTCTGGCGTGAATGTGGGCGACGAGAGCTCATCCCCACATCTACCCAGTCTATTGATTTAGTTTGTTCTGAGATAGAATAATGGGCTGCGACAGCTCATCCCAACATCTACCCAGTGTATTGATTCAACATGGGTCAAAACCCTGGACAAGCCCCCCCACCCGACTGCGCTTTGATTTGGAGTCGAGGGGGAGTTGGGTGCAAAGGATGTTTTTGATCCACGCGCTGGTATGTCCGCATCATCTTCTTCCAATTCCGTAGATGGCACAGTTCAGCATCTTTTCCTCCATCCGGTTGGATCGATCGGTTCTCCTCGCCGGTCCTGATGGGAATATTGGGCGGTACCCCGGGCCCCTCGGATCTCTGCTCCCGGTCCCCGGTCGTCCTCCTTGGTCAGTCTCCATGGTTTCATCTCTCCTAGGATGAGAAAGCAAAAGCGGCAATACCTATTCATAGACATTTCTCCACCACTATTAATGGTGTGGCGAACACATACATTTTATACATCCGGTTACATTTTTCAGTCTTGTTTTAAAAACAAGATATAACAGGAAACATTTTCCTACCAGAATCATGATATTTTAGAGACTATCTGTGGGATATTTTAAGGTTGGAACTGAATTACTCTGGAGCGGCCCCCTCTGGTATTGCAGAGGACTCCTCCAGTTGCTGCAGAGTGTGCCTGGGATGGCAACACTTTAGCTGATTTATATGTACCCATTTGTCTTCCCCTTCCTCCAGACTACATTTGGGGATGCGGATATTATAAGCTACTGGGGAGATCTTGTCTATAATTTCAAACGGTCCCTTCCATGTAGGCAAACATTTTCGCTGTTTGGCCTGGTTCCTTTGGAAATTGTATAGATAGACCCGGTCTCCCACAGTATATTCCTTCCTGGTGGTCTTCAGGTCGTAGTGGGTCTTCATGCTATCAGCTGATCTTTCTAGATTCCGCTGAGCATAGGCAAAAGCATGTTGGAGGTGTTTCCTTAAATTCTCCACATACTCATGAGTTGTGGAGGCATTTATCAACGTCTGCTCTTGGGTCCTGTAGAGCAAATGCTGGGGAAGCACCATCTTGCGTCTGGTCATCAACTTAAATGGTGATATTTTAGTTGCAGATGAAGGGGTAGATCTGATGGCCATTAGGACCAGAGGTAGTCGGATATCCCAACTTGGCCCAGAATCTGCCACACACTTTTTTAAGATGCTCACAATGGTTCGGTTGTATCTCTCTACTGCTCCAGAAGAAGCTGGCCTGTAAGCAATGTGTAGCTTCCTTTTAACCCCCAGTATCTCCCACATCTTTGTCATTACTTCACTGGTGAAGTGGCTACCTCTGTCTGACTCAATCCTTTGAGGTAGACCAAAATGGGAAAAGATGTGGTTAATCATCAGGGCAGCTGCTGTTTCTGCCTTGCAGTTTGGGGCCGGGAGACATTCCACCCACTTGGTAAACAAGCATGTGACGGTCAACATGCACTTGTTTCCTCTGGACAAGCGAATTACAGGGCCTACCAAGTTGATTTGCAAATCTGACCATGGCAGTGTCATCCCCCTCTTTTGGAGAGGCGCCGGTGTGTGAGGGATGTTGGCTGAAATTGTGCACACACCAGACACCCCTTCAAGTATTGGTCGAGGTCCTGCCCCATGTGTGGCCAGTATGCAACCTCTCTTAAGATCTCAAGGGTTGTGTGAAACCCCCTATGACCGGCTGTGGCCGCATCATGGGCGTGACTTAACATCAGGCTTCGGAATGAGGTAGGGACCACCCACTGATCATGGCCAGCTTGGGATTTCCTTACCAACAAACCGTCTTGGATTCGGAACATCTTTGGACATTTCATCAACACTCTAAGTTCCTCCTTCCCAATGTAATCGCTACCCGTCAGGGGAAAGTTCTCAGGGTCCTCAATGTGTTGGTAAAACTTACCAATTATTGGATTACCCCGTTTGTGCCATAATGAAATCAGCATCAGGGGTCTCCTTACTCCATTGTGCAGTTGAAAGATCATTGTGAGCATTTGTCTGGGACCTAGTGATAGCAGTGAACTGGATTTCTCTGGACTCTATTTCTATTAGATCCCCTTGGATGGCCCCAGTTTTGGCCAGCTGATCAGCTAAGTCATTTCCAGTTTTGTCGGGTCCCTCTACTTTCGAATGACCCTTGATCTTTTTCCAGTAGATGGTCATCCCCTTCGATGTGACCAGATCATCAATATTTTCGATTAACTTCCCATGTTTCAGGGGTCTGTTATTAGCACATAACATGCCTCTGTTTTTTCCAATTAACCAGGTGCTCCACGAACCCGTTCCATACATAATCTGAATCTGTAATTATGACCAGTTCGTGGAGTTGATGTTGGACAGCAATGAGGATGGCTTGATGCACAGCCAACAATTCTGCCACCTCACTACTTCGGGGACCAATTTTGTACCCAGCGGAGGGTTCTGGGGACTCATTCACCCATGCATTCCCTACGTCGGCCACCAGTTCATTTTCCCCGTTGTTGTCAACATGGTAAGAGCATCCATCCACATAGACAGTGGGCATTCCCTCACACTTGTCTTCTTCAAAGACTTTGTGGGGGGAATTAAGGTATGCCTCCATGTTGTCCTTGATTTTTAGACTTTCGTCCTCGAGACAGTTTTCTCTGGCACAATCATGCAAGTCAGCCAGACCTTGCGCGAGGGGACTCTTCTTGTTTTGGCCATATCTGACCTCCACAGCAAAGCCTTGCATTGACAGAATCCAGGAAGTAATTCGGGAATTACTCACATTCCCGCCCCGGATTCTGTCACTTTGGAGGTATTGCAGAGGCTGGTGTGGAGTCTCCACTATGATGTGTTCCCCCTGGATGAACGGGCGGTAATTCTTTAATGCCCACACCGTTGCCAGGAGTGCCTTCTCACAATCGTTGAATTTTTCCTCCACAAAGGATAAAGTTTTGCTCGCATAGGAGATTACTTTATTGACCTTGTCATGCTTTTGGTATAATACTGCCGTCAAGCACGTATTAGAGAACCCTGTTTCCAGGAAGAACTCCTTGTTACTGACAGGGTAAGCTAGGCAAGGCGCTTGTGAGAGGCTTCTTTTGAGTTATCTTACTGCCTCAGATTGTTCTGGACCCCATTTCCACTTGACCCCCCCCTTCAAAAGATGAATCAGGGGTCTAGTGATCTCTGCGTAGCACTCAATGAACTTTCTGCTGTAATTAGTCAGTCCAACGAGGCTCCTTAGTTCCTGCAGAGTTGTGGGATCCTTCAGTTTCTGAAGTGCTTCCACTTTCTTTTCTTGGGGACAGAGACCCTGAGGAGTAATCTCATGCCCCAAGAAATTAACACGGGTTCTACACCACTGTGCTTTCTGAAAGGAAAGTTTTGCTCCGGCGGCCCTCAACTGCGTCGGACCATAACGGATCTCCGCTATGTGTTCCTCCACAGATGAACTTTTGATGAGGACATCATCTACATAAGCCAGGTTACCCCTCGCACCCAGGTCGGGCATGGCCTTATGAAGGAAAATGTTGAATTCATTGCCGGAGTTGAGGTATCCGAAGGGAGTCCGGGTACATGTGTACTGCTGGCCCCCAAAGGTAAAAGCCAGTTTGTATTGGTCCTCCCTACTGACAGGCACGGTCCAGTATCCATTGGTCACATCTATTGCAGTGAATACCTGTGACCCCTGGATCTGGGCCAGCCCTTGGTCAATGTAGGGCAGAGGCCATCGGGAAGTATGGACCCGTTTGTTGAGCTCCCTAAGGTCGGCGCAGAGTGTCCACTGCCCGTTTGGCTTCAATATTCCCAGCACCAGATTATTGAAAGTGCTGTGGACTGGACGGATTATTCCCTGGGACTCAAGGTTCTTAATATTTCAGTAAGGGACTCCATGGATGCGAGAGGCAAGCGATATTGCTTCACAAACACTGGAGTTATGCCAGGGTCCATGAGAATTATTGTTGTGTGTATGTCGGTGCGACCACAGTCATATGAGTCTACCGCAAAGAGATCTTGGAAATCCAAGAAAACTTGTTTCAACTTTTGCTTCTGTTCCAGAGTCACACAGGCATCAGCTAGGTTGACTCTCTCTTCCACCATCTGCCTGAAGCCTGGAAAGACTTCTAGTTTGGCTATCTCAGCGGACTCCTCCAGCTGGGTGGAGAAGTCCCTGGTCGGAGTGCTGATTCAGGTGGGAAAGGCAGCCCTCATGGACCTGGAAAATCACCTCATCCCTCCTGAAGTCACAAGTCACATCTTCCTTACCATAAGGGCAAGAAGTGTACACCCGGAAGTTCCCCCCATGCCGGGCAAAAATCCTGTCTGGTGTTGGATTGTCCTAACTTTCACTGTCAAAACAGTCCTTGGGGATTGGTTCTAACAGTTCATTTCCTAAATCAATGGAGAAATGTCGGTCATCAACCGCCATTCCAATAATGGTGCATGCGGCTAGAGTAATACTCTTTAAGTCGCAGTTATCCACCTCTATTGGAATGGTGTCATGTTCTATGTTGACTAATGGTGTTGGGTTTACCCCCAACCCTTGCTGTTGGAGAGAAGCATTTAGATGAATATAAGCATCAGGGTTTTTCAATTTTTGTCCTCTTTTAACTTTCACTTCCAGGGAGAATTGTCGGGTCCTTTCCGGGATGGTGACTTCCTCTTTAATCTGAATTTCAACTGCATAAGGTAGCAATTGAGCTGACCTAAATGCTTTTTCTGGATCATCAAAGCCTGTGGGATTATCCACTAATCGGGACCAAGCTTTGAAGTTTATTAGGTCCAAACTAATGGCAAAGCGATTGAGAATGTCACTGCCTAAGTAAAAGGCGGCAGTGACGTCTCGCACGACCCAACAATTATGGACTATGCTCTTGTTGCCAATGGAGATTTTGAGCATACACCTGCTTGGCAGGAGATGTTTCGAATTGGGTGTTTCCAGATCCATTTCCCATTTGTCTATCAGTTTGAATGTGGGAATGGCTGGATCTTTTGGGAGTTGGCGGAACATGGCTTCGCTGATGAAGCTCTTACCGTTGTTCACACACACTCGAGCGAGAACAGAGTCCTCTCCATCATTTAACTGAACAGGGATGAACAACTGCTCTCCAATGTGCTGAATATCAGCCAGGCTCTGAGCTGATTTCACATCTTTCTGGACTATAGGAGTGGGAGTGTCTGATTGTGGATTGGTAAAGAATTTCAGAGTATTTCCTTCCAGTGTGGAATACCACCTTAAACTGGAAGGAAGGTTGATTTTCAGAAATAGAGATGACCCCCCATCACCAGTCTGTTGTCCTACTGCTATTATTGTCACGTTTGGAATTTGGTTGTTCTGGAAGTGAAATTCTACTTGGTCAGATTTTTGTTCAACCATGTGGCAGGTGCCATTTAAACTAACATGGTTGACACTCTGTTTTAATTTTATTGGTCGGCTAGTCTGGGTCCAGAGGACCTTGTCTACGCGATCTATTAGGGGTGACAACCTTCTCAGGAGGTCATTCCCTAGTAAACAAGGGGTGCCCTCTGGAGTCACTACTATGACCGGGTGTTTCACCCAGTGTCGCCCAATTTTGATGTCCAAATCTGCAGTCCCCTTGACAGGAATTTCCTTCCCGTCAAAGTTCTGCAGTTCTCCAGGAGGAGGGGTGGGAGGAATACGGTAATTCTCCCCCCTACCTGAATTCAGTTCATCAAAGGCCCTTTTGGACAGAAGGGTAGCTTGGGATCCAGTGTCCACCAGTGCCAAAATTGTATCCTGCCCCTGCACTTGTACCGGGGCATAGTATCTCCCCTCCTTCTCCTCAAGGGGGCACAGATAATGCACATTTTTGGACAACTGGTGGGCTAACTTTCTGGTTTTGGACATGGCGAGAGAAGAGATTTGGGCAGAATTCTGTGGAGAGCCTGGGGAATCTGAAAGAAAAAGTTGGCAACTGGAAATGGTTTCAGGTTCTGGGCCGCCCCCCCCTTTTTGGAGGCAGTCACCAGGATGGGTTTGAACCAGGGAAGTTTGGTTTTGTTGGTTCTGGGATAGGATGATGGGCGGCGACAGCTCAATCCCCACATCCACCCAGTCTTGATTGGAATCTCTTGGGACCCATTTTTCCTTGGGAGGAGTTCCCCCATCTCTGAAGGAGAAGATCCTTTTCCCAGGATCCTCTGAGGATCCCTCTCCCTCAAATTGGAAGACATGTACCTCCTCCACAAAGTGGGTCTGTTTGGGTCTTTTGTTTCTCCTACCTCCTCTCTGCTCCTTGGGTGGCAGACTTTCAGGGGTAGGAGATTTTGTTTCCGGTTCATGAATATCCAGGGGCTGTCTACAAGTTGGGAAGGAAGCTTCCTCCAAGGCTTTACACCCCTCTTCCCCTTGTGCCTCCTACCTGGGAACCGGTGGGTTATCGGGGTGCTGCCCCCGTCATTGTTCTGGTGCACCAGGTCCAGAGTTTGGGGCATTCTGTGCCGGCATGCCCATCTGAGGGTTCTGTTGAGCCCTCAGTATGTGACCCAGATCCCGTGCCATATTTTGGACCTGGCGCTTTAACTGTGAAACCTGCTCAGGCTGATACGGGGTCCCGTTTTCTCCCTGATCCCGGGAAGGGTAGCTATCCCTTCTCTGGTAATACCCTGGGTTGGGAAGATTTGGGTACCCCTCCACCCTTGGCATCCCCTCTCCCGGATTAGGTTGTCTTGGCTCAGGGAATTGGGGAAAGAAGGATGGATGGTTTTGGGGTTGGAAATTGGGTGGATACCTGTGGAAAAAGTTCTGTCCAGGATTTGGTGAATTTCTGCCCTCCTGGGGGAAGTTAGGAGGGAAGTTCCCCGGGTTAGGCGCTTGGCTGGATCCTTCCTCTTGGGCTGGAGGAGTCCACACATAACCCAGGATGGGTCGGTTTCCCTTGTAGCGGGGATTTACATAATCAGGGGGCGAGTCTGTGACTGGCCCGAGGGCCTTCTGGGCTGTGAATTATTTGGCACAGGCAGGTTTTTAGGCCCCCCATCTCCAAATCTAAAACGGGGGCAACCTTTACCTCTGCCACCTTGGCAGCAGCAGGGGTGCTGTTGGTTTTGGGGTTTTTCTGCGCATTACTTTTATTTTCTATGGGCTTCTGCACCTCATAGATCCGGGTGGCTTGCTCAATGACCCAGTCTAAAGATCTTTTCTCGTGAAAATCTCTCACGAGCTGGGTCATTATGTACTTGGGAAGAGCATGGAAAAATGTGTTGATGAATTCTCTGCTGTCCGTGCGCACCCTTCTGGTGGTCTGCGCAAAGGCACGCTTCAATTCTTGCACGAATTCTTATGGTGCTTGATCCTCTCCACATTGCAAATTGTAGGCTGCCTTGCGAGCCTCTTGGGGATTTCTATGTACAGAAAAATGTTTCAAGATGGCCGCCCTATATGTGGACCATCTTGAATGGTTTTGGTCCGCCAGCCCCGCAAAGAAACTGGAGTATTCAGGGGAGAATGTCCATTTGACGTACTGGATGCAGCTACTGCTGTCCTTCAAATGGAAAGTCTCCATCATTTGCTCATAGAGCTCCAAGTGTTCCCAAACAGAATACTTGGCGTTCTTATGATAAGGCGTGATGACACTCCTGATTGCCTTAATCTGTTATAAGGGGTCCTTAAGCAAGGCCCTTTTCTTCACCTTATTGGCCTTTTTGGTTCGGGTAACCCTGGTCCATTCATCCTCTGATTCAGAAGCACTGCTCCCAGAGGTGCTCGTCTGATCTTCCAGGTTTTCCAGGATTCTGCAAGCCTGGGAATAGCTGGCAGAATGTGGGGACCTGGTCTCCTGTGTCCTGTGATGCTCAGAGGAGTCTTCAGATCCCTCCTTGCTACCAGGATTTGATGGGTACCCCCCCCCACTGCCCTAACCGGGCAGAGGTTTTCAGGATGCCCTTAGTGGGCCTACTCTCCTGGGGTTCCCCACTAAATTGCACTGTACTTAGGTGCCCATGCCCGGAAGCCCGCCCATCCATTCCTGGGTGGTACTGGCCTATGAGCCCCATCCTTTTGGCTGGATAGTAATCTGCCATCCCTGTGGCCCTTTGCTCATGTGCTCCAGGAGACATGGGGGTGGCAGAGTCCAGGGACTGGGAGAGATGAAGGCCTCTGGTACTAGGGCTCCTGAGGTTATGCTCAGGCGTTTCCCTTTCCCAGCAAACCTCATCTCTATCAGCCCCTGCTCCCTGTTGCAATGCAAGATCATGCGCTTTCAGTTCCTCAGTTAAGGCCTTACTAGACTCTATCAGTCTCTCCTGCATGGCTACCTGTTGCTGGAGCCTATCATTGTGCTGGCAGAGAGCCTCATTCTCTCTCTGTGCCTCCTGATTGGTCCTGGAGTACTGGGCCAGTCTTTGCTGCAGGAGGGTTACCTCCTGAGTCCCATCCCTACTGGCCTGCTCCTTTCTTGCCAGAGCCTCTTCCACCCTCCTGGTGTGCTCTAACAAGTTCTGATGCTCTTTTTGGAGGTCACCAGCCCCTGGATGGCCAAGTGAAGTGATTTTCTTCAGTGTTTCTTTTTAAATGGCAGACTTCCTGGCCTAAGGTATCCCTTTCCTGACTAAGAGTCTGCATCTGTGCCGCCAGGTCGTCCCTTTGCCTTTGAAAGGCACCAGCTTTCTGGCGCTCCTGATCAAACTCTGCCTGGGTATCCAGGTCTTTCAGGATCAGTTTATTGCTCTCTGCCTTTTCCCTATCTAGGTGGCTTTGCAGGGTAACTACCTGCTCAGCACATGCCCTATTGAAATCTAATTGTTGCTCCAGCTTTTTCTGGCTCTGCAGTAGGGAGTCCAAACCTTCTTGGTACTCCTTCTGCAAGGCCAGAAATCTGGTATCCTGGTCAGACCTTTCCTGTTGCAGGATACACATGTCCTCTTTGATTTTAATGAGATACTGTCTGCTCTCATTTTCTGACTCCTGGCTTCTGTGCATCCTCTGCTCAGAAGAGACCAGGTCAGATTGGGCCTTCTCTAGCGCGATCTGTTGCCTATTTGCCAGATCTTGGCCTTCAGCACATTTGTCCTGCATGGCTCCCATATATAGATACAAATATGCCGCTATCCTAACCATCTTGTCGTGTTCATCTTTAGCTTTAGGAGCCATGTATAGTTCACTCAGGGCCACATGTAAGGGACCCTGATCTCTCCAGATATCTAACCCAGTTGCAGTGACCTGTTGTGTGATTGCCTGCAACCACGCATTCTGGCTCAGCTCAGTCCATTCACCTCTCACAAATAGCTTATGTAAGAAGTGCTCTCTGGCTATTTTGATGTCTACCTGTGTCGTCATTCTGGAATTTGAGTTCCTTCCGGACTTACAGAAGTTTGTATTTTATTTTGCAAAACAGACTGTTTCCTTAGAGCTTTCCTTTGAGGGGTGCTTTCACAGTGTAAAACAGTGTGGTGATCTAACCGGATATATGTATCCGGTCAGTTGGCACACTGTATTAAACTGCACAAGTGATAGCTCTAATCCAGAATCCCCGGCTACGAGCCCCCACTTTGTAAGCGACTTCAATTCAACACTGCAGCTAGGTCAATGCCTAGCCTGGGATGCTGATGGAAGCCCTTATTGATGTATTTTTATGTCCAGTTCGTTTACTCTGGATGACAACCCTTATATAACACCCCTCTCTCAGAATCCCCCTGACCCCGCTGAGCCAAGAAGTAGGTTTGTTTTGCAAATTTAAAAGGTTTATTTGAAAATTAAACAATATATATCTATCACACTTTTATAGTAAATTAATATTTGATAGCACACTTGTGAGGATGATAATGATCAACAATGGATAATGTTACAGTGGTGCACTCTTTTTGATGGCTTAGAAGTGATATAGAGAGGATAAAGTAGCTGAGAATGCTTTTATGGCTTCAAGGACAATGCAATGATGAATGAAAATGCAGTACAGAAAATAAACTTGATATGACTTCAACAAAAGACAATGTAATCACCCCCCCCTTTATGCAAGGTAAAGAGATGAAAGGGAAGCACACAGTTCTCAGGAATGCAATCAAATATAATTCAGTTCCCCCCTAGCAAGCTTAGAGGAAAACAGGTAGGAGTTTGAAACACAGGCAATATACTTTGATGTGGTATGCAAAGAAGTGAAAAATATGCTAAAATGATTTTAATTCCCTCTAGAGGTTCAGGGTGGGTGACAGATTAGGTGACCATTTTGGTGTGCGCAAACTGCGCGGTTCTCCTGGATTCTGGCGTGAATGTGGGCGGCGACAGCTCATCCCCACATCTACCCAGTCTATTGATTTAGTTTGTTCTGGGATAGAATAATGGGCGGCGACAGCTCATCCCCACATCTACCCAGTCTATTGATTCAACATGGGTCAAAACCCTTGACACCCCGGACGCTTGGCTGCTCCCGCCATTAGCCTGAAGACCACAGAACCTCCTGTGGCGATCTGCGTGCAAAGTCATGTGCAAGAAGATTCGAATGGCAGGTGCCCCTTTGATGAAATTCCTGTACCGTCCCCGCAGGTACCCCATGGACGGAAGGAGAACTGGTTGGTTGAGGGAGAGTTGATGCCAAGGGACTCGAGCTGAGTCACAGATGTAAGTAGAACAACACAGGTGGCAAAAATAGGTGTGGGAGATTGTGTTGTAAATAATACATATAATAAGTAATGGGATATTTTGGGGAAATTATAAAGAGAAAATGTAGATACCTTGATTCTTGGTTCCAAGGGGACAGAAGGGTACGTACTAAAGTAAACGACTCCAAATAGAGGTGTTAAGGATTCCTGAGGCAAGGCACACAGAAGAGTGCGTATCAAACTCCGAAATGGAGTGATACGGAGAGGGGATACATTTACAAAAAATGGTGAAGGAAGACGTATGCAGTAAAATTACGAAAGTGCATGTGTGGGGTTATACAAATGTCACTATAAAGCTTTTGTTGTGTCTAGACTACTAAATATGGAACAATAGTAAACAATTTAGGAGATTGGTGAACATTTGGAGCCAGAGATTTACCTTATATTGGGGGGAAACAATTAAAGAAAAATGAATATATTAATAAAGAAGAGACTCTTAAAATACCAATAATAAAAGAACGAGATAACAAAACATGATAGGAAGGGTAAACAAAGGAATAAACAGAATATCATTGCATAGATTTTTAAATAAAAAAGTAAGCAGTTAAAATATTTCTTTTTGGCATTATAAATAGTCAATGATGGTGACTGCACCAATTGATAGGTGTGATATATTTGATCAAATAAAGAATCGAATAAATGAATGGGTAAGTATTGACGGTCGACTCCTCTTTTACATCTGTGTAGGACATTGCCGAGATAGACAGGCAAGATAAGGAAATATAATCTGGAATGGGTCTGAGGCACGACTAATAAGACCCTCATGCGGTGCCTCAGGCGGGTTCACTGACAAAAACCATATTGTAGCATTTGACCATTTATTTGCATACCACTTATAAGGGAAACACGTTTCTGAAAAAGCTAGCCATTTTAGAATTATGAAAGATGTATCAGAGTGAGAAAGAAGATACAGCCGAGAGGCAGTGGATGCTCAATCAGCATGAAGGAGAGGATAAAAAACCTTTGGCTCCCCTTTCCCCTCCTGAAGATAAGAGTGTAGATATAGAGAAGAAGGGATTTAACACTTTAAAGAAATGAAATGCAGCAGCAGGTTATGTTAATCCAACGTATGTGCCCCTCGCTTATAACAGTGATGTTAATGTGGAAGAGAGCAAAAGCAGAAAACGCAACGATATATCAACACACAATTAAAGTAAATAGCTTGATGAGAGAAAGGAAAGGCAGGACAGAAAAATGGCGATAGAGTAAGAAGCAACTAAGCAGAAAGAAATAAAGGGTAAAGCTAAGGGGATAATGCTAGAACAGAATGAATGGATGGGAGGACACATGTTACTTAAGCTAGACGATAAGGGCATTGATGGGGTTCGAGAAAGAGTGGAAAGAGAAGAGCGGGAAAAGAAAGAGAAGGAAGAAGAAAGAAGAGAGGGATAAAGAATGCACGTAAAGGGAGGAATGAAGAAGATATGGGCAAGGAAAGAAAAGGACAGATTAGAACAGAAGAAATGAGAAGAGATAGAAGCCTAAAGAGAAGAGATAGAGAATCCCAAAGAATGAAAGTACACAGGTTGCAAAGAAGGCGATAGGAAGATGAATTGAGGGAGATGAGGAGAAGAGAAGAAGAAATGAACAGGAGTAGGGGATTAAACGATGACAAGATAGAATGTTTATGTCATAGGAGTATAGTGCCAATTGATGCATGAGAACAATTGGAGGAAGACAGAGGGTCCCAACAGCCCCGTAGGGAGCAGCAAGGAATGCCGAGATAAGCATGGAATGACAGGCAGGACACAGAATATATAACGCAATGACTTGGGAATTTCTAGAGGTAAATAAGAGATAAAGACAGGCATACAACGCAAGAGAAGACAGAGGGATTGCTATTGAGGGGAACTGAAGGTAGATTAGATGATGTCATAACAAACAAGTACGGAACGATGTCTTTCAACAGATTAGATCTTGATGATAAAGGGATTGATAATAGCCATACGAGTTGGGGCATAATGATGTCAGACGAAGAAAGGGAGGAGAACAAGAAAGCGAAAAAAGATGGTGCATGCAGGTTTTTAAGAGAATCAAGTGTAGAAAAAGGGGTAAAATGGTCTGACCTGGAAGACCCTAAAGAGAGAACACCTGAAACCACACCATATACTGAGCAACCACAAACACAATTGCGCAATACAGGCGATACATATGTAAACAGATTTAAGATATTTACCAGGAAGGAGACAAACGGGTGAGACTAACCCCACCTGGAAGACAAGGAGCATAGGCAAGTATGATTATGGAACATGATTTTCCAAATTCTCATTATCAGAGGAGGGGAAATATGACCACAATATTTACCGTGGCCACAGATAGATAAAGACTATTTGAGATGTAAATTACTGAGTTTTGCTTCTGGTGCAGGAAAATGGATTTATGAGTTACAGTGAATGACATCAGGAATTACGCTAGCTATAGGTGACGTAAAAAGGCTTGCTATCAGCTATCAATGGCGCAGAGAGTTGATGACATTTTGAAACTACCAGGATACGCAAGTGTGACTGTGGAAAACACGACACACGATGGAGCGCAATTTAATAATTGCAGAGCAGATGTACGATGGATGCATCGAATGCAATACCCTGAAACATCAGACATGGGTGCGATTATGACTAGGAAAATTGAAGAGTATGAAGATCCTGTTGCATATATTCAAGATGTTCAAGATAGAATGCTTCAGGAGACTCGTGAACTGTGGGATAAAATGGTAGCATTATTTTACCACATTTTCTGTCATGGGGCTGCCCGAGCCAATGCAACAACAATTGAAGAAACAGGTGGGAATGGAAGCAAACCCATGGCTGTAAATACAATTGACAATTGTGCATCACTGCTAATTAATGCCGGAGAATAAAAAGAAAGCTGTGAAAATAAAGCAGGAGGAAGCATGGTTAGTTCAGAAGAAGTTGTCAAAAATAGCCATAGAGGGAGAAGTGTTGACGAGTAATGAAGGAAGGGTGACACATGAGATGCAGTCAGGGCAGCAAAATAATGCAGGATATCTAGCAGATCAGAGTGGTAAAACTTTTGGTCAAGGGGAAGAGGAAATGGGCCTAGAGGAGTAGAACGCGGTGGATTTCTAAATGCTCAGGGAAGCAGAGGATTTAATGGCAGACAACCACAACGAAGCTGGAATTGCAGTGCAACATTTCACATATCTAGGACATGCAGAAGCAGAGGAGGCATGCAACACAATTGGCAAGCTTCAAGAGGGGGGATTGGTTATGCTCCACAATATAATACAGAACCAAAGAAATATCATGCCCAAGATCACATGCAGGCTCAGACATATGCACTGCAAGCCAAACAAATACAGCCAGTGCTGCTGCAAATTCAAGTAACACAAAGGCAACCACAGCAAGTACCCATGCAAGCACAAGAGGTACAACCACAGCAAGCACAGACACAGCAGGCTATGGTATGACAATGGAACATGTCCCCAGGAGCCAACAAGCAACCACAAACAAATTATGGAGTATGACTGTGATAGGATAAAATCCTTTCACAGGGACAATGATAAATGTATACCCACAACAGGACACCCCACAGAGCGACCTGATGTGTTCAGTACTATCAGTGACACCAGAACCCAAAGGGTCAGGGTAATGATAGGAGGCAAGGCATTTCCATTTCTCGTAGATACTGTAGCTACTCATTCCTTTGTCTGTGAGGGAAAATACCCAAAGTCAGGTACTGCCATGAATGCTCAGGGATTCTCTGGGGCGATGAGTTTAGTTTCTTTCCAGGACGAATTGCCAATTTCTATAGTAGAATACGATATATCAATGCTTTTGTTATATTCTAGGCAGACACCAGTATATTGGGATGTAATCTGATGACAAAGCTTAACCTGACAATGGGCCTCATTCCACGGAATGCGGTAAGGGTTTACCGGTACTGGTAAGGGCACCGGTACCGGTAAACCCTTACCTCGTTACTACGAGGTCCCTTTGCCGGACGCGACCTCAACGGCGGGTTTTAGCAGCCGTTAAGGAACGGGCCCGCAAAGGGACCTTGGTGCTAATTACGGTACCGCAATTTGCAGTACCGTAATTAACTCCTTCCCCATTCCCATTGAGCCCTATGGGGGCAAAAATGGGAATGGGGAAGTGCCTTGGTGAATGGGGAATTACCGCCCCTGCTCACTTTGGAGTAGGGCGGTAATTCCGCCATCCACCAAGGTGGACACAGTAAAATACTGGCGGCAACCATGGCGCTAATAGCGCCATGGTTTACCGCATACCATGTAATGAGGCCCAATATCTTTTACTGACAAAGGGATAGTGTGTTTTATTCCAGGGATACACTATATGAATGTGGGAGAGTTTATATTAGCCAGAAAGCATTACAAGGAGTGCCTTTAGATCCTGATGTAGTTTTGTATGGAGTGACAATCTTATTATCATGATTACCCAGATTGGTAGATCAAATATTGAGAATACTTGATGCATGCTTGTCTACACCAGAGATTCCCATGGACAATGAGGAAGGGCAGATTGTTCCCATAGAGTAGGAATGAACAGTGATTACAGAAGAAAGAGTGATGCTTCATGGGCCAGGTGATGAAGGAAGAAGAAGGAAAACAGTGATAGCCCTTGTTGAAGGAAATAGGCTGACAAATTTGACAGACGAAGAATTGTTTAGACATGACATACTCTGACGATGAACTGGTGTTTTTAATAATTTTCCCATATTGGATTAAAGTAAATAATATAGAAATACTACAGAGAATGGTGTTGGTAAAAAGAAGACTGTCATTCTTCGTGGAAGACTTAGAGAAAGCGCCAAAGGTATTATGGACCCCAAGCCCATATGATTTGGGTCTATTAAAAGGGATAGGTGTGGTTAAAAAAAAACTAAAACCAGGAGCCCTTTACTATGAGCAAAGCAATATCCCATGTCCAGAGAGGCAGATGAAGGTATATTTGAGACCATTTCTGCTTTAATGAAGCAAGGTATATTAGTTCTATCAGGCTCATCATGTAACATGGCTGTGTACCCTGTGAAGAAATCAAAGGGGAGGGTCATGGAGATTTATACTGGACCTTCACCCCCTAAACAATATAGCCAAAGTTGAGTTTTCTTTAGTTCCAAATCCTTTGACAATACTGTGCAACATCCCATCTAAGGCTAAAGATTTCACAGTTATCTATTTAAAACATGCATTCTTTTCGATTCCCCTTCATGAAAACTCACGAAATGTGACTTTCTTTTCCTATAGAACGGTCCACCTGAAATATACTTGTTTGCCCCAGGGGTACTGTGAGTCCCCTTCAATACTTATCAGGGTCCTCCAGATGGTCCTGGGTAATGTCCACCTTGAAAGTTCAATAATTCAATACGTACGATGAAATTCTGGTGTGCAGTAAGACAGAAGAAATATGTAGAAAAGACTCAGTTAAACCCTTGGCTATACTCTCATAGAAAGGATACACGGTAGACAAAGAGCAGTTACAATACTGTCAGACAGAGGTCCTGTACATAGGACTGTTGATCTCTCGAGAAGGGAGAAAAGCGACACTTGAAAGAGCAGAAGCACTTGTGAAAACCGTAGCACCTACGACAATGAGGGAAATGAAACCGTTTCTAGGCCTATGTAAATACTGCAGGCCATGTGTTTTCGATTACAGTACATAGATTTGATCACCTTTAAAAGGACCTAAAGAAGCACAGGTGGACAAAAGCTCAATAACATGAACAGATGAGATGACTGAAGGATTTGAAGAATGTAAAAAGGCAATCTGTACAGCCCCTGTGTTGGTGATCTGTCATGATCACCACAAAGGCCCATGGTTTGGGACTATTACCACAGTGTGGCAAGTTTACTTTGAGTAACCATGTAGGGGCTCAATGGGTCCAGGCCTGGTGTGTCAGGCTCTCATTACACCAACTTTAGTGGGACTCATAGGAGACACATGAGTTTGGTGATCCTCTAAGATGGCGGCATTATGAGCATCTGGCTGGTCTGTACGTAAGACCAGTAGTTCGGCCTGATGGACTATTTAAGCCCCGCCCACGCACGTGCTTTGCGTTATTTTCGGTGACAGCAGCACAACCCTTACTGGCGCTCCTGCTCACAGATCTGAAAGGGAAGAGAAAGATCCATGTTAAAGAGTTACAAAGTTACAAGAGAAAACCACAGACAAAAAAACTATACATACCTGATACGATCTGCAGCAGTTCCTTTTTAGTGGAGCCCTTCCCGAGTTTCACGTACAAGTTCAGCAAGACTTCTTTTGACCCCTTCCAGCTGTGGAGTGTTCAAACTCCGATTCCACCAAAAACCTGCAAGACAAGGTACAGACTTTTTAAGATCCACCCAATCAGGGATCGCACATTAAAAAAGGCTATGCGCGCATATTTACCGCAGAATTCTACAAACTTCTCCAGCTTCCAGGAGTTTTCGTGCGCATAGCCACTTAGGATACAAAGACAACAATTACCATGTTAGCTCCTGCTAAACCGTGCTGTTCCAAGTAACACGCTAAGACTTACCTATACCAAGGCTTCACGGGCATTCCGTAGTGCCCATATTTACTCTGTATTGCTTTTTCTACATCCTGCAAAAGGAAGAGAAAGCAAAGAATCACTTCAGAGTCAAACTAGCATTAGAGGCTCATCTTTTTTCACAACAAGATGCAAGACACAGTACAAAATCAAAACAAACTGTAAACAGGTACCAAGACGAGTCTTCTCTATATTCCACAGCAAGGAAGTCCTATTCTCCCGTGCCAAGAATTGCAGTTGTCTCACCAACTACTTGCGCGCCTGCTAGATAGCAGGACAGAGAGCTTCCTAATCAAAACACACAGGTGAGAAGGGAGATGAACCTGAGCACAGGGAAGAAGCATAGCAGAGGGTTAGAGCTTCTGAATCATAAGATATTCACACCTTTCCCTCTCTCTCCATTAGTGCAGGGGTTCTACCATTAGCAGGAAGGTAGAAGCAGCACCCACAGAACCAGTGAAACTCTGCACTCCGGCAGAGATAAGGTAAGGGTTACAGAACGCAAAGCCAATTCTTTTAATACAACTCTGCCCGAGCATTATGGAAACAACAGATATAGATCACCTGTCTCAATTGCTGGGGGAGGGGAGCTACGTGCAGAAGTGCATGCTGCATGTTTAAAAACCAATTCCCTGTGGCGGGAACTGGTAATAGAGATCGCAGAGGTCGAGTTAGCCCGACAGCTACTTCAAGCGCAGGTGGGTCAGGCCCCACTTCCAGGTTGGGTACATTTAGTTCAGATTCCACAGTTGTTGCCCCTGTCCAGGTGGTAGTTTCAGGGAACATTCCGCTAGCACCTCCGGAACGGTTCATGGGGGATCCCAAGCGGTTTGTAGTATTCATGAACCAATGCCATTTGTATTTCTTGTGTAGACCTGAGGGTTTTCCATCCGACCAGTCTAAGGTGGCATTTGTACTATCCGATTTGGGAGGAAATGCAGCGGACTGGTCCATTCCTTTCATCAACAGGGATGAGCCCCTGTTAGGCAATTTTCCTGGGTTCCAGCAAGACCTGGAGAAACTCGTTGCACGTCAGACTCAGGGACAGGCATTGGAAAATGAGTTATTGTCCCTGTGACAAGAAGTCAGGATTTGCAGTCCTTTGTGGCTTATAACTGGTTGCTGGCAGAAAATAACTAGTCGCAAGAAAAGAGAACAACATTGTTTTATCGAGGCGTGCGGGGTGAACTGAAGGACATTCTCGCTCAGGTAGTGAATCCTCCGACGGGATGTGCAGAATCTATTGTTTTGACCGTCTAATTGGACCACAGGTTGCAAGACCATCGGGTGGATCGTTCTCACTCAGAGAACAGGTCATATTATGTCCACCCGAAAGAAAACCTGATCTGACATACGTCCACGGGCCATCCGGAACCTATGCAGTTGGGAGGAATTTGGGGTCCAAATTTACAGAGGAAAGAGAGAAAAGAAGGCAGCAGCAATTATGCCTTTACTGTGGCACGGTGGGACATTTCCTTTGTGACTGTCCAGTAAAACCACTGAGAAAATCAGAGGATAAAGGGGAGAAGGAAGATCAGGTGGAAAACTCCAATGCCCGGCAAGCCTAGAGGTTGTCTTGTCGAGCGAAAAAAGAAATCTCAGATCTCTCATTTCTTTGTCCCCATCAACCTGATTAGCCACCATCAGCCCTCCGAAATGCATGCTTTAGAAGCATATGTGGACAGTGGTGTGGTAGCAACTACATGGATCATGGACTAGCAAGCAGAATTGGATTCATAGGGTGACCTAAGCTAGTGACTGACAACTTAATGGCTGTTGACGGTACTCAGCTGGTATCGGGACAAGTGACACAGTTCATAAAGGATTGCACCTTGCTCTGCCAGGACGGATATCGAGAAAAGATCTTGTTTGATCTAATCAGTGCTCTGCAGTTCCAACTTATTTTGGATATCCCATGGTTAGAAGAGCACAACCCACATATTGACTGGTGCACCATTACCTTGACCTTCACAGAAGATTGCAAGAACTCATGTTATAGAGTAGAAGATGTCTGCGTTAACCTGGTACAGGCCGTGCGAAGGGTGGGCCCTGCGCTGGAATTGGTGGGAACTATACCTCCTGAGTATCGAGATTTCCAGAATGTATTTGAAAAAGAACAGGCCATTATTCTACCACTGCATTAGCCAGATTGATCTTATTCCCGGATCCTAAGCTCTGTGCAGTCGGATATATACGATTTGACGGAACAGGAGAACACCCACTTGAAGGCTTACCTTGATCAGTACCTCACTAATGGTTTTATTGTTTTATGCGACTTTTGAAATTGCCTGTGGCCTCTCCCCTCTTCTTCGTGCCTAAGAAGGAGGGGGACATTCGTACTTGTATAGATTATCGCATGCGCAATCAGATCACGGTAAAGAACAGATACCCGCTTCTGATCATTCCAGTGTTTTTGGACCAAGTCTAGCATGTACAAATATTTACCAAGTTAGACCTTCGGGGAGACTACCATCTGGTGCGGGTTAAGAAAGGTGATGAGAGGAAAACTGCCTTCCGCACCCGGTATGGTCTATATAAGTATCAAATGATGCCCTTGATTGATGTGCTATGAGAGTTGTTGGATTTGTACGCAGTGGTATATATTGATGATATATTAATCTACTCAGCCACAGTCCAGGAGCACATTGCTCATGTTCGAGCTGTTCTCGCTAAATTACGGCAACATCAACTGTACGTTAAGCTTGAGAAGTGCTCTATCCATGTAACAGAAGTAGAGTTCCTAGGATTTGTTCTGTCACCACAGGGTATCCAGATGGATAATCGGAAAGTCAATGCAATCCTTACCTGGCCATCTCCCACATTAGTAAAAGGAGTCCAAAGTTTCCTGGGATTTGCCAATTTCTATCAGCGTTTTGTACCAGTTTTTTCTCAATTGGTGCATCCTATCACATTGTTACTACGGAAACACAGACAATTTGACTGGACATCCGAGGCGGAGGAGGCGTTCAAGGCGTTGAAGTGCAAATTCACTACGGCTCCAGTGTTACAACATCCACAACCTGATCTGCCATTTGTGGTGGAGACCGATGCTTCTAGTGTTGCTATGGGAGCTGTACTGTCACAAAAGAATCCAGATATCGGACTGTTGCATCCAGTGGCCTTTTGGTCAAAGATGTTTTCTGCAAAAGAATTAAATTATGCCATCACCGACAATGGGTTACTGGCTATCAAGAAAGCACTCAAAGAGTGGAGACATCACCTGTTAGTAGCTTGCCACACCATAACTGTCATTACTGACCATCAGAATCTGCAATATCTGCAATCAGCGAAGGCACAGTCATCCCGGCAGCTCTTCTGGGCCCTGTTCTTTGTGGAATATGACTATGGGCCTCATAACGAGTCTGGCGGTAACCCTTACATTTGGTGGTAGCACTATTATCGCCCCATTTAAGGGTCCACCAGATCATGGCCTTGGCTCTGAGCTGGGGGGAAAGCTGCAGCAAATTTGCCAATTTTTGGTGCCATTACCGACGGCAGGAAATCTGCCGGTGGTAATAGCGCGAATATTCTCCATTGGGCCCAATGGGGAATGAGGAATTCCCGAATGGGCCCAATGGGGAATGGGCACTAACCGTTCCGCCAAACCCGTGATCCGGCACTAATAGCACCGGGGGTTTGGCGGTAGGGCTAATAGCACCGGCACTAATAGCGCCAGTGTTACCACCCAACTCATGATGAGGCCATATGTTATCACATACTGCCCTGGGGTGCTCAACGGCTAGGGCGGATGCCTTATCATGAATTGGGGAAGGTGAAACTGTCTATGTTACCCCCAATCCAGTGAACATCATACCTGGAGAAAAACTGCTTGAAGATGTTGGTGTTACAGACTCTTCCTTAGAAGATTTGAAGCAAAGATTTGACTCAGTATGATAATTTACTTTATTTCCAAGGACTTTTATACCTGGCCACACGGGCCCTGCAAGAACATTTCTTAGCTGACTACCATGGCACGCTGATAGAGGGTCATCCAGGAATAGCAAAAATCAAGCGGTTGTTTTGGTGGCCGACATGGCTCAAGGATATCATTACTTTTGTTCAGAAATGTGGGATATGCACCCAGAATAGGTCTTTGAAATAAAAAAACATGCTGGATTCCTTCAACCTTTAGCAGTTCCTCCAGCACCATGGCACACCATCTCAATGGATTTTATCACAAAAATTGCCACCCTGTTCCAGTTGCAACACGATACTGGTGGTTGTGGACATGTTCTCCAAGATGGCTCACTTTGTAGCTCTGAAGGAAATTCCGTTGGCATCAGAATTGGCTAAGGTCTTTTTGGAATACGTTGCACGACTTCATGGGTTCCCTTCGGCAGTGGTGTTGGATACAGGCAGCCAGTTTGTATCCAGGATTTGGAAGAAATGCTGTGAAATGGCCAAGATTGATGTGCGTTTATCCTCTAGCCATCATCTGCAGACTGACAGACAAACAGAGCGGACTAATTAAACCCTACAACAATATCTCTGATGCCTCCTACATCAAACGGATCACACTTGGGTGGATCTGCGCTGGATTGCAGAGTACGCTTATAACAATTCAGCACATGCATCTACAGGGTTTACCCCTTTTTACACTTTGTATTGTTGCCACCCACGCACCTCAGCATTTGATCCGTCAGAATCCTTGGAGATGCCTTGAAAATCTACATGAAAACATTGCTTGAGCTAGAGAAAAGGCCTTGACACAGTATGCCACAGCGGTGAGCTAGAAAGAATGTGCTGAAGAGACGCTCCAAGATATCAAGTGGGTGACAAGGTATGGTTAGCTGCCAGGCACATCACTTTGAAGGGGGAGAACATTCCAACCTAGACTTTTGGGCCCATTTCCCATTGAATCAGTCATAACCACAATTTCTATGAAGCTGACCCATCCACCTAATATGTGGATACATCCAGTGTTTCATGTTGCATTTTTTAAACCTGTCTGTCCAGGAACGAGAGTGCAGAATCCTCCAGTCCCTGTGATTATAGAGGGTGCCCTTAGTTTGAAGTAAAAGACATTTTAGACTCTAAGATAGTCAGAAGGAAATTGTTTTACCTGGTGGATTGGAAGGGGTATGGCCCACAGGACAGAACTTGGAAACCCAGTAATAACATTCATGCTCCTCAGCTAGTTAAAAGATTTCACCAGAATCATCTGGCTAAAGCAGAGTCGGGAGGTCCAACCTTGGGAGGGGCCTTAAGGGGGAAAACTGTCATGATCACCTCAAAGGCTGATGGTTTGGAACTATTAATATTACCACTATTACCACAGTGTAGCAAGTTTACCTTGAGTAACCAAGTAGGGGTTTGATGGTTCCAGGCCTGGTGTGCCAGGCATTCCTCATGCTTCTTATTACACCTACTTTAGTGGGTCTCATAAGAGATACAAGAGTTTGGTGCTCTTCTAAGATGGCGGCATTATGAGCCACTGGTTGGTTGTCATGTAAGACGAGTAGTTTGGCGCGGTGGACTATTTAAGCCCTGCCCATGGTTCGCGCAAGTTCTCCGCGTTGTTTCAGCTGACAGCGGCACAACACTTACTGGCACTCCAGCTCACAGATCTGAAAGAGAAGAGAACGATCCATGTTAAAGACTTACGAAGGTACAAGAGAAAACAACAGACAACAGAACTATATGTATCTGATACAATCAGCAGCAGTTCCTTTTCACTGGAGCACTTCCCGGATTACGCGCTCAAGTTCAGCAAGACTTCTTTGGTGCACGTTTCAGCCGCGCAGTGTTCAAACTCCCATTACACCGAAAACCTGAAAAACAAGGTACAGACTTTTAAGATCCACACAATCAGGGAATGCGCATTAAAAAAGGCTACGCGTGCATACTTACCGCAGCTTTTTACGAACCTCTCCAGCTTCCAGGAGTTTTTCGTGTGTGAAGCCACCTAGGATACAATGACAACAATTACCACCTTAGCTCCTGCTAAACCGCACCGTTCCAAGTAACGCACTCAGACTTATCTATATTACCAAGGCTTCATGGGCATTCTGTAGTGCCCGTATTTTCTCTGTGTTGCTTTTTCTACATACTGCAAAAGAAAAAGAAAGCAAAGAATCACTACAGAGTCAAGCAAGCATCAGAGGCTCATCTTTGTTCACAACAAGGCCCAAGACACTGTACAAAATCAAAACGAGCTGTAAACACATGCCAAGACAAGGCTTCTCCATTCTCCACAGCAAGGAAGTCCTATTCTCCCGTACTGAGAATTGCTGTCGTCTCATTACTGAGAGCTTCCTAATCAAAACACACAGGTGAGAAGGGAGATGAACCTGAGCACAGGGAAGAAGCACAGGGACGATGCATAGCAGAGTGGGTATGGTTAGAGGTACTGACTCATAAGATATTCACTCCTTGCCCTCTCTCTCTCCATTACCGCACCAGTTCTACCATTTCCAGAAGGGTAGTAGCCGCACCCACAGAACCAGGGAAACTCGCTCATGCAGAGATACAGTAAGCATTACAGGATCCTAGATTATAATGAAGAATTGTATTTATTTTCCCATTCCAATGATGAAGTTATGACTTCAAACCTCACACATAAGATGACATTAGGACATGGACACAAACCATTGGCTTATTTTAGTGGGATTTTAGATCCAGTTATGAAGGGAAGCTATCCATGTGAGCAATCTTCAGCTTCTGCTGAATTCGAAATTGAAAAGACTTCAAGCATAACAATGAGAAGCCCAATAATGTTATTTGTAGAGCATGCATTATTTGCGATTTCAGAGAAACCCAAGTTCATTGACCACACAAAGAGCATCTTATGAGGTGATTATTTCCAACCCTGCAATCATAATTGTTAGATGTAAGACAATAAATCCATCAACTTTTATTGCAGAACTAGTAGGGAAGGATGCCTATGTACATGATTGCACAATGTTATAATTATATTACCCAGGCTATAGAAAAAGCCCTCGGGAGGGGGGACGTTTTTATTTTATTAGTGGTTCCTCAAGAATTGACCTCAAAACTAAGAATTGACCAAACGACTGGGGAAATGTATGCTTGATCTGGAATAATGAAGCTGAATCGAGAAGGTGAATTTGAGGTAGTGACGAGTATGAGACTGTCTACGAATTATTCTGCGCAGGCTGCAGAATTAGTGGTGCTCATTGACACACTGCAGAGATTTGAGGATGAAGAAGTGATGCCTATGTGACGGCAACTCTACACACAACTCTACACACAGGTTTGTCATGCTGTAAAAGGAGGGGCTTCCTCCACGCAGATCGAAGTTTCAGTGCAGGCCTATTGGATAGGCTCATAGAAGCATTTAGTCTCCCATAGACACTAGCAGTCGTAAAATACTCCACACATTCTAAAAGAACAGATTTAATTTCCTGTGGAAACAAAGCCACAGACACAAAGGCCAAAAAGCAGCCTATCATCCACCCATATCTAGTCGCGAAGAAAAGATGTTAAACAAATGACATGATGATGCATGTTAGTAAAGGAGGGCTTTAACATGCTTTCTATCGTCCAGTTAATTGATATACACGGTCAAGCCCCACAAGAAGAACAAGAATTTTGGGGAAGGCGGA
Source organism: Ambystoma mexicanum (assembly GCF_040938575.1). NCBI lineage: Eukaryota > Metazoa > Chordata > Amphibia > Caudata > Ambystomatidae > Ambystoma > Ambystoma mexicanum. The sequence goes on from NC_090922.1 coordinate 1,401,123,882, forward strand.
GTGTTCTTTATCTCCCACTGAGGCATTTTCGAGACAGGCTAACACTGGGAAACCAGTAATGTCTCTAGCATTATTGAGAGATGCACTGAGGCAGCTTCACTACCAGGCCCACATGACTCTAGAGAGTCTTGCTGCTGCAATGGCAGAAGAGTGGTTTTCACCCAGTCTATTAGAGCATGTGACACAGTTCATTGTAAATTGCAGAGTGTGCCAGAAATGTACTGCAGGGCACACTTTGCGAACAGTTTTATGATCAATTCCAAGATCTAATAACCCATTTCAGCATCTACATATAGATTATATGGATATGTTACAGACATGAAATGGCTAAAGATATATGCTGGTCGTAGTATGTCCTTTTTCTAGATATATCAAGGTAGGTCCATGCATGCACACTGATGCCTTGTGTACCGCCAAGCCCCTTGAATGCAAGGTGTTTCCCAGGTGGGTGGTGTGCAAGGTTTTGCGCTCTAAAAATGGACCGCATTTTGAAATTAACTGTTTGAACAGAACGTTCTTCTATTAGATATCCAACATGAGTTTTCTTCCTCTTATCACCCAGAGGTAAATGGCATTTGCTAGAGATTAAATGGAGTATTAAAGGAAAGAATAGCAAAGCTCAAAATAACCTTAAGAACGGATTGCTACATAGCCTCTCCCTTGCCCTATATGCCTTGAGAAATCAGCCTGGCTCAGATCACAATCTAACTCCTGAGTTTGTGACTGGACAATGATATGATATGTGTCACAGTCACCTGTGTCTGACAGGAGCGATGGATGAGCCTTCTTTGACCCCGAGTTCTCACTTCCCCTGTTTCACCCGGAGGATCACCTATCAAATATAAGATGCACACTCAGACCTGGGTTCACCTGATTCCCCTGGGCCCCTTCCCTTCTCTCTACTACATGCTGTGATGTCCCCTAAGGGCTTACCTTGGTTTTTAGTGGGGTGTGCACTCCATCCTGCATTCGCAGGGGCGCAATTCTATGGGAGATTCACAGCCCTACACTCGTAGGGATGATGCCAATGTCTGTTTGCCATGTTCTGATGCCACATGCTGTTATATGCCTTCACAGCGAGGCAGAGTGTTCAATGTGCTAGTTTCTTCACTAGCAAGAAAGTCCTTTCCACAAGGCGAACGTTGCGCGGTGTCTTTGAGAGTCTGGTATTGTCCGAATTGTCTTTATTTTGCCAAAGGTATCTTGGGTGAGTAGCGCTGCGTGTAGAACTCAGAACCGCCGGTAAGTATGCGCGGCATAATAGGTTCAAGCACACCTAGTAATGTCTCTCCTTTCCCTTGCAGGAGTGGATTATGGAGTGCTTGCGCCACGAGTCTGGGTCCAGCGCTTCTGGAGAGCCTTGGAGGTCTGGTAAGTATGCACAGAGGCTTCGGTAAGTATGCACAGCGTTACTGGAGCGAGCGCAGTAAGTAATGTCCCTCCTTTCTTTTGCAGGAATTTGGGCGCTCCGACTACAAACCTGGATTCCAGCATAGTGCGAACGTTGCGCGGTGGCTTTGAGAGTCCGGTATTGTCCGAATTGTCTTTATTTTGCCAAAGGTATCTTGGGTGAGTAGCGCTGCGTGGAGAAACCTGGATTCCAGCATAGTGGGAAGATTCGGTGAGTATGCGCAGCATTACTGGAGCAAGCGCACTAATGAAAGTTCTTCTTTGTGCTTACAGGTGCCGGTGTAGGTTTCACCTCGTATCCAGGGAAAGCTGCAGCGTGGAGAAAGCACTGAGGTTGATCCGGAGCAGGTAAGCAGAAGCAGAATGATGCTGAGCAGGTAAGCAGAAGCAGATTGATCCGGAGCAGGTAAGCAGAAGCAGGATGATCCAGAGCAGGTAAGCAGAAGCAGGATGATTTGAAGCAGGTAAGCAGAAGCAGGATGAGCCAGAGCAGGTCAGCAGGAGCACGGTGAGTGTGTTGCTGATGCAGCTTACAGAAAGCAGCACAAAGCTATGGAAGAATCTAGGGTGTGGTTTATATAGCCAGCCACACCCAAACGCTAGAGAGCTCATGGACTTTCATGCACTTCCTGTTTGGCAACAGGAAGTGGTAACCAGGACGTTACTACAAACACCAGGAAGGAATTAAAAGAAGGTATCTGCTATGGGTTTTTTGTGTGCCTATGCCAGGCCTGCCAAGCCTCCACCCAGCTTGCCCCGACTACATGCCTGGTACCCATAACAATAGGTTTTTTATAACGTGCTTAATACCCAGAGGTTTCTAAGCGTGGACCCGGGGATCAAACCTGTGTTGCTCTGTGTCGTCTTGCTTCCAAGGCAAGCACGTTGCCCCTGGACTATCCTCCCGAGAGTGAGAACTCCACTTGCTTCTCAAACTAAGGTAAGGACTGATCCCCACAGTGTATCCAGCCCTGATCCAAAGAGGATTAAACATTGTTATGTTTTATTTGGAGAGTAATAATCACAATTATATTACAGTTTCTGATATAAAAGTGATTTAAAAGGATATAACAAATTCACATATTAAAGTAAACACAAAATTAAGAGGCTTCAAAATTTCAGAGATATATTACCCAACAGAAATTCGATAGGTTTTCATGGAATATTGATGGTGATATCATTTGCTATTATGATTTGTGTATTTTTCCTTATTATTATTGCATTTCAATATGTTACAAAAAGTGATACAGATATGGAGGGTGTCAATGAAACATCTATTATTGTCCCCGCTAGAGGTACACAGAACCTGTTTTACAATATTACTAGGGGTCTATTTCAATTTTACATGGATGTGGGGGAGAACCATGAAGATATAAATATGTATTTTGAAAATTCCGTTCATTTAAAGAATAATCTATTGTATAAGCATATGAAAGAGGTGGGAGAAAGAACATCATATGAAAGCTGTTATGTTTGTTCCCTACTAACATATGCCATGAATGCAGCAAGAAACTTTATTGCAAGAGAAATGTCTACACATGATGTAAAATGCCTCAGTCATATAGCAGCATGCACAACCAGAAGACAATTTGAAGGAACATGGGCTATGTTATGATGGTGATCAAAATTAGCATTCCCATATGAGGATACCTATGTGAAAATGAGAAGGATGGAAAATGGGCTAGGATGGACATGCACAAATTGTATGTATCCATCCCAGATTTGAGAAAGTATAATGGTTGTCCAGATGAAGAAGATGAATTGCTCAGACATAACTGAAAAACTAGGAGAGCCAAGATGCGGTGGGAGACCTCAGCTAGTGACACATGGGCATGTTTTCACCAGTACCGGATGGGAAGAAGGACTTTTGGCTTGCCCTGAACCCTTATTGAAGAAAGAATCGGCAAGCATAGTGCCGATAGTAAGTGACAAATGCCTGGAATCATGGGCTAAGTACTACTCACAAGGGTCACAAACTAAGCAGGACCAGAATCAATTATACCACCAAGGAATGCTACATCATGCTTCAAGAATGATGGCCTGATTCTGGTGGTAAAAAATAAAGGATAGGGACAGATAATTGAAGTACCAGGAATGAATGGGGGAACTATAGCAACGATACATGTTCCAGCATTGATGATTCCAAAAAGTGACCTCCATATTGATGAATTTCCAAAAATAAATGAACACCAGAGAAATAAGTGATCACCATAACTCTGCCGGCTGAAGAGAGAGAATTATTGCCTATGACAATATTCCAGATGAGCATACACTCTTCAGCAAGACAGAAATGATAATGACAGCTATATTTTTGCCAGCACTTCAAACTGCAGTAAATGCCAAGTGGCTGCAGATTACAAGATGGGAGCTAGTGAAAATGGTCAATTCAATAATAAAATTATTTAATGCTATCAGAGAAGAATTGAGAGCCATCAGTCTGATGGCCTCCAGAACAGATATGTCCTAGACCTGATTACAGCAATGGAAGGAGGTGTGCGTGCCAAGATCAGCTCTTCTGCTGTACATTCATACCCTCTCATGATGGAGGAATTGGAACCCTGAAAGAAGCAATACCTATGCTGATGACCCTACATACGGAAATGGAGGATGAAGCTGATGAGACAGCAGGAGATGATTGGTTTTCATCTTCATTGTCATGGATTCCAACTTGGTTGGTGAATGCTTTCAAAATACTTGGTGCAATACTTCTGTTGGTGTTGCTAGGATTTTGTCTCATTAGGATCATTTTGGGATAATGCCAGAAGACAACAAACAAATCTATTGGGATGAAGATCATGGTTGTTATAGACTCTGGAACTGGTGAGCAGATGCAAAATGAGGAAACTGCCCATGAGAATATAAAGAAAAGTGCCCTTGCACATTCAGCAACCAAGTTCTACTACTCCAGGGATCATAACAAATATTTAGGATGATGGATATTCTGTCCATCATCTGAAGAGTGGTCTCACATGACCTGGAGTGTGGATGAACACATAACAATTGCATGTCACCCGAGGGGCGGTGACAAAGATATAGATACCCAAGAAACGATCATATGAAGAAATGATAAAGGAGAATGAAAAACAGTATGAAGAGAAGATGAATGATGAAGAGAAGATGAAGATAATGGAAGAAGAGCACATGGCTGAACATTCAACTAGATGGGGCAATGTAGAGGAGCAGGTGGATGCTTTCACTCTAGTTCCCATCCCGCACTGCCGTCATATTGGAATAGTAGAAGAAAAGTAGTGAATGGGATCTCCCCTGTATTGTTCTTATACCGCATCAAGTGTATATTTTTTAAATAATATAAATGGGGATTGGGTAAGGGGTTAAAACAGGTGGAGAGGGTGTTGGGGTGGGTTTAAAAGCATGTGGAAATTGGGTGTTTGGAGGACTCCCACAAAATTGTTTTAAAATATTATATTTTTTCATTATTAATGTTTAGTTGTTAATTAATTCTCTGCTATTTCATTTGTTATTTTTATTTGTTATAATCCTATAGAACCAATTAAAAGTGTATGAAGTCAATGCAAGGTAGACTGAGCAAGTCTCTAGAGGCCAAGAGGAGCAACAAAATCCTGCGTAATTAAATCAAAGAGTCATATATAAGAGGCTGAAATTGACAAACTCGTGGTCTCTTCACATGTGACCCAGAAGTCAAAGACAGAGGATATTCATTAGAGCCTCAGACTAAGATAGTATTGTGCTCACACACCCTTGAATGTTCCAGGACAGTGAGCAGACCACAAGGCCAACTACAGGTGGTAGACTTTGGCTTATGGCTGACTGATGAAATATGATGGACTAATTGGGAAAACGGGGTCTAGTCTGATGGGATTGAAACACTTACGGTTCGTTTCATCTATGTGCTGCTAAGGAGCCGAAAGTCTAGGGTTTGGGAATGCGAACCAATCAGTGATTATAAGGGGCAACCAAACATACAAGCACTTATTACGAGGTCAGCAGTAAGCCGCTGGTGCAACCAGTGGGTTGCGGCCAACCTCATAACACTGTTTCCAGCACCTAGCTTCCTGGTGCCACCGGGACATTACAAGTCATGGCAGCCCAGGACGTCAGGCACCAGAAAATGGAAGTCCACATTCCCATGGAGTCCCATAGGTAAGCTTACTGGCACCATTGTTTCTCGACTGCCACACTTGTAATGAGGCCCGTAGTGTTGCATAGAAAATCCACTGCCATTGTGTCCGCTATAATCAGTACTATACGTATTTAAAGGTAGTACAAGGCGTGCCCTACAGATAAAGGGAGCCAATGAAGTACTAACCATATGAATTCTATATGTAGATATGTTCCCTTAACCAATCTCTTCCCTCAATAGGTTTTATAATTTGCAGTGTAGACTGAAGTCATAGATGATGCATATTGGAATATAAACCCTCTATGTAATCAAGTTACTGTGTGAGTGTGCATGTATCAGTCTGATGCTGTCAGGTCTCCCTGCTTTATTAAATGAGAATAACAGTACTTTGCCATATTCCTTGAGTCTTTCTGATTATTTGGTCATCGTTGTTCAGCCTGCCAAGCCATTACAGAAGGTGAAAGACCATATGTAAATCAGGCTTGGTCCCACCCCAAAAGGAGGAGTCCAGCCTGAAGTTGTAGGTCACATCCCACCTCCACGAGACCACAAGCATCCCTAGACCTGTTTCAGATTTTTCTCTTTGCAGACAATGCCAAGTTAATCAAAATATTTCATCTGATCTGTTGTGTGCAGAATCGAAATGTTAATGTTTTCATGCTCTGGGTGCTTCTCACAAACCTCATTTCCCTCTCACGCTCAAGCTGCTTTGTCAGTGTTGTCAGAACCTCTGTCAGGCACTAGGCACTTTCCAGAGTTTAAAGTTCCCCCCTCAGTCATGAGGCACTTTTCACAATTCCCAGGCCCCACTTAATATCTACATTATTTGAGGATTATCAATGCTTTGATCAGGTTCTAGATGATTTTCAATATGCTCAGTGTCACTCTCAATCTCTATTCTCTTTTCTGTGATTCCTGTTACCTTCTATGACCTTATCATGCTAAATGCACATATCAAGGTTCTCAGCATCAGCTCTCAGTTTCTAACATCGTTCCTTTGGAGCTTAGTGGCCCTTTCCTGATAAAGGTACTTTTCAGAGTTCTGTGTGACTTTTTCAAAACATAGTGCTTTTTCAGGGCATACGAAGGGCTCATGAGGCAGTTGCATCCCCACATGGGTATCAGCCTCCCAGTACAGCAGGTCACTCTTTCCTCCCACTCCAGATAATAACTGGTTGATTTCTAGAAATCTTTCTCATCTCATCCACTGCACTTGAGCCCTGGTTAATAGGGAGCTTTGCTTGTCTTCCTTTCAAATTCTTTTCACACATAAGTGACCCACTCAGACCATTTTCACATCCTCATCTGCTCTCTGGCTCCTATCACATGACTGGGAATGTCAGGTTGAATAAGCCTATGAGCCTGTCTCTGGATGATAGGTCAGTTGCAATGTGCTCACCTTGGAAACAAGACGACACGGGGCAAAACAGGTTCGGTCCCTGGGTCTGCGCTTAGAAACCTCTCAGTGTTAAGTAAATAACATATCATATCATATCATAGCCATTATGCAGAGCTGTTATTGTGTGAGGCAAAAGGTCTGCTGAAACAGCCATTGTAAGGTAAAACAACATTTTTCTTGGAAACGGGACGATTGATCTCATACACCTCCCCTTAGTTTGTATCCTCTACTAATTTAAGAACAATCAGTTGGCTATCTGGAAAAGAAAATAACTATTTACATGTGTCCTGTCAGTTCTTCTTTGTTTCGTGCATCAGTGACTCCTTCTTGCTTTTGTATTTCTCTGTAATTTCTTTTCTGATAGGTCTTTGGTGGCTTCCAACTTCCTCGGTTTCACAGTGGGATTCTCCTGTATTTGAACCTTCTCACAAAGTTTTCTGATGATTGGAAACTGTTAGAAATGATTTCTCTAGGAGCAACCTTTCCTCCATAGACCATGGACACCCAAACCTTTTGCACTTGTTTCTGTATCCTAACCTAACTTTTTCCAGTGGGTCTCAGCCTTCAGCTGCACTCTACTGGACTTTATGGAAACTGAGTTGCCCTTCAGGCTGCCAGTACTCATAAACTTTGTTTACCTTAGACTTTCTACTTTATTGCCACTTTTTGGTAACTTTTTATCATTGCACAAAGTACATTACACTACTGCGCAATGGGATCATTGTGTTTTATGGCCCGAGACAACGTTTAAGGATTTTTTGGTGATTATACAATGTGCCTTGGAACAGACTGGCGGCAGCAATAGTTTTACTGCGGTTGGCTCACAACTGAGGCTAGTGCGTAGTCTAGAATGGCCTTGTCTTTTCCTTTGGCCATTTTGTCCCTTGGCCATCATCCTGCCCTTCCAGGGCTGGGCTTCCTTATTTGGGCATGCAGTTTCCCACGAAGGCTGCTTCTGTCACGGGTCCCTGCAGGTCTCATGTGTAGGTACCCAGGAAGAGGGCTGGGACTGTCTGGTCCCAATCCACACTACTGGTACCAGGGTGTCTGGTGTGCACGAGAGCATGAGAACCCCAATGCTCCCCGATTGGACCACAGCTGGTGTGCATGCATGGAGCAGATCTTGACATTGGTGGGGTAGGTGTGAGCACTCACCTGACTGTGGATACGAATAGGTGTCCTGCATTCATTCCAGCAGATCAGCAAAAGATCAGAACCAAACTGAAGCAGAAGCCAAGTATACAGGCCTTCTCATTGGCTGGGATAGTACTCCTAAAGCCCTTAGAAAGTCGGGAACAGCTTTGTTCTTTGTAGCAGAACCTCCCCTAACATTTGGAATACCTTTCACCCCTTCAGATATCTTCCCATAATGTTTTCCTGCTCTCTAAGAAGTACTTTACACACGACCGTGCACATTCTTCATTGAGCACATGGCTCCATAAAAATTAAGGCTGGATTATAAAGTCAGATTTGTCATCTCTGAAGACTATTGGTACTACTAATGTTATTCACCCTTTTCCTTTACAGGTATTTGTTGAGTTATTCACTTTTTTCATTGATTTCAGTAATTGTATATATATAACATAGTGGCCCTCATTACGAGGTTGGTGGTAGTCATGGTGCTATTTGTGCCATGACTACCACCAATAACGGTACCGTGTCCTGTTTGGTGAGATGGGGACTTACCGCCCCAGTCCGACCTTGGTGGGACCGGTAAGTCCCCATTCACCAAACCATTCCCCATTCGCATTTGAGCCCCCATAGGGCTCAATGGGGATGGGGAGATGGCAAATAACGGGCCGGCGTATGCCAAGCCCGTTATTTGCACCCAAGTCCCTTACCGGGCCCCGTCCTTAACACCAGGTCAGACCTGGCATTAAGGAAGGGACCCGCTAAGGGACCTTGTAGTAGGGCAGTAAGGGATTACCGGCACCGGTCTCCTTACCCGTGCCCGGTATCCCTAACGCCCCACTCGGAATGAGGGCCAGTGTGTTGCTTGTGTGGTGTTTTACTATTGCATTTTGTGACTCATTTGTGTTGTTATTTGGCCTATAATAAATAATATATTTTTGTTTGCTACTTTCTAATTGTAATTCTTGCTGTTTCACTGGTTGTGCTCATTGGAGACCCATGGTCACTTTTGGGATGCACCTCTGGCTCCCATACAAGGCCAAACAATTCAGGCAAAGAAACATGTATTAGCTCACTAGAAAAGTGAAGGTGTGCAGCTACAGGGGGCAGGGAGCACAGTTGGTAGCAACACATGTATTTTTAAAGTACTTATAGAAGCTTAGGTATACCCATGTATATGACATGGGTGATATTGTGTAGCAGTAGTGAAATATAATGTGTAACAATGAGGAGGTAAACACAGGGCCTGGGTGCGGTAAACACTGAAGCATCACCATATAGGAATTGAGGCATAGCATTTTTTATTCTGCATTGGAGGTGTACCATTGTGGCATACTGAAGCGTTTCAACTATTTTCTGTTTCCCAAGCTCCAAGAGTGAAGCTGAGAATAGTGGCATTGTTTAATTGTATCAAAGTGTAGGACTCGGGAACCATAATTAAATGTGAACGGCAGAGCGAGGGTAGGGCTACATCATTCCCAAAGGAAAAAACCTATTGCAGCCATTCAGAGGTCTCCAGCTGCCGTAATGCTCAGTTTAGATTTAGGGCACTAGCGCCCTCTGGGACAATGTCCATCCCATTTGAACTGCCAGGCGGCTGTAAAATCGAGGACATAAATCCATCAGAATTGGGCCAATTAATGTGGTCCTTGAGAGAGCAAGAAGGTGTACCGTGAGTGGGCAACTGATAAGGGGGCGTGAGGAGCAGAACATCCCGTGATTTGTGAAATGAAGAGCAAGTGGTGAAATCTAGTCCAAAACTGGGAAGGCCTGGCTGGGGTGCCTGTGTGTCTGGTATCAAGAGGCGCACACTAATATTTCAAAGGGAAAATTTGACATCAGAGTTATCCACTGAAATCATGCTAATAACACAGTGCACACCGTGTGATTAGGCTGACGGGGCGTGTCACATTCTAGGTAACTCGCCAATCCAGTATCTGGGAATCAAGGTGACGGAATAGGGGAACCACGTGTTAGAGGGTAGGGGTAGATTAGGATGTAGCCAAATGGTCATGGGAATATAGGGGACTGGTAACATGTACATAGGTGGTAGCCAATGAGTTTGGGGATTAACACTTTATATTGTTCACATTCGTCCTTAAAACCTTGTACTTGCTTTGAACTAGCAGAGCTCCATACCAATTTGGTTCTATGGGATCTTCTGATACCTGTTGCCTTATTGTATACAAAGTAAATCTTGTTTTCCTTGCAAAGCAGTGCACCAAGACATTTTCCCTAGAGGAGTATTTTTATTGTATGGTAGTTTGGAGGTCTTGCCTTACATCACCCTCACTCCTGAGATTTAGCCTTGACTGCTCTCTAAGCCACTGTGAATTGGTCTGGCTATCTTCCCAGAAGTGTACCCCTGTTCATACAACAAGGGTGGCCTCCTAAATATCCGTCCACCAGGGCAGAGTTTAGAAATACAATCTAATGGCAACTACTTCTTCAAATGTGGGAATTTCAGTCCTAACTATTGCAGATTACAGAAAATGATAATCCTTTTCTCCATGTATTGTACCAATAAGGGAATAATTGTGGTCAACTTGCTTAAAACGTCCATCCGTTCCTAGTCTACATGTGGACCAACTCTTATAGACAGTAGATCTTTCCTTGACACAACGCATGTTCCCATTGTTCTATAGATGGGGTTTCTATCACAGGTTGAAGTGTTTTTCCCGCAGATCAAGCAGCAAGCCTGTGTAAAACTCCCATAGGCCCTGTTTCCAATTCTTATGATATTTGCCTTTTGCACACAACTAAAGGGTCAGCTGGCCCTACTCACCCCAACTAAAATAATTCAGAGCATGGAGATCTTAGTGATTGCTAACTGGCCGCAGAAATTATGCTAAAAGTCTTGCAATTGTTATTGTAGTTATCATTTATATAGCGCCTTTTACCATTACTTAAGTCTCGACGCGCTTGTGATGGGCACGCCCTTGGGGACCGCAGTACAGATTATGGGAAATTCACATAGAGGTTTAGAATGCGTGAGTGCATTTTGGCCAAGATATGGAATTTGTTGGGCCGGCCGAGCTCCAATAAGTATCCCCAGAGATCAGGCATGTGGACAGATGCTGTGGGAGGTCAGGAGAATGTTTGAGTGCAGGAGACTCGTTATGTGTCCAACTGGACTGCATTTTATCATAGGTCGTCACTGTATTTTAATGGCATAAGCATTGAGGCTTAGGACCTGATTCATGGAACCTTTCACGTGGTGCAAAGTGTAATTTTGCAGTGCAGAGTGACTTAGCACTGCAAAAATACACTTTTCACCGCTCTGCCAATCAGGGTGTTTGGTGGCAGTGCAAAGTCACGTTATACCAGTGCAAACTCACTTTGCATCACGCTAAAAGTTCCATGAATTAGGCCCTTAGTCTTGTGTAAGAGGAAGAGTTCGGGTAGGCATGCCTGAGGCTGATGGCCACCGGAGTGGTGCATTTATACGTACCTTGAGGCTCAGATGGAGCTTTGTTGTTTGGTGCTGTGGTCCATGAACGGGAGTCCTCTAGGCCCACTAGCCTGATGTCCATAAAAGGTTGTCCTAGTATCGCCTAGCTGAAATATTGTGGCTCATGTTATCATTATTTGTCATTTGCTTGCAATGCTCATACATAAAGGTGCATTAGATGGTTTAAATCCAAGTTCTTGTATGTATATTGAGAGAGATGTGTCTGGAGGATAAGGTATCCTAATGACAGAATCAACTAATGGTAGGAACTCTTAAGGCTTGGAGTGTGTGTGGTAGTTTATAGACTAAACTGTTGGTGTGCACTGTGTATTTAGAGTGATGCTGGTGTCCCTAGGCAGGGGCGCGATTATAGCCGGCCTCTGCCTAGTGGAGTGTGACCATGTTCCTCATTGAGCCATTGCATTAGCAAAATTAACAACAGTCTGGCAGGTCCATAGTCGGTGGATGACTGAGATTGTCTGGATAGTGGTCTGTGATTGACAGTTTGCAAGTTGGGCTGCTGCGATAACAGCCGGTGCCACCCGGGGAGTACAGTCATGTCCCTGGGTGGAGTTTTGCACTGTCAATGCCAGGGGGATGGAAAAAAGCCTGGTTGATCATTGTTATGCTTCACCTTTGAGAGTTACAGGTTTGGGTAGGAACACGGCTGTGGTTGGAAGAGTGAAGATGTCAGGATGGAGATTGGAGAGGGACTCCATTCCAATAAACATTTCAGGACGCCCCTGGAAATAACCACTTTTGTAGGTCCTTCCTGAAGGAGAAATAGTGATCAAGATGATAAGATCCGGACTAGATCATTTTTCAAAATACATCTATCTCCATTCCTCCATTGGGAGAGGCAATTGGTTAGCCAGGATGCATGTTTGAGAATTGCAGAAGATCCCAGCAGTTCACCTACACTACCACCACCCAATGTGAGCACTCACACATCAAAAGCGCATTCTATGGCACCCTTTGGAAAGATGTTCTTAGGTTAAACCATAAAGTTCAAGTGACCATTGAGAAACCCTCCTGAAGGAAGTTTGAGAAGAAAGATAGAGAACTGAAACATGTTCTACTAGTAATTTGATATACTAGATATTTATTGAGATCCTTGTTGATCAAACTTCATTTCTAAATGTTAAGTGAATCTTTTTTATGAAGTAAACAGATGTTATCATTATATCATCAATGAATTGTTGCTATTAGACTATTAGCCCTTTTTCCGGTGTCAATAGCACTTTATTTTTATGAATGTCTTATTTTTACTGTGTAGTTTTATGGATTATGAATAAAAAATATTGTACCAATGTCGAGACAGAATATTAAAATACCACTTTCAATGGGTGCAGGGCACCACATGGCAGTGTTTTTGAGATTGGCCAGGAGAAGGAATGTTCGATAGCAACATAATAGAAAACATTTTTTCAGATTTATTGGCAATATATAAAGACACCGAATTGAAGAGTAGACAAATATTCGGAACCTATAGAAGTTATACGAGGAGAAAAAGAAGGAACCCACCCTATGGGCTGTACCCTACGCTGAAGCCTGCAGCAAGGTACACACACCCACGGCAAAGGTCCCTAAGCAGAAACAAGAAAGAAATAGGTAAGGGAAAGCCATAGGCTACAAGCACTACTACCACGTGAGCAGCAGCCAGTAAGAAGTACTTAGCCCACGTAGAAAAAAGTGTTCAGCAGCAGTTAGAAACTGTGTTCAAAGCAGCAGAGGATGAGAGAGAGAAGGCTGTCCAAAATAATGTGCAGGGGCAAGGGACGCCGGAGACGCCATGGGGCTGGACGCTTGGGAAAATGATGTTTAGGTTAGATAAAAAAGCCTCTGGAGGAGAGGGAGGAGGAAGGCTCTGTGGGGTTTGAAGTGGACTCCAAGGACAGTGGAAAGGACAGAGGAGCAGAGCCTGACAACGTGGGGTATGTGGAATGAAGGGGAATTGGATGAAGACAGAGAATAGGAAAGGGAGGAAGAAAGAAGGCAGAGGAAGCGAAAGAGAAAAGGAGAAAGAAAGGGAGATAGATTATGGGAGTAGTAGGGACTGGTCCAAGACAGGGATGTCATTTGGGGATTGCCAGGAGTCACAGTTGCGACCCCTGTGGTCTCCCTTGCTGCCCCTGTGATCTTCCTTGCTACCGCTGTACTAAAAAATAGGAAAATCGAATATTATTTCTTTTTTTCAAATGGAAGAACCTGGGTACTGGAGTAGCAGGAGCCCCAACACACCAGGTGTGGGGGGTCCCCAGCCTAGTCCTCACCCATAAGGGTGAATGCTGGGTGAAGGGGTTGAAGCGCGATAAGGAAGCGCTCAGTAGGGTGAGCTGCCATATGCCACATTCGGCTATAACCCCTTCTCCCCCGGATTACTTGCGGCTTATATACTGGAACCAGGAACCTCTCCTAGCTTCCTGGTTCCTGTTTGTGAGCAGCATGCAGGAGCCGAGGGTGGCCTGGAGTGATGAACCGAAGCTGGAAAAACAGGTAAGAAGTTTTTATTTTTAAAAATGATGTGTATTTTATGACCATTTAGGTGACCTCTGGCCATTAAAGGGAAAGCAATGAGTTTCAACAAACACTGCTAATTATAGCGCTTTGTTGAGTCCTCAATAGAAATCTTAATTAGCCATCTTAAGTAAATCTTTACCTGTTTGCTTGTGTGAAGTGTATGTCCTATGTATGTATGCTATGGGTCAGTGAGTGGTGGGTGAATGAGAAGAAATGTGATAGTGTGTGTGTTTGAATGTTCTGGGTGGGTGTGTGCCTGTGAGGGAAAGACAGTGCAAGTGGATGCAAGAGAAGGTGTATGAGTGAGTGACTGGTGAGTGAAGGAGTAGGAATGTGATATTGTGTGTTTGAATGTTCTTGGTGGAAACACAGGCGTTAGACACATCTGAAGGTCATCTGCCATCAGTTCCCATGATGTCACTTGGGGTGGTGTCAAATTACACCACTTCCGGTGATGTTATCAGGGGTCAAGGGTCGTGTGATGTCACTTTCACTGCCCCTGGTATTTTGGTGCAATGACATCCCTAGTCCAAGACCCTCCGAGGCAGGACAAGAAGGATGGTGATAGCCAGTGCTGCGAAGTGCAGGGCGGGCCCTACGTCATGAGCACAGCTGCCCCTATTACAGAAAGGCAGAGGAGGAGTTCAGTAGATAACAGTGGCTGTACTCTGAGAGTTACCTAGATTTAACAATGGCTGTACTTTGATAGTTTTTCTAGATTCAACAGTGGTTATATTGTAGATGTCAAATGTATTCAACAGTCAGAGCCACAATAGTAAGATCTGTAGTGGTCTGCGGTTAGGTCTTTCCTTGAGGGTTCCTATGTGGCTGTCTCTCCTTGTGGGATCCTGTAGTTTTTGTTGTGGTAATTGTATCTGGTTGTATTGGACTCACCATGGTGTTAACCTCCTTGTGGTGATCCGTGGTGACCTGTGGATACATCTTTCCAATTGAGGTCAATGGCTGTCTGTCCTTGTGGAGTCCTGCCATTTTGTAATTTTTTTTGTATGGGGTTCACAGTTGTGACAGCCTCCATGTGATGCCCTTTGTTTAGATCTTCTCTTGTGTGGACCTGCTGTTTTGTTGTAGTAATTGAATCGGGTTCACAGTTGCGAAAGCTTCCCTTCGATGTCCTTCAGTTTGATCATCTCTTGTGTCGACCTGTGGTTTTGTTTTTGTAGGTGTATCAGGTTCACAGATGTGATAGTCTCCCTGTGATGCCCTTTGGTTTGATATTCTCTTATGGGGTCCTGTATAGTTGTCTCCCTCTTGGTCTCTTGTATTTGAATTGAATTGGGTTTGACAGAGGTGAATGTCTCCCTGTGGTGACCTGTGGTTAGTTCTTCACTTGTGGGGACCCGAATGGCTGTCTCTTCTTGAGTGTTCCTGTGGCTTTTTAGTTATATCTGGTTCACAGAGGCGATGGCCTTCCTGTGGTGGCCTGCGATTTTGTAGTTGTACCAGGTTCACATTGACGGAAGCCTCCCTGGGATGACCTGTCATGGTTTGTGGCTAGGTCTTCCCTTGAGAGGCTGTGTATATCTCTTTGTGGGCCCTTTTAGTTTTGTAATTGCACAGTGATCAACAGTGGCAATAGCCTCCCTGTGGTGTTCCATGGTTAGTTCACATGAAATCAACAATAGCTATACTCCAGTACTTCACCTCGATTCAACAGCAGCTATACTCTGAGAGTTCTTCTAGATTCAGTAACTGTTTTACACTGTGAGTTGTCCTAGATTCAACAGTGGCTATATTCCAGACGTCCCAGATTCAACAGTGTCTACACTCTGAAAGTTCACTAGATTCAACAATGATGCACTTTGTTAATTTTTCTATATTCAAAAGTGGTTAAATTGTAGATGTCACATGTATTAAACAGTGACTATACTCTGAAACGTATCCTAGATTTAACAATGGCTATATTCTGAGAGTTCTCCTAGAATCTACAGTGATTATATTTTCTGAATTTTCACCTAGATTCTACACTGGTTATACTCTGACAGTTCAGCAGTGGTTATGATGCAGAAGTCATATGTATTCAACAGTGGCTATACTCTGAAACTTCACCTAGATTCAACATGGATATACGCTGACCGTTCTTCTAGATTCAACAGTGGTTATATTGTAAATGCCACATGTACTCAACAGTGGCTATATACTAAAATCTCTCCTAGATTCAACAATATCTTCTCTCTGTGAGTTCTTCTAGAGTCAACAGTGGATATAATTGAAGAGTTCTCCTAGCTTCAATAATGGCTGTACTCTGAAAGTTTTCTATATTCCACAGTGGTTATATTGTAGATGTCACATGTATTCAAAAGTGGCAATACTTTAAAACTTCCTCTAGATTCAACAGTGGTTATACTCTGACCATTCTTCTAGATTCAACAGTGTTTAGATTGTAAATGTGTCATGTATTCTTTTTTTTAATTTTTTTTATTGAATATAGTTGAATGAACAACTTTTTCAATCTTTAAACAAATTCATTTACAATTAAATGCGAAATTCAACGTTAACATTAAAAGGAAAAAACAGAACAGAACATTTAGGTAAAAATGAAATACAGTAATTAGTCCAAATAAAAAAAAACATAGTATCTAAAGCAATTCTGACTTAATATTAAAATTTGAAACAATTTAAAATCAATTCAAAATGAAAAAGCTTTAAAAAGCAATTAAAAAAAGAAAATCTTTAAAAAGGGGCCTAAACCAATAAAGCACTTAAGTAAATCAATATATTCTTTGATTAGAGACATCAAACATACCGTAATTTTTCACAGAATCATTTTAACATTTGTATATATGTAGGTCCTAACATCATTTAACATAGAATTCTTTTATCAGTTTCTAATAGGCCCTTCACAGATTTACTTGCCCAAAGCTTACATGCAGTTGTCATATTTATAACTCTAAATCTTGGTTGGCACACCCTTGAGTTTCGACATAATAGCCTCCAAAAAATTATGGGTAGCAATGCGAAGGCTCATTGAATTGGTAGACAAAAGTAGCGACCAACAAGTTTCAGGGGTTAATTCACCAAGATAGGGTAGATGAGCTTCAAAAAATGTCGTTCTTAGTTCAGTTAATGCTGGACAAGCAGAAACAACATGCCGGAGTGTTTCTTTAACTCCCTCAACCTCACAAAAGGAACAACAGTTTTTATTAGCCGGTAACAACTTTCTTCTAACCAAAACATCTCTAGTTGGGAAGAGATTGAATCGCAGCCGTAAGATAGTTGACCTTAACTGCAGAGAGGGAGCTTGTTTTAAATATGGGGCCAGCGTTTCTCGAGTTTTATGTTCATAGGCTAACATTTTGAAATCTTTGTATGACAAACATCTAATTTCTGTTTCAATCCAGTCAAATCTGAACAATTTTTCTTTTGCCTTATTTGGTTGACCAATAAGCAATTCTAAGGACAAATCAATTCTTGCTAAAATGTTGAAAATCTGGGCCATCCATGTTTTTACAAAGTGATGGTCCAAGGTTAACATGTAACGAGATAGAGATGCCAATATAGTGTTAGTTTTATCACAGATGAGACATTTCCGAAACAAGGCACATAATCTCCAATGGTATTCAGCACTCAAGGATGTCAAACCTAATTCAAATCTTAACCAAGGACCTGGAACACATTTGGGAAGTTGTAATACAGCTCGCCAGTATTTTGCCTCTAATCTATACAAGCTTTCTGAACAGACGATTTTTTTTGTTTCAAGGCCATATAATACAGTTGGAACTACTTTCTGTTTCCAATATGTTATGGCCGGGCTAATCGTGAATTTTCCAAATTTATGCAGAATAATTTTAGTTTGTGAAATAGCAGACTTGACCTTATGATCCAACGTGATTGAGTGCGAATCCACAGATGAGGGGCCATCAAATAAAATTCCCAGGTATAAGTATGTTGGAACAACTTCGACAATTCTGTTATCAATTCTCCACTCAAAAGATCTTCTTTTAGTGGACCTTGGAGCATAAACAACCACTTGCGTCTTATTTAGATTGATTATCAACTCATTCACTGTTAAATATTCATGAAGAGCAGACACAAGTTTTTGAAGGCCTATGGGCGTCATGGAAACCGACACTAAATCATCAGCGTACCACAAGGCTTTGATAGGGGTACCATTCATTTTTGGCGAATCTGAAATCACATCAGAAAAAATTTATTTAACGTCTTATATAAAGAAGTTAAAAATAGCAGAGGCCAACTGTGGGATGTTTTTACCCATGCATCCGAGCCCTACCAAAAAAAAAAAAAAACCTGTGCATTACTGGCATTGAAAAAAAAATGATGGCCAGAGCTTCCCAGAAAATGACCAGGGAAATGCACGAAGAATAGGCTGCCACCCATTTTTGCTGATGTTATGGGCACAGAAGGGCACTGCCTAAAACCACCATTGGACTACCCACACAGTAGCCTGAAACCATTGGGAATGGCAATGCTGATTGCCAAAAGCAACCTAGAACTGTGGGGAATTCATTTTCTTAAATCCCAAAAATGGTTGCATTACCAGTACTCACCACTATCAGAAAGCCGGCGTTTTAAAACCACCAGACTTTTGTGTAAAACTGAATCAATGAACCCAAAGCAGGCCAAAGAAAGACTTACTGAGAGGTGGATACAATGTAAAGTTATATTCTGAAGTGACTTGAAGGTTTATAACTAGACTGGCTGAGCTCTGCAGGTCTGTAGCGGCTTAAACTGAAACTGGATTTAAAATTACCAAAAATCGAAATGTGTAAATAAATTGAGGGACAGACTTGTGATTGCCACATAGTTTGTCACTGTTAAAATGTCATAGTTTTGAACTTAGAATCACCATTCTAGCTGCATGTGTAAAAATTGTTAGTTTTATTTGAATGCAGAAAACTGGGTAACTAAAAGTGACAGTAGCTGGGGCCTGGCTTAAGGAACTGGATTCTGCCCGACAACTTCCCCCCAATTGGAGTGCAACTGGATCCACAGCAGTTCTCAGGCCTGGCTGCATTCTGAGGGGAGGTTACCCCTCTCTGATTGAATTACCAAGGGACTGCTAGAGACTAGATAAAGGACCCAGGCAGAGGGTTTATTGGGGGGAGGCCATAAATGGCTTCCTCTTGAACAATGGGCCTTCCAGGGCCCAGGCAGATGGTTTATTAGGGGGACCGTAAAATAGCTTCCTCTTGGCAGAAGCTGGGAGGGGCAGGGTCTCTGAGCTTGGCAGAAACTGGATAAACTGGTTTCTACATCATCTGACCTGAAAAGACACACCCCTGTTGGCCAGAATATGATTCTAAGAAAGATGTATCACTCACAGTGCGGACTTGTCAAAATTATTTAAATGATACCATAATTCTTGTGAATTTTCTGTGCACGTTATAAGACGCGTTGGGAATTTGTGTGATGTTCTGGGGCAAAACCCCTCTATGTATGGATACTACAGACTCTGTGTTTAAGCTAGAGACAGGGGAATTTACTGGAGTATATAAGGACAGGCCGTGTATATGTGTGTAATTTTTAATGAAGAACCAAGGTTGCATAACCCACTAAAATTGAAAATAAGTTGCCATTTTTTAATGCAAGCCCTCAGGAAGAGCAGAGTTTGAACAGAGTATACCTCATGTGATAGGTAATATGTACATGCAATGACAAACCACTATGTATTTGAGAAATGTGTATTTTGATCAAATATAGATTTGTGTGCAATTTGACAGGGGAGTGTCCTTTCTGCAAGCCATTAAATGACATCATTCTGACACACAATCCTGCTCTCCAGTGAGAACGCAAAGAATTCTCCAACCTATCAGAACTCTGAAGGGGTTGGGCCTAGAAAGCTAGCCTCTCCACCCACTTTCAAAACACATAAAAAGAGACTGCTGGGACAGGTAGGGACATTCAATTCCATTTGCTGCGGAGCATGCTGACCGACTTCACATCCAGAGATCCAGACTTCAAATCCATCAATCTCCAGAACCTGTAGCAGTACCCAGAAAGCAGTGTTACATCCAGAATCCAGAGAGGCTAGACCAGCAGAGCAGAGCTGACCCAAACTGCTGTTCGCAGAACCAGAGAGCTGACCCAGATCACTGTGAAGTGCCGAGACCAGAACCGGAGTCCAGTCCAAAACCTGACCAGATCCGTGGCGAGGCTTATTTCAAAAATATACTGTGAGTACCTAGCAGAACTGTGCAGAACCAATCTCTTAGTTAAAATAATCTAATCCAAACTATTTTAATCTAACCAGAACCACCTCCTAACTGTCACTGTTATTTTGCAAAGCTGTCACCTGTCATTTTCTAGCTGCAAGCTGTAACCTGTCGCTTTGAACTTTTAAAATTTCAAATCCGAAAAACTACCCTTATTTAATCGTCCGTATCTCTGGAACCGTTTGGGCTAGGAACTTTCTTGCTTTCCTTTGCCAAAAATTCGTTTAACCTGCTAGTTACTCCTAGATCCTTGCTAAAGTGAGCCTGAACTCATCCCAAGTATATTTCACTCACCCTGAACCTCTTAAAGGGAATTAAAACCATTTTTAGCATATTTCTCACTGCATTGTCACCATATTCAAAGCATTTTGCCTGTGTTTCAAAACTCCTATCTGTTGTATAAGCTGCTGGGGGGTGAATTGTCCAAGAAAGTGATTACATTGTCTTTTGCTGAAACCCTATCAAGTTATTTTCTGTACTGCATTTTCATTCCACCTTGCATCCATTTGAAACCATAAAAGTATTGTTGCTATCTTATCCATCCTATAACCACTCATCATTGATTATAAAGAAGTTTGCTAGTGCCAGACTATCCATTATTGATTACTGCTCAGATTAAGTGTGATATTTAATTATTAATTTATTATAAAGTGTGATATATATATATATATATATATATATATATTGTTTAAATTCTCAAATAAACAGAACTACTTCTTGGCTCAGTGGGGTCAGGGGGATTCCAAGAGAGGGGTGTTATATAGGGGTAGTCATCCAGAACTCATGAACTGGACATAAAGATATATCAATAAGGGTTTCCATTCAGTATCCCAGACTAGGCATTGACTTAGCTGTAGTGCTGGATTGAATCCTCTTACACAACACACAGCCTTGTTTCAACCCCCAAAAAGTTGGAATTGCGCTTGACAGAAGGCCTGACACAGTCAGATGGATCATGATAGAGGTCGATGAATGTAAGGCATATATAATGTCACATAAGGTTTTAGGACAATTAGCTAGATGTAGTTTATTCATTAGTCTGGTTCTAGATAAAGAGTGAAAGGCTGTGTGGAGGTCAACAAATGCAAAATACATTGACTGTTTAGAAGACTGTGCTTGAGCTTTCAAGGCATTGAGAGTTAGTAAATTAACAGACGTCCCCAAACCGGCTACAAAACCCGTTTGGCAAGGATCTCGCTGCTGATGGGTCTCAGTCCAATGCGAAAAATCCCGTAAGACAAGGCGAGCAATGATCTTCCTGGGAGCATCGAGAAGGGCAATAGGTCGATAGCTCCCCGGGGATTCCCTTTCGCCCTTTTTGAAGATAGGAACAAGTATAGAACTTTGCCATGATGTTGGAATTTTTTTACAACAATAATCTGATGAAAAAGTTGTTCAAAATCAATGCCCATTCCAAGGGGTTCTGCTTAAACATGAAATTGCTTAGCCCATCAGGCCCTGCAGCACTTGAAGAAGATGACTTTTTAATTAAACCCTCAACTATACTGGGTGAACACTTCAAATCGCAGTGATTTGGTGTAGTAGATATATAATTAAAATCTGCATACATCGGATCAGAGTACAATTTCAGGAAGTGCTCAAGCCACTGAGATTCAGTGACTCCACATAATTGTAGGTTCAGTTGGGTTGGGGACACCGCACTGTTAAGTAAGGACCATATTTGAGCTGAATTCTTGTTATTCGCAGTCGCCAGAAAGGCTTCGCCATCCTGCTGATATAAAGTGGCCCTTCTAAAGCGGCACCAGTTTCTGTACTGACATTTAATTCTCTGTTGAGTCACTTGTCGAGTACCCAAAGGCATTTTTCGTATAGCTCTTATGGCTTTTCTATAGTCACGTTTTGCTTGTTGTGTAGTTTGGTCATAATGATGTTTATGTGCGCGAATATCATGTGATTTATCAGCAAACATTGTACCAAAGCTTGGAAGGATATCTGCATAGAAGTCCTTTTTAGTAATAAGCAATCCTTGAGTAGCAAGCTCAAGATCATAGAGGGATGCAGGGGTCCATTTGAAACGAGTTCTCGCAGTATTAACAGTTAAGACATGTTTTGACCATCGTTGAGACGATGTTGTAGAGTCAAGAAGGCCTTCCCATTCAAAAGTTATCATGTGATGATCACTGATGGTCTGAGTTATAACTTTCAATTGAGTAGCCTTATGAAAAAGGCTATCAGATACGAACACATAGTCAATAATTGACTGGGACTTTCCTCTTTCCTATGTCACACTGGCCGGAATATCGCCTGAGATAACACCATTGGCCAAATATAAATTATGATCTTTCACAAACTTTAACCATCTTCTAGTTTCACGCTTCTGACTAGGTGTTTTTGGGCTAATGCAATTGAGATTTAGATCCCCAACCATCAGTATGTCACCAACAAAATTATCACAAGCTATTAATTCCAGCATTGCAGTCAGATCCTTATAAAAGGTGTTCTCAGTCAGTCCCAATGGATTACGTTATAGATTTATTAAGGCCAGAGATTGCACAGAGCTTTTGATTTTAACTAGTTGGATGAAGTTGTAGGGAGAGGAACATTGAGTGATCCTTAATCCTTTACTTGTGTTTACCACCACTAAAAGGCCAGAAGTTGGTCTCCCTTTGGAGGCCGTAGAAGCTGGGAGCAGAATAACATCATGATCATCCCATGTAGGAGTAATCACCAGCCAAGTTTCCTGCAAGGCCACAATATCATATTAATTAATGTTGGATGAGTCTGCCCATTGCAAATGGGAGTGGCCTCTCGTATTCCATGAAAGTAAACTATATTTTACCTGAGATTGCTCGGTTAATGGTTATGTTTGGAAATTACTGGAAGTGAATTTGCTTGGAATTTGTGCTGGACCACAATAGGAACAGAGACATTCAGAGGAGTTTTGCGACACAGGTGGAGTGGGCACTGATGGTTCAGACTCTTTCGCTTCTTCGATCAAACGCTCCGGATCTTGGGCAATAAGGAAGCCCATTTTAAAGAGTGCCATTTTTTCCTTCCAGATCGAATTTAGAACTAGCCCAGATTTGATCCAGAGTCGCACAATTGCGAGATTTTGGTCGCAAACAAATTCGACCTGATGAATATCACTTGACGCAATATCCTGAAGATTGCTTACATCCCCAAAGATGTTTAAGACGCTAGCCCTGCATAGATCGTATTGTTCATGGGGCGCATCTCTGCATTTTAAGATTAAAGAGTGACAATTTGCAAATGTATTGCCATTCGTCTGCTTACGTTTTTTCACACCTTGTTTTCTGGGTGTAGGGAAGGAAGCAGTGTCTTCATTTCTTTTGGTGGGGCCAACCTCAGCTGCAAAACTTACTTTTTTCCAACCACCCAAGTGTTCATTTGATGGATTTTGCACAGTACTCATGGGATTAGAATTAGTATGAACTGGGTGTGTATGGGTTTGCAAATTCAAATTAGACCCATTTGCACTATTAGCAGAGGGGCATAATGCTGCACGTCCATTCAAATATGCCTCTACTGCCATCTTTATAGAGGACATCTGTTCTTGTAAATCAAACTGGCTAATTGATTGCCTCCCCATTGTACATCCTACAATAGATTGATCATGTTTAGTATTCAGGGCATTATTCATCGGAATTTGTGAAAGATGAAAAGAGGCAGAGTTAGATAGCAAATTCCTATTGTCTGATTCATTAATTAAATCAATAATTTCTGACAGAGGAGCATGTTCAGTTGGTGCATGGGGTGTCATTGAATTTACAAAGGGCACTAAGCCCACATCAATGGAGACAGTAGATTTAGAAGTGGGAGGTACTGGGAGATTGTTTGGATCATTAAACGTGCAAACTGGTGGAGAGGTTTGCAAGACCACCTGACGTTGACTGTTCATCACATCCTTCTTTTTGGGTCTAATTTTGGATTTTGCCTTTGTTAAGTGAGCACTGCGAACTTTAGCTATTTTCTGCAAGTCAACAAGTGAAACAAAAGGCTGTCTGGTAGTACCCGTATTTTTTTTTCGCTATTTTCTTTGGACTCCTGTCAAGGTTGATCCAAGAGTCATTTATAGACAAACAGTCAGGGGCAGGAGATATTACAGGGCGAATAATATTTTCAAAATAGGGTAAAGCCGAATTAGGGGCGACAGGCTCTTTAGGTACTTGTGTGATAATCATAGGCTGATCAGGACCTACAGCCATGTCAACCTTGCTAATAGACTTTGGGAGCGATTGGATAGTATCTGACCAACTCGCGATTCCTTCAGACAGCTGTTGTATTTGTAAAGCTTGTACAAACTGGCTAGTGTAGTATTCACGGCTGCTAACGTGATCTCAATCAGAGCTAAGTTTTCTGTTGGGTTTGCAGAAGTATTAGTTGGTAGACAACGTCTGGGCGTAGGTAATAAAAAAGAGTCATGTATAGAGTTGATAGTTGAGCCCATGATACTTTGATTTGCTACCCCAGACAACAGGTCTTCATGAGATTTGTTTATTTTTTCATCACTGACGTGTAAGGATATATTAGACACATCAGAGAAATCAGGTAAGTCAGGCCCATGACTAGACACCTCCAAAACTGTGGCTAACGGACACACAATTGGCAGAGCATTCCTTACCTCTTGACATATCGACTCAGATTGCATGTTTGCTAGTATGGTGTTATCTGAAACAATAGGCAAACAATTGGTTGGCTCATGTCCTACAGACACACTTGATACAATGCTTACGGCGTTAGCCTTGGGCGTTGTCAATGTGAGCAAGGGCGGCACGTTAGAAATTTCGTCAGACATGCATTCTTTACGTTTCGCACAGAAAGTGCGAATATCTCTATTCTCAAGTGGTGTTCGAAGAATGGGAGTCAGGATAATGGACTTTTTGGATATGCGGGCTAATTGCCTTTGTTTTGGAGTTGTTAACTCAGTGGTAACTGAAACGCTTAAGCCATTACCTGTGTCCGGCATGTTTGTTTTTAAAGTATACGGACAAAAATGCATGAATCAATGGTGTATTCTTTGTAATGAGCGAGTGTAATATGGCTGACCGTACAGTCCCAACAATATTTTGTGATTTATTAATCTCAGCTTTCTCGCACTCTAAGACCATAAAGTTTAACACAAAAATAGCCTTTCCCACTCCCTACTCGCGACGCTGCGGCGAAGCGGCAAAGCGGGACTTAAGCCGGGACTTACTCAGGTGTGCGCGAGCGGTGCGCGCGCAGTTGCAGTTTTATAGCGCCACCCACAAAAGTGCAAGCAAAGCCTAGAAAAGGAAAACACAGTGAATATAGAGTTCAAGTATACTACTTTCAAACGTAGTATACTTCTGTTTAGAGTCACCTTCTGGAGGCTGTAGTACAAATGTCCAAAAGTCCAAATGTTGATGCAGCAAACACGAGGAGTTCAAATGAGCAGCAACAGCATGTAGCGGCAAAGCGGGACTTAAACCGGGACTTACTTCAATAGTGAATAAACTCTTAGAGTTCTCCTAGATTTAACAGTGGCCATACTATGACAGTTCTTCTAGATTAAACCATGCTTATATTGCAGGTGTCATATGTATCCAACAGTGGCTATGCTCTGAAATGTCTCCTAGATTTGGCAGTGGCTATACTGTGAAAGTTCTTCTAGATTGCACAGTGGTTGTATTGTAAATGTCACATTTATTCAATAGTAGCTATACTCTGAAACTTATCCTAGATTCAACAATGGCTCTACAACGTCCATACTCTGTGAGTTATTCTAGATTCAACAATGCCTTTACTCTGAGAGTTCTCCTAGCTTGAGCAATGGCTGTACTCTGATAGTTTTCAAGATTCAACAGTGGCTGTATTGTAGATGTTGTAGATGTCACTTGTATTCAAGTGACTATATTGTAAGAGTTCTTCTAGATTCAACAGTTATTATGATATAGACGTTGCATGTATTAAACAGTGGCTGTGATAGAATCAAAACTCATCATGCTTTCGACTGTCGTGCATCCAATAGAAGCTTATATGGTTGCTATGGACTTAATGTCCATTGGGATAGTAATAGGTTTCTACCTAGCAGCAGGTTATTGGTTTGGGGGAAGTTTGCTGTGTATTTGGGGCACCACACACGTTCCTATTCACGTGTGACTCTGTTTGTAGGCCTGCAATACAGTCTTTTCTTGGTTCTCTTTGTAGCTTCTCCTGAGTTGTGTGACAGAACTACAAATGCCATCAGACAGTTCATTTGTTCTCAATGTCACACTCTCTGTTTTACTGCCAATGTGTGTGTACCATACTCTCTTCTTATGTTTCTCTTTGGTATTAAACTTAGCTAGTGAGTGACAAAATCACAACAGCCGCGTGACACTTCACTTTCTGTCAGTGTAGCATCATGAGGTTCCCTCTCCTTGTCTGTGTACTATATGCACTTCTCCTGAATCCATTTGTTGGGCAACATTAGCTATGAAGTGACCTAACCACAACCCAGATCAGACACTTCACATCTTCTGTTATACTCTTATTGTCTGAGTGCTATGCACTCCTGGCTACCTTTATGGTGTAACAGTTACATGGGAGTAATAGCACCACAACTCCCTTTAGACAGTACCTTTGCCAGGTGCCACTCTATATACCACTCTTGGTATTTGTAGTCTCCATTCTCTTCTCTTGGTTCTTTTTGAGTTGTCACACTAGCTGGGGTGTGTCAGCATCACAAATTCCATGAAGCAGCACACTTGTACCGTAACACACCTGTTCCCCTCTCATTGCTTGTGTATGATACACTGTTCTCCCTGTATCTTTGTGATTTAGCATTAGTTGGGGACTGTGAGAACCACAACTCTAATCTTGTACTTCTAACATCAGCGTTTGTACTGGTAAGTAGACTAGGGATATTTTATCCCTCCCGTTGGGGTCACATGTTCTGTACCTCATACGGGACAGTGCATGGAATAACCTCATTCTCAGGAATGCAGGTTAGTCTCTGACCAGTTTTTGTGTTATCTCTCTTCTCTTATTTAAGGAATCTGCTGTTCAATCTATATTTTCTCCACAGCAACAGCTTCTCTTCGTGAAGGTCTCTCCCTTTCGACATCCAGCAGTTCAAAGATTCAAAGTCTCCTCCTCGAGGTCTCACAGCAGGCGTTTCCTGGTAAAGATACTCCTCGGCCCTCCAGGCCCAACAATTCAATGCTATTGGATCGCCACTGCAAGGTCTCCGACTTCAGGCTTCCTGCTCCAGCTGCTTCTCTGGCTTTTCAGCTCCAGCAGTTCAATTTCACAGGGTCTCCTCAGCAAGGTTTTGCCACCTGATGCTGCAACTTATGACTTTAAGCTCCTTCTTGGCTTGCTAAGTCTTTGCCTAATACTCTGCCAGTGTTTTTTGGGCTGTGATGTTTCACACATATGGTCCTTCCTCAAATCTCAACACAGTGAGAAACCAACCGATGATAATGATTCCATGGCCAAAGTTGACTTTGGGGTTGACCACAGAAGATTGTCTATTCTGCTGCTAAGTTTCGTTGTTCTTTGAAGATCATGGTATGCAATGATCTGGAGCCAGCCATTATGTTGAGGTCCACACCAGACACATACATACAGCATAGAAGCCTCAGTAGATCTAAAGACTCCTGGTCAGATACCATGAGAACAATGTTTCTTAGCTTTCACGTATCTTTAAACTGTCTGATGACTCCAACAGGGCTAAATTAAGTTGGACCAAGCATTAATTCCCACATGCTGGGCATAATGTGTACATAGAGCTATGCTTATCACTGCCACAGCAGTAGCTGTTTGCTCCACATGATCAATTATCTTCCTCTTTGGATGTGACTCTCAGTCTGAGCCTTGAACCGCGTTATCTTTCACTGATTGTGCACATCTCAGTGGCCTGAATAATACATTGAGTGATATGTGCCTTGTTTCCTGGGTAATACAACTACAACAGGTCGTAGATAGTTCTAACATTTTGGCGAGGGCTATGGCTTCGTCAAGCAACGTTTCTGATGCAGACCATACTTTTACCTCACTTGCAGATAGCCAGAAACCTTGTGCAGGCCTGTGACAGAATGTTCAATAGACTCAGCATGTTTTCTGAACCCTTGTCTAGAACCAATGCTTCTGAAATGGAATGTGAAGTAGATCTTAGAAAGGTAGTATTTCTTGAGCCGGACAATGTTGCCCTCCAGTATTTCCATGTCTATCCCAGCTAGAAGTAGGTTCCTCGTCATCTACTCCAGACAGTGGAAAAGAGTAAATGAGAAGCAAAGAGACTGTCCTGTGAGCAATTGAGTGGGAAGACATGTCATTACAGGATACAGGATAATGTGGATATGTCCTACTAAGGTAAGGGTAAGAGCAGGGTTCACAATGAGTGAGAGTGAATATAAGTAGGTGTTTTCAGGTATTTAATGGCGATGTACTGTGCTCATACTGTTACTGCGTAATGCCGTCCTGCAATGTCAACACAACCTTCTGAGTTGCCAGGCATATCGCAGCCAGGCTGGTACCATCCCTTATCCCATATGCAAACCCATTCCCCGATTTCATGCAGCCACCATGACATTCAGGATGGAGAGAAGGATGGGCTCCCAGGCTCCTCCAGCCAAGGCGACTATCAGCAATTGCTATCACTTGTATACAGGCTCGTTATAAATGTCACACCATATCATATCATATAATTTGCTGACCTTTCCTAAAGAGGGCATTGTAGTGTAGGAAGCTGCCTCCATGGTCACTACTACACTGCCAGCGACCATCTGATATCCAACACAGCTAATCAGGGAAGGGACAGGATAGGCCATTAGTTGCAGAAACAGAAAAAAGAAATGTAAGAGCAATAAAGGGACACAATGAAAGAAACCACGAACACATGATATTCATCATGGACTGACAAAAGAAAGAAAAAGTAGCAACATAAATAAATGAAGTGGCACACAAGCTTCCTGTCGAAGCGGCATAACTGCAGTACAGAGAGCGCTCCCCTCCAATTTTTTAAGTCAGGTGACTGATTCACTTGCGAATTCTGTAACAGAAAATGATATTGTTGAAAGTGAAGAGGTGACTTTGATGCATTGTGTACCCTTCTGCTACACAACGTACTCAGTTATTTGGTCATTGCTGACGAATGCTCTGAAACCTAAAGTGGTGGTACCATAGGTGCCATTGTGTCATCACCTTCCACGTCATGGAGACTATTGGAGGGTTCAATGCAAATACACACCTCTGCAATGTTCACTGTCAATCACCTCCAGATAAATGCAATACTTTAAAAAAAACACTAATTTGTATTTAAGATCTATTTCTACTTGAGAATACACACGCTGGAATTAATGCAGAACATGAATTCAGCACACAGAAATTCAAGAAAGAATGAACCAATCAGAATGTGTTGAACAGCTAGAATTCAGTACATTTTTAACAAGCGTTGGCAATGCCAACAGTTGGAGGCAATGCCAACAGTTGGAGCTTTGGAGTAGGCTTGGGAAAGGCACTTGCCAGGTACTTCTGTGGTGGTATTAACTGGATATTGATAGTAGCAGGTGCAACATAGTACATGGGCATCTAATAGCAGGGCCTGGCACATGCCTAATACTTATACACAAGCCAAAACTCTTTGTTTTGCCAATGCTTGTTTTTAGCAGGACTTCAGTCAAGGACACACATAGTGCATATATATCGAGTAGCTGAAGGCAGGCCTGGTTAAGAAAAGTTTATTACAACAGTAGTTTAAAGCTCCAATTAAGTCATTAACACTCATAAGACTGCTTTGAATAAACACTAGCACGCACTTTAAGTGCAAACGTTGATGGTAAGGCTTTGCAAGCTGAAGTAGTTCCCATGAGGGAAGGGGCAGGAACTGGGTGGGAATATCCATAGGGATTAGCATGGCCATGCTCAGTCAATGGGTGGGCAAACACCAAACAACGCGTACAATCGTTGTATCCCTCCTCATATGCCATTTCACCCCATATGTATCTGTAATAATTGTGGCTTATAGCCCAAACTAAAATGTAAATGAGTCAAATATAATGACATTAATTGAGTTTTGATCAGTGCATATTGAATATTGTACTCCTAACTGTATATTATGAAGACATTATAAATTCCTGTGGGAGGGGTTTTGTGTGGTATGAATCATGGAGGCACATTCCGAGTGCTTTTTAAGGTGCAGATATCAGAGCTATCTCATAAAACCCTAGAAATGAACTTGATGTGGGTAGTTTATTCTGTATAATGGAATAATGTAACAGCTTTCTCCTTTTGAAGTTGCTAATAGGTGCCATGAATTTAGCACAAAGGTGCAGTTTTTGGAAACGTTGTTTTTAGTAGATTCAGGTGCGTGTGTGTGTGTATGTGTGTAAACTCACCAGGCTGTTTTTGTTCAGAGTTGAGGGTGGTGTAACTAGTATTAGTATAAAGACTGGAAGGGGTTTCTGTACCTCTACCCTCTACATGGCAGAGTAGAGGCATAGAGCACCCCAGCCAAGGTTCTCTATATGGTAGCTCTGGTAGATCAACCAAGGATTAAGCTCTCAGGAGGAGGTGATGCAGGCTGGTTATTATGTACTTTGAGTCCCCAATCCCCACAAAAGAATGTCCACACACTATGCTATATGCTAACGCAGCTCTTTATATAGAATTAAGATGTTGATATATATATACATTCACATAACAAACTTTGTATTCAGGTAATACTTATAATGGCAAATATGTACAATCCTATGTGGTACCACTCTTAGGGCCGTGGTACCACTCTTAGGGCCTCATTACACGGATGGCGGTAAGGGTTTACCGGTACCAGTATTTTACCGTACCGGTAAATCCTTAGCGCCTTACTACGAGGTCCCTTTGCGGGTTGGGGAAGTTAACGCCTGCGGTACCGTAATTAGCGCCTTCCCCATTCCCATAGAGCTCTATGGGGCAAAAATGGGAATGAGAAGGGCAATGGTGGAAGGGGGAATTACCGACCCGCCAACCTTGGAATAGGGCGTTAATTACCCTTTCCACCAAGGCGGTGCCAGTATTTTACCGGCATGAACCGTGGCGTTAATAGCGCCATGGTTCACCGCCATCCGTGTAATGAGGCCCTTAGACTTAAGATTCCTTTAAAATACCTCAACTGCTGACAGTTATAACAGGTCATACAAATCATTCAGTAAGGTGTATCAGTGAGGATCCCCCCACCTGGGCAACCTGAAATAAAAGAAATAACAAGCCTGGTCAATAAATGCTCAATATGCCTTCCTTCTTGTTCAAAATGTTCAACCACCCCAATGTACCTGAAGTGGAAGAGTTTCTTTGATGGTTTTTTGATGGTATCCTTCGAGGATGGACCCCCTTTGAAGAAGCAGCCACTTGGCATTGAGATCCTCGAGGAAAAGGAGAACACTTGCTGTGATATAGCAGTTTTGACCTTTACGGTGCTCTTTGCTTATCGATCGTTTCCTCGATGGTGGAAGTCCTGGAAAGATGAGGCGTGGGATAGGCCTCAATGCAAAATGTTCTGTGCCACAAATAAGACTCAGTAGACATGAAAGACCTTCAGCGGTGATGGATGCAAGCCTGGCCGCGGGCGTCAGATGTCAGGTGTAGTGCTCTAGCCAGTCAGTGTTGCAGCCACAGCACACACCTCGGGATAGCCTAGGATATAGGGACTCGCCCACGGGCTGGACCTCGAATCTTCACTCCGTTAGTATTCTGGTGGCTGGAAACCCAC
Organism: Ambystoma mexicanum; assembly: GCF_040938575.1. Lineage (NCBI taxonomy): Eukaryota > Metazoa > Chordata > Amphibia > Caudata > Ambystomatidae > Ambystoma > Ambystoma mexicanum. The sequence continues at coordinate 1,401,155,757 of NC_090922.1, forward strand.
CAGCAGACTTTCCTCCACAGCCGGTGATCTAAGACTTTCTCCGGCAGGATAAAGTGATCAGCAGTGATGGCAAGAGAGACCTCTTTCAAACGTTCTTAGGAAAGGTGAAGCTTTACTGGCTCCCATCATTGAGCAGAGTGGCGTCATGGTGTTCCCGCTTCTTGGCGACACGATTCGACTTGGCTTCCAGTGGTCACGGAATACTTCCGACCCTGGTCGATATTAATGGACTTCGACGACCCTCGATGTCCATGCGCTCTCTTCTGGATTCTCCTAGCGGATCCCTTCTCCGTACATCAGACTCACAGAACTGGCTTCCAGGGTGTGTCAATGAAGAGCAGCAGTTTTTGCATGATGGTCCCTCGTAGCTCGGGGAGAGGTCTCCTAGCCAGGTTCTCTCTTGGATCAGTTTGCGACAGACTCAACAGCTTTTGGATTACATCGAAGGAATTGCAGCAGAAATCTTCTCCTCCTGCTGGGCTTCAAGGATCAGCTTCAAGTTTCAACTTCAGCTTACGAGCAAATTGGTCAGTGAGAGGTCCCCAGACATCTGTCCCTCATTCACTCAGGCTGAGCCAGGCTCAGCCGGCCAATCACATCGAAGGGCATTCATGCAGGAAGGCAGCCAATCAGGCTCACATGCATGCAGGCCATTCACTCCACCCCGATGCCCATAACAAGGAATGTGGAATGGAGCAAGCACCCAGCCTTTCAGCACACTACACTGCATTCATGTCAGTTTCATTCATGTCAGTTTCAGTCAGGGCTGTCTCATTCATTGTGTTACCCGCACAGAAACTCATAGAATGAATATTGGCCACACACTCCATTCACAGATGTCCCACCCCAAGGCTGTACCCACACCATACAGTCACTGGGAAGGCTCCAGCCAGTCTGGTCTTGACGTCCCCCACAAGACCTTAGATGGTTCTTCCACCCAACAGCCAGTCAGGGGAAGGGACAGAGTCAGGGCTTCCCAGGACTTTGGAAAAACAGGGTAACAGACAATATAAACCAAGGGGCCCCAGGGGCCATCTTGCCTTCTATCAGGAATCCACAGATTCCTATGGCAGGGCCTGGGTATCCCAAAATGGAGGATACTCAGAGCTCCTGTCATATCAGAATGAAGTTGCCACCAGCCCATATACTGCTCTGTGGGCAATACACTAGAAGAGCAGGGGTAGAGGATTGTACCCCCACCAATGGGTGCCATACGGGTATTCCAATGGTCTCTGTTCACAACAAACAAAAAGAGGAAGAGCTGCACTTCCAAGTGTTCCAACTGGACTCCTCTGCAGAAAAAAACACAGACCATTGATGACAAGGGAGTAGAGAATAAGGACAGGGAGACCCTGTCCTACCAATGCGTTTCCAGCATCACAATTAGTACACAGCGAGGGGGGTGTGGCAGCCTCCCAGCCAATGTGGAGGCTTGGAACAGAGTCCTTGCCACACAGTGTAAGACCCGGCTTCAAGTTCCTCGGAGTGGAAACCGTCATCTTCCCTCACCGGAAATCAGGTAAGTGTGCTCCCCACGCTCCCTGTGCTCTCTTTCACCCACCCCACTCCACTTTTCTACATAGTTAAGTCCCTCCATCTGCCCCCTCTACACTTACCAGCTGCATCATAGTCCTTTGCTGGCGCTTTCATGGCAGTCTTTTTGTCTGTTTACATTTTTCATTGGCCGCCATGGAAGGGGAGAAGGGACTGCGTGTTTTCTCTTCTCCCATTTTCCATGGTGGCCATTTTCTTTGTTTACCTTTGTTTCTATTAATTTCAATGCTCGCCATGGAAAGGGAGAAGAGACTACATGGAGTCCATTAAGCTCGATTCCTGGTGGCCATCTTTTTTTCTTGGGTGAAGACAGTTTTTATGCAGTTTCTCTGCTTGAGAAAAAAATGCTATTTTTACCCTGGGGTACTGATAGCAATAGAACCCTCAGATGGGGGCATTACCAGTATGGAAATGGCCTGGGGCTTATATTAACTTATTTAACTGATGCTCCAGGACATTATCAGACCGATAATGCCCCCCTCCTCGTGTTCTATTGCTTAATCAGTTTTTTACTCCTGCAAAAATTCTCTAGCATTGTAATATGTTGTGATCTCTGTGATGTCATACCTACACAATTATGATATAATCTCTCAATTATGATGCCACAATCAGAAGATTATATTCTATTAAACTGATTGTAGGGAGCATGCCTTCGGTCCCTAGAACGTTTTATTCCGTGAAGCGCCCAACAAAGTTCAGCAGTTCCAAACAGTCAGGAGACAAATTGCTCGTCTTGTCAATTTCCCATTTAAAATGCAAACTAGATTTGACAGAGTAAACTGAATAAAGATTTGGATCGGATAATCCAGTAGAATCTAATTACTAAAACAAAATGAGACACTCAGAAAGCAAAAGACCCTTCCCCCTCCCCGAGATGTCCGTGATGAGTTCTCAGCCTCCAGTATTAGCAGTTTCTATCAGGAAGCACAAGCTATTAGCGGCGTTTAACAATTTATGCAGTTCAATACACTGATTAGAAGCCCGTGGTACATAATTTAAGACCATTTAGGTATCCTCTGGCCATTAAAGGGAAAGCAATGAGTTTCAACAAACACTGCTAATTAGAGCGCTTTGATGAGTCCTCAATAGAAATCTTAATTAGCTATCTTAAGTAAATCTTTACTTGTTTCTGTGCGCATTTTTAACAACACCTCGAATCCCCTATACCATGGTCCTAGAAAAGTAAAGAAACTTAAAACTTCAAAGTACTTCTTTTAAATGCACGTCTGGGGCCATGGTGCATTTACCGGTTCACCAGCATATGAGGCCATAGTACATGAAGAGCCACTAGGATTTTGTGGCATGCAGGGGCCTCCTTATCTAATAATGACCCCCTACATACACATCGATGTGCCTGTAGGGAGGGCCTATGGGCATTAAAGAAAAGCTCACAATTCCCCCCTGTACAAATGAATGGGTGCCCGCTAGTGTTCCACGTAGACATAGAAAGGGAGTAGTCCATTATTTGCAGGGCGGGGGGTGCAAATGAAGGAATCTAAACTACGCATGCGAACTACCACAACAGGAGGATAGCTCAGGGGCAACATGCTCGCCTTTAAAGCAAGAGGACACGGAGCAACACAGACTAAAGTCCAGGGGCAGATCTTAAAAACAGGTGAAGAGAAATCATTTGATTGCATAGAATAAAGCTACGATGAAAAAGATTTTTAGGAAGGTGGGTTTGGAATCAATTTTGTTTGAACAGTATTCACTAGTTACATTCAGATCGCCATGGAAGAAGTTTAGGAAAAACAATATAAGTCAGCAGTGCCTCTATAAATCAGTTTCGAAACACCAGTGCACATAATATATGTCCACTATGCTATAAATGAAACGGTCCTTGCTGCAGGCACACACCCTCCACACAAGCATACACAAACTAACATACACAAACACATATGCACACCTGATTCTGTAAAATATGCACCCATGCACACGCACGCGCGCGCGCACACACACACACACACACTCTCTCACAGACACCCACACTCCACCATCTCAGATGCACACACACGTGCATATACACACATGTTCTCAAATCCCTTTACTTATCCTCACAAACACGCGTAGTTCAGTTCAATATCTGTAAGCATCTCCATCCCGGATCCTTCTGAGCAGCATGCCAGCAACCAGGAACTTTCAAAACAATTTTCACAGGACCTGGCTTCACACCGACATGTCTCGGGTGGATAGCTCAGCGGCAACACGCTCGCCTTGGAAACAAGATGACACAGAGCAACACGGGTTCAAGCCCTGGGTCCGCCCGTTATAAATAACCTATCACATCATACATTTCACATGCGATTGGCAATGTAAGTTTTATACCCTGTGCTTCCAATTCAGCATTAATGAAAGTAGGCCGCTGGGGAGCACTGAAGCACCTCCGTTCGCTGCAGTGACCCAGTCAGCGAACATCTTGTACAGAGAGAAAAGTATGCCCCATCGCAAGGGCCATTTGCCTGCAGGTAGAGAGTTCGACCCTGTGCAGTACAGGTGGTCAGCAGGTCACCAGCCAGTTGCCCATCATGGCAGAGCCACCCCTGGAGCCATCGACCTATTACAGTGACAGGCATGAGGCTCCAGCTCCTGTCTCGAGAGCAGAATTGTCAGTGACACAGGCCTAATGACGTCGCCGCTCCAGCTGTGGGCTTAATGAGCCCAATGATAGACAGAGGACAGGCAGTATCCCCCTGCAGTGCAATGTGGCCTCCTTATAGCACTTGCACGAAAACATGGTAGGTGGACAATGTATACCGAAAAGGTTGTATGGAAGCCATACATAGCACCTGAATTCCATGTAGACCACTAAGAAAGTAGTAAGCAACGATTTTAAATATCAACCCCAATGGCCAAAATGGATGGGGCTTTGTAATTGTGAATGACTATCTCATTTGTTTTAATATTATAAATTAAGCCAGCATTTCCAAAATGATCTTCAAGTCATTTTCTGCAAAGTTAATACTTTGAGATCTACTGTTGGGTTGAGAAGCTTATTGTATTTATTCTTTGAAACACCAGGCTCAATGTATGCTGTACTTCTTGGTTTGTTTAGAAATGATTGTTTGTGGCTGCCTGGCAGTAAGTGCTGCCACTGTTGCTGCCCTTTGTTATATCAATCTGGGATTTGCAGGATTAGAACGCGATTAAAGCAGGAAACATAAGGACGAATAAACATCATTAATGTAATGGGTTTCTAAGCATTTCACGCCACCCTCTTTAGGGCTAGGCAAGGTTTGATTTTGAAAAGTGCATCAGTGCACAGTGCCTTTACAGTATGTGCAGGGTAGACTGAAATGAGGCAGCCATTCAGAAGAGAGCATTTCAGGATCAACCACGGTCTGAGCAACTACAACAAGCACAGGATTTTAAGCAATTAGGTTTCAATCATGGACAATGGGAACTCTTTTCCTAAAAGAAAATTAACTCATAAAATAGGTCACCACACAAAAGAGGCCAAGGACCTCATCAGGGGTTGGGTGGTGTGGTAAAAATGCGCCGGTAACGCTGTTAGTACCGCATTACTGCACCGCCCAATCCTGAGTTTGTTGGGAAAATCGGAGGATTCTCCTCCAGCTCTGAGCTCGAGGTGAATGCGCTGACTTTCCACCCATTTTTGGTGCAATTACCATGACACAATTACTGTTGCGGTAATTGCGCCAAAAATGCCAAAAATACCCCATTGAGTCCTATGGACTAAAACAAAATGGGGGGTTGCACCACCACTGCAACTTCGGATCCGGCGCTAGTACCTCTGGACCAAATTGCAGTAACAGTAATTTCGTTGTGTGATATCCTGGCAGATTTACCGCTGGGCGACCGTCCGACTTCTGATGAGGCCCCTAGGGTGCAGAGTAACTGAAATATTGTCAGCAGAAAATGTATAACACATGTAAGTATTTCAAATATTTCATTTCTCTTTTTAGTTTTAAAATGTTGTCATCATGATTTTTGGGTATTTTTAATTACAGCCTTAAATCAACTCTCTCCACATGTTCTTATGCTATTGTCGGGATGGAAATTAGCCTATCCCACCCCTAGGCGCTTTCAGGCAAGGAGAACACCATATGAGGTGATGTAGCATATAAAGGGTGAGTAATCCGGATTATTAATCACCATGTAGAGGCACTGTAGTGCCTACAGTAGATGTGCAGCGCTAGAAAACACATAGCACACAACTCCATTTTGTATTAGGCTCAAACAGTAGGAGCTTGCATAATCGCGCTCTTTATGAACATAGCTCACTAGGCCCACTCTCATTAAAACAGAATGGATCCTCAGAGCCCCGTTCCCAACGAAGTTCACTTCCCCCTCGTCCCTCCAGTGTTGCGAATATTTTGTAAAAAAAAAGGACCCTGCAAGAGCGTGGGACAACACCAGGCTCAGCACTGTGCCCATTTATCTCCACTAAACTGACAGTAGGCCTCTAACCCCCATCCAGCCAGTCCAGGACCCACACCACCACACCGTTGCCTTCACTGATAAGCAAATGACTCCCCTGTTCCAATACAGATCAAGGGTCCGCAGAAGATCTAAGCATGTGTAGCTGTATTTCTACAAGTATGAAAACACATCCCTTGTAAAACAAGGTTCAGGGAGAGATACTTTATTAATTTTTTGCATTCGCATTTTTAAAGCACTCACACAGCCCTGGGGCATCGAGGCGCTGTTACAGAATTTTATGTTGTTGTTGTCTTAGTTGCATATTTATAACGCGCTTAAACACCCAGAGGTTTTCTAAGCACAGATCGGGGGATCGTACCTGTGTTGCTTCGTGTCGCCTTGCTTCCAAGGCAAACACGTTGCCACTGAGCTATCCTCTCAGGTTACATTAAAGATGAAAACCCTGGGTGAAGACCTTGAGTGTGGGAACTGCGGTATCAATGAAGCCCTGAATGTGTGGGTCAGCGTGACTGTATTCTATCCTCCCTTCCACAGGCAGCATTTCTATGATATAGTAACTAGGCTTAGCATGTTTAGTTTAGAAAGAATCAATGTTGTTTATGTGTGCTCCAAACTTCACCGTGAGGATGAGACGAGCTGACCCACGTGGATCCTGATTGATGGGAAAGAACCAACCAATTGTAGCCTGGCATCCCCTATGGAGCAGGCCCATGTGTAGGTTGCCATCTTCCAGTAGCACCAGTTAGTACTGTATGTATAGATGTTTTTTGGGCTTTTAAGCCCTTGTTTGTATCAGGACAAGTCAGAGTGCTCTCGAGCAGCAGAGTCCTTGCAATGCTATCTCCTGGCCTGTTTCACTATACGGTTGTCTTTATTCTGGAGTGTGCATAAAAAGGGACTTGCCTTCATTTGGTGACCCCTGTGAAGTGATTCCCTCATCCCCGTACGTGCATGGGTATCCAGGTGGCCTCTCTGGAAGGGCCTTGCCCACCTATGGTGACCAGACCTAAAATGCGTACGTTGATTGACCTTGTGGGTGCCGTCTTTGCAGAATTCCGAGATATATACAAGAAGAAATATAGGATCTCCCTGTAATTAGAGAGCTCGGGAAGAGTGGTTGTTGTTATTTTAGCATGTTATTTGAGTTTATTTTGTTAATGTATTTTAAAGTGTAGGGAGGAGGCCCAAGAGGGGCATGTGTAACATGTGCGAGCTCATCAGGGGAGCGTGTAGGGAGGGAAGGAAGAAGCTCTAGTGGGGAACATGGGAGGGGAATGAGTGAATTGTTGCTTTTCTTTAATGAATCTTTTGATAGCATTGACTGGTAGTAGAGACATGATTAAGGTGCATATGTTTTAATTGTTTAATTGATATTGGACGTTTCCCTGGTTTAACTATTGTACAGCCGTATAGACATAGCCCCCACACAAGATACTCACCGGACACGACCATGGGGTTGGACACACCCCCAGACCATATGTAAAGCCCTGCCCCTATACTGTGAGGAAATCAGAAAGTATCACAACTAATGGGTGACTGAGACTAAATGGGAGAGAATGTCCCACTCCTGGCCTGAACAGGGATTGTTTGATTGCCCTGGACCATATGTTCACCTACTTGACCGCAAAGTATAAGGGGAGACAATTACAGAGTAGAAGGGAAATATTGGACCTCTGCAGAATGTTCGAAGAAACAGAGGTTCAATATTTCCCATAGGACTGGAGGGAGGATGACACCTGATAGTGACAAGAAGACAAGCACAGAGGAGGCTGGGGGAAAATGGGCCATGAAAAAGGAGATATACGTGGTAGTACCACGGCTAGCAGAAGGGTATACCAACCCCACATATGTGTCATGGGGCACTATAGTGGCTGCCACAAGTACAGCCCCACATGGTACGTTGCACCTCCTCAACACGCACAGAATTGGCAAGGTTAAGGGCAGCCTGTGAAGCCACAAAGGGGGCAGAAGTACCAATGTTGCCCACGGGAATGACCCCACAGCCACCCTCGGACAAATGGAAGTCAGGCAACTTTTTGTTCAGAATAGTCCATAAGAAGGGTTCATGTAGAGATGCAGAGCGGGACGGGAAGACAGACAGTTTGGGGTACGAGAATGTAGGGTCCTGGAGAGGGGACAAGGAATATTGCAGTGACTTTGAAGACACAGAAGATGATGCAGAGGGAGGGGCTGAGCAAGCACCCTTGACTACACTGAGAGTAGATAGTCTATGGGACGGAAGATTAAGGGAGAGGTTTGATAGGATAGCATTGGCACGGAAGAAGGGAAATGCAAGTAAGGGGGGGAATGAAAGGTGAAACTGCAAATGCCTTTAATACACAAGGGTGCAGGGAGACCCCATTATGTCCCTTGGGCACAAATGGAGAAAAAAAAACAATCTCCTTAAGCTCTCCCACAACTCATAGTGGGGCGGGGAAATAGATGCACGCACTCGAGAAAAATGCAGCCGGGATACCCCTAGCTATAGGGGACATTTAGAGCTTGTTAGTGGGAGATCAGGCGGAGACGGTGTGGATTAAAGCTGGGTACCCGGGAGTGAGCATCATTCAACAAGATTAGAGCATGTGTATCGGATGCGCTGCGATGCATGTTCCCAGACACCGCAGATTTACAATCAGTAATGCAATGCACAATGGGGGATGAAGAAGATACTGTGCAATATATTCTCAGGGTTCAAGAGATGTGGAGGGCAGAAACGGGCTATGCCTGGGATCAAGCAAAGTCATTGTTCTATTTTACCCAAGTAAGTATAGAAAGCCCTTGATAAGATAGCTGGGGTGGAAGCAAAGGGGTGGCCAGAGAGTCAAAGTATCATAGTATACCACTGTAGGAGGATCAAAGAGCGGAGAAAGAAACTGTTCAGAGGTGGCAGCAGAGAAAGCAAAACTAGTACAAAATAAACCAGTGAAGGTAGCAGCGGTATCGACCGTGCTGCCCCCACAGCTGACAGGAGAGGATGGGTGTGTCTCCATTGCGACCCATCTGAGGATAGCAGACGTTTGGGCTGACCGGGGAAAAGGACACTGGGGAGGAAACCAGTATATTTCGGACCCCAGTGACAAGGAGGGCAACAACGAGGGCAACAACAAGGATAAGGCGGGTTCTAAGGATCAAGGGGATGTGGGTTTGGAGGACAAGGGCCAAGAAGTGTTGGTCCAGGAAAGTGCTGGTTATCTGGGAGGTGGGGCATTTTTCGAGAGAATGTTGCAGCAGACAGGAAGGGAATTATAACTACAACCAACAACCATATGGTACACCCACCAGACATACACGCAATCATCTCCCCAAATCCCCGGCCATTACCACCCACCACATCAGCAGCAATCCCTGCAGCCACACCAGTCCCACCCCAATCAGCAGGCCACAGAGAACAGACACCCAATCAGAACTGCGCCAAATGGAGCAGCTGCCCCCTATCAGGGAGCAATGGTTGTAGGGGGAAACCCTTTCTCATTCCCTATGACAGACATGTAACCGACTAGGACAGCCACATAGAGCACTTGCGTGCCCAGTCCTGTCTATTACCTTAAATCCAGAAGAAGAACCACTGGTGGGGGCAGAGATAGGGAACAAACTCATCTTCATGGTGGACTCAGGAGGGGAGAAGTCATACATTTGTGAAGGTAACTTCCTGCTATCAGGAAATACTCTCGACACGCAGGGATCCGCTTGGGCTGTTTCAACGTTTCCTTACACAAAAGATCTAGATGTCAAGTTGGGAGGGAAGGTTGTACGACCCGTCTCCTCTATTCGAAGAGCTCTCCTGTCAACCTGCTTAGTAGGGATCTGCTTGGAAAATTAAATATGACAATATCGTTCACAGACAGGGGGATTGTCCGTGCCACACTTGGCATGTGTTCCCTCCGAGCCATGCTGGTGATACATGTCGTGGCCAGCGAGGTGGCAGGGGGCAGAATCCCCATAAATACTGACATTTTTGTTTATGGCATTAGGATGCTTGCACGAGCGGTCCCTCCGATTACCAGAATTGAGTGGAGGGTACCCAACAACTTCATTTTCTGATCTGTAGTGCTCCCTGAGTTGGTTGCAGGCACAATCCTAACATTAGATCTGGAAGGGCTGGTGGTGTCTGCTAAACGGATTGTAGTGCTGACTACTGGCCCTCATGGGTACCAGTGGCGCATGGTACTATTCATTTACCCCAATGTGCCCCTACGGCAATTGTCTGATAATGAGCTTTTTGACGATGACAGTAATGATGGGGAAATCATCCTCGAGATTTGCATACCATGTGAAATAATGGAACAATACAGGAAAGTGCAGAGCCCCCTCATGGCTGTTGTTAGCAGATCACGTCCATTCAGTGAGACAGATTTGCAATAAGTCTCCACATATTTATGGACTACAAACCCACACGATGTAAGTATGTTAAAAGAAGTGACAACTGAAAAAATAACACTCAAACCAGTAGCAATACTATCGCCGGTCAAACAATACCCCCTGTCCAGAGAGGCAGAGAACGGGATTCAGGAAACCTTGCAGGCCCTATTGCACCAAGGGATCATAGTGCCCTCCACCTCACCATGCAATACAGCTATATATCCTATTAAACAGGCAACATGGGCAGTTGGAGGATGATCCAGGATTCATGAGCCCTTAATGATATTGTACAGAAAGAGTTTGCATTTGTTCCCAGCCCGGCATCCATTTTGTGTAGAATTCCCAAAGAGGGTACCTATTTAACCGTTGTCAATTTGAAGAATGCATTCTTCTCAGTGCTCCTCCACCCAGACTCACAGTACCTTATAGCATTCACCCTAGGCGGAAAGCGCTATGAACACTGTTGCTTGACCCGGTATACTACATGAAGATATAGGGAACATCCTAGTGCCCTGCATGATAATTCAATATGTAGATGACCTACAGGTCTGCAGTGACAGCGAGCAGAGCTGTTGAAGGGACTCCATTGAACTACTACAGATACTGGCAAGAAAAGGGTACAAAGTGGACAAGACAAAGCTCCAGTACTGCCAACTGGAAGTGCTTTACTTAGGGCAACTCATTTCCAAGGATGGTAAGTGGATAATTCCTGACAGGGCAGCCACAGAACGCCCCACTCCTAAGCCACTCAAAGTGAAAGACATGCAAAAGTTCCTAGGGTTATGCAACTAATACAGAGCATGGATCTTAGACCATAGAGCATATACAAGACCATTCCTACAAGGCCTCAAGGAAGCCCAAAGGGAGAGCAACAGAATGGAGTGGACAGCAGAGATGATAACTAGTTTTAACCCTGATTACACACAGGAATTCTACATTTTCTCCCACTCGAACAGCACACTCATGACAGCAATACTCACACAGAAAAACACAATGGGCCATAAACCACTGGCCTATTACAGTTCCACTCTCCATTCTGTCATGCAGGGACAATTCACCTGCGAACAAGCCCTTACTGCCGCGGCCTTTGCCATTGGGAAAAGTTCTACAGTTCTCATGGGGTGCTCAGTAACTTTATATGTGGAACACACACTTTTTGTGATACTGGTCCACTCCACGTCCACACTCACCACCCAAAGAGAATCAGCATATAAAATATTACTGTCCACCCCACACATCCATGTAGTACAGTGCAAAAGAGTAAATCTTTCAAGGTTTCTCACTCATCCATGCACAGTTGAGGATTTGCAGCAGCATGATTGTGCATCCTATGAAGGGGAAGGTGATGATATCCCCAAATGAAAGACAGCCCCCTAAAAGAAGGGGAAGTGCTCTTCATTAATGGGTCAGCATCAATAGACCAGGAAACAGGTAAAAAGAATGTTGGGGCAGAAGTGGTGCACCTAGAAGAGTGAGAATATGAAACACTGATCATGAAAAGACTACCCAGGCATTATTCTGAACAAGCAGCTGAACTGATAGCACTCATAGAAGCCCTGGAGTCTTCAAAGGGGTGCCATGTTACCATCTATTCAGACTCTGCCTACGTCACCACCACAGTACATGAAGGTCTGTCGCGCTGGAGAAGGAGGGGATTCCGGAGAGCAGATTGCTCACCGGTACAGTATGCAGTGCTGCTCAACACATTGATTACCACCCTCACAGAACCCTCTGTGGTGGCTGTTGTGAAATACACAGCACATATACCTAAGACAGACAAAATCTCATTGGGGAATGCCGCTTTAGACACAGCAGCAAAATATGCAACATATCTCCCAGTAAAACCATCAACAGAATACATTGTGACCCACTGTGATGCTGGAAATGCATTGGAGGGACATGGCCTCCATGTCCTTGTCCTGTACTCCCTTATCAGGTGTGCTCTGTGTTGTTTTGGGCACAAGAGTCCAGTTGGGACTTCTGGCAGTGCAGCTCTTCCTCTTTTTGGTTGTGGTGAGCAGAGACCTTTCGGATACCCTTATGGCACCCATGGGTGGGGGTACAACCCGGTACCCCTAGTATATGTTTATGGGCACCTGTTTGTTGCCCACCGACCCGGGTATGGGCTGTTGGCAGCCTCATGCTAAATTTGACATGTGCTCTGAGTATCCTCCATTTTGGGATACCCAGGCCCTCCCATAGAATCAGTGGATTCCTGCTAAGTGGCACAATGGCCCCTGTGGCCTCTTGGTTTCTATTACCTGTTATCTTGTTTTCCCAAAGTCCTGGGAAGCCCTGACACCATCCCTTCCCCTGGCTGGCAGTTGGGTTGATGAACCATACATAGTATTATGGAGAAGTCCAGGCGAGAATGGCTGGAGTCTTCCCAGTGACTGTATGTTGTGGGTATACCCTTGGGGTGGGACCTGTATGAATAGAGTGTATGTCAAATATGCATTCTATGTTATGGGTGGCTGGTATCTGTGTGTGTGACACAACGAATGAGACAGCCCTGCCTGAAACTGACATAAATGCAGTGTGGTGTGCTGAAAGTCTGGCTGGCTGCCCCAATCCACATTCTTTTTTATGGGTGTCTTGGTGGGAGTGAATAGCCTGAATGCACTGTGAGCATGATTGGCTTCCTGCCTGCATGAATGCCCTTCTGACTGATTGCCTGACTGAGCTTGGCTGAGCAGTGTGAATGAGGGACAGATGTGTAGATCTGTGGACCTCTCACTTCCAAATTTGTTCAGAAGCTAACATTGAAACTTGAAGCTGCTTATCCTTGAAGCCCAAATGGAAGAAGAATAATTGCTGATGATTTCCTTCAACGAAATCTGAAAGCTGTCAAGTCTGTCGAGGAATTATCCGAGAGAGGCCCTGGCATGGAGACGTCTCCCCGAGCTACAGGGAACATTGTGCAGAAGCTGATCTTCATCGAGGCACCCTGGAAGCCGGTCCTGAAAGGCTGTCTACCAGAGACGTGGTTCACTGAGGTATTTCAAAGTAAAGCGCACGGACATCGAGGCCATCAAAGTCCATCGACGTTGATTGGGGTTCAGAGGATTTCTGTAATTGCTGGAAGCCAGTAGAGTTGTGTTGCCCAGAAGCGGGGACAGCTTGACGCTGTGCTGCTCAACAGCCAGAGCCGCAATGGTCTACCTTTGCCTAAGAACATTAAACTAAGGGTTGCCTTGCCATCACCGTAGACCGCTTTGACCCGCCGGAGAAAGTTGAGGTCGTCGACGACCGAGGAGAATCCGCCAGTGGGTTTCCCACCACCCAAAGTCCACAAAGACGTGACAAGTGAAGATCCGAAATCCAACCGTGGTCGCTTTCCGATCGTTGATGCCGATGCTGACACTCAAAGCCTGCTGCCTAGCTTACGTTCTTCACCAAGTCTTCTTTGCGGCACCAAACTCTTTTCATCGAGGAATCTCAATGACAGGGTTCACATTCTTCGAGGACTCTAGACACCCTGTGGCTCCTGCTTTAAACAGTGCTTTAAAGAGCGTCCATTCTCGAGGGATCCGTCGATGAACCATTGAAGAAACTCTGCTAACACAGGTACATTGGGGTAGCTGAACATTTTTGAACATTTTTGAACAGGAAAAGAAAACTATTTTAACATTCATGGACTGGGCTTGTTAATACACTTTATTACAGGTTGCCCAGGTGGGAGATCCTCACCCAGAACTGCCTCTAGGTAAAGGGGGTCAGTATTCTGTCATTGATTAAACCAACTTGTCTTCCTTCCCATGATCTATGCTGATACCCATTGTTATATGGCTTGTATGTCATAATAACTGTCAGCAGTTAATGCATTTTAAAGGAGTCAATATCTAAGTGTGGTAACCCATAGAGATTGTATATATTTGCCATATTAGATTTGCCTTATTTTTATATAAAGAACTGTGTTAGCACATAACATAGTGTGTGGACATTCCTTTGTGGGGGACTTAGGGACTACACTGTACTTAAGAACCACCCCCCATCACCTCCTGAGAGCTTATGCTCGTCCATAGCTACCATATAGAGAACCTTGGCTGGGGTGCTCTGTGCTTCTACTCTGCCATGTAGAGGGCAGGAGTACAGATACCACGACCCCCAGTCTTTACACTGGTGGCAGCGGTGGTATGCTGATGGTTTTAAGAATCAGTGTGTAACCTTGCCACCTACAAAATATCCACACTTTGTTGATTTGAGGTTTTAATTGTGTACTATGATAACTACATTAAAAGCAATTGAATCTATTGCAAATGGTAAATTGACCCAGATGAGCTTAGAGGCTCTCCAGAGTGCTTGTGAAGCCAGGGAGTTAATCTTTGAAGATAAGTCTAGCGCTGAGATGATAGTTGCCCTGGTGGACTACCAGACTGATTGTGATGCTTTTGATGAAGGGTGGGGGTTATTACTGAATCTGTTTCTGGGATTGTTACCTCTCCTGTTCTGTCTATTCCAAAACCCAGACTTGTTTCTTCCAGGAATACCTTGGAACTTGAATTATTGAGGATGAAATTGCCCTTTTATTATAAAAAGTTGGAAACTGAAGCTGAACTAAAGAATGAGGAGTTGGCACAGCAAGTGATACTCAATGATCGTGATCTTGAACTTAAAAACAAGGACACGGAATGTCAGAGAATCCAGCTAGAGAAAGCTAGAGTGGGGACTTCAGCCGAACCAGTTGAGAGTGTCAGGTACCCTGCCACCAAGTTTATGAAACATTTGGTTGTTGTGTATGTAGAGGGTTCTGATATACTCCAATTGATTAAAGCATTTGAAATGGCTTGTGGAATCCATGATGTTGATAAAAGAGATTGGGCTAAGTGTTTGTTAAGTAGAGTCCCTCAGACTGGTTATGACTGTATTTTAAAACTGAGTGGGGAAGAAAGGGGTCAGTATGAGTGCATGAAATCTGCTTTGATTGCCAAGTTCGGCAAGACACCTACCCAATACCTTAAAAGGTTCAGGGAATGTAAAAAGAGAGAGAATGTGTCTTGGGTTGACTCGGTGAGTGCTGCACATGTGAACATGATGGGATGAATTGATGGATACAAGGTGAAAGATTTTGTTGAATTGTCCCATCTTTTGTTTTTTGAGCATTTTTCTGAAGCATGTTCACCAGAGCTGCATTAGTATGTTGCTGACCAGACCATTTTGGATACTTTTAAGCTGAGCAGGCTGGCTTACAATTAGGTCTCCCACCAGGTGTCCCCTAAGGAATCCAGTGGGAAGGACAAAGAGAAAGGGGGCATTCAGAAGTCTGAGGAGTCACCCAAGCGTTCACAGTTGAGTAAACCCAAACCTTCCTCTCCTAAGAACCAAACATTTAGTGGGGATACGTCTTGTGGGGTGGGAGTAAGAGTAGCGGTCCTCCTGCTGCAAAGCAGGCTCCCAGTGGATCCAGTACCATACCTCACATTCCTGGCACTTGTTGGCACTCTAGGGCTCTGGACCACAAGAAGGGTGACCCCCAAGTGCAAAGTTATGGCACTTGGAGTACACGCTGTCAGCCTGGCCTACTCTTGCTTCATGCCAGAGATGGAGACCACTGTCCTCACCTCCTCTACAGGAATCACATGTGGTGCTCCTGCTGAGATTTCTCTATTGACCCTTGTTGCCAGGGACAAGTAAGCAGAAGTACTGGCTACTTTCCCACAAAACACTGGAAGAATTTTGAGAAGTGTCCTCCGGAATGGCCAGCCTTCTACTGGCTTGAGAGACAGTGGTAGACAGGACCCTGATCATGCCAGAGGACTATGTAGGTGCTCCTCTGAGAACTATCAGATTTGCTGGTGGGCCTCCCAAATTATCTCCTGTAGCCCTAGTCACCATCACGATTGTAGAGAAGACAGCAAAGCTTCCTGTCCTGTGTCAGGACAATGTGCCTGCCCACATTTTGTTGGGTAATGATTTTGTTGAGTTGGTGTTGATCTATAATACACTAAGCCTGAGTTCTGCTTCAGTCACTAGGTCTCAGGTCACACCGGGTCTGACTGCTAGTCAGGTACCCAAGCCAAATAAAGGAGGAAGAGCAAGAGAACTACCTATGTGCAGGTGCTCCTTCTCTTCCTACTGTTTCAGCAGCTCCCACTGGGATTCAGGCCTCGGACGGGTGCGGGAGGTATTGACCCACTCCGCTATGCTATGCGGCATCACCCTGCCAGTTATGGTGAAAGAAACGGCAACAATGGCGACAAAACCCTTGTGCATGCAAAAAACCTACAAAAACCATGTGCTTCAGCACACAAAAAGAGGGATGCACAATCTGCCACCCATGGTGCATGTGCGGTGGAATAGAGCACACACCGCAGAAAATGTGCCATTGTGCTCCATGACCAGCAAACAGAGTGCAGAGGGAGAAGCAGCACTTTGCAAGTGAACCCCAAAATGTGCCTACAAATGATATTTGCTTTGTTGCTAAAAACTCCAAAATGCCTTTACACAACACTTCCCCACATTCAAAATCTTCATTGGCGCTAGAATTCATGTATCTAATGAAGCATTGTGAACATACAAAGTCCTAAATGTGAAGAGAAAAACATTCATCAGACAAACTGGATTGTCTATAAACTGACAGCCTCTGTCAGAATCTGGGTGAAGTACCCTGGGCCACCTGAAGGACAGCTGTCAGATGGGTGACTGATGAAACTTTAAAGTGATCCAAAACTAAAAAGTCTGCTGGATTAGCAGACATAAAAATGATTTTTTGCTAAAAAGGAATATATATCTTAATTGTGTTTTGATCCCCCAGATTTAAAGCCAGGAAAATAATGTATTTAGGTTTGATGCAACAAGTTTGGGTTTTGCTGGATTTAAGAAGTTAATTAGCATGGCTGAGCTGCAAGAACTGGAAAAGCAGGTTTATCCCAGGGGGAGAACCTTCTTCTCAGCAGAAACTCACCGGTAGATGTTGATTGCGGGTTAGTCCAGACTTGTGCCTTTAGAAAGAGAAGGAACAATGACAGAGCTTCAGCCCAGGAAACGGAGGTGTGAAGGTGGTCGTAAATGGCTCCTGGAAGAAACAAACAAGGAGGGGGATGCTCCTGGACAGCAGGGAGACAAAAAGGGACGGACCATCTGTTGCTAAACATGAATAAAGAACAATGCTTAAAGACTCATAACTTGTCATCCAAAAGGGTGAAAAATATACCAAGGACAGAGTTGTGAATCTAATTTTTGGCTGCACGTTTTAAGAGGCGGCAGAACCGTGTAACATGTTCTGGACAGGAATGGCAATATATGTGGTTTTATGTGAAATGTACTAATGTTAGAATTGGAGAAATTTACATGCACATCCCTATGTTAAACACACACATTTGTGGAAATTTGCATAGAATTTGGAAATTGTGTTCATAGCGAAAAGGAAACACAATTCTGTAAAAAGTTAAAACAAGATCCCACCGCTGCGGGATTTGGAGGAACAGATGCTACATAAAATATGGCATCTTTGTGTGCGATTTGTATAAAGGTGACCAATGTAGACATGTGTGTTTAGTATAAAATCAGATTTTGAGATCAGTGGCTAAAGGAAGGTCTCTAAGGACTGTAAAGCAAACCATAAAATGTGACATCATCCGGCCTTGGTCCAATCACTCAAATGCTAGGCGGAGATGAAGTTTTGGTCCAATCCCAACTCTCAGGGGCCATTTTAGCTAAGCTGGCCCATACATCCATTTTGTGATGTCATTTTAAAGCATAAATAGAGACAGCTGACAACACATAGGGACACACAGATCTACTCACTATCCTGATTACGGCGAAGCACTCTGATCCAGCATTCTACATCCAGCTTTAATATCCTTCCAGATCCAGATGCCAAAACTCTTGCCAGCAATAGAGAACTATTGATTTCAGCAAAGCCCATATCCTCAAACTTATTCTTGCAACCCAGGAAGCTCTGTGATGTGAGAAGGACTTTTGAACCAGTATCCTGAAATTCTCTGGCTTGCTTCCACTAGGCTTGCCTGAGGAACTCGCTATCCAGCTGATTGAAATATCCACAAACAAGAAGGACAGATCCTGTGCAAAACCGGTGACTGGCCTAGCTGAACCTGTCCCATGCTGAAGTGCTGTCCGTCCTAGACCAGACCCAATCCAATGACCAGAACTGACGGTCCCATTTAATTGCAAAGGACTGTAAGTATTAATAGGTAGAACAGTGACCCATAGTATACTTGCATTGTCTTACTCCAACCTCAAACCCATCCCCTCTTTCATTCAGAACCAGTATTGTTAAAACTATCTTTGCACTGTCTCTTTTGTCATCTGAAGAAGTAGAGTATCCACAGCAGGCGAGTTACGCTGATCACGTGACTGTAAGATCCCTCTGTGGTATTCGCTTTTCATAGTCATCATCTAGTGTAATCAAACCCATTGGTCATTTTTCAAAGTGCATTTCTGTTTTCCATTCTTGCGCCTATTCTACAAAACAACCTTTACTAAAACCTCTATACCTCCCTCAGTTTTTATGATAGAAATGAAATTTCAATTCCCACTTGAACCTAACATCCATAGCTATCCATAGAACCCACATCCGCAAAACATTGTGATTCTCCTGTTAGCGCGAATATCGCGCAAGGAAAAGTTTGCCACAAATTATAATTCTGAAAGATTTCTACACGTGTGAAATAGCTTTAAATTGTTTCTTATTTGGACTTTGAGATTCCAAATGCTTTCTCTGGACTAAATCATTGTTTATGACTGTGTGCAACTTTTCAAAGCGGCTCCCACAGGAATTTATAATAATTTAAGTACTTTTGTCCACATTTGGTGTTTTTTCTCAGTCAATTCTAAAGACAATTTAAAAGTCATACTGAAAGCTGAAAAGTCAATTCATTTTTCTCTGGTGTTTGAAGGGGGGAGGTGGGCTTGCGTTTGATTTGTGCTATTCCTGAATACCTGCTCTCTGCTCCCATCTCTTTACATTGCCTATTGGGGGTTGAGGGGTGTTGCAGGGGGAACCTCTAACCATAGGGCCATCTGTCCACACCAACACAAAAGTATTCTTTTCTGTGCTGCATATGTTGTTGGTGCTCATTACTTGATTCATAGTGTATTAAAGATATTATGCTCTGTTTGGTCACCCCATTGGTGATTGTTGTTTACCTATTAATATATACTGTGATGACATTTTAAATACATAAATAAATATTTACCTTTGCAAACTAGCCTGATTCCTGGTTCAGTGTGACCGGGGGGAGGGGGTCTCAGGAGAAGGGTGTGATATGAGTGGTATATCGTTCAGAATATTGAACTTATAGACACAAATAAATAGGGGTTTCAGTTGTGCCCTACATGCCGGGCTTGACTTGGGTGTGTGCCGGATTGAAATCACTTACACGGGCCGGGTCCAGTGGTAAACCGAGATTCAACTCCTGAGGGAGAAGAGCCAGAAGACCCTCATGTGGGAGAGGTGCTCAACTCGGAGGATCACCCTGTTATATGATTTGTATGCCATTATAGCTGTCAGCAGTTGATGATTTTTAAAGGAGTCAATAACTAAGTGTGGTACCACATAGCCATTGTATATATTTGCCATATTAGATTTGTCAAAGTCCAAAGTGTGTTATTAATTGTGTATATATATTGAACCTTATTTTTATATAAAGAATTGTGTTAATGCATAACATAGTGTGTGGACATTTGTGGGGCTCTTGGGAACTACACTGTACTTAAAAACCAGCCTGCATTACATCCTGAGAGCTTAAGTCTTGGTTGCTTGGCCATAGCTACCAGATAGAGAATCTTGGTTGGGGTGCTCTGTGCTTCTACTCTGCCATTTAGAAGGCATGAGTACAGATGCCCCCCTCCAGTCTTTACACTACCACAATCATCAGGCCTGACAAAGACGCATACACAGCCCTCCCTATCACACAAATTATTGAACTGCAGTGTAGGGCACCCCAAGAGGAGCAGAACAAATGACTCAAACGTGGATGCATGCAATCACCTACAGATCTCTTATGGAGACAGCAGAGTAGATGGAAGGTATTAATGCACATGAACTTATTGCATACAGCCTATGAGCAGTTATATTTCCCCAGAGTTAGCTCTAAACAGCACATTGCAGCGGCCATTCAGGAGGATTGATTTGTCCAAACTTGCATGAGCAACTAGCAAAGATGGTGGTCGAATGCACAACGTGTCAAGTGTTTAGTACAGTGATGACACTGAGAAGTCTTTGAGCAACATTGCCCCACCCTGTCGGCCCATTCCGAGAGCTGCACATTGATTATGTAGACTTGGGAGAAAGATGCAATAGGGCACGATATTAAATTATTGTGGTGTGTCTTTTATCAAGGTGGGTTGAGGCCAGCCCATGTGCCCACCCAGCCGCTAAATGTGCTGCTAAATTCCTCATCCGGGAAGTATTACCACGTTCGGGAGTGTGTGATGTCCTGAGGTCAGATAACAGCACTCATTTTTTCAACGAGTTGTTCAAAGAAATCACAGCCCTGTTAGGAATAAAGCATTGAATGTGCTCAATTTACCACCAACAAGCAAATGGGTTGGTGGAGAGAATCAACAACCTCCTTAAAAGCATGCTATCCAAACTATGCAACTGGGTGTATTGCCTGCACCAGGCCCTGCTCTACCTACACACATCACCCAGTAAGGACCACCACCTGTAACCACATGAAATAGTGACTGGCAGGCACATGAAGACACTCCTATCACCGATCAGGAGAGCATCAGATGCTCATAGGGTAGCAACAATTCTGTGGGAAGAATTCAGGCAGTACCTGTCCCAACTAACACGTGCGATAAAATGTATCGCAAAACAAATGGTGCCGTCACACACAGAGGAAATACAGAAGACTGCCCCACTAACCGACATCACCCCTGCATAACCATTGTTGCCTGTGGAATGGGTCTATGTCACAAGCTTTGTGCGAAAATGGAACAACCCCAGGATCCATGGACCCTATAAAGCAGTGTTTTCACCCCTCACACAGTAAATGTGAAGGGGCTAAGATATTGGATACACCTCTCTTATGTTCACATTGCGCCAAAGGACACCACACCAGGCGTCCAGACAGAAAAACACAACACTACCTCAAAACAGTAGCTCTATGCTGACCATATTTGTGCATGTGAGAAATTTTATAGCACATGCTGCTAGAGCACGAGCTATGTAAACTGTAAAACTCTCTCTCTCTCTCTTTCTCTCTCTCTCTCTCCCTTTCTCTCTCTCTCTCTCTCTCTCTCTCTCTCTCTTCTCCCCATCCCCCACCCTTCCTGTTCATCTCCAAAATTCGCAGGTACAACAATGATGGAGATGGCACCGCTGAGAGATTCTTCGAATATAGATAGAAATAGCATTAGTAATACCAGGGCCTACAGTTATGACTATGGCCTTCATTTTACAGCAATTTTGTTTACAACACTTATGTTTGCATTAAGCAGTTATTAGAGGGCATCTTTTATCTGGGCTGGCCATTTAAAGAAGGGGGGGTGGGGTTTAAATGGACCTGGAAAATGAGTACATCCTTAAATGTTACATGACTATTTTTTAAACGGGACTACAATACCCTCCAATGTTACTATATTTATTTCAACTGTAACTGAAGTACCATCCACTGTCCTTAGTTTTACCCCTATCTACTCCACAGTGACTAAAACTGCTCAAACCCCTACCTCCTTCCCTGTCACAATAATAAGTTCCAGCCCAAACCTGAACACGAATGAAAGAAAGAATGAAAGTGTACCAGTAAAGTTTACCAACCAACATGGCAACCAACGGATCAATGTATAATGACACCCTTGCAAATAGTAGCAGCTTCCAAGCCACAATATACAATAGTAACTACTAATGCCCAGTGTAAAAAGGTCCCTATGTAATGCCAACAGCAATGGAAATATTACTAAGGACGCAATACCAGTAGGAAAAATGCCTGTGTTGCGCAGTAGCAGAAAGAAAAGGCAAGCACAACATAAATTTGATGTATATTATGGTTTAGGATTAGATGCAGTGCAAGACATTTGTCCTCCTGAACACTCGAACAGTTGGTACTCCAACCTGGGTGCAATGGGAAGGCACATGACTAATGGGAGTTGCTACGTCTGTTCCTTAATACTGCACGCATGTGGGGCCCCCAACATCTTAGTACCACAATAAGTACCCATAATAGAGACACAATGCCTGATTCATTTTGCAGTATATAGGATCAAAGGCACTTTCTAGACATGCAACGTCCACCTAGAACTCATCGAGCCAGACATCCGAAAATTCAAAACGAGTTCCACCAATCCCAACTGTTTTAAGGAGGCGCACCTGGCAATACAAGTGGCAAAGTATACAAACAATAAATGGCAAGAGACAACTCTCATGTGTATGGCAGAAGGACTTGTAGGATATCCAGAAAAAACACTAGATCTTGTAGAACAAGCATGCACACAAATATGGACAGAGCATGTCACAAAACTGACATGGATTCTAGCAATCGAGAAGCCAGTGATGCACCAAGAAGAAAGATACAAACTATGTATTTACAGTGAAGGAACTGTTTCAGTGGGATCAAACAGATGGTGTAACAGAACTATGCTAATTCCAGATCTCAGAAAAGGCACTGTGGTGTTATTGGCTTACTACTGGGTTTACGGCCAGCAGGTGGACTTGCACCTCCTGCCTTCTTGGAGGTTCTATTGTGCACTTACAATTCTGCACCCGGCCCTGCTAGTAGTACCAGAAGAACACCTAAAGGGGGGATACTTGCCTGATGAAGAGCAGAAAGTGCCCCTGACCAGAGAAGTACTGCCCAGCATGCCACCTGCAGACTTCCGCATCCTCCCTGAAAAGGAATGTCATGATCAGCTGAGAAGAAAGAAACAGTCCTCAAATTATTTATCTTAAGACTCATCCAACCTGCTCACATAGATACCTGATGAATACAAGCTTTATAATTCAGCAGAGACATTTTTTTGCATCCTTAATACCCAGCATCCAGACACGAGCAAATGCAAAGTGGCTGCAGATAGTTCGGTGGGAGGTGATCCAGCTGGCAAACAATACTGAACAAGGGTTCAATGTCTGAAAAGTTGAACTAAGGGCCCTAAGACTAATGACTATGCAAGTCGTTACATGTTGGCTCTCCTAATGGCTATGAGGGGAGGTGTTTGCAAAAAGATCGGGAGTTCATATTGCACATTCGTACCTTCTGAAGATTCTGAAATTGGGACACTATCACACGCCATTGCAGCAGTGCATGAACCCAGGGTGAAAATGAAGAAGGAAGCTCGGGTCCAGGAAGAAGACTGGTTCACCATGGCATTTAACTGGGTTCCATCATGGCCTGGAACATTGATAAAAATACTGGTCCCCATCTTCATGGTTATCCTGGTGATCTTTTGCACGTGCCAATTGGGTCTCCTGTATTGTGCCAAAGCTGTGTCTAATCACACAATGATTATGGTCAGCATTGGAAATAATAAGGTACCTTGTGATAAAAAGGAAGTAATAAAATACACAAAACACAAACAAAGATTACTAATAATAAGTATTATGTATTTGTAAGATTGAGGTAACTAGAAAATATTTTAAAATGACATTTTTTCTCACTACTTATACAGGAATTAACACACTTGCCAAAGTTTCATTAACGTTCACAGATGTCATAAAACAGGTCTAATACGAGTGCTTTTAAACTGTTAAGTCTATCTTTCAAATAGAGGGCTCTTTGGGCTACAGTTTATTGCACGCTAGTACGAATAGGGTTACGTTACCAAAACATGGTGACAGGGGTTTGCATGTGGAAATAGAAGATGGCTAATCAGCGGCACGCATACCATGACAACGAAAGACAACATTAGGTCAATGGCGACGGCATTCTTGCATACAAGAAATGCCAATGAGTATGAATAGATTTATGTAACATAATGATAATATTATTTTTGGGCAATTCTAGAAGCCAAGTTACATTTAGTAACAAGAATAATTGGCAGTACTTAGGACACACCGTATTCTGGCTTTAACAGACACTTTAGCATTGAGTAAAAAGGGGAAATATTACAGAACCCCTTTACACCCATCATGCACGTGAAATACAAGTAGCAGAGAAGTAATCAGAGACATTAGCCTTATCATTGCACTATAAATAATGTATTAATAAAAAGGATCATACAATATTATGAACCCAAGTTTGAAGCAAATAAGGCAACCATATGGGAATCAATGCATAACCGTCTTATTTTCACAGGAATTTGTCCCATTAATTACAAGTCGAAATATAAAGAACTCGGAAGACTGGTGGTAAAATTTCAATTATCTGTTTGTATGGAATCTCCTACAGTAGTAAATCTAGCAATATGTTTATAATTAGACACATGTTACGTTAATCTTACAATATGTGGAATAAGGGGATGCATTGGGATGAATGTGACAAAGCTCATAAAAGGTTAATACTAAGGTTATTAGCTATACCCATTATTCAGTGACAGCTCATAAATTGAACTTGCCTAGTAACCATGACACTGAAAGGCTAAGAACCAAATGATCAGTATACCAATTCTGGAACAAAAAGATTTTTTCTCACATGTGTTTTCTCTCTATTCTCTTTTCCTTACTCCCATTAATCCTCCCTTACACCAACCCCGAATGTCTGTCATTTACCTTACATGTACTATTTTCAAATTGTGTTGCTTTGGACATATGCAATTTGCTTACATGTATGATCTTTAATAATTGTTTTACTCTCTAACATACTGCTTATATATATGTTTTGTGTGTGATATAATGGATTTATATATATTTTTTTATTGGAATTCATAAATGTTATGTTATGTTATGTTACTTGGCATTTATATAGCTCCTTATGTATCACTGGTATGACCTCAAAACGCTGGTAGGTTGAACGCCCTCGGGAACCGCAGTTCAAGTCAGTAGAGAAAGAGAGAGTGGTGTGGTGCGTGGGTGCACCGGATATGTGTGCAGCTGGTGTGGTTATTGCATGATAGCTGCTTCTTAGCGGTATGTGTGGCACTGAGGAAATCAGTTGGGTGTGAGGAGACGCCTAAGCTAGCCGTAATGTGCTCAGCTAGCTGTGTTTTATTAGGATGATGAGGTGTTTGTGGGGTCATGTGACTATGAAAACAGCTAGGCCGAATGGGTCATAACATAGCTGTGTTCTAGTTGAAAGGTGGTGTATAGGAGAGAGTAAGCGTAGTAGTGTGATATGGTGATTTTGAGCAAAGCGCCTGCGACCAAGCACGAGAGCAGGTCAGGGCCATACATAGTGGCACACATATATAAAGCGAGAGGATGGATAGGGCAAACATGTGATACCGATAACATTGGGATACAGGTACATAGCATATATATATATATATATACGGTAGTGGCCATATAGTTATGGTTAAGTTGCTGTTTCCATAGGAAGAGCACTTTTTGGGCGGCTTATAACTTCGCTCTCCCTGCACGGATCCTCACCAAACTTTGCAAAAAAAGTAGTTGGGTCACTCAGAACTTTTTTGCAAAGTTTGGTGAGGATTCGTCCAGGGGGGGAAAAGTTATAGGGGGGGTCCCAAAACTTTTTTTTTTCCCATAGACTGAATGGGAAAAAACTTTGCGCATGGCTACAGCCGGAACCGCTGGACGGATTTACACCAAATTTGCGGCAGGAGCGGCGGCCTGGTCCCAAAAGCGTGCTTTTGTAAATTTGGTGTAAATCTGCCCAGTAGTTTTTTTAAAAATGACCAAAATGTAAGGCAAAAAAATTAGTGATATCTGCGTTCGCTTCGCGGACGGACTTCCCTGTTCGCTCCGCGGACAGCACCCCGATTGGCCCATGGCCTTGCGTCATCTCCGCGGACATGCGACGTGTTCACTGATTGGACGGCGAGGGGCGTGGAGCGCGTCAGATTTTCTGTGGCGCCCGCCATCTTGTATTCGCAGTCGACGGCGTACAGCGCAGTGAAATGTGGATAAAAAATTGTATTTAGTGCCGTGTGTTGGTGTGTAAGAGTGTTTGGGGAGGGTGGGGGACTACGAGGTAGGTTCAATGTTTTTTTTTTATGTGGTAGACATTTTTGTTGCGTTCGATTTGTCCGCGGAGAACACGGCTGTTCTGACATTTTGTAAATAAACTAAATGGTGCGGTGTTTAGAGGACGGAGTATGTGTCATTTTTGTTCGCAAGGAAGGTAAAAATGAGCTATGAACACTCGCGGTGTACTTAATTGTTCGTAAATACACAAACTGGGGGTGTCCTCAGGACGCTGTCCGTATTGTAATCTGTCTAGTTGAATGTGTTCTAAGAACACTCGCAGTGCCCCGAAATGGTTGCAATTACACAAAATGGGGGTGTTCTGAGAACGTTGTTTGTATTGTTCGTTGTCCGGGTAAAAGTGTTTTAAGAGCACTCCTTTTGTTCGCTAATAGTACAATTTCCTAGGGGCGTCAACCGACTTTTTGTCCACTAAAGAAACGATAAATCCGGCTGGTGTGCGCCGACATTATGTGATAGTCCTATGACTGGCGCTATTGACCTGGCTGACTTGCTTTTGCGACACTAAATCATATCTCCCGCCCCTAAGCCTGATATTATCAAAGCATTCATATTCCCGCCTTTCTCCGTGACGTTACAGGGTGCGTAATGAAACGCGCCCAGTCGTCTCCAGTACTACGCGACTTTACACAGAACCCGGAAGACAACACACATTATGTCACAACACAGCGCGCCACAATTCGGAATATGAAACTGTGATTTAAAAGCAAAGAGCAAGATTGTAAATGTTGTAAAGTACATTTATTTGACATCAAATGTTTAGAGAATATTCAGCAATTTGCATTTGTCTTTGTTGTCGATCCGCAAAAGTTCATGTTGAGACACGCGATGTTCCTTTGCGGTACAGACAGTGTTAGATCAGCTTACAACTCAGTGCGCCACAATTCGGAATATGAAACTGTGGTTTAAAAGTAAACAGCAGGATTGTACATTTGGTAAAGTACATTTATTTCACATTAAATGTTTAGTGAATATTCAGCGATTTGCTATTGTCTCTGCTGTCGATCAGCAAAAGTTTATTTGGAGCCACGCGTTGTTCCTTTGCGGTAGATAGGCTGTTGGTTTATGATAAAAGCAGTAAATGGTCGCTCTGATAATCGGAAGGTTGCTCCAACAACGAGCCATTAGACCACCCTATTGGTTGGTATGTTGTTTGTAGCCACTAGTACTGCGTAAGGGCATATTGGTCCTTGGCGATTGTCCCATAAAATGGTGAGGGTCATGAAGTTGCATATTTGGACTTGCACCTGGCAGTTGAAGACCCCATCCGCTGGAGTCTGTAAATCGTGACATAGACAAAATGGGGCCACGTACTTGTTTTAAAAACATAAATTAGTCTCACCAGCCGATCTTCATTAAAAATCATCATTTTATTTATTCGGGCGTGAAACTATTTGCTATCGAAGATAGTGCAACAGAGTATGTTAATAATAAAATAATAATATTTTCCCATTCATATAGCGCTAAGAACCGTGAGGTATGCAAGCGGGGCTTATTATTAACAACAGTGTGTGGTGCTCATTTATCGACCACGGAAGGATGAAAGGCTGAGTTTGGCCTTGCCGGGATTCAAACTTGCGTTAGCAAGCTGTGCACAGATGTCAAAGCGAGCGCTGTACTCGCTGTGCCACTTGACAGGCTACAGTGGAGTGGCACAGCGAGTAGAGCGCTTGACCGCCTTTAGGCTGGTTAAATTATTTCTATTAACCCTCCCTGTGTCGTCTGCCTTTTTCAGAGCCCTCTAAACGACAGGGGATCAATTCGGCGGTGATAGTGCGTGGTAGAAAACATTATGCCACCTTCAACGAACAAGTTCAACTTGAGCGGTCTTTAATGCTACGCTATTGTAATTATATTTGGTATAAAGTAATCTAAAGGGTTACTTACAGTACAATTGCAATTTCCATTGTCTACGAGTGGTGCAGTCCCAAAATACGACTCCGTGTGTGCCAACGATCTTTCGTATACTGATATAATATATAAAAGTGGTTTCGTTTCAGAAATTTCATCTTTATCTTCTATTCTTTTAGTCTTTTAGCAACACTCCTTCAAGAGAAGTCTTTCATCACAATCTCTGTCTGTCAAGGTCAAAACACAATACAACCTTATAGTCCGCTTCGTGAGCCTAACCGGGGCCCGAGAAAAAAATGGAAGCAGCTGACCTTCACTGTGAACAAGCATAAATTCTTACTTTGCAACATTCTGTGTAAAGCCATCTGTAGAAGTTGTGGAAGCAGCTGACCTTCACTGTGAACGAGCATAAATTCTTACTTTGCAACATTCTGTGTAAAGCCATCTATAGAAGTTGGTTTTTGCATGCCATGTTTGTATATTGTTTGCGTGATATTAAAAAAACTTTGTTAAAGGGACGTTATGGTTAAGTTGCGCTACTAAAAACCTATGAAATTCAGTGAAAAAACTTTGTTAAAGGGACGTTATGGCTCAAAGTAAAACCGGAAAACTCCTGAAATTCGCCAGTTATGGTAACATAAGCAACCATAACTCGCGCCACCGTGCACTGCTAACACTAACACCTAGGACATCAAAGATGACATCACAAATGTCATTGATGACATCACTGTTGACATCACATGGCTGGCTCTCCCTTTTTATCCTTTACTGACATATCGAAGCCACATAGTTTTCTTCAGTAACAGTCAGGAAGTAAAAATTGAAAAGGTACTATATTTGTAGACTTAGGGTCCTGTCACATCATATGAAACATATACATAGCGGAAGATACAGGCTTGAAAGAGAGCAATCCTTTCTGTGCATGAAGATAATCATTATGGTTATCAGCACTTTCTCATAGTTTTATTTTTATTACTTATTACCATCCCTCTATATGCTCATATTTGTATACATTATACTCAATCTCCATAGAGTGAATGGGAAAAATGTTTTGCTCGCGCATAAAGCCCAAACCGCTGGACGGATTTCCACCACATTTGGACCAGGAGCAGCGGCTTGGTCCCGAAAGCGTGCTTTTGCAAATTTGGTGAAAATCCGTCCAGTAGTTTTTTTTTAAATGACCAAAAAGTAGGTTAAAAAAAAATTAGTGATATCTGTGTTCGGTTCGCGGACCCACTTCCCTGTTCGCTCCGCGGATAGTGTCCTGATTGGCCAATCGTCTTGCGTGATGTTCGCGGACATGCAACGTGTTCGCTGATTGGACGGCGTGGAGCGTGAAGCGCGTCAGATTTTTCGGTAGCGCCCGCCATCTTGGATTCGCGGACGTCTGCGGACAGCGCGGTGAAACCTTGTTCAAAATGTGTATTTAGTAGAGTGTGTTGGTGTGTAGGAGTGTTTGGGGAGGGTGGGAGTGTATGAGATAGGATGAAAGTTGTATTTTTTATGTGTTAGACGTTCTTTTTGTATTTGATTTGTTTGCGGACATCACGGGTGTTCTGAAATGTTCTAAATAAACTGACTGGGGCGTGTTCTAATGACTCAATATGTGTCCGTTTTGTTCGCAAGCAAAGTGAAACTGTTCTAAGAACACTCGCCGTGTCCGGGGAGTGTTCGTAGGGGGTGTCCTGAGGACGCTGTCCGTATTGTTCTCTGTCAAGTTGAATGTGTTCTAAGAACACCCGCGGTGTCCTGAAATGTTCGCAAATAAACAAAATGGGGGTGTTCTGAAGACATTTTTGAGAACACTCCGGTGTCCTGGAATGTTCGTAGGGGGTGTCCTTAGGATGCTGTCCGTATTGTTCGTTGTTAAGTTGAACGTGTTCTAAGAACTATCACGTTGTTCTGAAATGTTCGTAGGGGGTGTCCGGAAAACGGTGTCCGTATTGTTCGCTGGCAAGTTCAAAGTGTTCTAAGAACACTCACATTGTTCGCGGACATTAAAAGTTTCCCATAGATCATAGTTGAAAAGTTTGACTATATGGATGTGATATGCTGCAGTGGTTGTTGCCAGGGCATAGAGTCTTGGGTGCAATGGCCATTTGGCCATTGCACCCAAGACTCTATGCCCTGGCAACAACTACCGCAGCATATCACATTCATATTTGCTTATAACTTTGGGTGAAAAACAAATGTATAAGGAACAACAGTATTAGATACTATGGATGTGATATGCTGCTATGGTTGTCCTTATTATTGTATACTTACTGTTTGGTCTAATAATGGGAGTCCATGTTTTTCTTCTTCATTTCTGTGATAAAAGAAAATAGCATGTTAGTATTAGTATTTTGAAATGACTTATTACATTGTATAAGCAATATACTTTTATTTTTTTTCGACCCTCTTATTTAGTAGAGTACAAATCAGAGTACTGTGCAATTTGCTCAGTTTCTGTATTTGTTGCTAAAATCATTGGGTCTGTGGGAGAAAACAAAAACCATGTTGGATTAAAAAAAAAACCTTTTTCTGTTATGCTACAGTTTATTTGTTTGTTTGTTTTCTGTGTTCACTTGTTGTTTCTGGCTAATGCTTTATACTTTGCTTTGTTGTATTTTTTTTGGAGCAGTAACAGATTCTTCATTTGTTTTGATATTATAACATTTTGGAGCAGTTAGATTCCAATTGGCGTATTCTAGCTGTCTATTTTTTTAAATATATTTTAGTGGTTTTGATTTATCTATTTGGATAGTGTTAAATTTTGGGACAGTTAGATACCAATTGGCGTATTCTAACTGTGTATTTTTTGGCCTAATTTAGTGGTATTCATTTATCTGATTAGTTGTTGTAGAATCTTTGAGCTGTTAGATAGCTTTTGGAGTATTCTAACAGTTTATTTTTTTTAACACAAATTTACTTAAGGGTTTAAATACAGTTTATTTATCAAATTTTGGTTTTAAGAACATCAAATAAGCGTTTGCAAGATTTGCTGGTAATCTCTGCTTTAGAGTAATGGTACCATCATTACATTCAGACCATCCACATTTCTTTTTTATATATGCCGTGTAGTGCCCTGAATTGGTTGTGGCTCCTGCGTGGTAGATTATACCTATTGTTGTGAAGGTTTTCTTACCAAGTGATATTTGACTATGTGTGAATCCAGTCAGCTTGCAGTTGTTTTTGGTACCATCTGCATTGTAACGCAGAAGCATTAGTATTACGTATTTACTATGTGTTTTTATTACTAACGTGGAGCGATTATCTGAATTGCAGGTAGAGCATAATCTACCATGGTTTGCATTTTGTACAAGTTGCTGAAATGGAATGGATTCACAATTTGGTATTGATATATATATGAAGCGTTCATTGGGAATTTCTTCTTGTGTCACATTGTTGCACAGAGTGCATGTATGTTTCCACATGTATGAAATCTAGAA
This sequence comes from Ambystoma mexicanum, assembly GCF_040938575.1. NCBI lineage: Eukaryota > Metazoa > Chordata > Amphibia > Caudata > Ambystomatidae > Ambystoma > Ambystoma mexicanum. The sequence goes on from NC_090922.1 coordinate 1,401,187,359, forward strand.
GATTTCCTTTATAGATATGTTTTAGTTTTCCAGTACTTGTAGTAAGTACATTAAAAATTCTTGTTGATCTTCCTGTGAGTTCATAGTGAATTTCACCATTCCAGCACAGTAGTCCAATTCTTGTCTTATTCCAAAAACACTATATGTGTTGTCAGGATTGTTTTTTGCGTTTCTATGAAGTACTAACATTTGCATACACAATGGGTCTCTAAAGTGTAAGTAAATGTTGTCAACAATTGGTGGTAATTGAAATAGAATATTCATTGCTACATTTGCATAGCAACTTTCACCAACTATATTTGAGAATTTAAATGGTCCAGGTAGTTCTGTATCTAACTGCTTTTTTTGGAGTTTGTCTTCCTTCTTTAAAGAAGTACCTGGTTTACTTTCTCTAATTGATTCTTTTTTGTTTGTGGTACTTGATGAAGTATTAGTTTCTTTTACTCTCTTTGGAGGATTTGCAGTGACGTCCTGTTGCATTTCTGTTTGATTTAGTTTTCTTTTACAACGTTTTAGTTTTTGTGGATCAGAATATGTGTTTAGATGGGGAGTGTATAGTGAGCGAAGTCTATTATATTCTAAAATGCAAGTTATATCAGCGTTTATTTTACTTGCATCAAAGTTGATTAGAAATAGACCGTCAAGTGTACGTAAGCGTGATAGTGCTACGTAGCTCATGCCTTCTTTAAAGACTGTGTTACCAATATCTATCATTGCTTTGTCTAGGGTAAGACCTTGTGATTTATGAATCGTGACTGCGTATGCAAGAGTTAGAGAAAATTGTTCTCTGCGTACATACATATCTTTGAAGAGAAGGAATCTAGCTGTTGAGCGTCCTATCCGTTTTACTTCTGAAAGTTTGTCAAAGAGTATATTGACAAACTGAATTTTGTTGTCACGTGGGTATGTTTGAAAGCCAACAACTGTACCCAGTGCTCCATTAACTAGTCATTGGTCCACGTCAAGGTTACGTTTAAGCATTCCTCTGCAATTTAAGGATAATTTTAACATCTTTTCTAAGCCTGCTGTGTTTGAGATTGATTTTTCTAAATTATTTAGTCTTGTTATGGCTTGGTCACACATGGGTAGTGTCATACCATGTACATCTAGTTTGTCTGTGGCGCTAATTTCCATTATTGGTTGCATTTCTTTACTTAACATTATTTCATTGAATTTGAGACAGCTTGCAAGAGTTGGCATTAAGGCCATACAATTGACATTTTTGTGGGCTAATTGTTCCATAACATCTGTAGCACATGCATTATCGCCATAAAGTGCATTAATGTGCCGGGTTTTCAATATTGCTTCTGCTTCTTTAGAAAGTATACCAACTCTGATACTTTTTAAAATGTTGGCATAAGTGAGATCTGCAGATTGCCGCAAGTTTTCTGTTAATTCTCTGTATTGGAAATGTTGCCAAAGGTTGACATTTCCAATGCTGCCAACAGTTTTACGGCAGAGTTTGCGTCCTAATGTTTTAAAAATAGTCTCACATTTTACTGGTGTTAATTGAATCAGATCTCCAAAAACAATAATGTGTTTTCCTGCAAAGAGCTATTCATAGTCTGTTTTGAGTACTTCTTGTAATCTGAGGTGAATCAAAGCTAACATCAGGTTGGAGACCATGCTCACTTCATCTATTAGTAGCATTTTCATTTGTTTCAATACTCTGCGTAATTCCATTGCAGCTTCTGCAGAAAGTTTGTAATAGTCTAATTTGTTCTGGTGTTCTACTGGTAATAGTAGTAATCGGTGTAATGTAACATCACCTATGTTGTAGGCAGCTAAACCTGTGGGGGCAGTGACAACCGCTGACAGTTTGCTGTTTGTCAATTGTTGAAGGAACTTACTAATGATTTTGATTAGGAATGTTTTGCCAGAACCAGCTTTACCACTGACGTACAGTAGTATAGGTTTATAATTATGGCAGGAACATTCTTTATTTTCATGTTTTACACCATGTGCAATTTGTTTTGTTACTTCTTGAAAAATGCTACTTTGCTCATTGTTTAGTTTTGATTGTAGTGTAGTTAAGTCTTCCTTATCTTCATACTGACACATGGTGTTTTCTACTTCTATCATAGCTATTTCTGCCTCATGTGTTATTAGTGGTTCTCCCAGTGGTTCTTGGTTTCCTGTTACAGAAGGTTGACTACTGTCAGGAGTATCCTTATCTAGTTGGGCTTGGAGTTCTTCTTCATGTTGCTGTTCATTGTGCAACATTGTTTTGTACTGTGTAACTTTTACATCAGTTATAGTGCTTTCATTTGCTTTGAAAGCATCCTCATATGTGTCATAGTTATCTTGTAATTGTTCTTCTTTTCTCCATTGTTTGAAGAGTTGTAGCAGGGACATGTAATATACTTCTTTATGTTGAGGAGTTTTCAATGACAATTTGATATGATTAATTAAATTTGGTTTAGTGAGTTTAACTAAGCTGCCTTCACAGTTTGTCACTTTATATTTACCTTTTTTTTTCATCAGGTTTCATATTATTTTTGCATGTGTAGTTTTGGGCTATTTGGTATAGACACATGTTTTCCAAAGTATTACTTCTGTTTGGGTAGTATGTGTCCAATAAATTAATTTTTAAAATGTCTTGGCTGTTGGGATCATGTTTGGCTATTGTTTCTATATCTTCATATGATTTTAGAACTCTTTTTCTAGATTTAGCTGGACCAAGACTTAGCCATACTATATTTTCAGATTTACCATACAATGAAGTACCAGTTAAATGATCAGCTGCTTCATAAGATCCACATTCTCTATGGGTGAGCATTTTTATGCCCAAGCTGTATAATTTCTGAGATACTGTTTTATCTGATGACAGGTCATTCCAGAGGTCTTGGAGCTCTGTCTTTTCTGCTTTACTTAAGTATGCTGTGACATATCGTGCAACTGCAGTAGAATTGTCTGCAATGTACTGCACATCTATGTTTGCATTCCATAAGTGGGCAATGATTGCATTATAATCATTGATATATTTTTCTTCTTCTTTTCTTTTTATGTAATATGTATTTTTAGGTGATTTACCTTTAACACTATGTCTAACTGAAGACATGAGGTTGTTCACTTGACCTGTATTTGTAACTGGTCTAGGGAAACCAAATCGGCATTTGGTGTAGTATTTCCCTTTGTTTTTGTACTCAGTGGGTCTGCTCTTGTTCTCAGTACTGTTGTGTTTGTGAAGTAATTATGTTGGAAGCTAATTTATTTTCTTGTGGTATATTTCATTTTAGAACATAGTGCATTTAAATGAATGGTTAGTGTGTTGTATATATGGGTTACATTTCTTATGTATTAGTACATATAATGTGTTTGTGTGCTTTTTTTTGAATTTGTTAAATGTTCCTATGTTATGATCTAACAATCAAACATACCACCCCAGAGTTTTTTAGGTAGTGGTACTGTTCTTCGAACATGTCCGCGAACATTAAATGAGTTCGCGGACATCAAGTACAGTAGAAGAGATTCAGTCAGTTCCATATGATATGTATATAAAGTGAAAGTCATTATTGTTAAGTTGCACTACTAAAAACCTACGAAATTCAATGAAAAAACTCTGTTAAAGGGACGTTATGGTTAAGTTGCGCTTCTAAAAACCTATGAAATTCAGTGAAAAAACTTTGTTAAAGGGACGTTATGGTTAAGTTGCGCTACTAAAAACCTATGAAATTCAGTGAAAAAACTTTGTTAAAGGGACTTTATGGTTAAGATGCGCTACTAAAAACCAATGAAATTCAGTGAAAAAACTTTGTTAAAGGGACGTTATGGTTCGAAGTAAAACCGAAAAACCCTTGAAATTCGCCAGTTATGGTAAGCTAAGCAACCATAACTCGCGCCACCACCGTGCACTGCTAAGACTAACACCCAGGACATCAAAGATGACATCACAAATGTCATTGATGACATCACTGATGACATCACATGTCTGCCTCACTCTTTTTTCTTTTGCTGACATATCTAGGCCACATGGTTTTCTTCAGTAACAGTCAGAAACTAAAAATTGTATTTTATTTGTAGACGTATCCTTCAAGTAGGTTCTTACAGTAATTCCCTTAGAGTCCAGTCACATCATATGAAATATATACATATGAGAAGACACAAGCTTGAAAGACAGCTATACTTTTTGTGCATAAAGATAATCAATAGACTTATGAGCACTTTACGATAGTTCTATTTTTTTTATGGCTGTACTTTCCCTGTATAGGGTCATATTTGTATACATTGTACTCACACTACTTTCCTTAGGGTCCAATCACATCAAGTGATACATATACATAGGGTAAATAGCAGCTTTGAAACAGAGCAATCATTTATTTGCATGAAAATAATCAGTTAAGTTATGAATTGTTTCTGCTACTACTTGTGCTTTTTTGCTAACTTCACTTTCCCTGTATATACCCATATTGGTATGTGTTCTTGTGTCTTTGTGTTTTGTCTATAGTAATGCAATTATGTAATACATGTGTTTTATTAGCTACTTATTACATATTTCACAGTACACAAAAATCTATTAAGAAAACAATTATCATTTAATTATTCAACATATTAACATTACGAATATTATACCTTCATCTTGTACGCTGCACACAATGTTATGTTTCTGTATGAGTAGCTTAGTATACTAGATAGAACCCCATAATAGAATGCTATTTATATCAATGCATCATTCAATGCACTAATTAGGGTATGATATTTATTGCAATGATCCTTGACACATTTTTCGCAATATTATAATAAGAATCCCTTGTACACATATTTCATGAATACTACATACACATGTGATGTCATCAGTGATGTCATCAATGACATTTGTGATGTCATCTTTGATGTCCTGGGTGTTAGTCTTAGCAGTGCACGGTGGTGGCACGAGTTATGGTTGCTTAGCTTACCATAACTAGCGAATTTCAAGGGTTTTTCGGTTTTACTTGGAACCATAATGTCCCTTTAACAAAGTTTTTTCACTGAATTTCATAGGTTTTTAGTAGCGCAACTTAACCATAACGTCCCTTTAACAAAGTTTTTTCACTGAATTTCTTGGTTTTTAGTAGCGCAACTTAACCATAACGTCCCTTTAACAAAGTTTTTTCACTGAATATATATATATATATATATATATATATATATATATATATATATATATATCATAAATAGGAGATACAGAGATATACAGAGATATATCCATTCCATCCAATCCATCTACTCTGTTCTTTCCATCCACACCGTTCACTCTATCCTTTCCATCTGCTCCATTCACCTTTTCCATCTGTTCCATCCGTGCCATCCTTTCATCCATTCCATCTTTTCCATCTACTTCCGTTCCATCCGCTCTAACCGCTCCATGCACTCCATCCTCTCCATCCACTCCATCTGTTCCCTCCACTCCATCCGATCCGTCCGGTTCATCCGAAGCAATAAGCCCTGATTTGATAAAGGCAAACGCCCGAAACACGTGTCATCAGAGGGGCACTTTTTTGAGGTACCTTTAAATATCTACTGATGAAACTTAACTTGAGACATGTCCTTTTATCTATTTTGAGCAGCTTCTTGGATTTTTTGTCGCTATTCTCCACTGAGACGCGACAAGATTGTGAATAACTGATGATTAGTAACAATAGATAGACAAGAATCTTGAGACAATTACAAGTGACTATAGAGGAGTCGCCAAGCATACCAGTAATAAAGATAAGAGCCCTTGTTTTCTACAAATTAATTTTATACATAACTCTGCCATACAGTTTATTTTTCCTCTTCCTCCTCATACCTCTATTTCTCCCTCTCTTATATCAATCTCTTGGCTTTCTTTTGATTCATGTATCCTGCTTCATTTTCTTCGCATTGTCTTTAAATGTATTTATGAACGTGCTCCTCTCTATTCCTATACCCTCATTTCTTGTTATGTACCCTCTCTCACCTCCGTTCTCAAGTCCAGTTCGCCTCACAATTCCTAAACCTCCCTCCGCTGAATCTCTCTTTATCTCATTCTCTCTTTCTCACCCTTTAACACTGGAAAGCTCTACCTCTAGCCTTCAGTTCCTCTTCCTATCTAACCATTTTTCGTTATCCCCAAAGATTGTCTTCTTCTTGAGTTATATTTGGATCATAATGCTATTGTCATTATATGCTGTACCGATATCATTCTTGTGTGGAGCTTCAGCACTTTTGCAAAAGGGCTCTATACATTCCAGTAAGCTACAAATACAAATAATAAAGTGCATGAATGCGTGAAACACATTTCGGCTGTAGACATATATCATTGGTCAAATGCCAAGTTTATTGTTGTGTACAATATTTGTTGGACTGTGTGATGATCAGAGACATGCTGAAATAATGTTTTATTTTAATAGCAAATTCAGTCATTCTCATAAAGATTTCTATTCTCATAGGGATTTCTTTGTAATTAGTTTCAGAAGGGGCCTGGGAATTCGACTATAATCTCCCTCCCCGCCCCCCCATGAGAAGCCCAGCTCTTCCTGGTTAAGAATAATAAAGCCTTTTTCAGACTAAAGGCAGTTCTGCACAGCACAGTTGTCTATATAACCCTACTTAAATATGCATGCTGAAAGAAGGGGTGCTTGAAATGTTCCTGGAATATGGTTGTTCCCATATTACTTTACACAGAATTGCAAGAGAACTAATATTGCTCAGTTGGTTGCAAGCATTATTGCAATGCTGAGTTTTTTTTCTTGTGTCTGACTAGGTTGAGAGTGGTAGATTCTTGATGTCTTCTGCCCACTGATTGGGTAGGTGCATTCTTACTTTGATGTAGCCTTTTTTAATAAGAGATTGCATGTTTGTCTCCAAGAAAGATTAACCCATTCAAGTGTCTCAGAGGAATGTGCCAATTTGTCCAGCACTAGACAAAGAAGGCAATAAGAAATTCACTTGAAGTCCACACTGCGCATTGCGGACTGCTTAAGCGACAAAGTAAACATTGTGACTGCACCAGGCATAGGAGAGCATTAGAATGGGTTTTCTTCACACCCACTCATCAATAGCTGATGATCAATATCTGCTGTACATCATGGCCATATAGTAAGTGATGTGTGATGAAATGACTATCTGCTGTAGTTCAGGTAAAGGTAGTGACTAAACCACCTACTAAGCTCCGACTTCTAAACCAGCATTGATCCCAATCATAACAGTGAAGCAGGCACAGATACAAAGGTATACATCCTTTGCTTTCTGTGATAGCACAGGCAGAAGGCAAACGCTATCTCCATGAGTGGTGTGAGGTGACAGCAGTATCAACCCAAACAACTTAAGTACAATGTTTCTAAAATAAAATAATATCCAATCAATGATCTATTAAAATAGGAATTAAGCAATACAATGTTTAGATTGGCATGGGTGTTCAGGCACTTGTTCAGGCCTAGCTTTCCTCTTGGGCAACTCTAAGTCTACCACTTCCCATGCCTGCAGGTTTCAAAGGAACTCCAGTGGTCATGGCCTTGGTGTGAGGTTGTCTTTAGTATGCCAATGCTGCCTCTGAAACACCGTCCCCAGGAGACATTCAGAGGGAAGATGTTACCCTTTCTGCTGAGTGATGAAAGTGGCAGCATCCTGGCTATTGTTCCACAAGGCAGCTGTGGAGATAATCAGCCTAGACACCAATATACATCAGTCCAGTTGTCGTTATGCCCCCCTTATCCTGGTATGATTCAAAAGGCTGTGACTTTATATTTGTGTGATTCTAGGAGTCAGCATGACACACCAGGTATAGCATATATTTACAGATTAATTTGTCACCAGATTTCTTAGACTCCACAGTCATTTGAATTTAGATCAGAGTTACCTCAGCCGCTATTAGGGATATGCGGATGACCGTTGACCTGCTCAGTCCCACTGCAGATCTAGTGCTGTGCATGTCAGTAGATTGATTACAGCAAAGCGCCTGTGTTAACTATCATATTGGTGTGGTGTATTTTGAATGGAGGTGGGGTCTGATTAGCAGCACTCCCTTTCAGAAACAGAATTACCCACATCATTAAACTTTATCAGCAATCAAAAAAGTGATCCGTCTAATTGCCACCAAATTTGTAAGTGTGATATTGTTGGTTGAAAATGAGGTAATGGCATCAAACAACAAGCTGGATATTATACTGCCCAAAATGATAAAATAACGTGATTGTTTTGGTGGCAAAAGAAGATGCACACATGATGAGAGAACCTCCTTGCTTTTTACTGGACTGTTGAATAATGACTTAGAAGAAACATTGATGAAGAAATTCAACAAGTTCTGCTTTCAAGAGGTAAGCCTTATGGGGACAATACTGATTTACACAATTGGATACCAACTACTTAATTCAATGTGACCTATGAGTTATATATGGCAATATTGACACATCACGTGAGTAACGCATTACCTAGTAATACATATAGTACAGATTACACTTGATGAATACTCTTAACGTGTGCATGTTGAACACCAAAGCGGCCAGTGAAACTACACCTGCAGGACAGTATGCTAAAAAAAGAATACACCTGCATTTCTACATGTGAATGGCACATCATGGCAGAAAGTCCCCTAGCGCAGCATGAAAGTAAACTTCTGGCTGTAGGGTGAGTGAGTGTGTGCACCGCAGAAAGGGTATAGCAAGAAGGTGAGAAATGAGAGTTATGGTGCTGATCCCACTCCCCGAGAAAGAGCACAACAGAAAAATCAACGGTGGCACACAAATGCACCTGTTTTTGGCCCAAGAGCAGACTGAAAAGATTGGGCTGGTACAGTTCCTACTGGCATGCCACCACCAGCATAAAGTGTAGCTGGTCTGGTTTCATCCCCTTGGAATTTCATAAATCCTAATAGTTTTGTGCAATTCTTGACGTTTGCTTCTAATTAGTGATACTATTGGATTTAAGGTGGGGAGATAGTTGAAGATAGGGTTCACGAATTTGGACATAAAACTGGCATAGATGATTGCATGTTTGTTTCTTTAAACCGTTTGAAAGCCTTGTGTTTACCTGCTTTTTCATAATTGGGTGGAAACGGTATATGCAGATAGTGTTTGCAAAGTGTTTCTTAATGGATGGTTAGTGAGAAGTTGCCCACTGATATAAGTGGGACGTAGAACCCTTGAAATATGTCCCTTTTGTCTTCGTATTGCTTGTGTGGTGCACGCAGTTATAAGGAACATATTACGTGCAGATGACACGGTGTCAGGGTTACAGTTTCCAGGAGTGAGTATAAGCTCCTCCCCGGCAATATCACCTCATCACATCACCACCTCACTTCTACAGTGCAGGAAGGAGTGCAAGACCGTGTTCTTCATGGAAAGACTGCTCCCTAACACCTAAATCCCCACACCCTCCTCTTTCCTCCCTACCTGAGATCAAGTAATCTGATCCCCACTCTTTCCATCCCCTGATAGTTTGGAGATCCAGTGCTCACAAATTGCATTCCCTCTCCCTCGCACCCCCCTTTTGTTAGCTCCTCAGTCTCTTGTTTCTCTGCTTTCCTCGCCATGTTCTTCCCCCTATGATTGTAAAGCACACTGTTGCTTTCCAAAGCTAGGCGCATGCACAATACATACTCTAGTAATAATAGTAATGTAAGTGAGTGTGATGTATACAGTTAGTAAGGTAAGATAAGCAAGCAATCTTGTAAGGCTTCCTTCTTCCAATAATGTTGACCTCGCTGCATGTGGTTCTGTAAAAGTGGACGACTGTTAGCCTAAATGAGGGTAAGACAGATGTAGAAAACTGTTGTGTTGATTTGTATTTGTAGTTATTTGAAGAAAGAGGGATGTCAATTTTGATTGGAAATGACTTCCAATAACACATTTACAGATGCCAAAAGCATTCCAGAGAAGGGTGCCTGTGCAATAACACAGATATTAAAAACAAGTAGTGAGCCAATTTATGGGGTTGCAAACATAGTGGAGCATAGACCAGTGACAAAAAAATGCAACAAAATAAATACATAACATAGGTAACATGCACTGGTAAAACTAAATTAGTGAGGCAAGAGCTTCAAAATGAAGAGGAGCACTGTACACAGATACAACATGGCGTGATGGTGTCAGGAAGGAGAGTGTGTGGGGGAGGAGAAGAGCGGGAGATTCCTCTTTGGCAAGAAAGTGAAGTTGAAGCCGAGCTTTGAATTGTATTGTATTGTATTTTATTTATATAGTGCACCGAGCCCTGAGGCAACTGGGAACATTTCTTGGGGATATATAAGGTGCATATTTACAATTACAGGCATAGTACATAACATAATTTACAAGCATAGATTAACAGGTAATACAGATAGCACACACAGTTTGCAGGCATAGATATTACACAGCAGTAAGTATATACAGTATAGAGAATTAGAAACCAGGGTATTTATAGCTAAGCAGTGTTTGGAGATCGGTGATGAGGTGGGTTAGTTTTCATTCAGACAGAGCCAGGATCTGGCCTCACAGCGGAATTTGTGGATTGGGGGTTTCTAACCTGATGTTAGGAGGTAGTGCATTCCAAGTTTTGGCTGCTAGGACTGGGAAGCTTTTGCCCTCACCTTTTGCAGTTTGAACTTTGGTATGATGAGATAGTTGGAGTTGGAATATCTTGTTTGTCTTAAATATGGTTGGACTCTGAATTTGTCACAGAGGTATTTGGGTGCTTGATTATGCATACATTTGTGTATGATGGAGAGAGTTTTGAATGTAATTATTTGGTTGATTGAGAGCCAGTGAACACTGCATCTCAACTCTGAGATGTGTAGCTTTCTAGGGAAGTTGGTGGCTGCTCTTAGCGCGTTGTTTTGGTAGATCAGTAATTTATTTAGATTGTGCTGACTAGTTACTAGGTAAAGAGCATTGCAGTAGTCTAGCTTGGTTAGTACGAGCGCCCTGGACAAGGTGATGCAATTTACAGTCATCAGGAAAGGTCTGCATGCGTTGATGAGCTTACATGTGTAAGCAGCCGTAGAGGCGGTAGCGTTAATTTGCTTGCCAAGAGAGAGGAAGGAGTCAATGTACATACCTAGAGTTTTGACGTCTTTGGATACTTTGTGTTGTTGCCATCAATATTGAAGGTGTCATATTCGTTATCAAGTTTGTTGAGTCTGGTTTGTGTACCCACAAGGAGAATCTCAGTCTTGTCATCGTTGAGGCAGAGCCGTGTTGTGCCATCCAGGCTTGGATGATAAGGTAAATGTCGTTGAGTCGTTATGAGTCTGTGTCGTGGTTGCCTGTGATGTGTATGAGAATTTGCGTGTCGTCACCGTAGTTAGTGTAAGAGATGCCCAGTTGGTCGAGTTTGTCAAAAGAGGTTTTTTGTGAATATGTTGTAGAGTGTGGGGGAGACGCAGGAGCCTTGTGGAACTCTGCATGTGACAGTCGAGGGGGGTGCAGAGACAGAGGGTGAGAACTCTCTGGTTGTTCTGTTGTTCAGAAATGACTGGAACCAAGTGATCGCTTTGTTGGAGAAGTGGGCTGCCTAGGAGAGATGATTACAGAGTATTTTATGGTCGACTAAGTCAAACACCACTGATAAATCTAGTAAGAGAAGGATGGCAAGATTGCCTGAGTCTTTGATGTTTTCAATTTGGGTTACTAGATCTATTAGGGCTGTTTCGGTTCCATGTCTGGGTCGGAATCTGGATTGGGGTAGCCCTAGCAGATTGTTAGTTTCAAGGTGGTGCTGGATCTACAAATAGGCTGCTCTGTCTATGATCTTCAAAAGGAAAGGTACGGTGGTGATGGGTGTGTAGTTAGATGGATTATTGGGGACGAGGGATGGTTTTTTGAGGAGTGGCATGACCCATGCGTCCTTGAGGTTTGAGGGGATGGTATTGGATTTGAAGGAAGCATTGATAAGAGAGGTGATAAACGGCGCAATCTCCTTCGCTGTTTCTTCTATGATAGGTGCTGAGCAAATGTCACCCATGCATCTGGATGGTTTGAGACTTAGTATTATTTCTTCTACTCCTAACATGCTAAGTGAGGTGAATTTGAAAGCATTGATATGGGCAGAGGGTGGTATATTTGTAGTGGTAGAAGGCAGGTTATTTGTTATATTACAATTTTTATTTTCAATCTTTCTTTGTAGGATTTCAATTTTGTCAGATCAAGCCTTTTGGATGTTCTGACACCAGAAGGCATCCTTCAGACAAGTTTTGGGAGGAGGTGTGGGTGATTCTAATTCTTTGAGAATGTTAAACAGTTCTCTGGTTTTAGATTTAGCATTTTGAATACGTTTGTTAGAAGTCTGATTTAGATAAGAAAATGGCAGATTTGTAGGTGGTAGAGGCTGATATGAAGTTTTCTTTATTAAGAGGTGATGGGGTATTTCTCCAGGTGGATTCGGCTGCTCTTTTGATTTGCCACAGAGTTCTCATTTATGGGGTGAACCAGGTATTAAGGTGGGCATGGGGTTTGACTTTGCAAAGCTTTTAAGTTGCTATTTTATTGATGGCATTTAGCATGGTAGTGTTGTAGAAGTTTACCAGGTGCGATGGGTCTTCATTAGACTTGAAGGCTGTGTTGGACTGTAGGAGCGGTTGTAGAAGTGGCAGTAAGTTTGAGGCTGTTATGTTTTGTTTGTTTCTTGCTAGTCTCTGGGGGGGGGCTGTGGATTTCTCATGGTTAGGGGTATCTCTTGGAATGGAGACGAGGATAGCATTACGGTCTGTCCATGCGAGAGGGTGGTTAGACATGATAGAAATGTTGCAGTTGCAATCAGCGATCCAGTCTAATTGTCGCCCTTTGGAGTGTGTGGATCTGAGAGCCTTTGAGTGAGGCCTAGATTGATTATGCTGTTGCTGATCTCTGATGCATTTTTGTCGTTAATGTCATGAAGCCCTAAGTTAAAGTCTCCAAGGAGGAGGGTTTGTGTGCTTGGTTTAGCCTTGTTTGTTAGCAGCAGTTATAGGTCTTCTTCGAAAGAGGAGAGTGGACCAGGGGGTCTGTAGATCAAGTGTGCTGAGATGCTCTGTGTGGGTGACAACGGTAATTTGAAGGCTAGATGTTCAGTCGAAGGGACGGATTAGCTGGGGGCCTATCTGGTGCCTAGGGAGGACTTAGCGATATTAGCGATGCCGCCACCCTTGGAGGATGTTCTGTCTTGCCTGATGATGGTGTATTGGTCTGGAATGGCCAGAGATAGGAGGGGACCTGATGCGGAATGGAGCCAAGTCTATGATATGGCCAGGAGGTCTAGGTCGTGGATGTTATGAGGTCATTGATATCCAGTGTGTGGGCTGTTAGTGACCTTGCATTGATGAGGCCTCCTTTCAAGGTGGAGGTGTAGTTTGTCTGTGATGAGAGGCCGTTGAAATTATTGGCTGGGGTGACGTGGTTGTTATATAGGTGGCCTAAGGTGTTAGCCGTATTCAGGTCTGATTTATGGCAGAGCGTAGGAGAGATAGTGGGTGTAAACTTATGGTGTCTATTGATAAATCTATAACCTAATCTGGCCTTTCTTATGGTGGTTGGGCACAGTAAATTCAGTTTTGGGTTTCATGCAAATGTGTTTATCCATTGTTCTGGGGTGAGGCATAGTCCACTACAGAACATTTTGGGTGTGGGTTTACTGCAGTCTAGTATGATGTCTGGTAGGAAGATAGTTGGTTCGATGTTAGTTGAGTGAGGCAATGAGGTGGCCATGGTTAAGGTATGGCTATGATCTAGCTTCCTAAATGGGTAACTGTCACTGGCATATTCCCTTAGCTGGCTGTCGAGGGTATCGTTGTCACGCACATAGGAAGGGTATTAATGAGTAGATCATTAGACCGGGTAAAAGCCCGACTGGATTGATAGGCAGAGAGGCCATAAGGATATAGTGGAGCTGTGTAGAAGATAAAACTGGTGCCGCTAGGGTGGTTTTGTGCGCCTCAGGTTGGGCTGAAAATGTAAGGTTTGTGCTCAGAGTGGGTGGTGTGGTCCCTAGTGGAGAGATAGGGATGGCCGGTGATCATGAAAGGCAGTTAGGCAGGGCTGATTGTTAAGCATGTTAGATGGTAGGCAAGCATACATTAGGCATACATAGTGGTGCTCAATGGCGACAGAGTAGACATATATTAAGCAAACAGATAGTTGAATAATAGAGGTGGCACACAATTGGCAGGATGTACACAGGGTGTGCAGAGATGTGCCGGCAGGTCAGATTAAGAATGGTGGGGTGGTATAACATTGACGGCTGAATGGAATGGGATAGAGAGGCAAGCAAACTGGATAGGCAGGCAGTGGCGAGGTGCAGGAGGAACAGAAGAGCACTGTTGCAAAATGCAGCACGCAAGGGGATACGTTAGTTATGCTAAGTATAGACTAGCATGGGCATGATACAATATGTAGTGAGTTTGTACAGAAGGTAAGCACGGCGAATACTTGCGGTGTAGAGAGTCCTTAGGGTCTGTGCCTGGATGAGGCTGCTACAGTCGATGTTGATCAGTTAGGCTCAGGGGGTGGGTGTTTGGGCACGATAGTTCGTCTAGACCTCGGGTGGACAAAAAGTGTTCCGGCGCACATTGGTGTGATCAGATTAACGAGGAGGGGGCTGAAGGTAGTGTCTTGCACGGTTGTAGGTCAACTGGTCGAAAACAAAATGATCGAATGACCATTTGATCGAAGTCAAATGGTCGAAAGAAAAGGTCGATTTCTTTTTTTTAATTCATTTATTTTATGGGGGGTTCCCCCCCCAAACACCCTTTTTCTTTATTAAAAATATTTCTTAACCAACCAAAACTAAAAATACATATATAAATAAATAAATAAAAAAATTCGACCTTTTTTTTCGACCATTTGACTTCGATCAAATGGTCATTTGATCTTTTATTTTCGACCATTTGACCGGACAGCGTCTTGCGCCGTACTGCTGGTGCGGACAGGTGCAGTCAGGAAGGGGCCTTGGTTGCTGTGGGCCTTAGACGAGGTGGGCCGGCTTCCGCCTCTGGCTCACCTTGTGCTTTAAAGCTTGTGTTGCAGATGGTTGCTAGATGGTTACTAGACTGAAGATACCCACAGTCGGGTTTGCATTGATTCTAAAGTGCAGCAGGTTCCTATGGAGCAAGTGTGATTCGGAAGCACCTGTTACAGGTATGGCAGTAGGGATTCTCTGTGTTCAGTGTTAGAAAAGATGCTGGGTGGGTTATCCATATGGGAGGATTCAAGGTTGGGAAGATTATGCAATGGATGTCAACAGCGTCAGGGGAGTGAAAGATCTGTGGTTTTACTCGTAATGCCATATTCAATGTAATAAAGAGCAAATGTATATTGTATGATCAGTTGGTACATCTACTAAGAATACGGTGTCACAATATGTAAATATTTTCTAAGTTTTAAGAATGCCTTAAAAGGTATTGAAAAAGTCATCAGAATTTCGACAAAAATGTGCTAAATGGAAAATAAAAGATCTTCCGATTGATGTAAAAATCAGAATAATTTGATCATTTATGAATGATACATATACTACTACATGTTTCTGCTACTTTTATTATAAGAAATGTGGTGTAACTACTAACAAAAAGGGGGATGGGTTTTTCGTAGATAAAAATTCCAAAATTTGCAGTGTTGTTCTTTAGAAGTAGAAAGAAGATGTTAAAGTTCTGAACCGAAGATTGGTTTTTGGGGTCGAATCGATTTTGGACGGGGTTTCCCAGCAACCTTAGGTACCTACATATGTTTAGCAGCTGTCCCCAAAAATCTGTACCAATTTGTTTTTTAACTTCCTACATATATATCATGGTTTCTCAAATTGTAGGAATTGATTCATATGGAGAAGACAAGAACATGTGACACAACTTTAAACATGTTTGTTTTCAGGTGTATTTTATACATCTGAACTTGAACCAGTCAAAAATGAACTTCTATATGAGGGTCAGCAGTAACAGAGCATGGTTCCTCATCGAATTTCTCTGAATACATACACATCGGGATCTGCACTGGTAAGTAGTTGATGATGTTCCTGTACATCAATGGACGAGGGATAACTTTGAAGATCATGAATCTGAATGGTACCTTATATGGGAAAGATAATTTGCAAGAAAGTCTCCAATAGGTCAAGCAGAGTTTGGAGCAGCATCTCCCATGAAGTGAAGTAAGGGAGTCCTGGGGTCTCATTACGACTTTGTCCGGGTCCGGGTTCCCTGAATGGGGAAATACCAGGCCATTCCGAGAATAGAGGGCCCGGTATTTCCTCATTCAGGGAACCTGGGCCCGGTCCTTCCCCATTCCCATTCGAGCCCCCATAGAGCTCAATGGAATGGGTGCGTGAGCTAACTATGGGCCGATTACGACCGGCCCGTTGTTAGCTCCCTGGTCCCCACGTGGGACCCGAACTGGATGTCTTGTAAAACCAGACGTCCAGAACGTGTTCCGCGAGGGAACCTCGTAATATTGCGGAATGGGTTTAACGGCGCCGGCACCATTAGCGGCGCCGTTAAACCCGTTCCGCAATAGTCGTAATGAGGCCCCTGGTAGTCTAGGGCAGATGTAACATAATACTCATGCTGCACAGCAGACAAGAAGATCACATGAGGGTGTTTATGCCATATATCAAAGAAAGCCTGGAACAGCCTTTAAACTTCTAATTGTGAACTTGATGTCAAGAGCTGCTTGAGTGGCTAGACACATATTCATGACTCCTTTCCAGATATTGTTAGGAAGCAGGGTCTAGAAGGGGCAAATCGCAGCTGGAAGATCGACTTCACCAATATCATTAGCCCTAAAGAGACACTGAATTAAATTAAACGAATGCAGGGATCATGGACCAGTACTGTCGCACCAAGGAGCAAAAACAAAATGGCATGTCTACTTCATTACAAAGAATAAAATATACAGCACAAGATCTCCCCTGCGCCCCTGCTGATCTCCTGGTTTAAACTGAAAGTGCACTGGTCACCTGGCTACCCTCTGATCTCGGGCCCAGGTCCCCTCCCCGCCAGTTGCACACCTGCACTGCCCCCTGGCAGCCCCTGCACTCGCTGATTGTTTCTGTATCCCTGCCACACCTTACACCCGATGTCTGCCTTTACCCTTGCACTTGCCACCACCTGGCCGCACTTGTCACCAGCAGGACGCACTTTTTATTTATTATCTGTGTGTATACTTATTTTATTTATTTATTTATCTTATTTATTTCTTACAGTTATCTTATGTACTGCACTGCCCCTCCTCTTTCCCCTGCACTTTTCCCCTTTCCCCTTTGCTGCACTTGCACAATCTCAATGTCACTTGGCCTAGTAAGATCACTGTCTCTGTCTTCCCTCTGTTCCTCCTCCCTTACCTCGTCGCACCTTGAAACACTTGTGTATAGGCACGTTATAAATGCCATATCTTATCATATATCCTTGCAATGGCAGTAAAACATTGCTGTTTAGGTCCTAAATCTGGACTGTAATGAATGTGGAAACATTCTTTATTTTTTTTTGCAGGTTTACTATTATTATTTATTCATTATTCTTGAGCAATAGTGGGCTGTTATTCTCTATTCCAAAGTATATTCTAGTGGTGTTTGTATCCCTTAATAGTGAATGCTTTATTGTCAGGGTGTCTTTGTGGTTTAAACATATTTAATGAAAGACTTTATTATTTGCAATGAAATGTCTTCTTTTAGACTTCCTTTGACCTACTGATTTTAAAAATCTGTGTGCATGTTTAAAGGCAAAGTTAACTATATTGTATCACTTTCTGCAAATATTTATTTTGCCTAAATACTCATCAAAAGCATAATAAAAGAGTTTTTATTATGATTGATAGCGCTATATTTAAAACACAATGTGTATATTTCGGGGGCTGCTTGAGTTCCGGTGAATTGTGTATATGATGGAGCAGCTTGCAGGAGCTGCTTATTTAGATCTTTCATCAGCATTAGTTTGCAGATGGTTATTTCTCTTCTGAAAGGGGACAGCGGGATACACAATTAAGGAATAGACCACTGCCAGCAACAATTGCATTCGATTATTATCAATTCAGATGTATCCATTCATCAGTCAATATTGTTGGAAATGCCCAGTCATGGGTTGATTGCTAAAAGCCGATGTAATTAAATTAATGTAATGCTTTCCATCCGTAACTCGTCAGTGTTGCAATGTCACCCTAAGTGACAAACACAGCATTCCCTACTTATAACTCTCATGACATCTTGAATGCAGGGACGAGAAGGCAGAACAGATAATAAGCACATCACAACAACCCTCTTCTCTGCCTATACAACTCAGTGCTTTGCCTTCCCCTCCACCTAAATAACATGTGTGAGGTTATCACTGTGTTGGCCTTTTCCGCTGTTTACAAAATGCACATGGGATTTTCAATGTTTTGACCTTCTCTTCCATCTAAAACATGTACTTGGAGTTTTGAATCCTTTACCACCTACAAAATGCACGTAGCGTTCTCAGTGCCTTAGCTATCTCCTCTGCTTAAGAAATGCAGGTGTGGTTCTCAGTGATTGTCCTTTTCTTTTGTCTGCAAAATGTATGTGGTGTGTACTGTTCCCCAGCCTCATTTCACACCTCACCCACTCATAAATCGTGTTCCCTGAAACTCCCTCCAAATAAATTCCTAAGCTGGTTTCCTGACTATACCTAAGTATTGTTTTCAATGTAATTCTACTCACACTGCACCATCGTAGCTACAATAGTGTTCCCTGACAAGCATGAGCCATTCCAGTGTATAAACACCAACCACCAATTGTTCTGAGTTTCTACTCTCCTACTTCTACATAGATGTAAGTTCAAACCCAGCAGAATCTCTTATCTCTAGTTTTGGGAACAACGAGAGATCGATTTAACAAGAGGCCAAGGAGCAGATGCAGACACAGTCAGCTGTGCTGACTCTTTCCCCTCAAATACAAACAGTCAAGGTTGCACAAGGCCTCCCAGTGAGATCTTCATTATCTGTGTAACCCCTCTCAGCTGACCATTTATAACAGGTACTAGAAACCTGTAACTGGCAGAGACCATTGTCAGTGACACTTCTTTTTATCAGAATCATTCACTGTCTTACGAATCTAATTGATTTGCCTTTTTTGGGTGATTAGAACTGTTGGAGGTACAGAATAAGCTATAAGCTGTGTGAAACAGTGGCCTTGTCATATATGACATTGCAATTGGAGTTGTAGGAGATATTTTGTAGGTTCTCATTACTTTGCATGCTGGAGCTTGTGGGCTTCCATTAATTATGTCGAAATAAAGCTACACTCATACTCTTTTAGATAAAGCTCTTTCAACAATGAATGATATATTGATGCCGGTTTATGGGGTGATCTGTGCACCTTTAAATCTCTATAAAGTATGGTCAAGCATCATTTTAGGTCTTAAAACCTAAGCACTAACACATATGTATGCCTTTGAGCAAGGTGCGCAATACAAATAAAATGAATACAAATACAAAAGTATACAACTTGACACGGGAAACTGTACGGTCAAGCATCTTCATTTCAGTCAAAACGTAAATCCCAACTTCACCATTTAAATAAAGTGTGTGATCCTCGGCAAATGACATCATGTCACTGTGCCTGATGTTTCCAAATTAGAAGACACTAGAAGTGATTCAGTTTGCAGTATATGCAATTCCAAACAAATACTTGACACATTGTTTACCAGACTCGTTTTGCTCCAATGACTCTAAATACCCACCAATCACAGAGGCAGTTGTTGTGAGCAAATGTGTGTCTTCTTTAGAACTGGACAAGCTTTTTGTAAACTGTCTCATGGGATTTGGATTTTTAGTGATTCGATGTGTCTCACAAGTGTGGGGTTGAGCCCTGGCTCAAATTCCGAGCTGATTTGAAACACTTTGAATCAATAGCATCTTAAACTGTTTGAAATTGTTTCGACTTGGCTCGAGAATTTGCACCGTAGGTAGTAAGTACATTTTGTCTAGTGGCAGGACACAATCAGATTTGAATCAATTCGAGCCAATAGGGTCATTTAGGTTTGACGAATCTCAAATTAGCTGAAGTTATCAAAGTAACCATCTTCCTGAATGTATCAGTAGCTTTAATAGATGGAGATGATTCAAAATGCTTCAAGACCATAATCTTATAGTAGTTCCAGGGCTCTCAAATTGGCTTGAAGTATTAATAGTGGAAGTGAAACTAACTTTTTTCCTCCTCTAAAGCATAAATCATTCTGCTGCAGGTGATTGTTATGCATGCTCTTCAGAATGATCTGAGGGTGTAGGGCGGATTTTTGGGTTGATGATACCTTCAATTGGCCTCATGTTGGCAAGTAGTACAGGTAGAAATGGAGCAGGAGTGGCACCTCATCTACTGCCTCTAGATTTGCTTTGCTACTCCAAACATATTGTCCGTACCTGACTAATCAAACACTTCAAGAGACAGACACTGATAGGTATCCCCTGCCTCTCTACATGTCTGTAACATCCTCCCACCACAAGTGAGCATGTCAATAATAGAAAAAAGCGCACTGAGGGATTCTCTTCTCCACCATGCACCTGAGTGTCACCCAAGGACACCTGCACAGTTCCCTCAGTTCACTAGATGTCATCTTATGCCATGACTCCCAGAAAATGTGCATCTGATTGTCAATCAAGGGGCCTTGAAGAGTACTCCTCAGCTATTCAAGCCTAGTGTCTCTTTAGAAGCTTCTTACCTCGCTGAACTGTTCAACCTGTCGATCTACTCCACTTGCTTTCCCTCTGTTTTCAAAAAAGCCAGGGTCATTCCTCTACCATTAAAACAAAGAGGCTGACTCGAACTTCCTGGCTAACCTTCGCTCTCTTTCTTTCCTTCTACACTACTCTGAAGTGCTTGTAAGGGTTCTATTCAACCATTTTACCAATTTCTTAGACATCCACAACCTCTGAGACTCCCTACAAGCTGATTTCCACATCTGTCACACCACAGGAACTGCTCTAATTATTGTTTCCAACTTCATTGCCTCGGCTAAGCACTCCAACCTATCATCTATCCAAATACTCCTTGACCTATCTGCTGCCTTTGACACTGTCAACCATGCTGATCTCCTTAATACTGTCTTTATTCTTGGGATTCATCATCAAGCCCTTGCATGGATTGAATCCTACCTTGCACCTCACCCATTCTCTATCTCCTGGAGTAACAACACCTCTCAACTCACTTCTCTAGCTGTTGGTGTTCCACAAGGCTCTGTCTTGGTCTGCTCCTTATTACACTCTACATGTCTGCTCTTGGAGTGTTAATCTCTGTCTTTGCAGTCAACACTGAAATCTTTCTTTTTTGAATTCTCCTCTAGTCTCTCTATCAAAATGTCCTACTGTCGTCTTCCATTAAACGTTAGATAGCAATCATATACACAAACATAAATTCAATCTTGAGATATATAACTTAAAGAAATTAAAAAATGCTAAGCTTAGACATCTTGCTAAAATGGTTATTGATAGGGACTCTTATTGGGCTGCTAAGGCTAGAATCTTGCAGACGTACAAAAATTCATTGAAGAATCTCAAATTAACTCAGTACGTAACAGACAACCAGAACATGATGTACCATTTGCTAAAATGTGACATTCGTAACATTTGGGCTGTTTTAAGATCTATTAATCATGAAAAGACTGCCCTTAAGGAGAATGCTATCGCGGGGTCTGTTTGGGTGGATCACTTTAAGGCAAAATTTACTCTAACTGTTGATACTGCCAATAAAAAATATAATACATTCACTCTCACAATTGTTTGGTTGCCCACTTCCCCCTGGTCACTCAATGATGTTGAAAGGGCAATTATGAAATTAAATCCATTGCGAGCGGCTGGGCCGGAAGGTTTTCCAGCATGTCTGCTAAAATCTGACATAAAGTTCTGGGCCCATATCATGAAACAAAGAATTGATATGGTATTTGCCACCCAAACTCTACCTCGGTCATGGTGTGCCGCTACAATAATTCCAATCTACAAACAGGGCCCAATAAATGACCCAAATAATTTTAGACCAATAGCTCTTACGGATGGTTCCTCTAAAGTATTTTGTCATCTAATTTTAGAGGAACTATTGGAGTATATGAGTCTCAATGCTATTCTATCAAAATATCAAACTGGGTTTCGTCGCTCTATGGGATGCTCACTAAATGCCACAGTTATCTCTCATATTCAATGGAACGCCAAACATAAACATTCAGGTGCAGTTTATATGGCTTCCCT
The DNA here is from genome assembly GCF_040938575.1 of Ambystoma mexicanum. Taxonomy (NCBI): domain Eukaryota; kingdom Metazoa; phylum Chordata; class Amphibia; order Caudata; family Ambystomatidae; genus Ambystoma; species Ambystoma mexicanum. The sequence goes on from NC_090922.1 coordinate 1,401,209,414, forward strand.
TGACCTTAGTTCTGCATTTGATACTGTGGTGAGGGAACTTTTGTGGAAGAAAATGCTTGACATGGGTTTTCCCTTGTATCTGGTATCTCTAATTGCCCTCTTGCATACTTCGACCTATTACAAGGTCAGACTAAATCGAGCAGGGGTTACTACTGATGCAATATCTACTAACATCGGTCTTAAACAAGGATGTATCCTTGCAGCTGTATTATTCAATTTATACATCTGCGATATCGAGGACTGTTGGACGGATGTTACTAATTTCCCTGTGAACCTGGGGGCGCTGAAGCTCAATTATATGGGCTTTGCCGACGACCTGTTAATATTCGATAAAACTCCTTTTGGTCTCCAAAACAAACTGACGGCTTTTTCAAACTATGCATCTGAGAATAATCTAAAAGTAAATCAGTCTAAATCCAACATACTTGTGTTTACAGATGGGAAAAAAAAGCATTTAGATTCAATTGGTTCATGGATGGTGCTCAAATTGAATTAGTCAAATCAATTAAATATCTTGGTTACATCTTGTCTGATATGTACTCTATCCAATGGTGGAAAATGAAACTGAATGAAAGAGTTAGGCCTTTAATCTCCCAGATGAAAATCACCATGAGAAAATACTGTGAGTTTTCTATGTTGCCTGCTTTGCAATTTTATCTACTCAAAGTGGAACCATGTATCTTGTATTTTTTGGATATATGTCTATATGATGTTGAAGATGCTCTCGATTCTCTCCAAGGTGGCATTTGGAAGCAAGTATTGGGTTTGGCTACCTCAGTACCAAATGACATCATAAGACATGAAATTGGCCTCCTTCCACTATCCGCGAAATGGTACTGGCGGATGCTTACTAACTATGCCAAATGCCTAAGGCCACCTGCTAATAGTCTTTATGAAAATTTAAACAAATTGATACTGCTTAAACAACCTGTATCCATATTGGCATTTGTGGAAAAAATGAAGGGTATTATGTATGACACACAGATCCCAGAGGATCATATAATTCTGGGTTTACCTAGTTGCAAAAGGAAAATGCAACTATATTATTGGTGTTGTCAATCGGACAGAATAAGCAGATATAGCACATTTCAGGAATATGCTAGGATTCGAAGAAAATGGGGTACTTGTCCAAACTATCCTATACAATTTCCATCAAGCTCTGGAAGAAACTTATATCTTCGTTTTAGACTGAATCAGTTTCCTACCAATGAAAGATTAGCCCAATGGGGAAGGTGTAAAGAATCATTCAAACCGGGTGTATGTAAATTCTGTCAGAATGCTTCTATAATTGAATCTATACAACATCTGGTTGTTTTCTGTGATCATTTTGAGACATTGAGACTCCATACGCTTGGATCGTACTTCGATCCTTCTTCACTGTTAGCAAGATTGACCCTATGGTCCAGGTGTATGTCAGGTAATAGCAATAAAATGACGTTGAATCTGACTACTCTATTGGGTGAAATCGATAGGAAGTTCAGAGATATGAATCTTGATGCTCATAATGCAAATACATTCTAGAATACTAAGATCAAGTGTATGATGGGGTCTGTCTTGTCTATGGCTAATGTAGATAAAAAGAAAATGTGACATTTTTTTATATGAATTGTTGTTGAAGAATTGCTTTTCTATCAAAATGAAATGTTTTTAGAAATATGTTCCTTTACTTGTTTTTTATGAATGTTAATATGTATGCAAAACATCTTTTCTTGTCTAGTATAGACTGTTGTTTGTTTTATAAATTGTAAAGGTTTGTAAATTTACCAAATACAATAAAAAAATAAAAAAAATAAAAAACGTTAGATTTGTTTGCACTCCCTGATGTTAAATGCTACCAACACAGAGATGCTCTTCTTCCCTGTCAACAGCTCTCCCTCCCTCTTCTCTTACTCTGCCTATCCAGTTCCCACCTGACTGTCTCCCCTACTCTTTTTCAGCTAGAAACCTCAGCCTCATCTATGACCCTTCTCACACCTTCTCTACTTTCATCTCCAAAACTGGACCAGCAGCTCGCCTTAACCTCCTGAATATAAGGAAAATCAGGCACCTCCTTCCTTTCAATACTGCCAAGCATCTCTTAACTACTCTTGTCTAAACTGGACTACTGGGCCAGCATCATCTTTGGTCTCCCCAACTATTTGTTCTGTCCTCTCAATAAGATCATTAACTTCACTACCAGGACTCTCTGTGAACTCCCTCACTTCACATCTACTTCCTCATACTGTCGCCAGGCGTGTTGGCTGGGGATGCAAAACAGGGCCATATTTAAATTTCTTCACCAGGGTCAAATATCTATCCGTGGTAAATCACCACTTATCCTTCTCTATCCAACTCTACAAGCCTTCTCGTAATCTCCGCTATTCCTCCAAGACTACCCTTGTGGCTCATCGCCTCCCTATGCATCCTCTCGCTTCCACTCTTTCTCTATTCTTACTCCACTTTTGCATGGAATTCTCTTCCCCCAGACAGCCGAGAAACAGTCCACATGGATTTATTCAAAACCAAACTAAAAGTCTATTTCCTCTCCTCGGAATGACCCTCTTAACCTACATCTCATCTGCCTGCTGCTAACATTTTACGCTCGCCTCTAAAATGCCTCTATCCCTCACTTGCTCTCCCTCCACTGTAGCCCTCCAACCATGATGGTCACATCCAGAGCACAGCTTCCCATACTGCCTACTTGCACTTAAAAAAGTCCAGCATTCATTGTCCTTAATCTATGTATGTCCACTTGGGTATTTTCCTCTGTCACTGTTCCAGTCACGCCCCACCACTACCTGGTCAGAAGGTCCCTCAAACTTACCCTAGTGTAAGAAGCACACTGCTTCCTGTCAAATCTGATTTCTTATCTATTGTACGTTCTTTAGTAATCTAAAGAGAGCATTAATCCTCCTGTAATTAAATAAAATAAATAAACAAATGTAAATATGGACATTGATAGTTATTTCTGCAACACTGAATGTGTGTAACATTCTTCCAACACAAGTGTGACATCGGTATGTCAACACAATAGCACAGGCTGTGCTCAAAGATTTTCTTTTCCTCCATGAACGCGAGTGTCGCACACGCGTATATGCACCGTTCACTTAGGTCAAATGCAGACACTGAGAATCTGCTATCTCCTGCTGCCCTAAATGTCTGTTAAATGTCTGTAACTTCCTCACACCCTGAGTGTCACGTGAGCATGTTAAAAAAAAAAAACACGCCATGTGCATAAGGATTCTCTGCTCCTCCCTGGACAAATGTGCAATTCCCTCAATTCAAGAAATGTTAACGTGTGATGTGACTGCTTGAATGGATGCCCCTGATTGTCACCCAAAGACACCGGCACAGTTCAGTCAATACAAACAATAACACTGATAATTATCTCCTGCCTGAATGTCGGTAAAGTTCTCCCACTATAAGCGTCATGTAAGCATGTCAACACAATAGCAGACAGTGTGCTAAGAGATTCCATGGTCCTCCCTGCAACCACGTGTTGCTGTAGGCCATACTCACCATGAGTTCACTCACTTCTCTACTCTGTATGTCTTGCCTCCCTGAATTTCTGTCCCTGTATCCTGCCATGCGTCATTGCTATTTTCTTCGGACCCCCATTGATGTCACACAAAATCTAAAGTTCCTGTGCATGTCCTCCAGATCAGACCCCCAAAATGATTTCCCTCTCAGGACCCCCCTACCCCCCGCCCCCTTTCAGGGATGACCCTTGTGTAGTTAGTTACATGGCAATTAACAACATTTATCAGATGTCACAATCAATAAATGTGGAAGGCCTGGCTCCCAAGCCCTCACACCATCACCACCTCTTCCAACATTTCTTCCCACTAAATTACTTTACCTATAATATCACTTTCGCATATTTTCAGTACCTGCATCCACAAAAAGCCACACAAAAAAAACTCCTGCCTCCCTGAAAGCTACCCAGGTCTGCATGGAGTTCAGCCAAACATCTCCTTATACAGATGGTTATAACTGTTTAACATGTTTTAACTTTTCTTAAGTACAACTTGGGTTTGAACCACTAAATCCACTGGAAATAGCAATACTCACCATGAGGCTAGTGGTTACATTTCCAATTGTTGCTGGTGAACCCTTGATGTCTCTCCTGTATCCTTGCACTCATGTTCACTTTAAACTCAATGAAAAATGTGCTGCACAATTCGGAAGAAATAACATGGTTGTGCCGCACAAAGTCCTGTTTAAGCCTCAAACTATCCCATTAAATGCTAGAGAGAAACTGGGTCCACTGTTATTCACTCTAGGATTCTGGGACCTGAAAACCCTCCTCTAGGGCCTGATGGGAGTTCTCACAGTTTTCAGGGAGCCATTGTTGCAGGGTGATGAAGCTGAGGTGGAGGTGGGGGCTGTTAGCCTTGTTGCATCACCCCTTTCCATTCCTCCAAGACAGGCCAAACAGGCATGGTACCGTTTGGGCGCTTCTAGTCAGTGGGGGTAGTTGTAAGGATGGATGGTGACTGGGGGGTCAAATGTGAAAGGGGAACAGATGGAAGAGAAAGGGGAGAGCAGGTGGGAAAGGAAGATAATTTTGATGTTCTAACACTGCCTTTATTGCTGCTCTTTTGGTCTGGGTTTGTACTCTTTTATTACTCAATCAATGCACATGTGTTGAATAAAAGGGACACACCTTTTTATCTCAGGCATGAATAATAGGGATTCACTAGTCAGCCTCTTCTTCAGGGTTCTCAGGTGTAAAGTTTCCATTTTTGATGTTGTGGCAGTGGTAGGTTTCATTATGGGAAAGGGGGAGTGGATGGAAGGTGAGAGGAGTAGTAGATGGAAGGTGAGCAAGTTAATGGAGCTTCTAAAAGATGAATAGAATTGAGGATGGAAGGTGGATGGAGTGGGCGTATGGAAGGTGAAGGGGGAGCGACAGGAACAGAAAGAAAAGGTTTTCTAAGATGTATGGGAGAGCTTGTGATTCTGGAAGGGATGAGCGGCTGGAAGGTGAGGGTGGATTTCCCATTTGCATGCTTGGATTGAGTGGGAAAAATTACTTTCTGCTAGCAAAACCATGTGAAGTGAACAGTTTCCAGTCACAGCCAAATTGATAAACACACAACTCCATTGGTAAAAACATATACAACATAAGAGTGAATCTTTGGCCCCTAAAGGTCTTTCCAACAAAACATTCACCTACATGACCACTAACCTGAGCCCCTCCACCAATCTAAACCACAGAAACCTGAGCACAGAAAGCTTTACCCAAAATCTGCCACAGCGAACAATCCAAAAGAGGTGAACCTGGCACAACCTACAGACATTCTAGACTTTTGAGTTTTTCACAAACTTTCCTGCCCAAGCCTACTCAAAATCAAATTGAACATAGAGAAATGTGGTACATTTTAGTGATCAAATTACTAAAGCAAAGTGTTTCAATCACTTCCACATGGATGAGCACAGCCACACGGCCTTCTAGCCAACTCTTTGTTTTTTTAATGATTTATCTCATAAAAATGCCTGTGCTAAAACTTTTGGGATGTGCGTACAGCATTCCGCCCGGCCAAATGATTCTGGTTGAGAAAAACCTATTAGAATGAACAATCGTGGGAACAGACTGAAGTTGGTGCTGAAGAAGCACTCACATTGTTTTAATTATGTTTGACACGCATTAAATACTCACATATAGCAACACGGAAAGATCAATACAATTCATTATTGTTGTGGTTGCAGAGGTCATAGTTATGGCAGCATATAGGCTCATTATTTAGGTTTTGTATTCGTAGTAACGTAGTGTAGTGTGATGTGTGGGGAAGACCAAATTGGGTGGAAGATGGAGTCAGCAAGGTATTGTGGTGGAATCAAGGTCAGTGTGTTAACATGCCACGAGTGCTGCCACTTTGGATGTTAAGGCCTAGCACCTAATAAGTAAAATGCAATGTAGGCCGTGTTGTCGAGCTGCAGCTCTGTTAGTTGGGTTCCAAAAGCAAATCCCCATCTCGTTCCCCAGCACAGAAGCCGAGGTCAGAGACACCCGTGGTACAGAGATCAGTGCTAATTGTGTCCAGCTGCAGAGCTTGAATAGGGCGGGAATGGAATATGAGCTGGTAGAGATGCGCCCATTCAAGAACAAATTCATGAGAACAGGGCATAAGGTTTTATGATGCCAATGGGCAAGATGAAAATTTAGAGCACTGCTGCCCTCCTGATGAGCGGTCATCCCATATGAATTACAAGTAGACACACAACCAAAAGCATAAAAAATCCCTGAAATTCAGACTCAAGAGCAATGCCATGGTCACCTAAGGTTCGAAGCAGATAAAGAGGAGTCGTATCAGGAACGTTCTGTGATTATGGAAAAGAGTAGCCGTGGTGATGCTAATAAATTGAGTACACGGACGGGAAGGTAGCTTGTGTGCACCACGGAATCTGGGTTGATGAGAAGGCCTATTTTCTATTAGTGCAGAGTTGGGTTGAGGGATTTTGTTGTACTCATTATTATGCATAGTATCATTAATTTGCAGGTTCTCCACTATACAAGATGTAATGTCTTGAGATAAGATGAGCTCTGTGTCAGTTTAAGTGTAGAGGACCATCTGATAACATTTTGCATGGAATTAACCTTGTTTTCCGTTGCAAAGAGGTGCAGTGGTTATTTGGTCTCTTTGAAATATTTTTACGGGTGGTTTTTGGGTTGCTTTCTTTTTTAAACAAACACACTTATTTGGCTCAAGCAGAGCACTTTGTACACAAAATATACCATGTTAGTCGTTATTTTTGGTTTTGCATTGTATGGCCTCAGAAATAAATTAGCCTCCCAACCTCTATGGAGTACATGCAAAGTGTTTCATTTCACTTGTCAAGTTCACTTTACACTTGGACTAGCCAACAAGAATCACACCCTCAAATTCACAACATTAATCCGTGTCCTTGATCTTCCACCAACTTGCCCTTCATCCATCCTTCTGATATGTAATGAAATGTTAGGTACAACCCATGCATAACCTATGAAGTCCACAGAGACCTTTTCAGTGACCCTGTCCACATTTTTAACAAGCAATATTAACCATTAGAACATTGGGATCAATTCCCATACCAGCTGAAATGGACGCTTTCGGATATACTGAGCTTTCACACAGTCACTGAATTGTTTCTCCATTGATTCGAAAGCAGCATAGATCTCATTGATACATTAGCAGCCTGCAAGGGCCAAGAGGCAATAATCCATCCAGAAATCCCAATAAACACAAACATAATCTGAATTAAGTTGGCTGAGCCAAATAAGTCAAGGCTAATTGCATTATTGCATTTAAAATATACACATTATATATTACTGGAGTTTAACAAGACTACCAATGAGTTGTACACATAAATACTGTAGAGGGAGTTGTTGCTCTGCGAAAAGACTGTGGGGCCGATTCATGGAATAAATGTGCGCCGAAATTTGGGGCACAAGCGTGAAAAAGCCAGAGCACGTGCACGCATGTGATTCATGGACGGCCCTGTGTGTGTTTTCCCGGGATGTGCACCAAATCCGCGGGTGGCGCCCACGGGCGCACACGTCACTGCAACATCCCAAATGCTGTGCGCAACGTGCAAAGGGAAAGCGCACAACGTGTAGCGCACTCACCAAAAAGGGAGCGGAACATGCGGAATGGGGAACAATGCGTGAAAATGAGGGTGTAACTGGGGAGGAATTGCTGGGAAATACACGGAACGCCCACACGTATGCGAACAACACATATTCAAGGAATCGAATAGGGGAAACCCGCGCACAGAAAAAGGCATGCACAGGCGGAAACATGTCCGCCACATGAAGGCAGGCAGAAGCGTCCCCGTGCAGTACAAAAGTGCACACAAACACGTATATACAGCTGCCCTGCCCATAGCACCTTGCACCCCGCTGCTCCACAGCCTTACCTATACTGCTCTCCCAATTATGCTCGCCTGGCTCACTCTCATCATGTTCCCTCTCTGTGCCATGCCTAACAATACGACATGCAGCAGAAACAGCTTCATATCACTTAGCACTGGACTAGCCAAACTTGGCTGTCCAAGACATTACCCCATCCCCTGTCCCACACCCTTCCTCCCCACTATGCCACCATTCTCCCACAGTGCCCACTCATACAACACCGTTAAAATGAGCGCCACCTCAGACAACCCGCTACCCAACCCCACCAAAGTTGGCCACACTGTTACCAACCAGAACTCCCCCAAGCTACCAGAATACCGGCCCTCAGCCTACCCTAACCTTACTACCCGCAACAACAGACTAGGCTCTAGGCTCCATAGCCTACCCAGCACATGGCCTGCAACATCTATGACTAAGGCCATGAAAAATAACACCAGCAGCATTGCTAACACCGCCTCGCTAAAAGGCGCACTACTCAATCTTAGATCCCTTGCTGCCCATCCCACTGAAATTGCTGACATCATCTGCTCAGCAGATCTAGACTTCCTTGCTACCACAGAAACATGGCTACATGATGCAGCAGGTCCCCATCTAACCCTTGCGGTTCCCGACAATTATTCCATCCTTAGGGCCGACAGACCCAATGCCCGCGGAGGAGGTGTAGCTATCATATTTAAATCCTCGCTTGACATTAGATCTGTTACCTCCCTCCCACTGAAATCATGTGAGCACCTCACCATTAAAATACAAACCACCCCTAAGAATACCATCACTCTAGAACTAATATACAGAACCCCTGGTCCCACAGGTACCTTCGAGGAAGACATTACCTCTCTCATAATATCATTCTAGGTGACTTTAACCTGGGGTACAACGACCCTAACGACATTCCTGCGTCCTCCCTTGCTAACGCCCTCTCTGAACACAACTACACTCAACTTAACACATTATCCACCCATCAGAAAGGCAGAACCATTGACTGGCTCGCTGCCCACAACTACAATATTACCTGCAAAGCACCCCAACCTCTCGTATGGACTGACCATCTCCTCATATCATTTTACATTGGCATTAACAACCAGAACCACAAACAGTGCCCCCCTGCACCGGCCTGCCTGACCAGAAACAAGCATAACATTACAGCGGAAATCCTTATACCACTGGTTCTCCCTACCCTAAATACGCTCACTGCCACCGCTGACCTTAATCCACTAGTAAATACCTACAATGACGCCATGACCAAAGCCATCAACACCATTGCCCCATTAAAACTACGCAAAGGCAAACCTAGAGCTCATCTGAACTCTTGATATACACCTGAACTCAAAATACTCAGAAAAAAGAAAGCCAAGCTGGAAAGCTTATGGAAAATGACTCCATCAGCTGAAAATAAAACTAACCTCACGAATATCTCCTCCCTCTATAAAAAGGAAATAATCTGCACTAAGAAGGAAGCCTACAACATCAGAATAAACAATGCAGGATCCAGTGCTAAAGAACTCTTCACCATCCTAAAGGAGTTAGAAAACCTTAACCCACCAACGGACACGTCTGTAAAAGGCAAACCTTGGTGCGCCAGCATCCAAGATGCCCTTGCTAATAAAATCACTGGCCTACAAACTAAAATTGAGGTCAAAAGACTACAACTTTCCAACAACTCCTCCACCCCTAGCATACCTACTACCACCAATACCACCCCTGGCTTCACATTCAAAAAGGTAACTATAACAAAAGTCCAAAAAATCATAACTTCCCTCAAACCGTCTAATTGCAAAGGGGACAGCTGCCCAGCACAGATCATCAAGGATGCAGAGACCTATCCCCTTTCATCTCCATGCTAATAAACCTTCCATTCTCCACTAACTCAGTACCCAACAACCTGAAACAATCATGGGTTCTCCCTCTTCTGAAAAAACAATCGCTAGACCCAGCCATTCCCACTAATTACAGGCCCATCACCACGGTTCCTTTTCTGCTAAAAATCCTTGATAGAGTTGCCTACCTACAAATTCAGGACTACTTAGAAACCAACCAACTGTTAGGACTGCGTCAATCTGGCTTTCGACCTCAACATGGAACAGAAACCGCCCTCGTTGACCTCAAACGTCAAAGTGATGACATTAAAGACAAAGGAAAGGCTGCCATCCTACTCCTTCTAGACCTCTCAGCAGCGTTCAACCTGGTCGACCATAAAATACTATGTAACCACCTCTCCTCCGCTGCCCATTTCTCCTCCTCTGCTGTCACATGGATACAATCCTTCTTGGCCAACAGAACCATGAGGGTCTTTTCTTCCGTGGCAGCAGCAGACCCTATCCCCATCACCTGCGGTGTCCCACAAGGTTCCTGTGTTTCGCCCACCCTATGTAACATCTTTACAAAGCCTCTCTTTGACAAACTGGACCATCTGGGTGTCACCTACACCAACTACGCAGATGACACCCAGATACTCCTTACCATCTCGGGCAACTACAGCGCTGATGTCACTAGGATAAACAAAATCTTTTCTATCATTCAGGCATGGATGGCCACACATGGCCTTTGCCTGAATGATGAGAAAACAAACTGAACGTCTCATTTTCGGATGACCTAATAACTTACAAAAACTGAGCCCTGACTACTCCAACATCATTATCGACAGCAACACCATCCCAGTCGCTAAAAATGTGAAAACCCTTGGCTTTTATCTCAACGCCAATACAAACCTCACCAAACAAGTTAACATGACTGCCTCAGCTACCGCCTACACAGGGAAACTAATTAGAGCCTGTAGACCTTTTTTATCCACCAATAGCTGCCTCACGTTGGCTAGGGCTCTCATACAATCTAAGCTAGACTATTGCAAAAGCCTCTACCTAGGTGCCAACCAATCTATAATCAACAAACTACAGGTTCTCCAAAATAGTGCGTTACAAGCAGCATTAAACATTCCTAGGCGTGGCATATATCCGCCATCAGAATATCATGCAAATGGCTTTCCATTCAACAAAAAAATTGACTTAAAAACGCTTTGCCTTACCTACAAAGCTCTTAACCACCTAGCCCCTCCCTACCTCACCAACAAACTCACCATGAAACCTGCCACCAGAATCACTAGATCCTCCAACACTCTATGCCTCACCGTGCCCAGATTCACTGCTAAAAGAGCCGGCGGCTCAAGTGTCACGGTCCTTGCCTCTCAACTCTGGAACACCCTGCCTTTAAACATTAAATCGACTAAATCCTTCCTATTATTCAGGAAACTTGTCATTGGCTGGTTATTGACCAAAATCCAATCCTAAGTTTGACCCAGCCTATCACAAAATTGTATATATTGTACATGCCCTAAGCGCCCTTTTACTCCAGGGTCTGGAGCGCTATATAAATAAAATAAACAAACAAACAAACAATCCTGGTGGGTGGCAGGCTGTGTGGTGGTCGCCACAGCTGCACCTGCAGCTACCACTACCGGTGGGCCCGTGTCGGCACATCTTACTTACTATCGGGGCGCAAGGTTGCCAGGGTTGGATGCAACAGCAACATCACCTGGAGCCGCAGGGGGTGGTGGCATGGCTGCACCAGCATGTGGCTGGACATCCTGCCCCCGTGGTGCTCCCCTTCCTCTTCATGCTTTACCGCCACCCTGGCCACCCTGGACTCCATGTACTCCCTGGTCACCCCGGCCACATGCCCGACCACTCCCAACACTGGCAGGACACCCAGCTGAGCCCCCCATAACCCTTGGAGGCCTTCCAACCATGGCACGGATGTACAACTGCCAATGGGAGGTGCACTGAACAATTGTCCTGGTCAATTGGGGTGAAGGGGGCAGGGTACGTGATGGTAGACGCACCCCTGTGCTCCTGCAAGGCTGCCTGTGGACTCTGAGGATAAATGACCCTCACGCAACGCTCAGGCACCCCATAAATACAAGAAAAAGGTATATGCAACCCCTGTAGCCCCCGTGCATGTAAAAAAACCTCACGCAGTGCTCTGTGGCACCCAGGAACACAAAAAAAGTACGCGATTAACACGTGGGCTACTATAACGTCAATAAATAGGGTACGTGACAAACAGGGGCACCTGCAGTGGGAGAAATAGCGTACAATAACATGCGCGACTCACCGCCTGTGTGGAAAATAAATACGCCTAGGCACTGTAACTGCTGTGAAGTAATTGCCTGCGTGTGAACCCAAAAGTAGGAAAAACACACGCGTCGGTGTAACGCTCACCTGGTATCCACAGGACGTCACTCAGCCTGTTCTCACCTCTTACAACCTTGAACCCTTCCCTGGAGGCTATTCGACTGGAGACTGGGCCTTGTTTTCTTGGATAGTGTGCTCTCCGTCCTGCCTGAAGCGCAGGGGCGCGTTGACTCTTTTGAAGAGTTCTCTAACTTCATTCCTTTCCTTCCTTAGATGATGGCCGGCGTCCGGGGTTGGCGGCGTGCTGCTGAGATGAGTAGCACTGAAGGTGAGTGAGAGCGCGATATGCGATGCACCCCTTTCATATTTGCATTGAACTAAGTTCTTTTTCTGTGTCTTTTAGGTGCCGCAACATTTTCAGCGTGGATGCCGGTTATGAAGAACAAATGCGGTGGGTAAGCATGGTATGCAGTGCCTCTAGATGTTTCCACGCTAACCTGGAGTGTCTTTTCCCTCTTCCAGATGAATGATATGTTCCGGAGACAGAGTTCCCCCAGAGCGGCTGGGATTCAGGTAAGTGTTTGAAGCTTGTACAGTATTTAAAAATAAGCGAAGATTTGCAGAATACTGACTAATGCCATTTTTTCTGTTCTTCTCCCTTTTCCTTAGGAAGTGGCATGCCGGGATGGGAATGAAACCGCCGAAGATGCCCGCAGAACAGAAGGAGCGATGACTGATGGGCAGAAGCGCCGCAAGGTAAGGCTGTTCCTAACGGTGTTCTTGTTCTTGCAGGAGCTGAGCGCAGAAGAAAGATGCAGGCCTACTGGAGACCGATCCGAACACGGTGAGTGTCATGCTGCAAAGCATGTTTCTCAGCCTGGGTGTGGCTTAAGTAGTCTCTGCGTATCCCAGATGCCTCTGGGCTGAACCACACCCAAAGACTAGACCGCACATGCAGTTCTAGGAACCGAAATATGTGGGGGCTTCCATCTTGTCCCCATCAATCCACAACAAGTCAAATCCCCAATGTTATCCTATGGGAGTGAGTGAGTCTGGTGCCACAAGTGCCAAGTCTGACTCCAAGTGGGTCTTTGGAGGGATGGAGAGGCCCTTGAGGGACATGTAGGTGATCGTGGCCTGGCTCCAGCCTGACATCTTGGAGGGCTGGGGACATGAGGGGCAGGAATCATGACAGCCGGTCTCCACTGAAAGCACGTACAGCGCACTGCAGACCCACGCGAACCATTAACATGTGCAGTAGGAAACCCGCGTGCGTTACGTCACAAACGCGCTTACGCTCTAAGGGCCTTTCCTTGAATCACACGCTGGTGTGATGTTTTTTCACGTGCCAAATCACTCCGTATCAAGCTGGCCACGCGACAACACACGAAAGACCATGCTCCTGCCCAGAAGGTCATTTTCCTGCCCCCCAGAGCACCGAGTAAACGGGAGGGAGAGCCCAAAATAATAGCACAGGACAAAGGGCTATCAGTAGAAGGAAAACACAAGGGTGGGTCCTGTCTATGGAGTCAAAGCTTATTGCAATTTGATTATATGCAAAAGAAATTTGAGGTGTATCTGATCCTCTATTGTAGCCTTATTTATACATATCCAAAGGATAGGTGTACAAATAAAGGAGTAATAATACACATGCACTCGTGTAAATTAAATTAAAACTGCGGATGGTTTTTATTTTCTCTCCCCAGTCATTGAATCTCTTTTTTTAAAAAGGAAACAAAACTTGGATTGTCAATTCCAATATGAAAGACAGAAATTGCATTTATACATTGATATAATTGTTCCGCATATTCAAAAACATGAAGCATGGAGACTTTTGCGGCATGTATAAAACAGAACCTGAATGAATGGATACATGAATATGCCGTATGCTGACATTCTTTGAGAAGGACCCATGTACAGGCAGATTTTTCTTGTGTTTAGTACATTACTTGTTCTTCTTATGATTCACCGAATATCAACACCAGGTAAGTTACACATTTACCTCAAACGGATAGAAGCAACCTAAACAATTATTGCTCTAAACACAGGACCTTGGATAGGCCTGACAAAAGCCAGGCTAGAGGGTGACCAAAGTGGATCGACGTCCCTGACATAAATCGAACCCAAGATTGTAAAGGGGGGGGACCTAACAACAGAAGGTGGAAGGGTCCCTGGACGTTTTGGCTAAACAGTGGGTCACAGACTTCTTCATGGAGCCAAGGTATGAAATCCCCTATGAAAGATGAAGGGGAACTATGGTTAATACACCATATGTGATGTCAATGTGCAGTGTATAATACAATCAAATATTCCATTGATACAATACTAAAGGACAAACAAATTAGAAAGGCTCTGGTAAACTCATATTGATGGTCATGTACTGACCTTACACAGGACTGGAACCTGGGTGCTAGCCAGGCGGCTGACTTTAAAGAAATCCGACGGAAAACTTTCATGGAAGTAAGTTGGAAGCTTCTAACAACAGGTAGCTGGAAGAAACAGGAAAGTGCAGTAAGGCACAAGTGGGTAAATGCCCCTGGTGATATATCATGTGGAAAATAGGTGAAAGCCAATTGTGGTAAAACACCAGGGAATGCAGGAGCTGATTACCTTGGCAAGAGAGCTGATCTCCCCGCGGATAGGTAACTTGAGGTTTCGAATGGAAATGGAAAGCGGGCTGAAATAGCCAGTGGAAGACCGGAATAACTCGAGTCTAAAGAAACAAAAACAAAAACAAAAACAAACACCCCAATAGATGAAAAGGTGTGAGGAAGCTGCGAGCATAAGCAGGGGCCTAAAAATGCAGGGCATGAGCTGCTGTTACCTTGTAAACGCGAGCCTCAGCAGACGTGTGCGTTCGTGAGTGAAGAGCAGTACGGAATGAAGCTGTATGCACAGTGGTGAAATGCGCATGTACAGAAATGAGAGACGCCGCTTCCCGGCAGATGCGCGGAAGGGGAAAAGGAGAAAAAAAAAAAAAGGCGTCATAGCAACCCGGTGCTAATTGTAAGGAGGGCAGAATAATACCCATAACTCCGCAACGGCGGACCTCAGCAATTGCTGGAGATGTTAGTATACATGCAGCAAAAATGTGGATGGACAAGAACTTGGAAAAAGCTCGAGCGCTAGGGCTCAGGAGTACTGGAGCCACCAGAGTACACCCCACTAATCACACTGATTGGTTCAGACTCGACCAGGAACTTTCCTACTTTTACAGAACCATCAGAAGAAAAGTCTTCTTTCAAGACAAAGAAAGTCCCCTAGAAACTGAAGACTCAGGATTAAGGAAAAAATCGGACTTCCTTCCCAATGACAACGAAATGCCAGCATCTGTCCTTGCATTTGAAAAATGCATCAAGCAAGAAATGAAAAAAGCTCAGCGTACCACCTCGCATAAAAGAAATAATCTCACGCAGGGGGAACAACAAGCCCTTAAAGCACTGTCAGAAAATCCTTCTATCGTTATTAAAGCAGCGGACAAAGGAGGAGGAGTTGTCGTCCAGAGCAAGAACCAATATAAAGCAATGGTAATGTCATTACTTCATGCAGAGGGCAATTATAAAAAACTGCGCAAAGATCCCACATCAGAAATCAAAAAGAAGATTAAAGATACAACCGACTTTGCCATGGAGAACAACTGGATATCGGAGAAAGAGGAAATCTTTCTCAATAACTCAGAGGGACGCATTCCAGCATTCTGTGCTTTACCCAAAATCCACAAGAACCAGTTTACACCCCCAGGAAGACTCCCCAGGAAGACGTATCAGGGTGCGGTTCAGTGCTTGAACCCGTCTGCAAATTTATTGATTTTTTCCTAAAACTTTTAAGTCAGAAAACTCTGACATACCTGCGAGATACCATGGCGACTATAAACAGATTTGAACATCAACCTTTCAACCCTTCTGAAGATATAATAGTCACCATGGATATCAACAGTCTCTACACGAGCATCCCCCAAGAAGCAGAGGTCGAATGCATCAGACACCATCTTACCCACCATATATCACAAACCAGAGTTCCGATCAACCTAATAGTTGAACTACTGGAACTAGCTCTCACTAACAACTTTTTTCAATTCGAAGAAACTTTTTAACTACAAATTCGTGGTACTGCCATGGGGGCGGCTTTTGCCCCGAGCATGGCAGTCATATTCATGGCAGAATATGAATACAATCATGTCCTCAATTTATGTAATCCATTCCTCGACAACATTGTACTCTGGCACAGATATATCGATGACATTATCTTTATCTGGAAAGGAGAAAACAATACCCTGACAGACTTCTTTGGATGGATCAATAATCGTACGGATGAGATTAAATTTACGATCAACAGTAGCAACATCAGCATTAATTTCCTGGATCTCAACATCAGACCTAAGAATAACATCTTGGAATGTACTGTGTTTAAAAAAGAGACAGATCGCAACACAGTGCTTCATTATAAAAGCAATCACCCGTGGAACTTAAGAAATAACCTTCCTTACGGTCAGTTTCTCAGAGTACGGAGAAATTGTACAGACACAGAAGAGTACAAAGTGAATGCGGCAACCCTTGAAACCAAATTGAAAGCTTGTGGTTACCCCAGAAAGCTCCTTAGAGACACACAGAAGAGAGCGAGATTCACCCCTAGAGAAGTACTCCTCACACCCAAAATTCAGGACACCCAACAAGAAACCATCATGGCATGTGTTACCACTTTTGGCCCTAACACCACTAAACTCAGAGGGACCATAAGAAAATTCTGGCCACTGATACAGCTCAGCCTATCCCCAGGAACCATTACCAAGGATGGCACTTAAACGATTTAAGAACCTTAGAGACATGCTCACGCATGCAAGAATGACCAAAGCTAGCACAAGATCTGCCTTGTGGAACCTGAGAGAGATCAACGGCCACCATACGTGCTGTAATTGCACTGCATGTAAACAAACCAAGAAAATGAACTCCTTCATGATTGGTGACAAGGAATGGAAACTAAAGCACTTTACTAACTGTAAGACCTGCAACGTAATTTACATTATAGAATGCCCCTGCAAATTACGCTATGTGGGACAAACATCCAGGCCAGTTTACAAAACAATGGGGGAACATCGTTCCAGAATCCGTTGCAAAACTCTGACAGCCCCACTCGTGGCACATTTCCTTAAACTGCAGCATGGCCCTGACAGTTTTACTTGGTGGGTGGCTGACAAAGTTTTCAATACCTATAACATCACCGACTCCCTCAATTTCAAAGAGAGTTGGTGGGTGTACAAACTTCAATCTACCTCTTTGGGGCTTAATGAAATAGAACCACATCACTATTTTTAGAATTGCCCCCCCCGACATTCGATTGCACTTAAAGTGCGGGGCATGTGCTCATTTGACTTTAACCCTGAGCCCCTCAGTACAGCCCATTATTTGACGGTGTACTCTGGTGGCTCCAGCACTCCTGAGCCCTAGCGCTCAAGCTTTTTCCAAGTTCTTGTCCATCCTCATTTTTGCTGCATGTATACTAACATCTCCAGCAATTGCTGCGGTCCGCCGCAGTTGAGGAGTTATAGATATTATTCTGCCCTTCTTACAATTAGCACCGGGTTGCTATGACGCCGTTTCTTTTTTCTTTTTTTTCTCCTTTTCCCCTCCCACGCATGCGCCGGGAAGCGGCGTCTCTCATTTCTGTACATGCGCATTTCACCACTGTGCACACAGCTTAATTCCGTACTGCTCTTCACTCACGAACGCACACGTCTGCTGCGGCTCGCGTTTACAAGGTAACAGCAGCTCATGCCCTGCTTTTTTTAGGCCCCTGCTTATGCTCGCAGCTTCCTCACACCTTTTCATCTATTGGGGTGTTTGTTTTTGTTTTTGTTTTTGTTTCTTTAGACTCGAGTTATTCCGGTCTTCCACTGGCTATTTCAGCCCGCTTTCCATTTCCATTCGAAACCTCAAGTTACCTATCCGCGAGGAGATCAGCTCTCTTGCCAAGGTAATCAGCTCCTGCATTTCCTGGTGTTTTACCACAATTGTCTTTCACCTATTTTCCACATGATATATCACCAGGGGCATTTACCCACTTGTGCCTTACTGCACTTTCCTGTTTCTTCCAGCTACCTGTTGTTAGAAGCTTCCAACTTACTTCCATGAAAGTTTTCCGTCGGATTTCTTTAAAGTCAGCCGCCTGGCTAGCACCCAGGTTCCAGTCCTGTGTAAGGTCAGTACATGACCATCAATATGAGTTTACCAGAGCCTTTCTAATTTGTTTGTCCTTTAGTATTGTATCAATGGAATATTTGATTGTATTATACACTGCACATTGACATCACATATGGTGTATTAACCATAGTTCCCCTTCATCTTTCACAGGGGATTTCATACCTTGGCTCCATGAAGAAGGCTGTGACCCACTGTTTAGCTGAAACGTCCAGGGACCCTTCCACCTTCTGTTGTTAGGTCCCCCCCCCTTTACAATCTTGGGTTCGATTTATGTCAGGGACGTCGATCCACTTTGGTCACCCTCTAGCCTGGCTTTTGTCAGACCTATCCAAGGTCCTGTGTTTAGAGCAATAATTGTTTAGGTTGCTTCTATCCGTTTGAGGTAAATGTGTAACTTACCTGGTGTTGATATTAGGTGAATCATGAGAAGAACAAGTAATGTACTAAACACAAGAAAAATCTGCCTGTACATGGGTCCTTCTCAAAGAATGTCAGCATACGGCATACGCATGTATCCATTCACCCAGGTTCTGTTGTATACATGCCGCAAAAGTCTCCATGCTTCATGTTTTTGAATATGCGGAACAATTGTATCAATGTATAAATGCAATTTCTGTCTTTCATATTGGAATTGACAATCCAAGTTTTGTTTCCTTTTTAAAAAAAGTGATTCAATGACTGGGGAGAGAAAATAAAGACCACCCCCAGTTTTAATTTAATTTACACGAGTGCATGTGTATTATTACTCCTTTATTTGTACACCTATCCTTTGGATATGCATAAATAAGGCTACAATAGAGGATCAGATACACCTCAAATTTCTTTTGCATATAATCAAATTGCAATAAGCTTTGACTCCATAGACAGGACACACCCTTGTGTTTTCCCCAGAGCACCGAGCCAACTCCCACCAGCCATCTGCTGCTGCCTGCCTGCTGGCCACGTGCCCTGCTATTTGGTGCCTACATGTCAGCCATCTGCAGGGGTCCAGTTGCTATGACCACCCCTGCTGGGACAGAAGACTCCCGACTGAAGTTCCCTCACTCCACAGCCCAGCACCAGGACCCACCCACACCTGCCTCTGGGGTTGCCATGTCAGGGAAACACTATCAGAGAGCACTGGCAACCCCGAGCCAGAGAGGCAAAGGGCTGCCAGCTTCACAGCAGGAGAGGTTGGCATCCTGGTGGAGCAAGTCCTGGTGCATTATGATGCCCTCTACGAAAGAAGACGCACCAACAAGGATGGACGTGAGAGGATCTGGCTGGACATTGTGGTTGCTATCAACGTGGAGGGGGTGGCAACCCACGACCTACAACACGTCTGTAAACGCTGGGAGGACATCAGGTCCAGTACCCTCAGGAAGGCCTGGCGCCTCTTGGAAGCAGCGGATGCAGTGAGGCACCGGGTCCACCTTACCACTGACGACATGAGGGTCCTGGAACGCATTAACCCAGCGCTTCACCGCCAGGTCTTTGAGAGGCAGACCCATCCGGACCGGAGTTGAGCTGTAAGTGTCCATGTGTACTGATTGTACGCAGTGCATGTTGATGTGTGCCAGGAGTGTGCAGCATGGACATATGTCTGGAAAGGCCCATGTATGGATGTGTATGTGCAGGGACATGAGCCTGCCGCATGTGAGTCCAGTCATGTGTGATGCACAACAATGGTGTATGTGTTCCAAAGCATGATGCACAAATGCACATGGAGATGCACACAGGTTAGCATTTCTGTGTATGTACTATGCCATGGTTGGGGTGTGACACATGGATGCTGGTTCCACCTACATGCACGTGCACGGTGTACATGTGCATGTGTGTTTGACATGTGTGCGACTGTGATACACCATGGATGCATGTGACACAGAGATGGAGTGAGCTGATTGGCAGATGTGACATAGTTGCCGGTGATTGCACTGTGACAGGTGGTGAGGTGTACAGATGCATGTCTGTCTGGTGGCGTGTGTGCATGTGTTGGCACTCCCTGTGTTGCTTGTGACATCTGGCTGACCTTTGGATGTTCATGCTGTTGTGTGTTCGGATGCTGCTGCCAGCTGCACTGTTCCTGTTAATTTGTGCGTGTATGTGGGTTCAAACGATATGTGTGTTGGGGTGTGTGATGCCCTCTGTGAAGTTTGACACTGCCACTCATGTGCAACTGTCATGTGTGTATACAAACATTGTACAGTGCCCTGATGCCTGTGTTCTGTCTCTCCCTGTCTGCAGCGACAACTGATGAAGCGGGCGGAGACAGTGCTGTGGAGCAAAGCGGCAGGGATCCCACCGCCAGCCGGAGACATAGGGCCCAGCTCCCCTCCCAGGTTGTCATCTCTTCAGGGAGTGAGGAGTCTGGTGCCGTGTCCGTGGCCGCAGCTGCCGAGGGTACGTCCAGGAGGCGCCGTTTGGAGGTGGACTCCTCGGCAGCAGTAGGGGCAGCTGAGCCCCCACAGTGGCCTATGGAGGAAGATGGCACAGAAGCATCCATAGGATCTTCTTGCGACTCCCTCCTCAACTGAACCCCCTATGCGCCAGTCGTCCTCCGTGCCATCTTCCTGCCCAAGTATCACCTGGGTACCCTGTGGAGGTTCCCCTGAGCCAGTGGCCAGGCTGGTGCAGGACACATCCCTGCCACAGTCGGGAGTCGGAGGTCCAGCAGTGGTGGCCACCCCACCAACTGGACCACAGCAAGAGCAGGACGTGCAGGCATCGACAGGCAGGGCACATGCACAGCAGCAGCAGGCTCAGGGTCGGAGCGATGATGGCTCGGGGCCATCAACATCACAGGGGCAGGCATTGACCGGAGGGCAGGAGGACCCTGGATTGGGAGTGTCTTCCGTGTGCCCCGCAGGCAGCCCATCATCCCAGACCTTGCCCCACAGGCAGCCCACACCACAGGGCACCACCCCACACCGCTGGCCATGCCCCGCAGGCAGCCCATCACCCCAGACCATGCCCCGCAGGCAGCCCATCACCCCAGACCATGCCCCGCAGGCAGCCCATCACCCCTGTACATGCCCCGCAGGCAGCCCATCACCCCAGCCCATACCCCACAGGCAGCCCAGTGCGAGCGGGATACACGTATTCCGAGGGGTGCGTGTGGAGTTTTACACACGATTTCGCTGGCGCAAGCAGGGTACGCAGAATCAGAGGGGTGCGCGGGGAGTTTTACACACAATTTCGCTGGTGCGTGTGCGGAGTACGTGGAATCCGAGGGGTGTGCGTGGAGTTTTACACGTGATTTCGATGGCGCGAGCAGGATACACGTATTCCGAGGGATGCGTGTGGAGTTTTACACATGATTTCGCTGGCGCGAGCGGGGTACGTGCATTCCAGGGGTGCGCGGGGAGTTTTACACATGATTTTGCTGGTGCTAGAGGGGTACGCAGAATCCGAGGGGTGCACGGGCAGTTTTACATGCGATTTCGCGGGCGCGTGAGTGCTGCGTGCCGTGTTTAGCGCATTTTCGTGGTTGGGGGCTGTATGCTGGTCCACTGGCCTTTGCGCCATGTAGGGGATTTGTACAATGTTTTTGGTTAATGGGGCGGGGTTAGGGGCGTAACTGGCGCTGCTGCAGGGTCACTCCGCCACTCTGCGCCATGACTCAAAATGAGTTAGGAAATCCATAAATACGCTGTGCGGCAAAATGGGTTTTGGCACACGCAGCTGGCGCAAGTTGCTGCACGTGCACTGTGTGCGCCAGCCGCGTGCGCCTCTTCTGTGCTTGATTCCATGAATAACCCCAGTACCTCCATCTCATCTGTTATTCAATCAAACATGTTTTAAATATAATTTGATAGGACTAGGAGAAACCAGCCGTTAAGATCGGGTCCCGCAAAGGGAACTGGTAGTAAGGCGGTAAGGGTTTACCGGTACCGTTGCCCTTACCGGTACCGGAAAACCCTCACCGCCTACTGTGTAATGAGGCCCAATAACAGTTAAGCAATGTACAAATGTCACACAACATGACCTATGCAATATGTCTGCCCAATTTGTAACCACTCTTTTTGAAACCATTTAATTTAGACTTTGGATTTAGGGGAAAGTAGTTTTGTTTTCGTGACTTATGAATCGTATCATGAATTGGGAAAATTCACTACATTTCCACAAACCTAAACGTTATATTTTTTTCATGATATCATTTTTTTGAGCAGGTCGGATCCAATCAAGTTGGTCAATATCTAACCAACTTGATTGGAAGCGACCTGCTCCTGAATGAAGAGACATGGTGGCAGAGACTGATTGGAAGTGATAGAAAGAGTTGGCTAATTGCAACATCTAAAATTCTTGAACATATTGTGAGCAAAATGTTCTCGCAGAAACAACATTCAAATATATCAGCCGTGAGTTAAAGAAAGAAAAAGAGAAAAAATTAAAAGTCAGATACTTCACATACTTCAGACTGTCCATACACTGCTGAATCAGAGACAACTGTTGCGAATAATTCACTTCATTTTTGTAAAAATCTTACTTATGATTAAACAAATAAAAAATAAAAAAATTACAAAATATTTTTTTTTCTAAATTTGAATTGATTAGTTTAGTATAGAATTGTTTATAGTCAAGGTGAAAAAAGGGCAATTCACAAACTGCCAAAATGACTCGGTGTGGGCTTAACACTTCCTTCATCTCCCAGCACAAAATGCATCCTGTCCCAGCCTGAACACTTCGCTACTGCAAAGCTCTGCGTTTGAGGTACATTTTCCAGTAGTGGAGACATGTTGCTGGAACATCAGTATTCCTATGATATTGTGTAATGTGAACGTAATTGGCAGACACACAATGCCATCTTGGTGCTGTGATGTGAGCTCACAGAAATATAACAGTTGTCTGAATGATCTGCCCTTAGGACGTCCCCTTATCACTAGAGTATGCAACTAGTTCCCAGCTCAATGTGATCCTTGTCAGAGCTATAAGTTTTTGTGATGTGTCACAGGTCGAATGCCAACAAGGGGTTACCAGTAACATTTGTCAGAATTATTGGGCATACATAACATAGAATGAAAAACAGATAACTCGGGAAACACCTGCTGAAAATGGGGAGGCAAGTTGTCATGATGGTGGTCTGGCGGCAAGTTGGTGTACCAAGTAAATGTGCCCTGGAGGGATAGTTCTGTAATACAGACAGCCTAAATTGTATCTTAAATCATGTTGTCCTGTATTCACCATCTCAAGTTTGAGATGCTTCAGCTGTAATAACATATTCCCTGCAAAGTGATTTGCTGCTCCTTGGAACAGGGTCCACATTATTTGAAAGATCTAAAGCAATACATATTCATATGGCTTTTCCATCAATACCAAACTGAGTTTCCAAATAGGACATATGTTTCACTCATATTTGCCTTTCATTTACTCATTTGGGATTGGTTTTCTTCTTGTTACTTATAGAGCACTTTTTCTAACGCGTTTTACATACAACATATTACACACAATATCACCCAACCAAAGTAGGTACTTATTTATTGACTTCGGAAGGATGAAAATCTGAGTTGGCCTTGCCAGGTATCGATCATGCAACCTGAAGATCACATATATCGCAGCAGCAAGCGCTCAACCCGCTGAGCTATTTTATGACCTGGAGCACATCGAAAGTAGTGCAGGGTGAGTAGATATTATATACCGCCTGTTGTATGTTATATGTACTTTAGGTGCCTCTTTTTTAGTATGCTGGTAACAGTAAAAACATGTAGTATTTCAAATTCTAACTTTTTTCAGAACATCACTTAATCATGTGTTAAGAATACATTGTTTATTTGAGAAATGGTGACCAATAGAAGGTCCTGCAAGGGTAAATAATGTTTATTTATCCCATGCACTGAATAACCCATATTTACATTACAAAGAATTCATAATTAGGTTGAATTTACAAACTACCAACATACTCATAATGAATATCCACCATGAGCTCAACTCATGATGATGGGTTTGTTTATTAATTTGTAGGGCGCACCAAACAGTTAAGTAAATGGGCGCAACAAGGTACAAAGGATACTTAAAACTTAGTTACACATTAAGGAAATTACAATATGGTACATACATACATTACACATTAAGGAAGGTACAGTAAGGTAAGGTATATACATACATGCATACATGGAGAAGGAAACAGTATGGCAGGAGGCCGGGAACAAAGGTACAAGCAAGTGCAGGAGAAGGTTCCAGAGTCTGGTACATATCGGTTAGTCATAAGGGTCGTTGGAGCGTAGCCAGTTGAGAGTGTTACGTCTAAAGCTGTAGTAAGACTGGTCCATTCTAAGAACACGTGGAAGTGCATTCCAAGATTGGGCAGCTTTTACCGGGAAGCTGTTACCACCTGTTTGTTTTAGCCTTAATCTAGGTATCTGTAGGCAGTGAGAGTAAGCCGCTCTAGAGGAGCAAGTTGAGGTTCTTCTAACTATTCTCTCAGTAAGGTAGAGGGGAGCTGCGTTATTGAGGCACTTGAATGTTAGCTAGACTGTTTTTAGTAGGATCTTGTCGCTTATTTTTAGCCAGTGGTGTTCTCTTCTCAAATTGATACATGTTCTCTATTAGGTAAGTTCAGGTCAGTTCTGAGGGCATTATTTTGTAGAGTTTGAATTTTGTAGGTAATGTATTTGTTGGCTGCAAAGTATAGGACGTAGCAATATTCCAGTTTTGACAATATTAAGGCATTGGCGACGATGATGCAGCTAGCTTGTGTTAGAAAAGGTCTACATGCCATAATAAGTTTGCAGGTGTAGGTGGTGGATGATGCCAGAGAGTTTACCTGTTTCCTTAAGGTTAGGGTGGATTTAAGGTAAAATCCTAACGTTTGCACTCCTTTAACTACTCTGATTATGTTGTCATCAATGTTGAAAGCAAAGTAGTTGGAGTTAAGTTTTCTTAGGTTGGCGACGGAGCCAAGAATCCGGATCTCTTTTTTGTCGTCAATCAGTCAAAGGCCATGGGTTGCCATCCATGCCAGAATCAGGAGGTATATTTCATTTACCAAGTCTATATTAGAGGCAAAGTTGCCCAAAAGGGGAATGAGGATCTGGGTGTCATCTGCATAATTTGTGTAGGTGACACCCAGTCTGTCCAATTTGTCGAATAGGGGCTTGGTAAATATGTTATACATAGTAGGCGAGATGCACGAGGCTTGTGGAACAACGCATGTTGTCTGGACCGGGTCCGCTGATGCTGATGTAGAAAAAACTCTCATTGTTCTAATGTCTAAAAAGGACTGGACCCAGGCTATAGCTTCACTCAAGAAGTGGGCAGCCAATGATAGGTGTTTGCACAAATCTGCATTGTCCACCAAGTCAAAGGCTGCCGACAGGTCAAGGAGGAGCAGCATGTCAGTGTTTCCTTTGACGTTGAGCTAATCAATTTGTGTCTTAAGATTGATTAAGGCTCTGTGCCATGTTATGGTCTAAATCCGGATTGACAGGAGCCAAAGGGCTGGTTTGTTTCAAGATAGTTCTGGATTTGTAGATAGGCTACTCTATCTATTATCTTGAGAAGGAAGGGTACCGTGGTAATGGGCCTGTAGTTGGTAGGGATAGACGGGTCTAGAGTTTGTTTCTTGAGAAGAGGTAAAACCCATGATTCTTTTTAAATTACTTGGGACAGTATTGGTTGAGAAGGAGGCATTAATTAGCTTTGGGATGATTGGCGCTAAGTCTCTCACAGCATCTTTGATTAGTTGGGCAGGGCAGTTGTCACCGTTGCAGTTAGACGGATTCAGAGATGCAATCATTTTTTCGGTTTCCTGGATGAATACTTTGGTGCTGGATTGGGCGTGTCTTTAGTAGGGCAGGTGAATTGCATATCAGTATGGGGCAAGGGAGCTTTTTTCTTTAGCAATTTTAATTTGAAGTTGTGTTATTTTATTGGCTAGGGCATTCTGGATGCTACTGCACCATTGTTTGTCTTTGGGTACATTGTCAGGAGGGGGTATGGGGATTTTAATTCCGGAAGGATCACAAACAATTCCTTGGTATTAGAGCTGGCATTAGAGATTCTTTCATTGAAGAGATCTTTTTTGGTGCAGATTATTTCTTTCTTGTAGTTATTTGCAAAGTGGTCTAATTGTGATTTGTTTTAATCGGAAGGGAAGTGTCGCCACATGGTTTCTAATCTTCTTTTCTGCAGACTTAATGCTTTAAGGTGAGGGGTAAACCAGGCATTGCAGTGTGCCTGGTGTTTACTCTTACGTGGTTTGAGGGGCGCAATGGTATGAAGGGCCTTAGTCATAGTGTGGTTGTAAAACTCCACAAGGAGGTCGGGATCCGAGTTGCTTGGAAGAGCATTAATAGAGGGAAGGAGGAGTGGTAAAAGTTTGTCTGATGTGATGATTTTTTTTAGATCTAGTAGGGAGGAGAGGTGCCATGACTTTAGCTTTGGCTGCTTGTTTATCTATAGTTATGGAGAAGTCGATTAAGTAGTGTTCAGTCCATAGTTGAAGGGTTATTTTAGTGATGGTGGTAGTGCTGTTCAGCATGGCAACCCAGTCAAGGGTCCTTCCTATGTCATGAGTTGGGGTGAGGACTTTTTGGGTTAATCCATGTTCAGCAAGCATGGCTGCTATTGTTTGGGCCTGTTTGTCCTCTGGTTGAAGTCACCCAGTATTAGTAAGTGTGAGGAGTCTTTGGTGTTGTTGGCTAGGAGACTGGATAAGTCCTCCTCAAAGGTGCCAATAGGCCCTGGTGGCCTGTATATTAGGTCAATTGTTAAGGTGCTACAGTTGGAGATGGGCAGTTTGGCAGTGAGAAATTCACATGATTTAAGTGGGGGTTGAGCTAGAAGTCTTATGGCGAGGTTGGCTTTTGCTATAATAGCTAAGCCGCCTCTTCTGGCATTAGGTCTGTCCATTCGAATTAATTGATAGTTATCTGGTATTGCTAATGTAAGGGCTGGGCACGCTGCCTCATGCAGCCAGGATTCCGTTACGGCTAGGAAGTCAAGGTCGTCGGAGGATAGGATGTCTGCTATTTCTGTAGCATGAGCTAACTATGGATCTGGTATTAATCAAGGCTCCAGATATTTTGGTCATATTTGATGGCTTCTGGGGTTCCATGGCAATTGGTTTAGGTTGGTTAGTTTTATCACTGGGTGTTGTTATTCTGGAAGCTTGCTCAAGGCGTGAGGTGGTTATGTTGTGGCTAGTGCAGGAGTTTAGGTCATTGTTACTGTTAGTTCTAGGCTCATAGAAGCACAGTTATCTATTTCAAAGTCGGATATTTATATCAAGTGTGGGACATGGTGAATGCTTAATTTGGGGCATATTTGAGTAGATTAGTGGTAGGGTGAGCAACAGAAAGGTCAGCTGGGTCTTTCTAAGGAACATAGTTTTATGCAGGTACAGATTAGGATGGACAAGTACAGCAGCCAGGATGTGGCGAGGTAGTCAGGTAGGTTAGTCCCTCAGAGTACAGGGCACATGAAAATCAAGTAGACTAGTCCGACATAGGCAAGCCAGATGCAAACCAAGATAGGCTGGTCTAACATAGGCAGTGCAAGTGCAGATCAGTGTAGGCTAGTCTGACATAGGCAGTGCAGATGCAAAGCAAAATGGGCTAGTCTGACATAGGCAGGGCAGATGCAAATCAAAGTAGGCTAGTCTGACATAGGCAGGGCAGATGCAAATCAAAAATAGGCTGGTCTGACATAGGCAGCGCAGATGCCGTGCAAATAAACTGGTTCAGCATAGGACGAGTAGATGCAAATCAAGTAGACTAGTTCAGTATAGAGCAAAAGCAGATCAATTAGGTTAGTTTAGCATAGGCAAAGGCAGATGTATATAAGATCAATTAGGCTAGTTTAGCATAGGCAAAGGCAGATGCATGTAAGTGGGCTAGTCTGGCATGTTCATGTGTAATTACAGCAAGTGGGTTTGTGGTGCAAGCATAAGCAAATAAAGGTAGGTACGGTACAGTGGCTCAGCAGGTGTAGAAACACAGTGCTACTGCGTCATTTGCCAGCATGGCAGTATTGTCTGATGCAAGTTCACAGTGAGGTTAGTTGACAGTGTGTTCTTGGATTTGTGACCGTAGATGCTGTTGGCTAATAGGGCGTGCAAGAGTAAGGTAATGATCTTACCGGCAATGAAGTGTAAGGTGACAGTGCCTCGGGGTAGTCCCAGTTCGGACAGGTTGAGACAGGGCCATACCCTTAGGATGTGGCATCTGGTGACACTATCGCTATCCGGTGACATGCTGCACGGGAAGTGGAGGGCAGTGGCCTATCGGTGGCCATCATTGTTGCTAGGCAACACATAAGCAAAGGCGGAGGATGCCATTTTGAGTTGCAATTTACTCGGGTTAATCACAAGTGAGTGAAACAAGGGGGGTATCTGGGGGCATGATGGGCGTCGGAAGGCGGCAGTTTGTGGATAGTTCGAACTGCTTACCCTATGGTGCTCCAGAGGGCATAGGGTTGGGGATGCTCTCTTGTGTCTGCTATCAGTCGATGGTCGTGTTTCTCCAGAAGCCAATGTAGATGCAGCAGGGAAGACTCAGGCCACTCTAGGAGGATGCAGGTACTGGAATCAATAGATTTGAAGCAGAGTACTCAGGCATTCTCTCTGTCCCTGTGGCTCTTTTCGGCTAAGGCAGACGATGGAATTATATGGAAGGCCTTAGTTGGGAAGGCCGGCTATCGCTTTCTGGTTCCGTGAAGCTGGGTAAAAGCGAAAACTCAGCCAATCAATGCTGACTTGGTGACCCAGCAACGTGTAAACAACGTTGCAGTTGCCATTTTGGGAATCCTCCTCGTGGAGCGGGCAATGAGTACTGCAATATTAGCCAAATGCAGGGGTGAAGGGGGCACAACAATGGGGCTGGGGACCCTCGGGTGATTCTACAATGGTCCTTCTTATCCCAATGGGCTGCGGTGATGCCGGGGTGAAGTGGGTGCCATCATCGGTGTCAGCCATTTCTCCAGGCCACGGCACGGGGGTGAGGGCTCCTGCCCTGCATAAGGAGCTACTGCTGCAGAGGTGGAGTAGGCTGTCTTTTAAAAATAGAAGATATTTAAACTGCCATATATTTTTGACATTACAACCATGCAATGTTCTGACACACATCCACTCATTTTTCAGAGGGTGAAAAGACCATAGGAGAGCTCATACTCCCCCCATACAGCTCATCCATCAGGGAATAGCACATTGATAATGTAGTATAAGTTCCTACATGAGGAGGGAGAGGGAGTCCCCTGTGCCACCTTCTTGCAGTGTGGTCATTACACTCATTGAAGGCACTATGTTTTCAGAGCTCCAACATGCACAATAGTTACACTTCTGGGGCACTAGAACCTGTTGCTCCCATGGCAGGAAAAGTGTGTGTTTGTTTGGGTGTCTGTGTTTGCTGTTATGTGTGTCTTGGTCTGAGACAATTTGCCAGTTCAGCATCAAAACATAATTTACAGGCCATATGTTGTTTTGGGGATGATGTGGTTGTTGCATGAAAGCTGCGTTTTAGTGATAGGTGTGGTGCTGAGGAAATCAGTTGGATGTGTTCAGTCTGGAGGGTAGACACTCAGACTGAGTTCTGGCTGCGTTAGGCCTGAAGAGACGCGTAAACTATCCAGAATGTGCTCAGCTAGCTGTGTTTTATGTGGATGATGTGAAGTTCGTGCGGTCATGTTAGTTATGAGAACATCTAGACCGAATGTGTCATAGTACGGCTGTGTTCTAGTTGCATGATGGTGTATAGGGGAGAGTAAATGTAGTAGTTTGATATGGTGATTATCAGTAAAGCGCCTGTGATCAAGCACGAGAGCAGGATAGGGGGCCTATATTTAGGCACAATTTCTAAGTTCATCAATACTACAGTTACGCTATTAGGCATATTTTCTAGATTCAACTTTAGCACACTGTCGGTATTAGGCACACTTTCTAGATTCGACTTTACCACAGTGACTATACTACAGAGATGCTATTAGGCACACTTTCTAAATTGCACTATACTACAGTTACGCTATTAGGCACATTTTTTAGATTCAACTTCAGCACAGTGACGCTATTAGACTTTCTTGATTCACCTATACCACAGTTACGCTATTAGGCACACTTTCTAGATTCAACTATACCACAGTTACGCTATTAGGCATACTTTCTAAATTCAAACTTTGGCACAGTGACGCTATTAGGCACACTTTCTAAATTCAACTATACCACAGTTACGCTATTAGGCACACTTTCTAAGTTAAACTATACCACAGTTACGCTATTAGGCACATTTTTTAGGTCCAACTTTAGCACAGTGACGCTATGAGGCACACTTGTTAGATTCAACTTTAGCACAGAGACGCTATTAGGAGATATTAAGGGATGTTGGGAAAACCTTCTAAATTGAACTTTATGGGACATGCTACCATTTACAATTCTGACTAAGTGTGGGACATGCTATCATTCACAGTTCTGGGGTAAGGTTATGTTAATGTTAAGGACATTTGTACCATGCACTACCACCACTGGAGTGGTCCGCTGGCGCTCTGGCAGCTCTGAAAAAGAGAAGAGGGGGTGGGTTAGTGGGAATAAGCTGGGAAAGTGCAAGAGATCAGTGATGTGTTGTTGGCAGCCTCAGCCCGGTGGGTCATTTGACTGGGCTTGGGATGTTTTACGGTCGGTAGTCATTGTGTGCTGTTGTGCGAGTCTATGTGTGGTTTGTTTTGTTGTTGCAGAGTAGTGAAGTTTGTGCATATTGTTGTGTTGAAGGCTTGTGGTTGTGTTTGGTTAGAGTTTGATAGGTGTATGCAGAGGGGTGACACTTTTAGTGGATCGGTTAAATGGCATTGCTGTCCTTGCAATTATGTCTAGGTGTGATGCTTGCTATCATTCACTATTCCATCTGAGTGTGGCACTTGCTAATCTTCAATATCCTATCTAGATGTGAGGCAGGCTAGTGATCACGATTCCATCTAAGTG
Source organism: Ambystoma mexicanum (assembly GCF_040938575.1). Classification (NCBI taxonomy): domain Eukaryota; kingdom Metazoa; phylum Chordata; class Amphibia; order Caudata; family Ambystomatidae; genus Ambystoma; species Ambystoma mexicanum. The sequence goes on from NC_090922.1 coordinate 1,401,240,488, forward strand.
TGGCGCATGCTAACAGTCACATTTCTATCTAGATGTGATGCAAGCCAATCTTCACAGTTCTCTCTGGGTGAGGCACTATTAGTGTGTAAAGCAATGCAACATTTACCGTCCTGCCAGGAATAGATTTAAGCTGGTGGTCACAAATCTATTTAAGTATGCATGGTTTAAGTCTATGGCAGTCTACGTTATGGAAAGGTAAGGTAGAGTGGCGGGAGCTTTCTGGAGTAGAGTAATTGCTCTATACCCCACCCATGCCAGACTTACAGTTTTTGTTGGGTCTGTTGACTGCTGGCTTCATTGGCTTCCCCTGCAGACACCTGCTGACACGTTTTGGAGCCACCAATGTAGGAGCCGCCCTTTGCCTTGGGGCCCTTAGCCCCAGGGGCTGCCAGGCAGAGGGCTGCCCTGGGAAGGTCAGTCATGACCAGGTGAATGTACCAATCAGGGGAGGTGGGCGGGTTGGAGGGGGGAGGGTAGGACTGCGAAAAGGCCAAATACAAACAAAGGACTAAACCCCACAGACTGCACCCTTTGGATGCAGCCCAGCACAGAAAAACAACCTCGGAAGCCAAAAGAAACACTAGACAGACACCAGATTAGCACAGAGTGCTCACCAAAAAATATTAATACATAAATGATTAAGCCAATAAATAAATAAATAAATAATACAATGAAAACAAAAATATATATATATATTTTTTTTTAAAACACTCACTACTCCAATAGAGTGCATAAAGCAGGCCAAACACGGATTACAATCATTGTGAAACTACTCACTCACAATCAACCAGCCCCTACAGTTGCTTCCAAACTGGTTTCTCTGCCACATCCTTCCGCGTGCTAACAGGTGAAAGATTACAATTCAAACACAGGTGACGGAGTGCAATTCTAACTTGGAAGAGTCCTATGCCTAACAGGTGAAAGATTGCAAATCAAACACAGCTATTACGGATGATAAAGAAAGTGCAGGTAGGCAGTACAGCCAGCTGGGTTGTGGATGTGACCATGATGGATTAAGTAATAGAGTGGAAGGAAAGTGGGGGACACAGGCAGGTTAGAGGCGGGGGAAAAATGTTACCTAGAGGCAGATCAAATGTAGGTTAAGAGGGAAACTCTGAGGCGAGTAGGTAGACTGGTTTTGAACAAATCTGTGTGATCTGTTTCTTGGATGTCTGGGGGGAGAATTCCATGCAAGTGGAGCAAAAAGAGAAAGTGCAGAAGCATGAGGAAGTCGGGGAGGGTGAGGTGGTCAAGGAGGCAGAGTGGAAATTATGAGAAGGCTTGTAGAGTTTGATGGAGGAGGAGCGATACAGTGGATACGTTTGTGAGCCAGGAGAAGAAATTTAAATCCTGTCATGTTTTGTATAATTTGCCATCCAGCCTGTTGACTGTATGAGGAAGTAGGTGCAAAGTGAGGGAGTGCACAGAGTCCTGTTAGAAGTTAATCTTGTTGAGGGCAGACCAAAGAGGATGCTGGCACAGTAGTCTAGTTTAGAGAGGACATGAATGGTTAAGAGATGCTTGTTGGTGTTGAAGGTAAAGAGGTGCCTGATTTTCTCAATATTTAGGAGATAGAGGTGACACGCAACTGCAGTTTTAGATATGAAAGTAGAGCAGGTGTGAGAAGGATCATAGATGTTGCTAAGGTTTCTACTTCTGCCATATATTGTGAGGAAATGCATTGTGAAAACATGTTCAAGAGGGCAATGCTTGCATAGATTATGGGCACAGGCATAAAAAACATGTCATTTGTAAGGCAATGATTGCATATATTGTGGTTACAGGCATCACACAATATATTTTACAGTAGCATTGCTAGAATATATAGTGGACATGTGCATCATCCAACATGTCTTTACAGTGGCAATCCTGGCATATATTGTGGTCAGAGGCACCATAAAAATGTGTTGCAAAATGGTCCTTTGTAGTTATGGCGGACTGACAGCTATCAGCCTGCATTGTCTGTTACACTACACAAACACGTATTAATTAAATAGATTTTTAAAATAGTTTTGAAAATATTTGGTCTGTAAAATGAAACCATGGACTTCTGCTGTAACAACTCCAAGTTCCGTGGGAAATACAACCATTTAATGGAGCTGGAACAGCAACCTGTGGAAAGAAATAGAAGTATAGTACACATGTTTTAAATAGGCTCATTCTATATAAAACTCAAATCTTCACTAACTATGAACTGCCAAGCTCCAAAAGCCGAAAAAAGAAATCTTCATTTACCTACCTTGCCCTGAGGTAAGAAGAATTCGACACGCATTTCGGGAGTGACAGGGGATAATTTAATCTTTTGTTTTTCTGCTTTTCTCTTTGTGCACCATTCCCACATTTATCTCCTATGATGTCAGCCTGAAGGTTTGCACAGGTTTTGTGTTATTTGAAAGTGGGAAGAGGGTATTAAGGCAGGATTTCAAATTTAAAAGGACAAATCCCACCTAAAACCTGAAAATCTCTTAAATGCCGACTCTAATGCCATTACAAAGGCCGGGTGCGGGATTAGTCTTTGCTGGTTACAGTGTTTTAGCCTAATTGTGGCCCCTTCATAATGCACAGCTGTGGGGCCTCCTGGAGTGGCACTTTTGAGACGTCCTGTCACTGAAAATTGTACGGCACATAAAACAGATATCATTACTCAGCGTTTGCCACGCGCGTGTTCCAAAGAAGTCTATCAATTCTGATGTACGAATGGCCAGACATCACTTGAAACGGCAGACAGGATAAATGAAAGTGAAAAAAGAACAGAAATTGTTTTCCGCTTGTTTAGAATTGCTTATTTAAATATGTATTTTAACAAAAAGAGGCCCTGTTGATGTCTGCAGGCCTAAAGCAATGCTTTATGGTGCGTTGGTGCTAGACATAGAAGAAATATTTCTTCTACTTCTACCTTGTTTGTCCTGAAAATACACACCATGCTTGCGCTAGATCGTTAACATCCCAACTGTTCTGCCGGGGCCTGCTTGGTCCAGGCTGGGCATTGGGGAATGTTTTAGTGCTAGGAGAGCGAAGACAGCCTGTATTCTTTTGTACATCCCATGCGTTAGTGAAGCATCAAATATTTTCATACGAATTAGTTCAAGAAACCGCCAACATCCCAAAATTCGAGAATTCAAGATCATATGTCATGACTATCCCCCAAACAAAGGAGTCAGCCACTTATTTAGTTTTGCCTGTATGCTCCCCATGAAGAAACTAATATTTAAAAAGTTGAAAGCAATTAAAAGATGTTAATATGGGCATTACATATTTTCTCTGCACACAGCAATACAGCCTGTTTCCTCTTTTGCCAAATGAAAGGATATAGCCATGGCTCCATGGAATACAGTGACGTAACACAAAATGTGGGGGCCCCCCTGCGAGCCATGCTGATGGGGCCTCCCAAAACTCTGCTAAAAATCACGGGTTGCGCCACACTCTGGGCCAGCCTAGATTATCACGATTGCGCAATACGCACAACCGTGCAGCTGAAGGGGTATGCCGCACACTGCACTGGGAGAAATATATAAGTATGTGTTTTAATGCAATTTACAGGACACTTTCTGAGAAAAATTGACTAAATAGCCAGAGTGTTTGCAATTGTTTTGTAGGGTAACACCAATCCAATACATGCGAGTCACCAACAGTGCACAGGAACATTAATGCTCTGCTATTAAAAATGCTGTGTTACATTGAAAACATGTCCAACTGGCTGTGTAGACCTGTGTAGACATGTACTAACATTACATTAATGCATGTCCACCACATTTAGACATACCTAGACTTGTTGCACCAAATGCCAGTCGAAAGCAATAACACTCATCAAGAAGAGAGCACACTTTCAAGTCTGAGTCTCTGTCTGCGGTCTCTAACAACACGGCCAAAGTCTTTAAAATCTGCAATAAGATGGTCAATCCTGTGCAGTCTCTACCTCTCCTGTTCCCTCCCAGGCCCTCTGTACGACTCTGGCCTCTCACTTTTCTGCTAAAACTCAGGACATCCTGTCCTCTATCTCCTCTTCCTCTCCCTCTTCCTCGCTCGGCTCCTTTTGGCTATCTCTATCTCTCCTCCTTCTTTCTCCTCTTTCTCTCTGACAACACCTGAGACGGTTTCTAGACAAGTCCGATCTATGAAAGTGCTGTCCAAACAGGTGCTCCCCTGCTCCTACAGAACCATGAAGGACCATAGTGACACCCTCACTGCAGCCTTTGTCAATTTTTGTAACACTCTTACGCCACTGGAAAGTACATCTCCCCCTTTAAGCACTCCCTTGTGCACACACTCCTTAAGGAGCCGTCCGCTGATGCTACCTGCCCAATCTCCATAACCCCTTTACTGGACAAACTCTTGGAAAAGCTGGCCATCTCCCACTTTACTTTCCACACTAAATCTGTTGGTTGTCTACATGACCACCAGTCTGGCTTCAGCGTTGCCAGAGGCACGGAAACTGCTTTACTGAACATTCGTGAAGATTTGCTCTCTATCCTTGATTCCAGCATTGCTATTGTCCTCATCTTCTTTCATCTTTCATCTGCTTTCGACACAGTCAACCACGCTAACCTGATTAATCGACTACATGAGAACCTGGGCATCACGGATCAGGCCCTGGAGTGGCTGACCGCCTTACGCTTAGTCTGCCCGACCCAGGTCCAACTTGGTCCCTCTCTCTCTATCTGTGCCTCGTACACAAGTACTGCCTCATACACAAGTACTGGGAGAAGGAAGAACAGGGCTAGAAGTAATGAAGATTACCAATAAGTAATCGAGGCATTAAACACAAGTAGTGGCACAACACCATGGAGCTGACTGGCCTTCAGCACTCCACCCTGACATTATGGGCTATGTTGACTCGACCTGGCTGACCTTCAGAGCAGTTGCCGATCAGAACAGGACACAGATGTTAAACTGCACCTGGGTTTCGCTTTTAACAAGGGCCCAGCAATTACTAACATAAAGCATTTCACTATTCAAGTGCCACATTTTTTAGCCAATTGAAATTGTGATGTGGGTTAAGTACTTGGATGGGTAAAGAGGGAGCAAGAGACCGCTCATTCTCACAGCAGTCCAAACGTGGGTGCTTTCAGACTTAAAGGAGAGAGTTAACTGCGTGTAACATTGACTCTGCACTAGAATAGTCTCATTAAAATGCGTAAAGAAGTTAGATGCCCCCACACAAATAAGTTTTCCCCTCCCCCAATGCCCGTGAAGTTAGCGCCTCTCACAACCTGTGAAGGATTAGCCCCCCCGAAATGTAGGGTTTGTTGCGCCCCTGAACACAAGCACACACACCATTCACAATACACACACACACACACAACCATCCATACAGGCACACCCAGGTAGCTATCCATACATTTGCATGTGCACCCTTTCACAATACAGGCACACGCACCCAGGCACCCACCCATATATTTAAGTGTGCAGCCTTTCACCATACACTCACGCACACGTCATGGGGTTGAGGGGAGCCATATTACTTCAAAAAGAAATTATTTCTTTTTGAAGTCACTCTGACTTCATAAAGAAATTATTTCCGTTAAGGACCGAACCCTTTATAAAGGCAGAGTGACTTCAAAAATAAATTATTTCTTTTTGAAGTCATAGGGCTCCCCCCACCCCATGACATGGAGGCCTCCAGCCTAGGGTCTTCCACGACATGGGGTGGGAGGAAGCCCTCAGATTTCAAAATGTGTAGTCACTCTGCCTTCATAAAGAAACTATTTCTGCTACAGAAATAATTTATTTATGAATGCAGAGTGAATTCAAAAAGAAACATTAAAAAAAAAGAAATTAGATTTTTCCCCCGCAGTTTTTTCTTCCAAGTGACTCCCCCTCCCAGGACATGGGCTGGCAGGGCCCCACACTCTGCGGCAGTTGCTGGAGCCCTTGTTATGGCAGTGCTAATATGATATCTAATCCTTATCTAGCTCTGACAACTGAACACCAGAGTTGCAATGGTCTGATCTGAGTAACCAATCTGACTGCAAATACCACTCCCTCCTTAACTTCAGCATTACTGTTCCTCTCTTACCATTCCCTCACAAAGCGCCTCTTGAGAAAGACACATTGTAACATGTTTTCCTAGACTTCTACATCGTTGCAGTCATCTGCTCCCTCCGTTCTCTAGCCCTTTTTTTGGCCTCATCCATTAAACAGTTCTCTGACTTTAACCAAGCACTTATCTCAATCTAAAAAAACCACCAACTCTCCCGAACCATCACTCCTTCCACCCCTCAAACCTAACCGTCGATCACCTGTTATAACGCTGCCTAAAAATGGACGTGTAAAGCCACCTTTGCAAGATGTGCAGATTTTTACTTCCTCTTGTCTTCACTTCATGTTCATGAAATCCAATCTCTTCTAAATCATCCTATTTAACTAATCTCTTCATGACTCTGTGAACTCACCACCACCAACTCTCTCCCACTCTATAAGCCACATCACAGCGTTAAACAAATGGCATCCTCTACATTCTGCAAATGTCTTTGCCTGATACTTCTTATCTAATATGTATAAAATCTGGGGGGGACACTCTATCTTTCGTAGCCTCACTTTGGCAATTATTACACCCTGTTGCTACTCCTACCAGTTCACTGAAATATTGATTCTCACCGAAATCCTCCACTCATCTCCCACTTCCCAACGCTCGATCCAATTAAGATGGCTCATCACGACAAATCCATCCCTTTTAAAATGTCTACTGCTTGTATACTTAAATCCTTTAAGGGGTGGCATCCACGCCCAACTTGGTCAACACTCTCTACCCTGTTCTCTCTTTTCCTCTACTTGAACAAACTCCTTAGTCGAGCCAACCTCAGGCTTTCACTTCTCGTTCCTTGCCCCCCCTACTAGTATTCACTACCCCCTACATCAACAACACCCCTTTAAAAATGCCATAAACTACCACTCTTGACTCTAGATGCAGTGCTTTGTACTTCCCAACACTTTACCCCTCCTTCTTGGCAACCTGGTCCACAGCACCACTGTATATACAAACTTTTCTCTAGTTAAAGTACTGTCTGTCTTGTCCTGTACCAAGTGTAAGTATCATAGATTCCTCACCATCAACTGGTCAACTGCTCACTACTTCAACTCATATTATAAGGCACCTGCAGCAGAATTACCCATATGACTGATATTTCTATTGTAGTGTTTCTGGTTTTCTCCCTTAAAATATCCAGTACGTAAATCCCTGTCTATTGTCTCAGAAGGTGCAGCAAGGTGTTGCACTTTCTCCACCGGAGAGGCCAAATGCTGAATTCTGAACTGAAGTACTTCTTAGAGGGACCTGTTGTGCATTTAATCAGGAATGGACAAAATAATAATGCTGTAATAAAAAGGCTACCTCATTATGGGAAATTCTTTAACACAAGACGTTCACTGAAGTTATTAGCGACAGTGTCATTCCGTCTACTTCGAGAGAGTCTATTCTTATCCCAGTCTCCAAGAAAGGCTTGAGATCTAATCTTAGTAATTATCATTTGCTTATGATGATTGGAGCTATGTGTAAGAACTTTCCATGCCTCCTTCTCCATAAACTTAATAACTGGGCCATTACAAATAATCTTGTTAAGAAACATATGATGGGGTTTAGACATGGAATGGGCAGTATTCAAAATATATGGACTTTACAGTATCTAATTTCTGACACTTATCATCAAGCTAGTGCTAAACTGTACTTGTGTTTTATAGAACATACTGGAGGCTTTGATTGTGTGGTTTGTCCTTGATTTTGGAATAAATTAGCTCGATGGGGTATCCCTTCATACTGCTATTCATAAACTGTGGGGGTGAACCTTTAATCTCCTTAACCAAAAACAGGCCCACCACTTAAGAAGTGAGTACACGATTGTACATAAAGAACGTTTATTGCAGAAATGGTCCGGGGAGTGGTTAGATGATGTTGCAGGACCAAACTTACCAACGTCTGAACAATGCAACATCAGTTGGCAGTTTATGTACTTTTTTGCAACAAAAAACACTCCCAGATACATTGTATTACTCTCCACCCACCAAATATTATTGTAAAAGACCTCTTCAAAAAATTCCCCTCTTTTCCCAATTCTTCCATTTTCATTGGCCAGGCTTATCTTCATTATTATCTTCAGATCATATTTTAAAACCCAACTCTTCTTGGTATTGGTTTAGTAGGTCTTGACGTTGGTGCATTGTTTAAACATTACTATTGAAAACATAATACATTGCTAGCATTAACTGGCCTAAATCCTTTAATCTTTAAGTATGATTACACATGGTATCGCTCACTTATTTTAGCAAATAGAGGAAGATCTGTTGAACCATTATTTCCCTTGAAGTATAGATAGCCATCTCCATTCCACAGACTTCTGGTGCCTTTAAAAAGATCCTCTAAGTTGTGCTGTTACATAAAACCTCTGATGACCTGGAAAAATATGTAACCATACAAATGACTATTCCCCTCTAACGATATTAATGCCAAGGGCTAGAAAACATCTGTAGCCTTGCAACGTTTTGAATCTACAAGACACCTACTTCATCGCACAAATTGAAACTCCTAAATAGCTGTAGGAATTTAGCTTATCCTGTGTTTTACTACTGACCAGAATAAACAAAAATCTCTTTTGGTCATGCTCACAAACATCACCAGAATATATCTACTATCTACAAGATTTATCAGACCATAAAGCCAAAGCTATTTCTTCAGATGCCGACCACAAAAGATTGGGATTACTCATTTACCTGCCTTCTATGTCTGAAAACCTGTTGAGAAGTCAAAAGTTCATTTTGATAGAGATCCCTAACCACTATGTTCTGATTCATTGTAAAAGGGCACTTATATTGAGATTAATGAAATGCCCATGTATTTATATAAAGGTACATGTATATTTTTACATTTGGTAGATTTGATACATCTTTTTGCATGCATGCAAGTAAATATTGTATCAGTTCTGAACAAAAAATAAACCGTGCTCAGTTTGCTGCACCCCCAGTCATCAATGTGGCACTCGCAACATGAATTCCTCATAATAAAAGTGACCCTCTTTGACCACAACGACATTGCCCCCTTTAATTAATACTTTAACAAATCATAATAATCTTCTAGGGGAACACCACTACAACCATCTCTCACCCCGGTCTCAATATGGGCATACTCCTCCAATCAATCAACCTGACTCATCCCCCAACCATTTCTGCAATCTACCCCCTTCACACAAGTATGCCAATTTGGTGGGAGAAACAAAACATCTTCAGTTTGAGTACTGGTATGGGATGAAGTAGTGGTATCCCTAGTCTTGGAAAGAGTTACGATCATCATGGCCACATCTGTTGGTACCTGGGGAGAACAACAATGTAAAACTAACTGGCAGGACCACAAAAGAAAAAAGAAAAATACAAAAATACACATCAAAATCCTCACACCAAAACTCAACCAGGGAGATAGCCATGCAAACAAAGAGTCTATCGGTGAGTCGTTGGTGATCCCAGCCTCGGTTTCTATGACCTCCTTTAGTTTATGCAGAGCAGCGATAGATCTGGTGAGCATGCCATTCTCTGTGTCATTTGGAGGCACAAATGTACATACGGTTCTCCCTATTTTCCGGCATGCTCCACCCTCCATTGCTGTCTATATGTTGATTAGGTATCGGTTTCGCAAAGTTATGAGCCTCAGTGCGCACAATTCTTCCTTGATGTCACCAAATGCTGACTCAGAAGTGTTGACAAAGAGCAAGGGTTCAGACCTGGTCACCTGGAGCCATTTGACATTTGCTGCTGCTTGAATGCCAGTTGCTAGTAGGGAATGAAAAAAGGTTTCTGTGTGGATAAACAGCCCATATCGATCAGGCATGTCTTCTAAGGCCTGTGAGGATGCTGCTGAGAGGTAGTTGGACCTTTTCCTTCATAACAATTGTCTGGGATTTCCTCCATCGAGAATAGTTTCCTTATGTGGGGTTGAAGGGGATGCAAGTAGCACAGGGACAAAGGGGGCACAGATGTAATTTCAAACTTTGGATGAGCGATAATTAAATGCTCTTCAGGGATTACAAGGACAGGCAAGGATGAAGGGTTGAGAGACTGCACGCACCTCGCCAGGCTGGAGGCAATTGCCTGTAGGCACGCTGTCCACATTTCCGTACATTGACTAGAATGGCAGCCGTTCCTCCACCCAAATCCGCAATGCGCAGAGTGTTACTGCAGTTCCCATTTGTACCAATGGGCACTGTGCCATTGCCCTTAAGACATAGAGAAAAATGGGCACGTGTCTGTACCTTAACAGGTTTTTTGGTTCTTTGAGCCACGTCAGATACTGCAAATGATTTTTCCATACTGTCCCATACTCTTTGTTTATTTGTGCCACCCTTTATTCAGAGAATTCCCTAATTCCTCCAACTCTGCAATTCTTCACCCTTTGTTCCCATCGATTTGTAGAAGAAATAGCTCCTTCCAAAATCAATTGAACTCTTTCAGTACACCTACTATTCTTGTGCTCTGCCAGCTCAGCCATTGAACAGTCCTCATCATTGGGTATAACTGATACTGTAATTGATTGACTTTAAACTGCCCTCGAACCCGGTACAGGGCTCAGTGCACTAGGCATAGTGCATCTGCTATCTCCATCTCATTTGGAATAAAGAGCCTAGGAATGCCAGAAACATGAGGAATTGAGAGAGCAGATGTAGCAATATCCTAAGGATCTCTCTTTCCCTGCCTACCTCATATGGCTGTACTGTACATTGTCAGCTTCAAACCCATGTGCATCCATCATGGGATTTAACTTATCATCATCATCATTATCGTAAAAATCATTGTCAATATTTTGTTTTCTTCATAAATTTTATCCTCATACTTCATAAGTTTAGACAATTCTAATTGGTTTCCATTTGTCATCTGCAGACATGATGATCCAAGGACCAAAAAAAAACCAAAAAAACATTAATTGTTACACAATTTACAATCATAAACATTCCCTTTCTTATACACAAATTATTTAAACTGCATCTGTCCATCCGCTCTCCACCTCCCACTGAAACAAACGGAGAATTCCTAGGGTGTGCTTAACTTCTATGCCTTCTTCTGATCCCATGCAGGTGGAGGGCTGCCGGTATCCCTTTGAGTATCTTTTAGGTGGATCTAACTCTTATTCCGCTCCATCTTCACGGCAGTTGGGGTTGCGTAGATTACTGTGTTTGGCCCATGGAAACACTGCTCGTTACAGCGACACACAAAGGTGCAGATGTAATCTCTGTCGCCGGGGAGATGCTGAATCTTGTATTGATTGTCAGAGGTTTTACAGCTTTCTCCTCTTGTCTGCTGGTTAGAAGACACAACTTGTAATGATTTAATCTCAAACCTGTTTGTTAATGCTGTAAAATACTCCTTGAACTCCTATCCTAAGACCGCTGCAGTCTTGTTTGCATCTGAGTTCATATGTGTAGGTGATAAAGATGTATGTAGCCTGCGCCCAGTCACAATTTGGTGAGGGCTTAAATGGTGGGCCTTTCCTGGCTGATTGCATATGTAAAACAAAGCTAGTGGAAGGCAGGTGAGCCAGGATGTATCTAATTCTGCACACAATTTGGCTAACCAGGCCTTAAGCACCTCATTGAGCCTCTCCATGACCCTGTTGCCTGCAGGTGGTACACCAACCACAACCACTGCTTTATTCCTAGCAGCAAAGTGATTTCTGTCAACAAGGCATTAATGAAGTGAACTCTGTTGTCGGATTTTAGAACTTCACAAATTCCCCACCTCGGAAATACCTCCCTCACCAGAAATATTGCCACTGGTTTAGCATCCAGTTGTACGCGGGGACGAACTTCATGCCAACAGGAAAAAAGGCAGGCCATCACAATAAGATATCTGTAGTTACTGCACATCTTTTTAATATCCACAAAATTGATATGCAGCTCCTTGAATGGGCCTGAGAGCCTGGGCAAGACCACCATCACTGATTTCATGGTATTTCAGAGATCAAACTCCTTGCACATTAAACAATTCTCTACAAATCTATGTACCAGTTCTTGTAAGTTAGGGACAAACCTCCTGGAGCTCTGCTGCGATTTGTCACCGAGAAGTATATGACAGGTAATGTAGTTGTTCTAAGGCCAAAAGAAGCAGCTCTACAGGCATTACAACCTTCCCCATTACCTTCTGTCTCCAAAGAAAATCTGTGGGTGAGAAAACACATCCTCTCTTTCTCCAGAGCTCCTGTTCTTGTCTAGGGGCTTTTCCTTGTATTTCTATTATTTGGAGCACCGGGATTGCGGTGTACGGTGCTGGTAACTGTACTTGTTGGGCCAATATTTCCATTTTTCTGGGAATCTGTGAAAGGAAAATACACTGTTTCCTTTGCCGCCTTGTCTTTGGCATTATTTCCAAAAGCTATTGAATTAGTGTGGTTAGTGTAGGCAGCGCCCTCCACTAACCTATCTGCTGGCAAGACCTCCTAAATACTCTTCTCTGCCATCTTGATAACCCAGACTGGACAGTGGAGGTGACGTACACAGAGTAATAATAACCAGTGACAACCTTCACCTTACATATTTCTATCCCCTCTATAAGTGCTACCAGTTCTGCTGCTTGTGCAGAGTAAGAAACCATTTCGTCAATCTGACCTGGTAATCCCTATCAACAATGCCCATGACAGCAGCACCCCGATGCCTCTCTCCCATTTCTTGGTTGATGTTTGAAGACCCATCCACCAAAATCACCTCACCCCCATCCAGGGCATCCTCTTTAACAGTTACCCTCCCTTCCTCTTCTCCTTCAAGTGTAGTGCAATCATGAACAATATCCTTAGGCTGCACCGGCTCAGCTACAAATGATGCAGGATTTACTAGGTGACATCGCATGGGATGAATTGATGAATTTGATAAGATGACCTCATACCCTGACACTCTATGAGTCATCAATGTGGATTTAGATTTTTCTAGAATTGCAAAGACCACATGCTCTATGTACAATGTCACTGGGCAACCCATCGTAATGGTTGAAGTCTTTTGAATTACAAAAGCTGCTGCTGTCAGAGCTTGTTCATAAGGGAACTGTCCCTGCATCTAGGAGTCTGCTGTAATATGCTAAAGGTTTGTGGCCTAGCATTGTAAGCTGGGTCAGGACCACTGTCATTACCTGCCCATTTGAATGGGAAAATAGAAAGAATGGCTTCTTGTAATTTGGGGTTGCCAGGACTGGAGCATTGCTGATCGCAGCCTTGAGTTCCTGAAAGTAAGTCCCCATTCTCTTGGACCACTCTATCAGGCTTTTGCCTTCTCTTCTTCCTTTAGACCCTGCAAAAAGGCTCTCACACAACTAGAGTAATCAAAAATCCATGATATATAATAGTTACAGAGCCCAAAAACAGCTGCATTTGTTTCACTGTGACTGGTTGAGGCATTATTTGGAACTGTTGTGACTCTCTCTGGCGTTACTGTTATGCTCATCTGGTCTCTGCGGAGGGGTTGGGGCACAGTTGTAGCCTTTACGGGGGTGAGGTCGCTTGGGTCCGACTTCGCCCTCTGCGCTTATGTGGTGACTGCTGGTAATAAGTGATGCTGCTCAGGGCTGCTCCTGGTGTAGAATAGGGGGCGTGAGTATGCCAGCTTGTGCGCCTGATCCCCTTCCAGACCCCTTCTCCCAAACCGTGGTACCCGTGGGATGCGCTGTCTCTGGAAAGCTCACCTGTTGATAAGTTTTGGCAAGCACTCCGTCTTGCTGCGTCTGGCAGGGGCGTTTGTATGATCTGGACTGAGTTCCTTCACTGGTCCCTTGCACATGGTAGTCCAGTCCTGCTGCGACTAAGCCACTATATTTCAGGTAAGTGTTCCTGTTTGCCATTGTCTTTACTCATCTGTTTTTGTTGTATTGTAAAGTTTGTTGTCTTGTATTGCTGTCCGTTCCACTTTTGATGTTTGCTCTTTTGCTTTCTTCCCTTGCAGGTGATGTTGCCGGCCCGGCAGAAGCTGCGGAGCTCGAGGCAACAGCCGGAGGGAATGAGGAACGAAGCTGCAGCAGTACAGTTGCTGGTAAATTGTTAACTAGGGGGTGCGAGGGGTTCTAATGCAGAGCGGCCCTAGGATGGATGTTCTAACCTTGTCTTTCTTCTTCTTCACAGGGTGTGAGTTCGTGGATGCGGAGTGCGGTGCTGCGGCGTCGGGATCAAGATAACTGGATGTCAGGAGATGAGTCTGCAGATGAAGCGATGAAGCACCGGTTTCCGGGAGGTGAGTATGCAGGAGAACGCCTGGTTTCAAAGGTAAGTAAACTGGAACAAGTGGCGGTGAGCATCACGTTGACACTAGTGCACATCAACGCAAATCACTGGCCTTATGGATGAAGCAGCTTATATAGTTGAGCTTCTGAAGCCATGCCCATCAGGTTCAGCCTGCATGTTACACCCTGCCACACCCAATGAGTCAGCACATGAGGATGTTCTCTGGAATAAAGGCTTTCAGCTCCTATACATTTCTTGTAAAATAAAAGCACTCCTGCACTGAAATACAGTAAAAACACTCCTGAACTGAAATAAAGTGTTCCTGCTCACATCTCTATATGAGCCTTGCACCAAACGTGCCAGGATATGTCCAGCCAGGGCCCCTGTGTTTATAGGTCCCAGAGGGACATAAGTGAGTCAAGTGACACATTGCCCCAGTCACTATAAGGTGTGGTTTTTGTGCTCTGGGGACTGTGGCCATGACAGTTACCTTCCTTCCTGTGGGTGATATTACATTCCTCAAATAAATTACCTCTGTCTGACAGTTTTGCAATATTTCTTTGTCCTCTTTATACACCTTCTCCGCAAGCAGGGTGAGTAGCGTTATTGAGTCTCCTCGACAGTGCTCCTCTGAAGTGCTGCCGGCTTATACATCCTGCACATAATGAATTATAGTCCGGGAGGCAAGATAATTCCCCAAATCCATCTAAACCACCCTGTTAAAAATGCTCAGAGATTCACAGTAACCCTGGGTCTCTGACCATGATAAGTAAATGCTGTGAGGTACTGATAATCGGGGTGTAAGGGAACAATGCATTCTTTAAATCAACCAACGTGTAGTAGGTCAACCGAGTAGGGATGTTACAGAAAATGGTGGCAGGATTCAGTACCAGGAATTCCACCTCTACAATACTATTGAAGGGGTGAAAATCCTGGACCATCCTCCAACTGAACCCCTATGCCTTCTTCACAGGATAGATAGCCGTATTGCATGGGGACAGAGGTTTGTATTATGCCTTGCTTTAACAATGCTATAATGGTCTCATAAATCCCTTCATCTGCCTCCTTGGACATGGGGTACTGCTTAACCCATGGTGATAATGTACCATATTTCAATTTTATTCTTGCTGCTCCAACACTTTTTGGCAGCCCTACATCATGAGGATTGCAGGTCCACAAATAGTGTGTCACTTTTCCCAAATCCCCCTTCCAAAAAGATGATGTATCTTTAACGATGAGCATGGTCTGTGATACTTCCCTTTACTCTATTGCTATCTGGCAAGGCACCCCAATTACGAAGACCATCTCTCCTGTGTCTTCAGTGTCTTCAAACAATTGCTCAGCAGACACGTCCCTTAGTGATAAGGTTGGATCGATGCACAAAACTGTGTGCCACTCTCCGCTTTGTCATCTGTGCCTGAAAGAACCACCCTGGGGTTGAACATACAATACCTTCCTCTGTGAAGGCAATCGACACCTGCAATTTGCTCAGGATGTCCCTTCCCAAATGATTTGCTGGGGTATCCATACAATGCAACAAAGGGGCTGATACATTTCGATTACCCACCTTGATACAAAGATTTTCAGTATAAGGACCCAACAGGACAGCCCAGATAATCCCTGTATCCATTGTTTTGCCTGGCAAGGGGAAATCACCCTCCTTAATACAAGAGTTGGTAGCTCCGGGGTCAACCATAAAATGTTTGGTCACCTACCTTCAAACCTATCCAGAGTTCCTCTTACGGATCGATGGTAATGGACATGACTGGACATGTCAGAGATCCCTGTGGCCTGTCCTATTCCTGGTACATATTAGCATATGCTTCAGTGTAGTGTGCAACTGTTCCTTGGGGTAAAGGATTCTTGTCCTATGTCTGCACCGATGCCTCTCCTGGCATGGTCGGTGGGATCCCATAGGTCTGTGCAGCCCCAGTTGCTGGGTTCTGTTCAACTCATGCCCACTGCAATTGCACAGGACCTGGAACATATTGCAGGGTCGTGCCTGAATCCGTCGAGCTCCCATGTTAAATTACTGTGGCCATTCCCAACAATCCCGTGACCCATGTCCCCAAACCTTCCACATGACCAACACTGAATCCCATAAAATCCTCCATAATTATTTCCTGTTGGCCCATTAAACCGATGACCCATTCCTCCAAACCCACAGAATTTACCACTTCCGTGTGGAGAAATCCTCCTCTGCCCCCTCAGAAACCCTCGCATTGGCCTCAGACATGGAACATACCCATGCACCCAACCCTCTGCCATCGCCCGGTTCACTGTATCCTTGTTGCCCCAGTTGCCCCTGCTGTCCCTCCATAGTATTGTAATTACTGCCCCTTCTAAACAAATCTTTGCCAATTTCCTTTGAACAAGCTTAGCCTCTGCTTGTTGTGCCTGCTCTACATTCTCCCTCTCTTTTTCCTGTCTTCTCTTGAAGAAATGCAAAATGTGTGCCTGAATTTCTGTCCAATTCTTGTCCTCCATCCCTACTACTTTATCTAAATTGTGTTGGACTTCTTTCGGAATACCCTTTTTCAGCATGTGGTGAGAGATTGCCACATTCTTGCCCATAATGTGCAAGCCCTCATACCTGTGCCATAAGATTATTAAAAGCTGCTACCTCATGGGTATATGTATCCAACTGAACTCCTGGATACCCCAATCTCTTCCAAAGTTTGTCTGACTGCTCCCCAATTAGGGCCATGAATAGGCTCTTCATATCCCTGATGGCCAACATGACACTGGGAGTGTGTTTCTCTAATGCATAATCCCACCCCCCCCACCCATGCAGTGAACCAAGGAAGTGTCTTCATCAAATGATTCCGGACCATGTGTGACCATGGGACATAATATGCCCTTCTTAGACCCTTCTGGAGCAACAGAATCTGAGTTCTACCTGTTTTTACTGGAGCTTCCCCCATCTCTCCACCACCACTTACTAAAGCCATGTGAGTACCCTGGCATGTCCTTTAGTGCCATGGTGTGCTTTCTATTGCTGCTACTGGAGTGGGAGGTAGGGTGCCTACACCCTGCTCTTCTTGCCCCAAGTCCCATTCCCCTTCTTCTTCATCATCTACTCTGACTACTGCATCCCCAAACCCTTCTACAGGCACACAAGCATAATCGGCACTACCAAAAGTTGCCGTCTCTCATCCTCCCTGACAGCATCCCTTTTCTCCATGTCCACCTCAAATGTTCTGATAACCAAGTTATTCAATCTAACAAGAACATGCCCATGTCTATGCCCATGTCTCCATATTCATTCGTCTACATCTCTTACCTGTCTTCTTACTCTTCATCTCTCTGCCGCTGTAACAGCATTACCACTTCCTGCATTAACCGTAGTGCTTCCTTCATTTTTTCCCATTCTTGCACATCTACTACTCTTCACAATCTACCCTCTATCCTCGCAGGAAGAGGTCTATCCTCCTCTTCCTCTCTCATTCCAAATCCTTACTCTGCTCTTCCAACTATCGGTATCAATCTTTCTTGCTCCTCCACCATTAATTTATCTGCTAACCTAGCATTTGGGGGAGTTATCCCCTTCCCGCTCTCTATTTTCAACCTCGCTGCAACCCTAACCCTTGAAGGATTTACCCTTCCACTTTCCTCAGAATCCCATTTCTTAGAAATCGTAGCTGATGGAGGTGTTAACTGTGTCTGTCTTGCAACCACTGGAGTAGCTGCTGGAGAAAAGGGTGGTACAAACTGAGACTCTGTGTACCCCTCAGCAGGTGATAAAGGATAGCACCCATATGGGGGGTGCAGAAGAAATTCCTGCCCCCTCCTTTTTTAGCCCTTACCCCACAATTTCACCATTATGGCCCTTCCCCCTTTCTTCATACATCCTCCATAATTCCAAGATGTTTAACCGCTTTTCTAGCATCAAGTTTTATGCTTTGTAATTAAAACGGTATGCATGTTCTCCAATAACCCCATATCGGAATAGGCCAAAATTACCGAATAGAAATTACTGACCCCACTAAAAGACCTAAAACACATACCACAAAAAGTTTGAACTACCAAAAGAAAAAACGGCTGCAGGGGCAGTGGGGATGTCCCCTGCAACATCCCGTTCACTATACTATATAGTATAGTGAGCAGGGGTTGCAGCGACACCCCTGCAGCGGACCTGCTCAAAAGAAGAAAAAAAAGAAAGAAAAAAACGCTGAAGGGGTGTCCCCCGCCACACCCCGCTCACTATACTATACTATACTATACTATACTATACTATACTATACAGTATAGTGAGCAGGGGTTCCAGAGGCCACCCCTGCAGCTGTCCCGCTCAAAACAAAAGGACCCTGCGGCATTGGTTCCCGATCACGGAAGTGAAAGGGAACTGTCATCTTAGCATATAGCGAGACGGACATCAATGTAAGTAAGGGGGTGGGGGTGTGTTGAGGGTGGGGGTAGGGGTGTGGGCGGGGGTTTCAGTAGTGTTTTTGGCACATCAGGAATGTTCAGGGGAGAAATGACTGAAGATTATTTCGAGCAAATAATCTTTGGTCGTTTCTTCCTCGGACATTTCCATTGCGGTAAAATCACACAGATTCCCCATATTATAGGATACCTCAATATGCCAAGAGTTTATTATTTTCCCCTTACTCTCCCAAAACTATTCCTTATGATATTTTAAAATGTTAGCCTAGAAGCCGGGCAACACAATGCATACATGATTGAACAGAGTCTCTATACTCCAATCCAAGTTATCAAAAAATTGCTTCACAAAAATTCTGGCACTAAGCCTAACCCACGGCACAAACATTTTTTCACCCAAGAGCTCCCTTTTGACCATTTCCCAATTCCTTAGTCGTTTTTCACACTCATTCACCATACCAATGAGCTCACTTCACTATTTACTCCAATTCTAATTCTCACTCATACACAGAAGACAGAATTTTATCAAAAACACTTGCCGGCCAATATTTCCAATATATCAACACCACTCGAGTTTAGGAGGGGCGCAATGCTTATGACTACAGCACCACTACTCTCGCTCTCTCTTCTTTCACTAGAACGGCCTTCTCTACTACAAATCCATCTTTTCCAGATTACAGGATGTTTCCCCTTCACTATCAAGAAAATCGAAGAGAGGGTCTCTGCCTGCACAGCAAAATCAAAAGAATGTCAAGACCAGCCAACCAGACAAGCAAACTAAAGAGTATCAGGACAAGCTTCACACTGGGCTTGCAGGGTAAGATACTCTCTCCACCTATAAAATAACAAATGAAATAAAAAATGTATACAAAGGACTTAAAATACAAAGTAGTATAAACACTATGTCAAAAAACATCCACTTTTCCAAACCCTGCCACCTCAACTAATTTCACACCCACACTCCATTTCTATACTTACCCACTAAAAAAAAAATCCCACAAAAACAAAACAAAACCCCTTAGGTTAAGGAAACAACCCCTTTTCTACCTCTATTTCCCCTCTCGCTTTGCACCAGCAACTGTGTACTTAAATGAGCCTGATGTGCTTGGATCTGGTGCTTCATCAAATCTTTCCGCACTGCCAGGCTTGTGGCACCACATCTCCGGTGAGAAGACAGACATTTAACAAATATACATTTCGCAGACCTCTTTTTCAAAGTGCAAAGAAGACTGGTCACTGATGTGAGGTGCCACAGATGAGAAGTGTGATCAGAATATCCCCAATGTCTCGAAACGCCTAGGCTCACAACTTGCTTACCAAATGTGGGGATGGACTTTTAATCACCTAAACCAAGAACAGGCCCACCCCTTAAGAAGCGAGTACATGGTTGGACATACAGAAGGTTTATTGTACAAATGCTCCGGGGAGCAGTTAGATTGTGTTGCAGCACCAAACTAACCAGAGTCTCAACAATACAACATCAGTTGGCAGGTTATGTATATGTGTTTGTGACAAAAACACTCCCAGATGCAATTTATTATGCTCCACCCACCAAATATGTGTGGACAAGACTTAAGAAATCCTATCTTTTCCCAATTCTTCCAATTTCATTGGCCAGGCTCATCTTCATTATTATCTTCAGATCATATTTTAAAACACACCTCTTCTTGTAGTAGGCCTTGACATTGGTGCATTGTTTAAATATTACTATTGAAAACATAATTCATTGCGAGCAATAACTGGCCTAAAACCTTTAATCTTTAAGTATGATTGCAAATGGTATCACTGACTTATAGAGGAAGGCTTACCCATTATATCCCTTGAGCTATAGGTAGCCATTTCCATTCCACAGACTTCTGGTGCTTTTAAAAAGACCTTCTAATTTGTGCAGCTACATACAACTTCTGAAGTCCTGGAAAAATACATAACCGAACAAATGACTAAACCTCTCTAATGATTTTAATGAAAAGGGCACGATAACATATGTTACCTTGAAATGTTTCCAATCTACAAGGCTCCCTCTTTATCACACACATTGAAACTCCTACAACGCTTTAGGCATTGAGCTTATGTGTTTTACTACTGACCAGATTGAACAAAAAAAATATTTTGGTCACACTCTCAACCATCAGGAAATTATATCTACTATCTATGAGACCTTTCAGACCATAAGCTTGAGGAGAATTCTGCAGATGACGAACGCCAAACGTTGGGATTACTCATTTACCTGCCTTCTGTGTCTGAAAACCTGTTTAGAAGTTAAAAGTGAATTTTGCAAGCGAGCCCTAACCACTGTATTCTAATTCATTGTAAAAAGGCACTTATGTTGAGAATAATGAATCGTCATGTATTTATATCAAGGTACATGTATGTTTTTACATTTGGTAGATTTGATACTTCATCTTTCTGCGTCCATGCAAGCTAATATTCTATTGGTTCTGAACAAAATGTAAACAGCACGCAGTTTGCTGTACTCCGAGTGATCAATATGGCACTTGCAACATGAATTCCTCATAATAGAAAGGACCCTCTTTGACCACCCCAACAAAACAAATGCACACCTTGGTTTCTGGCAGATTAGATCAAATGGGAACCCTTTCTGAGCAGTTAACTACTAATCATGGCCTGAAGCAGTGCTGTGCATTAGCTCCTCTCATGTGCAATATTTATGCCATGATGTTCTTACTAGCTGTAGTAATTTTCTTCTGCAAATAGGTAAGGTACATATCTCTTGGCTATCTTATGCAGATAATACTGTGTTTTTGAAAAAAATGCTGATAGGTCTGGAGAGATTGCTTGAAGTTCATTCTAACAATCTTAAAATGAACCTAAAAAAAGAAGTTGCTTATTATTGCTCGAAAGAAATGGAGAACGTACAGCTTTGCTTGGAAGATTAATTGAAGTGGTAAATGTGTCTGTTTATCTTTGTATGCCTGTTACTAATATCCCAGGAAGTTCTTTTTATGAAGATATTTTGGCTCATAATGCTATTAGGAAACTAAGACTATGTACAGGATATTTAACTCTAAAGGGTGTCCATTCTAAAGAGGGATATCTTAAGGTATACACAACCAGAATAATACTGACAATACTGTATGAGTTAGAAGTATTATCTGAGAAATATGTTTCTTGGTTGAACTGTCTTGTAGGAAAATTATGGCAATCTCTTTTAGGACCACCTAAAGCCATGCCGATTGAGGCAATAAGATGTGAATTAGGGTTAACACCGCTTTTAATGTTCTGGAAAGGAGCGCGTTGCAAATTGTATATGAAAATATTAATGGTCCATGGTGATGAGGGGTCGTTGTTCGATCTTATTGGTGGTGATTCTTCAGCGAATGTGACAAATGTGGTATTTCAAGAACTTTGTCTTCCAGTGTAGAATTTGATGTGGCCATTGGCTAAGATGTTCCGGCCATTATTAACATTCAATGAATACATACGAAAATGGAAATGGAAAGCATTAGATTTGGATCGAATATCTAATTTGATGGCAATATACAGTAAAAGGAATTATAGCAAGTATATTACTTAAGGTTCTGCCTCTCTAAAGCCATGTAGGTAGATTATAAAGACAAATAATGTTTAAATAAGAAGATTCATTTTGAAGCTCTGCTTCAATATATCATCACCTTTTTCTCACATGGGCACTTGACAAGGCATCACCTATGAGTCAAGGAAATGTTGACTTCGTAATGGTTCCATGGAAATTGCTCATCACATTTTAACTGCATGTCCTGTTTTGTCTGAACACTACCGGAAGAACTAAAAGAAATTGCTATCTACATCCTCGCAAATCATTTTGTTCCAGCACTCATCTGGCTGAGTTGTTAGTGTTGATGGTGGCTTCATATCTTATATAGACAATAGCTACTCTTTTAAATGAATTGTAAGAATAATCATGTATTTATTGTATTTATTGTATTGTAAAACATGTGGTATTATACTGTATGTTTTACCATTACTGCTGAACTCATAATCAGGGTAGTATTCACAACTTACACAGACATGAACACTGTTTTTAACTAACCATTTAATTCTGTGAAGGTGGAGCCAGCAAGCTGGGATCTTCTTGGTTTGGTTAACCACAGTCTCAGTCTAGAAGTGCACCAGGTTGCCTTCAGCCAGCTGACTCATCTGAAAGCGGATGCTTGTGGGCGGCAAATCCTAGGTGCAGGGACTGAGGCTGAGTGAAGGTGGGAGAGGCCCAGAGCAGATTGTGCTAGTTTGCAGGGGTGGGAGTGGATGGCATAGATTGAGTTCTGTGATGTGATGGGAGTGAAGGAGAAGGAGTGTAGACTGGGGAAGGAGGGACTTGTTGAGAATTTCACCACCGCTGCAGCAGGGGGAAAACAAATAGCAGCCACTGGTGCTTGCAGGGAGATGGAGAGGGAAGATTGTCCAGGGACAAGGACTGTGGTGCCTACACTGCTCTATGGGGCTGCTCTGAGGAGTCAGCACAGAGTAGGGCGTGCACCAGCAAGCGTGGAAAGAGCACTTGACACAATCAAACTCTTGATTGTGACAGACTTAAATATCACAAAAGCCAACAAAAAGATAAATCAGTGCTTCCACAATTCCACAGTGTTTCCTTTGAATTCCACAAGCATTGCAAGTTGCCATGCCAATCAGATATTCTGCTGTTCAAAATACCTTTTCTATATAGCACTAGTAGGGTGGTGCAAAGTGCCACAATCTGTGCCAAAAAGAAAAGAGCTAATTGCAATGTGCTTGCACGCAGCGACTGCATTAGGGCATACATCTTTGAATGAACACCGGGATACCTGGGTTCTCCCTCCTCCTTCGCAAGCATTCTGATGGTGCATATGCAAATACTGTCAGCACAACTCCTGGTGCACTGTCAGTGCATATGCTTGTGCACTTCTTCACCACCTTTCGAAAGGTGGTAAATCAGTCTGCATCCCCAATGAAAGATGTAGTTTTTGACCACAGCCTTCTGGGTGTCCATCACATCTAATTACTTTCCTCTCGGAAATGGTGCTGTGGAGATGCACACTGATTGTGCTTCATTGCCTAAGTGGTGCTGTTCAGTGTTTACTCAGGTTACCTCTTTGCTTTTGCGCTTAGAGCCCTTTGGATAGTATGCATACAATGGATGGGATGCAGAATAACTCTGACACCAAATAATTGAACCAACTCAGGAAGATGGCAAAGGTTTCTGTTTTATTATCAATTGATCACATCTTTATACAAAGAATGTGTCATACGTGATGTCATACTACGTGGCTAATAAGAAAAACCTGTGAGGGGTTTTTATAGGATCAAGGGGAACATCTAAGTATACTTTCTATACTGGGTGGGATTGTGATTGGGTGTCTACGGTCAGGTGGAAAATGTATGCCTACCTCTACTGCAAGTCATCTTCAACTCTAATTAAGTACAAAGTGGGCCTCATTACGAGGTGGGTTGAATGGGTTTAATGGTGCCGGTAATGATGCCGGTGCAGGTAAACCCATTCCGCCCTATTACGAGGTTCCCTTGCGGGACCCGCTCTGAACGTCTGGTCAGACCAGACGTCCTTTGCGGATCCCGCAAGGGGACCAGGGAGCTAATAACAGGCCCTTTATTAACGGGCCCACTATTAGCTGCCTCCCCATTCCCATTGAGCCCTATGGGGGCTCAAATGGGAATGGGAATGGGTTTTGTGAATGAGGAATTAACGGGTCCTCCAAGGTTGGAATGGCTCGGTAATTCCTCATTCAAGGAACCCGGACCCAAGTTTGGAGGTAGCCATGCCCTTTATAAGGGCATGGCTACCTCCAAACTCGTAATGAGGCCCAGTATATCATTGGCTCTCAAACTATAAGGCCCTTCGTTATATGGCCCTCTACAATTGGTTGGCCGTGCCATGCCTGGAACATTCGGTTCACTTAGCAGCCTGTAAGCTCATACCCAAGTGCCTGGAGGTGGATATAATTTTACCTCCCAACCCAATTAGCCCAAGGTCTCTCATCACCCATGCCTTCTGCCATGAAGATTGTCTTTGAACTTGGTCTTGCAGTATATTCTCGTCTCTGGGAATATAAGGGAGTACGAGCACGCACTATCGTAGGCCTGGAACTCCATTCCCAACCCTATTTTCATCCTTGGCTCACGTGACAAGAGACCAAAATTCAGACCATTTTGCAGCATTTAAGTGTGTTAATTGAATAAAACCTGGCATGCTTGGTGTTCTTTCTTTGCACTTTAACATGGAATTATTCCGCTTCTCACATTTCCTGCCTTCGAGAAGATATAACCGGCCTTGGCTTGCTTCAACCTTGGTATCAGGCCAGACTAAGATCACTGTGTTGCTGCATCTGTACAGTTATTAAACGACTTGTATTTTCTGCAGTGCGTCTCAGGCCTGTAATCTTCTTTTCGAATATGAAAGTGTACTTGATTCTTAACTTTGTCATCAGTTCTATAGGATCCATACATTTTCTTTATCCAGCCTTGCTTGTGTGTCATGCTCATCTCTTGTGACATCACCAGCTCCTTTTTCACTCTTTGTCATATTCCTTCGGGGAGTTCCTACCTCATATTGTCGTCTCTTTGAGAATACATTTGATAGGGCTTTCTCAGAGGGTATTTTCTTTCAAATATTCTCCATGGTATGATCACAACTGTAGAATGCCACGATCTCAGGCTTGCAACATACCGAAAGTAGGGGGGCGGGACTTCCTGCAGAGGCATTCAGCTGCTCCTCTACACATGTGCACAAAAACCACTTTGCACTCAGGGGACACAGAACATTGTATAATGTCATTTGATTTGGGCATGACCCAATTCAAATGATTGCAAGGCTTGTTTTCAATGCAAGATTGTAACAGCAGCGGCACATGTTTGGTTCCACAGTAGTGGCTGCACATGCTCTACTGTAGTACCAAACAGTTGCCTATGGCAGGGACAGTGCATCATGTGTCATTCACAAAGTGGCCTCTGATTAGTTTATACAGTACCAGGACCTGATTTGCAAAGTGTTTTTCAATGAGATTTTCCCATAACAAAATGTGCCTGTAAATCTGGCCTCTTGTGCTCTAATCCCAGCTCCAGTGATGCAAACAAGAAAGCCCTTTACTTATATTGTCTTATGCTAGACAACTGTCTTTATTTCCATGAGCCTAAAAATGTAGATGTATATAGTTAAAAAAAAAGCTGTTCTTTGCTCTGCTCCTACAATGTTGCTGCTACAAAAAATGTTTGTGAAGCACTCCGCAACAGAATGCATTGCTTGATTTTCACAACATTGTATTGAAGCTTTGTCTAATATATCAGAATCATGGATTTCCGTCAAAGGAAATTTGCCCTTGAAACATGCATTGAAATTTTGGGATTTTTTTGGGGAGTTTATATTTCAATATTGTTAGTTTCTTTATTTATTTTTATTGACATTCATTATACTTAACACACATTTTAATAAAATAGACTTCACGTCCATTCATTCCAGGTATAAAAACTGATCTGCATCTGTTTGGCCAATCCTGTAATTGCAAGTGCCAATGGCTTTTAAAAGTTCCTTGGCTACTTTGGATTCCAACAATGCCCAGGCCCTTCTTAGGCCCCGCCCCTAAATATGTGATTGCGACTCATTGGACGCCCTGAACACACTTTCTTATGCCATTTGCCTACAAAATGCACGAATGAATAAAGGGCCTTTTTACATAAAAAGCAGACAGGGAATTTAGAAGTAAGAGTTTTATATGTTATATTATGTTATGTTATGTTATGTTACTTTGCACTTATATAGCGCCTTATATACCATTGATATGGTCTGAAGGCGCTGGTAGGTTGAACGCCCTTGGGAACTGAAGTTCCGGTCAATAGAGAGAGTAGAGAGATTGAAGGTGCGTGTGAGCACCGGATATGTGTGCAGCTGGTGCAGTATTTGTGTAATAGTTGCTTTTTAGCGATAGGTGTGGTGGTTGAGAGGTCAGGAGTATGTGTTCGTTCTGGCAGAATTCATCCAGATCGATTGTGGCTGCGTTAGGCCTGAAGAGAACGCCAGAGGCAGAGCGTTAGTATGAGAACAGTTATACCGAATGGTGTCATAGTATCTCTGTGATCTAGTTGAGTGATGGTGTAAGGAGAGAGTAAGCGTGGTGGTGTGTTATGATGTGATATAAGCTCTTTTGAACCTTTACTGCATTCCAGACCGTACTATATATGTCACACGTTTCTATCACCTTCGTGCACTCCAGTTGGCTCTACATCCTCCAGCCTGCTTGATGCGCTCATGCACTCGAGTCAGCCCTAGGTACTCCAGCCTGCCCCACGCATGCACACTTGTCTGCTCTGTGCATGTATTCTTGTCTGTCCCATGCATGCACTCCAGGGATGCACTCCAGTCAGCTCCAAGCATGCACTCCAGACAGTCTCGTGCAAGCACTCCTTTACGCCACATGCACTCCTCTCTGCCACACACAGTCAAATGCGCTCTATTTACCCCGAACCGTTTCGGGTGTTCCAAGTTGTTTTAAGCACTCCATCCTTATTTTTTCATTCGTAGCATCATCATGTTTCATTCTTTCCAACCACTTATGTTATACGTTTCACCCATGTACGTCACTCGTTTCGTCTGTATACGGCACCCGATCATCCACCTATGGCACCCAATTTGTCAGTATTGTTCCGTCAATGTGCATCGCCCGTTCCATTCACATCCGGCACCCGTTTAGTCCGTATATGCGATCAGTTCCATTCACATGTATCATTTGTTCTATCCATATAGACTCCATCTACATTCTTCACTCATTCCCTCTGCTTTATACACTCAGCATCTCTATGCATTCATCCCCTCTACGCACTCATCCCCTCTACGCGCCCAACCCCTCATACGCACCCAACCCCACATACGCACCCAACCCCTCCTACGTACTCATCCGTTCCCCGCACTCATCCTTTCTACGCACTTATCTGTTTTGTGTACTCATCCATTTTATGCACTCTTGTTTTCTACTCATTCAACAGCAATAAGGTCAATCGCTGATATACAGTAATCCTCTTCTGTATATTCATCTGCTCTTTACACTCACCCACCCCATACACTCACCCGCCCATGCACTCACCCGCCCCATACACTCATCTGCCCCATACACCCATCCACCCCATACACTTGTCTGCCCCATACACTCGACCGCCCCATACACTCGTCCGCCCCATACACTCGTCTGCCCCATCCATTTGTCCGCCCCATACACTCGTCCGCCCCATCCATTCATCCGCCCCATCCATTCATCCACCCCATCCACTCATCCGCCCCATCCACTCATCCGCCCCATCCACTCATCTGCTCTATCCACTCATCCACTCTATCCACTCATCCATTCTATACATTTGCCAGGTCTGTACATTTATCTGCCACAGCGATCTGCACACTCTCCGCACTTTGATATTCATCCGTAATCATCCGTATTCATTCGCTATCCACACTCCTGCGCTCTGCATACTCATCCGCTCTACATACTCATCTGTTCCACACATTAATCCGGTTTACGCTCTTCCGTTCTGTACATTCATCAGTTCTACGCACTCCTGTTTTTTACTCGCTTCTCTGTTATTTACGCAGTCATCTGTCCTATACGCTTGTCCGCTCTATACACCCAACCATTTTACACACTTATCCGCGCAGTTTGATCATCTATTCTATTCACTCATCCGATCTATTCACTCATTCGATTTACACACTTGTTTGAACTATATAGTTATAAGTTCTTCCACTTATGCATTCTTACACTCAGCGCATTCATCTGTTCAACAGGTTTCATCAGTTTTATCTATTTCATCCACGCCATTCACTTCGTTCACTCCTTGTGCATTAAGTCAATTTGAGGAGTTTAAATCTCTTTATTGTTTCCGTATGATTTATTCTTATTAGCCATTTCACTGCATTGATCAACTTTTCTCGTTTTTAATTCTGTTTGTCCTTCTAGTTTATATTATGGGCTATTAGCTGTCCATTTCTTGCATCAGGTAGTTTGTTGGATTTGTGTCATTGAGATGCGGTTGGTCTGTTGGGTTAGCTTGGTACGGGTTGGTTTTAGGGGAAGAGCCAGGTTTTCAGCAGTTTGCGGAAGGACATTAAATCCTCAGTTAGGAGAATGTGGGGTGGGAGTGAGTTCCACAGCGTGGGGGCCAAGGCTGAGAATGACGTTCCGCCTAATCTGACTGAGTTTGTCTTAGGTATGACTAGTAGACCAGCTGAGCTTGATCTTAGGGTGCGTGTGGGGTGATAGGGTTTTAGCTTGTCTTGAAGATATCGAGGGCCGGTTTTATGCAGTGCTCAATGGGAGATGCATAAGGTGAATTCAGCAATCGCTGAATTATTTTTTTCTAATTTCATACTGTATAAAGCAATCTTATGATAGATTTGTTCATAATGTTATATGTAAATCTGTTCTATGATAAGCGCTTTGGCGAAATCGCTATATAAAGAACACATCATTAGCATTTGTCAGACCTAGCGCACGTCTGAGCAACTCAAGCAATATAATATGGCATGTGTATATGCACTTAACATGCGGATTGAGCAGCAAAATTCGACTATTTTTATGCCTTCCAAGGATTAATCTTTAATTCCTTATACTCACATTTTTTTTAAAAAACGTGCTAAGAATCGTGTTTCTTTATTCATGTTATTTTCTCTTCTTTTGTTCTGCTGTCTCAACTTGAATGCAAAGCTCCTGTTTTTCAAGGTTGCCAATAAACAAATGAAAAGTTCCTTCCATTGACTGAAAGTTTCAAGAGCCTGAAACTGTCACTCCTCCACTCTTAAAGGGGATGGAGGGGAAAAAAGCCATTGAAAAGACTTAATTCTCTGCAGGACGGCATAAAGAATGTGCTTATTTTGGCTGAGATAAAAATGATAATTCCCAAGACATCATTGTGGATTTGCGAGTGAAGCGATTAACGTGAGCTGGTATATTTTCCCGATGTGTGCATAGCCCTGCTGGTTAAGGGGAGACTAATCCCCTCGAAAGGGCCCGCGGACTGCTCAAGCAAGCAGGGCTTAGGCACAGCAAACCTCCTGGAAAGGCCTAAATCTTCACATTAGCTCCCTGCGTTTCCTTCATCACAGCGTCTGAGCTGTTATTCTAAGGGGTACCTCCATAAACAAACCGTGCCCCTCCTGCAGCCCCCAAGAATCGGCGAGGATTTAGAAAGTGCATTGCTGAAATGTATAAAATCCAAGATCCAAGGGGATAGAGGACGATTAGTTTGCTCTTCGAGGGGGCCTCTTCAAAATGGCGACGGTCCTAGATCTTGTTCGCTGTGAGGTGAAACGCACATCAACAAGCATTGTCACGTACTGGTTATGCTAATGATCAGCTTCTAGGCAGCTTTCCATTCAGACGACCCAATATGCCCTTTCCATACACTGTATAACGCATTTAATGAGTGAAAGAATTGTATTGCTTTGTCCCAATATGTCCTTTTTCACATCTGCAGATCTGACGAGAGAACTTTACATGGCCCTTTCTTTAATCAGGAAATATACACTACAAATGCCAGAATGCAAATCGTTGTTGTTTCAAGATGGAACATATGAATGTAGTCACTCGGGCTATATAAATAACTAGCAGAAGTACCTGTTCTCCAAACAGGTTCTGTAGACAGACATAACACTGATCCTGTAGGTCGCTGTTGAGATTCACTTAACTCTTGATGTGCTTTGCACCCTGAAGTAAACTGCACTGAGAATGGGTGCATGTGGCTGGCTGACATACCCGGAGCAGACATTGGGGGGAGGTGAGTGTTGGTGTGCTGCTGCATACTGGGACCTACTGTGCTCTCTCCCCATCTGTTGCCTCGCCCTCTGGCGTGGTGCAGTTTATTGCGGTGCATTGGAGTGCAAATAGCTTGGAAACCATGCATCCTATGGCCTGGACCTCGAGTTTTGTTCCTCGTGTTGGGACCGGTCCGTCTATGACCACAGTGATGTTTTGCCAATTTCATGCAATCTCTGAAGGTGCTGAAATCCAGGGAAAGGAGTGGGGTCTCCAAATATGTAGCTAGCAATATCCGGAGGGTCCTAACAGGTAACAATGCAGCATTTGGTGCAGATTGGTGAAACAGTGTGGAATTGTACAAGGAACAACGCTTCACCAAGCCACAAACCCTCACATTTTGACTTGTGCTGAAATCCAGGGAACAGAGTGGGGTGTCCAAATGTCATGGAGCCAGTAATGTCCGGAGGGTCCTAACAGGTAACTAATCAAAATTGGGTGTAGATTGGTCAAACAGTGTGTAATTGTATAAGGATCAATGCGTTGCCACAAACCCACAAACAAATGTTGACTTTTGCTGAAATCTGGGGCAAGGGATGCGTTGTCCAAATGGCATGTAGCCAGTAAAGTCTGGAGCATCCTAACAGGCAACTATGCTAAATTTGGTACATATTGTTGAAACAGTGTGGAATTTTATAAGGAGCAACGCTCAAATCCTGCCACAAACAAGCTAACACATTTTGGCTTTTATATATCTAAATGTTTTGAATTAGATAAATGCTTGCTGAGGAAATGAACACAAAAGGCAAAATTATGTCTTTGGCTAATGAGTCTCATGCATCATGTAATTAGGCTCTTCTGCACAAGTGCTCCTGGACAAAATCACCAACCGCAATACGACATAAGCAACATTTAGAAAAGAGTACCACGTGGGAATGAAAGTAGGAAGCTTAGTGTTCATATAGCAAGCAGGCATGGAACAAAGAACATCTGTCGGACACTGGACCGTAGCTGCTCTGTGTCATTCAAGATACCTTGTAGGCACTACTTACAATAGGAAACTCAAAACTACAAGTCCCAGCATGCAAAAGGAAAACACATGACTGGCTCAGGTTGTCACACATGACACAGGGGCAACTTGGAAGGTATGCTGAACCAAAAGGTCTGGTGGTAACAAAACATGCTAACCCACACATGGCTTTATTTATTGGGCATAGCTGTCAAGCAGCCCCATGCGATTCATGGCAACCTCATTATGTTTTCCTTTTTAGAGAGCCTTACTTTGCGTGCTGACTCTTATAGGAAAAGACACATCATAGAAAAATAAATGTACAAAAAAGGTAGCAGGCACCACTCTCTAGAAAGAGCATGGCATGATAACCTGTTCTGTGGTGTTTTCCCACTTTGAGATGAGAGTTCACAGCCATCGCTTTTTGCTCACTGTACCTTTCACAGATGGGAAATATCCATTTGCATTTCAGTCTTTGTACCTCCCACATGGGCAGTCCAGCACAGAAATGCTATTGCAATTCCCTTCTGAATAAGAGTACCTACATAGAAAAATAAAGTACAAGTCCTAGAATGCAAAGTCGTGTAGTGAGAATCAACAGGACGGAGGCAGGTTTGCACACAAGACATGCAACTACTTGAAAACTGTGATTAAGGCAGTGGGGCATCATGGCACAATAAACTAAAAGCATTCCAATTAATAATAAGTCACATTTCTCCTCCTTTATTTCAAATACATCCGTGGATTGCCGCTCAACCCTACCATGGCTAACCCTATCTCCTTTTTTTTTTAAACCTACTACCTGCCATACTCATTCCTGCTCAAAATAAAATTGTGCTGTTCTTCCTTGCCTCACCCTTTCGTTCCTTCACACTTTTTGCTAAATAAAATGCTATACCGACAATTTAGAGGTTCCATTGAAACAAAGCACTTGCTTCTCTAGGCACAACATGGCTTTAGACCTAAAAAAGGGCACACAATCATGTTTGTGCTCAATATGTCATATGTTAAAGAACTGTATGGTAGGCCCAAAAACCTGATCAGGCATAAAGCAATCCAAATGAGCAATAAACGTTCACATGCAGTCTTGGCCGGGAATAATACAAGCATCATTCAACATGTCATTAAATGGCGGTTTATATAGGCGTGAGTGACATCATGACTGTGACAATATTACAAGATACATGTACATTATTATTCACTGGTTGGACAGTTGTTGCTGTCTCCTACACATTTCTATACAATACCTAGCCTTAGTGGCCTGATCTACCCCTCATGATCGATTTAATGACCTCCTCTGAGCAATTCTCTAATAATCAGGTTATCCAGCTTCGCTGTTCCAAATTGGTTGTTGTAAATTGGTACATTTGACAACACGTGAATCAGTTCCCCATTGGCTATCCCACTTCGAGTGTTGGATGGCGGGTTTCGTCTATCTTTATTAACCAATCATTTTGTGAGGTGTAGACACTGTGGCAACAACAATGAATACCTCATCTATTTCTCATGTAACTCAATTGTTGGCACCTTCTGAACGTTCTTAGACTTGTGACTACACATGACAGATAATATTTGGAATTCTCTTCATAAACATGTTTCACTTTTCAGAACATTTCCTTCCTTTCCCATCATGGAACTACATGACTTCATGCGACTCATTTCTTAGCCTTTGATCCAAGACCATGTGCAGTCTTGAATGTACATTTATGTGCAGATGTGTGTTTGTGTGTGTGCAGATTATTTTAGTTTTGCAAGTGTAAATGTTTGTGGGATAATATGGTTTCTCCTTTCCCCCACCCTTCCACTATACTCTAATTTATTTGTACAGGTATTTCTTGGATTTCATTGTCTGTGATCCTTTCTCCCTGTTAGTCTCAATTAACTGCTTAAGTGCTACGGACGAGGTATCTCATCCTCAGCACTAAGTTTACAGTGCGGAGAATGACATACCTCTTCCTTTCAAGCACTTGAGTTTGTGTGATCACTGCAACACAGTGATCACACATACCTGAAATCCAACCCCCGGGCTATGGGAGGAAGCGGTTCCTTCATATGGCCTGGGTGTTGGATTTCTTTCAGTTTCACGTCAGCGTGTGTAATGCGTGCTGACGTGAGACTGAATGTAAATGTCACTGCTCCAGCCATTTCATGCTGCAGCGGTGAAATGGAAGGTACGTACCTCCCTCGATCTCTGGCATTTCTTAGCCATTATGATCGAGGGAGGTGTCGTTGGAAAGGGGAGGGTCTTCCTTTTCCAATGACACCTTCCTTGAAGTGTTGCTGGGCGCAGATCACTCGATCCGTATCCAGTAACACCACTAGACCACAAGGGATCTATTTATGAAATGGGAGGGTGAGGGGGCCGCTTAGTATATAAGCAACCCTCTCCCCCTCTGGCCCCCAATGCATGGGGCATTATGGTTTGCCCACCCTGGGGTCAGATGGGCACAATAATCTGCCGATCTGACCCTAGCGAAGGGGCAACACCCCCCCCAAATAAATTACAAAGAAAAGTGAAAGGGTTACTGGGGTTTGGGGAGTCAATAGACCACCATGGATTCTTTTTTTATTTGAAAGAGGGGTGGCCCTCTCCCCCTTCGACCCTAAATTGTGAGGGTGTATGTTGTGTGGTTCTCCCTGGGGGACGATTGTCAGTTAAGGGGTTCATTTGTCTTTACTGGGGTTGGGTGGTCACTAGACCACCAGGGATGGCTTGTATGGAGGGGGGACTCCCATTTAGCCCTCCCTAGGGGCAGATTGCTAGTGTAATCTGGCAATCTGCGCCTAGAAAGGGGCAAATGTGTTTTTACTTGGGGTGAGGGTCACTAGGCCACCAGGGATGGCTTGAAAGTAGGGGGAGGGAGGTGATAGAAGCGTGCTAGTTAAGATTTGTTTTTGCTGGGCTGACCACAGATAATGAATGTTTTTTGATTTGTTCAAATTTCTTTTTACGCTCTAAGCATCTGCTTTGTAATGTAAGTCTTTTTTTTATTCTACGATTAGGGTCCATTGTCAGTGGGGTGAATGGGCAGGGGCTGGATTGTTGGTAGTGTGGGTGGGAGCGGGCGATTTGGGGAGGCATTTCAGTGGGCACGGTCCCAATTGCAGGGCCAGGCCACAAATTGGCCGCCCATGCCAGCAGAACATTGCTGTTTCCTTGGGAGGGCAATGCTGAGGTTTGAGCCACTATTTTTATGACCCTGGGAGACAGCAATGGCCACTAGGCCCTCTGGAAAAGTATGTTCTGGGTGGTGGGTGTTTCCATATGGCCATTGCACTCATCAGCATTTCCCATGAGTTTGCAGTTTCCCTTCCTTGGTGGCAGATCAATGGTATGGAAAGGTTTGCAGATAGTTGGGCTGCAGGGATCCCTGGCACATGGGACACATGGGAGACAGGGACATGACCTTCGACCATGACCTTCGACCATCCTGGATCTCTGGCTTGCCTGCGTTACATCTTCTCCATCTGGGAAAAGATGGGGACCCTGCCGGGGCACCCTGGAACAACTGCTGGGCTTGAGGATGGAGACAGCTGCCAAGACCAGGAATATCTCTCCCAACAAACCTGGAGCTCTGGCTAGACTGTGCTACAGCTTTTCCTCACCAGGGAGCCCTGGAAGTGTGTCAAGCCCTCCCTGGAGGGAAAAGCTGTAACCCAGCCCAGCCAGAACTACAGGATTGTTGGGGATGATGTCCATGGCCTAGGGGGCCTGTCTGCCATGTGGGTCGTCCATCCCTAAGCCCAGTGGTAGTTCCAGGGAGCCCTTGTAGGGTCCCCGTCCTTTCACAGAGGGAAGATCTGTAACACAGCCCAGCCAGAGCTCCAGGCTGGCCTTGGGGATGGTCAACCCACATGGGACATCACCCCGACCATAAGAATTTCCCTTTCCTAGGCCACTTGGTGTACCAGTGGCTTAGACGTTTCCCTTTGCGCCCAGGTAAGTTCACCGACACATGTGAGGTACCTTTGTCATCGGGTTACTAAAGGGAACATGGGAAGGTAGGACATGTGTCGTTGCCTGCATGTTTCGGTGGTTTCCTGGTGGCAAATACCAACACTTATAATCTGGTGGTAATTCCACCAGACCAAGTAGAAGTAATGGTAATTCCATGTGGTGGTATCTCAGCAGATTTACCACACAATACCACCAAACCCGTGATGAGGCCCTTTCTTTTTAACGAAATGGGTAGTGAAAGCATGAACTATGAGCCCAGTAGTAGTGATCGCAGCAATATCAGCAAACTATTTAAGTCATTTTATCAAAACAATAATACTGTTTAATGAAAGGTACAGCTGGAGATAATGCAGGAAATAGATGCCAAAAGCAGGCAGGATATGAGCAGTGAGCAGGCTGGCAAGTAAATGATAGCCTCACCTGCCAATAAATGCTCTGCTTCTGTAATGCTATCATATTTTTAC
The DNA here is from genome assembly GCF_040938575.1 of Ambystoma mexicanum. Taxonomy (NCBI): domain Eukaryota; kingdom Metazoa; phylum Chordata; class Amphibia; order Caudata; family Ambystomatidae; genus Ambystoma; species Ambystoma mexicanum. Next base: position 1,401,276,201 of record NC_090922.1, read on the forward strand.
AGACAAAAAAGATACACTGCTGCATAACAAATTCAGTGTAATGTAATAACATTAAAAAAAATAAGTGCATTTGTGTGCATTTGCAGAACCACGTCTGAATACATTGGAAGTTATTTGCCGTGCTTGACTCGCTGTACCCACATTTTCCCTCTTATTGTCGGTGACCTGGAAGCACGGAGGACGTCAAAAATGGCTTCAGAAAAGAAAGCATTCATAAGAAGAAGGGATTACCTTATCTGCCACTACAGCATGCCTAAAATATGATCTAGGCCATGAAGCTGACATCCAACCGGTGGTCTTAACTACCCAGAAAAGCAAATCCACGTTACCATGACCATGAGTCTTTAAATCAAATTATATAAGGGGGGATTTCTGAATGTATAGGCTTAAGGAGCCACTGAATGGCTTTGACAAGGTAACATATCAATACTTTGGGTTTCTGTCACCGAATCATAGTCATAGTATTATTATTATTATTATTATTATTATTATTATTATTATTATTATTATTAGTCTTCTTAATATTAGTATTATTATTAGCAATATTAACAATAATAATACTAATTGACTATTAGCCATATTATTATTATCATTATAATTATTATTATTATTAATCTTCTTCTTATGCTATTATTAATAATAATAATAATAATAATAATAATAATAATAATAATAATAATAATAAGGCTAATAATAATAGTCAAAACCATGATATAAAAATACAAATCCTATTTTCATCATGCATCACCTTTATTCGGTACAAAAAACATCAAAGCATATATCATGCAAACATTAATAAGACCATAACAAATTACAGCACTGTAAGCAAACCATTTTTCAAAAGATTATTAAAAATATCATAATTAAAAGGGTGATTAAACAAACAGCTATTATAACATTCTATGATTGTGTAAGATTAGCACTGCTGTTTTTGTCCCTAGTATCAATTGAGTAAACCAGGTTCAGTCTAGACCTCCTGTGCAATGCTCGATGGTGGAATTTGGTGACAAAATAAACTACAGGATCGTCGGAATTTTTACAAAAAGCCATTGCCTCATCTGTCCATCGAATACCCGCCAGTCTAAAAAGCGGGAGTAGGAATCTTGCTCTTAAAACCGTGTAACCTGTACATAAAAGAATCAAATGGACGGCGGTCTCAGCTTGTGCACCACAAGCCGCGCACACTGCGCTGTTCGAGCTATTGCAGTTCTTCGTGAAGCTCGAAACTCTCAGGGTATTGGACCTAAGTTCAATTTAAAGAGCATGTGCAAAATGGGGAGTGTTGACATCAAGGTATCGCTCAAACCCAAAGTTCTGTATGGATCTCAAGTAGGTCAATCCACTGCTGAGTCTGCAGCATGCTTCTTCCAGAGTTCGCAGTGTCTCCTTTTTGGCAGCTCTTTCAAATGTTCTTTAGCTTCTATTGTAATATCTTGTGGAGATTCCCAAAGATGGTCAAGGTTTAATTTAGATAGCCAGGTATTCCCATGTCCGAACCATGGGAGCAAACCGGGGACGACCAGATCCTCACTGAATAGAATATAACTTTGATACTAATAAGACCTTCAATGGGACACAGGTCGCACTGCAAGCGGAGGATAGCATTCGTGGCACTCCTCAGCTGCAAAAGCAAGGATTTGATAAGCCTGTGTTCCCCGGTTTCTGCACCATAGAGGGCTTATGGTAAAGCTTGGAGTTTGTATAGTTGGAATGCTGGAGTCATTGCACCCCCACCATGGCTCGCAGAGAGCTTCCTGATCCCTCCACAATTCTATTCAAGGGTCAAAGTGGCTTTGGTTGTTTGCTGCATCCTAAGACCAGTTTCTAAAAATCTGTTGCCCAGGTAATCATAGGGCCTAACTTGCTCAAGTTGTATACTATCAATGTCAACATTCAGGTTGATGCACATAGCTAACCTGTGCCTGACAACTATAGTCTTGGTTTTCACTTTGTTCCACTCCAATCATAGGATTTTGCGACTGCTGGTTAATCTGGCAGGGTGTGTCGAAGGCCCATCAGGGTGCTTGACAACAACACTGCATCGTCGGTGAAGAATAGAGCTGGGAATGTATGAATTCGCATCTTGGGTGAGTCCTGGAAGTGTGCTGTCAACTCCTCTATTACCTGTTGATATAGAGGCAAAAGAGGAGAGGAGCCAGCACGCAGTCCTGTTGTACACCTCTGTGAATGCCTAAAGACTGGGTTACTTCCCCACCAAGACCCCAGTTTACAGTTGCCGTGTTTCATGAATACAGTTTCTGCATTATAGCCAGCAAGATTTTAGGGATATTGGGCCTCATTACGACCCAGGCGCTAATGGGTTAACAGCGCCGTAAAAGGCTGCTGCGCCGTTAACCTATTAGCGCCTAATTACGAGGTCCCTTTGCGGGACCCGATCTTAACGGCTGGTGTAGACCAGCCGTTAAAGTAGGGACCCGCAAAGGGACCTTGGTGCTAATTACGGTGCCGCAATTTGCGGCACCATACTTAGCGCCTTCCCCATTCCCATTGAGCCCTATGGGGCACAAATAGGAATGGGGAAGGGCCATGGAGGAAGGGGGAATTACCGCCCCGCCAACCTTGTAATGGGGTGGTAATTCCCCCTTTCTCCATGGCGAAGTCGGTAACTTACCGGCATGGACCATGGTGCTAATAGCACCATGGTCTTCCGCCAGGGTCGTAATGAGGCCCATTGTGTTTACACGCAACTTGTCAGAACTGTTTCCTTGGAACACAGTCAAAAGTGGTCTTTAAGTCAACAAAGACAGCATACATTTTGGCTCTGTTGAGGATCGTGTATTGTTTCAAGATCAGATCAGCTTCCTGATCAGGTATCAAGGGATCCTCATACAATATGCTGAAGTGATCACATCAAGCGTCAGAACCGATGCTGCACTTCAGGTCACGAGTTTCATGGTCAACTTTGCCCTCCAGCAATTTCCAAAATAAACATGAATCACTGTTCCTGCTTGCATTAAGCAGATTATCCTATCTATCCCTGTAGAAAACGTCCTTCTTCGTTTTGATCGTATCTTTACAGGAAGCCTGGAAGTCATAAAGTCGGAATTTATCAACTGGTGGGCCCTTCTTCAGGCTGATCACAATTCTTCCCTTGGCCACCCTGCATTCATCATTGAACCTGCTCTGTTTCTTAAGTCTACAATGTTTTACCTTGCTAGGAGGCTTGGTAAAGAAAGGATATACATTTTGAGCCATAGCAGTATGTTCCCTCAGGATTAAGTGCTCATTAGTCACCATGTCACAGCTGATTTCTGTATTCTCTGCTATTGCACCATAGATTTACGGTTTCTGGTCGTGTTATTCTATGTTAGCCCATTTTACTGAATGTCTGGCATGACTGTTATTTGAGACACCCTGGCTTCTTCCAGGGTTCCACAATGATTCCATCTTTGAAGTTTGATGGTAGTTGCAAGAGTGCTATGATCGCACTTGCTATGATTATAAACTTTAAAAGCATTGACTAGATCCCAATCTCTTGCACAAATCAAGTTGTTATCAATTCTACTTGGGCCGTTTTGCTCTCTACTCCAAGCCTAAGTCTTTGTCTTTATCCAGAACATAGTGCTCAGTTTCTACTAGATATTTTTTCAAGGTTTTCCCTAGCATCTATCTACAAGTTAAACATTGATAAGTCTGAAGTTCTCTCCCTCAATGTACATTGTACAATACATCATACCCTTACCCTAGGTATGAAATGGTGTCCCAAAGGCTTTAAATACTTGGGTATTCATATATTGGCATCCAGTAAAAATATCTGAAGACAAAATTCTGCGATCCTTCAATCAAGAATCAATGAGCTAGTAACATTGTGGTCTCCTCTTTAACTATCCTGGCGGGGACACCTGGAATTTATTAAAATGATGTTTTCCCCCATTATTCTCTATCTCCTTTATATGCGACCAATCCCCCTGCCCACCTCCTTTTTTAAATCCATTGATTCTTGCCTAACTAAATTCCTATGGGAAAAAGAAAGACATAGGCCCTCATTACAACACTGGTGCTAAACCATGGCGCTATTAGCACCATGGTTGGTACCGGTGTTGTAACAGGTCCACCATGGTTCAATGGGGAATTACCACCCCATTCCAAGGTTGTCGGGGCGGTAATTTCCCATTGAACCATGGCCCTTCCCCATTCCCATTTTCACCCATAGGGCTCTATGGGAATGGGGAAGGCGCTAAGTACGGTACCGCATATTGCGGTACCGTACTTAGCAGCAAGGTCCCTTTGCGGGTCCCTACTTTAACGGCTGGTGTAGACCAGCCGTTAAGGTCGGGTTCTGCAAAGGGACCTCGTAGTAAGGCGCTAAGTGTTTAACAGCACCGCAGCCTTTTACGGCGCCGTTAAACACTTAGTGCCAGGGTCGTAATGAGGACCATAGAATTTCTCTCCGAAAATTTAAAAATCCTGCATTCATGGTGGTTTAGGATTCCCTGATTTCAAAAAATATCACATGGCTTTTGTTCTTAGGCAAACACAGCTGTGGTTTACCCATGAAGAGCCAAGTTTTGCAGCTAAATGGGTACTCTTGGAAAGAGCTATGTATTCCCCATTACCCTCGCAGATTTTTACCTCATCAAAGGTAAAAATAAATTTACTGAATATTCCTGTATTCGCCAATCTGTACATTTATTTAGATTATATATGTTCCCCTCTATTACAAAACCCTCCTCGTTCACCTCTCCTTTCGTTTGGCTTAATCCCTTAATTAAAATCAAAGGGGAATCTATCTGTTGGAAATCATGGGTCTCCAGAGGTTTAACTTTTTGCAATGAATTCTTTCTACATGGTGTTCCAATTACTTTTAATGAATTTGCTACTAAGTTCCTATATGCTTATCTCTTTTTTGAAACACTATCTGAATATTATCTTTGCAATTGTGGAAAACTATGAGATTTTAATGTATGATTCCAGATGGGGAGAAGGTGCAAGTGGATCTAGGTCACCTGGCCTAAGCCCTGCCCACCTGGTGCTTTCCTGGTTGCTGCTCTTTTCCCCACTTAGCCAGATCTGCCCACCTGGTGCCTTCTTGGTTGCTGATCTTTTTCCCTACTTAAGGAGCCCTCCAGCCTCTTTTCCTTTGCAGATGGGGAGCAGGTGCAAGTGGATCTAGGTCACCTAGCCTAAGCCCCACCCACCCTCTTAGCCCTGCCTCTTCCTTCCTGCTCTTAACTCTTAGATCAAGGGCTTCTCTCGCCCGGGTGTCTGAAGCGAAGGGCAGACAAAGAAAAGGGCAATTCCTGTTTAGACCTGTTTGGACCAGGAGGACCCAGGGCTCGACCACCTTCTCAGACAGCAAGTAAGCATGTACCAACATGTGTTTACTCCCTCTGTCCCCACAGGCCATCCCCACCCCCTCTGGTCCCCAGTGATGTTCCCTTGTGCCCCCCTTTCTCGCACACAGGTGTTGCCTGCTTTGCTTGATTCTTCTACCCTGCTTCCACTCTACTTCTCCAGCCTACTTCTGCAGGAGTCTGTCATGATACATTCTGGTTTCACCAGAATCACTGTCTTGTTGCCAATGCTGGATTTGACTTTTATGGACTTCATTTATTCACGGAGCGTCACCCTTTCTCAACTCTCATGCTTGACTTCCTTTGCATCTTGTACTCATGGTGGCCCGGAATCATGCTGTTCCCATCTTCAACTTGTAGCCTGGCTTGCAACATTATGTGTTACTACTGCCTTCTGCAATTGTATTCGCTTTCCCCTCTTGCTTCCCCACTCTTTTTGACTGCTTACTCTCTGTTCTCTCCTCCTCTCTCGTTCTCCCTATTCCTATTTCCTCCCCTCCTCCCCTTACTTTCTTCTATGCACTTACTCTATCAGAATTGTACCTGGACCTAGTATGATTGCAACCTCGTCTGTCTCCTCCGCCCTCCCCTTGCTTGTTTTTTGACCCCCCACCCCTCTAGCACTATCTGAAATGTCATGTCGATAGTCGCTTGTTTTGTTCCTCCCCTCCCTTTCTGCACCCCTCTCCCTCATGCTGTAGAGGTGGAAGAGCTTATTCAAGAGCTCTTATGCCTGACAGAAACCTGGTTTACGGAAGGTCCACAGACCCTGTTCCATAAATTGGTCCCAGAAAAATATACCATTCAGTTCATTAATAGAGAAGATAGGAGAGGAGGGGGGATTGCTATAATTTACAAGTCGGCTATGACTATTTCACACTTGGAGAAACTAGACTGGGATGATAACACCTAGTTCGGGTTTTTCTCAAATTCGGTGTCACATACCCAAACTATGAAAGTACTGCTAGGCTACAGATCACCTGGACCTCTACTGAACTTTCTAGAATTATTAGATGCCCACCTCACATTATGGGGGAGCAAATATAAAGACATACTATGTATAGGAGATTGGAATATTGGGCTAGAAAATGATAATTTGCATCCACATCATGCTGCGCTGATGCAACTCTTAGACAATCATGGTCTTCAGCTTATTACTAGGGAACCCTCCCACAAGAAGGGACACTGCCTAGATCTTGTTGCAGCAAGAGGGGGTGTCGTTCAATTTGGAGAGACTATTCCACTCCTATGGTCCGATCACTACTTACAATTAGCGACTATTAGAGAAATAGGACATCAGAGGGGAAAAGGACGGGAGACTGCACCAATTTGGTGCCGGAAGAAGTCCGACTTAGAAAAAATTCCAGGAAAGGAAATTGAAGACCATTTGGCATGCCTGGATACCAATACGACATGTGAAGAATTATTTAGTAAGGGGGAAGATCTGTTAAGGGTAATTTGTGATAAATATGCCCCACTTAGACTTAAGACAGTTAAAAAATCCAAATCTTGGTATACCCCAGCACTGGGCCTTATGCGGAAACAAGTTCGCCAGGCGAATAAACTCTGGAGATCCTCTAAAGTAGTTGAAGACGCAGTGAAGGTGAGAGCCCAAATAAAAGATTATAAAAATGCCCTTTTTGTGGCCAAAAAAAACTTCCTTCAAGAAGAAATTAAGCTAACAGGTAATCAGGCAAAAGCCCTGTTCAATGTAGTGGCAAGGTTCAGGAACCCAGAATGCATGGCAGTACCGACTGCCGACTCTAAGGAACAGGCAAATAAGTTCAATGATTTTTTTGAAAAGAAAATCATTGATATTCAGAAAAGCATCACTGAATTGATAACTGCGGAAGAATGGGGAGAATCTGGAGAAGAGGGAGAAGTAGTAGAAAGCCAGGAAACCGAGGAGAACTTTCGCTTCCCACCTTTTGAGAAGGAAGGTATAGAAGCTTTAATACTCAAGTTAAAACCCACTAAGGACTTAGCTTTTCCTATACCAGCATGTACCGCTATTCGTTTAGCAGCCAACCTCACACTTTTTTAACAATTTTTGTAAATAAATCCCTATCAGAGGGCTATGTTCCTTGCTCACTTAAGCGAGCGGTGGTAAAACCGCTATTAAAAAAGCCCAAGTTGGACCCCATGATACTAAAAAATTACCGTCCTGTGGCTATTCTATGCTGGCCTACTAAAATCCTTGAAAAAATTGTTTGTAACCAATTCCAGCAGTTCGTCGACAATAGAGACATCTTGGACGAACACCAATCAGGATTTCGCCCTAATCATGGGACAGAGACTGCCTTACTGGCAGTCCAGGATGACCTACTAGAAGCTGCGGACAGAGGAAGCAACACAATACTGTTGATGCTCGATCTGTCGGCGGCATTCGACACAATCAACCACAAAATTATACTCCAACGGATTGGAAGTATAGGCAGAGCAACTAAAGTTGTGGTGGAATGGTTTGATTCCTTCCTACAAGACAGAACTCAACAGATGGCCCTGGGAGCCTTCCTCTCAGAGTTAATACAACTGAGATGTGGAGTCCCCCAGGACTCAGCGCTTTCACCTCTGATTTTCAACCTATATATTCGACCACTGTTTGACATCCTGAGGAAACACAGTCTATGTTTCCACTCTTATGCCGACGATACGCAGATCTATGTGGAGACAGATAATCTGCCGGAGGCATTTGAAAGGATAGACCGGTGTATGCAAGATGTCCAAAAATGGATGGCTTGCAACCAGTTACAGCTCAATGCAGCCAAAATGGAGGTAATCCTGTTCAGATAAGAGAACAAAAACAGAGAGGAAGGAACCCACATAACTCCACAGATCTTAGGTGAAAACATCCCATTCTATAGGAAAGTAATAAATCTTGGTTGCATCTGGCAAGAAAACTTGGCCAGTGAAGCATAAGTTGGTGCAAAAATAAAAGCAGTATATTACACCCTGCGCTTGCTTAGGAACGTACTTCCTTTTTTAAAACCCCAAGATCAGCCAGTGGTGGTGGGAGCCTTGGCAAATGCCCATCTTGACTATTGTAACAGTCTCATGACAGGGATTCCTATGAAACAAATGTCAAGACTACAAAAGGCCCAGAATGCGGCAGTGAGGTTAACTGCCCACCTGGGCAAAAGAGATCATGTTTCTACATCTCGGAAAGCATTCCATTGGCTGATGGTGGAGGACCGTATTAAATTCAAGGTGGCGTGTCTGGTTTATAAATGTTACCACAAACTCGCCCCCAGATACCTGAACACGAGAATCCACCAGTATTACCATACCAGAGACCTCCGTTCAGGAGACAAACTCCCGCTATGTGTCCCTCAGACAAAATACACCTCTAAAGGAGCCAGGAGGTTCTCCGTGTTCGCCCCCAAGCTGTGGAATCATCTGCCTTTTGGAATTCATTCATGCACTACAATGGCAACGTTCAGAAAGGAATTGAAAACATTCCTATTCAAATGAACTTAAGTAACCATGGTGAACCTAAGCCTTGTAAGAGGATTCAATTCAACACTACAGCTAAGTCAACGCCTAGTCTATAATACTGAATGAAAACCCTTATTGATATATCTTTATGTCCAGTTCATGCGTTCTGGATGACTACCCCTATATAACACTCCTCTCTTGGAATCCTCCTGACCCCACTGAGCCAAGAAGTAGTTCTGTTTTGCAAATTTAAAAGATTTATTTGATAAATTAAACAATATATATATATATATCACGCTTTATAATAAATTAATAATTGGATATCACACTTAATCTGGTATGATAAAGATTAACAACGGAGAATCTGGCACTAGCACACTTCTTGATAATCACTAAGGAGTTGACATGAAATGGATAAGATAGCAACAATACTTTTATAGTTTCAAATGGATGCAATGTGGAATGAAATGCAGTAAAGAAAATAACTTGATAGGATTTCAGCAAAAGACAATGGGCCTCATTACGACCCTGGCGGAGTGGGTTTACGCCAGCGGTATTCGCGGCGGACCCGTCCGCCCTACTACGAGTTCCCGTAGCGCCATGGAGCGTTTTCCGCCTGGTTTTTCCGGGCGGAGAAATCCATGGCGCTACGGGACCTTGTTGTTAATTACGCCACCGTATTTTACGGTGGCGTAATTAACGCCTTCCCCACTCCCATTATACCCTATGGGGCAAAAATGGGAATGGGGAAGGGTAAAATGGGGAATGGGGATTTACCGCCCCGCCAAGGTCGGAATGGGGCGGTAAATCCGCCAACCCCCATGGCGCTATCGGCAGCTTTCCGCCGTGCTCCATGGTGCATTTTGCGCCACGATTTCCGCCAGGGTCGTAATGAGGCCCAATGTAATCACTTTCTTGGGCAATTCACCCCCCCTTTTATGCAATGCAAGGAAATGGAAGGAAGGCACACAGTTCTCAGAAATGCAATTAAATGTGATTCAGTTAACCCCAGCAAGCTTAGACTACAGAAGTTGGAAACACAGGCCCAAATGCTTTTAAATGTGCTGGAAATGAAGAAAAAAATATGCTAAAATGCTTTTAATTCCCTCTAGGAGGTTCAGGTGAGTGGTATCTAGTTAATATTAGCTCAGGCTCACTTTAGCAAGGATCTAGGGTGTAACTAGCAGGTTAAACGAATTTCTGGCAAATGGAAGGCAAGAAGCTTCTGTTTTCACACGTGGAGAAATTTGCAAATCGCGGCAAAATTCGCGAGTGCGTTTTTCACGATTACGGCAGAACTATAGGGGGTAGGAATGCGGTTCTAGGTTCGTATGAGGAAAGTTACTGCAAGTCTCTAGCACAAACGGTCACGGAGATATGAGCGATTAAATAAAGGTCGTTTTTCAGATTTGAAATTTTAAAGTTAAAAAAGACAAGTGCAGCTTGCAACTAGAAAATGACAAGTGACAGCTTTACAAATGACAGTTGACAGTTAGGAGGCAATTCTACTTAGATTACTTAGATTAAAATAGCTTGAATTATATTATTTTAACTAAGAGATTGGTTCTGCACAGTCTTGCTAGGTACTTGCTAGGTACTTGCTAGGTACTCACACTATCTTTTAAAATATGCCTCGCCACGGATCTGGTCAGGTTTTGGACTGGACTCTGGTATCTGCACTTCACAGTGATCTGGGTCAGCTCTCTCTGGTTCTCTGGATTCTGGAGATTTGATAGATTCGAAGTCTCTATGTCTGCTCTCTGAAGGTTGAGCTTCCAGCTGCAAATGGATTTGAAGGTCCCTATCTGTCCTGTCTCTCTGCTTTTATGTGTTTTTAAAATGGGTGTGTGTGAGCAGCATCACTAGCCAGCCCCTCTCCACTTACCATTGGCCAAGCTTTCATTTCTCCCCTGATTGGGGGAGCTAAATTGTGTCAGAGTGATGTCATTTTACAGCCTGCAGAAAGTCCACTCCTCCTGTCAACTTACACACAAATCTAGATTTTAACCAAATACATATTTGCAGAGGTACATATTGTTTTAAAATCATATGCACCCATCATGCATTACAGGAGGTATACCCTGTTCAAACTCTGCTCTTCCTGGGAGCTTGCATTCAGAAATGGCAATATTTTGCACTTTTCAACTGGTTTGCAATACCGGACATTACCCCAAATTTACACACATGTGCGCAAGGAGTATGGACATTAGTTGATGAAGTGTCAGATTTTTCACATGCACACATTTTGAGTAATATCCTCTTTTCCGCTAAAACCCCCCTGAACATACCACCGGGTCCTAGCACGTCTTAAAACGTGGGCAGAAAAATCACAAGAATTATGGTGTCATTTAAATAATTTTCACAAGTCCGTACTACGAGTTATTCATCTTTTTAGAGTTATGTTCTGGCCCCAAAGGGGTGTGGTTTTCCTCCAGCACAAGGTTGAATTTCTGGTTTTTCCAGTTCTGCCAAGCCAGCTTGCTCTCACAGGCAGTGCCCCTCCCCTTTGCTTCAGGAGGAAGCTACTTTTACGACATCTGCAATAAACTATCTGCCTGGGTCAGGACAGGGCTTTGTTCAGAGCTCCTGTATTCTGTGGGGGCTCCCCTTAATTCAATTATCAGAGAGATGGCATATCCTTAGTGTGGCCAGCAAAAGGCAGATAGGCCTGGGAACACAGCTGTGACTCAAGTTTCACTCCTGATGGGGGGTAGTTGCCAGGCAGAATTCAGTTCCTTAAGCCAGGTTTCAGATAAAATGTCACTTTTTGTTACCCAGTTTAAGTCAATACAATGTTTTTACATATGCAGCTAGGATGCTGATTCTAAGTTTAAAACTATGACATTTAAACAATTGAAACCTATGTGACACACAAAAGTAGGTCACTCAGTCAATTTAAACATTTCGATTTTTAGTGTCTTTCAGTCCAAATTTACTTAAACTGCTGAAATCCACAGCTCAGCCAGTCTTGTTATAAACCTTCAAGTCACTTCAGAATATAACTTTACATTGGATCCACCTCTCAGTAAGTCTTTCTTTGGCTTGCTTTGGGTTCATTTATTCAGTTTTCTACAAAATCTGGTGGTTTTAAAACGCCGGCTTTTGGATAGTGGTGAGTACTGGTACTGCACCCCTTTTTGGGATTTAAGAAAATGAATTCTCCACAGTTATGGGTTTGCTTTTGGCAATCAGCATTGCCATTCCCAATGGTTTCAGACTACTGTGTGGGTAGTCCAATGGTGGTTTTAGGCAGTGTCCTTCTGTGCCCATAACATCGGCAAAAATGAGTGGCAGCCTATTCTTCATGCATTTCCCTGGGCATTTTCTGGGAAGCTCTGGCCATCATGATGTTTTCCATGTCAGTACTGCACAGTTTTGAGGTAGGGCTCGGATGCATGGGTAAATACATCCCACAAGCCCCCCTCTTGCGATGGCCATTCTGTTTCACTGATGGGACTCGCAAGACCTGGGATGTTTCCTCATCTTCTTCCAATAGATGGCACAGTTCAGCATCTTTTTCTCCATCCGGTCGGATCGATCGGTTTTCCTCGGCGGTCCTGATGGGAATATTGGGCGGTACCCCGGGCCCATTGCGTCTCTGCTCCCGGTCTCCGGATCGTCCTCCTTGGCCCGTCTCCAGGTTTTCTTTCTCCTAGGACGACAAAGGAAGAGCGGCAATACCTATTCATGGACATTTCCACCACTGTTGAGATAGTGGGGTAGCATATGCATTTCATCATAACGAAACATTACATTCTTATTTTGAAAAAAGAACAGTATAACTAAGAGACAGTTTCATGCAAATCACAATATTTTAGAGACTAGATGTGGTATGTTTTATGGTTGGAACTGAATTAGTCTGAGACAGTACCCGCTAGGATTCCAGAGGATTCCTCCAGTTGTTGCAGAGTGTGCCTGGGATAGCAACATTTCAACTGGTTTATGTGGACCCACTTGTCTTCCCCCTCTGCCAAAGGACCTTTGGGGATGTGGATTTTGTAGGCCACAGGGGAGATTTTGTCTATAATCTCAAAGGGTCCCTTCCATGTAGGCAAAAATTTGCGCTGCTTGGCCTGGTTCCTTTGGAAGTTGTATAGATAGACCCGGTCCCCCACCTGATATTCCTTCCTGGAAGTTTTCAGGTCATAATGGGTCTTCATGCTATCAGCCGATCTTTCTAGATTCCGCTGAGCATAAGCAAAAGCATGTTGAAGGTGTTTCCTTAAATTCTCCACATACTCATGAGTTGTGGAGGCATTTATCAGTGTCTGCTCTTGGGTCCTGTAGAGCAAATGCTGCGGAAGCACCATCTTGCGCCCAGTCATCAACTCAAATGGTGACATTTTGGTTGCAGATGAAGGGGTAGATCTGATGGCCATTAGGACCAGAGGTAATCGGATATCCCAACTTGGCCCAGAATCTGCCACAAACTTTTTTAAGATGCTCACAATTGTCCGGTTATATCTCTCTACTGCCCCAGAAGAAGCTGGCCTGTAAGCAATATGCAACTTCCTTTTGACCCCCAGTATCTCCCACATCTTTGTCATTACTTCACTGGTGAAGTGGCTACCTCTGTCTGACTCAATCCTTTGAGCTAGACCAAAACGGGAAAAGATGTGGTTAATCATCAAGGCAGCTGCCGTTTCTGCCTTGCAATTTGGGGCTGGGAGACATTCCACCCACTTGGTAAACAAGCATGTCACAGTCAACATGTACTTATTCCCCCTAGCAGAGCGAATCACAGGGCCTACAAAGTCGATTTGTAAATCTGACCATGGCAGTGTCATCCCCCGCTTTTGGAGAGGCGCACGGTGCGTGAGGGATGATGGCTGAAATTGTGCACACACAAGACACCCCTTCAAGTATTGGTCGAGGTCCTGCCCCATGTGTGGCCAGTATGCAACCTCTCTTAAGATTTCCAGTGTTGTGTGAAACCCCCTATGACCGGCGGTGGCCGCATCATGGGCGTGACTTAACATCAGGCTTCGGAATGAGGTAGGAACCACCCACTGATCGTGGCCAGCTTTGGATTTCCTTACCAGCAAACCGTCTTGGATCCGGAACATTTTTGGACATTTCATCAACACTCTTAGGTCCTCTTTCCCAATGTAATCGGTATCCGTCAGGGGAAAGTTCTCAGGGTCCTCAAGGTGTTGGTAAAACTTACCAATAACTGGATCCCCCTTCTGAGCTGTAATCAAATCAGCATCAGGGGTCTCCTTACTCCATTGTGCAATTGAAAGGTCGTTGTGAGCATTTGTCTGGGACCTAGTGATAGCAGTGACCTGGATTTCCCCCAACAGGGACTCAATCTCAATTAGATCCCCTTGGATGGCCCCGGTTTTGGCCAGCTGATCAGCTAAGTCGTTTCCAGTTTTGTCTGGTCCCTCTACTTTGGAATGACCCTTGATCTTTTTCCAATAGATGGTCATCTCATTTGAGGTGACCAGATCATCAATGTTTTGGATCAACTTCCCATGTTTCAAGGGTTTGTTGTTAGCACATAACATGCCTCTGGTTTTCCAATTAACCAGGTGCTCCACGAACCCGTTCCGTACATAATCCGAATCTGTGATTATGACCAGTTCGTGGAGTTGATGCTGGACAGCAGTGAGGATGGCCTGATGCACAGCCATCAATTCTGCCACCTGACTACTTCGGGGACCAATTTTGTATCCAGCGGAGGGTTCTGGGGACTCATTCACCCATGCATTCCCTACGCCAGCCACCAGTTCTTTCTCCCCGTCGTTGTCAACATGGTAAGAGCATCCATCCACATAGACAGTGGGCATTCCCTCACACTTGTCTTCTTCAAAGACTTTGTGTGGGGAATTAAGGTATGCCTCCATGTTGTCCTTTATTTTTAGACTTTCGTCCTCGAGACAGTTTTCTCTGGCACAATCATGCAAGTCAGCCAGACCTTGCGCGAGGGGACTCTTCTTGTGTTGGCCATATCGGACCTCCACAGGAAAGCCTTGCATTGACAGAATCCAGGAAGTAATTCGGGAATTACTCACATTTCCGGTCCGGATTCTATCACTTTGGAGATATTGCAGAGGCTGGTGTGGAGTCTCCACTATGATGTGTTCCCCCTGGATAAACGGGCGGTAATTCTTCAATGCCCACACCGTTGCCAGGAGTGCCTTCTCACAATCGTTGAATTTTTCCTCCACAGAGGATAAAGTTTTGCTCGCATAGGAGATTACTTTATTGACCTTGTCATGCTTTTGGTATAATACTGCCGTCAAGCACGTATTAGAGAACCCCGTCTCCAGGAAGAACTCCTTGTTTCTGACAGGGTAAGCTAGGCAGGGCGCTTGTGAGAGGCTTCTTTTGAGTTGTTTTACTGCCTCGGCTTGTTCTGGACCCCATTCCCACTTGACCCCCCCCTTCAGGAGATGAATCAGGGGTCTGGTGATCTCTGCGTAGCCCTCAATGAACTTTCTGCTGTAATTAGTCAGTCCAAGGAGGCTCCTTAGTTCCCGCAGAGTTGTGGGGTCTTTCAGTTTCTGAAGTGCTTCCACTTTCTTTTCCTGGGGACAGAGGCCCTGAGCAGTAATCTCATTCCCCAAGAAATTAACACGGGTTCTACACCACTGTGCTTTCTGAAAGGAAAGTTTTGCTCCGGCGGCCCTCAACTGTGTCAGAACATAACGGATCTCCGCTATGTGTTCCTCCACAGTTGAGCTTTTGATGAGGACATCATCTACATAAGCCAGGTTACCCCTCGCACCCAGGTCGGGCATGGCCTTATGTAGGAAAATGTTAAATTCATTGCCGGAGTTGAGGTATCCGAAGGGAGTCCGGGTCCATGTGTACTGCTGGCCCCCAAAGGTAAAAGCCAGTTTGTATTGGTCCTCCCTGCTGACAGGCACAGTCCAGTATCCATTGGTCAGGTCTATTGCAGTGAATACCTGTGACCCCTGGATCTGGGCCAGCCCTTGGTCAATGTAGGGCAGAGGCCATCGGGAAGTATGGACCCGTTTGTTGAGCTCCCTGAGGTCAGCGCAGAGTCTCCACTGGCCGTTCGGCTTCAATATTCCCAGCACCGGATTATTGAAGGTGCTGTGGACTGGACGGATTATTCCCCTGGACTCAAGGTTCTTAATTATTTCAGTAAGGGACTCCATTGATGCGAGAGGCAAGCGATATTGCTTCACAAACACAGGAGTCATGCCAGGGTCCGTGGGGATTGTTGTCGTGTGGATGTCGGTGCGGCCACAGTCATATGAGTCTACCGCAAAGAGATCTTGGAAATCCAAGAAAACTTGTTTCAACTTTTGCTTTTGTTCCAGAGTCACACAGGCATCAGCTAGGTTGACTCTCTCTTCGACCATCTGCCTGAAGCCTGGAAAGACTTCTGGTTTGGCTATCTCCGCGGCCTCCTCCAGCTGGGTGGAGAAGTCCCTGGTCAGAGTGCTGATTTGGACCGGAGGCTTCAGGTGGGAAAGGCAGCCCTCATGGACTTGGAAAATCACCTCATCCCTCCTGAAGTCACAAGTCACATCTTCCTTACCATAAGGGCAAGAAGTGTACACCAGGAAGTTCCCCCCATGCCGGGTAAAAATCCTGTCTGGTGTTGTATTGTCATCACTGTCACTGTCAAAACAGTCCTTGGGGATTGTTCCTAACAGTTCATTTACTAAGTCGATGGAAAAATGTCGGTCATCAACCGCCATTCCAATAATGGTGCCTGCGGCTAGAGTAATACTCTTTAAGTCGCTGTTATCCACCTCTATTAGAATGGTGTCATGTTCTATGTTGACTAATGGAGTTGGGTTTACCCCCAACCCTTGCTGTTGGAGAGAAGCGTTTAGATGTATGTAAGCATCAGGGTTTTGCAAATATTGTCCTCTTTTAACTTTCACTTCCAGGGAGAATTGTCGGGTCCTTTCTAGGATGGTGACTTTCTCTTTAACCTGAATTTCAACTGTATAAGGTAGCAATTGAGCTGACCTAAATGCTTTTTCTGGATCATCAAAGCCCATGGGATTATCCGCTAATCGGGACCAAGCTTTGAAGTTTATTAGGTCCAAACTAATGGCAAAGCGATTGAGAATGTCACTGCCTAAGTAAAAGGCGGCAGGGACGTCTCGCACGACCCAACAATTGTGGACTATGCTCTTGTTGCCAATGGAGATTTTGAGCATACACCTGCTTGGCAGGAGATATTTGGAATTAGGTGCTTCCAGGTCCATTTCCCATTTGTCTATCAGTTTGAATGTGGGAATGGCTGGATCTTTTGGGAGTTGGCGGAACATGGCTTCGCTGATGAAGCTCTTACCATTGTTCACGCACACTCGAGCGAGAACAGAGTCCTTCCCATCATTTAACTGAACAGGGATGAACAACTGCTCTCCAATTTGCTGAATATCAGCCAGGCTTTGAGCTGATTTCACATCTTTCTGGACTATAGGAGTGGGGGTTTCTGATTGTGGATTAGTATAGAATTTCAGAGTGTTTCCTTCCAGTGTGGAATACCACCTTAAACTGGAAGGAAGGTTGATTTTCAGAAATAGAGAGGACCCCCCATCACCAGTCTGTTGTCCTACTGCTATTACTGTCATGTCTGGAATCTGGTTGTTCTGGAAGTGAAATTCTACTTGGTCAGATTTTTGTTCAACCATGTGGCAGGTGCCGTTTAAACTAACATGGTTGACACTCTGTTTTAATTTAATTGGTCGGCTAGTCTGGGTCCAGAGGACCTTGTTTACGCAATCTATTAGGGGTGACAACCTCCTCAGGAGGTCATTGCCCAGTAAACAAGGAGTGCCCTCTGGAGTCACTACTATGACCGGGTGTTTCACCTTGTGTCGCCCAATTTTAATGTCCAAGTCTGCCGTCCCCTCGACGGGAATTTCCTTCCCGTCAAAGTTCTGCAGTTGTCCAGGAAGAGAGGTGCGAGGAATTCGGTAATTCTCTCCCCTTCCTGCATTCAATTCGTCAAAGGCCCTTCTGGACAGAAGGGTAGCTTGAGATCCAGTGTCCACCAGTGCCAAAATTGTACCCTGCCCCTGTACTTGTACCGGGGCATAGTATCTTCCCTCCTTCTCCTCAAGGGGGCACAGATAATGCACATTTTTGGACAACTGGTGGGCTAACTTTCTGGTTTTGGACATCGCTAGCGAAGAGATTTGGGCAGAATTCTGTGGAGAGCCTTGGGAATCTGAAAGAAAAAGTTGGCAACTGGAGATCAGAGCCATTGTGGGTTCCCCTGGCTCCGGTTCCGGGCCGCCCCCCCCTTTTTGGAGGCAGTCACCAGGATGGGTTTGAACCAGGGGAGTTTCTTGCTGTTGGTTCTGGGATGAGATGGTGGGCGGCGGTAGCTCAGTCTCCACATCTCCCCAGTCTGGATTTGCATCACTAGGGACCCATTTTTCTTTGGGAGGAGTTCCCCCCTCTCTGAAGGAAAAGATCCTTTTCCCAGGATCCTCTGAGGATCCCTCTCCCTCAAATTGGAAGATCTGTACCTCCTCCTCAAACTGAGTCTGTTTGGGTCTTTTGTTTCTCCTACCCCCCCCTCTGCTCCTTAGGAGGCAGACTTTCAGGGGCAAGAGATTTTGTTTCCGGTTCCTGGGTTTCCAGGGGCTGTTTACAAGTGAGGAAGGAAGCTTCCTCCAAGGCTTTACACCCCCCTTCCCCTTGTGCCTCTTCCCTGGGAACCGGTGTGTTATCGGGGTGCTGCCCCCGTCATTGTTCTGGAGCACCAGGTCCAGAGTTGGGTGCGTTCTGCGCCGGCATGCCGATCTGAGGGTTCTGCTGAGCCCTCAGTATGTGACCCAGATCCCGCGCCATGTTCTGAACCTGGCGCTCTAACTGGGAAACCCGCTCAGGCTGATACGGGGCCCTGTTTTCTCCCTCGGGCTGATCCCGGGAAGGGTAGCTATCCCTTCTTTGGTAGTACCCCTGGTTGGGAAGATTTGGGTACCCCTCCACCCTTGGCCTCCCCTCTCCCGGATTCAGTGGTCTGGGCTCAGGGAATTGGGGAAAGAAGGATGGATGGTTTTGGGGCTGAAAGTCGGGTGGATATCTGGGGAAAAAGTTCTGCCCAGGGTTTGGTAAATTTCTGCCCTCCTGTGGAAAGTTTGGAGGGAAGTTCCCTGGGTTCGGTGCTCGGTTGGATCCCCCCCCTTGGGCTGGGGGAGTCCACACATAACCCAGGATGGGTCGATTTCCCTTGTAGCGGGGACTTACATAATCAGGAGAGCGAGGGACCCCATTTGTGGGGCTGCCTCCTTGGCTCCCTGTCTGTGACTGACCCGAGGACCTCCTGGGCCTAGCATTATTAGGTGCAGGTAGGTTTTTAGGCACCCCCATCTCCAACTCTAAAACGGGGGTGACCTTTACCTCTGCCACCTTGGCAACAGCAGGGGTGCTGTTGGCTTTGGGGTTTTTCTGGGCATTATTTTTGCTATCTACCGGTTTCTGCACCTCATAGATCCGGGTAGCCTGTTCAATGACCCAGTCTAAAGATCTTTTCTCGTGAAAATCCCTCACGAGCTGGGTCATTATGTATTTGGGCAAGGCATGAAAAAATGTATTAATGAATTCTCTACTGTCTGTGCGCACCCTTCTGGTGGTCTGCGCAAAAGCACGTTTCAGTTTTTGCACAAATTCTTGTGGGGCCTGATCCTCCCCACATTGCAAATTGTAGGCTGCCTTGCGAGCCTCTTGAGGATTTCTATGAATGGAAAAATGTTTCAAGATGGCCGTCTTATAGGTGGACCATCTTAAATGATTTTGGTCCTCTAGCCCCGCAAAGAAACTGGAGTATTCCGGGGAGAAGGTCCACTTTACATATTGAATACAGCTTTGGCTGTCCTTCAAATGGAAAGTCTCCATCATTTGCTCAAACATAAGTGCTCCCAAACAGAATACTTAGCGTTCTTATGGTAAGGCGTGATGACGCTCCTGATCGCCTTAATCTGCTTTAAGGGGTCCTTAAGCAAGGCCCTTTTTGCCTTATTGGCCTTTTTGGTTCGGGTAACCCTTGTCCATTCATTCTCTGACTCAGAGGCACTGCTCCCAGAGGTTCCTGTCTGTTCTTCCAGGTTTTCCCGGATTCTACGAGCCTGGGAATGGCTGGCAGAATGTGGGGACCTGGTCTCCTGTGTCCTGTACCGCTCAGAGGAGTCTTCAGATCCCTCCTTGCTGCCAGGATTTGCTGGGTACCCCCCCCACTGACCTAACTGGGCAGAGGTTTTCAGAATGCCCTTAATGGGCCTACTCTCCTGGGGTTCCCCATTAAATTGCACTGTGCTTGGGTGCCCATACCCGGATGCCCGCCCCTCCATACCTGGGTGGTACTGGCCTATGAGCCCCATACTTTTGTCTGGATAGTAGTCTGCCATCCCTGTGGCCCGGTGCTCATGTGCGCCAGGGGACATGGGGGTGGTAGAGTCCAGGGACTGGGAGAGATGAAGGCCCCTGGTGTTAGGGCTCCTGAGGTTATGGTCAGGAGTCTCTCTTTCCCAGCGGACCTCATCTCTATCAGCCCCTGCTCCCTATTGCAATGCAAGAGCCTGCATTTGTGCTTTCAGTTCCTCAGTCAAGGCCTTACTAGACTCTATCAGTCTCTCCTGCATCGCTACCTGTTGTTGGAGCCTATCATTGTGTTGACAGAGGGCCTCATTTTCCCTCTGTGCTTCCTGGTTGGTCCTGGAGAACTGGGCCAGTCTTTGCTGCAGGAGGTTTACCTCCTGAGTCCCATCCCTACTGGCCTGCTCCTTTCTTGCCAGAGCATCTTCCACCCTTCTGGTGTGCTCTACCAAGTTCTGGTTTTCTTTTTGGAGGTCACCCAGCCCCTGGAGGGCCAGGTGATTTTCTTCAATTTCCTTTTTTAAGTGGCAGACTTCCTGGCCTAAAGTGTCTCTTTCCTGACTGAGAGCCTGCATCTGTGCTGCCAGGTCGTCCCTCTGTCGTTGAAAGGCACCAGCTTTTTGGCGCTCCTCATCAAACTCTGCCTGGGTATCCAGGTCTTTCAGAATCAGTTTATTGCTCTCCTCTTTCTCTCTATCTAGCTGGCTTTGCAGGGTGACTACCTGCTCCGCGCATGCCCTGTTGAAATTGATCTGTTGCTCCAACTTTTTCTGGTTCTGCAGTAAGGAGTCCAAACTGTCTTGGTGCTCCTTCTGCAGGGCCAGAAATCTGGTACCCTGGTCTGTCTTTTCCTGTTGTAGGATGCCCATATCCTCTTTTATTTTAATGATATATTGCCTACTATCATTTTCTGACTCCTGGCTCCTCTGCAGCCTCTGCTCAGAAGAGGCCAGATCAGATCGGGCCTTCTCTACTGCCATCTGTTGCCTATTTGCCAGATCTTGGCTTTCAGTGCATTTATCCTGCATGTCTCCCATATATAGGTACAGGTATGCTGCTATCCTGGCAATCTTATTGTGTTCAACTTTGGCTTTAGGAGCCATATATAGTTCACTCAGGGCCACATGTAATGGACCCTGATCTCTCCATAGGTCTGACCCTGTTTCAGTGACCTGTCGCGTGATGGCCTGCAACCAGGCATCCTGGCCCTGTTCAGTCCATTCACCTCTCACAAATAGTTTATGTAAGAGGTGCTCTCTGGCTATTTTCATGTCTACTAAGGTCGTCATTCTAGAGATTGGTCTCTGTCCTGACTTACAGAAGTTTGTATTTTATTTTTGCAAAACAGACCTTTTTCTTAGAGCGTTCCTATGAGGAGTGCTTTACAGCGTAACACAGCGTGGTGATCTGACCGGATATGTGTATCTGGTCAGCTGGCACGCTGTATTAATCTGCACAAATGGTAGATCTAACCCAAACGTCCGGCAGGAGCCCCCAATTTGTAAGAGGATTCAATTCAACACTACAGCTAAGTCAACGCCTAGTCTATAATACTGAATGAAAACCCTTATTGATATATCTTTATGTCCAGTTCATGCGTTCTGGATGACTACCCCTATATAACACTCCTCTCTTGGAATCCTCCTGACCCCACTGAGCCAAGAAGTAGTTCTGTTTTGCAAATTTAAAAGATTTATTTGATAAATTAAACAATATATATATATATCACGCTTTATAATAAATTAATAATTGGATATCACACTTAATCTGGTATGATAAAGATTAACAACGGAGAATCTGGCACTAGCACACTTCTTGATAATCACTAAGGAGTTGACATGAAATGGATAAGATAGCAACAATACTTTTATACAAAGAAGAACAGGTGAGTAATACCATACGACAAAGGTACAAAGAAGTCAATCTGACGAGAAGGTGATAACAAGATCGCTGACACAAAGAGTAGACAAAAGTCCGTCCACACAGAAAAAAGAAGCTCCACAGAATAGCAAAACAGGACTATGGGGTTGGCTACCGAAAGCATTGTACCGCCGATATAACAAATAGCCATCCTGGCAAGACAAGACGGCAACTAACGACCAGAACAATGAGCGGGGCGAAACTGTAAAGTTATGCTCATGGAACACGAGAGGACACTCCCACTTAACCACACCAGGAGACCCCAATCTAGGAGAATTTGATATCATATGTCTCCAAGAGACATGGCTGCAACAAACTCCCACGATGGAAGGCTACCAGATCATTCTGGCACCTGCCGCAAGAGGAATTAAAGGACGTCCAACTTCAGGACTGATGATAGCATGTCGAAATGGATGTGGAGCTTCAATGGAAACAACAATAACCGCCAACCAGTCAATTTTAGCAGTAATACTCACCTGGGGTGAGGTAGGCAAACAAAAAGTGAAAAACAAAAAAGTTATGATTATCAACACTTACTGGAATCCAGTAACAACAAGTGCAAGAAAACTCAATGCAATGTGCAACGAGGCAATAGAGGTAGCAATGCGTGAGTATCAAGTATCAACAATACTCGTGTGCGGAGACCTGAATGCCAATTGCAAAACAACACAAAAGGCAAGCAAAACCATAGCACTGCAAGCCGCAGAACAACGCGGCAAAGAATGGCTCAAATTCTCCGGCATGCATGGACTTCACAACGTAGATGAGGCTTTCCCAGTAACAAACAGAATACCAACATGGGAGCGTGCGCCGTTGGCAACCACGATTGATTACATATTTGTATCAGAATCACTACTGCATGACATCAAAGAGTTTAATGTGCGACGCACGTCCATGAGCGATCACAACATGTTGGTAATATCTTGGCTGGCAGAGAACAACAAAAGCGGCCGAAATTTGCAACTCGAACCGAACGCACAAGGAACACGAATAAGAATAAGTGCGAATGAGATCATCAAAGCGACAGCAAAATACGAAGCAGATGCACTGACATCAACAGTGCCCGACATTGATTATCAACCACTACTAATGCCGCACATATGTCCGAGAAAAGGAAGAGGACACATGATCAAAACTGACACAAAACATGCATATAATAAAGAACTTATTGCAAAAAGACGTGAATACAGAAAAGCGCTACGTAACGCATGCAAAAAATCCATCAATGAAACACCCGCAAATATCAGGAACATAAAATCAAGATACAAAGCATGGGTAAGAGCCCATAGATACAAATTGTATCAAGCTGACGCGGAACAAATTATCAAGGCTCTCATTACAAACAACAGCAGACATTTCTGGACTCTATTAAGGGATACAGAGCAAACCCTTGAGAGACAAATTTTGAACAACATTAGTCAACATGCATGGGAACAACACTTTGAAACAGTTTTCAAAGCAGAAGAACCATATACCGGCATTGAGACACAATCGAAAGCAATAAACTGGGTCAATGTAGAAAATAAAGAAGACATCTTGAATATAATCAAAAACTTAAAGAACTCCAGAGCACCTGGTCCAGACGGCATTACCAACGCTGAATTAAAAAAATATGCGAACGAATGGACAAGCTTCATAAGTGCTATTTTTCGACGCTGCACAGAACTAAAGTCGATACCTGAATCATGGACAAAAGCTATAATAGTTCCGATTTACAAAAAAGGGAACCTTACAGATCCAGCAAACTTTCGTCCGATTGCGTTATTGGACGTGATAGGCAAAGTATACGAAACGTTACTAATGAAAAGATTTCAAACATGGGCTGCATCAGCAAAATGCAATGATGATTATCAAACTGGCTTTAAGAAAAACGCAGGAACCTCGTGTAACATTCTGGCGTGTAACATCCTAAAAAGCAAAGCACTGCAATACAAACAGTGTCTTTTTGTAGTCTTCATTGACTTCACTCAAGCTTTTGATCGTATTGAAAGGCCGATCCTATGGAGAAAACTAAAAGAATGGAATTGCCCGGAAGACATACTAGCCCCGATACAGGCTCTGCATCATGAAACCAAAATGCGAGTTCGTCTCAGCTGAGAAGGGGATTTGTCTAATGAAGTCAAGAGCACCCGAGGAGTCAAGCAGGGATGCCCGCTGGCTTCAGCGCTGTTCATCACCTACTTTGGGGACATTCAAGACATTGGGCTAACAATAAGGGTATTCCCGCCAAAAATCGGAGTCACAGAAATCTGCCATCTCCTATATGCGGACGATCTAACATTTTTTGATCAAACACAAATAGGTCTGCAAAGAAAGTTAAGTGCCCTACAGCAATATGCAACAAGCAACCACCTGGAAATAAATATAAGCAAAACAAAAGTTATGATCTTCCAAAATCGTGAGAAAAAAAACAATTTCAGATGGCGGCTGGGCCACACTGAAATCGAGTCCGTCAACTCATTCAAATATCTTGGAGTATTCCTAGACAGTTCACGCCAAGAAAACACAATGCAAGCGGAACTGTTTGGAAAGACAGACAAACTAGCAGCACAAGCAAAAGCTATCGATGGCAAATTTGGGAAATACTCACTTGTCCCAGTTTTAAACTTCTATAAAATGAAGGTCGTACCTACCTTGACATATGGGATGGAAGCGATGCCCATGATGCCAAAGCAAATATGGGCTAAACTAGAGGCACGATTTTGGCGAAAAGTCTTGAAATTACCCCCAATCGACATCAGGGGTGGCCATACGCCGAGAACTCAGCCTGCAATCTTTAAAATGCACAGTGGTGTGCAACACCATAATGCTCTTTAGGAAAAGCAGAATGGACACCAGCAATAAAATCTTCAATATGATTAAATGCGAAATGGATGCCAGAAACTGTCAGATGCTAATAACATGGCAAGAGGAAAATCTAGGTGTATTATGTGATATAGCATCGGACGAACAAGAACTGATTGAAAATCCATGTAAAGTTCTACAAAAAATTAAAGATGCAGATTGGGCAATGACGATCGACGTTACAACAAGATCGAAACTTATGGCTCACTTACCACATAATATATTGAAACGAAACGAGTTGCAAGGCTTCATAAACCAATTTCCAAATAAAAAGGCGCAAAATTTTATTTTACGAGCACGACTCAACATAATGAAAACAAATGAGATACTTCATATCAGAGGACAAACAGCAACTAACGATTGTCGTTTTTGCAACAATGCCAGCCACCCTGTTAAAGAAACAATAAGACATTTGCTCATGTCATGCCCAGCAACGAACTTCATTAGACAACAGTATTTGTCACACATGCCCGGTTTTAACATATTACACGAGGAAAATACCTGGTGGTGCAGGCTCATTGGGGGTGATAAAATCACATTGCAAGTTGCAGCAGCAAAAATGTTAGAATACATCGACCAACAACTACTCATCAACAATGGGTGTCACCAAGAACAAATACAACAGTGACCACAACATCCATCAAATGAACTGGCAAATCACAAATTGCCCACAGAAAGCGACAAACTGATCGGATAAATAATCGTATGAAATGATGAGAAGACCTGTATTGTAAAAATCCAATGTGATTAAACAATAAAAAAAAAAAAAAAAAAATACTTTTATAGTTTCAAATGGATGCAATGTGGAATGAAATGCAGTAAAGAAAATAACTTGATAGGATTTCAGAAAAAGACAATGTAATCACTTTCTTGGGCAATTCACCCCCCCTTTTATGCAATGCAAGGAAATGGAAGGAAGGCACACAGTTCTCAGAAATGCAATTAAATGTGATTCAGTTAACCCCAGCAAGCTTAGACTACAGAAGTTGGAAACACAGGCCCAAATGCTTTTAAATGTGCTGGAAATGAAGAAAAAAATATGCTAAAATGCTTTTAATTCCCTCTAGGAGGTTCAGGTGAGTGGTATCTAGTTAATATTAGCTCAGGCTCACTTTAGCAAGGATCTAGGGTGTAACTAGCAGGTTAAACGAATTTCTGGCTAATGGAAGGCAAGAAGCTTCTGTTTTCACACGTGGAGAAATGTGCAAATCGCGGCAAAACTCGCGAGTGCGTTTTTCACGATTACGGCAAAACTATAGGGGGTTCTAGGTTCGTATGAAAGCCACGATCCTCAGCTTTCAGAGGAAAGTTACTGCAAGTCTCTAGCACAAACGGTCACGGAGATATGAGCGATTAAATAAAGGTCGTTTTTCAGATTTGAAATTTTAAAGTTAAAAAAGACAAGTGCAGCTTGCAACTAGAAAATGACAAGTGACAGCTTTACAAATGACAGTTGACAGTTAGGAGGCAATTCTACTTAGATTAAAATAGCTAGAATTATATCATTTTAACTAAGAGATTGGTTCTGCACAGTCTTGCTAGGTACTGACACTATCTTTTAAAATATGCCTCGCCACGGATCTGGTCAGGTTTTGGACTGGACTCTGGTATCTGCACTTCACAGTGATCTGGGTCAGCTCTCTCTGGTTCTCTGGATTCTGGAGATTTGATAGATTCGAAGTCTCTATGTCTGCTCTCTGAAGGTTGAGGGAGGTAAAATATGGATTTTCCCGGCAGAGCTTCCAGCTGCAAATGGATTTGAAGGTCCCTATCTGTCCTGTCTCTCTGCTTTTATGTGTTTTTAAAATGGGTGTGTGTGAGCAGCATCACTAGCCAGCCCCTCTCCACTTACCATTGGCCAATCTTTCATTTCTCCCCTGATTGGGGGAGCTAAGTTGTGTCAGAGTGATGTCATTTTACAGCCTGCAGAAAGTCCACTCCTCCTGTCAACTTACACACAAATCTAGATTTGAACCAAATACATATTTGCAGAGGTACATATTGTTTTAAATTCATATGCACCCATCATGCATTACAGGAGGTATACCCTGTTCAAACCCTGCTCTTCCTGGAGCTTGCATTCAGAAATGGCAATATTTTGCACTTTTCAACTGGTTTGCAATACCGGACATTACCCCAAATTTACACACATGTGCGCAAGGAGTATGGACATTAGTTGATGAAGTGTCAGATTTTTCACATGCACACATTTTGAGTAATATCCTCTTTTCCGCTAAAACCCCCCTGAACATACCACCGGGTCCTAGCACGTCTTAAAACGTGGGCAGAAAAATCACAAGAATTATGGTGTCATTTAAATAATTTTCACAAGTCCGTACTACGAGTTATTCATCTTTTTAGAGTTATGTTCTGGCCCCAAAGGGGTGTGGTTTTCCTCCAGCACAAGGTTGAATTTCTGGTTTTTCCAGTTCTGCCAAGCCAGCTTGCTCTCACAGGCAGTGCCCCTCCCCTTTGCTTCAGGAGGAAGCTACTTTTACGACATCTGCAATAAACCATCTGCCTGGGTCAGGACAGGGCTTTGTTCAGAGCTCCTGTATTCTGTGGGGGCTCCCCTTAATTCAATTATCAGAGAGATGGCATATCCTTAGTGTGGCCAGCAAAAGGCAGATAGGCCTGGGAACACAGCTGTGACTCAAGTTTCACTCCTGATGGGGGGTAGTTGCCAGGCAGAATTCAGTTCCTTAAGCCAGGTTTCAGATAAAATGTCACTTTTTGTTACCCAGTTTAAGACAATACAATTTTTTTACATATGCAGCTAGGATGCTGATTCTAAGTTTAAAACTATGACATTTAAACAATTGAAACCTATGTGACACACAAAAGTAGGTCACTCAGTCAATTTAAACATTTCGATTTTTAGTGTCTTTCAGTCCAAATTTACTTAAACTGCTGAAATCCACAGCTCAGCCAGTCTTGTTATAAACCTTCAAGTCACTTCAGAATATAACTTTACATTGGATCCACCTCTCAGTAAGTCTTTCTTTGGCTTGCTTTGGGTTCATTTATTCAGTTTTCTACAAAATCTGGTGGTTTTAAAACGCCGGCTTTTGGATAGTGGTGAGTACTGGTACTGCACCCCTTTTTGGGATTTAAGAAAATGAATTCTCCACAGTTATGGGTTTGCTTTTGGCAATCAGCATTGCCATTCCCAATGGTTTCAGACTACTGTGTGGGTAGTCCAATGGTGGTTTTAGGCAGTGTCCTTCTGTGCCCATAACATCGGCAAAAATGAGTGGCAGCCTATTCTTCATGCATTTCCCTGGGCATTTTCTGGGAAGCTCTGGCCATCATGATGTTTTCCATGTCAGTACTGCACAGTTTTGAGGTAGGGCTCGGATGCATGGGTAAATACATCCCACAGCCTCCACAGCTAAACATATAACATATAGTTAACATCTGCGCCCGAATGCAATTGCTTGCTTGGTGCGCGTAAAAAATGAATCAAAATCAAAATCAAATCAAATCGCCTTTTGTTTTTCTATGGCTCTACCAGAAATGTTGTCAGACCTATTATGGTAGTCGCCTGTCTGTTTCCATTTCCTTGCCACACTCCACCCCTTCCTTATCTATGTCTTAGCTCTTGCACTATCTGAAATGCTGTCAGGCCGAGTACGATGTTTTATTTCACATCCTTCCTATTCATAGCCTATAAGAATGTCATTGTATTTTCCCTTTTTCCCTCCCTTGCCTTGAAGCGCTTTGAAACACATTGTGTATAGGCGCTATATAAATAAACTATCATATCATATCATTATCAATATCCCTAATAAGCAAAGACTACTACATTTGCAAATATCTGACATTACTTCCTCTATGTTTTATAAAACCCTAGCTCTAACATCTACTACCCCAATTGTTGATTGACTGGCAGCAAGACTGTCTACTACCTGATAATCAACTACGCTGGAAATATATCTCCAAGATTACCGCTTCCGCCAGCTTACTCCAAGCTCTCTTCTTTTTTCACCATAGAGCATTTATTATCCCAGTTTCACTGTTCAAATGTAAAATAGTACTCAATGATAAATGGTGAAGTTGCTTACACTCTCGGGACTCTTTTAAGCACATGTTTATGGAATGTCAGAATGTCAAACCGTTTTGGAATTCTGTATGGAATACTATCAAATGTATTTGTAACCTTCATCAAGATTTTTGTTTTGAAGTCCTTCTCTTTAGTAGCTCTTTTATAATTGATACCATTAATATGAATACCTGTTATTTGTTTGATCTTTTTATGATGATTGCAATCCAAACTGTAACTACCAACTGGAAAAATGTAAACCACGTTCATTATAAATTATGGTGGAACTCTATTTGTAATATCCACAGGAAACAAAGCTGCAATGCCTCCTCTCTGGAATCTACTACGTAAACATCAGTTAAAATGGCAGTCCTTTCCATGTTTCCTATCTAATATGAACTCCCATTAATATTCTGTGAGCATTTTGTATGTATGTATTTGGAAATTTGTAACGCGGATTTCCACAGGGGAACCAGGCAAAACAAATTGCACTTGGGCGCAGATAGTAGAGTGATAAAAGAAACAAATCCAGCATTATCTACTGTTTTTAGATGAAAAGATAAGTTTTCAATTTTGTCTTAAATTCCAGCAAGGACTCATAATGTTCCAGAGCTCGTAGGGTAGAGCATTCCATGCTCTTGGCCCTGCATGGCAAAACGTCTATCTCCCCATGTCACAGAGTTCGAGTGGGGTCCACCAGAAGCTGTTGTTGTGACAAACGCATGTAGCATTTTGGGTGATAGGCCAAGATCTTTGACGCCAGATATCTCAGAGCGGTGCCCTGAATACACTTAAAAACCAAACAGAGGGTCTTAAACAGCACATTCTGTTGGACAGGCAAACAATGGAGATCCCTCCGAGGTTGCAAAATATGTGAGCGACGTGGCAAAGAAAAGATCATCCTAACGGCTGAGTTTTGTGCCACCTGCAACCACTGGATTTGCTTCTTTGGTGCTCCAATAAGCAAGGCATTACAATAGTCGAGCCTCGAAATTAGCAAGTCTGGGACCACCAATGGATGATCATTCGTTGCGATCAATGTTACTAGCAGTTTTACCAATTTAAGTTGGTAATAAACAGATTTTACTGGCTCATTGACCTGCAAATTACAGCTTAGATGTGCTTGCCAGAGAAAGCCAAGATTTTTTTACTTTACACCACAGCTTAGAAAGCGCTGTACAGTGCTGAAATACTTTATAGATTTCAGCACTGGACAGCTCCCTCTGACTGGTGTAGTGAGCACTTTAATTTTATTTTCTAGGATTGGTGACCTTTATTTTATTTTACTTGACCTCCCCCATAAAATAAAATTGTACACTATACAAGTTAGATGGAGCTGTCCAGATTTCAGCACTGGACAGCTCCATGTCACGTTATAACGTTATGCATGTTCCATCGACTTTCCATACAAAAAATGTAAAGTGTTTATATAAAGAAACCCTTTTCAATGAAAGGGTTTCGATGCATGAACACTTTGCACTTTATTTATGGAAAGCCGATGGAACATTTTTCGTTGCATACGTTTCGATGCATTCCATTTTGATGGAAAGCATTCGATGTAAAGACATGTAACCCTTCACTAGTTATTCCCTCTCTTTGTATTTGGTCATTATCTTTAAATGTAATTATGGGTTGATGTTAGTGATGGATAATTTTGGCCAAGAAATCTTTGCAATCAGAAAAAGTGGGCATTCGGGATACACATTTTTCTTAAACCCATTTATATATTGCACATGCCTGAAGCAGCAATCTTATTGTGTTGACATTCTTACATAAAAGAGTTCACTTTCTTCTGTTATTATCCTATTGTATTATCTTTTAGTATGCTGATGTATTGTGCCTTTGGATCAACATATGTTTTGATTGGATTGGCGCCTGTTTTGAGTGAGCGCACATGTTTACATTGGGCCTCATTACAAGTGTGGCGGTCCCGAAACAACGTATCGGTAAATCTGATTACCAGCACACATTCCAGACTGCCGCACTATGAGATGGGATGCCGATAACAACATTGCCGGAAACAGCGCACACTGTGCGACCGTTGCTGTCAGCACCGGCAACTGAAACACTCGTGGCAGCAGTCATGGACCTGGAGGTCCTGAATGCAGGAATGCAGCTTCGTGAGGAGGGTGTGCAACAGTGGCAACAGGCCGACAGGCAGAGGAGGAGAAGGAGGAGGAGGAGGATGAGAATGATGCAGCGGAAAAATGGGGGACAAGTAACACCTCAGAGGTGATGGCGTGGACCCTTAGCTCTGCCCCTTTACCTATATTAGGCCCACCGCTAGAATTAGTAAGTCTGCCTTTCCATAAAGGAAGTTTATTGTATAGATGGCCAGGAGGGGGCTTAGATGGCATATAACAGTCACACTAACCCTGGTCTACATACAGTTTGCAACAGTTAATACACACGCCCAGATACAGTTACAAAGGCATCCCCCCAAACATGATTGGCTGCCCACTACAGAGAAATCTAAAACCCACACAGTTCATTGGACACAGACATTATAACACACTCTCCTGAAAACCTATAATTACAAGGTGTACATTTCCAGCACACCCCTTCACAAAAACATATTTGGTGGCAGCCTTGCCTCTTAGTTACACAACAAAAGAATTTCTATTAATGACGACCACGGACCTGCCCCAAAAATACCTAAGCACATGCAGATGAGAGAAAGACACGTATATTCCCTTTTGACCTATTTGTGTTTGCTAATCGCATTGCCCATATCTGTCCGGTGGCTGATTTTTATGACTTCTACGTGACTGACCTTTCCTATTCACATGAGTTCTGCCCACTCTCTGACAACACCGTCACTCTCCTGAAATGTATTACTACTGATCCATGCAAGTGCCCTAGGATATGCCACCTGTTCCAAACAACACTGCAAGTTCACAAAATGCCTATCCCTTACAACAATGAGCTCTCCTGTTTACCAGAGCTCATATCTTCCCTTCGACCTCCAGCACTTGAGCCACCCTCCAGCTGACCGCAACCATTCCATTGATCAACAAACAATGTGTTCCCTGACTGCTGACGGGGACTTTGCAATCCTCTGCCACGGTTGTGAAAACACCCTTCTAATTAATCCATAATATGGAGACCCATGATACACAGAGCAACCACACCTTAAATATTTCATATCTTTTACTAAATTCAAAAAATACTTCCCATACATGTATTCCATTATGTGTGCATTTTTATACCTATTATGATCTCCTCTCAAGACCGCCATTCATACAGCTAAACTCAACATGTACATATTGATTGCCTGTTTCAACCAAGTGGGGCGGTGCCCTCCATGTGATAATGTTTCATTGTTTTGTTTCTGCGCGCATGCACATCTATAAAAGTATTGCCTCTACACAAAATAACACAAAGTAACCTAAATGAAACACTTATCCCATTTACCATAAATATTGTAATATTTGTAGCAATTTGCGAAAGTGACAGAAATGACGATGATGGCGTGTCCATCCCCCAGCCAATGGTATGGTGTGCAAAGTTCAAACTTTTCCAGTTTCCCAACAGAGGCAATCACCCAGACCCAGCACAAGGGCCACACCCTGGTCCCTGACTGAACAGGGAGACCATCCTTGCGATAGTGGACCTGGTCCCGAATGACATCCAGAGCGTCAGTGACATCTGGACTGCTATGCCCCCCTGTTGAAGGTCGTGTCTGTGCTGCATTTTCTTGCCACCAGCACATACCACCACACAGTTGGGGAGCTGCATGCCATCTCCCAGCACATATTCTCAAAAGTGCTTGTGCAGGTCCAGGATGCCCTCCTGCATCATGTGTCCCAGCACCTTGCACTACCTACGACACAGGAACAGGTGAACGCCACCAAGCTACGCTTCCATGCCCTTGCTGGCATGCCTAATGTAGTTAGAGCATTGGCCTCCACAGACATTGAGTTAGTGGCCGCCATGCCACAGAGGAGGTTTATCAGAACAGGAAACTGTACCACACAATGAATTTGCAGTTTGTATGTGATGTGGACCTGATGATCACACACTGCAGCGCCAGTTTCCTAGGATTAATACATGACTCCATGGTCCTGCACAATAGCACGCTGTCTCATTACAAGGGACGTTACGTCCGACAATGACCCTGGCTATGGGGTGAGACAAAAGATCAACACACACAACACATTTCATGTGTACTGGGGCATGGGGTGGTTGCTCCCTGTCAGCAGTGCATGGTCCACAGGCAACATGAAAATGTAGGGACATAATCTGCATGCAAGAGTGGCTACCCATGGATGACATGTACCACATGAGTGAATGGAAGGACACACCAGCACAATGTGGGCACAGATGGACAGGCACATGTAATGCACCACAGGTACCAGAATGCATCACTCCCATGTCACAAATTACATCATATTCTCACCATGACCCACCCACCACCTACACATCCTTGTGAGTCAGATCTTACACATGTCCTGACCAGCAGTAACTGTCACAGGGTGCAGCAAGGTGATTGATGTTCTTGAAACGCACATACGCATATGCATGTGTCACAGATCCACATCCAAACATACATGTATTGCCCAGGCACTGCAATGACATTGTCCCCCTTGTGTCTCTTCCCATGCAGGTGATTCCGGCTACCCCTTACTACCATGGCTGATGACCCCTGTGGGACATCCACAGAGCCACCGGCAAACTGCATACAACTGTGCCCACATCAAAACAAAGACCACAATTGAGCAGACATTTGCTCTTTTGAAGGCACGGTTCTGTTGCCTCACTGCTGGGGGAGGGGGTCATCGATGTACAGCCTGTGAAATGGGCAAGACAGTCCTGACCTGTGCCATCTTGCACAACATATGCATCAGGCAGAACAATCCCCTGCTCAGAGACGTGGACATGCATCCGCCGGACGATGGCATGACAGTGAAGTGGATGCTGATGCAGACATGCAAATTCACCATAGCAGGGATGACTGGGATGGGCGTGCAGCCCGCCAGGAACTAATCCAGAATTACTTCTGAGCACACAGCACCAGCACATTTTTATTTATTTTGCTTTTTTAAAGCGCTCACACAGCCCGTGGGCATCGAGGCGCTGCATGGCACAAACCACACACTGCATGTGATACTACCTGAAAATAAATCACTTCAACACAAATTATGAATGTCCAGATGTCAATTTGAATGCAGAACCATGCATATTTTTGTATATACAAAGATCAAAGAGCATGTGGCCTGCCACCCCCTGCCGAACTATCCCTCCTGAACTATCCCTACCCACCATCCCCTGCCCAACTATCCCTCTGCAACTATCCCTCCCCAACTATCCCTCCCCACCACCCCTCCCCAACTATCCCTCTCTGACTATTCCTCCCTAAATATACCTCTCCACCACCCGCTCCCCAACTATCCCTTCCCAACTATCCCTCCCATCAAAAACCTCCCCAACTATCCCTCCCCCAACACACCAACCCCTTAATACCCCCTAGTGAGCTAGAGTGCAACTGCACATGTGTGCCTGGATCCCTTCTGTTGCTTTTTTCCACATGAGCTGCCCATACGTGGCGAGGCAGACAGGTTCAGGGATCAGTGCCTCGGGCTGCTCTGTTGGGAGCCGGCAGGTGTAGTGTTTGTAGAGAGTGGGTCAGATCTGGCCATCTCCCTGCTCTGCAGTGCCACATGCAGGGAAAGGGCAAGACTCTCAGCCATTGCAGAGACAGACTCATTTCTCTCCCGGTCCCTCTGTGCCAGCAGGACAACTGTGCAGGTTGACCGGCCCACGGAAAGTGCACATTGCCGGCCAGTGGCCTGCACGCTCTCGCAGATCAACTGCACCTCCCCCACAGCAAATAAAATGTGCCTCTTCAAGGTGCTGGCGCACACGTTCCGCCATCTGTTCCTGTCTTGCCTCCATGCGCCATAGTTCGGCATCCAAGTCCCTGATGCTGGGGATGGGTGGGGACAGCGAGCTGTGAAGGCTGTGGGGGCTGAATGTGGGATGGTGGTAGGGGGTGTGCTCGGAGATCCCATAGGTTATGACCCTGGCCTCCTGGACGGCATCCTCGTTCGTGGATGCACCCATGTACATGGGAGCCTGGTGGGAAGGGTGAGATGGCCCTCCTGTTTGTGCCCACCTTTGGTCATCTGGAGTTGCTGCAGGCACTGCTGTTGTTGCCATTGTGGGAGCAGCAGGAGTGGTGTCAGCGGCTGCTGCTGTTGCCACTGTGGGAGCAGCAGGAGTGGTATCAGTGGCTGTTGTTGTTTCCTCTGCAGTGGTGTGACATGGCTTCACTCTCCTCCTCTGTGGTGCTGCCCTTGAGGTGCTATGGTGACCTTGTTCACTGACAGAGGATGTGCCTATTTTTTTTATTTTTTTATTCTTGATTTAACTGTTCATTATAGCTTTTACAAGATTTGTTTAAACTTTCGATTTTATGTCCTTAAGTTCTTTTGTTTCAAACATCTTGTCCTGCTTCACTCCTTAACTTTGAGGGTTATTCGTCTTCCATTGTGTTCAAGATTAACGTGTCTATATGTAGACTGTTGAAGAATTTTACCACTGCAATCACTGATTTTGTCGTTTTGCAGCTCATCAAGTGGTCCCACCAGTGTTGCTCATCTAAAGTAAAGGCCTTTTCAAACAGGTGTCCGATATGAGTTTGTCTGTTAGGTGTGGTTCCTCTACATGATAGAAGTAGGTGTCTCAGGGTCCTCGATCTTACAGAAGCGGCATTTGTTGTTTGTCGATTTTCCTCGAATTGCAAGTATCTCGTTGGTTTTTAGGAGATTTAAGCGCGTTCTTAGGAAGGTTGTTCGTGTTCTTTGTCTGGGAATTTCAGCATGTATTCAATAGGATCGTTGACTTTTTGTAAGTTTGATGGGAGATGCTGTGTGAGTTTATTTTTTGCAGCGTCTTCGTGAGTTTGAATCCAATCTCAGATTTTTCGTCTCGATTTTTATTTTATTGGGGTTTTCTTCTAGCTCCGTTTCTGAGCTTCCAATTTCTTTAAGTATTTTGTTGTTTTTCATGGCCCAGGCTGTCAACATCTTGTTTCATTTGTTTTCCATCTCCTCTCTGATTACTTCATAAATTGTGAGTTTTGAGATTCTGATTTTCCGGTACAGCATCAAGCCATTTAGCATAACTGACGCTTTAAGGAGACCAACATGAGTTCTCTTCTTATCGACGCAATTGGTGTTGATTGTAGTAGGTTTAGTATTCTTTCCCAAAGAAAACCTTCCAATCTTGACAAGATACTGTCTGGTAGGGCAGACATTGCTTTTGTGCAATATAAAATTGCCGGGATAGCTTTCGCCTTGTAGAAATTGATTGTCGCTTCCATTGAAAATCAACCATCAAATTTCTTTGCTTGCGCTGTCACAAGTTTAGATCTGACCCAAAGCGTTTGCTGCATTTGGGTTTCTTGTTGACTGCAACTAATGGTCACTCCTAGGTAAGTGAAAGATGTAACTTTTTCCACCTTTAGCCCCGCAATAGACCATCTTGCCATTTCTTTTAGTTTTCAATGTTTTTCCAGGATTAAGATTTTTGTTTTTTTGGTGTTGATTTCCAGGTCGTTCTCCCTTGTATATTTTTTGTAGCCCATCTAGTCTGCGTTGGAGACCAATTGCTGTGTGGTCAAGCAATATTATGTCGACTGCATACAGCAAGCGACTGATTTTGTCATTACCTAGGGTTGGTGGGAAAATCCTTAAGGTGGCCTTGTGTTGCCCAATGTTGCCCGTGTATGCATTGTATAATGCGGGTGCTAACGGGCAGCTTTGTTTGACTCCCCTTCCGGTTTTGATTTCTCTTGATAGCTGGCCTGAACCACTGAGCCGAACTCGCATTGTGGTCCCTGAATAAAGGCTTTTGATTGGGGCTAGGATTGTGTTGGGACAGTTCCATGCTGTTAATTTGTCCCAGAGTCTGTCCCTATTTACTCGGTCAAACGCTTGGCTTAGGTCCACGAACGCCAAGAATATTCTCGGTCTGCCGTCTCTTAGGTGCAGAAAGGATGATGAAGACATCGAGCCAGTTGGTAGGGCAGTGCTCGAGATGGTGAGTGAATGCGTGAGTGCAGCGCTATGTGCGCTTTTGTTGCTTTGTTAACCTGTTTATTCTTCTGTTGCAGGCCGCCAAGGTCTTCTGGATGGTGAGCGGCCGGATGGATGCTGAGCGAAGAGTGGATGTTGTCTGGACCGCCGTTGAGTAAGTATGAGAGCCACCCACCTTGCCTTTCTCTTGCAGGTTGATGAACGCCGGCGCGTAACAACTCGGCAGTGAGATTTACTTAGATAAGCGTGCTTCTGAATGATGCTTGAAGGAAGGATGCAAACGCTTACTAATATTGTCTTTCTTTTTCATCCTCCAGGTTGCTGCTTTCAAACGTGGACGAGCTTCCGAGGTGATACTGGAGCGGACAACAGGAGCTGGACTGACAAGCAGGTAAGGATGGATAATGGTGTTCTTCTTCTCTTCCTTGCAAGTGTAGGCCAGGAATGCTGAGGACAGATCGCAGTGAACGTCACGCTGTGAGTGCAGAGCAACGCGATGCATGTGCTGCAACTTGGGCGTGGCTTAAATAGTCGCCAGGAATCCCAGGTGCCTTCAGGCCTGACCACACCCTGGATGCTAGACCGCATGGTTCAGTTCTGAACTGAACCATATGGGGGCAACCATGTTGTTCCATTCCCATTGCGAGCTCCAGCTCCTTCTTCTGCCTTATGGGCAGGACTGACTCCAGGAGAGTCTTGGGGGGCATGATTGCACCCTAGAGGCCATGCAGGGACACAGTGATGCGGCCCAGAGGCCCCGAGTACCAGGGCCTGGGGCTATGGCCATGACAGTCCCTGAGTTTTTGACAAAGCCTTACTGGAAAGGATCTCGCCATTCTGAAGATGTTACCCAGGATCGAAACTTGTCCAATCGGAAAGAGCCAAAGAACTTGCCCAGCACGGCTAAGAGTGCTATTGGGGGGTAGTTCTCTGGATCCATTTTTTTGTTTTTCTTGTAGATGGGAAGTACGTTAGCTGATTTCCTGGAAGGTGGAAGGCTCTTAGATCTGATACATGTGTCAAAGATGTCCATTATTACGGGGACCCAAGTCTCTCTATTGTTTTTAAGATCTTGATTTGTGATCCCATCTGGTCTCGGGGAACGTGAAGATTTTAGCTTTTTGATTTTGTCTTAAATTTTGTCTCGATCATAGTCCAGTTGCCATGTTGTAGTAAACTGGAGGTCTTTGTTCTGAGTTGCTGTTTCCGGTTTGCAAAAAAGGTTTAGAGAAATGTTCGATCCATTTTTGCTCTCCAACATTATTCATCAGCATGTCTTGCATAAAGTGGCTTGTTGAGTCAATCAGCGACCAGAAGTCTTTGGTTCTTTTTCCACTGAGGCATCTTAGCATGGCCTCTGCGTCCTCTTGGTATAGCATATGTCTATTATGTTTCAGCCATGATTTGTTAATTTATTTTGCCTTATTTGCAGCTATGTTTTTTGTATTCGGTCCTTTCTTGGCCATTCTAATTGCTTGCCTCATGGTTCTTCTTTCTTGGGTGCAAGTACGGTTGCAGTAAGGTTCTGTAGTAAAGTTTTCCCAGGTCAGAGGTAGATGTTAAAGCCCATTTAACTCTGTGGTATTTAGCTGCGACGTTTGCTATTCCTGTATTAGTCAATTTTAGGCTTATACCCTGTTTTGACAGTTCAATCTGGTACTCCATAAAGTAGGGGGAGGGTGTTGGTGGGATCTCCCAACCTGTTTGTAAAGTGTTATGGTCACTTTTAGAGGTTCTTCTGACCTCTAGGTTTGTGGTTAGCGCGAGAATTGATCTTGAGACGTAGATATGGTTGATGTTAGTTCTCAAGCCTTCCTGTTCCCAGGTCGAGATCAAGTAGCTTTCTTTTGCGAGGCTGGTCTTTTATGGAGCGCGGGCAGGTTGCGTTCATATCTCCACATATCACTGTTTGACCAATGATCTCGTTGGCTGATGCTTCGTCAATGGTACGTTCAAGTTCGTTTAGGAAGGTTTTGGCGGATTGGGCTCTTGGGTTCCAATATGTGGTGATTAGCAATAGGAGTGCTTTGGTCTTTCTCATCTTTGCTAGGTGTGGTTGGTTTCCCGATATCGTTACTGCTAAGAAAAATGTATCTCTCCTGGTTATAGATTCGAGCTTGTAGCTGCTTCCTAATTGTATTCCAATGAGCAGTCCTGCAGCTGGTCTTCCCTTTAAGCCTTTGATGGCTGGTGATGTAATTATCTTGTAACCATCCAGAGTTGCAGAGTCGAGCAACCAAGTCGATTGCAGACATAGCAGATTGTAAGTTCCTAAGTTTACTTCCCCTGGTTCGATGAGATGAGAAAAGCCTTGCGTGTTCCAGGATCCCAGAGTTATTACGTTGGATTTTTGTTCTGTTGTAGGTGGCTCACTTTGGCTTTGTGTTGCTTCGGTGAGCTTTCTTCGTTGCTAGGATCTTCTTGGATATGCTTACACTTTCGGTAACCACTCCCAACTTTTTTCTTCCCCTTTCTTTTGGCTGTTCTCATTCTGTTGGTTTAGTTCAGCTTGGAGTTGGTTTGACGGTTCCCTGCAGATCGTGATGTTACAGTTTAGCAGAGGCCCTTGTGGCAGATGATCTTTGTCTATGTCTGAGTTTTCGTTCTCTCTGATGTTGTGGTTTTTGGGATCCTCTTCCCGGCGTTAGTATTCCTTTCTAGAGGTAATTTTTTTCTTGTACTCCGTTTATCTTACTGGTGTGGTATGTCTTGAGGATCTTTTGTTTTCCGTTTCCCGGTCTCTTTCACTATTAGGTCCGTGAGTTGACTTAGTTACCTTTTCTTGATCCCAGTTGTCAGAACGTTGCTGCTTTCTTTGGGACTTGTGATTCTCATTTCTTCTGTGGTATGAGGTGTCCTTTGTGTTGGTTTTGTAGGACCACCCTTTCTCCTGTTTGCGAGCTACTTCTTTGAAACTTCTTCTTGTAGCTCTGTCCCATGATCCTTCCTCTGTGCTTCTTGTAGAGTATATTGGAATCATGTCGTAACCCATTGTTCGTAGTTGATATATTGCTTCTGAAAGCTTGCGTCTCACCCCTAATGATGAAATGTGTAGGTAGACTCTATCCATATGGTTGTTGTCCATGAATTCGATGATGTCTATATCATCCGTTCTAATGGATTTCAAATTTTCGATATGGGTTAAGAGCTTCAACATAGTTTTCCTGTTCAAGATTACTTTTCCTCCTTCTTCCAGGATTTTTTTCTAATTTAAAAGAGCATGTCTTTGTTGACCTCTTAGTTCTAGTCCTTTGTGCTCTTTTATTTCTTTGGAACAATATGGTGGTTCTTCGCTCTTTGTGTTTGTCTTTCTTTGCACTTTAGTTGGCTCGGGAGAAGGTGGTCCATTCCTGATGTGTCTTTTTTCATTTTTTGTTGTTAGCCTTTATTAGACGCTGTTCTTCTGTTGCGTCTTGAGCCACTCCTATTGTTGTTAAAGCAGGGCTCGGATGCATCGCGGTCGAATGTGGGATTTTCCGGTGCTCTTGGTCTCAAGGGCCTATTGAAGTTCAGCTCCCATTGTCTTGTATGAGTGTTTGTAACCCGAGTTAGATTTTCCTTTTTGTTTCTATTTCTTTCTGTGTAACGCCTGGACTCTTCTTGATGCCTGTACTGTGCTTGGTTGTCTCGCCACTTGAGGTTTGTTGTTTTGTTTCATTTCTCCTCCAAGGTTAGAAAGCTTGGAGATTCAGGCGTCACCGTTTTTGGGTTTGATTTTGGTGTTGGTTTATTAGAGATTTCTTTTAAAGCTGTCAACTATTTGTCTTCTTTATCAGATCAGATCACACTCGACCCAGGAGGTACTGGTAAGGGTTGGATCTTTCTTATGTGTCACACGAGGATATGTTAACTGTGTTCCGTGGCAAGCACAGATTTAAAACCAGCTTGTCTATAGGACAAAGATTGATAGTATTTATACATGTATTTTGCAATATGAGGAATAAAATAGACAGCCAACATGAGTTGTGTGTATACATTAGAGGATATGTATTTAATGACATTTTAGTCCTATTTTGTAAGTCAATGTTCTGATGTCCCATGATTAATTGTATATATATGTATATTTTTTTTAGATCTTTGACGCCAATAGTAAATTGTTCATAAGGCTCATCCTGAAGAAATGTCCTGTCCTGAAGATGGCCACTACATTTATCTTCTGTATGGACACTTGAGAAACTGTCCCATCTGATTACTGGGCGAAACATGTCGACATTTTTTATCTCATTAAATGTCTAATTTTAGCCATTTTGTATAACTTGTGTATTAGGATTAGAAAGTATATTAAGTTGCCTCATCTTTTGTGTTCGTTCTCTTTCTGGCTTTTTGTTACCTGTAGCCTTGCCTTATTTTCCCTGACACAAAATACTGTACTCTTATTTTGTGTGTGTTTTTATCTGTTGATGTATTAGTCTGTTTGTCTTCTAATATGTCTGACATCCCCAATTAAAATTACTTTCATATATGCTCACGCGTGTGGCTGCCTATAGTTGCTGTCTGTACAGATTAATGCTGTTTTGTAAATGTATATATGTGTGACCATAAATTTTCCAACCCATCTTTGAGGTTAGAGTAGTGAAGGGTAAGCAATTCTCCAGTGCCAGTTCCCTGACACACTTATATATTTTTTCTTTATCAGGCACCACATTTTCTGCATCTTCTGTTGCGTATTGGCTGATGTCCAATAAGTCCGTGATCGATGCGTCTTTGTCTCTTCCGGGGCTGTCCTCCGACTCAGGTAACTCGCGGGTTTGCACTGGGTCCTCTGATTCCTCGGTTCTGAGTTTTGGTTTTTCAAATGCTCTAGTCTCCATTTGCTGGTTGAATTCATTTTTTTCTTCTTGCCTAGGAGGTCATTTTAGTGTTTGTTGTTTGGTCACCTGTTGTGCCCTGGGGCCCTCTGTTGTTCTTCTTTGGTTGGTCGATTTTTGGCCAGTTTAAATACTAAATACTAGTCGGTGAAGATTGGGTTTGACTTTGCAGTTTTGGAAGATTCTGAGGTTTGTCTGCGGGGGGTGTGACTTTTGAATCCTTCTTGTTTTCTTCAGTAAGGTCCATGCAAGGGGTCTTTGTAGGCGGTCTAGGTGGGTCTTCTCCCCCGTTTGATCTAGTCTGATTCCCCTGTTGGTCTGTCTGTGTCGCTGATGAACTTGTTTCTTTGTCGTATTTGTCAGTTTGAATTCCCCACTCTCTGGTGTTTTGTTTATAGGCTTCTAATGACATGAGATAGCCTTCCAGGTATGTGATTTTTGTTTGCATATATGCGACCATGGTTGTGTGGTCCTTTAGTGTGTCATTGATTAACTCGTTAAGTTTACTGAAGGGTTCCAGTGCTATAGTTACTGTGGACATTATTGACAGCAGGTCCATTTTTTTGCTTGGTGATTCTTTGACTGGTGATTGCTGGACTATACTAAGGGCCTCATCACGAGTTGGGCGGTAACGCCCGCGGTATTACCGCTGGCGGTATTAGCCCTACTGCCAAACCTCCCGGCGCTATTAGCGCCGGATCACGGGTTTGGCGGTAATGGAATTCCCCATTCCCCACTGAGCCCATTCGGGAATGCACCATTCCCCATTGGGCTCAATGGGGAATTTTCGCGCTCTTACCACCAGCGGATTTCCCGCCGGTGGTAGTAGCGCAAATTTTCAGCAGATTTCCCCCCAGCTCAGAGCTGGGGAGAAATCCGCCGAAGCCCTGATTTGGCAGACCCTTAAATCCGCCAGATTTAAGGGTTACCGCCAAACTCGTGATGACGCCCTAAGTCTCTTGTTATTGACCAGTGTTGCATGGTTTTCTAGTGTGGGGATTGGTGACATTTTATTTTTTCTCTCATGGGCTTCTTACCGGGCCTGCACAAATTTAGCGTCCATGGCTAGGTTTTCCATGCCAATGTCTCTATAATTAGTCCGTGCAATTTGGTTGTTTGTGCACGTTTTTGATTGAGCTACCTTCTGTATTGGACCTCCTAGTTTGTCTAATGAAATTGTAAGACTCTGATTTTCATGGTTGCTACTTTGTGCCAGTTTAATTTCATTTGTTTGGTCACTTGTTGAGATGGCTTGGTCTTGTACATCTTTGGGGCCAATGCTGTTGTTGTGTAACTCAGTTTTTTTAATCCGATCTCTGTTTTTTTATTTATCCTTGTCCGTTCGTTTTTCAAAATGCCATCTGATCAGAGTTACTGTGTCAGGTCTCTGTGTTTTCTTATCATGTTCCTTGGCATTTAGTTTTGTTCCATCCTCTTGATGTCGGTTCGATGAAGGCTTCCAGAAAGGGATCTTGGCCGCTTCTAAGATTTCAGCGTCAGCGATTTCAGTTGGCACTGATTGTGATTTTAACTGTTTGTGGATGAAATTATCCAATGGGCCTAGTTTGTTTCCGCTAATCTTATTCCTGTTGACACCTCCGACGTCGTGGTCGGTTTGTGACCCATTTTCTTTGTTTGTTCCATGAAGGA
Source organism: Ambystoma mexicanum (assembly GCF_040938575.1). Classification (NCBI taxonomy): domain Eukaryota; kingdom Metazoa; phylum Chordata; class Amphibia; order Caudata; family Ambystomatidae; genus Ambystoma; species Ambystoma mexicanum. The sequence goes on from NC_090922.1 coordinate 1,401,319,573, forward strand.
TGGTCAAGTTGGGACCCTTAGGATTTGTTTCCTTGTTTAATTTGGATCACTGCCATAGGGGTTTAGGCGGTTTAGAGTTTGCCTTTCCCTTTCTTTTAGTTGGTTTTCTCAATTTCAGATAACTTTGCTTCCTTAATTCTTGTGGTGCCACACTTTTCTGCTGCTGTGGTTTACTTTCTTGTTTTGGGTTTAATTTCTGTGAATCTTTTTGAGTTGATGGACTGTAGATCTTGTCATCCATGGCATATGAAGTACTCATTGCTCTACACGAAGAGTCCGACAAGATCGAGTCATCGGGAAGAATATTTAGTTCTGCCATGGTTAACATCGGGTGATTTTCAAGCACGTGTACGTGCTGGTTTGTAGATGAGGTTTCAATTGTGTTTTGCCCTCCAACTTCTTGAGTGCTGATTGGAGGGTCTATGTGTGGAGTATTTAAGTTTTTTCTTGCGGATGACAGATCTGTGGGGCTCTTTTCCCCCTCTTCACATGCTGTCTGCGTGACCCTTCCTACGATCGAGCCTGTGGGTGTGGTGTAGGTTCGGGGCGGCGGCGTCAGCATTTCCTGCCCCGCCGCAAGGGAGCCCCGTATCCCCACCATCCCGAGCTGAGGGTGCTACTCCACCCGAGCTGCCGGCACCTCCCTCCCCCGCCAGCCCCCCGTCACCGCCCCGGAGACCAGCGGGAGCAAAGCAACACTCTCGCCTGCCGGGGAGGAGGCAGCTGGAGATTCGGCGACTGGGGATGCGGCGTCACGGGTTACCTCAGCCTCGGAGAAGGACGACAAGGTAGGAGGGGCAGATGCCGATCCCAGCCCCGCTCTCAAGTCGTCCGCTGCTTCAAATGTACACATGTTCGGCTCAATGGGGAATTTTCACGCTCTTACCACCAGCGGATTTACCGCCGGTGGTAATAGCGCAAATTTTCAGCAGATTTCCCCCCAGCTCAGAGCTGGGGAGAAATCCGCCAAAGCCCTGATTTGGCAGACCCTTAAATCCGCCGGATTTAAGGATTACCGCCAAACTCGTGATGACTCCCTAAGTCTCTTGTTATTGACCAGTGTTGCATGGTTTTCTAGTGTGGGGATTGGTGACGTTTTATTTTTTCTCTCATGGGCTTCTTACCGGGCCTGCACAAATTTAGCGTCCATGGCTAGGTTTTCCATGCCAATGTCTCTATAATTAGTCGGTGCAATTTGGTTGTTTGTGCACGTTTTTGATTGAGCTACCTTCTGTATTGGACCTCCTAGTTTGTCTAATGAAATTGTAAGACTCTGATTTTCATGGTTGCTACTTTGTGCCAGTTTAATTTCATTTGTTTGGTCACTTGTTGAGATGTCTTGGTCTTGTACATCTTTGGGGCCAATGCTGTTGTTGTGTAACTCAGTTTTGTTAATCCGATCTCTGTTTTTTTATTTATCCTTGTCCGTTCGTTTTCCAAAATGCCATCTGATCAGAGTTACTGTGTCAGGTCTCTGTGTTTTCTTATCATGTTCCTTGGCATTTAGTTTTGTTCCAACCTCTTGATGTCGGGTCGATGAAGGCTTCCAGAAAGGGATCTTGGCCGCTTCTAAGATTTCAGCGTCAGCGATTTCAGTTGGCACTGATTGTGATTTTAACTGTTTGTGGATGAAATTATCCAATGGGCCTAGTTTGTTTCCGCTAATCTTATTCCTGTTGACACCTCCGACGTCGTGGTCGGTTTGTGACCCATTTTCTTTGTTTGTTCCATGAAGGATGGTCAAGTTGGGACCCTTAGGATTTGTTTCCTTGTTTAATTTGGATCACTGCCATAGGGGTTTAGGCGGTTTAGAGTTTGCCTTTCCATTTCTTTTAGTTGGTTTTCTCAATTTCAGATAACTTTGCTTCCTTAATTCTTGTGGTGCCACACTTTTCTGCTGCTGTGGTTTACTTTCTTGTTTTGGGTTTAATTTCTGTGAATCTTTTTGAGTTGATGGACTGTAGATCTTGTCATCCATGGCATATGAAGTACTCATTGCTCTACACGAAGAGTCCGACAAGATCGAGTCATCGGGAAGAATATTTAGTTCTGCCATGGTTAACATCGGGTGATTTTCAAGCACATGTACGTGCTGGTTTGTAGATGAGGTTTCAATTGTGTTTTGCCCTCCAACTTCTTGAGTGCTGATTGGAGGGTCTATGTGTGGAGTATTTAAGTTTTTTCTTGCGGATGACAGATCTGTGGGGCTCTTTTCCCCCTCTTCACATGCTGTCTGCGTGACCCTTCCTTCGATCGAGCCTGTGGGTGTGGTCTAGGTTCGGGCGGCGGCATCAGCATTTCCTGCCCCGCCGCAAGGGAGCCCCGTATCCCCACCATCCCGAGCTGAGGGTGCTACTCCACCCGAGCTGCCGGCACCTCCCTCCCCCGCCGGCCCCCCGTCACCACCCCGGAGACCAGCGGGAGCAAAGCAACGCTCTCGCCTGCCGGGGAGGAGGCAGCTGGAGATTCGGCGACTGGGGATGCGGCGTCACGGGTTACCTTAGCCTCGGAGAAGGAAGACAAGGTAGGAGGGGCAGATGCCGATCCCAGCCCCGCTCTCAAGTCGTCCGCTGCTTCAAATGTAAACATGTTCGAATAGTCAGTTACATATGATTGGACTTGTTTGCGCTGCATACCTTGTAGATTTAGACTTGTCGTTGTTGGTGTGAGGCTGTCTTGTCTCAGGCGACCACTCCTCAACCTGCTCAGGGAATCGGCTTCTATCTGAGGGTCAAGATGCGTGGGGAGGGCCAGCGCCGCCATCGCTGCTGAGACTGCTGAGACTGCAGTAACTCTGCAGCAACTCAACGGCCTCGTGGGGTATTTCAAGGCTCCACCCACGATAAGGAGCACAGTAAACAGACTCTGTCCCAGCTCCTGCTCAGACTGCTTTAACTCTGCGCCTAGAGGATGTGCCTATGAGGGAGAGATGGGCATGCTGTTAGTCACCTCTGTGTCCTCCTATTGCCTTTCTACGCGCTGTTCAGTCAGCGTCTCACATGATGCCTGTGAATGCTGCATATAGTTCATACATTTTCAAATGGCATGGCGCATATACACAAGTGGCACCAGGCACCACCAGCAAGATGATGGTGTGGATGGGCAGAGAAATTAACAGATGCAGCTGTACCGGTCCTTTTCGTGCTAGGGAGGGAGGGCTGTGGGTACCAGGAAAGTGGGGGGGGTGCAGTGCAGGGGGTGGTGGACACATGGGGCTGATCATGTCTTCATGGCAGCGACATGGGCAGGTGCAAGTGGTGAATGTGGGAGGGGCGTACAGTGCAAGGGATGGGGTGGTCCAGATACTGGCTAGTTCAGGGAAGAGTGGCCATGGGCAAGTGCCTGTGAGGTGTGCTGGCGGTGACTGGCCAAGGATGTACACATACCAGTGTGACTGATGCGGGACCAGGCCACAGGCATCCTGGTTCATGGGTCTGGGGATCTTAGCATGGGTCTGTGCCAACACAGGGTGCCAGTGCAGTGATCCCAGGCCTGGAGGGCGGAGGTCCCAGGGCTTGGGCACCAGGTGTATTCATGCAGAACTATTCTGGATGAGTATGAGGGGGCAAAGGGAGTTGTGAGGTACAATGAGGGAGGGATGTTGCTGTTGTCAAGGCCAGTGGGAACCAGTGCTCCGAGACATTGGGCTCTGGAGGTCAGTGGCGTAGGGGAGGGTGCCTCTGAGGTGGAGGTGCTGTGCGTCAGCCCTCTTGCCATGGTTTGTAATGTGCAGATGCAAGGTGTGGGATAAGTCAAGTGTGGAGACAGGGTCAGTGGACTCTCAGGTTTGTGTGGGGAGGGGGCACATGGAAGTTGGCCAGGGAGCGGGTGGGTGACAGGGCACAGCTCTCATGATGAGGGCCATCTCTATCTTCTAGGGATTGAGGCATGGATCATCAGTAGTGCATGTTGTATGATGTGCAGTCAGGCACTCATGTTTGGAGGAGATGAAGTGGCAGTACACGATGTGGGTTGGAGGGTGGGCAGTGTGTCATCAGCAGGACACTGGTAGTGGGGAGCAATGGTGGTGATCACATTGGCCAGAGGGGCAAGGTAGGTGCTGTGGGGCCATAGGGTTTGGATGTTGCATTGTGGATGCCAGATGTGGGTAGAGAGGTGCAGGGGTGTGAAGGACACTGTTACAATTGTTGTTACCGGTCTGACAAGTGGACAGTTTAACATGCCAGTGGCAGTTGCATCAGAGGTATGCGTGCATGTGAGTGTGTCATGGGGGCGTCTTGCTTGTGGTGCATGCATGCTGGCTTGGAGGGTGTGTGCCTCATGCATGTGTTGCTCCTCATATGTTCATTGTCTGCACATGACCAGCACTCATGAGGGCATTTGTGTGTTTCGGTGTTTGGGGGGGTAATGTTTGTGCACACTTGTCCGACGACTATAGTTGGCTGGACACTGTATGGGTTGAATGTTGTCTGTGTGGTGTGCACTACATTGGCATGCCCTCATTCAGATATTTGGTGTTGCACGTTATACTCGCCACACTCTGTATGTGTCCCCACCCCAGCCTCTGCTGCTCCACCACCCTCGATGCATTCAAGAGGCAGCAGAGTGCTGCATCACTCCTTCGAAGACATTAACTTGTTTGGGGAAGCGTCCTGCCTCCAGTTACCATGCATTCCCTCCTGTATGCCGAGAGCAGGTTGCAGACTCTCAGGCGGAGGTCATCCCACTGCTTGTGGCAATCTATGGAGGTGCGATAGACGGGGCTCACGGCGGACACCGCCTCTGATATTACTGTCGTATGCATTTGGGTTGTGAGCCTGTGGTCTGTCATGAACAGCTCCTCAGCATTTTCCACAATGCTGTCTGTTAGCACTGTTAGTTCTTGCTCCATAAAGCGTGGTTTTCTCTGTCGGATTTTGGGTACACAAGACTTTGATGCTGCAGACATGATGTCTGTGTGACAGAGACCGGCTGGCAACAGGAAGTGGGTGATTTTATGTGAATTTTGTTTTTCAAGATGGCCACCAGTGACGGAACGAGCGGAAGTAGTGAATTTTTACTTTGTTCCGGCATGCACCATATCCATCATGCTGTAAAGTGTGCACCCACAATGTTTTGATGTGCCAGTAATTCGGTTATGGTTTCCGGAAACTGTGCTACCAGATCCATGGAATCACTGGTTCATTACCGGAAAACTTGTAATGAGGCCCAGTGTCCATTTACTGTCATTAATTACGCAATTGGGACTACAAATATTGTACTCCAAATAATGAAATATCATATGTTTGTTACCAAACATATTCCGGTCATCACTAATCGCTGTCAGAATTAACTCCAGTGGACCCCATAAAATTAACTGAATCATGTGGCGGGATATCAGGAACTTGTGAGATCTTGTGAGATGTTCTGCTAAGCTAAAGTTGTACTGGAATGTGCATGCAGCATACAAGCTGAAGTTTAGTGGAACAATCGGAATAGCTGAACCACTCTGGGTGATTCAGTAGGCTAAGGAGACATTGAATAGCGTTGGAGGTCAATCGGATGCTTAGAATAAACTAGCTCCGTTTCTGGTTTCCTTTGGGTTTTGCTTGTCTAATATAGGTAGACCAAGTTCTGATCTGAAGCAGGAGTGAGCAGGAGTGCTGTTGATTTATCTATCATTCAAGACACCTTGTATGTGTCATATTTGCATAATTCAATTATTTTTTTGCCATTTTATTTTTCATTCTTAGTTTGTGAAGTTCCTTAATGTCTCTCACTCTCAATATCTTAATCTTAAAACATTTCTGATTGTATTTTAATCCTTTCTCTTTACCTTTCTTCATCCCTGATAAAAATAGTAAAAAAAAGACTTTTTGATGACGTTGTGTGGAAAGCCTTTGTAATACCCTTGGTGATGTTTTTTCTTTTAAACCTCTTTTCATTACCTGAACCTTTCTCCTTCCATTCAAAAAAGAAAGGTATAGCAAAAATAAAGCCTTTATGAGAAACCCTTTTAAGAATCTTTCTCACAACCCTGATTTTAATTTTGGAGACCCTTTCCCTTTAAAAACACATTCTTAAACCCTTTGCAGTGACCCTACTGAAAATCTTTCTTTTACTCCTGACAATAAGTTACTATGAATATCAAAAGGGACTACTGGAGTGTTGGAAGCAATTTGTCTTTCAATGAGGAGGATGTGGTGAATGCTGAAGTTCAATGGACCTGCGGGCCCAGCCATTGGAGAGTGAGGCTAACATCCTCCCAGAGGACACATTAGTGGGAGCTTTGGAGGATGGCAAAGATGAACAGTAAACAAGCGATGGACAGGCCCAGCAATAGGAGTAGGAGGTGCAAAGGGTGCAAGCAAATAACAGTAGCATGCAGACTTTGGGAGATGTCTCTCAATAGATGAGAGAAGAGGTAGCAACAGTGAGGCAGGATATGGTGGCAGCAGTAATTAACGTAATGCTACAGCCAGAGATTGGTGATAGGGGACAGTAGGAGAAGGAAGCCAAAGTGGAGCATGAGGCAGAGATGATGGGCGCCATAAGGTGGAGCATGAGGAAGCACCGATAGATGAATAGCAGGAAATGGAACATGAGGAGGGAAAGATGAAGGGGCAGCAGGAGGAAAAACATGAAGTGACTGATATGGGGCAGGTGGAGTAATGAATGGCAGCAAAAGGAACAGGGAGGAGGAGGTGGAACATAAGGAGATGAACATGACGTGGCTGGTGAAACAAGAGGAGTTGAAACATGAGAAGGTAATTTGGAGCAGTAGGTGGAACACCAGGAGAAAGGTGAAGGGCAGGAGGAGGCACAATAATATGTGGTGCATAAGGCAGACACAGGATAGAAGGAGGAAGGAGTCGAGGTAGCTATATGACAGGAAGAAAGGGGCAGGAGGAGCAGTGGCATCCAGGTATGTTGGAGAAGGTGGAGGTTTACTAATCTAATGTGCTGCCTCATGTTCTGTGAAGCAGGAAAGCTGGGTCAGAGGATGGGACAAAGGCATCTGGGGTGTTATGTGGCCCATGTGTATGTGTTTTGCATGTGTGCACTCATGTTTTGGGGCCTGGAATTACATTATTCTGGCGTGGTTCATATGAGATTGACCTACAGTATCTATGGGTTGATGTTCTTGGCATTGTGCATTGCTGTCTCTCAAGGCTACATGAGGTGACAATTATATTGGTGTTTTCATTTCTCTCTATGGTGTGTCTTCCAGGTGTACAAATAGAATGGTTCATCATCTGTAGTCCTGTGGCATTGGTGATGGTGAGCCAGCCTGCCATCAACAATGTTACCTGAGTGTGCACCCAATGATGGCTAGGACACATGCACTCCTTTCACATTTCTCTGTCCCCATGTATTACTTTGTGTTTACTTGGCTTCCTGCTGCCACTTTTGCTGCTCTTACTCCCTCGATCTCTGCCCTGTGCAGGATGCTTGCCTCATTGTCTGCACCAGGGTGAGGTGGAGTGACACTACTCTGCATCCTCACGTGATAGACATCTCGTGGCTTTTGAGTTGTTGAGACTGCAGACACATGCCTTAGGGTCATTCCACTGCTTCCTTCACTCTTCTGTATTTTGCTGCACGCTGTACACTGCCACTACTTTGACCCTTATTCAGTCCATATTGTGGTCTTGCAATGGATGGATGACTTACGAAAAAGCTGTTCTGCATTGTCCACCACCTCATCTGCTAAAACCTGCAGCTCATCCTTGCTGAATTTCGCTCTACAGATCATTAATTCAGGAATTCTTGATATGCACTTGTGTCCTGGAACGCAGCTTCTACAAAGTGTGGTCATCTGATGGCTGGAAATGGTGGATTCAGGATGTAAGACCACTGCTGAACTTGCCTTCTGCATCATGACGCTATTTCTGCACGGCCTCAATTCTGAGGGTGAAATTACCACTCTGCAAATACTCTGATTTTCTAGTGGTAATGGTAATTCTGCTGGAAATTGGAGGATTTACTGATCAGAAACGCACCTGACAACTCGTGGTGTGGCACTAATTCCGCTGGACACCATAGTGGTAACAGCAATTCTGTCCGACGGAATTACTGCCAAATCCACTCCAAGCTCAAAAACATTTTTATATTCCATTATGTGATCATCGAAAACTGATATAAGCATGATTGGTAGGGGGATAAGGAGACTGTTCTAAATATTCGCACATGATTCTGTTGAGTTTCTTTGATGTCCAGACCGACATTGATATTATGTGTCTCTTGTACACAAGAATTTGCTGCTGTGCAGTTCTTAGATCCATTAACTAGAACCAGTTCTCTTCATATCACCGAAGGAGGCTCCTGTGACATTCCCTGTTGTTATCTAAACAGGTAAGACAAGTTTCTCCATTTGGTGAAACTCACTGGAGGGTAGCCCCATAGGCCCTGGGAGTCTCCTGGTCTATTGGGAAACAAGCCATTTCTTTCAGATCCATTCAAAAATCATGAATGGTCCATCAGTTATGTCTTTTCTAATAATTGCTATATTGTTACTCTAGTCTGTCCTTGTCGACTACTCTCAAGAGACATGCCTGAAGAAAGTAACTGATTACTGCCTGTAAAGTAATGGCATGTATGCACTACATATGTACTGCACATGGAATCTAGTTTAAGAGATTAATATTATTTTTCTTCTCATGCCTGCTGCCCTTATCAAGTATGTTTGTTCAATGTGTTTTCTTATTTTTACTTTATATTTTGAAAAATATATGTTCCAGGACGAATTTGAACCTTTTGGGTGACTGCCGCAAATGCCCTGCAAGCCTCACTATAAACAATGATAGATTGTCATGCAGGACCGACAGCAGGGAATGAATACTTTGTGGGTGCCAGAAAGGGACCCGTATGAAAGCATCTATCAATGTTGCTTGTTAAGACATATCATAAACCCAAAACACGTGTGGATACCTAATATCTGACACTACGAGGCCACATCTTGGAAACATAACAGGGCATCCTCTGAGTTCTGTGAAAGCATCATGAAGTAAGACACAGACAACAGACTTAAGATCAAACAAAACAATATTTATTAACTTAAATGTCAGGGTGGTAGAAGGCCTAACTTGGGATATACCAAGGTCGGATTTCCCTATCTGAACAAAACTAAGGAACATCAAAGAGTCCAACTTAAAAGCCTGTCTCTGTCCAAAATGTATGCTTTCCCTCAATGTTAAAGCTATACAGTGTGTAGGGATGTCAATAATCAAAGAAATGGTGATAAATAAAAATGTTGAAGCTTCTTCCAGCTTATCTTCAGCTTCCCTTTCCCACGTTCAAGAAAGTTCCACAAAAAGGTCTTCAGGATTGAGCTTGTTCAAGTTCACATAGTTCCACAATATCCTTAGGGCTTGCTTCCCCAAGTTTAAAGTAATACAGTTCAAACAAAAGAGGTCCTGAGGTCTTGTCCTCAAAACAGTAGTTATAGTTTATCAAATCTCAGGGTTCCTTTCCCAAAGACTTCCACATTGCAACCAATGGATGATTCACTCTTTAGAAAGCTCACCTTAACTCTTGGTCAACTTGACCCTTCTTCTGGTTTGTGTCACCAGTTCACTCGTAGTGTTGCTTCTTGGTGGGTTTTGCAGTGTCTTTACCTTTTATAAAGCAGTGCTCACTAGTCTAGGCACAGTTATCAGACCACACGGTCCACCCATCACAGGTCACGTACCCAGGACACCTTGGTTCTTCAGCCCACACCGGTTTCTCTTCATTCGCCCCTGTGTGAAAAGGTGTGTTCCCTTAGGTTCTCCTCATTGGACTCTTTATCTTGGGCCTTGCAGCACTGCATTTATTCACAAAGTTCATTTGGTGGTAATTCTGTTCATGCCAACCTTAAGTTGTACTCTTCACAATTGTTCCTTTCCCCATAGGTTGCTTTCATATGGGCATTCTCCTTTGTATTTCTCCTGTCTGTATTAATTCTTTGTTTTGTTTACAAAGTTCATTAATATTCAAATAATATGTGCAACTTTTGTATTTGCACCCAATTCAGTATTCAACCTGCTTAATTTACCACTGTTGTAAAATTTAATTTATCTCAGTGTTTATTATGCGTGGTATAACACTGTTTAAAAGTCCACTTAGTTTGTTATTCAATATATTTATTTCTAATGCTGGTTTTAGCTTTCATCAGTTCGATATTCAAAATATGCAGTTTAGCTCTATTTGGTAACTTTCCTTTAGTTCGGTATTCAATATATTTAGGTTAGCGCTATTGGAAAACGTCCATTCGGTTTGTTCGGTACGTAATAAACATCTTGCTTCTTTTCGAAGCTCTCATTCATAAGAAGCCAGAGCACCTTGGTTTCCGACTTTCTTTTCCCCAGCACTCACCGGTTTGCAGTGTCTTGCTCGGGTGGCTCTTGCTGCTACTCTCAAGTCCCCAGGCTGGCATCCTGACCTCAGCAAGCTCCACTTGCATGTCGCTTTCACTTCTGTCACTTCTGTGGGGGGCGGAAACTTTGTTGCCTCGGGGTGGACGCGGGCAGCCTCCTCTCTTTCTTTGGTGCTCATTAGCAGCTCCCACCTGCTCTGACTCCACCACAGAGGCTCCCACACCTCAGGAATATCTGCTGGCATCCTGGACACACTTCAGGCCCCACTTCGGCTGCCTCCACATGAAAAATGTTCCCTGGTTTCTCCTACACAGGCCTCCCTGCTGCTGCTCTCTTTGTCTCTTCACTGGTTTCCATTGATACACCTGAAGCCCCTTGACAGGCTGCAGGTGAGGACACCTAATTAGATATGCCTGACCGTGTTTAAGAGGTCATGCCTGACCCTCACCATACTTTACAGGCAACTTCCTTGTCTCAGTACCTAAGTGGTGAAAAGGTGCAGTGTTCAACACTCTTAGTCTCTATTTCCTTGTCCCAATCATTTCAGATGTAACATGTGGGAAAATGAAGGCAGGGGTCCTACAATACCCCATAAAGGTTGGGGATGGATCGGGTTGTTCACAATTAGGGAAAGAGGGTACCATGTCTCGCCTAAGGGTACCCCACTCCCAAACTCTGAGGACCCTCCATCCAGGTGTTCCTCCCTCGCTTCTCCACCCCCATGGATGGGATCCAAGAGCAGTGGCCTTTCCCTGATCCGGGGGTTTAGGAGTGAGAATACCCTCAAGTTTCTTACATACCCTTCACCAATGTGGGTTGGACGGAGGTGCTTCACATGGAAAGAGGGAGAGAAAGTTTACCTTATCTTGCTGTAGACCTTTCCAGTATTTCACTGTGAAGCAATATGGCAGACAGTCCAAGAAACCCTGCATATCCCTTGGTACATTTGATGATAAGATAATAATAAGTTGTAGTCAAGATATTGTCAGGTTAAAATGAAACTGTAGACTTCCTGAGAAAAGAGCACAATGTGTGACTCACATCTGACTCCCATCTCATGGATTCCCTGCATGATCCCTGCATTCATTAATCCATTTGTAAGTTGTATGTCTCATTTTTGGGTAATTTAGGGATGCATGATGTCAGCAGCTGCATATGTACTTCCGAATGGTGTACAAGCCCTAACCTTTTTGATTTTTGTTAATAATACAATTATGTTGGTAATCCATCACATAAAGAGTAGTCTGATAACTAGACCTACCTTTCATTAACCTCCATGCCAAAAGCATAGTGTACACCTGTGTCTTGCTTCATCAGTACTCTGATCTGCAGCTCCTGCTCTTCGGTGCACAGATCAGATACAGAGGTCACAGGAACCCACAGGAGCCCTGTTTGACAACTGATGTGACAGCAAAGTCACTTCAGTTCAGTAGCTGAATTTAACATTTACATCTCATTTTCAAAACCATAATAATCATGCAAACACATCAACTGATAGCAGGATAATCTAGAAACTACGGTATATACCTAGATTTTCGTTTGATGGTGGGTGGTTCACGTCATTATTAAAGAAGCATCTGGTTTGCGGCAAACCTGTCTCAACAATGTGAGCTCAGAACAGTTATGGGAGGTGATGTAGATTCTAAGCAACTGAATGTCTGCATCCCAATGAATGGGAGAAAATACAGGATGCTCGCCTCTGTTGACACACTGGGAAGTTGGGCAAATCCTCCCTGCCAGTGCCAGCAGCTCACAATATGAGATCTCATGGGAACCTGCTTCAAAGATGCAAGTCCATCTCATATCAAAGGCCAATCTCACAATACGGTGATGCACACTAGAAAACATTTGCAGCTGCAAGCTGAGAAAGCTGCATAGTTAGGGTAGTCAGTGAGCACAAATTCCCTCTGCCAGAGGAGAAGACAGGTATTCCAATTTAGAGGAAATCACAGTTCCCTACCTACCCCCAGGACACATTGGGGGTACATTCTGCTGAGGACCAAGGACTAGCACTCTGCTAGCAAACCTCCCTAGGCTTGGAGAGCAACAACTGAAAAGGAATCTCCTTGCCTAGGGTCCCCTGCAGTGGGACTCAAAGCTTCTAGGGGGCCAAATTACCCATATCTCCTGTTTTTCATCACTCAAATCATCTCAAACTTTATTCCTACAGTGTTCACCACTTTCGAAAATCCAGGTCCTGTGAGGCTGCCTTCAGCATTCACCTTCAAACTGTGAATCAATGTTGCTTCATCATCGAATCAGCTCAATACTGTAACTCCCAAGAAGAGTCTGATCACCTGTTTGGTTTGATCACCAGCATACAGTGCAGGCAACTTCAAAGCCTCACATCGAACCAAGCATCTACCTGCCAGGAATTTGCTTCTCAGCTCATCTTGAACCACTGGATCATTGCATCACTCACCGATCTGAAAAAGCAATACACATTGTTTCAAACCACACTCAAACATCAAACCGCTCATTGTGACCAATCGACCTGCATCGCTGGATGCAGCCTTCGAATCTCATGAAGCACTGCTCTAGATGACTGGATGCTGACTCACCATACATGTACCCAGTTTGACCCGCTACTATGTCATATTGAAGCTTTTCCGACACTGTCGAACCACCTGAGCAGAGCAATCAGGTATTGTTGAGATACTCTGTCCTCTATGTCCATATTTAGGTCACAGTGATTGTTTAAGGTCCTTGTCCTCCTTTCCCTTCAAAAGGCATATCCTTTCAGTGTCATTAAATGTACAATGTCCCATTGGCTACAAAAACTATAGGACCCTTAATTACGTGGTCCTCTATTGGTTGGCTTCTAACCTCCGTCAGTACTTTTCCACCTTTGTCTAGCAGTAGGCAGGCTGAACATTCAGGTGCTGGTGAGCTCGTCTTAGTAGCAGCTTCCCATCAATTAGCATATCAATCCATCATCACCTCAATGGTCTAATGTCAATTAGGTCTTTGAAACTCATCCTAGAGAGTATTCTTAAATCTGAGAAATTCAGGGAGTGAAGGCACGGTCTACACTCGTGCATAGGTGTGACTACCTCGTTCATCCAACTTCATCCTTCCACATGACTAGAGACCATGGAATCGAGATTCTGGTGCATTTAAAATACTAATTCTTGACAGACCTCTGACATCTTTTGTTTTTGTCCATGCGTTCAGAACAGGAGTTCTGTTCTTTCACACAATTTGTATCCAATGTCAAAACTCTGCTCCAGTTCGATAAGACCTTAGCTTTTTTGGCTCATCCAACCTTGCTTTCTGAGAATAATTTTGTTAATTCAAGCTGCGTTTTAACTGCAACATACTGAAATGAGGCCTTCTCGTTACTGTTCAGCACTGCTATAATAAGTAGTGGAAACATCCATCCTTTACTTGGTCATTTGCATATATGTATACATTGGCGCTTGCCGCAATCTAATCAATATAAAGCATAAGGCAAGCTTCATGATTACCTTGCTGCTTGCGTTTCTTGCATCTGTACACATGTAAAATGACTTGAGATTTCCATCATCTCTGTGGCTTAAGCTTCTTCACCTTGATCCCAAGATGTCACTTATCCTTCATACTTTCTTGATGCCTTATAGAATATCTTCATTCTTTTATGTCTCTGCATCTCTTCTATACACGTCATCTTAACTCTGTTGTTACGTCACAATTCATCTTTGACGCTTATCTGCTCTGTTTCTTCAGGAATCTCATTTAAATGGCTATCATACTTCTTCGTGTACAGTTATGGCTTTCTCAATGGGATTCTTGCTTCTAGGATTCTCTTAGGAAATGAGATACCTAAAGGTGCTGCATGATTTTCATACTCTGCCTTTTGTCGTTTTAACTGCTCCGTGTATGTCACATACTCTCGTTTGTGTCACCAGTTCACTCGTAGTGTTGCTTCTTGGTGGGTTTTGCAGTGTCTTTACCTTTTATAATGCAGTGCTCACTAGTCTAGGCACAGTTATCAGACCACACGGTCCACCCATCACAGGTCACGTACCCAGGACACCTTGGTTCTTCAGCCCACACCGGTTTCTCTTCATTCGCCCCTGTGTGAAAAGGTGTGTTCCCTTAGGTTCTCCTCATTGGACTCTTTATCTTGGGCCTTGCAGCACTGCATTTATTCATTCTGGTAACATAGGTGACATGGTTGAGGTGAGGGTACTTGGCTCCTCCTCTACACTCCCCCCTCTGGGCAATTCATCAACCACTCTTTCATCATCCCTTATATCCACGCATCCTCTTCTGAAAAAGGGCTTCTTTGGGACCCATATCTTTATGACTCTCTTCAGGCAACCTGCTGATTTGACATGCTCGTCTTTGGTCCATGTCATGTGTTGACACTGTCCATTTGGGCTGCAGTAGATCCATCTTCCCACATATTTCTTATGATTCTTCTGGTATAGGCACTTTGTTCCCTCAGTTGCATGGATACTGGCCTTCACATAGTCTCTGATTTCTTCATCTGTCAGGTCTTTGGCCTTCCATCCCTGCTCAACATCGATCGTGATCTTCATTCCTATTGCTTTCTTTGCTGTTTTACTGCATTGTGAGGTTATCAGCTTGATCAAACAAAACCCAAGCAATACCATCACTATCAGGGCTCCAAGGAATTTAAACATGTCTGCCATCCACTTTGGAATCCAAGAGAAGAGCGATCCAAACAAGGTGTCATCAGCAATGTCTTCAACTTTGTTTATCATCTGACCATGGAGCGTAGCCAGCATGTTTATGGCCTCTGGCAAGGTTCCATTCTCGTCATTATGAGAAGGTGTGAATGTGCAACATGATTCTCCAGTTTTTGCACAAACACCTCCATCCATAGCTGTAATCATCCAGGACATACCTATTCTGGAGAATCATCAGGCTGATTGCTCTCAGTTCTTCTCTGATTGCGTTGAATCCGTTGATCCTCGTGTTGATCGTTTGCAGCAATTCCAATCTGGTTATCTGTAACCACTTTGTATTTTCTCCAACCTGTATAGCTGGCATGAAGATCAACGTAAACACTGAAGCTGTGTGGCTGAACAGTCTGTGCTCATATGGAATGGCATCAAAGGCTTCTTTTGATTTTGCTTAGAAGTAATTATTTCTTTTCATTCTTTTTAGCAGCTTGACAGATCTCCTCTTCCTCAGTTGAGCATATGCTTTCGGGAAACTGTCAAGATTCAGATCACTCTTTGGAATCAACAAAGCTGGAACATGAACATTCACTATTGAGACTATTGAGCAAAGTCCTCCGCAATTCTCGGGCAATTTTATATATGCTCTGGATCCGCAGGCCCAGTAGTGATCCATGATCACTGCTATCCCAATCTTCATTCCTGATACATGAAAGATTTGTCCACCCTTCTGATTTTCTCCCATTTTTCTTGTGCCATTATTTCTGAAACACAACTTTGCACTCTCCAATGGAACAATCTGCAAGGGTCCTCCTCCATATTTGCCCCAAGTCAGCAAATCATGGCCATAATGGCTTACAGCCATTTTGTGCAATGTCAATGGCAGGTTTGTAACAACCAATAGCTACCCAAGCTATGCAGATTACCACTCCTTCTTCCCATCCATCTAGTGATAGCACAGATCCCTAGATCTGCACCTGACCTCTGTTCTTCCATCTACGAATTTCTTCTGCAGATTCTCCTGGACTTTCAAGTTTCTTATTCACTTCTCTTCTGATTCCAGCTCCTTTTTCTCCAGGCATGTCATATCGGATCACATGAGTCTTTGTCTGTTCTTTGTCTCTTGTCTTTGTGTCTTGAACATAATCATCTTCATCTGGATCTGTCAATTCACTTGCCTATTTGAGATAGGCATCTCGGCCCATGAACTGGCTTCTGGTTCGGCAAAGTGCTACGTGCGACAGACAATGTGCTGTCTGGACATCTATTTCAATGGCTATGAAGATCTTAGACTTCCCCATACTGTACGGCCGGAGTGCACACACAAAGCATCCTTGCTTTGAGGTCCTTCTTCCCACTTCCTTCATATGCTGACACCAGATGTTATTTCCCAAGTGTGCTGTGCTGTCCAGGTAATCATTCAGCTCAAAGTTATCCTCTTTGGTACTTCTCTTCAATCTAATTTTTCTCTCGTGACATTCCATAATTATTTCATGAAGAACTTCATGAAATCCTAGGTACATTTATCAGTTGTCTGGGCACGTTTATTTGTGCTATTTAAGTAGGAGAAAGTTCAGAAAGCTTGATTCTCTCAACATACCTCTTAGGCATGAAAATGCCTTGCAAAATTTCCATGTGTGACCTGCTTTCAGGGACTAACCTGGGGCCATTTGTCACATGAGCAGGTGTGTTTGCAAGCATTGCTTGTGTAGGCTCACTTTCTAACAACTCTTTTCTTTGTCTCTCCTGCAAAGCCTGTTTCTGGAGCCCAGAAATGATTTCTAAGACTGTTTGCATGTGAACGACTATCAGTAACATTTATCTGAGACTAGAACAAATTGTCATCTTTCTTTGGAACAGGAATGACTACATAGGGTCTCAGCTACCTAGTAGTTGCCACTTTCATATCTTCCTTCTGCTCAGGAAGATTCATTGGAGTCATAGATCCATGTACATCGATGTAGTACGATGTTCCTACTGTGAGTGAAAGCAATACAATTATGAATAGAATACAAAGTATATTATACACAAGTAGGAAATCTGGCAGCATCTACTATGTGAACAACGTGGACGTCTTTCTCGGTCAGGCATGACAACATTACTACTAACTGTACCCATCTTTGTTGCCTAAAGAAAGAAAAAAACTCAAACTTTAATATTGAAACTTTATGTACTGCTTGTGAAAACTGTCGACTTGACTCAGCGCTTTGTCCTGGCTGATCAAGGACAAGACTCTCAACCCTCTTCTTGCATCAGTCTTTTCATCAGACGAAATGTAGACGTCTCTTAAGCATAAAGAAAATGATTTCACCAATGTACTTTAAACGCTTTTCTCCAGAAAGTCTCCTTTTAGAATGTTTTCATTTGCTTCACTGTTTACATAAATTCAATGACATATATCAGCTCCCAGTCTATGCCTCGAATCTGCTTCAGACCAGACGACATGATGAATTTCTTTCAGCATAGAACAAGAGTCTTTCTTTGACCAGCAGCCTCTGGATCTGTCCCTTGAAGGCAAGTTTTACTCTGACCTCAGAGTTCGCTCGGAATACAGACTCACTTGGATTATGATGCCTTCCAAGATTATATTCAAGTCTGCAGTATTTCTCAGGTCCCTTAGGAATGTACGCACATCTGTGTGCCTTCCAACAAGATGTGGGTACTCCTCAATCAGACGAAAGAAAACCACACTAACCAGTCTGTGTGCTTCATCAGTTGTTAGGGGCATTTGTGCTCTCCCCACTGTACTCGGGCAACTGAAAAATCTGTTCAGTGATAACTATAAGCAACCTTCTTATAACTGGACCATTTTTAAGATCTTGCAGAAAATCAGGAAAGTGATAAGTTTTCCCCACAAGCGAAGGAAATACGCACAACACAATATCGAAATAAGCAAAAATGATGCGGAAAATGTGGTCATTGGGTAACATCATAGGCCAATCCAAACAGGAACTCCTTGCACAATTAATCAAGATACTGTACTCTTTTCCAGTTATCAAAACCACAATCAGAATCTGACATATCTCTCTTCTTATCAAGGCTTAAGCATGCCTCAGTCCAAAGTTTTTTAACAAGCTTTTCTGTGGCTCACAAAAAGATTTATTCCTCAGCTCTGCAATGACTGAACATAGTATTCGAATCAGCTTTCCTTAGATCTTTATGA
This sequence comes from Ambystoma mexicanum, assembly GCF_040938575.1. NCBI lineage: Eukaryota > Metazoa > Chordata > Amphibia > Caudata > Ambystomatidae > Ambystoma > Ambystoma mexicanum. The sequence goes on from NC_090922.1 coordinate 1,401,337,662, forward strand.
ATGGCTTAAAAGAGTGTCCTGAATAAAGCCAGAGTCCAATAATCTCTTTGATTTTTCACTTGTCAGCTTCTGTGTCCTTCTTTCTCATCATAGACCTTGTCTGCACGTCCTGTGGCTCTTCCCTGATGCCTGTAATTGCTACAGATGGGTGTGAGGGCAGAGGGGTTTCTCCAGCATAAATTTTGACATCACCTATGAAAGTCCTTGCACGTCTGCCTTGAACTCTGACTGCAGATTGCGTGACGTCTTACACAATGAATGGGCGGTTGAATCGGGGTTCGTCCCACTTCTTCCTTGGATGATTGCAAATTAAGACCGCATCTCCGAGGTAAAGTTGGGGAACACGTAATTTCTTTGATTCACTTGTTGCAGCATCTCCTTCTGTGTTCTGCACTGCCCTACACGCTTTTCAATGTAACTGCCCTGAAAAGACAGAGATACTTGAAGTCATACAATTCAAATAATTGCGTCATTTCATTCCTAGTAAATCTGCAGTTGGCTGATGGAGGCATTAAAGTTGTGTTCTCATTCTTCTCCCTGTCACTATTTCGTGGGGGGTGAGATGGTGGTCAGAACCTGGCTTGTTCCTCAATGCATCTAATGCCAGTGGTAGGCAATGCAACTACCCTTTCTTCAAGGTTGGCTTCAACTTGGCTATTCTTTCTTTAAGCAAACTGTTGAGTCGTTCGCAAATCCCATTTCCTTGTGGATGATAAACCGAAGAAAATGTGTGCTTTATACCAAGCAACAAGCTTATCTGTTCAAATACTTGATTCACAAAATGAGGACCATTATTCGACCTCATGACTTCACATACTCCCCATCTAGGAAATACTTCCCTCACTAAAAATGTTGCTGCACAGGTGGAGTCTGAGTGTGTACATAGGCATGCTTCTATCCATCTTGAAAAGGGACACACCACTACAATAATGTATCTATATCCATTACATACTTGTATCATGTCGACATAGTCGATATGCAAATGCTCAAAAGGGCCATTGGGTCTCGGAATAACTCACCTAACTGTGCGCAGTGTATGCCTAGCTTTGAATTTCTGACAGACTATACATTTTGTCATAAAGAATGCAACATGCTCTAACAGATTTGGTATGGACCAATCCTCAGCAATGGTTGCAGCAAGATTCTGCCTAGTTGCATGCGCGGGGCAGTATAGCTGTTCCAGTGCTACCCTTAATAAAGCTACAGGCATCACTGGTTACCAGCACTGTCTTGTCGCCACAATGCTTCAAAGGGGTTTAAAGAACACCCTCTTCGCATCCACAAATTCTTCTCCTCTTGAAGTGCTTCCCCCTGGACCTCATTAGCTTCATTTTTGACAAGCTATTGTAGCTCTCGGATATTGTCATCATGATAACAATTTTTTCATATACATCAGGCGTCTCAACATTCATCATCACTTTATCCATAATTACTATTTTTTTTAAATTTTATTTATTGTTTGTGGTGCAAACAAACCTTTACAAAAATAAACATCTATCATACATGAACACGTATCAAATACAAACACAGTTCAAATTAACAATAAATGTTAAACAAAATATGACAACAGTCAATCAACAACAGTCAATCACATAATCAAGGATAGGACAGTCTAAAGTTCTAAAATCTCATTTTCAATTATTCTTAAAAAAGCCACTAAAGCAAAAATGAACGCTCTATCATATCCTTGCATTAGCTGGTTCCAAATAGACTCCATGCAATCTTCATACTTCACGTTTACAAATCGTTTTAGAAGTTTCGTTCTAGCATCTCTAAAATGTAAGCATTCTAAAATCAAATGTTTTAGTGTTTCATTGGATTCTGTGCATTTCGTAAATCGACATTGAGTAGCACCATTGTTGTAACTGGGATTACTCCAGTGCTTTGTTCTTTCCAAGTTATGGAACTGATTTAATCTAAATCGAAGATAGTACATTCTGGCATTGTTACATGGAAATATGGCAAGATAAGCACAACAACCATCTCTTTTGCGTGGAAATTTGGCATATTCTTTATATGTACTCAATGCACTTATTTCATCAATGGTTCTACACCAGTCCTGGACAAATACATAGGTATAATTGCTACGTGCTAAGCCGTAGCATCTGCTGCTTGATTTCAATGTGTGATAAAGTCTGTCTTATTAGTATGGGCTACGCATTTAACGACTGCAATGACTACTGGGAGTTATAGTGCTTTAATGAGCCTGTCCAATAAGGATGTGTGCTTCACTGGGGTGCCGTCTGCTCGGAGGTAGCCCCTCCTTTTCCAACGTGCCAACCCTGCGTGCACCATTGATGTCACATAGGCGGAGTTACTGTACACTGTTACATCCTGGTCTGCGTGTTCTCGAGCGTGAGTATCAATGCCAATGTATCTGCTGCCTGTGCTGAATAATGAGATGGTAATCATGTACCTTTAAGCACCCGAAATTCTGCATGATCCATGTGCTTCACCACAGCGGCACCTGTATACCTCTGTCCATCATTTTCATCGATCCCTGAAGAACCATTAATGAAAATAATCTCTCCCCGTGCTTTAGAGTTTTTTCCTTTATTCTAGGAATTTCATCATAGAACTCTTCATAGTTTGTGCAACCGTGTAAAGGCTCTCCTTCTGTCATTGGTTCAGCTACAAACATAGCAGATTCACTATTTTGCATCAAACTATTTTGATCGCTGGATTCGAAATAACTACCTCATAGGAAGAAGCAAATATGAGATGTCAATGTGCCTTTCAGCTTCTCTAAAATATGAAATAATGCATGCTCAACAAATAACGTCATAGAACATTGCATCACTATGCTTGCAGCCTTCTCTATGGCGAACGTGACGGCTGCTAAAAAAAATTCGCCTGGAAAATGACCTCTCATTGTTGGATCTAAAATTGCACTATAATATGCAAGGGGCTTGTACCCCAATGTAATGTTTCATTTCCTCAGTCCACACAATTTTTTCCTGCGTTGCCTGTGCTTTATTTAAAGCCTGTAATAAAGGCCTTATATATGAGATGTAGTTCAAGACCCATGCTCTGACGTAGTTACATAATCCCAGAAATCTCTGCATATGTTTTATTGTCTGTGGCTTGGCTGTATTCAAAATGGCCTCAGCCCTGTCAGGAGTAACCTTCTTTCCTTCATGTGAAATCAATTGGCCTATGTACAGCACTTCTTAGTCAGCGAGTGTAATCATCAGCTGAACAGAATCACGTCTGCACCCTTGTTTACTAAAAATGAAAGACTTTTGCCTCCTATACTGATGTCAACCCTTGGTTTCTCATGAGGATTCGGCGTCACAGATAGTATTGAACACATCAGGTCTCCCAGTGAGCTATCCTATTGCGGGTACAGTCTCATTCCATTACCCGTGAAAGGATTCCCTCCATCAGCAGTGACACACCCTATCCTAGGAATGATTGACTGTCCTGTGCTCCTGTTTTGCTGAAGCTGCATAGGTGATTGCTGCGACTGCCCTTGTAGCGGTTTAACTGCTGCTTGCTATGTTTGCAATCCTTGCTGTGCTCTTGGTGCTTGTGTCTGTTGCATTGTGTGATTCTGAGCAAATCCATCTCCACTTTGCTGCAAATACGCAGGCAGGGTTGACATCCCCCCTCTTGAAAACTGTCCGTTTTGCATGAACCCTTGGCTTCTGCACATGCAAGCAAAATGCCCTGTCATCCCACACGCCCAACATATAGGCGGAGGTCTCCTACCCTGCCCATCTTGCATATTCTGATTGTCATTCTGCATATTCTGAAACTCACCTTGGTTATTTTGGAAGCCTCCCTGGTTATTCTGCCATTTCCCTTGGTTACCTTGCCACCCTCTTCCACGAAATTCTCTTCCCCATCGAGCAAACCCATTATTACCCTGATCAAACTGCCTTTGATTATTGATTTGCAGCATGTTCGCTGTCTGCTGTGAATTCAATTCATCTATGCAAGTCAGCGTTGCCCCTTCAATGGCGTATGTGGACAATTTTTTCTGCACTAGCTTTGCTTCTTCGCCTTTCCGTGCAATTCTTTTCCTGCAGGAGTCTTCAATAATGTGCATTGGTCAGCTGAATCTCCAACCTCGGTTTGGCTTCCATACCCACTAACTGTTACGCTCACCTGGTATCCACAGGGATGCCACCCAGCCGGGTTACTCGCTGGTATGCTTCTCAGCTTTGCCCTGATGTGGTCTGCGGGGAAGGTTCTGCCTGAAAATACAGGAGGACTGTGTTCAAGACTGACTGACTGTATCCTCCCTCCACCCCCGTATGATTTCAGTCCCTCTGGCGGCCTCTCCTCACCTTGTGGTAGAATTAGGTGTGCTCTCCGTCCTGCCTTCTTTGCAGGCGGGTGTTGTCTTTCATGGGCGAGTGCGGTCCAGTTACTTCACTGACGCCGGCCCGTTTGATATTGTTCAGGTAGGTCTTATTGCTGTTCTTTAGTTTTGTTGCTATCCTGCATGCCTTTCTTTGTTAAAATGTCTCTTTTTTCTCCCTTAGGTATGCAGAGCTTGAACGTGGCGAACTGGCTTGGTTGAGCCCTTAGGTATGCGGAGCTTCAGCACAGCGAACTGGTTTGGTTGAGCCCCGCTGGTAAATGATGGTGCATTAAGAGCGCTATGATGTGGTAAGTAAGCGCTATGCGCAGCACTGCAAAGTCTTGCCTTTGCTAACCTGTGTTTTCCATCCTTGTAGGTCGCGGTGTTCTTCAGCGTGAGTGGAATGTCCGGAGTGGTGCGACCAGCCAGGAAAGCCTTTTGAACAGTTCATAATTTGTAAATGTCTCTACTGCTTTCTTTAATGATGCCTCAATCTTCCTCTTTCAGGTTGTTCTGTCCGGGAGGCGTGCAGATTCGAGGAAGCTGTTCTCAGTAGCTGCGAGTGTTTAAAGATGAAGACTGCAGGTAAGATGCTGCTGCTAATGATGTTCCTTTTGTCTCCTTGCAGGGTCTGCTTCTCCGAGGTTCGAGGGAATAGCTGCACACGGTGAGCGTCACGTTGCAAGCTGCAAAGTAACGCGAAGCGTGTTGTCTTGCTCGGGTGTGGTTTAAATAGCCCCAAAACAATAGTCCAGGTAAAGTAGTCCCTAGGCTACCACACCCAAAACACTAGACCGCATAGCTTGGTTCCTAGGAACCAAGCTATGTGGATGCCTCCATGTTGGCTGACAATACAATAAAGTAGTTCCCAAGCACATTGTTTTTCATGCTGTATGAGCCTGGTGCCATAGGCACCAGGACTGGCCCCATGAGGGCTTTTGAAGAGGATGCCAGGCTCTAGAGGCCCGAGTCCTGACTCCACCTGGCCAATGGGTTTGCCAGAGGGTGTTTTTGGTGAGGGTCGTGACACTAACTTCTTGAGCTGCTTCTGTACTGGTTCTGGCAGCCCTTGGCATAATATATAATAAAATACCGGTATAGATTTTCCCCAAGCCTCGCACGTTTCCAGGGCCCATACCTCCGGAAAATGTTGAATGTAAACCAACAGATCATCTCCTTCCTTCATCTTTTTTGTCATTATATCTCCCATATTGGACGTATCCGGATACAGCACTCTAAGTGCTTTCCAGACTGCCACCTTACAGTTATTGAATGGCTCTATCATGAGCAATATTGACTACAGTAACACCAGGGTATCCTGCCTTTGACCAAATGTCATCATCTCTCTCACCAAGTATGGTGATTAGGAGACCCTTAATATCCCCTATAGCTAGCGTATTTCCTCCCGTCATTTTTTCTAGCTCATGTATCCATTTTACAGCACCGGAAGTCAGGCTCAGGAGTTTACACCTTAAATTATCTCTATCCATTTGAGGCCAAGGTATATACTGTGGTCTTGTTCCTCTTTTCTCTAGCAAAGGAAACTACAAAGACCCAAACTCATTCCCATTTCTCATCATTTGTCTCTCCACCGCTGGGGTGACATTCCAGCACCATCTTCTTCCTTACTATGATCTCAGTCTGCTCACATATGGTGGCGATTCCCCCCTCTCACCATAGAGTTGCCCTTTAGGTTGGTCTGACTGTGTCAAAGATTTCTGACACTCTAGATATAGGTGCGCTCAAATCCGACCATTTTACTTCTTTACCCATAGAAAAGCATTGCTCTGGACCACATGCGTCACCTTTCTCCTCCCCATGAAAGGTAACTCTGTCTTCGTCTGACATTTCCTGTGCCCAACTCGTGCAAGTTCTCTCTTCCTCATCTTTGTTCAGAGTCAGTCTTTTTAAGGACAGCTCCTCTGGCCTCAGGTTACATGAGGCTCCCTCTGATTCGTACAACAGCGTGATCTCGAGTCGATCATTCTTTCCCTTCCCCTTTAAATCTTTCTGGGCTCTCATTTCATGATATACTTTATCGATTGCTTCCCCAATGCTCCTCAAGTCAAACTCGTCTTCTAGATTTGCTCTAGACAGGCCTGGTAATGACTCGTAGTCCGGGATAAAATCCTCTATATCTTCCGATGCAACTTCTGGATCAGGATTCTTTGCTTTCTTTTCCAGGCGATCAAGATCACATGCTCTCTGCCTTCGTTTGCATTCTATATCATCGTCAAATTCTCTTCACTTTCTTGCTTCCTCTCTCACCCTGTCTTCCTCTTTTTTTCTTCACATTCCTTCTCTCATTTGCCCTTCGTATCTCCTCTTCCCTTCATATCGGTATTCTCCTATCTCTTAACTTTTGCTCTTCCTCTTCTATTCTCTTTTTTTCTATCCTTTCCTGCTCATCAATTGCTATCTGTCTATTGTCACGTTTTCTCTGCTCCTCTGCCACTCTCTTGTTTTTGCAATTGCTCGTCTTGATTCAACTGCTTCTGAGCTGGGTGTTTTCTCAGACAGCCCTTTAAGATGAGTAGCAATACCCTGGAGATGGATGGGGATGCAGAGTTTATTTGTACCTCAATAATCAAGATGACTCAAATAGTTTGGCAAAGTGAGTACATTTTATTAACATGTCTCTAAAACAGGGAGTACAACGAACATCAGCAATAGTTAGATCCTCTTACTCAAATCAGTTTATAAAAAACTGGTTTCTTATACCCAGAATTGGTCATCAATGACGTTTAACCTGCGTTACTAGCAAGGTCATCCTACGTGGCAAACTACAAAAACCTAACCAAGGGAGTGATTGGCTCTAACTGAATATTTAAGTATAAGTTCTATGTCAGTATAGAACAGTGCAGGAAGGTGATAGGACACTTAACATCAGGTGGGGCAACTAAGCCCTCCCCACAAAATAGCCACTTTGAACGTCACTAAATACTTGATGTCCCATTGGCTACACAAGCTATAGGACCATTAATTACATGGTCCTCTATAATTGGTTGGCTTCTAAACCCTGTCAGTACTTTTCCACCTACATCTAGCAGCAAGCAGGCTGAACATCCAGGTGTGGGTGAGCTCGTTTTAACACTAGCTTCCCACCAATGAATGTATCCATCCATCTTCACCTCAATGGTCCGGTGTCAATTAGTGCTTTGAAGATTGGCCTTGAGTTTGTACTGTGCTCTGAGAATTTTAAGGAGTGAGGGCACAGCCTGCCTTCGCACGTAGGTGTGACCACCTCCACCGTCCAACTTCCATCTACCACGTGACGGGACACCATGAAATTGAGCTTTTGTTGCATTAAAAAAATAATTCTTAATAGACCTCTGATGTCTTTTGTTTTTGCCCATGCCTTCAGAACAGGACTTTCTGTTGCCTCACACAATTTGTATCCAATGACAGCCTGCTCCAGTTTGATAAGACCTTGGCTTCGTTGGGTCAGTCAACTCCTTTAGCTGAGATTCATTTCCGTTAATTCAATTGCTTTTTTAACTGCCACACAATGAAATGAGGTCTTCTTGCTATTGCACAGTACTGCTTATAATGCGTAGTGGAAACATTCATCCTTCACTTGTCCATATGTGTATATATATATATATATATATATATATATATATATATATATATATATATATATATATATGTATATATATATATGTATATATATATATATATATATATGTGTATATATATATATATATATTGGTGCTTACAGCGATCTATCTATTAAAAAGCATAAGGCTAGCTTCATGATTGCTTTGCTGCTTGCGTTTCTGTTGCATCTGTACACATTTAAACTAACTAAATATCTTCATCAGGTCTAGGTTGTATCTCTTCTATGGGCTTCAGTTCGGTTCTGTGTGGCGTCACCATTTGTATTCGTCATTCATTTTGCTTGCTTCTTCAGGAATTTTATTCAAATGGCCATCATATTGTCTTGTAAGTAGGTATGGTTTTCTCAATGGGTACTTTACTTACCAAATTCTCTTAGGTATGGGTATTCTTATGGGTACTGCACAAAGTCCACACTCTGTCTCTGTTGGTTCAACTGTTCAGTAGGTGTCACATAATTTGGTTCCCATTTTATAGGTAAGTGAGGCCGGGCAGTTGGAGTGGTGGTACTTGGCTCCTCCTCTACACTCCCGTCTCTGTCTATCGTTTCTTTTCACCCCTTTGTCTTTTGATCATTCCTCCCTTTCTTTATCCTTTTTGTCCTACTTGTTTCAATCTTCCCTTTGCCTTACATCCCTGGTGCCTTTACAATCGAGTTTAAGCAAAATCTGACCGCCCATCCATTTGTTCTGTATAAGTGCTAACTCGTCAGTTTTATCTCTCTCTCTCTTCCATCTCTTTATTTCTCTTCCTAGTTCTAGAGCTGTGCTTGCTTGATCGCTTCTTTTCTTCTTGTGTCTCTCCTTGTCCCTCGGGGCCTTAGAGATGACATCTTTCTCAGTATTTTTCTCTGGGCCCCCATCACTGCTTTGCTCAGGTGACTCATACGTTGGTTGCTATACACTGTCCCTGCTTTAAGCTCCCTCAATGGGTATAACCCATCGTCTTTCTTATTCTCGCCTTCCATTTCCACCAGGGTGGGCGGAGCATAAGGCTCTTCACTCCCCTCTTTGCATACATTAAGTATCCAATCGAAAGGAGGTTGCTCATCTTTCGCCTGTTGGTAAATTTTCCAGAGCTCTACGCTCGCAAGTCACTCGTCTAGCTTCTTCCCAGTATACGCTGCATGCAAATATGTCATCATGTGCTGCAAGACTGCCTTCGATAATGACCATCCTTGCAGCCTTGGCATAAACATTTTGTCTGTGTTTCCTTTAACCGATTCTGCATTGTACTGTCTAAGCTTGGGTGCATGTTTTGGCAGTTGCTTACAGAGATGCACAGGTGGAGTAATTTCCTTCATTCTTAACCTCGTCAGTCTTTGACTCTTAACACTGATTTACTTTTATCACAAGTTTTACTTGAATCTTGCTAAGAAACAACCATCAGGTTCAACTTAAAAAACAATCAATTTCTTTTTTCAACTTTGAGCTTTTCTTTTATCACCAACTTCTCAATTATGACATCAACACAAATACTTGAGTACATAAAACGAACAGACAAACTGACGTACTGAACCGGTCACATATATTCTTCTCTACAGCCCTTCTCTGGGACCTGTCTTACCCTCTAAAATACTCCTACGGAGTTCAAATCAATCTCTGTCTTTAATCAGACTCGTCTCCTATGTCATCCGCTGCGGGACTCTAGCTTAAGATTTCTTCCAACGTTCTTTAAAACTTAGGTTTAGGGCGTATCCTCGTTATTGTGTCCTTTCTCATGATACCTTTTACTTGCTCGGCAACACTCAAGTCAAGTTCTACTCAATATTTTAACGCTCTTATTATTATGTCACGTTTATCCCACCTCCCTCCGTTACTCTTCTTTTCCCTTAATACTTCCTTTCATTCACTACGCATCAATTTGCCAAACTCGTTAGTTTTTTACTCAACATTCGCATGTTTTCTTCTTCAGACTCTCGGGATCGTACGCCTCTTTTGCCACCTCTTCAAACTGTCATCCGATCAGCTGCTTGTAGACGTGGGAGGGGTTTCTGGATAAAAACAGGGGACCCGTCACACACCGCCTTGCAAGGTCTTTGGCAATTAAACTAACCACTAGGACATGAAGCTCTACGGTGAGCTTCATGTCCTATCAGCCGAATGGCGAAGCTCGTGCAATATTTCCAGGACTCTAAAGTTTACTTATGGCGATGGATTTTTTGATAAACCATCCTCTGCTACCACGTGAACTGGAGGTTTCCCTGCCCTTTAAGGCGAATAGCAATACCCTAGAGCTGGATGGGGATGCAGATTTTATTCATACATCAATAATCGAAACGACTCAGTTAATTTGGCAAAAGGAACACTGCTTTATTTTCAATAGTCTAAAACAGGGAGTACAACGAACATCAACACACTCGCTTGATCCTCTTACTCAAAATATCTTATACAAAACTGGGTTCTTATACCCAAAATTAGTCATCAGTGATGTTAACCGGCGTCACTACCAACGTCATCCTACGTGGCAAACTACAAAAACCTATGCGCAGTAATGATAGGTTCTAAGGGAATATCTAAGCATACACTCTATACTAGTATGAGTCAGTGAATGAAAGTGATAGGGTACTTAACATCAGGTGGGGCAGCTAAGCCCTCCCCTCAAAATGACCATTATGAACATCACTAAATGTACGACATCCCATTAGCTACAAAAACTATGGGACCCTTAATTACGTGGTCCTCTACAATTGGTTGGCTTCTAACCTCTGTCTGTACTTTTCCACATACGCCTAGCAGCTAGCAGGCTGAACATCCAGGTGCTGGTGAGCTCGTCTTAGTACCAGCTTCCCACCAATTAGCATATCAATCCATCATCACCTCAATGGTCTAATGTCAATTAGGGCTTTGAAGATCGTCTTTGAGAGTGTTCTTAACTCTGAGAAATTCAGGAAGTGAAGCCATGGTCTACACTTGTGCGTAGGTGTGACCACCTCGTTCGTCCAACTTCGTCTTCCACATGACTAGAGACCATGGAATTGAGCTTCTGGTGCATTTAAAATACTAATTCTTAATAGACCTCTTACGTCTTTTGTTTTTGTCTATGCCTTCAGAACAGGCGTTCTGTTCTTCTTCTAAACTCTTGGCTTTTTAGGCTCATCCACCTTGCTTCTGAGATTCATTTGTTAATTGAAGCTGTTTTTTAACTGTGACATACTGAAATTAGGCCTTTTCGTTACAGTTCAGCACTGCTATAATGCGTAGTGGAAACATCCATCCTTTACTTGATCATTTGCATATATGTATATATTCGCGCTTTCCACAATCTATTCACTCTAAAGCATAAGGCTAGCTTCATGATTACTTTGCTGCTTGCGTTTCTTGAATCTGTACACGTGCAAAATGACTTGAGGTTTCCATCACCTCTGTGGCATAAGCTTCTTCACCTTGATCCCAAGATATCACTTATCCTTGATATGTTCTTGATGCCTTTTAGAATATCTTCATTCTTTTATGTCTCTGCATCTCTTCTATACACGTCAGCTTAACTCTGTTGTGACGTCACCATTCATATTTGCCGCTTATCTGCTCTGTTTCTTCAGGAATCTCATTAAACGGCTATCATACTTCTTCGTGTGCAGGTATGGCTTTCTCAATGGGAATCTTGCTTCTCTTAGGTATTGAGATACCTAAATGTGCCACACGATTTTCATACTCTGCCTTTTGTCGTTTTAACTGCTTCTTTGTATGTTACATACTCTGGTTTCCAATCTATAGGCAACATAGGCGACGTGGTTGAGGTGGCGGTACTTGGTTCCTCCTCTACACTTTGGACACACATATGTATGTATTTATTTACAGGGTTTGGTACTGCTCCACACATCACGTTCTGCCACTCCAGGGAGCTCAGATAAGAGGAATAGAAAGAGAAAGGAAGAACATACAAATGCAATTATTTGTGAAGTAGCCCTGATATTTTGGCTATTCGGAAGTACTACTGGAGTGCAGCAAGGAAGGAGATTCCAGAGGGGAGGGACACTCAGCTTGTGGGTGGTTGTTTGGTGATGTACACACTAATTGACTGCTAATGGCCATTATACTCCCCATAGCTATTCCCACCCACTACCTGGCCCTCCTTGCCAGAAACAAATCCCCCTTGGATTTCTTTAAGCTACCTCTTTCAAGCAGTAAAATCAAACAGTGGTCTACCAGTGTTATTTCTAATCAGTCTGCTGAGAGTAAATGGCGTAATTGCAGTTGTAAATGCTATACTGGTGTAATAATTGTATTTTAAGCCACTTCATTTAAGCCATTTCATTTTTTATGATTTATATTGTGCACCCTTACACCGCCGGCATTTTCATGGTCTCTGGGAGCTCACTGGGCTCTGTAAAAAAAAGTCAGCAGGCCCATTATAGCAGTGCCCAGCAAATACGTATTGCATGCCCAGCAAATACGTATTGCATGCCCAGACAAAAGCCAAACAGTTGGCTTTGCCAATGCTTGCTCCTGTTGGGTTGGCTAGTGTCAGATTCTCCTTCCGAGCGGCTATTTACGCTCCCCCTTTCTATGCCCATTATCAGGCTGACTTGTCCACGTAGGTCAATCTCATTTGCAGAGGGGACAAAAGAATAAAGTTTGACAGCAATGACTTGCTAATTGTTTAAAATGTGGATGCCCGCCTAATGTAACACTCAGCCCCAGTCCTAAAGCGGCCCAGGCGGGCTGGAAAAGCACCACGCTCAGCAGTGGGTCTGACAGATGATGCCGGCAACTAGGCCCGTGTCTCCCCAGCGCAGCCTTAGGCTCATCCAGCACCGTCGAGACCCCGCTCCCCTCTCCTTCTGTCACAAGGCAACCTAGTCCAGGGCAATTACTAAAGCAAATCAATCTTGCCTTGACAGTTCATTTACACTGAATTAATTTGGAATTACAAACCATTATTGCAATTGGCAGCCACTGATATTCCCAGCGCGCTTCACATCAAGCGGGGAAACAGCTCGGTCAGTGTTTGAATTAAAAGGCCTGCTCTTTCTGATTAAGATATAGCGCTGAATAAGACCCTTCTTACTCGACTCTCCATTATTGGTCCTGGGTCTTTTAGGACTGGAGCTAATCTCAGGCTATCCGAATTTACGCACCATGGCAGCTCACATCCACAATCTGCGTTGATATCGCTTTCCGAGCACGTCCGTAGATACTTGACGTACTTGACGTTCGACTAGCACGCCGAGAATGCTTTGCACGAGATCGCTTTTATTATGTGCCCGAGTGCTGGTGAAACCTTATAATTCCTTAAATTAGCAGGCCAGAACCGGAAGTAAACAATCTCTCTTATAAGAACAAGGCAAAATACCTTTTCGTATTCTTTCATAATATAATGAGTTTACTTATTTTCTTAAGAACGTGCTCTAAAGTGGAAACGCTGAGCATTAATGCTACCTAAATCAGTTAATGCTTCTTAAAATCTCAAAATGTGTGTGTGTGAGTGTGCGTGCATGTACATTTATTTGGGGTTATCAGTCATCACCACACTCATTGACTTAAGCAAGGAAGGGTATTAATGATGGCACAATTTCGGCACTGGTTCCTAAAAAGTGTTTGGTGTGGGAAGAGGTGGGAGGGTAATACAATGGGCGAGCAGGGGATGTGCAAGGAGTGGTGAGGAGCGGTGCATAGGAGGGATTCAGAGTGGGGAACCGGACGACCACAGCAGTGCCAAGTAGGTGGGGGTGCAGTGGCAGTTACAGCAATGCAGGGTGATGGGAGATGGGAAGGGGTGGAGTGGGTGATCAAGGACACCCCTTTCACTTCAAAAGTAATGCAGGGTGCGGGAAGGGAGACCTAACCAGCAATGGTCAAGTATGTCCCTCGAAAGACCAACCAGTGCAGGAAATGCTGCACAGCAAATTGGTGATTCTTTACAGTGGTTCATGTTGGACTCCTCCAAGGATCAAACTCATGTTCCTTGGCATTGGCGCGCATGCAGCCCCTGTGCTAGCCTTCTGGCAAGTCACTGAGGAAGTCTTCAACCAAATAAAGCAACCAGGTTGAAGTTGAATTTACTTTATAGGACAATGTATATCCAAGGTGACTTGAAATATCCTTTTAATTATGGTAGGGGGTATTTTACTGCTTATAATACATAACTACATTATTATCCACTTTCAGAGGCTTCCTCTTGTTTATTCTAAGATAATAAATCATCCACTTGTTATACAATTAAGCAATGTTGAACCAGTTGAGATGAAAAAAACACCCGTATGAGGTTTGTAGTGTGTTGTGTAATATATTTTTCCGATTAAAAAAAGTCATAACATGCAGGTAGATTTTAGCACTCCAGTGTTAAACTCAATATGAACATTCTATTGAATAATCAGTTCCCTATCAATTAACAGTTGTATATTAGCACAGAAAGGTATCAAAATCCTACTGTAATAAGAAACTACAGTAGCGACAGGGATGTCCTTTTCTTATAACACGTGGATAGTGATTACACTAGTATGCTGTAATGTTTGGGTCAAAGTGCCCTGCTATAGCTTCTAAGCATATTGGAAGTTACTAAGGAGTTTGGTGACCAAATAGAGGAATGGATGCTTCAGCAGAGTTCCTTTATGAACCTGCAATATCCTTATTGAGTAAAGTTTTGTTTTATTTCTTATTTTCCACAAACACAGAATTTGCCATAACTGTGCACTGACTATTGCTAAACAAGTATTACTGAGCTTCTACGATGCAACAAGTCCACAGGTTGCACTCGCAGCCCCCTGAAAAATATATTTCTTCCCTGTCCACCAACCTGACTGGCTACAGAGAGACAATATAGTTGATTGTTGCCCCTGAACTAGGGACCTCATACCCCCAAGAAGCCAAGGGCTAAACCAGAGATTCGTAATCCATTTTGGTGACTTTGGGTATATATACATATATATATATATTCTTGCTTCTACCTGTTAGGTAGATGGTTCGAGCTGCACTCTCCACAAAAACTTTAACAACCAGTCACCATTGCAAGAAGTTGAAATCCAAACCGTTGTTTTTCATTCCAAACTGTTCCTTTATTCATTTCACAGGGAAAAAGTCACGTTAAAAATCCATGGAAATCCGTTCCAAAATTGGAAAAGGCAAACATAAAGACCAAAATGTCCAGGTCCTCCCAAGTGCACCACTCCTCATGAGGAGGTGTTTATGCGTTTCGCGGCCAACTCGCCGCTTGCTCACAACAATTAACCTCATTGTTACAGAGCCGTTTTAAAACGTGAGGAAAACAGGCAAGCAGGGGGAGGGGGGTAGGAGGAGGGGGATGAGCACAAATTGTAGCAATCATAGAAGGACTAGTTTCGCCTTTCCCAAACTTTACCTCTTTGACATGGCCATCTTGGAACAGTAAATTTTGCCATGCAATCTTAGGTATTACCAGTCATACTTTGTAATCTGCTACATTTTGTGCTTTTCCTTCACAGTGCATTAAATAGCAATGATTTCTGATTCCTCCCATCCTACTATTACGGTGTGACATACCCAATTACAGTTAATAGCAAGTGCCCATGTGTTACAATTTCTCTGTTTTGTTGATGTGATTATACTCGGACTCATTTAGTCTGTTTGATATTCAACCTTTTCCCTTATACAATGCTAAAGTGCTTCGTGCAAGTTTTATAATGTCATGTGCTCAAGGCAACATATTAATTTCGAACAGTTTTCTGTGTACTGCATATTTTGCTAATTCTTTGCTTAAAATGCACAGTGCATTTTTCCTGCTATCTCTTCTCTAGAGAATAGCTTTGTGAGGCTTAGTCCGCATCTGTATGCAGAAATGTATAAAAATGTATAAAAAGAAGAAAGAAAAAATGTCAAATACATCTCTCGCTTCTCAGCGTGATAAAATGCTTAGTGCATTAACAGCCTTCACTCTTCAATATAAAGTGGCAAGTGCAAAATAGATGTGATAACTAGTCTTTTTCACTGTTCGGGTAATAAAGTTCTTAGTGCATTAGCAGCCTTCGTTATTCAATTAAAGTGACAAGTGCAGTAGCAGCGATTTCTCTTAAAAAAATATTGCCAAGTATACATGTTAAAACAGAGAAAGAGTATATTAGATTTACTCGTACTATACTTCTCTATAAATTGCATAGAAAATATATATACCTAAAATCTATAAAAAATCTGGGTAATATTGTCTACGGTCTATGTTCACCTAGACCTCAATCTCGGGAAACGTCACAACTTTGATCTACTCCACAAGCCTCTCCTGTTTCTTTCCTCACTAAAGTTTTTTGTTTAAATTGTTACTCATTCAAAACAAGTGTATAAGAAGCAAAACATAAATAACCATAAAACCCAAACATGTTAAAAACATTGGAAACATTGAAAACAAAATTCAAGGGTATTTCTCATTCTCCTTAGAGACAGGAATTTGACATTAGTGTTTTCCATTTCCCTTATCCAATAACATCTTCTGAAGAACTACGGTTAAAATAATGGAAAAAACTGATTTCGACACAGAATTTTTTGCGGGCTGGTGTTGCTACCACATCATCTATATAATGACAGGAGACTTTGTTTTTCATTTGTCAGCAACCCAGAAAGGTGTACAACTCCTCATCAATATTATGCCCATTGGGCTGTTTGCTCTCGAAGTCCAATATGCACCTTGTTTCCTTTTGTCTGAGTAGCTTTTCCTTATCTCCTCCCCTCGGACCCAATTCGATTTTATGTAGGCCCAGGAATCTGAAACTGTCTATTTCTGTCTATTTCCTTATTGTGGCATTCGGCATTGGGTAATTGGTGTCGTTGTGTAAAATCGCATGCACGTGCTGTTGTATACGAATTTTTAGTTTACACTTCGTACTGCCAATATACCATTTTTGGCATGCACACGTAAGGGCATAGACTACATGATCCGTATCACAAGTGATCCTTTGCTGGATCAACACAGTCTGTCCTGTCACCGGATGTCTGAAAGTTCCACCAGTAATTGCATATTTACACATATTACAATGGGTGCATTTGTAAAAACCTAGCTTTTTGGCGGTCAGCCAATTTTTGGGTACCTTCTTCTCTTCACTTCCCATAAAACTTTGAACTAACAAATCTCAGAAGGATCTATTTCTTCTGAAAGTGACCTCCGGATGATGTTTGAGGATTTTTGCGAGGTCTGGGTCAGCTAACAGGATACCCCAATGCTTGTTCAGAATATGTTTGATGTTTTTTGATTGGCTGTCAAACGTAAGTATACATCGTGTGCTGTTTTCCCCTACCAATTTTTCTTTGCTTCTTTTGCCAGCTAGTAGAGTTGACCTTACTATTAGTCTGGCCTTCAGGAAGGCTCTCTCGATGATCCTTTTGGGGTACATCTGTCTTTTGAAGCCTGCAGCCGTGATCTTACTTTCCCGGTATATATAAAACCAACAAAAAACATTATTAAAGGGTCTTTATTGGTAAGTTGCACTAGTCAAAACATTTAACATTCAATGGAAAAACGTTGTTACAGGGACGTTATGGTTACCGGTAAAACCGCAAAACCCCAAAAATTCACAAGTTATGGTTAGATAAGCAACCATAACTTGCGCTACCACTGAGCGCTGCAAGGACTAACACTCATGACATCAAATATACCATCTCAAATGTCATTGATAACATGACTGATGACATCACATGAGTATATAGTTTACATGAAACACCTCAACAAGAAATTGTCATTGTAATGTTGGCATAAACCTAATAGAGATCATCTGAAGAACTGTCCTGAACAAATAGTTCAGTAACCAATACATTGCTATAAACACCATAGCAGCACAGATCTCTTTCCAGTACATGAACGCACTCATGTAGAAATGTAGCCATTACCTGCAGCACCCATCAAAGCGGTGGAATAATCTAAATTTTGTGCTGTTAAGTATTTCAATCCGGCGATACACACTGGTCTCAGCCTAGTATGCAGCGCACAACTGAAATGCTTATTTTGTTATATATGTAGGTTCAATATTTGAGAAATACACTATTCCTATCCACCCCTTTTTGAAATACCCCTGGTCACGGTGGACCAGAAACCAGGCTGTTTGGTAGAGGTAATATTTATTTATTTACAATTCAAGAAAATCATTCACTTTTTAATATATTGGGCAGCAATCACCAATGTGGTGACCATAACAATAGGAATGTAGGCAATTTACTTAAATAAACCCTTTAGCAACACAAATAGAAAACACCAGAAAAAAGAGACACTTTTGAATTTTTAGAAAAATAGCACTCAAGATAGGATTTCCCCCTGCAATATTCCGCAAGCCACAAATCAAATAATCAATTCTAAATAGATATAAATAGATATAAGGAAGCAACAGGTCATCAGGAATGAGGAATAAAAAACAAGATTCGACTCCAACCTTCCCTCCCCAAACAAGAGAGAAAAACAGATTTGAAACCCTTGCAATGTTAAAATGACACTCGGAAATGGCTGAATAAAACAATGAATGTGTGGAAAAATCATTAAATAAGTGCAATTCTCTATGGGAGCAACACCGGAAAGTAGCAAACAATCATAAGCAATAGATTGAGCAAAAGCATACAATTCGAAAATGAATGGAAGGTTTAAAAAATTTATAGTAAAAATAACAGGTGTAAAACTTTGCAAAAATGCGCATTCCCGCATGAAATTAACCAAACAGTTTTTGATAAAGACGGGTGAAATTCACTGATTCAGAGTGAGGTTGGGGTGTAGCTATAGATCTTAGGTACAATCGAGAGGTGAAATGAAGTCTCTAGCTATTAGACTGAGGGAGATATGCAAGGTAGTATGGGGTGTGTTTTTAGAAAATTTGGGTAGTGAAAACAGAAAAGAAAATCCATTTGGACAAGAATAGTTTTACTCTATACTAGAGTATTCAGACTAGAATACCAAAGAGGGACACAATAAGCTCCAGGGTTGAATCATGAGTTCAACCCTAGTTCCCCAGTGCCCGTCCTGGAAGAACCAGTCCCATTACTCGACACAGGATTGATAGCTTAGGATTTAAATTACAAGAATTACTAAATAGATAGTGCTTGCACTAGAAATCAATGACAGGGTTGCAATAAAGATTCTGACAATGTTCCAAGTTATTAAGGTAAGGATAGGATGATTTAGAGATTGGGATAGGACAAAGCAGGGCAAGGTTTACCATGGTTCCTATTGATACTCACAGTCCACTTTTAGTTTGGGTTTTGACAGTCAGCGCTCAGTCACCACACGGATCTAGTGTAACAAAGAACAGCTGGGCATACTCAGCGGGACAGAACAACTGGGCAATTCTGGTCACCAGACTGCACTGGACTGGCACTTCTGGTTACTGGATACTACAGATCAGCAGGATGGCAGGTTTGCATCAGGCATACATGTAGTGGCAGCAAGCCAAGCTGGTTTAGGAAGCTTCCCACAATTTGGGTAATGGGATTTTAGAATGGAGATTTCAGACTGAGGCCTTGCTGGGAATGGGGTCAGCAATGCATAGGCCTTGGCTTTGCAAAGAGAATCAGGATCAACACAGGATGAAGGAAACAGGAACTGGACACCACGCAGAAATTCAGGAAGAGGGTCAGGAATCAGTGTCTAGAGTTTGTTGTCAGGGACCCTTTATATAGAGCATCGTGACATCATTGACTTTATTGCTGGGCTGGCTTAGCTAAGCACGCCTATAAACAACTAGATTGGGCAATCAATGTTAGCGTCCTCACCTGGGCGGTACCCAGTTTAGGAGGTTGTATTTTTATGAGGTAAAAAGACTTCCCGCAGACCTTTTTGCCAAAAATCTGTCAAATCAGTATTTAAGCATTTGTACAATGGTAGCACCTTAATAAGTTTGATAACAGGTCACATATTGTATGTAAAGTACAGCTGTCCAATCCTGCAATCTGTGAGACCTTATTTTGGGCGGTTACTACTTTTTCATCATTTTTAGCATGAAAGGTTCAACCTAAAATTTCATAATTTTATACATATGTGGGTACTGTCATGAGGGATGTATGTACAAAAATGTATGTTTGCAACATTTATTCCTTTTTTTAAATCCTCAATATTTCACCATTTCTATCCAGAGTGTGTCAAGACAGTCTACAAGTTTCAAAATAAAGCACATACGATCAATTTTAAACTGGGAAGTTTTCACAATTTTTCAAAGTCTTGCTGCAGAGATAGAAGTCTTTAAAGTTTCTTCATGAAATAATCTTTAAAAGCAAATGGCAGGGGCTGAACCATTTTTTTCTTGCCAGCTGACACCAACTGGCATTTCCTTCAAAGCAGAATGGGGGCTTTCAGCTTGATTGTAGATTGTATTGCCCTTTCACACTTCCATCTTCTTTGCCCTGGGCGCTTCATTGTCGGTGGGCTCAATAGAGACGAAAGTCTGTCCAACCCTGTAATTATCAGGGAGTTGCCAGGAGCTGCTGAGAGAGAGAGCCCTCCTCCAAGCAGAAAACCTGTTTTTCAACTTGCAACTCCAGCACCCTGGTTTTAAAAATCCTTAATTTATGCTCTTAAATCCAGAATTAAAATAAGCCTATTGCATTAAATAATCCATGTTTTATAGTCTCAACAGTAACAAATCCCTTTAGATTTCTAAAGACAGGTAAAACTTTCATTTACCAGTGTACTGTTGTAAGTGACTTCAATCCAGCAATACAACTAAGTCAATGCTTAGGATGGGATGCCCAATGCAAGCCCTTATTTATATATTTTTATGTTAAAGTTTGTTAAATCTGGATGATGAACCCTGATGTAACGCACCTCTCTTTGAATCCCCCTGACCTCACTGAGCCAAGAAGTAGGTTTGTTTTGCAAATTAAAAGATTTATTTTAAGAATTAAACAATATATATATATATCCCACTTTTATGAACAAAAAGAATATTTGAAGAGCACACTTATGAATATGGATGGTAATCAACAATGGGTAATATTACAAATTTAACAATCCAGAAAGGAGTAGGAATAGGAAGGATAAGGTAGCAGAGAATACTTTTATTGTTCAAGGGGATGCAAGAGGGGAAAGAATGCAGCATAGAAATAAACTTGATATGAATTCAATCAAAAGACAATATGGTCACTTTTTCCCCTGTGACTACTCACTCCCCCCCTATGCAATATGAAGAGATGGAAATGAGGGCACACAGGTTTCAGGAATACAATCAAGAATGCAGTTCAATTCCAAACGACCTCGCCTGGCAAGTGTAGAGGTCCGCTTGCCGAGCGTTAAAACCAGTTCTTTGACCTTGCATTTCATCATGCCCATGGTCCTCGTGAGTCCTGAACAACCTAATCGTATGCATGCCATTAAAGCATACATTGATAGTGGCGCAATCGGGAATTACTTGGACTGTGAGCTGGCCGCCAGGATGAATCTATCTCTTTGTCCAAAGACGGTGAAAGACGTCATTACCACCGTGGATGGGACGGAAATAGCTTCCGGACCCGTAACTCACACCACCATGGAAGTAACGTTAGTAAGCCAAGATGGGCATCAAGAGAAGATCGTGTTTGATGTGATCAAGGCCCCTCAGTTTCAAGTCATCTTGGGAGTTCCTTGGTTGGAGAAACACAATCCTCAAATTGATTGGCGAGCAAAGACAATCCGGTTTCCAGAATGCGCTTCTACCTGCTACCCTCAGCTCTCCACCAAACTAGCTGCAACTGTTTCTGAGAGTCCGCAACTGCCTCCTGAATACCAGGAATTCCAAGATGTCTTTCGGAAAGACCAAGCTAATTCTTTGCCTCCCCACAGATCATACGACTGTCAGATAGACCTGATTCCCGGATCCACTCCTCCGTGCAGTCGGATTTATGCCCTTACTGAACCTGAAAATCTCCACCTAAGGCAATATTTGGACCAGTACCTGGCTAACGGATTCATCCATCCTTCGAAGTCCCCGGCCTCCTCAGCTCTGTTCTTCGTGCCAAAAAATGAGGGAGACTTAAGAACGTGTATAGACTACCGTGCCCTGAACCAGATTACGATTAAGAACAGGTATCCATTGCCATTGATCCCAGAACTACTTGACCAAGTCAAAAATGCCTGCATATATACTAAGTTAGACCTCAGAGGAGCCTACCATTTGGTGCGAATAAAGGAGGGCGATGAATGGAAGACGGCCTTTCGTACCAAGTATGGACTGTTCGAGTATCAAGTGATGCCCTTCGGGTTGTGTAACGCACCGGCCGCATTCCAGTTCTTTATGAATGACGTGCTCCGTGAACTCATTGATGTGTGTGTAGTTTATACATTGACGACATTCTGGTTTATTCGTCCTCTGAGGCAGAACACCGAAAACATGTAATCGCAGTACTGGAGAGGCTCCGCAAACACAAACCTTTTGCAAAATTATAGAAGTGCGTCTTTCATGTTACTGAGGTCGAATTTCTGGGATTTATTTTGTCACCTAACAGAGTTCACATGGACTCGAGGAAAGTAGATGCAATAATCAAGTGGTCCTCACCATCATCTGTAAAAGGGGTTCAAAGTATGTTGGGCTTCGCCAACTTCTATCGCAGGTTTATTCCAGACTTTTCTCGGGTAGTCCAACCCATTACAGCTCTCCTCAGAAAAAACAAACGTTTTGAATGGTCTACCGAGGCAGAACAAGCCTTTCAGGAGCTAAAGACTAAATTTACCTCCGCCCCGATTTTAAAACATTCCCGCCCGGAACTACCTTACATCGTCGAGACTGATGCCTCCAGCCTTGCTATGGGAGCAGTGCTTTCACGAAGAGATTCAGAAACCAACCAGTTGCACCCCGTGGCGTTTTGGTCTCGCAAATTATCAGCCCCAGAAATCAATTACACCATTACCGATAAGGAACTGTTGGCTATTAAGTCCACCTTTAAGGCCTGGCGGCATTATCTCTTAGGAGCCCGACGCACAGTCACTGTCAATACTGACCATCGTAATCTACAGTATCTTAAATCAGCCAAAGCTCAATCCTCCAGACAACTTCGCTGGGCATTATTTTTTGCCGAATTTGATTTTATAATCACCTACCGACCAGGCAATAAGAATGGTAAAGCGGATGCCCTCTCTCGAATCGGAGTAGAGGAACACATGGTTAACCCTGAGCTCGTACCTATTATTCCTGAACAAAGAATCCTGGGTTTGATCAGCATGCAATCCATTGAAGAAATTGAAACCCAGGTTAAACAACTTGTAACTCCAACGGACATACAAAAATGGCAGCTTCAGGGGGAAGACTTCACAGTAAAGAACGACTTATTATACTTCAAGGAACGACTTTATCTACCCTGTACTAGCTTACAAAATCAAGTCATCTCTTGTTATCACGACTCCTTAATGGAAGGACACCCGGGTATGGCCAAGACCTCGGAAAAGGTCAAGCGTCACTTTTGGTGGCCATCTTGGAGAAAAGACATCAGAAACTTTGTCATGTCCTGTGGAGTGTGCGCCCAGAACAAGAGTCCTAAGGAAAAACCAGCAGGCCTCTTACAACCACTTGAAATCCCACCTCATCCCTGGCATACCCTTTCCATGGACTTTATCACTGACTTACCTCCCTGTTCCGGATACAATACAATCCTGGTAATCGTAGACTTATTTTCAAAAATGGCACATTTCATCCCACTAAAGGGGTTACCGTCAGCAGCAATCCTGGCTCGAGAATTTCTTGAAAACATCGTTCGGTTGCACGGCTTTCCTTCAGTTTTAATCTCAGACAGAGGAAGTCAATTCATCTCCCACTTCTGGCGGAGTTGCTGTCGGTTAGCTCAAATTGATGTGAGGCTTTCCACCAGTCACCACCCACAAACCAATAGTCAGACCGAAATGACCAATCAGACTTTGGAACAGTACCTACGCTGCATGCTGCAACAGACAGGAGGAACTTGCAAGGACATCCTTTGGATAGCCGAGTATGCTTACAATAACTCAGTCCACTCTGGAACCGGAAAGACCCCGTGTTTTCTTTTGTATGGTAATCATCCTCGAACCTCTAACCTGGATCCACCTCAGGATCTTGGAACACCAGCAGTTGACCACCTACATTCAACCATCACCCAAGCCTTCAAGGAAGCTACTACCCACCTTCAAAGGACCAAGGAACAATACAAGAAAGGAGCAGATCAACATCGAAAGAAAGCCCCTCAATACCAAATAGGAGATCAAGTCTGGTTATCCACCAAATATTTACCCCTAAAGGGAACACGCACCTTTAACCCAAGATACCTGGGACCCTACTCTGTTACTGCCATAATAAATCCAGTAGCGGTCAAGTTGGAGTTACCCCCTCGCATGAAAATGCACCCAGTCTTCCATGTCTCACTACTAAAACCTGTTCAACCAGAAACCCGATTGACTAAATCTCCTGAACCTATCCTAGTTGACGGAGAACTTGAGTTTGAAATCAAAAATATCCTGGATTCCAAGATCTCCAAATCAAAACTACACTACCTGATTGACTGGAAAGGCTACGGCCCCCAAGAAAGATCTTGGGAACCTGCAGAACATGTACACGCACCCCGACTAATCAAGAAATTTCATTGGACATTTCCTAACAAACCAAGACCTCCGGAGAAGTCAACCTTGGGAGGGGCCTTGAAGGGGGGTGCTGTCATGATCCCTGCTTCCAAGGGGTCAGGACTTGCCCCACGACCTTGGAAGAAGGCCCATGACTCTGATCCCAGGAACCAGCCAGTCCCTATAGGGACCCTCTGGACCTTGTTCTGGCGCCAGTGGCGCCAGGCTCATGATGATGACTGGTCCCGGCACAGGAAGCGCCGGGCTCATATTAGATAAGAGTGCTTGGTGGACCTACCTGTAGCAGACCATGCTGCTTACTTACCAGCTAACTGGTCTCCTGATCCTTCTCTGCCTGGAACTACTTTTTCTGTCTGGGTGGAGCAGGAGCCACTCCCTGGAAGCAGAACACAGGAACTCTTCTAGAAATCTGGAACTCTTTTCTTACCTGGGTGAGGCCGTGGAAGGAGACGCCTAAGCACTACAGAAGGCTATTTAAACCACACCCGATTGGTTTCACGTGCTTCGCGTTATTCTGCATCTGCAGCAGGACACTCACCGTGTCAGCTCCAGGAAACCTCCAGCTCCAGATCCTGTGAACACGAAATAACCTGCTGGAATCCAATCTTCAGTCTTCTTCAGTCTTCTGCAGCTCCTGCAAAACAAAGGCACAGGTTAGGCTAAAGTAAAGGCAGTGAATCTACTTACCTAATCCAACGGCAGCATCCAAGGCGCCTTTTTCTGCCTTTCTCTTCCGGCATCCGACATCTGCAAAGAGAGAGAACATCGGTCAGTAATATTCAACTACAAGTTCTGCTTACCTGTGTTACGCCCGTTCCAACTCAGCTCGCGCTGCATTCCGGCACCTGCAAGGCAAGATACATCGGTTAGTAACGCTTAGTTACAAGACTGCTTACCTGTGTTACGTTCGCTTTCAATCTGTTCGCGCTGCACCTCAGTACCTGCAAAGACAAAAGAGACAGTACGGAGCATTCTCCAGCGCTAGTGCAGTCTTTCTACTCATGTGCCATTAGAAGGATAATCAACATCGTCACAGCATCTGAAAAGGGAAAGACATAGACTTTACAGACTTAAGACTTTTGAAAGAGAAGAGAACAATGCAAAAGGAACTTTAATACTTACAAGGCACGCTCGTGCATTAACAGCGTCTTCGCTCTCAGCAAATCCTCTACTATCAAGAGGCAGAGCTCGCATCCAGTGAAGCAACTGTACCCAGCGCCCCTGCACAAGACGCAGGATGGAGAGCCCGGCATTTACCAATATAAGGTAAGCGCAATATCAACCCAGTTCCACGGGGAAAGAAAGGGCGAGAGGGGCTAGGAACTTTCCGAACCTTCCAAACACTAATACCTTGGTTTACCCTTGCAGACATCTCACTCTTCAGCTTAAACTGTCGGTGGGAAGGGGGCTCAGTCCGGGAGCAAAACGAACCCTGCGCCTAACACTGAAGACAGTATCCTCGCCAGATCAAGACCTGCGCCTCCGGGGGAACCAGGTGAGCGTTACAACTAGCAATGATTCATGAATGATTATCAAATTGGAAACGAAATTCAGCAGTTGCAAACAAGAAACAGCTATTTTTACAAGTGGTGAAATGGAGCTAAATTGCAATTCGCTGCAATTTTTCCACGTGCGTAAATCGCGATTACAGAAAAACTATAATGAATTGGAATGTCGTTTTGGGTTTGTTGGAAAGCTTAGGATCCTAGCTTTAAAATGACAGTTACATTTCGCTTCTAGGTTCAAAAGTTACCAATGTTTTTGTGAAGGTAGATTTTCAGAAATAAAGTCATGTTTCAGAATGACAGATGGTGCTTTACAGATTTGGAATTAACAGGATGAACACAGGATTCTATAATGCAGTTCTGGATAGGTTGAACTGAATGGAAGACGATTACTTTAAACTAAGAGATTGGTTCTGTACAGTTCTAGACTAGATACTCCTAGTTTTGGAATGGAATGCACCTCGTCAAAGATCTGGTCAATGGTTTCGCTTCACTCTCGCCACCGGACATGTCTCAGGCCCTCTGGGTTCTTCTTTCAGCACTGCACGGCGGTCTGGGTCTCTTGAACTGGATCTGACGTGTCTGGATACAGCACTGCTCTCTCTGGTTCTGGATCTGGGTTCTAGCACAGGGTTCTTAGATAGAAGCAACACAGCTGAGCAAGGCTGTTGAATGGTTTGGTTAGGCCCCGTTGAACTTTAGGCGATGAAGATTCTGAAGGCCTGCTGAGGATTCAGCTTGTGAATTAGGCCATTGCTTCAGGGTTCTAGAGCTTGGTTCTAGAGTCTGGATTCTAAGTTCTGGTCTATGGATCTAGATCTGGAATCTCTATCTGGATATTGTCTGGATCTGGTCCGGGCAGAGTGCTTCGCAGGAATCGGTGAGCAGTGGAAAAAATGAGTGTGTTATCTGTCCTAGGCAGTCTCTTTTTATGTGTTTTCAAAGTGGGTGCAGAGGCTGATTCTACATGCCCAACCCCCTAAGGATTTGATAAGTTAGAGAATTTCCTGTCGCCTGACTGGAGAAGGGAGTAGTGTGTCATCCTGTGTCATCAGGTGTCATGTTTATGGCTTATGGAAAGAACACTTCCCTTTGCTATTACTTAGGAAATCAATTTTTCATAACAAACATATTTCCCAGATACACAAGTTGTTCATAATACATATACATATCACATATTACTTGAGGTACATTCTGTTCAAGTCCCATGTTCCTACCAGCTTGGGTTCAGAAATGACAACTTATTTGCGCTTTTGGTGGGTTTCGCAATATTGGTTCTGCACTAATTTTAATACATGCATGCAGATCCTCTCTGGGCATATTACTGTAAGTTCTTATGTTCATAGCAACAACACTGCAGCTACAATATTCATAAATTGCGGGGTTTGGTCTCAGAACATCACACAGCGTTCAGCTTAGTCGTGAACTGTGAGTGAATTTTTCATATTAACCGTCTCAAAGTTTGACATATTTGCCAGCCTGTTACAATATTTTAGAACCATGTTCCTTAAACATATATTTGGTACAATGTTAAATCCACATCCCAGTCTGGTCCGCCCCTAGATCTGGCTTGACTCAGAGGTCACATGGCCTGCCTTCCTGCTGGAGCAGTTGTTGACCAGGCACACCCACATCACAATATTCTATTCAGTCAAGGAATCTATTGTCTCTTTTTCCTGCCAGCAGGGGAAATCTCCTCCACAACAGTTCTAATTAACATGTCCATGCAATATCCTCTCCTGTTGGTAGGAAGGACAAGGTATGAAGGATTCCCATGGACAGAATGGCTCTTGAAGTTTTAATTAAATCAGACTGCCTTCTAGTCAATTGCAACTTAGTTCCTTGTAAAAAGAAATACATTTATAAACTTAAAATAAGCAATATATCTTTAAATAAAGTCTTTTTCACAATGAAATCACTTTGTGGCACTCTATATGGCATGTTGATGGAATTCTCTTCTTTGGCATATTTAGCTTCTGACTCACAGCTCTCCTGTCAGAATTTAGAGATCGCCAGCACCTGTCGGAGGCGAGCAACGGTACTAGACCCATTTTTGACAGCTGTCTTCCCATCAGTATCTTTAAAAAGGGGATTTTACTTTAGTAGTATATGATTCTCGCTGATATTGTACTGATGTGGATTCTTGCAATAGATTTGTGTGAGCAGGTGCAGGTGATTTGTAAGCCATGATTTTAGAACATTTTGACAATCAAGAAAACGGATTCCCAACCAGCTCTGTATTTTTTTGGCAATCAGTATTGCTATTTCCAAGTGGTTTCAGGCTGCTTTGTGGATGGCCCAATGGTGGTTTTAGGCAGTGATCTCCTGTGCTCACTAAGATAGGCAAAAGTGGATGGCAGCCTATCTTTCGGATTTTTACTGTGCATTTTTGTCTGGTTTTGACCGAGCAGCATGCTTTCCAGTGGCCATTCTGATGATTCTGCTGCCAGCAATGCCCAATGATGTTGCAGGGCTTGGATGAGTGGGTTAAGACATCCCACACTGTTTTAAAACACAGGCATTCGTTTTTCCTTATTTTGTAAGCAGCCTATTTTCACACGTGGTGCAAACTGATATTTCTTTCTTCAATTCAGTTTTGGGCAGCTCACTCAGATTTCCACAATGTCCTTGCAGCTAAAGTAATTTTTCTTTGAATGCATGAGTTTTATCTGAACACTGGTATATGACACTGACCAGGTTCAGATAGTTAAAGTTCTTTTGAAGACAGCTGGTGTTTGATACTGTCATGAACCACCGCTTGCATCCATTCTGGACTTCGTGGTCCCTGACCCATAGAAGACTGAATTCCGTAATCCTACCAACATGGCCTTGCAGTGCGGAACGCAGCTTGCCAGTCTTTACGCGCTACGTTCAAAATTCTACAAAGCTGACATGCCCCTGCGTCTCTGCGCGTCTGAACGCTACCGCTCTTTATAGCCTGACATGTTTTGCTGGAGTTTGCTCGGGGTTTTCTTCTGAGTCCTGATTCCTGATTCCTTGACACTTCTTCCTTTCCCTACCCTTCCTCAGACTTACCTTCGAGTTTTCTTCCTGGATCATCGCCCGAGCTCGGGTCACGGCGTTCCATGCCTACGAGCTTGGACATTGTTTTCCTTCCTGGTTCCCAGCTCCTGGACATCTGAACGCCTCCTGTGCAGGACTGCTATCCAAAAACCAATACGAATACAGAGATGGAAGCCGCGGTTCAAGACCTCATGCGAGGTATGCAGGAATTAGCCACTGAAGTCCAGAACCTTAAGGCAGAGGATGCTGCTTTAAAACAGCTAGTCTTGTCTCGTGACTCAGCAGCTAAAGTAAGTGTCTTATTGGGAGGAGTAGTGGACAAATATGATGGCTCTTTAAAGAACCTTCATGCCTTCCTTGATTCATGTTTGTTGCATTTCACCTTCAAGCCCTACTACTTTTCCACCCCAAGAGCAAAGGTGGGATTTATGATCTCACACCTCACTGGTAACGCCTTGACCTGGGCAACCCCCTTTTTCAATTCGGGTGATGCATTCCTGGATGATTATGATGGGTTCATGGAAGCCCTGAAAGCCATTTTTAACTGTCCAGAGCTTGTTTACAGCACTCAAGAACGACTACTTGAATTTCAACAAGGATCCCTGGATATGCTTTCCTATGTGACCCACTTTAAACAACTTGTGAAAGAGGCTGATTGGTCTCAAGAAGCCAGCTTCACCCTCTTCCGAAGAGGCCTAAATGAGGAAATAAAGGACGAGTTTGCCAGGGTAGCTCATCCAAGCTCCTTCCAGGCCCTCATGGACCTTTCCCTACAAATCGACTTTTGAATCCAGGAAAGAAAGGCAGAGAAAAGAAAGTCCAAGACAACTTCCCAAAAGGCTCCCACAGACCATCCATACAGACCAGAGCCAACAGCTTCTCCAAGCCTGGATCCAGAACCCATGCAACTGGGGGCCTTCCGTGGACCCATTACCCCACAAGAAAGGATGTGCCGGATTAACACTGGACTGTGCATGTACTGCGCCTCCGATAAACACCTTGTGAGAGAGGGCCCTATTGCTCCATCATGGCGTTCGGGAAAGGGCAGCTCCTGATACTAGATGGGGCACAGTTTTGGGAGAAAAGTGTCTGCTCCTCATCAATTCCTTCCTTGAGCTCTCCTGGACAAAACAATCTTGTGATTCTACAGGCATTCCTATCGCCTTCTAGAAAAGAATCCTACCCCATCCTGGCATTAGTGGATTGCGGAGCCATGGGCATATTCATAGATCATGACTGGGTCACCAGTCACAACATCCCCCATGAAACACGAGAGACTATGCAACCTGTTGAAGCTATTGATGGGAGACCCTTATCTTCAGGACCCATAACCCTTCAAATCAAGGAGGTTCTTCTTTCTATAAACCACCACCAAGAGAGGATTAAATTTGATATCATAAGATCTGCCCACTATCCCATGGTTCTAGGCATGCCCTGGTTACAGAAGCACAACCCCTACATCAACTGGGCAGCAGGCTCCTTATTTCTTGGTTCAGAACATTTTATGTCCCACTGTTTGTCCTCAATCACTTTACCAAGTTCTTCTGAAGACTCATAAGAAACTCAGCAGATTCCGGTCACCGTCTCTAATGTTTTCCGGATTCCCAGGGCCTACCAGGCATACACAGATGTATTCTCAACAGCAATTGTTCAAGCTCTACCAACCCACAGACCTGAGGATTGCGTCATTGACACTGAACCTTCAGCCGTGATTCCCTACGGAAGAATGTTTATTCTGTCAGAACCTGAAAAAAGGGCCTTCCGGGAATACCTGGACACCAACTTGGAAAATGGAAATATTCGACCATCCAAGTCCCCAGCGGGCACTTCCCTCTTCTTCGTCCCTAAGAAGGATTTCTAGGAACTTAGGCCATGTTTGGATTACCGTGGCCTTAACCAATGCACTCTCAAGGACCGTTACACATTGCCTCTCATCTCGGATATCCTGGAAGCAGTTAGAGGTGCAGTCATCTTCACGAAATTACATCTCAGGGGTACCTACCATTTTATTCGTATAAAGGAAGGTGATGAATGGAAAACAGCCTTTAGAACACCATTTGGTCATTTTGAATACTTGGTCATGCCCTTTGGACTTGCTAATGTCCCTGCAATTTTCCAACGTTTCATGGACCGGCTCTTTTCTGATATGTTGTTCCTCTTCGTTATCGTATACTTAGATGACATACTGACCTACTCCAAGGACCATCTGAAACATGAAGAGCATGTAAGGGCGGTCTTACAACGTTTACAAGAACATAAGCTCTTGGCCAAACCCGAGAAATGTCTTTTCCATGTATCAACTGTTCACTATCTCGGATTCGTTCTTAGCCCAAAGCGGATTGGAATGGACTCATCCAAGGTTGATTCCATTTTATCTTGGCCTGTTCCAACCACTGTTAAACAAATTCAATCCTTCCTGCGGCTTGCTATTTTCTACAGGAAATTTATACCCGCATTTGCCGAGATTGTGCACCCCATTGTCTCATTATTAAAGAATCATACCCCCTTTCAGTGGACCTCACCCCAAGATTCGGCATTTCAATGGTTGAAGTCGGAGTTCACACAAGCTCCCATCCTAGCTTAACTCGACACTGACCGACCCTTCATTGTTGAAACCGATGCCTCCAACTAC
Organism: Ambystoma mexicanum; assembly: GCF_040938575.1. NCBI lineage: Eukaryota > Metazoa > Chordata > Amphibia > Caudata > Ambystomatidae > Ambystoma > Ambystoma mexicanum. The sequence continues at coordinate 1,401,369,202 of NC_090922.1, forward strand.
GCCATCGGGGCAGTCCTGAAACAAGAACTTGGCGACAAGTTAGAGTACCCCATCGCTTATCTCTCCCGTACCTTGACTCCCAGTGAAACCCATTATTCAGTCCTGGAGAAGGAAGTGTTAGCTATTCGTCAAGCCTTCACTGATTGGCATCATCTCCTTCTGGGAGCCAAACATCTGGTACAAGTCCGTACGGACCATCTGAATCTTCTCAAGTCCTACAATCCCTGGAATGTAGAAACAGTCGCCAAGCCCATTGGGCCTTCTTTTTTGCCCAATACCATTTTCAAATCCATCATTTTCCTGGGACACATAACATTATAGCCGATGTCTTATCCAGACGTCTTGATTGCGAACCCCTTGAGGACCGAAGCTTTCCTAAGATGTTTCCCAACACCATATTTGTTGCTCAAACAATTACTGGCTCATTTTACTCCTCTATACAAACTGCCATCCTCATATGAACTTGCTGGGATTTTTCTAGAACACATTTTCCGGCTTCATGGACTACCTTCCAAAATTATTTCTGACAGAGGACCCCAGTACATATCCCAGTTCTGGAAACAGCTATGTCGTATTTTGAGAATTCAATGTGCATTGTCTTCAGGTTATCCTCCACAGACCAATGGAGCTACGGAACGAGTAAACCAAACCCTGGAACAGTATCTCCCTTGCTTCCCCACCACAGTCCAGGTTGATTGGTCACTCTTAATACCTGTGGCCGAATTCGCATACAACAATTTAGATCATTCTGCTATCAAGACCATCCATTCTCCCACATCCTACCCCAGTTCCTGCGGTTAACTCCTGGATTGAAACACTATTCAATGTGCACAAAGAAGAAAAGGAACACCTAGACAAGGCCAGAAGAGATGTTAAACAATATGCAGACTCCAAAAGAAGGCCTGGGCCATCCTATTCAATAGGTGATAAGGTCTGGTTATCATCAAAACTCCTTCTTCGTCATCTACGACCGAATAAATTGGCTCCCAGGCTTCGACTACCAGAGTCATGGAAAAGGATTCATCCAGTCTTCCATACTTCTCTGTTGAAACCATATGTTCAGCCCTCTCGAACTGCTCCAAGATCTACCCCAGTGATTGTTGATGACCAACTCGAATATGAGGTCTCCAGAAGTTGTGACTCTAGGTACCGACGTGGTCAACTACAGTAGTTGGTCGAGTGGAAAGGGTATACTCCCAGTGAACGCACTTGGGAGCCCCTTTCAAACATGAATGCCCCCCAGCTGATACGAAGATACCATCTCATCCATCCAGGCAAACCCAGAGGAGCTGGGCTTCAGAGGAGGCATACTGTCATGAACCACCGCTTGCGTCCATTCTGGACTTCGTGGGCCCTGACCCATAGAAGACTGAATCCGTAATCCTACCAACATGGCCGTGCAGTGTGGAACGCAATTGCCAGTCTTTATGCGCTACGTTCAACATTCTACAAAGCTGACACGGCCCCGCGGCTCTGCGCGTCTCAACGCTACCGCTCTGTGTAGCCCGACGTGTGATGCCGGAGTTCGATCAGGGTTTTCTTCCGAGTCCTGATTCCCGATTCCTTGACACTTCTTCCTTTCCCTTCCCTTCCCTTCCTCGGACTGACCTTCGAGTTTTCTTCTTGGATCCTCGCCCGCGCTCGGGTCACAGCGTTCCATGCCTCCGAGCTCGGACATTGTTTTCCTTCCCGGTTCCCGGGTCCTGGACATCTGAACGCCTCCTGTGCAGGACTGCCATCCTCACGCTGGAACCCGAAGACCAGTACCGGTCCGTGCAGAAGAGATCACCCAAGAAGGTCACAAGCAAGGAAAAACAGGTGAGAAGGGGAGAGACTTGGGACAGATACATTGTGAAAAAATATGTGCACTTTCACGTGCGAGTAAAAGCAGAGTTCTTGGTTTCTTTTTCAATGTTACTTTTGACAGGGGCTGTCATTCAGGAATTAGGCCCGTTTTTGCTGAGAAACAATGGATGATCCTGGGCATGACATGGCCCTTTTAATTACAGAGGTAACAAAATGAATGGATAGAATTAGCATCAACGCAACTTTTACAAAGAGTGAAAAAGTTTCATTTCAAAAGGTAATTTTGGGGTTTTTCAGCAAGGCGTTTCTGCCTTTGTACTTAATTCCATGTAAATGTTGCAGAGCACACTGGCACATTCCTGCAGTGTGTACTCTGCCCCCCCTGCCTGAAATGTGTGTGTAGGGTGGTGCAGCCATTTTTCTCGTGGTTGTAAAAACACAATTTTGAGATCCTGGCGCGCACAGGAGTCAACACAGCCATTTTTCTGTTTCTTGGACCAATGCAGCACAGTGATGTGGGGAAATGCGTTGAGTGGGTCAATATATCCCCCCCCCCCGACTTCTCCTGGGCTTTCCAAGTCGAGGGGAATCGGGCAAGTGGGATTTCTCCAAGGGGCACAGCAAGGTCCGGCAGGGCTGAGTCCCTCTTCCATCAGAGAACGGTGCGCCCTCCACCTCCTGTTGTCTCTGGACAGAACGTGGAACGACACTCCCCACTTTGCCTGGGATCTTCCTTTCATTGCATGGAGCGACACTCCCAGATCTCCTTTGGTTTCTCCCTTCCAGGCTGCCGGGGTGTTAGATAGGCACAACCAGTACAAATCTATGACAGAGAACACAAACTGGTTACAACAATTTCCCACTAGCTGTCCTCCAATCGGGATGACAGCAGTGATATACGCATGCATTCAGTGACAATTGAAATATTCCGATGCTTCAGATGTATCCCCCACTGGGTTCTCTATGGACTCGTCTATTTGTTGCAAAGTGTGCCTGGGGTGGCAATTCTTTAGCTGATTGATGTGGACCCACTTCTCTTCTGTCAAGTCACCTTTGGGGATGCGGATTCTGTAGGTGAGGCCTGGAATAGTGACCTCTTCTACATTTTTGAATTTCAATCTCCTACGGTAGCACTGGGGCTGACCGGAAAGCTTTCTTTAGGACTGCCAGAGCCCTAAGATTTACTCTCCAGTTGGGACCGGGCTTGGCAATAACTGGGATCCAAATTAATCTCGAATTGGTTGAGGATGTGACTGCCCAGGGGTGTTTGTAGGTCTGGAAAAGACCCGGGGCTACTCTAATGTCCGAACTGTTGAGAATGGGGGCTAGCTAGCCTTTTGGCTGTAGCTCCTGAGATTCTAACCGGGGCTACAACCAAAAGACCAGGGGCTATATCCCCCTTATGCTTCCCCACCAATGCCTCTGTGACTACCCATACAAAAGGCAGAAGGAACACCTTGCACGACCCAACAGTTGTGTTCTATGCTTTTGTTGCCTATAATAATTTTGAGCATACACCTGCTAGGCAGGAGATATTTTTTAATTGGGAGTTTACCGGTCCATTTCCCATTTATCAATCAATTTAAATGTGGGAATGGCTGATCTTTTAGGAGTTTTCGGAACATGGCTTCGCTGATGAAGCTCTTACCGTTGTTCACGCACACTCGGACGAGAACAGATTCCTACCCCTCATTCAACTGAATATGGATGAATAGCTGTTCTCAAATTTTCTGAATGTCTGATAAACCTTGAGCTGGTTTCTCATCACTCTTGACTATGGAATTGAGATTTTCAAATTGTGAATTGGTATAGAATTTCAAAGTATTTCCTTCCAGCGTGGAATGCCACTTGAAACTCGAAGGAAGGTTGATTTTCAGAAATGGAGAGGGGTTCACATCACAGGTTTGTTGTCCTACAGCAATTTACAGTCACATCAGGTACTTGTTTATTCTGGAAATGAAACTCAATATGGTCAGGTTTTTGTTCAACAATGTGGCATGTGCCATTTAAACTAACATGGTGGACACTATGTTTTAATTTTATCAGCCTGTTAGTCTGGGTCCAGAGGACCTTGTTCACACAGTCTATTAAGGGGGACAACCTTCGCAGGATGTCATTCCCTAGTAGACAGGGTGTGCCCTCTGGAGTCACGACTATGACCTGGTGTTTCACGTTGTGTCGTCCAATTTTTATTTCCAAATCCACAGTCCCCTCGACAGGAATTTGATTCCCATCGAAGTTCTGAAGTTGTTCAGGAAGAGGGGTGAGAGGGAGAGGGTATCTCTCCCCCCTTCCTGAATTCAGCTGATCAAAGGCCCTCTTTAACAGAAGAGGGGTTTGGGATCCAGTGTCCACCAGTGCCGAAAATATACATTGCCCTTGTACTTGGACTGGGGCATAAAATCTACTCTCCTTCTCCTCCAATGGGCAAAGGAAATGGGCATTCTGGGAAAGTTTGGTGGTCAATTTCCTTATTTCTGACTCCGACACAGGGGTAGTTTGTTCATGATTCTGTGTTGGACTTTGGGGATCTGAAAGAACAATGTGACATTGGGATATGTCGGGAGTTTTGGGCTCCCCTTCTTCTGATTCTGGGCCCCTCTCGCTCCCCCCCCTTTTTGGAGGCAGTCCCCAGACTTGGTTTGGACAGTATGGTTTCCTTTATGCTTATTCTGGGGTTCAATGATGGGCGATTCTGACACAGTTCCCACCTTCACCCATTCTTCCCTAGTATCTCTTTTCTTTGGGAGGAAATCCCCCGTCCTTGAAGGAGAAGATTTTTTTCCCAGAATCCACTGAGGATTCCTCTCCTTCAAATTGGAGGACACTAACCTCCTCCACAAAATATGTCTTTTTGGGTTCTTTATTTCTCCTACCCGCCCTCTGGTCCTTGGGTGGCAGGTTTTTGGGGGCAGGAGATTTAGGTTCTGGTTCCTGGGTGTCCCGGGGCTTTTCATGGGTGAGGAAGGAAGCTTCCTCTAGGGCTTTACACCTCCCTTCCCCCGTGCCTCCTGCTCTGGAACCGGTGCGTTGTCAGTGTGCTTTCCCCATCATTGTTCTGGTGTACCAGACCCTTGGTTTTTGGGGTTCTGAGAGGCCATGTTCATCTAAGGGTTCTGTTGAGCCCTCAACAAGGTGACCCAGACCCTGGGACAGTTTCGGGACCTGGCCCTCCAGTTGGGACACCCGTTCCGGCTGGTAAAGGGGTCTCTGGTCAACCCTAGGTGAGTCACGGGAAGGGTAAATATCCCTTCTCCCATAGTACCCTCGGTATTGAGAATTTGGGTAACCTTCCACCCTTGGCCTCCCCTCTCCCGGATTGGGCTGTCTGGGCTCCTGAAAGCGAGAAAAGAAAAGAGGGTTGTCCCGTAGGTTGGGGTTTTGTGGGTACCGGGGAAAGAAACTCAACCCGGCATTTGGGGGATTACTGCCCTCCAGAGGAAAGTTTGGAGGGAAGTTTCCTGGGGCATTACCTACCTGGTTGTATCCTCCCCTTGGGCTTGGGGAGTCCAAACATACCCAAGCATTATTCTGTTACCCTTGTATCGGGGGCTAATGTAATCAGGGGAGTTAGGCGTCCCATTTGTGGGATTACCTCCCTGACAACCACCTGTCTGGGATTGGCCTGAGGGCATTCTGGGTCTTTGATTGTGTCGATTCAGTACAGGTATATTTGTAGGCCCCCACATCTCCAGATCTAGAATGGGCGCAACCTTCACCTTCGCCACCTCAGCAGCAGCAGATGTGTTGGCTGGTTTGAGGATTTTTGTTTGTGTTTTTGTTATCTGCTGGTTTTTGTACCTCATTAATGCTGGTCACCTGTTCTATGACCTAGTCCAGTGATCTTTTCTCATGGATGTCCCTCACCAGCTGGGTCATTATGTATTTTAGCAGTGCATGAAAGAAGGTGGTGACGACTATCTGTGAGCACCCTCCTTGTGGTCTGTGAAAAGGCACGTTTGAGCTCCTGTAAAAAAATTTGTGGAGCCTGATCTTCCCCGCACTGCAGATTGTAGGCCGTCTTGCGGGCCTCTCGGGATATTCTGTGTGCAGAGAAATGTTTCAAGATGGCTGCTATGTAGGTGGACCATCTTGAGTGGTTCTGGTCCTCCAGTCCCACAAAGAAACTGGAGTATTCAGGGGAGAATGTCCATTTCACATACTATATGCGATTCTGGCTGTCCTTCATATGAAAAATATTCATCATTTGCGCATATAATTCTAGTGTTTCAGTGTTTTTTTCTTTTTCTGTTAACAATGCATGCTGAGTCTGTGGCGCACAGTACTGTATCAGATGGCTGCAGGGGAGTAATATGGAGGTTTCCTAGGGTGACCACACCTGGCTGGCGTATGTGCAATCACAATGCAAGTTTACGTATGACTCCAGTACTAGCCGCATCTTCTAATGCATGCTTAAGTAGTTGTGAGTGCGCACGTATGTCTATTGCACAGCTATTCGCATGCGTAGGGCATCCTCTGTGTGGTGGTAACAACGCCCCTGTTGCCAGGCCTACGGATTCATACGGTAGGCTACTGCATTTCAAGCAGTCATGGCGACTGCGTGGGTTGCTGTGCAAACCTACCAATGTATGGCTGCAGTACGCCTGGCTCTATGAGCCCCACTGGAAAATAAGGAACTGCATCCTCCAATATTTGGTGGGTGTGTTAAATGTCTTATTAATTTGATTGATGTGCTGCTTGCCTTTCCATGACCCATTAAACAGACTCACCGTCTCCGCAGTGAGCACTATGACGGAAAGTGGCAAGGGTTCGCCGGCTGGTCGTAGAGTTGGAGTAAACATTTAATTGCAGGTGTAACAGTCTGCAGTGAGTCTGCAAAATGGCAAAGTTGGTGCGCTTTGGTCACTCACATACACGTGCAAGTAAAGAGAAGTAAAGCAACAGCAGATTCTTTGGAGCGCAAAGAATATCAGTGGTGGTTATAAAAGTAGTGTAGCCGCATGGGTGTAGCTGAATACTTCTCTTCCTGCTCCACGTAATGAAGCTGCATTTTACCTTGTTGTAAGCATTATTTTATTTCAGAATGTATTCATGTCCGTGAATGCTGGTCCTACGGCTAATGGCGTACCATGAAGTGTCTGTACTGCTTGTGGCAAGAACTGAAATCAAAGCACAATGCACCAGTGGGCAGGATACTGCCCTTCCAACAGTGCACTAGGATAATTTCATGTACAGCATTCTGCACAGCTGCTCTGGCCACCAACAGGAACAGTTGTAAATGCCAGTGGATCCTTAAAACATCCTTGCACACCATATGCTGTGCTTCAGACCCTTACGGGAGCATGACAATGACTGATGCCTATTTAAGTGAGGGCCACCCAACATTTCCCTCTCTTTGTTCACGTTCCCTATGTAATCCCCTTAGGTGGTGCCACTGCCGTACCGGGCCTTGCCTTCCTTTCCTGCTGTGTGCCGTGTTAGAAGATCAAAATACATGGAAATACAACTGGAAGAGGAAACAAGTTAAATGAAAAAAAGCTGCTTTCAGAGTTGGAGCGGCACAAATAGACGTCTTCACAATGTAATACGCATTCTTCATTCCCGGATGAAATGAAAAAAAATGCAGCCACATCTCTGTCTGAGTACTGCGATAAAGAATTGTGCGTTAGATCAGAAACATGTGCATGACCTGGGCAAGTGCCTCCTCCATCGCAAATGGTATGGAAACTCTTGTAACATATTGTGAACTTTTCCCTCCACAATGAAAAACAATAATGGCGGCATGATCGTGTGTCACCAAAGTCTCACAAAGATAAACCAAAAGCTGTCACTGGATTGGAGGTACTCCATACCATTACAAATCCACATAGTAGAATCCAAAATGAGCAGCCAATGCTCAGTGTGTTCCTTTTACTTTCAATCAATGTATTCTGAACTCCCGCAAAAAACGTACACAGTGGCTCGTGAAGTACACAACCTTAACCGCAACTTCTGCATTTGTATCAACAAATACACAGTGTATCACAGGTAGTGCATAAAAAGCACACACACAAACCTTATTCAGCAATGCCGTAACGTGAACAGGACCATTGGTATGGCCGCCATTTGCAAAAGGGCTGGATGTGGCACGTGCAACCTTGCATCAATCGCAATGTCCGCAGACTTATGGAGCTGTGCACGCGGGAGTGGGGTAATAAATGTCAAAACAAGGTAGGGGATTTCGTTTGTAGTGGTGGCTCTCAAAACAATGTTTTTTCCGGTTTTTATAAGTGTTTTTGTTTGTTGTACTTCGCCTCGCAATCTTACAATAACGTCATCAGTGCAGCCTGTAGATTGGAAAACAAAATGTCATTGCCACAGGAGTACATCCCAGCAGCACGCAAGAAGTTACTCATGCTTCTGTTGATAAGATGACTTCTGACCTCTGGCTGATGACAACATTCATTGGAATGGTTATATACTGGACTTGGTGGTATACATGATAAAAGCACCTTTGCAGTGGGAAAAATATGCTTCAATGCTTTCATCATCTTTTTGAGTTGACGGTACACACATGAACAAGCCATGGAACCCAAAAGCAAGGGTCCATAGTGCACCACCACAACATATACAGTTGTGAAAGTGGCCACTCGTGGACATTATGCATGAAAATGCTGAAACTACGCACATTGACACCGCACCACAAAGCCTCCACTTCCTCCATATTCAAATTGCCATTAAAGCCTCTTTCCACGGCATAATAGAGCAGATCTAGCACAAAGGGATCACCCACTATGAAAACTGTGCATCTCGCCATCTGTGCCTGCTACCGTCAGTAGACAGAGTAATGGGAACATATATTGCCGCCCTTTCCTGTGATGCACACCCTGAATACCTGATTGGACCATTCCCACAGTCCCATTTCCATTGGCCGGCATGGTGAGAAGCGCAGATTGTGGCACGTTCACTTTCCCAAGTACCGCGAGGGCCGGGCCTGGGTAAAGCAGGAGTCCTTCTTCCTATTGCCGCACACCCTAATCACCTGATTGGACAATCCCCACAGTCCTATTTCCATTGCTGCCATCCTCGAAATCCCTGGATGTGACTTTTGTGCAGCTTGCGGGTGTGGGGGAATAACTTGCAACCATGGTAGGGGGAGTTTGTGATAAGGGGCAACTCTTAAAAGAGTCTTTTTTTTTCTTAGATGCTGCTAGAGAAACACCTTTCTTCAGTTTTTATTTCACTTTGTGGTTTCACGTACTCACACTATTACAGTAAACTCTTCACTGCATCCTGTAGATGGGCTACCAAAACTGCATTACCAATGGGCTACAACAAAATGCAATTTTCTTTGAAGAACTCTGCATTTCCACAACTAATGAGGCCATTGTTGCAGAAGAACATCCCACGAGCACCTTGGCAGTGGGAAAAAGCATCTTCACTGCATCCAGCAATGTCCACAGTCGACGGAACAAATGTAAGCAATGCACGTAACCCATATGAATGCCGCAGTAGTAAATTACGCTGACATGGACAGTAGCAAAAGTGGGCAGCTCTTTGCAAAGTGCATGCATATCGGCGAAACTGCATTCATACAGAGCATTCCACAATGCGTCCACTCCTTCCAAACCGAAATTGACATCAAACTGTCTTTCCAGGGCATACTTGTGCAGATCTGTGACAAAGGAATTACCTACAGTGAACACAATATGTGTCGCCATGCAGCCACCCTCACTATGCAGAGTGTAATGTACAACAGTTTGAGCGGCCCTCCCTGTGAATCACACCCACAGTACCTAATTGGATAATCCCCACAGTGCCATGTCAATTGGGCAGCATGGTGAAAAGCGCAGATTGGGGCACATGCACTTCCGAAAGTACCGCAAGGCCCGCACTCCTGTAAAGCTGGAGCAGTCCTTCTTCCCTTTCCACTATCTTTTCACCACCACTACCTCATCAGGTTATGGGTAATGTAAGAGGATTCAATTCAACACTACAGCTAAGTCAACGCCTAGTCTAGAATACTGAATGAAAACCCTTATTGATATATCTTTATGTCCAGTTCATGCGTTCTGGATGACTACCCCTATATAACACCCCTCTCTTGGAATCCCCCTGACCCCACTGAGCCAAGAAGTAATTCTGTTTTGCAGGTTAAAAGGTTTATTGGAGAATTCATTTAAACAACATATATATATATATATATATATATATATATATATATATATATATATATATATATATATATATATATGTATATATCACACTTTATGATAAATTAATAATTGGATATCACACTTAATCTAAGCAGTTATCAATAATGGATAGTCTGGCACTAGCACACTTGTGAATAGGAACAGAAGAATGAGGTGGTAGAGAATACTTTATATAAGTTCAGATGGATGTAATGTTGAATGAAAATGCAATACAGAAAATACTCAATATGTAATCACTTTTCTCTGGCAATCCACTCCCCCCCTTTATGCAATGCAAGGAAATGGAAGGAAAGCACCCAGTTCTCAGAAATGCAATCAAATGTAATTCAGTTCACCCCAGCAAGCTTAGACTACAGAAGTTTGAAACACAGGCCCAAAATGCTTTTACATGTGCTGGCAATGAAGTGAAAAATATGCTAAAATGCTTTTAATTCCCTCTAGAGGTTCAGGGTGAGTGGTATCTAGTTAATATTAGTCCAGGCTCACTCTAGCAATGATTCAGGGATGGTTCTTAAGAGGCAAACCAATTTTTAGCAAGGAAAAGCAAGGAAGCTGCTGTTTTCACACGTGGAGAAATTTGCAAATCGCGGCAAATTCACGAGTGCGTTTTTCGCGATTGCGGCACAAGTATCGGGAGTAGGAATGCGGTTCTAGGTTCGTTGAAAAGATTCCCAGCTTTCAGAGGAAAGTTACTGCAAGTCTCTAAGACAAACGGTCACGGAGATATGAGCGATATGGTAAAGGTCGTTTTTCAGATATGAAATTTGAAAGTTCAAAAAGACAAGGGACAGCTAGCAACTAGAAAATGACAGGTGACAGCTTTGCAAATGACAGGTAACAGTTAGGAGACAGTTCTGGTTGGATTAAAATAGATTGAATTATATTATTTTAACTAAGAGATTGGTTCTGCACAGTTCTGCTAGGTACTCACAATATATTTTAAAATAGGCCTCGCCACGGACGGTTTCTGCGCACAGCGTCGGGGTCAGCTCTCTAGTTCTGCTAACAGTGGTCTGGGTCAGCTCTGCTCTCTCTGGGTACAGCACTGCTTCTGGATCTTTCTGCACAGCTTTCTCTGGAGATTGATGGATTTAAAGTCTGGATCTCTGGATGTGGTATGGTCCGGCAGAGCGCGTTGCAGCAAATGGAATTGACTGTCCCTATCTGTCCTGACTGTCTGCTTTTATGTGTTTTGAAAATGGGTGGAGAGGCTAGCTTCCTAGGCCCTACCCCTCTCTACTTATCATTGGCCACTTCATCCTCTTCCCCTTAATTGGGGGAATGAAATGAAGTGTCATCATGATGAGGTCTGTTTATGGTACAGAGAACCCACCCCTGTCAAATTGCACACAATCTATATTTTGACCCAAAAGACATATTTGCACAGGTACACATTTGTTTAAAATTACATGCACCCATCACATATCACAGGAGGTATACCCTGTCCAAATCTGCTCTTCCTGGGAGCTTGCATTCAGAAATGGCAACCTTTTTCACTTTTTGGTCAGGTTACCAATATCAGATTCTTACTCAAATTTACCCAAATGTGTGCAAGGCATGCAGGCATTAATTGATGAAGTATCAGACTTTTCACATGCAGACATTTTAAGTAATACCCTCTTAACTGCTAGTTTGCCCCCGGATCATACCACCGGTTCTATAAACCTCTCAAAATGTGGGCAGAAAAATCACAAGAATCATGGTATCATTTAAATAATTATGACAAGTCCGTACTATGTGTTATTCATCTTTTTCTAAAACCATATTTTGGCTACAGGGGTGTGGTTTCCCCCCAGCACAAGGTTGAATTTCTGGTTTTTCCAGTTCTGCCAAGCCAGCTTGCTCTCACAGGCAGTGCTCCTCCCCTTTCCTTCCAGGAGGAAGCCACTTTTACGGCCCCCATAATAAAACATTTGCCTGAGTCAGGACAGGGCTTTGTTCAATTTCCTGCAGAGCCCTGGTAATTCAATCAGAGAAGTGTCATATCCCTTTTGGTGGGAACAGCAAAAGGCAGCTAGGCCTGGGAACTGCTGTGGATCCAGTTTCACTCCAATTGGGGGGAAGTTGTCAAGCAGAATCCAGTTCCTTAAGCCAGGCCCCAGCTAATGTCACTTTTAGTTACCCAGTTTTCTGCATTCAAATAAAACTAACCATTTTTACATATGCAGCTAGAATGTTGATTCTAAGTTTAAAACTATGACATTTAAACAATTGCAACCTATGTGACACTCAAAAGTAGGTCACTCATTTCTTTTAAACATTTAGATTTTTAGGGCCTCATTACGACCCTGGCGCTAAGAAATCGAAATTACCGCCATGGCGTAATGAGCGTTAATGCCATGGGCCGATGGCGATAAGAGCGCCATATTACGACCCATCGCGCACGAGCATTACGCCATGGCGGTAATGTAAACTGCGCCATGGCGTTAATGCCCCCAAAACGGCACCTACCGGCATCGTATGCCGCGCAAGGTGCACCACCGCCACCCCGACCACCGTTCATAGCGGTGACCGTAGTTAGCGGTCACCGCAATCAGCGGTGACCGTAGATAAGCGGAACCGGAAGTAGCGTCACCGCGGCGGAACAGGAAAGAGCACGGCGGCCATCTTTAAAAACACAATCCATTGCCATCCACCGCAACCACTGGACATCCGAGCCTGGGACCCGGAAAATACCATCATCAACCTTCTTCCTGCAAGAAAATGCCTAAAGTGGTTAAGAAAGCCTGTGACCGCCAGCGGCAAGACCGCTTCACCAGAGAGGAGCTCACCATGCTTGCGGAGACCCTCCAGGAGAATGCCGCAGTGGTATTCTCCAACCAAATGACCAGACCGGCCATAGCCAAGAAGAAGGCCATATGGGCACTGGTAGCTCAGCGGGTTAGTGCCGTGGGAACAACACCCCGCAATGTGAGACAGTGCCGCAAGCGGTGGGACGATCTCCGGCTCAGAGTCAGGAGCATTCTATCGGCAAACAGAAACCTGGCCATGGCAACCGGGGTAGGATCGGAGTCCCCTATCAAATTGCAGCCATGGGAGGAAATCTGTGCCTCCACCATCGGAATGGTGAGCATAGAAGGAGTAGGAGGAATGGAGAGAGGAGCCCCGACGTCAGGCGATGCAGGTAGGTGGCTCAAATCAAGCCATGCAAAATTCACCAAAGTCCATTCATGTGAAGTACAATGTTGCCCCATAGTGCAAATGCAACACATCAGCAGGAGACTGCCCACAGATACATCCGATCTCCACCCTGTACACATGCTGTATGCACACCCTAACTGCAGGCACCCACATACCTCCATGCTACTTCCACACAAAAGGGAGACAACCTGTTTTCCCCTGCCTCAAATGTGCCACATGTACTAACTGATAAGATGTCAGTCGTCACAATGCCCGCCCAATGTCCACAGACCCATCAATAACACTTTCCCTCCTTTGCTCCACCACAGGCTCCAATTCCGACCTTGAGGATGAGGACACCACTACCTCCACACCCACCAAGAGGCCCAGGACAACTGTGCCAACACCACAACCCTCCACCTCTGCCGTCCCGAGGAAAGCCCCACAGCAGCCAAAATCCATGCCAGGAAAACAGGACAGGGCACTGACAGCCACCCCAGCAGGCAGCACAGAAGCAGCAGCAGCAGCAGACATCACCCAAATCGTGCCCACAGAAGGGACGGGCTCTGCTGCAAGCAGCACTATTGGGGAAACTGCTGCCTTCGCAGCCTCCTCCGATAGCGAAGCAGGGATCATTGAGGAGTTTGATGTCGGAAGCCCCACTGCCCACCCTCATTCCCCCTACCTGTCCCTAAGCAGCCCGCATGCGGGTGCTACACAGGGGCAGTCAGAGGATGACGATTGGCCAGGCACTCCATCCCCGCTGCAGGAGGTGAGCAGCCCAATGGGAACACCACTGCCATTAGCTATGGGCCAGAAAGAACAACTAAGCCTGGAGGAGATCATCACCCGGCAGCAGCAACTATCCTCGCTCCTCAATGAGCATGTTGCAGAATGTGGGGGGTCAACGGCAGCAGTGGAGAAATGTGCGGAGACAGTGAAGGCTGCTATAGAGTCCTCCACGAAGGACATCTGCGCAGAACGCGCCGCTGTGCGGCACGTCATCACTGAACTTGTGCAGACAATTCGGGACATGCGTCCAAATGAGCAGGCAGGAACCTCCTCGGCTGCCAGCTCGACACCAAGCAGCCAGGGGGGAGGGGGGAGTGGGTGTGTTGGGGAGTTCAGGGGGGAGGGGGGAGTGGGTGTGTTGGGGAGTTCAGGGGGGAGGGGGGAGTGGGTGTGTTGGGGAGTTCAGGGGGGAGGGGGGAGTGGGTGTGTTGGGGAGTTCAGGGGGGAGGGGGGAGTGGGTGTGTTCAACAAAATCACTTTCACAATACACTTTTCATATTTGCACAAATCAGATGTGTGGACATTGCTCATTGCGTATGTGTGATTTATTGGTAAACAGTCCCCAGTGTCCATATAACAGACGCACACAGTGCCACAATCGTCATCTCCAGGTGACACCCCCCATTCGCGTGTGCTAGAATAATTGGTTGATCAGAGTACTACGCATTTCACGCCCCTCCTGTGCATCGCCGCCTCCATGAGGTGCTGCCGAATCCCCTCCTTCCTCATCCTCATCGACAGGTGGTTGCAGTTCAGCATCAGGGGGCAGGGGCACATTGCGTCTGACGCACATATTGTGTAGCATGACACATGCCATGACGATCTTTGCCATCTTCTCATGGCGGTACAGGAGTGCCCCACCAGACCTGCTGAGGCAGCGAAACCGTGCCTTCAATAGGCCAATAGCCTGCTCAATCACCACACGGGTACGTGTATATGCAGGGTTGGAGTCCTCCTCGTGCTGGTTCTGTGGGTTCCGGACTGGTGTAAGGAGCCACCCCTTCAGGGGGATAGCCAGCATCACCTGTATGTGGGCGAGAATGTATGTGTCAGTCATGACGTCTATTTCAAAACATGACGTGCCACCATGGCTTGCATCCAACTGTTACTTCGGACCTCTTTTGAATTCACTAATTGATTCACACTATGCGACCAGTATATGCTCATGGCTCCTATGGAATGTGGTGCATGCCATCAACCAATGTATGCAGGGGGGTCAGGTGCCTTGTGAGTGTCCATCCACTGTGTTCGTTCATGCCGTTTGTTTTGGTGGGCTGGCACGTGTCCTGTGAGGTCAACGCTCACATCATTGCCCCAGTGAGCAATACTGATGTTGATAGGGACATTTGTGGGCCTTGCTGTCTGTGTGATGGTGTGTTGATGTTTCTGTCCGTCATGTGCCTCATTCGTGCGCAGTTATGGGGACAGGCCTTTCGGTGGATGGTGTCTGGTGACGTGCATGTAGGTGCATTTCGTTGAGGTCAATGTGGTGTGAATTGGTACAATGCACTTGCAGATGGTTGTGTCGATGTTGGGGCACACCTTCATTCACGTGGTGGGGCTGCATACATCGGGCATTAGGTTTAGTGGTGTCAGCTGAGGTTTGTGCTGCTTTAGGGTATGATCTGGCTCCGTTGTCTCTGCTACTCACAGCCAGGTGGGGTATTCAGTAGGGGTGGAATGGCGGTTGGTGTTTGTGTGTCATGTATACGATGGTGTTGATGGTGTCCTGGTCCGAACGGTACAGGGTGTGGATCTGCTCAGCGGTGGGGTTGAGTGGACTGGCTCTGATGCGTGGGATTGTGGGCTGCCTGCGTGGTGCCACTGGCTGTGCTGGTGGGGCTTGCTGTCCCTGCCTTGCCCTCCTTCTCCTCCTGCGTCTCCTCTGTGCAGCCTATTGTTGTTGTTGTTGTAGTTGAAGTTGTAGCACTTGCATTGCTATCAGGTCCTCCAGCCCCAACATTGCTAGTCCTATTGGAATCATTGTGGAGTGTGACTGAGTCTGGGAAGGGGTTGGGTGTGCTCTTTATGTACTTCCTGACTCTTTTTGCCTCCACCTGTGCTGTTTCTGTGCGCCTGTGGCAGCTGGATTCACTGCACAAGGCCCTTTACGGTTGGTTCGCGATGGCGTAATTAGCACCATGGCGGTAAGGTACTTAACGGGCTGGATGATGGCGTTAGTTGAATGTCCGCTTGGGTCGGCATTCGCGTACCTTTACGCCATGGCGCTAAGTACGGTGTGGGAGGTCGCGTGCGCGCGCCATTGGCGCAGTTAGCGGCAGCGTTAACTACGATGCCGCTAATGGCATCGTAGTTAACGGTCACGGGTCATGATCGGACCTACCGGAAAACGATGGCGGTAACCATTTACCGCCATCGTTTTTCACTTAGCGCCACGGTCGTAATGAGGCCCTTAGTGTCTTTCAGTCCAAATTTACTTAAACTGCTGAAATCCACAGCTCAGCCAGTCTTGTTATCAACCTTCAAGTCACTTCAGAATATAACTTTAGATTGTATCCACCTCTCAGTAAGTCTTTCTTTGGCCAGCTTTGGGATCATTTATTCAGTTTTACACAAATGTCTGGTGTTGTTTTAAAACGCCGGCTTTCTGATAGTGGTGAGCACTGGTAATGCAACCATTTTGGGGATTTTTCTTGGATTAATGCATTCCAAACAGGAATGGTTCTTACATGGTAGTAAATCCTTGCTTAACATTGTTTTGATGGGGCTCCTTACAGTAAAATGGTTATGTGGAACCCCACAAAAGGGTTGAATCTTTAAAGTGGTCTGGTGAGCCACGATTTCAGCAACTTTTTAACATCAGTAACAGTGGATTTTGTTAACAAAGATCTTTCTTTACTCTGGTGGGTGGCAAGTTAGGTAACCATTTTGGTGTGCGCACAAACTGCGTGGTTCTCCTGGATTCTGGCGCACTTGTGGGCTTTTTGGCCATCTTGGGTTTTCTAAGCCCACAGCACCAAATGTTGCAGCATGATAGCTCAAACGTGGGTCAGGACACCCAACAGTAAATAGGCACACACGATTACACCAATGCCATGCAAGCCGTTAGCACTTAACACTATCAGTTCTGCAGAACTCTTCATAGGTACGGTAACAAATTCAGCGTACAAGTGTCCTATCACTCAAAAGGACGTCCAGTGCAAAGGTCCGTAAAAGATTTCAAGATTTCTGCAGGCACATTCATGTAAATGAGCACCCATCCCCCCAAAGTGGAGATAAGAAAGCTTTTTCGACTGTTTGAGTAATAAGTGCCTCAGCGCATGGTATGTGCCACTGAGCGGCCATTACGTTCCTTAGAAGCATACTGTTTTTTTCCCATCCCCTAACATCAAGTGGCCCTGCAGTGAAATGTGCTTGCAACGTTCTCATTTGCCCATATCATATATTGTAATATCAAAACAGGAACTCTCTGCTTTCCTTCCGACAATGCAACAAAATGTTTTCCTCACTAACCCACCTCCTACACAAATCATAAAAATATGCCACCAAAAGCAGCATTGATTGTATTGTATCAACTGAAAGCAACTTTCCAAAAGATCACTGTCTGCACTGCTGTACTTCTGTCCAAGCTGCACTATTGCAACAGGCTCTTTGTAAATCTGCCCGCTTCAATTCCCCACCCTTTGGAACTCATCCAGAAGAGGAGTGTGCAACTTGGGAAGGTATCTCTCCTGCACTGAAATATCTCCAATAGCTCCCTCATCCGCCTCCAACTCCCTCAGGGTCAGTCGCTTCTGCAAGAAACCAAGTGGTGGTAGATGCTTTTTTTGCCCTGGGGCCTCCTTCTGCAAAAAGCCTCCTTGCCTCCCTGAAACGTGAGGAGAAACATGGTTGGTTACGGAAGCACCTCAAAGCCTTTCTCCTAGTGTCTGCTTTTTCTGCTCATCTCCCCCCTGACTGCCTTGCGTACACTTAATGTGCACTAGTTACCTGGCGACAGATGGACACCTGCACGGCCTTTCTAGCAAACTCCACACTTGGGGACTGTTTTTTGTATCCCTAACAGTTCCTCCACCACTTGATGTGTGCACTCATCTGTGAACTTGGCATAATTGGACCATATTTTCACTTATTACCATGTGTTCTTCCTACCATGTACTGTACCTTCCCCTCCCTCCACCCATACACTTGGCCAGTCTAAGTGACACCTGGCCTAGTAGGGTTGTTGTCTCTGTGTCCCCACTGTTCCCCGCCCCTTGCTTCATTTTGCTTTGCTGAGCGTGTGTATTGGTGCACTACGAATGCCATAGCATACAAATCCACATCATATGATATTATACACACAATGCATTCATAACAGTAGGATGCCTGCCACTTACAGTGTATACTGCACATTTTTGTTTTGTTGTCCCCAGTACCGCACTTACTTCGCACTTTTCAAAAACATTGCTCAAAAGGAGCACTGCATGCATGTTCCATATTTCAAACAAATACATACAGTTCATGCATACACCCAGAATGCCTGCCCCTTACCTTGCACACTTCCACTGTATCCTCCTGCATTTATTTGTACAAAGTGACCTTCTGCGATAGTGTTTGCATACACACTTGAACCACAAACCTTATAGAGCACTGTCTTTCGCTCCACTGTTTCATTTCCATGGCTCCCATCCTGAAAATGGCTGGATGTTGCACGTGTAAGCGTGAAAGTACAGCGTAATCCACTGTGTTTTTGTGGTAGGGAGGGAGGGGGCGGGTGCAGGTTTTGGGTTGGATTTTAAAGTAGGGTAGGGTTTTGAGTCTGTAGTAATGTCTCACAAAATATATGTTTTTTTTATTTTTTATTTTTTGTCCTGTTTTTGTTATGTACGTGCTTGCATATAATTTATTTTTTATATTTAGGTCTTTCCATCACTTTCTGTTTGCTTGTTCTCCTGACATTTGTACGCACTGAAAGTTCACGCTTCTCTTACATTGCTACAGGATTCTCTCCAATGCTTCGTGAAGAGTGGCAGACAAAACAGCATTGCCAATGGAGGTTAAAAAAATGCCATTTCCTTGGAACCACTGCAAATCCTGCTTGTTAATACTGTCATAGTCGGTGCAGAACATCCCAGCACTGCACATAAAGTCACACATGGTTCTGTTTATGAAACACCTCCTGACCTCTGGCTGCGGACAAATTACACTGGCATGGTCCCAAGCACCTCTTGGTGGTATGGATGACAAAATGACCTTGGCACTGGGAAAAATCTGCATCACTGCTGTCATCAACTTCTTGAGGTGATGGAGCAAACGTGAGCACAACATGTACCCCAAATGTAGTCCTCCATAATGCACGACCACAACATCCAGAGTACCGACAGAGGCGACTCATGTACAAAGGAGAACCATGGCACTGAAACACCACTCATAGACTGTGCCCCAAAAAGCCTCCACTCCTTCCAACTGAAAGTTAGTATCAAAACCTCTTTCCACAGCATACCTGTGCAGATCTTGCACAAAGCTATCACCCACTATCAACACTCAGCATCTGTCCATCTCTGCCAACCTAACGGCATCGAAGTTTGGGTAAATATGTCACTGCCCCTTCCTGTGAACCACACCCTTGACACCTCATTGGATAATCCCCACAGTTCCATTTGCGAAGGCACCATGCTCAGAAGGGCAGGATGTGGCATGTGCGCTTTCCCAGCTGCAGCGAGGGCCACACCCTAGTAAAGCAGACAGAATACTTCTTCCCTTTGCACTGGAATTTTTCCAACACTCCCTCATTGGCTGCTGTGAAATTTTCAAACACGCATGCACCAATCACATAATAAACCTCTGCATTGTACACTATCATTTCTGTACACAACTCCATATTTACCATTAAACACTCTCAGTGCATGTTCCGTTTGCTTCCAAAGCCCATCCACCAGAAACCTCTGCTAAAGAATGCACTATTTCAGCATCCACAAAGATCCTGAGGCACACCTAGCACACCTTTGGCTATACACACAACAGTCCAGCCCTTGCCCACACCCAGCACAACACTATGGATCCATGCATGCGACCATGTGGGCAGCTACCATTATGCACAAACGTAACATATGTAGCAGCACTACCCAACTCCCCCTCACCATAAAACACCCAATCACAAAAATAGGTCACAATTAGCAAACTCCACAAATATACCAGAGCTTCCACTGCCCCTACCAACTGCCCTTCACAAAGTATTGTGTCACTGCCACCCTCACCACAACATTTTCCCAACATTGAGCCTACTTCAACAAATCTGCACACAGCAGAGTAACCAAGCACATATAAGCTGCACTTTAACCATACTCACAGTATAGAAATATTGCACCCTGTGGCCACACTGCACAACTTCTCACTGTACCATATCCTGCCGTACACCAAATAGTGTAGCATGTTCCAACTATTACCACAACCATGTAAAGCACAATACATGCTTTTTAACTCACTTTTGCCGCTGTAGCATATCTACAATGTGCTCCACACCCATTCTCCAAAGATCACCACCCTGTGCCTGATGCACTGTCAAACCTGCATTCCTGAAGTGGGTGTGCTCCTCAGACATATTCACTGCACCGTAATGCAACCATGCATGTGAGCATGTCACCAACTACCACAATGCACATATGCACCATTGGCACCAGTACTCCTACCCAAACTCTGCAACTCAATGGAGCTGTACAGCATAAAATGCAACCATTACCATAATCTGCAAATATAACACTGTCTCCAGCACTCCTATGCACTTTCATTCACATACTATGGTTTTATCGACTTCCATTCACAAAATACTGTGTCACTGCCAACCTAACCACAAAATGTTTACAACATTGCCCCTACTCCAACCAATCTACACACAATACACTATCCAAGCACATATAAGCTGCACTTCAACCGTACCCTCTTCCATACTGACAGTATGCAAACACTGCATCCAGTGCCCACACTGCGTGACTTTTCACTGTACCATCTCCAACCACACATCAAAATCCTTACCATGTTCTAACAGTGACCTCACCTGTGAAACCTAACATACACGCATGGCAGCTCACTTCTGCTGCTCTATGGCATCTGAAATGTGCTCCACAACCATTCCCTACAGGTCACCATCCTCTAATTGGTGCAGAGTCAAAAATGCATTACTGCCATTGGTGTACTCAAGTCCTAGGCTCTTGAGTGCACGGCCTATGGCTTACAGCCTTCGACCATGCACCCAATAGTCTAGGCCTTGAACAGACCCATTGCAACGTAATCCCACCATGCATGTCACCATGTTACCAACAATGACAATCCACATACAAACCACTGCCGCCAGCACTCCTACACAAACTGTTCACCGCCATGGAGCTATACAGCAAAAATAATTGCAACCGACACCCCATGCACTTTCATTCACATACTATGGGCGTATCCACTTTCATTCACCGAGTATTGTGTCACTGCCAACCTACCCACATACTGTTTGCAACATTGGCCCTGCTCCAACCAATCTGCACACATCACATTTTGAAAGAACCACCCTCAACCGGAGCAGAGTCAGACATGCATATCTGCGGTTCACAAAAGTTCACAAAAGTAAGCTTTTGTGAACTTTATTTCGGTTGGTAAGATACATTCAGTGCTGGTTTTGGTTCCATATTTTTACGACCTATGTAGGAGATGGGTAAGTGCAGAAAGAAATGTGTAGCATTGTCGGAAGGAATGAAGAGAGTTCCTATTTCGATATTACAATGGTGATATGGGTAAATGAAAATGTTGACAGCATATACCATTGAAGTGCCACTTGACGGAAGGGAATGGGACAAAAAACAGTATGTTTTTTAAACACATAATGGATAGGTTGTTATTAGAGCAAAGTAAGTATAATGTTCCTTTCAAGTACTTGTGGCACAGAATTTGATAGGTTTTTCTTAGGGCATCTGAACCGTAATGTTGCTTTAACAACTTTTTTTGTCAATGAAATTTCATAGCTTTTTAGTAGGGTACTTTAACACTAATGTTCATTTACCATAGTTTTTTTCAGTAAAGGTGATAGGTTTTTACTAGTGCAACTTAACCATAACGTCCCTTTTTCATAGGTTTTAACAGGATACCCTTAGTTTGTAATATATATTGGTGTTTTCCGTTGGCAATTCTTTTTCTATCCATATGTTGATCCTTGGCTTGTTTGTCTTATTTTTCACCTTATTTAATTGGTGTTGTTGTATTTGTGTTTTAGACTTATCCCTGTCTAATATTTTTAGCTGCTGTAGCACGACTGTATGGGACCAGAGCATTTTATTGTTTTTTCTTATTATTTTCTTGTAGTCCTTCTGCCCTTTTACTTTTTGTTGTTCCGCCTGCCTTTCTACGTTGTTCTACAGTTGCCCCTTTTAGATTTGTACACTTGTACTAATAGCTGCTTCCATCTACCCTCTACATTTCTTATCCCTTGTTTCTCCAGCCCATGTTAGTAATATGACCATGGGTATTCTTTATATCCCTCATTCTTTTTGGCTAGCCATGGACCGTGTGATTTCATATGTGTTAATGCCGCCATTTTCGGCTTTGCAAGTTTGCACACTTCGAGGTTGCTATATAAATTATTTTCTGATGGTGATACTTTGCAATTTTGCAATTTTAGATCCTGTCATTCTGGCCCGGCATATTTGCACATTATTATGCTGCTATGCACTTGCACTTTATTCCATCCTTTACTGGGGCCAGAATGTTGTCTCCTTCCTATTTATATATTTTTATATCACAACCTTGTCCTTGTACATCTGCGCCTCATTATGCTGCTACAATTGCTTGCACTTGCACTTTATTCCATTTGTCAGATTGTCGCAGTCTGCATTTCTATATATGCTATTATTGTCACCATGGCCTTGCATTTTTGCACATCATTTTGCTGCTACAATTGTTTGCACTTGCACTTTATTTTTATCTCATTGGTACTAGAAAGCCATATCTTTGTCTAGCCATGATCTACATTTCTGTGATATGTTTCTCTTTTAACATGGGGTTGTGACATGGTGTATTTATATTCCTATTCAATCGTATAGATGGGTTTTTCTCAGCTTTTCTTATTGTGGGCGGTAATACTATTTATTCTACTGTGTATATATTATGATTTGCTTTTTTTATCAATATTGTAAATTATATTGGTGGAACTATGGAACCATGGGTTGCTTGGCATTGAAGGTGTGGTCCAGATTACATGTCATGTACACTTTGACATGACGTGCGTCCAGTGTATTAATTACTGTTTTGCATCTTGGCCCACATTGCCGATTATCTGTGCCTTTCCACTTCATCATGGCCGCCGCTCATTACATTTTTCCAGGCACCCATTGAGCTCCATTGAAATAGCAAAAGGACTACATTTGACAAACTACAAATATGCTCCGGTCCTCTGTCTCTTCACGTGATCAAGCACTCAGTTGAGTGCGAAACGAGTTGTGTGTGGGTCGCGCTCATGGGCATCCTGCCTCTGTTTTTGCTACTGCCTTCCAGCTGTTTTTTTTTACTTGTGGTTTGTTTTATCATGAAATATTAAAGAACATCTTTTTTCAGACCTACACTTTGTTGTGAGCTGTGCTCCTTGTCTTTCATTGACTATGGCCATTTAATCGGCCGCAGAGAGTGCGGTTCATCTTTCCTCTTTTTTCTGCAAGATTTTTAACACGGCACGCACCGTGTCGAATCAGCACCATTTCCTTAACTGTGGCGCGCTTCTGCTCAGGGGCGTTTTTCCGAGCAGATCCGCTGCCACTGGTGACAGATTATTCTGCTTACTGGATCTAAGTTGTACCCGCAGGGGAGAGGAGCCCGAGGAGCCCTGTCGGCTGGCTCGTGTGAAGCGTGCCGGAGGACGTGCAGATCCTGGCTGTGCGGTAGGTGTCTTCCTCGTGTCTTCCTCGTGTGCTTGTTTTTCTCCCCTGTCTTTCACCTGAATGGTATTGTACTTCTTTTCACTCCACACCAGCATTTTTTGTTGCCACCCTATACTGCTTTCTGTCAATAGTCAGGCATGCTGCAGCTTTGTCTCTGAGCTCAGCACATGTTAGCTCACATAATTTAGGTCTTTATTCCAATTTTTGGCTTTATTTATCTTACGGCTTGGTTCGCAGTGGCTTAACATGCAGGACGCCTGGGCAGCGGCTCGGCTCATTCAGGCCAAGGATCTGTTCAGTGAACAGCAGGAGATACCTATTTTCTTGCCTACTACATGGGCAAGGAAGACTAACTTAAACTGTAGTATGGAAATAACGTTACTTAAAGATATCGAGAAGCTGCGCAAGAAAGAGATCTCAAAATGGTGGGAGGAACACTCACTGCAGAATTATTTGGACATTGGACATGTACAAAGAGGATTGCGCATCATGACAATGCCATCCTTTGAGGATCAAGATCCCCTCATGCTCCAGGAATGGGGAGAAGCCAGTAAGGGCCGTTCTGCCCATTTTCTCACCATCCTAGTCAAATATGCCAAATCTGATCGAGTCATGGCTTTTGAAGAACTGGATAAGAAAGAAACCAAACTCAATAAGGTTCCCAGCACAGAGGAGGGCACGCAATTGTGCATAAAAATCAATGAGGCTTTGATTGCATACAAAGAAGATATGAAACAGCAAAAACATCGCAAGGGACAAACTAGACTATGTGACAGGAAGGATATTTACCTTTGCCAAACGTTTTGACTTTTTACGGAAAAATCCCGTCACTATGCCTGTATCTGCTGTGTCTGGCGATCTTGGCATCATTTCATCTGAATCAGATGTGTCAGCTTCTGAAAACGAAGAGCCAGCTGTCAAGCTGAATTTTTTAGACGAGATGCGGCTATTATGCCAAGACGGGAAAAATCAAAAACGTGGCAGAGGTCAAGGCAAGCCAAGAGGAAGAGGAAAAGGACAGAAATCGTGAAAAGGACTCGCCGAGGCCGGCGTGGCAAATGGCTCAGGCGTAAATCAGGAGAGCAGATCAATGCGCTCTAGAGCCAAAAAATAACTATTGACACCATGAAGCTCTGCCAAATTATTAATTTGTCCTCTCATGTACTTACCAAGCCTCAATCCTCGGTCCTTTCTCTCGGTCTCAACTTTTGCCCCACCAAGGCTTTTGACTATGTGCAGGCACGTCTTGACTTAGACAAATTTTTTCGCAAGATAAAACTCAAGAAATTCTTAAGCATAAATCCCACGATCACCTAGCCCTCTCTGCATCATACTGGCCGCACCAACCTCCTTATTTTGGACATCCCATCGCTCATGGATCTCGCTTGTCTGGAAGACGCCCAGTTTGATTCCCCTAATGTTGATGTTTCGGATTTTGACATCAACCCCAACTGGGACATACACACCAAGCTCAAGAACAAATCCAAATTCAATTCACAGTTTTACACAGGTGGGTTTATTGAGGCGTTCTATGATTTATGTGTCAGTGATGTAAGAAAATTACGGACAAGTACTGACAGTGCCAAATACAATCTCACTGCCTCACAACTACAGGCCATAGGCAAATTACCAAATCTGCCCAATATTGTCATCAAGCAGGCCGATAAGGGGTCTAATATAGTGATTCAAGATAGAATTCACTATGTTTCGGAAGGCCAATCGCCAACTCAAGGACCGACTGTGTTATGCTAAACTATCCAAAAATCCTTTTCTTGATATACAGTCGGAGCTTAATAATCTTTGTACCAAATGGACTGATAATGGCCTCATTGAAGAGGATCTAGTTAAATTCCTCATTCTTTCCTGTCATACCGTACCTACTATCTATTTCTTACCCAAAACACATAAATCTCTCACTCACCCACCTGGGAGGCCATTGTCACGTTATGTGGTTCTCTCCTTGAGCATTTGGCACAATTTATTGATGAGACTTTGTTTCCTTTTGTTTCAGTTTTGCCGTCTTATTTGCAGGACACCAAGGATTTTCTGCAACATATCACTGATACTCCTTGGGAGGAGGGTTTCCTTCTGGCTACCCTCGATGTTGTATCCCTTTATACATCTATTGACCATCAAGTGGGAATGGGAGGATGCAAATATTTCTTGAAGACACGTTCATTGAATTATCATGGCCATAGCTCCATGATTTTGGAGATGTTCTTTTGTCTTACGAATAATGTCTTTTTGTTCGATGGTGCCTTTTATCGGCAAGTCAGGGGAACTGCTATGGGCAGTACTTTTGCCTCATCGCATGCCAATCTGACGATGGGGTTGTGGGAGGCTACCTTTCTACATGATTTACTTGTGTCCAGTTTTCCTACCCAAATTGTCACTTGGTGGCGCTACATCGACGATGTATTTGTAATTTGGAAGGGTACCGAAATTGATTGGCTACAGTTTGTGAAAAGTATCAATACTAATGTGGCGAGAGTTTTTATCTTGATGTGGTGGTAACTCTAGATAGATCTGGCTTTCACACAGTACTGCACAAAAAACCATCCAATACCGGTTTACCTCTGCATGCCACCTGTTGTCATCCTGTGTCATGTAAAAGAAGTATTCCTTAGGGCGAATTCATCCGTTACCGCAGGAATTGTACTGATTTGGCATCGTTTGATTACTACTGTGCCCTAGCGGCCACCGATATCCTGCAACAAGGCTATACCAAAAGAACCATTGAAATGGCCTACACCAAAGCCCGTGGACTCTGTAGAGATAAACTATTGTATGGCGCTAAATCAGACAAGGCTATAACGGATGATGAACCTAGACTTATTGTCTCCTTTGATAATGCTTCTAACAATGTTCGCAGGATTATTGAACGACATTGGCGTGTTTTTATCCTGGACAAAGATCTATGCCCCTTACTCTCTAAACGTCCCATCATTACGTATAAAAGAGTACCATCGCTCAAAGACAAGCTAGTTTCCAGCTTTCTGCCACCCATTGATAAAAGTCCTTCCCTTTCCAATTGGTTGGCGGTCTCCCCCATTGGCTCTACCAAATGTACTAAATGTAAAGTGTGTGCTCATGCCACTCCTTGCAAATCTTTTTTACATCCGGTCACTAAATGTAATCAAATCATTAATTATTCCATCAATTGTGACACTGCTTCCGTTGTCTATGTCCTCTCATGTTCCTGCATGAAGTGGTACTTTGGGAGCACTACATGTAAGCTCAAACTAAGGATTCTCCAGCATTTTAGGGCGATTAAAAACTCTGATCCCGCATACCCCATGGCCAAACACTTCTGGCGGAAGATGAGAACGACTTAAATTTGCTTACGTTTTTTGCTGTGGCACACATTCCTATTCATCCTAGAGGTGGAGACCGTGTTTTAAAGCTAAGACAATTGGAAACTCGATTTATCCTGGACTTTGATACTAAGTTTCCCAATGGACATAATCTCGATGAGGAGCTCTACACGTTTTTGGGCACTTAAGCTGGGTTGATTTGTTTAACTTCTGCTATGTACTTTCTTGCATTTATGCATCTTGATCTCTTTTTGGTTTAGGTGTTTTCCGTTGGCAATTCTTTTTCTCTCCATATGTTGATCCTTGGCCTGTTTGTCTTATTTTTCACCTTATTTAATTGGTGTTGTTGTATTTGTGTTTTAGACTTATCCCTGTCTAATATGTTTAGCTGCTGTAGCACGACTGTATGGGACCAGAGCTTTTTATTGTTTTTTTCTTATCATTTTCTTGTAGTCCTTCTGCCCTTTTACTTTTTGTAGTTCCGCCTGCCTTTCTAAGTTGTTCTACAGTTGCCCCTTTTTGATTTGTACACTTGTACTAATAGCTGCTGCCATCTACCCTCTACATTTCTTATCCCTTGTTTCTCCAGCCCATGTTAGTATTATGACCATGGGTATTCTTTATATCCCTCACTCTTTTTGGCTAGACATGGACCATGTGATTTCATATGTGTTAATTTCGCCATTTTCGGCTTTGCAAGTTTGCACACTTCGAGGTTGCTATATAAATTCTTTTATGATGGTGATACTTTGCAATTTTTGCAATTTTAGATCCTGTCATTCTGGCCCGGCATATTTGCACATTATTATGCTGCTATGCACTTGCACTTTATCCCATCCTTTACTGGGGCCAGAATGTTGTTTCCTTCCTATTTATATATTTTTATATCTCAACCTTGTCGTTGTACATCTGCGCCTTATTCTGCTGCTACAATTGCTTGCACTTGCACTTTATTACATTTGTCAGATTGTCACAGTCTGCATTTCTATATATGTTGTTATTGTCACCATGGCCTTGCATTTTTGCACATCATTTTCCTGCTACAATTGTTTGCACTTGCACTTTATTTTTATCTCATTGGTACCAGAAAGCCATACCTATGTCTAGCCATGATCTACATTTCTGTGATATGTTTCTCTTTTAACATGGCGTTGTGACATGGTGTATTTATATTCCTATTCAATCGTATAGATGGGTTTTTCTCAGATTTTCTTAATGTGGGTGGTAATACTATTTATTCTACTGTGTATATATTATGATTTGCTTTTTTTATCAATATTCTAAATTATATTGGTGGAACTATGGAACCATGGGTTGATTGGCATGGAATGCGTGGTCCAGATTACACGTCATGTACACTTTGACATGACGTGCGTCCAGTGCATTAATCACTGTTTTGCCTTTTGGCCCACATTGCTGATTATCTGTGCCTTTCCACTTCATCATGGCCGCGGCTCATTCCATTTTTCCAGGCACCCATTGAGCTCCATTGAAATAGCAAAAGGACTACATTTGACAAACTAATAATATGCTCCGGTCCTCTGTCTCTTCACGTGATCAAGCACTCAGTTGAGTGTGAAACGCTTGTGTGAGGGTCGCGCTCGCGGCGTCCTGCCTCTGCTTTTGCTACTGCCTTCCAGCCGTATTTTTTTACTTGTGGTTTGTTTTATCATGAAATATTAAAGAACATCTTTTTTCAGACCTACACTTTGTTGTGAGCTGTGCTCTTTGTCTTTAATTGACCATGGCCATTTAATCAATTTGACTCATGCGATAGATTTGGCTGAAAGTTTGCAGGCAATCTTGTACAGCCACCCCACCCCCCCTTCAGTTATTAAGAAAACAAGAAAATTGACTTTTGGCCTACTCCCTATTCAATTTTTCCATGGACAAAACAAACAGGTTAATTTCTGCTCAACTGCACAGCCAATACTGCTAGACAGATTTTGACCAAGTTTGAAATAACCTGGGCACGAAGAGTTGACTTGTGATCCTTTTATGGTTTGGGGTAATTCTCTCTAGTACTTTTAAATATTTGATTTAGAAGGGGCTCCCCATTCTCCAATATCGGCCCAGCTACATTGAGCATCCAGGGGTTTAGGGTGTTTATAAACTAAACAGCTGCTATCTTTTTTTTTTCTCAATGCGAGTGATAACCAGGTTATAGCTAGGGTGTCGTAAAGGAAAAAGTAGAACAATACCATTTGCAATGATATAATATGTTATGATATGATATGATAGGATATGATAGGAAATCATATCTTCCAACTTTCAGTGTTACACAGGTAACACCCAGCTCTCTTTCAGGCTCCTCTCAGCCTACTCTTCTCCCTCGCTCATTCCTGTCTATCCGCGATTCAGGATTGATGCACCTCCAACGATCTCTCGCCTAATACCAGTAAGACGGAGATCCATCTCATTGGGACCCCCACTTCTGCTTTCCGCCTCTCACTCTGCCTGCCTTCCTTGGGCCCTCTTCCTTCATCTTCCTGTGAGGCAAAAAACTGTGGTGTCATCTTCGTCTCTACTCTCCCCTTATTTATTATTTTTTACATTTGTATAGCGCACAAACAGCCCTTGGTCATTGAGGCACTGTTACTTGCAGGGAACTTAGTTACAGGGGGTACAGATACAGGTAAGTAATGCATTTACATGTTATACATAATACAGTAGGGTGCATCTTATAAAACATTTTGCAGGTTACCAAGAGATGCGTTTCGCAAATAAGGGTGACGAGTGAGATGCCCATCAGGTGAAAAGTGCTGTTTTCATTGCTTTGTGGGAAGCCATGAGAGATACCTCGCTTCGCAGAATAGGAAGTAGGGTATTCCAGTGTGAAGGTGCAAGGTAGGGGAAGCTGGCGCCACCTGCTCTAACTCTTTTTACCAGGGGCATGCTCAGCATGTTGGCGTATGGAGTCCTGGTGGGTCTTTTAGAGATGGAGGGGTGGATCCTTTGAGATAGGTAGTCAGGTGCGGAGAGGTGGATGCACTTATGGGTCAGTGTCAGCGCTTTGAATATGATTCTCTCTTTTGTTGGGAGCCACTGGGCTGATTTTCTGGCAGCTGTGATGTGCTCTCTTTTGGAAATGCCTTGAGCTGAACGGAGCACATTGTTCTGGATGACTTGCAGTCTTTCCAGGTTTTTGGTGGAAGTCCCCAGGAAGAGTACATTGCAATAGTCTAGCCTAGAGCCTGTGATGGCTCTGGCTATCTTAGTGCAGTTCTCCTTGGAGAGGAAAGGCTTAGCGGTGTAAATCAGTTTAGCATGGTACGCAGCTCAAGAGGCAATTGCGTTGACTTGTCTATTCATGGAAAGGTTGGAATCCAGATAGACTCTGAGAGTTTTCACTGCGTCAGATACTGGAATTTTGATGGAGTCGATGGTGAAATGGCTAAACTGAGTGTCAAGGTTTTTGAGTGTGTCAGAGGATCCTACCAGGAGGAGTTCTGTCTTGTCAGAGTTAAGGCATAGTCTGTTGGTTGCCATCCATGTCTGGATGGTGTTGTAGATGTTGTTGAGTGTTGTAGAGTCTGTGTTATAGTTCCCTGTGAGGGTGACGAGGATTTGGGTATCGTCGGCGTAGTTGGTGTAGGAGATACCCAGTGCATCGAGGATGAGGAAGAGAGGGTGTGTAAAGATGTTGTAAAGAGTAGGAGAGAGGCAAGATCCTTGCAGCACTCCACATAGCATGGTAGTGGGTGAGGCGGAGGCTGAGTCAGAAAATACTTGCATGGTCCTGCCTTCCAGGAAGGAGGTAATCCAGGCGGTGGTGTCAGGGTAAAATTTAGCCGTGGAGGAGCGGTGTTGGCAGAGGACGTTGTGGTCAATGAGGTCAAATGCT
The DNA here is from genome assembly GCF_040938575.1 of Ambystoma mexicanum. Lineage (NCBI taxonomy): Eukaryota > Metazoa > Chordata > Amphibia > Caudata > Ambystomatidae > Ambystoma > Ambystoma mexicanum. The sequence goes on from NC_090922.1 coordinate 1,401,400,088, forward strand.
GCAGAGATGTCAAGAAGTAGTAGTAGGGCTGGTTTACCTAGATCTCTGGCATCGTCCGTCTGATTTTTTAAGTCAAGTTGGGCGGTTTCTGTCCCATGCCTTGGCCGAAAGCCGGATTGGCGTAGCGCTAGAAGCTTGTTTCCTCAATGAAGTGTTGCACCTGCAGGTAGGCTATTTTGTCCAGTATCTTGAGTAGGAATGGGATGGTGGTGATGTGCCTGTAGTTGTTGGGAGAGGTTGGGTAAAGTGTTGTTTTTTTTAGGAATGGTCAGACCCAAGCTTCCTTGAGGCAGGAGGGGACTTTCCCTGTGGCAAAGGAGGCATTGATGAAGGCTGTCAATAATGGTGCTAGGGTATCGGCACAGTCCTTGGTAATTGTGACAGGGCAGGAGTCACCCTTACAGTTGGGCGGCTTTATGGTTCTCATGATGTTGACCATTTCTTGCTCATGTATGGCCTTACATGAGAATAGCGGGGAGGTGTCAAGAGAGGGTGATGGAGTGGATGTAGGAGGGTTGGAGAGCGATTGTTTAGTGGCTTGGAGTGAATCCAGCTTGTTGCGCATGGCTGTTTGTATTTCATCACACCATATTTAATCATTTGGTAAAGTTTTGGGGGGCAGGTGTGGGTGTCTCTAGCTCTCTGAAGATAGAAAAAATGTCTTTAGTCTTGGATTTAGCGTCAGAGATTCTGGATGCAAAGGATTTGGATTTGACAAGAATGATAGCCTTCTTGTATTCTTTGGAGGAAGCTTTGAAGTGAGGTTTGTCTTTGTCAGAGTGGGAGGTTTGCCAGACTGTTAAGGTGGCCCGTTTTTCAGTGCAGAGTTTGGGGAGGTCTGGGGTGAACCAAGCATTAGCATGACTGGATGGTTTAGTTTTGTGAGGCTTGAGAGGGGCAATGGAGTTGACAGCTAGTTTGATTGCGGTGTCATAGGATAGGGCGAGGGCCTCAGGGTCAATGGAGAAGGGTGGTCTGAAGGTTGGCCCCTGGAGAAAAGGGAGTATCCTTTCTTTGGTAAGTTGGCAGGAGCTTCTTGCGTGGTCTGGAGGTAGGGGGAGAGAGGGAGGTAGAGGTATTTGTGGTGGGGATGCTGAAAGAGATAATATTGTGGTCAGACCAGGGGGTGGGGGTTTTGCCTGTGATGATGAGAGGACAGTTGTGTTGGGCAATCCAGTCCAGGGTTCTGCCTAGAGTGTGGGTAGGATCTGAGATAGTGTTCCTAAACCCTAGGGTCTCAAGGGCTGAATTAAGAGATTTGGATGCTAGATCTTTATTGTCGTTAAGGCCTAAGTTGACGTTACCAAGTAGGATGACTTTGGTGGGTTTCTTTAGGTTATCTGCAAAGAGGTGAAGACGAGGTGTATGGCGATGGTAGAGTGATGAGAGAGGGTAAGTTTCAGTTGGAGGTAGTTGGTGTTGTTGTTCATGGATTTATCAATCTTTTTCTAATGGATAGGCAGTCTTTTGCTTTTAGCGCTACGCCTCCACTTTTGGAGGGGCGATCTTATCTAATGATGGAGTAGCCTGGAGGGAGTGCTAGGGATAGTACCGTACCAGAGGCTTCATGCAGCCATCTTTCGGTGAACATGAGAAGGTCCAGGTTGTGGGTGGTGATGAGGTCATGTATGTCTAATGCATGTGCATTAATGGACCAGGCATTGACCATGGTGCACTTAAGGTGTGGTTCTGGGGTGACTAGAGGGGGATGTCTAGGTGGGATGGACGTGGAGAAGGTTGTGGAGGGGGCGTCAGTGGCTCTGGCATTAGTAGTATTAGTGGTCCCATTTGCAGGAGTGGGAGACACAGGCGCAGTGGCTTCAGTACAGTGCAATTCAAAATGGGGGCACTTAAATGTGGCATCACAGTGTTTGCATTGGGGATCCCATTTTCGGGGGTTGGGAGACACATGTGCAGTGACATTTAGTACAGTGCAATTCAGAATGGGGGCACTTAAATGTGGCATCACGGTATTTGCATTGGGGATCACAATTTCAGAAGTGGGAGACACAGGTGCAGTGGCATTCCTTCTCTTCTCACATCTCTGACCTCACCAAGAAGTCCCACTACCAGCTGCTCCTTCTTGGAGGTATTCTTCCTTGTGTCACTTTCCCCCAGAATGTCACTCTCTCCAGAGCCCTGGTTCTCTCTAGGCTAGACTACTGCAGCTGCCTCTTTCTCAATCTGCCTTCCTCTACTCTCCACCCTCTGCAATTAACCTAGAACAGGACTGCAAGACTTGCCCTTGGCCTCAATCAAACATATCTCTCCAGCACTGAAATCTCTCCACTGGTTCCCCCTGGCTGCACGGATGAAGTTTAAGACCCTCTGCATTGTCCACAAGGCTTTCTGGGGTCGAGGGCACACTACATCCAATGCTCTCTTCCAAGATACATTCCTTCTCGAGCCCTTCGCTCAACTACCTCCAACTCTCAGAGGGTCAGGCTCTTTGCTAGGCTTAGAGTGGGGGGTAGATATCTCTCTTCTGCAGGCGCCTCCCTCTGGAATGACATCCCTGCCCCTCTCAGACTTGAGCCAGACCACCTGAAATTTTGGATCCAGCTCAAGATCATCCTTTTTTCCTCTGCTTTCTCTCTCTTGCTCCCCGGCTGACCTGCCTGTCTGCCGCACTGACTGATTGTCCTCTGAGCATAATGGGTACCAGGATCCTTCATGATTGGTCTCCCCAGCACTGCCTCCAGGCCACCGCACACTTAGGGCTGGATCTGTAACCTCAACAGTCCCTGCCTCCTTGCACTTACCTAGAGACACACTGCCCTAGACGCACTTAATCAGAGCTTTGCTGCCAGGATTGCACTTCTCCCCTCTCCCTCTCCGTAGCACTTCTCCATCCCCCCTGCACTTTAGGCACATGCTAGGGTTGGTCCTCCTTCTTGTATGTATGAGGTGTGTTTTTCTGCTGTAAGGTAAGAAGGTGTTAGGGTTGGTCTTCCTTCCTGTATGTATGAGGTGCTTGGACTGGTGTCATCTTTGGAATGTAGGCTGTGTGTGTGGAATGTGAGGGTGGAATGTTTGTAGATGAATAATTTCTAGCCCAGGCAGTTGGAGATGTAAGCCTGGGTGTTGGGAGCCATTGGGCTCTTATCCTGATTCCTTCTAATCTCTCCATGGTACTGATGACATCTGATCTGTAACTAAAGAAGATATCAAAGTAACCTTGAAGAGTACCTTTCCTGTGTATCCAAAATGTCCTTAATGTGTGAACCCAATGACTGGGAAGCAGTCTTGACAAGTGGCAACAAGAAATGGTCTCAAGGAGGCCCCTTGGAGTGGATTACAAGAAGCAGGTACCTGTGTGCGAGAGAGGAGAGAAGAGACACTGCTACGGGGGATGCAGCCAAGAGGCATTAGAGTGACTGCTACAAGAGAAGGAGAGGCCACTGCTCCCCATTGACTGAGTAGTGCCCACCATCCAGGGCTGTGAGAGGCAGCCTGCCCCAGCGGACCCCTGGGACATAAGGGGACATGCGTGTCCAGGCAGGGTTGTATGAGGCTGCCCAAGAGTTAAAGAGAACTGAAGCACCCAGGGCTGCGTGAAGAAAAAGATACCCTGAGAGAAGAGAGAGTGTCCTGTTGGGCATCCAGGGCCTAGGAGGAGTGGCAACCATGGCTGAGTAAAACAGGCTGGGTTGTTACCCAGGAGTCAGCAAAGCCCTTGTCTATCATTGAAGAGACGGCCATAGTATGGGCTAAAGGGTGCCAAATAGCAGCAAAGAAGTGTATATGTCTCCCCTTTAGGTGACAGAGAGACTGTACTCAAGGAGGATGCATAGTTTCAGTAGGCGTTTATGAATTGTAACGTGCCTGTGAGTTCACAAATGACGGAGACTGCTGGGCTGCTATGTGGAGCAGGATTACAGAGGGGTGCCCACAGGCAGTGCCTCAGCGTGAAGGTCCTAGTGTGCTTCTTCACTTACAAGTGGGGAACTGAGGAAGAATGTTTGGCACTGAGAAAGTTTCTGAATTTTGCCAGTTTTATTTGGAGCATCAGGTGCAAAGTAAGTGGTTTAACAGTCGTTTCTGTGGGACATGAGTTATGGGTGATGTAAATTGGACGACCTGCCAAGATTGACAGATGTGCCACAGAGGTTTCAGTCCTCACGTATCCATTCTCACAATGATGATGTCAGCTAAGTGTCTGAGGGGGGGTTGCGATTCGTAGAATGCTGTGGCTGACGATCGGAGCTTGCAGGACGGTTCGTTGAGCTGCGCGCTGGTGGAGGTCATTGTCGGAGTAAAGCACCTGAGGGGTGCCAACGAAATCAAGAGGCAAGTGACGCCTGAGGTGACGTGACAAATGTTGCCGCGACGTGGGATGTGGGTCTACGCCGAGAAGGGAGGTGGAGTTGAAGACTTCTTGTTGCAAAGTGTTGGTCTAACCAGCAGCGATCGATGGCATTTATAAGAAGGGTTGTGGAGGTCTGACAAAATGTAGACGGGTGCGCAGCATTGACGAAAGACCTCTTATATTTCCATAAAGTGGTGTGTCATCTATAACAAGGACGTTATTTGTCGTACGGCATTCATCGCGTTGGTAATGACTTGGATGAACCAAGTCATCACGTTAGTAATGACTTGGATGAAGCCAAGTATTAAGGCTTGTTACGGACGCTATGGTGTTTTTTGTTGCAATACAGTTGGGTTTGGAGTCGGCATTTTTGTTAGCAAAGTATTTTGCCAGTAAGTATGTGGGTGTGAGATGGATGCAGTTCTTGGTAGTATGGTGTTGATTGCAGTCCTGCAGGGTTAAGGTGTTTAGTGTAACCTTTGAGGATTTTTAGGTGTTACGTTACAAGAAGGCAACAGAGACTTTAGTATGTGGCAGCAATCGTTTTAATATGAGTTTGCATTTTTATGTACCATGCAGAAGTGGTGTTATCTGGGTGAGTGAGTTTCATAAGTATGTGTGTGTATGTTGAGCTGAGATTGTAATGTACTTTGTAGTGTATCATAGGGCGATGCATGGCACGGTAGTGCTAAAATTTTGAGGATTTGCAGGTTTAGGGTTGCATTCTTTAGGAAACATTATCTGCAATTTGCAATGTATTTAATGTATCTTTTAATGTTTAGAATAACAACTTTGAGGCATTGTAGGATTGGCATGTTGCTTGTTGTTTTATTAGTGTTCAACCCAAGATTACTGCTGGATCGACTGCAGCGCTGATTAGCAGTGTAGCATTCTATGTAGGGGTTGTGTGTGTCTTGTGTCAGGCTGTATGTCGCAAGTTGATCAGTACGTTTGTGTTTAATGGTCATGTAAGGTTGTGATACTTGGTGGTGTTTTGGTTAGTAGACTCTGTGGAGTCAAGGTGAAACAAATGGTTGTAGGCTAGTTGTTTGGATGAGTTTGTAGGTGTTTTGTGGCTTCGCGAATTCAAGGTGAAGTAACTAGTGGCAGGCTGGTTATTGGAAACTGGAAACTATGCAGAGTTGTGAGGTGTTTTGGTGTTATGAGAGTCATGTTTGAAGTGACTAATAGGAGGCTAGTTGTTTGATGCAGGTGTGCTTGCATCTTGATTTTTCCTATGAGCATTTGTGTGGTTTCTGGAATCATCCCGGAGTATCTCCTTGGTTGATTCTAGGAGCATGGCAACATATCATTTGTGTGGCTGAACTCACTTGGTAGTGATAGGTGTAGTTTTGAAGGGCTCAAGTGTCTGGCCAACAATTGTAACTAGGTGCTGGTGGTGGGTATTTGGTGTGACAGCTGGTTGCCGTTTATCATTGGTGTGTTTGTGTGAGTGATTGATTCGTGTAACTGGGTATGGATGAGCCACCGTTGGAATGAAGTGCTGGTGTGTGTACTGTGTGGTGTGTTTTGTTCCATTTTCTGGTCAGATCTGCCTGAGTAGATTGTTGGGTAGTTAGTTAGTTCCCTCGTTCAGTTACGGCAGGATGTGTACCAGTCCCGATGTGGGGAGTTTGTGCTCGGGGGTGGCAGCCCCATGATCCGCCGGTGGCAGGGGTGTGTAAAAGGATTTCAGAATGTTTGGAAGGTTTTTTTTTTTTAAGGTTTTTTATTATTTGAAACAAATAAACAATACAAACCAAACTTGCAGCATTATTTACAACAGACTCGTGAACATCAATTAACGCACATTACTGCTCCCCAAATCCCTCCCCCCTCAAGAGCTGGTTTGCGTTTCTCGTTCTGTATCTGCTGCGTGTGGCCGGGTATCGCTTCCTTCCGAAGCTGCAGAATCCATTATTGTGCCAAACAGTCCTGTTATTAACACTCTCCAAGCCATCAGGTTACCCACTTCTTCTTCCCGCACTTGCTACATGCCTCCTGCCACACTACTGTTTCAGCCTCCGCCCATTTTTGCAAATCCCGCCACCAAACCTCAACCCGTGGCTTGTGGCACTGCTTCCAGCCCATGGCAATCCTTCTTTTAGCAAGCACATATGCCAGGTCCCTCAGTTTCCCAACATGTTTAGTATTCCGTGGTCTGGGAAACCCTCCCAACAGGCAGGCCCAGGCCGTATCTATGTTGAGCGTGACCCCTTTATCCACTAGTTTTCGTGCCACTTCCCCCCAAAAAGCTTCAATCCCTGGGAAAGACCAGAACATGTGTGTCATATCAGCATCTTCTTCATCGCATTTTGGGCATGCTTGTCTTCCTGCGTTTACAAACTTAGATATTCTCTTCGGGGTCATATAGGCTCTATGCGTTATGTATAACTGTATCTGCTGCAATCTGGCGTTTCTGGACACCTTCTTGTGGTATCCCATAGCACGTTCCCACATCCCATCGGTCATCTGTGCCCCCACCTCCGCTTCCCAGTCCAGCCTCAAATGAGTCAAATCCTTCCCCACCCGGGTCATCACCATCTCGTACAGTCTAGAGATCTCGTGCCCTCCTTCTGATATGTCATATATTGTTCCCATTAGGACGTCTGGCTCCTCCGCCAGTACAGTCTCTGGCCAGGTTTTACGAATAATCTGCACTAGCCTAAGATACGTGACATATTGGCCTCTGTGCAAACCTGCCTCTTCTCCCAGTTCTTCGAAATCTTCAATGATCCCCTCTTGCCATACATCTCCCAATGTGACCAGCCCGACCGATTCCCAATAGGTCCTAATTATCATTCTGAGTTGGTTGTCTCCCCCAGCTAAGGCGACTAGCGGTACCTGTGGGGAACACGGGTATGGGTTCTCCATCAGTCGGCATACTCTGCGCCACATCTTCCACCCAAGCAACATCATACCCGGGCGTTCTTTCATTTCAAGTCTAGGCACCCAGATAATCTCCTTTAGGTAAAACGGGGTGCAGTCCTGCCCAAACAGCCTAAATCCAGGAGTTACCTCATCAGAAAGCCATTTGGTTACATATTGCAACTGACTAGCTACATAATAGGCCTCAAAATTTGGCAGCTTAATGCCCCTTCTATCATGGAAGTTCTGCAGCTTCCATAGCGCCACTCTATTGCGAGTGCCATGCCATAGGAAGTCCCTGCACAAGCTATTCAGTTTGACAAAAAAACTTTTTGGGTATCAAGTATGGTATATTACTGAAGAAATGTAACAGCCTGGGCAGGACCACCATTTTGAGCATCGCCCCCCGTCTCATCATCGCCAGCGGCAACTTCTCCCAAAACTTCATACTTGTTCGGATTTTTTTCACAGCCACCTCGGTATTATTCAAGTGTTCCCCCTCCACCGTATGATACACATCTATTCCGAGGTAGCGGAAGGAATCAGCCGCCCAAGGTACAGACAGCACTGGCAACCGCTCCAGAGGGGCTGCTATGTAGCTCCCCAATGGGAACATGCTCGATTTTTGGGGGTTCACTGCTATGCCGGACAGTTCTGCATACCTTTCCATAACCTCTAGAATATACTGAAGACTTTCCTCCGGATATTTCAAGTATAGTAGTAAATCGTCAGCGTACAAGGATATTAGGTGTTTCTCTCCCCCTACCTCAATACCAATGTTTGGAAGGTTATGGTTAAGTGTGGTTGTTTTCCCAAGGTGGGACTGGAGGTGCTCGGAGGTGGCAGCTTCAAGGTTCCCTGGTGGCAGGGGGGAGCGGAAGGAGGCATGTGTTATATGTTGGTTAGAGTGTAGTTGAGGTGGTAGGGTCTTTTTGTGAGTATGTTAGGTACGATCGATGGTACCGTTTTCCAGGTGTTTGGAACTTGGTAGTGTGGGAGGAGAGTTTCTGATGGTGTGTCAGTGTTGTGCTGTGGTAGTGAGGATGGGTTTCTTGTTGCCGTATGTGTGGGAGCTTTTTGCAGCAAAAGAAGGTGTTAGGGTTGGTCCTCTTTCCTGTATGTATTTGAGGTGTGTTTGTCTGCTGTAAGGAAAGGAGGTGTTAGGGTTGGTCTGCCTTTTTGCATGTATGAGGTGCTTGGACTGATGTCATCTTTGGAATGTAGGCTGTGTGTGTGGAATGTGAGGGTGGGATGTTTGTAGATTAATAGTTTCTAGCCCAAGCAGTTGGAGATGTAAGCCTGGGTGGTAGGAGCCAGCGTGCTCTTATCCTGATTCCTTCTAATCTCTCCATGGTACTGATGGCATATGATCTGTAACTAAAGAAGATATTAAATTAACGCTGAAGAGTACCTATCCTGTGTATCCAGAGTGTCCTTGATGTGTGAATCCAATGTCCTGGAAGCAGTCTTAACATCCCATTAGGCTTTTTCTATTTTTACGTTGATAATTTTCTTCCCATTTAAAATAAAAAAAATAAAAAAAATCCACCACATACAAAACAATAACCATTTTTATATGTGTCAATCCTAATGTTCTTCCATTGAAAGTTCCACCCTCCTATTTCCCTCTCCCCCAAAACAGCCGTATCAGGGCCAATCTTTCAGTTATAAAAATAGACAATAAACAACAGACTGTATAAGCAGATCAATTACCTTTATATTATATTGTCCATTTTATACCGTTTTTTCCTTTTAATTATTTTGCGTATACAGTTATAAAAAACCTTTATAACAAACAGAGCATTGACAAAATGACATGCATATAAATCACAAGAAAACCAACATCATCTAAAAAAACTTGTTAAAAAACCCTTCTAATATGAAAGAAACAAAGAAATAATTTATGGGGCAGCATAAAAAGAAGAAAAGAAAAAGAAAAGAAGAGAAGAAGCAGATCATTTTAAAAAGAACAGAGCAAAAACTAGATGCCTAAAATCAGGTAGTTAATTTACTACTGTCCACATAAACACTCATCAATTAGAGCTCAACTAACAATTTGACATCATCCTTGAATGTTCTCAGATGCTCATCTTCACATTTCCAAATTTGTGTGATGGCTATCGTCAGGCTCCTACTGTAGTCCGACAAACATATGAACCAAAATGATTCAGAGGCTATGAGATTCATATCTTCAATATGTTTAAAGAAATACCACTCATATACATCCCTCATAGAAGGGCAATTAGTAAGAACATGTCTTGCAGACTCAATTCCATGTTTGTCAAGACAGATTCTACAAGGTCTTTCATTAGACGGAATAACAGACCATGCACCTCTTATTTCCAGCACATTTAGGTGATTTAATCTGATATTCAGAAATATATGCCACATTATTGGTGAAGGGATGAGTTTTAGATACATTTGCGGTTCTTTATACCTGAAGAGCATCATAGACAAGGTATGCAAAGATTTCATATTAGCAACCTTTTCATGGCTTTTTACCCGGTAAAAAAAAAATCTGCAGTTTTTTAGTGATTTTAATAAGGCACCTTCACCATGCTCTCAGCACAGATTCCAGCACAGTTTGTTAAAAAAAGTACTCATTTAGTACCTTAAAACTATTCATAACTGAAACTGTACCACTGTCCAAGGCAGATCTTATAACCGACAAGAGGGAATTGGGTCTTGCATACATAATCTTAATGTACAGTTTTTCTCTATTAAAATGAATTAAGGTAGATAATGATATTAATCCCATCTCTAATCTGGCTGCTTTAAAGGGCGTGTATATAATTAACCTCAATACTCTATGCCAGATTAGTCCTTCAATTTTATCTGAGGACCAATCTATGTAAGATGTCTCTATTGCGTAAAGGAAAGCCGCTGAAAATGTCTGGTTGTAAATGGAACGGATGGCGTACCCTGCTGTACGTTTGGAGAAGGATAGCACCACATCCAAAGTGGATAGTACTTTGGCTCTCCTATTCTTTTGCAATATCTCATTAGCACAAGATTTGCCTGAGGTAATTTCATATCCTAATTACTTATATGAAGAACCCTTTTTGATGTTACTTATAGGGCATACGATAGAGGTGTTCTTGCACTGTTTTTGGCCAGTTGCCATATATTGAGTTTTAGCATGATTTATTTTGAGGCCATTATTATCAGCGTAAGTACAGATGGCCTTTGCACTATTACAGATTCCACTTTAGGTATTGTCAAATATGACTATATCATCAGCGTAGCTGATCCAACCCACCTTGTGAGAGCCGACCCTGGCAAAAGCATTCAGTTTTTTTATGAATATTGCCCCGAAGTCTGCCATATACAGGTTGAAAACGTGGGGTCCCGAGCACATCCCTGCCTTACTCTCATCCTTACCGCTATCTGATCAGATATAAGTCTCAAATAATTGAGCCAAACCCGTGTATTATTATCTTCGTACATTAGCTTACAGACATAGAGCATATGGGCCGGCATACCCAAACGCTCAAGTTTTGGTCAAAGTATACTTCTGTTTACCATGTAGAAATCAGATGAAAAATCCACAAAGAGAATATACAGTGGTAAGCCAGAGGGGCATTTAGCCTGTTCAATAAGGGAATTAAACAATAGGATATTATCAGCAGTGTCACATCCCTTACGGAACCCTGTTTGGGCTTTGTCAAGGATGTTATTTTGAGATATCCATATATTTATTTCATGAAGAATAAGAGTACAACGAATGTTGCTTTGCTCGTCCATAAGTGCCAGTAAACGATAGTTCTCAGGCAGGTGATGCTGTCCATTTTAAAGCTAGGGATAGTGATAGAGGAATTCCATTACTTAGGTATTATTCCAGTATCCAAGATTGTTCGATATATGACTGTCAGTAGATCAGCACAGATGTCTGCATTTTCCTTCATAATAGTGTTACACCTCCCATCTGGGCCAGGGGCTCTAGATGTTTTCAATTTCTTGATAATAGCCCTAACATCATCTCGATTTATTATGACATTTTCAATGGGCTTTTTTACTAGATCTGCAGTCTCACCCTTAAATTTAGGAGCAAAGTATTTGATTAAAATATCACTATCGAAGCAGCATGCAAGCTCAGGGTTACCCCTTTTAGTCACCACCCTAAAATTTGCCCAGAATGTTTTGGTATCACCTGCCAAAAGAATATTGTCCATATATCCCCAACTTACATTATTATTAGAGGCTCTGTAGAGTTATAGCCAGTTCCTATATCTACTACTTATCTTTCACTTTTCAAAATGAATGTGGGCGATAGATGAGGCAGTGCTTTCCATCACTTTTAGCGCTTTAAGCATTTTTTTCTTTTCCTCGCTAATAACCTTATCAAAGGGAGAGACATGATGTTTAAGTGAATGTTGAGGCAAAAATTTAGATCCCATTGGCATCGTGCCATGCATACAGGAAGAGACCCAACCGATAATCTCTTCCACCAAGCACTTGGCAATGTCTTCCAACTGAAAACTCCTACTCCAGTTACTAGCTTTAATTAAGTTGTGATCTGTCCAACCAAGCCGATTTCCCTCCCCCAGAGCAACCACTTCCCCTATATAATCATATGTTGTCACTACATATGTTTTTAATGCTAGAATACTAGTCAACACAGAGTAGTCGCTAAAGGAGGTATGTTGAATATGAAACTGGGCCAGAAGATGGAAAGGTCTAGCACTGAAGTACATGTAATCAATAGAAGAAGAGTGTGTCCCATTAGTCCATGTTCAGCCTATGCATGTTTTAGCATTACCAAAACCATTGGCTGCATACAATTCAGCATACTCAAGGTAAATCTTCCATCGTTCAGGTTTTATATTGCCTTTACAAACAACATCATCCCTATACGTACCATACTGATAAGCAATCAGATTACCATACTGATAAGCAATCAGATTATTGGCATGAAGGTCCCCCCCATGGTATAATATTAACCCCACCATCAATAGCAAATTTATCACTAATATATTGAAATAGATTTAGTTGGATATCCATCATAAACCCATCTCCAGGGGGATCGTATATATTAGCGAATAAGAGTTTTAGCCCAGCATCAAGTAGTATTTCAATCAGCAATAAATGTGGGTTATTATTCATTTGGATACAGTGACATGAGCTGATAGTATTACTTACCAAAATGGCCAAGCCACCATATGGTCTCCCCCTTTCTCGCCTCTTAGCATGATTAAAATATGCAGCATAGCCATCAAAAAGGGGGTTATGGAGCAACCAGGTCTCCTGCAAGAAAATTATTTAATCACCTATAAGTAAGTCATATGACCCGGCAGGACCAAAGAGGTGACTATGGCCACCGGTATTCCACAACATTATAGTTAATTCTCCTCATTTTTGGTTTTCAATGGGTGGCAAAAAGGAGCGATGCCACTCCAAATGTGCCTTTATAGTAGCATCCTTCCCCACTGGAGATCGAGATTTATCAGACTGCAGGAACTCAGCATTAATTATTGGTACCCATTTGGTCTTTTTTTTAGACACTTGTCCTCCATCGACTTCGTAACCATTCTTTTTTAGCTCAGATTTAAATGTTCTAATAAGCGACACCACCACCTCAGAAAAGCAGTGTACTTTAGTCAGTGCATAGGGACATTGTTCCACAAACTTAAAGCCACTGCTTTTCACAATCCTCAAAGAGAGCTGAGAAGGAAGTATCTCCAGCAGCCTACTTCGGTTTATTGGCTTCTCTTGTCTAGTCAAGGCATTGGAGATGGTAAATGATTTCTTAGGCAGAGACCAGTTGTTATCCCTGGTCTTTACCTCACAATCACAGATTGTAGCAGTAGTAGTGGGACCCGCAGGCAATCGATCCATAACAAGTTTTCTGAATGGGAGTTCTAACAGAGATTATACTACTTTCAGTTGTAGTGTCCATTTGCTCTGCATCACCTGTACTTGACTCCTCCTCAGTTACCAATGTAGCCTTCTCAGGATCATTAGTCTTGGTCTTTTGCACCGATGTCCTGAGAAGCCAGGTTGTTAAATGACCAGTTTTCAGGGCTTGTCGTTTTTCACTTTCCTGGTAACGCTCTTTCTAGCTTTCTTCGAAGGGTGTTGCTTCGAGGGATTTACAAGGGGAGTGATAGCAGGATAGGCTATCACTTCCAAGGGCAGTTTAGCCTTCAACTCTGCATTCAATTTCAGCTTCCTACGTCTTTCTCTCTTAGCCTTATGGTTCTGCTCATTTTCCTCAGCTTCATCGCCAGCCAGAATTTCCACTAAAGTGGATTCAAGATTAGTGAGGACAACCGCTCCCTCCTCAAGAGAAATAGGCTCTATAGGGATGATTGCCTGTGGTAGAGCCGAGGAAGAAGCAACATTTCTCTTAGATGTTATTCAGAATTCCAGTGTTCTTCTCCACTAGACATAGAATACTATGGGTTAATTTCAACATAATTTTCAATGCAAAGCTAGTAGAGATGTTATGGGCTTCCACATCTTTAAGCCTGGAGCTAAAGGCACAATTTACAGTAGCTTCGTTGTACAAGAGTGATGATTTTTCTTTACTTTCTTTCAAGGCAAGACCCACTAGACCAGTCCACCAGCGCAGTTAGCTTAGGAGATCATGACAGTCTATCAGAGATGGGTACAATATCATTATCTGCAGGAGCAATGCAAGCATTAGATGCAATACTTCGGCACCACCTCAGGTCCTGTTAGGCCATCATTTGGCCATATATTTCCCAAGTTGGCAATCTGGCCTTCCAGGCTCTAGCAAAAATTGAGCATACAATTATTATTGGTGAATGCAGCTGAGACAGAAGTAGCTTCACTAGGGGCTAATGCTGGCAGTACTGGTTCTTCATGGATTTCAGCCACCACTGGTTGTCCTGGAAAAAAATCCATGATCTTATTTTCTTTACCATTAAAGGTCTGGGTACTTGCTTCTACAGTGGCATTATTCCCATTAGTTTTACCATTCTTTCTACTTGCTGTCAGTTTTCTGTGTAGTTTCATGGTTACCATCCCTTTTTGATAAGAAAACTAAGCAAACTCAGCGTTTGGACGCATTAGATCTCACAGCCTCCTCTAGTGGCTCAAAGAGCAAACTCTGCAGTCACCACCAGAGGGACAAGAAGCGCATACAGCTCAGAAGATCAGCGCGATGGCAGCAGTTAAACGATCATCCAAGCAGAGTACTGGAATTGATACACAATCAAGTGTCAGCAATGGCGCCCCTACAGGCTCAAAGAAGTAAATTCCACAGTCAACGGTACGGAGAAAGCAGACTAGCAGCTTAATCAGTATAGTCAACACCGGCTCCAAAAAACATGTATGTTGCGGGTACAGTTATTAAGGGGGTTCAGGAAGTCGACTCCAGGCTGAATTGTTTATGAGCAAAGAAATGCATAAGTAGAGACTTGTTGGTAAGCGATAAGGAAGGAAAGGCAGAATCAAAGTCTTATCCAAGTAACAGCTGCACACAGTGGCAGTTCACAGCTCGCCAAACACACTGCGAGCACAAAGCGCTCCATGCCTGCGCAGTGTATTTGGTGGAACTTCCTCGTACAGAGAGCAATTAAAAGAAGATTAAAGCAGGTCCAAGCAGCAAAATGTATTCAGGAGCAGTCACGGAAGAACCTCCTTCCAGCTTTCCACTAAACACACTGCGAGCACACAGTGCAGCGCTCTGCGCATGCACAGTGTATTTGTTGGAACTTCCTCATACAGAGAGCAATTGAAAGAGGACTAAAGCAGGTCCAAGCAGCAAAGTGTAGTCAGGAGCAGTCATGGACAGAACCTCCTTTTAGCCTTCCACTAAACACACTGCGAGCACCCCACAGTATACAGCATATATCTTTTTAATTATAGCAGCTGGGATGACAAATACCATATAGTGTACCCGCAGCTATAGTAATAATAAAAGAGGGGGCTTTTTCTTTCCACTTACATCCAAGACACTATTTTGTCCTCCTCCATCACCCCACAACCAAAACAAGTGTTGTCCTCCTCCCCATGATGCTCACTACCCTCGCTCCCTCAGAACAGTATTTATTTCTGTGATTCACTTACAATTTGCCTATCCCCTGTGCTTATAGCTACGGTATACTTTTTGACAGTAGTCACGGCTATGCTGTAGGTGCGGGTATGCACATTTTGAAAACTTAAAATTACTAGTTTAAAGAGGTGGAAAAGGTAGGCTAGTGGTGAGGAGGGAGGCCACCTACCGTATGTGAAATTGTAGCATCTAAAATTCAGTAAATAATATATGGAAAATGACAAAGTTTGTCGATTAATGCGGCTACTGACTATAGCTGCCGCTATTGTGCTGTTTTCATACTCGTGGCTATGACAAAAAGTTATAACAAATGGTCTTTTTTGCACACATACTATTTAAAATGGATCATATAAGGGTTATTGATCCATTTATATAGTCTATGTTTTTTTAATTCTCTTTTTGAAATTAAATTGAAAGTTAAGTGCTGAAAAGGGCCATTTTAGGGGAGAGGGAAGGAGGAGGGTGGAACATGGAAGGGGAGAGAAATAGGGCTTTTGTGGCAGGTGTTTAGTTTTTTTTTCATAAAAAGGAGGACAAATATTTATTTAAGAGGGACAGTGGTTGTTG
This sequence comes from Ambystoma mexicanum, assembly GCF_040938575.1. NCBI lineage: Eukaryota > Metazoa > Chordata > Amphibia > Caudata > Ambystomatidae > Ambystoma > Ambystoma mexicanum. Next base: position 1,401,415,852 of record NC_090922.1, read on the forward strand.
GTATTTGTTTCTATTATTGTCCTCCAAAGGTTCATTGATTTGTTGGTGTACATTGTCCACAATAACTGTGTCTAACTTCTGTAAAGATCCACACTGCCATGTCCCCTTGAATGGTATGCAAAATACCCTTAATGTCTACTAAGGATTGCTTTAGTTCTTTAGAGGGTAAGTCTTCCTCTGTCTGCCGAGCAATCCTATTCTTCACCACTATGACTTCTTCATCTGTTCAAAAATATTCCGAAAATATTATAAAACAATTACATACATAATTGATTTAAAAGTACTTTTCTTACTAGCAGATATATTACAAAAAATGAAAATAGATACTTCTCTCAAATTTTTCACTTTATGAACTATATTAGTTATCATACCTAAAACCACAATTATTTCTATTACTGAACGTTATTACTTGGGTTATGGATCACCTGTTGCTAATTTAGAAATCCAAGTCAAAAAATACCTTAACATTAGCCCTATTGTACAATTAGGGCCAATCATTACACTGAGTAGAAGTATTCAAGGCTATTATCATGGTGTCATGTTCCTATCTCTTTATGGAAAATATACTAAATACATAACCGTGCCCTGAACTTAAGCTACTGTAAAATACAGAATTACAGAATACAGAATTAAATATAATTAATACATATAAGAATTAAATATAAGTACCATAATCAGATGTTTGTCTTTTAATACCAAGCACTGTAAAATGGGGGGGCATGGCAAAAACTACAATGCTCAATTGAGAGCAACAAAAAGATGAGACCATATTACTGATTCAAATGGAGCACATGCCTTACCATTTACACAAAAAGAAGAAAAGCAGTACTATTATCATGGCGGCAAGTTTATAACTGTCTATGGTTCGTATGTTAAGAATTGTCTATAGGCTAAAAATAAGATGTACAGAAATGCATCATTATATATCCAGGTCACTTACAGTACTGTTTTATTTGGAATGTTAAGAAATACCTGAAAGTAAAATTCTCTCTATTCCTCAATGTATTATTGGTTAATACGTTTTATATGATGATTAATAATAATAATCTCACATAATCCAGAACAGCTTGATTCTTATTCTGGTGGCTGCACCTCAGCATGTTCCTGTTGTATTTGTTCCTTTGGGGAAATTCTCCTGTAGCTATTCCTGATCATTTTTCCATATTATAATTCCCCGCAGAATACTCCAAACTGTCTCTGTCTCCTGTGGCCACAAAGAAAAGACTCCATCCATACTGTGGCTTCCTCTGAGAAGCGACCTATATGAATCAGTATCTATAAAAGCTGTTTATGATCTAGTAGGTCGAAAGCTGCCAATAAATCCAAAACTATCTGCAGCCCCAACTGACTCCTTTCTAAAGCAGTTCTGTGAGCACTACGAAAGCCAGATTGCGTCTTGTGAAGGAGGCTTTTGGTCTCGATATGAGGTTGCATCTGGTTAGTAGACATTTTATCAATAATTTTTAAGAGAAAGAGGGTATTAGTTATTGGCCTAAGGTATGTATAATCCTGAGAATCCAAGCCCGGTTTCTTTAATAGTGGGTCACCACTACATCCTTGATGGCTGCAGGAACAATACCTCGTGCAAAAGAGGCATTCATAAATCTTCTAAAGAACGTTGCAAATATTTCTCTATTCTCCAAAATAATTTTAGACGTGAGGCGGTCCGCAGGGCACCGAGTCGAGTGCATACCTCTCAACAAGTCAACTACATTCCTGTTTGATACAGAGGTAACATTTAATAAGGCCTGAGGGTCCTGACTTTGTTCCTGTTCTCTGGTGGTGAGAGATTCCCGCTGAAGTTGTTTATCTAAATCTTTGCAGATTCTAGTGCGTTGCTGTGGTGATTTTATCCAGAAAGGCTTTCTGGTCATGGGTAGATTCCTCTCTGTCTGCATTAAAGGATCGAATCAGAACATTTGGGTTTTTCCAAGTTTTGAACAATTTTAATCATTTTTTTCCAGCTTTAATTATTTGTTCATTGTAGAAGAATTTTTTGGCATCCATAATCTTAAGTGTATATTCCTTCTCAATGAGTTTCCAGACTTCTTTATTTGCCTGCGTTTTCTCTTTAATTCAATTACATTCAGCCTGTCTTTTTTTCTTTTTAATAATAGTTAGATGAAGTGTAAACCAATGCTGGTGAATCTGACAGTCTCTAACAGTTCTAAATTTAAGTGGCACAGATCTATTCAAACATAATTCCAGACGAGCATTATAGCCCTTCACTAAATGGTAAGGTCAGTCGTTTGAGACATGAGTTACCCAGACAGCTAATTCTGTCCATGCCAGAAAACAGCCAAGAGAGCTATTGGAATGAAGAAAATGACTGTCATTAACAGTGGCAGTGGAGAGACAATAGAGATGGAAGAAAGTACTAGAGAAAACATCAAGAAGAGTTCTCGTGCACCTCCCGGAACCAAGTTTTACTATCCCCAGATCAGAAGAGATGTGTGGGATAATGGATATTCTGTTCTCAACAGCCAGAGATTGTCAATATATGACCTGGAGTGTGGATGAACATATAAAGTATGCAGGTCACCTGAGAGGGGGTGATGAAGATATGGTTCCTGAAGAAAAGAAAATATGATGAAATTATAGAAGGTGAAAAAGGAATTACGGAAAAAGAGGAGAAGAAGGGTGTGTTTGAATATTCGACCCGAGGGGGAATGTAGAGGAACAGGTGGATGCCTCTTCTCTGGTCCCCACCCCAACACCAGCATTTTATTGGAATAGCAGATGATGAGCTTCAATTGAGAACCCATGCTTGAATCCATGCAACATTCCTACTCCGCATTAACTGTATGAGAGACAATATGCACTAAGGAAGCTATTCTAAATATACCTTCACGTTGAGGCAGTGGAAGGATGCTATCAGGAAGGATGTCGGCTGCCAAGGTGCCAGGAAGCGGCTATGAGTAATATGGATGACCTCTAAATAAAAGTCTGACAAAAACAGAATGATGTCATTAAGAAGATGTATGAACCTATGCTGAAACGATATGCAAATACTTAACGTTGGCAATGCAACTGAAGCACTAGGAGAAACATGTACCTAAAGATGAAGTAATCGTTAATGCAAGACATTGAAGTAACTTGCTGACCAATAACTGTAAATATGCAGTAACGCAAGGTAGAAAAGATACATTGTGACCTCAAAATACAAGCCTAGAATTGCAAATTGAAGAACTGATGAAGAAGCTTTTTTCGTATGCAGAATGAAGGAGTACGTTGGCCAGGAACCAAGGAGGCTATTTCGAGAGATCGGTGCAAGGCACAAGGGGAGTAGAATTAATGGACCTTTTGCGTAAGACTTATTGCTGGTAAGACTAGGGGAAACATGGGCATTTGCAGGTGCCAAGCTGTGGAAAGCAGCAAAGGAAAAAGCCTATGTGAGGGGGAGTGAGCAAGTCTCTAAAGGCCAGAAAGGTTAATGGCACCCTATTTAATTAAATAAAATAGCAGTAATTGAGATACTGAAATGGTTATATATGTGGCCTCCTAACCCGTGATGAAGAACTCAAAACAAAGGCTATTCATTAGAGCTTCAAATTAAGATAGCGGTATGCTCACACTCCCTCAAATGTCCCAGAACAGTGAGCAGACTACAAGGTCAACTACAACCAGAAGACTTTGGCTAAGGATCAGGTCGATGAAATGCGATGGGCTAATTGGGAAAACAAGAAATGAATTGACGCATCCCGAGCACCTAGGTTTCGTTTTCCCTCACATGCTCCTAGACAAGCCAAAAAGTCCAAGGTTGTGTGGGGTTGCCAACCAATCATAGAGCTTGCCACACACTTTCACATACTTTCACATACAATGTTGCATTTACCAATCCACTGCCATATTTTCTGCTATACAGTATATTACGTACGTAGAAGTAGCTCACGGCGTGTCCTACAGACAACTTGCAGCCAATGAAACATTCACCCTTCCATAATTTTATAAGTAGCCATGTTCTCCTAATCCAATCGTTTCCGTTGATAGTTTTGCAACTGCCACGTAGGATGACATATATAAAAGTATATAAAATCTGTACAAGTGAGATAAAATGTGCATATTCTATTTTGATAGCTGTTATATCTCCAGATTTGTTTCATTGAGATTAAAGCAGTATTTGTACATCTTCTCTTGGTCTGTCCAGTTATTTGGTCTAAGATATTTACTGGTAATTCCATCAAGTACATAAAAGATGCTTCAAGGTGCTAGAGCACAATAGTTTCCCTTGTGGTGGTATGGCATGTGGACACACATGAGGTCGAATCCAGAACCCCTGCCATTTTGTCAGCATGTTCAATATTATCTGAAGAGGAAAGTAGTGCAGCAAAAAAAGAGGTCCCTCAATAAAAAAAATTGTGTCTGCCTTATTTAAGATTGATACTTTCCTCCTCTATATGATCGCAGACATTTTTCACCAACATACCTTTAAACATCTTTTTTATGTTCAGTCATCTCCTCTCCCCACATTTCCAGAGGTACAAAAGGTAGTCCTATTACGTTACTCAAGGAGTCAAGGTGATCCCGTACCCAGGGAGGGTAAGGAGGGGAAGGTGTCAGGACTGTGAAAAGGAAGGGTAGGACTAGATCTAAAGGTGATTACTACTAAGTAGTTTTAGCATTGCCCGCTTGCTCTATATTCCTCATCCCATTCCTAACTAATGAAGAGTTAGTTGCCCCATCAAAACAAACAGAGGCATTAGTAGAGTGACGCCCAGCGTGTCTCTAATGTTAAATCATACTATAAACAGGGTCTTTATGAGTGTGTCAACTGCATGACTGCTAAGGCAAAACCGTGACCTGACTGTCCAGGAACAGACTGATGGCAGTGATGAGAAAATAATGTTGCTGAAACCAAGGGAGCTGCCTTGAAAATGTTCATACGGAGGGAACCCAGGCCCATATATTTGATGTGGCAAGTAGGTGTCCCCACAACGTTGCTCTGGAAAATGAGAGTCAGCAATGACACGATTAACACTGGAACGGCCATTTTGTATTTCTATACCTGAAAAATCGTCCTGGGTTTTTGTACTGTGTTTTGTGTCCTGATTGGAGTTAATCTTAAGAGCCTTTCACATTTCTGCTACGTTTGCCCCTTTTCAGCAGTGCTGACAGACATTTGTCGAGAAAATCGCCTGCTCACGTTTTGATACCGTGATTCACACATTCTTATCATGGCCACTCACCTCTTGTATGCCTGGTTTGCCTGACAAACGTGACTTCCGGCGTCAATGCACATCTTTTCCCCTTTTTTTGAGCAATGCCCTTTTGGAAGCAGATCACCCAAATGCACACATTGGTGAATTTGGAGCATGCTTTATCGTGCAAAAATGCACTTTCATTTGGCGAATACATGCCTTTTGAGGGTCAGCGCCTAAAACTGCAACACATCTGAACGTGCCTGCAACACCATCTTTCAGATACTCATCTGCAAAATCTCACAAATGCTTCTCTTAAAAATAGAGAGGACGGGGAAGATCTCCATACTCCTCCTTCCCTTTGTTAACTCCTTCCTCATCCACCCCTCCGTTCTCTTACCATGCCAAGTGCCAAAGCTTTATTTTTTTTTTTTAATGAATTTAAGTTAATCCATATTTCAAACAGTTAAAATTGTGCATTGCTTTTATGGACCACCTATATATATATATTTTTTTGACCTATCATTATTGCAATTGTAATCTTTTGTTAATAACACGCTTAATACCGGAGACCAGTTTCTAAGCGCAAGACCGGGATTCGAACCTGTGTTGAGATATCCCCCCCTCCTCCCTCCCTGTGCTAACGGGCAATGTGTTAACGGGCATTGCGTAAGGTCATAAATCATGTTACAGCTCTACGACCGTTATAGTTTACATTAGTGACATGATATGCAATATGCTGAGCTATATACTTCAGTACATGCAGATAAGCACACTCTGTGACTGTTTCAACCAGTGCTGTGTCTGTGGGCATTAAGGTATTAGTTTGCATTAGTTTGCAGCCCACTCTCTTGCAGCTGTGATGCCTTAATTCTCCCTAGCAATACTGTTGCTTTGTGTCTATGTGTGCCTGTGCGTCGAGAGGAGCAGGGTGGGGAGGGGGCAAGATCTTTAATTTCAAGAAAGACCTGACCCCAGTGAGACCAGTTAGCCGGCTTTCCTTCTCTCATCTCCTTAAATCTAAAAATTGCTAAGTGATCTCTGAGGCTCAGCTTTCCTGACAGATTAGTGTAAGAAAAGCTGCAACATCTGCAAAAGGGACTGCTTTTGACAACCGTACTGATATCTTGAAAGGCAGGAATTTCCCTCAATAAAATCTCCGGCACTATAAGTCTGCTTAAGATCGCGTAATGCCAAAGCGATCAGTTCCATGTTTTAAAACACACTGAACTCTTTCAGCTGAACGTTTTGCTAAACAGGCTCTCTCATTTGCAGGGTAGAAGGTTGGGGATGGTAGAACGCGATGCTGACCAACACATTAACACCGTATTGGCAGTGGGAATCAGCAATGCTGTGTGAAGGCAGGTCGAGGAATTGCTGTTCATCTGACTGTGATAAAGACTTCAGAGCAGCCGCCATGTTTGTTTGGGATTCTCCAACGTAAACAGTGCGCAGATAAGCAACCGGGATTCACAAAACGCCTCGTGAATCTATTAATGTGCTGGTGTAATGATAGTTTTCTTCATAGCGCCCCCATGTTTCTAGTAACACATTTATAACAGCACCATTTCAACATAAATCGTTAACAGATACACGTCCTTTTGTAAGTTCAATTCCCAATTCACAAAAAATCATGTATGTGTTGACACGTTTGGCTGCATGTGAACAGCATTCTTTAATATGCAACTGCAAGGCTAGGTCTGGGTCCCTGTAAGGAAGTGTTTCCATTGTTTTCAAATAGATGCTATTCCAAATCCTTAGCTCATATTCAGGGGTGTTGCTAGGTCTGGAAAAGTCCCGGGGCTACGCTGATGTCGGAACTGTCTGCACTGGGGACTAGCTAGCCTTTTGGTTGTAGCTCCTGAGATTTTATCTGGGGCTACAACCAAAAGATCAGGGGCTATAGCCCCCTTAGCCACCCACTAGCAACGCCTCTGCTCATATTTGCCATGCCCCTAATCAGAACATGTTAGGTTAACCACCGGCCCATTTTCTTAGTGGACAGTCTTGTCTATATAAGTGTCATTTGCGGATGGCATTTGCCCACAATTTCAGTGGACATTGTGCCAACTCTTGGCCAGAGCCATGCCGAAGAATTTTCAAATAATAGGAGTGTCCACAGGGAAGGCTCTTGCACAGTGGACAATCTGCCGATGGTTGGCCTTCACTGGATTACAATCCATGCTCAACCACAGCACAGTGCAATCAGAAACAAATTGAGTGGGAGAGAGGATGCTGGTGACGATGGAAGCAGCAAAGATGGTGATCCACGTCAGAAAAAATACAAATGTAGTGAGCAGGAGCTTACAGTGATCACAGAAAAGGCACCCAAACTATTGGTGTTCCACCCAATTGCCCAGCTGTGGCATAGGGTGCAGTACAGGCTGGTGGCATTCTCCACCGATCACAGAACGAAAAATGACAAGCTGTTGTTTGGATTTCTGAGAAGTATACCTTCTACCCCATTGTATATGGAGGTGACATGGTTAAGGGTCCAACATATTTCTGATTTGAAAGAATTGCTTTCCTGGGTAAGAGTCCCAAGTACCAGGTCCTCAACTAGATGTGGGGAGCTTTGATGGATGTCATCAACTCACCTGGTAAGGATGTTTGGCCTTGGATTAGGCATGTGAGGCAGGTGCTTACACATCTAGACTTTCTCTACCTGTGTGAGGATCTTCACATTTTAAAAGACAAATGCGGCGGATGATGAAGAAAGCCTTTATTAAGGAATTGGTCATGCACCATCCTATTGGCAACTCGAATGATTGCAGTAGCACAACAGTATCTCCCCCCCCTCCCCAGCCAAATTTCTACCAGGTCTTAAAGATTACGTTGTTAGAATTAATCCATTAACAAAGAAAATGTATCCTACGTTTTGACTGAAAATTCTACCCATAGCCATTCTGATCTCCACGTGGAAAGTGAGACTGTAAAACAAAGGTACCAATTGTTTAACATAGGAAGAAAGTATGGGAAAAATTCCATTAATATCCCCCTTTGTACCCATATCAGAAATATACGCTTTCACCCAGAAATAGTGATGTCAGAACTATAGAGGCTGTGCCATGCATCAGGAAGGCTTCATCAATGGACAGCATTATCTTTGCTGTTTCAAAGTATAGTAATAGAGCATGGCACTTCAGAAGTAGATACTTGAGGTTGGTTGTGAAAAGTAATGTGGTTGACCAATGGATCATGTAGCACAACGATTCATATTGATAGTAAGGAACTTTGAAATAACTTTTGTAGTGCAGGACCTCTGGTTTATGTGTCAGTGACCACAGAGTGAACTAATATATAATAATTTTCTGTAATGATAGGATTGCAAAGAGTTATTTTTCATTCGGTACTTTTATGTGCATGACCTGATCCCAAAAAGAATAAGTTGTAGGTAGTATACAAATCTGAGTACAGCAGTACATGCATGCACTTCCTGTAGACAACAGAGATCAAAGTAAAGATTCTCTCTTTTTCTCTATGTTTAGGAACTATGCAGCATTGTGCTTTTCTACTATTTCATCCTATGACCACAATCTGATGAAGAAGTCTGTGGGACTTTGAAAGCTAATGCATGTTACAATGGCATTGGCATCACAAATTACAAATTACAATTACTCTAAGAACATTTGTACTCAATAATGCAAACAAAGCAGCAAAACCTGAACTATATACACAATACAGAAGAAATCAACCTAGTAAACATGTAATGTCATGGAAGAATTTGCAAAACGAAAACTGTAGCATGAAGTGCTATGTAAACTGGGAAGATTTGGCTAAAATAAAAGGCAGAATGTAAGATGCAAAACCAGAAGTAAAGTCTCTCACTGCATATATGGCAGCTCACAATCTGGCTGCATAACCTTCTGGATACACCAGAAAATTGAGAATGTGAGAATGGGACATGACATATCAGTGAATTATGAGTGCCTGTCAGCTCAGGAAATATTGTGTGAGTGCTATGAATGAGTGTTTGTGAACTGGACTAGCTCAGTGAGCAACGTGTTTATTTTATAAGCAAGAAAATACAGAACAACACAGGTTTGAATCCTGGTCCCAAGCATCTCAGAGACTGGTCTCCGGTATTAAGAGTGTTATAAAAATGAATTAACTGTGTCAGTAGTGAGTTGGGTGGATGGATGTTGTTCCCTGCACTTCATGTTCTAATAGGCCTTTACTGAGACTGCAAGTTGTTCCTATTGAATATAAATCATCCCTACACTTATACTGTAGCCTTCTGGCTCAGCTACATTGATGTGTCTTACTTTGTAAATGTAACCTGTTTCTTCAATATTGGTACACAGGCTTGTAAAAACATAGTTATTATTAAATTATGCTTGACTCGTGTCATATTCTTCATCATAATCTTGACTGACGAGTGTGCCTTCTTCTCCCACTTCCTCTACTTTGAGCAATCTTCTGCTGCTATAAGATAGTTACCCCAATGGACCATGCTCTGACGTGGGTCTTAGTCACTTTGAATTCAGTATGATACAGCAAATAAGATAATTTTGTAATTATTCTTTGTGTTTCAATTTTGCATGTGTGAGTTTGCGTGATAGGTCTGGCATCTGATCTGTCTTTTCTTCTAACATCCCATGTCATATTTTAGCTTGGATTGAGCAGATACTATGATCTTTAACAGATAGGAAAATAATCAAATCTGCAACAACATAAGATGGACTGCATAAACCCCGCAGTGGGCTATCAGAGAACACACTATTTGGAAAAATAGAGGATATACTTCCACCACCTAATCCTTGAGACCTCAAATATATAATTTTGCATTTTTCAGATCGTCAAGCAGTTAAATAAATGCAGTAGAGAAACTGTCACCATCACTCCTCACAAGGCAGACTGATGTTCAGGAATTTCATTTTTGAGGCATAAGGTGGAGAACAATAGGCTAGGACCAATATGCCATGAGCTTTGTAAGTTTATTGAATAGGGGCCAGGGGGAAGAAAAGGAAATGCGCATAATGTACAGTGTGTAAGAGGATTCAATTCAGCACTACAGCTAAGTTAACGCCTAGTCTAGAATACTGAATGAAAACCCTTATTGATATATCTTTAGGTCCAGTTCATGCGTTCTGGATGACTACCCCTATATAACACCCCTCTCTTGGAATCCCCCTGACCCCACTGAGCCAAGAAGTAGTTCTGTTTTGCAAGTTAAAAGGGTTTATTTGATAATTTAAAATATATATATATCACACTTTATAATAAATTAATAATTGAATAGCACACTTAATCTGATATGATAAAGATCAACAACGGAGAATCTGGCACTAGCACGCTTCTTTATAATCACTAATGAGTTGAGATGAAATGGATAAGATAGCACACAGGTGAATAGGAACAAAAGAAGAAGGTGGTACAGAATGCTTTATGTAAGCTCAGGTGGATGCAATATTCAATGAATGAAATGCAGTATAGAAATACTCAATATGATTTCAACAAAACAATGTAATCACTTTTCTCTGGCAATCCCCCCCCCCCCTTGATGCAAGGCAAGGAAATGGAAGGAAAACACACAGTTCTCAGAAATGCAATCAATGTAAATCAGTTCACCCCAGCAAGCTTACACTACAGAAAACAGATAGGAGTTTTGAAAACACAGGCAAAATGCTTTGATATGTGCTAGCAATGGATGAGAAATATGCTGGAAATGCTTTTAATTCCCTTTAAGAGGTTCAGGGTGAGTGGTATCTAGTTAATATTAGTCCAGGCTCACACTAGCAATGAGGCAGGTATAGTTAGCAGGTTAAACGAATTTCTGGCAAATGGAAGGCAAGCAGCAGCAGTTTTTACATGTGAAGAAATTTGCAAATCGCGGTAAAATTCGCGAATGCGTGTTCCGCGATTGCGGTAAAACTATAAGGGGTAGGAATGCGGTTCGTAGGAAAGCCACGATTCTAACCTTTCAGATGAAAGTTATTGCAAGTCTCTAGCACAAACGGTTGCGGAGATATGAGCGATTAAATAAAGGTCGTTTTTCAGATTTGAAATTTTAAAGTTCAAAAAGACAAGTGCAGCTTGCAACTAGAAAATGACAAGTGACAGCTTTACAAATGACAGGTGACAGTTAGGAGGCAGTTCTACTTAGATTAAAATAGATTGAATTATATTATTTTAACTAAGAGATTGGTTCTGCACAGTTTTCTAGGTACTCACACTATATTCTTGAGTGAAATGGGCCTCGCCATGGATCTGGTCAGGTTTTAAACTCGCCTCTGGTCTCTGCACTTCACAGTGATCTGGGTCAGCTCTCTCTGGTTCTCTGGTCTGGGTCTCTAGTTCTGGATAGATTGAAGTCTCTAGTTTGGCTCTCTGGAGGTTTGATGGAGGTAAGTATGGATTTTTCCGGCAGAGCTTCCAGCGGCAGATGGATTTGAAGGTCCCTATCTGTCCTGTCTGTCTGCTTTTATGTGTTTAGAATGTGGGTGTGTTCTAGCATCACTGACCCTACCTCTCTCTCAGCTTCTAATTGGTCAAACTTCCATTTATCATTTGATTGGGGAATGAACTGTGAGTCAGAGGGATGTCATTTTATGGCTTGCAGATAGGACACTCCTCTGTCAGATTGCACACATTCTATATTTGATAATAAAAGACATATTTCACAGTTACACAGTTGCTTGAAATTACATATACATGGTGTGGCTGAATTTAGCCATGTCTCTGTCCAAATCTGCTGTTTCTAAGAGCTTGCATTCAGAAATGGCAGATAATTGACTTTTTAACTGATTTTTCAATTTCTGACATTGACCCCACTTTACATACATGTGCGCAGGGAGTATGGACATTAACTGATGAAGTTTCAGATTTTTAACATGCATACATTTAGAGTAATATCCACTTTTCCGCTAAAACCCCCCTGAACACGCCACCGGGTCGAAAAACCTCTTAAAATGTGGGCAGAAAAATCACAAGAATTATGGTATCATTTATAAAATTTTCACATGTCTGCTCTATGAGTTATCCATCTTCTTAGAGTTATGTTCTGGCTCCAAAGGGGTGTGGTTTCCTCTCAGCACAAGGTAGAAATACTGGTTTATCCAGTTCTGCCAAGCCAGCTTGCTCTCACAGGCAGTGCTCCTCCCAGCTTCTGCCAAGAGGAAGCTACATTTTACGACTGCTGTAATAAAACCTTTGCCTGAGTCAGGAGAGGCTCATTGTTCAAGAGGAAGCCATTTATGATCCTCTCAATAAACCCTCTGCCTGGGTGAAGGGAGTTGCATTGTTCACTCTCCTGCAGAGCACAGGTAATTCAATTATCAGATAGATGGCATATCCTTAGTGTGAGCAGCAAAAGGGCAGCTAGGCCTGGGAACACAGCTGTGACTCAAGTTTCACTCCTGATGGGGGTAGTTGCCAGGCAAATTGGAATCTCTTTAAGCTGTCATTTCTGTTCCCCAGTTTCTGCATTCAAATAAAACTAAACATTTTCACATATGCAGCTAGAAGGCTGATTCTAAGTTTAAAACTATGACATTTAAACAGTTACAAAGGCATGTGACACCAAACATAGGTCACTCATTTAATCTAAACATTTTCGATTTTAGTGTCTTTAAATCCAGTGCAACTTAAACTGCTGACTCCATAGCAGTTTTGTTATAAGCATTGTTTTGGGCTCTTCATTTCCCAGATTTTGTAAGCACACAAAAGTCCATTCTGCCAAATGTCTGCTGGTGTTCAGTGAGTTTTTAGATGTGTTGCAATGTTTAAAATAGACAGTTTGAGCCTGCCTGCAGAGAAACACAGGGTGGTTTTAAACTGCCGGCTTTTGGATAGTGGTGAGTACTGGTACTGCACCCATTTTTGGGATTTAAGAAAATGAATTCCCAACAATTCTAGGTTGCATTTGGCAATCAGCATTGCCATTCCCAATGGTTTCAGACTACTGTGCGGGTAGTCCAATGGTGGTTTTAAAGCGCTTTGAAGCTAACCGGCGCTACTGTTTTTCCTTTGGCAACCCATTTCCCTCATGGCAACCCGGCCTTTCATTCTCGCACTGGTGGGTGGCAAGTGAGGCAACCATTTTGGGGTGCGCACAAACTGCGCAGCTTTCCTGGATTTCGGCGCACATGTGGGTTTTCCGCCATCTTGAATTTTCTAAGCCCACAGCACCAAATGTTGTGGCATGATAGCTTAAACGTGGGTCAGGACACCCAACAAGCCCCCCCCACGCGACTGCACTTTGAATTTGAGTCGATGGGGAGTCGGGTGCCCAAGGGTTTTGACCCACGCACCGGTCTGTCCGCATAATCTTCTTCCTCTTCTGTAGATGGCATAGTTCAGCATCTTCTTCTCCATCCGGTACTGATCGATCAGTTCTCCTCGCCGGTCCTGATGGGAATATTGGGCGGTCCACTGGGCCCATTGGATCTTCGTTCCCGGTCTCCGTATCATCCTCCTTGGCCCGTCTTCAGGTTTTCTTTCTCCTAGGACGACAAAGGAAGAGCGGCAATACCTACTCATAGACTTTTTCCACCACTGTTGAGATAGTGGGGCAGCATATGCATTTCATCATAACAAAACATTACATTCTTATTTTGAAAAAAAAAAAAACAATATAACTAAGAGACAGTTTCATGCAAATCACAATATTTTAGAGACTAGATGTGGTATGTTTTATGGTTGGAACTGAATTAGTCTGAGACAGTACCCGCTAGGATTCCAGAGGATTCCTCCAGTTGTTGCAGAGTGTGCCTGGGATGGCAACACTTCAACTGTTTATGTGGACCCACTTGTCTTCCCCCGCTGCCAAAGGACCTTTGGGGATGTGGATTTTGTAGGCCACAGGTGAAATCTTGTCGATGATCTCAAAGGGTCCTTTCCATGTAGGCAAAAATTTGCGCTGCTTGGCCTGGTTCCTTTGGAAGTTGTATAGATAGACCCGGTCTCCCACCTGATATTCCTTCCTGGAAGTTTTCAGGTCATAATGGGTCTTCATGCTATCAGCTGATTTTTCTAGATTCCGCTGAGCATAAGCAAAAGCATGTTGGAGGTGTTTCCTTAAATTCTCTACATACTCATGAGTAGTGGAGGCATTTATCAGTGTCTGCTCTTGGGTCCTGTAGAGCAAATGCTGAGGAAGCACCATCTTGCGCCCAGTCATCAACTCAAATGGTGACATTTTGGTTGCAGATGAAGGGGTAGATCTGATGGCCATTAGGACCAGAGGTAATCGGATATCCCAACTTGGCCCAGAATCTGCCACAAACTTCTTTAATATGCTCACAATGGTTCGGTTATATCTCTCTACTGCCCCAGAAGAAGCTGGTCTATAAGCAATATGCAGCTTTCTCTTGACCCCCAGTATCTCCCACATCTTTGTCATTACTTCACTGGTGAAGTGGCTACCTCTGTCTGACTCAATCCTTTGAGGTAGACCAAAACGGGAAAAGATGTGGTTAATCATCAAGGCAGCTGCCGTTTCTGCCTTGCAGTTTGGGGCTGGGAGACATTCCACCCACTTGGTAAACAAGCATGTCACAGTCAACATGTACTTATTCCCCCTAGCAGAGCGAATCACAGGGCCTACAAAGTCGATTTGTAAATCTGACCATGGCAGGGTCATCCCCCTCTTTTGTAAAGGCGCCCGGTGTGTGAGGGATGTCGGCTGAAATTGTGCACACACAAGACAACCCTTCAAATATTGGTTGAGGTCCTGGCCCATGTGTGGCCAGTATGCAACCTCTCTTAAGATTTCCAGTGTTGTGTGAAACCCCCTATGACCGGCGGTGGCCGCATCATGGGCGTGACTTAACATCAGGCTTCGGAATGAGGTAGGAACCACCCACTGATCGTGGCCAGCTTTGGATTTCCTTACCAGCAAACCGTCTTGGATTCGGAACATTTTTGGACATTTCATCAACACTCTTAGGTCCTCTTTCCCAATGTAATCGGTATCCGTCAGGGGAAAGTTCTCAGGGTCCTCAAGGTGCTGGTAAAATTTACCAATAATTGGATCCCCCTTCTGGGCAGTAATCAAATCAGCATCAGGGGTCTCCTTACTCCATTGTGCAATTGAAAGGTCGTTGTGAGCATTTGTCTGGGACCTAGTGATGGCAGTGACCTGGATTTCCCCCAACAGGGACTCAATCTCAATTAGATCCCCTTGGATGGCCCCGGTTTTGGCCAGCTGATCACCTAAGTCATTTCCAGTTTTGTCTGGTCCCTCTACTTTGGAATGACCCTTGATCTTTTTCCAATAGATGGTCATCTCATTCGAGGTGACCAGATCATCAATGTTTTGGATCAACTTCCCATGTTTCAAGGGTTTGTTGTTAGCACATAACATGCCTCTGGTTTTCCAATTAACCAGGTGCTCCACGAACCCGTTCCGTACATAATCCGAATCTGTGATTATGACCAGTTCGCGGAGTTGATGCTGGACAGCAGTGAGGATGGCCTGATGCACAGCCATCAATTCTGCCACCTGACTACTTCGGGGACCAATTTTGTATCCAGCGGAGGGTTCTGGGGACTCATTCACCCATGCATTCCCTACGCCGGCCACCAGTTCTTTCTCCCCGTTGTTGTCAACATGGTAAGAGCATCCATCCACATAGACAGTGGGCATTCCCTCACACTTGTCCTCTTCAAAGACTTTGTGGGGGGAATTAAGGTATGCCTCCATGTTTTCCTTTATTTTTAGACTTTCGTCCTCGAGACAGTTTTCTCTGGCACAATCATGCAAGTCAGCCAGACCTTGCGCGAGGGGACTCTTCTTGTTTTGGCCATATCGGACCTCCACAGGAAAGCCTTGCATTGACAGAATCCAGGAAGTAATTCGGGAGTTACTCACATTTCCGGCCCGGATTCTGTCACTTTGGAGATATTGCAGAGGCTGGTGTGGAGTCTCCACTATGATGTGTTCCCCCTGGATAAACGGGCGGTAATTCTTCAATGCCCACACCGTTGCCAGGAGTGCCTTCTCACAATCGTTGAATTTTTCCTCCACAGAGGATAAAGTTTTGCTCGCATAGGAGATTACTTTATTGACCTTGTCATGCTTTTGGTATAATACGGCCGTCAAGCACGTATCAGAGAACCCCGTCTCCAGGAAGAACTCCTTGTTTCTGACAGGGTAAGCTAGGCAAGGCGCTTGTGAGAGGCTTCTTTTGAGTTGTCTTACTGCCTCGGCTTGTTCTGGACCCCATTCCCACTTGGCCCCCCCCTTCAGGAGATGAATCAGGGGTCTGGTGATCTCTGCGTAGCCCTCAATGAACTTTCTGCTGTAATTAGTCAGTCCAAGGAGGCTCCTTAGTTCCCGCAGAGTTGTGGGGTCTTTCAGTTTCTGAAGTGCTTCCACTTTCTTTTCCTGGGGACAAAGACCCTGAGGAGTAATCTCATGCCCCAAGAAGTTAACACGGGTTTTACACCACTGTGCTTTCTGAAAGGAAAGTTTTGCTCCGGTGGCCCTCAACTGTGTCAGAACATAACGGATCTCCGCTATGTGTTCCTCAACAGTTGAGCTTTTGATGAGGACATCATCTACATAAGCCAGGTTACCCCTTGCACCCAAGTCGGGCATGGCCTTGTGTAGAAAAATATTGAATTCATTGCCGGAGTTGAGGTATCCGAAGGGAGTCCGGGTCCATGTGTACTGCTGGCCCCCAAAGGTAAAAGCCAGCTTGTATTGGTCCTCCCTACTGACAGGCACAGTCCAGTATCCATTGGTCAGGTCTATTGCAGTGAATACCTGTGACCCCTGGATCTGGGCCAGCCCTTGGTCAATGTAGGGCAGAGGCCATCGGGAAGTATGGACCCGTTTGTTGAGCTCCCTGAGGTCGGCGCAGAGTCTCCACTGGCCGTTTGGCTTCAATATTCCCAGCACCGGATTATTGAAGGTGCTGTGGACTGGACGGATTATTCCCCGGGACTCAAGGTTCTTAATTATTTCAGTAAGGGACTCCATTGATGCGAGAGGCAAGCGATATTGCTTCACAAACACAGGAGTCATGCCAGGGTCCGTGGGGATTGTGGTTGTGTGGATGTCAGTGCGACCACAGTCATATGAGTCTACCGCAAAGAGATCTTGGAAATCCAAGAAAACTTGTTTCAACTTTTGCTTTTGTTCCAGAGTCACACAGGCATCAGCTAGGTTGACTCTCTCTTCCACCATCTGCCTGAAGCCTGGAAAGACTTCTGGTTTGGCTATTTCAGCGGCCTCCTCCAGCTGGGTGGAGAAGTCCCTGGTCAGAGTGCTGATTTGGACCGGAGGCTTCAGGTGGGAAAGGCAGCCTTCATGAACCTGGAAAATCACCTCATCCCTCCTGAAGTCACACGTCACATCTTCCTTACCATACGGGCAGGAAGTGTACACCAGGAAGTTCCCCCCATGCCGGGTAAAAATCCTGTCTGGTGTTGTGTTGTCATCACTGTCACTGTCAAAACAGTCCTTGGGGATTGGTCCTAACAGTTCATTTCTAAGATCAATGGAGAAATGTCGGTCATCAACCACCATTCCAATAATGGTGCCTGCGGCTAGAGTAATACTCTTTAAGTCGCTGTTATCCACCTCTATTGGAATGGTGTCATGTTCTATGTTGACTAATGGTGTTGGGTTTACCCCCAACCCTTGCTGTTGGAGAGAAGCATTTAGATGTATGTAAGCATCAGGGTTTTTCAACTCTTGTCCCCTTTTAACTTTCACTTCCAGGGAGAATTGTCGGGTCCTTTCTGGGATGGTGACTTCCTCTTTAACCTGAATTTCAACTGCATAAGGTAGCAATTGAGCTGACCTAAATGCTTTTTCTGGATCATCAAAGCCCATGGGATTATCCGCTAATCGGGACCAAGCTTTGAAGTTTATTAGGTCCAAACTAATGGCAAAGCGATTGAGAATGTCACTGCCTAAGTAAAAGGCGGCAGGGACGTCTCGCACGACCCAACAATTGTGGACTATGCTCTTGTTGCCAATGGAGATTTTGAGCATACACCTGCTTGGCAGGAGATGTTTGGAATTAGGTGCTTCCAGGTCCATTTCCCATTTGTCTATCAGTTTGAAGGTGGGAATGGCTGGATCTTTTGGGAGTTGGCGAAACATGGCTTCGCTGATGAAGCTCTTACCGTTGTTCACACACACTCGAGCGAGAACAGAGTCCTTCCCATCATTTAACTGAACAGGGATGAACAGCTGCTCTCCAATTTGCTGAATATCAGCCAGGCTCTGAGCTGATTTCACATCCTTCTGGACTATAGGAGTGGGAGTTTCTGATTGTGGATTAGTATAGAATCTCAGATTGTTTCCTTCCAGCGTGGAGTACCACTTTAGACTGGAAGGAAGGTTGATTTTCAGAAATAGAGAGGACCCCCCATCACCAGTCTGTTGTCCTACTGCTATTACTGTCACGTCTGGAATTTGGCTATTCTGGAAGTGAAATTCTACTTGGTCAGATTTTTGTTCAACCATGTGGCAGGTGCCGTTTAAACTAACATGGTTGACACTCTGTTTTAATTTTATTGGTCGGCTAGTCTGGGTCCAGAAGACCTCGTTTACACAATCTATTAGGGGTGACAACCTTCTCAGGAGGTCATTCCCTAGTAAACAACGGGTGCCCTCTGGGGTCACAACTATGACCGGGTGTTTCAACTTGTGTCGCCCGATCTTAATGTCCAAGTCTGCAGTCCCCTCAACGGGAATTTCCTTCCCGTCAAAGTTCTGCAGTTGTCCAGGAAGAGAGGTGAGAGGAATTTGGTAATCCTCTCCCCTTCCTGCATTCAGTTCATCAAAGGCCCTTCTGGACAGAAGGGTAGCTTGAGATCCAGTGTCCACCAGTGCCGAGATTGTACCCTGCCCCTGTACTTGTACCGGGGCATAATATCTTCCCTCCTTCTCCTCAAGGGGGCACAGATAATGCACATTTTTGGACAACTGGTGGGCTAACTTTCTGGTTTTGGACATCGCTAGCGAAGAGATTTGGGCAGAATTCTGTGGAGAGTCTTGGGAATCTGAAAGAAAAAGTTGGCAACTGGAGATCAGAGCCATTGTGGGTTCCCCTGGCTCCGGTTCTGGGCTGCCCCCCCCTTTTTGGAGGCAGTCACCAGGATGGGTTTGAACCAGGGGATTTTCTTGCTGTTGGTTCTGCGATGAGATGGTGGGCGGCGGTAGCTCAGTCTCCACATCTCCCCAGTCTGGATTTGCATCCCTAGGGACCCATTTTTCTTTGGGAGGAGTTCCCCCCTCTCTGAAGGAGAAGATCCTTTTCCCAGGATCCTCTGAGGATCCCTCTCCCTCAAATTGGAAGATCTGTACCTCCTCCTCAAACTGAGTCTGTTTGGGTCTTTTGTTTCTCCTACCCCCCCTCTGCTCCTTAGGAGGCAGACTTTCAGGGGCAAGAGATTTCGTTTCCGGTTCCTGGGTTTCCAGGGGCTGTTTACAAGTGAGGAAGGAAGCTTCCTCCAAGGCTTTACACCCCCCTTCCCTTTGTGCCTCCTCCCTGGGAACCGGTGAGTTATCGGGGTGCTGCCCCCGTCATTGTTCTGGAGCACCAGGTCCAGAGTTGGGTGCGTTCTGCGACGGCATGCCGATCTGAGGGTTCTGCTGAGCCCTCAGTATGTGACCCATGTCCCGCGCCATGTTTTGAACCTGGCGCTCTAACTGGGAAACCCGCTCAGGCTGATACGGGGCCCTGTTTTCTCCCCTGGGCTGATCCCGGGAAGGGTAGCTGTCCCTCCTCTGGTAATACCCCGGGTTGGGAAGATTTGGGTACCCCTCCACCCTTGGCCTCCCCTCTCCCGGATTCAGTGGTCTGGGCTCAGGGAATTGGGGAAAGAAGGATGGATGGTTTTGGGGCTGAAAGTCGGGTGGATATCTGGGGAAAAAGTTCTGCCCAGGGTTTGGTAAATTTCTGCCCTCCTGTGGGAAGTTTGGAGGGAAGTTCCCTGGGTTAGGTGCTTGGCTGGATCCCCCCCTTGAACTGGAGGAGTCCACACATAACCCAGGATGGGTCGATTTCCCTTGTAACGGGGACTTACATAATCAGGAGAGCGAGGGACCCCATTTGTGGGGCTGCCTCCTTGGCTCCCTGTCTGTGACTGACCCGAGGACCTTCTGGGCCTAGCATTATTAGGAGCAGGTAGGTTTGTAGGCCCCCCCATCTCCAAATCCAAAACGGGGGTGACCTTTACCTCTGCCACCTTGGCAGCAGCAGGGGTGCTGTTGGCTTTGGGGTTTTTCTGGGCATTACTTTTGCTATCTACCGGTTTCTGCACCTCATAGATCCGGGTAGCCTGTTCAATGACCCAGTCTAAAGATCTTTTCTCGTGAAAATCCCTCACGAGCTGGGTCATGATATATTTGGGCAAGGCATGGAAAAACGTATTTATAAATTCTCTGCTATCTGTGCGCACCCTTCTGGTGGTCTGCGCAAAAGCACGCTTTTACTCCTGCACAAATTCTTGTGGGGCCTGATCCTCCCCACATTGCAAATTGTAGGCTGCCTTGCGAGCCTCTTGAGGATTTCTGTGAACAGAAAAATGTTTCAAGATGGCCGCCTTATAGGTGGACCATCTTAAATGATTTTGGTCCTCCAGCCCCGCAAAGAAACTGGAGTATTCCGGGGAGAAGGTCCACTTTACATATTGAATACAGCTTTGGCTGTCCTTCAAATGGAAAGTCTCCATCATTTATTCAAACAACTCTAAGTGCTCCCAAACAGAATACTTAGTGTTCTTATGGTAAGGCGTGATGACGCTCCTGATCGCCTTAATCTGCTTTAAGGGGTCCTTAAGCAAGGCCCTTTTTGCCTTATTGGCCTTTTTGGTTCGGGTAACCCTTGTCCATTCATCCTCGGACTCAGAGGCACTGCTCCCAGAGGTTCCCGTCTGTTCTTCCAGGTTTTCCCGGATTCTGCGAGCCTGGGAATGGCTGGCAGAATGTGGGGACCTGGTCTCCTGTGTCCTGCGCAGTTCAGAGGAGTCTTCAGATTCCTCCTTGCTGCCAGGATTTGATGGGTACCCCCTCCACTGACCTAACTGGGCAGAGGTTTTCAGGATGCCCTTAAGGGGCCTATTCTCCCGGGGTTCCCCACTGAACTGTACTGTACTTGGGTGCCCATACCCGGATGCCCACCCCTCCATTCCTGAGTGGTACTGGCCTATGAGCCCCATACTCTTAGCTGGATAGTAATCTGCCATCCCTGCGGCCCTGTGCTCATGTGCGCCAGGGGACATGGGGGTGGCAGAGTCCAGGGACTGAGAGGTATGAGGGCCTCTGGTACAAGGGCTCCTGAGGTTATGCTCCGGAGTTTCCATTTCCCAGCGAACCTCATCTCTATCCGCCCCTGCTCCCTGTTGCAATGCAAGAGCCTGCATTTGTGCTTTCAGTTCCTCTGTTAAGTCCTTACTCGACTCTATCAGTTTCTCCTGCATCGCTACCTGTTGCTGGAGCCTCTCATTGTGCTGGCAGAGAGCCTCATTTTCCCTCTGTGCTTCCTGGTTGGTCCTGGAGAACTGGGCCAGTCTTTGCTGCAGGAGGGTTACCTCCTGAGCTGTGTCCCTATTGGCCTGCTCCTTTCTTGCTAGAGCATCCTCCACCCTTCTGGTGTGCTCTACCAAGTTCTGGTTTTCTTTTTGGAGGTCACCCAGCCCCTGGAGGGCCAGGTGATTTTCTTCAATTTCCTTTTTTAAGTGGCAGACTTCCTGGCCTAAGGTATCCCTTTCCTGACTAAGAGCCTGCATCTGTGCCGCCAGGTCGTCCCTTTGCCTTTGGAAGGCACCAGCATTCTGGCGCTCCTGATCAAACTCTGCCTGGGTATCCAGGTCTTTCAGAATTAGTTTGTTGCTCTCTGCCTTCTCTCTATCTAGGTGGCCTTGCAGGGTGACTACCTGCTCAGCACATACCCTGTTGAAGTCCAGTTGTTGCTCCAGCTTTTTCTGGCTTTGCAGTAGGGAGTCCAAACCTTCTTGGTGTTCCTTCTGCAAGGCCAGAAATCTGGTATCCTGTTCTGACTTTTCCTTTTGCAGCACATCCATATCCTCCTTTATTTTAGTGATGTACAGTCTGCTGTCATTTTCTGACTCCTGGCTCCTCTGCAGCCTCTGCTCAGAAGAGACCAGGTCAGATTGGACCTTCTCTAACACCCTCTGTTGCCTATTTGCCAGATTTTGGCTTTCAGCACATCTATCCTGCATGTCTCCCATATATAGGTACAGGTATGCTGCTATCCTGGCAATCTTATTGTGTTCCTCTTTGGCTTTAGGAGCCATATATAGTTCACTCAGGGCCACATGTAATGGACCCTGATCTCTCCATAAGTCTGACCCTGTTTCAGTGACCTGTCGTGTGATGGCCTGCAACCAGGCATCCTGGCCCTGCTCAGCCCATTCACCTCTCACAAATAGTTTATGTAAGAAGTGCTCTCTGGCTATTTTCATATCTACCAAGGTCGTCATTCTAGAGATTGGTCTCTGTCCTGACTTACAGAAGTTAGTATTTTATTTTTGCAGAACAGAACTTTTCTTGGAGTGTCCCTTTTGAGGAATTCTTCACAGCGTAATGCAGCGTGGTGATCCGACCGGATGTATGTATCCCGTCAGTTAGCACACTGTATTAAGCTGCACAAATGGTAAATCTAACCCAACGTCTCGGCTCGAGCCCCCAATTTGTAAGAGGATTCAATTCAGCACTACAGCTAAGTTAACGCCTAGTCTAGAATACTGAATGAAAACCCTTATTGATATATCTTTAGGTCCAGTTCATGCGTTCTGGATGACTACCCCTATATAACACCCCTCTCTTGGAATCCCCCTGACCCCACTGAGCCAAGAAGTAGTTCTGTTTTGCAAGTTAAAAGGGTTTATTTGATAATTTAAAATATATATATATCACACTTTATAATAAATTAATAATTGAATAGCACACTTAATCTGATATGATAAAGATCAACAACGGAGAATCTGGCACTAGCACGCTTCTTTATAATCACTAATGAGTTGAGATGAAATGGATAAGATAGCACACAGGTGAATAGGAACAAAAGAAGAAGGTGGTACAGAATGCTTTATGTAAGCTCAGGTGGATGCAATATTCAATGAATGAAATGCAGTATAGAAATACTCAATATGATTTCAACAAAACAATGTAATCACTTTTCTCTGGCAATCCCCTCCCCCCCTTGATGCAAGGCAAGGAAATGGAAGGAAAACACACAGTTCTCAGAAATGCAATCAATGTAAATCAGTTCACCCCAGCAAGCTTACACTACAGAAAACAGATAGGAGTTTTGAAAACACAGGCAAAATGCTTTGATATGTGCTAGCAATGGATGAGAAATATGCTGGAAATGCTTTTAATTCCCTTCAGAGGTTCAGGGTGAGTGGTATCTAGTTAATATTAGTCCAGGCTCACACTAGCAATGAGGCAGGGATAGTTAGCAGGTTAAACGAATTTCTGGCAAATGGAAGGCAAGCAGCAGCAGTTTTTACATGTGAAGAAACCTGCAAATCGTGGTAAAATTTGCGAATGCGTGTTCCGCGATTGCGGTAAAACTATAAGGGGTAGGAATGCGGTTCTAGGTTCGTAGGAAAGCCACGATTCTAACCTTTCAGATGAAAGTTATTGCAAGTCTCTAGCACAAACAGTTGCGGAGATATGAGCGATTAAATAAAGGTCGTTTTTCAGATTTGAAATTTTAAAGTTCAAAAAGACAAGTGCAGCTTGCAACTAGAAAATGACAAGTGACAGCTTTACAAATGACAGGTGACAGTTAGGAGGCAGTTCTACTTAGATTAAAATAGATTGAATTATATTATTTTAACTAAGAGATTGGTTCTGCACAGTTTTCTAGGTACTCACACTATATTCTTGAGTGAAATGGGCCTCGCCATGGATCTGGTCAGGTTTTAAACTCGCCTCTGGTCTCTGCACTTCACAGTGATCTGGGTCAGCTCTCTCTGGTTCTCTGGTCTGGGTCTCTAGTTCTGGATAGATTGAAGTCTCTAGTTTGGCTCTCTGGAGGTTTGATGGAGGTAAGTATGGATTTTTCCGGCAGAGCTTCCAGCGGCAGATGGATTTGAAGGTCCCTATCTGTCCTGTCTGTCTGCTTTTATGTGTTTAGAATGTGGGTGTGTTCTAGCATCACTGACCCTACCTCTCTCTCAGCTTCTAATTGGTCAAACTTCCATTTATCATTTGATTGGGGAATGAACTGTGAGTCAGAGGGATGTCATTTTATGGCTTGCAGATAGGACACTCCTCTGTCAGATTGCACACATTCTATATTTGATAATAAAAGACATATTTCACAGTTACACAGTTGCTTGAAATTACATATACATGGTGTGGCTGAATTTAGCCATGTCTCTGTCCAAATCTGCTGTTTCTAAGAGCTTGCATTCAGAAATGGCACATAATTGACTTTTTAACTGATTTTTCAATTTCTGACATTGACCCAACTTTACATACATGTGTGCAGGGAGTATGGACATTAACTGATGAAGTTTCAGATTTTTAACATGCATACATTTAGAGTAATATCCACTTTTCCGCTGAAACCCCCCTGAACATACCACCGGTTCTAAAAACCTCTTAAACTGTGGGCAGAAAAATCACAAGAATTATGGTATCATTTATAAAATGTTCACATGTCCGTACTATGAGTTATTCATCTTTTTAAAGTTATGTTCTGGCTCCAAAGGGGTGTGGTTTCCTCTCAGCACAAGGTAGAAATACTGGTTTATCCAGTTCTGCCAAGCCAGCTTGCTCTCACAGGCAGTGCTCCTCCCAGCTTCTGCCAAGAGGAAGCTACATTTTACGACTGCTGTAATAAAACCTTTGCCTGAGTCAGGAGAGGCTCATTGTTCAAGAGGAAGCCATTTATGATCCTCTCAATAAACCCTCTGCCTGGGTGAAGGGAGTTGCATTGTTCACTCTCCTGCAGAGCACAGGTAATTCAATTATCAGATAGATGGCATATCCTTAGTATGAGCAGCAAAAGGGCAGCTAGGCCTGGGAACGCAGCTGTGACTCAAGTTTCACTCCTGATGGGGGTAGTTGCCAGGCAAATTGGAATCTCTTTAAGCTGTCATTTCTGTTCCCCAGTTTCTGCATTCAAATAAAACTAAACATTTTCACATATGCAGCTAGAAGGCTGATTCTAAGTTTAAAACTATGACATTTAAACAGTTACAAAGGCATGTGACACCAAACATAGGTCACTCATTTAATCTAAACATTTTCGATTTTAGTGTCTTTAAATCCAGTGCAACTTAAACTGCTGACTCCATAGCAGTTTTGTTATAAGCATTGTTTTGGGCTCTTCATTTCCCAGATTTTGTAAGCACACAAAAGTCCATTCTGCCAAATGTCTGCTGGTGTTCAGTGAGTTTTTAGATGTGTTGCAATGTTTAAAATAGACAGTTTGAGCCTGCCTGCAGAGAAACACAGGGTGGTTTTAAACTGCCGGCTTTTGGATAGTGGTGAGTACTGGTACTGCACCCATTTTTGGGATTTAAGAAAATGAATTCCCAACAATTCTAGGTTGCATTTGGCAATCAGCATTGCCATTCCCAATGGTTTCAGACTACTGTGCGGGTAGTCCAATGGTGGTTTTAAAGCGCTTTGAAGCTAACCGGCGCTACTGTTTTTCCTTTGGCAACCCATTTCCCTCATGGCAACCCGGCCTTTCATTCTCGCACTGGTGGGTGGCAAGTGAGGCAACCATTTTGGGGTGCGCACAAACTGCGCAGCTTTCCTGGATTTCGGCGCACATGTGGGTTTTCCGCCATCTTGAATTTTCTAAGCCCACAGCACCAAATGTTGTGGCATGATAGCTTAAACGTGGGTCAGGACACCCAACAAGCGCTCTAGTGACAGATAAACTTGCATGTGGGACTTTTCTTTGTACAATACATGATATTACCAATGTACATGCACATCTTATGCAATACAACACTTTTAAAAGTTAAATACATAGGCATCTTGGTAGAATAAATATACATTACATTCATATTGCAAATGCAGACTGTGTGGTCCTAACATAGAGGTCAATATGTGCATGAACAATAATGAAAAGGGTTGAATTTAGCCATGTCCCTCTTACAGCAATATCTGAAAACACTATATGGCATTGTTGCTATGTGGTCATCAAGTTGAATACATCTTGACGATTCATCGGCATTTCTCCACCATCAATATAATGAGGATCCTCTTCACCAGCAATGAGAAATAGTATATATGGAACTTCTCTAGAGCCTAAAACCAAACAATTCCCATATTGATTCATTTCATCCCATCATGTATTCAGAAAGGCAGAACAAGAAACGGTAATTCCACTGTTAAACAAGTCTGGACAATATCCTCTCCAAAACATGTAGTCATGTAGTGTAGTCATGTAGTGATCCATGATTCACCCGTATCCAAATGGAACGTCTTTCCTGATCAATCTACAACATAGGCATTAATAAAAAAATAAATATCAGGTGTTCGCAATGCAATTAAACATGGCCTCATAGAAACTGTCATTACAAATGTGCCTCTGTACAATGTACAAAATGTAAACTGTCATGAGTGTAATATCCTGCTTTATGTGCAGTCCCTGAAAAATAGCAACACAAATAACGTATCATAAAATTAAATGATAACTGTAATGCACCTACTTTATATGCAGCCAGAGTACAGAATAAAAATACTTTAAACATGTTTTGCAATGGAAGATGTTTTATTAAACAATCTTCCAACATTATATGTAAACCCAAACAACAAAATAATTATCAGATGTTTTCAATGAGATCTAATTATGTATCATTTCATAGAAACAGTCATTATAAAAATGCCCATGTACTTTAATAACAGGACATTACAAATCATCACAAACAATGTTTACACACCTTTTATATCTTTAAATAAATTGTGTTGCCACTGTCAATTAGGTCTACTCCATCACTTATCTGAGTTTTACATAATACTATTAATGCAGAAATGTATCAAACAAAGTTTGTAGTTAATGTATATTAGGTGTAATTCCTCAGGTTAATTAATTTCAGCATTGCTAGTTCCTATGCTAATGGTTATACAACTGACAATCGGAAATCTTGCAGTATGGCAGACAAACATTTATACGTTGGTTAAATGTATCTATGTTCTCTTTAAGAAGACTTGTAGACATCTAATATTTCTGAAAAGCAGTTTTTTGAAAAGACAATGGCCCTCATTACGAGTCCGGCGGTAGACATGCCAGTAAAACCAGCAGGCTGCCGCAGGTCTCGTGATGAATTACCACTGCCTGATTTGCCAGAATAACTGGGGCATTACAGCCCCGGCAGTCCGGTAAATCAGACGGCAGGCAATTGTTACTCCCCATTCGAGTCCCGCAGGACTCAATGGGAATGGGGAGGACGGATGCACCAGCACTGTGCGCAACAGTGCCAGTGCTTCCTTTAAAGTCTGCTGGCGGGTGTCGTTCCACCCGCGAGGGTCAGACCAGGTGGTCGGAACGGCACCCGCCAGCAGACTCGTAGTTTGCCGGTCTGGAAACCACAGTGATGCTAAGGATACCAGCTCCGTTGCTTCCGGACCAGCAAACTTATTAGCCACAAAGGTTGGAATGAGAGAACACAAACCACAGTAACATTTCTGAAAACTACATTAGTACTTGTACTGGTGCGACTATGTTAAAATAGATGCTGCTAACAAAGATACACTAATAACTACCAAACATGATCTGGCGCTAACATTATCTCATGCAACTATATGCACAATACCCATAGCAAACAAATCAAATGGTCAGGATCAATCTACTTTGACAATTAAGGATAAGAAAAAAATACATCTCAATGTTTAGACTTTTTTATGCTTATTTACAAGGATGCAAGTGAAGGCAACATTAATTGATTAAACGCATTTGAATTGGTGAAATTAACCTTGAGTAGTGTAAACATGTAACTAATAATTACTGGAGTGATTGGGAGCCAAACATAGCAAAACAATGTTTTGGCTATTTTACTTTCAGGAAGTCAAAAGAATGAACTTTTCAAGCTAGCATGGGCACACATGAATTGACACTAAAATGTATCTGTCCCGAAGACGGTCATACGGTTAACGGATCAAGGACATGGCTAGCCTAGGAAGCACAAAACAATGTATTTTGATGCTTTAGATTTTGAAATACCTTTCATTACATGGTTAGAATTACATTTTCGATTTGTAATTGGGATATTTCATTGCATAAATAACTGTGACAGTAGTATTACTTGTAAATTAGGGCATAGGTTTGTTTTGTCAATTGAAAATAGTCCCATGCAATTATGGTTGATTTTATGGTTGATTTTAGTGGTTTTAAAAGATGGGAAAGTTGGCATTAAAATGATGATTAAAGAGACATGTGTATATGTGTCTGCACACTGTTTTATACATCCATTCAAAATGATAATTAACATGAATTTGTGTAAGATGTATCAAAAATGTAGTACCTGTTTCCAGGTCTTAACAGTGTTTTGTACAGTACTAATCACATTACTACATAAATCAGCATCACATGGGGATAATTCATCAGTGAGGGAAGGAAAAAAAGAGATAGAATTGACTGACTCAATGATTGATATATTTCAAAGATCACGATGGAAAACATGTTAGTCAAAGAAATAAAATCAATTAGGTGGAGCAAAGAAGAAAACAGGAAATAGAGTAAAAAAATGAATCTGTTGAATATACATGTGGAATTTAGACTCATGAGTAGCAAAATCTGATGAAACAAAGAAGACATCAAGAATGTTACCCTTGTTATGTTTGGAAGCATTCCAATAAGTGACACATTGCATGAAAAGGTAATGGCTAATAAAGTAGGTGAACCATATCTAAACGGAATCAGAAAGATTTACATTGAAATCACCAGGTATAAAACATATGGTTAAATATTAAGAGCAAAGCACTTGATAGAAATGTTTGTTTTGGAACGGGTGGGTGATATATTTTCGGAACACTCAACCGAAAAGGAAAAAAAACTTTTACAAGTTGGAATTCAAAACATGAGACCACTGGAGGAGCAGTATGTAAAGGAACCACAATCCAGTTGGGGATAAACCACAGTCAAACTCCCCATCCAAGTCCAGAAGATTTACGGGTATGAACAACAGACCACCAAATAGAATTAAGAGCAGCAGTAGTATCAGAGATATAATAACAAATCAATTGTTCTGTAATAAATGATCAAGTCAAGTTTGAGGAAATAAATAAGTCAAGATAGATATTGGTTTTATTAACTAAGGATCTAGCATTCAAACGACCTAAACTAATAGAAGATGGCAAAGTACACAATTCTAGATATAGCAAATGAGAATTTCGATACTGGTTACTAATAAAGCAAACAAGTGAATAATAACTTCACGAAGAAAAACAGCACCATATCAAGTTAAAAACCTTTTTCAGTAGAAATTCCATTGAAATAACTCCTGTCAGAAAATGAACATAGGACCGGCAATATCTGTGCACTCTCCCTGATGGAGTCCCCAGGGGTGAGTTTAAATAGCCTTTGTTTACGTAAGTAGAGTTATCACTAAAAACAATTATTATTATTATTATTATTATTATTATTATTATTATTATTATTATTATTATTAATAATATTATTATTTTATTAGGGTACTAATTGAGCATGGATCGAGCTTTGAGAAGCAACTTAGTGCTTTACAATCATAGGGGGAAGAACACAGTGAGGGAAGCAGAGAAAAAGGGGCTGGGGAGTTCACAGAGGAGGGTGAGGGTTGGCAAATGGTAGCAAGGGATCTACCAGCAGCCAGGCGAGAAGACAGTGGGGAGCAGATCTGAGAGTCTCAGGTACGGTCTGGGGTGCAGGGTGTGTGGACCTAGGTGTAGGGAGGATCCATTCCTTTAATAGGAAGGTCTTGAGCTTCTTCCTGAACTGTTAAAGTGATGTGGAAAATCTGATATTGACAAGGAAGTGGTTCCAGAGTCTTGGAGCACAGACAGATGGGGTCATTACGAGGTAGGCGGTAAGGGGTTAATGGCGCCGGTAAAGGTACCAGAGCTGTCAAACCCTTACCGCCCCATTACGAGTCTGCTCGCGGGACCCGGTAAGGACGCCGGGTAAAACCAGGCCTCCTTAGCGGGTCCCGCTAGCAGACGAGGGTGCTAACAACGGGCCCATTATTAACAATGTTGTATGTATTTTATTTTTAAATGTTATTGTTATGTTAAATAATTGGGACGTGTGCATACATGCACATTCATGTAAAACCTTTGCATGAACTGTGTGGTAAGTAAAGGCTTGGACACCACTATTATAGGTAGGCTGCTCTATTAGTTCAATGTTCAGCACAACCAACAACAGAAGAACATACGTCATTCCCTTTTACAAAACACTGTTGTGACAATGGAAGATAAACACTGCGAGAGCAATGGTAGCACTCCACACACAAGATGGTGGGTAATGAACTTCAAAGCATGTAAGAATACAAAATATCTCAATCCCCTGAAGAACAAATGACATAAAATAAAAAATGGCAGTAAAACTGATACTTTTCCTAAGAACAAGCTATTACATTTTATCATCTCAGCAATGAACTGAGACTTTACAGATTCGTTTTGGACTTAGATGCTCTTCTAGATTACAACCCAAAACATTACACATGTCAATCCCCCTAGAGTTTGTGGCCTCACGCTCCTCACCATGAATACTATCTGTGCATGGTCAACCAGAGATCCCTCTGACATGTTCATTGCTCATTAGCAAATCAAGATGGGCTATGCTCATACTAGTGCATTCCTGCTAAGCTCTTGTCCCCAACCTGCCTGGCTTTCCCCTTGCTTGTGGACCTCCACCCACCCTCGTTCACTAAGCTCATTCGACTTGTACACAAGCATTAGGGAAAACCTCAGCAACCTTCATCAGCTCCAAAAACGTGGATGTTGTCTTGGGCATGCTTCTACCTTTATCTATTCTCACCAGATCTCCATTACAGATTACCCACCGGATGTTTGTTCTCCATTCATAAGGACATTGTATAGCTTTCTTGATCTATACCTAATTGTTGTTGAATTACATGACCACCCTGTGACCAGTGTGGATTACGTAAGGAATTCCAATGTCCACCGCTAACAAAATGTAATGGAGAGACCCTGATAATCCTACTGGGATAGATTAATTTATATAACTTCAGACAAAATCTAAGCATTCCATCAAAAGTTGAACCTTTTTTGGACAATTTAGGAAAGTCAGAGTTCCTATCGTATGATAGCTACTTTATGAGAATAATGTGAAGAAAAAAACTAAACACATTTACTATTGCAATGGGCACTTCTCAACATAGAAGTATACAATGAAATTGGGAATGTATGAATAGTTAACTCACATAAATGTATGAAAACATTCTTTTGTTTATACATTTGCAATATATTTCAAAATGTCATGTTTTTTATTTTGCCCTCATTTTCCAATATGTAGACTTAGTCAACATTAAGGGAACTATTCAGGTAGGTACACAGTAATGAACCAAAACATCTCGAATGCAACTGCAATTAAAATGGCATCCTCACTGTCTGAACAATAGAATACTACTACAAAACCAAAAAAGAATGAATAGTGTCACTAGCAGAAAATGACCACTGTTGCAAAAAAAGAAAAAGAACAAGGCAGAGTGCCATACCAGCATGAAACCAGACAACTAGCATACACTTTCTTGCTTTGGAAGACTCGGGTAAAAAATAATGAATGGGACATCGTCCCATGCTAATCTACCAAAAGGAACATGTAATTATGCAGAGAACAAAATAATGTGAAAGCTGTAGTGCAATAAGCCATTTCAATTCAAAAGAAATTGCTCAAATATATTGTCGATGTTGTTGTAAATGTCAACGTCATGTTAACCCAGTTGAAATCAATTGAAAAACGTATGAAGATACACGACATAAAAATTCCTTGTACAAAGGATAAGTACAAACATACCAGGGACATGGATACACAAGCCATATGTAGCTCAGTATTTTGCAGAACAAACAGACACAATTAAAATGGACATAATTTATGGTTTTAAGAAACAAATGGTTTTAAATTTAAAAGTTGCACAATTAATTAGCTTTTTCAAGTGGCGAGAGAAGAAGAAATTGAAATGGTTGACAACATACAAAATTATTTGGAAAAGATGTAAAATTATGACATGTCCCAAACCTCTAACATCACACACAAAATATATCAAACCTAAACAAATATGCTGTAACAATATTGGCACCCAGGGAAAGGTGCTCAGCAAATCATGTGGGTGGAAATGTTCATGAGGACACAAAGTATACCACCCACATTTTCCTGCCACCCAAGGCCCTTCCCAGATGGCAATATCTCGATTGGGGGGAGGGAACAGGGAGCCTCTCGCTGTTGCCTCCCCACATCCCCAATCTCCCACCTACTCCCAAAGACAGCCCAATCACTTGACCCAACCTATTCCTCCTTCCCCACTTACCTGCTGGACCGAAGCTTTGTGCGCTCCTCCTGTGGCCACAATGGAAATGAAAAAGGGACTAAGTCCCTTTCCCTGTGGCAGTGGCCATCTTTTTTTATGAGCGATTGTGCTCACGCAATACGGTGGATCCCATGTCCTACAAAAACAATAATAAAATAAACTATTTGCCCCCCGGGTGAACACCAGGGTGCAAATAGCTATCACACCCTTGTTGGGAGGCCTACATGGCCAGTAAAGGCCCATAGCTCCCGCCGAGGGCTTCGCTTCACTTGTGTGCGTAGGCTCGGGCTGGCGGGCCGTTACCAGCCATGTACACCACCCGATTTAGGGGTAATTTTCATATTTTACAGAAGTGATAATGCAAAAAAATACACATTTTGCAGAATATTGACCCATAACCCATATGCCAATAGACTAAATAAAAAAACACAACATTTCATAATCTTCTGAAAATTAGTGTGAACCTTGTTTACATGTGTGGTGATGTCATGTAGTGGGCTTTTGAGAACCAAACGCAGGGAGGATAACATTTACGTAGGATCTCAGAGATGAGCACAGGAGCGGAGATTCTTTCATAGAGACTTCTAGAAATAAATTGTGTTTACCTAGTTAACTTGAGCGCCGTCTCATCACTTGAAAGGTGGTGATGAGGAGGAGCACCAGAGGCTCTGCT
Source organism: Ambystoma mexicanum (assembly GCF_040938575.1). Lineage (NCBI taxonomy): Eukaryota > Metazoa > Chordata > Amphibia > Caudata > Ambystomatidae > Ambystoma > Ambystoma mexicanum. Next base: position 1,401,449,086 of record NC_090922.1, read on the forward strand.
CACCAACGCATCCAAGGGCAAGTTGAATCCGCAAGCAGTCTAAGCCGTTTTGGAGAAAGACACTCCATGAGGTCACAACAGGAGGGTGCCCTGCGGACTCCAGCAGGACACAAGGAGGAATGGGTGATATTAATGCCCACCAAGACAGCTACGGCATGAGCTACCAGCAGTGAGAGCTATGCAGCTGCGAGCTCAGTACACAAGGCAGCAGGAGAAGCCAGCATTAGCAGCGCGCCAACTGCTGGCACCAAGGAAAACTGCAGCAAAAAAAAATGGAGAAGAGAAATAAGAGAAAGGAACAAGTAACCAGGGAAAATAAGAATGTATCAAGCTGGTGGGCACTAAGCCCTACCAAAAACTTTGCTCATTTAATCTGTTTAAGGAAGGATGGAAGGAAGGTTGGAAGTCCCATCATAAAAAAAAGAAAACCATGAATGCGGGTGAATCAGGCAATATCCACTCAACCATGCAAAACATTAGTCGCCCATGACATTTCTAGCAAAACCAGTCAATCCACCCATTTCATGGGACAGATGGAAGAAGTCCTTTGAGCATTAGGCTATGGTAGTATGTGGCATCAATGATAAGGCAGAGTAAAAAAGTTGCTGCTTGTACACTGCTTGGGGACAGCAGTGCAAGAACAATATGTTAACCTGCCAGGGCTCACAGAAATGGAAGTCCTGAACCTCAATGAGTATGAAAAGACCATAAACAAAATGGACAAGCACTACGAGAAGAGGGCAGCATGAGAAAGAAAGCAAATGAGCATTCATTTTGCACCTAGAAACACTTGTGTACAAGCGCGTTATAAATTACTTATCATATCATTCTTAAAAAGTCAAGGGAGTGGTCAGAGCACTTAGAACTCTTGGTTACTGCACCTAACTTCTAGTGCAATACCAGTTTTTTTGCGCAAGCTGCCAATTGTAGGAACCAATGGGCCAGTGCTCTAATGCCCTGTGTCTGGGATAATTAGGTATTGGTTGGGTTCCTACCTAAATGGTGCTTGTACATGTGGTTATAAGCATTTTATAGTTGTCATTCAATCATTCATTGATCATTGTAATAAGGTTTGAAGGTCCACAGGACCGATGACGGCAGACCAGACAGCAATGCATTTGTGAACCACAAGAGAGAGACCTACCAATTACGGTGATCACACCTATGCTGGGCCATGGGACCCTACTGAAATAAGAGGCATGAGAAACCCAATCCTGGGCCACCAGACCCCACTGTATTGAGACGCAAGAGACACCCCAAGCCATGATAAAGACTATCTGTTGTTCGTAACACGTGTCAGCAGCTACAGTGATCAAATCAACAATTAAAATAAAAAATCCACAATGGTATACGGAAAAAAAACGAGTGGACCTCTAAACATTTTTACAATGATCAATGAATGATTGAATGACAACTATAACAGGCTTATACCCACATGTACAAGCGCCATTTAGGTAGGAACCCAACCAATAACATTCTTGAAAGGTACCTATTCTGAAACAGAACTCAAGAAGAAAGAGAATCCGTGGTGAAATATATAACAGCACTCAGAGCCTTTGCCAAAACCTGCAACTTTGACACCAAATTGAAAAAGGGTTGTGTGACAAATTCCTGTTGGAATGCAGGAAAAACACAGTAAGGGATAGCCTATGGTCCATGAATGACGCATCATTAGAAGACGTTTTCTTCAACACCAAGGAAGTGGAACACACTGAGGTATGCATGAAAACATTGACGGACAGGCACAGACAATGGACATAAAACATGCAGATAAGTGGTTGCAAAGACCCTATGGCATCCATACAAGTGGTACAGAATGAGTGCATGTGTAATGCCTTGCAGCAGATCAGTGCCAGATATTCCCACTGCAAACCCAGGAGATGCCCTGTAAAGAGATACAGGAGGTATATCCCTCAGGTTGAGCAAAAGGAATGTTACAGGTGTGTCAGCAACCAGCACTGGGCCAATAGCCTAGTGTGCCTTGCATGATCCATCATTTGCAGAAACTGCAACATGAAGAGCCACCTTGCAAAGTGTGGAAAAGCAGCAGCTTTTGTCAGCTCTGTAGAGGACCTGAGTCTGGGCGAGAAAGAAAGCATATTCATGTCAGCAAGTTCTGATGAGGCAAATAATAGTCCCACTGCGACGATGTATACGACGCGTTGTCCGGCGCTCATGATGATCTACTTGGGCACAAAATATTTCTTACTCTCTGAAGACAGCTTTAACGATCTGTTCAAAGGACTAGATCTGCACAAAGTAGATATCAGCCCTGTGGCATATGGACGGGGCACCAATAGATCTGATCAGCTGGTTTGAGGTGGAATTCCCGTTTTAAGGGACGGTCAGCCCAAGGGAAACTGCATGTGACAAGGAAATGCAAAAAGCCTCTGCTCACCTGGGTGCATCAGAAGAAGCTGGAAGTCAAATTGAACCCTAATGCTGAGGAAGCAGTGTTGATGTATACAGATCAAGGTACAATAGGGGAGAATGTATTGCTCCACAGTTGGGATGCCTTAAGTGATTTGTTATTCGGATACGTGTGAGGCAGGGTTTCGTCCTGTTGGCCCAAAAGTTACAAACTGTATATGTCACTATGACGAAGGAAGTGAAGCAAGAACTGGAGCTGTTGGAGAAGAATGGTTTAATACAGAGGATTGCTGTAGAGGTTGGGTGTCACCACTAATGGTAGTAAGGAAGGATAAGGGAAATTAATTTGTGGAGATCTTTGCATCCCTAACAAATGCATCATACCAGATCTGCATCCAATACCCAACAACCATGAAATGTTGTCTATGACTGGGCCAGCAAGAATATTCTCCATTTTGGATCTGCCAGCTGCCTACGACCAGGTTAGATTATATGACACATCCAAGCATTTAATGGCGTTTGTAACTCCTTAAGGTCTGTACCAATACGTAAGAATGTGATTGATGTTGCCCTCCTCAGTCTTCCCCAATATCATGTATCGATTGTTCATTGGTGAAGAAGGAGTGTTATTTTTCCCAACACGATATACTCATATATAGTAACATGGAGAAGAACACGGAAACAGGCTCAGGAGGGTGCTAGAAAACTTAGCTGAAGCTGGCCTCACATTAAGCATGGCTTCACATTAAGCAGAGACAAATGTAAAATGAACAGGGTCCGTATAGGCCATTTCAGCTCAAAAAGGGTGATAGAATCAAAATAACTGATCGATACTATTGAGAACACACTATACCCCGACAACAAGGAGAAACTCTTGTTCCATCCATTCATCTCGCCAGCCTTGAGGAATCAACACTGGTGTAACCACTTGGTAACTAGGCTGCAGGAGCAGCGCTTACTTATCACTCTGAGGTAAGCCCTCATGGGAATTGAATGCAAGGCAAAGCTTTCTTTTTTTTTCATCTGGAGCAGCGAGCAGCCCCCATGCTTTATAATTGGCTAAATAGCCCTATCAGCAATGCAGCAGCACTTCACTGCCGAATTTTGGTCTGAGTATGTGAATTTCCCTGCAAAGCACAGTTGGGCTGTTTGATCCTTTGGCCCAGTTAATCCTCCATCATGGCCGTCGCGTGATGCGAGCACTGGAGTGCCTGCTTTGCCCTTCCATGCACACTACTGATTTTGCCATCATCATTCATCAATGCCCAATCAACAGAGCAGGCAGGCGAACACTGACCCCCTTGCTAAGGCCCACACTAAGGCCCCTGTCTTTGCCTGTCCATCACCGGAGGTAGCCCCCTCCCTGCCGCCACACCTCTACCTCTTCCCAAAAACATTTACACGGACTGGGACCACTGCATGTTTTTTGACCACAAACAAAATCCTGACTTCTGAATTGCTTTGGTGAGCAATCATGATTTGCATTCGCCTGGATCACTCGCGTGGACACTTTCATTGCTTCTGGTTGCTTCCTACTCCTTTCCCCTGCTGCCTAACTAACCTCCAGCCTCTCCACCAAGTGTAATATGCATTGGGTTGCACCACTTACTGAATGCTATCTGCTGTTTTCTAATGTCCTGCTTCACAAAAAAATTCACATTTCAATTTTGTTTCTCATTTATGCTTCCAACTGTGCATGTATCCCTTTTGTACTGCTTTTTAGTGTTTACTGGCAAATTCAAATGTAGGTGTGCTCCCAACTGTGCATTCCTCCATTTGTACCACTTTGTAGTGCTTACTGGTAAATTCAAATTTAGGTGTGCTTCCTGCTGTGCATTCCTCCATTTTGCACTGTTTTAGTGCTTACTGGCACATTTGAGTTTAGGTGTTCTTCCAACTGTGCATTCCCCCATGTTGTACTGCTTTTTAGTGCTTTCGTACAATTTCAAATTTAAGTGTGCTCTTCCAATTTGTGAAGCTCTTTGAATCTGGACAATCTAGTGTGCTCACTTATTTTCTCTACTTGACTGCCCGGTAGAGTCTACTGTTGCAGTGTCTCAAGCCCTCTCCCCTGCTACCCTCCTATTCCCCCCCCCCTCTCTGTCTCTGCCCCCATGGAGCTCTCCATCTCCCATATATTTCTTATTGCAGCTCCATCACCTATCCTCCTTCTCTCATGAAGTCTGGAAGGAAGACATTGGTCTTCATTACGAGTCCGACGGTAACAGTGTCGGTAAATCCGGCAGGCTTTCGCTGGACCTGTAAACAGTTGACAGCACCTGGCTTGCTGGTAACACTGGGGTATTACAACCCCAGCTGCCAGAAAGTCAGGTGCTGGTAATTATGTTGTTCCCATTCCCATAGAGTCCCATAGGACTCTATTGGAGTGGGGACCTTGGAAGCACCGGCACCATCATGTATGGGACCGGTGCTTCTGTGACAGTTAGCAGGCAGGTACCGTTACGCCCGGCAAGTCAGATCTGCCGGGCGGGTGGACAACCGCCCCGCAGACTTGTACTTTGCCCGTCCAGAAACAACAGTGCTGGTAAGCTTACCGGCACCATTGTTTCTGGACCCGCAAGGTTGTAATGAGGCCCATTTAAAAAGGGATTCCTTGGAAGCAATCCTGGTCTGCCCATCCCAGCTACCTACATCAATACTTCCTCCAGACATACTATCACTGACATTCTCTTTGCTGTACCTTCTTCTGACTTATGGACTCCCCATATGGTCTTTGTCCACTCCCTTTTCTCTTCCTCACCCATCACTGGCTGAACCAGATGGGAATTTTTCTTGGCTCACATCCCATCTACAAATGTCACCATTAATGTCTATCAGAAAGGCACTATCATGGCCCAGGGGTCTCAGCCCAACCTCCAGTGGTCGAAGTGAGCGGGAGCAGTTGGGAGCGGTGCTCCTCTACTTTTTTAAAATAAGTTTTACTGTTCCTGTACTTTTGCTTTAAAAAGAAATCGTTCCGTAATGGTTTTGTTTTAAAATAAAAGTGTAGGAAGCAGTTGAAACTTGCACTTTCAGTGCAATACACTGAAAATTCCCTTAAACAGCAGGTGCATGTGTTTGGGGATTTGTATTGTGTGTGGGAGGAGGTGTGGTGATGGGGTTTGTGGGGAACGGGTGCAGGCCAGCAGGGCCAGCAGGGAATATAGTTCCACTACTTCTTTTCGTACACTTTGAGCACTGCCGGCCACCCCTTAATCCCTCATCCCTCTCTACCCCCCAGTGGTGGCCCCCTCAGCCCTGAGACCCCCTCGCAAATTAATCACTGTGACTGGGGCCCAGTCCCTTCAGAGTCATACAGGGGCAAGGCTACCCCCCCTACCAGGCTTTTTCCTCGTCCTTCCTTCTCCCTCCCTTGCTAACATTCACTCTGCCGCTTCGACTGGGGCCCAGTCCATTCAAAGTCATACTGGGGCCAGACCACCGCCCACCAGTTCCTCCAGCATTGCTTGCCAGCGGGCTCCCTCAAAAATCCCTCTGCTATCAAAACACTCCTCTGACATCTCATCTCGGGAGGATAACTCAGTGGCAACATGCCCGCCTTGGAAACAAGACGGCATGGAGCAACACAGGTTCAATCCCTGGGTCTGCACTTAGAAACCTCTGGGTATTAAGCGTGTTATAAATAACCTATCATATCATATCTGTCGCCTCCTTTAAGACCTTGGCCTTGATGTCTTTGCTCTCCCTGAGACTCCGTTCAAGGTCAGCTCTGTCACTTCTTTTGACACTCTTCTCCCTGAGGGCTACACACTCCTGTTCAACCAGAGGCCCTTCTGGCATAGTGGCAGAGTGGCTTTGATCTTCCCTGAGTGGGTTCCTGCCTCCATCATCCCCACTCAATCCTACTAATCCTTTGAAAGGTTAGTTTGCAGGCTTTCTGTCACACCTATCTTTTCTCTTACTCTCACTACCATCTACAGGCCTCCCGAACTGACCCCCGTATTCCTCTCAGAATGGGTGGGTCTGTGCTCCTCTCTTATTGCCTCTGCCCCCAAACCTATCTTTCTTTGGGACATCAACATCCATCGCAACTCCCCACATGTGGCTACTGTACCCTTTTGCGACCTCTGCAACTTTGTTTACCTCAGTATCCTTCCCTCTGGCCCAACCCACTTGGCATGCCACACTTTGGATGATCTAATCTCACCAGGCATCCTACTATTTAACCATCTTACTACCCCCCTCTCCTCGTCTGAACACTCTCTCCTCTCTTCCCACCTTGACCTCCCCTATCCCTGACGATGCCTCTGCCCACACTGCCAGTATCCTTCTCCATCATTTGATCGATGAAGTGTGTGTCAGTCGCTGTAACTGCCTACTCCTTCACCCCTCCTCCTCCCCCTTCTTTTGACTCTACTTTTGACTCTGTTCTAGGTAACCTTCTTCTGTCTATCTCCAACACCTTGGAGATCCTTGCACGTGTCATGAAGATCCGCAACAAGACTGTAACGCTCACCTGGTTCCCACGGAGGCGCGGGCGTAGTCTGGACGGCAGTGGCCTCTTCGAAGGTGATATTCAGCACCCTGAAGATGGAGTGGGCTGGGTTCCCAAATCTGACTTGTCTGGCTCGGATGAATACCCTTCTGTGAGCGAAAAGGAAGGGTTAATACTCTGCGGGATTTTGTGTTGATCTCCCGCTCCCCTTCTCACCCTCCTTGCAACCCTTCTGTAATTCCCTGTGGAGACTCACCTTAGGGATTGAAAAGGTGAGCTCTCCATCCTGCTTCTGATGCAGGGGCGCGATGGGATCCAGTTACGTCACTGGATAGTAAGTTTGAATTTGCTTGTCTGTTCCGGTAAGTACCGTAAATGTTTATGGCAAGCTTGAGTCTAAACTGTTCCTCTTCTCTTTTGCAGGTAATAGAAGACTCCGGGCTGAGGGCGGTTTCCGTCGAAAACCTGATTTCAGGTGAGTTTTGGTGTAGGCCCACTACTGTCTTTTCCTGTCTCTTTTTCCTTAGGGGCCGGAGTTCGAGAATGCCGAAGAAATGGAGCCGGCACGAAGCAGAAGCTGAGTCCGACCTGTAAGCAGGTAAGTTTTAAATAGTTTGTTTGCTACGGTTCTTGCATTCACTAATGTGATGTTTGCTTTTTCCCCATAGGGGCCGGGGTGCTGAAATGCCCAAGGAATGGCATCGACTCGAAGGTAAGAAGAATTAGCTTGGCAGGTAAGTGCTTCTTGGTTGTTTTCCCCTTCTCACCTTGCTTTCTTCTCTTCGTCTTCCCGTAGGTGCTGGAATGCTGCAGGAGATCCGGATGGGCGTCACAGAGCCAAAGGCGCCACGTGCAGGTAAGAGAAGTGCGCCGAGATGTATGCAACGCGGTGAGTATTTAAAATGATGTCTTTTTGCAGGAACGTTGGCGCGCTGAATCCGGAATGCAGCTTTAACAGGTAAGGTTTGTTTTCACCTGTTTCTTCTTCCCTTTTCTATCCTTAGGTGTTTCCAGGATGCTGGCAGGCGTGGTCGAGTACTGGAGCAGGAGCAGGCACGGTGAGCGTCCAGCTGCTATGAGCAGAACAACGCGAAGCGTGGTTTGCTGTCTGGGCGTGGCTTAAATAGCCTTTCAAGTAGTCCCAGGTATGTATCCTTCCACTGAAGGTATGTATCCTGCCACCAGCCACACTCGTGTGGTTAAGTAGTTCCTTTTTCATCTGGAAGTTGCAGAATGATCTGCCAGGTAAGGAAATTGCAGCATGGACTGCCAGGTAAGTTTGCACCAAACACTATTCCTTCCATATCTGTATGAGCCTGGCGCCGATGGTGCCAGGACTGTTATCCCTTATGAGCCTGACGCCAACGGCGCCAGGACTGAGTCCAAAGAGCCCCTATCTGGGGTGGCTGGGGCTTCCCTAGTATACATGTTGCCTCCCTCTGAGGGTGCCGGGCCCTGTCTGGCTCCTTGGAGGTAGGCATCATGACAGTACCTCCCCCCAAGGCCCCTCCCAAGGATGTACTGTCCGGAGGCTTTGGTTTGTGTGGAAACTTACGATGAAATTTTTGTATTAGACGAGGTGCATGTATATGATCGCTTGGTTCCCAAGATCTCTTCTGAGGTCCATATCCTTTCCAATCAATTAGGTAAAAAACCTTTGACTTGGACATCTCAGAATCTAATATGTCTTTAACTTCGAATTCCAGTTCCCCATCTGCTGGGATTGGTTCTGGTGGCTTGAGTAGCCTGGTTCCGGGTTGTACAGGTTTCAACAGTTATACGTGGAAAACCGGATGGATTTGCATGTTGGGGGGCAGATCGAGTTTGAAGGCTACCGGGTTGATTACAGCCTTGATTGGATAAGGCCCTATATATCTTGGGTTAAAAGTTTGCGGGTTTTTAAGTGGTAGATGTCTAGTCGCCAGCCACACTTGATCTCCAACTTGGTAAGGAGGTACTTCGCTCCGATGTAAGTCAGCATTTTCCTTATATTTGTCCTTGGCCTGCTGTAAATGAGTCTTGGCTTCTTTGAAGGCTCGGGTTATGGTGGCATGTAAGTTATCCACGGCGGGCATTTCAAGGCCTTGAGGTGGTTCAAGATCCGAAGTTCTGGGATGGTGGCCAAATAAGGTATAAAAAGGAGTCTGGCCAATTCCTGAATGCACAGAATTGTTGTACGCGTATTCAGCAATCCATAAAATGTCTTTCCAATTATATTCTGATTGATGCAACATGCACCGTAAGTACTGTTCCAATGTCTGGTTTGTTCTCTCGGTTTGGCCGTCGGTCTGAGGATGGTGGCTGGTAGATAAACGCACATCAACTTGTGCCATTTGGCAACATCTCTTCCAGAACCGAGAAATAAACTTTCTTCCCGATCGGAGATTAATATGGATGGAAAACCATGTAGACGAACGACGTTCTCAAGAAATTCCTTGGCTAGGGTGGAGGCTGAAGGCAGCCCTTTCAAGGGAATAAAATGGGCCCTCTTGGAGAAGAGGTCTACAATTACCAGTATAGTATTAAATCCATGACAAGGAGGTAGGTCAGTTATAAAATCCAGCGATAAAGTGTGCCAAGGTGCCGGTGGGATGTCCAGAGGTTGTAACGGACCGGCTGGTTTTTGCTTTTGACTTTTATTTTGGGCGCACACTGCGCATGTCATCACGAAAGATTTTATATCCTTTCGCCAGGAGGGCCACCAGAAATGCCTTTTAATTTTTTCTTCAGTCTTAGCGATGCCCGGGTGTCCTTCCATTAGTGTCTCATGATGATGGGCAATAACGAGATCTTGCAAATCCTTTTGAGGCAAGAACAGTCGCCCCTGGAAATAAGGTAAATCGTTATTAATTGAAAATCTGGGATCTTTCAGGCTCCATTCTTGCAAGGCTGCAGCGTCGAAAAGCAATTTAACTCTAGTTTGAATATCCTCTAGAGTTTGTGAGGAGATCACCCCCAAAATTCTCTGTTCGGGAATAATCTGAACTGGATCTAGAGTTGGGGTAGAATCGCCCATTCCTATTCGAGATAGTGCGTCCGCCTTGCCCTTCTTGCAGCCAGGGCGATAGGTGACCACAAAGTCAAATTCTGCAAAGAACAGGGCCCAACGGAGTTGGCGTGAGGATTGAGCTTTGGCCGTTTTTAAGTATTGCAAATTCCTGTGGTCTATAATTACGGTAACAGTATGTCTTGCGCCGCGAAGGTAATGACGCCAAGCCTTGAAAGCTGACTTGATAGCTAATAGTTCTTTATCTGTGATTGCGTAGTTAACTTCTGGAGCTGAGAATTTTCTGTACCAAAAGGCCACAGGATGCAGTTGGTTCGAGACTGGGTCCCTCTGTGATAGAACCGCTCCCATGGCTAAACTAGATGCGTCAGTTTCCACAACGTAAGGGAGATCTGGACGGGGATGTTTTAACACAGGTGCGGAGGTGAATTTAGTCTTTAGTTCCTGAAATGCTTGTTCTGCTTCCGTAGTCCATTCGAAGCGTTTGTTTTTCCGTAAGAGGGCTGTGATGGGTTGAACCACTCGAGAAAACTCCGGGATAAACCTTCGATAGAAATTGGCAAAACCAAGCATGCTCTGAACCCCTTTCACAGAACTAGGGGATGGCCATTTGAGGATCGCGTCCACTTTCCGTGAGTCCATTCGAACTCCCTTTGGCGTTAGGACGAAACCAAGAAACTCAACCTCCGTGACGTGAAAAATGCACTTTTCGAGCTTTGCAAATAGTTTGTGCTGGCGTAGTTTCTCCAGGATGGCCTTAACATGTTTTCGGTGATCAGATTCCGAGGAAGAGTACACTAGGATGTCGTATATATATGTGATGACACAAACATCTATGAGTTCTCGAAAGATGTCATTCATAAAATAGTGGAAGGCAGCAGGTGCGTTGCACAACCCGAAGGGCATCACTTGGTATTCAAAGAGTCCGTATTTGGTGCGGAAGGCCGTTTTCCATTCATCGCCTTCTCTGACGTGCACCAGATGATAAGCCCCTCTTAAATCCAGCTTGGTAAAGATGCAGGCATCTTTCACCTGGTCGAGGAGTTCAGGGATCAGAGGCAGGGGGTAACGATTCTTAACCGTTATCTGATTTAAGGCGCGATAGTCAATACATGTTCTAAGGTCGCCTTCCTTTTTCGGCACGAAGAACAAAGCTGAAGAAGCCGGTGACTTTGACGGGCGAATAAACCCATTGGCAAGATACTGATCCAAATACTGGCGTAAATGAAGATTCTCTGGTTCGGTAAGGGCATAAATCCTACTACAAGGCGGTTGAGCATTGGGTACCAGATCAATTTGACAATGGTATGGCCGGTGAGGTGGTAAGGTGTTGGCCTGTTCTATTTGAAAAACGTCCTGAAAGTCCTGATACTCAAGTGGTAGTTGTGCTGACACAGAGGTTACTGAGACTAGACCCACTTGTGGATTTCCGGAATAACAAGTTTGTCTGCAGTTAGGAAAGGTGATACTCTTTGCTCGCCAGTCAATTCGAGGATTATGTGCTTCTAACCAAGGGATCCCCAAGATTACCTGAAATTGTGGAGCCTTGATTACGTCGAACACTATGGTTTCCCTATGACCATCCTGGCCAACCAGTGTCATTTCTGTGGTAGAATGTGTTACCGGCCCAGAGGCAATTTCGGTCCCATCAACCGTGGTAATGACATCTTTGGTGATTTTTGGTTGGAGTGGGAGACCAATCCTGGAAGCCAATTCAAGATCAACATAGTTCCCAATAGCCCCACTGTCGAGATAGGCCTTTATGCCATGTAATTGTTGAGGCTGCTTTGGATCCACGAGGGTCATTGGCATGATGAAATGCAAGGTCAAAGAGTTTGTCTTCACGCTCGGCAAGCGGACCTCTACGCTTGTCGGGCTTGATCGTTTCCCGAATCAGATTTTGGAAGGTTTTGGTCTGTGGCTCCAACCACCTTCTTGGGTGGTTTTACCAGGCAATTGCGTAGAAAGTGTCCAGACTCTCCGCAATAGAGACATAACTGGTTTTGCCGTCTTCTTTCTCGTTCTTTCTGCGTTAGGGGTCCTTTTATTCCCCCAATTTGCATTGGCTCCGAAGTGTTGGTACTCTTGGGGTTTGCGTGGGTTTTTACCAAAGCCCGAGTTTCAAATCTAGTCCGATCAGTCTTTCTATTCTGGAGTCTATGATCAAGTTGGATCACTAAATCAATGTATTCCTCACAGAATTGGGGTGGATTCACAATTTGAGCCAGAACGTATTTTAGCTCTCCACAAAGTCCTCGATGAAACAAGGTGATTCTTTTATTCTCAGGCCACCCAGTTTCCACGATCAGTCTGTTAAATGTGGCGATATAAGATAGGAGGTCTTGGTTCCCTTGACGCAAAGACAGAAGTTCGTTATCCAACGCCTCACCCTGGGCGTGCCGGGCAAATAATCTCTCCATACTAGCCTGCAAGCGTTGAAAGTCACGAAGGATAGGATCGTCTTGATTTACCAACGGAATAGACCAATCGGCTGCACAGCCGCTGAGATACGATAAAACAAAAGCCACCCTAGTTTGGTCATTAGGGAAGGCCCCAGGTCTACATAAAAAGTGTAAACGACATTGGTTCATGAAAACAGCGTATTTCTTGGGGTCCCCCGCAAAACGTTAAGGTGGGGCCAAAGGCATGTTTCCCGGCAGGTTAATTTGCACCGGGTTAGTGGAAGCCATAGGAGTGGACTCTCTCCCGGAAACAGGTAATGGCGTTTGTCCAGCCTGATTCTGCAAAAGCTGTTTAGCCAGGTCATCGGTTCGTTCTTTGGACAAGATCAGTTCTCTTTGAAGAACGTTGGTTTCTTGGCGGGCGGCGTGAACTTCCGCCCGTAATTCCCCCAATAGTTGGGCCAGTTGGTCTGTTTCGGAAGTCTCCATGGCGCCTGGGTGGGTAATTGTGGGTAGGCTTTGCGTTCTGTAACGCTCACCTGGTTCCCACAGAGGCGCGGGCGTGGTCTGGACGGCAGTGGCCTCTTCGAAGGTGATATTCAGCACCCTGAAGATGGAGTGGGCTGGGTTCCCAAATCTGACTTGTCTGGCTCGGATGAATACCCGTCTGTGAGCGAAAAGGAAGGGTTAATACTCTGCGGGATTTTGTGTTGATCTCCCGCTCCCCTTCTCACCCTCCTTGCAACCCTTCTGTAATTCCCTGTGGAGACTCACCTTAGGGATTGAAAAGGCAAGCTCTCCATCCTGCTTCTGATGCAGGGGCGCATTGGGATCCAGTTACATCACTGGATAGGAAGTTCGGGTTCGCTTGTCTGTTCCGGTAAGTACCGTAAATGTTTATGGCAAGCTTGAGTCTAAACTGTTTCTCTTCTCTTTTGCAGGTAATGGAAGACTCAGGGCTGAGGGCGGTTTCCGTCGAAAACCTGATTTCGGGTGAGTTTTGGTGTAGGCCCACTACTGTCTTTTCCTGTCTCTTTTTCCTTAGGGGCCGGAGTTCGAGAATGCCGAAGAAATGGAGCCGGCACGAAGCAGAAGCTGAGTCCGACCTGTAAGCAGGTAAGTTTTAAATAGTTTGTTTGCTACGGTTCTTGCATTCACTAATGTGATGTTTGCTTTTTCCCCATAGGGGCCGGGGTGCTGAAATGCCCAAGGAATGGCATCGACCCGAAGGTAAGAAGAATTAGCATGGCAGGTAAGTGCTTCTTGGTTGTTTTCCCCTTCTCACCTTGCTTTCTTCTCTTCGTCTCCCCGTAGGTGCTGGAATGCTGCAGGAGATCCGGATGGGCGTCGCAGAGCCGAAGGCGCCACGTGCAGGTAAGAGAAGTGCGCCGAGATGTATGCGACGCGGTGAGTATTTAAAATGATGTCTTTTTGCAGGAACGTTGGCGTGCTGAATCCGGAATGCAGCTTTAACAGGTAAGGTTTGTTTTCACCTGTTTCTTCTTCCCTTTTCTATCCTTAGGTGTTTCCAGGATGCTGGCAGGCGTGGTTGAGGACTGTAGCAGGAGCAGGCACGGTGAGCGTCCAGCTGCTATGAGCAGAACAACGCGAAGCGTGGTTTGCTGTCTGGGCGTGGCTTAAATAGCCTTTCAAGTAGTCCCAGGTATGTATCCTTCCACTGAAGGTATGTATCCTGCCACCAGCCACACCCGTGTGGTTAAGTAGTTCCTTTTTCATCTGGAAGTTGTAGAATGATCTGCCAGGTAAGGAAATTGCAGCATGGTCTGCCAGGTAAGTTTGCACCAAACAATATTCCTTCCATATCTGTATGAGCCTGGCGCCGATGGTGCCAGGACTGTTATCCCTTATGAGCCTGACGCCAACGGCGCCAGGACTGAGTCCAAAGAGCCCCTATCTGGGGTGGCTGGGACTTCCCTAGTATACATGTTGCCTGCCTCTGAGGGTGTCGGGCCCTGTCTGGCTCCTTGGAGGTAGGCATCATGACAAAGACTGCCTCCAAATGATATGATATGATATGATAGTTTATTTATAAAGCGCCTATACACAACGTGTTTCAAAGCGCTTCAAGGAGGGAGGGGACAAAGGAAAAATACAGTTACATTCAGCAAGTCCTTGAAACAATACAGAATGTGAAAAAAAACTATCATAATAGGCCTGTCGACATTTCTGATAGTGCAAGTGCATAGAACAAGTAAGGCAGGAGGTAATGGAAAGGAAGGAAAACAGAGCAAGCAGTAACATTACTAAGTCTGACGACAATTTACGCAGTGCAGGTGGTAACAAGAGGTGGGGTGGGAGGGGGGGCAAGTGGACGGAGGGGGGAAGGAGAACAAGACACGCTACTGAGCAAAAAGTCAATGACAAATTGAAAAGTAGTAGAGGGGGGAGGGAGAGAACAAAGGGGGGGGACAGACAAGCTGCTATCAAGAGTCACGGAACAGATGATAGGAGTAAGTGCTAGGAGGCGGAGGTCTAAACGGGGGGGAGTAGGAGGGGAGTAGAAGAGGATGGAAATGAGGAGGGGGGGTGGAGCACAATGCAAGAAGGGGGGGCAAGCAGGGTGAGGGCACACAGATACTCACGGGGGGCAGGGGGGCACGCAGATACTCACGGGGGGCAGGGGGGGCACACAGATACTCACGGGGGGCAGGGGGGGCACGCAGATACTCACGGGGGGCAGGGGGGGCACGCAGATACTCACAGGGGCGGGGGGGCACAGGCACACAGATACTCACGGGGGGCAGGGGGGGCACGCAGATACTCACGGGGGGCAGGGGGGCACACAGATACTCACGGGGGGCAGGGGGGGCACACAGATACTCACGGGGGGCAGGGGGGGCACGCAGATACTCACAGGGGCAGGGGGGGCACAGGCACACAGATACTCACGGGGGGCAGGGGGGGCACACAGATACTCACGGGGGCAGGGGGGCACGCAGATACTCACGGGGGCGGGGGGGCACACAGATACTCACGGGGGGCAGGGGGGGCACACAGATACTCACGGGGGGCAGGGGGGGCACACAGATACTCACGGGGGGCAGGGGGGGCACGCAGACACTCTCGCATGGAGGGGGCGGCGATCCGGCGTACCGCGGTGGACAGCGGTAGACAGGGCCTTCATTGTGGGCCTTAGGTGGTGTGGCCGGCTCCCGCCTCCCGGCTTCAGCCACTGGCTAAAGGGGCCATGGCAGCCAATGGGAGGGGGGGCAGGGGCTGGCCCATAACAGGACAACAGAATGCAGGCAGGCAAGAAAAACGACGGCCATCTTTGAGGGCCTCAAAGCATGGAGGCAGCATAACCACACAGAGCAATTCGAAATGTACCCAAGTGGGTTTCACGCTAATCGCGCCATGCAGGGCACGCCAGACCCAGAGGAGGCAAGCACAATGATCCGGTGCAATTTAGAGGCAGATTGTACATTTTTGCCGAGATGGTATGACCACAACTTGGCAGCTATGCAACGCAAGTGCAAAGTTGCAGAGCTGAGATGGTTGGTATTTAGCTCATCCTCATCCGGCCTGCCTCTTACTCCAAAGGCAATACCGTCTCACCATCTGCTCCAAGAAGAGGGCTCATGTCCAAGCCTGCATCTCTGGGGCCACCAATAATACGGCTGAACTTTTTAGTATTTGCAAGGAACTTGCAAATCCTACTGCAGTCTCCTCCTCTCCTCCGCCCTCCCAGGCCCTATGCACTGCACTGGCCACTTCTCCAAAACTCAGCACATTCTGTATTCTCTGTCTTCTGCTCCCCTCCCTAAACCCCTGTTCTCCTGCTCCCTTGACCCTCTCACCCTCCCGCACTCTCCTCGTTCTCTCCCATTGCACCAGATGACATCTCTATAGTTGTCCATTCCATGAACGTCTTCTCTAGACTGGTGCTCCCCTGATCCTCCAGAACCATCAAGGACTACATCACCTCACTCGCCCCAGCCCTGGCTGACCTCTGCAACAATTTATTGCCACTGGTTCATTCCCACAACACCTTAAGCTTAATCCTCTCTTAACAATCATCTGCTGACCCTTCTTGTCTGGCTAACTATCGCCCTATCTCTATCACCCCTTTTCTGGGCAAACTCACAGAGAAGCTGGGCATCCCCCAACTGGCCCTCCACACCAAAATGGATGCCTGCCTCCATGACCACCAGCCCAGTTTCAGGGCATCCAGAGGCATGTAAACTGCTCCCCTACATACCTGTGAAGATCTGTTCTCTATCCTGGATTCAAACACATCCTCTGTTCTGATTCCCCTCAATCTTTCTTCTGCCTTTGACACACTCAACCACTCCATCCTCATAAACCGTCTCCATGATACCCTAGGCATCACAGACCGGGCACTGGCGTGGCTCACTTCCTTCCTTTCAAACAGAGCTTCCGAAGTATAAATTGGTACCTTTCTCTCCTCCACCTCACTCTCTACCTGTAGCGTCCCTCAGGGCTCTATCCTATCACCATGGCTCTTCAACATCTACCTGGCCCCGCTGGCCTACTAGATCTCCTCATTCTACCCTCATTTCCAGTATTACGCAAATGACACAGCTCTCCTTTAAGCTATGACCCTCTACTTCCTCCCCCTCCTCTCTCATACCTGACTACCTGACTGCTATTCAGGCATGGTGCTCTGCCAATTATCTCTGCCTTAATGCCATTAATACGGAGATCTCATTGGGACGCTGGCTTCATGCTTCTTTCCTACCCTCTGACCAACATCCTTGGGTCCCCTCCCTTCACCCACTTGTGATGCCAAAAACCTTGGGGTCATCTTTGACACCACTCTCTCTTTCTCTCCACACATCGCGGACCTCGCTAAGAGGTCCAACTTTCAGCTCCACATCCTCAGGGGAATTCTCCCTTTCCTCATCTTCCCCTAGTAGCTCAACATCTTCAGAGCCCTAGTTCTGTCTAGGCTGGACTACTGCAACAGCCTCTTCCTCAATCTGCCTCTTTCCTCCCTTCGCCCCCTTCGACTAAATCACATTAAGACTGAAAGACCTATCCTTGGCCTCAGGCCCAGGGACCACATCTTTCCAGCCCTACAATCTCTCCACTGGCTCCCGTTGACCACAAGGATCAAATTCAAGATGCTTTGCATCATCTACAAAGCAGTCTGGGGCCTGGGCTCCTAAAATGCCATATGAAAACATGGGATTATATATTGTTGGGACAACCCATTGTGGAGATCAAGCTAATTAGTGTGTGGTTCTGACTGATTTGTTGACAATGTGGGCAGAACTGTGAATCACCACCGATGTGAGGTTAAGGAAGATCATTGTTCTTGAAAGGAACCTTCCAGAGAGATGGAAACCCCAGAGTAACCTTAACCGATAATGGGGTGCAATTTAAATCCAAAAAGATGCCATAATTCTGTGGAGTAATGCAATATATAACCCCCACACCAATAGGGTTGTAGAGTATTTTAACAGGCTGATAAAGGACACAGTCATGTGGGTCTGGGCTAATCAATGGAATGTAGCTCTGCAGGACATGGTAGTGGCACAACATTTCACACCACATTCCACCACAAGGATATCTCTGTTCCAATTTAGCAGGGAGTGGAAGTCAAACACTAGGTTGAAACCTCCATGGATGGAAAGAGCAGGTGGGGGGCATAAGGTGATTGTTTGACCATAGATAGTTGGATAAAAAGTGTCCAAGAACAGAATAAGAGACAGAGGGCCTCATTACGGGTCTGGCGGTAACCATGCCACAGGACTCCATGGAAATGGGGACCACGGAAGCACCAGCACTTTTAACAACGATGCTGGTGCTTCCGTGAAACTCAGCGGGACAGCACCTGACCACAGAGTCATAGTGTGCCGGTCCAGAAACAACAGTGCCAGTAAGCTTACCGGCACCATTGTTTCCGGACCGGCACACTCATAATGAGGACCAGTATGACAGGAAGGGAGTGAAGGTTCCCAGGTATCCAAGGGCAGGTGGATGGGTGAGGATCAAGCTAGCGAACGCTTTGAGAGAGGGTCCATTGAGATGGTCCAAGCCCACCCGGGTGTTGAATGTGTTGCAGAATGCAGTTCAGTTGGAAGATGGCAGGGTATGGAACATGGAGAGAGTAATGGTGTGTAGGGATGTGCCATGAGTGGGCAGAGTGGATGCAAATTTAAGGGAGTTAGAAAGATCATACTCCTTAGTTTGGGATCCACATGGAAAAAAGAGTGGCGGCAAAGGTGTGGAGATGAGTAGTAGCAACAAGAACAAACCTACGGGGAGAACATCTGCCAGAACGTGTACTTCTCCAGCACATTTGAAGGATTTTGTTCTATAGGTGGAGTCCTCTGGAAAAAGAGGGATGTGTGTGGTGATGTTGTGTAGCAGGAGGAAGATAGTCATGGAGGACGGCAGATTGGAGCACAGGCGATTAATAGAAACGAAGAGACAAATATAGACTAATAGAAACCAATAGAGTTCACCCACTTACCTTGAGTGTCGTTTTCTCGCTTTAACATCATATTAGAATGTTGGCACCTTAAAAATACCTTTTTTTTGGATATGTTATGGAAAATGTGTCTGTTCAAAAAACAGCACACATGTTAAATGGCTGAGAAAGTACAATGCAGGAGTGAAGGTGTGAGGAAATAAACTTTTTAAGAGAGATTGTTGGCTGATTATTTAGGGAAACACGACACTCTAAAGGTTGAGGTCACTTCCAACTGTACAAACGAAATGGATGCAGACATACAACTGCATACAATTCATATTAGAAAGTGGCATGTATCAATGATTAGGTGAAAAATACTATACTGTGGATCCGATTCATGGAATTATCTGAGCAGAAAATATGGTACTTGCACGCACAACTGTGGGCGAATTCGCCTTTGTCGATTCATGGAGTGAGGTTCGCGCTGGCTTGTCACGTCTGTGAGAGCCATTGAGGGCCTTGCGCCAGACTCCAATCAGAGCATGGGCGTAGCTTGAGCAGAGGGCTGGGAAGGGGCAGAACAACAAAAATGGGGACGAACTTGCGAAAAAGCTGGGCATTCGAAAAATGGCCTGCAGGCAGTCACTAGCACGCCCACAAATGAGCAGTGCAAGGCATAATCATGGGTTTGATTGCGCAACGTCTTGGCTAGGAAATGGCCACGCAACACCTTCATACGATACGCCACCCAAAGGCAGGCGTAAGTACACTTGTGTGTAGGATTTGCAGCATGCAGTTGGGGTTGCATGTCAGATTTTGGGGGGAGTTTATTCAATCGTGGTTCCGATAGAACTTAGGGTTGTGCGTGAGCTGTGTAGCAGGGTGCAGGAATGTTTTACAGGGGTTTGCACTGAGATTTCCTGAGTGATTGCCAAGTTACAATTTTTTATACGCATGTTCTCAGGGTGCCGGATACAGCTACGGGGGACCATGCACTGGGTCCCCGAGTCACAGGCCTACTTACGGGGGACCTCATGCTCTGTTTGAAGATTATGTGTATTCGCAGCATGAAGGAACGCACAAAGGTATCTGTTCTGAATGTTTATGCTTTGCGTGTGGGCGTGACGGAGGAGTTCCAGGCGCGACTTGCGAATACGGTTACTATTGAGTGGGAAAACCCCATTGAAAAAGGCTTGCATGCTTGGAAGGTGACCCATGACTGTTTTAAAAGTATTCTGATTGGATAGTTCTATTGCATTTTTGCACCAGTGTAATTTGGGAACTTGTTTAAAAATTGTAGTGCACCAGTGCGGATTCTAAATTAATTAACAACTTATTTCAGTTCAATTACAGTAATGTCTTTAGGCTGTAAGTGCCAGGCTATTATGCAAGTCTATTCAAAAAGGATGAGCATACTCGTCCTTGGCGCTGAAAGGTTGCACCAGCGAAAGTGCCAGCGAAAGTGCAATTAGCACTATAGAAAACATTGCCTGAGTCAAAAAAGCATTATTTCAATATATTTTTGCACCGGGGGAAATGTTGCCCTTCCTATGCCCTGAAGCAAACATTTACTGAAAAAATATATTTGTAGCACTATTTCTGTTTTTACCCTAGTGCTTATTGCACTTGCATTGAATTCAAGTGTCTTTAGTAAGACCCCGAAGCCTGGAGCCTTATAACAGATCTGTCTGTACATCTCGAAGCAGGTTGAGGGTGGGGTTCGTTACACTTAAGGAGAACAGATCTGTGACAGAAAAAATATACTCTCACTCAGTCGCGTACTCTTTGAATCAGCTTTTGCCTGAATATAACTAAAGTCAAAGTGGTGGGGGGGGGGAATAGTATTAAGTATTTTGTATATAGTTTGCAATGTTTTCCTGATGATGTATTGCTCTTATGTAATGGTGTCTTTTTCTTTGATTTTATTGTCTTTCTGAATGAAATCTACCTATTAATCTATTAAATATATATATATATATATATATATATATATATATATATATATATATATATATATATATATATATATATGGAATGCACATAACTGGTAGACTTTAATATATATATATATATATATATATATATATATATATATATATATATATATATATATATATATGTGTATTAAAGTCTACCAGTTATGTGCATTCCATTAGACGGTTACAGAGTTAAGTGGGTAAACGGGCGGAACAAGACGGCCTCTTCACATCTCTAAAACCAAGAATGAAAAAAAGACATCATAGAGAGTGTCTCTTGACTGTCAGTTTTACAGTCTGTCCGAAAAAGTGGTACATAAAGGCATGGGTCATGAAACAGATCTAATGGAATCGAGTGAGAAAACACAACCCGGCCCTTTATCTCTGTGCCAAGATAAATATTAACATTTTCAGACTACTGTGAAATAGCCCGACCAGGATTACAGTCGCGGTTTCTTTAGCGAGCGGAAGAAGATGGATGACCTTCTCTTTAGCGCCCTGGGACTGGTCAGGCAACATCTTCTCTCAACACCCCGTCAGACCCTTTCATGCGGCGAATGAGGCTTTCATTTCTACAGCTTCTTTCGGCATACTCGCGAGTTGCCAACCCCGCCCTTCATTCAAAGGCGAAAGAGTGCTGTGAGGCCCTGTCATGAGCTGGCAGGAGGATTCGGGCCCCCCACTGAAATCCGAGACGTCCTCCTGACCAAGGGCGCTCTGGTGTTCGACCTCTCCTTTCTTTCACATTCTGCTGTCCAAAAGCAGGGCCGGTGAGCGGATCATGTCAAGCATTTAAGGAGAAGGCGCGAGATTCTGGCACGACCTTGATAATGGACCAAACATGAGGAAGACAGGCTTAACCTCGGGGTGGTGTACATGAGGAATGCGTGACATAAGCTCCACTGAAGAGACTGCCTTTAGAGCTAGTGCACAAGTTACCTTAATAAAAAAAAAAACATGTTTTTTTTTTCACAATACGTTTTTCCAGCACGCAATGGTTGCCCTATTCCGTAGACTAGCTTGAAATGTTACCCTGGTGATTTGATTTGATAGATTTTTAGGTTTTTAAGTGCTGATTCGTGGGTCGAACCTGTGTTGCTCCGTGTCATTGTGCTTCCAAATCACGCACGTTGCCCCTGAGCTATCCTACGCAACAATGCAATGAATAAATGTTTTTTTTATGCGGCAATGTTTTCCCCAGTGATAATAAGACTTGCACTGAAGCAAGGCTTCTTTAATATCACCCTATGTTCTCTCAGTGCTTTTTTGCAACCTGGAAAACAGCTCGGACTAGGGCAAATATTGCACAGATGAAAAAATGCATTGGAAGGATATGTATGTTGCACTGGGGTAAGTGTTGCCCTAGGGCAAATTGACTTGAACTAGTGCAACATTCCTGCAAGTCTGTGTACTAGAATC
The DNA here is from genome assembly GCF_040938575.1 of Ambystoma mexicanum. Lineage (NCBI taxonomy): Eukaryota > Metazoa > Chordata > Amphibia > Caudata > Ambystomatidae > Ambystoma > Ambystoma mexicanum. The sequence continues at coordinate 1,401,471,116 of NC_090922.1, forward strand.
TTATAATAACAGTGATATTTAACTTGGCTAGTTTCTTGATGGAGCTGTAAGATACAGTGGTCTGTAAAGTAGAGTTCTGATCCTGCAGGTATGCTGGCGGTAGAGCCGCCAGGATATTGGCAAATGTAGATACCGTTTTGGGCATCCGTATGCCGCCGGATTACGGGTGCCGGAGTGACGCTGTAAATCCCGATTCATGGGGATTTTCCCTCCGTAATGAGGCGGTCAGGCGCCCGGTTTACCTCCAGCTTGGAGGTAACCCAGGTGCCCCACCGGAAAACCCGTAGTCGGCCAGTCCGGTAAAGTGCCGGTATCCACGAATACCAGCAGTTTTTTACCAGACCGGCCGACTCAGACTGAGGTCCACTTTACTGCTTTTACATGTGGTGCTCACATGCAAAAGCAGCTTTCATTAATTGGAATGCTACACTTGGATACCAACTCAAGTGTAATATTGGTTAATCCCTGGTCACACACTGTGGTGTTTAAGGCCACTAAAAAATAGGGTGGCACCAACTTCACGGGTCATGTGGCTCTGTCTTTTAAAATGTTTTCACCCTATTATGGCAATGGTACCGATTGGGTGCCACTGATCAAAATTAGTAGGCCGTCGACATTTGAGACTTGTTCAACACTGCAGCACAAGTCCTGTTTTACTTTTTGTGGAAGTCGCTGTGGTAGGGTGACAAGACGTCCGGGTTTTGCCTGCACTGCCCCTTTTTTTGCCCTCTGTTCCAGTGTCCCAGCCCTACTTTTGCCCAAAGAGCAGTGGCTGCACAATATCGCGTTTATTGCCGGTACCCCACTGCCATCGCACCGGCTGTGCCGCAAGGTGAACTCACAAGCATGCACATAGCCTACTGTGGTGTTACCAGGCTGTACCCCGGCACGTGATTGAGGGGAGACCCAAACCACGTGACAGGGGCGGGAATAAAGATTGGGCGGAAGGCATGTCATTCCCGACCGAGTAACCCAGCAAACGAGTCCTGTGTTTTCTGTGTGCTGTGCGAGTGAGGCCTGCACAGGCCTGCATGCATGCCCAACCTCCACAGCAGTGCAGGAGGTCGGGAAACGCGTAACACAACACGTACAAGAGCAGTGCGCATGTTTGTTACAAGTTCATTCGTCCTCCTCAGGAAAGGCTTCCTCTAACTTCATTCAGGTGACATGGGGATCGGGCCAGAATCACTTGATCCCATGAGAGCCAGCACTCATTGAATTAACGGCTTCCAGTGCAGTCCCAACGTCTCCTAGATGACGCTAAAAGAAGAACATCACACCGTCACATTAAGCACTGCGGGCTGGACTAGGAGCTGTAAAAGGAGGCAGGTTTGCCTCCTACTTCCTCTTTCCTGAGACCTGGATGGTGTCATTGCCGGGCCTGCTGGACAGATCTTACAGATGCTGACATCTGTGGACTGCTGCTTCAGATCTAACCCTGCCCTGCCCTAGTGGGCCACCACAACAACAGAGGCTCATGCTTTTCTGCAGCAAGGCTCAGCCTGTTTTTCTTGCCCTCATCATCGGCTCGGCTACAGCACCAGTCCAGTACAAGCAGGCTTGTTTTAATTTTACATTCAAATACTGCTGGGTAGAAAAATAACCCCATTCTCATATACTGCAATACAACATGCCCTGTACAGGTTGTTCACCAATAATTCAGTATCAAAACACAGTACCACAAGAACAGTGGTTTCACAGACACCTGAACATGAATCCAGTATTTTGACAGCAATAGTTTGATCTATCCCCGCCCTCAAACCCATTCTAGTTGGTGAGTCATGTCATTAGTCCTATGTGTGTGTCTGTAATCCCCCTTTTCTGTTTATGGCCACTACTGACATGTAGTCCTACTTTTGTGTCATCGACCACAGTGAAACTGTAGTTCTTCTTCAGTGTTGGGGGCCTGCACCGTTCTTTTTATTTTGAAAATCTGGCCCCCATACCCTGGGGTTGGTTGAATATAACTATAGGGTATGCTGCTTAAACATTGAGCAGCCGTGGCATAGCACTGTGCAACGACTGGGGACAAAATCAGTCTGTGGGATCATTGAAGCCTCAATACCTAAATTAATCCAATTAATCAAAGCCCCTGCATATATGACAACCTATGCAAAGGCATAACCGCCACGTGACATCCTCACGAATTGTGAAATGTCGCCTTGGTCCCCCAACAACCTTTCCATACCTCCCTCCACTGCTGTCCTTGGTGTGAGGCAAAGCGGGTCTTGAAGGGTTGAAAGGTCTGCATCGGGTACAAGGCAGTCATGACTGGGAATCCTCCATCAAAGAATCCTGCTGTCCTCTCATTCTGTCTGTTTAATCTAATCTATAGCTCTTCCTGTTTCAAGGGCTGCTCAGTAAGCAGCAATTACGAAGGGAAAGATCCATGATGGCTGTGACAAAATGACTAATGCTCTGCACGAATACAGGGATGAGTAGTGACTAAACTGACCATCTAGTCACAGACTACTTCTAAACCAGCAGTGATCACAATCATTGAGTAAAAAATACAAAGCATCAAAGGTTGGTGTGAGTTGATAGGTGAAGCAACACAAACAACTTAGTACAAAGATTCCAAAATACAGTAGTGTCTTATCAAGGTGCTATAAAAATATAGGGCCTCATTACACATTGTGCGGTAAGGGATTAACATTACCGGTAAGGCAATACTGGTATTGTTAAATCCCCATGCCAATTACGACCCGGATTACTGCTTTTAGCAGCACCGCTAAGTACAGTGCCACTAATAGCGGCTAGTGTGCGGGCGCGCGACCCTTCATCTCGTAAATAGCGCCATGCCGCTAATAGCACACCATCACTAGCCATGCGGACATGCAAGTAGCGGCATGGTAAAGCCCCAAAAACCCCTTACCGGCATGGCGCTAATACTGGCATCGCGAACCACCCGTTAATAGAACTGAGCAGTGTTCCCATCTGCCACAGGTGGACACAATCAGCACAGGTGGAGGCAATGGAGACTGTGGCAGCACAAAAGGAGCACACCACACCCCTTCATACACCCCTCCCCACACCAAGATGGTTCCAATACTAGCAGCATTACATGGGCTGGAGGACGTGATTGCAGTGCAGCAGCAACAACAACAGGCAGCACAGAGAAGATGCAGGAGGAGGAGGAGGAGGGCAAGACAGGCGCAGCAAGCACCACCAGGGCACCTAGTCATTCCAAAGAGGCAGCCACCAATCCCCAGGATCAGAGCCAGTCCATTTAACCTAACCCCTGAGCAGATGCACATCTTGTAACGTCTGGACCGGGATACCATCACCAGCATCGTGGACATTATACATGACGACATTGTGAGCCTCACAGACATCAAAACTGCCACCCCGCCTCTACTGAAGGTGGTGACTGTGCTCCACTTCCTGGCCACAGGCACCTACCAGCATACAGTGGGGCAGATGCATTGCATCTCACAACCAGTATTCTCACGCACGCTGATCCAGGTACTCGATGGCCTCCTGAAGCATGCACCGGAACACATATTCATGCCACGGACTGCCCAGGAGATCGCAAACACCAAAGTTGGCTTCTATTCACTGGCAGGCATCCCAATTTGCATTGGGGCCATCGACTGTACCCATGTGGAATTGGTGGTCCCACATCAAAATGAAGTAGTCTACCGAAACAGGAAGCAATTCCACTCCATCAATGTCCAAATGGTATGTGACGCTAACAAGATAATCACACATTGTTGTGCCCGATTTCCCGGATCAACCCATGATTCCATGGTCCTGCGGAACTCAACCATACTACGCTACATGGAGCGACAAGCCGGACAACGTTCGTGGCTACTTGGTGAGTAGCAGGTCAAGCACATGGCAGTGTGATTGGGGGGAGAGATACATACTCCAACTGGGTGTGATGGGGGGGGAGAGACACATACTCCAACTGGGTGTGATGGGGGAGAGAAACATAATCCAACTGGGTGTGATGGGGGAGAGAGATACATACTCCAACTGGGTGTAGCCTGTCGTTCGTAGGACAAATGGACATACAGATGTACGCCAATGTCCATCAGGGAAGGCCGCAATGTACTTGAGAAGAACCCACATGCAATTATAAGCTACACAACATAGAGAACAATCCAGGTCTACAAATATTACACATCCATCCACATCCACATTGCACATCATGCTACACCACATAATACACAAACCAGCAACATGGCGTCAAGATGGTAATACAGTATTAGCGCAGCACAACATCAATACAGAAATGTGCCCTTGAATGCATGCAAAGGGATCACCCCTTGCCATAGCATTGAACCACACACCTATAGCACCAGTGAAGTGATGCTACACAGCATGGCAACATCAATGTCGGAATGGCAGTACACTAGCAGTGTGGTACCAAATATGCCTGGGCTCAGGGACACCTAAGACATGGCCTCACCCAGGACATGTCATTTGCTGTCGGAGGCATGAATAGGGTATGTCCACTTGCAGGGTCAAGCACACCTTTGCACATTGCAGTCACACAGATCATCTGCATGCATGCTGGTAGTCGTGGATTTAAATCAGAATGCAAAGGTGATTTGGGTGACATGTACATGCCGCTCCAGAGGTGAACAGTAACAGGTCCCCATTCTTCCCCCCATACAGGCAATGCTGGCTATCCCCTGAAGAGGTGGCTACTTACCCCTGTACGGAACCCACAGAACCAGCACGAAGAGGACTGCAATCGTGCACATACCCGTGTCGTGATTGAGCAGACATTTGGCCTTTTGATGACACGGTTTAGGTGCATAAGCTGGTCGGGTGGCGCTCTCCTGTACGGCCATGAGAAGGTGGCCAAGATCACCATGGCATGTGTCATGCTGCACAATATGTGTATCAGACGGAATGTGCCACTACCCCTTGACGTTCAAATGCAACAACCTGATGAGGATGATGATGGTGATGAGGACAGAGGTGACGGGGATGAAGGTCATGCAAGAGGCGATGGCCAGGAGGGACGTGATGTGAGACAGCATCTGATCAACCAAATTTTCTGAGTAACATGGTTTCACTCTGTACAATGGATATGGGTAGTAATGCGCTGGTGTCTGTGTTGAAGCGCACAATGGACCCTGTCACCAAAAAAGTACACATACACAATGAAGAAGTCCAAGCCTGTGTTTTGATTAATCACCAGTGTATTAAGGAATTTTAAGATGTATAAGTGCATGTCCCCAACCATCCCAACACCCTTCCCCCCTACCCGCACAACAGTCCCGAAACACCCTTCCCCCCTCCCCCACAACAGTCCCGGAACACCCTTCACCCCTCCCCCCACAACAGTCCCTTATGTGTCTGGCACAATGTTGTTGTCCAGCTGCACACGTGGAAGGTTGACCCTGCAGTCCCTATTCCCCATTGCCACCACCAGCATTAGGAGGCTGGGTTGACGTGCGCCTGGTGGTGCGCATGGAGCGGCGGAGGGGGCTTGTCTGCCTCAAACTGGCGGATGATGATGTGGATGTCTGTCCCGGTGGTGGTGGTGGGAACTGGCGGTCCATCGCGTCCGCTATCCGTGTGAGGACCTGTCTGAGTTGGCAAATCTCCCCACACAGCTTGTTGGTGCAGGCTTCAATCGCCTCCCTTGAGTGCCTGGCAGTTTCTGTTATCTCCCCCCTGAGACGGTCAGCCTCTTCCACATGCTGCCCAACCAGCACAGTTATGTCCTCTTGGCGCTGCCTGATGCTGGCCAGGTCAAGGGCACTGTGGCATTCCCATGGTGTGGCTGCTGCACCTTCCTCTGCAACCAGGACATCTGGTGAAGCCACCAGTGGGTTACTGGACCCTCCCATGTTGTCCTCGCCAGACTGGCCATGGACACTGGACCCAGGTGTTTGCTGTGGAGTTGCTTCGGGGGTTCCGGGAGTGGTTGGGGTGTGCATTTCCATGGGGAAATCTATCGGGTCCTCCACATCTGAGAGCGGCGCTGTGGCTGCCGCCTTACCTGTGGAACTTGTGGCATAAGAGGGTGGGCCCTCCATGGCTGGAATCTGTGGTGGGGGGTTCACTTCTGAAGGTGGGGCAGTTGTTGCTGGTGTGGACAGCGGTATGGTAGCAGTGGCGCTCCGCCGATGTTTGGCACTCTGCATGGGAACTCTTCTCCCTTTGCCCCTTGATGTAGTGGGGGTGTCCCCTGTGTCCTGTGGCCTTGTTTATTTCGTGGAAGGGGGTGCCAGATTTGCAGTGCCAGGTTCTTCACTGTCTGTATGTGAGCCTGTCGGGGACAAAGAGGGGGATGGCATTGGTGACGGTTCAATGTACTTCATGCAGGATACATTATTCATGCAGTTGTGAGCATTGGGACTTCATTGGTAGGGATGCAGGTGATGTGTTTGTTGAGTGGGTCATCCATGCATGGTTCTGTGTGGCACTTGTCTCGGTGATGCGTGTATGTGTGTGTGTTTGGGTTTGGCACTGACATGGCCAGGGTTGTATGCATGTATGGATGTTTGCGCGTCCATGAGGTGAATCTGGATTCACATTTGGGGGGGACCTCAACATTCACAGTGCATACTTTCATGTGTACACTCACCTCAATCTGATGTAGTTGCCACACCATGCTCCATGCTCCATGCTCCCAACTCCCTCAATCGATTCAACACCGATCATGTTGGCGCAGGTCTCCTCCCATTCCTTTAATTTTATAGGTGAATCGGCTCCACCTCCTGTGGCCATGTTGCGGTTCGCAGACAGGATGCTGCGGACTCGGAGGCGGAGGTCATCCCACTGCTTTCTTCACTCCCGGTTCTGCTATTTAACGGTGACCGCTAATTGCGGTGACCGCTAATTGCGATGGCCGCTATTAGCGGTGACCGCTGTTTGCATGTATATATATATTCTGTTTATTTTGTTTTGTCCTTGGTATATGTCCCACTTTTGTACATCCTCATAAGCAAGCTCACACTTGTTTTCTTATTTGTGCTGTTGTACAGGCAACCTTCATGGGGATGTCTTTGTCATCTGTAAATGTAGTTATTCGTTACTAACCAGAATTGATACCCCTGTTCTTCAAATAAATATAAATACAAATAAAAAAGAAGGAACCATTAGAACCATTTTCTTGTGTACTCTGGGACAGGGATAAGGTAAATAATAGAATTAATGAGTGTGAACATACGAGAGCAGCCAAGATGAATCAGACATGTCTGATGCAGGGACATGGCAGTAGGGTATTAGAGACATCACCTTGAAGAGAAGGAGTAGATTGACTTGACATTTCTTTATTGAACAAAGAAGATAATTGGAATGTTGGCCAATCTTGTATTCTTACAAATTCACCACACCGCTTAACGTGCATGCATAGACTCCTGCTATAGATTCTCCTGGATCTGCATCTGTGAGATCAACATGCACAATAACGAACCCATATTCTTCCTGGCCTATTGTTGTTACATGCAGTCCTTGACATTCTTTCTGGCCTGGGTCTCTTTGAACCAGTTTGGAATGCGCGTTTGCACTTTCACGTGGACCACTACCATCATCACCTTCAGTTACAAATTGCAGGGAACTGCCTCAATCATCAGTCCTCTCTTTGGCATGCTCTTTACTCCTCCTGAAGGAAGAAAGGTATTAAACCAGGACTTTCAAACATGAACTATCTACAGTACCCTCAACATTGCGCAGTACACAAACATGTAAACACAAACATGTCATTCTTTGTCCACAATCGCACCTTTGTTTCAACCCACATTATTCCATCCAGATTCCTACTGTACGTTAATATAAGTACTTGCTCCTTTTTCTTGGTTACAATATATAGATGGGGAACCCTGTCACTCATTACAATAGCATTGCTTTGCCCTCGAGTACATGTATTCATGCCCACCTGTGTAGATCATGCAATCACTTCTTTATGGACTCAATATCTCTTTTTGAGTGAGCAATGAAATATATTTGTTTGAGAATCTTCTCTCAAATTGTCTTCTTAATGGTGAATGCTGTATGCCTTGCTTGTGCAATAAGTAGCGCTTGATCTTGGTCCAGCATCTCACCCTCAAGAATCTCCAGCTCAATCTCAGAGAATTTTACCAGGCATGTCAGGCTATGCATAAAGCTAAAGGAAGCATGTCCATATCAGTGGATAGCTTATCACAGACATAAAAAAACTGTACCAACAAGCAGCTCTTGATAAAGGGGACTACAGAATGAGTAGCTGTCGGAAGCGGCAGCAGTAACGTTTTGAGTGACATACCGTTACGTGGCATGCAGTGCGGCCTAACTGCTTGAGGGTCATTCCTCTAACCTTTCTGAAACCTCGGTAAAACACCAGTGCTGGTGTTGTTACGGGTACCAGTGTCACGAGCATGGACAGAACACGGGCAGAGTGATCATGAGTGGCATTGGCAGCAGTAACCTGGAGGAACTCAGTGCCTAAACCGAACTTCAATTTGATGTGGTGAGGTAAGCGCTGTGGTTGATCTGCCGCCTCCCCCCACATGGAAACCTTGCATTGAGTGCATTTCACACCCTGTTAATCTGCAGTTCAGCAAACCTCCCTGGGGGCAGCGAGGCGGCCTGTGACTCCAGAGATCCTGAGAATTTTGAAAGGAGCGTACAATTCTGCCATACAAAGGAGGTCAACTCTATACTTTGGTTAAATATACTCATATTTTTGTTAGTGTCAGGCAGTTTCTGGAATGGCTTTTTCTCCAGCTGCCGGACAGCTGCTTTTGAGTAGTTAGCCCCAGCTCCAGCATGTTGTATGGAAGCTGACAAACTGGTACTGGTCTTTTTGATTTATCTACTTATATCGGGTACAAATCTATTTTTCCCCTGGAATTTAGCACCCATTGTTTGATGCTGCGAACCAGTATCCATATTTTGCCAAGGTGCGTATTTTGGCATTCCAATTTGATAGCTTGAACTTGTGAATTTGCCAAGCGAACAGTGCATTGATTTGGAGAATCCTGCCTTCCATCTATACACCTTATATTAGAAACCTAAGAATTGTTATTTCATCCTGTGAACCTGTATTCTGAATTTGTCAACAACCATACTGAATTTAGAAGCTTATATTCAGATCTGGTAGCTCGAATTTGTGATTTCACACAGTAAAACTAAATGATGTAAGATGGGAAGTGTAGCGGAAATGGTTTGCTGCGGTCCTGCAAAGGGACCTCTCAAGGAGGCCCTTTAATTCGAGTAGTACTTTGTTGGCAGCTAGTTATTGACTGTGGAAGTATGTGACGGATCAACTTCTGGGGCACCAGTGGTCCGTGGATGAATATTGGTTTCTAAAACATCAATCAGCCCCAGTTCGGAACACAAGTAAATTATAAACCTCCTTGTCCATTTTTTGGTAACGTGGATGGAACAGCAGGCTTCTCTTTGCAAGGTCATTGATGAGTGGTTGGTTGCAACACAGTAAACATATCTACGTTATTATTATTTCAACAGACAGTTCTAGCACAATACAAAATACAACTCACCCTGTAAAGGAACACAGAGAACAGACAGTTTCACGAAGGAAAGGGATGCACTCTTGATACTGACAGTAGGGTAGTCGGTAAAGCAATCAGTCTTAATTGTTCAAGGTTATTTGGTTTCATCACCAAGGGAGCAAGGGGTCATAAATGTTGGACTGCCTACATGGTGTCTCAGGGGCAAGAATCATTGTCTCAGTGCTGGTTGGTGGATCTGTAAAGCTGGTCAGGGCTTGTCGGACAGCTTTAGTGACTGCAGTGTGACAATAGTAAGTGGTGCAGTTGGTCGTGGTTCGAGGGCACGACTGCCTTGAAAATGTCCTTAAAAGATGGATGCTGGTTGTGGCACTCCTCCTACCTTCTTTGCAGGGCTCTTGTCATCCTTTAAGGTGGACGGCCCAGAGCAGAGGAAAGTGTTTGCAGGCAACGGCCTTGTCCCTTGTTCAGAGACTCTCTGTCACTTCCCATCTAGGAAGCTTGCTGGCAGAAGCTAGCAGGGTATGCTGTGTGCTGGCTGGGTAACAGTTCTGGAGCTGCTGGATGGGTTCATTGAGTCTGGTATCTCCCTCTGTTCCCTGGGAGATGTGTGGGGGAGGGATCTTGCTTCTCTCTTCGATATCCAGAGTGCTTTGCGAAAGGTAAGGGGTGACAACATGTACTACTAAGCCCCACCCATCTTCCTGTCTGTTGTGGATCAAAGTGCCTCTCTGTTTAATTGAGCTCTCTATGACTCTTGATTAAAGCACAGGTCCCCCTTGAAGTTTGTGGTGATAACAGACATCCTGTCTCCCTTAAATCACATACTCCTTCCCTCTGAAAGGGATCCTCTCTGCAGGGGTTGCCTACTGTAAACAGCAGTCCTAGACGTGGTATTCACTGCCCTTCATACAGAGGGGTGGGAGCTAGCTTCAAGTTGACACATTACATACCACAGGGGTTTTAGATCCTGCCCCCTTTTGTCAGTTCTGCAATCAAGCCTATCGTAGGTCTGTTTCAATGAACTCTCTAATAATTATGTACTGCCACCAGCAGACTTAGACAATAGAGATTGTGGATCCATTGAGGATATTTCAATTAGGCTGGTCATGGCCTGAGGAAGGTGTCGCCTTTGCCCTTCTTTAGATGCTTTGATGTACCCATGGCTGTCACATTCCAGCTGAACATGACAGAGAGGCCTGCACCTGTAGGCTGTGTCAACTCGGAGAACACTTGACTTGTGTAGTGAGCAGAGGAAATTGTATGCAGATTAGCCCCACACACATTCTGAGGTTGATCTCCCATAATTCATTTTGATTACAAAATTTCAAAAAAGCCCAGGGGAGCGTCCAATTCCTGTGCAAGTGGTTGAATTCCTCACATGCCCCCCAGCCCCAGCATGTGAACCACTACCCTACTTAGGGTCTGGTTGGTCACCAAGGTGAAAGTACTGGCTGAGGCCATCTGCATTTCCATGCTGGGAGACTGGTTTGTGCCGGATGTCCATATCTAATCCCTGTAGAGATATGGCCCAACGTTAAAATGTGTGATTCTCACCATGCATGGCCATTAACCATCACCGAGGTCATGCTCTGTCTGGATCATAAAGTGAGACCCAAAGATGCAAGGTTTCAGCTTCTTTACAGGCCACACAACTGCATACACCTTTTTTTCTACAACAGCCCAGTTCCTTCCTCTTTTTGTCAGCTGCCTGCTGCTGGAGGCGACAGGTTACTCTACCACTTCAGAGCTCAGCTGCACTAATACTGCTCCAATCCCAAAATCACAGGCATCTGTCTGGATAATGAACTCCTGACCATAGTCTGGCACTTTCAGAACTGGTGCCCTGCATAATCCATCCTTTAATTACGGTACCCTGTGCTATCTGGCACTTTGTGGCCTTGATAGTCAGACCTGCATTCTGCAGCGCCTTAAGTACTTGTTTCAGGTGGGATAAGTGATTCTCACAGGTGTGACTGAACACAGCAATGTCGTCTAAATAGGTAAGACTGAAGTTTTCCAGACCAGATAAAACCTGGTTAACCATACACTGAAAAGTGGCAGGGGCATTCTTCAATCCAAAGGGCATCACAGTGAACTGATAATGTCCTTCTGGGGTTGAGAATACTGACTTCTCTCTCGGTCCATCTGTCAAGTCGACCTGCCAATACCCCGCTGTGAGGACAATTTGGCAGTTCCAAGCTTGTCAATGAGGTCACCTGCCCAGGAATGGGGTGTGAATTTGTCTTCGTGACAGAATTGAGCCCCCTGTAGTCCACCCAAAAGCAAACTTCAGTCTTCCTACCACTGGTCTTTTTAGGGACCAGTACAACTGGGCTAGCCCAGGGGCTGTGAGATGGCTCTATCACTCCAAGGGACAACATCTTAGAACCTTGCTCCTTGATGGTGTTCCAACCTTATTGGACACTGAGTGAGAATTCCCCTATTCCCTCTAACCCCCTCTTGGCCAGATTATGACCTTGACTTGTCATATAAGTTACTAGAGCTCTTTAACTTTGTTTTGTATCCCTTTTTGGTGTATTATTACTGTTTTTGCACACTGTGTACATTACACAGCACTTCCAACCAATCAGTCGCCAGCACGCCAAATAAAACATTGCAGTAGGGCTCACAAAATAAACAGATCATGATTTTAATCTAAGCAGAATACTTTCAAGGATGATGAACAATTTAAGAAACTCAATGATCTGCATTCTCAGATAAAGGAGCTAATATGAAAGCACATGATCTTATTGCATTAACATTGTAAACTGTCTTTATCTTAAAATGTACAATGTTAGTTTCTAATGATCAGGTCCTATACAAAATGTAGTTGTAATAAGACTGCTATAAAATCACATTGTCAAAACCCACAATGATTATACACATTGTTTTCAGATAGAAGGATAGCATATCAAGATGAACAGTGTTCTTTAAAATACCCCAACTAGAAAGGGGGCAACTGGTGCTAGTGAGGATGTGTGACTGCTTTGCATAAAATGAAAAGATGAGCACAGGTCGTTAAATTTGACAAATATATCTGTGACAACAGTACTGTTTTCTTGAATTATTAAGCACACAACAAAAACTAACGGGGCTTGGTGCCATTACATTCTTCACAACACTCATTCTAACACAAATGAGCCATGTGTGTGCATTCATACAGCAGCACGGTAAGGGTGTGAGGATAGCATGGCTGCATATGGTATTCAATTGCAAATGAGGCATGAGGGCTATACTACTTCTTAGTTTCAGAGGTGATATTTCCAGGAGTTGTGACAGAATGCTGGATATCAGGTTAGGTATCAAACGCAAACCACAATGTCAAGACATTGTATTGTATCATTTGTGTAGCGCCTTTCACCATGGTCCCAATGCGCTGTAGGTTGAACGTCCATGGAGGACTGAAGTCCAAAGCTGGGAAAATCGGGAGGTGCTAGTATATGAGTGTCCATAGCGGCCATGATTAAAGCTCTGGGGGGGGGCCAAGTCCCAGCTAACCATCTATCTCAATTTGGCATGTGTATGGGAGGTGAGAGGTTGTCTAGAGGGTATGGGCCTCATTACAACTCAGGCGTTAAGGGTTAACGCCACCGTTAACCCTTAACGCCTGATTCCAATTTTAACGGCTGCTTTTAGCAGGCGTTAAAATCCATGGCGCTAAACCGCCTTGGTGCTAATTACGGCACCCTAATTTACGGTGCCGTAATTAGCGCCTTCCCCACTCCCATCATGCCCTATGGGGCAAAAATGGGAATGGGGAAGGGTAAGTGGGAAATGGGGATTTACCGCCCCACTCACCTTGGAATGGGGCGGTAAATCCGCCATCCACCATGGTGTAAACATAGTTTACACCATGGTGGTAAAGTTGGTGTACTTACCGCCTGGGTCGTAATGACCTCCTATGTGTACAGCTTTGTTCGAATGATTGTTGTGAACAATAGCTGCATTCTTTTGACATCCTTAAACAATTATATATAATGGAGCGGATGAGCTACACGGGGAGCAAATTCATCTGCATTAGATGTGCATGCTATTCATGCAACATGAAATAAGGGCATTGAATATGCACTGGGCATGCATGCTTCATGCAATGCAACACCGATCTGTTTAGCACGTTTGCATTGGCCCCTTATGAGCATGTAAGAAGGCACAGATGCATGTGAATGTACACATCAGCGGTGCAAACGCATGTTCATCATCAGGTCGTGTGGAATATTGGAAACATATGTTCTTGATGCCATGGGTGGATTGCACTTCTTCATTGAGAGTTCATCATGCACCATGTGGGAGGGTGTCCTATGCTTGATTGTCATACCCACATATTGAAGAATGTTAATGCAACCATGCACGATAATCATACTTACTGCTTGACCTTGGAAAACTCATGCCACACACTGAGATGTCTGACCCCACAAGCTCCCACATGCTCACTTTGTGCATCATCTGACTGACAAGAATATAATATTGAACAAAAAGGCTCTACAAACATTCTAATTATTTATGAAGATTTAACTTAAGGCCTTTACAGCATTTCAGTCCCTGAGAAAAGCCTCGCAGAGGCCACTGTTAGAAAGTAAATGTTCCAGCCAGCGATTGACTTCCTCAGTAAATCTCCAGCTGTCTCCGTGTGAAATGCAGCTGTAGCCTAGGGCGGATGACTAGGAACTGGCCTGGTTCCCCAGGGCTGGCTCAAGCCACTAGTCTGGACTTAATTTGGAAAAAAAAGGTAATAGAGTGGGGGGGGGGCTGTGCATTTAAACTGTGAGTGATGCTGCAGCTTGACACAAATGACCCTCTCTTTCTGGACACGTTGGCATATAGCCTGTTGTGAAATTGAGTGCTGAAGACTGCTTTCCAGCACAGAACCCAGTTAATGAGCATTTCCATCATAAATTTGTCATGACAACAAACCTCCAGTGCGTTAGAGCCGCACTGAACTTTTTCAGACTTACTTTAGCTGTGTTTTAAGAAATGGTTCTGTCATTTCCATTGTCCATCAGACCTTGTTTGGATTCTCTTTAAATTGAACTTTAATTTCTTACCCTATTTCTTCTCATTTATTTCCTTACCCCAGCTGTTCACCTCTTCCCATCTAAATTCCATTTTGTTTTTATTTCCATTTTCAGAGATGTGCTATTGATGATTGCCCTTAATTTTGTGATGGAGCAAATGGGGCGAATGCCACGTAATGCACCGCCCCCACACCCACGGAAAGTAAATGTAAATATAAGATAAGGGAGCTCACCTAAATGAATGGGTTTTAGGCCTGTTATCCGTCCTGACTGTTTTCAAGAAGCCTGAAAACAAACAATACACAGACACAAGCAGAATAGGGACAAGAGTCTTATCATGTTGCTGTTGGAATATAAACACAAGTTGAATAGAATTAGAGTGCAACACTATATGTTGTTATCTCACATTGAGAAATATAGGCTTCTGCATACACTGAGAAGATTAACAAGAGATGCATGCACAAAGACACACTAATACAGATGAACCAATGATGTAGCAGTGAGAAAAGGTTCCATCATTTTGCAGCAAAGGCCCCAGTACAAACTGTATAATGTGTTGTTTTAGAGCTGCCGTGCTTCAGAGCTTAGATTTGTCTAACTATTTGAAAAGCCCTTCTTGCCTGAAAGTAGGAGAAAGCCAAGGTCACAGTGGAATCGAGTACACGATGTTGCTTGACAAAGTGGCAAAGAGATATTGTTACCATTACACAGAAGAAGATATGTAGCAAATATTTCTGGTCCAAATGATAATTGAATAAATACACAGAAGCCTTGATCTCCAGGTGCATGGTGCCCCAAGAAGAAATATTGCCAAAGATACTAAACTAAGTTGTATACAGAGTGCCTCCTATGGCCAATTAGTGCCACTACACCTTGTACCAAACACAGTAAAATTGAAGAAATGTTCCCCGCAGAAAGAGGGCCTCATTACGACCCAGGCGGTAAGTTACCGCCTGGGCCGTGACTTTACCACCATGGCGTAAACTACGTTTACGCCATGGTGGTTGGCGGACTTACCGCCCCATTCCGAGGTTGGCGGGGCGGTAAGTCCCCAATCCCCATTTACCCTTCCCCATTCCCATTTTTGCCCAATAGGGCATAATGGGAGTGGGGAAGGCGTTAATTACGCCACCGTAAATTACGGTGGCGTGATTAACTCCATGGTCCCTTAGCGCCATGGATTTTAACACCTGCTAAAAGCAGGTGTTAAATCCGCCATGGCGCTAAGGGACCTCGTACTCAGGCGGTAAGGGTCGGCGCTGTTTACGCCGCCGTAAAACCCTTACCGCCTGAGTCGTAATGAGGCCCAGAGTCTCATGAGGATTGATTTTCATTCCATGACCTAATTAAAGGACTATGCACCTGGTTGTCAGCAAATATTGAGACAACATTTGCCAACTAGAATATTCAAGGCTCGTGAAGCTGTCTAGGACAAATGGAGCCATGGAATGAGAAATGAGATGGGAGTATCTTTTTGTTTTTGAAAGGTGGAGGTTGATCCCTTTATTCCTGGTCAGTAAACCAAATAATAATTGGACTGTCTGTGACAGTTGAAATATCTGAGACCACCTTAACAGGTGGCAGGCAGTGGCAGTAAAGTATTCTTATCACTGTCAGTATGCAGTGTGCCAACCAACTAAATTGATGACTATAGTGGGAGAGATGGACATGGGTAAATTAGCCAATGCTAGACTCCAATATATAAGGATCTATAGGGGTTTTGATTAGTGTAGCCGATTATTATGTTAAAAAATGTCACATGTATTATTTTTTGCAACCAAGCAAATTGTGCACCTTTTTGCCTTACAAACCTCACCTCAGACCGATGTGGGCTCATTGAGTTTTTTAGCTTGCATCACTCCCGGCCGACAATTTGTTTTAAATAAAGTGAATAAAGCTGATTTTTCTTGCACATGGGCCGCTTTCTTATTTTGTTAATTGACTTGATTTTCATGCATTAATACAATTTCCTCTTGACTATGCCATTTACAGTTGCATTGGACCCGTGTTGATGAGAAATCACATGGCGGCAGAGGGGAAGGAGGTCAAAGCATGAAGCAGAGTTGCAGTGGGTGGGGGTTCCTGGAAGAACAGCCATGCGTTGAGGGTCTTGTTGAAGAATAGGGTGATGCCCCATGACTCAACAAAACCATGTTGAGGAGTTCCAGTGTCCCACTGTAAGAGCAGTAACAGTGCAAACGTTCCTGTGTTGCTGTGCACATGGATGTGAAGAAGATTAGTGGTTGATAAATGGAGAAACAGAAATGATACGACTCCTCATGTTCCATACATTTCTGAGAGAGGAAATGGGGGGCAAATGTGACATTGTCCAGACAGAATCTTGGTGCTTTAGGGTATTCTGGCTTGTCCATGCCATTCCAGCATCTCTGCGCTTTCGATCTGCTAGATTGGTCCACCGGGCTCCATATCTTGTTTCTCTTGTCCACCCAGCAAATTTCTGCCCTGATAGCCAAAGAGATTAAAACTTCATTGTATTCTACTCTCTAGCATCCTACTGATTATTGTCCAACTTTAATCTCACTCCCTAGTGTCCTTCCTTGGTGCCATACCGTAATTTCCTGCAGTCACATAGTAATAATTGCACCACTGGGATTTAACTCCTTTATGCCCACAGAGAATTTACTCCTTGAGAACAGCAACCCATCCACGAAAGCAGATATTCAAAATATTTTCCAAGGAGATAAGGAATCTCAACCTCAAAAGTGCTTAGTTTTGGAAAATATGTGTGGATTACTTTTTTTTCCCAATGGATTCTAACCCCATTTAATCCTATATGGGCTTCATATAGGAATGCTAAGTACTCTAAAGCAAGATACTAAGGTGCAGAGACAAAGGCAAGCCACCGGCCCACTGGATCTAGCGCAGATTACAATTTCATTATTTGGACAAGGATCAGGTCAATTCTGAATAGCCACTGCCTGTTTCACAGACAGCACCCTTAGTAGCTCCTTCTTATTCCTCTCCTGCCCGTGTTTATATTGCACTGCTGAGGTGTGTCAGAGGGTGTGGGATGTTAAAGGAATAGATGTGGATTACCCTTTTCCCTCCCCTATATTCTTTCTACACAAGCATGTAAGTGCTGTTCTGCCAGAACTCAGTGAGTTCCACTGGCAGCGCCTATGATATCTTCACTTTAATATTAGTTTAACCTTTAGCTGCTATAGAGATGTCAGCCCTTTACATGTTTCACAGTATCTACCACCACGTTGCTGTATCATCCTTATGATAATGATGTTGTATATCCGTATAATCCTATGGCCCAGCAAAGGTCACACCAGTACCATGTGCCCCAAGCAGATCCCCTTGGTAGCCATCTACTCCCAGTGCAGACCACCCTCCATGCCTTTACATCACATAGTGCAAAATGGTAAGAGCAGTGGTCGCTCTTTGTCACACAATCCCTTACTAACTACTGTCTCAGAAGATTCCTATTTAGCAAACAAGAATCAAAAGATGGGCGAACTGTTAAACCCAGTCAGCGATTCTGTCATTGGTTGAGTTGTATTTTCAGTGTGCCCACACCCAGTGTAACAGGAATTAAACAAAAGTGATTATTCACTATCCAAGGGGTAATGTTCCTGCCCTTCATGCTAGTGGAACCAATGCTAGCTCCACTAACCCCAAGAGTACCGCAAGTGCCAAATGTGTTCCTCAATGGGCCTGCATGACCCTATCCTTTTTAACCACTACTTTAAACCCTCTTGTTGACCTGTTGGAGGACTCCGGGGCCGTCTTGACAAACTATGCTGATGACACTCAGCTGGTGCTGGAGCTCTGTGGGAACTATAAGCGAGACCTAGCAAGCCTTAATGATCTGTACTATCTGGTGGAAGCCTGGATGAACCTCAACTGGATGTGCTTGAATGGGACCAAGACCAAATTAATAATATGTGGTTCCTCTCAGGCCCGGGCTCAACTAGACACAAGTTACCAATCGTTCAATATCCATGAATGTAACATTCCAGTGCTAAGAATGTTAAGACCCTTGGTTTCAACCTTGAAGCTTCCCTCAATGCGGACTCCCATTTTAATCAGGTTGTAGCCAATTCTTCGCCCTCCCTTCGACTTCTTAAAAAGATTCGTCCAGATCTCTCCGAGCCTAACTGTACATCCATTGCACGTGCATTGGTACTACCAAGGATTGATTACTGCACCACCTTCCTGGGAGGTGCAACACAAAAGAATCTACCAATACTGCAAATGGGCCAAAACAATGCCATCCATATTGTCAAAAAGAAAACCAGGAAAGATCACATATCCGGATGACTCCCTGTCCCTGCAATGGTACAATTTAAGACAGCCAACTGGTGCAGAGATGCCTGTATGGTACCCGTCCCACCTACCTCAACAGCATGATTTTTCTTTATGAACCACCAAGGACGCTCTGCTTATTTTTAGTTAGTCCCCTAAGCTACGAATGATCCAATGGCCTCGGTAGATCGTTCCCTGCAACTGCGGCGAAACTCTGGTATTCCTTACCGCTTGAACTTAGACAACAAGTGCAGGGATATAAGGAAGAACCTTACGGAGGACCATCAGCTTTTAATGACCGGATTTGCATATTGCTGATATCTGGTTGGACATTGATAAGGTGTTAGAAATGTTAACACCTGAATCCTTCACCAAGGAGACAAAAGGAAAAGGGCCCAAACTAGATGTCCAAAACTCAGAGATCCAGTACCGTGAGGTATCTACTGTACCCACAACAAGTACCTCAGTTTTATCAACATTTAACTTCATCCTATTCCTGGACGTTCATTTACCCACATCCTCCAAGCAGCCCCTAAAACGGGCAGCAGTGTCGAAGCAGGAGAGATCGGGCCGAAGGAGAATCTGTGTGTCATCAGCGTGGGAGAAGCATAGGAAGACGTGAGACTGGATGATACCAAGAAGAGGCTGAATGTAAACATTGATGAGAATAGGGGATGGTGCGGAGCCTTGAGGGACTCAGCACGACAGAGGGGTAGGTTTGGATTTGAAAAGGGGCAAGGAGACCGATTGGGATCGTCCTGAGAGGAAGGAGGTGAACCACTTGAGCACTGTACCAGATAGGCCAGCAGTGGAGAGGCAACCAACCAGGGTGGGGTGGTCATATGGCATTGCCGGAGAGGCAGTCAATGACTCTGGTAAAGGGCAATTAAGGGATTTTTTGGAGAGTGTGGGGCAACGGCTTATTAATTCAGAGTATGCTTGTGAGACTAGTGTGTTTGGGAGACTGTTCAGATCGAGCCCAGTTGCTCCCTGCCATTTGGGGTTATAAATCTCCCACAGTTTGTGCTATGTCTATTATCAGAGTGTCTGCCTCTAGAATGAACCCCTGCTCATTAAACGAAACAGTCTCTCAAGCCAATATACATGAAAGGCTACATTTGCCTTCATGTTCAGCTGGGGGCAATAATCATGTGAGGGAGGTTATGGCCAGGATCGCCCTGAGAAGACATGGCCTCTGTAAAAAGAGCTGTAGATCAGGGGAGAAACAAAGTGGTGGTGATAGGGTTGTGGATGCCGCAATGAAAAATTCAATTGAGCTGGAAGTAATCACCTTTCAGGAAGACCTGGTTGGACTATTTGATGAAGTGTCTAGCTCTTGCCAACCGGGGTACTCTGCTCATATGCCTCTGGCCCGGATGAAGGTAGTGAAATCTCTGTCTGAAAACATGGATGCTGTGATTAATGAGTCCATAGTGCAGTTATGCCTGGAAAATAAGGAGCCAAGTGGAAGCGTTAAGTGACTTTATATCAAAAATAAAATCATTCAAGATCTGAACCAATGTAAATCTTATCAGGATTTTGGTAACTGGGTGGATTCATTTGCTGAGATTATCTCACGCACCCTCGAATAAGAGTGACAAAGCATGTCAATAGGATTTGATAGAGCCAGAGGTCAATAGGATGGATAAAGTTTGCCAAACCCCTATGTACATGATTATCAATGAGAAGAATCCAGGAAAGGAGTTCAGAATACCTCAAATTAATAGTAAGTCTCATGATGTGGACCCTACAGTGGTGGTGGGGTGAAAGGGGATTCAGTACAGCCAAATAAGACTAAAAAGCATGCCAATCTCTCACCAACAAGGAGCACGGCTGCTCATGGGATAGATATTTGAGTCAAGAAAGCAGGTATGCATGCAATATCGGATGTCTCTAAGAGATCTGGCTATGGACCACAGGAGCATTATTCCAGGCTATGTTGAAAGGTGAGAGAGAGTGGAATCCAGAGAGGCGCTCAGGAATAAGGATTTGTTCAGGCTTAACTCTAAATTGGACCCTGGTAGTGTAAGAGGTCGAGACATTAGACTTCTAAAAAGGACACATATCAAAGAATGGTGCACAAAGACCAACACTGACTGGATTGTTATTGACTGTGGCCAGAGCAGCCTTACCTCGTTTTTGAGTCTATCTAATAATTTAACCAATGTTCCATTCATGTCGAATGTAAGAATTGTGCTTTATTAATTTTGGTCATTAGTTATTTGGCTTCTCTGAAATCCAGATCATAGTTTCGCTTTCAATTAGTTGTTTGTTTTCTCATATAATTTATCCATGATAGGGAGCTTGCTCTTTGTTACTTGTTGTATGTGGTTGTTTGTGCTTCTATGCCTAAGGGCTTTGTTCTAGCGAATTAAAAATAAAAATTAAAAATTAAAAGAAAATAGCACTGTTGCTTATTGATTGGGGCATTATTTAATTTTCAAGATGAATATGATATTGGCCCTTATGTTTTTCATCTACACCATGAACACATCTGAAGTGTACAAAATAAAACAGTTTTTCATAAAGAGAAGAACACTTTTTTTCAATATTTTACCTTTGAATCATTTTTGGGGTAGCCACACCAATAACATGGCATACATGGTTGGCTATTAGTTTGCTTCTTCAGTGAGTTTAGCATTAAAGACGGTATCACGCACAAACGAGCAGTAATTAAAAAGATGCTGTGGAAAATGCAAAATTTACAATTCATAAAAAGCATTAACATTAACAAATGTGCATTTTTCTAGTATGAATGGGGAGTTTCTTTATATAATCGGATTTGCCAAGAACTTTGAAATCACTGCCTTCTTATGTGCTGTCATTCACTTTAGTGCATTTCCCACATGTCCTTGCTCGCATCCACAAGAGGCAACTACCTCTGAGCCTTCCGGTGCCTAATCCACCCCAGCAGACTCTGCTGAGTTCCGATTGGCTGGTGGTCCTTTACAGCCACCTATCCAGAGCCGGCAGGCGAAGCCGGCACACTTTCACTAAGGCCCAGTGCAACAAGGCTGACTCCTGTCCTAGCCTGTCCTCAGCCTTACTCACCGTTCGGCTGGACTCTATGCCCATCCGCACTTCGCAGTAATCTCGGCCCATGGGGCACACAGCTGACTCTTCTTATGAACTTCCTACAAACTAGTAAGACGACCGGTGCTATTAACAATTTTCTCATTTGTAACCACTACAACTGTTCATACGCATCACGGCTCCACATGAGCTTGCCGTCTAGTTAGCAGCATACTGTGTCCTTTGTGCATATTGTCCTTTATGAGCTTTATCTCGCCCACAAAGTCAATATCTTATTACTTAACCTCGGCTTTACACAACGTGTTACCACGCCCACTCACTCTAAAGGTAGAATCCTAGACTGGATAGCTGACCTCAATTGCGATTCTATTGTTAACTCCAACCTTCCATGCACATGGACTGACCACCACCTTATCACTTTCAGTATCCCCGCAAAAAACATCCTCACATGCCCTAATATAGCACCTACCATATCCACCAGGAACAAGCGTAACATTATCTGTGCCAATCTTATCCCACTCATTCTCCTCGCTCTCAATGACCTTGCCACATCCTGCTCCAATCCCACTGTCTTGGTTGACACTTACAATCAGACCATGCTCAATGCACTTGATCTTATCACTCTTAACAAACTACTCAAGCCTAAACCCCGGGCTCATCTTAACTCCTGGTTCACACCACAGTTGAGAACCTTACGGAAGGAAAAAAGAACCTTTGAAACACGCTGGAGAAGCCTCCCCACTGAAATAAACAAAGCTAACATGGTCCTAGCTACCTTAAACTACAAGGAAGCCATACTCTCTGCTAAAAAAGAGACTTACAATAAACGCATTGAACAGGCCCAATCCAATACCAAGGAGCTTTTCAAAATCTTAAAGGAACTGGAATCTCCTGCCCCCCCCACCAGACACGTGCCCCAAAGACAGCACTTGGTGTTCAAATATCCAAAAGGCACTCTTGGGAAAAATCGCCCTACTCCAGACTAAAATTAATGAAAAAGAAAATAGCCTACACTCCTTCATATCTCAGCTTTCCCCTCAGGCTAACCACAAACCTAACACTAAGTCTATATAACCATTCTGTTTTTCACCCCTTTCCACATCGGAAGTTGAACACATTATTAACAACCTCAAGCCCTCAAACTGCCAGGGAGACTCTTGCCCTGCTACCATTATCAAAGAGGCCTCTCATAATTTGGCACCATTTATTACTACACTCATAAACTCATCCTTCAGCTCGGGAATTGTCCCTGACAATCTCAAGGACGCCTGGGTCATCCCTCTCCTGAAAAAAACAACCATGGATGCTAACAAATCCACTAATTACAGACCAATCACCACAGTCCCTTTTCTTTTAAAAGTTCTTGATCGAGCTGCATATTTGCAGATCCAAGATTATCTTGAAACCAATAACCTTCTAGGTCTCAGGCAATCTGGCTTTCGCCCCCGCTATGACATAGAAACCGCTCTTTTAGACCTCACAACCCAAATTGAAGACCTCAAAGACAAGGGAAAGATGGCCCTCTTACTTTTACTATATCTCTCCGAAGCATTTGATTTAGTTAATCATCAAATCCTTTGCCGTCATCTTAAAACTGCCACCCACTTCTCGGACAAAGCTCCAGCTTGGATCACATCCTTTCTGGACAATAGATCCATGAGGGTCTTTTCCCCCTCTGCCACGGCTGAACCCTCCCCTGTCACTTGTGGAGTCCCACAAGGATCTTGCGTGTCCCCAACACTCTACAATGACTTCACTAAACCACTTTTCGACATCTTGGATCTCATGGGCGTCACATATACCAACTACGCTGACGATACCCAAATACTTATACCCATCACTGGTAACCACAAAACCGACTTGCTAGCCATCAACGCCATTTACCAAGTCATCCAGGCTTGGATGGTTCAACATGAACTCTGCTTAAACGATGATAAGACTGAGCTCCTCATCCTTGGCTCACCCCAAAAACTCAGCAAGCTTGACCCATTGTTCCAATCCTTCACCATTGATGGCAATTCTATCAAAGTGGCCAAGGCCACTAAGACGTTAGGCATATACCTTGACTCTGCTGCATCTTATACATGCAAGCTCATCACAGCATGCCGCCCCTTCCTGTCCACTGACAATTGTACCACACTAGCCAGGACACTTGTCCTTTCCAAAATCGATTATTGCAATGCTCTTTATTTGGGCACCAACCAATGCAATATCAAAAAACTTCAAATTATTCAAAATAATGCAATTAGAGTGGCTCTTAACATTCCTAGAACCTCACACATCACGGAATACAGACAGAACCTCCGTTGGTTTTCAGTGTCTCAAAGAATTTCTTTTAAAGCTCTTGCTCTTACAAAGTATAGCCAACCAGGCCCCTAGCTACCTTACCAACAGATTCTCATCCCACACGGCTACGAGACCACTCAGAAGCGCCCAATCTAACTGTCTCATCATCCCACACTTCAACCTCCAAAGATCAGGAGGCCACAGCTTCCCTGTCCTGGCAGCCAAGCTGTGGAATGCCCTACCCAACCCGCTCAGAGCTGAACCCTCCTTCCCAGCCTTTAAGCGCAATACCAAAGACTGGCTGTCCACCCACGACTCTCCATGAAACTGACTCTATCGTCTACCCATAGGAGTGTAGTCCTTCTGTATCAGATATTCTACCTATGAAAATGTAACTCTGTTTCATATCCTTCCTTGCAGATTGATGTACATCCTCTTAACATTCCCATTCTGGTTATTTACTGTCTATATCTTGTATATTAATGTAAATACCTCTGCATGTAACTCAATGTAAATTCTCTTGCCTGTAACTTAATGTAAATACTTTTGTCTGTAACCAAGTAAAGCGCCCGGTTGCCCTCGGGCCTGGTGCGCTATACAAATAAACAAAATACAAATACAAATACAAATACCTAACGCCTTGAGCAAAAGACAGTAGACAAACTCAGCTTAGGGCCGAAGTGGAGATGTCATCGCCAATTATCAGAGCCTAATGCTATGTGTTACTTTATATTACACAGAGATACAGTAGCAGGTTAATGTGAGGAAGAACCTTTTGGTGATAGGTGATTTTAATTTGCCTGCTAACTCTACCTCTGCTAGTCAGGTCGAACACTTTCTCTCTTTAATGATGACTCAAATCTCCCGCAATTAACCCATGAACCCACCAATCAGTTGGGGAACACACTGGATTTTATCTGTGCTCTTAAATCACTTATTGCTATTATCTCTTCCTCCCCTTTACTCTGGTCTGATCATTTTCTGATTGTGTTCACTGTTTCTCTTCTGGGCCCTGCTCAGCGACCTCCAAAGTTGGCCACTCTGAAAAGATATTGGCGCAAGGTGGAACCTTACGCACTGTCCGCCTCCCTTCGTTCTCACTGTGCTCTTCATAATCCCTGTACGCTGGAGACACTGGGTGCATCCTTTTTAGCCGTGGCTGACCAGTTAACACGGGCCAGGCTCTGTAAGGAAAAAACCCATGCATCTGAACCCTGGTTCTTGCATGAGCTCAGAACTTTAAAGCTAGGTTGTCGTCAGGCTGAACGCAAGTTGAGGGCCTGCTACACGACCGCTACCAGAGCCGCTTTTGGCTTGGCTCTGACAAGTTACCAAAAGGCAATTCTAGCAGCTAAAGAAATCTTCTTTGGTGGAAAGATTGAGGACGCTGTTAATAAGCCCAAAGTGCTCTTCGTGTTAGTGCAGTCTCTCTCCACCCCGACTAAGTCAGGCTCTTCCATTGAGCCTTCACAAGCCCTGTCAGAATTTCTCTCCTCCTTTTTTCACTCCAAAATTGTAGCTATATGCGAGGACATTAAAGTTAGTGCTGCTGGGATTGCGACTAAGCAACCCTCTCCTGACATTCCCATCCCCAATATGTCATGGGTCTCCTTCCCTGCTGTCTCTGAGCGGGATATTCTGAAAGCTAATTATGGCCTCAAATCAGCCTCGCTTGCAGATGCCATCCCTCTGGATGTGCTTAAAGCTGTCTCAACTGACCTGATCACTGATATTACAACGGCAGTTAACCTGTCCTTTTTAGAAGGGCTGGTCTCGAAGTCCTTGAAGCACGCTTGTGTGCTTCCCCTATTGAAGAAGCCCTCATTGGACCCAGCGGTTCTGGCTAATTTTCGACCCATTTCCCTTCTTCCATCCCTGATGAATGTTCTTGAGGCGTTGGTCTCACCCCTCCTGTCCTCTTTTATGGAATTCTCTGTTTTTTTTGGACATATTTCAGTCTGGCTTCCGCCCTGGGAGAGGCACCGAATAAATTCTCAATTCCGTATTTGACGATTTAACCCACCTAGTCGATCAGGACAATGTGGGAGCTCTGCTCTTGCTTGACTTCTCGGCCGCGTTCGATATGGTGGATCACTCCACTCTGATCTCCCATTTGCCGAGTGCGGGCCTGGGAGGCCAGGTATTGAACTGGTTTGCGGATTTTCAGACTGACCGTTCCCAGTCTGTCTTCTTAATCCCTTTCTTCTCGGAGTCTATCCCATTGTTCTGCAGAGTTCCGCAAGGATCTGCACTATCTCCTATCCTCTTCAACATTTATATCCGCCCTTTACTCCTTCTTATTATGTCACGTAGTTTCCGTTACTACTCTTATGCGGATGATACGCAGATCCTGGTACGTCTGGATCTCTCTCGTCCTGAAACTGCGGCCAGGCTCAAGAGATGTCTTGAGGACTTGGGTGCCTGGATGGCAAACAACTCCCTTAAATATAATGGCAGTAAAACAGAGGTCCTTGTGGTTGGGACAACTAGCCCCCTCATTTACTGGACCCTTGACTTCTGGCCTACTACTGTCGGCCCGTTTCCCTTGCCTTCCCTCACAGTGAGAAATCTAGGGGTCAAGTCTTCATCTTCTCTGACTATGACTGAGCAGGTTGGTGCTGTCTGCAAAGCCAGTCATTTTAAATTGCGTACTCTGAGGAAGGTTCTCCCCTTCTATCCCTGGTCATCTTCATGCTCCCGTGGTAGGAGCGTTGGTTCTTAGTACGGCCGATTATTGTAACTCGCTGTACAATGTCTAACCATGCTATTTGGTAAATAGCATTCAAATGCTACAGAATGCAGCAGCTCGAGCAGTACTGCGCCCTCCGGCCCGCGCTCATATGGCACAACTCCTGAAACACCTGCGCTGGCTTCCAATTGAACAATGGATTTTGTTTAAATCTATGTGCCTGGTTCACCGAGCCTTCTATAAGGTGGGAGCAGAATATCTTCAGGAGAAATGTGTTCACTATGTCCCTACTCTTCCCCTTCGCTCGCAGGCTGCCCTACTACTCTTGGCCCCCCGTGTTAGACTGACTCAAACCAATGGCCGTGCTTTCACTGTGGCAGCCGCTAAAGCATGGAACCAACTGCCATGGTCTCTTCGTGCGACTCCTAACCACCTGGCCTTCCGGCGCGCCTTGAATACTCTTCTCTTTTAAATTGGGTCTACTTCACCTGCTCCTCATAGCGCCAAGATGCCTTCGGGCGTATGTGCACTTTATAAGATCATATAACATAACATAGCAAGAAGAGAGGGCAGCCACTTATATGGGGGTTAGATGGATTTCAAACACATTTCTTACATCTAGATGCCACAACCTAAGATGAGGCATGAGACCCAGGGGTCTATTTCACTGCCTCCTTCAATGTGATTAGTACCCCCCGAGTCTATTGACCTTCCTGGAGTCAATGGTCTACCTTTTGTCGGTAAGCACTTTACATCCATTGGAAATGTACCCAGTTAAAGGGGCAGGCAACAAGTTTTCAATAAACCATCAGTGCCCCCAAAAGGTAGACCATTGACTCCAGGAAGGTCAATAGACTTGGGGGGTACTAATCGCATTGAAGGAGGCAGTGAATTAGACCCCTGGGTCACAGGTGCAGAAGGAAGTTTCATCGTCAGGACTGGGTGCGACTGCCGGTGGCTCAGGCCTGTGTTTGAGGTGAAATAGGCTGGGAAGATGCCTGCATCTGAACTTTAGGAACCAGATGAAGGAATACTTCTCCATGATGCTGGAGTAGGAATTGCAGTGAGCTGTCTCGAGGTGACACAGCAAGGGTATGCCGAGCACCGGAGGCTGAAGGGCCAAATGTTCAGCAAGCCAACTCAATCTGGTGATGTAAAGAGGCGGTGGGACAATGAATCAGGATGTCCAATGATGATGCAGTCATCGATGGAGCAGCACTGAAAGGGTGCTTTGTGTCCAGACAAAAGAAGACACCCCCTTCTTCAGGACGTGCAGACCTTCTGGGCCGCGGGTTTTACGAGATTCATAAGGATGCCAAAAATGCTGTTAGATGGTGAACCAGTTAATCCCACTGTTTCAAGAGAGAGCGCAGTATTGGAAGGCTTCCTCTGGTCAAGAGATGCAGACCATCTCCTTAGGGGATTTGATGGAGGTTGGAGTGACATCCCAGAGCACTTCAAGGTCTTGGTGCTTCGGGTATGAGTTCCAGTGCTCTACTGCGAAATGGCTCCAAATACGTACCATTCGTGTTCTTGTTGACTATCGATTCCTGGCTAATCAGCTCAGTATGTGGATAACATTGCACTGATCTGGAGGGACCCCATGACCACTCGAGGTTCCATGTAAACAGGTGCCATAGGGGGCTCTGAGCAAGACCCTTGATTTGGGGTGACCTTTCTCGGCCATTCCTGCAGCTGAAGAGGAGATAGACAGACAACCAAAGCCACTGGTTTACAATGCCAACCCTTAAACAGTGAATTGTCAATGTTGCCCATTGGAGTGGCCACATGTCCTCCTGACAGTGATGATACAGAGCTACAGTAGTGCATCAGAAAACGATGGGGGTAACACTGTCACCAGCCTGCCAGGAACACACTGTGGGAATAGACAAAGATATCCACGGACAAATATGTAGGGGAAAGGGTCCCTCGGCACAACTACCCGTACATATTGCAGTAGTAGTGTTACACAAAAAGATAAATCGGTGAGGGCTGTCAGTCTTAGAGCTTGGATAGAATGTGTCCCAAGAGCAGAGTTGCAAGGCAATTGGGTTTGCAAAAACACGCCACGTGCAAGGGAAAATCAATAAAGTGTCAGAAAACTAAATACATCAGCACATATGTCGGTCGTGTCAAAGAATAAGGGTGTAGAACACTACACTATGATGAAGTGGAACCGTGCCACAGAGGTGTACATGTTGAATGCTACCACCATTTCTTATGCCTTTGCTGAGATTTTATTCCTTGGTGGAAATGCCAACTGTCGTGGCGCAAATGTTTTACCGAGAACCAGTTGCGGACATATGGATTTCTAGAAAATCGTCTGTAATGCAACAGTCAACAAGCACTGGCAATGCCAACAGTTTGGGCTTTTGTGTAGGCATGATAAAGGCACTTTGCAGGCACTGCCATAGTGGTATTATCTTGCCATTGGTGGTAGCTGGCGCAAAACAATGTGAGTACCTGAACATGTAATAGCAGTGCATAGCAAATGCCAAATATCTGGCATTCCCGAGAGGTTAAGCTGAGAAGACGGCTCATTGAAAAAGCATCAGCGATCTGCAGGTTCTGCAAAATGAAGGACCAACTTGAATCAGTGCGACACGTGATGCTAACATGCCCGGTTCTGGCACCAAAGCGATTAGCGTTCTTGGGCAACTATATAAGCAGCATCACGATGGAAACAGAAGAAGAATACTGGGAACGCCTTCTAACAGCGGAAAAGGTGGGTCGAACTATTGACGCACTAAAGTTTGTCGAATCCCTAAATCTGGACCAGGAAGAAACGGAAATGGAGGAGAGACAGGAGCCCTAAGACTACTGGGTGTATCTGTTGCGGTGAAGGCTTCCATTGGAGGGATAACTAAACCGATTGGAACTCAAATAATACTTTAGTTGAGGAACTTTGGACTCTTGTTTCTCGGACTCTTATTTGAGGTTTGTTAAAGGTTTACCTATGATTAACCAATAAAACACAAAAAAAAAAAAAATGCCTGATACTTTCAAACAAGCCAAAACTATTGGCTTTTGCCAATGCTTGTTTTAACAGGACTTCAGGGAAGGACACATAGTAATGATGCATCGAGTGCCTGCCCCAATTAAGTAATTCATGCTCAGAATAGTGCTTTGAAAAAATACTGGCAGGCAATTCGAGTGTAAAGTTTGATGGTAAGGCTTGAATAAAGGGAGCTCAAAGAGTTCCCAAGAGGAGGTGTTTAGGGAGGGAAGGAATTGGGTGGAACTGCCTATAGGGATTAGCATTGCCGTGGGAGCAAAATAACCAAACAACACCTAAAACCGTTGTGTTCCTATCTGTACTCTAATGCAATAGTTTCAGCTTAACCCCACCTAATAGCACAAATTAAAACAAACTAAAAATGCTCAGTTAACCTGCTAGGTCCTTGGCACAATTACACGACACCAGAAGCTACAGTGTTTACACGCTGCATGATGAGTTTCATAGAGTGAGTCACTATGCTTATCTCAGAGGTAGTGCAGAGAAAGCCGTCGCGGGGGAGAGGCCAAAGGTTAGGAAACCTTCTGATGCACAGTGTGAATTGCTGCATTGCACAGCCTTTGGTAACTCTTCTAAACTTCGTTGTTCTTCATCTTGGCTTTGAATGAATGCACTCCCACATGTGTGTTTCTGTCGTGCACTATATGTCATTTCCAAATTTGAGAAAAAATTTTCATTTTTTTCAAGAAGAATGATGCTTTGTATATGTGGCAGTACACGTAGAGCAGAAAAGGTTTGCAACGTCATTTTTTCCACCCGGTTCCTCAATTTTAATTGAGGTAATGTCGCTGGGGCTCAGATTCGCTAGGTTACTCATTTCTGTATCATTCTGAGCTGCATATTCTCCTATTTAGTTTAAAGATTGTGCCTGGCTGATATTTGTAAT
Source organism: Ambystoma mexicanum (assembly GCF_040938575.1). Classification (NCBI taxonomy): domain Eukaryota; kingdom Metazoa; phylum Chordata; class Amphibia; order Caudata; family Ambystomatidae; genus Ambystoma; species Ambystoma mexicanum. The sequence goes on from NC_090922.1 coordinate 1,401,501,729, forward strand.
GATAATTGTATTGTTGTATTGATTGCGCTTGTTTATAGCTCACAGTGTCTGTGTCTTTGCTGCTATATCCTTTGTTCGATTTCACTTTCTCGGTGGGTACAGCCACAGTAGGGCGGATTCAGCAACTGGCCAAGTTGGGAAGTTAAGCACAGCACTCTGAGTACACACCCTAAATGCCACCGGTGTTGTTAAGCCTTATTTACTAAACTATGATAATCTGTATTGCTACAGATTAGAGAGGATTAACATTATAGGGTAAATAAAAACCTTGTGAGCTTTCTTTAGAGCGGCAGCAAAGTGCATTCCATTGTCAGAGAGATGCTAACTGGACGGCTTGTTTTGCAAGTAAGTTAGTTCCCATGATGTGGATTGCCTGTGCAATTCGGAACACAATATTGGTTACATGCTAAGTCTTCCCAAGACACATCCAGAACGCATCTGGATAAAAGTGACATGCACTGGAGATCTATATATTTGGCCTGAGCTCTCGGGTTTCCCAGTTTTAGTCCCATGAAGGCATCCAGCCCCGTTTTCTCTCTTTGGAATTCTGGGATTTGTCGTCCTAAATTTAACATGGAAAAACGTATTATTTCTTTAATTCTAAGAGAAAAAGAAATGGGATAGAATTGCTGTCTTACACATGGAAAGAGAGAGCTTCCCGGCTACGTGGATTGAATACAGGTTGGAGAGGCAGAGGATAAGCTTAAAACATATGGGCCTCCTTAGGAACCTGCCAGTCTGGAAATAAGGGTGCTAGTAGCAATGTACAGTCACCCTTTCCGGATCGGCAGACTACAACTCTGCTTTCCTGGGCCTGGGCACCCGGCAGGTCTGACCTGCCGGGCGCAACGGCCCCAGAAAGCAGAGTTTTCAAAGAAGCACCGGCACTCCACGGGACTCCATGGGAATGTGGACTTACATTTTCCGCCACCTGATATCCTGGGCTGCCGAGACTTGTAATGTCCTGCTCACTATTCTTAGAGAGGCACAGATCCACCCTACTGATGAGGTCCAACCAGACCGAAACACGTGTCTGGGGTTTCTGTTGGTACTCTTGTTCAGAGGAGAATTGCCTAGCATTTCGGTGCTGGACTGCCCCAGGGCAGGACAAAGACTGATATGTTTGGGATATTTCTTCTCTGTGAAAGATAGTGAGCTAAAGACTCTGGGTAAGTCCCTCCTAACCAGGACTAATGTCTGGCAGAGGGACTCCTAGGACCCCCCTTGTCAATCTGGTGGCACTGGGTAGCAGGTGGTGGAAACAGCTTTTCAGTCCAGCGGAAACTCTCCGGTAGCACCGGCGGGTTACCGCCGGTCTTCTAGTGAGACCCATTGTGATTGAATTCATAGCCAGTGAGATGGACAAAATGTGAAATATCCACTATTAATCAGAGTACACCTATGATCCTTAAAATCATTTCTAGTAGACACTTGTCTGAATTAAAGCGTTTATCACAAGTCATCTCACAGACAATATTAAAGTCCTTTTTGATATTTGGTTCCAAATATCCACAATGTCCTAAAATGAAGCAGCACATTCAATTGCCCACGACCTTGTAGGGCCACAGACCAACTACAATTCAGGGCTTGTGTAAATAACATTAGCTGTATAAAGGCCAAGTTCATTAATCAATTGGTGCATAGTTTCATCACATCATTCTTACTGCTCATCTTGACAAAAAGTAACTTTGGCATTTCATTATCGGGGTTCAAAAAAATGTGCACCCAATTTTCAAAGGACGTCTGAAAGGGTGCATCACAGATGTGTTAATTGAGAGGTCCTTTTCCACACCCTTTACTCTAATGTTTCTGTGTTTTTCAAGGTGCATTTTGCATCCGGAAATTGAGTGCTCTTTTATACGTTATGTTAGATGGTTTGTATAGTGCCTGCTGCAAGTGGATTTGCAAAGGTATGGCCTTGAAGCGCTGTGAAGTTGGACGACCTTCATGAGACCAATGTCTGTGTTGAAATTAATGGAGGTGTGGTAAAATATGTGTATGCATTCATGGCCTGATAGAAGGTAACTAGAGCGCGGCTGTGTCTCTATCAGGAGCCCATATTACAAAGGAGTGAGGACAGGTGTTTTGTCAAATTGTCAGAGTCAGAGTTTCAAGTAATGTGAACAGCTGGACTGAATTTTGCGTGGGGCTCAGCTGTATTCTAAGGGTCGCACTCCTGAGTGAACGAGGGTGATGTATGTTGGGCAAGGAATAGATAAATAGTGCGTAACACAAAGGTGTGACTGGAGCATAATAGCTTTTGTCATGTGGTGCGACCTGTAGAGGCGTGTTTAGGAGTCCTGTGATCCACCTAAATGACTCCTCTTGTGCGCCTGAAATTCAATGAAGGAGTATGGCCGGAGAGCAGCGCAAAGGTTGGGCGTGAGATCAGGCCCAAGTTGGTGGGAAGACACAGGTTTTGAGTGCCTTCCTGAAGGCAAGGTGGTCCTCTATGCAGCGGATGGCTGGTGGGATGGAGTTCCTAATGGTAGGATGGAGGAACCCCCCCATGCAGGTTGATTTTGTCATGGAATGGTGAGAAGAAGTGCTGAGCCTGACCAGAGGTTTCTGTTAGGCCTGTAGCGTGTGAATGTATGCTGCTGGTATTCCGGTCCATTGTTGTCGAAGGCTCGATGGGGGACGCATATCGCTATGAACGAGGATCGACGTCCCATCAGAAGCCAGTGAGGTCATGGAGAGCAGGAGAGATGTGTTCTCTGGGGCCTAGGACTAGAAAGGAGCCTAGCAGCAGTATTGTGTACTGAGAGTCTTCTTAGCTGCGATGTGGGGGTCCATAGCATAACCTAGACGTCAAAGGATGATAGCAACAATGGCGATGACTCTGTTTGGGAAGGTCGGGTAGGGAAACAGGCGGTGTAGGATGCCTATGCATAGTAATAGCTCTTTACCACAGAGCTGATATGATGGGATGGTGTCAAGTTCGTGTCTGAGATTTATTTCTGTATTGAAGGGGTGGGGGATGGGGATTGTGCAAAAAATAGTTATATTCCCCTTTGCCTAAATGATGACAGGGCCATTGCTTTTTTGAATTATCCTCTTTCTACTGGTCACATTAATGCACCACCAAGGTTCATTGCTCCTATTAATATAATAATTCAACCAGCTTGTGGAACGAGCTTAGCAATATACATTGGGCCTCAATACGAGTTTGGTGTTAATTCAGTGGTAAATCCCGATTACTGTTACTGCCAAGTGGTTCCCTAGAGTTACCACATGATTGCAAGTGCTGGTAGGGTGTTGTAATTCCACATTGTTGGAGTCCATAGGACGCCATAGGACCTCTAGCAACAAGCTGGAGGTGAATAATCCACTTGTCCTCCATAAATCAGCAAATTTACTGCACGGTAATTGCACCGATGGTGAATACCCATGGATTCCTATGGACTCCAAAAATGTGGAATTACACCACCCTACCTTTTAGCAGAGCATGACAAACTGGTGATTCCATTCCCATCAAAAAAGTGACAGAAACAGAATTTTCTGCCGCATTTTTCCTGCACCGCCAAACTTGTAATGAGGTCCATTAACTTTACCTGTGGCACTGCTTTCCTTTTCCATGTGATAAATTATATCTTTTTTTATTTTTATTAATTTCTTTCTTGTTTGTATTTATCAGGGCATGTTGCAGGGCTAGCTATAAATGGCCACCTGCCCCAGTCTCCGTTAGTGTTGTGACAGCTGCAGTAGGAGGGCTGCCTTCACTAACTCTAACTGCTATTCATCATGTCACACACTCCATGTGGTTCTGATTATGCATCATACGAGCCACTTGGAGGGTGTGACATGACTTACTTAGTCCAGGTGTTTGGGGAGAGCAGAGGACTAACCATTAGCTTGTAAGTTTCTACTGGTGAAACAACAATGCCCTTTGTGTTTAAGTTTGCACAGCCTGAGCCCACTGATCACATTGCACTTTGCCATCAAGAAAGCAGCCACTTAGTGGTTGTTCTCTGTTTTATGCCCATGGACTCTTATTCCACAATGCTGTTTCTCCTTGTCTTGCACACACACATATTAGCTAATCTTTAAACATAATGGTGCACATTTGACTCTAACAGTCTATTTTAATTTTAGATTCTACTAGGCCATTGCCCATAATAGTTTATATGAATAGAAAAATAACCCACCACCCATGGCTCCTGCCTTTTTCAAGTTGAGCGGTCAAACGTCTACACCAACAATGCTCTGGTCTGAAACCCAAGAGTATATAAAGTTAAACAGAACCCAGTAAGTTGCTATGCACCAGCCACAATCGTGGAGATAGTACTCAATGCCTACACTGCATGGCAGTATATAATGCAACATATTGGGTATGGCTAAACCTTGCACCTAGGTAGTATAGTTCGAATGTAGCTGCACATCATGCAGAGAGTTGTTGTTTGTTTGTTTATTTATAATGTGCGCCAGTCCCAAGGGTATCAGGGCGCAGAAGATAAAAGAAGTCTTTACGCTTAGTTACAAAGTGGTATAAGGTACAGATCAGTCAGAGTATACAAGCATGATATACAAATTATGCAGGCTAATGTAGATACAGAGAAAAACCATGTAATAGTATAAAACACAGCACAGGCGGGCATGTAAGTTACAAGGCAGTTAGAGGCTATTTACAACGGCTGGATAGCTAGGGGCTGATATGTTACTTGTCATTATCTTTAAACCAGTTGATGAGATTCTGTCTGAATATGGTAAATGTTTGATCAACTCTCAGTGGAGGTGGCAGGGAATTCCAAAATAAATTGTGCTGCCTTAATCGGGAAGCTAGTGCCCCCGATTTTAGGTAATTTGAATCGTGGCACAAGGAGACAATTAGTATTGACTATATGAGTGGGTCTGCTTGAAGATTTTCTGTTAATTCTTTCTGTCTAGTAGCATAGAGCCCTATTGTTTAGGCATTTGTGGATGAGTGATGCTGTTTTCAGTCGGATTTTGCCATGGGTGGCCAGTTGTATTGTCTCCTAGTGTCAGAAATATGTTCTTTCCTTGCTATGCTTAGCACAGCTCTAAGGGCATTGTAATGAAGTGTCTGTATTCTCTAAATAATGTGTTTGTTGGCGCCAATGCAGAGGGCGTTACAGTAGTCCAATTTGGACAAGATGAGGGCTCTGGCCAGAATAATACAACTGTTAAAAGATAGGAACTGTTTGCCAGCTCTAATTAATTTACATGTATATGCAGTGGAGGAAGCCAAGGTATGTACTTGTTTGGTGAATGTAAGTGTGGAATCAACTTTAATGGAGTTGCCGTCAAGGGTGAAGGGTGAATATTCAGGGCCTAGTCTTGTAAAGTGGGGGGTAGTGACGAGGATGATGAGCTCTGTTTTATCATCATTCAGGCAGAGTCCATGAGTGGCCATCCATGCCTGAATGATGCTGTAAATTCTATTCACCAATGCCAAATCCTTATCATAATCCCCAGTAAGTGGTAAGAGGATCTGAGTATTATCTGCATAGTTGGTGTAGTTGATACCAAGATGGTCTAGAGCATCAAAAAGGGGCTTGGTAAATATGTTATACAAAGTCGGAGGGACACATGATCCCTGGGGCACCCCACAGGTGATGGGGATAGGGTCTGCAGCTGCTGAAGGAGAGAAGACTCTCATAGTCCTGTTGCTAAAGAAGGATTGGATCCAGACTATGGCCTCCTTGGAAAAATGGGCTGCTGAGACCAAGTGGCTACATAACACCTTGTGGTACACCAAGTCAAATGCAGCCGAGAGGTCAAGAAGGAGGAGCAAAGCTGGTTTACCATTATCTCAGAGTTCGTCAAATTGGGCCTTGAGATCATGTAAAGCTGTTTCCGTGCCATGCTGTGGCCGGAAACAAGATTGGCAGGCTCCTAGAAGTTGGTTAAGTTCCAGGAACTTCTGAATTTGGAGGTATGCTACCTTATCTAAACATTCTAGGAGGAATGGCACTGTTGTGATGGGTCTGTAGTTAGTCGGTATAGTGGGGTCTAGTGTTTGTTTCTTAGGGAGAGGGAGTACCCAAGACTCTTTAAGGTTGCATGGGATGGTGCCTGAAGAGAAGGAGGCGTTAATACATTTTGAAATGAAGGGTGCTAGGTCTCTAGTAGCGTCCTTAATTAGTTGTGCTGGGCATTGGTTACCCTGGCAATTTGAGGGTTTGAGCGAGAGTATGACCTTCTCAACCTCAATAATAGAAACTTTAGAAAAGCTGAAGCAGGTTACTTGTTTAAGAGGTGGCAAGGGAGTTTAGTTAAGTGAAGTCGAGGATGTTAGGGAAGCTTTTAATATTGAGAATAGATCTTTGATACTGGAGTTAGATGACAGGATTCTGTTGTTATAAGTTTCCTGTTTAGCCAAGCGGATGTCTTTCTTGTCTTTCTTGTATTAGGCTGATTTGTTAATTAAGTTAGTTTTGTTTTCAGCAGAGGGAAGTAATCTCCATGCAGTTTCACATATTCTCTTATCTATCCTCAGGTTTTTCAAGTGTGGGGTGAACCAGGTGTTGAGGTGGCTTTTAGGCTTGCTATTTCTCAGTTTTAATGGGGCAATATCATCAAGAGTGGTGGTCATAATTTTGTTATATTCATCGACTAATGAGTTGGGAACCATATTGTCAGGTAGTCAGTAGAGAGTACGTAAAATGCAGTGATATTCTTTTTATTTCTGGTTAGTGTAGGAGGGGAAGATAGGGTCTACTTGGCAGTGGTCTTTTTAGTTGATAACGTACATGATAGAAGGTGGTGGTCTGTCCAGATTTGAGGGGTGATAGTGGGAATCGATGCGTTACAGTTGTGATCTGCCACCCAGTCCAGTATTCTCCCCTTGTTATGAGTTGGTAGATTAACTCTCTGAGTGAAACCGAGTTCTGCCAGGGTGTTAGCCACAGTAGTTGCTTGTTGGCCTTTTGAGTCATTAAATCCCAGTTTAAGATCCCCCATCAGTAAAGTTTGTGAGGTGCTTTTTAAGTTATTTGGCAGAGTAGTGGAGATATCTTCAATGAAGGTGCCAATAGGGCCAGACAGTCTATATATGAGATGGATGTTAAGAGTGTGGGAGTTGGCGATCGGTAATTTGACTGACAGGGATTTGCATGATTTGATGTCAGGAGAAGGGGCTAATCTCATGGAGAGATTACATTTAGCAATAATGGCTATGCCTCCTCCACGTGACTCATGTCTATCAGCTCTCAAAATAGTGTATTCGTCCGGGACTGCTAAGGTAAGGGCAGGATCTTCTGCATCATGTAGCCAAGATTCAGTGATAGCTAGGAAGATTTAATTTTCTGCTACGATGAGGTCAGCTATCTCTGTAGCATACGCGACCAATGATCTTGCATTTATTAAGGCCCCTTTGAGGTCAGGTGCGCAGTTGTCTGGCGAGGGAGGGGGAGGGGTGTTGGAAGTAGCTCCCGTTGCATATATGCCAATATGGGGCTTTGAAATAGTGTTGTGCAGTCACTTTTCTTGTATGTCCATATGTGTTCATGCATACATTAAGAAATAGAAATGAACGTGTGAGATATGGCTTGCATGATGCTATGTAATGTAATGTAGAGTGGACATATATGGCACAGTGTTTTGTTCTGTCTGCATGCATGAACTCCCGGCTACTGTAAAACCCAAATTATTACTGTAACAGATATTGGGCCTCATTCTAAGTGTGGCGGTCTGGAAATAACAGTGCCAGTCGCACCATTCCGGCAGCCTTTCCGACAGCCATACTCCAACTATGCCTTCCGAAGCTGTGCCACCGAGCAGGTCTGACCTGCTGGGTGCAAGGCCCTGGATGGCAGAGATTTCACAGACGCACTGGCACCGTTAACAACGGTGCCAGTGCTTCAGTGAACCCATTCCTGTGGAGACCTATGGGACTCCACAGGAACGGGCACTTCCCGAATATGGTGCCTGATATCCCGGACCGCCGGGAATTGTAATCTCTGGGTGGCACCGGGATATCAGGCGGCAGATTCGGTGTTATGAGGATGGCGTCCTCGTAATGAAGCCCATTGTCTTATTTTGATTGTAAAATCTTATGGCCTAGAGTACAATTGCAAACTATTTTAATTAATTACCAAATGTCATGGTAATCTACCATGTCTAGTAGACCCTCAATTTTAAATGACACTATTCTAATCTTTATAGTGGTATACCCACATTTGAAAAGTCGTGATTAATGCCAAAATGACTCCATCTGAAACACAGGAAAATAACCAAGGGTCGGCAATAGAGGTAGATGGGCACAGTATAGGTTAGCAACAATTTACTTTCCTTAGGTATCAGAATGGCACCAATATCCAAATTAGGCGTAATGCCTTTAGTGGCATAGAGCCAGAGCGATCCTGACATACTAAACTCTAAGTCTGGTTTAGCACCTCATTTTGAATATAGGAATTTAGCTAAAAAATACATCCCTGGCCCAGAAGAAATTGTTAGGACAATTGCTAGGACAAAATAGAAAGTCTTAAATCCCTGAGGGAATCTACCACAAATACATTTTTATACAACAGACTGGTCCAATAACTTTGATCGCACACTAGTCATTGCTCTGGCATTATTATGGGTTTCTCTCTAGTCTGCTGTGGAGGATATTTTGAATAGATTGATACTTGAGTTGTGTCTACCATGGAATAAAATGCACCAAAGTGAGGCGTGTACATTTCATATTCAACAATTTACATTTACACAGGTTTCCAAAGCATAGTGCAAGTACTGCTTTAGAAAAATATATAATGGGGGTCATTATGAACCAGGCGGCTGCCACCGGTATCATTTTTTTTCCAGCGCCCGCGATTGGGCAATTACTGGGTCATTACGGCCTCGCCGGAGCCGGTAATTGCCCATTCGCAGGCGCTGGAAGAAAATGCTCCCCATTCCCATTTGAGCCCTATAGGTCTCAATGGGAATGGGGAGGTTGGATGCACCAGCACCATTCAGGATGGTGCAGGGGCATCCGACATGCTCTGCCTGCGGGTGCCGGTACACTCGCTAGGTCAGACCTGGCAGGCGGGATGGCACCCGCGAGCAGAACTCGTAGTTTGCTTGTCTGATAACAACAGAACTGGCAAGCTTACCGGTACCGTTGTTACCGGACCGGCAAACTTATAATGAGGCCCAATATGTAAAATGTGTATGTGCCACATGTTCATACAACACAATTTGCCCACAACCCGTCAATATAAAAAAACGAGCCCCAAAAACCCTTCTTGGCTCACAACACTAAGCCCAGAGTAGTGCAAATCACTGTGGAGCAATATTTACCCAGTTCTTCCCCCAAACAAAACAACCAAAGCCCTACCCCCTTGACTTCCGTTGATGCCTGACACATGACTACTACTGCACCCTGTTTCCTGACTACTGCTTCCTCCTACCTCACTGACTTACACAAAACCTGACTTCAGCTGCCGCTTCAACCTCAAGAGGTGAAATCCACTTTGTGGACCTTGACATATCCCCCTGGACCAGTGACACCCCCCTTCAGGCCCATGTGATTGCCCACAAACCATGACTGAGGTGCCCCCTGATTTTTGCACTATAATCCACTAATTGTTCATTCTGAACTCTGTTGTTTGCCCCATAGTTGCTGCATCCACATCTTCTCCTAAATCCCCAATGTGTTGCCCAATTTCCTGTTCATGTGGCCGGGAGGATAGTTCAGGGGCAATGTGCTCGTATTGGAAGTAAGGCGACTCAGAACAACACAGGTTCGATCCCCGGGTCCACACTTAGTAACCTCTGTGTATTAAGCGTGCTATAAATGACCAATTACAATTACTCCCTGACTAACAAGCATGCCTCCTTTCCTCCCCTGCATCACAGGGCACACCCCAGGGCCATGCCACAGCATTCATGGACACATAGCTGAACGTCCTGGTGGATGGAATTGTTAATGAGGGGGGCATGCCTCGTATGTCTGAGCAACAGAAGATCTCCTGATGCCAGCACAAATTGATCTGGAACGTCATCCTGCAATACGCAAGTGCAGTTGCAGCAAAACCTTGCAGGAAGGCCCAGATCCATAAGTGCTGGCAGGAGCAGAATACGCTTGCCTGGAAGTTTTTTGCCAACACTGAGGGGTGAGCCTTTTGTGAAATCAGTAAAGGAATTAAGTCTACCTGGCAGAAAAATAGCAGGTTGTGGTTTCTACCGAAAGGAGCTGATGAAAAGCCTCTTTAAGAAGGTCTTTTCTGGAGGTAATGGAATACAGAAGTCTTTCCCAAAGCAGAACCATTGCCTGAGAGGGTTTCTGGCACAGGTGGACAAACCCCATGGGCCTTTGAAAGACAAACCAGAATTGAGAACAATAACAAAAGGGCGCACATATAAGTGCTGTCAAAATGTTTTATATTTCATAGCGTAATTCAAAGTATTTTGCGGGAACAATATTTGCAAGCTATGTCACTAAAGGGGGACGGAAACTGTAAAGGAGGGAGCATCGTTTGTGGAAATATATTTAAAATGGATTGCACTAAAATCCCATATTTTGCAGGGCCAATTTGTGTCTAGCAGTAACACATTGTTCATTTATTCCCTGGGTTTCCACAGTGGCAAACTGTAACTGGCCATACCAGCATGTTGTACAATGTGTCTCACATATTTTCAGGAATTGATAAATGTTTTGTCCATTGAAAATCATTATTTGAAATAAAAGTTCTGAATAGAGTTTTCTATTCCTCAAAGCAAATTTTGAAGGATATTAGTATCTCTCCACCATCCCAAAGAAAATAATGTCAATTTAAATAACAAACATAATGGGCCTCATTCCGACCCAGGCGGTAAGTTACCGCCTGGGTCGTACCTTTACCACCATGGCGTAAACTACGTTTACGCCATGGTGGTTGGCGGACTTACCGCCCCATTCCGAGGTTGGCGGGGCGGTAAGTCCCCAATCCCCATTTACCCTTCCCCATTCCCATTTTTGCCCCATAGGGCATAATGGGAGTGGGGAAGGCGTTAATTACGCCACCGTAAATTACGGTGGCGTAATTAACATCAAGGTCCCTTAGCGCCATGGATTTTAACACCTGGTGTTAAAACATCCATGGCGCTAAGGGACCTCGGAATCAGGCGGTAAGGGTCGGCGCTGTTTACGCCGCCGTAAACCCCTTACCGCCTGGGTCGGAATGAGGCCCAATCTTTCCAAATAATAATTTGCAGAAATAGAAAGATTCTGTGAACACTGAACTCTTTATAAGCAATACAATTAAGTATTTGATTCCTCTTATATAGAATGTTATAATTGAATGCTTGTCTGAACCGCTAACACATACATATATATTACTTTATAAATAAAATGTGCTCCTTCTGCCTCCTTCCTTCACTAGTAATCATCTCTGGGTATCCAAGCCCTACACGCATGATACAAAATCCCCAATCCTCTGGCATATTCTTCTGGTGGTTCCCGTCATAAAGCAACACCCTCCATCTCCTGCTAAATGAACCCAGTGCTGTAGTGCAAATGACTTGCATGGAAACCCAGGTGGAGCAAAAGGACTTTACTCCCAATCTCCCAGCCATCAAGAATAAATACACACTGTACTGGCCAGGTGATTGAGCAAAAGGGTGGGGGAATACCATCCGGAATGCCAGCCTGAAAATAAGGAAAGCACAATCAGGTCATGGCAAACTCTATTCTGACTCCCTTTAACCCCACTGGATACCTCTGTTACCTGGACAACAGTTCTGATGTCAGCAAAATATAGCAGGTCACGTCATCAAACAAAAATTGAACAAAATCATCAGATAAATACCAATGGAAGGCCATAATTACTATCACATAAAAATAGGAAGGACGTTTTTAAATGTTCCGAAAAAATAACGAATTTCTCAAAAACACACCTTGAAATCCAAAACCCAAAACAAATAAAAAAAGGAAAATATAACAACGTTCCAAAAAATAGGGGTCAGAAATAGAAAGGTTCCACCAAATCCACAAAAGAGAAATCCGATAAGCAATCCTAGGTCATAAGCAAGGTCAAAATCCAAGAAAAGCATAAACAAGCCGAAATCAGAAGGCAAAGACAAGAATTCACATACCGGTCTGAAGTCATCAACAGGAGAACAGCTGAGAAGCTCAGAACTGTGGTATGTGGCAGACTTTCCAGTTTTGGGTTGATCTGGCTTTGCGATGCTCTGAAGGAGTGTGCAATGTGCCCCACTTGCAGTTGGGGATTTAGTCACATTTAGTGTGGGTTTCTGAGTCTCCACGGAAGATGCCACTGGAGACTGCAACAGAGGCTATGGGCCTCATTACAACTCTGGCGGTAGCACGGATGCCGTCGGAGTTGCATTTATTCTAGCACCCATGAATGGGCAAGAACCGGGTCATACGTAGTTAGGCGAACCCGGTACTTGCCCATTTTCGGGTGCCGGAATCAAGGGCCTCCTCATCCCCATTCTGCCCCATAGGGCTGAATGGGAATGGGGACGTTGGATGCACCAGCACAACTCTGCCTGTGCTGGTGAATCCAACGTGCTCTGCTCGTGAGTGCCGTTACACCCGCCAGGAAAAACCTGGTGGGTGAAACGGTTCCCGCGAGCAGAGACCGTAGTATGGCGGTCCGGGAAGTACAGTACCGACATGCTTACCAGTACCGTACTTCCCAGACAGCCATGCTCGTAATGAGGGCCAATGGGTTCTGACATCTACATAGTTGCATTGGATGGTGGGGGTGTGGTTAAGGGTCCTAGGAGCCCAAATGCCTGCTCTCTTTTCCCCATACTGTTTGTTCCAAGACCATGCAATCTATCAGTCTGGGTGTACTTCTGTTTAGTAAGAGGAGGAGCTCTACCCGCTCTTATTGGCACTCTTCAGCAGGGTATTTGAGCAGCATCTCGGGATCATCTGACACAAACACAAAAAGAATGAGTACTAAAACCACAATGGGAACCAGCAATTTGCCACTATTTCTAAACATGACAGAGCCCACAAAAACATTGAATCAAACCAGCCAGCATTCACTCCAGCTTATTTTTTCATGCCGCTCATCAATTTGCGAGGGGAACCTATTGCATTGGGTCAAGGACCTATTGCCTACATCATTTGTGAGGAGGTACGTGCAGCAAGACAGACCAATGTTCTTGCATATGACCCCATCTCCATAGTCGTGAGCACATTCAAAGTGTATCTGTTCTGGAGGGTCATAAACCTGATCACCCTTAATTCAGACTTAATTAAATTAAGACCCTGCTCTGTGTGGTTTGCAAGTTGAAGCATCTCCCACCTGGTTATCTGCAGCCACTTAGCGTTTGCTGCAATCTGGATACCTGGCACCAGGAGAGAGGTGTAAAAGTGTCTGTTTTGTAAATAGCTTATACTCGGGATGGCCTTCAACTTATCAAATGAGTCTTTAGATAGATAATTCAATCTTTTCTGATGACATAGCCTTAGTTTGCAGCGGAATGCTTGGCATATGGGGGTGTAGTTGGTTCTGAGGGTGGTACATGTATAATAGTCAAATGGGTATCAGGAGCTACCAAAAGCGTGGAATGCAAGGTGGTCAGTGAACACTCGCCCCACCATGATGCCGTTAGGTGTAGGTAGCCATATTGTCCACACAACCAATACACATCCATTAACACTGCTGTGCTTTTGGTCAGTTATAGTACAATTTCCTTGGAAACAAAAAGAAGATTCAGCTGGCTTTTGACTTTTGCTGGGCTTTCACTCAACTCAATCCATATCAATTTTGGGACATAATTTCACCATACCGTGCCACAGTACTGATTGGCAGATGTCACTACATCTCCTGAGAACCGCAGCTGGCCCACCTGCTGCACAGCTCATTAATCCTGTCACCAGTCTATTGTTGGAAAATAGTGCTTCTTCCATTTTCATCAATAGTCTTATTTTACAACTGTCTTTTTCTTTCTTCTTGGCACATTCTTCATCATCTCTGTCCATTAATAATTATTGGACTGTGTGTGCTTGGAAAAGACTACATACTATGCACAGGATCAGGCATGCCAAACATTGGGCTATAAGAATATTAATTTCTTGTGGTATAAAAACTGTTGGTGTGCCCCCCTTTTAAGCAATACCTTGTGCACCCCCTCTTGAATAATCTTTCCGCCGATCCTTTGTGCCCAGAAAACTATCGCTCAATTTTTATCACTCCTTTCTTGGGAAAACCCTTGGAAATGCTGACCATCTCCCAGCTTACTCTGCACACTGAATCTGCTGGTTGTCTCCATGACCATCAGTCTGTCGTCAGAGCAGCCAGAGTCTAGGAAACCGCTCCACTGAACACCCGAGAAGATCTGCTCACTAATCTCGACTTCCCTCTGTCCTGATCCTCCTTGATCTTTCCTCTGCTTTCAACACAGTCAATCATGCAATCCTGATCAATCATCTCTATGAGAAACTGGGCATTACGGATCAGGCCCTAGCATGGTTGACCTCCTTCCTCCTCGTCCATCCCTCTCAGGGTCAACTGCGGTCCTTTCTCTAGTACCTCTCTCTCCGCATGTAGTATTCACCAGGGCTTCAATCTCTCACCCTGGCTCTTCAACCTCTACATGGCCCCTTTGGCCCACCTCATCTCTACTTTCTCCTCTAACTTTCAGTGTTATACAGGTGACAGTCTGCTCTCGTTCAGGCTCCCCATTGGCCCCTCTCCTCTCTTGCTCATTTCTGACTGTCTGTCCGCGATTCAGGAATGGTGCACCCTCAAGTATCTCTGCCTCAATGCCAGCAAGACGGAGATCCTCCTCATTGGGACCCTTGCTTTCCCTCTTTCACTCTGGATGGCCTCCTTGGGCTCTCTCCATGCGCCTTCCTGTGAGGCAATAAACCTTGGGGTCATCTTCATCTCCACTCTCTCCTTCATTCCTCACATCACAGACCTCTCTAAGAAGTCCCTCTACCAGATGTACCTCCTCAGAGGTATTCTCCCCTTTCTCACTTTCCACCAGAAGCTCACCATATCCAAAGCCCTGGTTCTCTCTAGGCTGGACTACTGCAACAGCCTCTTTCTCAACCTACCTTCCTCTACTCTCCAGCCTCGCAACTAATCCAGAACAGGACTGAGAGACTTGTCCTTGGCATAAATCCCAGCCTGAAATCTCTCCACTGGCTCTCAGTGGTTGCAAGGATCAAGTACAAGACCCTCTGCACTGTCCACAAGTCTTTATGGAACTGGGGCCCACACTACATTCTATTCTCTCTTCCTAAACATCTTCCTTCTCAAGCCCTGTGCTTAGCTACTTCCAAATATCTGATGGTCAGACCCTTCTACAGGCAGAGAGTTGGAGGTAGATATCTTTCCTCTGCAGTAGCCTCCCTGTGGCATGGCCTCTCTGCTCCTCGAGCAGGATCACCTCAGGTTCCGGAAGCAGCTCAAGACCTTCCTTTTCGATTCTGTTTTCAATCTCTCTCTCCCTTATTGAGCCCCCTGTCTGCTGCGCTGACTGGTTGCCTAGTTACCCTCAGAACCTTATGAGAACCATGATCCTCCACAACCTGTAAACACCTGCACCTGTCTGCTGCGCTGACTGGTTGCCTAGTTACCCTCAGAACCTTATGAGAACCATGATCCTCCACAACCTGTAAACACCTGCACTGTCTCTGGGCCTCTGCACACTTAGGGGTTGTATCTGTAACCCTACAGTCCCCTGTCTCCTTGCACTACCCTTAGCCTGCTCTGCCGGGTGCACTCACTCAGACCAATGTTGCCCTTATCGCACTTCCCCGTTCACTTCCTCTGGCACTTCTCCTCTCCCTCTTGCCCCCGCTCTTGCACACTCTGAATGACACAAGGGCTAGTAAAATCATTTGTTTCGTCCTCCTTATGTCTATCCTCTTTGTCTTGTTGCACCTAGAAACACTTGTGTAAAGGCGCGTTATATATGGCTCATCATATCATAAGCTATCATAAGGTATCAAGGAGCATACTGTAAGTGTGCGGAAGGAGGAAGCCATCACACAGGAGGTAGGTTTCAGGCTTTAGATATTTATTGGTAGAAAAATAAAAGAAAAAAACCTGTCTGACCCCGGTTCTAACAGGGGTTTCCATGCATCAAATACGACTAAGGAGTGTGTCAGGACGTCAGTCTAAATCATAGAGTCCACTGTCCTGTGTTGTTTTTCACTTTGTTTTCTGCCACTGAGGTCTAGCCTGCACCTCTGGTATTGCAGTTCTTCATTTTATCTTTTAGTGCACCACATCCATGGGATCACCATATGGGGGTACACATTTGTAGCCCTTATGTGTGTGTTTAGGCACCTGCGTGTGACCCACAGAGAAAGGTAGTGGCTGGGAGCCACTTGATTCTGACTTGGCAGTGACTCTGTTTGTCCTTCATTTTTGGGACACCCAGGCTCTGCCATAGGAATCAATGTATTCCTATTAGAAGGCAAGATGGAACCTGTGGCCTCTTGGTTTCTATTGCCTTTTACCTTGTTTCCTGAAGTCCTGGGAAGCCCTGACTTTGTCCTTTTCTCCCGAATGGCTGTTGTGTGGAAACACCATATATGTCTCTGTTGTTCCCTTTCCCCGTGACTGGCTGTTGGGTGGAAAAACCATATATGGCTCTAGGGCTGGCTCCTGTCAGACTGACTGGAGCCTTCCCAAGGGTTGTGCGTTATGGGTACACCCTAGGGGTGGGACCTGTGTGAATGGAGTTGGGAGTCAACTCATAATCTCTGTTGTGGGTGTCTGGTTTCTGTGTGTGTGAGACCCAATGAATGAGAGAGCCCTGACTGAAACTGACATAAATGCAGTGTAGGGTGTTGAAAGGCTTGAGTACTTGCCCATATCCACATCTTTTGTCATTGGTGTCTGGGTGGAGTGAAAGGCCTGAATGCCTTTGAGCCCGATTGGCTGCCTGCCTGTATGAATGCCCTTCTGTGTGATTGGAAGACTGAGCCTGGCTCATCCAGAGTGAATGAAGGACAGATGTGTATATCTGGGGGCTTCTCACCAGTTTGTTCAGAAGCTTAAGTCGAAGCTTATCAAGAAGAAGTTGTTCCTTGAAGCCCGACTGGAAGAGAAGTCGGATGCTGCATTTCTTCCTGTAATCTGAATGCTGTTGTGTCTCCCAAGGGCTGATCCAGAGAGGACCTGCAAAGGAGACCACTCCCTGAGCTACGAGGGACCCTCGTGCAAACCTGCTGCTCTTCATTGAAGTATTCTGGAACCCAGTCCTGTGTGCCTGCCGTCCGAAGAAGGGGTCTTCAAAGTCTAGAATTTGAGTGGCAGACTTCTCGAGCAAGAAAAGTCCATTGGTGATGCCCAGGGTCCAGAGGTGCATTTCGTGACTGCTGGAAGCCATTGCAGTCTACCGACCAGAAGAGGCAGTACCATGACATTTAGCTGCTGGACACCCAGAGCTGTAAATGTTCCCAACTGCCTAAGAACATTTGAAAGGACATCCTTGCAGTCACCACTGACCACTTTTTCCCCGCCGGAGAGGGCACAGAGTCGTTGGGTTCAGTGGAAGGTCCGTCCTTGGGTTTTCCCACCACCAGAAGATAACGAAGACATCCCAAGGGTCCAGACTTAGTGAGGGTCTGAAGTCCTCTCCAGTGTTTGAGTCCAGGTCATAAGAAGCCGTCCAGACATCTGTGCTGCTGCTGCTGCTGCAGTAATGAACAACCGAAAGTCGGAAAAACATGAAATTCCAAAACCTGACACCAAAAGTAACCTATGCACCCGTCACTGCCAGAAGTTATCGAAGAGTCCCAGGGATCTTACTTTCATCTGCTAAGTCTTTAAGGAGCCCACAGCAAGTTTCATCTTCACAGGTCTTCTACAGTTGGATAAATCATCAACCAAAGGAGAGCCCCTCAAAGAGCCAAACTTCAGACTTTTGATTCCTTTTTATTCTTGTACTCAGCATCCTAGTAGCTCCTTCTACCAAATAGGCTCCATCCTCCGAGCGAATCATCGAGTAAAGCTGAGAAACTCTGCCACTTCGCCTGCCAAGGCACCAAAGGTACTGTGATGAGGAAGAGCATCTTCTAGCCTCAGGAATAGTCCAGGGGTCCTAGATTCGATTTGGAACCTGTTCTCCTATGGACTCTGAGGTTGTTTGGGGTGGTAGAACGATTTTAATATGAAAGCACAAGGTTATTTAACAATATTGTACTGGGCTGTAAAAGACAACATAAGTTACTACCTAACTTTTCTATTACAGGTTGCCCAGGCGGGGGGGGGGACCTCCCTCAGAATCGTTTATCTAAGCTAAAGAAAGTATTCTGCAACTATTCCATCTAACCTGCCTTTCTTTCCTATTATATGAAGATACACCTTACTTAAGAGTTCACCTCCCTCTTTAAAACTGTCAGTAGTTAGTGCAGCCATTACTGAATTTAAATCTTGTGTGGTACCACATAAAGAGGGTGATTATGAGGCAGGCATGGCTGCCGCCGGAGTCACTTTTTCCCCAGAAAATATTACTCCCCATTCCCATTTGAATCTCATTGGACTCAATGGGAGTGGGGAGGACGGATGCACCGGCACCATTCGTAAATGGTGCTCGTGCATCCATCAAGGTCTGTGTGCGGGTGCCATTACGGCCGCCAGGTCAGACCTGGCAGGAGAAAAGTCACCCACTTGCAGAACTCGTAGTTTACCAGTCTGGAAACAACGGTACCAGCAAACTTACCAGTACCTTTGTTTCCTGACCGTCAACCTTATAGTGTAATTGCCATTCTCTGAATAAGTATTCCTAGCACAAAGTGTTACCATTTAAGTGTATATATTTTACTGACCCTTATTTTATATAAAGAAGCTGTGTTCTCACCTAACATAATATTTGGACATTCCTTTGTGGGGGCTTTAGGGGTTCACTGTACTTAACAACCTGCCTGCATCACCTCCTGAAAGCTTAAGCTTGGCTGCTCGTCCATAGCTACCAAATTAAGAGCCTTGCTGGGGTTGTTCTGTGCCTTTACCCTACCAGATAGGTAGGTTCTTTTACAGACCCTTATACAAAATATACAACTAAAGAAAAATGTTGGTCTTCTTGATTCAGAAGAATGGTTTCTTTCTTCGGTATGATAGCCAAAGTTTACTTTTTGGCGATTCAAAACGAAATGTTCTTCTTAAGGATACCAATCAAAAGTCTCAAAAATGTTTCCTTGGATTGAGGCTTCAATAAGGCACACATAACAAAGAGTCTTGTAGCTTCACAATGTCAAAAGAAGGACCCCTTCTCTTGATTCATTTTACAATATCCATAAACACCAGGGGATATGTCTCCCTTTCCTGGTCATTTCCACAATGCAAACTGTGTTCACAGCCTACCTGGTTCACTATGCATCGTTTTGTGTTTAGTTTGTTATTTAGTGTGGATCCCATTTCCTTCTTGGGTCTTCCTAATTCTTACCAGTTGTGCCCTGTTCATTATCTGGCCAGGCATTCTTGTTGTTGGGTCACAGACCCCGATGGTATTGGCTTCTCTCTCTGTATCCCATACCCCTTTGGTTTCTTGCTTTCGGTTCCCATAACCCTTTGGCTTTGTACCCGGTTCACTATTATTCCAGGTATTCTTGTTGTTCTGTCCCGACCCCCTGTGGTATTAGCTTCTCTCGCGTGGGTCCTAGTGAGTCAGTTTGTTTCTTCATCTCAGTACTGATCTTGAGGACTCCTAGTGAGTCAATTGGACTCTTCCTCCTCACAGTACTCCCTTGCTTACTGGATTTAAGGAAACAGATATTAACACTAGGGATGGTGTTGTCGGGGGTTAAAGAGGAAGGCTGGTTAGGGTTTGGGGGCTATGGGGATACCTTGTTCCCCCAGGATTGTCACTAATCCCATAGGGGTCTTCCCTACCCATGAGATCCACCGCTGAGTACTACCCCCAGGGGACTATTGGGTAGCAGCCTCACCTCCCTTGCCTCATGGAGAAGTGATGGGATTTGTCACATAGCAGCTCGTGTTTGACCTCGTGTGACTTCTCCCTCCCCACTTCACACATGTGATTATGCCACATGTTGTTCGACTTGGCATGGTGCATATAAACAACAGTGCCCAACACTTCCCCTTTATACTGGTTATATGCTATCTCAGCTTCAATTTCCATTCTAGTTTGTGGCATGCCCAAAGACACATCCTAGCAGGGATTCAATCTCCTTAAAAAGTGCATTAACAAAGTGAGTTCTGTTATCAGATTTTAGGACCTAACATAGCCCCAGCAAGGAAAAATCTTGGGTACCAGAAATGTTGCTGCTATTTTGCATCAGGTTGTGTGCAAGGACCAGCCATAATCCAATGGGAGAACAGACACACTACAACAATAAGGTAACAGTAGCATGTCCACATAGTCAATGTGGAGTTCCCGGAAGGGGCAGTTGAACGGGTCAATGTGCCACACAACATTCTGAGAGTCTGGCCCATGCTGTAAAGATGTACAATGTGCAATTTGCCACAAACTTGTTAACGTATTCATGCAGAGTGGGGACAAAACAGTCCTCCTGGATGTCCACAGCAATGTGCTGTTTTGAAACATGCACTGTGTAATGCAGTTGCTCAAAAGCAACCATAAGCAATTCCCATGGCATTACTACTTTACCTATAATGTTTTGTGTCCATATAAAATCAGTCGGTTACTGTCAGCACCCCTTCTTAACCCATAGATCTTTTTCTTCTTGGGACGCTTGACCTTGTAGTTCTAACTGCTACTGTAACTGCTGTAACTGCTGAATTGCCACCTCAGGATTTGCGATGACATCTGGGTCCATCATGGCCAAAGACACCGTAGCCATCAGGAAATTGGACCAATCCAACACAAGTAACTGTGACCTCCTCTCTCTCTAAATCACATCACACAACTGCACAATCACACTGCTCTTTGTCTACCACCCCCCTGGTCCTATGGCTGACTCCCATTCCACCATCACATGCCTTCTATCAGACAACCTCAAACCCTCTTCCAGGGTCATTCTAGCAGGCGATCTTAACCTAGGACTAAAGGATCCTAATGATGCCCCAGCTAAAACCCCAGCCAAAGCTATGGAGATACTAGGTTTCTCACACTCCATAACTAAAGCAACACATAATAAAGGGCGGACCATTGACTGGCTATCTGACCACAAATTCCCACCTGTTGTCACAGCCAACTCTCCCCTCCTTTGGATGGACCACCACCTTATCGTCTTCACCCTCTCCCCACCTAAATTCCAAAAACCTATCATCACGCCTCTCCACCTCCTCTGCTACAAGAAGTGCATGCCTCCTCACCAATGAAAGGCTAACCCCCTACATCAGGATCCCAGCACTATCAGCCCCCTTCTCCAAAGACCCTATTGCACTCACCACCTCCCTCAACTCCATACTATCTAATGCAATTGAAGCCATCGACCCCCTAACTATCCGTAAAGCTAAGCGCACCAAGCACTACAACACTTTGTTCACTCCGGAACTCGTGGACCTACGCGCAATAAAATGTGCAGTGCTTTCAAAGTGGCAGACCAACCAACATGCCTCAGACAAGCTTGAGTTCAACAAACATTCTAATGAATAGAAAAAAGTCATCACTCGCACCAAGGCCAACTCATTCAATACAAGAATCACCAAAGCTAAATCCAACTGTAAGGAGATATTCACTATCTTCAGGGAGCTAGTACTCCTCCTCTCCTCCCCAAGCCATCCACAAAAATGAAGCCTGGTGTGATGACATCCAAACAGCTATGCTCCACAAGCTTGACACCCACCAGAACAAAATCCGAGCCAACCAAATTCACCCACTCGCCGCCACTAGTGCCCAGCCTTCTACCCACACCAATGAGGCTTCTTACACAACATTCTTCTCATTCAGAGAGGTCAATGAGACTGAAGTCACCTTAATCATGAAGAACATCAAACCATCCATGTGCAAAGGCGATATCTGCCCAGCCTCCCTGATCAAGGAGTGTTCAGACTTGCTCACCTCATTCATCACAGCGTTTATCAATGCCTCCTTTGCATCGGGAACAGTTCCTGCCAGTCTCAAAGAAGCTTGGGTTCGCCCCTTCTAAAAAAAAAATCTTTCGACCCATCTTATCCCAATAACTACAGGCCCATAACCACTGTCCCATTTTTACTTAAAATCCTCGACAAAGTAGCCTATATATATATATGCAAGTACAGCAATTCCTACAGGCAAACAACATCCTGGGCTCTGGACAATCCGGATTCCGCCCTGGCCACGGAACTGAGAAGGCACTACTAGACCTCAAAAACAAAATTGACGATATCAGAGACACAGGCAAACCTGCCCTACTCCTCCTCTTGGACCTCTCAGCTGCGTTTCACCTGGTGGATCCCAAACTAATCTGTCGACACCTCTCTTTCTCAGCCTTCTTCTCACCCAAGGAAATCACCTGGATCGCCTCCTTCCTTCATGGAAGAGCTATGCATGTCTTCTCAGACCAAGCAGCCGCATCGCCAGCCACCATCCGATTTGGAGATCATCAGGGTTCATGCCTTTCCCCCATCCTTTACAACATTTTCACCATCTCCCAATTCAAATTACTTGACTCGCTCGGCATCATGTACACTAACTATGTCAACGATACTCAAGCTCCTCATCCCCTTGTCCGGTATCTACGAGGCTGATTCCAAAATCTTTAACTCTATCTACAACACTATCCACACATGGAAAATTGGCATTGTCTTAACAGGGATAAGACCAAACTACTTCTATTACCCCCCACTGACTCGCGCCTTATACTTGATGATCAGTACCTATCATTTACCATAGACAACACCACTATCCCAGTCTCCCAATCAGTCCAAACCCGAGGAGTTTTCCTAGATGCCAACCTAACTATGTCTAGGCAAGTTAGCGCAATCGTTGTCTCTGCAGCATAATACTCCAAACTCCTAAACGCCACTAGACCATTCCTCTTGTCACAGTTTTATTACATGGCACACTCCAGCCTGGGACTCCTTCCCTGACAATGAATGTGGCGCACAATAAAGCACTTTTTATTTTTAATAACCCATGGCTTCCTTTATTTGAGAAGGCCTCCAACCCATCTCGCACCCAACCTTCACAAACACCCTTTGTCACAATGGACAAGGAACAAGGCCGGTGGGTATCAATAAGATATTTATTAATGTATTATTTAATGAAAAAGGAAAAATAATCAAAATACAGCAGCCACTAATATGTGGCAACACAAATTCAATGATTCCTACAGAGCAATTTAGTTTCAGATATCCTATCACAGTTTACACAGATCTTTAAGAACAATTTTTAATCAAGTGATAGAATCAAGGTTTAACACTCCCCGTGCAACACTCGCCCCCAAACATCAGCTAACTTAATTCCTTTGAATGAAAGGCAGTGGCAAGGAGTAAGGACAGAGAACGAAAAGTCAGATTTGGAATAAAGCCCACCACCCCAAGATCGGAAGCCAGAAAATAAAGTGAAAACCCGTTTTTGGAGCAAAACGGCAGAATCAGACTTGGATTATTATTCACACGGCTACTCACAACTGGTGTGGGACAGAATAAAGGAAATTCGTGTTGCTACACTTGAGGAGATGGGGTAGCTTAGAGACTACTAGGGCCTCATCACAACCTCGGCGGTAACCGTTAAATCCGGCGGTAGCGCTATTACCGCCGGATTTAAGGGTCCGCCGAATCAGGGCCTCATTGGATTTCAACCCAGCTCTGAGCTGGTGTGAAATCCGCCGAGAATTCACGCTCATACCGCCGGCGGGAAATCCGCCGGCGGTATGAGCGCGAAATTTCCCCATTGAGCCCAATGGGGAATGGGGCATTCCTGAATGGGCTCAATGGGGAATGGGGACTTCCAAGTCCGCCCAACTCGTGATCCCGTGCTATTAGCGACGGGGGCTATGGCGGTCGCGCTAATAGCCCCCGCGCTAATACCGCCGGCGTTACCGCCGAGGTCGTGATGAGGCCCCTAATCAGTACACAGGACAACGTGTATATGAAATGGGATAGGAAAATTGATTTTGGGGAGAAAGCAAATGCAATAGGAAAAAATATAAACAGCAAATGGAAATTCTTTTTACACAGGATTTACAATGACAAGTAGCTAAGGAAAGGGTTTAGCTTTCAAAATCGGAATTTGGTTTTCTAAGACAAGGACAGAGGCACATAACAGATAGGATTCTAGGCAAAAGAGATTGCACTCAATGGGACTATGATTTGGGGTTTTCAATAGGACAGAGCAAATTAGGAGTTTGTAGGCTAACGCACAAAATACATGGGCAAATTCGATTTTCAGTTACACAGAGACCAATTCTGTTGAGGCTATACTTTAATGAATGGCAACAATTTTGAATGTGAATTTCAATGGGGGAATTAGTTGATTTATTTCAAAATGATACTAAGGATTTATACAGACAACTGAGAGATTTATCAAAGGAATACGCTAACATACACAGGCAAATACAGATTGGAAAGGTGAGTGAATTATACTGACAATTTAGGACTTTCAATGGGATTTCAATAGGATTTTCAATGGGGTTAGGTTACAAAAAGGGAAAGGTTTATGCAATTCAGGGCGGGGTGGTTTGCTACCTGGATGGGATTCTGGACAGCCAGCTGGATTTTAGAACACTCTGGACAGCTAGGCACTCTCTTTGTTATGGTTCGCTGCCTCCTCTGTGTCCTCCTTCTCGTATCTCCCGGATTCTTGTGTGTGGGTCTCTGTCTCTCTGTCTAGTACAGTCTCCCCATATAAACCCCAACTGACAGCATTCACTTTACAATCTAGGGGGAGTATTCTACGATTACCCCTATCCTTTGATAGGACAATCTACCCTTCCTCTCCCCGCCCCTTGGAATCATTGCTTCAAGGGGAGGGAGCACCATCTGTCTGTTTGGCATTTATTACAGTTCTTCGTTTCTCAAGTCCATTTTTTGTAAAATGGAGTTTTGTTTCCTAACTTCCTATTTATGCTAACCACCGCCATAAGAAATAGATATGTGGTTTCAGTTAGGGAATTAGGTAAGCCGATTGCCAACTCTGTGCGAGGTTGCATGGCACTTAGGCACATTTCTGTCCTTTTCATAAAATATATAACAGTTATAACTCTGAAAATGATTAAGCATGTTCATAATCTAATTTTCCATCTTTCCATCACATCTCATGCTTGTCACAGAACTAGTCTTTCCTGGCCATTTCAGTCCACAAAGTCCTAGGAACATGCACTTAGTCTCTAAACAACTGCCTGGAAATCACATAGAAAAATAGAAGAAAACAAAAATTACTTCTTATTCTGAGTCCTGCGAAAAATGCCTAAAATGAATCAATCCTTTCATGTCAATTTGGAGGATATGTCACATGTGGGAGGGTGGTGCTTCATCCCCCACTGCCAACTGTCTTCGCCGGCGACCAAAGATTTTTATTACACCCTTTGAAGTTTGTTGGTTTGTCCTTGGCAGTGGGTCCAGGAGGAACACACACTTCATGGTCAAGCTCTAGCCACACTTGCTTTATTTGTCCTCCCTGCTAGTACTGCCTCCAAGTCTGTCAGAGCAGGGAATTATAACACCCTCAGTCACATCACATGTCATTGCGGAATAGTTCACTTATAGGTGTGACTTCCAGTGGAAGGCAAGGCTTTCAATTGAGGTTTGTGCCTGAGCTCAAAAACTGTTTTTTCTGGTATTCTGAGCCTCTTCTAAGGTGATTGAAGTCTTGTGGGGGAAAACATAACATACATGGCTTTAGTCAACACCCCAACCACAACATATTTCACTGACATTTTCTGTGCGAGCAAAGCTATACTTTCACGGCAGCTCCTTAGAACAATTACTGCCTGACCCTGAACGGGTAAAAAGAAAAATCCAAGACAGTGATTGGAACCAAACACAGGAGCAGGCTAGAAGTAACCAATCAGTTGCAGATTTACCTCCAGAAGCTTGCAGCCTTAACACGCCTTGCAAATATTTGAAACTGTTTCCAGACAAAAGGGTCAGGGATCCTTTCTTAAGGGTACGTTTGAACTTACACCCCACCAACGAGATACAAGCAATCCAGGGTCAGTCCGCGGAAAATTTTGGCAAGCACTGTCACGATCTTGCGAATGTGGAATCACTGTTTCATCTGATAGCTCTATGCCCAGCTCTTAAATAGCAGTGTTCTAAACATTTCAGACCCTTATTTTCAGAACTTGCACTTGCAGGAGTAAGAAACTGTTGGTCATGTCTGATGTCCGGTAAAAAAAACAGTCACGTAATCGCAGTGGTGAAGTTCTTGATAGAAGTCCTTCTGGAGAGTGGAATTTCCAAACTTTTTTAACTTTTCAACAGGAAATCGCAAACTGCATAAACCGCTTACTTCAAATCAAGGACAAAATCTAGTTCTCTTTTGCTAAAAGAATTGTTGATTACATTTTAATGCAAATAAAATAAAAAAGTCATTTTTCTTCATCTCACACGCGTGCAAGCCGTTTTTTATCTACCGTTTTAAATGCTGCTTTATAGGTCATGATATTCTTTAGTTTGTCCTTTTTAAGTGAGTTTGCATCAGATATTGGTCAATTAACATGGAGGGGTAGGCCCCATGCACAGGATTCTTTGATTTGACAAGGAATAAAGGCAAAAGCCAAGCTGTTTTTTTTCATTTGCAGTGTTTTAGAGTGCTGCTGTTCACATGAAAGGGAAAACAAAAGCTGTGCCGGGTTGCAAGGTTGAAAGCCTTGCCCCTCATGTGAATTAACAGTAAGCCAAGGCCGCTTTTGGATGTAGTGCATAACTTTTTGGTATTCCGATGAAAGAAAAGCAAATGCAGAGCCGTTCTTGGTGAAATGTGCCACACATCTGCCAGGGAGGCAAAGCACAGCCGTTTTGAATGCAGTACATAGCTTCTTTTTTTTCAGATGCAAAAAAAGCAAACGCAGAGCTGTTCTTGGTAAAATGTTCAAATGCTTGCCACACATGTGCCAAAGAAGCAAAGAACTGACGTTTTTGAGGGTAACGTTTAA
This sequence comes from Ambystoma mexicanum, assembly GCF_040938575.1. NCBI lineage: Eukaryota > Metazoa > Chordata > Amphibia > Caudata > Ambystomatidae > Ambystoma > Ambystoma mexicanum. The sequence continues at coordinate 1,401,528,601 of NC_090922.1, forward strand.
TACAGCCTTTCAGGTTATAGGGATTTCTGTTTAGGGCCTGTAAATGCACCCCACACTCTCCACCACAAATTGCTGAGCCATTGCCAGAGCCTTAATAGGCTCAAGACTGGACTACTGTGATGCCCTAGTCTCAGGAACATCAGATAAAAAACTTGAATACACTCCAAACTATTCAAAATAATGCCTTGCACGCTGCTATGGGTATTTCCAAAAGGGAACACATCTCAGCAACCAGACAACAAGCTCACTGGATGCCTGTCCACCAGCGCATCCTCTTTAAAGCCCTAACTCACATGCACAAATGCATATATCACACAGCACCGCTCTACCACTCTCACAGAATCATCATTCCCCACACTTCAAGAGCCAGAAGAACACCATACACCAACCTACTGCCCGTTCCCAGAGTCAAATGTTCAGGGGGGGGGAAATTCACATTCATTGCTGAAAGGCACTGGAACTCTCTGCCACAGGCCCTCAGAGCTGAACCCTCTCATCTCACCTTCCACAAAGCAATCAAAACCAGACTGTTTGTCTAAAACATCACACATGCCATACTAGTCCCCCAACCCCCACACACCCACTGTGATATGTTCTGTGATATGTTTATACCAAAAATAGGTAGCCCACTGACACTTTATTATGTGTGGAGAAAGATGCATGTATGCATTTAGACAATCAACATTAGCCAAACTCAGTTAGGGGTGAAGGTAACTCAGCCTCCTACCTAAGTAACTAAACTAATCCATGTAACTTTGTGGGTCAATGTAACCCAGCTGCCCATCTCTATGTACTGTACCTAAAACGTTATTTTGCAACAGTGGCTCAATGCCCCTGGGCTGTGTGCACACTATATGAATTTAAATAAATACATAAGTAGGCTGCTTCTTTGGTGGCCTTCTCTGCTGCATTGTTGCCAAGTGAAACAGGATATGTATTTTGAGTGTGGGTAGCACATTTAACCACCGCTACTAATGTTGGGTGAGACAAGGCATAGATCAATCTCTCTAACAAGGCTGCATGGAGTACGGGCGAGCTGTCTGACCTCTGAAATCCCCTCCTTTTCAATCTGGAAAACACCAAATGTGCTGTGATAGTCAGGTACATGGAGTCAGAGAATATTGTCACTGGGCATCCTTGGGTGTCTTTAAGGCTTCAATTAATGCAATTGGTTCTGCTGCCAGGGACAAATAAGGTGTTGACACCCTTGTTTGAACTACAACCTCATATTCCCCATCTACCAGGTGCACCACTGCTGCACCGGTGTGTCTCTGGCCATTTTCCTGATCAATCGTCATTGACCCATCAATGAAGAGGACCTCCCCTTCCTGAAGTTCATTGTCCCTTGCTCTTACTAAATCTTCTTCAGGACCCCTGTACGTAACACAATCATGCACTTCCTTACCTTTATAAACAGTTATTGCAATAAATGTGGCAGGACTCACTGTGTGACACCTCATAATGTGAAAGGTTGGGCTTCAGAATATTACTTCATATGTAGAGGCCCTCTGTGATTAGAGTGGATTTAGATTGCACAAGAATTGCAAACACTGCATATTCTAAGGATAATGTCACTGAGAAACCCAAAGTGATTGTTGATGATTATTCAAAGGCAAAGTCTGCAGTGGTTACTGCCTGTTCACAAGCAAATTTCCCCTGCATCACTGAATCTACTATTCCACTGTAGTATTGCCTAGGGTTTTCATCCCAAAGATGTGTGCTTGGCCAACACTGCTATTATGACCTGGCCGTTGGAGCGTGAAAACAAACACAATTCTTTTGTGTAAAAAGAGGTTGCCAATGCTAGTGCATTACTGATGGCATTTCTGTATTCCTGGAAACATGTTATCATTTATCCTGCTCATGTGAGTGTCCCTTTACTTTTCTGTGCCTGCAGTAGAGTTTTTGTATAACTAGAATAGTCAACAATCCTTGCTCTATAGTAGTTACATGAACCCAAAAACCTTTGGATTTATTTAACAGTGTTTGGCTGTGGTGTGTTCTGTACTGCAGCTGTTCTTTATGGGGTTCCTCTCTTCCCTACAGATGATATTATTTGTTACAAATACACTACTGCTTCTTGGTAATATTGCATTTTTTCTTTTTCTACAGTTAGCTGTGTAACTGAATCTTCTTTACATAATTCTTCTGTCGTGCTGCACACTAGAAGGTCATCTACATACTGAATGGTTGTGCTCTTTACATGTATGTGGCCTAAGTCCAAATGAAGCACTCTATTGAAAAGGCTGGGGGCTCACAGTACCCCTGAGGAAATCTGGTGTTTTGGAACCTTTGCCCATGAGATTTAAGCATGGGGAGATATTATAAATCTGGGTGCAAAGGGATGGAAAAGAATGCATTTCCAATTCAAAGGCAGTAAAATGCATAGCTCAGTAGGTATATTACAAAGGAACATGGTGGGATTCATTACTAATGGGAACTCGGCCTGGAGAATATTATTCAATGGGCATAGATCCTGTTTCTTCCTCCAACTTAACTCTTTTACTTTTCTGGCAGGATATATCACAGTGTTACACAGAGACTCTTAGGGCACTATGATGCCCTGCTGCCTGAACACCACAATTGTCTCATGCTGTCCCACACATGTTTCTCTTGACAATGGATCCTGTCACCGTCTGGGTAACACTGCTCCCAGTTTCAACTTAATGCATACTGCTCCTATGCTCTTCAAGAGCCCTACACCATGGGGGCTGTCTGTCCATAAGGTGCTGATGACCTTTATCAAATCTACCTGTAAATACATGGGAATTGATTTGGCAATGTGTATAGGACACGGTACATTCATATGCTGAATCATTATCTGACAAGTGATACAAACCCTCCAGGACACTTTCATCATAATTACCTACATCCTCGAACAGCTGCCCATCTGACACCCCACTCAGTGGTTGAGCCAGGTCAATACACAAAACAATTAGCCACTCATTTCACTCTGTCAGTTCCTATTAGCGCTATCGTGTAGTCAGCAATCAGCACCCCCTCCAAATAGAATGTAATGATGGTACCTGGAGCATGGACTTGGGGAACTGTGGGCCTAAACAATGGCTGATTGCACAGGTAGTCCTCTAGTGGTGCCACACTGTACATTGCTTGAGTTATTGCCAGGACCCTAGCATAACACATTTCTGGTGTGGAGAACACTTCCCCTTCTTCCATAAATGAAATTGTCATATTTAGCTCGAATAGCAGATCCCTGCCTAACCAGTTCACAGGTGTTGCAGTTGAAAACCATAGCAGAACTAACACCTCTTGTTTACCTACCTTAATGGGTAGGTCGTCTGTAAATGGAACTGTATGTATTGCCCCAGAGAACCCCTGTGTGTCAACTACCTTTCCTAATAAGGTGAGGCACACTTACTATATGCATGATTTTGTTGCACCTGTGTGAACCATAATGATGAATGATTTGTTACCTATCTCCACACCGACTAGGGGTTTCTCTTCGGGGTTGCCTGTGAAGGAAAGGACTGGGCACATCAGGGCTCTTTGTGGGCTGTCCTAATCTGGATGTGTATTCGACTCGGGGAATTGAAAGGGTTACCGCCTACCACACTCACCCCTGTGGGCTCTGTCACTGTGATGCTTGGAAAAAAATGTTTGTCCCAAACTTTTGGGGCTGGTTGTTGTGTCTGCTGCTTTGCATACACTGGTGTGCTATTGGGTACTGGGGGTTGCATCTGTTGTGGTGATGGTGCGTGATATTGATACTGGGGATGTTGTCCCTGTTGGGGCACCTCTGCGGGCACCGCTCCATAAGTGGCACTTGGAGGCATCATGCCATAGTGATGTTGATATCTAGTTGGTGCCACTGTTCCACTGGGATATGCACAGAGATCATACTCATACGCTAGCTCCTACACACTCATGCAAAATAGCCCAGTCCCCCATATGACCAACATGGTCCTGGTCCAACAAATCTCGGCATCATCCCTCCAAGTCCTCCTCCCCTAGCTCCCTGCCCTCCTTGGAACCCCCTCTTCCTCATGGATAACCTCCCTAATAACCTCCTTGCTAACCTCTGTTGTCTGGATAACTTTTTTACCCTTCTTTCCACTTGGGTGTCACTCTTGTTTCACCAGAGTCATCCTCAGTTCTACCTGATGTATAGTGGGCCCGTAATCACTGTTCTGTCTATGCTCAAATTCACTTATTTCTTCTGTACTAACTTTGCTTCAGCCTTCTGTGGCGTATCCACTACTTATTGTCCTTCTCCTGGAACCGTCTACAATTATGCACTATAATTGCCTGCATTTCTCCACATCCCTTAGCCTCTATTCCTGCTACCTTGTACAAATCTCTCTGCAGCTCTTATGGAAGTCCCTTCTTTAAAATATGGTAGAATATGGTAGAAAATTGCTATAGTCTTATACATTGGTACCCCTGTCTCAGCCCTCCACATCTCCTGACTTTGTAATATGTATTGTGCCCTGTCTTCATCTTCTGTCATAGTGTGTGCCATAGTTGAATGCACATCTGGTGTGCCGGGATAGGCTACTCTCAAGGCATCCTAAACGTTAGCCCCACAATTATTGAAATGTGGACCATCATGATTGTCATCGCCCGTTCGTACCCCTGGGTAACCTGCATTTTCCAATACATAACCTGCTCCATCTCCTAGTAATGATGTGAACAAGCTTTTCATGAATTCTGTCGCTAGTGTGATGCCTGCAGTCTGTTTTTAAGCACATATATTCACTTGCCTGCTCATGCTGTGAGCAATGGCGGTGCCTTCATCAAATTTTTAAAATCCATGTTTGGCCAGGGCATCTACTGTGCCCTGCCGGGTCCTGTATACAACACTGGAAACTGTGTTCCCACCAAATTAACTGGTACCTTTCTCCCCCTCGCTTCCGCTTCATCATTGCCATGCAACCTTGTCATGCTCTCTGCTTTGGACCCCACAAACTCTCTATTCTCTGTGTCACACTTGGTGGCTTCTCTTCTCCCTGTTCGTCATCTGTTCCCCATTTGTCCTCCTCTGCTATTCTTGCAACAACATCTGATCTGAAGGACTCATAATCTAAACAATATGCCCGTAGTAGTCCCTCTCGATGGTTATAGGTTAAAGGATCGATCCTTTTTCATTCGATGCTTTAACTGGACAGCCCTCTCGATACCTCTCATTGTTGCGGCCATCCTCCTTTGTTTCAACATGTATGCCCCTAATCGCGGTACTATGAATTCTAAATAAAATATCATCCACTCTGCATTCATCAGTGCCTATTGGTGATCATTGCCCTTCTTCCCGCTCTAACTTTACTCGCACCAGCTCTGCCCCGGTCTTTAGCAACGTTGTTTCTAAATTGTTCCAGGCTTTGTTCTCTGTCTCCATCATTTAGGCGTCACGCATGGCATTCACTGCTGGGGGCTGCGGGACATGTTCATAGGTTGCAGGTGCTCTGTGTTTTGGGGCTGCATGTTCCACATATTTGGGATTAGCGGCTGCCTTCATGGGGTAACATCCCTGTGGTGGTGGGTGGGCTATGGGGGTTGTAGGTATATCACAAGATGCAGTGATTACACAAGGTGCAGAGTTGACACAGGGTGCTTATACTACAATCTCTCCCCTTTTAGCATCCTTGAGGATATTTTCCACATCCTATCCCATTCTCCAGTTCGAGAATGCCCTTCATATTCTTCAACTTCTTCCCCTTATATTTTGCAGCTAAATAAGTGTATATTTGGCCCAGAACAAATGTATTATTAATTTCTTCTTCAGGCCAAGGCTTATACATCCCTCCTCTCTTATTAACAACCCACTCTCTTTGGTATTTCATAATATATTCTCAGTACAGCGGGGGCGCTTTACACATGTATTTGAGTGGGGTATGGAAACTCTTACCTCTAATCCTACACTTGAAATAATCTTTTGTTTCCTGTACACTGATCCAGCAAAGCTGATCTACCCTGCCCTCCCACAAATGCCCACTCTCCCTGTTACCCATACCTTTTCTCTTCATCACCACACACGATACCTCCCATAAAACCAATTAACACCCACCATTCCACAGTACAAAAATTCCCAAAACACCTTAAACCACATGCCAATAAAACACAATTATATAAACTCTTAATTAGCCTCCTCTTCGAGATGAGGCATTTTAACTCCTTACACCCCCTTATGCTGGGCAAAGGGATCCCAGGCCTGCCATATAGTGGGCCTAAATACATCAAAATCACCCTCATTTACACAATTGTTTAGACCCTTCGTCTATCCCCTTGCCTCAGGAAGAGTGAGTTTACCTCATCACACTCCTTTTTCTGTGTTTTGGGATCCCCAGTCCTCCATATACTGGACCTCAACTCTATTTTACTTGCAGCGCTGACTTTCCTCCGTAATGGAGGAGAATCTGTTTCCTTTCTCGTCTCTTTTTTCTCACTCTATTATTGTGACTTCACCTTTCTTCTGGCCAGTGGATATCCCTCTGGCCACCTCTATATATAAAAATCCACTATATATTGCCACCTGGTCTTTTCTGGTCCACACACTCCCAATTTACTCACTCTCTTCTTGTTGTTTTCTCCTGCAAAGGTGGGCTTACATCTATGTGTTTACCCGAGAGCCTCTGATACGGGTCCCGTGAACAGCCTGCACAATCTGCGAGCAGCGCCCGCTCCAAGGAGCAGGCAAGCCTACTGGCAACACAGCACCTGAGAAACTCTTCAGATTGTGCACAGGGGACTGACCACTGCTGATGGGTGCCGCCGCACAGGAGATGCGGCTGGGACACCTCCGAACCTCACGGAGAGTCTGGCATCACGTTGGTGTCACCTATTTATCAAAATAACAGCAACCCAAAAACTGAATGGTAAAAATAATCCAAAAGGCCAAATAATCACTGCACCTCTCTGTAACGGGTAAACAAGGTTTATTACATGCAAACAGGTCTCAGACTGTCCCGTAGAACCAAACTGACACAGTGCTCATCACATATCCAGAAGTTATTTAGCATAAAAATGCAAAAATTAAAACATAGGTTACAATGTTATCTCACCATCATTTAAACCCAGTCCCCTAGACACGTGGCCTGCTACATCACCACTTGGCAAATTCTGGTAAGGGATTGGTCATTTACACTTGCGGACACACTAATAAATTGAGATGTGTACCCCTCGCCACAGACAGGTTCAAAGTAAACTGGTGAGGCCAACTATGATTTGATAGGTCAACAGGCCTTCTCATTATAGCAGATGCTGTGGCACATACAAGCTGCACCTTCGACCTTGTACTAACAATTTTGCCATCACCTCTTCTCCTCCTGCCCCAAATCATGGATCAACACCATGTGGGCAGGGAGCAGTGTGGTCACGTTTGCTATAAAGGTTTTATCCGGACAATGTTTCAATCTGCTTCAAGGTAGCTTGTTTTGTTCTTATCAAGTGATACCAGCTCAGACTCAGCAAGAGTCTTGATGGAAGAGACAGAGGATCCAGTATTGGGATCAGAGGCTAATGGAGCATCTGGTCTAGACATGCCAAAGATATTTTGGATTATGCCTTCAATCATGTTGAAAAAAAAGGATGAAAGGGAATTTGCAAGTGCCTAAGATGCTATTTTGTAGGAGGAACATTCAACAGGTGATCTATGATCTCTATTATTTTGAAACTATGGTTTGGAGTATGCAGTATTGCAGTCATGAAAAATAGCTTTTTTCTTTTACAAAATCCGTGGTCTTGTACCAACTGTTTTATTTTTCTATTTAAACATGGGTACTTGTATGGTGAATTAGAGATTTGATTTAGAATATTATTTTTCTTCTTTTAAATAAAAAACAAGTAGGAGCTTAGCCAAGTCATTTAATACAGTGGAACTTACAAAGGGTTTTGAGAACAAAGCTGTAATCACAATTCTCATTGGTCTGACCAGGATGCATGCCACCTCAGGGGCATGACTCAGAGTAATACATTTTTAAGTCCAAGTTGCAGGAGATAGCGGTCAGAATAAAAAAAGAGGCTTAACCACATCATCAGACAGATGAATAAGGAGAGAGAAAAGAATGACATGAAAGATATGACCCGCAAGTTTGTTTGTTTATTTATTTTGTTTATTTATTTATAATGCGCTCCAGACCCATAGGTTACCGGGCGCAGCAACAGGTATATGCGAGACTTACAAAGTTACAATGTTACATGAATCAAATTACAAAATTACAATATTACATGAATATACAATTACCGGTTGCAGTATTTACATGAATGTACAGTTGGCAATATACAGAGTTGGCAGTTATAAACATAGGGTTACAACACATCTGAGTGCATTAAGTAGGGCAGGTGTCTAGACGTTGTTAGCGTTAATGTGTTTAATGAAGTTCCTTCTGAAGTGTGGGAAGGGTTGGTCTACTCTTAGGTTAGGTGGCAAAGCGTTCCACAAGTTGGCAGCTCTCACAGGGAAGCTTACGCCTCCGATTTTAGCGAGCCTAAATCTGGGTACTACCAAGCAATTGGAGTTGGCGAGTCTCATGGGTCTAGTAGATGTTTTTCTTTTTATTTTGTCCGTCAAGTAACTAGGAGCAGCATTATTTAGGGCCTTATGGGTCAAAGAGATCATTTTTAGGTGGATTTTATTATCCGTGGATAGCCATTTGTGCTGCCGCCTAATAGTGGAGATATGCTCCCTCTTCTTTATGCCTAATGCAGCTCTAAGAGCATTATTTTGTAAGGTTTGAAGTATTTGGGTAGTGGCTTTGTTGGCACCGCTGTAAAGGGCATTGCAATAGTCGAGTCGGGAAAGTATTAAGGCTCTAGCCAAGATTAGGCAACTGGTATTGGACAGGAAGGGCTTGCCTGCTCTTATCAATTTACAAGTGTAAGCAGTAGTGGAAGCTAGGGAGTTGACCTGTTTGTTGAAGGACAGGGTAGAATCAAGGTAAAAACCGAGTGTTTTTACTTCCCTCGAGACTTTGATAGCATTTCCATCTATACTGAAAGCTGAGTAGTCCGGGCCTAATTTGTTAATATTGGCTTGTGTACCCAGAATGATCAACTCTATCTTATCATCATTCAGACAGAGACCATGAGTGGCCATCCATGCCTGAATGATAAGATACACTCTATTCACCAACTCCCTGTCCCTGCTATGATCCCCAGAAAGTGGAAGGAGAATCTGTGTATCATCTGCATAGTTAGTGTAGGTGATACCAAGAATGTCCAGATCATCGAACAGAGGTTTGGTGAATATATTGTATAGAGTCGGGGAGACGCAGGAACCCTGAGGGACTCCACAGGTGATGGGTATAGGGTCTGCTGCTGCCGATGGGGAAAAAACTCTCATAGTTCTCTCACTCAGAAAGGATTCTATCCAACTGATAGCTTGGGTGGAGAAGTGAGCGGCAGAGTCCAGGTGTCTGCAGAGGACCTTGTGGTCCACAAGGTCAAACGCAGCTGAGAGATCTAGTAGGAGGAGGAGGGCTGTCTTACCTTGATCTCTCAAATCGTCTATTTGGGTCTTTAAATCGATAAGGGCTGTTTCCGTTCCATGTAGTGGGCGGAAGCCAGATTGTCTAGATCCTAGTAGTTTATGCAATTCAAGGTATTTTTGAATTTGTGTATAGGCCACTTTATCCAGAATTTTCAACAGAAATGGAACTGTTGTGATTGGCCGGTAGTTAGTAGGGATGAGAGAGTCAAGAGTTTGCTTTTTGAGCAATGGGAGCCCCCAGGATTGTTTTAAATTAGCTGGGATGATGCCTGTGGCGAAGGATGAGTTGACAAGTTTGGAAATAAACAGTGATAAATCTCTAGCGGCGTCTTTTATTAGCTGTGCTGGGCAGATATCACCTTTGCAATTCGATGGTTTGAGGGTGAGGACGATTTTTTCTATCTCTAGTGTGGTAGTTTTTGTGAAGGAGAATTTGCTAGACTGGGGTTTGTTGGTAGCCTTGGGTGGTGGTAGAGTAGGAAGGTTGATCGAATCTTTTTTCAGTTGAATTTTATTTTGGAGGGTGTTGATTTTGTTGGTTAGAGCATGTTGGATATCTGTACACCAGGTCTGATCTTTAGTACAGGTGTCTGGTATGGCAATGGGTGACTCAGTATGGAAAAGAGTTCCTTCATGCTAGAATTGGAATTGGCGATACGATCATTGTATGAATTCCTCTTAGCCAGACAAACTGCATTTTTGTATTGTCGGGAAATAGATGTTAGGTTGTCCTTGTTCTCAGCAGTTGGGTGTAGTTTCCAGTTAGATTCATGTTTTCTCTTGGTAAGGCGTAGGGCCTTGAGTTCAGGAGTAAACCATTTATTTAGATGGGCTTTAGGTTTGCTTGTACGCATCTTAAGTGGGGCAATTCTGTCCATAGTATCAGTCATAATTTTATTATACTCATGCACTAATATGCTAGGGTCTAAGTTGTCAGGTAGTGCATTTAATGTTGGAAGAATGGCTGGTATGACATTGTCTATTGTCATATTCTTTTTATTTCTTGTTGGGCATGACAGTGCCATGGGGACGGCATTAGAGGATGGTCGGGAGGTTAGTAGGTTAAAGGACACTAGTGAACGGTCCGTCCATGATAATGCCGAGATAGATGAGATAACTGCTGTACAATTTGAGTCAGCGACCCAGTCTAGTATTCTGCCTTTCGTGTGGGTTGGGTTGTTGACTTTTTGGGAGAGTCCTAGGGAGTTGATAGCGTCGGCAATAGTCGCGGCGTGCGCATCTGCTTGGTCATTAAATCCTAAGTTAAAATCCCCTAGTACCAGCAATCGTGAGGTGGCTTTAGCATTAAAGGTTAGTAGCTTGTGCAGATCCTCTTCGAAAGTCCCGAGCGGACCTGGAGGTCCATAGATTAGGTGAATGATTAGGGATTGATTATTGTTTATGAGGAGTTTTGCCGTGAGGGCTTCACAAGATTGTAAAGTTTGGGCAGGGGCCAGTCTTAGCGAGAGACTCGATTTGGAGATGATGGCAATTCTGCCTCCGTGGGTGCCCTCTCGGTCTTGCCTACATATAGTGTAACCGTCAGGGATGGCTAGCATAAGTGAAGGTCCTGCTGCCTTATGTAACCAAGTTTCGGTTATTGCAATAAAGTCCAAGTTCGCCTTAGTGATTAGATCAGCTATATCAAGGGCATGTGCGACTAGTGACCTGGCATTGAGAAGCGCTCCTTTGTAGGAGTGATCCATTGGTTTTCTCTTTGGGATGTGTTAGATTAGGAGTACTTTTCGCGGCTGGGGTGTTATTGGAAGCGTTGCATTCCTTACCATTATGACGTTTCATCTCACGTATTGTAGGAGGGAGGAGTCGTCTGGGTGTCTCGTGAAGTTTGTTAAGTCTGGCACGTAGTTTGTTGTTTCTATCGTACGTGGAACTAAGCCAAGAGGTGTAAGCTAGTGGTCCTAGCAGAACTTGGTATTTTGAGTCAGTGTGGACATGAGTGTTAGTAACTATGTCTGTTGATATAGGTAAGAAGGGTCTGAGTGCATGTAGTGGGGTCTCTGTGTGGCTGACCTGATTACAGGTGGCAAGGAGTGTAGCAGTAGCCATAATGCAGTAGAAGCTAGATAGGCTAGACATTATGCGGAGCTAACACTTAGTTGGGTGGGTAGTGGTCGTACAGGAAGGATGTTCCCTATGGTGAGGTAAGGTGATCTAGCCCACATAGATTTGTGTATCAAATTGGCTAGGAGCACAGCACCTAATTTGAGAATATCACAATAGCTAAAATGCGCAACACTTAGCATTGAGAGTAACACAGTGGCTAAAAGCACGGCATCTAGATTTGAGAGTGACCCAGTGTCTAAAATGCCCAACACCTAGAGTTGAGAGTATCACAATGGTTAAAAGCACAGCACCTAGGTTTGAGAGTATAACAATATCTAAATATGCACAACACCTAGAATTAAGAATAACACGTTGGCTGGGAGGCACAACACCTAGATTTGAGAGTATGACAATATCTAAATATGCACAACACCTAGCATTGAGAATAACACGATGGCTGGGAGGCACAACACCTAGATTTGAGAGTATGACAATATCTAGATATGCACAACACCTAGAATTGAGAATAACACGATGGCTGGGAGGCACAACACCTAGATTTGAGAATATCTTGATGGCTGAGAGGCATATCTAGTTACAGAGTGGCATAAATTGAAGTTGCATGCATGGGCAGCAACTGGGAAGCCAGATCGGCCATACAGGTTTGACAGAAGTGCAAACATCACGTTACAGTCGGCTTGTTGGGCGAGGGTAGGAGAGGGTCAAAGGACACGATATTAATAGTCATAAAATGCCACAGCTTGGAGAGAAACTGGGCAACATCCTTAGTTGAGCTGTATCCCAGCACTAATTGCCAGCTAATGGGTGTTCTTGGTGCTAATAGTGCTGAAAATGGATGGAACAGGGATATGTCTACCTCCTGAAAAAAGCTGGAGGTAAAACTCCCACTTTCCACCCAACTCGAGATTGAGCGAAGAGGTAAATGCACTGGTAACAGTGTTATCGCTGCATTTGACCACTCTGCCCAACTCAGGATGCCCTTTAAGGACATGTTTGTTAGAGGGGGAATCAAATTAAATATGGAAGTGGCCTAGGAGCAGCATCATATTTACAGTGGTTTGCACCTTCATCAAGGAAAAATGAGTTCTCCACTGGAGGTTGGTTTCTTGTGGCTAAATTGATGAAAATGTTGTTGTCAAACACATATCTACATACAAGACATTTGAAGGTGGGGGTTGGGAAAGTGGAGATTAAGGTCTTGGGGCTAGAAGATAGAAAGATCAGAGATACAATCCCACTAGTTCTGTTGGTTTTAATGAAAACATGGATTTTGAAACCATTCGGAAGAAGAGTGTGAACCATGGATGGGTAGGCTCAAGAATAAGGTGAGAGGGTTTATCCTGAGTAGAGGAAGAGGGAGGACCTGAAGGAAGTCTAGAGAGGAAAGTAAGGAAGGGCAAATAAGAGTAGGAGGAGCCAGAAAGGATGAGAACAGTGGAGGGATGAGATAAGAGAAAAAGTGGGAGTTGAAGGTAAGGGGGGTTTTGAGGAGGCCATGGCACATGTTAGTCCAATTCATGTATACATTGATTGATACATTGATTACCATGTTTATAGAGAGAGTTGCTCAGGATGGTCCATCATTTACCTTCACTTATTTCAATGAAACTGAAGGGGGTGGGGGGAGGGTTGAGAAAATGTGCCCATCCCAGGTTTATAGGTCATACATTTAAATGTGGTTCTCACTCAAAGTCTCTTATGAAGACACATTAATATAAGAGTCAGCAATGGAAATGCTAGTATTCAATTTCAAGATTAGCTTTTCAACTTTTTGAACAGGGGAAAGTAAAGAAAATGGTATGGCAGTTTGAGAAGGTATCAGGATGCAAAGTAACCATAAAGAGACAGGGAGAAGAGCGAAAAAGAAGAGGTTCTATTAAAGGGGGGTACATGGCAGGTTGCTAAGAATAGGAAGCGTGAGAGCGAAGTGTGAGATTAGAGAGAGCATGGAGAGTACATGAAGGCAAAAACAAGGGTGCACCTCAGTGGCCAGCGACCAGAGTGAATGGCAAGGATTAGAAGTAGGGATATCTATGCAAGAAGGCAAGGAAATTGTTATAATGTGGATGAGAAAGGTAAGCTTTGAGGAATCAGCCAAGGAGTTTCTGTAGTAATTCCTTAGGAACAGTGGCTATTAAAGAAAACAGGAAGGGAATAAGACGTATTGCAGAGAGAGAGAGAGAGTAAAACAGCTGACTCAAAAGTTTAGCAGAAGATTATCAAGTGATGGCCATAAGGAAGAGATCACAAGTGGCCAATAATTCAAGAGAGATATGATGAAAGTCAGTAGAGGGTAGATGAGAAGAGTAATGGAGGTGCAAGCAGGAATAGGAGAGCATATCAAAGAGAAAGGACAATGGAGAAGGAAGGAGACCCCATAAGCAGTGAAATCCCATGATCTACTGGAAGGCAGCATGAGCGGGCATTGTTGGGTGCGAAGGTGCAAGTGGTGAGAAGTATGCAGTGAAATGGACAACAGGGAGTGCAGTAAGAAAGGTCCGCCAACAGGTGACTATTGTACCACAAGAGTGAGTGAGGGGGGGTCAAAGCATGGAAGGGGATAAAAAGCACAGAGATGTGGACAAGCAACATCTTTCAGTTAAACGATAAAGATAAGGTCAGTACACACTATGAAGATAAATTGAACACAACATTGTTTACCTTTAGCAAACTGACACTGAAACACTGTGCTGCGTATTTCAAGCATGAGGCAGATTTCTGGGTCCAGGCCGGGGGCTCACTTCCCAATTTGGACATTGTGCGCACCCTCTGATTGTTCAATTAAAACTATTAAAACAATTTACAAATAAACAAACTAAACTAAACTATGAGGTGTTTCAATACATTTGGAACATACGCCATGTTGGATTCTCGAATAGCGCACGTAATCCGCAGACATCACGTTAAAAACATTGCACTTGTCAAACAAATTAAACTATCTCTGGGGAGATGAGAGTGATGAGGATAGGATGGGATATGGGCAAAAAAACACAAATCGGGTGTGTTTTCTTCTCAACGTCTGCAAATAATTCAAATGTTAGGGGGCATCCATCCATTTTTCTGCATTACAGGCTCTGTGAAAAGCAGTTTTTGGATGGCTTATAACTTTGATGCCACTCAATGAAACGGTATCAAATATTTGCAATATCATTTTAGGACCTGACCCTGAATGGTTATGCAATGTTTGGTGCTGTTTCACCAAGAGGGGGCTAAATTAGAGTGGGGGGGGGGCTAAAATGTTTGAAAGGCTTATAAATGTGTTGCCCTTTGACAAATCTGCACAGAAGTTTGTAAATCGATTTTAGACCCATATTTGAATGTTTTTGCAATGTTTGGTGGGATTTTGTCAAGATGAGGCAAAATTAGAGTGGGGTATCAATATGTTTAAATAGCTTATAACTTTGTTGCCGTTTCTACACAAAAGTTTTCATAAAGAATATAGACCCAAATTTGAATGTTTGTGAAAAGTCTGACTGGATTTTGTCAAGTGGGGGCTAAGTTATATGACTATTTTTTGTACGTACGTTTTGACACATTTCAAAACATAAAACATGGACAGATTTACTCGTGCAAGGAGCATTGGTAAGGGCCCAAAAACGTGTTTTTAATATGTGTTTTATTTTTTTTAAAGTGTCATAATATAGGTCCACAAAATAGTGATATACCATTGTTGACTGAAGTATAGACTGTCTGATCCTCTAAGCAAACTGTACCCAGCTTTCCTGAAAGTCGCTAGCCTGTTCACCTACGGCTTGCTCATTGCCCACTATAGTAATATCACATCTAGACTGTCTAAGAACCAGACACATTTCCATAGTGATAGCACCGCATACTGTCAAGACTACGTACCATTTACTGCATAATAGCCATGTCTACATTGCTAGTCACTAGCCTCCAGGAATGCCATTGTGAGTCAGCACTTAACCTACCAAATATGTTAAACACAAGTAACAAATCGGACCATGTTGTTGACTTAAAGAACCAGGCTGCACCAGAACTAGGAGCCCATGCCTCCCAGCCTTGCCCTACTAATGAGAGAAATAACAAATTACGTGCCAGACTCAACAAATTATATGAGTTGCCTAGAAGACTTCTCCCTTTTACTAAACATGAAATGAAATCCCAATACAATAGAGACTCTCCCAATCTCCCCTCGGCCCAACTAGCCACAATAAACTCCCAAATAAACTCCCAAATAAACTCCGAAATCCTCAAATCTAAGCATAATCCCAGTACTAGAAACCAACCAAACAACATACAACATACAACTTAAAGTGGAAACTGAAGCTCACCCCCTCAAAGGAGCGCTCCTCAATGTAAGATCCATAGTTGCCCACGCCCTTGACTTAGCTGACCTTATTACTGAAGCCAACCTGGACTTCATTGCTATAACTGAGACCTGGCTACATAACGCGGCAGGGCCATCACTTATGCTGCCCATCCCTGACGGCTATACTACAATTAGGCAAGACCGAGAGGGCTCCCGCGGAGGTGGCATTGCCATCATATCTAAAATAAATTTGTCGCTAAGACTAGCTCCTACCCAACCTTGCAATCTTGCGAAGACCTCACCGCTAAACTCCCTATAAACAACACCCAATCACTAACCATCCACTTAATATACAGACCACCGGGCCCTCTTGGGACCTTTGAGGAGGATCTGCACAGCTTAATATCTAACAAAACTACTTCACAACTGCTGGTACTAGGGGACTTTAACCTAGGATTTAACGAGCAAGCAGATGTGCACACCGCAACCATTGCTAATACTCTAAATTCACTAGGACTATCCCAAAAAGTTAACAGTCCTACCCATTCTAAAGGTAGAATATTAGACTGGGTCACCAACATCTCTTCCATCTCATCACTACCCTGGACAGACCACTCACTGGTGTCCTTTAATCTCCTAACTACCCGACCATCTACCATAGCCTTACCCACGGCTCCATCCTGTCTCACCAGAAACAAAAAGAATATGACAATAGACAATATCATTCCTGCCATCCTCCCAACTCTAAATGCACTATCGGACAACTTAGACCTTAGTGCATTAGTTCACAAATATAATAAAATCATGCTTGACACTATGGACAAAATTGCCCCACTTAAATTACGAACAAGCAAACCCAAGGCCCACTTAAATAAATGGTTCACACCTGAACACGCCTTACGCCTGACAAAGAGAAAAAGTGAATCGACCTGGAAACTATACCCAACCGTCAAGAATAAGTCTAACTTAACCGCTATCTCTCGCCACTATAAACATGAAGTCTGCCTGGCAAAGCAAAACTCTTACAATGATCGTATCGCCAAATCTAGCTCAAGTATGAAGGAACTTTTCTCCATATTGAAAGAACTTGAGTCACCCATTGCCGCACCAGACATCTGTACCAAGGATCAGACCTGGTGCGCAGATATCCAACACGCACTAGCAAATAAAATAAACACCCTCCAAAAGAAAATCCAACTAAAAAAAGATTTGCTAAACATTCCAAATCAGCCCCAGGTACCATCCAATGTTATCCTCAACGACCAAACCAACACATTTTCCTTCACTAAAATTTCCACAATAGAGGTAGAGAAAGTCATCCTCTCCCTTAAACCCTCTAATTGTAAAGGTGACGTTTGCCCAGCACAGATAATAAAAGACACTGCCAGAGATTTATCTCCTTTCATTTCAAAACGTATTAATGGCTCATTCTCTACGGGCAACATCCCGGCGAACTTAAAACAATCCTGGGTGCTCCCGCTTCTCAAGAAGCAGACATTAGACCCCCTTATACTCACCAATTACCGTCCAATTACCACGGTACCATTTCTATTGAAGATATCGGACAAAGTGGTGTACACACAAATTCAAAAACACCTTGAATCAAATAAGTTACTGGGAACTAGACAATCCGGCTTCCATCCATTACATGGAACAGAAACAGCCCTCATTGACTTAAAGACTGAAATAGATGAACTGAGAGATCAAGGAAAGACAGCACTCCTCCTTCTTCTTGATCTCTCAGCTGCATTCGATCTTGTGGACCACAAGGTCCTCTGTAGACATTTTGACTCCGCGGCTCATTTCTCCACTCAGGCTATCAGATGGATAGAATCCTTTCTTAGCGAGAGAACTATGTGGTTTTTTTCACCCTCGGCAGCAGCAGACCCCACACCGATCACATGTGGAGTCCCTCAGGGCTCTTGTGTCTCCCCAACTTGTAAAATATATTCACCAAACCCCTCTTCGATGATCTGGACCATCTTGTTATCACCGACACTAACTATGCAGATGATACACAGATTCTCCTCCCGCTTTCTGGGGATCATGGCAAGGACAGGGAGTTGGTGACTAGAGTGTATATCATCATTCAGGCGTGGATGGCTTTGCACGGTCTATGCCTGAATGATGATAAGACAGAGCTGATCATTTTGGGGAGACAGGCCAATATCAACAAATTAGGCCCTGACTACGCTGCATTCAGCATAGACGGTAATGTTATAAAGGTCTCTAGGGAAGTAAAAACGCTCGGTTTTTATCTCGAATCAACCATGTCATTCACTAAACAGGTCAATTCACTAGCCTCAACGACAGCCTACACCTGCAAATTAATAAGAGCAGGTAAACCATTCCTATCTAATGCTAGCTGTATGATCCTGGCGAGAGCCTTAATACTGTCCCGTCTCGATTACTGCAATGCCCTTTACAGTGGGGCTAACAAAGCTGTCACCCAAAGGCTCCAAATTTTACAAAATAACGCCCTTAGAGCTGCTCTTGGCATAAATAAAAGAGAGCATATCTCCACTATTAGAAGACAACATAAATGGCTCTCCACTGATGACAAAATCCACCTAAAAATGATCTCCCTGACCCACAAAGCTCTCAATAACGCGGCTCCCAGCTACCTGTCGGATAAAATAAAGAGATAAATGTTCAATAGACCAACAAGAATCATCAGTTTCCCTGTTATAGCTGCCAAATTGTGGAATGCCTTGCCACACAACCTGAGAGTAGACCAACCATTCTCACATTTTAGAAGGAACTTTATCAATCATATCAACTCTAATAAGCCGTAGTCACACAGATCCCTCTGTATACCTAGCCTGATTGAACTGTACATATGCATTATGAGAAGTTGATCAATATTGGTACACGACTTAAACATAGACTGTAAACCTTTCTGTATTTCGTATATCAATTTTCCTAACCTCTGGCCTCTGCCTGCACCAGTGTAAATATGTAAACTCTATATATTTGAACCATTGTAAATTCTGTAATATTTTAATCTCTCACTCTTGTAACATTGTAAGCTTTGCATATTCTTTTTCTGCTGCGCTCGGTTACCCCTGGGTCTGGCGCGCATTATGAATCAATAAACAAACAAACAAACATAGCCTGTGGCCATGTGCTGTGTCCAGACGCGGACAATCTGGCTACTGGCCATGACCATGATGGACCAGCAATGGGGTTAAAGTGGGCATGGCCACCAGGGACTGGCTATGCGGTCCAGTTTTCAAAATCGTAATAGGTTTGAATGAGAAAAAAAATATTCTGCTTGTGGCTATGGCCTGAAGTGCTGGACAGGATTGCAGCAAATATTCGCAATGAGCATCAGCAAGGACCTCAAAGCATGGTTTTGCAAATATGTCCTGGGTTTTATTTTTTCTAAAGTGGCAAAATGTAAGTACAACAAAGTGTGGTATAACTTTGGTATCCGGTCAATGGGTCTGGCCCTAACCAAAGACAAATGCCTACTCTGATTTACTTATTGGGGCAAGCGGCATGGGCAAAGGTCTAGGTTTAAATGGGAAAAGAAATTCTGCCTGTGGTGCCAGCTCAAAGTACTGGATGTGATTACCATGAAATATTTAAATCCAAAATGTCTGAAGGAGAAAAAAACGAAAGTTATTTTACCGAAAATAACTTTCGTTGTTCTCTCCCCCAGACATTTTGGACAATCCCCTTCCCCCACCCCCTTACTTACCTGTGAGTGGCACACCTCCTTATGTGCCGCTGTCTCTGTTTCCCTTTGTAATGGATGCGACCGGCGCTGCAGCATGCTCTTTTCTATTTTTTTGTTCTTACCTTTATTACAATGGTGTGGGGGCCGCTGCCAATGTCTACTCTGATTGGTCTAGTGGGGAATGTGGCATGGCCGAAACCCATGCCCCATGGATTGTGCAGACTGGCCATGGCTGCAAGCCATGAACACTGGACATTGGCAACATTATGAGGGTAAAGTGGACACTGAACTAGGATGCTGGGTAGGTGCAGTGGATAACTGGGATGGTTTGGTGGGGCTAGGGTCATGGACGCAACTCCTGCCCTAAGCAATACAACCATGACAATGTTTTTTCAGTGAATTTCATAGGTCTGTATTAGTGCAACTTAACCATAACAACATGGCTTTTTGCAAGTGCACGCTAATTTCCTACAACTTACTAATATCAGACTTACCCCAATATTGCAACATTTGTGTCCAATTTTCACCTTAAAACTCTATCATTCCCGACCTTTTAGCATCAGTTTGAACACTTGTATACACTTTTTGCAACTTCTTACACTTTTTGTGGGTTCGGTGATGTCTATGAACGTCTGACATCATTGCGGATTTACCAGACATCAGCTATTGCCATCCCTCCGCCCCAAGAGCCACCGTCATCATCACCACCAGCTGGAGGACATACACAACAAAAGAAGCATAGTACTTAAAAAAAAACAATGAAGAGGACCAAGAAGATGAGAAAGAGGAAGTGCCTACCTCTAGCACACAGAGAGAATCATGGGTGTGGCTGTTCTTTACCACTGTTGGGAATGTACCAAAGGCCAAAGCTACAAAAGTGAAATGCACTGAGTGCAACTTTGTTCTCTGTCGGGGACTAACTGTACAATACTCCTATGGGACCATCTCCATGCGCTGCCACACCAAATCCAACCACTGCAATGCTCTCAATTTTCTGTCCCAAATACCTTTCTCTAGCATACAATAAGGACCATAATCAATGGACCTTTATAACTATCCGCGGTCTTCACAGTCCCCTTTCCAGGCCATTGATCATTAACAGACCTGCATGTGCTGTGCACACCATCGCAGAGGGCAGCCCATCTACCCTTTTTTATTTTATATTTGTAACACTCCCTCAACGCCTGCTTTTAGACAGTCACACATCCATCCACCAATCACTTCCAAAATCTGTACATATAACCCTATGACTGTATTGAGCTTCCACACATCAACTGCCACTTAACAATCTTCTACAAATCTTTAGCATCTGCACTTCCCTTACTTATACAAATAAATATGCATTGTGCAGTGAGAGAAGTACATAGAAGGGGCAGTACCGATGGGCAAGTGCTCATGAGAACCCAGAAGGGAAATGCCAAGAGATGCAACGGTGGGATGCCACTGGCTAACTACTGTGGTAGAGGATGCCCAAGGGTGGGATGCATCTTAACTGTAACATCCCTTTTAACAACGTTTTTTTCTATCAAATTGCTAGGTTTTTATAAGTGAACATGTTTCATGCTGTTACATCATTTTGTATAAGTTATTAATAATTCTCCTTTTCATATATATTAAAGACGTATAAACCTTCTTTAAAAAACACATTTTTTGCAACACTTACTTAGGTCTGTCGTTATCAGCAATGCATACTGGGGATGCAAATCATCACTCAATTGCCTACGGCATAATGCTCAGACATAGCCCCAGCCTAACCAAACCACCCCTATTAGTCACTGCACCTACCCTGCATCCTACCTCAGTGTCCAATTTACCCTAATAATATAACCAATGGATAGTGCTCATGGGTTGCAGCCATGGCCAGTCTCCAAATCCATGGGGTATGGGCTTGAGCCATGCCACATTCCCCAATAATCAAATCAGAGTAAACATTTGCATTTGCCGAGGTCCAGGCCCACTACCCAGACACCAAATGTATATCACTAGTGTTTCTACTTACATTATTACACTTTGGAAAAAATAAAACACAAGACATATTTCCAAAAACATGCTTTTAGGTCCTTGCTAATGCTCGTCGCGCAAGTTTTTTGTAATCTAGTCCACAACTGCAGTCTGTAACCGCAAGCATAATATATTTTTGACATTCAAACCTACTGATTCACCCATGCTGCATGCCCCAATAAGCAAATCACAGTACACATTTCTCCTTGTTGACAGCCAGGCTCATTGTCCAGACACCAATATTATATCACTGTTTTGTGTACTTATATTATTACACTTTAAAAAGAAAATACATGACATATTTGCAAAAGCATGCTTTGAGGTTTTTGCTGACCCTTCTCGGGCAAATTTGATGCAATCCCATCCAGCATTTCAACCTGGACCCAAAAGCAGATTTCTTTTCTACAATTCAACCTATCAAAATTTTGAAAAACGTTACCACATAGTCAGACCGTGTCGGCCATACCCACTTTAACCCCATTGATAGTCCCTCGTGGTCATGGCCAGTACCCAAATTGTCCAGGTCATAGCCTGATTGTCCGGGTCATGGTCTGTGGCGATGACCCGGACAATCTGCCTACTGTCCATGGCCACAGGCTATACCTCAGTCACCAATGGTATATCAATTTTTTCTGTACCTACATTATGACACTTTTCAAAAAAGAAAACACAGACATTTTTGCAAAACCATGCTATCAGGTCCTTGCCAATGCTCATTGCATGGGTTTGCTGCAAGTTCAAATATGTCAAAATGTACATACATAGAATAGTCATATAGCTTAGCCCCCACGTGACAAAATACATTCAGACTTTTGTGAGAAATCAGTAGGTGTCTCCCCAACTAGTCCCGGAGATCTGTCATCCAGGTGGCCAGTACACGGCCATCACTTTTGGATTCAGTTCCTGGGGCGGACCAGTGTGGGAGGATCACCTGCGTGAGTGGTCCCTGTGGAGTGGCAGTGGGACACCTTGTGGCGAGACACGGTATCCCCCCTATTATCCCTTTGACTAATCCTACCACGTAGGATATCTGTGGACTTTAAATCCCCCCTTCCCTTCACAAACACTGCTACACAGACAGCACACTCTGGGGGAAAACAGACTAGTATCCGAACAATGTACCGGATATGTCCCATTACAATGGTTAGGCAGAGTCAGGCAATGGCCGTTAATGACTGGCATCTGATCTCCATTGAACTTCCCCACACGGATAAAAGGCAGTGCATGAGAGCAAACTTTGAGTGAGGCAGAGCAAATGAAGGAGCAGTTTCTTCCAGGCCATGGCTGAATCGATGGAGAAAGACGACAGGTTCAGAAGAGAGAGAAAGGAGGGAGATGCCCTTCAGCTTTTCGATGAGTGATCTTTCTACTCTTGAGGATTTGAAAGCAGCACCTGTAAAACCAGGAAGTGAAGCAAGAAAATCCAATTCTGTGTGTCCGAGATACCCAGCGCCTCCTGCATGACTGGCTGAGTCAGGGAGGAACAGCAGCAGCTGCAGTGGTATCCTCCTTAACTCCCTGTCAAAGCCGAAAGCAGAACCTTCAAAACAAGCAGTGAGTCAGAAGGAACTGTACGAGGCTGGTCTATGTTTAAATGAAGTTACGAGCTGCGACCATGTATCCTCAGGGGATGAACGTTGAAGTGTTTGATGAAAGACGCAAGTAAAATACAGAAAGCTGATAATGTGTGTTGAACTTCTATGAGATAAGCAAAAGATACACGTTTGCAGAGTGGTCCAGCACGGCGTGGGTGCTTAATCAAAGGTCTCTGGCGAAAGGTGTCTTACAAAGAAACACAGCAGCGAAAACTTTGTATTGGAATAGCGACATTGCAGATAAAAATATGATATGAGAACATCAAAGTGGTCATGTGAGGGTCTGAGAAAAATACTTTGCACAATCGAAAGTCTTCAATATGAGTGAACTACTCATTAAAGAAAACCCTACCAAGGCCCGAGCCCGGCTAAGGGAGGCCTATTGGGGTTGTAAGTCAGAAGTGGGTCCGAGCATGGCTGAGGGAGACCTATTGTGCCTTTAGTTGTCAAAAAGGGCCCAAGCACAATCGAGGGAGATCTGTTGAGACAATGGGCCTCATTACAAGTATGGAGGTAGCCATGCCGCTTTTAGCGGCATGGCTACCCCCATACCGGTTACCGGGTCTGGGTTCCTTGAATGGGCAAATACCGGGCCATTCCGACCTTGGAGGGCCCAGTATTTCAGCATTCAAGGAACCCGGACCTGGTACATCCCCATTCCCATTTGAGTGCCCATAGGGCTCAATGGGAATGGGGAGGATGCTAACAACGGGCCCCTTAATGACAGGCCCGTTGTTAGCATCCTGGTCTGCTCGTGGGACCCGATAAGGATGACTGGTTTTACGAGATGTCCTTAGCGGGTCCTGCCAGCAGACCTCGTAATGAGGCGGTAGAGGGTTAACGGGGCTGGCAGCTCTACCTGCACCGTTAACCCTCTACCGCCTTCCTCGTAATCAGGCCCATTGTGTAAGAAGAGGGTTTGAGCCCGGGTGAGGGAGACCTATTGTACCTTTGAGTTGTAACAAAGAGGTCTGAGCCGATAGAGGGAGACCTACATTGGATAAGAAGAGGCTCCAAGCTCAGCTGAGGGAGACCCTAAGTGAATGTTATACCTGAAAATGAATGACAGTGAACCTTTGAGGAAAGAGAACTTTAAGTGTTGTTTTAGTAACATGTGACATTCTGCGAGCGAGAGAATTGTGGAGAATGAGAGACTTTATTGCAGAAGGTCCAATTTGATTTTTGAACTGCATTCTGGTGCTCAGAGAAGCTAGAGTGTATTCTAAGCTCAAGTGTGATGCCTTATCCCATGCTGAAACGTGGGGCAGGGGACTTATCACTCATCTGTCCTGACATATTTTTTCTTGAACACTCTTTTGTATACATCATTTTCCCACAGCATTTGTATTTACAAGTAAGGATTGGCAATATATTTATTAGTATAGGCCCTTTTTATTAAGACAAGATTCCACTAGGTCTGTACTATTTTTACTTTGATGGTTGTATCTTTCTCCCATCCTTAGATTTTGGGTTAGGTAGGCATTCATACAACCAATTGAAGTACAATAAATTCCCTTGAACTGTGATCACTTGTGTCTGTCTTTACTGTTTGATACCATGCCTCCCATTTTACACAAACATTCAAGGTTGTATCTATGATCTTTCTAAAAACATTTCTCCACATTCATCAAATGGCAACAAAGTTATAAGCCATCTAAAAATGTTGAGACCCACCCTCTAATTTTGTCCTCTCTTAACAATATCCGACCAAACTTTGCACAAACATTCATACCTAGGTCTTAAATCACATTGCAAGCTTTTGTCCATATTCCTCAAATGGAACCTCATTTATAAGCATGTAATATATTTTGGGACCCCCCTCTAGTTGTATCCCTCTTGGCAAAACAGCACCAGACTTTGCAGAACCATTCAGAGACAGGTCTAGAGTGACATTCCAAAATTCCATGCAGATTCATTGATTGGCGCCAAAGTTATAAGCCATCCAAAAAACTGCTTTTCGCCAACCCTGTAATGCAGAAATAGGTATCGATATCCCTGAACATCACAGGACTGACCCAGACATCGGAGATGAAAAAACAATAGTTTTGGGACTTTTTAAGGCCATATCCCATTCCATCACTCCTCACCTCCCGAGAGATTGATTCATTAGTTTAACAAGTGCAATGTTGTATTTTTTAATATGTTTCCACCACGATGTTCACAGCCACGGGCCGCTGTCCGTTAATCCGCCATGGAGGGCATTTCAAAGAATCTGATGCACCTCAAATTTTTTATTGACCAACCAGTGGGCGCATCGTCCATGGACACCACCCAGCCTTCTCAAACAATCTGAGACCTGTCTGTTGAACGAACAGGGAAGTGAGTCTGCGGGCCGAACCCAGATTTCACAAATTCTTGTTTCCTACTTTTTAGCCTTTTTTTAAAACTACTAGACCATTTACACCTAATTTACAAAAGCATGCTTTCGGAACCAAGTCACAGCTTCTGCCGCAAATCTTGTGAAAATCTGTTCAGCGGTTTGGCTGTAGGCATGAGCAAATTATTATTTCCATTGGGTCTATGTGAAAAACCCTAACATTTTGGGAGCCCCCCTATAACATTACCCCCATTCACAAAACATCACCAAACTTAAAGAAATCTATCTGACATGGCCATATACATTTTTTTGCAAATTTCCGTGAGGATTCGTCGAGGGGGGGTGAAGTTATAAGGCAGCCAAAAAGTGCTCTTCCTATGGGTTGAGCAACTGAACCATAACTACAGGGCCGCAGGCCCTGTGATATACTATATATAGCAATGTTTGTTTCTGAGAAATTTTAATATTGCCTATATTATTTTACTTTAGTTTTTTGTCCCCAGAATAGTCTGACGAGGTTCTATGTCAGGGGGTATTATATCAGGGGTGAACGCTTAATGGGTGATGAATATATCAACAGGTTATTAAAAATCATAACAAAGGTAAGACTCAGAAAGGAAGGGTCAGAGAGAGAGACAGTCAGAGAGAGACAGCAAATGGGAGGGAAGAGAGCAGAGGATGGTGGCAAAGAACAAAGCATAGGATCATCTTCAACAACTATATAGATAAAAGGGTGAAATAAGGTTAGCACGGGAAGGCAGAGGCCAGGGGATAGGAAAAGGCAAGCAGAGGGAAGAAGAAAAGGAAAGAGGTTATATCCTCTGCTTAATTCCCAAGAAAGGAAATTACCAATGTCATGTGTACAAAAGACATTGGCCCTCATTATGAGCCTGCCATTCCAGAAACAACGGTACTGGTAAGATTGCCGGTACTGTTGTATCCGGACCGGCAGACTCCGAGTTGTGCTAGTGGGTGGGTGTGACCTGGTGGAATGAAAGGCACCAGCGAGCACATCTAGCCTTTAGCACCGGCACTGTAATGAACCGTGCCAGTGCTACAGGCATCCCCATTCCCATTAAGCCCTATACGGGTATTCCGTACCCGCCGGACCCGGTAATGCTCATTCGCGGGTGATAGATTTTACGTAAGTTTGGAGGTAGCCCGCCTGTATTAAAGGCATGGCTACCTCCAAACTTTTAGTGAGGCCCATTGTGCGGAAAAGAAAGGATTGTGCATTAAGTAGACTCCTAATGCAATGTAAAGTTCATTTGCTGACACCCTTTGTATTTCAAATTCATAGTCGCTTCCTTGTGTGAACCTTTAACACATCAAGATATTTTTCGCTCCAAATGAAAGTTCCTGTCCTGAACCCAAACCTGTCAACAAAGTAGCCAAGAAGCATCCTTGTACATATGTCCAAGCTAGAAACCTAAGTGCCCTGCATTTTAGAGTTTAATCAGGTCCAGAACAAGAAAGATCCAATACTTTTCATGTCACAATTTACCATGACTAAATGTACTTACTTATATTTCTCTAATAACATGAACAATTGGGAGAAATGTAAGTACAGTGTGTCATTGTAAATATCATTGTAGGAATGGTTTAGTGTTTTCTTTGAACCTGAGAACATTTATCTTTTGTATGTTTATATGGGAGCGGATTGTATTCTTTTGTTTATAATAGATATTCAAATTTGTTTGTATACAATGGATTATCTGCACACTGTGATTGTACACATCAGCGAGCTATTAGCAGGCAGTCTGTGTTTCTTTTCTGGAAACAAGCTACCTGTATTTATGTGGATTAGTGCGGCTGACTTCCCAGCGTTGAATGTTACGGAGCCACCTTTAGTTTCATGATGAATTGCTGTAAATAAAATACTATATTCAGATTAAACACAGTTTGTTTTTTGAGATTGTGGGGCAGGTTTGTCATGGTGGGGGTTATTAAATGAGGGACATTCCCCTGTAAATACATCATATGTTAAACATTCAGATATTTGATTTAGATTGCATTCTCTACAAGAGATATAGCAGGCATATGCAGGGGTGTATCATGAAATATAGGTGTAGAATAGGAGGTAGTGTGTTTGGCAAGAAACACCGGGAGGAAGGCGAAAGAATAATGGCTGGGAGAGTTAGGTGCTGTGAGGACAGAACAGTGCAAGGGGGAATCAGTGCTGGAAAAATGATTAGACTTACCTCGTGATGGAGCGAATGGGGGAAAATGATCTAATGAGGAACACCCCAAAAGAATGGTTCAACAAGATTGAACGAATAAGCACATTAAATAAGTTATAATGAGACCCCCTTCTTGCAGTGGGAAGCACACCAGCCCAATCAGCAGTGTGGTAAGGTGATGTAGGTTTCAAAGATAAGGATCAGTCTTCTAAGGCCTTCCACATCAGCCATGATAGAGTGGGAGCTGCTGAATCACTAGTCCCATGGCGAGGATAGCAAGGAGAGGTGCTCTAGCCTCAAGGAGGGTATACTATGGAAATATCCTCAGGAGAGCAGCAAGTAAGGTCAGAATTAAGGTGTCCTAATTCTAAATGGTTCATGTAATAATGTCCCCGTAAAAATGTCTCCTGACAAAAAACTCGCAGTTTTTTGCAAAGACATTATTACATTGAACATGCGGTGGACACCCCCACAGCCCCTGATTTTTTCTTTTTTACATGATGAACAGGGGACATCCCTGTAACCCATCCCCATACATAATGTCACCATATATAATGTAGCCAATGGCTTTTCCGGGCAACATTATGTATAGGGACATTATGTATGGGGACATTATTACCTGATACCTTCTAAATGTACTTCTATGAGAAACCTTCAGAATCAACCCTTAATAAAAGCAAGGCATACTAGTATGGGGCCACAAGGCAACTGGTGAAAATGATATAGGCATTAAGGATTGTGAAGACCATGTCCACTTGGGTCGGTGATGCTGGAAAAACCTTCCAAGTGAAAGACTTCTGTCATATACATATCTGAAAAATAAATAACACTGATTTTGACAAAAAAAATTGCTTTTTCAATAAGATGGTTCATGATAGAGAAACTCCTGTAGGGTTAGGCTGGACAATTCTCAATTACAACATGGCTGCTCTATTTACCCACACACTGCACATACACGCACTCACTGCGCACAGCAAATACCAACTCACTTTGTGCATACACTGACAAGCAGTTCCTATGCTTGAACACTGTCCATACAGTTGCACTCAGCATATATTTGAACACACTTGCTTATGTGGACACACTACACACATGTCCACACATTGAACCTATACTCAGACATAGTGCAAATAGCAACACAATATGCTTACACACACACACATTGCACATTACACAGCTTTCGGTAGTGGCCGTCTAGTTATGGTTAAATTGCTCAACTCATAGGAAGAGCACTTTTTGGGTGGCTTATAACTTCACTCTCCTTGGATGTATCCATACCAAACTTTGCAAAAAAAGTATATGGCCCGGTCTGAATTGTTTTGGCCAGTTTTGTGAGGTTTCGTCAAGGGGGGCAAAGTTATAGAGGAGGTCCCAAAATATATATTTTTTTCATAGACCTAATGGAAAAACATTTTGCTCACACCTACAGCCCAAACCGCTGGATGGATTTTCACCTGATTTGCGCCAGAAGGGGCGTGCTTTTGTAAATTTGGAATAAATCCGTCAAGTAGTTTTTTTTTAAATGATCCAAATTTAGGTCCTAAAAGATTTGTGATATCTGGGTTCGGTCCGCGGAGCCATTTCCCTGTTTGGTCCGGGGACAGGCATCCGATTGGCCTAGATGGTGCTACGATGTCTGCGGACATAGGACACGGCCACTGATTTGATGGTGAAAAGTGTGAAGTGCGTCCGATTTTTGGAAATGCCCTTCATGTTGGATTCGCAGACAGTGGCTGCTGTCCACGGACATTGTGGTAAACACATATAAAAAACACAACATTGCACTTGTCCTACTTATCAAACAATCTCTGGGGAGGTGATGGGTGATGAGGATGACATATGGCCATAAGAAGCCAAAAATGGGGGGTTTTCATCCACAAAGTCCGCGGCGCTCTGCATGTTTGGGGCAGTTCTGTGATGTTCACAAACATTTAAGATGTTCTGCATTACAGGGTTGGTGAAAAGCAGTTCTTTGATGGCTTATAACTTTAGTGCCACTTGATAGAACAGCATGAGATTTAGAAATTCTATTCTAGACCTGATTCAGAATGGTAATGCAAAGTTAGGTGGAATTCTGTCAAGAGGTGGCAAAATGAGAGGGGGGGTCACAAAATATTGTAAAGGCTTATAAATGTGGTGCCATTTGACGAATCTACACAAAGGTTTGCAAAACGATTTTAGATCGAGATATAAATGTTTTATTAAAGTTTGGGGGCTAAATTAGAGGTGGGGTCTCAACATTTTTAGATGGCTTATAACTTTGTTGGCGGTTGACGAATGTGGGGAAAAGTTTTCAGAAAGATTATAGACCCAACCTTGAATGTTTGTGTAAAGTCTGAATGGATCTTGTCAAGTTGGGGGCTAAGTTATATGACTATTGTATGTAGATACATTTTGACACTTTTGAAAATATAAAACATGGGCGGATTTCAAGCAAACTCGTGTAAGGATCATTGGCAAGGACCTTAAAGCATGGTTTTGCAAATGAGTCCGTGTTTTATTTTCTGACAAGTGTCATAATGTAGTATGGCTACTGGCCATGACCGCAACGGAGAACAAATGG
Organism: Ambystoma mexicanum; assembly: GCF_040938575.1. Taxonomy (NCBI): domain Eukaryota; kingdom Metazoa; phylum Chordata; class Amphibia; order Caudata; family Ambystomatidae; genus Ambystoma; species Ambystoma mexicanum. The sequence goes on from NC_090922.1 coordinate 1,401,558,736, forward strand.
GGTTTAAGTGGCCATGTCCACCTGCGACCGGCTATGCGGCAAAGTTACTCGAAAGTGGTACAGGTTTGAAAGGATTAAAAAGAAATTGCTTTTGTAATATGGTCATAGGGTTCTGTGTTCGCCTACTGCAGGATGCCATGGAAAAGGGAGAGGGGCTCTGTACAGAGCCCTGCCATTCCTTTCCATGGAGACAATCTTGCTGTAGGAAGTAATATCCATTTTTTTAGCACGCCGGTTTCCCGCTTTGGGAACCAGGAGTGATAATGGTCTTAATCCCCCATCGCAGGACCTGGAATGGAGGATAATGGTCTGGAGCAATGTTCCCTCTAATTATTTTTCCCTAAGTGCAGGAATGGTTAGCTTTTGGGTGCACTTTATTTTCCATGTGCACAACTTAATAATTGGGTAAGTCACTTTGTGAGCATGCATACTTAGTGAGCTACCATCTCCGAAGAGTTTGGATTGTATATGTGATTATAAGGAGAGCATATCAACCAGTCCAAGACTTCAAGATATGTCAAAGTACCTGCCTAAAGAGCTCCAATGTGTATGCACATAAAATGCTTTTTATCGTCAGGATACACAATATGTTTAGTTGTGGCTATTCATTTGTCAACACCACCCAGAGAATGCAGAAAGTGGTTAATGCCATTGAAGTAAAACACTTTTTCATTACAGAAAACAAATATTGCTCATCACCGATGTGGTTGTAAAAGAATTCAGATAGGATCCAATTTTTGCAAAAGGAATAATGGCAACTAAAAGGAGTGTGTAAGAATACAAGCCAATAGGAGTTCATGGGCCCCTTTAATGAAGTAATTCAAGGGCCAGGGGAACATGCCTCTATTTGTGTAAGAACGGTAATTGCATCTCAATAAATGCACCACAGAATATGATCAGAATTCCTGGGTCTCTGCTCGCTATTCCCATGCATTGTCTTGTGACAAAATGTACTCAAAACAAGCAACACGACTAAAAGGCATATGATATTATTCTCTAAAAATAGGAAAATGTGACCAACAAAAACATGAAACCAAGAACATATAGAAGCCTTCCCCTTGCTTCTACCCACACAGTTCCACTGATATTTTTATTTGAACAAGTGACCAGCAGAGCATTGACATAGGTAGGAGCTCTAATAATATTAGAATATTACTGCCCGATGTGAATAGAAATTTTATGGGGAAAGAACATAAAAGCATGAAATATCCCTACTGTCAAAGCTAATTATTTTCTTACTCTTGAAAAATCATTTGATTCCAAGTAGGGAGTCAAATCGTATCAAAGCCCTGCTTTTATCCTTGATATAAGAGATTAAATGACAGGGTACATAATGCAGCTTATAGTTTTTCCCACCTTCCTCACCACAGCATAGATACAATTCAAAATTAGCCTAGCTGAGGTTTCTTCAAGAGCCTCATTGAAGAATATCACATATATTTGCCTTTTAAGTCAAAAGCAGGAATGCTTGTGCGTACAACAGATTGAGAGCTTTTTTCTTTGACTAGGGATCCTTCTTCTGAAATTCATAGATATAATTTAAACAAGAAGTATGGGGATGTTAGAGCAAAAACAAAGAGGTGATGGCTGGAAGGTTTAGAATGAATCTTAACCACTGGCATTGCTCTGGGCAACCCTCCAGACCATCGTTCTTCGCCTGCCATTACAGAAGGGGAAAGACCATATGCAAATCAGGCTTAGCCCCACCCCAAAAGGGGCAGTCCAGCCCGAACTTCTAGGTCACATCCCTTCTGCACGAGACCACAAGCATCCCAAACATGTTTTGGCCTTGTTGGGCCTCATCAGTGAGGAGTAGCTTGGGTCTCAACCTTCCAGCCATCACCTTTCTATTTTGCTAAAGTCACCCCTAGTGGGACGGGTATGCCCAGATGTGGGTCCCGAGTCTGCCGGGCCTAGAGGCCCAAGCGACTCCTCACTGATGATGCCCAACAAGGCTGAAACATGTCTGGGAATGCTTGTGGTCTCGTGCAGAAGGGATGTGACCTAGCAGTTTGGGCTGCACTACCCCTTTTGGGGTAGGACCAAGCCTGATTTGCATATGGTTTTTCCCCTTCTGTAATGGCTTGGCAGGCTGATAAACAATGGTATGGAGGGTTGCCCAGAGCTTTGCCCGTGGTTATGATTAATTCAAAATCTTCCAGCCATCACCTTTCTGTTTTGGGGATGTTAGAGGCAATAAACACAAACACACGATTATATTGAAAAGCCCTCAGCAGGTGATAATAGAAAGAAACATAAGATGCAGTTTCCTAGAGTTTCTTATCCTTTAGCAAACAAACACATTTCCTTCACTGCACTGTACTGCAAAACATCTGATTTTATTGATTTTTGAAAGTTGCTGATTTGTTCTTCATCCTGAAGAAATATTCCCTGTGCCCTTCACACGTGCCCCTCCCAGTCTCCAGTGCTACCCTCCAACACTAGTTGATGGGGCTCTGTAAAAAGTGAGGGATTCTAGTAGCAAAACACTAACAGATATTTGCATACCCACAATACTTTGCAAGCAAAAAATATTTAAATCCTCACCATGACATTATGTGCATTTTAAGAACATAAATCTGCATGTGCACAATTACTATGAAGTGAATACAATATTGTTTGCAATGTACCCCACCTTTAAATTGTTGGGAAGGATAAGTGCTCAGTGAAATTGCTTTTGTAAAGCAGCGAATTACCACATAATATGTTATGGTCTATGCCCCATGGAACTCTGAAAACATGGATAGGATGCATATTGTGTAAAAAGCATGCTAGTTCTTTGAATATATGTTGCCCTGATGCTATATACAAAAAATGCCCATACCTATTATTCCTTGTAGTCCGAGTTAATTATGTTGCAATGTTGTTCTCCTCATAAATGGTAATGTTAGCAATGCTAAAGTAGGAGACGCTGAACATGACTTTTGCCTACTCAAACTCTTTAGAAGGCAAATTGATATTTCAGTTTTATAATGCATTACCTTACAAGGGGACACTACAGAGTGCTTGTCAGACATATGTACAAAGAAGAGGAAGCATGGGATGAGGTTACACATCCAAGTAGCCTTCTTACTTACAGTCAGTATCCGATATTTGAGCTGAACGTTGGGTTACATAATCTGGGTGACACTTTTTCTATGAGTGTTTTTATATTGATTGTGAGGCTAGAAATATTCTGGCTCTTTTAGGGTGAATTAGAGTCAACACCATACGTGGCTTTTGGGTAGCACTGGCTTGAGTATAGACTAAAGGCTCCATGTCAGTCTACCTATTAAAGCAAGCATTTCTCATGTTAACCTATTGTTTTTAAATTACAAAACACACTATATACATTTTTTACTTTGGTAATATTTTTAATTTTTATTTATTTTTTCTCAGGGGTCACTTTTTAGTGCACCTAACTCCGTTCCTAAGGAAGGCGTCACATACATCTATGCCGAAACGTTGAATACACCTACCTGGGCAAAACCTGGTCAAGCGGGTGAAAGTTGGCTGTGTTTTAACTCTGACAACCACCTCATGTAGACCCCGAGTAGATTCACGGATTATCAAGTATAATCCTATAGGCTTTTTTCCTTTTTGAGTCTGAATGAATTGCATCATTTGGCAACAAATGTAACCATTGGGTTGGTTTGTCTGGTATATTGTGTATGGATTTGTTATGAGGGATCAAATGACAACTCAATTGTACCAAACAAATATGTGCATGATAAAGGACCTCATGCTATCAATTTAAATGTTTTTCTGGTTTTGTTCACTTGAGCATGTTGAGTTTATGTTGAAGTACAAACCTGGGATCATTAGCCCTTCTTTATTTCAAAAATAACCTTAATTTTCTTTGTTTATATATTTGTTGATTTATGCTAATAAATTGTGATACAGATTTTTTTGTAGATTATTGTGTTGTCATGCTTTTTTTAGGTAGCACACTGTATACACTGGTGCACTTTTTCTGTTAAAAAGATAAAGTGGAAGATAGTTCAAGCAATTGGACGGATTAATGTTCGGTGAATATTGTCGACTAACATCCATGGCCTAGTAATTAAAACTAGCATCTACAACACTTTCCTATTTAGGAGAGTGTTTGGAGGGATTTGCTCATACAGAGAGATAGGATGAAGTTAATAGTTTTGACTGACATATCCTGAATCCTTTTCCTGTTGCAACATCTACGTTTGCTTGCTTTTTCTAAGGCACCATGAGAAACAGACATTCTTGTGCTTGAACGTTGTACATATTAAAACAAACAGAAAACAAGTGGATGTAGGCACAAGTCTGGTAAACGTTTGCAGAGCCAAAGTAGGTACAGTCCCTATTCTCTTGAAATATCTGAATGTCACGGGGGGTGGAAGTTAGAGTCATAAGGTATACGTGTGGTAGAGTCAAGTACAGGAGTCATGAGTGGGGAGGGTAGCTTATTTGGTCAATGTGTGCAGGCATTCTTAGCAATATCTTCTGTTTTGGGAGCCACTTTTTCATATTAGTTTGAACCTCTTGTGGGTGTATTCTGTTTTTAGGATGTTTAGGTTTTTAAGGTCAAACTCAGATAGGAGGGCAATACATATAGGCTAGAACAGAATATCAAGACGAGTTAGTCTAATTTAGCTTCATCTTGTGAGAAAGCAAATATCAGGTACCTGCTGTGGCTTGTGCCTTATTAAAACTCTTTGAATTGGTGGGAATTGTCTGGGTGCGCTGCTAAAGTTCTTCTGAGTGGGACCCAGATGAAACCTGGGCAAGTGGAGCCCTTGTCATTTATTTATTTATTTATTTATTTATAACGCACTGAAGCCTGCAGGTATCAGGGCGCTCACAGACACACTTCACTTGGGCCGATAACTTGGGCTCCTGGGCTGTTATTCCCCGTTCCAGTCCCTGGAAAGGGGGATGAACGCCACATTAGTCCCATTAGCATAACACAAAATGCTAATGGAAATGTTGGAAAAACGTATTGAGTTTATGTAGTTCACTGAGAAATGTAAAGTAGATGGAATCTATAAGATTTTTTTGTTGTATTTTTTAACTGTGAAAGATGGTTCCTAAAGGAACCTTTATTTTGTTGTTTAAAAAAAAAAAGATTGCAGGAGAGGTTAGAACGTAAGGTGGGGAGCGAAATGAGGGAAGAGGCACCAAGCACTAGTATGGAGGGGCAGGTGGACAGGGGAAGATGTTGCGTGTGTTTTACTTCTAAGATAGTGGGCAGTATTTCTCATGCTCCTTCATTACAGCTTCAAAAGCACTTTGAAATTGTTCCCCCTGCAGAGTGGTGTGTTGCAGTATATACAGAGGACTGTTGTCTATGAAAGATATGGATCAACACCCTCTTTTATTGCTTGCAAGGTAGCTGGTGGGATTTTATGTCCCACAGAAGTAAGCTGTGTGGTTACAGTATTGGTTGAGGAAGATGATATTAGGAGGAAGACAGCCCACTACTTGCTAAGCAAGCAACAATCTTTCTGAGAGCATTGCAGTGGTTGGATTTGGTGTGGCAGTGCATGGAGGAGGTCCCGCAGGAGTATTGTCCAGGTAGTCCGCAACTGAGTACAAAGTTGCATTATGTGCATTTCACTTTTGTAAGTTTGGCCTTTTTTTACATTCCCAACAGTGGTAAAGAACAGCAACACCCATGATTCTCTCAGGGTGCTAGAGGTAGGCACGTCCTCTATCTCATCTACTTGGTTCTCTTCATTGTCTTTGGAAATACTGCACTTTTTTGTTGTGTGGGTCCTCCAGCTGGTGGTGATGGTGGCTCTTGAGGAGGAGGGATGGCAATAGCTGATGCCATTTTTAAGATAAATAGCAGTGTTGCTACTATTCTTCCAAGCATGTGCTTTGTTCTAGATTGTTTATGGATAATGAGTAAGAATAGGTGTAGGAGCTGTGCAACGGTACATTTTGAGCTTGAAAGTTCGTAGATCAGGAGAAAATGCAGTTTCGAACTGTCCTCGTAGCAAGGACCCGAACGCGAAGTGCAAACGCATTCATGGACACGGCATCACACCGCGAATGAGCTCATGGTTACGTAGCACTCGCCAGAAGGTCTGCGATGATGTCTGACTGTCACGGACGGAGAAACAGTGGAAAAGGTTGCATAAAGTCTATAGAAGTGTTAAAATGATAAATTGGACAAAAATGTTGCTATATTGGGGTAAGTATGGTATTAGTAAGTTGTAGGAAAATAGCATGCACTGGTAAAAACCCATGAAATTCTCTGAAAAAAATTGTTAAAGGGACGTTATGGTTAAGTTGCACTAATAAAAACCAATAAAATTCAATCAGAAAACTTTGTTAAAGGGACATTATGGTTAAGTTGCACTAATAAAAACCTATGAAATTCAATGACAAAACATTGTTAAAAGAACATTATGGCAACAAGCAAAACTGAAAAACCTCAGAAACTCAGGTATGGTAAGTTAAGCTACCATAACTCACGCCACCACTGTGCACTACTAAGACTAACACCCAGGACATCAAAGATGACATCACAAATGCCATTGATGACATCACTGATGACATCACCTATGAAATTAATTTTGATGAAAAGTTCAAAAGTGTTTATAATGTTGGTAACAAGATTACAAGGGTGATCAGGAGACTTATTATGAACTACTCAATCTATTAAAGAATGTACTCATATAAACAAAACTTTATATTGAAGTGTTGTTGTAAATACAGGAATCTAATCATACATAAACAAACGCAATGGCTGCAGCATGCACCATAGAAGTACAATATTTATAATTTTGTAATTTTTGATAGTATAATCATGAATGCTACCTTATCAGAGTTTTGTGTAATGTTAGACATGTAATAACTAGCTAACAATTCAAGACTTACAACACACGTCTGCTAATACAAACAACACATATGAAGACCCACAATGCATACAACTGAGAGGCACATGCAGGGAAATTAAAGTAAGGAAGAAACAGCATCATCAGAAAATGTTAATGTTAATAGTTTATCTTCATGTATACACATGAATTGTGTGTGTGAGGCCTGCCTACTGCCCCATGTATGTGCACCATGACCTGAGACCAAACCCTAAGGATAGTACTTTAAGAACACATGAAATGGTTAACGTCTCGATATACAGCACCTTTTAACAATCTGACTGTCAGTGAACAAAACCACCTGCCCTAGATATGTCAGTGAACAAAAACAAGTGGGACAGACACGTGATGTCAATGGCATTTGTGATGTCATCTTTGATGTCCTGGGTGTTAGTCTTAGCAGTGCACAGTGATGGCGCGAGTTATGTTTGTTTAGCTTACCATAACTGGCGAATTTCTGAGGTTTTTCGGTTTTACTTGTAACCATAACGTCACTTTAACTTTGTTTTTCATTGAATATATATAAATATATAGAGAGAGACAAACAGTGGCTGGCTCGGTAAGAGAAATGGTGGCAGCTAATCATTGGGGAATGTGAGGAAAGGGAGAATTCCTCTGAGGAGCTACTTCTGAAAGTGGGCCTTCTTGGCAAGGTCCGGATGTGAGGAGAGAAGAGAGAGAGGAGTCGAGGATGACACCAAGGTTTTTTGCCTCACTGGAGGGTGAAGAGAGGGGGCCCATGGAGGACAGCTACAGTGTAGGAGGGAAGGAGAGAGCAGCTGCACAAATGAGAAGGATCTCTGTCTAACTGGCATTAAGGCTGAGATCATTGGCAGTGCACTATGTCTGAATAGCAGCAAGGCAGTCAGGAATGAGAGAAGAAGAGGAGGAGGCAAAGGAGGGAAGCTTGAAGGAGAGCTGTAGGTCATCCGCATAACACTGGAAGTTATGAGAGAAGGAGGAGATCAAATGGGCTAGATGGGCCAAGTGGATCTTCTTAAGTCACACTCTGGTCATTGATTGGTTGATTTCCAGTGAAGAGGTGTTGCTTTCGTGAATACATTTGTTTATCTTGAAAGTTCTGTGGATCCCCCCTTCTCAAAATGCTACTGTTGATGAGATAGTGTAAAAAGACATTCCCAAATAACCAGCTGTGTCTTGAATATACTTTAGATAAAAATAAGTTCAAAAGGGAAACTAAAGAGTAAGTCGGAATCACTCTGTTTTACTCTTTAGTGGCACATTCCATCTTGTGAATGTGTAATATGGCATAGCACACAAGTGCAACACGGTGTGGTGCCCAGCATGCAATGTGCATGTTATGCAAAATTACTCCCAGTGTGTCACAAAATCATTGAAGACTTTGTTGCTTCCAAATGACACCAGCCTATCCTCCCCGAAAATTGACTACATGTATTTACCTACATACCACCAGGCCCCTACTTACTCCGTCCCCAGTCTCTATCCCCGGTCTATGCCTCCAGTTACTATCCCTACATCAACTAATTCATTCTCATGCAGACATCCACCCTCAATTGTAAAGGCGCCCTACCAAGAGAGTGCCTGTGTCACTGTAGTGCTAACTGTTTGCCGCATTTCCATTATAAATAACATCGCGAGTGCTCAATAACTACAATAAATACCATCCATGCCATGTGTGTCAAACGCCGCTCCATTCTTTTTAGCCAAACGCACATATTGCATCCTGGCATGAGAGCGCCCAGAATTGTTAAAGTGGAGAAAGTGAAACTGCACCAGAATTGAAACCTACATCAGACTAAACGCCAGCGATGCCTCAAGTGTTAAACGTGAACTAAAGTGGCACTACTGAAAAGCCCCTGGGCACAGCAATGGCGATGCTGCTACAAAAGCCGATTTAAGGTAAATTGTCCTCTTAAGCGCACCGTATTTTCCCTGTAGAAACGTCATCTTTTACTTTCATTAAAAATGCGCCATTTCCCTCAGCTGCCTTTGGCCTATGCCTTCTATTTTCATGTACGATGCCTACTGCTTGATTGCGGTTTAAATCCCCCCGCGCTGTTTGCAGACTGGGTCGCTTTTAAACTAAAAATTATTTTCTAATGATCCCAGGAGCTGCTGTTAATGTGCCTCCAGGGAGCGCGGCTGGCTCGAGCCCCGTGCACGCGGCGGGAGTCGTCGGGGTCCACGAGGCACATGAGCGGTGCAGCCCTGCTTAGTGCTCTGTAACTGTAACATGTGTTAATTTAATGCAAGAGTAACTGGCCGCTTGCCGCCGCTGCCAGCCGCGAGAGGGAGGAACTGTTACCCAAACTCTTTTCCGCATATCCATTTTAATTACGGTGTGCTATTCAGAGGCCATCAAATAAACAGAATCCCACGCGAGAGGCGGGCGTGCTGCCCGGTGATTCAAAAATTGCCCTGAGGAATTAAGGCCAAACAGAATGTGTGCGTCGCCATTTTCTTATTTACCGCCCTGAATACCAAACAGGACCCAAAAATAAGGGTGCTCTCTTGTGTTTGGACATAACATGTATGCTTTAACGGGAGTATGAAGAAATGCGGACTGCTCTGCAGGAGAGCTGGAATGAGTAGTGGCTAAACGACCCACGTTACTGCTGGACCAGCAGTGGTTCAATTAAAAGGTATACCTTCTTTGCCTCTTTTGGTAGCGTGGGCCAAAGGCTACAAGGTGGGGTGTAAACTGATAACAGTAGCAACCCAAACAGCAAAACAGCAATAGTACAAACATTCCAAAATGAAAGGATGTCTAATCAAGGTCACTGGTGTAATGGGGGCCCTGCATCCTCTGTGGTGCTGGTGTAGCACCTGTTCTAGGAGGGGGCCCCACTGGGAGTAAATAAGATGAAAATAATATGTGTTCAAATATATTTTTTCAAAGTGTTTTCTTTTTAATTCACTCTGTCTTTTTTTTATTGGTTTGGCTGAATAGTTCAACCTTTCAAACAGTGTAGTTTACATCATCACAAAAATTCATACATTTTAAATACATTTTAGATCTGAATAAAACTAGTTAGAATAAATAAGAAAAGGTAAAATTGGATATATACAAATGTGTAGATTTACAAACTCTTGCATTCTTAGCTTAATTGCTCAGGGATCACATAGTTAACAAACTGAACCAACACAATTTGGACAGAGGAGTTCATACTGGTCAATAAGTAATTCCAAATTTTTTCATTAGGATACTCCATATAAAAATTACATTTTGCATGGAAAAGTTTGTACCTCACACATTTCAGAGCAGGGCACTCAACCACTAAGTGGCATAATGTCTCGATTGTTTGGCAATTGAGGCAGTATCTACAAAAGGTTTGATCTTGAGGCACCAGATGCCTCCTTCCCAAGATCTGTCTTGTTAAACACAGGTTTAGCCGAATGCGCATCAACTGGGTTCTCACATAACTTGAACGACATTTAATTAAATATGACTCTGTACAGCGCATTTTTTTATGCGAGTACTTTACCAAGTCGCAATCCACATATTCTAGGCATTGTTGGCGCGTGTTTATCCAGTCATAATGATGCAGTTTTAATTTTGCCTTAGTTGGATTCATCAACAATAATTCTATTGAAATGTCAGCCTTAACTAGTATGTCTAGTACACACTCAGACCATTTCCCCGGAAGTTTCAAATTGGAGGTTATCAAATGATTAGCCAACACACCCAAAATATTGTGGGAAGGCGCACCAATTAAGCATTTCCGATAGAATGAGCAAAATTTCCATAATACTTGACAGTATACGGAAATTAGTCCTAGTTCATAACGAATCATTGGGCTTGGGGTCGACTGCGGCAATCTCAACACACCCTTCCAAAACTGAGATTCAAGACGATCCCAAAAGGTTCTTGACTTTGGCGTTACAGTCTTTGCCCCATAGATCAAAATGGGTGTCACTTTTTGCTGGAAAAAGGCAATTACATGAGTTAGTGTGAACTTGCCGTATTTAAACAGTAAGATTTTGGCTTGCGATGTTAACGAGCGATTTTTTGCATCAAGTGTTACACGATATATATCATCGTTCAATACTTCTGAAAATGGGAGACCCAGGTACTTGTATTGTTGTACTACGAGTAACTCTTGATTATGCAAAGACCAAGTAAATCTACAGGTTTTTTTGATTGCTGTTTTGTGACACACTACAACTTGAGTTTTTTCGAGGTTAATAATTAAATTGTTCTCAATAACATACTCCTGCAATTTGTTTAAGAGATTTTGAAGGCCATAAGGTGAACATGACAATAATACCAAATCATCGGCGTAGAGCAACCATGTAACTTTCTGATTACCTAGCTTAGGTGAATCGGAGATTGTACTCTGAAATTTCATACCAATGTCTAACAGAAAGAAATTGAATAATGTAGATGCAAGGATGCACCCTTGCTTTAGGCCTCGCTCAGTTGCCATAGTAGCTGTAAGGAACCCCTCTAAAGATAATCTTACCTGCAAGGAGGTGTGGGAGTGCAAAAGTTTTATTAATGTGAGAATTGAAGGGGGACACCCATGCTGATGAAGTTTTTGGAAAAGAAGTTGCTGATCAATTGAGTCGAATGCGATACTGAAGTCGACAAAGGCAACATAGAGATTGCGATTTTCATTAACATATTTTTGTTTGATCAGATTAAGTGCGAGCATGTTTGGAGAAGTGCCAATTCCTTTAACAAAACCAGACTGAAATGGATCCCTTTTGAGTTCACGCTGCGTCCATTCGTTAAACTCTCGCAAAATGATCCGACAAAACAATTTGCCTGGCGCATCTAGTATAGCAATCGGACAGTAACTTTGAGGCCGCTGACAATAACCTTTCTTAAACAATGGTACAATTATAGAATGTCTCCAGGTAGCAGGAATAGTTTGTGTAACAATAATATTTTGAAAGATCTGAAATAAGACCTCTGCCCATAGATTCGGATTACGCTTGAATGTTTTATTCGAAAGCCCATCCAGTCCTGGGGCATTAGACTCACTCAGTGTTGAAATAATGTGCAGTATGTCACCTTTGGTGAAATTAAGATGGAATGGCATAATTTCACCAAAGTGTGGCCCCACAAGGGATGCTGTAGGTCTTGCATAGATTCTGGTGAAATGTTCAATCCAACTTTTTTCAGATACATTATGCGACTGTATCAGAGCTTGAGGGTTGGATGAAACTAAATTTAGTGTGGTCCACATCTGAGCTGTATTTTGATTGCGTGTCATAAATAACATATTCTCTCCATCCTTTTGAAAGAGGGTTGCTCGGTAGGAGCGCATCCAGTTTCGATATTTTGTTTTGATTCGAGTCAAAGCTGGAGTTCTATATTGGAGAGGAAGAAGATTAGCTTTTCGCTTTTGTGCACGATACTCAGTTTTTTTCTTTTTTACCAATATATCAAATACGTGATTTCTCATAGTTGTTTGTCGTTTGGAATTTTGAACCCTTGGGACAAAGTCCTGCATGAGGTCATAATAGCAAACGTTTGGATGAGAGATGCTTAGTCATGAGTGGGTAAATGCTGCCACTAGTGAACTGGTGTAGCGCTGTATTGTTGCGTCACACCACTTAATTCGATTTAGCTGAGAATTTGCACTGAACACTTCAGAATAAGTTGCTATATGCTTTAATGGTGTTGCCAAAGAAGTTGTCCAGTGACTAGTTAAAAGCAGGTGATCACTGTCACTTCGAGGCAAGACCTTAAAAGTTACCCCACTCATAAACAAATTTGAGTCAACATATATGTAGTCAATAATAGCTCTTCGCACACCTCTTTGCCAAGTGTGACTTGGTGGAACATCTCCTTCACAAGCTCCATTTAACATATACAAGCCCCATGAAAACATCAAGTCTACCCATTGAATTATTCTAGAATTTTCCGATGGGGCTCTTACAGAGAAAAGATGCACATTGAGGTCACCAGCAATTATAGTATGTGAAATTTCTGGAGACATCACAATAAAGTCCAACATACAGATCATCTCCTTAAAAAAAAAGTTCATCAGAAAAGGTGGGATGGTTCCAATAAATATGACTTAAAGCATACAATATTGAGCAAACAGAGATTATAGTTAGTTGCATAAATGCATTTGGAGAATAGGTTGACATAAGTTCAGTGGTGGGACTAATTTTGATGGCAGTTAAAAGACCAGACATCGGGTGACCTTTTTCGCCCCGTACTGCAGGGGTTATGTCCTTGCCAAACGGGGGAATTGGAGAGCATGGTTTCCTGCAACATGATTATGTCAAACTGATTGAGTTCTGTATTGTAGTTGTTAAACACATGGGAGTGACCACAAGGGTTCCAGGAGGCAAGTAGTATTGACTTAGTTGGTAATTGTTGGCTTAGTTAACTGTTTGATACACAGTTGCATTTACACTTACATTGAGATGCACACTCTCCATTTCCTGAATTAATTACTGCAACAATCTCCTGTGAGAGGTCCCTGGGTGGTTCATTAGTCAATGACAAGCCGCGGATAATCAAAAAGCCCATGTCAAAAAGTTGATTTTTGGCAAACCATATAATATTGCAAACTAAACGAGATCGCAGCTTCAGGCAACTGATTGTTAAAATGTTTTTATCAATTAATTCTACTTGTTCAATATCAGCTGAACTCACATCCTCTAGCTCATCTATATCAGAAAAAATCTCAAGAATACTTTTCCTGTTTAAGAGGAATTGTGGGTGAGGGGCTGGACGACATCCAATAATTAGTGAATTCAAATTATGATCCCTTGCCAAAGGTTTAGGTTGTTTTTTTCTCAAGGGCAAGTACTTGCTGGGGTTCGACTATATGTTGCGCGATACTCGGTTGATTTTTTGGTAATAGTGCTCGCACCATTTCGGCTATTTCTAGCCCTTGACCCTCCAATATATCGTTCTCAATTCTGTTTTTCTGGTTTGGATTACCACCTCTTCTAAATTCCTCACCAGAGTGATTTGCTTTAAGGACATTGGCACCAACCTTACAGCAATCATTCAGTGATGGTAGATTGTGATCCTTAGGGTTAGTTTCAGAGGACACATGTGGTACGGAGACTATTTGCTTAGCTCCCAATATGGGAACTTGCACAAAATTAACCATGTAGGCTTCAACCGCCCTTTTGATTTCTGCTTGTCTAGAGGCTTGCTCATTAGGGACAATTAAATTGGTTGACTCACTAGAAGAGACAATAGTGGTCGTAGGGGAGATCACCGGTTCAGTAGATATCGAAGGGCGATGACTCTCAATAGCTTCCACTAGACCATCTAAAGGCGAGTGAGGTAAAGGGTAATTTACATTTCCTCCTCTCGCTCTCCGCTTTTGGTTTAAAAGAACATATTTTTTTGTAATGGCAATAGAAGTCTTGTTGTTTTTTTGACTTGGGGTAGTAAGTGCATTAATAAACTGTTTTGCAGAGTTTGAAACATCCCCTTTTCTGATCTTTATATTTTTAGATTTCTTTTTTTCTGGAGCTATTATTATTTTTTGATTTGGTTTACCTAGATCTTGGTTTATAGGTTTTAAAGCGGGCGTTCCGCTCTTGGCGGGTTTAGCAAAAATTGTATAAATTGGCTTACTGCTTGGCTCTACACAAGATGGCGAGGGGTTCAGATCTCCATTCACAGAAGCCATTGGGTCAAGAATAATTGTTTTGGAAAAAGGGCACTGCAAAAGAAATGTCATGAACTTCCAAATTAGAGACGGTCCCCTCTCGATGTTGACCAGCATTAAAAGGAGATGAAGCCTTATCGTAGTGCTTAATTCTAATGGGGGAAGTAAATTTAGATTCAACCGATGAACGTCTTTTGGATTCGGCAATTGGACTGAGGCTTGCCATGCCATAATCGAAGCAATCTGTACACTTTGTGTATTTAACTTTTCATTGAGTGATTCGAACAATTTCACTAGTGTGTTCATAGTTCTGTTCATGGCTTCTAATGCTAGGCCCACAATTCTGTTACCCATCTGAGGGGACTGCAAGCCTCTAGGAGTTATTTCCCTAATTTGAGATTCTCTGTTTATTGTATGCCTTGGAGTGGGGTCAAGGAATGAAGAGGAGGTGTTAGACCTTTCGATGCTAACATTAGAAAACATTTTTTGGGAGAATGATAGTTTTTCTGAAATGGTTTGTGCCGAATAGCTAGTATGCATGGAGTCTAAATCAATTACCGCTACATCTGTTAGATCTTTGTTAAGGTGTTTGTGTTCAAGAGTCTGACCACTTGTTGGTATTGTAATTATGTCATTTGAAATTATATTATTTGAAATAGCCAAATGCAGCATTTCACACTCAGACAATTGAGGAGGCAGGTCAGTTAACACTACTGTTTTTGGGCAATCATCTCCTTCATCAGCATGACATTTTCCCACCTGGCTAACAGGGTGCAACAGGTTCATACCTCTTGTTGAATGGCCCAAGTAACAGTTACGAATGTCTGCTGTAGTTGAGTCCTTTAATGATTTTGCTGGAGGCGGACACGAGGCCAACTGTTTTGGAGTGGAACAATTTCGAGAAAAGAAACTTTTTAGAGATTTAGTCTGTCCCTTCGATTGTAAGGGGTTAAATTCATCTGTTGCAGATTTTACTGGCATTCCAGTCCGTAGTGAATATAGTGGCTGAGTCATTTTCCAACCAAAATAGCAGCTAGCAACTCAGTAGTTATAGAATAGCTGAGTGAATAAACACTGCAACAATAATAATCAAGGCAGTGAGTTCTACGGCGAGTCCCGAGCGACGCCGCGGCGAAGCGGCAAAGCGGGACTCACCGGGACTCCTTCGGTGCGCGCGCGTGTGATAATTTATACACACACCCACTAAAAGTGGCAGAAAGCCTAAACAAAGAGAAGAAATATTGGTGAGGTGAATGCTCGTCTTAGTTTAAACAGGCTGATAGTTATTTCAAGGTGCCTTCACCTTATGGGAGGTGCAGTCCAAAATCACAACGTAATCCAAACAGGCAGCAGGGTCCAACAGGCGATACTGTGCGGCAAAAGCGGGACTTACCGGGACTCCTTCGGTGCTCGTGCGCGGTTAGCGCACGTGTGATAATTTATACACACACCCACTAAAATTGGCAGAGAGCCTTATGGGAGGTGCAGTCCAAAATCACAACGTAATCCAAACAGGCAGCAGGCTCCAACAGGCGATACTGTGCGGCAAAGCGGGACTCACCGGGACTCCTTCGGTAACAGAAATAATTTCTTTATGAAGGCAGAGTGAAAACAAAAATAAACTTTCTTTTGGAAGTCCGAAGGCTGCTCCGCCCCATGACATGGAAGACCCCAGGCTGGAGGTCTCCATGTCATGGGGTGGAGGAGCCTTATGACTTCAAAAAGAAATAGTTTATTTTTTAAGTCACTCTGCCTTCATAAAGAAATTATTTCCGTTATGTTCGGTCCTTAACGGAAATCATTTCTGTATTAAGTCAGAGTGACTTCAAAAGGAAACAATTTCTTTTTGAACTAATAGGGCTCCCCTCAACCCCATGACATGTTCGTGTGTGAGTGTATTTTGAAAGGGTGTACACTTAAATGTGTAGGTGGCTGCCTGTGTGAGTGTATGGTGCAAGGGTGCACACAAATGTATGAGTGGCTGGGTGTGTGTATTTGCGTATACGGTGAAAGGGTGCACATTTAAATGTATGGGTGGCTACCTGAGGGGGCCTGCATGGTGAAAGGGTGCACACTTAAATGTGCGGGTGGCTGCTTGAGTGTGCCTGTATGGTGAAAGGGTGCACAATTAAATTATGGATGTATGCGTGTGTGTATATGGTGATTGGTGTGTGTGCTTGTGTTCAGGGGTGCAACAATAACTACATTACAGGGGGCTAATCCTTCAAATGTTGGGAGAGGCGCTAACATCCCGGGCGGTTGCGGAGGGGTACACTTATTTGTGTAGGGGCATCTAACTTCTTTGCGCATTTTAATGAGACTATTCTAGTGCAGTTTCAATGTTACAAGCAGTTAACTCTCTCCTTTAAGTCAGAAAGCACCGACCTATGGACTGCTGTGACAATTAGCGGTCTCCTGTTCCCTCTTTACCCTTCCAAACACTCCCCTGGCATGCAAGTAGTAAACCCACATCACAGATTAAATTGCCTAAAAAATGTGGCATTTGAATGCAGGTAGTAACAGTGAAATGCTCTATATTAGTAATTGCTGGGCCCCTGTTGACGGTGAAACCCAGGTGCCGTTTAGCATCTGTGTCCTGTTCTGTCCAGCAACTGCTCTGAAGGTCAGCCAGATTGAGTCAACATAGCCCAACATTTCAGGGGGGGAGTGCTGAAGCCCAGTCAACTCACTAGTGTTACGCCACTACTTGTGTTTAACGCCTTGATTACTTATTGGTAATTGTCATTACTCTAAGCCCTGTTCTTCCTCGTCCCTACACTTGTGTATGATGCAGTACTTGTGTATGAGGCACTTTGCCTCATACACAAGTACTGGGATGAGGTAGAGGTACATGGAGGTAATGCCTGACTTAGCTACCTGTAATCTCCATAACTCCTAGTCCCACTCTTCCTCATCCCAGTACTTACTATGAGACAAGGAGCCTCATACGTAAGTCTGGGACAAGGAAGAGGGACGTGAAGGTAATTCCTGGCCAAGGAGCTGATTTTGGAGGTTTGGGGTAGGGGGTGGGACGGAGTGGGGATTTGTGTGGGGTGGCATTGTGTGATAAATCATAATGGTTGTCCATGTCCATGCTAAGCAGGCATGATATGTGGTATTAGTGGCTAGAGAGGCATTTTGGTCCAGCCAGTTTAGTCATTCCATAGTTTGGTATGACTTTTTTTTAACTGCACATTTCTGATAAAGCAGTCCTGCTAGGAGTAATTACCTGGCTAGACTGGCATTTGGGTGCTGCCAGTCTAGCTGTTTCTTACTGCGGCATTGTATATTTTTCTGGGCATCTGTGATAAAATTATATGATATGATGTAAGTCATTTAACAAGACAAGAAAAGGGAGGGAAGATAGAGGGATGACAAGACAAACAATCCTACGAGGCCTTGTGTCATTCAGATCGTACAAGTGTGAGAACGAGAAATGCAAGGGGAAAAGGAGGGAGAAGTGCAAGGAAGAGGGCAGGGGAAAACAGGGCAGTAATGCTCTGAGTAAGTGCACCCAGGGCAGCACAGCTCTGGGTAGTGCAAGGAGAACAAGGAAAGGTACAGTTACAGCCCCTAAGTGTGTGGTAGGCCCGGAGGCAGTGGAAGGGTGACTGAACAAGGAATAGCCTGGACTCAGTGAGACTCTGAGGGTAGCCAAGTAACCAGTCGGTAACGCACACAGGTAGGTCAGCAGGGGATGGAGAGAGAGAAAGCAGAGGAGAAGAGGAACGTTTTGAGCTGCTTCCGGAACTTCAGGTGGTCCACTCAAATTTGAGTGGGGCAGGGACCCATTCCAGAGGGAGGCACCTGCAGAGGAGCGACATCTACCCCTCTCTCTGCCTGGAGAAGCGTCTAACCCTTAGAGAGTTTGTTTATGTTTATGTTTATTCATTTATATTGCGCGCCAGAACCGAAGGTATGAGGGCGCAGGTGCAGCAAGGTTATTCTCAGCTTGGTTACAGTGCTGTACAGTAATTTACAGAGTGTACATAGGTAATGCAGTTGCAGTGAATACAGTGATATACAGTTTACAAATATACATATGTACATAGTTTACAAAGGTGAGGTCAGTTATCGGTAGTTATTCTTTAACCACTGAATGTAGTTACGTCTAAAGTGGGGGTAGGTTTGAGGTTTCCTTAAGGAGGGTGGCAGGAAGTTCCAGTGTTGGGCTGCTTTCACCTGGAAGCTGTTGCCACCCATTTTGGTTTGTTTTAACCTGAGAACTGTAAGCAGGTTTGCATTGGTGGTTCTGGTAGGTCTGTTAGGGGTGCATCTTATTATTCTGTCGGCTAAGTAGCGAGGGGCTGCATTGTTGAGGCATTTGTGTGTTAATGAGGCAACTTTGAGCAAGATTTTGTCAGTGGTGCTAAGCCAATTATGGGTTCTCCTGATGTTAGAGATGTGTTCTCTCTTGGGGATGCTAAGCGCTGCTCTGAGAGCATTGTTTTGCAGAGTCTGGATTTTATTAGTAACCTGTTTATTGGCTCCTACCTAAAGGGCGTTACAATAGTCCAGTTTTGAAAGTACAAGGGCTCTGGCTAAGGTGATGCAGTTCTGGGTAGATAGGAAAGGTTTGGCAGCTCTTATAAGCTTACATGTGTAGGCTGTGGAAGAGGCCATGGAGCTAACCTGTTTATGGACGGAGAGGGAAGAGTCTAGGTAGATTCCTAGGGTTTTCACTTCTTTGGCTACCTTGATGGAATTGCTGTAGCCAGGATGTCAATATGGTCCTTGATGGTCTGGATGAGCAGGGGAGCACCTGTCTGGACGACACTTTCATAGATCAGACTTGTCTAGAAACCTTGTCAGGTGTTGTCAGAGAGAAAGAGGGGAAAGGAGGAGGAGATGTAGAGATGGCCAAGGGGGGGGTTGAGAAAGGAAGAGGGAGATGAAGAGGAGATAGAGGATAGGATGTCCTGAGTTATAGCAGAGAAGTGAGAGGCCAGAGCCGTACGGAGGGCCTGAGAGGGAACAGCAGAGGCAGAGATCGCAACTGGATTGGCCAGTTTCTTGCAGATTTTAAAGGGATTGGCTGAGTTGTTAAAGGCTGCAGTGACCCGGGCTTGAATGTGTGCTCTCTTCTTGATGAGTGTTATTGCTTCGACTGGCATTTTGGTGCAATCAGTCTAGGTCTGTCTAAATGCGGCCTGGCATGCTTTACTGTAATGTTATTACGTGTCTGCACTGGTATACATTGTGCAGGCAGTGGGGCTGTTGGTGACTTGCATGTTTTGGACTGGTGTTACCCTAGAAAGCAATTGCAAACACTCTGACATTTCAGCCAATTTTTCTCAGAAAGTGTGCTGTATATTGCATTAAAACCCATATTTATGTCTTTCTCCTAGTACAGTGTTCGACATACCCCTTCAGTAGCACATTTGTGCGTATTGTGCAAGTGGGATAATCTAGGCCGGCCCAGATTGTGGCACGACCCATGATTTGTTGCCGAGTTGGGGGGGCCGTCAGCATGGCTTGCAGGGGGGCCCCCACCTTTTGTGTTACGCCACTAATCAAGGTTCAATGAACATGTAGACGTTTAATTAAACAATAAACTACAAACAACTAACTAAAAATATTGGCAGAAATACAGCCCTGTAAAGAAATACGGGTAAAATGCACACTGATGTATAATAGCATCTGGGTAGATAAACAGGATGTTCAGGCACTTAATTGGCACAATGTTAATATTCAAGAATGTTTTAGAAAAAAAAGGCGGAGAAGGGGGCTTAAAGATCATTATGGTCCCAAAAGTGGATCAGGGGGACAGAGCCTCTTTACAGTACCTTATTTCTTTGTGTTATTCTGCTGAAAAGCATTAAACCGGGCTTCAATACACATTCCTACAGTTGAGCCGGCCTCAGGACGGTGTCGATATGGTGTTCTTTGTTGATCAAGTTGGCGCTTGAGGCGATGTAAGTCGATGGATCCCAAAAAGTTGGAATGGGGTTGGCATGCAAAACAATAGCTTCCAGGGGCTCGAGTCAGGTTAAGTCAGGTCTTAATGAGGTTTTTTTGGATCGAGCTGATGCTAAGGATGCAGTGAATTGGATGCTACCACAGTGGTGAGTTGCCGCTTCAGTCGCGGTGGTGGCGCTCTTTACTGGTGCATCCAGACAGCTCGAACAAGTAGGCAAGATGCTTGCCCAAACTAGCAACATAGGCACTGTGTCAGCTGAAAGGGTGTTGAGCATGGCTGAAGGGGCTACAAGGTTTACTGGGCAGTAGAATAGGATTCCAGCTACTTTTGAACATCTGATATCTGAATCCAATCCGGAGTTCAAACACAAGGTGAGTTCTTCTGTGGCACTCCCATTCTGTGGTGTGTATTCTAAAGATCACCCTGGCTAGTTAGAAATAGCGTTCTTCTAAAGTGACAGGTTATGGTGATGGTATCAGCAACTGCAGTGATCACAGAGCAGGGCTTCCCTCGACCAATTTACGGCTGATATTGTGCTTATGCTACCATGATTGATTTATAGTACGTGGGCCTCAAAGCATGTTCCCCTTCCCAACTCATTGTCAAAGCAATTTACTTACCCTCAAAACCTGACAGTTTACTCATGGGTTCTGCAGCCTATCCACGTCACTTATAGTGTAGCTTCCGAATGCACATATAGGGATCGAGAGAGACAAAACAGGAAGGCTTCAGAAAGAGGCAAAATGCAACATATATCACAGTGCTGTTGATAAGCTTTTCACTGTTGCAATATTTCTCGGAGTCAAGAACGGGCCACTGTTGTATATAAAATGTGTTTTATTTACAGTCATAAATCCTCAGTATATCTCGTTGATTCAACACATTGTTCAAAAGGATGTATGTGATTTTTCGAATATATTTGTCCTACTGGATATTTCACTGAATCCATTTCACTGTACAACCAGATCGTTTTTGCTTCTTTTTTTTAATGCCAGAGAGACCACCCGCAAAGGCCCTTCACCCCTCCCCACCCTAACGTATACCCTTACCCCAAACCCCACCTATTATGCATTACACATATACCATTTCCCCTACCTTTTTCGGTGAAATATATTTGGTGAAATCACATTAGGGGAAATGGTATTCAAAGAAATCTACGGTAATGGTTCAAAATCCATTTGTCATCTTCAATGACCTTCATTAAATCTCGCTAGTTGTTCACAATCATTTTCAAACACATCTGTTTGGCAAATAACAAGCCAATTCCAAATTGGGGGTTGATTCATATTTCCAATACAAAAGCCCTGTCCATCCTTTATCCTTTAATTTAAGCAAAAAGCACAACACTTCTAAGATCCAAATCACAATGCCCAATTCACTAAAGCAATATCGTCTGGCCCAATATTATGTAAAAGTACTCAAACCTAGTTCTACTATTTTCCAAACTAAACCAAATACTCAAATCAATAATGCAATCATATGCATTTCAAAAAAATGACCATATTCAAAGCAATACAAATATTCACATTATCAAAAAAACCAAAGACCAGAATTGCACAGTATTTAATCAGCCGCCGACAACCCGACGCCCTTGCTGGGCCTACGTTCTACATTAACCCTTTGCGGCAACAAACTCTCGTCATCTATGTTCACCGCCTGCCCGCCTCATCTTCGCAGGAAGAGCACCGCAAGAACTGCAGCTGCTGCCTCGACAATATTGTTTTCTTTTTCTTCAAGAAATCTCGATGATCCGTGTCTCCTGCCTTAAAGGGACTTCACTCAAGAAGGATCCATAGATGACCCATCGAAGAACTCTGCTAAACCAGGTACATTGGGGTAGTAGAACATTTGTAGAAGGAAACAAGACTGCTAAACAATATATGGACTTCGCTTGTCAATATACCTTATTTACAGGTTGCCGCGGTGGGGGCATCCTCACACAGAACTGTGTCTTTGGTAGGGACAAGTATTCTGCCAATTGTTTAACCATTTGATTCCTTCATGCATCTGGAGTTCGTTCAGACTTGTATGTCATTGCAACTGTCAGCAGTTGGTGCATTTTAAAAGAGTCAAGGGTGAATTGTGGTACCACATACATATTGTACATATTTATCATGTTAGTATTGCCTCAGTACAAAGTGTGTTATTGTTTGTGTATATATTCTGAACATTATTTATATAAAGAACTGTGTTATCAATAACATAGCGTGTGGACATTCCTTCTTTCCTACGTGTTGGCTTGGGGACTACACTGTACTTAAAAACCAGCCCGCATCACCTCCTCAGCGCTTAAGCCTTGATTGCTCGTCCATTGCTACCCTATAGATAATCTTGTGAAATGGCAAAACGAGTGGGTAGATAGCACCAACCTGATGTCAACTTGCGCCCAAAAATAGTTATTTGCGGAGAGAAGGTCAGGGTGTCGCAGTTTCAGGAGGAACAGAGGTTATTACCTATTGCACCATGAAAAGTCTCTCTAAAAATGTGGAGTAATTGCCATTGTTAATAAATATGCCATTTCTTCCTTGTGATGTTTTCTTTTTCTTTTCTTTCTTATCTTTCTCCACCCTTTTCAATCCATCCCCTTTCCCCACTCTTCCTCTCTGTCCATCATCTTATGATTTATCAATCTGACAATGATTAATTGATCAACATGTTATTTTACCACCAAATTTATGATCAATAGTATTCATTTGTTAGCCCTTGTTTGAAAAAGGCAATGCTGTACTTGCCGAAACACGTGTCACCTATGGGCAAAAATGCTAAGTGTGGCGCAGAATCAATCTTTGGGGGGGGCTCCATTAATTCTATAGAGAATCTTGGCTGGAGTTCTCTGTTTGTTTATTGATTTGTAATGCGCACCAGACCCTTAGGTAACTGGGCACTACAGCATACAAGGTTACTTCAAGCTTAGTTACATAGAGAGGAAAGAGATACATGCATGTAGGCAGTACATAATCAGCGATATTAGCTAATGACTATACATAACATACATAAATATACATAGGGAAAGATACAGGAAGGAGCAGAGGTTCAGGTGATAGAAGGGTACACGGTGCATATGTTAGTCAAGGAGGTCGTTAGAGTGTAGCCATGTGAGGATGTTACGTCTAAAGCTGTAGTAAGATTGACCTTTTCTTTTTTTTTTAAACTTCTTTTTATTATTCAGCGTGGCAGCAAAACACAGGCGAACAGCATGAGGCGTTACAACATGAATACCGTATACATAATGTAGGTGCGCAGAGGTTATTTCACATAATATCACAATCAATGGGTGCAATCACAGCATGGATTGGGGAACAGAAGCCCGCGACAGGGGTGAGGACCCGGGCAGGTGGGGGGAAGAGGGCGGGGGGAGGTATCCGGTGCCGCGATTAGATCGGACATGTAAGAGCGGAACTTAAGCCATACATTTCTAGGTCTGGAGTGGGCAGGTTGTATATGGGACCAGGCTTCCTCAGAGTCCGAGGCCCAAGTAACAGCCCTCAGCCATTGAGCGTGAGTGGGAGGCGAGGGGCGAAGCCAACAAAGCAGGATGGAGAGCACCGCCAGCAGGAGGCAAAGGCCGGCTAATTTTTTGGAATCACGGGAAAGGCCTGGGAGATCATGAAAGAGACATACCAACGGGGAAGGAACAATGGGATGGTCGAGAACCGCAGACATTGTCGAGCAAACTGCCTCCCAAAACTGTGAGAGGCGAGGGCAGGACCAAATCATGTGGATGTAGTCAGCATCGTCTTGATAGCATCTAGGGCAGCTGGAAGGGTGATCCCTGGACATGCGATGTAGTCTGATCGGGGTGTAGTGAAACCTATGTAGTACTTTGAATTGAATGAGTTTAAGACGGGAGTTAAAGGACACTCGATGTGTACGCTCGCATAGATGTGCCCAGCGCTCGTCCGACATTTCAACACCCAGGTCTACCCCCCACACACACTTCAGTTTAGTGAAATCTGGGACAGATCTGGATTGCAACATTGTGTATAACCTAGAGATTTTACCTCTTGTGGGCCCAGGGCAGGTGAGCTCTTCAATAACCGGGTCGTCCGGGGGCAGCGCAGGGAACGTTTGGTAATGACGTTTGAGGGTTCTGCGGAGGGATGCGTATTGAAGCCATGCACCCTGGTCACTCCTCAGGGGCAACGGGAGATCGGGCCATTCAACAAATATACCCTGGTCAAACACATCACGCAGCAGCTCGTAGCCTGCGTCCGCCCAGCGGCGAACCGTGCCCGGTGGGACTTGCGGGACCCCCGGGAGGAAATTCCAGAGAGGGAGGTTACCGTGAAAGGCGTAAGTAGTTTTGACTAGTTTCCACATCTTCGCTAGAGCAATGGAAGTGCAGGCGACCGGGCTCTGTGAGTCCAATACCAAGGGGGCGGGTTGTATCACCAAGGAGCGGATATCCCGGTCGCAAACCGCAAGCTTCTCGAGTCGAACATGCGGGGGAGGGTCAATTGCATTAAACCAGTGAGAAGTATATTGGATTTGGGATACCAGCCAGTATTTGAGAAAGTTAGGGGCACCGAAGCCCCCGTTAGAGATGGGAGTGGATAGGGTGTCAATTTTAAGGCGGACCGCACCCGAGTGCCAGAGAAAGGAGTTCACAGTGCGAGTCAAGTCCTGGAAGAAGCCCCCCCCGGCCACAAGGGTATGTTAGTGAACCTGTAAAGCAACTGGGGTAACACCACCATCTTCAATAGCCCTATCCTGCCTGCCAGGGAGATCGGGAGCTTGGACCAGGCCCGGATCTTAGCCGTCAGGTGTGTGAGGTACTTCTGATAGTTTTCCTGGAAGGTCAGCGCCTGTTGGCGCGTCACCACTATACCCAAGTAGGTAAATGTGGACTGAGCCCATGTGAAGCCCAAGGTATCAGGAGGAGGGAGAGTGCATTCTGTGAGTGGAAAGAGAATGGATTTTGAACAATTCACTTTGAGGCCAGAGACTCGACCGAACCGAATGATGTCCTCCAATATTGAGGGTAAGTTGATGGAGGGAGAGCGCACAAACAACAATGCATCATCCGCATATAGGGACACTATGTCCGACTGGCCCCCAGTACGGAGGCCTCTGTGAGCATGAAGTTGGCGGAGCATATCAGCGAAGGGCTCTATTGCTATAGCGAAGATCAAGGGAGAGAAGGGTCACCCCTGTCTCGTCCCCCTGGCGATCTCAAAGAGGGGGGAGCAGTGGTCGTCGGTGCGGACCCTGGCCACCGGGGAAGAGTAAAGCAATCTGACCCAGGAGAGAAAGGAGGGGCCGAATTTGCAACTATCGAGAACCCGCCATAGGTACCTCCAGGCGACCGAGTCAAACGCCTTTTGCATGTCGAGGCTGACAGCCACTGCCTGCGTGTCGGGACTGATTCTGTTAATTATATTAAATAGGCGCCTCAGGCTCAAAGAGGTGGAGCGACCAGGAATGAAACCCGCCTGATCTGGATGGATGATAGATGGCAGGAGGGGAGCCAACCGGAGCGCCAGAGCCTTGGCATATACCTTGACGTCACAATTTATGAGTGAAAGCGGCCGGTATGAGCCACATTGCAGGGGGGGTTTACCTGATTTAAGTAGTACTGTGATTGTGGCCTCCCGGAGTGAAGGGGGGAATACACCGGACTTCACAGACTCCTCCCAGAGAGCTAGCAAGTGAGGAAGCAGCTGTGACTTAAAATGCTTATAAAATTCGACCGGAATACCGTCTGAACCGGGGGCACACCCCGAGGATAAGGAGTCAATAGCGTCCGACAGCTCCTCCAGTGTAAGGGGGGAGTCGAGGGAGGCCGCGGCTTCCGGGGACAGGGCTGAGAGAGGGAGGGCATTGAGAAAGGAGTCGATCTCCGCCACCGGCACCTCATCTGAGTTAGAGTATAGGGTTTCGTAAAATGTGAAGAATTCCCTGTTGATGTCTTGCGAGGAGACAGCCATGGAGCCGTCAGGTCTCTCGACCCCGATTATGTGTGGGGACCTCGTCTCATGATGGATGAGACGTGCTAGAAATCGACCAGGGCGCTCCCCCTCCCCATATCTCCTCGCCATGCCAGGACTATCCAAAAACCTTTGTTCGCGATCCGCGAGGGATCGAAACGTGTCCAATTCTGACCCTATGTCAGCCAGGTTGCCCGGGGTGGAGTGAAGTGAGCATGTAGCTTCCAGGGTAGAGAGTCTGGATTCACTAGCAGCAAGATCCCTCCGGATTGACTTCAGGACCCCATTCTCTTTGGACAACGCAATCCCTCTGATATAAGCCTTAAATGACTCCCATAGAGTGGCCTGGGTCGCTACCGAGCCCGTATTAGTCTCGAAGAATTCCTCAATCGACCGCTCGAGCTCGGAGCAGAACTCCAGATCCAGTAAGGACAGGGGTTTCAGCCTCCAGTTACGTGTCCGGCCGGGATCGGGACCCCAACCGATGGTCACAGTGACTGGAGAGTGGTCAGACAGGGTTCTGCGGAGGATCATTAGCTGTATAACGCTCTTAACCAGTTTGTTGAAGATCACCCATCTGTAAATGCGGGAATAGGAGTCGTGGACTGAGGAGTAAAAAGAGAACACACAGGAGTCCGGATAGAAGAATCTCCACGCGTCCACCATGGCGAGACGGGGCAGGGATGATAGTGCAGCATAGGCTGCCCTAGAGAGTAGACGGGGCCTGGATCCAGATCTGTCCAGGGCCACATCGAAAATCGTGTTGAAGTCGCCCCCCCAAAGGATGGGAACCAGGGGGAAGCCTTCAAGGAAGGACATGATCTGTACATAAAAATCCGGGTCATCTAGGTTAGGGCAGTAAATGTTCATCAGGACCACCTCCCTGTGTTGAAGTGTAGCATGGAGCAGTACATATCTGCCTTGAGGGTCTATTTGTGAGGAAATAAGAGAAAACTTGAGGCTCTTGTGAATGAGGGTCATGACCCTGCGGCTTTGGGTAGAGAAATCGGTAAAGAATCTATGGGGACCCCAGGTTTTGGCAAAACGCATACACTGTTCCGCGCGGGCATGTGTCTCTTGTAGAAACAAAATCTTGGACCCATGACGCTCGGTCTGCAGCTGGAGCTGTCTCATCTTCTTATAATTTCCCAACCCACGGACGTTCCAGCTCATGAAGGTCAGGTCACTCTTGGTCACAGATACAGTGGTGATCGAAAAAGAACAAATGTCAGTACCCTACGGGCCAGTTTCACGGCCCTGCAGCACCAAGTCCTGAGCACCACCTCGCGGCTTGCCGTCGCTGCCAACGCCAACTTTTTAACAACAAAAACCCTGACATGACCCACCCCCACCCACATCCCCCCCCCAAACAGAGGGATGACAATCCCAACCCCCCTCAACCAAAACCAAACCAAGGGCATCAGCGCCTGGGGGCCTGAGGGCCGGACTAGCCGCCGTAGTCCGGGCTGCGGCAGATCCAATAAGACAAGGGGTGCCCACAGTGGACCTTAGCAAATAACTTGAACAGGGTTCTGGCACATGGTGATGTGGCACACATTTGTAAAAATGAACACAACAAGCAGATTCCGAAATAGAGGATCAAGTAACCCCGATGCAGGAAGGCGGCCTTGCCTGGCCCCTCCGCGTCGGGACAGAATGATAACTGCAAAACCGTGAACAGAGGGGAGGGGTCAACCAGGGAAATGTTCGTCGATGAACCTGGAGGCCTCCTCTGGGATCGTGAAAAAAAACACCTGGTTGGCGTGTTCTATGCGGAGTTTGGCAGGGTAGAGCATAGCATATTTGACTGAGTGGTCCCGCAGCCTGCGCTTCACAGCTTGAAAAGTCTTGCGTTCGCGTTGGACAGCCGTGGAGAAAGATGAATCCTTGCACCATCCAGTAGTAGCTCCCCTTTTAGCCTAGCTGCCCTGAGGAGGGCATCCCGGTCACGGAAGTTCAGCACCCGGGCTATGATGGGCCGAGGTGGAGCACCAGGTCTGGGCTTAGCTGTCAGGGCTCTGTGTGCCCGCTCAATGGCGAAGTGCGGGGAGAGCTTGGGGGAATCCAGGAGCGAGACCAATGTGCCTTCGACAAAGTCCTCCATCGGTTCATGCACTTCGTTCTCGGGAACCCCCCGATAATGCGGAGGTTGTTACGCCTCGATCGAGATTCCAAGTCCTCGTTCTTCTTCTCTACCTCAAGGACTCGGTTGGAGAGAGCGGTGACCTCGGAGCGCAGGGCTCCCAGTGCATCCTCTGCGGAACCGACCCGTGTCTCGACTTCTGACACCCGGCTGTCAGTCGGCTTGATGTGAGCCTTAATGGAGGATATAGTACCGTTCATGTCATCCAGTTTTGAGTGGAGTGCGGTGAAGCCCTCGCGAATGAAGTCCATCATATTTTGGGATTCCGGTACTGCGTCGGGTGGAGGTGCAGCTGGGGTCTGCTCAATGGTCTCCTCTGATGATCTCGACGCAGCCTTAGCAAACATGTTTCCTCGCCCCTCCCTTGGTCATCCTGGCGATGTTGGAGGTCGAGTGGGGAGAAGGGGGGAGCCCAGGCCCTGTACCACTTGAGGCAGAGTGCAAAGTGTGGCACGAGACAGGGAGTAATGCAGGGGGAGCCGTGGCTGTGAATCCGTGTAGATGTGATGTTGCGGCCACCAGCGCAGGCCACGAGGTCTCAGCCAGCCCAGAGAGGCGCGGGAAGAAACGAGAGGAGATCTCGGGGGTAGTAGATCCAAGGGTTGGGGGCGACGACGCCCAGCGAACAATGTGAGAGCCCGGATCCAGATATGGGTGATCGAGTGCGATGAATGATGGGGGGGCGCCTCCCAGCGCAATGCCCACAGGGTAGACAGGCCGCAGCCTCGAGCACAGTGATGGAAGATAGGGCAGGCAGCCGGTGAGCTAAAGGTCATGGGCGATGTAGTGACGGCAAGATCACCGCGGCCCCCTCCGACCACAGGAGACCCCCAAGGAAGGAGGCAGCCCGCGATGACCAGTGGAGCGGGGGGATGAGGGAGACTCCGGGGGGGCACCAGGACAAATGCAGGCCGGGGAGGCGCCAGGTCCGGGGCAACACCAACTGCTAATGGGCCCAGAGGCCGGGGGCGCCGGCGGGTAATCCGCAGCCCCGTGTATCGAGGGGGAGAGGCAATGCCGCCGCCCAGGAAAAGTCTGCAGGGGCCTTCCCGAGACCCACGTACCTGGTGGCCACAAGGATCCGGCGCACTGCGTGTGTCTCCCCGGTGCCGGAGTCCCGCTGTCGGCGGGGGGGGGGAGCCCCGGCGAGGTCCAGCAGGCGAAGAAAGGGGCCCGGGCAGCTCCGATGCAGGGCGGGCGTCCCCCCGAGTGTGCCCCGGGTCGCGGCCGCTCGAGCCAGCGGTGCGT
This sequence comes from Ambystoma mexicanum, assembly GCF_040938575.1. Lineage (NCBI taxonomy): Eukaryota > Metazoa > Chordata > Amphibia > Caudata > Ambystomatidae > Ambystoma > Ambystoma mexicanum. The sequence continues at coordinate 1,401,588,381 of NC_090922.1, forward strand.
GGGCTCAGGACGCACCTCGGCCGCCTCCAATCGCACCACCAGACAGGGGGGAGGCGGACTGCCACCCGGCAGCGCGCATCCACCGAGGCGAGGGCACAACACCGGCCCCCGGGCGAGCCCGTCCGCTCCGCCAGAGGATGAGGTTTGGTGCGGGAGCACTGCAGTCAGGTGGGGGGATGGTGCGGCGGCGTCCAGGAATCACGCTCCGGAGCTCCGATTTTTGACGGGATTCTATCCGCTGCGTCCCTGTGGTAGCTGCTCCAGAAACGCATAAGCCGGGATCGGCTATCAGGTGTTTAAGAGTGCCGATTCAGGATCTCGTGATCTGCCGGCTCTGGAGCTCGAGCCTCAGGCGGCCATCTTGTTCGGCGCTCAACAGCGCCCCCCAAGAATGACCTTTTCTGAGGTTAAGTGGGAGTGCATTCCAGTGTTGGGGCGCTTTATCGGGGAAGCTACTTCCACCAGATTTTTTAAGTCTAAATCTGGGTATTAGAAGACAGTGGGAGTTGGCAGCTCTGGTGGGGCTGGTTGAAGTTCTTCTGACTATTCTATATAAAAGGTAGGGTAGAGCTGCCTTGTTGAGGCACTTGAAGGTTAGTGAGGCTATTTTAAGTGAAATTCTAGCTCTGATTTTTATCCAGTGGTGTACTTTTCTCAAATTCGATATATGTTCTCTAGTGGGATGGTACAAGGCTGTTCTCAAGGCATTGTTTTGCAATATCTGAATTTTGTCCGTAATGTATTTATTGGCTCCTAGGTACAGGGTATTACAATAATCTAATCTGGAGAGTATGAGGGCATTGGCAAGGATAATGCAGCTGGCTTGAGTTAAGAAGGCCCTGCATGCTCTAATAAGTTTGCAGGGGTAGGCGGTTGAAGATTATAGGAAGTTTACCTGTTTCTTCAGTGTTAGGGAGGAGTCAAGGTAAAAGCTGAGCGTTTTCACTTCTTTAGCTACTGTATTTGTGTTGACATAAATGTTAAATGCGGCATAGTCAAGTTTGAGGTTTTTTTTTAGAAATTATATATTCCATATATTCACATGCACCACAAAGTGTATGTTTGACTCAATAAAGTTATTTATTGATCAATTTTCAAAACATTGCCCTTTTGGATGACACGTGTTTCGGCGTCTTGGCGCCTTTTTCAAATCAGGGCTGTTATTTCAAGCTTATAATTGTAGTCATTTTAAATCATAGTCAGATGTCTACCCAATGCAGAATTAAAACAAATAGTATCACATTGCACATATGATTCATCAATGACAGTAAGAAAATTATGGGTTTTATCCCATATGACCACAACAAATTGAGAGTAAAGTGTATATAGTAGTATCAAATCATATTAGTCAGCAATTAAATTGTACCTCATCAGTCATTGAAAAATTATCATCAATCACATGGCAACCAGGCATCCTGTTAGTAACGTGGGATGTGAAAGCTCTTTATACTTCAATCAAACACGAGTCGGCATTGGAGACAATTGAACATATCTTCTCTCAAGACTCAGCATCTGTTTACCACTCAGTCGACATGCTTAAAGAAATACTTATGATTACTCTACGCACTAATGTGTTCCTGTTTAAAAAATAGTTCTTCAAGCAAACCAGGGGTGTCTCAATGGGCATAAAATATGCCCCAGCACTAGCCAACCTTTTCATGTCCATGTTTGAGGATAGATTTATATCTATAGACACAGCATACTTAAACAACATTATTTTATGGTCCAGATATATAGATGATGTGCTGATGATATGGCAGGGGCCCCAAGAAGAACTGAAACTTTCTATGACAAGAGCCAATGAAAATCATATGGGCATAGAATTTGTTGGGACAAGCAGCAATAACAGCATTCATTTTTTGGATTTAACCATTTATATATTTGAGAAGCAGATATTCACCAAGCCATACAGAAAAGAGACTGAGGTCAACTCCACATTGTTTGCCAGTACTTGCCATAACAACATGGTAATCAGAAACATTTCTAAAGGGGAGTTTGTCCGGGCACTGAGAAATTGTATGGATCAACATATTTTCATGGATGAATGTGCTCTGCTAACAACCAGTTTTAAGGCTAGGGGATATACAGACAAATGTATTAAAGCGGCAAGAGACAAAGCTCAAAAACTTAAAAGAGGACAGACTCTGATTCCAAAAATCAAGACCAACAAAGACATTCCTAAAGTTAGATGTATTACAACATATTGTGCCTATAACATACAAATACGCAAAACTTTGAAAAGAAATTGGCATCTGCCTAAACTTGATCCACACATTAAAGACTTAATTGATGATTCACCGACTTTAACCTTCAGACGGGCAAGAACGTTGAAGAAATCAAACCAGTTCAAGAAATAACATGGATGCAACAGGGAACATTAGGTTTCAGAAAATGTGGATCTTGTTCTATGTGCAGAGATGCACTGGATAATACAAAAATCTTTAAAGACACACATGGGATTCAGTTCAAAATCACAGACAATATCAACTGTAAATCAAAATTTGTAATTTATGCAATCAAGTGTAAATGCAGTCAAGTGTATATTGGCAGCACAATTAGAGAGCTCAGGGTTAGAATCCAAGAGCACATGTCCTCCATTGGGAGTCAAATAACAACCCTAACTTTAGCCCACACTGGCAGCAAATCACCAATTGTGCGACAAACAGGGTGTCAAATTAGTCGGATTAAAAAAAGTGAAGTTGGGACCCAGAGGGGGTAACCAAGAAAACAAATTGAGACAAGAAGAAGCTAAACTAATCAGTTTATTCAGATCAGTGGAGAAGGATTGAATTCGGACAATGAGATGTCTGTATTTTTATAACATGGGAGTTTCTAATGCACTACATACAATGTATTCTTTGCTCAAATATGATGTAACCTAATAGCATGAGACATTAAGGCAAGACAGGATGTATCTCTGATGTAAAGAAATGGCGCAACTATAGGGTTTGACTTGCCAACCATGCCTATATATGTTGAAACCATATGTACCATATGTGTTATTCGATATTGTATGATTTTTAGATATTAGATCTGGTGCATTTGTATGGATTAAGGAATTTTTAATTCATATTAACCCTGGTCCATTTTTGAACCGATGTGCAGCAAACAGTTTTAAGTCGACCTACGCAGACTTAACCGTATATGCTTTTCAACAGCAACAAAAAAGAGAATGGCACAAACACACTCAGACGCGTAACATAATAGAGAGTGGCCAGCTAACGACAGCCATTAAGATGGAGCAATCAGCATGGTGGACACAGTTGATGCATATACTGTAATATGACACATGCTCTTATTCTAGACACATCATTTTCTTTTTATGTCTGGCTATTTAAATTATCTGAACCACATGAGCATGACTAAAAGTTCCAATTTACTTCAATTCTCAATTGTTATATTTTTTTACATTTTTTTCATTTTTTCATATTCCACAAATGTTCTATTATTTTTATTTTATAATTGCAGTTCATACACATATTTATTAATCAGGCAAGTATGAACGTAATTGTGCGCCAGGTTAGACAAAGAATACCACATAACAAGATTCTGACTAACGCCAACTACCATACTTTTGAAATGCGGTACAAGGTATTGGACAACACCCAGTTGAGCCCATAACATGGCGGATATACTAAACACTAAAGTATGACTAGCGTGAGTCACTATGGAAACACACGGCAAACATTTTCATAAGATAGTGAAGCCGCTCGCTCGCGATCACATACAGAGAAAAGTCAGAGTATTATGAACATACTGAAGGTAAGATCCAAGCTTGGGTGGCACTGGGAGTCATTCATTATTGTAAAACCATTTTGCGTAAAACCATTACCCATGAATATAAATAGAGCAACTTAGAGATTGCAATCAGCATTGATAATGCCAACCAGCGAGGCAGCAGATTAACGATCTGTAAAGATGCACTCACAGAGACACTTTTTCAGTGACACATTTATTATGGAATACACGGTATCGTGAAAACGCACAGCACTATCAGCAGTGTGATGTAACTAGGTGACAGATCTACCGTCTGTGAATCTAGATAAACATGTAGCTAATATGACCAGTAAGAAAACTAAAGGTACTCATCATATCGTTTTCGCTTTAATTAACAGGAGGGATTGAATCCATAAATGAACTCACATACAGATTTGGGTAAGAGTGAGTGGTTTCACTCATGATTTTTTGGCGTTTTTGCAATGCACTTACTGAAATACAAGCAATTCAGTACTTTCAGGAAGATCCGTGTTTTAAGGCCTTATACTCACTTGTATCGTGTTCTTATCTCTCTCTCACCAACAACTCTATGCAACTGATGACATGGTATGTGTTTTTCCTTTTTTAAATGGGTTTTCTTTAAATTTGTTTTCTTTAAATGTTTATTTTTAAATGTATTCAACCATTCCTGTCCTGCACACACTCCACGTGTTTTCTCTTTTTTTGGCCCATTTATGACTCTAACTATACCACATATTGGTGCAATTACTGTGGTTTTACAATGGTTTTTTTCATATTTTTTCTATGTTTGGGCCTATTATGGCCTGGACTTTGGATGTGTAATGTGATGACTAATATGATTTCATACTACTATATACACTTTACTCTCAATTTGTTGTGGTCATATGGGATAAAACCCATTATTGTGTTACTGTCATTGATGGATCATATGTGCAATGTGATACTAATGGTTTTAATTCTGCATTCGGTAGACATCTGACTATGATTTAAAATGACTACAATTATAAGCTTGAAATAACAGCCCTGATTTGAAAAAGGCGCCAAGACGCCGAAACACGTGTCATCCAAAAGGGCAATGTTTTGAAAATTGATCAATAAATAACTTTATTGAGTCAAACATACACTGTGTGGCGCATGTGAATATATGGAATATATAATTTCTATTATTACATAACGGAGTAGAGGAATTGGTTTCTCCGTTCTATTTCATTATCCATGCAACACTTCTTGTAGAACAACAAATTAATTTAAGGCGCTGAGGCCCACGCGTTGGTCTCCCACAAAATATTCCTCGTACCCTTATTGAGTTTTTTTTAGATTGGCAGCGGAGCCAAGGAACAGGATCTCTGTTTTGCCATCATTCAGGCAGAGGCTATGGGTTGCCATCTATGCCTGAATGATGAGGTATATTTTGTTTACCAAGTCTGTATCAGAGACAGAATTGCCGGAAAGGGAAATGAAGATCTGGGTGTTGTCTGCATAGTTAGTGTAGGTGACACACAGTCTGTCCAATTTGTCAAATAAGGCTTGGTAAAGATATTATACATAGTTGGCGAGATGCAAGAACATTGGGGCACGCCGCATGCTGTTTTAATGGGATCCGCTGCTGCCGATGTGGAGAAAACTCTCATTGTTCTGTGATCTAGAAATGACTGGACTCAGGCTGTGGCCTCGCTTGAGAAGTGGGCCACCAATGCCAGTTTTTTGCACAGGATTGCATGGTCCACCAGGTCAAAGGCCGCCTATATGTCAAGGAGGAGCAGCATGGCAGTGTTTCCCTTGTCATTGAGCTCGTCGATTTCTGTTTTGAGATCTATTACGGTTGTCTCTGTGCCATGCTGTGGTCTAAAACCGGAATGGCCGGATCCTAGGTGATGGTTGGTTTCAAGATAGTGCTGGATTTGTAAGTAGTCTACTCTGTCTATTATCTTGAGGAGGAAGGGTACCGTAGTGATAGGCCTGTAGTTAGTGGGGATGGATGGGTCAAGACTTTGTTTCTTAAGAAGAAGTAGGACCCATATCTCTTTTAAGTTAAATGGGACAGTGTTGGTGGAGAAGGATGCATTGATTAGTTTGTGATAAATGGGGGTAAATCCTTTGCAGCATCCTTAATTATTTGGGCCGGGCAGCTAGCACCTTTACAGTTCAATGGCTTTAAGGATGCAATACTTTTTTCAGTTTCCTGGACAGATACTTTAGCGAATTTGAAGGGTGCAGGGCGTGGCGTATTTTTAGTAGGGCTGATAGGTAGTTTCTCACTAGGGGACAGGGAGGCTTTTTCCCTAGCAATTTTGAGTTGGAGAGTTGTTATTTTGTTAGTTAGGGCATTCTGGATGCACCATTGTTTATCTTTACGGGTGTTGTCTGGAGGAGGTATCAGGGATTCCAATTCCCTGAGGACTGTAAACAGTTCCTTAGTATTGGAACTGGCATTAGATATTCTTTCGTTGAAAAGGGTTTTTTTGTACATAGGATTTCTTTTTTATAGATATTAGTAAACTGTTTGAGTTGCATTTTATTTTCATCGGACAGGGTTTGTCGCCATAGGGATTCCAGTTTCCTTTTTTGTAGTCTTAGTTCTTTGAGGTGGGGGGTGAACCAGGTATGTGCTTCTACTCTGCAATTTAGAGGGCAGGGGTACAGAAAAGAAATAACTCCAGTCTTTACACTAACTGCCAATAAAAAAATTCAACAGAGGATGGACTATACTAAGTGCTAGGTAAGCCCAGCTCTTTATTCAGAATACACACAAAGCTGGGGGGAAACACAACATCCACAGCAATGTCCACACTCAAGTTTATTTCCATTGTACCATAAAGAACAGACATGTCATTGAGGATGTCATGATGAAAAACAAGTTAGAAAACATATCGCTAACATTTGTTGGTTTGCACAGCTGGGCTACATATACTTTCCATAGGTGCATCAGTCTGGATTGGAGGATGCCTATCTAGTGGCCAACCCTCTTTTAGATTACACAAACACTTACATCACTGTTCTTACATTTGATGGGTTGGCCATAGACTGGGGTAATTATGGGCTCTCATTGGCTGGCATAGGATGTGACTAACCTTGTACTGACCAGGTGTGAAGAGATATGAAGTTTTTTTATAATGAGTATGGAGAGATGCATGTACTGCCATAACTGTGATTTAAAGAACAGCTCTTTATTATGCCAGCCATGTCCTCAAATGTCCAAGGCTACTCACTGTGAATCATCCTCCTACCTCTCTCTAGTATGGCAAGTGCACTAAGTGTTGACACTTTGAATAACTGCCGTCTGAGTCATGTTCCTTGACCATGTTTCAGCTTGGAATATATATATTTTATTCATATTTTAGCTACCACTGAAAGCACATCTTGTCTGGCTGCATCCATCGTTCTGTCGTCAGGATGTTGCTGATGCTTGTACCAGGACCTCAAATGCTGTATGCCTTTTGCTGAAGCTAATTAAATGTAATTGTTGACCACTTCGTCAGCCTGCAAATAACTTCCCTGTGTTCTGCCGTGCTTATTTCAAAGTCTACCTTTCTACTGTGGCCTTCACATTCCAGTGTGATGAGCGCTGTGTGGCGCTTTGTGGCTCAGCAGGCTTATTTGTTTCGTGGTCTATTTGAGGCCCAGCTAGATTTGGAAAGCCTGTTTTTCATTTGCAATGTTTAAAAGATGGCTAATGGCTGTCACATTTATTTTTCATGCTGAAACATTTTAACTGCTCTGGATTTTGATCTATTATCTGCCATATGTTAATTTCCTTGTAAGTGTATTCTGCCTCCACCTTGGGCCGGAAGGTAGCTCAGGGGCAACACATTTGTCTTGGAGGAAAGACAGCACAGGTTTGAGTCCCGCTCTTGTGATTAGAAACTGGTCTCTGTTATTAAGCACGTTAAAAAAGAATAATTATAACTATCCCTGCATACATTGAAAATGGTTCCTTTACCAGTGTAATGAGTCCCTTTTAAATATTGTATGCTGGAACATAGACGGGTATCGTATCAGCACTCTGTATGCTCTGTTATTATCTAATTTTAGCTTCTATACTAATGTTATTTTAAACTAACTACTTCTTTATGACAGTTGACATATGCATTTACTATTTAAATCATTAGCGTATGTGCGCATTTGTCATTGCTATATTCCTGGAATTGAGTAAGACTGTTTTAGCTTGTATCTATTTTCACCTGCTTGGTACCTGTGAGTACTATGGGCAAAAGCTGGTACTTGCAAATTCATCCGTACCCTTACAGGTTAATGCACTGTTCTGTTCAAAACAACATATGTAAGCATATTCACATGCATATATGTAGGATATGATCAAGCTAACCAGTTACTTAGCTCTTTGCTATAATAAATGGTTACCTAAATTAATTAATATATGTATGGATGTTAACACAGAAACACACTTCTTACCATGTGCTTGTGGCACTACCACAAAAGTTCTCTTGTTATGTAGGTACCTTTCAATGCAATGCTAATATAGGCCTCTATGTTTGCTTTTCTACATATTGCAGTTTCAGAGTGTCCTTAAGCATGTTTCACAATTGTTACTCTTACCTCTTCATTCTACCTCTCATCTACTACATCTTGAAGGATGCTCCCTGTACGTTCATGACAGAAAAAATACAACCCACTAGGGAAAAATAGCCAAGAGATTAATGCAAGGATAACACATTTTAATTATACACAAATATGGATGCAAGCAAAGAACAAATATAGCACCAAAAATTAGCACAAGCAGAAGCTTTTAAGGCATCATAGCATCATCAGTGTACAGTAAAAATCTGTGTGGCTGGTTGGTGAGACCCTATACATGTGCCTTCTCCATATGGTATGCCAGGTTGCAATTGGTTCTAGTCTTGTCAGTCTGTCTTTCACCACATGGGGTCAGCTGGGCTTGTGAAAACAGAATCAAAATATCGAGGCTGAGTACCCCAAAAGGAAATACACCGAACACGGGTTACAAAGGAACATACAAAGTACTTTATTGTATACTGAATTCAGTTACAAAAACAGAGAAAAATCAGATAGCTATCGGCCCTCAGTACAACACAACGAACTCCAGCGTGGCTCAGAGTGTTCATTGAGAGACTTTGTACATTAGAATGCATTCTCTTTTTATACACTTGGCGGGCACGATGTCCAGCCCCACTTCGGGTTAATATTCCATGTAATACATCACCGATCTAGGGTTTGTGCCAAGTCTCGAACAACCGCATATAACTGGTTTGCCTTTTAATACATGTATCAACAAGCCTATACAATAACTGTGTATTCTAAGATTTTCCATGCAGCCTTCTCAAACATTAATACAATGTAGTAAAACAAGTGTTCTACATTCAGTATTTGAATACATTGTTTCAACATATGCTCGTGGATTAGTTTCGTTGCACGAGTAATCCTTTTACACACAGGTCAACGATGGACAAGGTCTCAGTTCACGACCTCAGCAAGTGGCCTGCAGGCAAGTTACATATTAGCTATGTACCTTTTGGCCATGTTGCCTTTTGGAATGACAACATCCACCATTTTAACTCACAGGGTGACTTTTACAAAGCGAATCCTAAAATGGCGGATTGGCCTAAAATGGCGGCTTACATTGATTTAACGTCAGGACCTTGCAACGTGGTTTCTCTCGCAAGCGACTTTCGAGCAGCTTGGTGTAGTCCAATATACATATATTTATTGCAATAGAAGGCACGATATAATTTCTCTTTTGACAAACCCTCCTTTTGGCCTATGCCAAGTGCTAAAACTACTTTGGATCTCCTTGCAAATAACTCCATACATCATCGTCCATGCACCCTGAATCACTGTCGGAAATATCTATTGCCATTAGGTCATTTGCTAAAATATCTTTCAACACATATTCTTTGGGAGTTTTATCCGGGGCATACACTTTATGTCCTATCAAACCTATCGCTTGTGCACAACATCCCCCTAGCATCGAACACATACCAAGTAGACACTGAATACAGGAACAAAGAAACAACAGGATTCCCAAAATAATTAGCAAGACCGAAAGTACCTTCCAACCCCAAGATCGCAAGAAGTCCCAGAACCAAGTGCTTAGATCCTAGTTTCCCTCGGGAACATGCACTTCGGAACTAAGGACGTGCAGATTCTGTATTGCCTTGAAGATAGTTGGGGAGGAATCTGGTGCGAAAACACAGCAAGCGGACCCCACTAATTTACACACTCCACCACGCTCAGCCAGAATGACATCTAATGCCATTCGGTTTTGAAGTGCTACTAATCTTATCGCCTTTTGTTCTAATCTCATATTGTAGAGTATGTCCGTGGTCCGGTTGATGGTTCTCTCCAGTACTCTCGCTAGTTTTCTGATATCTTCTGAATTCGCTATCTTCCCCCAAAATGGCACAACTGATTTAGCTATATCTCCCAAGATTTGTGCTGGGGTGTCACCATTCTCGTGCCGCCGTGGACCAGCCTTTCAAACTTCTCTTGTACTAGTTATAAACACCCCAGGTAACAGGATCCCTAAATAACAGGTTCCCTGCCAATCCCTGGGCAACCATGGGAATGCTACATTACCGCAGAAAAAGTAGACAGGTTCGCCTACATACAAAGGTGGTCTGTTTTCCCCAGTCAAATTTGCAACGTTGGCAAACCTAGAAAATTTCCCATTGACTGAGTTCCATTCCTTTGTATGCAAAAAGAAACTGAATCGGGGCTATGATTAACAGTGTAAGAAGGAGCCATGGCATCCTTATTGCCTATTGGAGCTATTTTAAAGTAAATCAAAGATTGGAAAGGGTAAGACAATTTATCAGAAGGCCTAATAGAAGCAACATTCGGTTTACTCTTGTTTGCGAAAAGCGAGCATCCCAGGGGAGTTGAAACACGTTTCTCAAAACTATCATTATAAAGATACAGCAATACATTTTCGGGGCCCAGGCATTTTGTTCATTGTCCCGGTTGGTCACCCCCTTATTTACAAGTCCCATACGAGCGGTAGTGGTAGCAGGCATTGTAGTCTTCAAAAGGATACTCCAAAGTTCGTTGCTGGCGACCTCCCGGTCGAGTGACTTCTTAGTCCTTCCACAACTCTAGCCAACAGAATCCCCTTTCTCAAATTCTGGGCAAAAACAAGCCCTCTATGATCCTTTTCTTCTTCAAATTACACAGCTGAACCGTGCCGTAAGTCTATCAGATGCACAGCAAAACCGTGCCGTAAGTCTATTTCCTCGGACGTAGATTGTACCTTACTTTTCCCGGTACTGATTGATCTGGAAACAATAAGTCGTCACTTCCTGCTGGAAGCAACGTGTCGGAAGCAAGTGAAGGTGCCGAATTTTAAATGGCAGTTTCCGGATGCAAAACTTTTGGAGAGTGTGGAGACAAAATGGCAGCTTCCCCAAGCCTCACGGGCTCAGAAAGATTCTCCAACATACTCTCAGTGATACTTACTGCTTTGGGATCGTTGGTTGTAGTATCAACGAGGGGTTCTGTTTCTTCTGTAACGTGTGGCACAGGGTGAGGAAGTTTCTTGACGTGGGACGCGTGGATCCAGTTCTTTCTCCCAGCGACCCGCACCGCTGTCTGCGTGACCAACAGGACTTGGAATGGCCCACGCCAGCGAGGTGCGAGGCAAGAGGAGTGCTCAAATGATTTGACGAGCACCCAACTTCCAGGCCGTATGCTGTGGCCCAGGCCCTCGTATCACACAGGTAAATCTTCTCGTACCTGGTGATAACTCAAATACAGGTTTTTAGTCAACTGGCTGCAATAATCCGAAAGTAATACATTTTCAACATTTCTCAATGACTTGTGTTTAGGAAGGTTCCAAATATTGGCAGGTCTCCCCATTACCACTTCAAATGGAGAGAGCCCAGTCTTAATTTGAGGGGTTGTGTGCATGGATAACAACACGATTGGTAAGGCGTCCAGCCATTTTAGTTTGGTGCCGGCACACGTCTTAGCGAGCTTGTTCTTGATGATACCGTTATGTCTTTCTACTAGTCCGGCGCTCTGAGCATGTCTGGCCGAATGGAACCGTTTGTCAATTCGTAATGCCGTACATATCTGCAGAATTACAGCAGCGACAAAATGTGGACCATTCTCCGACCAGATAACTCTTGGTAGCCCGAACCGCGGGAAGTATTCCCTTAACATGATTTTTGCAGTAGTCATAGCTGTAGCATCTTTAACAGGGAAAGCCTCAACCCATTTACTAAAGGCGCAGATAACCACCTGCACATATTTCTTATTATCACAACGTTCCATTTCAATAAAGTCAAAGTGGATCACTTCGAAGGGGACAGAGGGTGGCCCAAAACTTCCCCTTGGAGTTACTGTCCCCTTTCCCACATTGTGTTGTAGGCAAATCATGCAATCCTGGACGTAGCGCTGGGCAATTTTCGAAATCTTGTCATTTACCCAAACTTTCTCTAACATTTATGTCATATTCTGGGCACATACATGCGTATGACCATGGGCCATGATGACCATTATCATTACATACGCGTCAGGGAGTAGCCATTTCCCTTCCACTATAGCCACCCAACACCCGTCATCATCAAGTTTCCCCAAGCCTTCAGCCCACCTTTTGGATTCTTCTAACGTGGCATCAGCTTGGATATCCCGTACAGACCCAACACCCTTATCCATTGCATAAGCATTTACAGTCTCCCTTGAAACATACATCTCCGTAAGGAGATCGGTAGCAGTTTGTCTAGCTATCTGATCAGCGAAAGCATTCCCTTTCCCTATATCATCTGTAATCTTTCGATGTGCTGCACATTTCATAACTGCTAACTAAGTAGGGAGCACTGAGAGTAGTTGTACTATTAGGGAGCCATGTTGAATTTTGGTGCCATGTGAAGTTCGGAACCCTCTCTTTGACCAAAGTCTCCCAAAGTTGTGAACCCCCCCAAAGGCATACTGACTATCAGTATATATATATTCACTGCAAGCCCTTTGGAAAGTTTGCAAGCTCGGGTCAGTGCTATAATCTCTGCGGCCTGTGCAGAATTATGCGTGATTCTCTTAGTTTCCACAACCGTGCTTAATGTAGTGATCGCATAAGCAGCTGTGGATGTACCATCCAGAAGTTTGAAGCAGGAGCCATCACAAAACAGCTCTCCTCGCGGATTGTCCAAGGGAGTATCTTTCAAATCAATTCTACCCTTTGTCTCTTGCTCGGTCATATATAAACAATCATGTGGTACTTCATCGCCGCAAGTAGTATCTTGCGGGAAAGGTAAGAGTTCAGCTGGATTAAGAACACAACACCTCTCAATTTGAATGTGAGGAGCAAACAAGATCAATTCATATCATGTCAACCGTGCAGAAGTGAGGTGTTGCGTTTGAGTTCAGTTCAGTAGAACATCTACAGAGTGAGGCACCATCAGGGTTAGATCATGGCCTAGGATAGGACCATTCCCTCACTCTGTTTTACAGACGCAGCAGCAGCAGCAACAGCTCACAAACATCTTGGCAAAGTGCATGCTACAGGATCAAGGGCGGAAGAAAAGTAACCGCACAGCCTATTCTTCCCTCCATGTTCCTGCGTTAATACAGCCAAAGCACATCCATCACATTCATGCACAAACAACACAAAGGCCTTTTCATAGTTTGGTGTGCCCAAAACTGGTGCAGAGCATAATGCAGTCTTAAGCAAGTCAAACGATTGCTGGTGTTCCGCGTTCCATGGCAATGGCAAAGAAATGCCCTTCTTCGTCAAAGCCAACATCGGTTAGATCACTAGTGAAAAATGTGGGGTTCACAACCTACAGTAAGAAGCCATACCTATCAAGGCTCTAACTTCCTTCTGTGTATTTGAGACAGACATGCCAGAAATGTGTTTTATTCTTTCAGGTGTCAATCTTCTTCCCTCCTTTGACAGGAGATAGTCTAAATAGGCGACCTCCTGACAACAATATTGAAATTGTTTAGGCAAAGCTTTGTGACCATGCTTGGCTAGATGGATAAGCAATAACACAGTGCCCTCCTTACAGGTACTCTCAGAGTCAGCAGCTAAAAGCAAATCATCAACGTACTGAAGCAAAGTACAGGTAGAGGGCAATTCAAGGGTATCAAGTTTTTCTTTCAAAGCCCTACTATAAATGCTAGGACTCTCTGTGTACCCTTGAGGTGCACGAGTAAATGTGAACGAGCGTCCCCCTAAGGTGAACGCGAACAAGTATCTACTATCCTTGTGTATAGGAATACTAAAGAAAGCATTCTTTAGATCCACCACACTGAAGTAAGTAGTTGTAGCTGGAATCATGGTTAGAATTGTCGTTACATCAGGCACAATTGGAAATTGTGGAGCCACGACTTTATTAATGGCACATAAATCAATTATGAAACGGAATGGAATTGCATTATCGCCTTTCTTGTACACGGGTAAAATCAGACTATTACACAAACTTCCTGAAATTTCTTCAATCACCCAATATGCACAAAATCGGAAACAATGCATTTCAAAGCTTGCTCGCCCTCAACTGAAATCTTATACTGGGGAATGCGTGGAAGCTCAATTCCATGTTTCAAAACGATCTTGACAGGTTCAATCTATAAAACACCGACATCATTGTCGTCAACAGCCCATAAACTCTCTGGTACATTAATGAATTCTGGAGGCAAAGGTCTAGTCAAAAATTGCGAGACAGAAAATTGCTGTGGTAAAATCGTCAAGCGCACTTCATCAGAAGAATAATAAATCACTGCATTTAATTCTTTTAACAAATTCAACCCCAGCAAGCTCTCTCCGCAATCCGAAGTCAACAGAAATGGACAATGGTCCGTTAAGGGACCGAAAGAAATAGGTACTGGCATAGAAACCGGACAAACAACTGGTGTACCAGAAAACCCTACAGAAACATTGGTTTGCCCTGACAGTGGAATGTTTGGAACCCGTGAATGATCAATGGAACACTTCTATCCTCCAGTGTCTATCAAAAACTGATGTTTCCTATTTCCCACCACCATTTCAACGTAGGGACCTTTCTGATTGACGGGAATAGGTATAGGTTCCAAACCCTGCTTCGGGCAATCCCAACGAAACAGAATGTCATCAAAAGGAAGCTCTTCAGATAAATATGCAGCGGAAGGATGATCAAATATGTTCCAGGTATCCACAGTCGACGTCTGATTGTCCTGCGAGAAAGGTTGCTGAGGGTCCTGTGAAAACTGACCTCTATCAGGGCCCCCTACACCTGGGCGACCTCTGGATCTCCTACCCATATTTCCAAATGTATTATTTGCCCTTTGTTGAAGGACAGGGCATTGTGCTCGCCAATGACCCTCTCGACGACAATAAGCGCACTGGTTAATGTTCACAGGACCCAAGGGCACATTCCCCTGCGGTACCTACTGACCTCTAACAAGAGAACTACCCCCTCTGGGGCCTCTAACAATTTGCTGCAATAGCACTTGAGTTTTCAAATCACCTTTTCATTTTTCAACCCTATCTTTTTCATTATTGACACGGTTCTCGTAGTACTGAGCCATGTGCAGTACTTCTGATTGTGATTTTGCCTGCCGAGCGGTCTCAGAAGAGATAATTTGTGATTGGATGTCAGACAGCAATCCACGCACAAATTTGTCCACGAACAACCTTTTCCTAGACTCTGTGCCTAGGTCTTGTCCACTGAAATCCGAGAATACCTGTTCGAACCAATTAAAGAACTCGGTAGCACCCTCAGACTTTCCTTGGACACAGGCCGTAAGTTTGTCCCATATAATTCTTTTTTCTGGAATTATAGTTTTTAATTTTGCAATAATTCTATCAGGCAAAGTTAGTATCACCTGAGGCGGCCTTTCACCAGTTGGCCTTTCTCAATCGAGTCTAGTTATATTCACCCATGTATCTCCCAGCCCTGGTACGTCATCTATAGTTCTAACTTGCTTCCACAAATCTACGGGCAGGAGTACAGGGAATAACAAATCGATATCACCTAAGGTGAACACTGAGGATTGCAAGACACACTCTATTTCTTTATAGAGTCCTGTCGGATTTTTCCTAATATCAGGAATGGATTGCCTAATAGTATTCACTTCCTGTCTTGAGAACGGGACGCAAACGAACTATGATACATAATGTGCAGGAATGTCCACAGCGACTATACCGTGCACAGCATCGGCCGCAATCTCAACCTTCGGGACAAATGTCGGAGGAACCTCTCTCATAGGCAACTGAGAAGTAGGTGACTCCGAACGCTTGCTAAGCAACAGAGCTAAATCGAGCGCTAATGCAGTCGAAGAAGTGTCAAGTGAAAAAGCCCTTTTGTAAATATTCAATAACTCTGTGGGACAACTAATCTTTCTTTTTACACAATCATCCTGTAGGTACTCTATCATTACCTGTATCACTTTCCTCTGCATTTCTGGCGTATACTGACTATACGTGTCATTTACTTCAACTGGAGTTATCAACATATCCGAAATCCATCTAAGTGCATCTTTCGTACAAATTCGTGCTTCCTCAGATATCGATTTACGACAAGGAAGGAACTGTTTCTGTACATACATATTTTCCTCCTCGTCATCCTCATTCTGTAACATTTCTAACTCCTTTCTATACTCAAATAACCTCTCGACATGCTCATTTACCTTCTCCACAGTGTCTCTAGAAAACACTAGAGTATTTAGATCCCTTAACCCTTGCGAGAGATCCGCATTATTTAATTTTCCCCACATTATACGTAACTGAATCCCTAAACCTTCAATAAAAGCATTTTTCTCTGGAAAATTATCCATATTACAAAGTGTGACAAAAACACCAGCTTGATCATCCTTCTCCATACAATGTTTAGCCCATGCAATTAACTCACGTTTCTTCTCCGGTGGTACAGTATTGCGAGTAACAACCTTAGACCCTGCACCTCGATCGATTACAAGCGGCTCAGGACCACTTGGAAGAGAGGGAGCAGGCAAATTCAATGGAGGTACTGTAACTGGTGCGATAAAAAGAGGTGGAGGAGCTGGAGGAAAGGGAACATTAGGAGGAGAAAGGACAGCAGGAACAACAGCAGGTGGAGCAGGAATAACAGGAGGGAGACGCAAAGCAGCAGGAAGAGGAACATACGGAGGTGGCGCAGAAGCACCAGGCCTTCGTTCATTTAATAATTTATCTACAAATTCATCGGAAGTATAGAGGTCTTTGGACGGATATATTTTTTGAATTCCAAGTGAGAAAGCCTTTTTCTATATTTCTAGTTGATTCAGAATGTTTATCTTGGTCATACAATAATGCTTTTTCGGCGTTCGTCTTATGACGGCGAGCATGCTTCTCTCTACTTTTAAGTTGCTGCAATGCTTCTTTTTTCCAATTCTGCAAAACATCAAATGCTGCAGGTCTAGCCTTCTTCTTTAATAGAATGGACTCTAAATACTCAATACGAGGGATTTCGAAACTACCATTTATTGGCCACTGAAGTTCAGAGGCATGTCTGGTTTGTCTGTGCCAAATGTCATTAAATACTATACTTCCAATGCCATGCTTACAGTACATAGTACGTGCCGGCAACCCCTCCTGTGGTGCCAGACCACTAAATTCCAAAGATTGTCTATCGCTGCGGAACAATGCCCTGAAGCAGGTAGACAATTTCACAGGCATATCAAATTATTGGTGTTAACTGGTCAATAATTGTGTCTGCAGATACAATGCGCCAAATTCAAATTGTCAGGATTGAATTAAGAGTCAGGTCACGACTCACCTGAACAAACCTAAGGAGGTCTGATCAGATTTCAAAGAATCTTACCTAACTAATCTTACCCCGTGTATGGTGAATTGGGCAAATCTGCCCGCCTCGATAAGTGGACCCTCGTCAAGATGCCGTCTCAGACGACAAGCTAATCGTCCAGGGATCGGGTTGTGTAGCGCTGCTGAGGTGTCGCGTCTTGTTCAGTGTGGCCCCTTTTTGTCACACCGTCCGATCACGGTCCGATAGCGTGTGTCAACCTTTAACAATCCGGCATCAATCTTGAGGGTCCCTATTCGGGCACCAACTGTGAAAACAGAATCAAAATATCGAGGCTGTGTACCCCTAAAGGAAATACACCGAACACGGGTTACAAATGAACATACAAAGTACTTTATTCTATACTGAATCCAGTTACAAAAACAGAACAAAATCAGATAGCTATCGGCCCTCAGTACAACACAATGAACTCCAGAGTGGTTCAGAGTGTTCAGTGAGAGACATTGTACATTAGAATGCATTTGCTTTTTATACTCTTGGCGGGCACGATGTCCAGCCCTACTTCGGGTTAATATTCCATGTAATACATCACCGATCTAGGGTTCGTGCCAAATCTCGAACAACCGCATATAACTGGTTTGCCTTTATTTATTTATTTATTTATTTATTTATTTATTTATTTATTTATTTATTCATTCACATTTGTTAAGTGCACAGCAGCCCATGGGGATTGTGGCACTGGTTACAGTAGATATACAAGTTACATAGGTCGTGTGAACACATACAAGCATGGAGCACACAGCAACCCATGGGCATTAAGGCGCTGGTTACAGGATCTGTTCATATCTCAGTTACAGTAGTTGTGTAAATACATACAACATGAGGTAGCATTGGGGCTAGGGCAGTAGGTGCGTGGGCAGCTGTGTGAAGTACCTGCAGTGTACTCGTGGCTAATTGAAGAGTGTTGTTTTTAGCTTTTTGCGAAAGGCATGGAGAGAAGTTTCAGCTCTGAGAGCTGTGGGTAAGGTGTTCCAAAGCTTGGATGCCAGGTAGGGGAATCCGATTCCTCCTGCCTTGGCCCTGGTAATTCGTGGTACTGTGAGTTGGTTGGTGTTCTCTAGTTGAGTGGGTCTAGTGGATTGTGTTCTGATTAGTGTGTCCGATAAGTAGGAGGGTGTGGTTAGGTTGATGCATTTGTCTGCGGTGGATAGAATCTGGAAAGTGATTCGGTCTTTAACTGGTAGCATGTTTTCTTGCTTGAGAGAGTTGTTTTGAGTGGTTTGGAGTCTGGTTAGATTTTTTTTTTTAATGTGCCCGCTAAGAGGGAATTGCAATAGTCCAATTTGGCTCCTATGGTAGCTCTTGCAACGGAGAGGCAGTTATCTTTTGTTAGAAACAGCTTTATTGCATTGACCAGTTTGGTACTCCGAGCGGAGGCCGATACAATGGCACTAACTTGTTTATCCATAGATAGTGTAGCATCAATGTGGACTCCGAGCATTTTAACTGAAGATAGGACTGGGATGACGCAGTTGTCTATGCAGAAGCTTTGATAAGTTGGGCCCAATTTGGCTAGCGTGGGTTTTTGCCCGAGGATGAGGATTTCAGTTTTATCACCGTTGAGGCATAAGCCATTGGTGGCCATCCATGCTTGGATTGTGGAGTAAGTTTGTTGAAGGGTAGAGGCGTCTTGGAGATAGTTCCCAGTGAGTGGAAGGAGCACTTGGGTATCATCAGCATAGTTTGTGTATGTGATCCCAAGTGCATCCAGTTTATCAAAGAGGGGCTTTGTAAATAGATTGTACAGCGTTGGTGCCGTACAAGATCCCTGGGGAACACCACAGTGTATGACAGTGGGTTCAGCATTTGCTATATTGGAGAACACCTTCATGGCTCTGCCTTCTAGGAAGGAGGTGATCCATGTTGCAGCGTGCTTGGAGAAGTGCGCTGCATTCGTGAGGTGGTTGGTGAGCGTGTTATGGTCCACGAGATCAAACGTTGCTGAGAGATCTAGGAGCAGGAGTAAGGCAGGCTTACCCATGTCGAGGATGGAGGTGATTTGATTTTTCAAATCTAGTAAGGCGGTTTCCGTTCCGTGTCCTTTGCGGAACCCTGATTGTCTCTTTCCAAGGATAGAGTTGGTTTCAAGATACAGTTGGATTTGCCTATGGGCGGCCTTGTCTAATATTTTAAGAAGAAATGGGACGGTTGTAATTGGTCTGTAGTTATTAGGTTGAGAGGGGTCTAAAGTAGGTTTTTTTAGGAGTTGACGTACCCATGCCTCTTTGAGGCACTTGGGAACTACACCTGTTTTGAATGAGGCGTTTATGAATGCAGTAATTAGAGGAGCAAGTTGCTCTGCGCATTCTTTAATGATTTTGGGGGGGCATACATCGCCCTTACATAGTGATGGTTTGAGATGTTTTAGGATGTCTCAGACCTCTACCTCAGATATTTCAGTGAATGAGAATTTAGGAGGGTTGTTACCTGAATGGTTGTGGTGGGTTTGCTTCTGGTGCTTCTGTTTAGGTAAGGCTTTGTAATGGTCAGCGATTTTGTTTTGGAGGAGGTTTATTTTTTTTTATCATGGCTGCTTGTATGCTGGAGCACCAGGCTTCATCTTTAAAGATTTCGTCAGTGCAGGTGGGGATATTGTTAGTTCTTTAAAGATGGTAAAGAGATCCTTAATTTGTGAGTTGGCCGAGGATATTCTGTTGTTGTATGATTCTGATTTAGCTTTTAATATGGAATCTTTGTATTTTTTTGCGATGGTTCGTAAAATGTCTTTAGTGGTGTCACAGGGGTTGGCCTGCCAAGTTTTTAGCGCCTGTCGTTTGGAGTTGCGCAGATTTAGGAGCTCTTCTGTGAACCATGAATTGGAATGGAATGATTTTTTTTCTTTTTTGTTTTCTAAGGGGGCGACTGTGTTGATGGCGCTAGTCAATGTGTCTTTGAATAATTCTGCTAGTGGCTAGTGTGACGGGGTCAGGTGAGAATGGTGGTGCTAGGCATTGGAGATTGAGATAGGCACTGATGTTTTCTGCAGTGAGTTTTTTAGCGCTTCCGGCTGCTGTCGCCTGTGCTGGTGTAGTGGGCTTGGCGCATGGGGATATGGGGATGGTAAATTGCAGACAGTTGTGGTCTGTCCATGGGAGGGCTGTATTGGAAACCATGTTTGTGTCACAGTTGTGGTCTATAATCCAATCTAGGATGCAACCTTTTGTGTGTGTGTATGAGGTGACTTTCTGTGAGAAGCCAAGGTCATTAAGGTCCTTCGTGAAGGATGTGGCAGTTTTGTCGTTGGCGTTATTGAAGCCTAGATTGATGTCACCTAAGAGTAACGTTTTAGTAGATTTTTTGAGGTTATTTCCTAGACGGTGGGTAACTTGTTCTATGAAGTCTGATGGAGTTCCTGGTGGGCAGTAGACCACATGTAAATTTACAGTACTTTTTGGTGCTAGGGCTATTTTGGCGGATAGAATGTCTATCTTTCCTTCACCCTAGTGGGGTATAAGTCTGATCGATATGCTTTCTTTGAATATTAGGGCAACTCCTCCTCCTGTTTTTGCTATCCTGTCCTGTCTGAGGATGGAGTAACCTTTTGGGAGTGCGATAGTGATGGCTGGGCCGGAGGCCTCGTGAAGCCATGTTTCAGTGATGGCAATTATGTCTAAGTCTTGGTTTGTGATGAGATCATTTACCTCTAGCACATGGGCATTAAGTGAGCGGGCATTGAGTAGGGTGCATTTGTAGAGCAGGGATTGGTTGTTCCTTTTAGTAGGCTTAGTGGTTTCTGATTTACGAGACGATGAAGATTGTTTGGTGTTCTTATGGGTGGGAGCCAGGTGGCTCACCTTCGTGCTGCTAATGTTAATGTTAGTTTGGCAGAGGTGACTGGAGTTGGCACTAGAGATGGTCCTGGAACCTAAGTTCTTGTTTCTGAGTGAGATGGATGAGGATATGGAGGCAAGGTTCATGGGGTGAGTGCGGTTTCTGAGTCTCTGTAGTCTAGAGTGCAGCATAGTGGGGTTCATGGCTGCTAGCGTGGTGATTGGACTAGGCATGTAGTCCAAGGTGTAAGAGTTACGGCTGTTGTATGCGTGGCTGTCTGGACCTGGCCTGCGTGTGAGCGAGGTGCCTAACATGGATATGAGTAGAGGCAAGGTGTACATGTTGAATGGGAGTGGAAATCTGGACTGCACAGTCTAACTGGCATTAATGCCCTAGGGCTGTAATAACCTGAGGATGCTGATAAGCTAAGAGTGCAGTATACGGTATCTGAGTACAGTTCCAACAGTGAGGGATCACCTAGATGCAACTTTCACAAAATGACCTAGAAATGCAGATTGACTAGTATAGATTCAGTATCACAGTACAGGCTTAAAAGCAGCATACAGGTATCAGAATACGGCTGCAACACTGAGGGATCAACTAGATTCAACTTTCACAGAACGACCTAGAAATGCATATTGACTAGTAAAGATTCAGTATCACAGTATAGGCTTAAAAGCAGCATACAGGTATCAGAATACGGCTGCAACACTGAGGGTTCACCTAGATGCAACTTGCACAGAAAAACTAAGAGTGCAGTAGAGGGTTGTGTACATTAAATTGACACAATGTGAGCTACGGACGCACAAGAAAATGGCTGCATTTTTTACCGGCTTTTCATAGCTAGGCAGTTTTTCATGGTCTACACAAATACGCATACTGAAGGCAATGAGTCTATTGAAGAATACACAAAGCTCTGCCTGGGGGCGGCGTAGGCTACGGCACAAGTCTCGAGTGAGTCGGCAGGTTAGGGTTGAGCGTAGCGCTGATGGGAGGTTGGGGATAGCAGGGATGCTGTTACACGCTGCTTTGGTTTGAAGTGATATTATAAAATGCTCACTTACTTACAAGGTGGGGGGTAGTTTAATACATGTATCAACAAGCCTGTACAATAACTGTGTATTCTAAGATTTTCCATGCGGCCTTTTCAAACATTAATACAATGTATTAAAACAAGTGTTCTACATTCGGTATTTGAATACATTGTTTAAACATATGCTTGTGGATTAGTTTTGTTGCACGAGTAATCCTTTTACACACAGGTCAATGAAGGACAAGGTCTCAGTTCACGACCTCAGCAAGTGGCCTGCAGGCAAGTTACATATTAGCTATGTACAGAGGTCAAGATGGCTATGTTGTATTTTGGAATGACATCGTCCACCATTTTAACTCACAGGGTGACTTTTACAAAGCGAATCCTAAAATGGCGGATTGGCCTAAAATGGCGGCTTACATTGATTTAAGGTCAGGACCTTGCAACACGGTTCCTCTCGCAAGCGACTTTCGAGCAGCTTGGCGTAGGCCAATATACATATATTTATTGCAATAGGAGGCACGATATCATTTCTCTTTTGACAGGCTCATCTCTCCAGGCACTTACGGTCAAGCTCTTCACATGTTGCTATAACAGAGTTACTATTGTAGATTAACGCTACTACCTCATTACGGCATGCACCTGGGAAACCTGGAGACTGGCACAGGGGGCGGAACACGATCATGTTGACCCACACATTCTTTGCTCAGTACATATCGCACTTCCCACACCCAAGGCTTCCACCCTCGCTCTGGACTATAATGTATTCCTCCCTGTAACTCAACAACTTGTATTCTTCAGGCATCTCTTCAAGCAGTGCTGATGAGTCTTTAGATAGATAGTTCAATGTTCTCTTTTTCCTTCACAGTTTGTCATATTGGTTCTTCTCAAGGAGGATGTGAACCTATGGTGGTGGCAGTGTGTTTTGTTCTTTGACTGCTGTGGGCACTGTTGGTGTTTTGTCAGGCATTGGTCCCCCCTTTTAGGTGAATCTTCTGAGAATACTAGTAGGGCTGAGTGTAGCGTGGCCAGCGAACAATAGCCCCTCCATGATGGTGGGAGGTGCAAGTATGCTTGTTGGCGACACACCCAGTAATAGACCATCAGTGCTGCTGTTCCCTCCTTCAGGTCTGGAATCAGCAATGTTCTGTTGCTCCAATCACTGGTTGGAGCCGACAAAGACAGTTCCTTTGCTGTGGAAGCATATCTCATAGTTCTCTCTGTGCACTTTCACTGGCTTTTCCATTGCTGCAATCCATGTCAGTTTTGTGGGGTGCTCTGTCCATATTTGTACACCTGTTCTTTCCATGAATGCTAATGTATTTTCCTCGTCACCCAGGAGGCCTTAAGCTCAGCAATTGAGCATCATTTCATGCCACTTGTTGTTCACATATTTCACATGCGTCATTCACTAAATATGGCTGCTTTGAGCAATTGATGTTTGTCGGGTTGTTCTTGCATTTCAGGGCGTCTCGATCACCAAGCTCTAGGCACATGCTAGGTGTCTGAGAGGTGCCTCTTAGTCTACACAGTGCAAGATGAACTTGTAAATGAATTTGTAATTGGGACTTCCTGTCGTACTAAACCTTGGGTGCCCCTGATGCGTGCAGTATCAACGAGCATACATAGCAACTACTGTTGGTCATTTGTCTTCCCACAGCATTAATATCAGAATACCAGGTATTTGAGTGTTCGGGTGACAAGTATCTTCAATAGCATCCAGGCCTAGGCCATGGTATGCATTGTACTTGGGTCTAGGTGCTTGCCTTTTCATTCTCTCATTGCGCAATGCATATCTCCTTGTCAATGTACTACTGCTAACAATGTTGTTGTTACTAACATTTGTGCTACAAAAAATATTTTAAATTGCAGGTACATGTATTTCTAACATTTTGCTAATGCACACACTCATTCAGGCACTGTTGTTAATTGTATGGGACATATTGTATATACATACAGTTGTGTTTAGTAGTTCGGTTGTGTTGAAAAATGTACTTTCATTTACGTTTCCCTTCCCCCATTCTATTAGAAAGCTCACCCAGATAAAAGATGAGCCCCAATAAATTCCTACCATAAACTTAAGTACGGTTAATAGAATAGCAGTAAAATGCAACCCGCAATTATAGGACTATAATTTGATAGAACTAATAGCATTCCCATCACTATGCAATAAATAATTTGATGTTGAGCGCTCCATTTTCTTTCTCCTATAATTGGGAACAAAAACAAGTGGGGGAGAGAAGAAAAAGGAAAAAAGAGAGTGAGAAAGGGAGAGAGAAAGTGAGAGAAAAATGTTGTTTTAATTTACAGAGTGTATGCTTTTAGCAGCAATGCATGTGTAGTATCTTTTACATGCATTTATATTAGCAGCATTAAGCTAAGTATAGTCTTGTAGATTGGTTGTTTTGTGTTAGGATACTGGGAGGAAATTTGTGGCGCCTTGCAAATATCTGAGTATCCAGTATCGAAGCCCTTTTAACTTTACTGCGAGGGTGTTGGAAACTCTACCTCATAAGGCTTGTGGAACCTAGGATTTTTCCACATGAACAAACATCTCCTGACATATACTAGCTCAACTGGCAACAATGGTTTGGTGGGCATGCTGTCTGTGGTATGTTAATCTGCAGAGGTATGTTGACTGTTTGGGCAAGGTGGCACAGTCTGCCATGAGACGTACTTGATCACACGTGTTAGATGTGTTAGGTATTCCTTGAACTCCTCACCCAGAGCTGTTGCAGCTCTATGGGCATCTGATGCCCTCCTCATGAGAGAAATTGGTGTATGCATGCACCTGCCTGTTACTATTTTGTGTGGTGAGAGTTGATGGTCTTTACTTGTCTGAGTGCATAAGCTGGACAGGGCCAGGGGCAAACAATGCGCCCAGTTCTTTTTTAGGGTGGTACAGAGCTTGGAAAGGTTACTTTTGAGGAGGCCATTGATTCATTCCACAATGCCATTTGCTTGGGGGTGATACATTGAGCGCATACAGTTTTTAATGCCAAGTAGTGCTGTGATTTCTTAGAAGAGCTTGTTGAAAAAGTGGGTGCCTTTATCAGACCTTAAAACATCACACACTCCCCAGCAACAAAAGACATCACGTACCAGATATTTTGCAGCACATTTGGCATCTGGGTGAGCACAAGGGCCAGCCTCAACCCACCGAGACCACAACAATGAGGAATCGTGCTCCGTTACATCTCTCACTGCATAATTAATATGGAGTTAGCGGAAGGCTCGATGGGGTGGGGTTGAGTGCCTTCTAACAACCAAAGCATCATTCCAGTACTGAATACTTTGCATGTTGTGCACTGTACAACCAGTGTTGCGAGTTGTTCCTGGAGGTTTGGTATGAACCAGTCCTCCTGGATGTCTGCTGCAATGTGTTGTTTCGAACTGTGAGGGGGGTAGTGTAATTCATCAAATGTTGTCTGTAGTAACTCAATGGACATTACTGCCTTGACTGTGCACTGGTGCCTCCATAGGAGATCAGTGGGTGATTTGGTGCACCTCCGTTTGAGCCAAATGTTCTTTCCTTCCTGCGGTGCTTTAGCCTGAAGTTCTATTATTTATGCTGTGGGCAGTGTTGTATATGGATCCTTTTCCACTGGTGCAGAGGGGGTTTTGATAACGTACTCAGCAGGAGTGGAAGCTGGGAGATACGCTGCCACATTAGCTGTCGCATCCGTGGCTGCATTTCCCAAATATATCTTGTCAGCATTGTTTGTATGGGTTGCACATTTGACAACCACAACTACAGATGGCTCTGTCAGGGCAGAAATCGGGGCATTTACTAGCGCTGCGTGTTGCACAGGTAAACCATCTGCTAGGCCAGCATACACCGTTGTGGTGACATATGCTGAGTCTGAGTAGATGGTCACATGACAGTCCTTTGATGCTTGAAGCACCTCTATGAGCAGTATGAGCTCTGCTGCTTGTGCTGAGTAGTGCATAGGTAGTCTTTTCATTACTAATATTTAATATTCCCCTGCTTCTAAACCCACCACTGCTGCCCCAGTTACTCTCTGTCTTGTGTCTTGGTAAATTGTCGCTGACCCATCAACTAAGAGCACCTCCTCCTCCTCCAGCAGTCTGTCTGTTGCTTTGGGTATGTCATCTTCCTTGCACTCATATGTGAGACAGTCATGTTTTTGCCAGTACTCTTCCATGCACGTTTCCATTAGTAAATTGGCAGGATTTACTGTTCTGCAGCACACTACATAGATATTAGGGCTGGAGAGGATAATCTTGTATGCCGATGCTCTCTGCGTGGTCAGGGTAGACTTCGATCTTTCCAAAACTGCAAATATTGTGTGCCCCACATTCAGTGTCACTGAGCATCCCAATTGTGGAACTTTTCTCGAGGGTGAAGGCAGCTGCAGCAAGGGATTGTTCACATGCAAACTGTTGTTGCATCACTGAAGCTAGTGTAGCACTGTAATAGGCAAGTGGCTCTTTTGTGTCAGAACCGCAGTCATTAGTGTGTCATTTAAATGTGAGAATATGTAAAATTCCAGCATGTAGTCTGGGGTGGCGAGAACCGGGGCTGTGGAAATCACTTCTTTTAAGTTGTTGACATTTTGTACCATGTCTGCTGTCCATTCTAGTTTATGATTGCCCTTTTGTGCTTCCTTGAAGCCCTGTAGGAGTGGTCTGGTGTATTTTGCATAGTCTAGAATCTATACACTGCAGTAGTTGCATAACCCTAGGAATATCTGCACGTCTTTTACTGTAACTGGCTTGGGCATGGCACACACAGTCGCTGGCCTGTCTGGTATGATTCTTTTGCTGTCTGCTGAAAAAAGCTCTCATAAGTACAGTACCTTAAGCCGGCAGGATTGGAGATTGACCTTGTCAACCTTGTATCCCTTGAGTGCTAATAGTTGCAATAGGGCGATGGAATCCTTGTGACAGTTCTGCTCACTGTCACTTCATACTAGCAAGTCGTCCACATACTGGATAACAGTACTGGGCATGTGGATGTAATCTAAGTCTTCATTCAATATCCTGTTGAATATTCTAGGACTCGCTCAATAACCTTGGGGCAAACGAGTTTGCTCGTAGCACTTTCATGCATGTGTGAATCCTGTGAGGTACTGTGTATTTGGGTGCAATTGTATTGAGAAGAAGGTGTTCTTTGAATCAGCTACGGTGAAATGTGTTGCTTCTTTGGGGATGCTGCACAAAATGGAGGCAGGGTTTGGAACTAGAGGAAAATCATATTGTATTATGTCATTAAGTGTGCAGAGGTCCTGGATCATTCTCCAATTGCCCCTGGTGCCTTTTTGACAAGGTGTATGGCTGTGATGCATGGTGAGTCTGAGTACATTATTATCCTCTTGTGCAGTAGGGCTTGTATTGCCTCTTTTAGCCCTTCTTCTGTCTCCCCTGATAGTGGGTATTGTTTTACTCGGGGTAGTACTGCTCCATTTTTTTTGTGTGATCTGTACTGGGGTCTCTTCTTTTTAGTAGCCCCACATTGTGTGGGTTGGTTTTCCATAGTTTTGTTGACACATACTCTAAGTTGCCCTGGACGAAGGGAGGCTGTGCAACAACAGCCATTAGGGGCCTCTGCACTCTCCTATACTGCAGCATGATATCGCAGGTCATGCAAATCTCAAGTATTATTCCCTCATCATCATCGCTATCCTCAAACAGTTCTACATCTGTCAATTCTTTGAGGGGTACAGTGGAATCAATGCACAGTACAGTGCACCACTCGCACCCGTGGGTGTCTGTGCCTAGGACTATAATTCTTTTGGCAGATACCAACAACCCCTCTAGATCTAGGGACAGTGTGGTGCCTGCTGCTAACTCTGGGGATGCTACAGGGCAGACGATGAAATCAGTTGGCACTTTCCAACAGGCTTTGGTAATTTGTGGCCCTGCCTGCACAAGCACTGTTATGCCATTAATGAACATGTCTGGTCAACGGGAATGCCTTGCACCACTACATCACGTGCCATAGCATGTATCACGAGCATCTCCCTCATTGAGCACATACCTGCTGTGGTGAAGACAATGCCATTTTCCGTGAACATGAAATTGTCATGTTCAGCTTGCTGAGTAGATCCCTGCCGGTCAAGTTGACAGGAGAACTCTCAGAATACAGTAGGGGAGCAGGTACTACCCTTCCTCCCAGCTTTACATGCAGATATGTTGTATATTGAACCATTAAAATAGCCCCAAAGTATCCCTGCATGTTGAGAGTGTTTCCAGATAGTGGGAAGTCACCTTCACTGATGCATGATTTCTCAGTGCTTTAATCTACGATAAAGATGAATTTTTTGTTTCCTATCTCTGCCACCACCAAGGGTTCCTCTTCTGGGTTTAGCGTCATCGACAGGACTGACACACATGTGCTCTCTGTGGGCTGTCCTAGTCAGGATAGGTGTCTGTCTCTGGGAATGAGAAAGGGTTTCCCCATTACTGTAGGACCTTGAAACAGGGCCACAATGCCATTGTGCATGCTTCTGAAGGTATTCGAGTTCTCTGCTTGCCGGATGTTGTTGTGAGGTGGGTAATGTTGCCTCACCTGTGGGGGATGTTGCAGCAGGGGTGGGCCTGGCATCTGCAGGAGCAAATGGGTATACACTTGGTATATCTCAGGTGGGATTGAGGTCATTCTAAAGGTCGGCCCCTAGAGAGATCCTTGGGGTGGTGCGCCATAGTACTGTTGGCCATAACTATATTCTATTCTTTGCCTGCTCCGGGACTCTCTTGAGAAATGCACCCACCTCCCACAGGTCCAGCATTGCCCTATTCCTCCTCCTCTGGGTCCCATTCCTCCAAGCCCCCCTCCCCTAGATCCTCTGAACCCACTTCTGCTTCACTGTTGCCCTCCTGGCCATTGCTGCCCAGAGTATTGTGGGTTTCTGCCCAACTATCCATGTCCTCCTTCATCCCAGACCATGACCATTCTGGTGTTTTAACTAACTTGGCATCAGTCCCGAAGCCACCACAGCTACTTTAGCTAATGTATTCGGTGCCAGCTATGCTTCTTCTGCCAGTCACCTCTGAAGCGCTTGTTTCTCATGCTCTTTTAATCTTCTACAAAGATGTACTATAATGCTTTGAATTTCAGGCCACCCCTTCACCTCAACCCCTACAATTTTGTCCAGTACATTTTGCACCTCCTTAGGCATGCCATGTTTTATCATAAAATAGAAAAAGGGTATTGACTGGCCCATGCTTTCCACGTTTCTGCTTTCCACATCTCATGGACCTTGAAAACGAATTGAGTGCCGTCCTCATCTTTGCCCCTTGTACATTGCATGATGGACTGCAAATCTGGTGTGTCTGGGAATGCTCGCATCCTACACTTTCACTCTTATCTTATTAAAAGATGCTCCATCATGAGCATCGCTCCATCATGAGCATCGCTTTTCGGGGTTATTCCCGGGTAACCCACCTTAAACCACACATTGGCAGCCTGATCCCCGACCACAGCTACCAATAAGCTTTTCATGTCTCCTATTGCTACGGGTACTCCCACCATGAGTTTTTCGAAAGCGTATATACATTTACCTGCGCCCGCCATAAGGGCCGGAAGTGCCTTAATTAGGTTGCTCTTGTCCATCTGTGCTCATGGTACATATATTGGCATCCCCGTGCCCTTGTGTATTGGGGCATTTGTATTTTCAGTTTGCTTTTCCCACCCTTTGCACTTCCCTTTTTCCTTGCTTCTGCCATCCGTCCAAACCATTCCCTTAACCTGCCGTCCCATAAACTCTCTACTTGGTATGCCTCCCCATCCTCATCCTCCTCAATCTCATCAAAAGTGCTCAACTCATCTTCGCCTCCCCTTAGGGAACCAATATTCTCATAACTCAGGCTTTCCCCATCATCGTCACTCTCGACATGTATGGTTGTCATAGGCGCATTGTTTATTCTGAATAAAAAATCTCATGACTTCGACTCATATGTCCCCTGCTGCACTGGCGTGTCTACCTTTATTACGTCACATGCCGCCCACATTCTGCCTAATTCTGTGCATGTCGACACCAGTGCTGTTTCTAGGTCTCTTTTATTAACATCTGCTTGTGCTGTGACATTTGGAGGGGAGACATATGGGGCGGTGGGGCTGTTGATACATTGGAACGCGTTGACACATAAGTTGGGTTTGTGTATCCTGCCATGGGACATGCTGCTAGAGGATATATTCCAGGATATATTCCCTTGTGTCGCACTGATGTCTTCTCATCCTCGTCTGGGTCTATGCACTTAGTATTGCTGTGTGACCCTCCTTCTCCTTCACGCTCCTCTGTATCCTCAAACATTTTCCAGAGGTTAAATATTTCTCTTCTGTTCTGCAATTGGTTTCCCTTGTGTTTTGGTGTCAGAAAGATGGACATGTGTTCCAGAATACTTCTGTCATAGGAGCCCTTCTCTGGCCACGAGCGGAGAAACCCTCTGATTTTGATATTTTCTGATCCTGTCACTGTACAACGGCAGGGCCTTGCAAATGTATTATATGGGTGTTTCTCCCCCCATGGTCACAAATGGCGTGTGCTTATGGTACTATGCCTGTGTTAATGCACCACACCAAGTCACATATTGTCAAAAACACCCAAAACACGTTTACTTAACAACCCCCCTTCATCAATAAAACCTTTTTGCCGCCCCCCTAACACCAACTACTATGCCTGAACTCTCTAATTATACAGGGTCCTTATGTATTTCCTCTTTTCTTCTTGTATTAAACAATGTTTGTGGTGCCACTTCCCCCCTCACTCAGCAGGGCTCATTTTCTTACTGTTTCCTTTCATTTTTATTTTCCCTAAAAAAACATATAAAACCAAAAGACAAAACGAGCTACACAAATGCCAAACTCCTGATTCCAATCTCTGCATATTCACAATGTGATAACACTTGTTATCCCTTGCAAGGCTATACTCACGTGCACATGTCACCTGAACTCCTCCATACACGGGGTTCCAATAACACCGGGCTGCACCTCTACTGGGGGCTGCACTCCGCTCCAAAGTTCAGACAGGATTCTGCAAAGATGGCTCCTGCACGGCCACTGGGAAGTACACATCTTTGGGACTAGTTTTAGGTGGGCGTGGCCCTTCCACAGAGGCTGCCAGGACACCTCTGCAGGTAAGGGGGGGATCACATCGGGGTACAAAATGAAGTCACTCCCCTGTGCGTTCATGCCAGATAAAATACAACCCACTAGGGAAAAAAGGCCAAGAGATTTCTTGCCAAGATAACACGTTTTCTATTTTACAAAAATACAAATGCAAGCAAAGAACTCTGCTGCTCGAGAATGTTCTGCTGAAAAAATAGCACAAGCAGAAGCTTATAAGGCATTACAGCAACATCAGTGTACAGTGAACATCTGTGAGGCTGGTTGGTGAGACCCTATACATGAGCCTTCTCCATAGGGGGATGCCAGGTTGTGATTAGTTCCAGTCTCGTCCATCTGTCTTTCACATTCTTTGCTCAGTTCATTCCACCCTTGCTTTGGACTATAATGTATTCCTCCCTGTACCTCTTATTACCAAGGGTGTGTTTATGAGGTATGGTGAAATGGTTTTGTTTACTTGGATCTTTTATGATCACTGGTTTTATGGTTGGTGGTCTGATGCCACCTACTATCGCAGAATTCAGGGGTCTTGGACTTGGTCAGTTGTGGGGGCAATTCCTCCTGGTGGGCTGGGTGGGGGTTGGAGGTCTGCTGGTGGTCTGGCTGTGATGAACGTGTGTCACAAGGAGCCTGGTACTGTCTCATGGCCTTGCAGGGTGCATTCCTCTATAGCATAATGAGTAATTGCAACAGTTGAGGAACAAAGGGAAGTTCTCTGGCAATTAGTAGCACAGCTTTGTTTGCCCTCAGCATTTGGGCCTGTTCATGTTTCTCCACCAGGGCTACCTGTACCGCGCGGCAATGCAGAACTGAATGTGTCTACCATAACTACAAAATTATGTCTCTTTATATGTTCACACTAAGTCTATACACGCGCATCTGTCTATGGGGCTTGCCTCTCTCTAAAGTGCCTAGTTGGGGTAAAGCAATCTTAATCCCTCATAAACTGAGGTTTTGTTTGTTCTTTCCAGCTCTACTATTTCTCCCACCCCACCCCACCCCCTCTCCATTCCTCCATCCTTTCTCGCCTTTAGCTACCACCACACATCTTGGGCACTATCTTTGATCCTTCTCTCTATTGCCCGTTGCAATGCTCTTTTTAACATTTGTTGTGCTCTTCCCTATCTTTCTTTTCACAATACTATACTCCTTCTTTTCTTTCTAGTCGTTTCCTGCATTGACTATTGTTCATCTATACTTCTTGATCTCCCTGCCTCCCAGCTTCTTCCCCTGCATTAAATTTACAATTTCTCAGTTTATCTCTTGTTCTTCTTACCCTCTCGATCCTCCATCAAACCCTCCCTACTTTCAATTTCATTACTTGCTTTCGAATCTCCTCTTCTGTATCGCTTTCTTTCGATTGTTTTCTAATGCACTCATGGCCTGGTCCACCTTATCTCTGCACTCATGGCCTGGTCCACCTTATCTCTCCACCCTACCCTCGTTCTATGTCCACTCGCGCCCCTTACGATCACAGGATCTATTTCTTTTAACTGTTCCTAATCCTCCTTGTGCTTCGTCTCGTTTACTCTAATTTACTCTTCTGGCACCTAGGCACCTAATCATTGGAATGTTCTCCCCCACTTACTTCGTTCCACCTCATCTCTTTGCATCTTTTAAACAAACCTCAAACTCTACCTCATCTCTTGTCTCTTAAACTCATGCTCAATTGTTATAATTTTTAATTGTACTGTTTTTTGGAAACTTTTATTTTTCTGCTGCAAAAAGCACTCTATGAATTCAGTATATACAAATAAAAATAAATACAAATACCTATACTTAAACATAACCTGATATATCCGCACAGGATACGATATAAGAAAATCTCATGCTTATCTAGTTCAAGGCATTATTTTTTCTGTGCACTTTTAAAACTAATGCTAGTTCTACTATTATGAAATGATATTCTGAAATGAGATGGTGTCTCCTCTGTTGTTCTTGACCAGCATGGAGAATGGGGTGAAATGCCATGACAACTCCAGAGAGCTTGGCTGACACTAGTGACAGGCCCCTGGTCCCCGTGCAGCCGTAGCGAGACCTTGGTCCAATCGCAGTCAAATCAACTATTTCCTGGAGATTGTAAGAGAGCAAGGCTCTCCTGGGCATTATATGCCTTCAGTCTCCACCTTATTTTTTGTTTTGTTTTATTATAATACAGCCAATAGCCTTTTTATAATATAAAAATAATACAGTTCAAGATACATACTTCAAATAAGACCATTCAACCTCATTACTTAAAATTAAATTTGACACACAAAAGGGAAATAAAATCAGGGAAAAAAAGAAAAAGAAATGAACTCAACTATAGGAAGCCAGTTCTGATGCGTTAGCCTTAGATTAATGGCTTAACCTAATCTTGACCTCCTAAATTTGTATTAATATGTTCCAACCAACTTTTGAATACTAGTCAGCGTTTAGTTAAATGATATATTAGTGGTATATAAATCCCCTTTAGATATATCTCTCTCTACATAAAAAGGAAATGTGTGGATATATGTGTGTGTCTGTTCGAAATTTTATGCATACTTCTCAGCATGCAACACATCTGAAATGTGTCTTGTGTGTAGATTCCATGCGTACACAATGTAAAATGTACAAAATATGCATGTTTCTAATGTTTCGTTTTTTAAAGCTTTTTAATAATAAGCGGTCTGCAATGCTTGGATATGTGTGTGTGTGTCTATTTAAAATGTTCAGCATACTTCCCAACATGCTATAAACCTGAAATTTGGTTTGTGGGTAGGTCCCATGTTGTAGACAATGTAAAACGTATAAAATATACATTTTGCTAATGTATGCTGTGGGCAATGCTTGGAGGAGGAACGTGTACTGATGAATATGCATGTATTGCAGATGCAACACATGCAATTATAAGTGAAGGTATCACATATAACTGAGAATAAGACATTAAAACATGTAGGTTTCAGATTCTATCGGAAACAATCTTAAAACAACGTGGAAGAGGATGTGGCTAAACTGAGGGTACTAAGGCGAATATCTCAATATATTCTCTTACATAGGGAATTATCCCATTATTACAAGGCAGACCATATGACAATACCAGCACAAATGATAAGACAATGCTTGGATGAAAAAATCACATTGATACACTAGTATGCTATGAAATTCAGAACGAATTTAGACACTAATTAGGACACCTGTAATGTGGTGTATGTACGGAAATATGTCTATAGTGTCTTCCTTGACGTGCACAAGCCACTCTGCAAACTGTTTATGGTTTGTTATTTTTGGCTACTTTTTGATTTATTAACTTTTGGTTCTGGATCACTGTTTATTTTTGATTTTGGACATTTTCTATTTGCTATTATTGACCGGTATATCCTATATTTTCATTTTCTTTCTCTCTTTTTTTCTCTGAAACCCACATATTCCTCCCCTTCTCCAACTCCTCATTTCTGTTGCATGTATTTATTCAATGATGTTTAATTGAAAATGAAAAAGAAAGTTATCACTGCCCAGATTTGAAAAAAGGCGCTTGATGCTGAAACACGTGTAATCAAAGGGCAAAAATGTTCACTATCTTAACAACCCAGTGAATAAATGCAGAAACTGAAATATCAAACTTTGTGCTTGTCTTTGATGAGTGTACATACTACATTCAAACAATAAAAGAACAAACCTGTTTGAGAAATGTTCTTATTCAGGTCAGTTCAACACGTCTTTTTTTATTTTATTTATTGAGCATTTGTTAGGTGCCTATACAACAAGATCGTGCTTCCAAGCGCCACAAGGCAACCAGGGAGGGGACAAGGTGGGTAAATACAACAATGGTCCTGCTACGCCTTGTGGCTTTGGGATGTGCAAGTGCAGTGAAGAGAGGTGCAGGAGGTTAGGAAGGGAAGGGGGGGAGGGATTAGGGATGGACAAGTGCTGGTGAACCTGGGAGGGAAGTGCAATGGGGTGCGAGGGATGGAGTCCACTGCCTAAGTGCTGGGTGGAGGGAACCCAACGAGTGGGATGCACAGTCACCTGGCATGGGGCCCACAAGGGCAGTGCTGAGGGGTGGAGGTTACTGATGTCAATTGGGCAGAGGGCTTCCTAAACTGTGAGATTTGTTAAGGTACCAGGCCACCAGTCTCAGTGGCAGTGGCGTGGTTAGCAAGGAAGGAAAAGAGAGAAAGAATTAGAAATAAACAAGGTTTTGAGAAGTGTCTGAAACTTAAGGAGATCTGGCTAAGTCTGAGAGGGACAGGTAGTCTGTTCTATAGAGAGGCACCACCCGAAGAGAGAGACCTGCCCCCCCCCCAGAAAGAGGAAGAGGCTGTTGCAGTAGTGCAGTCAGCAGAGGACCAGTGCTCTGGAAACATTGAGCTTCTAGGGAAAGGGGAGAAAAAGGAGAATGCCTTTCAGGAGGTGAAGCTGGAAGTGGGCCTTCTTGGCAAGGTCCAAGATGTGAGGGGTGAAGGATAGAGAGTAATCAAAGATGACCCCGAGTGAAACAGGGTGCAGCGGTCCCAATAGGAAGGATCTCTGTCTTACCGGCATTAAGACAGAGGTCATTAGCCACACACCATGCCTGGATAGCGGATAGACAGTCAGGACTGAGAGAGGAGGAAGAGGAGCGGTAGAGGGAAGTTTGAAGGAAAGCTGCGTGTCATCAGCATAACACTGGAAACAGGGTTGGACTGTTGCATACATTTGTCTCAGGCACCAGTTGCAAATTGAAATGTATTCCTTTTGTGACGCTCTTTGAATAGCAAGGGGGAGGTTTTTGATAAAATGTGATGCAAATTGTACATATTAAAGCATATTTATTCAGCAACACTGGTCAAAACTATTAGCTGTTTAGTGAAGCAACTCTTCAAACTGGTCCAAATTGGACAAAAAAGTGCCCCACTTGACTCAAAATACTGCCCCACACAAGCATTTTGCATTTTTTATTCGGCCATGGGCCTATAGGCCATTCTGACCAAGGGCACAACATTGAAAGAGCAATGGGAGAAGGACTTGGGCACGGATATAATGGAGAAGGAATGGGAGAAAATACTGGGATACCCCAAAGCAGTATTGAGAAACCATTTTTTCAAGCTGATACAACTGAATGTGCTGTACCGCACATATATGACCCCGCACAGGATAGCCATGTTTAATAAGGATGTGAATCCACAATGCCCATGGTCTGGGGATGGTGTAGCAGATCTAATACAAATGTTTTGGGTGCGTGTGTGAGGCTTTTGGGCAGGCATAGAGCAAGCCTGTAGGGAGGCCCGGGATCGCAAGATATGTGTGGTCAGCAAAGGAATGCTTGCTGGGAGCATATCCCAGTATCTGCAAATATAAACACGTGGTCAAGTTTATGGACATGGTTTGCATATTGGCCAAGAGAACCATTGCCATGGCCTGGAAAACTACCGGAGTGGCCACAATATGTAAAATGGCACAGGGAGTTTGAACAGTGGGCTGAGTCAGAGACCAAGGTGTGGGTTGAAGGGGATAACAGATCTGAGCCCGACAGCAACGATAGGTGTGTAGCCTGGAAGGCATAGGTTTGGGACATGTTCCACCCAACCGATGACAAGCCCCCCTGAACATGCCAGTCAAGGCAAGAGACGCTCACTTTTTGACCGGGCGTAAGGCATGTGTAGGAAGTTGTTTGTTTGTTGTTGTTAACCGTTGTTATTAAACACATTGATGTAAGTGTATGATGCAAATTGAAGACGTTACATTGAAATACATGGTTGTACTTATATAAATGCCAATAAAAACATGTTAACATAATAATAGGCCATTCTGAGCCTGGCTCTCTGTGCAACTAACCTACCTTTTCTTTCACCAATATATCAGAGAAAAGTGCAAACGCACCCACACAGTACCAGAAATAATGCAGCCGAGTGTCACACATTTAGGGACGTTGCAGAGGTCAGCAAATTCAATGAACAATGGATGAGTGTCACCCTTGGTGATCAGCCTTTCTGGTCACAGATTTTCCCCTGCCAGGTAAGTGTGAATTGCAGGCATAATGGCAGGGGTGGGCCTGTTCTGAAAGCCCCGCTAAGTGAGGGTGAGAAGGCAGGCCCTGACCCAGCCCCAGCCCTCTCTGAGCCCTCATTGCCCGCAGAGCTGCCTTCACACGTGTAGGGGAAGCTTTGACAGGAAGAGCCGAGCAGAAGAGGCACATTGTAGCACAGTT
Organism: Ambystoma mexicanum; assembly: GCF_040938575.1. Classification (NCBI taxonomy): domain Eukaryota; kingdom Metazoa; phylum Chordata; class Amphibia; order Caudata; family Ambystomatidae; genus Ambystoma; species Ambystoma mexicanum. The sequence goes on from NC_090922.1 coordinate 1,401,625,889, forward strand.
CCTTTCTACCATCATGCCAGGCTCTGCCCGGGATTTGTATAAATTCGAGCCTGGCTGCCAGCCAGCAGGTCCAGTCGGAAGCAGGAGGGCTCAAGAAGACCTGTTGCAGTCTGCCCACAGCCAGTCATCCCGAGACGGAGCCATGGCCCATTCCAAGTTGACAGGTTGCCCCAGTTAACAAGAGCATCTCAGGCGCGGTGCTTCCTAGACGGACACGGCAATGCCACGAAGGCAAGGCCTGCTTGTGCCCGATCTGTGCTCAGACAGGGCCAGCCGCAGCTTGCCCTATAGGCCAGTCCGAGCCTGCACATGCAAATGGGAATGTATTCCTTTTGTGACATGTTTGAATAGTACCCAAAGGGGAGGTCTTTGATAAAATGTGATGCAAATTGTACTTTTGAAAGAATATTTATTCAGCAATACTGGTTAAAACTATTAGCTGAATAGTGAAGTAACTCATCAAATTTGCCACATTGGCCAAAAAAGTGCCCCAATTTGACCCAAAAAACTGGCCCACACAAGCATTTCGCATTTTGGATGCGGCCATGGGCCTATTGCTCTATCAGCCAGTCCGAGCCTGACTGGAAATGAGGAGAGAAGGAGGAGATTAGGTGAGCAAGAGAGGTGAGATAGATATCGAAGAGCCATGTTGATAGGATAGAGCCTTGGGGGACAGCATGGGTAGAAGGTCAAGTGGTGGAGGAGCAAGGGTCTAGCTGCAACTGGGAGGGGTGGTTAGTGAGAAAAGAGGTTAGCCAATCCAGTGCCCGGTCTGTGATGCCAAAGCAGTTTTATGAGGATAGAGTGGTTGACAATGTCAAGGAGAATAAGAACAACAGGAGAATTAGAGCCAAGATTTACGAGCATGTCTTCACGGATGTTCAGGAGAGCAGTTTCCATGCCTCTGGAGGCCCAGAATCCAGATTGATGCTCATGGAAGCAACCGAGTTTGGTATGAAGGGCCAGTTGGGAGAGGGCCAACCTCTTCAGGAGTTCACCCAGGAAAGGGGTGGAGGAGATGGGGAAATAGTTGGCAGGGCAGGAAAGGTCATAGCCAGTGGTGAAAGAGTGGTAGGAGAAGTCAACAAGGGCCAGGGCAAGAGAGTAGATGATGTCCTTAATGGCTCTAGAAGAGCAGGAGAGCACCTTTTTGGATGAGACGTCCATAGAGTGGACAAATTCAGCAACGTCATTAGATGTTGTAGGCAGGTGGGAGGAGAGCGCAGGGGCTGGAGGGGTCGGGGGGTGGAGGCAAGACTGCAGTTATGGAGGTGGGGGTGGTGGTGAGTAAAGACAGGATGTCCTGAGTCTTAGAGGTGACATGGGAGGCCCAGGCGGTGCAGAGAGCCTGGGAAGGAGGGTGAATGGTAGAGACCACAGTTGGATTGGCAAGTTCCTTGCATATTTTGACAAGTTCAGCCATATTGTTAGTGGCTCCAGACATTCAGGCTTGGATGTGGGCCCTCTTCTTAGAGCGAATAGAAAAGTGATATTGCTTTTGGAGCAGGTGGCAGGCCAGTTTGTCATAAGGATGAACCCGATGTCTGCCACTTCCGTACAGCAAGATGCCAGATACAGAATCGTACTAGACGTGATATTTAGTGACATGCTTCAGGCATGTCACTAAATGACAGGGGCAAGGATGTCGAAGGTATTGGAGAATAGGTGCGGGTTAGCAAGGAAAGAGTCAGAGGGAGAGTCAGGAGAGGGGGTCGGAGGGGGATGACAGTGGAAGCAAAAGCAGTGACTGATACTAGCTTCATCAGTTGAATGACAGCGAAGGAGACTGGTAGTGCGGAGGGCAGCCCAGACAGAGGGCTGAGGGTCCCCAAGTGGGAGGATAGGAGAGAGTGGTCAGACCAGGAGTGGGGAGTGGTGACAGAGTTAGAGATGTACCCATAGATGAGGGCATCCGAAGTGTGTGCGGCTGACTGGGTCGAACCAGAAGGAAGAATAGTGAGAGAGAGAAAGTGGATATTGAAGTCTCCAAGGAGGAGGAGTTTGGAGGAAGAGGTCAAGAGGAAGGAGGTTAGGTCGGCCTATTCAAAGTGGAAGTTAGGGATAGTGCCAGGGGGCCTGTAGATGGTAGCAATGGTGAGTGAGAGTAGGAGAGACCCCGAGCCTACAGATGAGGCATTCAAATGAGCAGTAGGTTTGAGTAGGTATGCTTACAGCAGGGACCCACTTAGGGAAAATCAGGGCCATTCCACCTCCTGGCTGGTTGGGCCTGGGTGTGAAGAGGATTTTGTAGCCCTCGGGAAAAAGAGTCTCATGAGCCGTTAAAGAGCTGGCATTGAGCCATGTCTCAGTAAGGGCAAGGACATCGCAGTCAAATTCTTCAAGACAGTGGCTGATGTTGGAAGAGTGTTTGACAGCAGAGCAAGCTTTCAGAGTAGCTAAGTCAAGCTGATTATCACCTTTGAAAGTTTTCTAGCAGGGGAACAGGGGCTTGGTACTCCAATCGGTGGTGGTGAGGGCATGAGAGGAAAGGAGGGAGGAGGAGTAGCTGGGGAAGGAAGGAAGTTAATGAGAGAAGGGTAGGTTGAGAACCTTGGGCCATGATGGTGCCATTGGGATAAACATTAATGATGCATCTAGAGGATGAGAAGTATGCCTACAGTACTTCCCATCTAGTGACACAATTAATGGGTGAGGAGGAGAAAGGGAAAAGAGTGGAGATCCTGTGGGGAGTCCAAAAGTCCAGGGAGGGGACAGAGAAGAGGATGCCAGTAATAGTCTGTCTGGAAGTAGCATTAATGTACGCTTCAGCAATAGGTATGCCTGGGATGGAGGCCAGGAGTTTTTTTATGAGCTTTTTTCTTCCAGACATGAGCGGGATAGGATAGGTGAGAGAGTAGCAGTTACAATAGATAAGGGAGACAAAGAGTGCCATGTGCCGATGGGGGTGGGAAGGGTGAGAGAAAGACAGGGTAGCTGCACTGTGCATGAATAAGCTAACAAGGCGGCCTAGCAGCCAACCCGGGACAAATGAAGGGGGTGCTTTGAACAGAGTATGGATAAGGTAGCAGGAATTTAAGTACCCAGACCAGGTGAGCAATAGAAGCAGAGGAAAACAATCAGTGTCTAGATTCTAAGTTTAAAGGCACATCAAAACATCTTTCCATTTTCATTCAGTTCTAATGGAATTTCTTCACCATGCAAACATTCAGGAGAGTTCAGTTTAATTATCTTTTCATTTTAAGTGGCCGTCATTACAGAATTTAACCATTTGCATATCAAGCAAGAATAGGCGCCCCTAACCATGAAAAAGGACGTACATTAGATTGGATAGCGGACACACTGCATCACTGACATCCACACACCCCTACTTCCTGGTCAGCTCATAACAACATAAGGGTTAATTCATAGAATTCAGCGCACAAGTGGCGCACGCGGCTGGCGCACAGTGTGCGCGTGCGGCTGTCTGCGCCAGCCGCTTCCGCCAAAACCCATTTCGGCGCACAGCGTATTTATGAATTTTAACATCCCTAAGCAGCCGTGGTGCAGAGTGGCACAGCGACCCTGCAGCAGCACCAGTTACGCCCCCAACCCCGCCCCGTGCGCCATGAACAGCGCGCAAATCCAGTACATGGCGCACAGGCCAGTGGACCAGCATACAGCCCGCCAACCACGAAAACGTGTGTAAAACTCCCCACGCACCTATCGGAATTCACATACCCTGCTCGCGCTAGGCCAATCACATATAAAACTCCACGCGCACCCCTCAAAATACACGTACCCCGCTCATTCATGGGAATTTTCACACACGATAGGCCGTGTGCGAGTGGGGTACGCGTATTACTTGGGTTCGCGGGAAGTTTCACACGCGAACAGGCCTGTGCGAGTGGGGTACGTGCATAACTGGGGTTGGTGGGAATTTTCACACGCGATTGGCTCTGTGCGAGTGGGGTACGTGTATTTCTGGGGTTCGCGGGGAGTATCACACGGGGTAGGCCCTGTGGGAGCGGGGTGCGTGTATTTCTGGGGTTCACAGGGAGTTTCACATGCGGTAGGAACTGTGCGAACGGGATACGTGTATTTCTGGGGTTCGCGTGGAGTTTCACACGCGGTAGGCCCTGTGCGAGTGGGGTACGTGTATTACTGGGGTTTGCGGGAAGTTTCACACGCGGTAGGCCCTGTGCGAGTGGGGTACGTGTATTACTGGGGTTCGTGGGAAGTTTCACATGCGATAGGCCCTGTGCGAGTGGGGTACGCGTATAACTGGGGTTCACAGGAAGTTTCACATGCAACAGTCCCTGTGCGAGTGTGGTACGCATATTACTGGGTTTCGCTGGAAGTTTCACATGCAATTTAGCTGTCAGAGCGGGGTACGTGTATTTCTGGGGTGCGCGGGGAGTCCTACACGTGAATTGGCAGACTGGGTCCTCCTAGGTGTGCTCTCTACCCCCTCCATGGCCCCTGCAGGCAGCTCACACCACAGGGGACTACCCTGCACCCCTGGTCATGTCCCACAGGCAGCCCATCCACCATGGGCATGCCCTCCAACCAAGCCACATGTCACCTTGCACTAGTGATCACCAACTCATGTCCCCCAGCACCCCTATCCCCCAGCAGTGAAGGGCACCTGCCAGCAGGCCCCCAGTCGTGTCCCCCCCTACATGAAGTAAAGATGCACAAACATGGCCCACTTCTACACCCAAATACCACAGCATGCCGCCCCATTATTGAGACGCAATGATTTCCCAATCCACCCCACACTGGCAGGCCTATCTCAAGACACAAAGCAAAAGTCAACTATGTACATCAACACATGTCCGTCACACACACACACTGGTTTGCATTGATTGTGTAAACCCACATTTTCACATGCATCAAGCCAATGAGCGAATCCGACACATGGAACTAAAATATGAAAATGTATTATGTACAAAAATAAAGCAATGAAATGAAAGCATAACACAATAGCAAACATGAAATGAAAACCATGTGCAAAAGATGAGTAAATGAAAAGTATAACCAATCCAAAGTAATCCTAAAGAGAAATAGTCAAAACTCTCCCTCCACCGACGCAAATCCAAAGGAAACGTAAAAAGAAAAATCCATTGATCCATGGTTAAATGAAAAGAAAAAGTTCAAAAAAATCCATTGTCCAAATATGTACAATCCATTGACCAAAAGAAAAATCCATTAATCCATGTTTAAAATCAAATAAAAAGTTCAAATAAATCCATTTTCCAACTATGTACAATCCATTGTCAAGGGTCCATGAGCCCAACGAAAGAAATGAAACCTACCTAAGAAACTACCTGATAAAAAAACTATATACAAATGTGTGTGGCATAGTCCATTCACCACAAATCAAAGGAAAAGGAAAAGGAAACCTAACTCTAAAAACTATTTACAAAGGCAGCGGGCTAGTCCAACGGCTCACTTTTGGATGTCCCGGGCCAGGCCAGGGCATCATAGAACTCCCGCTCAATGTCCTGGAGGCGGTCCTCTTCCATGGCCCTGAGGGTTCGCAGGGACGACGACATGTTCACCTCCAACTCCCTGCGAATTGCCTCGAGGCACTCGGCCCGCCTCAGGGCCCTCCGCATGGAGTTCTCCGCCCTGACCATTGTGAGCCGTGCCTCTTCCGCCCGCTGCCGCTCCGCATCTATGGCGTGGCCCAACCGCTGCCACATGGAAGACACTTGAAATCCAGGGTCCTCCTGCCCTATGGCCGATGCCTGCCCCTCCGATGTTGAAGGCCCCGAGCCATCATTGCTCCCACCATGCTGCTGCTGCTGTGCCTCTGCCTGTGTCCTGGCTCTTGCTGCCTGCACGTCCTCCTCCGGCTGGGGTGCAGTTGTTGTGCTGGCCACCCCTGCTGGACGTCCAACTCCCGACTGTGGAAGGGATGTGTCCTCGACCAGCTTGGCCGCTGGGTCAGAGGCAGCTCCACAGGGTACCCAGGTGATACATGGGTGGGAAGATGGCATGGAGGACGACTGGCGCGTAGGGGGTTCAGGTGAGGAGGGGGTCACAAGAAGGTCCAGCACACAGAGGAATCCAGCACCGGTGACCCATCCCAGTATGTCAACGTGGTCAAAGAGGCATGCAAGATGACGTGAAATCTCTCCACAAAAAGACTGCAGGTCACCTTGCATGCCCCATTGACGCAACGCTATCCCACTCAGGACAGGCTCAACACGGTCCCGGATAGCCACGTCTGCAGGGAGAGGAAGGCCAGTTGTTGTGCGCTCATCCCCTCCCTGAAAACGGGTCTTGACTTAGGCATCCCTGCTGGGGCCAGATGATGCAGTGACAGGATCAGGGACAGGATTACACACAGGCACCTCCACGGCTGCCTGTGCTGCCTGCTGTCCCTGCCCCTGCACTGCATCACTAGCACCCGTGGAATGCCCACCTCCAGACCCCGTGTGTATCCCTTCCGCGGCCTCCTCCTCCACCAAACCCCCCACCAACCTGGATGACTCTGTGTCATCTTCCTCCGTCGGACCCTGTGGGGTCTCAGCTGCCCCTTCTGCTGCCGAGGAGTCCACCTCCGACCTCCGCCTCTTGGACCTACCCTCGGCAGCTGCGGCCTGGGACGCGGCACCAGACTCCTCACTCCCCGACGAGATGACAATCTGGGAGGGGAGCCGGGCCTTGCGTCTCCGGCTGGTGGTGCGATCCCTGCCGCTATGCTCCACAGCACCCTCTCTGCCCTCTTCATCAGTTGAGGCTGCAGACAGGGAGAGATAAAACACAGGCATCAGAGCACTTTACAGTGGACTGATACACACATGACAGTTGTACATGAGTGGCAGTGTCATACTTCAGACATGGCATCACACTCCCCAACACACATGTCATTTGTATTCACACACATGAGCAATTCCACAACAATATTGCACCAGCCAGCACCATCCATACACATAAAACAGCATGGGCATCCGAAGGTGAGCCTTACGTCACATGAAACACGGGGAGTGCACAACACATGCACACACGCTACCACACCTACATGCATGTGTACATGTCCACCAACTGTCACAGTGATGATATCGCCATCCATGTCACATCTGTCATTCAGCCTTCTACATGTCAGTGCCACATGCATCCAAGTTGCATCACAGTTGCACACTTGTCAAATACACACACATGCACATGTACACAGTGCAGATACATGCAGCATGAACCACCATCCATGTGTGACACCACAACCATGCCAACGTACATACGCAGAAATTCAAACATGTGTGCTCCCACACCTGCATTTGCCCAGCATGCTTACCAACACATACACCATCGATGTGTCTCACACCTGAGAGGACTCACATGTGGCAGCCTCACGCCCATGTTCATACACATCCGTACATGGCAATAAAACACATGTGCAACCTACACACTACTGGCACGACACGCACAGTGTCCAATCAGTATGCATGTACACTTACCGCTCAACTCCAGACGGGTCTCCCTCTCAAGGACCTGGACGTGGAGCGCTGGGCATATGCATTCCAGGACCCTCCTTTGGTGGTCAGACAGGTGGCCCTGGCACCCCTTGGCATCCACTGCCTTCGAGAGGCGCCGGGCCTTGTTGAGGGTCCTGGACCAGAAGTCCTCCCAGCGCTTCTTGACATGTTGTAAGTCTCGGACTGCCACCCCTTCCGCATTGATGGCAGTCACGATGTCCATCCAGATCCTGGTCCGTCCTTCATAGTCGGCGCGCAAACTTCCAAAGGGCATCATACTGCCCCAGGACTTGCTCCACCAGGACACCAACTTCCCTGGCACTGAAGCTGGTGGCCCTCTGCCTCTCTGGCTGGGGGTTGCCAGTGGTGCCAGATGGTTTTGTGACCGACATGGCAACCCCAGAGGCAGGAGTGGGTGGGCAACTGGGTCCTGGGGCTGGGCTGTGGAGCGATGGTATCCCAGTCGGGAGTGTTCGGTTCCAGCAGGGGTGGTCACAGCAACTGCACCCCTGGCTGACGTGCAGGCAGCAAATAGCAGGGCATGTGGGTAGCAGGCAGGCAGGCAGCAGCAGATGGCAGGTGGGAGCATGCTCAGGAGTCTGGGGGGCAGTAATTCGGCTTTCTGGGCAGGACCGTGGTCTTCCGTGTGTTTTCGCGTGGCCAGCTTGATACAGAGTGATTTGGCACGTGAAGTGACGTGATGCGCGCTTCCGTTTCCCTCAGCACGGGTTAAAGGTGAGCTGGGCCAGCAGTTCGCTGTACGTGCCTTTTGTGGAGACCGACGTGTGTTGCTGCTTTGTGTTGTTTTCGCGTACCATCACAACTTCACAGCTATCAAGGACGTATCTCTTTTTTTGGCGGGGGTATTGGCTACGCGTGTTTTTCTGCATCGCGCTAGTCAGACGGTGAGTCGCGCACGCTATTTTTCCCACTGCGGGTGCCCTTGTGTATCGCACCGTTTTCAAGGTCATAGTAGCCTGCGTGTCCCACGCGTACGTGTTTTTCGTGTTGCTGGGTGCCACCGCATACTGCGGGAGGTTGATTTTACGCACGTAGGCTGCAGGGTTGCGTGCACGGCTTTACTGCAGTTTTGGGGTGCCTGAGCGTTGCGTGATCCGTCACTACATCACCGGGGTCACATACAGCCTTGCAGGTGCAGGGGGGCAGTTAACATCTTGCATCCCACCCCCTTCACCCCAATTGCCCAGGTCAATTGTGGTGTACACCTCCCATTGGCACTACTCCATCTGTGCCGGCACTACTACATCTGTGCCATGGTTGGGAGGCCACCAAAAGTGAGGGGCGCCTCAGCTGGGCCTCCTCCTCGTGGCGGGCATGGTTGGGGACATGTTCTGGGTGACCAGGGAGTAGGGGGACTCCAGGGTGTCCAGGGTGGCCGCAGAGGGGGAAGAGGCAGGGGTGCGCCACTTGAGCACGATGTTGTGCCATGTGTCGCTGCAGTCATGCCACCACCCCCTGTGGTTCCGGGAGATGCAACTTCTGCATCTGGCACTGGCGCCCGTGTGACTTGGCAGTCCGTTTCATCGACTGCCACGGGCCCAAGGGTAGTGGTAGCTGCAGGTGCAGCTGTGGACACCACCACCCAGGCTCAGTGTCTGCCAGTGCAGGCTGTGGTGGCACTTGAAGAGTCCTTGGAACATTTCCAACAGGCCAGGAGGGAAACCGTAGGGGCATGCAGGGCTGCCCTGACCAAGACACATGTCCCTGGGGCAGTTATGTCATCTGCTGCCCCGAATAGCCGGGTGTTGGCAAGTGTAGGGGCAAATGCACCCAACAACACCCCGGTTGTGAGTCTGCCAACCAGGACAGTTGCGGTCAATGACCCTGCCACAGCAGGGTCCATTAGAGGGCACCCAGCTGCCACTGACACAAGTCAGGCCTTTGGTCGTCCCTCCACCTGCCACTCCCTTGGCTCAATCCACCAAACCCACTGGCCATACTGATCAGGGTGGCATTAGCCAGCCAGGGTCTGCGCCACAATCCAAGAGGAGGAAGGTTGCACCTGTAGCACAGGCTGGAACCCCACACACAGCTACGACCTCCGGCACATCGATGAAGAAGCCTTTCTGCAAACAGGAACTGGACTTCCTCGTGGACTGCATGCGGGACCACAGCCGTGACATTCTAGTGGGTGCTAATTGTCAGACTACGGCTGCCCACCGTGATACCAACTGGAAGCAAGTTGCGGAAAATGTAAGTGCATTCGGCCATGAGGTGCGCACGGCGCAAGAGTGCAAAAAGCATTGGAATTACCTCAAACGCAGCACTAAGGCTAAGCGTGCCTCAAATTACAACTTGACTCTGGTGACTGGCAGTGGGCCTGCACCAGAGGAGGAAGACCTCACTCTGCATGAGTCACTCGCTGCGGAGTTCATACCATCTGAATCGGTCGAAGGAGTAGGAGAGATGCCAGACTTTGATGCCCAGTCCAGTGAGTGTTGATGCGTGTTTATCGAGGACGTGTGTGTTTTACTTGTGTGATGTGTTGTGCATGACTGCCACTACATGTCACGTGTACATGGTTCTGATGTGCAAGTAATGCAATGTTTCCCTGATGCATGTCTACTCTGCTGGATGGTGGACATGTGGAGCAGACGAGGACTGTCCGCATCACCACTATTGCACCCTACTCAAATGCTGGTTACCAGTATACCCCTCCGGTCCATGTTCCAGCTCACTGGCACTTCCGCATGTAGCGTGGGGTGACCTTCCTCTCAGCCCAGGAACTATGCATAGCATGACTGAGGTGCATGTGTCCTCTGCCTGCAAGCGGGTACTCAATGTAGGCATGCTCCCTTGCCCCTCAACCCCCCTCTCTGCACCCCAATTCCACCTTAGCACTGGTCTGCTACAATATTGCCGTTGGGTACTTCCCTGTTCATGCCTCCTGTGTACATGCTAACATCCAGCGGCCAATCTGCCAGACATATGCTGTGGGGTACATCCTAAGTACTTGATGCAGGGTGTCTCACTTGGAAAGTGCAGAGGTCAGATGCCCCGCAGGGACATGAGTGCCCATTCATGCTCCATGTGCATTCCACGCATGCCCCTATGTGTCCATGACAGGATGATCACTGTAATACAAGTCCTGGGTGACCTACATTGCATGGCATTTCATCTGCCTTCCAATGATAACTGTGGCTCAGAACTGCGTTGCACACATGTTTAGGGTCTGACAATCTGTGTGGGTCACAGGCCTCAGCCTGTTTAATGGCCAATGACTCTGTCCAACTGGTGTAGTGTCTTCTTCACACGTGGGTGTACTCCAGAGGTTTCATCATGTGTCCTGCTTACTGTCCCATCATCATTTGCTGTGTTGTCACTTGACTCACATGATGCTCTTGATGCTAGTCAACACTGTCTGTCAATACACAGGTCTATGGTCAGCCTTTTGATACCATGCTAGGCATCCCTGCTTTTGCACTTGGGGGGAGAGGTGGTTTGCTTGTAGACATGCTATCCATTGAATGCACATTGCATGTGATGCCTGAAGTTGACCTTGCACTGCCTTCACATTTTCTGACACACACCATGAAGTCCTTGTACATGTAGATAGTGAGTAACATACATATTTGCTGCACTGCATAGACCTACTTCAGTGCAAACTGCCACCTTCCACAGGTGTAATCACAGAAGCAATTTCAAGTTGACCCAGCATGCATGCCAGGTTCTATTTTGTGTGTCACATGTCTGCCTGATGTGTTTGGTGTCGGGGTGTGTGTGTGTTGTGTGCTTCTAACATGTGTAGTGACCTTTTTTCTCTCTATTTTTCAGGTGATGACGCAATGGAGCTAGCGGATGGTGTTGTCATGCCAGGCACAGGGTTGTGATCACTACATCAACTCAGCACAAGTGGGGGTCGTGGGTTGGTAGGCCATGAAAACCCCCAGGTGCTACAGTCCATCTTGTCTCTGGCTGCCTATGAGTCCAGCCCGGATGAACACTCTGACGACCATGTCGAGTTGGATGAGCATCAGGTCCATATGTCAGGGGTGAGTGATTCTGATGTGGACACTCCTCTGTCGGCGACACCTGCACTGAGGGGTCAGACAGTCTTGGAACCTCCGCTGTGGTGGATCGGGACGCAGGGTCACCCTCCACACCAGTCACTGATGTGCCTGGGACATCACGTCGACGGGGCATGTAGTCGTGCAGCCGCGGGCGGTGCCGACACAACAAGGACACCCGGTCCTTGAGTCCAGCAGGGGTCAAGCCCAGCAATGCGGTTGCCGCACGCAACCGCTGTATACTGAGTGGGAGCAAGACATGACTGCCAATTCTGAACGCCAGGGGCAGCAATGGAGAACATCGCTGAGAGCATGGAACGTGTGGCCCGATCTGTGCTCCCCCCTGCTAGGCAGGTGCTTCTCCAGCAGCAGGCGGCACGGTCCACGGCCCGCTCGCTCAGGCTAAGCATGGCGGCCTCAGACAGGGCACGCCAGGCTGAAATGTCGTCTCTGCGTCAAACAATTGCTGCTCACGCAGAGGCACACATGGAAGCCCTGAGGGAGGAGTATGCTTCCCTCAGATCCACTCTGGTTGTCCTTCTGATGTCCCAGAGGGAGCGGGCAGAGGAGAGGTTTGCACAGCTTGAGCGTAGCATCTCGGCTGAGCTACATGCTTGCCGGGAGGTGCAGCGTTTGTCCAGCCAGGCCTTGCAGGAGGTACTCCGTGTTACACGTGCTACCTTGCAAGAGGAAGCACGTGTATCACGGGAGGTTCTGCATGCAGACCTACGTGTCATCGCCACCCAGAACCAGGGTCACCCGTCCGGCAAACTTGCTGCCGACGAGGGGCAAGCTGCGGCTAGACGTGGCCATGCTCCTATGCCACGTCCTCCTTTCCTTGAAGAGCCAGACTCGGACGACAATCTATCTCCCACATAGGTCAGGCCGTGCAGGCGTTGAGCCCATGGAGGTTTTTTTTTCCTCAGCATCATCGCATGTGGGTGTTGAGCAGCACCCTGTAGCTCCCCCCTCCTGGGTGCCCCCCGAGGTCGTATGTGGACATTTTTGATTTTTCTTTTAGTTTAGTTAGTTAAATTTCTGTTTGATAGTTAGTTTAAATAGGTAATGTAGGTTTTTCATAGTTAGTGTAATTAGTTAATATAGTTTAAAATTGCTTGTCTATTGTGCTTTCATGTGACGGTGTGGTGCTTTGTGGCTTTTGAAAGCCTCCACTGTCTGTTCCAGCTGGGCCCTTCAAGCTTGTCTTGTGTATGTATTTGTTGCTTGGGGTCCTTGACTCACATATGCCACTCCTGCTTCCCTTATCCATGGCCTCGCAAGGATGGTTCGGTGTAACAGCCTATTACACACAGGCTTTGGACTGTCATATATGTGGCATGTCTGCTGCTGTGGGACTTGTGTTGACACCCCTAGTGGGGATGATTGGGGTGTCATTGACCACTGTTCTTCTTTTCCGAGATGTGGTGTTTCATGATTCATGTGTACATTAATTGCCATGCATTGTGTAGTATGTTTCTTATCTTTACTGTACATGTGCTTGATGCAATTCATGCCGTAGATAGTGTGTTCCACACTTTGGCTGTGAAAGATGGACTGATGGTGTGATTTCTGATGTACGTCTCTGACATGGTCCAGTCATGAAATGCCTGAAGAGACACACACAGATGAATCTAAAGCATTAATCATGTGTTTCATGGCCTTTCTGCAGGGGGATGAGCCTCCAGACCACCTTTGCCAGGAGACATGGCCCATTGGACGTCTGGAATCTGGACACGTTTGTTGGTGCCGACATGCGCATGTGTGCGCAAGCAGAGGCACATGGATTGCGATCATACATCCGAAAACTGCTGACGTGTTTCAAGGGACTCCAGGCAAGGTGAGCAGCACAGGGGGGTCACAACACATCAACCCTTCCACCAGGCCAGTTGCACATGCATGCTTAGTAGCAGCACTGACGGTGAGCTTGGACAAATATTGGTCTTGAAGCGCACAATACAGCTCACATGTGTTAGTGGACTGATGGCTAGTTGATAGGGAAAGTTGTCTGGGGCACCTGCAGGGGCAGTGGCACATACCCTCCGGTCCACCATGGGCCATTGAGGCACTTGTATTAGCCATGTAGCGTTCCGAGACATGGAAAGAAGCAGCTCACAGGGACAGACAGCAAGGGACAGACTCGGGTGCAGTGCATTTCATTTCCAAGTAGAATTTGAAACATGCACTGCCTATTTTATTTTGGTTATGGTGGTACACGGCTTGTTCTGAAGTCATACCTTGCTATATGCGTCTGTCTGCTTTCCCAGGGAACATTGCATGTTGCGTGAATCGTGACACATTGGTGTTCCATTTGCGACGCACCCAGCGGTGCCTGACTTACTGCATTGACTGTGTATGAACCATCACAGGGGTAATGTAACGTATGGGTACGAAGCTTCCACACAAGATTGTCTGTTTCTAGAGTAGTTTGTTACTTTGGGGCATATTTGGTGGTGTGTTTGTGTGTTTTGGGCATGCACAGATTATTAACTGTGGCTCTCTTTGCAGCATTGAACTGCTCCTGTTACCGGCCCTGAGAGCGCGCAGGCAGGAGGCCAGCACTCACCCCAGAGATAAGTTTCTCTTTGACGTCCATTTGAGTAATTTGCTGCTATGTGCATGCTGAACAAGTTTGGTCAAATTGTGTATATGTTAATGTGACTACTACATTTTTGTGCATTCCCTACTTTCCCGTGTCAATCCTACTCCCCTCTCCTGCCCCTCATTCTGGTTTTCCAGTATGCCAATGCCTGTCCCGACTGCATATCCCTGACCCTCCTTCCCCACCAGGGTCTCAGAGGCCAGTGTGAGTTTGACCTTGCAGGCACCCAGACCACGGTGGGGGTGGTTGGTTCGTGCCACTCCTGCGCCTGTACACGGGAGCTGTGACAATACACATCCGTTCGTGGTGCAGCATTCTATGTTATGTACCACACATGGTACACATCCTGTTGTGACATTGTTTTACTGTGCTACCTTGGCTGTTACCATCATTGTGGTAGTACTTGGCCTTTGTGGCATACTGCTACTTCAAGTCATCTACTGGAGGCTGTTCTGGTTTGTTTTCCTGCCTGTGGGTTATTTGCTTGGCTTCTGTGTTGGCCTGCTTTGAGTTCTCTTGGATTTGGTGCTTTTGCAAATCAAGGTGGGCTCTGAGGGTGCTGGCAACTTTTTACACACAAGGTGGGAGATGGTGACAAAGGGGAAGGGTGATCCTGTGGCCAGGTGAAATTAAAGGATGAGGCTGAATAACCCAGGTGCAGTTTTTCAGTGGGTCATGGTGATTTGTGAGGGGTGGGGGTGTTTTGTTGTTGATAGTTGCCTTGCCCTGCAGTGTGATGGGCACCCTGACATTGTAATTGTGGTATCCTATGTACATGATGTATTCTGCTGATCAATGCCTGTTCATGTGTTGTGTTTACCTTTCAGGTGTGAGGGGATAGTTGTGGTTTGACATGCTGGGGTATACACATGGTGAATGTTCACATGTGATGTGTAGAGGACACTGATGGTCACTTGATTGCACATGCATATGTTGAGTGCATGTCCCTACTGACCCACACACTCGCACTATTATCCACTACATGTACAACCACCCTTTCATGTCCACGTGTACACTCTGTTTGCCTTCTGGTGCCCACTGTGTCCCTACAGCACATGTTCTATGAACAATTGTGGATCCTGTACATGCCTAATTTGCTTTTTGATATAGTTTGTTGCTTAGATGTGATGCTCAGGGTGTGCATCACACACACAATGGCTGTTCACTGTGCTGTGCACTGAGCAGTGTGTTGCAGGAGTTGGACACGGCACACAGAAGCTGCAGTGTTGATTTTGCAATGCACATTGTGCATGTAGACAGGCATTCATTGTTATGTTACAACTACAACTTTTGGAATGCATTTGGGTATGACTTCTTTTGGGTGGGAGGTTGTTGGTCAGTCATTTCATCTGATTCCATGTCAGGCATCATTGTCTGGTGCCAATTTACATTTTTCACATGGCAATGTGTACCTTATTGGTACTGTGTTGGTGTATGGCTATTTCTTGCCATGTCATGTTGTGGTTTGGGAGGGTTTGAGTGACATACCAGTGGTAGTCATGGCCTGTTATGCAGGTCTGTGTGATTCACACCTTGCATGTGTGCCTTTTGGTCACACAGGATTGATTGTGTTTAAGTAGCTAGGGATGCACCCAATGTGGCAATTCCATGGCAACAATCTCAGGGTGGTAGGGTGTGACAGTTGACTGTCTCTTTGTCATCATCAATTGTCACCAGGTATGTGCCCGGCCTGTGTGCACTCCGCAGGGTTGGGAGTTTAGGTGAAAAATGTGGCCACAAGCTGGGTCCGGGCTGCCTCGCCACGTGCCCTATCCCCTCCCATGTGCAGCACCTGTGCCTGTGGTTGGGGATGTGGGGGCACCACCATGTCCACCGGTACGCCCGGCCGTGTTGCAACATTGTGCAGCACACATGCTGCCACAATGATCCTGCACACTACTGGGGGTGCATAGAGTAGCTGCCCGCCAGAGCGGTCAAGGGAGCGGAAGCGTGACTTGAGCACTCCGAATGTGCGCTCCACTATGGCCCTGGTTACAATATGGGCGGCGTTGTCTTACCTGGGGTGGTGTATTGGGGTTTCGGATTGGCGTCATCATGTGGTTGCTCAGAGGGTAGGCACTGTCCCCTGGAGAGGTGACAATGGTTGTGATTATTGGGGTTTGTGTATTTGTGTGTGTGTGTGTGTGACATGCATGCATGTGCATGGGCATTTGTACTCACCTAGGAGCCATGTGTCGCCATGCTGCCCAGCTTCCAGGGCCCGACTCAGGATGGACATTCTGTATATGAAACTGTCATTGGTGGAGCCAGGGTAGTTTGCATAGACAGAGGTGATCATTCCCTTTGCATCGCATAGCACCTGTACGTTGATGGAATGCCAGTGCTTGCGGTTTTAGTAGATGTGCTCAGCGGCCGTAGGTGGACGTAGGGCCACATGGGTGCAATCTATGGCACCGAGCACTTTGGGGAAGTGTGCCACCCTGTAAAAGTCCTGGACAACAGCCTGCCTTTCTGCGGGTGTTCTGGGCATGTCTATGTGCCTGCGGACTGAGGGGCGCACTGTCACGATTGCCAAGACCTGGTGTAGGCAGCGTGACTGCGTGGCCTGTGAGACCCCCCCCACTATTTCAGTAGTCTGCTGAAAAGACCCAGTGGCCAAAAAATGCAGGACATTGAGCACCTTCTCCAAGGGGCTCAATGCTTGGGAGCAGAGGGTGGGGGATGTAAGGTCATCTTCCCACTCCCTGACCAGGTCTAGGATGATACGGGGTGGAAACCTATACCTACCATAGACCTGGTCGTCAGCCATCCCAAAAAGGCTTGTCCGTGGTGAAAAAATGCGTGCCCTGGCTATTCTCATCCTCCTGCGGTGTCCCACAATCAGTGCTGCGACAAATGGGGCATTCATCGTAGCTGTATATACGTGTGTGTTGTTTGCATGCACTTTTATACTTTGCGCGGGGACGCTTCCGCCTGCCTTCGTGTGGCGGACGCGTTAACGCCTGTGCTCGTCTTTTGCTGTGCGCGGGTTTCTCGTATTCGAATCCATGAATATGGGTTGTTCGCGTGCGTGTGTGCGTTCCGTGTAGGTCCGTGCAGTACTTCCCCAGTTACGCCTTCTTTTTCACGCGTTATTCCCTATTCTGCGTGTTACGCCGACTGTTGCGCCCACTTTTTCTGTGCGCGTACCGTTTGATGACGTGTGTGCCTGCGTGTGCCATGCACAGATTTGGCGCACAACCAGTGGGAAACAAGCGCAGCGCCTTCCTTGAATCGCACGTGCTTTCTCACGCTTGCGCCACCTTGCGCCTGCTTGATTTTCGGCGCACGTTTGTTCCATGAATCGGCCCCATAACCTTCACCACTATTCTTATCACTAAATCTGCAGAAAATCCCCTAACTTCACCTACGGGTCCGTCCAAAAGTATGAAAAATATCAACCGTGATAACATGCTAGCTTTTTTAACATCGCTCTTGGACTTGACACATTCTGACAATGACCCATCGGCCTAAGTCAGTCATTACAATAAAATCATGCTTGTTGCTATTGAAAAAGTAGCCCCCCTAAAAAACAAAAAAGCCAAACCGATAGCACATATCAACCGCTGGTTTATCCCTGAGCTCCCCACCATGCGTGCTACCAAAAGGTCTGCAGAGAACAACTGGCTCAAATTGCCATACTTGAGAATAAAACCCACTTCCTGACCTTAGCCAACAATTACAAATAAGAAATTATCAAAGCAACAAGTGACGTCTACAACCAAAGAATCTCGAACGCCCAGTCCAATACCAGAGAGTTATTTACTATTCTCTGTGAACTGGAATTGCCAGCCCCTACCACAGACCACTCTACCAAAGATGAACAATGGTGTTCCAATATTCAAAAAGCCTTAGCAGACAAAATCACAGTAGTACAACAAAAAACAGAACCAAAGAAATCCAAACTTAACCTTCACAACACCTCCCTACCCACAACTCCTTCAATGGACTCCCTCAAGGTTAACACATTTACCTTTACCCCATTGTCCACGTCTGACACCATCAACAATATTAATGGGTTAAAACTGTCTAGATGCAAAGGCGACTTCTGCCCTGTCACCTTGATAAAAGATTGCACGTCTGAATTCACACCTTTCGTTATCTATCTCATCAACAGTTAATTTGCCAATAATACAGTACCTAAGGACCCAAAAGAATCTTGGGTTTTAGTTCACGATACTGAGAATAACTCCAGGGATTCACATTTCCTCCTCTGCCAATGGAGTTCCAAGCACCTTAAGCATTGACGGTCTGAAACACTAGGAGCAATTTTAAAAGAGTTTAATGCAGAAGATCACCAAATCAAAAACAAACACATACGTTCCTCCAAACAGTTCCTCACATTCAAAATTCAATCTTTAGCACCTTTCAATGCAAGAAAGGTAGCAGGATAATGACTAATGTGCGAAATGTATCAAATTTGAGAAAATGTATTTTCTGGAGAACTAGGCATACATAGATTGGATATCTATATTACACCTGAAGCCCAACCCAACAAACACAGAATACATTCTTCTTTGAGACAACATGTACCTAGCACAGATCCAGACTAGGCACTGTGACATAACACTCAATGTCTCCTTCACCCCCCCCAGCCTCACCAATCACATC
The DNA here is from genome assembly GCF_040938575.1 of Ambystoma mexicanum. Classification (NCBI taxonomy): domain Eukaryota; kingdom Metazoa; phylum Chordata; class Amphibia; order Caudata; family Ambystomatidae; genus Ambystoma; species Ambystoma mexicanum. The sequence goes on from NC_090922.1 coordinate 1,401,644,548, forward strand.
AGATCATAAGATCTGCATTGCCTTTGAGTCCTCCTTCAAGACTCACATAAGCATGATGAGTAACTTGCCATCCTCGCGAAATCCAAGGACACCTAGGAGTGAATTTCAGATTCATTGTCCAGGAAATGTCTACTCCCATCTGGATGTTCACCATGCTCTCCATGCTAACCGTGCTCTCCTCACTGGGGTCCCCAGTGCCGTTCTGCCCTTTTGAAGGGCATCCTGCATTTACCTGCACATCTCACCAAACCACTGAGACAGTAAACCATATCACACCAAACCTAAAGTAACTGCATATAATTTCGCTTATCAAGATAGCCTGCAACACTGAAATGCAAGGCAGTAAGAAGAAAGCCTCTGTTTAAGCCCCCCAGCAAAACCTATCATCTCTGGAGGTAAACCCATGCAAAGAAGCGTGGACATCATCATATTGCAAACTACACTATTGTATCCTATTCCTGTATCTCTTTGCTGTATTGCACTCTGTTGCTTCTTAGTTATTTGTGTTCAAAACATACACATAGTCCATTTCGAATGTATTTCTGCTCATGTTTGGTTTGTATGATCATTCTCCTCAGCAATGCAAAGATTTAGTTCTTCCAACTTCTGCATGCCCTTATCCATTGTCATCTATCCTTATGGTGAGACATCAGTTAATGTCACTAAGGAGATGGGGATAGCGGTGTATTCGTGACTGAGAATGGCCTAAGAGGTGGATTGGAGCAGGAACATTTATGGTAAGGCCCTCGCTTACTTCCACATTGCTCCCAAACACTACGGTCTATATGGATTTGCCTCTTTAAGTCTCTTTGTGGGCACTTTCAGAAGACAGTGTAATTTGCTGTAATCTCTCGTGATCCAATAGTTAGTGGGTCATGGAGTTTCTATATGAAGTCTGGGATATATGTTAGCAACTTGGGTGGAGGAAGTGACAGGTGAGATGGTAAGCCATAACTCAAAATGATGTTCATCATCTGTCTACTTCTCCATGAATGATCAGACAAATTTACACCATAATGCTATGTTAAATATTAAATTAAGATTTAGAAAACATATTGTGAGCCTAAAAATCATGTTTAGTGTAGCAGAATTTTCTGACAGTAGGTAAATAATCGAAAATAATAAGTAACAATGACAGCCAAATAGAAACCTTTCATGTTACTTAGCTAGAGAGTTATCTTGTTTGTGGTAAGGTGGGTCTGGTAAGGATGGAAATTAGAAGGGAAGGAAAGTCTGGCATGAAAAGCTATCCCAGGAATGTGAGCCGAAGTAGAGAGATAAAGAATTCTGAGGGGATGGAGGATGAGAGAAGATAGTGTTGGGAAAGAGTGAGCAAAGAACCATATTGCAGTTCTGAAGGCAATTAGATGGAGGGAGTGAGAATCCATCTAATGTTTAATAGTAGCAAGGCACTTAAAGAGAGTAATTTAAAAGGGCAGAGACAGTGATGGAAAAAAGAGAACGCTTTGGGAGTCATCAACGTAGAATTGTCAGCTGACGCCATGAGAAGAAATACTGGAATACTGAGGGAAAGTAGACATTGGGGATCACCAAAGTTAATTGAAAGGTTGGGGTTCATGGGGCCAGCCAGCCACAGAGTAAGTCATATCTGGCATAAAGAGGAAAGCAAAGAAGACAGGATAGAGTGCTTCACCATGTCAAAAGCGATGGATAGGTTGTGAAGTATTCAAAGGGTGAGTTAAGCATGGTGAGTAGAAGTGAGGACATTGGTGACAGATAGACACACAATTTCTGTGGAGTGTGTAGATTGTAAACCTGATTGGAGAGGGAGATTAAGAGAATTGATAGGTGTATAGTTGTCAGGAGATTTGTGAGTATGCGGCTTGCTCGAAACATTTGAAGAGATCATTGAAAAAGTGATGTTTGCTGGATTTGAGAAGTTGAGAGAAAGTTCTTTCATAGTGGTCAAGTTCATGGCATGCTTTGAGGACTGGGCAAAGACTCCAAAAGCAAAATGGGGAAAATCAGTGGACATTGATATAGAAGAGTAGACGATGGAAAAGTAAGTGAGAGGTATAGGAGAAAGAGGGTCAAGAGGGGCACTGTGGGATTAGCACATGATAAAAGAGGGCTGGGCTCATGCTCAGTGAGACGAAAGGAGGGCAGAGCGCATGTTGTGATGGGGCTAAGAGCAGGAGTAGGGCCAGGAGTAGCAAGAGAGAAGGAAGAGTATAGCGTGCACTCTTCAGGAGTAAAGTGAGAAGAAACCTCAGTAGCACAGAGAACAGCATGAAGAACAGGGCCTTGCTCTTTATTGTCATAAAACTACTGTATAGATTGAATCAACAATAAGGGAAAGGGGAAAGAGTGGTGATGAGGATCTGGCAGAAAGATGTATTTGTCTTAAAAAATAAGCAGATATCAGGAGGAGGATTGGTTGCGAGATGCAAAAGGCAAACATGGTAATTGTAGCAAAAATGATAATTGCATGCAGGGTACAGCCGCGTTAGCACTTACATGCTGTTTGGTCCCCAGCATCCATTTACAAGGCGGTGTGCAAAGGTGAAGAGCAAAGCAACCTTTACTCTTCCCTGTTACCCTCGATCTTGCAAAAGCATACATGCTGCCTGCAAATTGATCTTTGCTGGCAGCATTTACTTATGGATTGCTCTGAAATTCACCTGCTTTTAGAAGGTGAAGTACAATGTGGAAATCTATTTCCCCTCCCATCGCACACACCACCTGCAAAAGCTTACTTACTTCTCCCAAAGTGGTATAGCAAGGTGTAAATGGCTGTATACCTTATTGTTATGCCTGGCTATGCCAAACTTTGATGTTTATAGTGATCTCAAAAATGGTATCAGCTGAGTGATCCTCCAGCACGTCAACGAGTTGACATAGATGCCAGGGACAAGCCATCCCACAAACATGGAATTTGATGCCATGTTCGCTTGCACGACTGAGTCCATGCAGGTAAAATATGTCACAGTGCTCAGTGTTTCGAATCCATTTCCGAAATAAGACCATTTACAATGCCAGTCTGGATATAATGTAAAGCACATTGTCACTGGTTGCTTCATTGAAGAAACAGGATCTGTAACTGGGAGAGGTCTTGCAACCTCCTCCATTTCATCACAAGAAATGATGGTACAGAGGTCAAAGACTGAAATATAGCAGGCAGCTTCCACAACATTTTAAAACACAATCAGGGCCCCGGAAAACCAATAGAACATACATGCAATCCTGAAAGTAAGCATCAACAAAGCATGAGTACTTCATCCATTGATCACAGAACTGTGTAATGGAATGAGTTATACAGATTGTTTTATGACAAACTGAAAATAAGCAATCAGCAGACTGATATAAGTCAAACAAAAGAAAGCACCATCTGTGCTGATTTATTAGTAATAACCTGCGTAAGGAAAGGTTATGAAACTGAGCATGTTTTAAATTATAATATAAGTGACTTTTCTGATAAACTGTGAATAATCCGAATTTTTTAATGAGCTTCAAGATCATCAAGAACCTTTTTAACTAATTTAGTCTGGAGTCTTAATCCCTAAATTGGATTTCTTAAATGTGCTTTTTAAGCATGAACAGAAGTGCCCTTAAATTAGTTCAGCTAGAAATTATAAATCTGTGTGGGAAAGAGATTAGTACATAGGTACTAGAGCCTTATATGCCAAGGACCAGTCATTATCACAGGATAATAAGTTGGGGAAGAGTCATTATTCCAAGTGATAAAAACCCTTCCTGAGCTCTATAAGGCTATTAGCATATTGTGGTAATAGCAATATAGGTGTTGGAGTTGTGGTGATGAAGTAAAACATGTTTCTCTTTAATAGTAGTTAAAGTACCCAAAACGTGTTTGTAAATTACCTGTGTTTTCTTTTTTTCTCTAAAATGTAAACAACTAGGTTTCCTTTAAAAGGAAAGCATTGTTATAGTAAAGTTAGTTGACCAGTTTTAACATGAGCTGCAATTACGTGCTATGCTAAAGTGAACCTTTTTTTTCTGGAAATGAATTGTTTCATATTTTAGCTTTCAATTTAGTTTTTGAAAATGTTGCACTAGTGTCTTGCTAAAAGGAAGGTTGCTGGGAAATTGCATTTCAGTGTACTGAAAGGAGAAAAGTTATTTTTGTTGTTTCCATGGCTGCTTCTGGAGTCCAAATGACTAGAATGCCATCAAGCAGCGCTTTGGTGTAAGGCCCTTTATAAATCAATAAATACAAATACAAATACAAATACCAATAGTTGTTGACCGCATTCTGAACGTTTTGATTGGCTAAGAGCAGGTCAATAATGAATTCCATTGTCTAATTGACATTCTGGGTTCACTCCATCAAACACAAGGCTGTCCAAGCTAATAATCAAACACTTAACTTTCCCCTTTTCCAGTTGCTCGTAACAATGGGGAAAAAAGACTGTTGTGCACAAAACATTGGAACTTAGTTGAAGTGGCGACCGTGATTTTTTTTTACAAAAGTGTTGATCATGAATGCAATTAATATTATAAAAAAAGCAGTCCCCTGTACACATTTTCTGCATTCATTTTCAGTAGCATATGGAGATCAGCAGTTCTCAGTATGGTTATCAGTAGTTATCTGATAAGGTTGAATATAAGTTTGCGATGACGTTGGGAATGCAGCATTCCATCCTTCGAGCTTATGCTCTGCTGCAGTTCAGTTTGCTCCTGAGGTCACTGCAGTCACCATATCCACTTTGCACCCTCTCTAATCACTGAAGGGCTTCTTCCACTGTATGACCCCATCCCCCCCACCGCACACAGGGTTGCCATCATACTGGCTGTGGTAACGACATGACTTGATTACAAAAATCGTGTTAATTGTGGATACGCTGAAAATAACAGCATGATGCATTTTATATAAATCATTTCACTAACCTTGTCTTTGGACAAATGATTGCCAATCCTTACTGTAAGTGGAAAATGAGCCCCCACTTACTCGCCGTCCGAGGGGGGAATCGAGGTACTACCACGTGTTTGAAAATATCCGAAGGGGTGCATGTGCAGACTTTGGGTGGTATGGAGCTTAATGTGAAATGAGGACTGGAAGTGTGTGGAGTGGGGGTGGAAGGTGAGGTGTATGATGGGGAGGCATTATGTTAGGACATGCTGTGCAGCAATGCGGGGGAGGGGGAGGTGGAAATGCAGTTTGCTGACAATATACAATGCAGTAAATTAGTGCAGGTGAACTATGGAAATGTGTAAAATGAAGTTCAGTAATTGAAGCTGGAACTACTAATAGCTGTACATGTCAATACAAAAATACATTTAATTTTATAGTGAAACTGCAAAAAGTCTGTAATAAGTGTGCAGTGGCTAAATACTAGTGAGTTTGGGGATAGGGCGGTAAGTGGCCAGGAAGTCAATTTGATGATCGCTCTACAAAGATTCGTAGTAATGACGCGATTGATGCAATTCAAGGAGAAGTGACCTAAGTGAAACGATGAATGTTGACTGATCAAGGCCTCTGAACATTTATTTTAATTATGACATGATATGCACTCTAAAATTTGACGAAGACAAAGGATTTGATATATGTATTTTCTGTTTTAATCGAATTGTTATCATTCTCAAACATTGATAACTTTGTGTGTACTGATATGATGATTTTATCCAAAAATTGGGGTTGGCATGGGAATTCGGGGCAAGGTGATTGGCTGGAATCCCCCTGTTAAACAGCACTGCTTAGACTAGCGATGTGACAAGCGACTTGAATGTCTAACATTATCAATTTGTTTGCAGTCTGTGTGCATTACAGTATGCAACCATTGTGCTTCAGGGGCATACGTTAAATTCATGAACCGTGTGGCATATCATTTGACACTGCACCTCCTTTCATTCCTCCCTGTGACTCCCTGATATGTTTGCCATGCTGCTGCCTGCTATTTAGTGACATGTCGTCATTTTTAGGTGCGTCCTGTCACATGAAATAGCCTCCATGACTAATATGTCTTCTTTTTCTTCATCATGTTCTAATACTTGACCTTCCTGTTCTTCTCCTTCTTATTCTCCTTCTCCTGCAGTTACTTCTCCTCCTTATAAAGAATTGACGCGGTTTTACAATTTTCCACATTTCCCCATATCAGCAATGTATCTCAAGAAACACAAATTCTTCCTACGGAGCCTCTTTCTCGCCTCCTCTCGGGATGATCTGCTATTATTAACACCTTCTTCACCAATGTTCTCAGCTTTTCAGTAACCACTATTCTTTGATTTTCATATTCTGTACATTCAAATAAATTGTGTTGCATATATTCTGATTCACAGAACTACCTGCATTCTCCAGTTTTTAATCTGTCAATTTTACACACATGTTGATGGTAACTTGTATATCCTGATGTGAGTCTACTCAGCACTGCCTGTACTATCTCTTGGATAGGTTTTCCTGGGTGTCTTTTCAGATTTGGACCATGTTCTGTAGCTCAAAATCATGCCTCCCTTTTTTGCTAGTTTCCCCATTGTTCTTGTCAATCTCTCATAAGTTAAATCCTCATTAAATTATTTTTCCACATAGAGGAATAGTAATAAACACTTCTCGTCCATCTTTTTTTTCCAACTGGCTATGCCACATATTACCCAGATACCTGAGTGACTTGGAATCCTGGCCAAATATATTCCCATTCCTTTAATTTTTCCTGCATTTTTCCATTGAGCATCGATCCTTGTTGGGTTTATATGCTTCCCGGTTCTTCAAGCCACATTCGGAAACAAGTATTTGTGACAAAATTGGTCACACTCTGTTGTGAAAATGAAAGCCGGGAATGCAGTTGCCAATGTGTCGACTTACATCTCAGTTAACCAATAAGCCTACAGAATCTTGTGGTCAAGTTGAACTTCAGTAATAAAGTGAAGCAGGCATTGAACCTCAAGATTCTTTAACTAACACGGAAAGGCCTAGAAACAAAACGTTTCTGCACTTCCTGTAGTTCAGAAGCTTACAAGTTACGTCCCAGCAAGATTTGCTTACCTATTTGCCGAGATACATAAAGTTTGGGGGTAGATATTTACACCATAGAACCTCATCCTTGGAAACTCCATCCCTTTATCGCGCAGATGTAAGCCAGGCTGCTTGCATTCAGGAAGTCACAGAACACACACCTACGTCTGATTATCTAAGTTGGACTGAGGCATGCAGGAGTTTACAAAAACCTTTAAAATAATACAATTCATGTCTTATCTACCATCTCATCCAACGCTGCCATAATCAAATTCAAGAGGTAGCATACATCTGGCACATCCTGGTTTTTTACATTTGTTCTCGGTTCTCAGATGTGACTAATGATGGACTCCCTTTTTAACGTTCATTGGAATTTAGTTATGAAAGTCACTAGATGTTTTCATTTGTCAGTTTTCCAATGTGTTTGATTGTTCCTTTCCCATACTTATTTCTGTACATTATAAAAGTATTTTTTTAATGTTTTTTTCATACAATGTTCACTAAGGAAAGAAGATTAAGATGGTATATGCACTTGTCTCATTGCCACTATATGTATAGTTGCTAGTGCAATCAGATTATTATATACTCAGACATTCTTTGGATTTAATTCACGTTTCACCCATATTGTTACTTTCCTGTCCGTGGGTCATTGTGAAATGACTGCCTCCTGGTGAGGGTATAGAAGCCCTGGCTTTATTGATTGTTATTAAAAATAAAATCATGCAGATAATTCTATCTCAGAAAGGATAGTTTGCAAAGCAGCCCCCCCCTTTCATCTTCTCTGTTTTCCCCCTAAACTGTATGTCTCTGCTACACCCAGCAGAACCATAGCCAGTGGGGTTGCCTGTCTTTTGATCTTTTTGGTGAGGTCCGGTAACACCTCTATCCTGCAAGACATTCCCTCAGCAGGAGCTGAAACGGGAATAAAAACACATGCCCTCCACAAAAGGACTAGCATGACACCAGAATGTTGTGTACCAAAGGGAGTACAATGCTAAGCATCTGAGAATGGGGGGGGGTGGTGATTAGTGTAGGAGGGAGTGCAGAACAGTTGGGGAATAATTCAAACATCTTGTTTCTCTCTGTACCTCTCTTTCCTTCCTGTCTCCTCCACTTCCTTTAGCACAAAGCACTTCGGGAATGATGCATGAAGGCAACCACAATATGTCACAAGGATAGGGATTGGACCCCTTAAGACAGTCTTGCTTTTGTCAAATCCCCATTGGACATTTTCCTTTGAAAGGGGTGGTCTACCACTCTTTCTTTGATTTACTTTTGGAACATCCAGGGCATAATGAATAATTTATTTTGACTTCTTTTGGGAGAGTTTGAGCTTTCCAAACCTCTCAGCCATTGGGTTGTAGGAGTGCTCCAAGGCAGAGGCAGGCTCGGTTCACTAACCTCCCCCAGGGATCATTACCCGTAACACTTGCTGAGGACCAGGACATTCCAGTCAGCACCAAAACCTCCCTATACTAGGAGAGCAGAACCTTAAAGGGCTACTTCTCTCTTAGAGCCCCTGCAGTGTGTCTCACAGCATCTGGAAGGCCAGGACAGCCAGTATCCCTGTTTTACCACATCAAACCAGCCACACAGCATGCTAACCATGTTCACCCCACTCGGACTATTGGGAGCTATTCTTGATGCTTTTGGCACATCATTGAAATTGAGTCACTGCCTCTTTTGAACCTTGCCTCGGATCAACAAGGTCACTGTATCAAACCGCCGGACCTCAGTTCGACCATTGCATCATGCAGGCACCCGTAAACAGTGGTTACCAACATATTGAACCACCTCAGCACCTTGGTGAACCATCCAAACTGCATTACCTGAATGTTGCACTCAACCTGCACTAAGTTCTTCATTTGAACCATGCTGTCGAACCCCCGAACACTGGAATAAGGTACTTTGAAAGAATCTGTCCCCTTGGTCCACTTTTGAACCATTGTGGCATTTCTTGCCTTCTAGCCAGTGAACTAAGTATCAAGAGTATCTTTTACAAGGGTGGATATTTTGAATGTTTTTAATCGTAATTTGTGCAATGATTTCATATGATATGATGTGGCATTTATAACGTGCCTGTATACAACTGTTTCTACGAGCGACAAGACACGGAGGGGGAAACAAAGGAAGACAAAAAACAATCTTACTAGGCCTTGTGTCATTCAGATCTCAGATACAATACAACAGATGTCCACTACCTTGTGGATCTCTCCCGTCCCCTGCACACCCAATGTTTATTGTAAATACAACCAAAAAGTAATTTGTTTTTTGTAGGTTCAAACCTTATTATAAACGTAAATTCCCAAAAAAATAGTATAAAACAATCTTGTGATGTATTTCATCAATCAGTTTATAGTAAAAAGAACATTCTTTTCCAATCTTCATTATTATTCAAACAAAGTGCTTTTCGAAATTGGTATTAGCTTTTGACTTATGTTTTGTTTCAACATAGCATGGATAAACAAATTCAAATCATTAATATCAGATAGTTTTTCATTCCTTTCAATAATACTTCTTATTGAACATCCAATATTAGATTATGTGTCTCTACGCGTTTAGGGGTATTATCTCCCCTTCGTTAGGAGTTGTCTATCCTTTTTCATGTGCAGTTCTCACATCTAAAATAAGTAAATAGAGTATTGTCACTCATCTGTTACATTTACATTTTCTTATTTTATATCTGTCATTCATTTTCATCTCATAATTACCTGTGTTCTTTCTTATAGCAACCGTTTCTGTTATGCTAGTGAAATCGGCCTGTAAGGTTAAAAGAATAAATATAAGGATGAACCCACTATTGTTTATACTTCCAGAAAGGTTCTTGTGATAAAAACCCATATGTGGATAATAAGATTCATGGTGTAATACCAATGGTTCAAGAGTTACCTGTTTGCTATCCTCAGCTTGGAGAAGTGTCTGACCCGGAGAGAGTTGAAGGTGGATGAACAGAGAGCTCGGAAAGGAAGATGTTTTGTAAGAGAAAGTTTGAGGTAGAGTGATCCCAGGCCACAGTAAGCCTTTTGGACAATGCAGAGGGTCTTGAAGTTGATCCTTGCAGCCACAGGTTGCCAGTGAAGAGATTTCAGAGCTTGAGAAATATGATCTGTGGGCCTGAGGCCAAGGACAAGTCTTGCAGTCCTGTTCTGGATAAGTTGTAAAGGTCGAGGAGTAGAGGCAGGGCAAATTAGAAAGAGGCTGTTGCAATGGTCCAGCCTAGAGAGGGCCATAGCTCTGGAAACAGTGAGCTTCTGGGGGAAAGTGAGAAAAGGAAGAATACCTCTGAGGAGGTGCAGCTGATAGTTTGACTCTTTAGAGAGGTCAGAGATGTGAGGAGAGAATGAGAGGGTGGAGTTGAAGATGACACCAAGGTTCTTAGCCTCACAGAAATGAGCAGGAAGAGGGGCTAGAGTGGGTGGCCAGAGAGAGAGAGGAAAGGAGGGAGCGGGTGTTGCTAGGGAGAATTATCAAAATGTGTTAATTTCCCTTACCTTTTGAGAACCCCAGAAACTTTGCTGGATGTCTAGGATTTGATTGTTCTACTTGTGTGAGCCTTTTTTCCCACTCTTCCATGTATTTTGATGTGTGTTTTCTTTTTTTGTTCTTTGGTTATGGAGTTTTGGAACAACTCCAGTGGCATCATCTTCTTCTGTGTGTCACACAGTACCTTCAGTGCAGTGGCACAGGGATGTCTTTCAGTCTTCCCAAGGTTTAAATGCCTTCTCTGGGACTGAATACAGTCTCCCAGAGCATGTACAGTTAAATTAACTTTACTAGTCTCTTTATATTTACTGACCCAGCATACACTATCTTCCTATAGAGTGCTGGAGGGGTTGCCTAGCTTTCCCCTGAGTCAAAACACACATGTAACAGTCAGATTTTACCTTTTCCTACTTTAAGTGGCTGGTGGCAGTGGTTTAGATCAACTACAGTGATTTTTACCGACCGCTAACAATGGTAGCTAAAAATCGTGTCAGCAATGTTTTTCAATATGGTGCCCTGGTCATATTTTTCAACATTTCTTTTAGGAAAAGTCCTTCTTGTGTTTGTCTCTGTGCGCCAAACCAGGTTTGGTCCCTTTGTTCGTTGGTCTTTGGCGGGCGCCATTGCTGATGCCCTCCTCTGGCGCCCAAGTGTCTGGGTTGGACAGGATGTGAAGGAGGTGCCCAGAACTCCCTGTGCTTAGTCTCCTAGGAGACCTGAAAGCACTCTGACGTGATTGGCTGGCTGGCAGTCCGGCAAGGACAGCCACCCTGCTGTGTGAGTGACAGCCAGGCTGGAATGAATGGGGGAAAACTGTTTAAAAGCAGGTCTCTCGTACTTGGAAAGCAGAGTCGACCACTGAAACGAAAGAACCTAAGACGAGCTGAAGGACGAGGACTGCTGCAACTGCTGGACGACCGGTGAAGCCCTGCTGCAATTCTGAATTGCCTGAAACTCCATCGACAGAGAAGCCCTTCAAGGTTTACTTCTTCCCTTGAGTTTGGTGGGAACAACCAACTCGTAAGCCACCTGGACACTGTCCCATCTGGTCGAATTTTCATCAGAGTGCTATTGAAAACCGGATTGCCAGAGGGAAGGAAACCAGCTTGTGGACTTTAAGGCACTCACACCTTAAACCGATGTCTTGCTAAAGCTTTTGGCCTCATCCCTGTGCAGGGCAGGACCCTCCCGACGTCCCCCTTCTTGTCCCCACGACTGAAGCTCAGGAACAGCAAGATCTGCTCGAACTGCCAGGAACAACTGCCTCAGCTACAGCTCTTCTTCATTACCAAGGTACTGTGCAAACGCGGTCCGCACATCTTTTCGGCCATCGAGAAAGTGTGTGAAACTTTCCTCAACTTCGAAGGCTTGTCCTTCCCTAAACATTCATCAAACTTTTCGCTGAGCCAAATTCTTCTAAACTCTGTGGCAAAGACTTATCTGTTATCTTCCAGAACTGTGCTATCCTATACAAAGACTCTGAACCATTGACTTTGGCCCAGGCCTATGAGAAAAATTGCTGGTTGTAGTTAACTGAAACCCTTTGCCCTGCCTAGGAATGTATTTGGGCTGTCTATTCTTATAACCTTGGCTTTTTACCCCTTTAATAAGTATCTGAAGTGCCATTTTGCTCCCACTTCAGGGGAGCTAAACTTTTTTTATTTACTTACCGGTTGTATTTTTGTGGATTATTAGTGTGTGATATGGAGATACTTATAACTAGTGTAATTTTTTATAACTGACTGAGTAAATAAATGTATATTCTTTTACCAAGAAACCTTGAGTAAGTGTTTATCTGAATCACTGTATTAGTTGCTCCTGGTGTAACTTATTCTACTGCTCACTTAAACTCTTGAGATATGTCTTGCTGCTCAGCCATCGCTACCACTTTAATGTGTAGTACAGGCTTGTACCAAAGGTGAAATTGTGCTTGCACTTGTAGTCCTAATTGCATGCAGTGTTCCCAAAGGGTATTGCATGTGAAACTGCCTAACACTGGTGTACAGCGGTGAGGATAAAGTATACTTGTTACATTTAGAGTGCTACTTTTACCTTTGTTCAAATAATCCTCCCAAGGCTAAGCAACACTGGTAAAGCAATTGTTTTGGCAGAACTGATATGGAAAGCTACAGAAAGGAGTACCAAGTGACTTTAACTGTTGATCAATTGAGAGATATGTGTAAAGCTAGGAATCTCACTGTAAAAGGCAAAAAAGGTTGAATTGATAGAAAAGTTGTTACAATACCAAAGACTGAGGAGTGGGTCTGAAACCCCCAACCCTGCAGCAGATGTGGAAAATGTTGATGAGGATGATAATATGTCAGAGCTCAGCTCTAATATTGTGGATGAGTTGGATGAGGCAAAAGAGTCTCCCAGTGTAGGCCGTCTTACCTCCACCTGCTCATAGGCCTCAAACTTTAACCACAGGGACACCATCAGTTCCAAACCTATGTCCTGAATTTGTCTCAATTGAAAAGATGAGACTGGAGTTAGAATTTAAAAGAATCCAAGCTCAATCTGAAAGCAAACATCAAGAGCTTAGACTCAGAGAAATGGGATTGAATCATGCACTTGAAATGAAAAAGTTGTCTCTTGAAACTGGTTCTCTCCCAGAGTCCTCTAGGTCGTCCAGTCCTAAGAGGCCTTGCATGCCCAAAGATGCAGTATGTATGTATTAAGTTCAGCTTGATATTTTGAATTGGTTGGCTGCTTTTGAATATAACCATGGGATTCAGGAAATTAAAGGGAGTCAGCTGATTCCTTGGCTTTTGTCTAGGCTACCCTCAGTTGCATCTGATGCTGTAATGAAATGGACACAATAGACAGGTTGGAGTATGAAAGTGTGAAACTAGCTGTGATAGCTAGGTTTGGGAAAACTCCTTCCCAGTATCTTAAGAAGTTTAAAATCCTCAAAAAGCATGATGGTACCCGTTGGGCTACCTGGGTGTGTGAATGTTTGAAAAACTTAGATGGTTGGGTTAAGGGTTACAGAGTTGACACTTATGAAGGTATGAGAAATCTGTTTATGTTGGAGTCTATCTATGATGCCTGCTCTCCTGAGCTGAGACAGCACTTGGCTGACAATAAGGAAATTGATCCAAAGAAGTTAGCAAGGGCTGCTGACTTGTGGGTTGCCAACAAGGCTACTCACAAGGATTCTGGGCCAACTCAGAAGAAGGATGAGGGAACACAGCACAAGAAAGACAACAAAGGGAATTCCAATACCTCCAATCCAAAAGAGGGCCACAAACTAAGAAGGGTAAGCACCCTGGGAAACCCGAATCAGTCTTGTCAGTCAGACCAAACCCCCATTCATAAAGACATTTGGTAAATGTTATGCTTGAGGGTCAACTAACCTTGTAAAGGAGATTCCAGCTGTAAGGGTAAACCTTCAGGGATCCACACTGTCTCCTTAGCCTTCTCCCCAGTGGTTGAATTACCTATGGCAAGTGGAAACTTTCACTTACTGGCTGAGGAACCCATGAAAGTCTCAGCCAGTGTTTCTTTAGTATCCCTGGTTCTGTAGGAACAGCAGAATTTTGATGTGTATAACTCTATTCCAGATACTACTAGATAGTATTACAAAGACAGTGTTCTTGTGAATTGTCAGGAGATCCCTTCCATCAAAGACACTGGGGCCAGCATAACTGTAGTTGATGAATCATTTTTCTAGGTTGAGGATGTTGCTAAGGCACCCAAATTCCTAATTAAGCTTGCTGGAGGCACTGTCCAAATGCTTCCACAGTTACCAGCTCGCATCCAGTGCAATGACATGATTGTCAAGATACCTGTAAGTGTGCAGAGTGAAGTACCTGGGAGAGTCCTGTTGGGGAATGACTTAAAAACTCTTGGAGTTGTATCAAGCACTCACAGACTTGCCAGCAAAAGGAAAAAAGAGCAGACTAGGAAGGCCAGAGAGAGTACCTTAAGGGGCTTTCATGAGGAGATTATAGAAGAAAATATAACTCCCAGTCCACAGGACTTACTGACTGAAATTTCTAAGAGGAAAGAAGAAAAGGGGAACCCTAAAACATCCACTAAGAAACCAGCCAGCACTCCTGTGCTACCAACAAGGACATCCCTGAGAGGACTGTCCAAAATCAAACCTGTGACTCCTCCACCTGCTGAGGCTGAGTGTGTGGAACAACCTTGTGTGGTTGAATCAGCTACTGACAAATCAGAGCTGGAAGAGGACCTTGCTCCTGTTGGAGATCTGGATCCTGCAGACCATCCTGAGCTGCAGTCTTTACTTGCAGAAGTTGGACCCTGTAGGGCAGACTTCAGCAGAGGTCAAAGAGAGTGTCATACTCTTGAAGGTCTTCGCCAACAGGCAGCTTCCCAGCTGGAAGGGCAAGAAGCAGGGAAGCATAGGTTGTACTGGGAAGATGGCCTCTTCTACAGTGAACCAACTGAGTCTATCCCAGGGGACTACAGAAGACTTATATTGCCTCTTGAAAGCAGACTCCAGTTCCTACAGTTAGTCCATGAGATACCTTTGGCTGGTCACTTAAGTTTTAAGAAGACCAAGGAAAGGCTCTGTTTATATTTCTACTGGCCTAAATTGGGGTCTGATGTAGACAAATAGTGTAGGAGCTGTCACACTTGCCAAACCTCTGGCAAGAGTGGAGCCAAGAATGTGGCACCCTTGGTGCCTCTCCCAGTGGTGGGACTCCCTTTTGAGAGGGTAGGAATAAACTGTGTTGGTCCCTTAGACCCTCCAACATCTTCAGGAAACAGGTCTATCCTGGTTGTAGTAGATCATGCTACTAGGTATCCTGAAGCTATACCTATGAGAACTCTTACGGCTCAGGCTGTGGCTAATGCCATGCTTGGAATTTTTACCAGAGTAGGTTTTCCTAAGGAAGTTATCTCAGACAAGGGATCCATTTATATGTACCACTACATGCAGGCCATGTGGAAAAACCGTGGAGTAACTTACAAGTTATCAACTGCCTACCATCCTCAGAAAAATGGATTGGTAGAGAGGTTCAACCAAACAATGAAGAGCATGATAGTTGCTTTAGAGGAACCCCGTAGAAGAAAGTAGGACCTTCTACTGCCATGCCTTCTATTTGCTTATAGAGAAGTCCCTCGGGAAGGAGTTGGATTTAGTCCCTTTGAACTTGTTTATGGCCATCCAGTTAGAAGCCCTTTGGCCCTAATTAAGGAGGGATTGGAGAGTGTTCCTTCCCCCAAGCCATTGAGAGTCACTGACTATGTGATAGGTCTCCGGAGGAGAATGTCACACATGATGGCAGAAGCATCAGACAACTTGAAAGCAGGTCAGGCTCTGGTAAAGCATTGGCATGACCAGAAGGCCAACATGGTTGAGTTTTCTCAAGACCAGCTAGTTCTAGTTATGGTACCTACAAGGCAGAGGGCCTTACAGGACAGGTGGATAGGACCCTTCAAGGTTGTGGGTAAACTTGGAGAGGTAAACTATCTGGTAGACTTAGGCAAACCTAACGAGGCTCCCAGAATCTTTCACACCAACCGTTTAAAAGCTTATGTCTCAAGACCAGAATTGGCAACTTTGCTTCTAGATTCAGCTCAAGAGGGGGAGGAGAGTGAACCTCTACCTGACCTACTCAGAGGCCAGCCTTTAGATGAGAACATAGAAGGAGTTAATCTCTCTTTTAATTTGACACCTGAATGACAGGATGAGTGCAAGTTTCTGTTAAATAAGTTTTCTTCCCAGTTTTCACTATCAGCAGGTTTTAACCCTTGGGGCCAGCATGATATTCTCACTGGTGACTGTTTACCTGATAAAAGCAGAGGTTACAGGATGTCAGATCATGTAAGATCCCACATGAACGAGGAGTTCAACAAGATGCTTGATCTTGGGGTAATAGAGCCCACTAACAGTCCATGGTCTAGTCCAATTTTTCTAGTACCAAACGCAGGATCCAAGGAGTTGAGATTCTGTGTGGATTATAGAGCTCTAAATGCAGTCACCAAGACTGATGCCCACCCTTTACCAAAGACAGAGGAACTGGTGGATAAACTTGGTTCAGCCAAGTACCTCAGTACATTTGATCTCACTTCAGGCTATTGGCAAATAGCACTGACAGACCATGCCAAGGAGAAAACTGCATTCTCAACCCCAGGAGGCCTCTACCAGTTTAAGGTAATGTCTTTTGGAATAAAGAATGCACCTGCTACATTCCAAAGGATGGTTAATCAAGTTCTGAATGGGATGGTGGACTTCGGCATGACATACTTGGATGACATTGCAGTGTTTAGCCCTCCTTGGTAAGAATATGTTGACCACTTAGGATATGTTTTGCAGGCTCTTGAACAGGCCCATCTGACCATAAAGGCTAGTAAATGTCAAATTGGTCAGAGTAAAGTGGTCTACCTTGGACATGAGGTAGGAGGAGGTGACACCAAGCCATTGCCTAGCAAGGTACAGGCTGTACACAACTGGGCCACCCCTACTACTTAAACCCAAGTGAGAGCCTTCCTAGGCCTCACTGGTTACTATAGGAACTTCATAGAGTACTATGGGACCATAGCTTCTCCCTTGAATGTGGTCTCCCCTCCCAAATTCCCTAAAAAGGTCAGGTGGAATGAGGAGTGCACTCAAACATTTGAAAGCCTAAAGAAAGCCCTTTGTCAAGCTCCAGTCCTAAGAGCTCCTGACTATAACCAAACCATCATTGTGCAGACAGATACTTCAAATACAGGTATAGGTGTATTCCTTAGTCAACATGGATGAGAAAGGTAGGGAGCACCCCATTTTTTCATCAGCAGGAAGCTCAAGGAACCAATAACAAGGTGGGCAACCATTGACCGTGAATGCTTTGCTATTGTGTGGTCACTGAAGAAGTTTAGACCATGCTTGTATGGATCTACTTTTGTGATTCAGACTGACCACCAACCCTTGAGATGGTTGATGCAAATGAAATGGGAACACCCCAAACTACTGAGATGGTCAATCAGCCTGCAAGGGTTTGATTTTACCATTGAACACAGGTCTGGGTGTCACCACCTAAATGCTGATGGTCTCTCCAGGATGTTCGATCGACTGGAGTAAGGAGATTCATCCAGGAACGGATTAAACCTTCCTGTCCATTAGTCTGAGGGGGATGAGTGTTAGGGAGAATTCTCAAAATTTGCTCATTTCCCTTACCTTTTGAGACCCCCAGCAACTTTGCCGGATTTCTAGGATTTGATTTTTCTACCTGGGAAGAGTGTGAGCCTTTATTCCCACTCTTCCATGTATTTTGATGTGTGTTTTACTTTTTTGTTCTTTGGTTATGGAGATTTAAAACAACTCCAGTGGCATCTTCTTTTTCTGTGTGTCACAAAGCACCCTCATTGCAGTGGCACAGGGATGTCTTTCAGACTTCCCAGGGTTTAAATACCTTCCCTGGGACTGACTACTGTCTCCCAGAGCATGTAAAGTTAAATTGACTTTACTAGTCCGCTGTGCACCAAACCATGTTTGGTCCCTTTGCTCATTGGCCTTTGGCAGGCTTCAGTTCTGAAGCCCTCTTCTGGTGCCTGAGTGTCTGGGATGGACAGGATGTGAGGGAGGTGCCCGAAACTCCCTGTGCCTAGTCTCCTAGGAGACGGGAATGCACTCTGGCGTGATTGGCCAGCTGGCTATCCGGCAAGGACAGCCACCCTGATGTGTGAGTGACAGCCAGGCTGTAATGAATGGGGGAAAACTGTTTAAAAGCAGGTCTCCTCTGGGACTTGGAAAGCAGAGTCGACCACTGGAACGAAAGAACTGAAGACGAGATGAAGGAAGAGGACTGCTGCAACTCCTGGGCGACCAGTGAAGCCCTGTTGCAGGTCCGAATTGCCTGAAACTCCATCGACAGAGAAGCCCTTCAAGGTTCACTTCTTCCCTTGAGTTTTGTGGGAACAACCAACTTGTAAGCCACCTGGACACTGTCCCCGTCTGGTCAAATTTTCATCAGAATGCTGTTGAAAACCAGATAGCCAGACGGAAGGAAACCAGCTTGTGGACTTGAAGGCACTCACACCTTAAACCAACGTCTTGCTAAAACATTTGGCCTCATCCCTGGGCAGTGCAGGAACCTCCCGACGTCCTCCTTCTTGTCCCTTCGACTGAAGCTCAGGAACAGCGAGATCTGCTCGAAATGCCCAGAACAACTGCCTCAGCTACACCTCTTCTTCATTAACAAGGTACTGTGAAATCTTTTCGGCCATCGAGAGAATACATGAAACTTTCCTCAACTTCGAAGGCTTGTCCTTCCCTAAATATTCATCAAACTTTTTCCTAGCCAAATTCTTCTATACACTGTGGCAAAGACTTAACCGTTATCTACCAAAACTGTGCTATCCTATACAAAGACTCTGAACCATTGACATTTGCCAAGGCCTATGAGTAGAATTGCTGGTTGTAGTTAACTGAAACCCTTTGCCCTGACTATGAATGTATTTGGGCTGTCTATTCTTATAACCTTCTCTTTTTACCCCTTTAATAAGTATCTGAAGTGCCATTTTGCTCGCACTTCATGGGATCTAAACTTGTTCATTTACTTACCAGTTGTATTTTTGTGGTTTATTAGTGTGTGATATTGAGCTGCTAATGATAGTCTAATGTTTTATAAATGACTGATTAAATAAAGGTATATTCTTTGACCAAGAAACCTTGGGTAAGTGTTTATCTGAGTCACTTAAACTCTTGAGATAAGTCTGGCTGCTCAGCCATCGCTACCACTTTACTGTGTAGTACAGACTTGTACCAAAGGTGAATTTGTGCTTGCACTTGTAGTCCTAATTGCATGTAGTGTTCCCAAAGGGTACTGCGCGTGATTCTGCCTAACAGGTGTCCCAAAAGGAGGATCTCAGTCTTACTGGCATTAAGGCAGAGATCATTTGTGGCACACTATTCCTGAATTGCGGCCAGTCAGGTATGAGAGAAGAAGCAGAGGTGGCTAGGGGAGCCTGAAAGAGAGCTGAGTGTCATCTGCTGTCATGATGCCTACCTCCAAGGAGCCAGGTCCGACCCAGCAACCCCAGAGGCAGGCATCATTTCCCCCAGGGGAGTGCCAGCGGGCCCAAGCTGGGGCCCTTTGGACGCAGTCCTGGCGCCTTAGGCGCCAGGCTCATGTTGGACCTCTGTCCTGGCGCCTTAGGCGCCAGGCTCATAAAGCTAGACATGTGTTCAAGTGTTTTAATGTGCACTTACCTGATGCAGACCATGCTGCCACATCCAGGCCCTCTTGAGGCCTGAATAGGAACTACTTTACCTGTGGGACTACTTTCCACCCGGGTGTGGTCGGGGAAGGATACATACCTGATCGGAGGAAGGATACACACTTGGAACTTCATCCAAAGCTATTTAAACCACACCCGATCAGCAACTCACGCTTCGCGTTGTTCTGCTCCTCGCAGCTGGACGCTCACCGTGTCAGCTCCTGCATCTGGACTTCAACCACGCCTGTCAGCATCCTGGGTCACCTGCAAAGAGAGACAAGAGACCTACCAGCTAATCTGCACCACGGAGACATCACCGACTATCCTGAAAGGGAAGACATCATTTTTAAAAGCATTTTGTTACGATCGCTGCAGCGCTGCATTTCACTCACCTTTCCTGGGTTCCTCCATCTTCAGCAGCGATCATCCGGATACACAGCCACTTCCCAGAGCCTAGAGAAAAAGACAAGAATAAGAGGTGAGAGAAGGAAGGGAATAGGAAAAGCTCAGTTTCCTTCTAAGACTTACCTGTTGGGTCATTCCCATTTCATTTCGGGTCTTGCTGCTTCCAAGCAGGACCCTGGCCCCTATGGGGAAAAAAGACAAAGACATTAGATGAGCGAATGCAAAAACATTACCTGAGCGCTCATCTAGGACTTACCAGATCTTTACTGGAACTGCACGTTTCACTTCGGGTCGGCGCCATATCTCCGGCATTTCGGACCCCGGCCCCTATGGGGAAAAGACATCAACATCAGCGCTTTGTTGCAAGAAGTCTCCAAAGGAATCTTCATTCATCACCTGAAAAAAGACAATGAACATTATTATTTAAAGCTTGAACTTTTGAACTTGCAACAGAACTTTTACAGCGCCTTACCAGTATAATCAAGCTTACCTGAACTCCCATCCAACCTCAATCCAGTGAAGTAACTGGGTTCAACGCGCCCCTGCGTCAGAAGCAGGATGGAGAGCTCGTCCTTTCAGACCCTAAGGTGAGACTTCACGGGGAATTGTGGAAGGGTATCGTGGAGGGTTGGAAGAGAGTGGGAGGCTTGAGCATAACTCAGTCAGTAGGTAATACTCCCTTTTCACGCACAGGGGAATATTCCTGCGAGCCGGAGAAGCCAGAGTAGAGGGCCCTTCCTGTCCATCTTCAGAGTCCTGCGCTTCACCATTGAAGAAGCATCAGCACTCGAAGCCAGACCTGCGCCTACGTGGGAATCAGGTGAGCGTTACATCTGCATAACATTGGAAATTGGAGCAGAAAGTAGCGATGCTGTGGGCAAGAGGTGCCAGATAGTGGTTGAAGAGCCAGGGAGAGAGGTAAGACCCCTGGGGAACACCACAAGTAGAGAGAGAGATAGAAGAGAGGAAAGACCCCTGTTGTACTTGAGAGGGTCGGTCGGTGAGAAAAGAGGTCAACCAGGCTAGAGCCTGATCAGTAATACTAAGGTTGTCCCGGATATGATTGAGCAGGATGGCATGGTTGACAGTGTCAAAAGCATAGGATAGATCAAGGAGAATGAGGACATAAGGCAGATTAGAGTCAGGATTGGAGAGCAAGCCTCACAGTTGTTTAGAAGAGCAGTTTCCGTGCTTCGGGCTGCTCAGAAGCCAGACTGGTGGAGGGAACCAGCAGATTTGGCATGTAGATACAGCTCGGAGATGGCCAGCTTTTCCACGAGTTTGCCCAGGAAAGGAGTGATGGAGATCGGGTAATAGGCAGAGAGGAAGGATCAGACAAAGGCTTCTTTAGAAGGGGGTTCACAAGAGAGTGCTTAAGGGAGGAGGGGAAAGTTCCACTGTCAAAGGAGTGATTGCAAAAATCAGCCAAGTTTGGAGCAAGAGTTTCGATTTGGTACTTGATTGTTCTGGATGAGCTGGGGAGAACCTACTTTGATGAGACTTTCATAGACCAGACTTGTCAAGGGTGAACAGGTGAAAATAGGAGAAAGGAGGAGAGGAGACAGCCACAAACAGGCCAGGAGTGGTACAGGAAAAGGAGGAGGTAGAAGAAGACAGGGTGGCCAAGATGTCCTGAGTGCCCAATGAATTTGTTTAGTGTTGGTATTTTTATAGAACTTTGAGTGGACAATATTTTATTTTGGACCTGTGTTATCATGTTTCTTGGCTTGCTATGGGATCTTATTCGCACCTCCTTTGAGAGTACAACCTACCCTCCTTCCACGTTACCACAAATGGTGAAGGAGGTATGTATCTAGATGTGCCTGTTTTACCTTTAAGATTGGGATTACTGTTGGTTTGTATAGGTGTGAATGCTGAGTAGGTTGTTTAGCCACTACTCAACCTTTTAGTCCTGGAGAGCAGAAGTCATTTGGTCACAGTTATACAATAAACTGTGCTTACTCGTAAAACTGTTCAGTGGAGAGTTGCAAACATTTTCATGACTTTGTATGGGTGGGTGAGCATAGAGAACGGACCCAAATTAACCAAAGGATGGCTCAGATGGGTTACCCTCAACAAATGTTTTTATAATATGTTGAAATCTTGCAACTTTAGAGCACATTCTTTGATAAAATGCCATATAATTAACAGGACCTGCAGGGTAACCCATACAAAAATCCAAAATAGAAAAGTCACCACCAATACACTGAATCATTTTACAAATTATTTTCTTGATGCCTCCTACCCACAATGTATGCACCGACTCTGACTTTTTTTTCTTCTTCTTGCAGTTATAGTTATAACCCCCACTTCCAAGCCACAATCTTGCAACTTGAACAAAACCCTCTACAACCCTGTTTGTAGCACTTTACCTCATACTTGTGATCATGCTGTTGCTTTGGAGAGACTGAGAAGAGTACTGCCTTGTTATTCACCATTGTTATCTATTTCCTTTAGAACTACTTTGGTGTTAACCTGGTAGTATACACTATTTCCTGTTGGTGTCTAATTGCCCATGCATCCTCAGCTAAGGGCAGACACGGCTCTTTCTCCAATCATTTGGTGCCACCTGCTACACCTTTTTACCACTTGGGTGCTACAAATATGCCAAAAAAAGCTCTCAAAAAGCATTCAATTGACTCTGTAAAATACCGGCGGCAACCTTGGCGCTAATAGCGCCATGGTTACCGCTGTCCGTGTAATGAGGCCCAATGGAATATATTTATTTATGCACAACAATGCACAATGCGAACACTACTATAATGCTAATTCGAATGTGCACCTTCAATGCTTTTGGTGCAAATCTACCATGCAGTGTACTAACTGTAAGCCTTACAGGCTTCTAATGCAAGCCTGTGATTAGCTGGTTCTATCATGCCTATGCAATATATATATGGCAAGTGTCAGCATTCAGCATTCCTCTCCAATCCACACCATTCCTCACTCTCTCTCTCAGACAGACCCTGGGCCTCATTCCGAGTATGGCGGTAAGGGATAGCGGCCACCGCTAACGAGACCGGTGGCGGTAATCCCTTACCGCCATACTCCGAGGTTCCCTTTGCGCCCTCGCCCTTAACGGCTGCTTTGAGCAGGTGTTAAAGTCGAGGGCGCAAAGGAGCCTCCAAGCCAATAACGGTGACCGTAATGAACGGTCACCGTTATTTGCATCTTCACCATTCCCATTGAGCCCTATGGGGGCTCATTTGGGAATGGGGAAGAGCCTTGGTGAATGGGGAATTACCGCCCCGCCAACCTTGGAATGGGGCGGTAATTCCGCCATCCACCAAGGCGCTGCCGGTCCGGGTACGGCGTCAACCAAGGCGTTAATAGCGCCATTGGTTAGCGCCGTACTCGGAATGAGGCCCCCTGTCTGATTTCCCCTTCCCCAAACCCAAAGCTCTGTGTGAGTGTCTGCCCTAATCAATCAGTTTAGGCCATATACCATACTTCCCATTTGTATGTGCAAGCTTCCCTGGTCCCATCTCTCCCCTCTCCAACTCTGTGTGTCTCTTCTCCCGCTAACTTCTGCAACCAGTCAGTCAGTGTCAGGGCCAGGCCTCTCTCTCAAGGTATAGTGTCAATTCACGTCACCCTTTCTCCAGGGTTACATATCTCTCTCTAAGCAAAGATGCTTCTCTGTCTCTGTCAGCGTTCTATATCCAAACCAGTGCCTAAATGTCTGTGTTTGCATGTACTTTAATTTGTAATCACTCTGTGTTCTGGTCAATCACTGCGTGTTCTTTGTCAATGTGACATTTCGACCAATCTATATCATGGCCTTCTGTCTGCTGTACCATCCTACCATCTATTTCTCCATTCATTATCCATGAAAATCCCTCTCTCCTCAGTGAGCAAACCATCTCTCCTCTCCATGGAAAAGCACTCCCTGCAAAGCTCCTCTCCCTCTACGCATGGCGCTGCCCCCACCTTCTCTGTCTGCAAAGCACACAACCAGCCATGCTGATAAGGCCAGCATCCCTCTCCACTCGGGCAAGGGAGTTGTTATCTCTGTTTGCATTCCAATCTTTCACAGTGTACCATAACAATACCGCCGCGGAACGAACAGCTTCTGAATGGCTCCATAATAGCAGCTAAAGGCTCTCTATTCTCGAATGTAGTGCCTAAAACATTCATTCACACCAAGCACTATACTTAAAGCCCTATGCATATTCTAAATGCACACTCAATGCGTGTCTCTCTAAATGCATGATATTATATGATTTGATATGGCATTTGTAATGCGCCTATACACAAGTGTTTCAAGGCGCGACGAGGCAAGGGAGGGGGAACAAGGGGAGACGGACAACAATCCTACTAGGCCAGGTGTCATTCAGATCGCGAAAGTGCAAGGGTAGAGGGGAAAGGGAAAAGTGCAAGGGGAAGGGGAGAGGGGAAAGTGCAGTACATGGTTAGTAGAATACAAGATAAATAATAGGGCAAGCTGGTGGCAAGTGCAAGGTAAGTTCTGGGAGGAGGGGCTGTAGGATACAGAGACAGTCCCGTAGTGCAGGTAGGCAGTGCAGGGAAGAGTGGCTGGGCCAAGGACCGAGATCAGTGAGTGGCCCAGTTGCAGATTCAGTGCAGGTTCAGTGATTTTAGCAGGGGAGAGATGGAGTGAAAGCGGAGGCAAAGAGGTAGGTTTTGAGGTGCTTCCAGAACCGGAGATGGTTCTCCTCAAGTTTCAGGGCGGCAGGAAAGCTGTTCCAGAGGGAGGCCCCTGCTGCGGAGAGAGATCTACCCCCAGCTCGTTGCTTGGAGAAGCGGCTGACCCTGAAGGAGTGATACATAACAGTCTCTATATGTGTCTCTACAAATACAACAGGCCTCATTATATGGCTACATATATGTGGATAATGAATAACTAATCAGGATGCAATAATGGATAACTGGATTCCTAATGGGGTAATGATTCCATAACAATGAGTAGTGATTCCATAATGATAACAAACCAGGCCTCTCCATTCTATCAGGTTCTACAGTAGCCATGCATTTTCAGAGGTGAGCAATGTCCTGGTGGCCATTGACCTTAAGCTATAGCTGAGTGTCATCAGTGTACTGATGGATGTCTATGTTGGGGTCCCATGGTTTCCATGTATTTTTTTTTTTATTTTTTTTATTGTAAAGCTACAGTTTAATACGTGTATCAAACTTTTGTTACAAGAATTTCCCACTTTAACTGTTATGCACCAATCAAAGCTAAATTGACGTTGTCGTTTCCACTCCCTTTATTTCTTTTTCCTTTTTCCTCACACATAATAAAATCTTGTCTCGTATCCTCAGGTTTGATCTGTGCTCAGGATTGCGTCTAGGAAGTTTATTATACTGCATGTGAGTTTGATGTTTTGCCCAGCCGCAACTGTTTCCCACCACTCATCTGCATCATATAGAATGGGTTTGTAGGAGTGCAGATGTAATTCTCGGGTAATGGTAAGCTCTGTACAGGATGTTATTAGATGTTTTAATGATTCCACTTCACCTGAGTTGCAAAACCTGCATTTATCTGAGGGAGTGACTTTAGATCGACGTTGACATAATGATTCTCTATTAATCAGAACATTCAGTCTGAATTTCAGGAATTGATTCCTGTGGTAACGTGATGGACAAGTTGTAAGATACTTCGGGGGGGAATGTAATTTCAGCATACTCGTCAAATCTGGGAGAGTGGCTTTACGAGTTATACGAAGTTCGTGAGTTGATATCCAGTCCCAGGTTTCGAGTTTTTTTTTTGCGTGCTGAGGTCGATTGATCAGCTCATCTATGGATATGTTGGCGGCTTCCATGATGGTTTTTATTTTTAACTTCCATGTTTGGAGTATGGTTGATTGTAAGTGTTCGGACTCCTTTGCAAAAATTTCATATGCTGGAATTTGTGGACCAAGTAGCATTTTCCTCATAAACGATAAGGATTGCCATAGTATTGTCATGTATAGAGAGTTCTGCGTCAATTCATATCTCAGTGCTACTGTTGAAATGTATTTTGGAAGACTCAAAGCTCGTCTCCAGAACCTCCCTTCGAGTTGTTGCCACAAAGAATGCTCGATGTTCCACCCTGTCGCCCCACCAAAAGTTATGGTGGGGATAAACTTCTGCTGGTAGAATGTTAATAGTGGGGCTATTGAGAATTTTCCAAAATCTTTATTGATTTTGGCTCCTTGTCGGCCTAATTTGTCTGCTTTTTCTAGAAGATCGCTTGTCCATGCAGATTCGCAGATGGAATTGTTGACCAAAATGCCCAGGTATCTAATAGATGATACGATATTTAGTTCTGTTTTTTCAATTACCCATTTAAAGTTGTTATCTTTTCTCGATAAGCTTTTTCCAATACACATAATCTTTGTTTTGTCTGTATTTAGTTGCAGGTCGTTGGCCTCTAAGTACTTGTTCAAACTAAGTAGTAGATGTTGTAGGCCAATCTGAGTTAGGTCGATCAACACAATGTCGTCGGCGTATACAAGACATTTAATGGAGGATCCGTTTATCTTTGGAGAGAAACAATGGACCGTTTCAAGCCAGTTCGGTAAGTCAGAAATGAAGAGTTTGAATAATTCGGCAGCAAGAGGGCAACCTTGCTTGACCCCTTTATGCGTGGGAATCGGCTCTGTGAGTGTACCTTGAGCGTTCACCTTCACTTGTATTGTTGTGTTAGTGAGCAACGCTATGAGGGGGTCAAGAAGTTGCGCTGGACAGTTCCATCCTCGTAATTTAGACCAAAGTTTGCCGCGGTTTATTGCATCAAATGCTTGTCTGAGGTCGACAAATGCAAAAAAGATTTTTTTCTTCGCTTTTAGAGCTTCTAGTTTTAGAATGGATAACAGGGTGAGATTCACATCAACACCAACTTGTTCAGCGAAACCTGTTTGTCGACAATCTGTTTGTTTTTCTTTGGCAGCCCAAGCCGTCAGTTTCAAGCGAAGAAATGATCCGAATATTTTCCCCATCGTGTCCAGCAGGGCAATGGGCCGATAATTCGAAGGCTCATCTCGACTTCCTTTCTTATAGATTGGTACCACTATAGCCTTGGCCCATGATGCAGGCGTTTTTCTAGACTTTGAAATTTGTCGGAATAGAGTTTCCATAAATTTGGCCCAATGATGTTTATGTTTTTTTAATGTAATGTTGGCGATGTGGTCAGGTCCGGCTGCACTTGAGTTTTTTAGGTTTCCAATTGCTAGTGCCAGATCTTCATGTGAGGGTGTTATTTCCCAGGCTTTGGAGGAGGCAGAGGAAAAGTCTTGGGTGTCTTGGAGCGGCTGTTCATATGCTTTTGTAAAGTAGTCGACCCACTTCGCGCTAGGAATTTCATTTGACATGTTTGGATTCGTTTTTGTAATTCCTTTATTTAGTATAGCCCATATGTCGCGGGAGTTTTTGGTGATTATTAAGTTTAGCATAGTTTCGGCTCTGTCTTGTTCGATGATCACCGAGTGAGATTTAAGCCAGTTTCTATAGGCCTGGCGACGTGCTTGTATCTCCTTTTGTATGTCGTTCTGATCGTGATTGGACTTTCTTATCAGCCGTATGTCTTTCCTTAATGATTTTTTTTCTGCAGCTATTTTATTGCTGAAGAGATATTTTGTAGTGTTGCCATAGACTCTTGAATTCGAGTGTTTTGGCAAGAACGTGGCCAGCAGGGGAACATGTTCAACGTCATTAGAATCATCAAGGTCAGAGACTAGTTTCAAGATTTTCGGGCCGTTGGTTTTGAGCCGATTTCCAGCAGCATTTATTGACAGAGGTATTTCATAAGTCTCAGACAGAAAGGAGGTCTCATGATGTAATGATAAACATAACATGTCGTGATCACTAGCGGCCTTCGGGATTACCTCGAGTGATTCCACCCTTTCGAATATATTTCGAGAGGCCCAAATATAGTCCAGGGTTTTCCTGCATTGGAGTCGCTTCCAGGTTGTCTTGCAGGGTTGGTCGCCCTTTGTGTTGCCGTTAACCATCTGACAATTTCGTGAGGAAAGCGCACGAGACCAAAGTTGGCCTCGTTCAGATACTTCGGCTTCAGGTATAGGGTTGTTCTCCATATTGTGAGGATTGAATTGAAACCAACTGCAGTTCAGGTCACCACATATAATCACTGATAGGTCAGTAAAATTAAGGAAGGCATCGTCAATTAGAGTTGTGACTGAAGCAATAAAGTTTGCGGTGGAGATCTTTGCTGGATTCCAATAGCTGTTAATTACAAGTAAATGACTGTAGCTCTTGGGAGTTTTCGTGTCACGTCGGATAATCGTTCCTTGCACAAAAGGATTCGGATTAACTGCAACAATTGGGGTCATCCAGTTAAAGATTTTAACCAGGGTTAGTAGGCCTGAAAAAGGACGACCTTTGGAGTTTTTTTCCGCGGGATTCAAGAAGATACTGAATCCATCTTTAGTTGGTGCTTCGCGAAGCCATGTTTCTTGGAGGCAGATCATGAAAACCTCATCTAATGGTTCCACAAAATCGTTGAACAAGTGCATAAAGCCACGGGTGTTCCAGGAGATCAGACAGAGCTTTGTCTGTGTCACTCATTGTCAGTGGTTTTGGTCGTTTCTTCTGCTGACTTCTTGTCTGCCTCCATCGTTTCCTGTTTTGAGAACCAGCTCTTGTCGAGATCTAAATGGAAGCGATAATAATTTCCGTAGGGGCGTTCAACTGATATTTCTTTCAGGTTTATTTACGTTGGTCTTCCTGGTCAGATTTCTGTTTTGATTTATCAAATCTGGTTCCAAGGTAATGTCAAAACCAAAGACTAGCAACTCTTCAGCAGCTTGCAATAAGGTGTTTTTTGCAGCACAGGAGGTTAAATGTAGCAGCACTTGGTCGGTGGATTTTTCCGTTGCGTACTCAACAATTTTGATATCGTCTGTCGTTATAGTCCGAAGTTGAGGAACACAAGCGAACAGTTTTAGAACGTTAGCTCTATTTAAGTTTAATTCGTGTTCGTCAGATAAAATGTTTTGAAGTCGGAGTTTCCATGAGGTCGCTACAAGTTTTGACGTATCACCATGAACTCTAGAACGAAAGTGTGAATCGATTTTTCTCTGGTT
Source organism: Ambystoma mexicanum (assembly GCF_040938575.1). NCBI lineage: Eukaryota > Metazoa > Chordata > Amphibia > Caudata > Ambystomatidae > Ambystoma > Ambystoma mexicanum. The sequence continues at coordinate 1,401,673,576 of NC_090922.1, forward strand.
TGTTGTTAGCTTTGGATTTAGTCTTGAGCTGACAGATACAGGCAAAGTCTTTTCAGCATTTGAAAAGTCCTTTTTTAAAATTTCACAGGAACGTCGATTGTGCAGTTTTTCATTCACTGAAGTTTGTTTTACTGCCAGGTTGTTAGCAACCTTTGCTGGCGTGGCTTCGTAAGAGGAGGAGTTGTTTGTTTCACTTCCAGTTAAATATGTAGAGAGATCGCATAGATCTACAGAAGATTCGTTAGCCGAACGGTCCGGACTCTCAATATTTGAGTCTATGCGTCGGCGTTTTGCTGTTTGTTTAGGCATGACTTTGTTCTGATCTTTTTGCCGGGCGGGCGCTTGGGTTTGTAAAGAGGTTGATTGTTGATGAACAGTTTTGCGTTCAAACAAACCAGTTTTTTTTTGGGGTGGTCAGAATTCTTATGAATTTTTTTACATTCTGACGTGTATTTTTTTGTTGGGATTCTTTTTGACCGCCTTCAGAACATTTCTTTTTGGCGATGATTGAGCCTTTCTTGATTGGATTCGTTGTAGTAATCGTTTTAGCAGGAGCGCTAAAAATATTAAATGAGGAAAGTCGAAAACTCACTGGAGCAAGTGATTCCTCACCGTTTGTTGCAAGACTCGTCATGAGAGAGGCGTCTTTTCCTAGAGGGTTTGCATTACAAGTGTATCTTAGTTGATCGCTCTGTTGCTCGTAAGTAAGTTGCGTCAGTTGGATTGGAGCAACGGCAAAGATGTCAGGTTTTGAAAGGGTGTTCGCGTTGGTTGTCACAGGGATTGGCTCGTCGGGCTGATGTCCGACATCCTTTAAGACCGAAGAGGAACTTTTTGAACACGATGGTATTGTATCCAATATGGAGTTCGAGTTGGCGTTTTTCCTCATCCATTTCACTGCGTCTAACAGGCCTTCTGTAACAGTGTCATTTTGACAGTGGTGTCTGGCGGCCAAGTCGCCGAGCCGCTCTTGCCATCTTATTGTCTGGTCAGCATTTTTCTCCATTTGCGTTTGGAGAAAGACTGTAAAGCGATCGAATTTGTCTACTTGTTTGACCAGAGTCTGAATCATCGCTCCTTGGTCAGATATTTGGCCTTGTAAAGTTTCATATAGTTTGGTAAAGGGCGCCAACGCAACTGCAGATGCCGCAAGGACGTTATTGTGGATTTGCATGATAGCTTCAGATAGGATGTTCGCGTGCAAGATGTTTGCTGAGGTGGCATCTTGTTCATTTGAAGATGAAATGGAGCAATCCAAATGAAACTTAGAATTGATAGGAGACAGAGTTCGAGGTAGAGTAGATTGTAAAATTTCGCCATGAGAAGACTTGTTTGTAGAAAATGGAGTGCTTGCTTGAGCAGTTTGCTGATCTTGTAGTGGTGACGGTTGTTGAAGGTTTGACTTTAATTCTGCAATTCGTTGTAGGCGTGTTGCTCTAGCAAGCGAACTAGATTCCAAGCCGGATGGCTTGTGTATTGTTACTGGTAAAGACAAGGTTGGGTGGAGTCCATTCGGAGGTCTCAGCGTTGCTGGATCTTCAGGTGCTTGGCATGCATAGCTACTACAGTTTCCTTGACCCAGGAGCTCTGTTGAGCGTTTAGCAGACGTCGCTGCCAAGTGAGGTGAGGGCAGAGAGATAAAATGGCTAGATACAGGTCTTGAGGAGTGTAAAGTTTGAAACAGGTTTTTTGTGGAAGCCGTTGTCAAAGATTTCTCCTGTGCCAATAGAGCTGTTGGGTTCACAGCGTATATGCAAGATGAAGAGCGTAGCGCGGCCTCGTCATTTGGCAGATTTAAGAGTTCATCGTCGCTCACCATAAAGTGCTGCCGGAGTTGGGAAGCTGGTGCGTCAGGCGCTGTAGGAGCTAGATGATTCGAGGGATCACAAGTCGTGTCCGAGGTTAAGTGTGCTGCGGCCGCAGCTGTGCTCAGCATAAAATGCGCTGGCACAACAAGAGGAGGACTGGCAGGCTCAACTGCCGGATCTTCGCCCCTATTGTTGGTTGGTTGAAGAGGCAGCAGAGTGTCAACAGTGACAGGAGGGGAGATAGCCGGCACGGGGGCCTCTGGTACATCATTACTGGTAGCGTCAAGATGATCTTGACTCAGTGAGTGTTCTAATTGCCCGTGCCTTCCCTGATGGATTTGCTTCGCAAGTAAATTTACTGCAGTGACAGTGGCTAGGTTGGTATTCGAGACGTGATCTTTGGAACAGGAGCGCCTGGGAGGTCGATCTTCGTTTATGCATTTGTGTCTCAAAGCTTCATGGCATGGATTAGGTAGATGACAGTCAGAGGGCTGTTCTAAGTGGGCCTCGGATAAGGCTGCTGGTAAGGTGAGAGATGCAAGCAAGACTCGGCCAGCAGTTTTGCTTACCTTTGTGCTGGCTGTTGATTTCATCCCTGTCCATGGGTTAAGCATTCGGCAATGTTGGAGAGTTTTCTTTCTAGTCTGAGGTCCTTCTGCTATTAGCGTCATCGGGGGTGGATAATAGCCGAACTATAGTTGGTCCACTGAGGCGCTGGAGCGTCAGTGCGGGTCCCGGTACAGACAGGACTCGCCGCGGGCCGGGATCAAAGAGGCAACGCCTCCGCAGTCTCCCGCCCACTTAACACGCCACCAGCGAACAACAGCCGTATAACAGCCGGTGGGCTTATTTCCACCGGGCTTACAGCCACAAGGGTGGTAGCCTCCGGCCTTTCAAGTTGCACCAAGTCACGTGATGCAGTCACGTGGTGTAGTGCACGCCTCCTCCAGGAAGCGTGTAGGAAGTCTGTAGATGCAAGAGCCTCAGGCGGCTCGTATTGCGAGTAAAAATGAGGGCTAAAGGCTGCTGCTGCACGGGTCACAGGCTCGAAAGTGTTTCCACCAGTAGACGCATTAGATTGGAGATGATTGGAGATGATTGGGGAGATAATGGAACCTTGGGAGAACCCACAGGTAACTGGGAGCAGGTTGGATCTCAATGAGCCCATCCTTTCGACCTGGTGCCTGCTGAATAAGTATGATGCAAACCATTTTAGAATGGTTCCATAGAAGCAAAACCTGTTGGCGTGGAGAGAGAGAGGAGTATTGGGTGATTCACTGTGTTGAAGGAAGCTGAGAGGTCTAAGAAGACTAAGAGACATGAGTCCTCACTGTCGATGATTCTAAGTGCATCACCCACCATTTGGATGATTGTCATCTCAGTCGGGTGGAAGCCAGGCTGGTAATCACAGAGGAGCTGAAACTAGTCCGTATTTCCAAGTTGGTGGGTTGCAACTGCTTTCTCAATATGTGTCTAGATGGATGGGAGGATTGTGATGGGTCTGACGTTATCTAGGTCTTCTGGTTCATGCAATGTTTTTTTGAGAATGGATCATATGAGACCCGTCTTCAACATGTCTATGAATGCACCTTCACTGAGGGAGGCATTCACAATACCAATGAGTGCATTATGTGCTGGGCCAATGAATTATTTAATGAGTGAGGCTGGGATGAAGGTGTCAAAGTAAGGAGTGGGTTTGAGTGAAGCAAGTGTGTTGAGAGATCCTTGGCAGATAGGAGGGTGAAGGAAGACAGTGCCCAGGACATGGATAGCAGAGCTCTATCAGGTCTCTGTCAGTCAGAGCTGCTGACCATAAAGGAGCTACATCATTCCAACTACAGCGCGATGTGCAGCGCAAAGTGGCTCGCAAAGTGCTTATCTCTGATTTGATCAATTCTGTTAATAAGGAACGTGTTTATTCCATTGACTTTCTCTTGTGAAGCTGACACATCGGGAACAGGTGTGGGCTTGGAGCACTGCTTGACTACTTTGAATAAGGCTTTGTTTTTTATTTTATTCATGTATTTATTTAATTTTTATTATGTATTTGTTACATGCCAAAAACCTGCAGGCTTCAGGCCGCGCAAAAACACTTGAGACAACATATCAAAGAAAGGACAAAGCAGTAAGTGCCCAACAGAAAAAAACGGTTTGAGCAACAAAAAAAAATTTGAACATGAAAGTTTTCAGAAGCTTCAAAAATTAAAGAAAATTGCCTTCCTGGTGGAGGTTCAAAGGCAAGGAGTTCCAGGCATAAGTGGGAAAAGATCTGCCATTTCCATTGACCCGTCTAATTCTGGGACAAAAAGGAGCATAGTATTGGTGGGCGTTAGGACTCTTTTGGGCTCAAGACTAGTCAATCTATCCCTGAGGTATACGTGAGCATTACCATAAACACATGTATGTGTCAGGATGATTATCTTAAACCGCACCTTGCAGCCACAGGTAGCCAATGTAGCTCTTTCCTGATTACTGTTATGTGGGCTTTGCGCATGAGACGTTTCGCTGTGCAAATGGCATGGTTTTGAACTACTTGCAGCTTCTGGATGCAGCCTTTAATAGCACCCCCTCAAAGGGCTTTACTGCTGTTTATGGCTGCCTCAATGGAGGAGGTGTAATACGCCTCTTTAAATCACGATCATGATTCTGATTCATCCAATATAAGTCAGCATCAGCAAACACGCGCTCATAAACACAAACATACTCTGTAGATACACACATGCTCACACACTTTGGGCTCCCTCATCGTCAGGTTCACAAGGTTCGCACACACGCTAATACAAACATACCCACTGGCACCCACATTTCAGACACACACTCATGGACGCCCATACACACACACGCACACGCGCACCCACACACACACACACACACACTACTGTATTACACTTTCCGGATGTCTTTGTCCACACTATATGTGATCATTGCCACGATCAGTCAGAGCTGCTCACCAGGAAGGAACCACATCATCCGCACTGCAGCGCGACGTGTGGTCTAAAGTGGATCGCAAATGGTTTTTAGCAGTCAGTGCAGGTGTGTGGAGGAATGCCCTGTGTGAGGAGGTGCTGACCAGGAAGGCATTAGTTCATCCTCATGGCAGAGAAAATCAGTTTGCAAAGTGTTCGATCAGCACTGGGGGAAAAGGAGTGGCTGGTGGCAGAAGGAGTGCCTATGAGCTGCTGACCAGGAAGATGCTACATGTATTACACAGTGCCGCTGAGTGGCTAACAAAAAACTCAGAGGTCAATGAATTCCACGTGGGCCTCAACGTCCTCATTGATACTACAGGGAGAAAACGCTCTTGAACACAGCATACTGGTATAACCTCCCTATTACACATTTAAAGAGTACCTAAGTGACTTTGCATCACTTTTTGGAAATGCTGCATTTACTTATAATACGTGCATCCCACAAATGACTGGTTATAATTTATATAGTAGGTTGAATAAGACCCTCCTATGAAGTCTGAGGAAGCTTTGGCAGGAATATTAGCACAGATGGCAGAGAAAAAATGATATGACAGAATATTTTAAAAAATTGATTAAAGAATCTAATCTGTTGAATGGCCGGATGAGTCATGGGGTTCAATACACATCTTTTACACGTTCTTTATCAGCATTAACCATTATGTGCCCTCTTCTGGACTCTAGATTGTTTGTTGTACTTCATTTGAGTCCGTTTTTCACCAGAACTGCATTTTAAGGTAGCATTTTAAACCAGATTGGAATTTTAGGTTGCATTATAAGGTGTCGTACCAGTGCTGCTTTTGAATTCTGTCAGTTGTTATTATTACTATTTGTGGGCTTTATATAGTTATCCTGCTGTGCTAAATAGCCTTTTAAGCCTAAGTACTTGCATCTATCTGGTGGTGGCTTGAATCAGAGCCAGAGCTCTGCATGCACACCTTAGCCGGTAAAACTGCATTTCCCAGCGGTATTGTAGTTCTTTAAACTATAAATTTGGTATCCAGCCACGAACACGCCGGCACGAATGAGAAAAGCCGGTCTGTGGCGGTCTGTTGTGCTTGAGTGCCGTCGATGCTACTCTGACCGTTCCTAAGTAAGTAAACATGAGCTCTGCATCTGTTTATGCAATTATTGAGAAAGCAAAAGCTGATTCTAAGTTAAGATCCCCACATTTGGCAAATAAGGTAACTAAGACTTTCTCCCGTCTGAGTAAAGCATGTGACCTCTTTTCAAATAGAGACAGCCTAACACAGACTAATAAAGCTGACATGGCCGGAAAGGTAACTGTAAACTCTGACCAAACCTCTGAAAAGTGTGTTGGTAACAAGTCTCCAATCCTTCAAGATACAGGAGACAATATTGACATCATAGTTAATGATAAGGATGCATGGATAAAAAGGACAGATAATAACCAGGAATAGGAAAATAAGTTGCACTAATTAAGCAGACATCTGCTCCCTGGGAACCAGCAATTCCCGTACATAACAGAGAAGTAAGCAGAGCTAGCCTTAGTCTAAAATGTGTACTGCTTAACACATGCTCCCTACTTAAACATGCTTTGGAAGTATCCACATATATATTCTCTCAGGATATAGATCTTTGTGCTCTTACTGAGACTTGGAGTCACGTGGCAGCTGGCCCGTCGTTAATATGGATGGCAGTGATACTCTCCACATTAAAGTAAAGACAGATGCAGAAAGAACCTTCAACATAATTCTTGTGTACCGACTTCTCCTCTCATGTATGATTTTACTAATCAAATTTGTGAACTACTTCTCTCATTTTTTAAACCCAATGCTAGAACTGGGATTTAAACTACTCGCTGACAGATGGTACTGAATCACAGGCTGGCTCACTTGATGAGGCACTTACAAACTTTCACACAATTTGTGAAGACCCCAAGACACATAAAAGGCAACATGTTAGACTGGGTAGCGGCACATAATATCTTATCTTATCAAAACTGAATCTATTGCTGTGCCCATGGTCTGACCACTTCTTCATACACTTTGAGGTTATGTGTGAGAAGAAGGTTGTAAGGAAGAAAGTCCTTAAATCCATGGTACGGTGCAGAAATATTAAAAATATCATGCCAGAAGCCCTCAGAAGCCCTCAGTCCATGGTTTACTGCCATGCATGAGGATCTGAATGATTCCTACTCTGTGGATGAAATCGCAGAGGTCTATCATTGCACCCTTCAAAAGGTTGTTAATGCATTAGCCCCCTTGCGAACTAAGAGGTTCATCCAAAGGGAGACTAATCCATGCAGTTCTACAGTCACATAAGAGTCACATAAGAGTTTAAAATCATAACACTCTATAAATGGAAAGCCTCTCTTACAGAGTCCGATAAAGAATTATAGAATATACAGAATGGCAGCTAAAACATTCATATCAGCGGTCATCCTTGCCAAGAAATCATATCTTGATGACTGCATTAAAAAAACTCACTCTCAAAAGAGGGAAATATTCAAAATTCTGAAAGAGATAGAACATCCCATCCAGGACAAAAATTATGTATTTCCCAGAGACATTGAATGGTGCACCTCAATACAAGATGCTATGTGCACTAAATGTAATACGATTAAGGATAAGATTGTACTCTCTAAGAAAGCCACTACTGCTAAAGATGCCACACCATGAATGCCATACGAAAAAACCTGGAAAGTAGAAGAACTATTTTCATTCAGACCTGTAAGTGAATCTGAATTAGCTATTATTATAGAAAAGCTTAAACCCACTAAATGCAAAGGGGATGCATGCGCGGCTATGGCTGTTAAGGCATGTTCCTCCACTTTGATTACAACACTATGTAAATTTGTCAACACCTCCTTTGGAATGGTTGTGTCCCAAATGGTATCAAGAACACCTGGATTAACCCCTTGTTGTAAAGAAACGGTGTCTGTCTGCTGTATCTGTTGAATTTTCACCAACTCTTGTTTTTTACTGAAGATCCTGGATGGAGTGGCTTAATCACAAGTTTTGATACATCTCAGATCCTATGAAATTTTGAACAGATAGCAGTCTGTGTTTAGGGAGATCCATGGAACAGAGACAGCACTGTTAGACCTTAAATCCAGGATGCTCTGACATATGGACAATGGACAGATGGTTATGCTCATGCTGCTCGACCTGTCCGCCGCCTTCGAACTGGTGGACCATGCTCTATTGGTCACCAGGTTGGAGGAGGTGGCAGGGTTTTCAATGTCAGCAGCAGGCTTGGTCAGATCTTTCCTCAGTGAATGACAATGCAGGATAAGCAGAGATATGGTGGATGCACAACCAATTGAGCTTACGCTTGGAGTACCGCAACGAGCTTGTTTGTCTCTGATTTTTTTTATAACATATTTACTGTTCCCCTTCTTGATTTCTGGGAAAGCAATAACATTGAATTCACAAGTTATGCTGATGACACACAATGTGTCATCCCCATATCTGGCAACTTTATGGAGGATGAGATTAACATAAATAGTTTATACAGCCTGATCCAAAGCAGGATGTGTAACAATGGTCTCCTGCTGAACACCAGCAAAACTGAGTTGATGCTGGCGGGCTCAGAAGCAAAAACATGCAAGACGGAGCTGGAATATGCCCAGGTTCAAATTGATGGATGTATGATCAAAACAAAAAGTAAAGTCAAACCCTTGGGGTTTATCTCGACCACAATCTGAATGTGAAGGCACAAGTGAGTAGCCTGGTCTCTTCAGCCTCTTATTGCATTAAGCTAATGACCCATGCACGCCCATTCATATCCAGAGAGAACTGTGAAACACTTGCCAGGACTATGATGGGCTCCAGAATAGATTATTGTAGTAGCCTACTAGTTGGTCTACCAAAAGTCGAGATCAACCGGCTTCAGGTGGTGCAAAACAATGCCATGAGAGTTATCATGGATCTCAATAAAAGGGACCATATCTCCGAGGCCAGGAGAAGTCTTCATTGGTTGCCCATAAAAGAAACAATCTCCTTTCGCCTTATACTGATAATTCACAAGTGTTTGAGAAGCACAGACCCTGTTTACTAGAAGGAAGAATTGGCATTAAAAGCCAATACACATAACTTGAGATCAAATTCTGTACAACTAAAAACTCCTGCCTGTAGACTGTCGCAGGTCAAGAAGGGAGCTTTTTTCGCTGCAGCCACGGCTGCATGGAGCACCATTCCCCTGTGTCTTAGAGAGGACATTTCTACACCTGTAGAAAGAAACTAAATACATTCCTGTTTAGTTAGTACTTTAATTTCCATCTATGCATTGGTCTATAAGTGCTGATATCGGTTTTGTTTGGCCTCCTATGGTCTGGCGGACGCTTTTTTCCTTCTGTTATGTGTGTGTGTGTTTGGTGCCCGTAGGCCTCCGGGCCAGTGGTGCGCAAAATAAATCAATAAAGTAAAGTAAAGTAAAATAAAGCATAGATTAGCAAACTGACACAGGCTTCTTCTTGCAGGCCTAAGTCTAAAATATGAAGTGCTTGGGATGAGAACCCTTCACCATGTAAGTCCATTTTACATGAAAGTAACAACATAGATCAGTCGAGTGGCCTAAATAGTGTATTCTGGCTTCTCCACTGCTCAGAGTGTCCTATCACCATACATTTGCATCTCAATATGAGACTTCTCAACTCAGTCATTGGGGTAGTTCAATTGGTTTTTCAACAGTTGGTCAATGTCAATGACAGTTTTCTTTTTATTAGAAACATGTGCTTACTCAAAACAAGTTAGAGATTTTGCACTTGGATACACAGACATTAAGAATAAATTGTAAGGTGCACATTTTCAGCTAGGTTGAAAGTCAACCTATTGCTTCTATTGCACACAATAATGCAGAACTTGTGCGCTAAACTACAGCAGGAACTATTGGGTGCCATTATAGCACACTCTCTTCACCAGATTTTAAATGTAGTTGCCCCGTAGCAAATGGGTAACATAATGAAAGTAACTTCAATGGCACAGGCTACCTTACTCTTTGCCAATAGCTGGATAGCCTAAACATATGTTTTTGTAGGCTAGGAGGAAAAAAGGAAAGAGGAAGTTTAAGAAAAAGGTTATTATTAGCAATTCACTGCAGGGTCAGACTGGGACAAGAAATAGGCCCGGACATCCAAAGAAAAGTGGCGACACCTCGCCAAAAAAAAAAAGAAAACGGGCCACTCCTCGCCTAAAAAAAGCGGCCCTCAAACCATCATCCGTGAATCGCTTCAACAGAACATGCTACTTATGGAAGGTTCATGTTTCTTTTGCATGTTATGTGTAAACGCTTGAGAAAGTGCTAACATTCCTTTTGTTCTTTTTTTTTTTAAAACCAACATCATCACATAGCTAAATACTTATTTTGCAGAACCAGACTCAAGGCATGTCTACTCGTTGCCACCAGTAATGAAAATAGAGTTGCATTTAATAAGCAGTACATCCAAATGATGACACCAGAAAGTACCTTGCCAGTTGTATTTATGCTCAAATATTAAATTACAACACAACTCATAAAGTAACATAACTGCATACTGTTCTGTGACAGGGTCCACAGCTCCGAGGCGCAGGAGTGGCATGAACCAACCACCACCACTGCGGTTTTGGGACCTGCTGCAAGTCAATGCTTATACAGGGCTCTGCAACCCCAGCAGCGAAGGAGGGTTAGGGTGATGATGGTTGGATAGGAAGTTGGGAAGTAGGGAATTTAGGGAGAGGTTATGGATAGGTTGTGGATGTTAAGGTAAGGTTTTGATCTCTGCGCATGCTTCCAGTGAGCTGTTACACAGCACTCACACAAACTACGCCCCTGTTTCTGACTCTACACACACATACATATCACATATCATTATCACAGTATACAAAGGCACAGCAGCATAATAAACACACATGGGGTAGTGCAGCACTTAGCTTAGGTTAGTTATTGCCCAGAGTGTCCCTTGTCTCCTGCGATTTCAATGTGCCAGGATGTGTCGTAGTAGCTGCTCAAATCCTGCAAGAGAGAGAGAGAGTGCTACAATTAGTGCACATATGAAACACTACCACATGTGGGCTGCTGTTCATGTGCATGTACATCTGAAGGAGATTTAACAGGGCCGCACATAGCTACTAAACATGCAGAGTAGGGGCCACGTGTGGCTCTGGTAAGTGGTAACGTGTTAGTTAGGGCATGCAGGAGTAAGCAGTTAGTAGCACCTTTGGATTCAAGAACTGAACGGACATAGAGACTGAACGGCATGAATGCCTCTGCTTTCAAAGTGTTAATACCCCTGTGCCTTCAGGCCAGTATTAAAGACCCAATAGCCTGCCCTGCCCAAATCCATCTACCCCCATTTAGCAGACAATGGCCCTCATTACGACCCTGGCGGAGGTCCATGGTGCAATTTGCACCATGGACCATGGCGCAGAGCTGCCAATACCGCCATGGGGGTTGGCGGACTTACTGCCCCATTCCGAGGTTGGCGGGGCGGTAAGTCCCCAATCCCCATTTACCCTTCCCCATTCCCATTTTTGCCCCATAGGGTATAATGGGAGTGGGGAAGGCGTTAATTACGCCACCGTAAATTACGGTGGCGTAATTAACAACAAGTCCCGTAGCGCCATGGATTTTTCCGCCTGCAAAAAGCAGGCGTAAAAATCTCCATGGCGCTACGGAATGTCGTAGTCTGGCGGAGAGGTACGCCATGCATTACGCTGGCGTAAACCCCTCTCCGCCAGGGTCCTAATGAGGGCCAATGGCTTAATACTTTGCTCACTGTTTTTTTGTTTTTTTGTTTTGGTTATTAGGTGCCGCTTTAAGCCCAAACTATTGCATTAGAGTACAGATAGTGAGAATGGTAAATGAGGAGGGACACAAAGCTTGTAGGTGTTGTTTGGTTATTCGCCCACCCATTGACTGCCCGTGGCCATGCTACACCCCATGGCCATATCCACCCAGTTCCTGCCTCTCCCTGTCCAAAACACCTCTTCTTGGGAATTCTTTGAGCTAGGACTATTGCATCAACCTCCATGAGGCATTTGTTGTTGAATTGTGCAGTTTTCTGAGCCACTGCAATTCTTGCCAACTCCCCCAGAAATGCCTGTAGGACCAACTGTACCATTAGACTTTTTTTTCTTTTTTTTTTAGGCCTGCAGTACCCGTGCCTTGGGTGTGGTCACGTGCAAGATTTGACCTCTTACTTCTTCAGCTCCTTTACGCATTTCTATCAAACTGACATGTAACCTTAACTCTATTATCCCGGTGTGTTTTAACTCATTCCTTAACCCAAGGCTGCCCCTTAAGGGAGGGGGTCGGGGTAATACAACAAATGAATTGTGGTGCTTAAGATTTTGGATGTACCTTTACCTAACGAAAGCGCCTGTGACCTAGCCATTTAAGGCCAGCTGTCAGCCATCTACTCCAGGCATGTGACCCTGTTTCTAAGCTTGTCATAATGCTGGTGCAGGCCATAAAGCCCAGATCTGAGCTGATGCTTTGTGCTACGTTGTCTGTGCTACGTACACACTTTTGGGTGTCTTTACCTATCCATAAGATGTGGCCATCCTAAGACATTAAAAGTATTAAGTGAACTCCATACTGGCGAAAATGCTATTTAGTCCTCTTTAGGTATTTAGGAAAACCATGTTCGCATGTATTTGTATTAGAGTTTCCCTCCGCTTTATCTGCCAAATTAAGGGTGCCATTGGAAATCATTTTTGAGACTTGCCAGTTATGCTCACTTGCACTTTCCAAAAGCTAAACTTGTCCCGTTTTACTCCATTTTCCGAAACATGCAGAGCCTGTTTTGGTTAAAATGGGCTGCTTTTGTGGCACCTTTAGGCAGGTTGGTAAGTTAATACCCCATTAATTGGATAGTAGCTCATGACCTGTGTAATTAATAATTATTCTTCTGAATGCATGCTCCTAACCCATTTTCACAACAAAGAAAACGTTGTGTACTACCCTAACCGTTTGTCACAAAATGAATAAATTGCCCTTTGCAACCGTGGCCCACTTCGTGTCCCCAGTTGCATGCTGTGTTTGATTCAGCCTGGTCGGTTTATGTCCAGACCTGCATGGTTAACCAGAGACAGCTTTGGGAGTGGGTGTTGCAGCCCTGGTTGACTCAACTGTCGGGCCTTGAAAAAATTGTGTACCGGCGTGTTATAAATGCCACATCATATCATATCGTAAATTCTAAATCTGCTGCACAGACACCTAACTTTAAAAGCGGTTATGATTGATTGCGTTTTTCTAGATCTCTCTATCAGGCCCAGTCAGAGGGTTGCTTGTGCATGTCGAGGTCTAAAGATACGTGCTGCCCAATGGCATTGTGCTACCTCTTCCTAGCTCATGCAGACCATTAACATTATGCACATTAAAAAATGTGTGTGTACCCACAACCATTTCACCAATGTGTAGACCACACTTGCTCACCAATTCAGACAACCACCTTTAAACCACTTATTTCAATTAATAGGAAGCCCAGCCATCTCCCTGTTTTGGCACTGACGTGTCTGCGCATGCCCCAGGATGTCTGAGCCCCCTCGCGGAAAGCTGACCCTTCAAAGATAATGGCGCCATGTTTAATGGCCGGTCCTGAATTAGTCAGAGAATATTGTTTTCATGTACCTATTGTACAATGCGGTACAGTTTGCCTATGTATAAAACCCTTCAGCTCACCAGGGCATGACAGGAAAATGTTTCTGGCACTGTGGATATTTGTAACAAGCCTTGAAGAATAATTTTGAGAGTGACCGGGACTTGAACGGCCATAGGAAACATTCACTGATTGTGGACTACCCCCGACAACATTAATAAAATTAGAATAGTGTTTGGTCGACTTTCCCAAACACGCTGAACGCGGGACCAAAGTAAACTGGGCTCACTCACTGTTATACCAGCACCATTTATACTAGTGTGTCTACCCACTGAGCTATCCCTACCTTAATTCCTTTCATGGTTGTGAGGAGGAACTGCAGGGTCTCTTGTAGTTGATTTAGAAAATTCTGTAGGCTCCGAAATGTGTCCATGTCGTGTGTCAGTTCAGCTTCTCTGGCCCCTTCCAGCAGTAGTCTCCTCTTTAGCTGAGCCAAATGGCCACCAAATGTGAGCACACATCACCCAGCCTCAGGATCAGCCCGCCCAGTCCACCCTCAGCCCCCAGAACCTTAATGCACGGGGAATTTTCAACTTGCAAATGTGGACGCCCGGCCCGGGTCTCATGTTACTTACAATTCACTCGGAGCGGGCCGAGCCCAGCCTAGCCCAGCCAGGCCGCTCCCAGTGTTTTGTAAAATAGTAACAAGTGTCTTCACCTGGCGCCATGGTGTCGCCAACTTGGCAGTTGGCTCAGGCCTGCCTGCAAGGCACGCTGCGCACGGTTGGCCGGGCCCACCCCAGGCCAACTCTGCTCATGCAGGCATTCATCAAAGAAAGGTAACACTTCAGTATTACCTTTCATTGATGATGAATTAATCCGCGGCGGGCCGCAAAGCGATGTAATGAATGTTACTTAAAGTAATGTAATTTACAAATAGTAATCAAACCCAAACTGGCCCCAAGGGCCTCGCCCACCTCCAAGTGATTTCAGCCCGGCCAAGGGCCGAATGGCCGATGGCCCAGTCCGACCCTGATTCACTGAATCATTCACTGACTACAAATGCTGAAAATCGGTACTAGCTGCATTCTATAACTTCTAATGTAACAAAAGTCTAAAAGTGATGTTTTAAGTCGGGCACTAGGATGAAGGGAATTTGTCATTTTCGTGTCCGCCTGGCAGAGCAGAACGCCTCTATTCTTCCCTGCCAAATACACACTGGCCCAAGCTTGGACGATCTAGATGAAGAAAGGCCACCTGAAGTGAATGAAGACTCTGACAAGAACTTCCAGCACTTAACCGGCTAATCACCTAATTTGTATTCATTTTGTGATGCCCTGATGGCCGGCATTATAATCAATAGGACATGGGTTATATTGATCACTGCACGCTTTGTGTTATAAGGACAATAGGAACATGGTAAGTGTGGAATGCTGGTCCCCGGCCTGAGGGACGACCAACCATATGCACGCATCACGCTGCACCATGAATATAAAGACATAGTTTCTGTGCCCTTAACAATGTCTTTATTCTTTCACTTTCTCGAACCTACTGACTTTCCCCCACCCCGCATCCTGTCATTTTCCCTTCCTGGCTCCCATCCCGCCCCTGTGCTCCAAATTAACCAGTTGCCCCTCAGGACTTTAACATGAACTGGAATGGGGACTGATCAACCCATTTCTTCAATAGGTCAACGGGTCTATTCATCGCTCTCTGAGGTCTGGAGTTTACGGTAGCTGGGAAACCCTTTTACTCTGATCGTCCTCTTTCCTCAGCATTAGATGCATCAGTGTCTTCCCAATCTCCCTGGTGAGGTTCATCTGACAACTACTCATCCATCTGTTCCTCTGGTTGAATCATTCTCCGAGGGCTGGTTAATGGAAGTCTTTTAAAGTGAGAGGAGTTTTGAGTGGTGTGTCCAGGATCTCCTTGAGCCGTGATCATCGAGCCTTTCCTGTCTGTGATGATTATTGGCTCATCCTTTAAGGTTGAGGTGCTCTTCTGCATCTGAGGTTGTTTGACAGTTACCACCTCCCCTACTTCCAGCGTGGACTCTTTGGCATTCCGTTGCATGTCGACATATTCCTTCATTCGTTTCTTGGCTGATCTATCTCAGCGTCAGCAGGCTGATCCCTTTCTTGGGGTCCAGTTTGTGGTAGTCGTCCACGCACATTCTGGCCAAACATGAACTCAGCCAGACTCTTCTTGGTAGAGCTGTGTGGGGTGCTCCTGTAATCTCTTGCTGTGCCAGAATTAGACTGGCCCTGAATCGTTCGATCATGCCATTGACCTGCAGCCACAGTTACGTGATCTTTTGGTGATGGAAACCCATGATTCGTGCAAAGTTCTGGCCAGTGAACTGAGGTATGTTGTCTGTCTTTAGTTTCCGGGGAATGCCGTACGCCTTGAAGATTCAGTCCATTACAGGTATGACATGATGAGCCGCTGGCGAGGACACTAGCTGGGCTTCAGGGTATCGGGAATATTCATCCATGATGGCTATGACATGTTCCCTGCACGTGGGATCTACATGCTTGTCTTAGCATATTTTCGTGGAGACGATTCCTCTGTTCCCTTCATGTGCAAGTTCCACCACTTTCCTTTTTAGCAATGCCAGAATCACCATTGTGTGCCCTTTTAATAGGATGTTGTCCTCTGAGAGGGCTAATTCCTCCTTTACTTGTAACAGTCTCTCCACCTCCCTCCTTATGTCCTCCGGCTTGAGGTGACCCCTCTCTTTGGCCCTTCTCCACTGTCCAGATCGGAGTCCCTCGCACACTATCTGGCATGTGGTGTCCGCCTCAACCTCTTGAGCCAGGTGAACTGGGTTTATACCCTGTGGGATTGCTTGTTGGATGAGATAGCGAAGATAGCGATCTACCACAGGGGTTTTAGGGTGCACCCACTGCTTGGATGACGGGACAAGTAGTCAGCTGGGTTCTTTTCCTTGTCCGCTCAGTGCACAATTTTGAATGAATAGTCCTGCAACCTTAGACCACACCTGGCATTTTGGGGTGGCATCTTGGCTTGGGGATTGCCGTAGAGGAACAGCAAACCCTGAAGATCTGTCAGCAATTTAAATGGCTTGCCTTAGAGGAAAAGATGAAACTGTTTTCACGTCCACACAACTGCTACACTTTCCTTCTCAGCTTGAGAATATGCCTGTTCCATGGTCAAGAAGCTTCAAGTGGCATAGAATGTGGGTGTGACTGGGATCCTTTGGGTTGATTTGGGCTAGAATCACCCCCAGCTCGATGGGGTTTGCGTCCACTGTAAGTTCTAACTTGCGGTTGGCATCAAAGTATGACATGTTCTCCGCGGAAGCCACTATGTCACGTATTGAAGTGAAGGCATGTTGACATTCTTTAGACCAGTTAAACACAGCATTTTGTTTGGTCAGGGCGCTCAAGGGCTCACTGACTGTGGCAAAGTCCTTGATCAATCGCTTACAATAACTGGCATGGTCTAGAAATTACTGTAGTTTAGAAATGTTTGTTGGTGGCAGTGTCTCATTTAGCGCTGTGCCTTCTCTGGATCCAGTTTCATGCCCTTTTCTGAGAAGATATGCCTGAAGATCTTCAACTTACCCTTCCGGAATTCACATTTTTCTGGGTTGAGTGTGAGATTTGCTGCCTCCAAGGCCATACACACTCTGGACAGAGTCTCATCATGTTAACTTATATCTGTCCCAAACACAAAAATGTCATCCCTGTAGTTTATACAGTTAGGTATGTGCTTGATAACATAATGAAATTCCACCTGAAAGATTTCACTAATGGAGGATACGCCGAAGCTTAGTATTTTATACCTATAAAGCCTCAGGCGGGTGTCAAAAGTTGTGATGTTCCGGCTCTCTGGGCATAACAATAGCTGGTGATAGCCCTTTTGCAAGTCCAGCTTTGAAAACACCTTGGCACCATTTAGCAGGTGTATCATAAGTGAGCAGGCGTACATATCAGTTATACACAGGGCCATGTGTCTCTCTCTCTCTTGATGGCTTGGTTGGGTCTTTGCATATCTCATACATGCCATCATTCTGTGATCAAAAATCTGTAGGGATCTTAAAGTTTCAAAAATAGTCCGGCGAGGAGGTAATGATAGGAATAGGGCGCGTCAGCAGCCCATTGTGATTGAATGAGCCCACTGCCGTGGGGTCATTGAAAGACTCCCCCGAGCTGGCGTGGTGGGGGCTAATGGCACCTTTTGTCAAAGGCACCCAGGCGGAGGGGCGCTTTTGGCCTGCTGCCGTGGGCGCCTTTTAAATCAAAAGCCTGCATGCCCCGCCTTCTCCTGCTACGCCAGCTCGGGGGAGTCCTTGAAAGTTTCCCCAGAGCTGGCGTGGTGGGGGGCTAATGATGCCTTTTGTCAAAGGCACCCGCGGTGGAGGGGTGCATTTAGCACGCCGCCGTGGGCACCTTTTACATCAAAAGACTGCATGCCGTGCCTTCTCCCGCTACGCCAGCTCAGGGGAGCCCTTTCAAGACTCCCCCGGGCTGGCGTGGTTGGAGCTAATGGTGCCCTGGGGGGCATAGCGCCCCAGGCGGTTGCCCGGCTCACCCACCTCTAAGGCCAGCTCTGCACCAGAGGATGCGGATCATGCTGTGCCGGGCCTCAGGCAGCCAGGCCAAAAGAAATAAATAATAATACTCATTTAAAAAAAGAAAAAATTCAAAATCAGTATTTGTTGCCACTAAATCGGTAGGTGGTAGGACTGCCTAAAAAGCGGTATCCTACCGCCTAAATTGGTAGGGTTGGCAAGTATGGTGTCTCCGCACAGTCTGATGGCGTCCGATCCCTTCTTTGAGACAGGGATGATGGGGGCCACCCATGTGTTGGGTCCTGTGGCGGGTCCAATTATGTCCTGTTCCAGTAACTTTGGTAGTTCTTCCAAGTTCTATTGAATATTTACTGCTATTCCACTGTAGTGCTGCGCTACTCGTGGAACTGTGCAATTTGGTCTGTTTACTGCACAACTTGCCTATTCCTTTAAACAGGGTTGGATGTAGTTCTTTGATCATTTGTACCGGGTCAATGTACCTGTGCACCATCAACTTGTACAGCACATGTATTAGGCCCATGTCAATGGCTGTCCAAGAGCTAATTATGCATCCACTTTCGCTCTCTGTAGCCAGTACATGTATAATATTCTCTTCTCTTGTGTGTGACTTATAGCGACAGGTGACTTCAAACTGCCCCAGGCATTTCAGGGGAGAAGTCGCTCCGTACGCATAGATATCGACTCTAGCCAGCCTGAGCTTCGAAGGGTGCTGTAGCTCCTTGTACGCCTGCTCACTTATGACATTCACTGTAGCACCAGTGTCTATTATGATTTCTGTTGGCCATTTTTTCAGTTCCATCAGCAGTGTTGGGCTATGTTCTATCGCATTGGAGTTGCCCAAGGCAGACACGTAGCCCTTTTTCCTTTGTTCACCATCTGATGAGCTGACCTCCGTATCTGATGGTGAATGTTCTACGAGGTATCTCATGTGTCGTCTTGATCCACGTTCTGGACACAGCGTGTGACGTACCTCCTTCTCTCTCTCTTGTCTTTTCGGTATTCATCATTGCCCGATCCTTGCTCTTGGTCTGTGCTGCGATGAGCTGTCGCCAGCGATGAAGTTGTGAGTAGAGGCCTTTGCCTGTACCGAGTTACGTTTTCCCTTCCTCTGTCTCGCCCCTTTAACGCCTTGAAATGTCCTTCCTTGCCACAAGCAGAGCACTTCTGTCCTATGTCTGGACAGGTTCCACTGTGTGGACACTTGTACACGCACTTATAGCAAAAAGGGATCCTCCTGCCTCTGTCGTTCTGCAGCTGATTAATGGACTCCGCTTGTGCTTGTGTTGAAACCTTCGACTTGCGTATAAGCTGCCAGTTCAGCCCTGGCCAAGGTTAAGATCTCATCAATAGTCAGGGCTTTTTGGATTACTTTTCATCTGAAAGTCTGAGACTCGCAGCCTGCAATGATTTAATAGTGCGGGGCCTCTGTGTTTGAATAGTTGGCAAAGTCACCATGCTTCATTTTGATGTGTAGATGCATGACGTATGCATCCATGGTTTCACCCTTGGCCTGCTTCCTACTATGGAACAGATGGCATTCATAGTTTACGTTGGTGTGCGGGGTGAAGTAAGCTGACAATGCACCTTTCAGATCCTAAATAGAGTCTATAGAATTTGCTGGCAACTCATCTATGATGTCCCTTGTCGCAGGCCCTATTGCTAGCTTGAGTAGGCATTTTTGTCTCTCTTCATCCACTGGTCCCGTGGCCCCCATGTATAAATCAAAGTCCCATCTTGGGCCCATTTTGCTTGTGTCGCACACATCAAAAGCTCCTGGTAGATACTCTGCCAAAGAATCAGGAAGCCTGTAGGGGGTCGCAGCCTATTGGGGATTCTGACCTTGCCCCGTTATGTTCTGGCTTCCTGATCAGACATGTTTCTCTCCTGTGATTTCTCTGCACTTGCCCTTTAAATGTCTGATGTTCACCCAGTTCATCACACGGCTGCCTAATGAGGCACTCACACCGTGGAAAATCTCCCTCTGTCATCTGAGGTCTGCCAGGGGAAGCTGTCATGGATGGGAGTCCACTGTCAGGCACAAGCAACTTCCCATCCACCTCCTTGTCACTGCCCCACTCACTGCCTCTTGCTGGCGTGTCACTGCCGCAGCCCGGTCCTTCTCACACCCTCCTGTTGTCTCAGATATGCGGGCGGGGCACCACTTTCACCGCCGCGGCCCGGGCGACTTTGCTGCCATCAGTCCTGGGCACCCCGCTGAGCTCCATTGCTACCTGGATTCATCCGTGCTTCATGCGCCCCTTGTTGCCATTGTGGAATGCTGGTCCCCAGCCTGAGGGATGACCTACCATATGCTCGCACCTCACTGTGCCATGAAAATAAAGACAGATACTCTGTGCTCTTAAAAACATCTTTATTCTTTAACTTTCTCGAACCTACTGACTTTCTCCTGCCCTGCAACCCGTCACTTCCCTCCCCGCCTCCCATCCCGCCCGTGCCCCAGAACATGAATGTCAACATGACAGTATGAATCTTTAAGATTCCCTTTATTAAACGTATTTAAACTATATATAAAACACCCCAATGTACGTGTCTCTTCCTACAGCTCCTTCACTACTGACCCTCCAACCACCATGCTCAGAAACTCCTCTTCGTTCACAGGGCATTCCACAGACATTCCAAGCTTTATCACTTATAAACCAGCTACACATTTAAACCTTCACAACACATCTCCCCTGCTTCATGTCAATCGATGGGAAGGTGGTCTTACTTTAAATACCCTACCCAAGTTCCACACCTACCCACCTTCAACAAGGACTGCACCGCTGAGGACCCATCTCTGTTCATTGGCTCACATAGCAGGGGTTCTCCTTTTCTATTCACAAACGGCTACCTTATCCTCATCCAAACTCTCACATTCACCACAAGCTCATTAGCACCTCCCTTATTGTCCTTCTCAGCCTTTACCACAACCGTGTTCCTTAATACTCCCACATCCACACTCTGATCTTTTGCACAACTCACCCATTGATGGAACACCCAGGAATGTCACTTCCTCCCTCTCTTCATATCAAGTGACACAGCTCCTGTTGCAGCATGAGGTGATGAGCAGAATGCATTTATCTTCTCCACCATTGCATCTCTCCTTCTGGTACCAAACACTCCTGCTATCCGTATGGCATTCATTATACTGCTATTCACACTTTTCATAGCACCAATTGTTTCAGGATGGTACCGAGCTGTTCTTTCATGCCTAATCCCATGCCACACCAAGTACCCCTCCACCACTTTCCCCATAAATTGGGTACGGTTGTCAGTAAAAATGTAGCTTGGGTAACCTTTCCTACCAAATACTTCCTCCAGAAATCTGATGAGCTAATTGGCACCCATCTCTCGCATATGTTTATCTCAATCCAGCTAAGCACAATGCCCCGGCAACCAGAGATTGTTTATTCACCAATTTCATTGAATAATTATTAGAAATCATAAGATGAAGTCTAGGTTGACCATCAGCCAACATCCAGGTTTCAGTAATACTGTGGATGCTTACTCTATGGTTGCCTCAAAGGTCAAAGATGATGTCAAATGTATTCAACATTAAAAAGCATTAATCAAAACAGCACATGTGATTTTCATTTGCGGTGAGATAGAGGTAGAATTACCCTTGTGGTGGTCTATCGGTTTCCTAGAATCAATGAAAAGATGACGTAGATGAAGCTAATTGACAGTGCTTATTGATATCCAGTCATGCATATTTTGCCTCAATACTATAACTTGGCGTGTGTGTTTTATAATAATGTCCAAATATACTGTTTTGCTAGTGTGGTATCATGAAACCAGGCTGCAGCGTTTTCCACCCTGATCATACTGTACTGGCCTGCACAGGCCTAGACAGGCTTTGTGTTACAATTTTACAGATTTAGAAATGGTATAAAACTTACTGAATGGGGGGACCACATATAATCCAGATGCCTCATCCTCTCTTTGATTATGATGACCATTTTATACAGCCTTTGATGCAATATAGCATTTAAATTGCTCATGGAAAAAACTTCAAAACATATCACAAAATGAACAGTACTAGCCAGGAACCAGAACACCAGACCCTGTTGTTGTCCAGTAGGTGTAATATCAGATACTAGGCCATGCACAAGTTGGTTTCAGATACATGAGAGGATTGGAATAAGCACTACTATCCTTCTGGGACGACTTAAAAACAAACTCTGACTCCAGCATCCCCTCATCACTAATACTACTAATCCTTTCTTTGCCATCGGCACAGCCCACCATGAAACCCTCATCTAAAGAATCCAAGAAATAGGCACCAGCAACACAGCTGTGCTATGGATAAAAACCTTCCTAACAGAAAGAATAGAAACAACCTGCCTACGCAACTTCAGCTCAGCACTGCACACACAAACCACTGTGGTTTCACATGGCTCGTCTCTCTCATCACTACTTTACAACATCTACATGGCCCCACTCATCAAGCTAATCAAAATACATGGGGCCTCATTACAGGTTTGGTGGTATCCAACCGGTAAATCCAGTGGGATACCATCAAAGAGAATTACTGTTACCAGCACTTGGTCTGCCGGAATTACCGGCAGTTTACAAGTGCCAGCAATGGCAATTACTCCCCATTCCATGGAGTCCCATAGGAGGGGCTGGAAACAGCTCGACAGGACTGCTTCAACTGCCTGATCCAGCCAGGAAACTATACATTCTCCCAAATACAGGCTTTGGTCTTGCACTGTCATTTTAGCCCCACATGAGCTAGTTGAACAACTCTCATAGTACGGCTCCTAGTATCACTCTTTAGCCTGCATTGTGAGGCTTCCGTTCAATGCTGTGGTGCTTGCCCATGGTGAGGGCCTGCTTAATTACACCTATGCCTTCATCACTGGCAGTATATTTCTGAATGTATTCCACTGAGAGAACATTCAGCTCGCTCTCCTACAACATACTCTGTAGGGTATCATATTGTCAGATTGGATAGGACTTTGAGCAGGGGAGGAGGGGTTGCACTCATTATTAAATCGTACTTTAAAACCTGTGAATGTAAGATTGACTCTATACAGGGCTCAGAACTTTTGAGGGTAAAAGTATCCATTAATGCAGAAACCACCTTGAATGTTGTAGTATTATATAGAGCACCTTCAACTGACTCTACTTTTGCAGCGTCTCTTAACAGCTCATTACTGGCATTCCTTAAACCAAAAACTACACTACTTCTTGTGGGTGATTTCAATATGTGGTTGGGATGTGCTACGGATGTGCTAGCTAAGAACATGGTAACTATCCTTGACTCCCTTGAGATGTCTCAACATATTCGAGTTCCAACTCATATCAGGGGCCATACCCTGGATTGGGTTGCGACTCTTAATCTTAGTCTTGTTGATCAACAGGTGCTTGCGTGCCCTTGGTCTGATCACTCTTGCATTCTTTTTTCAATTCAGATGGATTATTATGAAAAGAAAGCGCCTCCTCCTAAAATATCTATCATGACCCGTAACCGTAGGAAGTTAAACCTCACACATATGGAGGAATGGGCCGCATCTCTCAACGAACAGATTAGTAGTATGGACAATCTTGATGAAGTGTCCTGCACCCTTTCGGAGGCGTTGGGTTCTCTTACAAAGACCTTAGCACCATTGAAAATTAAATCAATATCTGCAGAGGTACGCAACACGTGGTTCAGCAAAGAACTTCAGCTACTTAAATCTAAGAAAACCAATCTTTTACACACCTGGCGCAAAAATAAAAATTGTACGGACCTTGTCGCCTATAGGTCTACAAGACCTATAGGTCTACAAGACAGCAATTTACTCTGCCAAGAAGGAATCCTTCGACACCAGGATTAGAGAAGCCAAATCAGATACCCGGGAATTATTTAAAATCTTAAAAGAACAGGCTCATGCACCTAGACCTGTTCAAGCCACTTTTAGTAAAGATGAGGCATGGTGTACGGAGATTCAATCCGCCCTATCCAACAAACTGGTTAAAATTAGAGAGGGGATCGAGGCGAAGAAACCCAATCTGTCGACTCAGGGTCTAGAAAATAGTCCCTTAACCTCCATCAGAAAACCGGAGGATCAAACTGTGTTCAGCTTTCAACCCATCTCAGAGCAAGATTTGTCTAAGATAATTTCTAATTTAAAAAGCATAAGCTGTAAAGGAGATCCTTGCTCCTCACTTATAATTAAAGAATGTTCCCCAGTTCTCATTCCAGCCTTAACCAAGTTTGTTAATGCCTCCCTTTCAGCGAATGAAGTTCCCGGCAATATAAAAAAAGCATGGATTACTCCATTGCTAAAAAAACCTAATCTCTGCCCCCTCACTGCTTCTAATTATAGGCCCATTACCAACACTCTGTTCTTGTTGAAGATTTCGGACAGAGTGGCCTATAATCAGATTGCTATCTTCCTGGAACAAAATCAGATTTATCATAAATTTCAGTCGGGGTTCTATCTGAATCACGGCACCGAAACAGCTCTGCCGGCACTTAAATCCCATCTCCTACAGAGGATGGATGGTGGTCATATCTCACTCCTTATGATCTTAGATTTGTCGGCTGCCTTTGACCTGGTGGACCATGACATACGGTCCACCAGGCTAAGGCAGAACTCCAATTTTTCGGAGGAAGCAACTAATTGGGTCATCTCTTTCTTGAAGAATAGATAAAAAAGAGTGGCCAGCGACATTGCAGAAGCAGAGCCGACTGTACTCACATATGGGGTCCCTCAAGGAGCCTGCGTGTCGCCATGCTTCTATAATATATTTATGATTCCCTTTTTCCAGATGCTCGAGAACGAGGGGAGTATATTTGCAAATTATGCGGATGACACCCAATGTGTCATCCCCATATCTAGTTCCCATGCGGAAGACGAATCAAGAATGAATGAAATATACAAGAAAATAAAGGATTGGATGTTTCTGAATGGTCTAGCCATAAATAGTTCAAAAACTGAGCTTCTAATTATTGGCTCAGAGGCCAAATTAGATTAGCTAGGTTCCAGCTACAAATCTTTCATCATAGATGGCTGCCATATTGAGGTTATGAGTAAGGTGAAAACTCTAGGCATTTATCTGGACTGAAATTTGAGTATGAACGCACAAGTGAATAATTTGGTCTCATCAGCTTCATATTTTCTTAAGCTGTTTCGCTGCCTGAGACCTTTTATTTAAGAATCTAATGCCGAAACCCTGGCAAGAGCCATAATTGGCTCCAAGATCGACTATTGTTGTAGTCTACTTGTAGGGTTGCCGTTATCGGACATTCATCGGCTGCAGGTCATACAGAATGGCACAGTTAAGGTAGTGAAAGGCTTATCAAGAAGAGACCATGTGTCGGCAGCTTGGCACAGCCTGCACTGGCTACTGGTGCAGCCCAGGATTATGTTTAGGCTTCTCCTTATCACTCAAAAATGCATACACGGAGTTATGCCACTTTACTTGAAAGAACTAGTCTCAGTAAAAAATAACATCCGATCCCTTCGTTCAGATGAAACAAACACTCTGGCTATGCCACGTTCGAAAACCAAAAAAACCAGAGACTCGGCCTTCATCTCAGCAGCACCCCTTAAGTGGAACTCGTTGGCAGTTACATTGAGGACTACCACCTCCGTGGAAATCTTAAATAAGGGGCTGAAAACCACACTCTTTTCGTAGGCCGGACCAGACCTGTGTATGATTTCCGCATATGAACCTGTCTTGGAGTTGGTTTCCACTCCTGTATGTTTTCGTATTGTTTGTGTTGTCGTTTCTAAGCGCCCTTAAGCCTTAGGGTACCCGGTGCGCTATACAAATGCTAAACATAAACATAAACAAACATGATTATGTGCTGTTACAGTCTCAAAGCCACCTTCATCACCTTAGCCATTGCTTCTTGGGAATGGGTAAGATGAATAGTGCTGGATTATCAGTGACAGGGAAGTACTTGATAGTAAATGATCCTTGGAGGAAGGATGAAGTGCCGATCCTGTTAGTATTGTAATGAGGAGCTTGTAGTCCAACAGCACTTGGAAAGGCCTGCTGTGCAGGTACAAGTGAAAGTGGTGGCCGGCTACATTCTGATAATGGCCTCTTTTCCTATCTGTGATACCTTTTTTGGAGAGGTGTCAATTCTCTCCTTGCAAAGGACATGGGGATAGTTTTACCAGAGTGGGGCATTGTTAGATTTCTGCCCCAAGGCCATGAGGGCTGACATGTATGACAGGGTCCGTTTTTTAAATTTTTTAGTCAAGACATTCCCATGGTTCTGTCAGCCATTGCTGTGGTTCCATGAGTGAGGCAAGGTTCAGAATAAAACTCCCACAATAGTTTACCACGTCTTGAAAGATGCCCTGTCCGCGGCCTTTGATACGGTTGACCACCACACCCTGCCCAACTACCTGACAGTGGTAAGGTGTCAGAAGTGCTTTGGTTCATTGTTAGCTGATCGAGAACAGCAGGTCAAATTGGGGTGATATATGTCAGACCCTACTTCGATGAGATGCAGAGTCCCACAGGGGTCTTCTTTGTCACTCCTGCCCTTTAATTTGTACTTGCAACCACTGATGTTGATTCTGAATAGGCAAGAGGTGAGCTATCACTCTTATGCTGATGAAACTTGTATCATATAGGACATCGTTTTTAAGGTGAAGCAGTGAAAGGAAGAGGCAAGTGAAAGGATGTCCAAAATCAAGTCTGCTAAAGAATCTTTTGTTCCTAACCTTTTTGGGGTAGAATTGAAGTTTGCCCCTTGGATTAAAAATCTGGGTTGCGACTGGGAGGACAATCTTGGAAGCGAGGCAAAGTTGGGTGCTAAAGTGCAGGCCATTTTTTATTTGTTACAATTGCTACGGCAGATTGTGCCATTTATCACAGAGGAGGATCATGCAATGGTAATGGCTATGCCCAGTGCACACCTAGACTATTGTAATAAGAGAGAGAGAAATCAAATCTGCCACTACCAACCAACCAGGATGTTATGATCTAAGGATCAGCTGCTGCTGATCGCTCCACCATCAGTATTTGTTTCGAGGGAAGATAGAAGGTTTGCAGTCTTCAGCCCCAGACTGTGGGATGGTATTCCTAAAGAGATTATGGTTTCCAAGACGCTCTATCAGTTTCCAAAGCCCCTCAAAACTTTTCTTTTTAAATAAAGGCGCTATGAGTCATGGGGTGGGGGGGCTGTTCAGTAATTAAGAGGAATGGAACAGGGTTTTCTAAGAGCAACTCTCTATAGCAGGGTTGGCGGCACCTTACTGGTTTATGATTAAGAGCAGAAATCAAAATGACTTCATGCTCATCCAAATAAACCTCTAGATCTTCTTTGGGCCTCTCCCCCTCCTGCCGCATCTTTGGTCATCATCTCTGCAGAGATAGGATTCTTACTTGAGCGACAAACTGTTTCAATGTGATTGTAGAGCAGCGCAGACGGATCAGGCAAGTTCACTGTGGTTTGTTGGTTGAAATTGAGCAGTGGGTAAACAGGCCCCCAAGAGCTCCTCATATATCTACTCTCTTGGGCTACAATTGCTCCTTATCTTCACATTCATACGTAAGCATCCTCCTGGGTGCTCTGTATCGAGCGCACACTCAACACCCTTTTGTAATTCCTCGAGGCGTTGTCATCTGACAGGAAGTAACATCACTGCAGCAGTCTCTATGTGTAAGGAGATCATTTGCCTACAGCTTAAGGGTGGGCATGCTTATTAGGAACAAAAGGGCACACTCATGGTCGTAGTGGTACCTTAAACCCGAAGTAAACAGCGGGAAGGTGATAAGTGCCACATCTCTGCTTCCAGCGTGAATACAATGATAAAAATATAAACTAAGTTCCAAAGTTAATCAATGCATGCATCATACGCTCTTCCTTTTTCATAATCTTATCTATGCCATGATGGACCTCAATGCCTGTGTTTGACATTTCAACAGTGTTGGTAACTCGTGGTCTTTTTTTTTTTTGTTTTTTTTTTTTCTTTTGCCAAAGTCACCCTGAGTGGGACGGGTATACCCAGACGTGGTTCCTGAGCCTGCCGGGCTTAGAGACCCAAGCTACTCCTCACTGATGACGCCCACAAATGCAGAAACATGTCTGGGGATGCATGTGGTCTCGTGCCGAAGGGATGTGACCTAGCAGTACAGGCTTGACTGCCCCTTTTGGGGTAGGGCCGAGCCTGATTTGCATATGTTTTTCCCCTTCTGTAATGGCTTCGCAGGCTGAAAAACGATGGTCTGGAGATTTGCCCAGAGCAGTTCCCGTGGTTATGATTTATTCAAAACCCTCCAGCCATCCCCTGTTTGGTCTGCCATATTTACTAAATGTATCTAGTGTTCTTTATTTTGCATTGTTGTCTGCGTGTGGCATGACATGATGACAAAACAGTGCAATGAATGTTTGGTATTGCCCTTTCAAATCCCTCAAACATTAGCTCAAATAAAAAAAAATCCCACTACAATCGTGTCAATGTGCTTGCAGGTGTCTTTTAGCAGCGAAGGATTCCAAATGCAGCTACTTAGAAATCTGACAGCAGAAAGGCGCAGTGTGCGCTGCTGCCAGCCCTAACTTTCACTCCTTTGTCATCTTTTCAACACTCAGTAATGCTGCACCTGAGCCACTTAAAGCGGAGCATCTTTGAAGTAGCAATCTTGCAAATACACTCAATCAATTATGAATGGAATAATCGTCTTAAGATATTAAAGATCTGGGTGCTGAGCAATGCTGGGAGATTACTGGGGAGCAAATCAGTCTTAGAGCTCTCTAAAATGACAGGAGGAGAATAATCAGAAGCATTGGCGAGAGGTTTAAAACGCTTATGCAGATTTGTGTCACTGGAAGTGTCGGAAGCAATCCTTGGCTGATCGCTTGTATGTTGGGCCCATGCTTTTCTTAAAGGGGAAGGTGCTATTGACATGTTGGCAGTAAAACATTTACATCACATATACATTTGTGCCATTGCTGTCACATCTACAGCTGAGTTCTGTTTTAAAACAGGAAAGCCTCAGAAAGTAGTTTACTGCATGGTTTAGCCCACTTGACTAATACATGCTATTACAGTTTGTTTCTATTTAGTGCTTTATTAACTCTAATATGGTTTCTTGGCGCTGAGCTTGAGAGAATACAGGATCCAACAGGAAAGACTGAATGCTTGTTCAAAGAGCCAAGGTTTGTACTTGTGTCTACATATGCGATATAAAAAACCCAGACTGTGTTCAAGAAGAAGAGAATTCCAGAAGGAGGTGGCCAGACGTGAAAAGTGCAATTTTACAAGTACAGTGAGTTTTAACATTTGAGGCAACATGCCATGGGTTGCAATGTGGCCTTGGCCAGTGAGGATGAAGGCCATGCTCACTGACCAGGGCCTAAGGCTCTGAAAGACATATATAGTGGCCATGGCCGAAGCTAGCGGCCACCCAGTGGGTTCAAAATAAACATATTGGGGTAACTGTACAGAGAACATGGCTGAAGGACATGGCTAGTGTTCGGTAGTTTTTTAAATATATACAGTGGGCATGGCCAAAAGACATACTCACTGGCCTGGGCCCAAAGATGTGTAGCGTGGCCTCGGCCAAAGGCCTCAGCCACCTAGTGGGTCCAAAAGAAACATATCGGGGAAACATCGCTATTGGCCCATGAGTGTCTTAAAATATACAGTGGGCGCAGCTGAAGACTCTTCTCACTAGTCAGGGCCAAAGGGCCTAACTAGAGGGCAAGAAATACATGTGTAGTGGCCAAAGCCAAAAGCTGTGGCCACCTAGCACATCCAAAAGAAACTTATTGTGAGAATTTGTACAGAGGACACGGCCGAAAGCCGTGGCCACTGTCCATGGCCAAAGGGCATAGCTAGCGGCCGGGTAGGATTTTAAAATATACTGTGGGCAGAAATACATGCATAGTGGCCACAGTGAATGCCCTGGCCACCAAATGGGTCCAAAAGAAATGTATTGGCGGAGTCAGGGCAGAGTCTAAGGAGCTGATGGAGCTGGAGTGCTGCTATTCCCAAGTCTGTCTACCATGTCTACCACTTGCTGTGGGTGTGCCTGTGGGTGTGCCTAACCTACAAAGACTTGTTCTCCCCGTGGAGCGGGCACGGAGTCAGGGCAAAGTGTAAGGAGTCCGAGGAAGTCTGTGGAACTAGTGGACTGGACTGTGCCTGGATCATGCCTGCAGTTTGAATTCCTCGCAGAACTGCCCAATAATGCGCAACGGCCTGAAGGCTGTCTCATTCTCCAAAACCTGTGCTCAACAAAGGCACGAAGCAGCATTGTCTATAGAGTAAGAACACACCTGCGTCCGGAATCGGGACCTTATTGTATGCCCTGTGGTGCTGCACGCAATGCTGACTTCATCGTCTGCGTCCTCAACACCGATACAGACACTCCCCCAACAAGTAACTGTTAATGCGGAAGGAGACTCGTTAACACGTAACAACTGTTCTGTAAACCAAACAAATGTTGGTACCTGCTCGAGGGAGGCGCTACCCGCCCTCATTGTGCTGCTCAAACACATTATGGACGCATATGCAGGTGAGGCTTGTGTGCTCCCTGCGATTGCGGCTGGGAGCAATTGAGGGCGTGGGGGCAGAGTAGTCACCACCCTTGTGCCTGGCGAGCCTGACGACGCTTTGACTGTCTCAAGCCACTTCACAGTACAGGCTGCCGGCGCTGTATTCTCTCTAAGTGACCAGACGGCATGCTCGCGCGTCGAACAATGTCACTCTACGCTGGCAAGCGCTGAGGGGCAGCTTCCCAGTGAACCCGCTTTTGCCTTGGATGGGGACCTGCTCACTCCAAGCGGTTCCGACCCGTGCACTGAACTGATTAAAAGTTCAAACCTGGAGTCACTGCAAAATCGGTTCTACAGCGTGCTTGATAACGTAGGCAACTTAGGAGACATGTCACCTTTCCCCTGTGAAGTTGCCCCTATTAGCGGAGATGAAGTTGTCCCTGTTAGCGAAGATGAGGTTGCTGTGTTCTGCCCTCAACAAGAATGCATGGCAGTGGGGGGAGGTATAAGCCAAGGCAGTTTTCAGCCTCAACCCACACTGAACCTTGTTAACTCTGAAATACCACATGACTTGAGAGAAAAAATTTGTTGGCCGTTGTCAACAAACTGCTAACAGACCGTACTCGTCTTAACAAAGAAAGAACCTGCTGTGCAGGAGCCTTCGAAGGGGACACCTGTCATTGAAACTTGGACTATTACAAAGCAGCAACAGGGCCAGATGCTTAACCAAACGAAGAAGACTTGATGTGAGCATCTCGCCCAGTATCAGCTGTTCCCAGAACAAAAAGGTCAAAATGTTCAACATTTCCCCAAAAAACTCCTTGGTCTCTCCCACTGTGTATTCACCGCCGGGTAGAGGTATCATTGATTCTTGCCTGACAACAAGCGACTCTTCATCTGACCAAGCCTCCTCAGACTCTTCTTTAATGGAACGCCCATTTCTGAAGATTAGATGTCTAGTAAATCACTGGAGGGGAGGCCTGCGTCTTGGAGGCAAAGACATGGACATATTGGGAAATGCTCAACAAGTAAAAGACCTACAGGCAACAATAATGTCTTCCATGTCATTAACAATAGCTCCATTTATCAAAATGTACGAGCACTTTAATGAGAATATTAAAGACCTTTCATCTGTAGTTGCTGGTATGAACAGCAAACTACTGAGCATGGAAAACGAGAACACCTACTGTAAGGAAGTGCTCCCTGAGATGCACAAGAAGGTGGATTGGACCTTTGAAGCCATGACTGAAAAAACGCAAATCTGGACAAAAAACTATTGGCAGAAGTAGCCAAACAAGCCCTGAGTCTCTTTCAACAAAAAAAAGAGCACCGCTGCCCAGCTGCAGATGTCAGCAGTGCTAAGTGTCAACTTACAATTCTCTCTGACAAGATTTCGCCCTCTAAAAGTCCCAGGGTGCCATCCATGATCAACCTGAATGGGAGAGTGTCAAGGCCGTCCAGTGGCACATTGGTGGCTCCCAAAGTCTCTGGACTCTTTCCTGTGTGAGTAGAGGTTATGCCTCTTGACAGGAAGACTGTTAAGTCTGGTGTGACACCCCCGGACTCAATCATTCTCCTCGACCCCGTCTTGCAGCCTGCATTCACAGAGAAGGATGGATGCTCCCACACTCAACAGCATCCAAATGTCACAATCTTGGAAGCCAATTAGCCAAGCAGTATGTTTGAAGCTGTTGTAAAAGTGAATCAGGCTGTAACCAACTTAGCCTTGTTAAATCCACAAAAGGCCTCAACCTTGAAGGAAATCATCAACCAGGAGCTGCATTGCCATGGAACTCTGTCAGCGAAATCAGTCGTTCAAGGCAATCCTCCTTCCCTGCATGACATCTTTAAGGACCCAGTGGACACACAAAAGGTGATTCCAGTCAAGCCCCACGTAATGAGTGGTCCTGCAAATAAAACTAAAAATCAACCATCAAGGAAAGTGAGACGTGGAAACGACTTTCGAAAATGTCTGCGTAACATCAAAACAGTAAATGTAACTGTTAATGCCGCTATCGTCAAAGATAAAAGTACCGAAAGAAAGAAGACTGCGAACGCCGCCAAATCAGTGTTGACCGAACCAGAGGCGACCTACACTTGCATTAGTGACGTATCTGATGATCTGATGAACTTGTCAACATATGGGGACGAAGAAGTCAATGACACAGACTTGATTGTGGTACCCGCCCAGTGTACTCACATGATGCCACCTGTCTCTCCTCATCAGGATGTCCAAGTGGAGAACAATAGACCAGCACAGGGTGCCGGCAAGATGCCATCTGTTCCACCCTTTCAGGTTGCCCTAGAGGAATCCAACAGTGAGGTCTCCTCCAAGAAAGCATCTAGATCCTGTCAACTGATTCAACCACTGCTCTTGCCCCAAACAGTGAAAACCGACCAGGAGCCTCAATTTTTGACTTTGGACACCAAACGAACGATGCTGGCCGCTAAGCTCCTTGCAACATGGTTACCGTTAAGCACGAAAAACGCTACAGACAGTCTGTCTGGCAGCAATAAGTTGCAAGCCGTCTGTCAGTCAGTACATCTTTTATCTGATGGCACCCTAAAAGAGCAGAAACATGACAACAGGTTGTCTGCTGCTCCACGTAACCATCAAAAGAATCAATTAGATACGCTAAAAAACACAAATCTACACTGCCAAAATACAAATGGGAAAGGGAGATAACCACAAACCCAAACGTTATAAGCTCCCCATCGCTTGATACTAGAACGCATAGAATCATCTGACAACTTACTTCTAAATCGTCACAATGTGTTATGGTTGTGTCACCTGATTCCCAGTGTAAGAGCGATTGAATCTGAAGACCTGAAAATCGTTGAATTCCTAAATGAAAGGAAAAACGACGCAGTGATCCTCCACTTACAGTCCAAACTCATAGCCGACCATGCTGCTCGATGTCGGACCGGTGCTGATGTCTCTGGGGTTCGACATATCTAAAGCAGACAAAGGTTTCCGGTTTAAATCTCCTAAAGACGGGGCTTGCAGCAGAACAGACCTCACAGTGAATCGCAATCAAGTACAGGAAATGGAAAGTAGAACACCTGCAGAGTCGACACAGGTCCCTATAAGGATAATAGTCAACGGAATGGAGAGTTCAACTACTACTCAAGATGATGGGAAGCCTAAAGACAATGCGATCTACAAAGCTGACGACTGGTCCTGGCTGGCTGCAACCCTAAGTACGAAATTGAACAAGTAATGCCAGACACTGGAGGGCAACAGCGTCTGCACGATGGGCTCTTGGAACACTGTTCGCAACAGCGTGGGTAAACGACCTTGACCTCTTGTGTTTACAAGAAACATGGTTAAGTGAAAGTCCGCTTTTAGAAGGATTCGAACTAGCAATCAATCCAGCGATAGAGCAGCCAAAGGGTAGACCTATGGCAGGCCTCCTGCTGGCTGTAAAAAAAGCATCTGGATTTCGGATCCTGAAATCCTGCAACATATTGCCATTTATTCAGGTGTCCACTATTAGTGTCCTACATAAAGGTAAGAGCAAGGACACACTCTTACATATCATCAATTTATACTGGAACCATCTGACCAATGATGCGATGACCTTTATCGACCAAGTAACAGTGGTGATCGACGATTTACTCGTAAAAGGAACATCCGCTGGACTTAATTATATGTGGAGACCTTAATATCGTCTGTATCCCAAATACAGAACCATCTGGTGGCAAGAATAGGGGTGTGAGTCAACAGGACCAGACAATGTTCCAATGGTGTTTGGAAATGGAACTTCATGGGCTGATGATGTTCAACGGCAACACAACAGGTGACATCCCGGCTTGGCCCATGTGGAGACGGCTTGACCAAAATTTGGTTCTTGACTATATATTTGTATCCGAAAATATTCATAAGCGGTCTATGCAATTAGACGTCATCCAAATGAACCACAGTGATCACGATATGGTACAATTTACAATCAATTACCATAACTCCTGTGATCAAGTGTTCTGGACATATGCGGTGAGTACGGGCTCTAGCATGATCTGTCTAAACCTCCTGGACGCTGAAGTATCCGCTATTACAACTAACTTTCAGCAAAAAATCAGGGTCCTTGGAATACCAACATCTCTTGTCCAAATTCGAAGAATGCGAACGCATCTTGAAACATGTTGAGTTTCGTCCAAAACACAAATTTGACCTGATTGTTCTTCAACGGAAAAGATCCATGCAACAAGAAATAAGGAAACTAAAAGGGCCAAACACTGAAACCATGCGAGAGAGCAAAAGGGTGATCAAACAAAAATACAAGAACTGGCTCAAAACATATGCGGCCACCATGTTTCAAAATGACTCAGATAACATGATGTCAAAAATGGCAGGAAAAAATTCAGCCGACTATTGGAGGTTGATAAACAATAATTCGGAACCTCGACACGCTTTACAGGCCAATGCAGTCACAGAAGCAGAATGGGCCGAGTTCTATACAAACCTATTTTGTAGAGATGTACTAATCATAAACTGGGAACCTACAGTCGTAAACCAATGGGATCTTGTGTTCGAGAGAGAAGACATCTTACACGCAATCAAAAATGTGAGTGAATCCAGAGCCCCGGGTGCGACGGATTAACAAACTACAAGATGATGCGTAATCCAGAATTATGGGCATACTTCTGTGTAACCTTATTTGACAAAATTGTTAAGAGTTGATCTACCCCTAAGTCATGGAAGAGCGCCATGGTGGTCCCAATCTTTAAAAAGGGGGACCGAACAAACCAAAAAAACTATAGACCCATAGCGCTCCTCAACGTCTTGAGGAAGATCTATGCCACTCTTCTACAACAAAAACTCTTAAAATGGGCTAAAGAATCCAATCACGTAGACCCTCTTACAAGCTGGGTTTGTAAGAGGGGTTTGATGTGGTCTAAATCTGCTTTTACTGAACTTGTTAAAGATGGAAGCAATCAGTTCAAATTCCAAAATCTATTTGGCCCTGATAGACCTTTCACACACTTTTGATAGCATTAATAGAGAGATGCTGTGGACAAAACTGACTAGGTGGAACTGTCCTCCCAGTATAGTGGACGCAATTCGTGAACTACATACGGATACTTCCATCAAGATCCGACTAGACGCCAAAGGCTTGCTGTCTGCCCCAATTAGTACACACAAGGGTGTGAAACAAGGCTGCCCCTTGGCAGCCATTATTTTCAATCGGTTCATATCCGATGTAAATGAGGCATTCAACAGCGCGGACACGTTTCCCCCGAAAATTCACGGCTCTCCAATTGACTACTTGGTCTACGCAGATGACCTTATCTTGATAGATTTGACACCTATAGGACTTCAGCATAAACTGAACCTCCTTGACGCCTATATAACAACCAACGGGCTTCACATTAACAAACAAAAATGTGAAATTCTAATCTTCGAGAAATTAGCAGGAACCAGCGGAAGAAGAAAGAAGTTCAATTGGTGCCTTGCCAAATAACAACTCCAGATTGTAAAAAATACCACATATTTAAGCATGAGGATCAGTGCCAGCAGAAACGATGGCCCATGGGCTGAAGTTGCCAAATGTAAGTGTCGGCAGCTGGCATGCCAAGCTTCACTGATCAATAAAAAATGTGGGAAATTCTCACTAAAACCAATCATCATGTTTTTCCAGTTAAAAGTCGTTCCAGCACTAATCTACGGAGGCGAAAATGCTTTCGGATGTACAAGTGACCTGTGGAAACTCACTCGAAAACATATTCTGGACCTGAGTGTTACAGCTTCCTAAGGGCACCTCAACTGCCTGTCTACGGTATGAACTGGGCCTCATTTCAATACATGCAAGAGTCTCATGGAACTTATTGAGCTTGTTTCGAAAAACGATGTTGAAGGTTCCAGTGGCCCAAGTTCAAATACTGCACAAGCCAGATACAGACAAAGTGTACACCATCCTCTCCAAATGGAACCTCCTCTGTCAAGACCTACTAAACAAGTATGACATCACTCTTTTGATGCTAACAGAAAATCCAGATCTGGCAAAGAGGAAGATAAGGAGATTAGATTGGATTATCACCTGCGACCTAAGATTTAAATCGAAACTGATGTATGAGGTCCCAGGAGAAGCAAAAGCTTATGGGCAGTGTCACACCTTTTTAACTCGCCTTCTGGATCAGCACGCAAGAGCCTTATATATGCGCTTCAGGCTAAACATATTGGCAACTAAAGAAAGATTAGCTACTTGGTCTAAGCACACTGAACTCAACCTCATGTGCTGATTTTGCTGCAAGGACGACCCTAAAACATTTGACGCTGTTTGTCCTGCATTCCAGCAACAAAGAGGAATCAACTTTGGTCCAGTGATCAACGAACATCAAACCATGAGTGTCGAGGAGTGGTGGAAAGCACTCTTTGATGGGTCAAATAGATCAGTACTATTTGCACTAATAAACTTTCTTCGAGTGCTAAAAGCCCGCTTGGACAAGCAGAAAGCAAACTTAGTGCCTAAATAAAATCAGAGAAACTTGTTGTAGGAGTTTGTCGGACATATTGAGTACTGCGAGCCAAATGCGGAAGTATGATTCGACAACGTGAAGAGGAGGGAGGGAGGGAAAATGTTGTTATTGTTTTTCTTTTTTTAAAGGTTTGAACAAACCAATAAAAAAAAATGTAAAAAAAGAAACTTATTGGGGAACATGTACAGTGGACATGGCTGAAGGGCATGGCAAGTGGCCGGGTAGTGATTTAAAATAAACAGTGGGCATGGCCGTAGGCCGCACTCACTGGCCCGGGCCAAAGGCTCTTGCTAGTGGGTCCATAAGACATGTTTAGTGCCGCTATGGCCCCCTAGTGGGTCCAAAAGAAGCATATTGGGGAAACAAGTACAGTGAACATTCCTGAGTTGAGCTGGTCCTGACTTCTCACATCTGCTGAATTTTAAGGGTTTTGTTGCAATAAATCTGCTTAACTTAACTGTACCTAAAGTAGTGTTTGTTCTGTGAATATTTATATTATAGTACAGTGGTTGCCGCATTATAGTTAAGTTGAGGATCAAGTACGAAAGGAAACTCAAAAAATGAATTGCTAATAACCTTTGACTTGTAGGGCGGATTTGGCTGAAATTTTGTGAATAAAATTGTAGATTGTACATACGCTGAGACACCCCACATCCCCCGACACCCAGATTGGACATTTTGGGAAAAATATGTTTCAAAAGTGAAGAAGTTACGGCCTAGTTCCCATTCATTTTCCCATAGAGGTCAAAGGGCGGTGAACGGAATTGAACCAGGTACGAAACAACTTGGGCATGAAAAATTGTCTCAAATCTCCCGGCGGGGTCTGGGGTATTGAATCCAGGAGTTTTTAAAATATTTGATGGAGTAGGACGTGCCCCCTTCTCCGAAATTTATAGTGATATTTCCCATGGTGCTTTGTAGTAGAGAGGCAGACAGGATTTTCTGAAAAGAAAAGCAGCCATGTTTTTCAAAAATTCTATTGCTAATAACGTTTGACTTGCTGGATAGATTTGGAAATAATTTCCCTAACAAAATGGTTTGTCATCCCCCACCACCGGCCCCTGCCCAACTGAACATTTGGGAAATAACACCAAATAAGAATCAACTTGGGCAGAAACTGTTTCAACTTAAATTACCTAATGTATATATTGGCTTTTGTGGTAAATTATTTTTTAACTGAAAAAAGATGAATGATGATGATAATGATGAAATTACCTGACTGGTTTGGGGTAAATCCATCCCATTGTTTTTAAAATATTTGACATAGAAGGGGGTTCCCCCTGCTCCTTAAAACCTTTATAATGTCCTTGGTGCATTTTACAGCAGAGAGACTGAGCGAGGCTAACAACATTTGACTGCTGGACGAAATTGGATTAAATTTTCCAAACAAACAGTTTATCAAGAGCCCAATTAAAATGGACATTTTGGGAATTATTCTTTGGAAAATGAAAACAGTATTAAGAAAACATAAAAGGGCTTATTCAGTGGCCAGGTGCAAAGGCCCTGACTAGTGGGTCCAAAAGGCATGTATAGGTAGTGGCCACGTATATGGTGTAAAAGAAACATGTTGAGGAAACGCATACAGTGGACACGACCAAAGGCAATGGTTAGGGGCCCATTTATAAACGATGGTATAACGAAACCCTTGACATTCATTGAAAGAACTTTAGTTTAAGTGCAGTTAAGGTGACCAGATTTCACGCAACAAAACCTTTGCAATTCAGCGGATGTGGGAAGTCATGACCAGTTTAACTCAGCGCGTTCCCGTTGCAAAGCCCGTGAGCACATACATATAAGATAAGGGATTCACAATGACATACAAAATGGCATTATGGGGCACATGGCATTATAGGGGACATCAAAGGGAGCATGTCAGGTTAAGCTGGTCATGACGTCCTCCATCCCCTAAATTGCAAGGCTATTGTTGCGTGAAATCTGGTCACCTTAAGAGCACTTTAACTACAGTTTTTTCCAGTTAATATATATGACTTCAATTGCAGCAGTTTTCCGTTTTCTATACATTATATTAATGTTTTTATGAGCTGGCATGTAAAGGTATTCACACCAACAGTGACTTATCAGCCGAAGCACAACACACCTTTTAGCATGCTAGAAACCCCTTTGTTTTGGTGACTCATTTCTGATTCTAACCAGGGCCAGCACAGGCAGGTAGACACCACACTCTCCATGTGAAAGGTGTTTGCCTGAGTCGAGTAACAGAAAGAGAGAAGATTGGAACGTCATTGTTGGTTACAGGTTTATATAGTACCAATTCTGGCTACATTATGGCACATTTATTGAAATGTTTTCTACGGTTTGGGCCATTTTTTTAAAATTCCTTACCTTTCTTATAGTACCTTTGAATACTATGTTGTGTTGTCTTTGGGGTGGGAGCACACCATGCACAAGGTGATGTTAACCTCTTGTAGTGTGAGTGACACTACAACTTTTCACTCAGGACCAGCTGTCATGTCTTTCCTTCTCTGCCCACAGCTCATCTCTGCTGTCTTTCTTCCTTTTCACACATCTCATTGCTTTCCCACTCTTGCAGTGCTCATCAATTTAACATCTGCAAAGCCCAGCCGTTTCTCATTTTCCATGTCACTAAGAGGTTAATCTCTTCCTTTATCTTTTCTCATCTTTTCTATTGATCTTGTCTACTTTTTGGACTTCCTTCTAGGCTAACCCCTCTAAAATCTATTTCTAACTCCTCTATCCGTCTTCTCTTTTGACTTTCCGCTCAGGACTCTATTTTGCGAGCTCTCGATGGATACCTTTTCACTCTTGTCTCAAGCTCAATTTCCTTTGTGTTGTCATTATGTTTCTCCAAAATCGTGCCCCCCCTTATCTCTCTTCCTTGCTCTCTTTGTATTCCCCTGCTCGTTCTCTCAGCTGTCTGTCCCAATTCCTTTTGTTTGTTACCCACCCACATTGTGCCCAATCCCGCTTTCGTTCATTCTCTCATTTTGCTCCTCTTCATTGGAATGCACTTCTGCTTTCCCTCTGCTCTCTCTCCTATTCTCTCTTCCACCCTGGCCTGAAGACTCACCTACTTTTCCTGGTACTTTTGGATTTCATGGTATTTTTTCCACATGAATTGTACCATTTTGTAACATTTTTGTCAAGTGCTTTTGCGTAAAGCGTTATATAAATCCAAATAAATCCAAAAAAAAAAATGTGAGCAGCTGAAAGAATGGGAGATGAGATGAGCAAGATGACCTTGAGCTAAACAGTTTTTTTTCTAATTAGATCGTGGATTGGAGGTTGAAGGCAGAGTTATGATCAGAGAATTGTGTATGTGTTGTACTGTATGTTGTAATTATGAGTATGTCCCATTGATTCAATATATAGTGAAAAAAACAGGAGGAGAAAAATAAAGAAATGCACCCATTTACAAGTGCTCATTTTGATGCTTATTTCCGGCACCCCATAATCATATTATTTATAAAATGCAATGGATAAACCAAAAACCTAAACATGAATAAACACTATATAAATGCACAGGGTGATAAATCGCAGGATTCCGTTGCTTCTCCCCAGTGGGGAGAATTTCCCTGTGAGGCTAGGGAGGGGAGCTGGGACCTACCCTGGAGAGACTTCCCTCCTGGGGATAAGGACTCCCATTCTGATGAGGAACTCCATTTCCAAGCCAACCAAAATTATTCTGTTGGAAGAGAATCAAAGAAATCCACCTACGTCTGTTATCATGGTGTCTCAGAACAAAACAAGCATCGGTTGGTTACTGGGATGAAGGAGATCTATGGAGTCGTAGGGAACAAGTACCTTTTAGGTACTGAGAAGAAGAAAACCGATGGAGCGGTAATGTTTAGGACTCCAACACAGAAGTAGGACTACAGTGCTACACTGGGGAAGCACTAG
Source organism: Ambystoma mexicanum (assembly GCF_040938575.1). Lineage (NCBI taxonomy): Eukaryota > Metazoa > Chordata > Amphibia > Caudata > Ambystomatidae > Ambystoma > Ambystoma mexicanum. The sequence goes on from NC_090922.1 coordinate 1,401,714,257, forward strand.
AGCAGAGTCATAAGGGTGGGAGAAGAGAGAGAACATCAGAGAGAGACTCTGGAGTTTTAAAGCAGTTCCAGGAGGAAGGCTGGTGAACTGGAGAAAACGCTTACAAATAGCAAGGGAAGAAGCATGGAGAAACAGGTGCCCAGGGCACCTTTCCAAAGACAGCCTAACGTGAAGCAGACTGCCGTCCTAGAAGGGACACAGCCAAGAGTAGTGGTGACTAAGAGACGAAAGTGAGGAAACCCCTCTCTGAGCCGATACCACTTCCCAGGAAGCACACCAACCGGTGCCTGAGATGGAAATGGAGGTGAGGGCCAGACTTCTCCTGAGAGGTTGTAGCCAGGAAAGGGAGCGAGAGAGCGTCCCTCTCAGTGACAGTGACATGTGAAGTGTATCTGGAGAAGCATGAAAACCAAGCACAAGAGTTGTCCAACAAAAGAGGGAGAGGTTTAGAGGGAGAACTACAACCCAGAGATGTGGCCCCTGTACAAGGAAGGTAACGGGGAGAGCAGGAGACCCAGGGTGAGAGATGGGCATAATGATTGGTATAATCCTCTTAGTCGGCCTTGTACCAACAATGAATATAACAATTGGAATAATCATACTCATCCCAGTGGTAAGACGAATAACAAAATGAGCGAAAATAAGAACTGGGTTCAGTATACTTGTCCCAGTATCAAGGAGTGTGAGATTAACTACTGAACTAATCATACTTGTCCCAGTAGCAAGGAGAGTAAGAATAAATACTGGACTAATTATACTGATCCCAGTATCAGGAAGTGTGAAATTAACTATTGGACCAATCGTACTCATCCCAGTCGCAAGGAGAGTGAGAATAAAAACTGGACAAGTCATACTCATCCCAGAAATGAGGTGAGAGAGATTAACTACTAAACTAATCATACTCGTCCCAGTAGCAAGGATTGTGAGGATAACTGCTTGGCTTATCATATTCGTCACCAGTATCAAAGAGAATGAGAATAACTACTGGGCTAATCTTACTCGTCCCAGTTTCAAGGAGTGTGAGGATAAATACTGGTCTAATCATACTCAACCCATTATCAAGAATTGTGAGAATAATTACTGTGGGCATCCTACTCGTCCCTCTTAGAGGAGCAGATATCAAAAGAGTGAGAATCACCATTGGCTTTATCCTATTCATCCCAGTGAGAAGGCTAAGAAGCAAGTGGGTGAGAACCCCATTTATCAGGAAAGTGAGAGCCAATACTGGGATTGCCATTATTACCTTCGTTTGAAAGTGACTAACCAAGAGGGTGAACGTCAACCAGAGAAAGAGAGACATGTATCGACATCTAAGAAAGACCAAGGGAATCAAAGACAAAGACGAGGAACTTTGATCTGAGGGATCCTTCAGCAACAGGGGAAGGCGAAGCCCAAATACTGGGGGAGTCCCCTTAATGAACTGAACAAACCTGTGCAAAAGAAGTTAAATAACTATCTGATGATTTATTATTAAAATGAATCTGAACTGAGAAAGCTGATCCAGGTGAAGGGAGTCATTCTCCAGTACTTCAGATTAGATTATTATACACAAGGCTGGGAACGCAGCCATGGAGAAGGGAGTCATTCTCCTGGATTTTGTTTTGTCTTAGTGGTAGGGTCAGCATAGTTTAGTTTTGTACAGAGGACAGACTTTAGTTTTGGACTTCACAAAATAGCGACAAGCACCCTAGTTAGTTGTGTTAGGTAGGCAATAAAAGTACTGTACTGTGGCAACTTCCAGTCTGTCTCCTCCTTCTGACCCACTGCAAAACAAACACAAATATCAATTTACAGAGCACATTAAAAGTGGCAAATGTGCTTCAGATCGAAAGCTAGGACCAGTTAATTGAGGGAGGGGGTCACCCAGGTGATGAGGCCTTCACACAGTTGACGGGAACCCACCAGGTTCAAATCCTGGTGCCTGTTGTATCAAATGTACACCGGTTTGGTATTCAACCCTGCGGCAACAGCTGACAAGGAGAGAGATAGGAGTCTGAATGCCTATGTGGTTGAAAGAACACCTATGTCACATGCTTGTGGATAAGTTAGACCGAGAAGTTCTCGATGCTCCAATCCCCGTTGAATGGCAGAGACCTCTTAGTAGTGAAATGATAAACTGTGTCTCCCAAGACATTTTACAATGACTATCATCGATGTATTGAAGCAAAAATATTGTTGAGATGTGTGAATGATGTAGCTCATTCGCCAGACAAGACTGCGATGTGCACAAAGCTTGCTGACAGGTGTTGTATAGCTACATGTTGCCATTTTGAAAACTGCCAGAAACCTCTGTGACAATTCCTGCAAATGATATATCGGGGAAACATTATGGAAATACCATTGTGGTTTATTTCAGTATGATTGGGGATGTGTGGAAGGCAGCAGGAGACAATTGAAGTGAATTGGAATGACATAAGAAAGAACAATAGGAGGGGGTAGCTCAGGGGCAACGTTCTCACATTGGAAGCAAGACGACACGGAGCACCACGGATTCGATCCCTGGGTCCACGCTTAGAAACATCTGGGTACTAAGCATGTTATAAATAACCTATCATCATATCAGAAGTGAAAAAGGGGATTCATGGGGCACATATATGTTTTGTATGTAAAGTGATGTGTCCCCCAATGGCAAGTCCATGATGTAAACACACAGCACAGGAGTGATGGCAGTGTCACCTTCACTGTGTCCTTCTGGCCTCCCCATAAAGCTATGGAAGAGGGCATTCGTGCATCAATGCTCTCTGTTCAAACCTAGCCTTGCTGGTTGCTTTGTGTTCTGTATCTCTGGGTCTTCAGGTTTCCGAAGGGAAGTGTAATCCACGTCTGGACCAAATTATCCCTCAAGTTTGACCCCCAGAAGGATCCTTTGACATCCCATGATCCTATTCTCAGGATGTGCTCAAAGTCTCTCCTGGTAACATGATTGCTCGTCTCCAGGCTTCTGGATTAAAAGGAATGTAATAAAAGAGGGAATTTGCTTATATGATTAAGTAACACACCACTCTAATAAGTGATGCCTGCCTAAAAAAACACCCACTCACTATCAATTTGCAAGAGCAGTATTACAGAAGTTGCTCTAGGGCAGTGTGTAGCCACGTTTACTTGACTTGCGTATGCAATCTATAATATGGCTGAAATTGCTCATTGAGTCCCAGCACAATCTGAGTGCTATGGCAATTTTGGTAAATAGCATACATGGGTCGTCATGAAGCAGGCACTGAACAATATAACTCCTCTTGCTATCCAATAGGGCAGGCCATGCCCGAATATGTTGTCATGTATATTGTTCATTAGCTTGAAAAAGCAAAGTTTAACTGGATGCAAATAGTATAAAAATAGAATCATTCTAAAATGATCCCACCATAATAATTGACTAGGTTCAATAGGGCAAACATGCATAGGTGTAAAACAGATGCTTTCTGCACTTCCTATGTACCTTCATATTGGCAGATATTTGCCACACTGCCACATTTCTAGTGTTGTATATTACTTGTATCAGCTTTAGTAGGTTTTCCACATTGAGCTCACCAGACTGGTAACTAAGACACAATGCACAGGACACTGTTTAGTGATCACGATAAATGCCCTTAGTTTGGGCTAACGTGCCTGATTTCAGGAGGAATTATACAGTGGGCCTCATTACGACCCAGGCGGTAAGTTACCGCCTGGGTCGTACCTTTACCACCATGGCGTTTACGCCATGGTGGTTGGCGGACTTACCGCCCCATTCCGAGGTTGGTGGGGCGGTAAGTCCCCATTAACCCATTTACCCTTCCCCATTCCCATTTTTGCCCCATAGGGCATAATGGGAGTGGGCAAGGCGCTAATTACGCCACCGTAAATTACGGTGGCGTAATTAACAACAAGGTCCCTTAGCGCCATGGATTTTAACACCTGCTAAAAGCAGGTGTTAAATCCTCCATGGCGCTAAGTGACCTCAGAATCAGGCGGTAAGGGTCGGCGCTGTTTACGCCGCCGTAAACCCCTTACCGCCTGGGTCCTAATGAGGCCCAGTGACACTTATGATCGCAACATTTCCTGGTCAAATTAATTGGAGGATTGGCACGTTCATCGAATTTTGTCTTAAGTGTGAACACAACACATCCTGGTGCATTTCACCCCACACAGTAACATCAAACTACAGTTGCTTTGTGGTGTTAGTCCCGCCCTCCATGGACGCTTCTACCAAAACACCAAAACGTAGAATCATCATGTATGATCCACATGCAAGAAAGCCATGGATTGTGCGTGGCTTTCTTGCAGGCAACTGGCAATATCTGTGAAAATCAATGAGGAAGTGGCATCCAATATTTTTAGGTGTCCTGACGGAGTGAGTGTGAGATCTCTACCAGAGGCCTTCCAGGTAAATATTAGCCTGGCCCCATTTTAAATCAACTGCTTCGTGATGCCAAACACATACATCATCGGCAAAGCGTTCTGGCTTTCTGGCACTCGATTTCTAGATATGCAGTTAAGTTAGGGTGGGAGTTGTCAAATGTTGGCTTCATGGCCTTCTTTTGTTTCCATGCTGCTTGGTACTTTTCCACGTTTGCTTTGCACATTGATAATTGTGTTATCCTTCTTATTAGAACTTGCCTTGTATGTGTCTATGGCTATCACTGCTAGTGTTGCTAAAATAATATAATTACTGGGCTCCCAAACCACACCTATCTGCAATGATGACGTTGCCTTTCATTAAACCATTGCATCTTAACTAAAGCCCTATTGCTACTGATGCCAGCATGGAATTGCAGGACATGCCTGGCAATGTTATTCATTCTGGGAGTCAGCTCTTTGGTCGTTTTTATAGTCAGCATGTGTTTTCCTTGAGTGTCAGGTGCAGCATATCATAATGTAAAAATGAATCTCTGTGCTGTGCTATAGAAATACATTAGAATTGGGTTAGTTTCACATTTGAAGAGGGAAATGCCATTTAATGAATCTCTTCATTATATTATCTAAAGGTTTTCAATTACAGATTCTTTTTACAAGACCATGTAACTCATTTATGCACAACATATGGCCTGAGAGCCACATGCAGCCCTTCAGGCGTGATTTAGGATTTTTCAAGTCACTGGAGTTTCACAATTAATTCTAGCGGTTTGATCTCCAAAACCTAGAGAGCAAACAAGGTAAGATGGGACTAATTGATTTATTTGTATTTATTGGGTATTTCTAAGCGCCTATTTATCAAATGGTGTTTTAAGGCGCGACAAGACAAAACAAGGGGGGGGGGACAGGGAAGAAAAATTACAATAACGGTCCTGGCCTCATTACGAGTTTGACGGTCTGGCAGACCGGCACTCGCAAGCACAACTCGACGGATGCACCGCCACCATTCATGAATGGTGCCGGTGCATCCGACCTACCCATTCCCATTGAGCCCTATCGGGCTCAATGGGAATGAGGAGTAATGGGTCCCGGCACCGAGCAATGGGTAATTACCGGGTGCACCAGGGTCGGCATACCCCGGTAATTGCCCATTGCCGGTCGTTTCACTAGTTAGGCGGCAGCGCAGTAGCAAGCAGTGCGCTAGAGAGGGGAGTTGGGAGGGGGGGAGTATCTGTCAGGGCGGAATGGGATAATGCTAGGGTGGGAAGGGAAGGGAAGTGCAGGGCAGAGTGGGGAGAGGCAAGTGCTGGGGGAAGGAGGAGGGAAAAGGGCCCCAGGGGCTAGATGAGTGCTAAGGGGAGGCCAAGTGGAGAAGTGCCAGGGAATGCAGGGAGTGGAAGGAGTGAAGGTCCACATGCTTATTGTGAGGACAGAGGTATACTGGGCGAGGAGGGCCTGGTGCCCTGTAGGACTTAAACAGGGTGATACATTTCCTTTTAGTGCATGTTTATTTTAACACATTATAGAGAAACAAAATCACTAAATGAAATGATACAATACATTTCGCTCAACGTTGACAGTACTTCCTTAGTACAATTAAAGGTAATAAGTGTATGGAAGTGTTCTGCATATTGGCGTGAGGACTCACTGCTGCTCCTGACATTACTATTGGAAGGGTTCTTACTGTTCCCTGTGTTCCGACCCACTGGCTCTTTAAGAACTGAGACTATAAGAACCCCCCCCCCTCTCGCGAAGCTGCGCAACGTGTGGAGAGGTGTTCTGGGGAGGGTATTTTACCCAGTCACAGAGTTTTCTGTCTCAGACATGCGTGCTCAGTGATTATTCTCGTCTCCGACATTGCCTTCCAGCGGAGCCGGAACATTGGGTGGCTTTATATAATAGCTGGTGAGTGGTTGTGAAACTTGCTTTAGCATGCCCAAGTTGAAAAACACCAAGAGTGTAAAGCAACAAGAATATGGATTAAGGAGCACGTCGCCCCATGTGGGTAAAGACAGTCGAAGCAACGCCATGTTGAATGGCAACACTAAGGGAACACCCAGCCCCAAAAGAGACAAACAGCACCTTAATATTGAGGCAGATCAAAAATAACTGCCTTTTATCAATTAAAAAGCACTACATGAATGGGAGCTGGAACTGTGGATGCATTGCCTCGCCCTTCTTGCAGCCCTGGAAGCCATCAAGACAAGGTTAGTGCGGTATCTCCGCTTATTGATAATAATAACTCATTGCTTAACTTATGTTTAGGATTGCAACGTTATTCACTGGGGGAGGGCGGAAGAGCAGCCAAACACACCAGAAGGCTTTGACAATATTATTGGAACAAACTTGTCTGCTAGCTCCGACTTGCAGCGGCTGATTTCCTCTATCGAATCTCTGGACTCTGATAGTGATTCCGAGGACACATCTGAGTTTGAGGATTCCCCTTTTTTAGACCCTAATAAAGGTACTTTGTCTGTGATCACTGTAAATGCGATGGCCGCCACTCTTGATGCTTTATTCTCCCTCTGTTCTAGAATGGCCGAAGATCAGAGAGAGAGTCCAAATCGATACTAGCAAAGGTGGTAGGTGTAAAACTTGGCTGTAACTCAGAGCATTTAAAATATTTATGAGTTCGCGCCTTGAAACACTTGTGTATAGGCGCGTTATAAATGCCATATCATATCTTATCATGAAAGCTTTGATAACACTCCTCCTGATATAACCGAGATACCCTCACAAGAACCTGGATTAAATATAAATAATGAGCTTTCTATTCAGCAACAACAGCAATTTACAATATTGAACCCCTCGAATCAAGCTTTTTTACATGGCCCTTCGGAACTGCTCCCAGAGGTAGAGGCAATTATCCAATCTACACTGCCTTTAAAAAATTGAAAAGAAGACGGCCAAGGCATCTTGCGGCCAGGAATGAATTGTAATGGTAAATGCAGGGGCGTTGCTAGGGGGGGGCTAAGGGGGCTATAGCCCCTGATCTTTTGGTTGTAGCCCCAGATAGAATCTCAGGAGCTACAGCCAAAAGACTAGCTAGCCCCCAGTCCCAACAGTTCCGACATCAGCTTAGCCCCGGGTCTTTTCCAGACCTAGCAACTCCCCTGGGTAAATGTAATGGTTTATTTATACAGCGCTTATACACAGGTGGCGTGCTTCAAAGTGCTTCAAAGCGGGAAGGGAACAACGGAATACAGTAATCATTGCTAGGCCTTGAAGTTTACGAATGATCTGAATGGAGAACTAGCATACTAGGCCTGACAGCATTTCTGCTAGTGCAAGTGTTACAGTTGTGACCAGCTAGTGATGGGGAAAAGAGGGGACAGGACAGACAAACTTACTAGTCCTAATACATTTAGGTCATGCAGGCGTACAGATGTAGGTGCGAGGAAAAGAGGGTGGGGGGGAAGGATATGGTCCAACAGGGCTCTGGGTTAAGTGTAGAGAGGTTGCCTTGCTCCTAGAGCGTAAGAAGAAAGTGCAGTAATGCTGAACATAGAGCAGGGCAAGTGCATGAACTGGCGGGGGGGCGGTGACTAGGACCTGTAAGTGTCTGAAGGTGAACTAGGCAACCAGTCAGCAAAAACTGAGAGAGTTAGGAGGAGATTGAAGAAGGGTGGAGAGAAAAGAAAGGAGGTTAGCAGGGGAGAGGGAGAGAGAAGGACGACGAGAAGAGAAAGGTCTTGAGGAGTTTTCGGAACTTGAGGTGCTTCGGCTCAAGACAGAGAGAGAGACAGGGAGGCTGTTCTAGAAGAAGGTGGTTGCAGAGGATAAAGATCTACCCCCAAATGTCTCTTTGTGAAAGCGGCTCACCCTAGAGAGTTGGAAGAGGATGAGCAGAAGACTCCAGAGGGAGAGTATTTAGGAAGAGAGCTTTATAGATAGTGTGGGTCCTGCCCCAGAAAATCTTGTGGATAATGCAGAGGGTCTTGAACTTGATACTTGCAGCCACGCATAGCCAGTGGACAAGGATAAGTCTTGCGGTTCTGTTCTGGATGAGTTGTAGAGGACGAAGAGTAGAAGTAGAAAGATTGAGAAAGAGGCTGTTGCAATAGTCCAGCCTAGAGAGAACCAGGACTCTCGAGGTGGTGAGGCTCTGTGGGAAAGTGAGAAAAGGTAGAATACCCCAGAGGAGTGCAGTTGGTAATGGGATTTTTTGGAGATGTCTGAGATATGGGAAGAGAAGGAGAGAGTGGAGTTGAAGATGACCTCAAGATTTTATGCCTCATTGGTAGGTGAGGCCGCAGGGCCAAGGGAGGCCGGCCAGTGTGAAAATGGGAAAGCGGGAGCGGGGGTCCCAATGAGGACGATCTCTGTCTTACTGGCATTCAGGCAGAGATCAATAGCAGCATACCAGGACTGAATTGCAGATAGACAGTCAGGGATGAGCGAGGAGGGGGAGGCTGAGGGTAGCCTGAAAGAGAGCTGCATGTCATTTGCGTAACACTGAAAGTTAGAGGTAAAGGTAGAGATCATGTGGGCTAAAGGGGGCATGTAGATATTGAAGAACCAGGGGCACAAGTTAGATCCCTGGGGCACAAGTAGAGAGGGTAATAGAGGAGAGAAAGGACCCAAGTTCCACCTGGGAGGGCCGGTCAGATAGAAAGGAGGCGAGCCACACAAGGGCCTGATCTGTGATGCCCAGGGTATCCCGAAGACGGGTGATCAGGATGTTGTGGTTTACCGTGTGAAAGGGAGAGGAGACGTCAAGAAGGATGAGGACAGAGGGAGTGTTAGTGTTGAAATTTGTGAGCAGGTCTATGTTCAGAAGAGCAGTTTCCATGCCTCTGGATGCTCTAAAGCCAGACTGACGGTTACAGAGACAACCAACAGATTCAGTGAGGAGAGAAGTGAGCCAACTTCTCCAGGAGTTTTCCAAGGAAAGGGGTAATGGAGATCGGGCCATAGTTTGCCGAAATTGACAGGTCGGTGACAGGTCGGTGGAGGGTTTCTTGAGCAGAGGGTGCAAAGGAGAGTGCTTGAGAGTGCTTGAGAGGAGAGGGGAAAACTCCAGTGGTGAAAGCGAGATTACAGAGGTCTGCAAAGTGTCAATATTGTCCTTGATGGTTTTGGAGAAGCAGGGGTCCAACTGTTTTGAGCAGGCTTTCCTAGACCGGGCTAGTCTAGAGATCACATCAGGTGTGACAGGGGGAGAGGGAGGACAGAAGAGGGGGAGGTATGGGGAAGGCCAAAGGGGGCCTAAGAGATGTTGATGCAGGAGGGGAAGCTGAAGTGAGACAGGACAGGATGTCCTGTGTTTCGGTTGTTAAATGTGCACCACGGCCGATCTAAGGGCCTGGGTGGGTGCAGTAGAGGATGCGGCTGCAGTAGGGTTGGCCAGCACCTTGCAGACTTTTAAAGGTTTTGCCGTGTTGTTAAATGCCGCAGAGAAGCAGGCTTGAATGTAGACTCTTTTCTTGGAGCGGATGCAGAGTCCATATTACCTTTGAAGAAGGTGGCAGGCCAGTTTGTCAGAGGGTGCACCTGAAGATCTCCATTTCCGTTCCGCTGCTCTGCACTTCAAAATAGACAAAACGTGTCTATTACTGAGGCACTTGATAATGCAAAATCGGCTGATACTTTTGAATGCTGTCCAACTTTGAACAGGGAAAAAACTAAAATTAGTAGAAAACAGGATGACGGCAAAGTGAGGCAGGTTTACCTGTGTAGCCCACTCGATAAATGGCTCTCTTCTGATCTGCCTCCAGCTCCATGGTCCGCTGTTGGCACAAACCTTTCAATCGGCTGATCAGTCAGCTATTACCAGTTGTTTCAAGTTAACAGATCGAACTGTGAATGATGGACATCGATTACACTGTGCCAGTGAACCACAGCATATTACTAAACTTGTTACAACTAGCTCTAAACATATATCATCTTACGGTCAAGAGTTGGACTCTTTATATATGTGCTCGGATAATGCATTACTAGACTATTTTCATGATAATGGTGGTTCACAGTATGAGACTTTGGGTGACATGCATCTTGGCAAGTGGGTCAAAATTGAGGAGAACTTTAATAGCTATGAGAGTCCTTTTTAAATTGATCTTTGTTATCAAAATTATTTTTTGCAATACCACGTTTAAGTGCATTCTGCAGGAAGATAGCATGCTTGTAGAACTACCCAAAGCCGAGAGTCCCATTAATTGGGCACTTGTGTAATGTAATGCTCTTTTGGGTACATGTGTAATGGTACTACAATCCTTGGGTTTCCAATTGACAGTGTGCAGAAAGAAAGTAATGAAATTACTGATTATCACAAACTAAAATTATCCTGACGTTGATACTCATTATTTAGCCCAACAAGCCCTTGCAGCCACGGTAAGAGATACCCTAATGTCCTCCATATCGCAGCTGGTAAAATACAGTGAAGAAGCAAAAGGAAATAACACATTGGGTGCCTGACATTGTGAAGGGCAATATAAACTGATGTTTACAATCTAAAAAGAATATCCAATGGCTATGCTGGAACACCAGAGGCTATAGGTCTTTTTTATTCCATCCATGTGGGCGCAAGCATATCACAAGTTGTGACATTTTCTTATTACAAGAAACATGGGCAATTAAGCCATTTAATATAGTCATTGGTATTTGTATTGAGTTTGTAATAAAACCAGTTTCTTTTCCTGTGAACTCTCCATATGTTTTAGCAGTGTCAAGGGTTTTGACCCATGTTGAATCAATAGACTGGGTAGATGTGGGGCTGAGCTGTCGCCGCCCATTATTCTATCCCAGAACAAACTAAATCAATAGACTGGGTGGATGTGGGGATGAGCTATCGCCGCCCACATTCACGCCAGAATAGGAGAACTGCGTAGTTGGCACGAGACCACTCCAAAGATACAACCTTCTTGTGGGGGGTTCCACATCACCACTCTCTGTAAGGATGCCATCAAAACAATGTTAAGCAAGGGTCCTATACTATCAAGCAAAAGACCACTCTATTGAAATGCAGTAATTCAAGACAACTCAAAAATGGATGCAGTACCGACAAATACCCCAAGGTGGCGCTAGCGGTCTAAACTCTGACAGGGAAACTGTATTTAGGAGTTGCAAGAGGGGCAGGGACTTCAAAGCTTGTTGGTTAATTGGAAACCTTAGCCACCTGCTGTTCCCAGAGGCCAAGAGGCTGGGAAACCTTAACACCTCAGAGATTCCCACCCCAGGCGGCAGGATATCACATGACCCTGTTGATTGATTGAGGAGAGACTTCCAGGCAGCCTGCTGGAGCCCACACAAAAGGCTCTTTCTGTTGAATGGGGTATGTTCATTTTGAGTGTTTCCTGTCAAGAGCCCTCTGCCAGCAAGGAGAGACATGTGATCACTGACCCACCCAGACTCCTGGAGGCAGACCCAAACACTTGGGGGAGTTGGATTGCAACAAATATATATTTTATAGAAACAGTGATAATTTATTGTAACCAAATGACAGGAATGTACAACTTTGAGAGTCTTAGTTTTCTAAAAATGCCCTCACGATTTGAGTCCAAACTCCAATTTGTACCATGTTCTGGGGCAAAACCCCGCTAATTATGATTATTGTAGACAATGTGTTTAAGCTAGAGACATGGAAAGTTACTGGGATATATGTGGAAGGGATATGTACCTTTGTATAACTTTTGATGAAAAACCAATGTTGCAAAACCCACTAAAATCAAAAATAAGTTGCCATTTTTTAATGCAAGCTCCTAGAAACGCCAGAGTCGGGACAGGGACTATCTTTAGTAATATATGATGTGTGTATGTGATGTCAAACAACTGTGTACCTGGTAAATATGTATTTGGATCAGGAATAGATTTGTGTGCACATTGACCAGGGGAGTGTCATTTCTGCAGGTCATAAAAATGACATCACTCTGACACACTATCCCTTCCCAAATCAGGGACCAAAGAATCTATTGACCTATCAAATCAAGAGAGGGGCAGGCTTAGGGATGCTAGCCTCTCCACCCACTTTTTAAAACACATAAAAAGAGACTGCTGGGACAGGTAGAGACATTCAATTCCATTTTCTGTGGGACGCTCTGCCGGGAGACTCCAGACTTCACATCCATCAATCTTCAGAGACCAGAAATTTACTTCAGAACTTAAAGCAAGGGCCTAAACCCACAAACTGAGAACTCTTCTCAGCAGGCCTCAGCATCCTTAAAATAATTTGCAAACTATTCCACAGCCGGGCGAGCTGTTTGAATTCTTTGGCAAGGACAATTGCCAGAGACCAGACCAGAGATCCAGAGAACCACAGGCCTCTGTATCCAGAAAGATGACCCAGACCGCTGTGTGCAGAACCAGAGATCCGGATCACTGTGAGCAGAACCGGTGCCTGATTGACCTGCCGAGCAGAGAGAACCGAAGTCCAGTCCAGTTGACCAGATCCGTGACGAGGCCCATTCATTTCAAAATTAGGAGTGAGTATCCGCCAGAACTGTGCAGAACCCAATATCTTAGTTAAAATAATCTAATTCAAGCTATTTTAACCTAATTAGAACAGCCTCCTAGAAATCGTGTCATCTGTCATTTTTAAAGCTGCACAACTGTCACCTGTCAATTCTGCGGCTGCAAGATGTCACCTGTCATTTTGAGTTTTACTTTAAATCCGAAAATCTACCTTTATTAAATCATCCGTATCTCCGTTACCGTTTGTGCTAGGAACGAGATTTAACTTTCATCTGAAAGCTTAGAATCTAGGCTTCCCAAAGAATCTTCCTGCTCCCTATACTTTTTCCGTAATCGTGAGACACGCACTCGCGAAATTTACCGCGATTTGCGATTTGGCCCGATTTCTTCATCTGTAGAAATCAGCAGGTTTTTGCTTCTCTTTGCTAAAATTCGTTTGCCATCTGCTAATCATTCATAGAGTATTGTTAAAGTGAGCCTGAACTAATATAAAGTAGCCATCACCTACCCTGAACCTCTAGAGGGAATTAAAAGCAATTTTAGCACCTTTTCACTTCCTTGCAAACCACATTAAAGTAATTCGCCTGTGTTTAAAACTCATACCTGTTTTCTCTAAGCTTGCTGGGGGAACTGGAACTGTGTATTGCATTATAAAGTGTGATTTGTGGGATTCTTGAAGACTGTGTGCTCTCCTTCCATTTCTTGTATTGCATAGGGGGGGAGTGAATTGGCAAAAGAAAAAGTGATCATATTACCTTTTTTAAAATCATAACAAGTTATTTCTGTACTGCATTTTATTCCACCTTGTATTTCCTTGAAACCATCAAGCATTTTCAGCTACCTCAACCGCTACACTACTCCTAAGTAACCAAATCAGTATACCCCTGTAACTTTATCCATTGTTGATCACGGTCGTATTCTGAAGTGTGATATCAGTTATCAATTTATTTATAAAATGTGATAGATATATATTGTTGAATTGTCCAAATAAACCTTTTAAATTTGCAAAACAAACCTACTTCTTGGCTCAGTGGGGTCAGGGGGATTCTAAGAGGGGGGTGTTATACAAGGGTTGTCATCGAGGGTACTGAACTGGATATACAAATACATCAATAAGGGTTTTCCTCAGCATCCCAGACTAGGCATTGACTTAGCTGTAGTGTTGATTGAATATCGCTTACAGAAGTGGGGGCTCGTCCGGTATATTCTGGGTTAGATTTACCACTTGTGCAGATTAATACAGTGTGCCAACTGACCAGATACACATATCCGGTTAGATCACCACGCTGTTTTACACTGTGAAAGCATCCCTCAAAGGAACGCTCTAAGGAAACAGTCTGTTTTGCAAAATAAAATACAAACTCTGTAAGTCAGGAAGGAACTCAAATTCCAGAATGACGACCTTGGTAGATATGAAAATAGCCAGAGAGCACTTCTTACATAAGCTATTTGTGAGAGGTGAGTGGACTCATCAGGACCAAACGGTCCGGTTGCAGGCAATCGCGCAACAGGTCACTGAAACAGGGTCAGATAGATGGAGAGATCAGGGTCCATTACATGTGGCCCTGAGTGAATTATACATGGCTCCTAAACTTAAAGATGAACACGACAAGATGGTTAGGATAGCGGCATATTTGTATGTATATATGGGAGCCATGCAGGACAAATGTGCTGAAGGCCAAGATCTGGCAAATAGGCAACAGATGGCGTTAGAAAAGGCCCAATCTGACCTGGTCTCTTCTGAGCAGAGGCTGCAGAGGAGCCAGGAGTCAGAAAATGATAGTAGGCAGTATATCATTAAAATAAAAGAGGACATGGATATACTGCAACAGGAAAAGACAGACCAGGATACCAAAATTCTGGCTTTGCAGAAGGAGCACCAAGACATTTTGGACTCCTCAGTGCAGAGCCAGAAAAAGCTGGAGCAACAGATCAATTTCAACAGGGCATGCACAGAGCAGGTAGCCACCCTGCAAATCCAACTAGACAGAGAGAAAGAGGAAAGCAATAAATTGATTTTGAAAGACCTGAATACCCAGGCAGAGTTTGATGAAGAACGCCAGAAAGCTGGGGCCTTTCAAAGGCAGAGGGACGACCTGGCGTCACAAATGCAGGCTCTTGGTCAGGAAAGGGATACCTTAGGCCAGGAAGTCTGCCATTTAAAAAGAAAAATTGAAGAAAATCACTTGGCCCTCCAGGGGCGGGGTGACCTCCAAAAAGAGTATCAGGGCTTGCTAGATCACACCAGGAGGGTGGAGGAGGCTCTGGCAAGAAAGGAGCAGGCCAGTAGGGATGGGACTGAGGAGGTAACCCTCCTGCAGCAGAGACTGGCCCAGTACTCCAGGACCAATCAGGAGGCACAGAGAGAAAATGAGGCTCTCTGTGAGCACAATGATAGGCTCCAGCAACAGGTAGCCATGCAGGAGAGACTGATAGAGTCTAGTAAGGCCTTAACTGAGGAACTGAAGCGCAGGCTCTTGCATTGCAACAGGGAGCAGGGGCTGATAGAGACGAGGTTCGCTGGGAAAGAGAAACTCCTGAGCATAACCTCAGGAGCCCTAGTACCAGAGGCCTTCATCTCTCCCAGTCCTGGACTCTGCCACCCCCATGTCCCCTCGCGCACATGAGCCCAGGGCCACGGGGATGGCAGATTACTATCCAGCTAGAAGTATGGAGCTCATAGGCCAGTACCTCCCAGGAATGGATGGGTGGGCATCCGGGTATGGGCACCCAAGCACAGTGCAATTTAGTGGGGAACCCCTGGAGAGTAGGCCCACTATGGGCATCCTGAAAACCTCTGCCCAGTTAGGCCAGTGGGGGGGATACCCAGCAAATCCTGGTAGCAAGGAGGAATCTGAAGACTCCTCTGAGCGTCACAGGACACAGGAGACCAGGTCCCCACATTCTGCCAGCCATTCCCAGGCTCGCAGAATCCGGGAAAACCTGGAAGATCAGACGGGCACCTCTGGGAGCAGCGCTTCTGAGTCTGAGAATGAATGGACCAGGGTTACCCCGACCAAAAAGGCCAATAAGGCAAAAAGGGCCTAGCTTAAGGACCCATTGAAACAAATAAAGGCAATAAGGAGTGTCATCACGCCTTATCATAAGAACGCCAAGTATTCTGTTTGGGAACACTTGGAGCTCTATGAGCAAATGATGGAGACTTTCCATTTGAAGGACAGCAGTAGCTGCATCCAGTACGTCAAATGGACCTTCTCACCAGAATACTCCAGTTTCTTTGCAGGGCTGGAGGATCAAAACCATTCAAGGGGGTCCACATACAGGGCGGCCATCTTGAAACATTTTTCTGTGCACAGAAATCCTCAAGAGGCTCGCAAGGCAGCCTACAATTTGCAATGTGGGGAGGATCAGGCCCCACAAGAGTTTGTGCAAGAATTAAAGCGTGCTTTTGCGCAGACCACCAGAAGGGTGCGCACGGATAGCAGAGAATTTATCAATATGTTTTTCCATGCCTTACCCAAATACATAATGACCCAGCTCGTGAGAGATTTTCATGAGAAAAGATCTTTAGACTGGGTCATTGAACAGGCTACCCGGATCTATGAGGTGCAGAAGCCCATCGAAAATAAAAATAATGCGCCAAAAAACCCCAAAACCAACAGCACCCATGCTGCTGCCAAGGTGGCAGAGGTAAAGGTTGCCCCGTTTTAGATTTGGAGAAGGGGGGGCCTAAAAACCTGCCTACACCAAATAATTAACAGCCCAGAAGGCCCTCAGGCCAGTCACAGACAGGGAGTCGAGGAGGTAGTCCCACAAATGGGGTCCCCCGCTCCCCTGACTATGTAAGTCCCTGCTACAAGGGAAACCGACTAATCCTGGGTTATGTGTGGACTCCTCCAGCCCAAGGGGGGGGATCCAGCCAAGCACCTGACCCAGGGAACTCCCCTCCTAACTTCCCCCAGGAGGGCAGAAATTCACCAAATCCTGGGCAGAACTTTTTCCCCAGGTATCCACCCAATTTCCAGCCCCAAAATCATCCATCCTTCTTTCCCCAATTCCCTGAGCCCAGACAACCTAATCCGGGAGAGGGGAGGCCAAGGGTGGAGGGGTACCAAAATCTTCCCAACCAGGGGTACTACCAGAGAAGGGATAGCTACCCTTCCCGGGATCAGCCCAGGGGAGAAAATAGAGCCCCGTATCAGCCTGAGCGGGTTTCACAACTTGAGCGCCAGGTCCAAAATATGGCACGGGATCTGGGTCACACACTGAGGGCTCAAGAGAACCCTCAGATGAGCATGCCACCGCAGAATGCCCCAAACTCTGGACCTGGTGCACCAGAACAATGACGGGGGCAGCACCCCGATAACCCACCGGTTCCCAGGGAGGAGGCACAAGGTGAAGGGGGGTGTAAAGCCTTGGAGGAAGCTTCCTTCCCAACTTGTAAACAGCCCCTGGAAAACCAGGAACCGGAAACAAAATCTCCTGCCCCTGAAAGCCTGCCTCCCAAGGAGCAGAGGGAGGGTAGGAGAAACAAAGGACCCAAACAGACCCACTTTGTGGAGGAGGTACAGGTCTTCCAATTTGAGGGAGAGGGATCCTCAGAAGATCCTGGGAAAAGGATTTTCTCCTTCAGAGATGAGGGAACTCCTCCCAAGGAAAAATGGGTCCCCAGGGATGCCAATGCAGACTGGGGAGATGTGGAGACTGAGCTACCGCCGCCCATCATCTCATGCCAGAACCGACAATACCAAAATCCCAAGGGTCAAACCCATCCTGATGACTGCCTCCAAAAAGGGGGGGGCGGCGCAGAACCCGAAACCATTTCCAGTTGCCAACTTTTTCTTTCAGATTCCCCAGGCTCTCCACAGAATTCTGCCCAAATCTCTTCGCTAGCAATGTCCAAAACCAGAAAGTTAGCCCACCAGTTGTCCAAAAATGTGCATTAACTGTGCCCCCTTGAGGAGAAGGAGGGAAGATACTATGCCCCGGTACAAGTACAGGGGCAGGGTACAATTTTGGCACTGGTGGACACTGGATCCCAAGCTACCCTTCTGTCCAAAAGGGCGTTTGATGAACTAAATGCAGGAAGGGGGGAGAATTACTGTATTCCTCTCACCTCTCTTCCTGGACAACTGCAGAACTTTGACGGGAAGGAAATTCCTGTCGAGGGGACTGCAGATTTGGACATCAAAATTGTGCGACACAAGGTGAAACACCCGGTCATAGTAGTGACTCCAGAGGGCACCCCTTGTTTACTAGGGAATGACCTCCTGAGAAGGTTGTCACCCCTAATAGATTGCGTATACAAGGTCCTCTGGACCCAGACTAGCCGACCAATAAAATTAAAACAGAGTGTCAACCATGTTAGTTTAAACGGCACCTGCCACATGGTTGAACAAAAATCTAACCAAGTAGAATTTCACTTCCAGAACAACCAAATTCCAGATGTGACAGTAATAGCAGTAGGACAACAGACTGGTGATGTGGGGTCCTCTCTATTTCTGAAAATCAACCTTCCTTCCAGTTTAAGGTGGTATTCCACACAGGAAGGAAACACCCTGAAATTCTTTACTAATCCACAATCAGAAACTCCCACTCCTATAGTCCAGAAAGATGTGAAATCAGCTCAGAGCCTGGCTGATATTCAGCAAATTGGAGAGCAGTTGTTCATCCCTGTTCAGTTAAATGATGGGAAGGACTCTGTTCTCGCTCGAGTGTGTATGAACAACGGTAAGAGCTTCATTAGCGAAGCCATGTTCCGCCAACTCCCAAAAGATCCAGCCATTCCCACATTCAAACTGATAGACAAATGGGAAATGGACCTGGAAGCACCTAATTCCAAACATCTCTTGCCAAGCAGGTGTATGCTCAAAATCTCCATTGGCAAGAAGAGCATAGTCCATAATTGTTGGGTCGTGCGAGACGTCACTGCCGTCTTTTACTTAGGCAGTGACATTCTCAATCGCTTTGCCATTAGTTTGGACCTAATAAACTTCAAAGCTTGGTCCCGATTAGCGGATAATCCCACAGGCTTTGATGATCCAGAAAAAGCATTTAGGTCAGCTCAATTGCTAACTTATGCAGTTGAAATTCAGATTAAAGAGGAAGTCACCATCCCAGAAAGGACCCGACAATTCTCCCTGGAAGTGAAAGTTAAAAGAGGACAAAAATTGAAAAACCCTGATGCTTATATTCATCTAAATGCTTCTCTCCAACAGCAAGGGTTAGGGGTAAACCCAACACCATTAGTCAACATAGAACATGACACCATTCCAATAGAGGTGGATAACAGCGACTTACAGAGTATTACTCTAGCCGCAGGCACCATTATTGGAATGGCGGTTGATGACCAACATTTCTCCATTGATTTAGGAAATAAACTGTTAGGACCGATCCCCAAGGACTGTTTTGACAGTGACAGTGAGGACAATACAACAGCAGACAGGATTTTCACCCGGCATGGGGGGAACTTCCTGGTGTACACTTCTTGCCTTTATGGTAAGGAAGATGTGACTTGTGACTTCAGGAGGGATGAGGTGAGTTTTCAGGTCCATGAGCGCTGCCTTTCCCACCTGAAGCCCCCAGTCCAAATCATCACTCTGACCAGGGACTTCTCCACCCAGCTGGAGGAGGCTGCTCAGATAGCCAAACCAGAAGTCTTCCCAGGCTTCAGGCAGATGGTGGAAGAGAGAGTCAACCTAGCTGATGCTTGTGTGACTCTGGAACAGAAGCAAAAGTTGAAACAAGTTTTCTGGTATTTTCAAGATCTCTTTGCGGTAGACTCATATGACTGTGGTAGAACCGACATCCACACCACAACAATTCCCACGGACCCTGGAATGACCCCAGTGTTTGTGAAGCAATATCGTCTGCCTCTCGCATCCATGGAGTCCCTTACTGAAATAATTAAGAACCTGGAGTCCCGGGGAATAATCCGTCCAGTACACAGCACCTTCAATAATCCGGTGCTGGGAATATTGAAGTCAAACGGCCAGTGGAGACTCTGCGCCGACCTTAGGGAGCTCATCAAAAGGGTCCATACTTCCCGATGGCCTCTTCCCTACATTGACCAAGGGCTGGCCCAGATCCAGGGGACACAGGTATTCACTGCAATAGACCTGACCAATGGGTACTGGACCATGCCTGTCAGTAGGGAGGACCAATATAAACTGGCCTTTGGGGGCCAGCAGTACACATGGACCCGGACTCCCTTCGGATACCTCAACTCCGGCAATGAATTCAACATTTTCCTACATAAGGCCATGCCCGACCTGGGTGCGAGGGGTAACCTGGCTTATGTAGATGATGTCTTCATCAAAAGTTCATCTGTGGAAGAACACATAGCAGAGATCCGTTATGTTCTGACACAGTTGAAGGGCCGCCAGAGCAAAATTTTCCTTCCAGAAAGCACAGTGGTGTAGAACCTGTGTTAATTTCTTAGGGCATGAGATTACTCCTCATGGTCTCTGTCCCCAAGAAAAGAAAGTGGAAGCACTCCAGAAACTGAAGGATCCCACAACTCTGCGGGAACTAAGGAGCCTCCTTGGACTGACTAATTACAGCAGAAAGTTCATTGAGGGCTACGCAGAGATCACTAGACCCCTGATTCATCTCCAGAAGGGGGGGGGGTCAAGTGGGAATGGGGTCCAGAACAATCCAAGGCAGTAAGACAACTCAAAAGAAGCCTCTCACAAGCGCCTTGCCTAGCTTACCCTGTCAGAAACAAGGAGTTCTTCCTGGAGACAGGGTTCTCTAATACGTGCTTGACGGCAGTATTATACCAAAAACATGACAAGGTCAATAAAGTAATCTCCTATGCGAGCAAAACTTTATCCTCTGTGGAGGAAAAATTCAACGATTGTGATAAGGCACTCCTGGCAACGGTGTGGGCATTGAAGAATTACCGCCCGTTCATCCAGGGGGAACACATCATAGTGGAGACTCCACATCAGCCTCTGCAATATCTCCAAAGTGACAGAATCCGGGCCGGAAATGTGAGTAATTCCCGAATTACTTCCTGGATTCTGTCAATGCAAGGCTTTCCTATGGAGGTCAGATATGGCCAAAACAAGAAGAGTCCCCTCGCGCAAGGTCTGGCTGACTTGCATGATTGTGCCAGAGAAAACTGTCTCGAGGACGCAAGTCTAAAAATCAAGGACAACATGGAGGCATACCTCAATTCCCCACACAAAGTCTTTGAAGAAGACAAGTGTGAGGGAATGCCCACTGTCTATGTGGATGGATGCTCTTACCATGTTGACAACAACGGGGAGAAAGAACTGGTGGCCGGCGTAGGGAATGCATGGGTGAAGGAGTTTCCAGAAACCTCAGCTGGATACAAAATTGGTCCCCGAAGCAGTCAGGTGGCAGAATTGATGGCTGTGCATCAGGCCATCCTCACTGCGGTCCAACATCAACTCCACAAACTGGTCATAATCACAGACTCGGATTATGTACGGAACGGGTTCGTGGAGCACCTGGTTAATTGGAAAACCAGAGGCATGTTATGTGCTAATAACAAACCCTTGAAACATGGGAAGTTAATCCAAAACATTGATGATCTGGTCACCTCGAATGGGATGAAAATCTACTGGAAAAAGATCAAGGGTCATTCCAAAGTAAAGGGACCAGACAAAACTGGAAATGACTTAGCTCATCAGCTGGCCAAAACCGGGGCCATCCAAGGGGATATAATAGAAATAGAGTCCCTGTTGGGGGAAATCCAGGTCACTGCCATCACTAGGTCCCAGACCAATGCTCACAATGATCTTTCAACTGCACAATGGAGTAAGGAGACCCCTGATGCTGATTTGATTACAGCTCAGAAGGGGGATCCAATAATTGGTAAGTTTTACCAACACATTGAGGACCCTGAGAATTTTCCCCTGACGGATACCGATTACATTGGGAAAGAGGACCTAAGAGTGTTGATGAAATGTCCAAATATGTTCCTAATCCAAGACGGTTTGCTGGTAAGGAAATCCAAAGCTGGCCACGATCAGTGGGTGGTTCCTACCTCATTCCGAAGCCTGATGTTAAGTCACGCCCATGATGCGGCCACAGCCGGTCATAGGGGGTTTCACACAACACTGGAAATCTTAAGAGAGGTTGCATACTGGCCACACATGGGGCAGGACCTTGACCAATACTTGAAGGGGTGTCTTGTGTGTGCACAATTTCAGCCATCATCCCTCACACACCGTGCGCCTCTCCAAAAGAGGGGGACGACACTGCCATGGTCAGATTTGAGAATCGACTTTGTAGGCCCTGTAATTCGCTCATCTAGAGGAAACAAGTACATGTTGACCGTTACATGCTTGTTTACCAAGTGGGTGGAATGTCTCACAGCCCCAAACTGCAAGACAGAAACAGCAGCTGCCCTGATGATTAACCACATCTTTTCCCGTTTTGGTCTACCTCAAAGGATTGAGTCAGACAGAGGTAGCCACTTCACCAGTGAAGTAAAGATGTGGGAGATACTGGGGGTTAAAAGGAAGCTACACATTGCTTACAGGCCAGCTTCTTCTGGAGCAGTGGAGAGATACAACCGAACCATTGTGAGTATATTTAAAAAGTTTGTGGCAGATTCTGGGCCAAGTTGGGATCTCCGATTACCTCTGGTCCTAATGGCCATCAGATCTAAGAGCAGACACTGATAAATGCCTCCACAACTCATGAGTATGTGGAGAATTTAAGGAAACACCTTCAGCATGCTTTTGCCTATGCTCAGCGGAATCTAGAAAGATCAGCCGAGAGCATGAAGACCCACTATGATTTAAAAACTACCCGAAAGGAATATAAGGTGGGTGATCGGGTCTATCTATACAATTTTCAAAGGAACCAGGCCAAACAGCGAAAATTCTTGTCTACATGGAAGTGATTGTTTGAAATTATAGACAAGATCTCCCCTTTTGCCTATAAGATCTGCATCCCCAAAGGCAGTTCGGCAGAGGGGGAAGACAAGTGGGTACATATAAATCAGCTAAAGTGTTGTCATCCCAGGCACACTCTGCAACAACTGGAGGAGTCCTCTGCAATACCAGAGGGGACCGCTCCAGAGTAATTCAATTCCAACCCTAAAATATCCCACATATAGTCTCTAAAATATTATGATTTGGGAAAAAAAATGTCTTATAATTGTATCTTGTTTTTTGTTAAAATAATAACGCAAATGTTTTGACTATAAAATGTATATGCCACCCCACTATATCAATGGTGGGTAAGAAATGTCTACGAATAGGTATTGCCGCTTTCCTTTGTCGTCCTAGGAGAAAGAAAACCTAGAGACTGGCCAAGGAGGACGATCCGGGGACCGGGAGCAGAGACCCGAGGGCCCCGGGGTACCGCCCAATATTCCCATCAGGACCGGCGAGGAGAACCGATCGATCCAACCGGATGGAGGAAAAGATGCTGAACTGTGCCATTTTCGGAATTGGAAGAAGATAATGGGGACATACCAGCGCAAGGGCTCAAAACCTCCTTTGCACCCAACTTCCCCTCGACTTGAATCAAAGTGTAGTCGGGCAGGGGGGATTTGTCAAGGGTTTTGACCCATGTTGAATCAATAGACTGGGTAGATGTGGGGATGAGCTGTCGCCGCCCATTATTCTATCCCAGAACAAACTAAATCAATAGACTGGGTGGATGTGGGGATGAGCTATCGCCGCCCACATTCACGCCAGAATAGGAGAACTGCGCAGTTGGCACGAGACCACTCCAAAGATACAACCTTCTTGTGGGGGGGTTCCACATCACCACTCTACTGTAAGGATGCCATCAAAACAATGTTAAGCAAGGGTCCTATACTATCAAGCAAAAGACCACTCTATTGAAATGCAGTAATTCAAGACAACTCAAAAATGGATGCAGTACCGACAAATACCCCAAGGTGGCGCTAGCGGTCTAAACTCTGACAGGGAAACTGTATTTAGGAGTTGCAAGAGGGGCAGGGACTTCAAAGCTTGTTGCTTAATTGGAAACCTTAGCCACCTGCTGTTCCCAGAGGCCAAGAGGCTGGGAAACCTTAACACCTCAGAGATTCCCACCCCAGGAGGCAGGATATCACATGACCCTGTTGATTGATTGAGGAGAGACCTCTAGGCAGCCTGCTGGAGCCCACACAAACGGCTCTTTCTGTTGAATGGGGTATGTTAATTTTGAGTGTTTCCTGTCAACAGCCCTCTGCCAGCAAGGAGAGACATGTGATCACTGACCCACCCAGACTCCTGGAGGCGGACACAAACACTTGGGGGAGTTGAATTGCAACAAATATATATTTTATAGAAACAGTGATAATTTATTGTAACCAAATGACAGGAATGTACAACTTTGAGAGTCTTAGTTTGAAAAATGCCCCCACGATTTGATTCCAAACTCCAATTTGTACCATGTTCTGGGGCAAAACCTCGCTAATTATGATTACTGTAGACAATGTGTTTAAGCTAGAGACATGGAAAGTTACTGGGATATATGTGGAAGGGAAATGTACCTTTGTATAACTTTTGATGAAAAACCAATGTTGCAAAACCCACTAAAATCGAAAATAAGTTGCCATTTTTGAATGCAAGCTCCTAGAAACGCCAGAGTCGGGACAGGGACTATCTTTAGTAATATATGATGTGTGTTTGTGATGTCAAACAACTGTGTACCTGGGAAATATGTATTTGGATCAGGAATAGATTTGTGTGCACATTGACCAGGGGAGTGTCATTTCTGCAGGTCATAAAAATGACATCACTCTGACACGCTATCCCTTCCCAAATCAGGGACCAAAGAATCTATTGACCTATCAAATCAAGAAAGGGGCAGGCTTAGGGATGCTAGCCTCTCCACCCACTTTTTAAAACACATAAAAAGACACTGCTGGGACAGGTAGAGACATTCAATTCCATTTTCTGCGGGACGCTCTGCCGGGAGACTCCAGACTTCACATCCATCAATCTTCAGAGACCAGAAATTTACTTCAGAACTTAAAGCAAGGGCCTAAACCCACAAACTGAGAACTCTTCTCAGCAGGCCTCAGCATCCTTAAAATATTTTGCAAACTATTCCACAGCCGGGCGAGCTGTTTGAATTCTTTGCAAAGAATAATTGCCAGACCAGAGATCCAGAGAACCACAGGCCGCTGTATCCAGAGAGCTGACCCAGACCGCTGTGAGCAGAACCAGAGATCCGGATCGCTTTGAGCAGAACCGGTGCCTGATTGACCCGCCGAGCAGAGAGAACCGAAGTCCAGTCCAGTTGACCAGATCCGTGACAAGGCCCATTCATTTCAAAATTAGGAGTGAGTATCCGCCAGAACTGTGCAGAACCCAATCTCTTAGTTAAAATAATCTAATTCAAGCTATTTTAACCTAATTAGAACAGCCTCCTAGAAATCATGTCATCTGTCATTTTTAAAGCTGCACAACTGTCACCTGTCAATTCTGCGGCTGCAAGCTGTCACCTGTCATTTTGAGTTTTACTTTAAATCCGAAAATCTACCTTTATTAAATCATCCGTATCTCCGGAACCGTTTGTGGTAGGAACGATATTTAGCTTAGAATCTAGGCTTTCCAACGAACCTTCCTACTCCCTATACTTTTTCCGTAATCGCGAGACACGCACTTGCGAAATTTACCGCGATTTGCGATTTGGCCCGATTTCTTCATCTGTAGAAATCAGCAGCTTTTTGCTTCTCTTTGCTAAAATTCGTTTGCCATCTGCTAATCATTCATAGAGTATTGTTAAAGTGAGCCTGAACTAATATAAAGTAGCCACCACCTACCCTGAACCTCTAGAGGGAATTAAAAGCAATTTTAGCACCTTTTCACTTCCTTGCAAACCACATTAAAGTAATTCGCCTGTGTTTAAAACTCATCCCTGTTTTCTCTAAGCTTGCTGGGGGAACTGGAACTGTGTATTGCATTATAAAGTGTGATTTGTGGGATTCTTGAAGACTGTGTGCTCTCCTTCCATTTCTTGTATTGCATAGGGGGGGAGTGAATTGGCAAAAGAAAAAGTGATCATATTACCTTTTGCTAAAATCATAACAAGTTATTTCTGTACTGCATTTTATTCCACCTTGCATTTCTTTGAAACCATCAAGCATTTTCAGCTCTACACTACTCCTAAGTAACCAAATCAGTGTACCCCTGTAACATTATCCATTGTTGATCACGGTCGTATTCTGAAGTGTGATATCAGTTATCAATTTATTTATAAAGTGTGATAGATATATATTGTTGAATTGTCCAAATAAACCTTTTAAATTTGCAAAACAAACCTACTTCTTGGCTCAGTGGGGTCAGGGGGATTCTAAGAGGGGGGTGTTATACAAGGGTTGTCATCGAGGGTACTGAACTGGATATAAAAATACATCAATAAGGGTTTTCCTCAGCATCCCAGACTAGGCATTGACTTAGCTGTAGTGTTGATTGAATATCGCTTACAGAAGTGGGGGCTCGTCCGGTATATTCTGGGTTAGATTTACCACTTGTGCAGATTAATACAGTGTGCCAACTGACCAGATACACATATCCGGTTAGATCACCACGCTGTTTTACACTGTGAAAGCATCCCTCAAAGGAACGCTCTAAGGAAACAGTCTGTTTTGCAAAATAAAATACAAACTCTGTAAGTCAGGAAGGAACTCAAATTCCAGAATGACGACCTTGGTAGATATGAAAATTTGCAAAATAAACCTACTTCTTGGCTCAGTGGGGTCAGGGGGATTCTAAGAGGGGGGTGTTATACAAGGGTTGTCATCCAGATTACTGAACTGGATATAAAAATACATCAATAAGGGTTTTTCTCAGCATCCCAGACTAGGCATTGACTTAGCTGTAGTGTTGATTGAATATCGCTTACAGCAGCTGTGGGTGTAACTTTGAGTATCCCACTGTACATATATCGACAGTGAATATTTATGACCCCCCTGATGGTTTGAGGACCCAGAGTATACAATCAATTGTTGATAAATTATTAATAAATTGGTATAACACTGGCAAAGGAAAAAAACATAGTAATTGCAGGAGATTTGAATGGGGCAGTTGCATTGATTTTTGTTTAATAGCATCACCGAGTCATTATTAGTCTCCATTGAAACCTGCAAGCAGCAATCGTTATTTGAAAAACCTGACAGCAGTGCAGTATGCGCCGGCACTTTTTCTGTATATTTATCGTCCGACTTCCTAGTTTCCATAGAAACACGGGACGCGTGACGACGTAGTACTGAATAGTGGTCAGGTTACCACGCACAACGTACGTGGTTACCTCAGCAACCACTTAGAAGCCATTTTTCACCTTTTTTGCTTGGAACGCGGCTCCCCGTGGACCAGCGTATATGCAACACAGGCAGAGCGCGAGTGAAGCGTTAGAGAGAAGCTCATCCAGACTTTTAAACAACACTACGGGTGAGTCTGTGCCCCACATTTAAGAAGAATTAGGTATAACGTTTGTATACATATAGAACAATGATTACAGTATACATCATTGTTAGTATTACTTTTCTTTAAATTTAGAATACAGACGGCTGGAGTGCTGTACGTAAGAAGTTGTTCTTTAAAGAAGGGTGCTAGACACCACAGAAAAATGATTAAGGTAATTTTGAAAACATGGTAGTCATGTATGGGATTTATTTTGGATTTAGAAATGATTGTGCGCAAACATGTACCTAATTTTACCTAACAAGGGCTCTATGTTGTTGTTGTTTTCTTCCCCCCCACCATCTAATCTTCCATCTTTAACAAATTACCTTTACTGGGTATGTATGTTTTTCAATTATTCATTTTATGCATTTGTTGATTTGTGTACTCAACTATGGTGAACTATGTTAATATTGGTTATTTACTCTCAAACTATTGATTGGAATTATAATCTTGTTTTGATTTGGAATTTTCACATGATGTGGATTGAAACATTTTCATTTATTCTCGTATTATAATTATGTAAGAATTTACAATAAGTGGTATGGTTAACGCCCTGAAGAAGGAGATACTCTCCAAAATGCATTGGCATTAAAACAACCGTACACAAAATGAAACAAGTCTGCTTCTTATTTAGCAAAACACCCAGCTGTTGATGCTCCTCAGATTCAGGATTATACTCTTGAAATGTTTCTAAAGTGGCTCTAAATACGATTTTAGATATCCATGAGCGATGAACTCTAAGCTTATTAAACATCAAAACAAACACAATCTGAACAGTGAGCTCCAGAAGAGCTCCAACGGAGAGCGCCGGACCTAGCTGGATGTGTTCATCCAACTTTTTCTCATAAGGAGATTTGAATGACCCACATCTATGTGTCAGACTCATAACTCACAATGACATTAACACACTTGACACTGATTTGGGTATTAATGATGCTTTTAGCGAAGGTGATTTTGCCTGTTGGCAATTTGTTAACTTACATGATTTGATTTGCCTCAACAATATGGGTCAAATAAATAGCTACCATGTACAACTTGGACGAATGGCAAATCCTGCTCATCCCTTGATTATGTTATTATTGATACTGAATAATAGTCACACTGTAGTTTCCTTGCTATAATGGAGTCTGGGACAAGTGATCATTTTGCTACTTACGTGGTCCCTAAGGCTGGATTTTACATGGAAAATTAGAAGTATTGACTTTGAAATTACAGTAAATAATCCTGGCAATTGTATTATATGGTTGACAGTGAATACTGCACGTCTGAATAGATATATGTGTATTAATTGGCCGTCGCTTGAAAGTTGGCTGGCAGTAAAAAAATGGGATCCTTAAGGGCATGATGGCCATCTTAGGCTAACTCTTTTGTTTTAGATCCCAAAAGAATTGTCTTAATCCCTCAAAAAATACATTGATTGATGTCGTCATACATAGGGAAAAGAAAGCTTACCGATGTGCAAAACTCTACACTAAAGAATCAAACAATTAATCTTAGTAAAGAAAATCCACAATTATACCGACTATCTACTAGCTACAAGAACTGGCTAAGGGGCTATAAGCTTTCTACTTCCAGTGCCCATTGGAAATTATTATATGGATTATTACGTAGCAATGATAATAGAAAATGTTGGTCACAAATCAGGTATTCTATGGTTGGACAATCATGTCATGATTTTAAACCCATAACCGAAGGCAAATGGCGCAAAGCGATAGGTGATCTTTAATATGTTGACCCCTTGATCGCCGGGTGGGCAGGAGCCCAACCCCACCGCCGCCTGCATCAGCTGGACGACAGAGATGACCTGAGATGATACTGCCGAGATGCTGGTAAGCAGAATCGAGCATGCAACAAAGCTGCTCTGCTGCTCAACACTGCCATTCACTGCCAGAGAGGCCATCCATGCCTCTAACCACGCTCATCAGGCAATGATATGTTTCATTTTGCTTGTTTATTGCCATTATCCACGTTCAAATTACGTAGATAAACCTAAAATGGGTGCTCCAAGCTTTTGTTTATCGGTTGCCTAGCAACCAGCACAACACTCATTGGCGCGCCCATTCTATTACTGTGGACCGAACCTGCCGGAAGGCGCAAGCTGGCCCACCTTCTGAAGGCATGCTTTTAAAGGCACTTGCCTGTCTGTGCCTGTCCGGTCCGACTCGCGGCCGCAGGACGCCCAAAACTACACATCTACATTTGCATCCAACCAGACACGCTCACCGTATCTATCCTGTTACAGGGTAACACTTATCTGTATGCCTGACCTTTGCAAACCCTAAAACCTCCTATAACACTGCGTGAAGCGCCGTCACCTCACGTGATCAACTAGCGCACTACATTACCTGCGAGCAATTCATTCATGCTTCCCAATGTGACCTAATACACCCTTCAGTCCTAACGTGCCTGTACAGCTAGCTATCTGCTATTTATTACATCACAGTATAGTACGAATTACTCCTGATCGTACTGTATTCTAAACTTACCCTAAGACTATTGAATTGACACTGATTACATTGAAATTGATTAAATGTGTTGCTTCTGACTACAACGTGCATGACTACTAAATTGACACTGATTATATTGCAATCCCATTGTGCCTGCATGACTATTGTATTGCTACTGACTACATACCTATTGATTAACTGTATTGCTATTGATTATAACGTGCCAATCTAGTCCTGCACTGTAGAAGGCTTCCATGTTTGCCTCTAACCTTGCACCGTATAAGGTCTTCATGTTGCATCCACCGTAGTTTCTACTCATGTGGCATCTAGCTGTGCACTATAAAAAGGTTTCGTTGTTACTCCCATTGTAGATGGTATTCATGTTACATTTAGCCCTGCAAAGTAGAAGGCTCACATACTGTATCCACTACAGCAGGTTTTCACGAGGCACCGTTGTAGAGGATCTTATGCTGTAGCTAGGCACAGCCCTAGGCTGACATCTAGAGTGCCCTTCAAAAACAATAGGTTTAGGCTACCAACCTCTCTTATGATAGTCTGGCTTACCCGGTTTCCAACACTGGGTATACCTAAGAATGTATTGTTCGCCCAATTCCAATCATGCTACATGCTCACTCAAAGGTTGCTGTTAAATTATTGCTACTCGGCTTCTTCTAAACCTTACAGCCAACTATATGGCTATACCCTCCCCATTTCAGGGTGGATTCAGATCTGCCAATAACATTGGATCTGCCTTTCTGATTAGAAGAACTCTACCTCAATCCAACCAAATGTGTCCTATGTACTTCCTGTCACCTCTCTATCCTACACAGGACAGAACACCTTCGGTTTCAGGGACTACCAAATCCCCACCTGACCCTGCGACGCCAACCCAATGGATCCAGAAATTCATAAGGAGACTCAAACCCAACCAACCTTGCCCTACTCGTATACGAAACCTCAGACTAGGCTCCAAACTCACCAAATTCTCATCATTAACAGCCAACATATGTAACAATCAGTCTCCCATTAAACCGTGAAAAAGGAACACTAAACTCACACATACTGCCGAGTGTAGCATTCCTTCACTCCACCTTAATGGCCCAGACAAGATGTTAGATAAGAAACCCCACAAAATTAAAGGAGCACTGATCAATGCAAGATCTTTAGTGGCCCATGCCACAGACATTGCGGATTTCATCTCGGTCAATCAGTTAAACTTCTTAGCTGTCACAGAGACCTGGCTTCATCCAGCAGCTGGCCCGGCCCTATCACTGCCTGTTCCTGAGAACTACACTATCCTCAGGGTAGATAAAGAAACCTCCAGCGGTGAGGGCATCGCCTTCATCACCAAATCCAACTTGGGTTTGAGGGCCATACAACATCTGCCACTACTCTCTGCTGAACTCCTTTCAGTTAAATGACCCCTGTCAGGTTCACAAACTATCACCATGCACCTCGTTTATAGGCCTCCTGGGCCTATTGCCTCTTTTGAAGAAGACATAACAGCCCTACTTAATACTAATACTAAACCTGGGTCACAAACTATCATACTCAGGGTCTTCAACTTAGGCTTGAATGACCCTAATGATCCTAACGCTTATACCCTAGGGAATAAAATCATGAAGCTGGCCTTACCTTCAGAAGT
Source organism: Ambystoma mexicanum (assembly GCF_040938575.1). Taxonomy (NCBI): domain Eukaryota; kingdom Metazoa; phylum Chordata; class Amphibia; order Caudata; family Ambystomatidae; genus Ambystoma; species Ambystoma mexicanum. The sequence goes on from NC_090922.1 coordinate 1,401,745,456, forward strand.
AATGCCCCAAGGCACATAAAAGGCTGCACCTTGGATTGGATTGCAGATATCAACTGTAAAATTTCCATAAACGCAATCGAACCTTGTACATGGACAGATCACCATTTGATCTCGTTCTCCATACAAGATAATCAATTAATCAACTCAGTCTAAGCCATGGCCCCACAAGAAACAAGAAATAAACGAAATGTAACAGTCAGCAATATCCTGCCCCTCATCTAACCTATCGCCAACACAGCTAACCTCCCTACAGACCCTACCTCGCTTGTTGACCTGTACAACACTACTATTAACCGAGCTATCGACTCTATTGCGCCACTTAAAATCAGCAAAGAGAAACCTCAGGCCCACTTGAGCACCTGGTTTACCCCTAGTCTGAAAGCCTTACGCAATGAAAAAAGACACACGGAAGCAGACAGATATAAAAAGAAAATCATCCAAACAAAAAAGTCACCTTCAACGAAAGAATTGAAAAATCGAACTCCAGCACAAGGGAACTATTCTCTATCCTAAGAGAACTAGGATCCCCTGTCATCCCTTTCGATACGTGCATCAAAAACCAAACGTGGTACACCAACATACAAAATGCCCTTTGTAACAAAATAACTATGCTTCAAGAGAAAATCATATCCAAAAAAAACTTTCTCCATAGGAAGTGGAAAAGATAATCACATCTCTTAAACCCTCCAGATGCCTTGGGGAGCCATGTCCAGCACCTATAGTTAAAGAAGCAGCTAGGGAGGTTGCTCCTTTCATTACTACACTAATCAACTGGTCATTTGTATCTTGCTCAGTTCTGACGAATCTTAAAGACGCTTGGGATGTACTTCTTCTAAATAAAGCTAACCTAGACCCAACTGTACCCACAAACTATAGGCCAATAACAACTGTATCACTTCTCCTAAAAATCCTAGATAAGGCTGCTTACCTTCAGATTCAATTCTATCGTAGACTAACAATTTACTAGGTACCCGTCAATCAGGCTTTAGACCGAGACATGGGACAGAGACTGCCCTCATCGACCTAAAGAACCAAATGGATGAACGGAAGGACAAAGGAGAAGCCTCCATTCTCCTCCTATTGGACTTATCAGCCGCGTTTGACTTGGTTGACCATAAAATCTTGTGTAACCACCTCAAATCTGCTGCCCATTTCTCAAAGGATGCCACCACTTGGATAAAATGTTTCCTAGATAACTGATTCATGAGAGTCTTCTCTCTTACCACTGCAGAGTACCCAGTAACTATTACATGTGGAGTTCTGCAGGGAGCCTGTGTCTCTCCAACTATATATAATATATTTACCAAGCCCCTGTTTGATATTCTTGATATGCTTGGTGTCTCATATACCAACTATGCTGACGGCACCCAGATTCTTATCCCCATCCAAGGAGAATACAACACAGACGTAGCTTTGATCAACAAAATCTACTTGATTATACAAACCTGGATGGTCACAACAACCTCTGCCTCAATGATGATAAGACCGAGCTCTTACTCATTGGGTCAACCAACAGACTGAACAAACTCTCCCACAAATACAACTCATTCATCATCGATGGACTAAACATCAAAGTTTCAAAGGAGGTAAAAACCTTAGGATTTTATCTGGACACAACTCTCAACCTCAATAAGCAAGTTAACGTGACAGCCTCTGCTACCAGTTACACATGTAAACTGATCTACGCATGCAAACTGTTCCTCTCCATTGAAAGTTGTATTACGGTAGCTCACGCCCTCATCTTATCAAAGTTGGACTACTGTAATGCTCTCTATCTCAGTACCAGCAAATACAACATCATCAAACTGCAAACACTCCAAAATAATGCCTTGAGAACTGCCCTGGGTATCCCGAAAACACACCATATTTCTCACGCTAGGCGTTCCACCAACTGGCTCTCTATAAAAGACAGAATAAAGCTTGAATCCTTAATCCTCACCTTCAAATGTCTTCCCAACATGGCACCACATTAACTAGTGGAGAGATTTACCAGACACACTTCAGAACGGCCCATCAGAATGGCACAAACCAACAGCCTTAGGATCCCTAAATTCAAACTAAAAAGCAGGAGGGACCACCTTCCCAGTCATGGCAGCCCAACTATGGAACTCAATGCTCGACTCCCTTAGAGCTACACCGTCCTTTCCAACCTTTAAGAATGATGTAAAAGCCTGGCTGTGCTCCCTTGACCATTGTGTATGACCTTGCGTATGACGGCGATGTATCTCTCTCTGTATATATAACTACTGCTTTAAAGAACTTGTAAATGTTGTAAAGCGTAAATGTAAATTTGATTCATTGTACAAAGCTTGTAACCGTTAAACTGTAAACCTCAGGGTTGAGAGCGCCATATAAGTGAATAAACAATACAATACAATCAAGACTTTTGAGATGAAAGATATTGAGAGCAGGGACAATATCGGCTTTTACCATTTGTGGGATATATTGACCCACTTAGCTGTGCTTCACCATATCACTTTGCTGCATTGGTGCAAGAAACAGCAAAATGGCTGCGCTGACTCCTGTGTGCGCCAGGATATCAAAATTGCCTTTTTACAACCATCAGAAAAATGGCTGCACCACCCTGCCACACACATTTCAGGGGGGGGGACATAGTACACAGTGCAGGAATGTGCCAGTGTGCTCTGCAACATTTAACATGGAATTAAGTAAATAGGCAGCATTGCCTTGCTGAAAAAAAACAAAATTCCCTTTTAAAATGAAACTTTTTCACTCTTTGTAAAAGCTGCGTTGACGCTAATTCCATCCATTCATTTTGAAACCAGTGTGATTAAAAAGGCCATGCCATACCCAGGATCATCCATTGTGTCGCAGCAAAACCGGACCTAATTCCTGAATGACAGCCCCTGTCAAAAGTAACTTTGAAAAAGTAACCAAGATCTCTGCTTTTACTCGCACTGGAAATTGCACTTATTTCTCCACAATGTATCAAACACCAGCTATCTTCAAAAGAACTTTAACTATATTAGCCTTGCAAGTTTCATATACCAGTGTTCAGATAAAACTCATGCATTCAAAGAAAAACGACTTTAGCTGCAAGGACATTGTGGAAATCTGAGTGAGCTGCTCAAAACCGAATTAAAGAAGGAAATGTCAGTTTGCACCACATGTGAAAATAGGCTGCTTACAAAATAAGGAAAAACGAATACCTGTGTTTTAAAACAGTACACTGGTAAATAAAAGTTTTACTTGTTTTGAAATATAAAGGGGTTTGTTATTGGGGAGAATTTATCACATGTCTTATTTGATGTAACAGTCTTATTTAATTCTGGATTTAAGGTCAAAAGTGACAGATGTTAAACACAGGGTGGCTTGAGTTACCAAGTTGAAAAACAGGTTTTCTGCCAAAAGGGCTATCTCTCCCAGCAGATCCTGCCAACCCACTGATAATTATAGGGTGGAGCAGACTTTTGTCTCTGTTGGAACCCAGGACAATGCTGCTTTCCAGAAAAGGAAGCCGGAGGTGTCAAAGACCATAAAACTTCACTCAGGCTGAAGCAACCCCCTATCCTGCTTGAAAGGAAATGCCAGTTGGTGTCAGCTGGGAAGATAAAAATGACAGACAATGACTCCCATTTGTTCTTAGGACTATTTTATAAAGAACAGTATAAGACTTGTATCTCAGCTGCCAAAATTGGTAGAAATGTGGATTTTTCACAGCGTAAAAGTGGAATTCCGGCCTGTATTTTAAAACGTGGTACAATGTCTTGACACCCTCTGGACAGAAATGGTGATATATGTTGTATTACAAGATAAACATCCATGCTGCAAACATAACATTTTGTACATACATCCCTGGGGATAATTCGCATCTGTGTACAAAGTTGGGGAATTTTAGGCCAAATCTTTCATGTTTAAAATTACCAAAATGTACCAGAAAGGCGAAACAAGGTCGCACAAACTGGAAGTTTGGACTAATCTGTGCTGCACATCATAAGTAACCTGTGTGTATAATTTTCCAAGAGATTGCAAGACAAGAAATGCAGGTTTTTGGCAAAATTGGATTTTAAGTAAAGTAAATGTGGGCATGTTGGGTCATTGTAAACTTCTCCTCATAAACCTGACATCATCCCCTTAGAAATCCAACCAGCAGAGAGCAAGGTGGAGATTACTATGCTATACCCCAATGTTAAGGGCGTGTGTAGTAAAACCTGCCGCTGTCATCTAATGTGATGATGTCACCTGCCATTATAAATAAGGGCCCCCGACAACACACTGAAACACCCTGATTCCTGACTGATTCCTGATTTCCTGCCCGGCGTCCTGTCTGTTTCTGTCTTCTTGCAGTTATCCATCTAGAATCCAGATCCCAATCATAAGGTCAAACGTTGCTGATCCTGCTTCAGTTAGGCCTCATTTTTTAATTATCCCAATAAACAAAGGGAAGCTGTGGTGTTTTGGGAAAGAATCCTGAATTTAACCTGGCTTGCTGCTCACTAAATGCAAACCTGCCATCCAGCTGATCTTTAGCATCCAGTAACCAGAAGTGCTACCAGGTACCCGGTTCATGCCCGCTGATTTTGTCCGGCTGCCCTGTGTTAGGCCAGATCCGTGTGGTGATCCAGAGCGCTGACTGTCCAAAATCCAAACTAAAAGTGGACTGTGAGTATCAATAGGAACCATACAAAATGATAGCATACCTTGCCTTGCCCTATCCCAATCTCTAAACCATCCTATCCTTACCTTAATAACTTGTAACATTGTCAGAATCCTTATTGCAACCCTGTCATTGATTTCTAGTGCAAGCGCTATCTATTTAGTCATTCTTGTAATTTAAATCCTAAACTATCAATCCTATTTCGAGTGATCGGGCTGGTTTCACCAGGGCGGGCGCTGGTGAACTAGGGTTCAACTCATGAATCAACCCTGGAGCTTACTATGTGCCTCTTTAGTATTCTAGCCTGAATGCTCTAGTATAGAGTAAAACTGTTCTTGTCCAAACTGAATTTCTTTTCTGTTTTCACTACCCAATTTTTCTAAAAACACCTCTTATTCTACGTTGCATATCTCCCTCAGTTTTATCAAAAACCGTTTGGTTAATTTCTGGCGGGAATGAGCATTTTTGCAAAGTTTAACACGTGTTATTTTTTCTATCCATTATTTTAAACCTTCCATTCATTTTCGAATTGTATGCTTTTGCACAATCTATTGCTTATGATTGCTTGTAACTTTCCAGTGTTGCTCCCGTAGAGAATTGTACATATTTAAGGATTTTTGCACACATTCATTGTTTTATTCTGCCAGTTTCTGAGCGTCATTTTAACATTGCAAGGGTTTCATGTCCGTTTTTCTCTTTTTTTTGGGGAGCGAAGGTTGGATTCGAATTGTGTTTATTATTCCTCATTCCTGATGACCTGCTGCTTCCTTATATCTATTTAGAATTGAATATTTGTGGGTTGAGGCATATTGCAGGGGGAAATCCTATCTTGAGTGCTATCTTTCTAAAAATTCAAAAGTGTCTATTCTTTGGTGTTTTTTATCTGTGTTGCTAAAGGGTTAATCTAAGTGCATTGCCTAAATTCCTATTGTCATTGTCACCACATTGGTGATTGCTGCCCCATATATTAAAAAATGTATGATTGTCTTGAATTTTAAATAAATAAATAAATATTGCCTTTACCAACCAGCCTGGTTCCTGGTCCACCGTGACCCCCCGGGGGATTTGAACAAGAGGTGAGATATAAGTAGTGTATCTCTCAAATATTGAAGCTACATATAAAACAACACAAGCATTTCAGTCGTGCGCTGCATACTAGGCTGAGACCAGGGTGTATCGCCGGATTGAAATACTTAACAGATTTGGGGGCTCGTCTGGGTATTTGAGTTGGTTACCAACCGTGACAGTGTAGCACAGCAGACTAACCTGCAGGGTAGTGATACTTTGGGTGGTTGGAATACTGTGTTACACTGTACAAGCGCCTCCTAAAACAAATACTCCAAGACGAGGCCAATCTGTAAAACTAAAATTAAATCAACCCCGAAATAATTAATAAAGAAATTGACATTTCCAAAATGGCGATTCCATTTGAAATCGGTATGGCTAGGGAGCACCCACTGCACAAGCTTTTTGTCAGGGGTGAGTGGCCAAAACAGAATGAACATGTCTGGGTACAGGAAATCACAGAACATGTCACTGCCATGGACCTGGATACATGGCAGGACAATGGCCCATTACACCAAGCTCTCAGTGAATTGTACATGGCCCCAAAAATTAAAGAGGAGCAAAGCAAAATTGACAGAATTGCGGCCTACCTATACCTCCACATAGGAGTGATACAGGAAAAGCATGCTGAAAACACAGTTCTGGCACAGAACCAAATTGAATCCTTAGAGAAAATCCAGACTGGTTTAATTTTTGCAGAACAAAAATTACGGGAGAGCCAAGAATTGGACGCAGAATCTAGGGATGATGTCACAAGATTAAAAGAGGATCTGGCTCTCCTACAGCAGCAGAAGGCAGAGCAAGACACCCAATGCCAGGCACTAAAAGAGGAGTGTCAGGAAAGGGTTGACTCTCTGCAAGAGATTCAACACAAGCTGGCACAAAAATTACATTTTAATAGAGCCTGCGCAGAGCAGGTAGTGATCCTACAAGGCCAGATAGATAAATTAAATAAGGAAAATAATAAATTAATTGTGAAAGACCTCCACTCTCAAGAGGAATTTCATCAGGAGTGTGAGAAATTCCATACTATAAAAAAACAAAGAGATGACCTGGCGGAGCAGAGGGGCAACCTAAATCAAGAGAAAGACGCCCTAGGCAAGGAAATAAGCGAGTTACAAACCGAGTTACAGGAAAGTAAGTTGGCCCTCCAGGAGTGAAAGGAACTAAGAACTGAGAATGGGAAGCTAATGGAGCATGCCAGATGGGTAGATGCTCTGAAAGAGAACACCCAAGCCAATGACACACAAACCCAGGAGATTAATCACTTGCAACAGAGAATGTCCCAGTACTCCCAAAACATGCAGGAAGCGCAGAGGGACAATGAGGCCCTCTGTGAAAAGAATGATGGACTCCACCAACAAGTAGCAGTGCAAGAGCGAATCATTGAGACCAGTAAGGCCTTGATAGATGAACAAAAGGCTCAGATTTCTGTTTATCACCAGGAAATAGGGGCTGAAAAGGAAAAGGCAGCAAGATTGGAGAAAGAGGGTGCTAGACTAAATTCTAACTGGACGGACCCTAAAGAGGTAGAGAGGGACAGGGCAACCCCTGATCATAACATAAGGACCTCTGTACTCAGGGACTTTAACCCCTTCAATACCATGAACACTGCCAGCTTCATGTCTACTGCTCATATGAACCGGGGTCCATGGGGATTACAGAGTTCAGTAGGGTTTGTAAAATGGGACTGACAGATCAGGTCCCCCCAGAAATTAATGGACGGGCGTCCCTGTAAAGATACCCAAATGTTAGGGCTGATATCTCTGACAAGGAAGACTCCTATGAGGGGAGGTCAGGGAATTAGATCCACTAAAATACCGACTTCCAAGGGACCAGTTTGTGAAATTTGGTGGGGAACACAAGGAAATAAAGCCCAAAAAGTGTATCCTGAAGACCTCTACCCAGTTAGGGCAGTGGTGGGGATACTCCGCCAATCCTGGGAGCAGGGAAGAATCAGAAGACTCTTCTGATCACCACAGGAAAAGAGAAACTAGGCCCCAACATTCTGCGAGCCCTTCTAAAACTCACAGAATCAGGGAGTACCTAGAGCAGTGGTCTTCAAACTGTTTTGGCCTGGGCCCCCCCTGAGCAAAATTTGGGCAGGCCTCCACTCCAAAAAAAAAGAAAAAAAAAAGAAATGCCAAATGGACAGTATGTACAATCGGCTATGAACTAATTTGCGCTGTCACCACACCCTACTCCCAGTATAGTGCCTGGGCTCCCCCACCTGCTCCCATAACAGTCGCTGGGCTCCCTCATCCCACTCTCTCCACCCCATCACAGACCCTGGGCTCCCCCCACCCTGATCCCAACACAGTCCGAGGGCCAGTGGGAGCTGGTGAATTTTTTAAGGGGAGAGGAATAAATATTTCCCATAAAAATGCCATAGCGACGGAGCGCAGCGAGGGAGCCTGAACCAATCAAGTGGGTTTGGGGGTTTTTCCACCGTGAATTTTTTAAAAAATAATGGGTTAAAATGTTGAATTTTTTAGCATACGTTTAATATAAAATTGGTAAAAAGCCAAACAGTTTACAATTGGCGCTGGGGGACGAAGGGGGAAAGCATGGTATTTTTGACTGGACTTCTATGATAGATAAAGAAAATCAGCTCAACGGACCAAAACAAACACACACACCTTCACACAGCAATCGATATCATTCATACGAGCACCCATCACCATACACTCACTCATAACACAAGCATACATGCATCCATACACTATTTAAATGAAAAAATAAATGAACATAAACGTACCTTCTGCATGGACCTGCGTGTGGGTGCTGAAATGCCCCACTCCAAGTTGCTCTGTCTGTATGTGCGAGGAGGTGCAGGCGCTCCCCTTCTCACATACAGATATGCAGTGCCTCAGCCAGCATTTCCAATGGGCTACGTAAGGCTGGCAAAGCAAAACGGCCCCAGTCTTGCATAGCTCAGTGAGCATGTGTGGCTGGGGTACTGTGCTGTCAAAGGGAAACGCTGTTTCCCTTTGACGGTTCAGCCATCCCAGGAGCACTCCATCAGCTGGAAAAAGCAGCTGAGGGAGTACTCAGTGTTTCACTGGGCTGGCTCCTCGGCTCCTCCATAATGAGGGTGAGTGGGCCACTGGGTTGACGAGCCCATTATGGATGAGCCGCCAGGCTCGGACTGGCCTAAAGGGTATTAGGGCTACGCCCGTACCAAAACCGCAAAATGCTAGTGTAGGCCAGTCAAAATGGGTCACTCTTTTTGGCCAATATGGGCCAGTTTGATGAGTTACTTCACTATGCAGCTAGTAGTTTTGACCATTGTTGCTGAATAAATATTCTTTAATATCACAATTTTCTTACATTTTAACAAAATACCCCCTTGGGTACTATTCAAACATTCTGTGCCTAAAGGAATGAATATCCATTTGCAACTGCGGGACACTTTTTCATTGGTGCCTGAGCTGTTTTATGGTCCAGTCTGACCATGTGAACCGCCCCTGCCCATATCCTGCAAACAAAAATAAAACAAACAAAAATAGATTTTTTTTTTTTTTTTTTACCCATTTCATGCTGGCTCTGGCGCCCCCGCTGGGAGGTGGCCGCACCCCTTGGGGGGGTGCGCCCCACAGTTTGAAGACCTCTGACCTAGAGGATCAAGGAGCCACCTCTAGTAGCAGCACCTCTGAGTCTGAGGATGAGTGGACTCGGGTGACTAAAACAAAGAAGGCAAAAAAACTTAAGAGAGCCATGAACAAAGATCCCATTAGGCAGATCAAGGCCATTAGAAGTGTGATAACTCCATATCATAAAAATGCAAAGTATTCTGTCTGGGAACACCTAGATTTATATGAGCAAATGATGGATACTTTTCATATGAAGGACAGCCAGAATCGCATAGAGTATGTGAAATGGACATTCTCCCCTGAATACTCCAGTTTCTTTGCGGGACTGGAGGACCAGAACCACTCAAGATGGTCCACCTACAGGGCGGCCATCTTGAAACATTTATCTCCACATAGAAACTCCACATAGAAACCCCCAAGAGTCCCTCAAGGCGGCCTACAATCTGCAGTGTGGGGAAGATCAGGCCCCACAAGAATTTGTGCAGGAGCTCAAACGCGCCTTTGTACCGACCACAAGGAGGGTGCGCACAGAAAGTCGGGAGTTCATCACCACCTTCTTTCATGCACTCCCAAAATACATAATGACCCAGCTGATGAGGGACTTTCATGAGAAAAGATCACTGGACTGTGTCACAGAACAGGTGACCCGCATTTATGAGGCACAAAAACCGGCAGATAACAAAAACATAAACAAAAACTCCAAACCAGGCAACACCCCTGCTGCTGCTAAGGTTGCAGAGGTGAAGTTTGCCCCATTCTAGATCTGGAGATGGGGGGGGCCTAAAAATATACCTGTATCGAATCAACCCAATCAAAGACCCAGAAGGCCAATCGCAGAAATGTGTTAGTCAGGGAGGTAATCCCACCAATGTGACTCCTAACTTCCCTGATTACATTAGCCCCAGATACAAGGGTAACACACCAATCCTGGGGTATGTTTGGACTCCCCCAGCCCAAGTGGGGATCCAACCAGGGAGGTACCGCCCCAGGAAACTTCCCTCATAACTTGACCCGGGAGGGCAGTGATCCTCCAAATGCCGGGTTGAGTTTCGTTCCCCGGTACCCACAAAACACCAACCTGCAGGACAACCCTCCTTTCTTTACCCGCTTTCAGGAGCCTAGACAACCCAATCCAGGAGAGGGGAGGCCAAGCGTGGAGGGTTACCAAAATTCTCAATGCCCAGGGTACTATGGGAGAAGGGATAGTTACCCTTTGCAGGAATCACCTAGGGTTGACCAGAGACCCCCGTACCAACCGGAAAGGGTGTCTCAACTGGAGCGCAACGCCCAGAACCTGTCCTAGGATCTGGGTTGCATGTTAGGCCTCAATAGAACCCTAAGATGAACATGGTGGCTCAGAACCCCACCAACCAAGGGTCTGGTACTCCAGAACAATGACGGGGAGAGCACCCCGACAACTCACCGGTTCCAGAGGAGGAGGCACGGGGGAAAGGGGGTATAAAGCCCTAGAGGAAGCTTCCTTCCTCAATCAATAAGAGCCCCTGGATACCCAGGAACTGGAACCAAAATCTCCTGCCCCCAAAAACCTGCTACGCAAGGAACAGAGGGCGGGTAGGAGATATGAAGAACCCAAAAAGACCCATTTTGTGGAGGAGGTTAGTGTCCTCCAATTTGAAGGAGAGGAATCCTCAGAGAATCCTCAGAGAATTCTGGGGAAAAAATCTGCACCTTCACGGATGAGGGAACTCCACCCAAAGAAAAATGGGTCCCAAGAGATCCTAATGAAGACTGGGTGAATGTGGGGACTGAGTCAGAATCGCCCGTTATTGAGCCCCAGAATGAGCATCAAGAGGGCCTTTGATCTGCTGAATTCAGGAAGGGGGGAGAGATACCAGATCCATCTCACCCCTCTTCCTGGACAACTTCAGAACTTCAATGGGAATGAAATTCCTGCCAAGGGGACTGCAGATTTGGATATAAAAATTGGGTGACATAAGGTGAAATACCCTGTCATAGTCGTAACTCCAGAGGGCACACCCTGTCTACTAGGGAATGGCATCCTGCGAAGGTTGTCCACCTTAATAGACTGTGTGAACAAGATCCTCTGGACCCAGACTAACAGGCCGATAAAATTAAAACATAGTGTCAACCATGTTAGTTTAAATGGCAACAAAACCTGATAAAATTGAGTTTCATTTCCAGAATAACCAAGTACCTGACATGACAGTAATTGCCGTAGGACAACAAACCTGTAATGGGAACTCCTCTCCATTTCTGAAAATCAACCTTTCTTCCAGTTTCAAGTGGCATTTCACACTGGAAGGAAATATTTTGAAAATCTATACCAATCCACAATCTGAAAATCCCAAATCCATAGTCAAGAGTGTTGAGAAACCAGCTCAAAGTTTAGCTGACATTCAGAATATTAGAGAATAACTATTCATCCCTATTCAGTTAAATGAGGGGAAGGAATCTGTTCTCGCCCGAGTGTGCATGAACAACGGTAAGAGCTTCATCAGCGAAGCCATGTTCCGAAAACTTCCAAAAGATCCAGCCATTCCAACATTTAAATTGATCAATAAATGGGAAATGGACCTGGAAACTCCCAATTCCAAACATCTCCTGCCTAGCAGGTGTCTGCTCAAAATTTCTATAGGCAACAAATGCATAGTACATAATTGTTGGGTTGTGCGAGATGTCCCTGTTGCATTCTATTTAGGAAGTGATATTCTCAATCTTTTTGCCATTAATTACAAAACCTGGTCCCGATTAGGGGGTAATCCTATGGACTTTTATGTTTCAGGAAAAGCATTTTGGTCAGCCCAATTGCTGCCGCATGCAGTTGAAGTTCAAATTGGAGAGGAGGTCACCATCCCAGGACGTACACGACTATTCCCACTTGAATTAAAAATTAAAAGAGGACATAAACTGCAACACCCTGAAGCATATGTACACCTCGATGCCCTTCTCCAACAGCAGGGGTTGGGGTTAAACCCAACACCATTAGTCAATGTTGAACACAACACTATTCCAATATTGATAGATAACAGCGACCTTAGGAGTATCACTCTGGGCACAGGCACCATTATTGGAATGGCGGTTGATGACCGACATTTTTCCATGGATCTAGGTAATGAACTGATAAGACCAATCCCCAATGACTGTCTTGACAGTGATAGTGACAATGACATAACACCAGAAAGGATCTTCACCCGGCGAGGGGGGGAATTTCCTGGTGTACTTTTCCTGCCCTTACGGTGAGGAAGAGGTGACCTGTGACATCAGGCGGGATGAGGTGATCTTCCAGGACCACAAGGACTGCCTCCCTTCCCTGAAACCCTCTGTCCAGGTCAATACTTTAACCATGGACCTCTCCACTCAGCTAGAGGAGGCCACTGATATAGCGAAACCAGAAGTCTTTCCAGGCTTCAGGCAAATGGCTGAAGAGCGAGTCAACCTAGCTGATGCCTGTGAGACTCTGGAGTTGAAACAAGTTTTCTTGGATATTCAAGACCTCTTTGCGGTGGTCACACCGAAATCCATACAACAACAATTCCCACGGACCCTGGTATGACTCCAGTGTTTTTGAAGCAATACCGCTTGCCTCTCGCATCCATGGAGTCCCTGATGGAAATTATCAAAAACCTTGAGTCCTGTGGGAAAATTTGTCCAGTCCACAGCACCTTTAATAATCCGGTGCTGGGGATTTTAAAACCAAGTGGCCAGTGGAGACTCTGTGCTGACCTGACGGACCAGAACTAACGGTTCCACATGTCCCGATGGCCCCTCCTCTACATTGACCAGGGGCGGCCCAGATCCAGGTGTCAAGGGTATACACTGCCATTGACCTTACCAATGGGTACTGGACCGTGCCTGTCATTAGGGAGGACCAATACAAGCTGGCCTTTACCTTCCGGGGGGCAGCAGTACATATGGACCCGAACTCCCTTCGGATACATCAACTCCGCAATGAATTTAACATCTTCTTGCATAAGGCCATGCCCGACTTGGGTGAAAGGGGTAACCTGGCCTATGTAGATGATGTCCTGATTAAAAGCTCAACTGTGGAGGTTTTTTAAAACTCTCCTTTAAAAAGGCACAGTGGTGCAGGACCCGTGTCAATTTCCTGGGGCATGAGATAACTCCTGAGGGTCTCTGTCCCCAGGAAAAGTAAGTGGAAGCACTCCTAAAACTCAAAGACCCCCCCAACTCTGCGTGAGCTAAGGAGCCTCCTTGGACTGACTAATTACAGTAGGAAGTTCATTGAGGATTACTCAGAGATCACAAGACCCCTGATCCATCTGTTGAAGGGGGGGGTCAAGTGGGAGTGGGGTCCGGAACAAGCCGAGGCAGTAAAGCAACTCAAAAGAAGCCTCTCACAAGCGCCTTGTCTAGCTTACCCTGTCAAAAACACAGAGTTATTCTTGGAGACAGGGTTCACGAATCCATACTTAACAGCAGTATTATATGCAAAGCATGACAAGGTCAATAACGTAATCTCCTATGCAAGTAAGACTTTATCCTCTGTGGAGAAAAAATTCAATGATTGTGACAAGGCACTCCTGGCAACATTGTGGGCGTTGAAAAATGACTGCTCATTTATCCAAGGGGGAGCACATCATAGTGGAGACACCACACCAGCCTTTGCAATATCTCCAAAGTGACAAAATCCGGGCGAGAAATGTGAGTAATTCTAGAATGACTTCCTGGATTCTATCAATGCAAGGCTTTCCTGTGGAGGTCAGATATGACCAAACTCAGAAGAATCCCCTCGTGCAAGGTCTGGCAGACTTGCATGATTGTGCCAGAGAAAACTGTCTCGAGGACGAAAGTCTTAAAATCCAGGACAACATGGAGACGTACCTGAACTCCCCGCACAAAGTATATGAAGAAGACAAGTGCGAGGGAATGCCCACAGTTTATGTGGACGGGTGCTCCTATCATGTCGACAACAATGGGAAAAGGAACTGGTGGCCGGCTTTGGGAATGCTTGGGTGAATGATGCCCGTAACCCTCCACTGGGTACAAAATCCGTACCCATAGTAGTCAGGTGACAGAGTTGATGGCAGTTCATCAAGCCATCCACACTGCTGTCCAACACCAACTCCACGAACTGGTCATAATCACCGATTCAGATTATGGCCAGAACGGGTTTGTGGATCACCTGGCTAATTGGAAAACCAGAGGCATGCTATGTGCCAATAATAAACCGCTCAAACATGGCAAGCTCATCCAAAATATTGATGATCTGGTCACCTCTAGTGGAATGACCATCTATTGGATGAAGATCAAGGGTCATTCCAGAATAGAGGGGCTAGACAAAACTGGAAACGACCTAGCTGATCAGCTGGCCAAAACCAGAGCCATCCACTGGGAGCTCCTCGAGATTGAGTCCCTGCTGGGGGAAATCCAGGTCACTGCTATCACTATGTCCCAGACAAATGCTCACAATGGACTCTCAACTGCCCAATGGAATACGGAGACCCCATATAATAATAATAATAATAATAATAATAATAATAATAATAATAATAATAATAATAATAATAATAATAATAATTTGGCATTTATATAGCGCTACGAACCCTCAGGTATCTGTGCGCTGCTTATTATTACCCACGGTGTGTGGTGCTCATTTATCTACCTCGGAAGGATGAAAGGCTGAGTTTGGCCCCGCCGGGATTCGAACCTGCGTTAACAGGCTCTGCACAGATGTCAAAGCGAGCGCTCTACTCACTGTGCCACTTGACCGCCCCATATGCTGATTTTATCACGGCACAAAAAGGGGATCTGATTATTGGTACGTTTTATCAACACATTGAGGACCCTGAGAAATTTCCCCTGACGGATACCGATTACATTGGGAAAGAGGACCTCAGGTGTTGATGAAATGTCCAAAAATGTTCCGAATCCAAGATGGTTTGTTGGTAAGGAGATCCATATCTAGCTGTGACCCGTGGGTTGTCCCTACCTCATTCTGAAGCCTGATGCTAAGTCACGCCCATGATACGGCCACAGCCGATCATTGGGGGTTTCAGACTACATTAGAAATCTTGCGAGAGGTTGCATACTGGCCACACATGGGGCAGGACCTGGACCGAACTTGAAGGGGTGTCTTGTGTGTGCACAATTTCAGCCAACATCACTCACACACCAAGCTCCCCTCCAGAAAAGGGGGATGACACTGCCTTGGTCAGATTTACAAGTAGATTTCATCGGGCCAGTGATTCGCTCCAGTAGGGGGAACAAGTACATTTTAACCGTAACATGCTTGTTTACCAAATGGGTGTAATGTCTCCCGGGCCCAAATTGCAATGCAGAAACAGCAGCTGCCCTGATGATCAATCACATCTTCTCACGTTTTGGAGTACCCCAAAGGATTGAGTCAGACCGGGGCAGTCACTTCACCAGTGAAGTGATGACAAAGATGTGGGAGATACTTGGGATAAAAAGGAAACTTTACATTGCATACCACCAATCCTCTAGTGGCGGAGTTGAGAGGTACAATAAAACCACTGTGAGCATTTAAAAAACGTTTGTGGCAGATTCTGGGCCAAGTTGGGACATCCGATTACCGCTTGTCCTAATGGCCATCAGATATACACCTTCTTCTGCAACAAAGATATATCCATTTGAACTGATGACTGGACGAAGGATGGTGCTACCTGAGCATCTGCTCTATAGAACACAGGAGCAGACGCTGATTAACGCCTCCACAACTTATGAGTATGTTGAGAATCTAACAAAACACTTCAACATGCTTTTGCGTACGATCAGCGAAATCTAGAAAGATCTGCAGAGGGCATGAAGACTCAGTATGATCTAAAAACCACCAAAAAGGAATACCAAGTAGTAGACAGGGTCTACTTGTACAATTTCCAAAGGAACCAGACCAAAGAGCGCACATTTTTGCCTAGCCGGGGAGTACCTTTTGAAATTGTAGACAAAATCTCACCAGTCACCTACAGAATCTGCATCCCCAAAGGTGACTTGACAGGAGAGAAATGGGTCCATATTAATCAACTAAAGAGCTGTCACCCTAGACACACCTTGCAACGAATTGAAGAGCCCAGAGAGAATCAGACAGAGGAGACATCGGAAACATGAGAATGAGGAAAAGAAGAACCAGAAGGGAGTCGATAGGATTTATAGATCGGATTATGTAACAGGGAACATTTCATTTTCTCCATTATCAATTATTATTAAATGCCTTTGTATCCCACTGCTGTCAATCCAATTGGTGGGCAGTTAGTGGGAAATTGTCGAAACCAGTTTGTGTTCTCTGTCATAGATTCGTACTGGTTGCACTTATCTCAGAAACAAGGAGGCCCGCCCCAGCAGCCTGGAAGAGAGAAACCAAAGGAGATCCGGGAGTGTCGCTCCACGCCATGAAAGGAAGATCCCAGGGAAAACGGGGAGTGTCATTCCATGTTCCGTCTAGAGACAACAGGAGGAGCAGGACACACCATTCTCTGATGGAAGAGGGACTCAGCCCTGCCGGACCCTGCTGTGACCCATGGAGAAATCCCACTTGCCCGACTTCCCCTCGACTTGGAAAGCCCAGGGGAAGTCTGGGGGGATGTGTGGGATATATTGACCCACTCAGCTGTGCTTCAACACATCACTTTACTGCATTGGTGCTAGAAACAGCAACATGGCTGCGCTGACTCCTGTGCGTGCCTTGATCTCAAAATTGCATTTTTACAACCGCCAGAAAAATGGCTGCACCACCCTGTCACACACTTTTCAGGCGGGGGGAACAGAGTACACACTGCAGGAATATGCCAGTGTGCTCTGCAACATTTAACATGGAATTAAGTAAGTCGGCAGCATTGCCTTGCTGAAAAAAAACAAAATTCCGTTTTAAAATGAAATTTTTCACTCTTTGTAAAAGCTGCGTTGACGCTAATTCCATCCATTCATTTTGAAACCATTGTGCTTAAAAAGGGCATGTCATGCTCAGGATCATCCATTGTGTCTCAGCAAAACCAGGCCTAATTCCTGAGTGACAGCCTCTGTCAAAAGTAACTGAAAAAGTAACCAATAACTCTGCTTTTACTCCCACGGGAAAGCACGTGTATTTCTCCACAATGTATCAAACACCAGCTGTCTTCAAAAGAACTTTAACTATCTGAGCCTGGTCAGTTTTATATACAAGTGTTCAGATAAAACTCATGCATTCAAAGAAAAATTACTTTAGCTGCAAGGACATTGTGGAAATCTGAGTGAGCTGCCCAAAACCGAATTAAAGAAAGAAATGTTAGTTTGCACCACGTGTGACAATAGGCTGCTTAGAAAATAAGGAAAAACAAATACCTGTGTTTTAAAACAGTACACTGGTAAATAAAAGTTTTACTTGTCTTTAGAAATATAAAGAGGTTTGTTATTGGGGAGAATATATCACATGTGTTATTTGATGTAACAGGCGTATTTAATTCTGGATTGAAGGTCACAAGTGAAAGATGTTAAACCCAAGTTTTCTGCCAAAAGGGCTGTCTCTCCCAGCAGATCCTGTCAACCCACTGATAATTATAAGGTTGAGCAGACTTTTGTCTCCATGGAATCCAGGACAATGCTGCTTCCCAGGAAAGACAGCCGGAGGTGTCAAAGAACATAACACTTCACTCAGGCTGAAGCAACCCCCTATCCTGCTTGAAAGGGAATGCCAGTTGGTGACAGCTGGCAAGAATAAAATGACAGACAATGATTCTCATTTGTTCTTAGGACTATTTTATAAAGAACTTTTAAAGACTTGTATCTCAGCTGCCAAAATTGGTAAAAATGTGGAATTTTCACAGCATAAAAGTGGAATACCGCCCTGTATTTTAAAACTTGTCTGACACCCTCTGGACAGAAATGGTGATATATGTTGTATTACAAGAAAAGCATCCATGTTGCAAACATAACATTTTGTACATACATCCCTGGGGATAATTTGCATCTGTGTACAAAGTTGGGGAATTGTAGGCCAAATCTTTCATGTTTAAAATTACCAAAATGTACCAGAAAGGCGAAACAAGGTCGCACAGACTGGTGGCTTGGACTAATCTGTGCTGCACATCATATGTAACCTGTGTGTATAATTTGCCAAGAGATTGCAACTAAAGAAATGCAGGTTTTTGGCAAAATTGGAATTTAAGTAAAGTAAATGAGGGAGTGTTGGGTCATTGTAAAATTCTCCTCAAAAAACTGACATCATCCCCTTAGAAATCCAACCAGCAGAGAGCAAGGCAGAGATTACTACCCTTGCCCAATCCTATTGTTGGGGGTGTGTGTAGTAAAGCCTGCCCCTGTCATATACTGTGATGATGTCACCTGGCATTATAAATAAGGGCCCCCGACAACACACTGAAACACACTGATTCCTGATATCCTGCCCGGCGTCCTGTCTGTTCCTGTCTTCTTGCAATTATCCATCAAGAATCCAGATCTGAACCACAAAGCCAAACCCTGTTAATCCTGCTTCAGATAGGCCTCAATATTTGATTATCCCAATAAACAAAGGGAAGCTGTAGTGTTTTGGGAAAGCATCCTGAATTTAACCTGGCTTGCTGCTCACTAAATGCAAACCTGCCATCCAGCTGATCTGTAGTATCCAGTAACCAGAAGTGCTACCCGGTATCCAGTCCATGCCCGCTGATTTTGTCTGGCTGTCCTGTGTTATACCAGATCCGTGTGATGATGCAGAGAGCTGACTGTTCATCATCCAAACTAAAAGTGGACTGTGAGTTTCAGTAGGAACCATAGAAAACCAACCATAGCATACCTTCCCTTTCCTTGTCCTATCCCAATCTCTAAACCATCCTATCCTTACCTTAATAACTTGTAACATTGTCAGAATCCTTATTGCAACCCTGTCATTGATTTCTAGTGCAAGTGCTACCTATTTAGTAATTCTTGTAATTTAAATTCTAAGCTATCAATCCTATTTCGAGTGATCGGACTGGTTCCGCCAGGGCGGGCCCTGGGGAACTAGGGTTCAACTTATGAATCAACCCTGGAGCTTACAATGTGCCTCTTTAGTATTCTAGCCTGAAAACTCTAGTATAGAGTAAAACTGTTATTGTCCAAACTGAATTTCTTTTCTGTTTTCACTACCCGATTTTTCTAAAAACGCCTCTTATTCTACATTGCATATCTCCCTCAGTTTAATAGCTAGAGAATTGATTTCACCTCCTGATTGTACCTAAGATCTATAGCTACACCCCAACCAAAATAACGCACTCCAAATCTTCACTTTATCAAAAACCATTTGGTTAATTTCAGGGAGGAATGAGCATTTTTGCAAAGTTTTACACGTGTTATTTTTACTATCCATTGTTTTAAACCTTCCATTTATTTTTGAATTGTATGCTTTAGCTTAACCTCTTGCTTTTGATTGTTTGCTACTTTCCGGTGTTGCTCCCATAGAGAATTGTACTTATTTAAGGATTTTTGCACACATTCATTGTTTTATTCAGCCATTTCCGAGTGTCATTTTAACATTGCAAGGGTTTCAAATCCGTTTTTCTCTCTTGTTTGAGGAGGGAAGGTTGGATTAGAATTGTGTTTCTTATTCCTCATTCCTAATGACCTGCTGCTTCCTTATATCCTTATATCTATTTAGAATTGATTATTTGAGGATTGAGGAATATTGCAGGGGGAAATCCTAACTTGAGTGATATCTTTCTAAAAATTCAAAAGTGTCTCTATTCTCTGGTGTTTTCTAACTGTGTTGCTAGGGTTCGTTTAAGTGCATTGCCAACATTCCTAGTTTCATTGTCATCACATTGGTGATTGCTGCCCCATATATTAAAAAGTGTATGATTGTCTTGAATTTTAAATAAATAAATTAAATATTGCCTTTACCAACCAGCCTGGTTCCTGGTCCACCGTGACCTGGGGTATTTGAAAAAGGGGTGTGATGTAAGTAGTTTATCTTTCAAATATTGAACCAACATATATAACAACATAAGCATTTCAGTTGTGCGCTGCATACTAGGCTGAGACCAGGGTGTATCGCCGGATTGAAATATTTAACCCTTTGAAGATATATTGTTAGTATTAAATACTCTAAAGAGCTCATGAGCGCCAGTCCCTGATGGCATATCTAATGTTGTAATGAAGGATAATCCTGTTTTATGGCCTCATTATTGGGACAGATGTTTATAGAGATACTGGAAACTGGTAAGATTCCTGATAGCTGGCGCAATTCTATTCTGATACCTGTTTTCAAGAAAGTGGACAAAAGTTACACTAATAATCATGAGCATTTAGCTATGCTGGAAACAAGCCAAAACATGTTCTGTTCCATTTTATTAAGAAAGATCCATGAATGGACAGAGAGCGAGGGTCTCATTTACACATTTCAGACTGGCTTTCGCAAAGGACATAGCACAATACATCATTTGATTGCCACGACTAAGGAGCCTAGGAATAAAAGAAAATATGTACCTATGCTTTATTGGTTTTGCTAAAGCATTTGATTCAGTTTCTCAATCGCTTCCCTGGAACAAGCTGAGCCGATGGGGGATGCACTCTTTCTTATTGTATCTCATTAAAGAACTTTACTCAGATACGCCAGTCACCGTCTGCACCAATCAAGAAGGTGCTGTGACTAATCAAATATGTACCAACAACGGCAGGTATTCCTTGGCTGATGGTGCAGGTTGCGTTCTTTTGGGGCTTTGGACCATCTCCTGTTCCTTGGGCTGCTCAAGTGGGACCTCTACCTCTTCTTCCCCATCTCCAAGACTGGTGTCTCTCCACTGCTGCAATGCGAGTCTTTCCTGTGAATGCTTGGAGTCGACCCCTGCATACTTGGGGCTTCTCTAGTCCTTTGGAATGTGCTACTAGGCCTCCCTAATATGTTCCAACAGCTCAGATTTTGGATCCCCTGCATGGACCTCAGGATTCTCCATCTTGGTAAGGGTTCATTCGGAACCAGCTAAATTGATGAGTCATCAGAGTCATCCGATAAAGTATCTAGGCTGGTAATTGAAGTCTCTTAGGAACCACCAGAAGGAGAGAGAAAGAAGCCTGGCTGGCACAAAGGCTGTTAGACCTGGGGTCTGAGAAATAGGTACTAATATAAATGTACAGCTCAATGCAAATTGGGGTACTTGATACAAGGGTTTCCTTCAGCTATACCACACCACCTCTGTTTCCCCCTCTTGACTGGGTCCATCACATGTCCCTGTGGACCTCATTACAAGTTGGCCAGGTGAGGTAAAACTGTGCCGGTATTACATTTTACCGGCACGTTACACACTGGCCAACTACAAGTATGCCGGCGGGGGTAATTCTCCAACTCTACCTATGGGACTCCATGTTACATAAGGCCCTGGTGAAGATGGCATAGTGATTTGCTATTGCTCCATCTGTTTCTGTCTCAGTGTGGTGGAGGAAGGTGACAACTGTGAAAATCTCTCTGAAGCAATTAGACTTTTAATTGTCTAATCATCATTGGTTCAATTACTATTGTTGGCAATGTTTTTCAGGGAATTTAGTTCATTAGGGATTGGTCAGTCCCTAATTGTAGTTGTACGTCCAGAAATATCCTGTATGAGTCCTGTTTTGTGAGTGGGAATGAGTATGTGTTGGATGAACCCAATGCGCTCCACAATATGGGATAATTAAAGGTGGTTTGGATAATCCACTGAAACGTGTAAATTGTAGTGGCACTTTTACAGACTGAACTTGTGGGTAGAGCATCAAGTCGGGGATCTCTACGAAGTACATAATGACATAGAATGGTGCATAATAGATCATGAAGATCATGAAGAGGATAAGAGTTGGTTGCATTATGCGAACATCAACTGATCATGTGATTGCATGTCTTACTCATAATGTCCATGGGTTTGTATTGGTTACTCATAATCTCAGAGTATCCAAGCTCTTCTTTGTAGTTAACGCATATTCCTCGTCACCTGTTAACATTCAGGGCCCAATTTTCAAAGAATGGGGCAAACTTAAAATTCTGCAGAGGATACACTGTGTATAGATAGATGACCCCTTCTTATGAATGGGCACCCTATCCACAATGGTCACTTGTGCATTTCCAGGGGCTGGAAATGCCTCGCAAATGATGAGCTGGCCAGCCCTCTTGCATACATCAACGTCAGGAGAATGACAGGCTTCTAGTGAGTGCCACATGAGTGCTGGCAGCACATTCAGAGTGATGGGCCCTTAAAGTGCCTGTCATTGTGAAATGCTAAAAATAGAAGAAAGCGTATATGTCCATGTTTGAGAAATAGAAAAGCAAGTGAGTGTGCAGTGAGTTTATACCATTTAAAAGGACAGTCATCGAAGCTTCTACCATGCATTGGGCATCCGCCTGCACCACTGCTAAACTTGGACAAGGTCATCTGTCCCTTTCTGCAGGTTTTAAAGCACATACCATTTGTGAGTGTGGTATGCCATTTAAAGTGGCATACCACATTCTACAGGGGTTACCTGGCCACCCTCTGAATCACGGGCCCGATGCGCGATGTCAATGTCACTGGGCCAGGTAAGATTGTTGTTGTGTCCCCTCCTTGTTTCCCCTCCGCTGCCTCGTCGCGCTTTGGGCGCGCCATAAATAAAATATCATAAAGTGCACGGAAGCATCCCCTGATTAGCAGAAAAAGGTATATGTAGCATTCAATGCATAATATCTCCCACTGCGAATGATTGTAATTGGTGGTGGCATGTCACTAATTGATGGTACTTACTTCAACATCATAAGGATGAAGGGCTAAGTCATCACTGTGACTTAAGGTTGCACACTTTTCTCTGAGTTTAGCTGTATGACCCTGTCTGGTCCAGTACAGTGAATACGAACATTGCACACGAGCCATTACATTAGACTGGTGCCAGTGCCATACAGAACCACAGCATTGTTGCAATGCGTCTGGCTTACAAGATGCATCTACAGTTGGGTCCCAGCCAACAGCAACATCTCTTCTGGACGCCTAGAGGCAGGTAGATATCTGAACAGGCAAACAACAACACAGGAATTCCTATAATAATGCAGCAAATAGTTCAGGTGTATAACAGGCCTTAAATCTTCGCGTTTTATATCTTTCCAGCCCTCAGTCCAGCAAGCCGTACTTCAGTTTTATCTAACGCAGACAAATTTCCCCACAGCATACTTCCAGTGCTCCGCTGTAAATATATGCGATAAACCATTGTGATGTTGGTACAAGCTCGAGGTGTTGTTTCCTAAATGCATTATTTCCCACCTATGAGCCCCTGGGATACATCTGGGAGGTGGGGACACATATAAAGGGGCAGGTTGTTAACAGAATGACAGGGTTTCTTAATAAATAGCTGCAGTCCAGGGTCTCTATTAGAAGCATTGAACAGGTTCCAGTTTGCAACTACAAGCAGCCACTTTGGCCTCATCTAAGACAGATGAAAGGTTAAAATATCCTCCTGAGAAATGGCAGCAAAGGTCCTTGAACCTAAGTGGCAGGCTATTATGCGAGTCAATGCAAACGAGCCGTTAGCATTTAAGGGGTTAAAGTCATATCATAGCCAATGTAATTATTCGAAATGAGAATGTGACAGAATGCCATCTGCGAGGTGTACTCTACTGCACTTCCGTGAAGTAGTGATAACAAAATGAAGGCAGATTAGGCTGGCAACAAATCACCTTTCCACATGGGCGCTGTATTTAAAAAAAAGTGCTGTGACTCATCAAAACTCAGCTGACGTCTAGACCGTGGAGTGAGTAACTAAGTCATTGGAATTCACATAGAGGAGAAATGTAGACCTCTGCTGTGCACAGACAACAACTGGAAGGTCACATGGTAACCTTACAGAAACAAAGGTTCATGCAAAGTGATCTGTGATCATGAGAAACTTTGTAGGTGCTTCTAATGATATTTGTCTTGAGGCACCCATTGGCATTGGGGGAGGGGGGGTTATTTAATATCATGCAAATGCCAATTGGCATCACTGACATTATTGGTAGCAAAAGATACTGTATAAAGGAAATGTACAATTATTTTTTAAGGAATACTCCACTAGGCTTGACTGCAATGATGTACTGAAATCAAGATAGACTCATGTTAAAGCTGCATTCATATTTCCATTAGTCTGTCATAAATGGTGTCAACACATGGCCAAAGGAATGTGATGTGGTTTGAACGTAGAGAAAGTTAAGTCTACATTAGCTTTAACATAAATAAATAACCTACAGATTGTTCAGGAGAGAGGAAGCAAAGGCTGAAAAAGCAGCCGCTCCCCAGGAACTGAACCCAGCTAGCTTGACCCCAACCATGGGAAGCCCTTTGTGCTATCATGTGGCATATCCCGATAGTATTTAGTTGTGAAAGGGGAGTTCCAAAGGGCGGGTTGAACTGATAACAGATCCTTGAAGCCTATTCAACAGGGGTGATAGGGGCACTGAATTAGCAGATGCAACAAGAGCACTTTGTTCGCGAGGAGGCAGGGACTAGGTGGAGCGAAAGCAGAGTAGGAGCTCAGGAACCGTGTGGATCACTTCCACGAGTCTGGATCTCACAGCATGCTTAGCATCTGTTACCTAACACTATGTGAATTGCTGTAAAAGTAGGAGATGTCCCAATTTGGCAGTAGTAATAATAACAGGTTTTTAAAATATATATATATACAGCTTTAATCTAAAGAGTTTAACATAGTACATATTTACATACATTACTATTTTTACCCAATCATAATTGGTACTCATTTATCAACCTCGGAAGGATGAAAGTCTGAGTTGGCCTTGTCGGGATTGGAACCTGCACCCTGCAGATCAAAGACAGATCATAGTAACGAGCTTTGGGGGGGGGGCTTGAAAATTAAGATTCCCTGACTGGTCATTGGGAGTTAAGAAGTCTCCTTCAGACATAACCCTTCCTTGAAGTGCATGAAGGACAAAAGGAACACTTTCTAGGAAACCCAAATAACTGCGACTGAGGGTCTGAGTCCCTGGACAACCAGATACCCAAAAGAGGACAGTGTGCCTGCAGGGTCTCAGAATGCTACAGCCTGAGGGAGAACAACCCCAGCACCCAAGGGGAAAGAAGTGTTTCAATTAAAGAGGAGGGGAGATGGGCCGATGAACCACAACCAAGAAACTGGGTAGATATCATTAGGCGGCAACCAAAGAGTCAGACCAGAAGCTCCAACGAACTGACGGAATTACTAATCCAATACCCCTTCCTGCTCCTCTGACATAACCAACGCCACTACTCCAAGCCTTGGACTAGCCACACTGCACATAAACAAACCAAGAATCAATTCCATGTTTCATGCCTACTATCTCTGAGATGCTGGAAGCCCACCCAGAGTGATCCCCCCCCACATAGTGCATAAAATAATGAACATGCAAGTACACACCAAGACACCAGATAGTCTTACAGCTATGCCCACTCATGACTCTGGATCCCTTATGGACACTATCTAACCAGTGCACACAACCACAACGCACCCAACACCACACAACACACCAACACGAAAACTAGCACACACCAGAGATACAGAGTCTTACCAATGCGGTTATAATGCACAGGACCTTCTGCACCAGCTCCCACATGCAAAACAACACTCACAGAAGCCAGTTCCTCCTGGTTCTGAACCTATCCTCTCATCCTATCCTCACTAACATCCCCATGCTCCTTTTTTTCCAGAGCCACGCAAGCTCCTGGAGACTGCCCCTGTTTTGTAGCGGTGCACAGTATAAATCAACATAACATAGCATAACTTCAGTCTGCTCCTTTTGTTAAGCAAACCGAAAGGAACATTAGAACAAGTATCCAGCTGCTGAACCACCATTGAACCAGTGCATCCCCATTCAAGGGATTGTCTCCTCATCCATTGACCTATGGTTTGCACAATTGGACCAGAGAGTGAGCATGAAGACATCTCCATTGATGCAGAGAACTATAAATCAGCCTTGTAGATCATGAGCAACATGATTGAATCCTCCATCTCACCAGCAAAGTGGATGATTAAACCCATCAAGCCACCAGTCTCAAAGACATAGCCATTGCAACCGAGAACTCACAAGCTAACAACCACAGCAGAAAGTGACAGAAATGCCAGCTTCATGTTGTCAAGCCACCAAAGAGTAATGTGGGTGAATTAGTGGACTGTGTCTATTCAATTTTCTGTTTTATTTCCCCCACTGCATTGTCCTTCACAGTTATCTTGTCTACCTATTGTAGCATATCAGTCTGTCTACACTGTGTTTATCTCGTGCAGGCGTGGGTTGGCAGTGTTTTAGTGTGTAGTGTATGCATTTCTGGTCCATTAAGGCCTACACTTAAATTGATGTTTTCAAAAGTGCACAAGTTAGAATTATGGGGTTATGGGGTTATAAGACTTTGGAAGCTCTCACAGCTTTTACACCAAAATGGAACAATCCAGCACATCCATAGTTAGCTCTGCCTAAAACGTAGATAATGGGAAAAGGTATTCAAGCTGACCCATACTTTATATATCTACTCCGAAGGCATGATATCTGGGGCTATCTGGAAGGCAGCATAGCAACTTTAATTGTGAATACATTCCTTAGAGCCCTACTTTAGGCAACACTATCCACTCCAGTTTATATACATCCTTTGGAAATCGCATTATGCTATAATACAGGGCCTGCGGTAGCGGCCCTGTAGTTATGGTTAAGTTGCTCAACCCTTAGGAGGAGCTCTTTTTGGGCAGCTTATAACTTTGCCCCCCATCTGCACAAATCCCCATTAAACTTTGGGAAAATAAGTATATGGCCCCGTCAAATTGATTCTGCAAAGTTTGGTGAGGTTTCGTGTAGGTGGGGGGAGGACACAGTTATAGGGGGGTGTCAAAAATGTGTGTTTTTTCCCATAGAGGCAATTGAAAAAAAAATGTGCTCATGCCTACAGCCCAAACTGCTGGACACAATTTCATCAAATTTGCGCTAGGAGCACAAGCTTGGTCCCAAAAGCTTGCTTTCATAATTTTGCGTTTTTTAAAAAAATGGCCAAAAAGTAGGTAATAAAGAATTAGTGATATGTGGGTTCGGTACGTGGACTCAGTTCCCTGTTCAGTCTGCGAACGAGCCTCTGATTGGTCCAGAAGGAGGCGTGATTTCTGCAGACATTGGACATGCACACTGATTGGATGGTGAAAAAGGTGAGCTGCATCAAAACTCTACAAACGGTCGCCATTTTGGATTTGTGAACAGCGGATATAGCAGTAAAAATATATTAAAAAACAAAACATTACACTTGTCAAACTAATGAAACTATCGGTGGGGGGATGAGGGGTGATGAGGCTGGGATGGGATATGGCCATAAAACGCCAATAAAATGATTGCTTTTCGTCCCCGAAGTCCACAACCAGTTTAGAGCAGTCCTGTTATGTTTGCGAACATCTCAGATGTTCGGGGCATTCATTTATATTTTTGCATTACCGGGTTTGGCGAAAAGCAGTTTTTGGATGGTGTCTAACTTTGGCGCCACTCAATGAAACTGCCTTAAATTAAGCAATAGAATTCTAGACATGACCTTGAATGGTTCCACAAAGTTTGGGACTGTTTTGCCAAGAGGGAACAAAATTAGAGTGGGGTCCAAAAATATATGAAAGCCTTATAAATGTGGTGCCGTTTCAGAAGGGTGCACAAAAGTTTGCAAACAGATTTAACAGATTTGAATGTTTTTGCAAAGTTTGGTGGGATTTTGTTAAGAGCTGGCATAATTAGACAGGGGGCTTAAACATTTTTAGTTAGCTTATAACTTTGTTGCTGTTTGACGTATGTGCACAAAAGATTTTAGAAAGATTATAGACCCAACCTTGAATTGTTCGGCAAAGTCTGAATGGATTTTGTCAACTAGGAGCTCAGTTCTATGACTATTTTATGTGCATAGATTTTGACACTATTCAAAAAATGAAGCATGATGGATTTGCTGGAAGGTTGTGCAAGGAGCACTGGCAAAGACCTGTAAGCATAGTTTTGCAAATGTGTCTGTGTTTTATTTTTTGAAAAGTGTCATAATGTAGACACTGGCCATGACCACAAAGGTCTGGTAATGGGGATAAAGAAGGCATGGTCACCCGCGACTGGCTATGTGGTGATGTTTTTCAAATTCGGTATAGGTTTGAATGGGAAAGTAAATTCTGCACATGGCAGAAATTCTGTCCGTGGCTACAGCCCGAAGTGCTGCCAGGATTGCATCAATAGATCGCCATGACAATTGCTGCATACACTCCAAGACAATGCTAATCAGCAGATAATTACCAAGCACGCAGAACCAGGTGCCAACATGATCACGAGGCCACACCTTGAAATTATTGCCCACCATTATTTGTGACCATAGTGGGACAAGATATTGGAAATGGATGCCAGACTCATTTCTACAACCTCACAGCAATGACTGACCCACAATCCACATGCCTTAAGAAAGATTCTAGGGAATTGAATTACGTGTCAACTGACTTCTAACAATAAATATAGCATCAAGAATGGTTTTGAAGACTGCTTCATTACGACAACAGTTACTTATTGAATAACCCAGCGCTGAGCTGAACAGGACTCACTCTCCTATTTGAAACCTAACACTTGAAGAAGGATGGGCACCTTCACAAAAGAACCCCATCACCAGCAGCAGGGTATCTATTTAAAGTACTAGATGAAGCGCAGTTATATACCCATTCTACCACCCTGCAACTTCTTGATAATTGTGTACTCTGATTTGATTATTGGGGCATGCAGCATGGCCGAACCCTAGATTTGAATGGGAAGAAATATTCTGCGTGCGGCTACAGCCAATAGTGCTCTACTGAATGACAACCAACCTGTGCGAGGAGCTTCAGCAAGGATCTGAAAGCATGGTTTTGCAAATCTGTTTTGTGTTTTATTTTTCCAAAGTGTCCAAATGTAAGAACAAAAAATAGTGATATAAGTTAGGTGCATGGTCAATGGGCCTGGTCCTCGGCATGGCCGAATGCCTACTCTGAGTTACTTATTGGGGCATGCTATCAATGACATTTGTGATGTTATATTTCATATACAGGGTGTTTGTCTTAGAAGTGCAAGGTGGTGGTGCGGGTTAAGGTTGCTTAGCTTACCATAACTGGCGAATTTCTTTTTTTTCTCGGGTTTATTGTAACCATAACATCCCTTTAACAAAGTTTTTTCATTGAATTTCATAGGTTTTTATTATTGCAACTTAACCATAACGTCCTTTTAACAATATTTTCTCATTGAATATATAGATATATGATCATGTGATGCTTCTGACCTCAGTCCTCTTAACCAAGGCACGTGCCTCCCTGACACAGTTTGACATCAAATATATCCTGATGTAATTTCAAAGTTATCCAGTTTTAATTCATCAAGACTCAACTATAGTATTTGGGGTTGTCATCTTGGTACTTCAACTACAACTCTCTAGTGTCGATCCCCAAAATAGCATTGCCACCAAGACTCAGAAAGAGATTCCAAGAAACTGACAAACTGTTCTGTATAGATGCATCTTTTGATAGGAGATGTCACAATACAGAAGATTATCTACACAGGTATTTAACTACTGGGCTATATCACTTTGAGGCTGACACCCTATTAATAAGCTTAACCAATCGACCCAACTAAACGACAGCACAGGGGACCACTATTCCACCAAACCCCAGATATCCCTACCTATTAATAAGCTGCCACTGCTGACCACTGCTTGTAAATGGCCGGCCAAACCTGATGCAGAATGTATCTGCATGTGTGACAACAAGACCCCAGAAACAATATTGCATATTGTGTTATTTTGACCATATATGGAACATGTATTACTGCTCTTGTAGACCCTCAAGAAGATCTAAGCAATGATGGGAAGGCCCGAATTGTATAAAACACTACTTAATTGCAAATGCAAAATAACTCAGTCAGATTCGTGAGACCAAAAACTTGAGAACTCACCCCGCCCACATCAGACAGTAGTATTTAAAGACACAAACCACAAAATAAAAACCCTTGTATACATTATTTGTAACTATATTCTAAACATCCTGTTGGCGATTGCCTATATAAAATCTAAGTCAGCATACATTGCCCTATTTGAATTGGTTAGTAGATTGCCCTATTCCGATTGTTTAGTACAACAGGTAACATTTAACTGTGCATCCTCCCATGGATGACCTAATTATGTGCAGTCAGTACAAAGAGTGAAATCTGTCCTCCTCATCAACAAACAAGATACAAGGCCATTCTCTTCCTGTGCAGCCAGATATCTTGACATCCCAAGCTGCTCTCCCACATTAAGGCACGTCCTTGGTGCTATCGCATACTTGCTTGTCTATACCAAGGACAAAACCATGATTTCATAATGTGCTCAACTCCCTTTCATGTGAAAGTGTAACAGAGTCCTAACTCTTGGAAAAACTAGCTAATAGCTAATATTTGTGCTTCTGGGCCATCCCATGTACTCGGCAGCCCGAAGGATCTCTAGGATGCAGTAGAAACTAAACCTAATTCGGAATTGCAGAGACACCCAAATAAAATGGCCGAATCTCAGAAGCCTTGATTCAAATGTTAACATTGGTGCTGCTAGCTCACCCTGCTGCGTACTTTGCAGTCCATGGACTCTTTAGAGTGATGCAGAGACAAGGCCTAGTTCAATAAAATGGCATGAAGCTGATGTTATTAGTGGCCGCATAGTCTATATTTTCTCTTACTTTGGGATGTTGCACCCCCATATTAACACTCAGGGCGTCATTATAAGGTTGCCGGTCCGGTAACTACGTTACCGGTAAGCATGCTGGTACCATAGTTCCCAGACCGGCAAACTACGAGTTCTGCTCATGGGTGCCATTGCAGCAGCCATGTCTGACCTGGTGGCCGTACCGGCACCCGTGAGCAGAGCATGTTGGATGCACCGGCACCATTTATAACAGTGCCAGTGCATCCGGCTTCCCCATTCCCATTAAGCCCTATGGGTCTCAAATGGGAATGGGGAAGAATATTTTCTGGTGCCCAGGAATGGGCCATTACTGGGTCCAGCAAGGCCGTAATGACCCGGTAATTGGCCATTCCTGGGTGCCAGAAAAAAAAAATACTGACGGCTGCGTGCCTTTATTACAGGCACGGCTACCGCCAGCCTCCTAATGAGGTCCTCTGAATCCATAAGGCTTCAAAGAGCCTGAATGTTCCCACATGCTTTACAATATGTCTTGCACTACCTGCCTCTTACACACCTCAGCTGCAGACATCCCAAGCATGCTGTCTCTAATGTGTGATTTTGCAAGGCATGGCGTCTCCTAGGGTACAGCTCATGGTTGATATCACAACTAATCCCTTAAAAGTAGGATCAGCTGCCAGCCATGGGATGCATTGTTTACCAAGAGAACATAGTCGTCTGAGTAAGCAAGGTTCCATCACTAATTCTGAAAGCAACACAGGCCTCATACTCCCTCATCTGAGACATGAGGTGAATGTGCTGATTTAGGCTACATGCTCATACTCAACAACCTTCATTGAAGCAGAACCAGCGTCTTTGTTATTCCTTTGGGAAACATGCAACAGGTCTGCTGACTGCCTCAGAGCACATGTCCTGACATATTTGGGTGTTTTGATATTTTTTTCCTTTTTTATATGTAATATTTCTACAGTGAGATGACTAAATGCCCCTGGAAAATCTACACTGCATGGCTCCACTTCTAACCTTCTTATATACCTCTGGTATGGCCCATGAAACAGGAGTAGACAGTAACCGCCCATCTTGATGCAGTGGCCCACTGGTCCACAGCCTTGAAAAAGACTCATGTTGGGTCGAAAGATGTGTCGGCCGAGTGTATTACTAAATCACCAACAAATATAAAGCGACAAGACTGATCCAATTCTGTAAAATCTGTATACAATCATGCAAAGCATCATTACTTCTATGAAGCAGCGCCCTGGTGATACCGGTTCTTCAACCCAATTTCATTCTATGCCTTGCTGAGACAGAAGAGCACAGTCTTGTAAGAACACCATCACTGGCAGCAGGTTCCACTTACTTTCATATGATCAGAGCAGTGATCTGCAAATTCTATTGCTCTACCCACCCTGCACACAGTGTACTGCATTTATATATATGGACAGCTGATCCAACCCCACCCTCCCACTATGGATACGGAGAATAGGTCACAGTCGACCATGACACCAAGATAATGGCAACTCATTATTACATGCTAGTACGTTGGTGCACCTTCTAAGCACTGGTATAGAGAACCACTGTGAGGCAGATATGCAATAATTGGATTGCACCATCTTCCCTGGAACTCCATTACACAATGTGCATTCTTATCATATTTGTGTGCAGAATGTTCCGCCCAGCGCCAACCTCATTGGCCAACACACTGTTTTTAAGTACGCAATATGCATGCGCTGCCAGAAAGGTGCATACCGTTTGATACGAGCAATAAGGTGCACCAGCTGTCACTAACCAAGCAGCACACGACACAATATTTTGATAATCATACCCGGCAGCTTTACACCTCACACTTCAGGCTGAGCTATTCTTCACAGTCAAGCTCACATTGATTACTGATCTGAAGATCAGATAAAGATATCTGGCTTGCCTAGTGTCCATATATATATCTTTATTGTGCCCTGTGTCAACAGATCCTTTTTTTTTTAAATCCTCAAATAGCGAGAGTAGAAAACTCAACCACTGGGTAATGGTCGAACACCAAAAACGAATGTAAAAAGGAAGTATGGACTATCTGTTTCATCAATTTGAGTTTTCTGCACTGGAGATGCATGTTTGGCATCCAATTAGATCAGAAAAATGAATGAGTTCTGCAAAACAGTAGTGTTCGCATGCCCACATGGATAAAAATCAAGAACTGAAAAGAATAATTTCGCTGTAATTAGAAATATCCTGATTGCACAAAAGGCACTGGGTTACTAACCCATTACACTAATACACTTGTATAACCAGTTTTGCACATCATTTGACGCTCTTCTGTAGTATAATATATTGAGAATCATTAATGTTGTGAGATTTTTGATTTCTGTGAACAAAGTGTATGTTATGTTTTTTAACCGCGTTTACATATTAAAAATAAAATAATTTTATTTTTAACAATGAACAGTTGAGGACTGTTGCAACAATTTGAGCGTTCCTGGATTCTGTCCACAGGTGGCTTTCAAATTTCACATAAGAGGGAGGAGTAGTTTGAGACTCATCTCCTTTTTCATAAATGTAATGTTGGTAAGCGGCTTCACTTCAACACTACAGCTAAGTCAATGCCTAGTCTGGGATGCTGAGGGAAAACCTTATTGATATATTTTTAGGTCCAGTTCATGTTCTCTGGATGACAACCCTTATATAACACCCCTCTCTTAGAATCCCCCTGACCCCACTGAGCCAAGAAGTACGTCTGTTTTGCAAATTTAAAAGGTTTATTTGAAAAATTAAACAATATATATGTGTCACACTTTTATAAAAAAATAATATCTGATAGTACACTTAGACATATGATGTGGATCCACAATGGGTAATGTTACGGTGGTACACTTGATTACTTAGGAGTAGTATAGAGGATGAGGTAGCTGAAATGCTTTATGGTTTCAAGGAAATGCAAGGTGGAATAAATGCAGTACAGAAAATAAACTTATATGGCTTCAACAAAAGACAATGTAATCACTTTTCCCCTGGTGGCAATTCACCCCCCCCCCTATATGCAATGCAAGGAGATGGAAGTAACACACATAGACTTCGGGAATATAATCAAATACAATACGGAATTCAGTTCCCCCCCCAGCAAGCTTAGAGGAAACAGGCAGAAGTTTGAAACACAGGCCCAAAATGCTTTTAAATGTGATGGCAATGGGTGGGAAAATGTGCTAACTGATTTTAAATCCCTCTAGAGATTCAGGGTGAGTGAGAGATGCTTGTTGGTATTAGTTCAGGCTCACTTTAGCAATTCTCTATGAGTTATTACCAGGTTGCAAACAGATTTTTAACAAAGGAAAGAATGGAGCTGTTATTTTGACAAATGGAGAAATTGAGCCAAAATAGCAAATCGCAGGAGTAGGAGTAATAAAGGTAGATTTTCGGATTTAAAGTAAAACTCAAAATGACAGGTGACAGTTTGCAGCTTTAGAATGACAGATGACAGGATTACTAGGAGGCAGTTCTACATAGGTTAAAATAGTTTGGATTAGATTATTTTAACTAAGAGATTGGTTCTGCACAGTTCTGCTAGGAACTCACAATATAAATTTGAACTAGGCCTCGTCACGGATCTGTTCAACACGTCCGGCGGCGGTTCTGTCTGCTCGGCGGTTCAATCAGGCACCGGTTCTGCTCACACCGATCTGGGTCAGCTCTGCTCTGCTGGTCTAGCCTCTCTGGATACAGCGGCCTCTAGTTCTGGATACTGCTCTGCTTTCCGGTCCGGATTAAGTGGATTCTGGATGTAACACTGCGTTCTGGGTACTGGCAAAAGTTCTTGGCAAAAGAATTCAGACAGCTCGCCCGGCTGTGGAATAGTTTGCAAATGCTTTTAAGGATGCTGAGGCCTGCTGAGAAGAGTTCTCAGTTTGTGGGTTTAGGCCCTTGCTTTAAGTTCTGAAGTAAATTTCTGGTCTCTGAAGATTGATGGATGTGAAGTCTGGAGTCTCCCGGCAGAGATTCCCGCAGAAAATGGAATTGAATGTCTCTACCTGTCCCAGCGGTCTCTTTTTATGTGT
The DNA here is from genome assembly GCF_040938575.1 of Ambystoma mexicanum. Taxonomy (NCBI): domain Eukaryota; kingdom Metazoa; phylum Chordata; class Amphibia; order Caudata; family Ambystomatidae; genus Ambystoma; species Ambystoma mexicanum. Next base: position 1,401,780,320 of record NC_090922.1, read on the forward strand.
TTTGGAAGTGGGTGTGTGCGTGGCATAACTGAGCCTGCCCCTCTCTACTTGTCATTGGCCCAATTCTCCCCTCTTCCATGATTGGGGGAAGGAAATGGATTGTCATCATGATGAGGTCTGTTTATGGGTCAGAGGATCCTCCCCTAGTCAATTTGCCCACACATCTATATTGGATTCAAATACATATTTCCCAGATACACAATTTGTTGAAATTACATGTACACATTATATATTCCTTATCGTCCATGCTTGTCCGCCTCTGATCTTCCTGGGGGCTTGCATTCAAAAATGACAACATTTTGCGCTTTTTGACTGGTTTACCAATATCAGAAATTTACCAAAAATGACACACATGTGCGCAAGGCGTATGGACATTAATTGATGAAGTGTCAGATTTTTAACATGCAGACATTTGGAGTGAAACCCTATTTTCTGCTAGCAACTCCCCAGAATACACCACAGGGTCCTAATGCCTCTTAAAACGTGCACAGAAAAATCACAAGAATAATGATATTACTTATATAATTCTGACAAGTCCGCACTATGAGTTATCTATCTTTTTAAAATTATGCTCTGGCCCAGATGGGTGTGGTTTAGGTTCCAAAGCACATGGGGGAAGCTTCTGTCTGCCCCTGCCTCCAGCTCGGGTGGCTCCCAGAGGCACTTCTCCTCCCACTTCTCCCAAGAGGAAGCCACTTTACGGCCCCCCCCCCCAATATAACATTTTCCTGAGTCCATTGTTCAGTTTCCTGCAGTCCCCAGGTAATTCAATCAGAGAAGTGTCAACTCTGTTTGGTGGGGAAGCAGGATGCAGCTAGGCCTGGGAAGAGTGGCTGAGCAGGTTTCTCCTGTCGGGGGTAGTTGTCAGGCAGAATTCAGCTAAATGTCACTTTAGTTCCCAGTTTAAATCAAATTTACAATTTTTACCTATAGATTAAATAATTACTTCCTTTGTGTCATTTCAGAATATAGTTTTACATTGTATCCACCTCTTAGCAAGTCTTTCCTTAGTCTGGTTTGGGTTCCTCTGTTCAGTTTTACACAAAAGTCTGGTGGTTTTAAAACGCCGGCTTTCTGATAGTGGTGAGTACCGGTATTGCAACCATTTTTGGGATTAAGAAAATGAATTCCCCACAGTTCTGAGTTGCTTTTTGGCAATCAGCATTGCCATTCCCAATGATTTCAGGCTACTGTGTGTGTAGCCCAATGGTGGTTTTAGGCAGTGCCCTCCTGTGCTCACAACATAGGCAAAAATGGGTGGCAGCCTATTCTTCATGTTTTCCCTGTGCACTCTCTGGGGAGTTCTGGCAATCATGATGTTTTCCATGCCAGTACTGCACAGTTTTATGGTAGGGCTTGGATGCATGGGTAAAAACATCCCACAAGCCCCCCTCTTGCGATGGCCATTCTGTCCTTTCACTGATGAGACTCGCAAGATCTGGGATGTTCACCTCCTCTTCTTCCTATTCCATAGATGGCACAGTTCAGCATCTTTTCCTCCCTCCATTCGATCAATCAGTTCTCCTTGCTGGTCCTGATGGTAGGATTGGGCGGTGCCCCGGGGCCCTCGGATAGCATTCCAATTTTTAAAAACAAGATAAAATTCAGAGACAGTGGCTTACAAGCGTCATAATATTTTAGAGACTATATATGGGATATTTTAGGGTTGGAACTGAATTACTCTGGAGCGGCCCCCTCTGGTATTGCAGAGGCTCCTCCAGTTGCTGCAGCGTGTGCCTGGGATGGCAACACTTCAGCTGATTAATGTGGACCCACTTATCTTCCCCTTCCGCCAAATTACCTTTGGGGATGCAGATTTTGTAGGCCACAGGGGAGATCTTGTCTATAATTTCAAAGGGTCCCTTCCATGTAGGCAAACATTTTCGCTGTTTGGCCTGGTTCCTTTGGAAATTGTATAGATAGACCCAGTCTCCCACATCACATTCCTTCCTGGTGGTTTTCAAATCATAGTGCGTTTTCATACTCTCAGCTGATCTTTCTAGATTCCGCTGAGCATATGCAAAAGCATGTTGGAGGCGCTTCCTTAAATTCTCCACATACTCATGAGTTGTGGAGGCATTTATCAGTGTCTGCTCTTGGATCTTGTAGAGCAAATGCTGGGGAAGCACCATCTTGCGTCCGGTCATCAACTCAAATGGTGACATTTTAGTTGCAGATGAAGGGGTAGATCTAAGGGCCATTAGGACCAGAGGTAATCAGATATCCCAACTTGGCCCAGAATCTGCCACAAACTTTTTTAATATGCTCACAATGGTTCGGTTGTATCTCTCTACTGCTCCAGAAGAAGCTGGCCTGTAAGCAATGTGTAGCTTCCTTTTAACACCCAGTATCTCCCACATCTTTGCCATTACTTCGTTGGTGAAGTGGCTACCTCTGTCTGACTCAATCCTTTGAGATAGACCAAAACGGGAAAAGATGTGGTTAATCATCAGGGCAGCTGCTGTTTCTGCCTTGCAGTTTGGGGCTTGGAGACATTCCACCCACTTGGTAAACAAGCATGTAACGGTCAACATGTACTTGTTTCCTCTAGACGAGCGAATTACAGGGCCTACAAAGTCGATTTGCAAATCTGACCATGGCAGTGTCATCCCCCTCTTTTGGAGAGGCGCACGGTGTGTGAGGGATGATGGCTGAAACTGTGCACACACAAGACACCCCTTCATGTATTGGTCGAGGTCCTGCCCCATGTGTGGCCAGTATGCAATCTCTCTTAAAATCTCAAGTGTTGTGTGAATCCCCCTATGACCGGTGGTGGCCGCATCATGGGCGTGACTTAGCATTAGCTTCGGAATGAGGTAGGGACCACCCACTGATCATGGCCAGCTTGGGATTTCCTTACCAACAAACCGTCTTGGATACGGAACATTTTTGGACATTTCATCAACACGCTTAGGTCCTCTTTCCCAATGTAATCAGTTTCCGTCAGGGGAAAGTTCTCAGGGTCCCCAAGGTGTTGGTAAAACTTACCAATGATTGGATCCCCCTTCTGAGCTGTAATTAAATCAGCATCAAGGGTCTTCTTACTCCATTGGGCAGTTGAACGATCATTGTGAGCATTTGTCTGGGACCTAGTGATAGCAGTGACCTGGATTTCCCCCAACAGGGACTCTATTTCTATTAGATCCCCTTGGATGGCCTCGGTTTTGGCCAGCTGATCAGCTAAGTCATTTCCAGTTGTGTCTGGTCCCTCTACTTTGGAATGACCCTTGATCTTTTTCCAGTAGATGGTCATCCCATTTGATGTGACCAGATCATCAATATTTTGGATTAGCTTCCCATGTTTCAGGGGTTTGTTATTAGCACATAACATGCCTCTGGTTTTCCAATTAACCAGGTGCTCCACGAACCCGTTCCGTACATAATCCGAATCTGTGATTATGACCAGTTTGTGGAGTTGATGTTGGACAGCAGTGAGGATGGCCTGATGCACAGCCATCAATTCTGCTACCTGACTACTTCGGGGACCAATTTTGTATCCAGCGGGGGGTTCTGGGGACTCATTCACCCATGCATTCCCTACGCCGGCCACCAGTTCTTTCTCCCCGTTGTTGTCAACATGGTACGAGCATCCATCCACATAGACAGTGGGCATTCCCTCACACTTGTCTTCTTCAAAGATTTTGTGTGGGGAATTAAGGTATGCCTCCATGTTGTCCTTGATTTTTAGACTTTCGTCCTAGAGACAGTTTTCTCTGGCACAATCATGCAAGTCAGCCAGACCTTGCGCGAGGGGACTCTTCTTGTTTTGGCCATATCTGACCTCTACAGGAAAGCCTTGCATTGACAGAATCCAGGAAATAATTCGGGAATTACTCACATTTCGGGCCCGGATTCTGTCACTTTGGAGATATTGCATAGGCTCGTGTGGAGTCTCCACTATGATGTGTTCTTCAATGCACACACCGTTGCCAGGAGTGCCTTCTCACAATCGTTGAATTTTTCCTCCACAGAGGATAAAGTTTTGCTCGCATAGGAGATTACTTTATTGACCTTGTCATGCTTTTGGTACAATACTGCCGTCAAGCACGTTTTAGAGAACCCTGTCTCCAGGAAGAACTCCTTGTTTCTGACAGGGTAAGCTAGGCAAGGCGCTTGTGAGAGGCTTCTTTTGAGTTGTCTTACTGCCTCGGCTTGTTCTGCACCCCATTGCCACTTGACCCCCCCCTTCAGGAGATGAATCAGGGGTCTGGTGATCTCTGCGTAGCCCTCAATGAACTTTCTGCTGTAATTAGTCAGTCCAAGGAGGCTCCTTAGTTCCCGCAGAGTTGTGGGATCCTTCAGTTTCTGAAGTGCTTCCACTTTCTTTTCTTGGGGACAGAGACCCTGAGGAGTAACCTTATAACCCAAGAAATTAACACGGGTTCTACACCACTGTGCTTTCTGAAAGGAAAGTTTTGCTCCGGCGGCCCTCAACTGTGTCAGAACATAACAGATCTCCGCTATGTGTTCTTCCACAGATGAACTTTTGATGAGGAAATCATCTACATAAGCCAGGTTACCCCTCGCACCCAGGTCGGGCATGGCCTTGTGTAGGAAAATGTTGAATTCATTGCCGGAGTTGAGGTATCCGAATGGAGTCCGGGTCCATGTGTACTGTTGGTCCCCAAAGGTAAAAGCCAGTTTGTATTGGTCCTCCCTACTGACAGGCACGGTCCACTATCCATTGGTCAGGTCTATTGCTGTGAATAACTGTGCCCCCTGAATCTGGGCCAGCCCTTGGTCAATGTAGGGCAGAGGCCATCGGGAAGTATGGACGCGTTTGTTGAGCTCCCTAAGGTCGGCGCAGAGTGTCCACTGGCCGTTTGGCTTCAATATTCCCAGCACCGGATTATTGAAGGTGCTGTGGACTGGACGGATTATTCCCCGGGACTCAAGGTTCTTAATTATTTCAGTAAGGGACACCATGGATGCGAGAGGCAAACGATATTGCTTCACAAACACTTGAGTCATTCCAGGGTCTGTGGGAATTGTTGTGGTGTGGATGTCGGTGCGACCACAGTCATATGAGTCTACCGCAGAGTCACACAGGCATCAGCAAGGTTGACTCTCTCTTCCACCATCTGCCTGAAGCCTGGAAAGACTTCTGGTTTAGCTATCTCAGCGGCCTCCTCCAGCTGGGTGGAGAAGTCCCTGGTCAGAGTGCTGATTTGGACTGGAGGCTTCAGGTGGGAAAGGCAGCCCTCATGGACCTAGAAATCACCTCATCCCTCCTGAAGTCACAAGTCACATCTTCCTTACCATAAGGGCAGGAAGTGTACACCAGGAAGTTCCCCCCATGCCGGGTGAAGATCCTGTCTGGTGTTGTATTGTCCTCAGTGTCACTGTCAAAACAGTCCTTGGGGATCGGTCCTAATAGTTCATTTCCTAAATCAATGGAGAAATGTTGGTCATCAACCGCCATTCCAATGATGGTGTCTGCGGCTAGAGTAATACTCTGTAAGTCGCTGTTATCCACCTCTATTGGAATGGTGTCATGTTCTATGTTGACTAATGGTGTTGGGTTTACCCACAACCCTTGCTGTTGGAGAGAAGCATTTAGATGTATATAAGCATCAGGGTTTTTCAATTTTTGTCCTCTTTTAACTTTCACTTCCAGGGAGAATTGTCGGGTCCTTTCTGGGATGGTGACTTCCTCTTTGATCTGAATTTCAACTGCATAAGGCAGCAATTGAGCTGACCTAAATGCTTTGTCTGGATCATCAAAACCCATGGGATTACCCGCTAATCGGGACCAAGCTTTGAAGTTTATTAGGTCCAAACTAATGGCAAAGCGATTGAGAATGTCACTGCCTAAATAAAAGGCTGCAGTGACGTCTCGCACAACCCAACAATTATGGACTAGGCTCTTGTTGCCAATGGAGATTTTGAGCATACACCTGCTTGGCAGGAGATGTTTGGAATTGGGTGCTTCAAGGTCCATTTCCTATTTGTCTATCAGTTTGAATGTGGGAATGGCTGGATCTTTTGGAAGTTGGTGGCACATGGCTTCGCTGATGAAGCTCTTACCGTTGTTCACACACACTCGAGCGAGAACAGAGTCCTTCCCATCATTTACCTGAACAGGGATGAACAACTGCTCTCCAATTTGCTGAATATCAGCCAGGCACTGAGCTGATTTCACATCTTTCTGGACTATAGGAGTGGGAGTGGCTGATTGTGGATTGGTAAAGAATGTTAGGGTATTTCCTTCCAGTCTGGAATACCACCTTAAACTGGAAGGAAGGTTGATTTTCAGAAATAGAGAGGACCCTCCACCACCAGTCTGTTGTCCTACTGCTATTACTGTCACGTCTGGAATTTGGCTATTCTGGAAGTGAAATTCTACTTGGTCAGATTTTTGTTCAACCGTGTGGCATGTGCCGTTTAAACTAACATGGTTGACACTATGTTTTAATTTTATTGGTCGGCTAGTCTGGGTCCAGAGGACCTTGTTTACGCAATCTATTAGGGGTGACAACCTTCTCAGGAGGTCATTCCCTATTAAACAAGGGGTGCCCTCTGGAGTCACTACTATGACCGGGTGTTTCACCTTTTGTCGCCCAATTTTGAGGTCCAAATCTGCAGTCCCCTCGACAGGAATTTCCTTCCCGTCAAAGTTCTGCAGTTGTCCAGGAAGAGAGGTGAGAGGAATATGGTAATTCTCCCCCCTTCCTGCATTTAGTTCATCACAGGCCCTTTTGGACAGAAGGGTACCTTGGGATCCAGTGTCCACCAGTGCCGGAATTGTACCCTGCCCCTGTACTTGTACCGGGGCATAATATCTTCCCTCCTTCTCCTCAAGGGGGCACAGATAATGCACATTTCTGGACAACTGGTGGGCTAATTTTCTGGTTTTGGACATGGCGAGAGAAGAGATTTGGGCAGAATTCTGTGGAGAGTCTTGGGAATCTGAAAGAAAAAGTTGGCAACTGGAGATCAGACCCATTGTGGGTTCCCCTGGTTCCAGTTCTGGGCCACCCCCCCCTTTTTGGAGGCAGTCACCAGGATGGGTTTGAACCAGGGGATTTCGGTATTGTGGGTTCTGGGATGAGATGATGGGCGGCGGTAGCTCAGTCTCCATATCCCCCCAGTCTGGATTGGAATCCTTTGGGACCCATTTTTCTTTGGGAGGAGTTCCCCCATCTCTAAAGGAGAAGATCCTTTTCCCAGGATCCTCTGAGGATCCCTCTCCCTCAAACTTGAAGATCTGTACCTCCTCCACAAACTGGGCCTGTTTGGGTACTTTGTTTCTCCTACCGCCCCTCTGCTCCTTGGGAGGCAGGCTTTCAGGGGCAGGAGATTTTTTTTCTGGTTCCTGGTTTTCCAGGGGCTGTTTACAAGTTGGGAAGGAAGCTTCCTCCAAGGCTTTACACCCCCCTTCCCCTTGTGCCTCCTCCCTGGGAACCGGTGGGTTATCGGGGTGCTGCCCCGTCATTGTTCTGGAGCACCAGGTCCAGAGTTTGGGGCATTCTGCGGTGGCATGCTCATCTGAGGGTTCTGTTGAGCCCTCAGTATGTGACCCAGATCCTGTGCCATATTTTGGACCTGGCGCTCTAACTGGGAAACCCGCTCAGGCTGATACGGGGCTCTGTTTTCTCCCCTGGGCTGATCCCGGGAAGGGTAGCTATCCCTTCTCTGGTAGTACCCCTGGTTGGGAAGATTTTGGTACCCCTCCACCCTTGGCCTCCCCTCTCCCGGATTACGTTGTCTGGGCTCAGGGAATTGGGGAAAGAAGGATGAATGATTTTGGGGCTGGAAATTGGGTGGATAGCTGGGGAAATAGTTCTGCGCAGGATTTGTAGAATTTCGGCCCTCCTGTGGGAAGTTGGGGGGGAAGTACCCTGTGTTAGGTGCTTGGCTGGATTCCCCCCCCCTTGGGCTGGAGGAGTCCACACACAACCCAGGATGGGTCGGTTTCCCTTGTAGCGGGGACTGATATAATCAGGGGAGTGAGTGACCCCATTTGTGGGACTACCTCCTTGGCTCCCTGACTGTGACTGGCCCGAGGGCCTTCTGGGCTGGGCATTATTAGGTGCAGGTAGGTTTTTGAGGCCCCCCCATCTCCAAATCCAAAACGGGGGTGACCTTTACCTCTGCCACCTTGGCAGCAGCAGGGGTGCTGTTGGTTTTGGGGTTTTTCTGAGCATTATTTTTATTTTCGATGGGCTTCTGCAGCTCATAGATCGGGGTAGCCTGTTCAATGACCCAGTCTAAAGATCTTTTCTCATGAAAATCTCTCACGAGCTGGGTCATTATGTATTTGGGTAAGGCATGGAAAAACGAATTGATAAATTCTCTGCTATCCGTGCGCATCCTTCTGGTGGTCTGCGCAAAAGCACGCTTTCATTCTTGCACAAACTCTTGTGGGGCCTGATCCTCCCCACATTGCAGATTGTAGGCTGCCTTGCGAGCCTCTTGAGGATTTCTGTGCACAGAAAAATGTTTCAAGATGGCCGCCCTGTATGTGGACCACCTTGAATGGTTTTGGTCCTCCAGCCCTGCAAAGAAACTGGAGTATTCTGGGGAGAATGTCCATTTGACGTACTGGATGCAGCTACTGCTGTCCTTCAAATGGAAAGTATCCATCATTTGCTCATAGAGCTCCAAGTGTTCCCAAACAGAATACTTGGCGTTCTTATGATGAGGCGTGATGACACTCCTTATTGCCTTTATTTGTTTCAATGGGTCCTTAGCAAGGCCCTTTTTGCCTTATTGGCCTTTTTGGTTCGGGTCACCCTGGTCCATTCATCCTCTGACTCCGAAGCACTGCTCCCAGAGGTGCCTGTCTGATCTTCCAGGTTTTCCCAGATTCTGCGAGCCTGGGAATGGCTGGCAGAATGTGGGGACCTGGTCTCCTGTGTCCTGTAACGTTCAGAGGAGTCTTCAGATCCCTCCTTGCTGTCAGGATTTGATGGGTACCCCCCCCCACTGACCTAACTGGGCAGAGGTTTTCAGGATGCCCTTAGTGGGCCTACTCTTCTGGGGTTACCCACTAAATTGCACTGTGCTTGGGTGCCCATACCCGATGCCCGCCCCTCCATTCCTGGGTGGTACTGGCCTATGAGCCCCATACTTTTAGCTGGATAGTAATCTGCCATACCTGTGGCCCCATGCTCATGTGCGCCAGGGAACATGGGGGTGGCAGAGTCCAGGGACTGGTAGAGGTGAAGGCCTCTGGCACTAGGGCTCCTGAGGTTATGCTCTGGCATTTCCCTTTCCCAGCGAACTTCGTCTCTATCGGCCCCTGCTCCCTTTTGCAATGCAAGAGCCTGCGCTTTCAGTTCCTCAGTTAAGGCCTTACTAGACTCTATCAGTCTCTCCTTCATGGCTACCGCTTGCTGGAGCCTATCATTGTGCTGGCAGAGAGCCTCATTTTCTCTGTGCCTCCTGATTGGTCCTGGAGTACTGGGCCAGTCTCTGCTGCAGGAGGGTTACCTCCTGAATCCCATCTCTACTGGCCTGCTCCTTTCTTGCAAGAGCCTCCTCCACCCTCCTGGTGTACTCCAACAAGTTCTGGTGTTCTTTTTGGAGGTCACCCAGTCCCTGGAGGGCCAGGTGATTTTCTTCCATTTTCCTTTTTAAGTGGCAGACTTCCTGGCCTAAGGTATCCCTTTCCTGACTAAGCCTGCATCTGTGCTGCCAGGTCGTCCCTTTGCCTTTGGAAGGCACCATCTTTCTGGCGCTCCTGATCAAACTCTGCCTGGGTATCCAGGTCCTTCAGAATCAATGTATTGCTTTCCTCCTTTTCCCTATCTAGGTGGCTTTGCAGGGTGACTACCTGTTCAGCACATGCCCTATTGAAGTCTAACTGTTGCTTCCGCTTTTTCTTGCTCTGCATTAGGGAATCCAAACCTTCTTGGTACTCCTTCTGCAAGGCCAGAAATCTGGTATCCTGGTCAGCCTTTTCCTGTTGCAGCACATCCATATCCTCCTTTATTTTAGTGATGTACTGTCTGCTGTCCTTTTCTGACTCCTGGCTCCTGAGCAGCCTCTGCTCAGAAGAGTCCAGAACAGATTGGGCATTCTCTAACGCCATCCGTTGCCTATTTGCCAGACCTTGGCCTTCAGCACATTTGTCCTGCATGGCTCCCATATATAGGTACAAATATGCTGATATCCTGGCAATCTTATTATGTTCATCTTTGGCTTTAGGGGCCATATATAGTTCACTCAGGGCCACATGTAGGGGACCCTGATCTCTCCATCTATCTGACCCTGTTTCAGTGACCTGTTGCACGATTGCCTGCAACCAGACCGTTTGGTCGTGATGAGTCCACTCACCTCTCACAAATAGCTTATGTAAGAAGTGCTCTCTGGCTATTTTGATGTCTACCAGTGTCGTCATTCTGGAATTTGAGTTCCTTCCTGACTTACAGAAGTTTGTATTTTATTTTTGCAAAACAGACCGTTTCCTTAGAGCGTTCCTTTGAGGAGTGCTTTACAGCGTAACACAGCGTGGTGATCCGACCGGATGTATGTCTCCTGTCAGTTAGCACACTGTATTAATCTGCACAAATGATAGATCTAACCCAGAATCTCCGGCTACGAGCCCCCACTTTGTTAAGCGGATTCACTTCAACACTACAGCTAAGTCAATGCCTAGTCTGGGATGCTGAGGGAAACCCTTATTGATATATTTTTAGATCCAATTCATGTACTCTGGATGACAACCCTTATATAACACCCCTCTCTTAGAATTTCCCTGACCCCACTGAGCCAAGAACTAGGTCTGTTTTGCAAATTTAAAAGGTTTATTTAAAAAATTAAACAATATATATGTGTCACATTTTTATAACAAATTAATATCTGATAGTACACTTAGAGATATGATGTGGATCCACAATGGGTAATGTTACAGTGGTACACTTGATTACTTAGGAGTAGTATAGAGGATGAGGTAGCTGAAATGCTTTATGGTTTCAAGGAAATGCAAGGTGGAATAAATGCAGTACAGAAAATAAACTGATATGGCTTCAACAAAAGACAATGTAATCACTTTTCCCCTGGTGGCAATTCACCCCCCCCCTATATGCAATGCAAGGAGATGGAAGTAACACACACAGTCTTCGGGAATACAATCAAATACAATACGGAATTCAGTTCCCCCCCCCCCCCCAGCAAGCTTAGAGGAAACAGGCAGAAGTTTGAAACACAGGCCCAAAATGCTTTTAAATGTGATGGCAATGGGTGGGAACATGTGCCAACTGATTTTAATTCCCTCTAGACATTCAGGGTTCTAGGTACGTTGGAAAGCCTAGAATCACAGCTTTAAAATGAAAGTTAAACCACGTTCCTAGCCCAAACGGTTCAAGAGATACGGACGATTTAATAAAGGTAGATTTTCGGATTTAAAGTAAAACTCAAAATGACAGGTGACAGTTTGCAGCTTTAGAATGACAGATGACAGCTCGCAGATTTGGAATGACAGATGAGAGGATTACTAGGAGGCAGTTCTTCTTAGGTTAAAATGGTTTGGATTAGATTATTTTAACTAAGAGATTGGTTCTGCACAGTTCTGCTAGGTACTCACAATATAAATTTGAACTAGGCCTCGTCACGGATCTGGTCAACACGTCCGGCGGCGGTTCTGTCTGCTCGGCGGGTCAATCAGGCACCGGTTCGGCTCATAGCGATCTGGGTCAGCTCTGCTCTGCTGGTCTAGCCTCTCTGGATACAGCGGCCTCTGGTTCTGGATACTGCTCTGCTTTCCGGTCCGGATCAAGTGGATTCTGGATGTAACACTGCTTTCTGGGTACTGACAAAAGTTCTTGGCAAAATAATTCAGACAGCTCTCCCGGCAGTGGAATAGTTTTCAAATGATTTTAAGGATGCTGAGGCCTGCTGAGAAGAGTTCTCAGTTTGTGGGTTTAGGCCCTTGCTTTAAGTTCTGAAGTAAATTTCTGGTCTCTGAAGATTTATGGATGTGAAGTCTGGAGTCTCCCGGCAGAGCGTCCCGCAGAAAATGGAATTGAATGTCTCTACCTGTCCCAGCGGTCTCTTTTTATGTGTTTTGGAAGTGGGTGTGTGCGTGGCATAACTGTGCCTGCCCCTCTCTACTTGTCATTGGCCCAATTCTCCCCTCTCCCATGATTGGGGGAAGGAAATGGATTGTCATCATGATGAGGTTTGTTTATGGGTCAGAGGATCCTACCCTGGTCAATTTGACCACAAATCTATATTGGATTCAAATACATATTTCCCAGATACACAATTTGTTGAAATTACATGTACACATTATATATTCCTTATGGTCCATGCTTGTCCGCCTCTGATCTTCCTGGGGGTTTGCATTAAAAAATTACAACATTTTGCGCTTTTTGACTGGTTTACCAATATCGGACATTTATCAAAAATTACACACATGTGCGCAACGAGGATGGACATTAATTGATGAAGTGTCAGATTTTTAACATGCCGACATTCGGAGTGAGACCCTATTTATTGCTAGAAACTCCCCAGAATACACCACAGGGTCCTAACGCCTCTTAAAACGTGCACAGAAAAATCACAAGAATAATGATATTACTTATATAATTCTGACAAGTCCACACTATAAGTTATCTATCTTTTTAAAATTATGCTCTGGCCCAGATGGGTATGGTTTAGGTTCCAAAGCACATGGGGGAAGCTTCTGTCTGCCCCCGCCTCCAGCTTGGGTGGCTCCCAGAGGCACTTCTCCTCCCACTTCTCCCAAGAGGAAGCCACTTTACGCGCCCCCCAATATAACATTTTCCTGAGTCCATTGTTCAGTTTCATGCAGTCCCCAGGTAATTCAATCAGAGAGGTGTCAACTCCTTTTAGTGGGGAAGCAGGATGCAGCTAGGCCTGGGAAGAGTGGCTGAGCAGGTTTCTCCTGTCGGGGGTAGTTGTCAGGCAGAATTCAGCTAAATGTCACTTTAGTTCCCAGTTTAAATCAAACTTACAATTTGTACCTATACATTAAATAATTACATCCTTCATGTCATTTCAGAATATAGTTTTACATTGTATCCACCTCTTAGCAAGTCTTTCCTTGGTCTGGTTTGGGTTCCTCTGTTCAGTTTTACACAAAAGTCTGGTGGTTTTAAAACGCCGGCTTTCTGATAGTGGTGAGTACCGGTACTGCAACCATTTTTGGGATTAAGAAAATTAATTCCCCACAGTTCTGAGTTGCTTTTTGGCAATCAGCATTGCCATTCCCAATGGTTTCAGGCTACTGTGTGAGTAGCCCAATGGTGGTTTTAGGCAGTGACCTCCTGTGCTCACAACATAGGCAAAAATGGGTGGCAGCCTATTCTTCATGTTTTCCCTGTGCACTCTCTGGGGAGTTCTGGCCATAATGATGTTTTCCATGCCAGTACTGCACAGTTTTATGGTAGGGCTTGGATGCATGGGTAAAAACATCCCACAAGCCCCCCCTCTTGCGATGGCCATTCTGTCCTTTCACGGATGGAACTCCAAGATCTGGGATGTTCGCCTCCTCTTCTTCCAATTCCATAGATGGCACAGTTCAGCATCTTTTCCTCCCTCCAGTCGATCAATCAGTTCTCCTAGCTGGTCCTGATGGGAGGATTGGGCGGTACCACAGGGCCCTCGGATCTTCGCTCCCGGTCCCCAGGTCACCTTCCGTGGTCAGTCTCCATGTTTTCTTTCTCCTAGGACGACAAAGGAAAGCGGCAATACCTATTCATAGACATTTCTCCCCCACTATTGATATAGTGGGGCGACATATGCATTTTATACTTTAATAGACATAGCATTCCAATTTTTAAAAACAAGATAAAATTCAGAGACAGTGGCTTACAAGCGTCATAATATTTTAGAGACTATATATGGGATATTTTAGGGTTGGAACTGAATTACTCTGGAGCGGCCCCCTCTGGTATTGCAGAGGCTCCTCCAGTTGCTGCAGAGTGTGCCTGGGATGGCAACACTTCAGCTGATTAATGTGGACCCACTTATCTTCCCCTTCTGCCAAATTACCTTTGGGGATGCAGATTTTGTAGGCCACAGGGGAGATCTTGTCTATAATTTCAAAGGGTCCCTTCCATGTAGGCAAACATTTTCGCTGTTTGGCCTGGTTCCTTTGGAAATTGTATAGATAGACCCGGTCTCCCACATCACATTCCTTCCTGGTGGTTTTCAAATCATAGTGCGTTTTCATACTCTCAGCTGATCTTTCTAGATTCCGCTGAGCATACTCAAAAGCATGTTGGAGGTGTTTCCTTAAATTCTCCACATACTCATGAGTTGTGGAGGCATTTATCAGTGTCTGCTCTTGCATCCTGTAGAGCAAATGCTGGGGAAGCACCATCTTGCGTCGGGTCATCAACTCAAATGGTGACATTTTAGTTGCAGATGAAGGGGTAGATCTAATGGCCATTAGGACCAGAGGTAATCGGCTATCCCAACTTGGCCCAGAATCTGCCACAAACTTTTTTAATATGCTCACAATGGTTCGGTTGTATCTCTCCACTGCTCCAGAAGAAGCTGGCCTGTAAGCAATGTGTAGCTTCCTTTTAACCCCCAGTATCTCCCACATCTCTGCCATTACTTCGCTGGTGAAGTGGCTACCTCTGTCTGACTCAATCCTTTGAGGTAGACCAAAACGGGAAAAGATGTGGTTAATCATCAGGGCAGCTGCTGTTTCTGCCTTGCAGTTTGGGGCTGGGAGACATTCCACCCACTTGGTAAACAAGCATGTAACGGTCAACATGTACTTGTTTCCCTAGACGAGCAAATTACAGGGCCTACAAAGTCGATTTGCAAATCTGACCATGGCAGTGTCATCCCCCTCTTTTGGAGAGGCGCACGGTGTGTGAGGGATGATGGCTGAAACTGTGCACACACAAGACACCCCTTCAAGTATTGGTCAAGGTCCTGCCCCATGTGTGGCCAGTATGCAATCTCTCTTAAGATCTCAAGTGTTGTGTGAAACCCCCTATGACCGGTGGTGGCCGCATCATGGGCGTGACTTAGCATCAGGCTTCGGAATGAGGTAGGGACCACCCACTGATCATGGCCAGCTTGGGATTTCCTTACCAACAAACCATCTTGGATTCGGATCATTTTTTTACATTTCATCAACACTCTTAGGTCCTCTTTCCCAATGTAATCAGTATCCGTCAGGGGAAAGTTCTCAGGGTCCTCAAGGTGTTGGTAAAACTTACCAATGATTGGATGCCCCTTCTGAGCTGTAATGAAATCAGCATCAGGGGTCTTCTTACTCCATTGGGCAGGTGAAAGATCATTGTGAGCATTTGTCTGGGACCTAGTGATAGCAGTGACCTGGATTTCCCCCAACAGGGAATCCCCTTGGATGGCCCCGGTTTTGGCCAGCTGATCAGCTAAGTCATTTCCAGTTTTGTCTGGTCCCTCTACTTTGGAATGACCCTTGATCTTTTTCCAGTAGATGGTCATCCCATTCGATGTGACCAGATCATCAATATTTTGGATTAGCTTCCCATGTTTCAGGGGTTTGTTATTAGCACATAACATGCCTCTGGTTTTCCAATTAACCAGGTGGTCCACGAACCCGTTCCGTACATAATCCGAATCTGTGATTATGACCAGTTTGTGGAGTTGATGTTGGACAGCAGTGAGGATGGCCTGATGCACAGCCATCAATTCTGCCACCTGACTACTTCGGCGACCAATTTTGTATCCAGCGGGGGGTTCTGGGGACTCATTCACCCATGCATTCCCTATGCCGGCCACCAGTTCTTTCTCCCCGTTGTTGTCAACATGGTACGAGCATCCATCCACATAGACAGTGGGCATTCCCTCACACTTGTCTTCTTCAAAGATTTTGTGTGGGGAATTAAGGTATGCCTCCATGTTGTCCTTGATTTTTTGACTTTCGTCCTCGAGACAGTTTTCTCTGGCACAATCATGCAAGTCAGCCAGACCTTGCGCGAGGGGACTCTTCTTGTTTTGGCCATATCTGACCTCTACAGGAAAGCCTTGCATTGACAGAATCCAGGAAGTAATTCGGGAATTACTCACATTTCCGGCCCGGATTCTGTCACTTTGGAGATGTTGCATAGGCTCGTGTGGAGTCTCCACTATGATGTGTTCGCCCTGGATAAACGGGTGGTAATTCTTCAATGCCCACACTGTTGCCAGGAGTGCCTTCTCACAATCGTTGAATTTTTCCTCCACAAAGGATAAAGTTTTGCTCGCATAGGAGATTACTTTATTGACCTTGTCATGCTTTTGGTACAATACTGCCGTCAAGCACGTATTAGAGAACCCTGTCTCCAGGAAGAACTCCTTGTTTCTGACAGGGTAAGCTAGGCAAGGCGCTTGTGAGAGGCTTCTTTTGAGTTGTCTTACTGCCTCGGCTTGTTCTGCACCCCATTGCCACTTGACCCCCCCCCCTTTCAGGAGATGAATCAGGGGTCTGGTGATCTCTGCGTAGCCCTCAATAAACTTTCTGCTGTAATTAGTCAGTCCAAGGAGGCTCCTTAGTTCCCGCAGAGTTGTGGGATCCTTCAGTTTCTGAAGTGCTTCCACTTTCTTTTCTTGGGGACAGAGACCCTGAGGAGTAACCTCATACCCCAAGAAATTAACACGGGTTCTACACCACTGTGCTTTCTGAAAGGAAAGTTTTGCTCCAGCGGCCCTCAACTGTGTCAGAACATAACAGATCTCCGTTATGTGTTCTTCCACAGATTAACTTTTGATGAGGACATCATCTACATAAGCCAGGTTACCCCTCGCACCCAGGTCGGGCATGGCCTTGTGTAGGAAAATGTTGAATTCATTGCCTGAGTTGAGGTATCTGAATGGAGTCCGGGTCCATGTGTACTGTTAGCCCCCAAAGGTAAAAGCCAGTTTGTATTGGTCCTCCCTACTGACAGGCACAGTCCAGTATCCATTGGTCAGGTCTATTGCTGTGAATACCTGTGCCCCTGAATCTGGGCCAGCCCTTGGTCAATGTATGGCAGAGGCCATCGGGAAGTATGGACGCATTTGTTGAGCTGCCTAAACGCAGCGCAGAGTCTCCACTGGCCGTTTGGCTTCAATATTCCCAGCACCAGATTATTGAAGGTGCTGTGGACTGGACGGATTATTCCCTGGGACTCAAGGTTCTTATTTATTTCTGTAAGGGACTCCATGGATGCGAGAAGCAAACGATATTGCTTCACAAACACTGGAGTCATTCCAGGGTCCGTGGGAATTGTTGTGGTGTGGATGTCGGTGCGACCACAGTCATATGAGTCTACCGCAAAGAGATCTTGGAAATCCAAGAAAACTTGTTTCAACTTTTGCTTCTGTTCCAGAGTCACACAGGCATCAGCTAGGTTGACTCTCTCTTCCACTATCTGCCTGAAGCCTGGAAAGATTTCTGGTTTATCTATCTCAGCGGCCTCCTCCAGCTGGGTGGAGAAGTCCCTGGTCAGAGTGCTGATTTGGACTGGAGGCTTCAGGTGGGAAAGGCAGCCCTCATGGACCTGTAAAATCACCTCATCTCTCCTGAAGTCACAAGTCACATCTTCCTTACCATAAGGGCAGGAAGTGTACACCAGGAAGTTCCCCCCATGCCGGGTGAAGATCCTGTCGGGTGTTGTATTGTCCTCAGTGTCACTGTCAAAACAGTCCTTGGGGATCGGTCCTAACAGTTAATTTCCTAAATCAATGGAGAAATGTTGGTCATCAACCGCCATTCCAATGATGGTGCCTGCGGCTAGAGTAATACTCTGTAAGTCGCTGTTATCCACCTCTATTGGAATGGTGTCATGTTCTAATGGTGTTGGGTTTACCCACAACCCTTGCTGTTGGAGAGAAGCATTTAGATGTATATAAGCATCAGGGTTTTTCAATTTTTGTCCTCTTTTAACTTTCACTTCCAGGGAGATTTGTCGGGTCCTTTCTGGGATGGTGACTTCCTCTTTGATCTGAATTTCAACTGCATAAGGTAGCAATTGAGCTGACCTAAATGCTTTTTCTGGCTCATCAAAGCCCATGGGATTACCCGCTAATCGGGACCAAGCTTTGAAGTTTATTAGGTCCAAACTAATGGCAAAGCGATTGAGAATGTCACTGCCTAAGTAAAAGGCGGCAGTGACGTCTCGCACAACCCAACAATTATGGACTATGCTCTTAATAATAATTTGGCATTTATATAGCGCTACGAATCCTCAGGTATCTGAGCGCTGCTTATTATTACCCACGGTGTGTGGTGCTCATTTATCGATCTCGGAAGGATGAAACGCTGAGTTTGGCGCTGCCGGGATTCGAACCTGCGTTCGCAGGCTCTGCACTGATGTCAAAGCGAGCGCTCTACTCGCTGTGCCACTTGACCGGCTTGTTGCCAATGGAGATTTTGAGCATACACCTGCTTGGCAGGAGATGTTTGGAATTGGGTGCTTGCAGGTCCATTTCCCATTTGTCTATCAGTTTGAATGTGGAAATGGCTGGATCTTTTGGGAGTTGGCGGAACATGGCTTCGCTGATGAAGCTCTTACCGTTGTTCACACACACTCGAGCGAGAACAGAGTCCTTCCCATCATTTACCTGAACAGGGATGAACAACTGCTCTCCAATTTGCTGAATATCAGCCAGGCTCTGAGCTGATTTCACATCTTTCTGGACTATAGGAGTGGGAGTGGCTGATTGTGGATTGGTAAAGAATTTTAGGGTATTTCCTTCCAGTGTGGAATACCACCTTAAACTGGAAGGAAGGTTGATTTTCAGAAATAGAGAGGACCCTCCTCCACCAGTCTGTTGTCCTACTGCTATTACTGTCACATCTGGAATTAGGCTATTCTGGAAGTGAAATTCTACTTGGTCAGATTTTTGTTCAACCATGTGGCATGTGCCGTTTAAACTAACATGGTTGACACTCTGTTTTAATTTTATTGGTCGGCTAGTCTGGGTCCAGAGGACCTTGTTTACGCAATCTATTAGGGGTGACAACCTTCTCAGGAGGTCATTCCCTATTAAACAAGGGGTGCCCTCTGGAGTCACTACTATGACCGGGTGTTTCACCTTGTGTCGCCCAATTTTGAGGTCCAAATCTGCAGTCCCCTCGACAGGAATTTCCTTCCCGTCAAAGTTCTGCAGTTGTCCAGGAAGAGAGGTGAGAGGAATACAGTAATTCTCCCCCCTTCCTGCATTTAGTTCATCACAGGCCCTTTTGGACAGAAGGGTAGCTTGGGATCCAGTGTCCACCAGTGCCGGAATTGTACCCTGCCCCTGTACTTGTACCGGGGCATAATATCTTCCCTCCTTCTCCTCATGGGGGCACAGATAATGCACATTTCTGGACAACTGGTGGGCTAATTTTCTGGTTTTGGACATGGCGAGAGAAGAGATTTGGTCAGAATTCTGTGGAGAGTCTTGGGAATCTGAAAGAAAAAGTTGGCAACTGGAGATCAGAGCCATTGTGGGTTCCCCTGGTTCCAGTTCTGGGCGACCCCCCACCCCCTTTTTGGAGGCAGTCACCAGGATGGGTTTGAACCAGGGGATTTCAGTATTGTGGGTTCTGGGATGAGATGATGGGCGGCGGTAGCTCAGTCTCCATATCTCCCCAGTCTGGATTGGAATCCTTTGGGACCCATTTTTCTTTGGAAGGAGTTCCCCCATCTCTAAAGGAGAAGATCCTTTTCCCAGGATCCTCTGAGGATCCCTCTCCCTCAAATTTGAAGATCTGTACCTCCTCCACAAACTGGGTCTGTTTGGGTACTTTGTTTCTCCTACCCCCCCTCTGCTCCTTGGGAGGCAGGCTTTCAGGGGCAGGAGATTTTGTTTCCGGTTCCTGGTTTTCCAGGGGCTGTTTACAAGTTGGGAAGGAAGCTTCCTCCAAGGCTTTACACCCCCCTTCCCCTTGTGCCTCCTCCCTGGGAACCGGTGGGTTATCGGGGTGCAGCCCCTGTCATTGTTCTGGAGCACCAGGTCCAGAGTTTGGGGCATTTTGCGGTGGCATGCTCATCTGAGGGTTCTGTTGAGCCCTCAGTATGTGACCCAGATCCCGTGCCATATTTTGGACCTGGCGCTCTAACTGGGAAACCCGCTCAGGCTGATACGGGGCTCTATTTTCTCCCCTGGGCTGATCCCGGGAAAGGTAGCTATCCCTTCTCTGGTAGTACCCCTGGTTGGGAAGATTTTGGTACCCCTCCACCCTTGGCCTCCCCTCTCCCGGATTAGGTTGTCGGGGCTCAGGGAATTGGGGAAAGAAGGATGGATGATTGTGGGGCTGGAAATTGGGTGGATACCCGGGGAAATAGTTCTGCCCAGGATTTGTGAATTTCTGCCCTCCTGTGGGAAGTTGGGAGGGAAGTTCCCTGGGTTAGGTGCTTGGCTGGATTCCCCCCCTTAGGCTGGAGGAGTCCACACATAACCCAGGATGGTTTGGTTTCCCTTGTAGCAGGGACTGATATAATCAGGGGAGTGAGTGACCCCATTTGTGGGACTACCTCCTTGGCTCTCTGTCTGTGACTGGCCCTAGGACCTTCTGGGCTGGGCATTATTAGGTGCAGGTAGGTTTTTAGGCCCCCCCATCTCCAAATCCAAAACGGGGGTGACCTTTACCTCTGCCACCTTGGCAGCAGCAGGGGTGCTGTTGGTTTTGGGGGTTTTCTGCGCATTATTTTCATTTTCGATGGGCTTCTGCACCTCATAGATCCAGGTAGCCTGTTCAATGACCCAGTCTAAAGATCTTTTCTCATGAAAATCTCTCACGAGCTGGGTCATTATGTATTTGGGTAAGGCATGGAAAAACGTATTGATAAATTCTCTGCTATCCGTGCGCACCCTTCTGGTGGTCTGCGCAAAAGCACACTTTCATTCTTGCACAAACTCTTGTGGGGCCTGATCCTCACCACATTGCAGATTGTAGGCTGCCTTGCGAGCCTCTTGAGGATTTCTGTGCACAGAAAAATGTTTCAAGATGGCCGCCCTGTATTTGGACCACCTTGAATGGTTTTGGTCCTCCAGCCCTGCAAAGAAACTGGAGTATTCTGGGGAGAATGTCCATTTGACGTACTGGATGCAGCTACTTCTGTCCTTCAAATGGAAAGTCTCCATCATTTGCTCATAGAGCTCCAAGTGTTCCCAAACAGAATACTTGGCGTTCTTATGATAAGGCGTGATGACACTCCTTATTGCCTTTATTTGTTTCAATGGGTCCTTAAACAAGGCCCTTTTTGCCTTATTGGCCTTTTTGGTTCAGGTCACCCTGGTCCATTCATCCTCTGACTCCGAAGCACTGCTCCCAGCGGTGCCCATCTGATCTTCCAGGTTTTCCCGGATTCTGCGAGCCTGGGAATGGCTGGCAGAATGTGGGGACCTGGTCTCCTGTGTCCTGCAACTCTCAGAGGAGTCTTCAGATCCCTCCTTGCTGCCAGGATTTGATGGGTACCCCCCCCCCACTGACCTAACTGGGCAGAGGTTTTCAGGATGCCCTTAGTGGGCCTACTCTCCTGGGGTTCCCCACTAAATTGCACTGTGCTTGGGTGCCCATACCCAGATGCCCGCCCCTCCATTCCTGGGTGGTACAGGCCTATGAGCCCCATACTTTTAGCTGGATAGTAATCTGCCATCCCTGTGGCCCCGTGCTCATGTGCGCCAGGGAACATGGGGGTGGCAGAGTCCAGGGACTGGTAGAGTTGAAGGCCTTCGGCACTAGGGCTCCTGAGGTTATGCTCAGGCATTTCCCTTTCCCAGCGAACTTCGTCTCTATCAGCCCCTGCTCCCTTTTGCAATGCAAGAGCCTGCGCTTTCAGTTCCTCAGTTAAGGCCTTACTAGACTCTATCAGTCTCTCCTTCATGGCTACCTGTTGCTGGAGCCTATCATTGTGCTGGCAGAGAGCCTCATTCTCTCTGTGAGCCTCCTGATTGGTCCTGGAGTACTGGGCCAGTCTCTGCTGCAGGAGGGTTACCTCCTGAGTCCCATCCCTACTGGCCTGCTCCTTTCTTGCCAGAGCCTCATCCACCCTCCTGGTGTGCTCTAACAAGTTCTGGTGTTCTTTTTGGAGGTTACCCAGTCCCTGGAGGGCCAGGTGATTTTCTTCCATTTTCCTTTTTAAGTGGCAGACTTCCTGGCCTAAGGTATCCCTTTCCTGACTAAGAGCCTGCATCTGTGCTGCCAGGTCGTCCCTTTGCCTTTGGAAGGCACCAGCTTTCTGGTGCTCCTGATCAAACTCTGCCTGGGTATCCAGGTCCTTCAGAATCAATTTATTGCTTTCCTCTTTTTCCCTATCTAGGTGGCTTTGCAGGGTGACTACCTGCTCAGCACATGCCCTATTGAAGTCTAACTGTTGCTCCAGCTTTTTCTGGCTCTGCATTAGGGAGTCCAAACCTTCTTGGTACTCCTTCTGCAAGGCCAGAAATCTGGTATCCTGGTCAGCCCTTTCCTGTTGCAGCACATCCATATCCTCCTTTATTTTAGTGAAGTACTGTCTGCTGTCCTTTTCTGACTCCTGGCTCCTGAGAGCAGATCAGATTGGGCCTTCTCTAACGCCATCCGTTGCCTATTTGCCAGATCTTGGCCTTCAGCACATTTGTCCTGCATGGCTCCCATATATAGGTACTAATATGCCGCTATCCTGGCAATCTTATTATGTTCATCTTTGGCTTTAGGGGCCATATATAGTTCACTCAGGGCCACATGTAGGGGACCCTGATCTCTCCATGTATCTGACCCTGTTTCAGTGACCTGTTGCACGATTGCCTGCAACCAGACCGTTTGGTCGTGAGGAGTCCACTCACCTCTCACAAATAGCTTATGTAAGAAGTGCTCTCTGGCTATTTTGATGTCTATCAGTGTCGTCATTCTGGAATTTGAGTTCGTTCCTGACTTACAGAAGTTTGTATTTTATTTTTGCAAAACAGACCGTTTCCTTAGAGCTTTCCTTTGAGGAGTGCTTTGCAGCGTAACACAGCGTGGTGATCCGACCGGATGTATGTCTCCTGTCAGTTAGAACACTGTATTAATCTGCACAAGTGATAGATCTATCCCAGAATCTCCGGCTACGAGCCCCCACTTTGTTAAGCGGCTTCACTTCAACACTACAGCTAAGTCAATGCCTAGTCTGGGATGCTGAGGGAAACCCTTATTGATATATTTTTATGTCCAATTCATGGACTCTGGATGACAACCCTTATATAACACCCCTCTCTTAGAATCCCCCTGACCCCACTGAGCCAAGAAGAAGGTCTGTTTTGCAAATTTAAAAGGTTTATTTGAAAAATTAAACAATATATATGTGTCACACTTTTATAACAAATTAATATCTGATAGTACACTTAGACATATGATGAGGATCCACAATGGGTAATGTTACAGTGGTACACTTGATTACTTAGGAGTAGTATAGAGGATGAGGTAGCTGAAATGCTTTATGGTTTCAAGGAAATGCAAGGTGGAATAAATGCAGTACAGAAAATAAACTGATATGGCTTCAACAAAAGACAATGTATTCACTTTTGCCCTGGTGGCAATTCACCCCCTCCCCTATATGCAATGCAAGGAGATGGAAGTAACACACACAGTCTTCGGGAATACAATCAAATACAATACGGAATTCAGTTCCCCCCCCAGCAAGCTTAGAGGAAACAGGCAGAAGTTTGAAACACAGGCCCAAAATGCTTTTAAATGTGATGGCAATGGGTGGGAAAATGTGCTAAGTGATTTTAATTCCCTCTAGAGATTCAGGGTGAGTGAGAGATGCTTGTTGGTATTAGTTCAGGCTCACTTTAGCAATTCTCTATGGGTTATTAAAAGGTTGCAAACGGATTTTTAACAAAGGAAAGAATGGAGCTGCTATTTTGACAAGTGGAGAAATTGAGCCAAAATCGCAAATCGCGGTAAATTTCGTAATTGGGAATAGGAAGTCGGTTCTATGTTCGTTGGAAAGCCTAGAATCACAGCTTTAAAATGAAAGTTAAACCACGTTCCTAGCCCAAACGGTTCAAGAGATACGGACGATTTAATAAAGGTAGATTTTCGGATTTAAAGTAAAACTCAAAATTACAGGTGACAGTTTGCAGCTTTAGAATGACAGATGACAGCTCACAGCTTTAGAATGACAGATGACAGGATTACTAGGAGGCAGTTCTACTTAGGTTAAAATAGTTTGGATTAGATTATTTTAACTAAGAGATTGGTTCTGCACAGTTCTGCTAGGTACTCACAATATAAATTTGAACTAGGCCTCGTCACAGATCTGGTCAACATGTCCGGCGGCGGTTCTGTCTGCTCGGCGGGTCAATCAGGCACCGGTTCTGCTCATAGTGATCTGGGTCAGCTCTGCTCTGCTGGTCTAGCCTCTCTGGATAAAGCGGCCTCTGGTTCTGGATACTGCTCTGCTTTCCGGTCCGGATCAAGTGGATTCTGGATGTAACACTGTTTTCTGGGTACTGGCAAAAGTTCTTGGCAAAATAATTCAGACAGCTCGCCCGGCTGTGGAATAGTTTTCAAATGATTTTAAGGATGCTGAGGCCTGCTGAGAAGAGTTCTCAGTTTGTGGGTTTAGGCCATTGCTTTAAGTTCTGAAGTAAATTTCTGGTCTCTGAAGATTGATGGATGTGAAGTCTGGAGTCTCCCGGCAGAGCGTCCCGCAGAAAATGGAATTGAATGTCTCTACCTGTCCCAGCGGTCTCTTTTAATGTGTTTTGGAAGTGGGTGTTTGCGTGGCATAACTGAGCCTGCCCCTCTCTACTTGTCATTGGCCCAATTCTCCCCTCTCCCATGATTGGGGGAAGGAAATGGATTGTCATCATGATGAGGTCTGTTTATGGGTCAGAGGATCCTCCCCATGTCAATTTGCCCACAAATCTATATTGGATTCAAATACATATTTCCCAGATACACAATTTGTTGAAATTACATGTACACATTATATATTCCTTATGGTCCATGCTTGTCCGCCTCTGATCTTCCTGGGGGCTTGCATTAAAAAATGACAACATTTTGCGCTTTTTGACTGGTTTACCAATATCGGACATTTACCAAAAAGTACACACATGTGCGCAAGGAGTATGGACATTAATTGATGAAGTGTCAGATTTTTAACATGCAGACATTTGGAGTGAGACCCTATTTTCCGCTAGCAACCCCCCAGAATACACCACACGTTTAACGCCTCTTAAAACGTGCACAGAAAAATCACAAGAATAATGATATTACTTATATAATTCTGACAAGCACGCACTATGAGTTATCTATCTTTTTAAAATTATGCTTTGGCCCAGATGGGTGTGGTTTAGGTTCCAAAGCACATGGAGGAAGCTTCTGTCTGCCCCCGCCTCCAGCTCGGGTGGCTCCCAGAGGCACTTCTCCTCCCACTTCTCCGAAGAGGAAGCCACTTTACGGCTCCCCCAATATAACATTTGCCTGAGTCCATTGTTCAGTTTCCTGCAGTCCCCAGGTAATTCAATCAGAGAGGTGTCAACTCTTTTTGGTGGGGAAGCAGGATGCAGCTAGGCCTGGGAAGATTGGCTGAGCAGGTTTCTCCTGTCGGGGGTAGTTGTCAGGCAGAATTCAGCTAAATGTCACTTTAGTTCCCAGTTTAAATCAAACTTACAATTTTTACCTATACATTAAATAATTACTTCCTTCAAGTCATTTCAGAATATAATTTTACATTGTATCCACCTCTTAGCAAGTCTTTCCTTGGTCTGGCTTGGGTTCCTCTGTTCAGTTTTACACAAAAGTCTGGTGGTTTTAAAACGCCGGCTTTCTGATAGTGGTGAGTACCGGTATTGCAACCATTTTTGGGATTAAGAAAATGAATTCCCCACAGTTCTGAGTTGCTTTTTGGCAATCAGCATTGCCATTCCCAATGGTTTCAGGCTACTGTGTGTGTAGCCCAATGGTGGTTTTAGGCAGTGCCCTCCTGTGCTCACAACATAGGCAAAAATGGATGGCAGCCTATTCTTCATGTTTTCCCTGTGCACTCTCTGGGGAGTTCTGGCTATCATGATGTTTTCCATGCCAGTACTGCACAGTTTTATGGTAGGGCTTGGATGCATGGGTAAAAACATCCCACAATGTTTCCCAAAGTCAGAGTCAAGCCCCCTGATTACAAACAATAGGGGATGATCCATCTTGCTGAATTTGTTTTAATTATGTAACGAGCTGAAACATCGTGAAATTCAGCCATATTATCATCAATGAACATCGTTTACACGAACAAAATCACGTGATAAAACTGAGATGCAGAGATATCAGTGGTAAAGAGGCTTGCATTCATCACTGCATGATTGCCTGTGTCCATCCAAACCATTAACAGCTCTTCATTCTATGTGACATAAAGAGGAAGGACTCTCTGAACTTATATATTAACATAGATAGCAAAGGCAACTTTAAAAACATTTACCAATATCACTGCGGGAATAATAATATGCACAAGGAGAAATTAAATCATCAAATTAGTTTGTCATGTTGTATTTTCATGAATGTAAAAAAGATATTTCAATTTAATGACTTAGGAATATTTAGGATCATACACATTTTGTATATGTCAGCATCCTTTTAGGATTCACTGCTAATTTGAGATTCATGCCCACCAATTTGAATCTGTTGGGGCTTCTTTTTTACCCACCATCACTTGTGGTTTTCCAAAACGAATATTAAAACATGAAAATGATAATCATAAATAGTATGTATTACTTATTTCTACTTAATTGCATGAAAACAATTTTTCCATAACTTAAAGGAAATACACATTTTTGAATTCCTATATCACATTTATGCAGTCAGAAACGCTGTTAGTTTACATAGGGAAGTGTAGGACTGTCTAAAAAACAATGCATGTTTTTGATCAGCACACCAAAAACAAAACAATCCCTCAGTCCTTCTTTTAAGAGAATCTTTTTTGGCTAAAGCCTTTATCACTTTCGAAGTTCGCCAATGTAAAACTCATAATTACCAGCAGGAGATCAGCTTAACCCCTTTCCTCTAGATATGCTTCTGAGTACACTGTGGGCTCTGATATTTGACACCAATTGAGTTGTTGCTGTGACAAGGATTGTGGATCAGGGTGGAGGCGTAGCCTTGATCCTGCTCAACCTCTCTGCCGCATAGGACACCGTTGACCATGCCATCTTAATCGAGAGGTTGTCATCGGCGGGCATCTTCGGCACTGTCCTGGACTGGTTTCTGTCATTTCTTTTTGTTCGCCCTCAGTCTCTCTTCATTCCTTCTTTCATTTCACCCCCTATGTCCCTCAATTGTGGTGTACCTCATGGAGCTGCTCATTCCCCTCTTCTTTTCAACATTTATATTCAGCCTCTTTTTAAACTGATTCACTCTTTTGGTTTTCGATGTTACTCATACGCGGTTGACATTCAGATCTTGATGTGGCTTGATCTTTCCCTCCCCGCTACTGCTGAGCATTGTCGTTCTTGCTTGTCTGCCATTGATCGTTGGATGGGAAACAACTGGCTTCACCCTTTCTGGCCTTCTGAACTTGCCCTCGGCAGTGGTTAATGACCTGGGTGTGAAGCTCTCGGACCCTCTGTCTGTGCAGGCCCAGGTGAGCGTGGTGTGCCAGTCTGTCCGTTTCCAACTGTGAATCCCCCCCAGCTTCATCCTATGGTAGTATTGCAATTCCCTTTATCTTGCACAACATGCTCACCTCCTACATAGTTTACAAATCCTTCAAAACTCTGTGGCTAGGTTGGCAACTGGTGCCTCCCGCTACTCATCCATTTCTCCCATCTTGAACTCCCTTTACTGGCTGTCAATGTCTAAACAGATCCTGTTCAAGGCCCTGTGTATTGTAAATCGACCTTCTATAAAATTGGGCCTGAATATCTTCAAGCTATATTTTGTCAGTATTCTCCCTCTCGTCCTCTGCGCTCTGCTGCTGCCCTGTGTATCCATGTCCCACATTTAAAGTACTTGCGGGTGAGAGCCGTTCCTTTTCAGTTGCTGCTGCGCAGCTGTTCAACTCCATTCCGCTGTCCCTTCATTTGATCTCTGATCATCTGCATTCCGGCATGCCCTGAAGAACCTTTCTGTTTTCAGTCTGAGTCCAGCCTTGTTTTCCTAGATTCAATTGCAGCCCTGCTCTCTCAGCACCGTAAAATGCCCTAGTTGGTGAAGGTTGTGCTTTAGAAGTGTTTTTAACATAACATAACATAACATAACATGGGAAGGACTTCATCACTTCTCATTATTGTCAGAGGTCAAGAATCCACAATAAAAATAAGTGTGACAAAGCACTTTTCATGTAGATTGAACTAGAATGAGACATGTTGGATACTGCAGCAGTACTCCCACTTCAATAGTCTTTTATCAATCGGAGTAGTACTGAATGGATGCACCATTAAATTGATTCCGTAAATGGAAAGGCTGATTCAGAATTGTAACTATTTCCTACACAGCATTGCTTGTATCTACAAGTATATTCATAACTAGAAGGTGTTTAACCTAGTCTAGCCTTTCTCATCCCATTAACTACTGACTGCTATCTCCCCATTTGATCCTGAGTTCCATCTTTGTTTTGTGTTCCAACTTCCCCCTATGAGGACCTTTGAGGGAATTTGGTGAAGGCTGTGGTGCTGCCCCACTGCCATTACTTGATATTTAACAGATCATATGCACACCTGATCATAATTAAAATTGCTGAATTCAGAATGGAGTATTCCACGGGCCATGCCAAATGTAAGGGTGTGGCCGACAACTCTATACTTGGATAATAGGCCAGGAAAAATGTGGCTGTGTATACAAAACATTATTGGAATATTATGCTTTACTTGCAGCAGTCTCTCTCTCTCTCTCTCTTGTCTCATTATCACTGGAAATCCCCAAACCATGCTTTAAAACATAAGACTTGTTATTAGTTAAATATATATACAACAGGCCTAATTGCGAGTTTAGCAATTATTTTATGATAATTCTGTGGAAATTCCATCAAAATCAATCACTGTTAACCAATATTCGGTCCCTTGAATGTATTGCAGGCTTACAAGTGGGGTTTAACAGTGGTATGATTCCACATATTTGTAGACCATGGGACCTCATTGGGGTCCTAGGCACATACCACGATATTGACCATGGGTGTTATTTTCACCTGCAGTAAATCCACCAATTTTTGTCCTTGAAATGTCCTAAACTATAATTGAGTGGTGCTGTAAAAATTGAATTATTGCCATTTTTTACCACACCACGAAAGTCACAGATGGCACAATCTCATTTTGACCCTGCCGGTATCCTGGAGGTAGAGCTGCTAGGATACCAGCAAAAGCTGTTACGGTCCGACTGCAATCCCACAGCATTACGAGTGCTGACGGTGCAGTGTAAATCCCGATTCGTGGAGTCCCATTGGACTACATGAGGGGATTTTCCATCATTACCGCCACCGGCATTGACAGTGGTGGTTATGAGGGCTTTTATTGCCAGTTGGGCACCTGGGTTACCTCCAGCTTTTAGCCGGAGGTAATCCAAGGTGGCCCACCAGCAAACCCATAGTCTGGCAGTCCGGTAAAGTCCTGATATCTGCGGATACCAGCACTTTTTTACTGGTCCGCCCGACTCGGAATGAGCCCCAATGTTTGGTAAAAATCATTGTTTATCTGAATGTTTGTAAAAATGGTTATCGAAAAAAAGGCCTCCCACACACCCTCCTTTGCCAGGGCATGTTCACTTCTTGTGCTTGTTTGGTGTAATATAGGAGTAATTTAACACGGTTTTCAAGGGCTTCTTTCAGGTCCCTGTCCAAGTGTTGACCCCAGCTACTGCTAATTCTAAGGGGTTCATTTGTAGTGTTTCGTCTCATATCTTGAAATCTTAAGAAACTAGAAAAAAGAGCATTCAACAGATTTCAACTGCAAATAGGGTTTGGCTCAAGAGCCACAGCTGCACCAAGCACAGAAGAGTAAAGCACGCCAGGTGTCCTGGGGTGATAGTGGATTTGGAAAAAGTGCCCATTGTCCCATGTCCACTCTCCTTTCGTAGGCAGGTTCTGCACCACACTGACCTTCTGACAACAATATCATGAAACTGAAAACTAAAATAGTCCTAAACATTTCATGAATTAATTATTACTTGACTGTGTGTATGTTTCTGTATTGTAGGTGTCACTGTCAAGCATTTTAGAAGACAGAGATACCTTTCAGGAGAAAGGAGGTCCCAATATGGCTCATAACCTCTGTGCCATATGGTTACTCCGCTACAGACTTATCTGAGTTGGCTCTGCCATGTCCACTCCAGCAGCAGACTTGGCTTCTACCGAAAGTCACGGAGCTCATTGCAGGCTGCCATGTACACTGATCGAGTCCCCTGATCAGGCAGAATGGGGTCTGCAAAAGGAGAGACCAGTGATCGAAGTGACGGTGTTCCACTTCTTTTATTTTTTTCTGTTTACCATTCCTCTACTTTTTACAACCTTGTTCACCATTCTGTGCAGAGGATTTGTCCATTCATGTCCCTATGCAGGTGTAAAGTTGTAATAGGAGCCTTAGTTACTAGTCACTTAGAGAATTGCAATGTCCCGACCGCAACACCTTGTCCCATGTTGCACTATGCTTCCGCCTACCCTCTCCCTTGATGATACCACAGTTCCACTACTTATTTTGGTACACTTCTACCACTGCGAGAGACCCAACTAGTTGGCTGTATTGCAGCTGGCAACCTTTTAGGTGGCACTCCCCATTCCTCGGACACCAACCACTGCCCCAGATAAAGTCTACAAATAGGCTCTAACCAGCAAAATAAACGTATTGAAACGTCAGTGTCATGGACACAGGAAATTATGCAAGCCGTTATACATGTTAAGAAAAGGGTTAAAGTCTGCCACAACTTGGTATGCATGCACATGTGAAAATGTGCCTCCGTAAAAATAAATAATAATAATAATAATAATAATAATAATAATAATAATAATAATAATAATAAAAAACAGTAATCGTAATGGTAGTAAAGTCAACTGCACAGATGAATTTTCTGTCAAATAAACAGGCGTTATTCATACCATATTAAGCTTCCTGATCACGGAGTGAGGTTCTGACAAGAATATCATCGAAATAAAAACGAAAATAGACCGGAACATCTCATGAATTAGATCACACTTGAATTTTTGTTTGTATCGATATTGTAAAGTAGCTGTCACTGTCTAGTATTTTCCAACACAAGGAACCCATACACAGGGCTTCTCGCATGCCTCTGTCCTCAGAATGACTGTGTCAGCTTGACAGGTCTTTATTTGACGCCCTTGATAGGATGCTTAGCAAGACGGACGGCCCCTTCCTTGATGGGGTCCTGAGTACACATACAGTAGGCAGCTCGTGCTTAAAGTTCCATGACAAGCTTGCCGGATTTTCGCTGCTAAATCACGCGACATCGATCCGTCCTCTTTATGAAATCCCCACCTTCCCCTCCAGAGTGCTGTTCTCGGTGATTTTTACTTTCGCTCCAATTGAACCTAGGCGCCGGAAATCAATAGCAGAGCAAGGCTGGGGTCGGAGGTCAATGAGGTCTTTAACAAATGTGTCAGCCTGCCCTTGACTTCAGGATGCCCGGGCCTTCTCCGGGCCCCCCCTGATCCATCAAGGGTTTGTCCAAGTTGTCATAAAGTAAATTTGCAGTTATTGATCCGGGCTGAATGAAGTTGTGCATAGCAGATGGATAGGAGACCCCCAGAGAAAGAGTGTTAATAGCTTATGTGCAACAGAAGCCAGAACAAATAGGAAAACAACACCGGAAGTGCACAGTATAACGCCTGGTCCCCAGAGAGGGGTAGTCAGACCCCAAGAACAAAGCGAAAACAAACAAGGATCTTGCTTTAAAAATGTTAGACATGTTTCTCTCTTTACATGGGTACTTGGACATTGGAAATAAAAGGTATCTTTTAACTGGAAGAGATAAAGACCAATGGATTCACTTTCAAGTTTGGAATTCAGTAGATAGTAGAGAGACACAGTTTGTAGTTGAATGACTTGCACATTACATGGAAGCCATCCCAATGAAATGCAATTTTTACTTTTCTCTGAGGCCGTTTTTGATTTTAATTTTAATTTTTTCGCTTTCCTATATTGTATGGCTGGTGCCAACTGGCGGGATGATATTGTGTATGTGTGTCTGAGTGCCTGTCTGTATGTGGGCAGACATCTGCATGATTTGCTGAATGGGCTCAATATAAAATCATATTTTCATAGCATAACATGGAGTGTCTCTAACATGGAGTGTCTCGTTTGTGGTTTTACTAAAGATGATTGGTGATGCCAGCACAGTATCATATAAAAGTATAGAGGCTGACACTGAGGACTCTACATTAAGGAGAAACCCAACATTAACATCCATTGACTTATCATACATGTATTTGCTTGTAACTTTGATTCGTTTGGCAAACTTACTTAAATGACATTTTGAAAAGATCTTGTGTTGCCTGGTCCACCAAAACTGGACAATTTGGAACAAAGTCCATCAACAGTTTACTAGATATAAAGCGTTACAAAAAAAGTTGTTTTATTCGTTTTCATTTGGTTTTCCACAGGGAAAATGAACATTCACTGAAAATGTGTATAGCTAAAACTTCTGGACACAATTTCCTTTAAATGTACTTTAAAAATGGTATGCAGCTGTGCCTTTTGGTTACATGAACATTTTTTTTTAAAGTTTGCTTTAATTTGTTGGTGAGCGTGGTGCCACGGTAGCACAATTACAGGTGCTGAGACTTACAGAAACTAAAAGCCAGATCTATTTCCAAAAATGTCAAATGAAAGAGCAATGTTGCAGCAGGCCACCCACTAAAGGCTGACCCTTGCTAGGTTGCCCTTATTACCCCACACTTCTACCTGCCTTTTGTTGGTTCAGTGGGAAAAAATGTTTATTTGGTAGACAGCGAGGTGCCCAGCACAAACATTGCAGCAACTGAGGCTTTTCAGAAATGAAATCCGCCTCCATCCATGTCCTAAATTGACAAGTGCAGGAGCAATGTTGCAGCAGGCCGCTTGCTAAAGGCTGCCCCAGACAAGGTCATTCTTTCACTTCCCCTTGCCCATTTCGGAAGGGTGATCCCCTGCACCTCCACTCCAGCTGCAAAGCCCTGCCGCCCCTCTCTCTGTACTTTCCCCCATATTTGTTTCCTAAAATACTGCCCTTATTTAGTTTTACCAGCTTCCACGCCATCTTTTTTACAATCTCTTGACTGCTTCCCCGAAGAGTGACATACTGTTTGTCAACATGATGCAGACATTTTTGGTGATGCTTTGCGCAAACGGTCTGGACACCTGTACCGGTTTTTATGAAACGGCACACTCCATCCAGGGACTTCTTCTGCTGACAATGAATGTGGCGCACAATAAAAATGCTTTTTATTCTTAATTAACCCTGGGGTCTTAGTTTGAGTAGGCCCCCAAGCCGTCTCACACCCCCGTGTCACAATGGGCCTGGATCCGAGTGTAACAATGTGATATTATTAATTTTTATGGTTCAATTAAAAAACAAGCAAAATCAAATGAGGAAGCTTACAAACTACTGGCAGGGGACCAAGGCAACGTGAACACAGGCAAGAAAATTGATTTTGGGAAAAAGACAGAATATGCAAAGGAAAACATGCACGCAAATGGGAATTTAGTTTCACACGCTATTGGTGTTAACAGCAGCCAAGTAAAGGGCTTAGCTGCCAAAATCGAAAATCGGTTTCAAGGAGAAGGAACAAAGGCACATAACAAATAGAATTCTAATTGGAAGGGCTTACTCTCAATGGAACTATGGTTAGGGTTTTTCTATGGGACAGATGCAATTGGAGTTCAAGGGTAAGGCACACAGAACACAGGCAAATTCAGTTTGTGTTACACAAAGACTAATTCTATTTAGTCTATCTTTTAATAACTATATTTAGTAAAAACACTCAACAAAATTGTTCGTTTCGAATGGCAACAATAATGAACATGAATTTCAATGGGGGAAATTAATTGATTTACTTCAAAATAATATTAAGGATTGAACAGGCTATGGAAGGACTCATCAAACGAAGACACTAACATACACAGGCTAATACAGATTTGTCCATGGAAAGGTAAACAGATTATACTGGCAATTTGAGATTTTGAATGTGATTTCAATTGGGTGCAAGGGTCAAAAGAGCGGGACATGCAATTTGGGGACTGGGTGATGTGATACTTAAAATGTAAGCTTGAGTTTGGGGTTCAGGACAGACAGCGAGGTCTCTGGATGGCTAGGCCAAGGGATCTGGTTACTCTGGACGTCTGGGCCAAGGGGTTTGTCACTGGGCTCTCCTGGATGGGATGCTGGACATCTAAGCAAGGTCTGGTCACTGTGGACAGCTGGATGGGACGCTGGACAGCTAGGCAGGGGATCTGATCACTGGGCTCTCTTGAATGTGATCAGCTGCCTCCCCTCCTTTCTCCCTCGATTCTGGAATATGTGCCTGGTTCTGGATAGATGGATGTATCTCTGCTTCCCTGGTTCTTGAAGTCGCTTTTCAGTGGATTGTCCCTTGTGTCCCCTGTTGCCCCCTTACATGGCCAAAATGACATCACAGGATTTACAACATGGGTGGGGAGTACTCTGGACTTATCCCTCTGCTGGGATAGGGCAGTCTCCCAGTGTCCCCTCCTTTCCCTGGGCTGATTGGTTATGGGGAAATGACATCATCTATGTGTCTGCATTTATGACCTTTCTTTGTCTACCAAATCTGTACCAGCCACCGCCATAAGAATCAAATATGCAGATTCCATATGTCACAGGGAATTGGACAATCTAATCACCAACTCTGTGCGATGTAACATTGCCCTTTGGCAAAATATAGCCCTTTTTATGCACAGCATAATATTTCTAATTCTGCCAATGGAAACACATATTCCCAATAACATCTCGCATCTTCCCACTTAATTACAGATTTGTGCCATTTATAATCCACCCCAAAATGCATTTTTCATCATGGCCATTTCAGTTCACCAAGTGCTAGAAACATGCACTTGGTCTCTTTCTGTTTGTCTAAAAATCCCATGATATGTGCATAATATGTGGTTACTACTTATTCAGGGTGCTGGGAGAAATGTCTTAATGTACAAAAGTTCATTAAAGTCAATGGGGCGACTTTGTAACTGTGTGGGCGGTCCTGCAAACCCCCACAGCCAACTGTCTCTGGCAAGCCTGGCTTGCAACAAAGGATTTTTTTGATGCCATTTCAAGTTCTTACAGGTCCCCCTTCAGGGTGGGTGCTGGAGGAAATCACACCTCTCAGTCATGCACCAGCCCTACTGGGTGTCTTTGTTCCTTTCTGCAGGTATGCCGGCCTGTCTAGCGGGGCAGTGAATTTTCACACTATTGGGCCTTTCAGGTGCCCTTGTGGTCCAGTTTACTTATGGATGCAACTTTTTCCATGGGAGACAGGGCATCCTTGAAGTCAGTGTCTAGGCCAAACACCTGTTCTGCTGTTTTTTTTTTTTTTAAGGAAACCAAGTCTTGGGGAATAAAAATATTGTACATTATATAGCAAAACCCCCACCCACATATTCAATCACATTTCTGTGTGAGCACAAGGAGGATAGCTCAGAGGCAATGTGCTTGCCTTGCAAACAAGACCACACAAGGCAACACAGGTTTGATTCCCGGGTCCGCGCTTACAAATCTCTGGATATTAAATGCATTATAAATAACCTCATATCACAAGTTGTCATTTCACTTTTAAACATCAGTTTCCTGTTTTTCAGAAGAGCAAATTTACACGTGTGTTCATTTCCTTGCATTTCAAGTTTACAAATGCGGTTTCTGTAGACCATAGTTTCATTTCACTTAATCTTCTAGGGGGTTTTGCATACATGGCTGATTTATGGACTCAAAAGGAAGTTGCCCAGGATTTCTTTGATATTGACATGAGAAAAAGAAAGAAAGACACGCTATTTCTTTCCTTTGCTGTAATTTCAGTGTGATGGTTCATTTCAAAAGGAAACAAAAGCTGTGTTGAGTGAAAAACAGAATTCTTTGCCCTTCAAGTACTTTATCAGTAAAACAATGCTGTTCTTAAGATGGATTGCCTTACTTCTTGGTATTCTGATGAACTAAAGCACGCAGGGGCGTATGTCAACGGAGTGCACACTTTGTAGTGTTTAAAATGACAGAAAGAACAAAATGCAATGCCGTCCGGAGTGCAGTGTGCAACTTGGTTCATCAGATGACAGAACAGCCAATGTAGAGCCGTTCTCAAGGTAGCTCATTTTCTTATGATTTAAAAGAAATAAAGCAAATGCAGCCATTCCTTGTGTGGCAGTGTTTAAACCTTGCCACACATGTTCCAGGGAGAACACAATACAGCCGTTTTTGGATGAACAGTTGAAATGCGATTTTGAGGTGAAAGGGTTTTCTGTTAGGGCTTGTAAATGAACCGCACCCACTGCAATCGAAAAGCCGCCATTTTGTATTACTGATGTGAAAAGTTATGACAGGTCATTCCTAAAGTAGTGTTGAGCCCCCTCTTCACTGAATAAATGGAGGGATCTAAACATGTATGGTCACCCTCCCACCTTCTCCTATCATGACACACTCTTGACATGGCAGTGATGAATATAAACATTGTAATTGGTTTTAAGACCCCTTAT
The DNA here is from genome assembly GCF_040938575.1 of Ambystoma mexicanum. Classification (NCBI taxonomy): domain Eukaryota; kingdom Metazoa; phylum Chordata; class Amphibia; order Caudata; family Ambystomatidae; genus Ambystoma; species Ambystoma mexicanum. The sequence goes on from NC_090922.1 coordinate 1,401,816,815, forward strand.
CCCTTTAATCATTGTTTGAATCAGAAAAATGAAGTAGCATTTCAAGGGTAGCCTTAGCAGTCCACAAATAGAGCAATTGTGTTCAGGCATAGGTGCGTAGCATATTTTAAAAATAACAGCCATGAATATGGGATATGTCTTATTATTGCAGATGCTGTACACAGATCAGTATTCCTATGAAAAAAAGGTACGTATACCCCAGCACAGACAAAGAACTCGGATTAGCAATCACATAAAAAGCGCAAGTTTTGCAGTATGGATACAGAGGCAGATTGGACTACAAGCAGGAGATATGCATAGCATACATTAAGGAGGAGGATACAAGTATCTGAAATAGACTGAGATAGATGTGGGCAGTGGCTTTCAAGTGATGTTGGCATGAGTGTGTAAAGAACAAATAACTGTTTTGAGAAATATATCAATGGTCACTATTATTGTATATAAAACAATCTGATAGCAAGTCAAACTAGGAGTGGGGCCTTTTGAAGAGCCTCATCTGAGAACTAAAATACACTTTGGGGCTGCGATTTGGAAATATTAGGAGACTGGAAATGTTGGCATGCAGGCAATATAAGGCTGAATGAGTATCCCAGGTTCACAAGATTTGGTTAAGCTGGGATTTAAACCCAGGAAGCAATTTCCACACTTGACCACTTATTTGTTGAACAGCAAGGTGCAATTATTTATGTTTGACTTTTATGTTTTTGCAGGCCTGATTTAGAAAGAATACAAATGAAATAACACATCATATGACACGATTTATTTTTTTTAAATTAACAGTAGAAACATGTTATCCAGAAGAAGCATTGTTGTATCTTAATATTCTCCATCATCGAGATAAATCTAAAAGATCCAGAAAATGGACTCATGTGAGTCATGTAAAGAATTTGAAATCCCCCTGCAATGATCTCTCTCTTCCTTCCTCTGTGCTTTGATGGATCCACCTTTCCTGGCCAAGGAAATATGAGGGGCAGCACAGGCTGATGCTATGCATTGTGTCAAAACTCTATCACATTAACTGAGGGTCTACAGCACAGAGATGGCTGAACGGCTACCTAACACAAATGCATCATGGTGTCTCCAAATGGTCTAACCATAGTAAGGCAAAATATGTTGCAAAATAATGGGGAACATTTGATTATTTCAGCCCTCAAAATATTCAAAAAGACAACAGGTAGAATTTTGAAAATTGTTTAAGTCCCGCGTTTTCTCTGTCTTATGGTGAACATGTGTTGCTTTGTTTAAATACAAACAGATCACCTTTGTAATTTAGTGCTGCCTTCAAATTATTGAAGCATGCATAAGCATTTAGAATTTGCTAAAATTGGCAAAGTGCCAATGGTAGACCCATAGACAGAGCTACTCTCATGGCCCGTGCTTTAAATGAGTTGCTTGCTTTCTCTTAACTAGACAGTCAATCTCTATATAGGCCATCTAGCCCTGTCCTTCTGTTTTCTTCCAAACCACTGCTGTAGACTGCTGTTTATGTGGAGTGTGCCTGATGTCCTGTTCAGCTAGTTATACAGAAGATAAGTGCACTCACCAGGCCCATATGACTATTTTTATCACATTGCTAGCAGAATAATTACAGCCTGACTAGTGGCTGTAATTAGTTTAATCACTACTTTTTGATCAGGTGCCCTAGCACTAACATATTCGGTCCATAGGGGAATTGTCAATCTAGTTTACATTCTAAATTTACTTTAAATGGGTAATGCCTTCAAGAACCAGTGCCATCTCACTGCCAGCTCTGTCAGGCTCTGTTCACTGAGAATCTCGATGTTCTAATAAATATGATGGGATTTGCTGAAAAAAGTTTAATTTTGAACCCCACTCATTATTTTTGCAGCAACACACATCTGTTTCATAAGCCTTACACTTGTGACCAAGGACTACTTTTTTCTTTCATGTTGTCAGATTTTTAAGATGGTGCATTTTCAATATTCAAATTTACACACATTATGTAAAATGATAAATATTTACCTAACTATTAATTCCAAAGGACTTTTCCTGCGAGCAAATGTAAATAAGGTTTTCCTAAACTGCAGTGTGCAATGGATCTCTTTAAAATTTTAAACACTGCAGGTCATTTTATAATGACCTGGGGGCTTGAAATAAAAGTGTAAAAGCAAGGTGTGATGGTTTTAAATCTGTGTTTTATGTTCCAAACAATTTTCCTGCTGACACATGGTGAAGGATGGGAACCGAGTGGAGATAACGGTTCTATAATATTTCCCGCCTCCATCTTGTATGAGCACTTTGATTTACACCTGAATGATAATTTCATGAAGAAGTTGAATTAATGTTCAACTTTGCAAGGCAGAGTGCAAAAGTAAAAAGTAAAAAAGGTGACATTGTCTTAAATCTTTTCTTTTACTCTCTGCTCTGCTGAAAAGTAAACAGCACCTGAAATGTAGGCTTTGAAGGTGGTGTTTACTAATGAATTCCTATGATATCTACCTTGCATTGGCACCTGCTAATGGGTTCCATCCCTTTGCAATAATGGGACTAGTGAAAACCACACCTAATCACAAGATTCTGGAGGAGTCAAAGATGCATAACAGCATGCACGCATAATTGAGGGTTTAATTAATGTTGGGAAATTAACATTGTTTTTTTTTCAGGATACAACTGGATAGAGGGGACCAAGGAAAAGATAACTGAACTCACCTGGATGACTGATCCCCATGCAAACTGAACACTAAAGCCTCTGAGAGAGGGATGACCACCTACAATGCCACACCAGCTGCACACATATCCGGTGCTCACACACACCTTTGACTATCTTTACTCTCTCTACTGACTTGAACTTGGGTTCCCGAGGGCATTCAACCTACCAGCGCCTTGAGACTATACCAATGGTACATAAGGCACTATAAACATGCAAAGTGACATAACATAACATAACATACAATGGAAGTTGGTTTCCATACAGCCAACTGTAAAGAGAGCCACGTTTGAAATGTAAGTAAGTAAGTCCAAATGCAACGCCAAACTGTCCTTACAGACTGTCTATGGTAAATGTGGGTAATAGACTGCTGGAATCAAGGGGAACGCTAATTTGACAAAGACTCAGGTACAGTGTTGATTAAAATGCCATTTGTTTCTCATTTAAAGTGACTGCCAAGGAGTTGTCATTTCTTTAAAATTCAGTACATTTTTGGTTTGAGAGGCATGCTTTAAAACATACACCATTTTGGTGTAATTTAAACGCAGAGTGCTTTTGAATGATTAAGCCCCATTAAATAGATTCCTTGACCCATGCTGGCACAGTTACCCACAGGCTATAGTTTTATCGTGGCACACTATTGTCTAATGTGATATCATGCAAGTGAGTCTAATCATAAATGATATGGTTGAAAATCAGAAATTAACAAAGAGAATCCATTCCATTTGTAAAGAATTGTGCAATGTGTTAAACCCCTTGTTACCTTCCTTGTTTTGAAATGTACAGGGAGACCTATGGGTAATGTGACACCGGAAAGGGTTTTAACCTTCTACATATTACTGAAGAAGATTATATCTCCAGCTCAAACTTGAAGAACAGAAGACAAATTAATAGGAACAGACTGAAATCTACAAACACAGGCACGTTGAAAGCTGTGCACACATACATAGATTGAAAGTAGCACCTGTGTGTTTTTTTTTAAATTGCCTATACTTTGTTCAGGGAAGAATGCACAGTTCATTAGGACATTACTTTCTGAATCCAAACCAGTGGGAATCATATTAAAGTTGTCCATTGACTATATTTAAATTACCTACGCACAATACATTCACAAGCTCACACACTTGTACGTGGGAATTGAGGGGAGTAAATATATGTTGATAAATATTCAAGCAACTTTTCCACAATAACACACTTGTCTCGATATTAGAGACAAACACTTATTATGGAACATTTTTAAAATATATGCATGCACTTGACGATAAACTGTGATACTATCATTGAAGGCAATTCTGTTGTCTATATAGAAGTAAATATAGGAGTGTATTTAAAATGCTTTGGGCCTCATTAGGACCCAGGCAGTAAGGGATTTACGGCGGCGTAAACAGCGCCGACCCTTACCGCCTGATTCCGAGGTCCCTTAGCGCCATGGAGGATTTAACACCTGCTTTTAGCAGGTGTTAAAATCCATGGCGCTAAGGGACCATGTTGTTAATTACGCCACCGTAATTTACGGTGGCGTAATTAACGCCTTCCCCACTCCCATTATGCCCTATGGGGCAAAAATGGGAATGGGGAAGGGTAAATGGGTTAATGGGGATTTACCGCCCCGCCAACCTCGGAATGGGGCGGTAAGTCCGCCAACCACCATGGCGTAAACATAGTTTACGCCATGGCGGTAAAGGTACGGCCCAGGTGGTAACTTACCGCCTTGGTCGTAATGAGGCCCTTAGTATCTTTTAAAGTGCAACATATACATAGAATTGTCATTGGAAATGAATGTTTTCATGAGAACCAGTAGTGAGATTCATGTATGCAGGGAAAATGTGTATTGGTCATTAATTATTTAAGAGTCAATAAAATGTTGGTGATCCCCTTGGCATAAAGCTGGACACCACCTTGAATTACATTTCTTCTTTAGTCTTTTAAATACATTTAAAGTTTTGAGAAACACAATGTGTGTTTTTCTGGCCCAGAATTGTGGGTTTGGACTGCTTTTCAGGGGCATGAAATCAGTTATGCCGCCCTAGCAGATCCTACTAATTATTTCAAATATTTCTACACTTGTGTTGCCGGTGGCTTCCCAGTTTTTAAAACTCCTATTGGAGTAACACATCTCTATGCTAGAGATGTGTTCATTTTTAGTGCTAGGCCTTTCTGTTGCATTTTCCCTGTTTTGTAGCACAGTAGCTATTGCAACATCTTAAGTTTATGTACACAAATGTATCAAACTCTGAGAAAGGAAAGGCTGATTCTGCCTTGCCTGCATTTGGTCATGTGATCCTGAATATGGACACAGATCTTAGGAACAAGGGCTTAGGAAAAAGGCTATCTTCTGAACCTTCATGGTACTCAAACAAATCAATATATATTTCAATGTTTGTTATTGTACACAGTGAAAGAAAGGTAAACATGCTCCACAAATAGTGCTTCAGTAACTACATAAACTATATTTACTAGACTGACCACAATATGCATTTCATGATTTATTGATCAGATCAAATTTTAGTTGTCAATAGTAGTCAGGCAGCACGCTAAAGACCGTAGCAGCCCACCAGACAACATTATAACATGAGATATTTATACTTTGTAAAGAAAGTGCACTGATTTCTATCAGCCAGTCCGTTGAGTACCCCTCCCAGGATGGGTGTCCTGGTCCTGTGCCCCTTCTGCTCACCTATTAAGACATCACTTAATTCTCATCAGAAGGTGGAATTCCCATTCTCATGAAAATGGAAAATTGAAACATGCCAAAAATGACATTAGGAGGGAGTGAAGTGGATGCTCCTTTCCATGATGGACCCCCCATCACTACCGCTGCATACCCGGCTGGCCCTACATTGCCACCCCCCCTCCAGCTCGATGCTGCACCGAGTCCTGCCAACAAGTGCCCTGAGTGGCCTCTATTGCCTCTTCTAGCACAGGCTATGATTCACCGGTAGGCAAAGCCGGCCCTCTTACATGGCCCACTACAAAGGCCCATGACTGCCTGTGCCTGTCCGGGAGAGTCAAGCTCACCCGACTGCCCAGCTTGCCTCACCCATAATCCCAACTGCTAATCTTCTGGGTACCCTAAGCCCACCACCCTTTTCTCAGAAAACCACCGTCCACCAAAAGCCTGACCCCTACGTGCCACACATCAGCACGCAAGGTATGCAGTTTACTGCCTCTGCAAATCACACTCAGTGCACCGATCGCTTCACCCATTTACAGTCTAGCTCCTCATCCCTCCTCCCACACCTTTCTTGCCTAAATTCTATCGCACCTGCACTACCGAGTTACCCATCAACCATTGGCTCCCATTGCACTGCAACATTCTCTCTGAGCCCTCCACACATGTGTCCCCATACCACACATGAGCAAGCTCACTCTTCCCAATCCCACAGCCTTCCTGCCAAACCTCTTTATTGCATCACTGCTGCATGCCTCATTCACCCCCCCCAACACCACTATACTATTGCCTTCCAGCCCTACTTTCTTCCATCTCTTCCTCGTACTCACCCCTTTCCCATAAAATTACTACAACCTTCAACAAGGCCCGACTCCTGACCTCTTCTGTCCATTCTCAAAATGTCCAGGCTTCGCTCTTGCACATCGAGAACAGCCCTTCAATCCACCTGTATCACTCTACCTATTGTTAGCGACACTAAATGCCTCAGGCTCTCCACTCATACTACTCCCTGTGTCCATCTCACCCACCCATCACCCTCTCACACCTCACATACCCCTGCTAACTGCCCCATGTGCACTTTGATCACTTTGACCCCTTGAACTGGAGAACTTCCAGACCTTTAAGACAGGTCAACAATACATTTGAGAGGGATGAGGATGCAGAGGTGACTTGTTAAAGATTTCAATCAGGCACACACCCAGGTCTTGCCTAGCATGTAGTGCGCAATGAAACCCTTATTTATTGTTGTCTATAAGTTCAATATTCTAAATGATATACCACTCATAACACACCCATCTCAAAATACCCTCCAGGTCACACTGAACCAGGAATCAGGCTAGTTTGTAAAGGTAAATATGTATTTATTTATTTAATATTCAAATTGCACATAAGTTTAATATATATATATATTCAGTAAAAATAACTGTGTTAAAGGACGTTATGGTTAAGTTGTGCTACTAAAAACCTATGAAATTCAGTAAAAAAACTTTGCTAAAGGGATGTTAGGGTTCCAAGTAAAACCGAAAAACAACCATAACCCGCGCCACCACTGTGCACTGCTAAGACTAACACCCAGGACATCAAAGATGACATCACAAATGTGAGGAAATGTCAGAAGATAGTGAACCTAATGGTAGACACTTTTCTATATAAACCATTAATAAGTATTAATTTATATACACTTAGCATATCAATCTTTTTTTTTGTACAGACCATACAAACATTGAAAATAGTACACCAAAAGAAATATTGGATAAGACTCTCCAGCGCATGGAATAAAAAATTGACATGCTCATGGCAAATTACAACAATTTGAAAAAACTTTGTGGAGGATCACTTGAAAGAAAAAACTAGGTACCATTGTCCGACATGTACCTGTCCCCCCTCACCATATCCCAGTCAATTATCCCCAAACCCTCTCCATGAACAAAAACGTTTTGATGAGACTTCCATCCCTTCTTCACCTCATATGAATCCTCTTGAAACCCCCAATTCTCCTGTGTTTGTCTCAGTTTCTGCTTCACCTTCTCTTTCATAAATTTTGCATCCATATATAATAAAGTAAAATTATTATATGTGTCCCAATTCATTTCTTGTTTTTTTTTTTTTAAAGCAGTTGAGGTGTCCGCGGACAGCGCGGGTGTCCGGAATGTCTGTAATCAAACAAAAATGGGGGCGTCCTAAGGACACTATACCTGTCCATACTGTTCGCAGGCAAGGTGAAACTGTTCTAAGAACAAACAAGGTGTCAGGGATGTCCGCAATTGACCAAAATGGAGATGTTCTAAGAACATTATGCCTGTCCGTAATGTTCGCAAGCAAGTCCAAACTGTTCTAAGACCACATTCGGTGTACGGGATGTCCACAATCAAACGAAAATGGCAGTGTCCTAAGGACACTCTACCTGTCCGTACTGTTTGCAGGCAAGTTGAAACTGTTCTTAGAACACACAAGGTGTCTGCGATGTCCATAATTAATCAAAATGGAGGTGTCCTAAGGACACTATACCTGTCCATACTATACACTGGCAAATAATTGAAACTGTTCTAAGAACACACTTGGTGTCCGGGATGTCCGCAATTAATCAAAATGGAGGTGTCCTAAGGACACTACACCTGTCCGTACTGTTCGCAGGCAAGTTGAAACTGTTCTGAGAACACACTCGGTGTCCAGGATGTCCAATTAACCAACATGTAGGTGTTCTAAGAACACTATACCTGTCCGTACTGCCTGTACATGCGCACCACACCCGTAAGTTCTCCGAACATTGCGTCTGTCCGTTAGTGTTCGCGTCGCTTGTGTCGCACTTTTAATTAATTTCACATCCCGAACACTTTCCGTAGAACACCCCCGCGCGCATGCGCACAACCGTTCCCATGCATCTCATGTCCTGCGAACACCTCTTCCGTTCCCGGACATGTTCACGGAGCCATCATGTGACCGCACCCACACTGAGCATGTGTCCTGAATTGCGGACACTGTCCAGGTCCCTGAACATTTTAAAAGTACCTTTTCGGGCAATCCACAGTATTTTATACCAAGAATTCACCATAGCACATGTCCCAGACAATAACTCTTGACTTTCAAAATATTTTTTAGTAATTTTTGAGCCCTTTTGGGGTGTTTGTTCTGTCAGCGGACAGCGCGGCTGTGCGCGAACCGCGCACCAGAACCCCTATGAAAGGCCACACACCAGAGCTCATCCTCACTGTGTTTCTGGCTACCTTACTGAACACAGTGCATTTTGCTGCCGATTTTTGAAGATTTTCTTCTGAATCCTGATGGCATCCATGGCTCCTCTACTGCCACCTGGTGCTACATCTGCCTCAGCACCACCCCCATCCTCTCCACCACCACCACCTCCCCAAGGGCCTGAAGAGGGGAACAGGTGTGAGGATGCAGAGGAGGATGAAGAGGATGAGGATGAGGTAGTGGAAGTCCCTACTACCAGCACTCGCCGTGATTCTTGGGTGTGGTGGTTATTTACCATTCATGGTAACGTACCCAAGGCGCGGGTGAACAAAGTCACCTGCAACGAGGTACTGAGTCGCAGGCGGCCTGGTTCGTACAGCTTTGGTACGACTACTATGAAGCGTCACCTAAAGTCATTCCATAGTAGGGCCGTTCGTAAGGTTGTACCTTGCAACAAGCGTAGTAGGTTGAGTTCCTCTACTTCATCCTCTGTTTCCGCTCCTCTAACCACAAGACGAAACTCCTGTGGGAGAGCGCGTCCCTCCAGCTGCCTCACAGGCCATTCACAATGCTGATGACCCTTACCTTTCGAGGGTCACAGTTTTGTGTATGTACTGCGACGAAGTACTCTGCAGGGGGGAGAGACTTCGAAGTGCGTTTGAAACTCTGGTCTCAGAGCACGAGAAGACCTACTCACTACCTAAGTAAGGCCAACCCTACATCTTCCTCTCTCAACCCACCCTTTCTTATCCCTGTGGTTGGTGTCCCTTCCTCTCCTAGTGTGTTGTGTGTAAAAAAACAAACAAAAAAAACAACAAAAAATAAAAAAGGCTATTTTCAGAGCCGCCTTTCACAATCAAAAAATATGAGTGGGAAATAAATTGAGCAGGCTACTGATTTTTTTTTTTTAGAAGTCCGCGGACAGTTCGAGAACATCAAAAGAATTTGGAGTGTAGCCCTATCAAAATAATTGTACTTTTATCTGGGAGGAAGTCGAGTCTCTCTGAAAAGAGCCTTTTGTGGTATTTTTTTGTATTTAAAAAACTTTAAAAAATCAACACCTACTGCAAAAAATCTGGCTGTAATTTCACAAAAGGATGCAATGCATCTCATACATTTCTCAGAAAAATCTGATTACCAGCATAAGTAAGATGGACTCCATCTCTACCAAAAATGTTTGTACTATGAAACATAATATTTTCATTGTGAAAAGAGGATATGCTAACACCTCTTAGAAAGGCACAAACAGCCTTATTGACATTACGCCTCGCTTTCTCCATTTGTGGACCAAATGAAGAAGAACGCAGCCACATTTGTCTTTGCACAATACAAGAAAAAATAACTTGGGAATTTGGAAACATATCCATGACCTTCCCAAGTCCTTCTTTCATTGCAAATTGCAAAGAAATTCCTGACACATGTCCCAAACTGTTCCCTCCACAATGAATTATAATTATGTCTGGATGATGCTCTGTCTGCAAACTAGCACAGAGAGGTAGCAAGTCTAGCCACTTCATTCTGCGTACTCCATGCCAGTGCACTTCCACATAAGCGTTGTGCATGCACCTCCAACCAATGTATCCATGACTCTCCAAAAGTCAAGACAATCTGTTTTCTGAAACACACAGCCATAGCTAACTGTTCTTCTCTCAGGTAAAAGAACTTCTGACAAACTTCTTACACAACACATCCACCAAATGTTACTGACCAATCAATTCCTCTGCTCATTCTCATTTGCATGCCTCTCCACCCAGAAATCCCTGTATGTAATTTGCGGTGTCCGTAGACTTCCTTTATGTCCGTGGACATATCGTAACCTAGACAGTCCTTCTACCGTTTCCACTTCACTCTCTGTGTAATTCCCTCATTGGATACAGGTAAACAATCACACAACCATCCACCAATCACATTCAAGACCTCTACATCTAACTGCATCATCAGAGTTCAGCACTTTAAATGTACTGTAGATTACTCTGAGTACAAGTCTCATATCATTGGACAGCACCTACTACAAAAACTACTGTACAAGTCTCCAAGATTTCTACTTGCAGCTGCAAGCATATCCACATGCATGAATACAGACTACAGGTATGCATTTTTTTCTGCACAGTACAAATACAAATCTTATGAATGCATATAAACAGAGTAACTGTCACTTAATCTGTATAACCGATAAAATAAACTTACTGTCATTTTTCCGATATACTATAATCAACTGTCACTTCCAAACCTGTCTGCTATCTAAACAAATTTTTACACACACAGCTATCGAAAAAATTACAGACAGTCAGTATAAGGCCAAGCACCTTCAAACCCTCGCACAGATAAACACTAACATTGAAAAACTCCCAACTGCAATAACACCACTATGTGTACATCATATCCTTCTGATTTATTACCCACACCTTCACAAATGCATACATTCCATGCTTTTCTATAAAGTATCTTCCATTTACCTTATAAAAATTACAAAATAAGTATATCATTATTTCTTCTGTCTCCTAACATCCAATAACACAGCCTTAAGAAACCAAGCATGTTTCATACACTTTCCATTCTATTTATTTGCATAGCATGTTGAACTAACATAATGTAAATAAAATATGAAGGCTGCACATAGTCAAAGGAAACTACATACTATATACACACAAAATTACTAACTTCTTTCCTTTACAATTACAGTGAAGAGCACTCTCCTGAAAAGCAGCAGAATCCAAAGTACAAACAACAACTCAGAAGAAACCTAATCTTTCCACACAAAGTAAGTACAATACTACCATAATATTCTTACTGTTACTCAAACACACTGGGTTGATTCATGGTATTTGTGCACCAAAAATAAATCTTGATATAATGGCAAGTAAAAATACCAAAAAATATTTTTTAGCAAAACTGTTCTGCTACAGAGTCCTTCAAAATCATATAAAAACAGGAGAGAAATCATACACAACCCTTAAAACCTGCCGTAGAAAATTAATATTAGAAGCCTTGATTGACAGTGCAATCCTACTCAAAAGAAAATTATTTATTTTAGTGTTAAAAAGAATGAAGCCATTAACAAAACTAATTAGTAAATTACAAAAAAGACTTCTCAATAAATGGAATGTCAACAAAAATAACTTCTTAAATATCTGTGGAGGTGAATGGAGTCACATCACAAACACAGAACCATATTTTAATGAAGAAGCATACACACAAAAGTAAACAAATACGATTGCTATACATAGCAGTGGACGAGGTTATGAAATAATTAATAATACCATAATGGAACAAGAAATACTGCTTACAAAAATATCCCCTGAAAAGTCAGAATTACCAAACCATTCGACTGGACGAAAACATCCAGTATACAAATGGTCATGCACGTCAATGTGTAACATTCCCAAAAAATCTTTCAAAACTTTACGCCAATTTATCAATCAATATGTGAAAGGCAAAGACAAAATCAAAATGAAACTGCTGCACAATATGGATACCTGTCCAGTGCGCAAATACACATGGCTACAACGACATTCATTACCCTGCATTTCAGGACCAATTTGCAAAAGCACCTTCCATCATATCAAAATGATATCAACTCATCATCCAACTATAAGCAATCTAGTTTATATACTGTACTATGCAAAAAGTCCTGCATTAGCACTAGCCAATTTAAATAACAATCTTCTACATGGTACATCCAAAGAACTACTTGAAGAAATTGACCATATCCAGAAAAAATATTTTGGAAGTGAAAGCCACTTAGCTTTACAACAAACTAGCAACAATTGTACACATGGCAGCCTTCTACTACACACATACAAAAATTAAATACTAAAATTTAAAAGTACATCCGCTGAAATACCAAACCATGTGTGTGTGTGTGTGTGTGTTGCCGCAGAACATTTTATAAAACTAACACAAAATCTATAGACATAACATACAAAATAGACGACAATGAAGATTCTAAATGTTTTGAATTAGCTCTCTACCTTATAGCAGAAAACAAATATGAAATAACTGACCCTTTAATACTTTGCAGTTACTGCACTACAAAACTTGACAACAACCACTCCTTCACGTGCTAGCACAAATAATTTGGAATTATTTACACTACCAAAACACCTGCAACAACTCAATTCATATGAGCGCATCATAATTCAAACAGTACACCCATTTCAAGCAATAATACGTCTTCAACCAAAAACAGCAAAATTACCTCCCTCTGAATTGGTGAAAGGTATTCGTGTCAAAGTAGTTTATTTACCATTAAATCTGACAGAAAATGTACACACTCTAGGAGTGCAACGTCCAATAGAACACTCTTTAATTATCTTAGTAAATGGTGTACCAACAAAAGATAAAAAAAATTGGCAACAACTCACCGACTTACATAAAGCTATACAAGCCTTGCAATATTTAAAAGACAATAATGAGTACTACAAAGAAATAAATATTGAAGAAAACTTAAGGGGAACAACGGAAATAATTCAAGGGTCACGAGAAACTGGTCAATTAGAACTTCTGGATACAAATGCAGTATCCAATATTTTAGACCATTATACAATTCATCCATTGCACTCTAAAGACAGCATAGATGATGCACTGGAAACGTACCAAATGTGACAAACCAAAGGATCACCAATGAGCATATGGGAAAAAAGTATAGAAACACATGCTTTTCCTCTACTATTTCCTACTGGCAAAGGAGGAAGAATACGATGACAGACCCATTCAAATAACTGCATCAGAATACCATTCATTACGATTGTATTCTGAAGATCCCAGATTTAGACAAAATGTGGAATGCATTTTTCATTCTACTCTTTGAAAGTGTACTAGCAACTCTATGTTACGGCATCGGGAACACAGTTTCAAAATATGTCGGCTACACATTTAATGCAAAAGTGCAAGAAAAAGATGAGGTTTTACAATCAAGTATTACAAATTTATTTGCAAACATGCGTGGTACAAAAGAATACTGGTTCCGACGTCACAGAGATGTACGTTGTATGATCAGAAACCTTGGCCCGTCCACTTGGTTTGTTACATTAAGTTGTGCAGAATATGCAGGGGAAGATTTCCATGATTTCCTATGCATATCCAACAAAAACAAAACAAACATAAATATACTAACACCTGGAGACCTTTGCTCTCTAGAACCTGTTAATGTTTCAAGATATTTCCATCATCGTTTCATTGCTATGCTACACTTTATTTGTAATAAAACTGTTCCTCCACTCGGAGAAGTGGAACACTTCGTTTGGAGAAAAGAATATCAAGCCAGAGGAGCACCACATATCCACATGCTTTTATGGATTAAAGATGCTCCTAAATTTGGTCAGGACAGTGATGCCACTGTTTTGCAGTTCATCCAAAAATATGTCACTTGTGAAATCCCTTCACAAATGACAAATAGTGACCTTCATGCACAAATTGCACAATTTCAAAGACACAAATGTGGCCAATATTGTCGTTGCAAATACAAAAAGAAAGGGAAATACTACACCAAATGGCGGTTTGGTTTCCCTAGACCAGTTACAGAAACAGGTGAAGTAAACAACTTCATGTCTTCAGTTAGACATAATGTTAAAGGTAAATCACCTAAGAACACATATTACATAAAAAGAACAGAAGAATCAAAATATATCAATGATTACAATGCAATCATTGCCCACTTATGGAATGCAAACATAGATGTGCAGTACATTGCAGACAATTCCACTGCAGTTGCACGATATGTTAGAGCATACTTAACAAAAGCAGAAAAAACAGAGCTTCAAGACCTCTGGAATGACCTATCATCAGACAAAACACTATCTCAGAAATTGTACAGTTTAGGCATAAAAATGCTCTCTCATAGAGAATGTGGCACCTACGAAGCTGCAGATCGTTTAACCGGTACTGCTTTGTATGGAAAATCTGAAAATATAGTATGGCTAAATCTTGGTCCTGCTAAATCTAGAAAATAAAATCTCAAATCATATGACGACATAGAAACAATAGCCAAAAATGATTCAAACAACCAAGACATTTTGAAAAACAATTTACTGGACACTTACTACCCGAACAGGAGTACCACTTTGGAAAACATGTGTCTATACCACATAGCGCAAACCTTTGCATACAAAAATAATATAAAAGCTGATGAAAGCAAAGGTAGATCTACAGTGACAGTTTGTGAAGGCAGCTTAGTAAAACTTACCAAACCAACTTTAATTAATCATATCAAATTGGCAATAAAACTCCTCAACAGAAAGAACTACATTACATGTCTCTCTTACAACTTTTTAAACCTTGGAGAAACGAAGAAGAGTTACTAGATAACTATGACTGCTACGAAGATGCTTTCAAAGCAAATTAAAGCACTATCACCGATGTGAACTTTATGCAGTTCAAAACAATGTTGCAAAATGAACAGCAACATGAAGAACTCCAGGCCCAACTATATAAGGACACTCCTGACAGTAGTCAACCTTCTATAACAGGAAGCCAAGAATCACTGGGACAGCCACTAATAGCAAATGAGGCAGAATTAGCTTTGACAGAAGTAGAAAACACAATGCGTCACTTTGAAGAAGATACAGAAGACTTAACTACACTACAATCAAAACTAAACAAAGAGCAGTGCACCATTTTTGAAGAAGTAACAAAACAAATTGCACATGGTGTACAACATGAAAATCAAGAATGCACCTGCCAAAATTACAAACCTATACTACTATACGTCAGTGGTGAAGCTGGTTCAGGTAAAACATTCTTAATCAAACCATCAGCAAGTTCCTTCAACAATTGACAAACAACAAACTTTCATGGTGTTGTAACTGCCCCCACAGGTTTAGCTGCCTACAACATAGGTTGTGTCACTTTACAACGATTACTACTCCTTCCAGTAGAACACCAAAACAAATTAGATTATTACAAACCTTCTACAGAAGCTGCAATGGAACTACGCAGAGTTTTGAAACAAATGAAAATGCTACTAATAGATGAAGTGAGCATGCTCTCCAACCTAATGTTGGCTTTGATTCATCTCAGATTGCAATAAGTACTTAAAACAAACTACGAAGAACCCTTTGGAGGAAAACACATTATTGTTTTCGGAGATCTTATTCAATTGACACCAGTGAAAGGTGAACCTATTTTTAAAACCTTAGGACACAAACTCTGCCATAAATCTATTGGCATCATAGGAAATGTCAACCTTTGTCAACATTTCCAATATAAAGAATTAACAGAAAACATGAGCCAATCTACAGACCTCACCTACGCCAACATTTTAAATAAGTATTAGAGTTGGTGTACTATCCCAAGAAGCACAAACAATATTAAAAACCCGGCACATCCATGCACTTTATGGGAATAACTCATGTGGTACTGATGTTATGGAACAATTAGCACAAAAAAATGTCAATTGTATGGCCTTAATGTCAACTCTTGCAAGCTGTTCCAAATTCAATTAAAAATGTAAAAAAAATAAAATGCAACCAATAATTGAAATTTGCTCCACAGACAAACTGGACATATATGGTATTACACTACCTATGTGTCAACAAGCCAAAACAAGACTAAATACCTTAGAAAATTCAATCTCCAACACAGCTGGCTTGGAAAAAATATTAAAATTATCCTTAAATTGTAGAGTAATGCTTAAACGTAACCTGGACATGGAGCAAGGACGAGTTAATGGTGCACTGGGTACAGTTGTTGGCTTTCAAACATACCCACATGACAACAACATTCAGTTCATCAATATACTATATTTGACAAACTTTCAGAAGTAAAAAGGATAGGGCGCTCAACAGCTCGATTCCTTTTCTTCAAAGACATGTATGTACGTAGAGAACAATTTTCTCTAACTCTTGCATATGCAGTCACCATTTATAAATCCCAAGGTCTTACCCCACACAAAGCATTGATAGATATTGGTAACACAGTCTTTAAAGAAGCCATGAGCTACGTAGCACTATCACGCTTACGTACACTTGAAGGTCTATTTCTAATCAACTTTGATGCAAGTAAAGTCAATGCTGATATTCCTTGCTTTCTAGAATACAATAGACTACGTTCACTATACATCCCCAATCTAAAAGCATATCCTGTTCCACAAAAAATAAAACATTGTAAAAGAAAACTGATTCAAACAGAAATGCAACAGAATCGGACTGCAAATCCTCCAAAGAGAGTAAAAGAAACTAATACATCATCATTCACAATAAGTAAAGAAGAGCCTATTAGTCAAAGTAACTTAGGTACTTCTTCAGAGAGGCAACATATATTCCGAAAAAATGACTTGGACACAGAACTACCTGGTCCATTCAAATTTTGAAATGTAACTGGTGTAAGTTGTTACGCAAATGTAGCAATTAATATTCTATTTCAATTGCCACCAATTGCTGACAACATTTACTTAAACAGTACAGACCAATTGTGTTTGCAAATGTTAGTCCTTCATTGAAACGCAAAAAACAATCCTGACAACACGTATAGTGTTCACGGAATAAGACAAAAATTGGACTACTGTGCTGGAATGGTAAAATTCATTATAAACTCACAAGAAGATCCACAAGAATGTCTTATGTACTTACTACAAGTATTGGAAAACAAAAACATACCTATAAATTAAATCTTCCAGATTTCATACATGTGGAAACATACCTGCACTCTCTGCAACTATGTTACACAAAAAATAATCCCTAATGAGCGCTTCGTGTATGTATCCATACCAAATTGTGAATCCATTTCATTTCAGCAACTTGTACAACATGCAAACCATGGTAGATTATATACTAACTGCAATTAAGATAAGACTAAGTGTTGGAACCTAGTGGGGTTAGTGAGTGGATTCATCGGACGTAATGGAGGTCTATCGATATAAACTGTCCTGATGCTTTATACAATGAAAATTCTGCCTGTGTTGACATATGGGATTGAGATATGGGGGCACGGTTTCATCAAGGAATTAAAAATATTTGAAGCAAAAATGCTTAGACGGTTGTTCCGTATGCCCCAAGGAGTATCTGTGGAATATCTATACCTTCAGTTTGGACTCACATGTATACAGTCTACTGTCATTAATAGCTCATTCATGTGTGCCGTTGATGTGATGACTCTGGACAACAAGACTATCACTGGTGACTATGCTAAAACATTTCTAAGTCTTGATAATTTTATTCAATTTGGGACATGGGGAAAAATATTTATGGCCTTTAATAAATGTAAACAAGGATGTGAATTTGACATAGTACCTAATAATATTAATCAAATTAGATATTGGCTGAAAAAGAAGATTAAGCTGTATGACCATGAAAACAATGTGGTCCTTCTTAGCACTAATTCACAAAGTGGTCCCTTTATTGAATGTATTATGACAAGAAATTGCCTACCTAAATACATTGTGGCATTTCCAGAGGCTTGGGGAGTCAGAGATTACCTATTACTGAGATTTAATCAGAGTAAGCTGAGGAATGTGTTTGGTGCTAGTGCCCATTGGTCTTGCAATAGATATAATTGTAGGTTATGTGGAGAAAATATGTATGAGTCTATCAAGCATATAATGACTGAATGTTCAAGTTTGCACCTTATTAGATAGCGATGTATGAAAAGTTACTGTAATAGTTTTGAAGCTGATGATCTTGATCTTCTGTGGAACATGTTCATGAATGGAAATGATGTGAATTTTATGTTTTATAAGATTAGATTTTATAGAAAATGTATAGACATAGTTGAAATTTATGAATCATGAAACATGCTTAGGCTAACAAACTGTGATATATTCAGTTATATTTTAAAATTGACTGTAAAGGTTACATGTGAATGCCTAGATATAGAATTTTACTCTTTTTAAATCAGTTTTATCTCAACTCGATGAAATGTTTAATATGTATTGGTGTTGTCTATTTTGTGTTTCGTGTTGTATATACATAGCTCTTTTTGGCTGTAAGTATATTAATAAATTGAAATTGAAATTGAAATTCAGACAATCGCTCCACCTTACTAATACAAACACATAGCAAATACTTAATACTAATGCTTCTATGCTATAATGCAGATGGCACCAAAAACAACTGCAAGCTGACTGGATTCACACATGGTCAAGTATCACTTGGTAGAAAAACCTTCACAACAATAGGTATAATCTACCACGTAGGAGCCACAACCAATGCAGGTCACTACACTGCATATTTAAAAAAGAAATATTATTGATGGTTTGAATGTAATGATAGTACCATTACTCTAAAGCAGAGATTACCAGCAAATCTTACAAACGCTTATTTAATATTTTTAAAGCCAAAATGTAATAACTAATCTGAACTTAAAAATTAACAAACTGTTAAAATACGCCAACAGGTATCCTAATATCCAAAGATTGTATAACAACCAAACAGATAAATGAATACCACTAAATTATAACAAGGAAATAACAGTTAGACTATGCCAAATGCCCCAAAATTTTGCAACAACCAAACAGATAAATCAATACCACTAAACTAAAAAAAAAAATTATTACAGTTAGAATACTCCAACAGGTATCTAACTGCTTCAGAAATCTGCAGCAAAAATATGGATGGTTACTCTAAAGCAGAGATTACCAGCAAATATTGCAAACACGTTTTTAATCTTCTTAAAACCAAAATTTAAAAAGTAATCTGTACTTCAACATTACAAAAAATTAAATGAAAAAACTATAAACTGTTAGACTACGCCAATAGGTATCTAACTAGCCCAAGATTGTATATCAACCAAAAAGATAAACGAATACCAATACATTGTAACAAAAAATAGACAGTTACAATACGCCATCATGTATGTAACTGCTTCAAAAATCTGCAACAATCCAACAGATAGAACATTAACCAGAAACAAAAAGTAAACACAGAAAGGAAACAAACAAATAGACTGCAGCAAAACAAAAAAAGGGTTTTTTAATCCGACAAGGATTTTTCTTTCCCACAGATCCAATGATTTCAAAAACAAACACAGACACTCAGCAAAATGCACAGTACACTGGTTTGTAAACCAAATATGAGGGTAAAAAAAAGCTGAAATATCTATTATGAAATGTAATAAGTCTTTATAGAATACATACACTAACATGCTCTTTTCTTTTATCACAGGACTTGAAAAAGAATACTTCCTCCAGGGACCAAACTCATGTAAAAAATGTATCGAATGTCAACAAATCATGCAGTAAGTGTAATTGAAACCATTTGAAAGATAACCAAATCTATAGGTATGATCTATGGCTGTGATATGGTGCAGTGGTTGTGGTCAGGACCTAGAGTATTGAGTATACAGCCTACAGCCGTCACCCATGCACCCTACCACAACCATCACAACATATCACACCCATAGTAGCTTATAACTTCAGTACTTATAACTTCGGTCTTCGGTACAGTCTGGCCACAACTCCAAAACATATCACACCCATGTTTTATTCTATGGGTGTGATTGATAGGTGTGATATGCTGCGGTGGTTGCTGCCAGGGCCTAGAGTCTTGGGTGCATGGCCTTCAACCATGCACCCAACACTCTAGGCCCTGGTAGCAACCACCGCAGCATATCACACCCATAGTTCACACCCATAGAATCAAACATTTTTAACTATGATCACACCCATAGAATCAAACATTTTTAACTAGGCCTCAGTTATATGGTCAAAAACAAAAGGATCGAATGCCTTTTGATCGACAGTAAAATGATCGAAAAAAAAAGGTCGATTTTTTCAAAAAATATTTTTATGGGGGGTTCCACCCCCAACCGCCCGTTTTATTTTACCAACCCAAACTAAAAAAAATATATAAATAAATTAAATAAAAAATTCTACCTTTTTTTCGATCATTTGACTGTCGATCAAATGGTCATTCGATCCTTTATTTTCGACCATTTGACTGGACACCATTTTTAATGTCCGTGGACACCTTGGATGTCCTTAGAACGATTTCTACTTGCCTGCGAACAATACGGACAGGTATAGTGTCCTCAGGACACCTCCATTTTCATTTATTTGCGGACATCCCGAACACCGCGTGTGTTTTTAGAACAGCTTCAACTTGCCTGCGCACAGTATGGACATCCCAAACACCACGTGTGTTCTTAGAACATTTTCAACTTGCCTGCGAACAGTACAGACAGGTATAGTGTCCTTAGGACACCTCCATCTTGATAAATGGCGGACATTCCGAAAACCAGGTGTGTTCAAAGAACAGTTTCAACTTGCCTGTGAACAGTACGGACAGGTATAGTGTCCTCAGGACACCTCCATTTTCATTTATTTGCAGACATTCCGGACAGCGCTTGTGTTCTTAGAACAGTTTCAACTTGCCTGCGAACAATACGGACAGGTATACTGTCCTTAGGACACCCCGATTTTCATTTATTTGGGGACATCCCTGACACAGCGTGTGTTATTAGAACAGTTTCAACTTGCCTGCGAACAATATGGACAGGTATGGTGTCCTTAGGGCATTCCCATATGGAATGATTACGGACATCAAGGACAGCGCTTCTTAAGCGGTGCTTACCACCTAAATAGATACAATATTCAAACCATCTGTTACCCCCCTGCCATCCCCAAACAGTCTTACAGACCAACACACTTGCCAAAATTGTATTTCCCCACCATTTGACACCGCAAATACAAGATGGCGGGCGTTTCCAAAAATCTGACGCACTTCACGCTCTTCACCATCCAATCAGCGAACACGTTGCATGTCCACGGCCATGATGCAAGCTGATTAGCCAATCAGGACACTGTCCGCCGACCGAACAGGGAAGTGTGTCCGCGGACCGTACAAAGATATCACACATTTTTTGTGACCTACTTTTTGGCCATTTTAAAAAAAAACTACTGGATGGATTTTCACCAAATTTACAAAAGCACGCTTTCAGGACCAAGCCGCTGCTCCTGGTCCAAATATGGTGAAAATCCATCCAGCGGTTTGGGCTGTAGGCGTGAGCAATGTTTTTTCCCCTTTCAGTCTATGGGAAAAAAAGACATTTTGGGACCACCCCTATAACTTTGCACCCCCTGGACCAAACCTCACCAAACTTTGCAAAAAAATCAGAGTGGGCTATATACTTTTTTTGCAAAGTTTGGTTAGGATTCGTCCAGGGAGAGTGAAGATATAAGCCGCCCAAAAAGTGCTCTTCCTATGGAAACAGCAACTTAATCATAACTACACGGCCACTACCGTGGGCTGTGTAATGGGACAGCAATCACCTAATGGTGACAACACAATTCAGAATATAAGTCAAGCAATTGAATCACTTATAAGGATGCAGCATTGAAAACGGAGGAAAAAGAACAGTTTTGATTTGTGAACAGATAGCGTTTAGGTTAATATTCCCCCTGCAAAGTTTTGTTTAAATACAATTGAGCAATCCTACACAAATGTGAGTAATCAGCAGCTATTTAGGAATGAAAGACAAGGTCAGGAGTTTAGATACAATCTTCCCTCACCAAACAAGACAGAAAACCGTTTTTTGGAAAGTGACACTTTTAAACTGACAGGTGACAATTGCTTTGTAAAATAATGCAAAAGGGTGCAAAAATGCTTAAATAGAGAACATTCTAAAGAAAGCAACACTAAACAGGTCCTAACACACATGAGCTATGATATAAACAACAGTACACACTTTAGATCAGGATGGGATGGAAGAAGCACTTTGAAATGAGAAAAAGACACTTGTAAACTTTTGAAAACTGCAAATTCGCGGCAAACTTTTACTATGCGTTATTGGAGAAAAACGTTTTTTAATTGTGGATGTAGCTAAGGGTCTTAGGTATCAGTGCGAGTTGAAAAATGTGTTTCTATCTTTAAAATTGAAGAAGTTATAGAGGTTTTAGTAAGAGGCGTTTTTTGAAAAATAGGCACGAAATGACGTCAGAAATTCGATTTTGAAAGTGACAGATAGGTTTTATTATACTATATTAATGACCATGAAAAAGCGAAGGCCACACATGAATCTTCACAATTATGTGGCCAGTGCAACCATTCACATGGTGGATATTCAATTTCCTTCTGGGATTTACTTTAGTTACTCAAAATCACTAAAGAGTTATGGTTTTGTAACACAGATGAGAAAAATCAGCACAAGAAGGTTTCTAACAATACTAGGGTTTTGAATTTAAAGATGGGATGGGTTGAAATTGGGATGATACAATGAAGATATACTATGGGTCACGGTTCTTCTTATTTATACTTACAGTCTGTAAGAGGATTAAATTCAACACTACAGCTAAGTCAATGCCTAGTCTGGGATACTGAATGGAAACCCTTATTGATATATCTTTATGTCCAGTTCATGAGTTCTGGATGACTACCCCGATATAACACCCCTCTCTTAGAATCCCCCTGAGCCCACTGAGCCAAGAAGTAGTTCTGTTTTGCAAGTTTAAAAGGTTTATTTGAAAACAAAATTAACAGTATATATATATATATCACACTTTTATAATGAATTAATAATTAATATCACACTTAAAACATGATCAGTGATCAACAGTGAATAATGTCCTACTAGTAAACTGATTTGGTTACCCAGGAGTAGTATAAGGATGAGGTAGCACACTTGTGAATAGGAACAGAAGAATAAGGTGGTAGAGAATGCTTTATATAAGTTCAGATGGATGCAATGTTGAATGAAAATGCAGTACAGAAAATACTCAATATGATTTCAACAAAACAATGTAATCACTTTTCTCTGGCAATCCACTCCCCCCCTTATGCAATGTAAGGAAATGAAGAGTAGCACACAGTTCTCAGACATGCAATCAAATGTAATTCAGTTCACCACAGCAAGCTCAGACTACGGATAGAAGTTGAAACACAGGCCCAAAATGCTTTTATATGTGCTGGCAATGAAGTGAGGAATATGCTGAAAATGGTTTTAATTCCCTTTAGGAGGTTCAGGGTGAGTGATAGCTACTTTATATGAGTTCAGGATCACTTTAACAATGCTCTAGGAGTAACTAGCAGGTTTAACGAGTTTTTGACAAAGTAAAGAAAGGAAGCTGCTGTTTTCTAACGTGGCTGGATTTTTAACCAAACCGCGAATCGCGGCAAAATTCGCGAATGCGTGAATCACGATTACGGCAAAAGTATAAGGAGTTTCAGAGGAAAGTTAAACCAAGTTTCTAGCCCAAACGGTTCCAAAGATATGAACGATTTTGTAAAGGTTGTTTTTCGAATTTAAAGTAACTCAAATTGACAGGTGACAGCTTTTAAAAATGACAGGTGACAGCTATGCGGCTGCAGAATTGACAAGTGACAGTTAGGAGGCAGTTCTACTTAGATTAAATAGATTGAATTATATCACTGGAAACTAAGAGATTTGGTTTCACACCGTCTTAGCTGTACTCACAATGTATTTGGAAGGTCTAGGTCTCATGGATCGGGTCAAGATGGCTTTGGTTCTGGTTTCGCCCCGGACGGTCTCTGCGCACAGCATCTGGTCTATGCTCTGCTGGTCTGGTCTGACACTGCTCCTGGCCCGGCTCCTGGATCTCTGGGTACAGCGTCTGTGCACAGCTCCTGGATCTTTCTGCACAGCTTTCTCTGGACACAGCGCTGATCTGCACGGCTCCTGGATGCTGCTACCGCTGTTAGGTTTGCTGGATGCTGAGGCCTGCTGAGAAGAGTTCTCAGTTTGTGGGTTTAGGCCCTTGCTTTGAGTTCTGAATCAAGTTCTTTGGAGTTTTAAAATCTAAGTGTTGGATCTGGTATCTTCTGGATGTTGTGTGGTCTGGCAGAGCGCGTTGCAGCAACTGGATTTGAATGTCTCTACCTGTCCCAGCAGTCTCTTTTTATGTGTTTTGAAAATGGGTGTGTGCCTGGGCCTAGCTAAGCCTGCCCCTTTCTACTTGTCATTGGCCCAATTCTCCCCTCTACCATGATTGGGGGAAGGAAATGTGAGTCAGAGTGATGCTGTAGGTTTTATGGGTCAGAGGATCCTCCCCTGGTCAGTTTGCCCACAAATCTATATTTGATTCAAATACATATTACACAGATACACAGTTGTTTAAAATTACATGCACCCATCACATATCACATGAGGTATACTCTGTTCAAACTCTGCTCTTCCTGGGGGCTTGCATTCAGAAATAGCAACATTTTGCACTTTTTAACTGGTTTTGCAATATCGGACATTCACCCAAATTTACACACATGTGTGCAGGTAGTATGGACATTAATTGATGAAGTGTCAGATTTTTTAACATGCAGACATTTGGAGTGAAACCCTATTTTCCGCTAGCAACCCCCCAGATCGTACCACCAGGTCCTAAAACCTCTTAAAATGTGGGCAGAAAAATCACAAGAATTATGGTATCATTTAGATAATTTTGACAAGTCCGCACCATGAGTTATACATCTTTTTTAAAATCATATTCTGGCCAACAGGGGTGTGTCTTCCCAGGTCACATGGTGGAGAAACCAGTCTATCCACTTTCTTTAAGGTCAGCCTGTACTCAGAGGGGCTGCCCCTCCCCGTTTCTGCCAAGAGGAAGCCACTTTACGACCTCCTCTATAAACCATCTGCCTGAGTCAAGGAAGGGCTTTTGTTCAACTCCACCCCTAATCTAATCAGAGAGGTGACAACTCCTTTTGGCAAGGGGAAGAGTGGCTGAGCAGGTTTTAACTCCTGTGGGGGTAGATGTCAGGCAGAATTCAGTTTCATTAAGCCAGGTTTCAGCTAAATGTCACTTTTTGTCCCCCAGTTTAAGTCTATTACGGTTTTTACATACACATTAAATAATTACTTCCTTCAAGTCATTTCAGAGTATACTTTTACATTGTATCCACCTCTTAGCAAGTCTTTCCTTGGTCTGGTTTTGTTTCATGTGTTCAGTTTTACACACAAGTCTGGTGGTTTTAAAACGCCGGCTTTCTGATAGTGGTGAGTACTGGTAATGCAACCATTTTTAGGATTTAAGAAAATGAATTCCCCACAGTTCTAGGTTGCTTTTGGCAATCAGCATTGCCATTCCCAATGGTTTCAGGCTACTGTGTGGGTAGCCCAATGGTGGTTTTAGGCAGTGCCCTCCTGTGCTCACAACCTAGGCAAAAATGGGTGGCAGCCTATTCTTCATGCATTTCCCTGTGCGTTTTCTGGGAAGTTCTGGCCATCATGATGTTTTCCATGCCAGTACTGCACAGTTTTCCTATTCTGGCGTACATGTGGGCTTTTTGGCCATCTTGTATTTTCTAAGCCCACAGCACCAAATGTTGCAGCATGATAGCTCAAACGTGGGTCAGGACACCCAACAAGTCCTTTGTAATTAAATTGGACTGTCCGCTCTGGTCAGTGGATTGGGTCAGGTCTACCGGCAGCAGGGCACTTCTGGAGGGATTGGATCAGCGGCGCGGTTCTGGTAAATTTTGGACTGCACCTCAGACTGGATTTGAATGGGCCCTTCTGATCACTGGACATAGCAGACTACAGGATGCAAGTTTCAGTGGGCGAGCATTAATGGTAGCGAGCCAAGCTGAATCAAGTTTTGAATGTTTGAAAGTGGGTCTAGCTAGCAAGAGTTCAGCAATGCTAAAGTCTGGATTCTGTAAAGAAATATGGATCTTCAAAGAAGTCTGGAGTCAGCTATAAGATCAAGAAATCTGGAACAAGGTGCTGCACGGAAATTTTGGGGTGTTCTGGAAGCAGTGTCCTATGTGTTGCGAAGTTCCTATATTTATACTTTCAAATGCCATCACCTAAGTTTATGGTGTGGGCAGAATTTCAAAACAAGCCCCCACGGCTGTGAGTGGCTGCAGGCACATGCTTTATCATGGTTGGCGGTCTGAACCGAGCTGTCATCTTTATGATGTGATTTAGGAACTGCCACATTGATTTTGACCACAATTTAGCTTTCCCATAAATACACATTTTTACAATTATGCCCTCTACTAAAATCAGACACATGCATTACATTTTTTATGGTTTATCCTGGCGTCCAATTCCCATCTCGGTGAGAGCTGTCTTTCTCATTCTATGGGATTTCATCCATTTTAATCAAAACAGTTTGGATTAATGATTTTTAATTCGGTACACCTCTGGGCGCTTATCAGTGGATCATGCACATACAATCGTAGGCTTGCAACATTAACAGTTCTGCTAACATAAGGATTTTTTTGTAACTTTGGCACCTTAAGTGTTACAGATTTCATCAATGTCTTAAAATCAAAAGCCTAAAATTAGGTTAACATCTACCAATTTTCAGATTTCTCCCTCTTTAGGTAGCTCAGTTAAATAGTTTCAACTTTAATCACCAATAAGGATTTCAAAAGTCACAGCAGTTTTTTAAAAAATTCTTTGTACCTCCCCTTCAAGGCAACAGCTGTCCAGTCCTTTGATCAAGGAAGTGTATCCCCTTCCTGGAGAGGGAAGTATCCTGCCCCTCCCAGTAGAGGTCAATGCTCAGCCTGTCCTTTGTTCTTGGCTCAGCCCCAGACGAATGTCTACTGAGGTCTCATTGTGCTCCTTGGTGTCATTATGTGGGAACCATTAGCATCACTTAAGCCTTCCTGTAGCAAAGGGTTGTCAATCTTTTCTGGGCTGGGCTGTCAGTTCAGAATTAAATAGTTGATTAGCTCCAGACTGGGTTCCTTTAAATTAAAGTCTTTTCATTTCACACATATAAAATATAAGCACAGTTTAGAAGGGATTTGGACATTTTAAAAGAATTAGCCCTTCACAAACATGCTTTTAAATTGGAGGATTTTGCAATTTCTTCTAGAAAAAGAACACCTTTAAACTGGGTTTGACAGCTGATTTCCGTAAGCAGCTGTCAGGCAGGGAGGCCCGGCTTCCTCTGAGCCACCTGTAGAATCTGTGATTTCAAAAACTTTTCATTTCTATAGTTCACTGGGGAAATGACTGAATTTAGCACCAAACCAGCACTTTGAAGGTTGCATGGTTTATGAAAACTGTATTTTAAGGCATTTTCAGATTTTAACCCACTTCTGTGGCATTGCTTCAGGTGAAAGGTGACTGGTGACACTTGACAGATGACAGGTGACAGGTGACATTCAGTGATTCCTGTTTTTCCACCAACTTTGCCTGTGTGTGGCAGGGTGTGCAGCTCCTTTGTGGTTTATGAACCATGCGCAATTGTGCAGATTTGGCGCACACAGGGTTATTGCCTCCATTTTTGGAAGTTTTCCTTCCCAATTGGCAAAGTGGTGTAGTAGGGTGCATTGGCATGGATTGATATATCCCACATACTGAAACATCAATAAACAAAATGACTCAGAAAGTTGGCAAAAAGATAACTGTTTTAATATCAATTATCTAAAACAGGGAGTACAACGAACATCATCGGACGTATCATAGTAAGGTCTCTCAACGAACTTCATAAAAAGCACACCTTTATATTAAAATCTCGTCATAGGTGACGTACAACCTGCGTATTACTCACGTCATCCTACGTGGCAAACTACAAAAACCTACTGAAGAGAGTGATAGGGTCTAAGGGAACATCTAAGTATACAATCCATACTCATCTAATGGCGTGAGAAAGGTGATAGATTTCTTAACATGAGGTGGGGCAGCTAAGACCTTCCCTAAAAACAGGTCACTATGAATATCACTAAATACACAAACGTCACATTGGCTACTTAACTATAGACCCCCAATCATGTGATCCTCTATCATTGGTTAGCTTCTAACTTCCGTCAGCATCCTTCAACCCAGGCTAGCCTCATGCAGGCCAGACTGCCAGGTGTTGGTGAGTTAGTCTTAAACATCCGCTTCCCAACACTTAGAACATCATCCATCATCACCTCAGTGGTCAGTTATCAATTAGAGCCTTTTAACTTGTCCTTGGGAGTGTGTCTTTGCTCTGGAAGATACAGGGGAGTAGAGGTGCGCTCTGGCCTCATGCGTAGGTGTGACCATCATGCTCGTCCAACTCCTTCTCCACACGTGACTGGAGACCACGAAATTGAGCTTTCAGTGTATTGAAAAGGATTATTTTCTTTGTTCTCTCCAAGTTTCTGAACAGGAGGTTCATTCCTTCACAAGATTGTAACTAGTTTCTGTGCTTCTCAGCTGAACATGACCTTGGCTTCTTGGCTCATTCAGCCTCGACTTTCTGAAATTCGCCTGTAATTCATCTGTTTTCTAACTGCGCCATACGCGGAAAAGATGGCTTTCTCCTTTAGCTAAGCTCTGCTTATAGTTCATAATGGCACAATCCATTCTTTACTCATCCCTATATATCATACATTGGCGCCTGCTGCAATCTATTTTACTATAAAGCTAGCCTCATGAAAACTTTGTCTGTTTGCGTTACTTTGCATCTGTACATGTGTGAATTGACTTCAATAATTTCATCATCTCTTCAGCATAAGCCTCTTCATCTTGAACCCAAGATGTTGCTTATCTTTGATACTTTCTTGATGCCTTATAGAATATCTGCATTCTCTCATCTCTGCATCTCTTCTACGTACATCAGCTCAGCTCTCGCATGACGTCACCAATCTGCTTCATCAGTCAGGCGTCCTGATTCCTCTGGGATTTTTGTTTAGACAGCCATCATACTGTCTTGAATGCAAGTATGGTTTTCTCAATGGGAACCTTACCTCCAGCGTTGGCTTTGGCATCTTTTGTTTCAATTGTTCTGCATAGGTCACATGCTCTGGTTTCCAACATATAGGCATTCTGGGCAAAGTGGTTGAGGTGTGGAAACTTAGCTCCTCCTCTACACCCTACTCTCTCTTGCCAACCCACCTAGCTGCTCTATGCTTAGAGCTGACTGCCGCAGCACACCAGGAGGTGGCGTAGCCCTCATTGCCAAATCATCTTTGCAGATCAGACATATTCCCACTCCTCCTGTAAGGGTTACGAAATTTTATTCACTTAATTGACAGTCAATTCTGAAACCACCCTAAATCTCCTACTTGTTCATCAGCCCAACACACAAACCTCCACTGAGTCAGACATACCGTCACTGCTCACACCCATTATCAAAAGAGTGCCACAGTTCATCCTACTGGTTGATTTCAACCTGGGCTTTAATGACCCTACTGCCACGCCAATTATTTTGCAGAGTGGATTTCACCATCAGGTCTCCACTAACCCTAAAGAGCAAATTCTTGATTGGATCCTCATAACTAATGCCTCTGTACAGAGGGTAGCCCCCCTCTTACTGAATGCATAGGAGATAGACCCCACCCCCCTCAAACCAAATGCAGATAACTTGTCAGGATGATCAATAGTTCAGAGTGTGCAAAAATTATAGTTGTAGGGCTTAAAATGGCAAGAAACATGTTAAGGGTGACGTGTATTTTGTGGGGTCAGAATGTTTGCGCAATAGAGAGCATGTCAAGTAGTACATGCTTATCATAGTTACAGAAATTCTAGATTCAAATCTGAGCAGGCACCAAGTACTGATGAAGAATAGGTTGGTCCACCATTTTATGATAACCAGGCATAGACAGGCAATTTCTAAGATGGTGTACCTTTGCTAGTAATGATGATGTCAGTGGATCATTTTTTTTTATAGAAGTTCATGAAGACTCCACAGGTCTAGAATGAGTTAGGTGAAACCTGTTTAGACTAGTAATGAGTGGCAGTTAAGGCAACCAACCTGGGATTGGAAAAGGGGTTGTCTTCAAGAACCAAGGCCAATCAGGATGTTTAATGTTAATTACTAAATTACCTCACTTTTTAAAACTGTATATAAGGGACTGAAATCAGGAGAGAGTTGGGAGTTGCTGAGTATTCTCTTGTGTGCTGTATGCAGTATGCCGGTCTGCTGAAAAGAATAAACACATGTCTTTTGAGATCCAGCCTGAGTCTTTGCCTGCTTTCATACTTGGCCTACAGAATGCCTTTCCTGTTCCAGGGGTGCCAAAGCACCAGAGATTGTATTGGGACATGTTCTTCACTTTCATCACTATCTCAGCCATTAACCTGCTACCCTGGTTCAACTGCGCTTTGATTGAGTTCCTCCTATCCCACTCCCACTTCACCTCCATCCCCACTGTACATCCTAGCTCAACCCAAGTCCACAACACTAGTAAACTCACAGAGGGAACCCTTGCACCCACTCTGCAAACTCTACTTACTGCTTATGTCCGCATAAATAAGGACACAAAGGCCTTAGCTAGCCTCAACAATTACAGCCTCTGCAGCACTATGGACCTACATGCCCTCCTTAAACCCAAAATACTGAAACCACACAAGCCAGACAATATTTGGTTCACT
The DNA here is from genome assembly GCF_040938575.1 of Ambystoma mexicanum. Taxonomy (NCBI): domain Eukaryota; kingdom Metazoa; phylum Chordata; class Amphibia; order Caudata; family Ambystomatidae; genus Ambystoma; species Ambystoma mexicanum. Next base: position 1,401,847,528 of record NC_090922.1, read on the forward strand.
GAAGAACTTATTTTACTCTCTGCAGATGCAAAAGAGCACTATAGCACCCATTGAAGAAACCTACCCCCAACAACTTAGAACTTTCTCCAGTGCAGCCACTACTTACAAAAATGCCCTAATCACATCAAAGGCCATTTCCTAAAATACCAGAATCACCAATGGCAGCTCCAATTCTAAAGAACTCTTCTCCATACTCAAAGAGCTTAAAACCCCCATCCCCACGATTTCTCAAGGTTCGCTCACACAATGCTTGATTTTCCACTATCCAAACGGCACTTGCTAACAAAATGGATCCACTGAGAGATACGATCACTGCAAAAAAGCCCAACTCGCAGTGAATCTGCTGGCACCTACATCGATGCATGTGCTGACACACACATCTCAGTATAAACACCCTTCACACCCCTTTCATCTTTTCCCAAGTATCCCAGACACAGGTACTCCAAACTATTTGTATACTCTGTGATCCTGGAAATGCATTTGAGGGACAGGGCCTCCATGTCTTGTCCTGTACCCTGTATCATGTGTTTTCTGTGTTGTTTTCTGCACATGAGTCCAGTAGAGACCACTGGTAGTGCATCCCTTCCTCTTTTAGGTTGTGGTAAATATAGACTCTTGGGATACCCTTATCACAAGCATGGGTGGGGGTACAACCCTGTACCCATAGTGTATGTTTTTGGGTACCTGTGTTTTATCCACCAAGCAGGGTATGGACTGGTGGCAGCTTCATGCTGATATGACAGGAGCTCTGAGTATCCTCCATTTTGGGATACCCAGGCCCTGCCACAGGAATCAGTGGTTCCCTGATAGAGGGCAAGATGGCCCCTGGGACCTCTTGCTTTCCGTTGCCTGTTACCTTGTTTTCCCAAAGTTCTGGGAGTCCCTGACTTTGTGCCTTCCCCTAACTGGTTGTTCGGTGGAAGTATGGTATTGTGGGGAAGCCCAGGCCAGATTGGCTGTAGCCTTCCCAGAGACTGTATGTTATGGGTACACCGTTGGGTGGGACCTGTGTGAATAGAGTGTGTGCCCAATTTGCATTCTATGTTATGGGTGTCTGGTTGCTGTGTGTGTGACACAATGAATGAGACAGCCCTGCCTGAAACAGACATAATTGCAGTGTGGTGTCCTGAAAGGCTGGGTGCTTGCCCCAATCCACATTCCTTGTTATGGGTAACTGGGTAGAAGTGAATGTCCTGAATGCCTGTGAGCCTGATTGGCTGCCTGCCTGCATGAATGCCCTTCTCTGTGATTGGCTGACTGAGACTGGCTCAGCCAGAGTAAATGAGGACAGATGTGTATATCTGGGGACCCCTCACTTACCAATTTGTTTGGGTGCTGAAGATGAAACTTGAAGCTGATCCTTGAAGCCTAGCTGGAGGAGAAGATTGCTACTGTATTTTCTTCGATGTAATCCAAGAGCTGTTGAGTTTGTTGAGGAATGATCCAAGATGGGACCTGGCAAGGAGACCTCTCCCCAAGCTATGAGGAAATATCATGCAAAACCTACTACTCTTCATCAAAGCACCCTGGAAGACAGTTCTATGAGTCTGACGTATGGAGAAGGGGACCACCGTGAATCCTGAGGATAGTGCCTGGACATCAAGGGGAATCCAAGTCCATTGGCAGTGACCAGGGTTGGAAGATTTCCATGGCCACTGGAAGCCAAGAAGCAGGGACACCTTGATGCCTTGCTGCTTGACGCCCAGAGCTGAGAATGCTCCACCTTGCCTAAGAACATTTGAAAGAGGGCTCCCTTGCCATCATCGCCAACCACTTTTGACTGTGACTACAGGATCGACCAGATCAGAGGAAGGACCCAACCCAGGCACATTGGCCCGATCTGCAGACACGACTAGTGACGGAGGAGAGGAACTGTGCTCCAGTCCAGCTCGCGCCATGGAAAGCTGCCACCAGACACTGTGAAGGAGGGAAAGTAATAGAGGGATATGGCAGAGGCTCACCAATCTCCCGCGCCTGCATTGCCATGAGCGGGTATTACATGGTGGTGCCCAGTTTGGGAGCGTTGATCTGCCACTCCTCGGCGGGATGCAGACCTGTCCCCCGACCTCCCTGCCCAACCTTCGACATGTGATGAATCGGAAAAAAAGGTAGGAGGGACAGGGAGCTGGGAGCACTCGGTTCCTTCTTATGAAATTAACAATCCCGGGCATTGAGGGATTGTAGAACTCTAAACCACAGCTCCTGTACAAAGGACTGTCCCCCTTACTGTGCTGCACACAGCACCATTGGGGAGGAGCTGTGCTCACACATGTACCCGATGCGTGCGCAGGCATGGAAAGGCAAGCAGGCTATGAGAATAAGATCCCAGACGTGAGGGGGCGACACATAGGAATGGCAGACCGCAAAGAGGATTCTTTTGAAATCGCCCGACCTGTGGTCATTATAAGCGCGCACCTTCAGCTCTACCCTAGTGAACTGTAACAGGTGGGTGCACAGCCCCGTCATTCTTTCAGTATAAAGACTCCAACGCAAAATCATCCACCGCAACATGATCTGCTCGCATAACCACAGAAGAAGAAGAATCTTACGTCAGAAGTGGCGGATATGCCAGCTTGGAATCCAGAGACTAGCCCAGTGCAAACTGGTCAAAGGCCCCACGACTTCTTTTAGTTACACTCTTGAGGCATGTCATGAGGGGAGTCTTTAGGACAAGTGCCAAGACAACCTGTCGGCCAGGATAAAGGTCAAAAGGCTGACCCATGAAATACAACGGGAAGCCTTCCCATGAAACAGACGGAACACATGAGGGAACCGTTGCATGAAGAGGGGCGAACATCGCGTGCCGTAACCGCAAGGATACGTCAGGCTGGACACCGAAGGTATCACGGAGCAAATACCCTGAACTGACAGCAGTGGGGAGCTATTGGCTCAGTGACATATTGCGCATAGGGGATACAAACTGCAGACATAGCAATTCCGAGCATCTGGATCAGCAGTGGTATAAGTTCTAGCAACAAAGAGGTGTGGGCATTAACGCACCCTGGCAGCTTGCACCGGTGGCCCGACAGACAAGGTGGTGCCTAAGTCATGCAGACCCTGATCGGGACAAGGATCAAGACAGTACGGATACCACTGCCCTGACCACAACTCTACGCTTGACCTCACTGTATAATGCCTAAAGGGGCAGCCTCTAAGAAGAGCGAGGCCATGGACAGATTTACAAAACCCGCCCCCAAATCAAGCAACATGAGCAACAAGTGTGCTGCTAGGATCTGGGCTCTGTTGGAGCTTGCCATCGAGGAACTACTTAAAGACCTATTGGGAAACCCTGGCTGGTCTTCGATGTTCATTGTCAAACGGGCACATAGATCACTGATGGCCAGGCCCATGGCAGGTGCCTTCCTCCGCCCTATTATAGCGCGACTTATGAACTACAGGGACCGAGACATGGTTCTTAGAACAGCGAGAGAGAAACAAGAGCTAAAAATGGGGCCCAGCGTCATCCGACTCTTCCCGGACTACACCCTGGCACATTTCGAGGTGTAAAGAAGCTACTGAGGGAATGCAGGAATCTGTATGTAATGATATATCCGGCCAGATTACGCTTGCAATACAAGACTAAGACATACTTCTTTACTTTCCCTGCAGAAGCTGCGACCTTTGTTGAAGCAAACATCCCACTACCTGATAAGCTTCGGTCAATATAAGAAGAGAACTAAATGTGAAGTAACAATAGCACCGGAGGTCATGTCGTATTGACCGCTCAAGTTGACTGTACCTGTAACAAAACGGCATTGACTGTGCCAGACATGGGTACGGAAGGAGAATACACCGCCAAGACAGCAGAGGGGAACCCTGGCACATGACCAGTAAGAGGAGGGGGTATCCTCATTCAGAATTGTGCATCTATATCCAAAGAAAGCATTCTGCCATTGATTAACCTTAACCTGCCTTCCTTCCTTATTGTCTATGCTGATCCACCTTACTGAATGATTTGTATGCTCTATTATAACAGCCGGATGTTGATGCATTTTAAAGGAATCTAAAGTCTAAAGGTCTCATTACAAGTGTGGCGGTAGCCTTGCTAGTAAAACCGGCAGGCTGCCACCTAACTTGCAAATTTTTCTGGCCCCTGGCAATGGGGAAATACAGGGCCATTCCAACCCTGGCGGCCCCTGTATTTCCCCATTGCCAGGGTCTGGAAACTTTGTCTCCCCATTCCCATTGAGCACCATAAAGAATGGTGCTGGTGCTACCGGCAATGTCTGCTCGCAGGTACCGGTACACCTGCCAGGTCAGCCTGGCAGGTGGGAAGGTACCCGCAAGCAGCACTCATAGTTTTCTGTTCCGGTAACAACGGTACCGGCAAGCTTACTGGTACCATTACCGTTGTTGCCAGACCAGCAAACTTGTAATGAAGCCCTAAGTGTGGTACCACATAGAATTGTATAGATTTGTCATAAACGTATTACCAGAGTACAGAGTGTGTTATTGATTTGTGTATATATGTATATGAATCTTAATTTTATATAAAGAACTGTGGTTAGCATATAACATAGTGTGTGGACAATCCTTTTGGGGGCGCTTGGAGACTCACTGTACTTGGTGCTTGTCCATGGCTGCCATATAGCGAACCTTGGCTGGGGGGGGTCTGTGCCTCTACTCTGTCATATAGAGGGCAGAAGAAGTGAAATTGACTTTACTTACATTTTGTAAACTTTCTAGACCCAGCACACACTATCTTACAATAGGGTGCTGGAGGGGTTACTTAGTATCCCCTTTGTCTAGTTTCTCATGTAACATTTTTATGTTACCCTTTCTACAATTAATGGCTGGTGGTAGTGGTTTACTTTTTCCTACCATTGTGTGTTTTTACCGTGGGCTGTAATTGCAGCTGCAGTAAGACACCCATGGGTGCCTATTTTGTCAAAGTGGCCCCGGTGTTCTTTTTTTAACCATTTCTTGTTGGAAAGGTCCTTCTTGAGATTTACTCTGCGTGCCAAACCAGGTTTGGTCCCTTTGTTCATTTTGTCTTTGGAGGGATTCACTGGTGAAGCCTGCCTCTGGCTCCAGCATGTCTGGCAGGGGCAGGAAGTGAGGGAGGTGCCCGAAACTCCCTCTGCTTAATCCCCTTGGTAACAGGAATGCACCCAAAGGTGATTGGCCAGCTGGCTGTCCTCAGAGGACAGCCACCCTGCTGTGTAATTGACAGCTAGGCTGCGAATGAATGGGAGAAACCTGCAAAAAAGGTGAGGCTTTTGGGCTTGGAAGGCAGAGTTGACCACTGGATGAAGGAATCCAAAGAAGATCTTGGAAGAGACACTTGCTGCAACTCCTGGACTGTTGGTTTGCCTGGTGAAGCCCTGCTGCGTTGCTGAAGCTCCAAATTCGACCTTGCCTAGAGCAGCCCTGGAACAGAAGACTTCTCTGCTTGGATTGGTGGGACCGATCAATCCCAAAGTCCAAGTGAACTCATCTGGACATCCTCTTGGAGCTGGCTGTACTTCCATTGCTGCTGCAGGAACTGATTGCCAGGGAGAGGAACACCAGATCGAGTGCATCGCTTTTAAGTCGTGACCTGAGCTCCAGGAAGATCCTGCGGACTTCGATGAAGCAGGACTGACCAAGCCTGAGCCACCTCAACAGAGTGCTGGACCCCAGATGTGAGGAAAGTCCATTAAGGTATCCGAGAACTGCAGTGGTGATGTTTGCGAGAGCCGTGAGAAGCTGGAACCGTGAAGTGCTGCTGATCAGATGTTTGCCCATTGCTGCCTTAAAATGATTGATAGAAAAGTTCTTTTAAACTGTTTATTGGACCACTAGGTCAAAACAATTTCTTAATCATAAGTCACATAGACTAGAGGCAGTAATAAGAAATAAAAACACCGACCCTCACGAAATGTGAACCTATCACCTAGACTGAGGAAAGTAGTGAGAGAGTTGAGGGCAAGGATTCCCATACCCTTTGTAGGGTATTACCGCCCGCCAACCTTGGAATAGGGCGGTAATTCCCCTTTCCTCCAAGGCGGTGCCGGTATTGTACCGGCATGGACCAAGGTGCTAATAGCACCTTGGTCCACCGCCTACCGTGTAATGAGGCCCATAGTGTCTGATTTATAAATGTGTTTTACTATGGGCCTCATTACACGGACGGCGGTGGACCAAGGTGCTATTAGCACCTTGGTCCATGCCGGTAAAAAAGGGGAATTACCGCCCTATTCCAAGGTTGGTGGGGCGGTAATTCCCCCTTCCCCCATTGCCCTTCCCCATTCCCATTTTGGCCCCATAGGGCATGATGGGAATGGGGAAGGTGCTAATTACGGCACCGCAAATTGCGGTACTGTAATTAGCTCCCTGGTCCCTTTGCGGGTTGGTTTTTAATGCCTGCAAAAAGCAGGCGTTAAATTCTCCAACCCGCAAAGGGACCTCGTAGTAAGGCGGTAAGGGTTAACGGTCACCGGTACCATTAACGGTGACCGTTAACCCCTACCGCCGTCCGTGTAATGAGGCCCTATGTCACAATCCCATTGACAATAATGTGTAATCAGGCCCAAAAAAATAATTTTCCAATGTACATTCTTAGAATCTTTTATAAATTAAAAATATACTTTAGTTACTATAGTTTAGTGCGTTATCGATATGTGCCTAAGGAAAACACTTGCATAAAAATGGGTTACAAATCATGTGAGGCAGGAGGAGATTACATTTAGGGGCTGTCACACAGTAGGACCTGACCAAATACTTGTTCATTACAATGTTGAAAAAAAAACAAGTCTTAGGTTTTTATTTGAAAATGATAATTCTTATAATTCTTTTTGAATATAAGTATGCATCATGTCGCTTAAACTGAGTGTGTCTTCTTATGGCCATGTTAAATACTTGTTGTTTGCATTGAAATGTGTTTGAATTCTTTGCAACCAGAAATGACGTATATTTAGTGGGTGCCACACGGTGCATCATCTTGTTGGGACCATCCCAATTATTTGCTGCTTACTAAATTGTGAAAACAAATACTTAGAATTCTTTTTGTGAATGAGAAGTCTTAGAATTATTTTTTTGAATAGACCAAATATGTGTTGTTGGCACAGTTACAGAAATTGCCATATACTTATTTGTGTGGCCAAAAGGGTTCAGAACTGTTTTGCAAATTAAAAGTTTCAGAATTATTTCAAGGCAAAAGTGTCTATCAAGTGAATGTAACTGAGTGTGTCATCTTTTTGTGGTCAACTACTTGTTGCTTTAACAGTAAAGTGTGATCATTCTTCGAAGGCAGAAAGTGGTTACATTTTGTGTCCTTTTCTCATCTCATGTTGTGCCATATTCTTTCTGAATAGACCAAATACCTGTAACATACGAAGTTGCAAATACAAATTCTTAAGTTTTTGTGAATCAAAAGTCAAGATTATTTTGTGAATTCAATGTTTTCAGATTGTTTTTAGGCAAGCAAGTGCATTTGGTAACTGTGGGTGGGTGCTTGTCCGAGGTTATTCCTGGGGAAGCAAGGCCATTCTCAATCTATGGAAAGGGAACTGGAAAAGGGACATTGACTGGTTAATTATAACATAGAGTATTTAATAGGTTTGGTATTTTATGGTTTCTTTGTGCATGTGGGCTTTCGAGTAATATATTTCTATAAGAGTGTGATTCACAGGTAAATGCTTGTGATCAAGAAAATAATGGTCAAGTGCCCCATAGCTAGACTCCATTTTGATGTACCTGGTCTGTGCTATAATTTGTAACATAGTGTTGCACCAGAAGCCTCAGATGGCAGATTTATTTATTCATGGAAGATGTTCATTGAACCAGATTGTTTCAGAGGGACATATGGGATTCACTTTCATACCACATTCTGTATACCACAACTCCAGTTTTTGTTGAATGTTGTAAGTAGGGGCCTATTGGGAGTGACTCAAAAGAGATCCCAAGAAAGAATATTGCTGTTTTTGTATTAAAGAGCAATCAGCTGAACCGTATTGTAACCAAATCACAACCAATAATATCCTATAAATAAATAAATAAATAAATAACCCATATGTGCATAGTGGAAATTGATCTCAGATGGTAGATCCTTATTTCAAATGAGATTTAATAGTGACAACACTAGTTCCCTAATTATGTTTGGTTGATTTTAAGGTGTATTATATGGTGCTCCCTAAAAACACTTTTAGCCAAGTGAGATTTTTCAGGAAGTGTTCATATTTGTCAAATTGTGTGTGGCTCAATTTAAGCCTCCACAATGTGGCTTTCCGGAAATTTGAACTTCAACTCTCTTCAGCTCTAGCCAGCCTGGTAAATGTTGAGGGATGATCACGGGCGTCATACCCCCAAAACATCTGGAGAACTGCATATTTTGGCACCTTATTTGGCTGTCTTGCACCCCACCAATGAGGGAGCCATCGTAAACAAGTGCTATGTATTTTAAACAGTTTTGTATAATATAAAGGTACATGATAACTGATAAAGTAACATTTGGCCATTACATAATCCACAAAGAAGTTACTCTGAAAAACTTTGACATACTGTGAGTCTGCATCTGCGATTCCCTCCTTTGCATGTTCTGCTGTATGACTAGATGTGCGTTGGGGTTAATCATAGTCATCATCATCATCATCATAACCCAGTGCATTGGGGTTAATAGAGAAGGAATCTCTGGTCCTCCTGTCCTATGTCATTGTGAGGAATTTCCATCTGGGAAGGGGGTGAATTCCCTGTCTATTTTCTTTATTAATTAACAAAATAATGTTCCATCTCTGAAAGGGTACTCTGCTGATCAGATTCCCCTTTCAGAAGCCCCATGCCAAGAGCATAGTGTGTATCTGTTTCCTGATTTAACAGTCTCCTGATTTGCAGCAGCTGCTTTACCAGGAGAACACAACAGGTTCAGAGGTCACTGTTGCCCATTTGACAGCTCTAGTGACAGACACGTTTCTGCAAAGGAGTCTCTGGAATTAAGATATGCACCCCTATTCATAAACTATGATGATCATAAATAGTCCACAGCAGGTGGCAGGATAAACTATATGCCTGAATGCAGGACTAGTGCATGGCACTACTTATGATCATTGCAGTCATATCCAATTTTATACCAGCTGTTGAAGATGATGTGCATTCTGGCCGGACAGGCTGAGTCTGCCAAATGACAGGCCCCGGAACCTGAATGACTATGCCCTTTCTTTGATCTTTTGTGAGGGTAGGAAACACCCTCCACCAGATACAGCTGCACAACATGCTGCTGCCCGAAGCCCAGGCATCAAAGGAGCACACCCATTCAAAGGGAGTAGCCTGACACCAGTGTGATGCATTTATAACAGCATTTGATCCTAGTGAGAAAAGCAGGGGCGGGGTAAGTGTCAGAACAGTGGAGGAAAACGTTCACCATCTTGTTTCTCTCTGCTTTTCTCTCTGCTACCTGTCCCAGCCACTTCCTTTGGAGCAAAGCACTGTGGGTGTGGTGTCAAAAGGGCAAAGTCCACATCTTTTAAGGACAGGCATTGGACAGCTAAGGCAGGCTAGCTTTAGTCCAATCACCTGTGGGCTTTTACCTTTAAAAGAAGGGCTCTCACACCACTTCTTGGAATCATCCTTGGATCATCACTTGAGTAGATTTTATTGGACCCTGTTGGGAGAGCAGTCCTTTCTGAGTCCTCCAGTTGTGTGGTGAAGGCAGGTGTTCCAAGGCAGAGGAGAGCTTTTCCCCATAGCCATCCCCAGGACCATTGGTGTGGCCAGCTGATAGGACAAGACCTGCCTCCCTGCCAGCCACAGCCATACCCAGGACCTCACTGTATTGGAGATCCCCTGCAGTTGTGTGCTAGCCGCACGGGTTTGGAAGCACAAGAACAAGTACCCATCTTGTCCATGAGTCCTGGGTTTGGGACTCACAGCACCAAAAAGCCGGAACAGCAAGGATCCTTGTGTTGTCTCTGACTGTAAATTGATCAAACCTGGTGTCCCCAAACCATGCCCTTCAAATGTCATCATCTAACCAACTCGCTTGCATATCCTGATACCAGCTCACTGCTGTCAGACCGAACATAATGACTGCACGATCCACTTCACTAGAGTAATGTTTTGAACCACAATCCCCATTCTACCTTAGCTCAACACCTGCCCACTGCTTATTCACCACGCCTGCCGTTTTCTCGAACTGAACCTTCAAACTGTACCCAGAAGTCTGGCTCAACACTGTTGAACCTCCTACGCACTTGCAAGGGTATTATTGACTGATATCTACCCCCTTGGTCCATCGTTGGGACCTAGAGACTGGATGGGTCACTTCTATCCCTTTTGTAATCGCAACGCATATCCTGTTAAGGATTGTGGTCTTTTAATTGCCTTTTCTCCCCTGTCTCATTAACCAGAGTGGTGCCTCTATTCTACCTTTGCATATTCTGTGTTCCTTCTTCTGGGGTGGGTTTTTATAGTTGTCTAGTTATTTATTATTGTACATGTTGTGTTTGATGAAAGTTTATATTTTTATAGGACCTTGATCGGGCATTCCGTTATTTTGGACTGTTATACTTCACTGTTTGGGTTGCTACTTAACCACATTCACACTCCTCTTGAGAGTGTAGCCTCCCCTCAACCCACGTTATCTCAAAAGATGAAGGAGGTATATCACAAAAGATGAAGGGGTTATATCTCTAAACTCTTCCTGTTTTACCTTTATGATTGTTTTGCCTCTTGGTTTGTAGAGGTGTGAGAACTGAGTTGGTGTTAGGACAGTTTTTCTGAAGTCCAGCTAAGGGCTTTGTAAAACCATTCAACTGAGACAGTACAAGACTCCACGCTTAGTATAAGGCTGTACCATCTGAGTATATGGCAGCGTAGACAGAGCAGCCAGGCTTATTATTAAAAGTGTCTATCAAGTGAATGTAAATGAGTGTGTCATCTTTTTGTGGTCAACTACTTGTTGCTTTAACAGAAAAGTGTGATCATTCTTCGAAGGCAGAAAGTGGTTACATTTAGTGTCCTTTTCTCATCTCATGTTGTGCCATATTCTTTCTGAATAGACCAAATACCTGTAACATACGAAGTTGCAAATGCAAATTCTTAACTTTTTGTGAATCCAAAGTCAAGATTATTTTGTGAATTCAATGTTTTCAGATTGTTTTTAGGCAAGCAAGTGCATTTGGTAACTATGGGTGGGTGCTTGTCTGAGGTTATTCTTGGGGAAGCAGGGCCATTCTCAATCTATGGAAAGGGAACTGGAAAAGGGACATTGACTGGTTAATTATAACATAGAGTATTTAATAGGTTTGGTATTTTATGGTTTCTTCGTGCATGTGGGCTTTCGAGTAATATATTTCTATAAGAGTGTGATTCACAGGTAAATGCTTGTGATCAAGAAAACAATGGTCAAGTGCCCCATAGCTAGACTCCATTTTGATGTACTTGGTCCGTGCTATAATTTGTAACATAGTGTTGCACCGGAAGCCTCAGATGGCAGATTTATTTATTCATGGAAGATGGTCATTGAGCCAGATTGTTTCAGAGGGACATATGGGATTCACTTTCATACCACATTCTGTATACCGCAACTCCAGTTTTTGTTGAATGTTGTAAGTAGGGGCCTATTGGGAGTGACTCAAAAGAGATCCCAAGAAAGAATATTGCTGTTTTTGTATTAAAGAGCAATCAGCTGAACCGTATTGTAACCAAATCACAACCAATAATATGCAATAAATAAATAAATAAATAACCCATATGTGCATAGTGGAAATTGATCTCAGATACCACTCCTGGTAGATCCTTATTTCAAATGAGATTTAATAGTGACAACACTAGTTCCCTAATTATGTTTGGTTGATTTTAAGGTGTATTATATGGTGCTCCCTAAAAACACTTTTAGCCAAGTGAGATTTTTCAGGAAGTGTTCATATTTGTCAAATTGTGGGTGGCTCAATTTAAGCCTCCACAATGTGGCTTTCCGGAAATTTGAACTTCAACTCTCTTCAGCTCTAGCCAGCCTGGTAAATGTTGAGGGATGATCACGGGCGTCATACCCCCAAAACATCTGGAGAACTGCATATTTTGGCACCTTATTTGGAGGTCTTGCACCCCACCAATGAGGGAGCCATCGTAAACAAGTGCTATGTATTTTAAACAGTTTTGTATAATATAAAGGTACATGATAACTGATAAAGTAACATTTGGCCATTACATAATCCACAAAGAAGTTACTCTGAATAACTTTGACATACTGTGAGTCTGCATCTGCGATTCCCTCCTTTGCATGTTCTGCTGTATGACTAGATGTGCGTTGGGGTTAATCATAGTCATCATCATCATCATCATCATAACCCAGTGCATTGGGGTTAATAGAGAAGGAATCTCTGATCCTCCTGTCCTATGTCATTGTGAGGAATTTCCATCTGGCAAGGATGTGAATTCCCTGTCTATTTTCTTTATTAATTAACAAAATAATGTTCCATCTCTGAAAGGGTACTCTGCTGATCAGATTCCCCTTTCAGAAGCCCCATGCCAAGAGCATAGTGTGTATCTGTGTCCTGATGCAACAGTCTCCTGGTTTGCAGCAGCTGCTTTACCAGGAGAACACAACACGTTCAGAGGTCACCGTTGCCCATTTGACAGCTCTAGTGACAGACACGTTTCTGCAAAGGAGTCTCTGGAATTAAGATATGCACCCCTATTCATAAACTATGATGATCATAAATAGTCCAAAGCAGGTGGCAGGATAAACTATATGCCTGAATGCAGGTCTAGTGCATGGCACTACTTATGATCATTGCAGTCATATCCAATTTTATACCAGCTGTTGAAGATGATGTGCATTCTGGCCGGCCTGACAGGCTGAGCCTGCCAAATGACAGGCCCGGAACCTGAATGACTATGCCCTTTCTTTGATCTTTTGTGAGGGTAGGAAACACCCTCCACCAGATACAGCTGCACAACATGCTGCTGCCCGGAGCCCAGGCATCAAAGGAGCACACCCATTCAAAGGGAGTAGCCTGACACCAGTGTGATGCATTTATAACAGCATTTGATCCTAGTGAGAAAAGCAGGGGTGGGGTAAGTGTCAGAACAGTGGAGGAAAACGTTCACCATCTTGTTTCTCTCTGCTTTTCTCTCTGCTACCTGTCCCAGCCACTTCCTTTGGAGCAAAGCACTGTGGGTGTGGTGTCAAAAGGGCAAAGTCCACATCTTTTAAGGACAGGCATTGGACAGCTAAGGCAGGCTAGCTTTTGTCCAATCACCTGTGGGCTTTTACCTTTAAAAGAAGGGCTCTCACACCACTTCTTGGAATCATCCTTGGATCATCACTTGAGTAGATTTTATTGGACCCTGTTGGGAGAGCAGTCCTTTCGGAGTCCTCCAGTTGTGTGGTGAAGGCAGGTGTTCCAAGGCAGAGGAGAGCTTTTCCCCATAGCCATCCCCAGGACCATTGGTGTGACCAGCTGATAGAACAAGACCTGCCTCCCTGCCAGCCATAGCCGTACCCAGGACCTCACTGTATTGGAGATCCCCTGCAGTTGTGTGCTAGGCGCACGGGTTTGGAAGCACAAGAACAAGTACCCATCTTGTCCATGAGTCCTGGGTTTGGGACTCACAGCACCGAAAAGCCGGAACAGCAAGGATCCTTGTGTTGTCTCTGACTGTAAATTGATCAAACCTGGTGTCCCCAAACCATGCCCTTCAAATTTCATCATCTAACCAACTCGCTTGCATATCCTGATACCAGCTCACTGCTGTCAGACCGAACATAATGACTGCACGATCCACTTCACTAGAGTAATGTTTTGAACCACAATCCCCATTCTACCTTAGCTCAACACCTGCCCACTGCTTATTCACCACGCCTGCCATTTTCTCGAACTGAACCTTCAAACTTTACCCAGAAGTCTGGCTCAACACCGTTGAACCTCCTACGCACTTGCAAGGGTATTATTGACTGATATCTACCCCCTTGGTCCATCGTTGGGACCTAGAGACTGGATAGGTCACTTCTATCCCTTTTGTAATCGCAGCGCATATCCTGTTAAGGATTGTGGTCTTTTAATTGCCTTTTCTTCCCTGTCTCATTAACCAGAGTGGTGCATCTATTCTACCTTTGCATATTCTGTGTTCCTTCTTCCGGGGTGGGTTTTTATAGTTGTCTAGTTACTTAGACAACATACATGTTGTGTTTGATTAAAGTATATATTTTTATAGGACCTTGATCGGGCATTCCTTTATTTTGGACTGTTATACTTCACTGTTTGGGTTGCTACTTAACCACATTCACACTCCTCTTGAGAGTGTAGCCTCCCCTCAACCCACGTTATCTCAAAAGATGAAGTATGTATATCACAAAAGATGAAGGGGGTATATCTCTAAACTCTTCCTGTTTTACCTTTATGATTGTTTTGCCTCTTGGTTTGTAGAGGTGTGAGAACTGAGTAGTTGTTAGGACAGTTTTTCTGAAGTCCAGCTAAGGGCTTTGTAAAACCATTCAACTGATACAGTACAAGACTCCACTCTTAGTATAAGGCTGTACCATCTGAGTATATGGCAGCGTAGACTGAGCAGCCAGGCTTATATTAGGAGATTAGAATCAATACAAAGAAATTGTAGTACACATCTGGTCCAAAGAAACACTGACACGCTATGTATTGTAAAAAATAAATGGTTTATTTAAATATAAACAGACCAAGGTAATTCTTGGGTAAATAAGTACTATCATATTTTATATAAACGCATTATAAAAACACAACACTATGCTTTAAAGTACATACACCAAAGCATAAACCTTATTTAGAAAACTAACAATATTTCTAGGTCAGACCTTTAGTTACTTTTAGATGTACCTTCTGTATTTCAAAGGTAGTAGACCCTAGCAGATGTACTGTGATGCTAAGCAAGAAATCACATAGCAAATCATCTGGACAAAATACTTTCTGATCTAGTGAAACATAGATTCTAGGAACAGTATCAACCTTTAACTACGTTTTGGTTAACACAGTTATACCAGGTTAGTAAGACCGTCTTGGTGTAATATTCAATTACAGTTGCTTTTCAGTTCACAGACTAAGGGAAGCAATAACTTGTTAACTTAGGTAAGTAAACCCTATGTCCTTTTGTAAGGCGCTACCAACAACCTAAAAGGTAAGTATGACCTAGGCAGATTTATTCTGGACATGCTTACAGCAAGTCAGGGGAAGAAAACCCCAATTGGGGACACTCATACAATTATCCTAAAAGGAATAATAAAGCAAAACCAACAGAATTACGTTTGGGAAGAGGGGAACCCAATTCATTGGTGAGTATGTTAACCTTCTATCTACTTTCTGTTAGAATGGTGAGACAGTTTATTATAAGGCACACAGCTTATTCAAGGTACGTACATCCTATATATACTTTTCAGAATGGTTGAACATAGCTAAGGTAATTAATAACTTTGCATATATTTTTACAAGTGGCAGAACACTTTCAAGGTAAGTAAGAACTTGTGTAACTATTCACTCACATAATTGCAGTACACAACTAACTCTTTTACAAGTAAGTTAAGGTTTCAACACTTGTTTTACTTTTCAAGGCAGACCCCTTAAAGTATCCAGCCCTTCCCAATTCTATGACATGAGTTCTCTCAGAGGCTGAAGAGGGACCCTAGTAGTCTAGGAGCCAGGTGTAGGCAGGGTGAGATAGGGCTCAGTTGCAGGCAAAGTCAGAGTTCCAGAGGGAAACTGTTCAAACAAGTAAGTGTTCTTCTTTCAAAATTAGCTGAGGGTCCAGGGACTTCAGAGAAGACAACCTAGGAGGATAACAGCAGGATACTGCGTGAACTTGATGAGATGACTTCCCAATCACAAAAAAACACCCCAAACTACACAGGAATCACACAATACTTAAGGCACGTAACATCCAAGCAAACACAGTAACTCAGCACGGAAGAAGAGTTTGCAGCAGGAGGACTTCAAGACCTACAGTAAAAATCCAGGCGCTGAGTTCCTTATCATGAAGACAGAAGACAGGACCGTGGATGGGCTTTTTGAGAAAGGATCAATGCAGAAGGCTTCAGGCAAGGGTTTCTTCATGGCTGGATGTGGGTCTGTGGTTTTGGCACCCTTTTCAGGAGCCAGAAGAAGACTAAATATCGCTGGTTGGATTCTTGTCATTTACAATGTCCGGCACTCTGGTGGGGGGGCTTTTTGGACTTGAGTCACATCTTTGGAGGTCCAGCAGTATGTCCATAAAGTTTCAACAATATTCAGAAGACCGTACACAATGGCTTGTGTTCCAAGGACATTGTGATATTGCTGCCTCGCATGGATGCAGCACAACACGCCATGGCTCAAAATGCAAATTTTCTTGAGTCTGGTGGATTTCCCAAGTCTCTGGGTCGGGGTCATCATTTTTGGACTCCCCAGGTAGATTGGAAGGAAAGGTAACAGCAGGCTCCGGTTGCACAGCCGGCTCTCTGGTCACTGGAAATCGTCTCAGCTACACTTTCTTCATTCACTTTGCTTTCAGTTCCAGTGGTCGACTACCTCTTCAGCTTCCAGGATCTGACTTTTATGCAGCCAATCAAACATCCATGCAACATTCAAATTTGGGGGGTTGGCAGTCCTTTCAGACCACCCAGCCTCCCAATTGTAACTGGATTCTCACAGTCTGGAAGAGAAGGGGCTGCAGAGTTTTGGGCTCCTCCCTCGCTTCCTGCCTTCACAGACACTGTAGAGCCTGGGCGGGAAATATACAGGATTCCTGCCGAATAAAAATTCAACACAAAGGATTTTCCCACCCTGGAGATCAGGGGAAGGAGTAAGAAAGCACGAGGAACACCGAAATGGTGAAAAAAGAAGATAGGGGCCATTTTGGTAAAATGAGCACCCGTGGGTGCCTTTGCCGGGACTGTAGAAACAGCCCGCGGTAAAGGTGCACTGAATTAGTTAAAAGGTTCACAGCCACCAGCCATTAAAGGAATGTTTGTCATTGTACCATACATGTTGCAGTTGACAGAAGAAGGGGATACATTATATCTCCCCAACACTCCACATAAGGTGAGGTGTGCTGGTTTCACTTAATACAATGAAAAAGGGATCATGCTTTCTACCATTGGGAACTGTAGTTCTCACAAGTTAGCCAAATAAAGTTAAAATGGGAGCCCCAAGGGCAACCCAGCAATGATAGGCAGTATGGGCCAAAAGTTGTCAAAGAGGAAAAAATGAAAAGGGCATGTGGAGAGTCTTAAAAATGACACCCATAAAAAGAGTAAAAGACTCTGTGAGTGTGGAAAAGGTTGCCACTCACTGAGGTATTAAGAAAAATAATGCACCAGTAAAGCAAAAAAGTTCTGCGGTTGACACAGGTCAGGAAGATGTATCATTGCCATGTATTTATTTATGCATTTATTTATTTATTTAAATCTTACCTAAAAGTAGGCACTTTAGCCTCTGTTCATCCTTTTACTAACACTAGGGCAGAAGTCAATTTGTCGCTGTGTTCTTCCATAAATGAACCAACTTCTGTGCCCAAACATAGTAGTCTCTGCTTTTACATGCAGTCACTATTTGTGCAGCCACCATTTACAATCTGAAGGGTCAACATGAGATGACCTGCAATGCATGCTACTAAGTACGATTGGTGTCTTACATTTTAACACAGTGTTATGGTGCACCAGTTGCACCATATTGCAGAAAGCGATATTGCACGTGGCGCCGGTCAATTGTGCGTAGGAACTTGTTTGACTTGTCATTTGTCATGCGCATTTGTACATATAAATGCAAATGAGTCTATATGTGCATAGATTTAAGTGTGTGTGTGTGTGTGTGTGTGTGTGTGTGTGTGTGTGTGTGTGTGTGTGTGTGTGTGTGTGTGTGTGTGTGTGTGTGTGTGTGTGTGTGTGTGTGTGTGTGTGTGTGTGTGTGTGTGTGTGTGTGTGTGTGTGTGTACAAAGTCGTCATCTGCAATTTACCACCAACATCTGAAATATTCAACTCTGTAATTTAGGATTAGTCGAATCAGAAAAATGAACAACACCTACTGCTCCATATCAAATCTGGGCAGTTATTAAGACAATGTTTGAGTAATGAATTACCGTGCAAATATACCTGATTTGCCCCGAGAGTGTCGTGTAATGTATTATTTGAGTGTATGAACTTGTTTTTAGAAATGTAAGGATGTATATGATGTAGATTAAAGAAATTAGTTAAACAAGTATAGAATGAGAGATGTTATAGTACGATCTCAGTTGTTAACATTATTCTCTTTTTCTTCTAGGTTATATGCCCTTGTTTATTTTTATGTTGCATTATTTTTTGTATCTTTGTATATGGTTTATTGCATGTGTGATATTGATTATAGGTTGTGCAGCAGCAGGCTACAGTATATAAAGGTTTGTGATGTCTTGATTGAATAGATGTTTTATGATGTTTGTATAAATTAACAAAAAGTTCTAGGAACTAAAACGTATATTAAATAAATAAATCAATACATAAAATAACAAACATACAGGCCGATTCATGGAATAATTAGCGCGGCGCAAGTGGCCAAAAACGTGCGAATCGCAGTGGAATAGCGAAAATCGCAGTGCAAGTGCGAAAATCGCACAAAAAGCAGCGCACATCGATTCATGGAAGGCCGTGCGCGAGAAAACCATCGGATGTGCGATAAAAAAGTGCACGGTGCACGTTGGCGCACAGGCCATCTAACTGCGTGCGCCAGGTCACAGCGAAAATTGCACAGGCCACAGCGAAAATCGCACATAGCGCGGCGCACGCAACAAAAGTAGGCGGAACACGGGGTGTAACACTCGGAATGGGGAACAACTTGCCAAAATGTGGGCGTCACGGGGGAAGTACAGGGTACAAGTGCGCGGAACGCCCACACGCTCGCCTACAACACGTATTCATGGAATAGAATAGGGCAAAAAAGCGCACGCTCAAACCAGCGCACAGGCACAAACACGACCGCCACAAGAAAGCAGGCGGTAGCGTCTCTGCGCCTGTAAGAAATGTGCGCCAAAAGGTGCGCCAACAAATAGCACCTATATACAGCCATGATGAATGTCCTATACTGTGGCCCTCCAGGACAAATGATGTGCAAAGGGCTACCCACAAACACGGACACCCGCTGACAAAAAATACGTGTGTGTGCATACCGGGGTGCGCGGGAAGTCTCACACGCGATTTGTCAGGGTACGTGGATTTCAGGGGTGTGCGGGAAGTCTCACACGTGATTTGTCAGGGTGCGTGGATTTCAGGGGTGCGCAGGAAGTTCCACACGCGATTTGTCAGGGTACGTGGATTGCAGGGCTGCGCGGGAAGTCTCAAACGCGATTTGTCAGGGTACGTGGATTGCAGGGGTGCGTGGGAAGTCTCACACGCGATTTGTCAGGGTACGTGGATTGCAGGGGTGCACGGGAAGTTCCACACGTGATTTGTCAGGGTACGTGGATTTCAGGGGTGCGCGGGAAGTTCCACACGCGATTTGGCCGTGTACGGCCCCCACTCATGTCTCCCACCACCCCCACCCCCCAGCCACCAGGGGCACCCTCCACCAGGCCCCCACTCATGTCTCCCACCACCCCCACCCCCCAGCCTCCAGGGGCAGCCTCCACCAGGCCCCCACCCATGTCTCCCACCACCCCCAACCCCCAGCCACCAGGGGCAGCCTCCACCAGGTCCCCACTCATGTCCCCTATCACCCTCACCCCCCAGCAGTGCAGGGGCAGCCTCCACCAGGCCCCCACTCATGTCCCCTATCACCCCCACCCCCAGCAGTGCAGGGGCAGTCTCCACCAGGCCCCCACTCATGTCCCCTATCACCCCCACCCCCCAGCAGTGCAGGGGCACCCTCCACCAGGCCCCCACCCATGTCTCCCACCACCCCCACCCCCCAGCCACCAGGGGCAGCCTACACCAGGCCCCCACTCATGTCTCCCACCACCCCCACCCCCCAGCCACCAGGGGCACCCTCCACCAGGCCCCCACCGATGTCTCCCACCACCCCCACCCCCCAGCAGTGCAGGGGCAGCCTCCACCATGCCCCCACTCATGTCCCCTATCACCCCCACCCCCCAGCAGTGCAGGGGCAGCCTCCACCAGGCCCCCACTCATGTCCCCTATCACCCCCACCCCCCAGCAGTGCAGGGGCAGCCTCCACCAGGCCCCCACTCATGTCTCCCACCACCCCCACCCCCCAGCCACCAGGGGCAGCCTCCACCAGGCCCCCACCCATGTCTCCCACCACCCCCACCCCCCAGCATCCAGGGGCACCCTCCACCAGGCCCCCACTCATGTCTACCACCACCCCCACCCCCCAGCAGTGCAGGGGCACCCTCCACCAGGCCCCCACCCATGTCTCCCACCACCCCCACCCCCCAGCCACCAGGGGCACCCTCCACCAGGCCCCCACTCATGTCCCCTATCACCCCCACCCCCCAGCATCCAGGGGCACCCTCCACCAGGCCCCCACCCATGTCTCCCACCACCCCCACCCCCCAGCCACCAGGGGCAGCCTCCACCAGGCCCCCACTCATGTCCCCTATCACCCCCACCCCCCAGCATCCAGGGGCACCCTCCACCAGGCCCCCACTCATGTCTACCACCACCCCCACCCCCCAGCAGTGCAGGGGCAGCCTCCAACAGGCCCCCACTCATGTCCTCTATCACCCCCACTCCCCAGCAGTGCAGGGGCACCCTCCACCAAGCCCCCACCCATGTCTCCCACCACCCCCACCCCCCAGCCACCAGGGGCAGCCTACACCAGGCCCCCACTCATGTCATCCAACAACCCCCACCCTCCAGCCACCAGGGGCAGCCTCCACCAGGCCCCCACTTATGTCTCCCACCACCCCCACCCCCCAGCCACCAGGGGCACCCTCCACCAGGCCCCCACCCATGTCTCCCACCACCCCCACCCCTCAGCAGTGCAGGGGCACCCTCCACCAGGCCCCCACTCATGTCCCCTATCACCCCCACCCCCCAGCATCCAGGGGCAGCCTGCACCAGGCCCCCACCCATATCTCCCACCACCCCCACCCCCCAGCCACCAGGGGCACCCTCCACCAGGCCCCCACTAATGTGTCCCACCACCCCCACCCCCCAGCCACCAGGGGCAGCCTCCACCAGGCCCCCACTCATGTCCCCTATCACCCCCACCCCCCAGCATCCAGGGGCACCCTCCACCAGGCCCCCACTCATGTCTACCACCACCCCCACCCCCTAGCAGTGCAGGGGCAGCCTCCACCAGGCCCCCACTCATGTCCCCTATCACCCCCACCCCCCAGCAGTGCAGGGGCACCCTCCACCAGGCCCCCACCCATGTCTCCCACCACCCCCACCCCCCAGCCACCAGGGGCAGCCTACACCAGGCCCCCACTCATGTCTCCCATCACCCCCACCCCCCAGCCACCAGGGGCAGCCTCCACCAGGCCCCCACTCATGTCTCCCACCACCCCCACCCCCCTGCCACCAGGCCCCCACTCATGTCTCCCACCACCCCCACCCCCCAGCCACCAGGGGCAGCCTCCACCAGGCCCCCACCCATGTCTCCCACCACCCCCACCCCCCAGCCACCAGGGGCAGCCTCCACCAGGCCCCCACCTATGTCTCCCACCACCCCCACCCCCCAGCATCCAGGGGCACCCTCAACCAGGCCCCCACTCATGTCTACCACCACCCCCACCCCCCAGCAGTGCAGGGGCACCCTCCACCAGGCCCCCACCCATGTCTCCCACCACCCCCACCCCCCAGCCACCAGGGGCACCCTCCACCAGGCCCCCACTCATGTCCCCTATCACCCCCACCCCCCAGCATCCAGGGGGCACCCTCCACCAGGCCCCCACCCATGTCTCCCACCACCCCACCCCCCAGCCACCAGGGGCAGCCTCCACCAGGCCCCCACTCATGTCCCCTATCACCCCCACCCCCCCAGCATCCAGGGGCACCCTCCACCAGGCCCCCACTCATGTCTACCACCACCCCCACCCCCCAGCAGTGCAGGGGCAGCCTCCAACAGGCCCCCACTCATGTCCCCTATCACCCCCACCCCCCGGCAGTGCAGGGGCACCCTCCACCAGGCCCCCACCCATGTCTCCCACCACCCCCACCCCCCAGCCACCAGGGGCAGCCTACACCAGGCCCCCACTCATGTCATCCAACAACCCCCACCCTCCAGCCACCAGGGGCAGCCTCCACCAGGCCCCCACTTATGTCTCCCACCACCCCCACCCCCCAGCATCCAGGGGCAGCCTGCACCAGGCCCCCACCCATGTCTCCCACCACCCCCACCCCCCAGCAGTGCAGGGGCACCCTCCCCCAGGCCTCCACTCATGTCCCCTATCACCCCCACCCCCTAGCAGTGCAGGGGCAGCCTACACCAGGCCCCCACTCATGTCCCCTATCACCCCCACCCCCCAGCAGTGCAGGGGCACCCTCCACCAGGCCCCCACCCATGTCTCCCACCACCCCCACTCCCCAGCCATCAGGGGCAGCCTACACCAGGCCCCCACTCATGTGTCCCACCACCCCCACCCCCCAGCCAACAGGGGCAGCCTCCACCAGGCCCCCACACATGTCCCCTATCACCCCCACCCCCCAGCAGTGCAGGGGCACCCTCCACCAGGCCCCCACCCATGTCTCCCACCACCCCCACCCCCCAGCCACCAGAGGCAGCCTCCACCAGGCCCCCACTCATGTCCTCTATCACCCCCACCCCCCAGCAGTGCAGGGGCACTCTCCACCAGGCCCCCACCCATGTTTCCCACAACCCCCACCCCCCAGCCACCAGGGGCACCCTCCACCAGGCCCCCACCCATGTCTCCCTGCACCCAGGTCCTCACAATCACCAACCATGTGCGTAATGGTCAGCCTCCACAGCCAAAAGGCCCTACCAAGTAACCCATTCACCCACATGGAAATGGAAATGACATGTTACACCCCCAACGTACATAAAGCAAATTAACCCATGTCTGTCACACACAATGGTTGCAAATGAATTTGAAAACACCCAACATGACATGCATGAAACCAATGAGATGATACCACACAGTGAAGTATGAAAACAAAATTGTATTAAAAAAATATGAATGCAAATGAAATTAAACAAACTACAATGCCAATGAAAAAAAGAAAAGGTGCATGTCCGTCCAAAAAAATTAAAAACACCAAATCCAAAAAAAATGTACCTCAAAGTCACATTAAAAATGAAATTAATCCGACAGAAAAAATTAAATCCAAACACCATAGCTCCATGGAGAAGAAATAAAAAATTAAACAATAAAACAATCCAATGAAGAACTATGTACAAAATATCCAAGGGTCCATGAGCCCAACTGAACAAAGGAAACCTACAAAAAAGCCTAACAAAAATGCAACTATATACAAAAAGTGGAGCTGTGTCCGTCGACTCCAAATCATAAGAATAAACAAATGAAACCTAAAACTAAAGAACTATATACAAAGGCGGCGGGCAAGTCCAGCGGCTCACTCCGTAGTGTTCCGGGCCAGGGCATCATCAAACTCCTCGTCTATGTCCCAGAGGCGGTCCTGTTCCATGGCCCCGAGGGTCCGCAGGGACGACGCCATCTGCTCCTCCAACCCCCTGCGGATAGCCTCGAGGCACTCGGCCCGCCTCAGGGCCCTCCGCATGGAGTTCTCCGCCCTGACCATCGTGAGCCGCTCCTCTTCCGCCCGCCGCCGCTCCGCACCTATCTGCTGGCCCAACCGCAGCCACACGGAAGACACTTCCAGTCCTGGGTCCTCCTGCCCTCCGGCTGATGCCTGCCCCTCCGATGTTGATGGCCCCGAGCCATGATGCCTCCCATGTTGACTCTGCTGCTGCCTCCGACGCAACTGCCTCTGCCAGCACAACGGCATCCAGGCTGATGGAATCCACCGACGCCGTCGTGCACGTGCCCTGCCTGATGACGCCGGCACATCCTCCATCTGCTGGGGTACAGTTGCTGTGGTGTCCACCCCTGCTTGACCTCCGACTCCCGACTGTGGCAGGGATGGGATCCCCACCGAGCTGGCTGCATAGGTCAGGGCAGGTCCACAGGGGGCCCTGGTGGCATCTGGGCCGGAAGACGGCAAGGAGAACGACCGGCGTATAGCCTCCACAGAGGAGGAGAGGGCCGCCAGATTGGCCGACACATGCAGGAAACCCCCAAACATGGAAGATCCCAATTGGGCCTCGTCGGCACGGTGCTTTTCGTGATGATGTGCGTGCTCCTCCCGGGAAGCACACACGTCATCACGAATTGCACCCGCGCGCATCGCAACCCCAATCAGGACCTTCTCCATCCGGACACGGGTCCCCTCGTCCGCAGGTAGAGGGGAGTCAGGTGACATGGACATCCCCTCTACCTGCGGACGGGCCTGGGACGGGGCATCCCTGCTGGTGCATGGTGGTGCACTCACAGGGTCAGGGACAGCGACATGCACAGGCACCTCCACGGTGACCTGTGCTGCCTCCTGCCCCTGGCACTGGACTGCACCACTTGCACAAGCAGGGATGCCCCCACCAGGCCCCATGTGTGCCCCTGTGGCGGCCTCCTCCTCCTCTGTGGAAACCACCAACCTGGATGGCTCCTCACCGTCTTCCACCGTAGCAGGCCCCTGTGGGGGCTCACCCACCCCTTCCGCTGCAGCCGTGGGGGCATCCCCGCCGCCTTGCTCCACAGCGCCGTCTCCACCCTCTTCTTCACTAGACGCTGCGCAGAGGGAGACAAAGAACACAAGCATCAGGGTACTGTACAATGGTCCCCTAGACAGGAAGCAATAGCAGATGAGTACCACTGTCAAAGTACACTTCCATCATGTCCCTCCACAACACATGGGTCAGTCCAGGCAAAACACACACAGTAACAGGCATGGTGCATACCATGAACATTTCCATACATGTCCAATGGACTCTTGAAACATACAATGATATGGAACTCACATGCATCATGGGTCATGCCTATCACATGCACACACTTCACCTCAGTCACATCCATCTGGCCCCATACACCCCAAACACAGCAGATACAAGGGTAACTATGCTGCATCAGTGAATCTGTGCATTGTCACACACATGTGTCATGCATCCATGGCATGAACAAGTCACAGACACGCAGGTCAGGCACACAGACATGGCTACCATATATGTACCTGGCATCAGCACCCATCCCTTACCCCCACCCATGTCCAGGAACAGAGACTGGCATGCTCTCATGTTTAAAATCTGCATAGGGCTCCCCATGTGGCATTTAACACATGCAACAACCATGTGGTTCACACATCACTGGTCGCACATGCATTACCATGATGTCCCTGCACACATACATGCATGCATGGCCTATGTCACACATACAGGCAAGTATCAGAGAACCAGCACACCGCAACATGTCCTGTCTCACACAGCAATGCTTGGACACTTACCGCTCAACTCCAGGCGGGTCTCCCTCTCAAGGATCTGGGCGTGGAGCGCTGGGCGTACGCGTTCCAGGACCCTCATCTGGATGGAACTCATGCGGCCCCGGCCCCCCTCCATGAGGCGCCAGGCCTTCACGAGGGTCCTGGACCTCAAGTCCTCCCAGCGCTTCTTGATCTTCTGGACATCGCGGGTTGCCACCCGCCTCCGCGTTGATGGCAACCACACAGTCGGCCCAGATCCTCTCCCGTCCTTCCTTGCTGGCGCGGGACGATCCAAAGAGGGCATCATACTGCCCCAGGACATGCTCCACCAGGACACCAACTTCGGTGGCAGTGAAGCTGGTGCCCCTCTGCCCCTCTGCCCCTCTGGCCTGGGGTTGCCACTGGTGCCAGATGTGGAAGTGCCCGACATGGCAACCCCAGAGGCAGGTGTGGGTGGGCAACTGGGTCCTGGGGCTGGGGTGTGGAGCGATCTAATCCCAGTCGGGAGTCTTCAGTTCCAGCAGGGGTGGACACAGCAACTGGACCCCTGCAGATGGCTGATGTGCAGGCACCAAATGGCAGGGCACGGTGGCAGCAGGCAGGCAGGCAGCAGCAGATGGCACGTGGGAGGCTGCTCGGGGCACTGGGGGGCAGTAATTCGGCCTTCTGGGCAGGAGCGTGGTCTTCCGTGTGTTTTCGCGTGGCCAGCTTGATATGGAGTGATTTGGCATGTGAAAATCCTGCACGTCAGCGCGAAATTCGAGGAAAGGCCCTTAGCGCGTAAGCGCGTCAGCATGCATACGTGATTCTATTGGACCAAAGGCCCTCAGCGCGTAAGCGCGTCTGTGACGTGACCCGCACGGGTGTTTCCCACACAGCACGTGATGACGGAGCACACGTGGAAAGACTGCACGTCAGAGTGTCATCGCGTGTAATTGGACAAAAGTGCGCGTACACGCGATTGGCCTATGTACGTGTATTTCAGGGGTGCGCGGGCACTTACACACGCAAGTACGTCAGCACACCTGTATCCCGGGGTGCGCGGGAATTTCCACACGCTATTGGACTGGGTACTGGATTTCAGGGGTGCGCGGGTCACACGCTCGCCTACAACACGCGCAACGCATACATTTGCGCGCTAACAAAATAACAAGCTCAGACCCAGGATGAACATACCGTTCCTAGCAGCAGTGGCCGTTGGCTACCAAAGGAGGAGGAGGAGGATAGTCAGGGCCAGAATATTCACACCCAGAACCAGCCTTTTCGGGATGCCTGATGACCAGGTGTATGGGAGGTACAGGTTTCCACCACACATAATACTGGACCTGGTGAGTGAGTGGGAGGATGACCTCACATCACCCACCCTGTGCTCCCAAGCACTCAGCCCCCTGGAGAAGGTCCTCAATGTACTGCACTTCTTAGCCACTGGATCATTTCAGCGGACAAGTGCCATAGTGGGTGGGGTATCACAGGGCACCCAGTCAGGCTGCCTACACCATGTCTTGAACATCATCACTGCACGCCCATCAGTCCGCAGGCACATATACCTGCCCAGAACACCTGCAGAAAGGCATGCTGCCGCCCTGGATTTTTACGGTGTGGCACGATTCCCCAAAGTGCTAGGTGCCATCGACTGCACCCATGTGGCTCTACGTCCCCCCAGGGCATCAGAGCACATCTATAGGAACCGCAAGCACTGGCATTCCATCAACATGCAGGTAGTATGTAATGCCAAGGGAATCATCACCTCAGTATATGCCAACTATCCCGGGTCCACCCACGACAGCTTCATTTACCGAATGTCCACCCTAAGCCGGGACCTAGAAGCTGGGTGGCATGGCGATACATGGCTGCTTGGTGAGTATGAATGCCACTGCACATGCATGCATGTCAGATACTGAGCAAGGTCACAACCCCACCAATGATACCAATCACCACCTCCACAGGGGACAGTGCCTACCCTCTCAGCCCCCACATGATGACGCCAATTCGAAACCCCACCACGCCACCCCAGGTAAGATATAACACAGCCCACATTACAACCCGGGGCATAGTGGAGCGCACATTCGGAGTGCTAAAGTCACGCTTTCACTTCCTTGACCGTTCTGGCGGGCAGCTGTTGTACGCTCCCCCAGTAGTGTGCAGGATCATAGTGGCAGCATGTGTCCTGCACAACGTTGCAACATGCCGGGGCCTGGCCGTGGACATGGTGGTGGCCCCACATCCCCAACCACATGCACAGCTGCTGCGCATGGGAGGGGAAAGGGCACGGGGGGAGGCAGCCCGTACACAGCTAGTCGCTAATTACTTCACATAGAAATCACACCCCTGTGGAGTGCACACTGCCCTGGCACATTCCATCTGACAATCAATGATGACTCAACCTGACACTGATCCTGAATGTCTGGAGAATCAACCGTCAAAACCATATCAGCCTGAGATTGTTCACCTGGAAGTGTTACAATGTGTGCATCCCTACCCACACAGACACCACCAATGCAGTTTTGTGAAGAAACACATTCAAGCAGCTAAAATGAATACCCACTTGCAAAATGCAACAAGAGGACAGTGCCATGTCAGCCAACCCATCCCCAGCACCGCCACACGACACACCGTGCCATGTCATGCTATTTGCAGGTAAACAAAGTAATCCCCACAACATGACACTAGTGTCACAATGTACAGTGTCCCTAATTGAAACTTGCAACACCTGAAATGCTCACAGTAATGCAGGACCAACAACAAACTTGAGCAGGTACTACCATTAACATGACATCACAAATGTAATAAATTAGTAGTCTCACCACCTGGAAATGCCTGCGCTCCCACCACTACCAACTGTGCAGTGTTGGCGCCATGTAGAGTTGTAGGTGCACTGCTGCCAACATGGACCCCATCTCCAAACTAGAGGGCCTTGTGTAGACATGAGGAAGGGATCTGCAAATTGGGAGGTAGACACAGATGATGAGTTACACATCAATGCAACATGCAGTGTACAACACAACAGCAATATGCACTAGGAATGTATACACAGTATTGACTAGACTACCCACACATGTAGTGGGAGTCCAATGTCACCATGTACGTCAAAGTCACTTGGGCACACCCTTTGCAAGCCCATGGAAACGGAAAGCAGGAGGGGTGTGTGTGACTCAAACCCAAGCATCTGAACCAAATACTTGACAAGCCTGCATGTGCCCAGCCACAATGCAGCGTATGCCCACAGGAACCACGAAAGGCAACAAATTGTCCCAAAAAAATTGAGAAAAAAAGAATTAAAAATAAAAATAAAAATAAAAATAAAAAAAAAATAAAAAATGGCCATTGATGGGCCTGGGGGGGTTGGGGAGGCCACTCAGGAGGTCCGAGGAAAGGGTGCACACCAAAACCCACCTGTGTGGATCCTGGGAAAAAAAAACACCTCCATGGGCTCATGGCTCACACGGCTACCCTATTGTGGGAGTATCACTGCTGTCGCTATTATCACCCTGTGCAGCTGCATCCGGAGGTTGTTGCACTATGGGAGGCAGCCCACGCAAGGCCCTAGTCTGCTCCTCCATGGCTGCAAGCATGCGGGTGTGGTAGGTCTCGTTCTGGAGGATGAGTGTGCGGAGGTCCCCATGCAACAACTCACGGGATGCCCGGACCTCCGCCCTCGTTGTCTGCATCTCAGCTGAGAGCGTACGGGTGAGACGCTCCAGCTGCTGTTCTGTCCTTTGGTGTGTTGAAGCCTCAAGCTCAACAAGAGTCGTCCTGAGGTGAAGGAGCTCCTGCCTCAGGGCTTCCCTGTGGCCCTGGGACTCTATGGAGATGGCCTCCTGCAGAGTCCCCAGTGCCGCACGCCTGTCCCTGTTGGACGGCAACATGTCCTCCCTGTGTGACTGGCAGATGGAGTCGGTTGCCTGCTGTAGTCGCTCTATCATTCTTTCAGGGGGGACAATGGAAGTGGCCACCCTATCCATGGCCTGAGCCATCATCTCGGATGATTCTGCCTGTTGGTTTGCCATACCGTAAATGGATTGCTCCCATGCGGTATTGCCAGGTGGCGTACGGCCACCACGTCGGCGGGCACCACACCTGTCTGGGGCAAGGCGAACTGCGCCTTGCTGTGCCGGCACTGCCTGAGGCTGCAGGACTGCATTCGCCCTCTGATCTGCTGGCCCAGGAACAGGATCAGATGTTGCGGAGTGTGACCCTGCATCCGTAACCACCAAAGGCGTAGCTGCCAATACTGACATCCCCATTGAGGGTTCTGACCATGGTGCAGGTGGGTGGGACAGAACATAATCCCTCCCTGGAACACTCATCTGCGACGGCACGTAGGTCTCATCATCCGAATCAACACCTGAGTACAGCTCGGGGGAGGTGCAGCCAGAGACACCCCTTTGAGAGCACGACCTGCAGCACTTGTGGGTTCTCACCCACTACCACACCACGTCCCTCACTGGTGGTTGGTCGGCCCTCGGACCCCTCCTGGGTCTGCACCATCTCCACAACCCCAGCAGTATCAGGTGCGTCTTCCCCTGCAAAGACATGAAAACAAAGAAATGGAAACAGGCATTAGCACCATGGCACACAATGAGGGCTGAGAAGCAAGAGAACCAGTACTTGAGTGACACATGTCACACATGACTAAAACCCTCCCATGCATGCACCCTCACTGCATATGAAGGGCAGGCAAATGGCACACACTGATAACACCAAGATGGAAGATGAACCCATTTTCTGCATGCTGCCTGGCAGTGGCATCACACATTGGCCTGTGATTGCCAGGTGAAACACACATGCCATCACACAGATGGCATGTACCATTGCTATTGAGTGAAGATGGAGAGGAGGGCAGCACCTATTCATTCAGTCCAGTTCCCGCATGTAATAGCTTTTATAATTCAAACAGGTCAGATTTTTCACCTGGAGCTGCCAGTCCAAAATGGTCCAATTGCACAGGGACATGTGTGAACAAATGATATCCAGGTAACAAAGTCACTCCACTTTACCATAGCCATGTCAGACATGTGACTAGAGGACTGAGAAATGCCTAGTAAAAGTGGTGGAATGCAAACAATCTGCCTGAATGAACAGAGAAAAATAAGCAACAATGTTGTGGCAAGGTGACACTACAAGGGCAACTGGCGTGCTGTTGGGCTAGATGTCTACTGTTGG
Organism: Ambystoma mexicanum; assembly: GCF_040938575.1. NCBI lineage: Eukaryota > Metazoa > Chordata > Amphibia > Caudata > Ambystomatidae > Ambystoma > Ambystoma mexicanum. The sequence continues at coordinate 1,401,877,992 of NC_090922.1, forward strand.
CAGAAGGGATACTGCTATGGCCAAATGCAGCTGCGCAGGATGTATTGCATGAAGCACATGGCTGACCCATACGACTCAGGTGCACACACTCTCACCTGGCACACAAACAGAAGCCCTCACACACACACCATGCACATGGATGACACACACATGCATGTGCACTCACCGGACAATGCCTCGTAATCAGGCAGATCTCCCACGCCTTGGATCTGTTCCTCCGTGACGTAGGTCCCAGCGACTGACTCATGTGGAGTGAGTTCCATGTCCACTACTGGAGACCCACCTCCAGTCACTAGAGTTGCGGCATGACTTGAGGCCAGCTTATTCTTTGCCCTGCGCTTTAGGTCATTCCAGCGCTTATAGCAATCATTGGCTGTGCGCCTCACGATTCCAAGGGCACTTACGATGTCCGCAACTGTCTGCCAGTGTGCCTGGCATTGTGCAGGTGTGGTCTTGGATCCTGCAACAATGACCATCTCGTTATCATGTCCGGACACATACTCGACAAGTGCATTCAGTTCGTCATCCGTGAAGCTGGGCTTCCTCGACGGGCCGGACTGTGTAGCCGTGTCTGGGGCATCAGCCTGTGCCGGACGAGCACTCTTCCTCTTCTGCTTGGAAGGTGGTGGTGATCCTGAGTGTCCTGCGCCGCTCTGGACACTGGGGGCAGGAGCCCTGGTGAACTCTGTATCAGGAGTGTGGGATTGCACACTCAGCATGGGAGTTGGTGCAGGCATTGGCTCAAGTGTAATGGTGTCAGGGGGAATGTCAGCAGGATGGACTAGGACCGACACTGTCCTGGCTGGGTGTGTGAGAGCTGGGGTGGATGGAGCCGCAGCTGCCCCTGCAGCCTCTCCGCCCTGCCTACTTGGGGCAGCAGATGACCTTGCTGCCCCAGATCCACGTGGCATGATGACATCAACGTGCACCAACGCACGTGTCATAGGCCTGCTGACCTGGAAGTCAGCCATGGAGTCAGCCAGGTCTGGTGCCACAATGGGCTGATCTAACAAGGGCTGAGCATGGATGGTGTCAGCCACATCAGCCTCAACGGGAGGGGGGGGATTATGGGTGCCCTTGACTGGTCCTCCACACATGGGGGGACAGGCTCACCCTGCAAGTAACGACCACGTCCCCTACCGGATCCACCACGGCCACCACTTGTGGCTCTTCCACCTTTGCCACCCTTACGGAATCCTCGCCTCCCAGCCATGGCACTGATGTAAATGTGCGTATGGGAGTGGCTGTAAACTATTGTCCTGGGCAATTGGGGGTCAAAGGGGTTGGGTACCAGATGGTAATTGTACCCTAGTGCTCTAGCAAGGCTGAATGTAACCCCTGGGGAAAGATGATGGGTCACGCTACGCACAGGAGGCCCAAAAAAGGGAGATGACGTGCATGCAACCCCTCCTAGTTCACGTGTGCAGAAAGAAAAACCTGCACTACGCTGTGGCACCCAGTAACACAAGAATGAACGTATGCGTGTCACACGCAGACTAGAATGACCTCTGAAGGGGTAGGCTACACACGGGGAAAGCACAGATGTTAGATACGTGCATGACTCACCGTCTGCCAGGTAAAAGAGCGTGAAAAAGGAGCGCGTTTGGTTGGCAACACCCCCGCCAAAAGAAGATTTGTACGCTGTCTGAGGAGACAGGACAACAGTAGAAGGGAACACTGTTTGAGGGAACAGGTCCAGGTAAACCAGTAAAAGAGAAAAAAGAGAAAAAGCTGTCAGAGGTAACAGGGAGTACGAACTTGAAACGCTGTGAAGTAAATCGCGTGTGAAACGACAAGAAGTACAGAATTCACCCACTCGCTCTCCACGAAAAGCACGTACAAGGAAATGGTGTTCTACACGTACCTTTTATAAAGGCCCACATGTCCAGCGTCACTTACGCGGCATGTACGCGCTAGGGCCATTTCCACCAATTACACGCTTTGTCACTTCTGCGTGTATTGCCATTTCCACCAATTACACGCTTTGTCACTTCTGCGTGTAGGGCCATTTTCACCAATTACACGCTTTGTCACTGCCGCATGTACGCGCTAGGCCCATTCCCACCAATTACACGCTTTGACACTCGGACGTGTCTTTCATTTTTTTCACACGCAACATTTTCCAACGTGTGCAAAATTCAACGTGCACGTGACTTCATAGACGCGCATACGCTGGCGACGCGTTTACGCGCTAAGGGCCTTTCCTCGAATTACACGCAGACGTGTTGGATTTTCACGTGCCAAATCACTCCGTATCAAGCTGGCCACGCGTTCACACACGGAAGACCACGCTCCTGCCCAGAAGGCCAAATTACTGCCCCCCAGAGCCCTGAGCACGCTCCCACCTGCCATCTGCTGCTGCCTGACTGCCTGCTGTCCACGTGCCTTGCCATTTGCTGCCTGCACATCAGCCAGGGGTGCTGTTGCTGTGACCACCCCTGCTGGAACCAAAGACTCCCAACTGATTTTCCATCGCCCCACAGCCCAGCCCCAGGACCCAGTTGCCCACCCACTCCTGCCTCTGGGGTTGCCATGTCGGGCAATGCAACATCTGGCACCAGTGGCAACCCCCGGCCAAGGAGGTAGAGGGGCACCAGCTTCACTGCCACCGAAGTTGGTGTCCTGGTGGAGCATGTCCTGGGGCAGTATGATGCCCTCTTCGGAAGGTTGCGCGCCGACAAGGAAGGACGGACTCGGATCTGGATGGACATCGTGACTGCCATCAACGCGGAGGAGGTGGCAGTCCGCGACTACGAACGTGTCAGGAAGCGCTGGGAAGACTTCAGGTCCAGGACCCTCAACAAGGCCCGGCGCCTCCTGAAGGCAGCGGATGCTAAGGGGCGCCGGGGCCACTTGTCGGAAGATCAGATGAGGGTCCTGGAACGCATATCCCCAGCGCTCCACATCCAGGTCATTGAGAAGCAGACCCGTCTGGAGTCGAGCGGTAAGTGTACATGCATACTGATTGTAAGCTGTGCGTGTGGTGGTGTGCCAGGAGTGTGCAGGTTGAACATGTATTTTTATGTGGCCAAGTAAGGGGTGTGTACAGGGCCGTGAGGGTGACACATGCGAGGGGTCTCATGTGTGACACATGGATGGTGTTTGTGTGTGTGGGCTTGCATGGCACAGGATGTGGAGGAATGATTGTCAGGTGTGACATGGATGTCGATCATAACACTGCGACAGTTGGCGGAGGTGTACACATGCATGCAAGTTTGGTGTTGTGTGTGCATGTGTAGTGTACTCCCTATGTTGGATGTGATGTGTGGATGACCTTTGGCTGCTCATGCTGTTGTATGTGAATGGATGGTGCTGGCTGTTGCATTATGGCTGTGGTATGGCTCATGTGTGCAAGTTGAAATGACATGTGTGTTGGGGATTGTGATGCCATGTCTGAGGTTTACCAATGCCACTCATGTATAACTGTCATGTGTGTATGAGTCCATTTTACAGTGCCCTGATGCCTGTGTTATCTTTCTCCCTGTCTGCAGCGTCAACTGATGAAGAGGGCGGAGAAGGTGCTGTGGAGCACAGCGGCAGGGGTCGCACCACCAGCCGGAGACGCAAGGCCCGGATCCCCTCCCAGGTTGTGATCTCATCGGGGAGTGAGGAGTCCGGTGCCGCGTCCCAGGCCGCAGCTGCCGAGCGGAGGTCCAAGAGCGGAGGTTGGAGTTGGACTCCTCGGCAGCAGAAGGGGCAGCTGGGACCCCTCAGGGCCCAACGGGGGAAGATGGCACGGAGTCATCCAGGTTGGTGTGGGGTTTGGTGGAGGAGGAGGCCGTGCAAGCGACAGTGGTGGGGTCTGGAGGTGGGGATTCCACTGGTGCTAGTGGTGCAGTGCAGGATCAGGGACAGGAGGCAGCACAGGCCGCCGCGGAGGTGTCTGTGTGCAATCCTGTCCCTGCTCCTGTCACTGAATCATCTTGCACCAGCGGGGATGCCTACTTCCAGACCCGTTCTCAGGGAGAGGATTGGCTTACGGCACCTGGCCTTCCACTCCCTGCGGATGTGGCTATCCTGCACCAGGTTGTGCCTGTCCAGGGTGGGGTGGCGTTGCGTCAACGGGCTATGCGAGCTGACCTGCAGTCTTTTCATGATGAGTCTGCACGTCTTCTCGCATGGCTCGTTGACCGCGTTGACCCACTGGGACAGCTCACCAGGGCTGGATTCCTCCGTTTCCTGGACCTTGTTCCGACCCCCTTCTCCACAGAACCCCCTATGCCCCAGTCGTCCTCCATGCCATCTTCCCACCCATGTGTCACCTGGGTGCCCTGTGGAGCTGCCTCCGACCGTGCGGCCAGGCTGGTGGACAACAGATCCCTGCCACAGTCGGGAGTCGGACGTCCAGCAGGGGTGGCCACGTCAACGACTGCACCCCAGCTGGAGGAGGATGTGCAGGCACCATCGGACAGGGCACATGGACAGCAGCAGCTGCAGCAGCAGGAGGCTGTAGGTGGGAGCCACGATAGCTCGGTGCCTTAAACATCGGAGGGGCAGGCATCGGCCGGAGGGCAGGAGGACCCTGGACGGGAAGTGTCTTCCGTGTGGCAGCGGTTGGGCCACGCCATAGATGAGGAGCGGCGGCAGGCAGAAGAGGCGCGGCTCACGATGGTCAGGGCGGAGAACTCCATGCGGAGGGCCCTGAGGCGGGCCGAGTGCCTCGAGGCAATCCGCAGGGAGTTGGAGGTGAACATGTCGGCGTCCCTGCGGACCCTCGGGGCCATGGAACAGGACCGCCTCAGGGACATAGATGAGGAGTTCGATGATGCCCTGGCCCGGAACACCACTAAGTGAGCCGCTGGACTGGCCCGCCGCCATTGTATATAGTTATTTAGTGATAGGTTTCCTTTGCAGTTTATTTTTCTTTGGAGTCGACGGACACTGCTCCACCTTTTGTATATAGTTCCATTTTAGTTTTTTGGTAGGTTTCATTTCTTCTCTTGGGATGATGGACCCTGAATACTTTGTACATAGTTGGACTTTGGATTTGGATATTTTTTTAACTATGAATATTTTTTGCCATGGAGCAATGGTTTTCTATTTCTTTTTTACCTTCATTTACTTTTCATGGACTTGAACTTTGGAAGATATTTTTTCATATTGTCATTTATTGATTTCATTTTGAAAAGAGAGAGCCTGCTTGGTTTTTTTAATTATTTTACTTGTGTATTTTGGTTGATTTTGATAGCCATTGCTGTTGTTTTTAATACATTATTTTGATTTTTTTTTCATTCTTCATTGTGTGGTTTCATCTCATTGTTTTCATGCATGTCATGATATGGGTTTTCAGGTTCCCTTGCAACCATTGTGTGTGTGTGTGAGACACATGTGTTGATTTACATTGTTTCCATTGGAGTAGTATCATGGCCACATGTAATACTTGATTTTGTCTTTGGGCTGTGGTAGCTGGCCATGAGGCACATGCTTGAGGATTGTCAGGGCATATGGGCAGGGGGACATGAGTGGGGGCCTGGTGGAGGCTGCCCCTGGTGGCTGGGGGGTGGGGGTGGTGGGAGACATGAGTGGGGGCCTGGTGGAGGGTGCCCTGGTGGCTGGGGGGTGGGGGTGGTGGGAGACATGAGTGGGGGCCTGGTGGAGGGTGCCCCTGCACTGCTGGGGGGTGGGGGTGGTGGGAGACATGAGTGGGGGCCTGGTGGAGGCGGCCCCTGCACTGTTGGGGGGTGGGGGTGGTGGGAGAAATGAGTGGGGGCCTGGTGGAGGCTGCCCCTGCACTGCTGGGGGGTGGGGGTGGTGGGAGACATGAGTGGGGGCCTGGTGGAGGGTGCCCCTGCACTGCTGGGGGGTGGGGTGGTGGGAGACATGAGTGGGGGCCTGGTGGAGGCTGCCCCTGCACTGCTGGGGGGTGGGGGTGGTGGGAGACATGGGTGGGGGCCTGGTGGAGGGTGCCCCTGGTGGCTGGGGGGTGGGGGTGGTGGGAGACATGAGTGGGGGCCTGGTGGAGGGTTCCCCTGCACTGCTGGGGGGTGGGGGTGGTGGGAGACATGAGTGGAGGCCTGGTGGAGGGTGCCCCTGTACTGCTGGGGGGTGGGGGTGGTGGGAGACATGAGTGGGGGCCTGGTGGAGGCTGCCCCTGCACTGCTGGGGGGTGGGGGTGGTGGGAGACATGAGTGGGGGCCTGGTGGAGGGTGCCCCTGGCGGCTGGGGGTGGTTGGAGACATGCGTGGGGGCCTGGTGGAGGGTGCCCCTGCACTGCTGGGGGGTGGGGGTGGTGGGAGACATGAGTGGGGGCCTGGTGGAGGCTGCCCCTGCACTGCTGGGGGGTGGGGTGGTGGGGGACATGGGTGGGGGCCTGGTGGAGGGTGCCCCTGGTGGCTGGGGGGTGGGCGTAGTGGTAGACATGAGTGGGGGCCTGGTGGAGGCTGCCCCTGCACTGGTGGGGGGTGGGGGGGTGTTAGACATGAGTGGGGGCCTGGTGGAGGCTGCCCCTGGTGGCTGGGGGGTGGGGGTGGTGTGAGACATGAGTGAGGGCCTGGTGGAGGCTGCCCCTGGTGGCTGGGGGGTGGGGGTGGTGGTAGGCATGAGTGGGAGCCTGGTGGAGGGTGCCCCTGGATGCTGGGGGGTGGGGGTGGTGGTAGACATGAGTGGGGGCCTGGTGGAGGCTGCCCCTGGTAGCTGGGGGGTGGGGGTGGTGGGAGACATGAGTGGGGGCCTGGTGGAGGGTGCCCCTGGTGGCTGGGGGTGGGGGTGGTGGGAGACTTGAGTGGGGGCCTGGTGGAGGGTGCCCCTGCACTGCTGGGGGGTGGGGGTGGTGGGAGACATGAGTGGGGGCCTGGTGGAGGGTGCCCCTGCACTGCTGGGGGGTGGGGGTGGTGGTAGACATGGGTGGGAGCCTGGTGGAGGGTGCCCCTGGTGGCTGGGGGGTGGGGGTGGTGGTAGACATGAGTGGGGGCCTGGTGGAGGCTGCCCCTGCACTGCTGGGGGGTGGGGGTGGTGGGAGACATGAGTGGGGGGCCTGGTTGAGGCTGCCCCTGCACTGCTGGGGGGTGGGGGTGGTGGGAGACATGGGTGGGGGCCTGGTGGAGGGTGCCCCTGGTGGCTGGGGGGTGGGGGTGGTGGTAGACATGAGTGGGGGCCTGGTGGAGGGTGCCCCTGCACTGCTGGGGGGTGGGGGTGGTGGGAGACATGGGTGGGGGCCTGGTGGAGGGTGCCCCTGCACTGCTGGGGGGTGGGGGTGGTGGGAGACATGGGTGGGGGCCTGGTGGAGAGTGCCCTTGCATTGCTGGGGGGTGGGGGTGGTGGGAGACATGAGTGGGGGCCTGGTGGAGGCTGCCCCTGCACTGCTGGAGGGTGGGGGTGGTGGGAGACATGGATGGGGGCCTGGTGGAGGGTGCCCCTGGTGGCTGGGGGTGGGGGTGGTGGGAGACATGGGTGGGGGCCTGGTGGATGGTGCCCCTGGTGCTGTGGGGTGGGGGTGGTGGGAGACATGAGTGGGGGCCTGGTGAAGGGTGCCCCTGCACTGCTGGGGGGTGGGGGTGGTGGTAGACATGAGTGGGGGCCTGGTGGAGGCTGCCCCTGCACTGCTGGGGGTGATGGTGGTGGGAGACATGAGTGGGGGCCTGGTGGAGGCTGCCCCTGGTGACTGGGGGTTGGGGGTGGTGGGAGACATGAGTGGGGGCCTGGTGGAGGCTGCCCCTGGTGGCTGGGGGGTGGGGGTGGTGGTAGACATGAGTGGGGGCCTGGTGGAGGCTGCCCCTGCACTGCTGGGGGGTGGGGGTGGTGGTAGACATGAGTGGGGGCCTGGTGGAGGCTGCCCCTGGTGGCTGGGGGGTGGGGGTGGTGTTAGACATGAGTGCGGGCCTGGTGTAGGCTGCCCCTGCACTGCTGGGGGGTGGGGGTGGTGGGAGACATGAGTGGGGGCCTGGTGGAAGGTGCCCCTGCACTGCTGGGGGGTGGGGGTGGTGGGAGACATGAGTGGGGGCCTGGTGGAGGCTGCCCCTGCACTGCTGGGGGGTGGGGGTGGTGGGAGACATGGGTGGGGGCCTGGTGGAGGGTGCCCCTGGTGGCTGGGGGGTGGGGGTGGTGGTAGACATGAGTGGGGGCGTGGTGGAGGCTGCCCCTGCACTTGTGGGGGGTGGTGGTGGTGGTAGACATGAGTGGGGGCCTGGTGGAGGCTGCCCCTGGTGGCTGGGGGGTGGGGGTGGTGGGAGACATGAGTGGGGGCCTGGTGGAGGCTGCCCCTGCACTGCTGGGGGGTGGGGGTGGTGGTAGACATTAGTGGGGGCCTGGTGGAGGCTGCCCCTGGTGGCTGGGGGGTGGGGGTGGTGGGAGACATGAGTGGGGGCCTGGTGGAGGGTGCCCCTGGTGGCTGGGGGGTGGGGGTGGTGGGAGACATGAGTGGGGGCCTGGTGGAGCGTGCCCCCGCACTGCTGGGGGGTGGGGGTGGTGGGAGACATGAGTGGGGGCCTGGTGGAGAGTGCCCCTGCACTGCTGGGGGGTGGGGGTGGTGGTAGACATGGGTGGGGGCCTGGTGGAGGGTGCCCCTGGTGGCTGGGGGGTGGGGGTGGTGGTAGACATGAGTGGGGGCCTGGTGGAGGCTGCCCCTGCACTGCTGGGGGGTGGGGGTGGTGGGAGACATGGGTGGGGGCCTGGTGGAGGGTGCCCCTGGTGGCTGGGGGGTGGGGGTGGTGGTAGACATGAGTGGGGGCCTGGTGGAGGCTGCCCCTGCACTGGTGGGGGGTGGGGGTGGTGGTAGACATGGTTGGGGGCCTGGTGGAGGCTGCCCCTGGTGGCTGGGGGGTGGGGGTGGTGGGAGACATGAGTGGGGGCCTGGTGGAGGCTGCCCCTGCACTGCTGGGGGGTGGGGGTGGTGGTAGACATGAGTGGGGGCCTGGAGGAGGCTGCCCCTGGTGGCTGGGGGGTGGGGGTGGTGGGAGACATGAGTGGGGGCCTGGTGGAGGGTGCCCCTGGTGGCTGGGGGGTGGGGGTGGTGGGAGACATGAGTGGGGGCCTGGTGGAGGGTGCCCCTGCACTGCTGGGGTGTGGGGGTGGTGGGAGACATGAGTGGGGGCCTGGTGGAGGGTGCCCCTGCACTGCTGGGGGGTGGGGGTGGTGGTAGACATGTGTGGGGGCCTGGTTGAGGCTGCCCCTGCACTGCTGGGGGGTGGGGGTGGTGGGAGACATGAATGGGGGCCTGGTGGAGGGTGCCCCTGCACTGCTGGGGGGTGGGGGTGGTGGGAGACATGGGTGGGGGCCTGGTGGAGGGTGCCCCTGCACTGCTGGGGGGTGGGGGTGGTGGGAGACATGAGTGGGTGCCTGGTGGAGGCTGCCCCTGCACTGCTGGGGGGTGGGGGTGGTGGGAGACATGGGCGGGGGCCTGGTGGAGGGTGCCCCTGGTGGCTGGGGGGTGGGGGTGGTGGGAGACATGGGTGGGGGCCTGGTAGAGGGTGCCCCTGGTGGCTGGGGGGTGGGGGTGGTGGGAGACATGAGTGGGGGCCTGGTGGAGGGTGCCCCTGCACTGCTGGGGGGTGGGGGTGGTGGGAGACATGAGTGCGGGCCTGGTGGAGGCTGCCCCTGCACTGCTGGGGGGTGGTGGTGGTGGTAGACATGAGTGGGGGCCTGGTGGAGGCTGCCCCTGGTGACTGGGGTTTGGGGGTGGTGGGAGACATGAGTGGGGGCCTGGTGGAGGCTGCCCCTGGTGGCTGGGGGGTGGGGGTGGTGGTAGACATGAGTGGGGGCCTGGTGGAGGCTGCCCCTGCACTGCTGGGGGGTGGGGGTGGTGGTAGACATGAGTGGGGCCTTGGTGGAGGCTGCCCCTGGTGGCTGGGGGGTGGGGGTGGTGGGAGACATGAGTGGGGGCCTGGTGGAGGGTGCCCCTGGTGGCTGGGGGGTGGGGGTGGTGGGAGACATGAGTGGGGGCCTGGTGGAGGGTGCCCCTGCACTGCTGGGTGGTGGGGGTGGTGGGAGACATGAGTGGGGGCCTGGTGGAGGGAGCCCCTGCACTGCTGGGGGGTGGGGGTGGTGGTAGACATGGGTGGGGGCCTGGTAGAGGGTGCCCCTGGTGGCTGGGGGGTGGGGGTGGTGGTAGACATGAGTGGGGGCCTGGTGGAGGCTGCCCCTGCACTGCTGGGGGGTGGGGGTGGTGGGAGACATGAGTGGGGGCCTGGTGGAGGCTGCCCCTGCACTGCTGGGGGGTGGGGGTGGTGGGAGACATGAGTGGGGGCCTGGTGGAGGCTGCCCCTGCACTGCTGGGGGGTGGGGGTGGTGGGAGACATGGGTTTGGGCCTGGTGGAGGGTGCCCCTGGTGGCTGGGGGGTGGGGGTGGTGGTAGACATGAGTGGGGGCCTGGTGGAGGCTGCTCCTGGTCGCTGGGGGTGGGGGTGGTGGTAGACATGAGTGGGGGCCTGGTGGAGGGTGCCCCTGCACTGCTGGGGGGTGGGGGTGGTGGGAGACATGAGTGGGGGCCTGGTGGAGGGTGCCCCTGCACTGCTGGGGGGGGTGGTGGGAGACATGGGTGGGGGCCTGGTGGAGGGTGCCCCTGCACTGCTGGGGGGTGGGGGTTTGTGGGAGACATGAGTGGGGGCCTGGTGGAGGCTGCCCCTGCACTGCTGGGGGGTGGGGGTGGTGGGAGACATGGGTGGGGGCCTGGTGGAGGGTGCCCCTGGTGGCTGGGGGGTGGGGGTGGTGGTAGACATGAGTGGGGGCCTGGTGGAGGCTGACCCTGCACTGGTGGGGGGTGGGGGTGGTGGTAGACATGAGTGGGGGCCTGGTGGAGGCTGCTCCTGGTGGCTGGGGGGTGGGGGTGGTGGGAGACATGAGTGGGGGCCTGGTGGAGGCTGCCCCTGCACTGCTGGGGGGGTGGGGGTGGTGGTAGACATGAGTGGGGGCCTGGTGGAGGCTGCCCCTGGTGGCTGGGGGGTGGGGGTGGTGGGAGACATGAGTGGGGGCCTGGTGGAGGGTGCCCCTGGTGGCTGGGGGGTGGGGGTGGTGGGAGACATGAGTGGGGGCCTGGTGGAGGGTGCCCCTGCACTGCTGGGGGGTGGGGGTGGTGGGAGACATGAGTGGGGGCCTGGTGGAGGGTGCCCCTGCACTGCTGGGGGGTGGGGTGGTGGTAGACATGGGTGGGGGCCTGGTGGAGGGTGCCCCTGGTGGCTGGGGCGTGGGGGTGGTGGTAGACATGAGTGGGGGCCTGGTGGAGGCTGCCCCTGCACTGCTGGGGGGTAGGGGTGGTGGGAGACATGGGTGGGGGCCTGGTGGAGGCTGCCCCTGCACTGCTGGGGGGTGGGGGTGGTGGGAGACATGAGTGGGGGCCTGGTTGAGGCTGCCCCTGCACTGCTGGGGGGTGGGGGTGGTGGGAGACATGAGTGGGGGCCTGGTGGAGGGTGCCCCTGCACTGCTGGGGGGTGGAGGTGGTGGGAGACATGGGTGGGGGCCTGGTGGAGGGTGCCCCTGCACTGCTGGGGGGTGGGGGTGGTGGGAGACATGAGTGGGTGCCTGGTGGAGGCTGCCCCTGCACTGTGGGGGGTGGGGGTGGTGGGAGACATGGGCGGGGGCCTGGTGGAGGGTGCCCCTGGTGGCTGGGGGGTGGGGGTGGTGGGAGACATGGGTGGGGGCCTGGTGGAGGGTGCCCCTGGTGGCTGGGGGGTGGGGGTGGGAGACATGAGTGGGGGCCTGGTGGAGGGTGCCCCTGCACTGCTGGGGGGTGGGGGTGGTGGGAGACATGAGTGAGGGCCTGGTGGAGGCTGCCCCTGCACTGCTGGGGGGTGGTGGTGGTGGTAGACATGAGTGGGGGCCTGGTGGAGGCTGCCCCTGGTGGCTGGGGGGTGGGGGTGGTGGTAGACATGAGTGGGGGCTTGGTGGAGGCTGCCCCTGCACTGCTGGCGGTGGGGGTGGTGGGAGACATGAGTTGGGGCCTGGTGGAGGGTGCCCCTGCACTGCTGGGGGGTGGGGGTGGTGGGAGACATGGGTGGGGGCCTGGTGGAGGGTGCCCCAGCACTGCTGGGGGGTGGGGGTGGTGGGAGACATGAGTGGGGGCCTGGTGGAGGCTGCCCCTGCACTGCTGGGGGGTGGGTGTGGTGGGAGACATGGGTGGGGCCTGGTGGAGGGTGCCCCTGGTGGCTGGGGGGTGGGGGTGGTGGTAGACATGGGTGGGGGCCTGGTGGAGGCTGCCCCTGGTGACTGGGGTTTGGGGGTGGTGGGAGACATGAGTGGGGGCCTGGTGGAGGCTGCCCCTGGTGGCTGGGGGGTGGGGGTGGTGGTAGACATGAGTAGGGGCTTGGTGGAGGCTGCCCCTGCACTGCTGGGGGGTGGGGGTGGTGGTAGACATGAGTGGGGGCCTGGTGGAGGCTGCCCCTGGGGCTGGGGGTTGGGGGTGGTGGGAGACATGAGTGGGGGCCTGGTGGAGGTGCCCCTGCACTGCTGGGGGGTGGGGGTGGTGGGAGACATGAGTGGGGGCCTGGTGGAGGGTGCCCCTGCACTGCTGGGGGTGGGGGTGGTGGTAGACATGGGTGGGGGCCTGGTGGAGGGTGCCCCTGGTGGCTGGGGGGTGGGGGAGTGGTAGACATGAGTGGGGGCCTGGTGGAGGCTGCCCCTGCACTGCTGGGGGGTGGGGGTGGTGGGAGACATGAGTGGGGGCCTGGTGGAGGCTGCCCCTGCACTGCTGGGGGGTGGGGTGGTGGTAGACATGAGTGGGGGCCTGGTGGAGGCTGCCCCTGGTGGCTGGGGGGTGGGGGTGGTGGGAGACATGAGTGGGGGCCTGGTGGAGAGTGCCCCTGGTGGCTGGGGGGTGGGGGTGGTGGGAGACATGAGTGGGGGCCTGGTGGAGGGTGCCCCTGCACTGCTGGGGGGTGGAGGTGGTGGGAGACATGGGTGGGGCCTGGTGGAGGGTGCCCCTGCACTGCTGGGGGGTGGGGGTGGTGGGAGACATGAGTGGGTGCCTGGTGGAGGCTGCCCCTGCACTGTGGGGGGTGGGGGTGGTGGGAGACATGGGCGGGGGCCTGGTGGAGGGTGCCCCTGGTGGCTGGGGGGTGGGGGTGGTGGGAGACATGGGTGGGGGCCTGGTGGAGGGTGCCCCTGGTGGCTGGGGGGTGGGGGTGGGAGACATGAGTGGGGGCCTGGTGGAGGGTGCCCCTGCACTGCTGGGGGGTGGGGGTGGTGGGAGACATGAGTGAGGGCCTGGTGGAGGCTGCCCCTGCACTGCTGGGGGGTGGTGGTGGTGGTAGACATGAGTGGGGGCCTGGTGGAGGCTGCCCCTGGTGGCTGGGGGGTGGGGGTGGTGGTAGACATGAGTGGGGGCTTGGTGGAGGCTGCCCCTGCACTGCTGGCGGTGGGGGTGGTGGGAGACATGAGTGGGGGCCTGGTGGAGGGTGCCCCTGCACTGCTGGGGGGTGGGGGTGGTGGGAGACATGGGTGGGGGCCTGGTGGAGGGTGCCCCAGCACTGCTGGGGGGTGGGGGTGGTGGGAGACATGAGTGGGGGCCTGGTGGAGGGTGCCCCTGGTGGCTGGGGGGTGGGGGAGTGGTAGACATGAGTGGGGGCCTGGTGGAGGCTGCCCCTGCACTGCTGGGGGGTGGGGGTGGTGGGAGACATGAGTGGGTGCCTGGTGGAGGCTGCCCCTGCACTGCTGAGGGGTGGGGGTGGTGGGAGACATGAGTGGGGGCCTGGTGAAGGCTGCCACTGCACTGCTGGAGGGTGGGGTTGGTGGGAGACATGGGTTTGGGCCTGGTGGAGGGTGCCCCTGGTCGCTGGGGGTGGGGGTGGTGGTAGACATGAGTGGGGGCCTGGTGGAGGGTGCCCCTGCACTGCTGGGGGGTGGGGGTGGTGGGAGACATGAGTGGGGGCCTGGTGGAGGGTGCCCCTGCACTGCTGGGGGGGGTGGTGGGAGACATGGTTGGGGGCCTGGTGGAGGGTGCCCCTGCACTGCTGGGGGGTGGGGGTTTGTGGGAGACATGAGTGGGGGCCTGGTGGAGGCTGCCCCTGCACTGCTGGGGGGTGGGGGTGGTGGGAGACATGGGTGGGGGCCTGGTGGAGGGTGCCCCTGGTGGCTGGGGGGTGGGGGTGGTGGTAGACATGAGTGGGGGCCTGGTGGAGGCTGCCCCTGCACTGCTGGGGGGTGGGGGTGGTGGGAGACATGAGTGGTGGCCTGGTGGAGGCTGCCCCTGCACTGCTGGGGGGTGGGGGTGGTGGGAGACATGGGTGGGGGCCTGGTGGAGGGTGCCCCTGGTGGCTGGGGGGTGGGGGTGGTGGTAAACATGAGTGGGGGCCTGGTGGAGGGTGCCCCTGCACTGCTGGGGGTGGGGGTGGTGGGAGACATGAGTGGGGGCCTGGTGGAGGGTGCCCCTGCACTGCTGGGGGGTGGGGGTGGTGGGAGACATGGGTGGGGGCCTGGTGGAGGGTGCCCCAGCACTGCTGGGGGGTGGGGGTGGTGGGAGACATGAGTGGGGGCCTGGTGGAGGCTGCCCCTGCACTGCTGGGGGGTGGGTGTGGTGGGAGACATGGGTGGGGGCCTGGTGGAGGGTGCCCCTGGTGGCTGGGGGGTGGGGGTGGTGGGAGACATGGGTGGGGGCCTGGTGGAGGCTTCCCCTGCACTTCTGGGGGGTGGGGGTGGTGGGATACATGGGTCGGGGCCTGGTGGAGGGTGCCCCTGGTGGCTGGGGGGTGGGGGTGGTGGTAGACATGAGTGGGGGCCTGGTGGAGGCTGCCCGCCCCTGCACTGCTGGGGGGTGGGGGTGGTGGGAGACATGGGTGGGGGCCTGGTGGAGGGTGCCCCTGGTGGCTGGGGGGTGGTAGACATGAGTGGGGGCCTGGTGGAGGCTGCCCCTGCACTGCTGGGGGGTGGGGTGGTGGTAGACATGAGTGGGGGCCTGGTGGAGGCTGCCCCTGGTGGCTGGGGGGTGGGGGTGGTGGGAGACATGAGTGGGGGCCTGGTGGAGAGTGCCCCTGGTGGCTGGGGGGTGGGGGTGGTGGGAGACATGAGTGGGGGCCTGGTGGAGGGTGCCCCTGCACTGCTGGAGGGTGGGGGTGGTGGGAGACATGAGTGGGGGCCTGGTGGAGTCTGCCCCTGCACTGCTGGGGGGTGTGGGTGGTGGGAGACATGGGTGGGGGCCTGGTGGAGGGTGCCCCTGGTGGCTGGGGGTGGGGGCGGTGGTAGACATGAGTGGGGGCCTGGTGGAGAGTGCCCCTGGTGGCTGGGGGGTGGGGGTGGTGGGAGACATGAGTGGGGGCCTGGTGGAGGGTGCCCCTGCACTGCTGGGGGGTGGGGGTGGTGGGAGACATGAGTGGGGGCCTGGTGGAGGGTGCCCCTGCACTGCTGGGGGGGGTGGTGGGAGACATGGGTGGGGGCCTGGTGGAGGGTGCCCCTGCACTGCTGGGGGGTGGGGGTTTGTGGGAGACATGAGTGGGGGCCTGGTGGAGGCTGCCCCTGCACTGCTGGGGGGTGGGGGTGGTGGGAGACATGGGTGGGGGCCTGGTGGAGGGTGCCCCTGGTGGCTGGGGGGTGGGGGTGGTGGTAGACATGAGTGGGGGCCTGGTGGAGGCTGCCCCTGCACTGCTGGGGGGTGGGGGTGGTGGGAGACATGAGTGGGGGCCTGGTGGAGGCTGCCCCTGCACTGCTGGGGGGTGGGGTGGTGGGAGACATGAGTGGGGGCCTGGTGGAGGCTGCCCCTGCACTGCTGGGGGGTGGGGGTGGTGGGAGACATTGGTGGGGTCCTGGTGGAGGGTGCCCCTGGTGGCTGGGGGGTGGGGGTGGTGGTAAACATGAGTGGGGGCCTGGTGGAGGGTGCCCCTGCACTGCTGGGGGTGGGGGTGGTGGGAGACATGAGTGGGGGCCTGGTGGAGGGTGCCCCTGCACTGCTGGGGGGTGGGGGTGGTGGGAGACATGGGTGGGGGCCTGGTGGAGGGTGCCCCAGCACTGCTGGGGGGTGGGGGTGGTGGGAGACATGAGTGGGGGCCTGGTGGAGGCTGCCCCTGCACTGCTGGGGGGTGGGTGTGGTGGGAGACATGAGTGGGGGCCTGGTGGAGGTGCCCCTGCACTGCTGGGGGGTGGGGGTGGTGGGAGACATGAGTGGGGGACTGGTGGAGGGTGCCCCTGCACTGCTGGGGGTGGGGGTGGTGGTAGACATGGGTGGGGGCCTGGTGGAGGGTGCCCCTGGTGGCTGGGGGGTGGGGGAGTGGTAGACATGAGTGGGGGCCTGGTGGAGGCTGCCCCTGCACTGCTGGGGGGTGGGGGTGGTGGGAGACATGAGTGGGTGCCTGGTGGAGGCTGCCCCTGCACTGCTGAGGGGTGGGGGTGGTGGGAGACATGAGTGGGGGCCTGGTGAAGGCTGCCACTGCACTGCTGGAGGGTGGGGTTGGTGGGAGACATGGGTTTGGGCCTGATGGAGGGTGCCCCTGGTCGCTGGGGGTGGGGGTGGTGGTAGACATGAGTGGGGGCCTGGTGGAGGGTGCCCCTGCACTGCTGGGGGGTGGGGGTGGTGGGAGACATGAGTGGGGGCCTGGTGGAGGGTGCCCCTGCACTGCTGGGGGGGGTGGTGGGAGACATGAGTGGGGGCCTGGTGGAGGGTGCCCCTGCACTGCTGGGGGGTGGGGGTGGTGGGAGACATGAGTGGGGGCCTGGTGGAGGGTGCCCCTGCACTGCTGGGGGGGGTGGTGGGAGACATGGGTGGGGGCCTGGTGGAGGGTGCCCCTGCACTGCTGGGGGGTGGGGGTTTGTGGGAGACATGAGTGGGGGCCTGGTGGAGGCTGCCCCTGCACTGCTG
This sequence comes from Ambystoma mexicanum, assembly GCF_040938575.1. Taxonomy (NCBI): domain Eukaryota; kingdom Metazoa; phylum Chordata; class Amphibia; order Caudata; family Ambystomatidae; genus Ambystoma; species Ambystoma mexicanum. The sequence goes on from NC_090922.1 coordinate 1,401,894,703, forward strand.
GGGGGTGGGGGTGGTGGGAGACATGGGTGGGGGCCTGGTGGAGGCTGCCCCTGCACTGCTGGGGGGTGGGGGTGGTGGGAGATATGGGTGGGGGCCTGGTGGAGGGTGCCCCTGGTGGCTGGGGGGTGGGGGTGGTGGTAAACATGAGTGGGGGCCTGGTGGAGGGTGCCCCTGCACTGCTGGGGGTGGGGGTGGTGGGAGACATGAGTGGGGGCCTGGTGGAGGGTGCCCCTGCACTGCTGGGGGGTGGGGGTGGTGGGAGACATGGGTGGGGTCCTGGTGGAGGGTGCCCCAGCACTGCTGGGGGGTGGGGGTGGTGGAAGACATGAGTGGGGGCCTGGTGGAGGCTGCCCCTGCACTGCTGAGGGGTGGGGGTGGTGGGAGACATGGGTGGGGGCCTGGTGGAGGGTGCCCCTGGTGGCTGGGGGTGGTAGACATGAGTGGGGGCCTGGTGGAGGCTGCCCCTGCACTGCTGGGGGGTGGGGTGGTGGTAGACATGAGTGGGGGCCTGGTGGAGGCTGCCCCTGGTGGCTGGGGGGTGGGGGTGGTGGGAGACATGAGTGGGGGCCTGGTGGAGAGTGCCCCTGGTGGCTGGGGGGTGGGGGTGGTGGGAGACATGAGTGGGGGCCTGGTGGAGGGTGCCCCTGCACTGCTGGAGGGTGGGGGTGGTGGGAGACATGAGTGGGGGCCTGGTGGAGTCTGCCCCTGCACTGCTGGGGGGTGTGGGGGGTGGGAGACATGGGTGGGGGCCTGGTGGAGGGTGCCCCTGGTGGCTGGGGGGTGGGGGCGGTGGTAGACATGAGTGGGGGCCTGGTGGAGGCTGCCCCTGCACTGCTGGGGGGTGGGGGTGGTGGGAGACATTGGTGGGGTCCTGGTGGAGGGTGCCCCTGGTGGCTGGGGGGTGGGGGTGGTGGTAAACATGAGTGGGGGCCTGGTGGAGGGTGCCCCTGCACTGCTGGGGGTGGGGGTGGTGGGAGACATGAGTGGGGGCCTGGTGGAGGGTGCCCCTGCACTGCTGGGGGGTGGGGGTGGTGGGAGACATGGGTGGGGGCCTGGTGGAGGGTGCCCCTGGTGGCTGGGGGGTGGGGGTGGTGGGAGACATGGGTGGGGGCCTGGTGGAGGGTGCCCCTGCACTGCTGGAGGGTGGGGGTGGTGGTAGACATGAGTGGGGGCCTGGTGGAGGCTGGCCCTGCACTGCTGAGGGGTGGGGGTGGTGGGAGACATGGGTGGGGGCGTGGTGGAGGGTGCCCCTGGTGGCTGGGGGTGGTAGACATGAGTGGGGGCCTGGTGGAGGCTGCCCCTGCACTGCTGGGGGGTGGGGTGGTGGTAGACATGAGTGGGGGCCTGGTGGAGGCTGCCCCTGGTGGCTGGGGGGTGGGGGTGGTGGGAGACATGAGTGGGGGCCTGGTGGAGAGTGCCCCTGGTGGCTGGGGGGTGGGGGTGGTGGGAGACATGAGTGGGGGCCTGGTGGAGGGTGCCCCTGCACTGCTGGAGGGTGGGGGTGGTGGGAGACATGAGTGGGGGCCTGGTGGAGTCTGCCCCTGCACTGCTGGGGGGTGTGGGTGGTGGGAGACATGGGTGGGGGCCTGGTGGAGGGTGCCCCTGGTGGCTGGGGGGTGGGGGCGGTGGTAGACATGAGTGGGGGCCTGGTGGAGGCTGCCCCTGCACTGCTGGGGGGTGGGGGTGGTGGGAGACATGGGTAGGGCCTGGTGGAGGGTGCCCCTGGTGGCTGGGGGGTGGGGGTGGTGGGAGACATGGGTGGGGGCCTGGTGGAGGGTGCCCAAGCACTGCTGGGGGTGGGGGTGGTGGGAGACATGAGTGGGGGCCTGGTGGAGGCTGCCCCTGCACTGCTGGGGGGTGGGGGTGGTGGGAGTCATGAGTGGGGGCCTGGGGTGGAGGGTGCCCCTGGTGGCTGGGGGGTGGGGGTGGTGGGAGACATGGGTGGGGGCCTGGTGGAGGGTGCCCCTGCACTGCTGGGGGGTGGGGGTGGTGGGAGACATGAGTGGGGGCCTGGTGGAGGGTGCCCCTGCACTGCTGGGGGGTGTGGGTGGTGGGAGACATGGGTGGGGGCCTGGTGGAGGGTGCCCCTGGTGGCTGGGGGGTGGGGGTGGTAGGAGACATGGGTGAGGGCCTGGTGGAGGGTGCCCCTGCACTGCTGGGGGGTGGAGGTGGTGGGAGACATGAGTGGGGGCCTGGTGGAGGGTGCCCCTGGTGGCTGGGGGTGGTGGGAGACATGGGTGGGGGCCTGGTGGAGGCTGCCCCTGCACTGCTGGGGGTTGGGGGTGGTGGGAGACATGAGTGGGGGCCTGGTGGAGGGTGCCCCTGGTGGCTGGGGTTGGGGGTGGTGGGAGACATGGGTGGGGGCCTGGTGGAGGGTGCCCCTGCACTGCTGGGGGGTGGGGGTGGTGGGAGACATGAGTGGGGGCCTGGTGGAGGCTGCCCCTGCACTGCTGGGGGGTGGGGGTGGTGGGAGACATGGGTGGGGGCCTGGTGGAGGGTGCCCCTGGTGGCTGGGGGGTGGGGTGGTGGGAGACATGGGTGGGGGCCTGGTGTTGGCTGCCCCTGCACTGCTGGGGGGTGGGGGTGGTGGGAGACATGAGTGGGGGGCTGGTGGAGGGTGCCCCTGGTGGCTGGGAGGTGGGGGTGGTGGGAGACATGAGTGGGGGCCTGGTGGAGGGTGCCCCTGCACTGCTGGGGGGTGGGGGAGGTGGGAGACATGAGTGGGGGCCTGGTGGAGGGTGCCCCTGCACTGCTGGGGGGTGGGGATGGTGGGAGACATGGGTGGGGGCCTGGTGGAGGCTGCCCCTGGTGGCTGGGGGGTGGGGGTGGTGGGAGACATGGGTGGGGGCCTGGTGGAGGGTGCCCCTGCACTGCTGGGGGGTGGGGGTGGTGGGAGACATGAGTGGGGGCCTGGTGGAGGGTGCCCCTGGTGGCTGGGGGTGGGGGTGGTGGGAGACATGGGTGGGGGCCTGGTGGAGGGTGCCCCTGGTGGCTGGGGGGTGGGGCTGGTGGGAGACATGGGTGGGGGCCTGGTGGAGGCTGCCCCTGCACTGCTGGGGGGTGGGGGTGGTGGGATACATGGGTGGGGGCCTGGTGGAGGGGGCCCCTAGTGGCTGTGGGGTGGGGGTGGTGGTAGACATGAGTGGGGGCCTGGTGGAGGCTGCCCCTGCACTGCTGGGGGTGGGGGTGGTGGGAGACATGGGTGGGGGCCTGGTGGAGGGTGCCCCTGGTGGCTGGGGGGTGGGGGTGGTGGTAGACATGAGTGGGGGCCTGGTGGAGGCTGCCCCTGCACTGCTGGGGGGTGGGGGTGGTGGGAGACATGAGTGGGGGCCTGGTGGAGGCTGCCCCTCCACTGCTGGGGGGTGGGGGTGGTGGGAGACATGAGTGGGGGCCTGGTGGAGGCTGCCCCTGCACTGCTGGGGGGTGGGGGTGCAGGGGGACATGAGCAGGTGTGCAGGGTAGTCCCCTGTTTTGTGGGCTGCCTGCAGGGGCCGTGGAGGGTGTACAGGGAACACCTGTGAGGACCCACCCAGCCTAATCGCGTGTGTAACTTCCCACGCACCCCTGTAATACACGTACCAAGCCAAATCGCTTGTGATAATTCCCGCGCACCCCTGTGATACACGTACCTGGCCAAATCGCATGTGAGAATTCCCGCGCACCCCTGTAATACACCTACCCAGCCGAATCGCGTGTACAACTTCCCGTGTACCCCTGTAATACACGTACCAAGCCAAATCGCGTGTGATAATTCCCGCGTACCCCTGTGATACACGTGCCCTGGCTAATCGCGTGTAAAACTTCACGCGTACCCCTGTAATACACGTACCCTAGCCAATCGCGTGTTAAACTTCCCGCGTACCCCTGTAATACACGTACCCTGGCTAATCGCGTGTATTACTTCACGCGTACCCCTGATATGCACGTTACCCGCTTTGCGTTCCTTGTTTGGCAGCCCTGTAAACTGGTCCAGGGTTAGCGCAGCCCTTTGCGATGATTTTGCGATTTTGATGGCTTTTCCTTGCGCGAGGGCGTTCTTGGGGGCGTTACTGGCGCTGCTGCAGGGTCGCTGCGATACTCTGCGCCACGGCTGGTTTGGGAGCCTAAAATCCATGAATACGCTGTGCGCGGAAATCGGTTTTTGCGCACGTGCCTGGCGCAGACAATCGCACGCGGACACTCTGCGCCAGCCGCTTGCGACACTTTTCTGCGAAATTCTATGAATTACCCTGTTTATCTTGCTATTTACTACCAGAGACTGTAATGCATCTAGCCTCAGGTTTCAGTAACTGGATCTACAAACCCCACAGTTCTAAGGGGGTTAAGAAGGGGTGAGTAATGCAACCTCTGCTGTGTCTATCCATGATTAAATGCAAGTACCGTTCACGCAGTACAGCGTTCATATACACAACGCATCTTTCTCACCATATACAAATGCAAGTAAAGGGAAAGATAAGTATTTAAACATGGAAGTGCCAAGTAATGTCACACAGTCCTGCTTCAACTACAAAACAGCATTTAAAAAGTGATAGTATTTGCTTATGCCCCATTCATTAAATACAAACTTTGCTTTTAAATTCTATCTCTTCGCTGATACAACCTTGCAAACAGTGCATTGGCCAAGTAACACTGCACATTCATATCACACGGAATTTGGGGAATGCTATTTTCTGACTGGCCGATGGTGGGAGGGGGCGGGGGTTATTACCTTCAGATAAAATTGAGAAGGAGAATCCACACGTGCATTAATAATATCATTTAACTGCAGAATTAAGGACAACAGGTCCTGCAATTTAGTTCAATTGCTACTTTAGCAGATGGGCCAGAGCAGCCAATAGCAGGGCTAGAATCAGCCCTCGTTCAGCAGAAACAGTAGTCCCTTCCCTGGAGCAGATCGGGGATTGGGGGATTAGTGCGGGTGTGGGTAATTAAGTCCCATTCTCTCTCCAGGGGCTCGATTCATCAGCACTCGATTAGCCTGTTCTTTGGCTGTTTCCCCAGTACGTGTCAGCATCCGTCATCCAGTACAATGCTTTCTATCATCCGGCGGTAAGAGCTGGGGGTGGGTGGAGAGGAGGCCACACGCCCCTTTTCCGCGGTAATGAGAGATCCAGTCTGAAAGCATGGCATGTGGACATTTTATTGAGGCATGAATTATTTTGCGACAAGAAAAAGCGAGTTTTGCAGCACAACATTGCCTAATTTATTACGGCATTTTTGCCTGATTAAGAGGCCGCGCTAAAATGCCGCAATACATGCATTTTGTACTACTAAACTTGAATTTATTATGCCGCAAAATGTTCATGCTGCTATCCTGGAGAGTTTAGCTGGGATGTGAACTCTCAAGTTCGGCTTGGCTCATTTGCAGTGTATGACTTTGAGTTATTCTATCAACATTATTTATTTATTTATTGTCCTACAACATAGCTTGCACACATTATTATTATTATTATTGTTATTAATTTTAAAAAACTCACACTTGATTGGCCGGTAAACACACACAAATGTAGCTGCTTACATTTATGGGGTATAAGACCCATTTTGTGAATGCAGGCACCTCAGAAGCGGAATGATATCTTATGATTCCATCACCAAGACATGTAAATAAATACAGACATACAGAAAGAAACAAAGGCAGTTACGTTTATTTAATTGTTTTGCCAGCACAATGATTCGCTTCAGGGTGCGCACACAAAAACACAAACACAAAGCAGGTTAGGCAAAGGAAAAAAAGTGGATACAATTTGCCGAAATGTTAGACCACATTATTGTGCAGCAATGTGCATTTGGCTTTCCAACATAAGCGGACTAGGACTGTTTGATCTTGAGGGACTATGCCTGCTCTGTTGTCTCACACCCATAAAGGATTTTTCGAGAATCTCTCTTTTCATGACTCTTTTGAATTTACAAAATATTGTGATTCCTGTAGTTCAGGCGAGATGGTATTCCACAGGAAAGGGCCTGGTGCGGCTAGTAACTGTTGAGGGTTCATCCATGCCCCCATGCGGTCCCGTAGCCCCACCCTGTAAGGACGACACTTCCACACATGTCCTCACAGTTCGGGCTTCCCGGTCGCTCTGCGTGGCCGGGAAACGCCCCGTTTATTTATGGTCACGTGGCGGCGTGCAACGTCACGCCGCCGCGTGCGTGCCCGTCATCGGGCAGCGCCACACTCCTCCGTTTTCCAGGAGACCAACAACACACACTACAACTATTCACTGCACATCAAACACACATTATAACAATAACACTTTAACATTACCCATTCTTAGAACACCCCTTTATTACCAGCCACCGGGGTCCCCTTACTTCAACAGTGATTGCCACTACAGTAATCAGCCAAATGTCCAAGTACGTAATCGGTGAGGCGAGCAAGTCTCCCTCGCCCAGCCCTCTGGGGGTACCTCCTGCTCACCTCCGGCGGGGGTGATCTGTCCACAGGTGTTGGTCTGGCCGGGGACTCAGGCAGGCAAGGTGTTTCATCAGTGTCCTCTGGAAGATCCCCAGGGTCGGGCTCAGGAGGCGGGTCGGTACTTGGATCCCGTAGACTCTTAAAGAAGCTGACATTGCACGTGACTGCAGACCGGCCATCCGATGCAGTTACCATGGACCCTCTGACTGCGACAACGTCCAACGGCTCTGGCTCATAGGGCAGAGAGAGCTTTCCATGTGGGTGTCTGTTACGAATGAGGACCTCATCACCTGGCTCCAGCCGCTGCGAGCGAAGCCCTCTCCGAACATTCTCTTGCTCGATCCGTGTCCTTCGGTCTGCCTCGACCTGCTGATCATCGATCACGCCCGGTTCCTTCTCCCCCACTTCCGGCAGCAGCCCACGCGGGCAACGCCTGAACAATGCCTCCGCCGGGGCCACTCCAGTGGATGCGTGGGGCCTGGTGCGATAGACCCTCAGAAATTGGTACAGTGCTCTCTGCAGTGGTTGTCCCTGCCCCTGGGCAATTCTAAAGGTCTTATTTAGAGTCCTCAGGAGCCGTTCTGCTTCACCATTGGCCCTTGGCCACAGGGGAGTGATCTTCCTGTGCACCACCCCAATTCTGAGAAACGTTCGCTCTGGAATGGCGCCCCATTGTCCAAGCACAACGTCTGTGGGAATCCATGGGCGGCAAATACCTTCTCCACAGCGACCACAACGTGCTCGAACGCTACCGAGTCCACAAACTCCACCTCTGGATATCTTGAATACTCGTCAACTAGTACCAAGAAGTCGGTGCCCATCGTGGTGTAACCGAAATCCACGTGGACGACCTCCCATGGTCGCGTCCCGCGACCCATCGTCTCTATCTCCGGCTCACGCTGCAGTGGAGAAGCCGCCTGACACCACACACAGGCCGCCACAAATTCATCCACCTTACGCTCAAGTTCCGGAAACCACACCTTCAGCCTTAGGTGGGCCTTGGACTTGGCGGCACCCTGGTGACCACGATGTGCCAGCGCAATCACGTCGCCCACCTTCGACTGGGGCACCACAATCCGATCACCCCTGAGCAGGAGCCCGGATGTTGAAAACAATAGTTCCTCCAGGACCTTCCATAGCTGCTCAAGTCCAGTCCTGGCCTCCTGAGTGCGCCCTGCCAGGGCCTCCAGCACCGACTTCCAGGAGCCTTGCTGCATGGACTGTTTTAGAATGTTGAAGCACTCACCCTCAGCTGCAGCCGCCTCAAGCTCCTGAAGAGGCATAGCATTCGGCGTAGCCGCCTCCACTACCACCCAGACATGTTCTTCTGCCTCCTCTGCACAAGTGTCAGGGTCTTCTCCACTGGGCGCCCCAGGGTGTCTGGAGAGGTAATCGGCCGCATTATTCGCCCCCAGGCCGATATACAACAGTGACCCCATACTCCAGAAGGGCGAGCATCCATCTCTCAATCCGTGCAGGTGGCTTGGATGACGACCCCGCCAGGATAGGAAGCAACGGTTTGTGGTCCGTCACCACCGCCACCGGGCGTCCGAGAACATAGAGTCGGAAGTGCCAGCATCCCCAGAGAACTGCCAATGCCTCCCACTCAATTTGCACGTATCGTTGTTCCGCCTCAGACAGGGCCTTGCTGGCGTACGCCACCGGCCAGATACCCACATCATGGTCTACCTGGTTCAGCACGGCACCCAATCCAAACGGGCTGACGTCGACAATTATCTCCGATGGTAACATGGGATCAAAGAATGACATGGTGTCCTCAGCTGCCAGGGCACCCTTGATGTCGTCAAACGCAGCCTGTTCTAGTGGGCCCCAGTTCCAGATTGTGTCCTTCCTCGTTAGTGCTCTGAGCGGTTCCGACCTGGAGGCAAGATTTTTAATAAACCGTCCACAGTATGTAACCATGCCCAGGAAGCTCCGTACCTCAGACACAGACTCCAGAGGCTGCGCCTTCTTTATGTCTTGCACCTTCTTGGGATCAGGAGACACCCCCCCCTCCTTGAACACAAAGCCAAAGAATTCTATTGATGGACGCAGAAATTCACACTTCTCTTTGTGTAGGGTGAGGCCCAAGGACTGCAGTCTCTCAAATGTCTTTGCCAAACACTGCAGATGATCGACCTCCGTTCTCGCGAACACCAGAATATCATCGCTTATATTCAAAACGCCCTCCAGATCAGCTAGGGACCCCGGATGATATTCTGGAATACCTCCGCCGTCGAGGAGACACCAAAACTGAGTCTCTTGTAACGGTAGAGCCCTCGATGTGTGGTGAAGGTGGTAATATATCTCGACTCGGGGTGGGGTACAGCCTGGTGATACCCCGCCCTGAGGTCTAGTTTTGAAAAGAAGCAAGCACCTTGTACCTCTGCAATGATGTCATCTATCGTCGGAGTGAGGTGCCTTTCTCTCCTGATGGCCTTGTTTGGGAGCCTCATGTCAACACAAATCCTGACAGCGTCGGGTTGTTTGGGTTTTCGTGCGACCACTATAGGGGACACCCAGGGGGTTTGGCCCTCCACCTTCTCTATTATGGCCAGATTGACCAGGTTGTCCAGCTCCTTACAGACATGTTCTCAGAGGTGAAAAGGCATCCTCCGATGCTTCAAGGCAATGGCTGTACCGACCCATTAATATGTAGTCTCACTGGTTCCCCAACCATCTGTCCAATCCCCATGAACAGTGCCGCATATTTCTCCAACAAGTCATTTATATCCTCCAAATAGACAGAATATGCGGAGCTGACGATGCCAAGGGCCTCCGCTGCAGCATAGCTCAGCAAAGTGTTGGTGCTCACAGGTGTCACATAGAACCGTGCTTTAATTTGAGAGCCATCAGGCTCTACCTTGGCCACAAATACACCATCAAGGGGAATAGGGTCAAGACCACCAAAAGCAAAAATGCGGAACTTAGGCGCGGCCAACTTGGGGGGTTGATTCATGGCATCATAATGTCCCCGTGCCATTACATTGACAGATGCCCCAGTGGCCACGAGGACCGGAACGGGAGACTGATTTACCTCGATTACGCACCTGGGCTGTCTCCTGTTCTTACTCTTCAGGACCCCCACACTTGAGACAAAAAAAATGTTCTCTTCCTCGTCCTCGTCCACTTCCTCCACCTGGGCATCCCCCTCGCTCTGATCCACCTGAGCTACGTTGGGCGGTCAACTCTGGCGGACGAAGCTTGGCCGCCCTGGGCCTCTCGGTACCAGCACAGGCGTGGCCGCCTTGCATACCCTTGAGAAATGGTCCGGCAACCCACACCGTCCACACGTCTTTCCGGCCGCCGGGCACTCTGCTGGGTGGGGTAGGTCATATCCACACTTTATGCATATTTCCCCTGCCCTTCCGGCCCTCTCTCGGGGACCACCTCCAGGTCTTCTGACACCCCTGCCACCGCGCCACATTGCACATACCTCCTCGGTCTTGATGGAGCGCGACCCTGCCTCCATTTTGGTTGCTCTCGCCTCTGACACCTCATGGCACCTCCCCAATTCAAGGATGCGCTGAAGCGTGATGCCTGGTTCTTGTAGCACCTGGTGCCTGAGCTTGCCTGATGAACATGCCTGGTTAAGCATCGTCCTAATCATGTCTTCTGCATCTCCCCAGGCGCAGGCTAAGGAGAGACGCCTCAGGCGTCCATAGAAAGAGTCCAGGGTTTCATCGTCCTTCTGTTTGGCCGATAGCATCACAAAACGCTCATAGTCCACGTTGGCAAGAAGCAGAAAGTAAGCTTGCAGGGTGGCCTTCGCCTGACCATATGATCCATCCCCAGGCAGTGATTCAAAAATCTCCTGAACAGACTGTCCCGCCGAATACAGCATGGTCGCCAGCCTGGTGTCATCATCCACCACCTGGGCCGCTCGAAAATACATGTCCAAACGGTCCACCCACCTCCTCCATCTGGGCCCTAAGCTAGAAGGTGGGCCCGAAACATCAAACTCGGGATGGGCTGCAGAGCTGCCTGGGTACACACCTGAGCCATGACAGGAAGGATCTGTGGAGCAGCAGGCCCTGCCACTGGCTGCACGAGAGGTGGAGGACCTTGAGGACCCGCCTGAACAACCGGAGGTTGCTGCACAGGCTGCACTTGAGGTAGTGCACGTGGCGGAGGAGGCCGCTGTACTGTCACTGCTGCTGCACCACCTTGGTCTTCAATGTCACTCATGAGTCTGAGTGCACAGGCACCCCAACATGGAACACAGGGGCCACAACTCAAACTCTGCAGTCACTGCAACACCTTGTGATGATGAAGAGGGTGAAGATCAGTGTGGCCACCAACCTGTTGATGAAGATGCACCACCGTGATGATGAAGGGGATGAAAACTAAGTGGGTCCACCAGCCTGATGATGAAAAAGATGAACATTAATTCCTCAGCCTTCAATTGTTCTCAAAAATTAGAAGAAGAAAATGTGTGGGTTATGTAGACCCTAGGCCCTAAGCCTTCTTTCTTGCTTTCACTCGACGTAGGAAACCCAAGGAAAAGCCACAATTCAAATTAGGCATATAGTCATGCAGGTATGCCTTCCTGCTATCAGGAGTTTCAAAAGTTTAGCCTGGGGCCGCTTCCGAGCCAAAACCGCAGCCTCGTGAAGTCCCACAGCTTGTTTACCAAAATGGCCGCCAGCCGCGTGGGTAACGCACTACCCGCAGCATGAAACGAAGTGTTGCATCCACCTCGTTTCGGTGAATAAATTCTATCAGAAGTCACCGCCGGGCCCGGGCACCGTTTCCCCCACTCGTCGCCACTGTTGAGGGTTCATCCATGCCCCCATCGGTCCCGTAGCCCCACCCTGTAAGGACGACACTTCCACCCGCGCCCTCACAGTTCGGGCTTCCCGGTCGCTCTGCGCGGCTGAGAAATGCCCCGTTTATTTATGTTGCATGCGGCGGCGTGCAACGTCACGCAGCCGCGTGCGTGCCCGTCATCGGGCAGCACCACAGTAACCTAGAGAAAGTTATTGTTTTTTTATGGAGAGTTTGAAGGTGTTTGCTGTGGGCGAGCTCTATGTTCTGGATGGTCTGTGCTAGTATTGTAGGTCTTTGGACAGGGTTGTTTTTTTTCAATAGATTTTGAGGATTGTGCAGTTGTTTGTGTAGGTGGAAAAGCACACGCAAACTGCCATGAAATGAGTTCGAAAGGGAACCCAGGACCACTGTGCAATGAGGCTCTAGAAAGGTAGACAGGACTGTTATTAGAGTGGATCGTAAAGTCCCATAAAGCATTGCAAAAAGAGGAGTCAAAAAGCTCATAAAGCAGGAGATGAAAGTGCAGGTGGGCACTTACCAGGCAAGGAGAGAGGATGTGCAGCCTGAAGTCTGAAGCAAAGCATTATAACATGTGACATTGTGGGAGGTGCAAGCACGGAATAGGAAGAGAGTACACCACTATGTTTCAGGCACGTCATTTTACCAAAATGCCAGTGGTAGCGGAAGTGACATCACATGACCCATGACCTCTGATGACATCACAGGAAGTGATGTCATTTGACCCCACCCCGAAGTGACATCAAAGGAAGGGATGGAACACACCCCTTCTTTCACCCCTTGACCAAACAAGAAGTGGCATCACATTGCATTGTTCCTAAGTACACTACGATAAGTAGTGTTACGATATCACTGTAATGTCATATAGATTTCATACAAGAATAAATCACCATATGTATCGTTAATATCAGTGTCTATAGTCCCATATTATCAAATTATAATGCAAGCAGACGTCCAAGGCCAAATGATAATGATGTGTTATTATATAGCACTTACACTTAAGCGCTTTAAATAGAACCAATATACATACAATATCACCAAACCTGTGTTGGTACTCAATTATAGACCTCAGAAGGATGAAAGGGTGAGCTGCCTTGTCGGGATTCGAACCTGCAGATCACACACACACATCACAGCAGCAAGCGCTCAACCCACTGAGATATCTTACCAGCTGTTGCTCTCTGACCGGCTTTAGTAAAATGAGCAATTATATGTCTGAATGTTCTCAAAGTCAGAAAGCAAATTACACCCTGTAGTGTATACCAAGAAACTGGTATCTGAGATTTAACAGCAGGCCTGTTAATCTGCAGGTCTGGTGCAAAGTTGGCCACATGTCAAGCCTATGTGGATCTACTTTTCAGGCTTCAGAGGTTGGCAAAATACATAACATTGGGAGGGTTCATAACTTTAAAGAATTTAGAGTAGCACAGGAAAAGCAGCGCACTCGCACTGCATGCATCCCATACTCTAGGCACTCGCTACCTCATACATGCAAACAAACATCGTGAACAGCATGTCAGGGAGATAGGAAAGATAGACACATTACAAAAAAGCATTAATTGTGGCACAATGAAACCAAGGGCCACTTCATGTGCTATGGTCAAACATGTCTACGCTGTACACAAGCTTTTAAGCAGAAGTCACCCAGGACACTGAGATGGAATGTCTTGTGATGATCGTAACAGAGATAACGTCAGGAAAAATAAATTGCTATAACTGCAACTTGAGAAAACCAAATACATATAGTTTTTGTTTGCATTGTGAATTTGAGGTGTTTAAGAACAAACCCAATCAGACTAAATCAGTGACTCAGAAGTGTGCCTAAAATAAAACTTTGACTATTTGTGATTCCTACTCTTTCTTGTTTAGATTCAAAGCTCAAAGTGTTACACTTGTAGAACCCCCTGATTTCTTTTTTTTTTAAGAGGCCTGATCAAGAAAGCCAGCCACTCTAAAAACAAAGAGCTACATGGTGGTGGTCACAGCATTCATAAAAAAAAAAAAAACAATTAAAAAATAACTTTTTTCTTTTTTTTTAGGGGTAGGAAGAGAGACCACAGTGGTCACAGTTGCTACCCCTGACGACCCCCAAATGTCGTCCCTGCTATTTTTATACACACATCCCTTGTACTATACATGGCCATGGGCTAGTCAAACGGCGCACAAACACATACACCACATAACTAACACTTTCATACAACAACTATCGCAGGCACTGGACCATACCCCCCGCACACAACAAGCCAGTGCGCACAACCACAACCTTAAACACCAGCCAATTTACACATCAAACACACAAATACACACCCAACATAACAGATATTCACATACAACACAAATCCCAGGCACTGGGCCTAAGCCTTACGGAGCAATCAACTCACCTGCAACCCAACACACACAGACCCCAGTTTCTCCTGGTTCTGGACCTATCCTGTCCCTCTAATCTCACTAACCAACCCTGTCCTCTTTCTTGCAGAGCCCCAAGAGCGCCTGGAGGTGGTAGTGGTGGGTGGTATAAGTCAACATAACATACAAGATAAAGAGAGCCTCTATCACACTGCTCCCTGTTTAGTTAAGAATCCTATAGAAAATGTGTGCTCTGCAAGATCGAGGGTTAATTTGCCATGACAGCCATACTCTGATGAGTTGTTGTCTGGCATTGCAAGGCAAAAACAAACCCTGTTAAACATTGAAAACAGAGACAGCATAGTGGAGAGTTTGATAACTCACATGTAAGCTATACGCTCTCCGAGTAGAGCAAAGGAAACCGCAGATGGATTGAAATCACTTAAGACGAGCTTTATCGAAATAGAGATCTCGGTTTAGCTCAGTAGCTCAGTGCTGTTCAATGGTCCCTTGTCCATTGTGTTGTAGCACCAGGTCTATCCGCCTTCTTTAATGTATGATGATTCCTATGTCTGAAAGGGAAGGTCCAGCACTTATGCCCTGTACAATCTGCCTATGAGTTAGGACTCAAGAATACGACCCAAGATACAGAGCCTTGCATTTGGTGATTAAGCCTCAGAAAATAAATATAGCTGTACGCTCACTGGCTACCATTGTCCCTAAATGGATTGCGCATCAGTGATGGTAAATCCCAATAACCACATCAAACAAGGGGGTAAAGGATAGAAACGGAGTTACACAAAGGCTTGAAGATGCTCATCACTCTGAAGGAACGCTGGCAATTGTGAGGTCCAATGAATGAAAAAACCGAGTCCTTAGCTTATCTAGGTTGGTATTACAGTGCTCCGGACCATCACCCCAAACTTAAGGGGGGGGGTGATATTTCATAGCCCTGACTTTCTGTGAAATGGTGTCACTGATTCCATTCACGGTACTCAACCGGAGACCACTTGGCAATATGCCACCACACTAACTCCCTTATCATGGGTGCTCTCCCCCTATATCCCATGCCTGACCAATAAAGCAATTGTTTTCTGTCTTTGCAAAATCTCCTTATTCAGTATCATATAAACAAGCCTTCTAGCAGCATGTTTACTACTATCCTAGATGTGGACCTAAACATCCTTAATATCACAAACGTATGGTTCATGGTCGAACATGTATGCTTACTCATACCTAACCTCTTCAACTAGAGTACTCCAATGTATGCCCCAGCAGCCCCCCTTGGAGGAGCACCATTAACAATCCTCCCCACCAAATAACCTGCCTGGATCAAACTGTTCCCACTTCTGAAATGATGGGCCTCCAACCTATGTTCATCCCTTCCTTCACATATTCCTGATTGTGTTAGAAGGGCCATCTCTATGCCATAAGTGCCCAATGAGCACCCTTCATCGGATGAGAGAGTGACATTCAGCAGGTCGTGCCCTGATAAATTCTATAATTGAATGATCAGTACCTCTAAACACTCTGCCCCTGATCCTTACTGCAACTGCATGAAGGATTTCAACTGATTAAGAATGCCCATCACTATTGTCACTAAATTGCACCTGTAGTCATGTATTGCCTACCATGTTCCCCATCATATCTTTTGCCCTCCTCTGCTTCCTAATGTGTCACTGATTTGTGTACACCCCATAAAAGACCAACTAACAAACTCAAACCCCATGTATCCCTCTCGCCTCCCTTCTAACACTTCCTCTTTCTCCCACCCTCTTCAACTGTTCTCATGCTTGTGCTCTGGAATTCCCAATGGATCCTCAAAGATCAATTTGACAGTTGAAAACCCCAAACTCATGGTCATGGGTATAATCATGTGTCCCCCCTTATGATTCTGCTGACCCTAATGCCCTCTACACCAACTCTGCAACCAATGTAAGATTCTCCATTACATCCAGAAGATACAATGATATGATATGATATGATATGATATGATATGATATTGTATGGCATTAATAACACGCCTATACACAAGTGTTTCAAGGCGCGACGAGGCAAGGGGGGGACAAAGGGAGGACAGACAATGATCCCACTAGGCCAGGTGTCATTCAGATCGTGCACGTGCATGGGAAGGGGGGAAAGGAGAGTGCGCAGGGGGAAGGGAGAGGGGATAGTGCAGTACATAGGAAGTGGAATAAATAAGACACATAAAACAGCGGCAAGTGCAAGGAAGTGCAGACGTAAGTGCTGGTAGGGGGACTGAAGGGATACAGAAAAATGGTCCCCAAGTGCAGGGGTTGCCAGGGAGGCAGTGCAGGTGGATAATTGACGGGGCCTGGGCCAGAGATCAGAAAGCGTGGCCAGGTAACCAGTGCAATTTAGCCAGGAATTCAGCAATAGAGGGGAGGAGAGAAAGCAGAAGCAAAGAGGAAGGTTTTGAGGTGTTTTTGGAACCGGAGATGGTTCTCCTCGAGTTTCAGGGAGCCAGGAAGGCTGTTCCAGAGAGAGACCCTGCCGAAGAGAGTGATCTGCCACCAACTCGTTGCTTGGGGAAGCGACTGACCCTAAGGGAGTTGGAGGCAGATGAGCGAAGAGCTCGAGAAGGAAGGTATTTAGGAAGAGAGAGTTGAAGGTATTGCGGCCCCAGACCCCAGAAGGCCTTGTGTACAATGCAGAGGGTTTTGAGTTTAATCCTCATAGCCACTGGGAGCCAGTGCAGAGATTTCAGTCCTGGAGAGGTACGATCCCTGGGCTTGAGGCCAAGGACAAGTCTTGCAGTCCTGTTTTGGATAAGTTGCAGAGGGCGGAGAGTGGAGGCAGGCAGGTTTAGATAGAGGCTGTACTAACACAAAAGAGGGGGGAATTGTCCCACAAACAGCATGGAAAGGGACTAAGAACTATACTCAAACAATAGGGACCATACTGCTGTAAACTCAGTTAACAATTGGTTCAAGTAATAATGTATTCATCAAGGTGCACCACAGGGGTGTCACACAAATTCTAGGCTGTAGCAAACTCTGAAAGCAATCAGGGTAGTGTCATATTTGAAAAGACAGTGAAAATTTGTAAAAAGTTATTTTATTTGGCAAAAACAAAAGCATGTAAATAATACATGAACACCGAAACATGTAGATACATATATTTGATAAAAAAAGGTTTGATAATCAAAAAAGCAAAAAACGCAAAATAAAAGTTTTACTTCAAACTTTTAAAACAAGATATACCAAGAGAAAATACTAAAGGAAACTGGACAAAAAACTGCCAATGCCGAATGGTGACCTAACCTCAGTCAACATTCATATTTATGGCTTGTATTTAGCCACTGCATAAATTATTTCCAAAGATTTGGCAGAGTTGAAAATTGTTCTGTGTCCTAATGATTTGTTGACAGGTCTGCCTAAAACAATTAAAGTTTTTGAAGGCCTGGGAGGCCAAGTTGGGCCTCCCAGGCCCAACTTGCGTCCTTCCTCTCCGACATCTTTTTCTCTACCTGTGGTGTCCCCCAGGGATCTAACCTCTCTCCCTGGCTGTTCAACCAATGGCTGGCACTCCTTGCCCACCGCATCGCCGCTCTCTGTCCCAACTTTCAGTGCTATGCGGATGATACCCAGCTCATTTTCAGGCTACCCTCGGCTTCCTCCTCTCCTTCCCTCATCTCTGACTGTCTGCCATCCAGGAATGGTGTGCCGCCAACGACCTCTCCCTTAATGCCAGTAAGACTGAGATTCTACTCATCGGCACACCCACTCCCTCCTTCCCTGCAGGTCTCTGGCCGGCCTCTCTTGGCCCTCCTCCCACTCCCACCTGCAAGGCTAAAAACCTCGGGGTCATCTTTGACTCTACACACTCCTTCTCCTCACATCTCTGACGTCTCTAAGAAGTCACACTACCAGCTGCACGTCCTCGGAGGTATTCTTCCTTTCCTCTCCTTCCCCCAGAAGCTCACTGTCTCCAGAGATCTGGGTCTCTCCAGGCTGGACTATTACAACAGCCTCTTTCTAAATCTTCCTGCTTCTACTCTCCGCCCTCTGCAACTTATCCAGAACAGGACTGCGAGACTTGTCCTTGGCCTCAAGTTCAGGCATCGTATCTCTCCAGGACTGAAATCTCTGCACTGGCTCCCTGTGGCTGCAAGGATTAAGTTCAAAACCCTCTGCATCCTCCACAAGGGGGTCTCAATACCTTCAACTTTCTCTTCCTAAATACCTTCCTTCTCAAGCTCTTCGCTCATCTGCATCCAATTCCCTCATGGTCAGTCTCTTCTCAAGCAACGAGTTGGTGGTAGATCTCTTTCTTTGGCTGGGGCCTCCCTCTGGAACAGCCTCCCTGTCTCCCTGAAACTTGAGGAGAATCATCTTCAGTTCCGGAAGCACCTCAAAACCTTTATCTTTGTGTCTGCTTTTTCTCCTCCTCTCCCTTGCTGATTTGCTGGCTGACACTGAAACTGCACTGGTTACCTGGCCACCCTCTGATCTCGGGCCCAGGTCCCCTCCCCTGTCAGTCGCACTCCTGCACTGCCTTCCTGGCAACCCCCGCACTTTGTGACTGTTTTCTATATTCCTACGGTCCCACCTCCAGCACTCGACACCGGACATCTGCACTTACCCTTTCACTTGCCACCTGCTGGCCGTATTTTTACTTTGCTTTATTTATTGTCTTATCCCATGTACTGCACTGCCCTCTCCCCTTTCCCCCCCGCACTTCTCCTCCTTCCCCTTCCCAAGCACTTGCATGATCTGAATGACACCTGGCCTAGTAGGATCGTTGTCTATCTTCCCTCTGTTCCCCCTCCCTTGCCTCGTCACGCCTTGAAACACTTGTGTATAGACATTATAAATGCCATACCATATCATATCACTGTCTGCTCTATATACAGCTCATGGAAGATTTCACCCTCCTCAACATTTCCTCCACCCCACAACCTGAACTTAATTCCCTCCTCTCTGACCAATCCCTAACCTTCCTTTACAGCCTACCTACACATGCCCAAGGCAATTCTGTCGATCTGTTCTTCTCCTCCTCCTCACTTTCGACATATTTCTCCTCATGTTTTCTTGAGATAAGCCAGTGCCCCGATATCCAATTGCATATTTGATCAGTTTTTACTTGTTTAAAATGCACTGAGCGCCATGTACCTGGTTTAGTCTGTTGTCCCGTCCCGCTTCCTGATCCGGCCCTTGTTCCCTCCTCCTTCCCCGCCCCCTCACCTCATTGGGCAATCGCGTGAGCTGTGTTGTTTGAGGCTCTAGACCCTGCTGCTAGCAGGCCCGGCATTTCTCCTCGTGCTTTCTTGAAGTAAGCCGGTGCCTCGATATCCATCTACATATTTGCCAGCTTTTACTTGTTTAAAATTTACTGAGCGCTCTGTGCGCGGTTCAGTCTGTTTCCCTTCTGTGCTTCCTGATCCCGCCCATGTTCCCTCCTCTCTCCCCGCCCCTTATTGGGCAATCGCACGAGCCATGTTGTTTGAGGCTCTCTGCACTGCGCGCTAGCAGGCTCAAACTTTTCTCCTCTCATCTTTGCCGCTTTAACTTGTTTAAAATGTACTGAGTGCTCTGTCTAAAGTTTAGTCTATTTCCCTGTCCTGCTTCCTGATCCGAATTTTACTTCGTGTTTTTTTTAGAAGTGTCTTGCTCTCTTTATTCTAATGACACAGTTTAATACATGGGTTTCTAAAATGTGTATTCCGAGCCCCACTTGAGTGTTATATGTTGGCTCATCCCTGCCAAATGCTGGACTGACCTATTTTCTATTAAAGGCTGTTTTTCTTAAGAGACTTATTGCAGCTCACCCCCAGGCTCCCCTGATGCAAAGTTCAAAGACCACTGCTTCCGAACATTTACCCCAGTTAGATGCCAGGGGTGCAACATAAAATAAGAGTGGAAAGAAACTGCAGGAGAACAGGAAATACATTGACATACTCCACAAATCAAATTTGACACCAAACTCTCAAGCACTTGTGGAAATTCACAAGAAAAATGAAATTCCAGACCATCAGAGATTTTAAATCTTTTCCATTGTGTAACCATTTGTTGGGGAAAGGACAGGCCTATGTTGACCCACAGAATCAGTTGATTGCTAAAGCCAATTGAGTGGGAGGAGGTTAATGGTAGGAGTCACACAGTGCATACATGAGTGAGTGAAGTGCAGAATGTGGGTTGCAGTGGTAAGGTCAGGAGGTGTGGAGATGGACTCATAGACTGGGCACAGGCTGGATGGAGGAACGGAGTGCTGAATGATTGGTAGCAGAGTTGGAGCAGTGTGCAGGTGAGGCATTGGTAGTGAGATAGAGTGGTCCCATTTTGGGAGAGTGAATTAATGAGTGAGAGAGTGAATGTAAAAGTGGAAGTAGTAGTGATGGAAGAGTGAGAGACCAGAGTAGGAGAGTGAGGGAAGTCCTTAGAGTGAGAAAGAGTGGGTGCTGGAAGAGAGTAAGGCTAGTAGAGAGGTGCGTTGTAGTGGGGTGCGAGGAGAAGGGTGCAGGAGAGGAGTGACAGTGTGACAATAGTGAGATTGACTGTATTAGGTAGGTTGAGGGAGAGGTAAGTATACAAGGGTAAGCAGGGCGCCATATCCCCGGAAGAGTGAGCAGAGCAATATATCCCTCAGAGAGTGAGCAGGAAATTATTTCCCTGGATTGGTGAGCATGGCACCATATCCCTGAGTAGAGTAGTGAGAGTAGCAGACTGTGCAAGGTTGAGTGAAGAGGAGTTAGGAGGAGATAGAAAGAGAGTGCAGCACTTTGGAGGGACAGGGAGAAGGTTGCAAAGTGAGAAATAGATAGGGAGGGGAGGAACAGGGGTATTTGAGTAGGTTAGGAGACAGGAGAGATGAGTAATATGTTCAGGCAAAGGAGAGGAAGGGATTGAATGAGAGAGAGAACAGACTAGGGCATCTGTTATTGGCACAAACCTGAACACATTATTGTATATTTGGGAACAGGCTAGGGAACTGTTAGGAAGTCCTGGAGGGAAAAAGATAGATAAGGCTTCTGCCCTCAGCGCGAGCCAGCAATAATTATTAGATAGTAGATGTTAATTGTCTTTAGTTTACAGTCACCCTAAGGATTAGGGAAGCCTGGGCTAGGGTAGAGGGAGCTAATGGGAAGTGAGGCACAAAGGGACAACCCTTATAGTTTCTCCACCTTAACCTACCCAAAATACCAACCCAGTACATTATTTAATACAATTTAAACTGTCTCCCACATTTTGTGTAATGTTAAGGCAATCTGTGACATATGGTGTCGTTATGGGCTCACTCAGGCCCTAATATAGAGATTACCCAGAGTAAGCATTTAGAAGATGGGGACAGAAGAGCAGAAGCCAGTCCTAAATGCAAACCACAACATAGCACTATCAGAGAAGAGAAGAGCCCCAGAACCAATCCTCCATACCCTGACTCAGCGGCATGTCCACCAACCCAAAGATCCACATGGTGAATTCTTCTGAGGTTGATAGACCCTACAACTATTGGCTCCTTGCGAATAAAAGGATCATGGCCGTGTCCAACCTAAAGGTAGAGAAACTGATGAGCATTTCTGTGTATTTCACCCCAACCAACAGCAACTCAAAGGTACACATGTAGCGGCTATTTACAGTGGTCAACACAGATACACACGCCCAGATGATCAGGCCCTGCTGTTGAACCTCTCCCTCGCATATATGAAGCTCCAGATCATTGGCTGGTTTTGGTTGGGTGAACTGTGGGTTGGAAAACAATACCCAAAGGGGGAACGCATCTCTGAAGATGGCTGGTGCCCTCCTTGGGAATCCAATTCCATCACTGAGGGTGCACCGTCTTCCTGGCAATAGACCTAGAGGATTCCATGTAGTACATGATGTCACACGGATCTGGGGATGTGGGGTGCTATAGTAGCATGGATGAGCTTGAGCACCAGTGCTAGCCCCAGCAAGCCTTGCATCTGTGGTGAGAGGCTGTCTCCTATGAACATCCTTACTGTGCAATGAGAGTGCATCATTTCAATGTATATCTGTGGGGGTCTCTGGTGAGTAGATTCAGACTAGCATCTGTCTGGCTGTCTGTCAGGAGAGCAGGAGAGTGGGAGTTTGGCATTAGGAGAGAACAGACGACTCAATAGATCAGAGGGGAGTCTCTCTCTGTCTCTTGGATGAGTGAGGACTCTGATGGGTGGGAGTCATGATGTGTGTGGCTGGGAGAACTGCTGTTAGAGAGAGCTAGTGGGAAGCGGAGCTGTCTCATTATTAGGAGCTTGTGTGTGGACAGTGAAATGCTGAGAACTAGTAGGGGTATAGCTATTGTGCTAGAGATACAGTAGCATAGCTCAGCTGGTCTGAGAGCTTGTTGCAAGGAGACAGGCCGGAAGGGCTGGGGAAGTTGCAGTAGCTTGCACTTATGCTTGAGGAGTGCTGATTTGCTTGCTTATGTAGTACTTTTCTGTGATTAGTGTCATGCAATGCAAGGCATGAATAAAGTGTATTATGCTATGAATTGAACTGATTTCTGTGTCTCTTTTGTGTCTTTTTTCATGGTTTGTTTGTTTGTTACATAGCATAGCAATTTTGCTGTAGTTTCTCAGATGCATCTCAGTAACACAGTGCACCATGTTTTTGTAGTTTCACAAAATGTGGCATTCCATAAACATATGCAATGGCATAGCAACGTCTTCACAGTCAAGATTGACAGGATATAGCAACTCATTGACAGCTGTAAACACACAGCACATGTATCACCCATACCAGTATCTCAACTGAATATAGAAGCCCTGACAAACCCTCTCACAGCATTCAAACTCAATCACCTAAGAAAATGACATACTCGCTGCATCAATGAGTAAACCTAGATTTGATCTGGAGAGCCTAGCCAACTATCACCCCATCAAGCATATTTCCTTCCATGGCAAAGTGATCAAGAAGATTTTCGCCAACCATCTGCATGAATAGGATCACTCAGCATGATATCCGGTAGAATTACCAACCTGAATTGTGACCATGATGCATCACTGGGACCGTAGCAGGAGTATTAGGACCCCGGACTACTTCTACATGACCTCTGCCACCTACACTATCCCTCCTATATATCTTTGATACACACATTAGTTCAAATGGACCAGTCCTTCATTGGTTCACTTTGTACCTCTCTGACAGACACGGAATTGCCCAGATCAGACCCCAGAGGCCCCAGCGCCACTAAGTAACCCACTATGTGCAACAAGGCTCCATGTTGCCCACTGTCATCTGCAATTTGGCAGGGTAAAAGGTGTGTGCCTGCATCGCTAACACTGGCATCATTATTCACAAATATGAAGATTATATTCAACTTAACCTAAACAACAAATGCATCAGATGTCAATCATCTACCTGAAGCTCAATCCAACAGAGACAGAATACAAACCTACCATGCATGACCAATACCAGACCTAGCTGATGGAAATGAAACTCAATGGAAATATGTCTCATCTCTCAACCAGTACAAAAGTTCTCATCTTTGTCATTAACTGTGACTTCTCATTCAAAACACATTGGCAAGAAGACCCACAATGAATGGTACCAGGTTGTGCTCTTATGCAAAGTCAAGCCATTCATCTTTGCCCTGAATTACAGGACATTTGTTCATATTCTGGTAATCACCAACCTAGATTGAGGCAACATCCTACTTGCAGGAATCCCAAATGCCATTTTGACCCTCTGAAAGCCACTGGGAATTTTGCAACATGCTTCATTGACAGGACTAAGACAATTCCCCCACTTCGGCTCCAACCTCAAGGAGTGCTAGGGAATCGACTCTCTGCACGGGGAGTGTGCGCTCGCCTGGGATTTTTTAGATGATTTTTTATGAAATGGAATAATGGGAGATCGACCTCCGAAAATGTGTGGGGCTAATCCGCGAACATGTTCTTATGCTCGCCGCACAACAAACACATAGTCCAGTGTACTCTGGTGGACATAGCCTACAGGCACAGTCCTCCCAGTCACATTTATTTTCACAGGTGACAGTGAGGGGTGCACGAAAACATCCAGAGGAGAAGGGCAACACCTTCCTCCTCCTATGGCCAGCCTAATTAAATATCAAAGGCTCCATGGATCCGCCCGGTTCTATTGTGTAAATTCTGTGTGGTGGTGGTGCATACTAATGAGAGTTAATTGAAGCAAGCCTGCGAATAGGACTGGTCACAGAACTTAAAAATGGGCAGGAAAACGAACACCTCTTTGATACGCAATGCATCAACACCTTGAATCTAGCTCCCACCCCTCTGTACGAAGGGCAGTGAATGTCATGTCTGGGACAACTGTTTACAGTAGGCAAACTCCCTTTAAGTACATTTTCGAGGCAGTCAAGCCCTAGAACCGCGACCGGCTGCACCACTGACTGTTGTCATGTTGCAGTCACTAAAGACATCCATGATGCCTCAAACAGCGTTCCAGATCTGCCAACCAGCACAGAGACAATGATTTTTGACCCCTAGCCACCATATCGGCCAGCCTGCAGCCGTCCGTCCAGCCTCGCTTGCCGAACTGCCTGCCGCCTGATACCCACAGCTGTCTCCTGTCTTGTACTCTGTTGCAGGAGCTTCAAAGCATCCTGGAACCGACTCAACTCTGTCGAGCATCAAGATCATCTCAAGCACCAGGTACATTGTGTTTCTGTCCCCCTGGTCCTTCTCCGAAGGCCCATCGTGACCTATACAACCCCTTGCTCCCTTTGTGCTGAAAACAAATAACCTTGAGCAGTTAAGACTAATTGGTTTACCGACTACCCTCCTGTCAATATCCAGAGTGCATAATTGTTCTTCGTGAAACTGTCTCTCCTCTGTATTCCTTTACAGTGTGGGTTGTATTTTGTAGTGTGGTAGAACTGTCTGTTGTAATAATAATAAAGTAGGTATGTTTCTACAACCTTGACTGGACAGTCCCTTTTATCATTGGGTAACAATTGTATTTTCGCTGTGTTGCAACTAACCAACGAAGCACGACCTTGTGTAGGTAAACCTGCCGTTCCGTCCGCGTTACCAAAATTGGACAAGGAGGTTTATAATTGACTTGTGTTTCAATCTGTTCGGATCCCTTCTGGTGTACTATTGTACCGATATTCATCCCTGGACCACAGGTGTCCCGGATGTTGACTCGTCACAAGGAGATACCCCAGTTACCCTTCCAACCTGCGTCATGTTCAAAGCTGTCTGTAGTCGCAATCAAAACGCCATTCTTCCTGGCTGAAAGACCCACAATTTCAGTAGACCAATGCACCACCAGAAGCCTCAACATTACAATATTAGAAACAAAGAACATCAAGTGGGCAAAATCGCGAAATGGGTTTTTACTGCTACAAACCTGTCACTGTAACAGATTATTAATGCGGGTAGGACTGGCCTCCTTTATCCCACACTTGGGAGGACCTGAAGTTATCATTCTTCTAAAAACACATCAGAAATCTCTGATTGCTCCATTAAAACATACAACTCCACCTCTACGGCTCCCTACCAACTGCTCTTCCTCCCCTTCCCAGCTACCACTGCTACTACCATACACTACCTCTTTCCCCTTGGTGTGAACAGCACTGCGTTACTTTCCAGCTCGGTTTACCCGTTTTAAATCCCATTAATATCTACATAAATACATTCAGACAGGTTGTGCATGAGGACGTTGATGCAGATGAAGCGCTCTATACACGATGCATTTAGTTTAAACTACATTTAGTTAAAAAAAAGTATGGCAGAATAAGAAAGCTAGAAACATTGTGTAGGAAAACCATATTGATGCCATATCTATTAAGGGTGTGTAGGGTAATGTCTGGGGCCGCAAATCTCGGAAGGTGCAGATTTGTGACTTTATGTATGGATTTCAAAGTGAAGGGCCTCTCCGGGTCTTTGTATGTATCTCTGTGATTGGTTTATCTGCTTTTATGTGTTGATCGGATATTACAATATGTATCATTTTCTTTAAAATGAGATGTGAGTGTGTGTGACTTTTTTGTACTAAAATTGCCTTTCTGCCCTTCATTTCCCTTCGACCTTTGCACTTTCAGGAAATGACAAATATAACGTGGGTCTGAGCCTTGATCCTTCTTTCCCAATCAGTCAATCAATGTGCAGCAACTTTACATTATTTAATTCTGATTTTCCCCAGTGGACACTCATTAAGAGTGACCCACCTGGGTATTCGAACCCTTGCATCATCTGCAGCCCCCACCCCCGCATCAGGATGTTATGGGGACCCTGGGTGAGCATATGCGAAGTGGCTTCGTTTTATGCATGCATCCCAAGAGTTAAGCATAACCTTCAACTCTCCCTCGTCTTAGCGCAGCCTCTAATACAGAATCCCCTCTGCCGGTGTCAAGCCCTCCCTCATAGTTGATGAATTCATCGGCGGATGTAGGTTATGCTCGTTTGTCTTGCTCTCCACTTCATTTATCACAGTGAGTGCTCTGTTCTGGAGGATTCTGATGGAGGACGGGCTCCCTCTCTCTCTCGCTGAAAGGCGCCATCTTGATTGTTTATTACCTTGATAGAATATCTTGCTTGCACACCGAAGCCTGGACGGCCCTTCCTTTGTCACATTTCTTTTGTGGAAGAATGATAATGTCTGTCTCATTTTCCCTTTTATCATGCGAATGGACTTGTCAGTGTGCGTCTGTCATTTGACGTGCTCCGTTTTGTGCCATCAATCTTGGCATGGACGGCTCAAGTCATTTTTCATTTGTACTATTTACAAGCCTTCTGGTTTTACAGTATCATAAATATGAAAACTTCAGGTTACTGTCTTCATTTTACTACAGCATCAAATTCCTAAACTCTAGAACTGCTCTTCGGTGGCTGGCGGGATAGCACTTTTGGCAAACACGGTTTGATGGTTCCTAATGTACTAGACATTCCTGCAAGATAGTGATGGTCAAAATGTCTCACGTACGGTTATGTGTCCTTTATACCAAAATATTTTATAAAGAATGAACATATATCGAATATTTTATAACAAATATTTTTAAGGAGAATGCACTTTTTTGGGGGGTGGTTCCTCCAGCTCCCGTTTCCCACCTCTAAAAACCCACCCCAACCGTTTCCAAAAAATATTTAATCCTTTACCCTAAATGCATTCTCTATAAAGTTTTTCGTTATAAAATATAACTTTTATACTAAATAAAATATTCAATATATGTTAATTCTTTACAAAATATTCGCTATAATGACTGCATACCAATTCAGACTTACATAAACAATGGTGTTTTAAATCAATATGAACGATTGGACCCAATTTGGAGCTGAAACTCAATATCATTTGATAGATGGAAATCCTGATTCAAATGCTGGCATACATAAGGGTAAATGTGGACATAAGGGTAAATATGACTCAAACGCTTGGCAACTTTCTTGTTTTTTTCGCCCATTAGTTTAGAATGATGAACCGTCTATCATTGTTTCATTTGATTACATACGGCTCATGTGAAGGGAATCAAGTGTTAAACATGGTTTTAAAAAACCTGCGCATGATAAACATTTTCCAGTCTTGGACCAAACGATATCGAATGCATGGTGTATTGCTTTTGTCCAACCCTGCATAGATTATTCCAATGCAATGTACTTGGGTTTATGCCAGTGTACTAATGCGACTCCAGCGTTAACTCTATGATAAGATATGGCATTTATAACGCGCCTATACACAAGTGTTTCGAGGCGTGACGACACCTCGGGCTGGTGGGGGGACTGTAGGGATACAGAAACAGTCCCCAAGTGCTGGGGTTGCCAGGTGGGCAGTACAGGTGTGTGGCACTGGCGGGAGACGGAGAAGGACCTGGGCCCGCGATCAGAGGGTGTCCAGGTAGCCAGTGCAGTTCAGGTTATCAGGAAGGAGGTCAGCAGAGACCTCAATTAATGGGCGTATTACTCCCACAATCAGAGTGTTCTGCTGGTTCACGATTGAGAAAAAGAGCTCACATTAAGATTCTATGTATTTTTCCTGGAGCTTTCTATGCAAAACGTACAACATTCCTCTCTGTATGTGTAAACAGATACCAACTTGAACGACCAATGCGATCCTCTTGTGAATCTGTGTTGATTTGTAGATATTAGAAAGCCCATATAGTTGTGTTATGTTATGTTATGTTACTTGGCATTTATATAGCACTCTATATATCATTGGTATGACCTCAAAGCGCTGGTTGGGTCAACTCCCTCGAGAACCGCAGTTCAGGTCAGTAGAGATAGATGGTGTCATAGGGTGCGTGGGTGCACCAGTTATGTGTGCAGCTGGTGTATTTGTCGGATGTAAGCTGCATCCTAGCATTAGGTGAGGTGTAGAGGATATTAGTTGTATTTGTTTGCAGTCTGGTGGATGGATATCCAGACTGAGTTTGGCTGCGTTAGGCCTGAAGGACGCTTATGTGAGCAGCTAGGCCGGAATGTCATGGTATAGCTGTGTTTTATAGGGTGAGGAGGTGTCCATGGGGTAGTGTTCGTATGTGAACAGCTAGGTCGAATTAATCAGGGGTTTAGCTGTGTTCTAGGTGACTGATGGTGTATAGAAGAAAGTAGGCGTAGTGATCTGATAAGAATGGTGGTTGATCTAAAAGCGCCCGAGACCAGACAATTAGAACGGGATGGCAGGTAACACATCAGGACATGGATTACTGTGATAGGGTGGGACATAGGGATGCACAACAACTGCATGGGGAGTAGGGTACCCAGAGACACATGAGTGGGGGCACACAGGGATAGGGTTGGGTACATTTCATCCATTCCATCCATTCCATCCACTCGATCCATCCATCCGTTCCATCACTGCATCCATCCGTATCTTTATGTCTTCAGCAGTTTATTCCGGCAACCATCTATTCCATGGATGCATTAATCACTTTCTTCCCTTTCTTCATTTATTCATTCAATTTATCAATTCATTCAATGTATCCATCTGTTTCTTCGATTTCTTCATCCACTGATTCCATCCGTTTGCTACATCCATCTATGCCTTCTATCATTTCGATTATTTCTATCATTTCCATTCTGTCCGTTCTGTTCATCAATGTCATCCATTCCATCCATTCCTTTCATTTTGTCTATTCCATCAGTCAATTCCAAATACATGCATTCAATTAATTCTGCATGCATCCATGACCTCCGTTCCATATAATATAGGTGGAAAAAACAACTTTAACTGAGTTTATATCCAAACTATGGATATTTATGTCTCTACAATTTATAATAATCACACTCCTTCATAGCACCACAACACCACCTGCGAAAAATATTTTTTTACAAATAGCAAATAACATAATATAGTTTTGGCTATTAATGTGCTAAATTCACGATTTTCTTTTTACGGTTTTGCTCAATCCACAATGAATGCATAATGTGCAGGTGACAGTTAGGACAGATGCAAAATCCAGACAAAACCGAAGCAGTAAGAGAATAGTGCAATGCACCAGCTGTAAGTGATTTCAATCCGGGACACACCCAATTTAAAACTCAGCATGTAGTGCACAACTGAAATCCTTATTTATTTTTGTCTAAAAGTTCAATATTCTGAACGATATACCACTCATACCACGCCCTTCTCCTGGAACCGCCCAGTCACACTGAATGAGGAATCAGGTTGGTTTGCAAAGTTAAATATTTATTTATGTATTTAAAATGTAATCATAATATGTTTTAATAGGTACACAACAATCACCAATGGGGTGACAGAACACAGAATAACATCTTTAGTACACTAGGAATAGCTAATAAGCAAAACAAATGCAGCACAAAAAATAATACTTTTGTGTGGGTTCAGATCAGATAGCACTGTGGTTAGCAGTTCCCCCTGCAACACCCCTCAACCCCCCCAATAGGCAAAGTAAGGAGATAGGAGGAGAGAGCAGGTATTGAAAAATGGCAAAAATCAAACAGAATATCAGTCCCGCTTTCCCCGTTTCAAACACAAGAGAAAACGGAATTGACTGACCAGCTGTCAGAATGGCTCTTAAGATTGGCTTTAGAATGGACTGGGCAAAACACCAAATCTGGTCAAAAATACTGAAATTGTTACAGATTCATGTGGGAGATGCTCTCAACAGTTGCACACAAGCACCAGCAATGATTTGGTCAGCAGAAAGCACTTTAAATCTTAAGGTCCAAGTCGGAAGCAGTTTAGAGCTATTTTAAACGATAATGGGAGAATTCAACTGATTTGAAATGCGGTTTTGGATTTTATGAATAGCTATAGATGTTGGCTACAAGTAGTAGTTGAAATTCCGTTGAAAAAACTGAGGGAGTTATGGAGGTATGGTGACCCACTTGATAAGGAAACTCGACTTCTCCGAAAGAGAAAAGGATGAGTGCAAAGATAGTTCTAACAATACTGGTTCTGAAGGAAAGATAGGATGGGTTGGATAGGGATGAGACAAGGCGAAGATACACCTAACAATACTGGTTCTGAATGACAGATAGGATGGGTTGGAAATAGGGATAAGACTATGGAAAATACATATCCTATGTGACACAATTCTTACCTTTTATACTCACTGGATACGTTTTTAAATGGGACCGTCAGCTCTGGTCAGAATTGGGTCTGGTCTAGGAAAAACAGCACATCAGGCAAGGGACTGGATCCTCTAGGCCGGTCGCCGGATTGGCACAGGATCTGCTCTCCTAGTCTGTGGGAATTTGGATCAGCTAGATGGCGAGTTCCTCAGGCAACCCTAGTGGTGACAAGCCAGAGAATTTCTGCATACTGGTTCAAAATGGCCTTCTCACACCACACAGCACTTTACTGAGTGGAGAGAATACGTTTGAGGATTGGGGCTTTGCTGGAAATCAATAGTCTATGTTGCTGGCAAGAGATTTGCAGCTGGATCGGGAAAAATATTTAAAGCTGGGTGTAGAAAGCTGGATCAGCGTGCTTCGCCGGAATCAGGAAGATGGCTGAATCAGGGAGTCCCTATGTCCTCCCAGCTGTCTCTATTGTGAGATCAGCACACCCCACCTTATGTGGAGTGCTCTGGGGGAAACATTGTATGTGTCAGTGATGTTGGCTGAAATTGTGCACACACAAGACACCCCTTCAAGTATTGGTCGAGGTCCTAACCCCTTGTGTGGCCAGTATGCAACCTCTTGCAAGATTTCTAATGTCGTATGAAACCCCTGATGACCGGCTGTGGCCGCATCATGGGCGTGACTTAGCATCAGGCTTTGGAATGAGGTAGGGACCACCCACTGGTCATGGCCAGATATGGATCTCCTTACCAGCAATCCGTCTTGGATTCAGAACATTTTTGGACATTTCTTCAACACTCTGAGGTCCTCTTTCCCAATGTAATCGGTATCCGTCAGGAGAAAATTCTCAGGGTCCTCAATGTTTTGATAAATCTTACCAATTATTCGATCCCCTTTTTGAGCCGTAATCAAATCAGCATCTGGGGTCTCCTTACTCCATTGTGCAGTTGAGTTCATTGTGAGAATTTGTCTGGGACCTAGTGATAGCAGTGACCTGGATTTCCCCCAACAGTGACTCGATCTCAAGTAGATCCCCTTGGATGGCTCCGGTTTTAGCCAGCTGATCAGCTAGGTTATTTCAGGTTTTGTCTGGTCCCTCTACTTTAGAATGACCCTTGATCTTTTTCTAGTAGATGGTCATCCCATTGGAGGTGACCAGATCATCAATATTTTGTATTAATTAGCATGCCTCTGGTTTTCCAGTGAACCGGGTGCTCCCCGAACCGTTCCGTACATAATCTGAATCAGTGATTATGACCAGTTCGTGGAGTTGGTGTTGGACAGCAGTGAGGATGGTTTGATGCACAGCCATCAGCTCGGCCACTTGACTACTTCGGGGACTGATTTTGTACCCAGAGGAGGGTTCTGGAGCATCACTCACCCATGCATTCCCCACACCGGCCACAAGTTCCTTTTCCCCGTTGTTGTCAACATGGTAGGAACATCCATCCATATAGACTGTGGGCATTCGCTCACACTTGTCTTCTTCATAGACTTTGTGTGGGGAATTAAGGTATGCCTCCATGTTGTCCTTGATCTTAAGACTTTCGTCCTTGAGACAGTTTTCTCTGGCACAATCATGCAAGTCAGCCAGACCTTGCGTGAGGGGACTCTTCTTGTTTTGGTCATATCTGACCTCCACAGGAAAGCCTTGCATTGACATAATCCAGGAAGTAATTCGGGAATTTCTGACATTTACGGCCCGGATTCTGTCACTTTGAAGATATTGCAAAGGTTGGTGTGGAGTCTCCACTATCCTTGTCATGCTTTTGATATAATACTGCAGTCAAGCATGTATTTGAGAACCATGTCTCCAAGAAGAACTCCTTGTTTTTGACAGGGTAAGCTAGGCAAGGTGATTGTGAGAGGCTTCTTTTGAGTTATCTTACTGCCTCGGCATGTTCAGGACCCCACTCCCACTTCACCCCCCCTTCAACAGATGGATCAGGGGTCTTGTGATCTCTGCATATTCCTCAATGAACTTTCTGCTGTGATTAGTTAGTCCAAGGAGGACTGTTGATGTAAAAATGTAATCACAATGTTTTTAATAGGTACACAACAATCACCAATGGGGTGACAGAACACAGAATAATATCTTTAGTACACTAGGAATAGGTAATAAGCAAAACAAATGCAGCACAAAAAATAATACTTTTGTATGGGTTCAGATCAGATAGCACTGTGGTTAGCAGTTCCCCCTGCAACACTCCTCAACCCCCCCAATAGGCAATTTAAGGAGATAGGAGGAGAGAGCAGGTATTCAAGAATGGCACAGATCAAACAGAATAGCAGTCCCACTTTCTCCCTTTCAAACACAAGAGAAATCAGAATTGACTGTCCATCTGTCAGAATGGGTCTTAAAATTGGCTTTAGAATGGACTGGGCAAAACACCAAATCTGGTCAAAAATACTGAAATTGTTACAAATTCATGTGGGAGCTGCTTTGGAGCAGTTGCACACAAGCACAAGCAATGATTTGGTCAGCAGAAAACACTTTAAATCTTATGGTCCAAATCGGAAGGAGTTTAGAGCTATTTTACACCATAACAGGAGAATCACTGATTTGAAATGTTTTAGATTCTATGGATAGCTATGGATGTCGGCTACAAATATTGTTTCTATCATAAAAACGGAGGGATTTATGGAGGTTTTAGTAAAATAGGCACGAGAATTGAAAACAGAAATGCACTTTTGAAAATATCATTACACTAGGGGATGACTATGAAGAAGCGAATACCACACATGAATGCTACAGCCACTGGATCAGGGTGACCCACCTGATAAGGAAGCTCGACTTCTCCAGATGAGAAAAGGACCAGTGCAAAAATAGTTCTAACATTACAGGTTCTGAAGGAAAGATAGGATGGGTTGGATAGGGATGAGACAAGGCAAAGATACTCCTAACAATACTGGTTCTGAATGACAGATAGGATGGGTTGGAAATATGGATAAGACTATGCAAAGTACATATGCTATGTGACACAATTCTTCCTATTTATACTCGCTGGATAAGTTTTTAAATGGGACCGTCAGCTCTGGTCAGGATTGGGTCTGGTCTATGAAAAACAGCACATTAGGCACGGGACTGGATCCTCTAGATTGGCACAGGATCTGCTCTCCTAGTCTGTGGGTATTTGGATCAGCTGGATGGCAAGTTCCTCAGGCAAGCCTATTGGTGGCAAGCCAGAGGATTTCTGGATACTGGTTCAAAATGGCCTTCTCACACCACACTGCGCTTTACTGAGTGGAGAGAATAAATTTGAGGATTGAGGCCTTGCTGGAAATCAATATTCTCTATTGCTGGCAAGAGATTTGCATCTGGATCTGGAAGAATATTTAAAGATGGATGTGGAAAGCTGGATCAGAGTGCTTCGCCAGGAAGGTGACTGGATCAGGGAGTCCCTATGTCCTCCCAGCTGTCTCTATTTACGCCTTACAAATGACATCGCAAAGGGGTGTATGGGCCGGCTTAGCTAAACTGCCCCTGTGAAAGGTGATTGGGTCAGAGTCTACTCTCTGCCTTGATAGGAGGAGAGAAACAGAGTGTCATCTTTATGGTGTAATTTTATGATGCTGAGAATCCACCCTTAGCCACTGGAACACAAAGTCTAATTTTGGCAAAATACATGTTTACACACGTGCAACCTCTATAAAAATCACATACACAGATTGCATATTTTACATAGCAGCTATTCCTCAAATCCCTGTAGCTGTGGGATCTCCGCTTACACAATGTCCAAAATGTATGCAAATTTCCACAAATGTGCGTGTTTAACATAGGTATATGCGTGTCAATTTTCACGATTCTAACAGTAACTATTTTCTTTTCATTCTTTTGGGTAACATCACATATCTTGCCATTCCTGTCCAGAACAAGTCACACAGTTAATGGCACCTCTTCATACGTGCAGCCAGAAATTAAATTAACAACTGTGTTATTTTGATACTTTTCACCATTTTGAATAGCAAGCTATAAGTCATTTAAAAAGTGTTCTTTGTTCATGTTCAGCAACAGATGGTCGCTTGGCTCCACCTCTTTTTGTCTCCCTGCAGCCCAGGGGCATGCTCCTCCTTGTTTGTTCCTTTCAGAGGCCATTTACGACCCTCTTCACACTTCTAGTCTCCAGAGCTGCAGCTTGTCATTGTTCCTTTGCTCTCTGTAGACCAGATTCTGTCCTACCATGTAATTAACACCTCCCTGTGAGTTTCTGCTGGGGGGGAAGGCCCTCCTTCTGGGAACAAAAACCTGCTTTCCCAGTTTTTTTCAACTTCAGCCAAGCTATTTACTTATTAAACTTAACAAAACCCACATTTGTTGCATCACGTACAAATACATTTCTTCCTAGGCCTTAAAATCTGTGGAATCAAAAACACAACTAGAATCATTATTCCTTTTTGGCAACAATCCTGTTTATGTTTGCTAATTCAGCAGACTTTTAAGTTTTAGGTCATTTTTAAAGCTGCCTTAGTACTCCTCTGACAGCTGTCATTCTGGACGCCCTGGGTACTGCACCGAGATTCTGGCATGGAGGCTGTCAATTTCCAGACATTGTACGTTTCACCACGTTTCATTTAATAGATGAATTTTAGCGCAAGGCAATAATGTGAATTTTTGGAAGTATTGTGTTATAGGCATTTTGGAGTTTTTTGGCAACAAAGCAAATGACAATTGTAGGCACATTTTTGGTTTCATTTGCAAAGTGCTGCTTTTCTCTCTGCACTCTGCAAGAATGTTGCCGCCATTGTTGTTGTTTCTTTCCCCACAACTGACAGGGCGATGCCGCATAGCATAGCGGAGTGGGTCACTACATCCCACACACACCACAGCTAAACAAACCAATGTAAAATACAGCAGAGGTACATATTTATTTATTTATTTATTTATGTTTCCTTTTAAAAAGCACACTAAACCCAGGGGCATCAAGACACTGTGGACACAAAGGAATGAATAAGAACATTTTTACGTATCAGTAGAGCAATCAGTTCAAAGGTACATAGGTGTAATTCCCGGTAATGTTCAAACATATTCATCCCTTATGATTTGACGTAAAACTAAAGCACTGCAATCTTAAAACTTCAAACTTTGGTCTTTCAAAGATTAGGGTACCAAACTAAAGTCATGTATTAACTTTTTTTAAATCAACTTCCCTAAAATGTCTTAGAGATGTTTCGTTTGCAACCTTTCTACAGCATACCCGATCGAAATATTAATCAATGGCTTAATACTAAATTAAAACAAATGTGCTCAATATGGGTATTCTGTAATGAAGACCCATGCCTGAGCTTAGAGGATGGGACTGGGGTGGTGAGGGGCCAGTCACTGGCACCCTTTTGATGAGGCAGACCCAGATTGTGGAGTCCCACAGGGCTCTTGTACATCCCCTACATTGTATAATCTCTTTACCCTACCACTCTTCAACAATTTGGACAATCTTGACATAGCATACACAAACTATGCAGACGATTCCCAAGTTATCCTTCCTCACACTGGCACATATGAAACAGATGCAGGAACACTATGCAAAACATATGCAACCATCCAAGCTTGGATAGCAGCCAATGGATTTTGCCTCAATGGGGATACAACTGTCAGGGTTCCATTCCGCTCTTCCTCATCACGCCCTGGACTAGGTATACACAAAAAGAAACATCCCCATGCCTCCAGTACATCTGCCTCTATTCCTGATAATTGGGGACTCAAACATCCATTCCTAAGCCCTCAGAAAGCACGTTCATCTAGAAGTTTGTGTTCCTTCAAAGAACGCTATGGGTTGCCGTGGAAACGCTGGCTTCCACTGCATAGACATTTGCTTCTTGGATTACGGCGGCGCGTTTTGCGTGCAGTCAGCTGTTCCTAATATAAGCTCCACCCACCCTGCATGGCGCTGCTTCTGAATTTGTTCTGAAAGCTTTGTTGCATCGTTTACTGCCTTGTTTCCTGGTCTTGAACTCTTGGTCTGCATTTCTGCTACCCTTGCTACGTCTCCTGATTCTGCTCTGCATTGTTTACCTGGCTGACACAAAACGCTTACTGGATTGTCACGGTTCACCCTCTTGCTCTTTCCTTACCTGTTGCCGACTCGGAACGCTCATTGGACTGCAAACGCTTACCCCTGTTACGCTTCACCTACCTGTTTCCGACTCAGAACGTCTACTGGATTGTCACGGTTTTCCCTGTTGCTCTGCCCTTGTCTGTTGCCGACTCGGAACGCTTACTGGACTGTGAACACTTACCCATGCCATGCTCCTCCTACCTGTTACCAACTCGGAACACTTATTGGATTGTCGGGGATTTGGAATATTTCATCGCTCCACACATCTAAGGGTCTAATTGTTTTCCGCTTGGGACCTTCAAAGAACTCTGGGGACATTGACGCAATGGCACAAGGATCAAGTACTTGTGTTTAGGCTTCCTCGTGCCAGCGGGAATAGATCAACATTGTGATTTCCGGAACTAACATTCATCCTTCTGCAATATTCCTACAAGAACACCCGAAGACGCATAACATTCTTCCATTGGTAAGCAGACTACTGCACCCGTGTTAGTTCTTTCTTTCTTTGTTTTCCTTTAGTAATTGCAGCTTCTATTTTCTCGGGGTTACTTATCATACTATCCTGGAATACATTATTCAAACCATTCATTCCTTGATTGTGAGCAACAATTTCGTTTACTGTTTAGTTTTTCTTGCTGCTCTGAATAATACATTAATCCTTGTTTTTTTTTTCTTTTTGCAGCCAGCTGTGTGGGTACCAGGGTGTACCAAATATTTTCGGGCAATATCACCTCAATCTGTCCTTTTGTAGTGTTGAGGGGTATATTGTCAGCAAGACTCAATTGCTTAACGACGTGTTAAGCCACCACTTCTGAGTTTTACCCCTTCGGCCTAACATATTCAGAAGCCTTATAAAATGGAAGAAGCCACTGATCATCTGGCAGCTTTATCCCAAGTGGTGGTAGACCTTAGGGATGATATGACAGCAGCACATGATGCTACACAACGCTGTCTTAATGAGTTACATGCTGGCTTGCAATCAGGGGCTGGAGCATCAACCTCCGGTTCGGATTCTGCTGCAGGAAGGGCTCAACCTAGAACTGAGTCAGGCCCTGTCAACCTAGAACTGAGTCAGGCCCTGTCTACATGGCAGCACAATTTCTGTTAGCCCCTCCAGAGAGGTTCTTAGGAGACCCTAAAACCTTTCAAACCTTTATCAATCAGTGACGGTTACATTTCTTGTGTAGACCCATGTCTTTCCCAGATGCCACCACAAAGGCAGCGTTTGTTTTGTTGAACCTAGGCTTCACTGCTGCAGTATGGGCCAATCCACTACTGGAACAAAGTAGTCTGCTACGTTATGACAGTGAAGCACTGATTATAGCCATGACACATTTCTTTGATACTAGATGTAACTCACAGGCTACGGATTTGTAATTACTTACCTTGCAACAAGGAGAGTCTTTGCTTTTGGGTTATTTGGCAAAGTTCAATCAGCTAGTCGCTGAGATTGACTGGCTGAATGAAAAGAAAGCAGCATTGTTCTACAAGGGTCTTTTGGAGAATATGAAAGACTTCTTATCAATGGTACCTGTTGTGCCTACGGGGTTTCCGGAGTTGGTTGACCTTGTACTGCAAATAGACACCCGCAAGGCAGAACGAAAAGGGGAAAAAAGGGAAAAAAGAACACCCCCATCAGTTCCTCCTGTGCTTACCCCAGCTTTGACATCAGAACCAATGCAAATCGGTGTCATAAGAGGCCCGCTTACCCCAACGAGAAAGGGAACACCATTGAACAAGCCATCTATGCTTCTACTGTGGGTCATCTGAACACTTCATGAAATTATGTCCCAAGAAACCTAAGAAGGCGGGAAACGCCAAAGCTCGACAATAGAAGGGGTCCCTTTGTCGAGTCATTATAGGCCTTAGAGCGTCGGTTCCCTTCTCTGTTTTGGCTACCTTGTCCTATCCTTCAAAAGAACCCTGGTCAGTTGAGCTCATTCTTGATTCAGGTGTCACAGGAAATTATGTGGATGCCCAATTTGCTCTTGATCATTCCATACCACTGCTTCCAAAAAACATACCAGAATTAGTCAATGCAGCGGACGGCACTTCCCTGATATCTGGTCTGGTAACTGAACAAACCATTGATCTCATACTATCATTTGGTGCCATGCATCCTGAGATCATCAGTTTTGATGTCATTTCTGCTCCACAGTTCAGACTCATACTGGGTATCCCTTGGTTGACTAAACACAACCCGGTCATTGATTGGGTATCACGCTCTGTGGATTTTGCCTCCATTTTTTGTCAAGAGTCTTGGCATACCGCCAATGCGGAACAAAGAAATCCCAGTTCCATGATCCTAGACACAGCCTCAATTATAGGGGCTATCACGACAATGGTCCTCCCTAAGGAGTATGATTCTTTCAGGGATGTTTTTGACAAGAAGGCGGCGGAAAGATTACCTCTGCATCGTCCCTGTGATTGCCCGATCGAGTTAGTGTCAGAAGCCAAAATTCCTTCTGGCAGAGTCTACTCGCTTACGCAAAAAGAGGATGTCATTCTCAAGGAGTACTTGGATCAAGCACTAAGTACGGTATTCATTCGTCCTTCCAGTTCTCCAGCAGCATCTCCCCTTTTTTTGTTCCTAAAAAAGAGGGAGACTTACGCCCCTGTATTGATTATAGCGAACTGAATGCTATCACAGTTCGGAACCAGTACTCCATTCCTTTGATTTCCGTTCTGTTGGATCAACTCGGTTCATCCAAGTATTTCACCAAGTTGGATTTAAGGGGAGCCTATAATCTGGTGAGGATCAGAAAAGGTAATGAATGGAAGAAAGCCTTCAAAACCAAATATGGTCTTTTTGAATATTTGGTCATGGCATTCGGCCTTTGTAACGCCCCAGCTCCTTTCCAGTATTTCATTAATGATGTATTCAAGGACTTACTGGATTGCTTTATGGTTGTCTATCTTGATGACATTCTCATTTATTCCTCTACCTACAAAAAACATGTCCAGCACGTCTCTACTGTCCTTCAGAGATTGCGGGAAAACAACCCCTATGCTAAATTGGAAAAATGTGTATTTCACACTGATCAAGTGGAATTCTTGGGCTACGACATCACCAGTGAGGGCGTCAAAATGAGCAATACCAAGGTTAGAGCGATTTTGGATTGGCCTGTCCCTACGTCTGTGAAATCTCTTCAATCCTTTTTGGGGTTTGCTAACTTCTACAGACGGTTCATCCATTCCTTTTCAGCTATCGCAGCTCCTTTAAAGACTCTAACTAGCTCCAAGAGTCATTTTATTTGGACGGATCAGGCTCAAGAGGCGTTCAACGCGCTTAAATCAGCCTTTACTTCAGCCCCGGTGCTCCAGCATACTGACCCAGTATGACCTTATGTTGTAGAAGCCGATGCTTCTGATCAGGCTGTCGGAGCTATTCTTTCCCTGTTATGTTAGGACACAGGTCTTCTTCATCCGGAGGCCTATCATTCAAGAACACCTAGCAAGTATGAGATGAACTATACTATCACTGAACGTGAAATGCTAGCAGTGCATGATGCTTTCCTTGTTTGGAAACTTCATCTGTTGGGCACTGCCATCCCGGTAAAGGTACATACTGACCACCATAATCTTCTTGCTCTTAAGTCTGTACGCTGTACTACAGCCCGTCATTCATGTTGGCATGAATTATTTTCAATGTACAATTTTTAAATCACCTACCATCCCAGATGTTTGCATTCCAAGGCAGATGCCCTTCCATATTGTACGGAGATGACCGGTCACGTTCCTAGGAAGGGAATGCATTAGAGCCTTCTCATGTCATCTGTTCCTGTACTCTTGATTCCTCCCTGAAAACCCTGATTCAAGACTGGGTGGCTACTAATCCTCCTGAACTCCATGATTATAATATGGAAATCCTACATTCCTTTCCCTATGTACAAGGGCGACTTTACATCCCTACTCCCGAGATCCAATTATTAGCCCTTCGGTGGAGTCATGATGCCTTAATGGCAGCATATCCTGGAAGGCGCAAAACCCTCGAACAATTGAAACAATGCGCATTTTGGCCTTCTATGACTAAGGATGTGTCGGATTACATCAGGAACTGCTCAATTTGTGCCCAGTGCAAAGGTACTACTACCAAGCCTATGGGTTTAATGCAACCGATGCCTATTCTGAAGAAACCTTGGGCTATGATATCCATGGACTTTGTGGTTGAATTACCCCTCGTCTGTAGTCATAGACTATTTTTCTAAAATGGCTTTGTTCATACATTGTCAAGGCCTACCTTCCACTCCGGTCCTAGCAGACTTGTTCTTGCATCATGTATTTCGTCGCTTTGGTTTACCAGAAATCATCATCACAGATCGAGGTTCACAGTTCACCTCACATTTCTGGCGTCATCGTGTCACTGCCTTGGGTATTGATGGACGTTATTACACTGCTTATCATCCTGAAACTGATGGGCAGACAGAGAGGGCAAATGTCACTATGGAACAATACTTATGCTGTCTAATTACCCAACATCAGGAATCTTGGTTAGAAGTATTGGGAGCAGCAGAATTTGTCTACACAATTCCATCCATTCCTCCACTAACGCCACTCCTTTCTTTGCTCTGTATGGTTTACACCCTAGGACGCTTCCATTGGATGTAATACCTAGTGTAGACAATCCGGCAGTTCATGAATGCATACATGAATTTATTACCCTAACGGAGAAAATCACTGGCCATCTGAAGACGGCTCCACAGCAGGCCAAGAACTACGCCGACAAACACTGGGCCCCTGCCCCGGAATAGCGACCCGGTATGTTGGTGTGGTTGGCTTATAAGAATCTCCATATACCAGGTCGTAGGTGCTTGCTGCCTCGTTTTGTGGGACCGTTTCCTATTAAAGAAGTGCTCAACCCTTTGGTGGTTCGTTTGGAACTGCCTTCCCAGTGGAAAATACATCCTGTCTTTCACATCTCTCTTTTGAAACCATGCCCTGCGGGACTCGTCTTGTGGCCCATCCGGCTCCTGTTATGGTCGAAGGAGTTGAGGAGTATGAGGTTAAGGCCATTCTTGATACTAAAATGGTAGGGGTTCACTATTTTCTCATTGACTGGAAGGGTTACGGTCCTGAAGATCGTACCTGGGAGCCTGAATCAAATGTGCATGCACCTGTTCCCTTGTCCAAGTTCCTTGCTTCCTGATCCGGGAATCTTTCTTTGGGGGAGGATACTGTCAGGGTTCCATTCCGCTCTTCCTCATCACATCCTGGACTAGGTACACACAAAAAGAAACATCCCCATGCCTCCAGTACATCTGCCTCTATTCCTGATAATTGGGGCCTAAAACATCAATTCCTAAGCCCTCAGAAAACATGTTCATCTAGAAGTTTGCGTTCCTTCAAATAAAGCTATTGGTTGCTGTGGAAACACTGGCTTCCACTGCATAGACGTTTGCTTCCTCGATTACGGTGGTGATTTGTGCGTGCAGTCAGCTGTTCCTAATATAAGCTCCACCCACCCTGCACGGTGCTGCTTCTGAATTTGTTCTGAAAGCTTTGTTGCATCTTTTACTGCCTTGTTTCCTGGTCTTGAACACTTGGTCTGCATTTCGGCTACCCTTGCTTCGTCTCCTTATTCTGCTCTGCATTGTTTACCTGGCTGACTCGGAACGTCTACTGGATTGTCATGGTTCTCCCTGTTGCTCTGCCCTTATCTGTTGCTGCCTCGGAACGCTTACTGGACTGTGAACACTTACCCCTGCCACACTCCTCCTACCTGTTGCCAACTCAGAACGCTTATTGGATTGTCACAGATTTGGAATATTTCATCGTTCCACACATCTAAGAGTCTGATTGTTTTCCGCTTGGGACCTTCAAAGAACTCTGGTGCAAGGATCAAGTACTTTTGTTTAGGCGTCCTCGTGTAGGTGGGAATAGACCAACATTGTGATTTCCGCAACTAACATTCATCCTTCTGCAGTGTATCCTACAAGAACACCCCAAGATGCATAACATTCTTGCATTGGTAAGCAGACTACTGCATCAGTGTTAGTTCTTTCTTACTTTGTTTTCCTTTAGTAATTGCTGCTTCTATTTTCTCAGGGTTGCTTATCATACTAGCCTGGAATACATTAGTCA
The DNA here is from genome assembly GCF_040938575.1 of Ambystoma mexicanum. Taxonomy (NCBI): domain Eukaryota; kingdom Metazoa; phylum Chordata; class Amphibia; order Caudata; family Ambystomatidae; genus Ambystoma; species Ambystoma mexicanum. The sequence goes on from NC_090922.1 coordinate 1,401,936,824, forward strand.
AACCATTCATTCCTTGATTGTGAGTAACAATTTCAATTACTGTTTAGTTTTTCTTGGTGCTCTGAATAATACATTAATCCTTGTTTTTTTTCTTTTTGCAGCCAGCTGTGTGGGTACCAGGGTGTACCAAATATTTTCAGGCAATACTCACCTCAATCTGCCTTTTGTACTCTTGAGGGGTATATTGTCAGAAAGACTCAATTGCTTCACGACGTGTCAAGCCACCACTTCTGAGTTTTAGCCCTTGGGACTAACAAAAACGGAGCTCCTCTTAGTAGGCCCCAAGGAAATTCTCAACAAGCTGGACAAAACAGTACAACTCTTTTATCATTGACGGCTCCCAAATTCCTGTCTCAGCAGCAGTCAAAACACTTGGGGTATATACTGATTCCACACTCTCAATGACACGCCAAATCAACGCCATTGCGTCATCAGCCTCCTTCACGACTAAACTAATAAATGCGGTCAAACCATATTTATCCGAGTCAAAGTGCTTCTCCATAGCAAGATCCACCGTTGGAGACAAATTACCACATAGGTGGAAGTGTAAGATATCACGTATTAGGATAGCAAATATCTAGATCAAATTTGTTCATATAGATGATTGTATTCTCTATATGTTTTATATATTTGTTTTCTCTTTTTTCTTTCATTTCTCCCTGCTGTGGAACACATTTCTGGTCCAATTACTGGTTGGTACTGTTTATTACTTATGATTTGTAAAATAAATTTTATTCTTTGAAATGTGTACTTATTTACATTGATTTTGATATGTATCAGCCCTGAGGAAGACCTGTGTTAGCGAAGGTTGAAACATGTGATGGCAAGGCCGATAACACTATCAAACACTGCTTTATTGTATTCAATATTGATATTATTGAATCAAGATACCAGATTCATTATTTGCGAAAGAGATTGATTAGTGGTTTGCACATTTGACAGACTTTGAATATAATTTACATTCAGAACTATTTACTAAAATAAACATAACAATTTTAACACATCCCAGAAGATGGAGTGCAGTCCATAAATATTGTTATATTAGTGTACATGTGTGTTCCAAAACAACTGACTGGTCTGGCTCAAAGGCCAGGCATTTAAACTGAATGGGAAACTCTGTTCCTAACTGTTGATATATACTCACTTAATGAATACATTTCAATGCATTTTACTATGTACATGCCATCATGCATAAGGGCTACATGGCATGAGATATGTTTCACAATAAGGAGAGGCTGAAAATGAGGGAATAACTTTTCAAATTCAAGCGTCATTGTGAGCTCCTTCCTACTTTCTCTCTATTTCACCCCTCATGCCCTGTATTTGTGCCACTGTTTGAAATGTGTATGACTGTTATTTAGACTACCCAGTTATTTGGAATTTCCATCTAAAATGGGCAATATATCTGCACAATTTTAAAGGGGAGGTGGCTTGAGAATCAAGCCCTTGGTTTAGTGACAAAGTAACTATGATCTACTGAGGAATAGTAGGTCTGCAAACAGCAGTACTTTTATAAACTGTTCTGTGCAGAAAAGGGTAGTTTCCACCTAGGTGGGCCTGAAAACCCATAGGTTGTGCAACTGAATCAATGGCATTCTTCTATTGACATGTATGTTTACTTTCAGCTGTGCCCACTCTTCTAACACAACAGTGTATGTTAGGAGATGGCAAGCTTTAATGAATTAAGTTACGTAGAGCAAAACAATTTGCCCAAGGCATGTTGAAAATCAGTGTTCATGTACTTTATTTTAAATGTCTACTGACTTTCGGAAAGGAAATTCAAATAATACAGTTTTCAATTGGCCCTTGAGGCCCTAATAGCATCAAAGCTATTAAATCAGAGAATTTATATTAATAATCCAAATGACTGAGACATAATACGTGCTTAAACAGAATGGCCTTTATTTTAAACATGAAACACCATGATAAAACTCCCAAAAATGTAAAATGTTTGCTTTTTTAATGTGGTTCAGAATGGGATACCCCTGGTGCCAAAATGTTAGTTAGATCTCCCATGATGCATTGCTTGGGCTAAGATTTTTCATATTTTAAATGAACCATTACCCGATGCGAGAATCAACTTCAAGAATCGGCATGAACGACAAAGACAAAGTGTAATTACATCAAAACTGTAATATATTGAGATGTGGCAAGCACTCTGATTGCTACTTAGGGTATGAGGAGTATTTAAACTTAATATAGGAAGCAATCCGTTTTTTAATATAAAAAATATTACAGGTTTGCTTCCTAATTTAATTTGAAATATTTGGGAGGGATCTATTCGGGGCTAAATGTATTTTGGGGATGTTAGTTGTGTTACTAAGCTTATATTTGCTTAATTAGTTTATATCTGTGAGTCATTGGAGAAGCTTTTCACAACACTTAACAGTGAAGTTGTTGATTCAAGCCTGACAGCCGGCAGAAGATATCTGCATAATCTTATCACACCGTTCCTCTTTGCAGTACAACACCAACTCCACCTCACTCTTCTTTGTCGCAGTACCTTACTGACTCCACCTCACTTGTCCTCACCGCAGTACACCACTAACTCTACCTTACTCTTCCTCATCGCAGTTGCCCACTAACTGCACCTCTCTCTTTCTCTCTCATTGCTGCCCCCCACTAACGTTATTTCATTCAGGGGTTGCCCCACACTGTGGTGATTAATCCCTCCTACCAAGTGAGGATTCAATATATCTATTTAACCAAAATAAGGGACACATACATGATCACTAACACAACATGTTACCCTCAGAACTCAGAAACACTGTCACAGCACCTTAGCAAACATGTGCTGTGTATGATATGATCAATAAGATGTGTAAGCCATTTACTAAAAATATCATTTTTTTATCAATTTACGTATTCATAGCACAAGTATCAAAATACATGAAAAAACACATATACACCACATAAAAGTATACAATGTTAAAAGTAGTTTTTCCACCACACAAGGTCAAGTTTACAAATGCTTGATACACTACGCAGTAGCAACTTAATTACTCTTGCTTCCTACTCCGTACAAAAAAACCCCAACTTATATAAGTTTCTCTCCTTGATGTTGTTAATAACTGGACATTCTTCAGGGGCAAAAGTTTGTCTTGTGCTTTCTGTAGGCTTCTCTATTCTTTCCTCTATGGTTCCAGTTCCTATAACTGAGGGTACATACAAACATATACACATTACTAGATGGACATTATCGGTTAATTCACTAAACCTAGCCAACCCTAATCACCAATAGGGTGCAACAAGTACACAATTTTTAATATACCTGTGCCAACAACTTGTAACAAGAAATGGTTATTCAAGTTCATTAACAGTTATTATTCTTGTTAAGCACCTTTTTTTGGAGCGGAGAGTTTAACCTATATCTGAACACGACACCTAGATCTTTTCCTAGTGTATCTCGAGATTAACAATTCCACAACACAATTCCCTCCACCCATACTGAGCGAAAAAAAGGACCAATCTAAGATTGGAACTCTCACCTCGGTCACATAGGTTGATTGTCTCACTCTTGAGTGTCCCCCACTAACTACATCTCACTTTTCTTCATCACAGTACCCCACTAACTCCAACTAACTTTTCCTAATCGCTGTGCCCCACTAACTCCATCTCACACTTCCTCTTTAGAGTACCTCTCTAAATCTACCTCACTCGTCCTCATTGCAGTACTCTCTAACTCCACTTCACTCTTCCTCTTTGCAGTTCACCACTATCTCCACCTCACTTTTCCTTATTTCAGTAACACATTAACTCCACCTTACTCTTCCTCATCACAGTGCCCCACCTCACTATTCCTCATTGTTATACCCCCCTAACTCCACCTCACTGTTCCTCATAACTCTACCTCACTTACTCCACCTCACTCTTTCTCATTGCATTACCCCATTAACAACACCTCACTCTTCCTTATCACAGTTCACAACTAACCCACCTCGCAGTCTTCCTCATCACAGTACAGCATTACTAATCCCATCTTATCTAGTGGACACACAATATATGAAAAAGTTGATAAACCCAATGTTTAGTAGTTCAAGAATAGATATCGACAACAGAATATGAGATAAGTTATGTTGTCAGAAAAAAGAACATAATTACAGGTGTAACCATTTATTAGATGGCCACCCTCAGTTCCTTCCCTACCCAATCAAGATGTTGATCAATAAGCCGCTGAAAGGATTCTTATTTGGGTCTATTCCCCACCTGTATAATACCACTCAGCTGCCTCACCCTGTGCTACCAATAATCCAGTAACCAGGCTGGTGTATAGAAGAATATGTATATTTATTTATTTATTTATTTATTACACAGCCCGCGGTTGTGTAGTTATGGTTAAATTGTTTATCCCATCGGAAGAGCACTTTTTGGGCGGCTTATAACATCGCTCCCTCTGGACAAATCCTCAGCAAACTTTGCAAAAAAATGATATGGCCCACTCTGAATTTATTTACAAATTGTGGTGAGGTTTGGTTCGGGAGGGGCAAAGTTATAGGGGGGAGTCAAGAAATGTATTTTTTCCCATAGACATAATGGGAGAAAATGTGTGCACGGCTACAGCTCAAACCAGTGGATGGATTTCCACCAAATTTGCGGCAGGAGCAGCGGCTTAGTTCTGAAAGAGTGCTTTTGCTAATTTGGTGTAAATCCGTCCAGTAGTTTTTTTTTTTAAATGGCCAAAATGTAAGTCAAAACAATTAGTGATATCTATGTCTGCTCCGTGGACACACTTCACTGTTCACTTCGTTGGTTAATCGGCTTGCGCCATGTGCGTGGAAATGCAATGTGTTCACCGATTGACTGGGGTGAGGCGTGAGGTATGTCACATTGTTTTGATGTGCCCGCCATCTTGGATCCGCCGACATTGCGGGAGCCAACTGAGGCAAAATGCAATTTTGGGGAGTGTGTTGGTGTGCAGAAGTGATTGGGGAGGGTTGAAGAGTAAGAGATGGGTCAAATACTGTATTTGTTTTGGTGGCAGGTGTTCACGGCTGTCTGCAGACATAATAAATGCACTAGTAGCTATTTTACTTTAGTATGATGCTGGTTTTGGGTTGTTAGTAGAGGATTGATTGTAGTTAATATCCCCTAAAAGCAGCCCATATACCACAGTCAAAATGTTTGGTAGCATAGGTGTGTTATGCTGCGGTGGTTGTGGCCAGGGCGTTATAAGATACCTTTGGAAGTAAATATTTTGGATTCTGGTGTATGAGTGTGATCTAATGGTAAATAAACTACTTTGCCACGAATGCCTTTCACTAATTTAGAGGGCGGTAATTTTGCTGTTTGTGTTGAAGGCGTATTATTGCTTCAAGTGGGTGCACTGTTTGAATTATGATGCTCTCATATATGTTTAGTTGTTGCAGGGGTTTTAGTAGTGGGAATAATTCCAAGTTATTTGTGATAGCACGTGAAGGCGTTTGGTTGTTGTCAAGTTTTGCAGTGCAGTAATTGCAAAGTATTAATGGGTCAGTAATGGTGTTTTTGGTTTCTGCTATAAGGTAGAGAGCTAATTGGAACCATTTGGAATCTTCATTATCTTCTATTTTGTATGTTATGTCTACAGTTTTTGTGCTACTTTTATATAAAGTCCTGCAGCAACACACACACATAGTTTGGTACTTCACCGGAGGTACTTTTAAACTTTAGTATTTCTTTTTTTGTATGTGTTTAATAGAAGGTTGCTATGTGTACAGTAGTTGGTAGTTTGTTGTAAAGCTAATGCATTTTGTAAGTGGCTTTCACTTCCAAAATATTTTTTCTGGATATGGTCTATTTGTTTTAATAGTTGTTTGACTGTACAATGTAGAAGATTATTTACATTGACTAGTGCCAAAGCAGGACTTTTAGCATAGTAGAGTTTATGAAGCTTGATATGATGGAAGGTGCTTTTGGAACTAGGTCCTGAAATGTAGGCTAATGAATGTCCTTGTAGTCCTGTGTATTTGTGCACTGGACAGGCATCCATATTTTGTAGTAGTTTCATTTTGATTTTGTCTTTGCTTTTTACATACTGATTGAGGAAGTGGCATAAAGATTTTTGACAATGTTACACATTGATGTGCACGGCCATTTGAAGACTCTACATTTTGGTTTATTAGAATGGAGACATGATACTGAGTTTTCTGAGGATATTTTTGTATGCGATTGGGTTTGTTTGCTTTTGTTTATATGCTTCTTCATTGAAATATGGTTCTGTGCTGTTGGTGTGACTCCATTCACCTACACAGATGTTTAAGGAGAATTTTTTGTTTATATTCAGTTTATTGAGAAGCGTTTTTTGTAATTTAGTAGTTAGTTTTGTTAGTGGTTTCATTCTGTTTCAAATAAAATAAATAACTTCCTTTTGAGAAGGATTGCACTGTCTATGAGAGCTTTTAGGATTACTTTTCTACGTTAGGTTTTAAGGGTTGTCCATGACTTCTCTCCTGTTTTTATAAGGTTCTGAAGGACGCTGTGGTGGAACATTTATTTGTAAAATATAATTTTTCGTATGGTTAGTTGCTACTATATCAAGATTTATAGGTGCCGCATTAGCAGTAGTGGTAGCTGAAGTCTTGTTAATCACTTTTTGTTTTGTTTTACATTTTGATAGAGGAGGGAAAGTTTGCGTACTGGAAGCTTGTTTTGTTTTGCGTAATGACTGTATTAGCTGTTTTGTTTGAAGTTTTTGTACAAAATCTGGTAGAGGTGGATGATTATTTTGGACACTTTTATTTTGATTTGCTCTACTTCTGCGTTGCTTTCTACGGAGATGCTTTTTGGTAGGCATTCTTTGGGGTTTGTTGGAGAAAAAAGGAAAGTGTGGGTTGGGCTGTTGTGCCGTGTATGCGTGTTTTGTGCATGAGTGTCTGAGTATGATGCAAAGGATGATTGTGGAGGTGTGTGATTGTGCAATGGGCAGCTACATTAACTTGTGAAGTCTATTCCTGTATTTGTGTGTTACTATACTGGGCTTCAGATGACAATATAAAGTGTGCAACTGGAAAGGGGAAGCACTAATACTACATCTAATGGTAAAGGGTTAATATACTTGTTTCTTCTACAATACTAAAATGCTAGTGTGTTTGAGTAACAGTTAAAACATTATGTTAGTATTGTACTTACCTTTTTGTAAGGAAAGAATAGGTTTCTTCTAAGTCAGTGTTCATACTTCAGACGCTGCTGCTGTTCAGGAGAGTGGTCTTTACTGCAATTGTAAAAGAAAGAAGTTGGTGAATATGTGTGTTTATAGCACTTTTGTTAATGTAGACATTGTTTTTTTTGTAGTAGTAGTGTTTTCTTAGAACTGAGCATAGTATGCATATGCACTTTCATTTCCTATTTGCATCCTGTATATTTTATTTAGAATCTGTTAGTTGAGTATGTTTTACAAATGAGTATAATAGTAAATGTGTTCAGCACACTTGTTTTTTTAATGTTATGTTATTGGATGGTAAGAGGTAGAATAAATAATCATATGCATGTTTTGCTATTTTTGCAGGGATTGTACAGAAAAGGATGCAGTGTGTGTATTTGTGAAGGGGTGCGAAATAAAGGAGTAGGATTTCATATAGAGGCAGTGGTGTTGTTTGAGCTGGGAGCTTTTGTAATTATATTGTTTGTGTGTGTGCTTGAATGAAGATGCATGTACTTACCCTGGTTGCGTGTAATTTTATAAGACACTGGACAGTCTTTTTATAATTATACTGTTATTTCTGGCATCTTTTAATATGAAATACATTTTTTTAGATAGCTGTGTGAGTAAACAAAAATTTGGAGAGGAGACAGGTTTGCAATTGACACTTCATCATAGCAGATGGGATAAATGACAGTAAGGTCATTTTACAGTTTATACAGGTTAAGTGGCAGTTATTCTGTTTATATGTATTTTTAGAAGAGCTGTACATGTACTGTGTAGAAAATATTCATACCTGTAGTCTGTGTTCATGCATGTGGATGTGCATGAATCTGCAAGTAGATCTACTGGCCAGTTTTATAGTAGTTGTTGCTGTAGGTCTGTTGCAGTGACAGCTGAATTGTACTGAGAGTGATCAATAGTACATCTAAAGTGCTAATATGTGATGATAGAGTAAGATGTAGAGTTATTGGATGTAATTGTGGATGATTGTGTGACTGCTTAACAGTAGCCAATGAGGAAATGGTGCAGAAAGTGAAGTGGAAAGGGTAGAAGGGCTGCTCCAATGTTACACGCTTATTGGACATTGTGGGTGTCTGTGGCGAGGGCGTGCAACATCCGGGGTTTCTCAGCAAATGCAGCATGTAAAGGGGCTGTGGGGATCAGCCAATCAGATGTTGAGGTTGCGGTTTGTGTTGAAAGAGGTTGTTTGTAATGAAGATGGTAGAGTTGGAGAAAAGCAGGGTGTTGGTGGTTAGAGATATGTTTGTGCATGGTTTGGAGTAGTATGCTAAATGTAGGAATGTGGCAAACAATTTTGATGTTAAAGGAGTGGAGGTGGTGTGGAGCACTGTGCCTGGTTTTAATGTGCCAGGAATTGTTCAAGTTTGTGGAGATATGGGCAGGGTCAATATTGCACATGTAGTTTAGTTTAGTTTAGTTTAGTTTAGTTAGTTTATTTATAGAGCGTGACCGAACCCTTGGGTAGCTGGGCGCATAATCATATGGACAACATAGTTACATATCATTGTGCACAGCAGGAAAAGTACATACATTCAATGGTGAAGTAAAAAATAAGCAAAGAATACAATAGAGAATAGTGGATCGGGTTACATGGTGATCCTTTTCATGGTATAGTTAAGACCTAGTGTGCGAGACTAAGTAGCACCGTGTTTAAGCAGAGAGCCATGATTTCACCATGGCTCTGAATGGCCAAAAGGAAGCTTCTCACAGAATGCCACCAATTGGATTCAGACATTTCTATCTGACAGATCGACTAGGAAGGAAGCTTCCGATCTGATTGCAAGAGGAAGGGTGTTCCAACATTGAGCTGCAAGAACCGGGAAACTGGAACCTCCTGCTGTTTTTAGGTTGAATTTAGGGACTTTGAGTTGGTGCAAGTAGGGAGTTCTGGTGGGTCTAGAAGTGCTGTGTCTAGCGAATTTGTCGGATAGGTATCGCGGGGCAGTCAGAGAGAGGCACTTGTGTGTAATGACAAGAGTTCGTAGCTTGATTCTGTCTCGTATTGGGAGCCAGTGGACATCTTTGCTAGCCGTGGAGATGTGTGCCTTGCGCGGGAGGTTACGAGCACATCTTAAGGCATTGTTTTGGAGGATCTGGAGTCTGTCTAGATTTTTGGAGGTAGTACCTAGGAAGAGCGTGTTACAATAGTCTAATTTAGACAAGATCAATGCTAGATAAGGTGAGGCAGCTGGAGGATGATAGAAAAGGTATACAGGCACTGATAAGTTTGTTGGTATATGTGGTAGATGAGATGGTGGCATTTATTTGTTTTTTCAATGATAGGGTGGCGTCGAGGTACACGCCTAGTGTTTTCACCTCTTTGGAGATTTTTATGATGTTGCCATCAATGGTGAAGGATTTGTACCTAGAATCTAATTTATTGAGGCGGGCCTGGGAGCCTACGATAAGCAGTTCCGTCTTATCGTCATTAAGGCAGAGACTGTGTGTAGCCATCCAGGTTTGGATTTCTAGGTAGATTTCATTAAGCTTTGCAACATCTTTTTCGTAGCAGCCAGTGAGTGTGATGAGGACCTGGGTGTCGTCTGCATAATTAGTGTAGCTGACACCCAGTTCATCAAGACGGTCGAAGAGAAGCTTCGTGAAGATGTTGTAAAGTGTGGGGGAGATGCAGGAGCTTTGGGGAACTCCGCATTGGATTGGGATCGGATTAGCAGCTGCTGAAGGGGCGAAGACCCTAGTGGATCTGTCAGACAGAAATGTCTGAATCCAAATGGTGGCATTTTGTGAGAATGCGGCAGCCGAGGAAAGGTGTTGTGCAAGGATCTGGTGGTCAATCAGGTCGAAGGCCGCAGAGAGATATAACAGGAGCAGGATGGCCAAGTTGCCCTTGTCTTTGGCTTCATCCATTTGGATTTTTAGATCCAGGAGGGCAGTTTCGGTCCCGTGCCTGGGTCTAACGCCGGATTGTTGCAGGACTAAGAGGTTATTGTCTTCCAAATGTTGTTGTATTTGGAGGTAGGCAAATGTTGTCTAGTATTTTGAGGAGGAAAAGGACCGTGGTGATGGGTCTGTAATTCGTAGGGGTGTTAGGTTCTAGGTTGGGCTTTTTGAGGAGGGGGAGGACCCACGCTTCTTTAAGGTTATTAGGGACTACTGAGTTCTTGAAGGAAGAATTGATCAGTGAGGTGATGAGGGGAGCTAGATCTTTAGTTCCATCTTTAATGACAGTGGCGGGACATAAGTCACCTTTACAATTGGATGGTTTAAGGCTAGCGATTATCTTAACTACTTCTTCTTCAGTGACTGAAGAGAAATGGAAAGGAGGGCAGTTGGGAGTGGTGTGGTCATTTTTGCTATTGAGGATATCTTTGGCGACCAAGTTGGATTTTTTGGCTTCTATCTTTGCTTGAAGCAAGGCAATTTTGTTAGAGAATGCAAGTTGGATATTATTGCACCATGCCTTGTCCTTAGTGCAATCCTCTGAGGGTGGCAGTGGCGATTCAAGTTCTCTTAGTATGGAGAATAATTATTTCGTGCCAGATTTGGCGTTGTGTATTCTTGTGTTATAAATCTCTTTTTTGGCGTTTAAGATAGCAGATTTATAGGTAGAGGCAGCTGTAGTGAGGTTGTCTTTAGTGGTTGGAGAAGGTGCTTTTTTCCATCTGGTTTCCGCAGCTCTTTTAAGGTTACGGAGATCTTTTAGTTCTGCTGAGAACCATTTGTTAATGTGAACAATTGGTTTGGCTTTACGTTGTTTGAGTGGAGCTATCTGGTTGAGTGCTAGCTCCAATGTATTGTTGTAGAGATCTACCAGAGTGGACGGGTTGTCATTCTGAGTGGGAAGGTTGGCTTTAGAGATGGGCATGAGACATGGTCTAAGGTTTTCCATAGTGATGTTACGATTGTTTCTGGAGATTATATGAGACGACCTGGGAGGTGGTGTCATAGAGGGTGTAGTCCTGGGTAGAGAGAAGGTGATGAGGTGATGGTCTGTCCAAACACAGGGTGTGATGTCTGTCAGTGATAGATTGCAGTTGGCATCTGCTAGCCTGTCTAAGGATCTTCCTTTAGTGTGGGTAGGTTTGTTAATGTGTTGGGTGAGGCCCAAGTGGGTAATGGTGTTATTAAGGGAGGTGGCGTGATTGTCGTTGGGGTCATTGAGTCCCAAGTTGAAATCACCCATGATGATGATTTGTGATTTAGGTTTGGTGTTTGTGGTGAGTAGAAGAGAGATATCCTCTTTGTTTTGCACTATGGTGCTTTGTATTTGGGGTATGTCAGTGGCACTAATTGGTTGGCAGATTTGGAATATTTGGTTCAGGCAGTAATGAAAATACTTCCAAATGTCAAGGTTATTTTTTATGGTTTAGTACCTAGGCCAAAAATGTTTGTGATTTGCAGTGTGAAGAGGAGATGTGATGAGGTGACAGGTGGGGAGTCGCTGGGAGAGTGAGAAGTTGTGCATAGGAGCAAAATAAATCCATAGAAATGTCGCCCGCATTGGTGAATGGTAGCAAACAAGTGATATGTTTTTTTCAAAAAATATTTGTCATGCCACTGTGTTCCGAAGTGCTATCGGCTACCATTCTGAGTGACGGTCAGTGCCGTTGAATTTTTGTTTCCTAGATGAGAAACCCAGGCATGGTACACAGTATAAGGTTCAATTGTTTTTTGACCTTGAAACAAAGGGATGGTTCGAAAGGAATGTATGAAGGGAGGGATGTAAGAGTTTCAAATATGATAATGTTCACCATACAAAAATTGGACAAAGGAACATGTAATTCCTTGAACTGAACGGAGAGTTTGTATTACGCTGATAGAATCGAAATGCTGAATAATATGTAAGCTTTACTTTGGATGATTTTATACACACACTAGTCAAATTATCATTCAGTGACATTATTGGTGGGTTACATTGTATTATTTGTTGTGTGTGGTATATTGAACAACACGTAATTACAACTTGTGTGTACTGTTTATTTTGTTCTGGACACATGGGCAGTGGAGCATCGAGATGCGTGTAGTCCAGTAGTGGGTTTCCCCAGGTTGCACAAAAGCTTAATTCAACGCTCATATTTAATTAAAATTGTGTTTATGTTTTCTAATTGCTTTTATCTTGCTCCGTAATTGCAGTGTTAGCCTCAGCATTCCATTTCAAGCTGACCATAGTCTATAGAGTAACTTCTAAAGCAAACTGAAGAGCACTTTGCATGGTGTTTTGTCTGAGTTCATATTGTTTCGCGTCTGTGCTTATCAATACTTGTAACAGGGAGCCATATTAATGGTTACATTGTAAACTGTAATAAAGGGTGGCTACTGAGACACATTTCTGTTATCTTTTTTTAAACAGCTACATCTTGGCTTACTGCAGTTGTAATGGTTTCCAGATACCAACTGACACTTTTTTTTAACCGTTAGCTACAGATATACGTAAATGGGGGGATCACAGTGACGCTTTTTTGGGACAATCGTCAAGGCCCCATATGTCCGTACTCCATACTAGCGATAAGGAGCAACTTGACATCGTTTACGATGGCCTAGCGCCAAGTTCATGCCAAAGGCTTGCGGTTCACAGTGCGTCCAATGCGTTCTTATACCCAAAAGGAACACAGCGTGACTTACGATAAACATTTGTGGATCGAGAACGAAGAAAAAAATGACCTATTTGCTTGAGTATGGCAATCGCCGGATGTTCTCGGAGTGCTTATTGTGAAATAAAAGTACTTTACAAATTCTACAGTGTTGCTATTTCCTTTAAAAGTATGGTTTTATATTAAAAATTGGGATGCGCTGTGTTGTGAGATGATGTGTGTTGATATTACGGGTTCTGCGTCAAGTAACGTTATCACGTAGGTGATGATTGGGTGCTTTTTACTACGCTGTATAGTAATGTCCTGGAAATATGTGGAGAATATCACTAGGTTTGGTGATGTCAGCCTCAGGGGCGGGGCATATGAATTAGTGCCACCAGGGCAGTCCACCTTGGGCGATGTGGCAACAGATAAGATTATCACAAGATGGCCACGCCCTGGTGCCTGATTTCGCATGTGTAAAAAAAAGGAAAATTACGGTAAGATGCATAGGAAATGATTGTACGATAGTTCAACGTATGCTTGGAAGCACATGCCCGAACACTTGGGAAAATAATATTTCTGAGTGCACTATTCTTTTAATAGATCAATTTTTTGCTGCATTCGCTAAAGATGATTTTCTAACGTCTGTTTCTGAATTATTTTTAATGTCTGTATGGTGTGTTAAAAAATATATAGGTAAGTACAGATAAAGTAATGGGTAATAATTTGTTTATATAGAGAAGTGTAGTGTCTTCCATTGGTATCAATGTTTTCACTTATTTCATCACGAGGAACATTTTGTTCCATCCATTCCAAAGTAGTAGACATTTCTTTGTAAAAAGAAATAAATATATTATGTTTACTGTACCTAATACAGAAAGTTTACACATGTATAAAATAAATGTTGTCTACTCACTAGTTTGTTGCTAAGTTTTGGTGTTACTGCTGCATATGTGTGCTGCTGATTTTTGCTGTGCAGTTTGTGTGAGGTAATTCTGTTGGAGGCATAATTATTTTGTTTTAGTATATTGCAATATGTTACTTATGTTATGTAATTGGAAGGGCGGTGTGTTACATATACAGTTTGCACTTTTTATTTATTATTTAATGTAATGTATTTATGTGGTGCTTTTTGAATATGTTTGGTGTTATTATTGTATGATACAATAATGTAAGATACCTCCTGAGTTTTTTCAGTCTTGATGGTGATCGCGTCCGTCCGCGGACATGCGCAGAGTCTGCAGGCATCAAAATTAAAAGCGTGAGGTGGTTTAGTATTTTCTATCTTTTATGTATGTAAGCTAAGGGAGTTTTAGTAAATATTTGTAATATTTACATTATCTATATTCAGTGAAAAAAACGTTGTTAAAGGGACGTTATGATTAAAATGCGCTACTAAAAACCTATGAAATTCAGTGAAAAAACTTTGTTAAAGGGACGTTATGGTTCGAAGTAAAACCGAATAAACCCTGAAATTCACCAGTTATGGTAAGCTAAGCAACCATAACTCACGCCACCACCGTGCACTGCTAAGACTAACACCCAGGACATCAAAGATGACATCAACAAGATGTTGCGCGAGTTATGGTTGCTTAGCTTACCAGGACTGGCGGATTTCAGGTTTTTTTTTCTGTTTTACTTTGAACAAATAAAGATGTTTTTACTGAATTTCATAGGTTTTTAGTAGCGCAACTTAACTATAACGCCCCTTTAGCAAAGTTTGTTCACTGAATATATATATATATATATTTATTTATCAGTATCCAGATAATATGTCTAAAAAAAAATTCGAATGACAAAAATGCAGAAAAAATATTACTGAATTTTTTTTCTCCAAATATTTAATTTTTTTATTTACATGTTTTTTTTTGTTTCGCAAGTGTAGAAAACGGGTTGCTAATTAAAATAAACAATTAAAAAAGGGGGAGTTGGGGAACCCCCCATTTCAAACAAAAAATAACAAAAAAAAGACATTCAAATTTTTTTTTGGTAACATTTTTTCGAAATTTTTGCATTCAAAATAATGTAATTCGAAATAATCACTATAAACCATATTTATCTAAATCAGTGAATTAATCAAATGTACACCACGGTGACACAAGCCAACAATCCTGTGGCACAACACGATAACTTCAGCACATATGTAACTACTTCTTATCATTCACTAGCAGATATATCTGAATAACATGTGATATGATGTAGCATTTATAACGTGACTGTACACTAATATTTCTAGGTGCGAAAGACAAGTAGGGGGAACAAAGGAAGGAAAAATAAGGATCTTACTAGGCCTTGTGTCATTCAGATTAGGCAAGCATGGGGAAGGGGAGAAGTGCCGGGGGGAGGGGAAGGGAGAAGTGCAGTTAACTCACAAGTGCAGCCAGTGGGTGGCTCATAAGTGCAGAGAGAAGGGACTGCAGGATTGACTTTCAAGAAATATAAGTTTACTTTTAAATAAAAATGCACATTGCATATGAACACATAGGAAACCTTGAAAACACAGGCCGATTGATGGAATCAACGTGCGCCGAAAAAACGGCGCACGCGTGCGAAAACATGCGATTCGCAGAGAAACAGCGAAAATCGCAGTGCAAGTGCGATTATCGCACAGAAAACATTGCACATCAATTCATGGAAGTCCGTGCACGTGCGAAATGTGGGATGTGCGCTGAGAAAGTGCGCGGCGCACGCTGGCGCACGCTGGCGCACAGGTCATCGAACGCCGTGCGATAAGGCCACAGCGAATTCGCACATAGCGCGGCGCACATAACAAAAGTAGGCGTAACACGGGGCGTCCCACGCAGAATGGGGAACAACTCGTGAAAATGTGGGCGTCATGGGGGAAGTACAGGAGGCAAGTGCGCAGAACGCCCACACGCTTGCCTACAACATGTATTCATGGAATCGAATAGGGAAAAACAGCGCACGGCCAAAGACGCGCACAGGCCCATACATGTCTGCCACACAAAAGCAGGCGGTAGCGTTCCTGCACAGCAAAAAAATGTGCGCCAAAGTCCTACACGCGCGAGAAGGCCCACACGCGATCGAGCCTGGGGGAGCGTGTGCGTGTATTTCAGGGGTGCGCGAGAAGTTTCTCACACGCGATTGGGCTGCGTGCGGGCATTTCAGGGGTGCGTGTGAAGTTCCACACGCGATTGGCCTGGGCACGTGTATTTCAGGGGTGCGCGAGTAGTTACTCACACGCGATTGGCCTGGGCGCGTGTATTTCAGGGGTGCGTGCAAAGTTTTACACGCGATCTGGCCTGGGGGAGCGTGTGCGTGTATTAGAGGGGTGCGCGTGAAGTTCCACACGCGATTGGCCTGGGCGCGTGTATTTCAGGGGTGCACGCAAAGTTTTACACGCGATCTGGCCTGGGGGAGCGTGTGCGTGTATTTCAGAGGTGCGCGAGAAGTTCCACACGCGATTGGCCTGGGCGCGTGTATTTCAGGAGTGCGCGAGAAGTTACTCACACGCGATTGGCCTGGGCGTGTGTATTTCAGGGGTGCGCGCGAAGTTTTACACGCGTTCTGGCCTGGGGGAGCGTGTGCGTGTATTACAGGGGTGCGTGTGAAGTTCCACACGCGATTGGCCTGGGCGCGTGTATTTCAGGGGTGCGCGCGAAGTTTTATACGCGATCTGGCCTGGGGGAGCGTGTGCGTGTATTTCAGAGGTGCGCGAGAAGTTCCACATGCGATTGGGCTGCATGCCGGCATTTCAGGGGTGCGTGAGAAGTTCCACATGCGATTGGGCTGCGTGCAGGCATTTCAGGGGTGTGCGTGAAGTTTCACACGCGATTGGGCTGCGTGCGGGTATTTCAGAGGTGCGCGCAAAGTTTTACACGCAATCTGGCCTGGGGGAGCGTGTGCGTGTATTTCAGAGGTGCGCGAGAAGTTCCACACGCGATTGGCCTGGGCGCGTGTATTTCAGGGGTGCGCGAGAAGTTACTCACACGCGATTGGCCTGGGCGCGTGTATTTCAGGGGTGCGCGTGAAGTTTTACACGCGATCTGGCCTGGGGGAGCGTGTGCGTGTTTTTCAGGGGCTCGCGGGTGTTTTCACACGCGATCGGGCCTGGGGGAGCGGGGTATGTGTATTCCAGGGGCTCGCGGGTGTTTTCACACGTGATCGGGCCTGGGGGAGCGTGCTACGTGTATTCCAGGGGTTCGCGTGAAGTTTTTCACGCGATCGGGCCTGAGGGGGAGCGGGGTACCACTCACCGTCTGCCTTGCATGTAGAAGAACGCATAGCCAACACCCGCTGTGAAGTAATAGCGTGTGAACCCCAACGGATGGAAAACACACGCACCGCACGAAAAGCACATACAGAGCAGTGTAAAGGCACGTGGGATCTCCAAGCCCTGTCAGGGCAACGCCCGTGCGCGAAACACCACAGATGCGCTTACGCTGTAAGGGCCTTTGGTCCAATGAAATCGCGTACGCGTGCTGACGCGCTTACGCGCTAAGGCCCTTTCCTCGAATTTCACGCTGACGTGCAGGATTTTCACGTGCAAAATCACTCTGTATCAAGCTGGCCACGCAAAAACACACGGAAGACCACGCTCCTGCCCAGAAGGCCGAATTACTGCCTCCCAGTGCCCTGAGCAGCCTCCCACGTGCCATCTGCTGCTGCCTGCCTGCCTGCCTGCCTGCCTGCTGCCACCATGCCCTGCCATTTGGTGCCTGCACATGAGCCATCTGCAGGGGTCCAGTTGCTGTGTCCACCCCTGCTGGAACAAAAGACTCCCGACTCGGATAACATCGCTCCACAGCCCAGCCCAGGACCCAGTTGCCCACCCACTCCTGCCCCTGGGGTTGCCATGTCGGGCACATCAACATCTGGCACCAGTGGCAACCCCCGGCAAGAGGGGCAGAGGGGCACCAGCTTCACTGCCACCGAAGTTGGTGTCCTGGTGGAGCAAGTCCTGGGCCAGTATGATGCCCTCTTCGAATCGTCCCGCGCCAACAAGGAAGGACGGGAGAGGATCTGGGCCGACTGTGTGGTTGCCATCAACGCGGAGGGGGTGGCAACCCGCACCATCCAGAAGGTCAAGAAGCGCTGGGAGGACTTGAGGTCCAGGACCCTCATAAAGGCCCGGCGCCTCGTGGAGGGGGGCCGGGGCCGCATGAGTTCCATCCAGATGAGGGTCCTGGAACGCGTACACCCAGCGCTCCACACCCAGGTCCTTGAGAGGGAGACCCGTCAGGAGTTGAGCGGTAAGTGGCCAAGCATTGCTGTGTGAGACAGGGCATGTTGCAGTGTGCTGGTTGTCTGATATTTGCCTGTATATGTGACATAGGCCATGTACGCATGTATGTGTGCAGGTACATCATGGTAATGCATGTGCGACCAGTAATGTGTGAACCGCACGGTTCTTGCATGTGTTTAAATGCGACATGGGGAGCCCTATGCAGATTGCACACATGAGAGCATGGCAGTCTCTGTTCCTGGACATGGGTGGGGGTGAGGGATGGGTGCTGATGCCAGGTACATATATGGTATCCATGTCTGTGTGCCTGACCTGCGTGTCTGTGACTTATGAATGCCATGGATGCATGACACATGTCTGTGACAATTTACAGATTCACTGATGCAGCCTAGTCATCCTTGTATCCACTGTGATTGGGGTGTACGGGGCCAGATGGATGTGACTGAGGTGAAGTGTGTGCATGTGATAGGCATGACCCATGATGCATGTGAGTACCATTACATTGTATGTTTCGAGAGTCCATAGGACATGTATTGAAATGTCCATGGCATGCACCATGACTGTCACTGTGTGTGTATTGCCTGTATTGCTTCCCAGGAGGAGCACGCACGTCATCACGAAGAGCACCGTGCCGACGTGGCCCAATTGGGATCGTCCATGTTCGAGGGTTCCCTGCATGTGTCGGCCAATCTGGCGGCCCTCTCCTCCTCTGTGGAGACTATACGCCAGTCGTTCTCCTTGCCGTCTTCCGGCCCAGATGCCACCAGGGCCCCCTGTGGACCTGCCCTGACCAATGCAGCCAGCTCGGTGGGATCCCATCCCTGCCACAGTCGGGAGTCAGAGGTCCAGCAGGGGTGGACACCACAGCAACTGTACCCCAGCAGATGGAGGATGTGCCGGCATCATCAGGCAGGGCACGTGCACGACGGCGTCAGTGGATTCCATCAGCCTGGATGCCGTCGTGCTGGCACAGGCAGTGGCGTCGGAGGCAGCAGAGGAGTCAACGTGGGAGGCATCATGACTCGGGGCCATCAACATCGGAGGGGCAGGCATCGGCCGAAGGGCAGGAGGACCCAGGACGGGAAGTGTCTTCCGTGTGGCAGCGGTTGGGCCAGCATATAGGTGCGGAGCGGCGGCGGGCGGAGGAGGCACGGCTCACAATGGTCAGGGCGGAGAACTCCATACGGAGGGCCCTGAGGCGGGCCGAGTGCCTCGAGGCAATCCGCAGGGGGTTGGAGGAGGAGACAGCGTCGTCCCTGCGGACCCTCGGGGCCATGGAACAGGACCGCCTCCGGGACATCGAACAGGTGTTCGATGATGCCCTGGCCCGGAACACCACGGAGTGAGCCGCTGGACTTGCCCGCTGCCTTTGTATATAGTTATATAGTTAGTGTTAGGTTTCCTTTATTTTTTTTTATTTGGTTGCGATTGGACAATGCGCCACATTTTTGTATATAGTTCAGTTTTTAGTTAGTTGTCATAGTTAGGTTTCATTTGGTTGGGCTCATGGACCCGGGATTATCTTGTAAATAGTTCTTCAATGGATTCTTTTATTTTTTGTTTTTTTTTCATCGCCATGGAGCAATGGTTTTTGTTTATCATTTACACTTGGATTACTTTTCTGACTGTGACTTTGGACACCATTCATTTTGATTGTGCTGTGTGTTTTTGATTTTTTTTATGGACATTCATCTTCTTTTGGTTGTTTTGCTTTGTGGTTTTTCTCATTTCATTTCCATTCAAGTTGATTTTCAATACATTTTTATTTTCATCCTTCAATGTGTCGTATCATCTCATTGCTTTCATGCATGTCATGTTGGGTGTTTTAACATTCACTTGCAGCCATTGTGTGTGACAGACATGTGTTCATTTGCATTATTTACATTGGGTGTGTAACATGTAATTGCCTTTGATATGTGGGTGGATGTCATAGTTGGTTGGGCCTTTTGGCAGGGGAGGATGGCCATTACGGACATGATTGGGGATTGTTGGGATCCAGGTGCAGGGGGGCATGGATGGGACATGGGCAAGGGCCTGGTGGAGGGTGCCCCTGCACTGCTGGGGGGTAGGGGGGTGGGGAACATGAGTTGGACATGGGTGGGGGCCTGCTGGCAGGTGCCCCACAGTGCTGGGGGGTGGGGGGGTGGGAGACATGGGTGGGGGCCTGCTGGCAGGTGCCCCACAGTGCTGGGGGGTGGGGGTGGTGGGGAACTAGAGTTGGACATGGTTGGGGGCCTGCTGGCAGGTGCCCCACAGTGCTGGGGGTTGGGGGGGTGGGGAACATGAGTTGGTCATGGGTGGGGGCCTGCTGGCAGGTGCCCCACAGTGCTGGGGGGTGGGGGTGGTGGGGAACATGAGTTGGACATGGGTGGGGGCCTGCTGGCAGGTTCCCCGCAGTGCTGGGGGGTGGGAGGGTGGGAGACATGGGTGGGGGCCTGGTGGCGGGTGCCCCTGGTGGCTGGGGGTGCAGGGGGACATGCGTTGGTGGGAAGTAGTGCAAGTTGACATGTGGGTTGGCTGGGGGGCATGGCCATGGTGGATGGGGTGCCTGCAGGACATGTGCAGGGTAGGCCCCTGTGGTGTGAGCCACCTGCAGGGGCCGTGGAGGGTGTAGAGGGAACACCTGGGAGGACCCACACGTGCAATTCACGTGTGGTGCTCCCCGTGCACCCCTGTAATACACTTACCCTTATGAAATCGCGTGTGAAACTTCCCGCGCCCCCCTGAAATACACGCACGCAGCCCAATCGAGTTTGAAACTTCCTGCGCACCCCTGAAATACACGCACGCAGCCCAATCGCGTGAGAAACTTCTCGCGCACCCCTGAAATACACGCACGCAGCCCAATCGCGTGTGAAACTTCCCGCGCACCCCTGAAATACACGCACATGCTCCCCCAGGCCCAATCGCACGTGAAACTTCCTGCGCACCCCTGTAATACACGCGCTCAGGGCAATCGCGTGTGAAACTTCCCGCGCACCCCTGAAATACACGCACGCAGCCCAATCGCGTGTGAAACTTCCCGTGCACCCCTGTAATACACGCGCCCAGGGCAATCGCGTGTGAAACTTCTCGCGCACCCCTGAAATACACGCACACGCTCCCCCAGGCCCGATCGCGTGTGAGACCACCCGCAAGCCCCTGAAATACACGCGCCCAGGCCAATCACGTGTGGAACTTCTCGCGCACCCCTGAAATACACGCACACGCTCCGCCAGGCCCGATCGCGTGTGAAACCACCCGCGAGCCCCTGAAATACACGCGCCCAGGTCAATCTCGTGTGGAACTTCTCGCGCACCCCTGAATTACACGCACACGCTCCCCCAGGGCCAGATCGCGTGTGAAACCACCCGCGAGCCCCTGAAATACACGCGCCCAGGCCAATCGCGTGTGGAACTTCTCGCGCACCCCTGAAATACACGCACCCAGGCCATTTGCGTGTAATACTTCTCGCGTACCCCTGAAATACACGCACACGCTCCCCCAGGCCAGGTCGCGTGTGAAACTTCTCGCGCACGCGTGTTCCCGACACCCGTAATACACGTTCCCCGCTTTGTGTTTGCTGTTTGCCAGTCCGGTAAACTGGTGCAGGGTTGGCGCAGCCCTTTGCGATGGTTTTGCGATCTTGGTGGCTTTTCCTTGCGCGAGGGCGTTCTTGGGGGCGTAACTGGCGCTGCTGCAGGGTCGCTGTGCCGCTCTGCGCCACGTCTGCTTTTGGAGGTGGGAATCCATGAATACGCTGTGCGTGGAAATTGATTTTATCGCACGCGGCTGGCGCAGACATTCGCACGGGCACGCTATGCGCCAGCCGCGTGTGACACTTTTGAGAGGAATTACATGAATCGGCCTGACAGTCATTTCAAATCAGCACCTTTATTCCTTCATTACCGCAAAGCAGTCTCAACCTTTCTGCTATGGGTGTCACTTCCCCACCCCAGGAGAGAGTGTATTTATTCAACTGTAGAATAATGCTTGGTTTAAAAACACATTATGAATTTGGAACATATAACAATTTAGTTTGGGATAAACCACATTTTATTTTGAAAGGCAGAGTTTGGAAGATGCAGAGGGTTTTTCGTTTCTGACAATTTCACATTCAAAAGGAAGGCAGGGTGTTGGGATTTTAGTTTTTGGACCAGGTGACCCCTTTGTAAACTGACACAGTCTGGGGAAAGGGTAAAAGTAGGGAATTTCACTTTTAGGGAAGGAGACCCCTTTCCTTAAAGGAAGTCTGGGGTTGAACGGAAAAATAGGGTTACCAAATTACTTTTTAGAACCACAGTACTTTAACGTACACTGGGAATGAGACTTGTTAATTTCGAATTTTAACAAGAATCATTCTGTGATCTTTCTATAGGGGAATTAAGTGAGTTATGTTTAATTAAATATGCTCAGGGTCTATACAGTTTTGCCCCACCCACAATTAAGTGAAAGTAGTAGGGCAGCCAGTTCCCCCACACATTCAGCAAGATTAGGATCTGTTCTACTTACATGGAAACATCTGTTCTCATCACAGACAGCCGGGCAGGTATTAGGACCCTGTTTTTTGAACAGGTAGGCAGCTCGCACCTCAGGCCTATATTCACAGCAAGGTACCAACAGCCACAGGCCTCTCTTAGATGGCTATTCCCAGAATATTCTAAGTGAAATTCTCCACCCAAAGAGTTCAGCAAACTCCAGCAAGGGTGCACGTGTTTGTTTCTGTCTTTAGCCCCGCGAGTCATAGGAAGTCAACCATATATTGGATTTATGACACCATCCTAATTATGAATCTTCCCACTCATTGGATTGGACAGTTATTTTCCTCTCCCTCCCAAAGTCTGGCTTCTGACAGCCGATAGGGCAATGGGTTTACGAGGTCCAGATCATGGATAATGAGGAGAGGAGAGAAATAGATCAATTTAAAATTACATTTAAAGTAGCATGTTTGTCTCTCAGAAAGATACGTCTTTCAATTTATGGAAAACCACCATAATATATATATTTTCAGATTCATCAATTTATGCCGGACCTGGGAACACTAGCTTGATCATGGCATGACCTTCCTGGGGGCAAGCATTGATTTGTTGTGGTTTATTCATAAACCAAAATAGCTATGAATATGAAACTTCACCCAACACATATGAATTTGACTTTCAATCATTTCACTGACTTTCAGATTTCTATCCTTTACAGGAATTCAACAATCAAATTATTCTCTTTGGTTCCAATTCCACACCTTCCAGAAAGCTTTTTGTGATCTTCAAAATGAGGTCTGGATGAGCTCAGGGCACCTCACGGTTCTCTGTTTATTAATGAAAAATGAGTCCAATGTTAGTCACTAGCAATACCTTAATTATGAAAATCATCATTTCACATGCAACAAGCTCAGTTAGTTTCATTTCTGAAATGTCACATGACATGGGTCTGTTTTTGGCTCAATGTTAATCCAGCCCTGCCATTAAGTGCCTTAAAAGGTCTCTGTTTGAAGCTAAACACAGTTTATGGTGCCATAAAACAGTTGGAGATGTCTTGCTTGTATTTTGCTACCTGGCTCCACTGCTAAAATGGTCTACAAATGCTGTATTTCTTTTCATTTAACTGAAAACAGAGCACATTCCTAATATGCCTGAGCTAAAGGTCTCCAGTGGTCATACAAAGATAACCCAGTCCATCTCACAGTCCAGTGGAGAAGCTGCAAAGCAAAGCAACATGTACAATTCTGAAAGAAGTGGCTTTTTAAATCACTAACATTATTGTCCATGTAACCTTTCTAACCTTTCTATACATTTTATCTTAGTTCCTTTGTCCACGTGTAACTATTTCTTAAATCTGGCAGCTGAAAGAACAAAGCTGTTCTGAATGATTCACCAATGCATTTTTGTTTAGTGTGTTCAGTGACCACTTTAAAACAAAGTAGGCCTTTCCATTTTACATAATGTCACTACGCATGGTGTAAGGTAGGTGTTTTATTTTTTTCAAATGAAATGGGTTGCTTGACTGTTTTTCCATCTATGCAGAGTTCCTTTTTATTTCCCAGAAACACATGAATTCAATGTATCTTTTCCCTTGTGTACTGCTGCAATTTTGAATCTCAATCATACCGTGCCTTTTCCATTTTACATGAAGTCAGCATTTCCAGAAACACATGACTTGGGTGTCCATTGTGCTCATTTAGTGATGTGCCTTTCCATTTCTTTCACAATTCCTCTTTTTTATCATTTTCACACTTTTGCATGCACTAGGCCTCAGTTATATATTATGAGGTTGGAGCTGGCTTGTACATTCCAGTGTATGCCTTTTACATCACCCAGTTTAAATCTTGTAGGTTAGGCCTTGTGCGGTCTATTGTTTCATGGTGTTCTGGGGCTGAATTTGTACCCCACACAGGAGGTAGGAGGTATAGCATACCAAATCCCTTGAAATTAAGTGACAAAACATTAGTTAAGGGACAGTTGAGGTGAATAACTTCAGTTCAACAAAACCCTTACAATTCAGTAGAAAACAACTTTAGTTAAAGCGCTGTTAAGAAGAAATAACCTGATGCAACGAAACCCTTGAAATTCACTGAAATGACATTAGGGTGCTGATTTAATGCCACAAAACCCTTGAAATTTGGCAGGTGCTGGAAGCTGCTCCATCTAACTAAGAGGTCTATGTTGCTCAATCTGTAAGCACCCTCATGACATAACAAATTACTTGAGTAATGATATCTCATATCACATCACTTATGACATCATGAGTGATATCACTGGTACAGCAGATCACAGGTGCAAGAAAGAGAGATGCAACATTTAAAGAGCGTGCTTCTGCATAAGTGTTGTCATATATGATATCATCAGCAATGTATTTTGTGATGTGATGAAGGTGCTTATGGGCTGCACAATTGGGGCATCACAGTTAAGATGGCATACATTCTAGCAGCTGACAAATTTCAATGGTTTGGTGGCATTAAAACAGACCCTAATGGAGTGACCAATGTTGTGTGTTGTTTTTGTCCCGTTTTCCTTTTTTTTATCCTGATGTATTTTAAAAGAGTACAATATGAGTATGCCAGACTATCCTTTTTGGGATGATGACCTTCTGACAAAAAGTAATATTTAAGTTTATTCTAGGTTTTGGTAATGTGCTTTGTGCAACAAGACAAGTGTAACATTCTTCTTCTAACTACAATGTATATTAATGTGATCACCGGGTGAAGATTGTACAATTTGAAAAGAGTCAGTTTAGAATGTCAGTATGATTATATTTCATTCTTTATTTCTTAGCTTCTTTTGCAGAAAAAAGAAAACAGCACCGTCCTTTCAAAATATCAGTGTTTTCCTGCTGGTAGCTCTCCTATCTGCAACAGATGGAGTGACCATAGCAAGCAGGGAACTGACAATCCAAATCCTGCATGAGAGAGTGAAAGAGGGGGGCAGAGAGAGAGAGAGAGAGAGAGAGAGAGAGACAGAGAGACAGAGAGAGAGAGAGAGAGAGAGAGAGAGAGAGAGATAGAGAGAGAGAGAGAGAGATTCTCAAAGCTTTTATTTGGCACAAGTGATGAGATGGATGAGCCCAATTCAGAAACGGTATTGAGGATGTCCATTAATAATACACAGATTACACTGCCCTGTTCACTAGTCTTTGTGTCATGGAGTAAATGAGAGGGTGTTTCAGCGCAAACAACAGAATATCTCATAAATTGGAAGCGCTTTAAAATGCAGAGAAAACAAAGACATTCTCATCCATATACTTATAACAGGTGTAGGCAGATGCACAAGGCCTGACATGGGGATGTGCAATGTATGACAGGATAATTCCTGTCCCTGTCATTTATTTTGTTTTAATTGAATCGGTACGAATCACTGCTGTTCTGCATACCTTTGAGATCGTTGTTTTTTAAATCTTTCTTGAGCTTTTCACATCAGCAGGTCCTTTAATTCATGTTATTGTGAAATGTTCTCCTAGCACCCTCTTGAGTACTGGGAACTTATAATTCATTGGAGTCAAAGTCACATTTCAGGCACTTGTAATCATCTCTTTCTAATCGTAGCGATTCAGAGAGTGGTCAATATAATATTAAAGAATTATCTCAACAAATTGATTATTCCTGGTCTAAGTATCATTCTTGAGGGGGAGCTACAGTTTTCCTTGAGTTGTCTGGCCGTTTCCAGCCTTTATTTAAAGATGTAATGTTTGTGGTGAAAGTGTATTGTAGAGTCAGTTTTATTCATTGTCTTCAGGATTTAAGGCCTTTGAGGCCATTGGTCACATACAACTCTTTGGAGGAACATTGTTTATTTTTTTTTCATTTGTGAGCCAATGGAGTGTTAGTGCTAGTGTGATGTGA
The DNA here is from genome assembly GCF_040938575.1 of Ambystoma mexicanum. Lineage (NCBI taxonomy): Eukaryota > Metazoa > Chordata > Amphibia > Caudata > Ambystomatidae > Ambystoma > Ambystoma mexicanum. The sequence goes on from NC_090922.1 coordinate 1,401,963,016, forward strand.
TCTTAAATTTTTAGCACCTTTGTCAGTCATATTGTCTGATTTTCTACCAGTTATCTAGTTTACTCATTTCTTCTTCAGCTGTATATTATATTCTCTAGTACAACTATCAGAGAACATGCCTAATCTTTTTCTTTTTTTATTTACATTTTCAAATAGAATACCGATCATTAAATGTTGTGATGTCTTGAAAAAGCATACATTATGAAACACTTGTCAGCATTAAACTAAGCTAATAATATTGAAGAACAAACAAATGCATTTCTTCATTTGGAAACAAAAATATCTATTGAATTTACCTCATGGTTATCAATATTTCCAATAAAATTGGAGTCGACCAAATGATTAACAGAGAAATTTGACTGCCTGCATGGATATCTAAATCCTGAAAAGCTGATCTGTGTATGTATTCCAGCATCATTTGTGATAAGCCTCATTTGAAAAGCGGATCATTCTTTACCATTCCCATATTTCACATGCCAATGTTTGGCAGCTGCCCATCCACCTAATCTGACCCCTCTTCCACAATACATGTTGCTTCATATTTTTAACCTCAGTCTGATCCAGTTGTGTCAGGAACCCGATCCGTTCAATGTTAAGGAAATGTTTCCATGACATGTGGCCCAGGATGTGGAACAGCTAAAAGACATGTTGCCCTTGTAAACGTGTGCAACCCGTTGTGCACTTAAATTAAAGGGGCCTTTACATTGTTTTGCTACAAAAGTGTTTTTATCTACTTTTAGTTCTCCAGGCATGTGCTGTTTTCAACAGAAAGGTTTTGGCCCTGTGTCTTCATGCATGTAATATCGGGACTCTCAAAGAGTGGGGTCCGACATATCTTCCCGATAGTTACTCTCTTTCTGTGATCATCTATGCAAGTCCCACTACACCTTTCTAGCCATATTCTTAATCCTTTAGACACTTAATCCGCTGACTAAATTTCTAGAAACCACCCGTGGCCCAATCAACTCGAAGTTTTGGTGATTGCCAAATACATTGGGCCTCATTACACGGAAGGCGGTGAACCATGGCGCTTTTAGCGTCATGGTTCATGCCGGTAAAATACCGGCACCGCCTTGGTGGAAAGGGGAATTACCGCCCCATTCCAAGGTTGGCGGGGCGGTAATTCCCCCTTCCACCATTGCCCTTCCCCATTCCCATTTTTGCACCATAGGGCTCTATGGGAATGGGGAAGGCGCTAATTACGGTACCGCAAATTGCGGTACCGTAATTAGCTCCACTGGTCCCATTGCGGGTTGGTTTTTAACGCCTGCAAAAAGCAGGCGTTAAATTCCCCAACCCGCAAAAGGGACCTCGTAGTAAGGCGGTAAGGATTTATCGGTACCGGTAAAATACTGGTACTGGTAAACCCTTACCGCCTACCGTGTAATGAGGCCCATTGAGACCCTAAAACTGTATAAACACTTCGAACAACTGCAAGCATAGACTCAACTATTATCTGGTTTGGGATGCAGTGACAAAAAAGACACAGAGAACCTGCATGGGATAGCATTGTGGGCCTCATTACTAGTCCAGCTATGCAGTGAAAAGTGGCAGTGAATTGGCAGTAATGGATTTCCTACCACTTTCCTGCCACTTTATGACACCTCCAAATTATGAGTTTGGATGTACAGATTAGGACAGACCCCCAGCCATAAACCTCCAGCATATGGCTGGAGGTTGGTTTCCGCATTACTGCCCACAAATGGAGGAATTATTGTGGGCAATAACCACTTGCAATAATTCCTCAAAATCCCAATGGAATCTTATGGAGCTCAGGAATGGGGATTGACACTGCCCTTCCACCACCCATAATCAAGTCACGATTATGATTGGCATAAATAATAAATAATGTTTCAGTATTTCCCCAGAAAATACAGCCATACCCATAATGAGACCATGGGCCTCATTACACGGATGGCGGTGGACCAAGGTGCTGTAAGCACCTTGGTCCATGCCGGTAAAATACCGGCACCGCCTTGGTGGAAAGGGGAATTACCGCCCTATTCCAAGGTTAGTGGGGCGGTAATTCCCCCTTCCGCCATTGCCCTTCCCCATTCCCATTTTTGCCCCATAGGGCTCTATGGGAATGGGGAAGGTGCTAATTACGGTACCGCAAATTGCGGTACCGTAATTAGCTCCCTGGTCCCTTTGCGGGTTGGTTTTTAACGCCTGCAAAAAGCAGGCGTTAAATTCCCCAACCCGCAAAGGGACCTCGTAGTAAGGCGGTAAGGGTTTACTGGTACCGGTAAAATACCGTTACCGGTAAACCCTTACCGCCTACCGTGTAATGAGGCCCTATGAATGCTTTGGGTTCTCTCTTCCTAGACATTGGGCATCTGCTCTGATACTAGTGCATTAGCCAAGAGTTATTTATAATTTCTCTGGCTAGTTTTATCAACAGATATTTAAGTGCTGTATTTTTCCCAAAGGCAACCATCAAATCGTCAATAACTCCCATTACTTCTTAAATTGAAATAAGGGAGTTGATTACTCCAGGAATTGTTTCATGGTTTGGGGACCCAAGCATTGGAACACAATATCCTCCTCATCTGGTCAGACTCTAATCATCAACTGTTTAAGGCTCTCCTTAATTGTCTATGTTTCACATGATAGGTTTTATGGCATGTGGCTTGAGGCTTCTCCAAATTATGATCAGGACCAAGAGGTGATCCAGTTTGCGTGTGGACTATAAAACTGATCCTGCTGACTCATACACAAATTCCTCCATCTACTGACAACAAACACATTTCAAAGGTTTCATTTTTATACCTAGTCCAACCCTACCGGTGCTACCAGCGGGTTGCCACTGGTCCCGTAAATATTTACCGGCACCTGACTTCCTGGTGCCACCAGGAGAGTACAACCCCCCCGGTGGCCCAGAAAGTCAGGTGCCCGTAAAATGTAAGTCCCCATTCCTATAGAGTCCTATAGGTCAAAATCTGTATGTCGGATCTGCTGAGTCTAATGAAAGTGGTATATTTGTAGAGTGCACCTTCACCTTACAGGGGGTATCTTACTGCTTCGGACAGGCAACATATGTTTATTGTTTATCAACAAACTGGTACTTATTTTCTCGACTTCAGAAAGATGAAGGGCTGGGTTGACTTGCCAAGAGTGGGTGTGTTAGCACTGAACGAGAGAGCCACCTCTGAGGTTAAGAACATCAATGCTGTGATCCTGCACTACAGCTCTGTTAAGGGTGAAATAATCCTATTGTTTTAGAGTTTAATCTCGGCAGGTACACAAAATGTGCAGTAAACAAAGGATGTATTTTGAATTGAGCTTTGCTTGCCAAAGCGATTCATGGTAGAGGGTAACAGAATGGTCTGCTATTTGCTTTCAAATATTAATACAGTAAATGATTTATCATATGGTACTTAATTAAATGCCATATTCTCATATCTGTCATCTATTATTGACACTAATAGAATATGTCAGGTTATATAAAATGCTAGATAATAAAGCTTCCATGCCAGATTATCCATGACTGAATGCAGGTAAACGGATAACTAAGTCCAGGACGCTTTGTTATCTGGCCTTTTTACTTTGCCTGTTTACGAGTTCTATGAACACAGATAATTGGCATTCGCCTATACAGCATATTAGCGTATCCTACACTGTTAGGATCCCAATGATGGCACATAAGAAACCCTTTACTATACACAGAAGTCATTTGAGTTTTCCATCTCTGAGACCCTGCACGTGTGAAACCATAATTTCCTTCTCACAGATAAAGAGCTGAAAAAATAGTGGGGGTAATTCGTGGATTATTTACGACGAAAAAAGCGGGATTTGTACGCCATACTTCCCGTAAATCCCCATTTGTTAAACAGGGATTTGCGGGCAGAATGGCACACAAATCCTGTTTTTTTTGGCGCAAATATTGCATGAATTACCCCCAGTGTTTTTACCACAATGATAAAGACTGACAGAAGTTGGTTAAATTGAAAAGATGTTGTCATGTAAAAGATAACTGCAAGAAAACTAAGCAAAGGCCCTTAGCCTCCGAGCCCCTAATGATTTACCGGCGCCTGACTTGCCGGAATAACCGGGGCATTACCACCCTGGTGGTCCGGTAAGTCAGGCGCTGGTAAAATGTTGATCCCAATTCCCGTGGACTATCATAGGACTCCATGCGAATGGGGACCACGGAAGCACCAGCACCATTAATAACAGTGGAGGTGCTTCCTTGAAAGTCTGCTGGCGGGTGCCGTTCCGCCCACTAGGGTCAGACCTGGCAGGCGGAACAGCACCCACCTGCAGACTCGTAGTTTGCCGGTCCTGACACAACGGTGCCGGTAAGCTTACCAGCACTGTTGTTTCCGGACCGGTAAAGTTGTAATGAGGGCCATGACTCATTTAAAATCCACAAAATATTATTGAACATAGTGAATAAAAACTCAGTCAAGGATCCAGGATTGCACATCACAGTCCAGAAATGTGGAATAAAGTGTACCAAATCGAAGCAAGGTGATGGGCCAATTAGAATAATTATGGAACACTAGTGGTTAATGCTCAATAGCAGCCCCAAACCATCAACATCGGTAAAGATGCAAAGTATTGCAAATTATTCCTGTCCTCCCCCATTAAAAGAAAACATTATTTCAAACACTTGATGAAAAAATGAGTTTATATCATTTTGTGGTTGCAAATTTGCTACCACCACCTGGGCAGAGATCAGATGCTTGAGCGCACCCAGTAGGAACCAGCAACATACCTGTTGATGCACAAATAGAGGTATGTAGGGACCATTAAAACATTACAGGTTCACACACAGGCGTTTCATTACCGACTAAAGGAAGACGTATACTGAATACTTATACTGTAACACAGAATTCCATTGGCTTCCGAATCCCATGAGAGTGTGTGGCCCCTCTCCATACACATATGGGGTTAATACAGTTAATAGGTCTCAGAGTTACTATGGCTAAGCCTTACAAAGAAACACATGTGTAACGTGGACGCCTTACAAAGTTATAAGTAGGTCCACTGGCCACTTGGTCCCATGATAGTGTGCATTCCTCTATCCAAATATCTAGTTCCAAATGTAGTTTCGAGACGAGGTACAGGGTGAGAAGTTCTGTACTTACATGGTATGGTGCCGGTATAGTGCCTCTGCAGAGTACTTGCAAGTTAGCACAAAGGCACACAATTCCTGCTTACAGGATAGAGTCTTATAGCTAAGCTTCTATACCATCCTGCTGCCCAAGAACCTCTGAACAGTGCTGCAGGCCCTTGTGATCTCGCAAATTCGTAGGGGTAACTCCCTCCTCGCAGGGGTTCTGTCTGGCCAACTTGCCCCTCAAACAGGTCCACCACACAGTGATTCGCTTCATCACTGTCTCAATAAAATGTGACTACATCATCCACTTCTCGCGTTCCTTAGATGGGCTCCCCATCCTTACTACGATCTGATTTGAAAGAGCATGCCTTCCCTACAATGCAACCATCATGGATATGCCAACCTACCTGACATCCAAACTGAAACCTCTGGGTGGCACACCGTCTTCTTGCAGTAAGACCATAACCAGACTGAAACTTACTTTCTGGTCCACTGGAATGTCAACAAGTCTCTGTCAGTCTCGGAAAGAACTGAAGGCCTGGCTCATCCAACAACGCCTTGGTGTAAACAAGAGGCTGGCTACCTTGTGAACACCCCCATTGCCATATTGTACTGTGATAATTATTGCTAATGCTGACTTGATGACTTGTTATGTTCTCGCTAACAATTATTTTCTCTGTGACCAGTGAGCACTTCATTGCTCCTGAGCTAGGTTTGTGCTATGTAAATATATCTTAATTATATAATAATGAAAGGGTGCGCTGTGCTTCTTTGTAGAGCACAGGTGTGCAGGGTACACTTTTAAAAACAGGGTGCTTCTGGTGGAGGGCTCATGAAAGAAAGTGATCTTGACCTTTTTCCTCTGAGTTAAGCCGATCATCACCGCCTTAGCACACACTATGCTAAGAGGCATACAGTGTAAAGTGTAAGAAGATTCAATTCAACACTACAGCTAAGTCAATGCCTAGTCTGGGATACTGAATGGAAACCCTTATTGATATATCTTTATGTCCAGTTCATGAGTTCTGGATGACTACCCCTATATAACACCCCTCTCTTAGAATCCCCCTGACCCCACTGAGCCAAGAAGTAGTTCTGTTTTGCAAGTTTAAAAGGTTTATTTGAAAAAAAAATTAACAGTATATATATAGATCACACTTTTATAATGAATTAATAATTAATATCATACTTAAAACATGAGCAGTGATCAACAGTGAATAATGTCCTACTAGTAAACTGATTTGGTTACCCAGGAGTAGTATAAGGATGAGGTAGCACACTTGTGAATAGGAACAGAAGAATAAGGTGGTAGAGAATGCTTTATATAAGTTCAGATGGATGCAATGTTGAATGAAAATGCAGTACAGAAAATACTCAATATGATTTTCAACAAAAAAATGTAATCACTTTTCTCTGGCAATCCACTCCCCCCCCTATGCAATGTAAGGAAATGAAGAGTAGCACACAGTTCTCAGACATGCAATCAAATGTAATTCAGTTCACCCCAGCAAGCTTAGACTACGGATAGAAGTTGAAGCACAGGCCCACAATGATTTTATATGTGCTGGCAATGAAGTGAGGAATATGTGAGGAATATGCTGAAAATGGTTTTAATTCCCTTTAGGAGGTTCAGGGTGAGTGAAAGATACTTGGGATGAGCTCAGGCTCCCTTTAACAATGCTCTAGGAGTAACTAGCAGGTTAAACAAATTTTTGGCAAAGGAAAGCAAGGAAGCTGCTGTTTTCACACGTGGCTGGATTTTTAACCAAATCGCGAATCGCGGCAAAATTCGCGAATCACAATTACAGCAAAAGTATAAGGAGTAGCAAGTCGGTTCTAGGTTCGTTGAAAAGCTAAGATTCCAAGCTTTCAGAGGAAAGTTAAACCAAGTTTCTAGCCCAAGATATGAACGATTTTGTAAAGGTCGTTTTTCAAATTTAAAGTAACTCAAATTGACAGGTGACAGCTTTTAAAAATGACAGGTGACAGCTATGCGGCTGCAGAATTGACAAGTGACAGTTAGGAGGCAGTTCTACTTAGATTAAATAGATTGAATTATATCACTGGAAACTAAGAGATTTGGTTTCACACCGTCCTAGCTGTACTCACAATGTATTTGGAAGGTCTAGGTCTCACGGATCGGGTCAAGATGGCTTCGGTTCTGGTTTCGCCCCGGACGGTCTCTGCGCACAGCGTCTGGTCTCTGCTCTGCTGGTCTGGTCTGACACTGCTCCTGGCCCGTCTCCTGGATCTCTGGGTACAGCGTCTGTGCACAGCTCCTGGATCTTTCTGCACAGCTTTCTCTGGACACAGCGCTGATCTGCACGTCTCCTGGATGCTGCTACCGCTGTTAGGTTTGCTGGATGCTGAGGCCTGCTGAGAAGAGTTCTCAGTTTGTGGGTTTAGGCCCTTGCTTTGAGTTCTGAATCAAGTTCTTTGGAGTTTTAAAGTCTAAGTGTTGGATCTGGTATCTTCTGGATGTTGTGTGGTCTGGCAGAGCGCATTGCAGCAACTGGATTTGAATGTCTCTACCTGTCCCAGCAGTCTCTTTTTATGTGTTTTGAAAATGGGTGTGTGCCTGGGCCTAGCTAAGCCTGCCCCTCTCTACTTGTCATTGGCCCAATTCTCCCCTCTCCCATGATTGGGGGAAGGAAATGTGAGTCAGAGTGATGCTGTAGGTTTTATGGGTCAGAGGATCCTCCCCTGGTCAGTTTGCCCACAAATCCATATTTGATTCAAATACATATTGCACAGATATACAGTTGTTTAAAATGACATGCACCCATCACATATCACATGAGGTATACTCTGTTCAAACTCTGCTCTTCCTGGGGGCTTGCATTCAGAAATGGCAACATTTTGCGCTTTTTAACTGATTTTGCAATATCGGACATTAACCCAAATTTACACACATGTGCGCAAGGAGTATGGACATTAATTGATGAAGTGTCAGATTTTTAACATGCAGACATTTGGAGTGAGACCCTATTTTCCGCTAGCAACCCCCCAGATCATACCCCCAGGTCCTAAAACCTCTTAAAATGTGGGCAGAAAAATCACAAGAATTATGGTATCATTTAGATAATTTTGACAAGTCCGCACCATGAGTTATACATCTTTCTTAAAATCATATTCTGGCCAACAGGGGTGTGTCTTCCCAGGTCACATGGTGGAGAAACCAGTCTATCCACTTTCTTTAAGCTCAGCCTGTCCTCAGAGGGGCTGCCCCTCCCCGTTTCTGCCGAGAGGAAGCCACTTTACGACCTCCCCTATAAACCATCTGCCTGAGTCAAGGAAGGGCTTTGTTCAAAAGGAAGCCATTTACGACCACCCTAATAAACCATCTGCCTGGGCCCAGGACAGGCCTTTGTTCAACTCCCTGTAGCTGCTCCGCCCCTAATCTAATCAGAGAGGTGACAACTCCTTTTGGCAAGGGGAAGAGTGGCTGAGCAGATTTTAACTCCTGTGGCGGTAGATGTCAGGCAGAATTCAGTTTCATTAAGCCAGGTTTCAGATAAAATGTCACTTTTTGTCCCCCAGTTTAAATCACTTACGATTTTTACATACACATTAAATAATTACTTCCTTCAAGCCATTTCAGAATATAGTTTTACATTGTATCCACCTCTTAGCAAGTCTTTCCTTGGTCTGGTTTTGTTTCATTTATTCAGTTTTACACAAAAGTCTGGTGGTTTTAAAACGCCGGCTTTCTGATAGTGGTGAGTACTGGTAATGCAACCATTTTTGGGATTTAAGAAAATGAATTCCCCACAGTTCTAGGTGCTTTTGGCAATCAGCATTGCCATTCCCAATGGTTTCAGGCTACTGTGTGGGTAGCCCAATGGTGGTTTTAGGCAGTGCCCACCTGTGCTCACAACCTAGGCAAAAATGGGTGGCAGCCTATTCTTCATGCATTTCCCTGTGCATTTTCTGGGAAGTTCTGGCCATCATGATGTTTTCCATGCCAGTACTGCACAGTTTTCCTATTCGGGCGTACATGTGAGCTTTTTGGCCATCTTGGATTTTCTAAGCCCACAGCACCAAATGTCGCAGCATGATAGCTCAAACGTGGGTCAGGACACCCAACAAAGCCCCCCCACGCAACTGCACTTTGAATTTGAGTCGATGGGGAGTCGGGTGCACAGAATGTTTTGACCCACGCACTGGTATGTCCGCATAATCTTCTTCCAATTCTGCAAATGGCACAGTTCAGCATCTTTTCCTCCATCCGGTACTGATCGATCGGTTCTCCTCGCCGGTCCTGATGGGAATATTGGGCGGTACCCCGGGCCCCTTGGGTCTCTGCTCCCGGTCTCCGGATCGTCCTCCTTGGCCAGTCTCCAGGTTTTCTTTCTCCTAGGACGACAAAGGAAAAGCGGCAATACCTATTCATGGACATTTCTCCCCCACCATTGATATAGTGGGGTGGCATATATATTTTAGAACTCAATAGATATGAACATGCACATTTTTTTAAATTAAGCGACAGGAACACATAAACTTGAGAAACACAGAATTTGATAGGCTATATGTAGGATATTTTAGGGTTGGAATTGAATTACTCTGGAGCGGTACCCTCTGGGGTTACAGAGGACTCCTCCAGTTGCTGCAAAGTGTGCCTGGGATGGCAACACTTCAACTGGTTTATGTGGACCCACTTGTCTTCCCCCTCTGCCAAACCGCCTTTGGGGATGCAGATCTTGTAGGCCACAGGGGAGATCTTGTCTATAATTTCAAACGGTCCCTTCCATGTAGGCAAAAATTTTCGCTGTTTGGCCTGGTTCCTTAGGAAATTGTATAGATAGACACGATCCCCCACCTGATATTCCTTCCTGGAAGTTTTCAGGTCATAGTGGGTCTTCATACTCTCGGCTGATCTTTCTAGATTCCGCTGAGCATAGGCAAAAGCATGTTGAAGGTGTTTCCTTAAATTCTCCACATACTCATGAGTTGTGGAGGCATTTATCAAAGTTTGCTCTTGGGTTCTGTAGAGCAAATGCTGGGGAAGCACCATCTTGGGTCCAGTCATCAACTCAAATGGTGACATTTTGGTTGCAGATGAAGGGGTAGATCTGATGGCCATTAGGACCAGAGGTAATCGGATATCTCAACTTGGCCCAGAATCTGCCACAAACTTCTTTAATATGCTCACAATGGTTCGGTTATATCTCTCTACTGCCCCAGAAGAAGCTGGCCGGTAAGCAATATGTAACTTCCTTTGACCCCCAGCATCTCCCACATCTTTGTCATTACTTCACTGGTAAAGTGGCTACCTCTGTCTGACTCAATCCTTTGAGGTAGACCAAAACAGGAAAAGATGTGGTTAATCATCAGGGCAGCTGCTGTTTCTGCCTTGCAGTTTGGAGCTGGGAGACATTCCACCCACTTGGTAAACAAGCATGTCATGGTCAACATGTACTTGTTTCCTCTAGACGATCGGATTACAGGGCCTACAAAGTCGATTTGCAAATCTGACCCTGGCAGTGTCATCCCCCTCTTTTGGAGCGGCGCATGGTGCGTGAGGGATGATGGCTGAAATTGTGCACACACAAGACACCCCTTCAAATATTGGTCGAGGTCCTGCCCCATGTGTGGCCAGTATGCAACCTCTCTCAAGATTTCCAATGTTGTGTGAAACCCCCTATGACCGGCGGTGGCCGCATCATGGGCGTGACTTAACATCAGGCTTCGGAATGAGGTAGGAACCACCCACTGATCGTGGCCAGCTTTGGATTTCCTTACCAACAAACCGTCTTGGATCTGGAACATTTTTGGACATTTCATCAACACTCTTAGGTCCTCTTTCCCAATGTAATCGGTATCCGTCAGGGGAAAGTTCTCAGGGTCCTCAAGGTGTTGGTAAAACTTACCAATAATTGGATCCCCCTTCTGAGCTGTAATCAAATCAGCATCAGGGGTCTCCTTGCTCCATTGGGCAGTTGAAAGATCATTGTGAGCATTTGTCTGGGACCTAGTGATAGCAGTGACCTGGATTTACCCCAACAGGGACTCTATTTCGATTAGATCCCCTTGGATGACTCCGGTTTTGGCCAGCTGATCAGCTAAGTAATTTCCAGTTTTGTCTGGTCCCTCTACTTTGGAATGACCCTTGATCTTTTTCCAGTAGATGGTCATCCCATTCGATGTGACCAGATCATCAATGTTTTGGATTAACTTCCCATGTTTCAAGGGTTTGTTATTAGCACATAACATACCTCTGGTTTTCCAAATAACCAGGTGCTCCACGAACCCGTTCCGTACATAATCCGAATCTGTGATTATGACCAGTTCGTGGAGTTGATGCTGGACAGCAGTGAGGATGGACTGATGCACAGCCATCAATTCTGCCACCTGACTACTTTGGGGACCAATTTTGTATCCAGCGGAGGGTTCTGGGAACTCCTTCACCCATGCATTCCCTACGCCAGCCACCAGTTCTTTCTCCCCGTCGTTGTCAACATGGTAAGAGCATCCATCCACATAGACAGTGGGCATTCCCTCACACTTGTCTTCTTCAAAGACTTTGTGTTGGGAATTAAGGTATGCCTCCATGTTGTCCTTGATTTTTAGACTTTCGTCCTCGAGACAGTTTTCTCTGGCACAATCATGCAAGTCAGCCAGACCTTGCGCGAGGGGACTCTTCTTGTTTTGGCCATATCTGACCTCCACAGGAAAGCCTTGCATTGACAGAATCCAGGAAGTAATTCGGGAATTACTCACATTTCCGGCCCGGATTCTGTCACTTTGGAGATATTGCAGAGGCTGGTGTGGAGTCTCCACTATGATGTGTTCCCCCTGGATAAACGGGCGGTAATTCTTCAATGCCCACACCGTTGCCAGGAGTGCCTTCTCACAATCGTTGAATTTTTCCTCCACAGAGGATAAAGTTTTGCTCGCATAGGAGATTACTTTATTGACCTTGTCATGCTTTTGGTATAATACTGCCGTCAAGCACGTATTAGAGAACCCCGTCTCCAGGAAGAACTCCTTGTTTCTGACAGGGTAAGCTAGGCAAGGAGCTTGTGAGAGGCTTCTTTTGAGTTGTCTTACTGCCTCGGCTTGCTCTGGACCCCATTCCCACTTGCCCCCCCCTTCAGGAGATGAATCAGGGGTCAGGTGATCTCTGCGTAGCCCTCAATGAACTTTCTGCTGTCAGTCCAAGGAGGCTCCTTAGTTCCCGCAGAGTTGTGGGGTCTTTCAGTTTCTGAAGTGCTTCCACTTTCTTTTCCTGGGGACAGAGACCCTGAGGGGTAATCTCATTCCCCAAGAAATTTACACGGGTTCTACACCACTGTGCTTTCTGAAAGGAAAGTTTTGCTCCGGCGGCCCTCAACTGGGTCAGAACATAACGGATCTCCTTTATGTGTTCCTCCACAGATGAACTTTTGATGAGGACATCATCTACATAAGCCAGGTTACCCCTTGCACCCAGGTCGGGCATGGCCTTGTGTAGGAAAATGTTGAATTCATTGCCGGAGTTGAGGTATCCAAAGGGAGTCCGGGTCCATGTGTACTGCTGGCCCCCAAAGGTAAAAGCCAGTTTGTATTGGTCCTCCCTACTGACAGGCACGGTCCAGTATCCATTGGTCAGGTCTATTGCAGTGAATACCTGTGACCCCTGGATCTGGGCCAGCCCTTGGTCAATGTAGGGCAGAGGCCATCGGGAAGTATGGACCCATTTGTTGAGCTCCCTAAGGTCGGCGCAGAGTCTCCACTAGCCGTTTGGCTTCAATATTCCCAGCACCGGATTATTGAAAGTGCTGTGGACTGGACGGATTATTCCCCGGAACTCCAGGTTCTTAATTATTTCAGTAAGGGACTCCATGGATGCGAGAGGCAAGCGATATTGCTTCACAAACACTGGAGTCATTGCAGGGTCCGTGGGGATTGTTGTTGTGTGGATGTCGGTGCGGCCACAGTCATATGAGTCTACCGCAAAGAGATCTTGGAAATCTAAGAAAACTTGTTTCAACTTTTGCTTTTGTTCCAGAGTCACACAGGCATCAGCTAGGTGACTCTCTCTTCCACCATCTGCCTGAAGCCTGGAAAGACTTCTGGTTTGGCTATCTCAGCGGCCTCCTCCAGCTGGGTGGAGAAGTCCCTGGTCAGAGTGCTGATTTGGACCGGAGGCTTCAGATGGGAAAGGCAGCCCTCATGAACCTGGAAAATCACCTCATCCCTCCTGAAGTCACAAGTCACATCTTCCTTACCATAAGGGCAAGAAGTGTACACCAGGAAGTTCCCCCCATGCCGGGTGAAAATCCTGTCTGGTGTTGTATTGTCCTCACTGTCACTGCCAAAACAGTCCTTGGGGATTGGTCCTAACAGTTCATTTCCTAAATCAATGGAAAAATGTCGGTCATCAACCGCCATTCCAATAATGGTGCCTACGGCTAGAGTAATACTCTTTAAGTCGCTGTTATCCACCTCTATAAGAATGGTGTCATGTTCTATGTTGACTAATGGAGTTGGGTTTACCCCCAACCCTTGCTGTTGGAGAGAAGCATTTAGATGTATGTAAGTATCAGGGTTTTTCAAATGTTGTCCTCTTTTAACTTTCACTTCCAGGGAGAATTGTCGGGTCCTTTCTGGGATGGTGACTTCCTCTTTAATCTGAATTTCAACTGCATAAGGTAGCAATTGAGCAGACCTAAATGCTTTTTCTGGATCATCAAAGCCCATGGGATTATCCGCTAATCGGGACCAAGCTTTGAAGTTTATTAGGTCCAAACTAATGGCAAAGCGATTGAGAATGTCACTGCCTAAGTAAAAGGCAGCAGTGACGTCTCGCACGACCCAACAATTATGGACTATGCTCTTGTTGCCAATGGAGATTTTGAGCATACACCTGCTTGGCAGGAGCTGTTTGGAATTAGGGGCTTCCAGGTTCATTTCCCATTTGTCTATCAGTTTGAATGTGGGAATGGCTGGATCTTTTGGGAGTTGGCGGAACATGGCTTCGCTGATGAAGCTCTTACCGTTGTTCACGCACACTCGAGCGAGAACAGAGTCCTTCCCATCATTTAACTGAACAGGGATGAACAACTGCTCTCCAATTTGCTGAATATCAGCCAGGCTCTGAGCTGATTTCACATCTCTATGGACTATAGGAGTTGGAGTTTCTGATTGTGGATTAGTAAAGAATTTCAGGGTGTTTCCTTCCAGTGTGGAATACCACCTTAAACTGGAAGAAAGGTTGATTTTCAGTAATAGAGAGGACCCCCCATCACCAGTCTGTTGTCCTACTGCTATTACTGTCACGTCTGGAGTTTGGTTGTTCTGGAAGTGAAATTCTACTTGGTCAGATTTTTGTTCAACCATGTGGCAGGTGCCGTTTAAACTAACATGGTTGACACTCTGTTTTAATTTTATTGGTCGGCTAGTCTGGGTCCAGAGGACCTTGTTTACACAATCTATTAGGGGTGACAACCTTCTCAGGAGGTCATTCCCTAGTAAACAATGGGTGCCCTCTGGAGTCACTACTATGACCGGGTGTTTCACCTTGTGTCGCCCAATTTTGATGTCCAGGTCTGCAGTCCCCTCAACGGGAATTTCCTTCCCGTCACAGTTCTGCAGTTGTCCAGGAAGAGAGGTGAGAGGAATACGGTAATTCTCCCCCCATCCTGCATTTAGTTCATCAAAGGCCCTTTTGGACAGAAGGGTAGCTTGGGATCCAGTGTCCACCAGTGCCAAAATTGTACCCTGCCCCTGTACTTGTACCGGGGCATAGTATCTTCCCTCCTTCTCCTCAAGGGGGCACAGATAATGCACATTTTTGGACAACTGGCGGGCTAACTTTCTGGTTTTGGACATTGCTAGAGAAGAGATTTGGGCAGAATTCTGTGGAGAGTCTTGGGAATCTGAAAGAAAAAGTTGGCAACTGGAGATCAGAGCCGTTGTGGGTTCCCCTGGTTCCGGTTCTGGGCCGCCCCCCCCTTTTTGGAGGCAGACACCAGGATGGTTTTGAACCAGGGGATTTCGGTATTGTCGGTTCTGGGATGAGATGATGGGCGGCGGTAGCTCAGTCTCCATATCTCCCCAGTCTGGATTGGAATCCCTTGGGACCCATTTTTCTTTGGGAGGAGTTCCCCCATCTCTGAAGGAGAAGATCCTTTTCCCAGGATCTTCTGAGGATCCCTCTCCCTCAAATTGGAAGACCTGTACTTCCTCCACAAAGTGGGTCTGTTTGGGTCCTTTGTTTCTCCTATCCCCCCTCTGCTCCTTGGGAGGCAGGCATTCAGGGGCAGGAGATTTTGTTTCCGGTTCCTGGTTTTCCAGGGGCTGTTTACAAGTTGGGAAGGAAGCTTCCTCCAAGGCTTTACACATCCCTTCCCCTTGTGCCTCCTCCCCGGGAACCGGTGGGCTATCGGGGTGCTGCCCCCATCATTGTTCTGGAGCACCAGGCCCAGAGTTTGGGGCATTCTGCGGTGGCATGCTCATCTGAGGGTTCTGTTGAGCCCTCAGTATGTGACCCAGATCCCGTGCCATATTTTGGACCTGGCGCTCAAGTTGTGAAACCCGCTCAGGCTGATACGGGGCTCTATTTTCTCCCCTGGGCTGATCCCGGGAAGGGTAGCTATCCCTTCTCTGGTAGTACCCCTGGTTGGGAAGAATTTGGTACCCCTCCACCCTTGGCCTCCCCTCTCCCGGATTAGGTTGTCTGGGCTCAGGGAAGTGGGGAAAGAAGGATGGATGATTTTGGGGCTGGAGATTGGGTGGATACCTGGGGAAAAAGTTCTGCCCAGGATTTGGAGAATTTCTGCCCTCCTGTGGGAAGTTGGGAGGGAAGTTCCCTGGGTTAGGTGCTTGGCTGGATCCCCCCCCCTTGGGCTGGAGGAGTCCACACATAACCCAGGATTGGTCGGTTTCCCTTATAGCGGGGACTTACATAGTCAGGGGAGCGGGGGACCCCATTTGTGGGACTACCTCCTCGACTCCCTGTCTGTGACTGGCCCGAGGGCCTTCTGGGCTGTGAATTATTTGGTGCAGGCAGGTTTTTAGGCCCCCCCATCTCCAAATGTAAAACGGGGGCAACCTTTACCTCTGCCACCTTGGCAGCAGCAGGGGTGCTGCTGGTTTTGGCGTTTTTTGGCGCGTTATTTTTATTTTCGATAGGCTTCTGCACCTCATATATCCAGGTAGCCTGTTCAATGACCCAGTCTAAAGATCTTTTCTCATGAAAATCTCTCACAAGCTGAGTCATTATATATTTAGGGAGAGCATGGAAAAATGTATTGACAAACTCTTTGCTGTCTGTGCGCACCCTTCTGGTGGTCTGCGCAAAAGCACGCTTTAGTTCTTGCACAAACTCTTGTGGGGCCTGATCCTCCCCACATTGCAAATTGTAGGCTGCCTTGCGAGCCTCTTGAGGATTTCTGTGAACAGAAAAATGTTTCAAGATGGCCGCCTTATAGGTGGACCATCTTAAATGATTTTGGTCCTCCAGCCCCGCAAAGAAACTGGAGTATTCTGGGGAGAATGTCCATTTGACGTACTGGATGCAGCTACTGCTGTCCTTCAAATGGAAAGTCTCCATCATTTGCTCATAGAGCTCCAAGTGTTCCCAAACGGAATACTTGGCGTTCTTATGATAAGGCGTGATAACACTCCTTATTGCCTTTATTTGCTTCAATGGGTCCTTAAGCAAGGCCCTTTTTGCCTTATTGGGCTTTTTGGTTCGGGTAACCCTGGTCCATTCATCCTCTGACTCAGAGGCACTGCTCCCAGAGGTTCCTGTCTGATCTTCCAGGTTTTCCCGGATTCTGCGAGCCTGGGAATGGCTGGCAGAATGTGGGGACCTGGTCTCCTGTGTCCTGCGCTGTTCAGAGGAGTCTTCAGATTCCTCCTTGATGCCAGGATTTGATGGGTACCCCCCCACTGACCTAACTGGGCAGAGGTTTTCAGGATTCCCTTAATGGGCCTACTCTACTGGTGTTCCCCACTGAATTGCACTGTGCTTGGGTGCCCATACCCGGATGCCCGCCCCTCCATTCCTGGGAGGTACTGGCCTATGAGCCCCATGCTTCTAGCTGGATAGTAATCTGCCTTCCCCGTGGCCCTGGGCTCATGTGTGCAAGGGGACATGGGGGTGGCAGAGTCCAGGGACTGGGAGAGATGAAGGCCTCTGGTACTAGGGCTCCTGAGGTTATGCTCAGGAGTTTCTCTTTCCCAGCGAACCTCATCTCTATCCGCCCCTGCTTCCTGTTGCAATGCAAGAGACTGCGCTTTCAGTTCCTCAGTTAAGGCCTTACTAGACTCTATCAGTCTCTCCTGCCTGGCTACCTGTTGCTGGAGCCTATCATTGTGCTGACAGAGAGCCTAATTTTCTCTCTGTGCCTCCTGATTGGTCCTGGAGTACTGAGCCAGTCTCTGCTGCAGGAGGGTTACCTCCTCAGTCCCATCCCTACTGGCCTGCTCCTTTCTTGCCAGAGCCTCCTCCACCCTCCTGGTGTGCTCTAACAAGTTCTGGTGTTCTTTTTGGAGGTCACGCAGTCCCTGGAGGGCCAGGTGACTTTCTTCCATTTTCCTTTTTAAGTGGCAGACTTCCTGGCCTAAGGTATCCCTTTCCTGACTAAGAGCGTGCATCTGTGCCGCCAGGTCGTCCCTTTGCCTTTGGAAGGCGCCAGCTTTCTGGCGCTCCTGGTCAAACTCTGCCTGGGTATCCAGATCTTTCAAAATCAGTTTATTGCTCTCTGCCTTCTCCCTATCTAGGTGGCTTTGCAGGGTGACTACCTGCTCGGCACATGCCCTGTTGAAGTCCAGTTGTTGCTCCAGCTTTTTCTGGCTCTGCAGTAGGGAGTCCAAACCTTCTTGGTACTACTTTTGCGAGGCCAGAAATCTGGTATCCTGGTCAGCCTTTTCCTGTTGCAGGATGTCCATATCCTCTTTTATTTTAATGATATACTGCCTATTATCATTTTCTAACTCCTGGCTCCTCTGCAGCCTCTGCTCAGAAGAGACCGGGTCAGGTTGTCGCCTATTTGCCAGATCTTGGCTTTCAGTATATTTATCCTGCATGTCTCCCATAGGTACAGGTATGCCGCTATCCTGGCAATCTTATTGTGTTCATCTTTGGCTTTAGGAGCCATATATAGTTCACTCAGGGTCACATGTAATGGACCCTGATCTCTCCATATGTCTGACACTGTTTCAGTGACCTGTTGCGCGATGGCCTGCAACCAGACCGTTTGGTCCTGGTGAGTCCACTCACCTCTCACAAATAGCTTATGTAAGAGGTGCTCCCTCGCTATTTTCATGTCTACCAAGGTCGTCATTCTAGAGATTGATCTCTGTCCTGACTTACAGAAATTAGTATTTTATTTTTGCAAAACAGACCTTTTCCTTAGAGTGTCCCTTTGAAGAGTACTTTACAGCGTAAAACAGCGTGGTGATCCGACCGGATGTATGTATCCCGTCAGTTAGCACACTGTATTAAGCTGCACAAGTGATAGATCTAACCCAGATGTCCGGTTCGAGCCCCCACTTTGTAAGAAGATTCAATTCAACACTACAGCTAAGTCAATGCCTAGTCTGGGATACTGAATGGAAACCCTTATTGATATATCTTTATGTCCAGTTCATGAGTTCTGGATGACTACCCCTATATAACACCCCTCTCTTAGAATCCCCCTGACCCCACTGAGCCAAGAAGTAGTCCGGTTTTGCAAGTTTAAAAGGTTTATTTGAAGAAATAATTAACAGTATATATATATATCACACTTTTATAATGAATTAATAATTAATATCACACTTAAAACATGAGCAGTGATCAACAGTGAATAATGTCCTACTAGTAAACTGATTTGGTTACCCAGGAGTAGTATAAGGATGAGGTAGCACACTTGTGAATAGGAACAGAAGAATAAGGTGGTAGAGAATGCTTTATATAAGTTCAGATGGATGCAATGTTGAATGAAAATGCAGTACAGAAAATACTCAATATGATTTCAACAAAACAATGTAATCACTTTTCTCTGGCAATCCACTTCCCCCCCTTATGCAATGTAAGGAAATGAAGAGTAGCACACAGTTCTCAGACATGCAATCAAATGTAATTCAGTTCACCCCAGCAAGCTTAGACTACGGTTAGAAGTTGAAACACAGGCCCAAAATGCTTTTATATGTGCTGGCAATGAAGTGAGGAATATGCTGAAAATGGTTTTAATTCCCTTTAGGAGGTTCAGGGTGATTGAAAGATACTTGGGATGAGCTCAGGCTCCCTTTAACAATGCTCTAGGAGTAACTAGCAGGTTAAACGAATTTTTGGCAAAGGAAAGCAAGGAAGCTGCTGTTTTCACACGTGGCTGGATTTTTAACCAAATCGCGAATCGTGGCAAAATTCGCGAATGCGTGAATCACGATTACGGCAAAAGTATAAGGAGTAGCAAGTCGGTTCTAGGTTCGTTTAAACGCTAAGATCCGAAGCTTTCAGAGGAAAGTTAAACCAGGTTTCTAGCCCAAACGATTCCCAAGATATGAACAATTTTGTAAAGGTCGTTTTTCGAATTTAAAGTAACTCAAATTGACAGGTGACAGCTTTTAAAAATGACAGGTGACAGCTATGCGACTGCAGAATTGACAAGTGACAGTTAGGAGGCAGTTCTACTTAGATTAAATAGATTGAATTATATCACTGTAAACTAAGAGATTTGGTTTCACACCGTCCTAGCTGTACTCACAATGTATTTGGAAGGTCTAGGTCCCACGGATCGGGTCAGGATGGCTTTGGTTCTGGTTTCGCCCTGGACGGTCTCTGCGCACAGCGTATGGTCTCTGCTCTGCTGGTCTGGTCTGACACTTCTCCTGGCTCGGCTCCTGGATCTCTGGGTACAGCGTCTGTGCACAGCTCCTGGATCTTTCTGCACCGCTTTCTCTGGACACAGCGCTGATCTGCACGGCTCCTGGATGCTGCTACCGCTGTTAGGTTTGCTGGATGCTGAGGCCTGCTGATAAGAGTTCTCAGTTTGTGGGTTTAGGACCTTGCTTTGAGTTCTGAATCAAGTTCTTTGGAGTTTTAAAGTCTAAGTGTTGGATCTGGTATCTTCTGGATGTTGTGTGGTCTGGCAGAGCGCGTTGCAGCAACTGGATTTGAATGTCTCTACCTGTCCCAGCAGTCTCTTTTTATGTGTTTTGAAAATGGGTGTGTGCCTGGGCCTAGCTAAGCCTGCCCCTCTCTACTTGTCATTAGCCCAATTCTCCCCTCTCCCATGATTTGGGGAAGGAAATGTGAGTCAGAGTGATGCTGCATTAACCCAAATTTACACACATGTGCGCAAGGAGTATGGACATTAATTGATGAAGTGTCAGATTTTTAACATGCAGACATTTGGAGTGAGACCCTATTTTCCGCTAGCAAACACCCAGATCATACCCCCAGGTCCTAAAACCTCTTAAAATGTGGGCAGAAAAATCACAAGAATTATGGTATCATTTAGATAATTTTGACAAGACCGCACATGAGTTATGCATCTTTCTTAAAATCATATTCTGGCCAGCAGGGGTGTGTCTTCCCAGGTCACATGGTGGAGAAACCAGTCTATCCACTTTCTTTAAGCTCAGCCTGTCCTCAGAGGGGCTGCCCCTCCCCGTTTCTGCCAAGAGGAAGCCACTTTACGACCTCCCCTATAAACCATCTGCCTGAGTCAAGGAAGGGCTTTGTTCAAAAGGTAGCCATTTATGACCACCCTAATAAACCACATGCCTGGGCCCAGGACAGGCCTTTGTTCAACTCCCTGTAGCTAATCTAATCAGAGAGGTGACAACTCCTTTTGGCAAGGGGAAGAGTGGCTGAGCAGGTTTTAACTCCTGTGGGGGTAGATGTCAGGCAGAATTCAGTTTCATTAAGAAAGGTTTCAGATAAAATGTCACTTTTTGTCCCCCAGTTTAAATCACTTACGATTTTTACATACACTTTAAATAATTACTTCCTTCAAGTCATTTCAGAATATAGTTTTACATTGTATCCACCTCTTAGCAAGTCTTTCCTTGGTCTGGTTTTGTTTCATTTATTCAGTTTTACACAAAAGTCTGGTGGTTTTAAAACGCCGGTTTTCTGATAGTGGTGAGTACTGGTAATGCAACCATTTTTGGGTTTTAAGAAAATGAATTCCCCACAGTTATAGGTTGCTTTTGGCAATCAGCATTGCCATTCCCAATGGTTTCAGGCTACTGTTGGGTAGCCCAATGGTGGTTTTAGGCAGTGCCCTCCTGTGCTCACAACATAGGCAAAAATGTGTGGCAGCCTATTCTTCATGCATTTTCTGGGAAGTTCTGGCCATCATGATGTTTTCCATGCCAGTACTGCACAGTTTTCCTATTCTGGCGTACATATGGGCTTTTTGGCCATCTTGGATTTTCTAAGCCCACAGCACCAAATGTTGCAGCATGATAGCTCAAACGTGGGTCAGGACACCCAACAAAAGGCACTCTCAAGACTTTGAGCACTATTATGCAATCCCCACAAACAGAGCGCAAACAAAGGAATCAATCACTGGAACCTATGTGATGAAAGCCAGTCCATTTGTAAGTCTGGCACATGCTTAAACTTAAAACAAAAATGTCCCATTTCCTTCTTAAGGACTTTCTGTGGGGCCCCACATTACCCAAAGAGTTATATCATGGGGCATGAGTCAGAATTGAGTGTGTCCCTCTGTGGGGTGCACATGATAGACTGTGCATAGATACCCTGCTTTAGAAAATGTACACGCTAACATAATTAAAAGTATGGCCTAGAGATAAGGTTAAAGACTTTTACATTGACTTTCCCAGAAATTCTATTTCTATTCACTTTTAATGGATGTGGATAAAATATGCACATAAAATGCTTTCCAGGGGCCCCTCCAAACTGGATGTTTGGGCAAAATGTGTTAAATGGTTCAAAAGTTATTAAGAAAACAAAAGAGTTATTTTCAGCTCTCTATTCATTTTCCCACAGAGAAAAAAGATGCTTCCATTGAAAACACAAAAGGCCTCATCACGAGTTGGGCGGTAGCCCCGGTGCTATTACCAACGGGGCTATTAGCGCTACCGCCAAACCCCCCGGCGCTATAAGCGCCGGATCACGGGTTTGGCGGAACGGTTGGTTCCCATTCCCCAGTGGGCCGATTCGGGAATTCCTTACTGGATTTCCCGTCTGCGGTAATAGCACCGAAAATCAGCAAATCTGTAGCAGATTTGCCCCCAGCTAAAAGCTGGGGGCAAATCATTCAAGCCTATTATGTGGTGGACCCTTAGATGCGGCGGTAATAGCGCTACCGCCACATTTAAGGGTTACCGCCAGACTTGTGATGAGGCCCAAAGTGTGAAAACCGCTTGATGGATTTGCACCAAATAAGAAAAAAGTTGGGCACAAAGTTTGTAGATTTGCCTTTTGTAAAGTGCAGCAGTTTTGAAATACTAAATCTAAGAAGGGGGTGCCCCCTGCTCTCATAAAATCTGTGCACATCTCCCATGATGCATTGCATCAATGAGGAGTTTCAGAAATGAAAAGCTGCTACTTATTTCCTCAATGCAAACGATTGCAGCGGGGAAACTAGCAGTGACATCTGAAGTGGGGAAAGTGGTGGTCTTATATTAGGGTACATGAGGTCTGGGAAAGAGGAATGTCTGTGTAGTGGGACAGTTGGGAGCTGGGGAGCCCAATTATTCCAGACTGTTTTCGTTTACCAGGGGATCCCACTGATTTCCGCACGATTTCAATGGAAAACTCGCAAGATGAGCTGGGAAAAAAATGGTTACACGAATAAGAGAATGGAGGGTAATAGGAGAGGGTGAAAGAGGATTTATACAAAGGGTGATTAGGAAGGAGGAAGAGGCAATGTATAGTTGCACTGGATATGGGAAAGACTTTTAAAGCAATTTTCCAAAATCCACTGTAGCCTGCCATCTTTATTCTATCATTGAGTGCTCTCATTTCCATTCATTTCATGGTACATTTATTTGATACCTCTATGCAGGAACTAAGGCAGGGTCAGACAAACTATGCTTAAAATGCTTAACCATGCAAGTGGCCCATCAACCTTAATAGAACTCCCATGGCTGGTGGGATTTGATAAATTTAATTGTGAGGAGCATATGGGCCTCAGGTGTAGGCCTCACCCACTGACCGTAGCCATGATTATTTAGCCTATGTGGTGCAACAGGGACAGTGTATATGGGCAAAGACCTTAGCCAGTGGGCCACACTCTTGCTGGCTATTTTTTGCAATGTGATCACTGGAAATGGGCGAAGGTCATGGCCAGTTAAATCTGGTTTCTTGCCAGGAAGTAGGGTGTGGGCCTCAGACTCATATAATAATTGGTGCTAAAAGGACAGTTGGCCATGGAGAAGAAATAGCATAGCATAAACCTTGCAATTCAGCGTAGAAACTTTAGTTAATATACAGTTCATTATCACATGACAACCCATGAAATTCAGCAGAGACCCCCTCTTACTCATCCCATAAACACATACATCATACCATAGCAGGGATTAAATATTACATATAAAAATTACATCATGAGGACAGCTCTGATTTAAGATGGTTTTCACTTCCCAGAACTGTTGAATTATGTATAATCATCTTTCCACCTGGTTTACTGCACAACACCTTCTCCTCTCCGACACATCCTACAAATCTTCCACTTGGCTCCGGAATTAACAATCCCTCAGCAAAATGTCTTCCTACATCAATGACCACTTCAATACTTATCACTCTCAACTTTCGCCCCTTGCTTTCAAGGAACCCTGGATCTCCCTTATGACTCTGCTACATTAGCACTGACTCTGCTGCCTTCTGCCACTCTCCCTGACCTGTTAGGAAGGCCGTGATGTGGGGTTTCTTATCAATAAAGACCTCAACATTGACCCCCCAATGCCATCTCAACTTTTTGTATGACACTGTCCTACTCCTATCTTCTACACTGTCACTGGGTTAGCTCTCTAGCAATAACCTAGTCCTCTCAAACCTTTTTCCCCTAATCTGACCCTTGAGTCGCTTCCTACAACATCCCAATTGTGATGCAGGGGTACTTTAACTTTGGCAAGCCTTCTGCAACCACCTTCTGTAAACATAATCCCTCTTATCTGACCACTCTCTCTACTCCCTCCACGACCAGCCTACACACTCGCTTGACCCTGTCTTACTCTGTAATTCGCTCTCCTCCTCTAACCTCTGAATTGACCCTTTCTCCCTCATATTACTCTACTGTTTACTTTAACATCTCGATCCCTCCACTGTCCAGTACTTCTCTACTCTCTTCAATGACTAAGAGGAAATTCAGGCATGACTGCCTTGCCCCTTACCTTAATGATGTGAAGAACTCTCTCCTGTCTCTTTTCCTTATACATGACTCTTTCATTGGCCCTGCTTTCTCTGACTTCCACTATGCACTTAAGACTCCATTTCACAAACACTATCATGCTCGCACATTCATGCCTTTCCTTCCCCGTCCTTACCCTTGGATCACCTCTGAAATTGAGATACTCAATACAAACATGCACCATGACCTTTGATACAAATGGAAATTGTAGAGACCCTCGCAACTCCTCGCCTAAATAAATTACTGTACTGGTCTAACCTCTGCACTGGACTCTGCCAAATCGTCCTATTTCACAAACCTAATCTCCTTTCACAATCACTCCCACAAACGTTCATCTACTCTGCAATCTTTTCTCACACCTACCAAGCTAATCCCCATTGCCTCCTCCCTTTGCCCTAATGACTTTGCTCACTACTTTTCCTCTACAATCTCTGAAATTCGAGACACTCTTACAGCCCTAGTCTCTTCTTGCCCAACCCTTCTTCTATCCAACACCTATCCCTCCTACCTTTTCTACTTTTGACTACTTCTCCCCTACCTCTCCTATTTAATTAGCACCCATCCTTTGCAGTGCCAACCCATCTTGTGCTCCTATCAACCCTTTTGCTTCCCACTTGGTCAACAACTTAGTTCAATCACTTGACCTTATATCTCTGAGCACCTTAACCTTTCTCTCTCTTGGCTGGACTCTTCCCTGAATCCTTCAGATCTGAAACTGTCTTACCCTTATTGAAGAACCTCTTAGCTGACCCAAATGTCCACACAAACTAACGCCTCGTTTCTCTCCTTCCCCATTCAAAGGTCCTTGAGCAAGTGGACTTCAACCAGATCACTAAGTATCTTGAGGATAATGGCCTTGGAGATCCACTTAAATCTGGCTTTTGTAGTAATCACTCCACCAAGGTTGCACTCATGCATGTCTTCAAACTTCTCTCTAATGCTCACCACTCCAAACTATGTTCTACGCTCATCTTTTTGGACTTTCTGCATCTTTCGACACTGTCAACCTCAGCACTTTTCTACATACGCTTGAGTACCTAAGTTGTCACAAATCTGCTCTTGTATGTATTGCCACCTGCCTGGAAGGTGGATGCTTTAAAATCTCTTAAAACTTGCAAACCTCTGGCCCCACCCCTCTACCTGCTCTTCACCCTCTATATGTCTGCCCTAGGAGATCCCATATCAACCTTTGGCTTTCACTATCAACTTTTTGCTGATAATATTCAAATATCATACTAATTTTCCTCCTTCACACCATCCCTTTCCAAGTGGATTACAAACTGCCTGACAGCACTTTTTCATGTGATGTATCACCACTACCTCACGCTGAGCTCTTTGAAAACAGAAGTCAACTGGATCCAGGCTTCCAATACCAAATTTTAAGCACCCCTCTCCTACCTCCTTCATGCCCAATTTTCTTGCTTCCTCACGCAAAGCTCACAATCTTGGGGTCCTCCTTGATAGTGCCTCATGACTGCAACAATTCATCAACACTACTGCCTCTGCAACATTCGAAAAAGTCATCCTTTCTTGCAAACCACTCTACAAAAGCTCTAATTTCCACTTTTACACTCAACACACTTGACTACAGTTCAAGCCTACTACTTGGGCTTTCTTTCAACTTCTTCCTATCACTAGACAAAGTCCTCAACTTTGCTACCCGCACTCTCTACAACCCATTCAGATCCTCCCCCCACGTCTACATACAAAAATATGCTGGTTGGCTGTCTACACACAACCGCTCTCTTTTCAAGTTCGTTCTCCTGGTCTACAATGCTATCTATCATTTTGCTCCTCAATACATGTCTGTTTGTATCCCAGTTTACTCACCATCTCATTCACTGCAATCCTCTTCTGCACTGAGTCTCACCAACCCCTACCCTGCCTGTGCCCCCTCTCACTTCAAATCTTGATTCCTACACACCATACTCTACTGAAACCCACTGCCCATAAAAATCAAAGCCAGCCCAGCTGTGGATCTCTTCAAAGCTCGGCATAACTTTAATTACTTGTTAAAGAGGGAGCTCCTCTGCCCTCTTCCCATCCCCCTAGCTAACTGCACCACTGCCTCCAATTACACTTAATAATGTAATGTTCTATATTTAAATAGTATTCCTCCTTAGTTTGAAGCACTTGCCCCCATAGGTTATGGTTACATTTGTAAGTCGCCTGCTTTCTTTCCTATATTTGTTTATGTTTGCTTTGTTAAGCCCTTGCTTTATGTCCCACTTGTTTACACCTCATAAACTGGCTCACCTCTTGTACGCACCTGTGTGCTGTTATCAGACACCTTTGAAGGCATCATGAAGCAAGACACAGACAACAGATTCAAAGTTCAAAACAGACTGTTTTATTAAAATAAATGTCAGGGTGGTAAAAGGCCTAACTTGCCCTATACTAAGGTGGGCTTTCCCTACCTGAACGAAACTAAGGTAAGTATGAGTCCAAGAGTTTAACTTAAGAATCTGTCTGTGTCCAAAACCTATCCTTGCCCTCACAATTAAAGCTATACATTGTGTAGAGAGGTCAGCAATCAAAACAAAACAGTCTTCAACAAAATGTTCTGAGCTTCTTCTAGCTGGCAGCTTCCTTTCAGCTCCTTTCCCCAAGTGTAAAACAGTTCCACAAAAAGTCGCAAGGCTATCTTTCTTAAGTTCATGGCTATACACTTCTAAACAATCCTTGTGGGTCCCTTCCCCAGGTTTCAGGCAACACAAATCAAACACAAATGGGTCCTGAGGCTCTGTGCTCAAGAGAACAAATGTAGCTGCTCAAAGCTCAGAGTTCCATTCTCCAAGGCTATCAATGCCAGTATCACAAACAGGTGGGCCTCTTGGCTACTTTCTCTATTTACTTGGTTTATAAACTTTAATTCTGCTCTTCATGTAATAGGATCAGCTTCAATATTTATTCATACCTTTTTGAAGCTTTCAGTTAATTGGATATTCACTTGCCTTTGTTTTGTTCCATTGTAAAGTTCTACTAATTCAATCGTCCTTAAGTTTGAAGTTCAATTAAATTCAGAATTCAACATGTAATGGTTTTGATTCGATTTTAAAGTTCTATTCACTCCAACATTGAGCATGCAGTGGTTTTGTTTATTTCTATATTTTCCTTCATTTCGGGATTTCAACAAGCATTAGTTTGCTTATGGTTGCTTAATTCAGTTCGGTATTCAATAAGTATTGCTTTGACTAAGAGTTCAGTTTCATTCAGCTCGCTGTTCAATATTTGTTCACTTTCATTGAAATGCCCAGCACTCTGAGACTTTCGAAAACGTTCTTCTTAAGACACACAACCACTCTGATACAAAGTTTTCCTTACGCTGCAACATTCGACAATGGAATGGACTTTAAACCGGAGACCTTTGAAAACGCTCTCTTCAAAGACATGCAACCACTCTGATACAAAGTATTCTGTAACAATGGTGTGTTTCTCATCTAGAAACTCATCGGTCTCTGTAATAGCTCTCCCAGTAGCGCGGAACACACAAACTGCAGTCTCTGCTGCCAGGGGTCCACCTGCTGCCCCTTAGGCACCCCTTTGCTGGCTTCTTGATAAAGGGGAACAATCACTTTGAAGGAAAGGAAAAGGGGCAGCCTCTTCACACGGTTCCCTTCTCTGCTGTCAGTCTACTCCATGGAACCCAGCTCACACGCCACACTTTCTAAGACAACTTCTCCTGTAGTCCTCAGCATCCCGGTATGCTGCACACAATGGACCATCCCACAGAAGTTCCCTCCAGCTGCTCGCCCCTTTTTCCAACAAGGTTCCCTGCTGATCACAGAGGCCTCCCTGCTGCTCCTTCTCCCTGTGTCGCTTTTCCCTCCTTTTATACACCTGCAACTCTCTAAGAGGTTGCAGGTGCGCTTTCTTAATTAGACTTGCCTGACCATGATTAAGGGGTCATGACTGACCTTCACAACACGTTGCAGGCATCTTCTTCATCGGAGTACCAGAGTGGGGAAATTGTATAGTGTTCATTACTCACAGCTGCCTCTTCCTCGTCCCAGTATTATCAAGTGTCACAAGAGGGCAAATGAGAGGAGCTGACCTGCAATAACCCATGAAGGTCAGGGGAGGGTTAAGTTTGTCATCAACAGGGAAAGGGGGATACCCTTTCTCGCCAGAGGGCATCCCACTCCCAATCCTCAAGGACCCTCCCTTTTCTCACACACCATCCATTGGCTTTCATCCATCTGTAAATGTGTAACTGTAACTCATTTCAGATTGAAATGTACATCCCTATTCTTCATATGTACATATATATATATATATATATATATATATATATATATATATATATATATATATATATATATATATATATATATATATATATATATATTCCAGCACACATGTGGAAGGATGGCTGGACCTAATGACTTCATGGATGTGTCCCTGCTCACATACCAATTCTCACTATCTCACATTGGCCTGCCATTTTTAGTTTGTACATTTAGGTGGTGCTTTGAAACCACCTAGAGCCCAACACGATTGTATTATTGTGCAGATGGCATATGAGGGAGAGAGACAACAAGCTTCAGTGTCTTCAGCAACTCAATTTATAAGTACTAGGTGTGTCCTTCAAGACGTCCTGTTAAAAAAACGCCTTGGCAAGGCAACAGTTTTGTTTTGTGTAGAAGTATTGGGCATGTGCCCGGCACTGCTATTAAAGGCCCAGGTACTCGGTCCATTTTGCACCTGCTACCATCAATGGCCAGTTAGTACCTCTACGCTAGTACCTGGCAAATGCCTTTTCCCATGCCTACATGAAGTCCAAACTATTGGAATTGCCAATTCGTGTTTGTAAACATGTCACAAATGAAAGGTCAGGGCCTAACGCAATTCCCCACTTGAATAAACTTGCCAATCACACACCTTGTCATTTCGAAGTCGACCACACGTACACATTTGTCAGCTTGCGCGCCCAAATTTAAAACATATTTTTGAATCCGACTCATAACGCGATATGGCCAGGCGCTTTGATTGTGGGCCTAAATTGTTAAATAGGAGTCCCATGCATTCCAATGGGCGTCTCACCCGCCAAAAACAAAATCGGGTGGGTTCACCCGCCTTTGCGACACAAATGGTTGTGAGCTATGGAGTAAAGCAACTAGCACAAATAAATCGACGCCATCTAATCTGAACTATTAAATCAGCATATGTTAGTTTTGTTGGCTGGGATGTTTATATCGCCTTCTTGAGGACATGTGGTAATGAGCCCACTTCCTGGAAACAGTCCAGGAGCCGTTTCTGCAGACGCTGCGCTGTGCTATTGCTTACATGTCTGCTACCCTCGTGATGATGTACCCATAGAGTCACATTAGGGGACTTTAGGCAGGCACACCGTAGCATTTGACTTGTCACATAATGTGACACAGAGATGAGATTTAATGGAACGCATCGAGCGATCCATCATCGTCGATGATGTCAAGGCTGTGATGCAGAGCGCTCTTCGTGATGAATGGGACCGTCCTGGGTGCAAAAGCAAGCCATAATCTGATTCCTGCCTATTCGGGCTGCCACCCAGGCAAGGAAATCTCATTTCCAGTCGTGGCTGATCCCGCCATGTGTGTGGTTTTAGCAAACAAAGAATGTGTAGAGGGAGGTCAAACTCATAAAGTTGATAGATAGCTCAGTAGGTTAAGCAGGCTGCCAGAGGCCACTCGAAGAAGCGGATTCAAGTTCCACCAAGACCAACTCTAGCCTGCCAGCATTCTTAGGTTGATAAAATGAATACTATTTGGATGCATAAT
Organism: Ambystoma mexicanum; assembly: GCF_040938575.1. NCBI lineage: Eukaryota > Metazoa > Chordata > Amphibia > Caudata > Ambystomatidae > Ambystoma > Ambystoma mexicanum. The sequence goes on from NC_090922.1 coordinate 1,401,993,135, forward strand.
AACATCTATCAATCAAGTGCATGGAATCAATGATGTATGTGATAATTCACTATAGCAAATTGCATTGGTTTAAAGTGCAAAAAGCCCCGGTGGCATGTCCCAAAAATGCATTGGCTATAAACAAATTATTATTATTATTATTATTATTATTATTATTATTATTATTATTATTATTATTATTATTATTATTCATACATTAATATTATTATAATAATTAATATTGACATTATTGATATTGTTGTTATTATCATTATTACTACTCCTATTATTAAAGCACTGTTCTGGAAGTACATTAAACAATGCAGTGATCTCACATTACATTTCAATCTGATATGGTTTTAGTTTTAATGTTGATTTCCCATAACGGCTTGAAAAATAATCCGTGTACTGGATAAATCATTCCGTCGGATTAGACCCTCCCACTCTGAACCCTGCACCCATCTAGTTCTCCAACCACAACCGACGAAAAGCACCCAGCACCCCAGTGTCGCCACCTATCAAACGCTACTACTCCATACCAACCACAGCTCGCTTAGCACCATAGAGCCATCCTCTCTCACCTCGCTCTATGGAAGTCTCCTGCTTCAGTCTTGAAGGTGTCTTTACTGACTTCACTGGGCATCCACTTGATAGGGGGCCTCGGGGAGCGGAATGAAGATGCTGATTGGCTCTCAGTTGTAGTGCTGTAACGATAGAAGTTATGACCACACTGAAAGGCACCTTATTGACCTCGGAAGTATGAAAGGTTGAAAGGTTGAGTCAGCCTGTGAATGAATATTACTCACACACACATTCACACACGCGCACACACACACACACACAGATACACTCTCTATCGAAGTGTTTGACTCTATAGCAATATTATCAATAAAAGTCTGACAAGCATTATTTTTCAATGAATATTGAACAATGCAGAAAAGGTAAAACTCAATATAGTTCAGCTCTTCAAAGTCTGCTTCCCATCATGCATCATTCAGGTTTACCAAGGATTCCGTGTTTTCGTAAATGAGTCCTGGAGACAATGTAGCGAGCGCACTGCTGACCCCTGGTAATATCTTGTGGTGACAGTAGTTCCACGTACTATTCACCCAAGTCATTGCCTGTTACATGTGCAATCTTGGATGTCCTCTAACAATGTAAACATCAATAATGTATCTAATACGGAATATCTGTTGGGCTGCACAGGGAGGCATTACTTTAGGATTTAAAAAAAGACAGCCACGTTTATTCACACTGCCAACAACACCTCATAAACATGACCCATACAAACCACATCATAGATAGCCATGAAATTCACCACAATAAAAAACATTAATAAATCAATTCTGTACCCTATTCTGAAAGGTGGACCACTCCCCGACCAGAAGGTGGTGCGATACACAGCGGTCAGGCCCCTGCCCCTTTTCCGGCGTCCCTGGCATTGTGGGGTGCATTTAAGGCCCTAAGCAGAAATCCCCTTCACCTGAAACCGCATTTTAACAGTGCCACCAAAACGGCTGTGCTTTTGTCTTTCTGGCACATGTGTGGCAAGCAGTTGAACACTGCTTTGAAAAACGGCTCTGCGTTTGCTTCATTTGCTTGTAAACTGTAATCATTGTTCCATTCTTGCAAATCTTCAGGGAATAATGTCAGTAAAAATTAATAAAACTTGTTTTTCTATCTTCTATAAGATTATTAACATTCTTACCATCTAAAATAGAGACGATCACCACAGGGACCGGGAAGGGAACGAAAGAAAGAGGGTGCCACACCATAGCCTCCAACTTAAAGATGGATGGGGATCCTGGAGTGCCTCTCCCTGATGAAGGAGAATTCTGCCAAATGAACCCCACTTTTCCCTACTCTTCCCCAACAAAAAGTCACAAAAGAGAATGGGGGTATATGTGGGGTGCATTAAAGGCCATAAGCAGATATCCCCTTCACCTAAAACTGCATTTAAACAGTGCCACCAAAACGGCAGTGCATTTTTCTTTCTGGCACATGTGTGGCAAGCAGTTGAACACTTCTTTGAAAAACAGCCCTGCGTTTGCTTCATTTTCATCTGCATAACTAGAAGTTATGCCTTGCATTCAGAATGGCGCTGTGTCTGTTTTTCTTACATCTGGAGAACAAAAAGTATACCCAACATCCAAAACAGCTTTGTTTTAGTGATTAATCACATTAGGGTCAAGGGTTTCTACATTACAACCAGACACGGCTTTCATTTCCTTGTGATGTAAACCATCACGCTCAAATTATGGCAAATGAAAGAAATAGTGTGGCTTTTTCTCTTTTCTGTGTCCAAATCAAAGAAATCCTGTGCAGTATCCCTCTGTGTTCATGAACCACAGTACATGCAAAACCCCTCCAAAGGACTAATTGAAAGACAATCCAGTGACCGGAAGAACCGCATTTTGAAACTTTAATTGAAAGGCCTGCACATGTGTGAATCTGCTCTTTGGAAAATAAGGAAAAATGTAATTTAAAAGTCAACGTTGAATGACTGCTTTTGCTTGCACAGAAATTACTGAATATGTGTGGGTGGGGGTTTGGCTACGCAATGTACATTAAATTTGTCCCCACAAGATTTAGTTACATTGGAGAAGGCTCAGAAACCAGTAAAACTGGATTTTGGCTCAGGCACAGAACTCATTTCAAGCCTTGCCTCCCACTGAAAAGTCACTCCAATAAGTAACCCGGTCCACAATGGCATATGAGGTGGCCGAGAGTGTGAGGATTCTCTGCTCTACCAGACTAGCAGTAAGGACTGGAAGAGGGGACAAAGGAAACCAGTGTGGTTAGTGCTTGATCAAGAAGTGCAATTTCCTCCAGCACCCATTCTGAAGGAGGAACTGTCAAACTTCAAAGGGCATCATAAAAGTCCTTTGTTGCAAGCCGAGCCAGGAGGAGACAGTTTGCTGTGGGGGTCTGCAACACCGCCCCCATATGTGACAAGTCCTCCCCATTGACATTAAAGGGCTTCTTCATTTTAATACATTTTTCCCAGCACCCTGAATAAGTAATCCTTTTGTATTATGCTAGATTTCCATGTGATTTATAGACCAATGTAAAGAGACCAAGTGCATGTTTCTAGAGCTTATTGAACTGAAATGGCCTGGAAATACGCATTTCTGTATGATTTATAAATGGGACAAATAGTAAACTTGGGAGAAAGATGCAAAATGTAATTATGAACATGTTTAGTCATTGGCAGAATTCTAATTATTATGCATTTCATGAAAAGGGCCAAAATGTGCCAAAGGGCGATGCTACCTCGCAAAGAGCTGGTGATCAGTTTGTCCAATTCCCTGTGACCCATTGCATCTGCATATCTACTTCTTATGGTGGTGGCGAGTATAAGTCTGAAGTTTTGATCCATAGACTTGAGAAACAAAGAAAGGTAGTAAATGCAAACAGAAACATTATGCCCTTTCCCCTGAACCAATAGGGCCAGGGGGAGGAGAGAGGAATGGTAGGCTGTTCTATCCCAGAGTACTTCCCCCCCAGATTATAAAATAAATGCCCTCTTGCTGATGATACCAGGAGGCACCCCCATTTGCACTGGTTCTGTCTGCCTCCTGGTCCCGCCTCCCTCTCCCCTGGGGGACACTCACTGGCCCAAAATCCTCTTTATGAGAGGCACACTTGCATTCACCACTGTACCTCGCTGGTCCTGCGGTCCTGAAAAGGGGGCAAGTCAGTGTCTATATGGTCCTCCCCACCTGCTGCCACCCTCTCACATATAACAGGCAGTGTGAGTGGGATGGCTACTTCATACTTAGTAGGCAGTGGTGGAGGGTTGTCTCGAAGACAGACACTGGTGGCTGCATGAGCATCTGAGGGAGAGAGGAAGCCGATGTTTACCCTATTCCGTGCTCCTTTTTAAAGACAATATTCCTCTGCCTCCTGGGCCGCACTCAGAGGTCGGGGTTGCCAGTGTCTGCGGGCGACGGTGCCTTGCAGCTGCTGCACATCGCCCGCCCAACCTGGCAGTCCCTCCATTTTAGGAGGGTTCTGCTTTGAAATATGCACAGGACTGTCCCCTGGTAATTACTTCCATCATTACACCTTCTATTATTATTATTGTTCCTGCGACTACTTCTACTAACACCACTACAGCTACTAATTGTATTACTACTACAACATATTCCACTCACAATACTAAGATCACTACTACATTTATTGCTACAACTATTTAGTCTACTATCACCACCACCACTACTACTTCTACTACTGTGGAAACTACTACTGTAACCATGACTAATTCTGCAACAATTACTGCTATGTATACTACTACTGCTACTACTATCACCATGACTAATACTGCTACAACTACTATTATTACTACTACTTATTCAACCTACTAATTGTTGTACTAACACTATTACTAATGCTACTTCTATTATTATCATGAATTCCATTGCTACTATTAATTCCACTCGCATTCACAGTTATAGTGAATTGAGTGGATCTAGACATATTGGGCCTCATTACAAGTATGGCAGTAAGGCAACAATGGCACCGGTATCGCTACCAGCACTGTTGCTACCGTACCGCCATACTAGGAGCTCTGCTCGCGGGTCCCTTGCAGGCCCCAGGACTGACCTGGGGCCTGCTTGAATCCGCAAGCAGAACATGATGGTAACACCAGTACAGTTATTAACAGTACCGGTGCTACCACCCTCCCCATTCCCATGGAGCCCTATGGGGCTGAAATGGGAATGGGGATGTACTGGGCCCGGCACCCGCGAAAGGGCAATTACCGGGTCTGGCTGGGCCAGAATAGCCTGATAATTGCCCATTCGCGGGTGCCTGACCCAGATGCGAGTTTGGAGATAGCCTTGCTGGTTTACCGGCAAGGCTACTTCCAACCTCGTAATGAGGCCCATTGTCCTACTTCCCCAAAATATACAACTTGATGTGAGTATTAATATGGACCCTCGCAATGAGCGTTACGGGATGTCTTTGTAACATTGGAAGTTCTAGTGGTGGAGTAGCTGGAGAAGCTGGCATCGTTTCTGGACCCTGCCAGCATATTGTGCACATGATGCCTACTGGTCCAAGAAACCATTTATACTTTTAAAGTATATTTAAAATCTCCCTGGTGACAGATCTTCCATACATCAAGGTTGGAAGGTGTATGCTTTGCTTGTACACACCTCTGAAACCATAAATTACTTTGGTGAGATCTGCATTCTGTTACTTTCATGAGCCATTCGTAGGGTGCCTATCTACTACTTGTATGGTTTTACAGTGCTTTGGCAGGCATGTGTGTTCCAGTTGCCACAGTTGAGTCGCCAGAGAACCATCGTTAGACAATTCATGATACATGGCATTGAAAGGAAAGAGCATTCCAAGTTATGGAATGCATACAAGGGCAGCAATGTGCATAAAAACGAATGTAATGCATATACATACAAAGAGGTTTCTTTAAGACACAGAGAGGCATACATGTCCATTCAAATAAAAGGTGTGCTAAATGCATAGAAGACATAAAAAGGAATATAAAGTGGAGTACAACGAATTGAACACATAATGAGTTATAATGATGCATTAAAAGACATTATGGGTATTAAGATGTGACGTAAATGGTCGTTAACGTTATAGAAGGCATAAAAGGCATGGGAGGCAGACAGTGAGTGGGCTTAAGAGGCACCAAAAGGTTTAAACACATTAAAAGGTATTAGCACCCCCTGGTGTAATGTCAAATCTTGGGAGCCAATCAGGATTCACTCCTTCCGGACATTAGTCTCCCATGTGGCCATGAACCCTGTTGGCATACAGGGTTTTGTAAAGCTAAGCTGGAAGCCTGCTGCTGTCCAAGCTCCGTTCCACTCTTCCCCTCTTCTCTGCAGATTTCTATTGAATAGCCACCCATCATTACTGTGCTGTATAGTATCTGTGGGCTTCCTTAGCAACATTCCTCCTTGATGTGCCTTCCATACTGCATGCACACATTGCCTCCGCCACCATGCCCCCACTGTTCCTGCTGCCTGATGTCACTACTCACAATTCTGGCCTTCTGCTTTTCAAGCAATTGCTGTCAGCTACTAGGTCCGAATTGGCTCCTAATTAGCTCTAGTGTTTACGTTTGCGGTACAACCCCTCTATCCCATGAAACAAGACCCAAGGAGTAGGCGCCAGCAAAGACCTGGGCCCTCAGACCAACAATCATCAATTGCTTTGAGCCATGGCTGAACGGATCACTTATTTTTTCATTTTACCCTTCATTGTATTAATTAATGTGAATTGCTTATACAAGTATCCTTACAAATATTCAATCACATAATCATTATTTACAAAAAACAGAGTTAATAGTATATATTCCATTAAAATACCAAGAAACAGAACCTATAACACCTTTATATTAAATATTAAAAATATTTTGTAAAAGTCAATTTCCGTCTATTATCTAATACAGAGACGTAATCAATATGAGGTAAAATTAGATCGGATTCACAAACTTAGGAATTTTAAACCAGAAATTTCTTAAATGCGATTGCAGTCCGCTAGACATTCTTAGCCAAAAATATTAATCCAATTATCAATCGAAAAAAAGCTACACAAAGATCTTAATTGTAATTCATATAAGCCCTTACAATTAATTAATACATGCATCAGGGTCGTCAAATATTGAACACAATTCAGTTCGAGCTTTGGATTGCTCACATATTAACTGATTAGTTAGTATTAGGTTAATCCAAAACCAAAGAAATTGATTTCTATAGTACCAGTTGGGAAACTTCTTCAAATACCTCGGCTGTAGGCCCAAGGGTTTATCCAAAGGAATCATACTCAAATGAACCTTCACCTTTCGCATTAAATTGATTGTCTCTATTCAGTGTTTTGAAATAAGGCTTTTATCTTAAGAGGATTTTCACATAGCTCTCCCTTTGTGAAATCAATGTTCCTTCGAATATATTCTGCTTCATTAAAGAAATTAACGATGGGACCAGTGGTCAATCCCGGAATTCTTCTTTAATAATAACATATAAAGAGTAATTGCATGATATAAGAGTACTTTTATAAAATGTCAACACTTTCCAATCTAAATGCCCCTTCATAGATATGATACCCAACTCATATCTCAACTCTGTGATGTAGTGAATTTGGTAAACTTAATGCTATTTTTCAAATCACAGACTCTATTACACTATAGCTTATGCCATCAGACAGCGTTTTTACCCACCATTTTGGGCTCTGTACTCTGTGGTCTGATGCCAATAGCATTATCACCCACATCTGTAGTGCAAAATGTGTTCTCATGATCCCTTAACCCTGCTTAGGCACTTGTAAGTCAGGTTTACACGCCCATATGATCCCACGTCACCTGCTGTTCCAGGCAGTGATGATTAACTGAAGTCATGGCATGACATTATGAGGAATGCATGCAAGCACATTGAAAGCATTACATGGTATGACAGGCATAACACATTCTCAGGAGCAACCAAAGGTGAATGGATGCATGAAGAGTTATACAGACATTTCATGTCTTTCACAGCCATGTTCTCCCTCCCTAAATACCACTCCCTATCCTCCCCTTTCTCTACTGGCAACTTTGTCATATACGTCTCCTCCAAAATCATTAAAAATGTCAAACCCTGTTCATGGTTTAATCTCAAACAACCCATTCCTTCTCATATTCACTTCCTAGCATCCTCAGTATTCTGCTTCTCTCCTTCCTCCCCCACTGAACTCTTACCTTTCCTTCACTCAGCCAAAACAATGTGTTCACTCATCCCTTTGCACCACAAACAATCAAGTAACTTGCACCTGCCCTTCCTCATAACTCTTCTCCCAGTCCAATCCCTTCCTCTGAACAGGAAAATTCCCATCCAGGTAACTAATAGCCACTGTCATACATATATTAAAGGGCAAAATGTCCTTTCATCGCTGGGTGTTTTTTTCACAGGTTTTTTTACAGCAAATTCTTTTACGAATAAACCCATCAAATTCTTTAGGGGGGGTTAGAAAATGATATATATGAGGTGTGGGTGTTTAGGAATACATAAAACATTAAAGGGAATAGAGGGCAAAAAATATGATGGGTTTTTCTGTTAAAAGACTTGCAGTAAAAAACTCAGCGAAAAAACATCCCGTGATGAATTGACATGGGAACCTTATTAAAGAACCCCACTGATAACTCCAACAATCCCATTTTACAGATGTGTCCCTTTTCTGCCAGATCACTGCAAACTCCTTGAGAGAGTTGTATTTGGTTTATCAAATATTTTGAGACTCACTCACTAGGTGACCCCATTCAATCCAGCTAAAAATGGAGACTGTTATACATTTCTAACCATTGGTCACTACTTTCAACCCTCCTCCATCCACATACCATGTGATCTCTCCACAGCCTTCGACATTCTGGATCATCCCTCCCTTTTCCAAACACTCAACATCTTTTATTCAAGGACACCATACATCTCTGACTGCTCCTTCTCCATCTCATGGACCTATAACACCTCCTGCATCTGCCTGCAGGTGTCCCTCAAGTATTGGCCCTTGGCACACTCGTCTTCACCATCTACCCCTTCTCCATGGCCCAAACCATTACATCCTCCAGCTTTCACTAATACTTGTTGCATATGTTACCCAGATTTTTTTCTCCTTTCACTTTTCACCCCTGCTATCCCTGAGTGCATCGCCAATTGCCACTTTACTATCCAAGGCTGGATATTTGCTGCCTGATGTTGAGCTCAGCAAATGTACAAGCCATTGATCTCTGCATTGCTACACCCAACCTTTGATCTCCCATCTTCTTCCATCTTTACCTATTAACCCTATTATCCAATGCTCATAAACCTGGGGTTCACTCTGACAACAAGCTCATACTGCAACATTTCTTTATGGCCTTGCAATGGCTGCCAGGCTTAATCATCTCAAATATCAGAAAGACCAGCTTACCCACCATTTGGCTACAACTCTTAATTCTACACTCTTGCTTAGCAAACTAGACTACTGCTTGAGCCTTCTCCTTGGTCTTCCCCGCTACTCCTTCTGTCACCGAAACATTCATTATGTGCACCCTTTGCAACCAACATTGAACCTTCCCACTCTGTACATTCCCACGCCATGATTGATGGCTTTCCGTGGAAAATGGCCCTCTCTTTAAGTTCATAATATTCCTCTTCTTGAAATCAAACCATAGTCTTGGCTCTCATTACCTTGCTCACTGCATCTCTCTTTACTCCCCATCTCGACATATGCTCCCTTTCCCTTTACATTTTTTCTCTTCCCTCAAGCGTTATCTCAGTTGCACTCCTCTAGCCTCCTTACGAGTTAAATGGTATCTCGGCGGTAAATCTATCGAGATACCACCAAACTGAATTATTGTTACCACCACTTGGTCCGACGGAATTACCTCTGGATCACAACTGGTGGTAGGCGCTGTTAGTCCCCATTAATTGGAGTCCATAGGATTACATGGGGATTCTGGCGGAATTACTGCTGGCATTAATTCTGCCAATTTTGCAATTTTTCTGGTTAGAAAGGTGACAGATTTACCTCCAGCTCTTAGCTGGGGTTGAATCCCCCACATCTCCACCAACCTACATTGAACCTTCCCACCCTGTACATTCCCACACCAAGATTGATGGCTTTCCATGGAAGATTGCTCTCTCTTTAAGCTCATACCTCTCTTCTTGAAATCTAACCATGGTCTTGGCTCCCATTACCTTGCTCACTGCATCTCTCGTTACTCCTCATCTTGAGATATCCTCCTTTTCCCTTTACATTTTTCTCTTCCCCTCATGAATCCTCTCAGTTGCACTTCTTTGGCCTCATTAAGAGTTTAGTGGTATCTCTGCGATAAATCCACTGAGATACCACCAAACTGAATTACCGTTACCGCCACTTGGTCCGGCGGAATTACCTCTGGATTACAACTGGTTGTAGGCTGCGTTATTTCCCATTAATTGGAGTCCATAGGATTCCATTTGGATTTCGGTGGAATTACCCCAGCAGTAATTCTGCCAATTTTGCCATTTTCCTGGATTGAGAGGTGGTGTATTTACCTCCAGCACTTTGCTGGAGGTAATTGCTCCACCTCTCCACCAAACTCATAGTATGGCAGCACAAGAATGTGGTGGTTCCATGGTGATAAAGGAATTACCGCCACATTACTGCCAAATGTTCCCACACCACCATACCCTTAATGAGGTTGCTTGACTCTACTTACTCCGCTCCCCTGTAATGGAACTCCCCATCCATCAACACAATCCAATCAGTAGAATGATTCCAGACCTAGCTTAAGATGCACCTGCTAACCAGCTGAGGGGTATCTATCTCCTTCCACTGCACAATCCCCAGCTGACTGCACAACTATCTCTACTGACATACACACATGTTTATATGTAAATTGAAACTATACAGATTCTGGCATTAGGGCATCAATATCTATATTGTTCATGAGTCTCCGGAGGATAGCTCAAGGGCAACGTGCTCGCCGGAAGCAAGACGACACGGAGCAACACAAGTTCGATCCCCAGGTCCGCGCTTACAAACCGCTGGGTATTAAGTGTGTTATAAATAACCTATCATATCATATCAATAGTCACTGTCCCAAGTCCATTTCCAATTTTACTCCCTTTATTCCACCTGGTGTATCCTATTCCAGGCAAACAACATATATTGTATACACAGTGAGTGCTGCCACCTGAACCCTTCTCACGTCCTTATATTACCACTGTCAAATGTTTTGCAATTGCAGAGGAATTGGCTCGCCAGCCATGTACAGCCATTGTGGCATTCATTTGACTATGGTGTTCAGAGGGGTTAAGGAAAGAGGGTATTCATGTCAAAAGGCATTGATCTGTGTGATTTTGAAATGGGGTAATGGGATAAGCAGTGTGACAATTGAAGTGTCACTTTCCAAACCACATCTCATAGGATCTGTGCATGTGACTCTAGTCTAAAAGGTTGATATAGACCAGCTATGCTAAAGCCTAAGATTGTGCCATTTAAACTTAAAACTTACACATATAGGTCAGAGGTTTCTCCCATAACCTACTGTGATGGCCGCACTATACCTTGAACAAAGGCTGGGGATCAAAGGTCCCTGTCTAGCCTGCTATGTTGGCAAAATGAGAAAGGCGTCAGAAGCTTGCAGTAGCTACATATCTGTAGGCTCTCGGTATGTATCTCTACTCTGTTTCTGCCTCCCAAAAGCCATACCAAAATGGACTGTGCGTTTTGGAGCCCAATACTGAAAGGAATGCTTGCTCATCTGTGAAGGACAGTTACTATTGCAAAGTTCCACCTTGTGGTACATTTCCTGCTAGGCAGAATTATGCAAAATTACAACAACTCCCGACGACCGCATTTCTGAGAGTCCAGTGTTGATTTTAGGTAAGTGATTGGGGTTGGTGTTCCAGGGTCTTCTGTATATTAAAGGGTTTAAAGCTTAGTGTCAACCTGTGTATAGGCGAGGGCTTCTTGTTCACTGTGATTCCAGCCAAAATATACTATAGGTTATGTAGGCTTTGGGGAAACCAACAGTCCAGATAGTTTTAGTGATTTGAGTTATTCTGGTAGGTCGTTCCAGTGCTGTTTGCTGTATCTGTTGTCTTCAGAGATCCTCTTCAGGTCAATAGCACAATACAAATGCCTATCTTTTAGTCTCTCACTCATTCATGCATTCATTTATTCATTCAGCAGGTATTTTGGTATAGTGTTGCTGATAACCCACTGGGCACTGGCTATTGGCAACTAGTAGATGGTTTTCACAAAAAGAGACATTTGATCAGTTCTTTTGAGACCTATAGCCAAAAGGAATGCTCTTTTACAGGTCAGTTGATGTGTGTTTGTTCATTTTCCAGTATCCTGAATATAGGGCATTGCAGTAGTCCAGTCTCACCAACAACACTGCTAGTGAAGTGTACCCTATAGTGTTTTACTTTCTATTTCAATTGCTATGGTGCGTTAGGGCACTACTGCCAGTACGGCTTCACAGTACTCGTTGACAAAGCCATAGGGAAGCACGTCAAGAGGAGGGACCTCAGTGTAAAAGAAAGTAGACCGTCACAGTGATGCCACTAAACCTCGAACAAATGGGTTTTCAGCCTCTATCTAAAATGTTGAAGATCTGGGCTGTCCTTGAAGTCCTTGAAGTCCCTGAGGAGAATGTGCTATATGTTGGCTTCCTGCCACTGTGTCTGGTCTCTAAAAAGCACTGCACTGGTTTCCCAGAACATAGGAACCTGGATTGCCAGGCATAGTGTTGATCTCAGTGGTCTGCCTGAATTATACCAGGACATTAATTATTTCATGTATGACGGGGCCAGAGGTTTTGTGAATCAGAGTTAAAATCTTAAAGTTGATTCTGGCCTGAATCGGGAGGTAATGCAGTTTCCGGCATAAAGGTCTTACATGATGGCGCTGACTGCAGTTAAAGACAATGTGGACAGATATATTTTGTGTCCTTGAAGGCGATCAATATGATGTTTATTTGTGCCTAAATGAAAACTGTTACGCTCTCCAGTTTAGCACCTGTGATGGCCCTAGCAATCAAGGTGCAATTGGGTACAGACAGCATTGGACGGAGTTAGCTGAGAATCCCAAAGTGAAAATTAGCAGAGGTCAATAAACTGCTGATTTGAGGGTCCATGGATAGAGAGGAGTCAAAAAAGACACCCAAAGATTTTACTGTGGTCGATACAGTGACTGGCCAGTTTGACTCAGCTAGATCTATGAACTTTTGGAGTTCTTTCTTCAGAATAAGCGAGTGTGGAATAAGCAACAACTCAGATTTCAAATGAATCAACCTAACCAATTTACAGACATCTAGTCTGAAATGTCTTGAAAGATAGAGTATGCTCTCGTTTTTTTTTTATAGTGGCCTTACAGTTTTAAGTGTGAAGAGTGAGTGTCATCAGCGTCTTTTGGAAACACAGCCCACGATATGCAAGCAAATCATGTAGGGGTTTCAGACATAAAATGAATAAAAGAGGAGATAGGCATAAACCCCGTGGAACCCTACATGTTAAAATGGGTAGCCAGTTATTTTTTTTAGACAGGAATACTGCTGAAAAAATACTCATTGAATTATATGGGGGTGGGGGCAGGTAAGAGATTAAAACGTGTCGGGAAGGGCATGGGGTAGAGGGATTCCTGTAGGAAAAGGATGGGTTTGGGGGAGAAACCCTACACCCAATAATTAAATAATTTAAAAAAATGCAGTGAGTTTTTTTCAACAGAATTCCGATGAAGTAAAATACTTTTGCAAAATTCCTGTCAAAATAATAACATACAACTGTTAAAATGTCTGAATCTGAAGAAACGTCATAACCTTGATTCTTGACAATCGTTTGTTGAGAATGGAGCCAAATCATTTGGTGACTAGGTCTGAAACTGAAGCCAGGACTCTCAGAAGTATGTCATGATCTATGGTGTTGGATGCCGCTGAGAGGTCCAAATGCATGAGCGTAAGCTTGCCGACCTGCCACTCATCTGCAATCTCCAACAGCATGCTTTTAAGATCCATAAATGCAGTTTTGGTAATCCGATGTCCATGGGTATGTGGCGGGTGCTCACTGATTTTGGCCATATAAACTGAAGGTCCTGGAGGTTGCGTAAACCAAACCAAATCGATTGTGTTTTGCTTTCATTGAAGCAAAGACCACTAACATTATTTCAGTCATGGATTTATTGAAGGAGCCCTATACACTTGTGGTGGTTTTCTTTATTATTTCCAAGTCAGATAGTTACATATGTGTCTTCAGATGGCCATTGCTATGAATGATGATGGACCAGAGACACAAGGGTTAATTTGTCTTTTATGAAGTAGCCCAGCAGAGACTTTCAAAAATCTGATTGAGGTGGGGTAGGGAACATTCACTTATGTTTCGTCATTACCTGAACCCAGGTCAGCATTATGTAATTTTTCTAAGATTTTACCTTTTTGCAAAGACTTTTATTGACTTCAACGGGAAACAGAAGCAGAGATAAAGACTTTGGGCAGGTCAAGGGTCTGTAGACGGCAGGTAACTTATTATTAGGGTAGCCAGGAGGCTGCCCCAAAAGCATTCCAGGAGAGAGCAGTCCAGGGGCTAATATAAGAGAAGGTCAAGTTAGAACACCATGGTGTTGAGAAGGTTGAACACATGAGAGCAAAGAAGGTGCAGGATATGTTACAAGAATGGAAACCAATTGCAGAGGGAGCCTGAGATGTCAAATGGAACAGAGAACATCCCATTCCAATATGTCTGCCAGTGAGCCAGAGCAGAAGGTTTGAGTCCTCTTTCTGTTATTCACTTCAGCAGTACATTTCAGTGAATCCTATTGATAACAGAGGGCCGAAGCACTCACAGAAGGAGTCTGACTCCTGGTGGCCAAACATCAAAGAACAGACACATAGGTATCTCGAATTATCAGCCACAAGACATCCTCAACTGAAGCACACAAAAGCTGGCACTGGGCCTCTGGCAAGCTGCAACACTGGTATCTCAAGGGCCCATGCCAAGTGTTTGGATCTAAAGAAGCATGTTCATGCTGTTGGCAGGGCCATCTTGACCACTGTTGGGGCCCTGGGCACGGACATTTTGGCGGCCTGCCACCAAACCAAAGAAATTAAGGGATCAAGAAAACAGGTTGCGCCCCCTGCACCCCACTGATAGCGCTCACAACCTATAAATTGATATACTGTCTCACAGCATAATAAGCATGTTTATTCCCTTTAAGTCCCCTTACCCTCTTCATTCTTGCTCTAATCAGAATGATAAATACGTAGCATTTGAAGACCAACATTAGAAGTCTACGAAGGATAAGTTTTATCAATAACGTCCAGGAAGGTATGCAGCTTGTAGTATTAACACTGGGCCGTATGGAAAAGGTACATGTAACCCATAAAAGACAGAGAACGCACATTAGCTGCCTCACAGAATTTAAAATTGCTCATGCATGGATAGAGGAGACCCATTTGAAGGAAGGAGAAAGCTACACATACTGCAGCATGGATAGTGGATGCAGATTAGAAGCTACCAGAAAGGTATTCAGACAGACTGAGATCAGAAGTGGGACATGGGTTTCAAATAGTGTTGCCATTAGAGATCAAAGGAACAAATACCTGTGATGTCCAATATAAATATGCTCACTATTAAAGTGGAAGCAACCCTATAATTAGTGAATCCATGAATAAAGCTTTTATGAAGATCATACCATTAGAAGGAAACCACTCTGAAGGACTGGCAATTTTGAAAGGTTTAGGTACTGGCAATATTGAGAGGTTATGCAATACAAGATTAAATGAGATGCGCAGGATCACACATTGGTTAAGAGGTGAAGGGGTGAACCTGGGATTTGTGCAAACTCTGGAATTTCTGCATTTGAACACTTTCTTTTCCAGTTCCTAACATGAACTAAAACAATCTCATTTTATAAAAACGGACTTAGAAAGGACACAAATCACATTACCAAATATGACAATTTTTAACAAAATATTATAGAATGGTGTTATGCAAAATGAGAATGATTCTAGTTTCATTCTCTCCATCATCAAGGGAAGTATATAAGAACCAGCATACCAATCAGTGTGATTTAACAGATTTAACGTGGGTTTGTCTTTTGTATTTTAAAGCTTTAAATACTTCCAAAACAATGGCATGTCACATTTTCATTTATAAACGTGCATAATAACCTTTGACCTTTACCAAAAAGCAAACCGCTTTTTGTGTCAAAGAAGCAGACCTTAAAATGTGCTTGCCTGAGGCCTGCAACATATAGTCTGCTCTCTTCTGTCTACCAACCCTTCCGACCAAATGTCCTACATAAGAAGAAAGATCAAGTAATGGGCTAAATGATACCCGCAGCATGCAAGAAGGCAAACCTCACAGAAGACAGCACAGTAACGTAAGAGATATAAGATGATTTGACCTGGATCACTGTATCGTCTGCTGGCAAATCCAGGATACAAGCATGAATGCTTTTGTTCCATAGTCTTCAATTTGGATGCTTATTCACCTCTTGGACTAACAGTTTATGCCATTGTTGAAGGTGATTGCCTATGTTTTACGAAACCCCATCTGAACAAACCTATTTCTAGACCTTCACCATACAGATGATATGTTAGTTTTTATAGCAACCCCTATCTGGTGTAGGTACATTGCTGATAATAGCAGATGTTGTTCTGCAACACCAAGTACATATGCAGGCAGGTTTATAAACTTCAGACATAGGAAAGGCTCATCCAGCTTTGCTGGAATGTGATATTCTAATTTGGCATATGAACACATATCTCTGCAATTGGTACGTCACACACTGAGCTAACTTCTGAACCATTGTGGCACTCAATGTGTCAATATGCTTTTCACCATTGCCTATTGCATATGATCAACATAATTCCCACAGGAATGAAAGAATGCTACAGAATTGTGCCGTAGGGAACACACAAACTATGTATATACCACAGTGAACACAGAAAGCAATACATGATGAATTGATCAAGGCAGAATGTACTTGTTAAAACAGAAAGGAAATGGGTTTGGAGCCTCAGCAGCACCCCATAAAATATCCTGACATGTGCTATTTAAGACTGGTGAACAATGGAATCTTACTTCTTCAGATCAGGCAGCCCTGTGGGGCCCCCCTCAAGGTGGGGGCCCTGGGCAAGTGCCCCCTTTGTCCTCCCATAAAAACGTCTCTGGTTGTTGGCACACTAATGCAGCAAAGCGATGCCAGTGTAAAAAAGCCCCAGAGTTCCAGAGGACAGATCCTCGGAATCGCACAGTGATGATGAAGAAGGGCACTGAGGATGCGGGAAAAGTGGGTGCAGCATGGGTCACAGAAAGCTGTCAAGCAAAGACATGAAGTGTTCCTAAAGAGAATGTAATCTCACAAAGAGCCGGGTAATGAACTGGGAGGAAGGAAGCAAACAATGGTGAGGCATGATTTCTGCTATCTCACAGTGAACTCAGATCAATCTTGTTGTCTCTTGGAACAATTTGTATTCTTTGAATTGTATTTTATTTAGAAATATTATTCCTTTCTTGCATACTCTGCATCTTCCATGGAATACATTTTAAACTCTTCCTATGCCGGGAGGAAAGCTTAGCGCAACGTGCTTCCCTTGGAAACAAGACAACACGAAGCAACACAGGTTCGATCCCCGGGTCCGCGCTTAGAAACCTCTAGGTATTAATCACGCTATAAATACGCAACTAAGACATATGCTGGTAACAGCGCTTCGATGCCCCCGGGCTGTGTGAACGCTTTAAAAATGCAAATAAATATATAAATAAAATAAAATAAAAATATGCGACCCAGGGGTGAGCTAAGGATACAAGCAGTTATTTCTACACCTCTCTCATGAACACCCTGTCCAGGCTGTTGTGGAATATTTACCATAGGATATAATTAAGTCTTTGGTTAGTTTCCTACCTGAGCCATCTAGGTGGCTTTCGAGAAGAATAACAATGAGCAATGAATTTATATTATTAAACTATGAAACATTGTTTCATTGCAGCACCTTAAGATGGTGCACTCCATATGAATGTGCCATATGAACGTTGTCTCCCAAGGTGTCTTACTCATCTGAATCTCCATAATAAAATACCCACACCACAAAAGAGTAATCACGCATTAACTGAGTCTACCCCATGCTGACGTCCAACCCCAAGCTGACAAAATGAAAGGAATCGTCAGACATTATTTAAACCAATTCAAAGAATGATTTTCGAGGTTCAATTTGATTGAATGTTTCATGTATTATTATTCCCTGTATGCACTTGATTCAAATTCATCTATTCGTCTAATCACCTCCTATTAAAACCAATGACCCATTTAGATGGTTAAAATGCAGCATGCCGACAACGTTACTGCCATGCTGCGTTAACAAACTAAGGTACTGCCATATCATATTAGCATGTGTGCGTTTTCATATGTATCTAGGAATTAAAATATATAAATGTGTATATATATATATATATATATATATATATATATATATATATTCACTAACAAAAACATTGTTAAAGGGACGTTATGGTTAGGTTGCTCTAGCAAAAACCTATGAAATTCAGTGGAAAAACGTTCTTGCAGGGACGTTATGGTGCATGGGAAGGGTCTATACGGGAGCATTACAATGACTGGCGCCTATGTAGGTGAGGGCCACTCAATAATTATGTCTCCCAGCATGTCCCCTATAGTATGCATGCAGGCACTGCCCCTTCTGTACCTGACCTTTCCTGCCATTCCTTCTGTGGCGTGTGTGAGAAGACCATAATAAATGGAAATGAACTGGGAAAGGAAAAAAATGGAAATTAAGAAAGCACCTTTTACAGATCAGCAATGGAATTGCCAATGAACGCATGCAGGGCGGGAGGCGTGGTAGTGTGCCAAACACTGTAGTGCGATCGGTTAGAAAGGGTGTTGATGTACAAAGAGGTTGCTTTTCGTGTTGCAGAGCCTTTTCAAAAGTGTCAGTACGCAACACTTACTACAAATAATTTTCACTATTTTAAAGAAGGGCACCAAGCCAATTTGGATGGGGTGTGCAGAAATCGGGATGGCAGGTATAGTAAGATGAACACTATAGCTGGGGAAAAGTATTCGTGCTGTGAAACGTCATATTCCCAAGGTCGAAGTATGCCATTGATACATGTCGAACAAAAGCACAAATACACTTCTTTGCAATGTACCGCGCTGTCTGCATTTACAGACCAAATAGAAAATGACGCTGCCACATCGGTGGCTGCATAATGAGATGGAAACATATGTAAGAGATCGGAAACAAACGCATGACCTTGGCAAGTGCCTCCTTCATCGCAAACAGCACTGTAACTCATGTAACATGCTGTGCAATTTTCCCTGCACAATGAACAACAATAATATTGGCATGATTGCATGTCACCAAAGTGTCACACAGAGAAACCAAAATCAGTCACTTCATTCTAGCTAATCCATAGCACTACACATGCACATGATAGATTGCAATGTGAAACACACAGCCATAACCGCAACCTCTGCATTTCTGTCCACAATCACACTGTGTATCACAATATGTGCGTACACACCACACCCAGAAACCTTATTGCGCAATCTCGTAGCCTCTACAGGCCCTTTTCTATGGCCGTCATATGCCAAAGGGGTGTAGGTAACACGTGCCACACTGCAACTATCGCAATATTCACAGACTTTTCATGCTGTGTGCGCGCTGGAGTGGGGAAATAACTTTCAACCAGGGGAGCGGACATCGTTAGTTGTTGTGGCTCTTAAAAGAGGCTTTGTTTTTTTTTTTTTTTTAAAGGTGCTTCACTACAAACAAATTTTTTGCGGTTTTCATAGGTAAATTTGTGTTTTCAACGTCATCTCACATTCTTACAAGAGGGTCTTCAGTGCAGTATGTAGATAGTGAAACAAAATTTGATTGTCACTGGTCGGCAAAGTCATGCCATTTGCCTTGAAAAGGTATATGTATCACGAACAAATGTTCTCATTCTCACAGGAGAACATCCCAGCAGCAATCAAGAAGTCACACATGCCTCTGTTGATGAGACCCCTTCCAACCTCTGGCTTGCAACAGGAATCATTGGAATACTTCCACACTATATTCGGGGGTTTGCATGAGAAAAGCACCTTGGCAGTAGGAAGAATGTTCTGCACTGCTTTCATCATAATCTTAGGTTGATCGTACACACGGGAACAAGGCATGTCAACCAAAAAGAAGGTTCCAAAGTGCACTCTCACAACATGTACAGTTGCCGAAGAGGCCATGCGTCGACATTCTACAAGCAGTCCGCCGAAACATCATGATTCGACACTGCACCTCAAAGCGTCCACTCCCTCCAAACCATAATTGCCAGAAAAGTCTTCTTGGAGGATATACAGGCACAGATCTTCCAAAAAGGCATCACCCACGACGAAAACTGTACATCTTCCCATGTTTGCCAGCTGCAGTACACAAAGTAATGGAAAAAGTGAATGCCGCCCTTTCCTGTGACGCACACCCTGAGCGCCTGATTAGACAAAGGCCAAAGTCCCATTGCCATTGACCAGCATGGTAAGAAGCACAGAATGTGGCACGTGTCTTTCCCCAAGTACCACGAGGGCTGCACCCCTCCAAAGCTGGAGCAGTCCTTCTTCCCTTCCCATCTTCTCTGCAGCACTACCTCATTGGCTTACGCGTAAGTAGGCACACACGCATCCACCAATCGCATTGAAGCCGCCATCATTCAACACTGTCACTCCTGTACATCTTTTCAAATGTACCATTACACATTTACAATACAAGTATCATGCCATTCCAAAGCACATCCACTACAAAGTTCAGTAAAAGTATGCATGATTTCGCCATCCGCATACAGCCACATGGCCACCCAGGATGTGGCACGTCTAATCCTGAAACTACCGCACAATCCACAACCTTTTCGTGATGGTGAAGGGGGGTGGCGGAGTAAGCAATAACAAGCTAGGTAGGGGATTAGGGCTTCCATCATAGATGTATAAAAAGTTTTCTTTTTTTCTTTTTTGTTTACGTGTGTGCGAGCACCTTTTTTTTGTTTTCTCTCTTTATATACGTTTCTGTATGCCTCTCCTCACATTTTTACCAAATTCTAGTCAATCCTTCTTGCACAGTGTAAAGGAAAATGACATTTCCAATAGCACTGAAATACATGCTATTTCTACAGAACCACTTCATATTTTGCGATCTCATTGTGGGTGGAGAACATGCCAGCACTCTGCATAAATTCACTCATAATTCTGTTTATAACACACCTTCCGACCTCTGGCTGAGGACAAATTACACCGTCATAAACCCATACCCCTCTTGGTATTATGCTTGAGAAAACGAGCTTGGCAGTAGGAAATATCTGCATCATTACGTTCAGCAACCTCTTCAGGTGACGGATTAAACGTCCACATGACACGTAACCCAAATGTACACTTCCATAGTGCACAACGACAAAGTCAAAATTTGTGATGGAGGCCACATATCTGCAAAGGCGAACCAGCCTGCCAAAACTGCAGTCGCCCTGACAGCCCCAGAATATGTCCACTCCTTCCAAAACTAATTTACCAGCAACGTACAACACCTGTGCAGATGACGCACAAAGGTATCACAGACAATAAGTGCTGTGTGTATCTCCATCTCGCCCAACTTCACGACATAGTTTTGGGACTAATTGGTACCACCCCTTCTTGTCAACCACACCCTAAACACCTAATTGCCTATTTGCCACAATTCAATTTCCATGTCCACCATGCTCATAATGGCAGAATATGGAACATGCGCTTTCCCATCTGCAATGAGGCCATGCCCGAGTAACCCACAAACAATACTTCTTCCCTTTGCACAGGCATTTTTGCAGCACACCCCCATTGGGTGTTGTCAAATTTTCAAACATGGATGCAGCAATCACATACAAAACCTCTGCATTGCAAACTATCATTTCTGTACACCACTCCATATTTACTGTTACACACTCTTATTACACGTTCGGTTTGATTCCAAAGCCCCTCCACTAGAAACTTCTGCTAAAAAATGCACAATTGAAGCATCCTGAAAAATCCTGAGGCGCAACCAGCACAACTTTCACCATGCACACAACTTTGCAGCCCTTTCCACAACCACCACTACACTATGGATCCATGCATGCAACCATGTAGGCACCTAACATTATGCACACATGTACCATACATAGCAACACTTCTACCCAACTACCCCACACCATAAAACACCCATTCATCAAAATGTGTCACAATTAGCAGAATCCACAAACATACCACAGCCTGCACCACCCCTACCCACTGCCATTCACACATGATTGTGTCACTGGCAACCTATGCACAACAGCTGCACAACATTAGGCCTACTTCAATAAATCTGCACACAGCACAGTAACTAAGCACATATAAGATGCACTTCAACCATACCCTCTTCCATACTCACATTACATAAACACTGCACCCTGTGTCCACACTACACAACTTCTCACTGCAACATCTCCTACCGTACACCAAACACTGTAGCGTGTTCCCACTATCACCACAACCATGGAATGCACAATACACTCTTTGTAACTCACTTGTGCTGCTGTAGAATGTCTACAATATGCTCCACACCCATTCAGCAAACATCACCACCCTGTGCCTAATGCACTGTCAAACCTGCATTGCTGCAGTGGATGTGCTCCTTGCACACATTTCCCGCATCGTAATGCAACCATTCATGTCAGCATTTCGCCAAGTACCACTATGCACATACGTACCAGTGGCACCAGCACTCCTACCCAAACTCCACACAGCAATGCATATGCACAGCGTTAAATGCAACAGTTACCATAATGTACACACACTACACTGTCTCCAGCACCCCTACGCCCTTACATTCACATACTAATGTCTTACCCACTTCCACTCAGAAAGTATTGTGTCACTGCCAACCTAACTACAAAATGCTCACAACATTGCTCATACTCCAAGCAATCTACACACAGCACACTATCCAAGCACATATAAGCTGTTCTTCAACCATACTGACAATAAGGAAACACTGCACCCAGTGGCCACACTGTGTGACTTTTCACTGCAGCATCTCCAACCACACATCAAAAACTTTACCACGTTCTAACAGTCACCTGACCTGCCAACCAACCATACACACATGGCAGCTCTCTTCTGCTGCTCTGTTGCGTCTGAAATATGCTCCACAACCATTATGTACAAGTCACCACCCTCTAACGAATGCAGAGTCCACAGTGCATCACTGCCATGGTTGTGCACAAGCCCTAGGCTCTTGAGAGCATGGCCTACAAATGCATAGTCTGACATGCATTGCTGCAGTGGCTGTGCTGAAGGCCTAGGCTCTTGAGTGCATGGCCTATGGCCTACGGCCTTCAGCCATGCACCAATAGTCTAGGCCTTGCACACGTCCACTGCAAAGTAATGCCATCATACATGTCACAATGCCACCAACTACGACAATCCACATACACAGCACTGCCACCAGCACTCCTACCCAACCTGTGCACCCGTGCACCGCCATAGAGCTGAACAAAAAAATTGCTACACTTACCAGAATGTAGAAACACAACACTGTCTCCTACACCCCTGTGCACTTTCATTCACTTAGTACGGACATACCCACTTCCATTCACATAGTATTATGTCACTGCCAACCTACCCACATACTGTTCGCAACATTGCCCCTACTCCACCCAATCTGCACACACCACACTATGCAAGCACCAATTGCTGCAGTGGGTGAGCTGAAGCCCTAGGCTCTTCAGTGCAGGGCCTCGAGCCTACAGCCTTTGGCCATCCACTCAATAGTCTAATCCTTCAACAAAACCACCGCTACTGCATGCACCCATGCATGCCACCATGTCCCCAACTACCGCTATATATCCACATAGCACAGGCACCCCCGCTCCCACCCACCCTATGCCATGTGCAATTCACTCACCTTCTGAAATTCACATGCCACCACTCACCATGTAAAGAGGTTGCCGCTAACAGGTCACCAATGTAGAAACAAAACACTGTCTCCTGCACCCTGTGCACTTTCATTCACATAGTACTTACGTACCCACTTCCATTCACAAAGTATTGTGTCACTGCCAACCTACCCAGGTACTGTTCGCAACATTGCCCCACTCCAACCAATCTGCACACAAAACACTATGCAAGCAGTCCCCACTACCGGATGCAGACTCACACATGAATTGCTGTGGTGGGTGAGCTGAAGCCCTAGGCTCTTCAGAACAGCCCCTCTGGCCTACGTCCTTCGGCCATGCACCCAATAGTCTAATCCTTGAACAGACCCACCACAACTTCATGCACCCATGTATGCCACCATGTCCACAACTACCACTATCCATCCGCATAGCAACGACACCCGCAATCCCACCCACCCTACGCCATGTGCAATTCACTCCCCTTCTGAAATTCACCTGCCACCACTCACCAAGAGGTCACTGCAAACAGGTTGCTACAGAAGCTATCATGCCGTTATGACAGCTGCCTCAAATCACCACACAAAGTTGTCGGCTCTCTAGGTACCCGCAAATTGGCGCAATACGCACTAATACTGCTGCCACTCCTCTGTCTTCTTCCACCTATCTACATATGTCACATTAACCACTTCTCACCCCCCAACACTTTTCCTCCGTTCTTGTGGGCAACACATTACGTACAGTATATTGTGCAGACCCTTGCGCTGGCGCAGTGTCCTCCGAGAAACCATGGTGGCGTTTCTCGAAAATTATGACGCAGTGCACGGTTCCCTCCAGCCAACCACCGGCCACGGCCAAAGTTCTCCAACAGCACCCCGTACCGCAAGCAAATGACACTTTGGTCCGCAGAGCGAACAGGGAAATGGGTCTGCAAAGCCACAACTACTGCAACATATCACAGGTATAGGTACACTCGTACTATGAAACATTATTCAGGTGTTTGTGGGGAGGGCGTAGCGTTTTGGGAACATGCCCGAAGGGCATGCTCCCAAAACCAACTTTATAAGTAGTGAAATTAGAAGCCACAATGGTTGTGATATGCTTTGCTGGTTCTGGCCAGGACCCAGAGTCTTTGGACATGCACCCAAGACAGAAATGATAAGCAGTGAGGTTATAAGTGAACATTGGCGTGGTGTGTTGCGGTGGTTGTGTGCACGTTCTAATGTCTTGGCTGAATGGCTGCAGACCATGCACACGAAACTAAACTTAGAAGTAGTCAAATTAGAAGCACCATGGTTTAGATATGCAGCAATGGTTGTGGGTAGGGCCTATAGTCTAGGTTGCTTGGCCGTAGGGTGTAGGTGGTAGATTATAAATCAAAGATGCTAGGCCAAACCTACAGCCACTGCACCATATTACTGCCATAGATTAGCCGTGTAGGTTCGCATATGTATGAAATGACTGTAATTATACTTACTGTTTAATTTGTGCAGAATCCATATATGTTTTACATGACTGTAGTACTTGGCGGAATTAGCCTTTTTTAATTTCTGTGATAACAGAAAAAAGCTTGTTAGTGTTTGCAGTTTATGAAGACTTTTCACATTGTCTAATGGACAGTTTAGCTTTTTTTTTACCCTCATATTTAGTTTACAAACCAAACCAGTGTACAATGCATTTTGCTCAGTT
The DNA here is from genome assembly GCF_040938575.1 of Ambystoma mexicanum. Classification (NCBI taxonomy): domain Eukaryota; kingdom Metazoa; phylum Chordata; class Amphibia; order Caudata; family Ambystomatidae; genus Ambystoma; species Ambystoma mexicanum. The sequence goes on from NC_090922.1 coordinate 1,402,018,190, forward strand.
TCTGTGTTTATTTTGCAAATCCTTGGGCCTGGGGAAAAAAAATCCTTGTCGGATTAAAAAAAAACTTTATTTGCTATGCTACAAACTATTTCTTTGCTTTCTTTGAGTGTTTCCTTGTTCTTTCTGATTAATGTTATGTTTGTTGCCTTGTTGCTATTTTTAACAGCAGTTAGATACCTGTTGGCGTATTCTAACTGTGCATTTGTTGTTATGGTTTTGTGGTATTCATTTATCTGTGTCGTTGTTATACACTCTTGGGCAGTTAGATACCTGTTGGCGTATTCTAACTGTATGTAGTCTTTCACTTCATTTTTTGTTAATGTTGAAGGAAACATTAGTCATAAAATGTTGGCTTTAGACAAAATACGCATTTGTAAGATTAGCTGGCAATCTCTGCTTTAGAGTAATGGTGCTACCATTACATTCCACCCATCCACATTTTTTTTTTTATGTATGCAGTGTAGTGACCTGCATTAGTTGTAGTTCCTGCATGGTAGATTATATCTACTGTTATAAAGGTTTTCTGGCCAAGTGACACTTGACCGTGTGTGAATCCAGTCAGCTTGCAGTTGTGTTTGGCACCATCTGCATTATAACGTAGCAGCATAAGTATTATGTACTTACTATGAATTTGTATCAGTAAGGTGGAGCGATTGTCTGAATTGCACATAGTACATAATCTGCCATGGTTTGCATTCTGTACAAGTTGCTGAAATGGAACGGATTCACAATTAGGTATGGATACATACACAAATCGCTCATTTGGGATTTGTTCCTGTATGACATTGCTACAGAGAGTGCATGTATGTTTCCACATGTATGAAAACTGGAAGATTTCATGTATAGGTATGCTTTTGTTTTCCAGTACTTGTAGTAAGTACATTAGAAATTCTTGTGGATCTTCTTGTGTGTTTATAGTGAATCTCACCATTCCCGCACAGTAGTCTAATTCTTGTCTTATTCTGTGAACACTGTACGTGTTGTCAGGATTGTCTGTTGCGTTTGTATGACGGACTAGCATTTGTAAACACAATTGGTCTGTACTGTGTAAGTAAATATTGTTAACCATTGGTGGCAAAGAGGGGTTGGTTGTGGCCTAAATCTGCCCCTATTGAACATCTTTAAGATGGAAGCAATCAGACTAAATTCGAAGATCTACCTGGTGTTGATAGATCTCTCTCAAGCCTTTGACAGTATCAACAGAGAGATGTTGTGGAAAAAACTAGCCAAGTGGAACTGCCCCCCTAGTTTAGTGGGTCCAATCCGCGAACTGCACACGGATACCTCCATTAGGATCCGTCTTGACATCAAAATCAACAAATACAAGGGCGTAAAACAGGGGTGCCCCTTGGCAGCAACAATATTTAATCTGTTTATATCAGACATAAAGGACGCATTCTGTGGCGCTAATATGTTCCCCCCTAAATTGCATGGCTCGCCCATTGACTATCTAGTGTACGCTGACGACCTTGTTCTGATAGATCAGACTCCGGTTGGTCTTCAGCGCAAAATAAATCTCATAGATACCTATATAACATCTAATAGGCTGCTTATCAATAAACAAAAATGTGAAATCTAGATCTTGGAGATCTTGGAGAAACTTCCAGGTTCACGTAGAAGGGGGAAGAAGTTTGACTGGTACATTGCCAAGGAGCGAATCCAGCTTGCAAAACACACCACATACTTGGACATGAGGATTAGTGCGAGCCGAAACGACGCACCATGGAGAGAAGCAGCCAAAAGCAAGTGTCGTCAACTAGCATGTCAAGCCTCTCTGATTAACAACAAATATGGAAAATGTTCATTAAAACCTACCATCACGTTCTTTCAACAAAATGTTATCCCTATCCTAATTTACGGAGGGGAAAACGCTTGTGCGACTTATGGAACTCACTAGAAAACATCTTTTGGACTCGAGTGCTACACTTACCAAAGGGTACCTCAACCGTTTGTATACGGTATGAACTAGGCCTTTATCTCAATCCACGCAAGAGTCTCATGGAATCTACTGAGTCTGTAAAACAATGCTGAAGGCCCTGGTACCCCAATTCTGCATCCTGCATAAGCCTGACTCCGAGAAAGAGCACACCATCCTCTTTAAATGGAACCGTCTTTGTCAAGAATTATTGGAAGAGTATAATATCACGCTTACAATGCTAGTCGGCTAAGAGGAAGATCTGGAGATTGGACTGGATCAAGACTTGTGATCTAAGAGCAAACTCCAAAATGATGCACGAAGTACCCGGTGAGGCAAAAGCATACGATCAACGCCACACTTATCTAACGCGCCTGCCAAATCAGCATGCAAGGTCCCTATATATGCGATATAGACTAAACGTATTTCCAACAAAAGAACGCATCGGTATCTGGTCCAAGCAGGCAAAACTTAACCCCATGTGCCGTTTTTGCAAGGACACCAAAGAAACGCTAAAACATCTGACTATGTCATGCCCGGAACATGAGCATCAAAGAGGACTTATCTCTGCCCAAGTGATTAACATCCATCGAATAAGGAGCATTGAGGAGTGGTGGAAAGTACTCTTTGAAGGATCCAATAAAGCAGTACTGTTTGCCCTGATAAACTTCCTACAAGTGCTAAAAACCCGGTTGGACAAACAAGAAATAACCAAAGTGGCTAAAGAAAAAGTAGATTGTTTGACCGATTTACTGAACTTGACGTGTAAAATGGACTTGTTAAAGCCATTAGGAGGGAGGGAGGGAGGGAGGAAGGGAAAGGAAAAGGGTAAAAGTGTTATCTGTTGTCATGTTTTGTCTTTTTTTAAAGGTTGAACAAACCAATAAAACATAATAAAAAATAAAAAAAACAATTGGTGGCAATTGAAATAGAATATTCATTGCTACATTTGCATAGCAACTTACACCAGGTTCATTTGAAAATTTGAGTGGACCAGCTAGTTCTGTATCTGAATGCTTTTTTCAGAGTTTCTCTTCCTTCTTTGAAGACGTATTGTTAAGCGACTTCAAATCAGTACTCCAACTAAGTCAGTGTCTATTCTGGGATGCCCAATGAAGCCCTTATTTATATATTTTTATGACAAGTTCATATATCTGGATGATAAACCCTTGTATAACACCCCTCTTTTTGAATCCCCCTGACCTCACTGAGCCAAGAAGTAGGTTGGTTTTGCAAATGAAAAGATTTATTTGAAAAATTAAACAAGATATATATCACACTTTTATAAATAAATTAATATTGATAGCACACTTATGAATATGACAGTGATCAACAATGGATAATATTACACTAGCACATATTTTTTAATTACTTAGGAGTTGGTATAGAGAAAGGATAAGGTAGCTGAGAATACTTTTATGGTTTCAAGGAAATGCAATGATGGAAAAGAATGCAGCGCAGAAATAACTGAGATGGTTTCCACAAGAGATAATATGATCACTTTTTCTTTTGACAATTCACCCCCCCCCTATGCAATATAAGGAGATGGAAGGGGAGCACACAATTTTCAGGAATACAATCAAATGCAATACCAATTCAGTTCCCCCCTAGCAAGCCTCGAGCAACAGGGATGATTTTAAAACACAGGCAAAAATACTTTAAAGGTGATTTGCAAAGAAGTGAAAATATGCTAAAAATGATTTTAATTCCCTATAGGAGATTCAGGGTAGGTGATAGCTACTTAAGATTTGTTCAGGTCAACACTATCAGTGATTCATGAGGGATTATCAGGTTGAGAACGGATTTCAGCAGTTGCAAGCAAAAGACAGCGATTTTTGACAGGTGGAGACATTTTATTCAAATTGCAATTCACGGCACTTTTTCCGAGTGCGTCGAGCGCGATTACGGGAAAACTATCAGTTGCAAAGCTTAGATTCTTAGCTTTAAGATGGCAGTAAAATCTCGTTCCTAGCACGTATGGTTCGAAAGATACGGACAATTTAGTGGAGGTAGATTCTCAAAAGTAAAGTGAAGCTCAGAATGACAAATGACACTTTCACAGGTTTGAAATCACAGAATGGACACACGATTTCTATGATGCCGTTTTAAATAGGTGGAAATGGTTTGAATTAGATTATTTTAAACTAAGAGATGACTATGCACAGTTCTGTGGGTACTCACACTATAAATTTGAAATAGGACATCAAGATCTGGTCATGTTTGGGCTTCCTCGCCACGGACGGTCTCTGGTACCGGTTCTGCTCACAGCGATCTGGTCTGGGTCTCTGGTTTTGTCAAAAGTTCTGGCACTGCACAGCGGTATGGTCTGGGTCTGGTCTTCTATCGGCACTGCACGGCGGTCTGATACATCTCTGCTTTCTGGGTTCTGGCACAGGGTTCTAGGCCAGAATCAAACAGCTCGCCCGGCTGTTGAATAGTTTGGTTAGGTTGCTGGATTCTGAGGCCTCTGAAGGATTCAGCTTGTGGACTAGGCCTCTCTGCTACAAGTTCTGAAGTCTGGATTCTAAGTTCTGGTTCTGGAGTCTTCTGGATTTGAGATCTGGATTCTAAGTTCTGCTTCTGGAGTCTTCTGGCAAAGCGCTTCGCAGGAAATCAGTTTGAAGTGGGAAGTGAGTGTCCCTTCCTGGGTTTCAGTGGCTCTTTTTATGTCTTTTGAAAATGGGTGTGTGTGTGGGCATAACTAAGCCTGCCCCTCACAGCTTATCATTGGCCAAGTTCTCCTCTCTCCCTTGATTGGGGCAAGGAAATGGAGTGGAATCATGATGAGGTATGTTTATGGGTCAGAGTATCCTCCCCTTGTCACTTTGCACACAAATCTATTTTTGATCCAAATGCATATTTATCTATGTACAATTTTTCTAATATTATATGTCCAGTGAACATATTTTCTGTATTTCCAGAAGACTCCAGAACCAGAACTATAGCACCAAACCATCCGATCCCCGTCTTTGTAAGATGTCGTGTCCACTTCTGACAGAATTCTGCCCTTTTCATCTAGAACACAACCTCTAAACTTTTCCAGAATTTACACAAATGTGTGCAAGGAATATGGGCATCAGATGATGAAGTGTCAGATTTTTAACATACAGACATTTGGAGTAATACCCTATTTTCCGCTACTACCCCCCAGAACATACCACAGAGTCCTAACACCTCTTAAAATGTGCACCGGAAAATCACAGGAATAACAATGTTATTGATATAATTTTGACGATTATGTACTATGAATTATCCATCTTTCTAAACTTATGCTCTGGCCCAGATGGGTGTGGTTTAAGTTCCAAAGCACATGGGGGAATTTCTGTCTGTCCAGGCCTCCAAACTCAGCTGGCTCACAGGGGCAAGGCCCCTCCCAGTTTCTTCCAAGAGGAAGCCATTTACGACCCCTGATTTAGCATTTGCCTGAGCCAAGGAAAGTTCATTGTTCTGTTTTGCTGCAGCCCCAGGTACCCCTCCCCTAATTCAATCAGAGAGGTGTAATCTCCTTTTGGTGGGGGCAGCAGAATGCAGCCAGGTCTGTGAACAGTAGGTGTAAAGAATTCTCATTAACCAGCAAGGCTTTGAAGTTTCCAGCTAACTCAGGTTCCTTGTCAGCTCCTGAAAGACAGGCCTCCTATCAGAGGTTAGACCGCTAGCGCCGGTTAGGGTCGAGCGCCGGTACTGCACCCCTTTTGGGAGCTGTCTTGAATTAATACATTTCAGATTTTGAACAGTACCATATTCCTTTGCACTGGTTTCGCTCATGGCGCTTCTGGCCCATCACGCTCGCACTGGTGGGTGGCAGATCAGGCAACCATTTTGGTGTGCGCAAAACTGCGCGGTTTTCCTGGATTCTGGCGCAAATGTGGGCTTTTCAGCCATCTTGGATTTTCTAAGCCCACAGCACCAAATGTTGTAGCATAATAGTTCAAACGTGGGTCAAGACACCTGACAAGCCCCCCCGCCTGACTGCACTTTGATTTCGAGTCGGGTGCAAAGGATGTTTTGATCCACGCACTGGGATGTCCACATCATCTTCTTCTGATTCCGCAGATGGCACAGTTCAGCATCTTTTCCTCCATCAGGGTCGATCGATCAGTTCTCCTTGCCGGTCCTGATGGGAGTATTGGGCGTTACACCGGGCCCCTCAGATCTTTGCTCTTGGTCCCCGGGTCGTCCTCCTTGGTCAGTCTCCATGGTTTCATCTCTCCTAGGATGACAAAGCAAAGCGGCAGAAACATATTCGTAGACATTTCCCCACCACTATTAATGGTGGGGCGAACATATACATTTTATAAATCAGGAGACATTTGCATTCAAGAATCATGGAATTTTATAGGCTATATGTGGGATATTTTAGGGTTGGACTTGTCTTTAATCTGGAGCAGCCCCCTCTGGGATTGCAGAGGACTCCGCCAGTTGCTGCAGAGTGTGCCTGGGATGGCAACACTTTAGCTGATTTTAATGGACCCACTTGTCTTCCCCTTCTGCCAAACTACCCTTAGGGATGCGGATCTTGTAGGCAACTGGGGAGATCTTGGCTACAATTTCAAAAGGTCCCTTCTATGTAGGCAGAAATTTTCGCTGTTTGGCCTGGTTCCTTTGGAAATTGTATAGATAGACCCGGTCTCCCACATTGTATTCTTTCCTATTAGTCTTCAAAGCATAGTGAGTCTTCATACTCTCGGCTGATCTTTCTAGATTCCGCTGAGCATAGGCAAAAGCATGTTGGAGGTGTTTCCTTAAATTTTTAACATACTCATGCATTGTGGAGGCATTGATCAGCGTTTGCTCTTGTGTCCTGTAGAGCAAATGCTGGGGAAGCACCATCCTGCGTCCAGTTATCAGCTCAAACGGTGACATTTTAGTTGCAGATGAAGAGGTAGATGTGATGGCCATTAGGACCAGAGGTAATCGGATATCCCAACTTGGCCCAGAATCTGCCACAAACATTTTTTATATGCTCACAATGGTTCGGTTGTAACGTTCTACTGTACCAGAAGAGGCTGGCCGGTAAGCAATGTGTAGCTTCCTTTTAACCCCCAGTATCTCCCACATCTTAGTCATTACTTCACTGGTAAAATGGCTACCTCTGTCTGACTCAATCCTTTGGGGTACACCAAAACGCGAAAAGATGTGGTTGATCATCAGGGCAGCTGTTGTTTCTGCCTTGCAGTTTGGGGCCGGGAGACACTCCACCCATTTAGTAAATAAGCATGTCACCGTCAACATGTACTTATTTCCCCTAGAGGAGCGAATCATTGGGCCTAAAAGTTGACTTGCAAATCTGACAATGGCATTGTCATCCCCCTCTTTTGGAGAGGCGCATGCTGTGTGAGGGATGTTGGCTGAAATTGTGCACACACAAGACACTCCTTTAAGTATTGGTCGAGGTCCTGCCCCATGTGTGGCCAGTAAGCAACCTCTCTTAAGATCTCAAGTGTTGTGTGAAACCCCCAATGGCTGGTGGTGGCTGCATCATGGGCGTGACTTAACATCAGGCTTCGGAATGAGGTAGGGACCACCCACTGATCATGGCCAGCTTGGGATTTCCTTACCAACAAACCGTCTTGAATTCAGAACATTTTTGGACATTTCATCAACACTCTAAGGTCCTCTTTCCCAAAGTAATCGGTATCCATCCGGGGAAAGTTCTCAGGGTCCTCAATGTGTTGGTAAAACTTACCAATTATTGGATCCCCCTTCTTAGCCGTAATCAAATCAGCATCTGGGGTCTCCTTACTCCATTGTGCAGTGGAAAGATCATTGTGAGCATTTGTCTGGGACCTGGTGATAGCAGTGACCTTGATTTCCCCCAACAGGGACTCAATCTCTATTAGATTCCATTGGATGGCCCCGGTTTTGGCCAGCTGATCAGCTAAGACATTTCCAGTTTTGTCTGGTGCCTCTACTTTGGAATGACCCTTGATCTTTTTCCAGTAGATGGTCATCCCGTTCGAGGTGACCAGATCATCAGTGTTTTGGATTAACTTCCCATGTTTCAAGGGTTTGTTATTAGCACATAACATGCCTCTGGTTTTCCAATTAACCAGGTGCTCCACGAACCCGTTCCGTACATAATCTGAATCTGTGATTATGACCAGTTCGTGGAGTTGGTGTTGGACAGCAGTGAGGATGGCTTGACGCACAGCCATCAACTCTGCCACCTGACTACTTCGGGGACCAATCTTGTACCCATCGGAGGGTTCTGGGGACTCATTCACCCATGCATTCCCTACGCCGGCCACCAGTTCTTTCTCCCCGTTGTTGTCAACATGGTAAGAGCATCCATCCACATAGACAGTGGGCACTCCCTCACACTTGTCTTCTTCAAAGACTTTGTTGGGGGAATTAAGGTATGCCTCCATGTTGTCCTTGATTTTTAGACTTTCGTTCTCGAGACAGTTTTCTCTGCACAATCATGCAAGTCAGCCAGACCTTGCGCAAGGGGACTCTTCTTGTTTTGGCCGTATCTGACCTCCACAGGAAAGCCTTGCATTGACAGAATCCAGGAAGTAATTCAGCAATTACTCACATTTCCAGCCAGATTCTGTCACTTTGGAGATATTGCAGAGGCTAGTGTGGAGTCTCCACTATGATGTGTTCCTCCTGGATAAACAGGCGTTAATTCTTCAATGCCCACACCGTTGCCAGGAGTGCCTTCTCACAATCGTTGAATTTATCCTCCACAGAGGATAAGGTTTTGCTCGCATAGGAGATTACTTTATTGACCTTGTCATGCTTTTGATATAATACTGCAGTCAAGCATGTATTTGAGAACCCTGTCTCCAAGAAAAACTCCTTGTTTCTGACAGGGTAAGCTAGGCAGGGCGCTTGTGAGAGGCTTCTTTTGAGCTGTTTTACTGCCTCAGATTGTTCTGGACCCCATTCCCACTTTACCCCCCCTTCAAGAGATGAATCAGGGGTCTGGTGATCTCTGCGTAGCCCTCAATGAACTTTCTGCTTTAATTAGTCAGTCCTAGGAGGCTCCTTAGTTCCCGCAGAGTTGTGGGGTCTTTTAGTTTCTGAAGTGCTTCCACTTTCTTTTCCTGGGAACAGAGACCCTGAGGAGTAATCTCATGCCCCAAGAAATTAACACGGGTCCTACAACACTGTGCTTTCTGAAAGGAAAGTTTTGCTCCGGTGGCCCTCAACTGTGTCAGAACATAACGGATCTCCGCTATATTTTCCTCTGCAGATGAACTTTTGATGAGGACATCATCTACATAAGCCAGGTTACCCTTCGCACCCAAGTCGGGCATGGCCTTATGTAGGAAAATGTTGAATTCATTGCCGGAGTTGAGATATCCGAAGGGAGTCCGGGTCCATGTGTACTGCTGGCCCCCAAAGGTAAAAGCCAGTTTGTATTGGTCCTCCCTACTGACAGGCACGGTCCAGTATCCATTGGTCAGGTCTATTGCAGTGAATACCTGTGACCCCTGGATCTGGCCCAGCCCTTGGTAGGGAAGAGGCCGTCGGGAAGTATGGACCAGTTTGTTGAGCTCCCTAAGGTCGGTGCAGAGTCTCCACTGGCCGTTTGGCTTCAATATTCCCAGTACCAGATTATTGAAGGTGCTGTGGACTGGACGGATTATTCCCCGGGACTCAAGGTTCTTAATTATTTCAGTAAGGGACTCCATGGATGCGAGAGGCAAGCGATATTGCTTCACAAACACTGGAGTCATGCCAGGGTCCGTGGGAATTGTTGTTGTGTGGATGTCGGTGCGACCACAGTCATAAGAGTCTACCGCAAAGAGATCTTAGAAATCCAAGAAAACTTGTTTCAACTTTTGCTTCTGTTCCAGAGTCACACAGGCATCAGCTAGGTTGACTCTCTCTTTCACCATCTGCCTGAAGCCTGGAAAGACTTCTGGTTTTCCTATCTCAGCGGCCTCCTGCAGCTGGGTGGAGAAGTCCCTGGTCAGAGTGCTGATTTGGACTGGAGGCTTCAGCTGGGAAAGGCAGCCCTCATGGACCTGGAAAATCACCTCATCCCTTCTGAAGTCACAAGTCACATCTTCCTTACCAGAAGGGCAGCTAGTGTACACCAGGATGTTCCCCCCATGCCGGGTAAAGATCCTGTCTGGTGTTGTGTTGTCATCACTGTCACTGTCAAAACAGACCTTGGGGATTGGTCCTAACAGTTTATTTCCTAAATCAATGGAGAAATGTTGGTCATCAACCGCCATTCCAATAATGGTGCCTGCAGCTAGAGTGATACTCTTTAAGTTGCAGTTATCCACCTCTATTGGAATGGTGTCATGTTCTATGTTGACTAACGGTGTTGGGTTTACCCCCAACCCTTGCTGTTGGAGAGAAGCATTTAGATGAATATAAGCATAAGGGTTTTTCAATTGTTGTCCTCTTTTAACTTTCACTTCCAGGGAGAATTGTCGGGTCCTTTCTGGGATGGTGACTTCCTCTTTAATCTGAATTTTAACTGCATAAGGTAGCAATTGAGCCGACCTAAATGCTTTTTCTGGATCATCAAAGCCCATGGGATTATCCGCTAATTGGGACCAAGCTTTGAAGTTTATTAGGTCGAAACTAATGGCAAAGCGATTGAGAAAATCACTGCCTAAGTAAAAGACGGCAGCGACATCTCGCACGACCCAACAATTATGGACTATGCTCTTGTTGCCAATGGAGATTTTGAGCATACACCTGCTTGGCAGGAGATGTTTGGAATTGGGTGTTTCCAGATCCATTTCCCATTTGTCTATCAGTTTGAATGTGGGAATGGTTGGATCTTTTGGGAGTTGGCGGAACATGGCTTCGCTGATGAAGCTCTTACCGTTGTTCACACACACTCGGGCCAGAACAGAGTCCTTCCATTCATTTAACTGAACAGGGATGAACAACTGCTCTCCAATTATCTGAATATCAGCCAGGCTCTGAGCTGATTTCACATCTTTCTGGACTATTGGAGTGGGAATATCTGATTGTGGATTGGTAAAGAATTTCAGAGTATTTCCTTCCAGTGTGGAATACCACCTTAAACTGGAAGGAAGGTTGATTTTCAGAAATAGAGAGGACCCCCCATCACCAGTCTGTTGTCCTACTCATATTACTGTCACGTCTGGAATTTGGTTGTTCTGGAAGTGAAATTCTACTTGGTCAGATTTTTGTTCAACCATGTGGCATGTGCCGTTTAAACTAACATGGTTGACACTCTGTTTTAATTTTATTGTCGGCTAGTCTGGATCCAGAGGACCTTGTTTACGCAATCTATTAGGGGTGACAACCTTCTCAGGAGGTCATTCCCTAGTAAACAAGGGGTGCCCTCTGGAGTCACTACTATGACCGGGTGTTTTACCTTGTGTCGCCCAATTTTAATGTCCAAATCTGCAGTCCCCCTCAACGGGAATTTCCTTCCCATCAAAGTTCTGTAGTTGTCCAGGAAAAGAGGTGAGAGGAATATGGTAATTCTCCCCCCTTCCTGCATTTAGTTCATCAAAGGCCCTTCTGTACAGAAGAGTAGCTTGGGATCCAGTGTCCACCATTGCCAAAATTGTACCCTGCCCCTGCACTTGTACCGGGGCATAGTATCTTCCCTCCTTCTCCTCAAGGGGGCACAGTTAATGCACATTTCTGGACAACTGGTGGGCTAATTTTTTAGTTTTGGACATTGCGAGAGAAGAGATTTGGGCAGAATTCTGTGGAGAGTCATGGGAATCTGCAAGAAAAAGTTGGCAACTGGAAATCAGAGCCATTGTGGGTTCCCCTGGTTCCGGTTCTGGGCCACCCCGCCCCCCTTTTTGGAGGCAGTCACCAGGATGGGTTTGAACCAGGGGATTTTGATGCGGTTGGTTCTGGGATGAGATGATGGGCGGTGCCAGTTCAGTCCCCACATCTCCCAAGTCGGGATGTGAATCCCTTGGGACCCATCTTTCTTTGGGAGGAGTTCTCCCATCTCTGAAGGAGAAGATCCTTTTTCCAGGATCCTCACAGGATCCCTCTCCCTCAAATTGGAAGATCTGTGCCTCCTCCACAAACTGGGTCTGTTTGGGTCCTTTGTTTCTCCTACCTCCTCTCTGCTCCTTGGGTGGCAGACTTTCAGGGGTAGGAGATTTTGTTTCTGGTTCCTGGGTTTCCTGGGGCTGGTTACAAGTGGGGAAGGAAGCTTCCTCCAAGGCTTTACACCCCCTTCCCCTTGTGCCTCCTCCCTGGGAACCGGTGGGTTATCGGGGTGCTGCCCCCGTCATTGTTCTGGAGCACCAGGTCTAGAGTTTGGGGCATTCTGCGCTGGCATGCTCATCTGAGAGTTCTGTTGCACCCTCAGCATGTGACCCAGATCCCGTGCCATAGTTTTGACCTGGTGTTCTAACTGTGAAACCTGTTCAGGCTGATACGGGGTTCTATTTTCTCCCCTGGGCTGATCCCGGGAAGGGTAGCTATCCCTTCTCTGGCAGTACCCTGGGTTGGGAAGAATTGGGGACCCCTCCACCCTTGGCCTCCCCTCTTCCGGATTAGGTGGTCTGGGCTCAGGGAATTAGGGAAAGAAGGATGGATGATTTTGGGGCTGGAAATTGGGTGGATACCTAGGGAAAAGGGTCTGCCCAGGGTTTGGTGAATTTCTGCCCTCCTGTGGGGAGTTAGGAGGGAAGTTCCCTGGGTTGGGTGCCTGGTTGGATCCCCCCCCTTGGGTTGGAGGAGTCACACATACCCCAGGATGGGTCGGTTTCCCTTGTAATGGGGACTTACATAGTCAGGGGAGCGAGGGACCCATTTGTGAGACTACCTCCTTGACTCCCTGTCTGTGACTGGCCCAAGGGCCTTCTGGGCTGAGAATTTTTCACTGCAGGCAGGCTTTTAGGCCCCCCCCAATCTCCAAATCTAAAATGGGGGCAACCATTACCTCTGCCAACTTGGCAGCAACAGGGGTGCTGATCGATTTGGGGCTTTTCTGGGCGTTATTTTTATTTTCTATGGGCTTCTGCACCTCATAGATCCGGGTAGCCTGTTCAATGACCCAGTCTAGTGACCTTTTTTCGTGAAAATCTCTCACTAGCTGGGTCATTATGTATTTGGGTAAGGCATGGAAAAACGTATTTACAAACTCTTTACTGTCTGTGCACACCCTTTTGGTAGTCTGCGCTAAGGCACGCTTCAATTCCTGCACAAATTCTTATGGGGCCTGATCCTCCCCACATTGCAAATTGTAGGCTGCCTTGCAAGCCTCTTGGGGATTTCTGTGAACAGAAAAATGTTTCAAGATGGCCGCCCTATATGTGGACCATCTTGAATGGTTTTGGTCCTCCAGCCCCACAAAGAAACTGGAGTATACTGGGGAGAATGTCCATTTGACATACTGAATGCAGCTACTTCTGTCCTTCAAATGGAAAGTCTCCATCATTTGCTCGTAAAGCTCCAAGTGTCCTCAAACAGAATACTTGGCTTTCTTGTGATAAGAGGTGATGACACTCCTTATTGCCTTAATCTGTTTTAAGGGGTCCTTAAGCAAGGCCCTTTTTGCCTTATTGGCCTTTTTGGTTTGAGTAACCCTAGTCCATTCATCCTCTTAATCAGAAGCAATGCTCCCAGAGGTACCCGTCTGATCTTCCAGGTTTTCCAGGGTTCTGTGAGCCTGGGAATGGCTGGCAGAATGTGGGGACCTGGTCTCCTGTGTCCTGTGATGCTCAGAGGAGTCTTCAGATCCCTCCTTGCTGCCAGGATTTGATTGGTACCCCCCACTGACCTAACTGGGCAGAGGTTTTCAGGATGCCCTTAGTGGGCCTACTCTCCTGGGGTTCCCCACTAAATTGCACTGTACTTAGGTGCCCATTCCGGGTGCCCGCCCATCCATTCCTGGGTGGTACTGGCCTATGAGCCCCAGACTTTTGGCTGGATAGTAATCTGCCATCACTGTGGCCCTGTGCTCATGTGCGCCAGGAGACATGGGGTGGCAGAGTCCAGGGACTGGGAGAGGTGAAGGCCTCTGGTACTAGGGCTCCTGAGGTTATGCTCAGGTGTTTCCCTTTCCCAGCAAACTTCATCTCTATCAGCGCCTGCTCCCTGTTGCAATGCAAGAGCCTGTGCTTTCAGTTCCTCAGTCAAGGCCTTACTAGACTCTATCAGTCTCTGCTGCATGGCTACCTGTTGCTGGAGCCTATCATTGTCCTGGCAGAGAGCCTCATTCTCTCTCTATGCTTCCGGGTTGATCCTGGAGCACTGGGCCAGTCTTTGCTGCAGGAGGGTTACCTCCTGAGTCCCATCCCTACTGGCCTGTTCCTTTCTTGCCGAGCATCTTCCACCCTCCTGGTGTGCTCTAACAAGTTCTGATGCTCTTTTTGGAGGTCACCCAGTCCCTGGTTATTTTCTTCCAATTTTCTTTTTAAGTGGCAGACTTCCTGGCCTAAGGTGACCCTTTCCTGACTAAGAGCCTGCATCTGTGCCACCAGGTCGTCCCTCTGCCTTTGAAAGGCACCAGCTTTCTGGCGTTCTTCCTCAAATTCTGTCTGGGTATCCAGGTCTTTCAGAATCAGTTTGTTGCTCTCTGCCTTCTCCCTATCTAGGTGGCTTTGCAGGGTGACTACCTGCTCTGCACATGCCCTATTGAAGTCCATTTGTTGCTCCAGCTTTTTCTGGCTCTGCAGTAGGGAGTCCAAACCTTCTTGGTACTTCTTCTGCAAGGCCAGAAAGCTGGTATCCTGGTCAGACTTTTCCTGTTGCAGGATACCCATATCCTCTTTTATTTTAATGAGATACTGTCTACTCTCATTTTCTGACTCCTGGCTCCTGTGTAGCCTCTGCTCAGAAGAGACCAGGTCAGATCGGGCCTTCTCTAATGCCATCTGTTGCCTATTTGCCAGATCTTGGCCTTCAGCACATTTGTCCTGTATGGCTCCCATATATAAATACAAATATGCTGCTATCCTAACAATCTTGTGCTCATCTTTGGCCTTAGGGGCCATGTATAGTTCGCTCAGGGCCACGTGTAAGGGACCCTAATCTTTCCAGCTGTCTAACCCAGTCACATTGACCTGTTGTGTGATCGCCTGCAGCCACACATTCTGGTCCTGTTCAGACCATTCACCTCTCACAAACAGTTTATGTAAGAGGTGCTCTCTAACTATCTTCATATCTACCAATGTCGTCATTCTGGAAATTGATTTCCTTCCTGACTTACAGAAGTTTGCATTTTATTTTGCAACACAGACCGTCTCCTTAGAGCGTCCTTCTTTTGAGGGGTGATTTTACAGTGTAACACAGAGTGGTGATCCAACAGGATTTATGTATCCTGTCAGTTAGCACACTGTATTAAGCTGCACAAGTGGTAGCTCTAATCCAGACATTCCGGACGAGCCCCCACTCTGTTAAGCGACTTCAATTCAGTACTCCCACTAAGTCAGTGTCTAGTCTGGGATGCCCAATGAAGCCCTTATTTATAAATTTTTATGACAAGTTCATATATCTGGATGATAAACCCTTGTATAACGCCCCTCTCTTTGAATCCCCCTGACCTCACTGAGCCAAGAAGTAGGTTGGTTTTGCAAATTAAAAGATGTATTTGAAAAATTAAACAAGATATATATCACACTTTTATAAATAAATTAATATTTGATAGCACACTTATGAATATGACAGTGATCAACAATGGATGATATTACACTAGCACACTTTTTTAATTACTTAGGAGTTGGTATAGAGAAAGGATAAGGTAGCTGAGAATACTTTTATGGTTTCAAGGAAATACAATGATGGAAAAGAATGCAGCGCAGAAATAACTGAGATGGTTTCCACAAGAGATAATATGATCACTTTTTCTTTTGACAATTCACTCCCCCTCTATGCAATATAAGGAGATGGAAGGCGAGCACACAATTTTCAGGAATACAATCAAATGCAATACCAATTCAGTTCCCCCCTAGCAAGCTTAGAGCAACAAGGATGATTTTAAAACACAGGCAAAAATACTTTAAAGGTGATTTGCAAAGAAGTGAAAATATGCTAAAAATGATTTTAATTCCCTATTGGAGATTCAGGGTAGGTGATAGCTACTTAAGATTGGTTCAGGTCAACACTATCAGTGATTCATGGGGGATTATCAGGTTGAAAATGGATTTCAGCAGTTGCAAGCAAAAGACAGCGTTTTTGACAGGTGGAGAAATTTGATTCAAATTGCAATTCGCAGCACTTTTTCCGAGTGCGTCGAGCGTGATTACGGAAAAACTATAAGGAGTAGAAAGTGACAGTTAAATCTTGTTCCTAGCATGTATGGTTCAAAAGATACGGACAATTTAGTGGAGGTAGATTCTCAAAATGAAAGTGAAGCTCAGAATGACAAATGACACTATAAATTTGAAATAGGCCGTCAAGATCTGGTCATGTTTGGGCTTCACTCGCCACAGACGGTCTCTGGTACCGGTTCTGCTCACAGCGATCTGGTCTGGGTCTCTGGCACTGCACAGTGGTCTGGTCTGGGTCTGGTCTTCTATCGGCACTGCACAGCGATCTGGATACAGCTCTGCTTTCTGGGTTCTGGCACAGGGTTCTAGGCCAGAATCAAACAGCTCGCCTGGCTGTTGAATAGTTTGGTTAGGTTGCTGGATTCTGAGGCCTCTGAAGGATTCAGCTTGTGGACTAGGCCTCTCTGCTACAAGTTCTGAAGTCTGGGTTCTAAGTTCTGGTTCTGGAGTCTTCTGGATTTGAAGTCTGGATTCTAAGTTCTGGTTCTGGAGTCTTCTGGCAAAGCGCTTCGCAGGAAATCAGTTTGAAGTGGGAAGTGAGTGTCCCTTCCTGGGTCTCAGTGGCTCTTTTTTTGTCTTTTGAAAATGGGTGTGTGTGTGGGCATAACTAAGCCTGCCCCTCACAACTTATCATTGGCCAAGTTCTCCTCTCTCCCTTGATTGGGGGAAGGAAATGGAGTGTCATCGTGATGAGGTATGTTTATGGGTCAGAGGATCCTCCCCTTGTCACTTTGCACACAAATCTATTTTTGATCCAAATGCATATTTATCTATGTACAATTTTTCTAATATTATATGTCCAGTTAACATATTTTCTGTAGCACCAAACCATCCGATCCCTGTCTTTGTAAGATGTCGTGTCCACTTCTGACAGAATTCTGCCCTTTTCATCAAGAACATAACCTCTAAACTTTTCCAGAATTTACACAAATCTGCGCAAGGAATATGGGCATCAGATGATGAAGTGTCAGATTTTTAACATACAGACATTTGGAGTAATACCCTATTTTCCACTACTACCCCCCAGAACATAAAATGTGCACAGAACAATCACAGGAATAATGATATTATTGATATAATTTTGACGATTATGTACTATGAATTATCCATCTTTCTAAACTTATGCTCTGGCCCAGATGGGTGTGGTTTAGGTTCCAAAGCACATGGGGGAATGTCTGTCTGTCCCCGCCTCCAAACTCATCTGGCTCACAGGGGCAGGGCTCCCCCCAGTTTCTTCCAAGAGGAAGCCATTTACTACCCCTGATTTAGCATTTGCCTGAGCCAAGGAAAGTTAATTGTTCTGTTTTCCTGCAGCCCCAGGTACCCCTCCCCTAATTCAATCAGAGAGGTGTAATCTCCTTTTGGTGGGGGCAGCAGAATGCAGCCATGCCTGTGAACAGTAGGTGTTAAGAATTCTCATTAACCAGCAAGGCTTTGAAGTTTCCAGCTAACTCAGGTTCCTTGTCAGCTCCTGGAAGACAGGCCTCCTGTCAGAGTTTAGACCGCTAGCGCCGGTCAGTGTCGAGCGACGATCCTGCACCCCTTTTGGGAGCTGTCTTGAATTAATACATTTCAGATTTTGAACAGCACCATATTCCTTTGCACTGATTTCGACCATGGCGCTTCTGGCCCATCACGCTCGCACTGGTGGGTGGCAGGTCAGGCGACCATTTTGGTGTGCGCAAAACTGCGTAGTTTTCCTGGATTCTGGCGCAAATGTGGGCTTTTCAGCCATCTTGGATTTTCTAAGCCCACAGCACCAAATGTTGTAGCATAATAGTTCAAACGTGGGTCAAGACACCTGACAAGCATCTGGTTTACTTTCCCTAATAGGTTCTTCTTTGCTTGTGGTAATTGATGAACCTTTACCTTCTTTTGTTTTCTTTGGAGGATTTGCTATCAGATTATGTTGCATTTCTGATTGAATTAGTTATTTTTTTTACCACGTTTTACTTTTTCTCGAACAGGATATTGTTTCAGATGGGGGGTGTACAGTGAACGCAGTCTATCATATTCTACAATGCAAGGAATATCTGTGTTCCCTTTACTTGCATCAAAGTTGATTAGAAATAGACCGTCAAGTGTACGTAAGCGTGATAGTGCAACGTAGCTCATGCCTTCTTTAAAGACTGTGTTTCCTATATCTATCAATGCTTTTTCTAGGGTAAGACCTTGGGATTTATGAATGGTGACTGCATATGCAAGAGTTAGGGAAAATTGTTCCCTACGTACATACATGTCTTTGAACAGAAGGAGTCGAGCAGTTGAGAGCCCTATCCGTTTAGTTTGTCAGAGCGAATATTGACAAACTGAATGTTGTTGTCTTGTGGGTATGATTGAAAGCCAACAACTGTACCCAGTGCCCCATTAACTAGCCCTTGTCCCATGTCAAGGTTACGTTTAAGCATTACTCTACAATTTAAGGATCATTTTAATATTTTTTCCAACCCAGCTGTGTTGGATATTGAATTTTCTAAACTACTTAGTCTTGTTGTTGCTTGTTCATACATGTGTGGTGTCATACCATGTACGTCTAGTTTGTCTGTGGCGCAAATTTCAATTATTGGTTGTATTTCTTTATTTAACAATGTTTATTGAATTTGACACAGCTTGCAAGAGTTGGCATTAAGGCCATACAATTGACATTTTTGTCCGCTAATTGTTCCATAACATCAGTAGCACATGCATTATCACCATAAAGAGCATGAATGTGCCGGTTTTTCAATATTGCTTGTGCTTCCTGAGATAGTACACCAACTCTAATACTTTTTAGGATGTTGGCATAAGTGAGATCTGCAGATTGCTGCATGTTTTGTGTTAATTCTCTGTATTAGAAATGTTGCCAAAGGTTGACATTTCCTATGATGCCAACAGTTTTAAGGCAGAGTTTATGTCCTACGGTTTTAATTTATTTTATTTATTTGCATTTATCAAGCGCGCTTGCAGCACATGAGGCATCGAGGCGCTGTTACAGATGATAAGCAGACTTAAGTTACAGGCGGGTGCCCAATGGGCTCATGGTTACACAGTAGCGAACAAATATGCAGGAAATTGCTAAAACAAATTTGTGATAGATATTCTGTTTTAGACAAAGAGTCTAGTTTTGATAGCCTTACGGAAGGCTAGGTGTGATTCAATCAGTCTTAGGTGAGGTGGCAGTGAGTTCCAATGCGTGGCTGCTTGGGTGGGTATGCTGGTGCCTCCAGCACGCACCTTTCGTGAAATAGGTGTGACAATCGTGTTGGCATAGCGTGATCTTAGGGGTCTGGTGGCCGTGTGCCTGATGATTCTGTCGGTCAGGTAGGGCGGGGCGAGTTCATGGAGGCATTTGTGGGTGAGGGCAAGAGTTTTAAAGACAATTCTCTCTTTGACAGGGAGCCAGTGGGCTTGCCTTCTGATTTCAGAGATGTGGTCTCTTCTAGCCGTACCTGTGGCAGCCTTGAGCGCATTGTTTTGAGCTAGCTGCAATTTGGCCACGTTTTTGTTGGATGTCCCACCGAGGAGGGCATTGCAATAGTCTAGCCTTGACCCGATAATTGCCCTGGCAATGGTGAGGCAATTATGGTGGGCCAGGAAGGGCCTGGCAGCGTTGAGGATTTTAGAGTAGTAGGCTGAGGAGGTGGCGATAGCATTGACCTGTCAGTCCATAGAAAGGTCGGTGTCAAGGTAGACTCCGAGTGTCTTAACATGGTTTGAGACCTTGACAGGAATGTTATTGATGGTGAAGGAGGAGTACTGGTCTCCAAGGTTGCCCAATGTGAAAGGTGACCCTATGAGGAGGAGTTCAGTTTTTTCACTATTGAGGCAAAGCCAGTTCTCTGCCATCCAGGATTGGATGGTGGAGTAGATAGTGGTGAGGGTATTAGTGTCTGCTAGGTAGTCGCCCGTGAGTGAGATGAGTACCTGTGTGTCATCCGCGTAATTGGTGTAGGATATTCCAAGGGAATCCAAGATGTTGAACAGGGGCCTTGTGAAAAGGTTGTAAAGCGTGGGTGCTATACAGGACCCCTGGCGAGCACCGCAGGTGAGGAGGCTCGGGGTGGCAGATGCAGACTCCGAAAAGACTTTCATGGCCCTTTATTGGAGGAAGGAGGAAATCCATTGACAGGCTTTCGGCAAGAAGTTGGCTTGGGTGGCTAGATGGTGGCACAAGGTGTTGTGGTCCACGAGATCAAAGGCCGTGGATAGATCAAGGAGCAGTAGGAGAGCAGGTTTGCCTGCGTCTCTAAGATCGTCCATTTGATTCTTAAGGTCTCGGAGGCCCGTTTCGGTGCCGTGCCGTGGGCGGAACCCAGATTGCCGCAGGCCTAAGAGCCGGTTATCCTCTAAGAACATTTGGACTTGCAGGAAAGCTGCTTTGTCCAAAATATTGAGCAGGAAGGGTACAGTGGTAATAGGTCTGTAATTACCAGGGACTGTAGGGTCAAGCAAGGGCTTGTTGAGGAGTAGGCGCACCCAGGCTTTCTTGAGTCCAGACGGGACATGGCCTGACTGGAAGGAGGAGTTGATAAAAGCTGTAAGGAAGGGGGCTACGGTAGGTGCTGAGTCTTTGATGAGGCTAGCTGGGCAGGCATCATCCTTGCAATAGGAGGGTTGATGGAGTTGAGCAGGGTGATGACCTCTCGCTCAGTAATATCTTTGAATTCAAATAAAGGGGAAGCGGTGATCTTGATGGGTGGCTCAGCGCACCTAAAAATAGGTTCAACTTTCACTGGTGTCAATTGTAGAAGATCTCCGAAAACGATAATGTGTTTCCCTGCAAAGAGTTCTTCGTAGTTGGTTTTAAGTACTTTTTGCAATCTGAGGTGAATCAAAGCCAACATTAGGTTGGAGACGATGTTCACTTCATCTATTAGTAGCATTTTCATTTGCTTTAATACTCTGCGTAGTTCCATTGCTGCTTCTGCAGAAAGTTTGTAATAGTCTAATTTGTTTTGGTGTTCTACTGGAAGAAGTAGTAATTGGTGTAAAGTGACACTGCCTATGTTGTAGGCAGCTAAACCTGTGGGGGCAATTACAACAGCTGACAGTTTGTTGTTTGTCAATTGCTGAAGGAACTTGCTGATGATTTTGATTAAGAATGTTTTTCCTGATCCAGCTTCACCACTGAAGTACAGCAGTATTGGTTTGTAATTTTGGCAGGTACATTCTTTATTTTTGTGTTGTACACCATGTGCAATTTGTTTTGTTACGTCTTCAAAAATGGTGCGCTGATCTTTGTTAAGTTTTGCTTGTTGTACAGTTAAGTCTTCTATATTTTCTTGATGGTGACACATGGTGTTTTCCACTTCTGTCATAGCTAATTCTGCCTCATTTATTATAAGTGGCTGTTCTAGTGGTTCTTTACTTCCTGTTACAGAAGGTTGACTACTGTCGGAAGAGTCCTTATGTAGTTGGGCCTGAAGTTCTTCTTCATGTTGCTGTTCATTGTGCAACATTGTTTTGTACTGCGTAAAGTTCACATAGGTGATAGCGCTTTTGTTTGCTTTGAAAGCATCTTCATAACAGTCCTAGTTATCTAGTATCTGTTCCTCTTTTCTCCATAGTTTAAAATATTGTATCAAAGACATGTAATATAGTTATTTCAGTGGAGGAGTTTTTAATGACAATTTAACATGATTAATTAAGCTTTGTTTGGTAAATTTCACTAAGCTGCCTTCACAATCTGTGGCTCTATATTTGCCTTTGCTTTCATCAGGTTTTATATTATTTTTGTATGCAAAGTTTTGAGCTATGTGGTATAGACACATGCTTTCCAAAGTGCTACTCCTGTTTGGATAGTATGTGTCCAGTAAATTGTTTTTTAAAATGTCTTAGCTGTTGGGATCATTTCTGGCAATTGTTTCTATGTCCTCATATGATTTCAGAACTCTTTTTCTAGATTTATTAGTACCAAGCCTTAGCCATACTATGTTGTCTGATTTTCCGTACAAATCATTACCGGTTAAACGATCTGCCGCTTCATAGGCGCCACATTTTCAATGAGAGAGCATTTTTATGCCTAGGCTGTACAATTTCTGAGATAGTGTTTTGTCTGAAGATAAGTCATCCCAGAGGTCTTGAAGCTCTGTTGTTTCTGCTTTTGTTAAGTAGGCTGTAACATATTGTGCAACAGCAGTGGAATTGTCTGCAATGTACTGCACATCTATGTTTGCATTCCATAAGAGGGCAATGATTGCATTGTAATCATTGATATATTTAGATTATTCGGTTCTTTTTATGTAATACGTGTTCCTAGGTGATTTACCTTTCACACTATGTCGAACTGAAGACATGAAGTTGTTCATTTCACCTGTTTCTGTAACTGGTCTAGGGAAACCAAACTGACATTTGGTGTAGAATTTCCCTTTTTTTTGTATTTGCATCGACAATATTTGCCACATTTGTGTCTTTGAAATTGTAAAATCTGCCTGTGCAGGTCACTATGTCTCCATTGTGAAGGGATTTCACAAGTGACTTATTTTGGATGAACTGCAAAACAGTGGCATCAGTGTCGTGACCAAATTTAGGTGCACCTTTGAACCATAAAAGAATGTGAATATGTGGTGCTCCTCTCGCTTGGTATTCTTTTCTCCAAAAGAAGTGCTGCACTTCTCCGAGGGGAGGAACAGTTTTATTGCAAATATAGTGTAGAATAGCAATGAAACGATGATGGAAATATCTTGACACATTAACTGGATCTAGTGAGCAAAGTTCTCCAGGTGTTAATAAATGTATGTTGGTTTTGTTGTTGTTTGATGTGCGTAGGAACTCATGTAAATCTTCCCATGCATATTCTGCACAACTTAGTGTAATAAACCAAGTCGGTGGTCCAAGGTTTCTGATCATACAACGTACGTCTCCGTACATTCGGAACCAGTATTCTTTTGTACCACGCATGTTTACAAACACATTTCTTATACTTGATTGTAAACCCTCATCTTTTTCTTGTACTTTTTGTTTTAATTGCGTAGCTGACATATTTTGAAAGTGGGTTCCAGATTTAAAAATGTGTGCAACTCCATAACATAGGTTTGCTAGTTCACTTTCAAAGAGTAGGTGGAATATGTATTCCACATTTTGTCTAAACCTGGGATCTTGCGAATACATTCATAATGAGCGGTATTCTGATGCTGTAATCTGAGTGGGTCTATCATCGTATCTTCCACCTTTGCCAGTAGGAAATAGCAGTGGAAAAGAATGTTCTTCTATACTTTTTTCCCATATGCTCATTGGTGAACCTTTGGTTTGTCGCATTTGGTAAGTTTCACGTGCATCATCTATGCTTTCATTGCAATGCAATGGATGAATTGTGTACTGGTCCAACAGAGTGGATACTGCAGCAGGATCCAGAAGTTCTAATTGTCCAGTTTCTGGTGACTCTTCAATTATTTCAGTTGTTTCCCTTAAGCTTTCTTCAATATTTATTTCCTTGTAGTATTCGTTATTGTCTTTTAGGTATTGCAAGGCTTGTCTAACATTATGTAAGTCCACCAGATGTTGCCAAATTTTTTTGTCTTTTGTTGGTACACCATTTATCAAGACAATTAAAGAATGCTCTATTGAACGTTGAACTCCTAGAGTGTGTACATTTTTTGTTAGATCTAATGGCAAATAAACTACTTTGCCACAAATGATTTTCACCAATTCAGAGGGAGGTAATTTTGCTGTTTTTGGGTGAAGGTGCATAATTGCTTAAAATGGGTGAACTGTTTGAATTATGATGCTCTCATACAAATAGAGTTGTTGCAGGGTTTTTGGTAGTGGGAGCAATTCCAAATTATTTGTGATGGCAAGTGAAGGAGTTTGGTTGTTGTCTAGTTTTGTAGTACAGTAACTACAACATATTAGGGGTTCACTTATTTGATATTTGTTTTCGGCTGATAGGTAGAGAGCTAATTCATTGTCATTTTGTATGCTATGCCTATATTTTTTGTGTTCCTTTTGTGAAACGTTCTGCGGCAACACACACACACACATGGTTTGGTATTTCAGCCGATGCACTTTTACATTTTAGTATTTCTTTTTGGTATGTGTGTAATAGAAGGTTGCTATGTGCAGAAATGGTGGTAGTCTGTTCTAAAACTATTGCATTTTGTAAGTGGCTTTCACTTCCAAAATATTTTCTCTGGATACGGTCAATTTCTTCTTGTAGATATTTGGGTGTACCATGCAGAAGAGTGTTATTTAAATTGGCTAATTCTGAAGCTGCACTTTTAGCATAGTATATTTTATACACTAGATTTCTTACATTTGAATGATGTATTGATATCCTTTTGATATCATGGAAGGTGCTTTTGCAAATAGGTCCAGAAAAGCAGGCTAATGAATGTCCTTGTAGTCTTGTGTATTTGAGCACTGGACAGATATCCATATTTTGCAGCACTTTCATTTTGTGAACAATTAATTTTGTCTTCACCTTTCACATACTGAGTGAGGAACTGACGTAAAGATTTGAAAGATTTGTTAGGAATGGCATACATTGACGTGCACAGCCATTTGTATACTGGACGGTCTGGTTCAGTCGAATTGAGAGGTGATTCTGAGTTTTCAGGGGATACTTTTCTAAGCAGTGTTTCTTGTTCCATGATGCTATTATTGATTCTTTCATACCCTCGTCCACTGCTATGGATGGCAATTGTGTTTGTTTGATTTTGTTTGTATGCTTCTTCATTAAAATATGGTTCTGTGGTTGTTGTGTGACTCCATTCACATCCACAAATATGTAAGAAGTTATTTTTGTTCACATTCCGTTTATTGATAAGTTTCTTTTGTAGTTTGGTACTGATATAAACAACTTCCTTTTGAGAATGATTGCACTGTCCACCAGAGCTTGTAGGATTAATATTCTACGCTAGGTTTTAAGGGTTGAGGGTGATTTTGGTCCTCTTCTTATTAGATTCTGAAGGACTCTGTGGCGAAAATACTTTTTTTACTATAGGTTCTTGTTACCGTATCAGGATTTATAGGAGCATTGTTAGCAGTACTGGTAGGCGATTTTTTGTGAAGAGTTTTGTGTTTCGTGCCACATTTTGTTGGAAGAGGTAAAGCTTGGTAGTTGAAGATTCCTTTGTTCTGCTAAACGACTGTATTAGTTGTTTTGTTCCAACATTCTCTGCAAACTCTGCTACAGATGGATGGTTAGGTTGGACACTTTTTTTTTATTTGGTCTACTTCTGCGTTCCTTTCTATGGACTTGCTTTTTGGTAGGCATTTTTTGGGGTCTGTTGAAAAAAAGAAGGCATGGTTTGCTCTGTTGTACAATGTATGTGTGCGGTGTGCATGCGTGCATGAGTTTGATAGGCAAGTCTTTGTGGTGGTGTGTGAATGTGCATTGGCCTCTTAGAATGATTTGGGAAGGCTATTTTTCTGTTTGCATACTACTACAATGTGCTTCGGATGAGAGTAGAAAGTGGGCTAGTGATGAGGAGAAGCATTAATGGTGAACGTACTGGCATAAAATTCAAACAGCTTTTAATTTTCTAGTACTTACATTCTAAGGGTTCTTTATGTTATTTGAGTTCCAAACATACAGGGATTTGTGAGTCATTCTGCTTGTTATTCTTTGTTTAATAAATGGGGATTTGTGGGTAGAATGATTTAGAAATCGCTGTTTGCTTTGGTGCGCAAATTAAATACATACCCACACAGTCTGTTTGAGGAATAGTTAGAATTTAAAGGTCGTACTGTACTTACTTTTCTTTGCAGAATGACCAGGTTTCTTCGGATATGTTGTTTGCAGTGTAGATGCTGTTGATTTTCAGGAGAGTAGTCTTCACTGCGATTGTAAAAAGAAGAAGTTAGTAACTTTGTGTTTTTAAAGCAGTGATGTTATTGTAAACATTAATTTTGCATTTTTCGTCGGAGTATTCTCCTTTGATATTTCAACACAGTGCATGTCTGCATTTCACTTCACTATGTGCTGCCTTTCTATTTTACTTGCAGTATGTCAGTTGCATTTGCTTCAGAAATGAGTAAAATTTTTAGGTTACGAAAGTGCCTTGTTTCTTTTAAGCTGTGTTATCTATAGCTGAGAGGTTTGTAAGTGATAGGTCATTATAGTAAATGGGAAAAATATCTGTACTTTCATATTATAAGTACGATTTCGAAACATTGGGAGACTCTCGAAGGGAGATGTTACCACAGCAATCGGGAGCGTTTACTTTTTCTCATACAATCACATTGGAAGTAGCATTTATGTAGGCGGTACACAGTAAAAAATTGTGCCATTTTCTAATGGAAAATTGAGTTTTGCATTAAATAGGGAGGGTTGTAACGTATTTATAGGTTATGCGGGAGACAGTAAGAAGTAGTGCGGTTTGTCAATGAAAAATCAGACATCTTGTACTTAAAGGAGGAGCATTGGTATGTATTGGCTATGCAGATTTAGTGGTATTAATTTGTTTAAATGAAATCATATGGGTAGCACATGTTCTCTGATTAAAATATGCATACCTGTAGTTTATACGCATGCATGTGCGCATGCATGGAGCTGTACGTAGTAATCCGCGACACTTGCACAATAGTTTTTGAAGTAGGTGCTTTGCAATGATATGTGACTTGCATTCAGAGTGATCAATAGTACATTTGAAGTGTGAAATTTTGATGACGGAGTAGGGATGGTTAATGTGATTGGTGGATGGTTGTGTGACTGCTTAGCTGTGTCCAATGAGGAAATGGATTTGCGAGTGATGTGGAAAGGATAGAAGAACTGGCTAAGATTACATGCCGCACATAGACAACGCTTGTCCGCGGGTAGGGCGTGTCACATACGGGTTTCTACAGCAAATCCAGCATGGAAAGGGGACTGTGGGCATCAGCCAATCAGATGTTCACATTGTTCTTTTGTGTCGAAAGACGGTGCATATACTGAAGATGGCAGAGGGGCAGAGGGTCAGGGTTTTGGTCCTTGGAGATATTTTTTGTCCATGGTTTTCAGCACTATGCAGAAAGTAAGCATGTGGCACATCATTTTGATGTGAGAGGAGTGGAGGTGGTGTGGAGCACTGAGACTGATCGCAATGTTGCAGCAATTCTCTAAGTTTGCACCGAGATGCGTACAATGACCATTCCTCATTTGGTACTTTTGCACTACGGTGCTTGACATTAGGGCTACGTGAGTTCACGTACTTTGTTGAAAGATTTGGAACAGTTGGTTTAAGCAGTCATGAAGATCTTTCCAACGGCAAAATTAATTTTTTCTGGGTTACTCTGGAACCCTGGGACAATTTTCTGGAAAATGGGACAACAGTTCTGTTTTCAGTCCTGATCAAAGAATTGGGAGGTGTAATAACAATCGCGGCATGCTTTTATGTTACGTGCTGGTATGTTTTTCTGCAGCCATGGGACATTGTTCTCAGAAATGCGGCTTATTTTGAAGCAGATGGTGTCGCGTTATCTTCTTTGGGAAATGCCATGTTCTTTTGGAATGTGAGGCTTGCTTTGGAGAAGGTTCTGTAATGGTTGTAGGAGTTAAGTAACAACAAAAAATATTTAAAAAAATACAAAATAACAGGTGTCTGTAAGGCATCTGCCCAAAAAAAAAAACGGCTTTATTCAGACCCCACCTTAAAGGGGAATAATATTTAAATGTATAGTCGTCACACTCTGATCCTGTACGTGTCCGCGAACATGGTGGTATTTTGTAGGCGGCACTTCTTACCAACTGGGATTCTGGGGTGGAGACACATACAAATGAGAATGTGCGAAGGTAGGGATTGGTCATTAAAGGTCAGTGGATGTGTTCTGTACGGAGAAATTTAGTGAGAACGTCTTTTCCCTGACAGGAGACCAGACAGTCATGGTTCTGTGTGCTCGAAAACAGATTATATGGATTTTGGGAGACTCATGGATACATTGGTTGAAGGTGCATGCAGAAAGTTGCGGTCTATCTGCAGATCTTGGATTTCCTCATGTGGAAGTGCACTGGCATGGCGTGCGTGGAATGAGGTGGCTGGACTTGGTACCTCTCTGCGCTACTTTACAGACAGAGCGTCATCCTGATATACTTATTATTCATTGCGGAGGAAACAGTTTTGGCCATGTCTCTTGAATTTCTTTGCAATTTGCAATGAAGGAAGGACTTGCAAAAGTCAATGGGGGTCATTACGAGGTTGGAGGTAAGGGATAAACGACGCCGGTAAAGGATTACCGGCATTGTTTACCACTCTGGGCCATTACGACCCACCAACCAGCTATTAGCGGCACCATAATTAACGGTGCCTCTAATAGCGGCATGAGCGAGGGCATGCGACCCTTCATGCTGGCAATACTGGCATGGCGTAAACAGGAGGACATCACAAGTCAGGCGGACCTGCAAATAATCGCCTACTGAAGCCCGAAAAGTACCTTACCAGCATGGAGTAAATGCCGGCATTGCGGACCACCCGTAAACGGCCATGTGCAGTGTTCCCAACTGCCACAGGTGCACACAATCAGCACAGGTGGAGGCAATGTAGACTGGGCAAGCACAAAAGGAGCACACCCCACCCCTTCCCACACCCAGTCACACACCAAAATGATTCCAATACTATAGCAATGCTGGGGCTGGAGGAAATGATTGCAGTGGAACATCTGCAACAACAACAACAACAACAACAACAAGCAGCACAGAGGGGACGCAGGAGGAGAAGGAGGGTGAGGCAGGCCTAGCATGCCCCACCAGTGCAGCCAGTGGTACCACGCAGGCAGCCCCCAATCCCTCGCATCCGAGCCAGTCCATTCAACCTAACCCCTGAGCAGATCCACACCCTGTACCGTCTGGACCGGGACACCATCACCACCATTGTGGACATGATACATGACGACATCGTCAGCCTGATTGAAATACGCACTGCTATCCCACCTCTACTGAAGGTAGTGCCTGTGCTCCACTTCCTGGCCACAGGCACCTACCAGCACACAGTGGGGCATATGCATGGCATATCACAACCATTATTCTCACGTACGCTGAACCAAGTGCTCGATGCCCTCCTGAAGCACACAGGCGACCACATTTTCCTACCACGGACGGCCCAGGAGATCTCCAACACCAAAGTTGGTTTCCATTCACTGACCGGCTTCCCTGGCTGCATTGACGCCATCGACTGCACCCATGAATTGGTGGTCCCACATGACATGGAGGCAGTGTACCGCAACCGTAAGTTATACCACTGCATCAACGTGCAAATGGTATGTGACCCAAACAAGATCATCACACATTGTTGTGCACGATTTCCAGGATCAACCAATGATTCAATGGTCATGTGGAACTCCCCGATACCACGCTACATGGAGCGACACACAGGGCACAGATCCTGGCTACTCGGTGAGTTGCATGTCAGGCTCATGGCAATGCGATATGGGTAGGTGATTGGGAGGTGAGATGCATACTTCACCTGGCTGAGATGGGGGGGGGAGATGCATACTTCACCTGGCTGAGATGGGGGGAGATGCATACTTCACCTGGCTGAGATGGGGGGGGAGATGCATACTTCACCTGGCTGAGATGGGGGGGAGATGCATACTTCACCTGGCTGAGATGGGGGGGAGAGATGCATACTTCACCTGGCTGAGATAGGGGGTATGCATGCTTCACCTGGCTGAGAGTACCTGAGAGGATGTACCATGCTCATACCCTAAAGCAGGCCAGACTTGACCCAACACCTGACCACAAAATGTAAGACGTAAGCTTCCCTACCACGAAAATGATGCAGTGCAACAACCATTCCATAGCCAACAACATGTACACTGCACATAATCAGACCGTAGACCCCACAACACAATGCAGCGACAAGCAATTAGGATGGGCAATGCACAGCACCAAATACCATCATCAAAAAGGACAGGTCTCCATAACTGCGTACAAAGGAGCCACATGAGGGCAAAATACATGAACACACCCCTACACCAACACAGAGGTCCACCAAAACAGCATGTCACCATTTGTCGTGCATAGTGAGATCATCATGAGGCTACCATCAACATTGACAGGATGAAAGCATACAAATCACTGCACATCATCCAGATCATGGGGACAACCAGCGTGGACTACCACAGTGCATGAGCACTCACAAGGAATTGGCCTCCCTGTGCCCACTAGACGATGGCACGCACACCTGTCTATAAGAGGAATACACACATAGCAGTCACATGTGTCTCTATTCATGCATGGATCTGTGGGTAAAAACAGGAAATAAATGCATGCTATGGTGTCATTGATACAGGTCCCATTTGATGTGAGGACTTACACATAATCATTGTTGCCCACATGCAGGTGATGCAGGCTATCCCTTGAAGAGGTGGCTCCTTACCCCAGTCTGGAACCCGCAGAACAGGCACGAGGAGGACTACAATTGTGCGCATACACGTACCCGTGTGGTGATTGAGCAGACATGTGGCCTCTTGAAGGCACGGTTTCGCTGCCTCAGCTGGTCTGGTGGGGCACTCCTGTAGGCCATGAGAAGGTGGGCAAGATCTTCATGGCATGTGTCATGCAACACAATATGTGCATCAGACGGAATGTGTCTCTGCTCCCTGACGCTGAACTGCAACCACCTGACGATGAGGATGAGGAGGGTGGAGATGGGCTGCACTTCAGGGAGGCAGCGATGCACAGGAGGGACGTGCCATGCGTCAGACTCTGATTGACCAATGTTTCTAGCACACATGGATGGGGAGTGTGACATGGAGGTGGAACTCAGGGCACTGGGTGTGTCAGGGACATGGACACTGTAGACTGTTTACCACTAAAGCACACGTACTCAATAAGCAATGTCTGCACAAGTGAATTCAGATTTCACAACAGATGTATTCAAAATATGTAATGTATCGAGTGCACAAGCCCTCCACCCCACACACCCACTCTCCCCTTCCCCTCCCCCCTCAACTCCCCCACACACCCTCTCCTCCCTCCCTCTCCCCCCTCAACTCCCCCACACACTCTCTCCCCTCTCCCCCTCCCCCCTCAACTTCCCCACACATGGTGTGCACTGGCATCCACCATAAGTCTACATGAGACCAGAATGCCTGGCTGAACCTACAGCCCTTCTCCTCTTCCAGCAGCAGGTGGACCCCTGTCCGACCTGCGCAGGTTCCGGCCAGACCTACGCAGGGGGCTGGACTTAGTGGAGTTGGCATTGGAGGATGTCCCAGGTTCTTCTGCCACCTGTGCCAGATGCATGGCCTCCATTGCTGCCACCATTTGGGTGAGGATCTGCCTCACAGCTGCCAATTCACTGCAGATGTCATTTGAGGTGGTCTCAATTGCAGATTTGAGGGATGAAGCACATTCCCTTATGTCATCCCTTGACCGGCCACATTCCATGATGTGCTGTGTTAACAGCCCTGTCAGCTCCTCCTACCGCTTCTGGATTGCCCTGATCCCCTCTTGGCCGTTCAGGACACTGGTGGATGTATGAGGTGTTCTTCATGCACGCTTGGCGTGGGGCTAAAACTACCGGGCCATGACTCCCCAGGAGACAGCTCATGACTGTTGCTGTTGTGTATGCTGGATGAGGAGAGGTGTGGTGAATGTGGGGGGCCTGTAGCGGTAGTTGTGCCATGTAGCAGAACATCTGCCTCATCATCCGACATGGCTGCTGTGGCAGCTGTTTCCCCCACAGTACTGCTGGCAGCCGATAGAGTGCCTTCAGCCACTGGGTCCTGTGTGTTGGTGGCTGGTGTGGGTGCTGTGGTGGGTGCCGTAGAGCACATTAGTGCTGTGGGTTCTCGGTTTGTCTTGCCCTTCCGCGGTAGTCCAGGTTTCCCTCTTCCCCTTGATGTTGAGGGGCGGTTTTCTCCCTCCATGCCCCTGGCCTTCTTGTGTGGTGTTGCAGCATCCTCCCTGGGGTCCTGGTCATCGCTGTCTGATGGCGTGCCTGTGGGGGACCAAGAGAGGGAGAGGATTATTGATGGGTCTACATGCATCAGGCATGCATTGGGGTAGCTGTATTGATATGGAATGGTAGTTGATTGGCCTTTGGGGTAGTGACATACCGGTTGCTTGGCTTTTGGGTGGGTGATGCAGGGATGAGTCTGGTATGAAACATATATGGGGTGCATCATGCATGTTGACAAGATGGTGCTGTGCACTGCCTGTAGGCAGTCTTGCAAATATGTGTCTGGTGGACCCTGCTTTCCATCATTGCACTGGCAGTTCAGGGGGACATCATCGTGTTGGTCTTTGCAGTGTTTCATTTGGGACACCTACCTGCATCAGCCGATCTCCATGTCCCCCACTCCCTCAATAGCCTCCATCCCAATGGTGCTTGCACAGCTCTCCTCCCAGGGTTGCATCTTTATGGGGGAGTCCGCAACTCCACCTGTTGCCATCCCCTGCTTGCGGTTGGCCGAGAGGATGTTCCGCACGTGTAAGCGCAGGTCGTCCCAGCGCTTCCGGACATCTTTAGGAGTTTGGGGGTGGTGCCAACAGCACTCACTTTCTGCGCCACATCCTCCAATATCTCCTTCTTCCGCTGCACTGCAGGTCGAGACATGTTGGTGGAGAAGACGACATCTGCATGTTCTTGCAGCATCTCAGCCAGCATGTTCAACTCCTCTGGTGAGAAGCGCTCCTTGCGCAAGCGCTTTGCACTTTTTTTGAGTGCCTTGGGCATTGTGATATTGTAACGCTCACCTGATTCCCACGGAGGCGCAGGTCGTGGCAGGAAGGTGTCTGTGACTCGAAAGGTGATGTGCAGGACTCGATGGGCTTCTGGGGTTGAACCTCTTCGCACTGTGTGACGGACTCGTAGGGTGCAGATGAAAGAATATAGGGGTTAATGGTCTGGGTTGTTTAATGTCTCTCTTCCTCTCTCTCCCAAGCTTCTCCGTAGGGCCCCCAGGTCAACGTGCTCACCTTAGATAGGTGAATGCTGGACTCTCCATCTGCGTCTGATGCAGGGCGCTGTTGCCAGTTCCTTCACTGGTGAAACATAGGCCTCTTGGACTCAGAGGACCTTTACCGTCGTTAATCGCACGAGCGGTGAGTTTCCAGACACCTTTTTAGTCTTTATAGTCTTTAGAGTCTTTAGGTGCAAGGCACGTTAACATTGAACAGGACTTCGTATGATGCTTTTCTCCCCTTTTGCTTGCAGGACTCGTGAGGAAGATGAAATAAAGCGCCTGGAAATGCGTGAGTAAATGCAAGCACTCTAACTGTTCTTTCCCTTGCAGCGTAGTTCGTGCTGAAGAGGCACCGGAGTATTTGCAGGCGTTCTATTGTGAAGAGCGCGAGGGGCGTAAGTAAATACCTGTCTAATGTCTCTTCTTTTGTCTTTCAGAAGCTTGTTTGCAGCGCCGGAGTCCGCGGAAGGCCTGTAAGTAAATACAATGCTTTTATCTCCGCAGGCGGCGATGCAGCGTGAAGAATTCCAGAGTTCACGGAGTGCCGGTAAGTAATGACAATGCTTTTGTCTTCACAGGCGAAAGTACAGCGTGCCGAAATGACCGCAGCCGATGGATCAGGTGAGTAAGCACTGCGAGTTAAGACTGCCTTGCTAACCTGCTGTTTCTTGTCTCTGCAGATGCTGCTGTCGACTGGATACTGGAATGGTGAGTATGATTCTTGCAGATTGAAGAAGAAAGGCTGGAACAGTCTCGGTGAGCGTTCTGCTGCAGATGCAGAATAACGCGAAGCAAGTTTCATCCATCGGGTGTGGTTTAAATAGCCTTGGAGTGATGAGGCGTCTTCCTCCACGGCCCCGCCTAGGTAAGAAAAGAGTTCCAGTTCCAGAAGCTTTCCCCATGCTGAATCCAGGGAATGGAGCTGCCCCACCCAGGTAAGAAAGTAGTTCCTGTTTACAGAGGACTTCTAAGTGGCTGGTAAGTAAGCAGCATGGTCTGCTGCAGGTAAGTCCACCCAAACATCTGCACACATATTATGAGCCCGGCGCTTCCAGTGCCGGGACCGATGATTCTGATGAGCCTGGTGCCACCGGCGCCAGTACAAGGTCCAAAAGGTCCCTGTGGGGACCGGCTGGTGCCTAGGATTAGGGTTAGGGGCCTGCTTCCAAGGACGTTGGGCTGGTCCTGGCTCCTTGGAAGCAGTGTTCATGACAGTACCCCCCCCTTAAGGCCCCTCCTAAGCGTGTCTTCTCCGGGGGTTTTGGCTTGTCGGGGTGATTCAGATGGAATCTCTTGACCAGACGAGGTGCGTGGACATATTCTGAGGGTTCCGAAGACCTTTCCTGGGGACCGTATCCTTTCCAATCAACCAGATAGTATAATTTAGATTTGGAGATTTTGGAGTCTAGGATGTTCTTTACTTCGAATTCGAGTTCTCCGTCTACCAAAACAGGTTCTGGGAGTTCAGTCTATCGAGTTTCTGGTTGTACTGGTTTTAATAAGGAGACATGGAATACTGGATGTATTTTTATATGCGTAGGTAATTCCAATTTGACCGCCACCGGATTAATTATGGTAGAGATGGTGTCGGGTTGAAGGTGCGGGATCCTTTTAGAGGCAGGTGCTTAGTGGATAACCAGACCTGGTCTCCTACTGCGTAGTGAGGGGCCTCTTTACGGTGTCGATCTGCTCCCTTTTTGACTTGATCTTTAGCTCTTTGCAGATGGGCAGTGGCTTCCTTAAAAGCACGGGTAATCTCAGAGTGTAAATGATCCACCGCTGGTGTTTCGAATTCTTGGGGAGGATCCAAATTAGAGGTTCTAGGATGATGTCCGTATAATAGGAAGAAGGGAGTCTTCCCGGTTCCAGAATGAGTCGAATTGTTGTAAGCGTATTCAGCGATCCATAGAATATCCTTCCAAGGGTTTTCAGTTTGTTGGAGCATGCAACGTAGATATTGCTCTAGAGTCTGATTTGTCCTCTCGGTTTGTCCATCAGTTTGGGGATGGTGACTGGTTGAAAGTCTTACATCAATTTGGGCTAAACGACAGCAACTTCGCCAAAAGTGGGAGATGAATTGACTTCCCCTATCGGAGATTAAAACCGAGGGAAAACCGTGTAACCGAATGATGTTTTCTAAGAATTCTCAGGCCATACCGAAGCCAAAGGTAGGCCCTTCAGGGGAATGAAATGAGCCATCTTGGAGAATAGATCCACGACTACTAAAATGGTATTATACCCTGAGCATGGAGGTAAGTCCGTGATGAAATCCATGGACAGGGTATGCCATGGACAGGGAGGAATATCCAGAGGGTGTAAAAGGCCGGCTGGTTTCTCCTTCTGACTTTTATTCTGGGCACACACACCGCAGGAGATTACCAAGTCTCTAATATCCTTCTTCCATGATGGCCACCAGAAATGTCTCTTGATCTTTTCCATGGTTTTGGTAATGCCAGGGTGACCTTCCATCAGAGAGTCGTGATAACCGGAGATTACTTGTTTTTGTATTTTCTCACATGGCAAGTACAATCGTCCTTGGAAATATGGCAGGTCTTGATCCACTGAGAATTCTTTTCCCTTTATTTGCCAGTCCTGCAAATCGGCCGGAGTTAGGAGTGACTTGACTGCAGACTTGATGTCTTCAAAGGATTGAGTGTGGACTAACCCCAAAATCCTTTGTTCTGGTATTATGGGTATTGGTTCTGGATTGGTCAAATATTCATCTACTCCCATCCGAGAGAGGGTATCTGCTTTTCCGTTTTTACTGCTGGGTCGATAAGTAATTATAAAGTCAAACTCAGCCAGAAACAGAGCCCAGCGAAGCTGTCTGGAAGACTGAGCTTTGGCCGTCTTTAGATATTGTAGATTGCGGTGATCAGTCATTACGGTGACTGTGTGTCTAGCTCCCAAAAGATAGTGTCGCCAGGCTTTAAAGGCCGATCTGATAGCTAAAAGTTCCTTGTCTGTAATGGAATAGTTGATCTCGGGAGCCGAGAATTTGCGGGACCAAAAGGCTACAGGGTGTAATTGGTGTGTGACCGGATCTCTTTGTGACAAAACTGCCCCCATAGCAAGACTAGAAGCATCTGTTTCCACAATGTAAGGGAGTTCTGGGCGAGGATGTTTCAGAACAGGTGCAGAAATGAATTTAGCTTTTAAGTCCTGAAAAGCTTGTTCTGCTTCAGTAGACCATTCAAAACGTTTGTTCTTTTTTAACAGAGCGGTGATGGGCTGGACTATCCGGGAAAACTCAGGAATTAATCTGCGGTAAAAGTTAGCGAATCCCAACATGCTTTGAACTCCTTTTACCGAGGTTGGTGATGGCCACTTGATGATTGCATCGACCTTCTTCGAATCCATATGAACCCCATTAGGTGATAATATGAATCCCAGGAACTCAACTTCAGTTACGTTGAAAACGCATTTTTCAAGCTTGGCAAAAAGGTTATGTTGACGCAGTCTCCCGAGAACCTTTTTAACGTGTCTCTGATGTTCCTCTTCAGATGATGAATAGACAAGGAGGTCTTCAATATAGACAACAACACACACGTCTATGAGCTCTCTAAGGACATCGTTCATAAAACACTGGAAAGCGGCAGGAGCGTTACAAAGTCCAAAGGGCATCACTTAATATTCAAATAGCCCATACTTGGTGCGGAAGGCCGTCTTCCATTCATCGCCTTCTTTTATTCGTACCAAGTGGTAGGCTCCTCTGAGGTCCAATTTTGTATATATACATGCTTCTTTGACTTGGTCCAGGAGTTCAGGGATCAAAGGTAACGGGTATCTGTTTTTAACGGTGATTTGATTCAGGGCGCGGTAATCTATACAAGTCCTAAGGTCTCCTTCCTTTTTCGGAACGAAGAACAAAGCCGAGGAAGCTAGCGACTTAGAAGGACGGATAAACCCGTTAGCTAGGTATTGGTCCAGATATTGTCTGAGGTGAAGATTCTCTGGCTCGGTGAGGGCATAAATCCTACTGCAAGGAGGAGTTTTTCCAGGTATTAAGTCTATTTGACAGTCGTAAGACCTATGAGGAGGCAGGGTGTTAGCTTGATCCTTTCGAAAGACATCTTGGAATTCCTGGTAGTCGGGAGGTAATGTAGGAACCTCAGAAGAAATTGCCGCCACTGAAACTTCAGGCCGAGGATAACAAGTGGTAAAACATTCTGGAAACTGAACCGTCTTTGCTCGCCAGTCGATCTGAGGATTGTGTTTCTCTAACCAAAGGATTCCCAGAATGATCTGGAACTGAGGGGCCTTGATCACATCGAACCCAATTTTCTCCCGGTGTCCATCTTGGCTCACTAGCGTCACTTCTTGGGTGGCGTGCGTTACTGGTCCGGAGGCTATCTCCGTGCCATCCACTGTAGTAATGACGTCCTTTACTGCCTTAGCGACAAGGGGTAGATTCATCCTTGATGCCATTTCACGGTCCACATAATTGCCGATTGCTCCGCTGTCGATGTAAGCTTCAATTGCATGCAAACGATCCGGACGTGCTGGACTAATGAGGACCATGGACACCACGAAATGCGATGTCACGGGACAGATCTTTACGCTCGGCAAGAGGACCTCTACACTTGTCGGGCTAGGTCGTTTCCCTGCTTAGGACTTGTGGCACTGGTGTCTGCGGCTCCTACAGCCTTCTTAGCTGGTTTCACTGGACAGTCTCGAAGAAAGTGCCCTGAGTTCCCGCAATAGAGGCATAATTGCAGCTGTCTTCTTCTTTCCCGCTCCTTTTGGCTTAAAGGACCTTTCATCCCCCCTATTTGCATGGGTTCCACCGTGTCAGCTCCCTTAGCAGAAGTTTGTGGTTTAGAAAACACTCGGGTATCAAATTTGGAACGATCAGCCTTCCTGTTCTGTAATCTGTGGTCCAATTGGACGACTAAGTCAATATAGTCTGAACATTCTTGTGGAGGGTTCACAACTTGAGCTAACACATCCTTGAGCTCCCCACGCAGGCCTCTGTAGAAAAGCGTTATTCTCTTGTCCTCGGGCCATTGAGTTTCCACTATGAGTCTGTTGAATGAGGCTATATAGGTCAAGAGGTCTTGATTACCCTGTCGTAATGAAAGAAGTTCATGGTCCAAGGCCTGTCCTTGTGCATGTCTTGCAAACAGTTTCTCCATACTGGACTGGAAGGCCTGGAAATCATGCAGAACCGGATCATCCGGGGTGACTAAAGGAATCGACCAATCTGCGGCGCTGCCACTGAGATAAGAAAGCACGAAAGCCACTTTGGTCTGATCTGTTGGGAATGCAGCTGGTCGACATAAGAAATGTAAGCGGCACTGGTTGATGAACACTGCATATTTCTTTGGGTCACCAGAAAAACGTTCGGGCGGAGCCAAGGGCACATTACCAGGTAGATTGATTTGCACTGGATTTATAGATGGTGCAGAAGGATAGCTTCCTCCTGGAGCGGGCAGAGGTGTCTGTCCGGCCTGCGTTTGTAGCAATTGCCTAGCGAGGTCCTCTGTTCGCTCCTTGGAAAGTATTAGTTCTCTTCTTAGAGAGCTTGTTTCCTGACGAGCTGCATGTACTTCTGCTCTTAAGTCTCCGAGCAACTGGGCTAAGTGATCAGTGTCTGAGGTTTCCATTGCGCCTGGGTAGGAGTTTTGTGGTGGGCTTCGCGTTCTGTAACGCTCACCTGATTCCCACGGAGGCGCAGGTCGTGGCAGGAAGGTGTCTGTGACTCGAAAGGTGATGTGCAGGACTCGATGGGCTTCTGGGGTTGAACCTCTTTGCACTGTGTGACGGACTCGTAGGGTGCAGATGAAAGAATATAGGGGTTAATGGTCTGGGTTGTTTAATGTCTCTCTTCCTCTCTCTCCCAAGCTTCTCCGTAGGGCCCCCAGGTCAACGTGCTCACCTTAGATAGGTGAATGCTGGACTCTCCATCTGCGTCTGATGCAGGGCGCTGTTGCCAGTTCCTTCACTGGTGAAACATAGGCCTCTTGGACTCAGAGGACCTTTACCGTCGTTAATCGCACGAGCGGTGAGTTTCCAGACACCTTTTTAGTCTTTATAGTCTTTAGAGTCTTTAGGTGCAAGGCACGTTAACATTGAACAGGACTTCGTATGATGCTTTTCTCCCCTTTTGCTTGCAGGACTCGTGAGGAAGATGAAATAAAGCGCCTGGAAATGCGTGAGTAAATGCAAGCACTCTAACTGTTCTTTCCCTTGCAGCGTAGTTCGTGCTGAAGAGGCACCGGAGTATTTGCAGGCGTTCTATTGTGAAGAGCGCGAGGGGCGTAAGTAAATACCTGTCTAATGTCTCTTCTTTTGTCTTTCAGAAGCTTGTTTGCAGTGCCGGAGTCCGCGGAAGGCCCGTAAGTAAATACAATGCTTTTATCTCCGCAGGCGGCGATGCAGCGCGAAGAATTCCAGAGTTCACGGAGTGCCGGTAAGTAATGACAATGTTTTTGTCTTCACAGGCGAAAGTACAGCGTGCCGAAATGACCGCAGCCGATGGATCAGGTGAGTAAGCACTGCGAGTTAAGACTGCCTTGCTAACCTGCTGTTTCTTGTCTCTGCAGATGCTGCTGTCGACTGGATACTGGAATGGTGAGTATGATTCTTGCAGATTGAAGAAGAAAGGCTGGAACAGACTCGGTGAGCGTTCTGCTGCAGATGCAGAATAACGCGAAGCAAGTTTCATCCATCGGGTGTGGTTTAAATAGCCTTGGAGTGATGAGGCGTCTTCCTCCACGGCCCCGCCTAGGTAAGAAAAGAGTTCCAGTTCCAGAAGCTTTCCCCATGCTGAATCCAGGGAATGGAGCTGCCCCACCCAGGTAAGAAAGTAGTTCCTGTTTACAGAGGACTTCTAAGTGGCTGGTAAGTAAGCAGCATGGTCTGCTGCAGGTAAGTCCACCCAAACATCTGCACACATATTATGAGCCCGGCGCTTCCAGTGCCGGGACCGATGATTCTGGTGAGCCTGGTGCCACCGGCGCCAGGACAAGGTCCAAAAGGTCCCCGTGGGGACCGGCTGGTGCCTAGGATTAGGGTTAGGGGCCTGCTTCCAAGGACGTTGGGCTGGTCCTGGCTCCTTGGAAGCAGTGATCATGACAGATATGCTGCAGGTAGAGGTAGAGGTGTGGTAGAGGTGTGGTGGTGAGATGGCTCCTGGTTACAGAGGATGGCAATGGATTGTGTTTTTAAAGATGGCCGCCGTGCTCTTTCCCGTTCCTGTGTGATGACGCTACTTCCTATTCTCCTTATTAGTGGTGACCGCTAATTGTGGTCACCGCTAATAGCGGTCACCATTAATGCCGATGGCTTGGATGGCAGTGGAGCTATCTGCGCTTTGCGCAGTGCCGGTAAGGGCGATTTTTGCCCTATTATGGAAAGGTCGTTACTGGCATGGTGCAAGCTCGTGTCCGCGTACTCGTAATAGCCCTCTAATAGCGGCCTTGTGGCAACACAGACACTGTATTTGCTCCATGCCGGTATGGGCCGTACCTTACCTCCAATCTCGTAATGAGGGCCATTGACATGTTTCCAAATTGCCAAATAGTTTTTTCCCATATTGCACAAGACAAAAGTGGCTGCATTCTTCTGCATTTGGTCCACACATGGAGAAAGTGAAGCACAATGTGAATAAGGCTGTTGGGATGTCCTCATCCCACAATGAAAACATTTTGTTTCGCAGCTCTTTCATTTTTGGCAGAGATGGAGTCCATCTCACATATGCTGGCAATCAGATTTTTCTTCGCAATGTACAACATGCATTGGAACTTTTTTGGAATCATAGTCACCTATTTGGCAATCCGTTTTTTCCAACCTACAATTTTTGAAGCACACACAACACCACCGAGAGGCTCTTTTCAGAGCCACCACTTCCTCCCAGCGAAAAGTCCATTGGTTTGGCTTTGCTGGCACCCTACACTTTTGTGTGTCTTACGACTGTCCGCTGACTTTTCCAAAGATGCGCGGGGCCTACGACGGTCACTTGATAGTTCTATTGTTAAACTAAGAAAGACGGCTCTGAAAAGAGCCTTTTTTGTAGTTTTTGTAATTTTCCAGTTTACTACTTTTATGGACACAACACACTGGGAGAGGAGGGCAAAGGAGGGTAAGGAAGGGACACCAACCATGGGGATAAGAAGGGCCAGGTGGAGAGAGAATGATATAGGGTGGGCTTTACTTAGGTAGGGAGCAGTTCTTCTGGTACTCAGTGACCGTAGCCTCAAAAGCACTACAAACACTCTCCCCCCTGCAGAGTACTGTGTCACAGTACACACACAATATTGTGACCCTCGAAAGGTAAGGGTCAACAGCATCGCAAATGGCTTGTGAGGCAGCTGGAGGGATGCGCTCACCCACAGGAGTGTCTCTTGTGGTGAGAGGATCAGACACAGAGGATGCTGTGGAGGAACTCAATCTACGAAGTTCTTCACATGGCACCACCTTGCGAATGTCCGCACTGTGGAACAAAGTTAGTTGTTGCTTCATGGTTGTCGTACCAAAGCTGTACGCACCAGGTCTCCTGTGACTCAGCACCAACTAGCACTGGTTGCACCTGACCAGGTTCGCTCGTGCTTTCGCTATGTTCCCAAAAACAGAAAACAAACGCCACACCCATGACTCTCAGCGAGTGTTTGTAGTGCGGAATTCCTCCACCTCATTCTCTTCTTCCTCTTCTTCCTCGATCTCTACATCCTCACCCATATATCCCTCTGCAGACCCTTTGGGAGGTGGTGGCGGTGGAGGGTTTGGGGGTGGTGCTGAGGCTAAAGAAGCAACAGTAGCCATGGATGCCATAAGGATTAGTTGCCTAATGGTCGCTACAACAGTTAAGGCAGCACAACTCTAACTGCTATAGCCAGAAGCACAATGAAGATGAGCTTGGGGGTGTGGCCATTTATAGGGGTCGAGGGGTGCGGCTTGTGACCATATTGATCACTCAAAAGCGCTGCAAATATTGTAAACGACACGTTTACAGGTAGAGCTATTGTATGGGACATGTCAAATGGTGACTTTATACTGAAAAATAATTTCCCATGCGTGTATAAGTTATTTTGCAATGTTGGGAAAGCAGACAAAGTGTGCAAATTAGTCCACACGCTCAGCATGGGTGCGGTCACATGATGACCTTGAGAACACATCCGCGAGGGAAAAGCCTGCCCGCTGCACAGCAAATGTAGACTAACAAACGTGCGCATGCGCGCCACTGTTCTACGGACGGTGTTCGGGTCCTGCAACTAATAAAAAGTGCAACACAAGTGAGACGGACTGTTAGGGACAGGCGGGATGTTCGCAGTATTTATGGGTGTACTGCGCATGGGCGTACCTGATCTGATGACTGTACGGACAGGTCCAGTGACCTTAGGACACCTCCATTTTGTTTGACAACGAACATGCCCGCCACCACGCCTGTTCTACGGACGGTTCCATCGTGGCTGCGGACGATACGGACAGGTATAGTGTCCTTAGGACACTCCTATTTTGCTCATTTACATACATCCCGGACACCTAGTGTGTTCTGGGAACATGTTTTATCTCGTTTGTGAGCGGTACGGAGAGGTATAATGTCTTTAGCACGCCCTATTCTGTTCATTTACGCACAACTTGCACAGATGGTGCATTGTATGATCAGTTCCATCTTGGTTGGCATTGGTACGGGTAGGTGTATTGCCGTTAGAACTATTGCTTACGGCTAGCTCAAACAGGCGCGCTGATCGCGAACATTTTAAGTCTTTTTAAAAAAACGTTTTTTGCTCAAACCCTTCCTCTACAACAAATATACAAAAACTTTCTAAAAACACACACACACTTCAATCAAGAGAAATACAGGGTGATGGAGATACTGACGGAATATAGGGGAATTATGGTTCAACAGGGGCTGATTGTGCGGAGATGATTTGTGTGGGGAAGAAGGGATGGATGTTTCATCAAAATGTCTATTTTCTTCTTGAGGGTTTGGGGATGGTTCACTAGGGAATGGAGAAGGGGGGCAGGTACAGGTGGGACAGTGATAACATATTTTTCCTCTCACAAATTCCTCCACAAATTGCCTTAAACTGTTAAAATTGTCATTTAGTGTGTCCATTTTCAGTTCTATCCTTTTCAGCCTGTCTTCCTCTGTGTCATTTGTTGGCCTTTCTACTTTTTTTTCTGGTCTTTTAAAAATAAATATATATATATGTTAAATGCCCATAAAGTACTGACCATTATTTTGCTTATGCAGAGCACTGTGTAGCATTACTATCGCTATCTTCGGACATTTCCCCATGCGGTAAATTCTCCTCCAGCCACTCCAAAGTACTGCACATTTCTGTATCAAAAGAACAGAAAGAAATTATTTATTCTGCCCCTCATACCAAAAAAAGTACACACACAAATAAGAAAAATAAAGTTCACTTACTGTTTTGTTGTAATTTGTCTTCGTTGTAGTGTGTGCGTGTACTGTCGGTCCTGGCGGCAAGGTTTCTGTGAGGTAATTACGTTGGAGTCATACTTTCTTTTTTTTATGGTATAATCCATTTCATTCTACATGGCCATTAAATGCATGGTTTTTGTTTCAGACGTTTAGGTGTCCCTATTTATTTACTATTA
This sequence comes from Ambystoma mexicanum, assembly GCF_040938575.1. NCBI lineage: Eukaryota > Metazoa > Chordata > Amphibia > Caudata > Ambystomatidae > Ambystoma > Ambystoma mexicanum. The sequence continues at coordinate 1,402,061,663 of NC_090922.1, forward strand.
CTTATAATGTCTTTATGTGTCCTTTTTCAAAGTTGAGCATTTTTTGTGTAACACAATAGTACAATTTCAGATAACCCCTGACTGTTTGGGTACTGTTGACCGCATTCGCGCCTGTCCGCAGACAGGCGCCCAGTCCGTGCCTTTCCAATATCGATAGCAACGGGATTCTATATGGTCTATTCTATATGTCTATAAAGTAATCAAATTATACTACATATCTCCCAAGATCACATGATGATAGTGTATATCCAGAAAAAAAAAACTTTATTAACGTGATGTTATGATTAGGTTCCCTTTCAGAAAACCTGTGAAATGCAGTAAAAAAAAAAAACGTTGTTAAAGGGACGTTATGGTTAAGTTGCCCTACTAAAAACCCATAAAATTCACTGAAGAAAAAACTTGGTTAAGGGGACGTTATGGTTAAGTTGCACTACTAAAAACCTGTAAAACTCACTAAAAAAACTTTACAAACGTGACATCATGGTTCAAAGTAAAACCGAAAAACCCGTGAAATTCGCCAGTTATGGTAGGCTAAGCACCCATACCTGCCTGCACCACTGTGCACTGCTAACACTAACACCCAGGACATGACAGACGGCATCACAAATGTCATTGATGACATCACTGATGATATCACATGTGTAGCCCCTTTGTTTTTGTTCAATGCCATATATATATATATATTCAGTAAAAACACTTTGTTAAAGGGACGTTATGGTTCAAAGTACGTTATGGTTCAAAGTAAAACCAAAAACCGAAAATTTGTGATGTCATCTTTGATGTCTTGGGTGTTAGTCTTAGCAATGCACGTAGGTGGCGCGAGTTATGGTTGCTTAGCTTACCATAACTAGCGAATATCAAGGCTTTTTCGGTTTTACTTTGAACCATAACGTCCCTTTAACAAAGTTTTTTTACTGAATATACATATATATATATATGGCAGTGAACAAAAACAAAGGGGCTACACATGTGATATCATCAGTGAAGTCATCAATGACATTTGTGAAGCCATCTGTCATGTCCTGGGTGTTAGTGTTAGCAGTGCACAGTGGTGCGGCCAGGTATGGTTGCTTAGCCTACCATAACTGGCGAAGTTCAGGGGTTTTTTCGTTTTACTTTGAACCATAATGTCACGTTTGTAAAGTTTTTTTAGTGAATTTCACAGGTTTTTAGTAGCACAACTTAACCATAACGTCCCCTCAACAAAGTTTTTTTTTTTAGTGTATATACATGTAGTTATGGTTAAATTGCTAATCCAATAGGAAGAGCAATTTTTGGGCAGCTTATAACTTCGCCCCCCAAACACATTTTCACGAACCATTGCAAAAAATATTTATTGTCCCATCAGTTTGAGCCTGCGAAGTTTGGTGAGGTTTTGTCAAGGGGGGGCAAAGTTAGGTCCCAACATTCTTTTTTCCATTGCCTCCAATAGAGCCAATGGAAAAAGAATTTGCTCATGTCTACAGCCCAAACTGATAGACAGATTTTCACACAATTCATGGCAGGAGCGGCGGCTTGGTCCTGAAAACATGCTTTTGTAAATTTGGTGTAAATCCGTTCAGTATTTTATTTTTTAAATGACAAAAAACTTGGTCAATAATAATAAGTAACAACCAAGTTTGGTCCGTGGACTCCCTTCTCTGTTCAGTCCACAGACGGACATCTGATGGTCTAGAGGGCGATGTGACATCCACGGACATCGGACATGCCTGCTGTTTGGTCAATAAAAAACGTGAGGTGCGTCAGAGTTTTGGAAACGCCCGCCATGTTGGATTTGCAGACAGCGGCCAGTGTCTGCAGACATAGCTGTCAAAACATATTAAAAAACACAATCTTGCTCTTATCAAACTAATGAAACAATCTCTGAGGAGGTGAGGGGTGATGTCGATTGGATGGGACATGGCCTTAAAACGCCAATAAATTGTGAATGTGAAAAGTAGAGGGGGTTCTAAAATATTGTAACAGCTTATAAATGTGGTGGCATTAGACAAATCTGCACAAAAGCTTACAAAATTATGTTAGATTTAGCTATACATGTTTTGGTGAGATTTTGTCGAGAGGGGGCTAAATTAGGGGGGTGTCTCTAGATGGATTATAACTTTGTTGCCATTTGACGAATGTGATGAACGTGAGCAATTGTTTTCAGAACGATTAGAGACCCAACCTTGAATGTGTGTGCACAGTCTGAATGGATTTTGCCAAGTGGGATTTTGTCGCTTCGCTTGGGCCTTGGGCTGGAGGGCCATTATCCCCCATTCCAGTATCTGGAATGGGGGATGAACACCATATTAGTCCCACTAGCATAACACAAAATGCTAATGGAAATTTTGGAAAATCTTATTGAGTCTATGTACTTCACTGAGAAAGGTAAAGTAGGCGGAGTCTACAGATTTTTATTTTAGTTCTAGGTGGTTCCTAAAGAGACTTTGAGTTTAGTTTTAGTTGTTTTTGCAGGAGAGGTTAGAGCGTAAGGTGGGGAGGGAAATGAGGGAAGAGGCTCCAAGCACTAATATGGAGGGGCAGGTGGACCTGGGAAGATGTTGCATGTGTGCTACATGTAAAGTAGGGGGCAGTGTTTCTCATGCTCCTTGATTATAGCTTCAAAACACTTTGAAATTTCTCCCCTCTGCAGAGTGGTGTGTTGCAGTATATACAGAGGACTGTTGTCTCCGAAATAAATGGATGAACAGCCTATTTTATTGCTTGCAAGGTAGCTGGTGGGATTTTGTGTCCCACAGAAGTAGGCTTTGTGGCTACATTATTCTTTGAGGAAGATGAGGTGGAGGAAGACAGCTTACTACTTGCTAAGAAAGGACCAACATTTCTGAGAGCATTTCAGTGGTTGGATTGGGTATGGTGGTGCATGGAGGTTGTCCCATAGGAGTACTGTCCAGGTAATCCACGATTGAGTACAACATTGTACTCAGTGCATTTCACTTTGGTAGGTTTAGCCTTTGGTACATTACCAACAGTGGTAAAGAACTGCCACACCCATGATTCTCTCTGGGAGCTAGAGGTAGGCACTTCCTCTCCCTCGTCTTCTTGGTCCTCTTCATTGTCTGTGCGATGTGTGTCTAGTGACAGCATATGCAAGAGATAGAGAAAATTGCTCTCTGCGTATGCACTTGTCTTTGAAGAGAAGGAAACATGCTATTGTCCTGCCATTTTTTTAACTTTCACAAGTTTGTCAAAGCGGAGGTGACAAACTGAATGCTGTCATGTGTATATGTTTGAAATTGCTCCATTGACTAAGCCTTGTCTACATCAATGTTACGTTTTAGAATTACACAGCAGTTTAGACACAAAGTCAATATTTTCTCCAATCGGGCTGTGTTGACACATAGGAATTGTCATGCCGTGCACTTCTAGTTTGTCTGTGGAGATGATATGCAGTTTGGGTTGCATTTCTTTTTTCAACATTATCTTGTTGAATTTACTACACCTTGCAAGGGTTCGTATTATGGACATACATTTAAGATTTTGTTCTGTTAATTGTGCAATGACAACAGGAGGAGATGTGTTTCATCCATATAGCTCAAGAATTAGTCTACTTTTTAAGATGGATTTTGCATCTTTAGTAAGCAGACCAGTTTCAAAGCTTTTTAAAATGTTAGCATAGATGAAGTCTGCAGACTGACGTATGTTTTGAGTTAGTTCTCTGTAGTGAAAATGTCGCCAGAGATTTACATTTCTAATGCTGCCAAGGGTATTGTGGCATTATTTGTGTCTTAATGTTTAGAAAATAGGTTGACCTTTCACTGGTGTTAACTGTAGGTGGTCTCCGAAAACAATAACATGTTTTCCTCCAAACAGTTCTTCATATTTGGTTTTAAGGATTTCTTGCATTCTATGTTGAATTAAAGTCAAAATGAGGTTGGAAACCATGCTTACTTAATCTATGAGGAGCACTTTTATTTGCATTAGAATTCTGTGTACTTCAATAGCAGCTTCTGCTGATAATTCGTAGTATTCTAATTTGTTTTGGTGTTTTACAGGGAGCACTAGTAGTCAGTGTAAAGTTACACCTCCTATGTTGTAGGCTGCTAAATCTTTGGGGGCTGTTACTACAGCAGAAAAGGTTGTTGTTTGTTAGGTTTTGTGGAAAATTGCTTATTATTTTAATTAAGAATGTTTTAACAGAACCAGCTTCACCAGTTACAAACAGGGGCAGAGGTTTATATGTTTTACAGATACAGGTTTTAATTTCATGTTTAAAACCATGTTGAATTTCTTGAGCAACTTCTAGATGAATGGTGAGTTGTTCATCATTTAGCTGAGATTACAGCTCTGACGGGTCTTCCTCAGATTGTTTACATTGAAACATGTTATTTTCTACCTCAGTCATGGCTATTTCTGCTTCATTTAGTATCAATGTTTCTCAAAGTGGTTCTTGGCTTCCTGTAAGGGAAGGTTGACTGCCCTCATGTCTAGTTGAGCTTCAATTTCATCCTCTTGTTGGCGTTCATTGTCCAACATTTATTTGTATTGTTTGCAATTGTCATTTGTCATACTGATTTCATTTGCTTTGAATGCACCTTCAAATGAGTCATAGTCACCTAATAATTAGTTTTCTTTTCTCCAAGGTTCAAAAGGCTGAAGTGGGGCCATGTAATATGGTTCTCTTTGTTGTGGAGACTTAAATGATATTGTTATATGTTTAATTAGACTGGGTTTGTTGAGTTTTACTAGGCTTCATTCACAAGTCGAGACTGAACATTTGCCAATTGTCTCATTTGCTAGGAAATAGTTTTTGTAGGGGTAGTTTTGGACAATGCCGTACAGACAAATGTTTTCCAAATCAGTACTTCTGTTTGGCTAGTATGTGTCAATTAAATAGTTTTTTAAAATGTCCTGGCTGTTGGGATCATTTGTGGCTATGTTTTCTATCTCTTGGTAGGATTTTAGTATTATTTTTTGGGATGAAGCTGGTTCAGGTTTCAGCCAGACAATGCGTTCAGATTTGCCACATAAGTCTGTACCTGTTAAACAGAAAGCAGCTTTGTAGCTACCGCATTCTCTGTGGGAGAATTTTTTTTTGCAGAAGCTGTACAATTTTCTGTGACAGTGTTTTGTCAGATCATAGGTCATCCGAGAGGTATTTTAGCTCTGTCTTCTCAGCTTTGGTAAGAAAGACTGTGACATATCTTGCAACTGCAGTAGAATTGTCTAAGAAAATGTGTGTATATATATAAATATATATATATATATAAAAACAAGACTGCACAGCAATCGGGAATACAGCGGCACTCACGCAATCTTTCAAAAAATTACACTGAACCACTTGTCAGCCACGAAATAGTGTCCTTTATTAAGGGCTTGGTGAACAAATATGGTCAGCAAACAAACAACGCATTTCACCCAAAACGGGCTTCATCTGGTTTAAGTGAATACAATGCACGCAGGTCATATTTATCTGACCAGACTAATCCCTTTTCAGTGTTTTTGCCTATGACGGGTCGGCAATGGTGCACAGTTTTTGGTATGGTCATTAACGGCTGCCATCTTGAAACACAACTATTGAGCTAGTGCTCCATGTATGAATACAGAGTTGTTAAGATTATTATTATTAGTAATACATTTACTTGTTAATGGTAAAACATGTTGGTGGCTAAACACTACAATGTGTTAGATACAGTGATAATAATAATTGCATGGTTAACCCATCTCGTTTTCTAGGATGAACCTCTAAAACTGTATGCATTAAACATTTACCCAGTTATCACATGTGTGCATACAATGTAAAGTGCAACGTGTTGTGCAAATCTTAGTGCCGCAGTTTCTAGTTCAATCATATATATATATATTGTGAAAGAGTTGAATAAAATATATTATTTTAAATATAAGCAAACCTGTACTATGACAAAAGGTTTTGATGCAGATGCCTTTGTTTAACAGGATATTTGTATTCTCAGAGTATAAGTGTACATTAGAATTGTTGAACTGAGATGACAGGCTTAGCTGTGGAGTTTTTGGATGTAATTTGTGGATGGATGTGTCACTCTTTGAAAGCAGCCAATGAGGGAGTGTTGATAACATGAAAGTGGAAAAGGTAGAAGGGCTGTCCCTGTGTTACGAGATCTGTGGACACCGCAGTTGTCTGCGGACGACACGTGCCACATCTATGTCTTTTGGGGATGTCTGGCATGGAAATGGGTTTGTGGGGATCTGTCAATTAGGTTTGATGGGTGTGATGTACAGGAAGAGAGGGTAGCAGGAGTTTTGTTTGAGGGGTAGTTAGAGCACTGAAAATCGCTACTGGTATGTGTTTAAGAAGGCAGAATGTGTGGATTTTGGGGCATTCTACAATTCAGTCATTGACGGTGTATGCTGAAAATCATGGCATCTTTGTAAGTATTGGATTAGCAGAAGTGAATGTTTTGTGACATGTAGTTTGTGGCTTAAACTGGCCAAGCTTGTTTTCATTCTTTTAGAGTATGGGTCACTTTAAATGTCCAGATATTGTCATTGTGCATTGTGGAGGGGCAGTTTGTGGTATGTGACTCCAGTTTATTTGCAGGTTGCCCTGAAGGATTTCTTTAAAAGACTATTGGAACTGTTTTCTGCTGCCAAGATTATCTTTTCTGAAATAAATCAGAGGCAAACATGGAGATGTTCACCAAACCTTTTCAGTCCACAAAAGGAAGAATCAAGGCAGCATGTCAATAAAGCTGTATCTGCTTTTTTATATGCTGCAGGAATGTCATCTTTTGAGAATGACAATATAAGGTCTGATGGTGTGATTTTTTTTTGTGAAGATGGAGTTCATTTTGTAGATGTTGGAAATGCAATGTTTTTTAACAATGTTAGGAATGTATTGAAAAGTGTTCTGTAAGGAAATTGCAAGGGAAGCTATAGCGTGTACAGTACTGCTGTAAATAAATGCAAAAAAAGGGGAAAAGGGTGTTTGGTAACAAACCCCCCAAAATGAAAGTTCATTTCAGAGCCACCACTAAAGAATGAACAACTGAATTTGAGTTTACACTCCCACCCACCCCTTTGATTGTCAGCGATGTCTGCACACACCCTGGTAGACCACGGGCAGCTACATCCGGGTCTTTTAAGGATGCCTGGCATTAAAAAGGGGAGTTTGGAGACTGCAGACAGTCGTGGATGTCCCCAGACATTGGGGGATCAGCCAGTTAGGTTTCCTGGGTGTGGTGTACAGACAGAGAGTGTAGTAGGAGTTTTGTTAGCAGGAGTTGTGAGAGCACTGATAATGGCTATGGCTATGTTTTTGAGAAGGCAGAGTGTGTAGATTTTGGAGGACTCTTGGGTCCATTGGTTGAAGGTCTATGCTGAGCAGTGTGGATTAGTGGTAAATCTTGGATTTCATGAATTTGAAGTGTCATGATATGGAGAGGGAGGGATGACGTGGTGGATGTGCTCTCATTTGTGCAAATATGGTTACATTGAATCATCCAGACATTATTATTCTTCATTGTCGAGGGAACAGTTTGGGTTATGTGACTGGAATTTCATTGCAGTTTGCATTGAACAAGACACTAGAAAAGTTAAAGAAAGTAGTCCCAAATTCGAAATTATTTTTTCTCAAATTGCTCAGAGATAGATGTGGATGCATTCGAGATTATTTGGTAAGCAAATGGAAAAAGTGAGGTGCTATGTCATTAAAGCTTTGCATGTTTTTCTGCAAGATGTTGGCATGACATCTTTTTTATTTTTTAATAACATTTAATTTGATGTTGCCTACATATTTTATATTTTGAAGAGATGGAGTCCATCTAACTGATGTGGGGATTCAGATTTTTCATGAAACATTCAAAATGCTTTGAAGCAGGTTTTCTTTTAAAGTTAGAAGAAATAATTAAGTTTTGTAAAATGTTTCTTAGTACAGTTTATAAAAGCAAAAATATAAATGCCAAAAACACCAAAAAACGGTTCTCTTAAGGGCTGGCATTTTTGAATGCAAAACAATTGAAATGATTTTCATGCCCCCAACCCACGACTGCAATTTTGCTGATGTCTGTATACTACAGTACTATCTGCAGACTTTGCCAGCTGCACAGGGGCCTCTGACATGTGTTATCAGTTCTATTTTTCAACTGTGAAAGTTGGCTCCTGAAGGACCCTTTTTTGTGTTTTTTTGGTTTTGTAATTTTTTTGGCTTTTTATTTTTTTGTAGGACAGGCAAGGTAGGGAAGGAAAGAGAGGGAAGGGGCACCAACCACAGGGACGAAGGGGAAAGTGAAGAGAGGAAGATGTTGGGTGAGCCTTAATCAGAGAGGTGGCATTGTGTCTCATGCTCCCTGACCGCAGCCTCAAAAGCACTTCTAAACTGCTCCCCCTACAGATCGGTGCTTCACAGTACAAACATAGCACTGTGACCCTTGAAAGGTAAGGGTCAACAGCGTTCTGTATGGCCTGTGAAGCTGCCGTTTGGATCCTGTGCCCCATAGGAGTATCCTTTGCAGTAACAGGAGCAGGTGAAGATGATGTGGAGGAGGAAGTCAACCTACTCTTACCTGAGAAAGGTATTTCCTTTCTCAGAGCAGTCGGGTTGTTAGATGTGGTGTGGCGCCTCATGGAAGTTGTCCCATAGGATATAAGGTAGGTTTCCCGAAACAGAGCACAACTTTACACTCATTGCATCAAACCTTGCTTGCACAAGCCTTTGGGACATTTCCAACGGTCATGAAAAATTGCCACACCCAGGACTTACTCTGAGTTCTGGTGACAGGGACTTCCTCCACTTCATCCTCTTCTTCCTCTTGGTCCTCATCTTCTGTATATCTCACATGTTCCCCTTTCAAGGCTTTCCAGGTGATGATGGTGGTAGTGGTGGTAGTGGGGATGGCTGGGACGAAGCAATGGTCATTACAATTGCCATGATGTTTTCTAACAACTTCTGCAAAACAGATCAGCAAAACAGGTGCTCTCTCCTGGACAGCCAGATTGAGAATGAAAAAAGTAATGGGTGAGTCCAATTAGAGGAACCGTTTGCGGACAGTCATGCTGGGAGCAGTGAAAGGGTACCGTTTCTGCTTGAAACACCAGAGAATGGCTGAAAAATGCAATTTTAAACTGTCCGTGACCGTAAACACTGTTACGGACACACCCATCACGCAGCAAGTATGCGGTCACATGATGATGTGCACGCCCGTCTGCATCCCTGAAGGCCATCCGCAGACAACCATCCAATTATAATCGCAGAGCGCATGTGCTGGATGTCCGTGGAACAGGTGCAGTGTCTGCGGACTTATTAAAGTGCATCATGCAAAACCAGATATCTCTGGACATCGCCTCTGTACGGGGGAACCTCCATTTTGAGTGCGGACACCCTAAACAGTCGTACTGTCCGCACTCATACTGGGGGTTTAAAATAAAAATATCAGGCAACAGTATACAAAACACTTATAGTATTAAAAACATATTTATTCAAGAAAGGAATGGGGTATCGGAATGGGAAACATAATGCGAGAATTAGGAATGTGTGTACAATATACATGATGGGAGGAAGTGAATGAGGTTTCATCAAGGTATCTTTGATTAAAATGCTCAGAATTGGATGGGGTTGATTGCTGTGGACATGGGGTACTGGTGCAAGAAGGACAAAGATAGGGAACATGGTTAATGACATAATTTCTGACATACTGTAAAGGTTCCTTAAAATCATTACTTAGTTCACCCAATTGTTATAGACAACTCCATGATTTGAATATTTACAGTTGGGGATTGGACATCTCTTTGTGAATCTTGGGATTGCGGTTAATTAAACTGGGGCATGGTTTCTTCATGAAAACTATGTACTGACAGAAAAACAGAAATTATTATTTTAGTAATGTCTGGACAAATGACATTATTTGTTTACATTAAAATATGTATTGTATACCACTAGAGATGTTATCATCAATAATTTCTTCTTTTGGGAAGTTCTCCTCCAACCACTAAAGTGTGTTTGCCATATCTGTGAGAAAAAAAAAGTGCTTCTGTCTTATAACACATGTTTATATAATGAAAGCTACAAAAAATAACTAGTGCAAAAGTTACTTAGAGACCACCGTGCTCGCAAGACATTGGGAGTCACTAAGGCTGCGGGCGACTGCTGAGGTCTGTGTACTTTGCCTGAGGACACCAAAAAAGTGAAGAGATTTATGACAGAACAGTCACATAGTGCCAATTGTGATGCATAAACATGTGCTTCTGATGCACAAATGGTTTATTGGCATGGAACTGATCAAAGCAGCCTTACACATGTTTCGAGCATAGACTTGCTCTTCTTCAGAGGCTGATTGTGAATTATAGTGGTACAGATTTGTGGTGCAATGTACAAATATGTTTGATTACCAATTGTTATTGTAACCCATCCAGACGCCCATACAAGCGAGACAAGCCAGACAGTACATATTGCATTCCAAAAAATCCCAAATCATATTGTTGATTAAACCATTGTGAAAGAGACATCAAAGCAATAACAAAGAGAATTAAAAATGTAATACATACCCAAGAAAATTGAGAAATGGACATTCAAACAAAGAAGAAAAATAAGGGTAGGGTAAAAAAGAATTGACAAAACAGTCCATTAGTAAAGCTTTGTTAATTTGATAATCTCAACCATTTGAGATTATCAAATTAACAAAGTTTTGGAATGCAATATGTACTGTCTGGTTTGTCTCTCTTGTATGGGCGTCTGAATGGGTTAAAATAACAATTGGTAATCAAACATATAATGAAAGCTGATAATAGAGAAATAAATACAATGCACTTACTATTTAGTGAGAATATGTTGTCCACTAAGCACCTGGTGTTTGTCAATATGTACAAACCAAACCTTGTTGACACTGAGCACTCCTTGCTTAGTTGACTTTAAATCTTTAAATAGTGTATAAACACAATCAATTGCAATTTCAGAAAAACCAACAACCTTGTCATATAGATTGTGAATGAAATGAAAGAGTGCCATCATAACTACCACCCAAAAGTGTGTCCTTTTTTAATTTGTTTACCTATGACGTCACTCACGTTACCACGTGATGACATTATAATTAGACGCTGATACGAATATTGGCCATATTGGATTTAATATAGCATGCAGCACAGAGAGATCCAAACCATTCCCTGCTGACTTCCATCACATCCGGTTTTACTAGACAAGTAAGTGATCTCTGACCATTCAGAGTGAGCCTAAAACTTACCAGCATTTTTTATTATGCGCTGCTTCAGCTAAAATGATACAAACTTTAAAGCATACTTACCCGAGCATTCACAGATGCTTTGGGTCCTTTTTGATTCCACACAAGACAGACATTTTTCCTAACCACTTGAACAAATATACAACACCTGGGAATCCGATGGTAAGAACCTCCTGACTTATTGGACAGCTATTGTATCACATAGAATTGGCCATTACACTCTAAGTTTTTCTTAAACAGTGAGAACTGAATTCACCATTGTGAGAAAAATTGGAACATTGAACTGCGATTGTAACTCACCTCATAATATGGAATAAAGTGGACAACAATTAAGGTCAGAACATGATTCGACTTGTGTTATATATTTAATATGTTGAAGAGTTACTTTTTTACTATAGTGGCCAATGAGAGGATCTCATGATCAATTAAACAGTACTCTTCTATTAAAACTAAGGGTTTCAGTAACACTTTGGTGTATCCATTAGGTTTATAAATACTTCACTATGGCACTTGACCTTTAAGATGTCTTAGCACTTTATTAGGCATACTAAGGAGATGGGTGCATGATTAAGAATATAGATGACAAAGGTCTTAATGATAAATGTTTCACTAATGAACAATGTTTTCAAGTATGAATTATGAATCACGTTTTGTTACAAATATCAGACTTATCAAATTTGTGTTTGATTTATTTGTAGAAAAAATTACGATTGTACGCCCCTGATGAAGAGTTTACTTGAATCGTGTTGGGCCATATGAACAATAAATGCCTGAATTTATGAAATATTGAATGGTTACTGGAATTAATTGTTAGACTAACTTTGCTTTGTTCTACAAAGCAATTTATATTTGAAGATGATTCGCTAAAGTACATCAATTATTTTTCAGATCTTGCAGTAGCCAAGTATGTACCCGAGTCAAGGTATCTAATGCTACCTCTTATAAAAGTTTGGCATTCATCTAGCCATAGACAGTGTGCAGGGGACATGAGTTCCCTAATAGGGAACTTTTTTCTCTTTCTTTTTTTCTCTTTTTTTTCTCTTTCTTTGTCAAAATGTATGCAGAGTTGTAGTGTGGAGGTGATATGAAGCGTACAGTTATGGTTTGTGATTGGTGCATTCCATTGTAATGGGTGCTAAATATAATCAATGACATTTGTGATGTCATCTTTGATGTCCTGGGTGTTAGTTTTAGCAGTGCACAGAGGTGGTGCGGTGTTATGGTTGCTTAGCGTACCATAACTGGCGAATTTCAAGAATTTTTTGGTTAACAAAAAGTTTTGGCACTGATTATATATATACATATATATATATACATATGCATTTATCTCGTGATGAAAGCTCAGTGGCAACGTGCTCGCCTTGGAAGCAAGACGACACGTAGCAAAACAGATTCGATCCCTGGGTCTGCGCTTAGAAACCTCTGAGCATGAAGCACGTTATAAATAACCTATCATATCATGTATATATTTATATATATGTTTTTACGAAATATGTGTGAATAGCTTCACAGTGTGAAATCTAGTTCTATCAACGTTTTAGGGGTAGGAACTCTAGGGTATGTTGGGGAGATGCCACATCTGATTTATCTGAGATCCTATATGGGGTACCTCAGGGTGTCTGCCTGTCCCTGTCACTGTTTAACCTCTATACTAAGCCACTGTGTGTCAGAATGGAAGAACTAGGATTAAAATGTACTAATTATGCTGGTGACACACAACTGAATATGGAGTTTAGTGGGGATGTGACGTAGATCAGGAAAAACTAGCCTATACAAGGCTATTAAAGATTGAATGATAATAAACTGTCTCTGTTTGAATAACATTAAAACTGAGTTCATTGTGTACGGGTCTAACAGGTCTAAACAAGCTAGGTCTTATTTTAGCCAAGCCTACAATGGTTTTGAAATCGAGGGTGGTTCAATCTTAGTAGTTGGCAAGGTAAACAATATGGTTCTCTACATGGAAGCTTCCCTGAATGCAGAGGTAAATGTGAACCATTTTGTAAAAAAATGTTTTTACCTGTAAGTTTTACGGTAGATTAGCCCATTAGTTCGAGGAGAAATTGTGAAAAGCTGGTCCCAGCCATCATACTACCTAGACTGGACTATTGGAGCAAGCAAGGACTGTTTGGGGAGAGGAGAGAAAATCCAGAATGATGCTGTGCACATTGTCAACAAACTCTCAATGAGAGAATCAGTATCTAAAGCCCATAAAGATCTCCAGTGGCTCCCTGCGGCAGCAAGGGTCCAATTTAAAATTCTTATGCTGGGGCATAAATGTCTATTTGGAGACGCTCTCTCCTATCTGAAAGAAAAATTTACTCTTTATAAGCCATGCCGCACTTTGCGATCTTGTGACAAATTAAAGGATGCCATCCCTCGTTTTAAACATGCAAGAGGGAATGGTAGATCTTTCCCAATACTGGTTGCCCAGGCACTGAATGATCTACCAATGGAACTTCGAGGAGACAAATGCCATCGCACTTTCAGGAAAAATGTGAAAACCTTTCTGTTTGAATAGTGTAGTCACTTAATCTCTTCATGATGTCTTGCCATTGTTTTTGAGGTGTCTGTGTTTATGTAAGCACGTTGATGCCTATGGGCGTTGGTGGTCTATAAATATATATATAACATAACAGTGTTCCACTTCTCTCCTCAGCAACATTTTTGCAATCTAATGGCGACCCTCAATCCATACTGGTTCACGCACATATCTGAGATTCCCCAGGGACAGTATACGTTCTCTGACGAGCACAATGGGATTTTGCCGGTGCTGCTTGAAGCTAGCTAGGACTGTGCTAAATACCTAAAACAATTTAAAAAGTATGCGATTCATATTTTGATTTTTAGTTGAAGAAGCCTTAATAAAGAGCCATCATTCTTGCATAAAAGCTCCGTTCCAAGAACTGGTAAAAAAAAAAAAGGCAGCCTCAATTTCTATCGGATGTTTATGTCTTTTTAATGGTGGTTTCATGACAGCGAACATAGACGAAGGACTTTCCTTTCCTCTGTGCAAAAAAATCTGCTGCAGCTCGTCGCCAAACGTTAAGGTGTGGGTGGCCTGCGTAATGGCCTTTTCATTTGCTTAACAACTGGTAAACAAATATTTCCTCGTGTAATTAATGGTATGTCCTCCCCATGCCAACCCCCACACACGTTTCCTTTTGGCAGATCATTACTGCTGTCTGGGGAGGCGTTTCAACAAGGGCCCCCTGTCGACTTTGAAGCGGGCTTTGCAGGCCCTGGGTTATGAGACCACCGCTGTGAGCTCTACCCAGATCTTTACACGCCCAGTTGGGCCCAGCAAGACCCCATTAACTTACAGAGGCCTCTGAAGAGAACCCCATCTGGGGCTTTAGGCAGGCAAATCTGCTCGCCCTTCTCTGAAGGCTGGTGACATCTGCACCAGCGAAGAGATGTTTTCATATTAAACAAGGGCTGCGTTGCCTTTCAGATGTCTTTTTGAGGAGGGACTTCTAAGGGGTTCGTACAAGCTTTGTTTTTTCTGCCCCTAAAATGGACATATGGAGGCGGGCGTTGGGGGTGGGGAAGGGGTGTGGGGGTGGAGTTTTGGGGAAGCTCCATGTGCTGTCTGCTTTGCCTGCTGTCATAAGAAAGGCAACGGAAGTGGGGTATAATGTACATTGTTTTGTGCTTACTAGTATACAAAAGAAAACAACAACAGCAAAAGTAAAATGTACACGTTTTTGTATTCCCCAAAAAGGGCAGTAATCTGATTTCACAATATCGAATACATGTACAACATTGGAACACGTCCATCTTTTTCACATCCCTGATGTAAATAATGTGTACTGGAACCACTTGTGTCAAGGGAAATACTAGTTAAATAGCAAATCCAGCTGAACCCAATACATGCAATTGCGCTCCGATAAAAGCATATAAGATGCAATAGAATCTGCTGGATTTGTATGGCAGATGCGCATACGCCATCCGTTGAATCCAGCATAAATCATTTCAATTGGTCAAATGGAATTCACTGCCTCCTATCAGGAGTCTGTGTTTTGGATAAAGTGTATCGTGTGTGGCTGATTGGAATCCTGTTGTTGGAGTAAACTACACCTGTCGTACATTAATCAATGTTGAGAACCTCCAAGCAAAGTGTTTCACAAAAAATAAACAGTCACAAGTTGCTACTTTTGGAAAAATGTGTAATACCTTATTCCTTAAAATGGGAAACTGACAACATATTCTTAATCTGACATGGATGGAGTAACTGCACACTGGTGGAAGCTAACGTCATGCCAGACAGGAACACATACATTTAGCAAAAAAAACAATTTGAAACTCTTTTGTCATTTGGTCTAAAATATTTTTACACCACATGTCCCTTATTACTTCATAAATACTACATATTTAAAAACGTTTTCCATTACTTTTTCACAATCATACCGCACTGAAGTCTAGCATATTCGGTGTTTAAGAAAACGTTGGTGACTGTAAATTATTCTAACAAACACAAGCAAGTTTAATAAGGATTAAAGCACCCCACATTGTTGCTGGTGTTTCTTCAACCACAAAGTTGTCAGACTGCACTATTGATCTCTATATATCTGTGGGTGTGTGTGTGTCTGTTCAAAATTTTCAGCATACTTCGCAACATGCTACAAACCTGAAATTTAGCATGTGGGTGTTTCCATGGTGTAAACAACGTAAAAAGTATAAAATGTACATTTTGCAAACGTTTGCGGTCGGCAATGCTTGGAAATGTGTGTCTGTCTGTTCGAAATGTTCAGCATACTTCCCAACATGCTACAAATCTGAAATGTTTCTTGTGTGTAGCTTCCATTGTGTACACAATGCAAAATATACAAAATGAACATGTTTCTTATTTTTCGTTTTTTAAAGCTTTTTTATAAGAAGCGGTCTGCAATGCTTAGATGAGTGTGTGTGTCTGTTTGAAATGTTCAGCATACTTCCCAACATGCTACAAACCTGAAATTTGGTTTGTGGGTAGGTTCCATGGTGTAGACAATGTAAAAATGATAAAATATACATTTTGATAATGTATGCTGTCGGCAATGTTTGGAGTGTGTGTCTGTTCCAAATTTTCAGCGTACTCCTCAACATGCAACAAAACTGAAATGTGGCTTGTGGGTAGGTTCCATGGTGTAGACAATGTAAAAAGTATAACATGTACATGTTTTCTTTTTTTTAACGCAGTCTACAATTCTTGGATATTTGTGTGTGTGTGTGTCTGTTTGAAATGTTCAGCACACTACCCAACATGTTACACGCATGACATTCGGCATGTGAGCAGGTTCCATGGGGCAGTCAATGTACAAAGTATAAAATATGCCTTTTTCAGATGCTCCAACTCAAAGTAGCTGGAACGGATTAACGGGATTCATGTTTTTCTCATGGTCAGCTTTATGTGGCTTGCGCCAGAGTTGGAAACAAAGACAATTTGTTCACGCTAGCTCCTACAGGAAAGACTGGCAATATTGTCTACAAAGAAGCATTGGGTTAGTTGATTAGATAAACTTAACACTAGAACTGAAGTCGGAATTACTGTGCAAAGCACGGGCATACCTGCTAGTCTCTCTATATATAAAAGGGAAATGTGTGGAGACAATGTAAAAAGTATAAAATATACATTTTTTAAGGCGGTCTGCAATGCTTTTATATGTGTGTGTGTGTCTGTTCGAAATGTTCTGCATACTTCCCAAAATGCTACAAACCTGAAATTTGGCATGTGGGTAGGTTCCATGTTGTAGTCAATGTAAAAAGTATACAATCTCAATGTACCTTTGTCTAATATTTGTTTTCTGCATACAACTTATTCCACGTGATTACCCTTTTCAGTTCAAGCATCTGCAATTCCCAGGTAAACCCTGTTTGGCAATGACCATTAACAAAACTCAGGGACCATCATTCAAAGTAGCTTGAATCGATTTACGTGTTCATGCTTTTCTCATGTTCAGCTTTATGTGATTTGCTCCAGAGTTAGTAAAAAAGACAATTTGTTTATACTATCCCCTTCAGGAAAGACTAGCAATGTTGTCCACAAAGTAGCATTGCTTCAGTATAATAGTATAACAATTACGGCAGTAGTCAAAGGCCAGCTGGTACAAACGAAACTCCCCGTAACTCTCCATACAATGCAATTCTCAAACATGGCAGTAGTCAGAAAGGCTGGCCGGGACACATCAAACTCACCATAAGGAACAACGCATGGTCACCTGCACATGTTGTCATTCGGATAACGCAAACAACCATGCAACATCTTCATCTATATTTGTTCATTTGAAAAAACTTCACACTACGACTGAAGTAGGAATTACTGTGTGAAGCACGGGTAAAACTACTAGTCGCTAATAAAGGTGAAACTGCTATGCAGTTGCATGCAGACTTGAAAACTGCCTGTCTTGGCTTTTCATAAATAATATACTGAAAGGTAGATAGATAGATAGATAGATAGATAGATAGATAGATAGATAGATAGATAGATAGATAGATAGATAGATAGATAGGTTTCACAGGGGGTGCATTTTCAGCAACTGAAATACCTTTTTTGACTGATTCTTTGTTAGGTCTGTTCCCCCTCACCCTCCACATACCTCCCCCAGAATCACCCATCCCCTACTGGACCAT
Source organism: Ambystoma mexicanum (assembly GCF_040938575.1). NCBI lineage: Eukaryota > Metazoa > Chordata > Amphibia > Caudata > Ambystomatidae > Ambystoma > Ambystoma mexicanum. The sequence goes on from NC_090922.1 coordinate 1,402,079,422, forward strand.
TTCCTTCTCACGTCTCTCACTATCCAGATTATGTATTGAAGAGCCTGTAAGCTTTTTATATTGAATTGCATCCTGCAATGTTTCACAGAGTCTCACCCTAAATTACAATTATCAGGATATACAAGCTGTCAGGTAGTGTATATGTGAAGGGACATTGGCAAAGAGTCCTTTGAGGAATCCAACCATCAGAATGGTGGGCTGGGCTCGCCTGGGCTTTTTTGAAAGTTTTAAGTAAGTGGATGATAGTAGACCTGTCCCAGGAAAATGTGAGGGGCTCATCCACAAACATTTTCAAATACTCACACTGCAACAAACTCATAGCCCCGTGTACTTTGGCATATGGACACAGCCTACAGGCACAATTTCACCCGTCATATTTAGTTGGAATATGACAGGAGAGCAGAGCACAATGTCATCCCAAGGAGGGGGGGGAAAGCTTCCCCCTGCCATGGACAGCCTCATTAACTAGCTCCATGGAACTGCTGTGCTCTTTTGTCAGGCTCTGCAGATGGGGGCAGAGATTAACATACCAATAGAGGGTACTTTAAAGAGAACCCCATCAGGTCTGGCTGCAGAGGATAACAAAGTAGACAGGAAACCCAACAAACATTTCATATGTAACTGGACCAACCTGAAGACAGCTTCTGCCTCTCTGTATTAATGACAGTGAACTGACATGTCTGAGTCTATTTGCAATAGACATACCCTGCTAGGGGGACCCCATTCTTAAGATACAAGAACATGGTTTTCAGAAGCCAGAGAGTCTGGTCTCTCAGCACATTCAAGGGAGATCTGCTGCTTTAAAAAGGAACCACACAGGGAGAACCAGACAAGCAGCAGACAAGAAGGTGGGTGGGACCTAGCCCAGAGCTCTTTCTGTTGAGAGAATGGTTCCACCATATTGGTTTTTGGATACCCCTTTTTTCTGTAGGACCCACGTAGCTTTTCCTGTTAAAGCACTCTGGTTATGACCTCACACATAGAGAAAATAGCTTGTAGGGACCCCAGGATTGGTTCACTAAGGTGGGCTCAGCCTACACCAATCACTGTGGCCCACTTGGCTTTAAGAGAGGGCTAGAGCCCCTCTTTCAGACAGAACATGTGTAGACTTCACATGAAGTATGCAGAAGAACTCCTCCTTGGATCCTGGGTTAAGGTACAGTCTGCCTTACAGCTTCTGCCAGTGAAGGAAGGCCAGGAACATCCTATGAGAGAAGCAGGATCCCACCCCTTAACTTCTCGCAGGTAAAAGAGGGAGAGAAGCGCTCAGAAGAGCCTCTAGCCGCTTCAGAACTGGTACCCAGCCAGTACACAGCATGCCCCACCAGGATCTGCAGCAAGCTCCCTGTACAGGGATTGCCAGAAGATATCTGAACCGGCAAACAAGGACAAGGCAGGCACCTGCAACACACCCCCTATATCGGGGCCATCTGCCTTAAAGGACAACGGGAGCCCATTGAAGAGGTGGGAAGAAGTGCTACGACAAACACCTGCTGTCGTCCGCTTTAAAGGACATTTCCGAACCAGTCGAGTTCCTCAATCCACAACTGCCGTCAAGCCTCAAGCTACTGTTGTCAAGCCGTGTTCGCTGAAGAAAACGAAGATTTTTTGACCAGCGCTCCAGGACCAACGATCACTGACACAATGATTCCTGGCCCGAGTCGCCATAAAGGCCAGCCTGCAGCTGTTTTCCAAGCTTCGTCTGCCGATCCGTTTTGACTCCTGATACCCGCCGCTGACTGCTATCTCAAACTCTGTTGCAGAAGCTGGAAAAGTATCCTGAAGCCGAATCAATGCTGTCCAGCACTAAGAGCGACTACAAAAAGAGGTACATTGTGGTTCTGTCCCCCTGGTCCTTCCGAGAAAACCCCTAGAGACATTTTAAGACCTGTTCTCCCTTTTTTCTGAAGCCAAGAAGCCTTTTAAAAAATGATTGTGGCAATTAACCATACCAACTACCCTCCTGTCAGTATCCAGAGTGCATCCCTTTTCCTTCTTAGAAACTGCCTGTTTTATGCATTCCTTTACAGGGCGGGTTGCATTTAACAGTGTTATTAGACTGTCTGTTGGTATAATAATAATGTTGATATTTGTATACATCCTTGACTGGATACTCCTTTTATCATTGAGTAATAATTGTATTTTCGCTTTGTTGCAAATAACCTACGATCCACGACCGTTAGAGGAGATAAGCCTGTCCTTCCATCCATGTTACCAAAATTGGACAAGGAGATTTATAATTTTAAATGTATGCTTGTTTAATCCAATCTGTTTGTATATATTCTGGTGTATTAGAGATGTGGAGCTGATTCATGGTTTAGAAACCAATAGTCACCCCTGGACCACTGGTACCCCGGAATTTGATTCATCACAAGTCTCCAGTTTACCATTTTCCTTTCTCAACCTCAACCCATTCTCAAGATGGCCACCATAAGCTGCTAACAGGTTCGCTGATGCCATGTTCACCCCACCCACACTATCAGCACATTATGGACAATTAGACAACACACTCAAACCATCACCCAGTCCCAGCAAACCATACTGACCAATGCCATCCTATGTATTGATTTATTGCACAATACTGGCCTATGAACCAATTTGTATTGGTCTGTTACCACCCTATGTGTTGGTCCCCACTGGCCTATCAGTCTAATTTGTGTTGGTCGCTAATAGTCTATAAAGTAATTACTGTTGGACTATTAATTGAATCCATGTTTTCTCCCTGCCTACTTATTGATTTGTGTTGGTCACAACTGGCTTACTTATTGGATCATTGGTTACTAGTGAGCCATTAACGGTTTTTTGGTCTCTCCTGGCCTATTTATTAAATTGTGTGGGATGCTAATGGCCTATTTATTGTAACATCCATTCACTCAATTGTCCTGGTCATTATTGGTCTAATACCCACACAACTGCTCCATTTGATCCCCAATCTCATATTTAGCCATGCCTTTCACATACTGACCTTCCTCCTCACCACTCACTCCCTTAGAATGATCTTGGGTATTCCATATCACCCTGGAGCTATCCCCTGCAGCTGCTCTCCTGATCGCCTTCTATCCCATACCAGTAATCCAAATCTTTTAGGGAAGAATTGAATTTTTTAGTGTTCTGTTGTGCCCTTTTATGGGTCCTCTTAAACCTTTCCCTGTCGGTTTTCTTGGATCTTTGGCTCTATTTCTATGGACAGGGAAACCTCTACTGAAGTTTTTCTGACATTGCAACCCTTTTAGATGTGTTGTCCTATGCGTAAACCATGTGGCTCCAAGGACAGAGGTGCTTGTTACACCCGCCATATTTGGTCCCACTGTGACTAGTTCATCCTACAATGGTGTTGTTGAGTAGGCTGGTGGCAGCTGTGATATAGTTTTGACTTCACAGGTTTGCAGCAGCGTCTACCACATTAGTAGCCCGACCTTGAGGCAGGGGTGACGTGTCTGTTGTGCAATCAAGGGCTAATGCTGTGACCAGCCATTGGTAGTGTAAACTGGCCCAGGCTGCTTTCCTGCACCAGACAGCCTCAGAAAGCATTCAGTGTGGGTGGGCCTGAGTGTTTTGCAGTTTTTAGTGTCATACTTATTAGCTGGCTCCCAAAACCTTTGTGTCTGCCAGGTATTTGATTATGCCATTCCTTGAGTGCATATCTAGACATTGCCCATTCCTCAGATCAGTTGGTTGTTACCTGAATTACTGGAGGCTTTGCCATGAAGATGCACTGCTGATGGTTTTAACTAGGTTTAGCCATACTGGCTGCACCCTATGTCCTTTGCCTCTGCGTTCTTCTTTTTGCTGCTTCATGTCCTGTCTGTTGTGACAAAGTCACAGTACTAACAATGCACCCAGCCCATGGTCTGCCTTCTAGTAGGAATGGCATGACCAGCCCTGAACTGTTCTCGATCCACTTGAAAAAACAATTAGTCAGGAACTAAGAGGTCACAAAGAAACAGGATATTCGGGACTGCATCTCCCAAGATGCATCAGGTTTAGGAATCTAAACGCAGACCAGATTCTGTAATCTCTATCAATGATTCAGAAAAATACATGCAATGGGGAAATAATAGCACATCAGGTGACACCCCTTAGTCAGTAGATGTGGATCCTAAAAGAGCAGCTCTGGTTGTGCAGGAGAAAGTGTTCTCCCTCTCCTGCAGCTGCAACACTTACGGAGAGAAATAATTTCTTTTGCCTCTCCAAAGAATATTATTTTGCACTGGTTGGGTACTTACAAGAGGTTTTCCTGTCCCTTGTAATGGCCTTTTAAACACCAGAAATGCCTATGCAGTGGGACAGCCAGGAGGCAAGGCAAGAGCAGGGTACCAGACAAACACCAGCCCCTGTACTGGAAACATACTGAAAGAAATCCAGAATGGAGGCAAACCTTTTAAAGATTTCACTCCTCTGGCTTGGAATGGGAAGCCAATTAACCAATCAATTTGAAAGATTGCTGGAGAAAGTTGAGAGCTTTAAAACTGAGGCTAAAATGCACATGTTGAGAAATGCTGAGAAAGCTGGAAAGCACCAGAGAAGGGAAACCACTTGAGCACAGAGGATGCACTCCAGTGAAGGGGATGAGGTCATCTTGAACCCCAGAAGAGAGTGTGCTCTAGTGAGGGCGTGAAAAGCCCTCCAGAACCCCATAAGAGAGATGTGCTCCTGTGAGGAAGATGTGAGCCTCTGGGACACCAGAAGAGGGTGTGCTCCAGTGAGGAGGTGTAGAACTCCTTGTGATCTGACAAAAGAGATCCTTGTACCAAGTGCAGGGGTGGGGTTGAAAAGTAGTAAGAGAGGGAGTGACATTGATCCCTGGACGCAGATATGGATAGCAGAAGAGGACCCCATGAAATTCAGAGGAGGGACGTGCTCCAGTGAGGGGGAGATGAGCCAAGTGAACCCAGAATAGGAGAGTGATAAAGTGAAGAGAGCGAGAAAGAGAGAGTGACTTTGATCCCCAGGAGTAGGTATGTGTAACAGAGAGCAAGGCCATTTGCCCCAGAGAGTATAGTAAGTAATAGAGAGAAGGAGACCTCAAAGAAGGGGATGCCTTCTGTGACACTTGAAAAAAGGCAGAAACCCTGAACTCCAGAGAGAGGCAGAGAGGGTTTGTGGTCCCCAGAAGAAAGGATAAGAACTGAGCTCTAGAAATAACTAATCAAGAGACCTTCCTGTCAGAACCTTCTATTTGCCTTTCTTTTTATTGGCCTTCATATATAATCCAGGTTTTAAGGACTGTTTCCAAGCAACCGTTATGTTATAGCCAGGCTGAACCAATGTTCATGCCATAGTCATTTTCCCATGTATTACTTCTGCATAATAATACCCTTTAACCTTATCCTGGTGTCAGTATGTGTGTGTTCCTTCCTCCATGTGGCATGTGGTATCATTCATGGGATCACAGATCCTGATGCAACGATTGACCAATGCCCCACATTTTTGTTTCCCTTTCTTCACTTAAGACCAGGGATGAGGTTCGTTCCTCCAATCTTTGATATGCCTCCCACTGAAAGCATAAGTGAAGTTCCCCAGACTCAACCCTGGATAGGAATTGAGACTATTATGTTCGGAGGGAAACCGAGAATACATGGGTTCATTTCCCACCTCTTGACACCTCAGGTCCACATCCCAGCCCATAGCCCACCTTGGAAGAGCTGTTATGACATATGCAGTACTTATGAATACTGACTACCATGGCGAGAGAAGGTTTGAGTGTAAACTGACATGAATGTACAGTTGGGCGTCAACCACTGTTTATACCTCATGCCTTTAAATGCTGCCACTCGATAGAAGTTGCAAGATGTCAAATTCATGGGTGTCTAAAAACTGTCCAAGCAACCTAGCAGGTTGCACTATAAAAGTTCCCTCCAGCAAACAGAAGAATAAAAAGAGAGCTATCATTACCCAATTCTAATATAACACAATCTGGAATACTGAGTCCTCCCAGGAAGGAAGGAAGGAAGTGCAAAGAAGAGGAGAATTGAGAGGAGAAAATATGTAGCTATTTGACCATATTGTCTCAACTCAATGTGCAATCTTTCTCCTCCCTCTTTTCATTACACGTTACCCGTCCAACACGTTACCCGTCCAATGTAAAGCTCTCACTTTTGGGAATACTATTCTCCGATTTGTTTTTGTGTGTGCAGTGTTTATAGCACATTATTAATACATACAAATACAAATGAAGTGATTATTTCTGCATGGAATCAGGACATGCTTTGCCCAATAGCAGTGGTAAGGGGGGGTGGCATTGAAAACTAACAGCTGATTTACTTGACTTATTCTATGATCTGTTTTTTATGGAACTGCAATGCATATTTACATCAGTTAAACAACAAAGTACATGACTGTATCAAACTATGACGTATACTAGGTAATATTATCACATGTACAACCCTGAGGAGAGATTGAAGACATCTATTCCATGTATGAGGTGCTCATCCATTCCTTGCCTTTAGGCCCACAACACATTTAATTCTGGTATTTGTTACCTTACTTTTATAGTTTGAAAATAAGACTACAATGAATGGACAATAGAAATTGGTGTGAGCTAAACAGCTGAACTTGAAAAACAGCTCAACTCATATCCAGGGTAATCCGAGAGCTTTCTTTCTGCCGTGATAATGTTCTCTGCCTAATGTTTGTGACCACTGGGAAAGTGACTTAGAGGACACAGTGTGTTCCCTCAGCCAGTGAAGGTTGGTCTTGAAGGTGATGGGGAGAATCCCCTGGTAACCTTGTAACATAGGGCAAGGGGAAGTCCTATTTCTGAATCACAATACAGTCACAGGAGTCCAGTCCTTCCCTGTTGTACTCAGAAGGCCAGTGAGAGAGCCTTGCTTCCACATCTGAGAGAGGCCAACGCTAGCCCCAGCTATATCCAAATTCCCTGTATTGGAAAGAAGGACTTGTTCTGTAACGGAAACCCTTCCAATATCATGATACTGTTGAACTTCACCCAGCATTTCAAAGAAGTTACCCATGCAATTCTGTGAAACCCATTATGAGCACCGTCGTCCAGTGGATGTATTTTGTACAGTTCGCTACTTCCCAAACTTTGATAAACTAACACGGGAAACTGCGTTACAACACCAGTGTTTTTCAGCAACCAAAATGTGCACTTAAACGGCATTTTTTTGCACAAGGCTTACAGCAGATATGAAATGTTAAAATACCCAGCATTTTTCTTAAATTGTAATACTCAGCTGCGTGACACCACAGCTCTCAGCCTTGTACAAAGAGCTTTTGAAGGGATTAGAGGAACGCATGTGAAAAACAAGATGGCTGAGTGGCCTAATATAGGCTTGGTCAAATCCGGTGACCCTCTATTAGCCCCAGGTACACTTAGAGGAACCAAACAATCCCAGTCCTCTCTCAATTACCTCTCTGAGGTGGAGACCCTCTTTGAATGATCCATCCACGGAGAGCAGAATAAATACAACCAGTCCTAGTTTTTGGGGGTCGGTTGTTGGAGCAGGTTGTGGCTGGCGATTGGAGGAGGTCTGAGCATGCTACATGAAAGATTGGAGACTTTTGGAGTCAAGAGGTGGTGAAGGAGCCAGTAGACTGTGGTAGGAGATTGGGGGGGGTAGTAGGAGATTAGAGAAGCTGGTAACAGCAGGAGGAGGTACTGAAGATGTGTATGTAAAATGAGGTGTTGAGAGTGTGGAGGTAGTGATAACCTCAGGAAAGGGTGGTGTTGATAACTTGGAGGAGTTGGTAATAGTTGAAGGAGGTGAAAGGTTTCTAGAGGAGGCAGTAACATCAGGAGAGGGTTGTGAGTCAAGGAGGAGGTGGCAGAATCAGGAATAATTGGGGATGAATAAAGCAGGAATAGTATGTTTCTGGTGGGCAATGATGATTTTTGCAAAGGGGAAAGGACTGTGGACCAAGTACTTAATCTCAGACTGATCCTCGACAAGTATGTAAACGGTTATCAATCAGAGATATACTTGGATTTAATTAACCTCTTCTCCGCATTTGATTGCATTAACAATGACAAACTCTACTTTTTCTGTGTGATGCCAGAATAATGTCCCCCTCACTTTTATCTCCTTTAATTGAAATACACAGAGGCTTATCGGCTGAAATTTGTTTTGGTAATCACAGAACTCTTGTTCGAATTTCTCGTGCCCATCAGGGTTCGACAGGTTTGTGTGTTATTGTGTTGATTTCTATTTGCAAAACTTAGTAAACTGATGCCAGATATCCCAAAAATTGGGAGGTGTCAAAATAATTACACTTTGTTATATGCTGACGATGTGGTCCTGATTGCTGGAAGCCACAAAGCATTACAAATGTTGGTGAATGTGTATGAATTGTATATGAATGAAAGGGACCTTTAACTGAACATAAACAAATGTATTTATTTAATTATTTAATTATATGGGGGAGAAAAAATCCTATTTTGATCACAAAAGAACATACAATAGATAAGAAAGGTTACGTGTGTGTTTATTGATTAATGATGGGCAATTCAAATTGGCATATTCTTTTTGTAACCTGGATTTAACTGTAACACAGGACCTAAATTGTCCTTGCATGTTGCACATCATGCTACAAAAAGGACCAAAATATAATGTGGTCATTATTAATGATGCGCCATAAATTGGTGGAATGCCCATGAATTGTGCAATTCAGATGCACAAAGCTAAATCCGTCTTCATTGGGACCTTCGAGGAGAATGAGAGAGAAGGGGTACAATTCGGTGAACCAACAGTCACATTTTATCTTTCGCATTTAGGGCATTTGCATTCTAACAACTATCTTGACTGGTTGTCTAAATCAGGGTGCAGGGCGCTCCTTAGGAATTTTAAAACAAACACATTTCCACTGGATGTTTCTAACAGCAGCAGGGATAAAACCTTTGGCAGTTACTGTAAATGCCACTGTGACAGTTACTTGAATGAATATCTAACGCCGTTTTTTTGTTATTCTGCCTATTCTATGCAGCAGTGAGAAGAAAGTATGTTTCCTCTTCCTTCAGAAATATGGGGATCAATCCGGTACAATTGGCTATGTGCTTTATTTGTGTATCACAGGACTAATACTTTCTGATCTATAGTTTCATTCAATATGAACCTGACATCAGGAACAAGATAATGATCACTGTGATTATATGAATATAAAGAAGATTGCCCCAGACCTACTGGCAGATATTACGTCGGCTATTCATAATTCCTGTCAATCAGGACTGGTTCCTTTGGAGTTGAAATCTGCGAGGGTTATCCCCCTTCTCAAGAAGCCCTCACTTGACCCCACAGTCCCGGCTAATTTTTCATCCTGTCTCCCTGCTTCCTTTTCTGTCCACATTTTTGGAATCTCTTATCACTCCAATTCTATCCTCTTTCCTGGAATCATCTAAGATCTTCAATCTTCAATCTAAGATCTTCAATCCTGCACAGGCAGGCTTTAGGCCAGGGAGAGGTACTGAAAGTGTGCTGGTCTCCCTGCAGGACGACATGTCCAGGCTAGTTGACTCGGGTGGGGTCTGTGCTCCCCATCCTGCTGTCACGCCTGACCCAAATCGGGATATCTGGTCAAGTCCTTGCATTGGTTTATTTCTTTTCTCTCAAACCGCACACAAACTCTTGCTATGCCCCCTTTTCTTTCTTATTCTTATGCTGACGACACTCATATTTTGATCCGGCTAGATCAAGATCGAGCCAAGGTGTCGTCATGCCTTCATGACTGCTTAAGGGCCGTCGGTGACAGTATGGATCAGAACCGGCTTAAACTCAATGTTGACAAAACAGAGGTACCGGTGGTGGGCTGTCCCCCGGATCCCTCACTTTGGATGTCTGCTTTCTGGCCCATATCTTTAGGCCCCCTTCCAAGCCCAGTAAGCAAAGGGAAAAACCTGGGTGTTATTCTCTCTGCCTCTCTCTCTATGTCTAATCAAGTGACAGCTGTGTGCCAAGCCACCCACCATCAGATCAGGGTTCTGAAGAGGGTCTTACCCATGATACTGGTAGCTATTCGCCCTCCTGTAGTGGTTGCGTTAGTTCTTTCACATTTGGACTACTGCAACTTCTTGTATCTGTCACAGCTGATTGGCCTAATACAGTGGCTTCAGTGCGTGCAGAATCTGGTGTCCAGGCTAGCCAGGCAAGCCACTGGCACTCCCTTTGGAGCTTATATCTCTCCAGTGCATCGCCAACTTCACTGGCACCCGGTGGACCAGCGTGTCAATTACAAGTCTCTGTTTAATTTTCCACCGGGCTATTCACAGCCAATGAGCTGAGTTCCTGCAGACTAAATTCTCTCGTTACCTCCCTGAACGTGATCTACGCTCCTCCACTGCTAATCTTCTTGTTGTTCCAAGATTCAATCATGTGAGGGTTGGTGGCAGGGCCTTCTCCATAGCAGCTGCTAAACTTTGGAACAATCTTGCCTTGGTTTTAAGGACTGTTCCTAACCACCTTGGCTTTAGAAGAGCACTCAAGACCATTCTGTTTTAGCTCTCCACTTTTTGACTTCTCCTCCCCTCTGAACAGCTCTCCTCTCTAGCACCATGATGCCCCTGGGCTACCGTGCGCTCTACAACTACAGATAACATAACATAACATATACATCATGCATTTTACACTCAGAATAATATTCAGATTATTGATTTTTTTGTCTAAGTAATTAATTAACTTTTGGATGCTCTAATGAGATTTGATTTAATATGCTTAGATTATATTTGTATTATGAAGAATTTTAATGTTATTATATTTGTATTTTTTTTGCTTTGTACTTTTATAGATCTTGGTGCATTTTCTGAAATAACGTTTATACGATACGAGATGGGGGCAGGAAGTTTACAGTAAGATTTCAGAGGTGATGGGGAAAAGAGACCAAGTAGTATAACACTGTAGGTGGCGATGTTGCCAGGCTGCTAAAAAATGGTAGAAGGAACTCATGGCTTCAACTCCAGTTTGAGTTGTACCTACAGTGGCACCGTAGGAAGTTAAGGAGCAGTGTCAAGCAGTGGGCTCAGCACTTGATATCTGGATGGGACTTGGTGCTGGAGATCCATGGGTATGGAACACAGGAACGCCTACATCTAGTTAGTTTACAAGGACTGGGCACACAGTTTCAGAGAGAAAAAGGATAATGGCATCTGAATAAAAGGCTCTTGCATTGAAGACTTTAAATTGCTATTTGGTCTATTTTTGAAACTTGTACTAAGTCTGTGGCTATAAATGTTCTATGTTCAGGTTGGATTAATTCTCTCTACTAGTATAGATATCAAATCCTATAAACTGTATCAATGGTGGGATCGGAGGCTCTTTTACTAAGCTTCTCGAATTTAAGGGTCCCCCAATGTGTGTCAATTGATTCCAATCCCATTTCTTACTCCATATGTGAGGAGTCAGACAAGGGAAATGGACAGATAGGTGGAGTTTTGTCACAAATCACCATTTATTAAATGGTAAAGGGTGAGACAAATGCCTATAGTTCCCTAACCTAACAAGGAGTTCCCTAACTATCAAATTATGGCTAAAGGAAAGTGACCAAATGTCCAATAATATCTGTCCCTCACACTGATACAAAATGATACAGGCATTATTTGGCTGTTCAAACTCCATAGAATAGCATATGCATTCAAACATAAAAGTCATGAACTGAAATCTTTCTGAGCAGGGTTGGATACCTTTTCCACTGGATAAATCCAGGATATTTCAAACCAAAGAACAATTTCAAGAAAGTCTTTTTCATTTGCCAAGTTCGACTCCAGGTAAAATGCACAATTCTTTGTATCCAATATGTCGCAATTCAGCAAGGCTTCTCACATTTAAGATAATTGTTAAAGTTGTCACAACCTTCTGCTTGGCAAACCAAAAAGACTCGTCATATATCAAATGGAAAGTCAATGTAAAAGTTCCTTTCTCTGAAGACCAATTATGTTCCATCACATCACCTTTCGTTTACATAAACAACACCTTAGGATGGTTTTACAATAGTTCATCAAAACACAGTAGTGGGATTTCCACTTCTTTTCCACCACAACCCTCCACCACATTCACAGTAATTCAAATCATCTTCGTCCTGGTCCACTCGCCTGCCAGGACTAACCACTACTTGTCCCTTTCTGGGTATACTCGACTGCCAGGATAATGCTCCTACTTCTACAATTCGTTCTCTGTGGGGAGGTTTGTTCTAAACTTTCCACCCTTATATCCTAAATGGGGAAAGCTGAACCAACAACGGTTTTTGGGATAAGTCTTCTGACTTGCAACTCAATTGGCTTACAGCTTCTTGCACCAACAAGCTGTACAAAACAATAATGATTCTCACATGTATCTATTGGCCATCGGCGATGCAGGTTACAGTTCTCTCCCCCTTGATCCTTTCTACAAGGATGGCTTTTCTCCTGCAATTTCTTTCTACATAACCTATTGCCTTTTAGCAATGGGGTGTACAACTTCTGGGACTGTTACATTGAAGTTGCCTTGATGTTCCTCAGGTTTGGTTGTAATGTCGTGGGGTTGAATATCCCTCTTTGGGAAAATTGTATCCCCTTTGTTTTATTATCACCCCTCTTTGGCTTTGGCAATGTGGGTTACAATATTCTCTTTTTGGGTCTCTCCTTTTAAATAAGTTGTATTGACTTTATTGGAGTATTGCCCCTTTTTGGCTCTGGCAATACAGGTTACAATATTCATCTATTCGATATCTCCCTTTTGGGAGTTTACATTCAGTCTGCTTTACTTTAAAAGTTCAGTAGTCAAACAATGCTTTCTTGCACAATGGTCTACTACGGAGCGCCCAGTTCAGGCCAACTCATGAGTATATGCTTGCATCTCCTTCTGACATGCTGCTTCTGCTTCTTCACTCGTCGGGTTTCTCCTGGTGTTTCACAGCTCCGGGTAGACTTCTGCTGCTCCCGAGTTCTGTCAAAGGAGCACACGCAGCTACACATGCTGCTCCACATGCACTCTGACCTCCTCAATGTTTTATGCATGGCGTACCGCTATTGGGAAAGGGGCGATGCAAACCTATGCTTCCTGCTGCTGCTTCTCCCTCTCGATGGCCTGCACCCGAAGGGCACTTTAAATATTTAAAGGTCCCACTCAGGTGTGGGTCATTACAACCACTAAACCACCCTCTACAGTCTGGTAACTCTGGACCTCTCTACCTCATCTCAGTACAAGGAGCAGAGCATTATGGCACTTGGAATCCACAATGTTCTTAGTTGTTTTAGAAACACTATCATCAATTGTATAGTAAGCCATCAGGACTGTAGGATCATTAGGGAAATTTTACAGCGGATTTTCTCATTCCTTCTAACTCGAGTCCCCTCCCATCTGATATCCTGCATAATACCAGCCCCAGGGTCAGGGTCAGGTAGCGGATGCCTCTCCCTGGCCACATGAAAAGCGGTCCAGGTCAGGGTTTTTGGGATGATAACCTCTGATTCATCCTAATAAACAGACTAGAAAACCAGTGTTCTGAGTCCATTTGGGGTGCGTCCCATGAGGCCTTCATGACACTGCAAAGTTCGGAGAAATTGTGTATACATATGCATCACTTTCACGTGGCTAGTCCTTATTTCCCTTTTAAGTCTATTAGTATATTTGGGCTGACAGGGTATAGGGCCATAGAGAATGGTATGATCAGCCTTAACAAGATTAATTTGTAACCAATACACACATCCCACCCCCACCAAATCTTTACCCCTGTCATTACTCATAGCATACAATATTGGCTCATGACAGTATAGATTTTCTCAAACTAAATTATAAATCAACAGACATTAGTACCCATGAACGGGGAAGGTCCCTAAAGATCTTTCTCCCAATGGGACAGCATTTGATCCAGACAGAACTGAGCCCTGTGACTTCAATACCCAGGGATGTGGGCTCAGATTAATTGCAGTATTTGCCGGGGGATTAAATGCCCTGTTAGTTCTCAATAAATCCCAAACCAGTCTGGGATCTCGAAACTTTAATTCAACCATGCAAAAGTCAGAAGCAGCCTCCCTCATTTTGCAGATCCCGGAACAGTCTACAATTTGTTCCATAGTAACAAAATGGAATCCCCTCACGTGTTTCAGTCAATGTAGGAACTTGTTACAAAGTGCTACCTTTGGTTCATGCCGTTTTGAGGTCAGTTTGGGGACTCCATATACGAAAATTGACTGGGGTGCGGTGGGCCTGTTGGTATTATCTGGGAGGTTTGGCAAATCCTGAGGCAGCACAGTGGCTATCCTTTTAGGTAGCACCTTCATTCTAGGAGATCTGTCTACCTGACTGCTACAAATCTGCCTTAAGGGAAGCGGGATAGCAGATGCAATGACCCTTTAAGGATGTGCCAGCCGGATATTTGTTACAAAATGACTCTTTACCCCTGTTAATGATTGCAATCCAAGATCTTGTTGCATTTCCGTTGCAGAAACCACTAAGACCCTGAGTTATTAGAAAGGGGGGTTGATACAGGGCTCTTCATTGAGACATCCTTGAGACAATTGTTTTATTCGAATCCCCTTTCTCTCCCACCTGGTTAGTTGGCAGTATCCCTGCTTCACCTCCCTCTCCAAAACTTCAATTAGGGACATTAGCACGTTTTCTATTGACAAAAGTTCGGTCAGGACTGTACTACAGCTACAGTCTCCCTCCTTTGGCCCAGAGCCCTCCTCCTCTTTCTTATCGGGGGTGGCAGGAACTGTTCTCCAAGCATCAGTTGCTAGGTTGTGTGTGTTTGCCAACAGGGCAGTGACAGTTACCGCTAAGGCACTTGCCAGTCTCTCATCAAACTCATTCCCCTAACTTGGTTCTAAATTGGCAGTGGGGTGACTGATGATCTAATCAGTGTTCATTTCGGGTGGTATCATGTCTCACCCCCCATTTAATTATAGAATTTGTATTCAGGCTAGAGTACTGTGGGTCCTCTGATGTTCTAGCCTAGGGGGGAGACAACAGGAGTTCTGTCTCTCCTTGGGACCAGGGGGGGCTTGCAGACTGGCAACATTCAGAGACCCCCCCCAGATGTAGTATAGTGGTCTGTTGGTCTTCAGGAGCGGGGCAGCTATCAGCATTCCTCACCCACTGACACGCTTGACCCAGGATTGCTACAGTTGGAGGGTGTAAGGTGACCAGTGATTCTACGGCCATAGTGGTGCCAATGTTGGTGGCAGTAGCCCCCTCTCCAGCTATAAGGTCACCATGGGGCTGTCCAGACAAGGGGTCGACTGTAAATTGGTCGAAAGACAAATGATCGACGTAATTTGGTCGAAAACCAAATGGTTGAATTTTTATTTTTATTTATGTATGTATTTTTTAGGTTTTCGTTTAGGGAAAAAAAGGTTTTTTTAGAAAAAAAAGGGGGTGGGGGGACCCCCCCAAAAAAAGGGGGGTGGGGGGACCCCCCCAAAAACCCCCCCAAAAAAAAAAATGGGTGAAAATAAAAAATACAAAAATTCGACCATTTGGCTTTCGACCAAATTGGTTCGACCATTTGTCCAGTCGACCAAATTGTTTCGACCAAATGTCTGGTAACCCACCATGAGCACTAGGTGTGCCCAGAAACTGTTGATTTTTCGAATCAATAGGTGAGCCACTCCAAAAGTACTGGATTAACAATGCTATGGTGCCCTAGCTCAACATTGCCTGGAGGGCTGGGATGACTACGTTTGGGGTATGCTTGGTCAGAATTTTCAGTTTGGGCCCCAGTCCAATCCCAGGTCCATATGCTTGGGTAGATGCAAGCGTCTCCTCTGGTTCCTGGGTGGATTCCTGGGTAGGTAAAGCTGGCATGATTGTTAAACGACTGGGTTCGGGCTGGGGCAATTCCCAGCAGTTTGAATTTGCAGCTAAATTTCGCACTGACTTTGCCTTTTTAGGTACCCAAGGATACAATTGAGGCAATTAGGACAGGAGATATGGTAACATCTGGTGGCAGGTTTGCAGGTTTTCCAAGATAATTGGGCTGCCAGCACCACTTGCAGATACCACATTGAAAACCCGGGCAAGAGGCAGAACAACAAGAGATGGCCCAGTCCTGCAACTCCGATACGCCACGAAGGAGAGGAAATAGAAAGTGCTCAGGGCAGTAGCTCATGTCCCACGGGTTTGAGGGATGCCAACACCCCACGCCCTTCACACGCCGCAGGCTTCAACCTCGCGGGGAGGTCGGCGGGATTTTGTAGAATTCAGCATACTGGTGAGCAGGTCAAGCAGGGGTGGCAGCAGTGACAAAAAAATAGAGGCAATCAGGCACCCCTTGCTGGATGCCAACACCCCACGCCCTTGACTCCCCACAGGATTTTGATAATGTGATTCGCTCAGTAAGACAAGTGTAAAACAATTAATATGACTACAATATATACTGGAAGTGTTGGAATCCTACCAAAATGTTGCCCTCACAATTACGACGGCCGACAATGCCGAAATTCTTTTTTTTTTTTGGACACCTTTTACACCTCATATATATGTGTGTGGGGTATAAAATATAATATTAATATGGGCAGGGTGCCGGGGTCTCTCCCCGCATATATATGTGGTGTCAAGGGGTTTAAAAAAGAAAGTCGGTATTTTAGGCCGTCGCAATAATCACATAGATCAAAAGTGTTCATTAGAAATACAAATTGTAAAATGAATGTTAAAAAGAGCCAGTTTACTATTTTAGTACAATTGAAATAATTTGTTTTAATAGCTTCTTTTGCTGTGAATACACACCATGGGCCTCATTACGACCCAGGCGGTAAGTTACCGCCTGGGTCGTACCTTTACCACCATGGCGTAAACTGCGTTTACGCCATGGTGGTTGGCGGACTTACCGCCCCATTCCGAGGTGAGTGGGGCGGTAAGTCTCCATTAACCCATTTACCCTTCCCCATAGGGCATAATGGGAGTGGGGAAGGCGTTAATTACGCCACCGTAAATTACTGTGGCGTAATTAACAAAAAGGTCCCTTAGCGCCATGGATTTTAACACCTGCTAAAAGCAGGTGTTAAAACCTCCATGGCGCTAAGGGCTAAGGGACCTCGGAATCAGGCGGTAAGGGTCGGCGCTGTTTACGCCGCCATAAACCCCTTACCGCCTGGGTCCTAATGAGGCCCCATCTGTCTCTCAAAATACCATTAATTCACAGAAAGGATCAAACTCAAAATAAAAGCTATCATGTTTCTTCTGTGAGCACAAAAATAATGTTTAATGTTGTGTTCTGGCCCTTGATGGGTTCGCAGTGTTGCATAACTGACACATGTGTTGCAATATGTGATACACAAATAATTAGCAGAATGAATCATCCTATTCAGGGGTGGGCATTCTCAGTAATTGCAGGTCAGACTGAGCCATGAGGTGCCTGTAGTATACCAAGGCCCTTGGCAAGGGATCATAGCTGTTACCAACCAATCCACCCAGAACAGGGCATTTAACATTATTAACACCCTGGAGCATCATTAAGGGTGATAATATATATATATATATATATACTTTTTTTTTTTAAATAAAAGCGGCTTTTCACATATTGCTTGTTCCTGTTTTAAATTCAGAGTAGTAGACGTGACGCAAGGAACTCCACTTGGCCACTCAATGAAAAAGCATTTTCCGAAACGTTGAATATGACTAAGATCCTCTAGAAACTAACCCAAGGCCATGGTGGTCACGTGCTATTCAGCAAGGTCTTCCCCAAGAAGAGTGAAGGACACAGAGCCGTGCCCTATGTCAACATCAGGGCACAACACGATCCACAGCAGGAACTGGGGATAGTAGCCACCGGGGAAGACAAATTCCAACAAGGAAGCTGTGGGAGACCCAAATTCGGGGCCCTTAGATGATAGAGGTGTCAATCTAATGATGTCGAGGACACCAATGGGATCCCCCACCCCCAGGAGTAACGAGAAACAAAGACGTGAGAAGAGATTGTAGGCACTACCAATGCCCACTACCGATGTTGTGAGGAACTGGCACTGGACAGTGAATAAAGAGGTGCTTATGGGGCTGTTCAAGGAGACGGTCAGAGGGTACAGCCAGGGTGCAGAGGGAAAATGAGGAGCCCAGAAAGGGAGGAGAGCTCTCGAAGCAGTGAAGAGCGAGGCTGGGGTACTTCCTCTATCTTACTGTCAGCTAGACTCTAGGACATACTCATACAGTGACTCAGGGAGCGTGGCAGAGAACCCTCTAAGTCTAGCACATTTGGGGTGGAAGTCAGGGCTGGGGAATAACCGTGAGCAAGGCTGGTCAGTTTAACCACGATACAGGCTCCAGTCCGGAGTACAGGTAGCAAGAGATCAGCGTTGTGGTATAACTACTTTCTCTGCAGAGGGCGACTCGCTAAGAGGCCCTCACCTCCCTGGTGCACTAAGGACCCTCAGGCGACTGCAGCAGGGTAGATAGGGGACCTAAATGCCTAGAGGTAAATCCATGGTAACAGAAGTCTAGAACAAGATGAAAGCCTCCACAGGGACTGGACCGGTTTAGCAGCGTTGGGTCCCGAGGACAAATCTAGAAGAGGCTTCCCAAGAGGGCGTCATGGCACCTTTAAGTGAAATGGCATCGGGATCCACTTCCGACATGATGACAAAATAGGACCTGCAGCAGGCTCTAAAAGACTTAAAGGAATCGTTTATGGAGACCTTTGAGGTACAGTTTTTGATGCTAAGAACGGACCTGACCAAATCAATGGTGGAACGCAAGGGGGGGAGGAGATTATGCAGTTGGGTGAAAGAATGGATGCCAAAGAAAGAGCATTTCAGAACATGACAGATGAGGTTCGAGCAAACAGTGAGCTGTTAGAACAATTGAGTAGGGTGTCCTACAATTTAGAACTTCAATCGAACGACCTGGAAAATAGATCCAGATGATTTAACATCCATATTAGGAACGTATCGGAGGAGGTTATTGACAAAGCACTCAGGACACAAGTCCAAACTGTTTTTGTTGGTCTCCTGGGAATCACCCAAAGGGAGTCCATTAGAATTGACGGAGTACATAGAACTGGTCAAAAGGGCAGGGGAGCTAATTGCACCCAATGGACGTCCTGGTTGCTCTGATATCATATCTACAGAAAGAGAAGATATTGCAGGCTGCAGGGAAAAATAAAACCTTTGGAAGGAGAGAGATGGGCCCGGTAGTGAGGGAACTGGCTAGGAGAGATATAAAATACAAGTGAACCTTTCCATTTGGCCTGTTGCACTGCATAACATCTATGCAAGAAAGATGCAACCTGCTGCAATTGAAGCTGGCGACCGAGGAGATTGCTAATGGGTCAACAAGAATGCAAAGGAGGAAACAAAATGTGGGAATGGTTTACAGTGGCTGAAAGTACACAGAGGAGAATTCCAAGAGGGCCTCAGCCACGATAGGATCTATGCGGGACGATGCTTCCTGAGTATCGATCTCACCCCAAGGTGAGGATTGCTAAGGAGGATGATGATCTGACTAGTGGCGAGGAACAGTAAGAACATACTTAAAGGCATATCAGCCGAGAGGATCCAAGTGGAGGCTAATGATCTGCTCCTATCTTGATTCCACTGAAGGGCAAAAGAGCCCTGGAAAGGGGGCAAGGGGCGATGGGGTTAACACGAGGGGGTGCTGACTACATGGTTTCTTTGGGGATCAGAAGTGGTCTCGATGTAAATGGGGGTAGGGTGTAGGGTTGGGGAGGGACAGAGGATCCTGGGGGGTGGAGAGGGAGGATGGGTGAACAGCAAATAAAGTGATTGATACTGTGAGCTGGATTGAGGGAAGAGAGGGAAGGAAACCCTTGAAAGGGGTATAGTACAGAAGGTCCCCCATGACATAGCATTTTCTGGTGGTTATCACAAACTGTGATGGACCTTAACTCCCCACTTAACAGAAAAAAGTTGGAGCAATACATAAGGAAGCCCAGACTTGATGTAGTAGCACTCCAGGAGATGCATCTCATGGAATGGGACCGAAGAAGAATTTAGTTTGGGAATTACACTTACATACTTCATGCCACAGCTAAAACGAACACAGCAGGGGCTTTACTGGCCTTTAGGGAGGGCAACAATGTATGGATTGAAAAGATGAAGAAAGATAGGGATTGCCTGTACATACTGATGAGGCGAAGCCTGGGCCGGTCTATATTCACAGTGGTGGCAGTTTACACTCTGTACATTGGGCAGGGAAATGTATTAAAGAATTTCTGAGATGTATGGAGGTCTTTGCCATAGGAGAGGTAATTCTAATTGGGGATTTCAACTTGGCATGGTCGCAAGACCTGCATAGAAGCTCTAATATAGTGCAGGGTAGTGGTACAGTATCAACTTCCTTAGACATACATTTACAGATCTACACCTGGAGATGTTTGGAGGGAGACAAAGGGCAGGGTGCATGTCTATACATTTTACTATAGTGTACATAAAATGCATTGTGGATAGACTACATTTAGATCTCAGACCCGCTATTGGGCAGGGTGGAGGACATTACCATTGGGCCCTTGGCATTGGTAGATCACTTCTCGGTATGGATAACTTTGCACACACCAATATCAAAAAAATCCCTCTGCCATTGGTCTGTCCATGAAGAACTGTTCACGGACACAGTCATTAGACAGGACATTGAGAACAAAATGTCCAGGTTGTTTGAAGAGAACGACAGTAGGTCCACCTCTGAATCAGTGTGGTGGGATGCATTTAAAGCTGTTATAAGAGGGGAACTGGTAAGGCCCAGAAGGGAAAATAAATGAGGGCCTTAGAGACCCTGTTAGAGAATGAACAGGAGGTTCGAAGTCAGCAAGTAGAAATTTCCCCATTTAGGGAGGAAACAACAAAAGCATATAGAGAAATAACTGGGCAATTGAACCCATTACATACCAAAAAGGCCGAAAAGACGCTATAAGCACTAGACAACGCTATTATATAGGAGCAAATAAAGTCGATAAAATGCTCGCCAGACTTCTCAGAGGACAGAAGGGCTCTAAAAAGATTCACACTTTAGTGGAGGACAAGGGGAGTGAAGTCACAAAAATGGGGGACATTGCGCTAGAATTTGTCAAATTTTATGGGGCACTGTACACATCAAAGAACCCACCTCCTGAGTCACAACAGCTGTACCTAGATCGCCTCACGAACCCAAACATTGGCAAAATGTCGAAGAGCGACCATGACACTGAAATCACAGAAGAGGACGTCATACGCATAATCAAAACTCTCTCCAAAAATAAATCTACGGGCCAGATGGTTTTTCTACAGGATTCTATAAGGCTTTTCGACAGATGTTGGTGATAGTTGTAACAAAGGTAGTTAAGGATTATTGCTACATAGCAGGTTTGAAGGTCAACATAGGGAAATCAGAGAATCTCAACTTAACTTGCAGGGTGCACTTCTTCAAATTGGGATAAAATATTTAGCAGTGACGCTCACATGAAAAATCAAGGTAGTATCAAGCAAATTTCCCAGTTCTCTTGACCTCTTTAAAGACTGATTTACAGAGGTGGAACCCACTAGCAGTATCTTTACTAGGCCGAATAGCCACGCCAAAAAAAATATTTTATTTTTATTACCACGGCTTCTCTACTTATTATAGGCTCTCCCAATACATATACCAAAACATTTATTCAGAACACTTAACCACTTGGTGAGTACATTTATTTGCAAACGACTGTAGCTCGCGCGTAAACGTCTGGCAAACCACAGGGCGAAGGGAGGACTTGGCAATCCGGATTTTTAGAAATATTATGAAGCAGCAAAAATCAGTGTACATAAATTGCATTATGGATAGACTACATTTAGATCTCAGAACCGCTATTGGGTAGGGCGGAGGACATCACGATAGGGCCCTTGGCATTGGTAGATCACGTCTCGGTATGGATGACTCTGCACACACCAAGATCAATAAAATCCCTCTGTCATTGGTCTGTCCATGAAGAACTGTTCACGGACACAGTCATTAGACAGGACATTGAGAACAAAATGTCCAGGATTTTTGAAGAGAACAACAGTAGATCCTCCTCTGCATCAGTGTGGTGGGATGCATTTAAAGCTGTTATAAGAGGAGAACTGATATCATTGAAGGCCCAGAGGGGAAAACAAATGAGGGCCTTAGAGACCCTGTTAGAGAATGAACAGGAGGTTCGAAGTCAGCAAGTAGAAATTTCCCCATTTAGGGAGGAAACAAAAAAAGCATATAGAGAAACAACTGGGCAATTGAACCCATTACATACTAAAAAGGACGAAAAGACGCTACAAGCACTAGACAATGCTATGATATAGGAGCAAATAAAGTCGATAAAATGCTCGCCAGACTTCTCAGAGGACAGAAGGCTCTAAAAAGATTCACACTTTAGTGGAGGACAAGGGGAGTGAAGTCACAAAAATGGGGGACATTGCGCTAGAATTTGTCAAATTTTATGGGGCACTGTACACATCAAAGAACCCACCTCCTGAGTCACAACAGCTGTACCTAGATCGCCTCACGAACCCAAACATTGGCAAAATGTCAAAGAGACACCGTGACACTGAAAGCACAGAAGAGGACGTCATACGCATAATCAAAAATCTCTCCAAAAATAAATCTATGGGCCAGATGGTTTTTCCACGGGATTCTATAAAGCTTTTTAACGGATGTTGGTGACAGTTGTAACAAAGGTATTTAAGAATTATTGCTACATAGCAGGTTTGAAGGTCAACATAGGGAAATCAGAGAATCTCAACTTAACATTGCAGGGTGCACTTCTTCAAATTGGGATCAAATATTTAGCAGTGACGCTCACATGAAAAATCGAAGGTTGTATCAAGCAAATTTCCCAAGTATCAAGCAAATTTCCCAAATTTCTCTTGACCTCTTTAAAGACTGACTTACAGAGGTGGAACCCACTAGCAGTATCTTTACTAGGCCGAATAGCCACGCTAAAAAAATTATTTTATTTTTATTACCACGGCTTCTCTACT
Organism: Ambystoma mexicanum; assembly: GCF_040938575.1. Classification (NCBI taxonomy): domain Eukaryota; kingdom Metazoa; phylum Chordata; class Amphibia; order Caudata; family Ambystomatidae; genus Ambystoma; species Ambystoma mexicanum. The sequence continues at coordinate 1,402,102,256 of NC_090922.1, forward strand.
TATTATAGGCTCTTCCAATACATATTCAGTACACTTAACCACTTGGTGAGTATATTTATTTGCAAACGACTGCAGCTTCCGCGTAAACGTCTGGCAAACCACAGGGGGAAGGGAGGACTTGGCAATCCGGATTTTTAGAAATATTATGAAGCAGCAAAAATCCGAATCATTTAAGAATGGTTTAGCAGAGACTTCAGAAAATTATCGGTCGACATGGATAGTGGTGACACAACCCATAAATTAGTTGTTTTGGCTTCCAAGGAAGGAAAGTCCAAGGCATATGTACTTAAGCCACATTGCTAATCTTGTGGGGGACATATGGGATGGACTTGTCCAGAAGTACCTCTTATCTTCATTTCCCTTCTCCTTTACCCCATGGTTTAACAATCCTCAATTCTCACCAGGCTTGCAAGAAGGGGTATTTTGGCAAGAGGCGTAATGCCTTAAGCTGAAAGGCCTCTTCACAGGCACAGCAATCAAATTGTTTAATGAGTACAACAGTGCTTTTCTCTGGAAGAAAAGGAACGCGAAAAATATACAGATGGGACAGTGGAAATAATTGTGGAGGTATAAACCTAAATTGACAAAACCAATTTATTTTTCCGCAAATTTCAACAGGGTGTTGGAAGGAATGTGGTCATACGGGTACATGGACGCACACATATATGTTGGGAATGCACGAAATTACAGGGTTTTTGGGGAGAAGTGCATGAGTCAATTTACTCTATTTTGAAGGTGGGTTATGGGGAAGCAGCCCTGAGCACTCTATTGGGGATCTGGGAACATAACCAAGAACCAATAACCAAGGCTGAAACCAGAGCCATCACAATATTGATAATTACGACAATACTCCCAAAAAAGTAAGGGGGAAGAAATAGCAACGTTCCTGCAATAGTTGAAATAAATATGGGGATATATTGGCGTTCGTATGTGTGACGGTCTCCTTGCAAATTTAGTAAAGATTGGAAAGTAGTACTGGTCTTCCTCTAAGACGACTTTAGACTGCCGACATGCCCGCAAAGGCTCAAATTGTTGGATATCAGCTGAAAATATGCTCTTACATCAATTCTTGTGCTTTAACTTTGTGCTGTGCCATGGAGGTGCAGGGGGGGGGCGGCTGGGGGTATTTTCAAAAATATACCAATCTGTCTTATCTTTACGTCTTATATCAAGTGCTAAAGGTATGAAAACTAATAAAAAGATGCTAACAAAAAATTCAAACAGAAATGGCTGCCATTTGGAATAGTAAACAAAGGAAGTCATTTTACTATTTCTAAGATCATGACATGAGAGGCTGGATTGTAGCTGGAAGGCACTGCCAAGCAGGTATGCAAGGGTCTGTGGCTGGCTTATTCTGGTCTCTTACATGGTCTACCAGAACTACAGGTACACTTGCATAGCCTATCCTCATCCTGCCCATCTCGCCTATATGTACAAGGCACTCTTAGTGCGACAGCAACATGCCTGCAGCAGACAGGCAATTACAAGGTAAGTCTCCAAATAGCAGTCTGGCTACCGCCTCCGGATGCTTCTGTCTCTGTAGCTTTCCTTATTGTATTGTTAACCATACTGAGGTAGTTCTAGCAAAGATGCACCTGACAGCATGAAACCCGCCAACACAGAGAAAGAGAGAGAGAGTGAGAGAGAGAAACGTAGAGAGATGGAGAGCTAGATTGACAGAGGGGAACAAAGGACAAATTCAGGGTGGAGAGAGAGAGAGTGATCACTAGATGGGCATAGTGATCACTAGATTGGCATATGGTACACCACGCATAGCTAGAATATAATACTAATATTGATCTTTTTATTTAGTGCACACTGCAAACTGCACTTCCGCTTACCTTTCTTCCGAGCCATAGTTCTCTCCTAATAAAAGAGTGATATAAGTGTTGTACTTCAAATTGAGCGCAAGGGGGTTGCCATGGCCATTTCCAAGGACATTGTCCACCAACATTATTACTTATAGTCTCAGCCAATTCTGCACCCAGGGGTCCAGGCCAAGGAGTGTTCATATCCTACCAATTTTGTGAGAGGCCATCTAGTGAGTGGTTGGTGGGATGTGCACACTGGTGTTGGACATGGCAGATGCTTGACTGCACCTGAGGCAAGCCACCTGTTTTTTTTTCCATTTGTCCTTCCATCCAGGACACATGAGGATGATGCCTGCCTCTTCAATACATGAATGCTGGTTCACTTGGAAAAAGCACTGCTCTTATTAAGCCTACTCGCCGCTCTATTTGGTGCTCTGGAGGCCCGGAGCACCTCAATGTTGCTAATTTTATAAGTCGCAGAAAGATAAAACGCTTTCCTGACTCATCCAGGATACAAACGTGTGACCTGCCGATAACTCACATATCTCTGCAACTGGTGCAGAAGCCAACTGATATATTATCATTATTATTAGCGTTGTTATTATTATTATTATTATTATTATTATTATTATTATTATTATTATTATTATTATATTATTATTTTGATATTTAATTATCTAGCTTCGGGAAGCAATGGAGCACATTACAAGTTATATTGGGAAGTACACCCAGGTCAAAGGATATCAATATAAGGAAGCACAGAACTAACTGCGGGCAAGGGGATTGCAGAAAATCGGGCAGCAAGGGGTCTACAAGCAACAAGGGGAGGAAATGAGGGAGTATATCGCCCAGTCTCAGGTGAGTTGGGGAGTGGATGCTGTGGACATACGTGTTAGGGTCGAGCCATTCCTTGAAAAGCAGAGTCTTCAGCTCCTTCCTGAAATGGAGAAGCGAGGAGTAGAATTTGGTGTTTATGGGCAGGAGGTTACAGGCTGTGGGGCATAGAGAGAGGAGGCCAGTCTTCTGCATCAACAGCGTTCCAGTCTATACATGTCCTTGGTTCTGGTGGATTGGGGGCTTCCAGAAATGTTGAGCATTTCAGCGAGGGGGGTTGTGGGATTGAGGGTGAAGGCCGTGTAGGTGATGGAGCAGGATTTACGTGCTTGCAGAGGAAACCAGTGTAGATCAAAGAGCGGTGGCGTGATATGGTTAGATTTGTGGAGTTCTTTGATGAGTCGTGCTGCATCATGTAGGAAACTTCTAAGGGGTACAAGGGTGGCCTCCGACAGGTCTTCCAGGAGGGTGTTGCCACTATCCGGATTACACTCTTGGTTTTCCACAGGAGGGAAAGATGGACCAAGTCATTTCTTTCTTCCTTTCTACGTGATCTTTGAGAAGAGAGGTTTGTCATGTGGAACCCAAGGGACTTGGTACAGGTGGTCATGGGATGTGAAGCGCTGAAGGGCCATAGTAGAGAGGCAGGTCTGGATACCAGGGATCACTGTTTTTAGCCAGCAATAGAAATTTGCTCTTAGCAGTCTCCAAGCAGCTTTCTAAATCGATCATTTTCTATTTCGGATAAAAGGCAAATATATTTTCAACTGATAGCAAAAAATGCTATCTCTTTCAACTCCTTTCACCCGTTTGCTGTTCCTTTTCACAAGCCAGGTGCAAAGGTAAGAGAAAATCAGAAATCGCTACCTACCCTACTATGCCGAGATCGGCTCACATTTTTGTTCCTATACGTTTTTTAAATGTCCACCGTTTTAGTTATTTTGGAAGTATGAGCACAACATTCAGGTGACCATTCCTTAAAGGCCCATCACCTGAAATGAGCTCCCTGCTTCCATGCCAGTGCAAGAAACCAATATGTGTCAGAGAGTGTTAAGTGGCCGGACAGTTCAGTCCAGAGGTAATCCAGACAGCCCACACACAACACAAAAGGACCACACACCAGCCATTACTGGTGGATTAACTGGAACACGGGCGGCTGTGCGCACCTTTTATTAACATGGTGACATGTGTCCCACCTGTCCCTATACCTGTGACTTTAGCACGAACCCAGGAGGTGTTTAAATCAGACCATCCCATGTCATGGGTAAATGTTCAAACAACGAAATATTACACTTGATGTGAGGTTGAGTATGTGCATGGAAAAGCTTTACAATTTTACAATACTAATAACTACAGCCACATTGCGATCAGACAGGTTGTTACAGGATGTCAGACAGTTCAAATACATTTGCCACTCAGCCCGTTTGCACTGGTCATTGTTAGCACCCAAACCTCTTTATTATTCCATTGCCATGAGGGCTAGGGGCTGCGACTTCCGCGGGCAGGCAAAGCTGCACCCGGGTGCACCTGGGTCCACATCTGCTGCAGTACTTAGTGGCAGTTGGCAGGCAGCAGCTCCCAGACTCTCACAGAGTCCACTTTAAGCATCAGAATAGATGCAGGGTGGCAGTTTCCAGTCACCAGTCTCCATCGCTCTTGCATGCAAACTTCTTTCTCCGCTGATGGCCAGCTGTGGCTGGGCCGCACTTACAGGGGAAAATGCTACAGGCAGTGTGTCCAGGCCATGCCATGCTTACCCTCCCCGAGTGGGACGATGTCCACTTTACTGCGGTGGGTGCTGCCTCATTGTGGGCCTGTGTGTTGGGGGCGGCCTTGTTCTTTCTCTTGGCCCTGCGGTGTGGGTCAAAATTTCTGTGGCTACCCCAGGAAGGAGTTCTTTGGTAGCGAAGTTAACAACCCTCTGCCTTGCTGCCATGGGGTTGCCGCTCTGGTCAGAGGTAGATGGTGTGGACATGGCAACCCCCAAGGCAGGTCTGGGTGGGTATGCTGGTCCTGGATATGGGCTGTGGAGCATTGGTGGTGGTATGTGAAGGTGGGAGTACAGCACAGCAGCTGAGGTGGTCACAGGGCTGGAGGCAGGAGCCCAGGCAATGGCTGGAAAGCAGGCACCCCGACGCAATGCAGGTGGGCAAAAGGCACTCACACTGGACATGCAGCAGAATATGGCAACGTTGGAGGCAGTACAGGGCAGGAGGAGGCAGATCACATGGCACAGAGGCAGGAGAGTTGGTGCAGCTTGAAAGGCAGGCGAAAACAGAGTAAAGGCCCTTAGTGTGTAAGTTACATGACAAGTGCTACATGCAGCATGCCAACGCAGATCATGGCATTGACGGGGATACATAAGGATGAGCAAACACATCATTGGCATTGCATGCGAAGGAACTAAGATGGAGTATTGTAGTTTCCACATATTTTGGGGGTCACACGATCCATTCCCTTCAGGTAGCATGCTGTTCGTTTTGGGGGGGTTGTGCCTCTGCGCATACAAGCATTTTTTCTTTCCCCCTTTTTGAGGCACGAAGTCTGTTGCATACGCAATGTTTCTGTTTGTGTTTGCCACTGCAAATTGTGTACTTCTTTTTCATTTTCAGAAGCTTTCCAGGTGTTGCATACACACATTTTGTGTTATTGGGTGCCACTGCGTATCACATACGGCTTGTGATTCCCATTTGGGGAACATTTATAATTGTAATTGGTTATTTACGACATGCTTAATACCCAGAGGTTTCTAAGCGCGGACTCAGGGATTGAACCTGTGTTGCTCTGTGTTGTCTTGCTTCCAAGGCAAGCACATTGCCCCTGAGCTATCTTCCCAAGCCTTGCTGGACCACACATCTATGTCGTACATCACGTAGACTGTTCCTGACTCACATTGCCATGGACAATAACTTGGTGTGCCTCCCATTCACCCGTTACACCTGTGACATGGTTGGAAAGGCCCCAAAAGGGAAAGGGGACAGAGGGGGTTGGAGTGGGGGTGATGGGATGTGAAATACCTTCCCCAGCCCCAGGTGGTCAGGGAAGTGGTGGTGATGCACCTGCCCCAGCCTCGGGTGGTCAGGGAAGTGGTGGTGACACATTTGCCCCAGCCCCAGGAGGACATGGCAGGCCCCAGTCCAAAGGTGGCTCGGCACCTGGATGCCAACGTGGGTCAGATAGGGGTAGCACCAACCCCCCCTGCCGCTCAAGGCTCAACCCCAAGACACGGCACAAGACACTGTTACCGCACCAGAAGAATAACTTCTCTGATGAGGAGCTCCAGATCCACATTGACTTTGGGACCGATCACCACAATGACATGTGCCTTTATGCTGGGAGCACACATACAGTCGCACAACTTATGGTGAATTGGCAGCATGTCATGGAACAGTTAAACACCTTAGGGGTGGAGATGCGCACAGCCGAACAGGTCACAAGCGCTGGAATGATCTCACCCGTCGTACCAAGCACACGCCCAGTGTCAACCTGACCTCTGCACTGGCAACTGGAGGGGGGCCACTAGAGGAGGAACAGCTGACACTGCATGAAGAGGCCATGAGCCAATTCATCCTCATTGAGCAGGTGCAAGGCATGGGAGACCTGGAGAATTATGAAGACACATAAGGTGAGTGTCCATCATTGCACCTCCTGTGTTTTGCCAGTCATGCATCACCCACACCAATTGTGTATTGGGACATCTGGCAGCATTTGTATTACAGCCTTGGATAAAGCATGTCCTCTGAGGTACAGACTCATGTCAATTGGCCCTCATACTGGGCGTAGCCTGTGTGGCAGCCATTCATGGCACATGTCTGTGTGACAGGACAAATCCCCCAGGATACTTCCCCAGTAATTGGGAAACATGTGACACCAACAAGTAGTGTTCATTACTACATTCTTGTTGCGTTTCACTCTCCACTGCTAGACGGGTGTATGCACACAAAGTACCAATTGCACCCCCTGTCATGCAGAGATGCACGTTCCTTTTATCACCTGCTCTTATAGGTTTCCTTGTCACAATGCACATCTGGGCTGTCTGTCAATGCACATTGTCATGTTCACAGAGTGTAGTTGCCTGAATGTTGCCAGACCACATACACATTGACTCAATTACAGTGCCACAGAGAGCTTACTCATTGTGGCGCATGCTCCCACTGTGCTGACTCCATGTGGCCACTGCCCTCACTCTCTTGTGTGGATTGTTGTCCCTTGTTCAATTCACCAAATCCACTCTCCATCTCACTGCCCTTCAGGGAGCTTGACCCGAAGTCAAACTTTCGGGTGTACCCACTCATGGGCTTCTTCCCTTTCCACACCTTCCTGCAGATCCTCGTTGTCTCCTGTTCCCTGTCCCAGACCTGATGAGTTTGTCATGTGTCGACTGTGGTGTTGTCTGTGAATATGGATGTCTGGCCATTCCAATGAGATGTCATTGTACATAAAAATGTCCCATGTGAATTACCTTTCCACTGGCATGTGTGGTGACTTGACAGTTAAATGTCCATTCATTGTGCATTTACAACACTGTCCAATGTCAATGTGCCCAGTGCTGTCATGGACAGGATGGAGAGGGATGGGTGGACAAGCACTTGTCAGCAAAAGCCATGCATCAGTTGCTACTGGACCAAGTGCGTGCACGCACAATATCTGATGGGTGTATGTAATGGCATTTCTTGTCAGAGTACTCCTTGGAGCATATGTATGTACATTGTTCTCTCTTTTGACATGTATCAATATGTCTTTCTCTCACCATTTACAGGTGAGGATGCACCAGGTGCAGGGGTGGAGGATGAGAAAGAGTCAGTTGTGTGGCAGACCACGAGTGGGGAACGTGCTGTAGTAAGCCATGAGAACCCGCTGGTGCTACAGACCATCCTGAGTCCTGATGCTGAAACGGATGTGCATGCCTCAAAGAGGCCAGAGGTGAGCGGATGAATCGGGGGCTGTGAGTCCGTAGTGGGGTGGCTGGCTTCACAAGGCCAGTCAGTGTTGGCACCCTTGTCTGTGGTGGTTATGGCTGCAAGGCCACCTTCCCCTGATTTGGTATTGGGTCCTTGGCCTGATGTCGAAGGGAGGGGATGCAGACCTGCAGCCAACAACGGGCACCACAGCAAAGGACTAGGTCTCTTGCATCAGGCCACCATGGGCCCCGTACACGTGGCGGACACATGCAGGCTGGGGAGACAGAGAGGGAGTAGCAGATGTTGCTTGCCGCCCTCTGACATTGATATGTGTTGGATAAGATATCTGAGGGCATGGATGAGATGGCCAAATCCATAACCCGCCAGCGGTTCGGGTAGAGCAACATCTGCAGGTCAAGCAGTCCTCATGCTTTTCCCACAGACTGCACGTCCAACATGAAGGGCTGATGGGCAGATCTGGGGTGTCTGCAGGCTTCCCTGCATGCAGATGCTCAGGCACACAGAGAGACCTTGAGGCTTGTGATGGAGGCCCATGGGACTACCCTTTGTGAAGAACTAACAGCCACTAGGAGAATGATCGACGATGAGGTGGGTGCCTTCAGGCAGTCACTCTAGGAGGAACTCTGTGCATCACAGGTGTCTGCGCATGCAGACACTGTTGCCTTCCATGATACAATGCATACAGACATCACTGGCCTAACTATGCTGGTGTATTCTTCAGTGTCACACATGGCCTCTGTCTCTGAAGACCAAGCCTTGGTACTGCATGGTCTGCCTCCAGCACCAAGCACACCTGCAGATCAACCGCATGATGGGGGTCCAAGCACAGACAGACCTCCTGGTCCAATATTGCCATGAGGTCCATGAGCCCTTGGAGGTTTAAAAAAAAAAAAAATGTTCTCCATGAGCACATTATTTTGACCACTCATGTGAATATTGGCATGCACCATACCCATCCGCCCTCTAGGGTGGATCACCCCTCCCCCGTCCATGATGGACCATTTTTGTGATATTTTTATTTTGTTATGGCCATGGTGTTTGTTTGTTTTATGGTGCCCCTTGCTTTGCCATGAGTAATTGTTTCTTTGATTACAAGACCCCTGGCCCAGATGTTGACATGTTTTGGGGTTCATCCTTTTACAAGGTGGAATCTTTTTCAGTTTTTTATCTTTTTTTAACAGCTTAAGTTGTGCAGTTGCCCTCTCAAGGCTATCACATATGCAGTGGTGGACATGCAGCCATGTTCAGTGACATTAAACTGCCATGGTTGCATTGTAGTGGATGGGATGGCATCTGCAGGTAACATTGGGTTGAGTGAATATTGACACATGTGTGTGGCTTGTATGATATTGTACTATGGCTGTTATAATGCCTTGTTCTAATGTAGTTACAGTGCTCCGGAAAGAGGTGGTGACTGCACTCCTGGGGGAGACTCCCTGCACCCTTTGATGTCCAAACTCCCCATACCCTCTGCCAGCCACTGAACCTCCTCTCACGCATTTGGAGGCACAGTTGCCAGTGGAGGTGATGCGGGAATCACATCATGATGGCTCACTCTGCAGGTAAACACGTGCACTGTCTTGCATGTTCTGCCAGTGCAATCTTTCCCCATGGTGTCTGCATGCAGTACACATTTTGATCCACTGATGGTGTTCACCTTCTGTCACAGTGAATGTCTGTGCTCATATGTGTCTGTACACATGCATAAGTGTGTATGTTCACTTGCACTTATATGCCAGTGGCTTGTTTCTGTGCATGCACTCTTGATGTAGACAGCATGTTTCGAAGTGATTGTGCAGCACTATTGTCACATTCCTGATGGCCAAAGTTTTGTTCTTTCTGGGTGTACGAACTGCCTGGCCACATGCATTGTTGGAGCATCTGCACTCTGCTGGTTGGAATTACAGCAGCATGTTACCTACATACCCCTACCCCCATCTGCGAGGCTATGAACCTCGGGGTCATCTTTGACTCCACCCTTTCCTTCTCTGCCCACATCTCTGAGGTCTCTAAAAAGTCAAACTTCCTACTGCACCTCCTCTGCCTTTCCTCTCCTTCCCCCAGAAGCTCATGGTATCCCACGCGCTGGTTCTCTTTAGGTTGGACTATTGTAACAGCCTCTTTCTAAACCTACCTGCCTCTACTCTTCGCCCTCTGCAACGTTTCCAGGACAGGACTGCAAGACTTGTCCTTGGCCTCAAGCCCTGGGATCATATCTCTCCAGCTCTGAAATCTCTCCATTGTTCCCAGTCGATACAAGGATTACATTCAAAACCCTCTGCATTGTCCACAAGGCTTTCTTGGGCCTGAGTCCAAAATACTTTCAGCTATCCCTCCTCAAATACTTCCCCACTCGAGCTCTTCGCTCCTCTACCTCTAACTCCCTCAGGGTCAGTCGTTTTTCAAAGAAACGAGTTGGGGGTAGATCTGGGGGTAGATCTCTGTCTTTGGCTGGGGCCTCCCTCTGGAGCAGCCTCCCTGCCTCTCTAAAACTTGAGAAGAACCATCTCTGGTTCCGGAAGACCTTCCTCTTTTCTTCTGCCTTCACTCCCCCTCTCCCCTGCTGATCTGTTATCTCTTGGCACTGTGCACCTGGCCACCCTCTGTCCTTCGGGCCCAGGTACCTGCTCACCCTGCCATCTTCTCGCACTGCCTCCGGGCCACCCTTTGCACTGGGATATGTATCTGTACCCATACATCCCCTCCTTTTTCTTCCTGCACTTATCAGACCTACCTTGTCTGCTGCCTTAAACCTAGCACTTGCAAATTGCTGGCTGTCTACCACTGTGTGTTGCCTTTATTATTTATGTATTATTATTTATTTGTTTCTACTTTGCTTTGCACTTTCCACTTCTCCCCCTTTCATGCACGTTCTCCCTCCCCCTTTCCCATGCGCTTGCACGTTCTCAATGTCACTGAGCCTAGTAAGATCACTGTTTTGGTCTCCCCTGTTCCCCTCCCTTGCCTGTCGTGCTCTAAAACACTTGTGTACGAGCATGACAGAAATAAAATATCAAAATAAATATCAGTGTTGACAGCTGCTGGATGCATGTCAATGCTACCTTTGATTTCATGCACATTTGACCCAATGCAATTGAGTCACAGTGAAGTCTGCATTACCTTGCACTTTCGAGTTGCTGGCACTCGAGTTGTGTGCTTTTTACTTGTGTCTCTGTTTCTCATTGCTTTGTCATGTCTACTTGTGTGTTTCATGCCAGTTACCTTGGTAGTGTGATGTTCTGTCTGCATGTGTGCCAGGACACATGTTGATGGTCAGCATGTGAGTTGTTTGCATTGCTTGCATGACACTCAGGGGAGGACTTATTGCTGTTTGTTTGGGTGCATGGATATCTTGGCTGAGCTCACATTGATTTGTCATTCTCTGCAGATCCATTCATCATGATTTGATGGCTGATGGGATTGAGAGGATACTTGAAGTCATAGGCATGCACAGGAAAAGATAAGAAGTGCATTTCTCTTGCAGTGCACTTTTGTTGCTCTTTGGTTGTTAATATTGAAATTGACTACTTTGATGTCACTGAGTATTTTGTGCATTGTTGTGGTCAGGGAATGGGTTGCCCAGTGTATGTGTTTTTGTTGTGTAACACACATTGTGGGTCCAGGGCTGTCCTTGCATGGGTTAATTGGCTTCTAAACAGTAATGTGCCTTACTAATTGTGGTCTCATGTGTGAGGGTTGGTGTCTACATGCAGTACAGTTGTTGTCCATGTGACAGTCGTCTGGTAATTAGTCTGTTGTGATGTGCTGTTTTTGGTGTACTGCATGTACACTGTTATTTGCAGTTGCTGTGACTGTATTGGTGAATGGTGCAATGCCATGCTACTTATGGTCATGACTCACCGTTGAATGTGCTATGGAATGTCTACGTTACTTGCTGCATCTGTGACTGTGTGTATTTGGGTGTGTCAATCACTTTTTCTCACTTTTCAATTGTGTCCTGTTCAGTGCGCTTTTTGATATGGGGTGCATTGTCTCAATATTGGCTGCATGTATGTCACATGTGGCTCCTGACACCACTGCATTTGCACTCACAGCAACAAGAATACATTTGTGCCTGTCATGCACATTCTCACAAAGGTGTGCAACCCTATTGCATTGTCCTTATGGGTATTGGTGTAAATGATACTTTTGGAGTCCATGAATGCCTATCTGCTCATAATTTATAGTTGGCAAGTTGATGAATTTATCTGTGGCAGCACATATTCTGGGGGATAATTTCTTGGATATTAGTGATGTTTTGGCATCTCAGGAGTGGTTTCACTCCATGCTTAGGGTGGTGGTGGTGGTATACTCCCACTTACGTGTCTTTCATTTGACCACACTTTGTGCATGTTGGTTTATATCTAATGTCTAATGGATGCACACAATTTTGCACTCCCAGGGGCACATTCTCAGGGTGTTTTTGTGTGTCCGGAGGATTGGCCCATGCCCATCATTGAATGGCACCTGGGATGTGGCTTGATTGTGTACACTCCACAGAGGCAGGATTTTAGGTAAAGTAGGATTTCACCAGCTGGGAATGTGCAGCCTCTCCACGTACCCTTTGGCCAGCCATGCACAAGCATCATGCCTGTGGGTGCAGGTGGTGGCCCACCAGCATGTCCACTGGGACACCACACCATGTGGCGGCATTGTGCAGGGTACATGCTGCCACAATGATTCTGCACACAACTGGTGGTGCATATAGCAGCACACCACCAGAGTGGTCAAGGAGGCGGAAACGTGACTTAAGCACTCTGAATGTGTGCTCCACTATGCACCTAGTCGCTACATGGACAGTATTGTTCCTTAACTCAGGTGTTGTTATCGGATTCCTTATGGGCGTCATCATGAATGTGCTCAGCGGGTAGGCACTGTCACCTGTAAATGTATACATGGTTGTCATTTTAATTTGTGGCCAGTGTATATTGGTAAGTGTGCAACCTGCATGCATGTGCGTGTCCGTACAACCTCGCCAATGAATGCTTGCAAGCTAGCATGTTCCGGTGTAGTGGTGACATCCGGAATATATAACTTGCGTGTGTGCTTCCTGGATAGTTGGCATACACTTCAGTTATGATGCCCTTGGCATCGCACACAACCTGAATGTTGATTGAATGCCAATGTTTACGATTATGGTATATGCGCTCTGTTGCTCCCCAGGACGTATCGCAACATGGATGCAATCTATTGCACCAAGCATTCGTGGGAAGCGCGCCACAGCATAAAAGTCCTGCATGGCTATTTGCCTTTCTGCCGGTGTTCTTGAAGGTAGTGCAGTTATGCACACAAGCACCTGTTGTAGGCCTCGTGACTGTGTGGCCTATAAGATGCTGCCCACTATGGCAGTGGTCCGCAGGAAGGATCCAGTTGCCAGGAAATGTAAGGCAGTGAGCTCTTTTTCTTTGGGGCTAAGAGCCTGGGAGCACATGGTGGGTGATGTTAGCCCACCTTCCCACTCCCTGACCAGGTCTAGGATTATATGGGGAGGAACCTGTACATGCCATAGACCTGATCACCCGGCATCTCAAAGAGCGTGGTACATGGGTTGAAGATGTGGGCCCTGACAATCCTCCTCCTTCGGTGTCCACGCACAATCCCTCCGACAAATTCTGGATTCCTCATGGATGGATACGGTTCGTTTGGTGTGTATTGCATGCTTTATAGATGCCTGCTATCAGGTGAAGGGATTGTACCAGGATTTGCCTGAATATTTTCGTGACCCTATGTTCAGAGTTCAAATCCATGAATAAGTATTTATTTCAGCTGGTATGGGCGTGCGATGGCTTGACCGTGGACAGTCCCTCAACACACCCACATTTTCACGTGTAATTCCTCATTCTGCATGTTCCGCCCCCTATTTTACTGGCTGCGTTAGGACCAGCCCACACTCTGCTGAGAGTATTGCACAAGGCATTCCTTCACTCACAGCGACATGCCATACCAGTGCGACAACCACGCAAGTACCGCACATTCGATTCCATGAATCGACGATGGCAGATTTGCACTCAGTTGCGCGCGCAAATCTCCTATTTCCCGTGTGGATAAGTCCATGAATCATCCCCAAAATCTTCCTGAATTCCACATTTTGTCATCCCTTCCATGCACATTTGACTAGAGTCCGATCAGAATCTCTCAAGCCAACAGCATCTATCATAATTTATTACACTAGTGTTAGAGAATCACAAATTCAAAATAAAAGGAAAAATATAAAGATGAAACACATGTCATTAAAAACAAATGGTATAAAACAATTGTTGTTATAACATTCAATGGGACCACCAGTATAATGTGGTTCAATGGTGATCCGTTCAAGTCTAAATGAAAGTGATAATTGTCTGAAAATCCTCTTTGTTTCGTGGAGATTCTATTTGCAGCATTTTGTAACAAGGGTAGGCTGTGCTGCTACGGATCTAGGTCCATCTATGGATTGCAGGTAGATATTTCTGCCTAAATGGTTCTTTTTGCCTAGCAAGCAGAAACAGCAAACTTGATTTAGTCCCTGTTAAAGGCTGATAGGGGCTCCTTGAGTATGCCCAGAAGAAGCTCACTGTCCAACTCATTTTAGTTAATGAAAACTGTCTGTCTATGTATAAATACCCTCATAAGATCTTGGTTTGAGTTTGGTATGTGTAGCCCCTGTTTTCCGGCCCTGGTCTGAGGCAAGTATATGCGCCTCTCTTGCCCGAGACCAGGGGCAGTGCCCATAGGAGCCAACCACTACACCAGCTGGATATCCACCTGCAAATAAAAGTAATTTCTGTTAACAGGAAATGGGCTGTGTCCTGAGTCCTCACCTTACTCCATTATGAGACACAGACATCAAGGCATATTTTCAAAGGATCCCAACGGGGATTCCTCTTTATTTGTTAATAATTAACTTTATTACCACCAATCCCTTTATGTTTCCTCTGGCGTGAGAGTTACAAACTGATGCCTATGATATTTAATTCCTTTATGAAAATGAACAAATCTTTTCTAAAATTCAAAGTGGTTGAGTCTGAATGATACTAAAAGTGAAATTCAAAATTGGATTGGTTGTGTGATGGTTCTGTGATGCCTTGAAAAGGCAAGACAGAGTAGGCTGTGCCCAATGGATTGGTAGAAAGTCGAGCATAGAGTGAGGGGTGAGTGAAAAGGTATCCCAGAGGTTAGAGTCCATCATCAGAACTTCATTTGACTTTCCCTCTCCCCTTCTCCTTCTGTTCCTCCCCGTGCCCCCTTTTCATCCCCAAACATGCCCATCCCCTCCTTGTTTGGCCCAGCATACAGGAAGTACGCTTGGCTGAGAGCCCCAGAGCAGCATTGCCCAGGCAATAGACTAAGGTCACCTCCTTTGACATCTCCATGACCTGTTTGCCTGCTCGTCCTGGGTTCCCCAGCCGACCCAATACCCCAAATCCTGCCTGCTGCAACTATCAAGTAAGGGAGGACAATCTGAGTGCACAGCCAGTGCTGTATTTCCGAACTCTTGACACTGTATTGAATCTAATTGTGCTTTGAATATTGCCACTGTGTTGAATCTAGTTGTGTTTTGAATCTTGCCACTGTTGAATCTAGTTGTATTTTGAATCTTGTCACTGTGTTGAACCTAGCTGCGCTTTGAATATCACCACTGTTTTGAATATAGTCGCGCCTTGAATATTGCCACTATGTTGAATCTAGTTGTGCATTGAATATTGCCATTGCCTTGAATCTAGCTGCCCCCCTGAATTTTGCCACAGTTATGAATCTGGTTGCGCTTTGAATAGGTCCACTGTGTTGAATCTAGCTGTCCCCTGAATATTGCCACTGTTTTGGATCTAATTGTGCTTTGAATATTGCCACTGTCTTGAATCCAGCTGCGCTTTGAAGATTGCCACTGCCTTGAATCTAGTTGTCCCCTGAATACTGCCACTGTTTTGAATCTAGCTGCCCCCTCAGTATTGCCACTATGTTGAATCTAGTTGCTCATTGAATATTGCCATGGCCTTGAATCTATCTGCCCCCCTGAATATTGCCACAGTTATGAATCTGATTGTGCTTTGAATATTTCTACTGTGTTGAATCTAGCTGCCCCCTCAGTATTGCCACTATGTTGAATCTAGTTGTGCTTTGAATATTGCCACCACCTTGGATCTAGCTGTGCTTTGAATTTTGCCACCTTCTTTGATAAAGCTGCATGTTGAGTGTAGCCCTATTCTGAATCTAGCTGCACTTTTAATATTGTCACTGTCTGGAATCCTGCTGCCCCCTGATTATTGCCACTGATATGAATCTATTTGCACTTTGAATACAGTCCCTGTTTGAATTGAGCTGCCCCGTGAATATTGTCACTATTTAGAATCTAGCTGTGCTTTGAATATTGCCACTGCCTTGAATCTAGCTGGTCCCTGAATACTGCCACTGCCTGGAATCTAGATGCCCACTGAATTTTGCCACTGTTTTGAATGTATCTGAAAGCTGAGGTTTGCTAGTGCCTCAAATGTATCTGCATTTTGAGTGTAGTCACTGTTTTGTTTTGAATCCAACTGTACTTTGGACATTGCTGCTGCTTAATTCTAGCTGTCACCTGAATATAGTCACTGTTTATTTAGTCTAGCATCCCCTTGAAAATCTTTACTCTATCTTTAATCTAGCTGTAGTCTGAGTATAGCCACTATTTTGATTTGAATCTAGCTGCCCCCTGAATATTGCCACTGCTTTTACGCTAGCTGCATTTTGTGTGTAGCAACTGCTTTGAATCGAGCTGAGCTTTGACTCGTCCTACCATCTCTAACCTAGCTGCATTTTGAGTGTGCTGATAGTGCTGCAGGCCCATAATTGCACATCTACCCTTCAGAGCAGAGACAGCTGTCTATCTATCATGCATCTGCTCCAAGGTTAAAGAAGCACTATGGTTCTCCTCCCCTATCCCCTCCCTCCTCTGCCACCTCCACATGATCACCCCACAGAGGGAATACTCCCATGCCCACCGGCCACACAGACATCTCCCACTGCACCCCCAACTCTGTCCACCTGCCAAAACATCCCAGTCCGCCCGCTCCCACCCTAGCGCCCTCCATGCCTGACCTGCCCCCTCCCCAGCTCATCAAGGTCTTTGCATCCATAAGCGCTGCTCGGGCTACCCTCGCCAATATCCCACTCTCAGCTGTCCCACCGACCATCACACACATACACCACTGGCCCCAGAATCCTTTTAAAACATAGAATCTGCACAACCTGTACCCTCTCTTCCTTGCACAATTCACCTTCTCTCCTCCACAGATCCTTGTCTACACCTCTCACTTACAACCTTCGAACCTCCCTGATACACCCAGCCCAGTGAATTCCCTCTCCAAGCCTTCCATCAACACCCCTGACACTGACTCCCTCCAGCACTCTTGGCACTCCTTTAGAAATCAGCAACCCGACCCCTTCTATGATCTTACAACCTCCCTACCTGTCCACCTCCCTTCAACATCAAACTGTCTCTTGACATCCCCAATCGTTGCCCTGCACCCACTCCATCCTCCCTTCCCACCACTGACTCCACACCTCAGATGAGGGACATTTCTGCAGTTCCTTTTCATACACACCCTCCACTCCCCTCAATGACCCAGCACCACCCCCTAAGGAACCGCACATCATGAGCACTCTTCCTGCACAGTCGAAGAATACTCCAAGCATCCCCCCTACCCCCCAACAGAGATACCGCACATTCCCTTACCAGCCCCACTCCTCCTATCACCACCACACTCTTCCACTCTTCCCCTAATCCCCCTAAACTCCCTCTGATTCGCAGAGGCCCCCCTGTAGGGCCCTTCCAGGGGAGTCCCACACCTTCCCTCATTTACCCACCCAGCTGGCCCTCCTTCACTCCCCTCCCCAGGGACTAACAATCTGGATCCAACTAATAAACTATCATGCATCCTAATAAACGCCAGATTTGTCGGCAAAAATTGACAAAAATATACGACTTCATTTCCTCCGAAGGCCATGACATCCTTTTCATTACAGGAACCTGGTTCTCCAAGGACATCCGACCCATTGTACATGATGCATTTCCCTGAGACTACACTCTAATCATGCACAACAGAACCAGCAGGGCTGGGGAGTTCGCCATCCTCCACAAATCACACCTCACCATCACACGATGAGTAACAAGCCTGAAATGCAGACTGCAAATCCCTTCTAGTGAAATTTCAGGGGCCACGCAATCCACTGGACATATCCTAGATGCAATCTTCAGCTCCTCCAAAATGATCTCTACGCTCCCCCTGACCACAAATCTGGATGGGATCTTCTGTCTATTGACATCAATCCCTCCTAACCACTTCACTAACCCAGGACAGCCGATCTGCTTCACGTTGTGGAACAAGGTCATAGTAACTCTGGACTTGGTTGACTCCCTACTGGCCTCCCTTCCCAATCTCAGTCTCCAGGCATGTCTGCCCTCCATCAGTCATTTTTACCTATGACTGACCAATGCCGTCAGACCACTCACCCCCACCAGATCCTCCTCCCACAGACAGGCCCCTTTCCCTAGATGGGTCACTCCTCTCAAATCTCTCAAAACACATAAACACACCCTAGAATGCAGATGGCGGGCCCACCCATCTCCCCAGAATAGAGCTGCATATGGTAGCCAGATCAAAGCCTACAAGGCAGAAATATGAAAGGCTAAAAAATCTTTCTACTGGAACAGAATCTCTAATGCCCGTAACACCAGCAGGGAAGTCAACAAGATCATCTCAGAATTCAAAGCCCCTCGCTGTACTTCCTCCCCCACTCCCAAGCACTCTGCAACACCCTCTCCGACAACTTCCACAACATAGCAGTGGAAAGAAACCGCAACAGCGGTGCTCAACTAGCAGCAATCCTGCCCTGAACATCTGCACCCTTGTCTGAAATGTCAAACCTTGCCACCACCTGTCCTCTCTTCTCATCTTTCTCTCCCATCTCATGACCTGAATTCCTGAGGTTACTTGCTTTCAGTCGCCCGTCCAGATCCCCGGGAGATCCTTGCTCTCGCACCCTCCTAAAAGATATCCTTTCCTCAACCAGTGCAGCAGCATCACAAGATCTATCATTAACTCTTCCCTCACCTCAGGCATATTGCCAGCAGCTTTCAAGACATCGCACATCAAACCCCTGTTAATAAAAACTAACTTGACACCATCCTGCCGGCCAATTACAGACCTATCCCCGTCAACCGTTTCATAGCCAAACAGTCTACTCCCAGCTCTGCCTCTTCACTGAATCCAATCTCCTCCTTGACTCCACTCAGTCCGGCCCCAGACCTCTCAGAGGAACAGAATCATCTCTAGACTCCATCTGGGATGACCTCAAAATAACTGCAGACCCTGAAGGCTGTACCGCACTTATCTTCCTTGACCGATTGGCGGCCTTTGACACTTTCGAACAATGCACCCTCACGGACGGACTCCACTCACTCAGCATCAGGGACACAGCATTAAGGTGGATTTCTGCCTTCCTCACTAACTGATCACAAATCACACTCCTTCCTCCCTTCTTGCTCTTCCTCTCTACCACAGCCCCCTCCCTGCTATTATTTGCTCAAATGACCTAACCTGCTACAAGTATGCAGATGACACACAGATCATCTTCAAGATCCCTAAGACCTCCTCCAACCCCCATCCCGGCCTTGCCTCATGCCTCACAGAAATTTAAAGTTAACCACCACCTCCACAACCCTGCGAAAAACTAAATCATGATCTGCGGGAAGACCGCCCTCTTGCCTGTACCGATCCCATAGCTGTCCTCTCTAGGGACTGCTCCCACTGCATCCAAATCAGTGAAGTACGTGGGATGTATCATGGACTCAGATCTGACACTATTACACCACATCAACACTTCATCTAAATTGTGCTATCTACACCTTCGCATTCTCCGGCACATCTACCCTAACCACTCCTACCCTCACAGGGTCACTGCAATCGTGACTATTGTCCTTTTGCAACTAGACTACGCTAGCTCCCTCTATCTGGGAACCCCTGCTTCTCAAATCAGAAAACTCCAAAGGGTCCAGAACACTGCAGCTAAGGTCCTCCTAGCCCGCCCTCAGTGTCCTCCACTGGCTCCCTGTCTGGTGATGTTCCACTTTCAAAGCTATGCGCATCATCCACAATGCTCTGCACAAGACAGGTTCAGAATACCTACAACACAAGCTCACCCCATACATGCCCAACAGAAACCTGAGACAAGGCACTGAATTTGTACTTGTCGTCTCCCCTTTAAATCAACCAGAATAGGGTGTCCTCCTTTCCACCCAGGCTCCCACAATATGGAATGTGATTGCATTCAGCATCCGCCGTCTAGAGGATCACCTCGCCATCCGGAAAGCCGTCAATACCTGGCTCTTCCCCCCCAGCATCTTGACAACCCCATTCCGCCTAGCATGCTAATTGAAC
This sequence comes from Ambystoma mexicanum, assembly GCF_040938575.1. NCBI lineage: Eukaryota > Metazoa > Chordata > Amphibia > Caudata > Ambystomatidae > Ambystoma > Ambystoma mexicanum. Next base: position 1,402,122,215 of record NC_090922.1, read on the forward strand.
TCCCTGTCAAATTGGCTGGTGCAGTAATGAGACACTCAAATAAAGTACTGAGCAATGCAGAGGAAAAACTCCAGTGGAACGCAGGACACGAACAAACAAAACAATAAACCGTCCAGGACACTCGAGTATGTATCACATTCCAGGTCAATGGAAGATAACCGTAGGCACGGCCACCCACCCACACTCGTCAGCAATCACACGCTACTAGAAGACACACCGCAAATCACCTCTGCCATTAGAATGCAGCTAAATCGCACAACAGAAATTCAGTCTAGCTGGACACATAATCAGTCTCCTGGACTTGCATACTCTTCCTACAACCTGGCTGCAAGCCAGCTTGATATGGGTTGCTAGCAGAGACTTGGCCACGCCCACCTACCTTCATATTGGCTAAAATGCACACACACGTTCTATAATCCTCTGATGAATCTCTCATTCCACAGACTTCTGTCTCCTGAGGGCATTCACCTACAACGATTTCAAGCCATACCAATGGGAATAGGCACTATATTGCATTACATTACATTATTATTATTATTTTTTTTGTTCATGCTCTGGAGTCAGTGTTGCATTGCTGTGTCTAAGATGGGATTATTCCTCTCTTCTTTGCACCATTTGCTAGCCATTCATAAATTTTCTTTCTTGAGGATGCAGTGTGATGGACATGACGTGCAGGTTATCAATAAGGGAAGGATTTCTTCTTCTTATTATTATTATTTGGGTATTTATTGAGCATAGACCTAGCTGCGGGAAGAAATGGGGCACCTTACAAGTCTTAGGGGGTAGTACACAGTGAGGAAAGCAGAGATACAGGAGAACAGGGAGTTAAGAATGGGAGATGGCAATATAGCATCATGGGATCCACAGGAGACCGGTGGAGGAAACAGGGAGGGGGGGCAGATTGCCTAGTCTTAGTTTAGGTGAGGAGAGGAGGACTGTATAGGAATGAGCACAGGAGCTGATATTTAAGGAATGTATCCAACATAAACAAGGACCTAGCAAGGAATTGGCTCTGTGCACAATGGAGATGCCTTTAAAGGGGTCATGGCTGGACAACCAAACCAGTGAATTTGGCAAGGGGTGTGACAAGGGGTAGGGAAGGTGGGTTCAAAACTCCCCATATCTGTGAGGATTTGGGTGTTATTTTGCCCCTCATGCAGTTGTCCGTTGGAGAATGCAAGGGAGCCGAGACGGAGAGTTACATTAGTCCAGTTTTCTGGAGACAACGATTGTGACTACTGTTGTGCATAACTACTAAGGCAACAAATTCGAGAATTAGCACAACATCTTCTACTGGAAACACTCTGTGCTTACCGCAGAGTTAAATTAGGAAATAAAGGGAAGGGAATTAGGAAAAGCGAACCACAGGTTTCATAGCCACAGGGAGTGATAAAGTGGAAAGCATATGGGGGTGGCTGGTGGAGTTATTATGTCATAGATGTTCGTTGTCTCCCACCACCATTTCTTTTGTCTGCGTTCAGTCTAAGTCTGATCCTTCTAGTTGACTTGTCAATGGCTGATATGAACCCCTGTGGAGAGGTAGCTGGCTATGCTCTGTATTCCCCAAGACGCCTCATAGTGGTAAAGATACTGGCAGTTAGATACATGTCGGTCTGAGTCTCCTTGCATAGGCACAACGATTGGCGTGAGCCCTGAAATATATGTGCAGATCTCTCAAAAAATGTGGCAAACAGAAGCATGTCAAATACATACGCCATGGTCTTATGTCTGGTCTTTGCCATTTTAGAGCCCTTCAATTCCATGTTCTCAAATGTAGCTAAAAACGATACACCATTGTCCTCTGGCCACTTACAAGGTCTGTCAGAACGCCAGCATTCCACAAAGTGTCCATCAGCAACCCCCTCGTTCCCACCTTACAGAAAAAGTGCCCTTGGTGTGATGGAAACACTCCTGCAGGATACACACAATAACAATATATATCTCCAAATAACAGGTTTGTTCCCACCTAGGGGGGATACCTCTATGTACCAGACAAAGTACAGAGCCCCCACCTTCTCCTCCTTCAAGATATGTGTATTTTTCCAATTTTCGGAACAGTGGTGGTTCGATCAGGTGCACACCTGACAACACAACCATCACCCACAGAGAAAACCAGAGACAGAAACATAGAGTGAAAAAGAGTGAGACAGACAGACAGAAGGATGAGGAGAGTGCCAGGGGAGAGATAGTGCTTGTTCTTTATAATTTGTGTAATCAAACTTGTCACACAAGGTGAGAAATATGTGAAAATTGAGTCTAGAAGAGGTGTGACGCAGAGGAGTGTCAAGAGCTTTTGCCATGCCACAGCCCCCCACCTTACACCTGGTGCAGTCTTGGAAGGCCCCAATGGTGATGCTCATTGGTGAGCTGAGTTTTTCTGTTCAATGTTACCTTCCCGCCTCCTAAATTCGTAGTGAAATGTAAAACAAGCACGGTATGGCCCATTGATTTAAATTCACTCTCAGCTTCCACAACGGTAGAAGAATGGTTGGCCTGCCGTAGACCCTTAATCCACCCTGTATGTGGGTGATGGGAGCTAACACATTTGTAATCCCCTTTGCTGTACACCACTATAGACGCAATAACTATCTCAGCACACTGCAGACAACACTATCTCAACTACCACCGTATATATCACAACCCCTGACCGAGGCTCCCAAGCACCATGGACTCTCCTCTGAATACAGACACCTCTGTAAGAGAGATGCATGCAGAGCCCTGGGTACTTCCAATCTGCATGCATCAACACACCAGCAAATCTAACTTGCAATTTCTGTTTCCTCCACCTAACCTAACTCCTCCACTTTCTTTCAGCTCCGCCAGTGTGGCTGGGGAACATGCAAATTGTGGTGGTTTGCGGTATACATTCCAGTAACATGACATAACATTACATAACATAACATGAAGGTTCATCAGTGCTGTCAAAGAGTGTTGATCTGAACATCTCTTGCAGCACAGTCCAACTCCTTCCCTGCAACATGCAGCTCCTCTTTAGGAACATATGGAGTTCTGTCTGTTGTAATTGCTGGTACACAATTTGATGCACTCTCCCCTCAACCCATTGCACTTACTCCAAGGTTTGTGAGCCAGCCTCTATCTTATGGGACTGGCAAGCTGCCAACAAACACCCTGATTCACAGAGCGGTGCAAAGTGCATTTTTGCAGTTGCACCACTTTTGCACCAGTACAAAATCAGAGTGTGTGTTGGCAGTGCAAGGTCACTTTGCACTGCATAAATACACTTTGCACCGCTCTGTGAATCAGGGTGTGCATTGGCAGTGCAAAGTCCCCATGCGTGGTGGAGGTAGAGTGGCATGTACCTGGAGACAGAAGGGCCCACACTGACCCTGCCGCTTTTTACATTTCGTGGATCTCCTCTGTTGGAAGTGGCATGCTGCCCGGCTAACCTTATTAACTTACCTAGTAAATATTTCTCTTACAGGGCAGCAGCAGTGAAATGTCGCCAGGGGGAGAGAAATGCATTGTACAGTAACGCCTCAGGTTGTTTTACTAGTACTCGACGGACTGGATTTGACTGCTTTTGGTGGAAATAATGGAGTTTCTTTATGTTTTATGAGCTTGTTTCTACAATACAGGGAATGCAGCGAGTGCCGAGGGCCACACGAGCTGCAGTTGCCTGTTTTATCTGTGCCATAAAACAACAAGAGTTGTTCGTTGTAGAGCACGTAGATCCTACAGCTAGGAAAAAAAACAGCGTGCAGGGTCTATTTTCTCTTTGTTAGTTAAATGAGTTTGTTATGGTGCAATATTTGCATTGCAGACTGTGAGTCAGCGACACAGAGAACATCGGTAATAATAATAGAAATACATTGAATAATAATCGTTTCATGTATTCAAGCTTTATTTTGCAAATTCATGAAAGACTACCAAAAACTACACACATACAAACTATACAAAGTCATCTCATGAAAAAAGTTGATAATGTGTACCTAAATATCACATACATTATAATTGCCGAATTGGTAATACAAATTCAAACATTTCTTTCTTAAGATTAAATGTTTAGAAAAAAATGATTTAAAAGGATCTAAAATCCATGAACATTTTATAGATGGTGACCACAAAAAAAAACAGTATGAATATATTAATGATTAAAATATTGACTTATAATACGGATAGCTTTTTGATATAGCACTATTTTGCCTTTGTATTATGCTGAGATGGTATTATTGCTCAAATAAACAATGCTTGGCGTATCGTCCTTGGAAGAATGAACAGTTGAGTCTGTTCGGTCAGGTTCTAAATCTATGTTGTTTGGGTTCTACACATATAAAGACATACTAACCATGCATGTTCCGGCCGCTTCTCAAGTAACCCATGAGTCTTTTGGAGGAGGCAAACTTGCATGAAGCTTGACTGGCACTACTCTCACACGGGGCACCTTCATGGGGCCTGGTACACCCACCTAACTCTCCACTACCTTACTTGCCCTCTGTCAGGATTTCTTGCATATGGCCCAGCCAAGCAAGGAATGTAAAGAAAAGATATTCTTAGAGTGGGTGAGCTTGACTTAGAAACTGAGGTAGAAACAGAAAAATGTATTCTGTTCTTATCTTGAAAAGGCCTGCTCGCCATGAAAACAAAGCATGCAGGGGAAGTACAAGAGGCCTACTCGCCATGAAAACAAAGCATGCACCGGAAGCAAGAGAAGGCCTAATCACCATGAAAATAAAGCATGTAGGGGAAGCACGAGAGGCCTACACGCCATGAAAACAAAGCAGGCAGGGGAAGCACAAGAGGCCTACTCGCCATGAAAACAAAGCATGCACCGGAAGCAAGAGAAGGCCTACTCGCCATGAAAACAAATCATGTGCGGGATGCTAGAAATAAATACTTGCCAACCCTACCGATTTAGGCGGTAGGATACCGCTTTTTAAGCAGTCCTACCGCCTACAGATTTAGTGGCAACAAATACTGATTTAAAAAATATATATATATATATATTTATGTATTTATTTATTTATTTATTTTCAATTTGGCCTGGCTGCCTGAGGCCTGGCACAGCATGATCAGCATCCTCTGTTGCAGAGCCGGCCTTAGGGAGGGCGAGCTGGGCGACTGCCCTGGGTACCACGCCCCCCAGGGCGCCATTAGCGCCCGCCACACCAGCTTGGGGGAGTCTATCAAGGGCTCCGCCGAGCTGGCGTAGCAGGAGAAGGCGCGGCATGTAGGTTTTTGATGTAAAAGGCGCCCATGGCGGCGGGCTAAATGCGCCCCTCCACCGCAGGTGCCTTTGACAAAAGGCGCATTTAGCCCCCCACCACGCCAGCTCGGGGGAGTCTTTCAATGGCTCCCCCAAGCTGTCGTTGTGGCAGAAGGCGTGGCAGGCACCTCATTGTCATTGAATGCACCCGTGGCGGCGAGCTCATTCAGTGACAATGGGCTGCTGACCCACCCTATGCCTATCATTACCTCCTCACCAGACTATTTTTGAATTCCTACAGATTTTTGGTCACAGACTGTTGCCATGTATGGAAATATAAACATTATGGGCCTCATTACGACCCAGGCGGTAAGTTACCGCCTGGGCCGTGACTTTACCACCATGGCGTAAACTACGTTTACGCCATGGTGGTTGGCGGACTTACCGCCCCATTCCGAGGTCGGCGGGGCGGTAAGTCCCCAATCCCCATTTACCCTTCCCCATTCCCATTTTTGCCCCATAGGGCATAATGGGAGTGGGGAAGGCGTTAATTACGCCACCGTAAATTACGGTGGCGTAATTAACTCCATGGTCCCTTAGCGCCATGGATTTTAACACCTGCTAAAAGCAGGTGTTAAAAGCGCCATGGCGCTAAGGGACCTCGTAATTGGCGGTAAGGGGTCGGCGCAGCTAACGCTGGCGTTGACCCCTTACCGCCAGGGTCGTAATGAGGCCCTATATGTCCAGTTTCTGGTAGGAGGGAGTCTTTGCCTTGTAAATGTATACTTTTAGATTGCAAGTTGACATTCTAGAAACAGAAGATGTAAATGTTCTATGTCGTTCATTCGGTAGGGAGGGAAAACATTTGTCACTACACACTGGGATTTAGCAGGTCCAAACAGGGAAGTCGTGCATGTGATAGGGCCCTTTAGGGATGGAAGCCTACCCTCCTTCACAGAGCTCTTGACTGCCTGAACATTCAAACATTTTCGAACAGATTGCCCAAAAAGTTAAAATGTTCAAGAGACCCTGATCTAAACGTCACATAGACAGGTAACTGATACAAAACATTCAACCAACATCATCTTTCATACATACATACAGTGATATGACTATCCATACCACATCTTTCTTCCATTCATTTAGGAAAGTCCAATTTACCAAGCCATCCAAAATCACTTTTAGTTCATGTATCCATTAATTGATAAACTCCATCTAAAATCCACCTTTCAATGCATGCCAGACAGTTATACCCATCCAAATATTTGGCCGTCATCCGATGTATCTGATTAGAAGAAATGAGGAGCAAATGGATCCCATGTGTGTCTGATTGGGTTTGCGTCATTTGATCCGAGTTGTAACTCCATTCTTTCTGTGAAAGATAGAGATTCCAGTGGGGCAAGAATTGTTAAGCAACCAAAGAGTAAAACCCATCCAGGTTTCAGATTACCTAAAATGATTCAAACAATTTGTAAGAGATTATTAGCGCACTTTTTGTCAATTAAGAAAATGTGATGGAGTTGTTCCAATCCATTGGGTCGACATCCCCCGGCCTTGCAGGATGGTAGCCCCCGGCCCACACAGAGACACAAACACACGTGCGTTCCGTCCGAGCTCCGCCTGCACACTGCAGCATATGCGCAGGGAAACCATTATCATTTGGCCATGGACCTCTGCTTGCATTCACAGTAATTTGGTAATATGAGCCTATACACACTGATCTTAATGATACATATGGCGACCCATTCTTGTATGAAATGTATATAACATTATAGTGATATTGTAACCATATTTTTCGTAGTGTACAATGCTATGTGATACCACTTCTTGTTTTGTCAATGGGTGAAAGGTCGTGTTGCATCGCTTCCCGCAATATCACTTTGGGGTGGGGTCAAATGACATCACTTCCTGTGATGTCATCAGGGGGTCAATGGTCGTGTAATGTCACTTCCGCATTTTGGTGAAATGACGTCCCTGCCTTTAAGTAGGTCGGACTCAGCCTTTAGTTCGCATGAGTATGAACAAATGAGTAACACTCAGTTCACTTATTAAAAAAAAAAAACAATAACCAATTACAATAATTGCAACATCGGTTATAGCTCTCGATAACCGATGATTTGTGATCTCTCAAAAGTACAAGTCTTCAGTGTATTGATATAAATAAAAGGTCCGACCCTGGTAATCGGATAATGACTCCAGACTGCAAAGCAGCAAAAAGGGTAACCTTATTACAGATCCGTTCCTGAAAGTGAGCGGACAGCCAGAGAAAAGGTCTGGCTCTCAATGTCGCGGGTTTAGGCTTAGCCGCGGGGTGCTGGGAATTCACACTCTGCTCCTGTCCCCGAAGACTGCAGAGGCAACGCGGGTCAGGCCAGAGGGCGAGCTCGAGGCCGGCTGTCTTTTGAAAGCATAAATTGTTGTTATTGTGCCTAACAGCGGCTTTGATGATATTAAAGGCCAATTTGGGTTTTGTCCGTTAATAAACTGGGGGTCACGCTTCACTCCTCTTCCTAACAAATCGCAGGCAGAGAATGTCACACTGGCAACGTGGCTGTGGAGAATATATTGTTAAACATTGATAATCACATCTCCCTTAGCCAGGAAGTGTGTACTTTCCTGACAGTGGTGTATAAATATTTAAAAGGTATGTTCGACAGAGGGGGAGAGAGATTTGGTTGCGGCGCAACTTAATGACGCAAGCGGGAGATTTTTCAGTAAGGAAGGGCTCAACTTCACTCTATAAATTGATTCGCTTGTAGCCATGCTGTTCCTCTTCAACAGATAGTAGTGACATCCATTTGCCAAATGGCTCTGTACAGGGTGTTCTGCACAACTCCTACCTTTACTGCTTTTGTATTCTTACTTGTATTTTGAGTTTAAGTGCTGCTGTCCTTAAGATGCTCTTGTATTTCCCAATAAATCCATGGGCCTCAGGAGTATGGTGTCGCAGTAAAAAAGTCGGAGTCATGGATTTATTGTTATTATTAAGTCATCACCATATTCCAGGGTTCGGTGCTAAATTTGAGGAAAAACCTTTGGCATTTGGCAGTAAAGTCACAGTAATTGGATCAGCGCTACTTTATTACCGACCTTCTAAATAAAGTTCTACATCACCAGCCTTTGAGTTAGGGTTAAAGTGGATGAAATTCCTCCACTTTACCTCCAAAATCTGGAATATTTACTGGCTCGCAAATCCCCCTGGCATTAAATATACAAAATGCCCAATGGAGTCCTATTGACTCCAGTAATTTATTTATTTTATTTATTTGCATTTGTAGAGCACACTGCAGCCCGCAGGCATCGAGGCGCTATAATCAGTGCTTATGAAGGCTCGATTCTGGGTTACAATGAAGCCGCCCATCGTAAGTAGACTTAGAGCAAGGTACAATGCATGGTACATGGTTACAGATGCAGAGAGAGGGGGACCTCATGCTACTTGGTTACAGGTACAGAGAGGAGTAGGTGAGAACAGGCTCGTTCATACAAAGAGTCTAGTTTTTAATAGCTTTGCAGAATGCTGCGCGGGAGTCAATTACCCTGATGTGAGGAGGGAGGGCGTTCCAGTGGGTGGTTGCCAACGTTGGGAAACTGGTGCCAGCGGCACGGGATTTGCGTGTCCTGATAACAGTTATCATGTTGGAGTAAGGGGGTCTGGATGGACTGGAGTAATAATAATAATAATAATAAAAATGATTACAATAATTAGTATTAATGTTATTGTATTCATTATATTTATTGAGGACGGACCTAGCTTCGAGAAGCAACAGAGAACTTTACAGAGGTATACAACAATATAGATACACAACGGAGGGCTTTACAGAGGTATACAACAGTACAGATGCATACCGGATCATTTTTCGGAGGTAACAACAGAACAGGTGTACAGCAGAGGGTAGGATACAGAGGAGCACAGAGGAGGGGTACAGCTGTACAGGGTGGCATGGAGGAGAGGTGTGGATGGTGTCTAGCGCATGGGGTGGCGTAGGGGGCCAGGTGAAGGCTTAGATGCTGAGGAAAGTCTCCTTGAAGAGATGGGTCTTGAGTTCTTTTGTGATGTGTAGAAGCGTGAAGGAGAGAGTCTGATGCTGACGGGGTGGAGGTTACATAGTCTTGGGGTGTATGCAGAGAAGGTGTGTTTTCTGGTTCATTCCGTTTCGCAGCAGCAGATTTCAAGTCTCCACATGTCCTCGCTTCTGGTGGTGCGCTGTCCACCAGAGATGCAGGGGTTCTCCACGAGGTAGCTGGGTGACTTGGGTATTGGCCACTGCCATTTTGTCACTCATGATCAAATGTATTTACCGTGCTTACGAGTTGGAGATACGGTCAATGAGTTTGGAGGAATACCACAGTTCTCCTCTTCTTCATCTCCCCAATTGATCCTGATGAACTGGATTCTCCATTTAAGGTGCTCATTTAGAGCGTAGCTGATTCAGCAATCTGCTGGCTTTCCGTTCACGGATGAAGGGTATCTAAGATAGCACTCCACCAGCTTTACACTGGTTTTCCGCTGGCGGGAAGCTGTCTGAAAGTCTTGAAATAGCTTTCAATATGCTGGCAGAAAATTGATGGGTGTGTTCATCCGCCACTCCCTAAATGATCCCCTTAGATTTTTCTAACTTGGGGATACCATTCTAAATTCATGTATGACACTGAATTGTTGCAATAGTGCTACAATAAAACAGTGTGGGACGAAAATATCTGAAATTCAAAGATTGTAGTAGTCCATCCTTAATAGAGAAAAACAACTTGTGAGTTCCCCCACAAACTGCTAATCCCCCACACATAGTTCTTGTTCCACACTTCAGTTAAAAGTCTCCAGAACTATTATTTTCACATTTTTTCTGAAACAGATGCACCATAACCTTTTATAAACTCCTGTTAGTTTTTGGGCACAGTTTTGCTTTTGACCAACTGTACTCATTCATAACAACACTATCTGCGTTTGCCAATGATACCAACTGTATTTCAAAGACATGAATGTGACTTTCAGGGGGCGGTTGGACAGGCAAGCATACCTTGATGGTGGAGCAATAGGACCTACCCTTTCCCATATGTTTGCTGCTTCTGACTGGCACAGGGAGTATGCCAGTGGCCAGCAGGGAGTGTGCCACAAGAGCACCGTGAGAAAAGGAAAAACTAAAGGCAGAACAACCTCTCCAGAGAATGCAGATTCAGTCTGTGAATAAAAAAGAAACAAACTAAAACTAGGAGATAACAAGTAGGTCAGCCAGCAACATGACCAACACCATGCAATTGAACATGTTCAGGCACAATATTGCCCTTATCATACCTCAAGAACACAGAAACAAACATTAACACAGCAATTTATTTCAGCGTTTGCGCATGTCCATTGCATTGCCATTGTAGGCAGCATGTTCTGTCTGGCCCAGCTCATAGAATATCTGACTGAAAGGCTGACCATCATGTGACTTTTGTAATGTCAGCTATTAGTCTCTGGTGGATGATTAAATACATTTTAAGATTCAACATCAGCTGAGGCACAACATCTGCATCTTACACCACCTGCTACAGAGGTCCATGAAATAATTATCATCTCTGAATAATCAATTATGGCATCGTCAATAATGTGAAAACATTCTTCCAACCCTATTTACCAAGAGCCATACATGGTGGCCAACAGACAGCGTAAATCCTTACAATACATTAACTACAGGGCCAAAATGTAGGTCTGCACCGCTCTAAAACAGAATATTTATGTATTTATTTGTATATAAATACAGGGGCCTTCACCACCTTCCTGCCCACAGACCACCAAACAGTTACAGAGACACAATATCACTATGGGCAGAACATGGCGAGGTACTCAGCGAGTGACAGATTTCCAAAAGCAACAAGGTAATAAAAGCCTCACTAACCCAACGGCTAAACCTGAACTCTCCTCTCTGCATACACCTCTCAAACGCTAAACAAACACAACCCGATCCTTGAACAGCAATCCGTATGCACTTCACTACACTGCATCAACAAAACAAACCACATATAGTCTAACACAACAGCACATGGGAATCCACCGATCCATAAACCCCACTCATGCTCAGCGAACAGTGCTAACCGAACTGAAGCTGCCAACAGTACATGAACACCCCTTGTTCCACCTTTGTCCCCCTATGCCCCGCTAATCCACCCTACCCTCTTTCCTTTCAGAGCCACCAGAGCGATGATAGTGTGCCGTATAAATATCCTTTAACATTAACACATATATATACAGGGAGTATAAGTGCTCTTTTGATTACAAAATAACGTACAATAGATAAGAAATCAGATTTGACGGGAAAGCGTGAGCTTCTCACATCTGACCAGGTTATGGAGGGGAGTAAATGGAACAATCACCAGGGACAGTACATGGGTGGACATACATAGATTAAGGCCAATCAAGATTAGACATGTTTAAGTGCAGATCAGTGGTATGGCGAGCTGTGTTGGGGATGTGACCATGTTGGAAGAAGTGCTAGAGTGGACACAGAGGGAGGTAAGAGGCAAAGGAACAATGTTAGAAAGCAGATGAGAGGTAGTTTAGGAGGGTAACTCTGAGGTGAGATGGTAGGCTTTTAGTTTGGTTTTGAACAAATTGGTGTGGACTGCTTCTCACATGTCCAGGGGATGCGAATTTCATGCATGTGGTGCAAGAAGATAGAAAGAGCGGAACCAAGAGGAAGGTGACACATGGGTAGTCGACGAAGCAGAGCAGAGATTACAAGAAGGCTTGTAGAGTTGGATAGAGGAGGATAGATACAGTAGTGACTTAGTGTGGATAGATTTGTGTAGCAGGAAAATACATTTAAATCTGGCCCTGTTTTGCATCATCTGCCATCCAGCCTGATGATGGTACGAGGAAGTAGGTGTAAAGTGAAGGGGTTAAAAGAGAGTTGAAAGAGGGTTATGGAAGGAACGTTAATGATTTTGTCGAGAGGACAGAAAGCATAGTTGGTGACACCAAATAGGATTCCAGTTTAGAGAAGGCAAAGGTGGTTAAGGAATGGTTAGCAGTGTTGAAAGGAGGAGCCCCCCGATTTTTCTAATATTTTGGAGGGAACCACTGTTGCAGTTGTGAAAAGGTTCATAGATGGTTCTGAGGTTTGTAGCTGAAAAAAAGTAGGGGAGAGTGTCTGCTAGGAACGGGATAGGCAGGGAAGAGATGAGAGAGAGTATTTGGCAGGGAAGAAGAACACCTCTTTTTTTGGTGGAGTTTAACATCAGAGAGGGTGAAGCCATCTAATATTTAATGGCAGAGAGACAGTTGGAAACTTTGATAGAGATATCAGAGGACAGTTCAGGAAAAGAGAAGAAGATGTGGGTGTCGTCCATGATGAGTTGGCACAAGAACCCAAAGGAGGAGATTAGTACCCTAAGAACAGAGGAGTAGAGGGTAAAGAGGAGAAGACCCAAGACAGAGCCTTAAGGAACACCAACAGTTAGAGGAGTGAGTTGAGATGATTTTCTGTTCCAGGAGACAGAATTGTAAGGGCGCCAGGTAAGATTCAATCCAGGCAAAGGCTTGATTGTGGATCTCAAGAAGAGAGAGAGTATTAAGGAGATCAGAGTGATCGACAGTGCCAAAGGCAGCACACAGGTCAAGGAGAATTAGGATAGAGGATAGGTCGGAGTGCTTAGAAGAGGCAAAGAAGTTGGAGACATTAATGAGAGCAGTTTCTGTGGAGTGACATGAGTGGAAACCGGCATTCGGTGGGTCTCAATGATTGCGGATATCTGAGAAATGTGTAAGACGGTTCAGCACAACCCTTTTGAGCACATTAGAGTAGTACAGAAGGAAAGATACAGAACAAAAGGTAGCTGGTAGATTTGGGTCAGCCCCCTGTTTTGTTGGGAGAGGGATGACCATGTCCATTTTAAAAACAGAGTTAAAACAAGCAGAGTCAAAGGATAGATTGTAGAGTCCAGGGAGGTCAAAGGCCACTAAAAGAGCACTAGACTTGGCTAGCTGAGGAGCAAAAGGGTCTGATGGGGCACAAGAGGGTTAGACTTCCACAGAAGAGATAGGACTTATTAAGTATCTGTGTGCTTAAAGTGGGGGATAGAGGCAGGGGATGGTGGTAGAGTAGGCATAGTGTAGAATGTAGGAGGAGGGAGAGTGGGGAAGGTCAGGGGAGTGTCTCTACATTTGGAGATTTTGCTGTAAAGTGTTCCGCTAGGTCATTAGCTGTGAGATTGGATCTGGGGAATTTGTCCCTTCTACCTTAGGGGACACATCCCCCTTTGAGGCTAGGGAGGTGAGCCCACTCAGCAAAACCCAACCTAGGGGTTTGGGAAAGTGGCATCTCACTGGGAGTGACTCCCCTTCAGGGTACAAGCAGTGCCATTCCCATGGGCATTAGTGGCTGTGAGAGAGGTGGAGATGAATAAGAGATCCAAATAGTCACCCCCAGTGTGTTTTCTTTTTATATATGTGATTTATTTATTGCTTCTAATGCACCACTTGCCCACAGGCCACAGGGCACACATATAACAAAGAAAGACAAACTTACATTAAAACAAAATGCCAGAAGGTAAACGGACAAACAAATAAAACAGTGCAGCAATATTAAAAAGATGTTTTAATAGCTCTCTTAAAAGAGGACAAGGAAGGCAAGTTTTGGACAGAGGGATAAAGGTCATTCCAAGCCCTGGTAGCAAATTTTGTGCCACCAACTTTTTTGAGCTTTAAGGGTGGTTGCAAAATTGTTTGGTGCAAGCATCCTGTTGGTTGAGCAACTTCTAAACGATTCATCATATATTGCGCTGCTTTACATGATTGACATGTGTATGTCATCGAGAGGAGATTATGTGTAATCCTGTGCTCAACCGGGAGAGGGGTAGGGCTGGATTTGATTAAGCATCCTCATAATGTAGGAACAAGATGAGCACAATTGTGAAACATGAGGTTTTATTGATAACTCAGAGTCCAAGTAGACTCCCAAAGTCTTTACCTGTTTACCTACAGGTATCACAGAGTCTAATATTGAAAAATGCCAGTATTGGTCAAAACATTTATTTTTAGTCGTGGCCCTGAACCAACCACAATGAGCTCTGTTTTACTATCATTGAGGGTGAGAAAGTTAAAAACCATCCATGATTGGATCGCAGCAATAAACTTTGTTCAGCATCTCCAAATTCTGAATGTAGTTGCCCGTTAGCTTGAGGAGGATCTGCTTGCGGCTGGCATAGTTGGGGTGCTGCATGTTAAAACTACCAAGGAGATCAGACAGTGGTCTGGTGTAGATATTGAACAGGGAAAGACAAGAACCCTGGGGCACTGAACAGGTTGTATATGTGGGGAGTGCTTGAAAATAGTCTACTGCCATCCTTCATGTTTTGGGGGCCAGGGAATGATTTTATCCACTTTGTGGCACTCACGGAACACTGTACAATTTCAACTTGCCTGCTATGGTCCAAAAGATAAAATGCTGCTGATATCTCAGGCAGCGTCAGCAGTGCCAGATGCGCCATCTCAAAGATGTTAGTGAAGTTGGACTTTATTCCAACAAAGCCATTTCGGTACCATGAATGGCCCTGAAACTCGATTGTCTAATGCTGAGTATGTTGAGTATGTTATTTTCCACAAACTCCTGAAACTGAAGATATGCAATATGATCAAGGATCTTTAGATGGAAAAGCACATTAGTGATTGGGCGATATTTATTGGCTACTGAAGGGACCAGCCTTCTTTTCTTTAGAAGCAGCACTGATCCAGGATTCCACAAGACAAGATTGCAGCTAGAAATCCCTGAAGGATGGTTTGGAAATCTTGGTGATTCATGGGATCAAAGAATCTAGTGATTTAATTTTTTATTTTATTTTAATGTGTTACAGTTACACAAATTAACCTTTCACATAATAAAACATAGATACTGTAGAAAAATGCCATTGCATTAATAGAAAAATGACAGTAAAAAAATGTAAAAAATGCAAGAAACCCATAAAACATATCAAACATTTTTTGCCACTATACCTATAAAAGTACATCAACATGAGTCTATAGACAACCAAATTCATAGAAATCAAAAAGGAGGGTCCCAAAATAAACTTGACATAGTTCCAACTCTTATCTTAGGGAACACAGATTGATCTTCATTAAGAATTTTAATACTGCTGAGATCAAGGGTCCACACGAAAGCGGATCCAGAATTCTTCAGTCATCAGCCCTCAGTGTTTGTGCATGTAGCTACCAAACAATACAATATGTGCATTAGCTAAGGCAGGGCATGCAATTAATATATGTTTTAGACTTTGTAATTCCTCCTTTGAGCCACAGAAACTGCAGCTTTTAGAAATCTCCTTGGTGGGGGGCGTGGCTTGGAGCTGATGAGAGCAGTCGCCTGAACTCGGCGCTCATCTCCGGCGAAATACTTTCCATTATACTATTAGTTTAAACATACCTTTTTCTGGACGGTATGCAACTCCTGTGATGCTTTTCTTTAGTGCCAAAAGTCTGTAGTGACTGATGTGAGGATTTCTACAGCTGGCATATTTGTTCCTGGAACCTCCGGAGGGCCGGATTGTAAGCTACGTCATCCCGTAATGTGGGCAGCCAATTTTTCCTGTGAGCTGGTCGGCTGTCGCAACGTGTATAGCGCACCCTGCAGTGGAACATCGGTTAACTTCATAACACAGGTTATTCTCTACTCTTTAACCGTTTCAACCCCTTTTATCAACAATTAACTATTTCTTTTCTTTGTTTTTTATGCAATTTTTAATTTTATCAAGTATTATGGACTGCCTTCACCTCAAGTGAATATATTTCTTGCATGATAATAGGAACGCTCTTTTTCTTTCTTATATTCACTTTATTTTATGAACTATTACCGAGATAAATTACATTATATGTACTTCTAAAAAAAAAAAAATGTTGTGGGGTTTGCTGCTTTTACCTCACATGGACAATTTTCACATCTAATACCTGCATCCTAGAGCAAAACCATTTCATTCATGCTCATTATTCTTGCCTCACATCTAGCCTCATACTTTTTGCGCTCCTGCCTTTAAGGTTTTAACCCTTGAATATTGTACCCGGATTTGTCGAGGCTATCCAATGACTACTACATAATGGAGCTCTGAGGTGAGAGAAAAAAGAGGAAAAGAATACAAGAGATCCAAGATATTGGAAAAGAGAGATCTGTTTTTCTGTTGAACTGATGTGTTCCTTCATCCCTATATATATATATATATATATATAAAATATGGCTACTAAAAAGGAACAAACTAAAGAGGCTTGTGTGTTGTCTCAACACTACCCTAAAGATACAGAAGAGTGAGTCTCAGACACCCAAAGAAGACACAGCAGACCCTGTCATGCAGACCATTTTATCAAAAATTAGAGCCTTGAAGCCCTTCATGGAGTATACTAATGCTAAGTTGCAACTACTTGACAATACATGGTCTGCTTTTGACTCTCGCATGAATGAAGTCAAAAAGCGAATTAGTAACGCAGAAGATATTTCGAATAAGGTTACTAACTTAGAAACTCAGGTTGCCTCCCTACAACAACAGTCTGAGAACATTGAAAAATTGAAAAAGATGATCCTATTGCCTTCCTATATATGTTTTTTCCTCAAATTCTTAACCTATCACCATCTTCGCAACTCAACATTCAGAGAGCTCATCGAATTGGCCCCAGTAATTCATCCTCTAGTTCTCGCAATCCATCCAGAGCTCTTATTTTGGCCCTCCTAGACTTTGCGCACATCACCCTCATTATGCAAAACGTTAGACAACTCAAACAGTTAACATGGAAAGGACACAAAGTTTTAATCATGCAATACATATCCAAGATTACAGCTGCAAGAAGAAAGACCTTTTGGCTTTCCGACCTGCTCTTGGGCAATTGAACGCCAGGTATGGCATTATCCATCCTGCTATTCTGAAAGTAACCTTAAATGGGCAGACCTCAACATTTCAAAACAAAATGGAGCTGAGACAATGGGCCTCATTACGAGGTGGGCGGTAAGGGGTTACCAGGCGTTATGGAAGGGACCCGTTAAGGGACTTCAGAGCTAATAACGGTACCGCAATTTGTGGTACTGTTATTAGCACCTTCCCATTGAGCCCTATGGGGCTCAAATGGGAATGGGGAATGGCTTTCTCAATGGGGACTTACCGGTCCCGCAAAGGTCGGAATAGACCGGTAAATCCCCATTGAACGGGACCGGACACGGTTCCGGTATTGGAGGTAGTCATGGCGCTAATAGCGCCATGACTACCTCCAACCTCATAATGAGGCCCAATATATCCAATCTCACAAAAGGATTGATATGGCTACTTCCAACCCCATCACTTGAAGGAATACTACAACCTCGTACGTTCTTATGTTGAAATGTATCATCCTTCACCGAAGAGGAGAATGGTAGGCCAAACTTTTTTCTTTTTCTCGGCTCTCCTCCCCCAATCACATCACTTTATGGACATGGATTGGTGTGGCTGGTTCCTGTTAGCCACTGTCATCTTGACTCTTATTTAATACAACTTGCTTTTACCGATTTTCAAGTCTTCATTGTTTGTCTTTCTCCCTTCCTTATGTCTCCCTCCATTCATGTTGTCCTTCGTTCTGCTGGGTACTTATATTTTTCTGCATGTTAATGGGATTTACTGCTTTAAAGATACTGTTTTACTCAAGCTACTGCTTATGTCAATATATGTTCCTCCATTTTCTTAATCAATGCCTCTCAATATAGTATGCTGGAATGTTAAAGGATTACCTAATCCCATCAAGAGACAAAAAGTTCTTTCACACCTCAACAGATTAAAACCCTCTATAGCCTGTGTACAAGAATCACATCTTCCAGATGATGAAGCAACAAAACTTTTACCAACACTGGGTTGGTCAGGTTTTTTCCAGTTCTGCTAATGGGAAATAAAATGACGTTATCACTCTTATTAATTAAACCCTCAAATGTAACATTATATTTACGGAATCTGACCAGTCAGGAAGATGGTTTATTCTCAAGGTATTAGTTGAATCTACAATTTATACACTTCCCAATATATTTGGACCAACCTCCCCAGATCCATCCTTTTGGAAACAACTTAGAAACCATATACTACTTTGCAACCCTCAAAATGTTATTGTATGTGGAGACTGTAACCAAGGTGAAACATCAGGGTAATTCAAAAGTTAGAGTAGAAATTCTTTCATTCCATGACCGTTATATCAACAGTGTTGTATCACAATACAAATGATTCATTCTTAGGAGAATATATAATCCAAGCTCACATCTTAAAACAATGGTTAGGGTGAATGCAGGTGGAGGAAACAAACAGTGTGTTACTATCTAGCCCTGTTGGAAGAACACCCTGTCCCTACACAGGGGTGCCTATCCCTAGGCAGCGAGTGGCATAACGCCTATCTAATAGAGATAAGATAAGAGAAAAGCTGTCCCTTCAGTAACCGAATGTATTGGTGCCTCAACCTGCATTGATGCGTGTTTAACAAAATAAACAACTTCTTCTAAAATAGAGCAACCAACAAAAGAACAACACACAACTATGTTTCCTGGTGCGACAGGGCTGGTTACTAGATCACTGTCAGGCACAGCTAAGGTAGTTTTCATGAGCATTTAAATAACCATAGGATTTTCTGTTCGTGTTTTATTCACCCTAAGGGAATTTAATTAGATCTCATTTGGAGTGGTGGATGTGGTGGATGTTGTTAACATCTAAAAAAGGGGCAACAGATATGGTATATTGACGCCTGTTTTTATAGAACACTGTAAAAGGCTCACAGCATGTGAGTAAAAATCTGGTGTTATATTTCTTATGGGATATCACTTGTTACTGGGGATATCTGCAAGTGGCCATGGGAACGCCCATGACCAATAGGGTCGACCGGTTTCGATGAAGTATGGGAATTCAAACCATCTTCTTCAGGACCGTCTAGTCAGTTATGCAGTAAGTCTGTCTTCCAACCATTCCCAGGTGTAGGGGCATAAGGTGGATAGGCTGCTCCATCTCCTGTGTTGCTTTTATCTGAGGAGCCGGTCAGGCGAGTAAAACAGCCCATATTTGTATCTTGTTCTGCTTCCCCTCTGTGGAATAGAATCTTCTCTGGTCTCTATCTGGGATGACCTCAAAAGAATGGCCAATTCAGTACGGTGTGCTGCACTCATCCTCCTGGACCTATATGCGGCCTTTGATACCAGCAACCACACAATACCCATGAACAGGCTCCTCACCCTAGGCATCAAAGATTCAGCCCTTAATTGTATCACAACTTTTATTTCGACATGCTAGGAAAACATTATCCTCCCACCTTTCTCCCTCACCCCATCACAAAAAGGAGCCACAAGGAGCCCACTGTCAGCTCTCATCTGCTCACACAACCTTACCTGCTACAATTACGCAGATGACAACCATATCATTTTCGAAATTCCCAAGACTGCAGCCGCCCCATTTCCTGACCTCGCCTCTTTCCTCTTGGATATTGACCAATGGATGACAATCAACCACCTAATGCTCAACCTGGGGAAATCACAAATCCAAATATGCAGCAAAACTGCTCTAATTCCCCAACCTTTACTTGGCCAGTAGCCATGGGAGCCACATCTGGCACTCCCACCTACGTAATAATCTTGGATGCACCATGGATACAGACTTATCTCTCTCCAAACAGATCAACTCCATATCCAGAACCTTCCACTTCCACTTACGAATCCTTAAACAAATATTTGCCGACCGCTCCTATCCTTAAAGAGTCTCCACAATACGGACCATCATTAACTCCTGCGTAGACTGCGCCAACTCTCTCTATCCTGGCATCCCAGCACGCCAGCTCTGGAATCTCCAACTAATCCAAAATTCAGCAGCCAGACTGCTCTTTGTCCTCTTGCCCAGAGAACATATCACTCCCGCACTCAGAGTACTGCACTCACTCCCTGTTAGCCTAAGAGCAACCTACAAAGCCATGTGCATCACACACTGAGCCCTCCATAATACAGGGCCTGAGTTCCTTCAGAACAAAATCATCCACTACCAAGCCCCCAGAAACCTCTGGCTCCGCTCTCCTCCTCACTATTCCCCCTTACCACTCCACCAGAGTTGGTGGCCCCAGCATACTGTCCTTCCCGAGCCCTCAGCTCATCTACTTCCAACCTTCTGCGAGTGGGAGGGTTCTCCATGCAGAGATTTGGAGGGAGCTCTTTATCATCAGCTGGGGCCTACCTCTGGAAGGGTCTACCTACCTCCCTCCATCTTGAGCCTGATCTCTTTAAGTTCCTGAAAGTCCTTAAGACAGTCCTATTCTCCTCTTCCTTCTCTCTCCCTCTACCCTGCTAACCTCTCTCTCTGCTCTATCCCTCTCTCCCTCCTTTTCCACACAGCTTGCTGACTGGCCACTAGGTGTGCCTCAGAGCCTCACAGGTCCCTGGCACCCTCGCCAGTCCTCCGCGCTTGCCTTTGGGCCTGAAATTGCCTCATTGCTACTGCAATGACCTATGAGTGGCATCTCTTAGCACATACCCCAGTTTCTAACTGACTGGCCACAATAGCACTCCCCCTTGCACTTGTTCTCCCCGTCCCCTCTCCTTACCGTCTGTGCACTTGCATGATCTGATTGGACCATGCCTTGAATATCGTTTATCTATCTTCCCTGTCTCTCCTCCTTGCATGGTGGTGCCTCAATGCCCTTGGAAAAACTGCAGAATCATCAGACATATTTGCTGTTATCTACACTGTTTTTTGTTTTTATTAACTTTCTTTATTGTCATGTTTTCTTTTCATAACAAATGCATACATTGTCAACAACTTCATACCCCTCATAACTCCTGCTCCCTTCCCCCCTCCCCACTTCGTTTGACACATAGACTTGATAATGTTACATTTGACTTCTCAAAGTCTGGCTCTGTATAACTGCTTAGTTCAGTTCATCAGGGTCTAACAGTGTGTTATGTTCCCGATCTGAATAGAAGTGTTGGAAAGGTGGGCAGTAATCAATTGGTTGGCTGCTACCTGGTAATGTTTGTGCATAGAGGGGTTCTTTCTGTTGACATGTGTCCATGTATTCTACCCACCTAGCAACACTGGCAATGTGTGTTCCCCCATGTGGGAGCTATAAGGTATCTTGCCGTTATGGAGGCCATGCCAGCAGTTTCCTCTCCCCTCGGGAGCCCCCCTCAACCAGTGCTAAGAGCCATAATGCAGGTGCATATTCCCATTTTGTTACCAACATCTCTGACATAGCTTTCTCAATTCTCCCACAGAAGGGTCGTATTCGTGGGCAAGTCCAGGCTACATGGTACAAATCAGTGGCTTCTGCTTTGCATCTCTTACACGATGCTCATCTGTCCAGATATATTCGATGTATCTTATCTGGGGAATAGTTAACTTGGTGGAGAAATGTATAGTGTGTTAACCTGAATCTATTGTTCATGGACAGGTTGTGTGTTTGCATGCATATAAGTTTCCAATGCTTATCGCTTATTACCTCTCCTAGATTGTACTCCCAGGTGGCCCAATATCTCTGTTCTTGGGTTCTCCTCTTACTCCTATCCAGCTTGTATATGGAGGACACCTATTTCTGGGACGCTAATGGTTTAATCACATATTCCAGAACCGGGTGGATGTCTGGTGCATGGGGGAATTCGGGCCACTTAGATGGGAGTGTTTCCCTAATCCTGTAGTACTTATACAGTGTCACTGCTGTCCATTCTCCCCTTACTGTTATCTCCACTGTTAATTGTATTATATGCACTTACTCTGCCTGTGCAGACTTGTATCGTTCAGAGATTAAAGGGCTCTGAATGACTGTTGTTTTTCCCCTTGTTCCCTCCCTCCTTGAGCACTTTGAAACACTCGCCTTGTGTTTAGGCGCTTTACAAATGAACATTACCATACCATACAATTACAATACCATAGTAAGGTAAGAATTGAGAAGGTTCAATAAGCGCACAATGTCTGGGTAAACTTGCCACGCTATCTGCTTAGAAGAACCTGGAAGTACAACCCATGCTCCTCCTGTTGCAAATAGTTGGACCATACACTGTCGCTGTTGCTGTTTTATTGCAACCGCACAAACAACAAAGGATCACTGATTCTGCTTGGACTTATAACGCATCACTCCGGTGGACACTGGCCTTGGGAATGACTACCCGTACACATCAGAATACAGAAAGGACTATGACAAAATTTGATAGTGCTGTTCACATAATTCTGCTCCTACTTACACCAGACTATTCCCAGCACCTCTGACATCAGAATGCACGAAAAACCTGTGAGAAATTCAGGCATGCTGAACACAGTGAGTCTCTAGCACTCACACCATCTTCTGACTCCTCTCAGCACCCATCCACATTAACCATTTAACCTATGCCGGACGAATAATCCAGTTTCAGTCTGCTTCGTGACCTCAAATCTCAGAGACCTTAGTTCTTCATTTAAGGTAATGATTAGAAATATGCAATGCACAGCTTTTGAAAAAAACTTTTTACATGGCACCAAAATCAAATCATATTAGTACCCGGGGGGGGCGTCGCCTAGACCTCTCAGGCAATGAGGATGCTCGTAGTGGGGAATTACCATTCAGTAATCCCACCACACTGAGCTTCCACAGTGCTGGAGGCTGCCATCTTCCCCTACCAGTTGTTCAGGTAAGTGCTCCCCCTGTGCACCGTGTCCACTTCCCCTCTCCTACCCTTGCCCCGCTTACCTTGTGCTAACTGGTCCCTTGTTGACACCAGGAACAGCAGTATTCCCGTCACCTTCCCGCAGCTGTGCAAATGGCTGCCATGGAAAGGGAGAAGGGACTACGTGGTCCCTTCTCCCCATTCCACGGCGGCCATCTTGTTTGTTTATTTTTTCAACTTTTGAATGTCCACCATGGGAAGGGAGAAGGGACTACATGTAGTTCCACGTTCCATGGCGGCCATCTTTTTTGTTTATTTTTTGTCCAGTTAATGGCATTTCACAACTTCCTAAATGATTCTATTAGCACCTCGGTCCAACGGGCCAGGGAACCAATAGCAATACACTTTGATTGCTTAATAATTGACTAAAGCTGTGGTTGCTTGATTTAGAAGCCTAATGCAGCAACACACTACCCATCACATGCTTGCAAACACTATATAATAGTATATATACATTATTTCTACATTTGCATATTCTAAGACGTTTCTCCTGTTACCAATTACAAATGATCTCTACAAATTCAGGATTTGTATAGGCCTCAAAAAGGGTACTGGTCCAAAACTTAAATTATGAGCGACAAATAGATTTCAGTCCAATTTGATCATAACTACAGATGGAAGGTGAGAAAGACCTTCCCTTGTCTAATGTCAAAATACGCACAACCATCAACATTAAGGGGAAGATAATTGGGAGTGTCAGTGTATAGCACCAATCATAGGCTCTGTCTAATCAGATAAAGCTGTGTCAAACAATGCTGCATGGGTGGAGTTTATCAAGTATTCAAGGGCCAAAACACACAGGAAATGGAGCGAATTCTTGGGAAATACGCAGATGAAGTGACCTTGTCCAACAGGATAAGTGAAGAATGGGGTCCAGCCTGGATGTGGCTGTTGGAAATCCCCAGTAAGAAGGCCTTTTCCAAAGGGTGCTTGATGCAGAAGTATTGCTTAAGACAGAACCAAATTGCATCAGGGGTATTTTGAAAACAAGGTACAGACTGGAAGTAGAGCTTACTTGGTGGAGCTATCTGGGGCTGCTGATGTTCCTATCTGTCCTGTGCCTTTAAAAGACAAAGGGAAAGGTAGTATAACAAACCCAGTGCATTTAGATATATGTCCAAAGAATTAGTTAAACCGCTAATAGGAATGAAACACATTTTAGGGGAATCCTTTACAAGCTAGGCCACAAAATGGGGACTGACCTATAAGGAAAACTTTGGCGAAGTGTATTTAGAATAGAATACATGAGAATATTGATTGCACAAGGCATATGTTATTCTCTGACAATAGATGCATAGAATGAATGCCTGAGTTTTCACAGATTCAATTAATGTCTGGATTTGTGACATGAAGTACCACGTGTTCACAGGTTTGCAGGAATTGTTAGACTTCTTGACCTGTGGAAATCATACTTTTCTTAAAAAGAGAAATGGTGAATAGAGTTTGATACCCTCTAAAGTGGAATAGGATGAAAGTTAGTGTATCCCTTTAATACCCAAGAAAATAATGTCAATTCAAATAACCAAAAAATACTTTTTCCAAATAACATATTACAGAAACTGCTCTTAAGCGCCCTCTTAAGGCTAACTAAAATTAATAGGTCTTTCTTTTTCTACCTCGTATTATACTGACATGTTTTTAAACTTTTTCAATGAACCTAGATTGTGTGTTCTCCTAAAACCTAAGCTTCTATACTAAAACCAAGCCTGTAGACAAAGTAGCCAAACGCCCAATACTCTATGGGCCTCATTACACGGACGGCGGTAAGGGTTAACGGTCACCGTTAATGGTAACGGTGACCGTTAACCCTTACCGCCGTGCTACGAGGTCCCTTTGCAGTTTGGGGAATTTAACGCCTGCTTTTTGCAGGTGTTAAAACCCAACCTGCAAAGGGACCTTGGTGCTAATTACGGCACCGCAAATTTGCGGCACCGTACTTAGCGCCTTCCCCATTCCCATAGAGCCCTATGGGGCAAAAATGGGAATGGGGAAGGGCAATGGTGGAAGGGGGAATTACCGCCCTACCAACCTTGGAGTAGGGCGGTAATTCCCCTTTCCGCCAAAGCGGTGCCGGTAATTTACCGGCATGGACCAATGTGCTAATAGCACCTTGGTCCACCGCCTAGCGTGTAATGAGGCCCTATGTCCAAACTAGAAGCCTTGATGCTTTACATCTAGAATAGAATGTAACCTAATAAGAACGTTATTTGTGAATCCAATGTACATTAAAACATGTTTCTGTGATGCCAACACTTGTGGATTGACTAAAAGAAATATACGTGAAATATATCTATATTATGAATTTCTGATGAGAATATCTGTTGTTTTTCTTTTAAATGTGATGCTGACAAGCAGTGATCATTGTAATGTTTACCTTGAAGAATATTGTATGTTTTTGTCTGAAATAGCTATAAAAACTTGGCTTTATACGAATGGCTATTTGTGTGTATTGCGGATACAATTATTAATGAGATACATTAAGCAATTTGTATTTTTATTCTGTAGAGGATTTGCCTTTAATTGTGAGGCATATTGTACATGATTTCCCCAGCATTCAGAGTTATTGGTCCCCCTTTCATTGTTTTGGCTTATTGTTATTTTGTAAAAAAGAATATTCAGATAAAAGAAAATTCTGTCTCTTGCACCAGACCTCTGGGGTTCGATTATGATGGTAGAGGGTGTTAGATCAGGCGATGTTTCTCTGTTAAATGAATCTTCACATCTGAGATAGCACGAAGAATGTTGACTTTTTTGTGCAGCATTATGTTGCTAGCATGTGAGAGAGTGTGCAGATGGAACCAGAGGTATTCTGTGTCTATTCTTGGAACAAGCACAGATCACGTGCTGGGTCTGGGCAATGTGGGATGAGTTGTGTGTGTGAAGAAATGGGCTTGAATTACCAAACATTTTGTGGTATGAATTTAAGAAATGAATGCAAAAGGATAGATGTGTTGTTATTGGTGAGAATGATCAACTATTTTCTTTCTTCTGTATGCGCATTGTGATGTTACATGACTTAAAATACAGTATTAATGTCTAATGCAACAGATGGTAGCCCCTGCAGTCATTAATGCATAGGTCTAGTGTGCATCATCATTTATGGACGCTTCTCCCACATCACACACCTCACTCTCAATGCAAAAATACACCTAAAGCAAGGTGGCTCCGACAGAGGAACCGGTACTCAGACCTGACTGTGAATGACTGTTGTTGCATTCCCCAAATGGGTGATGCAAGGAGCTCAATACCAAAGTCTGCGTCTGAAGTGCATCAGTCACAGAATGCACTTCTCCTCTGGAAGTCTCAACATAATCTAGCCACAGCAACAAGTTTGGCCAAAATGTCTGTGATGTGGCAAGTGTTATCTTTGCATTATGCCTTTCAATCAGGTGTTTCTTTCATGACGTGAACACAGCATGGGAAAGTCCACGCCGAGCTTACTTCTTGAAAGTAACACCTTACTGAAATGCCTCACTTGCCACAAAATAATCAATTAACAGCTGATTAGTATTTAATAGCTGATTTGTGGCATGCGCTGCCTTTTCATTCTACCTTTGTCAGTTGCTCCAATCAAGAAGTTAAAATGGCATGGACGAGTCCTGAAGTGTTTAGTTTTTGAAAGTCGCATTTTACTGAAAGGCTGAATGCGAAGGCAGCACCTGGCTTTCCATTGCCGCAGCACTGCCGGATTTTAATTGTTCTTCAAGCCGTGGGATGTGTGCCTCCCTCTCAGGCATGGGGGGGACACACCACAGCTTGAAGAACACACAATTAAGATGTTACGAGTAGGCAAATACAATAGTGTCTTTGAGGTTTTAACAAAATGCATGTGTGGCTTGGCTGATTAAAACATCTGTTATAATGTATTTTTATCTTCGCTGTAATTTAGCTGT
This sequence comes from Ambystoma mexicanum, assembly GCF_040938575.1. Classification (NCBI taxonomy): domain Eukaryota; kingdom Metazoa; phylum Chordata; class Amphibia; order Caudata; family Ambystomatidae; genus Ambystoma; species Ambystoma mexicanum. The sequence goes on from NC_090922.1 coordinate 1,402,148,899, forward strand.
AATTTATTGAACTATACGTGCCCTCTTGGCCTTTAAATGATGAATGTTAGTATTTTGTATTAGGATGATTTATGTATCTAGATCTTTTGTACACATCATTTTTCCTTTGAAATGTTACGACTGTTCTGAAATATGATGTATTATGTGTAATTATCTTGTCGATTCATGGAATTAATGTGTGCCGAAAATTCCCGCGCAGAGGTGCCAAAACGTGCGATTCGCAGTAAAAGTGCGAAAATCGCAGTGCAACTGCGAAAATCGCAGGGAATCCAGCGCACATCGATTCATGGAAGTCTGTGCGCAAGAAAAACATTGGATGTGCGCTGAAAAAGTGCATCCAACGCCGTGCGCCAAGGCCACTGCGAAATCGCACATAGCGCGGCGCACATCACAAAAGTAGGCGGAACACGGGGCGTAACACTCGGAATGGGGAACAACGCGTGAAAATATGGGCATCACGGGGGAAGTACAGGAGGCAAGTGCGCGGAACGCCCACACGCTCGCCTACAACCCGTATTCATGGAATCGAATAGGGCAAACCAGCGCACGGTGAAAGACGCGCACAGGGCCAAACAAGTACGCCACAAGAAAGCAGGTGGTAGCGTCCCTGCGCCTGAAATAAATCTGCGCCAAAATGTGCGCTAACAAAAAGCACCCATATACAGCTATGATGAATGGTCCATACAGTGGCCCTCTAGGACAAATGAGGTGCAAAGGGGTACCGACAAACACGGACACCCGCTGTGTGAAAAATAGCGTGTGCGTGTATTACGGGGTTCGCGGGAAGTTCCACACGCGATTGGCCTGGGCACGTGTATTCTGGGGTGCACGTGAAGTTTCCCACGCGAATTAGCAGGGTATGTGTATTACGGGGTTCGCGGGAAGTTCCACACGCGATTGCCCTGGGTCCGTGTATTTCGGGGTGCGCGGGAAGTTTCACACGCGAATTAGCAGGGTACGTGTATTTCGGTGTGCGGGGGAAGTTTCACACGCGAATTAGCAGGGTACGTGTATTACGGGGTTTGCGGGAAGTTCCACACGCGATTGCCCTGGGTCCGTGTATTTCGAGGTGCGCAGGAAGGTTCACACGCGAATTAGCAGGGTATGTGTATTTCGGTGTGCGGGGGAAGTTTCACACGCGAATTAGCAGGGTACATGTATTTCGGTGTGCGCGTGAAGTTCCACACGCGAATCCAGCAGCCTACGTGTATTTCAGGGGTGCCGGGGAGTCCCACACGTGAATTGGCCGTGTGGGTCCTCCCAGCTGTTCCCTCTACACCCTCCACGGCCCCTGCAGGCGGGGCACACCACAGGGGACTACCCTGTACCCCTGCACATGTCCCGCAGGCAGCCCATCCACCATGGCCATGCCCCCCAGCCAAGCCACATGTCACCTTGCACTACTGCCCACCAACGCATGTCTCCCAGCACCCCCACCCCCCACCAGTCATGGGCACCCTCTACCAGGCCCCCACTCATGTCTCCCTGCATCCCCACCCCCCAGCACTGTGGGGCACCCTCCACCAGGCCCCCACTCATGTCCCCCTGCACCCCCACCCCCCAGCATCCAGGGGCACCCTCCACCAGGCCCCCACTCATGTCCCCCTGCACCCCCACCCCCCAGCATCCAGGGGCACCCTCCACCAGGCCCCCACTCATGTCTCCCAGCACCCCCACCCCCCTGCATCCAGGGGCACACTCCACCAGGCCCCCACTCATGTCTCCCTGCATCCCCACCCCCCACCAGTCAGGGGCACCCTCCACCAGGCCCCCACTCATGTCTCCCAGCACCCCCACCCCCCAGCACTGTGGGGCACCCTCCACCAGGCCCCCACTCATGTCCCCTTGCTCCCCCACCCCCCAGTACTGTGGGGCACCCTCCACCAGGCCCCCACTCATGTCTCCCTGCACCCCCACCCCCCTGCATCCAGGGGCACCCTCCACCAGGCCCACACTCATGTCTCCCAGCACCCCCACCCCCCAGCACTGTGGGGTACCCTCCACCAGGCCCCCACACATGTCTCCCTGCACCCCCAACCCCCTGCATCCAGGGGCACCCTCCACCAGGGCCCCACTCATGTCTCCCTGCCTCCACACCCCCCACCAGTCAGGGGCACTCTCCACCAGGCCCCCACTCATGTCTCCCTGCACCCCCACCCCCCTGCATCCAGGGGCACCCTCCACCAGGCCCCCACTCAGGTCCAACTCATGTCTCCCAGCACCCCACCCCCCTGAATCCAGGGGCACCCTCCAGCATGCGCCCACTCATGTCTCCCTGCACCCCACCCCCCTGCATCCAGGGGCACCCTCCACCAGGCCCCCACTCATGTCTCCCAGCACCCCCAACCCCCAGCACTGTGGGGCACCCTCCACCAGGCCCCCACTCATGTCTCCCTGCATCCCCACCCCCCACCAGTCGGGGGCACCCTCCACCAGGCCCCCACTCATGTCTCCCAGCACCCCCACCCCCCAAGCACTGTGGGGCACCCTCCACCAGGCCCCCACTCATGTCCCCTGCACCCCTGCCCCCCAGCACTGTAGGGCACCCTCCACCAGGCCCCCACTCATGTCCCCCTGCACCCCCACCCCCCTGCATCCAGGGGCACCCTCCACCAGGCCCCCACTCAAGTCTCCCAGCACCCGCACCCCCCAGCACTGTGGGGCACCCTCCAACAGGCCCCCACTCATGTCTCCCTGCACCCCCACTCCCCTGCATCCAGGGGCACCCTCCACCAGGCCCCCACTCATGTCTCCCTGCATCCCCACCCCCCACCAGTCAGGGGCACCCTCCACCAGGCCCCCACTCATGTCTCCCAGCACCCCCACCCCTCTGCATCCAGGGGCACCCTCCACCAGGCCCCCACTCATGTCTCCCAGCACCCCCTCCCCCCTGCATCCAGGGGCACCCTCCACCATGCCCCCACTCATGTCTCCCAGCACCCCCACCCCCCTGCATCCAGGGGTACCCTCCACCAGGCCCCCACTCATGTCTCCCAGCACCCCCACCCCCCAGCATCCAGGGGCACCCTCCACCAGGCCCCCACCGATGTCTCCCTGCACCCCCACCCCCCTGCATCCAGGGGCACCCTCCACCAGGCCCCCACTCATGTCTCCCAGCACCCCCACCCCTCTGCACCAGGGCACCCTCCACCAGGCCCCCACTCATGTCTCCCAGCACCCCCACCCCCCAGCATCCAGGGGCACCCTCCACCAGGCCCCCACTCATGTCTCCCTGCACCCCCACCCCCCTGCATCCAGGGGCACCCTCCACCAGGCCCCCACTCATGTCCCCCTGCACCTCCACCCCCCAGCACTGTGAGGCACCCTCCACCAGGCCCCCACTCATGTCTCCAGGCACCCCCACCCCCCAGCCGTGCGATTTGCCTGGGTACGTGTACTCCAGGGGTGCGCGGGTAGTCTTACACACGATTCCATCAGGGTACGTGTATCATGGGTCCGCGTGAACTTCCACACGCGATACCAGCAGGGTACGTGTATTTCGGGGTGCGCGGGAAGTTTCACACGCGAATTTGCAGGGTACGTGTTTTTCGGTGTGTGCCCGTGAAGTTACACACGCTACTGTGCCTTCTGAGAGTGGGGTATGTGTATTCCAGGGGTGGGCGGGATTATTTACTCGCGACTGGGCCTGGGAGAGCATGTTACGTGTATTCCTGGGGTGGGCGGGAAGATTTACACGCTCGCCTACAACGCGCCAAAAAATAAAAGGACCAATCCTGAAACATGTACGCCAGCATGAAGCACATGCACGTCCCGCGCAGCATAAAAGAGTGCGCAAACAACAAACAAGCTCAGACGCCAGGATGAATATACCGTTCCTAGCAGCAGTGGCCGTGGGATACCGCAGGAGGAGGAGAAGGATAGTCAGGCCCAGAATCTTCACACCCAGAACCAGCCTATTTGGTATGCCAGATGACCAGGTGTATGGGAGGTACAGGTTTCCACCACACATAATACTGGACCTGGTCAGTTAGTGGGAGGATGACCTCACATCACCCACCCTGTGCTCCCAAGCACTCAGCCCCCTGGAGAAGGTCCTCAATGTACTGCACTTCTTGGCTACCGGATCATTTCAGTGGACAAGTGGGGGGGTGTCACAGGCCACGCAGTCACGGTGCCTACACCAGGTTTTGCCCATCATCACTGCACGCCCATCAGTCCGCAGGCACATATACCTGCCCAGAACACCTGCAGAAAGGCAGGCTGTCAGCCAGGATTTCTACAGGGTGGCACAATTCCCCAAAGTGCTAGGTGCCATTGATTGCACCCATGTGGCTCTAGGTCCCCCCAGGGCATCTGAGCACATCTATAGAAACCGCAAGCACTAGCATTCCATCAACGTCCAGGTAGTATGTGATGCCAAGGGAATCATCACCTCAGTATATGCCAACTATCCAGGGTCCACCCACGACAGCTTCATTTACAGGATGTCAACCCTAAACGGGGACATGGAAGCTGGGCGGCATGGCGATGCATGGCTGCTTGGTGAGTAGAAATGCCACAGCACACGCATGCATGACAGATACAGAGTAATGCCAATACCCCACTACTGATCCCCAGCGCCACCTCCCCAGGGGACAGTGCCTACCCTCTGAGCACACACATGATGACGCCAATTCGGAACCCCATCACGCCTCCCGAGGTAAGATACTACATAGCCCATATTGCAACACGGGGCATAGTGGAGCGCACATTGGGAGTGCTCAAGTCACGCTTTCGCTCCCTTGACCGTTCTGGCGGGCAGCTGTTATACGCTCCCCCAGTAGTGTGCAGGATCATAGTGGCAGCATGTGTCCTGCACAATGTTGCAACACGCCGTGGCCCGGCTGTGGACATGGTGGTGCCCCCACATCCCCAACCACATGCACGCCCGCTGCGCATGGGAGGGGAAAGGGCACGGGGTGAGGCAGCCCGTACGCAGCTGGTGGCTAATTACTTCACATAGAAGGACACCACTGTGGAGTGCACACAGCCCTGGCACATACCATCTGACAATCAATGATGACTCAATCTGACAATTATGATGAACAAAGGGACAGTCAACTGTCAGAACCATAGCAGCCTGAGATTGTTCATCTGGAAGTGTCACAATGTGTGCATCCCTACCTACACAAACGCCACCAATGCAGTGTCATCAAAAGACACACTTCCATACAGCAAAAATGAATACCCACTTGCAAAATACAACATGAGAACAGTGGCATGTCACCCAACCCCTCCCCGGCACGGCCACACAACACACCATGGCATGTCATGCAATGTGAGAGCAAACAAATTAATCCCCACAACATGCCCCAAGTGTCACCAACTACAGTGTCCCTAATGGAAACTGGCCACACATGAAATGCTCACAGTAATGCAGGACCAACAACACACATTATCAAATACTTACCAAGAATACCAATCACCTACACAACCTCCAACCTACCATAAACATGACAGTACAGACTTAAAAAATTGGTAGCCTCACTACCTTATAATGGCAGCACTTCGAACACTTCCAAGTATACAGTGTTACCACCACGCAAGAGTGTAGGTGCACTGCTTACAACATGGACTCCAGTCCCAAAGTAGACCGCCTTGTGAAGACATGAGAAATGGACCTGCAAATTAGGAGGATGAGATGGATGCAGAGGCACATATCAATACACCATGCAGTGTACAATACAACAACAATATGCACTAGGAATATATACACAGTATTGACTACAGACTGCCCACACATCAAATGGGAGTCCAACGTCACTGTGTAAGTCAATGTCACTTGGACACACCCTTTGCAAGCCCATGCAAACGGGAAGCAGGAGGGGTGTGTGTCACACAAACCCAAGCATCTGACCCAAATTCAGGACAAGCCTGCATGTGCCCAGCCACAATACAGTGTATGCCCACGGAAGCCACACAAGGCAACACACTGTCCAAAAAATAAAAAATAAAAAATAAATAAATAAATGAATCAAAAATGGCCATTAAGGGGCCCGGGGGGGTGGTGGAGGCCACCCAGGAGGTCCGAGGACAGGGTTCACACCAAAACCCACCTGTGTGGATCTTGCGGAAAAAAAACACCTCCATGGGTTCATGGCCTGCATGGCTACCCTATTGTGGGAGAATCGCTGCTGTCGCTCTCCTCACCCTCTGCAGTTGCATCAGGAGGTGGTGGCACTATGGGAGACAGCCCACGCAAAGCCCTAGTCTGGTCCTCCATGGCAGCAAGCATGCGGGTGTGGAAGGTCTGGTTCTGGGGGATAATTGTGCGGAGGTCCCCATGCGACAACTCACGGGATGCCCGGACCTCCGCCCTAGTTGCCTGCATCTCAGCTGAGAGCGTACGTGTGAGCCGCTCCAGCTGCTGTTCTGTCCTCGTGTTAGCTGAAGCCTCAAGCTCAACCAGAGTTGCCCTGAGCTGACGGAGTTCCACCCTCAGGGCTTCCCTGTGGCCCTGGGACTCAATGGAAATGGCTTCCCGCAGAGTCTCCAGTGCTGCCCGCCTGTCCCTGTTGGACGCCAACATGTCCTCCCTGTGTGACTGGCTAATGGAGTCTGTTGCCTGCTGTAGTTGTTCAATTAGCCTTTCTTGGGGGACAATGGAAGTGGCCACCCTATCGATGGCCTGAGCCATCATCTCAGTTCATGCTGCCTGTTGGTTTGCCATACCGTATATGGATTGCTCCCATGCGGTATTGCCAGGTGGTGTACGGACACCGCGTCGACGGACACCACACCTGTCTGGGGCAAGGTGAACTGCGCCTTGCTGTGCCGGCACTGCCTGAGGCTGCAGGACTGCATTCCCCCTCTGATCTGCTGGCCCAGGAACAGGATCAGATGTAGCGGAGTGTGACCCTGCATCCGTAACCACCAAAGGCTGACCTACCAACACTGACATCCCCATTGAGGGTTCTACCCCTGGTGCAGGTGGGTTGGACAGTACAGAATCCCTCCCAGAGACACTTACCTGCGACGCAACATAGGTCTCATCATCCGAATCGACACCTGACTAGAGCTCGGGGGAGGTGCACCCAGAGACACCCCTTGAGATGACGGCCTGCAGCAAGTGTGGGTTCTCACCCACCACCACACCACGTCCCTCACTGGTGCCCGGTCGGGCCTGAGACCCCTCCTGGGTCTGCACCATCTCCACAACCCCAGCAGTATCAAGTGCGTCATCCCCTGCAAAGACATGAAAGAAAAGAAATGTGAACAGGCATTAGCAACATGGAACACAATTAGGGCTGAGAAGCAACAGAAACAGTACTTCATTGACACATGTACCACATGACTATAACCCTCCCATGCATGCACTGTCACTGCATATGAAGGGGAGGCAAATGGCACACATTGATGACACCAAGATGGAAGACCAACAAATTTGCTGCATGCTGCCTAGCAGTGCCATCACACATTGGCCTGTGATTGGCATGTCCAATACACATACATGGCACATGCCATCACACAGATGGCATGTACCCTAGCCATGTCACACATGTGACAATAGGACTGAGAAATGCCTAGTGAAAGTGGTGGATGCAGACAATCAGCCTGAATGAACACAGAATAACATGCAACTATGTTGTGGCAAGATGACAATTCAAGGGCAACTGGCGTGAGGTTGGGCTGAATGTGTACTGTTGCCAGAAGGGATACTGCAACACCCAAATCCTGGTGCGCAGAATGTATTAGATGAAGCACAAGGGTGACCCAAACCACTCAGACATACGCCCCCTCACCTGGCACTCAATCAGAAGCACTCACACTTACGCCATGCACATGGATGTCACACACATGCATGTGCACTCACCGGACAATGCCTCGTAATCTGGCAGGTCTCCCACGCCTTGGATCTGTTCCTCCATGACGTAGGTCCCAGCAACATACTCATGTGGAGTGAGTTCTATGTCCTCTGCCGGAGACCCACCTCCAGTCACTAGAGTTGCGGCATGACTTGAGGCCAGCTTTTTCTTTGCCCTGCGCTTAAGGTCATTCCAGCGCTTGTAGCCATCATTAGCTGGGTGCCTCACGAATCCAAGGGCACTTATGAGTTTCGCAATGGTCTGCCAGTGTGCCTGACGTTGTGCAGGTGTGGTCTTGCATCCTGCAGTAATCACCATTTCGCTGTCATGTGTGGACACATACTCCACAATTGCATCAAGTTCGGCCCGATTGAAGCAGGGCTTCCTTGGTGGGCCGGACTGTGTAGCCGTGTCTGGGGCATCAGCCTGTACTGGACGAGCACTCTTCCTCCTCCGCTTGGAAGGTGGTGGTGATACTGAGTGTCCTATGCCGCTCTGGACACTAGGGGCAGGAGCCCCGGTGGACTGTGGACTAGGAGTGTGGGAATGAACATTCACCATGGGACTTGGTGCAGGCATTAGCTGAAGTGTGATGTAGTCAGGGGGAACGTCAGCAGGATGGACTAGGACCGACACTGTCCTGGCTGGGACACTCAGAGCTGGGGTGGATGGAGCCGCAGCTGCCCCTGCAGCCTCCCCACCCTGCCTACTCGGGGCAGCAGATGACATAGCTGCCCCTGATCCACGTGGGCTGGTGACACCAACGTGCACCGCCACACGTGGCCTAGACCTGCTGACCTGGAAGTCAGCCATGGAGTCACCCAGTGCCAGGTCTGGTGCCACAAGGGGCTGGTCCAACAAGTGCTGAGCAGGGATGGTGTCAGCCACGATACCCTCAACCAAGGGGGGGGCATGGGTGTCCCTGACTGGTCACCCACACATGGGGGGCTAGGGGCACCCTGCAAGTCCTGGCCAAGTCCCCTACCGTATCCACCACGGCCACCTCTTGTGGCTCGCCCACCTTTGCCACCCTTACCGCGTGCTCGCCTCCCAACCATGGCACTGATGTAGTTGTGCGTATGGGAGTTGCAGTAAACTATTGTCCTTGGCAATTGTTGGTCAAAGGGGTAGGGTACTATATGGAATTCGTACCCTAGTGCTCTAGCAAGGCTGTATGTGACCCCTGGGGGAAGATGACGGGTCACGCAACACACATATACCCTGAAAAAGGGAGATAATGTGCACGCAACCCCTCCTAGACCACGTGCATGGAAAAAAAAAACTACACTACGCTGTGGCACCCAGAAACACAAAAATGAACATATGCGTGTCACACGCAGCCTAGACTGACCTCTGAAGGGGTAGGCAACACATGTGGCAAGTACAGATGTCAAATACGTGCGCAACTCACCGTCTGCCAGGATAAATCGCGTGTAAAATACGCGCGTGTGCGTGTTGGCAACACCCCCGCCAAAAGAAGAATTGTACGCTGTCTGAGGAGACAGGACAACAGGAGAAGTGAACGCTGTTTGAGGAAACAGGCTCAGGAAAAAGACAAGAAGAGAAAAAGCTGTCAGAGGTAACAGAGAGTACGAACTTGGAACGCCGTGAAGTAAATCGCGTGTGAACCGACAAGAAGGACAGATTTCACCCACTCGCTCTCCACGAAAAGCATGTACAAGGAAATGGCGTTCTACACGTACCTCTTAAACATGCCCACACGTCCAGCATCACTTCCGCGTGTACGCGCTAAGGCCCCATCCTCCAATTACATGCGCTGACACTCTGACGTGCAGTCATTGGACGTGTAACATGCACCCGTGTACAGGGAAATGCCAGCGCACGCACGTCACAGATGCGCATACACGCTGTTGGCCTTTGGACCAATGAATTTGCGTACGTGTGCTGACGCGCTTACGCGCTAAGGCCCTTTCCTCGAGTTACACGTAGACGTGCTGGATTTTCACGTGCCAAATCACTCCGTATCAAGCTGGCCACGCGTAAGCACACGGAAGACCATGCTCCTGCCCAGAAGGCTGAATTACTGCCCCCCAGAGCCCCGAGCACGCTCCCACCTGCCATCTGCTGCTGCCTGATTGCCTGCTGCCTACGTGCCCTGCCATTTGCTGCCTGCACATCAGCCAGGGGTGCTGTTGCTATGATCACCCCTGCTGGAACCGAAGACTCCCGACTGGGATTCCATCGCTCCACAGCCCAGCCCCAGGACCCAGTTGCCCACCCACTCCTGCCTCTGGGGTTGTCATGTCGGGCACTGCAACATCTGGCACCACTGACAACCCCCGGCCAGAGAGGCAGAGGGGCACCAGCTTCACTGCCACCGAAATTGGTGTCCTGGTGGAGCAAGTCCTGGGGCAGTATGATGCCCTCTTCGGAGGTTTGCGTGCTGACAAGGAAGGACGGACTCAGATCTGGACGGACATCGTGACTACCATCAACGCGGAGGGGGTGGCAGTCCGTGACTTCCAACATGTCAAGAAGCGCTGGGAGGACTTCAGGGCCAGGACCCTCAACAAGGCCCGGCGCCGCTTGAAGGCAGCAGATGCTAAGGGGCGCCGGCACTTGTCGGACGATCAGATGAGGGTCCTGGAACGCATGTCCCCAGAGCTCCACGTCCAGGTCCTTGAGAGGCAGACCCGTCTGGAGTCGAGCGGTAAGTGTACATGCATCATGATTGTAAACTGTGCGTGTGGTGATGTGCCAGTAGTGTGCAGGTTGCACATCTGTTTATATGGGGCCGAGTATGGGTGGGGGTTTACAGGGCCGTGAGGCTAACACATGCGAGGGCTGTCATGTGTGAGACATGGATGGTGCTTGTGTGTGTAGGCTTGCATGCCAAATGCAGTTGTGTGGGCACACATGTTTGGATGAATGTGTATGTAAGTAGGCATGTTCGTGATGTCACACATGGATGTTGTTTTCAGCTGCATGTATCAGCACTGTGTACATGTGCATGTGTGTGTATTTGACAAGGGTGCAACAGTGATGCAACATGGATGCATGTGACAGCGGGATGTGGAAGCCTGATTGGCAGATGTGACATGGATGCCCATCTGAACACTGCGACAGTTGGCAGAGGTGTACACATGCATGCAAGTGTGGTGGTGTGTGTGCATGTGTAGTGCACTCCCTGTGTTGCATGTGATGTCTGGCTAACCTTTGCCTGCTCATGCTGTTGTATGTGTATGGATGGTGCTGGCAGTTGCGATATGGCTGTGGTATGGCTCATGTGTGCAAGTTGAAATGACATGTGTGTTGGCGATTGTGATGCCATGTCTGATGTTTGCCAATGCCACTCATGTACAACTGTCATGTGTGTATGTGTCCATTGTACAGTGCCCTGATGCCTGTGTTTTATTTCTCCCTGTCTGCAGCGTCAACTGATGAAGAGGGCGGAGAAGGTGCTGTGGAGCACAGCGGCGGGAATCGCACCGCCAGCCGGAGACGCAAGGCCGGCTCACCTCCCAGGTTGTGATCTCGTCGGGGAGTGAGGAGCCGGTGCCACGTCCCAGGCCGCAGCTGCCGGGGGGAGGTCAAAGAGGCAGAGGTTGGAGTTGGACTCCTTGGCAGCAGAAGGGGCAGCTGGGACCCCACAGGGCCCAACGGGGGAAGATGGCACAAAGTCATCCAGGTTGGTGGGGGGTTTGGTGGAGGAGGAGGCCGTGCAAGCAACAGAGACGGGGTCTGGAGGTGGGGATTCCACTGGTGCTAGTGGTGCAGTGCAGGACCATGGACAGGAGGCAGCACAGGCCGCCGCAGAGGTGCCTGTGTGCAAACCTGTCCCTGATCCTGTCACTGCATCATCTTGCACCAGCAGGGATGCCTACGTCCAGACCCGTTTTCAGGCAGGGGATGAGCTCACAACAACTGGCCTTCCTCTGCCTGCAGACGTGGCTATCCGGGTCCGGGTTGAGCCTGTCCTGACTGGTGTGGCGTTGTGTCAACGGGCCATGCGAGGTGACCTGCAGTCTTTTCATGAGGAGACTGCACGTCATCTCGAATGGCTCGTTGACCGCGTCAGCCTACTGGGACAGGTCACCCAGTCCGGATTCCTCCGTTTGATGGGGCTTGCTCAGACCCCCTCCTCAACTGAACCCCCTATGCGCCAGTCGTCCTCCGTGCCATCTTCCCACCCATTAGTCACCTGGGTGCCCTGTGGAGCTGCCTCTGACGGTGAGGCCAGGCTGGTGGAGGAGGCATCCCTGCCACAGTCGGGAGTCGGACGTCCAGCAGGGGTGGCCACATGAACGACTGCACCCCAGCCAGTGGAGGATGTGCAGGCAGCAGGAGTCAGGGCACGGGCAGAGGCACAGCAGCAGCAGCAACGAGGTGGGAGCCATGATGGCTCGGGGCCTTCGACATCGGAGGGGCAGGCATCGGCCGGAGGGCAGGAGGACCCAGGACGGGAAGTGTCTTCTGTGTGGCAGCGGTTGGGCCACGCCATAGATGCGGAGCAGCAGCGGGCGGAAGAGGCACGGCTCACGATGGTCAGGGCAGAGAACTCCATGCGGAGGGCCCTGAGGCGGGCCGAGTGCCTCGAGGCAATCCGCAGGGAGTTGGAGGTGAACATGTCGACAGCCCTGCGGACTCTCGGGGCCATGGAGGAGGACCGCCCCCGGGACATTGAGCAGGGGTTCGATGATGCCCTGGCCCGGAGCATCCCGAAGTGAGCCGTCGGACTAGCCCGCTGCCCTTGTAAATAGTTCTGTAGTTAGTGTTAGGTTTCCTTTGGTTTTGCATTTATTTTGGACCTTTTGGACAATGGGCCACATTTTTGTATATAGTTTTTTTTATTAGGTAGTGTTATTAGATAGGTTTCATTTCTTCTGTTGGGATCATGGACCCTGGATTGTTTATCTGTATATAGTTGACTGTTGGATTTTCATTTTTTTTTTTTTATGATTTACCCATGGAGCAATGGTTTTCGATTTTAATTTTCCATTGGATTTACTTTTGTGGACTGTGACTTTGGACACCTTTCCTTTGGATTATGATTTGTGGTTTTACATTATTTCACGGACATGCTGCTTTTTTTTTTTAAATTCCCATTTTTGTTTGTTTATTTTTGATTCAATTTATGTTGCTTTTAATAGATATTTTTTCTTCAAACTTCAATGTGTAGTATCATCTCATTGGTTTCATGCATATCATGATATGGGTTTTGACATTCACTGACACCCATTGTGTGTATGTGAGGGACATGTGTTCATTTACAAACTTGCAATTGGGGTTCTATCATGTAATTGCCATTTCTAAGTGGGTGGATGCAATACTCGGGTGGGTGTTTGGCATTTGGAGGCTTACCATAAGGGCCAGGGATCTAGATTTTGATGACATGTTGGCTGGGGGACATGTGTGGGGGCCTGGTGGAGGGTGCCCCACAGTGCTGGGGGGTGGGGGTGCAGGGAGACATGGGTGGGGGCCTGGTGGAGGGTGCCCCTGGATGCAGGGGGGTGGGAGTGGTGGGAGACATGAGTGGGGGCCTGGTGGAGGGTGCCCCTGGATGCAGGGGGGTGGGGGTGCAGGGGGACATGAGTGGGGGCCTGGTGGAGGGTGCCCCACAGTGCTAGGGGGTGGGGGGTGCAGGGAGACATGAGTGGGGGCCTGGTGGAGGGTGCCCCTGGATGCAGGGAGGTGGGGGTGCTGGGAGACATGAGCGGGGGCCTGGTGGAGGGTGCCCCTGGATGCAGGGGGGTGGGGGTGCAGGGGGACATGAGTGGGGGCCTGGTAAAGGGTGCCACACAGTGCTGGGGGGTGGGGGTGCAGGGAGACATGAGTGGGGGCTTGGTGGAGGGTGCCCCTGGATGCTGGGGGGTGGGGGTGCAGGGAGACATGTGTTGGACATGAGTGGGGGCCTGGTGGAGGGTGCACCACAGTGCTGGGGGGTGGGGTGCAGGGAGACATGAGTGGGGGCCTGGTGGAGGGTGCCCCTGGATGTAGGGGGGTGGGGGTGCTGGCAGACGTGAGTGGGGGCCTGGTGGAGGATGCCCCTGGATGCTGGGGGGTGGGGGTGCAGGGAGACATGAGTTGGACATGAGAGGGGCCCTGGTGGAGGGTGCACCACAGTGCTGGGGGGTGGGGGTGCAGGGAGACATGAGTTGGACATGAGTGGGGGCCTGGTGGAGGGTGCACCACAGTGCTGGGGGGTGGGGGTGCAGGGAGACATGAGTTGGACATGAGTGGGGGCCTGGTGGAGGGTGCCCCTGGATGCAGGGGGGTGGGGGTGCAGGGAGACATGAGTGGGGGCCTGGTGGAGGGTGCCCCTGACTGGTGGGGGGTGGGGGTGCAGGGAGGCACGAGTGAGGGCCTGGTGGAGGGTGCCCCTGGATGCAGGGGAGTGGGGGTGCTGGGAGACATGAGTGGGGGCCTGGTGGAGGGTGCCCCTGGATGCTGGGGGGTGGGGGTGCATGGAGACATGAGTTGGACATGAGTGGGGGCCTGGTGGAGGGTGCACCACAGTGCTGGGGGGTGGGGGTGCAGGGAGACATGAGTGGGGGCCTGGTGGAGGGTGCCCCTGGATGCTGGGGGGTGGGGGTGCTGGACGCATGAGTGTGGGCCTGGTGGAGGGTGCCCCACAGTGCTGGGGGGTGGGGATGCAGGGGGACATGAGTTGGACATGTGTGGGGGCCTGCTGGCAGGTGCCCCACAGTGCTGGGGGGTGGGGGTGCTGGGAGACATGCGTTGGTGGGCAGTAGTGCAAGGTGACATGTGGGTTGGCTGGGGGGCATGGGCATGGTGGATGGGCTGCCTGCGGGACATGTGCTGGGTAGTCCCCTGTGGTGTGGGCCGCCTGCAGGGGCCGTGGAGGGTGTCGGTTGAACAGCTGGGAGGACCCACACGGCGGATTCACGTGTAGGACTGCCCGGCACCCCCGCAATCCACGTAGGCTGCTGGATTCGCGTGTGGAATTTCACTTGCACCTTGGAATACACGTACCCTGCTGAAATCGCGTGTGGAACTTCCCGCGCACCTTGGAATACACGTACCCTGCTCAAATCGCGTGTGGAACTTCCTGCACACCTTGGAATACACGTACCCTGCTGAAATCGCATGTGGAACTTCCCGCGCACCCCGAAATACACATACCCAGGGCAATCGCGTGTGGAACTTCCCGCGAACCCCGTAATACACGTACCCTGCTGATATTGCGTGTCAGACTACACGCGCAACCCTGATATACACGTACACAGTTAATCGCACTGCTGGGGGGTGGGGGGGTGGTAGGAAGGAGTGGGGGCCTGGTGGAGGGTGCCCCTGGATGCTGGGGGGTGGGGGTGCTGGGAGACATGAGTGGGGGCCTGATGGAGGGTGCCCCTGGATGCAGGTGGGTGGGGGTGTAGGGGGACATGAGTGGGGGCCTGGTGGAGGGTGCCCCACAGTGCTGGGGGGTGGGGGTGCAGGGAGACATGAGTGGGGGCCTGGTGGAGGGTACCACTGGATGCAGGGGGGTGGGGGTGCTGGGAGACATGAGTGGGGGCCTGGTGGAGGGTGCCCCTGGATGCAGGGGGGTGGGGGTGCAGGGGGTCATGAGTGGGGGCCTGGTGGAGGGTGCCCCACAGTGCTGGGGGGTGGGGGTGCAGGGAGACATGAGTGGGGGCCTGGTGAGGGTGCCCCACAGTACTGGGGGGTGGGGGTGCAGGGAGTCATGAGTGGGGGCCTGGTGGAGGGTGCCCCTGGATGCAGGGGTGTGGGGGTGCTGGGAGACATGAGTGGGGCCTGGTGGAGGGTGCCCCACAGTGCTGGGGTGGGGGTGCTGGGAGACATGAGTGTGGGCCTGGTGGAGGGTGCCCCACAGTGCTGGGGGGTGGGGGTGCAGGGAGACATGAGTGGGGGCCTGGTGGAGGGTGCCCCTGGATGCAGGGGGACATGAATGGGGGCCTGGTGGAGGGTGCCCCACAGTGCTGGGGGGTGGGGGTGCAGGGAGACATGAGTGGTGGCCTGGTGGATGGTGCCCCTGGATGCAGGGGGGTGGGGGTGCAGGGAGACATGAGTGGGGGCCTGGTGGAGGGTGCCCCTGGATGCAGGGGGTTGGGGGTGCTGGGAGACATGAGTGGGGGCCTGGTGGAGGGTGCCCCTGGATGCAGGGGGGTGGGGGTGCTGGGAGACATGAGTGGGGGCCTGGTGGAGGGTGCCCCTGACTGGTGGGGGGTGGGGGTGCAGGGAGACATGAGTGGGGGCCTGGTGGATGGTGCCCCTGGATGCTGGGGGGTGGGGGTGCTGGGAGACATGAGTGTGGGCCTGGTGGAGGGTGCCCCACAGTGCTGGGGGTGGGGGTGCAGGGGGACATGAGTTGGACATGTGTGGGGGCCTGCTGGCAGGTGCCCCACAATGCTGGGGGGTGAGGGTGCTGGGAGACATGAGTGGGGGCCTGGTGGAGGGTGCCCCTGGATGCAGCGGGGTGGGGGTGCTGGGAGACATGAGTGGGGGCCTGGTGGAGGGTGCCCCACAGTGCTGGGGGGTGGGGGTGCTGGTGGAGGGTGCCCTACAGTGCTGGGGGGTGGAGGTGCAGGGAGACATGAGTGGGGGCCTGGTGGAGGGTGCCCCACAGTGCTGGGGGGTGGGGGTGCAGGGAGACATGAGTGGGGGCCTGGTGGAGGGTGCCCCTGGATGCAGGGGGGTTGGGGTGCTGGGAGACATGAGTGGGGGCCTGGTGGAGGGTGCCCCTGGATGCAGGGTGGTGGGGGTGCTGGGAGACATGGGTGGGGGCCTGGTGGATGGTGCCCCACAGTGCTGGGGGGTGGGGGTGCTGGGAGACATGAGTGTGGGCCAGGTGGCGGGTGCCCCACAGTGCTGGGGGGTGGGGGTGCAGGGAGACATGAGTGGGGGCCTGGTGGAGGGTGCCCCTGGATGCAGGGGGACATGAATAGGGGCCTGGTGGAGGGTGCCCCACAGTGCTGGGGGTGGGGGTGCAGGGAGACATGAGTGGGGGCCTGGTGGAGGGTGCCCCTGGATGCAGGGGGGTGGGGGTGCAGGGAGACATGAGTGGGGGCCTGGTGGAGGGTGCCCCTGGATGCAGGGGGGTGGGGGTGCTGGGAGACATGAGTGGGGGCCTGGTGGAGGGTGCCCCTGACTGGTTGGGGGTGGGGGTGCAGGGAGACATGAGTGGGGACCTGGTGGAGGGTGCCCCTGGATGCAGGGGGGTGGGGGTGCTAGGAGACATGAGTGGGGGCCTGGTGGAGGGTGCCCCTGACTGGTGGGGGGTGGGGGTGCAGGGAGACATGAGTGGGGGCCTGGTGGAGGGTGCCCCTGGATGCTGGGGGGTGGGGGTGCTGGGAGACATGAGTGGGGGCCTGGTGGAGGGTGCCCCACAGTACTGGGGGGTGGGGGTGCAGGGGGACATGAGTTGGACATGTGTGGGGGCCTGCTGGCAGGTGCCCCACATTGCTGGGGGGTGAGGGTGCTGGGAGACATGAGTGGGGGCCTGGTGGAGGGTGCCCCTGGATGCAGGGGGGTGGGGGTGCTGGGAGACATGAGTGGGGGCCTGGTGGAGGGTGCCCCACAGTGCTGGAGGGTGGGGGTGCTAGGAGACATGAGTGTGGGCCTGGTGGAGGGTGCCCCACAGTGCTGGGGGCTGGGGGTGCAGGGAGACATGAGTGGGGGCTTGGTGGAGGGTGCCCCTGGATGCAAGGGGGTGGGGGTTCACGGGGACTTGAGTGGTGGCCTGGTGGAGGGTGCCCCACAGTGCTGGGTGGTGGGGGTGCGGGGAGACATGAGTGGGGGCCTGGTGGAGGGTGCCCCTGGATGCAGGGGGGTGGGGGTGCTGGGAGACATGAGTGTGGGCCTGGTGGAGGGTACCCCACAGTGCTGGGGGGTGGGGGTGCAGGGGGACATGAGTTGGACATGTGTGGGGGCCTGCTGGCAGGTGCCCCACAGTTCTAGGGGGTGAGGGTGCTGGGAGACATGCGTTGTTGGTCAGTAGTGCAAGGTGACATATGGCTTGGCTGGAAGGCATGGCCATGGTGGATGGGCTGCCACGGGACATGGGCAGGGGTGCAGGGTGGTCCCCTGTGGTGTGGGCTGGCTGCAGGGGCCGTGGAGGGTGTAGAGGGAACACCTGGGAGGACCCACACGACCAATTTACGTGTAGTGCTCCCCGCGCACCCCTGAAATACACGTGCCCTGATGGAATCGCATGTGATACTTCCTGCGCACCCCTGGAATACACGTACCCTGATGGAATCGCGTGTGATACTTCCCGCGCACCCCTGAAATACACGTACCCTGCTGATTTTGCGTGTGATACTTCCCGCGCACCCCTGGAATACACGTGCCCTGATGGAATCGCGTGTGATACTTCCCGCGCACCCCTGGAATACACGTACCCTGATGGATTTGCGTGTGATACTTCCCGCGCACCCCTGAAATACACGTACCCTGCTGATTTTGCATGTGATACTTCCCGCACACCCCTGGAATACACGTGCCCTGATGGAATCGCGTGTGATACTCCCCGCACACCCCTGGAATACACGTGCCCTGATGGAATCGCGTGTGATACTTTCCGCACACCCCTGCAATACACGTACCCTGATGGAATCGCGTGTGATACTTCCCGCGCACCCCTGAAATACACGTACCCTGATGGAATTGCATGTGTTACTTCACGCGCACCCCTGATGTACATGTACCCAGGACAATCGTGTGTGATACTTCCCGCAAACCACTGAAATACACGTTCCCCGCTTGGAGTTTGCTGTTTGGCAGCCCTGTGAACTGGTCCAGGGTTAGCGCAGCTCTTTGCGATGAATTGGGAATTTTGAAGGCTTTTCCTTGCGCGAGGGCATTCTTGGGGGCGTAACTGGCGATGCTGCACGGTCGCTGCGCCGCTCTGCACCACGGCTGGTTTTGGAGGCTGGAATCCATGAATACGCTGTGCGATGGCTGTGCGCCACTTTTGTGCGAAATTCTATGAATTACCCTGTATATGTGAAAGGTTGGTTATGTTATCCGTGTCACATTAATACAACATTTTTCTTTAAAAATCTGTTTTATTGGTTTAGGACTGCCCATAACAAAGTCTAAAAGAGTTTACCCCTTAACAAAGAGTTTCTCTTTTAGGTGGGAGAAAATGTTGACTTGCTTCTGCCATCATAGCATATTGAAACATCATAAGCATAGTAATCTAATGTCATTCATTAAATTGTCAGGTATCATGTTGTAGTATTTATTTATTTTCAGTTCATTTATTTATTAAGCACTTCCACCAAAACTCTATAGCATAGTAGCCGAATGTTATAAGATACATAATACAACAACAAACTGAAAGCATGGCCATCGAAACATTTAAAAACAATGTATAGGAACTTAAACAGCATGCAATACTGAAACATGAGCCAGAGAAGTGAAATGAGAGAGGCTGAGATCGAAGAACCGGGAGGAAGACAAACAAGCAGCAATATAGAAACCTTAAAAGTAGATTCAAGAGGAACTAAAGCGTAATCCGGAAGACCTGCCATAGTTACAGAACAGTAATCTTAAGGGAAAATACAAGGGAGGTGATACAAGATTTAATTGCATGAAAATGTAAAAAGGGACACATTTCTTTTTTTAAAGAAAAGCAGTAAAATATAGCTGGTCCCAAGATATGAGTGGAAAAGGAAAGCGACATTTCAAGCTCATGAAGAAAGGGGACAAAAGGAGCAAGGAAAAAGGATTGGTTGAGGCAGAGCAGTGACTGGGGAACAAGAAGGAGGAAAATAGAAAGCCTCAGTTTTAGATGGATTAAGCTGTACGGAGTGTGAGGACATCCAAGAATGAAGAGTGGAAAGACAGTAAGAGAGAAGTTTGCAAAGTGAATCAGATTATGGCGAGAAGGAAAAGATAGTTTGAATGCTGTCCACGTAGAAATGCCACGAAATACCAAAAGAAACAATAGTTTTAGAAAGCAGAAACATATAAAGAGAGAAACATAGGGGGCCTAAAACTGAGCATAGCGGGGAGGCGGATGACGATTGACCTGCACAGGAAACTGAGTATATACGACTCGAAGGGTTGCGACGAAAACCGCTGGTGTACAGAACCCGAGATCCTTAACACGGAAAGCATAGACCAATCGTGTGGAAAGCTGCCTACAGATCTAGTAACACCAATATTGAGGAAAGTTTGGAGTGCCGACCAAAGAGGAGAAAACCTGTGACATGATGAAGTGCAGTTTTCTTAGAATGTAAAGCCTGATTGAAAAAGGGGAACAAGGTAGTGGGAATTATCAAAAGTAGAGAGTTGACAATAAACAACCCTTTCTAATATTTTTGAAAGAGGGAGAAGAAGGAAATTGAACAGTCCACAGAGTCAACAGAAGAGAGAGGTGAGGAGGAGTTAAAGGAAGGGGTTAAAGGTATTTACCAGCCTGACACATAGTAAATTCTGATGGATCATCAGCGAGGTAGACCTATATATCTGTGGAGCCACAGGATTCAGATGTTTGGAGTCTATGGGAACTTTTAATCCTATAGAGTGTAATTAAAAATCTCACATACCACTGGAAAGCCTGGCCCCGAAATGTCTGATAAAATTCTTAAAGGAATGGACACTTGCCCTTTTTCATACATTTATTCCGAGAAGAAGCCTCTTCCAATCTCGCTGACTCATCCATTAATGGATAGGTTTCCCTAAACATACTGGACAGATGCATATCTCCCCTGCATGCCTCTCCTTTCAGTGTATAACAATTTGTCACTGTATAACTATTTGTAATAGTGTTTAAGTGCATCACGTTACCCCTGTCCGGAACTAAGGATAAGATTAAACTGGAGTCAACTAGCTTTTCCTTAATTTAGAGGGGCCATAAGTCTTCTCTGCTTTTTTCAGTGTGGCTACCAGTATTTTGACCTTGGGCTCTCTCATTGTCCTATTATGTGAACTAAAACATGGTTATGGGTTCTCTGAGCATTGCCTTCATGACCAACCGTAGTGTTGTAGAGGCGCAGTAGGATACATTTTCTCTAACTCCTACCCCCTCATCGCCGGCATAGTGGAACAGCATGAGAAGGGCCCTATGTGAGACTCCACGTGTTATGCCTATACCACATTGAGTGTATGAGAGATGATATGCACTGAGGCAACCGTATCAAATGTATCCTCGCACTGGAAGTGTGGAAGGATGCCATATGGAAGGATGTCATCATGCACCATTGGACAACATGGAGGGCTGAGTGAAATCTGACATGGATGGAGTGATGTCATAAAGAAGATATATGAAGCCATACTGAGACGATATGAAAATACTTGAGAGTGACAATGTAACTGACGTAATAAGAGAAACATGTAAAAAATGATAAAGTAATCATGAATGTAAAAGAAGATAAAGTAACGTGATGACCAATAAGTGTAAATACGCAGTAATTCAAGGTAGAAACGATACATAGAAGCTTTCTATAGAGGAATATGTAATGTGGCAAGGACGGCCATAGTTGAAAAATGGACACCGGTTTGTGTACATATTCAGTTCAATTACCTCAGTAACAGATTGGGGGCGCAGAGTCAGGAGATGCTGGAAGAACAGCTTCATGTACAAAACAAAGACAAGTCTATGTTGGCTTGCGGAAAAGGATGCTATTTTTAAGGAATAACTGCAAAGCATGAAGGGAGGCAGACAGATACACCATGGATGAGATATATTTCTCTTAGATTAAAAGAGAAGAAAACATCTGCAAGTGCCAAGTATTGGACAATTACAAGTGTATAAAGGCTATACAGGGTAGACTGAGCAAGTCTCTAGAGGCCAAGAGGAGCAATGGCACTCAGTATAAATACGTTAAGTAGCAGTAAATAAGCTGAAATAGACACATTTGTGATCTCTTCACATGTGACTCAGAAGTCAAAAACAGTGGCTATTCATTAAGCCTCGGACGGAGATAGTGATGTGATTTTACTCCCTTGAATGTCCTAGACAGAGGGCAGGCTACATGGTCAACTATAGGCAGGAATCCGTGGCTCGTGGCAGGTTTGATGAGAGATGATGGACTCATTGGGAAAGTAGAGAGTAATCTGATGTGATGAATGCATCTGGGTTTCGGTTTCCTTATGTGCTGCTAGCCAATCCGAAAGTCCAAGTTTGGGTGAGAATGCCAAACTAATAAGTGGTTCTATGGGGCAACCTGCTATACAATGATGCACAGACCAATCTGCTGCCGTTTTGTTCACTATAATCAGTATTATAAGTTTTTAAAAGGTAGTTCGAGGTGTGTTTTACAGATAAGCGACAGTCAATAAAGCACTCACCCATATACATTCTATAAGTAGACATGTTCTCCTAACCAATCCATCCTGCTAATACGTTTTATAGTTTGCCACATAGGATGATGTCATAGATGACACATATTGTGGTATAAGATCTCTGTGTAAACAAGTTTGTGTGTGAGAGTGCAAGCATGAAACCGATGTTTGCCAGCTGACCCGCTTTATTAATCTGAGAATAAAGTAGTACTTTGCCTTTTTCTCTAAGACAGTCTGGTTGTTTGGTCTGAGATCTTTATTGGAAATTTCATCTAGCACAAGAGACGCTTCGAAGTGCTAGAGCACAGGTTTGCAGCAGAGGATGGTTCAGCTCTACTCAACCTAGGCCCAGATCCAGTTCTTCAGACTTTGGCTGCTCCCACCATTAGCCATAAGACCGCAGAGCTTCCTGTGAAGAATGACACGCAACAATACATGTGTAAAATAAATGGCTGGCAGGTCCCCCTTTGATGAAATTCCTTTCCGGTACCCGTGGACAGAGGGCAAACTGGCCGGTTGAGCGAGAGTCAATGCCGAGGGACTCGAGCTGAGTCAGAAATCTAAGTAGAACATTGAAAGAGGAAAAAAAAGGGGCAGGGACTGTGTTGTAAATAATATGTATATGTATAAAAGTAACTGGATTCTTTGTGGATTATAAAGAAGAGATGTAGATACCTTGATTCCAAGTTCGAAGGGGATGGAAGGGCATGCACTAAAAACACTACAACTAACTGTGTTAATGATTCCTGAGGCAAAGTAAACAAGAAGAGTGCGTATCAAACTCCAAAATGGGCAAAATTAGATGAGATACATTTAGTAAAAAAAGGTGCATGCAGAAACATATATTCAAGTACACATATATGGAGTTATAAATATGTCAATGTAAAGCTTTTGTTGTGTTTAAGCTAGTAGATATAAAATGATAGTTATAAATTAGGTGATTTTGGGATTTTTTGATAAAGGCATTGACGTTAATCAGAAGGATACAAATCAAAGGAAACTAGTAAATAAAGAATAGACTTGAAATATCAGTGATAAAACAATGAGATATTAAAAATTGATAATAATTGTAAACAAATGAACAAAATGAACATTGTTGTGTAGAGTTTTAAAAGCAGAGAAAATATTTAGATTTTGGAATAATATAGCGGCAATTGATGGTGCCTGCTCAAATTGATCAGTGTGGTATATTTATAACATAAAGAGAAGAAAAAACAATTGGTTTAGACAGTAGACACTCCTCTTCTCCATTTATGCAGGGCATTGTCAAGAAATACAGCTAAAATAAGGAAATATCATTCAGAATGGGTTCGAGGCACGACTAATAAGACACTCTTGCTGTGGCCTCACAGGGTTTTGTTGTCAAAAACAGTATTGCAACATATGACAATGTATTTGCATGCTACATATGAGGGAAAGCTGTTTTAGAGCTATGGAAGATGTACTAGAGTGAGAAAGAAGATCCAGCTGTCATGTGGCAGCGTTGGAAATTATGGAACAAGCAGCATTCTCGGCTTGTTGCTTTTCTGTCCTCAGCTTCTGCAACTGTTTCTTTGCTGCCTGCAACTAACCCACTTCTTTGCCGCCTTCGGCTTCCTAGGAGCGCAGCCTGGCCGCTGCGGCTTCAGCACTGCATCTAAGCCGTCCGGCAGCTTTCACTATTTGCAGCCTTGCCGCCCGCGGCTTCAGCTAAGGCCTCATTGCTTAGCCGTTCCTGGCTTCTTTGAACATTCCCCTCATTGTCTCGCGTTGTGTGCCGTGCCACACGAGTGCTCCATAGTGCAGCGGTTGTACTTTCTGCAGTCACCTTCGCTACACTGTGAGTTCAGCAGTATATGTTACGTAGCCGGAATTCCACACACGGGCCCTCATTCCGAGATTGGAAGTAGTCATGGCGCTATTTGTTCCATGACTGCCTCCAATAACGGGCCCGGCACCGGTATGGTTCAATGGGGACTTACCGGTGTAGTCCGACCTTTGCGGGACTGGTAAATCCCCATTGAAAAAGCCATTCCCCATTCCCATCGAGCCTTATAGGGCTCGATGGGAATGGGGAAGGCGCTAATAACGGTACTGCAAATTGTGTTACCATTATTAGCTCTGCAGTCCCTTAACAGGTCCCGTCCATAACACCTGTTCAGACCAGGCGCTAAAGGAGGGACCCGCTAAGGGACCTCGTAGTAGGGCAGTAAGGGATTAACGGCACCAGTCTCCTTACCGGTGCCTTGTATCCCTTACCGCCCTACTCGGAATGAGGGCCACGGTGTTGGCCTGAGTGCTTATATCCTCCTGATTCCGCAACCTGACTCTCCTTACCACTTCCACTATCCCTTGGTCTGAACAGTTAATTGAGCTCCTGCCTTTCCATTGGAACACTACAGTCCAAGAAAATAGAGGAGGCCACGTTCATCATTCAAGCCCATCTAAAAAGCCACCGACCAACCGTCAGTATTCCACCATGACTAGCATTTTTCTTCCTCCTTCCTTTTCCCTGGTCTGGGGTCTGCTCCTCAGAGTCCCCAACTGCCTGGCAAGTAAGGCGCAGTGACCTCTGGGGTAGCCCGCCCTTATCTCTTCCAGAAGAAGGTGGAAACAAGAAGAAAGTAGAAGAAGCCACAGAGGAAAGGGAAGAAGATCCAGAAACCTCAGGTGAGGACCTAGAAAGGGAAGGAACCATAGAACCTGAGACCAGCAGAGAAGGAGTGGATGCTTAATCAGCATAAATGGTAGGATAAAACACTTTTGAATTCCATTTCCTCTCCTGCAAACAAGAGCGTAGACACAGAGGAGAAGGGATTTTAGCCTTTAAAGGAATTGAAAGCAGCAGTGGGGTATATTAATCCGACATATGAGCCCCCTGCTTCTAACAGTGAGGATAATGTGTAAGAGAGCAAAAGACGAGAACGCGAATATATCTCAACATGTGATGAAAGTAAACATCATGATGAGAGGAAGGACAGACAAGATAAACATATGCAGAAAGACAAAGAAGTAAAGAAGAAGAAAGAAATAAAGGACATAGCTAAGGGAATAACAATAGTCCAGAACAAAATGATGGGAGGATGGATATTGCTCAATCTGGATGATAAGGGCATTGATGAGTTTCGAGAAATAGAAGAGAGAGAAGAAGGCAGAAAGAAAGAAAAAGATGAAGAAGAGAATATAAGGTAGAGAAAGAAAGAGAATGCCAGTGAAGGGAAGAACGAAGAAGGTATGAGACAAGGAAAGAATAGTAAAGACTAGAAGAGAAGAGATGAGAGGAGGTATAAGCACACAGAATGCAAGAACGTAGCTTCCAAAGAAGGCGAGGGGAATGTGAATTAAGGGAGTTGAGGAGAAGTGAAGAAGAAATTAACACAAGTAGGCCCTAAAAGACAACAAGATTATCTATGTCATGGAAGCATAGGGCCGATCGAAGCACAAGAACGACTTGAGGAAGAGAGAAGATCGCAACAGCCTCCGCAGATAGCTGCAAGGGTACCCAGAATATCATCATGGGCTGATGTGTGCGATACAGAAGGCAAAAAGAAACAATATGGGGTTTATACAGGCAAATGAGGGATAACAAAATGAGTAAAACCCAAGAGAGAGAAACGAGAGGTAGGTAAGATGACATCATAAAAGACAAGCACAGAACTATGTCTTTAAGTAGACTAGACCTCGATGATGCGGAAAAAGAGAACAGTCATACAAGCTGGGGCATAAAAATGTCAGACGAAGAAAGGGAAGAAAACGAGAGCGCTCGAAGGGAGCGCTCATGCAGGTCTTCAAAAGAATGTAGTGTAGAAAAAGGGGTGAAATTGGCAGATTTAGAGGACCGAAAAGAGAGAAGACTAGAATCAACACTATATGCTGAGCGACCACAAGCACGATCACAGAGTGCAGAGGATGTATCCCCAACTTATACTTATGTAAGCTGATTAAGGCCATTACCAGTATGGAGACAAACAGGCAAGACTAGCCCCGCCTGGAAGATGAGAAATGTAGGTATGTATGATTAGGGACCAGGTTTTTCACAATTCCCATTATTAGAGTAAAGGTGAGGATGACCACAATGTATAACGTTGTCAGACCTAGTGAGTAACGTAATACCACTGTACCCACAGAGGTCACCAACTCACCAGAGATGCAGAAACAAAGGATACGTAATGATCCTGATGCTTCACTGCTCTGTACATCGGAACTTGGTTGTAGCAAAAGAGACCTTCCAAATGATGTACCTCACTAGCTAACATGAAATCACAGCTAGGGGAATGAATCAAGGGAAAGGGCACTTGACACACAGTATACAGGAATTCACCAATCTGGAAAACAAGGAAACATATTAGTCTATACACAAATGAATACCAAATAGACTACCGTGAGACTCAAGACTAACCTGAAAAGAGACTGTAAGAAGCTTCAGAGACTCTTCCTTCTTCTGTCAATGTAGTATTAAGCAGTCCAAACATCGAAAGAAGAACCAATGAGGAAAGGAATGGTTAGTAAGGGACTAGCACCCGTACGGCACGAGGGACGCACTAGTGTCAGGCTGATGCATGTAATCCTCAGGATAACTTCCAAGAAAGTTCAGTGCACGTGGAGATAAGGACAGTAGAGTGGAATGAGTACCCAAGTGATGAGATCCTTGTGTGTGTGTCTAAGGCAGTTAGAGTTTGTAACAATCTGAGGTGTAGTTAGAGCAGGACCACTGAATGTGACGGTTTTATGCCCTTGGATTGGTGCTAGGATAAATATAGTCAAAATGTGAGGATGAAGCAAGTACACAAATGGAAATGATTCAAAGAGCAGACCAGAAATAATCATGTACGAGTCGTAGAGGCAAAAGCAGTCCTTTAAACAAGCTGGCACAACGAGTCGAAACACAAACAAACAGAGCTTCGGACGTAATACAATCAGAAGCGCTGAGCCGCTACCTGACATAGATTAAATAACGTCCGAGGATGCAACATGTCACATGATGACACCCGCCTTCGAGAGTGCGGCACAGCGTCTCTGGATTGGGCACTGTCACCATGGGAACCTTCCTGTGAGCCGCCACAAGGTAAAGAACGGCTTGGCTGCTGTCCTGTGTGCAAACTGCTGATTACCTTGACGCAGAAAGGAATTCAAAGTGTTTCTTACCCTGCTAGGTGTTCCGTGCTAAACAGATATGGAGGCTGGCATGACCGAAGTAGATGCAGTCATGACAATCGTGGCCACAAATTGAGAACAGCAATTCAAGATGTAAATTACTAAGTTTAACTTCTGGTTAAGGAAAATTGATTTATGAGCTAGAGAGAATTACATCAGGAATTATGTTACCTATTAGTGACATGAAAGGCATGCTACCAGCAATTGTAGGGGATAGAGCTGTCGTAATTTGGAAATGAGCAGGACATGCATGTGGAACTGCACAAAACATGACACATGATGGAACACCATTTAATAATTACAGAGTAGATGTATGGCGGTCTCTCAGAGTACAATATCTCGATACATCAGACATGGGTGCGATTATGACTAGTAAAATGGGGTAGGATGAAGACCCTGTTGCTTATATTCAAGATATTCCAGAACGCTGGCGCCTTGAGATGCGTGAACCATCGTATAAAATGGTAGCATTGTTTTACTTTTACCACATTTTAGGTCAGGGACTTCCCAAGCCAGTGCAACAGCAACTGAAGAAACAGGTGGGAATGGAAGCGAAGCCATCGTCAAAAATACAATTGACGATCGTGCATCACTGCCGATTGATGCCGGAGAAGAATAAGAAGAAAGCCGAGAGTAGCATGCAGGAGTAAGCAAAGTTAGTTCAGAAGAAGTTGTCAAAAATAGCCACACAGGGAGCGGTATTAAATGAAATTGGGGTGACACATGAGATGCAATCAGTGCAACAAAACAATGCAGTGTATCACACAGATCATAGTTGTGTTGGGAAGGTGACACAATCTTCCCACTTCCCCAATCACTTTAGAATAAGGCAAAGCATTGGTAATATAAGAGACAGGGGGGAGAGCGGTGCCCTAACAAGCTACTATAAATGTATATCATTGCATTTTTGTAGGCATAGAGCACAAGCGGGAATAGCAGCAAAATTAGATATTAGCAGCCATACTGTGGTAAAAAGCTTAAATGTCACACGGCAGTCAACACCACAGTCCTCGGCTGCAAACATGAGCAAAGTGATAGGTTGTATCTCAGGCATTGATGAGAAAGGCCAGAGTTACACAGACCCATATACCCTACATTTTCCTAAAGTGTTGCCAACCTTCGTGCCCTGGGAAGAATGTGCCTTGCAAGGCCATGGAAGGAGGGCTAGGTGTCTGTGAATGGAGCAATCCAATGAGAAGGAGGGCATGAGAAGAGGATTTCAAAACCCTCAGGGAAGAGGACGATTTAATGGAGGACAACCACAACAATGCTGGAAGTGCGGAAGAATAGGACACATAGCCAGAACATGTTGATGCAGAGGAGTCATGCAGAAAAATTGGCAAGCTACAAGAGGGGGGATGAGCTATGCTCTGCAATATAATACAGAACCACATGAATATTATGTCCAAGATCACATGCAGGTTCGGACATATGCGCTGCAACCACAGCAAATGAAGCAAGTGCCATTGAAAATGCAATCACCACAAGGGCAATCACAGCAAGTACCCATGCGAGCACAACAGGCACAAACGCATCAAGCACATACAATGCAGGCTATGGTGCCACAATGGATATGACTACAGGATTTCAGCATGCACCTCCACCTAAACTAGGGAGTGCGACTGTGGGAGGAGGAAATCCTTTTACAGGTACAGGGATGAATTTATATCCAAAATAGGACAGCCCACAGAGCGACCTGATGTGTTCAGTACTATCAGTGACAACAGACCCCCAAGATGAACCAAGGGTCAAGGTGATGACAGGAGGCAAGACATTTTCATTTCTTGTGGACACTTTAGCAACTTGTTCCTGTGGCCGCAAGGGAAAATACCCAATGTTACGTATTTCAATTAATGTGCAGGGATTCTCTTGGGTGATGAGTTTAGTTCCTTTTACAGACAAATTACCAATTTCTGTAGGAGAACACAATATGTCTATGCCATTATTATAGTCTAGGCAAATGCCAGTTAACTTACTAGGGTGTGACTTAAGGACGGAACTTAGCATGACAATGGGCCTCATTATAACCCTGGCACTCCCATAATGAAGGGGGCTGGTACGGGACCGGCCCCCTTCATCACAGGAGCTCTGATTACGAGCTTCCCTTTGGGGGACCTGGATCAGAAGTCTGGTAAAACCAGACGTCTTTTCCGGGTCCCGCGAGGGGAAGAGGGAGGTAATAACGGGCCATTCGTAATGTGCCCGCTATTACCTCCCTCTCCATTCTCATTGAGCCCTATGGGGGCTCAAATGGGAATGGGAAATGGTTCCTTCAAGGAGGAATTACCGGGTCCTCCAATGTTGGAATGACCCGGTTATTCCTCATTGAAGGAACCCGGTAATGGAGCCCGGTTTGGATGCCTCCAAACTTGTAATGAGGTCCAATATCTTTTACTGATGAAGGAATAGTGCGTTCCACTCCAGGGATACATTATTTCATTTCATTTCATTTCTGATTTATTTCGATAAAATTAATTTACCACGAAAGCCTGCATGTACATGAAGGACACAGGACCTCATTACGACCCAGGCGGTAAGTTACCGCCTGGGTCGTACCTTTACCACCATGGCGTAAACTACGTTTACGCCATGGTGGTTGGCGGACTTACCGCCCCATTCCGAGGTTGGCGGGGCGGTATGTCCCCAATCCCCATTTACCCTTCCCCATTCCCATTTTTGCCCCATAGGGCATAATGGGAGTGGGGAAGGCGTTAATTACGCCACCGTAAATTACGGTGGCGTAATTAACAACAAGGTCCCTTAGCGCCATGGATTTTAACACCTGCTAAAAGCAGGTGTTAAATCCTCCATGGCGCTAAGGGACCTCGGAATCAGGCGGTAAGGGTCGGCGCTGTTTACGCCGCCGTAAACCCCTTACCGCCTGGGTCCTAATGAGGCCCACAGTCAGAACCAACTAACATCAAAAACTAAGGGCCTCATTATGAGAATGGAGGTAGCCATGGAGCTACTAGCTCCATGGCTGCCTCCGTTCCGGACTCCATTACCGGGTTCCTGCAATGGGGACTTACCGAGTTACTCTGACATAGGAGGACCCGGTAAGTCCTCCTTGCAGGAACCCATCCCCATTCCCATTTAAGCCCCAATAGGGCTCAATGGGAATGGGGAGGGAGGTAATAATGGGCAGATTACATCTGGCCCGTTATTGCCTCCCTCTTCCCCTCGCGGGACCCGGAAAGCATGCCTGGTTTTACCAGGCGTGCAATCGGGTCCCGCAATGGGAAGCTCGTAATCGGCGCTCCCGTAATGAAGGGGGCCGGACCCGTTAGGCCCCCTTCATTAGGGGAGCACAAGACTTACAATGAGGCCCCAAGTATTTAGTCTAACAGGTACAGTTATAATACATATTCCAAATGGTGATTAAAAACAGTTGTTCAACACCAGACAAAAGGACAAAAGTGCTCATGTTCATACAGTGCATAATGGTCTCAATTGTAACATGTATCGATCATAAATGTGAATTCCTTAACTGAAGCCCTCAGTCTAGCGGTCATTCTTCAACACATAGATCAGCATAGGCAATCAAACAATAACAGGATGTGATTATGGTTAAGCAACAAGATTGCTCAGTTCCGTTCTCCTATGCCAGCTGCCAGGCCCGTATCAGAAACAAGACCTTGGTAAACGTGGTAAGGGGTACCTTAGCTCCGAAGCAGATTCTAGTGGCCTCAGCAACAGTTGAGATCTGGTTCTGTAGAATAAGAAGCTTTAGAGACATTTTTCTAAGGTCCGTGTACATGGGGCAGCGGAACAAATAAATTTAACTCTGTCTCCCCTCCCCCCTGGGCAAAACGGACAATATGGACTTGTGGTGGTATTCCATTTAGACTTTACAGATGCCAGGGGTAAAATGGCAAAATGTAGCTTAAGAAAAAAAGGGCCTCACTATGGGTTTGGAGGCATTTCAGAGGAAAATTATCTGAAATACCACCAAACGGATTTACAGTTACTACCACTTGGTCAGACGGAATTTCTGCCTGATTACAAGTGCTGGTAAGCGGTGTAAATCCCCACTTATTTTGGGTCTATTGGGCCCAAAGGGGATTTTTATGTGGAATTACAACAGCAGAATTACCGATTTTTTGGCATTGAGTGGCAAGATTTACCCCCAGGGTTTTGCTGGAGGTAAATCTTCAACTCAAAGGCAAAACTCATAATTTCGTGCAGTGGTAAAATTGGAGGTAACTCAGTTACATCCACTTTTAGCATTTACCGCATACTCGTAATGAGGCCCAAAGAGAGCATTGGCTTGGGGCTCATGCGATCAAGATAATCTTCATAGCCCTGTGCCTGTTTGAGGGCCCAATAGGTGCCAAATCGATTTGCCATACTCAATCTGCTATTTCTGAAGTCCTTTCAGACCTAAGGGCATGCTGTACTATAGTTTTTGAATTTGCATCGATAGAGCGCAGAGATCTACAAGGCCAAAAGTTCACTCCTTAAGTGCACTAGCCAGGGAATGGTAGAGCCGCCCTCCTGAACCATGACATTCCACAGGTCTCTGGTATCTAACAAGATTCTCACTTCTCCATAGCCTAATCCAATATAGGAGCAGTTTGGCTCTATATAGTTGTTAAATGGACTGTAGTTCCAACTCCAAAATGTTAGCGCACTAGTTAGGAGACCCAATAGATTTTTGAGAAATGTATTCTCCCCCACAAACAGATGAGTGGCATTACACCACCCCCTGAGCTCTGCACCATAAACAGTGGCTTGCCTGGCCTGGGCCCTGTAGATCTCTAAATCCACACGCACAGCACCACCCCCATATGTATTGGGAAAGTAAGCTATTGAACCAATCGACAATATCAACCCCACTTTTTTGGATTGTTCACCCCAAAAACAGTCTTCATGCACTCTTATACCCAAATAGTCATAGATCTTGACCTGCTCTATTTGTGAACCTTCAAATACCAGATCCAATCTACAGTGCATTTTCCCGCTCGGGCCTCTAAAACCATAGCCTTGCTCTTATCAGTATTTATTATTAGGTCATTTTACATTATAATGAATGTGAGAGTGCCGATATTAGCCTTTAAAGGACAGAAAGCATTACGAGAGGTCCCTTTGGCCCCAGAAGTATTTTTGTATGGAGTGACTGTTTTTTCAGTAAACTATTAAGAATACCTGATGAGTTTTTGTTCAGACCAGAAAGTCCGATGAATGATGAAGAAGGGAAGATTATGAAATGAAATTTTATTTGATTTATGTCGCGCTCATACACAAGTGTTTCAGAGCGCGACTAGGCAAAGGGAGGGGAACAGGGCAGAACAAAAAAAATAATCTTACTAGGCCCAGTGACATTAAGAGCGTGGGAAAGGGAAAGGGGGAACGTGCATGTAAGGGGGGAGATGTGGGAAAGTGTGGAACAGAGGAGATGACAGAATAAATGTTAAATAAGAAAAAATAAATAAATAAAGGCGATAAACAGTGGTGGTGCAGCCAGCAAGTGGAAAGTGCTAGGTTAGTCAGATGGGATATAAGTGCAGATGAAAAGTGGTGGGGACTGTATGGGTACAGATAGCGACCCCAGTGCAACTGGTGGTCTGGAGGCAGTGCAGGAGGGTGGCA
The DNA here is from genome assembly GCF_040938575.1 of Ambystoma mexicanum. Lineage (NCBI taxonomy): Eukaryota > Metazoa > Chordata > Amphibia > Caudata > Ambystomatidae > Ambystoma > Ambystoma mexicanum. The sequence continues at coordinate 1,402,181,658 of NC_090922.1, forward strand.
GGGTGAGCAGGTACCTGGGACCGAAGGACAGATATGGCCCGGTGCACGGTGCCAGGAGAGAGAACAGATCAGCATGTGAGAAGAGGGGAGTTGGAGTTAGAAGCAGCAGTGGTTAGAGAGGAAAGGATGGTTCTTCATGGGACAGATAATGAGGTAAGAGGATAGAGAACAGCGACAGCCCTCAGTGAAGAATGCAGGATAACAGAATTTTTCAGATGAGGAATTGTTTAAGGATGAGTACTCAGACGATGAATTAGTATTGTTCATTAGTCTCACTTATTGGATAAAAAAAAAGAATAGAGAAATACTGCAGAGAATGCTGTCACGATTCCATTGCGGGCCCAGCGTGGTCGGGCTTAAGGGAGAGGGGTATTCCCCCATGATAGAGTGGGGAGGTGGTGGACAGGTTTGGTTGTTGGCCGGCGTAGGTGGCCGCAGTCTGCACCAGCGCGCCGACCAAGAGAGAGGGAATGCCCAGCATGTGCAAAGGAGTGCTGAGCACATGCAAGAAACCAACGCCCCTGGCAGTCTAACGCTGACAGAGTGTGGCCCAAGGCTATAAAGCCATGCCCCGGTCTGCACCCTGTGCTTAGCATTTCTTCTGATCTTTTCAAGAACAGTGTCTCGCTTGCCGCTCCTACTCTCACTGCATCTACCGACAACTTTACATGGATGGGAAGCAGTGGAAACTCCCCCGAGGAAACTCACCTGAAATGAGGATCCATGCCCACGCGTAAAGGCTTTGCCTCTGTGTTCATTTTTGTTTCTTCCAAACAGCACCCGGAGCCCACAGGTGGGGCTGCTCATCTTGGACATTGTTTCTTCATCTCCTGCTCATCTTGGACACTGGTTCTTCATCTCCTGCTCATCTTGGACATTGGTTCTTCGTCTCCTGCTCATCTTGGACATTGGTTCGCTCATCTTGGTTCTTCCTTGTTCCTCCGCCTGTTGCCTTTCCTGCAGTATCCAAGGACCTGAAAAGCAAAGCAGCAGCATGAGAGATCCCATTACATTCTTTGACCACCGCCCTTCCCAGTGCCTAGTGCGCTCACCTGCTCATTGAGTCCAGCTCTGTTCCATCTCGTCACGGTCTCGGCCTTCAGACGCCCAGCTCCTGTGAAGAAGAAAGACAAATACATTGTGAAAGTAAGCTCAGACCAAGTGTACCACGGGAAGTTGCAGACTCGTGTTTAACTTACCTGTTCACTGTTGTATTGAGTGTTGCAGCCGGCCTGGACCACGCACCCTAAGTGAAGTAACTGTAGGACGATACGGACCAGAGGGATGCGACCGTAGTCGCAAACATTACGGTGAGCAGTGCTTGCTTTGCGTCAGCCAGCCAACCCAGGGTCTGGAGGGGAGTGGCAGCAGGTAAGGTACTGTGCTTTTACTTACCATGTACTTACCTTTAGGTCACCCTGACCTCCAGAACGATGCAGCCCCAAAGTACCAAAACCAACCAGGTCCCTCCCAACCTGACGGTCCCCTGGGAGTTAATCCCCAGTTGACCAGTGGGGGAAGGAGTGGCTGGAGCGAGCGTCAGGGTGAAGGCAGCCAGCGAAGGGGCTACGCATCGGTACAGACCAGACCGGGCACTCCTGCAGAGCACCAGAGGTAAGCGTGACAAAGGTGTTGGTAAAAAAGACACCATTATTTTTCCAGGAAGATTTAGAAAAAGTGCCAAAGATTTTTTGGGCCACAAATCCATATGATGTGGGTCTATGAAAAGGAGTAAGAGCAGTAGTTAAAATCAATAAAATCAAGCTAAAACCGGGAGCACATTTGCCAGGTGCAAAGCAATACCCCTTGTTCAGAGAGGCGGATAAAGGTATATTCAAGACCAATTCCGCTTTGATGAAGCAAGGAATATTGGTACAATCCAATTTTCCATGTAACACAGATATGTACACAGTGAAAAAATCAACGGGGGGGGTTGTGGAGATCTATTCAGGACCGTTGCCCTCTAAACAATATAGTCAAAGCTGAGTTTCCTTTAGTTCCAAATCCTGCAACAATATTGTGCAATGTCGCATCTGAGGACAAATATTTTACAGTCATAGATCTAAAGAATGCATTATGTTCTCTTCCCCTACATGAAGACTCACAGGATTTGACTTCCTTTTCATATAGAATGATCCACCTGAAACATAGTTCATTACTCCAGGGGTACTGTGAGTTCCCCTCAATCTTTAATAGGGTTATCCATATGGACGTATCAATTTTCAGCTCAAAAATGCAATAATTCACTCTGTGGATGACATTTTGTTGTTCGGTGAGACAGAAGAAAGATGTAGGGAATATACAGTTAAGCTTATGACTGTCCTCTCAGAGAAAGGATATAAAGTGGACAAAGTGAATCTACAATACTGTCGAGAAGAGTTTTTGTATATAGGACAGTTAATTTCTCATGAGGGGAGGAAAGTGACGCCTGAAAGAGCAGAAGAACTTATGAAGGCCTCAGAACCTAAAACAGTGAGGAAAATGCAACAATTTGTAGGCATAGGTCATTTTAGCAGGGCCTGGGTTTTCGATTACAGTACCTATATTGGACCACTATGGTATTTTTAACTTGCCTATACACAAGTGTTGCACTGCCAAGAGGGGGTGTGTGTGTGAGGTTTTGCGTTCTGATAATGGACCGCATTTTGTAAATGAGTTGTTTGAACAAATAGTTCTATTAGGCATTAAGCATAAGGTTTCCTTCGCTTATCACCCACAGGTGAATGGTGTTTGTGAATGATTAAACAGATTATTGAAGGAATCGATTGCAAAGATAAAGATAACTTTGAAGAAGGGATGGCTACATTGCCTATCCATGGCCTTATGCGCTTTAGGGAACCAGCCTGGCTCAGATCACCATCTAACTGCTCATCAGTTGGTGACTGGACGCTGCATGCAAATCCTGCTTGCTTCTCCAGTAGGTTAAAAACTGATGCCCATCGTGTCACGAACACATTAGTTGATGAGGTGCATGATTACTTAACAAGAATGACTGGAAGTGTTTCTTTCATGTGTCAACATCTCAAGAATTGAAGGAAGGGGTCAAAGAGAAGCGACAAAGACAACCAAACCCATTGAAGCAGAGGATTTATTAAAACAATCAATGTTATACCCAGGAGACCAGGTGCTTGTAGGACGGTTTGTACGCACTTGAAGCACTCCCCGCTTTGAAGGTCCATACAAGCTGGAAGAAGTCACACCCACAGCAGCCAAGCTAAAAGGGCGAAGAGCCTGGCTTCATATCCATGACATGAAGCCATATAAAGGTGAAACCCTGATCCCTCCTGCAACTACCCACAGTGAACCATGAGAAGATGTTCTTATTTTATTTATTTATTTGTATTGGTTAAACATAACGTTTACAAAACGATACAATGTAGAAAAAGAATTTCAGAAAAAACACAAGCTCAAATATAAAAACATACATTTAACAACAGAGCATAAAAATATATAAAAATCAGAATAAACAAACAGAGAAGACATACCTAACAATAACAAGTATAAACTCAGTTTGTGCATCCCACTGCTACTGCAACATTATAGCCGAACATTACATAGCATAAGTTAACCCCCCATGCCAATCTGTTCTCGCTCTAGGTAAAACATCGTCCAGTATGTCCGGACACATTACTCTGTAGTTGTTTGATAGATAATTTACATTTAGCTTTCAGAAACCTATCAACGGCAATCTGTAGCAATGTATTCTTTCCATGCAACATTTCCAAACATAAGCTATCAAGGTCTACATAATCAAGATTGTTCACACATTTTTGGAAGTATTCTATTCGATCCCTTCTTAATGACTTACAATCGATTAAAAGATGTTGCAGTGATTCTATCAGCCCCAGGATACCACAAAACCGACACAATGTAGGGTGATCTTTCCCCTTTTCTCTCAAGTCTAGGATCTCTCTGGTCAGCATTACATTCAGGGGCCGATTCATGGAACAAACGTGCGCCGAAAATCTACGCCCAAGCAGGCGCAAGCAGGCGCAAGCGGAAAAAAAGAGGCACACGCGCACGCGTGCGATTCATGGAAGTCCCTGCGCGTGTCTTCCTCGGGATGTGCGCCAAACCCGTGCATGGCGCACACGTCACTGCAACATCCCGAAAGACGTGCGCGACGCGCACAGTGAAAGCGCACAACCTCTGCGCATACACTAGAAAGTGGGCGGAATACGGGGCGTAACGCGCGGAATGGGGAACAACTCGCAAAAACAAGGGCGTAACTGGGGATGTACTGCAGGGAAGCAGATGGAACGCCCACACGCACCCGAACCACACGTATTCATGGAATCGAATAGGGCAAAGCCACGCACAGCGAAAGACACGCACAAGCCCAAACACGTCCGCCACACGAAGGCAGGCGGTAGCGTCCCTGCGCATTACAAAAGTGGCAACATACAGCAATAGTGCCTGTGCGAGCGGGGCACGTGTATTTCGGGGTTGCGCGGGAAGTTACACACGCGATTGAGCGTGGTACGTGTATTCCGGGGGTGCGCATGAAGTTTCTCACGCGATCGGGCCTGGGGGAGCGGGCTACGTGTATTTCAGGGGTTCGCGTGAAGTTTCTCGCACGATCGGGCCTGGGGGAGCGTGCTATGTGTATTTCAGGGGTTCGCGTGAACTTTCTCACGCGATCGGGCCTGGGGGAGCGGGCTACGTGTATTTCAGGGGTTCGCGTGAAGTTTCTCACGCGATCGGGCCTGGGGGAGCGGGCTACGTGTATTTCAGGGGTTCGCGTGAACTTTTTCACGCGATCGGGCCTGGGGGAGCGGGCTACGTGTATTTCAGGGGTTCGCGTGAACTTTCTCACGCGATCGGGCCTGGGGGAGCGGGCTACGTGTATTTCAGGGGTTCGCGTGAACTTTCTCACGCGATCGGGCCTGGGGGAGCGGGCTACGTGTATTTCAGGGGTTCGCGTGAAGATTCTCACGCGATCGGGCCTGGGGGAGCGGGCTACGTGTATTTCAGGGGTTCGCGTGAAGTTTCTCACGCGATCGGGCCTGGGGGAGCGGGCCACGTGTATTTCAGGGGTTCGCGTGAACTTTCTCACGCGATCGGGCCTGGGGGAGCGGGCTACGTGTATTTCAGGGGTTCGCGTGAACTTTCTCACGAGATCGGGCCTGGGGGAGCGGGGTACCACTCACCGTCTGCCTTGCGTGTAGAAGAACGCGTAGCCAACACCCGCTGTGAAGTAATAGCGTGTGAACCCCAACGGATGGAAAACACACGCACCGCACGAAAAGCACGTACAGAACATAAAGGCACGCGGGATCTCCAAGCCCTGCCAGGGCAACGCCCGTGCACAAAACGTCACAGACGCGCTTACGCTGTAAGGGCCTTTGGTCCAATGAAATCGCATACGTGTGCTGACGCGCTTACGCGCTAAGGGCCTTTCCTCGATTTTCACGCTGACGTGCAGGATTTTCACGTGCCAAATCACTCCGTATCAAGCTGGCCACGCGAAAACACACGGAAGACCACGCTCCTGCCCAGAAGGCCGAATTACTGCCCCCCAGTGCCCCGAGCAGCCTCCCACGTGCCATCTGCTGCTGCCTGCCTGCCTGCTGCCACCGTGCCCTGCCATTTGGTGCCAGCACATCAGCCATCTGCAGGGGTCCAGTTGCTGTGTCCACCCCTGCTGGTACAGAAGACTCCCGACTCGAATAACATCGCTCCACAGCCCAGCCCCAGGACCCAGTTGCCCACCCACTCCTGCCCCTGGGGTTGCCATGTCGGGCACATCCACATCTGACCCCAGTGGCAACCCCCGGCCAGAGGGGCAGAGGGGCACCAGCTTCACTGCCACCGAAGTTGGTGTCCTGGTGGAGCAAGTCCTGGGGCAGCATGATGCCCTCTTTGGATCGTCCCGCGCCAACAGGGAAGGACGGGAGAGGATCTGGGCCGACTGTGTGGTTGCCATCAACGCGGAGGGGGTGGCAACCCGCACCATCCAGAAGGTCAAGAAGCGCTGGGAGGACTTGAGGTCCAGGACCCTCATGAAGGCCCGGCGCCTCGTGGAGGGGGGCCGGGGCCGCATGAGTTCCATCCAGTTGAGGGTCCTGGAACGCGCACACCCAGCGCTCCACGCCCAGGTCCTTGAGAGGGAGACCCGTCTGGAGTTGAGCGGTAAGTGGCCAAGCATTGCTGTGTGAGACAGGGCATGTTGCAGTGTGCTGGTTGTCTGATACTTGCCTGCATGTGTGACATAGGCCATGTACGCATGTATGTGTGCAGGGACATCATGGGAATGCATGTGCGACCTGTAATGTGTGAACCGCACGGTTGTTGCATGTGTTTGAATGCGACATAGGGGGCCCTGTGCAGATTGCACACATGAGAGCATGGCAGTCTCTGTTCCTGGACATGGGTGGGGGCGAGGGATGGGTGCTGATGCCAGATACATATGTGGTATGCATGTCTGTGTGCCTGACCTGCGTGTCTGTGACTTGTGAGTGCCATGGATGCATGACACATGTCTGTGACAATGTACAGATTCACTGATGCAGCCTAGTCATCCTTGTATGCACTGTGATTGGGGTGTACGGGGCCAGATGGATGTGACTGAGGTGAAGTGTGTGCATGTGATAGGCATGACCCATGATGCATGTGAGTCCCATTACATTGTATGATTCGAGAGTCCATGGACATGCATTGTAATGTCCATGGCACGCACCATGACTGTCACTGTGTGTGTTTTGCCTGGACTGACACATGTGTTGTGGTGTGACATGATGGAAGTGTACTTTGACAGTGGCACTCATCTGCTATTGCTTCCTGTCTAGGGGACCATTGTACAGTACCCTGATGCTTGTGTTCTATGTCTCCCTCTACGCAGCGGCTAGTGAAGGAGAGGGCGGAGACGGCGCTGTGGAGCAAGGCGGCGGGGATGCCCCCACGGCTGCAGCGGAAGGGGTGGGTGAGCCCCCACATGGGCCTGCTACGGCGGTAGACGGCGAGGAGCCATCCAGGTTGGTGGTTTCCACAGAGGAGGAGGAGGCCGCCACTGAGGCGCACATGGGGCCTGGTGGGGGCATCCCTGCTGGTGCAAGTGGTGCAGTCCAGGGGCAGGGGCAGGAGGCAGCACAGGTCACCGTGGAGGGGCCTGTGCATGTCGCTGTCCCTGAACCTGTGGGTGCACCACCTTGCACCAGCAGGGATGCCCCGTCCCAGGCCCGTCCGCAGGTAGAGGGGATGTCCATGTCATCTGACTCCCCTCCACCTGCGGACGAGGGGACCCCTGGCCGTGTGGAGAAGGTCCTGATTGGGGTCGCGATGCGCACGGCTGTGATTCGTGATGCCGTGCGTGCTTCCCAGGAGGAGCACGCACGTCATCACGAAGAGCACCGTGCCGACGTGGCCCAATTGGGATCGGCCATGTTCGGAGGTTTCCTGCATGTGTCGGCCAATCTGGCGGCCCTACCCTCCTCTGTGGAGACAATACGCCAGTCGTTCTCCTTGCCGTCTTCCGGCCCAGGTGCCACCAGGGCCCCCTGTGGACCTGCCCTGACCAATGCAGCCAGCTCGGTGGGGATCCCATCCCTGCCACAGTCGGGAGTCAGAGGTCCAGCAGGGGTGGACAACACAGCAACTGGACCCCAGCAGATGGAGGATGTGACGGCATCATCGGGCAGGGCACGTGCACGACGGCGTCGGTGGTTTCCATCATCCTGGATGCCGTCGTGCTGGCAGAGGCAGTGGCGTCGGAGGCAGCAGCAGGCTCGACGTGGGAGGCATCATGGCTCGGGGCCATCAAGATCAGAGGGGCAGGCATCGGCCGGAGGGCAGGAGAACCCTGGGATGGTAGTGTCTTCCGTGTGGGAGCAGTTGGTCCAGCGGATAGGTGCGGAGCGGCAGCGGGCGGAAGAGGAGCGGCTCACCATGGTCAGGGCGGAGTTCTCCATGCGTCGGGCGTTGAGGCGGGCTGAGTGCCTCGAGGAAGCTCGCAGGGAGTTTGAGGTGAACATGGGGTTATCCCTGCGAGACCTCGGGGCCAGGACAGAGTCCCGCCTCCAGGACATCGACATGGAGTTCGATGATGCCCTGGCCGGCAACATCACAGAGTGAGCCGCAGGACTTGCCCGCTGCCATTGTATATAGTTATATAGTTAGTGGTAGGTTTCCTTTAAATTATTTTTTTTTTATTTGTTTGCGATTGGACAATGCGCCACTTTTTTGTATATAGTTCAGTTTTTAGTTAGTTGACATAGTTAGGTTTCATTTGGTTGGGCTCATGGACCCGGGATTGTCTTGTAAATAGTTCTTCTATGGATTTTTGGATTTTTTGGATTTTTTTCATGGACATTCATCTTCTTTTTGTTGTTTTGCTTTGTGGTTTTTCTAATTTCATTTCCATTCTAGTTGATTTTCAATACATTTTTATTTTCATCCTTCAATGTGTCGTATCATCTCATTACTTTCATGCATGTCATGTTGGGTGTTTTAACATTCACTTGCAGCCATTGTGTGTGACAGACATGTGTTCATTTGCATTATTTACATTGGGTGTGTAACATGTAATTGCCTTTGATATGTGGGTGGATGTGATAGTTGGTTGGGCCTTTTGGCAGGGGAGGATGGCCATTACGGACATGATTGGGGATTGTTGGGACCCAGGTGCAGGGGGGCATGGATGGGACATGGGCGAGGGCCTGGTGGAGGGTGCCCCGAATGCTGGGGGGTGGGGGTGGTGGGGGACATGAGTTGGACATGGGTGGGGGCCTGCTGGCAGGTGCCCCACAGTGCTGGGGGGTGGGGGTGGTGGGGGACATGAGTTGGACATGGGTGGGGGCCTGCTGGCAGGTGCCCCACAGTGCTGGGGGGTGGGGGGGGTGGGGGACATGAAGTGGACATGGGTGGGGGCCTGCTGGCAGGTGCCCCACAGTGCTGGGGGGTGGGGGTGGTGGGGGACATGAGTTGGACATGGGTGGGGGCCTGCTGGCAGGTGCCCCACAGTGCTGGGGGGTGGGGGTGGTGGGGGACATGAGTTGGACATGGGTGGGGGCCTGCTGGCAGGTGCCCCACAGTGCTGGGGGGTGGGGGTGGTGGGGGACATGAGTTGGACATGGGTGGGGGCCTGCTGGCAGGTGCCCCACAGTGCTGGGGGGTGGGGGTGGTGGGGGACATGAGTTGGTGTTCATTAGTTCAAGGAGACATGTGCCTTTGCTGGGGGGCATGCCCATGTTGGGTGGGCTGCCTGCGGGACATGACCAGGGATGCAGGGTAGTCCCCTGTGGTGTGGGCTGCCTGCAGGGGCCGTGGAGGGTGTACAGGGAACACCTGGGAGGACCCACACTGTCAAATCACATGTAGGACTCCCCGGCACCCCTGAAATACACGTACCCTGCTGAAATTACGTGTAAAACTTCCCGCGCACCCCTGAAATACACGTACCCTGCTGAAATCGCGTGTAAAACTTCCCGCACACCCCTGAAATACACGTACCCTGCTGAAATCGCGTGTAAAACTTCCCGCACACCCCTGAAATACACGCGCCCAGACTATTCGCGTGTGGAACTTCCCGCGCACCCCTGCAATACACGCGCCCAGGCTATTCGCGTGTGGAACTTCCCGCGCACCCCTGAAATACACGCGCCCAGGCTATTCGCGTGTGGAACTTCCCGCGCACCCCTGAAATACACGCGCCCAGGCTATTCGCGTGTGGAACTTCCCGCGCACCCCTGAAATACACGCGCCCAGGCTATTCGCGTGTGGAACTTCCCGCGCACCCCTGAAATACACGCGCCCAGGCTATTCGCGTGTGGAACTTCCCGCGCACCCCTGAAATACACGCGCCCAGGCTATTCGCGTGTGGAACTTCCCGCGCACCCCTGAAATACACGCGCCCAGGCTATTCGTGTGTGGAACTTCCCGCGCACCCCTGAAATACACGTACCGTGCTGGAATCGCGTGTGTTACTTCCCCTGCACCCTGAAATACACGTACCCTGCTGATATCGCGTGTGGAACTTCACGCGCACCCCGAAATACACGTACCCTGATGGAATCGCGTGTGGAACTTCCCGCGCACCCCTGAAATACGCGTACCCTGCTCGCACGGGGCCAATCGCGTGAGGTACTTCCCGCGCACCCCAGTGATACACGTAGCACGCTTGCTGTGCTGGTACAGGGTTAGCGCAGCCCTTTGCGCTGGATTGGGTATGTTGATGGCTTTTCCCTGCGCGGGAGGCGTTCTTGGGGGCATAACTGGCGCTGCTGCAGGGTCGCTGCGCCACTGTGCGCCACGGCTGGTTTTGGTGGCTGGAATCCATGAATACGCTGTGCGCGGAAATGGGTTTTGGCGCACGCGGCTGGCGCAGGGATTCGCACGCGCACACTGTGCGCCAGCCGCGTGCGCCACTTGTGCGCTGAATTCTATGAATTACCCCCTAAATCTGAAGCGCATAAAGTCGGTTCTCATGGGTTTATCTGGAAATATGGTCAAATATGGCTCCATGCTACCACCTTGCTTACAATTGGACACCAGCTGTTTATATCATTTTGTTGCAAGAATTATATCTCTAGTATTATTCCAGTCCAATTGCTCTGAGAGTTTTTTTACTTTATTTGGATTAAAGTTGAGTAGCTCGAGTTGCCCCCGAATCATTCAGGAAGGGCAAGCACTCCGTTGTTAATTCCTTTAATTAACTAGATGTACAATTTCTAATACGTATACCCCTGTCCAACAAATCATAGAATATCTTTTGGACTGGTTATCAATTTCCTAAAGAGACATAACCTTCCCCACTTGATCATAATTCTCATGGAATGTAATCCTAACTCATACCGTAATGTTGCCAAGGGTACACACTTTGGTAGACATTTGAAAACATGCACACTTTATCTTTATCTAGTTTGTCAATGGTCCACCTAGGAAAAAGTTCCAGGTTGCGTCAAAACTGAGGGATTACTTTGCATTTATAGTACAGCAATGTGGATAGAAAGGAACATTTCCCAAATTTAGTATTGTTTTTTTTAGCTGCGCTATTTGGGAGATCCTATAATGTGCCTTCCTTTTACAACCAAATATTGGGTACCCTAAGTAACGCAAGTGAGGTCTAACTACCAGTTTTTCATGATTCAAGAACCACGCTGTGTTAGACCTGCCAGTTCTACAATGAAGACAGAGTTTTACTGTTTTTTTTGCGTTAATTAGGAGACAATTGGTCACCATGCAATCTCTGAATACAGTCAGCAAGCGCTGAAGGCCTCGAGGGGTATGATCGAATAACATAAAATCATCAGAATTTGTGGTCCAACAAATCTTGGATCCCTCCACTGTTGGTGGAACAAAAGCAGCCGCCTCCAACACTCCACTGGCATCCGATACATATCGATTGAAAATTGTTGGTGTGAAAACGCAACCCTGTCTCAGGCCGTTAAGGGCGTTGATGGGTAGGGACAGGTTTCCAGTGCTACTAAGACGCACCTGTAGTTTAGAACCTTCATGCAGATGATACAAAATGGAGAGCAGAGATGATGGTAAACCAATTTTCTGTCATTTTCCCCACAGTACACTCCTATCAACCATATTGAACGCTATGGTAAGGTCAATCGATGCTACATATACCGGAACACTGTTGGCCTTCCATGCTTTGTCTTGCAGCATATTCAATAGAAGACCCCTGCATCAGTTCCTACATGCTTCCGAAAGCCAAATTGAAACCTGGATAGGATGTTGTTTGTCTGCGCCCACTCTTGGATATGCTTCAGGACAAGACCTGAAAATATTTTCGAGTCTGCGTCCAAGAGTGCGATTGGCCTAAAATTGGCCGGACAGGACTGGTGACCTTTCTTAAACACAACTATGTAGGAAATGTGAAATGTTGCTGGGATGACCCGTACCCTAACAATGTCTGTGTGGAGCACAAATTTTAGACAACATATTTATATTGCCTTTGAAGATGATATTTGCCAGACCATTAGGCCAGACTGTCCTAGAAGGTGAGGCCTTCCGTAGCAAGGTTTTAATGTCCTCATGTACAATTAGAAAATTCAATGGGGAGTTTATAACGGAAGCTGGCAATAGATAGTCAATTTTTGAGGGAGCGTTTATGACACCAAAGTGGCCTTCCCACTGTGTCTCCGAAATAGCACAAGATTGTAGTTTAACCTGGGTCATCATCCTGTTGTTTATTAAAGCCCAGAAGGATCTAGCAGTCCGGTCCCCTAGAGCAGTAAGCATTGCTTCACCATCAGCTTAATATAATTTTGCTCGATGTGCCTTTATTTTGTTCTTCCATTTATTCCTGATCTTTTTTTTCAGTGCCTCTTTCTCTAGTAAAGGGAGGCGTTCTTTATGAAGGCCCCTCAGCTCCCTACGTCTGTTATTTGTTAATAGTCTCACCACTGGGTCGTTGGTGTGTGAATGCTTTATGTTCTTATGGTTAGAACCCAAAAGCTATGCAGCATTCCTAATGGTAATTTGTGCGTAATGACAAAAGGTGTCAGTAGTATAGAGTGTGAGCTTTTTCCCTATGTTCGAATGTGTAAAATCAGACAAAAAGCCTGCATCAGTTTTGAGTATGTTATCCTTGTACCATACTATACGAGTCTTAGCAGGGTTAAACAAGTAAGAAGAGGTACACATCCCATATTTCGGAGTCTCCCACCCTTCCAAATTGTAGCTCCAGAATGTTATGATCACTACAAGAAGTTCTCATTAAACGTAATGACGTTGCTAGATTAAAAAAAGGTGACGTGAGGTAGAGATATTCCATTCTTATGGAGAATTTACCATTAAACCAGGTTGTGGGATTTGTCATATCACACAGTTAATATTCAGTGTTATGAAGACCCCATACTTCAAAAAAGGTACTCAACATTTGCCCCTGATGAGATTTGGGGATACAGCCCCAATCTTATATGGTGGTCTTATTTTAGAGACAAGTTGTTATACCCAGATCTATTCCTGTAAACTGCCCTACGTCCTCAAGCCCAGGTATTTCTACATTGAAATCGCCAGCTATGACAATCGAAAGGTCAGGGCACATTTCATAACTTTCTTCAAATATACTACCTAGAAATTCCAGGGAATCTGTCAAGTTGTTTTTTACATTCTAATATATATTTATCACCACATAATTTCCGGAACCCAAGCAATTTGTTAGCTGCAGCAATACTGCTAAACACCATTTGGCAATTGGAAAGATCTTCTTGACTATTGGTCCCCCACCCACTCGGAATGCAATAGTTAGACCCCCAGAACGTCTACCGAGTTGACCCTTTATAGCTAATTCAGTGTATACTATGAAACCATCTGGGACATACAGGATTGTGAACTATGTCTCCTGCAGACAAATAATAGAACAGCGTTATAGAAGAAGACACATTTCCGGGGAGTTTTTTAAGAACCGATGTCCCCTAGTGTTCCAAGACATCAAGGCATAATTACCATCCACAGCCATTGCAGATTAATTTATTCAACAAATTGTTGCCCGTAAAAATACATTTGCATGGTGAAGGTGCTGCAATGAAAACAGCTCCCCTGTTCTCCTGGCTGGCCAATCTACAGCAGCACTATTGTAAGTTTGATTTGTTGAAGGTGTACTGGGCTATGGCACCACACACATCTTGCTTGTTAGTTTAAATATTTTCCAAGTAAATAGAAGAATAGGATGCTGGGTATCTACTTGCTAATATTAGCAATATGTGAACTGTGCATTTGACTATACCCTTCTTAATGCACATACATTATCTTTACAAGTTATTAAATACACATAAATACTAAACAAAAGTGAGCATTCTTAATGTGTTTCTATTTGAGTATAAAAGCCACTACAATGCAAGTGGTTTACTGAAACTGTACCGAAGATACTGATAGCATCAAATGTTAATCAAAAGCGCAACAAATGGGTAAAATTCATAATATATATATATTCACACAGAAGGTGGACCCAAAACAATATTGCTGTCCAATGGTAAGTCTGCCTGGTTCTAAGGGGTAGTAGTGTCTCTAGCACTATAGTGACCAACTTCCAGGGGTTCCTTCTTGGACAGGAATAAGGTCTGAAAACCTGCCATAGCTTGAGGTGGGCATTCAGACCACCCTTGAGGGTTATGGCCATGCTGCGGTATGAAGTGTATGATGTTGGTCATGACCAAGCACTGTTGTCCTTTTTAATAAGGAAACTTCTTTACTTGTTTTCACTTGAATTGGGAACGTTGTTTTGGGTATTTTGGTGGTACTCAGCCCTGCAGCTGTGCCTTCTGTTTAGCGAGCATTTTGTTATTGCTCATCCTTTTGAGGGCTACTACAAACTGGATGATTATAGGGGGGCGGAGCAGGGGCAGTGGTGGCTTACGGGAATGCAACTGTTAGGCTTAAATCTCCTTCTTACTTGACTTTAGCATATGCAATACATGCTAGCCAATGTTTCCACTGTTCTGCGCCCCACATGAGTCCCCCAACCCCATTACATCAAGTTGGCAACTACATGCAAATGCGGTCATATAACCGACGGTGATGTCACTTCCTATATTTGGGCAGCCCCCAGGAAATTCATAAATCGCCTCCCCTGGTGATGCGTAGTGCATAGAGAGTGTGTATATAAGCTCTGGTGTTAGAATGAACCTCCCCGGCCTTCCAATATGCCGTGCTCTAAGGTGCCCACTCTCCTCCTTGCTCTCTTCCTTGGACCACAGTTCAGCCTCTTGAACTGTTCCTTCGGCTCGCCAGAACCCGCTTTCTCCGGGGAGGTTGTCATACCATCAACATGCTCTTACCTAAGGGTAGCAGTGCTTTCCAGGTGATTAATCTCCAGAGTTCCCTATAGGGCAGTCCACTCCTGAAATCTCCAGAGTTCCCTATAGGCCAGTCCATCCCTGAAATCTCCAGAGTTCCCTATTAGGCAGTCCACCCCTGAAATCTCCAGTTTCCCTATAGGCCAGTCCACCCCTGAAATCTCCAGAGTTCCCTGTAGGCCAGTCCACACCTGAAATCTCCAGAGTTCCCTCTAGGCCAGTCCATCCCTGAAATCACCAGAGTTCCCTATAGGCCTTTCCACCCCTGAAATCTGCAGAGTTCCCTATAGGCCAGTCCACCCCTGAAATCTCCAAAGGTCCCTATAGGCCAGTCCCCCGCTGGTGCTGAGGATGGTATCCTGATCTTTTGCTGTAGCTCTGTGTGGATCTTGTGTTTTGTCTGTGGGATGCCGACACTCTGATGCCCCATTCCTACATGAGAGCCTTCAGCAAAAATGATGGCACCGTGCCTTGCAGTTGATAGTCAATGACTGCGTGGGAGAATGAGTTTTCTGCAAACATGAATAAGGGCAAAGAATGCCAAACAAAATAACCAAACTCCTTAAGATACTCAAGCCTTACAACGGGGGCAAGGGAGTGGGGGGTTGCACCTGTGTTGCAGCAGGACAGTTGAGAGGGGCACAAGCAGTGCTTTAAATGGAAACTGAGTAGTGCAGGTACTCACTATCCCAGAGTACCTGCTTACTATTGACAAGTGCTGGTACTCCTCTATTAAAGGTAGTGGCTTCCTGATGAGAAGTGCCGGTACTATGACCTACAAATAAAAGAAGTGCGGGTTCTCAGGACCTGCAGTTATCTGCCCATTTAAAGCACTGGGCAGAAGCAATGAGCCCCTTTCTTCAATATCACGACCAGCCATACCCCCCACTGCACCCACCTCCCCTGCACACACATCCACCTCGAACAGACATGCAGATAAACATACCGACTTTAGAACAGATGACATGTAGCCACGTCACGTAGGGACAATGTCCCATAGCCCCGTACTTTCCAAAGGGCCCGCTGCTAGTTGATAATGTACGGGTGACTGAATGCGTGCCAAAATGGCCCATTCCATTCACGAGGTACTGCTCCAGGTCTGGGTCTTTCTTTCCCTTCTGCAACTTGTTTTTCTAGATTTCGCGTATATCCCGGCATGCAATGCTCACATGACAAGAAAGAGCCATGGCTGAACCAGCACCATCCCAAATGGGATGGGTCATGATGTTGGTGCGTGCCACCGGCCTATGCTGATCAGGTGACTACATGCGTCTGAGACACAACTTGTCAAGTCCCAGGTCATCAATTATCCCACTAATGCATGCTGGGAGTTGTCTTCGTTCAACTTAGTGTTTTTAAGTGTCTCTTAGCAATCACGTGTTAAAAGAAAACGTCAAGGATAGAAACGAGGTGTCCCAAAGAAATAAGAGCCATCTGGTCCCCCTATTATGGGGGTCCGCTTTACAAACAAGTATAAAACCAAACCCTTCTGCCCAGGGGCCGTAATTCTGTAAATAAACAGAGCGTTTGGCATTAAGGGGCCAAACGCCCTGTAAGCCTGGGATTGTCCCGTTAGAAATAAGCCCCTCTAATGAATTCCTCATTGAGCCCGAGAACAGAAACGACGCCTTGTTAGCGCCTGATCCTTCTAATTAACCCCTTCTAAACCTGCTCCGTCCTCGCCGGGAGGGAGCCGCCCTGTTTGGGCATCCTGCTGAGCCTCCTGAATGGCCTCTTGCGAGCCCTTTGTGTGGGGCGGGGGGGATTGATGAGCGAGGACTGTGGGGGAGCCGTCCCGAGTCTATCCCCTGCCAGATGAAGGTCCGCGGATCGCATTCTGTCTCCCCGAGGCTACAATTTCCCAAGGACAGAGGCGCGCGCGCCCATCCCTCGACAGCTCCTTCTTCTGCCATAAATACAATCCACTTGCCGCCTCGTCTGCATGCAGGCCGGCCAGCCCATTAACCGGATAGAGGGGGGCAGCGAGGCATTATTGGAGGTACAAGACCCGACAAAGACAATCCTTTTCTTTCCATGGATAAACATTATTATAAGTGAAGTGTAGATTTAGGGACTCGTTTTCATTTGGCGGTTTTAAACTGAAAACGGAAATATTGTTACCACATGCAGTGTGCACGTGGCAACGGGAAAGAACTGCATGATGTGGTGTCGTGCGGACTATTCAGTCACTTCCGGTTTTGGAGTGCCATAGGAATCCACGGGCCAGCGGTAAAAAAACTCATGTGGTAATGGTTTTGTACAGTGGAAATATTCTCCACGAAAAACCAGGCGGTTTTAAGAGAATTGTGTCTTAAAACTCTGAATTTAGCCAGTGATAGAAGTGTTACAGAAAAGTAGTGGAACTGTGACTCTGGCAGGACACAGTGTAGGAAGGAAGGGAGCAACGTGCAACACATTTGTCAAGGGTTGCAGTCATGCTAGTGAACAGCCAAGTGAGTTGAAATAGATTTCAGTTTAGATGTCACCAGTGGTGTCCCTAGGGGAGGCAATGGGGAGCCTTAGGCCCCCATCTGAAATCTTGACCCTACCCCCTTACCCAAGGCAAGCAGTGACCATGTTGTCTGTTTGTGGTGTTATTTGTGACACTCATTAAGGCAAATGTCTGCATATCACACAGCAAATACTCTCCTTGTGTCTCAAAGCTAGCAGTGATCTTGGTATGCATTCTGGCATTGGTATGAAAATGAGCATGAGCCACTCCTCAGGTGTTCTTGCCCTGCTTTTGGCTTACTGCACAAAAACCCAGACTCATTTAAAAGTGGAAAAGGTCGCTTTAATGTGACAGGCCAAAGCTTACAATCATAACGCATAACTGGCTCCATGGCCTAACAAACTAAATGGCTATTTAAACAATCAATTAAAATAACTTAAACATTTCCCATTTTCCCCCAACAATTAAATAATTAAATAACCCATTTCCTCCCTAATGATCCCTTGGATCCTACCGAATCCTTGCCCCTTTTCCAGGCGTCCCGCTTTTTCCCCAGGGGCCATGCCCCTCCAGGCTCAATACCTGATCCACCGGGGTGACCTGCTTGTGCAAGCAGCGCCACCCCCTCCTTTCCCGTGTCATTCCCCCATTGTGCTTCCCCCCCCCCACATCAAAAGGGGCCATGCCCCCGGCACCCCGTACCTTTTTGACCCCTTGAACTCCCCTCTACACCAAACTCCTCTTACCTGAGACCTGCAGCCAGCCTGACCTGCCACATCAGCAACAATATTACATATAACTTTCCCGATGCCCTGTCCTGTCACACCAAGCCACCAACCCTACCCTCTTAACCGACCCCCAAACCATAAACCCCCCCCTCTTCCTCATCATCCCCTGCCCCAAGACCCCCCCATTAAAAATAAATTCCTTAAACAAAAAGAAGGGGAGGGAGGGCGGGACAATCGACAAGTCCTAAACGTCGCCTGTCTCCCGAACCTTCCCTGAGCCCTTAAGTACCCCGGGAAACAGGCGCTCTACCCCCCGTGGCCACTCGCTGGCCGAGTGCAGCGCCAAAATACTCCCCGGGGGGAAACGCTTCGCGTTCCCCCCGGGGCCCCCCTTCTGCACAGTGACCTCCATAGTGTGCAGAGCAGCTTGCAGCCCCTCCCATCAGAATGTAGCACATGAAACTGTTAATGATGGGTCATTAGTCACCGAATGGTTTGTATCTGCATTCTGATGGGAAGGGAGGTGCAGGTGGGTGTGGGTAGTTGGTGTGCACAAAAGTCTCTCTGCAGGAGTGCTTGTGAAGTCACACATTACCTTTCATAGGCGCCCCCCCACTTTTGTCTGTTGCCCCCCTACTTTTGTCTTTGGCTCCCTCTGTGCCCCTGTTAAATTGGATTCCTGGCTACACCACAGGCTGTAACTGATTTCCAGTGTTAAAACTTAATAAACAACAGTTCCGGAATGGTGAAAATGGTTGCAAAAAGTAGTGGAGCAGTTAACCCTAAAAAAAAAAAGTAGTGGAATAGTGCTGCCGGCCGTTGCGGCTCCCTTCGACCCCTGAATTGAGCAGAGCGGTAAAAGTGGTAAAAATCTTATTACTTCTACTTTTTTACTGCACCGACCAGCTGTAAATGAGCCCCTAATTAGTGGAGGGTAAACAAGAAACAGGGGTTTATGTTCTGTTGTTTATTTTGCTTGTACTATATATTTAAGAATCTACATGTATGTAGATTCTTTCTCCGCGCTACGCAGTTGAATCGTTACATTGGGCGTCTGGTGCAAGACAGCTGCAGAAAGAGGAGTTGGATTTAGAGTAAAGGACATACATAGAGGAGGGTCCCTGCTCATTGGTCCCCTATAGGGCATGACCTGTCCTCCATGATGTATTGGGGAGTCCCCCTTGCATTGACATTGAACTCTATTTAGTTCTGTTATTGAAACTTTTTTGTTTGTAAACGTTTTTTCTTTGCTGCTGTGGTTTCAGAGTAAAGATTTAAATGCATAATACTCACCTCCTGTCTTTAATAGAATCCAACCCCCCCTGTCATGTTAGTGAGGGGGATTTTCCATTCTGAAGAAATGTTGGGGGCCGAGGCCCTGAAATATGTGCCCCCCAAAAACCAAAGAAAGGAAGTGCTCCAGAAAACTCAGTTATCCTCATTCATCCCCATCACAAGGCATGGAATGATATGCTGTCTTGGCAGTGATCAAACTAAGCATTGTACCTCCCTTGAAGGGGGCACTTTTGAAAACATAGGCTGAAATTACAAGAGGGCTGTGGTTTTTAAGTCGTTTTGACAGAAATGTACCAAGAAACACCTGATTTTGCAGAGTGCAATATACAATTGGTCACCATTAATATATCTGATGCTGCATCACTGCTGTTTAAAACCTCACTTACACCTTTTGTAGCACATACCCTTAGAACTATATCACAAGTAGAGGGTGAGCATTTTTAAATATTAGGGACTGGCAATTTTGACAGGTTAGGCATTATGAGCTTAAATGAGGTCTGCACACACAAACACACACACACACACACACTCTCTCTCTCTCTCTCTCTCTCTCTCTCTATCTTACACTTTGGTTTAGTGAAACTTTCAGGAATATAAGTATTTTACCATATTGTTTACCAGTTCTTGCCAGTTCTTGCCAACGGAGGATAGCAAAGGGGCAAGGTGCTGGTCTTGGAAGCAAGACCACACAGAGCAAGAGGTCTGAATCCTGTATCTGCGCCTAAAAACCGTACTCAAGTATTAAGCACATTATAAAAAAACAATAAAATAAATACAAATAAATAGTGAAGTGCAATTATTAGTCATAATGACAAACCAGCATGGGAATATTTTAAAACGTAATTATTTTCTTATAGAAACATGTTATGCAAAAGCGGCTTGATTATAGCTTCATTTCCTCTGCCATGAATGGAAGTCTACAAGTGCAAGACTGCTCATTGTTGTGGCTCAAAACATATCTCATCTTGGTTTTACAACTATATTTTTAAGATTTAAGGCCACCCAACAAAAGTGATCTTAAATGTAAGTTAAGGTAATTTTCTTATAGAGGATGTTTGGCACACATTTGTAGATTGGTTAACACATTTGTCATTTTAGAAAAAGAAAAACAACGTTGTTTTTGGCATATAATGAGAACTGAGATGTGGTCACCAGATGCCTTTCACTTGGCCAGTTCTCTCCAGCCCAGGGCCCTTTCCACTCAAAGGACTAACTTGAAAAGAAAGGGCTGCAATGGGCTCCAGAATGTGAGAAGGCATACCATTTCATCAATGACAACACAGTACAATACAATGAAATTGTGAGATTATCTGTATAGGATAACAGTACTCTCTGATATGAGCCTCCACACTTAGGTTCCGCTTTCTGAGGGTTGGCTGCCTAAACACCTCTCAGCAGAAACCAATTATGAGGGTGGACATATAGATCCATACTGGATTCTTAGGCCCAGTTATTGCAATCCTCTTTTGTAGGAGGCAAGCTTTAGCCCTGCCCTATACTGAATCTATGTTAGTATTAAATGCTAGCACTTAATGATAAAATTACCTACTTACTGAAGCACCTACTACGCCCTCAAACTATTACAAAACAATTGTAGAGGTAAAACAGGAATAGTTAAGAGACTGACCTCCTTCACCTTTTGTGGTAATGCGTGCAAGAGGGAAGCATGTACTCTCAAGAAGGGTGTTAATGTGAGCCAGTAGGAAACCAAACAGCGAAGCATAGCAGTAAAAAAAAACAGAATGTCCAATCAAGGTTCTATAAAAATATATGTACTTTAATTAAAAACACCATCTGCAAAATAACTAAATAGAAAAGCACTACACAAAACTCACGCCTGAGGAAAGAACTGAGAATATGCAACAGTAGAAATATTGAGCACTCTGGATAGTGTATCTGAGGCTGAAAGGCAAATAAAAACCACAATGTTGTTTAAAAAATATGTTGTTTTGTGCAAAAGGGATTTAAGTGACATAATGAGTGCCTACGGCCCAAAAATAGACCAAGGGGGCAGTTTGCAGTTGCCATCAAACCAGGATTCTTGGTGTTGTGCGAGTCAATGAAGCCAAGTTTGGGTGTGGTGGATTGTGTAGGTCCAAGTAGAGAGTGGGCGTTGAGCTGGTTCAAAACAGTTGCTCTGATTAGTTTGAGCAAAGCAGTTAGTAGGAATCACTAGGTTCAGTTTGAAGAGCAGGTCCAGGTTGAGTTGTTTGCGGGTTACGGTTGGTGTGTGGCAATGAAGCGGTTTCGAGTCAATATCCAGTGGTGTTTCAAAACTCTGATCCTGAGGATCTGAGGTGCGGTTTGACGAGGTGGCAACTAAATGCTGTGCCGGTTTGATTTGTTTGGCTGGAATTAACCACTCATTGCTGGATCTCGTCTCAAACTGATGGGAGCATTGCATCACGCATCACCCTGACCCAGTGGCTACCAAACAGGTGACAGGCCTTCTTTAGGGTTTCAATCACTGTGTTTGAGACAAGTGTTAGTTGCCTTCTGACATCTTACCCAAAAAGCTTTGTGCTGAAGGAAGTGGAGGGAATAGGAAGGAAGGATAGAGATAGAGAGAAACAAGATGGTGGAACCTTTCTCTAGCTCATCTGAGCTCCCCTCTATACAATAACTCTGCCCCCTTCTCTTGTCAATATGTATGAAATGGCCTTTTGGTATGTATAACCGTGCCTTGAGGCTAGTCCTTTTGGGATGGATGCGGCCTTTGAGTCCTGTTTCCCAGGTCAGCTCGTGCTGGAAGGCTGGCTTATGGGAGAGAAGTGTTACCCTATCTTACAAGGATCAACGAGAGGCAATCCCCAGATATACAGTCTTGCTGGGAGCAGTAAAGACAGCCTGTCTGGGGGAAATACACATAACCCATCCACAGCTGTGCTGGACTCACAGGGCTGTATCAGGGGTCCTCAAAAGGCAAGTAATGACTGTAACACCAAAGTAATCCAAAAAGGAGCATACACCAAGCAGGAAGTCACACAGTTTATTACAGGCCCAGCCACAGCTGGAAGAGCATGGTTCGTACAGCACAGTGGAACAAAATTGAATGAAGACGGCTGTTGACTCCGCCTACTGCGGCCAACCATTTTATCCATTACTCACATAATTAGCATAAACAAAGATTTTAGCAGTTGTTAGAACATCCCACAAAGCTTATTGGTGGCATTACGTCAGCTAATATATACAGTACCTACTAAAGCAATAGGCCACCAGCAGGGGGGGCCTTACCACTTCAGGTAATGCCTCTGGGCCCATAGTTACAGGCCTGAGTGAAGCGAGGGGCTTAAAAAAAGCACCAGGGAATTACCTAAAGTGGTAATGCCCCCCCTTCGAGAGGCCTATTGCTATTAGTACTGAGAGCTGTTTTTTTCTGTTCCAAAACACGGGAGCGTTTCGGAACAGAAAAAAAAGAAAATAAAAAAAAGGTCGCTGGGGAAGGGAAAACAGAGTCAGTTTTCCCTTTCCATGGTGACCATTCAAAATGAATAGAAAAAGGTAAACAAACAAACTGGCCACCATGGAAAGGGAGAAGGGACTACAAGTCTCCCTTTCCATGCCGGCTCTTCAAAAAATAGGGAAAATGTAAACAAAGAGAATGCCCGCAATTGGAAAGGAGAGAAGGGACTACCCGCCGTCCCTGCATCCATTCCATGACGGCCTGTCGCGGATCAGGACTGGACGTGCTGGGGAAAGAAGTGTTCCCAGCACGTCCTCTCCCGAAATGGACCAAAAAGTAGGTAAGTGATATTGGGAGGGCAGGGAGGGGATTGTTTGGATTGGGAACGGAGTGGGGCGGGAAAACACTTACCTCAATCCCCGGCGGGGGAAGATGGCAGCCTCCAGCCATGTGGTTCGGAGCAGGGACTACCCTGTTCCGAGCCTCCTCATTGGCTGAGTGGCTGCCACCCACCCCGCCAGAACAGGAAGGTACGTAATGGTGTTAAGGATTTCAATCAGGCGACACACACCTTAGTCTCAGCCCAGTATGCAGCGCGCAATTGAAATGCTTATGTTTTATGTTAGATTCAATATTCAGATGGTACACCACTCATATCACACCCCCTTTTCAAATACCCCAGGTCGCAATGGACCATGAACCAGGCTGGTTGATAAAATGTAATATTTATTTATTTATTTTAAAATTCAAAAGAAATCATACCATTTTTAATATGGGGCAGCAATCACCAATGGGCTGATAAGAACAATAGGAATGTAATCAATGCACTTAGTTTAACCTTCTAATGACACAACTATAGAACACCAGGGAATAGGAGCACTTTTAGATTTTAGGTAAAATAGCATTTTGAGTTCGAATTTCCCCCTGCAATGTTCAGTCAACCCACAAATAATCAATTCTAAGTGGATAAACAGAAGCAGCAGGTAATAAGGAATGACAAATGGGAAACAGAATTGAAATCTGATCTTCCCTCCCCAAACAAGAGAGAAAAACGGATTTGAAACCCTGGCAATGCTAAAATGATACTCGGAAATGGATGAATAAAACAATGAATGTTCATAAAACTCTTGAAACAAAAACAATTCTTTCCTGGAGCAACACTGGAAAGATACTAGTAATCACAAGCAACGGGTTGAGCAAAAAGCACACAATTCGAAATTGAATGGAAGATTTAAAACAGTTTATAATCAAAATGACACGTTGGAAATTTAGCAAACTTTTGCAATTCCTGCCTGAATTTACCAAAACGGGTTTTAATAAAAACAGTTGAACTATTGTAAATCGCGATGCGTTGGAGTGTAGCTATGGATCCTAGGTACAACATGGAAGTGAAATGAGGTCTCTAGCTGGTAAATTGAGTGAGTTATGCAAGATCTAGTGAGGTGTGTTTTGCGAAAATGAAGGCGCGAAAAGGAATATAATTAGTGCTTCTCTATACTAGAGCATTCAGGCTAGGCTACCAGATTGAGACACAGTAAACTCCAGGGTTGACTCCGAATTCAACCCTAGCATCTACGCGCCCGTCCTGCCAGAACCAGCCCGATCACTCGAAAGGGGACTAAGGGCTTAGGAGTTCACAAGACAAAATTATTAAAGAAGTTGGTGTTAGCACAAGAAATCAAAGGCAAGGCTTCAAGAATGATTTTGACAATATTACAAGTTATCAGAATTAGGATAGGATGGCTTAGAGAGTGGAACTAAGGACAAGGCAAGGCAAGGTATACTATGGTTTGCTCTGATTCCTATTGATACTCACAGTCCACTTTTTGGATTGGATTTTGGACAGACAGTGGTTCTGGTTTCCACACGGTTCGGGTCTGACAAAGGACAGCTGGACAAAACCAGCGGGACAGGATCAGATGGGCAGGGACTGGATACCAAAGGATAGTTCTTCTGGACTGGCAATTCTGGTTACGGGATACTATAGGTCAGCAGGGTAGCAGGATGGCAGCAGCTTGCAGTGAATGGCGACATGCCAAGATGGATTAGGATGCCAAAAGTACCACAATTTCTCCTGGTTACTGGGAGATTAGTGGGTTTTAATATTGTAGGATAGGCCTTGCTGGAGCAGGATCAGCAATGCGTGGGTTTTTGCAGTGGGCCCTGGAATAGGATCAACAATGCTTGGCCTTGTAGTTGAAGTTTGGAGTCTGAAAGATGAAACAGGAACGCAGCACAGGAAATCAGGAAGAGTGTGTGTGTCACCAGTGACCCTTATTTATGATGCAAAATGACATCAAGGTAGAGGCTGGGCAGGGTTAACTACCCCCGCCCCTAAATTACTTGGATTGGGCAGGGGAGCTAGTCTCCACCTCACTCTCAGTTGGTTGGATTTCAAAGGGGATGATGTCAGGTTTATGGGGTTAGGTTTACAATGTCCCAACACTGCCACTTTTACTTTACTTAAAATCCGATTTTGTCAAAAACATAAATTTCATCCCTTGTAATCTCTTGGCAAATTATACACACAGGTTACATATTATGTGCAGCTCAGATCAGTCCAATCCTCAGGTCTGTGCGACCTTATTTTACCTTTCTGATACATTTTGGTAATTTTACACATTAAAGATTTGGCCCAAAATACCACAATTTTATACACAAATGCGAATTGTCCCCAGGGATGTATGTACAAAATGTTATGTTCGCCACATTAATACTTTCCTTGGAATCGGTCCTATTTCTTAACTTCTGTTCCCCATGCGGCAATGAGTTCTACCAAGTTTTAATAGATAGCCCACAAAATTAGATTTAAAACTGTGAACTTTTAAAATGTTTGCTAATTCTTGCTACAGAAATAAAAGTCTTTAAAGTTTCTTTATAACCTAGTCTATGGTACCAAAAGGCAGTCCCTTTGTTACTAAATCCTGTTTTTTTTTATTCCTCCAACTGCAAGCAGCTGTCATTTCCTTCAAGCCAAGGGGGTTTCCAGTCTTAATTGAAGGTTTTATTGCCCCTTCACACTTGAGTGTCCCAGGACTGCTATTGTCCCAGCCTGGAGCCCAGACAAATGTCTGAGGAGCGTGTGAACTTTCATCAGCCTGTCCCATTCAAAGTTTTTCAGTTGGCAATTTGCACCTATATGTCCTGGATTTATGGTGTATCTCCCTTTCTTTGGACGTTTCATGGCTGGCAACTGGAATGACTGGTTTTTCTGAGAGTTTGCAAATCCATCCCATGTGTTTTAAACTTTTTAATTTCTTACTTTGGGTCTTGAATTAAATAAACCTGTGACAGAAGATAGCCTATGTGTTTATTGTCACCACTAACATAATCCCTTTATATTGCTAAGTAAACAGGCTTTCATTAACAGTTGAGTTTTAAACAGGCCATTTTTTCTCTTCAGTCAACACAGCCCATTTTTCCACATGTGTTAAAAACTGCTAGCATTTCTTTCTTTAATTCAAGTTGGCAGCTTCTCAGATTGCCCACACCGTCTTTGCAGCTGTAGTCATTTCCTTGCAGCAGGAGTTTTATCCAAAGTATAGATACATTTGCACTTGACCTGGCTCAACGAGTTAAAAGCCTCTTTGAACTGCTGCGCCTGGATACATTTTGGCAAGTAATAAACACATGTTCCTGTGCGAGTGAAAAGAAAGTTGCTTGTTGATTTCTTTCAAATCTCCTTTGATTCAGGAATTATGCCTGTTATTTTGAGGCACAATGAATTATCCTGGGCCTGGCAGGGCCATTTCCATCAGAGTGGTTTCAGAATGCACAGATGGAAATAGCATAACACAGCATTTTGAAAGGGTGAAAAAAGATTTCATTTTGAAGGGGAATTGTTGGCTTTTGCAGCAATGCAGTGCCTCCTGGTCACTTGATTCTCAGAACACACTGGCCTACTCTTTCAGTGTGTCCCCTTGTTCCATCTTGCCTGAAGTGTACTAGGCAGGATGGTGCAGCCATCTTTTGTTGCTGCCAAAATACAGTTTTGAGGTCCTGGTGTGCACAGGAGCCAGCACAGCCAGGTTGCTGTTTCTTGTGCAAATGCAGCTTAGTAATATGAGGCAATGCTATTGACTGGGTCAATATATCCCACACTGCCCCATCATGATGTTCATTAACATTACGTGATAATGCTGACCTCTCTAACTTTATTATCCTGCCATTGGTTAGCTCTCATGAGACACACAAGACAACCTGAGCTTGGCAAAGGGGTGCCATTCACATGGCATCCAACCAATAAGGTATGCCGCGGACATCAGCAAGGACACAAACACTGTTGCACCCTAGGGACACTGAAAGACTTCCGCTGATTGATCCCCTCTTGGCTCACCCCTTCACCACACAGTCCTCTTGCCAGGCCCATCTGCCATGGGGCAATTTGAAACTGCTTCCCCCACTGTAATTTTACTCCTATTTGCCTGCGTTAATTCAGTGAATGCTTACATTTCCCAGTGGGCGCCCAGGTGCCAGGCTCACTGACCTCAAATGTATCTGCTGGTCCCGTTTCCCAGTGACTGTGGACTCCTGGGAATGGCCAGCTTGCACACATTTCTCCAGTACATTGCTGTAGCAGAGCGCTTGAGAAATTCATGTCTGCCCAACACATATGGCATGTTGCTTTGAAGAGACAAATAGTGTACTTACATGCAGCCTATGCTCAAAAAGGGCTGTTCTAAAATGCCACGTTTACCTATTACCCCTGTCCCGGATCCCTTACCCCATGTGCCCTTTTCTCCATGCCCCTCTTGGTGCCCCCAACCCTGCTCTTCCCCACAGACTTCTCTATCTGCACCTGCAAACAGGGGCCATAGGTTACACTGCACAGCTGTCAATTATGTCCCTACCTGTAGAAATGCCCCTTCACTCTCCCCATCAGTCACACAACTGGTAGGTATGCCCCCCTTCACAACGCTGAATCTGCACCTTTACTGCAGGGCTGCCACACGTGTGATATAAGTTTGATGTGGCTTGGATAATTATGATCCAAGCCACATTACCTTAAACACGGGTTTGGTTTATGGTTACAACAGCCACCAGGAGATTAACTATCATAGTTATGTGATTTTGGGAACAGGGGTGCATATTTAAATTCAGCCCTGTGCTGTAATACCTTGGTTGTCACTGCAGCCGGGCACCTGTCACCACTGTTCTTGCTCTGTGCCACTGGAGGGCAGGTGCTGAAGATCACGTTGCTGATTCAGCAGGGCACATGTGTACACTATGCTTTTGGAATGGAGCTTATGAAAGGGAGTTCTGATTAGCAAATTTCCCTTTCAGAGATGGAATTAGCTGCATTATTTTATTAATTCAATTTGAAAGAAAACAGGGTATTAACACCCTCGCCAGATGGCAAATCATCACACACCCCATGCTGTAGGTCCTTTTTTTGTAGCACAGTAAGTGTTCTCTCTTCAAAGTTTATATACGCACGTTAGTCAACCACAGAAAGAAAGAGGAACTGCCTGTTTGTCCTTACCGGGGTTTAACACTGTGATCTGTCATAGGAACACAAACTCTAAAGTGCTTACCTAACACATTGAACTCTTCTCTTAACCATTGTGACCCGCAAACCTATCAATAAACCTCGAAACGTCTCGAAACATTAGTTATTACACATAATCATACATTCCCCAAGGGATGGAGATAGATTAATGAATATCTAAATGTACAACAATGATATGATATGATAGGTTATTTATAACGTGCTTAATACACAGAGGTTTCTAAACGCGGACACAGGGATCGAACCTGTGTTGCTCCGTGTTGTCTTGCTTCCAAGGCGAGCACGTTGCCGCTGAGCTATTCTCCTGAGACTGTGATGAGGTCAGCTGTCTCCCGAGAATGTGATGAGGTCAGCTGTGTGACAACAAAGAAATTAAATATTGACTAGATGTTTTCCACAGAGTGACCACAGACTTGAATCTTTTGGGAGAGTCATCTCTAGCAACCACATGGCCAACAGTCCCATGGAGAACTCCAACAGACCAATTATGACCACCAGCACTGAAGATGCCACTCATGATGATGACTAGAAGGCCCACAGAGCCAACCCTCTCCATATACGGTCACAACATCAGGAATGGACTTGTGTTGTGATACCTGCACCGGCACAGCATAACACCGGGGGCAGTGGCTTGCAGTATAGGACAGTGAAGGTCAAGAATGGTGGTTCACTACAACTCCCAGACTCTCTTTCAGTTGCATAAGAGTTTGGGGGGGTCATCCTTTCCAGTTCCTCTATATTAAGCTATGTCCAGTAATTAGGAATGCTTGATGGGCTTTCAAAACAACCATGCTTGATATCCCTTCCTGCACCCTGCGTTCTGCTTCCATGATGCCACTTCTGATTTGCTACACAGCACCACTTCTTCAACCTGAAGGAAACCAACAAGAAGACGAGGTCTGAAATAGCACAAATGTCTAAGCATCCACACGAGATATGCAAACAAGAATCGTATTTATGTTTAATATCATAACTTTGTTTCCTGGACTAGCAAACTCTCCTTTTCTGGCACAATATAATTGTCATTAAGGAGATGCAGAGAGTCCAAACTCATTAGGACTATGACTGCTTGGCACAATGAATTGTCAAAGAAAACCTGTGCGAACAGAAGCAACTGATTAGGACTTCATTTCTCAAGTTCACAAGGTGTACAGAGCACACCCTGGAAGCCCACATTTAGCGTGAAGGATGCTGACCTTAAAAGCAAAATAAAGAAAGACCCAGAAACGTTCCCCAAGAAAACAGCTGCATTCAGAGCTATTTATCTGGTGTGCAACCAAACAGGCAGCATTGCCAGAATAAAGCAACCGGTTCATCCTACTCTCTCAGGGGTAGAGCGAGTTTGGAAGGGTTTGAGAGAGGCTAAGCAGAAGATTGCAAAGTGCAGCCTTTTTTCCTCTTTTCTTTTCTTTTCTTTTCTTTTCTTTCTTTTCTTTTATTTTCTTTCCTTTTATTTTCTTTTCTTTTCTTTCGAAAAGAGAAGGTGAGACCGGACAGGGAGAGACATTTCCAGCTCAGCCTAAAGGGTATATTGCAATTCTAATGTGGGGTTAAAGGTGAGTGTGCCAGTGAAGACAAGGAGATGAGGCAGGGTCTATGCAAAGCTAATCGTGAAATTCACATTCCAGGTACTGGCAGAGGGGCATAGAAGAGAGAGTGTCATAGGAATCAAAGAGAAAGTGGCATTAGATGTTCGCAGCCAGTGCTTTAATTGGGCAGGTGCTTGCCTGACCCGAGTACCTGGACTGAAAGACATTGTCCCAGTAATTCTCAGCAGGAAGACAGTACTTACACTGCAGAAGTAATGCACTTCTAAACAGCAGGTAATATGGGATAGTTAGTATCTGCACTTCATTGTTTTCTTTTTTGATCAATGTTCACAGCATCGGTTAAGCCCAAAAGTTGTATTCATGTGCCTGATACAGGATGAGAGATGAGGGGGCATTTAAGGCAAAGGGGTAGAGGTCGGAAATGCTCACAACTAAGCCCACGGTTTGCATTATATGGCCAGATAAAGGAAGGAGCGTGGTGTGGTGAACCCCGTAAGAGCGGTGTGCTCAAGGGAAGGGAGAAGAGCCCAAATGAACACAAAACGTAGGGTTAGTTCCAGTGAGGGGGAGAAGAGGCCCTTGAACCACATAAGAGGGTTGTGCTCCAGTTAGGGGCACTAGAGTTCCCCCTCCTCCCCTAAGCCACACAAGAGGGGTCTACCCCGGGGAGGGGAGTCCCTTGAGCCCCAAAAGTGGGGTTTGCGCCAGTGAGGCAGAGCATCAGTCAAAACTGCACACAATCTACTTGTAATCACAGTAGGTGTGCAGGTAGGGATGCTGCGGCTATGATATACATTTTAGAGTATTCAAAAAGTGGAAGTGTGGGCAACCCATTGAACTAACAGGTGGCTCACATTGCCGAAGGGGCATTATTTCATCCAATTGAGTCTGTCTTGGCGAGTCTGTAGAATATGAGGGTTTAGTGTCACCTCATTTCAATTGGACCAGTTCTGGGCCATCAAGAAAATATTCAGTGTCACCTGTTTGCAGTGAGGCAAGAGGGGGCAATCTGACTTCGAATCAGACAAAACCTGATTGACCCCCATTAATCCAGGTTCTAGTGCATTCAGTCTGTCTTCCTCTTCCTCAATCCCAGTTTCCTGTAGCTGTTTCTGCTTTTCTAATGGTTCTCTTGAAAACCAAAAGCCCACGGGCTGTCTACACCCACAAGAATCCATCTCCAGCTCACCTCAAGCTTCCTCCACTCACCAACTCTTTTTGTCTGTATCCTCAGGCCTCTGCCATCCATAATGTCAACACCCACCTGCCCTTTTTATTGGTTTCTCCTCATTATCCCTCAGTTGTTGTCTGTCTCATGTTAGCACGTGGATTTGTACTCTGATGGCTGAGTAACCAACAGATGATTTTAATCCAATCTGAAACATTTAATTGGTTTTATTCATGTTGTCACAGGGATTAGGGTTAATTTAACTGACAGTGATGGGGTCAGAAACTGCACAACATCCAGACTGGTATCCTGCCAGAACACTTTAGTTCCATGGTACACAGTCCTTCCCTCTCTCTCATAGTTCAAAGTTGTTACCTTTCTGGTTGGTCAAAACAGTCATGCACAGTTTCCAGATATGTATAGTGCCCCACCCCAATCACAATAATCTCCAGTGCCTGGGCTTCACAGACCAGTAAACACCTGGGGGGATGACCATGAGCTTCCACGTTCTGATCCGGAGTGTTTCCATGGAGCAATCTGCCACTTACATTTACTCGTCCCTTGATCTGCTCATACCCAACATACACTGAAGGTAAGAGGTGCTCAATGAGACCCATGTACAAGGGCTTGTGTGCACACACCTCCATGCCACACATGTTCTTTTTGTCCACCCACATAAGGCATGCCATTGACCATGGGAGGGGGTTGAGGGGGTTTGGGGTGCAATGGGGCACATGAGGTACAAGGCTAGATATAGAATTGAGTCCTAAAGGATTTCCTGTGTATAACCTCCAGAGTATACATCAAAGAGCAAGTAGTAATCCCAAGCCACGAGGGTTTCCTAGTCCCTATATACTAGCCTCCCTTCTGTGCCCCCGTAGACCTACCAATCCTGTTTAATTTCCACAATATTAATACAGCATTCATGTACCCATGGGTAACAGAAACCTCATAGTCATGTGCGCACTGATGGACCACCTTCTAGGTTTAGCTGCATCTCGTCATTGCTGCATGGCCAACCATAGTGGCAGGTGATTGTAAACAATCACGCTCAATAGAGCATACACCAATTTAGTTTACCAACCTCATTCCAGAATACTTACTGTGCAAGACCATCTACAGTGCATAAATGGGCACAGGGGAGTACTGGTGGTGGATGCAGGGGGTTGTTATTCGTTCAACTCAATGTGTTGTGTTATGCTGGATCAATGCCAGGCAACATCAGTGGAAAATGCAAACTATTTCTAATTCACATAGACTCTTCTGGACTGGTGACATATGGGTTTCGTGGGTTCATCGATCTCCTGCATTTCTATCTTCTCTCAGATGGGCTGGGATCAAGGGCTCATTGAATGCAGGAACAATCTCGGCCTGTATCTGGTGGATTCAATGAATCATGGGAAATGTTCCTACAATTCGTTGGTCATCAGGATGTCAAGACACTTTGCAACCTCTCTACAATTTGGTGTGGTAGATTCTGCTCTGTCACTGGGCTTTGCTACTCTGGAATGGACACATGCTTGGGGAGTCCCTTGGTTGGATGGCAAACCATTCATAAATTGTTTGAACCATCCCCCTCATGCCCGCATTGCTGTCCAAGGGGCTGTCCTCCACCATTTGTTCCACCTCAGTTGTCTAAATTGCCCAGCTTCGCTCATCGCCCTGATCCTTGCTTGGCTCTGCAGGGGTGGATGCTAGGACTACTTCATTAGGAACAACCCTGTCATCTGTAGACTCAGAAACGTGCTCATCTTGTCATGTACAAATCATTTTGTGATTTGAGCATCAGCTGCCTATTCAATACACTAAGGGACACATTCATCATGGAAGCTTCACATGGAGGTCTTCAATATTCTGCATGTAGACCCACCAGCCACTGTGTCGCCATGTCTTAAGCTCCCAGTAGGATCTGGAGTACCTGTTGATTCAGACAGAGGATCCTAATCAGGGTGTCCCATGAGCCTTAGTCCTCCAGGATTTCCATGTGATTAGTGGGCAACAGAACTCAGCTTAACAGGGCATCTATGACGCGTCATTGTCTAAAGTGTCATTTTCTATTGTGCTGCTATTGATATCTGGCTAGTGGTACACAGACTGAGTGCATGGTGGTTTGAGGCTCTTGATTGTCATTGCTGTCTAAGAACTCATCCCCTAGATGCACTAGTATTAGCTTGCTCCTAGTGTTTGTGGCAGTAGGGTAAATATAAGGTCATGCTTTATCTTCTGGGACAGTCTCGCATAGGGGCAAATATATGCTTCCCTAATGTTGAGGAAGGATTCAGACCATGATTGGATGACATATACATCTTTGCTTATAGCTGGAAAGGGCACCAACACTTATCCCGAACAGTCAGCAAATTCTCCTTCCTCTGGATTATCTGGAGACACAACCAAGGGGAAACTGACTAATATAGGCAATCACCTGTCAAGGCTAGTGTTGCATCTTGATAGGTAGAATTTGGATCTTGCTTTAGGCATCCATCTCATTGTAGGTGTACGGGCACTCAGTGCTCACTGATCACAGACACTATCGATTGGGTGCAATGACATGTTGGTCTTCACAAGTTGCATGAATCACATGTATTGCTCCGCGCCGAGGTGCACGCAGGTAGTGCTTTAAATCACGAGTGGTGAGGGTGTCATCCTGGTTGAACATGCGGTTCTAGGAGTCGTGGTTAGTCTACTCTTCCGTGTCTAGCCTCACCTAGCAAGTTACTCACCGACCAAGAGGGTGGAGATGTTTCCAAAATGGATGGCAGCATAGAATATGGTGGTACCAAAGTTTTGGAAAACAATCCCAGTATTACAATCAAGTTGCTAGGATGCTAACAAATCGGTTAAATATGTCTCTTTATATACGAACAGTTAATGAAAATGATGTAATCCTTCTCCAATATTTTTGTTGTACCTGATTAATAAAAAAAATAAAACAATACACGGTACCCATCATGTCTTCCTTCCACTAAACACGTGTTCCGGTTTAGTCCCACCTTTCACTAGCATTTTCTCACCCATCCACTGTACATGCATTCTGTTTCAGGCCATCACTGGCTACTTTCATCTTTCCAACATGTATGCATTCCAACCCTTCTTGTACCGTCCCACATGTTTTCTTTTACATTCCCCATGATGACACCTTAGCATAGGGATACCCTATCTGTCAAGCATATACTGAATCTGTCTGAGATCTGGCCCCAGTGTAGTATGCCTGTCTCTCTGCACTATTCATGAATGCTGGTGGATCACATCCCTGGAGAGGATTTCTTTATCAGTGCATTGTTTATGGAGTCTGGCAAAAATGTTACCCATGGCTAGGGTTCCTTCAAGTTTTCACTATTGATTGGTCATGACACAACCCCACCACAAAGCAGGATTCCGTCTCCAAGTGTAGGCTGCATTGCCAGGGCAGGAACCAAACCTCCATTCACGCAAATGAATTGTGGCTCAAACTCCCTGCATCGGGAAAGAATTGCCCCCTAGGGATTGCCAGCTCTCTTCTTCATCCCTGCATGACCCCAAGCCTAGAGTAGCCTGGAGGTGACCTTTTCACTTTTGGGCCAGGCCCTGGTATAGTTTTAGTTTGATCTTTACCACCCCATTTTATGATTCCATGTCCGAGCACTCCCTATCTGCCACTTCTGCGTCCCAAATTCTACCAAAGTGCCTCTTCAGCCAATCAATACTTGTCTGCCAAGCCTTTTAGCCTTAATTATGTTTCGTTAGAGGGTTCTTAATAACACATACTCTAAATTAAGAAATAAACATAACGATTTTTAGATTGAAAGTATTGCCATTATTAAAAACATACACAGTGAAGAAACTAGAAATATACGAATTATTTTGCTCATTTTCTAAATGAAATTGCATTCTTTCAAAAAATATGTATTTGATTTAAAAATGTTCTTTGTTTACTACTGGTTTTATAATATGGGGGAAATTCTGCTGCGGAATTCTGCGTCCCTTCATTTACATTTACCTTTTTCTATCCATGAAAGTATACTTTCATATCTAGGAACACCCCTTGCACTGCTAATAACCTTCCAGCCATCCTCCACCCTCCCTGCCTCCTCGGAGCCACACTCTTCCTGCCCAAAACAAAAGATTTTCTTTTTCTTTTGAACAATTGTACATTATTTTTTTCAGTAAAGATTGAAATTGAGGTATTGTTTTGTTTTCTTCAGGTTTAGCATAATTATGTTCAGTAAATGTTATTTTAATCTGTGTATTTACAGGTGTGTATGATATACCCACTTTTAAAGGCTGCACATTGATCTGATATGAGAACCTGCTATTGAAAATCTAAAAATAAAATGTGACATAATTGTCGAGGATAAAATGGTTGGTCCGTCAGCATGTGTAAGTGTCAAGTGCAAAGTATCCTGCTACTCGAGCCATCATTGCAGCTGCATTTCACGGTATTTCAACGTTCCATCGCAGGCCCAGTTCTTCGAAGCACATTACATCGAATTATGTTAACACATTTCACCACTATGTGGATAAGGGTTGGCTTAGGGTATTCATTAAGGAGGTCGGGACCGACGGTGGAGGTTGTGGGGGTCTTCCCCACATTGAATTTACGGTGAAATGGGTTAAAAGAAAAAAACGATGAAATGGGCTTCGCAGAAATACTCTCGGGCAAATCACATGTATCCCATTTAACGAGCCCGGATTCCTCGAATACAGATTCTTTTTTTAATCCAGTCCTATGAGCAGATATGGATGAATTTCTGCTTCTGCACTATCCCACAGATCTTCCACAGTTTGGTGCAGAAAGCAGAAAAAATGGTCTGTTACAAATCTCATGTCTCCTACTGTTTCAATAGCAGAAAAACGAAAACGGTGTTGAGACAGAGTAAAGACACAGTAAAGCCCCTATTTGTATAGGGGCTGTATCCTGTCTTTGCAGGCAAAAGTGCTGAAATGACCTTAGACGTTTTTGTATGGTGCAGCTGTCTTTGCTGAAATGTAAAAATGATTGTATACCCAGGGCGAAAGCATGAAGTAGTTACTGGCAGTAATCCTGACATATTCATTCCCTACCACTGCAGAGAGTGTGCATTAACTCTAATTTAGTCCTGGAAAGAAGCTGCACAAACCAGTTGCTTGCAAGAACTTAATTGTGAACTGAACATTCTTTTCCCATGATTAACTCAGGCATACTCCTGATAACTCTCTTTGTGAATAAGCCACACAGATTTCTTTCTGCAGCCTTCGGCACTAAAAATAAATATATTACTGAATTTACTGAAGAAAAGTGCTCCTGCATGTATATGTGTTGGCCCTCAGAGAATTGGCACAAAAGCAGTTTCCTCAATTCAGTTAGTTGGAACTTTTTCACAAAATGCAGCTCCTATTTTGAACAAGATGTATACACAATGTTTTGCATATTATAGTTGAATAGTTTCATCTGTTTCTTTTGAGAATCTTATCCAGTCAATTTAAGGGACATTTTCAGGAATAACTGTTCATTTGATCTCTCTTTTCTGCATAGAGACATTTTGAGAGCTATGCACGACTAGACATGACTTACCAGGCTGGCTGGAGAAAACATAAAGGCTGCACAAGATTTCTCCTTTTCAAAACAAATGCAGCAACCTTTCCCTTTGCCTTGGGAGTCAGAGCTGCTAGGCTGACACCTGGCATTCTGGAGCACAGATGAACAGATCTGACAATATTCTATCAGAAACATGCAGCCCAACAGTAAATATGCATATTTATTGAAACAGTAAAAAACAAATCATAAATCGTACCAGATGAGATAATAACTTGTTAGTATTCAATAGTTGTGTTTGTATAAATTACATTTGTTTGTCACTTGAGGGTGTGTGTAAAGCGTTCATTTCATCAAGCAGGAACATTAATTCTTCAATTTCCCACTCTCCTCACCTGGACATTTTTCCCCAGGATTTTTGTCTCTTTCCTCATTCTCTTCTCATCACTAATAGTCTCTACCCCTCCCTCCTGTCTCCTCCGGCTGTGAAAAAGAATATGCGACACCAGGCTTCCACGGCTAAATAGGCCTATTACTTTCCAGACAACCATGCCGGGCAACTGACATCCTCCGCACTCCCCAGAGGCCGCACTCATCACATCAACCAGGCAGCAAACCAAAAAAATTCAAATCACCCCACGCACTACCACACTGCCGCCTGCCATCCCGCAAGCAACGGTATGTCAGCGCAGCAGGCTCCCATCATCTGTCAAAAGGCCACGGCGAGACCAGCGGCTATCAAATGCCGCCATCAATGTAGAAAAAATATTTACCTTCTCATTTGTTCATGATCATCCTTATGAATTGACAAAAAATCAAATTTTGTTCCTCATTGCCACTCTCCACAGCTGCAAATAATCAAGAAATAGAAAAGAATCAAAATGGCTGCTGCTCTAATAGCTCTCTGAATAATTAGATACTAGCAAATCCGTGATCACCAAAAGTGTACAAATTCCTGTCATTCGCATTTTCTTTTTAATGAGTAAAATTCAAGACATTGCAATAAAACAAGGTGGAGAAGACATACTAGGCCTCATTATGACACCGGCGGTAGCTGTTCCCCAGAGTCATTTTGTTTCAGCCACCCGGTAATGGGGACTTACTGGGGCATTACAGCCCCGGTGGTCCCAGTAAATCCCCATTGCCAGGCGCCGGAAAAAAATATCCAATGGGATTCGAATGGGAATGGGGAGGACGGATACACCGGCCCTGTGTGCAACACTGCCGGTGCATCCGTCAAAGTCTGCGAGCAGGTGCCGCTGTTACTGGACCTGCATACTCATAATGAGGCACACTGTAGACTCAATCAATACTGACAGT
This sequence comes from Ambystoma mexicanum, assembly GCF_040938575.1. Classification (NCBI taxonomy): domain Eukaryota; kingdom Metazoa; phylum Chordata; class Amphibia; order Caudata; family Ambystomatidae; genus Ambystoma; species Ambystoma mexicanum. Next base: position 1,402,219,319 of record NC_090922.1, read on the forward strand.
AATCACCAAAAACATTTAATGAATATGGGTGTAAGTAGCATTGCTAAGCATATATTTTCTGTATGTTTGCAACAAAACATCCTACAAGTCAGCGAAAAAGTTCCCACCAGTGAAAAAGGCATGGCCACAATAGTCTTTATCACTCAGCCAAAATGTTTCACAACGGGGGAGCTCACCTTAGAGTAATAACATGGCACTGAAAGGTGATGAGCTGCGACCATGCCTCAACCCCGAGTAAAGCAACTATAGAGTACCGCCCCCGCAGAACAGTAACTTCAGAGTACTGACACCCCATCCTCTGCCTACTATCTGGTTGTATGGTATATGAGCAATCAAGCTTCCAGGTACATGCAATTCCAAAGTGATATCTCTGGCCGACTGAATAACCTGATAGACATGCCTTGTAGGCCAACGATGGACCCATTAATCCCAACAACCACAGCGCTGTGAAAAGAACCAGAAACATCACTCACATGTTGCCACCCAAGTCCCAAATACACTTTCAGGAGTCCCTGGAATTCTGTCACATTTCGCAGCAAGGCAATATTGGCCCCGTGTAGAGGCCCAGTCCGTCATACTTCATTTATTGATTACATGGTTTTATTGAAAAAGTGCTTCACCAAGAAGCAAGTGTTGATGCCACAAGCCGTCCCATTGCTCATCGCTGGACCTGGATCTCTGGCACGAAAGCAGGCATCCTATGTGTTCAAGTACTCGAGACAGAAGTAAAGTTCCTTGTCTATGCATTCATTTATATATATAATAATGCTTGCCGTTTTACATAATACCGCATACGCCCAGTTTCAGAGAACTTAGTAATTACGCTCATTATTACCCACCTCTGTGGTCAGGGGTGGACTGGCTCATAGGGAACTCTGGAGATTTCCTAGTAGGCCTCTGCACCCTGAGCCTCTTTTGTGTAGTTACCTACTTTATTTCCAAATGTTCTCATACGAAAAGTTGTCTTGCTGAAAATTGTGTAATATGGGGCCCCTTAAAAATGATTTCCAGGCCCTCTTTTCGTTCCCAGCCCACCCCTCTCTGCGGTACTCAATGTATGACCTCAGAGGGATGATGGCATGAATCGGGTCTGGGATTGTACTGTTACTTATAAACAGTTTTAATTGACACTAGTTGGAGCTGGAATAGACCGCACAATCAGCGGTGGCCCAGCTATGACAAACTCATGGTTCATAATGATAATGGACAAGAAACTGTATTGTTGTATTTTAGCATGATTGTTTTTCATGTTATAATTGAGTGAATTGATGAATTGTTTGAGTATGAATGTAGTATGGTCGGTGTGTGGTTTGGGATGGTTTTAGATGGAAATGATGTATCGCACTAGTCCAATTATGAATTTGATGGATTGTCTAACTAATGAATGTATTGATGCACATATTTGCGACTGTTTTTTATAATGATGAGATCAGTCTTTTATAATGACTTTTTTTATATGTTAATAAATATGTTTAATCATGATTAAGTGTCCACTGGGTTGGATTGAATTTGTTTCATCTCAGCATACAGTTTTTTGAGAGACACGTCACCTGACAGGTGTTGTCTGAGTCGTTAAGTTAGTGTGATCATGTAGATCGGTAGACTGCATCTGAACTCACCACATAAAAACACTAGTGCTCTGACCTTTGATGTTTAAATAAATATTTTGGTTCTATCCAGGCCAGGTCATAGTACCCAGATATGCCTGGTATCCCCTGTTACTCCTGTTGGTTTATGAATCGTCCTCATGACACCTTTGAACCATTGTCCAAGTGGCATCCTCTTCTCATTGGAGTCATGCAATGATATATATATATAAAGAACTTCCCTGGGTCTTACTGAATGCCCTACAACATACTTTGGAATCCAGGTAAAACCGTAGTAAGGATCTATGAAAAGGTTATAAATAAGCAAGGCACTATTAAGGCAAAACCTAATACACCAAAATATTGATACAAAAATAATAATGTACGTTAAAAAAAATCAGTATACCAAGGAAAACACTTCTTCTTAGTTTAGTTGTGGTAGTCTAGACGTTTTGCACCGCACCTCCCATCAGGCCTCGCTAGCAGGGCCTGCCTTAGGGCAGGGCGGGCTGGGCGACCGTCCAGCGCGCCATGCCCCCCAGGGCTCCATTAGCCCTGCACCACGCCAGCTCTGGGGAGTCTTTCTAGGGCTCCCCCGACCTGGCGTAGAAAGAGAAGGTGCGGCAGGCCCCCTTTTGCTATTAAATGCGGCCGTGGAACGCATTTAATAGCAATAGGGTGCTGATGCACATGATTACTTTCTCACTCTGATGCAGGCGCGAGGTGGTTTGCATTGGAACAGGGAGCTCATGTATTAGCACGAGCATCCTATTCCAGTGATTAAGCTCCCAGCGAGGTGCCAGAGTGAGGAGGTATACAAAGAAATGTGGCACATCCTGCCCCCAACGCTGTTGACCAGGGCCGCGCAGGGAGGGCGAGGCGCCAATTCGCCTGGCTGCTGCTACCACCTAGGCCGGCCCAGCTCGCTAGCACAGTCAACGATTAGTGATCATACGCGTCCAAGTAAAAAACATCTTGAGAGCCACAGGTTGCAGGCTCCTGACATAAAACGGTTCAGTGGCACAGCGAGTAGAGCGCTCGCTTTGACATCCGTGCAGAGCCTGTTAACGCAGGTTCGAATCCCGGCGGGGGCCAAACTCAGCCTTTTATCCTTCCCAGGTCGATAAATGAGCACCACACACCATGGGTAATAATAAGCAGCGCTGTAGCGAAATATAATTGCCTAATTATTATTACTATTATAAGACAATGTTCAACCTGCAAAACTGGGAGAAAGAGGGAGTGCAAGGGGAAGAGACACAGGGAAAACAGTTCAGAAAATGCACTGTGTGGAATATAAGTCATCCTGTTCAGTGAAACAATTTCATTCACTGATTTCATGTACCATGCATCCACCTTAATGCCTGTAATTTATCTGTGAGAAACACAGTCTAATGGAGAGACCCTATTTTGTAGGCCAAAGAGGCCCTCCAAAGGGCATTGATAGCCGTATATCGAGAGTGTTTCGCCTGCAGAATTCAGGCAGATTCAAGTCAGCCAAAACTTAAGCTGAAGTGTATGCTCTGGGTGGCTTCAGCACATGTAATGCCTTTAACATTAAACAGAGAACGTTTCAGAGACTGGTGCTTGTTCCTTTAGCCTGGTTTGGTAGATAACATGCATCTGCACAGTCTTCCCAGATTTACAACTACAAACAGTAAGGTAATCACTTTGATGGGATTTAGTTTCGGACCTTGCCACGGTTTCACACATCACCCTGGGTTTTTACTTAAACGTTGCACAGCCAGATGCACGCAGTACATAAGTAGCTACTTAATGAATGGAAAGAAGGACCTTATGATCTCTGTGCCTCAGGATTTAACAAGGTTTAACAGACACTCTCCTGGGCATCACATTGTGGTGGTGTCAAATGGATAAAAACAGACGAGCTTAAGGAAACCGTCCCCAAAACATGAGTTGCATTTTGCCTAGTCTAGTCAACAAGCACCTTGAATTAGCCGTTTTGTCCCTGACAGTTTAGCAGTTTTACAACTCAAACTCTAACTTGGCAGTAGACTTGAAAGTTACTGTACAACTTGTGTAACATTTTCTGCCTCATCACGAGTTTGGCGGTAACCCTTAAATGTCGCGGTAATGCTATTACTGCTGCATTTAAGGGGCCGCCAAATCACGGGCTTGGCGGATTTGCCCATTTTCAGCGATATTACTGCCGGGCGGTAATAGCGCCGAACATTCCCATTGTGCCCAATGGGGAATGGGGAATTCCCAAATGGTCCCCATGGGGAATTGGGCCTTACCTTTCTGCCAAATCCGTGATCCGGCGCTAATAGCGCCCGGGGGTTTGGCGGCTGGGCTAATAGCCCCAACGGTAATACTGCTGGCGTTAGCGCCCAACTCGTGATGAGGCCCTTTGAGTCAAGATTACATAAGTCATCCTCAGTCATGACACTCTTAACTTTGATTAGCACACATATCAGGACTGGCCGGCTCTCATCCAACCAGGATCCTCGATGCGCAAACATTGGCCTGAAAAATTGTTCTCCAGTCCTGAGAGTCCCTTTCCGTATGCCATTCTCTGCGGCCCTGGATCCGGCACTTGAATGTTCAGGGCTGATCATAAAAATGTTTGTCTTGCCCAGGTGGATGAAGCACCAAAAATTTGCAAGAAAAGATGGACATGATTCACAGATATGTGCATCTTCGAGAGCACAAAGAAGGTCAACAAATGCGTAAAGTGGGTGGAACACATGAAAATCAAGCATGAAAGAGATGAGTGGACATGAACACTAGGCAACAATGCGCAACAATCACTATTTACAAAGCTAGAGCCAATGATTTGCTTGCTGCCAAAAATCCACCTCAGCTTTACCTCCGATCTCAAACTAGGCCAGAAAAGGGAGTATGTTAATTGCAAAGCAAGAAAGTGACACATCTCACCCCAATCAGAACATAAACCACAGTTTAAAAAGCCAGCAAATTCCTGCAGGTATGATTTAACAGAAGGGTTGTTCCAGAGGGAACTATGCTGCTGCGACGACTTATGACGAGGATTCAACCCTTTATCCCACCCTAAATACATTCACTATAAAGGGTTTCAAGATAATAGATTAGATATATGGGGATTCGGTATACAGGATTCGATATAAACACTGTATACCTCAGCAGGTCATGTTGTGGAACTGCTTCCCCCCCGAGGTAGCACGCAATGTGCTAACACAGTGTGAGGCATTCCTGCACCTTCCATGTGAGGACACTGTCATACCTCTGCTGGTGAAGATGGTATCAGCCTTGCATTTCCTTGCCACTGGCTCTTTTCAGAAGAGCAGTGGTTTCATTCTGGAGACATATTATATTTATTTATTTATGTATTTATTTATTTGTACATTTGTAGAGCGCCCAAAGCCCAAAGGCAACTAGGCGCTGGCACTTAAGGAGATGGTTACAGTAGCTTAGAGGTTACAGAAGAAAAGATAGACATTTGCATAGAAGTGCTATCATCGGTTACACATTAGCATCATACATTACATAATAGTAATATGGTCAGTTATGCATTAACACGTACATTCAGTAGATAACTATAGTTGCATTGGTTGAGTAAGTTTTGTGTTTGGAATAATAGTGGTGGAGTCATCAGTAATGGCCCGAGGATCTGGTTGGCGTGGTGATTGCACGAAGATGTCGTACCTAAATAGTGACGTTTTTATGTTTTTTTCTGAATGACCAATAAGATGTGTCATTTCGAAGATGTGTGGGGAGTGCATTCCACAATTTGGGTGCAATCACTGGAAAGCTTACTCCACATGCTTTCTGCCTTCTGTATCTGGGAATGGAGAGCAGGTTGGTGTCGAAGGAAAGGGTGTGTCTTTTATATTGATTTTTGCAAATCAAGTTATTTAGGTAAGGAGGCACGTTGTTAGAAATACATTTGTGTGTGTGTGAGAATTTTAAATTTAATTCCGTCAGAGACTGGAAGCCAATGGATGTTCCTCCTATTATCTGAGATGTGATCTTTGAAGGGGATATTCAGAGCTGCTCTGATAGCAATATTTTGTACAATTTGTAATTTTTTGGTGTTTCTCATGCTAGTTCCTGCAAATAGTGAATTGCAGTAGTTGATCCTGGAGAGTATCAAGGCTTTGGCAAAGGGGATAGATTTGTGAGCGGAAAGAAAGGGTCTACTGGCTCTAATCACTTTAGCTGTATAGGCGGCAGAGGAGAATATGGAGTTGACCTGTCTATTAAAGTTGAGGGAGGAGTCAATGTAGACCCAAGAGTTTTTAATTTGTTAGCAACCATTATAGTATTTCCATTGATGTTAAATGATTTATAGTCTTGAGGGAGCTTGTTTAGTTGCGTTTTGTTTCCAGCTAGTATCAGCTCGGTCTTGTCATCGCTAAGACACAATGGGCCTCATTACACGGAAGGCGGTAAGGGTTAACGGTAACTGGTAAGGGTACCAGTGACTGTTAACCCTTACCGCCTTACTACGTGGTCCCTTTGCGGGACCTGACCTTAACGCCTGGTGTAGACCAGCCGTTAAAGTTGGGTCCCGCAAAGGGATCTTGGTGCTAATTACGGCACCGCAATTTGCGGTACCATAATTAGCACCTTCCCCATTCCCATTATGCTCTATGGGGCAAAAATGGGAATGGGGAAGGGCCATGGAGAAAGGGGGAATTATCGCCCCGTCAACCTTGGAATGGGTGGTAATTCCCCTTTTCTCCATGGTGGTACCGGATTGGTACCGGCGGCAACCATGGTGCTAACAGCACCATGGTTTACCGCCTCCCGTGTAATGAGGCCCAATTTGTTGACGGTCATCCACGCCTGGATTGCAAGATAGATTTTATTTAAGTTTCTGTAGTCTGTGTCGTAGAATCTGGTAATTGGGATGAGTATTTGAGTATCAACCGCATAATTTGTATACGTGATACCCATTTTGTCAAGTTTATCAAATAGTAGCTTAGTAAATGCATTTTATAGGGTCGGCGACACACATGATCCCTGTGGAACCCCACAGGTTACAGCGACGGGGCAGGGAGCTGCTTATGTATCAGAGAAGACCCTCACGGTCCGGTTCGAGAAAAAGGATTTAATCCATTTAATGGCTTTGGGGGAGAAGTGGGCAGCAGTATCAAGATGTTGACATAGGATATCATGATTGACCAAATCAAAAGCGGCTGAGAGGTCTAGTAAGAGGAGGATGCACAGGTTGAATTTGTCTATATATTGGTCCATTTGTGTTTTCAAATCTAGTAAGGCTATTCCAGTTCCGTGGCATGGTCGGAATCCTGATTGCCTTAGGCCCAGAAGATTGTTACATTCCAAGAAATTTTGGATCTGCAGATAAGTTGCATGGTCAAGGATTTTTAATAAGAACAGTACTGTGGTGATGGGGCGGAAATTAGTAGGGATTTTAGGGTATAGTGTGGGTTTTTTGACTAATGGTACAACCCAAGCTGTTTTAAGTCTTCCGGGACAGAATTGGTAGCAAAGGAGCTGTTAATAAGGCCGGTGATGAAAGGTACAAGTTCAGTTGCACATTCTTTTATCAAGTTGGCAGGACAGGTAGCACCCTTGCATCTGGAGGGTTTTAGGCCTTTGATGATATTGATAGTGTCAGGAATGAGCAATGGTGTGAAGGCAAATTTATTGTCCTTGGGGAGTTCAGTTGAGGGAAGTGATATTGAGCATGATAGATTAAGATTTTTGAGCTATTTGATGTTGTAGTAAGGAGACTTTGTCAACTAAAGCGTATTGGATGTTAGAGCACCAGTTTTCATTTTTTACGGTGTGGTCTAGGGTAGGTGCTAGTGATTCTAATTCACGGAGGATTGTGAATTAATCTCTGGAGTTAGATTGAGCATTCGAGATTCTTTGGTTATAAAGTTCACTTTTAGCTCTAATGATCTCTTTTTTGTAATTGTGCCAGATGCTTTCTGGAAGTCTTTATGGGCCAATTCATATAATTCAGCGCAGAAGTACAGCACGCGCCTGATGCAGAGAGGGAGCGTGTGCCACGCGTGTGCCAGGCCCAGCGCAAAACAGCATTTTGGCACACCGCATATTTATGGATTTCCCGGGGCATTTACATCCGTGGCGCAGCATACACCCAGCTGCGCCAGTTACACCCCCAAGAACGCCCCTTGCGCCAGAAAAAGCCATAGAAATCCCCAATACAGCGCAAAGGGCTGTGCTAACCCTGGACCAGCATAAAGCCCCCTACACCGCATTCGAGTGAAAAACAGCGGGTACCCAGTTCCCGGCAGCCAAATCGTGTTAAAATGGCCTTGCGAAACCCCGCAAAATTTCGTTCCAGGCTGGCGCCAGCAAAATGGCATTAAAATCTCCTTGTGCACCACCTTGAATTCACGCACCCCGCTCTCGTCAGCCAAATCTCGTGAAAATATCCTTGCGCACTGCCTTCAATATGCGCACTCTGCTCTCACTGGTCATGTGTAGCCTGCTCGCGAAAGCCAAATTACGTGAAAAGGGCCTACCGTAACCCTGCAAATACACATACCCCGCTCGCACCAGCCAAATCGCATGAAAATCTCGTTGTGCACCCCTTCAATACACGTACCCCGCTCGCGCCAACCAAATCACGAGAAAGGGGCCTACCGTAACCCTGCAAATACGCATACCCCACTCGCGCAAGTGAAATAAAGTGAAAAGCACCTTGCATACCCCCTGAACAAGTGTACCCCGCTCGCGGCTGCCGAATTGCCTAAAAAATCCAGCGCATGCTGACAGCACCCGCAAACACACCCTGCATGCAGCCCACACCACATGGGATCCTCCCATCAAACGTGACCATGACTGCAGGCAGCCCACACCACAAGGGACAACACTATCACCCGTGACCATGCCCGCAGGCAGCCCACACCACAAGGGACCCCCCATCACCCGTGACATTGTCTGCAGACAGACCACACCACAAGGGACCACACCATCACCTGTGACCATGCCTGCAGGCAGCCCATACCACGAGGGATCCCCCCATCACCCATGTCCATACCTGCAGGCAGCCACACCACAAGGGACCACACCATCACCCGTGACCATGCCCGCAGGTAGCCCACATGGAACCATACACCGCAACCAGTCCCCGACTCATGTCCCCTCACCCCGCCAGTGATGGCAACCTGCAGGCTGGCCCCAACTCATGTTTCCCCACCCCACCAGTGACGGCAATCTGCGGGCAGGCCCCGACTCATGTTCCCCCACCCCCAGTGACGGGAACCTGCAAGCAGGCCCCGACTCATGCCCCCCACCAGTGACGGGAACCTGCAAGCAGGCCCTGACTCATGCACTCCACCAGTGATGGGAACCTGCAGGCAGGCCCCGACTCACGTCCCCTACCAGTGATGGGAAACTGCAAGCAGGCCCTGATTCATGCCGCCCCACCCCCAGTGACCTCAACCTGCAAGCAGGCCCCGACTCATGTTCCCCACCAGTGATGGGAACCTGCAAGCAGGTCCCGTCTCATGTCCCCCACCAGTGACGGGAACCTGCAAGCAGGCCCCAAATCATGCCCCCCACCAGTGATGAGAACCTGCAAGCAGGCCCCGACTCATGCCCCCCACCAGTGACAGGAACCTGCAAGCAGGCCCCAACTCATGTCCCCACAACAAACACATTCTCACAACATACAATCATGCAGCAAATGTCCACCCAATTGGCACACCATGCTGCCCCTCCACAGAGCAACTCCACACCCATCCATTGGCACCACTTCCCAGCACAGGCCCCATGGCACGTAAAATCACAAAAGCACACATGCATGCACCCAAAGACATGCCCAACATGGCCCCAGAGCAGTGACACATGACTAAGCCAATGACGATTGCCAGATTCCCCAAACAAATGAGAGCAGACAACACATACATTTAACTGCATCCAAATGTATTAACAAAAGAAAAATACACCAAATGAAAATCAAACATGAGAATGAAAATGAAATTAATGCAAAGCGAAATGAAATCCAAATCCAAATACAAAATGAAAATCCAAAAACGTGAAAATCCATAAAGTGGTCCTTGTCCAAAGTAATGTTTCCGTTCCAAATATAAACCGTAAAAAACCATAACTCCATGTGAAGAAGAAAAACAAAAATCAAACGAAGCCCAACTATATACAATGAAATGATGAAGGGTCCATGATCCCAAAAGTCTGACTAATCCATGAAAAAACACCACAAAAAACAAACCATATACAAAAAGTGGAGCAATGTCCATGGACTCCAAAGAAAAAAGAAAAAGAAAGGAAACCTAACACTAAAGAACTATTTGCAATGGCCGCGGGCTAGTGCTACGGCACACCATTGTTACCTAGAGTTTTGGCCAAGGCATCATCGAACTCCGTGTCTATAGCCTGGAGGCGGGACTGTGCTCTATCCTCGAGGGCTTGTAGCGATGCCGCCATGCTCTCCACTAACTCCCTGCGAGTCTCCTCAAGCAACTCTGCCCGCCTCTCTGCACGCCGCATGGAGTTCATGACCATGGTGAGCCGTGCCCTCTCTGCCCACCGCCGCTCTACACCTATTTGCCAGAGCATCCACTGCCACACAGAAGACACACTTTGTCCAGGGTCCTCCTGCCCTTTGGCTGATGCCTGGCCCGTGATGTAGTTGGCCCCAGGTCCTGATGCCTCCTACGTCGAGCCTGCTGCTGCCTTGATGCCATCTGCCTGTGCCACCACGACGGCCTTCAGGACGCTGCCAACAACCGGGGCTGTCGTGCACGTGTCCTGCTCGAAGGTGCCTGCACAACATCCATTGCCATTGATCCTGTTGCTGGGGTGACCACCTCTGCTGAACCTCTGACTCCCGACTGTGACAGGGATGGGATCTCCACCAGACTGGCCGCGGTGGAGGAGACAGGTCCACAGGGGGCCGTGGTTGCATGTGAGCCGGAAGATGGTATGGAGTACGACTGGTGCATAGTGGATGAAGAGGAGGAGAGGGTCGCACCAAGGCCCTACACATGTAGCAAAGCCCTGACAATGAGGCATCCTAGCCAGTTCAGGATGGCACACACCTGTTTGTGGTGACTTGCGTGGTCCTGCCAGGAAGCACGCACATCATCACGAATGACGCGTGTGCGCATCCTGACACCGACTAGGACGGGCTCAACACTGTCATGGATTGCCTCATCAGCAGGTAGAGGAAGGTCAGTTGACGTGGACTCATCCTCTACCTGCGGACGGGCCTGGACTGAGGCATCCGTGTTAGTGCACAATGATGCAGTCACAGTATCAGGGACAGGTTTAGGCACAGGCCCTTCCACGGCAACCTGCGTGGCAACCTGAGCTGCCTCCTGCCCCTGCTCCTGGACTGCAATAATTGCACCAGTGCCATCACCCCTCCAGGCCCCATGTGTGGGTCTGATGCAGCCTCTTCCTCCACCTCAACCACTACCAACCTGGATGCCTCTGCACCATCTTCCACACTAGAATGCCCCTGTGGGGGCTCACCTGCCTCTTCTGCTGCCGAGGAGCCCACGTCCAACCTCGTCCTCTTAGGCATCCCCTCTGCAGCTGCAGCAAAAGGCGCGGACGCAGCACCAGTCCCCTCGCTCCCGGAAGATGTGTTAGCCTGGTAGGGTGACTGGGCCTTGTGTCTATATGTGGTTGAGACATCCTCGCCTCTTTGCTCTACAGCGCCCTCTCCACCCCCTTTTCCACAATCACCGCTGTAGATAGGGAGACATTGATCACAAGCAACAGGGTACTGAACAATAGTCTTTTAGACACAAAGCAAATACACATGAGTGGCACTGTCACATGCCACAGCCATCATCACCATCCATGACACACGGGTCAGTGCAAGCAACACACATGCACAAACAAGCATGGCACATGCAACAGACATTTGCATCCATGTCCAAGGCACTGTTCAAACATCATAAGGGGAGCTGAACCTCACATGCATCATGGGACATGGTGATCACATGCACACACACCACCGGACAGTCATGCATCTGGCCATGTCTACCTCCTGTCATAGAGCACTCATTGTCAACTGCACCATATCAGTCAATCAGGCTTTGAGATGGCCATGTGTCATGCATCCATGGTGTTTCACAGTCACACACTCACCACTCAGACACACCCACATGTACACCGTGCACGTCCATGAAGGTGACATAAGCATCCATGTATCACACCCCAAACATGGCCGAGTACAGACACAGGCATGCAAACATGCGTGCATCCTCACATGCTGGTGCACATCATGCATTGCAACACAGACACCATTGATGTGGAACACGCTAGACTGTACTCACATGCAGCACCATCATGTCCCTACACGCAGACATCCATACATGGGCACATAAGACATACGGCCAAGGTGCACACTTCAGCCACACCTCAACATGCACAACGCTGGACAAGAACACATGGACACATACCACTTGACTCCAGACGTGTCTGCAACTCGAGGACCTGGTGGTGAAGCGCTGGGCATATGCGCTCCAGGACCCTCATCTGGATGTTGGTCAACTGGTCCCGGCACCCCACTTCTCCACCCGCCTACACGAGGCGCCGGGCCTTTCTGAGGGTCCTGGACCTGAAGTCCTCCCAGCGCTTCAGGATGTCCTTGAAGGTGCAGGGTACTACCCCCAACTCCTTGATGGCACCCATGATGTCCTTCCAGATCCTCCTCCGTCCTTCCTTGTCGGTGCATGATGGTGAGAAGAGGGCATCATGATATCATGATGCCCCAGGACTTGCTCCAGTAGGATGCCAACTTCATTGGCAGTGAAGCTGGCAGCCCTCTGCCTCTCTGCCGGGGGTTGCCACTGGCCCCAGATGGTGTTTGGTCCGAAATGGCAACCCTAGAGGCAGGAGTGGGTGGGCAGCTGGGTCCCAGGACTGGGCTGTGGAGCGATGGTACAGCAGTTGGGAGTCTTCTGTGTCAGCAGAGCTGGTCTCAGCAACAGGATCCCTGGCAATGACTTCTTTGTAGGCACCAAATTGCAGGGCACGTTGGCATTAGGCACACTGGCTTGGCTGGCAGCTGCAGATGGCTCGTAGGAGGCAGCACGGAGCATTGGGGGGCAGGCAATAGCCTTCTGGGCCAGAGCATGGTCTTCCGTGTGATGTCGCGTGGCCAGCTTGATGCAGAGAGGCTCCGCATGTGAAAAAACAGTGCGTTAGCATGGAATTCGAGGAAAGGCACTTAGTACGTAAGTGCGTAAGTGATGGGACGCGCGTGGGCGTTGCCTTCGGTACGGGTTAAAAGTCTGCACGTCTTTTCCACGCAAGCCAGATGGTCAGTTGCGCACACTTATTTGTCCCACTGTGGTTCCGCCTGTGTGTCGCGTACCCCATTTTCGAGGTCAGAGTAGCCTGCGTGTTCCACACATATGCATTTTTTGTGTTTCTGGGTGCCACGTCGTACTGCGGGAGGGCAGATGCAGCCAACACCACCCCAGCTATGTTTCTGCCAGCCAGGACTGTGTCGGTCAGAGCCCTTGGCACTGAGGCAGTTGTGCCGCTGGGTCCTGGCAACAGTACCCAGCAGCTAATGACTCAATTAAGGCCTTCCGTCCTCATGCCATTAACTACTCCCATTGGCCAGTACACCAGCACCACTGCCCCTACTGACCAGGGTGGCATTAGCCACTCAGGGTCCACACAACCCGCCATGAGGAGGAAGTGTGTTTCTGCGCAAGAGGCTGGTACCCCAGACATGGCTCTGGCCTCCGGCACATCAAGGAAGAAGTCTTTCAATAAAGAGGAACTGGACTTCCTTGTAGGCTACGTGTCGGCACACGACCGCAATTTGCTGGTGGGCCCACAGTGCCATACTACGCCTGTCCAGCATCAGGTCCACTGGCAGTGCATTTCAGAAAGTGTCAGTGCCATGGGATTTGAGAGGCGCACAGCTTATGATTGCTACAAGCGTTGGACTGACCTCCGACGCTTTGATATGATATGATATGTCATTTGTAACGCGCCTATACACAAGTGTTTCAAGGCGCAACGAGGCAGGGAGGGGGGAACAGAGGGAAGCCAGACAATGATCCTACTAGGCCAGGTGTCATTCAGATCGCGCAAGTGCATGGGTGAAGGGAAGGGAAAGTGCAAGGGGAAAGGGAGGGAGGAAAGTGCAGTACAGGGTAGTGGAACAAACAGATAAATAATAGGGGCAAACTGGTGGCAAGTGCAAGGTAACTGCAGACAAGTGCTGGGAAAGAGGGGCTTTCGGGATACAGAGACAGTCCCATAGTGCAGAGGTTGCCAGGGAGGCAGTGCAAGTGGAGAGTGGCCCAGTTGCAGGTAGAGTGCAGTTTCAGTCAAGAATTTAGCAGGGGAGAGTGGGGGAGAAGGCAGAAGCAAAGAGGAAGGTTTTGAGGTGCTTCCGGAACCGGAGATGGTTCTCCTCAAGTTTCAGGGAGGTAGGAAGGCTGTTCCAGAGGGAGGCCCCTGCCGCGGAGAGAGATCTACCCCCAACTCGTTGCTTGGAGAAGCGGCTGACCCGGAGGGAGTTGGAGACGGATGAGTGAAGAGCTTGAGAAGGAAGATATTTAGGAAGAGAGAGTTGAAGGTATTTAGGCCCCGGGCCCCACAAGGCCTTGTGGACAATGCAGAGGGTTTTGAACTTAATCCTTGCAGCCACTGGGAGCCAGTTTAGAGATTTCAGTCCTGGAGAGATACGATCCCTGGGCTTGAGGCCAAGGACAAGTCTCTCAGTCCTGTTCTGGATAAGTTGCAGAGGGCGGAGAGTAGAGGCAGGCAGATTTAGATAGAGGCTGTTACAGTAGTCCAGCTTCGATAGAACCAGGGCTCGGGAGACAGTGAGCTTCTGGGGGAAGGAGAGGAAAGGAAGAATACCTTTGAGCAGGTACAGCTGGTAGTTGGACTGCTTAGAGACGTCAGATATGTGAGGAGAGAAGGAGAGTGTGGAGTCGAAGATGACCCCGAGGTTTTTTGCCTTGCAGGTAGGAGTAGGAAGAGGGCCAAGAGATGCCGGCCAGAGAGTTGCAGGGAAGGAGGGAGTGAGTGTGCCGATGAGTAGAATCTCAGTCTTACTGGCATTAAGGCAGAGGTCATTCGCGGCACACCATTCCTGGATAGCAGACAGGCAGCCAGAGATGAGGGAAGGCAGTGAGGAGGCCGAGGGTAGCCTGAAAATGAGCTGGGTATCATCCGCATAGCACTGAAGCTTGGGGCAGAGAGTGCCAGATATTGGTTGAACAGCCAGGGAGAGAGGTTAGATCCCTGGGGGACACCACAGGTAGAGAAAAAGATGTCAGAGAGGAACGGACCCCAGTTGGACCTGGAAGGGTCGATTGAAGAGGAAAGAGGTCAGCCACGCCAGAGCCTGACCAGTGATACCCAGGTTATCACGGAGACGGTTGAGCAGGATGGCATGCAAAACAAAAGCGGGCCTCTAATTATGCCTTAACTCTGGTGACTGGCAGTGGGCCACCACCAGAGGAGGATGTACTCAATACGCACGAGGAAATCACTGCAGAGTTCATCGATGAAGGCCAAATCCAGGGAGTGGGAGAGATGCTGGATTATGATGCAACGTCCGGTGAGTGGTGATACGTGTGTGTCCAGCCCATGTGTGTTTTGCTTGTGTGATGTGTTGTGATTGACTGCCAGTTCATGCTATGTATACATGAGTGCCATGTGTGACACATGTAATGCTTGACTGATGCTTGCCCGTT
Source organism: Ambystoma mexicanum (assembly GCF_040938575.1). Lineage (NCBI taxonomy): Eukaryota > Metazoa > Chordata > Amphibia > Caudata > Ambystomatidae > Ambystoma > Ambystoma mexicanum. Next base: position 1,402,234,548 of record NC_090922.1, read on the forward strand.
TGTGATGCAGTCTGCATGCAGGACATGTGCTGCACACCGGGGCAGTCCTCATCACCACACCTGCACCCAACCTGCATGCAAGTCACTTGGCAGCCTCTCCTGTACATGTTCAAGCTCACTGACATGTTTGCATATAGCCTGTGGTGTTGTTCCAATCAACACTCGGCCTATGTTGTCAGATGACTGACGGCTATGTGATATCACCCTGCAAGCTGGTCCTCCTCATGGGCATGCTTCCTTGCCTCTCCACCCCCTGAAGCTCACTGTCTCCATGGTACTGGTGATTTCCGTGTTGGACTACTGCAATGGCATGTTCCCCATTCCTGTGTATATGCACACTTCCCTCTGCAACCCTGCCAAACCTGTACTGTGGGGTACACCCTTTGTCCTTGATGCAGGCTGTCTCACTCGGACCGTGCCAATTGCACAGGCTCAAAGTGGACAGGAGTGTTCATTCATGGACCATGTGCATTCCCTGCAAGCCCCTATGGCTCGTTGGCAGGCTACTCATTGTACTACATCTCTGGTCTTTCATCCGTCGTGACACACTCCTCTGTCAAGTTTCCTGTACATGGACTCTGACAAGCCATGGGTTTCAGTTCAGTGTTTTTGTCACCACGGATTCTTTCATCTAGCTGCTGGTCCCGGCTCGTGAGGCACTGTGTGTGCAGGTAAGGAGTGCGAGAGTGGGTTGGTGGCAGTTGGTGAGTAGCGGGGAGTAGGGCGATAGAGATGTGTGTATGGCTTGTTCCGGTGAGCGGGTCTGGGAACTGCTGGGGGAGCGGACAGTGCCGGTTGATGTGGATTAGGTAGCCACGGGTTCATGTTAAGAGAGAGAAATTGTAACCTATTATAATCCGGGGGGATACCTTCTCCACAAGTTGTAGCCCTGGTAGGCGTATAGGAGGGTGGAAGCAGAGCCACAGGGCTGGTGTAAAGTGTAGTTATAATCAGTGCAGCTGGCCCGTTGCTCACCATAACTGTGTGTGAAGGTTACAGGTTGAGGGACAAATGCAGTGATCAGGGCCGTGGAGGACAGCATACAGCATCCGCCCTGGATAGCAGAGAAGGAGTGATCACAACAACAAAGCCATAGTGGAGATGGATAACAAGGGGCTGGGGCAAATTAATAGCATAGCACAAGTGTGCAGTGGGATAGAGCCAGTGGATCACCATTCTGGGTGGTGTAAGTCGAGTGTGTATCCCAGGTAGCAGTCGGAATGGACCCATTGAAGGTAGCAGCTATGTTTGATTTGTTACAGCAACAGGGGATTAATACAGGTATGGCTAGGCTAAGTGCTGAGGGGCAGGAAACATGGGGAAAAACAGCAGAAAACAGGAGATGGGGCGAGAGGGCAGGCCCTGGGGGAACAATGGGGCCCCCTGTGAGGCTTTTCCTTCTGCAAAGAAAAGGAAAGTGGCTAGGGCGACTAAAAAAGGGGGTGGTAAGAAGGTGAAAGAACTGGTACAGACAGCAGACCAGGCCGGGAGCAGCGAGCCAAGTGGGGAACACATGTCATCAGAGAGCCTTGCAGGAGCAGACATTGGGGCACTTTGAAGAGGGGAGGGGAAGCAGGCATACAGCATGACCCATGGGCTAGTGGGGCCAGTGGCTGTATGGGATGCAAGGAGGGAAGATTTAGGGACCTTGGAATGACAGGTACTGGGTCAGTGGTGGGGACACAGAGGGGGCAGTTGAGCGGGGCACCAGTAAATGTATGGCCTGGGACAGACCGGGAGGCAAGGGAGTCCGGGTTCCAGGAGATGGGGGCAAGACAGGTGGTAACCCAGCAATGGTCTGGGGGATTTGTAGCAGGACCCGGGGCCTGGAGAAAAGTGTGCCCCCCTTAGTAAGAACAGACTCTGGCCAGGCGAATGGGGGTATGCAAAACCAGTATACAGCAGCAGGTGTCAGCGTGGAAGTAGTACAAATTAATGGGGTCACGACAACTACAAAAAAAATGGAAAGTACACAAGAGGTCAGCTGGAGTGTCAGGAGGTGCCAATGTGGCAGATGTGATGGCAGCTGCCCCCATCAATAAACCCTCAGGTATGCACACTTGGCACGTGTCAAGGGAAACTAAGGAGAATATTTGGGAGGATACATTTGTGGACATATTCTCGCTATTGAACTATAATTTGCCTGAAGAAGTTACGGAAGCCAGGGGGGAAGAAAGGACAAAAAGATACATGTTGAGAGAACAATTGTGAATTGGACGACCAGGTTTCCAATATTTGAAGCCATAGTGGGGAAGAAACACCCCGAGTTGAATCAAAATTATTTTCATACCTGCATTTGATACCGTCCATGTATAGGGAATGCACGTTCTGGCCCCTGTTCAATTGCGATGTTAGGTTCAGGGCTTCCAAAGCAGGGAGTGGGCAATTGGATTGAGGGTCAGGGAAATTGATTTTTGGGTCAGCTGCACCATTGTATGGCAGCAAGGGGGGAGGCTGAATGGAAACTGGGCACAAGGGGCGTGGATGCCAAAGCATGGGCAGCCCTTTCGCCCAAGTCCCCAGAAGGTGGCACATAAGAAAGGAACAGGTTGGGCATTTACCACAAAGACGTGCACTAGAGCAGTGTGTACATTTAAGCATGCATGCTCAGGTTGCGGGCTGGCATGACACCCAGAACAAAGATGAAATAAAAGAGGAAATGACAGGGAGTACAGAAGAGCAAATTGGAATCTGGGGGATGGGCACCCTTTGCCCACACCTATCATGGTGGACACATTGCGCGTATGAGCCAACAGCTATCCCAGGAGGAAAGAGTTGGAATTATTGGTGGAGGGTTTTTAAGATGGTTTTTGCATCCCAGTGCAAGGGCTGAATTCAACAGCAATACCAAGAAACCACGGCTCGGTATCAAGCAACAATTAGGTATTGATGGTAAAAATAGGAAAAGAAATTAGGTTGGGGATGGTTGGGGGCCCATTCAGGCGTCCACCTTTTCCTCAGTTTATCTGTTCACCAGGGGGGATTGTGCCCAAAAAGGAGGCAGGAAAATTTAGGATGATCCATAACTTATCTTTTCCGAAAGCATCATCAGTGAATGATGCAATCAATGATGAGGCATGCTCAGTAAGGTACACATCATTTGATGACGCTCTAGGGCAGTTGAGGGACTTGGGAAAAGGAGCATTGTTGGCAAAAGCAGATGTTGAATCAGATTTATGGTTGTTACAGCCGGACGACTACAGGTTGTTAGGATCCCAAGCAGAAGGGTGGTTCTACTTTGACAAATGTTTTAAGTAGAGGTCAAAAGCCAAAATATCCTCCAACTGGCATTTGTCAGAAAAGAGACAACACAGAGTGTGGTATGTTAAATGCAAGGTAACCCAGCTTATTGCAATAGACTGGGAAAAATCATAATAAAAGCTGAGTTCTCACTCCAGAATTCTCCAATGTTTAACAGTCAACAGAGGTTTATATAGTACAGAAAGGCCCTGTGATATCACAGTTATGCAAATCCATCACTCCTGCTCTTTGGCTCCCTCAACTAAGCTACATATGAAACCTATATGTGTGCAACCAGGGATTGGACAACCATTATCTAAAATCCCACACCCGTCCCTTTCCCTAAAAAAGTGCTACCTCATCATATCTGGAAATTAATTTGTAGGCCCTAAGTTACTTCTGCAGTGCAAAAAGACATGTGCTGATGGGGTACAATGCGGTCACACTATCCATGGACTGGTTGTATGCTGACATGTTTATCTAGGTATGAGAGAGGGAGAGACAAGCATATCACTTTATTTTAATTAAATCAAATAGCCCATATGTTACCTCCCATGACATGCTCAAAGCCTTGTTCGCAATCCATAATCGCCATCCTGCTCTTGGCAGATTTATGAATAATTACTCTGTGACTCATCCTGCCAAGATTTCATCAATGCATTTTAGTTGTTTTTTCTTAGGCTGCTTCTCGCATCTTCCGTTCACGCGTAGCCGGGCGCAGAATATATTAATCTGTCATCTCATTCTGATTTCCCGGGATGTTATAAACTTGAAACGGTTTGCTGTATCCTTGAATCTTGATTTATCAGACAACTGACCGAACACAATAATATCTTACTTAGCCATGTGCACTTCCTGCAATGACTCGGCCTTGACATAACTTTAGCTTAGTCACAGTCAAGCCGGCTGCAGTATTTTCCTGATTTGTTCAAGCGTGTTCAACTGGGCCTTTCTTAAAGTAACAAGGTTGAATTATCTGTTGGTGCAATTTTTAAAATGGCACTTTGTCACGTTTATGTTTCTTCTGCAACACACATTAGCTCTACATTTATTTGCTGTCTACCGAGTACCTGACACATGATTTTTCTACCTATGGGTACGCTGCAACATGCTCCTATTATGGCCATCCTGCCCCTACATGCGTAGTGAGAGCCTCTCTTGGTATGCGCTTTCCTGCCACCTAGTCTATTCTATTTAAAAAGACACACTAATTGTGCAAGCTAATACCTCCTCTATACCTACTTGCATAGCAAAGCTAACTATTCTTTGTGCCATCTGCATTTCCAGGAGATTTTAAAGTGCAGTTTCAAATGGGTTCTTTCTGATTTCATAATTCTGTTTTTTCTGGGGAAAGCAGGGGGCACCTGCTTTCTAGCCAACAATTGCACCACTACCAATGTATGCCAATGGGGTGCTCAATTTCATGCAGGTATTTCAAAGCATTCAATTCATTTTTGGAATGGGCATGTAGAAGGGAACACAAGGGGGCTAGGTTTGCACATTACTTAGATGATTTTCTTTTCTGTTTCTGGGACCAGTGAGATCGGAGATATGTGCAGACATCCTGCACACTTTTCAAGAAATAGCAAAAAATGTGGGAGTACCTTTGGCAAAGGAGAAAACAGAGGGTCCGGTGTCTACTCTCACATTCTTGGGAATAGGTATTGATTCAGGACAATGAATATGCCACCTCCCAGAGCAAAGGTTGGCAGAGTTTAAGGAATCAGTGTATGTTTGCTTACAAGCCAAGAAAGTAACCCTGGCCCAGCTTCAGAACTTGGTAGGCCAGTTCAATTTTGCCCTGAGAATTATCCTAATGGGGCTCCCACTGTCCCGTGGTATAGCTGGAGCAAGGGGAGGGATAATGAAAAAGCAAGCTGCACACAAGACTGTCTGCCACCGTGAAAGAGGATATGAGGGTGTTGCATAACCTTCTGTCAAATTTCGATGGAATACAGGTATGGCCAGAAAGAATGCGGCCTAGCCAAGAGATTGGGTTGTGAACAGACGCGGCAGGTAGAGTGGGCTTTGGAACAATCTTGGGCAACATGTGGTGCATAATGAGGTGGCCAGAGGATTGGGGCAACAGGGGTCTGACGAGCAACATCACGTTTTTAGAGTTGTTGCCGATCATTGTGGCACTGACGATCTGGGGATAAGGACTGAGAGGAAAGCACATGACATTTTGGTCGAACAGCATGTCAGTGGTAATGGTGATTAACAATCAAAGGGCGTCTTGCCCCATGGTACTTAGGTTGTTGAAGCATGTGGTGCTGGCTTGCTTGAGCAGGGGAGTCAAAGCACATACCAAGGCTTCTCAATAATGCTGCTGATGCATTGTCTCGTTTTAAGATGCAGGAATTTCAAGAATGGTTGCCACAGAAAGAGGCAGAGATGAATCCTTTCCCTGCCACACTCTGGAATTCTGATGCCCCAGGCTAGTGCCACTGATTGCAGGATCACTGACCAGGAAGACCAAGACAGCTTATGAGAAAGCATTCCAGGACTATTGGGAGTTCTGTTGGGATAACGGTAGGAGGGAGCTGTTCCATAGGGAATCAGGGATGGCTTCCATGGGTCAGTTGTACGAAAATGGGGCGTCAGCAGGGATGACAAAGGGGAAGATGGCAGCAATCAGGTTAATAGCTGCATTGCACAAGGTGGGGAGCCCCACTTATAACTTTGCAGTAAAGAAGGCATTAGCGGCCTGGAAGAGGCTAGGGGACAGGCACATAGACTCCAGGCTTCCATTAGACCCACTAAAACTAGAAAGGATGGTGGTCCACTAGGGAGCATATGCAAGGATCATTACGAGGTCAAATTATTGAGGGTGGTTTTTGTCACAACCTTTTTTGGGGCTTTCAGGTTAGGAGAGAGGGTGGGGACAGCCAAGACAGACACATCAGGCAGGCTGGCCATCTCCGACATAAACCTTAAGGGAGATGGCATGGTGCAGATTTATATCTGAAAGTCAAACACAGATCTGGAGGAGAAAGGAGCATGGGTTGAGATAGCAAGGAACGGGAACAAAACAATGTGTCTGGTGGCAGCACTAGGGGACTTCATCTCAATCAGAGGGGATCTCTGTTCAGACACCAGGATGGCTCATGTACTTCCAAATTTCAGTTAAGGGCTATTTTTCAGAAGTGCCTCATAGCGGCCTGTCTGGGGGGGCTGGGATTTTCCCCTCACTCTTTCCACATGGGGTAGTCACCACTAGGGTAGCCAGGGAATGCGAGAGGAGGATATCATGCGGTTAGGGAGATGGAAGTGCAGTGCATACAAGGGCTCGTCACTTGGCCTGCTAGCAGCTGGAACGGGAGGTTAAAAGGAAGGTGTAGTTAAATGAAGGCCTGGTGGGTTTAGAGGGGGAGGAAGAGGGGAATAGGCCACATGGAGGGGGGGATTGACCTCCAGGTTTGCATAACTTGAAACTGCTGTGAATAACATGTCTTTCGCTTCTGTTACTCATAGAGGATGGCACCAACGCATGTGGTGTGGGTGATCGGGCACTCGTTTGTAAGACGAATGGAGAGGAGAGTCATGATGGAGAACACCCTCGAGAGGAGTGGGCACGCAGGGACAGTGATATACTGGATAGGCAAGGGCGGCATGAGAATAGGGCAGGTGCACAATATCCTGAAGGTAAACAGGGCCAAACAGCACTTCCCGAGCCAGATCTGGTGATCCTGCACATTGGGGGTAATGACCTGGTGCAAATGGGTTGAAAAGAGCTAAGGCTACCACTGGTCTTGTTGTTCAGTTGGCTGAGGGCAGTGATCGTCTGGTCGCAGATAATTCCAAGGACAGAGTGGAGGGTGACAGGTTCGGCAAGACCACTCAACGTCTCTACAAGGAAATTGAACAATGAACTTGCACGGTTAGCTGGAGGCCAGCTAAGAGTGGATGCCAATGGTTTGCTACGGGGAACAGATAATTTTCAGCGAGATGGAGTACATTTATCAGACCAAGGAACTGACTTATTGGTTTAAAGTGTTTTGGCCGTGATGAACACGTCACGAGAAAGGGGGAGTACCCCCGACCGGTTGGTTGAAGGTCCTGTGGCAGGCATAGGAGGACCATGTGGTCTGTGATTTGCCCATCCCGGGGGGGATCCTGAAGCCAGTTAGGTGCAGTGGCGAGGCCATGATCTGCCTCTAACTGGGATGGCTTCAGGCCGGCAGGAGGGTCCAATGGGAAGGTGACCAGAAAAGGGGAGTGTGTGGCCAGGAGGTGGAAGAAGTCCATCAAGGGAAGGCTGCCCCCAGGGATCACCCCCCCAAACATTACATAAGGAATGGCGGGGTGGTCCGCGACAGCATAAGGGGGATCCTCACCGCTGTACAAATGCTAAGAGGGGACAGAATGGAAGGTTCCACTAGGAACTGCCTGTCACAAGGAAAACTAAAATTGTTAATATGATTTATGAGTTATGTTAGAAATGCTGGTGAAGAATTAGGGTAATGTTTATGATTGTAATGCAGTGATGATGTCTTAGAAATGTTAAAGGATTAAACATGGCCATATATAAAATCCAAACAAAGTGTTTTTGTCTCTTCTCCTGTCCGATCGGCAATGCCTCCCTGCTGAGCCCACTCTCCCACACAGACAGACAGAGAAACGCACATACACAAACATACACACACAAAATACAACTTACCTCACTCCCGCAACTTCTCTCGTATGGCCGCACCGGTCAGCCCCTGAGCGCACTGGTGTGCAACAGGGGACTGACAGTTTGATTTAGAAAGAGCACTTAGAGTGGCCTCCGGGTGGTCTTTCTAAACCTCTTTTTGTTTTGTTGTTTTTGTGTTTGTTTAAAATCGAAAAATTCACTTGATATCATGTGATATGATGTGGCATTTATAATGTCCCTGTACAAGGACATTAGGCGTGACAAGACAAGCTGGGGGACACAAAGGCAGGTCAAAATAATGATCTTACTAAGGCCTTGTGTCATTCACATCGTGCATGGAAAAGGGAAGGGGAGAAGTGCCGGAGGGGAAAGGGGAAGTGCAGTTAACTCACAAGTGCAGCCAGCGGGTGGCTCATAACTGTAGAAAAAAGGGACTGTAGATACAGGGCCTCATTACGAGTTTGGCGGTAGCCATGGAGCTGTTAGCTCCATGGCTGCCGCCAAACCGGGCGCCTTTAATGGGTTCCCAGAATGGGGAATTACCAGGCCATTCCGAGTTTGGAGGGCCCGGTAATTCCTCCCTCTGGGAACCCAGGCCCGGACCTTCCCCATTCCCATCTGAGCCCCCATAGGGCTCAATGGGAATGGGAGAGGGAGCTAACAACGGGCCGATTACGACCGGCCCGTTGTTAGCTCCCTCTTCCCCTCTTTACCGGGTCCCGCAAGAGGACCTCGTAATTTCGCGGGACGGGTTCAACGGGTCCGCCTCCATTAGAGGAGCCCATTAACCCGTTCCGCGAAAGTTGTAACAAGGCCCACAGTATCTTAAGTGCTGTGGAGCCTGGAGGCAGTGCAAAGGCAACTGGACATGCAGCTACTTGGTACTGACAGCTACAGCTACTGACACTCTACAGTAGCATGCCATTTTGAAGCAGAGGAGGATAGAGATGCATGCTAGATAAGTCATGGCACTTTACCTTTTACACACATCCATACGAGCGTATGCAAAATGATGTGCTGGGATTTTGGGAAATGAGTTGGTGGATCTGGCGGCGGGTGAGGGTATGAGGAGGGGAGCGATTGATGTGAGGTTGCCTTTGAGTGTGGATGAGGTGAAGGCTCTGATGGTGAGACGGGTTCTGGATGAGTGGCAGGAGAGGTGGGTGAATGGAGTGAAGGGCAGGTGGATGTTCGGTGTTCGTGGGAAAGTGTCGGTGAAGGTGGATGCAGGGAGTTCAGAACGGAGGAGGGGGGAGGAGGTGATGCTGAATCGGCTGAGGATAGGTCATGTGGGGTTGAATGACTGTCTATTTCGAATAGGGAAGCGTGAATCAAGGGACTGTATGGTGTGTGGGGTGCCTGAAACGGTGGGACATTTTTTGATTAGATGTGAAAGACATGCTACGGAGAGAGAATTGATGAGGGTTCGGTTGACTGCGTTGGGTGTGGCTGAGCTGAATGAGACGATTTTACTGGGAGGTGATGGGAAGGGAGGCAGGAGAAGGAATAGTGTGATGTTGGATTTTGTGAGACAGACGGGGAGGTGGGAGGAGTTGTGAGCTTAAATGGAGCCAAATAATAATTAGTGGGTACGGTGCACATCATCCTATAGGATGGGGAAGCGCCTGCGTGGGTCCGCCCATGCTTTCGATAATTAAGAAGAAGAAGAAGAAGATTTCACTCTCCACACTATGGGACAGTGGGTGAGCCCTGAAGAGGCATCTACTCATGCCTATCAGGTACCCGGTGGACAGAAGCGAGCAACATTTCCTCAACGCACTCGTCGTAGGTACTTGGAATCCCACAGACCATACGCTCAAGATCCTGAAGTTGTAGTTCTGGTGTCTCAACCATTCTGAGTAGTATTAGCTTATGATCCACTGACAGAGTGCAACGTCATTATGGCCTGTTCTGTGCTATATAACATTGCTTTCAGTCATGACCTGCACATTAGGTATGGACGAGCCTTAAAGTGCTCAACTCAAATGCTGGTTCAACCTTTTGAATCAGCTTGAGCCATCTGAGCCTCCATAGAGATGGCTCGTAAGTCAAATAGAAACAAGCCACTAAATATCCATTCCGGCTTGCCCCAATTTGAGGCATATATCACCGTGGCTTCAATTGGGTTAAAGAATATTAAAATCCATGGTACATGTAAGAAAGGTTGGGGCAGATACTCAAGGCATTTTTTAGCTCAAGAGATGGGATGTGCTACCACATCTCATTACTTATACCAAAACCATGGGTGGCCTTATCCAAAATAGCAACTTAATGTGTGCATCACAGATGCACACATTCAGTGGACCTTTTACATCACCTTTGCGTGTTTGCACTTTGCTCTAATAGGAGGGTGTTTCTGAACCATTGCAATGCTTGTCAAAATGCTCTGAAAATAGTCACAGCACTTTGCGCCCATGTTGAATAGTCAGTCATGCATATTTTTTTTTCCAAAATGGAATAGCAGCGGTATGAACCTTTCTCTATCCCATTTGGATTTCTATCCATTAAGCAGGGGTAGAAATGCTTTTTTCTTTATATCATTTAACGTGATGGGCTCTGTGAAATGCCCTGCTAGCACCAATAGGGTGCTGGAAGCCTGTTATAAATTAGTGTCAGGAAAGCACATCCAACTCTACTGTATGCAAGGGGGCAAGGGGGCAATGCTATATGAGCAAGAAAAGACCACTTTTTTGTTAGGGGCTTGTGGGATGTGGTCTACAATACAGAGACAAAGGAGGTTTCCCAAAAACAAGCTACCTATTGATGTCACATATATAGGCTGGCCATTTAGACTGACATGAGGCAACTATGGGTCAAAATCTTGTGTGGGAACATATGTCACAAGATATACGCACAGGCCGGTATTACAAAAGATATATATTCAATTTCATTTTTCTGTTGCATGCTAAAAAGCTAGGACAACAACGGTCCATTTAAAAAAAAAAGACAGCATATAATAACATATAACAACAATGAGTTAGACACTGTATTCAAAAGCATACAAATGTATCTGTTGGCAATTGTCAAAATTCAATAAAGCCCATTGCTAATTTCAAGTGGTGTTAGTATAGAAGATGTGTCACATCTTTTATAGGGGCTTCTCTGCAAAATTATTGCTAAATGCCTATGATTGGAAGTCACCTTGTTATACTAACACCACTTTAGGCCTCTAAATGTTGCTCTGAACCTTCCTCCTTGTGTTGGGTGTGTGTGTACCAGCAAAGAAAGCAATTATCTCTTATAAAAGTATACACATAAGTAATACAAACAATGAGAACAGTAGCAGGGGCTACATTGTAACTCATAAGCCTTCCTGACCAATAGTAAATGTACTCTACAAGTGGACACTAACGGGGCTTAATTGCCCGGAACCTCTGATTGAAGCAGGGTCCTTAATGAGGGGTAACAACAATTAAGCGTCATTAGTACCCAACCTCGGGCACTAAAGCAATTAGCGCCAGTTCACAGAAACCGGGCGTTTTCGATTTTGACATCTATTGGCGTCGGTTTTAAAGTTTGTGTGCCCACAAAGGTCAAGATAAGCAATGAATATGTGGCCGCCGGGCCGCTGGGCACTTTATAAATCCAAATAAATAAAATAATATCTGGTGTGTCGGCTATTGGGACAGTGACATAAAGTCCCATTTACTATGCTGATAAGAAAAGAGAGATGCAGTAGAGGCGAGAGATGGATGTCCCAATTATCAAAAGCATGTGTGTCCCAGTGGGGGCATTGATTCACAAACTGGCAACAAATGGGTGTAACACAAGACTTCACAAAATCAATCACAAAAGATTTGAGCAAACCTGCTACAATGTTGTGTGCTCACATCAGAGGCAAAACAGTAGCACCACTCATATCAGTGTAAAGGTTTCTAGAAAAAAGCACAAAGACTTGTATAAGTGATATAGACATATTGATATTCACCAATGCAGTCATACCATAAAAACGAAGGAGAACAGATGTCATGGCCAATGCATTTTGGATAACAGATTATCCTTCATCAGGGCACATCTAGAGATATGAATACAGAAAAAAAAGCACAGTAACAACAGAAAACGAAGGAAAGCAAAGTTAGAAAATAGGGAAAGTTTAAAACAATTCATCAAAACATGTCAAGTAAGATGTACAAAATTGTACTGAGCATAAAAGTATGCAGTGGAAACTAAAACCTGTATCACATGTTCTGTAATATCCTCATATATATAAACTCATATAATAACACCCACAGATTCCTTGCAAATAAGTGGTGCAATTATTACAATAATTCTCATGGGCGAATAATGGTGCATATATCCGGAAAGTTAACTAATCATAGTTCTTAGGATCCTATAATCATTAGGAGAGTCAAAGTAAAAGCACATTGCATCGAAGGTAGAACAGTGCATGTATGTGGGTGAGTACAAGGCCTCCAAAAACGTTAAATAAAGTACATGGGGGTAAACAAAAAAGAAAGACAAACTGTAATGAAAATGGATCCGGTATGACGCTTACCAGTGGTATCTCGACGCATGGGAGTCAAGAACTGCTGCCGAGACGCGCGGAGTGACTGAGTGTAAGAGCTAATACCGCGTGAACTCGACTCAGTGATGTCATTGCATAGAGCGCAATGACTTCATGAGCCGTGGCATAATAGATAGAATAAAGGAAACACGAACAGAAGGCATAGAATGGACGAGATGGCATCATCATGTGATTGTATGTGCATGAAAAGGGAAGCAACATTCAATGAGCAGTGAAATAAAATGCTGTGGAAAAAGAACGGCAAGACAAACAAGTCGAAAAAAGTGAAGAGCTGAAAAAACAGCCACATGTGGAACTGGTATGCAGAAAGGAAACCATACATATAAAGGCAAAAGTATCTAATATGCTCAAGAGTATGTAGAAGCAGATCCCATTAAGAATGTAGTAAAACACAAAGATCTACAATGTATATGTGAGGACATCATCATCATCATCATTACACTTGTATAGTGCATCAAATCGGCATAAGCATCAAGGCCCTGGCATGTGATACAGCATACCAAACATTTCAAGTAGGCTTATGCAAACAGAAAGGTTTTAAGATGAGCTTTAAACAGCTGGAAACCGGAGAGAATATGTAGAGGCAAACGAAGAGAGTTGCATAGTTTGGACCCTGCTACCAAAAAGGCACGGCCACCACAGCGTTCTAATCAATAAGGCGTACTGGAACTAAAAAGGAGGAGGCTGACTGTAGTAAACGAGTTGGCTGATATGGAAGAAGTTTCCCCTGAAGAGACGGGCACACTTTCTTGTGGAGGGCTCGGTAGAGACACCAGTAGCAGTCTCTCCTAGCTAGCTAGACACACATCAAAAAGGCAAACATCTCAAGTGCTGTATCAGTACTGAAGCCCACAGAAACTATGCACCATACCAAAAGAGTGACAAAAAAATAATCTACACAAGGTATAGTTCATAATTACAAAGAGACATGTGAATCCATCAAAGAGTAAACAAAAAGGTAGACAGAACAACATGGCTCAGAAAATACTTCCAAAAGAGCACTTATAACACACCATAGACAGGAAATATGCCATGTAGGATAAGACCACAAAAGGGAAGTGCAGTAGGTCAATGAACTGGAAGATCTCATAGAAAACAGGTCAAGTTGAATTCTTTATTAAGCCCTCCAATGGCTAGAGAGTTTGATCAGTGTATCCAGAATGCTTGTCTACAATTTTTTGTGGGTATACTCATGGGGTTTGCATGCAACAACCTGCAAAATTTGACAACGTGTCGGTGTCGGATGATGTCGCTGTTCTTGTAAGTGTCTTGTACCAGTTGAATTGGTGTTGCCTGTTCGTATGTTGGACTGATGTTCATTCCATCGTACCTTTGCTGTGTATTTAGACTGGCACACACAATATGTCCTGCAAGGACATTTGATAGCATAGGTAATACACTTAATATGGCATGTAGCAAAATGCTTCAGTTACATGTGTTCTCCTGTCCTAGGATGATAAACAATGTCTCCCTTAATACCATTATTGCAGTTGGGGCAACGCAACCATGAGAAAGTGCCACATCTATTTCCTACTGCTTCCTTTATTCCTATGTACCAAATAATATTGAAGCAGCGGAGCTTGTAAAAAGTACTACAAAACGGTGAGTATTTTATTTAAAATCTCTTCTATAATAAGACCCACCGGCATCGCAGTGACCACCTTCTCCTTCTCAACCGCTTCCCACAGCATTCTCGGACTCTACACTCCATGTTCTCATTCCACCTACGTAGTCGCTGCAAAGCTAGCACACTACAAATAGGTTCCTTAAATTGTAACTGCGTTTATAAGAAAATACATGCGAACGCATGAGAAGAGTGTTAAGTCTCGTGCCAGTCATAATAACATTCCAGTGTTTAGAACTATTGTTCTTGATGTGATTACTTTGTACCGTGTTTGTAGAAATGAAGGTCAGATGGGGACTACTTCTCTACTGTGTTTGGTTAGGAAGAATCCCATCACCCTTGTAACCACGTTATATACATTTGTTTGTCATTTTGGCAAGTTCTGTTTTGCATTGCCCATCGTCGCTAACCATCCTCCTTGCCCTAAGGAGCTGGCTGTAAGGTAAGCTTTTAATGAATTTGGATTGGTGGAATCTTTAGGTCTGTAACACTTCATTTCTGTCGGGAGGTTTTCTCTATATGTTAGTTAAAAAACTATCAAGTTGAGGAGTGACCAATACATCTAAAAAGTGTATTTCAGGAGAGCCAATCTCCATAGTGGACTGTATTCTTGGGTTAATAAGGTTAAGGTAACCTACGAAATCTTAAAGAGATGTCGCTGGGCCGTCTCAAACCACAAAGATGCCATCGATATAGATCCCAAAATCTGAGATATTTATGTAAAACTGGGTGTTTTAATATATGTTACGTGTTGAACTTGAACATAAAAGTGTTGGCATTGGATGGTGCCATGAAGGCACCCATGGATATCCCATTGGACTGTAGATACAAATTGTTGTTATACCTAAAATAGGTATACTGGGAGCTAATCTCAAGTAAGATAACAATGAATTCTTTTCTGGCACCTGTCTGCCCTTCTTTCAACAACAACCCTTCCCCTGCTTCTAAACCAAGGTCATGCAGGATACTAGTGCATAAACTCTTCCCATCAATAGTAAAGAGAATGTCACCGAGTGTGAAGGACATATCGGATGAAGAAATTAAAAAGTGTGTTATGACCTCATTATAGGTGCTGGTCTGTTGTACAAGAGGTTAAAGAAAACAATCTATTTAGATTCCTAGGGGTAGTAGGATCCCATTAGTTGCAGCTCTGATTGTTCTACCTGGAGGATTGATGATTCCCATGCGGATTGTAGGAAGTAGGACAAATTAATTGGAGCTTCAAAAATGCTACTGGTGTAATACAAATGTCTGAGCCAGGTCTGCCTTCAACCACTCTATTTATAAGCACTATGGGGGTCATTATGAGTTTGTCGGTATTCCGGCAGTAAATACACCGGAATACCAGAAAACAGTATTATAGTTCCAGCCACCTGATACCCTGCAATTAACGGGATATTGCAGGTGGTGGGAATAGGACTCCATGGGGGGATTTTTGGTATTACCAGCACCAGTAATACCGGTGCCGGTAAAACCAGCATTTATTTTGCCAGAAGGGGCCTGATTTACCTTAGCTGGAGGTAAATCAGCTACATCGGGCAACACCTACCAGAAAACCTGTAGTTTAGAGGCTCGGGAAAAGTGGCAGTAATGGACTAACCCCCACTTTTACCACCACTTTTCCGGCACTGCCAAACTCCTATTGGCACCCTATGTGTGTCCTTCACGGATGTTCTGTTAAAACAAGCATTGGCTAAGCCCAAAATGTTGCCTTGTGTAGAAGTATTAGGCATGTGTCAGGAAGTGCTACTAGATGCCCAAGTGCTTGTACCATTTTCTCACCTTTTACTATCAGTGGCCGTTTAATACCACAATGGCAGTGCCTTGTAAGGTCCTTTCCCATGCCTACACAAAAGCCCACACTGTTTGTATCGCCAATGCTTGTTCCTGTTAGTCTCAGCAATCAAGAACTGACCCCATAACACACTTGTGGATCATTTTGGCAGCAGTACAAACATGTGCCGCAAGATGTTAGGACAAGGATAACCACAGAGTGCAAAGAGAGAGATAAGGGCCATTGAGCAGCAAGCGACCCAGGTGTTTTCTACATGCAGGAGCATGCAAACAACCTATGTGGTGACCAATGGGAGTACCCGAGAATTGCACTGTGAGTGGAGCTGAGCAGCAACATGAATGCCATGGTTGTGCAAAGGCAAACACCAATGAAGTGAGGATGCAATGGAGTGATATCAAGAGGTACCCAAAGGGTAAGCTGGCAGAGAGGTGGGCCCATTAAAGTGACTTACAGACATCCCTTGCCCCTTCAGGAGTCAAAGTGGATCCGTCTTTGCACCTTTTGTCCAATGAAAGTTGTTTGAGAGGACTAGGGCCATTATGTTTGCTGGGTCGTGGCAGGGGTCTCAAATACCGCAGAGTAGGTGACTTGGTTTTGATGAGGATCATGGTCATTTGAGGAGACTTTATATCTAAATTATCCAGGAACATGAATTATGTACAAATGCTGACATGTGCTGCTGTGTATGAGGTACACATAAAGATGGGTGCGCCCAGCAGGGCTCGGCCGGGTCAAAACTGGGGCTCTGGCCTGACCCTCTTCTCAGGTCTGTGCCCGTCCAATGTAGGGGTAAGTAATGAGCCCCACCAGCTGGCCCTGTGTGAAAAAAACAGAGAACAAAAAAAGTTTAATAAAAAAAAGGCTCCTAACGTGCCAACAGTACATACAGTAGCAAGCTATCCTTCCTTCCTTTTCGAAGAGGATCGATAGCTCACGGGCAACGCGTTTGTCTTGGAAGCAAGACAACGCAGCACAATATAGGTTTGACTCCCGCGCATAGATAGATCCTGCGCTTAGATACTACTCGCTGGTATTAAGCATGTTATGAAAGAACAATTATAAGCCATCCTGATTGCCAGCCATGGCTGCATGATTTCCTGTTTCGCCCCAGCCACACATTGAATGGGGCAGTAGCTGCCTGCACATTTAATGTCAGTGCCTGCCTACCACCTCGTTATGCCCCCTCCCCTTATCATCTCCAATAACCTCACCCTTCCCCTCACCATTCAAAACATACCAGTTCTATCCCTGCGCACATAACCAGCCTTTTTTCCTTGCCCCAGTCCCACTTACCTGCACCACCCTCCTAAATTCCATGCCCTGAATGCAAGAGTTCAGTTTCTCCCCACTTCCCTATGCCACCATCCACAAAATACTGGTGTGACCCTTCCCCGTTCTGAAAACCCCCAAACCCATTTCTTGTTTCTCAGCCTCTTTCCTCACCTGCCAGCCACCTGTCATGCCTTTTCTGTACCCTTAGT
This sequence comes from Ambystoma mexicanum, assembly GCF_040938575.1. Classification (NCBI taxonomy): domain Eukaryota; kingdom Metazoa; phylum Chordata; class Amphibia; order Caudata; family Ambystomatidae; genus Ambystoma; species Ambystoma mexicanum. Next base: position 1,402,251,849 of record NC_090922.1, read on the forward strand.
CCCTTTCTCCAGGTTTCTTTCCCCCCAGCACCTTGCCACCCCTTTTCTTGGCCCTCAGCCTCTTTACATCACCTTTCTCGCCATCAGCTTGTTAGGGTAAATGCTGGGATCGGCAGAGCCGTACCTAGGGTCTGCGGACCTCAAGGTCATGGAAGGCCCTAACTCTTTCCAATGTTCCAATTAAGTCGAGGTCCACAAAAGGAGCAAAGGTTAACTGCCGTTTTATTATATTAAACGAGCAGGGACAACATACAAGGCATCAAGTTCAAACCGAGTACATATCGCAAATTTCAGGCTCGCAGGCCCTTTTATACACTTGTGACATCATAATTGTCGTCACTTACCGAAATCCTTCCCCGAACCTAATGCCACCCTGGGTCGGCTCCCAGAGTGGTAGGTCCAGTATGGAGACATATATGGTGCCACGCTATCAGTTGGTATACTTGGTTCATCCCTAAAAATTGCTACCTGAGAATTGTTACATTGGAACCCCTGGTGATTGGCTGGAGATTCCTGCCGCCAGCCCCTCTCCCCCAGTGTACTGATTGGTCAGGCTGTGGGCCCCCAAGCCTGGGACCAACGTCATTGCCAGCCTGCGAGACACCTGCTCTCGTATACTATTTATCAACAAGATGTAACTATGTGACAGTGTATAACAATGAGTTCTTTGCTAATACAATGAGAGCAGTCCAGTCCCAACGGATATTGTAGGTGGATTGTTGCAGTTATGTGACAAGGTTCAGTCTCAGACGTTGGATGGTTGCATCTTCCCAGCTTCCAGGTCTTGGCATCATGTAAGGTCGGCCGGATCACATGTGAGGAGACCTCTAGGGAAGTCAAATTACTTAGATTTGATTTGTATTTCAGCTGGAGGTGTCCTGCCCTGTAGCTGGGCTCATTGTGGAACCGTGGGTGAGGAATGTCAATTGCAACATTCTCTGCAGCTTGCAGTGTCGAGATCTCTGCAAAAGGAGTTTAGTGTGCTGGATTGATCCGAGGCCTACCTATATTCTGGTTATTCTTCCAATATGATTGCTCAAGTTTAAAAGCATGCAATGGGTGGTCATGTCCCTTGAGTGTTCCTGTCCATCCATAGAGTAAATAACGAGTAACAACTGCAAGCTTATACACAAGCTCTTCTGGCATCTTGGGTTTCTGCGGTGCGATAGCGAGCCTATATGAAAAATAGCAAACGTGCAGACAAGATGTGTGTCACTGTCCTCTAGCTCATAGAACTGTACGCATATGTTCTTCATGTGGATTGGTGTGTGAGTGTCCCCATTGTGCTTCTTGTCTACCGCGGCTATGTCATCATGGAGTCGCTAACGACCTGCAACATGGTCTGCGGGGACGTCAATCGAATTGGTCCATATAATTGTCTCCAGCTCGGTCTTGGTTACCGTTGGTTGTGTTGGCTAAGGCTCTTGCCATCGTGGGATTGAGCGGGCGGATGGCTGGATGTCTATCGTGATGTGAGCTTGCATTGGAAGCAGTGGGACTGGGTGCAATCTCTGATAGTCAATAGTTCTGTCGGGAGTGCTTCTTCTGGTTAAGGGCCCCATCAGAAGGGAAGGGACACTTGGATTTTCCCTCTTCATTCCCCCCTCTGGTTGACTTGTGGACCCCAAAATTGTCACTTCTTTTGCAAGGTGCCATACCTTCGTAATTCCTGCTAGGTGTCCATAGTGGTTTACATGATCTTCAAATGACCAGTACATGTATACACATCCTCCTTCGGGCTTCCAGTAAACCCATTTTCTGAAATGCATTTTGGGATTCCTTGGGTTTTCTAATCTGATTGATGGCGGGTACATGTCTGATTCCATTAGTTGTTGTCTTAGCTTCTCTTGTTCCATATGTGTTTTGTCCCTTTGTTGCTCGTCTTCTGCAGGTAGGATTAGCTTCATCCCAATCATTTATTCTGCAGCTATCTTTGATTTTGCCATGCACACTTTTATTCCAAGTAGAGAAGCCAATCCCAGGATCAGACCCCCACTAGTATTTTTAGGCCATCAGCTAGCCATGAAGGCATCCATGACCAGAGATATGAGAACCAGCTTCCGTCCTTCTTCGTGCCCTGTGATTCTTCTTCCATCTTAGTGTGCTTTTTTGCCAATTGCGATACTGCTTCTGATAACGTTCTGTTATCCTTCTCGTTCTCTGATATGAACGTGCATCAGGAGCTCCCTATTTTTACGCTTGCTCCTCCTTCCATGGCTGTGAGCAGGTCCAACACGTACCTGTTCTGTAGGGCCACTAACCGTATAGCTCGGAGCTCTTCTTTATTGCGTTAAATCCGTTAACTGTTGAGTTTATCATCATCATCAGCAGCAGTGTAATCTGGTGTGTTATTGCTGAGAAAAACATGACAGCCCTGCTGAACAGCCGATGTGATGCTGGTTCTTTGTCCAGTGTAGCTTCTGACTTGCCCCATAAGTAATTTCCCTGCCTTTTCACTCTTCGTAATGATGTCTCTCTGGTGATGCTATTGTTGGATGGCAGTGGGGTAGGGGATAATTATCTTTTTCTCCGCTTGTTATTTTCATCCATTTTAGGGAATTCATCCATCTTGATGTGTTTTTGGGGTACCACTAGCGATGGTACATTGACATGTGCTAGGGAACAGATCACTCCCCAGTTAGGCATTAGTTTGTCGTATGCTTTTGTCCCACATGCCCAATAGTGGTCCATCAGTACGGCTGTGCTGATCCCATGTCTCCTAACTTCTCTATTCTTCTGCACCCCTCGTTTGTCCCTACTTCAATATCTCCGTCGTCTTGTTAACATAGCGTTGGTGTTGGGAGAGGTATGATTGTCAGTGGACTGTCTTCCTTATCCAACCACATCAGCAAGCTTGCACTCTTAGCCCATTCTTTGAGGCACTTATCGTCTTCTTCCTGGGCCTTGTTCAATGCAGCCTTTGTTAGTGTTAATGGTTTGCTTCCTACCACTCCATCCACCCATCCTTCCTTTGTGTATACTTTCCCGTATATCAACACCTGGGGGCGTTCCCAGCAATCAGGTTCTCCATCTGTTTCTCTGGCTCTCCATTTGCATGCCAGGTAGTCTAGTGTCACTTCATTTGTCTCTCCTTTTTTTGGCCCATCAGTTATGTACCGGAGTGCTTTTATGTGCTGCCAGTAGTTATCAAACATAGGTCATGGCTTTATGAAATTATCCTCATACAGGTATGTTTCTTTTGATCTCCACCGGAGGGTTGCTGTTTTCCCTTGGACTCTCGCCCCGTGTTTGGAACAATGCAAGGCATAGGAGGTATTGTGCCGTTGTCGCTGGTACTTCTGTGGCACAAAGGTTGTGTATGCGCTCATGGCATACAGGATCAAGGAGAAGACATAGCAGTTATCCCGTGTTGTGTCCTTACCAATCTTTGACATATGCTTGAACCACATGTTCTTTGTGGCATGTGCTGTACCAGTGAGATATGTGTCAACCCCATTGACATCAGTGTCAATGCTATGCTTACCTCTCCTTACATTCTCGTTTGTGTTTGACGTACCACCTGACACAGTGCTCCTTGCAGCTTGGGTGGGAGGAATTTTAGTATGAGGTGTTGCTGATACATGCAAAGCTGTGTATGCTTGCCAAACAACGGCAGCTACCAATCCAGCTGACAGTACAACCCATATTATTTTTATTACAATCTTTATTACGGTAGCCATTCTAAGCACTTACCCTGCAGTCTTGTAGTCATTGAGATGATATAGTTGCCCGCCTGAAAATTGCAATAAATCAGCATTACTGTAGTAGGATTGGTTATATTTTAAGCCTGATAAACTAAGTAATTGTTTAATGCCCAGGAGAAAAGTTCCTCCCAAATCCTCATTATTGCTCTATTTCTGAGTATGGGTAGGGCGTGGTGGAGTTGTGGGTCTGATTGTGCTATATTAAATAAACACGTTATAATACACGTGTGGTGGCCTTGGTCTGGAGTGGGTGGGTCTTCGCACGGCATTAATATATTGGTGGGAGAGTGCTTGTGGGTGTTCAATGGAAGGCATCATCTAAAGCACTGAATTTCAATCTATCTTCAACATTTTAGTCACATACATTTGTCAGACGCAGGACCCTGCATGTGCAAGACAAAAGGGAGAAGAGAACATGCAAAGACAGGGTGACACAGTGTATTCCTAATGGGTGGATGCGTGCTGCATAGCCCTATCTATGTCGTAGTGTTCTTTATTTGTACAACCAGCACTTGTATTAAAATCCTATGTATTTTGGTGATAACATCGAGTTTATTAGATTTCAATCAACATTTCTGTGGGGATGTCAGATGTCTGTGAGTGCCTGACCATTGAGGGACCTGTGTCCTCTTGTTCATTCGTGTCCTTAGAATTATCTAAATTGGTGATTACTGAAAATGGGGCGGTGCTGTTGTTTGATGTATCCGTTGCTGGAGCGCCATCCCTGTCGATGCTGATGTGGGGTGAGGTCGATGCTTTGTAGGGCTTGATGTTGTGTAAATGCGACCAGACAGTTTTATTTTTCAATTTCACCGTCCTGTCTGTGCGCTCTCCACTATGTGTGGGCCTGTAAAACAGGGTGCATTCATTTGCATGTGTAGTTTTCTAGGAGAACCTGGTTTCCTACTTTGATTGCTGAGTCTTTTGCTTGTCGTTGAGTGTCGTTGGCTTCTTGTTGATAGTTCTCTGACCTGTCCTGTGTTCGTTGAATCTGTTGAGAGATAAATGAGGCACAGGGCGTCTGTAGGGGACATTGAGCAGCCTCTTTTTACCCAGAGTTCTTTTTCTGTCATTAATGCGGCTGCCTGTATTTCCATTATTTGAGTTTCTGGTAAATGGTTATAACCTTCCTTCATTAGCATCTGTCTTGCCCCTCGCCTCTCTTTTTGTTTTTCTTGGAGGTCCCATAACTCCCCAAAATATGATGCATGTTTTGCATAGAAATCGTCTGCTTCCTTTCCTTTTGATGTTGGGTCCTCTCCATTAGTGTCTGCTTGGCACTTAACTAATACAAGTTGTATTGGGTTTGTCACAACCTCAATTAGTTCCCCTAGGAGTAGTGCGTGCTGGACTGGTGTGTCATCTGCCCGTCTGAACCCTCTCCTTAACCACCTTCCCAGACCAGAATGCACTGTTGATGTCACAACCCCTTTGCCTTCACTCTCTCTATGGGCTATTATCAGGGCTACTAATCTGGCTGCTTGTGCTGAATACTGGGGTGGTAACCTAACACATATCACTGCCTCACTTGTCCAGTCTTCTTTTAATCTTACCACAACTGCCCCCGTTCTTCTCACCCCATCACCTTGGTCAATTGTTGAGGACCCGTCAATGTATAGTACATCTCCCCCCTCAAGTGCACCTTCCTCTACTTTACATGTTTCTGAGTATAGTTCAATAGCTTTTGTACAATCATGAACATATTCTACCTCTCCTACTTCTTCTGCTAGGAATTGTGCTGGGTTAACATTTCTGCACCTTACTATTTTTAGTTCTAGTCGGGATAAGATTATTTCATTGCCTGTTGCTCTATGTGTAGTCAGGTTGCTTTTTGGCTTGAGTAAAATTGCAAAGCAAGCGTGCTCCACATAAAGTGTTGTGGAACATCCCATTGTTATTGAGGATGCGTTTTCTACAGCAAAAGCCGCAGCAGCCAAGTGTTGTTCGCACAGCAAATGTCCTGTCATTACTGGGTCTAACTGGCACTGTGATATGCAATTGGTTTGTGGCCGATGCTTGTCTTTTGTGTTAGTACCGCTTTCATTACCACCCCATTAGAGTGTGAGAATAGGAAAATCTCTTTCTTGTAATCAGGGGTACCCAGGACTGGTGCTGTTGATATTGCCTCTTTTAATTCATTAAATGCATCTGTCATTTCCTGTGTCCAGTTCAGTGTTTATTGTCCCCTTTGTGCATCCCTTAGGGATATAAGTAAGGGACATGTGCATGTGCTGTAATCAAACACCCACGCCCTGCAATAGTTGCATAGGCTGAGGAACTGCTGTAATTCTCATACTGTCTGTGGTTGTGCTGTGTTTAGTATTGTCTGTGCCCTTTGTGGAGCTATGTGTATGCCCTTTTGGGATATCATGTTCCCTATGTAAAGAACCACTTCCTGACAATATTGCAATTTTGCCTTGTCTACTTTGTATCCTTTTTCTGCTTGTACTGTAAACATTTTCATGGAGTACTTCCTGCATTCATCTTCTGTTGTGCTGCAGATGAGAATGTCATCCAAATATTGCAAAATCATACTCTCTGTCTCTATATTCCCTAGGTCCATTTGAATTACTCTGTTGAAAGTTCATGGTGACTCACAGTATGCTTGGGATAGTCTTGTGTGTTTCCACTTTGTATTGCGAAACATTAAACTTGTTAAGTCTTGGGAATCTGGGTGTAGTGGGATAGAGAAAAAGGCATTTTTGAGGCCAATCACTGTGGATCGTGTAGCCTCTGCTGCGATGCTGCAAAGTATTGTAGCTGGGTTACCTGCTACTGGATATTCTGCTTCGCCAATGTGGTTTAGGGGTCTCAAATCTTGCATGAAACGCCATAATCCTCGGTTTGCCTTGTGGACGGGGTAAACATCAGTGTTGCAAGGTTATTCTGATGGTACTAGAATGCCTCATTCAATGAGGGCGCTTATTGTCTCATAAATGCCCTCATCTGCTTCTTTCGACAGTTGGTATTGTCTGACTCTGGGCAAAATTGCTCCTTTCTTCAATTTTATCTTTACTCCCCTATGCTTTTGATGCACACCATATCGTAGGGGCTTGTTGTCCATAAAGAAGCTGGTACATTTGCTAGGTCCTCCTCGCAGAATGGGGGTGTTCCTGGGAGTGGAGCTTGTAGTGCCATTGCCATTTTCTGGGCCACTTCTCTGTGTGTTAACTGTATCCAAACGTATACACTAATTCCCAGCATCATCTCACTCGTTCCCTTTTCTTGTGAGAAGAGTTCTTCATCAGATACTTGGGTCAATCTACACCCTTCTGCTAGCGCTATTACTGCACTCCAGGCCTTCCCTTCCTTATCTAGGGCGTGTACTGCAACCCAACTCTCCCATGCCACTATCCCTTCAATGTCTATGGGCATGAACGTTCCTTCTTTCTCATCTGTGGGCATTTCTGTTACGCTCACCTGGTATCCACGGGGACGCCACCCAGCCCTGGTTGGATGATTTGCACTCTCGAACCCTCTCCCTGTCCCTTGGTAAGGCCTGTGGTTAAAGATGGGTCTGCAATATAGGAGAGCTGGATTCAATACCAGATTGTATTTATGTTTTTCCACCTCCTTTGGCCTCAACTTCTTCCTCCCCCTAGGGCCTTCTCCTCACCTTAATATTGTAAAAGGTGGATTCTCCGTCCTGCTCCTCGTGGCAGGGGCGCGTAGTTGTGGGGGGCGAGCAGCGACCAAGTTACTTCACTGGTGCAAGCCCCCCTGTGGCAATCCAGGCCAGCTGCAACTCCATAGGTTTGCTGCTTTACAGTCTTTATATGTAGTTCGTATGGTCCTCTTAGTTCGAATAATAATGTCTTGCTTTTTTCCTTTTAGGTATGGAAAGGGATTTTGGTGTTGTTATGCAGTTTCAAGATGAGCCTGGGCCGGTAGGCGGAAGCGCGGTGTGCGTGATGCTGTTCGCCTTTTGTATTGCTAACCTGTGTCTTTTCTCTCCTTGCAGGTCACGATGTTCCTCGCCAAGCGCCGTAATGTTCCAGCAATGATACTGACCAGGAGATGACAACCCAGGTAAAAATTGTGTGGCTTTCTTCATTCGGGAGGAAACGTGAGTAAACCCTTACTAATGCTGTCTTTCTTTCTCCTCTTTCCAGGTTATGGTATTCCAGGATGCATGCGGTGCCGGATGATGGAGTTCGTACCTTCAGATGAGTGGAACTGAAGTCGGCGATGGATTGAAGACAGGTTACTGTTCCAGGTAAGTTTCGTAGTGTTCTTTCTCTCTCTGCAAGTCGTTGGTTTCAGGTAAGCTGGCATCAAAGAACTGGACACTGTGAGCATTACGCTGCCCACAGCAGAATAACGCGAAGCATGTTCTGCTGATTGGGTGCGGTTTAAATAGTCTCAGGTAAAGTAGTCCAGGTAAAATAGTCCCAGGCCTGCCACAACCAAAGTAGTCCAGGTAAAGTAGTCCCAGGCCTGCCACACCCAAAAGACTAGACCGCATAGTTCCATTCCTTGTAAATGTGTTATGTGTGTGCCTCCATGTTGGCTGAACCCTGCAAGTTAAATAGTCCCAAGTAAATAGTCCCATTATAATGTTGGTCTTTATGATGGTTATGAGCCTGGCACCAAATGTGCCAGGACTAACTCCAAGAGAGTCTTGGATGAGGTTTTAAGGCCTTTGACCTGGCCCCAACTGGAAGGCTGACTTGCCAGTGAGGGCCAGGGGTAAGGGTCATGACAGCACTCCCCACCCAAGGCCCCTCTCACAGTGGCACTTCTGCCTGGTCCTGGTTTGGCTGGGTAATTCTTATGGAACCTTTTAATTAAGCGACGTGCATGGATGTATTCACTAGGTTCCCATGATCTGTCTTGAGGGCTGTATCACTTCCAATCAACTAAGTAGTATAGTTTGGATCTGGTGTATTTTGAGTCTAGGATCTCCTTTACTTCAAACTCTGGTTCTCCGTCAACTAATACTGGTTTGGCGGTGTTGTAACCCGAGTACCAGGTTGTACTGGTTTCAGGAGTGATACGTGAAACACAGGATGAATCTGCATATTGCGTGGTAGGGCTAATTTAACTACCACTGGATTTATTATGGATTCAATAGAATAAGGTCCCACATATCGGGGATGAAAGGTCCGAGTCCCTTTTATGGGCACATATTTTGATGCAAACCAGACCTTGTCTCCAATTTGATAGTCGGGGGCTTTACTACGATGTTGGTCAGTGAATTTCTTTTGTCTGTTCTTGGCTTGGAGTAAATGTTCTGCTGCTTAATTAAAGGCATGGGAAATAGCCGTATGTAGGGTGTTAACTGCTGGCATTTCCAAAGGGGTTGGGAGATCCAATTCTTAAGTACGTGGATGTCTACCATATGTAGTGTAGAAAGGGGTTTGTGCAGTGCTGGTGTGTAATGAATTATTATAGGCATATTCAGCTATCCATAACAAGTCCTTCCAATTTCTTTCCACTTGATGTAACATGCAACGTAAGTATTGCTCGAGGGTTTGGTTTGTTCTTTCTGTTTGGCGATCTGTTTGAGGATGGTGACTTGTGGATAGTCAAATGTCAATTTGGGCCATTGAAAAGCATTTCCTCCAGAAGTTGGGTACGAACTGACTACCTCGATCCGAGATCAAGACTGATGGAAAGCCATGAAGCCGTACGATTTCCTCCAGGAATACCTTTGCTAAACTGGATGCATTTGGAAGACCCTTAAAAGGAATAAAGTGTGCCATTTTAGAGAACAAGTCTACTATTACTAAGATGGTGTTGAATCCTTGACTGGGAGGTAGATCTGTAATGAAATCAAGGGACAGTGTATTCCATGGTGCGGGAGGAATTTCCAATGGTTGGAGAAGACCAGCTGGTTTGTGCTTTTGGGACTTGTTTTGTGCACACACACCACAAGATTGGATAAATTGGATGATGTCTTTACGGAATGTGGGCCACCAATAGTTTCGTTTTACTTTAGCTAGAGTTTTGGCAATTCCAGGATGACCTTCAATCAGGGAGTCGTGACAACCCGAAATAACCTGCTCTTGTCAATCTTTACTTGGCAGGTATAGACGGTTAATAAAATATAGTAACTGGTCTTTAATGGTGTAATGTTCTCCTTGAGTAGACCACTCTTGTGAGAGAGTGGGATCCATTAAGAGTTGGATCTTGTTTTGGAGTTCACTATGTGTCAATGTTGTCATAAGACCCAGGAGTTTGTCTTCTGGAATGATGGCTACTGTATCTGGAGTTATGTATACCTTTTCATCAACACCCATGCGGGACAAGGCGTCTGCCTTTCCGTTTCAGACTCCTGGCCGTTAGGTGATCACATAGTCATATTCAGTGAAGAAAAGAGCCCACCGCAGTTGACGGGATGATTGAGCCTTTGCTGTTTTTAGGTATTGCAGGTTTCGATGATCAGTTATGACCGCGACAGCATGTTTAGCACCAAGGAGATAGTGTCACCATGTCTTGAAAGCTGATTTTATAGCCAAGAGTTCTTTGTGATAAAATAGTTGAGTTTGGGAGGTGAGAATTTTCGTGACCAGGAGGTTTAACTGGCATGTTCCTGGGTCCCTTTGCGAGAGAACACCTCCCATAGCCTAGAGGCATCTGTTTCAACAATATAAGGGAGGTCTGTGCGAGTATGCTATAGAAATGGAGCAGAAGTTAATTTTTTCTTAAGTTCTTGAAAGGCCTTCTCTGCTTCTTCGGTCCAATGGAACTTTGGATGTAATTGGATGCACTATTTGGGAAAAATCTGGGATGAATCGGCAGTAAAAGTTTGGAAAGCCCAACATACTCTGGATTCCTTTAAATGAAGTTGGTGACGGCCAGTTAAGAATGACATCTACCTTGTGCCTATCCATTCTGATACCTTTTTGTGTGAGGATAAAACCGAGGAACTCCCTTTCGGTGACATGAAAAGAGCATTTTTTGAGTTTAGCATACAGTTTATGTTGGCAGAGTTTAGTAAGGACAGAGCAGACATGCCTGTCATGGTCTTCTTTGGTAGCAGAATACACTAAGATGTCATCAATGTAAACCAGGACACAAACGACGATGAACTCAAAACATCATTCATGAAGTACTGAATGCAGCGGGAGCGGTGCAAAGTCCAAAAGGCATTACCTGGTATTCATACAAGCCGTATTTGGTATGCAAGGCGGTTTTCAATGTGTCTCCTTTCTTCACTCGAACAAGATGGTACGCCCCCCTAAGGTCCTGTTTGGTATAAACTTGGGTGTCTTTCACTTGATCCAATAATTCGTGAATAAGGGGCAGTGGATAACGTTTTTTTACCGTGATCTGGTTTAATGCATGATAGTCGATGCAAGTCCTCAAATCTTGTTCCCTCTTAGGTACGAAGAATAAGGGACTGGCTGCCGGTGATTTAGACGGGCGGATAAATCCATTTGCCAGGTACTGATCAAGATACGATTTCAAATAGAGGTTTTCTGGTTCAGTAAGTGCATAGATTCGGCCACAAGGAATTTGTGCACCAGGTATGAGGTCGATCTGACAATCGTAGGGCCTGTGCGGTGGTAGAGTATTGGCTTGTTCTTTCTGGAACACGTCTTGAAAATCTTGGCATTCATTTGCTAGAGTACGAGTCACACCTAGTACAATCGCCGCCATACTGGGAGTAGCAGATGTACATAAGTCTGTTTTCCCCTTTTCTTGGTAATAACAGGTGCAAGCACAATCATCGGAAAAGGCCAACTTCCTGGCACGCCAATCTATTAGAGGGTTGTGAGCTACCAACCATGGCATCCCTAGGATTAGTCGAAACTGAGGAGTTTTGATGAGATCGAATGCAATAGATTCTCAGTGTCCATCCTGGCACAGTAGGGTTAGTGCTGCTTTACATTGGGTTATTGTTCCGGAAGCTATTTCTGTCCCATCAACAGTAGTAACTTTTTCAGTAGTCGACTTAAAGCATAAGGGAAGACCCATCTCTGCTGCCAGATCTTGGTCTACGTAATTCCCAACTTCTCCGCTGTCTATGTATGCTTCGACAGCATGCATCCGAGACGGTTGTTGGTGATTGATCAAAATTACTGGTAATGCAAAGTGTGAGGTCTGGGGCTCATCCTTCTCGCTCGACAAGCGGACCTCTACGCTTGCCGGGCTTGGTAGTTTTCCGACTCCTTGTTATTATCTTCTTTCTCTGTGGCTCCAACAGCTCTCCTTGGTGGTTTCACTGGACATTCTTTGAGGAAGTGGCCTGATTTTCCGCAAATATAAGCATAATTGCTGTTGCCTTCTCTTTTCTCTTTCAGTTTCAGTTAAAGGGGGCCGTACACTTCCGATTTGCTTGGGTTCTACCATGTTTTCCAATGTACATTGAACATTATCCTTTGACCGGACATACACAGCTCGAGTGTCTAACCTTATCCGGTCCGCTTTTCGGTCTTGTAATCTGTGATCTAATTGCACCACAAGGTTGATGAATTCTGCACAGTCTTTAGGTTGGTTAACCACTTGAGCAAGGAAATCCTTTAGTTACCCTCGTAGAGCCCGATGAAATAGTGTGGTCCTTTTTTCCTCAGGCCACCCACCTTCAACGACTAGTCTCTTAAATGTTGCTATATATGTAAGCAAGTCTTGACAAAAGTTTGTTGTCTAATGCTTGGCCTTGGGTATGATGAGCAAAGAGTTTTTCCATTTCTATCTGGAAGCCCCCAAAGTCATGGAACAACGGGTCATCCTGACTTACTAATGGTACCGACCAATCCGCTGCACTACCGCTCAGATATGACAAAACAAAAGCAACCCGCGCTTGGTCGTTAGGAAAAGCCCCAGTTCTGCAAAGAAAATGAAGACAACATTGGTTCATGAACGTTGCGTACTTCTTGGGGTCCCCTGTAAATCATTCAGGTGGAGCTAAAGGAACTGCCCCAGGAAGGGTTATTTGTACTGGATTGGTAGAAGTTGGTATAGGTGCTGGCGGAATGATACCAGGCAATGGGGTCTGTCCTGCCTGTGATTGGAGCAATTGTCTACTTATTTTGTCGGTACGATCCTTAGTAACAATCAAATCCCTCCTAAGAGCATTGGTTTCTTGCATGGCTGAATGTACTTCAGCGCGTAACTGCCCCAACAACTGAGCTAACTGGTCAATCTCTGAAGTCTCCATGACGCCCAGGTGGAAAATATTATTGAGTCTTATCGTTCTGTTACGCTCACCTGGTATCCACGGGGACGCCACCCAGCCCTGTTTGGATGATTTGCACTCTCAAACCCTCTCCCGGTCCCTTGGTATGGCCTTTGGTTAAAGATGGGTCTGCAATATGGGAGAGCTGGATTCAATACCAGATTGTCTTTATGTTTTCCCACCTCCCTTGGCCTCAACTGCTTCCTGCCCCTTGGGCCTTCTCCTCACCTTAATATTGTAAAAGGTGGATTCTCTGTCCTGCTCCTCGTGGCAGGGGTGCGTCGATGTGGGGGGAGAGCAGCGACCAAGTTACTTCACTGGTGCAAGCCCCCTTGAGGGAATCTAGGCCTACTGCAACTCTGTAGGTTTGCTGCTTTACAGTCTTTATATGCAGTTCTTATGTTCCTCTTAGTTCGAATAATAATGTCTTGCTTCTTTCCTTTTAGGTATGGGAAGGGATTTTGGTGTTGACATACAGTTTGAAGATGACCATGGGCCGTTAGGTGAAAGCGCGGTGTGCGCGATGCTGTCCAGTGAGTAATGCGCGATGCGCTGCGCTGTTTCGCCTTTTGTATTGCTAACCTGTGTCTTTTCTCTCCTTGCAGGTCACGATTTTCCTCGCCGAGCGCCGTAATGTTCCAGCAATGATACTGACAAAACAGAAAGGTGATGGCTGGAAGGTTTTGAATTAATCATAACCCGGGCAAAGCTCTGGGCAAACCCTCCAGACCACCGTTGTTCAGCCTGCCAAGCCATTACAGAAGGGGAAAAAACATATGCAAATCAGGCTTAGTCCTTCCCCAAATGGAGCAGTCCAGCCCGAACTACTAGCTCACATCCCTTCTGCACAAGACCACAAGCATCCCCAGACATGTTTCAGCCTTGTTGGGCATCATCAGTGAGGAGTAGCTTGGGTCTCTAGGCCCGGCAGACTCAGGACCCACGTCTGTGCATACCCGTACCACTCTGGGTGACTTTGGCAAAACAGAAAGATGTGGCTGGAAGGTTTTGAATTAATCATAACCTGGGCAAAGTTCTGGGCAACCCTCCAGACCATCGTTTTTCAGCCTGCCAAGCCATTACAGAAGGGGAAAAACCATATGCAAATCAGGCTTGGTCCTACCCCAAAAGGGGCAGTCCAGCCCGAACTGCTAGGTCACATCCCTTCTGCACAAGACCACAAGCATCCCCAGACATGTTTCAGCCTTGTTGGGCATCATCAGTGAGGAGTAGCTTGGGTCTCTAGGCCCGGCAGACTCGGGACCCACGTCTGGGCATACCCGTCCCTCTCGTGGTGACTTTGTCAAAATAGAAAGGTGATGGCTGGAAGGGTTTGAATTAATCATAACCCAGGCAAAGCTCTGGGCAACCCTCCACACCATTGTTTTTCAGCCTGCCAAGCCATTACAGAAGGGGAAAAGCCATATGCAAATCAGGCTTGGCCCTACCCCAAAAGGGGCCGTCCAGCCGAAATGCTAGGTCACATCCCTTCTGCACGAGACCACAAGCATCCCCAGACATGTTTCAGCCTTGTTTGGCTTCATCAGTGAAAACTAGCTTGGGTCTCCAGGCCTGGCAGACTCGGGACCCACGTCTGGGCATACCCATCCCACTCTGGGTGACTTTGGCAAAACAGAAAGGTGATGGCTGGAAGGTTTTGAATTAATCATAACCTGGGCAAAGCTCTGGGCAACCCTCCAGACCATCGTTTTTCAGCCTGTCAAGCCATTACTGAAGGGGAAAAACCATATGCAAATCAGGCTTGGTCCTACCCCAAAAGGGGCAGTCCAGCCCGAACTGCTAGGTAACATCCCTTCTGCACAAGACCACAAGCATCCCAGGACATGTTTCAGCCTTGTTGGGCGTCATCAGTGAGGAGTTGCTTGGGTCTCTAGGCCCAGCAGACTCGGGACCCACGTCTGGGCATACCCGTCCCACTCGGGGTGACTTTGGCAAAACAGAAAGGTGATGGCTGGAAGGTTTTGAATTAATCATAACCCAGGCAAAGCTCTGGGCAACCCTCCAGACCATCGTTTTTCAACCTGCCAAGCTATTACAGAAGGGGAAAAACCATATGCAAATCAGGCCTGGTCCTACCCCAAAAGGGGCTGTCCAGCCCGAACTGCTAGGTCACATACCTTCTGCACGAGACCACAAGCATCCCCAGACATGTTTCACCCTTGTTGGGTGTCATCAGTGAGGAGTAGCTTGGGTCTCTAGGCCTGGCAGACTCGGGACCCACGTCTGGGCATACCCGTCCCTCTCTGGGTGACTTTGGCAAAACAAAAAGGTGATGGCAGTAAGGTTTTGAATTAATCATAACCCGGGCAAAGCTCTGGGCAACCCTCCAGACCATCGTTTTTCAGCCTGCCAAGCCATTACATCCCCAGACATGTTTCAGCCTTGTTGGGCATCATCAGTGAGGAGTAGCTTGGGTCTCTAGGCCCGGCAGGGTCCCGTTTGGGGTGGGGCCAAGCCTGATTTGGATATGGTCTTTCCCCTTCTGTAATGGCTTGGCAGGCGAAGAACGGTGGTCTGGAAGGTTGCCCAGAGCAACGCCAGTGGTTAAGATTCATTCTAAACCTTCCAGCCATCACCTCTTTGTTTTTGCTTTGTCACCCCGAGTGGAACGGGTATGCCCAGACGTGGGTCCCGTGCCTGCTTGGCCTAGAGACCCAAGCTACTCCTCACTGATGAACCCCAACAAGGACAAAACATGTTTGGGGATGCTTGTGGTCTTGTGCAGAAGGGATGTGACCTAGCAGTTCGGGCTGGACTGCCCCTTTTGGGGTGGGGCCAAGCCTGATTTGCATATGGTCTTTCCCCTTCTGTAATGGCTTGGCAGGCGAAGAACGGTGGTGTGGAGGGTTTCCCAGAGCAACGCCAGTGGTTAAGATTCATTCTAAACTTTCCAGCCATCACCTCTTTGTTTTTGCCAGCAATGATACTGACCAGGAGATGACAACCCAGGTAAGAATTGTGTGTCTTTCTCCGTTCGGGAGGAAACATGAGTAAACCATTACTAATGCTGTCTTTCTTTCTCCTCTTTCCAGGTTATGGTATTCCAGAATGCATGCGGTGCCGGATGAAGGAGTTCGTACCTTCAGGTGAGTGGAACTCAAGTCGGCGATGGATTGAAGACAGGAAACTGTTCCAGGTAAGTTTCTTTGTGCTCTTTCTCTCTATGCAGGTCCTTGGTTTCAGGTAAGATGGCATCAAAGAACTGGACACGGTGAGCGTTCCGCTGCCCACAGCAGAATAACGCGAAGCATGTTCTGCTGTTTGGGTGCGGTTTAAATAGTCTCAGGTAAAGTAGTCCAGTAAAATAGTACCAGGCCTGCCACACCCAAAGTAATCCAGGTAAAGTAGTCCCAGGCCTGCCACACCCAAAAGACTAGACTGCATAGCTCAGTTCCTTGTAACTGAACTATTTGTGTGCCTCCTAGTTGGCTGAACCCCACAAGTTAAATAGTCCCAAGTAAATAGTCCCATTCTAATGTTGGTCTTCATGATGGTTATGAGCCTCAAGCGTCTTGGATGAGGTTTTAAGGCCTTTGACCTGGCCCTAACTGGAAGGCTGACTTGCCAGTGAGGGCCAGGGGTAAGGGTCATGACAGTTTCTGGCCTGAAAAGGTAATCACCTCGTCTTTTCCATACCTTCCTTGCTATTCCTGGTGGCCATGTCATTGCCATGTCTGTCCCGTACTGGAACACTTCCGGGTCTACTGGCTCCCCCCGCTTCACACTCTTGCCACAATATGCCTGGAGTATATGTCTTGCTGTGAGCATGTGTATGCCTGGTGTGGAGCACACTATGCCCTTTTCTGTGAAGGAGATGGTCATGTTCAGTCTGCTCATTATGTCACGTCCCAAAATATTTATGGGTGCATATTTAGAGTATAGTAAGGGCAGTTACAGGTAATGATCCCCAATAGATAGGGAGATGTTATCAGTAAATGGAACCACTTCTCGAGCCCCAGAAAATCCTTGAGTGTTCATGGCATTGCCTGACAACATGTAGTTTCCTTCCCGTACGCATGACCTTGTGGCCCCTATATCAACCAAAAAGGAAAACATCTTGTCACCTATTGCCATCTTTATGTGAGGTTCCTCCGCAGGGTTAGGTGTTACTGATAGGATGAGACACAATAAGGTAGTCTGTCGGCTGTCCTATTGTAGGTATAGTGATTGTCCGTTGCCAGTATAAGAGTTGTGTCCCATTATAGTCACCCCTCCCATTCTTTTTACTGGTACTACTGCTGTTGTGTCCATTGGTTGTTGTAAGTCATCCTGTAATGTGTCAGCTGTTGTAATGTCTGGATGTGTTGTAGTTACTGCTGTTGTTCCTGTTGTTGCTATTATTGCAGTTGTTTCAGTTGCTGGGGTACCAGTGTCCCTTGTTCTTGTTGATATTGTTGTTGTTGCCGGGGCATGTCTTGCTGTTGTACCATGGGTGGGGGTCCTGCCTTCTGATAATACCCATTCTAACCCCCTTGGTTGCTTTGTGGCCCTTGCTCACTCCACTCTTGTTGTGCTGCTCTGTATCTGCACGTGCGGGAGATGTGACCTACTAGACCGCATGTCCAACATTGGTGTGTTTCTCGTGCTTGCCATGGGAATCCTCCTCCTCCCTCTCCTTGGCCTTGACCTTGCCATCACTGTTGTGCAGTGATCTAAGTGTACGAAAATAAGTAGTGGAACTATGTTCCCTGCTGGCCTGCACCCACTCCCCACAAACCCCATAATTATGTCCACTCCCATACACAATACACACACCCAGGCACTTACGCCTGCTGTTTAAGGGAACGTTCAGTGCAGTGCACTGAAAGGGCAAGTTTCAACTTCTTCCTACACTTTTATTTTAAAACGAAACCATTCCGGAACGGTTTCTTTTTAAAATAAAAGTATAGGAGCTATAAAAGGTCATTTAAAAAAGTAGAGGAGCACCGCTCCCAACCGCTCCCGCTCACTTCGACCACTGCTGTTGTGGGTAACCCCGGAACCCTCCTCCTGGGTAGTGTGCTGGTGGCCCAAACCCATGCCCCCTGCTTTCTCCTCCTCTTCCTCTAAAGTTCTGTTGGTACCCACCCATACCCATATAGCCCCCTCATCTGTGATTGGTACTGCTGTGCTGTATTGTGGCAACTGCTGTGGCACTTGCTGTTGTAGTTGTGATTGTGGTAATTGTTGTTGCGGTTGGGACACTGCTGTTTGAGTTGGCGGTGCAAGGCTTGTTATTACTGCTCCTTCTAGAGTGTATTTTGACAATTTCATTTGTACTAATTTGGCCTCATCTGCTTTCCTGTCTTCCACCTTCTGTTTCATCTTTTCCTGCCATAACCTACAATGCTGTACTATTGTTAGTTGTATTTCTGACCTTGCTTTGGACTCCATTCCCACTAATTTCTTGAGTTGCCTTTGCACAGATTCAGGCAACACTTGGATCAAGATGTGATAGAAGATAATCAGTGTTTTGTCCGACGGCTCCCGAGTTTCAAGGTGACAAAGCTCTTGAATCTCTTGAATGTAGCTGATGGGGTCTTCGTCGCCAGGCATCTTGCCTGACGTAATCGCCCCTATGTCTGATGTATCAGGGTATTGTACCCATAGTGCTTGCCACACCGCGTGCCTACAGTTCTCAAATGGAGACCCTTCATGTGTGGTGTTTTGTGTTGTTACCCCTGGGAATCCCACCCTCTTCCAAATGTCATCTGCTGCGTCACCCGGTATTGATACCAGTAGCCCCTTTACGTCCCCCACTCCCAATCTGTGCCCCGCTGTCTGTTTTTCCATTTCGTATATCCACTTCCCTGCTCCTCCGCTCAGTGATGGCAACCTATTCTTAGCATTTTCCCTGTCTGCGGTTTCCAGGGTATGTACTGTGGCTTACTCCCTCCCCTCTCTAATAATGGCATCTGGGAATATTTAGCTTTCCTCTGGTGTTTATCAGTACTGTTGTATCTGTATTGGACCTCTCTCATCTTCAAAGCCTATCCGGATGTCTGTGATCTGTATATTAGGTGTTGTGCGTGATGCTTCGATGTCTGTGATATTTCTGTTAGGTGTTGTTTGTGGTGCTTCATGGGGCCCTGTGTGCCCATCCCATTGATGCGTGTGCCCACTGTCGTGTGTAATTGCTGTCCTATCTATTCTGCGCCCTGGCAGGTCTCGGAGCCTATGTATGTAGGGTGTTTACGGTACACTGTTGCTGTTGCATCCTCTGTAGTTGTGTCAGTGTGTCATCCCCCATTCTTTTCATCTTGATTTCTACATTCCCATGACGTTCCTGTGCTATCTTCATCTTCCTAACTGCAAAATCGATCTGACAATGTTAGTTTGCATGGTATTGGGTACTGCACTGTTATGCTTTCAAGATCAATATTTGTAAAGTTTGCTGCGCCCATATCTTCTTTTCCTCGTGCACTCTGTTGTACGGACCCTGCCTGAGGCATTCCAGCTGTTTCCATGCTACTCTCTGTGTGTCCCGTCGGTATCCGTCTGGGGTGGTGCTCTTCTCTCTCTTCCTCCCCCACCCGTGTCCTATCTATTTCTTCCATTATTTCTTTGTGTATCCTCCGTATCGATTCCTCGTCCTCTTCTCTCTTACCTTGCACTTCCTCTGTCAACGCCAACCTTAACTCCTTCAGACTGTTTTCCTCACATTTCCGGGAGCTGTCCAGCAATATCTTCCATCTCCAGAATGCCATTTCTTCTTCAGCCTCAATCCTTTCTTTATCTAGCATTCTATACTCCTTTGCTTCCGTACTTACCTTACTCGAACTTCCCATTGCTATCCTCCCCATCACCTGTCTTCGTTCTTTCCCCTGCAATTCCTCCAGTCCCCTCCTGTGACGCTCCTCCATTTCCTGTCTTTCTAATGCTATCTGTGCCTCCCGTTCCCATTCCTTCTGTTCTGACTGGTTCACTAACGCGTTGCTCTTCTCCTTCAGCTCAGCTATCCTCAGTTCCAGCTTTGCCCTCTCTTTCTCTCGTAATTGCTTCTTTTCTGTGTTGTTCATCTGTTTGCTCTTACATCCTTTCCCCAACTCTAACTCCTTTATTGCTTCTGTTGTCCTTTCTGGTTTTCCCGTGGTGGTTCTTTGTAATTTCAATAACACTTGTACCGCTATCCACTCATCTGGGCCTATCCCTGCGAATTTGCTCTTTGCCTGCCTCAGCCCTTCCTCTTCAACATCTGGGCTACCTACCTCTGTCCGTGTGGTGTGCGCCTAAGGGGTGTATGGGGGTGGATTGCATGTGATGTTTGAGTATCCTTCTGCTGCAGTTAATTCTCAGCGTTCTGCATCTCCTTTTAGTTCCCTAAATGGGTATAATCCCTGTTCCTCCTCCTCATCCGCATCGTCCAAGGAGATACTGGGAGGTGCAGGAGGTGGGGCACATGTGTCCACTCCCTCCTTCTTTGCCTCCTGCCAGTTCAACATTCCATGGTAATGCCCCTGGAACATTCTCCACAGTTCAAATATTTCCAGGCGGCTTGCTAATTTCTTTCCCTTGTATGTGTTCTGTACGTATGTGAGTAGTGACTGCAAAGTATCCCTTGAGAAAGTGCCGTTAGGCGGCCATTGTATCGATGATTTCCCTTCCGTACCCTTATTCCATTCTACACTATACTTCACTATTTTATCTCGATAGTTAGGTAGTGTATTACAAATGTGTTGGATTCGGGTTAGAATCATTCCAGCACCTCGTATGATGTTCCTCCCCCAACCCCGTGATACATCATTATCTTTCACTAGTGTGTTTTACCTGACCTCAAATTGAGGGTTTCGATTTTCCGCTGTTAGAAGAAAGATGGAAAAAAAATTGTAATACAGTTCAATGTTCAGTTAGTGCTACGTGTGGCTTTTAACAGCCCCCATCTTGTGAGGCGTACTCTCGTACCACCCTGCTTTTTAAGGAGCTGTCGCTGTCCGCCACTGTTAAGGATTTCCATCAGACGATACACTCTGCTCTTGGCCTAGTGTTCAGCGCAATGGAAAAACATATTTGATATATAGATTCAGTTATTTGAAAGATGTATCACTCGTATCAGACCCCTTGCTTAAAAATACCCCGGGTCACGCTGGACCAGGAATCAGTCTGGTTTGTAAAAGATATTATTTATTTATTTATTTAAGATCACAATATATATTTTAATAGGTAAACAACTATCACCAATGGGGTGACAGAACACTGAATAATATCTTTGATACACTATGACTAAGTAATGAGCAAAACAAATGCAGCACAGAAAATAATACTTTTGTGTTGGTTTCAGATCAGATAGCACTATGGTTAGAAATTCCCCCTGCAACACACCTCCACCCACCAATAAGCAAATTTAAATAAATGTGAGGAGATAGCAGGTATTCAGAAATAGTACAGATCAAACAGTGTCTCACTTCCCCTTTCCCCCTTACACAGAAAGAGAAAAACAAAGTGGGCTTTTCAACTGTCAGCATGACTTTTAAAGTGGCTGAGCAAAAACTCTAAATGTGTGTTTAAATGCTTAAATTATTATAAATTCCTACGGGGGCCGCTTTGAACAGATGCAGACAATCACCAGCAATGATTTAGTCCAAAGAAAACTTTTGAAATCTTAAATTCCAGGTCGAAAACAAATGAAAGCTATTTCACACGTGTAGAAATTTCTCAAAATGGGAATTTGCGGCAAACATTTCCGTGCGCGATATTCGCGATAACAAGAGAGTTTTGGGTTCTATGGACAGCTATGGATGTCAGATACAAGTAGGAGTTGACATTTCGTTTCTATCACAAAAGCTGAGGGAGTTATAGAGGTTTTTGTAAAGGTCATTTTTGCGAGATAGGCGCAAGAATGGAAAGAGGCTTCAGTTTTAAAATTGGAGAAATATTGACTATGGACTAGAGCAGCCAAGCTAAGCCACCAAGACGGCACAACGTAAGAGTCAGGAGTGATTTGCAACTCAATCCTGGTTCCTCGATGTCCACCTTGGAATGCTAGGCTGGTCACTCGAATTAAATTAATAGATCAAAGTTGACAAAATGACTAGGAAAAGGATGCCTTTACAGAAAGACAGAATAAGATTTCACTACGGATTTATACAATGTTACTGATTATGGAAGTAAAGATAATTCAGAGGTTAGGAGGGGACAAGATAATGCACGGTAGTCAACAGTTTCTAGCTTCCTGTTAATGCTCACAAAACAAAAGGATTTAGGATTTTGGACTGTCAAGATTCTGGACCATCAGGAACGGACAGCTGGGCACATCGGACTGGACATTTTCAGCAAGGCTCTCTGGTCACAGCATAGCACAGGACTGCACAGGATCTGCCCTTCTTGGATCTGAGGATATTTCAATGCAGCAGGCAAGCATTAACAGCAGGCCCCGCTGTATTAGGATGCTTTCCCTAGTACTTTGGGATTCTTTTCTAGAATTTGAGGCCTAGCTGAGAATGGTTCAGCTATGCATAGGCCTTTGCTTTGCCAAGTTTCTGGAGCCTGGAACAAGGAAGATGTAGATTTCAGCAGCAGAGCGCTCCGCTAGCAGTCCGGAGATAGAAAGTTGCAGAAGCCCCTATATGTTGTCAACTGTCGCTATTTATGCTATAGAATGACATCACAAAAGGGGAGTACTGGGCCGGCTTAGCTAAGCCAGCCCCTGTGAAAGGTAATTGGGTCAGAGTCTACTCTCTGCCTTGATAGGAGGAGAGAAACAGTGTGTCATCTTTATGGTATAAATTAATGATGCTGAGAATCCACCCCTAGCCACTGGAACACAAATTCTGATTTTGGCAAAATACATATTTACACATGTGCAACCTCTATAACAATCACATACACAGATTGCATCTTTTATGGAATATCTGCTACTCAAAGTCCCACAGCTATGTGACTTTCTTTTGCCTTTCTGCAGAATTCTGTCAATTTTGTGATGAGAACAGGTTCCAATTTTTCTGTAAATTTCCACAAATATGCACGTTTACCATGGAAATGCGGGTATAAAGTTTCACCATTCTAGCTGAAATACAGTCCCCATAAACCAACATTTATTGCCATTCCTGTTCCGAATAAACTACAGGGTTGTACTAAGTTTTCAAAGGTAGTGCTAAAATTTAGGTTAATTAATCTGACATTTTCTGATTTTGCACCCCTTCTGATAATAAATTATACACCTTCTAAAAATGTCCATCACATATCCTGTTAAAACCAAATGGTCAGTATTTGTCCCTCCTTGAAGCATGTGGTCGCCCCCTCCTTTGGAATTTTCTTCTGTCAGCCAGGAGTTTCCTGTGCTGCAGCAGTTTTATGACCCTTCACACCTTCAATTTCCTGGGTTGGAGGATGTCCATTGTTTAGTCCTGGGCTAACCAGCAATTAGCACCTCCCTGTGAGTTTCAGCTGAGAGGAAGGCCCTCCTTCATGGAGAAACTTGCCTTTCCAGTTCTTGCAGCTCAGCCAGGTTTAATTTAATTGTTAAATTCGTTTGGCTTTTACTTTAGCACAAAACAAACTTGTTGCATCAACTAACAGATAGAATTCTCATTCAAGATTTAAAACCTATGGGATCAAAAACAACTACAATATGGGTTACTGTCAGGCCTCTTATATTGCAAACATTTAACTTTCAGTTTATAACATGTTAAAGTTTCATCAGGAAGGCCCCTGACAGCTGTCATCACAGGTAGCCCTCTGCTGCATAGATATTTGTTTTACAGATCCACAGGCAGGCCACTTTAGCTGTGGAGGTTTCTTTTTGCTCTTAGCCTTTCAGGACCTTGTAAGTTCATAGTGATTCATTAAACTAAGTGAATTGCAGCACCCAGTAAGAATTTTGAATATTTGGAAGGTGTTCTGTACCAGCATTCTGAAGTTTCAGCAGCAAAGAAAAGGTGATTTAAAGCAATATTTGGAGTTTCATTTAGCAAAGCACTGCTTTTCCCTTCTGCACTCCACTTTTAATTGTTGTGGAGCCCAGTGAGAAAATGTCAGTAGTGAGAACTCTGTTCCACAACTGACAACATGCTTGGCAGATTGGACAGCCATCTTTTTGTGTGTTGAAAAGCGCAATTTTCAGGGGTTTTTGCGCGCACAACGGTTTTGCGGCCATTTTGCTGTTTCTGGCACCACCATAACAGAGTGATGCAGCATAGCAGAGCAAAAGTGGGACAATACATCCCACAGAGCCCCCCCGACTTGGTTTTGACCGCCCATCAAGGGGAAGTCGGGAGATTGGGATGTTCTTTTTTCTGTCCGTGTGGAGAATTTCAGTCCCTTCTCCCGTCAATGCTGGAGGCGACCCGCTCTCCTCGCCGGTTCTGGTCAGGAGTATTGCGGATTCTGGTTGGGAGTATTGCTAGTTCTGGTTGGGAGTATGGAGCAGCACTCCAGGCTACTTGGGTCTTTCCTCCTGGTCCCCGAGTGGTCCTCCTTGGTAATCCTTTGGATGCTTCTTAGTCCAGATGCTAGAAGATAGAGCATAGCATGATTATGGATATTTTCCCACTACTGTGACCACACATCATCTGGGGGATGTCAGGAGTTGGAAAGACATGTGCATTGATTACATTTTGTGATATTCCCCATCTATGTTTACTAATGGTCTTAACACTCTTCTTGCACATACAGGTGAACATTTAGGGATTCTTCTATGTTTTAGGATCTTCCCCATCTGGGTTTCTGGTTGGCTCCTCTATTTGCCGCAAAGTATGCCTGGGATGACAACTCTTCAGCTGGTTTATGTGGACACACTTGTCTTCCCCCTCGGCCAAACTGTACTTTTTTTAATAATGCGGATTCGGTAGGCGACTGGTGAGATTCTGTCCACAATTTCAAAAGACCCCCGCCAAGTTGGGAGGAATTTGCACTGTTTGGCTTGGCTCCTTTGGAAATTGTACAAGTAGACCCGGTCTCCTACTTGGTATTCCTTTTTAGTTCTCTTGAGATCAAAGTGGGTCTTCATACTGTCTGCAGATCTCTCTAGGTTCCGCAGAGCATAGGCAAAAGCATGTTGAAGGTGTTTTCTCAGATTCTCAACATACTCATGAGTTGTGGAGGCATTTATCAAGGTCTGCTCTTGGGTTCTGTAGAGGAGATGCTGGAGTAGCACTATTCTTCATCCAGTCATCAGCTCAAACAGAGACTTTTTTTTGCAGAAGAAGGGGTAGATCTGATGGCCATCAGGACAAGGGGTAATTGAATGTCCCAACTTGGCCGAGAATCTGCCACAAACCTTTTTAATATGCTCACAATAGTTTTATTGTACCACACAGCTCCACCACTAGAGGACCGTGGTAGGCAATGTGTCATTTCCTTTTGACCCCAAGTATCTCCCACATCTTTGTCATTACTTCACTAGTGAAGTGGCTACCTTTGTCTGACTCAATCTAAACGCGAGAAGATATGATTGATCATCAGGGCAGCTGCTGTTTCTGCCTTGCCATTTGGGGCCGGGAGACATTCCACCCATTTAGTGAACAAGCATGTTACGGTCAACAGGTACTTGTTCCCACTAGAGGAGCGAATCACGGGCCTGATAAAATAGACTTGCAAATCTGACCAAGGCAGTGTCATCCCCCTCTTTTGGAGGGGAGCATGGTGTGTGAGTGATATTGGCTGAAATGGTGCACACACAAGACAACCCTTCAAGTATTGGTCAAGGTCCTGCCCAATGTGTGGCCAGTATGCAACCTCTCACAAGATTCTAATGTCGTATGAAACCCCTGATGACCGGCTGTGGACGCATCATGGGCGTGACTTAGCATCAGCCTTTGGAATGAGGTAGGGACCACCCACTGGTCATGCCAGCTATGGATCTTCTCTTCAACAAACCATCTTGGATTCATTTTTGGACATTTCATTAACACTCTGAGGTCCTCCTTCTCAATGTAATCGGTATCCGTCAGGGGAAAGTTCTCAGGGTCCTCAATGTGTTGATAACATTTACCAATTATTGGATTACCTTTTTGAGCCATAATCAAATCAGCATCTGGGGTCTCCTTACTCCATTGTGCAGTTGAGAGTTAATTGTGAGCATTTGTCTGGGACCTAGTGATAGCAGTGACCTAGATTTCCCCCAACAGGGACTCGATCTCAAGTAGAACCGCTTGGAGGGCTCTGGTTTTGGCCAGCTGATCAGCTAGGTCATTCCCAGTTTTGTCTGGTCCCTCTACTTTAGAATGACCCTTGAACTTTTTCCAGTAGTTGGTCATCACACTCGAGGTGACCAGATCATCAATATTATGTATTAATTTTCCACGTTTCAATGGTTTATTATTAGCACGTAGCATGCCTCTGGCTTTCCAATTAACCAGGTGCTCCACGAACCCATTCCACACATAATCTGAATCAGTGATTATGACCAGTTCGTGGAGTTGGTGTTGGACAGCAGTGAGGATGGCTTGATGCACAGCCATCAAGTCTGCCACTTGACTACTTCGGGGACCGATTTTGTACCCAGCAGAGGGTACTGGGGCATCATTCACCCATGCATTCCCCACGCCGGCCACAAGTTGCTTTTCCCCGTTGTTGTCAACGCGGTAGGAGCACCCATCCACATAGACAGTGGGCATTCCCTCACACTTGTCTTCTTCATAGACTTTGTGTGGGGAATTAAGGTATGCCTCCAACTTGTCCTTGATTTTAAGACTTTTTCTCTCAAGTTTTCTCTGGCACAATCATGCAAGTCAGCCAGACCTTGAGTGAGGGGACTCTTCTTGTTTTGGCCATATCTGACCTCCCCAGGAAATCCTCGCATTGACAGAATCCAGGAAGTAATTCGGGAATTACTCACATTTCCGGCCCTATTTCTGTCACTTTGAAGATATTGCAAAGGTTGGTGTGGAGTCTCCACTATGATGTGTTCCCCCTGGATAAACGGGCGGTAATTCTTCAATGCCCAGACCATTGCCAGGAGTGCCTTCTCACAGTCGTTGAATTTTTCCTCCACAGAGGATAAAGTCTTACTCGCATAGGAGATAACTTTATTGACCTCGTCATGCTTTTGATATAATACTGCAGTCAAGCATGTATTTGAGAACCCTGGCTCCTAGAAGAACTCCTTGGTTTTGACAGGGTAAGCTAGGCAAGGCGCTTGTGAGAGGCTTCTGTTGAGTTGCCTTACCACCTCAGCTTGTTCTCGACCCCACTCCAACTTGACCCCCCTCTTCAACAGATGGATCAGGGGTCTTATGATCTCTGCGTAATCCTCAATGAACTTTCTGCTGTAATTATTTAGTCCAAGGAGGCTCCTTAGTTCCCGTAGAGTTGTGGGGTCTTTTATTTTCTGGAGCACTTCTACTTTCTTTTCCAGGGGACAGAGACCCTCAGGAGTTATCATGCCCCAAGAAATTGACACGGGTCCTGCACCACTGTGCCTTTTGGAAAGAGAGATTTGCTCCAGCAGCCCTCAACGGTGTCAGAACATAACGGATCTCCGCTATGTGCTCCTCCACAGTTGAGCTTTTGATTAAAACATCATCTACATAGGCCAGGTTACCCCTTTCGCCCAAGTCAGGCATGGAATTATGCAGAAAGATATTAAATTCATTGCTGGAGTTGATGTATGGGATGTGAGTCCGGGTCCAAGTGTACTGCTGCCCCCGAAGGTAAAGGCCAGCTTGTATTGATCAACCCTACTGACAGGTACAGTCCAGTATCCATTGGTCAGGTCTATTGCAGTGAACACCTGTGACCCCTGGATCTGTGCCAGCCCTTGGTCAATGTAGGGAAGAGGCCATCAGGAAGTATGGACCCGTTTGTTGAGCTCCCTAAGGTCGGCGCAGAGTCTCCACTGGCCGTTTTTCTTCAACATCCCCAGCACCAGATTATTGAAGGTGCTGTGGACTGGACGGATTATCCCACGGGACTCCAGGTTCTTAATTATTTCATTCAGGGACTCCATTGATGTGAGAGGAAAGCTATATTGCTTCACAAACACTGGAGTCATGCCAGGGTTCGTGGGAATTGCTGTTGTGTGGATGTCGGTGCGACCACAGTCATATGAGTCCACGGCAAAGAGATCTTGAAAATCCAAGAAAACTTGTTTCAATTTTTGCTTCTGCTCCAGAGTCTCACAGGCATCAGCTAGGTTGACTCTCTCTTCAACCATCCGCCTGAAGCCTGGAAAGACTTATGGTTTTGTTATCTCAGCAGCCTCCTCCAGCTGGGTGGAGAAGTCCCTGGTCAAAGCGCTGATTTGGACTGGTGGCTCCAGGTGGGGAAGGCAGTCCTCACGGACCTGGAAAATCACCTCATCCCTCCTGAAGTCACAGGTCACATCTTCCTTGCCATAAGAGCAGGAAGTGTACACCAGGAAGTTCCCCCCATGCTGGGTAAAGATCCTGTCTGGTGTTGTGTTGTCATCACTGTCACTGTCAAAACAGTCCTTGGGGATTGGTCCTAACAGTTCATTTCCTAGATCAATGGAAAAATGTCGGTCATCAACCGCCATTCCAATAATGGTGCCTGTGACTAGTGTGATACTCTTTAAGTTGCTGTTATCCACCTCTATTGGAATGGTGTAATGTTCTAGATTGACTAGTGGTGTTGGGTTTACCCCCAATCCTTGCTGTTGGAGAGAAGCATTTAGATGAATATAGGCATCAGGGTTTTTCAATTTCTGTCCTCTTTTAACTTTCACTTCCAGGGAGAATTGCCGGATCCTTTCTGGGATGGTGACTTCCTCTCCACTCTGAATTTCAACTGCATAAGGCAGCAATTGTGCTGACCTAAATGCTTTATATGGGTCATCAAAGCCCATGGGATTATCCGCAAATCGGGACCAAGCTTTGAAGTTTATTAGGTCCAAACTAATGGCAAAGCGATTGAGAATGTCACTGCCTAAGTAAAAGGCGGAAGTGACGTCTCGCACGACCCAACAATTATGGACTATGCTCTTGTTGCCTATAGAGATTTTGAGCATACACCTGCTTGGCAGGAGATGTTTCGAATTGGGTGTTTCCAGATCCATTTCCCATTTGTCTATGAGTCTAAATTTGGGAATGGCTGGATCTTTTGGGAGTTGGTGGAACATGGCTTCGCTGATGAAGCTCTTACCGTTGCTCACACACACTCGGGCGAGAACAGAGTCCTACCCTTCATTTAACTGAATAGGGATGAACAACTGCTCTCCAATTTGCTGAACATCAGCCAAGTTCTGAGCTGATTTCACATTTTTCTGGACTATAGGAGTGGGAATGTCTGATTGTGGATTGGTATAGAATTTCAGAGTGTTTCCTTCCAGTGTGGAATGCCACCTTAAACTGGAAGGAAGGTTGATTTTCAGAAATAGAGAGGGCCCCCCATCACCAGTCTGTTGTCCTACTGCTATTACTGTCATGTCTGGAATTTGGTTGTTCTGGAAGTGAAATTCTACTTGGTCAGACACTCTGTTTTAACTTTATTGGTCGGCTAGTCTGGGTTCAGAGGACCTTGTTTACAGAATCTATTAGGGGAGACAACCTTCTCAGGAGGTCATTCCCTAGTAAACAAGGGGTGCCCTCTGGAGTCACAAGAAGGGTATCTTGGGATCCAGTGTCCACCAGTGTCAAAATTGTACTCTTCCCCTGTATTTGTACCGGGGCATAATATCTTCCCTCCTTCTCCGCAAGGGGGCACAGATAATACACATTTTGGGACAACTAGTGGGCTAATTTTCTAGTTTTGGACATTGAGAGAGAAGAGATTTGGGCAGAATTCTGCGGGGAGTCTAGGGGATCTATAAAGAAAAGGTGGCAACTAGAGATGGGAGAAGTTTTGAGTTCCCCTGTTTCTGGTTCTGGGCCGCTCCCCCTTTTTGGAGGCAGTCACCAGGATGGGTTTGAACCAGGGGATTTTCATGTTATTGGTTCTAGGGTTGGATGATAGGCGGCGCTAGCTCAGTCCCCACATCTACCCAGTCTGGATTTAAATCCTTTGGCACCCATTTTTCCTTGGGAGGTGTTTCCCCATCTCTGAAGGAGAAGATCCTTTTCCCAGAATCCTCTGAGGACCCCTCTCCTTCAAATTGGAAGATCTGTACCTCCTCCACAAAATGGGTCTATTTGGGTCCTTTGTTTCTCCTACCCCCCCCACTGCTCCTTGGGTGGTAGACTATCAGGGGCAGGAGATTTTGGTTCAGGCTCCTGGGTTTCCAGGGGCTTTTTACAAGTGGGGAAGGACGCTTCCTCCAAGGCTTTATACCCCCCTTCCCTTTGTGCCTCCT
This sequence comes from Ambystoma mexicanum, assembly GCF_040938575.1. Classification (NCBI taxonomy): domain Eukaryota; kingdom Metazoa; phylum Chordata; class Amphibia; order Caudata; family Ambystomatidae; genus Ambystoma; species Ambystoma mexicanum. The sequence goes on from NC_090922.1 coordinate 1,402,281,862, forward strand.
CCCCTGGAACCGGTGGGTTGTCGGGGTGCTGCCCCCGTCATTGTTCTGGAGCACCAGGTCCAGAGTTGGAGGCATTCTGTGCCGGCATGCCCATTTAGGGTTTTGTTCAGCCCTCAGCACGTAACCCAGATCCTGTGCCATGTTTTGGACCTGGCGCACTAGCTGTGAAACCCTCTCCGGCTGATACGGGGGTTCTCATTTCTCCCCTGGGCTGATCCCGGGAAGGGTAGCTATCCCTTCTCTGGTATTACCCCAGGTTGGGAAGATGTGGGTACCCCTCCACCCTTGGCCTCCCCTCTCCCGGATTAGGTTGTCTGGGCTCAGGAAAGTGGGGAAAGAAGGATAGATTGTTCTGGGGTTGGAAGTTTTGTGGGTACCTGGGGAAAAAGTTCTGCCCAGGATTTGGGGAATTTCTGCCCTCCTGGGGAAGTGAGGAGGGAAGTTCCCTGGGTTAGGTGCTGCTTGGTTGGATCCCCCCTTGGACTGGAGGAGTCCACACATAACCCAGGATGGGTCTATTCCCCTTGTATCGGAGACTTACATAGTCAAGGGAGTGAGGGATCCCATTTGTGGGACTACCTCCTTGACTCCCTGTCTGTGACTGGCCCGAGGGCCTTCTGGGCTTGGAATTATTCTGCTGTACAGGCAAGTTTTTAGGCACCCCCCATCTCCAAATCCAAAATGGGGGCAACCTTTACCTCTGCCACCTTAGAAGCAGAAGGGGTGTTGGTTGTTTTATTCTTTTTTTTTAGTATTCTTGTTTTCTATGGGCTTTTGCACCTCATAGATTTGGGTAGCCTATTCAATGACCGAGTCTAATGATATTTTCCCATGAAAATCTCTCACTAGCTGGGTCATGAGGTACTTTGGTAGAGTGTGGAAAAAAGTATTAACACATTCTCTGCTGTCCGTGCGCACCCTTTTGGTGGTCTGCGCAAAGGCCCGCTTCAATTCCTGCACAAATTCTTGTGGGGCCTGATCCTCCCCACATTGCCAGTTGTAGGCTGCCTTGCGAGCCTCTTGGGGATTTCTGTGAACAGAAAAATGCTTCAAGATGGCCGTCCTGTTGGTGGACCATCTAGAATGATTTTGGTCCTCAGGCCCAGCAAAGAAACTGGAGTGTTCTGGTGAGAAGGTCCATTTCACATACTGAATGCAGCTACTGCTGTCTTTCAGATGGAAAGTTTCCATCATTTGCTCAAAGAGCTCTAAGTGTTTCCAAACAGAATATTTAGCGTTCTTATGATAAGGCGTGATGACGCTCCTTATTTCCTTGATTTGTTTTAAGGGGCCCTTAAGCAATGCCCTTTTTGCCTTATTGGCCTTCTTGGTTCGGGTAACCCTAGTCCATTCATCCTCTGATTCAGTGGCACCCGTCTGGTCTTCTAGGTTCTCCCGCATTCTGCGAGCCTGGGAATGGCTGGCAGAATGTGGGGACCTAGTCTCCTGTGTCCTGGGGTGCTCAGAGGAGTCTTCTGATTCCTCCTTGCTCCCAGGATTTGATGGGTACCCCTCCACTATCCTAGCTGGGCAGAGGTTTTTAGGATGCCCTTAGTGGGCCTACCCTCCTGGAGTTCCCCACTAAACTTCACAGTACTTGGGTACCCATACCCAGATGCCTGCCCATCAATTCCTGGGAGGTACAGGTCTATGAGCCCCACACTTCTGACTGGATAGTAATCTGCCATCTCCGTGGCCCTGGGCACATGTGCATGTGCGCCAGTGGACATGGAGGTGGCAGAGTTCAGGGACTGGGAAAGATGAAGGCCTCTGGTACTAGGGTTCATGAGGTTATGCTCAGATGTTTGCCTTTCCCAGCGAACCTCATCTCTAACAGCCCCTGCTCCCTGTTGCCATGCAAGAGCCTGAGCTTTCAGATCTTCAATCAAGGCCTTACTAGACTCTAGCAGTCTCTCTTGCATGGCTACCTGTAGCTGGAGCCTATCATTGTGCTGACAGAGAGCCTCATTTTCTCTCTGTGCTTCCTGGTGTGTCTTTGAGTACTGGGCCAGTCTTTGCTGCAGGAGGGTTACCTCCTGAGTCCTGTCCATACTGGCCTGCTCCTTCCTTGCCAGAGCATCTTCCACCCTCCTGGCAAGCTCTAACAATCTATCATGCTCTTTTTGGGGGTCATCCAGACCCTGTAGGGCCAGGTGATTTTCTTCCAGTTTTCCTTTTAAGTGACAGACTTCCTGGCCTAAGGTGTACCTTTCCTGAGCAAGTGCCTGCCTCTGTGCCACCAGGTCGTCCCTCTGTCTTTGAAGGGCACCAGCTTTCTGGTGCTCTTCCTCAAACTCTGCCTGGGTGTCCAGGTCTTTCAGAATTAATTTGTTGCTCTCTGCCTTCTATCTATCTATGTGTCTTTGCAGGTTGACTACCTGCTCTTTGCATGCCCTGTTAAAATCCAGTTCTTGCTCCTGCTTTTTCTGGCTATGCAGTAGGGAGTCCAAACTTTCCTGGTACTCCTTCTGCAAAGCCAGAATTCTGGTTTCCTGTTCTGCCTTTTCCTGTTGCAGGATACCCATATCCTCTTTGATTTTAAATATATACTGCCTGCTTTCATTTTCTGACTCCTGGCTCCTCTGCCACCTACGCTCAGAAGAGTCCAGATCAGATTTGGCCTTTTCTAATGCCATCAGTTGCCTACTTGCCAGATCTTGGCCTTCAGCATATTTATCCTGTATGGCTCCCATAGATAAATATAGATATGTCGCTATCTTGGCAATCTTATTTTGCCATATATAGTTCACTCGGGGCCACATGTAAGGTTCCCTGGTCTTTCTAGATATCTAACCCTGTTGCAGTGATCTGTTGTGTGATTGCCTGCAACCACACATTCTGATCCTGCTCAGTCCATTCACCTCTCACAAATAACTTATGTAAAAGGTGTTCTCTAGCCATCTTGATGTCTACCAATGTCGCCCTTTTGGAAATATTAATTTCCTTCCTGACTTACAGAACTTTTTAATTTTATTTTTGCAAAACAGACCGTTTCCTTAGAGCGTTCCCTTTTGAGGGGTGTTTTTACAGTGTAACACAGCGTGGTAGCCCAACAGGATTTATGTATCCTGTCAGTTAGCAGACTGTATTAAGATGCACAAGTGGTAGGTCTAATCCAGAAATCCCGGATGAGCCCCCAATCTGTAAGTGGCTTCAACCCATCACTCCACCTAAGTCAATGGGCCTCATTACGTCCCAGGCAGTAGGGGGTTAACGGCACCATAAATGGTGGCGGCACCGTTAACCCCTTACCACCTAATTACGGGGTCCCGACCGTAACGGCTGGTTTTACTTGGAGGTAATTACAGTACCACAATTTTCAGTACCATACCTACCTCCTTCCCCATTTCCATAGAGCCCTATGGGGGCAAAAATGGGATTCGGGAGGGGCCAATGGTGAATGGGGAATTTCCGCCCCGCCAACCTTGGAATGGGGCAGTAATTCCACCATTCACCATGTCGGAATCGGTAAAATACTGGCGGCAACAATGGCGCTACTAGCGCAATGGTTACCGCACGGGTCGTAATGAGGCCCAATGCCTAGAATGGGATGCCAAATGGAAACCCTTATATAACGCCCCTCTCTTTGAATCCCCCTGGTCTCATTGAACCAAGAAGAAGGTTTGTTATGCAAATTAAAAGATTTATTTGAAGAATTGAACAATATTATGAATATTTATGCAATGATCAGCAATGGGTAATATTACAATATCAACAATCTCTTTAATCAGTTAGGAGTAGGAATAGGAAGAATGTAGCAGAGAATATCTTTGTATGGTTCAAGGAAATGCAATGATAGGAAAGAATGCAACACAGAAATAAAACTTGATATGAATTCAGTCAAAGAGAAGGTGATCACTCTTTCCCCCTGTTACTACTCACTCCCCCCAATATGCAATATGAAGAGATGGAATGAGGGCATACAGGTATCAGGAATAACAATAAACAATTGCAAGTTCAATCCCGCTTCTCCCCAGCAAGCTTAGAGAGAACAGTAATGATTTTAAAACAGGACAATTGTAACGCTCACCTGATTCCCACAGAGGCGCGGGTCTTGGCAGGAAGGTGTCTGTAACACGAAACGTGATGTGCAGGATTCGGTTGGCTTCTGGGGTCGACCCTCTCCGCACTGTGTGTCGAACTCGAAGGGTGAGGTTTCTGCAGGTGAAATAATATGGGGATTAAAGGTCTGGGTTGCTGAATGTCCCTATCTCTCTCCTCCCAGCTTGTCTGTTGAACCCTCCTCCCAGGTCAACGTGCTCACCTTAGATAGGTGAATGCTGGGCTCTCCATCTGCGTCTAGTGCAGGGTGCCGTTGCCAGTTCCTTCACTGGTGAAACGTGGGCCTCTTGACTTCAGAGGATGGGTACCGTCGTTGACTGCACGACCGGTAAGTTTCTGGACACCTTTAGTCTTTATAGTCTTTTATGCGTGGCACTGAAGCGCCTGGAGTTGCGTAAGTATGGCAGCGCTCTTACTGTCTCTTTCTTTGTCTTTGCAGGAGACGATGCAGAATGAAGAAATCCGGAATACGCCACGTGCCGGTAAGTGTGACACTGCTATTGTCTTTGCAGGTGAAGATGCGGCGTGAAGAATCCGGAATGCACTGCGTGCCAGTAAGTAGAACAATGCTGTTTATCTTGGTGCAGATGCAGCGTGAAGAATCTGGAATGCACGGCGTGCCGGTAAGTAAAATAATGCTGTTTGTCTTTGTGCAGATGTAGCATGAAGAATCCGGAATGCACGGCGTGCCGGTAAGTAAAATAATGCTGTTTGTCTTTGCAGGCGAAGGAGCAACGTGAGGCACGGCAGCTGCCGATGGATCAGGTAAGCAAACACTGCGTGTGAAAGTTCATTCTGCTAACCTGTGGTTTCTTATCCTTTGCAGGTGCTGATGTTGCTCGGATACCGGAATGGTGAGTATAATTCTTGCAGGTTCAGGATCCAAAGAAGAAAAGCTGGAGCAGACTCGGTGAGCGTTCTGCTGCAGATGCAGAATAACGCGAAGCACGTTTCATCAATCGGTGTGGTTTAAATAGCCTTGGAGTGATGAGGCGTCTCCGTCCACGGCCCCGCCTAGGTCAGAAAAGAGTTCCTGCTTCCAGAAGAGTTCCAGTGGAGTTGTGCTGCCCCACCCAGGTAAGAAAAGTAGTCCCAGTTCACAGAGGACTTTTAAGAGTCTGGCAAGTCAGCAGCATGGTCTGCCGCAGGTAAGTCCACCCAAGCATCTTCACACCCATGATGAGCCCGGCGCTTCCAGTGCCGGGACCGAGGCTTCTGATGAGCCTGGTGCCACCGGCGCCAGGACAAGGTCCAAAAGGTCCCTGTGGGGACCGGCTGGTGCCTAGGATCAGGGTTAGGGGCCTGCTTCCAAGGACGTTGGGCTGATCCTGGCTCCTTGGAAGCAGTGATCATGACAGTATCCCCCCTCAAGGCCCCTCCTAAGTGTGTCTTCTCCGGGGGCTTTGGCTTGTCGGGGTGATTCAGATGGAATCTCTTGACCAGACGAGGTGCGTGGACGTGTTCTGAGGGTTCCCAAGACCTTTCCTGGGGACCGTATCCTTTCCAATCAACTAGATAGTATAATTTAGACCTGGAAATTTTGGAGTCAAGGATGTTCTTCACTTCAAATTCGAGTTCTCCGTCTACCAAAACGGGTTCCGGGAGTTCGGTCAATCGGGTTTCTGGTTGTACTGGTTTTAATAAGGAGACATGGAATACTGGATGTATTTTCATATGCGTAGGTAATTCCAATTTGGCAGCCACCGGATTAATTATGGCAGATATGAGGTAGGGCCCAAGGTATCTCGGGATGAAAGTGCGGGGTCCTTTTAAAGGCAGGTGCTTAGTGGATAACCAGACTTGATCTCCTACAGCGTAGTGAGGGGCCTCTTTACGGTGCCGATCGGCTGCCTTTTTGAATTGAGCTTTAGCTCTTTGCAGATGGGCAGTGGCTTCCTTAAAAGCACAGGTGATCTCCGAATGCAAGTGATCCACAGCAGGTGCTTCAATTTCTTGGGGAGGATCCAGGTGGGAGGTTCTAGGATGGTGTCCATATAACAAGAAAAAGGGAGTCTTCCCAGTTCCAGAATGAGTCGAATTGTTGTACGCGTATTCAGCGATCCAAAGAATGTCCTTCCAGGGGTTTTCTGTTTTTTGGAGCATGCAGCGTAGATATTGTTCTAGTGTCTGGTTTGTCCTTTCGGTTTGTCCGTCAGTTTGGGGATGGTGACTGGTCGAAAGTCTTACATCAACTTGGGCTAGACGACAGCAACTGCGCCAGAAGTGGGAGATGAATTGACTTCCCCTATCGGAGACTAAAACCGAAGGAAAACCGTGTAAGCGAACAATGTTTGCCAAGAATTCCCGGGCCAATACTGAGGCTGAAGGCAGACCCTTCAAGGGTATGAAGTGAGCCATTTTCGAGAATAGATCCACGACTACTAAGATGGTAGTATATCCCAAGCATGGAGGTAAGTCCGTGATAAAATCCATGGACAGGGTATGCCATGGACAGGGAGGGATGTCAAGTGGCTGTAATAGGCCGGCTGGTCTTTGCTTTTGACTTTTATTCTGGGCACACACACCGCAGGAGATTACAAAGTCTCTAATATCCCTTTTCCACGATGGCCACCAGAAATGTCTTTTGATCTTTTCCATGGTTTTGGTAATGCCAGGGTGCCCCTCCATTAGAGAATCATGATAACCGGAGATTACTTGTTTTTGTAGTTTCTCACAGGGCAAGTGCAATCGTCCTCGGAAATATGGTAGGTCTTGATCTACTGAGAAATCTTTTCCCTTTAATTGCCAGTCCTGCAAATCGGTCGGAGTTAGGAGCGATTTCTCCGTGGTCTTGATGTCTTCAAAAGATTGAGTGCTGACCAAACCCAAAATCCTTTGTTCTGGGATTATGGGTATTGGATCTGGATTGATCAAATGTTCATCTACTCCCATCCGGGAGAGGGCATCCGCTTTTCCGTTCTTACTGCCTGGTTGATAAGTAATTATAAAGTCAAATTCTGCTAGAAACAGAGCCCAACGAAGTTGTCTGGAAGACTGAGCTTTGGCTGTCTTTAGGTATTGTAAATTGCGGTGGTCAGTCATTACGGTGACTGTGTGTCTGGCTCCTAGAAGATAATGCCGCCAGGCTTTAAAGGCCGATCTGATGGCCAAAAGTTCCTTGTCTGTAATTGAATAGTTGATCTCAGGAGGCGAAAACTTGCGGGACCAAAAAGCAACCGGATGTAGTTGGTTTGTGATCGAATCTCTTTGTGATAACACTGCTCCCATAGCAAGACTAGAAGCATCCGTTTCCATGATGTAAGGTAGTTCTGGGCGAGGATGTTTTAAAACAGGTGCAGAAATGAATTTAGCTTTTAAGTCTTGAAAAGCTTGTTCCGCTTCAGAAGACCACTCAAAACGTTTGTTCTTTTTCAACAGAGCGGTGATGGGCTGGACTATCCGGGAAAATTCAGGAATGAATCTGCGGTAAAAGTTAGCGAATCCTAACATGCTTTGAACTCCTTTTACAGAGGTTGGTGATGGCCACTTGATAATTGCATCAACCTTCTTTGAATCCATATGGACTCCGTTAGGTGACAATATGAATCCCAGGAACTCGACTTCTGTTGCGTTGAAGACGCATTTCTCAAGCTTAGCAAAAAGACTATGTTGACGCAATCTCTCGAGAACCTTTTTAACATGTCTCTGATGTTCTTCTTCCGATGATGAATAGACGAGGATGTCGTCAATGTAGACAACTACACACACGTCAATGAGTTCCCTAAGGACATCGTTCATAAAATATTGGAAAGCAGCAGGAGCATTACACAGTCCAAAGGGCATCACTTGATATTCGAATAGCCCGTACTTGGTGCGAAAGGCCGTTTTCCATTCATCGCCCTCTTTGATTCTTACCAAGTGGTAGGCTCCTCTGAGATCCAGCTTTGTGTATATACGGGCATCTTTGACTTGGTCCAGGAGTTCAGGGATCAAAGGTAACGGGTATCTGTTTTTAACAGTGATCTGATTCAGGGCGCGGTAATCTATGCAAGTTCTAAGGCCTCCTTCCTTTTTCGGAACGAAGAACAAAGCCGATGAAGCTGGAGATTTGGAAGGACGGATAAACCCGTTAGCTAGGTATTGGTCCAGGTACTGTCTGAGGTGAAGGTTCTCTGGCTCGGTGAGGGCATAGATCCTGCTGCAAGGAGGAGTTGTTCCAGGTATCAGATCTATTTGACAGTCGTAAGACCTATGAGGGGGTAGGGTGTTAGCTTGATCCTTCTGGAAGACGTCTTGGAACTCCTGGTATTCGGGAGGTAATTTGAGAATCTCCTCAGAAGAGATCGCCGCCAGTGAAACATCAGGTCGAGGATAACAAGTGGTAGAACACTCTGGAAACTGAACCGTCTTTGCTCGCCAATCAATCTGAGGATTGTGCTTCTCCAACCAAGGGATTCCCAGAATGATCTGGAACTGAGGGGCCTTGATTACATCGAACACTATTCTCTCCCGGTGTCCATTATGACTTAACAGCGTCACTTCTTGGGTGGCATGCGTTACTGGTCCGGAGGCTATCTCCGTGCCATCCACAGTAGTAATGACGTCTTTTACTGCCTTAGGGACAAGGGGTAGATTCATCCTTGACACCATTTCACGGTCCACATAGTTACCGATTGCTCCGCTGTCAATGTAAGCTTCAATTGCGTGCAAACGATCCGGACGTTCAGGACTAATGAGGACCATGGGTATCACGAAATGCGAGGTCACGGGACAGATCTTAACGCTCGGCAAGAGGACCTCTACTCTTGTCGGGCGAGGTCGTTTCCCTGCTCAGAATTTGTGGTACAGGTATCCGCGGCTCCTACAGTCTTCTTAGCTGGTTTCACGGGACAGTCCCGAAGAAAGTGTCCTGAATTACCGCAATAGAGGCATAATTGCAGCTGCCTTCTTCTTTCCCGCTCTTTCTGGGTTAAAGGTCCTCTCATGCCCCCTATTTGCATGGGTTCCGCAGTGTCAGCTCCCTTATTCGAGGTCTGTGGTTTGGAAAACACTCGGGTATCAAATCTGGAGCGATCTGCCTTCCTGTTCTGTAGTCTATGGTCTAGTTGGACAACTAAGTCAATATAGTCTGAACATTCTTGTGGAGGATTCACAACCTGCGCTAGCACATCCTTGAGCTCTCCACGCAGACCTCTGTAGAAAAGCGTTATTCTCTTGTCCTCGGGCCATTGTGTTTCCACTATGAGTCTATTGAAAGAGGCTATATAAGTCAAGAGGTCTTGGTTACCCTGTCGTAATGAGAGAAGTTCATTGTCCAAGGCCTGCCCTTGTGCATGTCTTGCGAACAGTTTCTCCATGCTGGCCTGGAAGGCTTGAAAATCGTGTAAAACCGGATCATCCTGGGTGACTAAAGGGATCGACCAATCTGCAGCGCTGCCACTGAGATAAGAAAGCACGAAAGCCACCTTGGCCTGGTCAGTTGGGAATGCAGCTGGTCGACATAAGAAGTGCAGGCGGCACTGGTTGATGAACACTGCAAATTTCTTTGGATCACCAGCAAAGCGTTCGGGCGGAGCCAAGGGCACATTACCGGGCAGATTGATTTGCACTGGATTTGAAGCTGAGGCAGAAGGGTAACTTCCTCCTGGAACGGGCAAAGGTGTCTGTCCTGCCTGCGTTTGTAACAACTGCCTAGCAAGGTCCTCTGTTCGCTCCTTAGAAATTATCAGTTCTCTTCTTAGAGAGCTCGTTTCCTGGCGAGCTGCATGTACTTCTGCACTTAATTCCCCAAGCAACTGGGCTAGTTGATCAGTATCTGAAGTTTCCATTGCGCCTGGGTAGGAGTTTAGTGGTTGGCTTCGCGTTCTGTAACGCTCACCTGATTCCCACGGAGGCGCGGGTCTTGGCAGGAAGGTGTCTGTAACACGAAACGTGATGTGCAGGATTCGGTTGGCTTCTGGGGTCGACCCTCTCCGCACTGTGTGTCGAACTCGAAGGGTGAGGTTTCTGCAGGTGAAATAATATGGGGATTAAAGGTCTGGGTTGCTGAATGTCCCTATCTCTCTCCTCCCAGCTTGTCTGTTGAACCCCCCTCCCAGGTCAACGTGCTCACCTTAGATAGGTGAATGCTGGGCTCTCCATCTGCGTCTAGTGCAGGGTGCCGTTGCCAGTTCCTTCACTGGTGAAACGTGGGCCTCTTGACTTCAGAGGATGGGTACCGTCGTTGACTGTACGACCGGTAAGTTTCTGGACACCTTTAGTCTTTATAGTCTTTTATGCGTGGCACTGAAGCGCCTGGAGTTGCGTAAGTATGGCAGCGCTCTTACTGTCTCTTTCTTTGACTTTGCAGGAGACGATGCAGAATGAAGAAATCCGGAATACGCCACGTGCCGGTAAGTGTGACACTGCTATTGTCTTTGCAGGTGAAGATGCGGCGTGAAGAATCCGGAATGCACTGCGTGCCAGTAAGTAGAACAATGCTGTTTATCTTGGTGCAGATGCAGCGTGAAGAATCTGGAATGCACGGCGTGCCGGTAAGTAAAATAATGCTGTTTGTCTTTGTGCAGATGTAGCGTGAAGAATCCGGAATGCACGGCGTGCCGGTAAGTAAAATAATGCTGTTTGTCTTTGCAGGCGAAGGAGCAACGTGAGGCACGGCAGCTGCCGATGGATCAGGTAAGCAAACACTGCGTGTGAAAGTTCATTCTGCTAACCTGTGGTTTCTTATCCTTTGCAGGTGCTGATGTTGCTCGGATACCGGAATGGTGAGTATAATTCTTGCAGGTTCAGGATCCAAAGAAGAAAAGCTGGAGCAGACTCGGTGAGCGTTCTGCTGCAGATGCAGAATAACGCGAAGCACGTTTCATCAATCGGGTGTGGTTTAAATAGCCTTGGAGTGATGAGGCGTCTCCTTCCACGGCCCCGCCTAGGTCAGAAAAGAGTTCCTGCTTCCAGAAGAGTTCCAGTGGAGTTGTGCTGCCCCACCCAGGTAAGAAAAGTAGTCCCAGTTCACAGAGGACTTTTAAGAGTCTGGCAAGTCAGCAGCATGGTCTGCCGCAGGTAAGTCCACCCAAGCATCTTCACACCCATGATGAGCCCGGCGCTTTCAGTGCCGGGACCGAGGCTTCTGATGAGCCTGGTGCCACCGGCGCCAGGACAAGGTCCAAAAGGTCCCTGTGGGGACCGGCTGGTGCCTAGGATCAGGGTTAGGGGCCTGCTTCCAAGGACGTTGGGCTGATCCTGGCTCCTTGGAAGCAGTGATCATGACAACAATTGCTTTTAAATGTGGTTTGAATTGAATGGGAAAAATACTAAAATGATTTTAATTTGCTAAATGGGATTCAGAACTCGTGAGAATGGCTTTGGATAGGTCCAGGTAAACACTAGCATTGATTAAGTGAATGATTAGCAGATGGAAAATTAAATTCAGAAGTTGAAAGCAAGAAATAGCTGTTTTTACATGTTCTCGAAATTGAGCCAAATGCGAAATCGCGGCAAACTTTTCAGCGCACAAAAAACATGATTACAGCAAAACTATAAAGAATTGGAATGCTGTTCTTAGTTCGTTTGAAAGATGAGGATGTTAGCTTCTTGAAATGACATTTAAATCTCGTTCCTAGCACGTATGGTTCAAAAGTTACAGAGGTTTTAGTTGATTTGGAACAAAGATTTCTTAACACTAAGGAGTCTATGGAGCCGCAAACTACATGACAGCACAGCTACCGATCCAGAGGTGCCTCCGGATGGTTTCTATCTGCCTGCGACGATTTCCTTTCTCCAGAAAATATATATTAGTGCCAAGATGATTATCACTACAATTATCACAGGATTATGTGGATGAGACAAGGAGTCAGGATAGACATAGAGATTCAATAATACAGTCTGGATATGTTGGAATGGGGTGGATTGGGTTACTTAATACTAAGAGGTTGGTTATGGACAGTTCTACACTAAATACTCACAAATATGGTTTGGAATGGGCCCGTCAAAGATCTGGTCAAAGGTTTGGACTGGACTTTGCTCGCCAAAGGACAGGTGTCAGACGCTTGGTTCTGCTCTCAGCAAGGCCCTCGGAGCTGCACGGCTTCTTGGACTGGATCTGACGGGTTCTGGGTTACAGCTCTGCTGGACTGATCTGGATCTTGGGTTCTAGCAAGGGTTCTTGGCCAGAGGTAGCCGACACAGCACAGCCAGGCTGTTGAATTGGTTAGGCCCCGTGGAAGTTTAGGGGTTAAAATCAGGTTGCAAGATGTTAAAGGCCTGCTGAAAAGGGTTCAGCTTTTTGTGTTGGGCCTCTGCTTCAGGGTTCTGGAGTCTGTTTCAGGAGTCTGGAGTCTAGAGATGGGCTCTTCCTGCAGAACGCTTTTCCGTTAGATCAGTGATGAGTGAATGTTTGTGTGTCTGGGTCCTCAACAGTCCCTATTCATCCATCTTCCAAAGGGGTGGGGAGGCTGATTATACAATGCCCAACCCTCTAAGGATCTGATAGGTGAGAGAATTCCCCCTCTCCTGATTTGAGAAGGGAACAGTGTGTCATGATGTGTCATAGTGATGCTGCCATTTACAATCTAGGGAAGAACCTCCCCTTTGTGTCTAACCAGAAAATCTACCTTTCATAAAATACATATTTCCAATGTCACAAACCTGTTGATGATGCATATTTACATTACAGATTACTTAAGGTACGCGTCTGTCAAAGTCTCATATTCCTACGAGTTTTGGTTCACAAATGACAGTTTTTCGCGGTTTTGGTTGGTTACACATTTTCTGATCTGAACAATTATTTACACATACATGCACATACCATCTGGGCATATTTCTGTACATTTTCATCTTCATACCATAATCACAATAGCTACAATATTAAAATTTGCATGGTTCAGTCTCAGAACATTGCACAGATTCCAGATTAGTTTTAAACTGTGAGCGATCTTTTCATTTTAATAACCTTTAAATTCCATATTTTAACCAGTTCAGTACAATTTGTTATAAGTCTTTTTCTTAAACATATATTTACTCCAGTTTTAAATCCACATTTTCAGTCTGGCCCGCCTCCAAGGCTTGGCTGAGCCAGAGAGTAACATGAGCTTGTTCCTGCCTGGGCTTGGTTTCTGTCACACCCGAATTAGCATTTGCTTTTCAGTTCAAGGAACCCATTGGGCCTCATTACACAGAAGGCGGTAATGGTTAACGGCCACCGTTAATGGTAACGGTGACCGTTAACCATTACCACCTTACTACGAGGTCCCTTAGCGGGTTGGTGCTTTAACGCCTGCTTTTTGCAGGCGTTAAAAACCAACCCGCTAAGGGACCTCGGAGCTAATTACGGCACCGCAAAATTGCGGTGCCGTAATTAGCGCCTTCCCCATTCCCATAGAGCCCTATGGGGCAGAAATGGGAATGGGGAAGGGCAATGGCGGAAGGGGGATTTACCGCCCCACCAACCTTGGAATGGGACGGTAAATCCCCTTTCCGCCAAGGCGGTGCCGGTATTTTACCAGCATGAGCCATGGCGCTAATAGCGCCATGGCTCACCGCCTTCCATGTAATGAGGCCCATTGTCTTTTTCCCAGAGCAGAAGAAGTCTCCTCCCCTTCACATTAGCAACCCCATGAGATATTCTCTCCTTTTGCCGGGAAGGAACAAGATGGTGTGTTCTCAGTGGGGGAAAACCTCTTTGAAGTTTAGCTGAATCAGGTTACCTACAGTACATTGTGACATGGTTCCTTGTGAAAAATGTAAGTTACAAATTTTAAAATAAGCAAACATATCTTCAATTCCAGTCTTTTTCAACATGAAAATCAATGTGTGGCACCCTATATTGCATTTGATGGAAGTCCCTTCATTGGCATATTTAGCTTTTGAGACACAAGTTTCACCTGACGGATTTAGAGATCGCCAGCGTCTGACAGAGGCGAGTAACGGTATTGCACCCATTTTTGACATATTTCTTTCCAGCAAGCATCTTGAAAGGTGGATTTTGTTCTGATAAATATACTTCTGCTGATACTGTATTTATGTGGATTCTTGAAGTAGACTGATGTTTAACACCCAATAAGAAGGTTGGATCTTTTGGGTAGTTTGTGAACCATGATTTTTGCAAATTTTGACAACCAAGAAAAATGGATTTCCACACAGCTCTGTGTTTCTTTTGCAGTCATTTTGCTCGGTGGGCAGCCAAATGATGGATTTTGGCAGTGGTCTCCTGTGTTACCACTGACATAAGCAAAAGTGGATGGCGGCCTATTTTTCAGATTTTTCCTGCGCACTTCTGGGTGATTTTAGCGAGCAGAATGCTTTCCGGCAGCCATTTCTGATGTTTCTGATGCAAGCAATACACAGTATTGTTGCAGGGCCTGGACTAGTGGGGAAAACATCCCACAGGGTGGCTTGGGATCCAGTGTCCACCAGTGCCAAAATCGTGCATTGCCCCTGTATTTGGACCGGGTCATAAAATCTTCCCTCCTTCTCCTCAAGGGGGCAAAGATAATGCACATTTTTGGCCAATTGGTGGGTTAATTTCTTTGCTTTGGATTCTGACAGAGGGGTGATTTGGGCAGAATTTTGTTTGGGATCTTCAGAACATGTAAGAAAAAGGTAGCAATTGGATATGGGGGACGTTTTGGGCTCCCCTGGTTCTGATTCTGGGCTGCCCCGCCCCTTTATGGAGGCAGTCACCAGAATTGATTTGAACAAGGGTATTTTCCTGCTGGTCATTCTGGGGTTTGATGATGGGCGGTTTTAACTTGGCCCCCACATTTTTCTTTGGGAGGAGCTCCCCCATCCCTGAAGGAGAAGATCCTTTTCCCAGAATCCTCTGAGAACCCCTCTCCTTCTAATTGGAAGATTCACACCTTCTCCACAAAATGGGCCTTTTTAGGCCCTTTATTTCTCCTACCCACCCTCTGTTCCTTGGGTTGCAGATTTTTGGGGGCAGTAGGTTCTGGTTCGGTTCCTGGGTTTCCAGGGGCTTTTCACAAGTGGGGAAGGAAGCTTCCTCTAAGAGTTAACACCCCCTTCCCTTTGTGCCTCTTCACTGGGAACCGGTGGGTTGTCGGGGTTCTTCCCCCGTCATTGTTCTGGAGCACCAGACCCTTGATTTGAGGAGTTCTGAGTCACCATGTTCATTGGATGGTTCTGCTGCAAACTAAAAATGCGACCCAGATTCTGTGCCATGTTCTGGACCTGGTGCTCCAGTTGGGACACCAGCTATGGCTGGTACGGGGTCCTCTGGTCTACCCTTGGTTGATCACGGGAAGGGTAACTGTTCCTTCTCCCATAAGACCCTTGGTTAGGATAGTTTTGGTACCCCTCCACCCTTGGCATCCCCTCTCCCAGATTGGGCTGTCTGGGCTCAGGAAAGTGAGGAAAGAAAGAAGGGTTGTTTTGGGGGTTGGTGTTTGGTGGGTACCGGGGAAAGAAATTTGACCGAGCATTTTGGGGATTACTGCTCTCCTGGGGAAAGTGATGGGGGAGGTTTCCTGGGTTCGCAGCTGACTGGTTGGACCCCCCCTTGGGCTGGAGGAGTCCACACATAGCCTAGGATAGTTCTGTTGCCCTTGTAACAGGGGCTGATGTAGTCCGGGGCGTTAGGAGTCCCATTTGTGTGGTTACCTCCCTGACTCCCTGTTTGTGATTGGCCCGAGGGCCTTCTGTGTCTTGGGTTAGTAGGATTCTGTGCAGGAATGTTTTTAGGCACCCCATCTCCAGATCTAAAATGGGGGCAACCTTCACCTTAGCAACAGCAGGTGTGTTGGTTGGTTTTGGGTTTTTTGTTAGCACTTTTACTTTCTAGTGGCTTCTGCACTTCGTAGATGTGAGTTGCTTGTTCAATGACCCAGTCTAGTGATATTTCCTCATGAAAGTCCCTCACTAGCTGGGTCATAATGTATTTAGGGAGGGCATGAAAGAAGGTATTAATAAAATCCTTACTGTCAGCGCGCACCCTCCTGGTGGTCTGCACAAAGGCACGTTTCAGTTCTTGAACAAATTCTTTTGGGGCCTGGTCTTCCCCACATTGCAGGTTGTAGGCTGCCTTGCGGGCATCTTGAGGGTTTCTATGGATGGAAAAATGCTTTAAGATGGCCGTCCTATATGTGGTCCATCTTAAGTGGTTCTGATCCTCCAGCCCCGTAAAGAAGCTGGAGTATTCAGGTGAAAATGTCCACTTGACATACTGAATACAGCTTTGTCTGTCCTTCAGGTGGAAAGTCTCCATCATTTGCTCAAACAATTCGAAGTGCTCACAAACTGAATATTTGGCATTTTTGTGGTAGGGCGTTATGACGCTCCTAATAGCCTTGATTTGCTTCAGGGGATCTTTCAGTAAGGCCCTCTTAATTTTGTTGGCCTTTTTGGTTTTGGTCACCCTGGTCCACTCATTCTCTTACTCAGAGTCACTGCTACCAGAGGTGGCTGTCTGATCCTCTAGGCTCTCCCTGATTCTGCAAGCTTGGGAATGGCTGGCAGAATGTGAGGGCCTAGTCTCTTGAGACCTAGAGACCTGTGACTCTTCCTTGCTCCCAGGATTGGCTGAGTACCCCCCCTCTCACTGTCCTAGCTGGGAAGAGGTTTTTAAGATGCTCTTAGTGATCCTATTTTCATGGAATTTCCCACCAAATTTGACTGACTGATCTCTTGGTAGGTGATATTTTTGAGGATCCAATTCTCTGATTCTCCCCTCAGTGGAGTCTCCCTGATCAGAGATGCTGGCCCTAATATTTGGGAACCTGTACATAGATGCCCGCCCATCCATTTCTGGGAGGCACTTACCTGTCAGTCCCATATTTCCCATTGTGTTGAATTCTACCATCCCCGTGGCCCTTGGCTCATATGATCCAGTGGACATGGGGGTGGCAGAGTCCAAGGAACTGAAGAGATTAAAGTCCCTGATGCCAGGGTTCCTGAGGTTACGCTCAGGGGTTTCTCTCTCCCATCGTACCTCATCTTTTTCAGCTCCTATTTCCTGATTACATGCCGATATCTGACATTTTTGCTCCTCTATTAAGGCCTTACTGCTCTCTATGAGTCTTTCTTGCATGGCTATCTGTATTTGGAGCCTGTCATTCTTTTCACAGAGAGCTTCATTGTCTCTCTGTGCTTCCCGCCTGAATTGGGAGTATTGTGCCAATTTTTGCTGCAGGAGACTCACCTCCTGAGTTCTAGCATCTTTGGCCTGATTTCTCTCTCCCACGGCATCTTCCACCATCCTGGTATGCTCTAGTAACTTCTCATATTTGTTTTTGACTCCACTAAGCTCCTGGAGGGCCAACTTTCTTTCTTCTAACCTGGTTTTTAACTGGCTCACTTCCTGGCCTAGAGCATCCCTCTGCTCAGCCAGGTCGTCCCATTGTATTCTAATGGCATATAATTTCTGGCGCTCATCATCAATATCTGTTTGAGTGTGGAGATCCTTCACTATTCATTTATTATTTTCCTCCTTTAGTTCATCAATCTGACTTTCTAGGGCAATTATCTGCCTGTGCAGGCTCTATTATAATTTAATTGCTGCTCCAACTTTTGTTGGCTCTGTTGTAGAGAATCCAACCTTTCTTGACACTCTTTTTGCAGTGTCAGTAATTTGGTATCTTGCTCTACCTTCTCTTGCTACAGGAGATCCAGATCTTCCTTTAATTTTGTCAGGTACTGTCTGGTTTCTCTCTCTGATTCTTGGCTCTTTTGTAGCCTTTGCTCTGCAGAGTCCAGATCAGTTTGGGTTTTCTCTTGGGATTGTACTTGCCTCTTTGCCAGATCTAGGCATTCGGCATGTTTTTCCAGTATTACTCCAATGCAGAGGTACAGGTAAGCCGCTAGTTTGGCAATTTTACATTGCTTGTCTTTAACTTTTTGGGGCCATATTCAGTTTACTAAGTGCCTGGTGTAATGGACCCTGGTCCTTGCATCTATCTAACTCTATGGCAATAGTGATTTCACCTGGGGTTGTAATCTTTGGAAATATCAATTTCCTAGATGAATTATTTCAGGGTATTTATTTTAGGGGTGCTTATAAAGTGTAGCACAGTACTCACACCACACAAAGTATTATTTCTCTGCAGGTTAGACTGTCACGGGTGGCAATCAATCAAAGCCCAGACTCGAGCCCCCAGATTTGTTAAGGATTTCAATCAGGCGATACACTCTGCTCTCGGCCTAGTGTACAGCGCAATGGAAAACTTATTTGATATATAGATTCAATTATTTGAAAGATGTACCACTGGTATCACACCCCTTACTTAAAAATACCCCGGGTCACTCTGGACCAGGAATCAGGCAGGTTTATAAAAGGTATTATTTATTTATTTATTTAAGATAAAAAATCACAATATATATTTTAATAGGTAAAGAAGAATCACCAATGGGGTGACAGAACACTGAATAATATCTTTGATACACTATGACTAAGTAATGATCAAAACAAATGCAGCACAGAAAATAATATTTTTGTGTTGGTTTCAGATCAGATAGCACTATGGTTAGAAATTCCCCCTGCAACACACCTCCACCTACCAATAAGCAAATTTAAATAGATATGAAGAGATAGCAGGTATTCAGAAATAGTACAGATCAAACACTGTCTTATTTCCCCCTTGCCCCCTTACACAGAAAGAGAAAAACGAAGTGGGCTTTTCAACTGTCAGCATGACTTTTAAAGTGGCTGAGCAAGAACTATAAATGTGTGGAAAAATGCTTAAATTATTCGAAATTGATACGGGAGCCGCTTTGACCAGTTGCTCACAATCACCAGCAATGATTTAGTCCAAAGAAAACATTTGAAATCTTAAATTCCAGGTTGAAAACAAATGCAAGCTATTTCACACGTGTAAACATTTCTCAAAATGGGAATTTGCGGCAAGCTTTTCTGTGCGCGATTTTCCCGATAACGGGAGGATCGCACTGTTTTGAGATATTTTGGGTTCTATGGACAGCTATGGATGTCAGGTACAAGTAGGAGTTGAAATTTTCTTTCCATCACAAAAACTGAGGGAGTTATAGAGGTTTTAGTAAAGGTCGTTTTTGCGAGATAGGCGCGAGAATGGAAAGAGACTTCAGTTTTAAAATCAGAGAAATATTGACTATGGACTAGAGCAGCCACGTTAAGCCACCAGGACGGCACAATGTAAGAGTAAGGAGTGATTTGCGACTCAATCCTGGTTCCTCAATGTCCACCTTGGAGCGCTAGGCTGGTCACTCGAATGAAATGAATAGATCAAAGTTGACAAAATGACTAGGAAAAGGATGCTTTTACAAATAGACAGAATGGATTTATACAATGTTACTGATTATGGAAGTAAGGATAATTCAGAGGTTAGGAGGGGACAAGATAATGCCTGGTAGTCAACAGTTTCTAGCTTCCTGTTAATACTCGCAAAGCAAATGGATTTAAGATTTTGGACCTTCAGGATTCTGGACCATCGAATCGGATCTATCAGGGGCGGACAGCTGGGCACATCGGACTAGACAATTTTCAGCAAGGCTCTCTGGTCACAGCACGGCACAGGACTGCAAGGGATCTGCCCTTCTTGGTTCTGAGGATATTTCAATGCAGCAGGCAAGCATTAACAGCACGCCCGGCTGTATTAGGATGCTTCGCCTAGGCTTTTGGGATTCATTTCTAGAATTTGAGGCCTAGCTGAGAATGGTTCAGCTATGCATAGGCCTTTGTTTTTCCAAGTTTCTGGAGCCTGGAACAAGGAAGATGTAGATTTCAGCAGCAGAGCACTCCGCCAGTACTCAGGAGATAGAAAGTTGCAGAAGTCCCTATATGTTGTCAGCTGTTGCTATTTGTGAAATAGAATGACATCACAAAAGGGGACTATTGGGTTGGTTTAGCTAAGCCGGCCCCTGTAAAAGGTGATTGGGTCAGAGTCTACTTTCTGCCTTGATAGGAGGAGAGAAACAGAGTGTCATCTTTATGGTATAATGTTATGATGCTGAGAATCCACCCCTAGCCAATGGAACACAAAGGGCCTCATTACGACTCAGGCGGTAAGGGGTTTACGGCAGCGTAAACAGCGCCGACCCTTACCGCCTGATTCCGAGGTCCCTTAGCGCCATGGCGGATTTAACACCTGCTCTTAGCAGGTGTTAAAATCCATGGCGCTAAGGGACCATGTTGTTAATTACCGCCTTCCCCACTCCCATTATGCCCTATGGGGCAAAAATGGGAATGGAGAAGGGTAAATGGGGATTGGGGACTTACCGCCCCGCTGACCTCGGAATGGGGCGGTAAGTCCGCCAACCACCATGGCGTAAACATAGTTTACGCCATGGTAGTAAAGGTACGACCCAGGCGGTAACTTACCGCCTGGGTCGTAATGAGGCCCAAAGTCTAATTTTGGCAACATACATATTTACACATGTGCAACCTCTATAACAATCACATACACAGATTGCATCTTTCATGGAGTATCTGCTCCTCAAAGTCCCACAGCTCTGCAACTTTGTTTTGCCTTTCTGCAGAATTGTGTCAATTTTGTAATGAGAACAGGTTACAACAATTCGGTAAATTTCCACAAATATGCACGTTTACCATGGGAATGTGGGTATAATGTTTCACCATTCTAGCTGAAATACAGTCCCCATAAACCCACATTTATTTCCATTCCTGTTCCGAATAAGGTACACGGTTGTACTAAGTTTTCAAAGGTAGTGCTAAAATTTAGGTTAATTAATCTGCCATTTTCCATATTTTGCACCCCTTCTGATAATAAGTTATACACATTCTAAAAATGTCCATTACATATCCTGTTAACACCAAATGGTCAGTATTTGTCCCTCCTTGAAGCATGTGGTCGCCCCCTTCTTTGGAACTTTCTTCTGTCAGCCAGGAGTTTCCTGTGCTGCAGCAGTTTTACAACCTTTCTCACCTTCAATATCCTGGGTTGGAGGATGTCCACTGTTTAGTCCTGGGCTAACCAGAAATTAGCACCTCCCCGTGGGTTTCAGCTGAGAGGAAGGCCCTCCTTCTGGGAGAAACCTGCCTTTCCAGTTCTTGTAGCTCAGCCAGGTTTAATTTAATTGTTAAATTATTTTGGCTTTTACTTTAGCACAAAACAAACTTGTTGCATCAACTAACAGATAGAATTCTCATTCAAGATTTTAAACCTATGGGATCAAAAACAACTACAATATGGGTTACTATCAGTAAAAGGCCTCTTATATTGCAAACATTTGACTTTCAGTTTATAACATGTTAAGGTTTAATCAGAAAGACCCCTGACAGCTGTCATCACAGTTAGCCCTCTGCTACACAGAGATTCTTTTTTACAAATCCCCAAGCAGGCCACTTCAGCTGTGGAGATTTCTTTTTGCACTTAGCCTTTCAGGACCTTGTAAGTTCACAGTGATTTCATTTAGCAAAGCACTGCTTTTTCCTTCCTTCTGCACTCCACTTTCAATTGTTGTGGAGCCCAGTGACACATTTCAGTAGTGAGAGCTCTATTCCACCACTGACAACATGCTTGGCAGATTGAGCAGCCATCTTTTTGTGTGTTGAAAGAGCGATTTTCAGGGATTTTGGCGGGCAAAAGGGTTTTGGGCCATTTTGCTGTTTTTGGCACCACCATAACAGAGTGATGCAGCGTAGCAGAGCAAAAGTGGGTCAATACACCCCCAAAGCATGCTCCTCCAAAGCCTATGGCCCCCTGCGACCGTATACCTTATGCAATATAATCCACTTTCATGGGCGTTGTCGCCTCCAGACAAGCCCCTTCAATGTGTCCAGCCCTCTGCGACCATACACCAGTGCGGCGTACCCTTGTACCGTCCCGCCTTTACTGGGCTGCCGCCACTCGGTGCACCCCTTAACCACGCCGTTGCTGTCCACACTGTCGACAGTTCTGTAATATGAGCGCCGAGTCGCAAGCTCTACACCTACCTCGCCCTCTTGATTCTACATCCAAAATCCCCACAGCTGTCTTCCCACCTCCCTTGAGTGGAGTATACATCGTCAACCACCTCTTCTCCTTTTTATTGGTGTGCTGCACACGTCACATCGC
Organism: Ambystoma mexicanum; assembly: GCF_040938575.1. Lineage (NCBI taxonomy): Eukaryota > Metazoa > Chordata > Amphibia > Caudata > Ambystomatidae > Ambystoma > Ambystoma mexicanum. The sequence goes on from NC_090922.1 coordinate 1,402,303,860, forward strand.
CTGATGTGTTATACGCTTCTTATACCGGTAACTTAACCAGTCACCTGTCTTCCAAAATCTTAACATAAACTTATATGGGAATTCGCCATCTATTGATCAAGCTAAATCACTCAATTAATAGGGAGACCGTCCATCGACGGAGCTAAAACACTCAATTAATAGGAAAACCACATCTATTCACCAAACTACAACCTCGATTTATAGGCAAGCCATATTCTTCCCCCACACATGTGTTTACTGCCCAGACCTGTCGGCGTGACATCCTTTCTGGTTCCGAGGGACCCACTGTCCTGTCCCCAAGACTCTAGTCTGCCCAAGAAGGGACTACACCCGCTCCATTCCCTTTACTTATACACATGCCACACACATGCCAATCACTACCTTGGTTCCGAATGTTAAGATAATGTGATACCACCCTCCACCCTACGCACACATCCTCCCCCACGCACAAAATATGTTGTTGCTCGTTGTGCGGACCACACTTACATTTAGGTGCACGTCTGCAGGCGCCGCTCGGCTGCTGGCTACCCTCCCACTTGGCTTACTTCGCCTCTTCTGGACCGCGTGCGGACACTTTCCAACCACGGGCGGGATACATTTTTGAAGTCGGCTCCTGACGGACAATCTCCGGTTGTGCTGTCTGGTGGTGTTGCAATTACGCGTGGGTCTTGTAGTCCTCCGAGGTCCAACGGCAGAGGGTGCCGCAACTTGCGGGCTGACATCATAAGCAATCTTGCTGGGGTCTCAGGAGTGCATCTCAGCAGTGCCTCCAACTTGTTAGGTTAAATGCTGGGGTCGGCAGAGCCTTACCCAGGGTCCGCGGACCTCCAGCTCACGGAAGGCCCTAACTCCTTCAAATATCACAATTAAGTCGAGGTCCACACAAGGAGCAAAGTTTCATTGCCGTTTTATTATATCAAACGAGCAGGGACAATACAAAAGGCATCAATTTCCAACCAAGTACATCTTGCTAATTTCAGGCTTGCAGGCCTTTTTGTACACTTGTGACGTCACAATTGTCGTCACTTACCAAAAATCCTTCCCCGAACCTTACGCCACCCTGGGTTGGCTACCAGAGTGTTAGATCCAGTATGGAGACATATAGGGTGCCGTGTTATTGGTGGGCACGCTTTAAGGTGGTATACTTGGTTTATTCCTAAAAAATGCTACCTGAGAATTGTTACATTGGAGCCCCTGTCCCCCAGTGCACTGATTGGTCAGGCTGCGGGCACCCAAGCCTAGGCCCAACGTCTTTCCCAGCCCACGAGACACCTGCTCAGGTATACTATGTATCAACAAGATGTAACTATGTGACAGTGTGTAACAATGAGGTCTTTGCTAACGCCATGAAAGCAGTCCAGTCCCAGTGCATATTGTAGGTGGATTGTTGCAGTTATGTGACAAGGTTCAGTCTCAGACGTGGCATGGCTGCATCTTCCCAGCTTCCAGGTCTTGGCATCATGTCTGGTCAGCAGGATCACGTGTGAGGAGACCGCTAGGGAAGTCGAATTACTTCGATTTGATTTGTATTTTAGATGGAGTTGTCCTTTCCTGTAGCTGGGCTCATTGTGGCACTGTGGGTGAGGAATGTCAATTGCAGCATTATGGGCTTGGTGGTGGCAGTCCCTGCCGGGGCGATTCTGCTCTCTCAGCAGCTTCCAAGCTTGAAGATCTCTTCAAAAGGAGTTTAGTGAGCTGGATCTATCCGAAGCCTACCTAAATTCTGGTTATTCTTCCAATATGATTGCTCAAGTTTAAAAGCATACAATGTGTGGTCAGGTCCCTTGAGTGTTCCTGTCCATCCATAGAGTAAATAGTGAGTAGCATCTGCAAGCATATACACAAGCTCTTCTGGCATCTTGCGTTTCTGTGGTGCGATAGCGAGCCTATATGAAAAATAATAAACGTGCAGACAGAATGTGGGTCACTGTCCTCTAGCTCATAGAACTGTACGCGTATGTTCTCCATGTGGTTTGGTGGTTGAGTGTCACGATTGTGCCTATTGCACGTGTGCTTCTTGTCTACCATGGCTATGTCGTCTTGGAGTCTCTAACGACTTGTAACATGGTCTGCGGGGACTTCAATCGAGTTGGTCCACACAATCATCTCCAGCTTGGTCTTGGTTACCGTTGGTTGTGTTGGGAGCGGTGGGACTGGGTGCAATCTCTGATTGACACTTGTTCTGTCGGGAGTGCTTCTTCCGGTTAGGGACCGCATAAGGAAGGAAGGGACACTCAGATTTTCCCTCTTCAAGCTCTTTTTCATCCTTTTTTTATCAGCATTAGCTGCAGGCCCATTTATACCACTTTTTTCTGCCATCAGCCACAATCACAGCACTTTTTTATGGTCTTATTCCATTTTCACTTCTTTGCTCACCCATCCTCCTTTTCACTGCCTCAGCCCCATTCATCCAGTTTTCTCAACATCTAGCCCCTTATTGCACCTTTTCGCTGTCCCAGCCCATTTTCTTTCCCCATACCCATTTCATCCCATTTTTCAACCCCCAGCCCTTATATAGGACCGTAGTCCTTTTTCACCCCTTTTCTCTACCATAACTAACAAACACATGTTTTATATAGCGCACACACACCCAAAGGCCTCAGTGCGCTTACATGGCAGCCAACATTGAACAAAGATAAGCTGCAGGAGCAGCTTAAAAGAAGTGGGCCCTAAGGTCCATCGGAAATGGTAAGTTAAGATTGTTAGTTCAATTTTATATCAAAAATGAATGTTTTAAGGCATTTCCTAAATTTCTGAGACGAGGCACATCCCTTGATATCCAGTGGAATAAAGTTCCAGAGTGATGGGGCTCAGGTATTGACGCTTGCACCACCATGTTTTTTCAGAATAACAAGTGGTTGTTCCAGCAACAATTTATTGTTCAAACGTAACGTCCGATGAGGAGTGGCTTTTCTCACTCTGGCAGAGAAATAGCCTGGCGTTTCGGCCATCATGCATTTAAATACCATGACAGCACATTTGAAGTGTATTCGCTGTTCAACAGGAAGCCAATGACGCTTCTTTCAGTATTCTGAGACATGAGTTTGGGGAGCAAGCCCGCAAACTGCTTGGACTGCACCATTTTGCATTACTTTAAGTTTCTTGATGGATCCCTTTGATGCCCCAATGAAGAGACTGTTAAAGTAGTCCAGTTTAGTGTTTACTATAGCTGCTGCAATCAGGGCCCTGTTAGGTTCAGATAGACATGGCCGAATCTGCCATACAGGTGTACATAGTAAGAGCATGTGGACTTTAGGTGTGAGATGTGTTCTTTAAATGACAGATAGGAATCAAAGAAGACACCCAGTATCTTTACTGAGTCTGATACAAGGATAGAATTCCCATTAATCACAAAGTGTTTATATTGTGGGTCCAGGTTCTTTAATCTGTGGGAGGTCTCCACGATGAGTAGCTCTGTTTTTTTTTGTCATTTAACGCCAGGGAATTTAGGGCCATCCACTTCTGGATTGCCCAAAAACCCCTATTGACATTTGCTACGTCCTCCTCGTAGATCCCTGAAAGCTTAAAAACTATCTGGGTATCATCTGCATATTTGGCAAATTTAAGACCCAAGGATTTCAAAAGGTTGCAGACCACTTGATGTAAATGTTGAACAACAAAGGAGATAGAAACGATCCCTGAGGGACACCACAGGTTACAGGTACCTTCTGTGACTCAGATATACCCATGGCAACACATGCCATTCTGGGACGGAAAAAATATTTAAGCCACGATAATGCCATAGGGGAGCATCTGCCTACATGTTCTAATCTGTCTGCTAGTAGGTTGTGATCAACCAGATCAAATGCAGATGATAAGTCTAATAAAAGCAGCAGGGCAGTGTTTCCATCCTCAATAATCTTAGCGATATTTGTCTTGAGGTCTCTGTTCCATGATTTACCCTGAAGCCTGATTGCTCCTTTGCTAAAATATTGTGTGTCTCTACAAAAGGTTGATACTGGAAACAGGGCACCTTGTCGATTATTTTTAAAATAAAGAGTGCATTTTGTTATAGCGCGGTACCCTAGCTCCTTTTCTCTGCTCCTGTCCCTTACGTATGCCCCCAGATACTTGTCTCAAAATTTCTCTGCTACAGACACTTTTCTATGTCACTGGACACTTTTCTCCCGTTTTATATGTCCCAAACCCCTAACAGATCCCCCAGCACCAGTAATGCACAGCCGTTTCCCTAGCTCGGCTCGTGGTTGTCCCCAAGAGCCATGAAAGACCCGCTGGCTGTGTCCTGGATTGGCACTAGCCAAGACAGCCCTGCTCTCCCAGCTCTAGGCACACAATGTGAAGAAATGCTACTGCTCTTCAGGAGGTATAAAGGGATGAGTAGTGGTTTTTAAACTTTTACTTAGCCCCTAACTATTACTGAACATATAGTGAACCCAATCACAAATTCACTGCAGCAGCCAAGGTCCAGAAGGGTGTACGAGGATAGATTATGCAGATTAAATTCCAGAAACCTCTGCCCAATATTAATCCAACCTCCAAGCCAACCGTAGACATCTGCAAAAAAGTCCTTTCAGGCCTCAAACATCTCCAGTCATCCCACGCTAGGGCATTTTCACCAGAGGAGCCACAGCGAAGAATGACAATATGTACTCCTGGCTTTCGAATCTACACAATCTGGCCCTCCATGGCATTAAGTAAAAGTGAATTTGCCCTAACATTCCCTTTTGCATTGAGTCAACACACCCATGCTAAGAATGGCACCCATTCATTGTGGAAGACCTCAAAACCTGACCACCTGTGACCAAAAAGCATAATCACATCACTAAATAATTTCACAGAAATGGGTACCAGATCTTAAAGGGATTATTCCTATGTACTTACCCTGTTTGTCTCTGCTCACATTCACCTCTCACAAAGTCTGTTTATGACTTGACCACCCCTGTCCACTAGGACTGGCAGTTCCAGAATCCCAATCCTGGAGTTTGTTTCAGGGGATGAATTAAACGTAGTCCCAGGTATAAAAGCTGTCATGCTTTAAGGGTTTGCTTGAGCATATCTCGAAGCCATCACACAACCTCACACAGCGTTTATTAATACTTATTAACCTCTCTGAAAATGACATATTTATTCATTTATTAGACATTTGTATGGCGACTATACACAGGTGTTTCCAGGGGCCTCTAGACAAGATAGGGGGGGGCGGGTTATGGGAAACAAAAAAGTATAACAACAATAACGGCTATATTAGCCTTGTGACAATCCTACCTAAGTACATGACAAGGTGGTAAGTGCAAGGTCGACAGAGGGTAAAGGCAGATGTGCAGGAGTGGGGTACCCCCAAGGGTGGGGTTGGACAAGTGCTGGGAGGGCCAAGTCAGTGAGTGCCAGGGTAAGAAAGGGGTGAAGGGAGAAGGAATACGGTGGACAGGGAGGACCAAGTTGGGCTGGTCCGAGGAAGGGAGCCAGAGGGATAGTGTTGGTAAATAATGCTGCGGGGAATGGTACGGATGTGGTCTGGACCCGGTATGACTCTGAATGGATCAGGCCCCAGTCGCAGCGGCAGATGGGGAGTTAGCCTGGGAGGGGGAGAGGGAAGGAAGAGGAGAAAAGGAAAGTCTTGAGAAGTTTCTGGAATTTAAGACGATCCGGCTCAAGTCTGTGGTGGTGAGGGAGGCTGTTCCAGATGGAGGAGCCAGCCGAGGAAAGGGATATACCTCGCACTCTCTGTTTGGAGAAACATTTGACCTGCAGAGAGTTAGAGCCAGAAGACTGAAAGAATATGGCTGTGAGGTATTTAGGATGTAAGAGGTCCCAGGCTCCAGACAGCCTTGTGGATGATGCAAAGGGTCTACAATTTGAACCTTGCGGTCACCAGGAGCCAGTGGAGAGATTTTAGGGCTGGAAAGATGTGGTCCCTGGGCTTGAGGCTAAGAATAAGATGTGCATTCCTATTCTAGCTTAGTTGAAGGGGACAAAGGAAGGAAAGAGGTAGGTTGAGGAAGAGGCAGGTTGAGGAATAGGCTGTTGCAGTAGACAAGCCTAGAGAACCAGGGCTCTGGAGATGTTGAGCTTCTGGGGGAAGGCAAGGAAAGGTTGAATGCCCCTGTGGAGGTACAATTGAAAGTTAAGGTCTGTGATGTGTGCCGAGAAAGAGAGAGAGTAGTCAAAGATGAGCCCAAGGTTTTTTGCCTCACAAGTGGGTGAGGGCAGATGACCCAGGGAACCTGGCCAGAGAGAGGGGGAATCAGGAAGCAGGTGCCCCAATGAGAAGGATCCCTGTCTTAATGTATTGGGTTTATGTACATCATGTATATAAAGCCTGCTCCTTCAGACACCTCAGAATGAACCCTCTCAATTTACACAAGTCTGATGTATAATTTAAATTGGCATTCACAAAGACTAAACTTCCTACCCCTTAAGTGGCATGCTATTATGCAAGTCTTTGAACCCCCTTGTTGGTTTTATCTGTACCCTCGGTCACTGACAGTTACACCCATTTCCTTTTTCTTTCATCCACAGAATATGGTCTGAATTCACTTGATTGGAGCATATTACATCACATTCCAGGTAAGATTCTGAACTTTGAAAACACTATTCTGATAATTTGGAGTATACAATATTTCCAACATAAGATAACATTGGCACCCTTCTGGTTGATTTATCTAGACAAGCGTTCCCGCCAGCATTTTTTGAGGTTTCGGTGGAACCTAATCCACACAAAAGAGATTTTGGTTTGATACGGACTGGCTAATGAGGGGTTGCTTTTCTGCAGATTTTGTCAAGGTAGGGAGCAACGTGACACAACAAAACATCAGTTGCTCCACTGTAGTGCTGCTCATGAACTGGAATGCAGGGGTACAGAGCCTATGCATAACTATTATTTGTCTGAATCCACTACCTCTACTTGTGGCAGTTGTAACCTTTTTTAGAGCTTTGAATATGGACACAGATTGTTATGGTTACATTCTTTTATTTTATTTTATTTTTTCTTTTTCTATTCTTTTTTCTTTTTCTTTTTATTTCTCAAAGTTTTACTACTTTAACTTTTATTATTATATTAAGAATATGGTTTTTGAACACAGTTATCTTTCTCATGACGTTTCTTTTTTGTTGTCTAATGTGTTATATATGATGTTAACAATTAAATAGTTTTTTTTAACCAATTAAAAAAAAATAATAAATAGGATAACCTTGGGTAGGCAGTTGCAGTGGGAGTCAAATAAGGAGGCCAGGACAATGAGAGCCATGGTAACGGAAGCCGGGGATCCCAGGACAATAGTCATGGTTGAGCATCCAGAATTATGGTAACACCGTAGTGTACGGCCCAGAGGCAGATATGCTTCTTGCTGCGGCAGCCTTCAGGAACAAATGCTGGGATGAAATGCATAGTATAAATCCTGGAGGCATATGCTGCAGGTGGGATAATTGCTGAGCGACACAAAAAATGCAAACGTAGTGAATGTAAAGAATCAACCATGTTTCACCTCCCCAATTCCATCTATCCCATATATGGATGGGGGAGTGGTTCCTCCAATCTCCTCCAAAGCTAAAGAACGTTGCCATGAATGCTTCACCTAGAGCGCAGAGCCACAGCTTCCAACTAGGATGAAAATCACTCTACCTGTGTCTGATAATGTTTGGGACCAGTATAAATCCAAACCTACCACCACAGGGGCCCTGATCTACCGGTCAGGAGTTCTCCCCCGAAAGATTCAGTCACTCAGCAGCAGTTGTCCCCACCTCACCATCAGAGTCACCTAAGCACACCTATGTTATACTTTGTTTTAATATGTATTATTAGTCTACATGGAATGTACAATTGAATGATTTTACATTTTAAATAATTACTTTTTTTATGCATGAAATTGTTATACTTTTATGGTATATTGAATGCGTTTAAGTATTCCCGTGAGTTAAGGTTACCATGACATTTAATGTTAAGATAGTATAATGGGTTTAAGGATTCGCATGTCCAATTCTGCACCACACGTGTTATGGTTTTTTGTTTGGTTATAAGTGTCCTGCATGTATGTGACTCAGATACCTTTAAAAAATAATTGGTATCAAACACTAGAATGCTTAACAAGTCTCGTGGGCTCCACACTATGATTTTTAGTTGTAATTGTTGGAGTGCGTTATCCCTGTGCTTCTGAATCCATGCAATTTGGAAGCACAGGGGCAACGTGTTCCACCACAAAAAAAATATCATTCACAAATGATTTCTTTGTTTACATTGAAAGTTCTTTTAAGCATGTTTTCTACAATAACAAAGACAACATGAATTATTCTTTTCAGCATGCTTCATTTTGCTATTAACTGGCCTTAAAAAAGCCCAGAGCAGGTGAAACATGTGTTGGTACGACACATCAAAAATAAGGAATTTTGTAGAGCAAAGTAAATGTGACAATTTTTCAAATCAAAAGGTTTAATTATTTGCATGTACATATGAGCAAGTGAAATTACAACTAAAAATGGTGGTGTGGAGCTCATGCAACTTGATTCAGTTAGTTTAGCATGAGGTTAAGATAATATCTCTTTGACATTATTGATACATGTTATGTTGTTACCTTATTGTTATTATTTCTGATGTTAGATGTTTTCAAATAATTTCAACTTTTTATGGATAGGTCATTATTGATTTTGAGTTTTGTCATAATACTAGCATGTGTTGTAAGAGCATGTAATATGCGTGGCATGAGAGCAAGTTGCATAACAGTGTGTTTGTAAGTGTATGTGTCATAAGTGCTTGTGCTATACATGTTGTAAGATTGTCAGTCCTAAGATTGTGTACTGTGTGTGTCAAGGTAGCATGTGCAGTAGGAATGTGTTCGTAGATATATGACATTTCCATTTCCTAGCAACCAACATCAAAGTTAGTTATGAATGTTATGTGAATTTGTAGAAGGTTTTTAGTGTACATATACAGATTGTTCATTTCCCACAGAAGCATGTTGAATTTGAAATTAAAATGTACATTTTTCTGAACGTGCATTGCATGACTCCTATATGCATAAATTTGATGTTCGTTTTTAATACGTGTAAGAAGTGTTGATGAGTTTTACAATTTGGACTTGTATGCAATTTACATGTCATGAAAACTGACATGAAAGTCAACTATGTGTTTAATGTGAATACTCAAAAGATACAAACTGTGTAATTTATGAACTGTCAAACTCGCATGCTTCTTGGTTCAGTTTGTATGAACTATGTACATTCCTTACACTGTACGAAGGATGACATCAAAGTGAGTCTATAATTAGATGTATGTTTTTAAATGTAAGCTGCATCATCTAGAAACTGTGAAATGTATAGGTCTCTTTGCCAGTTTGTATGAAAAATATACATTTATTACATCTCTAGAAAACTAACATAAAAGTGAGTTCTGACTTAACTTTCACGTGAATTACAAAAGGTGTATAAGCTTTTACAGTTTGTACTTTTATGTGATTTGCAGCTCATGAAAACTGACATTAAAGTCACTTCTGACTTTAATGTGAGTAGTCAGAAGATGTACATTGCCCGGGCACCTTTAAGATATTCCTGATGCAGAACAGGCTATAGACAAGGGCAGATTACTCAGTTGAAGCAATACAGAGTGTACGTTTCTGTGTTTACCTTTTTAGTTTTTTTGTGAGTGTACGTATTGTTGGCGTCTGCATCAAAGGCGCATTTGTGAAAAGAGTATGTGTTTTAGGAGAGTGTGTTATAGCAGAGTATGTCATAGGAGTATGGATCATAGGAGCGTTGGTCACATGAACGTAGGTCGTAATCATTTGAGTTGTTGGACTATATTTTATAGGAGGAGCGTATCTTAGGAGCATGGATCATAGAAACATGTGCCGTAGGAGCGTGTGTTGCATGAGTTATAGTTGTAAAAGTGTGTGTTGTGGGAGCCTGTTTTGTGTCGGAGATCATATGCCATAAGATTATGTTTAATAGGACCGTGTGTTGTAGGAGTGTGAGTAGGAGAGTGTGTAGTATGTGAACATTTCATAGGAGTGTGTGTAGTAGGAGGAAGTGTGGTAAGACTGTGTGTTGTAAGAGTGTGAGTTGTAGTAGTGCATGACATTGGTGCATTTGTCATAGGAGCATGAGTGGTAGGAGCACATGTCTTAGGAGCATGTGTTTTAAGAATGTGCATAATAAGAGTGTTTGTTATTAGTGTTTGCATATGAAATGTTTTTCTGACACATCGAAAATCTTAGAGATAGCATCATTTCATTTGGGGCGGTAAACATTCCCATGGGGTCGGGGCAGTGCGGCCGCTAACCAAGAATCCCCCCGGTCGTGAGTGACGCTAAACCAGGGTATGGGCCCTTTGAGAACCCGGGTGATTTGATCATTCCCTGTTGTAAAAACATACCGTATCATACCTTAGCCAATAATAGGACATGTAATGATGCTTTGGGTTATCATATCCTTTCCCATCATTTAAACAACCATTCTTGGAGGAAAAGTAAAGGATTAACAAGATAACTTTTGCAAACCAATGGTCAAGAAAGTAATGATATGCCGGGGCAGAGATCCCTATATAAGCGGAACAGAAAGAGAAGACGACAAGTGGATGCCATAGTAGCAGGAGCAGCCGAGACACCTATGGAATATAGAAAGGTCCAATATTGCAATCTGGCTGGCGGGCCAATATCCACCGACGGCCCACGGCGAGATCTGCAACAGAGTATTACAACAAGTAGATCCCGGCCTGGTAAGCCAACAAAGGCCAGCGAAGGTATGAGAACTATCGTAGATGGATACATGAATTCAGGTAGCCGCCTGACCAACGTTTGGGAGAGGAGAGTTCAGGTAAGCAGGGAGAGAGAGCCTGCACTCCCTTCTCTATCCCAATGCTGAAGATTGGAACTAAGGTTCAAACAGCATGATACCACAGAACTGAACCACAATACTACCCGACCCAAGGCAGAGGTTGGGGCAGGAGGTGACAGCCGGGAGATGCGAGGTCCGGAGACCGACACCACCAACTATGAAGGTGAACAGTTGTGATAAGAGAGCACTTTGGTAAAACCGGAACCTCGGAAGAGAGGCTTACCAAAACTAAAGGAAGAAGTGACCCAAAAGAAAAGATGAACCATTTCAGAGCCACCAAACACTTGCAGAGTGTGAAATACAAGCTTACATCAGTGGTATTCGATCGCCCCATTCACAAAATCCAAGAGGGGTTTTCTTTTTCCTCTGAGACACCTGCAGCGGAAATGGGTACCTGAAAAGGGAAAAAACCCATCTGGACTAGTGTCTGAACATTTTTTTACCAGAAAACCACCATGGTCCCTTTTGATACAGAAATCTATACGAAGGGACCCTAAAAGTTGAAAGCATCGCCACATCCCTAGACGGGAAAGTCACTCCCAAAATGATACCCAATGTGGCAGCACAGTGACACCAACATCCTATTTGCACTGTAGCAAGGCACGTGCCTCCAGACATGCTCATCTACAGCAAAACAAGTAAGAAGCAGGAGAGCCCCCGTACCTTACATGCATAGCAGACACACCAATACTCCAATATACTCTTGCACTCTTCTTCGTCTCAGTACAGCCTCGGCCTCCAGAATACAAGTGTCATGTAGTTGAAGATGCAGAAGAACAATATCATCTAGACCCGAAGAACAACCGATGAAGAACTCCCCAAACCAAGGTATTTGGGCTGATACTAAGTCAGGGTGGGATTGGGATCCTGATAACCCCGCTATGCTATAGCGTACATTACTTTCAACATCAAGTATGATAGGAAGTGACTCAGCATTCCAATGTGAAACAGCGACTTCCTTGGAGTTGAAAATTAATCTGATTCTTTCTGAACAACAACAAAGTTACAGTTTATACACCCAGTTACACAATTTACATAATCACAAATATTTTGTACAAAGCCATCCCACAACCACCCATTAGTGTTGTGATCCAGTGAAGACAATCACACTAAAGTACTGTTCATTTTCAGAAGTGGGCATAATGAACAGTAGACCGAAGACAGAATAAACCTTCCCCCCAAGAGTGCAGCTTGCAGGACTAAATACACCTGACAGGCCACGAGTTTGGGTGAAAAGTCAGGAGCAGCAACAGAGCTAAGGGAAAGAAAACAAAGATTACAAATACCATGGCATTTGTTCCACCAATGCTTCCCAGCTGCACCACCCTCAACAACCCCACTCTTGCCTGCAGTGTTTGTAAAAAAAAGCAAAGAACCTACTGTAATCCAGAAGTGGAGTGGTCAACAGGTGAGTTAGTGTCCAACAGTTCCCAGAAGAGAGAAAGTCCAAAATAGCTAACCCGGGCGGCACGAGGGTGCAACTAACTAACTGAATCAAATCCCAGGTATCACAGCAGAGCGTCCCAATAGAATCCTCAAACCTCAGCAAAGCGTCCTCAGTAGAATCCCAAAAAAGAGAAAACAATGAAGCGTCCCAAAAGTGACGAATAAATGTAATCCAGGAAAAATAGAAGACATTGACCAAACGTTATTCCATAGAGCGTCCAGCGGTCACTTGGTAAATAGATGACGTGTGCTGGTAAGGGAATAACAATTAAATGTTTGTGAAGTGTTTTTGGAGGAGCACGAGAGATACCGGAAGAAAGCGAACTAAAAGCCAGAACCGCGGCCGTAACAAGTCGTATACTGCAAGCATGACCGAAGATCCAAATGCAGCAATTTACACACACAGGCAAAGGGTGGAGCCAGAGTGCAGTGTAGCGCTCGGATAACAGGAATGTAGCGAGGAGACGTAATCCAATTCAGGGGCAAGGCAGTAGAAGGGTCAGTAGGGATAGCCAGGGGTCTGGTAACCACGAAGTCAACTTGAAGGGGAAGGAAACCAGGCCTCGGGACACAATAATGGGGCAATCTGGAGAAACGTAGGCAATACAAAAGCCACAATTCGGGAACCAGGTAATCAGATAGAAAAAGTGCGACTTAACAAAACGGCAATGCACTTGTTAAGGAGCACTTGATCGGTGTCCCAGAGCCGAATACAAAGATGCAGAGGGACGCAGACATCAGCTGCGAGTCATGTGTCCGCCCTTTCTCTGGGAATGCAGGGAATGTAGTTTTTGCTATACTGGCACTGTACGAGGCGCCAGGGCAATTTCCATGCCTTCATGGGAGCCAAACGTGATGTAGGTAAATTGGCACGCGGCATGACAATTGGCTAACTTTAATGTTAAATAATGTAATCCCTCTAGCTCTAAAACTCTATTGGATACATTCACAAAGTACAACCCCATTCACATGTGATCTTCTTTCATTGTCTGTTATAACGTACTCAACATAATACATGTATCATTCATGAATAACACAGTTTTTTTATTCAGACCATTTGACAGAAACCCATTAACCCAAATGGTGATTGTGCAAGGATTTGCATAAACACTTTAAGACATGAGCAGGGATAGAAATAAAAAAGCACAACTTTGAAGCAGCTGTAAAAATCCTTATCCTCCCAGAAACTCCAGGCATCCCATACCATTGTCCCTGAATTTTTCACATAATCCTATTTGTAACTACCATCTCAAGTCATACAGCCTTCGGCATACATTCTACTTATTTCCCTGAAAGCCCATAAACCATCACTACATAATGTAACCCTTCATGTAACCGGTACTTTCTGGTCATCAAACAACATGCCTTTGCGCTCCCAGGGTAATAACACTTGGCATCTAACAACCCAATCTGGCCACACAAATCTAACAAAGTTTTCTATTCCATTCTCGCCTTCAGCCCTTTGTGATATTATCACAACTGTCCATATGCCGTTCACTTCCTATCCCCTTCCGTGACCTAGGCCATTCAGCTCTCCAAAACAAGCAAAATGCCATCTCTGGATACCCAGGCACACTGAGGCCTACTAAGACTTCTAAGTAGGTACAACCTACGTTTACTCATGTCTCCATGTTCCCACAATGAACCTCTTATTTCCCAATTCCCTAAATATGTCTGCAATCTAAAACATTATTGAATTCCCATGATAGTTTCCCTTGAATTAACTCCTCTCTCTCATGCATACATCTCCCCACTACATACTTCTCTGCCCTACAAATTGTACATTTCACAATACATTGTATCCATGCTACTGCTACTCATGTTGCTGCCTACTGTGACTCTAAAATGTGTTCAACTAAAAGACAAAGTAAAACTCATTTCAATTTTTCTAACTACATTGAATAGCAACATTGCATCTAACCCAGCTGCACCATGGCCTAGTACAATTTACGTAGTGTGAATCTCTTTCATGTATTGGAACCTAAAATGTCTGTCCCAACAATCCCCCGTTAAGTTAATTTATTAACTACCAAATTAATTCCTCGTTCCTTGACAGAACCATCTCTGGGGACCCAAACCTTACAGATATCCTGCATGCTCTTTCAACTTCGAGCATATTCTGCTGGTGTGTTTAAGACAAAAAAAACAACACACTTTTTTCCCCACAATCTACCCAAAAATCCACATAATTATCTAGATCGGATGGAGGACACAAAACAACAACTGGAGTCCCAATCAAACCTGACTCAGTCAGAGTGCCTATATGGTTTGGGTTGGTAGTGACCCTACCTGTAGACAGAGTGACTGACATAATAGCAGCTGTTTGAGGTAACTTAGCAGAACAGCATCTTAAAATTGCTTGGCAGGAACAGGGCAGAGCAAGCAGAAACAAAAAGTGGTGTCAGTATCTTCACAGTCAGACTCAGCCACGCTGGATCCCAGTCAAAGAGTGAATCAAACCAAGTGTCATCTTTGATTCCAGCCTCTCTCTCCATGCTCTCACAAATATTATTCAAGGCTTTAATTGTATTTGATAGGGTTCCATTTTCTGAATCGTTAGGCAGCACGAATGGGCAGGATGAAACTCCTATCTTTTGGCAGACCCTGCCTTCCATTGTGTTAAGAAGGTCTGGGGTCTACCGATTCTGAAGTGTCATGAGGTACAGGGCCCTCAACTCCTCATTTATGGTATTAAAAGCAGTCTCTGAATGATTAACCAATTTAATTACTTCATACCGGGTAACCTGAAGCCATTTATCAGTGACAATGGCTTGGACACCCAGAGATAGGAGAGAGGCGAATACCATTTACATCCTACTAAAAAGTCTGAAGTGCTCAGGTACCTTCTTTAACGCCTCTGAAGAATCTGATTAGAGGTAGTTGCTGGGATAGATCTTCTAAAAAGTTCAGCCATTTTATGTCCTTTAGCTGTTTCAAGTCCTGGTGTACTCAAAGAAGGAGGGAACTCAAGGGGCAAAAAAGTGGCTTGGGGCAGCCCATTAGAACTACCAGATGGGCTTTGGAAATGACCAGGCCTGGAGGGTGCAAAGTAGCAATGCTGCACACTCCCTTCCAGGTCGGTGGGAGTTGAAGCTAGGTGGGGGTCCTGCAGACCCAAAAGTGATCAAGGTTGGCAGCGGTCCAACCAGCCAAATTCACAATATGCAAAGTTCTGGTACAATTTGTTTTAGTCCCGGATGGTATGGTGCCATCACCTCTAAAACATAAGGAAAAACGTTTAAGTAACTGGATCTTAACAGGTCTTTCTTATGGCTTCAGCCACATTAATTATTTTATTCCTTTATCTCTGAACATTCATTAATGGTCTCCACTTGTTGTTCAGTAAACCTTCTCATTCTTCCTGCTTTAAAGATCTTCACCCCCTGCTCTGATCCATTTTGTATGAAAACAAAACAATCTAATTTCAGCTGTGATTGCAGGCTACACTTTATCTATTTGTGCTCCTTCTTCTCTTTGTCCAAACAGTCAGGATCATCAATTTGTATGATAATAGACTGAACTGCTTGTCTCTGAAATAAGCCCTGCCTTCTGCACAAACATAGGTGCACGACATTGTTATATTATCTGTGGTGAAAACCCCTCAGGAATCAGAAGTGTGGGGGATGAGCGAACAGACATAACAAGAGTCTGCTGCCTTTTCTCTCCCCACCCAATTGTCCAGAGCAAAGCCATGCACATTCACCATACTAAGCAAAAACACGCTTTTATTTCATTTGGGTCAGTTTCTGTTTTTGTTTGCGGTTTTAACATTTCATGAGATCTTATAACACTAGCAGACATAATATTAATATTTACATCACTATCCATTGTTGCATATTTTTTTACCGGCAATGGGGATGCACTGCGGCATTCCAGCCCCGGGGGACCCAGTACATCTACATTGCCAGGTGCTGGTAATAATTACTCCCCATTCCCATTTGAGCCGCAGAGGGCTCAATGGAAATGGGGAGGTTGGATGCACCGTGAATGGTGCCGGTGCATCTGACATGCTCTGCTCGCGAGTGCTAGTACTCCCGCCAGGTCAGACCTGGCAGGCGGAAAGGCACCCGCGAGCAGAACTCGTAGTTTGCCAGTCCCGTAGTAACAGCACCGGAATCTTACTGGCGCCGTTCCTACCGGACCAGCAAACTTGTAACGAGGCCCAGTGTTTTGTGGACCAAATACAGAGTGTTAATGTGCCATTTCGGAAATACTAGAAAAATATTCCATTGATCGGTTGCCAAAGAAAGTACCTCGGGTGATGTAATTTCCTCTCGATGCAGTCCCCACTTAAACATACTGCGTGCAACTTAATCGGAGACATAATTATGATGCGAGAAGATATAAACGGAGGAGTGCTTATCATCTCAA
Organism: Ambystoma mexicanum; assembly: GCF_040938575.1. NCBI lineage: Eukaryota > Metazoa > Chordata > Amphibia > Caudata > Ambystomatidae > Ambystoma > Ambystoma mexicanum. The sequence continues at coordinate 1,402,320,462 of NC_090922.1, forward strand.
CAGTGTAATACCCACTGCCAGTAGCAGAGCCGAATACCTGCTTTTCAGCTGAATTTCGGCCAAATACTTACCCAAATCCAATGTTTGGTACTTATAAACCAGGATCACCAACACTGGAGCAGTACTGATCACAGTATTGAGCTCCTGGAAAGAAGTTTTCATTTCTTCTGTCCACTCAATCAAACTTTTCTCTTTCTGTACTCCCTTGAGTCCTTAAGAGGGGCCTTGTGTAACTAAAGTAGTTGAAAATCCAAGACCTCCAATAGTTACAGAGTCACTAACACTACTGCATCTGCTTCATGGTAACAGGCTGTGACATATTCTGAATGCCACTGCTTTCTCAGGAATCACCTTTCTTCTTACTGGTGATATAACTTGCCCCAGGTATATTACCTCTGTCTGACAATACTGTAATTTCTCCTTGTCTACCTTGTAAACCATCTCTACGAGCATTGTGCAAAGCATTATTGAATCTCCTTGACACCACTCCTCTGAAGTGCTACAGACTAGCAAATCATCCAAATACTGAATAACTATACTACACACATGCAAATTCCCCAAATCCATCTGAACCACTCGATTAAAAAAATTCAGGGCTTCACACTAAACCAGTGGTAATCTTGTGTGATGTAATCTTTGGCCACGCTATGTAAATGCAGTACGGTACTGAGAATCAGGGTGCAAAGGAACCGAGATAAATGAATTTTTCAAATCAATTACCGTAAAATGAGAGCATCCAGTAGGGATGTGACAGAGAATAGTAGGAGGATTTGGAACCACTGGGAACTAACTGGGAACTCAGCTTCAACAATATTATTCAAAGTGTGCAAATCCTGTACCATCCTCCAACTGAACACTTTTGTCTTTTTCACAGGAGAAATAGTTATGTTACATGGGGACAGGATTGATAACACTGTGCTCCCACAAATCTTTAATTGTGCCAAAAATCCCTTCATCTGCCTCCCTAGACATGGGGTACTGTCTCACACATGGCAATATTTCACCGGGATTCAATTTTATTCTCACCGCTCCTATGCTCTTCAGCAACCCCCTCGTCATGAGGATCACTAGTCCACAAGTGATTAGACACCTTCCCCAAATCTTCCTTCAAATATGTTGATGTAGTTCTAACAATAGTCCGAGGTATCTCCCTATGCTCTATTGGTATCAGGCAAGGTATAACAACCTCAAAGACCATTTCTTCTGTATTCTCAAACAATTGTTCATGAGACACTCCCCTTAACGACAGTGCCAGATCAATAAACAAAACTGTGTGCCATTCTTCTCCTTCCTCATCAGTGCCTGAGAGAACCACTTTGTCCTTCTTAACAGTTACTGGCGCTAAAGATATGGTGACAACAGTACCTTCTGCTTTCTCTGGTGAAACAGCGGGTTAAAACAAAACTCTGCTGGTATCTATAATCCACCCCAGTACTACCAATGCTCCGTAGAGACACAAATCTGAATGTACATTCGCCCCCTTATCATGCTGTCCCTATAACATGCTTGCAAAAGCACCATAGTTCTTGCATGATACAACCCTGGGTGGAGTATATTATACTTTGTTCTGTGAATGAGATTGTCATATTCAGTTTACTCATCCACAGGGGTTTCTATACAGTACAACAATGAGCTAATAAGTTCTGAGTACCTACCTTAATAGGTAAATCCTCTGTGTATGGAACCAACAAAATAGCCCAGATAATCCCTGTGTGTCCAGCATTTTTCCTGATGGGGAAACCGACCATTCTTGAGGCAAGATTTTGTTGCCCCTGTATTGACCATAAATGAAAAGGTTTGATCACCTATCATTATACGTGGGGTTCCTCTTCCAGATCAGTGGTAACAGACTGGACTGGACAAGTCAAACCTCTCTGGTGGCTGTTCTAGTCATAAAATGACTACCTTCAGTGCTTTCAATAAAAGCTCTTACTATTGGTCGGGCTACACATTGTGTCTCTATCCTCCCTACTTGTTTGTGTGTTCAGGCCCAGTGCTCTATTGCATATTATTAGTATCTATGTATGTTCTAAGTGAGCTATGTCCTAAGTGTGTATGTGTGTCTGCTGTACATTGCAATCTACATTTCTTCATGGGAGGTTCTCAGAAATGTATCTATACCTTTGCGTGTCACCTAAAGCTGTAGGCTAGGTGTCTGTCCTACTGTGTGGTTTCAGTCTCTTGTTATACGGATTTCCTTATCTTGTATTTTCTCTTGCATTTTGAACATTGGATGGACGTCCCAACACCCCCCTCAGGAAACTTCCACTTCCTCTTTCCCTTTGAAAAACCTCCCACGTCTCTAAAATCAGGGGCATATCCTTCCATCCACCCTTGTGCCATATCTGACCCAAATTGTCCCTGCTTACCCAGTTGCTTTTGATCATGGCTCCTTCTAAGCTTATCTTGGTCAACTTCTTTAGAATTAGCTTGGCTTCAGCTTTCCGTGCTTTCTCCGCTACATCCTTTTCTTTCTCCTGCCTCCTTTTACAATGGTGCACAATATGTGCTTTAATTTCTGGCCAACCTTTCGCTTCAATAAGTACAATTGTTTCTAAATGTTGCTCTATCACCTTGTGGAGTCCTCTTTTTAACATATGATAAAACATAGGCACATTTGTTTCCCATGCCTCCCCTGTCACTGCTTTCCACATCTCTTGGATATGTTGTATATATGCAGCAGGATCATCATCTACCTTCATGGTCCTAACCATGATCAAATGAATGTCTGGTTACACAGCTATTAATGCTGCCCGCACATTTGCACTACAATTATTAAAGGGTGAAACATCATGATTATTTGTGTCTTGCTGTACCCCTGGATATCCCTCTTTGCTCCACATTTCTTCTGCTTGTTCTCCTATAAGGGGGCAAGCTCATGTTATATACCTCCCACAGCCAACATAGTGCCTGCTGTCTGTTTCTCGAATACGTAGATCCACTTCCCTGCCCCTGTAGTGAGTGAGGGTAGTGATTTAATGAGATTATTCTGGTCCATATGGGGCTAAAGGACATATTGTGCTCTACCCAACCTTTATTGTAGTAATGGAAACTGTCTTCCCTGTACCTCTGTAGCGGTTTTCCCTATGAACCATTTACACTTAAGCAATGCTACACAACCACCACGGTGCATTCCAAGACCCATGGTGTAATTTCACTATCTGCTACCTCAGGCACTGAGGCACCTTGCTCTTTCTGTTCTCCGCCTGATTCCCATTCATCTGTCTTCCACTACATTCCTTACTCCTTCTGACCACCCCAAATCATAGCCCACGCATGGTGCACTTTTTCTGGGACTAATGTCTCAAGTTGCCCTTCTAAGGATATGCCTCTCTGGGCAAAATCCACTTTAAGGTATGCTATTGGTGTATCTACTTTTAAAAGGAACTGTTCTGGCCTCCACCTATCCACTCCTATTCCTGCTACCCGTCCGTCACCTTCTCCATGCTCTTTTCTTCCTTACCAACTTACTTATGCCAACACTCCCTCTGCCAGTGCAGTGCTTCCTACAAGCTTCTGCGCACTTGACTCTCCACTTCCATTCTTAATCATTCTTCTATCCTAGCCACTGGAGGCATTGCTCTCTTCCTCCTTGCATCTACTGGGGTGGAGGAATGAAATGAAGGAGGCAAATATTGGGGATTAGTAAATCCTGCATCTGGGGACAAGGGAAACCACCCACATAGTGGGAGGGCTGTAGGGGTCTCTGAAATCTTCTGCTTCTGCCCTACTACCTCGGCCTTACCTTCCTGGACCTTTCCTGTCTCCTCAAACATTCTCCACAATTTCAAAATGCTCTGCCTTTTTTCTTATTTCATACCCTTATACCTTGTTGATAAGAAGGTATACATATTCTCCAACATTCCTGCATCAAGTGAACATTTTCCAGGCCAAGATTTCAACATTCTACCATTAGTGTCTTTTACCAATTGTCTATGATACTTTAAAACCTTTTCCATGTATCTTGGAAGAGACTGGCACAGATGATCAAGAGCAGTCTCCATACTTCCTTGCAATCCATTATCTAATCAAAAACAAGAATCTAAACACAAAGCCGAACTTGTGATGCATGAACAAATTCAAGAAATTCCCAAACAAAGGCCAATTCTTCCCCCACATTCTTAAAAAACGGACAAAACAATCACTCACCTCTTCCTCACTCACACCACAAAAAACTTGTCACTAATCCACATTAATCATTCTTACACAAAAGAAAACATATTATTACTAATAAAACACAATACCATGGTTCCTTAGCAACACATTTCCTCTGCTCCACCACTGAAGGAATATGGTGCTTTACTCTACAACATCACCACTTTTCTCTCTCTCTAGTACAGCATTTATGAGTACAATATTGTATTTTCCTTGTTACAGGAAGATCTCTTCTCACTACTTTGAGTACCAGACAATTATAAACAAAGACAAAAAAGACTAACAACATGGAACAATTCATCCTACCATCACATATATAAGTTAAAAACTCTCATGTTCATTCAATTTCAATTAACTTCCTGACTCCTAAAAAACACAATCAACCTCTCTGACTCCACACACATTTGTGTACAATCCCAGGCTATTAAAAAATAACCTTTTTCCCTCTCCCCCTTGGTTTTCTCACAGCAATGCACTAACTTATACAATAGATGTTCTCCCAAGCTTCCTGCAGCAATGCCCTTTTACAAACCTGCCTGACTGGACTGCAACAACTCCTAGCCAAGTGAGCAGACAAGTCTTCAATTAAAATGCAGCCTGCAGGCCAGTTCTTTACTGTGCACAGAAAACTTGATCACTCTGCAGATAAGAGCCGCAGTCGAGTGGCAGCAGGACATCCAACAGCATAAATCCTGGACATCACATCAGCTAGTCACCAAATGAAAGGAAGTGACTGAACATTCAAATGCAAAACAATGGCCTTCGCGAAGAAACAAATGACTTTTGCCAAGAAAGCAATAGTGAGGGGCTAATCAGTTCCTTGGAGCTGAAAACGAACCCAATTCTCTCCAAATGACAAAAAAAGTTACAGTTTATATAGCTAGTTAGACAATTACAAAATCATGAATATGTGTTTAAAAAGTTATCCCCGAACCCTCCAATGGCTAACTCTAATACAAAGTAATCTAATAACCCTAGGTCTAAATCCCCACTGGATCCATTCAGAAAATACAACCCCTTTGACATTTGATCTTCTTTCATAGTCTGTTATGACGCACACACCACATAATAAATGTATCATTCGAAATTAACTCAGTTTATTATTCATACCATGTGACAGAAACCCACTAACCCAAATGGTGATTGTGCAGGGTGTTCCCTGAATACTTTGAGTCATGGGGAAGGATAGAAATAAATAAGCATGCATTTGAAGCAGCAGTAAAAATCCTCACCCTTGCAGATGCTCCAGATGTCCCACACGATTTTCCCTGCATTTTTTCATTGAATCCTATTTTCGACTGCCATCTAAATTCATGTAGCCTTCGGCTTACTTGCTACATATTTCCATGAAAGCCCATAAACCAACAGTTCTCAATTTAACCCTCCATGTAACTGGACCTTTCTGGTCATAAAAAAACAAGCGTTCGCACCCTCAGGGAAATTACACTTTGCATCTAAGAATTCAATCCTACCATAAAAATCGAACAAATGGCTTTCTATTCCATTCTCGCCTTCAGCCCTTTGCAATGTCACCACAATTGCCCATATGTGGTTCGATTCCTACCCCCTTCCATGACCTAGGTCATCCAGCTATCTAAACCAAACAAAAATCCTGGCACTCTGCGGCCTACTAAGACTTTGAAGTTGGTAAAACCTGCATTCTGTGATGTCTCCATGTTCCCACAATGAACCCCATATTCCCCAATGCCCTAAATGTGTTTGCAATCTAAACCATTTTTGAATTCCCATACATTAGTTTCCCCTTCAATTAACTCCTCTCTCACATGCATAAACCTCCCTACTACATATTTCTCAGCGCTACAAATTGTAAATTTCACAATACATTGGCCTCATCACAAGGTTGGCAGAATGGGTTTATCGGCACCGATAAAGGTGCCGGTAAACCCATTCCGCCCTACCACGAGGTCTCTTCGCGGGACCCGCAATGGGTGCGTGTGTTAGGGAGAATTCTCTGTTTAGGCTGAATTTCCTAACCTAGTGAGTCCCCCAGCAGCTTTGCTGGATTTCTGGAGTTTGTTTTTTTCCATCCTGCCAAGAGTGAGACTCTTTTCTCCCACTCTTGGACATGTATGTGTGTAATTCCTTTGAAATGTCTATGTGTTCGATGGGCTATGGGGTCTTTTACTCCATAGGGTCTCATATGTTTTTCTATGTGTGTTACACCGCACCCTACGTGCCGTAACACGGGGGCGCCCTAGCGGGTCCCCCACCATAGACTCCATACCCGGGGACTGACTACTGTCTCCCCGGGCATGTAAAGTCACCATTGGCTTTACTAGACCTAAATTTACTAACAGAACTAGTACCAACCATCTTATTATGGACGTACTAGTAGGGGTAATTCGATTACTCCTGGATCTGTTACTCGAGGGGGCACTGTCCCATCCCCCCTCATCGAGTTTTGGCTGGTGGCAGTGGAAACTACTTGTTATGTTCGACCCCGAACATAACCCTATGGGATTCGTCCCATTGTTGGAGATTGATACTTTTTCTCATTAATCTCTCACGTACCACCGATCTACTTATCTTAAATAAGTTTATAGAGTGGTATTTTCTGCCAGAACTCGGTTTTTAAAATGGCGTCTGTGTTCGTCTCTGTGACTCCTAAACCAAAGGTTGAGCCCTTTGTTCCACTTTTGGCGGGCCTCTGTACAGAGACCCTCCAAAGTGGTGCCATTCTGTCTGGGTTACCTCAGGGGTGTGGGAGGGGGTTTAGGCACCCTGGACCAAGTTGCCTTGCCAACCCAGGTCGCACTCTGGAGTGATTGGCCCAGGTGGTGAGCCTTCCCGCTCACCACTTAGCATGTGTTGATTGACAGCTAGGCTGAATGAATGGGGGTTTTCTGCATAAAAGCAGGGCTTTTGGGACTGGATCTTCAGAAGTCGCCACAGGACCTAAGGATCCGACGAGGGTAACGCTGAGCCGACCTGCACGACGACACCTCCGGTGGAGCCCTGCAGAACCGACTCACCACTTCCCGACGACAGAGGAGATCTCCCTGCAGGAGAGTCTCTTCCCCTGACTGGTGGGAACAACCAGTCCCCTTTGCTTTTTATTCGCCTCAGGACGCAGTGGTCGAATTGCCCATGCAGAGCACCTCGGCAACCGGATAGCCACTACCCCTGTACCGCGACCAAAAGGTGGTGCCTTGTGACGGAGCACTCCGAGGCTGGTCTCTTCCCTGTTGGTGCACCGGACTTCATTTCCTTCGACGACGAGATCATCTCTACTCTTAGCAAAGACCCGACGTGCATCCCCCACCAGGAACAACTGCCCCCGCCGAAGCTGCCCTCCACAACAAGGTACCGTTTCCGCCTGGCTTCCTTTCGCTCGGTTCGAGTGAGGTGTCTTAATCCTCTCCGTTCCGCTGGGTCGCCTCCAAGCTTTGCTCATTCTTTGTTCTGAACTGGTTCAATCTGCCGATAACAATTTGCTATAAAGACTTGAATGCATCTCCACTAGAGACTTTTTGGGACATCGCCTCTTGCCTCTCTCCGAGTGGGCCTGGCCTCTGAACTTTATGATCTATTGCGATTCTTGTCTTCCTGCCTTGCATTTTATCCGCATAGGATTGAACTGTGTTGACTTCATAACCTGCCTATCTTTTTCTCTCCCGTCCTAACTAATATTCGAGTGTCATCTAGGTTGAGGTATACACCTCTGTCTGAAAATAAGTGGTACCGGTAGAACCTAGAGTTGTCGATATTTTGCTAGGGGGATTGATCGTTTTCTATTCCGTAGAGTAATTGTGTTTGATTTGTTTGCCGTCATTTGCTTTAGTGTTTTCCATAGATGTTGTGTTATAAATAAATAACTTACTATCTTTACACTAAGCCTCGTTGCATGTTTGCTTGTCTTGCTGTGAAGAATTGCCCTATTTTGTATACTCCACATACTGACCAACTTTTCTTGAGAGAAGTCTGACTGCTCAGCCACAGCTACCAAGTGAATCTGTGTGGTACAGACTGCTACCAAGTGGGTTCACCGCCAACGCCTGTAGTCCTAAATCTTTTGCAGTGGTCCCAGAGGGAACTGCACAGGTTTCCGCCTAACAGCGTGGAAAATCCAGGCGTCCATTTCAAGTCCTGCGAGGACACCAGGGAGCTAACAACGGGCCCGTCATTAACAGGCCTGTTGTTAGCTCCATCCCCATTCCCATTGAGCCCTATGGGTGCTCGAATGGGAATCGGGATTGACCGGGTCCGGGTTCCTCGGATGGGGAATTACCGGGTTCGCCAAGGTTGCGATGGCCCGGTAAGTCCTCATTTGAGGAACCCGGGCCTAGAATGTGGTAAGGAGGCAACCATGCCGCTAAAAGTGCATGGTTACCTCCAACCTCCTGATGAGGGCTATTGTATCCATGCTACTGCTAGTCATGTTGCTGCCTACTATGATTCTAAAATGTGTCCAACTAAAACAAAAAGTTACACTCATTTCAATTCTTCTAACTACATTCAATACATATTTTGTTGCAACATTGCATTTAACCCAACCGCATCATGGCCTGGTACAATTTACATAGTGTATACCTCTTTCCTGTGTTGGGACCTAAAATGTCTACAACAAGTACTGTGCCAAATCTCTACAAGGTAATATTCGAGGGACTGGAGGAAGATCCACTGCTACAAAAAGCAATGTTGTCGTAGGAGGGGACACATAGGGCCTCATTACGAGGTGGGCGGAATGGGTTTAACGGTGCCGGTAATGGTGCCAGTACCAGTAAAACTATTCCGCCCTATTACGAGGTTCCCTTGCAGGACCCGCTCTGAACGTCTGGTCAGACCAGACGTCCTTTGTGGGTCCCGCAAGGGGACCAGGGAGCTAATAACGGGCCCGTTTTTAACGGGCCCGTTATTAGCTCCCTCCCCATTCCCATTGAGCCCTATGGGGGCTCAAATGGGATGGGGATGGGTTTTTTGAATGAGGAATTACCGGGTCCTCCAAGGTTGGAATGGCCTGGTAATTCCTCATTCAAGGACCCGGACCCGAGATTGGAGGCAGCCATGCCCCAAGTAAGGGCATGGCTGTCTCCAAAATCGTAATGAGGCCCATAGACATTTGAGCTTGTTTGCTTTGGAACTTTTTCGTTCCACTTTGTTTTCTACACAAAAAGACTTTGAGCCTTAGTTTACTTTCAAACTTTTCAGTTCAACGCAAGGAGCACCATTTGTCTCTACAAGGAGTCTGCTGGGATGAGGGTGTCACCCTCCCAGGTTTATCAGAACTGTGTTTTGACAATGTTTCTTTATCCTGATAAACTGTCCATTTTGCTAAGGGCGAGAGAGACATCCCCCTTGGAGCACAGGGGATCTTATATTTATGTTAGGTTTTGATATAGTGTTAGGGATAGCAGGACCTTGATCAGGACTATTTATTTTAAGAACTCAACTGATCTGTTTGCCCTAGTTTGTCTTTGGTTAGGTAGAGAAACAACCTTAAAATAGGGATAGATAGGCATTTTCCTTTTGGTTAACAATAACACATTATAAATCATGCCTTCTCTTGATCAGTCTCCTGCTTCCTCAACAACACAAGATGTTGGGTTTTAATATAAAAGGTACCTTTATTTTGCTCTGGTACTGTATGGCTCATGTATGCATGAAAGCTCACATTAAAGTCAACATTAAATGTAATGTTTGTTTTCAGTAGGTACAAGAGGCGTAGATGACTTTTAGAGTTTGTACTTGTATGCAATGTACAACTCCTAAACATTGACATTAAAGTTAACCCTGACTTTCATGTTACTTTTCATAATCTAGGAACTTTGAAACTTGTATGCCTCTTCATACAGTTAGTATAAACATGACATGAACTACACCTCCTGAAAACGAACATGAAAATAAGCCCAGACATTGATTTGTTTTCAGATGTAAACTGCATAGTGTACACACTGTGAAACTCATATGACTCTTGATACAGTTTGTATGAAACATGTACATTCATGCCATCTCCTGAAAAGTAACATTGACGTTTTCTTTGAGTATTAGGTACGTTTTTAGCTGTAAACAACATAATGTTTGAATTGATAAACTCATATGATTCTTGGTACAGTGTGTATGAAAAATGTACATTTATTACAGATGTTAAAATTGCTCATTAAAGTGAGCTCTGACTTTAATATATGTTTTAAGATGTAAACTGCATTATGTATAATGTACATATTGTAAATGTACATGTACATGTATATTTTGTATAGAAAGTGTTCTGAAATCAAATATGCATGGATGAAGACACCATTAGGATATTCCTGATGCTAAGCATGCCACTGACAAGGCAGATTCGAAAGTTGAAGAAATACAGTGTGCATGGTTTTATGTTTTTATGCGTGGGTGTTGTAGGAGAATGTACTAAAAGACTATGGGGCTCATTATGACCTTAACAGTATCCTGGTGTTAAATCCACCAGGATAACGGGAAATGGTAATACTGTTACCAGCAATTTCTGGGTGTCGGGTTAATGGTGTTAATCCCCATTCATGGAGTCCATAGGACTTCATGGGGGATTTGCTGGTATTACAGGCTGCAAGATGTTTCTGTCATGACCGCAGCCTCCAAGGAGTCAGGTTTAGCCCAACTGCCTCGGAAGCCGGGTCACAACTTCATTTCCAGGCACCCATCGGCTCCCATAGGGGCCTTCTGGACCTTGTCCTGGCGCCAGCGGCGCCAGGCTCATAAGGGGACCCAGTCCCGGCACAGGACGTGCCGGGCTCATGATGCAAAGAATGGTGCTTGGGTGGACCTACCTGCTGCAGACCATGCTGCTCACTCACCTGCAGGATGAAATCCTCATCCATCCATGGCTGGAACTACTTTACCTTCTGGGTGTGGCCAGCACCACTCCCTGGGACTGGATACTGGAACTATTCTGGAAGCTGGGACTTCTTTCCTGGGCGAGGCTGCTGTGGAAGGAGTAACCTAAGCACTCCAGTAGGCTATTTAAACCACGCCCGATCAGAGCAACGTGCTTCGCGTTATTCTGCAATAGCAGCAGGACGCTCACCGTGTCAGCTCCAGAGAATCTGCAACTTCTGCATCTAGGGAAGAGAAATCCGTAATCTTACCTTCTGAAATACCATCTTTGTCTTCTGCCGCATCTGAGAAGGGAAAAGAACACCAGGTTAGCACGAGATAAGATCAGCGCAGCACTTACCCAATCCATCGGTGCATCTCAAGCCACGGGCTGCAGCTCTCCATTTTTCGGCACCCTGTGGAAGCAAGGACATTGGTTAGTAACCTTCGTGAAACCTTTCCTACCTGCGCTGCATTCTTCTCGCCTCCGCCGACGCTGCTACTCGCATCTGCAAAACAAAAGGACATCATTAAGAAATACAAAACTCCATCCATACGCACGTGTTTTGGGCAGCTCTCATCTTTCTCACTCCTCGGCGCATTCCTCGACATCTATTTTTCTACCCAGCTGCTTCTGCAACCTGAAAAAGGAAAAGAGACATTAAGAAGTGCTTTAAACTTCGAATTGACATTTTTTACTTCCTTGCCTGCAATACCTTCGCATTTCCATCGCTCTCCATTCAAGCAACCGCCGTTCGTGCTGCTAACGACGGCCTAGCTCCAAATCTTCATCCTCTGCAACCAAGAGGCTAGACAATTAACCAGTGAAGTAACTGGCTTCGGCGCCCCTGCACAGACGCAGGATGGAGAGCTCCGCTTTCACCTATATAAGGTGAGCACATTTAGCCTACGAACTACGTGGGGATTACCAGGAAGGGGAGTCAGCTTGCCTGTCAGGCTTATATATCCTATTAACCCCTTGCTCTCACAATTGCAGACACCTCACCCTTCAGATCAAGATCTCAGTGAGGAGAGGGCCTTTCCAGGGTGGCATTCGAGGCCTGCGTGTGACCCTTGAAGACTCCGAGAACTCCCAGCCCAGACCTGCGCCTCCGAGGGATTCAGGTGAGCGTTACAGTTTCTGTGAGGGAAGCCTGGTGAACGGCTGCAGACTTTCTTTCACAGCATATCGATTGACGGTTCTGAAGCGCTGGTCAAGACAACTCGGGTTCATTCAGAAGTCGCAGCTTGACAGCAGTAGCTCAAGGATTGACGGCCGTCAGTGTTGCAGGTGGTTGCGCATTGAGGAACTCGATTGACTCGAGAATATCCGTTAACGCGGATGGCCGCAGGTACTTGTCGTTGCACTTCTCCTTGACTCTTCAATGGGCTTGCATTGTCCTTTAAGGTAGATAGCTCAGAGCTACGGAGTGCGCTGCAGGCTGCCTTGTCCTTGGTTTCAGGTTCAGTGACCTTCTAGCACTCCCTGTACAGGGAGTTTGTGGCAGAGTCCAGCATGGCGGGCTGTGTGCTGGCTCGGTACCATTCCTGAAGCAGCTGGCGGGTCTTCTGAGTTATTTTTTCACCCTCTGATTCCTGTGAGAAGTTAAGGCGAAGGATCTTGCTTCCCTCTTTGGATGTTCCTGGCCTTCCTTCACTGGTGAAAGATGTAAGGCAGACCGTGGCCCTCATTACGACCCTGGCGGAAATCGAAAAACGATGGCGGAAATGCAATACCGCCCTCGAATAGCGCTTGGTGCGATTATGACCCGTCACCGTAAAGTACGATGCCATTAGCGACACCGTAGTGAACGCCAACGCTAACTGCACCAAGTACGCGCACGCGCGCCATGCGAAACCGTAATTACCACCATGGCGCAACGGTACGCGAATTCTGACCCTAGCGGACATGTACCTAACGCCATCAAGCATGGCGGAAAGTACCATTCCGCCATGGTGAGAAGTACGGCATCGCGAACCAACCGTAAAAGGCCCTACTGAGTGCCTGTACACCACTCCCTGGCCACATTGCACAACTCTTCGTAGGTTGAATGAAGTCACACAATGCAACCAGTGAAATGTACAAGTCACCCATGCATGCCAACGAACAAATGAATGTAGGGGCTCCAAGTGCCTTGTGAGTGGCCATCCATATTTGCCATGGCACCATTGCCGTACTGATGCAGCACAGGCATGTGAAGGTTCAAGTACAGCAACATGAACTGAAAACTGAGACAAACAAAAACAGGCCCCCCATCGCTTGACACCAGTGTAAGGCAACATTCAAAGCAGTATCCTGAGTGAGACTGCACCAGCCCTGTACTCCTGCCAGTAAACAAACCAACCATCAGCATAAGCATGTACCACACAAGTTGGCAGAGTGACTGAGCAGCCAGGCTCATCTCAAGAGGGGCCAATGGGAGCTGCAGGGCACAGATGGCACGAATAAAGAAGCTATTCCAATGGACATGACCTCAGTCTCCCTCCAAGAAACGCACGCAAACACAGGCACCTGTGACCAGCCATATTCTGATAATCACATCATTCCACCAATCCACCTGGCTGACCGGCATCTGTTACACAAAAGCTAATCCCCCGCCCATGAGCATGACATCATTAAAACAGTCATAATGGCAGCCCCTATCCCTGACCTTACTGGGCTTCGTAGGCAAACGCGCCCAGTACAGTACCACGCAACTATACTCAGAAGCCAGAACCCAAAGCAGATCTTCTCACAATACATAGCTCCACAAATAGGAATATGCTACATTACTTGCAACGAATAAAGCTACACGGTCAATATCATAATCAAAATTGAATGCACAACAAAATCACCAGGCCCATACAGCTATTAGGTCATGAACTCCAAAATATATTTCATTATTGTGGGCTGCATCCGCAATAAATGACCAGCTTCTTCTTGTGTGACGCCCTGTTCCTTCATGGTACACAGGGGCTACATTCACGTTCAAAAAGCCAACATGGAAGCGCCTAGAACCGAAGGGCCGTCCCATTAGGTAGGCACTAGTCCAGCTGAAAGGTCGATATGTTGCTCCTAGCCACTAGTACTGCGTAAGGGCATGTGGGCCATTGGCGATCGCCCCATAAGATCGTAATGGTGCTCCACTGATTAACACGAAGCAGCAGGTGTCGGGAGTAAAAGCCATCTGCAGGAGTGGCATACAGATGGCAGCGGCAAAAGGGGAGGAGATACCTGTCACCCAAATGAAATGAAAAAGAATAGTATGGGCATCAGAACTTCATTTGAATTACTCACTTCAATGATCACACTAAATCCACAGCCATATGCATGCTAGCCCACTCAAAAGGATTATTCCCACCCAAAAATCACTTGCGAATCATAACTATATCAATCGAGGTGAAAACACTATTACAAACGAGTGTTTGTGTGCATGCGTCTGTTTAAACAGAATCCATTAGATGGGATTAGTAACGTGCATAGACACAAGTGTTTGAAGGCGCGTCGAGACAGGGAGGGTTCAACAAGGGCAGATAGACGATGGTCCCACTATGGCAGCCCTGCATCACATAGCGCAGGGGAAGTGGATAGATTCCAAAAAGCCATGTACATGGCAAACTCTCTATTAAATCATCTGTCCATGCATCCATACATCATTCCCTCATCCCTGTATGACAATGCCTGATTATTTACTCACATAACATGTGAAATTTCCATTGAGTCTGTGCGTAATGCAGTCTGCAAAATCCTCTGTGCTCCAGCCCGGAATTCTAGTGCTGTGAAGTAACATGTATTTGGGAACGTCTTGCCTTATCGTCCACTACGCTATTGCGCATCCCATACTATTCATATCAATCATTGCATTCTCGCCATGGCCCCTGTCCCAAGGACATTAAACAATAGAACTTTATATCTGCAGTCAGACCTGTGGGCGTCTCCTCGCCGCTAGCTGGAAACAGAAAGCGCTGTCCTTCGAATTCCTCATTTGCAACATCACGCGAAAAGGCATCTGTGACCGCTTGAAATCACAAATCCATCCATGTAGTGCGGCAGTGTGTGAAAATGGCAACTGGCTTCACTCACACATGGGACGCCCCGCCCGTCGGTGAACCGCGGTACAGTGCTGCATGAGGGTCCACCGTTAATCGAGTACTACATTCCACTGACCCTTCACAACTTTGTTCGCGACTGCAAAGATAGTATGTGAAACAATGGGACCATAGCAGAATGAACATATGAACCAATATCTCAATGCCATCGGGATGAAATACATGATTGTAATAGCAAGATGCCATGCGTCGAATTGCAGCGTTGTGTGCGGGACGTGCTCGCCCAAAGGGGATTGCAGCTTGCACAGGTGGAATGAATCACCACAGGTGGAGGCTATACAGCTTGAAAACACATAAATTGCACACCCAACCCCCTCCCACAACCACACCCACTCCAAAATGCTACCGGCGGGACTAGCGATGTTGGCCCTGGGGGACCTGATAGCACTGCAAGTACTCCAACTTCAAGAAGAAGACGAACACCAACTACTACAACAACCGGCCGCACAGAGGAGACACAGGAGGAGGAGGAGGGCAAGGCAGGGCCAGCAAGGCCCACGAGCACAGCCACTACCACCACGCAGGCAGCCCGCAATCCCACGCCTCCGAGCACATCCGTTCAACCTCACTGATGAGCAGATCCACACCCTCTACCGTTTGGACCGGGACACCATAACCGCCATTGTGGACATGACACACGCTGACCTTGTCAGCATGATAGATAGCCCAACCGCCATCCCACCCCTACTGAAGGTGGTGTCTGTACTCCACTTTCTGGCCACAGGCACCTACCAGCACACAGTCGGACAGTTGCATGGCATTTCACAGTCACTGTTGTCACGGACACTATTGCAAGTGCTCGATGCCCTCCTGAAGCACGCAGACGACTACATCTCTCTACCACGCTCGGAGCAGGAAATTACGAACACAAAAGTGGGATTCCATGCACTTGGCGGCATACCGGGTTGCATTGGTGCCATCGACTGCACCCATGTGGAATTGGTTGTCCCACATGCCATGGAGGCCCAGTACCGCAACCGAAAACAATATCATTCTCTTAATGTACAAATGGTGTGTGACTCCAACAGGATCATTACACATTGTTGTGCCCGATTTCCTGGATCAACCCATGATTCTATGGTCTTGCGGAACTCTACAATACCACGCTACATGGAGCGACACGCAGGGAACAGATCCTGGCTACTCGGTGAGTCTCATTTCATGCATGATAATGTGGGGTATGTGATGCGGCAATGACCTGGCAGGAAGGGGGAGGGGGGTGCGTACGTAGAAATGTCATTCCACAAACATCCTTTATTGTCCACATACAGGTGATGCCGGGTATCCACTGAAGAGATGGCTCCTTACACCACTCCGGAACCCACAGAACCAGCATGAGGAGGACTACAACCATGCCCACTCACGTACCCGTGTAGTCATAGAACAGGCATTCGGCCTACTGAAGGGTCGTTTCCGCTGCCTCAGCAGGTCTGGCGGGGCACTCCTGTACCGCCATGAGAAGGTTGCAAAGATGGTCATGGCATGTGTCATGCTACACAACATGTGCGTACGTAGAAATGTGCCCATGCCCCCTGACGCAGAACTGCAAGCACCTGAATATGGTCATGATGAGGGTGGGGATGTGGCAGCACCTCAAGGAGTCCGCGAGGCACAGGAGGGCCGTGAAATTCGTCAGATTATCATAGATTCATGCTTCTAGCACTCACGCCTGGTGGCTGATACATGGACACGGGACTTGTGGCACTGTGTGTGTCTGGAACATGCACAATATGGACTGTACGCCTATAATGGCCTCGTACACAAAGATAAATGTCCACACATCTCATTGGATGATTGTGAAATGTTTATAGCATATGTGAAATTATGTTACACACCCCATCGACCCGCCACCCAAGTAAGCCCAACACACCCCCTCCACCCTCCTACCTCCCCCCCGAACACCAGTGTCCAAAGATGCTCATTGTCAGTGGGCAGACGCTATTGCAAGCCCCCTCTCCGGGTATCAGGGGCACCCCTGCCTGTGGAGCGCAGGTTCCTCCCAGATATACGTTGGGGGCTGCCCTGGACGGAACTTGCAACGGATGATGTCTCTGCCTACTCACGTCCATGCATGTCCCTAAGGGTTTGTGAGAGCTCAGTGAGCACACGGCGCACAGCGGCAAGTTCAGCACATACGTCTTTGGACGTCGCATGCAGTTCCCCCCTCAGGCTCTCGGTGCTTCTCTCCATTTGTACTCTCAGGCTCTCGGTGCTTCTCTCCATTTGTGCCCTTAGTGTCTCAGTACATGTTTCTATGGCTGCCTTAGTACCCCCACATTCATCAGCATGGTCCTTGAGGAGCGTGGCCAGTTGCTGCTGTTGCACGATCACCTGGTCGAGGGACTGTTGCCTCTGCTGGGCCATGGCCATTTGCGGTGGTGTCACAGAGGGGCTGATCAACTCATGTTGCCTTGACACAGGGCTTGTGGGGGATGGCCAGTCGTCGTCTTGTGGGTGCCCCTGCTTGGTATCCTCATGGTGTACGGGATGAAACAAACAGGGGGATTGAGACAGGTCATGGATGGATCCTACATCGACATCACCGTTTTCTGTGTCGGAGCATGCTGCCATTAATGCAGTGTCACCTATGGTGCTGCTGCCACCAGAAGCAGTGCCTTCTGTGGCATCCATTGGGCGGGCCTGTGGTGGTGCTGTTGTGGGCATGCTGGCTGCTGGGGTGCCTGTTGAAGTCCCCTCCTGTGTGCTGCCACTTGATTTGTGCTGCTGCCGTGTCTTGATCCGTGCAGCTGAGGTGGAGGGTCTTTGGCCGTTGGTCTTGGCCCTCTTTGCAGGTGTGCTGGTAGGGGTGTCCTGGAGCTCGTCGTTTGAATCGGACCCTGTGGTGGAGTAAAGGAGGGCGAGCGTTATTAATGGGTCTGTGGAAATTGGAATGGCAATGTATCACATGCATTGAGGTGGTACCTGAGGGTGATTTGGGTCAGGGCCTTGGAGGTGGTTTCATTTTTGTGTGGATTGAGGATGCAGTTGTTTTGCAGCCTGCAGTTAGGGGGTGCCTGCTGCACGTGTAGAGGGTGTTTTTAGGAATTTTAATTATTTATTTATTTATTTTGACTTTTTATGTGCGCTATCAGGCCAATGTATGTGGACGTTCTCCTGGACATGTGTTTCTGTTGCACTATGTGGACACATGGTACTTCACATGATTGGACATTGTGGATTTGGCATTGTTTTATTTGGGACTCCTACCTGATTCTTCGGATGTCTGCACTCTTTTCTCCATCCCTCCGACTCCCTCTATGGTCTCCATTCCAATGGTGGAGGCACAGATTTCTTCCCAGGGGGTCAACTTGATGGGTGATTCCGATCCTCCCCCGGTAACTGTGGCAATGTTACGGTTGGCGGATAGTATGCTCCGTACGCGTATCCGCAAGTCGTCCCATCGCTTTCTGCATTGCTGTGGGTTGCGGGGTGCGGTCCCCACCGCACTTACCCGCTGTGCCACCAGGGCCCATATGGCCTTCTTGCTCGCAAGTGCCGTCCTGGTCATTTGCGTCGAGAAGACGACGGCAGCATTCTCCTGGAGGGTCTCTGTGAGCACCGTGAGTTCCTCACAGGAGAAGTGGACCTGCCGCTTGCGGTCGCACGCTTTTTTGGCTACTTTTCCCATTGTTATTGTTTTCACTAGGGTGGATGACGGGTTGGGATGTGTCTCAGGGTAGTATTTTTAATGGTTGTGTGGAAATTCTGATTTTATAGGTGTACGGCGTGCTGTTTCCCGTTCCGGGACCATGTTTTTGCTTCCGTTTCCGTATATTTACGGTCACCGTATTTTCCGATTGCCGCTCATTACGGTGACCGCTATGATGGGTGGCGGAATTGCACCTAGGTCGCCGTACGACGGCGGTGAGAGGCGTTTTGGGGACATTTCCGCCATCGCGGACTTTGCACTTCCGCCATGGCGTAGTGCTCGTGCCCGATGGGTCAGAATTAGCCGCACTTTACTCCGTCGTGCAATGGCGGAAACGCTATTTACGCTATGGCGGTCAGGTCAGTTGCTTTCCGCCAGGGTCGTAATGAGGGCCTGTATCTTCACTGAGGGTCCAAGGGTGAGTTCTTCTTCGTGTTTCAAGTGAAGTCTTCAGATCTCCTGAAATTGGGGTTCCAGCACTCTCTTAAAGCTAAGTGGGCCACAGTGATTGGTGTAGGGTGAGCTTACCTTAGTGAACCAATCCTAGAGTCCCTACCAACAATGTGTGATATGTGTGAGGTTATAACCAGAGTGCTTTGCAACAGGAAAAGGTAAGGGGGTCCTACAGGAACAAGTGCTGTCCCAGTAGCAATATGGATTAAACCTTCTCTCAACAGAAATAGTTCTGGGCTCTGGGCTCACTCTCCTGTGATACTGTGATACTAGGTCCCACCCACTGTCTTGTCTGCAGTGTTCAAACAGTCTTTCTGATTAATGATTCTCCCTGTGTGGTTCATTTTTAAAAGTGGCAGATCTTAATTGAAGATGTTGAGATATCAGACTCCCTGGCTCCTACAAACCATATTTTGAATCGTATGAATGAGGAAAACTTCCTAGTTCAGAGTTGTTTACTGCAAAAGTAAACTCAGCCACGTCAGTTCACTGTCATTGATACTGAGGGGCGGGTGCTGGCTTCACGTTGACACAGTTACATATGAAAGGTTTTTTGGTTTCCTGTCCCCTTTGTTATCCTCTGCAGCCAGACCCCATGGGGGCCTGTTTGAAGTACCCTCTATTGCAATGATAAAGGCGGTCCAATGCATTTAGAATCTCCCCTCCACCCCCACTCCTTGGGATGACTATGTGCTCCCCTCTCTTATCATATTCTAACTAAATATGACAGAGGCGGACGGTACCTGTGGACTGTGTCTATGACAGAGTATAAGTGATTTCAATCCGGCACACACCGACGTCAATGCCTAGCGTATAATGCACAACTGGAATCCTTATTTATTTTGTCTAAAAGTTATTTTATTCTGAACGATGTACCACTCATATTACGCCCCTCTCATGGAACCCACCGTCCCCGGTCACACTGAACCAGGAATCAGGCTGGGTTGCAAAGTTAAAATATTTATTTATGAATTCACAATTTAATCACACTATGTTTTAAGGGGTATACAATAATCACCAATGGGGCGATGTAACACAAGGAGTAATAATAAGCAAAACAATTCAGCACAGAAATAATATGTTTGTGTGTGTGTTCAGATCACCCCCCAAGAGGCAATGTAAAGAGATAGGAGAGAGAGCAGGTATTCAGGAATGGCAGAATTGCAACAAAATATCAAACCCACTTCCCCCCAGCAACACAAGAGAAAAACAGAATTGATTGGCAAGCGGTCTGAATGGTTTTAAAGTTATCTTGAGAATGGATTGGGTAAAAACACTAAATATGGTTTAAATTGCTGAAATTGTTTAAATTCTTATGGGAGCTGCTTTGGATAGTTGCACACAAACACTAGCAATGATTTGATACTAAGAAACAATGTGAAATCCTAAAATTAAGGTCGAAAGCAATCAAAGCTGTTTTACACGTGTCAGAATTTCCCTAAAATGAAATTCACGGCAAATTTTTCAGTGTGCAGTATCGCGATTGGTTTTAAATAAGAATTAAACCTGTGTATGTTAGCTACAAGCAGACGTTGAAATTGTGTTTCTAGCACAACAACGGAGGAGGTTATGGACGTTTTAGTGGAGGTTGTGGAGGTTGTTTTTTTCGAGATAGGTGCAAGAATGGGAAAACGGGAATGTGCTTTTAAAAGGACAAAAAAGATTTCTCACACTAGAGGGTGACTATGAATAAACGGATACCACACAAGAACACAACCTGCAGTGGTCCCACCTTCTTCAGGTGAAAAATATCAGCGCAAAGATAGTTTTAACAATACTAGCACAGGAGGAAGATAGGAGGGATAGGATAGAGAGTTCATGCAATTCAAAAGCACTCCTAACAATGCAGGTTCTGAATACAAGATAGGATGGACTTAAGATAGGTATTGGACTAAGCAAAGTACATATGCTAGTGACACAGTTCTATCTATAGATACTAACTAGATATGTTTCAAAAGGAACCGTCAGGATTCTGGTCAGGAATTTCTGGTCAGCGAAGGGAATCTGGTTCTGGGAAAGACAGCTGGGCACATCGGATTGGACAGGGTCTGTTCACAGCACGGCACAGGACTGGATTGGATCTGTAATGGCTCTGGTCACAGCACGGCACAGGACTGGATTGGATATTTTGGTTCTGATGATAATTAGTTCAGCAGGCAAGCAGTACAGCACAGCCTGGCTGTCTTTGATGTTCCCCTTAAGTTTCTGTGGTTGGTTCTGGAAATTTAAGGCCTCTCTGAAAATGGTTCTGCTACGCAATGGGCCTTTTTGCTTTGTCAAGTTTCTGGAGTCTGGAGCAAGTAAGATGGATAGTTCTGCAGCAGGGTGCTCCACCAGATTCAGGATAGTGGATGAATCTGTCTGTCTTTTTCTGCCCTCTGCTGTCTCTATTTATGCTTATGATAAAGGGGTCTGTTTGCTGGTTTGTCCGAAGCTCGCCCCTTTGACAGGGATTGGTCAGGGGCTCCTCTCAACCTTGATAGGAGGAGAACAACAGGGTGTCACCTTTATGGTGTGGTTTTATGAGGCTTAGAGTCCACCCCTAGCATCTTGCACACAAAATCTACTTTTAGTACAATACATATTTCCAAATGTGCAACCTCTATAACACACTATTCTCAAAACGACTAAAAGCCACAGGCGGGGATCTGCAAACTTCTTATTCCGTGGAGGAATGTCTATTATCTGCAAAAAGAAGTTCAGTTCTTAAAAAGTGCCTAAACACACACGAGTATCATATCTAGCAATTAAATAGCACTGTTATATTCAAAAATTACAAATTTTATTAGTCATACAAAGTTAATTCCTAAAAGAATCATCCTAAAAAATGATCATGTCACATAAAACATTAAAACAATATTAAAACAACACAAGTGAATCAGCCTAAGTCGGTACAAATCTTAAATTGATCTTTGGTAAAACCTGTGTGGCCTAATCACACTAAGTTCCCTTCACCTAAGATGTTATTTTGGCTATTTAATATTTTCATTTTACAGATTCCAAACTTGTACATGTTTCTGTCCCATTAGCACAACAATGTAGGACATTCTTCAGGGGTGCGTAGTATCTTGTGTCGATTCTATTCAAGGTGAAACCGTATTATCAAACTTCTGTCTTCTTATAAAAGATGATGTACCCTGTTAATATAAAGGAGGCACTATATTATTCTCTCATGTCACAACTATAGTCCATTCATTCAACTAGCTGTAACACCCTTATCCCCAAAAGGGTGAAAAGTATGCTGTTTATTACATACCTCTCTGACTCGGGGGTTCAAAGTCCTGGAGTCTTCTCTAACCTTGATTGGTTAATTTAACGGCAAGGTTCCAATTGCTTTAGAACTTAATGCCTTCTTTCCTCTATCTTCTGGACTAATACACAACACATATTGGCATTAGACTCACATTGGCCTGGTGTGATATGTTATCATATCTTGCTTTCGTGAAAACGATCTTACCATATTATTATAAACATGTGGCCCCAACGTCACTTCATCAAATCATGATATATCCTAACTTCTCAGACTAATTTGTGTTTCCAAAAAGTTGTCCGTTCTCTGAAAGATATAATTACGGAAGCAGCTATCCTCAAATGTTTGTCCCCTTATACATTTCTAAGTGAAAATGCAGCCACTTACTTGTGTAGTAGTATTAGGAGGAAAAGTTATACATCTCCACAGATATATCCACAGTGTCCAGCCAATAGGATTAGTTATCACTTCCCATCCAGACACTCCCAACAAGGAGTTGTCCTCTTAATTTCATTGGCTATAAAATTAAGATAAAATAGGGGATCTCTCATGAGGATCACTGGTCTTCTAAGCATGGGCATAAGCATGGGCATAAGTAAATGTATAGATGGCGAATACTCACTGGGTCAGTCTCTAAGACACAGCTAGCGCAATCCACGGTGTGCCTCTCGTTAGATCTATTATTTAGATCAGAATATCGGGATCGCTTCCGCGGGGGCCATGATGACATCATCACGCCGCGGGTGAACATAAACGCCAAGTTGCATGGTGACGTCACCATGTCAACGCACGCGCATGGAACCAGGCATTGGACTCCTTATAGGTAATGTAGTACAGGAAGTAACCCGAATGCAACTGTGCTATTTGTTGGGAGAAACCACCAAACACTGCAATTTTAAACAAGTGTTGCCATACCTTCAAAATAACAACAAAATAACAACAACTCCATGTTGTAGCGATGGAGCGACATAAATATTGTTGAAATATAAGTAAATATTGTCATACATTTTTTTGTTTTGTTGGAATATGGACACATCCAAATTCAGGAAAGAGGGGGAAAGATGACCCAATACATTCCCAAAAAGTCACACCAATATTT
Organism: Ambystoma mexicanum; assembly: GCF_040938575.1. Lineage (NCBI taxonomy): Eukaryota > Metazoa > Chordata > Amphibia > Caudata > Ambystomatidae > Ambystoma > Ambystoma mexicanum. The sequence goes on from NC_090922.1 coordinate 1,402,343,967, forward strand.
CATTGTTGATGTTACAATTGGAATCAGGCATAGCATGTATTAACAAGGTTTCATGTAGATATTTGACAAAGAAACTCCAACAGCATGACAAGTATGTTGACATATTCTAAGCCCCCTAACCAGACATATCAATATATTTTAAACACCTGCATCCATGCTATATACAGATATCATTCTCAAATTGCATCTCCCATTCGTCAATGTGTAGGCAGTGGAATATAAGTTCGGTACTCTGGCAATAACATTATTACATTGGTCCAAAGGTCCTATTCCAAACAAAGGTGATCGAGTCAAAACCAGTTGTCTAAGCATTACGCCACTCCACCCCTTCGTTCAAACCGTGGATGTGGCTTTTGGATAGGAAAATCAATTTCTAATTGAAGTAACTTTTTATTAATCAGTTCTTGTGACTCTCCTTTTATTTGTTTCAGAATCACCCATTCGAATTAATTGCTAGTATGCTCTTTTTCTTTAAAATGTTTTACCGTGGGTGCTTGTTCAATTCCATTCCTGATGCAACTTCTATGCTCAATCATCCTTGTTTTACATTTTCTGTTTGTTTTTCCTATGTAGATAGGTTGGCAAGGACATTTGATTAGGTAAATAACATTACTCGTTTCACAATTTGTGTGCTCTGCAATTTTCCACATTTTACCAAAGCCCAAATCTACTGTCATCGTTTTTCTGGTTTGCGTAGACATTGTGCAATTACCACAGGGATGATGCCCTAATACTGGCGGGAGCCCCACAGGTTGCTCTGTTGGCATACTCTCTTCCTGTTCTTCACATCATTTCTCATAACTAAATTACGCAGAGTGGTGCTCTTTTTAAAAGCTACAATAGGGTTCCCAATTTCTTTGGTCATGATTTTCTTCCAATTTCTGTGAATAATATTCTTGATCTTATATGAAAGATTACTAACAGGCCGATTCATGGAATAATTAGCGCGGCGCAAGTGGGCAAAAACGTGCGAATCGCAGTGGAATAGCGAAAATCGCAGTGCAAGTGCGAAAATCGCACGAAAAGCAGCGCACGTCGATTCATGGAAGTCCGTGCGCGAGAAAACCAGCGGATGTGCGATAAAAAGTGCGCCGCGCACGTTGGCGCACAGGCCATCTAACAGCGTGCGCCAGGTCACAGCGAAAATCTCACAGGCCACAGCGAAATTCGCACATAGCGCGGCGCACGCAACAAAAGTAGGCGGAACACGGGCGTAACACTCGGAATGGGGAACAACTTGCAAAAACGTGGGCGTCACGGGGGAAGTACAGGGCACAAGTGCGCGGAACGCCCACACGCTCGCCTACAACACGTATTCATGGAATAGAATAGGGCAAAAAAGCGCATGCTCAAACCAGCGCACAGGCACAAACACGACCGCCACAAGAAAGCAGGCGGTAGCGTCTCTGCGGCTGTAAGAAATGTGCGCCAAACGGTGCGCCAACAAATAGCACCCATATACTGCCATGATGAATGTCCTATACTGTGGCCCTCCAGGACAAATGACGTGCAAATGGGTACCCACAAACACGGACACGCTGACAAAAAATACATGTGCGTGTATACCGGGGTGCGCGGGAAGTCTCACACGCGAATAGCCTGGGCGCGTGTATTTCAGGGGTGCGCGGGAAGTTCCACACGCGAATAGCCTGGGCGCGTGTATTTCAGGGGTGCGCGGGAAGTTCCACACGCGAATAGCCTGGGCGCGTGTATTTCAGGGGTGCGCGGGAAGTTCCACACGCGAATAGCCTGGGCGCGTGTATTTCAGGGGTGCGCGGGAAGTTCCACACGCGAATAGCCTGGGCGCGTGTATTTCAGGGGTGCGCGGGAAGTCCCACATGCGATTACAGCAGGGTACGTGTATTTCAGGGGTGCGCGGGAAGTTCCACACGCGAATAGCCTGGGCGCGTGTATTTCAGGGGTGCGCGGGAAGTCCCACATGCGATTACAGCAGGGTACGTGTATTTCAGGGGTGCGCGGGAAGTTCCACACGCGAATAGCCTGGGCGCGTGTATTTCAGGGGTGCGCGGGAAGTTCCACACGCGAATAGCCTGGGTGCGTGTATTTCAGGGGTGCGCGGGAACTTCCACACGCGAATAGCCTGGGCGCGTGTATTTCAGGGGTGCGCGGGAAGTTCCACATGCGAATAGCCTGGGCGCGTGTATTTCAGGGGTGCGCGGGAAGTCCCACACGCGATTACAGCAGGGTACGTGTATTTCAGGGGTGCGCGGGAAGTTCCACACGCGAATAGCCTGGGCGCGTGTATTTCAGGGGTGCACGGGAAGTTCCACACGCGAATAGCCTGGGCGTGTGTATTTCAGGGGTGCGCGGGAAGTTCCACACGCAAATAGCCTGGGCGCGTTTATTTCAGGGGTGCGCGGGAAGTTCCACACGCGAATAGCCTGGGCGCGTGTATTTCAGGGGTGCGCAGGAAGTTTAACACGCGATTTCAGCAGGGTACGTGTATTTCAGGGGTGTGCGGGAATTTCCACACGCGAATAGCCTGGGCGCGTGTATTTCAGGGGTGCGCGGGCATTATCACACGCGATTTGGCTTGGTACGTGTATTACAGGGGTGCGTGGGAAGTTACACACGCGATTAGGCTGGGTGGGTCCTCACAGGTGTTCCCTGTACACCCTCGACGGCCCCTGCAGGCAGCCCACAAAACAGGGGACTACCCTGCACACCTGCTCATGTCTCCCACCACCCCACCCCCCACCATTCAGGGGCACCCTCCACCAGGCCCCCACTCATGTCTCCCACCACCCCCACCCCCCAGCAGTGCAGGGGCAGCCTCCACCAGGCCCCCACTCATGTCCCCTATCACCCCCACCCCCCCGCCACCAGGGGCACCCTCCACCAGGCCCCCACTCATGTCTCCCACCACAACCACCCCTCCAGTCACCAGGGGCACCCTCCACCAGGCCCCCACTCATGTCTCCCACCAGCCCCACACCCCACCATCCAGGGGCACCCTCCACCAGGCCCCCACTCATGTCTCCCACCACCCCACCCCCCCAGTCACCAGGGGCACCCTCCACCAGCCCCCACTCATGTCTCCCACCACCCCCACCCCCCACCATCCAGGGGCAGCCTCCACCAGGCCCCCACTCATGTCTCCCACCACCCCCACCCCCACCATCCAGGGGCACCCTCCACCAGCCCCCCACTCATGTCTCCTACCACCCCCACCCCCCAGCAGTGCAGGGGCAGCCTCCACCAGGCCCCCACTCATGTCCCCTATCACCCCCACCCCCCCGCCACCAGGGGCACCCTCCACCAGGCCCCCACTCATGTCTCCCACCACCCCCACCCACCCAGTCACCAGGGGCAGCCCCCACCAGGCCCCCACTCATGTCCCCTATCACCCCCACCCCCCGCCACCAGGGGCACCCTCCACCAGGCCCCCACTCATTTCTCCCACCACCCCCAACCCCCCAGTCACCAGTGGCAGCCTCCACCAGGCCCCCACTCATGTCTCCCACCACCCCCACCCCCCACCATCCAGGGGCAGCCTCCACCAGGCCCCCACTCATGTCTCCCACCACCCCCACCCCCAGCAGTGCAGGGGCAGCCTCCACCAGGCCCCCACTCATGTCTCCCACCACCCCCACCCCCAGCAGTGCAGGGGCAGCCTCCACCAGGCCCCCATTCATGTCTCCCACCACCCCCACCCCCCAGCAGTGAAGGGGTAGCCTCCACCAGGCCCCCACCCATGTCTCCCACCACCCCCACCCCCCAGCAGTGAAGGGGCAGCCTCCACCAGGCCCCCACTCATGTCTCCCACCACCCCCACCCCCCAGCAGTGCAGGGGCAGCCTCCACCAGGCCCCCACTCATGTCTCCCACCACCCCCACCCCCCTGCCACCATGGGCACCCTCCACCAGGCCCCCACTCATGTCTCCCACCACCCCCACCCCCCCAGCAGTGCAGGGGCAGCCTCCACCAGGCCCCCACCCATGTCTCCCACCACCCCCACCCCCCAGCAGTGCAGGGGCAGCCCCCACCAGGCCCCCACTCATGTCCCCTATCACCCCCACCCCCCCGCCACCAGGGGCACCCTCCACCAGGCCCCCACTCATGTCTCCCACCACCCCCACCCCCCCAGTCACCAGGGGCAGCCCCCACCAGGCCCCCACTCATGTCCCCTATCACCCCCACCCCCCCCGCCACCAGGGGCACCCTCCACCAGGCCCCCACTCATGTCTCCCACCACCCCCAACCCCCCAGTCACCAGGGGCAGCCTCCACCAGGCCCCCACTCATGTCTCCCACCACCCCCACCCCCCACCATCTAGGGGCAGCCTCCACCAGGCCCCCACTCATGTCTCCCACCACCCCCACCCCCCAGCAGTGCAGGGGCAGCCTCCACCAGGCCCCCACTCATGTCTCCCACCACCCCCAGCAGTGCAGGGGCAGCCTCCACCAGGCCCCCACTCATGTCTCCCACCACCCCCACCCCCCAGCAGTGCAGGGGCAGCCTCCACCAGGCCCCCACCCATGTCTCCCACCACCCCCACCCCCCAGCAGTGAAGGGGCAGCCTCCACCAGGCCCCCACTCATGTCTCCCACCACCCCCACCCCCCAGCAGTGCAGGGGCAGCCTCCACCAGGCCCCCACTCATGTCTCCCACCACCCCCACCCCCCTGCCACCATGGGCACCCTCCACCAGGCCCCCACTCATGTCTCCCACCAGCCCCAGCCCCCAGCAGTGCAGGGGCAGCCTCCACCAGGCCCCCACCCATGTCTCCCACCACCCCCACCCCCCAGCAGTGCAGGGGCAGCCCCCACCAGGCCCCCACTCATGTCCCCTATCACCCCCACCCCCCCACCACCAGGGGCACCCTCCACCAGGCCCCCGCTCATGTCTCCCACCACCCCACCCCCCCAGTCACCAGGGGCAGCCTCCACCAGGCCCCCACTCATGTCTCCCACCACCCCCACCCCCCACCATCCAGGGGCAGCCTCCACCAGGCCCCCACCCATGTCTCCCACCACCCCCACCCCCCTGCCACCATGGGCACCCTCCACCAGGCCCCCACTCATGTCTCCCACCACCCCCACCCCCCAGCAGTGCAGGGGTAGCCTCCACCAGGCCCCCACCCATGTCTCCCACCACCCCACCCCCCAGCAGTGCAGGGGCAGCCTCCACCAGGCCCCCACTCATGTCTCCCATCACCCCCACCCCCCAGCAGTGCAGGGGCAGCCTCCACCAGGCCCCCACTCATGTCTCCCACCACCCCCACCCCCCAGCAGTGCAGGGGCAGCCTCCACCAGGCCCCCACTCATGTCTCCCACCACCCCCACCCCCCAGCAGTGCAGGGGCAGCCTCCACCAGGCCCCCACTCATGTCTCCCACCACCCCCACCCCCCAGCAGTGCAGGGGCAGCCTCCACCAGGCCCCCACTCATGTCTCCCACCACCCCCACCCCCCTGCCACCATGGGCACCCTCCACCAGGCCCCCACTCATGTCTCCCACCACCCCCACCCCCCAGCAGTGCAGGGGCAGCCACCACCAGGCCCCCACTCATGTCCCCTATCACCCCCACCCCCCCGCCACTAGGGGCACCCTCCACCAGGCCCCCACTCATGTCTCCCACCACCCCCACCCCCCCAGTCACCAGGGGCAGCCTCCACCAGGCCCCCACTCATGTCTCCCACCACCCCCACCCCCACCATCCAGGGGCAGCCTCCACCAGGCCCCCACTCATGTCTCCCACCACCCCCACCCCCCTGCCACCATGGGCACCCTCCACCAGGCCCCCACTCATGTCTCCCACCACCCCCACCCCCCAGCAGTGCAGGGGCAGCCTCCACCAGGCCCCCACCCATGTCTCCCACCACCCCCACCCCAAAGCAGTGCAGGGGCATCCCCCACCAGGCCCCCACTCATGTCCCCTATCACCCCCACCCCCCACCACCAGGGGCACCCTCCACCAGGCCCCCACCCATGTCTCCCACCACCCCCACCCCCCAGCAGTGCAGGGGCATCCTCCACCAGGCACCCACACATGCCCCCCTGCCCCCAGGTCCTGACGATACTCAATCATGACAGTAATGGGCAGCATACCCAGCACAAACACCCAGGCAAGGATTGCATCCACCCACATAGTGAATGCAATTACATGATACAACCCCAATGGCAAGTATGTAAATGAACACATGTCCGTCACACACACATACACAACGGGTGCAAGTTTATGTCAAAACCCATATCATGACATGTATGAAACCAATGAGAAAATACCACAAGTGAAAGTTAAAAAAACATGTATTAAAGATGAAAAATAAGTAAACAAATCAAACATACAACAATGGGGATAACAAAATAAATGGTCCATGTCCGAGAACAAATGTAAAAATAAAAAAAACAAAGTAATCCAAAAACAAATGTTGTCCAAAGCAATGTCATGTGGAAGGAAAATAATGAAAAACCATTTCCTCATGGTGAACACAATAATCAATAAAAAAAAGTTTCTTCAAAAAGCAAACTATATACACGAATATTCCAGGGTCCATGAGCCCAACACCATAAATGAAACCTACTACTACCTAATGAAAAAAATATCTACAAAAAAGTGGCCATTGTCCGAGCGGTCCAAAAAAATAAAAATGAATAAAGGAAACATAACACTAACTAACTAAATAACTATATACAAAGGCAGCGGGCAAATCCTGCGGCTCACTCGGTGATGTTGCTGGCCAGGGCATCATCGAACTCCATGTCGATGTCCTGGAGGCGGGACTCTGTCCTGGCCCCGAGGTCTCGCAGGGATAACCCCATGTTCAGCTCAAACTCCCTGCGAGCTTCCTCGAGGCACTCAGCCCGCCTCAACACCTGACGCATGGAGAACTCCGCCCTGACCATGGTGAGCCGCTCCTCTTCCGCCCGCTGCCGCTCCGCACCTATCCGCTGGACCAACTGCTCCCACACGGAAGACACCACCATCCCAGGGTTGCCCTGCCCTCCGGCCGATGCGTGCCCCTCTGATCTTGATTGCCCCGAGCCATGATGCCTCCCACGTCGAGCCTGCTGCTGCCTCCGACGCCACTGCCTCTGCCAGCACGACGGCATCCAGGCTGATGGAAACCACCGACGCCGTCGTGCACGTGCCCTGCCCGATGATGCTGTCACATATTCCATCTGCTGGGGTCCAGTTGCTGTGTTGTCCACCCCTGCTGGACCTCCGACTCCCAACTGTGGCAGGGATGGGATGCCCACCGAGCTGGCTGCATTGGTCGGGGCAGGTCCACAGGGGGCCCTGGTGGCATCTGGGCCGGAAGACGGCAAGGAAAACGACTGGTGTATAGCCTGCACAGAGGAGGAGAGGGCCGCCAGATTGGCCAACACATGCAGCAAACCCCCGAACATGGCCGATCCCAATTGGGCCACGTCGGCACGGTGCACTTCGTGATGACGTGCGTGCTCCTCCCGGGAAGCATGCACGGCATCACGAATCACAGCCGTGCGCATCGCGACCCCAATCAGGACCTTCTCCACACGGCCAGGGGTTCCCACGTCCGCAGGTGGAGGGGAGTCAGGTGACATGGACATCCCCTCTACCTGCGGACGGGCCTGGGACGGGGCATCCCTGCTGGTGCATGGTGGTGCACTCACAGGGTCAGGGACAGCGACATGCACAGGCCCCTCCACGGTGACCTGTGCTGCCTCCTGCCCCTGGACTGCACCACTTGCACCAGCAGGGATGCCCCCACCAGGCCCCATGTGTGCCCCAGTGGCGGCCTCCTCCTCCTCTGTGCAAACCACCAACCTGGATGGCTCCTCACCGTCTCCCACCGTAGCAGGCCCCTGTGGGGGCTCACCCACCCCTTCCGCTGCAGTCGTGGGGGCATCCCCGCCGCCTTGCTCCACAGCGCCGTCTCCGCCCTCTTCTTCACTAGCCGCTGTGTAGAGGGAGACAAAGAACACAAGCATCAGGGTACTGTACAATGGTCCCCTAGACAGGAAGCAATAGCAGATGAGCACCACTGTCAAAGTACACTTCCATCATGTCACTCCACAACACATGGGTCAGTCCAGGCAAAACACACACAGTAACAGGCATGGTGCATGCCATGGACATTTCCATGCATGTCCAATGGACTCTTGAAACATTCAATGATATGTAACTCACATGCATCATGGCTCATGCCTATCACATGCACACACTTCACCTCAGTCACATCCATCTGGCCCCAAACACACCAAACACAGCGGATACAAGGGTAATTTGGCTGCTTCACTGAATCTGTGCATTTTCACACACATGTGTCATGCATCCATGGCATGCACAAGTCACAGACACGCAGGTCAGGCACACAGACATGGCTACCATATATGTACCTGGCATCAGCACCCATCCCTCACCCCCACCCATGTTAAGGTACAGAGACTGGCATGCTCTCATGTTCAAAATCTGCATAGGGCTCCCCATGCGGCATTTGAACACATGCAACAACCATGTGGGTCACACATCACTGGTCGCAAATGCATTACTATGATGTCCCTGCACACATACATGCATACATGGCCTATGGCACACATACAGGCAAGTATCATAGAACCAGCACACCGCAACATGCCCTGTCTCACACAGTAATGCTTGGACACTTACCGCTCAACTCCAGACGGGCCTCCCTCTCAAGGATCTGGGCGTGGAGCGCTGGGCGTATGCGTTCCAGGACCCTCATCTGGATGGAACTCATGCGGCCCCGGCCCCCCTCCACGAGGCGCCGGGCCTTCACAAGGGTCCTGGACCTCAAGTCCTCCCAGCGCTTCTTGATCTTCAGGACCCCCTCCACGTTGATGGCAACCACACAGTCGGCCCAGATCCTCTCCCGTCCTTCCTTGCTGGCGCGGGACGATCCAAAGAGGGCATCATACTGCCCCAGGACATGCTCCACCAGGACACCAACTTCGGTGGCAGTGAAGCTGGTGCCCCTCTGCCCCTCTGGCCTGGGGTTGCCACTGGTGCCAGATGTGGAAGTGCCCGACATGGCAACCCCAGAGGCAGGTGTGGGTGGGCAACTGGGTCCTGGGGCTGGGCTGTGAAGTGATGTAATTCCAGTCGGGAGTCTTCAGTTCCAGCAGGGGTGGACACAGCAACTGGACCCCTGAAGATGGCTGATGTGCAGGCACCAAATGGCAGGGCACGGTGGCAGCAGGCAGGCAGGCAGGCAGGCAGGCAGCAGCAGATGGCACGTCGGAGGATGCTCGGGGCACTGGGGGGCAGTAACTCGGCCTTCTGGGCAGGAGCGTGGTCTTCCGTGTGTTTTCGCGTGGCCAGCTTGATACGGAGTGATTTGGCACGTGAAAATCCTGCACGTCAGCGTGAAATCCGAGGAAAGGCCCTTAGAGCGTAAGCGCGTCAGCAGGCATACGCGATTCTATTGGACCAGAGTCCCTCAGCGCGTAAGCGCGTCTGTGACGTGACCCGCACGGGTGTTCCCCACTCAGCACGTGATGACGGAGCACACGTGGAAATACTGCACGTCAGCGTGTAATTGGACAAAAGTGCGCGTATACGCGATTGGCCTATGTACGTGTATTTCATGGGTGCGCGGGCACTTACACACGCAAGTACGTCAGCGCACCTGTATCCCGTGGTGCGTGGGAATTTCCACACGCTATTGGACTGGGAACTGGAATCCAGGGGTGCGCGGGTCACACGCTCGGCTAGAACACACGCAAAGCATAAAATTGCACACTTTAACAATAACAAGCTCAGACGCCAGGATGAACATACCGTTCCTAGCAGCAGTGGCAGTGGGCTACCAAAGGAGGAGGAGGAGGATAGTCAGGGCCAGAATATTCACACCCAGAACCAGCCTTTTCGGGATGCCTGATGACCAGGTGTATGGGAGGTACAGGTTTCCACCACACATAATACTGGACCTGGTGAGTGAGTGGGAGGGTGACCTCACATCACCCACCCTGTGCTCCCAAGCACTCAGCCCCCTGGAGAAGGTCCTCAATGTACTGCACTTCTTAGCCACTGGATCATTTCAGCGGACAAGTGCCATAGTGGGTGGGGTGTCACAGGCCACCCAGTCACACTGCCTACACCAGGTCTTGAACATCATCACTGCACGACCATCAGTCCGCAGGCACATATACCTGCCCAGAACACCTGCAGAAAGGCATGCTGCCGCCCTGGATTTTTACGGTGTGGCACGATTCCCCAAAGTGCTAGGTGCCATCGACTGCACCCATGTGGCTCTACGTCCCCCCAGGGCATCTGAGCACATGTATAGGAACCGCAAGCACTGTCATTCCATCAACATGCAGGTAGCATGTAATGCCAAGGAAATCATCACCTCAGTATATGCCAACTATCCCGGGTCCACCCACGACAGCTTCATTTACCGAATGTCCACCCTAAGCCGGGACCTAGAAGCTGGGCGGCATGGCGATACATGGCTGCTTGGTGAGTATGTATGCCACTGCACATGCATGCATGTTGGATACTGAGCAAGGTCACAACCCCACCAATGATACCAATCACCACCTCCACAGGGGACAGTGCCTACCCTCTCAGCCCCCACATGATGACGCCAATTCGGAACCCCACCACGCCACCCGAGGTAAGATATAACACAGCCCACGTTACGACCCGGGGCATAGTGGAGCGCACATTCGGAGTGCTAAAGTCATGCTTTCGCTCCCTTGACCTTTCTGGCGGCCAGCTGTTATACTCTCCCCCAGTAGTGTGCAGGATCATAGTGGCAGCATGTGTCCTGCACAACGTTGCAACACGCCGGGGCCTGGCCGTGGACATGGTGGTGGCCCCACATCCCCAACCACATGCACAGCTGCTGCGCATGGGAGGGGAAAGGGCACGGGGGGAGGCAGCCCGTACACAGCTAGTGGCTAATTACTTCACATAGAAATCACACCCCTGTGGAGTGCACACTGCCCTGGCACATTCCATCTGACAATCAATGATTACTCAACCTGACACTGATCCTGAATGTCTGGAGAATGAACCGTGAATACCATATCAGCCTGAGATTGTTCACCTGGAAGTGTCACAATGTGTGCATCCCTACCCACACAGACACCGCCAATGCAGTTTTGTGGAGTTACACATTCAAGCAGCTAAAAAGAATACCCACTTGCAAAATGCAACAAGAGGACAGTGCCATGTCAGCCAACCCAACCCCAGCACCGCCACACGACACACCGTGCCATGTCATGCTATTTGCAGGTAAACAAAGTAATCCCCACAACATGACACTAGTGTCACTATGTACAGTGTCCCTATTAGAAACCTGCAACACCTGAAATGCTCACAGCAATGCCGGACCAACAACATACTTGAGCACGTACTACCATTAACATGACATCACAAATGTTACATATTAGTAGTCTCACCACCTGGAAATGCCTGCACTCCCACCACTACCAACTGTGCAGTGTTGGCGCCATGTAGAGTTGTAGGTGCACGGCTGCCAACATGGACCCCATCTCCAGACTAGAGGTCCTTGTGTAGACATGAAGACGGGACCTGCAAATTGGGAGGTAGACACAGAAGATGAGTTACACATCAATGCAACATGCAGTGTACAACACAACAGCAATATGCACTAGGAATGTATACACAGTATTGACTACAGACTGCCCACACAGCTCATGGGAGTCCAACGTCACTGTGTAATTCACTGTCACTTGGGCACACCCTTTGCAAGCCCATGGAAACGGGAAGCAGGAGGGGTGTGTGTGACTCAAACCCAAGCATCTGAACCAAATACATTACAAGCCTGCATGTGCCCAGCCACAATGCAGCGTATGCCCACAGGAACCACGGAAGCCAACAAATCGTCCCAAAAAAATAGGGAATAAAATAAATAAAAATAAAAATAAAAATAAGAAACAATCAAAAATGGCCATTGATGGGCCCGGGGGGGTTGGGGAGGCCACCCAGGAGGTCCGAGGACAGGATGCACACCAGAACCCACCTGCGTGGATCCTGGGAAAATAAAACACCTCCATGGGCTCATGGCCCACACGGCTACCCTATTGTGGGAGTATCACTGCTGTCGCTATTATCACCCTGTGCAGCTGCATCCGGAGGTGGTTGCACTATTGGAGGCAGCCCACGCAAGGCCCTAGTCTGCTCCTCCATGGCTGCAAGCCTGCGGGTGTGGTAGGTCTGGTTCTGGAGGATGAGTGTGCGGAGGTCCCCATGCAACAACTCACGGGATGCCCGGACCTCCGCCCTCGTTGCCTGCATCTCAGCTGAGAGCGTACGGGTGAGACGCTCCAGCTGCTGTTCTGTCCTTTGGTGTGTTGAAGCCTCAAGCTCAACAAGAGTCGTCCTGAGGTGAAGGAGCTCCTGCCTCAGGTCTTCCCTGTGGCCCTGGGACTCAATGGAGATGGCCTCCTGCAGAGTCGCCAGTGCCGCCCGCCTGTCCCTGTTGGACCCCAACATGTCCTCCCTGTGTGACTGGCAGATGGAGTCGGTTGCCTGCTTTAGTCGCTCCATCAGCCTTTCTGGGGGGACAATGGAAGTGGCCACCCTATCCATGGCCTGAGCCATCATCTCGGATGATGCAGCCTGTTGGGTTGCCATACCGTAAAGGGATTGCTCCCATGCGGTATTGCCAGGTGGCGTACGGCCACCACGTCGGCGGGCACCACACCTGTCTGGGGCAAGGCGAACTGCGCCTTGCTGTGCCGGCACTGCCTGAGGCTGCAGGACTGCATTCCCCCTCTGATCTGCTGGCCCAGGAACAGGATCAGATGTCGCGGAGTGTGACCCTGCATCCGTAACCACCAAAGGCGTAGCTGCCAACACTGACATCCCCATGGAGGGTTCTGACCCTGGTGCAGGTGGGTGAGACAGAACAGAATCCCTCCCTGGAACACTCACCTGCGACGGCACGTAGGTCTCATCCGAATCAACACCTGAGTACAGCTCGGGGGAGGTGCAGCCAGAGACACCCCTTGAGAGCACGACCTGTAGCACTTGTGGGTTCTCCCCCACCACCACACCACGTCCCTCACTGGTGGTTGGTCGGCCCTCGGACCCCTCCTGGGTCTGCACCATCTCCACAACCCCAGCAGTATCAGGTGCGTCTTCCCCTGCAAAGACATGAAAACAAAGAAATGGAAACAGGCATTAGCACCATGGCACACAATGAGGGCTGAGAAGCAAGAGAACCAGTACTTGATTGACACATGTCCCACATGACTAAAACCCTCCCATGCATGCACCCTCACTGCGTATGAAGTGCAGGCAAATGGCACACACTGATGACACCATGATGGAAGATGAACACATTTTCTGCATGCTGCCTGGCAGTGGCATCACACATTGGCCTGTGATTGCCAGGTGAAACACACATGCCATCACACAGATGGCATGTACCATTGCTATTGAGTGAAGATGGAGAGGAGGGCAGCACCTATTCATTCAGTCCAGTTCCCGCATGTAATTGCTTTTCTAATTCTAACAGGTCAGATTTTTCACCTGGAGCTGCCAGTCTGAAATGGTCCAATTGCACAGGGACATGTGTGTACAAATGATATCCAGGTAACAAAGTCACTCCACTTTACCATAGCCATGTCAGACATGTGACTAGTGGACAGCGACATGGCTAGTAAAAGTGGGGGAATGCAAACAATCTGACTGAATGAACAGTGAAAAATAAGCAACTATGTTGTGGCAAGGTGACACTTCAAGGGCAACTGGCGTGCAGTTGGGCTAGATGTCTACTGTTGGCAGAAGGGATACTGCTATGGCCAAATGCAGCTGCGCAGGAAGTATTGCATGAAGCACATGGCTGACCCATATCACTCAGGCGCACACACTCTCACCTGGCACACAAACAGAAGCCCTCACACACACACCATGCACATGGATGACACACACATGCATGTGCACTCACCGGACAATGCCTCGTAATCAGCCAGATCTCCCACGCCTTGGATCTGTTCCTCCGTGACGTAGGTCCCAGCGACTGACTCATGTGGAGTGAGTTCCATGTCTACTACTGGAGACCCACCTCCAGTCACTAGAGTTGCGGCATGACTTGAGGCCAGCTTACTCTTTGCCCTGCGCTTTAGGTCATTCCAGAGCTTATAGCAATCATTGGCTGTGCGCCTCACGATTCCAAGGGCACTTACGATGTCCGCAACGGTCTGCCAGTGTGCCTGGCGTTGTGCAGGTGTGGTCTTGGATCCTGCAACAATGACCATCTCGTTGTCATGTCCGGACACATACTCGACAAGTGCATTCAGTTCGTCATCCGTGAAGCTGGGCTTCCTGGAGGGCCGGACTGTGTAGCCGTGTCTGGGGCATCAGCCTGTGCCGGACGAGCACTCTTCCTCTTCCGCTTGGAAGGTGGTGGTGATCCTGAGTGTCCAGCGCCGCTCTGGACACTAGGGGCAGGAGCCCTGGTGGACTCTGTATCAGGAGTGTGGGATTGCACACTCAGCATGGGAGTTGGTGCAGGCATTGGCTCTAGTGTGATGGTGTCAGGGGGAATGTCAGCAGCATGGACTAGGACCGACACTGTCCTGGCTGGGTGTGTGAGGGCTGGGGTGGATGGAGCCGCAGCCGCCCCTGCAGCCTCTCCGCCCTGCCTCCTTGGTGCAGCAGATGACCTTGCTGCCCCAGATCCACGTGGCATGATGGCATCAACGTGCACCAGCGCACGTGTCGTAGCCCTGCTGACCTGGAAGTCAGCCATGGAGTCAGCCAGGTCTGGGCCACAATGGGCTTGTCCAACAAGGGCTGAGCATGGATGGTGTCAGCCACATCAGCCTCAACGGGAGGGGGTGGGGATTATGGGTGCCCGTGACTGGTCCTCCACACATGGGGGGACAGGCTCACCCTGCAAGTTACGACCAAGTCCCCTACCGGATCCACCACGGCCACCACTTGTGGCTCTTCCACCTTTGCCACCCTTACGGAATCCTCGCCTCCCAGCCATGGCACTGATGTTAATGTGCGTATGGGAGTGGATGTAGACTATTGTCCTGGGCAATTGGGGGTCAAAGGGGTTGGGTACCAGATGGTAATTGTACCCTAGTGCTCTAGCAAGGCTGAATGTAACCCCTGGGGAAAGATGACGGGTCACGCAGCGCACAGGAGGCCCAAAAAAGGGAGATGACGTGCACGCAACCCCTCCTAGACCACGTGTGCAGAAAGAAAAACCTGCACTACGCTGTGGCACCCAGTAACACAAGAATGAACCTATGCGTGTCACACGCAGCCTAGAATGACCTCTGAAGGGGTAGGCTACACACGGGGCAAGCACAGATGTTAGATACGTGCGTGACTCACCGTCTGCCAGGTAAAAGAGCGTGAAAAATGAGCGCGTTTGGTTGGCAACACCCCCGCCAAAAGAAGATATGTACGCTGTCTGAGGAGACAGGACAACAGTAGAAGGGAACACTGTTTGAGGGAACAGGCCCAGGTAAACCAGTACAAGAGAAAAAATAGAAAAAGCAGTCAGAGGTAACAGGGAGTACGAACTTGAAACGCCATGAAGTAAATGGCGTGTGAAACGACAGAATTCACCCACTCGCTCTCCACGAAAAGCAGTACAAGGAATTGGTGTTCTACACGTACCTTATATGCAGGCCCACACGTACAGCGTCACTTACGCGGCGTGTACGTGCTAGGCCCATTCCCACCAATTACACGCTTTGTCACTTCTGCGTGTAGGTCCATTTGCACCAATTACACGCTTTGACACTTCTGCGTGTAGGGCTATTTCCACCAATAACACGCTTTGACACTCGGACGTGTCACGCAACTTTTTCCTACGCGTGCACGTGACTTCATAGACGCGCATACGCGTTTACGCGCTAAGGGCCTTTCATCGATTTACACGCAGACGTGTGGGATTTTCACGTGCAAAATCACTCACTACGTATCAAGCTGTCCACGCGTTCACACACGAAAGACCACGCTCCTGCCCAGGAGGCCAAATTACTGCCCCCCAGAGCCCTGAGCACGCTCCCACCTGCCATCTGCTGCTGCCTGACTGCCTGCTGCCCACGTGCCCTGCCATTTGCTGCCTGCACATCAGCCAGGGGTGCTGTTGCTGTGACCACCCCTGCTGGAACCAAAGGCTCCCGACTGCTTTTCCGTCGCCCCACAGCCCAGCCCCAGGACCCAGTTGCCCACCCACTCCTGCCTCTGGGGTTGCCATGTCGGGCACTACAACATCTGGCACCAGTGGCAACCCCCGGCCAAGGAGGCAGAGGGGCACCAGCTTCAGTGCCAGGGAAGTTGGTGTCCTGGTGGAGGATGCCCTTGGTGGCTGGGGGGTGGGGGTGGTGGGAGACATGGGTTGGACATGGGTGGGGGCCTGCTGGCAGGTGCCCCACAGCGCTGGGGGGTGGGGGTGGTAGGAGACATGGGTGGGGGCCTGGTGGAGGCTGCCCCTGCACTGCTGGGGGGTGGGGGTGGTGGGAGACATGGGTGGGGGCCTGGTGGAGGGTGCCCCTGGTGGCAGGGGGGTGGGGGTGATAGGGGACATGAGTGGGGGCCTGGTGGAGGGTGCCCCTGCACTGCTGGGGGGTGGGGGTGGTGGGAGACATGGATGGGGGCCTGGTGGAGGGTGCCCCTGGTGGCGGGGGGGTGGGGGTGATAGGGGACATGAGTGGGGGCCTGGTGGAGGCTGCCCCTGCACTGCTGGGGGGTGGGGGTGGTGGGAGACATGGGTGGGGGCCTGGTGGAGGGTGCCCCTGGTGGCAGGGGGGTGGGGGTGATAGGGGACATGAGTGGGGGCCTGGTGGAGGGTGCCCCTGCACTGCTGGGGGGTGGGGGTGGTGGGAGACATGGATGGGGGCCTGGTGGAGGGTGCCCCTGGTGGCGGGGGGGTGGGGGTGATAGGGGACATGAGTGGGGGCCTGGTGGAGGGTGCCCCTGCACTGCTGGGGGGTGGGGGTGGTGGGAGACATGGATGGGGGCCTGGTGGAGGGTGCCCCTGGTGGCGGGGGGGTGGGGGTGATAGGGGACATGAGTGGGGGCCTGGTGGAGGCTGCCCCTGCACTGCTGGGGGGTGGGGGTGGTGAGAGACATGGATGGGGGCCTGGTGGAGGGTGCCCCTGGTGGCGGGGGGGTGGGGGTGATAGGGGACATGAGTGGGGGCCTGGTGGAGGCTGCCCCTGCACTGCTGGGGGGTGGGGGTGGTGGGAGACATGAGTGGGGGCCTGGTGGATGGTGCCCCTGGTGGCTGGGGGGTGGGGGTGGTGGGAGACATGGGTGGGGGCCTGGTGGAGGGTGCCCCTGGATGCTGGGGGGTGGGGGTGGTGGGAGACATGAGTGGGGGCCTGGTGGAGGGTGCCCCTGGTGGCGGGGGGTGGGGGTGATAGGGGACATGAGTGGGGGCCTGGTGGAGGGTGCCCCTGCACTGCTGGGGGGTGGGGGTGGTGGGAGACATGGATGGGGGCCTGGTGGAGGGTGGCCCTGGTGGCGGGGGGGTGGGGGTGATAGGGGACATGAGTGGGGGCCTGGTGGAGGGTGCCCCTGCACTGCTGGGGGGTGGGGGTCTTGGGAGACATGGATGGGGGCCTGGTGGAGGGTGCCCCTGGTGGCAGGGGGGTGGGGGTGATAGGGGACATGAGTGGGGGCGTGGTGGAGGCTGCCCCTGCACTGCTGGGGGGGTGGGGGTGGTGGGAGACATGAGTGGGGGCCTGGTGGAGAGTGCCCGTGGTGGCTGGGGGGTGGAGGTGGTGGGAGACTTGGGTGGTGGCCTGGTGGAGGGTGCCCCTGGATGCTGGGGGGTGGTGGTGGTGGGAGACATGAGTGGGGGCCTGGTGGAGGGTGCCCCTGGTGGCTGGGGGGTGGGGGTGATAGGGGACATGAGTGGGGGCCTGGTTGAGGCTGCCCCTGCACTGCTGGGGGGTGGTGGTGGTGGGAGACATGAGTGGGGGCCTGGTGGAGGGTGCCCCTGGTGGCTGGGGGGTGGGGGTAGTGGGAGACATGAGTGGGGGTCTGGTGGAGGGTGCCCCTGGTGGCGGGGGGGTGGGGGTGATAGGGGACATGAGTGGGGGCCTGGTGGAGGGTGCCCCTGGTGGCGGGGGTGATAGGGGACATGAGTGGGGGCCTGGTGGAGGGTGCCCCTGCACTGCTGGGGGGTGGGGGTGGTGGGAGACATGGATGGGGGCCTGGTGGAGGGTGCCCCTGGTGGCGGGGGGGTGGGGGTGATAGGGGACATGAGTGGGGGCCTGGTGGAGGGTGCCCCTGCACTGCTGGGGGGTGGGGGTGGTGGGAGACACGGATGGGGGCCTGGTGGAGGGTGCCCCTGGTGGCGGGGGGGTGGGGGTGATAGGAGACATGAGTGGGGTGTGGTGGAGGCTGCCCCTGCACTGCTGGGGGGTGGGGGTGGTGGGAGACATGAGTGGGGGCCTGGTGGAGAGTGCCCGTGGTGGCTGGGGGGTGGGGGTGGTGGGAGACATGGGTGGGGGCCTGGTGGAGGTTGCCCCTGAATGCTGGGGGGTGGTGGTGGTGGGAGACATGAGTGGGGGCCTGGTGGAGGGTGCTCCTGGTGGCTGGGGGGTGGGGGTGATAGGGGACATGAGTGGGGGCCTGGTGGAGGCTGCCCCTGCACTGCTGGGGGGTGGTGGTGGTGGGAGACATGAGTGGGGGCCTGGTGGAGGGTGCCCCTGGTGGCTGGGGGGTGGGGGTGGTGGGAGACATGCGTGGGGTCTGGTGGAGGGTGCCCCTGGATGCTGGGGGGTGGTGGTGGTGGGAGACATGAGCGGGGGCCTGGTGGAGGGTGCCCCTGGTGGCTGGGGGGTGGGGGTGATAGGGGACATGAGTGGGGGCCTGGTGGAGGGTGCCCCTGCACTGCTGGGGGGTGGAAGTGATAGGGGACATGGGTGGGGGCCTGGTGGAGGGTGCCCCTGCACTGCTGGGGGGTGGGGGTGGTGGGAGACATGGATGGGGGCCTGGTGGAGGGTGCCCCTGGTGGCTGGGGGGTGGGGGTGATAGGGGACATGAGTGGGGGCGTGGTGGAGGCTGCCCCTGCACTGCTGGGGGGTGGGGGTGGTGGGAGACATGAGTGGGGGCCTGGTGGAGGGTGCCCCTGGTGGCTGGGGGGTGGGGGTGGTGGGAGACATGGGTGGGGGCCTGGTGGAGGGTGCCCCTGGATGCTGGGGGGTGGTGGTGGTGGGAGACCTGAGTGGGGGCCTGGTGGAGGGTGCCCCTGGTGGCTGGGGGGTGGGGGTGATAGGGGACATGAGTGGGGGCCTGGTGGAGGGTGCAACTGCACTGCTGGGGGGTGGGGGTGATAGGGGACATGGGTGGGGGCCTGGTGGAGGGTGCCCCTGCACTGCTGGGGGGTAGGGGTGGTGGGAGACATGGATGGGGGCCTGGTGGAGGGTGCCCCTGGTGGCGGGGTGGTGGGGGTGATAGGGGACATGAGTGGGGGCCTGGTGGAGGCTGCCCCTGCACTGCTGGGGGGTGGGGGTTGTGGGAGACATGAGTGGGGGCCTGGTGGAGGGTGCCCCTGGTGGCTGGGGGTTGGGGGTGGTGGGAGACATGGGTGGGGGCCTGGTGGAGTGTGCCCCTGGATGCTGGGGGGTGGGGGTGGTGGGAGACATGAGTGGGGGCCTGGTGGAGGCTGCCCCTGCACTGCTGGGGGGTGGGGGTGTTGGGAGACATGGGTGGGGGCCTGGTGGAGGCTGCCCCTGCACTGCTGGGGGGTGGGGGTGCAGGGGGACATAAGCAGGTGTGCAGGGTAGTCCCCTGTTTTGTGGGCTGCCTGCAGGGGCCATGGAGGTTGTACAGGGAACACCTGTGAGGACCCACCCAGCCTAATTGCGTGTGATAATTCCCGCACACCCCTGTAATACACGTACCTGGCCAAATCGCATGTGAGAATTCCCACGCACCCCTGTAATACACGTACCCAGCCGAATCGCGTGTAGAACTTCCCGTGTACCCCTGTAATACACGTACCCAGCCAAATCGCGTGTGATAATTCCCACGTACCCCTGTAATACACGTACCTTGGCCAATCGCGTGTAGAACTTCCCACGCACCCCTGTAATACACGTACCAAGCCAAATCGCGTGTGATAATTCCTGCGCACCCCTGTAATATACGTACCTGGCCAAATTGCATGTGAGAATTCCCGCGCACCCCTGTAATACACGTACCCAGCCGAATCGCGTGTAGAACTTCCCGTGTACCCCTGTAATACACGTACCCAGCCAAATCGCGTGTAGAACTTCCCGTGTACCCCTGTAATACACGTACCCAGCCAAATCGCGTGTGATAATTCCTGCGTACCCCTGTGATACACGTGCGCTGGCTAATCGCGTGTAAAACTTCACGCGTACCCCTGTAATACACGTACCCGGGCTAATCGCGTGTATAACTTCACGCGTACCCCTGATATGCACGTTACCCGCTTTGCGTTCCTTGTTTGGCAGCCCTGTAGACTGGTCCAGGGTTAGCGCAGCCCTTTGCGATGATTTAGCGATTTTGATGGCTTTTCCTTGCGCGAGGGCGTTCTTGGGGGCATTACTGGCGCTGCTGCAGGGTCGCTGCGATACTCTGCGCCACGACTGGTTTGGGAGCCTAAAATCCATGAATACGCTGTGCGCAGAAATCGGTTTTAGCGCACGTGCCTGGCGCAGACAATCGCACGCGGATACTCTGCGCCAGCCGCTTGCGACACTTTTCTGCGAAATTCTATGAATTACCCTGTATATGTGTTCACAAAAACCAATGGTGTCTCTTTTGTTTCTCCATCTCTACGTATTTGTTGGTCTAAAAGAGCTTCTCGATTATTGTTAAATGCTTGCCAATTTGTCAATAAGAACATTATCCCCATTCTCATAGGAAGCATTGGTACTGCTGTTTTTCTTCAACCGGAGAAATTGCCCAAAGGGCAGATTGATCTTCACATGTTGTGCATGGTGGCTGTTATAGTGCAATAAGGCATTTCTGTCAGTTTATTTAGTGTAGGGTTTGACCAGCAACAACCCGTGCTCATGATACACACAGATGTATAAATAATGTATCTGTTCATTACTGATATTACTAGTGAACTTTAGATATCTGTTCTGTTGGTTCAGTCATTGTACAAATCATTGTGATTCCTCCTCACTCACTTTCCAAATGAAAAAAACGTCATCTATGTAGCGTAGCCAACATAGGATGTTCTCTTGGAATGGGTTTAGGTTGATATATACTACTGTTTCCTCAAAGTCAATGCCTACTCTGGGATGCTGAGGGAAACCCTTATTGATATATTTTTAGGTCCAGTTGATGTACTCTGGATGACAACCCTTATATAACACCCCTCTCTTAGAATACCCCTGACCCCACTGAGCCAAGAAATAGGTTTGTTTTGCAAATTAAAAGGTTTATTTGAAAAATTAAACAATATATATATATCACACTTTTATAATAAATTAATATCTGATAGTACACTGAGACATATGATGTGGATCCACAATGGGTAATGTTACAGTGGTACACTTGATTACTTAGGAGTAGTATAGAGGATGAGGTAGCTGAAAATGCTTTATGGTTTCAAGGAAATGCAAGGTGGAATAAAATGCAGTACAGCAAATAAACTTGATATGATTTCAACCAACAACAATGTAATCACTTTTTCTCTGGCAATTCCCCCCCCCGCCCACCCTATGCAATGTAAGAAATGGAAGGAGATGGAAAGAGGAGCACACAGTTCTCAGGAATGCAATCAAATACAATACGAAATTCAATTCCCCCCCAGCAAGCTTAGAGGAACAGGTAGAAGTTTGAAACACAGGCCCAAAATGCTTTTAAATGTGATGGCAATGGATGGGAAAATGTGCTAACTGATTTTAATTCCCTCTAGAGATTCAGGGTGAGTGAGAGATGCTTGTTGGTATTAGTTCAGGCTCACTTTAGCAATGCTCTATGAGTTATTACCAGATTGCAAACGGATTTTAACAAAGGAAAGAATGGAGCTGCTATTTTGACAAGTGGAGAAATTGAGCAAAATCGCAAATCGCTGTAAATTCCGCGAGTGCGGAAATCGCGATCGCGGAAAACGTATAGGTTCGTTGGAAAGCCTAGAATCACAGCTTTAAAATGAAAGTTAAACCACGTTCCTAGCCCAAACGGTTCAAGAGATACGGACGATTTAATAAAGGTAGATTTTCGGATTTAAAGTAAAACTCAAAATGACAGGTGACAGTTTTTCAGCTTTAGAATGACAGATGACAGCTCGCAGCTTTAGAATGACAGATGACAGGATTACTAGGAGGCAGTTCTACTTAGGTTAAAATAGTTTGGATTAGATTATTTTAACTAAGAGATTGGTTTTGCGCAGTGAGTACTCACACTATATTTTTGAAATAAGCCGTCAAGGTCTGGTCAGGTTGGACGGGACTTCCGGCGGGTGGTTCTGAAGTCCCGGCTATCTGGGTCAGCTCTGCTCTCTGGGTCTGTCAAGCACCGGTTCTGGTCTCTCTGGATCTCTGGTCTCTCTGGATCTCTGGTTCTGGTCTCTGTCTGGATGGGATGTCGGCCGTCAAAATGCTCCGCAGAAATGGAAAATGAATGTCTCTACCTGTCCCAGCAGTCTCTTTTTATGTGTTTTGAAAATGGGTGTGTGCCTGGGCCTAGCTAAGCCGGCCCCTCTCTACTTGTCATTGGCCCAATTCTCCCCTCTCCCATGATTGGGGGAAGGAAATGGATTGTCATCATGATGAGGTCTGTTTATGGGTCAGAGGATCCTCCCCTGGTCAATTTGCCAACAAATCTATATTTGATTCAAATACATATTTCCCAGATGCACAATTTGTTGAAATTACATGTGCACATTATATATTCCTTATGGTTCATGCTTGTCCGCCTCTGATCTTCCTGGGGGCTTGCATTCAAAAATGACAACATTTTGCGCTTTTTGACTGGTTTACCAATATCGGACATTTACCAAAAATTACACACATGTTCGCAAGGAGTATGGACATTAATTGATGATGTGTCAGATTTTTAACATGCAGACATTTGGAGTAAGACCCTATTTTCCGCTAGCAACCCCCCAGCATACACCACAGGGTCCTAACACCTCTTAAAACGTGCACAGAAAAATCACAAGAATAATGATATTACTTATATAATTCTGACAAGTCCGTACTATGAATTATCCATCTTTTTTTAAAATTATGCTCTGGCCCAGATGGGTGTGGTTTAGGTTCCAAAGCACATGGGGGAAGCTTCTGTCTGCCCCCGCCTCCAGCTCGGGTGGCTCCCAGAGGCACTTCTCCTCCCACTTCTCCCAAGAGGAAGCCACTTTACGGCCCCCAATATAACATTTGCCTGAGTCCAGGACAAGGCTTTGTTCAACCTCCTGCGGTGCCCCTCCCCTGATCTAATCAGAGAGGTGTCAACTCCTTTTGGTGGGGAAGCAGGATGCAGCTAGGCCTGGGAAGAGTGGCTGAGCAGGTTTCTCCTGTCGGGGGTAGTTGTCAGGCAGAATTCAGTTAAATGTCACTTTAGTTCCCAGTTTAAATCAAACTTACACTTTTTACATATACATTAAATAATTACTTCCTTCAAGTCATTTCAGAATATAGTTTTACATTGTATCCACCTCTTAGCAAGTCTTTCCTTGGCCTGGTTTGGGTTCCTCTGTTCAGTTTTACACAAAAGTCTGGTGGTTTTAAAACAACGGCTTTCTGATAGTGGTGAGTACCGGTACTGCATCCATTTTTGGGATCTGTCTTGAATTACTGCATTTCAAAAGAGTGGTCTTTTGCTTGATAGTATAGGACCCTTGCTTAACATTGTTTTGATGGCATCCTTACAGTAGAGTGGTGATGTGGAACCCCCACAAGAAGGTTGTATCTTTGGAGTGGTCTTGTGCCAACTGCGCAGTTCTCCTGGATTCTGGTGTGAATGTGGGTGGTGACAGCTCATCCCCGCATCTACCCAGTCTAAGGATTCAACATGCGTCAAAACCCTTGACAAAACCCCCCGCCCGACTGCGCTTTGATTCGAGTCGAGGGGAAGTCGGGTGCCAAGGATGTTTTTAGCCCTGTGCTGGTATGTCCACATTATCTTCTTCCAATTCTGTAGATGGCACAGTTCAGCATCTTTTCCTCCACCCAGTTGCATCGATCGGTTCTCCTCGCTGCTCCTGATGGGAATATTGGGCGGTACCCCGGGCCCCTCGGGTCTCTGCTCCCGGTCCCCGGTCGTCCTCCTTGGTCAGTCTCCATGGTTTCCTCTCTCCTAGGATGATAAAGCAAAAGCGGCAATACACATTCCTAGACATTTTTCCACAACTATTAATGGTGTGGCGAACATGTACATTTTATACATCCGAATGCATTTTGCAGTCTGATTTTAAAAACAATATATAACAGGGAACATTTGCATTACGTTACTATATTTTTGATATGTGGAATATTTTAGAGTTTGAACTAACTTACTCTGGAGCGGCCCTCTCTGGTATTGCAGAGGACTCCTCCAGATGTTGTAGAGTATGCCTGGGATGGCAACACTTTAACTGATTTATATGGACCCACTTGTCTTCCCCCTCTGCCAAACCGCCTTTGGGGATGCAGATCTTGTAGGCCACAGGGGAGATTTTGTCTATAATTTCAAACGGTCCCTTCCATGTAGGCAAAGATTTTCGCTGTTTGGCCTGGTTCCTTTGGAAATTGTATAGATAGACCCGGTCCCCCACCTCGTATACTTTCCTAGTGGTTTTCAGGTCGTAGTGGGTTTTCATGCTATCAGCTGATCTTTCTAGATTCCGCTGAGCATATGCAAAAGCATGTTGGAGGTGTTTCCTCAAATTCTCCACATACTCATGAGTTGTGGAGGCATTTATCAATGTCTGCTCTTGGGTCCTGTAGAGCAAATGCTGGGGAAGCACCATCTTGCGTCCAGTCATCAACTCAAATGGTGACATTTTAGTTGCAGATGAAGGGGTAGAGCTGATGGCCATTAGGACCAGAGGTAGTCGGATGTCCCAACTTGGCCCAGAATCCTCCACAAACTTCTTTAATATGCTCACAATGGTTCGGTTGTATCTCTCCACTGCTCCAGAAGAAGCTGGCCTGTAAGCAATGTGTAGCTTCCTTTTAACCCCCAGTATCTCCCACATCTTTGTCATTACTTCACTGGTGAAGTGGCTACCTCTGTCTTACTCAATCCTTTGAGGTAGACCAAAACGGGAAAAGATGTGGTTAATCATCAGGGCAGCTGCTGTTTCTGCCTTGCAGTTTGGGGCTGGGAGACATTCCACCCACTTGGTAAACAAGCATGTAACGGTCAACATGTACTTGTTTCCTCTAGACGAGCGAATTACAGGGCCTACAAAGTCGATTTGCAAATCTGACCATGGCAGTGTCATCCCCCTCTTTTGGAGAGGCGCACGGTGTGTGAGGGATGATGGCTGAAATTGTGCACACACAAGACACCCCTTCAAGTATTGGTCGAGGTCCTGCCCCATGTGTGGCCAGTATGTAACCTCTCTTAAGATTTCCAGTGTTGTGTGAAACCCCCTATGACCGGCGGTGGCCGCATCATGGGCGTGACTTAAAATCAGGCTTCGGAATGAGGTAGGGACCACCCACTGATCATGGCCAGCTTTGGATTTCCTTACCAACACACCGTCTTGGATTCGGAACCTTTTTGGACATTTCATCAACACTTTTAGGTCCTCTTTCCCAATGTAATCGGTATCCGTCAGGGGAAAGTTCTCAGGGTCCTCAATGTGTTGGTAAAACTTACCAATTATTGGATCCCCCTTCTGAGCTGTAATTAAATCAGCATCAGGGGTCTCCTTATTCCATTGTGCAGTTGAAAGATCATTGTGAGCATTTGTCTGGGACCTAGTGATAGCAGTGACCTGGATTTCCCACAACAGGGACTCTATTTCGATTAGATCCCCTTGGATGGCCCCGGTTTTGGCCAGCTGATCAGCTAGGTCATTTCCAGTTTTGTCTGGTTCAACTACTTTGGAATGACCATTGATCTTATTCCAGTAGATGGTCATACCATTCGATGTGACCAGATCATCAATATTTTGGATTAACTTCCCATGGTTCAGGGGATTGTTATTAGCACATAACATGCCTCTGGTTTTCCAGTTAACCAGGTGCTCCACGAACCCGTTCCGTACATAATCCGCATCTGTGATTATGACCAGTTTGTGGAGTTGAAGTTGGACAGCAGTGAGGATGGCCTGATGCACAACCATCAATTCTGCCACCTGACTACTTTGGGGACCAATTTTGTATCCAGCGGAGGGTTCTGGAAACTCCTTCACCCATGCATTCCCTACGCCGGCCACCAGTTCTTTCTCCCCATTGTTGTCAACATGGTAAGAGCATCCATCCACATAGACAGTGGGCATTCTCTCACACTTGTCTTCTTCAAAGATTTTGTGTGGGGAATTAAGGTATGCCTCCATGTTATCCTTGATTTTTAGACTTTCGTCCTCGAGACAGTTTTCTCTGGCACAATCATGCAAGTCAGCCAGACCTTGCGCGAGGGGACTCTTCTTGTTTTGGCCATATCTGACCTCAACAGGAAAGCCTTGCATTGACAGAATCCAGGAAGTAATTCGGGAATTACTCACATTTCAGTCCCGGATTCTGTCACTTTGGAGGTATTGCAGAGGCTGGTGTGGAGTCTCCACTATGATGTGTTCCCCCTGGATAAACGGGCGGTAATTCTTCAATGCCCACACCGTTGCCAGGAGTGCCTTTTCACAATCGTTGAATTTTTCCTCCACAGAGGATAAAGTTTTGCTCGCCTAGGAGATTACTTTATTGACCTTGTCATGCTTTTGGTATAATACTGCCGTCAAGCACGTATTAGAGAACCCTGTCTCCAGGAAGAACTCCTTGTTTCTGACAGGGTAAGCTAGGCAAGGCGCTTGTGAGAGGCTTCTCTTAATCCGAATCTGTGATGTCTTACTGCCTTGGATTGTTCTGGACCCCATTCCCACTTGACCCCCCCTTCAAGAGATGAATCAGGGGTCTGGTGATATCTGCGTAGCCTTCAATGAACTTTCTGCTGTAATTAGTCAGTCCAAGGAGGCTCCTTAGTTCCCGCAGAGTCGTGGGACTTTCAGTTTCTGAAGTGCTTCCACTTTCTTTTCCTGGGGACAGAGACCCTGAGGAGTAATCTCATGCCGCAAGAAATTAACAGGGGTTCTACACCACTGTGCTTTCTGAAAGGAAAGTTTTGCTCCGGCAGCCCTCCACTGCGTCAGAACATAACGGATCTCCGCTATGTGTTCCTCCACAGATAAACTTTTGATGAGGACATCATCTACATAAGCCAGGTTACCCCTCGCACCCAGGTCTGGCATGGCCTTATGTAAAAAAATGTTGAATTCATTGCCGGAGTTGAGGTATCCGAAGGGAGTCCTGGTCCAGGTGTACTGCTGGCCCCCAAAGGTAAAAGCCAGTTTGTATTGGTCCTCCCTACTGACAGGCACGGTCCAGTATCCATTGGTCAGGTCTATTGCAGTGAATATTTGTGACCCTTGAATCTGGGCCAGCCCTTGGTCAATGTAGGGCAGAGGCCATCGGGAAGTATGGACCCATTTGTTGAGCTCCCTAAGGTCGGCGCAGAGTCTCCACTGGCCGTTTGGCTTCAATATTCCCAGCACTGGATTATTGAAGGTGCTGTGTACTGGACGAATTATTCCCCGGGAGTCAAGGTTCTTAATTATTTCAGTAAGGGACTCCATGGGTGCGAGAGGCAAACGATATTGCTTCACAAACACTCGAGTCATCCCAGGGTCCGTGGGAATTGTTGTGGTGTGGATGTCGGTGCGACCACAGTCATATGAGTCTACCTCAAAGAGATCTTGGAAAACCAAGAAAACTTGTTTCAACTTTTGCTTCTGTTCCAGAGTCACGCAGGCATCAGCTAGGTTGACCCTCTCTTCCACCATCTGCCTGAAGCCGAGAAAGACTTCTGGTTTGGCTATCTCAGCGGCCTCCTCCAGCTGGGTGGAGAAGTCCCTGGTCAGAGTTCTGATTTGCACTGGAGGCTTCAGGTGGGGAAGGCAGCCCTCATGGACCTGGAAAATCACCTCATCCCTCCTGAAGTCACAAGTCACATCTTCCTTACCATAAGGGCAAGAAGTGTACACCAGGAAGTTCCCCCCATGCCGGGTGAAAATCCTGTCTGGTGGTGTGTTGTCATCACTGTCACTGTCAAAACAGTCCTTGGGGATTGGTCCTAACAGTTCATTTCCTAGATCAATGGAAAAATGTCGGTCATCAACCGCCATTCCAATGATGGTGCCTGCGGCTAGAGTAATACTCTGTAAGTCGCTGTTATGCACCTCTATTGGAATGGTGTCATGTTCTATGTTGACTAATGGTGTTGGGTTTACCCCTAACCCTTGCTGTTGGAGAGAAGCATTTATATGAATGTAAGCATCAGGGTTTTTCAATTTTTGTCCTCTTTTAACTTTCACTTCCAGGGAGAATTGTCGGGTCCTTTCCGGGATGGTGACTTCCTCTTTAAGCTGAATTTCAACTGCATAAGGTAGCAATTGAGCTGACCTAAATGCTTTTTCTGGATCATCAAAGCCCATGGGATTATCCGCTAATCTGGTCCAAGCATTGTAGTTTATTTGGTTTCAAACTAATGGCAAAGCGATTCAGAATGACACTGCCTAAGTAAAAGGCGGCAGTGATGTCTCGCACGACCCAACAATTATGGACTATGCTCTTGTTGCCAATGGAGATTTTGAGCATACACCTGCTTGGCAGGAGATGTTTGGAATTGGGTGCTTCCAGGTCCATCTCCCATTTGTCTATCAGTTTGAATGTGGGAATGGCTGGATCTTTTGGGAGTTGGCGGAACATGGCTTCGCTAATGAAGCTCTTACCGTTGTTCACACACACTCGAGCGAGAACAGAGTCCTTCCCATCATTTAACTGAACAGGGATGAACAACTGCTCTCCAATTTGCTGAATATCAGCCAGGCTCTGAGCTGATTTCACATCTTTCTGGACTATCGGATTGTGAGTTTCTGATTGTGGATTACTAAAGAATTTCAGGGTGTTTCCTTCCAGTGTGGAGTACCACCTTAAACTGGAAGGAAGGTTGATTTTCAGAAATAGAGAGGACCCCCCATCACCAGTGTGTTGTCCTACTGCTATTACTGTCACGTCTGGAATTTGGTTGTTCTGGAAGTGAAATTCTACTTGGTCAGATTTTTGTTCAACCATGTGGCAGGTGCCGTTTAAACTAACATGGTTGACACTCTGTTTTAATTTTATTGGTCGGCTAGTCTGGGTCCAGAGGACCTTGTTTACGCAATCTATTAGGGATGACAACCTTCTCAGGAGGTTATTCCCTAGTAAACAAGGGGTGCCCTCTGGAGTCACTACTATGACCGGGTGTTTCACCTTGTGTCTCCCAATTTTGATGTCCAAATCTGCAGTCCCCTCGACAGGAATTTCCTTCCCGTCAAAGTTCTGCAGTTGTCCAGGAAGAGAGGTGAGAGGAATACGGTAATTCTCCCCCCTTCCTGCATTTAGTACATCAAAGGCCCTTTTGGACAGAAGGGTAGCTTGGGATCCAGTGTCCACCAGTGCCAAAATTGTACCCTGCCCCTGTACTTGTACCGGGGAAGAATATCTTACCACCTTCTCCTCAAGGGGGCACAGATAATGCACATTTTTGGACAACTGGTGGGCTAACTTTCTGGTTTTGGACATGGCGAGAGAAGAGATTTGGGCAGAATTCTGTGGAGCGTCTTGGGAATCTGAAAGAAAAAGTTGGCAACTGGAGATCAGAGCCATTGTGGGTTCCCCTGGTTCCGGTTCTGGCCCCCCCCCCTTTTTGGAGGCAGCCACCAGGATGGGTTTGAACCAGGGGATTTTGGTATTGTGGGTTCTGGGATGAGATGATGGGCGGCGGTAGCTCAGACTCCATATCTCCCCAGTCTGGATTGGAATCCCTTGGGACCCATTTTTCTTTGGGAGGAGTTCCCCCATCTCTAAAGGAGAAGATCCTTTTCCCAGGATCCTCTGAGGATTCCTCTCCCTCATATTGGAAGATCTGTACCTCCTCCACAAAGTGGGTCTTTTTGGGTCCTTTGTTTCTCCTACCCCCCCTCTGCTCCTTGGGAGACAGTCTTTCAGGGGCAGGAGATTTTGTTTCCGGTTCCTGGTTTTCCAGGGGCTGTTTACAAGTTGGGAAGGAAGCTTCCTCCATGGCTTTACACCCCCCTTCCCCTTGTGCCTCCTCCCTGGGAACCGGTGGTTATCGGGGTGCTGCCCCCGTCATTGTTCTGGAGCACCAGGTCCAGAGTTTGGGCCATTCTGCGGTGGCATACTCATCTGAGGGTTCTGTTGAGCCCTCAGTATGTGACCCAGATCTCGTGCCATAATTTGGACCTGGCGCTCAAGTTGTGAAACCCGCTCAGGCTGATACAGGGCTCTATTTTCTCCCCTAGGCTGATCCCGGGAAGGGTAGCTATCCCTTCTCTGGTAATACCCCGGATTGGGAAGATTTGGGTACCCCTCCACCCTTGGCCTCCCCTCTCCCGGATTAGGTTGTGTGGGCTCAGGGAATTGGGGAAAGAAGGATGGATGATTTTGGGGCTGGAAATTGGGTGGATACCTGGGGAAAAAGTTCTGCCCAGGATTTGGTGAATTTCTGCCCTCCTGGGGGAAGTTAGGAGGAAAGTTCCCCAGGTCAAGTGTTTGGCTGGATCCCCCCCCTTGGGCTGGAGGAGTCCACACATACCCCAGGATTAGTCGGTTTCCCTTGTAGTGGGGACTTACATAATCAGGGGAGCGAGGGACCCCATTTGTGGGACTACCTCCTCGACTCCCTGTCTGTGACTGGCCCGAGGGCCTTCTGGGCTGTGAATTATTTGGTGCAGGCAGGTTTTTAGGCCCCCCCATCTCCAAATCTAAAACGGGGGCAACCTTTACCTCTGTCACCTTGGCAGCAGCAAGGGTGCTGTTGGTTTTGGGGTTTTTCTGCGGATTACTTTTATTTTCTATGGTCTTCTGCACTTCATAGATCCGGTAGCCTGTTCAATGACCCAGTCTAAAGATCTTTTCTCATGAAAATCTCTCACGAGCTAGGTCATTATGTATTTGGGTAAGGCATGGAAAAACGTATTGATAAATTCTCTGCTATCCGTGCGCACCCTTCTGGTGGCCTGCGCAAAAGCACGCTTTAATTCTTGCACAAACTCTTGTGGGGCCTGATCCTCCCCACATTGCAAATTGTAGGCTGCCTTGCGAGCCTCTTGAGGATTTCTGTGCACAGAAAAATGTTTCAAGATGGCCGCCCTGTATGTGGACCACCTTGAATGGTTTTGATCCTCCAGCCCTGCAAAGAAACTGGAGTATTCTGGTGAGAAGGCCCATTTGACGAACTGGATGCAGCTACTGCTGTCCTTCAAATGGAAAGTCTCCATCATTTGCTCATAGAGCTCCAAGTGTTCCCAAACAGAATACTTGGCGTTCTTATAATAAGGCGTGATGACACTCCTTATTGCCTTTATTTGTTTCAATGGGTCCTTAAGCAGGGCCCTTTTTTGCCTTATTGGCCTTTTTGGTTCAGGTAACCCTGGTCCATTCATCCTCTGACTCAGAAGCCCTGCTCCCAGAGGTGCCCGTCTGATCTTCCAGGTTTTCCCGGATTCTGCAAGCCTGGGAATGGCTGGCAGAATGTGGAGACCTGGTCTCATGTGTCCTGTAATGCTCAGAGGAGTCTTCAGATCCCTCCTTGCTGCCAGGATTTGATGGGAATTCCCCCACTGACCTAACTGGGCAGAGGTTTTCAGGATGCCCTTAATGGGCCTACTCTCCTGGAGTTCCCCACTAAATTACACTGTACTTGGGTGCCCATACCGGATGCCCGCCCATCCATTGCTGGGAGGTACTGGCCTATGAGCCCCATACTTCTAGCTGGATAGTAATCTGCCATCCCCGTAGCCCTGGGCTCATGTGCGCGAGGGGACCTGGGGGTGGCAGAGTCCAGGGACTGGGAGAGATGAAGGCCTCTGGTACTAGGGCTCCTGAGGTTATGCTCAGGAGTTTCTCTTTCCCAGCGAACCTCATCTCTATCCGCCCCTGCTTCCTGGTGCAATGCAAGAGCCTGCGCTTTCAGTTCCTCAGTTAAGGCCTTACTAGACTCTATCAGTCTCTCCTGCATGGCTACCTGTTTCTGGAGCCTATCATTGTGCTGGCAGAGAGCCTCATTCTCTTTCTGTGCCTCCTGATTGGTCCTGGAGTACTGGGCCAGTCTTTGCTGCAGGAGGGTTACCTCCTGAGTCCCATCCCTACTGGCCTGCTCCTTTCTTGCCAGAGCCTCTTCCACCCTCCTGGTGTGCTCTAACAGGTTCTGATGCTCTTTTTGGCGGTCACCCAGCCCCTGGAGGGCCAAGTGATTTTCTTCAGTTTTTCTTTTTAAATGGCAGACTTCCTGGCCTAAGGTGTCCCTTTCCTGACTAAGAGTCTGCATCTGTGCCGCCAGGTCGTCCCTTTGCCTTTGAAGGGCACCAGCTTTCTGGCGCTCCTGATCAAACTCTGCCTGGGTATCCAGGTCTTTCAGGAACAGTTTATTGCTCTCTGCCTTTTCCCTATCTAGGTGGATTTGCAGGGTGACTACCTGCTCAGCACATGCCCTATTTAAATCTAATTGTTCCTCCAGATTTTTCTAGCTCTGCAGTAGGGAGTCCAAACCTTCTTGGTACTCCTCCTGCAAGTTCAGAAATCTGGTATCCTGGTCAGACTTTTCCTGTTGCAGGATACACATGTCCTCTTTGATTTTAATGAGATACTGTCTGCTCTCATTTTCTGACTCCTGGCTTCTGTGCATCCTCTGCTCAGAAGAGACCAGGTCAGATTGGGCCTTCTCTAACGCGATCTGTTGCCTATTTGCCAGATCTTAGCCTTCAGCACATTTGTCCTGCTTGGCTCCCATATATAGATACAAATATGCCGCTATCCTAACCATCTTGTCGTGTTCATCTTTAACTTTAGGATCCATGTATAATTCACTCAGGGCCACATGTAATGGACCCTGATCTCTTCATGTATCTGACCCTGTTTCAGTGACCTGTTGCGCGATTGCCTGCAACCAGACCGTTTGGTCCTGATGAGTCCACTCACCTCTCACAAATAGCTTATGTAAGAAGTGCTCTCTGGCTATTTTGATGTTTACCAGTGTCGTCATTCTGGGATTTGAGTTCCTTCCTGACTTACAGAAGTTTGTATTTTATTTTTGCAAAACAGACCGTTTCCTTAGAGCGTTCCTTTGAGGAGTGCTTTACAGCGTAACGCAGCGTGGTGATCCGACCGGATGTATGTCTCCTGTCAGTTAGCACACTGTATTAATCTGCACAAGTGATAGATCTAACCCAGAATCTCCGGCTACGAGCCCCCAATTTGTTAAGTGGCTTCACTTCAACACTACAGCTAAGTCAATGCCTAGTCTGGGATGCTAAGGGAAACCCTTATTGATATATTTTTAGGTCCAGTTCATGTACTCTGGATGATAACCCTTATATAACACCCCTCTCTTAGAATCCCTCTGACCCCACTGAGCCAAGAAGTAGGTTTGTTTTGCAAATTAAAAGGTTTATTTGAAAAATTAAACAATATATATATATATCACACTTTTATAATAAATGAATATCTGATAGTACACTGAGACATATGATGTGGATCCACAATGGGTAATGTTACAGTGGTACACTTGATTACTTAGGAGTAGTATAGAGGATGAGGTAGCTGAACATGCTTTATGGTTTCAAGGAAATGCAAGGTGGAATAAAATGCAGTACAGCAAATAAACTTGATATGATTTCAACCAACAACAATGTAATCACTTTTTCTCTGGCAATTCACCCCCCCACCCTTATGCAATGTAAGAAATGGAAGGAGATGGAAAGAGGAGCACACAGTTCTCATGAAAGCAATCAAATACAATACGAAATTCAGTTCCCCCCAGCAAGTTTAGAGGAACAGGTAGAAGTTTGAAACACAGGCCCAAAATGCTTTTAAATGTGATGGCAATGGATGGGAAAATGTGCTAACTGATTTTAATTCCCTCTAGAGATTCAGGGTGAGTGAGAGATGCTTGTTGGTATTAGTTCAGGCTCACTTTAGCAATGCTCTATGAGTTATTACCAGGTTGCAAACGGATTTTAACAAAGGAAAGAATGGAGCTGCTATTTTGACAAGTGGAGAAATTGAGCCAAATTGCAAATCGCGAGTGCGTAAATCACGATTGCGGAAAAATTATAGGTTCGTTGGAAAGAAGAATCACAGCTTTAAAATGAAAGTTAAACCACGTTCCTAGCCCAAACGGTTCAAGAGATACGGACGATTTAATAAAGGTAGATTTTCAGATTTAAAGTAACTCAAAATGACAGGTGACAGTTTTTCAGCTTTACAATGACAGATGACAGCTCGCAGCTTTAGATTGACAGATGACAGGATTACTAGGAGGCAGTTCTACTTAGGTTAAAATAGTTTGGATTAGATTATTTTAACTAAGAGATTGGTTTTGCGCACTGAGTACTCACACTATATTTTTGAAATAAGCTGTCAAGGTCTGGTCAGGTTGGTCGGGACTTCCGGTGGGTGGTTCTGAAGTCCCGGATATGTGGGTCAGCTCTGCTCTCTGGGTCTGTCAAGCACTGGTTCTGGTCTCTCTGGATCTCTGGTCTCTCTGGATCTCTGGTTCTGGTCTCTGTCTGGATGGGATGTCGGCTGTCAAAATGCTCCGCAGAAATGGAAAATGAATGTCTCTACCTGTCCCAGCAGTCTCTTTTTATGTGTTTTGAAAATGGGTGTGTGCCTGGGCCTAGCTAAACCTGCCCCTCTCTACTTGTCATTGGCCCAAATCTCCCCTCTCCCATGATTGGGGAAAGGAAATGGATTGTCATCATGATGAGGTCTGTTTATGGGTCAGAGGATCCTCCCCTGGTCAATTTGCCCACAATCTATATTTGATTCAAATACATATTTCCCAGATACACAATTTGTTGAAATTACATGTACACATTATATAGTCCTTATGGTCCATGCTTGTCTGCCTCTGATCTTCCTGGGGGCTTGCATTAAAAAATGACAACATTTTGCGCTTCTTGACTGGTTTACGAATATCGGACATTTACCAAAAATTACACACATGTGCACAAGGAGTATGACATTAATTGATGAAGTGTCAGATTTTTAACATGCAGACATTTGGAGTAAGACCCTATTTTCCGCTAGCAACCCCCCAGCATACATCACAGGGTCCTTACACCTCTTAAAACGTGCACAGAAAAATCACAAGAATAATGATATTACTTATATAATTCTGACAAGTCCGTACTATGAATTATCCATCTTTTTTTAAAATTATGCTCTGGCCCAGATGGGTGTGGTTTAGGTTCCAAAGCACATGGGGGAAGCTTCTGTCTGCCCCCGCCTCCAGCTCGGGTGGCTCCCAGAGGCACTTCTCCTCCCACTTCTCCCAAGAGGAAGCCACTTTACGGCCCCCCCAATATAACATTTGCCTGAGTCCAGGACAAGGCTTTGTTCAACCTCCTGTGGTGCCCCTCCCCTAATCTAATCAGAGAGGTGTCAACTCCTTTTGGTGTGGAAGCAGGATGCAGCTAGGCCTGGGAAGAGTGGCTGAGCAGGTTTCTCCTGTCAGGGGTAGTTGTCAGGCAGAATTCAGCTAAATGTCACTTTAGTTCCCAGTTTAAATCAAACTTACACTTTTTACATATACATTAAATAATTACTTCCTTCAAGTCATTTCAGAATATAGTTTTACATTGTATCCACCTCTTAGCAAGTCTTTCCTTGGCCTGGTTTGGGTTCCTCTGTTCAGTTTTACACAAAAGTCTGGCGGCTTTCTGATAGTGGTGAGTACCGGTATTGCATCCATTTTTGGGATCTGTCTTGAATTACTGCATTTCAATAGAGTGGTCTTTTGCTTAGGACTCTTGCTTAACATTGTTTTGATGGCATCCTTACAGTAGAGTGGTGATATGGAACCCCCCACAAGAAGGTTGTATCTTTGGAGTGGTCTTGTGCCAACTGCGCAGTTCTCCTGGATTCTGGCTTGAATGTGGGTGGCGACAGTTCATCCCCACATGTACCCAGTCTAAGGATTCAACATGGGTCAAAACCCTTGACACCACATTTGGTGCAATTGTCGCCCCCATGGCCGTACCCTCAATCTGTTTATAGAACTGGCCCATAAACTGATTTTTTTTTTGTAAGGGCCATTTCCGTACACCATTATATGAAAGAGATGGAGACTGGATGAGGATCTTCTCTATTCAGTAAAGTCTCTTCTACTACCTGTAACGTTGCTAATTGAGGTATATTGGTGTATAGTGCTTGTATATCCAGGCATATTAGCAAATTCACACTAGGGTCAAAGATATTACCTTCTATTCTGTTAATGGCATCCGTGGTATCCTTTATGTAACTTTTCATGTTAGGAATAAAGGGTCTCAAATAGAAATCCACAAACTTAGAGAGGGGTTCTAAAAGAGAATTCACCCCCGAGACGATAGGTCTACCAGGGGGTTTCTCCAGATTTTTGTGGATTTTGGGGAGAATGTAAAATATAGGTATTCTCCCATTCTCTCTGATTAAGTATTCCCCCTCCTGTTTGCTAATCATGTCTTGTTCAACCGCTTCAGTCACCTTATCTTTAATTTTACTAATAAGGTCATTACTGGGATCTTTATCTACACTTGTCTAGTTTTTGGTAATGATTGGTGTCATAGAGAAGATTTAAACACTCCTCAATATAGTCATTTCTATGCAAAACCACTATTGCACCGCTTTTATCGGCTTGGCGAATAACAATTTTTTCATTAGCACCCACACTTTTTAAAACATGCTGTTCTGTTTTGCTTAGATTAGAATGGTGTGGTATTCCTTGAGATTCTAAGATATTAATTTCTTCCATCACTTTCTTTTCAAAGACTTTAGATTCAGGTGTGTGGGAATTAGAGGGAGCACAAAAAGTGGACGAATGGGAGATGCAATTTGAGAATGATATCTGTATAGCATGGATGCAGGTGTTTAAAATATATTGGGCCTCATTACGACCCTGGCGGTAAGGGGTTTACGCCAGCGTTAGCTGCGCCGACCCCTTACCGCCAATTACGAGGTCCCTTAGCGCCATGGCGCTTTTAACACCTGCTTTTAGCAGGTGTTAAAATCCATGGCGCTAAGGGACCATGGAGTTAATTACGCCACCGTAATTTACGGTGGCGTAATTAACGCCTTCCCCACTCCCATTATGCCCTATGGGGCAAAAATGGGAATGGGGAAGGGTAAATGGGGATTGGGGACTTACCGCCCCGCCGACCTCGGAATGGGGCGGTAAGTCCGCCAACCACCATGGCGTAAACGTAGTTTACGCCATGGTGGTAAAGTCACGGCCTAGGCGGTAACTTACCGCCTGGGTCGTAATGAGGCCCATTGATATGTCTGGTTAGGGGGCTTAGAACACGTCAACATACTTGTCAGGCTGTTGGCGTTTCTTTGTCAAATATCTACGGGAAACCTTGTTAGTACATGCTATGCCTGATTCCAATTGTAACAGCAACAATGAAATATTGGTGCAACTTTTTGGGAATGTATGGGGTCATCTTTCCCCCTCTTTCCTGAATTTGGATGTGTCCATATTCCAACAAAAAAAATCTTTTTATGACAATATTTACTTATATTTGAACAATATCTATGTCGCTCCATCTCTACAACATGGAGTTTTTATTATTTTGTTGTTATTTTGAAGGTATGGCAACACTTGTTTAAAATTGCAGTGTTTGTTTGGTGGTTTCTTCCAACAAATAACACAGTTGCATACGGGTTACTTCCCGTACTACATTACCCAAAAGGAGTCCAATGCCTGGTTCCATGCACCTGCGTTGATGTGGTGACCTCACCACACGACGTGGCGTTTATGTTGGCCCGTGGCATAATGATATCATCATGGCCCCCGCGAAAGTGATCCCGATATTCTGATCTAAATAATAGATCTAACAAGAGGCACACCATGGATCGCGCTAGCTTTTTCTTAGAGACTGACCCAATGAGTATTCGCCATCTATGCATTTACTTATGCCCATGGTTGGAAAACAAGTGATCCTCATGAGAGATCCGCTATTTTATCTTATTTTATAGCCAATGAAATTAAGAGGACAACTCCTTGTTGGGAGTGTCTGGATGGGAAGTGATAACTAATCCAATTGGCTGGACACTGTGGATATATCTGTGGAGATATATAACTTTTCCTCCTCATACTACTACACAAGTAAGTGGATGTTTTTATTTCTTTAGCATTTTCACGTAGAAATGTATAAGCGGACAAACTTTTGAGGATAGCTGTTTCCATAATTATATCTTTCAGAGAACGGACAACTTTTTGGAAACACGAATTAGTCTGAGAAGTTGGAATATATCATGATTTGATGAAGTGACGTTGGGGCCACATGTTTATAATAATATGGTAAGTTCGTTTTCACGAAAGCAAGATATGATAACATATCACACCAGGCCAATGTTAGTCTAATGCCAATATGTGTTGTGTATTAGTCCAGAAGATAGAGGAAAGAAGGCATTAAGTTCTAAAGCAATTGGAACCTTGCCGTTAAATTAACCAATCAAGGTTAGAGAAGCCTCCAGGACTTTGAACCTCCGAGTCAGAGAGGTATGTTATAAACAGCATACTTTTCACCCTTTTGGGGATAAGGGTGTTACAGCTAGTTGAATGAATGGACTATAGTTGTGACATGAGAGAATACTATAGTGCCTCCTTTATATTAACAGGGAACATCGTCTTTTATAAGAAGACGGAAGTTTGAAAATACGGTTTCACCTTGAATAGAATCGACACAACATACTACGCACCCCTGAAGAATGTCCTACATTGTTGTGCTAATGGGACAGAAACTTGTACAAGTTGGGAATCTGTAAAATCAAAATATTAAATAGCCAAAATAAAATCTTAGGCTAAGGGAACTTAGTGTGATTAGGCCACACAGGTTTTACCAAAGATCAATTTAAGATTTGGGGCTTATTCACTTGTGTTGTTTTAATATTGTTTGAATGTTTTATGTGACATGATCATTTTTTGGATGATCCTTTTAGGAATTAACTTTGTATGACTAATAAAATGTGTAATTTTTTAATATAACAGTGCTATTTAATTGCTAGATATGACACTCATGTGTGTTTAGGCACTTTTTAAGAACTGAACTTCTTTTTGCAGATAATAGACAATCTCTATAACAATTATATATACAGAGTACATATGTTGTACAGCAGCTACTCCTCGAAACCCCGTAGCTAAAAGATCTTGTGTCTGCTTTTCCCAGAATTTCACCCTTTTCATCAGGAACACAATGTCCCATTAACAGTAAATGTCTACAAGTGTGCGCTTATAACATGGGCATAAGTGTATAAAGTTTCATACTTCTGGCAGAAATACATTTGGTGTAAACTCACATTTTCTGCCGTTTCCTTACAAATTATATCACACAATCTTGCCGACTCTTGAAATGTGCAGCCAAAAATGTGTTATTTTTGTGTTCTTGACAGTTTTCAGCGGCACGTTATATCTATTTAAACAAAATGTTGTTTGTGAATGTCCAGCCACAGATTGGTGTTTGTCTCCACCTCTTTTTGCCTCCCTTCAGTTCAGGAGCAGTCTCCTCCCTGTTTCCTTGGCAGAGGCTATTTACGACCATTCATAATTAGCATTTCCTTTAGCTGGAGGATGTCCATTGTTTAGTCCTGGGCTCACCATCAATGTGCACCTCCCCGTGAGTTTCAGCTGGGGGGAAGTGTGCTCCTTTTGTGAGGAAAGCTGTTATTCAGCCAGGCTTAAATTTAAATGTTATTTCTGTTGCATTTTTCCTTAGTTTAAAACAAACTTGTGATTTCAAAATATCAGCTAGAATACTTATGATTTTAAACCATAGGATAAAAACACTTACAACATAGGTTAATCTCAGCAACAGGCCACTTAGATTGCAACATGTAATTTCAGGTTATACAGTTTTTAAAGTTTAATTCTGCAGGCTTCTGACTACTGTCATTTAGGCGGCCGAGGGTACTGCACCCAGATTTTGACAGATTCCACAGGCAGGAAATGTTTGCTCTGGATGTTTCTTTGATGCTTTCAGCTTTTCGGGATATTGTAGGTTCACAATGATTTCTTGAACTAAGTGAATTGTAACACCCAGCAAGAATTTTGGATCTTTGAGGGTGTTTTGTACCAACATTCTGCAATTTCAGAAACCAAGAATAAGGATTTAAAACAGGATTTTGGGGTTTCCTCTAGCAAAGCACTGCTTTTCCTTCTGTACTCCATTTTCGCTTGTTGTGGAGCCCAGTGACATGTTTCAGGAGAGAGATCTCTCTTACACCACTTACAAAATGCATGGCAGATTTGGCAGCCATCTTTTTGTGCTTTGCAGAGCGCGATTTTCAGAGGTTTTGGCGTGCAAAAGGGTTTTGCTGCCATTTTCATGTTTCTGGCACCATCAGAACACAGTGTTGCCGCATGGTAGAGCAAAAGTGGGTAAAGACATCCCACAGAGCCCCCCTCACAATTTTAGGTTGACCGCCATCAAAGGGAAGTTGGGAGATTGGGATGTTCTTTCTTTCTTTGGTCCAAGTGGAGAAAGTCGTCTGCTTCTCCCATCAGTGCTGGATTGACATGTTCTCCTCGCTGGTTCTGGATGGGAGTATGGAGCGATACTCCAGGCCCCTTGGATCTTTCCTCCCGGTCCCCGAGTGGTCCTCCTTGGTACTTAGAATCCTTGTTTCACTGCTATTAGACAGAACAGAGCATGGTTATGGAATTTTCCCCACTACTATTCATGTAGTGGGACAGATACATACATTGAATACAATTTACAATGTCCCCCGTCTGTGATTCCTAATGATTTTAAAAGGTTGAACGGTTTTAACATTTGGAATCTTTCTAGGGATCCGGAATGTCCCCCTCTTGGTTCCCGGTTGGTTCCTCTATTTGCCACAGAGTATGCCTGGGATGGAATCTCTTCAGCTGGTTGATGTGGACCCACTTGTCTTCCCCTTCTGCCGAACTGCCCTTGGGGATGCAGATTTTATAGGCGACTGGTGATATTCTGTCTACAATTTCAAAAGAACCCGGCCAACTTGGGAGAAATTTGCACTGTTTGGCTTGGTTCCTTTGGAAATTGTACAAATAGACACGGTCTCCTACTTGGTATACTTTTTTAGTTGTCTTAAATTCATAGTGGGTCTTCATACTGTCTGCAGATCTTTCTAGATTCCGCTGAGCATATGCAAAAGCATGTTGAAGGTGTTTTCTCAGATTTTCAACATACTCATGAGTTCTGGAGGCATTCGTCAAGGTCTGCTCTTGGGTTCTCTAGAGCAGATGCTGGGGAAGCACCATCCTTCGTCCATTCATCAGCTCAAACAGAGGCATTTTTGTTGGCGAAGAAGGGGTAGATCTGATGGCCATCAGGACAAGAGGTAATCGAATGTCCCAACTTGGCCCAGAATCTGCCACAAACCTGTTCAATATGCTCACAATTGTTTTGTTGTATCTCTCAACTCCACCACTAGAGGCTAGCTGGTAGGCAATGTGAAGTTTCCTTTTGACCCCAAGTATCTCCCACATCTTTACCACCATTTCACTAGTGAAGTGGCTACCTCGGTCTGACTCAATCCTTTGGGGTAGTCCAACATGTGAGAAGATGTGATTGATCATCAGGACAGCTGCTGTTTCTGCCTTGCAATTTGGGGCCGGGAGACATTCCACACATTTAGGGAACAAGCATGTCACGGTCAACATGTACTTGTTCCCCCTAAAGGAGCGAATCACGGGCCCAATAAAGTCAACTTGTAAATCTGACCAAGGCAGTGTCATACCCCTCTTTTGGAGGGGAGCACGGTGTGTGAGTGATGTTGGCTGAAATTGTGCACACACAAGACACCCCTTCAAGTATTGGTCGAGGTCCTGCCCCATGTGTGGCCAGTATGCAACATCTCACAAGTTTTTACTGTCATATGAAACCCTTGATGACCGGCTGTGGCCGCATCATGGTCATGACTTAGCATCAGGCTTCGGAAGGAGGTAGGGAACAGCAACTGGTCAGGATTCAGAACATTTTTGGACATTTCATCAACACTCTGAGGTACTCTTTCCCAATGTAATCGGTATCCGTCAGGGGGAATTTCTCAGGGTCCTCAATGTGTTGATAAAACTTACCAATTATTGGATCACCCTTTTGAGCGATAATAAAATCAGCATCTGAGGTCTCCTTACTCCATTTTGTAGTTGAGAGTTTGTTGTGAGCATTTGTCTGGGACCAAGTGATCGCAGTGACCTGGATTTCCCCCAACAGAGACTCGATCTCAAGTAGATTTCCTTGGATGGCTCCAGTTTTGGCCAGCTGATCAGCTAGGTCATTTCCAGTTTTGTCTGGTCCCTCTACTTTAGAATGACCCTTGATCTTTTTCCAGTAGATTGTCATCCCATTTGAGGTGACCAGATCATCAATATTTTGTATTAATTTCCCATGTTTCAATGGTTTGTTATTAGCACATAGCATGCCTCTGGGTTTCTAGTTAACCAGGTGCTCCATGAACCCGTTCTGTACATAATCTGAATCTGTGATTTGTGCAGTTGGTGTTGTACAGCAGTGATGATGGCTTGATGCACAGCCATCAGCTCTGCCACTTGACTACTTCAGGGACCAATTTTGTACCCAGCAGAGGGTACTGGGGCATCATTCACCCATGCATTCCCTTCGCCGGCCACAAGTTCCTTTTCCCCGTTGTTGTCATATGGTAGGATCATCCATCCACATAGACAGTGGGCATTCCCTCACACTTGTTCTTCATAGACTTTGTGGGGAATAAAGGTATGCCTCCATGTTGTCCTTGATTTTAAGACTTTTGTCCTCGAGACAGTTTTCTCTGGCACAATCATGCAAGTCAGCCAGACCTTGAGCGAAGGGATTCTTCTTGTTTTGGCCATATCTGACCTCCACAAGAAAGCCTTGCATTGACAGAATACAGGAAGTAATTTGGGAATTACTCACATTTCCGGCCCAGATTCTATCACTCTGAAGATATTGCAAAAGTTGGTGTGGAGTCTCCACTATGATGTGTTCCCCCTGGATAAACGGGCGGTAATTCTTCAACACCCACACTGTTGCAAGGAGTTCCTTCTCACAATCGTTGAATTTTTCCTCCACAGAGGATAAAGACTTACTCGCATAGGAGATTACTTTATTGACCTTGTCATTCTTTTGATATAAAACTGCAGTCAAGCATGTATTTGAGAACCCTGTCTCCAAGAAGAACTTCTTTTTGACAGACGCATGTGAGAGGCTTCTATTGAGCTGTCTTACTGCCTCGGCTTGTTCTGGACCCGACTCCCACCTAACCCCCCCTTCACAAGATGGATCAGGTGTCTTGTGATCTCTGCGTAATCCTCAATGAACTTTCTGTTGTAATTAGATAGTCCTAGGAGGCTCCTTAGTTTCCACACAGTTGTGGGGTCTTTTATTTTCTGGAGTGCTTTCACTTTCTTTTCCTGGGGACAGAGACCCTGAGGAGTTATCTCATGCCCCAAGAAATTGACACAGGTCTGCACCACTGTGCCTTTTGAAAGGAGAGTTTTGCTCCGGCAGCCCTCAACTGTGTCAGAACATAACGTATCTCTGCTATATGCTCCTCCACAGTTAAGTTTTTGATGAGAACATCGTCTATATAGGACAGGTTACCCCTTTCACCCAAGTCGGGCATGGCCTTGTGTAGAAAGATGTTAAATTCATTGCCGGAGTTGATGTATTCGAAGGGAGTCCAGGTCCAAGTGTACTGCTGCTCCCCCAAAGCTAAAGGCCAGCTTGTATTGGTCCTCTCTACTGACAGGTACAGTCCAGTACCTATTGGTCAGGTCAATTGCAGTGAATACCTGTGACCCCTGGATCTGGGCTAGCGCTTGGTCAATGTAGGGAAGAGGCCATTTGGAAGTATAAACCCATTTGTTGAGCTCCCTTAGGTCAGCACAGAGTCTTCACTGGCCGTTTGGTTTCAAAATCCCCCTCACCGGATTATTGAAGGTGCTGTGGACTGGTCAAATTATCCCACGGGACTCAATGTTCTTAATTATTTCAGTAAGAGACTCCATTGATACGAGAGGCAAGCAATATTGCCTCACAAACACTGGAGTCATGCCAGGGTCCATGGGAATTGTTGTTGTGTGGATGTCGGTGCGACAACAGTTATATGAGTCCAACGCAAAGAGATCTTGAAAATCTAAGAAAACTTGTTTTAATTTTTGCTTTTGCTCCAGAGTCTCGCAGGCATCAGCTAGGT
This sequence comes from Ambystoma mexicanum, assembly GCF_040938575.1. Classification (NCBI taxonomy): domain Eukaryota; kingdom Metazoa; phylum Chordata; class Amphibia; order Caudata; family Ambystomatidae; genus Ambystoma; species Ambystoma mexicanum. The sequence goes on from NC_090922.1 coordinate 1,402,388,293, forward strand.
TTACTCTCTCTTCAACATTCTGCCTGAAGCCTGGAAAGACTTCCTGTTGGGCAATCTCAGCGGCCTCTTCCAGCAGGGTGGAGAAGTCCCTGGTCAAAGTGCTGATTTGGACTGATGGCTTCAGGTTGGGAAGGCAGTCCTCGTGGACTTGAAAGATCACCTCATCCCTCCTGAAGTCACAGGTCACATCTTCCCTACCATAAGGGCAGGAAAAGTACACCAGGAGATTCCCCCCATGCCGGGTGAAGATCCTGTCTGGTGTTGTCTCATCATCACTATCACTGTCAAAACAGTCCTTGGGGATTGGTCCTAACAGTTAATTACCTAAATCTATGGAAAAATGTCAGTCATCAACCGCCATTCCAATAATGGTGCCTGCGGTCAGAGTGATACTCTTTAGGTTGCTGTTATCCACCTCTATTGGAATGGTGCTGTGTTCTATGTTGACTAGTGGTGTTGGGTTTACCTCCAACCCTTGCTGTTTGAAGTGAGCATTGAGATGGTGTTACGCTCATCTGGTATCCACAGGACGCCACCCAGCTGGGTTACTCGCTGGTATGCTTCTCAATTTTGCCCTGATGTGGTCTGCGGGGAAGGTTCTGCCTGAAAATACAGGAGGACTGTGTTCAAGACTGACCAATTGGGGTAAGTATCCTCCCTCCACCCCGTATGATTTCAGTCCCTCTGGCACTCTCTCCTCACCTTGTGGTAGAATTAGGCGTGCTCTCCGTCCTGCCTTCTTTGCAGGGGTGCGTTGTCTTTCATGGGCGAGTGCGGTCCAGTTACTTCACTGGCGCCGGCTTGTTTGATATTGTTCAGGAAGTTCTTATTGCTGTTCTTTAGTTTTGTTGCTATCCTGCATGCCTTTCTTTGTTTAAAATGTCTCTTCTTTCTCCCTTAGGTATGCAGAGCTTCAGCGCAGCAAACTTGCTTGGTTGAGCCCCGCTGGTAAATGATGGCACATTAAGAGCGCAATGATGCGGTAAGTAAGCGCTATGCGCAGCGCTGCAAAGTCTTGCCTTTGCTAACCTGTGTTTTCCTTCTTTGTAGGTTGCGGTGTTCTTCAGCACGAGTGGAATGTCTGTAGTGGTGCCAGCTGAGAGGCGACCAGCCAGGTAAGCCTTTTGAGCAGTTCGTAATTTGTAAATGTCTTTACTGCTTTCTTTAATGTTGCCTCTATCTTCCTCTTTCAGGTCGTTCTGTCCGGGAGGCGTGCAGATTCGAGGAAGCTGTTCTCAGTAGCTGCGAGTGTTTAAAGATGACGACTGCAGGTAAGATGCTGCTGCTAATGATGTTCCTTTTGTCTCCTTGCAGGTTCTGCTTCTCCGAGGTTCTAGGGAATAGCCGGACACAGTGAGTGTCACGTTGCAAGCTGCAAAGTAACGCAAAGGGTGTTGTCTTGCTCGGGTGTGGTTTAAATAGCCCCAACAAAATAGTCCAGGTAAAGTTGTCCCTAGGCTACCACAACCAAAACATTAGACCGCATTGCTTGGTTCCTAGGAACCAAGCTATGTGGATGCCTCCATGTTGGCTGACAATACAATAAAGTAGTTCCTAAGCACATTGTTTTTCATGGTGTGCCAAAATTGTACATTGCCCCTGTATTTGGACCGGGGCATAAAATATTCCCTCCTTTTCCTCCAGGGGGCAAAGATAATGCACATTTTTGTCCAACTGGTGGGTTCATTTCCTTGCTTTGGATACTGAGAGAGAGATGATTTGGGCTGGTTTGGGATCTTGGGAACCTGTAAGAAAAAGGTGACAGCTAGATATGGGGGAAGTTTTGTGCCCCTGGTTCTGATTCTGGGCTGCTCCCCCCTTTTTGGAGGAGGTCACCAGGATGGGTTTGAACCAGGGGGTTTTCGTGCTGGTCATTCTGGGTACTGATGATGGGTGGTTTTAACTCGGTCCCAACATCTACCCAGTCTGGATTTGGATCCTTTGGGTCCCATTTTCTTTGGGAGGAGTTCCCCCATTCCTGAAGGAGAAGATCCTTTTTCCAGAATCCTCTGAGGACCATTCTCCTTCAAACTGGACGATTTGCACCTACTCCACAAAATGGGCCTTTTTAGGCTCTTTATTTCTCCTACCCGCCCTCTGCTCTTTGGGTGGCAGACTTTCTGGGGCAGGAGATTTTGGTTCCGGTTCCTGGGTTTCCAGGGGCTTTTCACAAGTGGGGAAGGAAGCTTCCTCTAAGGCTTTGCCTCCTCCCCTTGTGCCTCCTCCCTGGGAACCAGTGGGTTGTCGGGGTTCTTCCCCCGTCATTGTTCTGGAGCACCAGACCCTGGATTTGAGGAATTCTGAGCTGCCATGCTCATCTGTGGGTTCTGTTGAACCCTCAGCATGCGACCCAGATCCTGTGCCATTTTCTGGACCTGGCGATCTAGTTGGGACACCCGCTCTGGCTGGTACAGGATCCTCAAGTCTACCCTGGGTTGATCCAGAGAAGGGTAACTATCCCTTCTCGCAAAATACCCCTGGTTAGGAATGTTTGGGTACCCCTCGACCCTTGGCCTCCCCTCTCCCGTATTGGGCTGTCTGGGCTCAGGAAAGTAGGGAAAGAAGGATGGGTTGTTTTGGGGGTCAACGTTTGGTGGGTACCGGGGAAAACTGTTTGGTCCAGCATTTGGGGGATTACTGACCTCCTGGGGAAAGTGAGGAGGGAAGTTCCCTGGGTTTCCTGCTGTCTGGTTGGATCCCCCCGCCCCTTGGGCTGGAGGAGTCCACACATAGCCCAAGATGGGTCTATTCCCTTGTGCGTGGGCTGATGTAGTCAGGGGAGTTAGTGATCCCATTTGTGGGGTTACCTCCCTGGCTCCCTGATTGGGATTGGCCTGAGGGCCTTCTGGGTTTGGGATTGTTTGGATTCTGCGCAGGAAGGTACTTAGGTCCTCCCATCTCTAGATCTAAAAATGTGTGGCAAACTTCACCTCCACCACCTTAGCAGCAGCAGGGGTGTTGGTTGTTTTGGGGTTTTTGCTACTATTTTTATTTTCCAATGGCTTCTGTACTTCATAGATATGATTTTCTTGTTCAATGACCCAGTCTAGTGATCTTTTCTTATTAAAGTCCCTCACTAGCTGGGTCATAATATACTTAGGGAGGGCATGAAAGAAGGTGTTCACAAATTCCTTACTGTCAGTGCGCACCCTTCTAGTGGTCTGCACAAAGGCGCGTTTCAATTCCTGAACAAATTCTTGTGGGGCCTGGTCTTCCCCACATTGTAAGTTGTAGGCTGCCTTGCGAGCCTCTTGAGGGTTCCTATGAATGGAAACATTTTTCAGGATGGCCGCCCTGTAGGTGGGCCATCTGGAAAGGTTCTGATCCTCCAGCACCGCAAAGAAGATGGAGTACTCAGGAGAAAATGTCCACTTTACATACTGAATACAGCTTTGGATGTCCTTCAGATGGAAAGTCTCCATCATCAGTTCAAATAATTCAAGGTGCTCCCAAACAGAATAATTTGCATTTTTGTGATAGGGCGTGATGACGCTCCTAGTAGCTTTTATTTGTTTCAGAGGATCCTTGAGTAACGCCCTCTTGTCTTTGTTGGCCTTTTTAGTCCTTGCACCCTGGTCCACTCATCCTCTGACTCAGAGGCACTGCTACCAGAGGTGGCTGTCTGGTCTTCTAGGCTCTCCCGGATTCTGCGAGCTTGGGAATGGCTGGCAGAATGTGGGGGCCTAGTTTCTAGGGAGCTGTGGTGCTCAGAAGAGTCTTCTGACTCTTCCTTGCTCCCAGGATTGGCTGAGTACCCCCCCCCCACTGTCCTAGCTGGGAAAAGGTTATTAGTATGCTCTTAGTGGGCCTAATCTAATGGAATTTCCCACCAAATTTCACTGCCTGATCTCTTGACGAGTTATATTTCTGAGGATCCATTTCTCTGATTCTCCCCTCACTGGAGTCTCCCTGATCAGAGAAGATGGCCCTAGCACTTGGGAACCTGCACATCGATGCCCGCCCATCCATTTCTGGGAGGTGCTGACCTATTAGCCTCATATTCCCCATTGGGTTGAAGTCTACCATCCCGTGGCCCTTGGTTCATGTGAGCCAGTGGACATGGGTGTGGCAGAGGTGGAATTGAATAGATTAAAGTCCCTGGTGCCAGGGTTTCTGGGGTTATGCTCAGGGGTTTCCCTCTCCCATCTGACCTCATCTCTCTCAGCCCCTACTCCCTGATGGCATGCAAGAACCTGGCCCTTTTGTTCTTCTATTAAGGCCTTACTGGTCTCTATTAGTTCTTCCTGCATGGCTATTTGTCTATGGAGCCTGTCATTTTTCTCACAGGAGCCTCATTGTCTCTCTGTGCTTCCTGTCTGATTTAGGAGTATTTGGACGATTTCTGCTGCAGAAGGCTCACCTCCTGAGTTCTGTCCTTACTGGCCCGGTCATTCTTTGCCAGAGCATCTTCCACCCTCCTGGTGTGCTCTAAGAGTTTTTCATAGTCCATTTTGAGTTCACCCAGTCCCTGAAGGGCCAGGTGATTTTCTTCCACCTTGGTTTTTAAATGGCTGACTTCCTGGCCTAAGGCGTCCCTTTCTTGAATTAGAGTACCCCTCTGTACAGCCAGGTCGTCCCTCTGTTTTTTGAATGCTCCAGCTTTCTGGCGCTCTTCATCGAACTCTGTTTGGGTTTCAAGGTTGTTAAGAATTAATTCATTATTTTCTCCTTTTAATTGGTCTATCTGGTCTTATAAGACATGAAGCTGTTCTGCACAGACTGTTAAAAGTTAATTTGTATTTTGTATTTGTATTTTATTTATTTGTAACGTGCACCATCATGCCCAGGGGCATCAGGGCGCAAAACTTGAAGTTAATTACATATGTAGTTACATACAAGTATTTTCAGCAGTAGTTGAAGAGATGAGATATAAGGCAGACATGTAAAATACGCGAGAATCATTACATTAGGATCAAAACATAACATAGATTGTGGACGAAAGGTCATAGTCTTAACAAAGGTCGGCTAGTAGAAAATGCCACAAATTAACAAAGAATCAGAGGCAGGATCATGCGACTGTGAACTGTGGTGCATGGAGCAGTATCAGAGTGTCTCAGTTCTGAGCAGAGAGCCAATTGTTGCGGCAGTTTTTGTTGGCTCTGTTTTAGAGAGTCCAACCTTTCTTGACACTCTTTTTGCAGTTTCCGTTATTTGGTGTCTTGCTCTACCCTCTCTTGCTGCAGGAGATCCAGATCTTCTTTTACTTTTGTCAGGTACTGTCTGGTTTCACTCTCTGATTCTTGGCTATTTTGTAGCCTTTGCTCTGCAGAGTTGTCGTGATATACAAAGTGCCAATTTGCTAATTAGGGCTTTAGATGACAGCATTAGCCGCTGAAAGCCAATATTTCATTCAAAGTATGTGCTAAATGCTGAAAGTAATGTTGACAGTAACCTGTGGTAGCGCCTCCATTATGCACTAGTGAGCTACAAGGAATATGCAGGCCTAGTAGGGGTGGTACGTCACATTATGCATTGTAGATAGACAGGCAGGGTGAAGGCCCCAGTTCTGTAGCTAATAGAGACATTATTGGAGGGTTTGGAGCATTATAGCACCTTCATAGCGCGTAGATCTTTGAAGCGCTATGGGCACTAAGCTATGAGTGCATGCCTTTCAGAGCTTGCTCACATGGGGTTAATTAATCTCGGCTTCTGTTAGAATATTCTGCCTTTCTAACTATAGCCCTGCATGGCTTCGTAAACAAATCCTGTTTCCCTGAGAAGGCCTGGTACGGCTGTGCCCACACGTTGATAAGGACATTCCAGTGCTTTCGCGGAGAGGGCTCCAAGGGAGGGGTAGGAGCGAGCAGGGAGCATCTCAGAGAGAGTTGGGTTTTTCCATGAGCAAGCCTATATTTTGCACAGGGAAAGTTCTGGAACTGTGTGTCATGCTGATTGACGGCATGAGAGCACAAAAGGTGCACTCACCCAGAACTGGGCGGGAGATAGATCAGTGGAATTGGTTCGAGCAAGAGTGAGTGTCCGGAACCTGATGCTCTGTCAGCACCCTGCAGCGCTGTCATCTGAGCGGGGCTGGCAACAGCTAGCTTATGAGGGCCAGGGTCTCCCAGCACTGATTGAAGGGGCGTAAAACTGTGTTTCTCTGTATTCTCTAAGTTCTATGTTTCTCCATATTTTGTGTATGCTCTAATGAGCTTTGTAATCTTCGCTAATACTTGAATTTCAAAGTGTTGCTAAATTCACTGTTTATGCTTTTTTGTCTAATAAATGCTAAACATTTTGAAGGTGTCATTTTTCACTAGCATGAATTCACTGCTCAGCACGATAGAACCTGTATTTTGGGCTGAATTGGGTAATTTTTGCTCTCAAGGGCTGGTCCCGAGAAAGATTTTCCCCTTTTCAAGACAAGAGTCCAAATCAGTTTGGGTCTTCTCTAGGGATTGCCTTTTTGCCATGTCTAGGTTTTCGGCATATTTTTCCTGTATTTCTCCAATGTGGAGGTACAGGTACACCGCTATTTGGGCAATTTTACATTGCTGTTCTTTTACCCTTGGGGCCATATACAGTTCACTAAGTGCCTGATGTAATGGACCCTGGTCTTGCCATATATGTAATTCTGTGGTGGTGGCTTGTTGTTTGATTACCTGCAGCCAAACATTCTCATACTGCTCAACCCATTCACCCCTGACAAACAATTTGTGCAGTAGGTGTTCTTTTGCCATATTAATTTCCACTGTGGTTGCCATTCTGGAAATATTAATTTCCTTCTGACTTATCTCAGGGTTACTTTTACCTTTGCACAACGGGCCAAACTCCTTTGAGTGTTTCTTTTGAAGGGTGTTTTTACAGTGTAGCACAGTGTGTTAGTCCAACAAGGTGTATGTACCACGTTAGTTATCACGCTTTGTTAGACTGTCACAAGTGGTATGTCCAATTCAGCATCTCGTGACGAGCCCCCAATCTGTAAGTGATTTCAATCCAGCACACCGAAGTCAATGCCTAGCCTGTAATGCACAACTGAAATCCTTATTTATTTGTGTCTAAAAGTTATTTTATTCTGAACGAGGTACCACTCATATCACGCCCCTCTCCTGGAACCACCCCCACCCTCCGGTCACACTGAACCAGGAATCAGGCTGGTTTGCAAAGTTAAAATATGTATTTATGAATTCACAATTTAATCACACTATGTTTTAAGGGGTATACAATAATCACCAATGGGGTGATGTAACACAAGGAGTAATAATAAGCAAAACAATTCAGCACAGAAATAATACTTTTGTGTATGTGTTCAGATCAAATAGCAGTGTGGTTACTAGTTCCCCCTGCACACCCCTCAACGCCCCAACAGGCAATGTAAAGAGATAGGAGGAGAGAGAGCAGGTATTCAGGAATGGCAGAATTCAAACAAAATATCAATCCAACTTTCCCCCCAGCAACACTAGAGAAAAACAGAATGGATTGGCAAGCGGTCAGGATGGTTTTAAAGTTATCTTGCGATGGATTGGGTACAAACACTAAATATGGTTTCAATTGCTGAAATGGTTTAAATTCTTATGGGAGCTGCTTTGGATAGTTGCACACAAACACTAGCAATGATTTGATACTAAGAAGCAATGTGAAATCTTAAAATTAAGGTCAGAAGCAATCAAAAGCTGTTTTACACATGTCAGAATTTCCCTAAAACGAAATTAGTGGCAAACTTTTCAGTGCGCGGTAATCGTGATCACGGGAGAGCCGTATGGATTTGGGTATGCAGGTTTGCATGCACATTAAAGCTGTGAATGCTAGCTACAAGCAGAAGATGAAATCCTGTTTATAGCTCAAAAACTGAAGAAGTAATGGATGTTTTAGTGGAGGTCGTTTTTTTCGAGATAGATGCAAGAATGGGAAAACGGGAATGCGCTTTTAAAAGGACAAAAGGGATTTCTTAAACTAGAGGATGACTATGAATACATGGATACCCCACAAGAACACAGCCACTTGATCAGGGCGACTGCATGCAGTGGTCCCACTTTCTTCAGATGAAGAATATCAGCACAAAGATAGTTTTAACAATACTAGCACAGGAGGAAGATAGGAGGGACAGGATAGAGAGTTCATGCAATTCAAAAGTACTCCTAACAATGCAGGTTCTGAATACAAGATAGGATGGACTTAAGATAGGGATTGGACTAAGCAAGGTGCATATGCTAGTGACAAAGTTCTATCTATAGATATTTTTCAAATGGAATCGTCAGGATTCTGTTCAGGGATTTCTGGTCTGGGAACGGAATCTGGTTCTGGGATAGACAGCTGGGCACATCGGATTGGACTGGGTCTGTTCACAGCACGGAACAGGACTGGATCTGATCTGCAATGGCTCTGGTCACAGCACGGCACAGGACTGGATTGGATCTTTTCGTTCTGATGATAATTAGTTCAGCAGGCAAGCAGTACAGCACAGCCTGGCTGTCTTTGATGTTCCCCTTAAGTTTCTGGGGTTGGTTCTGGTTCTGGAAATGTAAATCCTAGCTGAAAATGGTTCAGCTCCGCAATGGGCCTTTCTGCTTTGTCAAGTTTCTGGAGTATGGAGCAAGTAAGATTGATAGTTCTACAGCAGGGTGCTCTGCCAGAATCAGAATAGTGGGTGAATCTGTCTTTTTGTGCGCTCTGCTGTCTCTATTTATGCTTTTGATAAAGGGGTTTGTTTGCGCCTGCCTTCACATCTTTAAACATGGGTTTGTTTGCTGGTTTATCCTAAACTCGGCCCTTTGACAGGGATTGGTCAGGGTCTCCACTCTTCCTTGATAGGAGGAGAAAAACAGGGTGCCACCTTTATGGTGTTGGTTTATGAGGCTTAGAGTCCACCCCTTGAACCTTGAACACAAAATCGACTTTTGGTACAATACATATTTCCACATGTGTAACCTCTATAACAATCATATATACAGATTACATATTTTGTACATGAGCTACTCCTCAAAACCCCTTAGCTGTAAGATCTTGTGTCTGCTTTTCCCAGAATTTCACCCTTTTCATCAGGAACACAATGTCCCATTTATCAGCAAATGTCTACAAGTGTGCGTGTATAACGTGGGCATAAGTGTATAAAGTTTCATACTTCTAGCAGAAATACATTTGGTGTAAAATCACATTTTCTGCCGTTTCCCTACAAATTATGTCACACGATCTTGCCGCCTCTTGAAATGTGCAGCCAAAAATTAGATTTACCAATCTGTTGTTTTTGTTTGCTTGACAATTTTCAGTGGGTTCTTATATGTATTTAAAAAAAATGTTGTTTGTGAACATCCAGCCACAGATGGGTGTTTGTCTCTGCCTCTTTTTACCTTGCTTCAGTTCAGGAGCAGTCTCCTCCTTGTTTCCTTGGCAGAGGCCATTTACGACCCTTCACACTTAGCATTTCCTTTAGCTGGAGGATGTCCATTGTTTAGTCCTGGGCTCACCAGCAATTCACACCTCTCTGTGAGTTTCAGCTGAGGGGGAAGTGTCCTCCTTTTGTCTGGAAAGCTGTTATTCCAGTTTGGGTGGTTTTAGCCAGGCTTAAATTTAAATGTTATTTCTGTTGCATTTTTCCTTAATTTAAAACAAACTTGTGATTTCAAAATATCAGCTAGAATACTTATTCAAGATTTTAAACCATGGGATAAAAACAGTTACAACATAGGTTACTCTCAGAAACAGGCCACTTAGATTGCAACATTTAATTTCAGTTTATACAGGTTTTAAAGTTTAATCCTGTAGGCTTCTGACAGCTGTCATTCAGGCGGCCGAGGGTACTGCGCCCAGATTTTTACAGATTCCGCAGGCAGGCAACTTTTGCTGTGGATGTTTCTTTGATGCTTTCAGCGTTTCAGGATATTGTAAGTTCACAATGATTTCTTGAACTAAGTGAATTGTAGCACCCTGCAAGAATTTTGGATCTTTGAGGGTGTTTTGTACCGACATTCTGCAGTTTCAGCAACCAGGAATAAGGATTTAAAACAAGATTTTGGAGTTTCCTCTAGCAAAGCACTGCGTTTCCTTCTGTACTCCATTTTCACTTGTTGTGGAGCCCAGTGAAATGTTTCAGGAGTGAGATCTCTGTTACACCACTGACAACATGCATGGCAGATTGGGCAGCCATCTTTTTGTGCTTTGCAGAGTGCGATTTTCAGAGGTGTTGGCACGCACAAGGGTTTTGCAGCCATTTTGATGTTTCTGGCACCATCAGAACACAGTGATGCCACATGATAGAGCAAAAGTGGGTCAAGACATCCCACAAGAGTACATGGGTCTAAGCGTTTATTGTGGTGTGAGCATAGGAAAATGTGTGTGGTTTAGCCCCACCCATTTAAATGAGGTAGGTCTACCATCATACATTTACTTGAAATGTTTTTTTTAAAACAGACAAGCCCACTCCCACCATGCACATGGTCGAATTCCTCACAATATCTGTTGTAAGAGAGTGTATCATAGAACCCTGTATTGTCGGAGTGCATTTCGTAGGGGCATGTGTCTTATGAGCACGTTTGTGTGTAGTAGGATCGTGTGCTGTAGTTACACGTGTTATAGGAGCACATTTAGTAGGGGTGGGTGTTTTAAAAGTGTTTGTTATAAGAATGTGTGTATCATAAGGTGTGTCATAAGAGTGTCTGTGTGTGATTGGAGCATGTGTCGTTGGAGCATGTGGTGTACATCCACATGTTGTAGGTGTAGGTGTAATATGTGTATCAGGAGCGTGTGCCCTAAGAGTGTAAGTCATAGCAGTTCATGTCATATCTGCGTGTGTTATAGGAGTATGTTTTGTATGATTGTGTATTGTCGGACGGTTTGTCATAGAGCGCATGTCATAGGAGCACATGCTGTAGGCACAAATGAAGAGTACATGGTATATAAGTGGATAGCAGAAGAGTGTATGCTCTAAAAGGCTACATAGTAACAGTTTGTGTTATGAGTGTTTATATACAACATTTTAAACTCACACATGTACGTGTAGGGTTTTAATATAAAATGTACCTCCATTCTGTTCATGCATTGAATGCCTCCGATACGTATGAAAGCGTACCTTAGCGTGAACTTTAACTTTAATATGAATTTTCAATAGCTATGAGAGGTGAATATGACTTATCCAATTCATAACTGTATGTAATGTATAGCTTCTGAAAATGTACATCAATGTAAGCCCTGACTTTACTGTCAGTTTTCAAAAGATGTAAATTACATAATCTACAAACTGTGAAAATCATACGACCCTAGGTACTGTTCATATGAAAAATGTGCATTCATTGCATCCTCTAAAAACTAACATCAAAATCAGCACTGACTTTAATGTGTAGTTAGGAGCATATATAGTAGTTGCATATGTCAAAGGTCCATGTGTTTTTGGAGCAAGTGTTGTAGGAGTGTGGGTCATAAGAGTGTGTTCTGAAAGTGTGTGTGTCCTATGAACGTGTGTCGTAAGAGTCTGAGTAGTTGCAGCATCTGTAATAGGAGCACATGTTGGATGTTCATGTTATGTGTAGTTGGCGCTTGTGTAGTAGGTGTGCCTATCGTAGGAGTATGTGTCATAGGTGTACATGTCCTAACAGTGAATGTGGAAGCACATGTATAATTGCTTTTATTACATGCTTAATACCGAAGAAATTGCTAAGCGCTGGCCCGGAATTCGAACGTGTGTTGCTCTGCGTCGTCTTGCTTCCAAGACGAGCGTGCTGAGATATACTACCTGTCATAATTAAGTGAGGGTGGAAGTTCTATGCCCAGGTGACTGCCCCCTGTTTGTGTTGTCTTCATTTTATTACAGAAAAGTGTATCTGGAGTCTAAGTCAGAACAGAACCACATTAACCACACTTTCTATTTTAGATACGAGTAAAACTTGTAGGTGGCCAATGGAGCCTTTGAACCTACAATTCTTATGCATGGGAGTCCATTCTAACTTGTTTTCTTAAATCCTTGATCTCTAGCAGTGTTCTGGGTGGGGAATGGTTTGTGCCTTCTACAGGCCCAGAGGTTGTTCGTGACCAAATTTACCTGCTTCCCTCAACCCGTTGGAGCGAAATGGCTCCAGTGTGTCTTGGGCCACACCCCAATGATGTTAGCATTTCTCGGACAGCCTGACTGCAAAGGTACAATCAGGTGGCGCATTCAAGAGAAGGAATTGTGCCGCAGCCCTGCGTGATGTGGCATTGACCAGGAGATCACAACCGTTGAACGTAGGGTGGAGGATTTGACATCCGTGTCTTCCGCGCGTCCAGAAGGACTGTGTAAGCTAATGAGGACACAACATTCGCAGTCATACGGGTCAATTCACTTGACTAGCACTACTACGTTTGGAGTCGATTCTCAGCCAAAGAGGCAGAAGTCCTCTTCATTCAGCAAACAGTTTAACACAAATGTACTGACCACTTTCCTGTGAGATTTCACTAAAGGCTTTAATATACAATGTACTGTGACTACGTCCATCGTGAAAAGGTCACGTCATATCTCAGAGCTACCTTGATCACCCAACAAAAAAATCAGTGCCCCCAAGCAGCCACCAGTTGGTCAATCCTTCCTGTGACTGTGAATCGTGGCAGGAACTAGGCGACGGTCTTCAGACAATAGGACTGTTGATCCTGTGCCACAATGTTGAGCCTCCCAGCCTCATAACTCAGTGAAAAATGGAGCTCCAGTAATGGCCGCCATCAGCAAACAATATGCTGCGAAAGAGAAGAATTCAATGTTCCTTCCTCTTCTTATGATCTGACGACCCCCCTCGGCCCCCACCTGCTGCTCGAGAGACCAGTGTCCGGAAGGGGTCTTTAAAACGTTATAAGAACGAGAAGAAGCCATTTGGACTACTCCTGCTGATAATACTGTTTTAACAGCTACAGAAAATACATCTCAGAACTTGTTTTTTCTGCAATAACTCATTTCCGAACCATGGCATTGCTTTATATTTCATGGTAAATCAGAGACCCGGTGTGTTGTGGATTACTGCCTTCATTTCTGCTCCAGCACTAATGGCCCACAGGGGTGCAGGAGGCCTAACCAGAGTCCCCTAAATCTGGCGCCAGGGAGGCGCTCGTACCTTGCTGTTCCGCACTTGATAACTAGCCCCTTCCAGCGTCGCTTTTATGGCAGTAATCTTCCTAGGCTGGCTGCAGATTGCTTGCCTTGTTTCCTTGCTGTTTTTCCTCTGGCCGGTGGAGCCTTTGGCCACAGTGGACGATCCATCACTGTGTGTTTGATGTCAGCTCTCGAGTCCCTCCGGTCTGTTTACTCTGGTCTCGGAAAGTCGCCAGGCATAGCAGCTGCTCTTGGGCCTTTAGCTCGCGCTCATGTTGGGACAAAGAGACGCGCAGCCCAATGACGTGGATATCCGATGCCCCAGCGGACCATCAGCATCTGCCCATGTGATCAATACTCAGGCACGCGCAGCTCAATTAGCATCACAGTGTGGCTAGATTACGACAGTTGGTGGATACAGCCATCATGGAGAGAAAAAAAAAACGTTACTTTCTATTGCGATACATTTCCAGGGACAGAATTATTCAACATGCCCAATTTGGATATTTTTCAAAAGATGTTCATATTCTTCAAATAACCTGGGACGGACTGGCCCATAAAATGGTCTCGGGCACCAATGAAAAAGTGGCCCACAGTTTCAAATGGCTAATCATTCCTTTTGTGACACTGTTTGAATAGTACCCAAGGGGGAGTTTTTAAATAAAATGTGAGGTAAATTGTAGCATTTTAAAGAATATGCATTCAGCAATGCTGGTCAAAATTACTAACTGCATAGTGAAGTAGCTCAACAAGTGGTCCACTTTGACCCAATAAACTGGCCCACAGTAGCATGTCGTGTATTCGGTCCGGCCAAGGGACTAGTGTCCTGTAGGCCAGCCCGAGTCTGCAAATTACTAAATACTATTTTATTATAATTTATAATCACTGTCATTGCAGCAGGAACCACACTTTAGACAATCCTTGGCATTTTTGGAATTATGATACCCATATATTGTGTTTGTGAAAGAGGCTGCTCTTAACTCCTATGCCATCACTTTGCCCCTCTTGTGACCTGACTCACTAGACGCTGACCGACCCCCTCATCCCCGCCACCCGGTACAGTTGTACCCTTCCTCTGAGTCCCTCGGTATCCTACCCCCCACTGTTTATCTGTTCTGTTGTTATCTCGGAAAATCGTTCCATAATGTATGTGTGTTGTTGTATACCCCTGTAAAGTGCTCTGTTATGCATCTGTGCTGTTGTATAACCCCGCAAAGCACTCTGTTATGTATCTGTGCTGTTGTATACCTCTGTAAAGTGCTCCGTAATGCCTCTGTGCTGTTGTATACCCCTGTAAAGCACTCCATTATGAATCTCTGCTGTAGTATACCGCTGTAAAGAGCTCTGTTATGCATCTGTGCTGTTGTATACCCCTGTAAAGCGCTCTGTTATGTATCTGTGCTGTTGTATACCTCTGTATAGAGCTCCATTATGCATCTTTGCTGTTGTATACCTCTGTAAAGCGCCCTGTTATGCCTCTGTGCTTTTGTATACCCCTGTAAAGCGTTCTGTTATTTATCTGTGCTGTTGTATACCTCTGTAAAGTGTTCCGTTATGCATCTTTGCTGTTGTATACCCGTGTAAAGCGCTCTGTTATGTATCTGTGCTGTTGTATACCTCTGTAAAGCGCTCCGTTATGCATCTTTGCTGTTGTATACCTCTGTAAAGTGCTCTGTTATGCATCTTTGCTGTTGTATTCCTCTGTAAAGTGCTCTGTTATGCATCTTTGCTGTTGTATACCTCTGTAAAGCGCTCTGTTATGCACCTGTGCTGTTGTATACCTTTGTAAAGCGCTCCGTTATGCATCTTTGCTGTTGTACACCCCTGTAAAGCTCTCTGTTATGTATCTATAATGATGTATATCTCTATAAAGCGCTCTGTTGCTACTCGAAGCCTGGTCTATGCTCAATAAATACAATAATAATAATAATAATAATAATAATAATAATAATAATAGTAATAATAATAAAGAATAATAATAATAATACTCTGCACTTTTTAGCTGAAATGCAGACAGTTCCATAGGCAATCATACAAATTAAGAAAGGGTGTAGGAGTCCCTCTACTGAGAACGAACATGGTTCAAATAGCTTGTTCTATGGAATGCTTTCACTCAGGAGGGTGTACAGTCACGCTCTAGCTCACCATATGCAATCATGTATCTATAGAGAAGAATTGCACTCTGATTTAAAACTTAATACACCATCTGAGAATGTGGATTGGTCCCAATGATCTAGCTAGAACTGCAGCAGGCCCAATCATTCATGGTGCTTGCAATGCCCTCCCCATACCCATACTAGAATCTCCATATTATGTATGTGGAAGGGGTGGAATGTGCCTCATTGAATTGAAGGCGGCAGTAGCTTCCATCTAATGTGATGGAGCATGGGATGAAGAAAGTGTGGCTCAATGATGGTTAGCAATACATTCCACTGGCTGGGAATGAGCATGGGATGCAGAGACATGGCTCATTGATGAGCAGCAATAGCTTCCATCCCCTGGTAAGAAGAACAAGATGCAGACAGCATGGCTAATTGATTGACAGTAATAGATTCTATCTGCTGGGAAGGAGCATGGGATGCAGAGACATGACTCATTGATGGGAAGCAATAGCTTCCATCTCCTAGTAGGGAGAATGAGATGCAGAGAGCATGGCTCATTGATGGGCAGTAACAGATTCCATCTGCTGGGAAGGAGCATGGATTGCAGAGACATGGCTCATTGATGGGCAGTAATAGATTCCATCTGCTGGGAAGGAGCATAGGATGCAGAGACATGGCTCATTGATGGGCAGCAATAGCTTCCATCTCCTGGTAAGGAGAATGAGATGCAGAGAGCATGGCACATTGATGGGCAGCAATAAATTCCACTGGCTGGGAAGGAGCATGGGATGCAGAGACATGACTCATTGATTGGCGGCAATAGCTTCCATCTCCTAGTAAGGAGAATGAGATGCAGAGAGCATGGCTCATTGATGGGCAGTAATAGATCCATCTACTGCGAAGGAGCATGGGATGCAGAGAGGGAGGCAATTGATGAACAGCAATAGCTTCCATCTACTGGGAAGGAGCGTGGATGAAGAAAGTGTGGTTCATTGATGGGCAGCAATACATTCCACTGGCTGGGAAGGAGCATGGGATGCAGAGACATGGCTCATAGATGAGCAGTATTAGCTTCTATCTTCTGGTAAGAAGAACGAGATGCAGAGAGCATGGCTCATTGATTGACAGTAAGAGATTATATCTTCTCGGAAGGAGCATGGGATGCAGAGACATGACACATTGATGGGCAGCAATAGCTTCCATCTGCTAGTAAGGAGAATGAGATGCAGAGAGCATGGCTCATTGATGGGCAGTAATAGATTCCATCTGCTGGGAAGGAGCATGGATTTGTATTTGTATTTGTATTTGTTTTATTTGTAACGCGCACCTTCAGGCCCGGAGGCATCAGGGCGCAACTTTGGACATAGTTACATAAGCATACAATTACATATATTCAACACATTTCCAGTACAAAGTATTCGAGGCATACAGCAATATACATATTTACAGGCCGTAGATTAGGGCAGGCATTTCCCAGGGTTGGTCTAGACATCATGTTGGTTGAAGAGCCAAGATTTGGTTTTAGATTTGAAGGCGCTGAAGCATTCTTCAGATCGGATTGTGAGGGGGAGGGCATTCCATAACTTGGAGGCTAGGACGGGGAAGCTAGATCCACCAGCCTTTTGAAGTTTGAACCTAGGAATGGTTAGGCAGTGGGTCTGAGCCGTTCTTTGCAGGCGGGAAGGTGCGTGTCGGGATAGCCGGCTGCAAAGGTATGGTGGGGCTTGGTTAGCTAGGCATTTGTGGGTGAGGCCTAAGACTTTCGGTGAGATTCTCTGTTTGACCGATAGCCAGTGTAGGTGGGATCTGGAATCCGAGATGTGATGGTTTTGTGGGATGTTTAGGGCTGCTCTGATAGCGTTATTTTGAGTAATTTGCAGTTTGTTCAAGTTCTCTTGGCTCGTTCCGAGGTAGAGGGTGCTCCCATAGTCAGTTTTAGCCATGATGAGAGTTCTGGCCAAGGTGACCGTGTTGGGGGTAGTCAGAAATGGCCTGCAAGCTGTAATTAGTTTGCAGGTGTAGGCTGAGGAGGATCTGCCTGCATTTGTTTGTCAGGATAGTGATAGAGTGGCGTCAAGATAAACGCCTAGGGTTTTGGTGTCTTTTGAGACTTAGATGGTGTTGCCATCGATGATAAATGATCAGTAGGATGACTCAAGTTTACTAAGACGTTGCGTAGTGCACAGGAAGAGAAGCTCAGTCTTGTCATCGTTGAGGCATAACTGGTGTTGAGCCATCCAGGCTTGGATGACCAGGTAGACCTCATTCAGGGCCCTGGTGTCATCCGCGTAATCACCAGTGATGGGAATGAGTATCTGCGTGTCGTCAGCGTAGTTCGTATAAGAGACACCCAGATAGTCAAGTACATCAAAGAGTGGTTTTGTGAAAACACTATAGAGCGTTGGCGACACACAGGAGCCCTGGGGGA
The DNA here is from genome assembly GCF_040938575.1 of Ambystoma mexicanum. Classification (NCBI taxonomy): domain Eukaryota; kingdom Metazoa; phylum Chordata; class Amphibia; order Caudata; family Ambystomatidae; genus Ambystoma; species Ambystoma mexicanum. The sequence continues at coordinate 1,402,405,811 of NC_090922.1, forward strand.
CGCCGCAGTGAATCGGGGAAGGATCTGCAGCTGCAGATTGACAGAAGACCCGCATGGATCTATTACTCAAGAATGATTTAATCCAGGCCGTAGCTGATGGTGAGAAATGGGCGGCCGACTGAAGATGCTTGCATGGGATTTGGTGATTGACCAGATCGAAGGCCGCAGAGAGGTCAAGTAGAAGTAACAAGGCAAGTTTGCCATTGTCCTTTAACACTTCGATCTGGGTTTTTAAATCTAGTAGAGCTGTCTCTGTTCCGTGTCTGGGGCAGAAGCCAGATTGTCTAAGGCCAAGAAGATTATTGGCTTCCAAGTGCTGAAGATTTTCAGGTATGCTGCGCGGTCTTGAATTTTTAACAGGAACGGGACAGTGGTGATGGGTCAGTAGTTGGTCTGTATGCTAGGGTCGAGGGAAGGTTTTTTGAGTAGGGGTATCACCCAGGCATCCTTAAGGTTGTCGGGGACGGTTCCCGTTTTAAAGGATGCGTTGAGGAAGGATGTGATAAAAGGGGCCAGATTGTCTGCGGAATCCTTAATAATTGGGGCAGGGCAGGGGTCGCCCTGGCAGTTAGATGGTTTAATCCTCAGGATTTTCTACCTCCGCAATAGTGAGCGGTGAGAAAGCAAATTGTTTGCAGTTTGGGACGTCAGGGGAGAGGGCCCCTACGGAGGTAGGAGGGTGATTGTCCAGTTCCAAGCTGATTTGTTTGGCTAGGATTTTATATTGAAGCATGGTAATTTTATTCAGTAACGCTGTCTGAATATTGGTGCACCAATTGCTGTCTTTAATACAAGAGTCAGAGGGGGTAACCGGGTTTCGAGTTCTTTTAGAATCTTAAATAGTTCCTTAGAGTTGGAATCAGCATACATAATGCGTTTGTTAAGGGATTCTTTTTTCGCCTCTATAATGGCTGTTTTGTAAGTGAGCGAGGCCAAGAAGAAGCCGTCTTTATGTGCGTCTGAAGGGTGGCTTTTCCATTGGTTTTCGGTGCAGCGTTTGGTTTTACGGAGTGCTCTTAGCTGTGGGGTGAACCAGGAGTTCAAGTGTGCACGTGGTTTGGCCTTCCTCAGTTTGATGGGGGCCAAAGAGTCTACAGCTGTCAGCATGGTGCAGTTGTAGATGTCAGCTAGGGCAGTCGGGTCGTTACAGGAGTCAGTGGCTGCTTTAAGTGTGGGGAGTAGTAGAGGGAGGAGTTTCTCTTTAGTTATGTCCTTGTTGTTTCTGGTCAGGAGCGCAGGTGCTATAGCGGTCGGGATGCGGAGGGTGGCTTCAATATTGAAGGTGATAATGTGGTGATCTGACCAGAGGCAGGGGGTAACGCCCAGGACATTGATAATGCAGTTAGAACTGGCTAGCCAATCAAGGGTTCTGCCTTTGGAATGCGTGGGCTCTTGGATGTGCAGGGTGAAGCCAGAGTTGGAAAGGGAGTTTTCAAGGTCAAGTGCTGTAGGATCTTTAGGGTCACCGAGTCCCAGGTTGAGGTCGCCAAGGATGATGATTTGTGAGTTAATTTTGGCGTTATCAAGGAGGAGGGTGGATATGTCGCCGACAAAGGAGGGTGCAGGGCCTGGGGGCCGGTAGATTAAATGGAGGGTGGCTGTTTGGTTGGGTGTTAGTGTGAGTTTGACTGATAATAGTTCAGCTGACTCGAGTTTGGTAGTGGTCATTACTCTTAGGTCCAAAGTGGTTTTATGGATAATGGCAAGGCCACCACCTCTAGAGTGGGGGGTAGAAGTGTGGTCGCATCGCATTATGCTAAAGCCAAGTGGTATGGCAAGGGACAGTGAGGGGCCAGAAGCGGCATGTAGCCACGTTTCAGCTATGAAGTCAAGATCTGACATTGTTTTAAGGTCTGCTATGTCTAAGGCGTGGACAGGGAGGGATCTAGCGTTGATAAGGGCGCCTTTGATGACAGGCAATTGCATCTCTGAGGAGGGGGGTTTGCTGATGTTTGTATTTGTATTTATTTTATTTATAAAGCACAGCCAGGCCCAGGGGCATACGGGCGCATAAGTTAGGTCTGGTTACAGTTGCAATAGAAAGCAGTCAATAAGGGTTACGTTATATTGCAGTTACAGGTGGGTACAAACTCATTAGTCATAGTCATGCAAATGCAAATATACATAGTCTAGTATAAGTGCATTAGCTACAAAAGTGTGCCAGTGATAGTCGATCATGCTGGGATCAGGCGGTTAGGGTGTCATAGAGTCCAAGTTGTGAAGCCAACACTTCGTGTTATGTTTAAATAGGTTAAATGAAGGTTCTGCTCGCAAAAGCGCAGGTATTGTGTTCCATAATTTAGAGGCTTGTACAGGGAAGCTAGCACCACCCGAGTTATGAAGTTTAAATCTCGGTATGGACATAGTGTTAGCTTGTGCTGCTCTAAGTGGTCTTGAAGAAGTGTGAGGTGTAAGTTGGTTGGTGAGGCTGGTGCAAGGTTGGCCCTGGCTTTATGTGTAAGGGCCAGAGTTTTAAGGGAAATTCTGTGCTTGACAGGAAGCCAACGTAGTTTGCGTCTGGTCTCCGAGATGTGCATCTTTTTGGGGATGTTGAGGGCAGCTCTGATGGCATTATTTTGAATTACTTGCAGTTTGTTGATATTTTTGTAGCTAGTGCCTAAGTAAAGGGCATTACAATAGTCTATCTTGGATAGGACTAATGCTCTAGCAAGAGTAATGCAATTGGGTGAGGAGATGAACGGCTTACATGCAGTGATCAGCTTACAGGTGTAAGCAGCTGATGATGCTACTGCATTAGTTTGTTTGGAGAAGGATAAGGTGGCATCGATGTAATTTGACACGGGAATGAGATTGCCATCTATGGTGAAGGATTTAAATGCGGGGTTGAGATTTTTGAGTTTGGCGTGAGTGCCAAGGATGATCAACTCGGTTTGTTCGTCATTGAGACAGAGTCCATGATGTGCCATCCATGCTTGAATTACTGAGTAGATTTCATTAAGGGTTTTGCTGTCTGTTTCATAGTTCCCCGAGATAGGAATGAGTATCTGGGTGTCGTCCGCGTAATTGGTATACGTGACACCCAGATAGTCAAGGATATCAAAGAGGGGCTTAGTGAATATATTATAGAGTGTCGGGGACACGCAGGAGCCTTGCGGGACTCCACAGGGTACTGGTGAAGGTTCAGCAGAATCAGTGGGAGAGAAGACCCTCATGGTTCTGTTCGCCAAGAAGGAACTGATCCAGGCCGTGGCTGCGTCTGAGAAGTGTGCTGCAGTTTTCAAGTGGTGACAGAGTGTTTGATGGTTGACCAGGTCAAAAGCTGCTGACAGGTCAAGCAATAAGAGGAGTGCAAGTTTACCATTGTCTTTCAGGATTTGGATCTGGGTAGTGAGATCTATTAATGCAGTTTCCGTACCATGTCTAGGTCGGAAACCTGACTGCCTAAGTCCTAGGAGATTGTTTGATTCTAAGTAGGCCTGTATTTGTAAATAGGCTGCTCTGTCCAGTATTTTTAGTAAGAAAGGTACAGTTGTTATCGGTCTATAGTTAGACGGGTTGGCTGGATCAAGAGTAGGTTTTTTAAGGAGTGGGATGACCCACGCATCTTTTAGGTTATCAGGCACTACTCCAGTTTTGAAGGAGGCATTGATGAGGTTAGTTATGAATGGTGCCAGGTCGTGCGCAGCAGCTTTGATGATCGGGGCAGGGCAGGCATCACCTTGGCAATTTGAAGGTTTAAGTTTCCTGATGATGTTTTCTACTTCCCAGATTGGGGGAGAAGCTGAAAGGTTTACAAGTTGACTTAAAGGTAGGTGATTTGTTGGGTAATTGTTTGTAGTCCGGGTCAGCAAGTAGCAGGGATTTTTTTGCGTTGATTTTAGATTGTAGGCGATCTATTTTATCTAATAAGGCCTTCTGAATATTACTACACCATAGTGCATCTGTAACATATTTGTCTATGGGGGCGATGGGGGATTCTAGTTCTTTCAAAATCTTAAAGAGTTCCTTTGTGTTGGATTCCGCTTGTGTTATCCTTTTGTTATATGTGTCCTTTTTAGCAATAAAGATAGCTTCTTTGTAACTAGAGGAGGCTAGGGTTAGCTCAGTCTTATTGGATGCTGTGGGATGTTTTTTCCAATGTGACTCTGCGGTTCTCTTAGCTTTGCGTAATTCTCTTAGCTGCGGCGTGAACCAAGTGTTAAGGTGACGCTGTGGCTTGGGTTTCCGCAATTTTAGGGGGGCAATGGAGTTCAGAGCTTTAAGTATAGCCTGGTTTTAGATATCCACTGCGACTGTGGGGTCAGTCTCTGAGTCGATATTGTTCAGGGTGGGGAGTAGTATGGGTAAGAGTTTGTCAGGTGTAATATCTTTCTTATTTCTCGTGCTGGTAGCTGGGGCGATGATAGGCGCCAGGTGAGGTGTGTTGGCTTTGATAGAGAAGGTTATTATGTGATGATCCGACCAAATGCATGGGTCATTGGATAGAAGGTCAATAGAGCAATTGAGGTGAGTGATCCAGTCCAGTGTTCTGCCTTTGATATGAGTAGGCTCGTGAATAATGTGCGTGTGACCCAAATCCGATAAGGTGTTAGCTAGGTCATGGGCGTTAGTGTTCTTAGGGTCGTTAAAACCAAGATTAAAGTCCCCAAGTAGGATCGTTTGAGAGCTGGGTTTGGTATCTGTGGTTATGAGTGATGCAATGTCCTCTATAAAGGAGGAGATGGGACCTGGTGGTCGGTAAATGAGGTGCAGAGATGCTGTGTGGTTAGGTGATAGAGGTAGCTTAATAGACAAGGATTCAGCAGAGGGGATTTGAGAGTCCTGGATGACTTTGATGTCGAGTGTATTTCTGAATATGATGGCAAGTCCACCTCCCTTTGTTTGAGTGGTGTTTCTGTCGCATCTAATAATAGCATAATCATTAGGTATAGCAAGGGCCAGAGATGGACCGGAGGCAGCATTAAGCCAAGTTTCCGTGACTGCGAGGAGATCGAGCTTTTCGTGGTAAATAAGGTCAGCGATGTCGAGAGCATGGGCAGGAAGAGACCTAGCATTCACCAGAGCTGCTTTGATGAGTTTGTCTTTTTGGGAAGATTTTTCAGGTGGTACAGGTAGGTCGTGCAAATGGGTATGGGCTAACTTGACTGAGTCAGTGGTCGAATTGGCAGGGTTGTGGTCAGTATGCAAATGTTTCATGCTGCGGGCTCTTAATCTAAAGTTTCTGGATAAAAGGCTGGGGTGGTGGGAGCATGGAAAGGTAGGTGGGCTAGTTCTGGAATTCAATCTAGTGTTTCTAATGGCCGTAGTACAAGGTTGGTTAGGTGTTGGTCTGGTGGCAAAGTGGCGTATCCAGAGAGCTGGATCATCCAAATACGGGTTAGCAGGTGTCATGGTGATAGGCCACGAGGTGAGGGTGGTGGTTAACATGAATGTGCAGATGTAAGTGTCTTGACTAGGAAATTGATTAGGTTGACTAGTCCAACGTCTAGTGTAGATATATAGTAGGTGGATGAGAGTAGATAGGCACCAATACATGATGTGGGCAGTGTTGCTAGTAAGCGGGGGTTGCAAATGTGGTCTTGTAGGCGACCATAAGGCACAACACTAATCAATCAAATGTGGTCTTGTAAGCGACCATAAGGCACAACACAAAATCAATCAAATGTGGTCTAATGGCGACCATAAGGCACAACACAAATCAATCAAATGTGGTCTTGTAAGTGACCATAAGGCACAACACAAAATCAATCAAATGTGGTCTTGTAAGCGACCATAAGGCACAACACAAATCAATCAAGTGTAGTTTGTAGGCGACCATAGGGCACAACACCTGATGCCGTGTGGCAGCATCTAAGTACAGAATAGTACGTAAGCTGAAGAGGAGTTAGACATCACCTGGGTTCGGGTAGGACACTTAAGCTAGTAGTGCAGGAGGGTAGCAACTGAGTTCCGAGTCGTGCCTAAAGCTGCAAAGCTAAAGTGTATTCTGAAGGTAGCAAGCCTGGAGTCTAGTGACTATAGATATAGGGTCTAATGGCATAACTGGCTGATCCCTGTGGTGTGACAATAGTTGCTTGTTAATTCTTAGCAGCAATATAATACGGCATACTATGTAGACATCACATTGATCAAGTATGGATAGGTCGCGCTCCTTTAGCAAATACACATCGGCAGGTAGGTTTTGTCTGGTTTAAGAGCAGTGAGTACATTCACACAATGTCATAACACTGGAGTTGTGCACATGCATACAAGTCATGTGTCTATCAGGTAAAGTTTAGTGCTATGAGCAAATGGATTGTTCATGAAGTATGCGGCATAATATTTCTTTTTCAAGCATGCGCTTTACACAAATAGACTTGCACTTAAAAGCGACCGGTAGTAACGTGGAAGGGTATAGCAATGCTAGATTTTGTAGGCCGGGCAGTTCCTGGCAGGCAGCCTACCGGCGGTAGGGAGCGACGCGCAGAATAGTAATGTGTCGATCATTGGTGCGTGTGGGAGGTGCGATAGTAGTATATGGCATCCAGGCAGTGTAGGAAGTAGATTAAGCAAGTCTGCTACCTGGCGTAATCAGGTCGCCTAGTCCTGGCGTCCCGGGGCGAACAGGGGTACAACAGGGCCTTTTTCCTCTGGCCTTCTTCCGGAGCCGGCTTCCGCCTACCGGTGTAGGGGATTGGCTAAAATAACAGCTGGTTGCTTAGGAATGCAGGCAGCCTTGTTTTCAGGCCGCGTTGCGACCGCCATTTTGGGGTCAGGCTACAAATTGGGACAAAATGGAGGATCGTCGTAGCAGCGATGTGCAAATGCACAGGAGGGGCTCTGTTGGGCAGCAGGGCTCAGAAGGCAGATGCAGAGTGGGTGAAGGAGGCTAGTTAGCCACTCACTTGCCTTATTTGTATTGCTGTCTCCGTGATTGCTGCATCGTGAAGGTCAGGCAGCATATTGTTCCGGCGGGCGCTTCGGGTCCTGACAGGGGGAGGGAGGGGTTCCAGCCCTCTCACCCTTCGAGGTGTGTGGATGTGGCTGAATGGGGCTCACTGGGGTAGAACAGGGCCTTTTTCCTCTGACCTTCTTCCGGAGCCGGCTTCCGCCTACCGGTGTAGGGGATTGGCTAAAATAACAGCTGGTTGCTTAGGAATGCAGGCAGCCTCGTTTTCAGGCCACGTTGCGACCGCCATTTTGGGGTCAGGCTACAAATTGGGACAAAATGGAGGATCGTCGTAGCGGCGATGTGCAAATGCACAGGAGGGGCTCTGTTGGGCAGCAGGGCTCAGAAGGCAGATGCAGAGTGGGTGAAGGAGGCTAGTTAGCCACTCACTTGCCTTATTTGTATTGCTGTCTCCGTGATTGCTGCATCATGAAGGTCAGGCAGCATATTGTTCCGGCGGGCGCTTCGGGTCCTGAGAGGGGCAGGGAGGGGTTCCAGCCCTCTCACCCTTCGAGGTGTGTGGATGTGGCCCCACGATGTTGGGTGCAGCGGGAGGGCCTGGGAGTGTGTGTCATGATTGTTTGGGAAGGTAGCAGCGAGTAGGGCGTATGCGGAATCTGGTGCCTAATCTTTTGTTTCTGAGAGATGGGGGGCATGGTTGGTTTGGAGAAGGTTTGCTAACAAAGTGTTCCAGCCAGAGGGCTGGATCATTGAGGTAGGGATTAAGGTTGGTGGTGTGGTGTTGGATGTCTTAAGTCGATGTCATTGCAGAGGTCGCTATACGCAGAGTCTGAGGGGCAAGGCTGAGGCAAGGCTGAGGCGAGAAATAGAGTCATGTGACTGAGGATGAGTCAGCCGTATCGGATGTGAGTGTGGCTGAGTACGGGTTGTTATTTCCGATGGCAGGGAGTGGAACAATAAAAGGGAGTGGGACAATAAAAGGAGGAGCGCCCTAAGGAGCATGGTAGATGCAAATTCAATTTTAGCTAGGACAATGCAAGAGTAGGCAGGTTTGATTTAAGCTAGGGCAGTGCAAAATCAACAGTAAGCAGGTTCGATTTAAGCTAGAGCAATGCAAAATCAAAATCAACAATAGGCAGGTTCGATTTAAGCTAGGGCAATGCAAAATCAAAATCAACAGTAGGCAGGTTAGATTTGAGCTAGGGCAATGCACCGACCCGTAGTAGGATGCCACCTACTTCCAGATGGTCAGGAAATGGAATACTGGTGGTTGGGGCAGTGCGAGTACGATGGGCATACCATGCATTAGGTGGGGTGGGAGCGCGTGCCACATGTGTGGGAGTTAGAGATTATCGTGTAGCTCTGTTGTGATGGCAGAGAGTACTTGGGAGCGCAAGTCGGTCGTGCTGGGTGCTGGTTGGACCAGGTAGGCGTGCATGCGTGGATGGCAGACATGAGGGGCAAAGTTTAAAGTTACCTTGAATGAATGGTCAGGTCCGGTTCCCTTAGGCAGAAGGTGGAAGCATCTATTGTAGTGCCTTTGGTGAGGGTACATGCGGATGCATTGTAGACCGAAAGGGTCCAGGGGGTCAGGCACATGTGTTCTTTCCACGAGGTTCCTTGTATTCGCAGCAGAGATCAGAGGGGCATAGTAGGCAGCAGGGCAGCAGATTGTAGAGACATGGCTCATTGAAGGGCAGTAATAGATTCCATCTGCTGGGACACTTTCACACTTTTAACACTTTTAACACTTTTAATACTTTCAAAGCCAATACCAGATCTTGGCTCTTCGACCAGCTTTAAAGCCGGCTCAGCGCCTCTGTCTGACATACTCTGACCTTCTGACCTATGCTATTATTTAGCGGCACCGAAACCACTGTAATATATGTATATAGATCCTCTGTGTAAATTTATGTAATGTTTTCTGTATATTTGCATTTCTGCAACCTTGTACAAATTGCGCCTGATGCCTCCGGGCCTGTTGGATTGCGCGTTATAAATAAAATAAATAGAAATACAAAGGAGCATGGGATACAGAGAGTGTGGCAATTGATCAGAAGCAATAGCTTCCATCTGCTGAGAAGGAGCGAGCGTGGGATACATAGAGTGTGGCTTATTGGTGGCTTATTGATGGGCAGCAATAGCTTCCGCTGGATGGGGCATGGGATGAACTGAGTGTGTCTCATCAATTGGCAGTGATGGCTTCTGTCAGCTGGGAAGGAGCATGAAGGGGAGCGAGTGTGGCTTTTAGATGGGTAGCAATAACTCCCATATGGGCAGTAATAGATTCCATCTGCTGGGAAGGAGAATGGATTGCAGAGACGTGGCTCATTGATGGGCAGCAATAGCTTCCATCTCCTAGAAAGGAGAATGAGATGCAGAGAGCATGGCTCATTGATGGGCAGTAATAGATTCCATCTGCTGGGAAGGAGCATGGATTGCAGAGACGTGGCTCATTGATGGGCAGCAATAGCTTCCATCTCCTAGAAAGGAGAATGAGATGCAGAGACATGGCTCATTGATGGGCAGTAATAGATTCCATCTGCTGGGAAGGAGCATGGGATGCAGAGAGTGCGGCAATTGATGAGCAGCAATAGCTTCCATCTGCTGGGAAGGAGTGTGGGATGCATATAGTGTGGCTTATTGGTGGCTTATTGATGGGCAGCAATAGCTTCCACCGGATGAGATGGTGCATGGAATTCAATGAGTGATGCCCATTGATGGGCAACAATTGTTTCCACATTCTGGGAAGGTGCCTGGGATGGAGGGAATGGGGCTCATCGATATGCAACTCTTTCTTGCATCCGCTCAAAAGGAGCAATGTATACAGGGAAGGTGGCTCATCGGTGTGCAGCAATAGCTTCTATCTGCTGGGGAAACACTTGAATAGAGGGACTGTGACTACATGGAGGGCAGCAATCGATTACATTTTCTGGGAAAGAACATGGGATAGAGGTAGTGTGACTCATCAATGGGTAGCAAATTCTTCCATCTGATGGGAAGGATCATGGGATAGAGGGAGGGTGCTGATTGATGGGCAGCAATGGCTTCTATCTGCTGTGAAGGAGCATGGGATGAACTGAGTGTGTCTCATCGATGGGCAGTGATGGCTTCCATCTGCTGGGAAAGAGCATAGGATGAAGGTGTTGTGACTCATCAATGAGCAGCAATTTCTTCTGCTTGGACTGATAATGGAATACAGGGAGAATGGCTCATCGATGGGCACCAATAGCTTCCATCTGCTGGGATGGAGCATGGGATGAACTGAGTGTGTCTCATCGATCGGCAATGATGGCTTCCGTCAGCTGGGAAGGAGCATGAAGGGCAGTGAGTGTGGCTTTTATATGGGTAGCAATAACTCCCAGCAGCTGGGAAAGAGCATGGGAAAGGAAAATGTGGTTCGTAAATGGCCAGGAAGGAGAATGGGATGGAGGGAGTATGGCACACTGATGGGCCGCCCTAGCTTCCATTGCCTGGGAAAGACCATGGAGAGGGAGTGTATGGTTCATGAATGGACATGGTTTCTATCTCCTGGGAAAGAGATAGAAACCATTGCTGGGATGGAGCAATTTTGGCTCATTCATGAGCAGAAATACCATCCACCAACAGGGAAGGAGCAAGGTAAGGTGGAAGTGTGGTTCATAAATGTGCATGGTTCCTACCTGCTGGGAAGGAGCATGGGATGCAGCGAGTGTGGCTAAGAGATGGGCAGCAATATCTTCCATCTGTTAGGAAAGGATGGGAAGAGGGTATCATGAATGTGCATGGCACCCACCTGCTCAGAAGGGGAATGGAATGAAAGGTGTGTGGCCAGACACATGCACAAAGATCCATCTCAACATGCTGGTATGTTACGTCAAAATGGGACACTTTGGTGATTTACTGCACTGTATCACTGTATGACATTTTTCCAAAAGCTCCCTGGACTAGCATTCAAAGAGTTTGCCTTGAAAAGTAACAATTAGTCATTTGTGATTATGAGTTTCTCATTGGTGATGGGGTTCGGGGGAATGGCAGAGCTTTTTTTTATTTTTTATTATATAAAGTGAAGGTTGTTCTTTTTCTGAAAGTGAGATCTGCTACTTGGACTTTAGTTTCATAATGCTCCATGGCAAAAGGTATAATGCAAACATACTTTGCATCTGCAGAAACTGCTGCACAGTGGCAACAGGGCTGGTTCAAAGGTGACATGTGCATACTTGAACACAGGTTCTGGAACTCAAAGGTCCAACAGACAGGAATGGCTTTTAAATTGTACGCATCCAATATCATAATTGTGTCCCACAACATTCTGGTAGCAGTTGATAAAAAACTAAATATAAGTCATAACTGGTTTTGGCATAGTGGCTAATGAGGTTACACAAATATAGTGTTTGATGTAATTTTATTGTCAGCTTCACGAACAATGATACATTGATGACAGGGCGGTGTGTACTAAGATGCCCGGGCTGGCTGAACCCACAACAACCACGTTTGTCACTCCCAAGGAGCCTGCCATTTGATCCTCCTTAGAATGCCTGGCACATCCTCCAGGGAACAGGAACTCTCCCTAGGGGTTCAGCTGGGAACTGTAGATCAGAGCAGGCTTGAGATAACAATGGCTACCTCTCAAAAAGGGGCTGATTAATGGAGTGTTTTTGAGTTACGTAAGTCCAGGAGAGAGCTTCAGACCACAGTGGGTACTCACCATCATGGATTTTTCTAGGAATCTCAAACGTCATGTTCACGTCATGTTCACCACCTGACTTCCTACAGACAAAATGCTATGGCATTGACATCATTAGCCAAGGACAACTGTTACAGTAGCATGGATTGGACCTTTAGCAACAACCTTGCTATGGACCAATCTGCTGTAGCATTACAGACAAATAAGGGGGAACCCCTTTCCTAGTTGATTCATCTTTGGAACACTTTTGAAGAAGGGTTCACTGGTACCTGACTGGGAGTACAGTCTGCACTAATTATGCTTCCAAAGAGATGAAGACCGGGAACTACAAATAGGATGCTAGATCTTCTCCGTGACCACCCGATTTCCTTTTTGTGATGACAAGATGGCTGGACAAGGCCTACTGTGACTGAGCCACTGGGATCCAGGATCTGAAAGTGCCAAAAGGGAGATAACTCTGCAAGGGATAGCTTTAAACCTTTATGGTTAGGAAGGGTAGGATAAAGGGACTCACCTATCCCCTGAGACCCTGGACTAAATACCAGGAAGCCACCCAACGTATGACTACTGTCTTGAGATACTGTATGAGGTGTCTCGACTGTTCTTGACTAAATTCTATCTATCTACTACAAGAACTTCAGTGATGTCTTCGTCTCTTTGGTACTTTAAACCACGCACCTGTTTTTGATCCATCTCAAAAACGTCTTTTCCCATTGAAGAACATTGTCCCATCTCAAGCTGACCATAGGTGAACTCTGTGGAAGCAACGACTTACTACGTCTTAACCGCCGACTCAATCTAACTGTCATGAATTAGGCTATTATTTTGATCAATACAAGCTATTGATGCCTCTAAATACCTCCTGTGACAAAGTAAAGTGTTATAGAAGGTATCACGGTGGTGACTGAATGAAGTGTATATGTATGATCATGCACGTATTTCACATAAATGAATTAACAAGTCTAATTGGATGCATTAGGCCCATTAGGAAACATTTGGTTGATATAACTAGCACTTTTCATAGGGCTTAGTGGTAGTTGCTACAGATGCAAATATATGGATGGCGTTCAGGTAGACGGGGAACGCAGCATTAATTTGATTTTCCTTCTCAGTTTAGAGAGAATCGAAGGCCAGAGCTGAACTGTAAAAAAACTCAGAGTGGTATGTAAACAACACATGTGCACACTTGAAACAGGCAGATAGAAGGTTTAATAAAATGGAACGGTAATTGCTGTCATGTTGATTTGCAAATACGTAAGCACTTTAGAAAGACTGCATAATAGATAAGTTGCATTGCCAAGTTCACTAACGTTATAAAAACGGTGTTTTGAATCAAGCATCCAACCTGGAGACAATAAAGTATAACAAATTTAAATAATGCTGATTTGCCATTTGTTTAAAACAAACCCTAAACGCAGAATCCAAAACATAAAATCACGATAAGAGATCAGAGATATGTATTATCTTTGATTGTCCAAAACATATGATCCTCAATAAGATAAGATTTGGGTTAAAATATCTAAGTGACAGGCCACACCCTTAAAGCCATTTGAAGAAAAAAGATGCTAGACTCCACAATGCACTGCCCGAGAAGGGTCCTTTAGAAGATCAGCTGAGATGCAGAGGATGACTTAATTCAAGATCACAGCAGCTAGTAGTTCCAAAGTGAACTCCTGTGTCACCTAAACATTTGGTATGGCACATGAAACCCAATTAGAACTTTTTTAACATTTAATAGTTTTTTAAAAAATAGTTATTTATGTTTATATCTTTAACAAATATGACACCTTACAGTTCTTTGAAATCCAGAAATCTTGATCATCTTCGCATTGCTTTACGAAGTGACAAGTTCAGAACTGGCTATCACGTGAGCTTCGTAGTCCTCTAAATACCCAATCTTACTCACCTCAGTTCCTGGGTCGAGTTTAAGTCGTTAAGCACCAATACCACAAATTTCAGGGCCGCTATGGTATAGCCAATTTTATCAGCCGTCATTAGTCTTTCCCAAATTGCTGCAGGCTCACTGTGATCACTGCTTTTCAGATTGTCACCAATGTACTTTTTTCCCTTATTTCCCCAATCATTGGGCAAACAAGGAGCAAGTGGTAGATGGTTTCCACAGAGTCTAGATCTTTACAATATCTACAGGAGGCTTGTCCTTGCACTAAGTGTTTCCTTTGTAGCTGGACCTCTTTAGATGGCAGAATATTCATTCTACATCGTAGAAGAAGATCTCTGAAGTATGGCGAAGGACATTTCTGAAGGTAAGATGGTAATATACTCAGAGCCTTCCGTTCCCATACAATATTAACACACCGTTTATTATCACTTTTCAGTTGTAGTGTAAGCTCCCAGTCTCTTTCTTTCAATCTAGACTTGACCTTATCCGGGTTAGATTTTAGCATTTCCAATTCGATGCTATTTAGCTTCAAGTAGTTTGCACATTCCGCTTTCCAGTTGTTAAGATTCTTATCCGGATGCTTACTTGGTTCTGCCAAGATCTCGAATGGGGCTGAATCAGTATCTAGGATACATTTTCGAAATAAGGAGATAGCTTTCCACATAACCCCTGAAGACTTTGATTGGAGCCATAATTCATATCTGATAAAGTATGCCGGCAAGCAGGTTGGTAGTTTCATGATCTTCTTTCAGAAAAAGTCTTCACAGACTTCCCAAGTCTTCCAAGAGAGATTCGGAAAAGAACCACCCCGTAGGTTATCACTGCTTGTACCTTTAGTTTATTAAAGGCACTTATAGGGGTCATGAAAAAAGTTCTGTAACGTCGGTGTAGGGCCTTCCCTTGATTTGTAAGCTTGATCAGCTTCTTCTTGATTAATTGGTAGTGACCTGCTTCGTTGATGTTTTTATTGATCAATACTCTGAGATAGAGGATTGTGTCAACTACTGCCAAATTCTGGTTTTCAATTTTCCATTTGAATATCTCCTTTCTTCCTGGGAACCACATGTTGATTTCATCACCAATACCATGAAATTTTTGGTGTTCATTTTCATTCCATTGGAATCCAGGTAGTTTTTAAACTCGACGATTCATCTCTGGAGTCCTTTGGCTGTCTGGTCGATGAAGACCAGGTCGTCCGCATAAATGATCCATGGAATTGCTGCTGTTCCGATCTTGGGAGGGAAGGCTCTGATATTCATTTGGGATTTAAATAGGTCTGCTAAATAGAGGGCAAACACGAAAGGGGCAAGTGCACACCCCTGTTTAATTCCCCTGAATGTAGGGATCTTCCTTGTCAGTTTTCCATCTTTGGTTAATAATACTTGGAGCGTAGTATTTGAATAGAGGGTCCTTAAAGCATCTACCATATCTTTAGGACAATTCCAACTTTTTAGTTTTTGCCGTAATTGATCCCGACTAAACCCATTGAAAGCTTTTTCTAAAGCAATAAATCCCAAATGCATGGCTCCTTTAGTCTCCAGCACTTTCTGTTCGAGAAGATTCCGTATGAACAAGTTCAAAGATGTACCTACACTGCATACAAATGCTGTCTGACGCTTGTCTGGGATATCGGCTTCCTTTGCCCAGGCATTGAGATCTCTTAGAAGGAGTCTTTCCTATTGAGTCCAATAGAGCAATTGGCCTGTAATTTCTATGCTCCCCTCGATCCTCTTTCTTGTAGATAGGCACGATTATTGCTTCTTTCCACGATGGAGACACCATTATTAATAATTTCCCATAGGCTTCTGGAGTTATTTGTCAGAACCGTGGCTAACATTTTTTCCGAGTATGCTTGTAATTGATTCGCTCTCGATGATATAACCCAATTCTTATAGGATTGTTTGCATTTCCTTATAGATTCCATCTGATCAATTCTGCTCGTCTTCTTTAGTCGCCGAATTTCGCTTCTATTTTGCTTTCTTCTCTCCACAAGTTCTTTAGAATAAGCATGTTTCCTTATTGCACTAGGGTTCTGCTGGGACCCAGCTTGAATTTCAAACTCTTTCAATAACCAAGTGTATTCCACTGACTCTGTGTTCTCCAAGACATAGGAAGAATAGGTGGACATTAGTTTAGGGAGAGTCTGAGGTTCTATTCTTAATTTGTTTCTTCCCCAACTAACTGCCATGGGCATGATTTTCCTCCCAGTATCCCGCTGTCTTTACCATTCAGATTCAATTTCTAGTAGTGAATGATCATTCACTGTTTGTTTCTTCACTACGAAAGATTTCATCCATCTTTTTGTATTTGCTGCCACAAAACAATAGTACATGCAGGCGTTACAGGGGCCAGTTGACCATATATTAACTCTGTTTCGTCGCCCTTTGTCGCACCATTCAACATTTTCATGTCTCTGATGTCCATTTCTTTTTTCCAGTGTTTTTCATTTCCTTTAAAACACTCCATTTTTTTTCTTCTCCATCGTTATTTAATAATTTGACATTGAGGTCGCCACACAGGATTATCAGTTGATCTTTTTCCTCCAATTTGTATTACTAAGACTTTGAAAGGCAAAGGATAGCAGATTCTCAAATCCTACATTTGAAATTACCCCATTTAAATTGATACAGCCTTAACAAATGTATGTAACCATCTAAACAGTTATATTAATAAGATGATTCCTTAGCACAATCTGAACTGAATGCAACTCACATATTGTGGATGCAATAGATTTAGAGAAATATTTCATCTTTTTCGAAGCTGATGTATTTTGTGTGCTGATGCTTTGAAATTTGCTTTTAGAGCAAACAACTAAGGGTGTGATTTGTAGAAACTAGCAAATCGGAGCTAGTATTTAGTCGAAAACTGAGCAAAGATGCTCATGACATTATTGGGAAGAACAACAGAGCATTGATGAATGACATAATTTGATTTTAGTGAATGGTAATATTTAGACTGCTAAATTGAACTAAATGGTTTTCAAATAAATAACTTGAAACTATCCAAACTGTGTTTATGAAACCTTCATGGTCTAAGTGTCTTGACAAAAAGTTGAATCTGTGTTATTATTTGTTATGCAATACACATATGCTCACTTGCACCACTCATTCAAACAGTTTGGTGTGGGGGATAGGGCATTGTAAAACATGCTTTGGGAACAGAGTGGATAGAATAATTGATGATATACTCAATTCCTCTATTTTTGATAACTGGATTAGCAGAATTTTGCATTTTAATCCTTTAGAAGACTTTTCCTCAAAAGTGAGTTTTCAGATAAGACAGATAGTGTGAAGTCCGAATGAGAAGCCCTGCCTAACAGTAAGAACTACGGTTTGGAATCTTCCGGGTGGAGGGAGTGCTCGTGTTCAGTTCAAGAGGTCGAAGATCACCAAGGTTAAAATGCACGTCACAACAGAGCCATCATCTACAACAGACTTGATAGTGGCTCAACCTGCTAAAAGCCATCAACTCTCCTATCCCGAGCACCAACTCGACCCAGTTTACGCATCCTTCTCAACCTGACTCGACCGCTGACCGACCTGGTGGAAACCATCGACTCATCCCATGCTCAATCCACCAGGAGCCACATCTCAAAATCATCTTGAAGACGACTTGCTATTGGGAGTTGAGTCTTCTCTAAAGTCCTCTACCAGAGAAGAGAATACCAAGAGCTCCAAGGAAGAGGCACGCGTTTCTCCCTAACCATCCCAATCCCAATCCCAATCCTTTCTGTTATAACAAGCTGGATGGACAATAGCCACTGCAACTGAGCCACTGGTAACTAGGACTTGGAGGAGACAGAACTCTGCAAGCGTCCATCTCAATATTAGCTCGACTGCAGAAAAGCAGGTAGAAGCCTGTTTTGACATTGGCGAGCCCTGAAAGATCAGGAAAAGCTATTTGAAGTGGTCTCTGCTTCTGTGCAAGCTCACTCCCCTCCTGAAAGGAAGAGGCTGTCCTTGCCATGCAGTACCCTAAGAGGTGTCAGGTTTAGCTTGTTTCATCCTTATAATTTGGATCAATGCTGCATTATCAATAGTGTTGGGCAGAGTAGGAGTTTTATTCACTACTCATCCTTGTACTGCAGAGCAGTAGTCATTTTGGCACACCCAGTCCAACCATGTGTGTGGCTTATTGATTGGCAGCAATGGTTTGACTCTGCTGCGCTATTAAGGTAAAAGGGTGGCTCATGAGTGGTTCATGAGTGGTCTGCAAAGGCTTCCATTGGCTGGGGGGATGAGAAGAAGTGTACCTTCACCTCTTACTGTGGTCCATGAACTGCTGTTTTTGAGATCTGTAATGCTTATCTGGATACCATGTACTGCTTGATTTGGCACCTCTATTGCTTATTTGTGAACTATGTCCTTTCAATTTGTGGTATTTGAATAGCTTGAATATTACTAGGGTGCTAGGAGCTGATTATATTTCCCAAATGCAGCAGTTTGTGAACTGCTGCATTTGGGAAGATGCATTTCAGTTTCAGGTAGTAATGAGCTGATGATGGGATGTAATGGATTGCTTATTAATTAACTCACCGGCCAATGTGTTGTATGTGTAGGGGAAACTTGCTAAGGGTTCAGGATGAGAGAGAAGACTGACCTGGCACATTAGTTGTTGGCACAATGGGTTCTTCACAATTTTGGAAAGAGTCATAAAGGCTACGGGCCTCATTACAAGTATGCTGGTCCAGAAATAATAGTGCCGGTAAGCTTACCAGCACTGTTGTTTCCAGAATGGCACTATGGGTTGGCCTGCCGGAGCCGCTGTGCCCAACAGGGCTGACCCTGCCGGGTGCACCGGCCACGGTAGGCAAGCCATCACAGAACTTTTGTGATCCCCAGTCCCAAAGGACTCTGTGGGAATGGTGACTTACAAATTGCCGGGGCCTAACTTCTTGGACTGCCGGGGTTGCAATCCCCTGGTGTTACCGGGAAGTCAGGCGCCAGTAATCCATTCCGAGTCCAGCGGCAACCCGCCGGTAGCACCGGCAGGGTTACTGCCGGACTCGGAATGAGGCTGTGTCTTAAATTAAATATTTTTTTGGTAGTTTTAGATATTTGCATTTTAGTAGCATCACAATACAGACCTTTTCACCCTCACAGGGACTGCTGTGTAAGGAAGGCAATATTAATAACACTTTTAGGAGTTGCAAGACTATTTCATTATCAAGGAATGTTTGCAACCCTTCTGCAACAACCAATGCAGTGAGGACTCCAACCTTTCTGCAAGAGTTAGAGTAAATTTTAATTAACCAGATAAAACTTAGCTAAGTTTCCTACGGGAAAGCTGGAAAATCAGAAAAATACTGAAACAAAGCTTTCAAGCCATGGGGTAAGGTTCAATATATCTGCGAACACAACAGCATACGCCATGATGTTCCATTTTCCTATACAGTATTTTCCAGTTTCATTTTCCCATCAGAAACACAGGAGATAGGTGTGCTAAAAACATGTTGGTGATCCTAAAAGCAGGTCCTGGCGGAGCATATCTCCAACATGGGCCAGCTCGAGATTCTTGGCTATAAAACAGTGTTAACATTAACTACTATTATTCATTCTAGATAATTATGCATCTTATTATATCGTATAAAGTCTAATGTTGGTTGTCTTTAATCTATGTATATCCCCCCATGTATTATCCCCAGTGACTGTTTCATTTAATCCCCTCCGCAGCATGGTCAGAATGTCACTCAAACTCACCCGATTGTAAGAAGCTGACTGCTTACCGTCAAATCTGTTTTGTTATCTATTACACGTTCTTATGTGATCAAAAGAGCATTGTTCTCCCTGTTTATAAATACATACTTAATGTATTACATGTGATATGCATAAATGTGTCAATGCCACAAATAATAAACTGAGTCCACTTTTTCTGAGTTTTACATTTTAGTCACCACGAAAAGTTTTGTTTTTTGGTTTGAGGATACAGCACATGTTCTTACACAGATATGTATTAACATCGTGCTTGAGCAACAGTGTCCTCCCTTAATTAGTGGCCCACCCTATTCCTTAGTCAGTTTGGGCTATTAGGTGGTGCTAAAGCGCCACCTACAAGCTGGAACGATTTAATTGGTGTACAGGTAGAAGGATATGACATGACGAGGAACACACAGCTTGTGGGTGTTATCTGGTAGTTACCAACACATTAACTGCCCATGGCCATGCTAATGCTCATGGCCATTACTACCCACTCCTCACTGCCAAAAAGACAGCCCGTGGGATCTCTTTGAGCTCACTCTCTCAAGTAGTAGCTTCAGGTTATAGCCTGACCATTTTTTCTAAGCAGTTTGCTGAGAATTAAAGGCTTAATTGTAGCTGTAAATTGCTAGTGGTGCATGATATGATAGGTTATTTACAACGTGCATAATACCCAGAGGTTTCTAAGCGCAGACCCGGGGATGGAACCTGTGGTGCTCTGTGTGGTCTTCCTTCCAAGGCGAGCATGTTGACCCTGAGCTATCCACCCATAATATAAAAGTCTTAACCAAGTGTGCCTTTAGCAACTTAATCTATATTTGTCCCTTGCAATGCTGACGTTCTCTAAAAAACAAGCAGGTGCCAAAGCCAACAGGGTTGTCTTGAGACATTAGATAGGCATTTGGCAGGTATTAAAACCATATGCTCAGGTTATTACTCAATTTTACATCTGTTGCAATCTTTTGGCCAGGTAGTACCTTTATATCAGGGTCTAGCAAATGCCTATCCCATACCTACACAAAAGTCCTGTTGGCTTTGCAAATGCGTGTTTATTTGTTTGTTTTCTGCTAGGCCTACATCACTGCTCAGAGCAAATTCAAATTGTGGCCTGGTCCTTCTAGAATGCAGTCACTGTGCTATTATTAATTGCTCTGTTGTTGCCAGCAGTGGAGATGTGACAATCCTGGACCCTAGGGTGACAGCACCTTTTTGGAGTACTATTTTTCTTGGGGGTACGGGGAGCTAAGAAGACTGCTGGGGGAGCTCTCTCACCCACCTGCTATCTTCGATCAAGTCTCACTAGCAGCAGAAATGTCACTGGACCGATTAAGTAAGAAAAGTGTCATTCTGCGATGGAAAGCACCTTTCTGATTTTCCTCATATTCTGTACCTATGCAAATATAGATGCAGTATATGGAGCACATAAGAACAGTGTCTTGCCACCTATTATGAAACAAAAAATTGGCCACATCAGAAAAGTGCGCAATGTTTCTCTTTTCTCCATAATCTGTATCTATGTAGATACAGAATATTAAATAAAATAAGGAAACTGTCTTTTCACCACCAAAAGACATACATTGAACATCAATATGCATAAGCAGCCATTAGGTAGTGGCATTGAACACATTCAAATTCTCCCACCATGAATTAGCCGTGGATGATGCAGAACACTGATTAGTAGATAGCTCTCTCCAGGAATATGTTTATATTTGCACTTGCGCCATTATAAAACACTTCCCTGAATCAGGGCCCCGGTGAACAGCAATGAACGCACGCACAAACTGCAATGTGACCTCTCTGTAATTGTGCTCATGTACTGTAGCATTTGGCTCTGTTTTCTTGTGGTGTCTCGACCATCTCCAAACATCCATATGTCAGCCCATCAAAGAGTTTAAGCTGGATTCTCAGCAGGTCGGGCAAATTCGGAATGAGATAAATCACTGGTGAGCGGTGGTCATCAAATTGTGTCTGTTTTCAATTAGCATGACCCGCGGTCACTTCTAAAAGCTCCCTTGATGGTTGAGGGATGATCTGCTCACCATTATTATCGAGCTGGTGTGAGGGAACAGGCCACTCGAGGAGGGCAGGGCCAGGAACAGCACTAACAGTAGGTGCGTAATAATCTTGTCTGTGCGCTGCCTCTGCTGGACGTATCTGGTATGTAGTGGCTGAAGCTGAGAGCCCGCCCCAGAGGTCATATCATAACATCCAGTTATGTAGAGCGAGTAGACTCCACTGAGTGGGAAAATAAACCCCAGCAAGTGTCTGAGAAGACCTGTGCCAGTGGTGCCAGAATGGCAAAAAAACAAATGTTCCATCTTTCAGGTGGTCCCGGGTCGGCGGTGGGGACTTCTCTGCGGCAGGTGCCTTCCTGTGGCATTGCCTCCCCCTGGCCCTTCGGAGGATGGATGATTTTCTGGAATTCCGGCGATGAGCAGCGATTTTTGTTCGATGTTGGTTTTGGAACATTATATTGTGAGATGGAGGACCTCAAAACCCAGAGTATCCTTTTGTCTAACAACACTGAGTGCTGTGAAGTGTCAAATTCCAGATGATTGCATGGGAAATCCTTTGCAGTCTCATGACCCTCTTATAAAATGCTGTGAGCTGGTGGTATTTGGAGATGCAGCCCGAGAAGTGGAGAGCCGTGCTTATGCAATGATGCTAAGTGCTACATTATGCTCTCATATGTGAGGCTATTCAGTGCTGTCACTTGCTGTCTTATGCTAGCCTAACTTATTGCCTTTTATAAGCTGAGACGTGGTAGGCCACGTTACAAAGATCAATACAATTTAGAAACTGATGTTTTTAGGTCAGTACTAATGCCCAGAATACCATTAAGCACATTCTACCATCACCTGCCACCACTGGGAAAGCTCACATGGCATGAATGAGCACAGAATTTTCTCAGGCCAGAACAGAACACTCTTCCAGCCAGAACGCTGCACAGTAAAGTAGCATGATCATTATAATGTCCTCTCTCCAGCCCTAAAATCTCTCCATTGGCTCCCGGTTGTTGTGAGAATCAAGTTCAAGAACCTCTGCATCATCCACAAGGTTCTCTGGTGCCTGGGACCCTGCTACCTCCAACTCTCTCTAATACCTCCCTGCTAGTGCCCTTTGGGCTGCTAGCTCCAACTCTCTGCATATCAGATCCAAGCAGAGAGTGGGGGTAGATATCTCCCCTCTGCAGGTGCCTCCCTCTGGAATGACCTCCCTGCCCTTCTCAGGCTTGGGCTGGATCTCCTTAAGCTTCTCAAGACCATCCTTTTCTCTCCTTCCTTCCCTCTCCAAGGCCCCTGCTTAAGTACCCCCTCTACTGCAATTTGACAGGCAGCCTGGTGCATTCGGAGTCTTACAGGGCACCAGGCACTCCTCACCCAGTCAACCCAAGCACTTTGTTCTCCCTGTCCCACCCCAAAACTGCGCTTGCTCTACTTGGCACCCACCCCCTGTACTAGCCTGTCAAGGCCTCCACCTCTACTGAGCCCAATCCAGCCCCTTCCTCGGACTTCTTGTTACTGCACTTGCATGATCCGAATGACACAAGGCCTTGTAGGACCGTTTTTTGTTATTCTTCATTCCTGTCCCCCAGCCCCATCTTTTGTCTTGTGGCGCCTTGACACACCATTTACTGTATAGGTGCATTATAAATACACAATAAATAAATGGATAATGTATGTTTCAGATGCATCCTCAGCACTACTCATACCACCCCACTCTGCCGCACATACACATCCCTCCACGTTCCTCAACAATTACAATGCTATCATCACACAGGCACTCAACAAAATGGTCACCCTCAAATCACAAAAACTCTGCTGCTACCATCCCAAACTATGGATTAGCAGCTCCCTCCTCCACTCTATGATGCATGAAGCCAGATGCCTAGATAGAACCGGCTAAAGAACCCATGCCCCACCACCAGAGCACTTCTCAAAAATCATGGAACACAACATCACTACCTAACTGCAACAACACGCCACCATAAAGGACCTACTCAACCCCATTAAATCTATTGTTCAACCTGTGCACAGCTCTGATACCACTACTCTTCACATCCTGAAGGGCCTCGACATCATCGCAGACAAAGGCCACACAACACTACCCATACTCCTCGGCCTCTCTAAACACTTTTACACTATCAACCACGCCATTCTACTCAACATCCTATCCCACAAGGTGAAACTCTTATGCATCATCCTCCAATCATTCAACTCCTTCCTTAATGACAGGATACACTTTGTCCCATGCCCCCATTTCGATCTGACCTCACGCTGGTGTACTGCAGTGTCCCATAAGGCTCCTTCCTGTCTCCACTACTCTTCAACCTAAATGTTGAATCCTTTGGACATACCCTTATCAAAGAAATTTCCACCAATATGCGGAGGACACACACATATAATTACAAATCTCCTCCTCAAAGCGCCACACCCTCAAAAGCTATCTCTCTGCCATACCCAACTGGATGCCCACCCACTTCATTAAGCTCAACCCTTCCAAAACAGAATACTTCCTCATCTGCCCACCCCAGACACAAACCCAAACTCACCCACGGATAAAAGAAAACTCACTATAGACAACCCACACATATCCTTCTCCACACTTGGCAAATTACTAGGCTTCACTTTCGACCACCACCCTTCCTTCACAAACTTCATATTTGCTGTCATCAAAAAATGCAATCTACAACTACACCCTCTGTGTAAGATCAGACTCATCCTTCCTCCTGATGACCTCCTCACCACAGTCGAAGCACACAAAAACAAGCATTTATCTACTGGCCACCCAAGGCATGGAACACCCTACCTCTTCACATCTGAATTGTACCCTTCATCACCACTTTCAGAAAGAGCCTCAAAACATACCTGTTGTCCTACACATAACCCCACAACCACATCTCCTCTCCAAACACTTAACTATTCTAATCTTTCTGTTCTATCTTGAAAACCTTTTGCAATATCTGTTTCAACCTTTGAACCTTGTAAGGTATTCTGAGAACTTCTGGATAGGGCCAACACTGAACAGAAATTCTAAAAATAAATAAATACATAAATATCTAAGAGAATTCTCCAATATGACCTTTTTATATCTAAACTCTCACAATTATACATGCATTCTAGAAACCATTATCAAACCTAATTATGTTATCACTCCCTTTTGGTGTGACCTATACCTATCTTGTTTTATTTTTGGACATTCTGCCACTTGCCATTTCCCTCCTCACTTTTCTCAGTTTCCTTTTCACTGCACAAACAACAGTCTGGTTTACACTCTGGGTAGGGTCAGACTCACCAGGACGCCCGATCATCACGGCCAGCAACAACCTTTTGGAACCACTGGTTCTGTATATTGATCAGATTATCCAACCACTTACACATAAATTGACTACATACATCAAGGACACAAATCATTTTTTAAAGAAACTAGGGTTAATAACATTTGAAGGCAATACAGATATCATGTTTACAATGGATGTTCGAAGTCTGTACACAAACATCACCCACCAGGCAGGACTCGAGTCTATGCAATGGCTTCTATTGAACACAGAAGAGGTAGTAAGAAGCGACTGTTTACTGATACTTAAACTTCTGACGATTGTATTAAACAGCAATTACTTAATGTTCGAAGATTGTCACTTTGTTCAACTCTCCGGAACCTCTATGGGGACAGCCATGGCTCCAAGTTACGCCAACACGTACATGACCTACCTGGAGGAGACCCAAGTACTTAAAAATCCAAGATGGAAGAACAAACTTAAGTGTCTAGTTAGATTTATTGATGACTTGTTTGGAGTGTGGAATGGGACTGAAGACGAACTAGAAGATTTCTTCAGTTTTATGGATACAATCGCACCAAGGATTAAATTCACTCACAAACATAGTAAGACTTAAGAATAGCATTCCTAGACGTATTGGTCTACCTCAAATTGAACCAACTGGAGACCACTGTCTTCACTAAAGTAATGGACAGGAACAGTCTACTACTGGCGTCAAGTATTCCGATGAGTCAGTTCCTAAAATACAGAAGGATCATATCCAATGAAGAGGAATACAACAGCAAAGCAATAGAACTGACAAACATATTCTTAATGAGAGGGTACAACAAAGAATCAGTGTTGAAACATGCCGCCAAAGATGAGGATACACCGAGAACAGAAGCACTAAAACCAAGTATCAAAACTACTGAACTGGCATATGTTATGACTTACTCACAACAAAGCAACAGCGTATAAAAAAATTATCAAAAAGAATTGGAAATTGTTAGAATTGGATCCAACACTAGCAGCTCTGTTCGCCAAGCCACCACTATTTGCATATAGCAAAAGTGTGTCCATTTGTGAACATCTAATCAAATCTGACTTCAGCCATAACAGAAAAACCACAAAGAACTACATGGGAACTATCCCATGCAACAATTGCAACTGTTGCAACATTGTAATCAGAGTTAACTTCATTAACCATCCACGTAAGGGAAACAAAATTCCATTACTATACACCTCTACATGCGACATGATGAGCGTCATATATGGGATCAAATGTCCATGTGGGTTATACTACGTGGGCCTCACGGGCAGAAAGGTGGAAACAAGATGGGCCAAACATAAATCTAACATCAGACAACAATCAGCTAAATCACCAGTAGCACAACATTTCAGGGAGCATAAATGCATGATTGCACAAATTCAATTTGTAATTTTAGAACATGTGACCTTACCAAGGAGAGGGGCAAACCTAGCCAAAAAACTTCAAAAAAGAGAAATCCATTGGATTGAGAAATTAGACAGCATGCACCCTCATGGGATGAATATGGAATGGGACTTGAACTGTTTTCTATGAATTAGGGACATATTATCGTCAGAAGTGTTCCGTGATGAAGTGATGTTATATTCAGGATTGAGATGATGTAATGTGTATAATGCCAAAGACAGGCAATCTGTAACAATCAGGCCAAATGTGAGATCAGGATATATGTACTGAAAAAAGAATATTGATGTTGAATATAGAATAGGCAACAACCCCGCGAGATCGAGATAAATAAGTTGAACATTAATGTCTTTTGAAATGGATGTGGGCAGGAGACTGTTATAATATGTACTGACCATAGTCATACAGATATGTGAGAAATAACTTATGTACAACAATAGCGAGCATGATGCGGCACACTTAGGCTACTCCCTATGTGGTCAAGACCATAGGTAATAGACTAAAAGTGAATGTGGCTAATGCTATCTAGTTTGATTAGAGTAGCAGCTCTGAGATACGAGGCATCAATCACTTTGAATAACCATAGTAGCATATCCAGTAGGCACTCATTTAGAATCACACTCAATATGATGAGACATACAATATAGTGAATGAATCTGCTTTATTTTTAATAAATACCAATGAATACAACAGTCAACCTAGATATGTCGGATGTAATATAGTATACGTATAACAGATAATAGATAGAATATGAATGAACACAAGTATCTAAATTAGAACATAGGATTCCAGAACGGAAACTGTATGCCCTTCATTCCGCTATGATTTCTTTGAGGCTACTGTGGGAAGCTATGGACGTTCATACATCCAAGATGGTGGACATAAAAGCATACCGGCATCAGAGCACGTTTACACTTAAGGCGGACCAGCCCTGGTGGTCGCTTAGCAACAGCCTGAGGCACCAAGCACGAGGGACCAAACACATGGAATCAGTACGCGTCGAAGGGATTGCTGCAAAAAGGAGTGAAGGTAAAATGCAGATTACACCTTGGTTATAGTCGGATCAGTCATAGAAGTACGGTCATAGAAACTAATCTACGTTAACGCTCATTTCAGCGAGTGAGTCATCAAAAAGTGACTTTGAATATGGAGAAAGGCAATAGCGTCTTGCTACACGCGCACTCCCATTACAGCAGAGAAGGACCAGCAAGGAATTGGACAGCTAGTCAATTAAAACTATGCAGTGTACCGCTCAGCAGACACTTGAACAGCTAAAATGCACGAGACACAAACACATTAGCGATTAAGGTATGAATATGCCCAATAGCATCATGTACATGGATATAGCGCAACAAACATTTTGTGAGATGAATGAGCTAAGACAATGCCGTCATTATTTACAGTTAAGAGCGACCACATCCATCCCACGAATTGGCCCAATAGAGAAACGTTACCTGCACGGAGACAGTCTCTTGGTAAGTGCAATTAAAGACATCCATGTCAACAATAAATGAGTCTCAAGACTGTAGGTGATCTCAGAGTGGGACCCAGCGCCTCACAAGCGACTGGTCCCACTTGTGATCACCTATCTCTTTATCTATAGACAGCTAACCACCTATGGGGTTTTAAAGATAGTCTCCTTTCCTTACAGAAAAGACACAAGACAGTAGAGAGCGTCGCGACTCAGCGAATGAGAAAATTATGAAATCCAGTTTGATCAGATTGAGAGCATAATGTATGTGCTCAGAACCAAATCTAAGGTTAGTAATGTAGATTGTTAAGTACACAAACAATTTATTTAAGAACTATAGCTGTTATAAATGTAATTTAAAACAATATCTAATCATAGTTTAATTTACTTTCTTTAGAAACACAATTATAGTTCTGATATCCTCACCTGAAGAAGGGCACACAATTGCCCGAAATGCGTAGTGAAAGACAGAAGATGCACATATGAGAATCATCATAACATGAGCATCCATATAAGATCTAATCAAGATATCTGGACTGAATATAGCTCTTATACACTTCGATAGATGTACTATAATTGAGAGCATATATTGTGACCACACATTGGATGATGAATTTAAGCAATTGATGTTATTTACCTATTGTTGAAATCTAAATTGCTGATGTGTAAGCATTGTAATGAAGATAATTATTGTGTTAAAAGAACCAATGATATACGCATGTAAAGATTAAGAATACCAATCTAAACATTTACTATGAAGAAAATGATTCTTTTCAGACACACATAAAAGATATTTTTTAACCAAAAGGATCTGTGTAATTGACTTATGACCAATTACATTGGAAGAAGTCTGCCCTTGTTTGCCTCACGTTTGATACGGGGGACCACCTCTATTCACGTAGTGTCAGAGTTTGCCCATAAGGGCAAGGTTTTGGTGCTTTAAGACAACTACAATGGTGATGTGTTTAGTATGCAAAACAAGTAAACTAACATAACATGGTGTAACAATACTGCATGCTGGGAATCTCAAAGGCACAACCTGTCTTGTGTCTCAAAGCTCAGAACAGATCTCAGTGCTCCATGTTGGGAAGGAACGTTTTGAATGCCCACTCTTGATGAAACATTGCATTTGGGAAACTGAGATTTCCAATATCCAGAATACAATTGGACAACTTTATTAAAGATTAATAAAATGGGTTCAGACTTGACTCTAAGATGGAAGATGACTCTGACAAACATGATACTATGTTATATGAGAACAAATTAAACAAAGCTCAAACTTTCAATTTACAAGCGCTTATTATAATATTGTAGACCCTGTCACTGGTATTATGATATTGCAGCATGTTTTGGATGTTGTAAAACGACTACATAACTACATAGCTTTGCAATAGTAGGCACATATAAAACAGACAGATGAAAAAAGTATGTTGGTAAAAATGAAAAGGGAACATGCAGAAGGGGATGAGGCATATTCAGAGTACAGGTGTTTGAAGAATCTGCAATGGGGAACTAACATGGTGAATAGATGTATTGGTTTGCAATTATGAACAGTTGCAGACAGGGAAGATGGTAACAGGGTGGGTAATGCTTCTGCATCAATCAGAAGTTTCTTCAATATCATAAAGGTCTGTATTGCTATGAGGTATTTGAGAAGGGGAAATCCAGTGGTACAGTGAAAAGCGGGACACATGGAAACAGGGGCACTAAAGGGTGAGTGGAGAACTGACAGGTCAAGGGGGGACATAGATATTGGTTTGTAGTGCTATATTAAGTCGGCTATGTGGGGGTGTGAAGCATCCCATGGCCGTGTGTAAAGACCAGTGCAATTGAGTGACAGAGGCTGAGAGACAGATGGACATGTGAGTCAATGCTCAGGAGGGAAATGGAGAAGGAGAAAACATATTGTGTTATCTTTGGTAAAAGGATCGTAGGCAAAGTCAAAGGTGGTGACCATTTTATTAATAGAGGGAGGTTGGAGGACTGATATTTGGGGCTCTCCAACTGGGAGGGAAATTATAGAGGAGTTGCCTTGGTTTCAAGAGCTACAGAATTACCAGTCAGATGGGATCTGTTGGGGTATCTTTGTGGACCCCTGAGCCTCGACACTACCTGATGTTACATTTATATTGGGATAATGAGTGGAAAGCTAAAAACCGGACTTGGTGTGCACTAGAACCCAATTTTCCATTGTTGGTGGCAAACTATTGGTGGTAGAAGCGCTGCATAGACTTACCAGATCACCTGAAATCTGTTATATGGGAAACCAGATCTTTATGATTTGCCCCAATTCTAAGGGGGTAATTCATAGAATTCAGCGCACAAGTGGCGCACGCGGCTGGCGCACAGTGTGCGCGTGCGAATCCCTGCGCCAGCCGCGTGCGCCAAAACCCATTTCCGCGCACAGCGTATTCATGGATTCCAGCCACCAAAACCAGCCGTGGCGCACAGTGGCCCAGCGACCTTGCAGCAGCGCCAGTTACGCCCCCAAGAACGCCTTCCGCGCAGGGAAAAGCCATCAAAATCCCCAATCCAGCGCAAAGGGCTGCGCTAACCCTGTACCAGCACGGCAAGCGGGCTACGTGTATTTCAGGGGTTCGCGTGAAGTTCCTCACGCGATCGGGCCTGGGGGAGCGGGCTACGTGTATTTCAGGGGTTCGCGTGAACTTTTTCACGCGATCGGGCCTGGGGGAGCGTGCTACGTGCATTTCAGGGGTTCGCGTGAAGTTTCTCACGCGATCGGGCCTGGGGAGCGGGCTACGTGTATTTCAGAGGTTCGCGTGAAGTTTCTCACGCGATCGGGCCTGGGGGAGCGGGCTACGTGTATTTCAGGGGTTCGCGTGAACTTTTTCACGCGATCGGGCCTGGGGGAGTGTGCTATGTGTATTTCAGGGGTTCGCGTGAAGTTTCTCACGCGATCGGGCCTGGGGGAGCGGGCTACGTGTATTTCAGGGGTTCGCGTGAACTTTTTCACGCGATCGGGCCTGGGGGAGCGGGCTACGTGTATTTCAGGGGTTCGCGTGAAGTTGCTCACGCGATCGGGCCTGGGGGAGCGGGCTACGTGTATTTCAGGGGTTTGCGTGAAGTTTCTCACGCGATCGGGCCTGGGGGAGCGTGCTACGTGTATTTCAGGGGTTCGCGTGAACTTTTTCACGCGATCGGGCCTGGGGGAGCGGGCTACGTGTATTTCAGGGGTGCGTGAGAAGTTCCACACGCGATTGGCCTGGCCGCGTGTATTTCAGGGTTGCGTGGGAAGTTCCACACGCGATTGTCCTGGGCGCGTGTATTCCAGGGGTGCGCGGGAAGTTCCACACGCGATTGTCCTGGGCGCGTGTTTTTCAGGGGTGCGCGGGAAGTTCCACACGCGATTGTCCTGGCCGCGTGTATTCCAGGGGTGCGCGCAAAGTTTCACACGCGATTAAGCTGCGTGCGGGTATTACAGGGGTGCGCACGAAGTTTTACACGCGATTTCAGCAGGGTACGTGTATTTCAGGGGTGCGTGAGAAGTTCCACACGCGATTGGCCTGGCCGCGTGTATTTCAGGGTTGCGTGGGAAGTTCCACACGCGATTGTCCTGGGCGCGTGTATTCCAGGGGTGCGCGGGAAGTTCCACACGCGATTGTCCTGGGCGCGTGTATTTCAGGGGTGCGCGGGAAGTTCCACACGCGATTGTCCTGGCCGCGTGTATTCCAGGGGTGCGCGCAAAGTTTCACACGCGATTAGGCTGCGTGCGGGTATTACAGGGGTGCGCACGAAGTTTTACACGCGATTTCAGCAGGGTACGTGTATTTCAGGGGTGCCGGGGAGTCCTACATGTGATTTGCCAGTGTGGGTCCTCCCAGGTGTTCCCTGTACACCCTCCACGGCCCCTGCAGGCAGCCCACACCACAGGGGACTACCCTGCATCCCTGGTCATGTCCCGCAGGCAGCCCACCCAACATGGGCATGCCCCCCAGCAAAGGCACATGTCGCCTTGCACCAATGATCACCAACTCATGTCCCCTTGCACCCCCACCCCCAGCATTGCGGGGCACCTGCCAGCAGGCCCCCACCCATGTCTCCCAGCACCCCCACCCCCCCCAGTCACCAGGGGCAGCCTCCACCAGGCCCCCACCCATGTCTCCCAGCACCCCCACCCCCCCAGTCACCAGGGGCAGCCTCCACCAGGCCCCCACCCATGTCTCCCAGCACCCCCACCCCCCCAGTCACCAGGGGCAGCCTCCACCAGGCCCCCACCCATGTCTCCCAGCACCCCCACCCCCCCAGTCACCAGGGTCAGCCCCCACCAGGCCCCCACCCATGTCTCCCAGCACCCCCACCCCCCCAGTCACCAGGGGCAGCCTCCACCAGGCCCCCACCCATGTCTCCCAGCACCCCCACCCCCCCAGTCACCAGGGGCAGCCTCCACCAGGCCCCCACCCATGTCCAACTCATGTCCCCCACCACCCCCACCCCCCAGCACTGTGGGGCACCTGCCAGCAGGCCCCCACCCATGTCCATCTCATGTCCCCCACCACCCCCACCCCCCAGCACTGTGGGGCACCTGCCAGCAGGCCCCCACCCATGTCCAACTCATGTCCCCCACCACCCCCACCCCCCAGCACTGTGGGGCACCTGCCAGCAGGCCCCCACCCATGTCCCATCCATGCCCCCCTGCACCTGGGTCCCAACAATCCCCAATCATGTCCGTAATGGCCATCCTCCCCTGCCAAAAGGCCCAACCAACTATCACATCCACCCACATATCAAAGGCAATTACATGTTACACACCCAATGTAAATAATGCAAATGAACACATGTCTGTCACACACAATGGCTGCTAGTGAATGTTAAAACACCCAACATGACATGCATGAAAGTAATGAGATGATACGACACATTGAAGGATGAAAATAAAAATGTATTGAAAATCAACAAGAATGGAAATGAAATAAGAAAAACCACAAAGCAAAACAACAAAAAGAAGTTGAATGTCCATGAAAAAAATCCAATAAATCCAAAAATCCATAGAAGAACTATATACAAGACAATCCCGGGTCCATGAGCCCAACCAAATGAAACCTAACTATGTCAACTAACTAAAAACTGAACTATATACAAAAAAAGTGGCGCATTGTCCAATCGCAACCAAATAAAAAAAATAAACAATTCAAAGGAAACCTACCACTAACTATATAACTATATACAATGGCAGCGGGCAAGTCCTGCGGCTCACTCTGTGATGTTGCCGGCCAGGGCATCATCGAACTCCATGTCGATGTCCTGGAGGCGGGACTCTGTCCTGGCCCCGAGGTCTTGCAGGGATAACCCCATGTCCAGCTCAAACTCCCTGCGAGCTTCCTCGAGGCACTCAGCCCGCCTCAACGCCCGACGCATGGAGAACTCCGCCCTGACCATGGTGAGCCGCTCCTCTTCCGCCCGCTGCCGCTCCGCACCTATCCGCTGGACCAACTGCTCCCACACGGAAGACACTACCATCCCAGGGTTCTCCTGCCCTCCGGCCGATGCCTGCCCCTGTGATCTTGATGGCCCCGAGCCATGATGCCTCCCACGTCGAGCCTGCTGCTGCCTCCGACGCCACTGCCTCTGCCAGCACGACGGCATCCAGGATGATGGAAACCACCGACGCCGTCGTGCACGTGCCCTGCCCGATGATGCCGTCACATCCTCCATCTGCTGGGGTCCAGTTGCTGTGTTGTCCACCCCTGCTGGACCTCTGACTCCCGACTGTGGCAGGGATGGGATCCCCACCGAGCTGGCTGCATTGGTCAGGGCAGGTCCACAGGGGCCCTGGTGGCATCTGGGCCGGAAGACGGCAAGGAGAACGACTGGCGTATAGTCTCCACAGAGGAGGAGAGGGCCGCCAGATTGGCCGACACATGCAGGAAACCCCCGAACAGGGCCGATCCCAATTGGGCCACGTCGGCACGGTGCTCTTCGTGATGACGTGCGTGCTCCTCCTGGAAAGCACGCACGGCATCACGAATCACAGCCGTGCGCATCGCGACCGCAATCAGGACCTTCTCCACACGGCCAGGGGTCCCCTCGTCCGCAGGTGGAGGGGAGTCAGATGACATGGACATCCCCTCTACCTGCGGACGGGCCTGGGACGGGGCATCCCTGCTGGTGCAAAGTGGTGCACCCACAGGTTCAGGGACAGCGACATGCACAGGCCCCTCCACGGTGACCTGTGCTGTCTCCTGCCCCTGCCCCTGGACTGCACCACTTGCACCAGCAGGGATGCCCCCACCAGGCCCCATGTGCGCCTCAGTGGCGGCCTCCTCCTCCTCTGTGGAAACCACCAACCTGGATGGCTCCTCGCCGTCTACCGCCGTAGCAGGCCCCTGTGGGGGCTCACCCACCCCTTCCACTGCAGCCGTGGGGGCATCCCCGCCGCCTTGCTCCACAGCGCCGTCTCCGCCCTCTCCTTCACTAGCCGCTGCGTAGAGGGAGACATAGAACACAAGCATCAGGGTACTGTACAATGGTCCCCTAGACAGGAAGCAATAGCAGATGAGTGCCACTGTCAAAGTACACTTCCATCATGTCACACCACAACACATGTGTCAGTCCAGGCAAAACACACAGTCATGGTGCGTGCCATGGACATTTCAATGCATGTCCAATGGACTCTCGAATCATACAATGTAATGGGACTCACATGCATCATGGGTCATGCCCATCACATGCACACACTTCACCTCAGTCACATCCATCTGGCCCCGTACACCCCAATCACAGTGCATACAAGGATGACTAGGCTGCATCAGTGAATCTGTACATTGTCACAGACATGTGTCATGCATCCATGGCACTCACAAGTCACAGACACGCAGGTCAGGCACACAGACATGGATACCACATATGTATCTGGCATCAGCACCCATCCCTCGCCCCCACCCATGTCCAGGAACAGAGACTGCCATGCTCTCATGTGTGCAATCTGCACAGGGCTCCCCATGTCGCATTCAAACACATGCAACAACCGTGCGGTTCACACATTGCAGGTCGCACATGCATTCCCATGATGTCCCTGCACACATACATGCGTATATGGCCTATGTCACACATGCAGGCAAGTATCAGACAACCAGCACACTGCAACATGCCCTGCCTCACACAGCAATGCTTGGCCACTTACCGCTCAACTCCAGACGGGTCTCCCTCTCAAGGACCTGGGCGTGGAGCGCTGGGTGTGCGCGTTCCAGGACCCTCAACTGGATGGAACTCATGCGGCCCCGGCCCCCCTCCACGAGGCGCCGGGCCTTCATGAGGGTCCTGGACCTCAAGTCCTCCCAGCGCTTCTTGACCTTCTGGATGGTGCGGGTTGCCACCCCCTCCGCGTTGATGGCAACCACACAGTCGGCCCAGATCCTATCCCGTCCTTCCCTGTTGGCGCGGGACGATCCGAAGAGGGCATCATACTGCCCCAGGACTTGCTCCACCAGGACACCAACTTCGGTGGCAGTGAAGCTGGTGCCCCTCTGCCCCTCTGGCCGGGGGTTGCCACTGGGGTCAGATGTGGATGTGCCCGACATGGCAACCCCAGGGGCAGGAGTGGGTGGGCAACTGGGTCCTGGGGCTGGGCTGTGGAGCGATGTTATTCGAGTCGGGAGTCTTCTGTGCCAGCAGGGGTGGACACAGCAACTGGACCCCTGCAGATGGCTGATGTGCAGGCACCAAATGGCAGGGCACGGTGGCAGCAGGCAGGCAGGCAGGCAGCAGCAGATGGCACGTGGGAGGCTGCTCGGGGCACTGGGGGGCAGTGATTCGGCCTTCTGGGCAGGAGCGTGGTCTTCCGTGTGTTTTCGCGTGGCCAGCTTGATACGGAGTGATTTGGCACGTGAAAAATCTGCACGTCAGCGTGTAATTCGAGGAAAGGCCCTTAGCGCGTAAGTGCGTCAGCACGCGTACGCGATTTCATTGGACCAAAGGCCCTTACAGCATAAGCGCGTCTGTGACGTTTTGCGCACGGGCGTTGCCCTGGCAGGGCTTGGAGATCCCGCGTGCCTTTATGTTCTGTACGTGCTTTTTGTGCGGTGCGTGTGTTTTCCATCCGTTGGGGTTCACACGCTATTACTTCACAGCGGGTGTTGGCTACGCGTTCTACTACACGCAAGGCAGACGGTGAGTGGTACCCCGCTCCCCCAGGCTATTCGCGTGTGTAACTTCCCGCGCAACCCCGAAATACACGTGCCCCGCTCGCACAGGCACTATTGCTGTATGTTGCCACTTTTGTAATGCGCAGGGACGCTACCGCCTGCCTTCGTGTGGCGGACGTGTATCGGCTTGTGCGTGTCTTTCGCTGTGCGTGGCTTTGCCCTATTCGGTTCCATGAATACGTGTGGTTCGGGTGCGTGTGGGCGTTCCCTCTGCTTCCCTGCAGTACATCCCCAGTTACGCCCTTGTTTTCGCAAGTTGTTCCCCATTCCGCGCGTTACGCCCCGTGTTCCGCCCACTTTCTAGTGTATGCGCAGAGGTTGTGCGCTTTCACTGTGCGCGTCGCGCACGTCTTTCGGGATGTTGCAGTGACGTGTGCGCCATGCACGGGTTTGGCGCACATCCCGAGGAAGACACGCGCAGGGACTTCCATGAATCGCACGCGTGCGCCTCTTTTTTTCCGCTTGCGCCTGCTTGCGCCTGCTTGCGCCTGCTTGCGCGTAGATTTTCGGCGCACGTTTGTTCCATGAATCGGCCCCATAGTGTTTTGGTATAGTTTGTTTTTCTACTACATGCAGTAGTAAAAATGCCTCCTTGTGCTTTGTGCGTGTTTATACGCCAACACAAGTAACTAGAACACAGAATAACTAGACCAAGGCTGACTTACTTCTTTTGCGTATATGTTATAGGCAATTAGAATTTATGACAAATACAAATAACATGTACACAACTGTGAGTTTTCCAGCATGAAGACAAATTGTATTCTTCAGATTGCAACACAGCTCCTAGCACATCTCATGGAAATGTTTTTCCTATGATAGAATGCTTTTCTTTTTTGTTTTACAATGAACTTCAATGAGCCTTTCATGATAGATGTCCAGAACCCTGTTATAACTGACCCTGAAGCTGATCAGTTGTCTTGGTTGAAACTCGCTTCTTGGCGGACAGTACAGATAAAAAACGACACACATTTGTTAATATAGGACAAAGTTCAGCAGCCTGCAGCCTTTTATAAAATGTTTTTATAAAACCTTCATCCCACACACCTCACTTGTACTGTGATCTTACCTAAAGCTGTGTGCCCTCAGACTGCAACACTAGGATTCCCTCTCTGCTCAGCTGTTGAGAGTCTCCCCCACCGCAGCTCACCTGTACAGCACTTGCACTGGAACTGATTTTCTTTCCTTTTCGGTAGGACAGCTCAGCACACACTCTTCTGAGCGACAGTCAGTCTGCACACCGTCAGCAACACAGCACACACTCCTCTCAGAGACAGACGTCTGCTTTTCACTGCAATTCCCTTTTTAAGGCCTCTCCCTAATCTGCCATCTGCTAATGTTTGCCTACTGAAAGTGGAGGACATTGCATGCCCCAGACTCTGATGTCATATGCCACTCAAAGACCCCCTCTAAATAGTCAAACCTCCTGTATGCTTCGAGAAAACACAGGTTTAGCCTGCATCTGTGACAGTGATTCAAGGTAGCAGCGAACGGATGCACACAGAGTTACAATTCTCCATACTGGCTTCCTGCGGCAGCAAATGAACACCCGAGATACTTTGAGCAACGTGGCTTTTCACATTGCTCAGCTCACATCTTCTTTACAAAACAGCTTTAATTATGAATGTTTATTTTCTTCTGTGTTTTCCAAGCACATTACGGGGGCCTCATTACGACCCTGGCGGCGTGGGTTTACGCCAGCGTTATTCGCGGCGGACCCGTCCGCCCTACTACGAGTTCCCGTAGCGCCACGGAACGTTTTCCGCCTGGTTTTTCCGGGCGGAGAAATCCATGGCGCTACGGGACCTTGTTGTTAATTACGCCACCGTATTTTACGGTGGCGCAATTAACGCCTTCCCCACTCCCATTATACCCTATGGGGCAAAAATGGGAATGGGGAAGGGTAAAATGGGGAATGGGGATTCACCGCCCCGCCAAGGTCGGCATGGGGCGGAAAATCCGCCAACCTCCATGGCGCTATCGGCAGCTTTCCGCCGTGCTCCGCGGTGCATTTAGCACCGCGATTTCCGCCAGGGTCGTAATGAGGCCCCCTGTGTTGGTACTATTTCATAAAATGAGCCGGCTTGTACCATAGTTCTGCACCAACATTTTGCATCAAAGAGCTATGTACTGAGTTGCCTTTAACATTAGTGTGGGGATAGATTAGTAATTTCAGGGTGTTAGTGATTAAGTAAATTGTTAGTCTTTTCATTGCACTTGAGTCCATATTGAACCATGGTGTGGCGTAGAAAAAAGTGGTGTACAAATGATAACATCAGCTTGTATGTAATGCCGAATTCAAACCATCTTGTATGTTTTCCATGCAAACTAAAGAAAAAGTGTGGCTGGGGTCCTTCTTTTTTGTTAGAGGGGGGCTTGACTCAAGAAGGCGTTTACAACAAAGAACAGAGAGAGACTCAACAGCTACCCCTATTTAACCGTGTTGCTACGTTAGGTTTTCAAAAGGCAGAAAGCTAGATTATGGTTGCTAACCACAATGACATACTACCAGTCTGACTGTAGTATTTGAAATCCACATGTTACTAACCCTCACCTACCTAACTGTGATGAGAGAGAGAAAGACAGAGAGACAGAGAGAGAGAGAGGGAGAGAGAGAGAGAGAGAGAGAGAGAGAGAGAGAGAGAGTAATGGTAAGAATGGTAAGTAGGCTAAGGAGGATAAGAGAGAGAGAGAGAGAGTGTATGTAGAGAGTAATGGTAAACCATGTTGACTGAAGCAGGTAGGCTAAGGAGGATAAGAACATAGGAGAGTTTGTAGCTGTTAGCAATATTTAGGAAGTGAAAGACTTTGGTGAGTGACAATTCACTGGAGTGTCTACTGCAAAACCCTGAATGCCACAAACTCCAGAATACTGGGGTGAGCAGATGTATTTTTCAGGCTGGGTAAGACCAGATCTACCATGAAGCAGGCTGTGGAGTTTCTCGTGGACAGTTAACGTTTGCAGGGGAAGCTATGAAAGAGTAGCTAATCATATCAGTGTTAGAGACTTAATCATCAAAGGCGTCAAATGTCGATAGAAGTACAAGATGGATGAGTAGCTTGCAACAGATGTGTTAATCCTTCTCGGGGATGTGGGTGAAAGAGCATTCAGATGAGAGAATTAATTTGATTGTTGGTGGGGTAAAGAAGGGAGATTAGCAGGGATGTAGGAGTGTAAAGAGGTTACTTCTGATGTTGTCGATTTTTGAAATGCATTGCAAGGCTATTTTCATAGGTAGCAGATGAGATGGAGCAGGGGTGCAGGGCAGTATTGCTTGGAAGGTAGAAAATAGTTGCTGGAGATGGGAGCAGGGAGACAATCAAAGGTATGTGTAGTGATGGATTTTGAAAAGAGAGAACCAGAGAATGGAATCCTTGTAGGTAGGCACAGTGATAATTACACCGTAATGGTGATGGATGTACGACGTAGCCGTAAGCTGTTGGGTCAGTGGGATGTCCGAGTAATCAAAGGTTCTAGAGGTGGCTCAGTGTTCCACTTCCTCCTTTTTCAGGACCGTTCGTATTCCAGAAAACTCCTACTCTATTTGAATCATGAAGTGAGTGTCTTTCACGAAAAGAACAGACCTCTGGGGCACATTGAAAGTCTTCCCCTCCCTTTCAATACCTGTCTTAGGCCTGGGTGTGTTTGAAAGCTGACCTCGCCCCTGCATTATTCCAATGCAGAGTGAGGAGGCAGTGTGGAGAAGTAGCCGAGCACTGCTGCCTCCCACATTCTTGTGTGCTGCTGCTCGGTACACAAAAAAAGCCCAAAAGAGACGGGACGTTTAAGATACATTTAAAATGTGTGTGTGTGTGTGTGTGTGGTGTGTGTGTCTGTGGGTGTGTGTGGTGTGTCTGTGTGTGCGAATGTGTGTGAAAGAGAGAAATGGTGAGTTTGAGTGAATGTGCCTGCATGTGTGATGTGTGAGCAAATGAATGAGGGAGTGAGTGACCAGGCAGCGAGAGAGTCTGTGTCTGTGTGTGTGTGTGTCTGCGTGTGCAGTAGAGGGAGTGGATGATGGTCACAGCATTATAGGGCCATAAAGAGTGACACGGAGCAGAAGCTTGGCAGCAAGTTGCTAGTTATAGTCACAAGCTGGTATAGTGTGCTCATCACTAAAAACATGAAATCATGTTTTAGAGTGGCAATGATGGCATACAGTGGTGGTCACTAGAAGCATGAAAGTGGAGCAGTCCCGGCATATTGTGTTGACATGCATCAAGATCTACCTTTGGCACAGGCAGCATGAAAATGTGCTTTTACAACGGAAATGCTGGCTTATATTGCTGGACACTGACAGCACAAAAACAAGTTTTACAGGGAAATTTCCCATCATCATTATTCAGAAATCTTACATTTCCTTCAGATAAATCAAGATTAAAGAACATCTCCAAACACTGACGTTAAAAATTCAGATTAAATACCAATACACAAATCACATTAAAACTTTAACACATTAAAGAAGAAACTCTACTCATGCACATAAAAACCTAGTTAAGAATATTCAAGGGTAATCAGCTCTAGATTAAAATGTACTTCATACTTCATTGAGGTAAAAGCCGTGCACCATCTAAATAAATGACATGTATTGAGTTTGCTGACTTCAAATAATGTAGTGCTGGTGCAGGAGATCGAATTTGCTTACTTTTACGCGGGGGCACTATCTACCTGTCCTTGCATCATTTACACGTCAGATCAGGAGAGAATGGATAACTGATTCAGGAACATTTCTACTATATTGTCTATAGTCCATTTTGCAGTTAAAGTAGCTAATGTCAAGGTATTCAGCTGACATTTTAGAAACACAATCCTCTAGTGTAGCTCTGTACTCCATGAACGGTAAAACTCGGCCCCAAAAAATAGTTGACTACTAATCTCCCAAAAATATTCCCGAATAGAAAATGATTCCATGCCCACTCACAAAAAGCACATTTATCTGCAAATACATTTCTCTTAACGATTACTACATTTCCAAAACGTAATTCGGACTACTTGAAACAACGAACATGCTTCTAATAAAGGGGTTTTCCATGTTCACTCTTTACCCCTTTCATTGTGGATTAGATCCTATACGACCCCCTACTCACCAGGAAGACCTTAGATTGATTCAAACGCAGACAAAACACAATAGGTACCAATTGGGTTTTTCAAAATAAAAAAAGAAAGGGGCGGGGGATTGTAAGCCCAATTACAGATATACTGTGATTATTTGAGCATTCTCAGATGAAATACCATCTCTTTGCTATTCCTAAAATTGTAATTTCTATATGACCCCTTGTCTCTATCACTGACAACACAGCTTTGCCACCAAATCTATTAGCAGGAGAACAGGTTCCCTGTCCTATCGTTAAAGTGAACAATACATGCTCAATTTGATGTGGCCAAATTTCCCACAAGCTGTTAAACGTATCCCTACATATTCAAAATGGTAAACTTGTGTTATTATTTCCCCATTCAACTTAAAGGCCTTTATATAGCTTGACCTGTGACAAGCCATGGCTATGGTTTCAGAGATGATTACTCTCAGCCGGCACTCTTTACAGAAGTGATCAAGTCATTCTAATTGACTTTTTTGTTATACCCATTGTGGTTGTAGAAACAAAACAACATAGTGGACCTATATCTTGCATATGTTCATTTATTTTTTTGCCACTGGCAGCAACAAAACACATTACAGTGTAATACTGGTCTACATATTGTTGGGCATCTGTAGAATGAAAACACGATTAACCCCTACACATGTGAGGTTTTAATTAAGTTGTAAATAGACGAAAGGCTGGCACCCAGCATGTGTGGTGTTTATGTTAAGTGTTCCAGTCAATGGGAATAGCACACTATTGAATCAAACCAAAGGTCACATTGTCAGATTTATATTGGTTTACTGCAGTACACCACAATTATTGGAATTTTCAATCCCTTATAAAAAGGATACATAGTATCCTTTAGTTACAATTCTAATCATTATTAATTTTAAAAGACCTCAATTTAGAATAAAAAATAAAAAATGTAATACAAAATATCTCCCCTCATACAATAATATATTGTCTGTCTAGAAAGCAAGATAAAGGAGGAAAGAGAGAAAATAACAATGAATATGATAGGTCAGTTCACTCGGGTATCCATTTACATTGTATTACTTCAATCAAAACCTTCTCATAGTATCCTAAATCAAATTATATATTTGTTTTTTTTTGCTTTGCAATCCAGCAACTTCTCATCATTATTAAAGATTTTGTTAGTTTTTTTGCTTTGTTATTGCAATACTGGTTGTATAAAACAACCTTATACAAACACATTTGTCACAATTAGAAAAGAGAAAAAGAAACAGGAATACATATTTTCCTGAGGGGTCTTTCCTCTCTGTCATCTTTTTCTCTACCTGTGGTGTCCCCCAGGGATCCAACCTCTCTCCCTGGCTGTTCAACCAGTATCTGGCACTTCTCACCCACCGCATCGCCGCTCTCTGCCCCAACCTTCAGTGCTATGCGGATGATACCGAGCTCATTTTCAGGCTACCCTCGGGCTCCTCTTCTCCTTCCCTCATCTCTGACTGTCTTTCTGCTGTCCAGGAATGGTGTGCCGCCTACGAGACTCTGCCTTAATGCCAGTAAGACTGCGATTCCACTCATCGGCACACCCACTCCCTCCTTCCCTGCAGCTCTCTGGCCGGCCTCTCTTGGCCCTCTTCCTGCTCCTACCTGCAATGCAAAAAACCACGGGGTCATCTTCGACTCCACACTCTCCTTCTCTCCTCACATATCAATGTTTCTAAGAAGTCACACTACCAGCTACACCTCGTCAGAGGTATCCTTCCGTTCCTCTCGTTCCCCCAGAAGCTAAATCTGCCTGCCTCTACTCTCCGACATTTGCAACACATCCAGAACAGGACTGCGAGACTTGTCCTTGGCCTCAAGCCCAGAGTCCGTATCTCTCCAGGACTGAAATCACCACACTGGCTCCCAGTGACTGCGAGGATCAAGTTCAAAACCCTCTGCATTGTCCACAAGGCCTTCTGGGGCCTGGGGCCAAAATACCTTCAACTCTCTCTTCCTAAATATCTTCCTTCTCGAGCTCTTCGCTCATCTGCCTCCAACTCCCTCAGGGTCAGCTGCTTCTCCAAACAATGAGTTGGGGGCAGATCTCTCTCAGCTGCAGGGGCCTCCCTCTGGAACAGCCTTCCTGCCTCCCTGAAACTTGAGGAGAACCATCTCTGGTTCCGGAAGCACCTCAAAACCTTCCTCTTTGCCTCCTCTTTCTCTCCCCCTCTCCCCTGCTA
The DNA here is from genome assembly GCF_040938575.1 of Ambystoma mexicanum. NCBI lineage: Eukaryota > Metazoa > Chordata > Amphibia > Caudata > Ambystomatidae > Ambystoma > Ambystoma mexicanum. The sequence goes on from NC_090922.1 coordinate 1,402,448,537, forward strand.
AAATTACTGAAACTGCACTGAATCTGCAACTGGGCCGCCCACCGTTCTCGGTCCTCGCCCAGCCACTCTCCCCTGCACTGCCTCCCTGGCAACCCCTGCACTGCGGGACTGTGTCTGCATCCCTACAGCCACCCTTCCCAGCACTTGTCTGCACTTACCTCGCACTTGCCATCAGCTGGCCCTTCTTATTTATCCTGTATGTTAATTACTGCACTTTCCCCTCTCGCTTCCCCCTTGCACTTTTCCCTTCCCCTCTACCCATGCACTTGCACGATCTGAATGACACCTGGCCTAGTAGGATCGTTGTCTGTCTCCCCTTGTTCCCCCACTGCCTCGTCGCGCCTTGAAACACTTGTGTATAGGCACGTTACAAATGCCATATCATATCATATCATATCATATTTAAACACAAAGGTTATTTAACAATCCCACTCTTCATAGTACAGTTCTCCTCATCATTCTTTAAAACTACATCCACAATTTACACCAATTAATTTCATTAAGAGAGGAAGAAAAGAAAGGAGAGTCACACAGTTAAAAATACATTTCAAATCACATCCTGCTCCACATGGTGCCGGTATAAACACCCTTTGCAAAATCCCCGTCTCTGCACATTATGATTATACCTCACAAGTCAAAACTACGCAGATTCATTTAGGACCATAAAAATGATATTTTTTGTTATTAACTTTATCCATTGAGTTCTACTAGTTCTATTAGTTAAAATCATTTTTCTTTTCAACATTAAAATGAAATGCAAATACTAATCTAAAGTGCAATTTTATACAATACTTAAGACCAAAGTCTTTATGAAGTTAAAGGGCAAATGCTTAGACTAAAATGCAATAATGGTGTTGGTCCATCAGCCCTTGTCACTGTCATTTAACTTCATAAAGACTTTGGCACAGATTTTGTTTTTTCTATTCAGGAGGTAATTGAGGTTAGAACTTTTCCTAGCTCTTGGAGTCGATCGATCATTGATACAATTCATATAAAGGGTTATATATGAGATACGCACAACTATCATCCCATTTTCTTGACTGACTCTGAGAACAAAATATTTGCTTCAATCATTATGGAGGAGCTGGAGGCCTGGACAGTTACGAGAGGTCGTTTGCAGAAATTCCAAACTGGTTTTCGCAAGGGTATTTCTACCACCCTTAATGGTTTTATCATCAGATGTATTCAAGAACCTTCTTGGAATAAGGGTGCCTGCACCATTTTTGCTGCAATGATTGACTACTCCCAGGCTTTCAACTTGTTAAATAGCTCTTTATTATGGAAAAGACTGCAGGATTGGAATATCCCAAGCTCATGCTGATTCAGTTTTATGAAAATGTTTTCTTGGAAGTTCGATTGAGCAGTTAGGGTGCTTTAACTAGGACCATCCCTACTATCTGAGGATTGAGAAAGGGATGTGCCCTGGATCCATGCCTTTTCAATCTATACCTGGCTGATCTGGGGCAGCTTCTGGTGGAGACCTGGTTTGCCCCGCCAAAAATTGGTAGTGTTGCAATATCTTATCTCACATATACGGACAATGTAATTCTAATGGACAAAGCCCAGATAGGGTTGCAGAGGCATCAGGTATCGTTTCAGTGCTTTTCAACTAAAAAGGAACTTGTGATAAATGAGAAGAAAACAAATATCCGCTTTGTGGGTAATGCAGTACAACATGTAGGGTTTAAATCGAAGGTTGGCAACTAGGCGCTGGTCCCTGAAGCCTCTGACCTATGCCTATGTCTATTTGTTTACTCTATTCCATCTAAAACAAAAATAAATATGATTGCACATTCAGTGGCTAAGGTTGACCAGCTCGTGCTGCAGATGAAAAAGATCTCTTTTAAATATTGCTTATTTCCTTTAATACCGTTGAGCAGATCAATTTTTATACAATGAAGGCAGCATCAGCATTATTATATGGCATGGAGATGGCTTGGGCCACAAGATCTATTAATTGTGGCTAACTGGAAGCTAGACTTTGGCGCAAGGCCTTGAGTCTCAGTGACTGTGTCACAGTCAACACATTGCTCTTTGACTTAGGCCTCACAACGCGAAAGTGTCATTTATACTGGAAGGTCTTGACTTTATATAGAAATGTGCTAGACCCAGTGGGTGCTTCATTGTATGTCGACCTGACCGATGCGATGTCAGGCAAGTCGGTGCCATTAATTAATTTTTAGGAGGAAGTGGTAGCAATATGAGCCGAATGCAATCTCCAGGCATCAGAGCTTATTAGGGATCCAATGAAGAAATTGTTGAATTACGATTTGATCTGCACAATTGACGATGTGAACTCTTATAAATTATACAAAACATATGCTGACAGTTAACAAGTGAAGAGGACCAGTAGCACGCTATTTGAAAACGTTCTCTAAATCCTATTGGATTTGAGATTTTGGTAAAATATATTGCTTACAGGTGAAGTATTGCAAAAGTGTTTCCCTAATAATGCCATCATAGGGGATTGCAGCTGCTGTAATGGAGTAGAAGTTCTCCAAACAAGATTCCATGTAATTATTGAATGTGAGACCCTACGACCATTGAGAAAAGGACTATGCACAAAGTATATGCAGGACTTCCAGTATATTGATGTGTTTGAATGTTATGACAGAGTTACCAGAGTTCAGCATTCAGTTTCATCAGGGCATTTGTTAGGCCACTAGGGCCAGCTGCTGAAGAGTTTGAGGCTTTCTTAATAAGGCTCTCAATAGAGGTTATGTCAAAAGATAATGACCACGGGACCACATCTGGGGAGTAAGAATAGTGCTTGTTTGATGCTCTATAGAGATCTCCAAAATACTCCACCGAAGATCCTTTCGATATCGGATTGGTTTGAACCTGATCATAAGGTTTCATAATATTATTGATCTGTGCCCAATAATTACTTTCCACCAATGTTGTTGACATCATTTCTCCTTCTCTTTAGAGTTGGATGTATTTATGACTTTTGCACTATTTTTTAAAAGTTTGTTTTAGTATCCTATCTTCTTCACTATGCAGTGAATTTGAGCCCCACATACTCCAAATACAGCCTATCTGAGCTCTTTCTTTTTATTCTCTACGACTGGGTAAAATGCATGCGATTGACAGTTCACTGAAACCCTTTTACCATCATGCATGCGCACAAAGCTATCAATAAACATTTGAATGCTGTCTATTGTCAGAGTCTCATACTTTTCATCCAGGACAAGCTATTAAAAAGCTTACATATACTTTTGTTACACTTCAAAGAATAGGCTACTTTTTATTGCCAAGCAATTTCCACTGTTATTGATCACCAAATGACTACATCCCCTATTAATCACCTTCTTCACATACTTAACCTTTGCAGTGAAATGGTTATGACCACTGGCAGCAGACTCCTCAACATCCATTTTGCAACATGAGTCCAAAAGGGACTGTGAAAAAATGATATAATTAATGTGTGAGCAGACCCTCTCCCTCTCCATGTATCTCTAGGTGCGATGTCGGCCGTTACTACACCATTCTTACAACTCAGAGTCCAACTATGAAGAAAGGTCAGCCATTGTTTTCCATTATTTACAGTATCTTTAGTTTTGTCCTGCTTTAAAACACCCTCACCTGCAACATTTTGAGTCAATTATTAGACAATCTGCATTTAGGTCCCTGGCCACGATCGTATGCACACACCCCTCCTCAACCAAAAAAAACATTGCATACTACCCAGGGAACCTTCCAGACTAACTACCCACTGATTCCAGTAGATACATACAATACAAACCGGTCCCACCACACTAGGGACTTTTGACCTTACTTTTACTGCCAATAGCCTGCATGTTCCTTCCGACACTACCTCAATCTTTTTAATCATTGAACTTCTGTTTGCTGTTATAAGGCCCCCTGATGGTCAGCCACCATTACTCGGGGTAGGTAACTGCTGCACAATTGGGAACCCACCAAATTAAACTTGTTGGGTGAACCAGACCTCCTGAAAGCATACTAAGACATATGCAAGTAAAGCATCTAATTGTTCTGAGGTACCTAAAACACTATTTGATCGCCTAGTGTTCCAGGCTACAGCGGACATCAAATGTCCACTGCATCACTACATTCTTCTCCAATTTTCAGTGTTATCCAGATGACACCTAGCTCTCCTTCAGGCTCCCCTCAGCCACCTCAGCTCCTTCTCTCATACCAGACTGTCTGACTGCAATTCATGAATGGTGTGCCGCCCACAATCTCTGCCTTAATGCCAGTAGAACTGAGATCCTCCTCATTGGGACACCTGCTCCCTCCTTTCCCCTATCTCTCCGGCCGCCCACTCTGGGCTCTCTTCCTGCTCTTTCCTGTGAGGATAAGAACCTTGATTTCAACTTCAACTCCACCCTCTCCTTCTTGCCTCACATTTCCGATGTCTCTAAGAAGTCAAACTATCAGCTGCACCTCCTCAGAGGTATTCTTCCTTTTCTCACTTCCCTCCAGAAGCTCACTGTCTTCATAGCACTGGTCCTCTCTAGACTGGTCTACTGCAACAGCCTTTTCCTAAATCTACCTGCCTCTACTCTTCGACCTTTACAGATTATCCAGAACAGGTCTGCAAGACTTGTCCTTGGTCTCAATCCGAGGGACCGTATCTCTCCAGCACTGAAATCCCTTCACTGGCTCCCCGTGGCTGCAAAGATCAAGTTCAAGGCCCTCTGCATCATCCACAATGCTTTCTGGGGCCTGGGACCGCTCTACCTCCAACCTTCTCTTCCTAAATATATTCCTTCTTGAGCTCGCCGCTCATCCACCTCAACTCTCTGAGGGTCAGACACTTCTCCAAGCAGAGAGTTGGGGGAAGATCTCTCTCCTCAGCTGGAGGTTCCCTCTGGAACAGCCTCCCTGCCTCTCTCTAACTTGAGCAGCACCACCTATGGGTCCAGAAGCAACTCAAGGCATTCCTTGTCACTTCGACTTTCTCTTTTCCTCTTCCCTGCGGATGTACCTGACTGCTCTGCATGCTGGACACCTGAATACCCTCTGAAATTGGGCTCAGGTTCCTGCATGTCCAGTTGCCCTTGCACTGCCTCTGGGCTCCCCCAGCACTCAAGGGTCTGTTCCTGCAACCCTGCAATCCCTTCTCTTATGAGCCACCTGCTGGCTGCACTTATTGATTTACATATACTTCTCCCTTCCCCTCCCCCCTGGTACTTCTCCCCTTCCTGCGTCCCCGTTCTTGCACGATCTGAATTACACAAGGCCTAGTAAGATTGTTGTTTTGTCCTCCCTGTGTTTCCCCCTCCTTGTCTTGTTGCACCTAGAAACACTTGTGTACAGGCACGTTATAAATGCCATATCATATCATATCATCTCATATGATATCATGTGAGGTCCTTACATTGGTTAGAGGCCCGTCTCTCTGTCCCACAACTTTCAAAAATCCCCAACCAGGTTTGATGACAGCCAACCCCAATCCTGAGAACCTTCTCCCCAACTCAATGTTTCTCATTAAAAAATTCAACAATCCTATCTCCTTGAGCCCCTGTTTTGAAAGTTACCCTAATTGGACGTTTAACACCTGGGCCAGTCACATCTTTTAGACATTGTACAGAATTTTCCAATTGTTCTGAATGCTATCTGTCCATTGGATACATAATCATACCCGAGCATCCTTAGACAGTCAAAATAATCCTTATCACAGCCTCAGATCGAAAATCAAGCTGTACCTGGTCCAACCGGTCATCTCTGGGAAGAAAACCCTAACAATGTCCCCTGAAGTTCTCATTCTTAGTAGGGGGATCTTATGGAATAAACTGAGCACATTCCTTCTGTTCAACACCACATTCCAATCAGGGGCTTCCAGACTTTCTATCTCCCTTTCTGGGAGATCAAAAATTTTATCGCAGCCCAACCTTTTCCTTTGATTTCTCCAGATAAAATATTTCTCCAAGCCACCTGTTCCTCCCTCAGTGGCACCTCCTCAGTGGCTTCGCCTGTTTCTGGCTCTAACCCACATAGTTGACTCAGACTCGCTATTGTAAACAGCTTGTTCATTCGCTCTTCAACCTTTTGTCATACAAACAGACCATCACCGGCTATTCCCTTTGATCTACTAAACACGTTATCCTTCAATGAATTATGGGGACCATCTTCCTCGCCATACTTTGTAAACTCACCCCAGTACTATTCCTAGTCCTTCCAGGGGCCGATGGTCCACTTAAATTGGCTTGGCAGCCCACCTCTTGGATTATTTTCACCTCCACAATATGTATATGCATAGCACCACCAACCCTGCCCTGCTCAGGGGCCACCCAAGCTAACTCAGGTTTTTTGGGAATAAACCTGTTTTTTGAGAGCACCATCCCTCCGGGCTGCACACAATATCATATGATATAATATGACATTTATAACGCGCCTATACACAAGTGTTTCAAGGCGCAACAAGGCAAGGAACAGAGGGAGGACAGACAACGATCCTACTAGGCCAGGTGTCATTCAGATCGCGCAAGTGCATGGGAAGGGGAAGGAGGAGAAGTGCGAGGGAGAAAGGGGAGAGGACAGTGCAGTACACGGGGTAAGAAAAAATAAAAAAATAAACAGTAAGTAAAAGTAGGGCCAGCATGTGGCAAGTGCAAGGATAAGTGCCAACACAAGTTGTCAAGTGCTTGTAGTGGGACTGTAGGGATACAGAAACATTGCCCAAGATGCAGGCTCATCCTCCACAGAGCCCTTTGTATATTGACTCAGTGAGACTGAAGGCCCCTCTTCCTTCGCAGTAGTAGTAAACAAAAGAAACAATCCTGCAGAGTCAAACAGGACGGCACCACGTGAGGAGGCTCACCTTCCATGGAACACTTCGTATGTTGACCAAATATAGCTGAAGGCCCCACCACCTTAGCAATGGTGAGAAAGAAACAAAGGAAAGACATCTGTTACATCTGTAACGCCAGGCACAACACCATCAGAGTTTGAATACAATTGTTTAGTGACAGCCAAGTTGATCTGCTCTGTACCCATCCTCACCGCAGCCATTGAGTCCCCACTACACCATCCGTTGGAGGAAAAAAACAGCACGGTTTGGAGAGCACAGTCAACTTTTAAGCCAGTCTTGGTAGGTGTATCATCCATCACAATATCACAGACCAACACAGTGGTTTCTACCTCACCAATTCGGGTGGCAGCATTAACAAACCTCATACACAGCTCTTTTTCCTTTTCCCTGTTTCCCAGTTCATTTCCTCAGCCTGGATAGCCAGCGCTTCCTCCTCCTTTAAATGGATGTACTTTAGGAACTTTCTGGATCTAGTACTACACTTGTTACGACCCTTCTTCGCTCTTGCAGTTTTTCCCAATGCGCTGCTTTCCTCCTGTGTTGCCATGATATGTTGTGCTCCATTTTGCCCTTGCACAACTGGACTACAGCTGTTGGTTTACCCATTTCATTTTTTAGGAGTACTAGACTGATGCGCTTTGAAAAGGATTCTAGATGAATTTTCAAATCACTCAGCTGCAGCGTCTATTTCTGAAGCTCCAAATGAATTTAGGACCATGTTGAAGGCCAACAGTTCTGGAGCATTTAACCTAGCATTGTTATCCAGCTCTTGTAAAGTATAGTGCAGCCCATTGTCCTTCCCTCCCAAGTACATCTGTGATCCGGCCAACGGGGGCCAGAGACACTATTCGGATGCTCTCTTCTATAGGCGAAAGAACAGTCATCAATATTCAGTCGGTGAGCATTCAAATTGATAGGATGCCTTATCGTCTAGCCGGGGCTAGAGTATATGAGCCACTATATCCATCCTTCAGCTCTAGTTCGAGCAAGCTCTTGACGCTAATGATATTAACCAGGGCGTCCTTACCATTTTCCTTAGATCTTCTTTTGGCATAATCTATCCCAACTATGCCAGGGCCAGCAATAGTTTTAAAGAAATCCTCTAGTCCTCTTTGGCCCATGGTAAGATTTTCTACACACATAGAAATACCGTTTCCCTTTCTGCCCGGCTGTGCAGGGGTCTAATTGCACAGACTGATAGTTCAATTTGTTCCAGTTTGGATTTCAGCTTCAGCGACAGACAGGCTACGGATGGCAACAAATGTGGTCCCACATTGCTCTCCTTAAGCCCAAAGGGGTTGTGAGCTAGTTGCCACGTCCACCAATGTTTCATTCTGCGTTAAAAACACTCCATTATAATTAAGTCAGGCTGCTCCACTACCTCAAATGGACTACTTTTGGAAATACATTGTTGCAGACAGCTGGTAGTCACTTGAGGGTTGGGAGCCTTCTCTCCCTGCCCAGTCTCTCAAAACAGGAAAGAACCCCCCCACCACAGGGTTGTGGACAATAAATCCTCTTGGGTTTGCCCACTTCTCTTTTCAATTTCAGGGCTTTGGACCACAGCCGTCTCTCTCTCTCTCTGTCCCGCAACAGGCCCTCAAACAGGCTTATTAATCATGAACTTCTCTTGAGTTTGTATGCATCTGTCCTTAGAGCCAGAACTCAGCAAGTGAGGTTAGTAGGAGTAGTACTTGATTCAGGCTCTTTCTCCTTGTTTAGGCCTTGTTAAAAGTTCCAACATCCCCGCCCTTTCATCTTAACTGTGACGGGAGCCCTGACCTCACAAGCACCATCTCCAGTTTCCCCTTTATCCTCCGACACCACACAGCCCGTGGAGCGTTGTAATGTACTCAACAACAGCAGAGAAACAGTATTGGGGTCACTGGATGCCAATTGCTTGGTTGGCTCAATATACTGGTAATCATATCAGTATTGCTATGTAGTTGATATCTGTACATAGACAGTCACTGTGTTAGACTCGCACACAGGAGAGACGGACATTATCAAAAAGTCTTTCAATCGGTACTAATTGCCACTGGTGCTAGTTCTCCTTTAGAAACACAGCATAATAAAGTTCACAAATGTTTACAAATGAAAAGAGAAGCTGGCTTACCCCTACCGTTTTGCCGCTCTCAGGGCCACAGCCTGCATATACACAATCCCAGACCACAGAGCACGGACACGTACACTTCCTTGCACTTTGTGGCATTTGCACAAATATGGTGTTTAAGAGGATGTCCTGCTGTGCGGCTCCACCTTCTCCAATACGCTGCTGAAAGGCTTCCTTAGAGGTGTAGGGACCAGTAAAACAATGCACAATATTTCACAGCGGAACTACAGCAGGACTGCTTCCTAGGGCACAAGAAAAAACATATGACCAGCCACACAGGCACTTCTTAAACTAATATGCATCTCTTGAAGTGCATTTTATTACCATGTCATATAAACCTATGTAATAAATAATGGTATGAGTTATTTATATCTGCTTAATAACCGGTCAGTGAAGAAATAAATGAAAAGTAGAGGTAGATGTAGATATATATGTTGGAAAAATAATGTGTTCCTTTAATTGTTCTTCTTTTAATCTTGTTTTTGTTTTGTATCTGCAATTTAAAATATTGAAGCACTAATTGTTGTTAACTATTTTCATATTAGATTCCCAAATACATCGTATTGCTTTATTGTTAGTGAAACTTCTAAAGGACAGAAAAGTCGTGGTTACAATAGGTTTGTTAATATCATCTTTGCTTGTAATTTGGAAGAGCCTGTAAACCTATGAGATTGCTGCAGCTGTTGACTGCATGTTTGATGTCATTATAGATGGAATATAATGCCATTCGATTTGCATTTCTACTAACTGCATTCTATTAATACAAATAGAAAATTGACTTTAATAAGAGACTAAAGTTATGCAAATCCACCGTCTTCAAAGGGAGAATTTCATTACTTTTATGATATTAACATTACTATGATCAATTATTTTAATCCGATGTTAATTTGATCATACAGATATATTGTAGCTGTAATACTCTGTTTTATTAGGATGATATATTGCAAGACGTAATATGTATATTCAACAACTGTAGTTAGAATCAACATATGTTAGTTGTATTGCTCCACTATCTTAGTTGGTAATGTTAAATCTAATATGGATAAAGTAGTATCAATATTTTATGTTTATTGTAGACTATATTGTACACAGTGGTACTATTTAAAAGCATTATTTGAATAATAGACATAATCACAGATCTTCCAGATAGTGTGTATATATACTACTTAATTTGTGCATAATACTTATGAATTGTGTTATTGATCGTAACACTAATTATAGATTAATTTAAAGTTATTGGAAGAGTTTATTTATTCATAAATTGATTAATCTCACAACCAAAAGTGTTATTTATAAAGACTAATAATTACAGATCCTTCACTAAGAATTCCATATTCATCAGTTCATGTATGCATTATATTCAAAGAACTTTATAATGATAATACTTATTGTGCAAAGTCACTTGAAAGTCATCCATGTGTTTGAGTCAGATCCATCAATCTTGATTGTTGAATATAAATACTGATTTTCTATCCTAATTTACAAGCGAGTTTACAGTTTATGCCATTTGTTCATCCATTTTTAGTAGAGTTGAAGTAAAACATTTTTGGCTAATTTATGTTTCAGAGATTGTTCAATATCTCCTATTCTTTCTCCCATTTTGCCCTCATTATTCCAAAGAAAGGTAGATGGTGGACATTATCAGTAGCATATTTTATTTTTTCCAATGCAGAACATATGGCTACCGAAGGCCCTAGAGATGAATTCATCGAATGTGCTTATAAATCCTGAATCTTAGTTGCATTATTATGTAAAGTTTGAAGCAGACACATTTTATGGCACATGGATACTTTTCCAATTTATACATTGTTTGATTTGTATACTTTTGCAACTTTGAGCAGATAAAGTGGATATGTTATCATAGCATAACTGCACATGTTACACTGTCCACATTTATAGAACCTGGTCCATAAACTCCCTAACCAAGAATAATTGGGCATGGTTACCTTTTCCAAATGACTTGGACAAAGTAGCTGTTGTTGTGTTTGGACTCTGATTTAAACAAACATAGGTCTGTTATGTGGACATGTATTTTGTTTTCTTATCCACTTGTAATGAATTCAAATGTTTTTGAATAATATTACATATGTTGGTACTATTCAGAATTGTATTTCATTATGATTAATACTGCATCATTCATTTTATAATTTGTTTTCTTTATTTGTCATAGGCTGTTTCATATCATGTAAATGAGCTTTTTATGTTGCTTCATCAATTGTATCGTTATTGTAGCCTTTGTCAAAAAATGGGCCATATAATCTGCTACATTCTTACTCATACTCTTCTGTTGCATTCCAATGACCTTTTATTCCTATACACTCTCCTAAAGAAATGTTGTCTACAGTCCTTTCATATGAGAACTAGTTGCTAATAATAGAGAACTGCCATCTGTTTCTTGGTGAAAATGATTAGTGTGCACCAACCCTTCTTTAATGTATATCCACAGGTCTAGAAAATCTATTTCTGTTTTATTAGAGTCAAGTACCGGATCCTGGTGCAGCTGGGAACTGGGTCTAGTTGGACGCACTGGATAGCTCAGGCCATACTTTGGTCTTTTGGAGTGCTCTAGAATATCAGACGCAGCAGGCACAGAGACAGAGCCAATCCTAAAGCCCCCACTTGGATAAAACACAGGATGAGCCCTCAGGAACTGACTCCCTATACCACAATATAGCTTCCTGGATTTAACATGGAGCAGGGAGAGCGGCAAATGCTGCACCGTGGAAGTTGTGCTGGGGCAGGTGAAATAGCAGCCCAAGGAGATGGTGAGCGACATAGCAAGGCTGTTAGAAGCAACTGCTTGGGTTGACAGCCAGAGCAGGAACAGAAGAGGAGTTATACCAGGCAAGCACAAGGAGTGGGTAGCAGGGGAACCAGACAAGCACAGGCAGGGGTGCCAGGCAGGCCCAGGTAGGGAACCAGAAGAGGTTAGGGAGGACAGCTGACCACCAAGAAGGAGAGAGCATCAGGGCAAGACTAGAACACAAGGCCTAAAAAAGGTAAGGTCCCTAAAAAAAAAAACAGCAAAGGAACAGACAAGAGCAGCAGAGGAGCAGAACCCACAAGAGAAAAAACAAGACAGTGCCAGAAAACACACCGAGCATGTTAAGATGCACTGGATAATGTGGGAGTAGGGCTTATATTCCCTGACACTGGAATGCCGGAGCAGAGAGCCCCCAGTGTCATTGTTGCAGCAACGCCAGACAAGGTACAAAAGGCACATGCACGGTACCGACAATCTGCTACTCCGCACATGCAACGAGTGCATATAATAATGGCGTCCTTGATGTGGGTGGTTACAGTCAGAGAGTAGCACAACCTGTCCTGACCTGAACTCTGGGAACCTGTGCTCGGACTACCTGTCCCCTGATGAAGCCATTGGGGGTTGAAACTCCAGGTAAGTACCCACAGGCTGCAGCGGTGATGTAGCAGGGGCATGTGAATTAGATGTTATGGTGAATTCAATGCCACATTCATTCTAATTTAAATATAAGTACACATTCCAAATCAGCAAAATATTACCAATATAACAAGCCCACATTTTACATTAGATTTCTCCTCTGGTTTGATATGTTTCTTCAGTCTTTCCGACCAAAGGATTGCCCACTGAAAGAACACATTTAGAAGCCAATAGCAACACCCAGCACTTGTTGATATAGTTGAAGATTAAACATGAACATATTTTGTATCGCAATCAAGTCCAGTAATTCTATTGTTATTAGGAATTGAAATTAAAAAGTGGCTGTGTTTTTGGAATAATAGTGTTCCGTAGCTTAAGCCAATAAATCATGTTTAATTGATGTGTATAGGGCTACTATGTCCAATGTTGCAATGTGTAGTTGATATCCCAATATATATCATGCAATTTATTGAGCATATGCATAATATACCTCAAGTACAAAGAATGTTCTTTCACCATTGAATTGAGAAATGCAGTTTAACACTTAAATATTGGTTCCATTTATGAGCAAATACTATTAAATGTTGGTCTTATTGGTAAATCATAATATTGTTTATGAATTTTGCATAAGAAATAAATGGGTGGTATTTTTGGATGTTTTCTAAGTAGATAATTAACCTTTTTCATAATTAATTCTTCCTCATACCATAATTACATTCTTTTGATCACTGTATATCGAATAACAGACAATTCATAACAACCTGTTGTATTGAGGTGTATTTCTCCCATCAGTACATTGTCCTTTCTATACGGCTATACTATGTTGCCACCTTTTTCGGACTGTGTAAAAATAAGGTCTTCGTTCGACATTACATGCTTGTAAAGCCATATTTTCTTCGATGAATAATTTTCATTGTCTATAATGTTTCTTCTTTTGCTAATTTATTATTTGATTCTTGAATCTTGAATCTTGAATGTCACAGATTTGAAAAATTCATATCTATCACATTGTTGTCATATAATTGTGGTATACATTTGGTCTACTTTTTTATTCTTCATCTTGTGTTGTACCTTGTTTTATACACAATTAGATCTTCTGTTTTTGGTCCTGAGGCATCTTCTAATGATACACATACATTTTTATGTTCAGTATCATGTATTTAGTCACTGGTGGAGTCTGTAACATTGTGCATTCTGAAAAATGTTCTGTTTTATTTAATAACCTGTTTTTCAGTTTTATCTTTCTCCAAAATTTAAACAGATGCACAAATAATTCCATTGGGATCGTAAGAATTACAGAAGAATGGTTAATAATTGTTTTCTCAGCTTCCTGTGTAGATTTTTTCTCCTGAGTTGTGCTTATTTTCTCACCTCATTGTTTGGATCTTCTTCTCATCGTTCTTGTATGATTATTATGTTTTCTTCCAAAACCTTGTGATTTCATGTTTTCTGTGATTCTATTATTGGATAATCATCTAATAAGGTTAGTCTTTTTGAAGGACACGGTTGTCTGTTGCCCTTTCTATATCTTTTGCTAGATAACCACTTTTCATGCTCAACATCGGAGTTAATGGGCATTGTATTCAGAGTACTGTTTTTGGAATTTCTATTGGTTGGCACATTGTCATAGCATGGTTGGTATGTGTGTACCATATATGGATAATAATATTTCTCATCTATACAAATGCTTTCGTTTTTTAAACTTAATCTCATCCTGAAATTCCCATAAAATGTCATCTGCAGTACTGTAGATTTATGAACTGTTTAAGTGTCGCTGGTCAGTCAATTGTCTATGTTTCCTACTTTTATTTTTTGTTTCTTCAGTTTTTCTGTGAATTGTTCCTGTATGCCTTATTAACAGCTTCATCATATTAATTGAAGATTGAGTCACATTATCATCACACAATTCAATACATTCTGTATTATAATCCTCCTCAATGTTTGGAAAGACATGTAGTCTTAATCCTGTTAGATTATTTTATTATCTAATTTTCTGAATTTGTATTTAATGTTACTATATGCTTTTATGATACAAATGAGCTTTTGGATAATTTTTCAAGTTTCCATCACTTTATATCTATCTCTCTTTCATTTTGCTTTTTGTAATTTCGGAAAGCATCTACTGTACTCAACCTTGGAGCAAAGTTTATAACATTAGAGCTCTGCCAGACTGTAGGGTAAAATGAGAATTATTGACCCATTGTGACCAGGTCCTTTCTGTTCCAAAAGAGAAGTGTAAATAAAAATATAGCAATAGGAGTCATTTTGGAATCTAATAGAAACATAGATCAAACAATGAGTCCTTCTTTGTTTAAACTTTTAGATTTAAATAATAAAGAATAAGTCATGAAAAACAAATTTTCTTTCCAACACATATATCTACATCTACTCGTCAAAACATGAGTAGACTGTGAACGTCTTTAAAAACAGATACATATAACTCATATAACTCATGCATTTTTACGTAGATTGAAATGAAATGGTGATAAAATTACAAAGATATGATGAGTGATGGACATTTATCATGTTTAAATTGCTGGATTGAAAAACAAGATCAATCTAATATATTTGATTCAGGATACTACAAAAACATTTTGTTTGAAGTAATACTTTGCAATTCATTTTTTGAGTGCATTAACTCATCATTTTGGTCATTTTCTCTGTGTCATCCTTGTTCTTGCTTTTTGGACTAATACAATACATTATTGTATGATATGATATCTTTTTTATTAAAGTGAATTAGCAAAATAAATTACAAAATGTTGCAACAAAGCAGCTAAGCCTGCAGAAGCTTTTATGTTGTAGCTCTTATATGTAGTAAAATATTGTGAAGCAGATGTTGGCCTTGATATTGATTCATGACCCTAAATTGGGGTATTTTATTTCTTAATAAGATTAATATTGTAACTCAAGGATACTACGTATCCTTCGGTATAAAGGTTGAACATTTCCAATAATTGTGGTCTATAGCAATGAATAAATGCGCGTTTGAAAGGTTAACCTATGGTTTGACTCACAACTTGGATATACAAATTAACACAAAGAAGAGATTGCTAAGAGTGGGCAACAGACAGGATCTGAGCAGTAGAAGGGAACATCCTGGAAGCACCATCTCATGAGGAGAGAGAGAGAGAGAGATAAAGAGAGAGAGAGAGAGAGAGAGAGAGAGAGAGGAAGAGAGAGCGAAAGAGAGAGAGATATAGAGAGATAGAGAGAGAGAGAGACAGAGAGAGAGAGAGAGAGAGAGAAAGAGAGAGCGAAAGAGAGAGAGAGATAGAGAGATAGAGAGAGAGAAAGAGAGAGAGAGAGAGAGAGAGAGAGAGAGAGAGAGCGAGTACAGAAGTTGAGGAGAGGGTGATTATTATGATAAGCAAGTAGCATGGACCAAAAGAAATTTCATTCAATACTAGTAACAACCCAAAAGAATTCAGTCAATCGTAGAAGTGACAAGTAAATTACGTGCATGGCAAACATTTACAATCATGGCCCAGAAGCAGCAAAATATTACAATCAAGGCTCCAATAAAGGATTTTCGAGGAAGGCTGCTTTCGATCAAAACAAACTACAACTACAGTGATCATAACCTAAAAAATACAATCAAGGTCGTTAGTGACCAATAAATTACAGTGTGCCTGTATGCTACGTGAAATTTACAATCAGGGCCAACAGATTTATAATCAATGCAGTTAGAAACCAAACAAGTTAAAACAAGTTGAAACCAGCACTGTTACGAACACATAATTATAATCACAGTGCCAAAGGTTTCAACAACTATACATAGGCATTGAGTCTTGTTTATTTTTTTTTAATAAAATCATCTGTTTGCATATTTCACAATCTGAAAAAGATATTACATTTATTTGTATGTTTTCATTTGGTATTAGTTTGACTCAAGACATTACAAATGTATCCCTAACCCAACCAATCAGGCATGATCATTAACACCATTCCCACCCAAGGAATACATGTTTGGAAATTGGTTGACAGGAGAGCGATTTTCACATTGATGAATTCAACAGTTTTATAATAAACAGTGGGCGGGTCATTCTGCATACGATATGTAGAACGAACATGTCCCACTCTCATGCACCCATCTATGCCTCTTTTCTCAGATAAATGGATGTATGGTAATTTGCTGGGCTGCCTGTCCATAAAGAGTGACTGTGTGCCACTTCTCCACCCATTATGAACAGCAAGACATCAACCAAATCAGACAGCCGAGTTTGAACAGTGAGCACATCATCAGCTGTTGTTGCAGCTACTACCCCGCGTGTATGCCAAATGGGCCATGCAAGGCCGGGGTACTTTGGCTTTCACAGTCTTTCATGGCCCATTGAGAATGCAGGATAGGCTACTGCAGTGAGCAATGGGCTTAGTGGGTGCTTCTGCAAATCACTGCACAGTCAGGGGTCCAGGGATGGCAAGATGGACGTGCTCTACTGTCACTGGGCAAGCTCATGAACCAAGCTCTCCCTGATTCCTTGTCCTTGTTGCATAGTGTTTGTGGACCAAATGACCAACGTTGCAGGCGGTGTCTGGAGTGTGAATTAAATAGTATATGTGTTAGGGGGCCGTACTTAAATGAGGGAGTGCATGTGCTGTATGAATGTGTGTGCGGGCCTCTGATTGGAGGGGTGTGCTGCATTGAAGCAGCCAGCAGGGACCTGTTTTCTTACTGTGACATGGCATTTTGTTTACTGGTATGATGGGGAAAGCCAACATGATGAGTGTTCTTGCATGTTTTATGGTGGCTTCATGTTTGCTGCCAGCAAGGGCACATTTTCTGACTGTGGCATGGCATTTGTATTGGCATCAAGAGCCAAGCTAACATGATGAGCCTTCGTTGTCATACTTGTTTACATTGATGTTGCCAGTATGACATTTATTTCATAGTGACTTCATATTCTGTATGTTTTTTTGGGAAAACAAAAAATGTGTGTGTGCCTACGTGGCTACCTTGCTTCATACAGTATGAACATTCATTCTTACGGTGCAATGGCATGTTTTACTTGGCGTAATGGGGAAAACGAAGAGGAGTATGTTCTTAAGTGTGCATACTGGCATATATTGGCAGAGCCAGCGTGGACATGTTTTCTTTTAGTATCATTACTGGCATTATGGGTGGAGCACATGAGTATGTTCTTATGTAGGAATGATGGCATATATTGGTCAAGCTAGCTAGCGTGAACATGTTTTAGTGGACCAGCAGGATAAGTAATATTCCTGCTGGGTATTACAATCACAGAGGCAGTTATTTGGATGGGGCTGCCTGGAAGATGTTACTACATACACGTAGATGATAACAAGTATGTATTTATGATGATTTATGATGTGCCCACCACATGATGAAGCCTGGAGGACGTTCAAAGCTTACACATCTACCATCTCAGCATAATATTTTCAGTTAGTCCAATAAAATGTATCAAAACGTGGATGTTGTTTAATTTTAGAACTGCACTTACACAATTTCAGACCCTCTCTCTGCACATTTCAAGGATTGTAGGAGCCAGTTACAACTTCACCCATTTACCTATGACTCTGGGAGAGCACATGAGAAAACAAAAACCTCACAACTCCCCCTCCTGCAGATCTCCATTCATCCTCTTCTCAGGATAGTGGGGAAGAAAGTACCCCACTACCACCCACGCTCATTAACATAGGGGCACCCATCATGCCAATTCCTACACCCCTCCCAAATTGCCCTTGAACCTAACGCCTGCTGCAGTTACTCAATCAGGAGCAACGAGCCTTTATGTTGTCAGAGCTTTTACTCCGCCACACCCAAGATGGCCGCCACATTATGACCCACGTTTGCATGGGACATGTAGTCTTTGAGGCTTGTCTTGACTGCATAATAGTTAATGCTTCACCGGCTTTCAGCTTTCAGGATTTCCCATGCTCCAGCTATGGGGGGTCTTTGTGAAATACATACTAACAGCACATGTCGACATGGCATCGCCAGTTCCTCCGCGCACAGCGTGAAACATCTCATTTGCCTGACTGACCACATCACATTAAAAGGCAGCAGGCAGGGGAAGTGGGCGGGTCATGAGGACCAGGTGGACACAGCACTGCATCCTACATAAGCTCCCTGTGACCTCCTGTCTCCCTACCCCCATTGTTAATGGCAGCCAGGTTGACGAGTCGGGCACTGCACATTTGGCACACGGACCATTCTTTTTCAGGGCTGCCACCTCTCTTTTACTATATGGCATTAATAGAATGTAGCTCTACTATGTTATTGTGCATAACACAATTTTGGCATGTTGTGCTAAATGGGCCTATGTACATCTGATCTTATTATTGGGAATAATTCAAAAAAGGCCCTATCTGATAACTGGGCATGAAAGATGCTGCAAATTCTGTGTTGACTTGGGAAACAAAATTTGGCACAGCTGTGGTGATGTTACTTAATAGCATCTGGCCTGACTGAAGTGCTAAGTGGGCATACTGGAATCTGGCCTTACAGTGCCAACTGGGCCTACTGGAATCTGCCTTCACTGTGCTAACTAGGCATACTGGAATCTGGCCTTACAGTGCCAACTGGGCCTACTGGAATCTGGCATCACTGTGCTAACTTGGTATACTGGAATCTGGCCTTACATTGACAACTAGGAATACTGGAATATGACTTTACTGTGCTAACTAGGCATTCTGGAATCTGGCCTTACATTGACAACTAAGAATACTGGAATATGGCTTTTCTGTGCTAACTAGGCCTACTGGAATCTGACCTTACAGTGCCCACTGGGCATACTGGAATCTGCCTTCACTGTGCTAACTAGGCATACTGGAATCTGGCCTTACAGTGCCAACTGGGCCTACTGGAATCTGGCGTCACTGTGCTAACTTGGCATACTAGAATCTGGCCTTACATTGACAACTAAGAATACTGGAATATGGCTTTTCTGTGCTAACTAGGCATTCTGGAATCTGGCCTTACATTGACAACTAAGAATACTGGAATATGGCTTTTCGGTGCTAACTAGGCATACTGGAATCTGACCTTACAGTGCCCACTGGGCCTACTGGAATCTGGCGTCACTGTGCTAACTTGGCATATTGGAATCTGACCTTACATTGACAACTAGGAATACTGGAATCTGGCTTTACTGTGCTAACTTGGCATACTGGAATCTGACCTTACATTGACAACTAGGAATACTGGAATCTGGCTTCACTGTGCGTATTGGGAATAACTGGAAATCATTGAGCAAATTAAAAATGGATGTGTTGCCAATTAGTGTATTTAGGAATGCCTTTGAAGAAAAGAGTTGTACCGTGCAGAATGAATTGCCCTTCAGAGCTCACTCTTTGGACACGCACTTTGAGTTCCATAATGTGGATTCTAATTTGTTGTGTCTTTTACTTTCGTGTCTGGGGTTTGTATTATGTGTGTTTCCTTTTGTGTTTAAGAGAAAACTCGAATTGGCACCTTTATTTTTTCTATATTATGCATTTGACTAATCTGATTTTAACTACAAAAAATTGGATACGAATTAGCCAATCTGGACTCAGTATTTGCTGTTTGCTTCTAGCACGTATGCACACCCTGGGGTTGTGCTTCTGTGTTCCTTTTCTAATTGTCCATTTGTGTTTGGGGCCCGGCTTTAGATATAAGGAAGCACATAGCCAAGAAATGTGATTCGACCAAACGTTCATCGTTACAGTTTCAGGCTGGAGCCATTGTGCGGTCAGTTAGGGATTGGAAAGCTATTGTGATGGGTTTATGGAAATGTAATATGCCATAAAAGCTCTCTGGCACCCTGGGTGCCTAGAAACGTACTTTATCCCACAGCTATTGTGCAGGTTTATTGTGGACGTAATTCCCTGCGTCAGTAAGGATAGTTAGGTTGGCACACCTCAAACAAGGCCACCTCTGTTCAGGTGTCACATACAATGGGTTCTGCAAATATTTCAAAGAGATTAGGAGCTTCTGGTTTTAGTGTTTTAGCCCGGCACCCAAAGGTAGCACAATAGCTTCTCTATGGGCAATAATGCATTGGCAGCGGATTAGGGGCGGCCCGGGTAATTACTTGTTCTCGCCGGGTACCTTCATATGGCGCGCTCTCAATGACAACCACAGGCAATTTAGCACGCGGTCTAGTAGCTAACAATGAGACATAAATACTTGTCAAGGTTTGGGACTGAAGTCTCTCAGAGATCAAATTTAAGATATATTGTGCAGCTTGACCTCCGCCCTTGCCAGCTTTTCTTCTTCGAGCGGTCGGGTCGCTGCCCGCAAGATGGTACTGTGTGTTCTGCACCAGGTACATGGTGTATGTTGTATGTGAGGGTCACAGTTCCAAACCCTGGCAGAACTATGTGTTACATTATTGCAAGCACAATTAAATTGCCACTATTGGGAGGGGCGATAGGGGGAACTACAACACCCGATGTAAAATACTATGCATGTAATAATGAGTAGAACATAATATGAGTATAGTCGTCCAGCTGTGACATCACAACTCTGCATTGCATTATAATCCTAGAGTTAACTGTGTCAGTAAATACTTACTGTCAGAAAGCAAAGGTCATGGAAGATGGCTGCAGAGAAAGCATTCGTGTTCATGCAATCAGTCAAGACAGACTTTCTATACAGACGCTTGCAGAAAAAGCAACTGTGGCCATGCAATCACACACAAGATAGACCTTCTATACAGACGGCAGCAGAAAAAAACACATGTGACCATGCAATCACGTACAAGTCAGTCCTACTATACAGACAGTTGCAGAAAAAGCACCTGTGATCATCCAAGCACTCAGAAGACCAACTTTCTATACAGACAGATGCAGAAAAAGCACATGTAATCATGCATACTGGTCATACTGGTCATTCATGATCTAATTCCGGAACATGATCACGATATTCTTGCCATCACGGAAACATGGCTACATGACGCAGTAGGCCCGTCACTGTCTCTAGCCATACCAAATGGCTATTCTATCCTCAGAACAGATAGGTTAGATAACTTAGGTGTAGGAGACGAGATTACCACCAAAACCGCACTCCCCATTAGAACGGTCCCCTCCCCACATTGCCTACCTATGAACTTCTACTCGTTAAAATAGAGCCCAGCCCTCAAACCACTGTAAACATCATCCTCCTCTATCGCCAACCAAAGAGCATTAGCACACCAGACTCGGACGTCCCCTCCGTCATCGCTCCAATTCTCAAACCTAACATGAAGCTACTACTCCTAGGTAACTTCAACTTCGACCTTAATGACCCTGCTGATCACAAAGCCACAGCGCCTAGCACCTCACTCCTAGAAATTAGACCGAATCAGGCCATCACTGCCCCCTCCCATGCAAAGGGCCGGGCCCTTGATTAGATGCTGAACATTAACCTACCCGCCACAGTCGTATCTATCGACTCGTGCCTTGGTCAGATCATTCTCTGATCCACTTCAACTTAGCCATCAACCCCATCGAAGCCTAAAAATCTAATATCCACCCCTCCATCACAGCGAGACACACTCGCAAACTTACTTTTGAGATGATGGAACCCACAATATGCGCCTCTCTAGCGTTACTACCTGTCATTACCCATCCTGAAACCATCCTTGCTTCCTAAAAGTCCACCCTCCTTAATGCCCTTGATCTGCATGAGCCCCTTAAAACCACAGCAGCAACAAAAAAAAAAACTAATAACCACAATTGGTTCACATAGGAATGAACCACTCTTCGAAAAACCCATCCACTCAACAAAGAGGCCTGTCTCAAAAAAGCCAAATCCTACAAACACGCAATCGTGACTACCTAAGTAAATATCTATAATACCAGAATCAATGACGCTAGCTCGAATGCTAGAGAGCTCTTCAAAATTCTCAAGGAGCTTGAATCTCCAGCCCTGCCTATCTCAAGCTTAGCTAAAGACAAAGCATGGTGCTCTCTGGTCCAATCCACGCTGGACAATAAAACCCACAACCCCAGAGAGAAAACCATCCTCACAAAATCAGTGCTGCCTACCGACACTGCCCCTACCACAACCCCTATAGCCCCTGCCGAACCCTCCGCCCCCCTCTTGCACTGCTCCCCGGTCTCACCAGCCGAAGTGCACACCACAATCATTCGCCTCAAAACCTCCAACTGCAAAGGAGACATCTGACCTTCACATCTCATTTATATATGTGTAGCCCACTTTGCACCCATTATTACCCATTTTATCAAAGCCTCTTGCCTCCACCAAAGTTCCTAACTCTATCAAAGTAAATTGGAACACCCCCCTCCACTACTTGCTTGATCCTAGCCTCCCACTAACTACCAACCCATCACCACAGCACCATACCTCCTGAAAACTCTGGACTGTAATGCCTACACACAGATCCAAACTCACCTGGAAACCCATAACCTCCTTGGCACACGTCCATCGGGTTTCAGACCCAGACCTGGCACAGATTCAGCCCTCCTGGACCTCAAGATTAATTTGGACAACATCTGTGATATAGTGGATCTTGCCATCTTCCTTTTACTTGACCTATCCACAATGTTTGAACTCATGGATCCCAATAGACTATGTGACCATCTCACCCCCACCTTCAACGTCTCATTCGATTCCGCCAAATGAATCAACTCATTCGTGAGCGAGCGAAACTCAAGAATCTTCACATGGTCGGAAGCAACCTATCCTATCCCCGTCTCCTATGGTGTCCTTCAAGGGTCATGCCTCTCACCCACCCTATATAATATGTACACCAAACCCCACTTCAACCACTTCGACCACCTTGAAATTCCCTACACTAACTTTGCCAATGACACACAAGTACTTCTCAAACTCACATGTCACCATGATCTTGACTCTGCCAATATCAGCATATTTCAGGCATGGATCGCCACACACCACCTATGCCTAAAATATGACAAAATAGAACTCCTCATCATAGGCTCCCCTCATCGCCTTGAACTCCTTGACCTGGCCTTAAACTCTGACTCTGAACTCACAGTGCACAAACACTCCAAAGCGGTTTCCTCCTTTTCAGCCTACTCTACTAAACTCATTAACCTCTGGAGAAAATTCCTTTCCCCTGGGAACTGCCTCACCGTTGCCTTAGCCATCATATGGAGTGAACCTCTATAGAACATTTAGCTAAACTACAAGTGATCCAAAACCACGCCCTTTGGGCAGTTTGGAGTCTGTATAAATCTGACCATATATCGCTGGTGAGACGCAAAGCCCACTTGCTGCCAGTAAACGCATGTATTGAGTTTAAGATGCTCTCTATCGCACATGGGTGCATCCATAACACTGTTCCTATGTACCTTGTTAAGTGCCTATCCAAAAAACACCATTTACGCGGCCTGCGATCCTCCACATCCGCCTCCCTTATGACACCTAGGTTCACCAGACAAAGAGCTGGAGATGCTGCTATCACTGTCTTAGCTCCTACCTTATGGAACACGCTCCCCACATCCTTACAGGGTGATCCCTCTTACTTGATCTTCTGCCAAAAACTCAAAACAGCCCTGTTTAATAAATACGACTAATTCAATACTGAACCCACACTCCACTGTAACCAAGTGCTTATTTTCTAACTGGTTCCTTACCATGAAACTGTACCATGTTGTTATTATGTCTTAATTTAAAAAAATATATATATATTTCTTCTGCTTTTCTTTTCTTTTTGGAAGCAATATAATCTAGGGCCATGATGCTTCCGGGTCCTGGCCGCTATCAACAAATGTAATAAATAAATACATAAATAAATAAATAAATAAATGTATACATACATAAATAAAGCCTTGTATATCCTTGTCACTTCTACGCCCTGATACACCCGGGTCTGGCGAGCACTACAAATGAATAAACAAACAAACAAACAAATAAATGCAATAACACACAGACAGACCTTCTAAACAGATGGTTGCAGAAATAGCACCAGTGTACATGCAATCACAAATAAGGCTGTCCTTCTATATGGATGGGTGCAGAAAGAGCACCCATGAACATGCAATCACTGACAAGAAATCTCTTCTATACGGACGGCTGCAGAAAAAGCATTTGTGTTCATGCAATCACAGTTAAAACATACCTTCTATACAGACAGTTGCAGGAAAAGCACTGTGATCATACAATCACAGACAAAACAGCTCTTCTATAGAGAGAGCTGCAGAAACAGCTCCTGTGAACATGAAATCTCAAGGCAGTTCTTCTATACGGGTGGGTGCAGAAAAAGGACCAGTGAACGTGCAATCACAGACAAGAAAGCTCTTTGTGAGGAATTCAACCATCCGCATGAGGGCCGGGGCTTGCCTGGACGTTTTTTTAAATGTTTAAATAAATGGACGATGGTAGACTTACCTCAGGAAAATGCTTGGGGATAATCCACACACATTTGCCTATGCTCACACCACGAAAAATGCGTAGACCTGTGTACTCTAAAATGGACACAGTCTACAAGCACAGTCCGCTGCTGTCATATTCAGTTGGAAAATGACAGCAGAGAAGGGAACACTGTCATCTCTAGGAAAGGGAGGACAAACTTTCCCCTGTCATGGACAGTCTGATTAACTGACAAAGGCTCCATGGAACCGCTGTGCTCTTTTTCTAGGCCCTGCATATGGTGGCATTGATTAACATACCAATAGAGGGTACTTAAATGGCCTGCATGGGGCCTGGCTGCAGAGGATAAAAAAAGACAGGAAACCCAACAAATCTTTCATATATTACTGTTTCAACCTAAAGGCTGTTTAGAGGTATGAGAATGTGGTTTGCAGAAGCCAGGGATCATGGTCTCTCAGCATCTTCAAGAGAGGTCTGCCAGTTTAATCAGGAACCACACAGGGAGGACCATTAACAGAGATACTCTTTGATCACAGTAGACAAGAAGATGAGTTATGACCCCAAAACCAAGGACAAGGCAGCTCCCTGCAACACACTCCCTAGATTTGGGCCTTCTACCTTAAAGGACAATGCAGGCCCATTATAGAAGCGGAAAGAAGTGCAACAACAAGCATCTTCTGCCATCCAACTTAAAGGACATTCTCGAGCCAGTCGAGTTTGTCGATCGGCAAATTACTGCAACGCTGACCACTTGACATCTCAACAAACCAAAGACATCTCGACAAGTGCTTCAGAACAGTCGATCAGCACTGAAACAACGATTCCGAAACTCACAGTGAAGCCAGCCTGCAGCCATTTGCCAAGCTTTGCTAGCCGGACTGTCTTGCCACCTGATACCCGCTGCAATCTCCCATTTCAAACTATGCTGCATAAGCCTGTAAAGTTCCCTGAAGCTGACTCAATGCTGTCGAGCACCAAGAGCAACTACAGCAAAAGGTACATTTTGGTTCTGTCCCTGTGGTCCTATCCAGAAGTCCCCTAGACATTTTAAGACCCTTTCTCACTGACTGCTTAAGCCAAGAAGCCTTTTAAAATCTATTGTGGTTATTAGCCATACCAACTACCCTCCTGTCAGTAGCAGAGTGCATCCCTTTTCCTTCTTAGAAACGGCCTGTTCTCTGCATTCTTTACAGGGTGGGTGGTAGTTATAATGAGGTAGATATTTGTGTACATTGCTGACACCTATGTTAGTTCTTCTTCCAGGCAGGCTATCACAGGCATCTTTGTCATTCCCTCTCCGGACCTATGAGCTCCCCATATGGTCTCAGTCCTCACCCCTTTCTGTTCCTCGTCCATTAATGGTGGCACCAGATGGAAAGTACTCTTGGCATGCATCACATGCTCTAGATCCATCATTAATGTCTGTCAGAATGGCACTGTCATGGCCGAGGGCCCTGAGCCCAACCTTCTCCTTCTTAATAGGCATCTTTCATTTCTCATCAACTTCCTCTCCTCTCCTGCCCTCCTCCATCGTCCTCCCTTCTTTCCCCTTTGCCACCACTGACATGCATACCACATCCCTGCACCCCTCCTCGGTAGACCTTCAAAGATGGCAACTAGCTGCACCCAGCTACCCTCATCTATTGCTCTGCTGTTAAATACTCCTCTGATATCTCTCTCCTTGATGACTTTGACTGAGAAGTGGTTCACTGCCAGCTCTAACACTGCTTTCGACACACTTCTCCCTGAGGTCTACAAAATACTCTTTAAGCCCAGGCCTAACTGGTCTGGATATGGAGTGGTCTTGATCTTCCCTGAATGGGTCCCTGCTACTATCATTCCCCCCCCAGATCTACTCTTCCTTCAAATGCCTTGTGTGCAGGCTTGCTGTCTCTCCAACCCACTCGTTGACTCTCGCCACTATCTACAAGATCCCCGGTCTGGTCTCCCTCTACCTCTCAGAGTGGTCTGACCTCACCTCTTCTCTTCTTGCCTCCACCTCCAAGCTTCACCTCCTCGGAGACTTCAATATTCACTTTGACTCTCCTGATTCGGCCCTTGGACTCTTCTACAGCCTCTGTGACTTTTTTCCCCTCACAATTCTTCCCTACCTTGGATGCTCTCATCTCGGCAGAAATTCCCACCTCCAATTCTCTCACTGTACCTCCCTCCTGTTCTGACCATGCTCTCCTTTCGTCTCACCTGCTTCTCTCAGGTCCTCCAGCTAATCATCTGGCTGCACTGCCAGGCTCCTTCTCCGTCATTCAACCGATGAAGCAAGTGTCAGTTGCTGCTTTTGCCGCCGCTTTCATTCCCCCTCTCACTCCTTCCACGGACTCCCACACTGACTCTGACCTTGAAAATCATCACCTCTCTATCACCAACACCTTGGACATCCTTGCCTCTGTCATGAGGATCCCCATGAAGCCTGCCTCCAAGCACAACACCTGGTACAACTCTGACCTAGCTTCTCTGAAATGCAAATGTAAAGTTGCTGAGCGGAAGTGGCAGGCTTCTGGCGCATCCTCTGACAGACTGGCCTGCTGCCTGCTCCAAAGACAATACAGACTCTCCACCCACTCGAAGAAGAGGGCCCATATTCCAGCCCACATCTCTGGGACACTTACAACATAGGCAAACCGTTTCAAATCTGCAAAGAACTCGCCAATCTGACTGCCATCTCCACATCTCTCCTGCCATCCTTGATCCTCTGTCCTTCACTGGGCTCCCACTTCCGTACCAAAACTCACACTGCTCTACATCCCTGCCGCCCCCTCCCTCTTCCATCCTACTCTTCTCTGCCTGGCCCATAACACAGAAGCAGGTCTCTATACAAGTCCTATCTATGAAAGTCTCCCCCAAACAGGTGCTCCCATGCTCCTCCAGAACTATCAAGGACAACATTGCCTCCCTTGTGCCAGCCTTGGCCGATTTCTGTAATCATTACTTTGCCACTGGATCTTTCCAGCTACCAATAAAGCATTCCCTTTTTGCATCCTCTCCTCAAAAAGCCCTCTGCCGACCCCTCCTGCCCGTGTAACCACCGCCCTATGTCCATTACCTACTTTCCTGGGCAAACCCCCGGAGAAGGTATCATCTGCCAACTGATCCAACACACTGAATCTGTTGGTTGTCTCCACAACCACCAGTGTGGCTTCAGAGCAGCCAGAGGCATGGAAACTGCTCTACTTAACAACTGTGACAACTTGCTCTCAAATCTCCATTCCAACTCTCCTTACATTCTTATCTGTAACGGTTTATTGAGAGGCCACCCTCAACACGGTGAGCTCCTTCCCTCCCCACTCAAAGTGTCACGCAACAAACTGTTTAATGGATTCCTTTATGCAGCCCTGTTTGAGACACATATCATTTGTGTTTGTTTATTATTTATATCGCGCACCGAACCCTGAGGTAACTGGGTGCTGGAAAAAACATTTAGGTTGAGTTCAGAGGTGCCTAGAAAGAGTGTGTTGCAGTAGTCGTGCAAGTGATCTGGCTAGTGTTAGGCAGCTGCTAGTGGACAGGTAGGATTTGCAGCTGTAGATTAGCTTATTGGTGTAAGCTGTGGAGGCTGCCACAAAGATGACTTGTTTCTTGAGGGACAATGTCGAATCAAAATAGACCTCCAGAGTTTTTATTTATTTGGAGACCTTGATCACGTTACCGTCTATACTGAAGGATGTATACCTGTGATCAAGCTTGTTCAATCGTGCCTGAGTGCCGACAATCAGGAGCTCGGTCTTATTGTCATTGAGACATAAGCTGTTGGAAGCCATCCAGGCCTAGATTTCTAGGTAGACATCATTCAGTATTTTGGAGTCTTGATCATAGCAGCCAGAGAGCGGGATGAGGACTTGGGTGTCATCTGTGTAATTGGTGTAGATGACACCCAGGTTGTCCAGTCGATCAAATAGGAGCTTTGTAAATATGTTGTATAGCGGGGGTGACACGCATGAGCTTTGAGGGACTCTGTAAAGTATGGGGCTAAGGTCCCTAGAAGCGATGGAGAGAAAACCCTAATGGTCCTATTGGAGAGAAAGGAGTTGATCCAATCAGATGCATTGGCAGAGAAGGCTGCAGCTGTGGTGAGATGCCCGGTAAAGATTTGGTGGTCGATGAGGTCAAAGGTTGCTGACCTTTGTCTAGGAGCAGGAGGATTGCTAGCTTGCCTTTGTTCTTTGCCTCGTCCATTTTGATCTTCACGTCTAGCAGACCAGTCTCCCTTCCATGTCTTGGCCTAAAGCTGGATTGTCTGAGGCCTAAAAGGTTTTTTTCCTCTAGGTGCTTCTAAATTTGCAGATATTCGACTCGGTCTAGAATTTTTAAAAGGAAGGGGACGGTCGTGATGGGCCTGTAATTAGTTGGAGGGTTAGGTTCAAGGTTGTTTTTTTTCAGGTGAGGCATAACCCCGGCTTCCTTGAGGTTGTTAGGGACTTGGTTGTACTTGAAGGAGGAGTTTATCAATGTGGCAATGAAGGGGGCCAAGTCTTTGGCTCCTTCCTTAACAATGGAGGCTGGAGAGACGTCACCTTGACAGTGGGAAGGTTTCAGCGTTTCAATTATGTCTTCCACTTCCTTTGACGTTACTTGGGAGAATGCGAAAGGTGTACATTGTGGATGACTATTCTCTAGCGCAGGTTTAGATCGGTGGCAACTTGAGAGGGTTTTTTTTTTTTTTAGCTTCGCTCTTACTTTGTAATAAAGTGATTTTGTCAGCTAGTGCCTATTTGAATTTTTGTACACCAGGCCGCATCCTTGGTACAGTCCTGAGATGGAGGTGCTGGAGATTCGAGCTCTTTTAGTATGCTAAAGAGCTCTTTGATACTTGATTTGGCATTGCGGATTCTGGTGTTGTACACTTCTTTTTTTGTGGCTAGGATGGCCGCTTTGTAGGTTGCAGCTGCTGAAGTGAATGATCATTTATTTTGGTTGGTGGGTGATTTGCGCCAAGTGGTTTCTGCTGTCCTTTTGGAATTTCTTAGGATTTTTAATTCATGTGTAAACCACTTGTTGAGATGGGCTATGGGTTTGGCTTTTCTTAATTTAAGGGGTGCAGTGGTGTCTAGCGCTGATTTAAGTGTGGCATTACAGAGGTCGACCAACTTGTTAGAATCAAGGTCCTTAAACTTGGATGTATCAAGGATATTGTTCATAAGTGGTCGAAGACTATTGATTGAGATGTTAGGGTAATTTCTGGAGAGTGTGGGTGGGGCTGAGGTGGCGCTTGGTGGGTGTTGTCTTGGATGGAGAATGAAATTAAGTGGTTGTCTTACCAGGCCACTGGTTCATTTTGAAAAATCGTGATGTAGCAGTTAAGGTTGGACACTCAATCCAGTGTACGACCTTTGGAATGAGTAGATTCTGTGATTCTGTGTTTGAAACCCAGTTGGGTGATGGAATTTTCTACGGCTAGTGCTTGTGGATCGTTAGGGTCCTGAAAACCTAGATTGAGGTCTCCCAAGAGGATGGTTGGGGAACCAAGTTTGGTGTTGGAGTAGAGGAGGTTGGTGATGTCTTCGTCAAAGGATGATGTCGGTCCAGGGGGGTGGTAAATGAGGTGCAAAAGTATGGTTTGGGTAGGTGAGAGTGCGAGTTTAACTGAAAGGAGTTCTGCAGAAGGTAGGCTGGCGAGGGTGGTGGCACTGAGGACCAGGAGGGTTTTCGTGATGAATGCCACTCCTCCTTGTTTGCCTAGGTTTCTATTGGGTCTGATAATTGTGTAGCCTCTGGCAGGGCAAGTGAGAGTGCCGGGCCTGCTGCGGGGTGGATCCAGCTTTCTGTGATGGCCAGGAAGTCTAGGTGGATGACTGTAATATGGTCAGAGATCTCGGTAGCATGGGCTACTAGTGAACGAGCATTGATAAGTGCTCCTTTAATTGCGACGACGGAAGACCGGGTGGGGGTCATCTATACTCGGGTTGGATGGGGGTGGTGGGATGAAAGTGGGTGGAGGGGATGGTGGAGGAATTTTAGCAGAGATTGGAAGGTATGGTGATTGAAGAGGGTTAGGTACTGCTGCTGCGCAGTAGGTTTGGTTGTGTTTATAAGGTATAGGCTGGGAGGATTGACAGTTCAACCTTAGAGTAACTTTGTGATTAGGGAAGCGAGAGCCTAGTCTCCTGTTTCTGATGTGGACATGCAGTGGGATAAGTGGTGTGGGAGGAGCTGTGAAGCGCTGTATCCATTGAATAGGGCTGAGTAAGGCGCTAGTTACAGTAATAGTGGAGGATTTGGCTGAAGCTAGGCTGTTATTGTTGGAATGGAGTGGTGATAGGAATTTGGTTCGTGTGATGGTGTGGAATAGCAGTAGGAAGGAGGCCATTGTGAGTGTGACTCAATGGAATGTGGCCATGGTAGGATAGTATGAATGAAGGAACAATAGAGTGGGCCGGTGGGTGAGATAGGGAAATAGATTGTAAATACTAGGTCTAGCTAATAAAATTTAGCACAATGGGTAGATACTACGTGATCAATATATGCAGGAGTCACACAAACTAACAATGAAAAAAGGCCTAGGGACTAGTACAATGAGGATAGGATTTGACACACTTAGGCAGGGATCAGTCATGTTACAGATGCAGACTAATTACATGGTAGGCGGTAACCATGGCGCTATTAGCGCCATGGTTGCCGCCGGTATTTTACTGTGTCCGCCTTGGTGGATGGCGGAATTACCGCCCTACTCCAAGGTGAGCGAGAGCGGTAATTCCCCATTCACGAAGGCACTACCCCATTCCCATTTTTGCCCCCATAGGGCATAATGGGAATGGGGAAGGTGCTAATTACGGTACTGCAAATTGCGGTACCATAATTAGCACCAAGGTCCCTTTGCGGCACCCTACTTTAATGGCTGGTAAAACCAGCCGTTAAGGTCGGGTCCTGCAAAGGGAACTCGTAGTAAGGCGATAAGGGTTTACCGGTACTGGTGCCCTTACCGGTACCGGTAAACCCTTACCGCCTACCGTGTAATGAGGCCCTAAATCTAGCTAAAACATTTGGTCTAGTAGGTGGATGCTACGTAGACAGTGTGTGCAGCGGTCAGGCAGGCTGCCAGTGATTGAAGGCCTAGAGTCTAGTACAATGAGGCAAGTAGGATTTGACACATTGAGGCATGAGCAAGCCTGCTACA
Source organism: Ambystoma mexicanum (assembly GCF_040938575.1). NCBI lineage: Eukaryota > Metazoa > Chordata > Amphibia > Caudata > Ambystomatidae > Ambystoma > Ambystoma mexicanum. The sequence goes on from NC_090922.1 coordinate 1,402,480,240, forward strand.
AGGTATACAGGGATATACAGTTGTTAGGATGCAGCACTTGATATACTGTGCAGCATAATTTGAGTAGTGAGCCGATCTAGTACTACAGCTGAGAGCAGTGAACAATTACAATTCCATTGATGTATGCAATAAAGCATTAGTATAAACAGTATGGCAGTTGTTGAGAAGCGACATGGCGACTGAATATTTGATGGCCACTGGAGATGGCCGGGTAGTTTTGGAACATGTTGGAAATTAATCAGCAAGAAAGGACTGGCACGGCAAGATATCCTTCGCCTATGAGCTAATAATGAGCCAAGAACCAGCCCATCGTACAGGAAATATATATATATTTCTTTTCACAATTAAAAGTAACAGAAACGTGCATGAAAAATGTCAAACACCACTTTTTCAGCGCACACTGGCCAGTGGACATTTTTCATTTCAAATTATTACAAAACCACCCCATAGTGTTCATCCAAATGGGAATTAATTGAATGAATTGTTCTAGTTAAGAAGGGTAAGGATCTACACAGTTTTGCCCTCCACGCCAGCCTACTATAAAGAGAAAGGATTTAAGGCAAGCAGACTCCTCCACCTTTTGGTTTCCCAGGGCTCAGTTCTACTTAAGTAGAAATACTACATTTAAAGTTCAGGACAACCAGATGCATGTCAGGACCCTGTGGAAAGATAGGGCAGGGGTCTGTTCACTTCAATCTCAAAGATGGCCTACCGCTCTCCACCATAGTACTGAGTCAGCATTTAGGCCTTCCTAGAAATAGACAGCTCCACCCAAATGCACTCTCAGCAATCTCCTCTGTTGTTTCCTTGCAGCTTTCAGATGGTAAGTTGCAGCAGGACTCTTTTGATGGTAAATTTCAGCAGCTCTCCCTTCCTCCTAGTATAGTCCCCATTATATAGCAGCAATGACGGCCTCTATTTTGCAATCTTGGGGAAGTACCCTGCAAGAGGTCACCCACATAGGATTGGACAGTTATCATTCTCTCTCCTCCCAAACCCAGCCACCCAGGCAGGATTGGTTTAGGGGTCTGGAGCTGACATATGGTAGCCCCATTTGAATACCCATTTATTCTCCTGTCCAATATTTGGCAAAAACTTTTTATATAGCAAAACTTCATAATTTATCTAGCAGTGCCATAACATAGATATTTTCCTTTTTTAGTTAATCATGGGGAATTAAATAAGACGGCGGACAGGTTCGCACCATTTTGCAGAGATGTGTGGCAATTTTCCATCGTTCTCACAGAAAGCACAACAGTTATGAACATTTCATTTCCGACCCATATTCCTAATTGTACCCATCATCAGTTCACCAACTCTTACATTCAGGACACTTTCAGATCAGCCAGAACCTAGTTTAACTGCCCATTACAGTTCCTTAACTCGTATGTGCATGAATTTCATTTCTCTGTGATCGCCTGGAATTTACCTAGAAAATTGTCGATAAATGAAGAAAATCCACCTTATGGTTGCTGGGGAAAAGGCCTAAGTTATAATAGTCCTTTTAAATTGATTGTAAACTGTAGGTTCAGCAAATGGGAGATCTGCTTCATCCAGCCGTCTCTCTCCCTGGGGCAGCCTGTGACCAGAGTTTTTTTAATGAGTCCGCTTGAAGTTGGTTGTTTGCTCTTTGAAATTGGATACCCCAGTCTTCACACCTTTTAGTCATGTTCCAGCCAAGGGGAACTGCCCTGCTATCACTGCCATCAGAGCCATCAAGTTTGGGTAACACTGGGGTTTCCACACCTTTAGCAGCACGCACTTTATTACAATTGAAATTAGATGGGGATGTAACATCCATACTTGCAGTGGGGGATTTCTTTGTGAAGTTTGCCCACCCACAAGCCAAAAGGGTTTGGTTTGGGCTGGCAATTTTCCATGGAAAACAAAGTGACTTTTCAAATGTCATTTTTGTTTCCCTGACATTTTTCCTGTTACAAGTGGTATATTTTTCACATATAAACTGCAAGTGAATCCCACGGAGTAAAGGGCGAGGATTTTGTTTAGGCTGTTTGGCTGTTTGCTGGACGTGGACGAAGGGAGAAGGCTCTGAGTGGACGAGATCAGGTGCAATAACAGCGCTCTACCCTTGGAGAAGATATAAGGTACGGTGACTGTCGCGAGACGAATATTGATGATTGGGTCTGGGCTACACAAAGTTCTGTGAGGTGATACACAGGAACACAAAGTTGCCAGAATCTGCCACTCAGTACTTGTTAATTATTTTTCGGGGACTGTGGGTGTTGAACCTTTGACCCGAAGGCAGGCCCTAGCGTATAGTGTTTTTTTCCAGCCAGAATAATACCTTGGGAACAGCGGGCCGGTGAGCCTTTGACCCAAGAGAGGGGTGTTGGGCCTGCCATACGAGGAAGTGAGAGGCAGTTGCAAATGTATAATTTATGGAGTTCAGACAACCCTGATGATATCATTACAAAAAAACCCACAAAAGGGACCTTTTGTAAGGGCCAGGATGAAAGCGCTCGAGGTACACAAGGCAGATCTTTGTTAAAATATAATAAGGCAGGGGGAGGTGTCTTTCGTCATCCCCCCTGCGTTTTCTCTCTGGACAATCAACTACCTTCAACCTCTGGTTTCCTAAATTCAACTGTGGACCTCGGTTCCCTCCAGGGTCAGGAACACGGTATCTTGACGCCAGTGAATCAGATTATTCGTGACTCTCTCACGTCTAAAATAGATTATACCTTGAGGACAACAACAATGAAAAACGCAATATCAACTTATTTCTCTCAAGGAGTAAAGACAATAACTAATTGCTCGAAAACTGGGGCCTCAATTCAAGATTGAGGCAATGTAATTGCGCAAGGACAGTTAACCGGGTCTGTTATAGGCGATGAAGAACTGTTGGAATTGGAAAGACAGATACTGGTGAATGTATCTTATGATTCAAATAAAATACCGGAAGAACAACAATGTGACTTGGACAATGTGGCCTCATTCTCTGTCCCGAGGAGGTCGGTTGACTTTGCTGCAAATATCCAGCCTCGAGGGCTGGGAGAATCAAACTCAACTTTAATTCCGCCAAACAGTTCCGCACTAAACTTTGTGCTAAGCTCCTTAGTGAAGGTGTTCGAAGCTCTCAAGCTAGAGGTCCAACAACATACAGGCATATTATTGGAAATGTCAAAGGAATTGGAATTGAATGACATTATGATGACTGCAATGAAAACAGCTGCCAATGATGGGATGGGAGAGCTTGAAAGAGAATTCCAGGAAATGTCAAAAGATCAATCATTGAAACCTGACCATCGGTCCAGTGTGGTATGATGAAAACAGGTCTAGACAAACTGGTGGACAATTCTAAACCTCTCCAAGAGGTAATTGAGAAGACGGAAATTCCAGAGCAACCCACAATAGTACCGGAGATACCGTTAGATGATTCCCCCTGGTCAGCATCAGTGATAGAGGAATTTCTGCGAATGGCACAGGCCATAGATTTAGATGTAACAACTAAAGTTATTACAGTGGATCCTCCAGCTAATGCATCCGCCAACTTTGAAGATCGGTAAAAAGAGAAAAAAAAAGAAATTGTCTGGAAAGGCAAAAAAGAAAAAGAAACAAATGGTTTGGAAGAGGCTGTAAAAGTACAAGGGGAGGCAAAAGGGAAAAGTAAAGCAAAGAGGAAACACCAGACGACTAAAACCAATCGCTTTGTGAAGAGTCTTACGGCTAAGGCAGGACAGGTGATAAGAGAGGAAAAAGAGATTCCGCTAAGGAGTGGAAAGGGAAAAAAACTAAAAAAACAGATCAAAGAAAACGATAAGAAAGAATCAAAGGAGATGCTTGAGGATGACTTAAAGAAAATAACAGTGGACATTCAAACAGATATAATTGAACCTCCAAAAAGAATTGCTCCAATTTTTCTCATTCCAAGGAAAAAAACAAAGTTGGTGAACCCTACAATTAAGATAGCCCCAATCATCTTGTAAAATAAGCAATCTCAACACGCTGCACTTGGGGATAGGGGCCCAACTTCGGCTGGTAAAAGTGGGCCACCAGTGACAGGAGTAGATGGATGCTCACAGATATTGCCTACAAAAAACCCACAATCAGGATGTACGAAAGACTCAGTTAAAGTCTCTGCACTTTTGGGTGAGGTCTTTGAATTAAATAAAAATACTCCAACCCACTCACAGACGGAGATTAAGCCAGATGCCGGCAACAAAAGTCCAAAGAACTTAAAGCGGAGTAAAGATTTAAGAGTATATGTATCAAGACTGTCAGCAAGGCTGCAAGTGGGAGAACCACTGAACCGCTCGAAGATTTTACAAGATATGAAATCAATCCCGGGTTTAAAATACTTTTCCTCTGATGATATTGAAGTGGTAAAATTCCCTTTTTTTCCAGATACAAATACTGTGGAAATCTTATCGAAATCAAATTTGGGTCTAGAACCGGTTCTGTGAGAAACAGAAGCTTGGGGAGAAAGGGGTTTTAAGATATCTACAACATGCCCATTGCAAATGAATATACATTCTCAGGTGTCAGGAAATCAGCTTTATAATGTGCCCCAAACCAAGTTCATAGTGTGGGCCGCGCCTCAACGGCCGCCTGGGAAATGGTGCCAGAAATGTTCATACAAGTACTCCTTAGGATGGGTATACAATAGCAGAACCTCTAGTAAAAGATCAATTTAAGATACAACTGTCATGGAATGCAAGAGGCTATAATTCTTTTTGCTTAGAGCCAAGAAAATCCTATATCTTTGGAACATTTGACTTGATCCTACTTCAGGAAACGTGGTTGATATCCCTAATTGGAATAGTTTAATTCACCATGTTTCAATAATTGGCAGTGGGGTCGGAAGGAGGGCGACCTGCGGGGGTCTGTTGATTGCTTGTAAAAAATAGTCCCCTGTATGAATCCAGACTACTATCGAATGAGGTTCAAGGTATTCTGATAGTGCGATTGGAGTCTAAAGTCCCTAACATTGGATATAGTTGGATTTTGGTTAATTTGTATTGGAATTCTCGGGGGGTGGATCTCTTGGATTTTGTATCAAAATTGTCAGATTTGTTGGTGGAATTACTCTCCCTCTATCCTACGGATGAAGTCTTAATAGCAGGAGACTTAAACTCCCAATGTTTGACGACCAAAGATCAAGTAACAGGGACTTTACGTCAGCAAACACAAAATGGCGTAAAATGGACTAATTTTATGAAGGGATGGGAAACTGGGTGGCTAATGTTCCTGAGGATCACATCTATGAATCCTGTTATCCATAAAATTTTCATCTGTTATTGTTGGATCTGGATTCTCAGAAACAGAATACCCAAACATGTAAATTGTCCCAGAAGCATTCCAATAACCAACAGATCATGGAACAGAAGAGGAATATAAGAATGAAAAAAGCAGAATTAAGACGAGCCAATCTGGACAATGAATCATTTAAGATAGCACCTGTCCTCATTAATAACCGCCAAAGAAATTGGAAGAGATCGATTAAGTCATACATGTATCAGCAGGATGGGGAACTTATGTTAAAGTCTCTATGCCAGAGAAATTCGAGAAATTTCTGGGCAATTCTGGGAGGCAAACAAGAACTGCAAATGGACAACCAAGAAGTCGTAATCCAAGAACAGTCTTGGGTGGAACATTTCTCTCAGGTTTATAGTTTAGTGGGTCCATTGGCTGCCGAGGAATGGGAACGTGCTCAATGGTCTCTCACGTACACTGAGGCAGACATAAAGTTATTAATTAAGCTCTTCTAGCTCTAGAGCAGCGGGCCCGAATGACCTGAGTAATTGGACCCTAAAAACAAATCCATCAATATGGGCCTTCATACTTAAGTTACTGTTTGATCAAATAATCAAATTTAAATGCCTTCCAGGGATCATGGAAAAACACGATTACTATTCCAATTTTTAAAAAAGGAGATAGACTATTAGCAGTGAACTATAGACCAATCTCATTATTAGATGCTGACAGTAAAATCTTTGTTGGCTTGATCTTAAGAGAGTTGGAAGACTGGGCGAAATTAATGAATATAATCCCGAAACAACACACTGGATTCAGAAAGGGACTATCTACATCCCTGAACGGTCTGGTCTCGAGCTGCTTGATGGGAGTACTGGTAAAGAAAAATGGTCGCCCCCTTTTTGGGGCCTGGTTTGATCTCACGCAAGCCTTTGATATGCTTAATAGGGGTCTTCTATGGAAGAAATTGTATACATCGGGAGTCCCATCGAACCTACTCTCAATCCGGATTGAATTACACCAAAACACCAGGATGAGACTTAGACTCTCTAAGACAGGCTATCTAACAGAACCAATATGGGTAAACAGAGGGGTCCGGCAGAGTTGCCTGATGGCGCCGCTCCTGTTCATCCTCTTTATGGCTGATATGGGAATGGATCTAAAGGACATTGGTCTAGTATCACCACGCCTCAGCTTAACTAAAATCAACTGGTTGGCTTATGCCGATGACATGGTGGTACTGGATCATTCCCAGGTTGGCCTGCAGAGATTGCTCACTGCTCTGGAAAAGTATGCCCAAAAGAACGACCTGAAGATTAATCCAGACAAATCTAGGATCCTTATTTTTAAACATCCGTAAAAAAGAGTGAAGAACTATTCATGGGAAATGGACCATCGAACAATAGAAACTGTGTCTGAGCTCACTTACCTAGGATAAATAATTAAATCACATCCAACAAAAATCCATCTATCAGAAACTCTCCATTTAAAAACTATTACATTGGGGGCCCAGATGAAGAGGATAAAAATGAAATACTGTAAATTCTCTATATTGCCTATGGTAAAATTCTATTTAGGAAAGGTGGTCCCAACAATTCTATTTAGTATGGATACAAATCTCCTCGCAATGGAAGTCAACTGGGATGCGATGGAATCAAAACTCTGGAAAAAATAATTATCCCTTCCAAATTGTGTACCCATTGTAGCTCTGAGGTATGAGTTGGGTCTCTCTTCTTTGAGATTATGGCTTGAGTGAAAATGGATCTCCTTGTATAAGTCCCTTCTGGTTTCCGTTAAAGGTTCCCTATATGAAGAATTGTCTGTTCTACTCCAATGCAATACAAACAAGTTTCTGGCAAAACTGAAGTTGAAATGTCTACACTTGTTGGATAATGCAGAGTGTACATTGGACATGCTGGTCCAAAATCCAATGAAAGTGAAAGAGCGGTTGAAAATGTGGGATTGGGTGAATACACGAGATAGGATGAGGGTGACAAAATTGTCACAATCATTCTCTATTATGGGGAAAAAAAGGATGATTTTGCCCCCATATTTGAGAAAATACCCAGATTCAAGCTCTAAAGACTTATTCTTAAGGTTCAGGCTCAATTTACTGCTGACTAGGGAAATTCAATCAGCCAGAGACATAGCCTCTTTAGATGATCGATGTTTGAATTGTGATGTCAATGAATCCCAAACATTGAAACATCTGATATCTAAATGTACAGGCACAAGGGATTTGAGAGTCGTGAGGCTGAGAAGATTTGTCCATGACATTAGTTGGTTAGATACAGAGGAATTTTGGTCCAGAGCTTCATCCGGGCATGAAATGTTCCTAACTGCAGAAATAGTAAGACTGTTAAGAGATCTAAAATTAGATGGTCATTGAGAAAGGAAATGTGGGTGACAATTGTAACTGTATTATCCTTTTCTATTCTGATTTCTTTTTTGTTTTTTTTTGGCTTGATGAATTTTACTTGGATGTATGTTTTTTTAATATTTTGTATTTTATGGAATATGTGTAAAAAGTCAAATCATCGATGGCTAATGCACAATAAATTAAAAAACAAAACAAAAAAAACATATAAACTGCAAATACACAAGCCGTTTTTGGGGTCAGTGTTTACAAATCCTGCTTTTCAGGTGAAAGGGACCTTCAGTTTTCCTGTGCAGCCACAAGCAAAGCTATTTTTGTGTCAGTACTGAAAAATCTGCTTTTCATGTGACAGGGCCTTCAGTTTGGGGCCTTTGAATGCACCCCACATATCCTTCTGGATCTGTCCTCTGACTTCAACATAGTCAATCATGCGATCCTGGCAAATAGGCTCAGTTACACCCTTGGCATCACAAGCCTAGCACTGGACTGGTTGACCTATTTCCTCTCTGACCTCTCTGTTTTCCAGGTTCAACTCTCCCCTATCACATTCTCCACTGCAACGTCCCTCAAAGCTCTAACCTCCTGCACTGGCTCTTCAACATATATCTTGCCCCTCTGGCCCACCTGATCTCCTCTTTTTCTCCTCACTTCCAATAGTAAGCAGACGACACGCAACTCTCCTTTAAGCTTCCCTCCACTGCCTCCTCTAACCCTTCTCTCATTCCTGACTGTCTGACTGCTATTCAGGCATGGTGTGCTGCTAATGATGCCTTAATGTCAGTAAGATTGAGATCCTTCTCATTGGGACCCCAGCACTCTGCTTCCCTCCTACCCTCCGGCCGCCCTCTATGGGCTCCCTCCCATCACCCTCTTATGAAGCAAAAAACCTTAGTGTCATCTTTGACTCCTCTCGCTCCTTCTCTCTTCACATCACAGAATTTACCAAGTCCAACTTTCAGATACACCTCATCAGTGGCATTCTCCGTTTTCTCACGTTCCCCCAGTAACTCAATGTCTCCAGAGCTCTAGTTCTCTCTAGGCTGGACACCTGCTACAGCCTCTTCCTCAATCTGCCTCTTTTCTTCCTTCACCCCCTTCAACTAATACAGAATAAGACTGCAAGACTTATCATTTGCATCAAGCATAGGGTGGCATCTCTAAGGCTCTAAAATCTCTCCAATGGCTCACAGTGACTGCAAGGCTCAAATTCAAGACCCTTTTCATCATCCACAAAACTGTCTGGGACCTGAAACCTCTCTACATCCAGCTCCCCCTCCCTAAATACCTCCCGGAAAGAGTCCTTTGGTCATCTGGCTCCAACTCTCTGCAGGTCAAACATTTTTCCAAGCAGAGAGTGGGAGGTAGATCCCTAGTCTTAGCCTCCATGCCCCCCTCAGACTTGAGCCAGTTCTTCTTAAGCTGCGGAACCATCTCAAGATTTTCCTTTTCTCCTCTTCCTTCCCGCTCTCCCTCTCATGCTAACTCTCCTTCAGCTGCTGCGGCTCGGGCCTGCTCCGTTTCCCGGACTAGCCCAACCTGGTCCTCCCTGTCCACTGCACTGATCCTCCCTTACCCTGGCTCTTTCTCCCTTGGCTCGCCCAATGCTACCCCGCCCCCACCCTTGTGGCTACCCCACTCCTGCACTTCTCCCTCTGCCCCCCCCCTGCACTTACCACATTGTCATGCACTTGCACGGTAGGATTGACACATGGCCGATATAACCATTTTTGTTGTTCTACTTTTGTGATTCTAATGATCCTCCATCTTGTCTTGTGGAGCTTGGAAACACTTGTGTATAGGACCATACAAATGACCAAAACATAAAATAAAGAAAGAAAAATCACCAACTGTCAGGCAAAAAGATATTCAACCTACAGTTGGCCAAATAACATTTCTCAAAGCTGGTGCAGAACAGTGACACCTAAGGAAGAACATCTTTTGACTTCTGGTAAATGCCTATGTCTCACTGTGTTGCTTTCCTGCAAACATTGATCACAAGAATAGTCAGTGACATTGCTAGAACCACTTCAAAGTCTTTGCTGCTAACTATTTCTTACAACATTAGGAAAAACGTTTTAGACTCACAAATGCTATCTGCATGTACAAGAAAGCTTGATCATGAGATTTTGAAGTTTAGCACTGTACCCCTTTACTCTGAATCAGCCCGCCCATCAAACTGTTGCACACGCCATTTGTTAGAGCGCAGCCACTGCCCCATTTGAAATTTCATTGATGGCATGATCAGAAATCACATAGAATACTTGCCAGTAAGTTAATGAAAATAAACACTGGGCCTTGGATGCAGAATGCACAAGCTGTTCTAATTGGTCATGTGATGTGCTCTCTCCATTTTTACTGAGTCAGCCATGGGCTACCAGCCATGGTATCAGCAGCTAAGGGCCATAAAGCTCAAAGGGTAACTCCTTGTTTGGACATGTTAGGGCTGGAAAAAGACCAAGGCCATAATCCTGCCCAAGCCAGGACTTAGCTGAGATTGACCATCACCCAGTTCATGTTTCCACCGATAGGAATCCTTCACCTCAGGGGTTCTCCAGTCACAATGGAGGTGTTGTTACTTTGAAGAAAAATGGTGCACCCCTACTTTCTAATCTTCTGCTGGAGACATCTACCACCATTCTAGACAAACTCAGAACTTGTTTCTGCTCCTTCCCAGCCAACCTTTACCACTTCCTTTTCTGCTCACCCGTACCTTCTGTCGTGGGTTGTACTCTTCCTCCAATGTCTTCACTTCCCTATTTAGTATACACTCCATCATACACCTTGGCTTAGCTCCTACCCTGCCTATAATTGCCCTTCAACTCTTCTTCTCCAATATGGTTCAGCCACAGCACACTTACACTTCTACCTAACTTTCTTTTCTCTACATTTCCTTTCTTTCCTCCTCCTGCACCTGCACCTCTCAAACCCAATGCTCCACTTCTACCAGGATCTCTACATCCATTTCCCCTTACCTACTGCAATACACCTGCTCCTCAGCCCCACTTGTTATCACCATTTGACTTTCTTCTGGAATGCACAACCACTCTACAACAAGTCATCTTATATCACTGACCTCTTCGACTCTTATCACCCTCAACGTTTACTTGCTAACATAGAAACCTGGATCTCCCCTCAATACTGTGCTACACTAACAGTTCTCCATTCTGACTACATTGTGTTCTCCCCTATCCGAGACCTGTTGACTCCTCTCACCGTTTTTTTTTCTCTATCAATCTTCTTGTCCCTTCCACTACTTCTCTGAACATTCATCTTGAGTCACTTACATTGACATACCCATGGACATACGGGGGTACTTTAACCTGCCCAAGCTGTCGAAAGCTTGCCGCCTTTAACTCAACTCCCCCGACTCATCCTACCCTTCCACTACTAGCCTACCACTCTGGTGGCAACGCCTTTGGTCATACACTTTTATGTCTTGATCCGTTCACCCTCTACTCCTCCTTGACCCTCTTCAATGACCAAGAGGAAATCCAAGTGGGACTCTCTTGCCCCTTACCTTGATGATGTGAGGGCCATGGAGGGAGCCCCATGGTGTTAAACGTGATCTCAGCTGCTATGCGCTTGGGCCGAACAAGGGTTTCTAGGAGACATCCCTGTGGTCATGACTGCACTGATATAGAGTAGTCAGGGAATGAGCTAATGTATGCAAATTATTTGAAATTGCTGGAGGGTTTGACTTCTATAAAATTACTGGTGGAATCCAAGAGAGGTGTTCCATTCTTCGTTAATTGGGTATAATCTTCACTGTCCGGTATAGTTAGATGATGAGATCCATAATCTAGAAGAGCATCTAGAGGACTTCTGGAATTACTGCGTAGATGGTAGCATTTTTGTGGAAAAAGAACACATTCACAGGTTGGCAAAGATAGTAGTTTACAGCACTATATGCAGCACTCTAATGTTAGTGACTGTGGGCTAGACAGAGGAGTCTTTTAGAGTATGATGATGTAAATATAGGGATAATGTTAAACCACCTATTAGCTTCTGAACTCAATATAAAACTGCCAGGATTCATCAAGTGAAAGACTTGGAACACAAAATGCATATACATGTCTTTTTTATGATCCCTTAGGAAAATAGTTCAGGTTAGCACAAAGAGACCGAAGGTTGTCTTAGCTGCTCTGTCCTGGGGGAAGAACACATTTTTTTGGGGTCTACTGGACATTTCTGTAGAATTTCCAATTCACATCCCCGGATTCTCTACTCCCGAGTTATCTTGAGTCCTTTCATTTCCCACTAATTCAGAATGGGTCCTTGCCCCTGGTGAGAAGATTTCAGGAGACTTTGGGAACCTTATAAAAACAAAGACTCTGAACTAGGCCTCTCAATCTTTCTCCTGATGAAATGAGGAATGATATAGCCCCCACCAGTGAGGAAATGTTTGCATTGTTGTACTCAATTGTTATTTCCCAACACTGAGGTATTGATCTTATATGGGTGAAAGGTTTACGCGCATTGATACCTACCATCTACAGATTGTACACAGAGGTCTACAGCAGGCCTGTACATTTACAGAGTTGTAATCCCAAATAGGAAGGAAGATTGTATTGTTGTAGCACAAAGTACCATCACCTTGAAGCATATTCCCATTAAACTGAAAACATCTACTTCCAAGCATGTCATCCATTTGCCAATTGGTCTAAGGAAGGACACACGCCAGTAAGCTAATTTTCAATGGCTTGTAAAATAGTTTGGATGCAATAAAGCTTGAAACATTTCTAAGTACAGGGAGGCACAGAGCAGAACATCCACTCTGTTCATTTCCCCACTTGGTGCAGGAAAACCCTCAGAATGTCCCCTTCCAAATTACATTATTATGCACACAGAGATGCTTCTATCCCCACAAATGTTCTCCTCTCTTTTGCCTCACAAGTAATGTCCATAGAGATCTCATGTAAATACATCCACCATGTTTGAACCTATGAGCATGGTGGTGACTCTAATGAATTTTACATGTGGAGTGGATGACGAGTCCCATGAATAAATAACCCTGATTCCAAACTCATTACCCACTCCATGTGGAAAGTGCAATTGTTTTAACGCCTACTGAAGACTAAATATGGTAGGTTTGCATTTTATCAGCCAGTAGATTATAGTCCCTGCTTAGCCTACTAAATAGACCACCAGCTTTGAATTAGTGCTGACACCCACTCTTCATTCTGAGCTCATCTGATGGTTTCACCCATGTTTCACAACATTATCAGCTGTTGAACTATTAGTGTCTTTTCTTTTTAGCCCACTCCTCCTAAGAATGTTAAGAAGTTCAACCGAATTTAACATGCTGAAATGCAAAACATCCAGATTCTGCACAAAACATGTTGCACACAACTATTAATTGCTGAATGTGAAATGCTAGACCTTTTGATAGAGATGGAGAAGAATATATGCATGGGACCCTGGACTTGTGGCATAACTAATAATTATCCAGGGTTAAATGTTTGCTGCTTAGAACGCCATTCATTCATTCTGTTTGAGAGTTGTGGTCAACATCCTCATTTACTTATCCTTTCAAGCTATAGCTGAAAATTAATACAGGAACATCAATGCTTACAGATATTCTAACTTGATAGGGCATGCATAATTGGAGGGGACCCAGGCTTGAAAGCAACTGTTTTGTAGATTATTGAAATGGTCCGTGGTGCTGAATGCCTTTTGGGGGTCGTGGCATCAACACACAACTGAGGACGCAAATAATAGGGTTCCAACAGGTTCCTTTTACATCACAAACTGGTCCAGAGCCTGTAATGGACTGAATGTTTTTTTTTCTTTAAAGAAAACAGAAAAAGAGCAATGCCTGCATGTTTGATCACCATCCCTCACTTCCTTGGGCCTATGCCCCCTATCAGTAAAGCACATGGCAATAACAGAGAATGGGGTTTTATCTGTCCAATGTTCTTGTATCTTATTGAGTTCTCAAGGTGATCCCCCACCTGCAGGATTTAAGGGGCCCAAGCATGACCCTGTCCATGCCATGCATGTGCCAGGCCAGTGCTCACTCAGACCAGGAAGCTTTGGACGAAAACATCAGGGAACCGATGATTGATTCTACCACCATCATTGCCAGCATGAGATAGTTAGATGTTCCATTTGCAGGAACTCTCTAAACCCTTCCCAACCTCCTTTTCTGAGGCATTCCCTCTCTTATATCCTCTCTCCACCTTCACTACACCCCACAATGAGCAGGCTCACCTCTCCTCTTAGATACTCTTCCTAGTTCTATTAATTGACAGAAGGAGGTTCTACGACCCAAGAGTATCAGAACCCACGGATCACATTAAATATAAATACTTGGTAGAAGCAGGCTGATTTTAAAAGTTTAAGTTTAAAACATAGGTGAATTGTAATCATCCAGCTAAAATGACGTACGGTCAAAATTTCACTCATTTACACTGGTAAACTATCCAGGGTCTTCTGCCCCCACCCAACTAGATGCGCTGCACGTTTTATTCATGCATAAATTAGGAACAGTCGTTGTTATTCGTGTTACAGATTGTTCTGCCATAAAACACAATGTTTCAAATATGAAGGGTCAGAACTGTAAAGGGCTTTGTGAGCAAATATCAACAATTTAAACCTAATTCTGACCAGCTATTGATAGTGAGCCAGCTACCTAAGTATGAGGGGAATTTGTTCTTGTTTATGGGTATTTGTCAATATGTGTGCAGCCATGTTTTGGAAGATGTGTAAACACTGCATAACATAGTTAGCAGATCCTGCACATAATTCATTCAAATAATCAATTTTAGACCCAGTATTAATGCGGGCAATGGCTGGGCTATGTGTTTCAGAGAAAAGTGATCTTGGTTGTCTAAGTATCATAAAATGGTAATCAATTGAACTCACCAGGCAGATTGTCTGTGTTGCCATTGACAGGAACAAATGCAAGGACATCCCAAAAGATTTGCTTCATCAAGAATTGGGATGATACAGTTATATTTCAGACGGTATACACATGTCCCTAGTCATCAAGTTATAGGTAGAATCCGTAAAAAAGCTCTTTTTTATCTCGATTTAATCCAAGCCAATGTTTGTACATTTATAATTTTTTTTTTTTTTTTGTAATAAGGCTTGATTTCAAGAAATGCCATTGAGGGCAACCGACTAGTTGAAAAATAATTTGAGTGTCATCGCATAGCTTTGGAAGGCAACACCCAGGTCTAACCAGAGATCATGCAGGAATGTAATATATATGTTAAAAAGAAACAGGGAAATTCAAGATCCCTGAGGGACACCACACCTCACCATCTCAAGTTCTGACTTACAGTCATAGATTTTAACTGTGTAAGTCCTTTTGGAAAGGCAAGACTCAGTCAAAGCAATGGCACAATCTAAAACACTTTTAGATGCTGTAAGAAAATGGTGTTATCCAAGGTGTCAAATTTAGCACCATCAACAAACCAATATTTCATTCATCGACAATCTTAAGAAGATTATTGTTCACATCCAGCTGTACCAGTTTTGTCCTTCTATATGGACAAAAAGGTTGTGGACAAATCCAGCAGCTTAGAGAGACTTAGGGCCTCATTAGGAGGTGGGCTGTAAGGGGTTAACGGCACCGGTAAAGGCGCCGGAGCCGTTAAACCCGTACTGCCCTATTACGAGGCCCCCTCGCGGGACCCGCTCTGGAGGTCTGGTCAGCATGCTAACAACGGGCCCGTTGTTAGCTCCCTCCCCATACCCATTGAGCCCTATAGCTCCTCAAATAGGAACGGGGATGGTCTGGGTTCCCTGAATGGGGAAATACCAGGCCCTCCAAAGTCAAAACGGCCCGGTATTTCCCCATTCAGGGAACCCGGACCCAAGTTTGGAGGTAGCCATGCCCTTATTAAGGTTCCAAAAAAGTTTATATATTTGGAATAGTTTATCAATTTCTATTTTACATATTGAACATCATATTAAAGACAAAACACAAGTGCAAACATGAATTGCATGATCAGAACAAAACAGACACTTTTCACCAAAACACAGCACCATCACAGTCAATTGTTTTGTGTTTTTTTTTAATTTAGATTTGTACGATTCATTTGTTCTAATCTATCTGATCACTCTGTGTTTTACGCCTGTCCTTCTACGTTCTACTGTTAATACAGGTTTCTGTTTTGTTCCGATCATGCAATTCATGTTTGCACTTGTGTTTTGTCTTTAATATGATGTTCAATATGTAAAAATAGAAATTCACAAACTATTCCAAATATATAAACTTTTTTTGGAACCTTTCATACTCTTAGATGTGCGGTTTTTGGATAGAGAAATAGAAGGGAGAAGGGTACAAAGTAAGATTGTTCTTCCAACCCTTTCACTTTTGTTTTAGTTACTTTAGGGTTACAATATGTCAACTCTTTGAAAACATCAGACACTGTGTGACCACTACTGTGATGATGGTTGCAGTATAAAATTTGGATAACATAACATAATATAAAGGTGCACCCAAGTTCACACAAGTTGTCAAAATAATACTCAATGATGGAGGACTCAGGTTCACGTTAAAACCCAGCTTTATTCAAACAAAGAATCCTATCTGGGACAGCATACAAGCCTCTTATTTTCATAGCTCTCAATATTTCATTGATTGCAAGTGAGTTTTGTAACAAAACTACATAACTGTGATGTCATATTACATGATCAGTGTACATTCCCTATGGGGAAATGTGGTTGGTTAATAGCTCAAACTACATTTTGGATACATAGGGGTTAGTTACTCTATTGGTCTATACCTATCTGATGAATCATCCTCGACCCATCCCAATGTAGATACAATTTCTAATACATCATCAAAGTGATCGCGGATTGGTTGGCGTTCTCTATTATAGGCGGTGGTGCACAGGGAAAATCTATTGGTTGGCATTTAGCTCCCCAACCTTGGACACGTTGATATGACGTCAAGATATGAGTGGGACAAAAGTGGGGGAAGAGAATTCTGTAGTCTGCCATTATTCCAATTAAAGAATACTCCTGGTCATCCCAAGGCAATGAGGCCTTCCGTTTCCTTTGTACTTGGCATTGTGTGCCGCCTCGTGTCTGTGTGTGTACTGAGGGAGTCATGCCATTGTCTTATCTGTGTTTGGCTCATGATTAATAGCCAGCATTATTCATGTCTGGATCACATGTTAGGGTACCGTGTTAAGATTAGATTTTCGCCTGTTTCGTGAGGATTTAGCTTATTCTGACATGCATGTTGTGTTCTTAGTGGCCACTGGTGGCAGTAGTCAATTAGTGTCTGTAAAAGTATTTTGGCTTTACTGATCTCATACACCTGGACATCAATGGGAGCTTGTGATCTTATTAAAATTGATTAACTTGGGAGTCTACAGCTTCCCGTCTAGGGAACTGTTATCTTGTGCGTGGTTCCATTCAACTATTACTCCCTTCCTTGGCTCGGGCCATGAGCTACTGTCTTGGTCTGCATGAGTTGTTAGGAATACATGTCTTTTTGTAACTTCAGCATCTTGGGCTCCGAGGCCTTGCTAATTCTGGGACCTGCTGTGGCCTCTGTGTTAGGAAAATGGCTGCACTTCTGTCTTCCTGTTTCCATATTGGTGACCTATAACCACTTCTATTGATCTTGTATGTCTGCCATACCATTGTGTCCCTGCCTGTGTATTCAGCATCTTATCTACCTACTATCCAACTGCCCTATCAGTGTATTGAGTCCCATTATTTGTACACAGGAACCTCCTGTCCTTTTATACTGTGTTGCACTATTTATACTTCAGACTATTTGTGCATGCTACAAACTACTTTTAGTCCTTACCTGTGTAGCGCCACCTAACTAATCCTTTATGGCAGATTGCATGTACATTCACTTTGGTTAAGCATATTGTTTTATGGAGCCCAGTTTAACTAACATCGGGCCTCATTTGGAGTGTTGCTGTAAGGCATCAACGGTGCTGATAGTGCTAACGGCGCTGTTGTTACCTCACCACAACATTCCGAGTATGCTCGCGGGTGCCGCTCTGGAACGCCTGGTCAGACCAGGTGTGCAGAGTGGCACCTGCAAGCATTACCGGATGGCAGCAATGGCCCTGTTATCAATGGGGCCGTTGTTGCCATCCTCCCCATTCCCATCGAGTCCTATGGGGGCTCAAACAGGAATGGGGACGTACCGGGTCCGGGTCCTACGAAAGGGATTTACCCTGCCCTCCAAGGTCGGAATGGCCCGGTAAGTCCCCTTTGCGGGACCCGGACCCGGGTTTGGGGGTAGCCATGCTCATAATGAGGCCCATTGTCATCCAACTTGAGGTTCATGATGTGGTAAGGCTGTCTCAGTCTGTAACATCTCTCACCCTTTCCCACCCCTGGTTGAATTTTAAAACACGCCCATACTTCTGCCCATTTTGGTAAAGTCATTTTTGTGTATCTATATTTTGCTAATCCCCCTCAAGATGCCTCCTTATGCTACACATTCTTCTGGACCACAGGTCATGAAGCAACAATCCCATAAGCTTCACAATCCACCCCCGGTTCGGTGTGATTGTGGGGGTCAATGGGACATTCGGACAATGTACCAGGAGGTCCAATAAGATGGGCCAGGGGGTATAACATAGGTATGTAATCTGTTTGAACACACTCATGTACTTGGACAGCCACATGTAATATTATGGTCATTTCCAGTGCCTTCTTGCTCACCTTTTTTCATTGGTTCAGTGCTTTTTTTAGGACACAAAAAGCTGTGACAACCAGTACCAGTATGGCCAATAATATTTTTTATATGGATTTACCAACCATGTGGTTTCCCATGAAAACAGGTATTCAACCAGTTATCGTCCTCAATGTCTTCCACCTCTGGCACCATCTTGGTGGGCTGTTCCCGTAAGGATGTGATAGCCTCTGTAAGGGTCCAACTCGCCTCATTTTTTGCCGGTGTATGTATACGCACAGCAGGATGTGCCAATCGTAGCACAAATGACTCTCTTCATAGCTGTTATCAGATCAAAGAGATACCTATTTTGAAGTGTCATTAATCTCACTGGTCTCAACTTTTCTTTAATCGCATTAAACCCTTTTATAGTAATATTTATTGTGTGCAACAGCTCCCATCTGGTTAATTGTAACCATTTGGCATTTGTTGCAGCTTGCAAGCGATGTGCAAGATAGGAGGTAAAGAACATTGCCGTTCTGCCGAACAGTTTATGTTCATCTAGTATGTCATCATAGTCCTCTATTGAAGTTGTTGAAACATAATGTTCCCTTTCGGGGTATTTTAGGGTAAGAGACCTTTAATTTTGAATGTTTTTACTCATCAAGGGGAAATCCCCAATCTGCACCAAACTCTAAGGCACCACCAGTGATGGTGTCCTTATTATCACTATGGAGAAGAGACCTCCCCAATTTGGAGGAAGCTGCATGTAAGCCTTTGAACCACAAGCCAAATAGTGGTCCATTAATACAGCTGGGCTTACTTTCATACATGGCACGAGTGTTCATTCCAACTTTCACTCTGCCATTCTGAAGCACAGAGTTGCATTTTGCAGGTGAGCAGTTTTGTGTATTCAGGCCATTGTTCATGGCACACTTTATTTGCATTCTTCACAACCTACTCAGGCTGAGATGGGAGTGCTTGGGCTTTGCAGTCTATAAATAAATAAAACTAACCTTTGGTGGTTAGTACACTGTCATGGCCACTTGCCCAGGATCACAGGAGCTGCACCATCACATGGAGGGAGCAATGGGCACCATGGTTTACGCACGTCCCTTTGAGATGTTTATACACTGGGGGCCTAGTTGGACTCAGTCCTGGCGCCTTTTGCCCTAGGCTCCTGGAGAAACATAAGCAAGACTCTTTTATTATTGGTAGGAGTGCTTGGAAGCTAAGCAAGACTCTTTTATTATGGGCAGGAGTGCTTTCAAGAACTTTCCATTTGTGTGCAATCAGCCCGGGTGTGGCTTTCCATCTTCAGCTTCACGTGAAACTTCGAGGAGTGGCAGGGTGTAGCAAGCAGAACTGAGCTAGTGGCGTGGCCTTAAGAGCTCAGCTATAAAAGCTAGCCCAACCCCAAGGCACACGCTTCACATTAATCTGCATTCGCATGCAGCGTAACGCTCACCGCCACCTGGGTTAAGTAGCACTTACCTTGGGAATCCAGTCTCCTGTCCATACTGTTACCTCCTGAAGTCAGCTTACATCTTTATTCATCACCGCTGAGCCTGGCATCCATTCTTCATCTTCCGGATCGCAGGTCTTCAGCTCTGGGGACAGCATCTTCTTCATCTCCGGCATGCAGAACTCCAGCTCTTGGCACCCCGGTACGACATCTTCTTCATCTCCGGCATGCAGAAATCCAGGTTGCGGCACCACAACACAACATCTTCTTCATCTCCGACACACAGAACTTCGGCTCAGGGCTCTGCAGCACGACATCTTCTTCTTCCACAAGGGTGGACCCTGTAAAAGAACAAAAGACAAAGTTAGACATACGAACCTGCAGTTTAAGATCGCGCTTGCAAAATTCTTAGCGCTTGTCCTTAAAAGCTCACTTACCTACTGCCAGAACGCCGTGGGATCCTCCGCTCCTCATCTGGAGCCACCTTGGGCTCTGTTGCTCTGCTGAACCACAATCAAACCTATTTGGGGAGAAAGATAGATATTGTTACAGAGCTGACAACAGGCTGTGAACAAGACAATACCAATACTTCAAGACAAACAGAAAACAGAAAGACACTTACTAGAAAGGCATGGAATCATCGCAGCTGGACTGGACACCACGTATAAAGAACCAGTGAAGGAACTTGGTCCTCATTCTACATGTGCCCCTGCCAGAAGTAGCAGGACGGAGAGTTCACCCTTAATAATCTTCAGGGGCAGGGTTCCAATTCATCACAGCAGCCCACAGACTATTTTCAGTGGGAGGAAGCAGATCGGGGGTCCTACTTCCTGGGAGGGCTGCAACCGTGCCCCAACGTCCCCGCAGAGACCAGGTGAGCGTAACATCCACTTACTTTTATCTGTAACTGCCCTCTTTTCCAGCAACCAGGTATTTTGTTACCTTATGTGTCAATGCACTACAGCAATCTGTGGTCTGCTATTGTAATCCCTCCCCTATTCAGGCCTAACATAATGTATTTCATTTTCATGTTCTCTTTTTTAGCATTGATCATCAGGGGCATTTATTTTTATAAAACTAACCTCACATGGAGAGTCTGTCTTTGTTACTGAGTGTATGGTAGCTGTTTCACCCTGGAACTGTCCTCGTATCAGGCATAGTTCAAGATGTCGTGCCTTGAAACACTTGTGTATAGGCGCGTTATAAATGCCATATCATATCATATCATATCATGTGTCAAGCAATGTGATGTGTTTGAAGGTACTTCTGTTGCTATGAAAACTTTAGAGGTCCTCATGCCGGACGGGATGAGAGAACATACAAAACAGCTCTCATAATTCTTCTCCCTCCCCAATTCCCTGAAGTGCTTGTACCACTAGTTATTGGTAACGTGGATGGAATTATGAGAATACTTGCTCAAGTCATTTCAGTCATTTTGCACCCCTCATTTTAATCTTTTAATTACTGTGCTTCATTCAGGGAATGTTTCAGGTATCATTTCACTTGACATTCTTTCTGTGGCTATACTTGTGCTATACTCACTGGATACTGACTTTGCAATAATGTAAGTGCTAAGTTATTTAGCCTCAATACAAATATTGAGAAAAAGGCTGCTATGATCATAAGAGCCAATATATCTGTCTTCTGTAGATATCCGCAACATCTGTGCTCTTGTAGATAATGAAAGAGGATATTTGGTAAGAGTTGCATTTTGTTTCAGGACAACTGTCCCTTTACTTACAAAAAATAAGTGTCCACAGTAAAACGTATTGAAACGTATTTAAAACATAAAAGAAAGTTCTGGTTTCTAAATCAGTGTATCTATTGTTCAAAAGAAAACTGTTCTAAAGAAAAAAAATGTTCTAAAAGAATCTGAAATGAGTTATTTAAAAAGAGTCTTTGGGGAATGCTCAAAGTCTTCTTGGGACAGAGAAAATAGTGCTATGTCTCTTTGTTTCTTGTTGCTCTTGCTGTTTATTGGCCTTCATCTGTGGTCTCCATATTTCTTCTTCACCATCGACTTTTGTGTCATTGGACATCACTCAAATGAAGCCAGGCTCTCCTTCTTTCTACTTTAATTATGGAAGAGGTTGATGCTTCTACACATATGACTCTTTTAACCTAGGCTTGAGAGAGAGAGGCTGCGGAGAGCTGCGAGGAGGTGCAGTCTGGCAGAGAGTCCTGAACTTTTCCTCTGCTTCCTGAAGTCTTTCCTTGCCTTTCATTGAGGCATAGGGTTTAAAAACCCATTTTGGCCGCGGAGCGGCCACGGAGAGCTGCGAGGAGGTGCAGTCTGGCAGTCCGGCTGCTGGCGTGCTGGGTGACTGGATGACTGCACCCTGCAAAGTTCATTAAGTCCATTAGCCCAAGAAACTTAAGACTTAAAACTTGTGTGAGAAACTATGTACAAACAGCTGTGGGTACAACACAGAAACATCTTAACAACGTCTGTTAACTGTGTGTTCATGGAGGGGCCCCCCTTGTAGAAGGGCTTTGGCCAACTGATTCCGAAGAAACTGGCCGTGTGCTAAGAAATGGCATTCTCAAAACGAAAATGCCAACTGAATCTCACGCACGCATAAAACAAGAAAACACGTGTAAAAACAAAATGATTGACACGCAGCAATCAGATAACTCCAAATGTTCGCCCCTTATTCCCCCCCTCAGATCCCCCCATCAGCACGGCCTACCTTGGAGGAAAGCCGCGCCGTAGGAGGTCGAACCCGCCGGAATCGGTGCTCCGCGGACTTCTGGCAGGAGCACTCCCTCCTGGGACGGCATGCCGCCGCGGGCTCCTCACCACGAAATTGACTGCAGGGGTGGACGGGGGTCTCCGGAAGGGACAGGGACGGTCTCACTGCCCTCCAAGCTGGACTCCATCGGGACCATCGGCGGCTTTCGAGCCTAAGACCGAGGTGAGGAGGAGAAGGAGATGAGGGCGGGCCACATTGAAAAGCATCCGGGGCAGAGCTCGACGCTCCAGGAAGGGAGAGAGGAAGAGCTTGAGAAAGAACGCGGCCGTGGTTCGCCCTCAGGTGGCATGATAGAGATGCCACGTGAAATGACTAACACATTCAAAGTAAACGATCAAAACCTAATCACTGAAAAAGGATTAAAAGAGTTTTTGGATAAAATTCTTTTAATTAAAGACACTGGGGCAGAAATAAAAGTACCCCCCCAAAAATTGAAATTCGAAAGCGAGATCCATCCAGTGACAATAAGACCTGATTTACCAAGCCCTGATTTGAACTTAACGGACAGCAGAGACAACAAATGCTTTAACAAAACTCGGAGGAACTGGACGAAGAAGAAACAGATGAATTAAACATCTTGGGAGAACACAATTGGATTTCAACACATACTTACTCAACAACAGAAACTAAAGGTGGGAACCAGCGCAAAACAGAAGTAAATCACTTACTTAACGTCCAAAAAGACGATGAGGAAAAAGAAAATATCCTTGAGTTCAAACAAAACGAAACTCTACTTAACCAAAACTCAAAAAGACAAGGAATCAAAAAATCTAATCCAACTGGCTCATCGACACCCAATAATAGGTTACCACCAAAGCTACAAATGAAAAAAACAGGCAAATTGACAGCTCTGACCAACAATCCGATTGGAAGATTCTTTGAAAAATTAGGGAAAACCCCCACAGTGAACCGATTTGAACTTTCCGACTTGGAAATTTTGGAAGGGATTCCATCATCTCCCCAAAGAAACGTATCCAAACAACCGGTTTCAGTACATCCATCTCAAAGTGGCGGTTTTCTACCTAAAATACGCTAGCACTTCAACCAATCTATCCCTCAACTGAAAACGGAATCAACTAAACTTAGTACAGACTTCAGAACCATGGAGCAATGGTTGGAGAGCCATGACAAAGAAAAGAAAAAACGTATTGGAAAAAACAGCTGTACCTACAGAATGGGAAGGGAATAAACAAGAAACTGTATCAAAGTCAGATTCTACTGATGAACGAAATCATGAAGAAACAAAAATGGCACAACTTACCTCAAACCAAAAACCACCACCAATACAACTCGAATTGTCAGACGAAACGAACAAAGATGAATCATCCAACGAAATTAAAATTGCGAAGGAGAAAAAAAGAGAAGACAGCCCAATGAAGCACCAACCAAACCAACAGAGGAATAAGGAAGAAATCAAATTGGCGGAGGCAATATTAAACTATAAAAACATGTTAAAACATAGAGAGACAACTTCAGCTTGGAAACCCACTCCTCAGCAAAGAAAGGACGATGCTTCATTGGATGCGTCGACAATTACTTCTCTCTACTCCACATAAAATTAAGATGGAAAACGAGACCCAAAAGAGAAAAGAAAGAAATACACCTGTTAAAAATGCTGATATACTACCTGTCATGTCAGCCGTGACCATCGCTCTTGCACCATTTGGGAAGCTATATGAAACCATCAATGACACACTGAAGGACCATACTTCATTATTAGCGGTGTGTAACTTGAAGCTAACTCATCTTGAAGGATATATAACGGCCTTAGAAGCATGGAAGGCAAACACAAAAGAGCAAGGCACAATGACTGAAAATCCGGAGGTGTTTCAGTTAAAAAAAAAAAAGCAGTGACTATCAGTTCTCAAACTGACCAGACTGAGAACAACAAAAAAAAGAACAAAGAAGACCAACTTGCGACTTCAGTTAAAACCAGTGCGAGACCGACATCTACTTTTAACAAATTAGAATTTGAGGAGTATTCACGACAATTACGCACTACAAAAAGCAACAAGACCTTAAATGCAAAGTCACGTGAAACAGAAAAGAATACAAAAGGCCGAAAGGAAGAAGTTCAGTCCAAACCGTATAACAACGGGAAGAACCAACAACAACTGAGACAAAAGATTATAAAAAATAGCTCATCATTGAAAGAAAAACAAAGCACAAAAGCACAAGAACCACAGAAAAAAAACATAACTGAAAGTAATACAAACAAGCTTATGATAAAGTGGATAACTGTGATTGATCAAAAATCAAAACCTATGGAGAACGATCCTCAACAGAACAACGAAATAATAGAGTCAAGTCAAGGTTGGGAGGTCACCTCGCTCGATACATCCAACTTAAGTGTCTATTCTATTGAAAACTCTGAGTCAGAAATACCTCGATGGACTACAAAAAAAAGAATGGTGTCCTTTGTGGATAAAAAATCTCCACAGCAAGACCCGAAAGACAAACAACATCAGAACCAAACAACTATCTCAACAAAAGAGACAGGTAAAGCAGAAGAAAAAAGCGATAGAAGATACCGGATTACTCCAGAGAGGAAAACACTGTTCCGATTGGCCAATACAAGGATAAATAAAACAGAATTTAAACATGGAGGAAACAAAGACTATCATTTAAAGAGCTTTAAGAAAAAACTAGAGGTTGAAAGGCCAGAAGAAACGCCAAATAGCGAAACCCGGTACAGACAAAACCATCTGTCTAGCCAAAGAGCTAACCAAAAAAAGATCAATACACCGACACACAGAAAAACCAGCCATTGGACAGAAGAAAAAAGACGAAGAGATAAATTCTTGGAAACGACAACCAGATCAAACCGAAGATTTTCTGACTCATCTTCACAGCAAAACCCTACTCGAACATCTGCAATTTTTACTCACAAGAGTAACACGTCACGTACGTTGAAATTAGAAATACGTGATAGTACGGGAGAAAAAATCATCCTAAATAGAAGAGCTACAATGAAGCTTTTAGAAAAAATCCACAAAGGAGACCAAATCAGAAGTGCAGATATAAACATAGTGGAGTTTGCACATAAAGCTCGGATGGACAGCATCTTTCTGCACATTACGTCCCAAACAGTGAAAAAACTTTTGCTCTTGGCAGCTGGAGAATTGTCAAAAAGAGGGTACCTCTTAAGAGAAACAACATCAGAAGAAAGAGGTCATAGGAGAGACAACTTAAACACAACAAAACAAGAACGTAACAATGAGACCAATGAAAAAGAAAGATGGAAATTGACACAGAGAACGCCAAATATGAAAGACTCATCTAGAACGAAGAGAAAATATAACCAACCACCAGAGAAAGACGAGCGAAAAGAAACAGATGAAAGACGACGATCTCGGGAAACCACAGGCTCAATCTCGTAATACACCAGAAGAGATAAAGAAAGAGTAAAGACCGGAGAACACTTTTCCATTAAAGATCATTGTTAAACAAACGAGGAGGATACAGAAAGAGTGTCAACTAGAAAACCAAAGGGCGTAAATTTTACGCAGTCCGCAAAAGGTAAAGAAACACGCATTGAGCAAGAGAAGCCTTTGACTCTGAAACACCTAGACAAGGCAGAAAAAGACCCTAAAAAGTGGGCATGGATCCCGTTGGTACTGAAGCGCTATGCTAGGAAATAGCAATCAAATCGTCCCTTTGCGAGTTACGGAAGGGACACATCAAAGGAGAAACACTGTGTACAGAAGCCGGAACAAAACATCATAATCGGCTCATGGAACACCAGAGGCCACATTCACCTGACTCAACCAGGCGAGATAAACCTCGGCCGATTTGACCTAATAAGTTTACAAGAGACTTGGTTGCTTCTTCCGCCCAGTTTGGATGGCTTTGAGGTTCTACTTTCTCCCGCCGAAAAAGGGGAAAGAGGTCGCCCTACATCAGGCCTTTTAACAGCTGTTCGGACAGGCAGAACCTTGCGCATAGCACATAACCTGATATCATCCTTGGCAATTCAGGCAACATTGTTGGAATAGAAGAAAAAAGAAACATCACAGAAAAAACCTAACCATGACCTTATCCTCCTATTGAACATTTATTGGAACCCAACGACAACCAAAACGAATGAATTTTTGAACAACGTGGAAAAAATATTAACAGACGTCTCTGAAACTTATGACGTGGACCACATTTTAATATGTGGTGATCTGAACGCTACTTGTCCTACTTCCAACGCGAAAAAGACATTTCGAAACAAGGATAGCTCACAATCAATAGCAAGAGGCCTAGCATGGCAAGAGCTGATGAAATCACGTGACCTGCACAACCTGAATGCCTTAGAAACTGACAAACCCAGGATCCCAACATGGGAAAGTGAAGGAAACAAAAGTACTATTGACTACATCTTTGCTTTCAAAGAGCTATACTCAATAATTGAGAGTTTTGAGATAGTGAAAACCACCTGCAGCGATCGCAACTTACTAACCGCGACATGGTCTGCAACAAAACACTTGCCGGTGAGAATGTCACAAAAAATAGAAACACACTCACAAGGGAACCGGCTGAAAATGACAACAGATGCCTTAATTTCCATTACAGCAATTTACAATGGACAAATCAGTGCGAACGACTCCACAGGAAAACTGGATTACCGCCCTCTTCTCATTCCTTACTTATGTCCAAGACACAAAAGAAGACGGGAAAAAACCCACCTGCATAAACACAATGAAGAACTGAGGATAACGAAATCCAATTTAAGAAAAGCTACACGGCGGGCACAAACAAATCCAACACAAGAAAACCTTAAATTGGCAACCACACAGAAAAAAGGTTATAAAGCATGGCTCCAATCAGTTTGTTGGGAACTGTATCAAGAAGATGCAGAGACCATGTTGAGAGCAGTGTTTAGAAAGAACTCGTAAGATTTCTGGATGATAATAAAGAAAAATCTATCAGTCACAGACATGACAAAAACCAACAGTGTTTCAGAAGAGAAATGGGTGGAACATTTCACTGACTTATTTAAAGAACCGACGCCAATAGAAAACAAATTGGTCAAACGAGACACATCCAAATTGATAGTATGCTCTGAGCAGGCCATTCTGGAAAAGATCAAGAAGTTAAACAATTCTTGTGCCCCGGGTCCAGACGGAATTTCCAATGCCCACCTGAAACAGGATGCTAAAACTTGGGCACCGTTAATAATGGAAATTTCCGAAGATGCAGGATTTCAAGATCAATCTCGGACATTTGGAAAACAGCAAACATCGTTCCAATTTATAAGAAGGGCCCGAGGGACGATCTAGACCAATCGCATTATTGGATGTACTCGGTAAACTTTTCCGCTCCTTGGTGTTGGACGAATTTCAGACATGGCAGAAGGAGGCAAAAACAGCGGATCCACTACAATCAGGGTTCGAAAAGAACAAAGGCACCTCTATCAATATCATGCTGATCAGCATTTTGAAATCAAAAGTCTTCGAGGGCCACCCTACAATATTCATTCCCACGATTGATTTGGTCCAAGCTTTGACCGCGTAAACAGAGGAAAACTATGGAAAAAATTGGAAAAACAAAAATGTCCATCATTCCTCCTAGAATCTCTAAAGGCCCTATACAGCGACACTTCAATCAGAGTCCGGCTTAATGAAGCTGGCTTGTTGTCAAAAATCATAAAGACGGCCAGAGGGGTCAAACAAGTTTGTCCCCTAGCCCCGGCGCTGTACAAGGAATATATGGCAGACATAGTGAACACAGAAAACGACACCCGTTCATTTCCTCCCCAAATAGGAGAGATGAAAGTGACACGCCTGCTATACTCGGATGACATCCTACTGCTGGACCAAACGGCCATTGGACTTCAGAGACAAATAGATAGTCTCACAACCTACCTAAAGAAAAATGACATGGAACTGAATACTTCAAAGACCAAAATCATGATCTTGGAAAAATCATCAAGACCTAGTAAAAGATCACAGTGGTTCGCAAACTCAGAAAAACTGGACACAGTAAAGAGTTTTACATACGTAGGGGTGAAACTATCTTGCAGCAGAATTGAAATAACGATGCAAGAGCACCTTTTCTCTAAGGCAAAAACATTAGCAGCCCAAGCACTGTCTTTGGAAAGAAAATTTGGTAAATTTTCAAATCTACCGACAATAAAATTCTTTAAAGCAAAAGCCACCCCAGCCTTGACCTATGGAGCAGAGGCAATGGCATACCTCCCGAAGACGTTGTGGACAAAATTGGAAGGCATATTTTGGCGCAGGGTGTTACGACTGCCGAACTCTACTCCCATGGCAACCATCCGACGGGAACTAAGTTTGCAATCATTAAAATCAGTGGTAGAGAGAAAAAGTCTACTGCTCTTAGGGAAAATCTTAAGACACCCCCGACCAAAAATCTTGGACATCATTTTTAAAGAAATAAAGAGGGAAAAAAAACTCATGATAACAACTTGGTACAACAGCCTATTGGAACAAGCAGAAAAAATTGGATGCTCCGCATGGGACATAGAATGTATCCCAGGAAAACTAAAGAAAAAACGAAAAGTACAAGACTGGATCGAGACGCTAGAAAAAGCGGAAGAACACACCGCTTCGACCCATCACACAACTAATACATTAAAGATAGACGAAGTAAGAAACTACCTAAAAAAGTTCCCAGATAAAAGACTGCAAACAATCTTTATGAGAGCATGTCTAAACATATTGAAGACGAACTAGATTCTTTTCCTCAGAAAGCAGACGAAGAACAATAACTGTCGTTATTGTAACAGTGCAGAGATTGAAACATACCTACTTCTTCGCTGTACAGGAACAGACAAACTCAGACAAATTTACCTCCGTCCACACAGATTAAAGCACTTGACTGCAAGCGAAGAAATTTGGTGGAATTATCTAATGTGTGGAGATTCTACAACTTTGACTGTAGTAACAGCAAAATTCCTGGAAAGCCTGAAGTTGGAAGAAAAAAAAATAACTGGAAACAAATAGAAACACTGCCAACTTTTAAGAAGAAAAGTATATAATAGAAGACTATCGGATGACATAAACAAACAAATAATCAAAGGGAACTTGTTTGGAAGTGATGGAAAGACTGTAAAAAATTGTAATACAATTAAACACAAGTAAAAAAAATAAAAAAAAAATAAAAAAACTAGGCTTGTTCTAACATCTCACAAACAAGAACGCCTGGATGGAGCTGGAGGGGCTGTAACAACCTATCTATATCAATATGTCAATTCCTGTCTTCGGCGATTCTAGTAACCCCCCCCCCCACTGTCTCACCTGCACCTGTTTGGAGATACATTTGAGAGATGTAGTCATAGCCATCAAATAGTCATGCATTTCTTTACCAAGTACAGTAGCTGAATTATAAGCATCAGTTGAAGTCCGTGTGGGAGGAGCAATTTGGGCAGTCATTCTGTGTCCTGTCACTAGCTCATGAGATGTCAGGTGGTGATTAGAGCATGGCTAGTTGCGTAAGGCAAAAAGAGCCGGGGGACAGCAATGCATCCAATTCATGTACAATGTATCTTTTATTTTTGCAATGTCTTCCTTCAAGATGTCATTGAGGTACTGCAAATCCTGTTGCTTGTGGGTGTAGACATAGGAGAATGTGTGTCTTATTCCCAAAAGTGATATCATGTGTCCAAACACTTAGTTTGCAAAATGGGGTCCATTGTCAGAACGTAGCACTTTACATACTCCCCCTCTAGGAAACGCCGCTCGGCCGATGTGGCATCTGGAGGTGTGCATGGACCTGCTTCAATCCAGCGGGAGAAAGTGCCTACGACAAATATCTTCTATTTGTAGCCATTACAATTTTGAAGCATATCTACATAATCAATAAGCAAATGCTGAAATGGTCAGTAGTACAGTGTATTGTTCCTCTCACTATTCTCAATGTATGTCCAGCAGCAAACTTCTGACATGCAATTTTTAATAAAATTGGTCACATGCTCAGTCAGATTGGGGACAAATGAGTATGAAATCAATGTTGTAAGGCAATCTCTGGTGATATGTGCTGGGTAATGGAGATGATTCAGCGCTACTGTGAGCAGCTTAACAGGCATAAAAGGGTTCCTTGTGCTTTATTGGTGTTGCGCTAATTCAGAAGGTGATAATACGCATCCCTGATTTTTCCATAAAACATGTTCTAGTGGGGCATGACACTGCAACTCCACAATCTGTGTGATTAGCTGGGTGTTCAAACATTCTGTCATCGCCATATTACGTGTATATATGCATTTGTTTGGGGTGATTGTAATGTCGAATATCTCAGGGAAAATATGTGCCCTTTTGGCTTCTGTGACTTATGATGAATCCTCCGGATCCCTCAATAAAACCCTGCCTAAATTCTCCTCCCAGGTGGCAGGGTAAGGCAGATGCTTCCTGATCATGACCTTGGTGGTGGTGTACTGCGGGAGGCTCACCTGGGAGGAGACAAGGCCCAGGGTGGTGAGAAGATTCCATGGAAAGAGACATATTATTGATCTTTAAAAGGGAAGAACCTGTAGGGCAGTACAACAATATGGGCACATCTACTCAGCACTGTAAACCTGCATGAAAATAGAATCTGTGAACATCCCTCTAAAATAGACACAGAAGAAAAGAGATAAATAAATAAAAAGACCATTGAGTGAAAGGCCCAACAAGAAAAAGGCACTCAAGTAAAGTTTCCACTGAGTGAAGTGACAGTATGTATTGATAACATAGATCTTAATGGAGAGAATAGTGTTTTGATGCCAAAACGCAAAGTAGTCAAGATGGAAGTCAAAATTTATATTTTATGTGTGACTTGGTTATATTTCATGAAGATAATTGGTTCTAACAATTGTTCTCATTTCACAGCAATCTTACACCTTCTGAAGCAACCAATAG
Source organism: Ambystoma mexicanum (assembly GCF_040938575.1). Lineage (NCBI taxonomy): Eukaryota > Metazoa > Chordata > Amphibia > Caudata > Ambystomatidae > Ambystoma > Ambystoma mexicanum. Next base: position 1,402,511,489 of record NC_090922.1, read on the forward strand.
TAAATGATGTTCAGCTAGATACATGCCTCTAATGCTTTTGACCAATCATAACATGTGTGAAATAAAATGACTTCATTAGAGATGATCTAACCTGCATATCTGTCATTGTACCACATGCTTAGAATAGACCATTGCAAGTGCAAACTGAATTAAATCGTGTATAATGTTACTCACACAGGCCAATCATGATAAATTCTAACAAATGTGTTGCTTTTTGCTTCCTGTAAATCTCAATATACACATGTGCTCACACAAATACAAATTGAATGTCTGTGCTACGGCACGGTCCGGAGGGTCTCAGATCAAGGCAGACACCTGAGTACCAAGTGTGAGCGACATTAAAAGGAGGTGGATAGAGAATATAGTATATGGGTCAGATCGAGTTGAGGGGAAAACAAAAAGGGGGCTCTTGTGGGTATAATAGATACTATCTTATTCTTTTTTCTTTCTCTGCATATGGCCATTAGGATGAGTTATGGAGATTACAAGGTGATTGTGAGACTAGAGGAAGGTGAATATGAAGTACTCGTTCAACAAAGGTTACCGGCTCTTTTAGTAGCACTAATTGAAGCACTGCATGCAGCAAAAAGATGTGCAGTAACGATCTACACAGACTATGCATGCATGACCACAACAGTACATGGGGGGTTGGCCAGATGGGGGAGGAGAGGATTCCATAGGGCAGACTGATCTCCAGTACAGCACCCCGAGTTACTAAAAGAGTTGATAGAGGGACTAAAGGAACCTACAGTTGTGGCTATAGTGAAATGTCAGGCACATACAAACAACAATGTCGTCATCTCTTTGGGAAATGCAACAACCGATGCTGCCGTGAAAGAAACATCATATTTGGCTAAGGAAACAGCAGGTGAGTACATATTGCAGAAACATGTAGAAGAGGATTGCCCGGATGGATATAATTCCATGCCTATTTACCAGATATTAGAGTTACAACAAGGAGAAACGGTTGAGGAGAAGGCGTTGTGGGAAAAAAGAGGGTGTAGACAGTCATCCACTGACCTCCTTTGGCATCAAAACAATACAGGTAAAGTATTAATGCCCCATAAACTACTAGAAAGAGCATTCCAACAGCTTCAATTCCCAGCTCATAATGCCAAACAACACATTGCAGCAGAGATACAGGAAAATTGGTTTGCACCAGGGTTGCATGAGCAAATATCAAAAATGGGCATGGAATGTAGAACATGTCAGATATATAATTCAGGGATGACACTAAGAACACTGCGAGGAACACTGCCAAAACCAACTGGCCCATTCATAGCATTACATATAGATTACGCCAACATGGACGAAAGATGCAATGGATCACGCTACATGATAGCGGTAGTTTGCCCATTCTCAAGATGGGTGGAAGCAGGCCCCTGCGCCCACCCAGACACAAAGTGCGCAGCAAGTTCCTAGTGTGGGAAGTGTTTCCCTGCTGGGGAATCTGCGACGTAATACGCTCAGATAATGGGACACATTTTGTCAATGATCTGTTTAAAGAAGTAATTCCAATGCTGGGAATAACATAAACTGTGCACAATTTATCATCCACAATCGAATGGCGTGGTTGAGAAAATAAATTGTCTCCTGAAGGGGATATTCTCAAAATGATTCTACTCTGTAAAGAAAAAATGGCTATACTGTTTATCGCTGGCCCTGATTGAACTGAGAAATGAACCCAGCAAGGACCACCATGAAATAGTGACAGGGAGACACATGCATACAGCACACTCCCCACTCCACAGACACTCAGATGCTCACGGAAGTGCAAAAGTACTAGGGGAAGAATTCAATGAATAGCTTACAAAGCTCACTAAAGCAGCGGTATGATTGCCAGGCAGCTAGGACCACCGTTCACACAAGAAGCGACACAATAACACCAGCAGCAGACAGTCCGACAGGTCAGCTCATGCCAGGGGAGATGGTATATGTGAGAAGTTTCGTACTTCGGTGGAACTCTCACAGATTTTATCGCCCATATAAAGTGGTGTATTGTAAACCCACTGCTGTAAAAGTTAAGGGGCTGCGGTACTGGATACATTTGACGGACGTACGAAAAGCTTATGATAGCGTAACACAGGAAACAGAAATAGGAATGGCAGACGAGGTAACGCAAAAATAGAAGGGGAAAGATGGAGGTTAAAAGGTACAAATTGTGACTGGAAGAAGAAACACTAAAAGAAAAGAACAGAAAAATTATGTTTTTTACAAAGTTAATGTGACAAATAAAACATTGCTCTCTCTCTCTCTCTCTCCCCCTCTCTCTCTCTCTCTCTCTCTCTCTCTCTCTCTCTCTCTCTCTTTCTTTTTCTTAAAAATGATTAAGAAAAATTCCATAACATGCTAACAATAATTGAATTAAAAAATGGTAGTGATAAATGCGCAATGAGAAGAAGAATGTAAATAAGAAAAACTGTTATGTGTATGAGTCGTTTAATACACTTTTATGTCTCATTATGTAGGAGAAACCATGGCAAATGAGAGGGCCACCAATGTAAACAGCATTAGAATAGATAGAATTGGCAATAGAAATTTTGACTTGCGTAGAAATAGCTATGAATGTGGTTTGTTTATGTGTGAAGGGATATTCTTTTCAATGGTGTTTGGACTGGTAATATATTGGACAATAGCATTTGTATGAATAGATATAAATGAGGGGGGAGGCAATGAGACAAGCATGATAACACAAGGAACCCACCTCATATGGGAAGGATTTAAACTAATCTGGGGACACGGGACACACAACAGTGGCAAACGGCATACAAACAGTACAAGTGATATACATGTAACAGCACGCCCCACCGCCCCATACAATGCCTCTGAATATAATATTTACGAATTAAATGATCAGAGTTTTTCTGAAATACCCTGGTTATATCATTACATCACTCCAAATGCGACACAACTACCTGAAACAGCTATAGGGAAACCATCCCTCATAAGTGTGGAACAAGAACATACCAAGACGGCTGAAAGGTTTACTGCAATGTACAATGAGTGGAAGAAGGGGGGAGGAGGGAACACTATTAATGCAGCATGAAGCAGGAAAAGAAACAGAACATTCTAAAGGAAAGAAAAAGATGGAAAGGGGGTGGGGAGGAGAAAGTATGATGAATATTCCGGGTTGGGGCTAGACACAATAGAAGATCCACAACACCCACACCAGTCCAATAAATGGTACGCAGACATGTGTTCCACTGCAAAGCAAACAACTAATGAGAGCTGTTACGTGTGCTCTCTTAACCCCCATGCCTCGGATACCCCCAAGGTGTTCCTGCCTCAAGAATCACCTATTGCAGATGCCCAATGTCTCCTTCATCTCGCATTATGCAGAATATAAAACACCTTCCAGGCACACACAGTCTCTTTTGAAATGCTACAGAATGAAAAAACATTGCCACTCAAGACCAAAACGAGTGGTGTGCCTGAAAGAGCCATTTTTAGTCATTAAAGGAACATTGTAGTCGGACAATAAATGGCAAGACCAGCAAATCACATGCAAGGCAGAGGCACTACGAGGGTTGGCAGTCGAAACGTTGCAGTGGATCGAGAAAACATGTGCTCCGATATGGGCCCAACACATCACAAAGCTCACTTGGGTCACAGCCCTGGAAAAACCCTTTAAACTTCAAAAATAAATTACGTACAAACTGTGTTTTCTTGGAGAAGGAAAAGTAAACATGGGCACAAACAAGAACTGCAACAAAACGCTCATCCCAGACATGAAGAAAGGGACAGTTGCATTAATGTATACATAATGGGTTTGCGGTAAGCTGGCATACTTGCACCTCCCACAGTCATGGAGGGGCACATGCTCCCTGGCAATGCTGCATTGCGCACTGATGGTGGTTCCTGAGAGTCATATTCAAGATGGGAAGGGGCTGTCAGCCGTCCAAGAACCAGAGGCTCCACAACAAACCGATGAGGCCCCAGTGTATGCCTTATCCGCGGAGAACAGGCAAAGCTCAGTATCCAGAAAAAGAAGGTCGTCCAATTATATATCCAAGGCATCCACAGAACATTTGGCGCAAATTCCAGACAGGTTTCGGTTGTTCAATTCCGCTGAAACATTTTTCGCCTCCCTCGTCCCAAGTATCCAAGCACGAGCCAATGCAAAATGGCTCCAAATTACGCGCTGGGAGCTGATCCAATTGCCCAATGACACAGACAAAGGATTAGAGGTAGAGCTGAGGGCCCTACGACTAATGACGATGCAGAACAGGTATGTCCTAGACCTGTTGACGGCCATGGGTGGAGGTGTTTTTGTTATTTTTTTATTTTCATTTAGTTTATACAAACTTATTGAAAAGCAAAGAATTCTCATTCCCCATTTACGTTGTGTCCAGGCAGAGAAGAAACAAACAAACTACTTCACACAGAACACAAAACACATTAACCTATACATTCCACAGGTTTCCACCTCTTTGTCTAAACTTAGTGTTTCCACTTATCAAGTCTATGTTTGATTGAAGATTTTATTTCGTTTCTTACATAGCTGGGTCTCAATATTTCCTCATTACCCAGTATAGGCATCTCTGCCTCCTCAACACACACACCTATCACAGCAAATAACCATCAGACATATTTCAGAGTTTTAACAGAATTTCCAGTTTTTTGCAGAAAACTTGTTAATCCAAAGATGTCTTTTTCTCTAGGGTTATAAAATTTTCGCCACAGTTCTTCTGCGCATAGGGTAGAATATTGTCTTACTAGGGCTCCCAGATGCAAGGATTTTATGTCTTTTAGGCCTTCGCAGTACAATGTAAGATGTTTTAGAGTCTCATTCTGTTTGTTACAAAAGCGGCAACTTAATAACGCTGTCACTTTCCGATCTCTTAGAGCCTGACTTACTCTTGTGTCGAATAAGTTCAGTCGAAATTTCATGTACATTACTCGATGTCTTGCATTGGCTGTTCTCATCAAATAATGCAACAGTTTATTCCGATCTTTGGCTTCAATTGCCGCTTCTTCCATGAGCTTATGGCGGTTTCGATCGTCAACGGTCGAGCACCAATCTTTCTCCCATAGCTTTTTCTTCACATAATTCGGGTTATTTTTCAATGTTTCCTGATCAGTGCCTAACTGCACTAGCTGGATTCTACAACCAATTGCCCATTTACACAGTAGGGATTCAGCATTTACGTTCAGAGCATCTTGTAGGGGCCAAAACTGGGGTGTGCAATCATCTATAATTATTTTCCTGTAGATGGATAACATCTTCCATAGCACTCGAGCGTGCATGGATATTAGATTGAGTTCATATCGCACACACACACACTCGATATTCCCTTTTGTAGCTGCAGAACACCTCTCCAATACTGGTTTTCTAGTCTGGCCATAGAGTTGCAGATACTCCCAGTGCACTTTCCGCACCATAGATCAGCGTTGGTACAACTTTTTGATTATAATGGGCTAATACTGGTAGCAGAGAAAATGTCCCAAACTTTTTGTTTGTAATTACTCCTTTACATGCCAGTTGTTTACATGTTTGTTTAGCATTCGCAGCCGAGGGTGCATCATTTATATTACTGTTGATCCATATTCCCAATTACTTTGCTTTTTTTACACACCTCACATTTTCGTTAGTCAGTCTCCATTTTGGGGCACATTTTTTGTTCTGCTTATTAGTTCATGTGAGATCCTAAAAGATTATTATTTCAGACTTTTCAGGGTTAATTTTTAGTTTGTTTTTTTGCACATAACCTTCTAGAGCTGTTAACTTTCTTGTTAGGCCAATTGGTGTTAAATCCAATATTGCAATATCGTCTGCATATAGCATCCAATTTACGATCATCCCATTTATTTTCGGTGGAATGGAGATTACGGCTTCTAAGCTTTCTCCAATGTCGGATAGAAATAGGTGAAACAGAGTGGTTGCCAGTGGGCAGCCTTGTTTCACCCCTTGGTGTGTTCTTATTGACTTACTCAATGTTCTAATAGAATCAAGTCTAACCTTAATCACTGTGTTATTATTATTATTATTATTAATTCTGGCTGCTTTTTTAATAAATTGTTTGTTAACCCAACCGGTCCAGGGGCTCTTGATGTACTTAATTTTACGATGTTTCTGTAAATGTCTTCTTTCTTTATTTCAATTGACCAGTCTTGTTCTGGAATTGCTGGGATATCAAACTTGATGGCATTGTTGTAAAATATTCCCGTATAGTGTTTTACCCATAGTTCTTCTGGTACTATATTTTTTCATAATAGCACCTTGTGGGGTTGAGACGTTATTCAAATAGGCCCAACAATCCCTTGTATTTCTTTTAACAAGTGTTTTCATCATATTTTCCGCATCTTGTTGCAGCATTATGTGTTTATGACTAATTAGCCAGTTCTTATAGATTTGCCTTAGTTGTTTTACCTTGCTCTTATAGTTTGGATCTGATTTGTTTTTAAGCATTCTTAATTCTTTATTCAGCGTTTCTTTTCTTGCATGAAGCTCTTCATTCCATTCATGTAACTTTATGAAGTCTGGTCTCGTTTTAGCAGTTTTCTTCTCATGGAAAGTATCTAAAAGAGTTGTGTATTCAATTTTCTCAATTTCGGATTTTTCTTCCAGTGATTTTAGCAGAGAGTTAACATTATTCACATTTAAGCGTAATCGATTACGGCCAGGCTCTACCTCTAGAGCTCTTCTTACCATGACAGGAGGCCCTTCAAATTTTTAGATTTCAAATACATTTTTACTACACAATGGACACTTGACTTCATTTCGATCATTTTCAGAAGTATAGCTTCACATCTCAATCTTTCATTTACAAACATGTAATCTATTGTTGATTTTAATAAATTCCTTCACCAAGTTGGTTGGGCAGGGATATCCCTATTGATTTCTCCATTCAACATCTGTAGATTCCATGTATCCATTTCAAGTATCCAGAGCACGGCCTCTTGATCACCGTGAGTTTTCTTCTCCTCGTGGTTGGTTCCGGTCATATTTTGCAAACAGTTTATGTTCAGATCTCCACATATTAAGATGTTTACATCCTTTTCATTCCTCTTGATGTCACAAATAATTTCCGAAATAGTTTCAATAAATTTCTCCAACTGGATTGTAGCATGTTGGCAATAAATATTTACCAATATTAGTAAGTTCTCTACTTTCACTGGTGTCATCGGGAGTTTGACCTCAGAGACTTGTATATATGGTGACACATTGGTTCAAGATAAAATACGTATGCCGCTTTTAATTTTTGCAAGGTTCACCATTCCTGACATCGGGCGTCCCTTTTTCCCTTTAATTGCTTGGTTAAAGGCAATTTCAAAACTCTCAACAATTGGAGTTTTCATTAGCCATGTCTCTTGCAGACATAATAAATCAATATCTTTTAGTTCATTCAGTATGTCTTCAAAAAGATGTGTATGTCCTTGTGTGTTCCAAGAGGCTATACATATAGCTCTAGATTCATCAATCTTTGAACATTAGCTGTTTTTAGGGATATTGATAGTTTTAGCAACTCAGGTCCATTCAAGGTCCTCATTTAACTTTGAGGAACTCCTCTCGGTTTTAGTATCTGGGTTCCCAATCATAATTTTAATTGGTTCTTTCCACAGCATTTGTTTGTCACCATTGGTTGGTCTCTTAGGGGAGGCGGATTTGCCCTTTGAACTTCGTTCTTCAGCTTGCTTCGCTAGTCCATTCGTTGTTATTGGTTTGTGTTCAGATGAAGATTCACTTTTCATAGGTTGTACCATCTCTTTTTGTTTCCAAATTTCGTTTATATCGAACCCTAAAGAGTTCAGGATAGTACCAATGTTTAGTAGAGAATCACAAATGATTTTAGAAGCTATGTGTAGTATCACACAATCATTGTTTCTTTCATCTTCAAATTCTACTTCTTGAATATCTTCGGAAACCACAGTCCTTAATTGCGGGATGTGATGTAATAACCTCATCACATTTTTCCGGTTTAGTAAGATACCATCTTTTTCTTTCACTATTTGCTCTAGACGCAGAAGATATTTCCCCACATTCTTGGTACTTCGAACTTGACGACCAGAGTCTTTGCTGCAAGTTACATTCGCTCTTACATTTGACTGAATTGTTCCAGACATCAATTGCTGGCAATCCAAGTGTATCTTTTGTTGCAGCGATGAACATTTGGTCTGTGGCTCAGGATAGAGCTCTGTTATTTTGGATTCCATATCTACAATCTCTAATTCGGTGTTAGATATTGCTTTGGTCAACCCAATGTCCATTAGGACCATCTTAGCCTCCAAAGCAGCATATTCTTGCTCATATTTCCGCAAATCCAAATTACGGGAAGAGGGCTTCGGTTCGAAATTATTTTGATTCTTCATGGCTACAGTTAGTGCTCTTTTGGCCTCTAGCGTGATGAATTTGCAAGGGGCCTCCACTACTGATTGTTTCAAGTTACCATCTTGGTTTTTTGGTTCCATTGCAACACATCTTTGTTGGTGTGCAGGGTCCTCACTTGCCAGACAGCACATTTTGATGGTTGGGATTTCTCGTGAGAGAGACTGCCTCTTTAAACCTTACTCGTCTGCAGACGAGTTTTCTTCATTCAGGGAGGGATCGAGGTCTATATTTATGACGACGTTTGCGGACAGGCACTCCTCGTTCAGTACAGAGTTCGGCATCTCAGTTCAGCTACTTTTGTCACCTTCACACTGTTCATACGTCGAAAGATCAAGAAGATCCTCTGGGGAGCTATCGCTTTGAATTGTAGTGCACTTTTCTACTACATTACTGTTCTTTTGTTCAACAATTTCAGGGGTTGTTTGGTTACAGGGGTTAGCTTTGGTTGTCCCTCCACTTGCTTGTTTGGTGGTTGTTATTATGCTAAACCATTTGATATTCCTTAGGAATGAACGCACACTTGATCTTTTTTGAGTTTTTCCTTTTCTCTGGTTCTTTGTTTTTTTCTCACCCATTACTTCTTCCACCATGTTATTCTTTACTATCTCCTTTTTTTTTGTTCAAAGATTGGGAACACTTTTTTCGGTATTGACACAGATTTCTTCTGCAAAGCTTCTTCAACACCTAAATCGTCACTGCAAATAGGTGTATTGTGTTTGCTTTGGGTTTCTGAGGTAATTTTGGAGGAGGGCACTTTTTTGAATGATACTGCTTCACTCCCCCGACCTGCTACAAGATTGGTAGTGGTTCCAGCACTTTCAGATAGCACTGAAGGTAAATCATTACCACATCCACGAGGATCTGTGAGCTGGTGATGTAGATTGTGTTTCTCGTGTTTTTCTGCACACGATGTGACACCCTCTGTTTGTAGAACAGACTTGCTGTCCTCCGCTTCATCACTAATGCTGGATTTACTAACATTGTGACGATCAACTCCATTTACTCATTTCAATTTCTGTTTACATTTCGACGGGGGAAGATTCCTGCATACATTGCTACTGCTTATTGCTTGAGAGTTTGGGTTCACATCTTTGTCTGTGTCCGTTACTACAATTTGAACATTCCGATCAATTGTATTTGTGGCTGTTATCATCTCCACACTGGCAACGTGGCATTCTTTGTCTCCTTTCGGTGCCTGCTCCGTTGTTGCAGAATTCAGCTTCTGCGATTTTAACAAGGCAATCGCTTCTCGAGCTACTTCTGCAAACAAATGTTTGTCAGTCGCACTGTTTTTAGTGTATTCCAAAATGATCTTCGTATTTGCCACAGACCTTAATTGGTCGTCTGACAAGATTTGTTTTGTCATGTTCAGATCTTGCTCTACATTTATCATTTTTGTATTCAACATAGCTAGAAGGGTAGTTTGATCCTTAATGTTCTCATTTAATTGTTCGTATAGTTTCATAAATGGCGAGATGCATATGGTATGTGCAGCCATTATTAATGTATTTAACTCTCTGGCAATTTCTTTCGTAAGACTTTCTGCCATATTTTGTGTTTGACTATTTTTTTTTTGGGGTATTATTAAGCCTTGACTTAGAAATGTTTGCTTTGTCCTTCCATGAATTGCTTTTCTTAGAGAATATTGCATCTATTTTTGGACAAGCTGTGAATAAGGATAAGTAAGACTCCACTCCATCTCCGTTCAAACTTCCCGGTTGTCTTTTTCCAGCATGTCTTTTTTGCGATTCTGTTAACTGGTCTGTATAAACTTCATTTATGGAGTCGAGTCTTTTTCGTTTTCGCCAAGGGTTTCAGCCACAAATTCCGTATTTCATTGTGGCCCCATATTTCAGGTAGCTGATTTGGTGCTTTGTTCACCTGGAGCACATGAGCACGTATCTCCTGCTCTTGCTCTTGAGGGTGGTGATGTTCCTTGTCTGATGCTTCCATCATATTTCCGGAGGTAGAATGGCTTCCCAGTCTAGTATTTATTTCAATGAGATCTTTGAGTACCATATCGACCACAGCAATCGAGCTGCGCCGATTAGGACTTCTACCTCACATAGTGATTTATCTGGTGAAATTACCGAGCTAGACCAACCAGTGCTATACGGTGTACCATTTTCAGCACCGGTTGTCATTTTGTTTGAGGGATTTGAAAGGCTGTTGCCAATACACCATTCCACTAGTACTGAGCCAATGTTGTTATACATGTCTGTATCTTCACCAAGTTTTGCTGCCTCACCCCCTTCACCAACCATCCCCTTCACACAGGCCAACACATGTCCCGCCAAAGACTGTAATGATTTGGCAGACTGCAGCTCCCCTACTTCCCTTTGACAGGGAGCTGCAGCTATTTGGAGAACATTTAAGGTTGGGCAACACTCTGCATTGACGTCCAATTCATCATCCAGGAACACCTCAGATACGACATGATTCATGTTTTCCCCCACAGTTTTGACATCATTAAATACATTAGCTGTTAAAGGTGTCATGATCGTGGAGCATGTGGTCGAACTACTGGCCTGACAGTCAAAATACTTTTCAGAGTTTGTAGATGAAAATGAAGCACATGTCCTTTTACGGGACCTGTCACAGTTTACCAGGGAGGTCGCTTGATATTCAGGGCATTCTCTTCCGCCGGCAGCCAGAAAACTATGCTGCTGCCGCGTAAGGGGGTGCACACCTCCATCAGCTCCCGTTTGCTGTAGCAGCACGGCTCCATCATGCAAGACAAGACCCGAAGGGCCGGGGTCCCGTGTAGTCATTAGTCTCGCAGTTCTGTAGCTGGGGGCACGATTTGGTGCTGTGGACGGGGCACAAGAAAGGGGTCGAGCAGACTGATCATTTACTCAGTAATCTGCTCCCGGCACACCCGGGCACCCCCGCACACCCCTGGCAACACTGATAACACTCAGCGCACTCCACCTCGGTCCGCGACCGGGGACGAGTATTTACTGCTGAAATGGACTTCCTCCTCACAATGAGGTAGACAGCACGCAAAATCCACAAGGTCTCCCAACACTGATAACACTCAGCACACTCTGCGTCGCTCTGCGACTGGACAGAGTATTTACTGCTGAAATGGACTTCCTCTGCACAATGAGGTAGACAACACGCAAAATCCACAAGGTCTCCCAACAATGATAACACTCAGCGATGGAGGTGTTTGCGAAAAATCTGGAGCGCATGTTTCACTTTCATACCTTCTGCAGACGTGGACAATGGAACTCTGTTGCACGTCATTGCAGCCGTGCACAACCTTGGAGAACGGATCAAGGAAGACGGAGGGGTGCAGCTCAGCTCATGGTTCGATGAACTTTTTTCATGGGTACCTTCCTGGCTCGGAATGGCCGTCAAACTATTGGTCCCCACCATCATCTTTTTGCTCCTGATTTTTTGTGTGTGCCAGTTGGGTCTTCGGTGCTGCGCAGACGCTGTACCCAACAGTGCCATGATGATGGTGACAATGGGCAACGCGAAGGGAGTGATGCAGATGACACCCGAGGCACAGGTACAAACAGGAGAGGACCCTGGGCCTAAATATAGAATGGTACACTGTACTATGATGGATACATAGTAGACAGATAATATCACACTACGATAAAGGAACCGCACACACTAGAGTGGTATAAGGAAGTATGGGTGAACTTGGAGGGAGATGGGGGATGTATATATATGACCTGCAATCCTGATGAATATGCTAGAGCTGGACAGAGCCTCCCTGGTGTGTGCAGGGCCTGGATGCCACGAAAGGGAACACCTGCCTGGGACGAAGTAGTGGCTGAGGAGGAAGAACGAAAGAGGTTGGGTAAACTACAATATTTGCTACTTATGTAATGTAAGGGGGGAATGTATGGAAGGAAGGGTCTTCAAAGCCCCCCTCCCCTTCATTCTCACCAACGTGCAGACAATGACTCGTCCAGCAGCCACCCATGCGCCTGTGGCCAGGGATGCAGGATGGCTGCTGTTCGACACATATGGCTGCAATACTCAGCCAGCAGCATGGTACCAGACTCCATTTTGTGGCATGCTCAGACTCCATTTTGAACATAATAACATAGATCTCACAAACACAAGCAGTCTGCGGGGCTGCATTTCTCCCCTCCTGGTTGTGCGCAGTGAGCCAGGCGCTTCCCTCGCCCACCTCCCCTCGGCGTCCCTGCTGCAGGCCTGTTCTCAAGGGAGACTAGGCTCAAACATGTTACATGACAAACACTGTATCTTTCGCCTTCTGCAGTCCTTCATTGACCTGCTGATGACCGGCCCGAAGCTGAGGTTTGAGAAAAACAAGCTATGTCCATAAAACTTGTCCTGTCCCCTCGCAGACCCCACATTTATGATATATGCTGTGGCTAACCCCCCAACCCTGTTCCCTGTTTAAAGTGCCAGATACACATACATAGCCCGTTTGCCACCCTGCTTCATCCATACAGTTAATCCCTCTGAAGGAACTATAAATTCTCTCCTGTTGTTGTATGCCACGAGATTGATTGTATATATATTTTGAAATAAGGTGACCTTCACCCTTTCCAGATTGCGCACAGAGCCATGAATTGCATGTTCAAGCCCCTCATCAGTGGGCAGGGATTAGTGCCTGTTACGGACTACACAAAGCAATGTATGATATCAATATATATTTAATGATTTTCTAAAAATGTACGATTCCCAATATATTCAATTAGTATTGCAATATGTATGGTTTATTATGATGTGTGATGACTGTATAATAGAGTGTCCTTTGTAGCATACGTGTAACCCCTGAGCACTGAATCATGCACTCCATATTGTAAGCAGAACGTCGCACACCTTTTAATGTACCATTGCACACACTAACCTATTTGTACCTCATTTGTATGCATGCTCCATGTGTGCCCCCGCAACATAAACAATGTACAGCCGAACAGGCCTTTTCTCCCCTCTCCAGTAACACTGCATGCTCAGCCCCAACCTTTCCTTCCCCTCTGGCCGGGCTGAGATGTAGAGCCCTGGCCCTGTGGATGATGTGATGCTACAATTATAACCCCTCGCCCTTCCCTTGAGCGAGCACCCTCCAAAGCCCCCAGACTTGGATTGAAAGAAATATGGTCGACAAGTCTCCCATCCCACCACCTCCTGATGTACCGGCTAAGTGCCCTCTGACCCAATAGTATCCCAGTTCACCCTAACCCCGACTGACCATAAGGGCCATATATTTTCTCTTGTACTAACATACTACAAAGGTGTCCCTCAATAGATCTAACAAAGAGGAACGATAGATGCATCCCTGCCTGTGCCCCCTGATAAGCCACCTGAACCCATGAAAGCGGCTCACCTATTGCTCACCCCTTGTATAGTATTCTTTAGAATGATGAAATACTCACACCTAGAGTTATGTGTTATGTCTCTTGTGATGTTAGAATAACGATTTGTAGGATTTTCAGGGCATTATGAATTACAATTAACAAAGACTGAGTATGTGTGGCCACAAAGGCAAATGTTAGCATAGTCAAAGATGTATCAATCAACCATCATCTGTCCAGAGCTCCACCATGATAAGTTCATCTGACCTGCAAGCATCACGATGACACTCCAAGGAGCCTCACCAATCCTGGAGCTTTGCCCCTATATATCTATATGTGCCCCTTCTCCACTGCCCAATCTCAATGATTCATATATCCCTTGGCTCCCATGTCATAGGTGACGTGGTTTTGTAACAAAATGTGAATGTTTGCTGACGTTTGGCAGAGCGCTCTCAGAGTTTGCAAAGTTCTCTGCTTGCCCTATATTGGTTTGGATAAACTTTTACTTTTTGACTTCACCCGCACTTGGTCTTGGTCTCATTCCCATCTGGGATGTGTCCATCATTGACTCTCACTGGGCAGTTGTGAATGCTTTTTTGGGGGACGGTCACTTTCACCCCCTTCCTAGGCAGTTTGTAATACATTTTTGATTTTCTTGTTTCCTGTGCAGTGCATTTTTTGGCTTTAGGAGTACCTTTATTGGCAGGAGAAGGTACCTGCCATATATTTTGTTTGGCCCGTACAGAGAACTCCTGGTCCTCCTGGAAAATCTGCTGGCAGCTCCACCGTGCTTTGAGGACATGCCAAGCCCACCCGGAGAAGACAGAAAACTGTGATGTACTTCAGAGGGAATTGCAGGTGCCCATTTTAGTATAATGCCTGCCTAGCCACTCCCGGCCCACGGGTTGCCCTCCCCCCCGAGTGCATGCCTTCTTGAGGGGAGAGGCAGTCTGGGAGACTTTGGATAAAAGTAGTGAGCCGGTGCACTGGATATAAGAACTACAGAGATAGAGAGTGAGTATAAATGGGGAATAAGAGTGGATGCTGATGTGTGTGCAGTGATTTGTATTGGCCAGATTTTGCTCTCCCTGCCAACAACAAAAAATGTGGCAAGTGCTGCAGACTGCTATATATATATATATATATATATATATATATATATATATATATATATATATATATATATATATATATATATATATTGTAATAACACTAATAATGTAGTTTTCATCTTGGGGACCCCTTCCAACTCTTTAATCCACCCCAACACCTCATCCCAATATATTTGAACCTTCTCACAGCTCCACCACATATGCCAATAATCAGCTTGTTTTCCACATCCATGCCAACAAAGAGGACTCACCCCCAGAAACATTTTGGAGAGATCCACCGGGTCTTACTGCCATCAATGGAGTAATTTAATTGTATGAAGTTTATACTGACATGCAATCGAGACTCTGTACACTCTACTGCACATTCAATGCCATAATTCATCATCCACCTCCAGACACAATTCCCTCTGCCACCTGACTCATAGTTTGTCTGTACTCCCCCGGCCAACTTTCACCAAGGCCCTGTATAGGACTGAGATCAAACCTTTAATTTGCCTGATTAGAATCCAAAAGCTTCTCAAAGGTGGGGTTAACTATCTGCCCCATTTCCCTCCAGGGTTCAGCTGTAATTGCCCCCTTCAACTGCAAGTATGAAAACACTGACAATTTTCCTATTCCAAACTCCATCTCCAAATCCACCAGCAAAATTAATTGTACATCCCTCTGCAATTGCCCAATCCTTGTCAGCCCAGCCTCAAACCAAGTGTGAAATCTATCCAGATTCGGGATCCAGTCGCGTACACCGAGTGCCCACAGATAACTCAGAGGAGATGGGCAAGTCATGACGCCCTTCATCTCACGCCCCTTTCGGAATGTATTCCAGATGGTCCTTAAAATGGGGGTCCCTAAATAGTCCTCGTCAGGATCTTGGCACCCATATCCATTCACCCACCGTCACTGGTTTGAGATGAAAGTTATCTAGCACCGCCCATTGACAAACACCTTGCTCTCTCAAATGCTGAATCAGAAGTTGTGCCGCCTTGTAGTGCAGGTATACGTCCGGGAAGTCCACTCTGCCTCTCTCCTTCGGAACACCAAAACCTCATACACCACCTGTGCTTTCTTACCCTGCCATAGGAACTTCAGGAAGTGGCCCTTAACCTCACGAAACATAGAATCAGGAATTTGAATCAGGATAATCTGAAACAAGTATAGGATTCTTGGTAGAAAGTTCATTTTTTTATTGTTCAACAGTCCCAACCATGGCATTGTCAATTTTCCCCATTTCTCCAGGTCACCAAATAGCTTCCCTAAAAGTGGTGGTAAATTGGCTTCGTACAGCCCCCCTATTTCCCTTATATATATTGAGATAACACAACTTCTCTTCCTCTATCCTCATCCCTAAAGTCGACAGCCTTTGTCTATCATCGCACTCAACGGAAACAGATGGATTTTACATTATTCATTTTAAAAACAGAGCTGCGAGTCGAGGTGGAGACATTCTGCAGCAGTCTACAGTCTTTCAATTGTGTTTACTCTGTGGGAGGACCCACATAACCACTCACGGGAGCGGAGCAGCGAGCGGAGCTGCGAGACGAGGTGGAGACAGTCTGCAGCAGTCTACAGTCTTTCAATTATATTTACTCTGTGGGAGGACCCACATAACCACTCACGGGAGCGGAGCGGCGAGCGGAGCGGCGAGACGAGGTGGAGACAGTCTGCAGCAGTCTACAGTCTTTCAATTGCGTTTACTCTGTGGGAGGACCCACATAACCACTCACGGGAGAGGAGTGGCAAGAGGAGCTGCGAGACGAGGTGGAGACAGTCAGCAGCAGTCTACAGTCTTTCAATTGTGTTTACTCTGTCGGAGGACCCACGAAAAGGCAGAGTCACTGAAACAAGATCGGAGGACTGCAGTGAAAAGCACCACCATGGATATGGACGCCGATGTGGATTCATCTACACGCCGCCTGAGAAGCCGCAAGCAGCCCTCTGAGTCCCCAGTCTCCGATTACCTATGGGAAGTAAGACCGCAGTAAGGAAACCCGCTAATCTGGGGCACCGAAGGCTTCAATACGTAATGGTACAGGTCCCGCCCCCCCCCCTGTTGGCAGCATGGCAGACGCAGCAACTGCAATGAGGGACTCTTCTCCTTTCATTGAAACGGCCAGCTGTATGCAGACAGCTGAGGCGAGTGAGTTTCCAGCGGGGTGTGCCGGAGGGCGCTTCCAGCAGGACTCTGTGCTGGAGCCTGGCTATGACATTGAGAACGAAATAAACCCGCTCCCGCCATTACATGGGTGTATGCACCGGGTCCCGGATCACCAAAAGGATCACCAAAAAGAAAATGAATCAGGGGACGAGACCATTGAGGTCTATATTTTGGAACCAGGAACGCCGAGATTACCCGCAGAACGAACGCAGCAGTCTAAGTCAGACTCTCACTTCGCAGAAGAGGCTAATCTGGGCTATAACAACAAAGAAGACGAATTTGTGAGGGAAGTAACAGATAATAATCAAGAGAAAGTAACAGCCTTGGTACATTCCCCTCCAACTGGAATGACACCCTTGGATTATCCAAAGGAAATATGTACGCCTACTGCCACCTTCACTTATATCAACAATAAGGACGGCCCTATTTCTCGACCAGATCTAGTGGAGCATTCGGAAGAAGCGGGCCAAAGCGACTTGGAAAATACCAATGAAGACTCTAGTAACGAGGAAGGTGCTGCAAGTCAAAAACAAAATCTAACAGAGCAAAGCACGAAACACACAAACTTAAAACAAGTATACAAAAATCTTCAGTAAAAGAAAACACCAAAAGTGTAGAGAAAGAAGGTGGCAACCGCAAAATTTCTGCCCAACCCATTGCTATCGTGCCCACTAAAAGACTTTTTCACTAAACACCAGAAATGTAAATTAGACGCAACCATGGAGCTATCTGATGCTGAAATATTAGAGGCCATACAAGACCCACTCCCTGCTAACAAATCACTAAAAACAGACACGCTACTTGACCTCTCAGATTGCCGTCCCCCTCCAGGAACAACCTTGTCTATGTCAGACACAAGTAGTCTAACAGAAAAAAGGCCATCAGTTATTGGAGCAACAACGACGAGTGGACACGACTACAAGTCAACTGACCCAGCGAAGTCAAACATTCAAACAAAAGCCCAAAAGGGGCCATCTGGGGAATTTATCACTAACTTCAGCATCCTGGATCAATCATACAACAGCTCAGACCTGCATATAAACCTACCATGGTGGATGGGTCTTCCCCATTAAAATCAGCCGAGCCCGAAAGGGAACACTGGGTTAAGAACCAACGGTATGCCTGGACAAAACCACACTTGAATACGGGCAGCGAACCCATAACATCGGAGAAAAGGAGCACCACCACCTCAGAGCCATCAAGAAACAGGAAATCATCAGCTGCTGTGGAAGCAGAATCAGTTCAGGACCTTAATTACTCGGAGGAGATACTGAATTTTGACTCACCACGCACAAACAAGCGGCCAACTACCATTCATTCTTCGCCCAAAAACAGAAGGCTGAGCGAAATATCCACAACATCACAAAAACATTCTCCGACAAAACAAAAACAGACATGCTAACGAATATGTCGGCCATTCCAATCGCCTTGGCACCATTTTGTAAATTATACGAAGCAATCAACAACTCGCTGCAAGATAATACATCTGTAATTGGCACCATGAATACCAAACTAACTTTTCTTGAGGGTTATATAACCACGATGGAAGCAACTAACCTCAACCACTTGAAAACATGGGAAACAAAAGTGGCAAACTGAGAAGAAGCACTAAAGAACACGCAAAAAGTGACGACCAACCAGAAGCCAATCCTGGAAAAAAAATACAACCATCAAAATCACTACCAACGCCTCAACAGGCGTTTCCAAAACCAAAGAAGGAAAAGAAAAAAGACAGTCCTTGACAGCACGGATCTCACAAGAGAAAGAGAAACAACACGGAACCAAGAATCGACAAAAAAAAAACAAACGCCCATATGCACCCATAGAGACTACACTTAAAAACCTAAGTACCAAAGGGATGGTCGAAACAGGATCAATGGCTGATAAGGGCAGACTACACAAATATGTTGCTAGTGATCCACTGAGGCCTACAAAAGTGATAGATCTGACCAGATCTCCCAAATCGGTAGATGAATTTTTGGCAGCTTTGAACTTTGTGAACATATCCCAAAATTGGGATTTCGGAACTGGAGAAACCGAGACCGAGGTTCCGCGGCAGAGGAAGAAATGACACCAGTGGTAATAGACATCGTACATCCGGGACACCAAACAGCAATGCAATACAACAGGCGGCCAGTACAGAAGGAAACAACTAGAAGGCCCACGCTCGAAAAACCAAAATCTCCATACGAACAAAACAAGGAATGTGATCTAAGCGAAATTCGAAAGAACGAAGAGGGGGACCAGACTAACATCCCTCCAACACACACAAAAAAAAAGCTACAAAGGATGTCAGCCACTGCACAAAGAAAAGTGATAAACCGGAAGGATCATTACGGATCAGCAAGGGTAACTTGGTCCTGAATAGAAAAACGGTCCTAAAAATCACAAGCAAGACATACACACTGAGAAAAATGAAGACGGAGGACCTGGCGCTCATTGAACCTTACCATAGAAAGAACATAGCGAAAGCTTATCTCCATATCAAGCTGCGCACCCTTCGTGAAATCACCCCAGAAGCCTATACCAAAATCGAACAGTTAGGTTTTACGCTAACTGAACTCTCAGTCACAATAAACAGTGCTAATAACCAGCAAAAAACCTCTGAAACGGACCACCGTAAAAATTGATACATATCAAAGACAGACGAGCTGCACAGAAATAACCGGATAGGCAACACCCTAGGACAGAAAGACATGTACAGCCACACACTGATCAAAGATCAGAATGAAAGAGATCGTTGATACAGGTCCCCGAACAAGGACAGGACGTATAGGACGAACGAGTCCCCAGCAAGACCCAGGAGCTCTCCCCGTGCCCGTACAACAAGAGGCAAACAAGACAGATTGCCAATACAACATGAACCCAGACATCGTATTATAACCCTAGAAGAAAAAACTGGCAAAACAAGAGACCACAAGCGGAAGAGATCCACAGAAGAAAAAACATCTACAGGCCCATGGACTTGGTTCAAATCAGCCCTTACCAGCAAAGGGGACAAATAGCAACGACCAGTGTCCTTAGTTCCTACAATGGCAAGACCCCAACAGAATTCAGACATAAACACTAGAGAAGTACTTACCTTTGGCTCATGGAACACGAGAGGACACACACGCCTAATGAGTGTTCGGGACGTCGTTTTGGGAGAATATGATATTCTCTGCTTACAAGAAACATGGTTGAGTGAAAAACCATCTTTAGATGGCTACATGATTGAAATATCTCCCGCAGTGAAAGGTCTAATGGGGCACCCATCATCGGGTCTGCTGACAGCAATTTGTATAGGATCAGGAATAACACTAATTGAAAAACTAGAAGAATCCTACGGAATGCTGGCAATCATAACATCATGGACTCATACATCACTAGAACCACACAGAGCCACTTCTTCAAGGTTAGTGATTATCAACACCTTCTGGAATCCCCAACGAATAACAAACAAAGCCTTCTGCACAAAGGCAGCGGACTTGATCGACAAAATATATGTCCACTACGAAAATACTGACATCAATATATGCAGCGATTTGAATGGCAAATACGACGAACAAGGGAAGAGTAGCGAGGACCAACACCTTCAGACAGCAGCAAAAGAAAGAGGTAAGGCATGGATGTCCTTAATTACCTCCAGAAACCTTATATAATGTTGCAAATCTGTTTCCTAACTAAAACATGGAGCCAATTTAGGAATGGGAAAATGCAAAGGCAACACTGGATTACATTTTCGTAAGCCACGGACTTGTATCCAACATACAGACTTTTCAAGTACAAAGAACTAACCACAGTGATCATAATTTGCTACATTTTTCATGGATGGGAAATCGCCCAGCAAAACAGACCTATAACTACAATGTATCAGTAAACAAACAACAAACACGACTCCAACTGTCAACAACTGACGTAAAGGAGATCAATGAAAAATACAATCCACTAGCAGTTAAGAAGCACACATCACTAAAAGAATTGAGGCCTAACTATCTACCACTTTTAGTGGCCTACAAAATTAAAACCTGTAGGGCCCAAATACACTGACAAACATTTTAAACATATATATGACAAGGCTGTGGTCCGAAAAAAAAGCTGGATTCGGAAATTGAAAAGAAAGGCCAAAAAGGCAAATACAGTAGAATTATGGGCCTCCTTTGAAATAGAATCAAAGGCATATACCAGATGGATAAAACACCACAGACTGGCATTATACCAACAAGACTCGGAGGAACTGCTGAGAACTCTAAGTACCAAAAAAACTCAAGACTTCTGGACCTTAATTAAAAACAGCAGAACCACCAACAATATCTCAAACTCAGTACCCAAAGTTTCATGCAACTTTACAGAAAAATACTGCAACCAGACTCATTACCGATCTACAAAGTGATAGCAGACGAAATTAAGGGCGAGAAATGCAAAACACTCAACAAATGGGTCGACCATCAAAAAACAAAACTGAGTGCCGTCGCTTGCACAGAAGACGACCTGATGAACAATCCTCAAAGGGTAAAAACAAAAATGGACTACAAAGATTGGATTGATACCATCGAGAAAACAAATGAGAACAAACTTCTAATGCACCTTCCGCCAACATATAACAAAGTAAAAACCCCTCTGAACTACTGTATTAAATTCCCAAAGAAATTGTTATGGAAAACGTTCATGAAAGCAAGACTCAATCTCCTAATGACACACAAAATATTAGCCATAAGTTCAACTTCCGGGTTCAACTTCCGGGTCTAAATCTCGAGCAGCCGGAAACACTCAAGCACCTGCTAATGTCATGCCCACAAATGAGTCAGCACAGAGCAGTGTACCTGTGGCCGCTACTCACTCGATCTGTAATGATAGATGAAGACACAGTCTGGAAGCGATTGATTTCAGGAGAAACCACAAGATGGTCTTTGGCAACTGTAAAAATGGTGGACTTGGCATTGAAAAACATTAACATGTAAAAGACCGTCCAGGAACAAATTGAAACTATAGTCAGCAGTTCAGTGCCGACATGAAGTATTTGACGTTTGGTTTACTTTCCCGGTCCGTCGAGGTTTCAACTTGATTTTTGACTTGAATTGATGTGAAATCAATCTTGTAAAAATCACACTTGATTAAATACAAGTATTAAAACATTTTTTTTTAAAATTTAAAACTGAAAGGGTCCCATTCGCTCCACTATCTCCACCACTGCTGCGACAGAGGACACTGGATTCCTAAAACGTAACACAAATATATAAACCCAATTTATATTCCACACCTCCCACTAGGATACCCTCCACTCACGGGTCATCTCTTAATGTCCAAGACAGGGGCTAGAATCAGAGAGCAAAAAGTATCAGTGAAAGGAGTCTTGTACCCCAACCCAACTTAAAACATCTTGAAATATTCCAATTGTTGGATACACAGGCCTTCATTTCAGAGTACAATGCCAAGAAGCCCAGTAGAAATTTGGCCCAAAACCTGGCCTTAACTAGAGTAGCCTTCAGGCAGTCCCAATCGACCCTGGCAGATGCTTTTTCTGCATTGACAGATAAAGGTGTGTGGGTGCTCCCTCCACTTCGGGACCCTTCGATCAGGTGCAGAGATTTACGCACCATGTCTGCTCCTTGCCTGCCCCTTTTGAAACCTACAGGGTCCAGGTGCACTAGTGGCGGCATATGTACATGAAGCTGTGTTGCTAGAACACGAGCAAACAGTTTCGCATCAACATTGAGGAGCAAGATTTGACTATAGGGACCACACACCCTTGGGTCTCTGCCCTCTTTGATTAGAGCCCTACAAAGGTCTTCGGGGCCCAACCTGATTCCAGGATATTATTAAATAGTGTAATTAAATGAGGGACCAGGATGCAGTATATCTTTCTACTCATGGTGCCTTTCCTGAATGCAAGTTACGGATTGCCAGTAAAATCATGTTGTCCATAATAGGGGCCTCCATGTCCGTTGCCTCCTCCAGTGTCAGTGTCGGTAGCGACACTCCTTCCAGGTAGGTTCCTATTCCCACCACCTTTGGCTGAGGATCTCCCTTATATAATTATTTGTAAAAGTCTGCAAAGGTCTGAACTACTCCCTTTGATGAAGTCTCGAGTGTGCCTCCTTTACCCTGCACTCCTGAAATCCATCTATCGGCATGTTGCCCGCATAGTAATGCCACCACTGAAGCATCAGCCTTGTGCCCTTTTTCGTAATATTTCAGTTTCAGGAACTGTACCTTTCAGATTATCTTGCATTCCTACAGTAGACTAAGCTCATTCCTCTTACCCCTCACTTCCTCTATCCATTCTCCCACTTCCCCCTCTGATGATTGTATTAATCTTTCCAAAACACCTACCTCTGTGCGCAACTTATTTTCCTGCAAAGTCTGCACTCTCTTCCTATGGGCCCCCTCTCAGCAAGCTACTCCGCGTCGCCTTACCCACGTCCCACACCGAGCCCTGATCCACCTCCCCCATGTCATTCAAAACAAAATACTCCCTTGGATTGCTCCTTCAAATTCCTACCAAAAGACATGATCCTTCCACAGGGACTCATTTCATCTCCATATTGAACATTTGGGACTTAAGTCCAACCAGAGATACCATATCATGATTGGACCAGGCTACAGGGTGGATCTCTGTGCCCCCTGCAAGTGATCCCTAGAGATACAAAGATAATCTATACCGGTATAGGTCCAATGGCACATGGAATAAAAAGTAAATCCCCTTTCTTGGGGATGAAAGAAGTACCACACATCACACAGGCCATGAGAATCCAAACAAGCCTGAAATCCTTCTCCACCCATCGAGGGGGGCACTGCGACTGTCGGTCCCATGGTCCTTCTATCCAATTGCAAGTTTGCCCACATATTAAGATCCCCATCCAAGATCAGGTGTCCCTCCCCCTCATTCAAAGTGTTTGCCAACATGGGCTTAAGAAATTGCAACTGGCCTTGATTGGGGGCACACAGCACCGCAACAGTGAATTGGATCCCTTTCAAGAGGTTCGACAACATCGCCCTCCCCTCCTCACACCGCCACACTTTCTTTTCCTCCATTTTCAGTCTCCTATGTATGAGGATGCCTACACCACCTTTTCTCAGCGCACCTGACCCCCAAACACCTGTCCCAGGAGATCACATGGAATTCTTCTTTCCTCGCCATTAGAGAATCTCATATCCTGGAGGAAGAGAACATCCACCCCCATTCTTTGAAACTCTCTGGCACCTAAGGACCTCTTGTCAGCAAGTTCAGTCCTTTCACATTTAATGAGCAAACTCGAAGACGGTCACCTTCACATCCCTTATTCAGGTCCACCTTTGTCGAACTTCGAACATCTCCACCTGGACAGACCACATCTTGTACAAAACATGTTCCCCCTGGGTCAAAGAAAAACTCAAACTAATCGCTACCCCACTCACAATTTGTTTCCGTTCTCGAATACGACCCCTGTAACCAACCTGTGATCGAAAAAGTACATTCCCCTGTCAACACAACCCTTCTTCTTAGATGTCACGCCTTCGAAATTCCTAACATGACCCAAATTGCAGACAAGAAAACCAAAAACATCAAGTGGTCCCAGCTGGGGAGTGTTTAACTTCCTGAATTTCCTCGATCTGTGCACCCTGAACCTGTTTGGGCCTTTTCTTCTCCACTGTCTGTCTTTGGGTCCCTTAGAACTTCCTTCAGGGGTGGGCACACCATCTCCCATCAATTCTCCCGCGACCCTATGTATATCATCCTCTGTCACCAGTTTGTAGCTTTAACCATCAACCTCAAAAGAAATGAAGAAGGGGAAGCCCCATCTGTATCTCACACCCTTCGTATTCAACCCTTTTGTGAGGGACATGCACATGCATCTCTTTGCTAAATGAGTGAGAAGAGGTCCTGAAAAATCTTGATTTTCCCATTAGCCAATGACACTGGGCAAGCACCCCCTCGCTTGTTCCAAGCACTTTCTGCTTGTCAAGGAATTTATGAAAGTGAGCTAAAACTGACCTTGGGTCTCTGCCAGCCCCACCCTTTCAATTTTGGGTTCATCAATGGTGTCATCGCCAAACAAAACTTTTGACGACTTGTGTATGATCATGCACAAGTCTCTCCCAGTCTCACCCTCTTTCTCTGGGATCCCCAAATATCTTAGATTATTCCTCCTTTCTCGTTTCTCAAAATCGTCCATTTTAAGGGTAATTTCCCCCTCTCTCCTCTCCAGCTCCGCCATCCTCATATCTATCTGGGTCTCCAGGGTCTCTAGGGTTAAATGGTTGTTTTCCACCACATGTAACCTCTCATCCATTTTACCAATTCTCAGAATGATTTTTGTCCACTTTACCTCCATTGTCGGCCCTCATTAAAGAAGCAATGTCCCTCTTCGTGGACATTAGGACTGCTCCGTCTTGGATGTCCTAATCTGGGGCAGCTCTTTTTAAACTCGAACTCTGTGGATATTCAAATTGCTCCAATTTAGATTTCCAGTGCATGTGAACATTTTATTGTTTCAGTCCAGGCAGGGCCAACCACCCCTCCACAGCACCCCCTTACAACACCTCAGCTGGGGATCCACTACGGGTACGGGTAGATCACTGCTCCCATTCAGTCTCCACACATATCTTCCTGCATGGTAGATCTATTATAATCCAGCAACCTGCCAGACCTGGCCAGAACTCAAACCCCTCCACAATAGAGGCGCACCATTTTGGGACCAGGGCCACCAGTCACTTCCTTACAAGACTTGCAAGACTTCCCCACAGAACTCTTGCTCCTCAGATCTGGAAATCCCTGTACAGTCCACTGTCCAAGGGTGTCGGCTGGTACAACTCGTCCAATAATATATCTTGCATGGGCTGTCCGCACTGACCACCGCTACTGGGTCTCAGTCACTGAATGCTTATCCCATCTTTTTACTTTGCCAGCAAGGCAGGCACACACCCCTGATCATGGCCTAGGGGCCCACACCTTATTATTCAGCGACCGGGCCTGGTTGTGCACCATATCAGAAACACACAACTGGAATAAGCAGTGAGGGGGCAACATGCCCCTTTTCCAGGCCAGGAGGCCCACACGTCATCAACAGTCCCCTGCACCCTCTCCGCATCCACTGATCTCAATATTATTAATCCGTGCATTGTGGGTCCCATTTCTGCATATTCGGCATCCAATGCCCGCTTGATGTGCCTAATTTGTCAGATTACTCAAGTATATCTCACCTCCGCCAGCCCTCTATCAGTGAGCATCCAGGGCATAGATGGACTATGACCCAATGCCGTTGTAGGGCGAGTTAGATGCAATGTTCCCAGCCGTACCCAACACTGCAGAGCATGCCGCCTACCTCCCGGAATAGCGGTGTGAAGGCAGAAAACAGCAGACAAAAATAGATCAAAATCCAGGCGCTCAGCCACTCCGTGTCATCCGCTCCATGCCCACACCTACCCACAGCCCAGAGACGCTTCGATGACACACTCTCGGGGCTTCATGGAGCTTCGCACCAGTGGAGTTAGGTTTGCTTTTCCATGGCATCTCCAGTAGCGGATAGCTTCACCCTCAGGCACTCAATTCTTCCTCTTTTTTGTCAGCATGTTCCCGCATGCTTGAGATGTCTCACACACACAATGGATCATCCATCCAGGGGGGTAAAAAGTGGGGGCTCATGGACCGGGAGCAATGCATTCAGGCTTTTACCATGAACACACCCTCTGGTGGCCACATTGCAGTGCAACCTTTTAATTGAATGATAAACTCGCTGAATTCAGATGAAAGAGTGGTTGCGTGTGCCAGAAACTGATTCTGAGATGAAGAGTAATCTCTGAATCAATAACGCAGTTGAAAACAATATGACACTCAAGCTAAGTGACTGAACATTAGCATTAAGAGGTATAGAGAGCAAGCATTGTCAAAGCCAAGAGGTAAAAAAGTTTTGCTCCGGCCACGAGTGAAAAAAGCCTTTCCAAAAGCTACAGTGTGGTTCAAGTATTCTCATAAGATAGTCTACCAGCATTGCGAACAGTGTTCAACCATTGCCTACAGCCAAAAGAGACTGATAACAAGGTTTATGAGTAACCTACTATGGTTGGTAAGAGGCAAAGAGGCAAAGGCAAGGTTGGTGACAGGTAAGCTGGCTATTGTGATTGTTCTCTAAAAGCTGATACAAGCAACATTGCCAAAGCCAACAGGAGAAAGAGAGAAGTATATCCTAAGGGCAACCTTGTGTTGTTGTTGCTGCAGACAGGCATGAGTGGCAAAGAGGCTGCCCTTCTGCAAAGTGAATGTCCAGAAGAAGAGTGCCTTGCTTATTTAAAGGTGTTGGAGTGCACTGAAGTGAATCTTGTATATTTCCTTCAAAACTTGTATCAAAGTAACAAAGATGCAAAGTACTGAAGCTGTGGAGATAATGTTTGTTATCAGTGGATTTGAAACTTCAGAAGCACAATTAAATGTGGAACACTATTGGGCAGGCGAGTAGAACTGGATGGTGACATTTATAGAGGTTTGCCTGATATGAGAGTCGTTCAGGTGAATGTAGAAGTGCTGTGAAGTTATCCCAACAAAGATATAAACTGTGATTTCTAAGACTATAAAGAAGGGCTCAGTAAACAGAAGCTGATTTTATGAACCATACAACAAGCTGTGATTCTGTGAATCATACAAGAAGATGTATTTCTTTGAATCATACAAGCAGCTGTGTTCCAATAACTTTACCAAAAGTTGTGTCCATTTGAACTTAACAAGGAACCCTGTTTCTTCTTTGGCATTGGTGGATTATATGAGGATGAATACCTAATTATTATTTATTTTATTTCTCTTTTTATTTCTTTTATGTTCTTTTATGTGGAATATGTGTAAAGTTTGTACGTATGTACTAAACTATATCACATTAATAAATAAATAAATAAATTGGTGGATTATGGCAAAGCATTTCGGCCTGAAGTAGCATTGATGACATTTGATGAAGTGGAAAGTTGTTGTACAAAGAAGAAGGGAACCTTTTCTGTTGTTTGAACTTTGGTTAACAACATTTTCTGGTGACACATTGAAGGAACAATAAACTGGATTGAGACTTTATTACAAACCCAGATATCTTTGTTTCTTTTTTTTAACATTGAAACCGAATTTACCTTGAGACCTGGGGAAGAGGAGTTCATCCAGATTACCAAAAAAGACTATCACTATCATTATTGATGTTGTTGTGAATTGCCATCCATTTATTTGTGTATTTCATGTTTAAGTGTGAAGGCCAGATATCCTGTGTTAGAGTGTTTTCCTTTAGTGTTGATAGGCAGGGAAATCCGTGTCAGAGTAGGGATAGTGAGATGTTTGATGAAACTTAAAATTGTATAAAATGGCAAAATTCAAGAAAGCATCCACAAGTTGTCTGCTTCACATTGCTGACCCCTCACAGTCTGCAGCTTTGTTGTCATGAGACATCATGTCATTGCCTCTCATATGCACTGCACTCTTGACCACAACGATCAATGATGGACAATCAAGTGCTTCCAATAGCCTCTCTAACAATAGCGCCGGCTGTACTGGTGTGCGGTCTGATCACTGGAAACCACTCCTTTTCCAGCGTGACAACCCTGAAAGTACTGTTGTCATCACATAGACTACACTGTCACCACCTCATCCTCATACTCCTCAAGCACTAAAATCATGGCTAACAACTCTGCTACTTGTGCTGAAAAATGTGCTGGCATTCTCGCGCTTTTCACAAATTTAAACTTTCTATGGTTTATTGCCTTCACTACTGCTGTTCGACTATGTCGTAAGCCAATGCTTTGATCTATTGTTGATGACCCACCAACAAAGAAAATGATACCTCCTCCTAGCGCATCTTCCATGACATGAGGCACATTATCATAAAAATCAGTGTAGATAGTGCAATCATGTACATAATCTCCTTCTTCCACAGGTTCTGCTATGAACCTTGCTGGGTTCACTATGCGACACCTAACAATTTTGATTGATGGATTTCAGATTATGAACTCGTAGCTTGATGCTCTGTTTGTAGTCAGTGTGGTTTTGGGTTTTTCAAGGATGGTAACAAGAGCATGCACCACATAAAATAAAACTAAGCAGCCCATTGTAATATTTGCTGATTTCTCCATTGAGAAATCTAATGCAGCCAATGCTTGTTTACATGGGCAATTACCTCTCATTACTGGATCCAAGATCCCATTGTAATATGCTAGTGGTTTGTGTTCCATTGAAGCTTTCTGTGTGAGAACAGCTGTCATCATAACTTAATTTGAATTGGAGAACAATAAGATGTCTTTATTGTAATCTGGGATCCCTAACACGGCAGCTGTGCTTATTTCTATTCATCAAATGCATCTATCATTTCACCTGTCCATGCAATATCTCTCCTGTCTCTCCTCTATCAACTATCACTTTCCTCCCTTCCTTTGATATTATGGGACCTAGGTACAATTCCTCTTCCCAACAATATTGCAATTTCTCTTCATCCACATTGTACCCTTTTACAGCCAAAACTGTCAATAATTTCACTGGGTCTTTCCTGCACTCTTCCTGTCTTGCATGGCAAACTAATATGTCATCCACATACTGTATCACTGTGCTGTCACTTTGGACATTTCCCAAGTCCATTTGTAACATTCGATTAAAAACACTAGGGGACTCCCATTAGCCCAGTGTGAGGAGACTCTTCTGTAATCTGGTTCCGCGATAGATGAACGTGGTCAGGTATTAGAGTCTTTTTGAAGCTGAATGGAAACAAAGACATTTTTCAAATCAATCATGTAAAATATTGGGCTGTCGATGGTTTATTACATAATATTGTTTCTGTATTTGGCACTAATGGGAATTCAGCTTCAACAATTCTGTTCAAAGGGCGTAAATTGTGTATAAATCACCCAAACAAACCCTATGGCCTCTTTATGGGGCACACTGCTGTGTTGCTTTGTGATTCTGAAGGCCCTAATATACCCTGCTACACCAAGGCCGCAATGGTTTCATAGATACCCTCATAAAGCTCCTTGGACAGGGGAAACTCTTTTACTTGTGGTAAAATAGCATTGTTCTTCTGTTTTATTTGTACTGCACCTACTCCATCTAATAAGCCAATGTCAAATGGACTGCTAGTCCACAATTAACTCAGTACCTTTGCTAAATGTTCCTGCATAAAGGATAGTATCTTCCTCACCTATAATATTACTCTATTTGTAAATGATATGTTAGACAAATGTCAAAAATCACCTCATCATCTGCGTCATCATTTTTGAATAAGTCTTCATCAGTCAAATCAGTTAGTCTGTGTGTTGAGTCACACGCTACTAATGTGCACACAGTTACTCCTTCACCATCAACACTATGCAACATCAGTCTGCCCGCTCTTACTATTGCTGCTTCTAATTCAATTGTGATGACCTGCCATTCTTCCATGTTTGTAGGTATCTCTGGTCTGAACAATAATTTGGTGGATAGTATTAGCAGTTTTTCCTGTATTCATGGAAACCATGCCAATAATATATTTTCTGGATAGAGGAATACTTCTGGGTTTAGTGGCATACCCTCTGTGCTTTATGACCATGCAATGCTCTGATAAACTCACAAGCATTCACATAATGAATGCCTGGTGTGGAACAAAGTGTTCCCTCCTCAGTGAAGGAAATTATCACATTTAGCTTACCCATTAAGCATCTCCCCAATATGTCAAATATTGTCTTTCAAGAGTTTAGCAATTGCATAGCCATCTGGTGTTGGCCTGTGGTTATTTGGAAATGTATCTGTAAATTGAACCATTGTCATAGCCCCAGATAATCCTTGTGCATTCATTGATGTTTCTAACATTGGGGACTTTCCTTCTCTAACACAGGATCTTGTTGGCCATGCATCAATCAAGAAGGAAAAAGTCTTACCAACTAGAGTTACCCCAACCCTTGGTTACTTTTGTGTGTCTGGGGTAATCAACAGAATTGGACAAATCACTCTGTCATCTGTTTTATTGTGGATACATATTCAATCCTGTTCCAGTAAAGGGATTCCATCCCACCACTGTCTCAACCCCTACTCTGGGATTTTTGGCTGTGCTACATGTGCCCGCTATATCTGAGATTTTACCACCAGTTGTGGTTGTTGTATTTACGGCTGTTCAGCCTGCTGTGCTTGTGGCATTTGTGGCGCCTGTGTTTGATGATCCTGCATGTAATTTTGGATTGTTATAGTCTGGTGGTGCAGCGCTAAATGGCATGGGTATGCTGAACCCACTCTTGGGCCAATTGTTGCCAGTTTTGTTGCAATGCTCCCCTGCTTCTGCAAACCCATGAAATGTGTCACAGTTTCCCACACGTCCAGCACTGTGCATGAGATCCTCCAAATCAAGGTTGCTCTCCATTAAACCCTCCTGCATGTGGTGCTTGAAATCCAAAGCCTCTTCCTCTGCGTTCAAACATTCTCCCCAAGGGCAATAATTATATCCCCCTCTTCCAGCAAAGTTTCTATTTGACCCTGGCTTCATTTGCTGTGATTCCTGCACACTGTGGTTCTACCTAACATTTGACCAATTTTGCTTCTTCTATTTTTCGTTCCTCAACCTTATTTCTATCCTTCTCTTGTTTTAGTGTGCAATGATGAACAATGTTATATTGTGTTTCGGGCCGTTGTTTTGCCCCCATTCCCATGATTTTCTTTAACTACCTTTGTATTTCTTTTGAGATTCCCTGACACAAAATGTGATAACAAATGGTTAGATTTTTATCAGAGCTGTGTCTTGTCTCTAAACGCCATTTCTAGTGAATCTCCATTATATAAGCAGCTGGGTCTTCGTCTGACCCCCTTTTTCGTGTCCTAATTGCACTCTTGTCTGATAGTCTGGAAATTGTACTGTAAGTGCCCTCCAAACGTCTGCTCGACAATTCTTAAAAGAGGCACTATCATGTTTGGCATTTTGTGTTGTCACCTCAGGAAACCCTGCCCATTTCAAATGTCATCTGATTGTTGGCCCAATATAGCCACAAACAAGCTTTTCATGTGTCCTACTGCTAAAGTCATGCTAGCTGTTTCTTTTTCTGACTCATAAATCCACTTCCCTGACCTGCTGTGAGCGATAGCAAATTACAAATCAAATTACTTTCATCTACCTGTGGTCAAGGTATACATTGCGCTAGTCGTCTACCTTTCGGTAATAATGGGAATTGTTTTAGTCCAGTTCTGAATGCAGGTGTAGTCACGCCCTTTGTCTTTTTCAGCACGTCTGTCATGCAATCTTTCCTATGTCCTGGTAAATCTCGTAGCCTATTTTATTAGGGTGTTTTTCATTCTGGGCTTCTCGAGCTACTCCCCAGGATACATGGATATTTAATGGGCTCTATCTTATCGCCGGCTCCTTCAGATCTGACTAAGCTACCTTACTCCTACACAGGTGCCTGCAGATGGGGCCCATGCAGCTTCTTCGTCCCCGCTCTCCTCATCATCCTCCTCTTCCAATGGTGTTTCCTCTTCTTCCTCGTCCTCTCTATCCTCAAATTCTAGGGGATCTCTCCCATAGGTCTGACTCCTTACTTCTCCCATTACATTTCTATCTTCCTCTTGGGGATACTTTCCTCCACTTTCTCTTATATTTGAGCCATTCCTCCTGTTTCACTATAAGCTGACACTGTACCTTTGTATCATATCTTGTCATCATCGTCCTTGCAGCGTCTCTCTGAACTTCTCTCCCTCTTTGCCTTTGTCTCTCTTCTTCCAACCACTTCTCTTTTTCTGCCTCCTGTCTGTCTCTACCTTCCCTCACCTTCTTCTTACATTTATCAATGCCCTTTCCATCACATTTCAGTATTATTTGCCCTCTTATCCATTTATCTGACACAATTGCTGTCTCGTCTTTTTCACCCTGCATGCCTTTCCCTCTCTGTTGCTCCTCCTCCTCTTCTCTTAACTTTGCTTGCACCCTACGCCAGGTGTCAGATTCTTCCTGTTATAACAATGGCCTTTGCTTCTTCACTTTCTCTCCTCATACTGTTTTCATCACTATACGCGTGGGTGCATATATGGTGTTGGAATACCCTGCAGAAGCCTTTAATGGATAACTTCCCTGTACAGCTGAGGACGGGTCACTGGTTTGGGGAAGAGGAGGGGGAGGAGCTGTCGGCTATGTGCCCACTCCATCATTCTGGTTAAGTATCCATTATTTTTTACTTTGCTCCACCTCCTCTTCCTCAATCATTTTCCACAGTTCAGGTATACTCAATCTGTTCCATAATTGTTTTCGCTCATGCATGGCATGTAAATATGTACACATGTGTTTCAGTACCATCTTCGAACAAGTGCCAGCTTGAGGCCATGGCATAAACATCTTGCCAGTTGTATCTTTAACCCACTCAATGTCATATTCCATGATTTTGGTTTCGCATCGGAGTAGTGACTTACACAAATGAACAATCGGAATATCCACCATGATAACAATATAAAACGCAACTTACCAATAATCGATAAACTCTCGGCTCACCTTCTTTTTAGCACCTTTTCAACGCCCTCCCCACACTAATTTCCCCAATATTACTACACCCAATGATCTCTCTGAGACCAAGTCCCCTATAACACACAATCTTTATTATGAGCAGCATCTAAAACACTGCTTATGCTTTGGACCCCTTTTCATGGTCCACAACACCAAGTCACTTCTACCAATAAAAAAGAACACGTCTACTATTCTACATTACCCCCCAACACAAGGCTGGCACCAGCAAACATTAACTCAAATCAAAATACAGCTGTCTTCCCATATATTCAAGGGCTTCTTCCCTTTATCTCTGCCCCTTAAAGTGGCTTACCAAGTGGTCTTCCACAAACCTTGTTGAAGGTATTCAATCTTTTATCTTCTTTATTTCTCATAACTCAATAACATTCCCAAAAAAAAGACAATTTCCCAGTTTTGGCATGCACATTTCATACTCAAATTTACAGATCCTCTGAGGATCTTCAGTGTCGAGTGCCCTCAATCTTCCTGCTCCCCTCCATGCCCAGTGGGGCAGCCTGCAGGGACTGGGCAGGGCTTTCTAGCAACATGGCCAACTGCTGACATCGCTTCTCAAGTGAGCGTTATCTCCACTCTCCACAGACCACCCTCATTGTCCAAGGGATCGTGGCAAGGAGCCCAAGGTAGACCAAAAATGCCAAGGGAATCATCCTCTGCTACCACGTGTAAAGGTGTACCAAGATCACACAATTAGTCAAACTAATACTCAATGATGGCGGACTCAGGTGCATGTCAGACCCTAGCTTTATTAAAACAAAGAATCCTATCTGGTACAGCATACAAACATCTCGTTCTCATAGTGTTCCATATTTCAGTGATTGCAAGTGAGTTTTGTACCAAAACTACATAACAGTAGCATCATATGACACAATCAGTGTACAAAACCTACTGGGAATTGGGGTTGGTTAATAGCTCAAACTGCATATAGGATGCATAGTGGTTAGTTACTCTAATGGTCTATACTAAGGTGCACAACTGATTTTGACAGAGGGCCGAAAGTACCTTACATGATGGCTACAGTGGGCCGAAAAGTGAATGTGGATAGGGCAGTAGGCGCGGTGGGGCGTGGCGTGGCAGGAGGCTTTTTCAACCCCCAATTTTTATTAAACACATGGAAAAAGAATACATTTTTGAGGTGTAATGATTTTTATTTGTATTTCAAACTTATATTTTGTACTACACATTTTCCATTGTTATTTATTTCTATTTAGTTATTGCATACTGTCTGTTTAATTAAATTATATATATTTTATTGACACTTGATTGGACATTCCATTATTTTGGAGTGCTATACTTTGCTGTTTGGATTGCCCAAGAAGAGAATGGCCTTTGTTGAGTCAGGTTTCCACAAACAGCAAAGGATGTACATCTCCTAACTGTGCCTGTTTGAGCTTTATGTTTGGGTTCACTCTTGGAGTGCGACATTATGCCCCATAGCCCCCACCCCTCAATCAAACACTATGCCCCATGGCTCCCTCCCATCAACCAAACACTATGCCCCATGACACCCTCCCCTCATGCAAACACGATGCCCCATGACACCCACCCCTCATGCAAACACTATGCACCCCAAGACACCCACCTCTCATGCAAACACTATGCCCCAAGACACCCACCCTGCATGCAAACACAATGCCCCAAGACACCCACCCCTCATGCAAACACAATATCCCAAGACACCCACCCCTCAAGCAAACACTATGCCCCAAGGCACCCACCCCTCAAGCAAACACCATGCCCCAAGACACCCACCCCTCAAGCAAAAACTATGCCCCATTGCCCCCACCCCTCAACCAAACACTATGCCCCATGACACCCACCCCTCAGGCAAACACTATGCCCCAAGGCACCCACCCCTCAAGTAAATACTATGCCCCAAGACACCCACCCCTCAAGCAAATACTATGCCCCATGGCCCCCACCCCTCAACCAAACACTATGCCCCATGACCCCCACCCCTCATGCAAACACTATGCCCCAAGACACCCACCTCTCATACAAACACTATGCACCAAGACACCCACCCCTCAAGCAAACACTATGCACCAAGACACCCACCCCTCAAGCAAATACTATGCCCCAAGACACCCACCCCTCAAGCAAACACTATGCCCCATGGCCCCCACTCCCCAACCAAACATTATTCCCCATGGCCCCTTCCCCCAACCAAACACTATGCCCCATGACACCCACCCCTCACCAAACACTATGGCCCACAACATCCACCCTCAAGCAAACACTATGCCCCATGGCCCCCACTCCCCAACCAAACACTATGCCCCATGGCCCCCACTCCCCAACCAAACACTATGCCCCATGGCCCCCACCCCAAACCAAACACTATGCCCGTGACACACACCCCTCACCAAACACCATGCCCCACATCACCCAACCCTTCACCAACCACTGTGCCCCAAGACACCCACCTCTCAAGCAAACACTATGCCCCAAGACACCCACCCCTCAAGCAAACACCATGCCCAATGGCCCCCACTCCCCAACCAAACACTATGCCCCATGCCACCAAGCATGCACCATGCATACATACTCATACAGACCCCAACCCCCTGCATACAAACCAACAGGTATACACCATGCACTCATACAGACCTGAACCCCCCACCCCCAACTCAGCACACAAACCCACAAGCATACACCATGCACCCATACAGACCTGAACCCCCCACCTCCAACTCAGCACACAAACCCACAAGCATACACCATGCACCCATACATACGCGAACCCCCACCCCCAACTCAGCACATAAACTCACAAGCATACACCATGCACCCATACAGACCCGAACCCCACACCCCCAACTCAGCACACAAACCCACAAGCATACACCATGCACTCATACAGATATGAACCCCCACCCCCAACTCAGCACACAAACTCACAAGCATACACCAATACACCCTTACAGACCCAAACCCCCAACTCAGCACACAAACTCACAAGCATACACCATGCACCCATACAGACCCCCATCCCCAACTCACCATATAAACTCACAAGCATACACCATGCACCCATACAGACTCGAACCCCCACCCCAACTCAGCACACAAACTCACAAGCATACACCATGCACCCATACAGACCTGAACCCCCCACCCCCAACTCAGCACACAAACTCACAAGCATACACCAATACACCCTTACAGACCCGAACCCCCACCTCAGCACACAAACTCACAAGCATACACCATGCACCCATACAGACCTCCACCCCCAACTCACCATACAAACTCACAAGCATACACCATGCATCCATACAGACCCGGACCCCCCACACCCACATCTCAACATACACTGAACGTGCACACAAACACATTCAGGCAGACCCGACACACAACCCCCGCTCCGCATCAAAACACACACTACACTTGCACACAAACACATTCAGGCAGACCCGACACACACCCCTCCTCCGCATCTTAACACACACTGCACTTGCACACAAACACAATCATGCAGACTTGAAACAACCCTTCCCCTTCCGCATCTCAACACACACTGCACTTGCACAAAAACACGTTCAGGCAGATCCGACACACACCCCCCCTCTGCATCTCAACACACACTGCACTTGCACACAAACACATTCAGGCAGACCCAACACACACACCCCCCCCGCATCTCAACACACACTGCACTTGCACACAAACACATTCAGGCAGACCCGACACCCCACCCCCCACATCTCAACACACACTGCACTTGCACACAAACACATTCAAGCAGACCCGACACACCCCCCACCCCTGCATCTCAACATATACTGCAGACATACAAATACAAACACCCATACACACCCGATACACCCCCCACCCCCGCATCTCAACATGCATACAAAAATAAAAAACACACTCAGAATGGACCCAAGACAGACACACACACACACACACACACACAAACATGCAGCCCCCCCCCCACCATGTACTTACCAGACGTACTGGAACGCTGGCAAGGCTTCTGGCACTACGGCTGGTGTGGGCGTGACAAGGCTGAAATGCCTTCCTGGATCAAACCTTACTGGCCACTCCAGCCGTAGTGCTGGCACTCCATTGGTGCAGCACACACGTGGCTCGTAGGAGCTGCGTGGTTCGTGTGCACTGAACCAATGAGGGCCAGTGTTTTGTTCGGCCCGGAAGACAACAAAGGCTTTCCTAATGGAAGGCGGCTGATGCTTCTTGCGGGCCGCCGTCCATTCGGAAAGTCTTTCTTGCTGGCGGGCCGGACAAAACAGCATGGCGGGTCGCAACTGGCCCGTGGGCCGTATGTTGTGCACCCATAGTCTATACCTATCTGAAGGCTCTGCCTGAACCCGTCCCATTATAGATACTATTTGTAATGCATAATTACAGTCATCACTGCTTGATTGTCATCATCTAAAATAGGCGGTGTGGCATGGGGAAATTTTAATGGTTGTCATTTAGCTCACAAACCTTGGACACTTTGACGATAAGTCAAGATATGAGCAGAACAAAAGTGAAGAGAATGCTGTAGTCTGCCATAATTCCAATTAAAGAATACTCCTGGACATCCTGAGGTGATGAGGCCTTCCCGTTCTTTTCTTCTTTGCCTTGTGTGCCGCCTGGTGTCTGTGTGTGTACCGAGGAAGTGCTGCAGGTGTCTTATCTGTGTCATCTAGTCATCTTGTATGTCTGCCATACAATGGTGTCCCTGCCCATGTAATCAGCATCTTATCTACTTATAATCCAACTTCCCTTTCAGTGTAGTGAGTTCCTTTCTTGTTATACAGGAACATCCTGTCCTTTTATACTTTGTTGCACTATTTATAATGCACACTATTTGTGCATACTTCAAACTACTTTTAGTCCTTACTTGTGTCACACCACCTAACTCATCCTTTTTGGCAGATTGCATGTACATTCGCTTTGGTTAAGGATATTATTTCATGTAACTCAGTTTAACTCATCTTGTCAACCACATTGAGGTTCATGGTGTGGCAAGGCTGTCTCAGTCTGTGATGTCTCTCGCCCTCGTGGTAATGGGGTGGGGCCAGGGCTGAAGGTGGTAATGGCCCATTCATCTGCGTCATCACAATTATTATACCATAACATAAAATAACATAACATTACAAAACATAACATATGATGTTATGGATTAAATTCAAAACAGTCTGCACTGTTCTTAAACATTAATTGGGAAGAGATCCTTGATACCTTCTTAAAACGGCCAACCACTAGAGGCTAATGTGCACCTGATCAACCAATGTTCATTCACATGCCTGAAACACAGATGCCTAGTCCTGTGAGTGCATGGACACAGACTTTCTTCTGGCCTGATCCAACCCTTCCGCAATAACCCAACCATATGCACTTCAGGACGTTGATAACAGAGCTATCCAATGTATGCATTAACAGAGTCTCAGCAATGGCTAGGGTAGCAACTGAACAATAATGGATAAGGAAATGCTCCTCAAATTTTTTTGTATTCTCTTTGGAGCCTTTGTTTGCTTCAACAAGTATAAAACCTCCACAGTAAATACTTGGCTTACTTTAAGAGCTATCTTCATACCACTGTACGGTGTCCCTGAATAAGGTATTACTAACACCCTCTGATAGACAAGCAAGACACTTTACCATAGGAGTGATCAGCCCCATTGCACCTTACAAAAGAAATAGTATTTCACTGCTACATCTGTCCAGCGAGCCTTCAGAGTTGATTGTTGGAATGTGACAGGTTGTATGATGACTCCTTGCATTTATTTAGCCAACTAAAACTTTGCTGAGCTTGGGGGGAATGGGGGTTGGAGCTGTTTTTACCACTTTCATGAACTGCAAAAAAAGGTGCGGGAGACCCCGCGCACTCCACTTCTGCATCCAATCGACTCCCCCTTCAATATACGAAACCCAAATTTACATTATATCGTTTTGTGGTAAAAAAAGTGTTAAAAAAATGTGTAGTCAGAAAAAGTGAGGAATACCATTAACTTTATGCATGCCCTATAGCATAGAGTGCTTGGGGGTCACTTGTTCATTTGGTTCATGTCCTATAGTGCATTGCAATTGGTATCACAAGCAAAGGTCGCATGTAAACCAACTTAACCTAAAACTCTGCTAAATATTCATTTAACAGTGCCTCGATGCCTCTGGGCTGCAAGTGCGCTATAGAAATGCAAATAAATAAATAATAAAATAAATAAATAAATAAATAAAAGAAGGCCCCATTTCTGAAACAAGCAATTTATGCAAGGGCCGTAGGAAAATGCACCCTCACAGAGAGATGGAAGCATCTTTCACACATTGTGTAAGAAAACTTTCCAGAGCAGAATGGATTTGTCAACAAACACCTCACTATTTCTTTAGAGACCACCTATGTGCACAGATCTAAATTAAAATGTCATGTTTTGTTGTAAAAGAATATTTTTATGATATATACCAGGGAGCGAATGGGCTGGTTCTCCGTGCAGTCCTAGAATAATGGCACACTGTGGTGTGCTTCTCATGCCAGAGGGCATCACGTCTTCACTAATATCAGACTTTCTACCAAATAGCTGTTAAGACATATCGTAAATTCTTCTTTGAGGCCAATAAATTTAGTTTCTTTCAGAAGCTGACACCATTATCCCAAAACGAGAACTCAATATTATGAAATTATTTCTCACTCCTGTTTGAGAGGAAAACCAGTACAACTCTTTGAGAAGTGTAAAAAAAAAAAGCAAATCCCATCCAAGAAGTCTTTTGCAAGCAGGTCTGTTTTCTACTTCCCGTGTGTGGCAGGGCCTTCCAGGAACCCAAGTGGCCTATGTCCTCCTCTGATCCTTGCACAGGGTTTTTAACAACACAGCAGGTGGGCAGCAACGCAATGAAAGACTGTAGATGCACTTCCTCTGCTCACTGCAGGCTAACAGGTCTGTCTGTAAATATAAAAAATCAGAGAACTTGTAGGTGGTTTGCACATGTTGGATTCAAGGGATTATGGTAGGAGAGGGTGAGCAGAGGTCCCAGGTTAGGAGGGACCCACTCCAGTTTATAACACCACATCTCCCTGTACCAGAAAGCTTCAGCAAAATATCCCAATTTTCGAATACATGTTTTAATCTAGATCCCAATCAGAGCACTTCTCTGATAAAAGGCGACTGCAGGCATCTTGCAGATGTGAGGAAAGGCTTGTTTGAAGAAGTGACAGCGTAAATGTATTCGCCTCTTTTGGAAAGAAAATCACACCCCTGAGAAGTGATTCGTTTCTCATTGATAGTAACTTCAGTATGCAATTAGTGGGGCACATTGACAAATAAAGTGTCCCACTTATGGGCCTCTTGATAAATATCAAGAATAATGAAATACAGATGAGGACCCAACGTAAGCCAACAGAGGTCCATTACCATTTCCGCCAGTTGTCACTGTAAATGTACTATGAAAAATATACCCGTTGGGGAATTCATTAGGACCCCCAGGAACTGTAGTGGAGAAAACCTATTGAAAAACTAAATTGCATATGAATGAGAAAAGATGTTGACAGAGGGGTATGCTAAAGGGGTATGCTAAAGCAACTATGGCAAATGGAAAACCCATGTATACAATCGGAAATGAGTTACGTCTTCCTAAGTTTCAAACGCAATAAAATTCTGAATGGATTGAGGATTACATGTATTATTTAATACTCCAAAGAAAGTTATAGATTATTTAGAATTTTGAAAAAAGATTGGCCTATATTGTGTATGGATGAAGATTTTAAAGATTATATTAACGGTTAGCCTGAACGTATGTATTAAAGGACCTCAAGACTGCACAATGAACTTTATCCTAGGTTTATGAAGGCACAGGGACATTGAACTACCTGGTTAGGAACTAGACAACAAATAACTGTGGTCTTCAAAGTGGCCATTGTAACATGTGCTGATGTGCACAACACAATAATCATGTTTCTAACCACTATTAACTGACATAGTTTTAATGTAAGATGTTTTCTAAACTTCTGCAGCACATCGGTTTTGCAAGTAATTATTTTTGTCTGTGAAAGATATAAACTCGTTGTACGATGCGTGAACTATGTGTAAGATTACCCAAGTGCCTGAGCATGATTAGTAACCAGGACCAAAAGCGCCAATTGGCTCAGCAGTGGAATGACACGCAACAATTTGATCAGAGTTTGGATATCAAATACCTAACAAGAGACTGTGTACAAATGTCTCCTAGAGATGGCAACAGAGAATTAAACATCAGGAGACTTGAAGAAAAATATATCTGTGGACTCAGAACAATTATTTGGGGCTTAAACAAGGACCATGAATTGAGTGTTTTCCTGTGAATACACTACCTGGAAATTGACGAAAATGTATGAGATGCATGTCATGAATTGAAATATGTAAGGTGAAGTGGTAACTTGTACATACAGCAGACTGAACATTACATATCCTTGATTGCTCTTACATCTGAGCTTTGATGAACACTATTCATTCTTTTTGTTAATTTGGATACTTTTGCTGTACAATGTAACCATGCTCCTTTTAGATGGTCTTTGAAAAGTTGTGTATAGAAATGATATTGTACAACAAAGTTTGATATAGCATAATAAAGTGTTCACAGACACGGTTCAGTGGGATTATATCAACGCTTTATTTTATTAGGTAAATAAATATTAAGGCAAAAGGGGATATGAATGCATTCACTATAGGTTCCCTGCTTCCTCCCGTTCCATTCCAGAACCCTTTTCGTCATTCTGCACGATACTACACATCCTTCTTCCTTCACATGAACACCTCTTCCTGTTTACTCTTCACTTAGGACAGTCATCTAGCTGCCTTGGTCTTCGATAGCTTCTCCTGAACCTTGATGTTGCTCCTGAAAGAAAATCTAATCCTATCTCTGTTCATCTCTTCAACCTTTCTCCCATCACCATCCCCCATCAGAATCATCACTCTTCCATTGTTCCACACTCTACCATCCTTTGTCCCCACAGCATGTTTGAACACTTCCACTACGTCAATTGGTTTGGACCACTGACACCCATTGTCTCTCAGGACCACCATTAACTTGATCCTAAACCACATCTAACCTGTGTAAATTTTGCTTTCTTGAAATGCCTGTTATCTTGCCTTGACTTGTTGCTTAATTGCTTCTTCCTAATGTTGGCCTCCACAGCATCCAGCTCCACTTCCATACCGGTCACCTCACCCATCCATTCCGGAAACAGTTTGGTGATGGCCTTCCTCCCTCTGCTAAGTTCAAAATAGGGGACACCTCAGTTGTACTGTGCAGAGTGAAACTATGAGCCACAACCGTCCTCCTCACAACTTCCTTCCAATCTCTCCCATTGCACCATGCCCACCTAATGGCTTCCTTTATCACTCCATTTTACCTCTCCACAGTCGCATTTGTCTGGGGGTGGTTTATGGCACTAGATTTGTGTGTAATGAATCTTTCCCTCAGATACTCTTCCATTTCCCTTGTCTTAAATTGTGAACCATTATCCATCAATATTTCGTCTGGGTAACCTTCACAACCAAACATCTCTTCCAAGAAATCAATCACTCTTTTGCTCGTTAGATGCAGAGCCTTCATCAACTCTGCCCATCTAGTCAACACATCAATAACAACAATGCAAAATGTCTGACAGCCCCCACTCCAAAAAGGCCCACAGCTGTCTTCTTGCATGGTCTCTCTGGTACGTCTGGCAGAACCATTTTATGCTTCTCACTCACGCACACGTTATTGCAACTAGTGCAAAGGAAATCATTTCTGATGATAGGTATTCCTTACTCTGCATATGGTTTTCATGATTCCTTGATGACCTTTATGTCCAAGATATTTCACCTTCTCCCTGATTCCCTCAGGTGGCATCAAATATCTCCCCTCATAAGACAGCCATCTTGAACACATAGTTCATCCCTTACATTCTAGAAGTCTTCCATTCCTGCTTCTCGCATATTTTCCCTATTTAATTCACCTTCTTCTAGGCCTTTGACAACAAGTATCATTCTAGCATCTTTTGCATTTCTTCACACCACTCTTGCTTTGACATTGAAGATACATATATTTCACAAATTATCTCCTGTTCTTCATCATCATCATTAGAGTCCACATTGTTCGTTATCCTTGACAGGCAATCTGTTGAGTAGTTTCTCACTCCCAGAATATATGTTATTGTAAAGTAGCATTATTGAAACCTGGATACCCATCTTCTTATCCTGCCTGATACTTTGTCTAGGCCCTTTGTTGAGAATACTTTAACCAGAGGTTTGTGATCTATATGTAGTTCAAATCTAGTTCCCCACACAAAGATTCTGAACTTGTTTTCAGCCCACCTGATGGCCAGAGCTTCCTTTCGATTGCTGCAT
Source organism: Ambystoma mexicanum (assembly GCF_040938575.1). NCBI lineage: Eukaryota > Metazoa > Chordata > Amphibia > Caudata > Ambystomatidae > Ambystoma > Ambystoma mexicanum. Next base: position 1,402,555,122 of record NC_090922.1, read on the forward strand.
GTGTCTTTTCTGCTCCTTTAAGTAAGCATGCTATTATGTACTCTTTAACTTCATGAATTTGTGTCAAAACCTCTCCTAATCCTACATTACTTGCATCTGTCGTGGTCACTGTGCATCTCCCTCTCTCATAATGTTGTAATGCTGGTGCTGTAATCAAAGGTTTTTTTATGTATTGATATTCATTCCCACATCCTTCATCCCATGTGAATTTCTTGTTTACCTTCACCATACTCCTTAAAGTAACCATGTGAACTGCAAATCCTTGTATAAACTTAGAGTAGTATTCGGCCATACCGAAAACTGTCCTGATCCTTTCCTTGCTGCTCGTTCTGACCATGTGTTCAATTGCACTGGCTAGGCCCTTCTTTGGTGCAATCCGTTCCTTCGAGATTATATGTCCAAAGTATTCCATATCTTTCCTATTGATTTTTGATTTTTCTTTAATGAGCGTCATTCCTACATCGTGCAGTTTCTTGAACACTCTCTCTAATCCATTGGTATGTCCTTCTTCTTTGTCAGTATATACTAGGATAACATCTTGGAAAAAGATGACGCCTTCCTTTCCATCAAAAATCCGATACATTATTTTCTGAAATACTGAAGCCGCCGATATTAATCCAAACAGCATATTCAGATACTGGAACAGACCCTACGGTGTGATGGATGTAGTCAAATGCCTCGACTCTGTGTGCAGTTTTACTAGATGATAGGCATCAGTAAGATCAAGTGGCGAAAATACCTTGCAGAGCCCATTGTCGAAAACAAATCTTGGATATTCGGTAGAGGATGTGTTTCAGGAATCACACACTTATTTAGTTCTCTTAAGTCAATAAACACTCTTACTTTTCCTTAACTCTCCCTCGCCACCGCTAATGGGGAAACCTGTTCCGATGCATCAAACCTTTCCATTATTCCTTGATCTTCCAATTTTCTTAATTCCAATTTCACCTCATCTCTCATGGATATCTGAACACTACATAGTTTCTGTGCCACCGGTTTACACCCTAGTTTAGGCATAATGCATGGTGGGATTTCTTTCACACAACCAATCTCATATTTAAATATTTCAGTTTGTATGTTTCCATTTTTTCTGGGGATTAATTTAGTAAAACGGATTCTACTGCAATCAGATCTAGGCGTACCTTTAGTAACCATTGATGTGTCCAGCTCAGTAGCAGAGATGATACTTTATTTGAGACATATATGTGTGCTTCAGCTCGCCTCTCTTTGAACCATAAAGTTTCCTTGAACCATCCAATCAGGCCGATTTATGTGATACCATGGGCTCCCGACTTAATGTCAACTTCATGTAACTACTTTGATCTGGATTTTCTCCATATTACCTCTGGAATTAGTGTGTATTTGGCTCTTGAATCTACCATCATAACTATCAGGTTACCATTAACCAGAATGGTGGTTTCTGGGCTATCAAACTCTCCATCTGCACCTCCTACTGGTGAAATACTTTCTTCACCGTCATCACTATCTTTATTTTCGATCCAATTCATGTTAGTGCTTTTATTCCTACAGCATCTAGCTCGGTGTCCTTTTCCATTGCAATTTCTGCAAATGATTCTTAGAATAGGACAATACGGACCATTAGCACAGTAGAATGGACTGTAACATCTGTAGCATGTTCTTGATGTAGTCCGTACCCTTCCTCGTTGTTCACTTTGACAATGTCGAAATTCTATGATGTGACCTTGACCCCTCTCTCTCTTCATTGTTCTGCTCATATCTCTGTTCTCCCAGTTCTATCTGTTGAGTCTGGATTCGCTATTGTTGCGTTATTTCTCCTTCTCATGCTTTGGCTACTTAGACTTGCAATCGCTTCTTCACTGGATGGCTGCAGTGTATTAACCAAGGTTGTTTTATTTGTAATTTCCTTTACTCTACTTTCTAAAGTCTACACACACTTATGGGTGTCTTCAAACTCCTTACCCATTCATAGGACAATGTCTAAAGGTGGGTCATCCTCATTCCACAGTTTTTTCTCATACTTTGCTACTGTTGCATTCTAGCATAAATTGATCTCTCAATCTTTCTTCCAATTGTTGATTGTATTTACATGTCCTGGACAACTTCCTAAGAGCTGTAATATATTATTCAACACTTTCCCCTTCCTCCTGTATTCCCTTCCCAAACTTATATTGTTCCAAAATAGTACTTATTTTTTTCTCATAGTGTTTGTTCATTTTTAGAATAGGCTTCTCATATTCACTCATATCCCCACACTCATCAGCCATCAGTACAGGTAAGTATTCCAATTTTTCTTGACCTGCTGGCCATAAACAATGTAGAAATAAGGATTTATTTCTTTCCTCACTGTAATTTGTGCCACAGACGACGTTTTGAGCCATTTCGATAGTAATGCAGGCTTTCCAACTTCTGGTAAGAACATTGCATGTAGAGGAACACTAGGTATAGACATGTCTTCTGCTCCCCTTAGATTAGCCGTTATGGTGTTATTACAAATGCAGAAGTGCACTTAAGGTGCTAGATCATACTATATATGTGTTACTGTTTTTTCCATGTACTTGATGTAGTAGTTGGTAGTGGAGGTTACATGCAGTGTTCTCTCTCTTTCTCTATATTTTATTTTGAGACGAGGAAGAGGATCCACTATGAGTGTCGTTATTGTCCATGGCCCTTCAAAGTAGCCGCCCCATACAGCACCATGGGTTTGTCAAATGTGGCACAGCCCTTAAATGCTTTGCAGCGCACGCCGCTGTCCTTAATACTGCATTGCAGGGGTGGTGTCAGCCACTCGCAGCTTGCGTGATGTTGCTGTTTGGATACTACTAGCTGCGCTTGTTGGAACATTGGTTGCTGCAGACAGTGCGCTCAGGTGAGATCCTTGTTGCAACTTAAAGTGTTCATGGACACGGTTCAGTGTGATTATAGTAAAGCTTTATTGTATTAGGTAAATAAGTATTAAGATAAAAGGAGATATGAATGCAGTTTCTTTAGGTTCTCTGCTTCCTCCGTCTTCTTCTCACTCCCACTCCATTCCCGAACCCATTTCTTCTTTCTACTCGATTCTACCCATAATTACCTTGATTTTACACAAGTTCTAAATATTGAATACATACAATGGTGGTTCTCCATTGTTGCCATAAGTTTGAGGCAAAGCAATTACTGTAGCACATGTTTTGGGGTTGATGCATGTCACTATAAAAATAAATTAGGAATATGTACAATGCTCTGTGCATATTTATTTTGAAATACATAGATATATGGACTGACACCCACATAATTTATTTTTCTTTAATTGATATTAATTAAGAGCACTACTGTTAGATAAAAGGAGACCAGAAAATATATGTTGCAAGTTACACCATTATTGTTGACATATGATGGCACACGCTATGCATGATGGCATAACTAATCCATATCTAAATACAAAGTAAAAATGGCAGTCTCTATAACACGCAGACCTTCAATAGTGCATTGAAAATTTTGACATCAGAAGAATGAAATAGATCCTAATAAGTACACTAAGTACAAATATGTGTATAAGACCATCTTTTTCTGGAAATATAACTTACTATAAGTAGTTACAACACCACTTTAATTCTCATTGTGGAACCACCATAAAAATATTGTTACTATTTGTCTATGCACTTTAGGTTAAACAGGAATAGCCTAAATGAAGATGTAATGAGAGTCCACATAGAGCACAGTAAATGTACAGTCGAGTTACAAGAACAACCAAATGTTCAAAATCTTGTTGCATTTTTTAATCAAGGATGACAAATATATTGATAAATGTAAATTAGTCAACTGAAAATCCAATTATATCACAATAACTTTGTATCCACTGTTGCGCACAGGCAAATTGAGATAGATATTTAAATATTGTCATGAAGGGACATAGTGTCATCAATGTTGAAAATTGAATCATTTTAAGAAAGGGTGAGCAGGACACATTAATCATTAGTAGCTATTATTTGTTTCCTACTATGTATACCTTACTATATGTGACTTGTTCATCCCCAACCACCGTTTTCTTCTTTTTGTTTCTTCTTCTTTAGTCTAACCTCTTTGTATAGGATTTTGATTTCACATGAACTTCTTATAATTAGTTCACAAGCTATTAGTATATGCAAAGACTAATATGTATTATAGGAGGAAGTGTATGTCCTGTATTTCTTATGAGCTTTGAAAAAGCAATTCATGATGAAACAGGAAATTTCATGGATTCAATATACACAATATTTGAATAATTGTTTATTTGCATATTTGCACAATTCTCAGTCAAAAATGCACACCTAATTCATGGATACAATTTTTTTTTAATCAATGTAAAATTCCACGATAGTATCCAACTGATGATGTTCACCGCAAGCTGCTGAGTCATGGCAAACAGCCCTTCTCCCAGCACAGGGACAGCAAGGGTGTCAGTCAAGGTTAATCTCCTCTGAATACACCAAGGGGTCCTAGTTAGCTTCTATATCCCCTGGTTCCTGTCGCCAATGTAAGATGTGGGGCCTCTCTGCTTGGTTGTTCAACAGCAGGTTACCTCCCGGAATAAGTGGAAAAAGCCCAGTTCTAATGCAAACTGGTTTACTAGGGCAAATTACATCACTAACTAGTCATGATTCCCGCAAAAGGGATTGGTTGATTTTCTCTACCCATCTCCCACCTGTGTGCTAATAGGACAAAGAGAGGAGGGGTATGAGTTAGGAAAACTGTGGGAGGAGAAAGCTTTGTCATCCGAACTTGACATGTGGGCTAGGCCTGTTTAGACTCTGAAAATCTACCAACATGGCAAGTACCCTAATTTTTCAAATCTTTACATGTATGAATATATTTTTAAGAACTACATTTTAAGGCAAATTAGATTATCCTAATGTGAAGTTTGCACAACATTCCTATGCAGAGATACGTTTTTTTTTCATTTACTCAGGAGCCGTATCAGTGAAAAATAAGCCACTTCATTGTTCCCATGTTAATTATTTCCTTGAACCTCACACCAACTTTCAAATCTCTCTGAATCAAAGGAAGACTCAAATCCAATTTTCATTAATAACTTCAGTTATGTTTATCACACACATTCTGTTTTTTAATATGGTTCAAAGGGGGTGACACTCACCTTTAAGAAAAGTCTGAAATTACCATTTTAGCATATGCAATGCCCTATGTACGCAATAATATGTATTTTTCAATTAACTCCAGCCATTTCCTTTGTTCTCTTAAGTTGTATTTACCCTTAGCATGTGATCAACCAGAGACTGGCTCATGTATATGTTTGCTTGCCCCTTCAAGGCCTGAAAGGGCCCTGATTGCAACTCTATTAGACATTTTATGGGAATTATGACCTCAAAGTCACTTCTGCTGAAAGAACAGGGATGGCCTTATCTATTTCCACTGTGGTTTAAATCTAAGCATTGTATGTTTTTCTCTGTTTCTAAGCAATGGCCCTGATTGACGGTTGACAACCAGACCTCCCTTTCCAGCATCAGCAGAGGAAAGGTCTTGTAGGGTTAGGTTTTGTCTTTAGGAGAAATGACTGTCTGCATGTAAAATTCTGCAAGAAATGGCTTTTAAACTCACACACGATCCATTTTACATGAAATTTTATAAGGCACCTGGTCCTTATATCCAGGTGTAATGTACTTCTTTAATCTCCCATTTGCAAAATACATAAATATCACTTGTATTATGGACTATAAATATGGACTTCTGGATTGTCCATATGTGTAGGGCAGTTAGATGAGAAAACCATGTTCAAACTCTGAAAGTCTAGTGAGCACTTCTCTTAGCATACTGTCATTTGGATGAGGAAAAGGGAAGTTCTTTTATTTCTTAAAATTGCAATGAGTTTGGTTTCACTTTAGTTGACTGGAGCACAATCTGGTATTATATTGAAGATAATGTATGCACTTCTGTCTCTTTAAGTAAAAGTGCAGCTCTCCATGGATTGAGTAAAACAGCATTATCAGCCACATGTATTTCGTTTACTTGCTGAAATGCATTGTACATATCTTCACACTTTTGAGATTCAAGTCCACTTTTTTTTCTTTTATGTTTTTTTGTTCAATAGGTCTGACATCACCATTTCTGTGCTGGCATTATACTTCAATGGGATTTCCCAAATCACTCTGGCCTCTTTATTTTTGGCATTCAGGGTCTCTATTTCTCCCCACAATAGGTACAGGAGGACATAACAATCGGTGGCATGGATGACTAGATAGGAATGGAGGAACTAAAGAGATCATTCACGGCCTATATGCCATATATGAGTATTTGCAGATAATACCATGGGGGTCATTACGAGTTGGAGGCAGCCATGGCGCTATTCCGACCTATGCCGACCCGATAAGTCCCCATTCAGTAAACCATTCCCCATTCCCATTTGAGCCCCCATAGGGCTCAATGGGAATAGGGAAGGCGCTAATAAGTGGTCCCCTAATTGCGGGCCCGTTATTAGCTCCAAGGTACCTTAACGGGTACCGCAAAGAACAGCTGGTCAGACCAGCCGTTCCTGCTGGGACCCGCTAAGGGACCTTGGAATAGGGCGGTAAGGGTTTACCGGCACCGGCATCCTTACCAGTGCCGGTAAACCCTTACTACCCAACTCGTAATGACCCCCTATAGCAATAGCGCCATAAAACATTTGGGTATTCCGCTTCCCTTTATAAAACTCACATAACATACCATGGCCAGGGGGGAACATACCATTAATGTGGAGCGAGTAGGGAAAAGGAGACAAAGCTGTGAGAATGGGGGCCCGGGACTGTCAGGTTGTGAAGAGATGCAGAGTGGATAGTTCAAGAGGAAGAGTACAGTATTATTCTTTCAGGAAGGTAGTGGGGCAAGATCATAGATACATTTATAGAGGAATATCAGGAATTTAAAGAGAGTCTGATTTTGCATGGAGAGCCAGCCAGACTGCTGAATGTAAGTAGAGGATGGGGTGGAGATAGCCAGGTTGAAAAGGGAGTGTGTCGCAAAGTAGAGTACCTTTTTGAGTGGGGCAAAATAATAGCTGATTAGGGCAAGAAGTAGGCTCATACAGTAGTCAAGGGCTAAGTACAAGAGTAGAGATACATATTTTAGGTGAACGGTTGGTGATATGTGGGCAGATGTTTCTAATGTTTAGGAGATTGAGTCTGGCTGCTGTGGCAGGGGACTTGCTGAACTGCTAGTGTTTATCATTGCTCTAAAAACTAACCTCAATTTTGCGTGCTGTCTTTGAGGGATGAGGAGGTCAGGGGAATGGAAATGGCAGAGAGGAGGTTGTGGTTGGCATCGGAGGCAAAGAGAAAGATGAGGGACCCTCGGATGTGGAAACAAGGCACAGTCACCACACATGAATAGATATGCCAAACACGAGGTTCTGCTCCCAAAATCTAGGGTTTATTGCAATACAAAATAGTCCCAGTTGGCCAAGTGGTCCCATGCCCCGCGACGTCTGTCTAACAGACCTCGGAGGACACAAGAGAGTGCGAGAGGTACATCAGTTACATATATACAAACGGAGCACCTTACAATCAGCAATGACACAGTATGACACATTCGATGCCGCCCTCAATTAATTTCCCTTTGAATTAGAGGCGATGATTGACCATCATGACAAATATGACACCTTAGACCACCATATTTAGTAACAGTTTGCAATCTCCAGTTTTACAGACACCATTCTTTGTTTGCGTTTTACATGGGCAAGCTGCGCATAGGAGACTGGCAAATACCAAGCCTCACTATCTCTAAGTTTTGATTTTCGCTCTAGAAGTCAACCCGCTCTCCGGGGCCTCACTGGGCTCAGAAAGGGGGGCCATAAAGAAGATCATAATTCAACTCTTTAAATGCTAGTTTCGTACATTGCTATTCTTTCAGGAGTCTCGCTGGCATTCATGTACTGATTAAATGCCTTGCTCCATGTCTTCAAGGATACGTGAGGGAGGGAATCAGGCATTTCTGTCTGGCTCTCCAGTGTAATGTTTCAACATGTTTCTTAGCCTTGGACCATTGAAGCGAAATAATATCTACAGCAAAGCAGTTTTACATGAGGCAAAGTGGCAAAGTTAGAGAGAGCAGAGAGAGAAAACAAAATGGTGATTCTGGTCATCTTAAAATGGCTTCACTCTAGTTGAACTAATAGCTACGTAATAACTAATGACTAATGAATATATATTCTTACACTGTAAATGAGGCGGTTGGTCTTCGGCCAACCAATTATCATTCATTTCCAGACCCTCAAGGGGTGTTTGGTTTTTCTGGACTGACAAACCCTCCTCTTGGCTGTAAGCCAAACGTCTCATCCATACATTGCATCCTACTCCGACCAAGTATTTTGATTAGATCCGGAATCTGATTCAAATTCGGACTCATGTACACTTGTTGTCTCCTCGTTATTATTATCAATATCAATTGCCATGAATTCTTTAATGGTTTTAGACATATATTGGTTCCACTTCTTTATCAAGGTATGCTATATTCCTGCATCTGGTAAATGTTCTTACCTGGAAAGAACCCTTTTCTTTAAACAGAATGGGACAGGCTGAGGGTTATAATTCACTGCATATGAAGGGGGTTCCGCATCCTTATTCCCCTGTGGGTTCATGCGGATCGTGATCACAGAAGTTTTATAAGGTACAGACAATCTATCCTGTGGCATTATTGCTGGTGTAATTAATCGTCTTTTGTGGAACATGGAGAAACCCACCGGTTTCATAATCACTTCCTCAAATTCATTCATATTTGTTTTATCTAGTTGACCAGTTTCACTTTCGTTCCATTTCCCATAATATAGGGCACTCAGAGAAGCATAACATGCAGAAGTTAAGGGCAGGGGCTGTACATACCATCCTATTCCCTGACCACCATGCTGCGGCAGGTGGGCACAAACCCAACAATTATTTTTTCTTAAGATTGAGTGTGTCATATTCATTATTAACAGCAATGTGTTGTTCCCATATCCTTCGCTAGGTTTCTCTTCCATTGGGGACAAAGTATAGGAAATCACATGGACGGGGCTTTCCGTTGTGGAAATGTTCATCATAGGCAAAAGTACTTCAAGAGGGTGCATTTCCTCTAGGTACCATAACACTGTTATGGTCAACATTGGGGCTAATATACTCATTATGCACATTACTATGGTTAGACCCAGCATACAATTCTTTTTACCATGTCCTTTTTTCACCTCATTATGTACTATGTTTAACTCTCCATCAGCATTGGTGCAAGAGGGGGCATTCGCTGGTTCCGACATTCTTCTCTCGTCCTTCTTCTTCCGCTGTGCTCGTCGTGAATATTGTTTGTTCATGTGCTTCTCCGGATGTTGAAACAGTTCAATCAATGTCTACAGTTTTTTTTTTCATTGCCAGTTTGCTATCTGCCTGGATTGCTTTTTCACTTGGCAAGGCCTTCGTGCATTTTGCACATTGCTCTCCAATTTCAGAGCAGTTGCCTTTGTACCATGTGCGCCCGCTTGTTCACTCGGGTTCCTGACACATGGATTTAGCACCGATGAGTTGCGTTTCGTGAGCTGTCTAACTTGCACAACTCTTACGCCACCCTCCTCTAGGCCTCCGGTTCCCACTTCATCCGAAAATAGGAAACAGAGGCAAGAAATTCACCAAGAGAGAAAAAAAAATGTGATCACTCCTTCTTTCTGCTCCGCAGGTTGTTCTGATTTGCTCCTGGTACCGTGTGATCAACAAATAGTGCGGGTGCACTTCCGGTCTCGAGCTTGGAGTCAGCCTGGGGCACAATGGCAGATGATGATGGGTGCCCAGGCGACAATGCAGGCTGTGGCGCAACAGAAGATGGTGGGCGCCACAGAGGTATGCGCTTGACGTCGGCCAGCAGAGATGCAGCATCTGCTGGACAACATTGAGGCACTCTTTGCTCTTCCGTTTTTATGGCAATCTCAACAGGCTTTGTTTCAGGATCAGGCAGTTTCTGTGGCAAGGGACTGGCAATGGCATTTTTCGTTTCTGCAACCGCTGCTATATCTTTCTGGTCTTTGTTCCGAACAGTTGACGTGTCGAATGGCGATGGGACTTTCTTGGCATGCGTGACATGAATCCACGCCTTGCGTCCATCCACGCGTAATGCTGTCTGCGTGGTTAAAAGTACCTGGTAGGGCCCACGCCACCTGGGTGCCAGCGATGTTTTCCGCTCATAATTTCTGATGAGCACCCAGGTTACGGGCTCTAATGCATCTACCCATTTCCTGGGCCAGTATAACACACCGGTAATGCCTCCTGCACCTGCTGATGAATCAAACGCAGTTTTTTTACTAACGAATTACAGTAAATGCTGAGTACAGGGTATTCTACCTCTCTCATTCTTTTAGGCTGAGGTGCGCACCACACATTCGCCAGTCTCCCCATTATGATCTCATAGGGGGAAAGCCCAGTTCTGGCCTGCACTGACGTTCGCATGCACAGTAAAGCTATTGGCAATGCATCTACCCATTTGCTGAATGCACATATGATCACCAGAACGTATTTCAGATTTTGGCATCTCTCCAACTCTATGAAGTCAAAGTGAATCACTTTGAGTGGCATAGAGGGAGGTCCGAAACTTCCTGTTGGAGTCACTGTTCCTTTTCCCACATTATGCTGCAGGCACGTGATGCAGTTTTGCACCAGCCTCTCTGCATTCTTTTTTATGAGTGGATTTTCCCAGACCGTGGCTAAATGTTGGACTATTTTCTTCGCACAGATGTGTGTGGGACTGTGAGCCATTGTGACCATTGCGTTTTCATAAGCATTCGGCAACATCCAATTACCATTTTTTTTTCCACCCAGCAACCCTCCAAATCCAGTGTTGCAGAACCCTTGGCCCATCCCTGTATTTCGTCGGCGGTAGCTTCCGCCTGCATTTCTTTAACAGTCACAATTCCATTTTCTATCATGCAGGGCACTTCCTCCGATTGTACTGTCAACATTTTTGTACTCAAATCAGAGGCAGTCTGTTTCGCAATCTTGTCTGCAAATGCGTTTCCTTCTCCCACTTTACATGTTACTTTTTTATGCGCCTCGCATTTCACTATTGCCAGGTGTTTTGGACACGTGAGTGCAGACAGTAATCGCACAATCAGAGGGCCATGTTGAATTCTAGCCCCATGGGATGTTAAGAAACCTCTCTCGGCCCATAATCAGCCAAAATTATGGACTACGTCAATGGCGTACTGGCTATCAGTATAGATATTTACGCTGAAGTTCTCCGAAATTTCACAAGCTCTTGTTAAGGCAATTATCTCTGCTGCTTGGGCGGAGTTATAAGGAATTCTTTTACTCTCCACAACACTTTTTAATGTCGTAACAGCATATGCGGCAGTTGATGTGCCGGCAGGTAGTTTAAAACAGGAGCCGTCACAAAACAGTTCCCCATCTGGTTCTTTTAGTGGTGTGTCACTCAAATCAATTCTCCCTTTTGTTTCTTCCTCAGTAACCATTAGGCAATCATGGGGAGGCAATTCAGTCCCACCACTGTTTTACCAGGGCAATGGCATTCATTCTGCTGGATTCAAAGCGATACACCTCATAATTTGGATGTTGGGCGCAAAGAATACAATTTCATATCTAGTCAATCTAGCAGAGGTGAGGTGTTGCGTCTGTGTTCTATTGAGTAGAACATCTATTGCATGTGCCACCATCAAAATGAAGGTGTGCCCAAAAACCATCCCTTCTGTTTGTTTCACTGACGGAGCAGCCGCTGCAACAGCTCTCAAACAACGTGGTAGTGCGCGCGCTACAGGGTCCAGCGCAGAAGAAAAATAGTGGCACGGCCTATTTCTTCCACCTTGTTCCTGTGTTAAGACAGACAACGTGCATCCTTCGTTCTCGTGCACAAATAGCCTAAAAACCGTTTCATAATTCGGTGTGTCCAAAACTGGAGCAGAACTCAAAATGGTTTTTAGCAAATCAAATGCTTTCTGACATTCTTCATTTCACTGCAAAGGCATCACAGCATCCTTTTTTGTTAATTCCACCCTTAGTTTTACAATTAAAGCGTTCATAACCCATTGACGGCAATAAGAAGCCATCCCTACCATCGCTCTCACACCTTTCTGTGTTGTTGGAATAGGCATACCTGAAATACTCTTTATTCTCTCTGGTGTTAATCTTCTCCCTTCCTTTGAGAGTAGATAACCCAAATAAGCTACTTCTTTCTGACAGTACTGGAATTTCTTTAGGCTTGCTTTATGGCCATGCGTGGCTAGATGAGTCAATAATAGAACAGTACCTTTTTTACATATCTCCTCCGTGTCAGCAACGATTAGTAATTCGTCAATGTATTGTAACAATACACAGTCTGCTGGTAATTCTAACATGTCCAACTGCTCTTTCAACGCTCTTATGTACATGCTTGGACTTTCAGTATAGCCTTGTGGAATGCGTGTGAATGTGAATGATCGTCCTCCTAAAGTGAAGGCAAATAAATACCTGCTTTCTTTGTGTACTGGTATGCTGAAGAAAGCGTTTTTCAAATCAATAACACTAAAGTATTTTGCCGAAGCAGGGATCATTGTCAAGATCGTAGTGACGTCTGGCATTAACGGGAATTGGGGATCTACCACTTTGTCAGTGCACGGAGATCAATTATGAAACGGTACAGTACCTCGTTACCCCCTTTCTTGTATATGGGAAGAATGGGGCTGTTACATACACTACCTGTAATCTCTTCAATCACTCCCAATTTCACCAAATCAGAAACAATACTTTTCAATCCTTTTTCTCCTTCTGCTGAAATTTTATACTGTGGAATACGCGGTAGCGTTATTCCTTCTTTCAATGTAATTTTTACTGGCTCTATTTTCAAACATCCCAGATCATTGTCATTCACGGCCCAAATGCAAGTTGGCATTGTACTCAATTCCCCTGTTAAGGGTTCCGCCATAAATTCAGAAGTCGGCATACTCTTGGGAGAAATAGTCAAAAATACCCCATCTGGTGTACAATGGATAACTGCACTCAGCTTTTTCAATAGGTTTAATCCTAAAAGATTTTCTCCACAATGCTCTGTTAAAAGAAATGGACAATGTTCAGTAAAAGGCCCTATTGTCACTGCCACTTATTTGGACTCAGGGTGTATTACTGGGCTACCTGCAAACCCTACTGAGATATTTTGGCGCCCTGACAGAGGTATGTTTGGAACCAAGTGATGATCTATCGAGCACTTTTGTGTCCCTGTATCTACGAGGAATCTATGCTCTTCATTCCCGATTTTCATCTCTACGTAGAGTCCTTTCTGATTCCCGGGAATAGACACTGGTGGTAACAACACGTCGTCCGATGTGTAGTCACCACTGTAATTATAGTATGCACCTGTCCGGTTATCAATAATGTTTCCCCCTCTCCCTCTATTTCCCGTTTGTACAACCTGATGATTTTGACTTTGCGTAATTTGATTCGAAGGCTGGCCTTGATTCTGTGCACCATTCCCTTGATCATTCTGATGCTGCTGCATATGATTTCTGTTGTGACCATTTGGTCCCATGTGCCCTCTGTGAGGCCTTCTCTGACTATATCCGCCTCTATTTTGCAAATGCGGAAATTGTGCCCGCCAGTGTCCTTCCACTCTGCAGTATGCACATTGATTTAATCCCAAAGGCCCTCCATGCATATTCGAATTTCCCATACTCTGTGCATTTCCCCTTCCCCTGTGGTGTCCTGCGATCTGCTGGAGTAACACCCCTACTATCATCCGCAGAGCTTCTATTCTTATTTGCAAAGGATACTCATTACATATCTCATTTATCTCCCCTACCGAAATCCTAGGGCTTGACATCCATCTCATCGTTTCCCACACACACACCTGCAATCTTTGTCTATCACCTATCTGTCCAGGTGGCGGCAAGGATTTCTGCATATACAGTCTTTACACTCTCTTCCTGCCCCTCTCAATATTCCTTCTCCTATTCCCCGGTGTGGCGAGTACTTCAGAATACTCTTCATCCAATTCATTCTTTATTTCAAACAGTCGCTTCACATGCTCTTCTATTTCTTCATCTCTCCCTCTACAATGGGCTAATGCATTCAAATACAACAATCGTTGCGGTGGTAACTTCCCAATTAACTTTTTCCATTGTCAGGACAAATATTCCCCCATGCATTCCAACAATACCTGTCTTTCGTTGTTTCTTCTGAAGTCATTAGGGATAGGGACGCTAGCGTGGATACCTCATCATTATCGTCTATATACATTTCCGCCTCTTCTTGCAGCTCACGCTTTCTCTCCTTACTGATCGCGCTGCGAGTTACTCTCGTACATTCATTCTGCTCAATTCCACTCATGGGAGGGGCAGTCGGGACAGTGGCACCCTCTTGATCAGGAGGTGCAGAGGGGGCAGTGAGAGCGGGATCTGTCTGCTGGGGCTGTGGTAATTGCGAAACACTCAGGGCTGGCTGGCTAGTGGGCAGTGCAGTGTCTGATGCAGTCTGTGGTTGTGCTGGTGTTGGGAGGGCCTGAGCAACGGGAGGGGGTTGAGCAGCAGCTACTGCCGTAGTCTTTTTAGTTACACTCCTCGGGCCCTGTTTTGTTTCAGTTAAGATTCTGTTTATTAATTCGTCCGATGAGTGTAGCTCTCTTTGGGGATATATTTTTTCTATGTTTAATTAATTGCGCCATCTCACCTTTCGCAAGCTATTACTCCACTCCTCCTCCTCCTTCTCCTCAGCTTTCTCCATCTTTGACTTATGCCTGCGTGCATGTTTCTCTCTACTTCTAAATCGGAGCATTCCTTCCCTCCTCCAGTCCCTAAGGATATCAAGTGCCCCAGGGCGTTTACTTATCAACACCTTTTCCACTTTATCTATACGTTCCATCTCAAAACTTCCATTCCTCGGCCACTGAAGATTTTCCTGTTTTCACAAAACATTATCGCTCCCATACCATACTTTATGTACATATCATAAGCCGACGTTCATCCCGGAGGTGCTTCCTGGCCAGTTTCCAAAGATTGTCCACCGCAGCGGAAAAATCCTGCTAAGGTGGACAATACCTCAGGCATGTTTTAACCTTACCCTTGGCTAATCAAACTTACTCTGGGTGTTTGATTTTGCAAAATCAACTCTCAACCAATATCAGGATTACTTACGAATTGGGGCACGACTCACCTGATCAATCAATTTGTCTTTTCAAGACACAATTTGTCCGTATACTGACCAACCAATGACTTTGTGTCTGTGTATCTCAGCTCTGCTTCGTTTCGGGACCCTCGCCACCTTGTTCACTGGCCAGGGACGTCGATCAGGGATCAGCGGTGTGCAGATCTGCAGCAAGGAATCTCATCACTTACGTAGGGGCGCCCCAAACACCTCTCGATCCCAGCTCGATCGCTCCGGTCCTCGCTGTTCTTACCGCCTTCCTTATTTTGCAACGTACACCATGGAACAAGTGAGGGAGGGTCCCTATTCGGGCGCCATCTTGAAGGGTCCCCTGAGGGACCCTCGGATGTGGAAACAAGGCACAGTCACCACACATGAATAGATACGCCAAACACCAGGTTCTGTTCCCAAAATCTAGGGTTTATTGCAATACAAAATAGTCCCAGTTGGCCAAGTGTTCCCACGCCCCGCAACGTGTGTCTAACAGACCTCGGGGGATGCAAGAGAGTGTGAGATGTACATCAGTTACATATATACACACGGAGCACCGTAAAATCATCAATGACACAGTATGACACATTTGATGCCGCCCTCAATTAATTTCCCTTTGAATTAGAGGCGATGATTGACCATTGTGACAAATGTGACACCTTATACCACCATATTTAGTGACAGCTTGCAATCTCCAGTTTTACAGACACCATTCTTTGTTTACGAGAACACAGCATTTCTGTTTTTCATGGGCAAGCTGCGTGTGGGAGACTGGCACATACCAGGCCTCACTATCTCTAAATTTCGATTCTCACTCTAGAAGTCAGCCCGCTCTCCGGGGCCTCACTGGGCGCAGAAAGGGGGGCCGTAAAGAAGATCATAATTCAACTCTTTAAATGCTAGTTTCGCACATTGCTATTCTTTCAGGAGACTCGCTGGCATTCGTGTTCTGATTAAATGCCTTGCTCCCTGTCTTCAAGGATACGTGAGGGAGGGAATCTGACATTTCTGTCTGGCTCTCCAGTGTAATGTTTCAACATGTTTCTTAGCCTTGGACCATTGAAGCGAAATAATATCTACAGCAAAGCAGTTTTGCATGAGGCAAAGTGGCAACATTAGAGAGAGCAGAGAGAGAAAACAAAATGGCAATTCTGGTCATCTTAAAATGGCTTCACTCTAGTTGAACTAATAGCTACGTAATAACTAATGACTAATGAATATATATTCTTACAATGTAAATGAGGCGGTTGGTCTTCGGCCAACCAATTATCATTCATTTCCGGACCCTCAAGGGGTGTTTGGTTTTTCTGGACTGACAAGTGGGGGCAAAATGATAGCTGATTAGGGCAAGAAGTAGGCTCATGCAGTAGTCAAGTGCTAAGTACAAGAGTAGAGATACATATTTTAGGTGAACGGTTGGTGATATGTGGGCAGATGTTTCTAATGTTTAGGAGATTGAGTCTGGCTGCTGTGGCAGGGGACTTGATGAACTGCTAGTGTTTATCATTGCTCTAAAAACTAACCTCAATTTTGCATGCTGTCGTTGACAGATGAGTGGGTCAGGGGAAAGGATATGGCAGAGAGGAGGTTGTGGTTGGCATCAGAGGCAGAGAGAAAGATTAATTTATATATCAAGATTTTAGAATATGGCAGTGCAGAGACATCCAGTGATGGATGCTAGATAGGTAATTGCTTATGTGTTTGGATATTGTAGGGGTGTAGTAGGAAAGGGAGACAAATATTTGAGAAATGTCAGCGTAGTAGTGATAGCTAAAGCCAATCTAAGGAATTCATTTTCTAAGGAAGAAGGTTCATTGTGTGAAGATTAGTGGCTCTATGACTGATCCTGAAGGAACACCGATGGGAAGAGGCTTTGGAAGAGAGGTGCCGGAGTCCCATTAAATGAAAAAGCAGTGGTCAGACGTTTAGGTCATCCTACAGACCTATTAAATGAAACAGTCTGCCTCATTTTCATCCTGCTGAAAACATTCTTCTATAATACATATCACAGCAAAAGCTGTTTGGGTCATTCAATATTGCACAAGGAGCAAAATTGGTGTTGCACATATTTTTGCTCAATGTTTAGAACCAACCAAATATTGAATCTGATACGAGATATGCTTTATGATTTCCTTGTTGCTCACTGCTAGTGTTTGCCACCTTTGCTTAACTCTAAACCAGGATACTGTTCAAGACTGCATGTGTTATCTACAAAGCAGTCACGAGTAGCACACCAGCATAACTAGTGCCTCAGCTCCACGATGTTGATGGCATATGCTTCTCGAGCAGCAAATCGACCAATAGGCTTGAATCACAACTCGTCTGCAAAATGAGAACCCACAAACAATCCTCCTATTGTCATGCGCCCACCCTCTGGAACATGATCCCGGTGTCAGCATGGAATGCCTCCACAATTCTCCAATTTCACAAATCTCTTAAAACATGGGTCTTTCAAAAAATACCTGAACATGGACTAATTCTAATGGACACACAAACCTCAGAGTACTGCACTACTGTTGGAAGATGCCAGTTCAAATGCTGGCTACCGACACTCTGCAGAGCACTCCACTACTCTTGAGCTAGATCTGCACTATAAACAATAAAATATATACGTATATATATATATATATATATATATATATATATATATATATATATATATATATATATTTTAAACAAAACAAAATGGGGAACTGCTCTCCTGAAGGGAAGCAGCTCTGTCATGATGTCCATCCAGTACCATCATGTCCTCCTCGTTCCCACCAATATGTTTTCCTAGCTCCTCTGCAGTTTTTTACCTTGGGATTGCATCTTCTATTTTGTTTAACAGTGCATTGAAACTGGTGAGGTCATTTCTGTCCCGTTTGCGGACTCCATGCTCCAGTGCCATTTTCCAGTAGTAGCTATTTTTTAGTAGTAGCTCTTGTTAAGCTGGCAATCCTAATATTGATGATGGCACACTCTTTGTATTGGGGGTACATATTTTCTCAGACTAATATCTCAGAGAATGTATGGCCTGGTCATGTGAGTAGGGTAGGAATGGGAGAGAGGTTCTGTGAGTTTCCAAACATACAATCTACTGGGGAATGATCGAGGAGTGTGTGGTGTTCACTGCCCCATATAATCCACTTCCCTATTGCTGTTCGCTTGTGAGTTTGCTACACCAGCACTGCTCTCTGCTGCTAGCCTTCACAGCCTCCATGACAAGTACTTTGTGGGGTGTACTCAAAGGCCCCCAAAGCAACGGAACTGAAGGGCCATATGAAAAAGGCCTACCTGTCATTACCAAAGGAAAAGCAGCATTTGAATTCACAAATGCAGAAGAAATTCAAAAGTCCCTTTCACATGAAATAAAGGATTATTAAACACTGACACCAACACAGCTTTGCTTGTGTGTCTGCAAGTTAAAGCAAAACATGAGAAAAATGTTCCACTGCCAACATAAAGATGTCCGGGATAAGACATGGGGCCTCATTACAACTGTGGCGGTCTGGTAACAAAGCACTGTTGTTACCAGACTGGCACAGTACAACTCTGTTGGCAGCTGCCGTCCTGCCTGCCAGGGTCAGAGCTGGTGAGTGGAACGACACCCGCTCACAGAGTTTCAAAGAAGCACCAGCACCATTGCAAATGGTGCCAGTGCTTCCGTGGTCCCCATTCCCAAGCCGCCATTATCACAGGCAGGCATACCGCCAGACTCGAAAGGAGGCCCATGGTGTGTGTGTGTTGACAAAAAGTAATGTATATTAGGCTTCACATGCAAAATAGCAGTAAACATTTTAAGAGAAACCCCCTTTGTTACCATGAATAGTTCATTTAGGCCCAAGGCAGACCCTTTTTTGCTTGTTGGTGGACAAACTTCACAAAGATCCCGCGCACTGCAAGCCTGGCTTTTACATCCTCACAGCTATTTACAACTGCAATAATGCATGTCCTGCTAAGGGTGTCGAAAACCAAGTATACACCAGACTTGCTGTCTCTGAAATGTCCAGTTTGGGGCAGGACAAATGGCTCTAGCTGGTGCATCCCAGGTATTTACGATCTGAAAACAACCAACTTCAAACAACAGGGAGACAAATGGCTTGGAGGAAGTAGAGCTCCTATTTGAATGAACCTAAAGAATTACTATTACTTTAATAGGACTTCTATAATTTCAGCCTTTTTCTCATCAACCACAAGTCACACTGATTACATGTATGTTTCATTTGTTAGGTCATTTCCAGGCGATTTTGGTGATATAACATTCATCCAAATGCGACTCAGGGAACTGTAATGGTGATCTAAAGTGGGTTTCTGGCTGATATGAAAATGTCCTGAATTTAAGAGTTGGCGAAATGGTGGAGGGTACAATTTGCAATATGGGTGATACATTACATGTTCCTATCTATTATGCCTTTGGTAAAAAATGGCAGAAAATTGCCAAACAGCCATGCAACATGGTGCAGACTCGGCTGTTGTTTTAATAAATTCCCCATGATTAGCTGTAGTAGAATATATAGAATATATATATTGGAAGTACTAAATGTAAGTTAAAGGTATGTATCCTACAACATGTCAGAGCTATCATCAATAAAGACTGTACTTACCCGATGGCGAAACATTTCTCTGAAATCCACAATGGAGATACAGCCAGCCTAACATTTTTTGGTATACACAAGGTCATTCCTGGCCCCAGGGGAGGAGACAATGAGAGAACACACCAGCAAGAAGAGACTTAATCTATTATCGATTATGAGAGTAAAATCCCTGTTGGCCATAACATTGATGAAGAGCTTCACACCTTCCTGGGAACATAATGACTCATAGTATAGAAAGCCCAGGAAGGTTTTGAAATTGAATGACCATATATTGCTATCCTTTGAGTTTGGTTAAGTGTGTAAAATTTCTCTTTCTTTTTCTTTTAGCTATATGCATTTTTTACCTCTCACTTTTTATGGTGACTTGTACTATTGTCTACACCTTTATTCATTGCAAATCAAAGTATAATTGTCGCTGTAACCACTCATAGTCATTTATCATTAGCATTATATCCAAGTAGCGGTACTCTTCACATTTTATTCTCCAACCTTTTAATATTTAAAATTGTGCAATCTGATTCTTTGAATGCCCAGATTTGTATTCTTTGTTCTATATTTGCACATGACACTTTAGATCACACTTCTTGTATATACGCCCCTTCCATACCATGCTAAACACATTAACTATAGGCATGCACTTTTGCAGCATTATAATTGCATGTAGATTATGGGAACATGTCCTGCCATTTTTTAGGTCTATGATATATATGGTTGATAGGAATACAATATGCACTTTATATCATGTTAACGCTGCTCAGAAAACGTAATGTGAATGCACTATGCACTTTATATTATGACATTGTTGTTCTCTTTTTTAAAAAAAAGTGATCTGAATTGAATCATAGGAATGCGTTTTTGCACATTGAAACACCTATGCAGATTGAAATACTTATCAATGCACTAGGTGTGCACTATGCACTTTATACAATGACAATATCGTTTTCGAGAGCATGATATGATTTTTAATTATTAGAATGAGTTCTTGCAATCATTATATTTACTGACTTATCCATCATAACGGTGATATGTACATGCAATCTTTGCCAACGGCTTGGAAACACACATACCCATACTTTAGCACTTTGCCATTAATGCACAAGGTTTGGGAAAAGATTTCTCCACTTAGATGTACTTGACATCTTAAAAGTCATCAATGGATCATATATATATCTTTTTACTTATTTTGTAGAAGTTGTAGAAGTGTGACATTTTAAATTATGTACATTATAGTACAGGTGCTATCAAAATATGCAAAATATGCACGATAGAGTTCTGTTTCAAACATCATGGATACAACGAAATGCTAATAGGCATTACTGTATGTACTGTTGTTCTGAAATGTGGTAAACTAGGGCTTTTTCTCACCTCGCAGGATTCTCAAACTTAGGGGGCCTCTCCACTGGTTACCTAAAACACATGACTGTATGTACTGTTGTTCTGAAATGTGGTAAACTAGGGCTTTTTCTCCCCTCGCAGGATTCTCAAACTTAGGTGGCCTCTCCACTGGTTACCTAAAACACATGACTGTATGTACTGTTGTTCTGAAATATGGTAAACTAGGGCTTTTTCTCCCCTCGCAGGACTATCAAACGTAGGTGGCCTCTCCACTGGTTACCTAATACGCATTACTGTATGTACTGTTGTTCTAAAATGTGGTAATCTAGGGCTTGCCGCTCACTCCTTGTCCACTTGCTCTCGTCTGTCCCCCCCTCCCTCCTATTCCATGGTGCTCTCTATCACGTCTATCTTCTCCATTGACTATCCTGATCTCCTCACTAAATCTGGTAGGAAAAAGTTTAAAAAGGATATCCTGGTCTCCAACCCAGGCCTCCCTATCGCTGACATCTACACCAGTGCCTCCTCCAAGGAAACTCTCACTGACATCCTCTTTTTCGTACCTTCTCCTGACCTATGGACCCTTCATATGGTCTCTGTGCTCTCTCCTTTCTCCTCTTCTCCCATTAATGGCGGCACCCGTTGGGATGTCCTCTTGGCCTCCTTCCACTCCTCTAAGGCCATTATTAATGTCAACGCTAATGGGACCGTCTTGCTCCAATGCCCTCAGGCCAACCTTCACCTCTTTGAAAGATGCTTCCCGCGCCTCATCAACTTCCTTTCCTCTCCTGCTGTCCCCCCTCCTCTGTCCTCGGCTACCTTGCCTCCACCCTCCCTCCCTGCCCCCTCTTGTGCTCCTTCACCTCCGCTGGGCGTACCTCTGATCTGTACCCCTCCCCGGAAGTCCTTCAAGGTTGACAACCTTCTCCACATTGCCATTCTAATCTCTCGCTCTGCCGTCAAACATTCCTCTGACATCTGTCGCCTTCTTGAGCTACTGGACCTTGACGTCCTCGGTCTCACTGAGACATGGTTCACGGCCAGCTTTGACACACTCCTACCTGACAGCTACAAGATCCTCTCCATGCCCAGGCCCAACCGTGCTGGGGTGTGTGGCCCTTATCTTCCCTGAGTGGATTCCTGCCACTGTCACTCCTATGCAGACTTACTCCTCTTTTGAATGCCTTGTCTGCCGACTCTCTCTCTCTCCTAGCCATTCCCTTACCGCAGCTACTATCTATTGGCCACCTGGTCAAATTTCTTCCTTCCTCTCCGAGTGGGCGGACCTCTCCTCCTCACTCCTGTCCTCAACCACTAAACTCCTCTTTTCTTGGAGATTTCAACATCCACCTGGATGCCTCCTGTCCCCCCTCTGGACTGTTTCGTGACCTCTGCGACTCTCTCTCACTCTCTATTCTCCTGTCTGGGTCGACTCATACTGCAGGGCACACTCTTGATGCTCTGATCTCTTCTGACCTTCCCCTCTCTGTCCCTCACTCCACTCCTCTCTCCTGGAGTGATCTCTTTCTCCTATCCTCCCTCCTCACCTTCCCTACCCCACAGGCAAAGCCACACTCATCACTGCCACCCTCCTTCTCGGTCATCCGACCCATGAAGCGCGTGTCAGTTGAGACTTTCGCTGCCACCTTCTCCCCCCACCCTCCCCCTTCGGCTGACTCCCACCCTGACACAGCCCTCTCCACTCTTCACTCTGCTCTATCTGATACTCTTGATTTCCTTGGCCCTATCATGAGAATCCGCCTGAAGCCCAAAGCCAAATGTAACTCCTGGTATGACTCGGATCTCGTCACCCTTAAACGCAAGTGCAGGGTGGCAGAGAGGAAATGGCGTGCTTCATGTGCATCCTCTGACAAACTGTCCTGCCGCCTGCTCCAATGGCAATACCGGCTCTCCGTTCTCACCAAGAAGAGAGCCCGCATCCAATCCCGCATCTCTGCAGCATCTAACAATTCGGCCAAACTCTTTAAAATCTGCAAGGAGCTGGCCAACCCCGCTGCAGTCTCTACCACTCCTGTCCCCTCCCAGGCCCTCTGCACGGCACTGGCCTCTTACTTCATTTCAAAAACACAGGACATCCTGTCCTCACTCTCCTCCTATCACCTCCCCCCCTCTATTCCTTGCTCTTCCTCTGGCCCTTCTGCAGCCACCCCTCCTCCCTCATTCTCTGCCTTTCCCCTTTTTTCTGCTGACAAGGTTTCCAGACAAGTTCGATCTATGAAAGTCTCGTCAAAACAGGTCCACCCATGCTCCTCCAAAACTATCAAGGACCACATCGACTCCTTGGCTCCCGCCCTGGCTGACCTCTGCAATCACTCCTTCGCCTCTGGAGTCTTCCCATCCCCCCTCAAGCACTGCCTTGTGCACCCACTTCTTAAGAAACCCTCTTCCGACCCCTCCTGCCCGGCTAACTATCGCCCAATCTCTATCACTCCCTTCCTGGGCAAGCTCCTGGAGAAGCTGGCCATCTCCCAGCTTAATCTCCATGCTGAATCTGTTGGTAGTCTTCACGACCATCAGTCTGGCTTCAGAGCTGCCAGAAGCACGGAAACTGCTCTCCTGAACATCCGCGAGGACCTGCTCTTGAACCTTGACTCTAACACTCCATGTGTTCTCATTTTGCTTGATCTCTCTTCTGCCTTTGATACTGTCAATCATACCATTCTGCTCAACCGTCTCCGTGATAACCTGGGTTTCACTGGTCAGGCTCTGGCATGGCTGACCTCTTTCCTCTCCAATCGACCCTCACAGGTCAAACTGGGGTCCTTCCTCTCTGACATCTTTCTCTACCTGCGGTGTCCCCCAGGGATCTAACCTCTCTCCCTGGCTGTTCAACCAGTACCTTGCACTTCTTGCCCACCGCATCGCTGCTCTCTGGCCCAACTTTCAGTGCTATGCGGATGATACCCAGCTCATTTTCAGGCTGCCCTCGGCCTCCTCTTCTCCTTCCCTCATCTCTGACTGTCTTTCTGCTATCCTGGAATGGTGTCCCGCCAATTACCTCTCCCTTAATTCCAGTAAGACTGAGATTCTACTCATTGGCACACCCACTCCCTCCTTCCCTGCAGCTCTCTGGCCGGCCTCTCTTGGCCCTCTTCCTGCTCCTACCTGCAAGGCAAAAAACCTCGGGATCATCTTCAACTCCACACTCTCTTTCTCTCCTCACATATCTGACGTCTCTAAGAAGTCACACTACCAGCTATACCTCCTCAGAGGTATCCTTCCTTTCCTCTCCTTCCCCCAGAAGCTCACTGTCTCTAGAGCCCTGGTTCTCTACTGTAACAGCCTCTATCTAATTCTGACTTCCTCTACTCTCTGCCCTTTGCAACTGATCCAGAACTGGACTGCGAGACTTGTCCTTGGCCTCAAGTCCAGGGACCGTATCTCTCCAGCACTGAAATCATCACACTGGCTCCCAGTGGCTGCGAGGATTAAGTTCAAAACCCTCTGCATTGTCCACAAGGCCTTCTGGGGCCTTGGGCCAAAATACCTTCAACTCTCTCTTCCTAAATATCTTCCTTCTCGAGCTCTTCGCTCATCCGCCTCCAACTCCCTCAGTATCAGCCACTTCTCCAAGCAACGAGTTGGGGGTAGATCTCTCTCCGGAGCAGGGGCCTCCCTCTGGAACAGCCTTCCTGCTATCCTGAAACTTGAGGAGAACCATCTCCGGTTCCAGAAGCACCTCAAAACCTTCCTCTTTGCCT
Source organism: Ambystoma mexicanum (assembly GCF_040938575.1). NCBI lineage: Eukaryota > Metazoa > Chordata > Amphibia > Caudata > Ambystomatidae > Ambystoma > Ambystoma mexicanum. Next base: position 1,402,579,815 of record NC_090922.1, read on the forward strand.
CCACTTTCTCTCCCCCTCTCCCCTGCTAAAATTACTGAAACTGCACTGAATCTGCAATTGGGCCACTCACCGAACTCGGTCCTTGGCCCAGCCACTCTCCCCTGCACTGCCTCCCTGGCAACCCCTGAACTGTGGGACTGTCTCTGTATCCCTGCACCCCCCTCCCCATCACTTGTCTGCACTTACCTTGCACTTGCCACCAGCTGGCCCTTATTATTTATCTTGTTATTTTACTAACCCTGTACTGCCCTTCCCCTCTCCATTTCCCTTTTGCACTTTTCCCCTCCCCTCTACCCTTGCACTTGCGCGATCTGAATGACACCTGGCCTAGTAGGATCATTGTCTGTCTCCCCTTGTTCCCTCCCCCTGCCTCGTCGTGCATTGAAACACTTGTGTATAGGCGCGTTATTAATGCCATATCATATCATTGGTTAACATGCACATGTGACATCTTGAACATCACGCACTGTGCCTTTATAAATTTCAAAGGCACGTTTTTTCTGCCTTTTCAACCAATTAGGAAAATACTCATTTACATCTGCAATAGAAATGAATGGGCTTAAACTGGGCACAACACTGAGATTTGTAATCACAGTTCGTAGCCCAAGCCAAAATGGCTACTAGCCATGGTGTTTACTCTACAAGTCACCTTTTCTATGTTTTCACTGTGGTGTGTTTTTTATAAAAATGAACTTCCTGTTGGTTAAAGGTAACTGAACAAGCCACTAGGTTGTGGCGAAACACGTCAGGCTGCCGTCTGGCAAGAATTTTTTTCTGGGATAATTTGAATTTTAAAACTGCTGAAAGCGAAAATATAGGTTGTTTAACAATATGCAACCTGTGCGCAGTTTTTGTTGACTGTTTCCTTTTATTAACACTTTGGAATACCTTGTGTGGAGAGCTGCTCGCTGAAACAACATTTTGCATGCTGTTTAACATTGGAATTACATGGCCACGGTAGTGGCCATGTAGTTATGGTTAAGTTGCTGTTTCCATAGGAAGAGCACTTTTTGGGCGGCTTATAACTTCGCTCTCCCTGGACGGATCCTCACCAAACTTTGCAAAAAAAGTAGTTGGGTCACTCTGAATTTTTTGCAAAGTTTGGTGAGAATTCGTCCAGGGGGGGAAAAGTTATAGGGGGGTCCCAACACATTTTTTTTCCCATAGACTGAATGGGAAAAAAACTTTGCGCACGGCTACAGCCTGAACCGCTGGACGGATTTACACCAAATTTGCGGCAGGAGCGGCGGCCTTGTCCCAAAAGCGTGCTTTTGTAAATTTGGTGTAAATCTGTCCAGTAGTTTTTTTTAAAAATGACCAAAATGTAAGGCAAAAAAATTAGTGATATCTGCGTTTGCTTCGTGGACGGACTTCCCTGTTCGCTCCGCGGACAGCACCCCGATTGGCCCATGGGCTTGCGTCATGTCCGCGGACATGCGACATGTTCGCTGAATGGATGGCGAGGGGCGTGGAGCGCGTCAGATTTTCTGTGGCGCCCGCCATCTTGTATTCGCAGTCGACCGCGTACAGCGCAGTGAAACGTGGATAAAAATTGTATTTAGTGCCGTGTGTTGGTGTGTAAGAGTGTTTGGGGAGGGTTGGGGAGTATGAGATAGGTTCAATGTTTTGTTTTTTTTATGTGCTAGACCTTTTTGTTGCGTTCGATTTGTCCGCGGAGAACACAGCTGTTCTGACATTTTATAAATAAACTAAATGGTGGGGTGTTTAGACATAGCTCTCAACCATTTTTGTTTTACAGGTGGGTGAAATCACCCGATTTGCAGGGTAATTCATAAAATTTCGCCGAAAAGTGTCGCAAGCGGCTGGCGCAGAGTGTCCGCGTACGATTGTGTGCGCCAGGAACGTGTGCTAAAACCGATTTCCGCGCACAGCGTATTCATGGATTTTAGGCTCCCAAACCAGCCGTGGCGCAGAGAATCGCAGCGACCCTGCAGCAGCGCCAGTAACGCCCCCAAGAACGCCCTCGCGCAAGGAAAAGCCATCAAAATCGCTAAATCATCGCAAAGGGCTGCGCTAACCCTGGACCAGTTCACCGGGCTGGCAAACAGCAAACGCGAAGCGGGGAACGTGAATTTCAGGGGTGCGCGGGAAGTTCCACACGCGATTTCATCAGGGTACGTGTATTACAGGGGTGCGCGGGAAGTTCCACACGCGATTGGCCCAGTGCGAGCAGGGTACATGCATTTCAGGGGTGCGCGGGAAGTTCCACACGTGATTTCATCAGGGTACGTGTATTACAGGGGTGCGCGGGAAGTTCCACACGCGATTGGCCCAGTGCGAGCAGGGTACGTGTATTTCAGGGGTACGCGGGATGTACAACACGCGATTTCAGCAGGGTACGTGTATTCCAGGGGTGCGCAGGAAGTTCCACACGCGATTGGCCCAGTGCAAGCAGGGTACGTGTATTTCAGGGGTGCGCGGGAAGTTCCACACGTGATTTCAGCAGGGTACGTGTATTCCAGGGGTGCGCGGGAAGTTCCACACGCGATTGTCCCAGTGCGAGCAGGCTACGTGTATTCCATGGGTGCGTGGGAAGTTCCACACGCGACATCAGCAGGGTACGTGTATTTCAGGGGTGCGCGGGAAGTTCCACACGTGATTTCATCAGGGTACGTGTATTACAGGGGTGCGCGGGAAGTTCCACACGCGATTGGCCCAGTGCGAGCAGGGTACATGTGTTTCAGGGGTGCGCGGGAAGTTCCACACGCGATTTCAGCAGGGTACGTGTACTTCAGGGGTGCGCGGGAAGTTCCACACGTGATTGGCCCAGTGCGAGCAGGGTGCGTGTATTCCATGGGTGCGCGGGAAGTTCCACATGCGATTCCAGCAGGGTATGTGAATTCCAGGGGTTCTGGGGAGTACTACACGTGAATTGGCCATGTGGGTCCTCCTAGGTGTACGCTCGACAACCTCCACGGCCCCTGCAGGCAGCCCACACCACGGGGGACTACCCTGCACCCCTGCTCATGTCCTGCAGGCAGCCCATCCACCATGGGCATGCCCCGCAGCCAACCCACATGTCACCTTGCACTACTGATCAACAATGCATGTCTCCCACCACCCCCACCCCCAGCAGTGCAGGGGCAGCACCACCAGGCCCCCGCTGATGTCCCCCTGCACCTCCAGCATCCAGGGGCAGCCTCCACCAGGCCCCCACTCATGTCTCCCACCACCCCCACCCCCCACCATCCAGGGGCACCCTCCACCAGGATCCCACTCATGTCTCACACCACCCCCACCCCCACCATCCAGGGGCACCCTCCACCAGGCCCCCACTCATGTCTCCCACCACCCCCACCCCCCAGCCACCAGGGGCATCCTCCACCAGGCCCCCACTCATGTCTCCCACCACCCCCACCCCACAGCAGTGCAGGGGCAGCACCACCAGGCCCCCACTCATGTCCCCCTGCACCCCCACCCCCCAGCATCCAGGGGCAGCCGCCACCAGGCCCCCACTCATGTTTCCCACCACCCCCACCCCCCAGCCACCAGGGGCACCCTCCACCAGGCCCCCACTCATGTCTCCCACCACCCTCACCCCCCAGCCACCAGGGGCACCCTCCACCAGGCCCCCACTCATGTCTCCCACCACCCCCACCCCCCAGCAGTGCAGGGGCAGCCTCCACCAGGCCCCCACTCATGTCTCCCACCACCCCCACCCCCCAGCAGTGCAGGGGCAGCCTCCACCAGACCCCCACTCATGTCTCCCACCACCCCCACCCCCCACCATCCAGGGGCACTCTCCACCAGGCCCCCACTCATGTCTCCCACCACCCCCACCACCCAGCCACCAGGGGCACCCTCCACCAGGCCCCCACCATGTCTACCACCACCCCCACCCCCCACCATCCAGGGGCACCCTCCACCAGGCCCCCACTCATGTCTCCTACCACCCCCACCCCCCAGCAGTGCAGGGGCACCCTTCACCAGGCCCCCACTCATGTCTCCCACCACCCCCACCCCCCAGCAGTGCAGGGGCAGCCTCCACCAGGCCCCCACTCATGTCTCCCACCACCCCCACCCCCCAGCAGTGCAGGGGCAGCCTCCACCAGGCCCCCACTCATGTCTCCCACCACCCCCACCCCCAGCAGTGCAGGGGCAGCACCACCAGGCCCCCACTCATGTCTCCCACCACCCCCACCACCCAGCAGTGCAGGGGCAGCCCCCACCAGGCCCCCACTCATGTCTCCCACCACCCCCACCACCCAGCCACCAGGGGCACCCTCCACCAGGCCCCCACTCATGTCTCCCACCACCCCCACCCCCCAGCAGTGCAGGGGCAGCCTCCACCAGGCCCCCACTCATGTCTCCCACCACCCCCACCCCCCAGCAGTGCAGGAGCAGCCTCCACCAGGCCCCCACTCATGTCTCCCACCACCCCCACCCCCCACCATCCAGGGGCACCCTCCACCAGGCCCCCACTCATGTCTCCCACCACGCCCACCCCCCACCATCCAGGGGCACCCTCCACCAGGCCCCCACTCATGTCTCCCACCACCCCCACCCCCCAGCCACCAGGGGCACCCTCCACCAGGCCCCCACTCATGTCTCCCACCACCCCCCAGCCACCAGGGGCACCCTCGACCAGGTCCTCACAATCCCCAATCATGTGAGTTATGGTCAGCCTCCACAGCCAAAAAGCCCTACCAAGTAACCCATTCACCCACATGGAAATGGAAATTACATGTCACACCCCCAATGTTCATGAAGCTAATGAACCCATGTCCGTCACACACAATGTTTGCAATTGAATGGGAAAACACCCAACATGACATGCATCAAAGCAATGAGATGATACCACACAGTGAAGCATGAAAACAAAATTGTATTGAAAAAAGAAAGAATGCTAAAGAAATGAAACAAACTACAATGGGAAGTAAAAAAAATCAAGCTGCATGTCCGCATAAAAATAAAGAACTGCAAATCATAATCCAAAAAAATGTCCTCCAAAGTCAAATGTAAAAAAATTATCTATCAAATCAAGAACTATGTAAAAAATTCGAAAGGGTCCATGAGCCCAACTGAACAAAGGAAACCTAAAAAAAAACCTAACTAAAAAGCAACTATATACAAAAAGTGGAGCAGTGTCCGTCGACTCCAAATCATAAGAAAAAACAAAGGAAACCTAAAACTAAAGAACTATATACAAAGGCGGCGGGCAAGTCCAGCGGCTCACTCCGTGGTGTTCCGGGCCAGGGTGTCATGATCTCTGCTTCCAAAAGGTCAGGATTTTCCCAACTCCCTTGGAAGCAGATCCATAACCCAGGTTACGAGTGCCAACCAGTCCCAATTGGGACCTTTTGGACCCAGTCCTGGCGCCAGTGGCACCAGGCTCATAAATATGCCCAGTCCCAGCGCTGGAAGCGCCGGGCTCATAATGCTTGGGTGGACTTACCTGCAGCAGACCATGCTGCTTACTTGCCTGCCAGTTGAGCCTCTGATCCTCTTCTGTTTGGAACTACTTTTCCTGTTGGGTGGGGCTGGAGCCACTCCCTAGATTCAGAACACTGGAACTCTTCTGGAAGGCAGGAACTCTTTTCTTACCAGGAACTCTTTTCTTACCTAGGCGTGGCTGTGGAAGGAGACACCTAAGCACTACAGGAGGCTACTTAAACCACACCCGGTGGATGAATCTTGCTTTGCGTTATTCTGCAACCTCTGCAGCAGGACGCTCATCGTGTCTTCTGCATCCAGTCCTGGGCCTAAGGAAAAAGGCTTACCATCCTGAATCCAGTCTTCAGCAACACCTATAAAGACAAGAAAGAACAGGTTAGCATTCCGGCATCTGAAAGGCAAAGGCTTACCATTCTGAATCCAGTCTTCAGCAACACCTATAAAGACAAGAAAGAACAGGTTAGCATTCCGGCATCTGAAAGGCAAAGGCTTACCTACTCTTCGTGCGCTCCGGAGGTCTTTACACTGCATTCCGGCATCTGAAAGACAAAAGCTTACCAACTCTTCGCACGCTCCGAAGGCCTTCGGCGCTGCATCCCGCATCTGAAAGACAAAACAAGGTGCATTTAAAGACATTGGGGAACTTTAATACTCACGTGCCATTACTCCTTTCCACATCTAATCCAGTGGGTATTCCGGCACCCTGCAGCCGCTCCGAACTCGTACCTGCAAAATAAAAAGACAGTTAGAGCGCATCGTGAAGCAGGCAACAAGCGCTTACTTACGTGCTTCCAGGCGCTTCTATTCATCACACGGGCTCCATCTTCAACTCACTTCAGCCCGTCATCCGCCATCGCCGGAACCCTGCAAAACAAGAGACATCATTACTAAAGACTTTAAAGACATTTGAATGACTCGAAACTTACCGTTCGTGCAGTAAACGACGGACAGCAGTCCTCTGAAGTCAAGAGGCCTGCGCTACCTATCCAGTGAAGAAACTGGTTACAGCACCCTGCCCCGAGGCAGATGGAGAGCTCGGCATTCACTTACCTAAGGTGAGAGCGTTAACCTTTGGGGGTCTACAGGAGAGGAGAAGAGGAAAGAGATAGGGACACCCCAATAACCCCAGTTCATTAACCCCATATTTTCTATCTGCAGACATCTTACTCTACACGTCAGGCATACAGTGCACAGAGGTCCAGCCCAAAGAGCCAACCGGGTGCTACACATCACCTTTGAAGATACGATAGTCGCCCAGTCAAGACCGGCGCCTCTGCGAGAATCAGGTGAGCGTTACACAGGGCATCATCGAACTCCTGTTCGATGTCCCGGAGGTGGTCCAGTTCCATGGCCCCGAGGGTCCGCAGGGACGACGCCGTGTCCTCCTCCAACCTTCTGCAGATTGCCTCGAGGCACTCGGCCCGCCTCAGGGCCCTCCGCATGGAGTTCTCCGCCCTGACCATTGTGAGCCGCGCCTCTTCCGCCCGCCGCCGCTCCGCACCTATGGCTTGGCCCAACCGCTGCCACATGGAAGACACTCTCTGTCCTGGGTCCTCCTGCCCTCCGGCCGATGCCTGCCCCTCCGATGTCGAAGGCCCCGATCCTTCATGGCTCCCACCATGTTGCTGCTGCTGCTCTGCCTCTGCCCGTGCACTGCCTCCTGCTGCCTGCACATCCTCCGCCGGCTGGGGTGCAGTTGTTGATGTGGTCACCCCTGCTGGACGTCCGACTCCCGACTGTGGCAGGGATGCCTCCTCCACCAGCCTGGCCGCACTGTTAGAGGCAGCTCCACAGGGCACCCAGGTGACTGATGGGTGGGAGATTGGCACAGAGGACGACTGGCGCGTAGGAGGTCCAGTTGAGGAGGGGGTCAGAACAAGCCCCATCAGACGGAGGAATCCGGTCTGGGTGACCTGTCCCAGCAGGCTGACGTGGTCAACGAGCCATTCGAGATGACGTGCAGTCTCTCCATGAAAAGACTGCAGGTCACCTCGCATGGCCCGTTGACGCAACGCCACACCAGCCAGGACAGGCTCAACCCGGACCTGGATAGCCACGTCCGCAGGCAGAGGAAGGCCAGTTGACGTCAGCTCATCCCCTGCCTGAAAACGGGTCTGGACGTAGGCATCCCTGCTGGTGCAAGATGATGCAGGGACAGGATTGGGGACAGGATTGCACACAGGCACCTCCGCGGCGGCCTGTGCTGCCTCCTGTCCCTGGTCCTGGACTGCACCACTAGCACCAGTGGGATCCCCACCTCCAGACCCCGTCTCTGGTGCTTGCACGGCCTCCTCCTCCACCAGACCCCCCACCAACCTGGATGACTCTGTGCCATATTCCCCTGTTGGGCCCTGTGGGGTCCCAGCTGCCCCTTCTGCTGCCGAGGAGTCCAACTCCAACCTCCGCCTCTTGGACCTCCCCCGGCAGCTGCGGCCTGGGACGCGGCACTGGACTCCTCACTTCCCGACGAGATGACAACATGGGAGGGGATCCGGGCCTTGCTTCTCCGGCTGGCGGTGGGATCCCCGCCGCTGTGCTCCACAGCACCTTCTCCGCCCTCTTCATCAGTTGACGCTGCAGACAGGGAGAAACAAAACACAGGCATCAGGGCACTGTACAATGGACACATACACACATGACAGTTGCACATGAGTGGCATTGGCAAACCTCAGACATGTCATCACAATCCCCAACATACATGTCATTGCAACTCGCACACATGAGCCATACCACAGCCATATCGCAACTGCCACCACCATCCATACACATACAACAGCATGAGCAGCCAAAGGTGACCCAGACATCACATGCAACACAGGAAGTGCACCACACATGTACACACACCACCACACTTGCATGCATGTGTACACCTCTGCCAAGTGTCGCACTGTTCAGACGGGCATCCATGTCACATCTGCCAATCAGGCTTCCACATACCGCAGTCACATGCATCCATGTTGCATCACTGTTGCACCCTTGTCAAATACACACACATGCACATGTACACAGTGCTCATACATGCAGCCCAAAACAACATACATGCGTGACATCCCGGACATGTCTACTTACATACACATTCATCCAAACATGTGTGCACGCACAACTGCATTTGCCATGCAAACCTACACACACAAGCACCATCCATGTCTCACACATTACAGCCCTCGCATGTGTCAGCTCCACGGCCCTGTACACCCCCACCCATACTCAACCCCATACAAACAGATGTGCAACCTGCACAATACCGAATAATCACCACACGCACTGCTCACAATCAGGATGCATGTACACTCACCGCTCGACTCCAGACGGGTCTGCTTCTCTAGGACCTGGACGTGGAGCGCTGGGGATATGCGTTCCAGGACCCCCATCTGTTCTTCCGACAAGTGGCCCCGGCGCCCCTTGGCATCCGCTGCCTTCAAGAGGCGCCGGGCCTTGTTCAGGGTCCTGGACCTGAAGTCCTCCCAGCGCTTCCTGACATGTTGTAAGTCCCGGACTGCCACCCCCTCCGCGTTGATGGCAGTCACGATGTCAGTCCAGATCCGAGTCCGTCCTTCCTTGTCGGCGCGGGAACTTCCGAAGAGGGCATCATACTGTACCCCAGGACTTGCTCCACCAGGACACCAACTTCGGTGGCACTGAAGCTGGTGCCCCTCTGCCTCTCTGGCCGGGGGTTGTCAGTGGTCACAGATGGTGTTTGCCCCGACATGACAACCCCAGAGGCAGGAGTGGGTGGGCAAATGGGTCCTGGGGCTGGGCTGTTTTGCGATGGAATTCCAGTCGGGAGTCTTCGGTTCCAGCAGGGGTGGTCACAGCAACAGCACCCCTGGCTGATGTGCAGGCAGCAAATGGCAGTGCACGTGGGCAGCAGGCAGTCAGGCAGCAGCAGATGGCAGGTGGGAGCGTGCTCGGGGCTCTGGGGGGCAGGAGTTCGGCCTTCTGGGCAGGAGCATGGTCTTCCGTGTGCTTACGCGTGGCCAGCTTGGTACGGAGTGATTTGGCACGTGAAAATCCTGCACGTCAGCGTGAAAATCGAGGAAAGGCCCTTAGCGCGTAAGCGCGTCAGCACGCATACGCGATTTTATTGGACCAAAGGCCCTCAGCGCGTAAGCGCGTCTGTGACGTGACCCGCACGGGTGTTTCCCACACAGCACGTGACGACAGAGCACACGTGGAAAGACTGCACGTCAGAGTGCCATCGCGTGTAATTGGACAGCACGTCAGAGTCTCATCGCGTGTGATTGGTGGAAATGGCCCTACACGCAGAAGTGACAAAGCGTGTAATTGGTGGAAATGGCCCTACACGCATAAGTGACAAAGCGTGTAATTGGTGGAAATGGCCCTAGCGCGTACACGCCACGTAAGTGACGCTGAACGTGTGGGCCTGTATAAAAGGTACGTGTAGAACACCATTTCCTTGTACGTGCTTTTCGTGGAGAGCGAGTGGGTGAATTCTGTACTTCTTGTCGTTTCACACGCGATTTACTTCACAGCGTTTCAAGTTCGTATTCCCTGTTACCTCTGACAGCTTTTTCTCTTTTTCCTCTTTTACTGGTTTACCTGGGCCTGTTCCCTCAAACAGTGTTCCCTTCTACTGTTGTCCTGTCTCCTCAGACAGCGTACAAATCTTCTTTTGGCGGGGGTGTTGCCAACCAAACGAGCTCCTTTTTCACGCTCTTTTACCTGGCAGACGGTGAGTCACGCACGTATCTAACATCTGTGCTTGCCCCGTGTATAGCCTACCCCTTCAGAGGTCATTCTAGGCTGCATGTGACATGCATACGTTCATTCTTGTGTTACTGGGTGCCACAGCGTAGTGCAGGTTTTTCTTTCTGCACACGTGGTCTAGGAGGGGTTGCGTGCACGTCATCTCCCTTATTTGGGGCTCCTGTGCGTAGCGTGACCCATCATCTTTCCCCAGGGGTTACAATCAGCCTTGCAAGAGCACTAGGGTACAATTACCATCTGGCACCCAACCCCTTTGACCCCCAATTGCCCAGGACAATAGTTTACAGCCACTCCCATACGCACATTTACATCAGTGCCATGGCTGGGAGGCCAGGATTCCGTAAGGGTGGCAAAGGTGGAAGAGCCACAAGTGGTGGCTGTGGTGGATCCGGTAGGGGACGTGGTCATTACTTGCAGGGTGAGCCTGTCCCCCCATGTGTGGAGGACCAGTCAAGGGCACCCATAATCCCCCCCCCCTCCCGTTGAGGCTGATGTGGCTGACACCATCCATGCTCAGCCCTTGTTGGACCAGCCCATTGTGGCACCAGACCTGGCTGACTCCATGGCTGACTTCCAGGTCAGCAGGCCTATGACATGTGCGCTGGTGCACGTTGATGTCACCATGCCACGTGCATCTGGGGCAGCAAGGTCATCTGCTGCACCAAGTAGGCAGGGCGGAGAGGCTGCAGGGGCAGCTGCGGCTCCATCCACCCCAGCCCTCACACACCCAGCCAGGACAGTGTCGGTCCTAGTCCATGCTGCTGACATTCCCCCTGACACCATCACACTAGAGCCAATGCCTGCACCAACTCCCATGCTGAGTGTGCAATCCCACACTCCTCATACAGAGTCCACCAGGGCTCCTGCCACTAGTGTCCAGAGCGGCGCAGGACACTCAGGATCACCACCACCTTCCAAGCGGAAGAGGAAGAGTGCTCGTCCGGCACAGGTTGATGCCCCAGACATGGCTACACAATCCGGCCCATCCAGGAAGCCCAGCTTCACGGATGCCGAACTGAATGCACTTGTCGAGTATGTGTCCGCACATGACAACGAGATGGTCATTGTTGCAGGATCCAAGACCAGACCTGCACAACGCCAGGCACACTGGCAGACCGTTGCAGATATCGTAAGTGCCCTTGGAATCGTGAGGCGCACAGCCAATGATTGCTATAAGTGCTGGAATTACCTAAAGCGCAGGGCAAAGAGTAAGCTGGCCTCAAGTCATGCCACAACTCTAGTGACTGGAGGTGGGTCTCCAGTAGTAGACATGGAAATCACTCCACATGAGTCAGTCGCTGGGACCTACGTCACGGAGGAACAGATCCAAGGCGTGGGAGATCTGGCTGATTACGAGGCATTGTCCGGTGAGTGCACATGCATGTGTGTGTCATCCATGTGCATGGTGTGTGTGTGAGGGCTTCTGTTTGTGTGCCAGGTGAGAGTGTGTGCGCCTGAGTCGTATGGGTCAGCCGTGTGGTTCATGCAATACATCCTGCGCAGCTGCATTTGGCCATAGCAGTATCCCTTCTGCCAACAGTAGACATCTAGCCCAACTGCACGCCAGTTGCCCTTGAAGTGTCACCTTGCCACAACATTGTTGCTTATTTTTCACTGTTCATTCAGTCAGATTGTTTGCATTCCACCACTTTTACTAGGCATGTCGCAGTCCACTAGTCACATGTCTGACATGGCTATGGTAAAGTGGAGTGACTTTGTTACCTGGATATCATTTGTTCACACATGTCCCTGTGCAATTAGACCATTTCAGACTGGCAGCTCCAGGTGAAAAATCTGACCTGTTAGAATTAGAAAAGCTATTACATGCGGGAACTGGACTGAATGAATAGGTGCTGCCCTCCTCTCCATCTTCACTCAATAGCAATGGTACATGCCATCTGTGTGATGGCATGTGTGTTTCACCTGACAATCACAGGCCAATGTGTGATGCCACTGCCAGGGAGCATGCAGAAAATGTGTTAATCTTCCATCTTGGTGTCATCAGTGTGTGCAATTTGCCTGCCCTTCATATGCAGTGAGGGTGCATGCATGGGAGGGTTTTAGTCATGTGGGACATGTGTCAATCAAGTACTGGTTCTCTAGCTTCTCAGCCCTCATTGTGTGCCATGGTGCTAATGCCTGTTTCCATTTCTTTGTTTTTATGTCTTTGCAGGGGAAGACGCACCTGATACTGCTGGGGTTGTGGAGATGGTGCAGACCCAGGAGGGGTCCGAGGGCCGACCAACCACCAGTGAGGGACGTGGTGTGGTGGTGGGTGAGAACCCACAAGTGCTGCAGGTCATGCTCTCAAGGGGTGTCTCTGGCTGCACCTCCCCCGAGCTGTACTCAGGTGTTGATTCGGATGAGACCTACGTGCCGTCGCAGGTGAGTGTTCCAGGGAGGGATTCTGTTCTGTCGCACCCACCTGCACCAGGGTCAGAACCCTCAATGGGGATGTCAGTGTTGGCAGCTACGCCTTTGGTGGTTACGGATGCAGGGTCACACTCCGCGACATCTGATCCTGTTCCTGGGCCAGCAGATCAGAGGGGGGATGCAGTCCTGCAGCCTCAGGCAGTGCCGGCACAGCAAGGCGCAGTTCGCCTTGCCCCAGACAGGTGTGGTGCCCGCCGACGTGGTGGCCGTACGCCACCTGGCAATACCGCATGGGAGCAATCCATTTACGGTATGGCAACACAACAGGCAGCATTATCCGAGATGATGGCTCAGGCCATGGATAGGGTGGCCAATTCCATTGTCCCCCCTGAAAGGCTGATGGAGCGACTAGAGCAGGCAACCGACTCCATCTGCCAGTCACACAGGGAGGACATGTTGGCATCCAACAGAGACAGGCGGGCGGCACTGGTGACTCTGCAGGAGGCCATCTCCATTGAGTCCCAGGGCCACAGGGAAGCCCTGAGGCAGGAGCTCCTTCACCTCAGGACGACTCTTGTTGAGCTTGAGGCTTCAACACACCAAAGAACAGAACAGCAGCTGGAGCGTCTCACCCGTATGCTCTCAGCTAAGATGCAGGCAACGAGGGCGGAGGTCCGGGCATCCCGTGAGTTGTTGCATGGGGACCTCCGCACACTCATCCTCCAGAACCAGACCTACCACACCCGCATGCTTGCAGCCATGGAGGAGCAGACTAGGGCCTTGCGTGGGCTGCCTCCCATAGTGCAACCACCTCCGGATGCAGCTGCACAGGGTGATAATAGCGACAGCAGTGATACTCCCACAATAGGGTAGCCGTGTGGGCCATGAGCCCATGGAGGTGTTTTTTTTCCCCAGGACCCACACAGGTGGGTTTTGGTGTGCACCCTGTCTTCGGACCTCCTGGGTGGCCTCCCAAACCCACCCGGGCACATCAATGGCCATTTTTGATTTTTATTTTTTATTTTTATTTTTGATTTTTATTTTTAATTTTTATTTTTATTTTTGATTTTTCTTTTTTTTTAATTTTTTTATTTTTATTTTTATTTTTATTTTTTAATTTCTAAAAAATGTTTCCCAATTTTTTTGGGACAATTTGTTGGCTTCCGTGGTTCCTGTGGGCATACGCAGCATTGTGGCTGGGCACATGCAGGCTTGTCATGTATTTGGTTCCGATGCTTGGGTTTGAGTCACACACACCCCTCCTGCTTCCCGTTTCCATGGGCTTGCAAAGGGTGTGCCCAAGTGACATTGACGTACATGGTGACATTGGACTCCCACTACATGTGTGGGTAGTCTAGTCAATACTGTGTATACATTCCTAGTGCATATTGCTGTTGTGTTGTGCACTGCATGTTTCATTGATGTGTAACTCATCATCTGTGTCTACCTCCCAATTTGCAGGTCCCTTCCTCATGTCTACACAAGGCCCTCTAGTCTGGAGATGGGGTCCATGTTGGCAGCAGTGCACCTACAACTCTACATGGCGCCAACACCGCACAGTTGGTAGTGGTGGGAGTGCAGGCATTTCCAGATGGTGAGACTACTAATATATAACATTAGTGATGTCATGTTAATGGTAGTACCTGCTCAAGTTTGTTGTTGGTCCTGCATTACTGTGAGCATTTCAGGTGTTGCAAGTTTCAATTAGGGACACTCTACATTGTGACACTAGTGTCATGTTGTGGGGATTACTTTGTTTACCTGCAAATAGCATGACAAGGCACGGTGTGTCGTGTGGCGGTGCTGGGGATGGGTTGGCTGACATGGCACTGTCCTCTTGTTGCATTTTGCAAGTGGGTATTCATTTTAGCTGCTTGAATGTGTTACTTCACAAAACTGCATTGGTGGTGTCTGTGTGGGTAGGGATGCACACATTGTGACACTTCCAGGTGAACAATCTCAGGCTGATATGGTTTTCACGGTTCATTCTCCAGACATTCAGGATCAGTGTCAGGTTGAGTCATCATTGATTGTCAGATGGAATGTGCCAGGGCAGTGTGCACTCCACAGGGGTGTGATTTCTATGTGAAGTAATTAGCCACTAGCTGTGTACGGGCTGCCTCCCCCCGTGCCCTTTCCCCTCCCATGCGCAGCGGCTTTGCGTGTGGTTGGGGATGTGGGGCCACCACCATGTCCACGGCCAGGCCCCGGCATGTTGCAACGTTGTGCAGGACACATGCTGCCACTATGATCCTGCACACTACTGGGGGAGTGTACAACAGTTGCCCGCCAGAACGGTCAAGGGAGCGAAAGCGTGACTTTAGCACTCCGAATGTGCGCTCCACTATGCCCCGGGTTGTAATGTGGGCTGTGTTATATCTTACTTGGGGTGGCGTGGTGGGGTTCCGAATTGGCGTCATCATGTGGGGGCTGAGAGGGTAGGCACTGTCCCCTGTGGAGGTGGTGATTGGTATCATTGGTGGGGTTGTGACCTTGCTCAGTATCTGACATGCATGCATGTGCAGTGGCATTCATACTCACCAAGCAGCCATGTATCGCCATGCCGCCCAGCTTCTAGGTCCCGGCTTAGGGTGGACATTCGGTAAATGAAGCTGTCGTGGGTTGACCCGGGATAGTTGGCATATACTGAGGTGATGATTCCCTTGGCATTACATACTACCTGCACGTTGATAGAATGCCAGTGCTTGCGGTTCCTATAGATGTGCTCAGATGCCCTGGGGGGACGTAGAGCCACATGGGTGCAGTCGATGGCACCTAGCACTTTGGGGAATCGTGCCACAGCGTAAAAATCCAGGGCGGCAGCATGCCTTTCTGCAGGTGTTCTGGGCAGGTATATGTGCCTGCGGACTGATGGGCGTGCAGTGATGATGTTCAAGACCTGGTGAAGGCAGCGTGACTGGGTGGCCTGTGATACACCACCCACAATGGCACTTGTCCGCTGAAATGATCCAGTGGCTAAGAAGAGCAGTACATTGAGGACCTTCTCCAGGGGGCTGAGTGCTTGGGAGCACAGGGTGGGTGATGTGAGGTCATCCTCCCACTCACTCACCAGGTCCAGTATAATGTGTGGTGGAAACCTGTACCTCCCATGCACCTGGTCATCAGGCATCCCGAAAAGGCTGGTTCTGGGTGTGAATATTCTGGCCCTGACTATCCTCCTCCTCCTTTGGTAGGCCACGCCCACTGCTGCTAGGAACGGTATGTTCATCCTGGGTCTGAGCTTGTTATTTTGTTAGCGCGCAAATTAATGCGTTGAGCGTGTTGTAGGCGAGCGTGTGACCCGCGCACCCCTGAAATCCAGTACCCAGTCCAATAGCGTGTGAAAATTCCCGCGCACCCCGGGATATAGGTGCGCTGACGTACTTGCATGTGTAAGTGTCCGCGCACCCCTGATATACACGTACATAGGCAAATCGCGTGTACGCGCACTTTTGTTCAATTACACGCGATAACACTCTGACGTGCAGTCTTTCCACGTGTGCTCTGTCATCACGTGCTGTGTGGGAAACACCCGTGCGGGTCACGTCACAGATACGTTTACGCGCTGAGGGCCTTTGGTCCAATAGAATCGCGTATGCGTGCTGACGCGCTTACGCGCTAAGGGCCTTTCCTCGAATTTCACGCTGACGTGCAGACTTTTCATGTGCCAAATCACTCCGTATCAAGCTGGCCACGCGTATGCACACAGAAGACCACGCTCCTGCCCAGAAGGCCGAACTACTGCCCCCCAGAGCCCCGAGCACGCTCCCACTTGCCATCTGCTGCTGCCTGACTGCCTGCTGCCCACGTGCACTGCCATTTGCCGCCTGCACATCAGCCAGGGGTGCTGTTGCTGTGACCACCCCTGCTGGAACCGAAGACTCCCGACTGGTATTCCATCGCTCCACAGCCCAGCCCCAGGACCCAGTTGCCCACCCACTCCTGCCTCTGGGGTTGTCATGTCGGGGCAAACACCATCTGTGACCACTGACAACCCCCGGCCAGAGAGGCAGAGGGGCACCAGCTTCAGTGCCACCGAAGTTGGTGTCCTGGTGGAGCAAGTCCTGGGCCAGTATGATGCCCTCTTCGGAAGTTCCCGCGCCGACAAGGACGGACGGACTCGGATCTGGACTGACACCGTGACTGCCATCAACACGGAGGGGGTGGCAGTCCGCGACTTCCAACATGTCAGGAAGCGCTGGGAGGACTTCAGGTCCAGGACCCTGAACAAGGCCCGGCGCCTCTTGAAGGCAGCGGATGCCAAGGGGCGCCGGGGCCACTTGTCGGAAGAACAGATGAGGGTCCTGGAACGCATATCCCCAGCGCTCCACGTCCAGGTCCTGGAGAAGCAGACCCGTCTGGAGTCGAGCGGTGAGTGTACATGCATCCTGATTGTGAGCAGTGCGTGTGGTGATTATTAATTGTATTGTGCAGGTTGCACATCTGTTTGTATGGGGTTGAGTATGGGTGGGGGTGTCCAGGGCCGTGGGGCTGACACATGCGAGGGCTGTAATGTGTGAGACATGGATGGTGCTTGTGTGTGTAGGCTTGCATGCCAAATGCAGTTGTGCGTGCACACATGTTTGGATGAATGTGTATTTAAGTAGACATGTCCGTGATGTCACGCATGTATGTTGTTTTCGGCTGCATGTATGAGCACTGTGTACATGTGCATGTGTGTGTATTTGACAAGGGTGCAACAGTGATGCACCATGGATGCATGTGACTGCGGTATGTGTAAGCCTGATTGCCAGATGTGACATGGATGCCCGTCTGAACAGTGCGACACTTGGCAGAGGTGTACACATGCATGCAAGTGTGGTGGTGTGTGTACATGTGTGGTGCACTTCCTGTGTTGCATGTGATGTCTGGGTCACCTTTGGCTGCTCATGCTGTTGTATGTGTATGGATGGTGGTGGCAGTTGCGATTTGGCTGTGGTATGGCTCATGTGTGCGAGTTGCAATGACATGTGTGTTGGGGATTGTGATGACATGTCTGAGGTTTGCCAATGCCACTCATGTGCAACTGTCATGTGTGTATGTGTCCATTGTACAGTGCCCTGATGCCTGTGTTTTGTTTCTCCCTGTCTGCAGCGTCAACTGATGAAGAGGGCGGAGAAGGTGCTGTGGGGCACAGCGGCGGGGATCCCACCGCCGGGGATCCCACCGCCAGCCGGAGACGCAAGGCCCGGCTCCCCTCCCGTGTTGTCATCTCGTCGGGGAGTGAGGAGTCCGGTGCCGCATCCCAGGCCGCAGCTGCCGGGGGAGGTCCAAGAGGCGGAGGTTGGAGTTGGACTCCTCGGCAGCAGAAGGGGCAGCTGGGACCCCACAGGGCCCAACAGGGGAAGATGGCACGGAGTCATCCAGGTTGGTGGGGGGTTTGGTTGAGGAGGAGGCCGTGCAAGCACCAGAGATGGGGTCTGGAGGTGGGGATCCCACTGGTGCTAGTGGTGCAGTCCAGGACCAGGGACAGGAGGCAGCACAGGCCACCGCAGAGGTGCCTGTGTGCAATTCTGTCCCCGATCCTGTCCCTGCATCATCTTGCACCAGCAGGGATGCCTACGTCCAGACCCGTTTTCAGGCAGGGGATGAGCTGACGTCAACTGTCCTTCCTCTGCCTGCGGACGTGGCTATCCAGGTCCGGGTTGAGCCTGTCCTGGCTGGTGTGGCGTTGCGTCAACGGGCCATGCGAGGTGACCTGCGGTCTTTTCATGGAGAGACTGCACGTCATCTCGAATGGCTCGTTGACCACGTCAGCCTGCTGGGACAGGTCACCCAGACCGGGTTCCTCCGTCTGATGGGGCTTGCTCCGACCCCCTCCTCAACTGGACCCCCTACGCGCCAGTCATCCTCTGTGCCATCTTCCCACCCATCAGTCACCTGGGTGCCCTGTGGAGCTGCCTCTGACAGTGCGGCCAGGCTGGTGGAGGAGGCATCCCTGCCACAGTCGGGAGTCGGACGTCCAGCAGGGGTGGCCACATCAACAACTGCACCCCAGCCGGCGGAGGATGTGCAGGCAGCAGGAGGCAGTGCACGGGCAGAGGCAGAGCAGCAGCAGCAACATGGTGGGATCCATGAAGGCTCGGGGCCTTCGACATCAGAGGGGCAGGCATCGGCCAGAGGGCAGGAGGACCCAGGACAGAGAGTGTCTTCCGTGTGGCAGCGGTTGGGCCACGCCATAGGTGCGGAGCGGCGGCGGGTGGAAGAGGCGCGGCTCACAATGGTCAGGGCGGAGAACTCCATGCAGAGGGCCCTGAGGCGGGCCGAGTGCCTCGAGGCAATCCACAGGGGGGTGGAGGAGGACACGGCGTCGTCCCTGCGGACCCTCGGGGCCATGGAACTGGACCGCCTCCGGGACATCGAACAGGAGTTCGATGATGCCCTGGCCCGGAACACCACAGAGTGAGCCGCTGGACTTGCCTGCCGCCTTTGTATATAGTTCTTTAGTTTTAGGTTTCCTTTGTTTTTTCTTATGATTTGGAGTCGACGGACACTGCTCCACTTTTTGTATATAGTTGCTTTTTAGTTAGGTTTTTTTTTAGGTTTCCTTTGTTCAGTTGGGCTCATGGACCCTTTCGAGTTTTTTACATAGTTCTTGATTTGATAGATTATTTTTTTACATTTGACTTTGGAGGACATTTTTTTGGATTATGATTTGCAGTTCTTTATTTTTATGCGGACATGAAGCTTGATTTTTTTTACTTCCCATTGTAGTTTGTTTCATTTCTTTAGCATTCTTTCTTTTTTTCAATACAATTTTGTTTTCATGCTTCACTGTGTGGTATCATCTCATTGGTTTGATGCATGTCATGTTGGGTGTTTTCCCATTCAATTGCAAACATTGTGTGTGACGGGCATGGGTTCATTAGCTTCATGAACATTGGGGGTGTGACATGTAATTTCCATTTCCATGTGGGTGAATGGGTTACTTGGTAGGGCTTTTTGGCTGTGGAGGCTGACCATAACGCACATGATTGGGGATTGTGAGGACCTGGTGGAGGCTGCCCCTGGTGGCTGGGGGGTGGGGGTGGTGGGAGACATGAGTGGGGGCCTGGTGGAGGCAGCCCCTGGTGGCTGGGGGGTGGGGGTGGTGGGAGACATGAGTGGGGGCCTGGTGGGGGCTGCCCCTGCACTGCTGGTGGGTGGGGGTGGTGGGAGACATGAGTGGGGGCCTGGTGGAGGCTGCCCCTGGATGCTGGGGGGTGGGGGTGCAGGGGGACATGAGTGGGGGCCTGGTGGTGCTGCCCCTGCACTGCTGGGGGGTGGTGGTGGTGGGAGACATGAGTTAGGGCCTGGTGGAGGGTGCCCCTGGTGGCTGGGTGGTGGGGGTGGTGGGAGACATGAGTGGGGGCCTGGTGGGGGCTGCCCCTGGTGGCTGGGGGGTGGGGGTGCAGGGGGACATGAGTGGGGGCCTGGTGGTGCTGCCCCTGCACTACTGGGGGGTGGGGGTGGTGGGAGACATGAGTGGGGGCCTGCTGGAGACTGCCCCTGGTGGCTGGGGGGTGGGGGTGGTGGGAGACATGCATTGTTGATCAGTAGTGCAAGGTGACATGTGGGTTGGCTGGGGGGCATGCCCATGGTGGATGGGCTGCCTGCGGGACATGAGCAGGGGTGCAGGGTAGTCCCCCGTGGTGTGGACTGCCTGCAGGGGCCTGTTGTGGAGCGTACACCTTGGAGGACCCACACGGCCAATTCACGTGTAGTACTCCTCAGAACCCCTGAAATACACATACCCTGCTGAAATCGCGTGTGGAACTTCCCGCGCACCCCTGGAATACACGTACCCTGCTGAAATCGCGTGTGGAACTTCCCGCGCACCCCTGAAATACACGTACCCTGCTGAAATCGCGTGTGGAACTTCCCGCGCCCCCCTGAAATACACGTACCCTGCTGAAATCGCGTGTGGAACTTCCCGCGCACCCCTGAAATGCACGTACCCTGCTCTAATCGCATGTGGTACTTCCAGCGCACCCCTGAAATCCACGTACCCTGCTGAAATCGCGTGTGGAACTTCCCGCGCACCCCTGAAATACACGTACCCTGCTGAAATTGCATGTGGAACTTCCTGCGCACCCCTGAAATGCACGTACCCTGCTCTAATCGCGTGTGGTACTTCCCGCGCACCCCTGAAATACACGTACCCTGCTGAAATCGCGTGTGGAACTTCCCGCGCACCCCTGAGATACACGTACCCTGCTCGCACTGGGCCAATCGCGTGTGGAACTTCCCGCGCACCCCTGAAATCCACGTACCCTGCTGAAATCGCGTGTGGAACTTCCCGCGCACCCCTGGAATTCACATACCCTGCTGAAATCGCATGTGGTACTTCCCGTGCACCCCTGAAATGCACGTACCCTGCTGAAATCGCGTGTGGAACTTCCCGCGCACCCATGTAATACACGTACCCCGCCGAAATCGCGTGTGAGACTTCCCGCGCACCCCGGTATACACGCACACGTAATTTTTTGTCAGCGGGTGTCCGTGTTTTTGGGTACCCCTTTGCACGTCATTTGTCCTGGAGGGCCACAGTATAGGACAGTCTTCATGGCTGTATATAGGTGCTATTTGTTGGCGCACCTTTTGGCGCACATTTCTTCCAGGCGCAGAGGCGCTACCGCCTGCTTTCTTGTGGCGGTCGTGTTTGTGCCTGTGCGCTGGTTTGAGCGTGCGCTTTTTTGCCCTATTCTATTCCATGAATACGTGTTGTAGGCGAGCGTGTGGGCGTTCCGCGCACTTGTACCCTGTACTTCCCCCGTGATGCCCACGTTTTGGCAAGTTGTTCCCCATTCCGAGTGTTACGCCCCGTGTTCCGCCTACTTTTGTTGCATGCGCCGCGCTATGTGCGATTTTCGCTGTGGCCTGTGCGATTTTCGCTGTGACCTGGCGCACGCTGTTAGATGGCCTGTGCGCCAACGTGCGCCGCGCACTTTTTTTTCGCACATCCGATGGTTTTCTCGCGCACGGCCTTCCAGGAATCGATGTGCGCTGCTTTTCGTGCGATTTTCGCACTTGCACTGCGATTTTCGCTATTCCACTGCGATTCGCACGTTTTTGGCCACTTGCGCCACGCTAATTATTCCATGAATCAGTATTTTTGTCTTTAGCGGGTGAGACGCCCATTGGAATGAATGGGCATGCAGGAGGCTTGGCGGGTGAGTCTGCCCTTTACAAGGCGTGTGACACCCGCCAAAAGCGTGTGAGTTGAGAGCTATGGTTTAGAGGACGGAGTATGTGTCATTTTTGTTCGCAAGGAAGGTAAAAATGAGCTATGAACACTCGCGGTGTACTTAATTGTTCGTAAATACACAAACTGGGGGTGTCCTCAGGACGCTGTCCGTATTGTAATCTGTCTAGTTGAATGTGTTCTAAGAACACTCGCAGTGTCCCGAAATGGTTGCAATTACACAAAATGGGGGTGTTCTGAGAACGTTGTTTGTATTGTTCGTTGTCAGGTTGAAAGTGTTTTAAGAGCACTCCTTTTGTTCGCTAATAGTACAATTTCCTAGGGGCGTCAACCCACTTTTTGTCCACTAAAGAAACGATAAATCCGGCTGGTGTGCATCGACATTATGTGATAATCCTATGACTGGCGGTATTGACCTGGCTGACTTGCTTTTGCGACACTAAATCATATCTCCCGCCCCTAAGCCTGATATTATCAAAGCATTCATATTGCCCGCCTTTCTCCGTGACGTTACAGGGTGCGTAATGAAACGCGCCCAGTCGTCTCCAGTACTACGCGACTTTACACAGAACCCTGAAGACAACACACATTATGTCACAACACAGCGCGCCACAATTCGGAATATGAAACTGTGATTTAAAAGCAAAAAGCAAGATTGTAAATGTTGTAAAGTACATTTATTTGACATCAAATGTTTAGAGAATATTCAGCAATTTGCATTTGTCTTGTCGATCCGCAAAAGTTCATGTTGAGACACGCGATGTTCCTTTGCGGTACAGAGAGTGTTAGATCAGCTTACAACTCAGTGCGCCACAAATCGGAATATGAAACTGTGGTTTAAAAGTAAACAGCAGGATTGTACATTTGGTAAAGTACATTTATTTCACATGAAATGTTTAGTGAATATTCAGCGATTTGCTATTGTCTCTGCTGCCGATCAGCAAAAGTTTATTTGGAGCCACGCGTTGTTCCTTTGCGGTAGATAGGCTGTTGGTTTATGATAAAAGCAGTAAATGGTCGCTCTGATAATCGGAAGGTTGCTCCAACAACGAGCCATTAGACCACCCTATTGGTTGGTATGTTGTTTGTAGCCGCTAGTACTGCGTAAGGGCATATTGGTCCTTGGCGATTGTCCCATAAAATGGTGAGGGTCATGAAGTTGCATATTTGGACTTGCACCTGGCAGTTGAAGACCCCATCCGCTGGAGTCTGTAAATCGTGACATAGACAAAATGGGGCCACGTACCTGTTTTAAAAAACATAAATTAGTCTCACCAGCCGATCTTCATTAAAAATCATCATTTTATTTATTAGAGCGTGAAACTATTTGCTATCGAAGATAGTGCAACAGAGTATGTTAATAATAAAATAATAATATTTTCCCATTCATATAGCGCTAAGAACTGTGAGGTATGTAAGCAGTGCTTATCATTAACCACGGTGTGTGGTGCTAATTTATCGACCACGGAAGGATGAAAGGATGAGTTTCGCCTTGCCGGGATTCAAACTTGCGTTAGCAAGCTGTGCACGGATGTCAAAGCGAGCGCTGTACTCGCTGTGCCACTTGACAGGCTACAGTGAAGTGGCACAGCGAGTAGAGCGCTTGACCGCCTATAGACCGGTTAAATTATTTATATTAACCCACTCTGTGTCGTCTGCCTTTTTCAGAGCCCTCTAAACGACAGGGGATCAATTCGGCGGTGATAGTGCGTGGTTGAAAACATCAACGAACAAGTTCAACTTCAGCGGTCTTTAATGCTACGCTATTGTAATTATATTTGGTATAAAGTAATCTAAAGGGTTACTTACAGTACAATTGCAATTTCCATTGTCTACGAGTGGTGCAGTCCCAAAATACGACTCCGCGTGTGCCAACGATCTTTCGCATAGTGATATAATATTTAAAAAGTGGTTTCGTTTCAGAAATTTCATCTTTATCTTCTCTTACGTTTTAGCAACTCTCCTTCAAGAGAAGACTTTCATCACAATCTCTGTCTGTCAAGGTCAAAACACAATACAACCTTATAGTCTGCTTCGTGAGCCTCTCCGGGGCCCGAGAAAAAAATGGAAGCAGCTGACCTTCACTGTGAACGAGCATAAATTCTTACTTTGCAACATTCTGTGTAAAGCCATCTGTAGAAGTTGGTTTTTGCACGCCATGTTTGTATATTGTTTGCTTGATATTAAAAAAAGTTTGTTTAAAGGACGTTATGGTTCTAAGTACAGCCGAAAGACCCCTGAAAATAGCAAGTTATGGTAAACTATGAAAAATAACTCGCGCCAACACCATGCACTGATAAGACTAACCCCCAGGACATCAAAGATGACATCGCAAATGTCATTGATGAAATCACTGATGACATCACATGTGTATGTAATTTTCATGGAATTTGTGTACAAGGGATTTTTATTATAATGTTCCGAAAAAAGTGTCAAGGATATTGCAATAAATATACCGTTATTAGTGCTTTGAACGATGCATTTATATCAATAAATAGCATTGTATTATGGGATTCTATGTAGTATACTGAGCTACTAATGGAGAAAGATATCATTGTGTGCAGAGTACAAGATAAAAGTATAATATTTGTAATGTTAATATGTTGAATAATTAAATGATAATTGTCCTGAAATGTTCGAAAATTCACAAAATGGGGGTGTTCTGAGGACGTTATTCGTATTGTGTAATTGCTTAGCTGTATGCAATGAGTGAATGGAACAGAGAGTAAAGTGGACGCCGTCCGCGGACACCGCGGCTGTTCGTAGACAGGGGGTGGTAAATCCGGGTTTTTCCAGGAAATCCAACATGGAAAGAAGACTGTACGGAATAGGCCAATCAGATGTCGAGGTTGTGGATTTGTGTTGAAAGAGACCGTGTGTGGTGAAGATGGCAGAAGTGGAGAAAGTCAGGGTGTTGGTGCTCGGAGATATGTTTGTGCATGGTTTACAGCAGTACCCTGAATGCAGGCATGTTGCAAAGAACTTTGATGTGAAAGGAGTGGAGGTGGTGTGGAGCACTGTGCCTGATTGCAATGTAAAGGGAATTGTACAAGTTTGTGCAGATATGGCCACGATGAACAGTCCACATGTGGTAGTTTTGCATTATGGTGCTTTCCATTTGGGCAACGTCAGTTCCCCTACTTTTTTGGCTGATTTGGAACGCTTGGTTCAAGCCGTAATGAAGATCCTTCCAAATGCGAAAGTAATTTTTTCTGGATTACTAGGGCAATATGGGACAATAGTTCAGTTTTTTGTCCTCAGCAAAACATTGCTAGGTGTGTCATCACCCGAGGCATGTGTGCCTTCATGCTTAGAGCTGGTATGTTCTTCTGTAACAATGAGAATATTGATGCCAGTAATGCTTTTAATTTTAAAGAAGATGGCATTTCTTTATCTTTTACCGGAAATGCCTTTCTATTTTGGAATGTAAGGGTTGCTTTGGAGAAGGTTATGTGAAGATTTTAGGAGTAAAGTAAGAAAAAAAACAAGAAAAAAAATATAAAATAACAGGTGTTTGTCAAGCATCTGTAAAAAAAAAAAAACGGCTCTTTTCAGAGCCAACTTCAAAGGGGAAATGGGGCACACTATTTAAATTTACATTCACCACACTCAGATTTTCGATGTGTCCGCGGACATGGCGGTAGTCCGCGGACATGAAAATCACTACGAGGGGGTTAGTATGTTCTATGTTACATGTCAGGGATATTATGGTTAAGTTGTGCTACTAAAAACCTATGAAATTCCGTGAAAAAACTTTGTTAAGGGACGTTATGGTTCCAAGTAAAACCGAAAAACCCTTGAAATTCGCCAGTTATGGTAACATAAGCAACCATAACTCGCGCCACCGTGCACTGCTAACACTAACACACAGGACATCAAAGATGACATCACAAATGTCATTGATGACATAACTGATGACATCACATGGCTGGCTCTCCCTTTTTATCCTTTACTGACATATCGAAGCCACATAGTTTTCTTCAGTAACAGTCAGGAAGTAAACATTGAAAAGGTACTATATTTGTAGACTTGGGGTCCTGTCACATCATATGAAACATGTACATAGCGGAAGATACAGGCTTGAAAGAGAGAAATCCTTTCTGTGCATGAAGATAATCATTATGGTTATCAGCACTTTGTCATAGTTTTATTTTTATTACTCTACCTTCCCTCTATATGCTCATATTTGTATACATTATACTCACTCTCCATAGAGTGAATGGGAAAAGAATTTTGCTCGCGCATACAGCCCAAACCGCTGGACGGATTTCCACCAAATTTGGACCAGGAGCAGCGGCTTGGTCCAGCAAGCATGCTTTTACAAATTTGGTGAAAATTTGTCCAGTAGTTTTTTTTTAAAATGACCAAAAAGAAGGTCAAAAAAAATTAGTGATATCTGTGTTCGGTTTGCGGATACACTTCCCTGTTCGCTCCGTGGAAAGTGTCCTGATTGGCCAATCGTCTTGCGTGATGTTCGCGGACATGCAAAGTGTTCGCTGATTGGACGGCGTGGAGCGTGAAGCGCGTCCGATTTTTCGGTAGCGCCCGCCATATTGGATTCGCGGACGTCCCCGGACAGCGCGGTGAAACTTTGTTCAAAATGTGTATTTTTTAGAGTGTGTAGGAGTGTTTGGGGAGGGTGGGAGTGTGTGAGATAGGATGAAAGTTGTGTTTTTTATGTGTTAGACGTTCTTTTTGTGTTCGATTTGTTTGCGGACATCACGGGTGTTCTGAAATGTTCTAAATAAACTGACTAGGGGTGTTCTAAGGAGTCAATATGTGTCTGTTTTGTTCGCAAGCAAAGTGAAACTGTTCTAAGAACACTCGCGGTGTCCAGGGAGTGTTCGTAGGTGGTGTCCTGAGGACGCTGTCCGTATTGTTCTTTGTCAAGTTGAATGTGTCCTAAGAACACTCGCGGTGTCCTGAAATGTTCGCAAATAAACAAGATGGTGGTGTTCTGAAGACGCTTCTAAGAACACTCCCGGTGTCCGGGGAGTGTTCGTAGGGGGTGTCCTGAGGACGCTGTCCGTATTGTTCTTTGTCAAGTTGAATGTGTCCTAAGAACACTCGCGGTGTCCTGAAATGTTCACAAATAAACAAGATGGTGGTGTTCTGAAGATGCTTCTAAGAACACTCCCGGTGTCCTGGAATGTTCGTAGGGGGTGTCCTTAGGACGCTGTCCGTATTGTTAGTTGTTAAGTTGTAAGTGTTGTAAGAACTATCGCGTTGTTCTGAAATGTTCGTAGGGGGTGTCCTGAAAACGGTGTCCGTATTGTTCGCTGACAAGTTCAAAGTGTTCTAAGAACACTCACATTGTTCGCGGACATTAAAGGTTTCCCATAGATCATAGTTGAAATGTTTGACTCTATGGATGTGATATGCTGCGGTGGTTGTTGCCAGGGCATAGAGTCTTGGGTGCATGGCCATTTGGCCATGCACCCAAGATTGTATGCCCTGGCAACAACCACCGCAGCATATCACATTCATATTTGCTTATAACTTTGGGTGAAAAACAAATGTATAAGGAACACAGGTATTAGATACTATGGATGTGATATGCTGCTATGGTTGTCCTTATTATTGTATACTTACTGTTTGGTCTAGTAATGGGAGTCCATGTTTTCTTCTTCATTTCTGTGATAAAAGAAAATAGCATGTTAGTATTAGTATTTTGTAATGACTTATTACATTGTATAAGCAATATACTTTTATTTTTTTCCGACCCTCATATTTAGTAGAGTACAAATCAGAGTACTGTGCAATTTGCTCAGTTTCTGTATTTGTTTCTAAAATCATTGGGTCTGTGGGAGAAAAAAAAATCCATGTTGGATTAAAAACAAAACCTTTTTCTGTTATGCTAGAGTTTATTTGTTTGTTTGTTTTCAGTGTTCACTTGTTGTTTCTGGCTAATGCTTTGTACTTTGCTTTGTTGTATTTTTTTTGGAGCAGTTACAGATTCTTCATTTGTTTTGACATTATTAAATTTTAGAGCAGTTAGATACCAATTGGCATATTCTAACTGTCTATTTTTTTAATATATTTTAGTGGTTTTGATTTACCTATTTGGATATTGTTAAATTTTGGGACAGTTAGATACCAATTGGCGTATTCTAACTGTGTATTTTCTGGCCTAATTTAGTGGTATTCATTTATCTGATTAGTTGTTGTAGAATCTTTGAGCTGTTAGATAGCTTTTGGAGTATTCTAACAATTTATATTATTTTAACACACATTTATAATTTTGGGACAGTTAGATACCAATTGGCGTATTCTAACTGTGTATTTTTTGGTCTAATTTAGTGGTATTCATTTATCTGATTAGTTGTTGTAGAATCTTTGAGCAGTTAGATAGCTTTTGGAGTATTCTAACAGTTTATATTTTTGTAACACAAATTTACTTAAAGGTTTAAATACAGTTTATTTATCAAATTTTGGTTTTAAGAACATCAAATAAGCGTTTGTAAGATTTGCTGGTAATCTCTGCTTTAGAGTAATGGTACTATCATTACATTCAAACCATCCACATTTCTTTTTTATGTATGCAGTGTAGTGCCCTGAATTGGTTGTGGCTCCTGCGTGGTAGATTATACCTATTGTTGTGAAGGTTTTCTTACCAAGTGATATTTGACCATGTGTGAATCCAGTCAGCTTGCAGTTGTTTTTGGTACCATCTGCATTGTAACGTAGAAGCATTAGTATTACGTATTTACTATGTGTTTGTATTACTAACGTGGAGCGATTATCTGAATTGCAGGTAGAGCATAATCTACCATGGTTTGCATTTTGTACAAGTTGCTGAAATGGAATGGATTCACAACTTGGTATTGATATATATATGAAGCGTTCATTGGGGATTTCTTCTTGTGCCACATTGTTGCAGAGAGTGCATGTATGTTTCCACATGTATGAAATCTGAAAGATTTCATTTATAGGTATGTTTTTGTTTTCCAGTACTTGTAGTAAGTACATAAGAAATTCTTGTGGATCTTCCTGTGAGTTTATAGTGAATTTCACCATTCCAGCACAGTAGTCCAATTGTCGTCTTATTCCAAAAACACTATATGTGCTGTCAGGATTGTTTGCTGCATTTCTGTGAAGTACTAACATTTGCAAACACAATGGGTCTGTACTGTGTGAGTAAATGTTGTCAACAATTGGTGGTAATTGAAATAGAATATTCATTGCTACATTTGCATAGCAACTTACACCAACTATATTTGAGAATTTAAATGGTCCAGGTAGTTCTGTATCTAACAGCTTTTTTTGGAGTTTGTCTTCCTTCTTTAAAGAAGTACCTGGTTTACTTTATCTAATTGATTCTTTTTTGTTTGTGGTACTTGATGAAGTATTAGTTTCTTTTACTCTCTTTGGAGGATTTGCAGTGACGTCCTGTTGCATTTCTGTTTGATTTAGTTTTCTTTTACAACGTTTTAGTTTTTGTGGAACAGAATATGTGTTTAGATGGGGAGTGTATAGTGAGCGAAGTCTATTATATTCTAAAATGCAAGGAATATCAGCGTTTACTTTACTTGCATCAAAGTTGATTAGAAATAGACCGTCAAGTGTTCGTAAGCGTGATAGTGCTACGTAGCTCATGCCTTCTTTAAAGACTGTGTTACCAATATCTATCATTGCTTTGTCTAGGGTAAGACCTTGTGATTTATGAATTGTGACTGCGTATGCAAGAGTTAGAGAAAATTGTTCTCTGCGTACATACATATCTTTGAAGAGAAGGAATCTAGCTGTTGAGCGTCCTATCCGTTTTATTTCTGAAAGTTTGTCAAAGAGTATATTGACAAACTGAATTTTGTTGTCACGTGGGTATGTTTGAAAGCCAACAACTGTACCCAGTGCTCCATTAACTAGTCCTTGGTCCACGTCAAGGTTACGTTTAAGCATTACTCTGAAATTTAAGGATAATTTTAACATCTTTTCTAAGCCTGCTGTGTTTGAGATTGATTCTTCTAAATTATTTAGTCTTGTTGTGGCTTGGTCACACATGGGTAGTGTCATACCATGTACATCTAGTTTGTCTGTGGCGCTAATTACCATTATTGGTTGCATTTCTTTACTTAGCATGATTTCATTGAATTTGAAACAGCTTGCAAGAGTTGGCATTAAGGCCATACAATTGACATTTTAGTGGGCTAATTGTTCCATAACATCTGTAGCACATGCATTATCGCCATAAAGTGCATTAATGTGCCGGTTTTTCAATGTTGCTTCTGCTTCTTTAGAAAGTATACCAACTCTCAAACTTTTTAAAATGTTGGCATAAGTTAGATCTGCAGATTGGCGCATGTTTTCTGTTAATTCTCTGTATTGGAAATGTTGCCAAAGGTTGACATTTCCAATGCTGCCAACAGTTTTACGGCAGAGTTTGTGCCCTAATGTTTTAAAAATAGGTTCACCTTTTACTGATGTTAATTGAAGCAGATCTCCAAAAACAATAATGTGTTTTCCTGCAAAGAGCTCTTCATAGTCTGTTTTGAGTACTTTTTGTAATCTGAGGTGAATCAAAGCTAACATCAGGTTGGAGACCATGCTCACTTCATCTATTAGTAGCATTTTCATTTGTTTCAATACTCTGCGTAATTCCATTGCAGCTTCTGCAGAAAGTTTGTAATAGTCTAATTTGTTCTGGTGTTCTACTGGTAATAGTAGTAATCGGTGTAATGTAACACCACCTATGTTGTAGGCAGCTAAACCTGTGGGGGCAGTGACAACAGCTGACAGTTTGTTGTGTGTCAATTGTTGAAGGAACTTACTAATGATTTTGATTAGGAATGTTTTGCCAGAACCAGCTTCACCACTGACGTACAGTAGTATAGGTTTATAATTATGGCAGGAACATTCTTTATTTTCATGTTTTACACCATGTGCAATTTGTTTTGTTTCTTCTTGAAAAATGCTACTTTGGTCATTGTTTAGTTTTGATTGTAGTATAGTTAAGTTTTCCTTATCTTCAGACTGACACATGGTGTTTTCTACTTCTATCATAGCTAATTCTGCCTCATTTGTTATTAGTGGTTCTCCCAGTGGTTCTTGGCTTCCTGTTGCAGAAGGTTGACTACTGTCAGGAGTATCCTTATCTAATTGGGCTTGGAGTTCTTCTTCATGTTGCTGTTCATTGTGCAACATTGTTTTGTATTGTGTAAAGTTTACATCAGTTATAGTGATTTCATTTGCTTTAAAAGCATCCTCATATGAGTCATAGTTATCTAGTAATTGTTCTTCTTTTCTCCATGGTTTGAAGAGTTGTAGCAGGGACATGTAATATACTTCTTTATGTTGAGGAGTCTTCAATGACAATTTGATATGATTAATTCAATTTGGTTTAGTGAGTTTAACTAAGCTGCCTTCACAGTCTGTCACTCTATATTTACCTTTTTTTTCATCGGGTTTCACATTATTTTGGTATGTGTAGTTTTGGGCAATTTGGTATAGACACATGTTTTCCAAAGTATTACTTCTGTTTGGGTAGTATGTGTCCAATAAATTGTTTTTTAAAATGTCTTGGCTGTTGGGATCATGTTTGGCTATTGTTTCTATATCTTCATATGATTTTAGAACTCTTTTTCTAGATTTAGCTGGACCAAGACTTAGCCATACTATATTTTCAGATTTACCATACAATGAAGTACCAGTTAAACGATCAGCTGCTTCATAAAATCCACATTCTCTATGGGTGAGCATTTTTATGCCCAAGCTGTATAATTTCTGAGATACTGTTTTATCTGATGACAGGTCATTCCAGAGGTCTTGGAGCTCTGTCTTTTCTGCTTTAGTTAAGTATGCTGTGACATATCGTGCAACTGCAGTAGAATTGTCTGCAATGTACTGCACATCTATGTTTGCATTCCATAAGTGGGCAATGATTGCATTATAATCATTGATATATTTTTCTTCTTCTTTTCTTTTTATGTAATATGTATTTTTAGGTGACTTTCCTTTAACAGTATGTCTAACTGAAGACATGAGGTTGTTTACTTGACCTGTATTTGTAACTGGTCTAGGGAAACCAAATCGGCATTTGGTGTAGTATTTGCCTTTGTTTTTGTATTTGCGAAGGCAATATTTTCCACATTTGTGTCTTTGAAATTGTAAAATTTGTGCACAAAGATCACTATTTGTGGCTTCTGATGGAATTTCACAAGTGACATATTTTTCAATAAACTGTAAAACAGTGGCATCACTGTCTTGACCAAATTTAGGAGCATCTTTAATCCATAAAAGCATGTGGATATGTGGTGCTCCTCTGGCTTGGTATTCTTTTCTCCAAAAGAAGTGTTGCACTTCTCCAAGGGGAGGAACAGTTTTATTACAAATAAAATGTAGCATAGCAATGAAGCGATGGTGAAAATATCTTGAAACATTAACAGGATCCAAAGAACAAAGTTCTCCAGGTGTTAGAATATCTATGTTTGTTTTGTTTTTATTTGATATGCGTAGGAAATCATGTAAATCTTCCCATGCATATTCTGCACAACTTAATGTAACCCAAGTGGGTGGGCCAAGGTTTCTGATCATACAACATACATCTCCATGACGTTGAAACCAGTACTCTTTAGTACCACGCATATTTGCTAATAGATTTGTACTATTTGATTGTAAAACCTCATCCTTTTGTTGCACTTCTCTAATAATTGCGAAGCTGTCATATTTTGAAAGTGTGATCCTGATTTTAATATGTGTGCAACTCCGTAACATAAAGTTGCTAGATCACTTTCAAAGAGTAGGTGGAATATGTATTCCACATTTTGTCTAAATCTGGGATCTTCAGAATACATCCGTTATGAGCGGTATTCGGAAGCTGATATTTGAATAGGTCTATCATCATACCTTCCTCCTTTGCCAGTTGGAAAGAGTAGAGGAAAAGCACGTGCTTCTATACTTTTTTCCCATATACTGATTGGCGATCCTTTTGTTTGACGCATTTGGTAAGTTTCCAGTACATCTTGTACGGTGTCATTACAGTGCAAAGGATGAATTGTATACTGGTCTAAAGTATTTGATATTGTAGCAGGATCTAGTAGCTCAAATTGACCAGCTTCTTGTGTTTCTTGAATTATTTCAGTTATATCTTTCAAGTTTTCTTCAATATTAATTTCTTTGTAATATTCATTATTCTCTTTAAGATATTGGAAGGCTTGTCTAACTTTATATAAATCTACCAGCTGTTGCCATATTTTTTTGTCTTTTGTAGGTACTCCATTTACTAATATAATTAAAGATTGCTGCATTGGACGTTGCACTCCTAGAGTATGCACATTTTCTTTTAGATTTAATGGTAAATAAACTGCTTTTCTACGAATGCCTTTTACCAATTCAGAGGGAGGTAATTTTGCTGTTTTTAGTTGAAGGCGTATTATTGCTTGAAATGGGTGTACTGTTTGAATTGTTATGCTCTCATATAAATTAAGTTGTTGTAGAGGTTTTGGTACTGGGTATAATTCCACATTATTTGTGATAGAACGTGAAGGAGTTTGGTTGTTGTCAAGTTTTGTAATGCAATAACTGCAAAGTATTAAGGGCTCAGTTATTTCATATTTGTTTTCTGCTAGAAGGTAGAGAGCTAATTCAAACCATTTAGAATCTTCATTGTCTTCTATTTCGTATGATAGGTCCACAGTTTTTGTGTTACTTTTATAAAAAATTCTACGGCAACATACACATACATGGTTTGGTACTTCAGCTGATGTACTTTTAAATTTTAGTATTTCTTTTTTGTATGTGTTTAGCAAAAGTTTGCCATGTGTAGAATTGTTGCTTAATTGGTTTAAAGCTATTTCATTCTGTAAATGGCTTTCACTTCCAAAATATTTTTTCTGGATATAGTGAATTTCTTTAAGTAGGTCTTTTGCTGTACCATGTAGAAGGATGTTATTTAACTTTGCTAGTGCTAAAGCAGGACTTTTAGCATAGTACAGTTTATAGACTAGATTTCTTATAGTTGAATGACGTGTTGATATCCTTTTGATATCATGGAAAGTGGTTTTATAAGTAGGTCCTGTAATGCAGGCCAATGAATGTCCTTGTAGTCCTATGTACTTGCGCACTGGACAGGTATCTATATTTTGCAGTAATTTAATTTTGATTTTGTCTTTGCTTTTTACATATTTATTGAGGAATTGGTGTAAAGATTTGAAACATTGTTTGGGAATGTTACACATTGACGTGCATGGCCATTTGTACACTAGACGTTCTGATTCAGTTGAATGGAGGGGTAATTCTAAGTTTTCAGGGCATATTTTTGTAAGGAGTACTTCTTGTTCCATTATGGTATTATTCACTTTTTCATAACCTCAACCACTGCTATTTATGGCAATTGTATTTGTTTGCTTTTGTTTGTACGTTTCTTCTTTAAAATATGGTTCTGTGCTCGTAGTGTGATTCCATTCACCTCCGCAGATACTTAAGAAGTTCTTTCTGTTGACATTTCGCTTATTGAGAAGTCTTTTTTGTAATTTAGTTATTAGTTTTGTTAGTGGTTTCATTTTGTTTAACAGTAAAATAAATACATTTCTTTTGAGAAGAATTGCACTGTCCATCAATGCTTCTAAGATTAATTTCCTACGATAGGTTTTAAGCTTTGAACCTGATTTCTCTCCTGTTTTTATAAGATTTTGAAGGACTTTGTGACGGTATATTTTGGCTAAAATACTTTTCTTGCTATGCTTACTTTGCACTATATTAAAATTTGAAGAAATAGTTTTATCTGTACTGATAGCTGATTTTCTGTTAATTGTTTTTTGGTTTGTTTTACATTTTGATAGAGGAAGCGAAGTTGCTGTACTTGAAACTTCTTGTGTTTCACTAAATGATTGTATTAGCTGTTTTGTTTCAACTTTTTTTTACAAATTCTGCTAGAGATGGATGCTTATGTTGGACACCTTTATTTTCATTTGCTCTAATTTTGCGTTGCTTTCTACGGAGTTGTCTTTTGGTAGGCATTCTTTAGGGTCTGTTGAAAAAAATAAAGAAGATATGGGTTGGGGTGTTCTGGAATGTATGTGTGCTGTGTGCATGAGTGTTTGAGTAAGATGATAAAGATGTATGTAATGGTGTGTGATTGTGCATTGGGAACTAAAACTAGTAGGGATAGGTATTCGTGAATTTATGTGTCACTAAACTGGGGTTCAGATGACAAAAAAAAGTAAGCTAGTGGTGTGAGAAAGTACAAATAGTAAATGTAATGTATACAATTAAAACAGTTGTTTGTTCTATAATATGAAAATTGTAGTGGTTCAGTTGGCTAATTTGTGTGTCCAAAAATAGAAATTTGTGGGCCATTCTGGTTGTAAATCGCTGTTTACGACATGGAACATTTTGGACAAAATGGTACAAAATGTCTATTTTAAGAAACCAAAATAGCTGGTATTAATGTTATAGTATATTTGATTAATAATATAAATAATATGGTGATATTTTACTTACTTTTTTTTTTAAATTAACAGGTAACTTCTTAGTTTTTCTTTCTTCTTCGAATTCGGCTGCTTCTTTTCAGGAAACTGGTCTTCACTGCAACTGTAAAAGCTTCAAATTAGTAACTTTGTTTGTATATAGCACTGTTTTTAATTTAGATATTGATTTTTTTAATTGAAATCATCAGTGCCTTCTGTAAAACCATTAAACTAATTTATTTACATAAGATACATTGCATCAGTTCAGTACATATGATATGTTCTTAATGAACAAATTGTATTGAATGACTAACTTAGCAAAAATAAAATATCTTTACTATGTCTTGTGAAATTTATAATATATTAGTGAATACCACTATTTCTGTAAGTAAACTGTTCTAGGTAATAGCGCCTCAATGTCATGTCTAATTTAAAGTAATTAAGTAAATAAATAAATAAAAACAAAAATATGAAATTGTATAAGTATTTTTATAAAGGTTTAAACATAGATTGTGTTTGCATGCAATTTTGTTTGAATATATGAAGTCTATATATTTCATTTAAAAAATGTTAGTTTAACATGATTTGAGTGTGTGTGTATAAAGAAAGTAAAAAGTATAAAGGTGTATAAGTGGTAGTTGATTTTAGGAAATTGAAAAAAGTACATTACATTCATTTTACAGATTTTACAAGGTAAAAGTCTGTTTGAAAATGTGTTCATCTACCATAGCTCTCAACTCACACGCTTTTGGCGGGTGTCACACGCCTTGTAAAGGGCAGACTCACCCGCCAAGCCTTCTGCACGCCCATTCATTCCAATGGGTGTCTCACCCGCTAAAAACAAAATCGGGTGATTTCACCCGCCTGTAAAACAAAAATGGTTGAGAGCTATGTCATCTACTATACAGAAAATATGCATACCTGAAGTTTGTGTTCATGCATATGGATATGCATGGAGCTTCAAGTAGAAATCGTGAAGACTTGTACAGTATTTGTGGTAGATGCTGCTTGCCAATAATATGACACTTGTACTCAGAGAGATTCAGAGTACATTTGCAGTGCTGATCTATGATGATGCAGTTAGATGTAGAGGTCTTGAATGTGATTGGTGCATGGTCATATGATTTTTGAGGTACATCCAATGAGGGAATGGCAGAGAGAGTGTAGTGGAAATGGTAGAAGGGCTGTTCATGTTACGATATGTCCGCGGACATGGCGGTAGTTCCCGGACATCGGGAGTTACATCCGGGGATTTTTGGGTTCAGAAGTCATGCAAATGAGAATAAGCACTGAAAGGTATTGGTCAGGAAAGTTTGGTGGGTGTGTTGTGCCAGGAGAGATTTTCTGAGATACTCTTTTTGCTGAGAGAACAAAAGATAGCTATGGCTGTGTGTTTCAGAAAACAGATTGTTTGGATTTTAGGAGATTCGTGGATACATTGGTTGAAGGTGCATGCAGAAAGCTGTGGAGTAGCTGTAGATCTTGGATTCCCACATGTGGAAGTACACTGGCATGGAGTACGTGGAATGAAGTGGTTGGATTTGCTACCTCTCCGTGCTACTTTGGAGACAGAGCAACATCCAGACATAATTGTAATTCATTATGGAGGGAACAGTTTAGGGCATGTGACTGGTATTTTTTTGCAATTTGCTATGAAAGAAGGACTGAGGAAGGTTATGGACATGTTTCCTAATTCTCAAGTGTTATTTTCACGAATTGCGCAGAGACAAATGTGGCTTCGTTCTTCTTCATTTGGTCCACAAATGGAAAAAGCAAGGCGCAATGTTAATAAGGCTGTTTGTGGCTTTCTAAGAGATTTTGGCATGTCTTCTGTTCACAATGAAAATATTATGTTTTGTAGTACATACATTTTTCGCAGAGATGTAGTCTATGCTGGCAATCAGATTTTTCTGAGAAATGTACAAAATGCATTGCGACCTTTTTTGGAATTACAACAACGATTTTGAAGTAGATGTTAAGTATTTACAATTTTTGACTTACAAACACCACCCAAAGGCTCTTTTCAGAGCCACCACTTCTTTCCAGAGAAAATTACAATGTTTGTGATGGAGTAGTAACCCAATTTTTTTAATGTTCGCGGACTGTCCGCAGACTTCTAAAAAATACAAAGAGCCCTGCTTCATTTATTTTCACTTCTATTTTTTAACTGGGAAAGCCGGCTCTGAAAAGAGCCTTATTTTATTTTATTTTTGTAATTTTGTATTTTTTTTGCTTTTTCAGACACGACACACTAGGAGAGGAGGGTAAAGGAGGGTAAAGGGGGGGACACCAACCACAGGGATAAGAAAGGGCGAGCTGAGAGAGGAAGATGTAGAGTGGGTTTTATTTGGGTAGTGTGCAGGTCTTCTCGTGCTCTGAGACGATAGTCTCAAAAGCACTCCGAAGTCGCTCCCCCCTGCAGAGTACTGTGTCACAGTACATACATACAACTGTGACCCTCGAAAGGTAAGGGTCATCAGCATTCTGTATGGCCTGTGAGGCAGCTTGAGAAAGACGCTGTCCCACAGAGGTGGTCCTTGTGGTGACAGGATCAGAAACAGAGGATGAAGTAGAGGAAATCAACCTGCTACGTTCTTCGCAAGGTACAACCCTGCGAATAGCCCCAGAGTGAAATGACCTCAGGTGTCGCTTCATAGTAGTGGTCCCAAAGCTGTAGTTACCGTGCTTCCCGCAACTGAGTATCATTTTGCACTCATTGCAGGCAACATGGTTCGCACGAGCCTTAGGACCATTCCCATGAATGGTAAATAACCGCCACACCCAAGACTCACGCCTAGTGCGGGTAGTAGGGATTTCCTCTACCTCATTCTCATCATCCTCTTCTTCCTCCTCCGCATCCTCAGTCCTGTTCCCCTCTTCAGGCCCTTGGGGAGGTGGTGGTGGTGGAGGGGGTGGTGGTGGTGCTGAAGCAGGTGCAGCACCAAGTGGCAGTTCAGCAGCCAAGGATGCCATGTCGATGATGGTGTAGTCTGCAGGTGGCAGCAAAAATCACTGTGTTCTGAAGAATAGCCAGAAACACAATGGGAATAAGCTCTTGGGCGTGGTCTTTTATAGGGGTGCTTGTGCGCGGTCCGTGGACATGCGCACTGTGCGCAGACAGATCGAACACAAAAAAGGATCGGAAAGTTTCAAAAGGTATATAGAAACTCAAGATTGCTATGTGGGACTTGTGGCATGGTGAGATTTTATTGAAAAATATTATGGATTAACTGAAAATGTACTTTTAAATTGTTCGAACAGTGTCTGCATTTCAGGACACACGATGAGCGTGGGTGCGGTCATATGATCTGTTTGCGAACTAGTCTGCGAAGGAAGCGCCTGTCCGCAGGACACCAAGTGCACGGAGATTGGTTAGCGCATGCGCATTGATGTCCTACGGACACTGTTCGGGTTCTGAAGTAATTAAAAGTGCGTCACACGTGAAACGAATATTTCAGGACACTTGGTAGCGAACAGTAAGGACAGATATAGTGTTCTTCAGGACACGTGTAATTTAGTTTATGTACGAACATTTCAGGACACCAATTGTGTTCTTAGAACACTTTCAATTGGGTAGCGAACACTACGAACAGTTGTACTGTTGTTCAGGACACATCATTTTCGTTTATTTACGAACATTTCAGGACACCAATTGTGTTCTTAGGACAGTTTTAAGTTGATAGCGAACATTACGGACAGATATAGTGTTCTTTAGAACACTTTAATTTTTGTTTCTTTACGAACATTTCAGGACACTACGAGTGTTCTTAGAACATTTTGAACTTGCATGAGAACATTACGGACAGATGTAGTGTCCTCAGGACAGTTACATTTTCGTTTCTTTACGAACATTTCCGAACAACCGCGGTGTCCGTGGACACCTAAATTGGTTTTATTACAAGGAACTGAAAGTAATTTCAACACAATATAAGAAAAGTAACTTTATTTCATATATATATACAATTATGACTGGGAAGGTGGGGCAGAAACGGAAACAAAAACAGGAGAATTAGGGATTTCTAGATAACTGGGATCAGGTGAAGAAGGGAAGGAAATGTCATCGAAACGCTTTGGTCCATAGACAGGGTTTGGGGTTAGCTGCGTGGGATAGGGTGAGGGGGGACAAGTGCAGGTTGGACAATGGTGTGCTGTTGGGAGTTTCACATAATTTTCCACAAAGTTTTTCAAATCCATAAAATTTTGCATAAGGTCATCCATTTTTTGATGAATCTGCTGTAGAGTGATATCCTCTGATTGTTGTTGTGAGATGCTTGGAATTTTTGTATGGTCTGTAATAAAAAAAAATGTATATGTTAAATGTATACAAAATAATATTTATTAATTGGTTTATATAGTAAAGTGTGTACCATTAGGTGGACTATTTTCTAACATTTCCTCTCGTGGGAAATGCTCCTTTAGCCAGTCGAGAGTACTACACATTTCTGTGAGAAAACAAAAAAGTAATATGTTTTTTTTTTCTAATATAGAAAGTTTATATATATATGAGTAAAAAGAAGTGCACTTACTATGTCTGGTGAGATATGTAATCAGTAGTGTATACGTCTGATCTTGCTGTTGTTTGTGGAGCGTCTGTGAGGTAATTATGGTGGAAGCCACTTTATCTTCTTTTGCTATATTCCTTTTTAAAACATATTGTATTTACATGAATGGTTAGTGTGTTACATATATGGGTAAACATTTTTAAGTATTACTACATATACTTTGTATGTGTGCTGCTTTGTGAATTTGTTAAATGTTCCTATGTTATGATATAACTATTACACATACCTCCCCAGAGTTTTTAGGTGGTGGTACTGTTCTCCGAACATGTCCGCGAACATTAAATAAGTTCGCGGACATCAAGTTCATAAGAAGAGATCTAGTCAGTTCCATATGACATGTATATAAAGTCAAAGTCATTATTGTTAAGTTGTGCTACTAAAAAAATATAAAATTCAGTGAAAAAACTTTGTTAAAGGGACGTTATGGTTAAGTTGCGCTACTAAAAACCTATGAAATTCAGTGAACAAACTTTGCTAAAGGGACGTTATGGTTCCAAGTAAAACCGAAAAACCCTTGAAATTCGGCAGTTATGGTAAGCTAAGCAACCATAACTCGCGCCGCCACCGTGCACTGCTAAGACTAACACCCAGGACATCAAAGATGACATCACAAATGTCATTGATGACATCACTGATGACATCACATGTGTATGTACTTCTCATGAAATATGTGTAGAAGGGATTCTTATTATGTTGCGAAAAAAGTGTCAAGAATCATTGCAAGAAATATACCCTAATAAGTGCGTTGAACAATGCATTGATATAAATAGCATCCTATTATGGGGTTCTATCTAGTATACTAAGCTACTCATACAGAAACATAACATTGTGTGTAGTGTAATAGATGAAGGTATGATATTCGTAATGTTAATATGTTGAATAATGAAATGATAATTGTTTTCGTAACATATTTTTGTGTACTGTGAAATATGTAATAAGTAGCTAATAAAACCCATGTATTACATAATTGCATTACTATAGACAAAACACAAAGACACAAGAACACATACCAATATGGGTATATACAGGGAAAGTGAAGTTAGCAAAAAAGCACAAGTAGTAGCAGAAACAATTCATAACTTAACTGATTAGTTTCATGCAAATAAATGATTGCTCTGTTTCAAAGCTGCTATTTACCCTATGTATATGTATCACTTGATGTGATTGGACCCTAAGGAAAGTAGTGTGAGTACAATGTATACAAATATGACCATATACAGGGAAAGTACAGCCATAAAAAAAACAACAGAACTATCAGAAAGTGCTCATTAGTCTAGTGATTATCTTTAGGCACAAAAAGGATTGAAGTAATTCAGGGAGCACAGTCATGCCGCCAGCTATTGCACATGTCCCTGTTAGCATGAAAAAATGTTATCTAGGTGCAATCTGTACTGTCATGAGGTGTGGTAGTCTGGTTGGCATTCAATGGATGATGCAGGGTGTAATCATGCATGCTGAGGCAGATATGCTGTGTTAGTGCAACAATCTTTTGACTCCAATTCATGCTGTTCATTATTTACTATGCATGGTCACACTGCCCACATAGCCACACTAGCCGTCCTGTTCATTCATGCATTGCTTGCCATCACCATGGTGGCCTGGTTGTGCCTCTTACTTGTTCTCATTCATATGCATTATTTGTGATCTGTGGCCCAGTGAAGTGTCATGTACCGTGTGACTGGTTCTGGTCAGGAGTGTTTGGCTCTGCATGCATTCTCCAATCACCGGCTATTCCGACCCAGGTGCAGTAACATGGCATCATGTGTTGATCCAGGAAATCGGCTGCAGCAATGGGTGATGATCTTCCTGGAGTCACATACCATTTGCACATTGATGGAGTGGTGTTGTTTGCGATTGCGGTACACGGCCTCTATTGCATGGGGGACTATCAATTCCACATGTATGCAGTCGATGGCACTGACACTATTGGGCATGCCTGCCAGTGCCTGGGAGCCTACTTTGGTTTCGGCTATCTCCTGGGCAGTCCGTGGTAGTGATATGTGGGTTCTTGTGTGCTTCTGGAGGGCATCCAGCACTTGGTTCAACATGCGTGAAAATAGTGGTTGTGAAATGCCATGCAGCTGGCCCACTGCGTGTTGGTAGGTGCCTGTGGCCAGGAAGTGTGGCACAGACACCACCTTTAGTAGTGGGGGAATAGCAGTGCATATTTGTGTGTGGCTGGCAATGTCGTTCTGTATCATGTGCACTATGGTGGTGATGGTGTCACGGTCCAACCGGTACAGGGTGTGGATCTGCTCAGGGGTAGGGTTGAATGGGCTGGGTCTGGTGCAATGTATTGCTGGCTGCCTACGATGCTCTGGTGGCTGCGCTGGTGGTGATGGATGGGCCTGTCTCAACCTCCTTCTCCTCCTGTGTCTCCTCTGTGCTGCCTGTTCTTGCTGTTGTTGTTGTTGTTGCAGTTGTTGCTGTAGTTGTATCAGTATAGGCAGGTCCTCCTGCGCCATGTTTGCAAACGCTAGTGGTGGCATTTTGGTGTAGGAAGGGGTGTGGTGTTTAGTTGTGCTCCTTTTGCACTGGGCAACTCTACATTGCCTACACCGGGGGAGAGGGGGGTTGTGGTGTGTGGGTGTGCTCAGTTCATACTGGCACAGCCTCCTTTGACTCCACCTGTGGGGATTGTATGCACCTGTGGCAGCAGCCTTGTATCTTGCTTGCTGTTTGCAGGTGGTCTGGGATGCCTGTATGGCCGGCATCATGCAGGCCGTGATTACCGGCTACGCGATGACGGTATTTGCATGTATGCATGGGTTAGAATTACCCCCTATTACCGGCATGCCGGTATTTGCTCCCTGAAGGTGCGCGTGTACACGCCTATGCCGCTATTAGCGGCACCGTTGTTTGGTATGCCGCTAATACCGGGTTTGCGTGTCGGAATGCTACGGAACAGTAAATGATGCTGGTATTTACATACCGGCATCATTTTTCCCTTACCGGCATACCTCTTACCTAGACCTCTCCGCACTGTTCACAACCAAGATGAAACTGTTCTTAGAACACACCAGGTGTCCGGGATGTCCGCAAATGAACAAAATGGGGGTGTCCCAAGGACACTATACCTGCTCGTACTGTTCGCAACCAAGATGGAACTGTCCGTAGAACAGGCGCGGTGTCCGGGATGTCCGTAGTCAAACAAAATGGAGGTGTTCTAAGGACACCATACCTGGCCGTACAGTCTGCACAACATATACGCACATGCGCACCACATCTGTAAATCCTGCGAATATCGCGCCTGTCCGTAACTGTCTGTCTCACTTTTGTTGCACTTTTAATTAGTTTCAGGACGGGACACTGGACAAAAGCTCGCAGCAACCAATCAGTATAGATGGAGAGGGGTTCCAGAATACAGTTCAAAGCAGACACAATTGGTCTGCCTGGAGGTTTAAGTCTATTCTTATGCATCAGAACCCTACACCTAGGATCAGAGACGATATTAAAAGCCTTACGGATCATGCCTTGAAAGAGGGTTGGATTTCCGTAGATGAACAGAGCTTTTTGATAAACAAGCATCCATTGAATCCAGCATTTTACCTGTTACCTAAAATGCATAAGAATAGACTTAAACCTCCAGGCAGACAGATTGTGTCTGCTTTGAACTCTATTCTGGAACCCCTCTCCATCTGTACTGATTGGTTCCTGCGACCTTTTGTCCAGACCATGAAATCATTCATTAAAGACACGATGAGTATGATCAATCACGTCACAGATCTGGTGATTGACCATGCTGATTTGCTTGCAGTAGCAACTAACTAACTAACTAAGCAGTACCAACTAATTTCATCTTAGAATGTATACGTTTGGCGTTAACGGAGAACTTTTTTCTCTATGCTGGTTCTTTCTACCAACAGACACATGGCCCCGGTATGGGGGCGACTTTCGCCCCTGATTTAGCCATTTTATTCATGGATATTTTTGAGGCAGCCTCCATTTTTCATTAAAACAATCCATTCAAAAACAATGTGACCAAGTGGGTCTGATACATTAACGATGTTTTCATGATATGGAAGGGCGATACAATAACTCTGAACCTTTTTCTTAAATGGCTGAATGAGCAAAACACCTGCATTCAATTCACTTTGGCCCAGGACCTATGGCAAATTCTTTTTTTTAGACATTCGGATTAAAAAGGCACCGTCCGGACTTTTGTCGACTACCCTTTTTCGAAAACCAACCGATAAAAACACTTTGTTGAAATACAATAGCTTCCACCCGCTTAGTCTTCGCGACAATCCTCCAGTGGGCCAATTCTTAAGGATTAGGAGGAATTGCTCATCAATGAGTGATTTTATAAAAGAAGGCAAAGATCTGAAATTTCGCCTAAAATCCTGTGGATATCCGAACAGGATAGTTCACTGAGCGTTCAAGCGGACCAAATATACCAATCGGGAAAGGTGCCTTTTTCCAGAAAAGACTGTAAAAGATGATAAAATCACTTGTGTCACAACCTATAGTTCAATAAGCAATGATTTAAGAAGAATAGTGAAAAAGCACTGTCATTTTTTGAAAACCGCAAAGTTTAACCCCACTGTTCCGAGATTTGCCTTTAAAAGGCAAAAGAATTATAGGGACCTTTTAGTCCACTCCTATCCTTTAAAACAGGATAAAACCACACAATCTACACTTTGGAATCTGCCGCAAGTTAAAGATCATCACAAATGCGGACAGTGTTCCGCATGAGAATTGACAAAGAATCTCTCTGCCATTGACCTTAATGGGAAAATGTGGAAGTTACGCACCTTTACCACCTGTGCCACAGATTGGGTGATCTATGGGATCAAATGCCCATGCTCGTTACTGTATATTGGCAAAACAACCAGACCAGTGAGACAACGTATCTGTGAGCACAGAGCTTGTCTCAAAAACAAAGTGGCCTATAAACCCTTAG
This sequence comes from Ambystoma mexicanum, assembly GCF_040938575.1. Classification (NCBI taxonomy): domain Eukaryota; kingdom Metazoa; phylum Chordata; class Amphibia; order Caudata; family Ambystomatidae; genus Ambystoma; species Ambystoma mexicanum. The sequence continues at coordinate 1,402,624,383 of NC_090922.1, forward strand.
TTGCCCATTTCGAATTAAAAAAACACAAATACACTGACTTGTTCTGGTTAGTTATTGAAAAAATCACTAAAACCCCTAGAGGTGGCAAGAGAGAGGCTAAATTAGCCTTATGTGAACAACGATGGATCTACTCTTTAAAAACAGCAGAACAAGGTTTGAATCTATCGGTTGAGTGGAATACCCTTCTTTGATAACCTGGTTTTTCATTTCATAAAGGGTTCCCCTTGTCACACGCATGTACTGTTCAGGAAAAAGTACTAATGTACTTCTCTTACACCAATGCACTTTTTTGTGTACATTGGCATTGGTTGAGACACTTCGACTACCCAGAACCGGTAATCCTATGTGGCTCACCTGGCTCCAAACCTATATTTTACATCCACCTCCTTTGGTGTGTTGTGTCCTGTAAATTATGTTTAGGATCCATCAGAATCTATCTGAGAGTTTATACGATGCAATCTTGATAGACTCCCCCCCTTTTGAGAAGCAGCGTGGGTGGTGCTATTTCCTGAGTTTTCTGCTATAGTGATATATACGGTAATTCATTGCAAACGTCCCTTTCGGTCCGTGAGTGTTTTCACTGGGCTCACGTGACTCGCAATAATCACGTGACTCATCCAGCCAGTCATAAATCAAGCCAGACGGAGCTTGATCTAGTCAGCGTATGATCACGGCTCATCGTGAGAAATTGCTACACATCCATCGGTAAGTGTCTTTGTGCTCCGTGGTCTCACCTCCGAATCGTTTTCTTTTTAAACCGCATTAGTAATAAGGGATAATTTCATGCAGAGTTTGCCCATCATTGATCAAAGCATTAACAGTCGTTTTTCTCTGTATGTCACAGCGTTTCTTCACTCGTTAGAGACTGTGTGAAGAATGGGGTGCTGAATGCCCCCAATGTCAGACGTATGTCGGTTCATTAATATCCGACACCTCCGCAATCACCCGTGTTTCTCCACGACGAAAGCCATTGGAAATTTTAAAAGCACGACATTGGCAGATGCCTATTAGGTAAGCTTTGAGCTCGCAAGTCGACGCTTAGAGTGTGTTTTGCATATTTTGTTTGATGTTCGGGTATTAATCACACAAACTTTTTAATGACAAGAGTGGAACTGGGACTGCCACCTTTTTGACACTAACCCACACTATTACACTATTTCCCTTGTTTTACATAAGGCACTGCAAAGATGTATGCCTTACTTTTTCAGATGCATTAAACAAGTCGGTGAAGATATATTAGAAGTAAACCGTGTTCTAAGTTCTGGGACATAGATTGAATTCTGCTGGAATCATGTGCACATCCAATACGAAATAGTACGTAGTTTCCAACCAGCATTTGTAAGTTGTGTCAAGAGGTCAAGTCATACAAGATAGGTTGTTTCTAGATAACACCATTTGGTTTATCCTGCCATCAATAATAGGAGGGGTGAAAGAGCCTATGTTTGGCATTTTCCATCACCATAGGGTCCCAATTATAACAAAAAAATAATGTTTGTGACCTTTGTCTCCCGTAGTTTTGTTGCAACATTTGTGTGAACCTGGAAACAAAAATAGGGTGTCATGAAAGATAGCCACTCCCTCCGTCCCTTCTTCTCCCTTTCCCCCTTTCCTCCCCCCTCCCTTTTGTGTTTTTTTCCTTTCCTGTTCTTCCCCTCTCTTCCTCCCTCTGCCCTTACTCTTCCCTCCCCCTGTCCTTTCTTTCCTTTCTCTCCTTTTTTCTGTCTTCCCTTGAGGTTATTGAATAGCCTAATTTTTGTTTATAAATTAAAATGCAATAAGTGTGTAATATGTGTTTATCCCGACTAGCGTTTCACACAAAATAAAAGAATGCAGGAGTATCAATTCATCCTCCACGCTCCTTTCCATGATAAGTAATTTGTTTTGAGTTAGGACGTGTATTGTTTTTTGTTAAAAAATGGTATGAGCTGGAGTTATGAACAGCAAGCGTATTTTGGTCCAATGTTTTTAAAAAAATGTTCTTCAAATTGACGTTTGTTTCTGTGTTAAATGTTGAATGTTTTGAGATGTTTAATAGTTTGGAATGTGTCTGTTGTATAATGAATTGTTTTGAGAATGACCATGAACCTATGAAATGTACTAGATTTGGCGTTTTCTAGTATTCTTGTATATTTCGTTGTAGGATTGGTCCTGGTGATCAACCCTTGGGGTATTAAGTCTGTGTTGACTTTCCAAAAAGAAATATTGTCTTGAAGATGTCCTTTTCAAAGAAAAGAAGCTAAGGCACTAGAGATAGTGTCTGAAATTATATACGAACATGTCGACAGTCATCTAAAATACCAATTTTTTCTTGTTTATGGGATTTCATGTGCAAATAAATTGTTTTCAAACACTACTCACACTTTGTGTTGCGTACACCCCTTGTGTATTCTTTCTTTCATTTTCTAATTTGTATTGTCTTTTCTATTTAAAATTGCTTTTATGAATGGTGAATCATTGAATTGTTGAAATGAGTAATATGATACATGTGGCAATTTGTGCCTTTTTATTGAGATGAAATATATGATGATTAAATTGAAGTTTTTCGTAATGATTTGTTTGGTGTTGGGTCCATGGTGTTTACATAATATCAACAGTAATATGATATTTGTTTAAATAGTAAGTGTTGGTCTTTTTGGAAACATTGGAGCAAAGTAAAGAGGGGTAATTAGACTCACTTTATGTTTTTTCTGTGATTTGATATAGTTCCCTTTGAGTTCTAATCCCCCGAGAGAAACAAGTTGGGCACTTACCTGATTTTGGTGAATATGCAATGCATTTTGTACATTTCTAACAAAAACCTGATTGCCAGCTTATGTATGATGGACTCCATCTCTGCGAAAAATGAATGTGCTACGAAACATAATATTTTCATTGTGAAAAGATGACATGCCAACATCTCTTAGAAAGGCACAAACAGCCTTATTGACATTGCGCCTCGCTTTCTCCATTTGTGGACCAAATGAAGAAGAATGCAGCCACATTGTTAAAGGGAAAATTATATTGTGCCTCCTTTCTTATAAGCCCAGTCGCTCTGCAAAGAAAACCGCGTTTCAAATGTGCTGATTTTGGATCGACTTCACCGCCATTTTGGGATCATCTGCCATTTTGATTTCTGTTCAAAAGTAACTCTGTGTTCTAAAATGATGGACTGTGTTTCCAACTAGTAACTGAGCCTTCCCGAACCTTGCACCTTAGTTAATGTTTAGACTGTCCATTGGCCGAATGTTAAGGCTGAGTAAAGAGACCTTGTCCCATGCCTGACTTGTGGTCTAAGGATTGTCTGCACCAAAAAGACTGATCCAGGGACATAAATCGACACAATGTAATGCAAATATCGAACATGGACACTGGCTAAACTGCATTGTGAAGGGACATGTGCTAAGGTTTACTGCTAAATCCGGGAATACACTGTTGCCATTGTGAATAATTTTCATGTAAACTAAATGTAATCCGTGTGCATATTGTCGTACAAGCCATAAGTGAACTCAGCACGAACTCTAGATCATGGATTATTAACTTGCAGAGGGGCTGGACATTATTACAAAATTGTATAAATGTGTGAATGTCCAGATGTCCAGTACCTCTCACTTCTCACACTGAAGGGCTGGTATTCATTGTGATGTACTGAGGGCCAGATAGCTATCAGATTTTGTTCTTTGTAAACTGTACAGTATTAAAGATCTGTGAATCTTTATAAGCCCATGTTTGGTGTATTTCCTTTTGTGGTACTTAGCTTCGATATTTCCTTGCTTTTACAGATGGCGCCCGAATAGGGACCCTCAAGATTGATGTCATCTCATTGAAGGTTGACGCGGCAATTGGACCGGGATCGGACGGTGAAAAAGGGGGCCCCTTTCTTGGATGAGAAGCGATACCTCAACAGTACTGCACGACCTGATCCCTGGACAGTGAGCCCGCGGTCCGAGACGGCATCTTGACGAGGGTCCATATATCGAGGCGGGCAGTTTTGCCAAAATCACCAACCACGTTGGTCCTTTGTGTGCTTAGAAATCCAATCGGACCTCCTTAGTTCTTTGATCAGGTGAGTCGTGACCCGATTCTTAAGTATCCTGATAATTTGTTTTGGGGCATTGCACTCGCACGTACAATTATTGACCAGGTAGCACCAGTAATCTGACATGCCTGAGATATTGTCTGCCTGCTTCAGGGCGTTATTCCGCAATGACAGACAATCTTTGGAATTTGGCCGACCGGCGCCACAGGAGGGGTCGCTGGCGTGTACTATGTACTGTAAGCACGGCATTGGTAGTACAGTGTTTAATGATATTTGGCACAGACAAACTAGACATGCTTCTGAACTTCAGTGGTCAACCAATGGTAGTTTTGAAATTCCTCGTATAGAATATTTAGAGTCTATATTATTAAAGAAAAAGGCTAGAGATTTGCAGCATTTGATGTATTACAGAATTGGAAGAAAGAAGCTATGCAGCAACTTAAAAGTAGGGAAAAACATGCACGCCGTCATATGCCCAACGCCGAAAAAAGCATTGTTGTACGATCAAAATAAACAGTCTGAGTCAGTTAGGAATATGGATAGGGCTTTTTCACTTGGTATTCAGAAAATGTATCCGTCTAAAGACGTTCATGTATCTGATGAACTAATTGATAAAACTATAATTGAACGAAGGCCTGATGCCACTGCGCCACCTCCGTATGTACCTATTCCTGTTGTTTTGCCTCTTCCTGCTGTTGTTCCTCCTCCCATAGTATTTCCTGTTCCTCCTATCGTTCCTCTTAATGTTCCTCCTCCTCTGGATGTTGTTCCTCCTCCTTTCGTTGCTCCTCTACTTGCTCCTCCACCTTTGCCTACTGTTACGGGTTTGGTAGATTTGGCTTCTGCACCAGTGATAGCACCTTTGTTACCGAATGTACAAGATTTGTCTACTCTTTCTCTTCCAAGTGGTCCTGTCCCACTTGTCGATAATGGAGTGGAATCAAAGATAATGCATGGAGAAGGGTGAACACGCTGATGTTTTTGCCACACTCTCTTTCCTGAGGAAAACATTTTTATTGAAGGGTTGGGAATTCATTTATGTGTAATGTGGAACAGATTAAATTATATAGATCTCCCACAAGAGTTGAGGGATCTGAATGTTTTAGCATATTCAAGAGATACTGCGTAGAAAGTATATGAGCATGTTGAGAGGGTTTTTGAGCATAAAAGGGAGTTAGAAAGGTTACGGAATGAACAAATTGATGGTGATAGTTTAGACACTATGTTTGTACAGAAACGGTTTCTTCCTTGTTGTAAGTCGATAAATGAGGAAACACGAAGTTGCACAAAGGATGCAATTAGGTGGATTTCAGACATGTCGATATCTCCCGTAGAAGTATATGACACGTATAGTCAGTATACACCAGAAATGCAGAGGAAAGTGATACAGGTAATGGTAGAATACCTGCAGGATGAATGTATAAAAAGAAAGATTTGTTGTCCCGCAGAATTATTGAATATCTACAAGAGAGCTTTTTCATCTAACACTCCTTCAGTTGCTTTAGCGCTCGATTTAGCTCTGTTGCTCAGTAAGCGTTCGGAGTTTCCTATCTCTCAGTTGCCTATGAGAGATGTTCTGAGGCCATTTGTCACAAAAGTCGAGATTCCAACTAATGCTGCAACAGGTACTACTGCTCAGGATATTCCTGCACATTATGTGTTGCAGTTTGTTCATGTCCCGTTCTCAAGACAGGAAGTGAACACCATTAAACAATCCATTCCCGATATTCGAAAGAATGTGACAGGGTTCTATAAAGAGATAGAATCTGTCTTGCAGTCATCAGTATTCACTCTGAGCGACATAGATTTGTTATTTCCCATGCTCCTACCTGTTGATTTGTGGAAACAGATTAGGACTGTTGACGATGTACCAGGGTTAGGGGACACATGGGTTAATATAGTTCGAATAGATAGAGAAAGGCCAGCTGGCGAGAGACCTCCACAGGTCATCCTGACTATGCCTGATAGAATAGTCACAAAATTAAAAGCTATAATTCCTGAAAGACGGATTATTTGGGACAAACTTACTGCCTGTGTCCAAGGGAAATCTGAAGGTGCTACCAAATTCTTTAATCGGTTCGAACAAGTGTTCTCAGATTACAGTGGATAAGATTTGAGCACAGCGTCTGGGAAACGACTTTTTGTAGACAAATTTGTGCCTGGATTGTTGCCTGAAATCCAGTTGCAAATTATATCTTCTGAGAGCGCTTGGCAGCGCTTGGCAAGCTAAGTCTCAGTCAGAAGTATTGCATATGGTTCAGCACTATGAGAACCGAGTCAATAACAAGAAAGAAAGAATTGAAAAGAGAAAGGGAGACCTGAAAACTAAAGTTCTATTACAACAAATTGTTAGAGGCCCTAGAGGGGGTACTTCACAATTCAGGGGACAGTATGCTCCACAGGGAAATGTGCTGTTGGATCCTGTAAACGTGAACCAGTGTGCTTATTGCAGACAATAGGGTCATTGGCGTGCACAATGCCCGATCCTCCAGCAGAGGACGAATAACACATTTGGTAACATGGGTAGACGATCCAGAGGCCACCCAGGGGCATGGGTCCTGGTAGAAGTCAGTTTTCTCAAGATTTGCAACCTTTTTCACAGGATAATCAGGCACCGAGTGTGGATAATAGGAATATTTTTGATCATCCTTCTGCTGCATATCTCTCTGAAGAACTTCCTTTTGATGACATTCTGGTTTGCTAGGAATGCCCGAAGCAGGGTTTGGAACCGATGCCTATTCCTGTTAATCAGAAAGGTCCCTACCTTGAAATGATGCTGGGAAATAGGAATCATCTATTCTTTATAGTTACAGGAGTACAGAAGTGTTCCATTGTCCATCCCCGGGTTCCAAACATTCCACTGTCCGGGCAAACCAATGTTTCTGTCGGGTTTTCTGGTACGCCAGTAGTCTGTCCGGTTTCTTCAACGCTTCCGGTTACTTTGGGTCCATTCATGGACCGCTGTCCATTTCTTTTGACTACGAACTGTGTAGAGAATTTGTTGGGGTTGAATCTGTTGAAAGAATTAAATGCGGTAATTCATTGTTCTTCGGATGGAGTGCGTTTGACGATTTCACCACAGAACCGTTCTGTCTCTCAGTTCTTGACTAGACCTTTGCCGCCGGAATTTAGTGATGTTCCACAGTTTTTGTGGGCAATTGATGACAATGATGTTGGTTTTCTACAAATTGAGCATGTTAATATAATTTTGAAACACGGAGTAAAGTTGCCACATATTCCTCAGTATAAGATTTTGGTCGATGGTGAGCATGTTTTGAAATGCATAGTCTCCGATTTTGTACATCAGGGAGTAATTGAGGAAATTGCAGGTAGTTTGTGCAAAAGTCCGATTTTGCCTGTGTACAAGAAAGGCGATAATGCGATTCCTTTTCATTTCATCATTGATTTATGTGCCATCAATAAGATTGTTGCTCCACAATTTCCTATTGTGCCTGATGTGACGACAATATTAACCATGATTCCAGCTTCTGCTACTTTCTTTAGTGTTATAGACCTTAAGAATGCTTTATTCAGCATTCCTATACACAAGGATAGCAGATATCTGTTCGCGTTCACCTTAGGGGGATGCTCATTTACATTCACCCGTGCGCCGCAAGGTTACACGGAGAGTCCGAGGATCTATAGCAGGGCTTTAAAAGAGTAGCTTGACACGCTCGAGTTGCCTACCACTTGTATACTGCTTCAATATGTAGATGACCTACGTTTAGCTGCTGACTCAGTGAATGCCTGTAAGGAGGGCACTATGTTGTTGCTTATTCATCTAGCAAAACATGGACACAAAACTTCACTCAAAAAGTTTCAGTATTGTCGACAGGAGGTCGCCTATTTAGGCTATCTCCTGTCAAAGGAGTGAAGAAGGTTGATGCCTGAGCGGATAAAAATAAATTCTAGCATGTCTGTCCCAAATACACAGAGGGAAGTCAGAGCCTTGATACGAATGGCTTCTTACTGTAGGCAGTGGATCCCGAACTTCTTGTTAATGATTAAACCAATGTTGTCTTTGAAGAAGAAGGGAATTTCTTCGCCATTGCTGTGGAACTTCAGCAAGCATTTGATCTGCTCAATACTGCACTGTGTTCGGCACCAGTTTTGGGCACACCAAATTATGAAAAGGCCTTTGTGTTGTATGTGCATGAACGTGATGGATGTGCTTTGGCTGTATTAACGCAGGAACATGGAGGGAAGAATAGGCCGTGCGGCTACTTTTCTTCCGCCCTCTATCCTGACGCATGCGCTTTGCCAAGATGTTTGAGAGCTGTCGCTGCTGCGTCTGTAAAACAGAGCGAGGGAATGGTCTTAGGCCATGCTTTAACCCTGATGGTACCTCACTCTGTAGATGTTCTATTAAACAGAACACAAACACAACACCCCACCTCCCCGTGATTAACGAGATATGAATAGATCTTGTTTGCTTCGCACATTAAAATTCAGAGGTGTTGCATTTTGAATCCGGCTGAACTCTTACGTTTTCCGCAAGGTACTGCTTGCAGTGACGAAGCGTCACATGACTGCCTTTACACCACGGAGCAAGAGACTAAAGGCAGAAACGATCTGAAAGATACTCCTTTGAACAATCCACAAGGGGAGATGTTTTGTGATGGCTCCTGTGTTATGCAATCACCACATTGAGCACGATTGTGGAAACCAAGAGAATATCGCCTAACTCTGCGCAAGCCGCAGAGATTATAGCATTGACTGGAGCTTGTGAACTTTCCAAAGGGCTTAGAGTAAATATATATACTGATAGTCAGTATGCTTTTGGGGTGGTTCACAACTTCGGTAGACTTTGGGCAGAACGTGGTTTCTTGACCTTGCATGGAACTAAGATCCAGTACGGCTCCTTGATAGTATGGTTACTCTCAGAGCTTGCACTCCCCACTCAGTTAGCAATCATGAAATTCGCAGCGCATCAGAAAATCATAGATGATGTGGGAAAAGGGAACGATTTCGCTGACCAGATAGCCAAACAGACTGTCACTGATCTCTATTCAGAATAGTATACTTCAAGGGAAGCCACTAATGTTTGTACTTTGGATGAGGGTATCGAAACGAGTATTCAAGCTGATGCCACATTAGAGTAATGTAAGAAATGGGCTGAGTGTTTGGCAAGATTGGATGACGATGGGTGTTGAGTGGACAAGTTAGAAGGAAAATGGATGCTGCCAGATCCGTACATTACAATGATGGTCGCTATGGCTCATGGCCCCACCCACATCTGTGCACGAAAGGTTTCCATAATGTTACAAAATGTCTGGGTGAATGATAAAATCTCCAAAGTAGCTGAAGGTTTTGTTCAGATTTGCATGATTTGCCTACAGCATAGTATGCGAAAGGGCACATCGACTCCAAGCGGTAGTTTTGATCCACCTTCTGTCCCCTTAGACATTATCCACTTTGATTTCATTGAAATGGAGCGTTGCAACAATTATAAGTATGTACTAGTTTTTATCTGCGCCTTTAGTAAATGGGTTGAAGCCTTTCCTGTTAAGGATGCCACAGCAATGACAACGGCGAAGACCGTGTTTAAGGAATATTTTCCTAGGTTTGGTTTGCCAAGTGTCATCTGGTCGGACAATGGTCCACATTTTATCGCTGCTGTAATTCTGCAGATATGCGCGGGATTACAGATCGATAAATGGTTCCATTCGGCTAGACATGCTCAAAGTGCTGGTTTGGTAGAGAGACATAACGGCATCATAAAGAACAAGCTTGCTAAAACATGTGCTGGCACCCAACTGAAATGGCCGGACGCCTTACCGATCGTGTTGTTGTCAATGAGAACGACCAAACAGACTAAGACTGTGCTCTCCCCATTTGAGGTTGTTATGGGTAGGCCAGCTAACATTTGGGACCTACCGAAGCCCCGATCTTTGCGTGACATTGAACATGTACTTCATTCCGACTACTGTGGCCAGTTAACTACAAATCGGTATTTGATTTACCAACAGGTGCGAGAAGCCCTCCCCGTAAAGTACGAGGGCTCCAGGTCATAGCATACGGCCTGGAAGCTGGGTTCTCATCAAATCATTTGAAAGAGCATCCTGCCTTGCACCGCAATGGCGGGGCCCGCATCAAGTTCTATTGGCCACACAGACAGCAGAACGAGTGTCGGGGTGAAAGCATTGGATCCATGCATCAAATATCAAGAGGATTCCCTTCCCTTTGCCACACGATACAGAAGACACAGAAAGCATTACCAGCACTGCTCCCAACGATCACGTAGCATCGAGCAGCATCGAGAGTGCTTCAGAGACTCTCCCTGAGCCTGTGCGGCCTGGAGAAACAGCCGCTTTATCTCCACACTCTCCTACAGATCCTTTTTTGCCATTGTCAGGGTCGGTCGCAGATCCGCCACTTCCATCAGGAAGCAATGACACGTTGTTCTCAGATCAAGCAGTACCAGAAGTCACAAAGTATGATCTGTGCCCAAGGAGTTAAACTTACTGCACGGTTCGGCTGTGCCATCAGGAAAAATCATCGGAGGGCTTGTCTTTTGGCCCCTGTTCCTTTTTGTACGCAAGGAATTCTGTTGGCTGGGGTTAGGGAAGGACTAAGAAAACGTGCGATGAGGAGATCGCCAGCAAACAAACTCTGGAGTATTTGTTTGAAGAAACAATGCCTGCAACCGCTCCCACTCGTACGGAACAAATAAGAGACCGTGTGCCCGATTGTAACAATGAACAATTGAATGCGTGGTCCCCGAAAACATATTGTTGCCTTGTGATTATGTTAACAGGCTTCACAATAGTAAATGTCTTAGTATTTTGGTATTGGGAGGAAATACATCTGCTTGAAATTCTTTTACCCACTGAAAATGTACTTACTGTTTCTACACCTTTTGTGCATCTGCACACTCTATCTCCTAGAGACTCTCAGCACAGACAGAGTTACCACAATAACACTTTATTACTCATCATGAAGGCCACACATGCCATTTTTAACAAGTCTAATTGTTGGGTCTGCTTGCATTTACGGCAACACGGAGACAAGGGGTTGGGCTGGTATATTCATCCTTTACCTCTGACTACTGCATGCTATGCATCTTTAAGGGCACTATTCTTTGGCCGATGGAACGATGGCATCTCAGGGAACTTTGATGGAACTAATTTCAATGATTTTGAGAGACGAGTTCTAACGCCCCTGGGATGCTCACTTTTTGCTAATAGGAGCAAGCTTAATGTTGCTTCTATTAGGCCTTCTGATAAATTGTCTCGTCCTTTGTAATCTCTGATCTCTTTCAAGATGGCTCCTATAGGCAATAGGGATGCCACGCCACCTTCCTACACTGTTAACCACAGCCCCAATTCAGGTTCTTTCTGCATACAGAGGAATGGTACTCAGTCAATGGGTGATTTCAAGGGCTGCGCCAACGTTGCGAATTTGACCAGTGAGGACAGACCTGTGTATGTAGTCTACTTTGTTTGCGGTAATGTAGCTTTCCCATGGTTACCTAGAGATTGGCAGGGAACCTGTTATTTCGGAATTCTGTTACCAGGGGTATTCATAGCAAGCACCATAGAAAACTCTAAGGCTCGTCCAAGGCGGGACAAGAATGGCGATACTTCAGCACAAGTTCTGGGTGACATAGCTAAATCCTTTGTACCTTTTTGGGGGCAAATATTAAATTCTGAAGATATCAGAAGACTAGTGAGAGTACTGGAGAGGACCATCAACCGGAACACTGACATACTCTATGACATGACTTTAGAACAAAAAGCGATAAGGTTAGTGCACTTCAGAACTGGATGGCCTTAGACGTCATCCTGGCTGAGCGTGGTGGAGTATGTAAATTAGTGGGGTCCGCTTGCTGCGTTTTCGTGCCAGATTCCTCCCCAACCATTTTTAAGGCAATACAAAATCTGCACGTCCTTAGTTCAGAAGTGCATGTTCCCGAGGGAAACTGGGAACTTTTGGTTCTGGGACTTCTTATGATCTTGGGGATGGAAGCTACTTTCCGTCTTGCTGATTATTTTGGGTATTCTGTTGTTTTTCTGTTGCTGTATACAGTGCCTTCCTGGCATATGTTCGGTGTTAGGAGGATGTTGTGCACAAGCGATGGGTACGTTAGGACAAAAGGTATGCGCCCCAGAGAAGATGACAAATGAATTTGTGTTGAAAGAAATATCTGTTTCTGACCTCATGGCAATCGATATTTCTGATAGTGATTAAGGGTGTATGGACATTGTGATGTGGAGTTACTCGTACAGTGACTAGAAGTAGTTTAGCGCTTGGCTTAGGCCAAAAGGAGGGTTTGCTAAACGGGAAAATCTTATTGTGCCTCCTTTCTTATATATATTGGCCTGAGCCCAGTCGCTCTGCGAAGAAAACCGTTTTTCAAATGTGCTGATTTTGGATCGACTTCAGCGCCATTTTGGGATCATCCGCCATTTTGATTTCTGTTCAAAAGTAACTCTGTGTTCTAAAACGGTGGACTGTGTTTCCAACTAGTAACCAAGTCTTCCCGAACCTTGCACCTTAGTTAATGTTTAGACTGTCCGTTGGCCAAATGTTTAGGCTGAGTAAAGAGACCTTGTCCCATGTCTGACTTGTGGTCTAAGGATTGTCTGCCCCAATAAGCCTGATCCACGGACATACATTGACACAATGTAATGCAAATATTGAATGTGGACACTGGCTGAACTGCATTGTGAAGGGACATGTGCTAAGGCTTACTGCTAAATCCAGGAATACACTGTTGCCATTGTGACTTATTTGTATGTAAACTAAATGTAATCCGTGTGCATATTATCGTACATGCCATAAGTGAACTCGGCACAAACTCTAGACCATGGATTATTAACTTGCAGAAGGGCTGGACATTATTACAAAATTGTATAAATGCGTGAATGTCCAGATGTCCAGTACCTCTCACTTCTCACACTGAAGGGCTGGTATTCACTGTGATGTACTGAGGGCCAGGTAGCTATCTGATTTTGTTCTTTGTAAACTGTACAGTATTAAAGATCTGTGAATCTTTATAAGCCCATGTTTGATGTATTTCCTTTTGTGGTACTCAGCCACGATATTTCCTTGCTTTTACAACATTTGTCTTTGCGCAATACGAGAAAAAATTACTTATGAATTTGGAAACATGTCCATGACCTTCTGAAGTCCTTCTTTCATTGCAAATTGCAAAGAAATTCCAGACACATGTCCTAAACTGTTCCCTCCACAATGAATTATAATTATGTCTGGATGATGCTCTGTCTGTAAAGTAGCACAGAGAGGTACCAAGTCCAGCCACTTCATTCCACCACTCCATGCCAGTACACTTCCACATGAATGAATCCAAGATCGGCAGATACACCACAACGTTCTGCATGCACCTTCAACCAATGTATCCATGAGTCTCCCAAAATCCAGATAATCTGTTTTTCGAAAACACACAGCCATAGCTATCTGTTCTTCTCTCAGGAAAAAGACATTCTCCCAAAATCTCTCCTTACACAACACACCCACTAAACTTTACTGACCAATCCCTTGCTCCACTCATTCTCATTTGAATGCCTCTCCACTCCAGAATCCCCGTATGTAATACGCGCTGTCTGAGACTACCGCCATGTTTGCGGACATATAGAAGATCTGAGTGTGGTGGATGTACATTTAAATAGTGTTCCCATTTACCCTTTGAGGTGGGCTCTGAAAAGAGCAGGTTTTTTTTTGATTTTTTTGCAATTGCCTGACAGACACCTGTTATTTTGTATTTTTTGGGGGTTTTTTTCTTCTTATTTTACAACTAAAATCTTCACATAACCTTCTCCAAAGCAACCCTTACATTCCAAAACAGCATGGCATTTCCCGAAAAAGATAAAGAAACACCATCTGCTTCAAAATAAGCAGCATTACTTGAAACAATATTCTCATTGGTACAGAAAAACATACCAGCTCTAAACATGAAAGCACACATGCCTCGATTGATTGCACATCTAGCAATGTTTTGCTGAGGACAAAAAATTGAACTGTTGTCCCATATTGCCCTAGGTAGTAATCCAGAAAAAATTATTTTCACATTTGGAAGGATGTTGAGTACTGCTTGAACCAACTGTTCCAAATCTGCCAACAAAGTAGGGGAACTCACATAGCCCAAATGGAAAGCACCATAGTGCAAAACTACCAGATGGGGATTATTCATCCTATGCATATCTTCACAAACTTGGAGAATTGCCTCTACATTGCAATCAGGCACAGCGCTCCACACCACCTCTACTCCTTTAACATCGAAATTGTTTGCCACATGCCTGCATTGAGAATACTGCTGTAAACCATGGACAAACATATCTCCGAGCACCAACACCCTGACTTTCTCCACCTCTGCCATCTTCACTACACACACTCTCTTTCTACACAAATCCACAATGTCAACATCTGATTGGCTGATCCCTACAGTCCCCTTTGCATGCTGGATTTGCTGGAAAACCATGTATGTGGCATGCCCTACCCGCGGACAGCCGCGGTGTCCGCGCGGCACGTAACTCTTAGCCAGCCATTCTACACTTTCTACATCACTCTCAGTTCCATTCCCTCATTGGATACAGATAAGCAGTCACACATCATCCACCAATCACATCCAACACCTCTACATCTAACTCCATCATCAGAGTTCCGCACTTTAAATGTACTGTTCATCACTCTGTGATCATTGGAAAGCACCTACTACAAAACTACTGTACAAGTCTCGAAGATTTCTACTTACAGCTCCATGTATATCCACATGCATGATTACAAACTACAGGTATGCATATTTTATTAAGAGTACATGTACAACTCTTATGAATCCATATAAACAGAGGAATACCACTAAATCTGCATAGCCTATACATAAATGCCAACGCTCCTGATTTAAACGCAAGACTCCCGATTTTTCATTGAAAAATGGCACCATTTTTTACTGTCTACCGCCTGAATTAATGCTAATCCCAATGCAATCCTATGAGAAAAATAAATGTTCCCAATTGCTGTGGTGAAATCTCCCTCTCAGGTGCTCCTGATTGTTGGCATGTCTAGCTATAAAATGAAATTATTCAAATTTTTCCCATCTACTATAATCGACTAGCACTTCCAAACCTGTCTGCTATGTACAACACAACTGTAAAAAAACAAGTGAATTTCATGAACTTAAAATTCTACTCATTTGCAAAGCATGTTGAACTAACATACTGTAAATAATATATAAAGGCTGCACATAGTCAAATGAAATACATGCATACACTATGTTCAGATATCAAACAAGAATACAACCACAAAAACAATTGCAGTGAAGACCACTCTCCTGAAAATCAGCAGCATCTAAACTACAAACAACATATCTGAAGAAACCAGCTCACTCCTCAAAAAAAGAGTAAGTACAATACTACCTTTATATTCTTACTGTTCCTCAAAGACACACTGGCCCTCATTACGACCCTTGCGGAAATCAACCGACCGGACCGCCATAGCGTAAATAGCGTTTCCGCCATTGCACGACGGAGCAAAGTGCGGCTCATTCCGACCCATCGGGCACGAGCACCACGCCATGGCGGAAGTGCAAAGTCCGCGATGGCGGAAATGTCCCCAAAACGCCCCTCACCGCCGTCGTACGGCGACCTAGGTGCAATACCGCCACCGGACATAGCGGTCACCGCAAAGAGCGGCAATCGGAAAATACGGTGACCGTAAATATACGGAAACTGAAGCAAAAACATGGACCCAGAACGGGAAACAGCACGCCGTACACCTATAAAACCAGAACATTCACACAACCATTAAAAATACTACCCTGAGAGACATCCCAACCCGACATCCACCCTCGTGAAACCAAAACAATGGGAAAAGTAGCGAAAAAAGCGTGCGACCGCAAGCGGCAGGTCCACTTCTCACGTGAGGAACTCACGGTGCTCACAGAGACCCTCCAGGAGAATGCTGCCGTCGTCTTCTCGACGCAAATGACCAGGACGGCACTTGCGAACAAGAAGGCCATATGGGCCCTGGTGGCACAGCGGGTAAGTGCGGTGGGGACAGCACCCCGCAACCCACAGCAATGCAGAAAGCGATGGGACGACCTGCGGATCCGCGTCCGTAGCATACTTTCTGCAAACCGAAACATTGCCACAGCTACCGGGGGAGGATCGGAATCACCCATCAAGCTGACCCCCTAGGAAGAAATCTGTGCCTCCACCATTGGAATGGAGACCATAGAGGGAGTCAGAGGGATGGAGAAAGGAGTGCAGACATCCGAAGAATCAGGTAGGTGGCCCAAATAAAACTATGCTAAAACCACAATGTCCAATCATGTGAAGTACCATGTGTCCACATAGTGCAACAGAAACACATGTCCAGGAGAACGTCCACTTACATTGGCCTGATAGCGGACATTAAAAGTCAAATTAAATAAATAAATAGTTAAAATCCCTAAAAACACCCTCTACACGTGCAGCAGGCACCCCCTAACTGCAGGCTGCAATACAACTGCACCCTCAATCCACACAAAAATGAAACTACCTCCAAGGCCCTGACCCAAATCACCCTCAGGTACCACCCCAATGCATGTGATACATTGCCATTCCAATTTCCACAGACCCATTAATAACGCTCGCCCTCCTTTACTCCACCACAGGGTCCGATTCAAACGACGAGCACCAGGACACCCCTACCAGCACACCTGCAAAGAGGGCCAAGACCAACGGCCAAAGACCCTCCACCTCAGCTGCACGCATCAAGACACGGCTGCAGCACAAATCAAGTGGCAGCACACAGGAGGGGACTTCAACAGGCACCCCAGCAGCCAGCATGGCCACAACACCACCACCACCACAGGCCCCCCCAATGGATGCCACAGAAGGCACTGCTTCTGGTGGCAGCAGCACCATAGGTGACACTGCATTAATGGCAGCATGCTCCGACACAGAAAACGGTGATGTCGATGTACGATCCATCCATGACCTGTCTCAATCCCCCTGTTTGTTTCATCCCGTACAACATGAGGATACCACGCAGGGGCACTCACAAGACGACGACTGGCCATCCCTCACAAGCCCTGTGGCAAGGCAACATCAGGTGATCAGCCCCTCTGTGACACCACCGCAAATGGCCATGGCCCAGCAGAGGCAACAGTCCCTCGACCAGGTGATCGAGCAACAGCAGCAACTGGCCACGCTCCTCAAGGAGCATGCTGATGAATGTGGGGGTACCAAGGCAGCCATAGAAACATGTACAGAGACACTAAGGGCAGAAATGGAGAGAAGCACCGAGAGCCTGAGAGAACAAATGGAGAGAAGCACCGAGAGCCTGAGAGTACAAATGGAGAGAAGCACCGAGAGCCTGAGGGGGGAACTGCAATCGACGTCCAAAGACGTATGTGCTGAACTTGCCGCTGTGCGCCGTGTGCTCACTGAGCTCTCACAAACCCTTAGGGACATGCATGGACGTGAGCAGGCAGAGACATCATCCGTTGCAAGTTCCGTCCAGGGCAGCCCCCAACGTAGATCTGGGAGGAACCTGCGCTCCACAGGCAGGGGTGCCCCTGATACCCGGAGAGGGGGCTTGCAATAGCGACTGCCCACAGACTATGAGCATCTTTGGACACTGGTGTTCGGGGGGGAGGTAGGAGGGTGGAGGGGGTGTGTTGGGCTCACTTGGGTAGCGGGTCGATAGGGTGTGTAACACAATTTCACATATGCTATAAACATTTCACAATCATCCAATGAGATGTGTGGACATTGATCTTTGTGTACGAGGCCATCATAGGCGTACAGTCCATATTGTGCATGTTCCAGACACACACAGTGCCACAAGTCCCGTGTCCATGTATCAGCCACCAGGCGTGAGTGCTAGAAGCATGAATCTATGATAATCTGACGAATTTCACGGCCCTCCTGTGCCTCGCGGACTCCTTCAGGTTCTGCCACACCCCCACCCACATCATGACCATAATCTGGTGGTTGCAGTTCTGCGTCAGGGGGCATGGGCACATTTCTACGTATGCACATGTTGTGTAGCATGACACATGCCATGACCATCTTAGCAACCTTCTCATGGCGGTACAGGAGTGCCCCGCCAGACCTGCTGAGGCAGCGGAAACGACCCTTCAGTAGGCCGAATGCCTGTTCTATGACTACACGGGGACGTGAGTGGGCATGGTTGTAGTCCTCCTCATGCTGGTCCTGTGGGTTCCGGAGTGGTGTAAGGAGCCATCTCTTCAGTGGATACCCGGCATCACCTGTATGTGGACAATAAAGGATGTTTGAGGAATGACATTGCTACATAAGCACCCCCCCCCCTTCCTGGCAGGTCATTGCCGCATCACATACCCCACATTATCATGCATGAAATGAGACTCACCGAGTAGCCAGGATCTGTTCCCTGCATGTCGCTCCATGTAGCGTGGTATTGTAGAGTTCCGTAAGACCATGGAATCATGGGTTGATCCAGGAAATCGGGCACAACAATGTGTAATGATCCCGTTTTAGGTACACACCATTTGTACATTAAGAGAATGATATTGTTTTCGGTTGCGGTACTGGGCCTCCATGGCATGTGGGACAACCAATTCCACAGGGGTGCAGTCGATGGCACCAATGCAACCCGGTATGCCGGCAAGTGCATGGAATCCCACTTTTGTGTTGGTAATTTCCTGCTCCGAGCGTGGTAGAGAGATGTAGTCGTCTGCGTGCTTCAGGAGGGCATCAGGCACTTGCAATAGTGTCCGTGAGAACAGTGGCTGTGATATGCCATGCAACTGTCCGACTGTGTGCTGGTAGGTGCCTGTGGCCAGGAAGTGGAGTACAGACACCACCTTCAGTAGGGGTGGGATGGCGGTTGGGCTATCTATCATGCTGACAAGGTCAGCGTGTGTCATGTCCACAATGGCGGTTATGGTGTCCCGGTCCAAACGGTAGAGGGTGTGGATCTGCTCATCAGTGAGGTTGGACGGATGTGCTCGGAGGCGTGGGATTGCGGGATGCCTGCGTGGTGGTAGTGGCTGTGCTGGTGGGCCTTGCTGGCCCTGCCTTGCCATCCTCCTCCTCCAGCGTCTCCTCTGTGCGGCCGGTTGTTGTAGTAGTTGGTGTTCGTCTTCTTCTTGAAGTTGGAGTACTTGCAGTGCTATCAGGTCCCCCAGGGCCAACATCGCAAGTCCTGCCGGCAGCATTTTGGAGTGGGTGTGGTTGTGGGAGGGGTTTGGGTGTGCAATTTATGTGTTTCCAAGCTGTATAGCCTCCACCTGTGGTGATTCATTCCACCTGTGCAAGCTGCTCTCCCCTTTGGGCGAGCACGTCCCGCACACAACGCTGCAAATCGACGCATGGCATCTTGCTATTACAATCATGTATTTCATCCCGATGGCAGTGAGATATCGCTTCATATGTTGATTCTGCTATGCTCCCATTGTTTCACATACTATATTCGCTGTCGGGAACAAACTTGTGAAGGGTCAGTGGAATGTAGTACTCGATTGACGGTGGACCCTCATGCAGCTCTGTACCGCGGTTCACCGACGGGCGGGGCGTCCCATTTGTGAGTGTAGCCAGTTGCCATTTTCACACACAGCCGCACTAGATGGAATATTTTGTGATTTCAAGCGGCCACAGTTGCCTTTTCGACGTGATGTTGCAAATGAGGAATTCGAAGGGCGGCGCTTTCGGTTTTCAGCTAGCGGCGAGGAGATGGCCACAGGTCTGACTGCGAATATTACGTTCTATTGTTCAATGTCCTTGGGACAGGGGCCATGGCGAGGATGCAATGATTGATATGAATAGTATGGGATGCGCAATAGCGAAGTGGGCGATAAGGCCGGACGTTCCCAATTACATGTTGCTTCACAACACTGGAATTACGGGCTGGGGCACAGTGGATTTTGCAGGCTGCATTACGCACAGACTCAATGGAAGTTTCACATGTCATGTGAGTATGGAAGCAGGCGTTTGTGATAGTGTTTTCACCTCGATATAGATAGTTATGATTCGCTAGTGGTTTTTGGTTGGTGATGATCCTTTGGAGTGGGCTAGCATGCATATGGCTGTGGATTTGGTGTGATCATTGAAGTGGGTAATTCAAATGTAGTTCTGATGGCCATACTATTCTTTTTCATTTCGTTTGGGTGACAGGTATCTCCTCCCCTTTTGCCACTGCCATCTGTATGCCACTCCTGCAGATGGATTTTACTCCCGACACCTGCTGCTTCGTGTTGATCAGTGGAGCAGCATTACGATCTTATGGGACGATCGCCAATGGGCCACATGCCCTTACGCTGTACTAGTGGCTAGGAGCAACATTTCGGGCTTTCAGCTGGACTAGTGCCTCCCTATTGGGACGGCCCTGCGGGTCGAGGCGCTTCCATGTTGCCTTTTCGTACGAGAATGTAGCCCCTGTGTGCCATGAGGGTACAGGGCGTCACACAAGAAGTAGCTGGTCATTTCTTGCGGATGCAGCCCACAATGGTGAAATGTATTTTGGAGTTCATGGCCTGATGGCTGTATGGGCTTGGTGAATTTGTTGTGCATTTATTCCTATTCTGATATGAACCGTGTAGCGTTCTTCTTTGCAGGTGATGTGTCATATTCCTATTTGGGGAGCGATGTATTGTGAGGAGATCTGCATTGGGTTCCAGCTTCGGAGTATAGTTGCGTGGTACTGTGCTGGGCGCGTTTGCCTACGAAGCCCAGTGAGGTCAGGGGTGAGGGCTGCCAATGTGACTGTTTTGGTGATGTGATGCTCAGGGGCGGGGGAATGGCTTTTGTGTAACAGATGCCGGTCAGCCAGTTGGATTGGTGGTATGATGTGATTATCAGAATATGGCTGGTCACAGGTGCCTGTGTTTGCGTGCGTTTCTTGGAGGGTGACTGAGGTCATGTCCATTTGTGTGGCTTCTGTATTCGTGCCATCTGTGCCCTGCAGCTTCCATTGGCCCCTCTTGAGATTCATTTGTTCGTTGGCAGGCATGGATGACTTGTACATTTCACTGGTTGCATTGTGTGGCTTCATTGCACCTACGGGGAGTTGTACAATGTGGCCAGGTAGCGGTGTACAGGCACTCAGTAGGGCCGTTTACGGTTGGTTCGCGATGCCGTACTTCTCACCATGGCGGAATGGTACTTTCCGCCGTGCTTGATGGCGTTAGGTGCATGTCCGCTGGGGTCAGAATTCGCTTACCGTTGCGCCATGGTGGTAATTGCGGTTTGGCATGGCGCGCGCGTGCGTACTTGGTGCAGTTAGCGTTGGCGTTCACTGCGGTGTCGCTAATGGCATCGTACTTTGCGGTGACGGGTCATAATCGCACCGAGCGCTATTCGATGGCGGTATTGCATTTCCGCCATCGTTTTTCCATTTCCGCCAGGGTCGTAATGAGGGCCACTGTGTGGTTCATTCATGTCATTTTTGCACCAAAAAAAACATCGATTTCTGAACCATTCTGCCCACAAATTCCCATTTATTAAACAGAGATTAGCAGGCAGAATGGCACACAAATCCCTGTTTTTTTGTAACACAAATAACATACTCAACTCTTAGAATGTTAGTACTACAAAACAAAGAACTGTTTTAATTTTATACCATTAGGTTTACTATTAATGCTTCTCCTCACCACTAGCTCGCTTTCTACTCTCATCTGAACTGCAGTGTAATACACAAAAAGAAGAATAGCCTTCCCAACTCATTGTAACTGCCCAATGCACAATCACACACCACCACATACATCTTTCCCATCAAACTCATACACTCATGCACACAGCACACATACATTTTTTCAACAGACCCCAAAGAATGTCTACCAAAAAGCAAGTCTGTAGAAAGCAACGCAGAAATAGAGCAAATGAAAATAAAAGTGTCCAAAGTAAGCATTCATCTCTACCAAAGTTTGTACAAAATGTTCAAACAAAACAGCTAATGCAGTCATTTAGTGAAACAAAACAAGCTTCTAGTAGAGAAATCTTGCCTCCTCTATCAAAATGTAAAACTAAACAAAAAATGCTTAACAAGAATTTGGCTATCTAAAACTGCTCCTATAAATCTTGATATACTAGCAAGTAACCATACCAAAAAAAGTATTTTATCAAAAATGTCTGCCACAGAGTTCTTCAGAATCTTATAAAAACAGGAGCAAAATCATGCACAACCCTTAAAACCTAACGTAGAAAATTAATCCTAGAAGCTCTCGTAGACAGTGCAATCCTTCTCAAAAGGAAGTTATTTATTTTAGTTTTAAACAGGATGAAACCACTAACAAAACCAAGTACTAAACTACAAAAAAAACTTCTCAATAAACGGAATGTCAACAAAAATAACTTCTTAAATATCTGTGGAGGTGAATGGAGTCACACCACGACCACATAGCATATTTTAATAAAGAAGCATACAAACAAAACCAAACAAACACAATTGCCATCCATAGCAGTGGACTGCTTACAAAAATATCCCCAGAAACTCACAATTACCTCTTCATTCGACTGAACCAGAACGTCCAGTATACAAATGTCCGTGCATGTCAATGTGTAACATTCCCAACAAATCCTTCAAATCTTTACTCCAGTTCCTCAATCAGTATGTGAAAGGTAAAGACAAAATCAAAATGAAAGTGCTGCAAAATATGGATACCTGTCCAGTGTGCAAATACACAGGACTACAAGGACATTCATTAGCCTGCATTTCAGGACCTATTTGCAAAAGCACCTTCCATGATATAATAATGATATGAACACATCATTCAACTATAAGAAATGTAGTCTATAAACTGTACTATGCAAAAAGTCCTTGTTTTAGAACCAGCCAATTTAATTAACACTCTTCTACATGGTACACCCAAAGACTTACAAGAAGAAATCAACCGTATCCAGAGAAAATATTTTGGAAGTGAAAGCCACTTACAAAATTCAATAGCTTTACAAGAGACTAGCAACAATTCTGCACATGGCAAACTTCTACTACACATACGAAAAAGAAATACTAAAATTTAAAAGTACATCCACTGAAGTACCAAACCATGTGTGTGGTGGTTGCCGCAGAACTTTTTACAAAAGTAACACAAAAACTATAGACGTAACATACACAATAGAAGACAATGAAGATTCCAAATGGTTTGAATTAGCTTTCTACCTTTTAACAGAAAAGAAATACAAAATAACTCACCCCTTAATACTTTGCAGTTACTGCACTACAAAACTTGACAACAACCAAACTCCTTCACGTGCTATCACAAATAACTTGGAATTATTCCCACTACCAAAACCCCTGCAACAACTCAATTTATATGCGAGCATCATAATTCAAACAGTGCACCCATTTCAAGCAATAATATGCCTTCAACTAAAACAAAAGAATTTGGCAAGAACTGGTGGACTTACATAAAATTAGACAAGCCTTGCAATATCTAAAAGACAATAATGAATACCACACAGAATTAAATATTGAAGAAAACTTAAGGGAAACAATTAAAATAATTGAAGAGTCACCAGAAACTAGTCAATTTGAACTTCTAGATCCTGCTGCAATATCCAATAATTTAGACCATTATACAATTCATCCATTACACTCTAATGACACCATAGATGATGCACTAGAAACATACCAAATGCGACAAACCAAAGGATCACCAATGAGCATATGGGAAAAAAGTATAGAAGCACATGCTTTTCTTCTACTATTTCCTACTGGCAAAGGAGGAAGGTACAACGATAGACCCACTCAGATAACAGCATCAGAATACCGCTCATTACGAATGCATTCTGAAGATCCCAAATTTAGACAAAATGTGGAATACATATTCCACCTACTCTATGAAACTGAACTAGCAACTCTATGTTACGGAGTTGCACACATATTGAAATCAGGAACCCACTTTCAAAATATCTCAGCTACGCAATTAATACAAAAAGTGCAAGAAAAAGATGAGGTTTTACAATAAAGCATTACAAATCTGTTTGCAAACATGTGTGGTACGGAAGAATACTGGTTCCGATGTCACGGAGATGTATGTTGTATGATCAGAACCCTTGGACCACCCAGTTGGTTTGTTACATTAAGTTGTGCAGAATATGCATGGGAAGATTTACATGATTTCCTACGCATATCAAACAAAAACAAAACAAACATAGATATACTAACACATGGAGAACTGTGCTCTCTAGATCCTGTTAATGTTTCAAGATATTTCCACCATTGTTTCATTGCTATGCTACACTTTATTTGTAATAAAACTGTTCCATCCCTGGGAGAAGTGCAACACTTCTTTTGGAGAAAAGAATACCAAGCCAGAGGAGCACCACATATCCACATGCTTTTATGGATTAAAGAAGCTCCTAAATTTGGTCAGGACAGTGATGTCACTGTTTCGCAGTTCATTAAAAAATATGTCACTTGTGAAATCCCTTCACAAACGAGACATAGTGTCCTTCATGCACAAATTGTACAATTTCAAAGACACAAATGTGGCAAATATTGTCGTCGCAAATACAAAAACAAAGGTAAATACTACACCAAATGCCACTTTGATTTTCCTAGACCAGTTACAGAAACAGGTGAAGTGAACAACTTCATGTCTTCAGTTAGACATAGTATTAAAGGTAAATCACCTAAGAACACGTATTACATAAAAGAACAGAAGAATCAAAATATATCAATGATTACAATGCAATCATTGCCCTCTTATGGAATGCAAACATAGATGTGCAGTACATTGCAGACAATTCCACTGCAGTTGTATGATATGTTACAGCCTACGTAACAAAAGCAGAAAAAACAGAGCTTCAAGACCTCTGGAATGACCTATCATCTGACAAAACACTGTATCAGAAATTGTACAGTTTAGGCATAAAAATGCTCTCTCATAGAGAATGTGGCTCCTATGAAGCTGCAGATCATTTAACCGGTACTGCTTTGTATGGAAAATCTGAAAATATAGTATGGCTAAGTCTTGGTCCTGCTAAATCTAGAAAAAGAGATCTCAAATCATATGAGAACATACAAACAATAGCCAGAAATGATCCCAACAGCCTGGTAAAATGTTTTGAAAAACATTTTACTAGACACATACTATCCGAACAGGAGTACCACTTTGGAAACCATGTGTCTATACCACATAGCCCAAATCATTGCATACAAAAATAATATATAACCCAATGAAAAAAAGGTAGATATAGAGTGACAGATTGTGAAGGCAGCTTAGTGAAACTTACCAAACAAAGCTTAATTAATCAGATCAAATTATCATTAAAATCTCCTCAACAGAAAGAACTATATTACATGCCCCTGCTACAACTTGTTAAACCATGGAGAAAAGAAGAAGAGATACTAGATAACTGTGACTCCTATGAAGACGCTTTCAAAGCAAATGAAAGCACTATCACCGATGTAAACTTTACGCAGTACAAAACAATGTTGCACAATGAACAGCAACACAAAGAAGAACTCCAGGCCCAACCAGATACGGAAACTCTGGACAGTAGTCAACCTTCTGTAACAGGAAGCCAAGAACCACTGGGAAAGCCACTAATAGCAAATGAGGCAGAATTGGCTACGACAGAAGTAGAAAACA
Organism: Ambystoma mexicanum; assembly: GCF_040938575.1. Taxonomy (NCBI): domain Eukaryota; kingdom Metazoa; phylum Chordata; class Amphibia; order Caudata; family Ambystomatidae; genus Ambystoma; species Ambystoma mexicanum. Next base: position 1,402,649,918 of record NC_090922.1, read on the forward strand.
CCATGTGTCACTATGAAGAAGATACAGAAGACTTAACTGTACTACAATCAAAACAAAGACCATCACACCATTTTTGAAGAAGTAACAAAAGAAATTGCACATGGTGTACAAAATAAATGAAAATAAAGAATGTACCTGCCAAAACTACAAACCTATACTACTATACATCAGTGGTGAAGCTGGTTCAGGCAAAACATTCTTAATCAAAATCATCAGCAAATTCCTTCAACAACTGACAAACAACAAACTGTCAGCTGTTGTAACTGCCCCCACAGGTTTAGCTGCATACAACATAGGCGGTGTCAATTTACACCGATTACTACTCCTTCCAGTAGATCACCAGAACAAATTAGACTATTACAAACTTTATACAGAAGCTGCAATGGAACTACGCAGAATGGTAAAACAAATGAAAATGCTACTAATAGATGAAGTGAGCATAGTCTCCAACCTAATGTTGGCTTTGATTCACCTCAGATTGCAAGAAGTACTTAAAACAAACTACGAAGAACTCTTTGGAGGAAAACACATTATTGTTTTCGGAGATCTTCTTTAATTGACACCAGTGAAAGGTGAACCTATTTTTAAAACCTTAGGACACAAACTCTGCCATAAAACTGTTGGCAGCATAGGAAATGTCAACCTTTGGCAACATTTCCAATAGAGAAGTAACAGAAAACATGTGCCAATCTGCAGACCTCACGCCAACATTTTAAAAAGTATTAGAGTTGGTGTACTATCTCAAGAAGCACAAGCAATATTAAAAACCCGGCACATCCATGCACTTTATGGCGATAACTCATGTGCTACTGATGTTATGGAACAATTAGCGCACAAAAATGTCAATTGTATGTCCTTAATGCCAACTCTTGCAAGCTGTTCCAAATTCAATGAAACAATGTTGAAAAAGGAAATGCAACCAATAATTGAAATTTGCTCCACAGACAAACTGGATGTACATGGTATGACACTACCCATGCGTCAACAAGCCACAACAAGACTAAATATGTTAGAATATTCTATCTCCAACACAGCTGGTTTGGAGAAAATATTAAAATTATCCTTAAACTGTGGAATAATGCTTAAACGTAACCTTGACGTGGAGCAAGGACAAGTAAATGGAGCACTGGGTACAGTTGTTGGCTTTCAAACATACACACGTGACAACAACATTCAGTTTGTCAATATTCTCTTTGACAAACTTTCAGAAGTAAAAAGGATAGGGCGCTCAACCGCTTGATTCCTTCTCTTCAAAGACATGTATGTACGCAGAGAACAATTTTCTCTAACTCTAGCATATGCCATCACCATTCATAAATCCCAAGGTCTTACCCTAGACAAAGCATTAGATATTGGTAACACAGTCTTTAAAGAAGGCATGGGCTACATAGCACTATCACGCTTAGGTACACTTGAGGGTCTATTTCTAATCAACTTTGATGCAAGTAAAGTAAACGCTGATATTCCTTGCATTTTAGAATACAATAGACTACGTTTACTATACACCCCCCATCATAAAACATATCCTGTTCCACAAAAAGGAACACGTTCGAAAAGAAAACTAATTCAAACTGAAATGCAACAGAATCTGATTGCAAATCCTCCAAAGAAAGTAAAAGAAGCTAATACTTCATCTATTACCACAACCAAAGAAGAACCTATTAGTCAAAGTATCTTAGGTACTTCTTCAAAGAAGAAACACACTCCGAAAAAATGACTTGGACACAGAACTATCTGGTCCATTCAAATTTTCAAATATAACTGGTGTAAATTGCTACACAAATATAGCAATGAATATTCTATTTCAATTGCCACCGATTTTTGACATTTACCTACACAGTATAGACCAGTTGTGTTTGCAAATGTTAGTCCTTCATAGAAACGCAAAAAACAATCCTGACAACACATATAGTGTTCACGGAATAAGACAAGAATTGGACTACTGTGCTGGAATGGTGAAATTAACTATAAACTCACAAGAAGATCCACAAGAATGTTTAATGTACTTACTACAAGTACTGGAAAACAAAAACATACCTATGAATGAAATCTTCCAGATTTGATACATGTGGAAACATACATGCACTCTCTTCAACAATGTGACACAGGAACAAATCCCTAATGAGCGCTTCGTATATGTATCCATACCTAATTGTTTCAACAACTTGTACAAAATGCAAACCATGGTAGAGTATGTACTACCTGCAATTCAGATAATCGCTCCACCTTACTAATACAAACACATAGTAACTATGTAATACTAATGCTTCTACGTTACAATGCAGATCGTACCAAAAAAACTGCAAGCTGACTGCATTCACACACGGTCAAGCATCACTTGGTAAGAAAACCTTCACAACAATAGTTATAATCTACCACGCAGGAGCCACAACCAATACAGGGTACTACACTGCATATATAAAAAAGAAATGTGGATGGTTTGAATATAATGATCGTACCATTACTCTAAAGCAGAGATTACCAGCAAATCTTACAAACACTTATTTAATCTTCTTAAAACCAAAATTTTATAACTGATCTGTACTTCAACATTAACAAAAATGCAATTAAAAAACTATAAACAGTTAGAATACGCCAACAGGTATCTAACTGATCCAAAATTCTATAACAACCAAACAGATAAATGAATACCACTAAATCATAACTCTGCAACAAGCCAACAGATAGAACAGTAGCCAGAAACAACAAGTGAACACTGAAAACAAACAGCTTTTTCCCACAGACCCAATGATTTGAAAAACAAACACAGAAACTGAGCAAAATGCACTGGTTTTTAAACTAAATGTGAGGGTCGAAAACCAGCTGAAATGTCTATTATGCAATGTAATATGTCTTTATAAAATACATACACTAACATGCTCTTTTCTTTTTTTTTATCACAGAAATTGAAAAAGAATATTTCCTCCAGTTACCAAACTCATGTAAAAAATAGATCAAATTTCACCATATCAAACAGTAAGTATAATTTCAAACATTTGATAGATATTCGATTCTATGGATGTGATCTATGGCTGTGATATGCTGTGGTGGTTGTGGCCAGGGCCTAGGGTCTTGGGTGTATAGCCTACGGCCTACGACCTGTGGCCATGCACCCAAGACTCTAAGCCCTGGCCACAACCACCGCAGCATATCACACCCATGCTGGCTTATTAGTTCAGTGCTTATAACTTCGATTATGCCCTGGCCACAACTACCACAGCATATCACGTCCATAGATCACACCCATAGAATCAAACATTTGAACTGTCTATATGGGCCCACCCATATTACACTTTCTTCAAAGTTTGGTGAGAATTCATCCAGGGAGAGCAAGGTTCTAAGGCACCCATGGTGACTTATAACTTCAGTGCATATAACTTCAGTCTTGAGTGCATGACCTTTGCCCATGCACCCAAGACTCTACACCCTGTCAACAACCACTGCAGCATATCACACCCACAACCACCACACCATATGACACCCATGCTGGCTTATAACTTCAGTACTTATAACTTCGGTCATGCACCCAAGACTCTAGGCCCTGCCCGCAACCACCTGATAGATATTCAATTCTATGGGTGTGATCTATGGGTCTGATATGCTGCGGTGGTCGTGGCCAGGGTCTAGAATCTTGGGTGTATAGCCTATGGCCTACAGCCTTTGTCCATGCACCCAAGACTATAGGTCCTGCCACCACCACTGCAGCATACCACAACCACAACCACTTCAGCATATCACACCATGCTGATTTACAACTTCAGTGCTTATAACTTCGGTCTTGGGTGCACCCAAGACTCTAGGTCCTGGCCACAACCACCACAGCATATCACACCCATGGTGGCTTATAACTCAGTATTACAACCATAGATTCAAAAATTTTAACTGTGGTATATACTCAATTTTAATGTCCGCTGACACAGTTTCAACTTGCCTGCACACAGCACGGACAGGAATACTATCCTTAGGACACCCCTCATTTTCAGTAAGTACGAACATCCCAGACAGCGCGGGCATGGCAAATAAATCAGTAGCACATGCAACCTAAACAAATATAGTATTTCACCCATCTCTTACTCCCTAAACCTCCCCAAGCACTCTTGCACACCAAAACACTCCCCAAAACTGCATTTCACCTCTGTTCGCTGCTGCACTGTCGGCGGATCCAAGATGGTGGGCACATCAGAACAATCTGACGCACATGACGCCTCACTCCAGCCAATCGCCGGACACGTTGCGTGTCCGCGGACATGACATGAGCCAATTAGCCAATCCGTGTCCTGCCCACGGAGTGAACAGAGAAGTGTCTCCGCGGAGCGGACATAGATATCGCTAATTTTTTTAGACCTACTTTTTGATTGTTTTAAAGAAAACTACTGGACGGATTTTCACCAACTTTACAATGTGACGTGTAACATCCCTTCAACAAAGTTTTTTTTACTGAATGGACATATATATGTATGGCAGTGAACGAAAACAAAGGGGATAAACATGTGATGTCGTCAGTGATGTCATCAATGACATTTGTGATGCCATCTTTCATGTTCTAGTTGCTAGTGTTAGCAGTACACAGTGGTGATGGCAGGTATGGCGGCTTAGTTTACAATAACTGGTGAATTTCAGGGGTTTTTCAGTTTTAATTTGAACTATAATGGGGAGGTGGAAAAGTTTTTTTTAGTGAAGTGCACAGGTTTCTGGTAGAGCAACTTAACCACAACGTCTCCTTAACAAAGTTTTTTTTGTAGTGAATTTTACAGGTTTTTGGGAGGGCAACTTAACCATAACGTCCCCTTAACACGTTTTCTTTTTGTAGTGAATTGTACAGGTTTTTGGAAGGGGAACTAAATCATAACATTGTGTTAATGAAGTTGATGTGCTGAATATACACTGTCCTCATGTGATTTTAGGAGATATGTAGTATAATGGACGTACTTGATATACATGTAACATACAACATACAGAACCCCCTCCCTATTGATATTAGAAAGGGACAGACAGAGCGCCTGTTTGCGGACGGGGGGGGACGAGGTCAACAGTACCCAAAGAGGCAGAGGGTATCTGAAAATGTACTATTCTCTTACACAAAAATTGTTCAATGTAGAAAAAGGACACAAAGACATTATAAGTATTAATAAATAAATATGGAAACCTAAACGTGTGAAATGGAAACGACGCATTTAATAACCATGTAGAATGAAATGGATGGTACCATAAAAAAAAGGATGCCTCCATTGTCATTACTTCACAGAAACTCTGCAGCCTAGGCCGACAGCGGAGGCACGCAGTAGGACGAAGGGAAATAACATCAAAATAGTAAGTGAAGGTCATTTTTTTAGATGTGTGTGTACTTTTTTTGGCATGTAGTGCAGAAATAATAATGCCTTTCGGTTGTTTTGACACAGAAATGACAAGTACTTTGGAGTGGTTGGAAGAGTACTTTCCGCATGGGGAAATGTCGGAAGATAGCGATAACAATGGTACACAGCACTCTGCGTGTGCAAAGTAATGGCCAGTATTTTATGGGCATTTAATAGATATATAGTTATTTTTTACAGACCAGGAAAGAAAAGAAGAAAGGGCAACAAACGACACAGAAGAAGACATGCTGCAAAGGATTGAACTGAAAATGGTGACACTGAATGAGAATTTTAAAAGTTTAAGGGAATTTGTGGAGGACTGTGTGGGAGGAAAAGTATGTTACCACTGTCCCACTTGTACCTGCCCCCCTTCTCCATTCCTTAGTGAACCATCCCCAAACCTTCAAGAAGAAAGTAGATGTTTTGACCAAACACCCATCCCTTCTTCCCCTCACAAATCTTCCCCTCATAACCATCCCGTGTTGAATCCTAATTCACCTATATTTGTGTCAGTATCTGCTTCCCCCGGTATTTCTTTGGAATTAAGTCTGTGTGCGTGTTTGGAATGTTTTTGTATAATAGTTGTAATTAAAGAGTTTGAGTAATACATTTTTTTTAAGAGGACTTAAAATGTTCGCGAACAGCATGCCTGTTCGACCTATCCGTAAGGAATGGAATGTGGATGTTGTAATGGCAGTACACCTACCTGTACTAATGTCAACTAAGATGGAATTGATGTTTGACCGCACCATCTGTGCAAGTTGTGCATAAAGAAACAGAAAGCGGCGTCTTAAGGACATTATACCTCGCCGTACCGCTTGCAAACGACATAAAACATGTTCGTAGAATACACCAGGTGTCCAAGATGTCTGTAGATGAGCAAAATGGGAGCATTTTAAGGACACTATACCTGTCCGTATCGTCCGCAGCCAAGATGGTACCGTCCGTAGAACAGGCACGCTGGCCGGCATTTTCGTAGTCAAACAAAATGGAGTTGTCCTAAGGACACTGGACCTGTCCGTACAGTGAGCATATCTTGTACGCACATGCGCAGTACAACCATAAGTACAGCGAACATCGCGCCTGTCCCTAACTGTCCGTCTCACTTGTGTCGCACTTTGAATTATTTTGAGAACCCAAACACTGTCCTTAGGACACTTGCGCGCATGTGCACGTTTGTTACTCTGCATTTGCTGTCCAGCGGACACCGATTTCTGTTGCGGATGTGTTCAGGACGTCATCATGTGACCGCACCCATGCTGAGCGTGTGGACTAATTTGCGCAGTTTTGTGCTTCCGCAACAGTACAAAAGAACTTGTACACACAAGGCAAATTATTGTCTAGTATAAAAATATAATTTCACATATCGCAGACAATAGCTTACCTGTGGACATGGTGTGTAAAACTTTTGGAACGCTTTTCAGTGATGAAGATGGTGATAAGGGGCGTCCCTCCACCTCTATAAATGGCCACACCCCCGAGCGCATCTTCATTGTGCTTCTGGCTATAGCAGATTGAGTTGTGCTGCCTTTACTGCTGTAGTGACCAATAGGAAAACTTATTGTTATGGCATCCATGGCTACTGTCGCTTCATTAGCCTCAGCAACACCCCCAAACCCTCCACCACCACCACCTCCCCAAGGGCCTGCAGAGGGATATATGGGTGAGGATGTAGAGATCGAGGAAGAGGAGGAAGAAGATAATGAGGTGGAGGAACTGCCCACTACAAGCACTCGCCGGGAGTCGTGGGTGTGGCGGTTCTTTTCCGTTTGTAGAAACGTACCAAAAGCATGTGCAAACCGAGTCAGGTGTAACCAGTGTCAGTTGGTGCTGAGTCGCGGGAGACCTGGTGTGTACAGCTTTGGTACTACTACCATGAAACGCCACCTAACTTTGTTCCACAGTGCAGACGTTTGCAAGGTGGTGCCATGTGAAGAACGTAGTAGATTAAGTTCCTCCACAGCATCCTCTGTGTCCGATCCTCTCACCACAAGAAACACTCCTGTGGGAGAGCGCCTCCCTCCAGCTGCCTCACAAGCCATTCAAAATGCTATTGACCCTTTTCTTTCAAAGGTGTCAATAATGTGTATGTATTGTGATGCAGTACTCTGCAGGGGGGAGAGTTTTTGAAGTTCTTTTGAGGCTACGGTCACGGAGCATCAGAATAACTGCTTCCTACCCAAGTAAAGATCACCCTATAGCTTTCTCTCTCCACCTGCCCCTTCTTATCCCTGTGGTTGGTGTCCCTTCCTTACCCTCCTTTGCCCTCCTCTCCTAGTGTGTCATGTGCCCAAAAGCAGGAAAGGGGAAAACAATAAAAATATTTTAAAAATGGCTCTTTTCAGAGCCGCCTTTCTCAGTTTAACAGTAGAACTAGCAAGTGACCGTTGTAGGCCCCCGAGCATTTTTGAAAAAGTCCGCGGACAGTCATAGGACACACAAATGGAGGGTGCACGCGGAGTAAAACCAGTGGACTTTACGCTGCGAGTAAGTGGTGGTTCTGTAAAGAGCCTTTGGTGGTGTTGTGTCTGCTTCAAAAACTGAACATTGGGAAAAAACAGAATGGCAAATAGGTTAGTGTGATTCCAAAAAAGGGCGCAATGCATTTGTACATTGTGAAGAAAAATGTGGTTGCCAGCATATGTGAGATGGACGCCATCTTGGCAAAAAATGAAAGCGCTCCGAAACAAAATGTTTTCATTGTGGAATGAGGACATGCCAACATCTCTTAGAAAAGCACAAACAGCCTTATTCACATTGATTCTCACTTTCTCCATTTGTGGACCAAATGCAGAAGAACGCAGCCATATTTGTCTTTGTGCAATACGGGAAATAACTATGTGGCAATAAGGGGAACATGTCCATGATCTGCGCAAGTCCTTCTTTCATTGCAATTTTACAAAGAAATTCCAGAGACGTGGCCTAAACTGTTACCTCCGCAATGAATGATAAGTACATCAGGATGACACACTGTCAGTAAAGTAACACAGAGAGGTACCAAGTCCAGCCATCTCATTCCATGCACACCATGCCAGTGCACTTCCGCATGAGGCAATCCAAGATCTGTAGATAGATGGCAACTTTCTGCATGCACCTTCAACCAATGTATCCATGAGTCTCCCAAAATCCAGATAATCTGTTTTCGAGCACACAGAGCCATAGCTGAGTGGTCTCCTGTCAGGAATAGGATGGTCTCACTAAATCTCTCCCTTCAGAACACACCTACTGAACTGTATTGACCAATCCCTAGCGGCGCTCATTCTCAGTTGCATGCGTCTCCACCCCAGAATCCACGTTGGTAATATGTGCTGCCTGCAAACTACCGCCATGTCCGCAGACAAGTACAGGATCAGTGCGTGACAACTGTACAGTTAAGTAATAATCCCCTTTTCCCCTTGAAGGTTGGTTCTGAAAAGAGCTGTTTTTTTCTTTGGACAGATGCCTTACAGACACCTGTCATTTTGTGTTTTTTTTTTTTAATTTTTGTTCTTACTTTCCTCCTACAACCATTACAGAACCTTCTCTAAAGCAAGCCGTACATTCCAAAAGAACATGGCATTTCCTAAAGAGGACAGTGCAACACCATCTGCTGCAAAATAATCTGCATTACTGGGATCAATGTTGTCGTGGCTGCAGAAAAACATACCAGCTTGTAACATGAAAGCACTCATGCCGCGATTGATGTTACACCTCCAAATACTTTGATCTGGACAGAAAACAGAAATGTTGTCCCATTTTCCTCTAGGGAGGAAACTGGAAAAAATAACTTTCACAGTTGGAAAGATGTTCATGAGTACTTGAACCAACTCTCTTAAATCTTCCATCAAAATATGTGACCTCACGTACCCCAAATGGCAAGCTCCATAGTGCAAAAGTACCACATGAGGAGAGGTCATCATATGCATTTATCTGCAAATTTGCATAATAGACGCAACACCGCCATCAGCCTCAGCACTCCACACCACCTCCACTCCTCTCACATCAAAATGGTGTGCCACATGCATACTCTTGGCATAGTGCTGTAAACCATGGATAAAAATATCTCCAGGCACCAAAAGCCTGACGCACTCCACCTCTGCCATCTTCAGTATACGCACCATCTTTCGACACAAAAGAGCAATGTGAACGTCTGATTGGCTAATGCCTACAGTGTCCTTTCCATGCTGGATTTGCTGCAGAAACCCATATCTGACACGCCCTACCCGCGGACAAGCGTTGACACCGTGCGGCACGTAACTCTTACCCAGTCCTTCTACCCTTTCCACATCAGTCGCAAATCCAGTCCCTCATTGGACACAACTAAGCAGTCACACAACCATCCACCAATCACATTAAACATCGCTAAATCTAACTCCATCAGCGACATTGCGCACTTCAAATTTACTATCGATGACTCTGAATGAAGCCGCATATCGTTGCAAAGCACCTACCTCACAAACGACTCTGCAAGTGTCGCGGATTTCTACGTACACCTCCATGCATGCGCACATGCATGAGTATAGAGTACAGGTATGCATATTTTAATCAGAGAAGATGTGCAACCCTTATGATTTCATTTAAACAAATTAATGCCACTAAATCTGCATAGGCAATACATACCAATGCCTCCCATTTTAAGTGCAATATGTACGATTATTCATTGGCAAACTGCACTATGTCTTATTGTCTCCCGCATAACCTATACATACGTTAAAATGCATGCCTATTTAGCGCGAAACTCGAGTTTACATTACAAAATGTCTGAGTTGTGTACTGTGTACAGCCTGCAGTAATTTCAAAGTAGAACATTTTTCCCCATCTACTATAATGTCCTATCACTTACAAACATCTCTCCTATAGATAAAATAGCTTTTAAAAAAAAGGCATTTTCATAACCTTAAAATTGTTCTAATTTCTGAAGGACTTGCAAGTAACATGCTTCAAAAAACAGTCAAAGACAGCACATAGTGAAGTGAAATGCACACATGCACTGTGTTGCAATACGAAAGGAGAATGCTCTGACAAATGATGCACAATTAACATGTACAGTATCATCACTGCTTTAAACACACAAAGTGAATATTTTTTTTTTCTCAATCGCAGTGAAGGCTACTGTTCTGGGAAGCAACAGCATCTACACTGCAAACGACATATCTGAAGAAACCTGGTCTTTTCGCAAAAAAAGGTAAGTACAGTACTACCTTTATATTCTAACTATTCCTCAATGAGGGTGCGTGGGTTATTTGTTAACTTTGGGCACCAAAGCAAACATTGATTTCTGCACCATTCAACTCACAAATCCCCATTTGTTAAACAAAGAATAACAGGCAGAATGGCTCACAAATCCCTGTGTGTTTGGAACTCAAATAACATACGGAATCATTAGAATGTTAGTACTAGGAAAGAAATAGCTGTTTCAATTTTATGCCATTTTGTTTACAAATAATGCTTCTCATCACCACTAGGCCACTTTGTACTGTCATCTGAAGCACATTGTAGTGCTATTTAAATAGAAAAATAGCCTTCCCAAATCATGGTAAGAGTCCAATGCACATTCACACACCATGACAAACAGCTTCCCCATCAAAATCATGCACGCATGCACACAACACACATACATTGTACAACAGACCCAAGCATGCCTTCTTTTTTTCAACAGACACCAAAGAATCCCTACCAAAAAGCAAGTCCGTAGAAAAGAATGCAGAATTAGAGCAAATAAAAAGAAAAGTATCTAATCTAAGCATCCATCTGTAGTAGAGTTTGTAGAGAACGTTGGAACAAACCAGCTAATACAGTCATTTAGCAAAACAAAGGAAGCGTCAACTACCAAAACTTTACCTCCTCCATCAAAATGTGTCACAAAACACAAAAATATTGGTAAACAATCGGGTACCAGTACAGCTAGCAATTCTCCTAATATTCCTGATATAGTAACAACAACCCACAGTAAAAAAAGTATTTTAGCAAAAATGTTTTGCCACAGAGTCCTTCAGAATCTAATAAGAAGAGGTCCGATATCATCCTCAACCCTTAAAACCTACCATATAAAATTAATCCTACAAGCTCTCGTGGACAGTGCAATCCTTCTCAAAAGGAAGTTGTTTATATTAGTGTTAAGTAGGATGAAAGCACTAACAAAAGTAAGTACCAAACTACAAAAGAAACTCAGCAATAAACTGAATGTGAACAAAAATAATTTCTTAAATGTTTATGGAGGTGAATGGAGTCGCACGACAACCACAGAACCATATTTTAATGAAGAAGTATACAAACAAAATCAAACAAACACAATTGCCATCCATAGCAGTGGACAAGGGTATGAAAAAATCAATAGTACCATCATGGAACAAGAAACACTGCTAAAGTATCTCCTGAAAACTCAGAATTACCTCTCGATTCGACAGAACCACACCGTCCAGTATACAAATGGCTGTGCACATCAATGTGTGCCATTCCAAACAAATCTTTCAAATCTTTACGTCAGTCCCTCAATCAGTATGTAAAAGGTAAAGACAAAAGTAAAATGAAAGTTCTGCAAAATATGGATGTTTGTCCAGTGCGCAAATACACAGGACTACAAGGACATTCATTAGCCTGCATTTCTGGGCATATTTGCAATAGCACATTCCATGATATCAAAAGGATATCAGTACATTATTCAAATGTAAGAAATCTAGTGTGTAAAATATACTATGCAAAAAGTCCAGCTTCAGAATTAGGCAATGTAAATAATACTCTTCTGCATGGTACACCCAAATACTTACAAGAAGAAATTGACCATATTCAGAGAAAATATTTTGAAAGTGAAAGCCACTTACAAAATGCAATAGTTTTAAAACATAGTAGCAACAATTCTGCACATAGCAACCTTCTATTACACACATACAGAAAAGAAATACTAACATTTAAAAGGGCATCGGCTGAAGTACCAAACCATTGTGTGTGTGTTGCTGCAGAACGTTTTACAAAAGGAACACAAAGAATATAGACATAGCATACAAAATAGAAAACAATGAAGATTCTAAATGGTTTGAATTAGCTGTCTACCTTTTAGCAGAAAACAAATATGAACTAACTGAACGCCTAATATGTTGCAGTTACTGCACTACAAAATTAGACAACAACCACACTCCTTCACGTATTATTACAAATAATTTGGAATTGTTCCCACTACCAAAAATCCTGCAACAACTCAATTTGTATGAGAGCATCATAATTCAAACAGTTCACCCATTTCAAGCAATTAAACACCTTCATCCAAAAACAGCAAAATTACCTCCCTCTGAATTGGAGAAAGGCATTTGTGGCAAAGTAGTTTTTTGCCATTCGATCTAACCGAAAATGTACACAGTCTTGGAGTGAAACGTTCAATAGAGCATTCTTTAATAGTCTTGGTAAATGGTGTACCAACAAATGACAAAAAAAATTAGCAACAACTGATGAACTTACATAAACTTAGACAAGCATTGCAATATCTAAAAGACAATAACGAGTACTACAAGGAAATAAATATTGAAGAAAACTTAAGGGAAACAACTGAAATAATTCAAGAGCCATCAGAAACTGAACAATTCGAACGTCTGGATCCTGGTACAGTATCCACTCTTTTGGACCAGTACACAATTCATCCATTGCATTCCAATGAAAGCATAGATGATGCACTAGAAACTTACCAAATGCGACAAACCAAAAGTTCATCAATGAGTATATGGGAAAAAAGTATAGAAGCACATGCTTTTCCACTGCTATTTCCTACTGGCAAAGGTGGAAGATACGATGATAGACCCACTCAGATTGGGGCATCAGAATACTGCTCATTACGAATGTATTCGCAAGATCCCAGATTTAGACAAAATGTGGAATACATATTCCACCTACTCTATGAAAGTGAATTAGCAATGCTATTTTATGGAGTTGCACACATTTTAAAATCTGGAACCCACTTTCAAAATATGTCAGCTACGCAGTTAATACAAAAAGTACAGGAAAAAGATGAGGTTTTACAATCAAGTATAACACATTTCTTTTGCAAACATGCATGGTACAAAGGAATACTGGTTCTGACGGCACAGAGACGTGCGTTGGATGATCAGAAACCTTGGACCACCGACTTGGTTTGTTACACTAAGTTGTGCAGAATATGCATGGGAAGATATACATGAGTTCCTACGCATAGCAAACAGCAATAAAAATAAACATAGAAGGATTAACATCTGGGGAACTTTGCTCTCTAGATCCAGTTAATGTGTCAAGATATTTCCATCATTGTTTCATTGCCATGCTACACTTTATTTGCAATAAAACTGTTCCTCCCCTTGGAGAAGTGCAACACTTCTTTTGGAGAAAAGAATATCAAGCTAGAGGAGCACCACATATTCACATGCTGTTATGGATCAAAGTTGCACCTAAATTTGGTCACAACAGTGATAGCACTGTTTTGCAGTTTATCTAAAAATATGTCACTTGTGAAATCCCTTCACAACAGACACATAGAGAGTTGCATGGGCAGGTTTTACAATTTCAAAGACACAAATGTGGCAAATGTTGTCGCCGCAAATACAAAAACAAAGGTAAATACTACACCAAATGCCACTTTGGTTTCCCTAGACCAGTTACAGAAACAGGTGAAGTAAACAACTTCATGTCTTCAGTTCAACATAGTGTTAAAGGTAAATCACCTAAGAACACATATTACATAAAAAGAACAGACAAATCAAAATATATCAATGATTACAATGCAATCATTGCCCTCTTATGGAATGCAAACATAGATGTGCAGTACATTGCAGACAATTCTACTGCTGTTACACAATATGTTACAGCCTATTTAACAAAAGCAGAAAAAACAGAGCTTCAAGACCTCTGGGATGACCGAGCATCAGAAAAAACACTATCACAGAAATTGTACAGCCTCGGCATAAAAATTCTCTCTCATAGAGAATGTGGTGCCTATGAAGCAGCAGACCGTTTAACCGGTACTGCTTTGTATGGAAAAGAGTGCTGAAATCATATGAGGACATAGAAACAATTGCCAGAAATGATCCCAACAGCCAAGACATTCTAAAGAACAATATACTGGACACATTCTGTCCGAACAGGAGTAGCACTTTAGAAAGCATGTGTCTATACCACATAGCTCAAAACTTTGCATACAAAAATAATATAAAACCCGATGAAAGCAAACGTAGATATAGAGTGACCAATTGTGAAGGAAGCTTAGTGAAACGTACCAAACAAAGCTTAATTAATCATGTAAAATTGTCATTAAAAACTCCTCAACAGAAAGGACTATATTACATGTCTCTGTTACAACTTTTTAATCCATGGAGAAAAGAGGAAGACATACTAGATAACTATGACTGCTATGAAGATGTTTTCAAAGCAAGTGAAAGCGCCATCACTGATGTGAACTTTACGCAGTACAAAACAATGTTACACAATGAGCAGCAACAGGAAGAAGAACTTCAGGCCCAACTAGATAAGGACTCTTCTGACAGTAGTCAACCTTCTGTAACAGGAAGTCAAGAACCACTAGGACAACCACTAATAGCAAATGAGGCAGAAGTAGCTATGGCAGAAGTAGAAAACACCATGTATCAGTATAAAGAAGATACAGAAGACTTAACTGTACAACAAGCAAAACTTAACAAAGATCAGCGCACCATTTTTGAAGACGTAACAAAACAAATTGTTCATGGTGTACAACACGAAAATAAAGAATGTACCTGCCAAAATTACAAACCTATACTGCTGTACGTGAGTGGTGAAGCTGGATCAGGAAAAACATTCTTGATCAAAATCATCAATAAAAGTTTCTTCGACAATTGACAAATAACAAATTGTCAGCTGTTGTAATGGGCCGCACAGGTTTAGCTACCTACAACATAGGCGGTGCCACTTTACACCAATTACTTTGTTTCCAGTAGAGCATCAAAATAAATGAGACTATTGCTAACTTTCTGCAGAAGCTGCAATGGAAGTGCGCAGAGTATTGAAACAAATGAAAATGCTACTAATAGTGAAGTGAGCATGGTCTCCAACCTAATGTTGGCTTTGATTCACCTCAGGTTGCAGGAAGTACTTAAAAATAACAACGAAGAACTCTTTGCAGGGAAACCCATTATCGTTTTCGGAGATCTTCTACAATTGACACCAGTGAAAGGTGAACCTATTTTTGAAACCTTAGGCCACAAACTCTGCCGTAAAACTGTTGGCAGCATAGGAAATGTCAACCTTTGGCAACATTTCTAATACAGAGAATTAACAGAGAACATGCGACAATCTGCAGAACTCACTTATGCCAACATCTTAAAAAGTATTAGAGTTGGTGTACTATCGCAAGAAGCACAAGTAGCATTGAAAAACCGGCACATTCATGGACTTTATGGCGATAATGCATGTGCAACTGATGTTATGGAACAATCAGCGCACAAAAATATCACTTATATGGCCTTAATGCCAACTCTTGCAAGCTGTTTCAAAGTCAATGAAACAATGTTAAATAAAGAAATGCAACCAATAATGGAAATTAGGGCTACAGACAAAGTAGACGTACATAGTATGACAGTACTCATGTGTGAGCAAGCCACAAAAAGACTAAATAGTTTAGAAAATTCAATGTCCAACACAGCTGGGTTGGAAAAAATATTAAAATGATCCTTAAATTGTAGAGTAATGCTTAAATGTAACCTTGACGTCAAGCAAGGGCTAGTTAATGGAGTGCTGGGTACAGTTGTTGGCTTTCAATCATACCCACGTGATAGCAATATTCGGTTTGACAATATTCGCTTTGATAAACTTTCAGAAGTGAAAAGGATAGGGTGCTCAATTGCTCGATTCTTTCTCTTCAAAGACATGTATGTATGTAGAGAGCAATTTTCTCTAACTCTTGCATATACAGTTACCATTCATAAATGCCAAGGTCTTACCCTAGACCAGATGTCTTCAAACTGTCCTCCTAAGAGGGGCGGCAAAGCCCAGCATGAAATGTAAAAAAAAAAAAATCTTTTTTTATTTTTTTTAGATTGGAGGAAATGGGAGCGGTCAGCTCACATGGGCAGACTGGATCGTAAAGCGTCTTAGGCACCAATGAAAACATGGCCAGCATTTGCAAATGGATATTCAGCCCTTTAGTCAAAGACTGTTTGAATAGTGCCCAGGGGGTTGTTTTTTATTCAAATGTAAACAAATTGTGATATTTAAAGAATATTTATTCAGCAACAATGGTCAAAACTACTAGCTGCATAGTGAAGCAACTCCTCAAACTGGCCCAAGTTGGCCAAAAAAGTGGCCCATTTTGATTGGCCCACAATAGCATTTTGCATTTTTGGTACAGTCATCGCCCTATTGCCGTATAGGCCAGTCCAAGCCTGCCGACTCTTCCATAATGGGTGAGGGGGCGGACACCCACTGGCCAACTCACCCATTATGGAGGAGCCGAGGAGCCAGCCCAGTAAAACACTGAGCACTCCCTCAGCTGCTTTTTCCAGCTGAAGGAGTGCTCCTGGGCTGGCTGAACTGTCAAAGGGAAACACTGGGCCTCATTACAAATCAGGCGGTCCGGAAATAACGGTGACGGTAAACCCGCCGCCAAAGTTGTTTCCGGACTGCCTGATCCCGACTCCTGCAGGTGGGAGGTAATGTTCCCGCCAGGTCTGACCTGGCGGTTTAACACCGCCCGCCTGCAGGCGGACGAGGAAACACCGGCAGCATCACGAGATGCTGCTGGTGTTTTCATGATCCCCATTCCCATTGAGTCCCATAGGACTCAATGGGAATGTGGATTAACACCATTCCGCCTCCGTGATTCCCGGGAAACCGGGGTTGTAATGCCCCGGTAATTCCGGGTATCACGCAGGCAGAATGGTAATACGAGTCCGGCGGTAACCAGGCAGTTTTACCGCCTCGGTTAACGCCTGACTCGTAATGAGGCCCACTGTTTGCCTTTGACAGTTCAGACAGAGATCTACCCCCAGCTAGTTGCTTTGAGAAGCGGATGACCCTGACATGCAAGGTGTGAATCACACACACCAGCAAAACAGGCCATGGCCATCACTGTTATGTCACTCAAACCCTCCCAAACCACAACATGACATGGCAAGCAATACCCATACACCAACACAGTAACAATAAGGTACACATTGCCATGTCCAAAATGTACAGTGGCATCAGACAATGATGCCTGACATGGAATCAGATGAAATGACTGACCAACAACCTCCCACCCAAAATAAGTAATTTCCAAATGCATTACAAGAGTTGTAGACGTAATATAACAATGAATGCCTGTCTACATGCACATTGTGCATTGCAAAATCAACACTGCAGCTTCTGTGTGCTGTGTCCAACTCCTGCAACACACTGCTCAGCGCACAGCACAGTGAACAGCCATTGTGTGTGATGCACACCCTGAGCATCACATCTAAGCGACAGACCACATCAAAAAGCAAATTAGGCATGTACAGGATCCATAATTGGTCACAGAACATGTGCTGCAGGGACACAGTGGGCACCTGAAGGCAAACAGTGTACACGTGGATATGCAAGGGTGGTTGAACATGTAGTGCATCAGAGTGCAAGTGTGTGGGTCAGTAAGGACATGCACTCAACATATGCATGTGCAATCAAGTGACCATCAGTGTCCTCTACACATCACATGTGAGCATTCTCCATGTGTACAGCCCAGCATGTCAAACCACAACTATCCCCTCGCACCTGAAACGTAAGCACAACACATGAACAGGCATTGATCAGCAGAACACAACATGTACATAGGATACCACCATTACAATGTCAGGGTTCCCATCACACTGCAGGTCAAGGCAACTATCAACAACAACCCCCCCCTCACAAATGACCATGACCCACTGAACAACTGCACCTGGGTCATGGAGCCTTCAACCCTCAATTCCACCTGGCCACAGGATCACCTTTCCCCTTCGTCACCATCTCCCACCTTGTGTGTAAAAAGGTGCCTGCACCCTCAGAGTCCACACTCATTTGCAAAATCACAAAATCCAAGCCAGAAAAACGAACCAGAACACCCTCCAGTAGATGACTTGACGTAGCAGTGTTAGAGAGAATTCTCTGTTTAGGCTGAATTTCCTAACCTAGTGAGTCCCCCAGCAGCTTTGCTGGATTTCTGGAGTTTGTTTTTTTTCCATCCTGCCAAGGGTGAGACTCTTTTCTCCCACTCTTGGACATGTATGTGTGTAATTCCTTTTGAAATGTCAATGTGTTTGATTGGCTATGGGGTCTTTTACTCCATAGGGTCTCATATGTTTTTCTATGTGTGTTGCACCGCACCCCCACCATAGACTCCATACCCGGGGACTGACTACTGTCTCCCCGGGCATGTAAAGTCACCATTGGCTTTACTAGACCTAAATTTACTAACAGAACTAGTACAAACCATCTTATTGTGGACGTACTAGAAGGGGTATTTCGATTACTCCTGGATCTGTTACTCGAGGGGGCACTGTCCCGTCCCCCCTCGTCGAGTTTTGGCTGGTGGCAGTGGAAACTACTTGTTATGTTCGTCCCCGAACATAACCCTATGGGAATCGTCCCATTGTTGGAGATTGATACCTTTTCTCATTAATCTCTGACGTACCACCGATCTACTTATCTTAAATAAGTTTATCGAGTGGTATTTTCTGCCAGAACTCGGTTTGTAAAATGGCGTCTGTGTTCATCTCTGTGACTCCTAAACCAAAGGTCGAGCCCTTTGTTTCACTTTTGGCGGGCTCTGTACAGAGACCCTCCAAAGTGGTGCCATTCTGTCTGGGTTACCACAGGGATGTGGGAGGGGGTTTAGGCGCCCTGGACCGAGTTGCCTTGCCAACTCCGGTCGCACTCTGGAGTGATTGGCCCAGGTGGTGAACATTCCCGCTCACCACTTAGCATGTGTTGATTGACAGCTAGGCTGAATGAATGGGGGTATTCTGCATAAAAGCAGGGCTTTTGGGACTGGATCTTCAGAAGTCGCCACAGGACCTAAGAATCCGACGAGGGTAACGCTGAGCCGACCTGCACGACGACACCTCAGGTGGAGCCCTGCGGAACCGACTCACCACTTCCCGACGACAGAGGAGATCTCCCTGCCGGAGAGTCTCTTCCCCTGACTGGTGGGAACAACCAGTCCCCTTTGCTTTTTATTCACCTCAGGATGCGGTGGTCGAATTGCCCGTGCAGAAGCATCTCGGCAACCAGATAGCCACTACCCCTGAACCGCGACCAAAAGGTGGTGCCTTGTGACGGAGCACTCTGCGGCTAGTCTCTTCCCTGGTGGTGCACCGGACTTCATTTTCTTCGACGACGAGATCATCTCTACTCTTGGCAAAGAACCAACGTGCATCCACCACCAGGAACAACTGCCTCCGCCGGAGCTGCCCTCCACAACAAGGTACCGTGTCCGCCTGGCTCCCCTTTCGATCGGTTCGAGTGAGGTGTCTTAATCCTCTCCGTTCCGTTGGGTTGCCTCCAAGCTTTTCTCATTCGTTGTTCTGAACTGGTTCAATCTACCGATAACAATTTGCAATACAGACTTGAATGCATCTCCGCTAGAGACTTTTTGGGACATCACGCCTTGCCTCGCTCCGAGTGGGCCTGGCCTCTGAACTTTACGATCTATTGTGATTCTTGCCTTCCTGCCTTGCATTTTATCCGATAGGATCGAACTGTGTTGATTTCGTAACCTGCCTATCTTTTTCTCTCCCGTCCTAACTAATATTCGAGCATCATCTGGGTTGAGGTATACACCTCTGTCTGAAAATAAGTGGTACCAGTAGAATCTAGAGTTGTCGATATTGCTAGGGGGATTGATCGTCTACTCCGTAGAGTAATTTTGTTTGATTTGTTTGGCGTGATTTGCCTTAGTGTTTTTCATAACATTTTGTTATAAATAAGTACCTTAATATCTTTACACTAAGCCTCGTTGCGTGTTTGCTTGTCTTGCTGTGAAGAATTGCCCTATTTTGTATACTCCACATACTGCTCTACTTTTCTTGAGCGAAGTCTGACTGCTCAGCCACAGCTACCATGTGAATCTGTGTGGTACAGACTGCTACCAAGTGGGTTCACCGCCAACGCCTGTAGTCCTAAATCTTTTGCAGTGGTCCCAGAGGGAACTGCACAGGTTTCCACCTAACAAGCAGTACCTCACAAAGGCCAAGTACTACCACAATGATGTAACAACCAAGGAAGCACAGTAAAACAATGTCACAACAGGATGTGAACCATGTGTAGTACATAACATAGAATGATGCACCATGAACGGATGTGTACTGTCACAGGTCCCGTGTACAGGCGCGGGAGTGTCACGAAACAACCACCCCCACCGTGTCCCGGGTGCCTGCAAGGTCAAACTCACACAGGCCTCTGAGACCCTGGTGGGGAAGGAGGGTCAGGGATATGCAGTCTGGACAGGTGTTGGCACACTGGATAACTGGAATGAGTGGCAGGAGAGGGGAGGAGGAATGACACATGAAAGTAAGTCAGCCGCCGGTGGGTGCGTGGCAAATGGGACACCAATGTGTCACAATTCACACAACATGCAATGTTCCCTGGGTAAGCAGACAGACCCATATAGCAAGGCATGACTTCAGAGCAAGTTGTGGTCCACCATGACCGAAACAAAGTTGGCAGTTCATTTATCAAAATGTACATGGAAATGAAATGCACTACACCCGGGTATGTCCCTTGCTGTATGTCCCTGTGAGTTGCCCCTTTCCATGTCTCGGAAGGCTACATGGTTGATACAAGTGCCTCAATGGACCTTGGTGTAATGGAGGGTATGTGCCACTGCCTGCAGGTGTCCCAGACAACCTTACAATCAACAGCCATCAGTCCACCAACACATCTGAGCTGCATTGCGTGCTTCAACACCAATATTCGTCCAAGCTCACCCTCAGTGCTGTGACTAAGCCTGCATGTGCAACTCGCCTGGTGCAAGCTTTGCTGTGTTGTTGCCCCCCTGTGCTGCTCACCTTGCCTGGAGTTCCTTGGAACACGTCAGCAGTTCTAGGATGTAGGTCTGCAATCCCTGTGCCTCTGCTTGTGCACACATGTGCATGTGGGCACCAACAAACGTGTCCAGAATTCCGACGTCCAATGGGCCATGTCTGCTTGCAAAGGTGCTCTGGAGGCTCATCCCCCTGCAGAAAGGACATGAAACACATGATTAATGCTTTAAAGTCATCTGTTTGTGTCTCGTCAGGCATCTCATTACTTGACCATGTCAGAGAGTTACATCAGAAATCACACCATCAGTCCGTCTTTCACATTAAAGTGTGGTACACAATATCTACGGCATGAATTGCAACAAGCACGTGTACAGTAAAGATAAGAAACATACTACACAATGCATAGCAATGAATGTACACATTAATCATGAAACACCCCATCTAGAAAAAGCTGAACAGTAGACAATAACACCGAAATAATCCCCACTAGGGGTGTCAACACAAGTCACACAGCACCAGGCATGCCACAGATATGACAGTCCAAAGCCCTTGTGTAATAGGTTGTCACACCGAACCATCCTTGCGAGCCCATGGATAAGGGAGGCAGGAGTGGCATACGTGAGTCAAGGACCCCAAGCAGCAAACACATACACAAGACAGGCCTGAAGGGCCCAGCTGGAACAGACAGTGGATGCCTTCAAAAGCCACAAAGCACCGCACCATCACATGAAAGCACAATAGACAAGCAATTTTAAACTATATTAACTAATTACACTAACTATGGAAAACCTACATTACCTAATTAAACTAACTATCAAACAGAAACTTAACTAACTAAACTAAAAGAAAAATCAAAAATGGCCACATACGACCTGGGGGGGAGGGGAGGCACCCAGGAGGGGGGAGGTACACAGTGCTGCTCAACATCCACATGCGATGATGCTGAGCCAAAAAAAAACCTTCATGGGCTCAACGCTTGCACAGCCCGACCTACGTGGGAGATAGATGGTCGTCCGAGTCTGGCTCATCCTGGAAAGGAGGACGTAGCACAGTAGCCTGGCCACGCCTAGCCGCAGCTTGCCCCTCGTCGGCAGCAAGTCTACCGGACGGGTGAGCCTGGTTCTGTGTGGCGATGTGACGTAGATCTGCATGCAGAACCTCACGTGATACACGTGCTTCCTCTTGCAAGGTAGCACATGTAACTCAGAGTTCCTCCTGCAAGGCCTGGCTGGACAACCGCTGCACCTCCCGGCAAGCCTGTAGCTCAGCCGAGATGGTACGCTCAAGCTGTGCAAACCTCTCCTCTGCCCGCTGCCTCTGGGACATCATAAGGACACCCAGAGTGGATTTGAGGGAAGCATACTCCTCCCTCAGGGCATCCATGTGCGCCTCTGCGTGAGCAGCAATTGCTTGACGCAGAGATGACATTTCAGCCTGGCGTGCCCTGTCTGAGGCCGCCATGCCCAGCCTGAGCGAGCAGGCCGTGGACCGTGCCGCCTGCTGCTGGAGAAGCACCTGCCTAGCAGGGGGGAACACAGATCGGGCCACATGCTCCATGCTCTCAGCGATGTTCTCCATTGCTGCCCCCTGCCGTTCTGCATTGGCAGTCATGTCTTGCTCCCACTCAGTATACTGCGGTTGCGCGTGGTGACCGCATTGCAGGGCTTGACCCCTGCGGGACCCAAGGACCGGGGGTCCTCACTGTGTTGGCACCGCCCGCGGCTGCACGACTACATGCTCCCATCGACGTGATGTCCAAGGCACATCAGTGACTGGTGTGGAGGGTGACCCTGCGCCCCGATCCACCACGGGCGGAGGAACCAAGACTGTCTGATCCCTCAGTGCAGGTGTCGCAGACAGAGGAGTGTCCACATCAGAATCACTCACCCCTGACACATGGACTTGATGCTCAGCCAACTCAACATGGACGTCAGAGTCGTCATCAAGGCTGGACTCATAGGCAGCCAGAGACAAGATGGACTGTAGCACTTGGGGGTTTTCGTGGCCTACCACCCCACGACCCCCACTTGTGCCGGGTTGGTGTAGTGGTAACAACCCTGTGTCTGGCATGACAACACCATCCTCCGCATCCATTGCATCATCACCTGCAAAATAGAGAGAAAAGAGGTCACTACACATGTCAGAAGCACACAACACACACACACACCGACAGCAAACGCATCAGGCAGACATGTGACACACAACATATAACCTGGCATGCATGCTGGGTCAACTTTGAATTGCTTCTGTGATCAGACCTGTTGAAAGGTGGCAGTTCCCATGGAAGTGGGTCTATGCAGCGCAGAAAATGTGTACGCCACTCACTACCTACATGTACAATGACTCGATGGTGTGTGCCAGGAAATGTGAAGGCAGTGCAAGGTCAAATTCAGGAATCACGTACATTGTGCATTCAATGTGTACCATATCTAGAAGCCAAGCACCCCTCCTCCCCAGTACCAAAGCAGGGATGCCTAGCATGGTATCAAAAGGCTGACCATACACCTGTGTATTGACAGGCAGTGTTGACTGGCATCAACAGCTTAATGTGATTTAAGTGACAACACTGCAAATGATGATGGGACAGTAAGCAGGACACATGATGAAAACTCTGGATGCCGCCCACGTGTGAAGAAGACACAACAACAGTTGGACAGAGTCATTGGCCATTGAACAGGCTGAGGCCTGTGAGCCACACAGATTGTCATACCCTAAACATGTGTGCAACGCAGTACTGAGCCACAGTTGACATGGGTTGGCTGATGAGATGCCATGAAATGTATGTAACCAAGGGCTTGTATTACAGTGATCATTCAGTCAAGGACACATAGGGGCAGGCGTGCAATGCACATGGAGCATGAATGGGCACTCATGTCCCTGCGGGACATCTGACCTATGCACAGTACAAGTGAGATACCCTGCATCAAGTACTAAGGCTGTACCACACGGCATATTTCTGGCAGATTCTATGCTGGAAGTTGGCATCTACACAGTACGCATGAACAAGAAAGTACACATTGGCAAGATTGAAGCAGACCAGTGCAAAGGTGGAACTGGGGTGCAGAGTGGCGGAGGAGGGGCAAGTGAGCATGCCTACATGAAGTCCCAGCATGCAGGCAGAGGAGACATGCATCACGGAAGCATTGCATTACTTACACATCAGAACCATGTACACGTCAAATGTAGTGGCAATCATGCACAATACATCCCACAAGTGAAACACACACGTCCTCAACAAACACGCATCAACACTCACTGGACTGGGCATCAAAGTCCAGCATCTCTCCCACTCCTTCGACCAATTCAGGTGGTATGAACTCCGCAACGAGTGCCTCATGTGGAGTGAGCTCTTCCTCCTCTGGTACAGGCCCACCGCCAGTCACCAGAGTCAAGTTGTAATTAGAGGCACGCTTAGCCTTAGTGCTGCGTTTGATGTCATTCCAACGCTTTTTGCACTCTTGCGCCGTGCGCACCTCATGGCCGAATGAACTGACATGTTCCGCAACATGCTTCCAGTGGGTGTCACGTTGGGCAGCCGCAGTCTGACTATTGGCACCCGCTAGCATGTCACGGCTGTGGCCCCGCACGTAGTCCACGAGGAAGTCCAGTCCCTGCTTGCAGAAAGGCTTCTTCCTCGACGTGCAGGAGGTTGTGGCTGTGTGTGGGGTCCCAGCCTGTGCTGCAGGTGCAATCTTCCTCCTCTTGGGCTGTGGCTGGCTAATGCCGCCCTGGCCAGTATGGCCAGTGGGTTCGGTGGATTGAGCCAAGAGAGTGGCAGGTGGTGGGACAACCAAAGGCCTGACTTGTGTCAGTGGCAGCTGGGTGCTCTCTAATGGACCCTGCGCAGCAACATCAGCTGTGGCAGGGTCATTGACCGCAACGGTCCTGGTTAGCAGACTCACAACCGGGGTGTTGTTGGGTGCTTCTGCCCCTGCACTTGCCAACACCCTGCTGTTCGGGGCAGCAGATGACATAACTGCCCCAGAGACACGTGTCTTGGTGTGAGCAGCCCGGCCTGCCCCTATGGTTTCCCTCCTGGCCTGTTGGAGATCTACCAAGGGCTCCTCAAGTGCCAGCGCAGCCTGCACTGGCAGAACCTGAACCTGGGTGGCGGTGTCCACAGCTACACCTGCAGCTACCACTACCCTTGGGCCCGTGGCAGTCGATGGAATGGACTGCAGGGTCACACAGGCGCCAGTGCCTGATGCAGAAGCTGCATCCCCCGGAACCACAGGGGGTGGTGGCATGACTGCACCGACACATGGCACAACATTGTGCTCAAGTGGCGCACCCCTGCCTCTTCCCCCTCTGTGGTCGCCCTGGACACCCTGGAGTCCCCCTACTCCCTGGTCACCACGGCCAAGTTCCCGACCACGCCCGCCACGAGGAGTACGCCCAGCTGAGGCGCCCCTCACCTTTGGTGGCCTCCCAACCATGGCACAGATGTAGTAGTGCCGGCACAAATGGAGTGGTGCCAATGGGAGGTGTACACCACAATTGACCTGGGCAATTGGGGTGAAGGGGGTGGGAAGCAAGATGTTAACAGCCCCCCTGCACCTGCACGGCTGTATGTGACCCTGGTGATGTAGTGACGGGTCACGCAATGCTCAGGCACCCCAAAACTGCAGTAAAACCGTGCACGCAACCCTGCAGCCTACGTGCGTGGATTCAACCTCCCGCAGTACGCGGTGGCACCCAGTAACACGAATAACGCGTACGCGTGGGACACGCAGGCTACTATGACATCGAAAATGGGTGCGATACACAGGGGCACCCGCAGTGGGAAAAAGAGCATGTGCGACTCACCGTCTGACTAGCGCGATGCAGAAAAACACGCGTAGCCAATACCCCCGCCAAAAGAAGAGATACGTCCTTGATAGCTGTGAAGTTGTGATGGCGCGCGAAACAACAGGAAGCAGCAACACACGTCGGTCTCCACGAAAGGCACGTACAGCGAACTGCTGGCCCCGCTCACCTTTAACCCGTGCTGAGGGAAACACCCGCGAGCGTCACGTCACTTACGCGCATGGGCCCTTTCCTCGGATTACACGCGGACGTGCAGTTTTTCATGCGTGCTGAAACACCCATGCACGCCTGCGCGCGTCACGTCACAGGGGCGCTTGCGCTTGAGGGGCCTTCTGTCCAATGAAATTCCTTTCCTCGAATTACAGGCTGACGTGCAGAATTTTCACGTGCCAAATCACTCCGTATCAAGCTGGCCACGCGTATGCACACGGAAGACCACGCTCCTGCCCAGAAGGCCGAATTACTGCCCCCCAGAGCCCCGAGCACGCTCCCACCTGCCATCTGCTGCTGCCTGACTGCCTGCTGCCCAAGTGCCCTGCCATTTGCTGCCTGCACATCAGCCAGGGGTGCTGTTGCTGTTACCACCCCTGCTAGAACCGAAGACTCCCGACTGGGATTCCATTGCTCCACAGCCCAGCCCCAGGACCCAGTTGCCCACCCACTCCTGCCTCTGGGGTTGTCATGTCGGGCACTGCAACATCTGGCACCACTGACAACCGCCGGCCAGAGAGGCAGAGGGGCAACAGCTTCAGTGCCAGGGAAGTTGGTGTCCTGGTGGAGCAACTCCTGGGGCAGTATGATGCCCTCTTCAGAAGTTCCCGCGCCGACAAGGAAGGACGGACTCGGATCTAGACGGACATCGTGATTGCCATCAACGCGGAGGGGGTGGCAGTCCGCGACTAACAACATGTCAAGAAACGCTGGGAGGACTTCAGGTCCAGGACCCTGAACAAGGTCCAGCGCCTCTTGAAGGCAGCGGATGCTAAGGGGCGCCGGGGCCACTTGTCGGAAGATCAGATGAGGGTCCTGGAACGCATATCCCCAGCGCTCCACGTCCAGGTCCTTGAGAGGCAGACCCGTCTGGAGTCGAGCGGTAAGTGTACATGCATCCTGATTGTAAACTGTGCGTGTGGTGATGTTTCAGTAGTGTGCAGGTTGCACATCTGTTTGTATGGGGTTGAGTATGGGTGGGGGTGTACAGGGCCGTGAGGCTAACACATGCGAGGGCTGTAATGTGTGAGACATGGATGGTGCTTGTGTGTGTAGGCTTGCATGCCAAATGCAGTTGTGTGGGCACACATGTTTGGATGAATGTGTATGTAAGTAGACATGTTCGTGATGTCACGCATGTATGTTGTTTTCAGCTGCATGTATCAGCACTGTGTACATGTGCATGTGTGTGTATTTGACAAGAGTGCAACAGTGATGGAACATGGATGCATGTGACAGCGGGATGTGGAAGCCTGATTGGCAGATGTGACATGGATGCCCATCTGAACATTGCGACACTTGGCAGAGGTGTACACATGCATGCAAGTGTGGTGGTGTGTGTACATGTGTAGTGCACTCCCTGTGTTGCATGTGATGTCTGGCTCACCATTGCCTGCTCATGCTGTTGTATGTGTATGGATGGTGCTGGCAGTTGCGATATGGCTGTGGTATGGCTCATGTGTGCAAGTTGAAATGACATGTGTGTTGGGGATTGTGATGGCATGTCTGAGGTTTGCCAATGCCACTCATGTACAACTGTCATGTGTGTATGTGTCCATTGTACAGTGCCCTGATGCCTGTGTTTTATTTCTCCCTGTCTGCAGCGTCAACTGATGAAGAGGGCGGAGAAGGTGCTGTGGAGCACAGCGGCGGGGATCCCACCGCCAGCCGGAGACGCAAGGGCCGGCTCCCCTCCCAGGTTGTGATCTCGTCGGGGAGTGAGGAGTCCGGTGCCGCGTCCCAGGCCGCAGCTGCCGGGGGGAGGTCCAAGAGGCGGAGGTTGGAGTTGGACTCCTCGGCAGCAGAAGGGGCAGCTGGGACCCCACAGGGCCCAATGGGGGAAGATGGCACGGAGTCATCCAGGTTGGTGGGGGGTTTGGTGGAGGAGGAGGCCGTGCAAGCTACAGAGACGGGGTCTGGAGGTGGGGATTCCACTCGTGCTAGTGGTGCAGTGCAGGACCAGGGACAGGAGGCAGCACAGGCCGCCGCGGAGGTGCCTGTGTGCAATCCTGTCCCTGATCCTGTCCCTGCATCATCTTGCACCAGCAGGGATGCCTACGTCCAGACCCGTTTTCAGGCAGGCGATGAACTCACGACAACGGCCTTCCTCTGCCTGCGGACGTGGCTATCCGGGTCCAGGTTGAGCCTGTCCTGAATGGTGTGGCGTTGCGTCAACGGGCCATGCGAGGTGACCTGCAGTCTTTTCATGAGGAGACTGCACGTCATCTCGAATGGCTCGTTGACTGCGTCGGCCTACTGAGACAGGTCACCCAGGCCGGATTCCTCCGTTTGATGGGGCTTGCTACGACCCCCTCCTCAACTGAACCCCCTATGCGCCAGTCGTCCTCCGTGCCATCTTCCACCCATCAGTCACCTGGGTGCCCTGTGGAGCTGCCTCTGACGGTGCGGCCAGGCTGGAGGAGGAGGCATCCCTGCCACAGTCGGGAGTCGGACATCCAGCAGGTGTGGCCACATCAACGACTGCACCCCAGCCAGCGGAGAATGTGCAGGCAGCAGGAGGCAGTGCACGGGCAGAGGCACAGCAGCAGCAGCAACGTGGTGGGAGCCATGATGGCTCGGGGCCTTCGACATCGGAGGGGCAGGCATCGGCCGGAGGGCAGGAGGACCCAAGATGGGAAGTGTGGCAGCGATTGGGCCACGCCATAGATACGGAGCGGCAGTGGGCGGAAGAGGCACGGCTCACGATGGTCAGGGCGGAGAACTACATGCGGAGGGCCCTGAGGCGGGCCAAGTGCCTCGAGGCAATCCACAGGGGTTTGGAGGTGGACACGTCGACGGCCCTGCGGACCCTCGGGGCCATGGAGGAGGACCGCCTCCGGGACATTGAGCAGGAGTTCGATGATGCCCTTGCCCGGGACATCCAAAAGTGAGCCGTCGGACTAGCCCGCTGCCCTTGTAAATAGTTCTGTAGTTAGTGTTAGGTTTCCTTTGGTTTTGAATTTTTTTTGGACCTTTTGGACAATGGGCCACATTTTGTATATAGTTTTTTTTTATTAGGTAGTGTTATTAGATAGGTTTCATTTCTTCTGTTGGGATCATGGACCCTGGCTTGTTTATCTGTATATAGTTGACTGTTGGATTTTCTTTTTTTTTTTACAATTTACCCATGGAGCAATGGATTTCAATTATAATTTTCGATTGGATTTACTTTTGTGGAATGTGACTTTGGACACCTTTCCTTTGGATTATGATTTTTGGTTTTCCATTATTTCACGACATGTTGCTTTTTATTTTTTTAAATTCCCATTTCTGTTTGTTTATTCTTGATTCAATGTATGTTTCTTTTAATACATATTTTTTTATTCAAACTTCAATGTGTAGTATCATCTCTTTGGTTTCATGCATTTCATGATATGGGTTTTGAGATTCACTGACACCCATTGGGTGTATGTGAGGGACATTTGTTTATTTCCAAACTTGGAATTGGGGTTCTATCATGTTATTGCAATTTCTAAGTGGGTGGATGCAATACTCGGGTGGGTGTTTGGCATTTGGAGGCTGACCATAGGTGCCAGGGATCTAGATTGTTGGCTGGGGGACATGAGTGGGGCATGCTGGCAGGTGCCCCACTGTGCTGGGGGGTGGGGGTGCAGAGGGACATGAGTTGGGGGCCTGGTGGAGGGTGCCTCACAGTGCTGGGGGGTGGGGGTGCAGGAGGACATGAGTTGGACATGAGTGGGGGCCTGCTGGCAGGTGCCCCACAGTGCTGGGGGGTGGGGGTGCAGGGGAACATGAGTTGGGGCCTGGTGGAGGGTGCCCCACAGTGCTGGGGGGTGGGGATGCAGGGGGACATGAGTTGGACATGAGTGGGGGCCTGCTGGCAGGTGCCCCACAGTGCTGGGGGGTGGGGATGCAGGGGGACATGAGTTGGACATGAGTGGGGGCCTGCTGGCAGGTGCCCCACAGTGCTGGGGGGTGGGGGTGCAGGGGAACATGATTTGGGGCCTGGTGGAGGGTGCCCCACAGTGCTGGGGGGTGGGGGTGCAGGGGGACATGAGTTGGACATGAGTGGGGGCCTGCTAGCAGGTGCCCCACAGTGCTGGGGGGTTGGGGTGCAGGGGGACATGAGTTGGACATGAGTGGGGGCCTGCTGGCAGGTGCCCCACAGTGCTGGGGGGGTGGGGGTGCAGGGGGACATGAGTAGGACATGAGTCGGGGCCTGCTGGCAGGTGCCTCACAGTGCTGGGGGGTGGGGGTGCAGGGGGACATGAGTTGGACATGAGTGGGGGCCTGCTGGCAGGTGCCCCACAGTGCTGGGAGTGAGGGTGCAGGGTAACATGAGTTGGGGCCTGGTGGAGGGTGCCCCACAGTGCTGGGGGGTGGGGGTGCAAGGGGAAATGAGTTGGACATGAGTGGAGGCCTGCCGGCAGGTGCCCCACAGTGCTGGGGGTTGGGTTGCAGGGGGACATGAGTAGGACATGAGTGGGGGCCTGCTGGCAGGTGCCCCACAGTGCTGGGGGGGTGCGGGTGCAGGGGGACATGTGTGGGGGCCTGGTGGAGGGTGCCCCATAGTGCTGGGGGGTGGGGGTGCAGGGGGACATGAGTTGGGGGCCTGGTGGAGGGTGCCCCACAGTGCTGGGGGGTTGGGGTGCAGGGGGACATGAGTTGTGGGCCTGGTGGAGGGTGCCCTACAGTGCTGGGGGGTGGGGGTGCAGGGGGACATGGGTTAGGGGCCTGGTGGAGGGTGCCCCACAGTGCTGGGGGTGGGGGTGCAGGGGTACATGAGTTGGGGGCCTGGTGGAGGGTGCCCCACAGTTCTGGGGGGTGGGGGTGCGGGGGGGACATGAGTGGGGGTGCAGGCTAGTCCCCGGTGGTGTGGCTGCCTGCAGGGGCCGTGTAGGTTTGGGAGCGAACACCTGGGAGGACCCACACGGCCAATTCACGTGTAGTACTCCACGGAACCCCTGAAATACACGTACCCTGCTAATATCGTGTGTGAAACTTCCCGCGCACCCCAAGATACACGTACCCAGGACATTCACTTGTGGAACTTCCAGCGCACCCCTGAAATACACGTACCCTGCTGAATTCACGTGTGTAAGTTTCCGCACACCCCGAAATACACGTACCCAGGACATTTGCGTGTGGAACTTCCAGCGCACCCCAGTAATACAGGTACCCTGCTGAATTCACATGTGTAAGTTTTCCGCTCACCCCGAAAATACACGTACCCAGGACATTCGCGTGTGGAACTTCCAGCGCACCCCTGATATACACGTACCCTGCTGAATTCACGTGTGTAAGTTTCCGCGCACCCCGAAATACACGTACATTTTGTATATAGTTTTTTTTTATTAGGTAGTGTTATTAGATAGGTTTCATTTCTTCTGTTGGGATCATGGACCCTGGCTTGTTTATCTGTATATAGTTGACTGTTGGATTTTCTTTTTTTTTTTACAATTTACCCATGGAGCAATGGATTTCAATTATAATTTTCGATTGGATTTACTTTTGTGGAATGTGACTTTGGACACCTTTCCTTTGGATTATGATTTTTGGTTTTCCATTATTTCACGACATGTTGCTTTTTATTTTTTTAAATTCCCATTTCTGTTTGTTTATTCTTGATTCAATGTATGTTTCTTTTAATACATATTTTTTTATTCAAACTTCAATGTGTAGTATCATCTCTTTGGTTTCATGCATTTCATGATATGGGTTTTGAGATTCACTGACACCCATTGGGTGTATGTGAGGGACATTTGTTTATTTCCAAACTTGGAATTGGGGTTCTATCATGTTATTGCAATTTCTAAGTGGGTGGATGCAATACTCGGGTGGGTGTTTGGCATTTGGAGGCTGACCATAGGTGCCAGGGATCTAGATTGTTGGCTGGGGGACATGAGTGGGGCATGCTGGCAGGTGCCCCACTATGCTGGGGGGTGGGGGTGCAGAGGGACATGAGTTGGGGGCCTGATGGAGGGTGCCTCACAGTGCTGGGGGGTGGGGGTGCAGGAGGACATGAGTTGGACATGAGTGGGGGCCTGCTGGCAGGTGCCCCACAGTGCTGGGGGGTGGGGGTGCAGGGGAACATGAGTTGGGGCCTGGTGGAGGGTGCCCCACAGTGCTGGGGGGTGGGGATGCAGGGGGACATGAGTTGGACATGAGTGGGGGCCTGCTGGCAGGTGCCCCACAGTGCTGGGGGGTGGGGATGCAGGGGGACATGAGTTGGACATGAGTGGGGGCCTGCTGGCAGGTGCCCCACAGTGCTGGGGGGTGGGGGTGCAGGGGAACATGATTTGGGGCCTGGTGGAGGGTGCCCCACAGTGCTGGGGGGTGGGGGTGCAGGGGGACATGAGTTGGACATGAGTGGGGGCCTGCTAGCAGGTGCCCCACAGTGCTGGGGGGTTGGGGTGCAGGGGGACATGAGTTGGACATGAGTGGGGGCCTGCTGGCAGGTGCCCCACAGTGCTGGGGGGGTGGGGGTGCAGGGGGACATGAGTAGGACATGAGTCGGGGCCTGCTGGCAGGTGCCTCACAGTGCTGGGGGGTGGAGGTGCAGGGGGACATGAGTTGGACATGAGTGGGGGCCTGCTGGCAGGTGCCCCACAGTGCTGGGAGTGAGGGTGCAGGGTAACATGAGTTGGGGCCTGGTGGAGGGTGCCCCACAGTGCTGGGGGGTGGGGGTGCAAGGGGAAATGAGTTGGACATGAGTGGAGGCCTGCCGGCAGGTGCTCCACAGTGCTGGGGGTTGGGTTGCAGGGGGACATGAGTAGGACATGAGTGGGGGCCTGCTGGCAGGTGCCCCACAGTGCTGGGGGGGGTGCGGGTGCAGGGGGACATGTGTGGGGGCCTGGTGGAGGGTGCCCCATAGTGCTGGGGGGTGGGGGTGCAGGGGACATGAGTTGGGGGCCTGGTGGAGGGTGCCCCACAGTGCTGGGGGGTTGGGGTGCAGGGGGACATGAGTTGTGGGCCTGGTGGAGGGTGCCCTACAGTGCTGGGGGGTGGGGGTGCAGGGGGACATGGGTTAGGGGCCTGGTGGAGGGTGCCCCACAGTGCTGGGGGTGGGGGTGCAGGGGTACATGAGTTGGGGGCCTGGTGGAGGGTGCCCCACAGTTCTGGGGGGTGGGGGTGCGGGGGGGACATGAGTGGGGGTGCAGGCTAGTCCCCGGTGGTGTGGCTGCCTGCAGGGGCCGTGTAGGTTTGGGAGCGAACACCTGGGAGGACCCACACGGCCAATTCACGTGTAGTACTCCACGGAACCCCTGAAATACACGTACCCTGCTGATATCGTGTGTGAAACTTCCCGCGCACCCCAAGATACACGTACCCAGGACATTCACTTGTGGAACTTCCAGCGCACCCCTGAAATACACGTACCCTGCTGAATTCACGTGTGTAAGTTTCCGCACACCCCGAAATACACGTACCCAGGACATTTGCGTGTGGAACTTCCAGCGCACCCCAGTAATACAGGTACCCTGCTGAATTCACATGTGTAAGTTTCCGCTCACCCCGAAAATACACGTACCCAGGACATTCGCGTGTGGAACTTCCAGCGCACCCCTGATATACACGTACCCTGCTGAATTCACGTGTGTAAGTTTCCGCGCACCCCGAAATACACGTACCCAGGACATTTGCGTGTGGAACTTCTAGCGCATCCCAGTAATACAGGTACCCTGCTGAATTCACGTGTGTAAGTTTCGCGCACCCCGAAATACACGTACCCAGGACATTCGCGTGTGGAACTTCCAGCGCACCCCTGATATACACGTACCCTGCTGAATTCACATGTGTAAGTTTCCGCGCACCCCGAAATACACGTACCCAGGACATTCGTGTGTGGAACTTCCAGCGCACCCCAGTAATACAGGTACCCTGCTGAATTCACGTGTGTAAGTTTCCGCGCACCCCGAAATACACGTACCCAGGACATTCGCGTGTGGAACTTCCAGCGCACCCCTGATATACACGTACCCTGATGGAATCGCGTGTGAAACTTCCCACGCACCCCTGAAATACACGTACCACGCTCGCACAGGGCCAATCGCGTGTGAAACTTCCTGCGCACCCCAGTAATACAGGTACCCTGCTGAATTCACATGTGTAAGTTTCCGCGCACCCCGAAATACACGTACCCAGGACATTCGCGTGTGGAACTTCCAGCGTACCCCTGATATACACGTACCCTGCTGAATTCACGTGTGAAACTTCCCGCGCATCCCTGATGTACACGTACCCTGATGGAATTGCGTGTGGAACTTCCCGCGCACCCCTGAAATACACGTACCCAGCTGAAATAATATGAGGAACTTCCCGCGCACCCCAGTGATACACGTACCCCGCTTGCCGTGCTGGTACAGGGTTAGCGCAGCCCTTTGCGCTGGATTGGGGATTTTGATGGCTTTTCCCTGCGCAAGGGGCGTTCTTGGGGGCGTAACTGGCACTGCTGCAGGGTCGCTGCGCCACTGTGCACCACGGCTGGTTTTGGTGGCTGGAATCCATGAATACGCTGTGCGCGGAAATGTATTTTGGCGCACGCGGCTGGCGCAGGGATTTGCACGTGCACACTGTGTGCCAGCCGCGTGCGCCACTTGTGCGCTGAATTCTATGAATTACCCCCTAAATGAGTTCGCGGACATCAAGTACAATAGAAGAGATTCAGTCAGTTCCATATGATATGTATATAAAGTCAAAGTCATTATTGTTAAGTTGCACTACAAAAACCTGTGAAATTCAGTGAAAAAACTTTGTTAAAGGGACGTTATGGTTAAGTTGCACTAATTAAAACCTATGAAATTCAATGAAAAAACTTTGTTAAAGGTACATTATGGTTAAGTTGCGCTACTAAAAACCTATGAAATTCAGTGAAAAAACTTTGTTAAAGGGACGTTATGGTTAAGTTGCGCTACTAAAAACCTATGAAATTCAGTGAAAAAACGTTGTCAAAGGGACGTTATGGTTCCAAGTAAAACCGATAAACCCTTGAAATTCGCCAGTTATGATAAGCTAAGCAACCATAACTCGCGCCACCACCGTGCACTGCAAAGACTAACACCCAGGACATCAAAGATGACATCACAAATGTCATTGATGACATCACTGATTCCTGATTCCTAAACCAATCCTTTGAGAGGGGCTGCATTTAGGAGGAGAGATAAGGATAACTTTCCAATCTTATTTGCGAGAACTCTTGCAAGGTACTCCCCAAGATTGTAAACTCGATGGTTTCATCACTGCTATATTATGTCGATGTACTATGAGGAAGGGATAGAGATGCTGAAGGTTACCAAATGACCACTGCAAGGTATCACCAAAGAGGATTGCATCTTGGCAGAGCTGTGTATTGCTATGGAGGCCTAAAAAGCTGATTGAACTCTATGGTGAAGAGCTGGGGACCATACGTGAGAGTGGAGTAACCAGACCCCCGCCCTGCCCTTAAATAGCATCCTGATATGCAGCTGGCTTTCCTGAAGTTTGTTTGGTAATCCTATGGGACTAGCTTCCCCAACACAGGCGTTTAAGTGGAGGGGGGTTTGAGATCCAAAATTCTCCAACCATCCCGATTTCTGCAATCCAGCTTCCCCAACACTTGCATTTATGTGGAGGGGGATATGAAATCCAAAATTCTTCAATGATCCCATTTTTTCTGTTAGACTTCTCCAACACAGACCAAAGTATGGGGGGTCTGAAAAACCCATTGCTTAATCACCCTGTGTTCATTTTAAGGAAAGGTGTGTGTGAAATTGTTCTATTGTGTTGTTGAATGCAGGTGCTTGGTAATGCATAAGGGAATGTTGGTGTGACTGAGAGAATGTTTAGCTGTGAGTGTCGGAATGCTTGTAGTGAAGGTTCCACAGTATATCAGTTGGTGAGCTCCTTCCTGGGTGATGGGAGCCAGTGGTTCGTACTGTGTCATCTTAAAGGAACTTAATGTAACGGGAATGCAGCTTACTGATGCAACTACCCAAGGTGTCCACCGATCTTTGATTATTACACTGGCGACGAGAATGGGTGTGAGGTGTGGTCACTGTACTTTTGGACATTGGAAAATTTAAGGTATGTGAGGCATGGGTGACATGTGATTGGGTGAAGAAGGGGGGCCTTTCTTATTCATGTGTATGGGCAGAAAGGGGACAACGACTTCCGTAAAAGTATGTGGCTGCTGTTCGAGGCACAGCCAGAGTGTTAGTGGGGGGGCAACATACGCCTTATCTTTGAGTTGCACCTCTCACTAAAAAGGTGCCATGTGATGAATGTGAGTGTTCCCTGTATGTTTTGCTCGTGTGGATCTGTGTGTATGAAGAAGGGGGATGTGTTGCATTGTGCTTGGTGTGAATGCAGGTGTTTAGTAATGCATGAGAAAATGTTGGTGTGCCTGAGAGAATGTTTTGCTGTGAGTGTAGGAATGCGTAGTGAAGGTTCCACAGTATGTCAGTTGTGAGCTCCTGCCTGGGTGGTGGGAGCCAATGGTTTGTACTCTGTCATCTTAAAGGAGCTTAATGTAACAGGAATAAAGCTCTATGTACTACCGACTAAAATGATTGTTTCTGTTAACGAAATGGGTCTCTATTTCCTACACCCTTGCAATTTGTGTTTTTTTCAAGGAGCAATGTATTTATATGATTCTCTGTCTAAATTTCGAACATCTTTGTATGTTTTCTAATTTTCTGCAAATGGTTGTATTTTCAACAATAACGCATGGCTTGGTGAAATGATAATTCCTTCAGTGTACAATAACATCTAAATGACCTTTTATGAGAAACACACAGTTTGGCAAAATGACAATCCAAACGACATTCCATCTTGTGAGATTGTCTTTATTTAAGTGCACGTATCGAGCCATGATGCACTGATCATTCCCCACGATGCCGCCATTTTAGAAACACTACCCATGCTCTACATAACAACGCTACTCGTTTGCACATGCGCATCGCACCTCGCCTAATTTAGAAACAATCTCATATATGATAGCCATCACGCATGCGCACCATTCAGACAACAACGCAAGCCACTGATACAGCTCGCTGAGAGGTAAGCACTAGGACTCCCTGCTCTCCGCGCATTTAATTGTCCTTCCTTGGCTACCGGGACCACGGCTATTTCACCAAGTTACAACATGGCCCTTCACGGTCAAATTACTTGACGTGTACAATCGAGTCACAAGCGCGATCAGCATTCGTCTATACCAGCTGCATGCTCTAAGCCCATACAATTTTAGCATTCACCCATATCATTATATCCCATGCAAATATCACGGGTGATCACTCAAACCATGTGAACTAGCAAATTTAGAAATCAACATTACTCATCCCTCGATTTTTGTCACAGGATTGGGCATGGCCCCTTTCTCTGTATGTATGTCCACCTTTACTCGGGTATTACAAAGTCACGCTTACCTCTGCAGCTAGCTATACGCACACTGTATTACATACATCTGTGTCCCTTTTCAACAGGACTCTCACAGTCACCAGACGTAGCCATTAAACAACGGCTCTCGCCACTTTTTTCGACTTGAACTCAAGATCGATCCTACAAGTTAACACAATCCCTTGTTGTTTTTACCCCCTTTTTCTCTATATCACATTCAATGTGCCAGTTCCCTTGAACCACAACATTCTTTTGAATCTCTTCAGCAACCACAGAGATCGCCTATCCACTTTGCGGACTACAATCAACACGCCAGGCACTCAACCGCCGGCACCTCCTACAACAATCAGTCATGACGCTTGAACTACCTTAGGTAGGCTGTCCTTCCTGCAGTGTCCCCCTATGTGCATTTTGCCTTTTTCAATGAACCCCAGATCTAACACCCCATCCTATGTTTTACCAATTACAGGTGCATGTCATTCTTCTTACGGCACCTTCGTGCTCCAATTTCCCTCAGTCCTGACCACAGTGCGGTGCCATTGCCAGCAGGTCACAACCACTCCAACCGCTGGATTGTTCCACTTATCCACCGCACCAGAAACACCTCAATTGTTTGTGTGTCGACCATGCTTGTGTACTGCCTTATTATTAACAATACATAAAATCACAGTCACTTGAATTGTACTAACCCACTGAAATATGTACAAAGTATTGTGATCTGCAAACAATACTTCTTTGTGCCCAGGACGGCATATGTCATTATTTTAAATATTCTTTTATCGGATGTGAACTAACAAATTGCAGAACTTAACTGTCTCCCTTTTTTCTGGAAGGGCATACTGGTATACGGTATCCAAAGTTCCACTGCACCCTTTTAGACAAACCACCTTAGCGTCACTGACAAGGGTAGCCTTTGACTCCATTTTCCTTTTTCTTTCGACAGGAATAAAGCTTACTGATGGAACTTATCCAAGGTGTGTGTTGCGAAGTGACTCTCACGGTTACTGAGGATTGCTTAGGTTGTTTATTACAAGTTCTTAAATCACTATCACATCAAGTTAAAAGGACAGGTAAACACTGGCAACCCATCACCCAGGTAGGGGATGGCCAACTGTCTGACTGCAGAACCTTAATGTCAGCATACTCACATTCACACATCAACATTCCACATGACATCACACACAGACAGGCACAATATAACACATCTCTTTCCTTTCCCAACACACCCATTACCATTACAAACACACACCCGGATGGGAATAACACAACGCACATCTCCTTTCCCATGACACACCACCAACACACAGTCACTATATAAGCCATCTGTCCCACATTGCAAATATCGGCCGCGTACTGCATGCCACTTATGAAAGAGGGGGGCAGTAGCGAACTCCAAGCAAGACAACCAATCAAAATGGGGGCCATAATTCTTCATCCTCTTGCATACGGACTTGCACCATCCACCAACTGACACTCCTTCCTACAGCACTGCAGACTGCGTATCCAAACATCCACACTTGCTACCATGACTCTCACCCTCACAATTACAGTGCACCTTTTATAGAGGGCGTGCTACTCTAAGAATAATTTGCCACTCGTCTTTCAAAGTGGGTAAGCTGGAGACGCTACCTCCCAACACCAACATCTATTAGCTTCTATGCAGCATTATCCACTCACCATCAAGGGTGGATATAGCAGAGGCGCTACCTCCCTAACCTCTGTGGGTGCTACCACATTATTTACTGCCACACAAAATGCTCTCAGTGGAGGTGCTACCTCCCTACTCCTTTCAAACCTTACACCCTACATCCCAAGTGGAGACGCTATCTCCTACACCATTGTGGAGGCTACCACAGCATTCTCTGGCACACAAGATGCCCTAAATGAAGGTGCTACCTCCTTACTTCTTTTGGAACCTTACACATAACATCCGAAATGGAGACGCTATCTCCCGGCCACTGTGGCAAAAACTACCACACTAATTACTGTCACAAACAATGCTCTCAATGGAGGTGACATTGCCTCCCTCACTTATACCCACTCAATATACACTTGTTCACTTCACAGTATACAGAGTTACATCAGGAAAAAAAAAATCCCAAACATCTTACATCATATTATTATTTCCTAATAGTCCATGTTACACTGTAGCAACCTAACTCCTGCAAATCCTCAAAAGCGTTAGATCTACTTCACACTCCACGGACACGTACCCTCTCACATCACCCTCACTAAAATTGTCCATGGAAGTCTATATTCTTCCTGCAAATCCTCAAATATGGTTATTACTAATCATTAACACGGACCATTACATCTGTCACTCATGTGAAACTATCTACTCCAAATTTACCATCCTGGTTACCACTTCTCACTGTGCTCTGCACAATACGCTCTCGCATACACGTCGTGACATCATTCTGCTCCATCACACATCACTACATCCTCATTTCACGTTCCATGCTCACTCACAAACACCATCTAACATACATAGTAACTGCATGGAATCTTATAAAGGGTATCATCCTCAGCCGCTTCTCTGGGCACAAGAAATGGCATTTCAATACTCAGCGCTCTGCTGCTTCAGTCGCCTCGTTTCTAGTAAAGTCTGCACGACTCAGAACGTGCACTCCGAACATTACCATTCCATACACCTTTACCTAAGTTTCCGCTTGGGTTTCTGCACAGACCTCCTGCACTAGAACCACATCCCGTGAGGCCTAGTGACGACTTTCTCAATTCTGCTTCCTTCTTGGAACAAACACCCCTTTTTTTTAACCTTTGTCCTTCGCATCTTGAGATCTTCTTTTGAGTGTCCCTTTCAAAAGAAAACTTCGATTGGGCATCTCTTCCTGCTTCTGACGTTGCGACATATAAAGGAAAGTTTCCTGCTTCAGACGTTGCACCACCAAAAGAAGGATCTGTGCCCAATCCTTACGATCATCTTCTGTCTTTCTTCCTTCTTCCGACGCTGCGCCACGTAAACGAAGGTCCTTCACGCAAATTTCACATCTACCTTCATCTCATTCTGTATTGCAGGGCTTACTTAATTTTCTTACGCACGGCACTGCTGGACACATTCGAAGTGCAACGGCCACCTGCTCCGGCCATTGCTCCGGGGCATTCCACCCTCCGCCATCACCAATTGAACTGTGTATTGTCATCAGTCACAACCTTGCATCGGAGCGCAACCGATCACCAGCTCCCAACCGTCACACAGCTGCCACATCAGCTCACACACTTTCCAGTCATCTGGACACTCTTCTCCACCAGGTACCACAACGAAATCAACATACATTTATTCATAAGGCATCGTCTTGGCTGCCGTACACTTTATAAAGTTAACTGCAAGCACGTCAATCACCTGCAGTAAGCCACAGTGAAATCAACCACGCTGGGCCAACCGCGCTGGTCCTCCCATTTCGGATACTCAACTCTGGGATTTTCTTACTCCTGGGACACACACTTATGCTTCTCATATATACCTTTTAGCGCATAACCCAAGGCACCGCTTTAAACACTCTTCTTGTGTTTAGCACATGCGGACAGTATTCTCCGCCAATTTATGGGCTTAACTTCCTCTTTCATCATGAGGCACTTCCTCCTTCAGTTTATGGGGGCCAACTTACAGTTTCAACCTCTGGCCCAAACCAATCCCAGCTCCTTTCTTGAGCTTCCCTTGGTTTCACAGCACTTCTTCAGCCCCTCTGGACCCAGCTCCCCCTCCTCCAATTTATGGGCAACTGATCCTTACTGTGGGCTTACTTCCTCCCCCTTCCACGTCTTGGGTGATGTGTCTTACTTGCTCTGGGGGCAGTATTGTCCTTCTTGTAGTCCTTATGACTCCTTCATCCCCCGCAGCAGGTTTCTTCTTCAGACTTCAGTTTCTTGTTCAGAGTTCTTCTTTCTTAAAACATCCTTGTCGCCAATGTTGCGAAGTAACACTCACGCTTACTCAGGATTACTTAGGTTGTTTATTACTAGTTCTTAAATCACTATCACATCAAGTTACAAGGACAAGTAAACACTGCCAACCCATCACCCAGGCTGGGGAGGGCCAACTGTCTGACTACAGAACCTTAATGCCAGCATACTCACATTCACACAACAACATTCCACATGACATCACCAGCTTACATCAGACACAGACAGGCACAATAAAACAGTGTTCAAGGATCTTTGATTATTACACAAATCATAATTGCCATCTGCATTTGTCCAAATCTGTACACAAAACTGCTAGCCTTTAAAACGTGCAGGAAAATCAAAATTGCACAGCATTGCATACATAATTGTTTTTGTTTATTGATCAGTTTAATTATTTCTTGAAGTGAAATTTGTAGAAAGTAAATCGTTATGATTTCTCTTCTTTTCACCTCCCTTGTGATTTATTTATTTTGAGAGATGTGTATTTAGTTGTGCCACGGATAAAGTGATGTTTGACATGTTAGTGCAATTTTCTTAATATTTAACTCAAATGAATTTAAATATATTTCCTGTACACTGGCCTGGTTCTTGGCTCATTGGTAGCAGGAGGAGGGATCCAAGGAGTAATTAGATGAAATGGAGATAGAGCGGAATAAAAGAACTGACATTAACTGTTTATTGTGTGACACTTTACTTGGGGAGGGAAGGAACTCCCTGTGTTGAAGGTGACCTCTCAATAAACTGTTAAAAGTAACAGTCCCAGGGTTTCTGATAGTACTGCATGTACCCCCAACTGCATCCATGAAATCTGATTGAAAAATGCTGAAATCCGCTGAGCTTGTGAAAACATAAAAATAATATGAGGCCGGGAAGCCCAAAAGGAAACACACCAACACAGGTTACAAAGAACATACAAGTGCTTTATTTAAAAGCTACAACAGTTACCAAAGTCAATTGACAAACGGATAGCTATTCGGCTCTCAGAGTAACGTAACGAACTTCAACGAAGGTTCGATGCATTAGTGAGAGAGACCTCACATTGGAATACTTGGGTCTTTTATACTCTTTGTCCAGCCCTTGTCCAACCCTCTCGCGGGTTAACCATTCCGTGAGCCGGGCCTATGGGTTCCTTGCCAGGTCAATCCTATAATATATGCATTTTGATTAGTTTCGCTGATAAAGTTGTACATTTACACATAGGTCAACAGTAGGACAAGGTCTCAGTTTGCGACCCCGACAAGTGGCCTGCAGGCATATTAATTATTCATGTGTACGGAGGTCACAACGGCCAGAATCTTACTCAGAATGTCATTTGGCCTCCATTTTGGTGTTCAGGGTGACTTTCATATAACAAGAGAACCTAAAATGGCGGCTAAATCCAAGATGGCGACTTACATTACTTTCTCTAAGGTCAAGACCTTGCGTGGAGTTTGTTCGCATACGATGTTTAGACAACTTGGCGTAGGCCAATAC
The DNA here is from genome assembly GCF_040938575.1 of Ambystoma mexicanum. NCBI lineage: Eukaryota > Metazoa > Chordata > Amphibia > Caudata > Ambystomatidae > Ambystoma > Ambystoma mexicanum. The sequence goes on from NC_090922.1 coordinate 1,402,692,963, forward strand.
ACACACAATTGTTGCGATAGGAGGCATAATATTGTTTAAATTCCGACAAACCCTCCTTTTGGCCTATGCCAAGTGCTAATATAATTTCTAATGCCTCTGTAAATAACTCCATGCATTGTCGTCCATACATCCTGCATCATTATCAGTAATGTCTATAGCCATTAGGTCGTTCATCAGAACCTCTTGTAACACAAACTCTTTAGATGCTGTGTCTGGGGCATACAGTTTGTGCCCTACTGTGCTCACTGCTTGAGCACAACATCCCCCTAGCTGTAACGCTCACCTGGCTCCCACAGAGGCGCTTGTCTGGTCTGGGTTGCTGTGGCCTCTTCAAGCGTGATGCGCAGAATTCGGACCACCGATTGAACACGACCCCCAAATCTTGCTTGTCGGGCCCGTAGGATTATCCTTCTGCAGATGAGAAAGGGGATTAACTGTCTGCCGAATAGTGTGCTTGCTCCCCCCTTCCCTCCTTCGTTCTTCTCTGATTCCTCCAATACCCCCGGTTTAAGCTCACCTTATGGTTTGGAAGGATGAACTCTCCATCCTGCTTCTGGTGCAGGGGCGCGCGTTCGTCCAGTTACTTCACTGGTTGTAAGAATGGCGCTGGCACATCCACTTGACTTTTCTGAGTAATACGCCGTAAGTATGAAGATGTAAAAGTTCAAGTGTGAGCCTCCTTTTATGTTGTCTTTCCTGACCTTTATTTCAGGTACAGAACAAAGGTGATGCGTTGAGGGGTTAAATTGCCGGTGGTAAAATCAGGTGAGTTAGTGATGAGGGCGACCCCTCCAAATGTCTTAATAATTCCCCAGTAATGTCTTTTGTCCTTTCCCCATAGGGGCCGGGGTGCGGTACCTGCCAAAGATGCTGCGCCGACCCGAGATGTGGAATGATTCACCAAGAAAAGCCGGTAAGTAATATGGCTGAAAATGTCCTTCCCCTTAGGGGCCGGGGTGTGGTACCTGCCAAAGATGCGGCGCCGACCCGAGATGTGGAATGGTTCACCAAGAAAAGCCGGTAAGTAATATGGCTGAAAATTCGGCTTTCCTCTTGTGTTCCCTTGCTCACCTTTTATCTCTTCTTCTCTCCCCTAGGTGCAGAGATGTGGCGACCGGTGCTGAGAGCCGCGATGGAGCCGGGCGGCGTCTCGGGAACAGGTGAGTGAAGCACGGCGCTGCAGCGAGCAACGCGGTGCTTTTAAATGGAAGTCTTCCTTCAGGAATGCTGGCGTGAAGATTCTGGATGCAGGTAAGAAGGTTGAATAAGTTCTTGGTTGCACCTTTCCCTTCTCTTATTCCCTTACAGGCGTTCCAGGTTCGGGGCGGGTGTGGCTGGAGTCCAGGTGCAGGAGCAGACACGGTGAGTGTTCAGCTGCTGGGATGCAGAACAACGCGAAGCACGTGTGGCTGTCCGGGCGTAGCTTAAATAGCTTTGGAAGAAGTTCCAGGTGAGTATTCTTCCACAGCCCCACCCAAGTCACAAAATAGTTCCATCAGAAAAATAGTTCCTCCTAAGCCTCATTTGGCTTGGATATTCATGCGCATGGTCTGCATCAGGTGAGTGTGCAGCATGGTCTGCTTCAGGTAATTGCACCAAACACTTCCCCTTATGAGCCTGGCGCTCATGGCGGCAGGACTGATGTCCAACATGAGCCTGGCGCCAACGGCGCCAGGACAGAGTCCAAAGAGCCCCTATAAAGGGCCGCTGGGCTTTTACCCGGGGGCGTGATGCCTGCTCCCAGGGGAGGGTGGGCCTGGCCTGGTGCTCCGGGGGTAGGCATCATGACAGCACTCCCCCCCCAAGGCCCCTCCCAAAGTCTTTTCCCCAGGAGGTTTCGGTTTGTTCGGGAAATTCCGATGGAACTTTTTTACTAGCCGAGGTGCATGTACGTGGTCGCTGGGTCCCCAAGATCTTTCCTGAGGCCCGTACCCCTTCCAATCAATTAGATAGAAAAGTTTTGATTTTGAGATCTTAGAGTCCAAAATGTTCTTCACCTTGAATTCAGGCTCCCCATCTATCTGGACTGGTTCTGGTGGCTTTATTAATCTGGTTCCTGGTTGCACTGGTTTCAAAAGCGACACATGAAAAACGGGATGAATCCGCATGTTAGCTGGTAGATCTAGCTTGACTGCCACTGGGTTAATTATAGCTTTGATCGAGTAAGGGCCTAAATACCTTGGATTAAAAGTCCGAGGTCCCTTGAGCGATAAGTGTTTGGTAGCCAACCATACTTGATCCCCTATTTGGTATGGAGGCACCTCCTTTCGATGCAGATCCGCATTCTTTTTGTATTTCCCTTTCGCATGTTGTAAGTGTGCAGTAGCATCCTTGAAGGCTTGAGAAATCGTAGAATGCAAATGGTCCACTGCGTGCATTTCGAGGCTCAAAGGTGAGTCCAAGTCTGAAGTACGAGGGTGATGTCCATATAGGGTATAAAAGGGGCTCTGACCAGTTCCAGAGTGTATCGAGTTATTGTATGCATATTCAGCCACCCATAAAATATACTTCCAATTACCCTCCGATTGGTGCAACATACATCGTAGATATTGTTCAAGGGTCTGGTTCGTTCTCTCCGTTTGACCATTGGTCTGTGGGTGGTGGCTGGTTGAGAGTCTTACGTCGATTTGTGCCAGTTGACAACACTTTTTCCAAAAATGAGAAATAAACTGGCTTCCCCGATCGGAGATTAGTATGGACGGGAATCCATGAAGACGGATGATATTTTCTAGGAATTCCTTGGCAAGAACAAAAGCTGAAGGTAATCCTTTCAACGGAATAAAATGGGCCATCTTGGAAAACAAATCCACCACAACTAGAATAGTATTGTATCCATTACAAGAGGGCAGGTCCGTGATAAAATCTAGTGACAAGGTGTGCCAAGGTGCTGGTGGAATGTCTAAGGGTTGAAGAAGCCCGGCGGGTTTTGTTTTTTGACCTTTGTTTTGGGCGCAAACTCCACAGGACATCACGAAAGATTTAATATCCTTTCGCCAGGACGGCCACCAGAATTGTCGTTTAATTTTTTTCCTCTGTTTTGGCAATGCCAGGATGTCCTTCCATCAGAGTATCGTGATGATGGGAAATAACCAGTTCTTGCAATTCCTTTTCTGGCAAAAATAAACGTCCTTGGAAGTAAGGTAAGCCATTGTTGATTGAAAAGGCAGATCCCCTCTTGATCCAATCCTGCAAGGCTGAAGAGTCCAGGAATAGTTTTACCCGTGCTTGAATGTCGAGAATGCGTCCGCTTTGCCATTCTTACAGCCGGGACGGTAGGTGATTACAAAATCGAACTCAGCAAAGAATAAAGCCCATCGGAGCTGTCGTGAAGACTGAGCCTTGGCAGTTTAAATATTGTAAATTTCGGTGATCAGTGATCACGGTGATGGTATGCCTGGCGCCAAGAAGATAATGCCGCCAAGCCTTAAAGGCAGACTTAATGGCTAATAATTCCTTATCAGTGATTGCATAATTTATATCCGGCGGCGAGAACTTTCTGGACCAAAATGCTAGGGGGTGCAGTTGGTTGGTTTCGGGGTCTCTCTGAAACAGGACAGCTCCCATGGCTAAGCTGGATGCGTCGGTTTCGACTATATATGGGAGATCAGGACATGGGTGTTTCAAAATAGGTGCGGACGTAAATTTAGCTTTTAATTCCTGAAAGGCCTGTTCAGCTTCCTCGGTCCATTCAAAACGTTTATTCTTCCGCAAGAGTGCAGTGATGGGTTGCACCACCCGTGAAAATTCCGGGATAAACTTGCGATAAAAATTGGCAAAACCAAGCATGCTTTGGACACCTTTCACCGAACTAGGTGATGGCCATTTGAGGATGGCATCCACTTTCCGTGAGTCCATTCGGACCCCTTTAGGTGTCAGGATGAATCCAAGAAACTCAACCTCGGTGGTATGGAAAACGCATTTTTCCAGCTTTGCGAACAGTTTGTGCTGGCGCAATTTCTCAAGGACGGCCCTGACATGTTTTCTGTGATCAGATTCTGAAGAGGAGTACACCAGAATGTCATCGATATACACGACAACACAGACATCGATGAGTTCCCGAAGGACATCATTCATGAAGAATTGGAAGGCAGCAGGAGCGTTGCACAACCCGAAAGGCTTCACCTGGTATTTGAATAGTCCATATTTTGTACAGAAGGCCGTTTTCCATTCGTCGCCTTCTTTTACTCGTACCAGATGATAAGCCCCCCGGAGATCTAACTTGGTGTATATGCAAGCGTCCTTCACTTGGTCAAGGAGTTCAGGGATCAAAGGCAGAGGGTAACGATTTTTAACAGTTATCTGGTTCAATGCGCGGTAATCGATACATGTTCTAAGGTCGCCTTCTTTTTTTGGCACGAAGAACAAAGCCGAGGATGCCGGAGACTTTGACGGGCAAATGAAACCATTGGCTAGGTATTGGTCTAAATATTGTCTCAAATGCAGATTCTCCAGCTCAGTAAAGGCATAAATCCTGCTACAAGGGGGTTGTGCACCGGGCACCAGATCGATTTGGCAATCGTACGATCTGTGAGGAGGTAACGTGTTGGCCTGTTCCTTTTGGAAGACGTCCTGAAAGTCTTGGTATTCCGGAGGTAGTTGCATGGAGACAGAGGTTACTGATGCTAGACTGATCTTCAGATTTTCTGGGTAGCAGGTTCGTGCACACTCCGGAAAAGTTATTCTCTTCGCTCGCCAATCAATTCGAGGATTATGTGTCTCTAACCAAGGGATTCCGAGAATAACCTGAAACTGTGGAGCCTTGATTACATCAAACACAACTGCCTCCCGATGGCCGTCCGGACCTACAAGTGTCACCTCAGCTGTGGAATGTGTTACCGGTCCCGAGGCAATTTCGGTTCCATCAACTGTGGTGATGACATCTTTGTGTCATGATCTCTGCTTCCAAAGGATCAGGACTTGCCCGACTCCTTTGGAAGCAGACCCATAACCCCGGTTCCGAGTGCCAGCCAGTCCCAATTGGGACCTTTTGGACCCTGTCCTGGCGCCAGTGGCACCAGGCTCATAAAGATGCCCAGTCCCAGTGCTGGAAGTGCCGGGCTCATAATGCTTGAGTGGACTTACCTGCAGCAGACCATGCTGCTTACTTACCTGCCAGTTGAACCCCTGATCCTCTTCTGTTTGGGACTACTTTTCCTGTTGGGTGGGACAGGAGCCACTCCCTAGGTTCAGAACACTGGAACTCTTCTGGAAAGCAGGAACTCTTTTCTTACCTAGGCGTGGCTGTGGAAGGAGACACCTAAGCACTACAGGAGGCTATTTAAACCACACCCGATGGATGAATCTTGCTTTGCGTTATTCTGCATTCTCTGCAGCAGAACGCTCATCGTGTCTTCTGCTTCTGATCCTGGGCCTAAGGGAACAAAGGCTTACCATCCTGGAATCCAGTCTTCAGCAGCACCTGTAAAGACAAAGAAAGAACAGGTTAGCACTACGGTCTTCAGTGGCAGCGCATCTCTTAGCTGGTCCATCGGCTGTCACCAACGCCTCGCGCTGCATTCCGGCATCTGAAAGACAAAGGCTTACCTACTCTTCGCATGCTCCGGAGGTCTTCGCACTGCATTCCGGCATCTGAAAGACAAAAGCTTACCTGCTCTTCGCACGCTCCGAAGGCCTTCGGCGCTGCATCCCGCATCTGAAAGACAAAAGAAGGTGCGTTTAAAGACATTGGGCAACTTTATTACTCACGTGCCATTACTCCTTCCCACGCCGAATCCAGTGGGTATTCCAGCACCCTTCAGCTTCTCTAAAGCTCCGAACTTGTACCTGCAAGATAAAAGGGACAGTTAGTGCGCATCGTGAGGCAGGCTACAAGCGCTTACTTACGTGCTTCCAGGCGCTGCTATTCCTCACGCGGGTTCGATCCTCAACTCTCATCAGCCCGCCATCCGCCATCGCCGGAACCCTGCAAAACAAGAGATATCATTACAAAAAACTTTTAAGACATTTGAAGTGCCCAGAACTTACCGTTCGTGCAGTTAACGACGGACAGCAGTCCTCTGAGGTCAAGAGGCCTGCACCCTTATCCAGTGAAGAAACTAGTTACGGCACCCTGCCCCGAGGCAGATGGAGAGCTCGGCGTTCACTTACCTAAGGTGAGGGTGTTAACCTTTGGGGTTCTACAGGAGAAGAGAAAGGGAAGAGGAGAGAGGCACCCAATAACCCCAGTTCATTAATCCCATATTTTCTATCTGCAGACATCTTACTCTTCGAGTCAGACATACAGTGTACAGAGGTCCAGCCCAAAGAGCCAACCGTGTGTTACACATCACCTTTGAAGATACGGCATTCACCCAGTCAAGACCGGCGCCTCTGCGGGAATCAGGTGAGCGTTACAGAACGCAAAGCCAATCGCAAAACTCCCACCCAGGCGCTATGGAAACCTCGGATACCGACCAGCTAGCCCAGTTACTTGGGGAACTAAGAGCAGAAGTGCATGCAGCCCGTCAGGAAATGAATGCTCTAAGAAGGGAACTGATTATTTCCAAGGAGCGAACAGACGATCTTGCTAGACAATTGCTACAGTCACAAGCCGGACAAACTCTGTTACCCGCATCAGGGGCAAATCTTCCTTCAACATCCTCTACGAACCCAGTGCAGATCAACCTACCTGGGAATGTACCTTTGGCTCCGCCCGAACGATTTTCTGGTGACCCAAAGAGGTTTGCAGTATTTATTAATCAGTGCCGGTTGCACTTCTTATGCCGGCCAGCAGCCTTTCCAACTGATCAAGCTAAGGTAGCTTTCGTGCTTTCGTACCTTAGTGGCAATGCGGCAGACTGGTCGATCCCTCTAGTTAATCAAGATGATCCGGTTCTCCATGATTTTCAAGCTTTTCAGCTCAGTATGGAAAAACTGTTTGCAAGACATTCACAGGGGCAGGTCTTGGACAATGAGCTCCTTTCATTGCGACAGGGTAATCAAGACCTTTTGGCTTATATTGCGTCTTTCAACAGACTGATAGTGGAAACTCGATGGCCTGAGGACAAAAGGATTACGCTGTTTTATAGAGGTCTACGTGGAGAGCTCAAAGATGTGTTAGCCCAAGTAGTGAATCCCGAGCAAGACTGTTCGGACTATATTGACTTAGTCGTTCAAATTGACCACAGACTGCAGAACAGGAAGGCCGATCGTTCCAAGTTTGATGCTCAAGTATTTCCCAAACCACCAACTCCTACCAAAGGAGTAGACTCCGGGGAACCCATGCAAATAGGGGGCCTGAAAGGACCACTAACACAAAAGGAGCGGGAAAGGAGAAAACAGCTGCAATTATGCCTCTATTGCGGAAACTCAGGGCACTTTCTTCGAGACTGTCCGGTGAAACCAGCCAAGAAGGCAGTAGGAGCTGCAGTTACCAGGGTCACAAACTCAGAGCAGGGAAACAACCTCGCCCGACAAGAATAGAGGTCCTCTTGCCGAGCGTTAAAACCAGTTCCGTGACCTCGCATTTCGTGATACCTATGGTCCTCATTAGCCCTGAACATCCGGATCGATTACATGCGATTGAAGCTTACGTCGACAGCGGTGCCATCGGCAATTATGTGGATCATGAAATGGTTTTGAGGATGAATCTGACTCTTTGTCCAAAGGCTGTAAAGGACGTCATTACTACGGTGGATGGTACGGAGATAGCCTCCGGACCAGTAACGCATACCACCCAAGAAGTGACGCTAGTAAGTCAAGATGGACACCATGAGAAGATCGTGTTCGATGTGATCAAGGCCCCTCAGTTCCAGATTATTCTAGGAATTCCGTGGTTAGAGAAGCACAATCCTCAGATCGATTGGCGAGCAAGTACGGTTCAGTTTCCAGAATGTGTCTCTACTTGTCACCCTCGACCTGGTGTTGCACTGGCAGCAATTTCCTCGGAGGCTCCCCAGTTACCTCCTGAATACCTAGAATTCCAAGATGTTTTCTGGAAGGATCAGGCTAACTCTCTACCTCCTCATAGGTCTTATGACTGCCAGATAGACCTGATACCTGGATCTACTCCTCCTTGTAGTAGAATTTATGCCCTCACCGAGCCTGAGAATCTTCACCTCCGACAATACCTGGATCAATACCTAGCGAATGGGTTTATTCGTCCTTCCAAGTCCCCTGCTTCCTCAGCTTTGTTCTTCGTTCCAAAAAAAGAAGGGGACCTGAGAACTTGTATAGATTATCGCACCATGAACCAGATCACCGTTAAGAATAGATATCCGTTACCTTTGATCCCTGAACTCCTGGACCAAGTCAGAAAAGCATGCATATATACAAAGCTGGATCTTAGAGGAGCCTACCACTTGGTACGAGTAAAAGAGGGCGATGAATGGAAGACGGCCTTCCGCACCAAGTATGGGCTATTTGAATATCAGGTCATGCCCTTCGGACTTTGCAATGCCCCGGCCGCCTTTCAATATTTTCTGAACGATGTCCTCAGAGAGCTCATAGATGTGTGTGTTGTTGTTTACATTGACGACATCCTCGTTTATTCTTCATCGGAAACTGAACATCGGAAACACTTGAAAATGGTCCTCGAGAGATTGCGTCAACACAAACTTTTCGCTAAGTTGGAAAAATGTGTTTTCAACGTGACTGAAGTTGAATTCTTGGGATTCATATTATCACCTAGCGGAGTGCGTATGGATTCAAAGAAGGTCGATGCAATTCTCAAATGGCCATCGCCATCCTCCGTAAAAGGTGTTCAAAGCATGTTAGGCTTCGCTAACTTTTACCGCAGGTTTATCCCCGAATTCTCTCGAATAGTCCAGCCCATCACCGCCTTGTTAAAGAAAAACAAACGTTTTGAATGGTCTACCGAGGCGGAACAAGCTTTCCAGAATTTGAAGACTAGATTTATCTCTGCACCGATCTTAAAACATCCTCGCCCAGAACTCCCCTACATCATTGAAACTGATGCTTCGAGCCTTGCCATGGGGGCAGAGTTATCACAAAAGGACCCAGTAACCAATCAGTTGCATCCCGTGGCATTTTGGTCCTGCAAATTCTCGCCTCCTGAAATCAATTACACTATTACTGATAAGGAACTTCTAGCTATCAAGTCTGCCTTTAAGGCTTGGCGGCATTATCTTCTGGGGGCCCGACACACCGTTACTGTGATTACAGATCAACGAAACCTGCAATATTTGAAAACCGCAAAAGCTCAATCCTCTAGGCAACTCCGTTGGGCACTATTCTTTGCCGAGTTTGACTTCATAATTACCTATCGACCTGGTACAAAAAACGGTAAAGCTGATGCCCTTTCTCGGATGGGAGTGGAAGAACATTTGATCAATCCTAAACCTGTACCTATCATTCCCGAACAAAGAATTCTAGGTGTAATCGCCACACAATCCATAGAGGAAGTTAAGGATAAAGCCAGGCTACTGGTAACTCCAGCAGACATACAGAATTGGCATCTGCAGGGAAAGGACTTTACGGTGAAGGACAACCTATTATATTTCCAAGAACGGTTATACCTGCCCAGCACAGATTTACAGAAAAAGGTAATCTCTTGTTATCACGATTCTTTAATGGAAGGACATCCCGGTATGACCAAGACCTCGGAAAAGATCAAGCGCTATTTCTGGTGGCCGTCTTGGAAAAAAGATATCAGAGACTTTATAATGTCCTGTGGAGTATGCGCCCAAAACAAGAGTCAAAAGGAAAAACCAGCCGGCCTCTTACGCCCTATTGACATCCCGCCTCGCCCTTGGCATACGCTTTCTATGGACTTCATCACCGATCTACCTCCATGCTCCGGATACAATACGATCCTAGTAATCGTGGACCTATTCTCCAAGATGGCGCATTTCATTCCACTCAAAGGCTTACCAACAGCAGCAACTCTGGCCCGAGAATTTCTCAAAAACATCGTCCGACTGCACGGTTTTCCTTCAGTTCTAATTTCGGATCGAGGTAGTCAATTTATTTCTCATTTTTGGCGAAGTTGCTGTCGGTCGGCTCAAATTGATGTGAGACTTTCGACCAGCCACCACCCTCAAACCGACGGACAAACCGAGAGGACCAATCAAACTCTGGAACAGTATTTGCGCTGCATGCTACAACAAACTGAAAAAACTTGGAAAGATATCCTTTGGATAGCCGAATATGCCTACAATAACTCTGTCCACTCGGGAACTGGGAAGACCCCGTTTTTTCTTTAATACGGTAGTCACCCTCGAACCTCGGAGTTGGATCCACTCCAAGATCTTGGAACACCAGCAGTAGACCACCTGCATTCTACAATCACCCAAGCCTTTAAGGAAGCCGTTTCTCACCTTCAAAGGGCTAAAGAACAATACAAGAAAGGAGCAGACCAACATCGGAAGGAAGCCCCCCAATATCAAGTAGGAGATCAAGTCTGGTTATCCACCAAATATCTACCTCTAAAAGGACCACGCACATTCAACCCAAGATACCTTGGTCCCTATTCCATCACTACCATAGTAAATCCAGTAGCGGTCAAGTTGGACTTGCCCCCTCACATGAAGATACATCCGGTCTTCCACGTCTCTCTATTAAAACCCGTACAACCTCAAACCCGACTAACTACATCTCCAAAACCTATTCTAGTTGATGGAGAACTCGAGTTTGAAGTCAAAAGCATCCTGGATTCCAAGATCTCCAAATCTAAACTATTTTACCTGATTGACTGGAAAGGCTACGGTCCCCAAGAAAGATCCTGGGAACCTGCAGAATATGTCCACGCGCCTCGTCTAATCAAAAGATTTCATCGAACATTTCCTAACAAGCCCAAACCCCTGAAGAAGCCCGGTTTGGGAGGGGCCTTGAGTGGGGTTGCTGTCATGATCTCTGCTTCCAAAGGATCAGGACTTGCCCGACTCCCTTGGAAGCAGACCCATAACCCCGGTTCCGAGTGCCAGCCAGTCCCAATTGGGACCTTTTGGACCCTGTCCTGGCGCCAGTGGCACCAGGCTCATAAAGATGCCCAGTCCCAGCGCTGGAAGCGCCGGGCTCATAATGCTTGGGTGGACTTACCTGCAGCAGACCATGCTGCTTACTTACCTGCCAGTTGAACCCCTGATCCTCTTCTGTTTGGGACTACTTTTCCTGTTGGGTGGGGCAGGAGCCACTCCCTAGGTTCAGAACACTGGAACTCTTCTGGAAAGCAGGAACACTTTTCTTACCTAGGCGTGGCTGTGGAAGGAGACACCTAAGCACTACAGGAGGCTATTTAAACCACACCCGATGGATGAATCTTGCTTTGCGTTATTCTGCATTCTCTGCAGCAGAATGCTCATCGTGTCTTCTGCTTCTGATCCTGGGCCTAAGGGAACAAAGGCTTACCATCCTGGAATCCAGTCTTCAGCAGCACCTGTAAAGACAAAGAAAGAACAGGTTAGCACTACGGTCTTCAGTGGCAGCGCATCTCTTACCTGGTCCATCGGCTGTCACCAACGCCTCGCGCTGCATTCCGGCATCTGAAAGACAAAGGCTTACCTACTCTTCGCATGCTCCGGAGGTCTTCGCACTGCATTCCGGCATCTGAAAGACAAAAGCTTACCTGCTCTTCGCACGCTCCGGAGGCCTTCGGCGCTACATCCCGCATCTGAAAGACAAAAGAAGGTGCGTTTAAAGACATTGGGCAACTTTATTACTCACGTGCCATTACTCCTTCCCACGCCGAATCCAGTGGGTATTCCAGCACCCTTCAGCTTCTCTAAAGCTCCGAACTTGTACCTGCAAGATAAAAGGGACAGTTAGTGCGCATCGTGAAGCAGGCTACAAGCACTTACTTACGTGCTTCCAGGCGCTGCTATTCCTCACGCGGTGTCGATCATCAACTCTCATCAGCCCGCCATCCGCCATCGCCGGAACCCTGCAAAACAAGAGATATCATTACAAAAAACTTTTAAGACATTTGAAGTGCCCAGAACTTACCGTTCGTGCAGTTAACGACGGACAGCAGTCCTCTGAGGTCAAGAGGCCTGCACCCTTATCCAGTGAAGAAACTGGTTACGGCACCCTGCCCCGAGGCAGATGGAGAGCTCGGCGTTCACTTACCTAAGGTGAGGGTGTTAACCTTTGGGGTTCTACAGGAGAAGAGAAAGGGAAGAGGAGAGAGGCACCCAATAACCCCAGTTCATTAATCCCATATTTTCTATCTGCAGACATCTTACTCTTCGAGTCAGACATCAGTGTACAGAGGTCCAGCCCAAAGAGCCAACCGTGTGTTACACATCACCTTTGAAGATACGGCATTCACCCAGTCAAGACCGGCGCCTCTGCGGGAATCAGGTGAGTGTTACACTTTGCTGGTTTTAAGACGCAGGGGAAGGTTAATCCTGGAGACCAATTCACGATCCACGTAGTTTCCTATAGCCCCACTATCGATGTAAGCCTTTATTGCATGCAACCGCTTAGGCTGTTCCGAATCTATGAGGACCATTGACACAGTGAAATGCGAGGTCTGAGAGTTCATTTTCAAGCTCGGCAAGCGGACCCCTACGCTTGTCGGGCGGGGTCATTTCCCGATACAGAGATTTCATGGATTTTATCAGCGGCTCCTACCACCTTCCTGGGCGGCCTTGCCGGGCAATCTCGTAGAAAGTGTCCAGAGGATCCACAATAAAGACATAAGTGCATCTGCCGTCTTCTTTCACGTTCCTTTTGCGTTAAAGGTCCTTTAACTCCTCCGATTTGCATTGGCTCAGAGGCTTCAGCCCCCTTGAGGTTAGTGTGGGTCTTGACTAACACCCGGGTCTCAAACTTGGACCGATCAGCTTTTCTGTTTTGCAGTCTGTGATCCAATTGGACCACTAAGTCTGTATATTGTGAGCATTCTTGGGGCGGATTTACAACTTGGGCCAGGACATCTTTAAGTTCTCCGCGTAGACCTCGATAAAATAACGTGATTCTTTTATCTTCTGGCCACCCAGTTTCCACAATTAGTCTATTAAAGGTTGCAATGTAGGAAAGGAGGTCTTGATTGCCCTGTCTCAGAGATAGAAGTTCGTCATCTAGAGCCTGCCCCTGGGAGTGACGAGCAAATAACCTTTCCATGCTTGCTTGAAATCCTTGAAAATCACGAAGAATCGGGTCATCTTGAGTTACCAGCGGAACTGACCAATCGGCAGCCCTGCCGCTGAGATATGACAATACAAAGGCTACCTTGGTCTGGTCATTAGGGAAGGCCCCAGGTCTGCACAGGAAATGCAAACGACACTGATTCATGAATACGGCAAATCGTTTGGGGTCCCCAGCAAAGCGTTCGGGTGGGGCCAGCGGCATGTTTCCAGGTAGATTTATCTGCACCGGGTTACTGGAAAGCACAGGAGCGGGGTTCCCTCTGGAACCAGGTAAAGGGGTTTGTCCTGCTTGACCTTGCAAAAGCTGTCTAGCCAGGTCATCAGCTCTTTCCTTTGTTACAATCACTTCCCTCCTGAGAGCATTAGTTTCTTGACGAGCGGCGTGTACTTCGGCCCGTAATTCCCCCAGTAGTTGGGCCAACTGGTCAGTCTCGGAAGTTTCCATAGCGCCTGGGTGGGAATTTGTAGGAAGGCTTCGCGTTCTGTAACGTTCACCTGGCTCCCACGGAGGCGCTGGTCTGGTCTGGGTTGCTGTGGCCTCTTCAAGCGTGATGTGCGAAATTCGGACCACCGATTGAACACGACCCCCAAATCTTGCTTGTCGGGCCCGTAGGATTATCCTTCTGCAGATGAGAAAGGGGATTAACTGTCTGCCGAATAGTGTGCTTGCTCCCCCCTTCACCCTTCGTTCTTCTCTGATTCCTCCAATACCCCCGGTTTAAGTTCACCTTATGGTTTGGAAGGATGAACTCTCCATCCTGCTTCTGGTGCAGGGGCACGCGTTCGTCCAGTTACTTCACTGGTTGTAAGAATGGCGCTGGCACATCCACTTGACTTTTCTGAGTAATATGCCGTAAGTATGAAGATGTAAAAGTTCAAGTGTGAGCCTCCTTTTATGTTGTCTTTCCTGAACTTTATTTCAGGTGCAGAACAAAGGCGATGCGTTGAGGGGTTAAATTGCCGGTGGTAAAATCAGGTGAGTTAGTGATGAGGGCGACCCCTCCAAATGTCTTTATAATTCCCCAGTAATGTCTTTTGTCCTTTCCCCATAGGGGCCGGGGTGCGGTACCTGCCAAAGATGCTGCGCCGACCCGAGATGTGGAATGATTCACCAAGAAAAGCCGGTAAGTAATATGGCTGAAAATGTCCTTCCCCTTAGGGGCCGGGGTGTGGTACCTGCCAAAGATGCGGCGCCGACCCGAGATGTGGAATGGTTCACCAAGAAAAGCCGGTAAGTAATATGGCTGAAAATTCAGCTTTCCTCTTGTGTTCCCTTGCTCACCTTTTGTCTCTTCTTCTCTCCCCTAGGTGCAGAGATGTGGCGACCGGTGCTGAGAGCCGCGATGGAGCCGGGCGGCGTCTCGGGAACAGGTGAGTGAAGCACGGCGCTGCAGCGAGCAACACAGTGCTTTTAAATGGAAGTCTTCCTTCAGGAATGCTGGCGTGAAGATTCTGGATGCAGGTAAGAAGGTTGAATAAGTTCTTGGTTTCACCTTTCTCTTCTCTTATTCCCTTAGAGGCGTTCCAGGTTCGAGGCGGGTGTGGCTGGAGTCCAGGTGCAGGAGCAGACACGGTGAGTGTTCAGCTGCTGGGAAGCAGAACAACGTGAAGCACGTGTGGCTGTCCGGGCGTGGCTTAAATAGCTTTGGAAGAAGTTCCAGGTCAGTATTCTTCCACAGCCCCACCCAAGTAACAAAATAGTTCCATCAGAAAAATAGTTCCTCCTAAGCCTCATTTGGCTTGGATATTCATGCAGCATGGTCTGCTTCAGGTAAGTGCACCAAACACTTCCCCTTCTGAGCCTGGCGCTTATGGCGCCAGGACTGATGTCCAACATGAGCCTGGCGCCAACGGCGCCAGGACAGAGTCCAAAGAGCCCCTATAAAGGGCCGCTGGGCTTTTACCCGGGGGCGTGATGCCTGCTCCCGGGGGTGCTGGGCCTGGCCTGGTGCTCCGGGGGTAGGCATCATGACACTAGCATTGCACATACACTAGGTAAACATTGGAAACAGCAACAAAGGAATAGCAGGATTCCCAAAATAACCAGTATAACAGAAAGCACCTTCCAACCCCAGGTTCGTAGAGAATCCCAGAACCAAGCGCTAATATTACAATCTCCCACAGGAACATGCACTTCAGAACTAAGGATGTGCAAGTTCTGTATTGCTTTGAAAATTGTCGGTGAGGAATCTGGTACGAAAACACAGCAAGCAGACCCCACTAATTTGCATACTCCACCACGTTCTGCCAGGATGACATCTAATGCCATCCGATTTTGGAGCGCTACCAATCGTATTGCTTTTTGTTCTAGTGTCATATTATAGAGTATATCCGTGGTCCGGTTGATGGTTCTCTCCAGTACCCTTGCTAGTCCCCTAATATTTTCAGAATTTGCTATCTGGTTCCAAAATGGCACAACTGATTTTGCTATATCTCCCAATACTTGCCCAGGGTTATCTCTGTCCTCGTCCCGACGTGGGCGAGCCTTAGAAACCTCCAATGTACTAGCTATGAATACCCCAGGTAACAGGATTCCTAAATAACAGGTTCCCTGCCAATCCTTGGGCAACCAGGGAAATGCTGAACTATCACAAACGAAATAGACAGGCCCCGCTACATACAGAGGCCTGTTCTCCCCGGTTAAATTTACAATGTTCACACAACCTTCAAAATCTCCCATTGACCGTTTCTTTGTACACAAAAAGGGACTGAATCGGGGCTATGATTAATAGAGTAGGAAGGAGGCATGGAGTCCTTATTGCCTATCCGAGCCATTTTAAAGGAAATTAGAGTTTGAAAGGGAAGAGATAGTTTATCAGATGGCCTAATAGAAGCAACATTAGGTTTACTTCTATTTGCAAAAAGCGAGCATCCCAGGTGAGTCAATTCACTTTTTTCAAAATCATTTAAATTAGTTCCATCAAAGTTCCCTGAGATGCTATCATTCCAACGGCCAAAGAATAGTGCTCTAAGAGAGGCATAGCAAGCAGTCGTTAACGGTAAAAGGTGAATATACCATCCTAGCCCCTTGTTCCCATGTTGCGGTAAATGGGTACAAATCCAGCAATTACTCTTATTAAAAATGGCATGCGTTGAATTCATTATTATCATTAAAGTGTTATTATGATACTTTCGTCTATGCTGGGAGTCTCTAGGTGACAAAGTGTGAAGGTGTACAGAGGGAGTCAAAGCAGTAGGTACAATCTCAATTGGCAGTAGAGGTTTTAGAGGGTACATTTCTTCGAAGTACCAAAGTCCCACAGCGGTAATTATACAAATTCCTATGACTATTAACACAATACAGCAATACGTTTTCAAGGCCCAGGCACATTGTTCATTGTCCGAGTTGGTCACCCCCTTATTTACAAGTCCAATGCGAGCAGCAGCGGTGGAGGTGGCAGGCATCGTAGTTTCTCAATCGACGACCCCAATGTTCGTTGCTGCCGACACTACAGTCGCGTGACTTCTTAGTTCTTCCCCAACCCTAGCCAGCAGAATCCCTTTTTTTCCTTTTGTTCAAAAAAGAACTTTCTTTTACAAGAGAAAACTTTCAATCACTTCTTCTTTTCAGATGCACAGAAAAGACCTGTGCCGTATTTCTATTTTCTTCGTCGAAGGTCGTACCTGGTGGTACCCGGCACTGTTTCATCCGGAAATAAGGTAACGTCACTTCCTGAGGGAAGCAACGTATCGGAGGCGACAGAAGTCGCAGAACTTGAAACAGTGTTTTCCAGAAGTGACTTTTTCAAAGAGTGCGGAGACGAAATGGACTGTTCCCCAAGCTCCACGGGCTCAGAGAAATTCTCTGACGCACTCACAGCGCTGTTTGTTACTCCAGGATAGGAGATTGTAGCACCAGCGAGGGGTTCTGCTTCTTCTGTAACGTGTGGCGTCGGGTGAGGAAGTTTCTTGACATGCGTCGCGTGGATCCAATGCTTCTTTCCAGCCACCCGCACTGCTGTTTGGGTGACCAACAGCACCTGGTAGTGTCCCCTCCAGTGAGGCGTGAGACAGGAAGACCTTTCGTAGGCCTTCACTAGGACCCAACTTCAAGGCTGAATATCGTGTCCTGGGCCCGTAAACCGTACAGGTAAAGCTGATTGGACCTGATGATAAATGAGATACAGATTTTTAGTCAACTGGTTACAGTAGTCTACAAGCAATACATTCTAGACCTCCTTCAAGGTTTTGGGCTTCGGAAGGCCCCAAATGTTAGCAGGTCTCCCCATCACTACCTCAAATGGAGAGAGCCCAGTCTTAGTTTGAGGTGTGGTATGCATGGCTAACAATACAATAGGTAAGGCATCTGGCCATTTCAGTTTAGTGTCGGCACATGTTTTTGCAAGCTTATTCTTTAGGATACCGTTATGTCTCTCTACCAACCCAGCACTTTGAGGATGCCTAGCTGAGTGAAATCGTTTTTCAATGTGTAACGCTGTGCATATCTGCAAAATTACAGCTGCAACAAAATGGGGACCGTTGTCCGACCAAATTACCCTTGGAAGCCCAAATCGTGGAAAGAATTCTTTTACCATAGTCTTTGCAGTGGTCATGGCAGTAGCATCCTTAACGGGGAAAGCCTCGACCCATTTACTAAAAGAACAAATAATCACAAGAACATATTTTAGATTGTTACACGGTTCCATCTCAATAAAATCAAAGTGGATGACCTCGAAGGGGACAGAAGGGGGCCCAAAACTACCCCTTGGAGTTACTGTCCTCTTCCCCACATTGTGCTGTAAGCAAATCATACAATTCTGAACATGTCGCTGTGCAATCTTCAAAATTTTATCATTCACCCAGACTTGTTCTAACATTTTCGTGATCTGCTGAGCACACACATGCATAGGACCGTGTGCCTTCGTAACCATTGCCAGCACATATGAATCAGAGAGCAACCATTTCCCTTCAGATGTATCCACCCAACACCCATCGTCATTTAGTTTCCCCATTCCCTCGGCCCACTTTTTAGACTCTTCCATTGTGGCGTCAGTTTGGATATCTCGCACATACCCAATACCCTCATCCATTACATAGGCATCTTTTGTTTCCCTTAGAGCATACATGTCTGCGCTAAGGTCTGTAGCCGTTTGCCTGGCTAACTGGTCAGCAAAAGCGTTCCCTTTTCCCACATCATCTATGACCTTACGATGTGCTGCACATTTCATGATCGCTAACTGACTAGGGAGTGAGAGTGCCGAGAGCAATTGCGCTATCAGGGGACCATGCTGAATCTTGGTCCCATGTGAGGTTATGAACCCTCTTTCCGACCAGAGCCTCCCGAAGTTGTGAGCCACCCCAAAGGCGTACTGGCTATCAGTATATATGTTTACTATATGCCCTTTGGAGAGTTCACAAGCTCGGGTCAATGCTATAATCTCTGCGGCCTGCACGGAGTTATGCGGAATTCTCTTAGTTTCAACAACCGTACTCAACGTAGTAACTGCGTAGGCAGCTGAAGATGTACCATCTGGGAGTTTGAAGCAGGAGCCGACACAAAACAGCTCCCCTTCCGCATTGCCCAAAGGAGTATCTATAAGGTCTATCCTGCCCTTCGTTTCCTGTTCAGTAGTATACAGGCAGTCAAGTAATTCTTCGTCACCGCAAACAGTATTTTGCGGGAAAGGTAGAAGTTCAGCCGGATTAAGAACACAACACCTCTTAATTTGAATGTGAGGGGCAAATAGAATTAATTCATACCTTGTCAGCCGTGCAGAGGTGAGGTGTTGCGTTTGGGTTTTATTCAATAGGACATCTAAAGAGTGAGGTACCATCAAAATTAAATCATGGCCTAGGACCATCCCCTCACTCTGTTTTACGGACGCGGCAGCAGCAGCGACAGCTCGCAAACATCTTGGCAAAGCGCATGCGACAGGATCAAGGGCGGAAGAGTAGTAGCCGCACAGCCTATTCTTCCCTCCGTGTTCCTGTGTTAACACAGCCAAAGCACATCCATCACATTCATGCACAAACAACACAAAGGCCTTGTCATAATTTGGAGTACCCAGAACCGGTGCAGAGCATAATGCAGTTTTGAGAAGCTCAAATGATCGTTGATGTTCCGATTTCCATGGCAGCGGCAAAGAAATGCCCTTCTTCGTCAAAGTCAACATCGGTTTTATCACTAGTGAAAAGTTCGGGATCCACAACCTACAGTAAGAAGCCATACCTATTAAGGCTCTGACTTCCTTCTGTGTATTTGGAACAGACATGCCAGAAATGAGTTTTATTCTTTCAGGTTTCAATCTTATCCCCTCCTTTGACCGGAGGTAGCCTAAATAGATGACCTCCTGACAACAATATTGATATTTTTTGAGCGAAGCTCTATGACCGTTTTCAGCCAGATGAATAAGCAACAATACAGTGCCTTCTTTACAAGCACTTTCAGAATCTGCAGTCAAAATCAAATCATCGACATACTGAAGCAGTGTACAAGTAGGTGGCAATTCAAGGGTATCAAGCTGCTCTTTCAAAGCTGTACTATAAATGCTTGGACTTTCAGTATACCCTTGAGGTGCACGAGTAAATGTGAATGAACTTCCTCCAAAGGTGAACGCGAACAAATATCTACTCTCCTTGTGTATAGGAATACTAAAGAAAGCATTCTTTAGATCCACAACACTAAAGTGCGTAGCTGTAGCAGGGATCATTGTTAGTATCGTTGTTACATCAGGCACAATTGGAAATTGTGGGGTGACAACTTTGTTAATAGCACGTAGATCAATTATGAAACGGTATGGGATTGCATTGTCGCCTTTCTTGTCACAGGCAAAATCGGGCTGTTACATAAACTACCTGCAATCTCTTCAATCACTCCTCGATGCACAAAATCGGAGACAATGCACTTCAAAGCACGCTCGCCCTCAACTGATATTTTATATTGCGGAATGCGTGGTAGTTTAACTCCATGTTTCAAAACTATTTTAACGGGTTCGATCTGTAGCACCCCGACATCATTGTTGTCAACCGCCCACAAACATTCCGGAACAACGCTAAACTCAGGAAGCAATGGTCGAGTCAGAAACTGAGAATTGGGAAGTTGCTGTGGTGAAACCGTCAGTCGCACTCCATCAGAGGAACAATGAATTACTGCATTCAGTTTCTTCAACAAATTTAACCCCAGCAAATTCTCTCCACAGTTCGAAGTCAGAAGGAAGGGACAATGATCAGTAAAGGGACCAAAAGAAACAGACACCGGCGAACAAACCGGAGAAGCAATTGGTATACCAGAAAACCCTACAGAAACATTTGTTTGCCCTGACAGTGGAATGTTGGAACCCGGGAATGATCAATGGAGCACTTCTGTGCTCCAGTGTCTATCAAAAACTGATGTTTCCTATTCCCCACTAACTATTCAACGTAGGGACATTTCTGATTAACGGGAATAGGTGAAGGTTCCAAACCCTGCTTCGGGCAGTCCTAACGAAATAAGATGTCATCGGAAGGAAGCTCTTCAGAAAGGTAGGCTGCAGAAGGGTGATCAAATATGTTTCTCTTGTCCACACTCGAAATCTGATTTTCCCGTGAAAAAGGTTGCTGAGGATCTTGCAAAAACTGACCTCTATCAGGGCCCCCCGCTCCAGGGTGACCTCTAGGTCGTCTACCCATACTCCCAAATGGATTGTTTGACCTTTGTCGAAGGACAGGGCACTCTGCTCGCCAATGACCTTCCTGGCGGCAATAGGCACATTGATTAACATTCACAGGACCCAAAGGAGCGTTTCCTTTCGGGACATAGTGACCTCTGGTCTGTGAAGTACCTCCTCTGGGATTTCTAACAATTCGTTGTAACAATACTTTAGTCTTCAAATCTCCTTTTCTCTTCTCTATTTTCTCTTTTTCATTATTAACACGGTTCTCATAATACTGAGCCATGTCCAAAACTTTGGATTGGGATTTCCCCTGCCAAGGGCTCTCAGAGGACATAATCTGTGACTGGATGTCGGGCAACAACCCACGTACAAATTTGTCCACAAACAACCGTTTCCCAGACTCTGTGCCCAAGTCCTGTCCACTGAAGTCTGAGAATACCTGTTCGAATCTATTAAAGAACTCGGTGGCACCTTCAGTTTTTCCTTGAACACAGGCCGTAAGCTTGTCCCAAATAATTCTTTTCTCAGGAATTATGGTTTTCAATTTCGCGACAATTCTATCAGGCAAAGTAAGTATTATCTGAGGTGGTTTCTCACCAGCTGGTCTTTCCCCATCAATCCTAGTCATGTTAGCCCACGTATCTCCCAACCCTGGCACATCGTCTATTGTTCGAACCTGCTTCCATAAATCTACGGGCAGGAGTACAGGGAATAGCAAGTCAATATCACTTAAGGTGAACACAGAGGACTGCAAAACAGACTCTATCTCTTTATAGAATCCTGTCGGGTTTTTCCTAATATCGGGAATTGATTGTCTAATAGTGTTCACTTCCTGTCGTGAAAACGGGACGTGAACAAATTGCGATACATAATGTGCAGGGATATCCACAGTGGGCGCACCAGCGTTAGCGGGAATCTCAACCTTTGGGACAAATGTTGGAGGAACCTCTCTCATAGGCAACTGAGATATAGGTAACTCTGACCGCTTACTAAGCAACAGAGCCAGGTCGAGCGCTAAGGCAGTCGAAGAAGTGTCGGGCGAAAAAGCCCTTTTACAAATACCCAATAACTCTATAGGACAACTAACCTTCTTCCTTACACATTCTTCCTGCAGGTACTGTACCATTACCTGAATCACCTTCCTCTGCATTTCTACTGTATACTGACTATACGTGTCATATACTTCATCTGTCGATATCGATGAATCCGAGATCCATCAAATCGCATCTTTGGTACAAATTCGTACTTCCTCAGGTGCCGATCTACGACACGGAAGGAACCGTTTCTGCACATACATACTGTCGTCTTCATCATCCTCATCTCGTAATTTCTCAAAGTCCCTCCTATACTCAAACAATCTCTCAACATGACCATGTACTTTCTCCTCTATGTCCCTCGAAAGTGCTAAAGTATTTAAATCCCTCACCCCTTGTGGGAGATCCGCATTATGTAATGTACCCCACATAACACATAAATGAGTCCCCAAACCTTCGATAAAAACATTTTTCGCGGGAAAATTGCCCATACTTGATAATGTGGAAAAAACGTTAACTTGATCACCTTTCTCCATACAGTGCTTAGCCCATGCAAATAATTCCCGTTTCTTGTCTGCAGAAACAGTATTTCAAGTGACAATCTTTGACCCCGATCAACTTCAATCAGTTCAGAACCACTCGGGAGCAGAGGTGTGGGCAAATTCAATGAGGGTGCGACTATCGGTGCAAGAGGAAGGGGTGGCGGGATAGGTGGAGGAACAACAACTAAAGGAATAGGAACACTAGGTTGTACGGGGGAACAGGAATAACAGCAGGAATGGGCAGAGCACCCGGGAGAGGATCATACGGAGGTGGCGCAGAGGCACCAGGCCTGCGTTCGTTTAACAATTTTTCAATAAACTCTTCAGAAACATGGAAATCTTTAGAGGGATACATTTTCTGGATCCCGAGTGAGAAACCCCTATCCATATTTTTAACTGACTCCTAATGTTTTTCCTTATCATATAACAACGCCTTTTCGGCATTTGTTTTATGACGGCGTGCATGTTTATCCCTACTTTTAAGCTGCTGCAACGCTTCTTTTTTCCAATTCTGCAAAACACCAAATGCTGCAGGTCTGGCCTTTTTTAGCAAGACCGATTCTAGGTATTCAATACGGGGGATCTCGAAACTACCATTGATTGGCCACTGAAATTCGGAGGCATGTCTGGTTTGTCTGTGCCAAATATTAAATACTATATTTCCAATGCCATACTTATAGTACATAGTGCATGCCGGCGACCCCTCCTGTGGTGCCGGGCGGCTAAATTCCAAAGATTGTCGATCGCTGCGGAACAGAGCCCTAAAGCAGCTAGACAATTTCCCAGGCATTTCACAAAAAATTGGTGTTACATGGTCAATAATTGTGTCTGCAGATACAATACGCCAAATTCAAATTGTCAGGGTTAAATTAAGTGCCGGGTCACGACTGCACCTGACCAAACCTAAGGAGGACCGTACGGTTTACCAAAGAACTTACCTAACAAATTTTACCTTGTGTTTGGTGGTTTCGACAAATCTGCCCGCCTCAAAAATGGACCCTCGTCAAGATGCCGTGTCAGACCACACCACTATTGTCCAAGGATCAGATCGTGCAGCACTGCCGAGGTATCGCATCTCGTTCGGTCGTGCCCGCAGTATCACACCGTCCGATCCAGTTTCGATAGTCTGCGTCAACCTTCAATGATCCGGCATCAATCTTGAGGGTCCCTATTCGGACGCCAACTGTGAAAACATAAAAATAATATGAGGCCGGGAACTCCCTGTGTTGAAGGTGACCTCTCAATAAACTGTTAAAAGTAACAGTCCCAGGGTTTCTGATAGTACTGCATGTACCCCCAACTGCATCCATGAAATCTGATTGAATAATGCTGAAATCCGCTGAGCTTGTGAAAACATAAAAATAATATGAGGCCAGGAAGCCCAAAAGGAAACACACCAACACAGGTTACAAAGAACATACAAGTGCTTTATTTAAAAGCTACAACAGTTACCAAAGTCAATTGAAAAACGGATAGCTATTCGGCTCTCAGAGTAACGTAACAAACTTCAACGAAGGTTCGATGCATTAGTGAGAGAGACCGCACATTGGAATACTTGGGTCTTTTATACTGTTTGTCCAGCCCTTGGCCAAGCCTCTCGCGGGTTAACCATTCCGTGAGCCGGGCCAGGTCAATCCTATAATATATGCATTTTGATTAGTTTTGCTGATATAGTTGTACATTTACACATAGGTCAACAGTAGGACAAGGTCTCAGTTTGCGACCCCAACAAGTGGCCTGCAGGCATATTAATTATTCATGTGTACGGAGGTCACAACGGCCAGAATCTTACTCAGAATGTCATTTGGCCTCCATTTTGGTGTTCAGGGCGACTTTCACATAACAAGAGAACCTAAAATGGCGGCTAAATCCAAGAAGGCGACTTACATTACTTTCTCTAAGGTCAAGACCTTGCCGTGGAGTTTGTTCGCATACGATGTTTAGACAACTTGGCGTAGGCCAATACACACATAATTGTTGCGATAGGAGGCATAATATTGTTTCAATTCCGACAAGCTGACTTAATAAACAGTAACTGATTCAAAGCAAAAACGACTAGGTTGCAACACTCGCCACTGCTAAAGAAACCTTTGTAAATACTTCAGTATGCAGACTGTTGGAGTCTATTTGGATTCCAACCTATCCATGGACAGACAAGTCAATGCAATTGCATCCTCAGTCGCATATCATGCTAAACTGATCAACGCAATCAGGCCCTTTCTCTCCAAAGAGAACTGCACAAACATAGCCAGAGCCATCACCGGCTCCAGGGTAGACTACTGCAATGTACTCTTTCTAGGAACATCCATTAAAAACCTGGAGAGGCTACATGCCATCCTAGAATAGTGCTCTCCGTGCAGCCCAAGGCATTGCTAAAAGGGAACACATCTCGAAGGCCAGAAAACTAGCCCACTGGCTCCCAATAAGGGAAAGAATCGTCTTCAAAGCTCTGACACTGACCCACAAGTGCATCCACCTCACCGCCCCAGTCTACCTCTCACAAAGAATCCACCTCGTCTCCTCTACAAGACCAACTAGATCACCATATACCAACATGCTCTGTGTGCCAGTAGTAAAAAGAGCCAGAGCGGGCAGATCCAGCTTCCCATATCTCGCACCCACTCACTGGAATGCCCTACTTCCCACTATCCGAGGTGAGGCCTCCCTCCTCGCTTTCCGTAAAGCAATGAAAACAATCCTCTTCTCATAAGGTCCCTTGTAGCAGCATGAATACTAACCATATGACCCACTGCTTAAGCTGTAAAGACCAATCGCATAAGCTGTAATGATAACAATGTCCGTATTTATTTATAATGTGCCAACGGCTGCTCCCACACCTGTACCTCTGTAACTAAGCTCATGCAAGTAACAGCGCCTCAATGCTCTTGGGCTATTTGCGCGCTATAGAAATATAAATAAATAAATACATACATAAATAAATCCATAATAAATAAAAGTTACATCTCACTGTTCTTGGTGCTTGCAAGCAACCATGGGTGACTGGCCTATAGGGAACTCGGGAGAGTTCCCTGTTGGCCTCTGCACCCTGGGCTTCTTTTGTGTGGTTACCTATTTTATTTCCAATGTTCTCAGAGGAAAAGGTTTGGGCTTGCTGAACAAGTGTAATATGGGGCCACTTATTTCCAGGGCCTCTTTTCGTTCCCAGTCCACCCCTGTAAGCAACAATATAGGAGGAATGACAGTGATGCCTAGCTACCAAAGCCCGTGGCGCTTTGCCCACTTCCTACATGCAGTTCTGTTTTGATCCCATCAAAGCTGAGAAGAATGCTTTGTACCGTCCATAGTGGATACAGTCCCTCCACCGCTCGCAGTGTGTACTATGGAGAATGGAGAAAGGGCCACCATCTGAAGCCGGTCCCAATTTAGGATCCCAGCGAGAGCTTTAGAGCCCACAGCGAAGCTGTTCTCATTGTCCAGCACCCTGATGTTTATTTAGCTGATCTGACCGCCTCGGACGCCTTTGAACTTTCACACAATCCCAACGGCCGGACACAAATCTGTCCCCCAGCGTCCAAATCCTGAGCTGACCAGAACAATGTTTTCGAAAGCATCCAGCGTATTTAATGCGTTTAGATGTGTCTTCTGCTCCAAACATAATGCAGCATTTTCAATTCCAGAAATAATGGGGAAGCTGTTAATTACATCACTCTTCAAGTCAGCTTATTATTTAACTGTTTCTGAGCATCCTTTTGCGCGACACGTTCGCCTCACTCTCTTTCTAAGAGTTCGTTAATTCGTCTCACTGACTGGCAGTGATATAATGGAATCCATTGCCTTGCCTAACTGCCTCAACTGCATGCATGCATCCAAAAGACATGTTCCTAACATTGCCGTGTAGCCCTGCCACATACGCTGAACGCTACAGAATCAATTCATAGTAACACGGCCACTGCACTTCCCCCCTTCTCCTTCTTCTTCTCCTTCTCCTGCCTCTTCTTCCTCTTCTTCTTCCTTTTCTTCTTCTTCCTCTTCTTCTTCCTATTCTTGCTCTTCCTCTTCTTCTTCCTCTTCCTCTTCTTCCTCTTCTTCTTCTTCTTCTCTTCCTCTTCTTCTTTTTCCTCTTCCTCTTCCTCTTCCTCTTCTTCATCTTCTTCTCTTCCTCTTCTTCTTTTTCCTCTTCTTCCCATTCTTGCTCTTCTTCTTCTTCCTCTTCCTCTTCCTCTTCTTCCTCTTCTTCTTCTTCTTCTTCCTTTTCTTCTTCCACTTCTTCTTCTTCCTCTTCCTCTTCCTCTTCTTCCTCTTTGTCCTCTTCTTCCTCTTCCTTTTCATCTTTCCATTCTTGCTTTTCTTCTTCCTCTTCTTCCGCTTCCTCTTCTTCTTCCTCTTCCTCTTCCCCTCCCTCTTCCTCTTCCTCTTCTTCCTCTTCCTCTTCCTCTTCCTCTTCTTCTTCTTCTTCTCTTCCTCTTCTTCTTTTTCCTCTTCTTCCCATTCTTGCTCTTCTTCTTCTTCCTCTTCCTCTTCCTCTTCTTCCTCTTCTTCTTCTTCTTCTTCTTCCTTTTCTTCTTCCTCTTCCTCTTCTTCTTCTTCTCCTCTTCCTCTTCTTCCTCTTTGTCCTCTTCTTCCTCTTCCTTTTCATCTTTCCATTCTTGCTCTTGCTCTTCTTCTTCCTCTTCTTCCGCTTCCTCTTCTTCTTCCTCTTCCCCTCCCTCTTCTTCATCCTCGTCCTTCTTCTTCTTCTTCTTCTTCTTCTTCTTCTTTTTCTTCTTCTTCTTCTTCTTCTTCTTTTTCTTCTTCTTCTTCTTCTTCTGTTCTTTGAATTTCACTGTGCATTTTTCTACTGTGTTAATTAATTAAAAAACAAGACTACTGAGCGTCATTCTGTGTTCCTCACACTTGTAAGCACTAATATGTAGCAATAGCTGTTACAATTAACATATGTAATGGTACAGCGGAAGGGGAGTATGCAGCATTGCAAGAGTAGAGGGGAGAGGGTGAGCCACGAAAAAAGTCCTGCTACTTTCCCCCCCAAATGCAGTGCGCGCATTTCCATATGGTCTCATTCGCCGCCCCCACCCCAATCAACTGGTAACATGAGTGGCAGATGGCGTTTTAAAAAAAAAAAAACTGCAGGACTATTACATACGCAGGATGCTCATCTATGAGAGCTCTGTCCAGCCTCTGTGGGGAAAAATGCATGCAAACCTCCTAATTTGCATATGTGTTGCACATACAGAAGTGACTTCACAGAAAAGGACATTGCAAGGAGCATCATCAGTCTTTGAAACTTGGAGGCTCCAACAGAAATTACTTTAGAATAAGTTGGTATAAGTAAGCCACGTGGCAAATAGGTTTGTGGTGCAAAATACCTAAATTGCACTATTATTATATCTGGAGCAAGTCTATAATCTTTAGGCTTTTTTTTTATAACTGCATGACATTTTAGCATAGTATGAAGTGAATAATTTAGAGGGCTGCAGGTAAAACACAGTGGGATTAAATGATCTACCCAGGATAACACGTTTCGGTTGAATGGTGAAACCGTGATGTGGACCATGTTAGCAACTGAGCACATCTCTCCAGGTTTAGTTGATATAGATGTTTATTAAGGTTTGCTTTGCATTTCATGTGCTTAAATAATACTTTATAGCAATGCCTCGGAAGCAAACCACATTATATAATAAACTAGCCTTTCATAAGAAACTAGCTATACTCTATATACATCGTCATAGAAATATGTTGAGCAATAAGATGGCTTTAGTTTTAGTCTTCCCATCTTGCATGCAAAGACACAATAGCATCCTGCAGAGGAATGGGAGCCTAGCAAATCCATCTTGGTTTTTAAATCCATAGTTATTATGTTATAAAGCATGCAGCATTATGCATCCTTCTTACTTCTGATCACCCCCACTGACATTTCTTAAGGGACAAACGTCCCTGCTAATAGTCCCCGCTTCCATCAATGTCTAATGGCTCCAATTGTAATGTTCTGTGCCAGGACAATGGGGGTGCTGATCAGGAACACTGCACTTGGCACCTTCATTGTCCTGCCAGCGGGACACCTTTCCCACTGCCAAATGTCCCAGACAGGACCCATGCAATGCCCCTGCCCAAACCCCCTCACCCTCCTCCTCTCGATCAGTATGCCACTGTACAGTGGGCACAGATATCTGAGGTGAGCATCTTAGATACATAAAATATTGTTAAGGGTTCTAGTATCGTTTGCCTCTTTGACCTCTATGGTTCTATGCACGTTTGGACGTCGTAGGTGGATTCTGATCCTTACCACTGTGAGCTTGTGATCTTAATATCAAGAGCGAGTTCATGAACCATGGCATTGCCTTACACTTTCCAGCCACTTAACGCGGGAGTGGCCAGAACCTACAATGATTGGTGATAGGAAGTGAGCAAACGCATACTCGCCCCCTTTGCGCTTAGATGCCCGTCTCTCCCCCAGCATCAACATGAGGTGCAAGGGGTGATCAGCACTATACAACAGAGTGGACCCTGTGCATAAAATCACCTAGGGAAAAAAGAAGAAAAAAAGAGGTGGGGAGCTTGTCTCCACATGTTAATTATGGCCCGGGTCGTTTAACCCCTTATCGAACGTGTAGTGCAAGCATGGTGTGACATTACAATGGTGAGTAATTATTTGCAGACAGAAGTTATTTATCAAACACGTTGTCAATAGATTACTGTGGGTGATGCACCAACTTGAACTATGGATATCCCTTCTCTTCGGGGGGCATCTCATCTAAACGAGTCTTGCACCCCAACTTCCTTAGCACACAAGAGAAATTAAACATTTGCTTAATTCTGACGAAATGAGACTTTCCGATTGCGCATCAAGCCCAAAGCCCATTGGCTGATTACAATCAGCTCCAGGAAGGTGAGTGGTACCGTGGGTGATTATCAACTTGTAGCCTTTAGTTGGAATACAGTTCAATGTTTAAAATTAGGCAAAATATTGAGTGTTTAACTGAATTTACTTAGCTGTCTTGCTGGGTTCATTTAGGTCTTGGGTTGTATATGCTGTTATGAAATGTGTCTGTTGGGCAAGCCTCAAGGTATTAGAGACGTGCTGCCTCATTACGAGTCCAGCGGTAACCCTGCTGGTGCTACCGCGTGTTGCCTCCGGACCCGTAAAAAATGAATGGCGCCTGACTTCCTGGTGCCATCGGGCTATTCAAAGTCCGGTGGCCGGGAAGTCACGTGCCGGCAATTTCATGAATCCCCATTCCCATAGCGTCCCAAAGGACTCTATGGGAATGGGGACAAGAGCACCGGCACCGTTGCTCCTGTGAAAACTCTGCAGGCGGGTGCCATCCCGTCCGGCAGGTCAGACCTTAGTTATAGTGTGCCGTTCTGGAAACAACAGTGCCAGTAAGCTTACGGGCACTGTTGTTTAAGGACTGGAACACTTAACATGAGTCCCAAGGTTTTTGCTTCACCTCATGTAATGTACTGAGCACTTTCCCTAGAATGTGCACTTGTACTTTTAAGCTGTATACATGTTAAACCATTTTAAAATCTTGATTTATTTCATATTATTGTTTTATGCTGTTTTTGCAAAATCATTGCTTGGGCAAAATAAACTTGTTTTCACTTGAATCAAATTTCTCACCTCAGGCCAAAATGTAGTATTACATTACTCAGAGCAAAAAAAGATAATGTTTAAGCTTTCAAAAGATTTTCAAAAGAGAGACCGCTGTACACATTCACAAGTAAGTTATGTATCATAAACACGTTATTACCTGTAATCCTGAAGTCCTCAAGTGACCTCACCGAGAAGCTCAGCATTTCCAGAGGCCTACAATTCACAGAAGTGAAGACATGCACAGACGTGAACTCCGCTGGAGCAGGAAGGAAAGAACCAGTACACAGTCCTTCTCGGTCTATGCCCCAAGACTCTGGAACGTGCCCTCTCGCTTCTACATTTCAGGAAGGTGCTCAAGACCCCCCTAGTAAAGGAATGGCTCCTTTCTAACACCAGGTTCTCCACACACTCCACTTGCTCCCCTAACCTGAGACTGGGTGATCTGCTACCCTCTGCCCCCTCATCTGTTTCCTCTGGTTGCTTGCAGATCCCTTGCTGCCAAATTGCCTGCCCCCCCCTTATTAAACTCCTGCTCCCTGCCATTACTCATTGACCCTAAATACCACACTTTGGTGAGATCACTGCTGTCTCTAGACGCTTTTTCAAGAGAATGCTACACTCACATGTTTTACCATGTTTATTTATTTATTTTATTCAGCAGCTACCCGTTCATCAAAACACGCCTCTTGTAAATGAGAGATGAAGGATTTTATTTCCTGTAGGATCATTACAAAACATTGTTTTTGATAGGAAATCAAAAAAAGACTGGGTCCACCATAACATATCCACATATAAGTCACAACTCTGACAATATATGTGGCCCACATGAAGCAACATAATCAGTGCAAAGAATGCAGCACATGTGTCAGGAGTCACGTGATGCCAAGAGAGAAGGAACAGGAGAGGACGGATCAGTAATTGAAAACGGAGACTGTAAAAGAAGACCTTGTCTAAAGTCAGACGTTCGGAACCAAAACACATCTTACATACGTTGAGAAGTGAGTCGGGGAGTAAACAGATGATGACTTATCACCCCGTGCCCCGCCACTCCTTCTCCATAAGCAAGCACTTCCCTTACCTGCGGTGAACACAAAGGAAGTCAACATGATGTCCCTAGTTTCAAAGCGTTTTAATTGCTGGGTTGGTGTTGGCCCAAGTGGTGTACATTTTGGATATTCAGCCTTAGATTTATGGAGCAAAAATGTTGACATCTGCACCCTGGTGCCTACGGCTACGTGTGTTAGAAATAGATAATAATAATAATCCATCTCCCAGCACCTGTGACCTCAGAATTCTACGGCAAACCACATAAGAGGAGATTGTTGCTGCTTTTTGTTACCAGTGTACTCATTCTGCTTTTTCATGATAGTGACCTCCCTCTCTAACAAAGCCAACCTGGGGAAGGACTTGTAAATCGCTAATCCTCTGCTCTGACTGTTGCTGTCTTCTCTACATGGCTCCCACTCATCTTCCATAACCATGGGAACTGCCATTGGTTACTTTCATGAATGTTTCCGCAGCCCTTATTTCATTTAAGAAATTCTCTAACATCTGAAGTGGAGGAGTTTCCAATTTGGAGTGCGGATCACATTCTTCCCCTTTTTTTAGAGCACTACTAATTCTTTGGTGATGACCCAGCAGGTCGCTGGTTTGGGGACGGAGGAAGTAGGAACCCAACTGGATAACTGGTACATTGAGGAGGAAGGCAGTTTGCTTATCCCCTCACAGATCCTTCTTGGCGATCTTGTTCTTGACTGACAAAGTACCAATTTAGGGTGGAGAGGGTCCTTTGTCATTGCTGCATGTGAGGAAATGTCATTGATAATACCAACATGGCACACAATGATGCAATTGCATGAACACACTGTATTGGCCAGCATCCTGCACTTATTATTACAGAGATCAGTCCCGAGAACTGAGCTCTGAATGAAGTGATGATCCCTGGATGATCATTAGCCAACTCAGGATTATGTACTTATCTGAACACGTGGGTGGGGAAGGCTCAGGACAAATAGCAGACATTTTCTTCAGTATCCCTGATATGCCATAAATGATTGTGACCCCTTAACGATTGCAGGTACACACCCTCTTTGTGCCGCAGGAACCACTGGAAGAATTCTGGGCATGTGGATCACTGCTTCCTTTGCTGCTCTGGGTTCCAGGTTGCCATGCTGGCATCTGCCACTCTCAGTCAGTTCAGCTGAGTGCAGCCAGGCTCCTGCGCATATATTATGGGTTTAACTTCCATGATCTTTTAAAGACCTAGAAAATACATCTGGCAAATCCACCCAAATGTTTGGTGATTTGGATAGACCCAAATCACTAATACATTTTGGTGGATGGAGATTTGTTGAAAACAGTTCATCCATGCTTATTTGCAATATGACTGGAGCGAAGAGACTGATCTTTCCTTAGGAATCATGGCTGCTGTGCAGTGATCCACACAGACAAAGATTCATAACAGATTCCTGAGGCCACTTTCACCTTTGCAAGAGCATGTCTGTTCACTGGTAACATGATGTTTCAAGAATAAAGCATTTTTACAAAGCATGCTGTGTAAAGTGACGGACAGGGAGCCGGTAAATTATTTATCCTTTCTTTATTAAGCTTAATCGTAGGTACTGTGCTGAGTCCATGTGAGCCCCGATCTGTAGTCACCAACGGACTCATCTGCTCCTTTGCGTTTTGTCTGCCAGCTGCCTTCTTGCATCACGTCATGGACTCTATGACGCGATTCACTCCAACATTACATATCCCCTTTCTTTCAATTCGTTCCTTCCACTGACAGTTCTGCCACCACACCTAACCAGCATAGTCATCCAGATTTCACAGTCTCTTATAATTTTAGCCCCATTTGAAGTGGACGGCAAAAAACTAGCTGTGCTTAACACAGACGATGCTCTGAGTCTTCCAGATAATCTTGAGTCCGGCACAGTATCCGCTGAGCTTGACAAAGAAAAATCTCTGCTTGGATCTCCACCCCTTTCAGACAGTCTTGATTCCATCAGCATAACCTTTTCCATATTCCACACCCTTCCATCTTTCGTTTTCAGTGCATGCTTGATAACCTCACTCACCTCAATGGGTCTCGACCATAGGCACCCATCACCATGCAACACTCCAGGCAATTTGATGTGGAGCCAAC
This sequence comes from Ambystoma mexicanum, assembly GCF_040938575.1. Taxonomy (NCBI): domain Eukaryota; kingdom Metazoa; phylum Chordata; class Amphibia; order Caudata; family Ambystomatidae; genus Ambystoma; species Ambystoma mexicanum. The sequence continues at coordinate 1,402,725,880 of NC_090922.1, forward strand.
CTCCCACCTGGTGAACATTGTGCCTCTTAAACCACCCATTATCCTGGGCAGACTTATTTCTTTATTGACACTTCATAATGCTGTCTTCACTACACACTGCATCTCCACTTCCATTCCTGACACATCCCCCATCCATCCTGGAATGAGTCTTGTTATACCCTTTCTTCCTCGGCTGTGTTCAAATGGGGACAGGCCCATAGTGCAGTGTGGTGTAAATCTATGGGCAACTATAATCCTTCTGGCAGTGGCAAGGAAAAAGGGAAGGTGTAAAGGTTTGACGGGAGTAGAGCAAAGTTGCAGATGCCCCTTATATATAACATGTATGATAGGCCGCATTATGTGACATGTGCCCAGATGGATAAAAACAACGGGTGCGGGTAGGTGGATTTATGCATTCAAAAAGCAGACAGCTGGGGTACCCCTGGCAGTCGGTGATATAAATTGCTTATTGGCAGCAACTATTGGAGCCCAGGCTGGGGATGTGTGGGTAAAAGCAGGACACCCAGGAGTGACTTTGGTGAATGATGCACACGATGGTGCATCATTTAACAAGATCCGGGCACAAATATGGGTTTGCGCTCCGGCAAGCATTACCTGACACGCCTGACCTACAATCGATAATGCAATGTACTATAGGCGATGACAAAGACCCCACTCAGTTTATTCTTAAAGTTCAGGAAATGTGGAGATCGGAGACAGGTAACTCGTGAAACCATTCAATACCGTTTTTCCACTTTATCGTCAAAAAGAGCCTGCCCAAAGAAGTGCAAAAGGTATTAGACAAATTGTGGCCATTGTGTTGAAGGAGTGGGCCGAAATAAAGGGCATAATAGTACACCATTGCAAAAGGATAATGAAGCATGACAGGGAAATGGCCCAGAGGCGGCATGCAGAGGAAGTGAAACCTGTACAAAGCAAATATTCAAAATTGACGTAGAGGTGTCATTGTCCATGCCAGAGCAGACAGAGGTGGCAGGAAACGCTGAAGAATTCCCAAACGCTAAAATAGCTGCAGTTTGGTCAGAAGGAAGGCAAGGATAGTGGGACGGGGTTCCACAGTACCCTGGTTCACACTGGAAACAAGGAGGACTGCAGCGGGGAAGAGGTGGGTTTCAGGGAATCAGGGGAGGGGTTTTGGAGAGATGGGACGCAGAGGGGGAGGAATGGGGCCTTCACAATGTTTGAACTGTGGGAAGTGGGGACATTTCGAGAGAATGCAGGAGCAGGCAAGAGATGGATATAGCTACAGCCTATCACCCCAGCCACCCCCACACAGCTTGGCTCCCAGAATGACTTCTATACTCTACAAAATACACCAGCCATAGTGGGGGGAAACCCCTTTTTGTTCTCTGGTTCAAATACATATCCGTCTAGGACAGCCTACAGAGAAATCTTGCATGTTCGTTCCTGTCAATGACCCTCAACCCTGATGAGGAACCCGTGGTTGGGGCAGAGATAGGAAACAAGCAATTCGGGTGCTACAAAATCTTGAAATTAGGGAGGGGGGACTTCCCATTATCTATCACAACTCTTGACAAACAGGGCTTCTCTGGGGCTATTTCTACAGTTCTATACACTAATGACCTGGACGTAAAGATGGAAGGGAAGATGGCGCGCGCTCCCTTATTGTTTTCTGAGAGTTCTCTTGTTAAGTTGCTGTGCAGGGATCTGCTCAGTAAATTGAACGTGACAATCTCATTCACGGACCAAGGTATTTCTTGCGCTACACTGGGAATGTGTGCGATGAGAGCAATGGTAGTGATACATGCAATGGCAGTGTAGGTAGTAGTCTGTTGAATACCAATGGACCCAGACATGTTTATCTATGGAATAACAGTACTTGTGGAAGCGGTGTCGCAGATTGGCAAAAACTGTTGGAGAGTGCCGACAGATTTCATCTTTCATCCTGTTGTGTCCCTGGAGTTGAAGGGGGGCTCAATATTGTCTCTAGACTTACAAGGCTTGTTGGTGTCAGCAACGAGAGAGGTTGTACTAGGTACAGACAGGCCTGGGTGCGAGCGACATACAGTGCTTTGCATTGACCCCACTGTACCTCTGAAGTAAGTGACAGATGCAGAATTGCTTGAGAATAATGACTGTGATGGAGAAATCATACTGGAGATTTGTATATCCTGTGAAATGATGATGCAGTATGAAAGAGTGCAATGCCTCTTGATGGCCATTGTGGCCCTGCCACCTTCATTGAAGCAGACCTAGAGTATGTGCAGGAGCGTTTGTTGTATCTAAGTCAGTTAATATAAGCAAACAACAAAAGAATAATACCAGGTAGAGCAGTGTCTGTTCGTGCCACCCCCAACCCATAATAGTGAAAGACCTGCAAACATTATTAGGGCTATGCAACTACTGCAGTGCATGGATTTTATACTATGGAGCTTATACCAGGGTGCTCCTGCAGGCCCTCAAGGAAGCACAAAAAGGAAAACAAAAACTCAAATGGACAGCAGGCATGATAACACATTTCAATGATTTAAAAGTGGTGATATCTACAGAACCAGTGCTTGTCACCCCAGACTATGCACATGAATTCTACATATTCTCACATTCTAACGGCCAACTCATGACTGCAGTATTGACTTAGAAGAGTACAATGGGCCACAAGCCATTAGCCTACTACAGTGGCACACTAGACTCAGTGATCCAAGGACAATTTGCCTGCAAGCAAGTACTTGTTGCATCTACGTTCACGATTGAGAAATGTTCCACAATCGCAATGAGATATTCTGTCACCTTGGATGTGGAACATTCAGCATTCACCATTCTACAGGGATCAACATATATCCTGACTACACAGAGAGACTCATCTTATGAAATCATCCTTTCAAGCCCAACCATTCATATTGGCGATGCAAGACAGTGAACCCTGCAAACATTTTGATAGAAATGTGTACAGAAGAGGACTTAGCAAGCCATGAATGTGTGACATATGAAAGGGAGGAAGACAACATCCCCAAAGAAAACAACAACCCATTAGAGGAGTGGGAGGTTCTCTTCATTGATGGGTCAGCAATGATTGAACAAGAGATGGGCCTAAAACATAGGGGTGCTGCAGTAGTGCACCTCGAGGAAGGTAAATATGGGACACTGATTATGAAAAGATTGCCAATGCCTTACTCAGACCCAAGCAGCAGCGCTCATAGCGCTCGGGAATGTGCTGCGGGAATCACATAGGTGCCACGTGACAATCTATTCTGACTCAGCATATGTCACAGCATACGCCACTACAACAGTGTATGCTGGTCTGTTGCAGTGGAAAAGGAGGGATTTACTAAGAGCGGATGGTTCCCCAGTTCAACATGGCAATTGCTAGACATATTAATGTATGCATTGTCCCAACCATATGTAGTGGCGGTCGTTAAGTGTGCCGCCAATACCATTAACACAGACCAAATTTGATTGGGAAATGCTGCCGTGTAAAAGGGCTGGTGCTTATCTTCCAGTACCCAGACATGGCGAGTATGTTATGACCACACCGTCAAATAACCAACACAGCACCCTCATACAGCCATGCCTATTGCACAACTTATTGAATTGCAAGGCAAGGCAACGAATGAAGAGAAAGAATTATGGGTGAAGAGAGGTTGCAGACAATCCCTGACTGATTTGTTGTGGCGGCAGAAGTGCACTGGGAAAGCAGTAATGATGTATGAACAGTTGACAAAAGCTTTCAATCAACTCCACCACCCCTGCTACAGCTCAAAGCAACACATTGCAGCTGACAGACAAGAAGATTGGTTTGAGCCCAAATTTCAGGAGAACATCACTAACATGGCCATACACTGTACCACTTGTCAAGGTTTCAGCACAGGCATGAAGCTCTGCACTTCAGGGGGCACTCTGCCCCGCCCTATTGGGCCTTTCCGAAAGCTACAAAAAGATTATGCAGACATGGATGAGAGATGCAATGGGTCCCGATATTTGATAGTTGTAGTATGCCCTTTTTCATGGTGGGTTAAAACAGGTCCTTGTGCACATCTGTATGGCAAATGTGCAGCTACATGTTTTGTTTATGAGGTCTTCTCCCGATGGGGTGTGCGCACTGTGTTAAGAATTGGTAACGTCACACTTTTTTTCAATTAACTCTTTAAAGAGATCATAGCACTACTTGGCATAAGCACCGGATGTGTTCAATTTACCACCCATAGGACAATGGCATTGTGGAGAGGATCAACAGCCTCCTCAAGAGCAAGCTATCTAAGCTCTGCACCACGTTCAGAAATAACTGTGTGCATTGCTTATCCTTGAACCTCTTCAGTCTATGCACACAACCAAGCAAATACCACCATTTATCACTCAATGAGGTGGTTACTGGTTGGTGCATGAATACACCCATATACCTTTAAAGAGAACATCAGATGCCCATAGGGCAGCAGCTGTTTTAGGTGTAGAATTTAAAGAATATCTCACAACCCTGACACATGCAATTAAATGCATCTCCAGACAGATTGCACCGCCGTGACCAGAGGTCACATCGGATACTGCAAACACAACTGTGACAGGTTCCCCACCAAACCAACCGCTGCTTGCTGGAGAACTCATTTTCATAAGGAGTTTTGGTTAGGAAATGGAATACTCCCAGATTTCATTGGCCCTACAAAGTGGTGTTTAACACTCCCCTCTGTGTAAATGTATTTCCTGACATCTGCAGGGCACCCCCAAATATTACACAATCACCTTGTTGGCCCCTCACACTGCCCATTTACCTCATCCCCAAGTATATAGCCAGATAGTACAAGTCCTTTCCATCCTTATCCTATTCGGGCACAGATAGCTGTTCAAACATATATTTCTATAAAATCTCGCTCTCTCACTCTCCCTCCTTCTCTCTGTGTTGTTCCATTTCCACCCTCTCTTCCACCCTACATTTTGTGCACCTTAATTTTGCTTCTTAGGTGAGAAGACAATGGAACCGGCAACTTGAGATACTTCACTGTACATCAGAAAATGTGTTAGCTATGAGATTGCTCCTAGATGTTCAAATTCATATATGTGTGGCATGCATTTTATTGCAGGATTATTTACCATTGTAATGTTTATTTTGAGGAATTTTGTGGGGAGGTTCTTTCATATGGAGGGCTCATATAAAAGAGGGGCATGAGGAGGAGGTGCATTCACAAACATAACCAACATTACTGTAAATATGTATAAAAATAGTGATGAGCGCAATAAGAACAATAAAAGATAAAAGTACCCCTGTATGTATGAGTATAACTGAGAACGATATTAGAAAATGTTTTCCCATTTGTATTTAAAAATATATTTCATGACATAACCACTTATGATTATATTAGTAGTAGAAGTGTTATGAGCAAACCCATTAGGCCACATAAGAGAATGAAAAGGCAAGAATAAAGGGCGAAATACCACGCCTACCATGGGCTTGGCTTTGATGCTATTGAGGATGTGCGGAACCCGAGATGAACAACAGTTGGTGCATGGATATGAGTGCTTTAGGGAGACAAACAGCCGATAGCAACTGCTATGTATGTTCACTAATCCTGCATGCCTCGGGGGCACCCAAGGTATTAGTACCACAAGAAGTACCAATCATAGAGGTACAGTGCCTGGTTCGTCTTGCACTCTGTAGGGTTAAAGCTCATCAATCCAGATCCCCTGCAATGTAACAGTAATCCGAGGGACATTTGATTCCTGCAGCAAATTTATTTGGTGATCCAAGGACTTACATATATAAACAATAGATGACAAGAGACCGCACTCAGCTGCTTGGCAAAGGGCTCCCTGGGATATGTAGTGGAACTGCTGGCTCAAGTGGAAGCAACCTGCGCACAAATCTGGACAGAGCACATTACAAAGTTGACACAGATTGCAGTGATGGAAAAACAAGTGATAGTGCACCAAGAAGAAACATATGCACTTTGCTTCCACAGTGAAGGAACTGTTTTCATCAGCTCTAATGAAATGATGCAAGTAAGCCCTCCTGATTCCAGACAGGCAGTTGTGATGGATTACTATTGGGTCTGCGGCCAAAAAGCATACATGCACCTCTCGCCATCATGCACTGAGCCTTATTAGTAATCCCGGAAGAACACTTGCAAGGGGGGCAAATACCCGATAGAGCCCCGACCATTTCTCCCGCATTTGAAGAACAGAATCTGTTACAGCCGCCATATTTTCATATCCTAACCAGAAGAGGACTCTATGAAAAGTTACAGAGGAAGAAATGAACCAACTATCTTTCTTGTGGAAATCCCAAATGAATAAACACTTTTCAGCTCAGCTGAGACATTCATCACCTCACTTTTGCTCTCCGGCGTACAGGCAGCAGCCAATGCAAAATGGCTGCAAATTGTACGCTGGGAACTAGTTCCGTTGGCAAATGATACCGAACATGGGTTCCCTGCGGTTGATGATGATGCAAAACAACTATGTCCTCAATATGTCGATGGTAGTGGAAGGAAGCATGTATCAACAGATTTTGGATTCATGCTGCACATTCGTACCTCACGAAGACACAGAGAATTGGTTGTTACCTCACACAATTGCAGCAATACATGGTCTGGGAGTTCGCATGAAGAAAGAAGGAGGAATACAAGGAAATTACTGGTTTGACATTGCTTTCGATTGTGTGCCATCCTGGTTAGATGCAATCATGATGATGCTGGTACCCGTCATTGTGTTCATCTTGGCCATCTGCTGCACCTGCCAAATGGGCCTCCAGTGTTTTGCCAAAGCAGTAACTAGTAGCGCAATGATGATGGTGTCAAATGGGGTTTCAAAGGTAACTCGCAATACAAAAGATAGTGAGATACAAACTGACCACGCCATCCCTCACATGATCCTCATCCCCTATGGAGACATATCACACTACTATCATCCCGCCCCCGGACTCAGAGAATTATGTGGAAGTATGCATTGACCTGGCAGGCGATGGGGGATGTATTTATATGGCATGCACACCTGAATGTGCGCAATCAGGGGAAAGATTACGGTACATGTGCAGGACCTGGATACCCCATATGAGGCGGCAGAGAGAAGGGTGAGAAGGGTGAATGAGCACATGTATGGGGGGAATTCATTACTGTAGAAGTAATGAAAGGGGAAATGTTGGGAAGGGAGCGAAACCATCTCACTTCCCTAGGTGCTTTTGGGTGAGGCGATCTCCATTGGAAGAACTATAGAAGTCCATGTGGGAGGGGTCATCCTATAGATCCCTTCTCGTTCATAATATTGTACGTAATTTAGGCATTGAGACAGTGCGCACAGATAAGCAGACACCATTTATAGATATTAAGTAACCATATACGGCCATGCAGTATTTAGTGTGTTAGAAACAGGTTGTGAGCTTCAAGGGAAAATCTGAGTAGACCCAAGTGATGACGAGAGAGGCCTACGCTGCCAACCTCTGCAGAAACCCTTCTGTGTTCTAAAGTTTTTGTCAATATCTATGTTCTAGAAAGAATGTGCCTTGCAAGGGCACGCGACAGTACTGGGTGCCTTGGTGTATGTGTTATCACAAACAGGCCAGAGCAGGCCTCCGACCCCGACCCAGCCAACAACAAGTTATAGCACCTGCAACTGCCCTACTCCCGATATTCCTGTATTCCAAGATACTAGTTGACCACAGACCACCGACCATAAACCAATCCACCACAAAAGATCTAAGAGCATGGTCGTCCCAATTTTATTTCATAATGACATGGTTTGTAATGCACGGTACAAGGAGGGATAAATTATAGTACAAAAGCGAAGGTCAAAGCCTTGTAAACTGAAAGACGCGATCGGGGTGAGTGAAGTATGTGTGGGTTAGTGTGATCTCGAGACTCATCCTATGACAGTCTTTGCACATGTCAGGTGCGCTGTATAATGATACTGTAGAACTATTCACAAATGTAACTAATTACATTTTTGGCCTTGGTTCCATGGAGACGTTGAGCTCAGCAGACACCACATGATGGAAGACGGACGGACTGTGCTGGGACCAATGGCCTGGCATCCACTATGGAGCAGCCGACCATGTTTAAGTTCCAACCAACCAGCCACGCGGATTTCCACTGTATACAATGAAATGCTCTATGATGCTTTGTCTCCTTTTAACCTTCTGCTTGTAATGTTTTTTTGGAAGAACGGATCATGGCAGCAGAGTTCTTTGATTGACGCACCTATTTTGGGAGAAATAAGACTTGCTATACTTGCAAGAGTTTTGTGGGACTTTTTCCCTAGTGGGTTGTATTTTTTCTGGTGTGAACGTTTAGGGTGTTTCCTTCACAGTCTAATTTGAGACATCTACAATGGCATTCAAAGATTAGAATGGTACTACTCTCTTTTTTTGTATCCAATGAAAGAGCAGGATAAGGCAGTCCGACAGCCTACAAATCTAGTTGATAGTGGTTTTCACTGGTTAGTTACAGGTGGCAGGAAAGATACTCATCGCTCTTGCCTAAAAATAACTGTATGCTAAACACTCCCCTTCCGACCTTGTAACAGTGTGTAGTGGAGATTGGAAAAAGCTGGACAGAGGAACCTACAAAATGCGCCACTTCTTTGAGGCAGCTAGCTGGCTATCAAACACAGGGGGCCTTAGACATGGCTAATAGGTGTCAAGACCAAGAGTCACTGGAAGAAATTGATTGACCTTAGAGAGAAAAATGGATAGCTATGAACAAGAATCCAACATAGAAATACAATGCTCACCGATTGGTTTCAAGGTCAGTTGATGCATCTATAGGGTTAGTGATGTTCGATGTTCGATATACCTAAACTTTCTATTTTTCTTGCGATATTGCAGATTCGAAATGTAAACTAGCAAATCAAGTCCCCCCTTTAAATGATCCCATAATATTATTGCATAATATTATTGCAGGAAACATGGGAACGAAGCAGGGTCAGACTGGGGCATAAAATTGTCTCGGGCACCAACGAAAAAGTGGTCCACAGTTGCAAATGGGAATTCATTCCTTTTGTGACGCTGTTTGAATAGTACCCAATGGGGAGTTTTTTGATACAATGTGATGCAAATTGTACATTTGAAAGAATATTTATTCAGCAAAAAAAACAGGCCCACACAATCATTTTGCGTTTTTGTATCTGCCATGGGCCTATTGCCCTACATGCTAAGTTCTCATTGGAATATAAGATAACTGACTGGACGAGAGATGTGGACACCGCTATTCAATTGTTTGATTTAGACTTTAAAGAGGGTAAACCCTCATTGTAACTATGTGCAAAAGCTCTTCATCACCATGTTCGCTTCCATCAATTACGTTTATTAAAAATGAAATTGAATATCTCATTAAGTCTCTCTCGGATAAAGAATTGTTGAACCTTGGGGCTGGAGACCTAAATATACATTTGGAGAATGGCCCACCTGAGGCACTGTTTGACGAGAAGTGTTGAGAAGTGTTGAGATGTGTTGAGAAGTGTTCCTTTGTGTGGAGCGCCTAACTTTTGTTCGCCTCATGTGCTGCTGCCTACGAGGGCAGAGCTGGGACACCGACCCTTGAACAAATGACTGCCTTTATAAGCCCTCACGAGAACGTGAAGCATTTGCAAAGTGTTGAGAATTGTTTATTTGTGTACTGGTGTATTCTGGCGTGGGCAACGGAGCGATTGAGCGACTGGTGCTATTGATGAAGAGACGAGATGAGCCAAGATGAAAGTTCTGCTGTTAAAGGCAGAAGTAAGGTCCGGGAAGTCATTGCACAAGAAGTCATTGCTGTGGAATCTACTCCCTTGTGAGTGGACGATTCAACATTATACTCTGTTCCCCTGAAACTCCTTTTTTCTGCTTTGCCATCAGTATTTGCTACCACTCTGCTGCTGGGAAGAGCTCCCATTTTCTTTTCTTTTCATCCATATTGAGTGCCAACCCCTGAGAGGGAGGCGGCAGTGTGCCGTGCGCTGTGAACCTCCCCCACTCTAAGTATGCCTATGCGTCGTGCTCCTAACTCCATCAAAACATGTGTAACAGTGGCTATTCAAGGCTCTTTTGAAGCCAGGCTGTCTCTTACATGAGCTAGCAAGACCCCGAGCATTGCCCCGAGCTTGGATTGATTGTACCCTCCTCGCTCTCCCCATCACCTTTGAGGAGTGGTGCAGAGTAATCATCCCGCAACAATCTGTCTGCCCTCAAAAAACATACCCGCAGTCTGTGGGATCCAAGAAAGCTAGAGGGGCAACACTTCTAAAATTACTACCCATCTATTGACCACTCTGTGATAGGCTCCAATAATAGGGCTTATGCTTGTGGGGGCTCCAGTGCGGTTCCTAAAGCATCTTCTATCCACATTGACAAAGCTTTCAGAACAAACCTAACCAACAAACTGCTGGCTTCTATACCCTGCATAGGATCCAAACTGATTGAGGCTTTTCTAACAGTATTGATTACCCCTAATATCGACCTGGACCACCACGTTCCCATCGCCTCCATTACCTTTACAAGCTCATCATTATATAGTAATCTCCCTCTCGGCCCTTTGTTGTTGAGCCCAGTCTTCAGTACTGGCAATCTTAGCATTGAGGTTGTGAGGCTCTATGAAAGGTTTGTGCGTCATCCTGAAACTTCCACAAATACTACGGACCCAAATGCTATCTTAAGCAAAAACAGGCAAAGGCAACCGAGCATTGCACCCTTACCTTCAAGTCTGGGAGAGGCTTTTGATGCTGATTCAGAACCTTTGTCAGGGTTTGGGGGGAGCTGCTCATGGATGAGGTCCTTCAGGCCACCCAAGCTGCATACACATTGAACGGGAGGTAGCGGGGGTGAGAGTAATATGAGCACCTCCTCGGAGGTGATGTTTAATGTCCTGGAAACAATTATTGGACAATTAAAACGGAAATGTGAGGATTGGTCCGGCCGTCTGGCAAATTGTCGGGGAGAATCTTCTCAAATTATGGACACTATCCTAAAATTAGCCAATGTGACCGGCACTATCACTGAGCTGCAGGAAACAACCGATGCAAGAATAAGTGACCTGGAAGCTCTGTCTAAAAAACAGCTCAATATGTTATCAATATTGGACCTGATCCTGCGAAATTCAGGGAAGCATACATTGGACTTGAATACCACAGCATGGTATCTGCGTAGAAAGAAGAACGTGCACAAGCAGGGCATAATGTATGAAGATATGGCAACGAAAAAAAAAGAAATGCGCTCAGAGCCCCTCACTCCCTGGTTCCAACTAAGCAGGGTCTGTGTCTCTAAGGGATTCCCCACCAAAGGAGAGGAGTGTGGGACAAGAAGGCCCTGCGGATTGCCCTCTGCTGCCTAACTGTGCAGTGACAATTGCATCGACTATTGAATGCTTACCTGAGGCCTGCACCACAGCTGACAGTGCCGAACCCTGTCGTTCACGAAAAAACTATCAATGGTGTTGCGATAAAAGAGAACTGCAAACGCCCTGCAAGAGACCAAGGTGTCTATCTCGGGAAGTAAAATTGCCTGCAAACAGATGAATAAAACACAAACCACTATCAATACGGAGGAGACTATATACAACCTAAAAGGTCTATTTTTGCCTGAACCTCTTCCCGCAGCCCTCTGAAATAAAGGCCGTACAAATACAAGGCATCTTTTGCACCTCTAAAAGAACATAAATCAAGCGATCCTGGGTGTTGTAGCTTTTCCATTCTGTGCTCCAACTTGACATATGAATTGAGAACATCTGCAAAGATCAACAGAGTGATAGGAGGGCATTGTCCAACATCTTCTTCCATTTTGAGTCTACAATGACATATGTCTTGGTCTATTGCTCGGCTCTTTACAAGCTGGGCTAAAATGGCACCTTAATTGACGTAGACAGGTCTGCAGACGGGAGGTTAGACTCAATCTATGACAGTAATCGGGCTGGCTTGAGCGTGATCTCCTGGCGCCACCCATCACCTCCATCCCCCCTTGTTGCTCCTTTGGCCAAGCCTATGAGCAACAAATCTATTGCGGCCAACCTGGCTGACGAATCCCACTGGCATGGCTGGCCAATCTGGTGGATCTGCATGAAAGGGCACGGTCCTAGCTGTGACATTAGTGGCTGCTCTTTGCTTCTGAACTGGAACACTCGAGGGAAATCTTCTGAAGAGGGTGGCCTCCTCGATTGTATTGACAACTTTACAATTCTAGCTCTACAAGAAACATGGCTCATGTCATGATTGATACAGTGATTGATGGTTGGACCACTCTTTCTTCGCTTGCTGTTCACGGTCCGAAAAGGTCACCTGAAAGTAGGGCTGGTACTGGGCGTTAAGAAAGTTCTGTCTTTAGAAGCTGTACCTTTTGGTGAAGAGAATGTCTTGGTGGGTATAGTTTCAACCCCTGAGGGGACAGCCTCAATACCTAAGATAGTTTTGTATATTGTAAATGTATACAATCCTCCCTTCAAAAGGTGCCATGCATCGACCCTTGGGGCATAAAATACCTTCCTCGGTAACTCGCGCAACAGCGCCTCAGTAATCATTGGCGGATATTTGTATGCAAGGATCCAGGGGGCTGTTTGCCTTCCCATAAGTGAATTGGTGGGCACTTCTTCCCCCGTGCAACGTGGCAGATTGGATAAGCCCTGCCAACAGGGTTTCAGCTGGGCTGAGCTGCGGTACTCATGTAACTTCAGCATGGTTAATGGTTGTTATCCATCTGATAATCCACCTAGCTATACACGGATTGGGAATAGGTCAAGCAGTGTTATAGACTATGGGCCTCATTACACGGGAGGCGGTAAGGGTTTACCGGTACCGGTATTTTACCGGTACCGGTAAATCCTTACCGCTACCGGTAAATCCTTACCGCCTTACTACGATGTCCCTTTGCGGGTTGGGGAATTTAACGCCTGCTTTTTGCAGGCGTTAAAAACCAACCTGCAAAGGGACCCAAGTAGCTCATTACGGTACTGCAATTTGCGGTACCGTAATTAGCGCCTTCCCCATTCCCATTATGCCCTATGGAGCAAAAATGGGAATGGGGAAGGGCAATGGTGGAAGGGGGAATTACCGACCCGCCAACCTTGGAATGGGGCGGTAATTCCCCTTTCCACCAAGGCGGTACCGGTAAATTACCGGCATGAACCATGGCGCTAATAGCGCCATGGTTTACCGCCTACCGTGTAATGAGGCCCTATGTTTCTGTGCCTAACCAATGTGACCTGGTAAAGGATATGCAGGTCAAGCACAGGGATGAAAGTGACCACCTGCCTGTGGTGGCCTTTTTTAAACAGGCGGAAGTAACTCCCACCCCTACTCTGCTGGGCAAGTGCATGTCAACTCTGCCTGAGTCACCTTTCTTGGCATGAGGGGAACGTGGAGAGGGGATCTGCCGTGGCCCAGGAAAGTCTCGATAGCTATGTGGTTTCTTGGGGTACTGCCCAAATTCTTTTAGGGGCTGCAGATGGGCGTACAGCCACTAGCCATTTTGAGGCCTGCATGGAAAACATCAGGGCCTGCTCTGTGTCAAAGGGCAAAACTAATAACAGGGTGGGCACCATAATAAATAAAACACATGTCCATCGGTTTCAAATGGAAATCAAGGAGATAAAAATAACTCTTCAACAAGCCCTGTTTTGGAAAATGATTAATACCACTGAGGTAGAGCCAGGGATTTAAACTGAGTAGTGGGGTCAGAGTGGGAAGCATATGGGGCTCACAAAGCGTGAAAACCAGGTGACACCACCTGGTAGTGCCCGATGCTCTCACAATTGCTCACAGCTGTGAGCTAATAGTTAATCATATTCTTTAGCAAATTTACTTATAATTGATATTAGTTGTGTTAACTTGCTGTAAAAAAACACACACACACACATGTTGTTGTATGTAAAGCTTCATTAAAAAAACACTTTAATCTCAGTGTTTCAAACCAATGTAGATATTAGCTTTCAAATGGCAGAACAGTTTGGCAAACCAAAAAGTGTGGCTCTTAAGCCTATGCATTTCGGAGGGTCACTCCATCTCCAGGGCTAGATTTGCATCAAAGCCACATTTATATAGTTCACAAAACACAACATTAAATTGAGCATCCTTCATGAATGCTTTAGACCTCCAGGTTCAGTCACTTAAATCAGCAGTCATGGTCTGCTGCTAAAAGGATAAAAAGAGGAAATATCCTTCTATATGGTGCAGTTCAGTCCTTATTCCTAGAGTTAACTATTTTGATTATGTGAGGAGTCGATTTTCAGAGAATATTTCCGCTGTGCCCCATCACTTCAAACAAGTGGTGCGAATGAAGCAATCCATTGGGGGCCTTTTTCATTGCATTATCCAACATAGACAACAACCACTCAAGACTATTAGTCAATCTATACTGCCTGTACACTTGGGGCAATGCCATATAGGGCGGCTATTTAGGATTTTCAGATAACTCAGAGTTACAGACAGTTGGATATTCGTTTTTTTAAGTCTCTATTGGCCCTCCCTAGCTCAAACCCGAATTTTGATACACAAAATCAGATTGCCTCTGGCTTTATTCAGGACGAGTTGGATTAGGAACTGATCCTTTTGTGGATTAGGATTTCGTCCAATGCTAAAGCATCACTTACCCCGCACATCTCGAAGTGTTTACTCCATAAAAAAGGGCCAGAGAACATCAAATGGTTGAACCTGATATAAGGAACAGGTTAGGTGTTATAAATGCAATTATGCATTTCGATACCCTGACTATCATGCATTCACTTGAGAGCCGTGTTTATACTGAGAGGTTGAAATTCAAGGGAGTCAATGGAAATCCTGAAACCAGTGGATAGGCATTTTATGATTCTGACTACAGATACCATAAAGGATTACCTTGTTTGGAACAAATTCAAACTTAAAGGTGCAAAATAACACAAGTTCATCTTAATTGTCTTCACTTAAGAGATGTTGTAGTTGGATGATTGGGGTACAGTACAGAGGCATGAAGCCCTATGTGACATTCGTAAGTGAAGGACATTCCAGCATATGCTTCACTGAGAACAAGTTTGTTGCTGACTAGGCTGCAGGGAAATAGTTTCACGCAATATCACCTGGCACTTTACTTTCTGTTGAAGGTGTAGACTTGCCTAACTGCTTGGGCTTTGTCCCTTTATATACAGAAAGCCTTTTGGCCTTTTTTCGTTGTGATCTTTTTAAAAATTATAAATGTTTTAACCAGGTGTTTAAAGTAAGACGCATATGTTTTGAGTTTTGCGCTATCAAACAAATTGTAAGCATGTGTTTTTAGGACTATGCCATCTCTTGTATGTTTATATGGCCTATTGTGTGTAATGTATTGTTAACCCATTGTAGTGTGACTTTATTTGTTGCCTCGTCATACTGTTCATATGTTGATTCTCCCCCTTTTTAAACTCGACAATAGACACTAATGATTGATTATCATCTATTTTATGTTCTTATGTTCTATATTTTAAATATAACATGTTTAGACATTTCATCATAACGAAGATTTGGATTTCGTTTTTTGTTGGATTTTAATGTATTTCCAGATTTGTACATGGCATTTGTGTATTTTTTGCTTTTATGAATAAAATGGTATCCAGATAAATTATTTTCTGACTGCATTTGGTGCCACTTAAATGCAAAATTGCCTTTTGTAAAATTATAGTCTTCTGGATTATAGTGTACCCATAACAGGCTATCATCTAAGAGATATCATGTATTAAAGCAGTCAATGGGATGCCAAGTCATAAATTAGGTGTTGGCGCAACAGAAACAAACACAGAGAATTCGCTCTGTAGACTGAACATTGTGCAAAGTGTTAAAATCCTCTGCAGTCCCTTATCTTTGAATAGAGAGGTAGACTCGGGTACTCTGAAAGGGCAAGCGGGTTGTAACAATGAATGTTTTACTGGAGAAGATTACTTCTCCAGCCCAAAACCACATGCAGGCTGAAAACTATACACATACAAATTAAAAGATTTGCATGCATACACAGATTGACAGTTGCACACAGAAATATACAGAAAGCAGTACACACACAGGTGTATTTAATTTAAAACTGCACACAACGTTGTATTCAAAGTCTCACACATGCATATATCGAAATTAGCACATTTATGTTCAGTGAAAGCTACATAGAGACTGCACACACGTGTTTAAAACGAAATGCAAGAATCGTTACAAATATGAGTTCCTAATTCAAAGTTCATATGCAAGCAGACCATTGTTTACATTTAAATGAACTGCACAGGGCCCATACATCCACTACATCACACTGGAATAGAGGAGCTAAATTGAATCTATTATGCTATATGTTTTTGATTTAACTAACTTCTCTCTAGTACCATACTTGTCATGACACTGGATGGCAACCTTCCACGCCACAGTTTTTCAGTCTATCTCAACTATTGCAAAAAGGGACCATCCAAATGCAATCAGTCTGGTACTTCCAGCAAGGGGATCAGTCTCTCCTAAACCAATGGCATGTCTTGGGTTGCTTGTAGTCTCATGCATAATGAATGTGACCTAGCAGTTCAGGCTGGACTGTTGCCTTTGTGCTGTGACCAAGACTGATTTGCATCATTTTTTCTGCTTCTTTATGGTTTGGCATGCTGGAAAACGATGGGCAGAGGGTTGCCCAGAGCAATGCATGTGGTTGTGAATAATTCAAAACCTTTCAGGTATCAACCTTCTGTTTTGCTGAAGTCACCCTTAGTGGGACAGGTATGCCCAGATGTGGGTCCTGCTAGATTCACAGGTTGCACCTCACTGATAATGCACAGGGAGGAATTGTCTGAAACATGTCTGGGTTTCTTGTAGTCTCTTGCATAATGGATATGACCTAGAGGTTTGGGCTGGATTGCTCTCTTTCGGGTGTAAGCAACCCTGATTTGCATATGGTCTTTCCCCTTCTATAATGACTTGTCAGGCTTAAAGCAAGGGTCCAGAGGTTTGCCAAGAACAATGCCCATAGTTGTGATTAATACAAAGCTTTGTAGCCATCAACCTGCTGGTTTACTTCAGGGAGAGACTGTGGGCGAAAGAGGCTCGAACTTCCTTTCTGCATCAATGCCCTCTTGAGGTCACGGCCTGGTCTCTCTATGACTGAAGCCAGGTTGGATCTTCGTGGTGGCATGGACAGGTCCAGTTTATGGAATGTTATCTTCTGCTTACCTGTAACATGGCTCTATTGGATAGTTGTGTGAGTTCTAGAATGTGCAAGCTACATTAGGTAGACCCTATGCTCCAATGCTGAAGCATCCCTCAGGGCTCCAATTGTTCTCCTTGGCTCTTTAACAACTACCTTGTTCCGCTTTGACACCTCATTTCCACCTTCTCCCAAACCTCCAGTGTTATGCAGATGACACACAACTCTTCTTCAAACGTCCCTCTGATCCTCTTCTTACTTCCTCCATCATTCCTGACTGCCTATTTGCCATCCAATCCTGGTATACTTCCAACAATCTCTGCCTCAATGCCAGCAAGAATTAGATCATTCCTATTGGGACTCCTCCTCCCTCTTTCTGTCCCTCACTCTGGCCTTCTTCTATGGGCTCTCCCCCTTCAGCTTCATCTGAAGCCAGAAACCTTGGAGTCATCTTTGATTCCTCTCTTTCCTTCATCCCTCAAATTCAGGACCTTTCCAAGAAGTGCCACTTTCAACTCTACCTCCTCAAAGGAATTCTTTCTTTCCTCACCTTCCCCCAGAAGCCCAATGTCTCCAGAGCTCTGGTTATCTCTAGGCTAGACTACTGCAATAACCTTTTGCTTAATCTACCCTCTTCGTCTCTACGACCCCTCCAGATAAACCAGTATGGGGCTTCAAGCCCAGGGACCGAATCCCTCCAGCCCTACAAACGCTGCACTGAATCCGGGTTGCTGAAAGGATCAAATTCAAACCTCTCTGCATCATCCACAAGGCTGTCTGGGGATGGGGACCACACTATCTACAACTTGCTCTCACTAAATACTCTCCCTCCAGATCCTTACGTTCCTCCAGCACCCACTCTGGGTGATAAGGACTTTGTTAAACAGAGAGCTGGTTGCTGAACTCTTTCCTCAGCAGGCTCCCTCCTTAGGAACAGCCTCCCCCCTTCTCCCCTTCTCTAGGTCTTGAGCCAGAACTCTTCAAATTCCGGAAGCTCATCAAGACTTTCCTTTTCACCCCCTCCTCCCCTACCTCCTCTTCTAAATTCCACAGTTGCTCAGATTGGTGACACCCAATAGCCTACAACGTCTACCCCCCCCAGCACTTTGCCTTGGCACACACTGGCCTATGTCACCACAGGTCTGCACTTAGTTATTTATTGGTGGCTGACCACTCCACCTAGGCAGTTACAGCTGCTGACTCCCTAGCACTTCTCACTTGATAGACCTAGCACTTAGCGCCCCCCGCTCTCGCTCTGCACTTGCACATTCTGAATGCTCATAAGGCCTAGTAGGTCTGCCTCTATCTTTCATTGTTAGACTTGTTTTCATTCCTATGTTCCCTCCCTGTTGCCCTCAGAGCACTTTGAAACACAATTTACTTGATGTATAAAAGCCTTAAGCCTGTATGCTGATCTGGCATATATCTTGAAATCAGGGAGATATAAAGCCGCTGCTAATCTACTGCTAAGAGTAGGAGCGATCCTATCCGCTGTGGAGTTAGTAACTGAAGACCTGATAAGATACTCTCATGATGTCAAGAAGGCCATGCTAAGATAAGATTGGATAGCCACGATGACAGCCATTAGGCAATACACTCTATACTACAGTCTGTCACCGTTGGGGATAAGAAGCTGGGGAGATTACCAAACTGCCTGATGAAGTTCCCAAACTCGTACTGGATAGCCCAATTCTTACGATATAGACAAAGGGGTTGATTCATGGAATTAGTTGTGCCGAAAAACAGGGATTTGTGCGCCATTCATTTGTTAAACAGCGATTTGCGGGCAGAATGGTGCCCAAATCCCCGTTTTTCGGCGCAAATAATTCCATGAATCAGCCCCTTAATCTTCTCCCGGCTAGAGAGATTTGTCAGGTTAGAGGGGAAGAAAATGATACAGATCCTATTTGCACTCTTTGAAATGATATAACAGCAATCCAAAATAGGAAACACATCATACTATACTGTACAGCGCTGACAGGGGTGAGAGCCCAATACTTGAGTCATTTTATACATAACTCTGCAATTTTAGATGTTGAACAGTTTTTTAACAGAATCTCTAGGGGGGAAGAAACCCTAGCCACAATCGCTGTGCTAAAATATTTACAAGAAGCAAATTGGATAAATGTAAGATATCGCTAATTAGATTTTGATGATGTTATGTGTGTTTTAGATAATGTTCAATTTCTTTTTAAATGGTTTTATTCTCTTAATGAAAGTATATTTAATGTTGTGTAAGGTTGTCTGAGTACAACAGGATCACAAATAAAAAAATTCAAAAAAGAAAGAAATTAAAAATAAGCAACAAATGCACAACAAATAAATCAAATCAATGTCTCTAATGTCCCTGGCCTTATAGACTGATAATGGGATCATTATTGCATGAAAATATAGCTTGTTTTAGCAGCTCTCTCTTTTAAACCCTCTGTATATTAAGCTGAAATCTCCTGTTGTACTGATAATTTTTATTAACACCCGAGGCGGGATAGCCAGTGATCCAAGCCTGCGTTCCAAGCAACCAGATGACTGCTCCCCCACCCCACCATCTAACCCTCACATTCCCTTTCCCTCAATTACCATTCCCTCCCCTCCCAACCCTGCTAACCCACTCACCTTATTCTTTAGGCAACAGCACAACCGCCACCGGTGCTCTAGTGTCCTGGGCCACCATGGAAATGGTAGAGGGGCTGAGCTTCGAGCCACGTCTTTCAGTTCCACAGCAGCCATCTTAGTTAGGTATTTAGCATTAACGAACGGGAAGATGGATTGGAAACCTGGGGTGTTAATTATAATAACCACCGTTTCACGGGCTGTACAGTTACCTTGCTATGCTCAGGCCTATTAACAGAGGCCTGCGCTGTTGCCACCTGGTTGCTTTTTGCTTAATTGTGTGCCTCTCTCCTTTGTATTGCCTTGCCTGGTTGGAGAGAGAAATGCAGATCGTTTTTTTGGGGGGAGGGGGTGTTGAGCTTTCATTTCCTCTCATTATACACAAATTATCAAGGTTATGATTTATTGTTTTTTTATTTGTAAACTTGTTGGTTATCACTTTTTGTGAATACAACTTTTAAACAATTATTGCGGCTCCAAATATGGCCTGAGGAGAAATCTAGTGATAATGAGCCCTCCCAAGATCTATAAGGCTATTTACACATATTGGTAGTAGCAATTCATGTTTTGGTCGTGAAATAAAAAAGGTTACTTTAAGAGTAAAATATATAGACAAAATGAGTTAGTAAATTAAACATGGTTTTAGTTTGCAGTATTTATTTAAAATAAGTTAAGCATTTTCATTGCACTTGGTTGAACTGGAAAAAGTTTAAACTGAGCATGCACTATGTGTAATGTAAAAGTAAATGGTCGGTCATGGAATTGAAAGCATTTTCCAGTGTTTTAGCTTTCTGTTTCTTGTGTTAAATAGCAGTCAAAAATGTGGTCCTTCCAGAGAGGAAGTGCCTTGTTGAAAGAAATCTTGCCGGGAAATTCCATTGTTGTTTTTCTCTCTTCTTCTGAAGTAAGAATGTTTAGAATGTAGTCAATAACAGTAGTTATTGACTGCACTCTAAACATTCTGATTGGATGAGAGGAGGTCAATAGGGATCTCCACATGATAATATTCCTTATCATTCAGATAGGCGTAGTCAGCGCATTATTCATTAATTCAGCTATATAATACAGTGATATAGTGCACCCCTTGATTGACGGCATGTTGAGCACTGTACATTATGCAACAGTACACTACAGAATATAATAAAATACTATCTAAGCTCAAGGGCTGCAGTACAAAATAAACCTTTAAGTGAAAATCACAATGACAAGAATTGAATAAGCATAAAAAACCATCTAATTGGGGCAAGAGAAAGGTTTTCACTCTATGCAAAAGGCAAGGAGAGTTGGGGCCAATCGTAAAGGTGCAGGAAAGGAATTCCAAATACAGACAGTAGGGCAGGACAAAGCACACTTGAGGGTGAATGTCTTCCCCACACAACGCCATTCTGTTGCTGACATGATGTTGCAATTACACCAAGAGACCACATAGAACTCTTCTTTTCCAAGAGATAGAACCCTCTTGCACGATAGTCTCCACCGCATGCTTCTTATGTTAGAATTCCCACAGAATGCATAAGTGTATTTATCCACACTCAGCGGCCAAGCATGTATAGCTCTTGGAGGACTGATTTTGCTCCCTCTTTCCAATTCCTTCTCTCTCACTTTGGCCCGCACCTTTTTACATAGTCAATTTCTTTCACTGTCATTTCTGCCCCTTAGCCGGACAGTCTCTGATTATATCTCTGTGGTTTGCAGGCAGTGCCTACAAATGCTATTTGACAGTCTGGCCTCTTCACTTTAAGGGCATGCCTGGGCATCTCTTGGGTCCATTACACAACCATGCTTTCAATAATTCTAGTACTTATCACCAACTTACTAGAAACTGCTACCTCTGGAAAATGCTGATGAGCATTCTGTATGATCGACTGCTTATCATTACGCATGCACCCATTCTTGTTCATTCACATTACCACTACCTCAACCCCTTCATATCGTCTCAAACTGTTAGCCTGTGTGTTCCTGTAATTTTTCCACTTCTCCATCCCCTTCAATTTTGCCCATGCACTTTTCCTGCAGAGGCTACTGTCTGGTTAACTCTTCTCCTCTCTTACAGTACAATTATACAAGTTCACATCGTTTCACCAATCTACACAAAATGTAGCATAGTTGCCTGATATGACCATCCGTACATTACTGACTACATGACATTTGACACCCCACCCCTTTCCCAGTGTCTTATCACAAATTTTGGGGGCCCCCCTTCGAGCCATGCTGAGGGCCCACCAACTCGGTAACAAATCACAGGTCATACCACAATCTTGACTGGCCCAGATTACCACGCTTGCAAAATACTGAGGAACATGCTGCTGCAGGGGTACGCCGCACACTGCGCTAGGAGAACAAAATAACAATGTGTTTTAATGCATTATGCAGCACACAAAATTGATTAAAAGGCCAGAGCATTTGCAATTATTTTGTAGGGTAACACCAATCCAAAAATCCAAATAGTGCACATGAACATTAATGCTTTAATTAATATAATGCTTTGCTATTAAAAATGCCATGCTACAATGAAAACATGTCCAACCGGCTGCACAATCTAGACCAGTCTAGAGACATAATAACATATTACAGTAAAGCATGCCAGGGTACATTAAGACATACTTAGACTGGTTGCCCCAAGATGCTAGTTGAAGCAATAACACTCATCATGGTTATTTTATCACAGATGCTCAGAAAAATATACAATTCTGCAGGAAAGAAATAACTAGACTGACAGCACCCAAATGCCAGTCTAGCCAGATAATTACACTTAGCAGGACTGCTTTATCAGTTAAAACAAGTCATGCCAAACTAAGAAATTACTAGACTGGCTGCACCCCAATGCCTCTCTAGCCACTAATACTACACATCATGCCTGCTTAACATGGACATGGATACCCATTACGATTTATCACACAATACCTGTCCCACCCCACCCCACATATCCCCTCTCCCTCTCGCCCTCTGCCCCAACCCCCAAAATTAGCTTCTCTGCCCAGAATTATCTCCATGTCCCTTTTCCTTGTCCCAGTGCTTACGTATGAGGCTCCTTGCCTCATAGGTAAGTACTGGGATGAGGAAGAGTGAGAGTAGGAGTAATGCAGATTACAGGAAACGAATCCAGGCATTATCTCCATGTTTCTCTCTCTCATCCCAGTACTTGTGTATGATGCAAAGTTGCTCATGCACAAGTACTGGGACAAGGAAGAATAGGGCTATGAGTGATGAAGATTACCAATAAATAACCAAGGGATTAAACACAAGTAGCGGTGCAACGCCATTGAGCTCACTGGGCTTCAGCCCTCCCCCACACCACTGCTGACATTTTGGGCTATGTTGATTCGACCTGACTGACCTACAAAACCATTGCTGGACAGAACATGACACGGATGTTAAACGGCACCTGGGTTTCGCTGTTAACAAAGGCCCGGCAATTACTAACGTGAAGCATTTCACTGTTAGTACCTCCATTCAAATGCATAATTATCTAGGCAATTTAAACCTTGAAGTGGGTTTAGTACTTTCATGTCAGGGAAGTTATTGGAAGGGTGGAGAGGAAACAGGAGACTGCTTATTCTCACAGCAGTCCATAGGTGGGCACTTTCAGACTTAGAGGCGAGAGTTAACTGCTTGTAACGTTGAAGCTGCACTAGAATAGTTTCATTAGAATGCATAAAGAAGTTAGATGCCCCCACATAAATAGGTTTGCCCCTCCCCACTGCCCGTGATGCTAGCACCTCTCCCAACAATTGAAGGGTTAGCCCCCCCTGAATTGTAGGTTTTTTTGCGCCACAACACAAGCACATACACCATTCACCATACACAAAGACAAACACCCAGCCACCAATACATTTAAGTGTGCACCCTTTCACCATACAGGCACACACAGGCAACCAAGAAGGGAAGTGAGTGGGCACCACTTGATAATTAATCCACATGTCGACGTATTCAAACAATTTGTATCCAAATATTTATAAAGGAGCTGGCTGTGACGAATTTGGAGACACCCAAACTCAAAATACATGTGAAGCAGGAGACCAAGTAAAATACTGGGTCACACAGCCGCTCTCTATAGAACCCAGTCTGGGTATATGGTTAATCAAGATTACTGAAAGTTCAATTTTGAGGTAAAAAGAGAGGCCTTGAGTTGAAAAATGACAAAAACATTGAGCTTCAGTTGTTTTTTCAAAACAATTTTATCAAAAATAATAATCTCATGAATTTGAAGTCACTAATATTCTCTTAATGAGGAAGAATTTGCCACAATTGCTTTATCAATCAGACCAAAATTGCCAATGCATTTCGGAAATAGATTTCCTTTGTCAGCGCCAGTCTAAAGCCTAAGTGCCAGTCTAAATGGCAATCAAGCCATTGAGCTTGATATAGATGAATTTAACTATTTATCTGGCATCATGTGTACTAATGGGGAATTGTGATTTGATAAAAGATGAAAACGAAAAACAATTAAATGGAAATAGAAGAAATACTATAACGGAAAAAGTATATAGACTTCTGACATCAATAGTAAACATCAGATCATCCTGTTGAAGAGTTGTAGAGTTGAGGTTTTGCAGGAAATGAGTAGTATCATGGGTGTATGTAGGGGTTTTTTGAATTAGCACCCTGGCACGTGAGACCCTACTGTCTACTCAAAATCCTAAAAACAAAAGGGAACTTAAATCACTAGTGTATGTATCCAAATTCTCTATTCAAAGCAACAAGATTAAGAAAACCATCAAAAAACACTGGGGAATTTTTAAAAATGACATCAAGGTACAAAGTCTGTTTAGTGAGTCACCTGTGTTTCCTACCAGTGCAGTAGGAATCTCAGAGATGAATTGGTACATACAAGACCGCCCCTCAAAGAGCCTACAACTCAACGAACTGGAACGTTCCCTTGTCTTCATGGTATTAACTGTAATTCAATAATTAAGGGTAATGTCATTAACCATCCCAGAACAGGGAAAAAGATTCTCCTTTAAACCTATGGAACCTGTGACAGTACCAATACTATTTATGGCATGAAATGCCCGTGTGGAAAATTCTATGTGTGCCAATCCACAAGAACGGCCAAAACAAGAAGGACTGAACACGCCACTGGGTTGAAAATGGACATAAGCTGACACAATTAAGATTTGTGACTTTGGAAGTACTTACAATAAACAATCCACATGAGGATTTGAGCCAGCGGCTCAACCGCAGAGAGACTTTTTGGATTGACAAACTTGGTAGCCTAACTCACAATGGAATCAACGAAGAAATTAATTATCATTGTTTCTTATGACCTTGTATTTCTGCTGCTTTGATTGTTATGTTCCTTGCTAACATTATTACCACAATACATTATTACCTTCTGTATGTATCCCTTGTACCATAAGATTGTGTACCTATGGACCACCCTGCTGTATTTCCTGGACAGTAGGTCTGGGACCCAAAGTGCCATCTTTTGACGACACCACACACAGCAGGGGTGTATACTAATGTGCAGGATAGACACAAATATTTACTTTGACTGAGACTATTTTTATGTACTTTTAATATCACTGCTGCACATCCTGGACCTTATGTCCATGACCGAAGGTGCCGCCCTATGACATCACCGACGGCAGCAGAGTTACAACATTAATACTGTGATTTATCTCTATGCATAGGTTTTCACTATTCATTTGTTACTGTATTTATTCCCACATGTCACTATTCACTGTTGTGATTTTTTCCATTATAGTATTTCTTCTATTTCCATTTAATTTTATTTTTTTTGTTTTCATCTTTTATCAAATCAAAATTCCCCATTAGTACACATGAGGCCAGATAAATATTTAAATTCATCTATATCAAGCTCAATGGCTTGATTGCAGTGTCAGATTTTGACCGCGCGCCCATTCAGGCTGCATTACGGTCACGTGTCAAATGAAGGAAGCGTTGCCCTAGCAACGCTTCTATGCAACAGCCGCAGTCTCGTTTGATCCGGTGACAGGAGAACTTCTCTACTCCCGTGTTACGTATGGTGAGCTTCTTTCCCATCTCTATTTTTAACTTCAAACACAGATTTCAAACCCTTTACAACTACTTCTGGTATTTCTTCTGGTTTCAGCCAATTCATTGCAGGCTGTTTGTCTGCGCTGATTCTTGTCAGGCAGCTTTTGACAACTACATGGCCTCCATGAGTATATCGTGCCACACACTCTGCATGCAACTTACCAATCACAGGTAAACTGTTTTCCTCATTTGGTTTTATAATTGGATACCTACAACAAACAGGGTCTTATTATTATTATTTTTTCGTTTTTTTCCCATGTTCTCATCTTACTCATCCATTTCTGAAAACTACAACTGAATGGTATGTTCTTGACTTTATTACAATAATGTATGACACTTATACGTTGCTTTATACAAATGTGAACTGTTTTCTCTATTTTGTAAACTTGTATGCATTATCTTTAGACTGGCCCTGACGAAGAAAATCTATTTCCAAAATGCATTGGCAATTTTGGTCTGATTGATAAAGCAATTGTGGCAAATTCCTCCTCACTAAGAGAATATTAGTGACTTCTCATTCATGAGATTATTATTTTTGATAAAATTGTTTTGAAAAAACAACTGAAGCTCAATGTTTTTGTCATTTTTCAACTCAAGGCATCTCTTTTTACCTCAAAATTGAACTTTCAGTAATCTTGATTAACCATATACCCAGACTGGGTTCTATAGAGAGCGGCTGTGTGACCCAGTATTTTACTTGGTCTCCTGATTCACACCCAGGGAACCACCCATACATTTAAGTGTGCACCTTTCACCATACACCCAGACCCAGGCAGCCACCCATATATTTATGTGTGCACCCTTTCACTATACAGGCACACCCAGGCAGCCACCCATACATTTAAATGTGCACCCTTTCACCAAACACTCACAAAGGCAGCCACCTATACATTTAAGTGTGCACCCTTTCACCATATACTCACACAGGCAGCCACCTATACATTTAAGTGTGTACACTTTCATCATTCAGGCACACACTGGCAGCCACATATACGTTTACGTTTGCACACTTTCATCATTTAGGCACACCCAGGCAGCCACCTATTCATTTAAGAATGTACCATTTCACCATGCACTCCCACAGGCAGCCAGCTATACATTTAAGTGTGCATTCTTTCATTATAAACTCACACAGGCAGCCACCTACACATTTAAGTGTGCATCCTTTCACCATACAGTGGCACCCAGGCAGCCACCCATACATGCAATTGTTGCAATTGTGCAGCCTTTCACCATACACTCGACATGCACACCCAGTGCACCCATACCTTTAATTGTACACCCTTTCACCATACACTCACACGGGCAGCCACCTACACATTTCAGTGTGCATCCTTTCACCATACAGGCACACCTAGGCAGCCACCCATACATACCATTGTGCACCCTTTCACCATACACTCGACACACACACCCAGCCACCCATACATTTAATTGTGCACCCTTTCACCATACATTGACACCCGCACACATCATGGAATTGAGGGGAGCACCATTACTTCAAAAAGAAATGGTTTCTTTTTGAAGTCACTCCGACTTCATAAAAAAATGATTTCCGGTAAGGACCGGACCATAATGGAAATCATTTCTTCATGAAGGCAGAGTGACTTCAAAAATAAACTATTTATTTTTTAAGTCATAGGGCTCGCCCCATCCCATGCCATGGAGACCTCCAGCCTAGAGGCTTCTATGTTATGGGTTGTGGGAAGCCCTCAGACTTTAAAAAGAAATAGTTTCGTTTTGTAGGCAATCTGCCTTCATAAAGGAATTATTTCTGTTACTATGTAACAGAAATAATTCCTTTATGAAGAGAGTCACTACAAAAAACATGTTTTTTTAAGGCCAAGGGGGCCCCGCTTCCAGGACATGTGGTGGCGGGCCCCCCACACCTCGGGGCTGCGGGGACCCCTGTTACGCCAGTGCCCTTTCCCCGGATTTCAGCAAAAGTCCAAATTTGTTTGTGGGTTTGTGGGTAAGAGTTGTACCTTATACAATTTCACACTGTTTCACAAATCTACACCAAATTTTGTATAGTTACCTGTTAGGGCCCTGCGGACACATGACATTTGGACACCCCACCCCTTTACCTGGATTTCAGCACCTTCACACATGAGACAGTTGCCTAAAATCGTCAAAACATCAATGTGGTCACAGAAGGACCGGTCCCGACACGAGGAACAGAACTCGATGTCCAGAGCCTAGGATGCACAGTTAGCAAAATATTTGCACCACAACAAACTGCACCACACCAGGGTGAGGGGACAGGTGGGGAGAGAGCACAGAAGATCCCACTATGCAGCTGCACACCAACTCTTGCCTTCCCCCCAACGTCTGCTCCTGGGTATATCATCCAGTCACATGTGCCCATTCTCAGTGCAGTTTACTTCAGGGTGCAAAGCACATCAAGTAATAAGCAAATCGTAACAGCGACTCACAGGATCTGTGTTATTATTTCTGTCTACAGAACCCATTCAGAGAACAGGTACTTCTGCTAGTACATACCATAATTTAAATGTATGCCAGTCGTAATTTAGATTCCCTGTAATACCAATATTTCATAGGTAGACCACATACAGGTATATGGGATAAAGTACCCCGTCATATGTTATAAAAATATTGCAAGTCACCAAGGAGTTCCGTGAACAGATAGTGGAACGAGACCATAGACCTACTTTTTATAAGGTCAAGATACTATGTGTTGTCTGCCAAAATTCTTTTTGTGTCCTGCAGGGGGTATGCTATTTCTCATAATACATAGACATGCATAGTCACCCCCTTTAATGTGTGGCGTGTAGCATATTGTAATGTAAATTGCGATACTTAATAGTGAATTTAGAATCTGTTTGGAATAAATGTGTCCAAGGAAAATAATGTGAGCAGTTTGATAAAATGCATCTAAAAAACGTTTTCAAATTCTGCTTTACAATAATAACATGCAGATTCATGCTCTCATGTTTTACACTCTAGTGGTGCACCGCCTCATTTTACTTCCATAAAGGGTTTCTTATCAGTTAATGGCTGTAAAGTGTCACAGAAAATCTATTTTACAGCAAAGGAATTCGAATAGCTTGTAACAGCTTTAAGTGCAACAGTGGCAGCTGGAATTCTGCTCTGTGCTGGCTCAAGAAGCAGGCCCTGTGACATCACACCCGAAGCATAATAACTGATTACAGAGCAGCAATGATGTCATTTTCCTGTTACAGGTAACCAGTGATGTCACAACTGGCCTCATTTACAGGCTTTTTCACATGTATTGCAAGCTCCATGTATTACATATGTATTTTATACATATATCACATATCTAATATATATGATGTTCACAGTGACATATGTCATGTGCCAGCACATTTATATGTCAATTTAAGCCTCAAAATAACCGGGCCTGTGGTGGACCCATAAAGGTACACCAGTAAATACATGCTTTTCGAAACAAACACAATATGAAAATACAGCACAGTCTTAGTTTTAATGTTGCCTTCCACCCCCTGACGGTACCTAGGGAAGCCACCATCCAATACTAAACATGGCTGTGGCATTGTTGTTCCATAAGCAAAGGTTTTGGGGGTTTCCCCCTTCAGTCCATTAAGGTAAACAAAGGCCCAAAATTGCTTTGGCGGCCCTAATGCATCCTCAAAATTAGGCCCTGAGGTACAAGCGTATCATAAATGCCCGGAAATAGCTACAATCCCTATATGTGTATTCTGTTTCACCACAGCAACAATGCAGCCCTGGGAAGTGTGATAACTGGTTGTGCCTGCCTTCCTTCTGGGTGAATAACAGATCCCGCTTCCCTCCGCTTTTGAAGATCACACTGAATGCATGCCCATTGGTTTTAGACAACGTCGGACAGAGAATTTAATACATTAAGAATGAGCTTAAAATAAAGCAGTTAAACCCTTGATATTTTCCGCACGGAGAGCCCATAAAACCTTGAGCAAAGAGTTAAGTTTGCATCTATTTTCTCCCCTCCCTGTCTACTTTAAAGGCTGTCAGAGCTGATTAGCCTCTCTCAAAATTAGTCCTTTGGATCATCTTCTAACCAAAAAACAAAATCAGAGGTTTTTTCCCACTTTTTTTTAAAGCAATAGCAGATTAGGTCCGAGAGCTTTGTTTAGCTAAAGCGACGGATTAGCAAGATTTGGCCCCGTAAATTTGTGGTTTGATGCTGCTTTTATCCCTGGGTGTTGCTAACGCTGTGTTGCCTCAGGATTAGGCGCGTACAAAGGGTCCCCTTGTGCTGTGTTGCATCCACGAGAGAGGGGAGGACAGAGAGGGGGTGCACTTCTAAGCAAATCAGGAATGCTTGGTCACAAGCCCCAGCTTTAATTCCACTGATACAGGCCTCGGTGGACTCCCCAAGTCTTCCAGTTTCAGCACCTCTGGGAATACCGAGTCTCCACAGCTCAGATATCTTCACGTATGTACTGAAAGTAACTCTCGAACGTAGTCCTTTCTCTGTTGCTAGTTTTTTTTTTTTTATTCCGGAAAAGCGGTGCATACATTCAGAGGTTATCATCAAACTAGTCATCAAGGGTGAGACACAGATATAATATAGCGAATATCATGCTTTTTGTCGATATGTTTTGAACTTCTTAGATGAACCGCCCTTTACTGTTTGATGAAAGATTAATCACAACGGTCTTTTCTATATATGTATATGCTTTCATTTGACTCCCTATAAAACTGACATTTTTGCTGGCTTGTTCCCATTTGACAAAACTGCAAGAAACTACCAAAAAAATATGCAGTCACATGTTAGGAATGCATTGCTTATTTAGGGGGATACTAAGTAAGACTCCCAGTTTTATGGTATTTATGTTTCCGTCTTTCATGGCTGTATTTATCCATATTTATTTATTTTTGACTATTTGTTTCTGTATTTATACACATTTATTATTTGCCATATTAAACGATAAATTACATTAACGCATACATCTGCATGCATTCAAATTAAAAACATGTAATTATTAAAACACACCCAGCTATAAAGGACACGAGAGTAACTGATTTATTCCACATCAATGTCAGCAACTTGCCCTCCTCCCCTCCAGTGTCTCTTTGAAGAGCCAGACCTGGACATTTGGGAGGAGGACGCCTGTGGCATTTAGCACCCTTGTTAACAATGAGGGTGTCCAATGGGAGAGGTGTCCCTCTGCCAGGATAATAAGGGTGCCGTCTGAGAAAGAGAACACTGCAAACAGGTACACGTGCCCCACCCTGCTCTGGGCCACTGCAGCAGCTGCAGCCTGGCGCGTTGCAAGACACGGTCACCCGAAAGTGTTGTGTCCTCTGCCATCAGCTCCTGTCCTGGGCGCATTCACTGGTCTGACTTCAGAAAGAAATCAGGTCATTGCTTTCTGGAGTCAGAGTGCATCCAACTCCAGAAAGAAATGATCTGACTTCTTTCAGATCAGACTAGTCAGTGCGCTCAGGAAATTAGGGAAGTGCTGGAACAGGTAAGAAAACGTGTTCTATGTGCGTTTGCATGTTTATGTATCCCTGGTGCAGTGTTGTGTGTTTATGATGTATGTGTAGTGACTGAATGTTGTGTGACTGGGTGGGTTTCTGCATGTGTTTGTGTTAGCAGCGGAGAAGGAGGAGCAGATGTTGGCAGGTGGAGGGTGAGTGCAGGAGGGCCATAATGGCACTGCCTCTTTTTTCAGGGCATCCATGATAAACCAAACATTGTATGTGTTATTACTTGGCTAGACTGGCATTTGGGGGCAGCCAGTCTAGCCATTTCTTACAATATGATGAGGATTTTATTTGCTGTGCATCTCTGATTGGTTTAGCATAAATGGCCATAGAAAAAGTCATACCACTGTAAAATAGGGCTAGACTGGCTGCCCCCATATGGAAGTCTAGCCAAATAATAACACACAGCATACTTGGTTTAAACCAAGTATAATTTGTGTTATTAATTGCCTAGTCTGGCATTTTGGGGCAGCCAGTCTAGCCCTTTCTTACTGTGGCATGACTTTTTTTCTGGGCATCCTATCCAGGACAGCAGTGTTGCCATGTGCTCCTGCTCGGCCTGGCTGCCTGTAGAACAGCGGTCTGGAACAGGACACAGACAGCAGTGTGGCCGTATGCTCCTGCTTTGCACCCTCCATGCACAATGGGGTGCATAGCATGAGCATGCTATGTGTCCCACTACAGGCAATTGACTTTGCTGCAGGCCCAATAAGGAGCAGCGATAGATGCAGAGCAGCAGCACAGCTCTATGTCCCACACTTGTCCGAATGTTGCAAGGAAAGGGTACAGAGTCAAGTCATCATATAGGTGGGGCAGGAACAATTGTGTGTCAGTTTAGCATTCATTTTCCATGGTGCATTTGGGAGAAAAGTAGCAGGACTTTTTTGGTGATTCACCCCCCCCACTCTTGCAATGCTGGATACTCCCCTGATGTTGGCTCCATGTTTACCATAACACATGGTTGCTCCTGCGATTGCTGCTGTCCTAAGATATATGTTGTAAGCAAATTGAAGAACTTTAATACTTTTTTTCCATACAACTTTTACACTCTTCATGTTGCTTAGTCAGCAATGCGATTAGTCTGTAATCCATGATTGACAGCAGAGGGAACCATGCAGACAGCCCTGCCTGCTTATTCATTTATTTCCATTTTTACAAATGCATACAGACAGAAACCAGACTGATTTCTGTCTATACTTATGTGTAAACATGTGTAAAAACAGAAAACAAGGAGCCTTAATTATAAGGGGTGCCCAAAAGTTAAAGGGCCTCATTACGACTCCGGCGCTGGACCATGGTGCTATTAGCACCATGGTCCATGCCGGAGTCCGGCATGGTGGATGGCGGAATTACCGCCCCATTCCAAGGTGAGTGGGTCGGTAATTCCCCATTCACCATTTGCCCTTCCCCATTCCCATTTTTGCCCAAAAGGGCATAATGGGGATGGGGAAGGCGCTAATTACGGCATCATAAAATACGGTGCCATAATTAGCACCAAGGTCCCTTAGCGCCTTGGACTTTAACGCCTGCAAAAAGCAGACGTTAAAGTGTGAATCAGGCGTTAAGGGTTAACGCCTGACTTGTAATGAGGGCCAAAATGTCAATTTCTCACTCTAGTTTTAGAGCACAACATGCTGGACGGATTAGCGCACACTGGGTTTAGTAGTGGCATTTGGGTCCATTTGAAGTCTTTACTTCGGTGAAGATCCACAAAATAGTTTTTAAAGGGCATTAGACATGTTTCTTCCTTTGGGCCCATTTTACATAGTAAAAGCAGGCACGAGAATGGTGGATGCCAGGTTCAACATTTTCAATCTGACAGTCATTTTGGATTGAGGGACCCTCACCTGAAAAAACCTTTTCTGGGATTGTGCAGCTCTCTGTGGCATGCCCTCTCTATGTATGATATGGCACAAGTGTTTAAAAGCAGGACGAGGCAAGAGAGGGCGAACAAAGGAGAGTCAGACAACAATCCTACTAGGCCAGGTGTCATTCAGATCGCACAAGTGCATGGG
Organism: Ambystoma mexicanum; assembly: GCF_040938575.1. NCBI lineage: Eukaryota > Metazoa > Chordata > Amphibia > Caudata > Ambystomatidae > Ambystoma > Ambystoma mexicanum. The sequence goes on from NC_090922.1 coordinate 1,402,759,015, forward strand.
AAGGAGGAACGGGGAAAGTGCGGGGGAAAGGGTAGGGGACAGTGCAGTACATGGGATAATAGAATAAATAACAATAAGTAAAAGTACGGCCAACAGGTGGCAAGTGCAAGGGTAAATGAAGACATCAGGTGTCAAGTGCTGGTAGTGGGACTGTAGGGATACAGAGAACAGTCCCCAAGTGTGGGTGTTGCCAGGGAGGCACTGATGGAGTATGTGACTGGCGGATGAAGAGACCTGGGCCCAAGATCAGAGGGTGGCCAGGTAACCAGTGCAGTTCAGCCAGGAGGTCAGCAGGGAGAGGAGGAGAAAAGGCTGAAGCAAAGAGAAAGGTTTTGAGGTGCTTCCGGAACTGGAGATGATTCTCCTCAAGTTTCAGGGAGGCAGGGAGGCTGTTCCAGGGGGAGGCCCCAGACGAGGAAAGAGATATACCACCAACTCGTTGCTTGGAGAAGCGACTGACCCTGAGGGAGTTGGAAGCGATGAACGAAGAGCTCGAAAAGGAAGATATTTAGAAAGAGAGAATTGAAGGTATTGAGGCCCCAGTCCCCAGAAGGCCTTGTGGACAATGCAGAGGGTTTCGAACTTAATCCTTGCAGCCGTGGAGCCAGTGCAGAGATTTCAGTCCTGGAGAGAAACGATCCCTGGGCTTGAGGCCAAGGACACGTCTCGCAGTCCTGTTCTGGATGAGTTGCAGAGGGCGGAGAGTAGAAGTAGGCAGATTTAGAAAGAGGCTGTTGCAATAGTCCAGCCTGGAGGGAACCAGAGCTCTGGAGATAGTGAGCTTCTGGGGGAAGGAGAGGAAGGGAAGCATACATCTGAAGAGGTGCAGCTGATAGTGTGACTTCTTAGAGACGTCAGAGATGTGAGGAGAGAAGGAGTCGAAGATGACCCCGATGTTTTTAGCCTCACAGGTGGGAGCAGGAAGAGGGCCAAGAGAGGCTGGCCAGAGAGTGACAGGAAAGGAGAGAGCAGGTGTGCTGATGAGGAGAATCCCGGTCTTACTGGAATTAAGGCAGAGATCATTGGCGGCACACCACTCCTGGATAGCAGACAGACAGTCAGGGATGAGAGAGGGAGAAGAGGTGGCTGAGGGTAGCCTGGAAATGAGCTGAGTGTCATCTGCGTCGCATTGGAAGTTGGGGCAGAGCGCAGCAATGCGGTGGCAAGAAGTGCCAGGTATTGGTTGAACAGCTAGGGAGAGGGGTTAGACCCCTGGGTACACCACAGTAGTGAGAGAGATAGAGGAGAGGAAGGACCCAAGTTGAACCTGGGAGGGTCGGTCAGAAAGGAAAGAGGTCAGCCACACCAGGGCCTGACCCGTGATCCCAGGTTATCACGGAGACAGTTGAGCAGGATGGCATGGTTGACCATATCAAAGGCAGAGGAGAGATCAAGAAAGATGAGGACACAGGGGGTATTAGAATCAAGGTTGGTGAGCAGGTCTTTATGGACATTCAGGAGAGAAGATTCTGTGCTTCTGGCAGCTCTGAAGCCAGATTGATGATCATGGAGAAAACCAACAGATTCAGTGTGAAGATTGAGCTGGGAGATGGCCAGCTTTTCCAACAGTTTGCCCAGGAAAGGAGTGAAGGAGATTGGGCTATAGTTAGCCGGGCAGGACGGGTCAGCAGAAGGTTTCTTAAGAAGAGGGTGCACAAGGGAGTGCTTCAGGGGGGGAGGGAAGACTCCAGTGGTGAAGGAGTGGTTGCAGAAGTCAGCCAGGACAGGAGCCAGGGAGTCAATGTGGTCCTTGATGGTTTTGGAGGAACAGGGGTGAACCTGTTTTGACGGGACTTTCATAGATCAGACTTGTCTAGAAAACTCATCTGGGTAGAACAGGGGAAAAACAGAGAAGGAGAGAGGAGAGGTGGCTGCAGAAAGGCCAGAGGAAGAGCAGGGAGTAGAGGGAGGAGAGGGAGAGGAAGAGAGAGAGGACATGATGTCCTGCATTTTAGAGATGAAGTGAGAAGCCAGGGCAGTGCAGAGGGTTTGGGAGGGGAAAGGAGAGGTAGAGACTGCAGCAGGATTGGCCAGCTCCTTGCAGATTTTAAAAAGATCGGCTGAGTTGTTAGATGCCGCAGAAATGCAGGCTTGGATGTAGGCTCTTTTCTTGGTGCAGACAGAGAGTTGGTATTGCCTTTGGAGCAGGCGGCAAGCCAGTTTGTCAGAGGATGTACATGAAGCACATTTACGTTTAAGGGTGACGAGGTCTGAGTCGTACCAAGAGTTGCACTTGGTTTTGGGCTTCAAGCGGATCCTCTTGACAGGGACAAGAATATCAAGAGTAATCAGATATAGCAGGGTGGAGCATGGAAAGGACTGTGTCAGGGTGAGAGTCAGCCTGAGGTGGAGGCGGAGGGGGAAGTGGCGGCAAAAGCCTCAACTGACACACGCTTCATGGGTCAGATAACCGAGAAGGTGGGTGGCAGTGCTGGAGTTGGCTTGGCCTGGGGGTTAGAGAAGGGGAGCTGGGAGGAAAGGAGAATGTGATCACTCCAGGAGAGAGAAGTGGTCAGAGGGATGGAAAGGGGAAGGTCTGAGGAGAGTATAACATCCAGAGTGTGCCCTGCTGCATGAGTCAGGCCAGAGGGGAGAATAGAGAGTGAGAGAGAGTCACAAAGGGTGCAAAAGAGTCCAGAGGAAGGACAGGAGGTATTCAGGTGGATGTTGAAGTCTCCAAGAAGGAGGAGTTGAGTGGTCGCGACCAGGGGTGAAGAGGAGAGGTGCGCCCACTGAGAGAGGAAGGAGGAGATCTGACCAGGTGGTCGATAGATATTAGCCACAGTAAGGGAATGGCTAGGAGAGAGAGAAAGCCTGCAGACAAGGCATTCAAATGAGGAGTAGGCCTCCGTAGGCATGACAGAGGCAGGAATACACTCGGGGAAGATCAGGGCTACACCCCCTCCGGAACGGTTGGACCTGGGCACAGAGAGGGTCTTGTGACCATCAGGGAGGAGAATGTCAAAGCTTGTGACAGAGCTGGCCGTGAACCATGTCACGGTGAGACCGAGGACATCAAGGTCAAGTTCCTCCAAAAGGCGGCAGATGTTGGAAGAGTGTTTGACAGCTGAGCGAGAGTTAAGAGTGTCAATATGGAGAAGGTTGTCATCCTTGAAAGCCTTCCAAGGAGGGGTACAAATCAGAGAAACGCCCTGCTGCGGTGTAGAAGACGCCCAAGGGAGGGGGCAGAACGAGAAGGAGGAAAAGGCAAGGTAGCCAAGGAGGAGGCAGCAGCGGGAGGCGAGAAAGCCAAGGAGGGGGGAGAGGGAACAGCAGGAGAAGAAAGGAAATTGATTAGGCATGGGAAGCATCTATCAAAGAGGAGAAGACTGGCCTGAGGCCCTTGGATCAAGACGTACCATTCACATAAACATTAATGATGACCTTAGAGGAGTGGAAGGAGGCCACGAGGGCCTCCCACAGGGTGCCACCAATAATGGGAGAGGAGGAGAAGGGAGAGGGCACAGAGACCATATGTAGGGTCCATATGTCTGGTGAGGGAATGACAAAGAGGATGTTGGTCAAAGTTTGCTTGGAGGAGGCACTGGTATAGGTGCCAGCGATAGGGAGGCCAGGGTTGGAGACCAGGATGTCCTTTTTAAACGTCTTCCTACCAGATTTAGTGAGGAGAGCAGGATAGTCGATAGAGAAGCAGTTAGAGAAAATAGGAGAGACAGAGAGCACCATAGAGTAGATAGGGAGAGAGAGAAAAGGAAGGGCGAGGGAAGGAGAGAACACTAGAGAAGGACACAGGGCAGGGTGCAAGCAGACGAGACAGAGAGAGAGAGCGAGAAGTTGAACAACAAGACGACAGACGCTCAGATTTAAAAGACTATCACGATGCAATTTTAAAAACAGGAGAAAAACACAGCTAAATTTCAGAGTCCTGAATAGAGGGGAAAAAGGCCTAGGTTTCACAATGCAATGTTAACACTTTCACAATGCAATTTTAAAACCAGGAGAAATCACACCTATGTTTCAGAGTCTGCTAGGTGGGCAGGGGTAAGCAGGGTAGAGAGAGGGTCAAAACCTGTTTGACGACTGGCAGCTGGCTTCCCCTGTTGACACCTGCAGACAGAACCAGGAGCCGCCTCTGTGGGAGCCGCCCTTTGCCTAGGGGCCCCTAGCTGCAGGGGCTGCCAGGGCAGAGGGCTACCCTGCGAGGGTCAGTGAAGAAAGACAGACACACTAATCACGGGGGATGGGCAGGACGTGAGGCAGGACTGAGAAGGGACCAGGAAATGGAGCGAGGGAGGGAGGGGAACAAAGAAACAATGGCACACAAAGTGCTATCAAACAGTCACAAGAGATAACAAAAAATGCCCAGGAGGCTCAGCTCACCTGTTGTTCTGCGCCAAGTGGCGAGCAAAGGCTAAGTGGGCCGTTAGGCTCCAACACATGGAACCAGCTAACCTATTACACGGGGTGGGCGGGATGGGAGGCGGGAGGGAGAAGGGACCAGGAAATGGAGGGCAAATGAATTCTCATGCTTGTAAATATTCGAATTCGTAGAACAAAAGCAGTTCTGCTAACCCAGAAGGCAGGGCTGTTAGTATGACATGTGGTGACCCATCAGTTAGCAGACCTGGTGCGTAGGCAACCTGCAAACATCCAGATATGTTGGCCAACCACTTCCATTTTCCACACCTTGGATAATCCATACCACAGCAAAGGGCAGAAACGGATCATCAGTCTGTGCTGCAGCGAGTGCTGCACCTGCCACCTGTATATACTGGAGGGAAAGCCCAAACCAGATACAGGACTCAGGGCTGAAAACAAATGCGTACAACAAGAGGGGTTTGTCCTGACTGGGGAAGTCTAAGCTAACTACAATATATTTTTTGCAGTATAGATTTAGAGACAGTATCCTATCTTTGGGTGTCGCAATTTATATAGTTACCAAAGATAGCAGTACATGAAAAACAACAGTGATCATCCACATGTACACAATCATTAGTTTATGCAAGGCAAGCTTTTATTAAGTGGCTTGTTCTTATTTCTTTAAACATTTTTATGAAAAACTTGTAAATATCATACAGACCAAGGGGGGTTTACACATATTTCACCCCCAATAGGCAATAAAGTGTAAAACAATGAAAATGCAAAGCATGAAACAGAAAATAAAGTCAGTTCATACAAGCATGTGTTGTATATTAACATTACTCCAAAATATGACAGTAGTATGAAGGCATCATGTTGCCACTAATACATTCTGTTTTTATATTATTCTAATTGTAACGTAGCCAGGCTAAAGGGTGACCAAAAAATGGTATTTGATCAACGTCTCTGAAATAGATCTTAACTAAGAATCAAGGGGGATCCCTGCCCACCAATGTGGTGGGGGGGGTCCCAGGACGTTTCGGCTTTGATGGGTCACAGCCTTCTTCATGGAGCCACGGAGTGGAGTACCCTTTAGGTTTTGCTGCAAACCCACCCCAAAATGGTGGTTTGTTACTGCTATACGCCGAGTAGCTGTAAAGTGGTGTGCTGGGGAGGTCCAGAATGTTGGATACAAAAGGATCTGCAAATGTCTGCCTTTTGTGCGGATGTGCAGGAGAATCCGGCGCTCCGTCTGGCCTCTGTAGTCAGAGACTGGAGCTGTGCACCTGCCACCTGGGCACCACAGGTAGAATCACAGGACTGCAATTCTGCAGCAGGCTTTCATTCTGCAGGCCATGCCTCACAGTATTTACAGGTACATCCACTGGCCTGTAGAATTGTCAAATGCCAGGTATGTAGATGAAAACATCAAATGAGAGGAGATTGATCTTCCAAGCAATGAAGCACTGAATCAACCCCCTGTCAAAACCTGCAATGCCACAATTCATAGACAAATGAAGCAAATTCTTCATTGTCCATATAGACAGAATAAGGCAACATTTTGACAGTTTCAATAACACCAAGAACTCTGCACACATACCAGCTAGCAAAATACAAAGATGAACCAAATTCAGCATAATTACCCCCAAAAGACCTGACCGACACTCTTGTAGCCACCATCTACAAAGATGAAATCCTTCCCATCTCCATTGCGGAGGTCAACACTAGAGAGCCATTCGTTTTACTCATCAACACCATTAATGTATCAATCATGCATCCACCTTCCCAGGTGCACTGAAAGTGGAACATATCCTCATTTTGCTCAAGAAACTTGCACTTTACCCAGACAACCTAATTAATGCTCACCCTATCACTCATCTACCTTTTATCTGCAAAGGTTTTTGGAAAACCATCACTATCCTGCTGCATAAAATGATCATACAACAAAATCTTCTGCATAACTAGAAACCCATGTTCTGACCACAATGCAGGATAGAGACTGTCACCATCCATGTTATAAATTATGTCCACCGCATGATGTGAACAAAGGGCATGCGTGCCTATGCATTCTACCAGGCCTCGCTATTGCCTTCAAGATCATTGACAACAGCACCCTGCTCAACATCCTTGACATCTGCAATGAGTTGGATGCAACAGCCTTGCAGTCGTTCATAGTCCAGCTCTGCAACAAATACCACCAGATCTCAACGGCACCCAGTAACCTGCAGAGATCTACAAGGCTCCTTCTTGTCCTAGGCCATCTTCAATCTCTACAGGGAACCTCTTGCAAACTCCTCACCAACATCAATCTCAACATACACTAATTTGCAGATGAGATACAGCTGGACTCACTTCAACATGCATTGACACAATGCATGTCTGTTCCTTATGGAAAACTTGATGTCGAGCTCCTACTTGAAGCTCAGCTCATCAAAGTCATAATTCATTCTCTTAGGAAACCCAACCAAGCATGCCAAAGTCCAGAATTGTCTGACGGAAATAAAGCTCAATGGACTCATGCGGCAGCTCTCATCCTGCGCAAAATCTCTTGGCTTTATTATCCACTGATTATCACATTCAATATGAAGACCCAAGTAGCACAGTTTATGATTGCACTCTGCCTCAAAGTTACGCTTTTCATTCCCCCTTAGAGTTTCAGAACAGTAGTCCAGTACCTGGTCATCTCCCACATGATCATTGGTAATGCCCTACTCGCAGGAGACCCAGAGGCACCTTGAGTCCTTTGAAAGCTGCCCAACACACTACAGCAAACATCAACAAGAACACTGGCACAGAGTACTTCACACATGCTTGCACACACACTCATATATCCCTTAGCACTGCATAAACATACTAACCCACACTACACACAGGAACCTATCAAAACATAGCACATACAATGCCCAATCATGGCATTGGGAAGACACAACACCTAGCATTACACACACACACACACACACACACGTGCATACCCTATCACAGCTTTACACTGAACGAAACACACATTACTCCAGATCTGCAGTATTCACTCCACCACAGCACTGCACTACAAAAACATACATCGTCTAAGAAGTATATTTTACTGATCACCCTCTGCACTCTACAACAGACTGTACTACACGAATATGCAATACTAATGAACTTAAATACTCCCACACACTCGCTGGATATTGCACTGCACACAAACCAGCACAGCACAGGACCACATATGAACATTCACTCACCTCATTTTTTACCGACCAGCACATACAGCTTACCTCAAGCACTGCATTACACACACACACACACAACATACAAAGATCATGCCAGCACAGAACACACATGAACACAAACACTCACACACAAACTAAACCAGCACTGCACCCACCCCACCCCACCACTGACCTGCATACACAAAAACACTACTCCATATTCCATGTTCCCCACAATATTGAAACCCTAAACAGTTTAGCACTACACTGCACTGTCCCTGCATGGATGGATGCAGGAGGGGAGCACCTTGTTCGCCAGATACCCCATTTGTATGGTCAGCAGTCTCCCTACGATTTCATAATACATTGGTATTGGGTGGCCATGAAGCATGGTGAAGTCCAGTCATGCAATAAATGAACATAGGATGATGCCATCATGCCATGCATAGGCAGTACTCCTATTGTCTGCAAGCAGAGGTCTAGAAATGACTTGCATGATCAGAATTCTGAACTATACAATCTATCGTTGTCAGTTCAAAGATTATCATCCAATGCAAAGGTTGAAGTTGACATATAGAGGTTGTTACCTACTGTATGTAGCGCTTTTTTAAAGATGATTTTGAGATGGGGATACTGTGCTGATTTCTGTGTCTATTTCCATGCCGAAGTATGGACATCAGTCTTGGAAGCTGGTTTTCCTATTGGATAATTTAGTAATGAGCTTCGGGATTCATAAGGTTCCAACTCTACCTCTAAGATGTTGGGCCACTTCTCAATATTTGTTTATCTAAAAAGAGGAACAAATACAACCTGCAACGACCTGTGTGCTATAAACTAAATCACAATAAAGAATCAGCACCTTTTGCCACGCATAGGGGTATTTGTGGATCAAGTAAGACATATGGCAGTTCACGCTTAATTAGATTGAATGGGGGTTTGCAATTTAGTGAATATAAATAATTGATATGAAGGGGAAACACTAAATGTGGATCATGCAAATATAAGGTAATGTCTTTCAGCCTTTCTAATGCACCCCCCCAGGTGAACATGAAGCACAATTCTGATAATATTTTAGGATGATGTAATTATTTGTTCATCCACTCTATAGGAAAATGTTCGACATGTTAAAATGGTTCTTGAGAAACTCTTCATATCGAGATTTTCGGTACAAGACAAAAACAGTGTTGCTTTGTGTAATCTGTTGGATACATAAAATCCCTTTCGGCGAGGCCAATGGCTCATTGGAAAATCTGTGCAATTCTGGATTTGCCCGTTCAACACACTGTAAAAGAGGTTAAAGGTGCAGTTTCACAAACCTAATTGTATTGGGCAATGTTTTAGTGCCATTACATCTGTTGACAAATTAACTCAAAAGGCATGCCGTGTATTTGCAATACTCACATACAGGCAGCTTTTGAATCTCTAAAAATGCTGTTGTGACACCATCTGTCTTTTACCAAGACCCTGTGCAGTTGAATCAAATGTGGTCAACACAACATTTGAACCTGTATTTCCCCAAAATGTACTGTCATTTTAGAAAACTAAATGTAGTGATGCCGGATAAACATGCTGGGCAAGTTTTCTTTTTGAGTAGGATTTTGTGATGATGTACCATCCTGGTAGCAAAAATAGAAATACAGCTATTCTGTACAAATACTCTGCAATGCTGGCAGAAAATGATGCATCAGCATAACTTGAAATATGTCTATTGTCCACTGAGAAGTTTGAATGTACTTGTACTGCACCTCCTTCTTCTTCTTCTTCTTCTTCTTCTTCTTCTTCTTCTTCTTCTTCTTCTTCTTCTTCTTCTTCTTCTTCTCCTTCTTCTTCTCCTTCCACTTCCTCTTCTTCTCAGACCCAGCTTCGAGAAACAACACAGTACTTTACAGACATAGGGCAGAGAATTGGATGCGGGGAGCAGAGAAACAAGGGACTGGAGAGCTAATAACAGGGGAGTGTGTGGTGAGAAATCTGTCAGGAAGGGATCTAGAAGCAACTGGGGGAGGTCATTGACCACCCAATTGCAGCAATTATATGAACATTGGCAAAGGAATCTTGTATGCTAAACATTTACCAAAAGCTCCCTTTTTTGGGTAACATATTGTATACACCTGACCACACCTCTCTATGTACAGCATTCCAATGGTGCAACAACACAAAATAGACACCAGGGATAACGAAAAACATAGCAGTTATTACAAAGGTGCCGTTATTCAAAAGACATTTTTTTTAAGAAAATGCCCAATGCACAGGTGAAGGTGCTATCTATCTTCAAGTGAAATGGTTGCATGAAAAATTAGTGGGTCTGTTATGCCCATTCTAAACAACAGACAGTACATGTTAAGGGTGTCATTGGATTTGATTGTAGAATTGCCACTGGTTGCTATATGATACGATATATTTATGTGCTCATTTACTAAATTGGACACTCAATTATAAGTAAGGCTATCCCATCTGAAAAACCTTTGGTAGTATTATTTGTGAAAAGAAGTGTTCATCTACAATCTAGGTGTTCCTTCGTAGACATTCCTATATAAAAGTGGCTCTCAGTTTACCTCCCATTACGGAGTTGAGGTTTAGTTTATCTCCACCTATTACCCTAAAACCGATGGTCAGACGGAAAGAATGAACAGCAATATGGAACAATAGCCACCGTGCTTTTGTTAAGGTTGAAATGTCCCAGGTATGACTGTTTTGCGTGACACTGCTTGCTAATATTTTTTCTACAGGAAATAATACCATCATCATCAATTTCCAAATATGATTTATGTGATGTCCACTGTTCCTACTGCATAAATACAAGCAAAGAGGTTACAGAATCTACATTGAAATCTCTGAATCCATTTGTATCAAGAACAATTATATAATGTCAATGCTGATTATGTTAGAAGGCACTTTTTAGTTCTCCGCTGTCAACCTCATCATTCATGGTCCAGAAAACCATTCCCTGTGTGTTTTGCTCCTTATCAGGTATAAAAAGTGATGAATCTTGCTGTGGTTGAGTTAAATGTGCCATCACAATGGAAAATCCGTCCAGTTTTCCATGTATCTATAACTGAGCCTGTACTTTAACCAGCAATTAACTCAAAATATCTGATTATCAAAGACAAATTGGAATGTGAAGTATGCAATGTTTAACCTTCATGCATTACCCAAGGCTCACTTTTCTATCTCAATGAATGGAAATGATATGGACTGGAAGGATAACAATGGGAGCCAGCATCATCTATACTTGCCTCTCAAAGGATAACCTGTTTTCATCATAGGTTTTCAAAGAAACAGTATCTAAGGTGGGTGAGAGATTGTTAAGGGTGGATACATGTTGATAACCCATACTGGCTAACCACAACAAAGTCACCTAAACAAATGAATGTTACACTGTACTAATGGTTGGATCTAGCTGGGGACTGGAACACTTGCTGTGAACAGCCCAGATTGCCAGGTGTGCCCTGCTCCAGTCATGTGGCAAGGAATCCCCTTCTGATTATAGGCCTCATTACGAGTCTGGCAGTAACCCTGCCGATGCTTCCAGTGGGTTGTCGTCAGACTTGTAACTTTTTTCCAGCACCTCTGACTTTCCGGTGCCACTGGAACATTACAAGTCCCGGCGGACCAGGAAGTCAGGCACCAGGAAATGTTGTTCCCTGTTCCCATAGAGTCCTGCAGGACTCGTTGGGGACCCGGAAGCAATGGCACTGTTGCTAATGGTGTTGGTGCTGCTGTGACAACTCTGCCTTCCTAGGCCTTTGCGCCCAGCAGGTCAGACCTGCCGGGCACACAGGTACCAGAAAGCAGAGTTGTTGTCTGCTGGTCCGGAAAGGATTGAGGAAGCAGGTTGAGTTACAATTAACCCATGCAGAAGGTTCAGTTCTACACAACATTGAAGTGTGAAGTATGTATTCTGGCAAAGCTCTTTGCTTCCTACGCCTTCCTCCTTCCTACAATCTTCCAGAGCCTCCCTGTTTTTTCAATGATCAAAGGTTCTCTTTATTTTGACAGGTATTGTTTTGTTGGGTCTTGGCCATTCTGTTTGGAATATTAGTTCTAATTGTTGTATTGGCTTATGTGCTTTTTTGAGGATTTTATTCTCTGATTCTTCTTCTTGTTTCTTTTTTGTTTGAATAGCCACTGTCTATTTTTGCATACTGAAGGTGCCCACTCCCTGAGACAATATATAAAATCAGAATAATGGACAGACCCCGTGAGGGAATGATACCAGGAGAGAGATTGCAAGTTTAACAAAGTTTATATAAATAAAATTGCTGCCTGGAGAGCGCTCTACCAACAGATACACGGGCAGCACATTAAAAGGCATCCAGCGTCATAAATGACATCACATTACAGTATATAATCCTACAGCTTGATTGGCTCAAATCATCAGCGCAGTATGGATCCATACGTGTTGACCTCATGGGATTGGTGGATGCTTGGACGTGACTCCTGCAGCACGTGAGCCAGCTGAGCTCATTTTTGCGAGGTGAAGGTCAGACAGCAAAATGACACTTTCCCTGACTAACTGATCTTGCAATACAGCATTTTAGAGCATGAGACAAACGACACTCATAAAGTCAGGTGGGAATGTGGGTGTCTTTCAGAGTTCATACTCAAGTTATGGGCAGGCATTGTACCCTTTGCACCCGCAGTACCCATAAACCTAGAATCCATGTGCCAGATGCCCACCTTGGAGATTTTGATCTACCTAATGTCTCATGGTACTAACAGACAAGTGTTATGGTTAGAAAAAAATATATGTGGCTCTGGAGTCAGGGCCCTCAAGAGTGTCTTCGTTGGGTCACTACAGGGGGCCACATGTGTATCTGTATCAAAAAAGAAATGGGCATGAGCCTGGTAGTTTACAGTTTAGCAGGGTGGGGGTCAAAGAGGGACAATGGCAGGTTAGTGGATACGAATGGACTCTCAGACGGGGGCCTGCTCTGGTCTCACACTGCGCAGTGAGGTCATCTGTTCTGGGACGGTACTGAAGGTTTCAACAATGAATAGCTGAACTTCCGTGAGAACCGGGTGTGTATGAAGTGGACAGGAGGCAGTGGGGTGGGAGATGGAGATAGAGGTGTGAGAGATGGAGCTGGCGGTGTAAGGAGCAGGACAGAGGGAGAGACATGCTTTTAGAGATCGTTTTCCGGCCTAGTAAAAGATGGCTTTGGGTGAGTTGATTAAAATGGAGTTGGTGCACGTTAGTAAGGCCTAATTATATGCTTTCCCTGTTAGTAATTAATTGGTGATTAGCACAGACTTCAGTTGGCAGGAAGGGGACTGCTCCCCCCCTCAACACAAGCGAGATCCATGCATACGGGAGTGGTGAGAGGGGCGCAATGGCTCACACCTCTCCCAACACTCCCCCCTTTCGTTACTCCTAAAGTAACAAATACCCTCCTCCAGCATGCCTGCATTCCTCTGCCCTCTTTACCGCTTCATCCTAGGCAGGTGTATCCTTTATTGGCATCCATGCAAGGCACACACTTCTTGAACTTTCCCCACCCTCCATCCCCTGCTAGGTCCACCCACACTTCCTTGTGGTTCTCTAAATCTTGGGGCTGTTTGATTGTTGTGTGCCATAGAGTGTCTACTATATCCCCTGTATCGTAAACGGCCACCAAGCAATATTTAGGTTTGTCACTTTCCCCTGTTTGTACTTAGGCTTCCCTTATACCATGAGGCATTTTCCCATTACTATTTGGATTGCCCACAGTCACCATCATCATCACACTTTTAGGAATTGCCTCTGCACAACATCGTACTCCCAGTTGGCACACACAGAAGATTAGTAGGAGGAAGACAATTATAGGAACTAGTAGCTTCATTGCAGTCCCAAGACACGATGGTGCCCAGTTGAATGCCGCACTGAGCCAGTCACTTGCTTCAAAGGCACCTTCTTCTTTCATCCGCACTCGGTGTTCATGCACTGCTGATATCACAGGTGAAAGTTTGCCAGTAAGACAGAGATCCTCCTCATTGGAACACCAGATCCCTCCTTTCCTCTCTCTCTCTGGCGCTAATCCTTTCTCCTCCTACCTATGGGGCTAAGAACCTCTTGGTCATCTTTGACTCCACCCTCTCCTTCTCTCCTCACATCTCTGATGTCTCTAAGAAGTCAAACTATCAGCTGCACCTCCTCAGAGGTATTCTTCCTTTCCTCACTTTCCCCCAGAATCTCACTGTCTCCAGAGCTCTGGTCCTTTCTAGGCTGGACTACTGCAACAGCCTCTTTCTAAATCTTCATGTCTCTTCTCGCCATCCTCTACAACTGAACAAGAACAGACTTGTCCTTGGCCTGCAGCCCAGGGATCCTGGATCCACCACACAACCTCCAACTCTCTCTTCCTAAACATTTTCCTTCTCGAGCTCTCCGCTCATCCACCTCCAACCCTGTGAGAGTCAGTCGCTTTTCCAAGCAGAGAAATGGGGGCAGATCTCTTTCTTCGGCTGGGAACTCCCTCTGGAACAGTCTCCCTGCTTCTCTGAAACTTGAGTAGAAACACCTTTGGTTCCTGAAGCAACTCAAGACCTTGCTCTTTGCTTCCGCCTTCTCTCTTCCTCTCCTGATTACCTGTCTGATCCACACACTGGTCACCTGCCACCCTCTGAATTTGGGCCCAGGGACTGCCTGTCCAGTTGCAACCCGCACGGCCTCTTGGCTCCCCCAGCCCTTGTGGTCTGTATCTGTAACCCTACAGTCCACTTTCGTTCACTTATGAGCCACTCATTGGCTGGCTGCACTTCTGAGTACCCGCACTGTGCCACACATTGGCTGCACTCTTTGACACACACTTCTCCCCTCCCCCTCGGCACTTTTCCCCTCCTCCTTCCCTGCACTTGTGCGATCTGAATGAAACAAGGCCTAGTAAGATCATTGTTTTGTCCTCTGTCTGTTCCCCATCCTTGTCTTGTCGCGCCTGTTTATTGAACTTCAACTGAGTTTGAAAAACGCATATCTAATCTTAAATCTAAAGATGGGAGCAGGCTAAGACTATCAAACAATAACAACTCAGTCCTAGTGGTGTCTTATCAAAATAAAAGGACCTATACTAATAAACCTATTGCCAATCCTTATTTCTAAATACAGATAGTGTGGGAAACAATGTTTATGCAAATAAAAATTATTCAAGAAATGTTATGTCAGGATATTGAATCTGTTGGCTTCCCTTGCCCATGTTTTTAGCACAGGTCAAGGTGGCACACTCGAGTTTAGCGCAGTGTCTGGCTTCTCTAGCACGAGGATGCGGTTCAAAACTTCTACATCAAGGCCTTCTGTGCCAAAGTCTCTTTGCTATTCAAAGTCTCTTATTTCAGAGGGCCTGATGCAACAGAACAAACATCAAAGTTCCTTTTTCAAATGGATTTCACATGTATATATTCTCAGCTAGGCTCAGATCCACTTTAATATAAAACCTTCAATTGGTTTTCCTCTGCAGGGCTCAGACCAAATTCACACAATTTTCCTAACTTTCTCTATTTCATCAAAATCGAAGACTTTCGACTATGGGTGAGATTTTGCTTGACCCGTTGCAGGACCACCTCGATTCATATTAATTTGTTTTCTTTCAATAGGTCTCCCTCAGCTGGGTTTGTAGCAAATTTGTCTACTGTTTTTACTTCTCAGGTGTATACCTTACAGATACCTTCGATTGAGCACCCATGCAGTGCCGGACCACTCTGTCAAAGGTTTTGTAGCTTGATTCAATCACTTATCAGCAGTTTAACTTTTTTTATTTTTTTATTTTATTTAATTCTTATAAAGCACTAACTTAGCCCGTTGGCCTCAGATCACTACAATATAACAAACAAATGAACATAGAACATAAAATGGACAGAGAAATAGCAGGGATGAAACAAGTCAATTAAATTACAATGCTCAAGTTTGTGTTGGATGGCATTTTTCCCAGCTCATTACATTTATTCAAAAAGGAAAGAAGATTACTCTGGCCACAACCAATGACAATACGGTCTGAGCCATTCAGGGACCACCCCTTGATTTGGATCTGCACTGGAATCTAAGGTCCATAGTTATAGTACAGCTTTCTCCGATTTTAGATCGTAGCTAAGCCAGCACTTTGTTCTGGAGCGCTTCTCTTGGTTCCATTTTTTCCATTTTATGAACATTAATGATGACCATAATTCTATGGTCCACAGTCAGTTCCTTTAAAACAGGATCCATGATCTCTGGCATCAAGGATTTCCTAATACATAAGTCCCTGCTCAATGAGGGACAGAATAGTTTGTTCATAGGCTTCTTGGATTCCGTAGATTTAAAAGAGTCTGCAGTCACTTCACAGGTAGGAGTGATGGAATCATGCAAATTGACTAGACCAGGGACCGGGCACTGGAGTACTTAATTGGTAGCCACGATGTTAGTAGCATGAATCAATTCAGTCTGGCAGCTTGCATCCGCCATGTTGGGAACTATCTGTATAATACAGTTTTATGTTTGACACTCTTTATCCAAACCAGTTAGATGTAAAATTGTGTTGTCGAAGGAATCAACCCATACCTGAAAGTCCATAACGGTTTCCTCTTTTTTGTCAAGTCACTTATAATTCTCTCCTTAACAATCTGCCTGTTACGGAGGGGATGCTGTTGCGCACTGTAAAGATGGCCGTCTGAATTGTGAGCTCCCGCTCCAGTAAGAAATCCTTCAAGCAAATAACCTTTTTGGAGCCATCTGAGTAGCTGCAAACGGCGGTGCAGATGGACTAAGGTCCTGTCCCTGATGCCTAAAAATCCTGGGAGGCTGAGGTCGTGGGTGCCGAAGTTGTGGCAACCTGAGTCCTGATCTGCCCGTGCTCCAGGCGCGATTCGGCCCAGAGTACCGAGAGGAAACAGTGCGAGGCCGAGGACTCGGATAAGAAGGGGGCCGCGGAGGGGCAGGGCCTTTGTTTGCAGCCCACACCTGACTCGAGCCTGTGGGGGACGGCTGATATTTGAAATCCAAGCTGGCCGAGGAGGTGTGGTGGCACCGGCGTTCACAACGTACGCCTGCCGCCAGTCCGCCAAGAACCCTATACCCCCGCAGTCCCACTGCAGGGAAGCCCCTAATACCGCTGCAACATCAGGACACACGGAGACCCGTCGGAGCAGTGGCACACTCTGTATTACACGCGGTAAGGACATTTAAGATATGGCTAAGGGGAGAGGCTCTGGCTGGTGCAGAGCTCCCGACTGACCAGGAGCCGTTCTCTTGCGCCACCCGCGGGACCCGGCCCACCCGGACAATACAAGGGTCTGTGCCTTCCATTGCCCCTGGCCTCATATACCAGCGGGGGGGACTTATGAAACAGCAAATACCCTAACAGTGGAAAATATTGATCCCGGCCCATGAAGATTCACATCTGGTGACCTGAGACACCCCGCAGTATATGAGTGCGCGTCCGCCTCGCAGTGCCCAGCCCGAATTGACTGGCCATTGAAATACTCCCAGGCAAATTGACGCATAGCGCCTGGGGACCTGTTGGCACAGGGGTTGTGACGCCGGATATTCTGCTTTGGTGGTCTGGCTGGCCCTGGGTGCCGGAGACTCCCTGAGGGCACTCACAAAACCATATCATCATAAACTGGCGCAGGTCCCATGACCTAGTAACACAACACGTGGGAGAGCACAGTCCATTGCTGGTTTGCAAGCCTCGAACCCAAAGACCCTAGCTCTAGTTACTTCACCGAAATACCACAAACGACCCAGGAGCAGGAGGGCATGGCAGTAAGGGGGGGACAGCGCCCAATCAGTAAGGGCAATAACAACAGTGTACAGTGGGGCGGCCCCATGGGCGAACCACAAAAGACAGGGAAAGGGGGCAAGACCCCCAGCAATAAAAAGAAAGGACCTATGGATGCATATACTGGCAGCCAGACGCGAAACACTACACGGGAAGTGCACGTCAACACCAATGAAACCCTAAATGCCGAAAATGGAGATCAAGAGGACAGGCTGACCATAATCGTACAAAATGGGTTCCGAGCAGTGAACATGAAGCTGGATGACAGTGTCCACCATAGGCTCACTAAAGGCTAGAGTTGAAAAAGAGAGTGCATGTGTCACGGACACAGAAAACAGAATAAGCACTAATGAAGACGCCATTGCACACCATAGTCGTGACATTACCCAGCTCAAGGAGGCTATGTCCAAAATGCAGAATAAATGTGAGGACTTTGAATCTAGATCTAGACGGAACAACATCCGAGTGGTGGGCGTGGTGGAGACATTTGGAAAAGTCCAAATGGAAAAGCAACTTAAACAGCTACTTAAAACGGTATTCGGTCCAGAGGCATTTTCCGAGCATTTCTTGGTGGAGAGGGCACACCGCACATTGGCCACGGCCCCTAAACCAGGCGCACCACCCCGTACAATAATTGCGAGACTCCTCAACTATAGAGACAGAGACGCAATCCTACGACTGGCTAGGTAGGCTGGAACACTCCAATATGAAGGGAACCGAATACATATATACCCAGACTTCTCTGCCGGGGTTCAAGCAAGCAGAAGATCCTATGAACCAGTCAGGAGACTCCTCAGAGAACGCCAGATTCCATATGCCCTGATGTTCCCGGCCAAGATGAGGATTCAACATGCGGGAAGGGCGCACTTTTTTAAATCCCCGTCAGAGCTCACGCAGTACATTGAGACTTCCATACCCCTTCCCCCTAGAGGGGGCAGCCCGGCACAGAAAAATAGACCTAGGCCAGAGGATTAAAGGGCACTGATGGCCGGAACACTTTCTACTTTACTATATCATCTAACCGTAGTCCTACCGATCCGATAGGCAAGGCGGCTCCATCCAGTGTGACTGTTGGAGTATGGGGACAATCTGGCGGTCATGTGGAGCAACATGGCTACCCCTGGAATGCTCCACGAGTTCCTTTGGGTACATCGTCAAGTTGGAGGTGATGATGACGGCGGGGGGATGGGAAAAGGGTGTGGGACTAAGGGGTTTTGTTGTGGATGTTTTGGCCACTGGAAGAGGTTGCATCCAGGTGTTAGTTTGGCTGCGGTCATCTGTTTGGTTAACGTTAAAACTCTGGTTGCATTGAGACCAGTGCTGATTGGCTTGTACCAAAAATATAACAGTAATGGTTGTGAATATGAAAGAATTTCCTACCACAAGACACAGGTGACGAAATGAGAATAAAACTGCTTACGTGGAATGTAAGGGGTTTAAACAATCAAATGAAAGTTAAAGAAATTGGTAATTACATCGCTAGACATGGCTCTCTGGTCCTGATGCTGCAGGAAACACACACAATGGAAAGCAGTAACATGCATATAATGCCCAAATGGGGGAAACTGCGATTCCATACGGACTACTCTACTCAGGCCAAAGGGGTAATCAGGCTTATTCATCCAGGCTTTGGATTTGTGCTAGAGGGTCACAAGGTGGATCAACAAGGCAGTTACGTTGTTGTATGGGGCAGGGTGATGGGCCAGAAATTACTGTTGATTAATACATACAGACCCAATATAGACGACCCGGCCTTTTATGTGAATGTATACCAAGTGATTGCTGCCTATGGTATGTCCAACGTACTTTGGGGTGGGGATTTCAACATGGCTCTGAACCCTGCACTGGACAGATCTTTGAAAATCATTAGGGCTCCTAGTAAAGCAGCCCTCACCCTAAGTAACATTCTTTCGTAACTATCACTGGTGGATGCCTGGCGGGAATTACACCCTGGGAGTAGGAGATATACGTACTACTCTTCGGTTCATGACTCCGAATCTAGAATTGACTATTGGTTTGTTGCATCGGCTATGTGTACTGTATTGCAAAAATGTGAAATTCTACCCCGCACATTTTCAGATCACTCCCTGTGATGTTAGAGTTACAGCTCCGAGATGCCCCCAGTCCCGCAAGAAGATGGAGAATACCGAGTTGGATGTTGGGAGACCCCGGGGTGGTGGAAACACTGCATGTTGAAACAGCAGAATTTTTCACTAATAACATGGGAACGGTGGATAAATACTCCACAGTGTGGGAATCTTTCAAGGTATGAACTAGGGGAATGTTGTTGTCTAAGTCTGTAGGCATGTTGAAAAGAGTACGGGCTGAACTAACGGACATTGAAAGTAAACTGGACAAATTAGAGGAAGACTACACATGAACACAGAATAGGGAATTACTAGCGGACATACAAACACACCTGCAGGAATTCGATAAATTAGCAGCCAGAGAGGTGCGCTGCGTGGCAGCCCCCATGCGTGCACGCAGATACGGGGAGGGTAACAAGGCAGGCAGAACACTATCCAACCCACTCAAACATGATAAGCAACCTAATCAGATTACTAGTACAAGAACACCACAGTGGGAGGTACTCTTGAAGGAGGATGAGATAAACAAGGAATTTGTTAAATTTTGTAAAAAACTATACTCTAATCAAGATAAGAAATCATTTGCGGATATTAAAACTTATCTGGCGGCTCTTGCCCTTCCTAAACTCTCGGAGGAAGATCGCCTGGTGCTGGATCAGCCAATATCCGCTGAGGAGATTACAGAGGCAATCAAAACACTGTCATCGGGTAGGGCACCTGGGTCAGACGGGATAGGAGCTGAATTTTACAAAGAATTACGGGAAGAGCTTGTTCCGATACTTATGCTGGTGTGGGAGGAATCCCTCGAATGCAACATACTACCCCCAACAATGAGAGAGACTGTGATCACGGTGCTCCCCAAAACCATGGCGACCAACACAGGACTTATCCTCCTATAGGCCCTTGTCACTCATTAACACAGACGCTAAGATATTTGCGAAGGTAATGGCTAATAGACTCTTGCCGGCGGTACCAGGCCTGGTTCATCCTGGTCAAAATGCGTTTATTCCGACAAGGTCCACGGCCCTAAATCTCCGTAGGCTGTTTGGCATAATGGCGCAGATAGACCCAAAGAGAAGCGCAGTGGCCATATTTTTGGACGCCGAGAAGGCCTTCGATTCGATTTCTTGGGTTTATTTCTTAGCGGTACTGGAGGTATTCAGGATGGGTCCCAATTTCATTAGATATGTAAAACTGTTATACACTGAACCTGCTAACCAATAGATCCATCTCTGAACTGGTTTTGTTGGGTAGGGGCACCAGGCAGGGATGTCCGTTCTCGCCCCTGCTATTTGCACTGACTATAGAGCCGATGGCTGCTGCGGTGAGACTGAGACACGCTGACAAAGGTATAAAAATGAAGGGGTCAACCCAATTGGTCTCACTGTATGCCGATGATACGTTATTATATATCCGTGAACCAGAGACAAATATAGCACCCATAATGGCAGAAGTACAAGACTTTGCAGCCTATTCAGGGTACACAGTGAACAAGGCCAAGTAGGAGAAATTTCCACTTACACCGGCCACCAAATGTCCCAACTCACTAAATGGACTCAAATGGTCCGAACACCATATTAGATACCTGGGGGTTCTTGTGTCCAGAGACAGGCTTACGTTATACTCTGACAACTATGAGGCCACACTACAGAATATTAATACAAAGCTTCAGATGTGGGGGCGTCTTCCGATATCGCTATATGGCAGCG
This sequence comes from Ambystoma mexicanum, assembly GCF_040938575.1. Taxonomy (NCBI): domain Eukaryota; kingdom Metazoa; phylum Chordata; class Amphibia; order Caudata; family Ambystomatidae; genus Ambystoma; species Ambystoma mexicanum. The sequence goes on from NC_090922.1 coordinate 1,402,780,050, forward strand.
TTGCTGTCCTTAAAATTATAATTCTGCCCAAGCTGCTCTACTTCTTTGTCAATATCTCTATATGGCCGGGCAGAACGTTTTTCACCAAACTTTGATCCATGGTGGTGACGTTCCTCTTGAATGGAAAAACAGCTAGGATAAGCTGGGAACAGATGATAGAATCATACTCCACTGGCGGAATAGCAGCCCCCGACTTTGAGCTCTACTATTATGTTGCGCAAGCACAATTTGCAAAGTATTGGTATTGGTATAGTACCACACACGAGACACCCCATGCATGGATAGAGGAATACAACATACACCCCACGAATATAAGATCAGTTATCTTCGACACGCAATACAAAGACACGTGTGAGTACAACCCGGTCAGTTGTACGGTCAGGGCATGGGAGGCTATATACAAAAGACTGCAGTTGGTGACACCCTATAACCCAGAAATACCGTTATGGAATTACCCGGGTATACCCCCCACACATGACACTACAATACAGGAGTCCTGGGACCCGAATAACGAAATGAAAATAGAGGATATGTTCATCAATGGCACGTTTGCGACACTAAGGGAGCTACTGAGAGCACTAGGAGGTGGACCACTTAGGACACTTCAATACTACCGTATGAGATCGGCATTTCAGAGAAAATGGCAGCTATTTCCAGACGAACCCCATCCACACCCATGTGTACAGTTGGTGACCGCTAATGAGGGCTTGGGAATCTCCGATGCCCATTGGGGAGGAGAAATGGTCCAGATACTGCTCACTCACTAAGAAGGTCTCTTTAAATGCAGGACTGAGGCTAATCCAGTTTAAAATGTTGAATAGGTTACACTATACGCCGGCCAAAATAGCAAAGTTCACCCCGGAGGTCTCTGATGCATGCCCTAAGTGCAAGATGCCACAGGCAGGAGACTGGCATATGTATTGGGAATGTCGGGTGGTGGCGAGCTTCTGGAAAGAAGTGGCTTTGATGCTGGAGGAAATAACACAGATCCCCCTGACCTGATGCCCCAAAAATATTTATTTGGAGACATAGACAAGTGTTCCAAGAAGACTAGAAGGCTGTTTAATATTTCATGTTCGGTGGCCAAAAAATGCATCCTACAAAAATGGAAGAGTGCGGGACAACCCGATATGAACCAATTTCTTCGCGAATTAGCGCATGTAAATGAAACTGAGGAGCAGTATGTTCTTACCCGACCTCCGTCCTGCAGACCCAAAGATATTTGGGGCCCATTTAGAACTTATCTATGTAATATGGCCTCTGATGATGATGAAACTATGTGATTGTATATGAATACGGTGACCGTAAAATGTATATTTCCTAACTGTCTATGGTGCAATGTGGAAAAGTGCTGTGTATCTCTTTGTGACCACTAATAAACAAAGTTTAAAAAATATATATATATGCCTGTTACTGATGGCATTTGGGCCTTCTACACCCAAATTAGGGTTTGGGCAGACTTCCGCAATGACATCGTCCATGCTTTTGGTGGACGGGTGCATAGCATCATGAATTGCAGTGGTAAGGCAGGGTTGAATTTCGAGAGGGTTATCAAATGTAAAGTTCTAAAAGGATCCAATAATGTTGCTTTGTTGATCCCTGTCAGACATACAGTCCTTTTTCACAGACTGACTAGTGGTCAGAAAAGCTAAGAGAACATCAGGCATTAATTCCTTTTTCTAATTTTTTTAGATGCTGTCTTCTCTGGATGCTTCTAACCTGACTATCAAGCATTGACAATCACTTGGTGTTAGGGGGACAACTGTCCCATCCCGTGGTGATTGAAAAGGGGAACCTACTATATTGCTTACAGGTTTAGAAGACTCAATGGACCCGCAGTGGCTAGACCTGCGTAGGGTGGAATACACATCTATTGGTCTCTGTGCAATTTTGTGCACTCCTCCTCTGGTAATGGGCCATTTTAGTGAGTGGGGTTTAGTGTAAAAACACAAACAGGGATCAACAGAAACTCCCCGGTCCTACACCAGATGGAGGAAATTATGTGACTGGGCATGAAAGAAAGAAAAAAAAAAAGAAAACGGACCGTTTGCAAGTGTGGCTAAAGTGAGCCACCAGAAATCCCCAAATGCCACAAGAGCACAGTGAAGAGCAATTCCAGCTTCAGGTATAGGGACTTTGCGCTACACCATACTGTATCCCTTAATCTGCATGACGGGACATCGGGTGACGGGACTCACCATAAGCTAGTGAGGAGTCAATCTCTGGCCTCTGCCACCATAACCTGTAATGGGCTATTCAGCCCACCAGCAGCCCCTACTTCTGCCTAACCACAGCTCCCGGGCCAGGCTCTGACAAAGATTACTCACAGGAATCGGGTATCCGAGAGCTCTTGGCAGCAGCAGTCACACAACAGTCACACATAGGATTTCTCTGAAGGTTTAGAGTAAGGGGCCTAACGCTGTCAAGCCGCACCGCCAACTGCCACTTCCGACAGCAATCAAAATTTCTTCACTCGAGTTTCTTATCACATGCATTTTAACAATGTTCGTTCCAGCGCTCACCATACAATGTTGCTGCTTGCAACCTTGGCTTCAACACATACCGGTCTTGGATTGGTCTCCCCAACTCACTGGCTATGTTGAATTCACTGATTCTGCTTTGTTCTTGAAGCCAATGATTGTACCACGGCAGCTGGTGATTCTCCCTGCTTTGATTACTGACGCGGGAGGTACCGGGTATCCCCGACACACAATGCAGGATTCCTCAGCCTGGTTTGGTGGTTATACGCTTTCTATTCTCAAGGTTTTTTGGAAAGTAATGGTTGCTTGTCGACAGAGTCAAGGGAATTTCCCTCCTTGTGATACCCTTCAGTTTTGCCATCTTTCCTTTCTTGCTCAGGTGCCGTCTCCAAACTGCTGTTTCTTTGTGTGCTTTGCCTCGCTCAGAGTGAGCTCTCATGCTCTGCCTTTTATCCATGTGGGGAAGTGTAATGGAAGTCAGGTGTGAATGATTGTAAATAATTACCCGACCTCATCTGACCATAGAATTGGGACATGTCAGGTACACAGCTCGGGTGTTATTCTGTTTTCTCTTATAGTGGGCTGTCCGTGAGAAAGTGTTGAAAGTGGGGGGTAGGGTTCTAAATAACCTACAAGGTAGAATGGGATAAAGGTGTTACAGGGAAGGGGATATCATGTCTCACCATCCGGTGTCCCACTCCCACTCTCCGAAGACCCCACACCCAGGTGATCCTCCCACTCTGGTCCACCCCCAAGAACTGGATTGAAATGTGATGGCCGTGTACTGGCCACCTGGATGACAGATCCCTGGGGACTATTGGTTGAGACACCTTCTGGTTTCTCACAGAATCTAGATGTTTCTATCACTAGAAATGTTACATTTTATGTGCAGTAAAGAAAATGGTCCACTTGGCACTGTGGAATATTACTTTTGGAGGAAAGAGGACCAAGCACGTAGAGCTCCACATAGACATATGCTTTTGTGGGTTAAAGATGCTTCACAGTCTGGCAAAGATAGTAATACATAAGTGATGCAATTTATTGAGTAAAATGTTTTGTTCTAAGCCTGCTCAGATCGTCAGTGCTTACCTATGGATCAAGGTTGAAAGGTTTCAAATGCCCATGTGTGGACAATATTGTGAAAGAACATTTATTATAAAGACAAGTATCATACTAAGTACAGATTTGGATTTCCTAGGCCTGTTTCCCCAGTTGGTCGAACAAACAGTGTTTTTGCATCTGTTCGGCACCCTGTAACTGGCAAGTCCCATCTGAAAACATACCTCCTAAAAAGACATAAGGAATGTCAATTTGTAAATGATTACAATCCTGACATTGCTCAGCTTGTCATTCTTCCCTGGCTTCCACTGCACACACAAATCACCTTTAAGTGTTGTTGCGTCTCCTATAAGGCAGTCACCATGATGTCACAGAGCTACCCCATGGAAAAACTCAGCATCTCTGGCGGAGAGCACACTACCAGAAGTCAGGACACATGCAGACTTGAAATCTGCAGCTGCAAAAAGGAATAGACCAGAAATCAAGCCTTCTCTATGCCCAGGCCCAAGACTATGGAGCCTCCTCTCAATCAGCATCAGACTCACCTCCATGCTGCTACAACTCAGTAAAGAACTCAAGACCCACCTATTCAAGGAATCTCTCCTCCTTAACACCTAGGCATGTCATGTCGCCCCTCGTACCACCTGTCTTGTTAGACGCTGCCTGCCCCTCTCCTCCATGCCACCTGGTACAGCTGTACCCCTCCTCTGTGCCCCTCTGTATCCTACCCCCGCTGTATATCTGTTCTGTTGTTACCTCTGAAAAGCGCGCTGTTATGCTTCTGTACTGTTGTATACGTCTGTAAAGCACCCTGTTGCTTCTCAAAGCAAGGTCCGCACTCAATAAATATCATAATAATAATTTGAATGTCATGATCTCTGCTTCCAAAAGGTCAGGGTTTTCCCAACTCCCTTGGAAGCAGATCCATAACCCAGGTTCCGAGTGCCAACCAGTCCCAATTGGGACCTTTTGGACCCAGTCCTGGCGCCAGTGGCACCAGGCTCATAAATATGCCCAGTCCCAGCGCTGGAAGCGCCGGGCTCATAATGCTTGGGTGGACTTACCTGCAGCAGACCATGCTGCTTACTTGCCTACCAGTTGAGCCTCTGATCCTCTTCTGTTTGGAACTACTTTTCCTGTTGGGTGGGGCAGGAGCCACTCCCTAGATTCAGAACACTGGAACTCTTCTGGAAAGCAGGAACTCTTTTCTTACCTAGGCGTGGCTGTGGAAGGAGACACCTAAGCACTACAGGAGGCTATTTAAACCACACCCGATGGATGAATCTTGCTTTGCGTTATTCTGCATCCTCTGCAGCAGAACGCTCATCGTGTCTTCTGCATCTGATCCTGGGCCTAAGGAAAAAGGCTTACCATCCTGAATCCAGTCTTCAGCAACACCTATAAAGACAAGAAAGAACAGGTTAGCATTACGGTCTTCATTGACAGCTCTTCACTTACCTGGTCCATCGGCTGTCACCAACGCCTCGCGCTGCATTCCGGCATCTGAAAGACAAAAGCTTACCAACTCTTCGCACGCTCCGGAGGCCTTCGGCGCTGCATCCCGCATCTGAAAGAGAAAACAAGGTGCGTTTAAAGACATTGGGGAACTTTAATACTCACGTGCCGTTACTCCTTTCCACATCTAACCCAGTGGGTATTACGGCACCCTGCAGCCGCTCCGAACTTATACCTGCAAAATAAAAAGACAGTTAGAGCGCATCGTGAAGCAGGCAACAAGCGCTTACTTACGTGCTTCCAGGCGCTTCTATTCATCACACGAGCTCCATCTTCAACTCACTTCAGCCCGTCATCCGCCATCGCCGGAACCCTGCAAAACAAGAAACATCATTACTAAAGACTTTAAAGACATTAGAATTACTTGAAACTTACCGTTCGTGCAGTAAACAACGGACAGCAGTCCTCTGAAGTCAAGAGGCCTGCTCCCCTTATCCAGTGAAGAAACTGGTTACAGCACCCTGCCCCGAGGCAGATGGAGAGCACGGCGTTCACTTACCTAAGGTGAGAGCGTTAACCTTTGGGGTTCTACAGGAGAAGAGAAAGGGAAGAAGAGAGAGACATTCAATAGCCCAGTTCCTTAATCCCATATTTTCTATCTGCAGACATCTTACCCTTCGTGTCAGATATACCGTGCACAGAGGTCCAGCCCAAAGAGCCAGCCGTGTGTTACACATCACCTGTGAAGATACGGTATACGCCCAGTCAAGACCGGCGCCTCTACGGGAATCAGGTGAGCGTTACAGAACGCAAAGCCTACCACAAAACTCCTGTCCAGGCGCTATGGAAACCTCGGATACCGACCAGCTAGCCCAGTTACTTGGGGAACTAAGGGCAGAAGTGCATGCAGCCCATCAGGAAACGAACGCTCTAAGAAGGGAACTGATTATTTCCAAGGAGCGAACAGATGATCTCGCTAGACAATTGCTACAGTCACAAGCCGGACAGACCCCGTTACCCGCATCTGGGGGAAATCTTCCTTCTACATCCTCTATGAATCCAGTGCAGATCAACCTACCTGGGAATGTACCTCTGGCTCCGCCCGAACGATTTTCTGGTGACCCAAAGAGGTTTGCAGTATTCATCAATCAGTGCCGGTTGCATTTCTTATGCCGGCCAGCAGCCTTTCCAACTGATCAAGCTAAAGTAGCTTTCGTGCTTTCGTACCTTAGTGGCAATGCGGCAGACTGGTCGATCCCTCTAGTAAATCAAGATGATCCGGTCCTCCATGATTTTCAAACTTTTCAGCTCAGTATGGAAAAACTGTTCGCAAGACATTCACAGGGGCAGGCCTTGGACAATGAGCTTCTTTCGTTGCGACAAGATAATCAAGACCTTTTGGCTTATATTGCGTCTTTCAACAGACTGATAGTGGAAACTCAATGGCCTGAGGACAAAAGGATTACGCTGTTTTATAGAGGTCTACGTGGAGAGCTCAAAGATGTGTTAGCCCAAGTAGTGAATCCCCCACAAGATTGTTCGGACTATATAGACTTAGTCGTTCAAATAGATCACAGACTGCAGAACAGGAAGGCCGATCGTTCCAAGTTTGATGCTCGAGTATTTTCCAAACCGCCAAATCCTTCCAAAGGAGTAGACTCCGGGGAACCCATGCAAATAGGGGGTCTGAAAGGTCCTCTAACACAAAAGGAGCGGGAAAGGAGAAAACAGTTGCAATTATGCCTCTATTGCGGAAACTCAGGGCCCTTTCTTCGAGACTGTCCGGTAAAACCTGCCAAGAAGGCAGTAGGAGCTGCAGTTACCAAAGTTACAAACTCTGAGCAGGGAAACGACCTCGCCCGACAAGAATAGAGGTCCTCTTGCCGAGCGTGAAAACCAGTTCCGTGACCTCGCATTTCGTGATTCCTATGGTCCTCATTAGCCCTGATAATCCGGATCGATTACATGCAATTGAAGCTTACGTCGACAGCGGTGCCATCTGCAATTATGTGGATCATGAAATGGTTTTGAGGATGAATCTAACTCTTTGTCCCAAGGCTGTAAAGGACGTCATTACTACGGTGGATGGTACGGAGATAGCCTCCGGGCCAGTAACGCATACCACTCAAGAGGTGACGCTAGTAAGTCAAGATGGACACCATGAGAAGATCGTGTTCGATGTGATCAAGGCCCCTCAGTTTCAGATTATTCTAGGAATACCTTGGTTAGAGAAACACAATCCTCTGATCGATTGGCGAGCAAGAACGGTCCAGTTTCCAGAATGTGTCTCTACTTGTCACCCTCCACCTGGTGTTGCACTGGCAGCAATTTCTTCAGAGACTCCCCAGTTACCTCCCGAATACCTAGAATACCAAGATGTTTTCCGGAAGGATCAGGCTAACTCTCTACCTCCTCATAGGTCTTATGACTGCCAGATAGACCTGATACCTGGATCTACTCCTCCTTGTAGTAGAATTTATGCCCTCACCGAGCCTGAGAACCTTCACCTTCGACAATACCTGGATCAATACCTGGCAAATGGGTTTATTCGTCCTTCCAAGTACCCTGCTTCTTCAGCTTTGTTCTTCGTTCCAAAAAAGGAAGGAGACCTTAGAACTTGTATAGATTATCGCTCCCTGAACCAGATCACCGTTAAGAATAGATATCCGTTACCTTTGATCCCTGAACTCCTGGACCAAGTCAGAAAAGCATGCATATATACAAAGCTGGATCTTAGAGGAGCTTACCACTTGGTACGAGTAAAAGAGGGCGATGAATGGAAGACGGCCTTCCGCACCAAGTATGGGCTATTTGAATATCAGGTCATGCCCTTCGGACTTTGCAATGCCCCGGCCGCCTTTCAGTATTTTATGAACGATGTCCTCAGAGAGCTCATAGATGTGTGTGTTGTTGTTTACATTGACGACATCCTCGTTTATTCTTCATCGGAATCTGAACATCGGAAACACGTGAAAATGGTCCTCGAAAGATTGCGTCAACACAAACTTTTCGCTAAGTTGGAAAAATGTGTTTTCAACGTGACTGAAGTTGAATTCTTGGGATTCATATTATCACCTGGCGGAGTGCGTATGGATTCAAAGAAGGTCGATGCAGTTCTCAAATGGCCATCACCATCCTCCGTAAAAGGTGTGCAAAGCATGTTAGGCTTCGCTAACTTTTACCGCAGGTTTATCCCCGAATTCTCTCGAATAGTCCAGCCCATCACTGCCTTGTTAAAGAAAAACAAACGATTTGAATGGTCTACCGAGGCGGAACAAGCTTTCCAGGATTTAAAGACTAAATTTATCTCTGCACCAATCCTAAAACACCCTCGCCCCGAACTCCCCTACATCGTGGAAACTGATGCTTCAAGCCTTGCCATGGGGGCAGTTCTATCACAAAAGGACCCGGTAACCAATCAGTTGCATCCCGTGGCATTTTGGTCCCGCAAATTCTCGCCTCCTGAAATCAATTACACGATTACTGACAAGGAACTTCTGGCTATCAAGTCTGCCTTTAAGGCTTGGCGGCATTATCTGCTGGGGGCCCGACACACCGTTACTGTGATTACGGATCACCGAAACCTGCAATATTTGAAAACCGCAAAAGCCCAATCCTCTAGACAACTCCGTTGGGCATTATTCTTTGCCGAGTTTGACTTCATAATTACCTATCGACCTGGTACAAAGAACGGTAAAGCTGATGCCCTTTCTCGGATGGGAGTGGAAGAACACTTGATCAACCCTAAACCTGTACCAATCATTCCCGAACAAAGAATTCTGGGTGTAATCGCCACAGAATCCATAGAGGAAGTTAAGGATAAAGCCAGGCAACTTGTAACTCCAGCAGACATACAGAATTGGCATCTGCAGGGAAAGGACTTTGCAGTAAAGGACAACTTATTGTATTTCCAAGAACGATTATACCTACCCAGCACAGATTTACAGAAAAAAGTAATCTCTTGTTATCACGATTCTTTAATGGAAGGACATCCCGGTATGGCCAAGACCTCAGAAAAGATCAAGCGCTACTTCTGGTGGCCGTCTTGGAAAAAAGATATCAGAGACTTTATAATGTCCTGTGGAGTATGCGCCCTAAACAAGAGTCAAAAGGAAAGACCAGCAGGCCTCTTACGCCCTATTGACATCCCACCTCGCCCTTGGTATACGCTTTCTATGGACTTCATAACCGATCTACCTCCATGCTCCGGATACAATACGATTCTAGTAATCGTGGACTTATTCTCCAAGATGGCGCATTTCATTCCGCTCAAAGGCTTTCCAACAGCAGCAACGCTGGCCCGAGAATTTCTCGAAAACATCGTCCGACTGCACGGTTTTCCTTCGGTTCTAATTTCGGATCGAGGTAGTCAATTTATTTCTCATTTTTGGCGAAGTTGCTGTCGGTCGGCTCAAATTGATGTGAGACTATCGACCAGTCACCACCCTCAGACCGACGGACAAACCGAGAGGACCAATCAAACTCTGGAACAGTATTTACGCTGCATGCTGCAACAAACTGAAAAAACTTGGAAAGACATCCTTTGGATAGCCGAATATGCCTACAATAACTCTGTCCATTCGGGAACTGGGAAAACCCCGTTTTTTCTTTTGTGCGGCATTCACCCTCGAACCTCGGAGTTGGATCCCCTCCAAGATCTTGAAACACCAGCAGTAGACTACCTGCATTCTACAATCACTGAAGCCTTTAAGGAAGCTGTTTCTCACCTTCAAAGGGCTAAAGAACAATACAAGAAAGGAGCAGATCAACATCGGAAGGAAGCCCCTCAATATCAAGTAGGGGATCAAGTCTGGTTATCCACCAAATATCTACCTCTAAAAGGGCCACGCACATTCAACCCAAGGTACCTTGGTCCCTATTTCATCACTACCATAGTAAACCCAGTAGCGGTCAAGTTGGACTTGCCCCCGCACATGAAGATACATCCGGTCTTCCACGTCTCTCTATTAAAACCCGTGCAACCTCAAACCCGACTAACTAAATCTCCAAAACCTATCCTAGTTGATGGAGAACTCGAGTTTGAAGTCAAAAGCATTCTGGACTCCAAGATCTCCAAATCTAAACTATTTTACCTAATTGACTGGAAAGGCTACGGCCCCCAAGAGAGATCCTGGGAACCTGCTGAATATGTCCACGCTCCTCGCCTAATCAAAAGATTTCACCGAACATTTCCTGACAAACCAAAACCCCCGGAGAAGCCCGGTTTGGGAGGGGCCTTGAGGGGGGGTACTGTCATGATCTCTGCTTCCAAAAGGTCAGGGTTTTCCCAACTCCCTTGGAAGCAGATCCATAACCCAGGTTCCGAGTGCCAACCAGTCCCAATTGGGACCTTTTGGACCCAGTCCTGGCGACAGTGGCACCAGGCTCATAAATATGCCCAGTCCCAGCGCTGGAAGCGCCGGGCTCATAATGCTTGGGTGGACTTACCTGCAGCAGACCATGCTGCTTACTTGCCTACCAGTTGAGCCTCTGATCCTCTTCTGTTTGGAACTACTTTTCCTGTTGGGTGGGGCAGGAGCCACTCCCTAGATTCAGAACACTGGAACTCTTCTGGAAAGCAGGAACTCTTTTCTTACCTAGGCGTGGCTGTGGAAGGAGACACCTAAGCACTACAGGAGGCTATTTAAACCACACCCGATGGATGAATCTTGCTTTGCGTTATTCTGCATCCTCTGCAGCAGAACGCTCATCGTGTCTTCTGCATCTGATCCTGGGCCTAAGGAAAAAGGCTTACCATCCTGAATCCAGTCTTCAGCAACACCTATAAAGACAAGAAAGAACAGGTTAGCATTACGGTCTTCAGTGACAGCTCTTCACTTACCTGGTCCATCGGCTGTCTTCAACGCCTCGCGCTGCATTCCGGCATCTGAAAGACAAAAGCTTACCAACTCTTCGCACGCTCCAGAGGCCTTCGGCGCTGCATCCCGCATCTGAAAGACAAAACAAGGTGCGTTTAAAGACATTGGGGAACTTTAATACTCACGTGCCGTTACTCCTTTCCACATCTAACACAGTGGGTATTCCGGCACCCTGCAGCCGCTCCGAACTTATACCTGCAAAATAAAAAGACAGTTAGAGCGCATCGTGAAGCAGGCAACAAGCGCTTACTTACGTGCTTCCAGGCGCTTCTATTCATCACACGGGCTCCATCTTCAACTCACTTCAGCCCGTCATCCGCCATCGCCGGAACCCTGCAAAACAAGAAACATCATTACTAAAGACTTTAAAGACATTAGAATTACTTGAAACTTACCGTTCGTGCAGTAAACAACGGACAGCAGTCCTCTGAAGTCAAGAGGCCTGCTCCCCTTATCCAGTGAAGAAACTGGTTACAGCACCCTGCCCCGAGGCAGATGGAGAGCACGGCGTTCACTTACCTAAGGTGAGAGCGTTAACCTTTGGGGTTCTACAGGAGAAGAGAAAGGGAAGAAGAGAGAGACATTCAATAGCCCAGTTCCTTAATCCCATATTTTCTATCTGCAGACATCTTACCCTTCGTGTCAGATATACCGTGCACAGAGGTCCAGCCCAAAGAGCCAGCCGTGTGTTACACATCACCTGTGAAGATACGGTATACGCCCAGTCAAGACCGGCGCCTCTACGGGAATCAGGTGAGCGTTACATTGAAATTTCAATACTGATCACCTAAGAATACATACAAAATGAAATTTGTAAATTATTACAATCCTGTCATTGCTCAGCTTTGGAATTCCAATATTGATGTACCATATATTGCTTATAAATCAACAGCTGCTGTTTGGTAATCTACAGCATACTTGACAAAAGCTTAAAAGAGCAATGCTGCAGAGGTGTGTGCTGGCTTATCAGCAGACAAGGCCCTAGCCCAAAATTACTATTCTTTGGGATCAAAATGCTCTCACACAGAGAGTGTGGAAGCTGTAAAGCTGCATTCTTGGTCCTACAATTAACAGAAAATCGTACTGAAGCCTGAGACTAAAATCAAACAGTTAACTGAAAGAGTACCTGATAGTACAGACATTTTGAAAACTAATTTAATTGATACCTATTATCCAAATAGCTTGTCACATTTGCAAACCTTTGCTTGTTTGAAGTAGCAGAATGTGGGAGTTTTACACGCGATTTTGCAGTGTCGGCCCTCCTGGGTGTGCCCTTCCCCCATCCCCATGCCCTGCAGGCAGCCCATCCACTCTCGCCATGCCCCGCAGGCAGCCCATCCACCATGACCATGCCCCGCAAGAAGCCCATCCACTCTCCCCATGCCCCGCAGGCAGCCCATCATCCCTGAACATGACGCGCAGGCAGCCCATGATCCCTGAAAATGACCCACAGGCAGGCCAAATGGCACCATGCACTTGGGAGCTCCACTCATGTCCCCACCCCTCCCCCATTGACAGGCACCTGCCAGCAGGCCCTGACTTATGTCCCCACCCCACCCCCAGCGACGGGCACCTGCCAGCAGGCCCCGACTTTTGTCCCCCACCCAACACGTCATCACAATCCAGATCCATGGCCCTTATGGCCACCCAAATCTTACCCCACGCCATCCCAGTCCAAACACCCAACCAAGCATTCCATCCACTCCACATTGAAATCCCCATGTCATGATAGATCCCAAATAACCAGTATGCGCATGAGTACAAGTCCGTCAGACCCACACAATGGAGACACATGACTGAGAAAACCCACATTGTGACATGCACAAAACCAATGAGAGAAGACCACACAAATGAAGCAAAAATAAAAATATGTACAAAAATGAATGAATGAAACGAAATTACACAAGTAAAAAATGATAAATAAAAGGATGTCTGAAATGAAGGAAACATTATTAATGGTGAAATCAATAAAATACAAAGAAAAATGCCTCCAAAGTGTCCGTCCATAGCACCAAATCCAAAGTCAAAATAAAAACAAAACCATTCCTCCATGGTAAAAATAAATATGTAAGATCAGGTCCATAACTATATACAATGTAAAAATCAAGGGTCCATGTGCCCAACAATCCAAAGGAAACCCATACGCCCCAGAGGAAAAAATGAATAGAGGAAACCTACAACTACATAACTATTTACAAAGGCGGCAGGCTAGACCCACGGCTCACTGTTTGATGTTCCGGAGGCGGGCCTGTTCCCTGGACTTGAGGTCTTGCATGGATGCAGCCATGGAATCCCTCAAATCCCTGCGAGTTTCCTCCAGGCCCTCCACCCGCCTCAAAGCCCGGTGCATGGAGTTCTCTGCACTGACCATCCTGAGCCGTGCCCTCTAAGCCCGCTGCCTCTCTGCATTTATTTGCCAGCTCAACCGCTGTCACACGGAGGACACTCCCAGTCTGGTGTCCTCCTGCCCCTCGGCCGATGCCTGTCCCCGGGGTGTTGATGGCCCTGAGCCATGATGTCTCCCACGCTGAGTCTGCTGCTGCTTCTGACGCAACTGCCTCTGCCACCACAACGGCATCCGGGCTGAAGGAATCCCCTGACGCCGTTGTGCACGTGCCCTGCGCGATGATGCCGGCACATCCTCCATCCGCTGGGGTCCAGTTGGTGGGGTGGCCAACCCTGCTGGTCCTCTGACTCCCGACTGCGGCAGGGATGGGATCTTCACCTGGCTGGCTGTGTTGGTTGGGGCAGACCCACAGGTGGCCCTGGTGGCATCTGGGCCGGAAGACAGTACAGAGAACGACTGGTGTATAGTATGCACAGAGGTGGAGAGGGCCGCAAGACTGGCCGACACATGGAGGAAACCCCCGACCATGGACCCTCCCAACTGGGCCACGTTGGCACACAGCTCTTCGTGATGACGTGCGTGGTCCCCTCAGGAAGCACGCACATCATCACGAATGTCACGTGTGCACAACGCGACACCATTCAGGACAGACTCCATCCAGTCACAGGTCCCCTCGTCCGCAGGTAGAGGAGTGCCAGATGACGTGGACCTACCCCCTACCTGCGGAAGGGCCTGGGTGGGGGCATCCCTGCTGGTTCATAGGGATGCAGTCACAGTGTCAGGGACAGAGACATGCACAGACCACCTGTGCTGCCTCCTGCCCTTGCCCCTGGACTATACCACTTGCACTAGTGGTACCACCCCCACCAGGCCCCATGTGCGGCTATGTAGCAGCCTCCACCTCTTCTATACACACCAGCAACCTGGATGGCTCCAGACCGCCTTCCACCATTGCAAGCCCCTGTGGGGGCTCATCCGCCCCCTCTGCTGCAGCCGTAGTGGCAGACGCGGCACCATGATGGAATTTCCTGGGAGGGTGACTGGGCCTTGCGCCGCCGGCCGGTGGAGCCATCCCTGCTGCTTTCCTCCACAGAACCGTCTCCGCCCTCTTCTTCACTCGCCACTGTGTAAAGGGAGACATTGAACACAAGCATCAGGGTACTGTACAATAGTCCCCTAGACAGAAAGCAATAGCACATGAGTGGCACTGTCAAACGTCACTTCCATCATGTCTCCCAACAACACATGGGTCAGTGCAGGCTACACACATGCAGGAACCGGCATGGCACATGCAACAACCATTTGCATCCATGTCCACCGCACCGTAGAAACATCCAATGGTGGGCTGAAACTCACATGCATCATGGGACATGCTGATCACATGAACACGCATAATCGGAGGGTCATGCATCTGGCCCCGTATACCCACAGACACAGTGGATACAAGGATGAGTAGGCTGTATTAGTGAATCAGCACATCGTCACGGACATGTGTCATGCATCCATGGGCACACACTACTCAGACACACGGACATGTACATCATGCATGTCCATGACAGCAGCACACATCTCTCACACCCCGAACAGATCAAAGTACAGACACAGGCATGCATACATGTGTGCATTCCGCATGCTGCTCCGCATGATGCATTGTAACACATACACCATCCATGTTGGTCACGCCGGACTGGACTCACATGCAGCACCATCATGTCCCTGCACACACATATCCATACCTGACCCATGTCACACATGCAGCCAAGTAGCTAACTACCAGCACATTGCAACATGCACTGTTTTAAACGTGAATGCATGGCCACTTACCACTCAACTCCAAACGGGCCTGCATCCTGAGGATCTGGTGGTGAAGCACTGGGCGAATGCGCACCAGGACCCTGATCTGCTCGGTGGTAAGTGGGGCCCGCCGCCTCACTGCATCCGCTGCCTCCAAGAAGCACCAGGCCTTCTTGAGGGCCCTGGAGTTGTAGTCCTCCCAGCGCTTCTGGACGTGTTTGATGTTGCGGGGTGCCACCCCCTCCGCGTTGATGACACCCACTATGTCCTACCAGATCCTCTTCCGTCCTTCCTTGTCGGCACGCAATGGTGTGAAGAGGGCATTACAATGCCCCAGAACTTGCTCCACCAGGATACCAACTTCCTTTTCACTGAA
The DNA here is from genome assembly GCF_040938575.1 of Ambystoma mexicanum. NCBI lineage: Eukaryota > Metazoa > Chordata > Amphibia > Caudata > Ambystomatidae > Ambystoma > Ambystoma mexicanum. Next base: position 1,402,795,440 of record NC_090922.1, read on the forward strand.
GCTGGTAGCCCTCTGCCTCTCTGCTGGGGGGTTGCCACTGGTGCTGGAAGTTGTTGTGTCGGACATGGCAACCCCCAAGGCAGGTGTGGGTGGGCAACTGGGCCCTGGGGCTGGGCTGTGGAGTGATGGAACACCAGTTGGGAGTCTTCTGTTCCAGCAGGGGTGGTCACAGCAACTGGACCCCTGCAGATGGCAGATGTGCAGGCACCAAATGGCAGGGCACGGTGGCAGTTGGCAGGCAGGCAGCAGCAGATGGCTCGTGGGAGGCTGCTCGGGGCTCTGGGGGCAGTAATTTGGCTTTCTGGGCAGGAGCGTGGTCTTCCGTGTGTTTTCGCATGGCCAGCTTGATATGGAGTGATTTGGCACGTGAAAAACAGCACGTTTGCGTGTATTCTGAGGAAAGGCCCTTGGCCCGTAAGCACGTAGGTGACGTAACATGCGCCCAGGTGTTTCCCTGGCACGGGTTGAAGGTCCCACGTGGGTTTCCATCGCTCTGTACTTGCTTATCCAGGAAATCGGTGCGTGTGTTTTCCAGGCGTTGGGGTTCACACGCGATTACTTCACAGCGGCTACAGTGTGTACTTCTTATTTTGGCATGGGTGTTGGCTACGCATTCTTCTTCTACACGCAAGGGAGACGGTGAGTCGCACACGCTATTTTTCCTAATGCGGGTGTCCCTGTTAGTCGCGTACCCCTTTTTTCCGAGCATACTAGCCTGTGTGTCGATTATGTACACATTTTTGTGTTCCTGGCTGCCACAGCGTACTGCATGTTTTTTTTTTACACGCATGTGGGCTACTGGGGTCGCTTATCTCTTTTTCTTGCTTTTTTGGGATGCCTGAGCGTTGCGTGACACGTCATTTCTCCCAGGGGGCCACAGAATGGGACATTCATCGTAGCTGTATATACGTGTTTGTTGTTTTGCGCGCACTTTTGTAATGCGCAGGTACGCTACCGCCTGCCTTCGTGTGGCGGACGTGTTTAGACCTGTACGTGTCTTTGGCCATGCATGGGTTTACCCTATTCGATTCCATGAATACGTGTGGTTCGCGTGCGTGTGGGCGTTCCGTGTACTTCCCAGCAGTACTTTCCCAGTTACGCCCTTATTTTCACACGTTGTTCCCCATTCTGCGCGTTCCACGCCGTGGTCCGCCCCCTTTTTGGTGTGTGCGCTAATGTTGTGCGCTTTCACTGTGCGCGTCGCGCATCGCGTTCTGGATGTTGCAATGACGTGTGCGCCCGTGTGCGCCAAGCACGGATTTGGCGCCCATCCTGGGGAAAACACACGCTGGGTCTTCCATGAATTGCACGCGTGCACATGTGCTTGCTTTTTCACGCTTGCACCAGCTTGCGCCACCATTTTCGGCGCCCATTTGTTCCATGAATCGGCCCCTATGTGTGGTCAATTTCATAGGAATGCCTCATGTGTGGAACCATGCAAGTCCACAATGTAATAAACATGTTTGTCACACTCCTTTGGTAAAGTTTTTATATATACAAGTGCCAGATCAGAAAAGTGTACATCTTGCTGATCTGTTAATACAAGCTCATCATAACATGAGATATAGTCAGTGTGGTTGCGATTTGTAAATATCACTTCACATTGTAGAATATAAAAAGTACCTATCAGTTATGTTACAGAGATACACAATGGATGGTAGGACGATCAGTACTCCAATTTTAAACTTTGTAAATTCTCAGGTGTCCATTTAGAATAAGAATTTAAATGATGTGCACTTTTATTTCATGAGGAGGCATCCATTCATTGTGGACATTTCCCTACATAAATGCACACATAAGTAGCTTGGCTTGTGGGCAATGGCTCTATCACGCAAAGCTAGAATGCCTAATGGTTTAAAGAATGCCTACACACTATTATTAGAACCAACATTTTAAATTAGTTCTACATAACTGCAAGGGCAATCTAAGTACACAGTAAACATAGTTTTAATGGAGAAATGTGTTATGGTACATTTTAGTGACTACTAAAGGTGTGGAAGGATAGCCCAGGGGCAACTCCCAGGGGCAACACGTTTATCTTGGAAGCAAGATAACGCAGCGCCATACTGGTTCGAATCACGATCCTGTGCTTAGTAACCACAATAATGGTATCAAGCACGTTATAAAAGAACAATTAAATAAATAAATATAGTGTGCACTTTTAGTATGTATTAATATGTTATCAATGTATAACATTGGAAAGGGTTATAATTGTGTGGGTTTTTTCTATGCTCTAAACGTAATGAGCATGCTATCAAAAAGAAGACACACACAATACAAATTTGATAAACTTGAAAGTAGCAGCTCTTCACATCATGATCTATGGCCCATCAGGCCAGAGAGTTCAAGAATAAAGTGTAGCCCTTTTCTGATTATTTCCTCTCCAAACATTGATGAACAAACACTGCAACACAGAAATAACAGATGCTCACATTTTCATTCTCATTCCTTTTTTTACATATAAGAGCACAAAGTTCCAAACCAAGAGAAAGAAAGACATTGCATGCAGTGCTTAATTTGTACCATGAAAAAGCAATTATGCTGTGAATTTTAGAAATAAAATGTGAATGGCAAGTGGGTGCCAACTTGAAATATATAAGTGGCCAATTTGTGAAGTTTCAGTGGCTTTTTAAAAAATATGAAAGTATTATTTCTTAATTTTTGGTATTGTAATCAAGATACAGCATTACACATAGATCACATGGAACATGATATTAGATAAATGAAACAACAGTGTGATTTTCTTATCCCCCAACCCCCAAATACAATACAATCACAGTAAGGTGAAGCATACTCCTCAGGCTTGGGGTATGTTGTCAGCATCCGTGTTATGTTAACCACAGGCCTTAAATACATTCCTCTAACATGCATTAGTTTGCTTTCATTATGTTCCTATGAAATATTATAGGATGTTCTACAATAAATAAAGAAGTAGAACAATATAGTCAATAAGTACATTTCATACATTTCAGAATGTGTCTTTTCTCTTGCTTCATGTTTGCATTTTTTTTGTACAAAAAGCATGAAGTAACCCCTTAGCCCACTACAGAAGGCTTGAAGATTACATCCAGTCCACCAGAAGAGCCAGTTGTGCACCCCTGCAAATGTGTACCCGACAGAGGGATGCTGAGAGAAAGCTAGGGGAAGGGAACCCCCGCTTTCTGATAAGATTTTAAAATTGTAAATGTGAAACTGACGTTTGCGTCCTGCTGAGGCGAACGCTGTGCAAACTGTGCTTTTATGAAGCACGCACTTGCCAAAGAATAACAGAGTGACCCAGCGAAATGTGACCACCCTTTCGGAAGTCTCTGTTTGAATTGACAAGAGCTTTGGGAGGCTAACACTGAGATAAGGATTGGAGCCCAGCTGAGGGGGATCCTAGGGTGAATAGTAATCACCTGACGTGAAGGTTACCAGAAGGAACTGTTTGTTTTGTTTTTTTTTGGCATATCAGGCCCTCGGAAGGAAGAGGCTTTGCTTGTGAAGAGACTTGGGTGCAGAAGGCCCTGACATTGAGAAAAGGAAATGCAATCAGCTTGTGCTGGAGAACCCCAGGAGCGTGCTGTTCGCAAGAATCCCGCCTTGTTCCATGCTAAAAACATGGGGAAGGGAGACCCCCGGCCATAACATCATGACTTATCATTTTGTGAACACGTCTTTCTTTTATTGTGAACATTATCCCACACTATTTTATAGCATAATGGTAAGGATTGGCAATCGTTTTTTTCTTTTAGTATAGGCCCTTTTTATTTCGCCAGACTCTACTTGGACTGTATTATTATTATTATTTGATTATTAGCTTGCTCCTATCTTAGATTCAGGTTTAGATTAGGTGTTTATCTCACCCACTTTTACAATGTAATAAACACCCTTGACCGGGGATTACTTGATCACTGTGATCCCTTGTGTCTGCCTTACTTTGATACCATGCCTTACATACATTGCACAGTATTTAAATTGTCTCCATTGTATGATTACTTCATTGCCTGATCCCTAATGGTGGTGGAATGCTTTAGCTTTCGAAGCTCGGGCAGAGGGTGTACCCCCTCGCTCACGCTCGGTCCCTTTGTTTGAAGTGGCTTGCAGTGAGTAACAGGTGTGCCTGACTACATCCTTTGCAAAAATTGAACTGACCCGTTGGAAAGCTTTTAACTTGTTGCCTAAACATGCATTATGTAACCAGCCTCCACTGACAGTGCTAACCTTAATTGCCTGATAACATTGTGCTGCTTGATTAGTCAGAACCTATAGGGTTAATAGTAAAGGCAAGTCCCTGAATGCTCACACCGGAGAGAATACAGCCCGCTAGGCAAGAAAGGCCCAAGTCGATCTTGTAAGGTTAACAGCATTTTAATCGCACACACAAATCAGTGCAACAGCAAAGCACTCTGCTGCTGAGAACGTTCTGCCAAAAAGAGGTACAAGCAGAAACTTAAAAAGGTACACACTGTCATGATGACGCAACAACATACAGTAAAAACCCATGCAGATGGTTGGATGGACCCTATTCATGTTCCACCTTTACCCATTAGGGTTGCCGGTCTATTGTTCCCAGTCCATCCGCCTTCCATCATGTGGGTGCTGCGAGACTCATCTTCTCTCATCGAAGGTCAGAAAACAAATGATACCCCTACCATACGGATATTTTATCACTCAAACTATGCACTTGGCAGGCCTTAAGATGGACACAAAGGAGGTTCTGGGGTACTCTAACCTTCACACACACATTTCACTTGCTCCCCTCCATGCCATCCGGCTCCAAGGTCTCCAACCTCATTTGAACTATAATGTATCCCTCCTAGCACCTCGCAATACAAATCACACAATTGTCGCTTCAACGATAAGCCCTCTCCGTCCTCTTTGAACATGTAAAGACTTGTTACATTGGAGTTGGTGGTCAAAGGGCACCTGGTGTCATGGAATTCACAGATCATAAGGTTTAGTCAGTTATATGGGCTATAACTCGTGGTCACCCGGGAACGGGTAGGTCATTCTTTTGCCAGTGTGAGATAACATGCACAACAGATGCCGGCATCTGATCGTGGCCTTGCAGGGAAAATTCCCCTTGAGCATCTTTGCAACACTGTTAGAATAAGTAATAGGTGTTTGTGACGGTCGGGGGTGTGGGCTGTCCTCATGGGAGCTTGGGCATGGCTGTGGATTTCTCTTTTCTCGCACCTTTGGGCCTGGTGCATGCAATTCTGAATTTACGGTGCAGGCCTTCCCTTCTACCTATGGTTACTAATATCTGTGCAAAAATAGCAATGCTGCTCACGCCTTATGCTGTACTATGTGGATAGTCTATAGTTGGTTATATCGGAGGGGGTCCTGTAAAACTGAGAGTTGTCCCATCTCACTGTCTGCCCCTCACTCCTGGCTCATCATAGTGCTTTGAATGCAGCTCGTCTCACTCTAAAGTGACTAGCGGGTGGTACTGGGATGCCCCCTTCCCAAGAACATCCTGCCTGATACTTCTTGCACAGTATTTTATTGAATGATTGCTTAGTTGCCTGATTTCTTATAGTGCCGGACTGTTTTAGCACAAATAGAAGTTACCTTGCTTTTATTCTCTTGTGCTCACCGCATTGTGGCTGGTGAGTCCAGGGTTCTTCACCCGCTGTTTTTCTCTCTCTACTCCCACCCTGGCACCGACACCTGGTTGGTGCCCATGCCCATGTCCTTTTTAAGTGGACCCTCCATGGCAGCCCCAGTGACTGATGCAGCCCCCTCGACTAAGACCCCGAGGCAAAGGGCAGCTCCCTCCGTTGCAGCCCAGGAGGGTGTTTGCCAGTGTTTGCTGTGGGAGCATGCAGTGCAGCCGTCAACCAGTAGTGAATATAAAGATAAGAAAGGTGCGAGCAAAGGGAACAGCCATTACTTCTCACTATTTAATAGTCCTTCCTCTCTTACTACTTCTATCATCGAATCCTGCAGTCTGCTGCATTTGGCAGTGTATGTTATTCATATCTGGCATTGGTGAATTGTCATAAATAGCCTGTGGGGCTTTCACCGTCTTCCAGTAAAGTTGAATCTGTTTCTTTTTGAAATTGCTGCTGTGTTAAGAAATTAGGTTTTTCCCTCTGTATTAGGAAAGTCGAATCTGTGTGTTTTTGAAAATGCTGTTGAGTTTACAAATTAGCTTTTTCCCTCTATCTAGGTTCTTCCCTCTGCCCAGATAAATTGATGAATTGCTTCTAGGTGTTGTGCCTCCTGCTACATGATGTAACCTAGGCATGTATCCCTTCCCGGACACTTGACTCTAGATTGTTGCATTGCTTTGTGGTTTTAGTTGGTGTTGTGCTCTGCAGTTTCCTCACACTCCACCCCTTCCACCTCTCTGCTGTCTTCCCCAGTGGTGCTTGGCATCCTTCCTGTCCTCTAGGGACATCATTAATGTCTATCTAAATGGTGCTGTCATGACCCAGGGCTCGCAGCCCAACCTCCTCTTTCTTGATAGGTGTCTTCCATCTCTCATCAACTTCCTCCCCTCTCCTGCCACTTCTCCTGCCGGCCCTCTGACCCCTCTGCCACCTCCGACGGGTGTATCGCAGTCCTGTACCCATCCTCGGAAGACCTTCAAAAGTGGCAACCTGCTCCACTTAGCTACCCTCAAATCTCGCTCTGCCGTCAAACACTCCTCTGACATCTGCCACATCCTTGAAGACCTCGACCTACACGTCCTCATTCTCACTGGGAAGTGGTTCAGTGCCAACTCTGTCACGAGTTTTGACACTCTATTCCCCAAGGGTTACAAGATCCTTTCTAAGCCCAGGCCTAATCAGCCTGGGGGTGGAGTGGCCCGGATCTTACCTGAGTGGGTCTCTGCTACTATCCTACCCGTTCAGGCCTACTCCTCTTTCGAATGCCTTGTTTTCAGGATTGGTGTCTCTACTGGCCTCTCTTTGCCTTTGGCCACCATAAATATCCTCCCTGGCCATGTCTCCAACTTCCTTTCAGAATGGGCTGACCTCACCTCTTCTCTCCTGGCCTCCTCCTCCAAACTTCTCCTCCTCAGAGACTTCAATATTCACATTGACTTTCCTGATGCAGCCTCTGGGCTCTTCCACAGCCTCTCTGAATTCTTTCCCTCTCCATTCTTCCCTCCGGTCCAACGCACTCAGTTGGATGCTCTCATCTCGTCAGTCATCCCAATGTCCAACCCTCTCATTTCTCCTCTCTCGTGGTCCAAACATGATCTTTTGTCCTCTCACCTGGACCTCCTGGGTCCCCTGGCTATACTTCCACCGACACTTCCAGCATCCTTCTCTGTCATTCGACCTATTTAGCGAGTGTCAGTTGCTGCTTTTTCCAATTCCTTCTCTCACCTCCTCTTCCTGCACTGATTCCCACTCTGACAAAGCCCTTACTAACCTTCAACTCTCCATCTCTAACACTCTGGACATCCTTGCCCCTGTCATCAGGATCTGCATGAAAACTGCCTCCAAGTGCAACTCCAGTTATGACTCCGACCTAGCTGCTCTGAAACACAAGTAAAGCGCAGTTCAACGGAAGTGGCAGGCTTTGACCACAGCCTCTAAAAATCTGGTCTGCCGCCTACTCCAAAGGCAAAACAGAATCTCCATCTGCTCGAAGAAGAGGGCCTATTTCCAAGCCCGCATCTCTACGGCGTCTATCAACGCGGCTGAACTTTTCAAAATCTGCAAGGCACTTGCTAACCCTACTGCAGTCTCCATTCCTCCTTTGCCTTCCCTGGCCCTCTACACTTCTCTGGCCTCTCACTTCATTTCTAAATTTCAGGACATCTTGTCCTCACTCTCCTCTACTCCACACCCTTTTCCCTCACTCACTGAGGCATCCCTTTGCCTCCCCTCTTTCTCTCCTCGTTCTCTCCCATAACACCTGATGAGGTTTCTAGACAAGTTCACTTTAAGAAAGTCTCATCCAAACAGTTGCTCCCCTGATGCTTCAGAACTATCATGGACAGCATTGTCTCCCTTGCTGCAGCCTTGGCAGATTTCTGCAAACACTCTTGTGCCACTGGATCCTTCCCCTCTCCACTTAAGCACTCCCTTGTTCAACCTTTCCTCATAAAACCATCTGCTGAGCACTGCTGTCTGGCTAACTAGCACCCTATCTCCATTCCCTCTTCCTGGGCAAACTCTTAGACAAGCTGGCCATCTCCTAGCTTATCCACCACAATAAATATGTTGGTTGTCTCCACGAACCACCAATCTGCCTTCAGAGCTGCCAGAGGCACATAAACTGCTCTCCTGAACACCTGTGAAGACTTGCTCTCTAATCTTGATTCTGGCTCTCATTCTGATCATTTCTTGACCTTTCCTCTGCCTTTCACTGTCAATCATACCAACCTGATAAATTGATTCTGTGATACCCTTGGCATCATGGACCTGGCTCTGGACTGGCTGACCTCCTTCCTCTTGGACCGACCCTTCCAGGTTCAACTGGGCCCTTTTATTTCCACCATCTCACTCTCCACCTGTGCTGTCCCTCAGGGCTCTATCCTCTCCCCTTGGCTATGTGATATCTACCTGGCCCCTCTAGCCCATTTGATCTACACCTTCTCTCCTAATGTCCAGTGTTATACAGATGACACCCAGCTCTCCTTCAAGCTTCCCTCCTCTGCCTCATCCTCTTCCTCTCTGATTCCTGACTGACAGTCTGCTATTCAGGCATGGTGCACTTCCAACGATCTCTGCCTTAATGCCAGTAAGACAGAGATCCTTCTCATTATGATCCCTGCTCCCTCTTTACCTCAAACACTCCAGCCGCCATCCATGGGGCCCCTCCCTTCACACTCCTGTGAGGCAAAAATCGAGGTGTCATCTTCAACTCCCCTCCCTCCTTCTCTCTTCACATCATGGAGCTTGTCAAGAAGGCCCACTTTCAGCTGCACCTCCTCAGAGACATTCTCCCTTTCTTCACATTCCCCCAGAATCTCAATGTTTTAGAGCTCTGGTCCTCTCCAGGCTGAACTACTCCAACATCCTCTTTCTCAATCTGCCTAACTCCTCCCTTTGCTCCTTCACCTCATCAAGAACAGGACTGCAAGAATGATCCTAGGACTCAAGCACATGGACTGAATCCCTCCAGCCCTAAAATCTCTCCACTGGCTCCTGGTTTCTGCGAGTATCAAGTTCAAGACCTCTGCATCATCTGTAAGGCTTTCTTGGGCCTGGAACCCTGCCACATCCAACTTTCTCTCCCTAAATACCTTCCTACTAGAACCCTTCGGTCTTCTAGCTCTAACTCTCTGCAGAATAGACCCTTTTCCAAGCAGAGAGTGGGAGGGTAGATCTCTCTCCTCTGCAAGTGCCTCCCTCTGGAAAAGCCTCCCTTCCAATCTCAGACTTGAGCCAGATCTCCTTAAATTCCAGAAGCTTCTCAAGACCTTTCATTTCTCTTCTTCCTTCCCTCTCCCCTTCCCCACTAATTTCCCCATCTGCCTCTTGACTGGCTTCCTGGTTCCTTCAGATTCTTACAGGGCATCAGGTCCCCCCAAGTCCTGTCTACCCCTGCACTTGGAATCCCCTGACCCCCTCTCATCCTGCACTTGCTCTCCGGGTCCCTATGCCCGCACTAGCCTGGCTGGACCTGCACCCCTGAAGCTTGTGGACCTTCCTTCTCCTGCACTTTCCGCTTTCCCCTAGCTCTGTCCACCTGGCCTGCCCTGGCACTCGCTTTTTTTTCACAGGCCCTTCCCACATGACCGGCACTTTTCTGCTTCTCCACTCTCCCGTGCACTTTTTATTACTGCACTAGCAAGATCCAAATGTCAAAAGACCATTTGTTGTCCTCCATGTCCTCCCCTTGTCTTGCTGTGCCTCAAAACACTTGCATATAAGTGCATTATAAATACCCAAAAAATAAATAAAATGCTTTTAAAAATAGCCATCTCTGCTCACACAGTTATACATTCTCAATATTTCACTCAGAAGTTATTATAACTAGCCATCCCTGCTCACATACAGACGCATTCTCAATGTTTTACTGAGATGTTATTAAAAAATACCCATCGATACAATGCAACACATTTTCCTGCATCTTAACCTTCACTATTTTACAAGCACTGCTACAAGATTACATGTAGTGGCAAAATATTACACCTGCTAACACTGAGTTCCGCTTACCAATATTGTAGAAATCGTTAGCAATACTCTTCCCTAACTTATAAAAAGGTACACATAGTGGGGATTCTAAATCACCTGTATATTTTGTTTAACTTTCAATTAAATGCTAGTAAAAATACATTTTAAAAACAACAACATTCATATTCAACTATTTCCCTTTTTCAACAGAGGTTTCTTTTCAACACTAGTGTCTACTTAAAGCAGTCTAAATGATCAGACAAAGGACACGAAAAAAGCAAATCCAACAGGACCATCAAGTAGGCTAAAGGATCCGACTTACAGAAGAAAAGAAACAGCAGTTGCAATACGCCAGATTGTAAAAAGTGTTTACATGTATTATGAATGTTGCTAGCAGGTGGCAATGGTAAAGTTTCAACTTCAAACTTCCTAGATTGGGCTAAACTGTATTGCTATGCAAAGGGTTTTTTCAATCCACCTTGGATTGTTTTTCCCAATGACTCAATGATTAATACATATTAATAGAACAACAGTGTACCATGCACAAATGTTGTACCAAATAAGTTACTACTTGTTTGTACTATGTTACTACTTATGAGGGTCATAAGTTACTACTTAGGAGGGTCAACACAATTAAACATGTGTACAACTGTAAGAAAATATATTTCATAAAGTATGTTTGAAATCTAACTATATTTTCTTTTGTTACAGACAGAAAAGTGCAATATATATCTTTATCACCATATTCAACTATCTATACCTGCAAATAACCACATTATTCAATGTAAAGTATTCATAGTCATTCCATAATAGCTGTTCACACATTACTGTGTCAATTCAGAATGTCCAGATGATTGGGGGCATGCCCTACAATGCCACAACTATACAACCATGATAGCCATTGCCACAACTGCACATCCATGCCCCCAAACATGTGCACATGGGCCATGGTCACAACTATACTTTTCAACCATGCTTTAACCTCTCCATACACACTATACACTTTAGCCATGGTATAACCACTTTGCATACTTCAGCAACAACTAGCACATGTATTTTTATTCCAAACAGAGACATATTACTCACATCCATTACTTGTATAAAATATGTTTCAATATACCTAGACAACGAACGCCTCCCAGTCTCAATGATGTCCGAGGATGTACAAGGGTTGCTGTTGGTACTCTTGTTCAGAGAGGAATTGCCACAGCATTTCGGTGCTGGACTGCCCATGTGGGCGGGACAAAGACTGATATGCAAATTGATATTTCCCTTCTGTGAAAGGTACAGTGAGCAAAAAACGTGTGCTACAAACTCTCACCTCAGAACAGGTTATCTACATTCCATGTTCTTTCTGGAGCGGAGCGCCTGCTACCTTTTTAAAAATATTTGCAAGGAAATTGGGGTTGGTCACCCTGAGTTACCTGGGGGCAACCAGACGTGGACTCCCTGCTCACTGTGCTCAGAGAGGCACAGCTTCACCTCACTCATGAGGCTCAACAAGGCTGAAACACGTGTATGGGGTTGCTGTTGGTACTCTTGCTCATAGAGGAATTGCCACAGAATTTCGGTGCTGGACTGCCCATGTGGGCGGGAGAAAGACTGATATGCAAATGGATATTTCCCATCTGTGAAAGGTACAGTGAGCAAAGAACGTGTGCTGCAAACTCTCATCTCAGAACAGGTTATCATGCCATGTTCTTTCTGGAGAGGAGCACCTGCTACCTTTTTTAAAATACATGTCCATGTCTGCAGCTCTAAATACAGCCGCAGACAGTAAAATTGACTGCAGACGTGGTGGCAGCTGTACGGCCATTTTCACCTATAAAAATGTCTCCATCTCCAATTTTTTCCACTCCCTCAACCTTACCAGGCACTCTTTCATCCACAAATTAACCCCAAATGTATTTTCCAGGAGTGGTTCGTGCCGCGCTGTCTGGGGATTAAGTCTGTGGTCCGAGAATCTAACATGGCACCCGTTTCAAAAAGTTACAGGCAGGTCACATTATTTATTTACCAATCACCGTGTGAGTTTGATGTCCGTGGATTTCACACAGCCCCCAATTGGCCAAGAGGAGTCCACAGGAAATAAGTCTGCAGACCGAACGCAGATATCACTTATTGGTTTGTACCTACTTTTTGGCCATTGAAGGACGAAAAAACACTGGACAGATTCACACCAAATTTGCAAAAGCATGCTTTCAGGACCAAGCACCACTCCTAGAGCAACATTAGTGCAATTCCGTTCAGCGGTTTAGTCTGTAAACGTGAGCAAATTTATTTATGTCTATCCAGATTTCAAATTTTTTGGGACCCCCTATAAATTCTTATCCACCCCCTGATGAAACCACACCAAACTTTGCACAACCATTTAGAGGTGGCCATATAAACGTTTTACAGAGTTTGGTGAGGATACATCAAATAGCGCCAAAGTTACAAGCCACCGAAAAACTGCTCTTCCACTGCCTTGAGCAACTTAACCATTACTAGGGGGTCGATACCGCAGACCCTGTAATGTATGACTGTGTGTCTGAATATGTACAATTCATTTTGATATGGTATTTCGATTGAAGAAGATGGAAAACAACAGGAAATGTGTGTTTTCCTTTGTGTGTACCAGCTGCCCACATTCATGTGTTGTATTGGGGGTGACTTCCCAAGTATTGCAAGTTAGGGGATTACCTTTAACTGCTTGATTTATTATTTTAAATACAATTAAAAAGTAGGATTGAAAACAGCCTGTTTCTTGTTCCAGATTGTGTGTGGGATTGTTTAGGTGGGGGTATTACGTCATGGATTTGTCTCTTTGATGAAAGAACCAACTGTAAAAGTAAATATACATTCTTGAGATACTATTCTATTAAGGATATGACATTATCAGAAAAGTGGACCATTGTAATTACTTTGGCATGAGTTTTTAAATTACTTTAACCAGCAAAAAGACACAGAAGAACAGGCAACTAGAATGATGGGACCATAAGGGGAATTTTGAAAATTTGCTGAGAGCCATATTGCCCAACTAGTTAAGTTTATGAGGCCAAAATAAAATCTGTGGCTCTGTATGGCTCAGATATATGGGGTCACAAAGAAAGGGGAGCTGTGGCAAATATTTAAAAATGTTAAGAACATAATTTCTTTCCCTTTCACATCTAACTTTTGCATCCCCCATAGATTTGGGTTTGAAATACCATGATGATTTTAATACTATTAAAAGGGCATTGAAAAGAGGTTAGTTTATTCCATAATTCCCAAGAAAAAGTTACTAGCTTTATTTTTCCAAGCAACATCTCCCATTCCAATTAAATAATCATATGCTTGTGTGATTTTTAAGTGCATTTTTCTCTCCAAAATATAAGTCACTGACTAGTAGTGCTTTCCATATACATCAACACAAATATATGACACATTTCTAATAGCCTTGCCCGTGGTGCTCATCTAAAAACCATTTGCAAAGCAACGTGACACACTTACTGGAAATTATTTCAAAACTATTTTGTTAAATATCAGAAACCTATATCTTTTTGTTTAATTAAATCCAATAGGCTACAGGTACAGTTTAAAAAGTTGCACTGCTCAGTGGAATTATTTTCCCCCCATATTACTAAACGGTTTCTTCTGAGTCATGTGATAGTTACAACAGAGAATTACTTATTCAGCAATGAGTATTTAGAAGAATATTTGATTTTATACATATATATATATATATATTTACTGAAACAACTTTGTTAAAGGGACGTTATGGTTAAGTTGCACTAATAAAAACCTATGAAATTCAATGAAAAAACGTTGTTAAAGGGACGTTATGGTTACAAGTAAAACCGAAAAACCTCAGAAATTCGGCAGTTATGGTATGCTAAGCAACCATAACTCGCGCCACCACCGTCCCCTGCTAAGACTAACACCCAGGACATCAAAGATGACATCACAAATGTCATTGATGACATCACATATGAAATTAATTTTGATGAAAAGTTCCTACAAGGGGTTGTATTTATAATGTTGGTAACAAGATGTCAGGGTTGATCAGGAGACCTATCATTTCATAGGTTTGTATTAGTGCAATTTTACCATAACATCCCTTTAACAAAGTTTTTTCAGTGAATTATATAGGTTTTTTTTAGTAAAACTTAACTATAACGTCCCTTTAACAAAGTTTCTTCAGTGAATTTCATGGGTTTTTACCAGTGCATGCTATTTTCCTACAACTTCCTTATATCATACTTTCCCCAAAATAGCAACATTTGTGTCCAATTTACAAAGTTAATCCCTCCTGATAAAAAAGAATACATAAAAAAAAGTATCTTACAGACTCTATATAATTTATATTTCTCAGTAAAGTACAGACTCAATAAGATTTTCCAACATTTCAATTAGCATTTTGTGTTATGCTAATTGGAATAATGTGGCGTTCATCAGTTCCTGGAACAGGGGATAACGGCCCAGCAGCCCAAGTTATCGGACCAAGCGAAGCGGGGGCGGATAATGAGGGCTCTGGACCGTTATCCCCCGTTCCAGCCCCTGCAATGGAGGATGGAGGCCATTAGCACCCGGGTTCACCAAAGCGGGTGCTAAAAAAAGAACCTGTTGGGTCATCTCGAGGAGGTCGGACAGATCTCTGGACAAGCCTTACAGTGGTTTAAGTCATTTCTGACTGGAAGGGAACAAAGGCTTTAAATTTGGAGTATTACTTTCGGATTCCCTTATGCAAATTTGCAGTGTCCCACAAGGTTCTTCACTCTCCCCTCACGTCTTCAATGTATATCTTAAACCTCTTATGGGTATCTTGAGAAAACATCAAGTTAAATTCCACTCATAGGCTGATGATACTCAAGTGTTTCTAAGAGTAGAGAGATTGGAGGAGACTTTTGAACTAGTGGAACACTGTTTAAAGGAGGTGCAACCATGGATGCGTGCCAACCAGTTGTTGCTAAATGCCAATAAGACAGAGGTCGCATTATTTGGTTCCAAACAACATTTTCCTTATTACAAGCAGTTATTGTCACCATGCTTTCTGTGCTCACAACTGGATTTCTCGCCGTCAAATAAACAATGTGTATATTTGGGAAGATAACATGGGGAGTGGGGAGTAGGGCACAGGTTAGTGTGAAAGCACAATCTGTGTTCTACACCCTATGGATGTTAAGACAGATCCTGCCGTTTATAACAGACTTGGACCGGGTAACAGTCATGGGGACTCTCATCAACTCATCAACTTACGACTGGACTATGGTAATGCTCTGCTGACAGGAATCCCAACATCCCAACTACGGAGACTGCAAGTGGCACAAAGTGTGGCAGTTATATTGGTGGTCAGGGTGGCAAAATCATCCCCTTTTTCCAATCTAATGTGGTCACTACATTGGCTGGCTGTGAAGGAACGCATAGCTTTTAAAACTTTCTGTTTTGTCTTTAAAAGCATGTTCCAGCTAGCTCCAAGTTATCTGGCGGATAAAATTAATATTTACTCTTCAGGCCGCCAACTACGCTCATACGACAAGAAGTTGTACAAGTGCCATGGTCAAGATACTTGAATAAAGGGGACCGAAGATTTGCAGCCTATGGTCCAAAACTTGGAACAGCCTTCCAAGAGTCATTCCATAACTTAAAACTCGCATTGCATTCCGAAAGGCTGTGAAGGCCAGCATGCTCTGTTAATGGAACACTGATGTTTAGGTACTGGTTATCAAACATTTTCTGAATTAATAACATTCTTACAGATGGTGGATTTGTTACTATGTGATACATCTGTGCCCAGATATGATTAAATTTGTCAGGTGAGCATTTAGAAATAAATCATATAAAATCAAAATCATATGTAAAATCGGTGTAGGAAACAAAATTATTTTCCAAGATGGCCACCATGGAAAGGGAAGCCGGGGCTCTGTACAGAGCCCCTCTTCCCTTTCCATAGCAGCCTGCAGAAGGCAAAGAGAGAAGCCTATTCCCCTTTCAAACCTATCCCACTTTTGAATAACTTTACCACATAGCCGGACCCAGGTGGACATTTGACACTTTGACCCCATTTGTCCTCCCTCATGGTCATGGCCAGCAGCCAGATTGTCCGGGTCATGACCTTATGCCATGACTCAGACAATCTGGTCCCTGCCCATGGCCACAGGCTATACCTCAGTCACCAAAGGTATATCACTATGTTTTGTACCTACATTATGACACTTGTCAAAAATAAAACACAGGCACATTTGCAAAACCATACTTTAAGGTCCTTGCCAATGCTTTTATATGAGTTTGCTGGAAATCCGCCCATGTTTTATTTTTTCAAAAGAGTCAAAATGTATGTACATACAATAGTCATATAACTTAGCCCTCACTTGCTAAAATCCATTCATACTTTACACAAACATTCAAGGTTGGGTCTATTATCTTTATGAAAACATTTGTCCACATTTGTCAAAGGGTAAAAATGTTATAAGCCATCTAAAAATGTTGAGACCCCCACTATAATTTATTGACAAAATCCCACCAAACTTTACAAAAAGAGGTATATTTAGATCTAAAATCTTTTTGCATACTTTGGTGTGGATTTGCACATGGCACCTCATTAATAAGCATTTACAATATTTTGGGTCCCATCCTCTAATTTTGACCCCTCTTGACAGAATCCCACCAAACTTTGCTAAGCCATTTATATCTAGACCCAAAATTGTTTAGCCAACTGTTGTGCAGATGTGTCAAATGGCACCACATTTTCACCACATTTTTAAGCCTTTACAATATTTTGGGACCCCCTCTAATTTTGCCCCTTCTTGACAGAATCCCACCAAACATTGCAAACTCATTCAGAATTAGGTCTAGAATAAAATACCATAATTACATACAGTTTCATTGAGAGGCGTCAAAGTTATAAGCCATCCAAAAACAGTGTTTCACCAACCCTGTAATGCAGAAATAGGCACGGTTGTCGGGGGATGAAACATAACACATGATTGCCATCCTGCTTTCCCATCCGTGCAGTAACCAGGTTAGACCCTGGCCATCCTCCTCAGGCCATGTTGCCCAATAAAAGAACCAAAGTTAGAAAACCGCTTAGAGAAATGGGCTGGACCTTACCTTGCTTAAAGCTAATTACTCCATGGATGGGTGACCGAATAGGCAGCAGAATTATTATTTTTTTAAACCCTGCTACTGTCATCCTTGAATGTTTTGCACTCAGAGACACTTTTTTGGCTTTTGCTGAATTGCATTCTTGTATTTGTAGTCTCCCAGTCAATGGTAAAAAATAGATATTATTACAGCAACACTGGGTTTCCCATCGCTGATGTAACTGGGATGAACTGTGCTCCCTAAGGGCATGTTGCCTAATAAAGGAGCCCACCTTAAAAGATGACTTAGAGAAACATGCCCTAAGAGGGCTGGATCCTTCCTCGCTTTGAAACTCAGCTGGGTCGGTCCCAGTTACTGCATGGATGGGAGACAGTCCACATTCCCAAATGCTGTGTGTTTTCTTAGTTTTAAATATCTCATAACACACGGCACCCGCATTCTTTTTTTAAAACAGTTCTATTGTCCATCCTTGAAGGGTTTGCACACAAAGCCAATTGTTTTGCCTTTTGCTGAATTGCATTCTGGTCCTTGAAGTCTCACTGTCAACATGGGGGAGAATAATGCCACAAATGTACTCGTTTTGCCTAACATATTCTATAAGGATTTATGTATTTGTGAATATTTGTTTCGTATTGGAATGTTGTTTTCCATTGAATATTTCACTACGGATTGCTGGGGTTAAAAGGTGAGCACTTTTTTATACTTTGCCAGCATACGTTTTGGAATATTTCCTCCCTCAGGTTATTTTTCAGGTGATCATTACTTTTTTAAAAGTCAAATTCTATTTTGTCTTGCACACTTTCTTCTAAGGAGAAGATCAATTGAACTACATTTGTATGTTTCACTTTAAAATGTATGGTTACTTACTGTGCGTATATTCATGGGTGCCAGCTTTTGATTTTCACTATGGTGGCAAAAGTAACTGGGCATGTGTTATGCATGCAGCTGATGATTTTTTACCCTTTTCGTGCTACTTAAACGCAGTTAGTTTCGCTCTTGCAATGTATCCCAACAGTCACCAAGAAACCAGCCATAAAACTAGGGGCTTGTAGTACACTGCTTAACCAAAGTGTGTGATCCTCTGCAAATTACATAATCTCACTGCGCATTGCCTAAAAACATTGTGAGTTTGCAAA
The DNA here is from genome assembly GCF_040938575.1 of Ambystoma mexicanum. Lineage (NCBI taxonomy): Eukaryota > Metazoa > Chordata > Amphibia > Caudata > Ambystomatidae > Ambystoma > Ambystoma mexicanum. The sequence goes on from NC_090922.1 coordinate 1,402,813,705, forward strand.
GCCTGCAATCTTTTGTACATAATAAACGTTTACAACTACAGTGGGGTTCCCATCCATGCAGTAACCAGGAACAACCCTACTTAGCTTCAAAGCAAAGAAAGGGGCAACGCCCTCAGGCCATGTTGCCTGATAAATAAGCACACCTTACAAGACCATTTAGAGGGCATGGCCTGAGAGGGCCGTATCTTTCCACTCTTTCAAACTAAGCAGGGTCAATCACGGTTACTGCATGGATGGGAGACAGTCCACTGTCCTGAATTCTGTGCGTTTTCCTAGTTTTAAATATCTCATAGCACACAGCACCCACATATTTTTTTTTAAACCATGCTTCTGTCAGTCCTTGAAAGTTTTGCACTTAGAGACAATTTTTTTTGTTTGCCTTTTGCTGAGTTGCATTCTGGTATTTTTAGTCTCACCAACAAGATGGGGAGAATAATGCCACAATTGTACACTTTTTGCATAACTTATTCAATAAGGATTTATATATTTGTAAATTGTTGTTTGATATTGGAATGTTGCTTTCCATAGAATATTTCACTACAGATTGCTGGGGGTAAAAGGTGAGCACCTTTTATACTTTGCCAGCATATGTTTGGGAACATTTCCTCTCATGTAATTTTTCTGGTGCTCATTACTTTTTTTTTAAAGTCAAATTCTATTCTGTCTTGGGCACTTTCTTCTAAGGAGAAGGTCAATTGAACTACATTTGTATACTTCACTTTAAAATATATGGTTACTTACTGTGCATATATTCATGGGTGCCAGCTTTTGATTTACGCTATGCTGGCAAAAGTACCTAGGCAAATGTAATGCTTACAGCTGATGATTTTTTACCCTTTTCCGTGCTACTTAAATGCATGTTACGCTCACCTGGCTCCCACAGGAGCGTCGATCGGACCCGGACAGCTGCAGTCTCCTCCAACGTGAAGCGTAGTGCAGAGATGACAGACTGGACTGGCCCACCTAATCTCGTCTGCTTGACCCGTAGAAGTTTTCTCCTGCAAGTGGAGAAAGGGATTTAGCCACCCGTGGATTCTAGTAATGGCACCCAACTGTTCTCCCCACTAATCACCTCCGATATTCCCTTTCAGTAATCTCACTTTATGTTTTTGAAGGATGAGCTCTCCATCCTGCGTGGAATGCAGGGGCGCGTAGATTCCAGTTACTTCACTGGTTCGAAGGCATCGGAAGATGTCCGGATGAATATTGACTCCAAGGTTCCTGGCGAGAACCCGTAAGTATAAAGTCCAAAGAGTTCAATATGTCCGATGTTCACTCTTGTCCCATTCCTTCTTGTGTTGCAGCTGGGTCCAAGAGAAGATTGTCTTGTGGCAGCTGATGGCGTTCAGGTAAGAGTCTGTATTACCCAACACTGTCCGGTAAAAGATGTGTGTATTTAACTTGTTGTTTTCTCTCTCCTTACAGGTGTGGCGTAAGACGTTGCGGGATGTTAAAGAATAATGCCTCCAGTGGTAAATCAGGTAAGTCTATGGTTGAAAAAAGAGATTGTATTTGTTGGCTCTCTCGGCTCACCTTATATTTCTTTTGTCCCCTAGATGCTGGAGTTTGGCGAGGAAAATGATGGAGACAGCGCTGAATCGAAAAATGCTGTGAGGAGTGGTGAGTATGGCGCGGCGCTGCAGCTGGCAATGAGCCGTGTGCAGAAATAATGTCCTTTCCAAGTTCGAAGATGTGATGGATCCGGAATCAGGTAAGGAATTAAAATAAAGTCTGTGTTCTAACCTTTCCTTCTTCTTTCCTCTTTTTCTAGGAGTTCTGGACTCGAGGCGGGCGTGGCAGAAGACTGGATGCTGACTGCAGGCACGGTGAGCGTTACGCTGCTGGATGCAGAATAACGCGAAGCATGTGCTGCTGTACGGGCATGGTTTAAATAGCCTTCAAAGTAGTCCCAGGTAAGAAGTTCCCCCAGAACCACACCCGAGTAAAAAATAGTCCCTGAATTAAAGTAGTCCCATTCAGGCCTCACGTTGGCTTGACTTCATTGCAGCATGGTCTGCATGAGGTAAGTAATGTACATGAGCCTGGCGCCTATGGCGCCAGGACTGATTTCCTCTATGAGCCTGGTGCCAATGGTGCCAGGACTGTACCTAGACAGCCCCTAGCCAGGGCTGCTGGGTTTTTAGTAAGCACCTGGATGCCTGCTCCCTGGGCTGATGGGTTTGGTCCAGATGCCCGGGGGTAGGCATCATGACAATGCATTTAGTTGGGGTCATGCAATGTATTGCAACAGTCACAAAGAAACTAGCCATAAAACTGGGGGCTTGTAGCACGCTGCTTTCATCCTCTGCAAATAATATAATCTCACTGCGCGTTGACTAAAAACATTGTGAATTCTCAAAGCCTGCAAGCTTTTGTACAACATAAAAAAATAGAAATGTTTACAACTACAGTGGGTTTCCCATCCATGCAGTAACAAGGACCATGCCTGCTTAGCCTCAAAGCATAGAAGGGGCCAGCGCCCTCAGGCCTTGTTGCCGAATAAACACACCTTACAAGCCCACTTAGAGCGCATGGCCTGAGGGGGCTGTATAATTCCCCTCTTTGAAACTAAGCAGGGTCGGTCCCGGTTACTGCATGGATGGGAGACAGTCCACAGTCCCGAATGCTGTGTGTTTTCCTAGTTTTAAATATCTCATAACACAAAGCATCCACATTATTTTTGAAACCATGCTTCTGTCAGTCCTTGAAGGTTTTGCACTCAGAGACAATCATTTTGCCTTTTGCTGAATTGCATTCTGGTATTTGTAGTCTCCCAGTCAAGATGGGGGGAATAATGCCACAGTTGTACACTTTTTGTATAACATAGTTCTATAAGTATTTATATATTGAAGTAACACTGTGGTATGTGTACTTTTCAAAGTTATTTTTATAAAGCAGAGTATTGTAGAAAGCCAGATATGGGGGTGAGGAGGGTATGAGATGGCAATTAAGTCATGAGTATTCGTCCACAATGTGGTAAGAGAGTTTGCAATCCTGGACCCTGGTGCAGTTATTTTCCCCTGATTGTGGCTGATTTTCATGGCATCAGTAAAGGACTGTGTGGGTGGACAGTGTAACTTCTTTTCAGAGGACGGACACAACCTCTTCGGTTTTTTTTTAGGTTGGCAAGCTTGCTCAAGTATTTGGCTACCAGTATTACAGGTTGTCATGTTCCCAGTGCAGACGCTTTCCCACAAGACTACAAGTATTTGTTTCATATTGGGATTTAGTATTTCATGGACTATTTCACTACAGATTACTGGGTTTAAAAGATGAGCACCTTTTATACGTTGCCAGCATATTTATTGGAAGCTTTCCTCTCTCAGGTTATTGTTCTGGTGTTCATAATTTTTTTTTAAAGTCCTATACTATTTTGTCTTGTGCACTTTCTTCTAAGGAGAAGGTCAATTGAAGTACATTTTTATATTTCACTTTAAAATAAATGATCACTTACTGTGCGTATATTCATGGGTGCCAGCTCTTGATTTTCGCTATGGGGCAAAAGTACCTGGGTATATGTTATTCTTACAGCTGATAATTTCTTACCATGTTCGGTGCTGCTTAAATGCGGTTAGTTGAGGGTCATGCGTTGTATCACAACAGTCACCAAGAGACCAGCCATAAAACAAGGGGTTTGTAGCATGTTGCATAACAAAAGTGTGTGACCCCCCGGCAATTATTTTACTCTCACTGCGTGTTGCCTAAAAACATTGTGAGTTCTCAAAGCCTGCAATCTTTTATACATAATATTTAAAAAGTACATATGTTTACAACTACAGTGTGTTTTCCATCCATGCAGTAACCAGATCTAACCCTGCTTAGCTTCAAAGCGAGGAAGGGGACAGCCCCCTCAGGCCATGTTGCCAAATACACGAGCCTACCTCACAAGACCACTTAGAGCAGCGTGGCCCGAGGCTGCCGGATCCTTCCGTGCTTTGAAGCTAAGCAGAGTCAGATCTAATTAGTGAAGGGATGGGAGACAGTCCCTAATGCTGTGTGTTTTCCTAGTTTTAAATATCATCTAAAACACATCATCCACATAGTTATTTTTAAACCATGCTACTGTCAGTCCTTGAATATTTTGAACTCAGAGACAATTTGCTTGCCTTTTTCTGAATTGCATTCTGGTATTTGTAGTCTCCCAGTCAAGATGGGGGAAATAATGCCACATGTGTACACTTGTTGCCTAGCATAGTTCTATAAAGATTTATATATTTCAGTGACACTATGGTATGTGTAATTTTCAAGTTATGTTTATAAAGCAGAATACTGTTGAAAGCCAGACATGGGGGTGAGGAGGGGAAATGATGAAAGGGCAAGTAAGTCATGAGTTTTTTCCCACAATCTGGCCAGACAGTTGGCAATCCTGGACAATGGCGCAGTTATTGTCCGCTAATTGTGGCTGCTTTTCAGGGCACAAATTAAGTACCCATGTGGGTGGACAGCGTAACGTTTCTTCAGAGGGCGGACAGAACTCCTTGTTTTTTTTTAGGTTGGCAAGATTGCTAGTATTTGGCTACCAAGATTTTACTCAGGTTGTCATGTTCCCAGTGCAGACGCTTACTGACAAGACCACAAGAACTTGTTTTGTATTGGGATTTGGTTTTCCAGGGAATATTTCTTGACAGATTGCTGGGTTTAAAAGGTGAGCACCTTTTATACTTTGCCAGCATATTCATTAGACGATTTCCTCTGTCAGGTTATTTTTCTGGTGTTCATTACTTTATTTTATTTTAAAAGTCCAACGCTATTTTGTCTTCTGCACTTTCTTCTAAGGAGAAGGTCTACTGAACTACATTTGTATATTTCACTTTAAAATATATGGTCACTTACTGTGCATATATTCATGGGTGCTAGCTTTTAATTTTCGCTATGGGGGCAAAAGAACCTCAGTGAATGTTGTTTTTGCAACTGGTCATTCTTGTCCCTCTTACGTGCTGCTTAAATGCGGTTAGTTGGGGTTGTGCAATGTATCACAACAGTCACTAAGAGACCACCAGCGAGCAAGGCGCTTGTAGCATGCTGCTTAACAGAAGTGTGTGATCCTAAGCAAACAATATAATCACACAGGGCGTTAACTAAAAACATTGGAAGTTCTCAAAGCCTGCAATCTTTTTTACATAATAAAAATAAATAGATATGTTTACAGCTACAGTGACATAAGGGTGACAAATCACTGGTCTCCCATCCATGCAGTAACCAGGACCAACCTTGCTTCGCCTGAGTTATATGATGTGCTAAGGACAAAGGCACTGATAGGAGGGCTACTCAAATATATTTGATTTTATTTAGGTTTACTGTAGCAGGGGTATATTTTTCAAGTTGAAAGCAACTAGCCAACCATAACAAGTCACTTGCCGGCTCAGTTCGACAAATACACACAGTAGGCTATTTATTACTTGCCAAGAGTCATTTATCAATAGCCATTTTGAGCCAAGACTATAGTCAGAGACCCACAGGTATTCCCACATTAAAAGTGGCGCGCCTATATTTATCATTCACAGATATTTTTAATGGGCAGAAAAGTCTGGTAAATGTTTTTAAAAATGTTTGCGAGTATCCATATCGTTCTTTTAGGAACCAGAAGACCCATACACATCTGATAGTAACATACATGTGAATTCATACATTTATTTCTCCATTGTAAGTTACACTTGTGCTCAAGCATGTCATGATCATGGAAACATGCATGAGTGTTTGTGTAAATTAGTGTTCACGAATAAATAAAATGAATTCCCTGAATTATCTTTCTGAATTGCCCCCCTGTCTTATTAACACAATTATCAAAACAAGGGAGAACCCCCCCATGGGAAAGAGGGTGGGCTTGCTAACAATATGGGGCACCTTTACAAAAGGTTTCCAGGGACTTGGTTTGTTCCCAGTCCCCCTCTGCTGATGAGGCCCTACCAACTGAATCGACATCTCAGGTTTCTCACTAAAAAACAGATGTCCGTTTCTTTTCCTATCATCTACAAACTAATTGTGGGAAATTGTACATGTACACTACATACACATATGCATGAGCATACAAACACACACACACACACACACCTGACTTAACCACTTGCATCAGATTCACCCAAGACACTTTGTATTGCAAGACACTAATGGCTTCATTACAAGTTTAACTGTATTTAAGTGGTAAATCCACCAAAATACTGCCAACCAGAATTACTGTTATCGCCACTTGGTCCCATGGAGTTAGTATGGGATTATAAGTGGTGGCAATTCCCCATTTTCTGAGTCCATAGGACTCCATGGGGATTTTTGTTGGATTTACCTTTAGTAGGATAACCGTGTCATACACCCACTGAATTTTGGAGGTAAAGTGGAGGATTTACCTCCAGCAACAAACTGGAGGAGAATCCTCATTAGTTCCTTTGAAAATCGGCAGATTTACCATGCGGTAATACCACTGGCGGTAAAGCTGACAAAATGTATAATTTGGTGGTGTGGGAAAAGTGGAGGTAACAGAATTACCTCCATTTCCTTCCTCACCCCCAACCTTTTAATGAGGCCCTTTGTCTCTATGCACTGAAAATCAGCACAATTAATAATGTAATTTCACAGTTAGTAGGCTTTTTCATTGAGGTCTCTACAGAAACTCCGAAATGTCTTGAAAGAAAAAAGCAAATCGGTTCTGAACCAGTGTAAACAGCACCCCAAATTAGACTGCCTTGCTACTATTTCACATTTCACAAAACAGAAGAACTCATAAAACTGGCAACATTTCATATCCTATAACCATCAGGGTTTTGGCACTAAGAGGCATCATAAAACTTTCTTTTGCAACGGAGAGGAAAAATATATAAACTCCAGTCTTGATGTTAGCTTTAAAACTCCTGACATGAAAAGTGTCAAGAAAATGCCTTTTTTAATGAAATATTGGTCACCTTGCCGCTCAGCTGCACATAACTCTATCTGAAGACTATTATGGTATCAAATATATTTTACAAGAGTTTTACCTACAGGTGACTTGCTCGTTATTACTGAATGTGTGCAAAATCAATACTTTTGCTAGCAGAAGATCATTAATTTTGCTTTTTGAAGCATTTTTCAACAGTGGGACTACAGCTAAGCCTGCAAAGCTATGATTAAGAGTTATGGGTTTCCCGGCCCCGTTTATTGACTGAAAGACGTGAACATTGCAGAGCACAAAGCAGCCTAGGCCAGCATTTTGTAAAAACCTCCGCATGCATCTGCAACCATTCAGATTTCAAAATGGATTCCTTTTTGTTTTTGGTTTGAAATTAACTACGAACCAAAGTTATAATGCACGGTAACATCAACACAACAGGGGGGAAAAATAATATGTAATCACATTAAAAACCTTTACAATAAAACAGATTCAGAGACCATAAAAACATCATAGTACGGATATATGACCATACCGACAACCAACTAAAAATACTGAACAGATAACCAAGTCTTCACAGCCTCTCAGAAATCCAAAACATTCTCAGATTGGCATAAAGAAACTGGAGGAGCATTGGAAAAGATAACACTTGCTAATGAGAAGGCGTTTGTTCAGGAATAGTATGCTGTAGAAACCAGCTGGCCAATCAGAGAGCGAGGATCACAGGCTTTCTCTACTGACCTAAGCCTGTGTGACACTTTCGAGGACACTCTCGTTGTAAGCTACCTCGTGTTCTTCCACTCCGGTGGATACTTAAGCCCCACCACGCCCTTACCTTGGGGACGTGCCACTCCATCACACTTGCACAATTCTCCCCCCATACACCATGGAAACAAAAGAGGTGCTCTGATCGATACCTGCTTTCCTTTTCCAGATCAGCAATTTTTGTTTTTACGTTCCAGTTCTGTACAGCATATGAACTCGTCATGGTTATAATTACAATTGTATAATTTATTATTTTCAACGTGCTTAATACCCAGAGGTTTCTAAGTGCGGACCGGGGATTGAACCTGTGTTGCGCCATATCGTCTTGCTTCCGAGACGAGTATGGTGCCCTTGAGCTATCCTCTTTAACCGGTTATGAACACCTTGGTGGTTGTCTCTGAGCTGCTAATAGCAATACTACCCTGCTTTAAGGGCTGTGTGTGGTGGCAGCAGCCTGGAGACACTTGTTTAAGTCCCACGCTGTGATTGTGCCTATTACCTCAGGCCTGAGGCAATAGAATATTTTAGCTTAATTAGTACCTGGCAGTTGGAGTGGCTGGGGGTGGTGTCGGTGTGAAACTCCCAGCAATGAGGAGGGGGCATTACAACATGGTAATCCGGCCGTCCGAATCTCTTCATAGCGGGAGGCTGCCATTTTCCCCCCTGCAGGGATCTCAGGTAATTGCTGCCACGTGGCCCACATCCCTGCGTCCCCTTCCCCTAACCCCTTCACCACATGTTTCTCCCCCCTCCCAATGCCACCCCACTTACTTTCCACTGCATGGTCCTTTGCTGATTCCAAGAACCGCGGTGTTCCTGCCAATTGCCTGCAGCCTCGTCAATGGCCGTCAGAACATACTACGTAGCCCTTTCTCTGGATCCATGACGGCAATCTTTCCTTTTCTTATTTTTAAACAAACTATTAGTATCCAGTACATTGTCCCGGATGCTAAAAGCAATATTACCCTTGCAGGAGTGGTATTACCGGGCCTGGTAATGCCAGAGGCCAACGATAAAGCTCTCACTTTGCTTAGGCTTCTACCTGGCCCAGGGCATTACCTGGCCAGCTCACCCCCCCCCTGCTTGGGTAATATTGCTTAAAAGTAGACCGGAAAACTGAGGGACCTCTCATTGGAATTCATCATTGCTCCTCACATCCTTCATGCCTCCTGAAGTTTATTGGCCACATAAATTGGTGTGCGGCCATGAACAGTCTTATGGGTCAACCATTCATTCTTATTCTGAAGCCATTCACTGAATGGTAGTTGTTTGAGTCTAGGCAAAATGTGGACAAACTTCCAGACCCAGGCGACCAACCAGGCCGCAGCAGGTAAAGGACAACCTTCAGTGTAGTGAGCATCAAAACAGATGACAGCAAAAACCATTCTACATTGTAAGCAAACCATTCACAAAAAGAAGAAAATACACGTCACAAAAATAAGAACACACACTTCACAAAAAGAAGAACATCCACATGTCGCAAGAAGAAGAACATACACATGTTGCAAGAAGAAGAACATACACATGTCCCTTAAACCATGCATGAGCTGCACCTATCTGTGTTTGAGAACTCTTTCTGGGCATGGCTATAACAAGAAACCATGCACAATCTAGGCAGAATGTAAACATGTTGGGGAAAAAACACATGTAAGTGGTAGATAGATAGATGTAGTCATCACTGTTGGTCTGGGGTCTTCTGCAAGACTCAAAAACAGTGTTAAAATGTGCAAGTAAATCAGAAAATATATATTGCTATAACAATTAACACAGAATTGTCTTTCCTGCCACCCCAGCTGAGACTAATCTTCAGTCAAAGTTAAAGGGTCACTACATTGTATGCTGTGGCGCAGTCTCATGTATTCCACCATGGTCATCTTCCAGGGTGACTATACAAACTGAATGACCGATGTAGGTTCACTCACAAAGTCCTGTAAGGTGAAAGAATATGGCCACACCTTGTCAGATCTTCTCGTGCCAACATTTGGAGGATTGCCTTTGAATGAGGACATGTGTCGCAAAGCAAAAGAAACTGTGAAAGGTGTGGCATTGCACTTGGGTCCCAATAGAGCAGATGCGTCGTTTGTTGGGCCAATTTGCTAGCTTAACGTTCTATGGGGTCTGATTGCTGCATGCCAACGAGTGTATGGTCTAGCTGATTACTCAATTGATTCATAGGGAGAGGGTTTGTTGTCAATTAGTCAAATATAATCACAACGTGTGCAGGAAATGTTGTTCCATAAGTACTACAAACACAGAAATGGTCCTGCTAAATATATATATTTGTATTTTTCATTCTTACACATAAATGCTATTGAATACCGAAACCTCAAAATTGAAATAAAATCATCAAATACAAAATAGGAACTATAGGAATTGTAAGAGAAATATACATACAATAATACAGAACAGAATAAACCAAAAACCATACTTTTAAACAGCTAATATAGAGTATAAAAGGTCAACATGCTACTCACCTTATAGTATGTCTATACTTTCAGGAGTAAACTAGCCTAGTCAACCCTCCTTTCATACACCAACTGATCAAGCCCACGCAGCACACACTGACATATAGTACCTAGGTTTCAGTTCTACACAATGGAAAAGCTCTCATCATGGTGGTGACGCAGATTATGGTTGCTCGGCTTACCAAAACTGGTGAATTTCTGTTTTTTTTTGGTTTTACTTGTAACCATAATGTTCCTTTAACAACATTTTTTTAAAAAATTGAATTTCAAAGGTTTTTATTAGTGCAACTTAACCATAACGTCCCTTTAACAAAGATGTTTCACTGAATGTCATGTTTTATTAGTGTAACTTAACCATACGCCGTTCTCTGATAATATTCCAGGATTCTTTGTTCTATATGTAGGGATTTAACCCGGAATTGATTATATTATTTTGTTACTCTCAACATAATTTGTTTAGTGAAGACACACATGAGTTATGATTTGGAATGTATCCAGTTCTGGACATTGCAATTATTTTTATTGCAAAGGACTTGTTGATACACATACATTTTATACATATCTGTGGATTTTGAACAAGGAGCGATACATTCAATACAGACTGAACTGCCTTGAGGACGACCCAGTGGGGGGTCGAAACACGTGTCGGCTGAACAACTTTTTCTAATGCGACAATTAAAATTCTTCACAAATCTCGTATATGCTGACATTTGCATTCCAAACAATTACTGGACAATTGTACCGAACGATTATCTAAACAAAGGCATTTCCACTTTGAGTGGGTAGAGCGCTGACCCAACCCCATCTTTTAACTTAACCTTATTGTCACTTTAACAAGGTTTTTCACTGAATTTCAGGGGTTTTTACCAGTGCACCCTAATTTGCTACAACTTCCTAATATAATACTTACCTCCAATATAGCGGCATTTTTGACTGATGTACAAAGTCTTAACTTAAAACGGTGGCATTTCCTACCTACTAGCAACATTTTTAACACTTCCATATACTTTTTGCAATTTCTTTGACTGTTTCTGTGTTCGCTGTTGCTCGCGAACGTCTGACATCACTTCAGACTTTCCGGACCGGATCACCTTGACCGTGACCTTGTGCGCGTGCTGCATGAGGGTGTGTTCGCAAATGTGTCCGCACTTCTAGAATGGGTCTGTGCTTCATAAACAGTTTAAACTGCATTTCCCTCCGATTTAGGGTGTTTTAACCTGAAAATGTGCCCTTGCACAGCTCCCACACCTATTTTTACTGATTATCCATTTGCAATGCTGGGCACAACACATAACTGAAAAAATATTAGAAGAACTTCTATTTATCTTCTAAAATGGCATCAGCTATTGCCATCCCTCTTCCCCAAGAGCCACCACCATGACCACTGGCTGGAGGGCCTAGACAATGGAAGAAACGCAAATAATTCAGAAAACCATCAAGAGGACCAGGAAGATGAGGTAGAGGAAATGCCTACCTGAAGCAATCATAGAGAATCATGGGTGCGGCACTTCTTTGCCACCGTTGGGGGTGTACCAAAGGATAAAGCTACCAAAGTAAAATGCACTGAGTGCAACGTTGTGCTCATTCATGCACAACCTGGCCAGTACTCCTACAGGACCACCTCCATGCACCCTCACACCAATTCCAACAACTGCAATGCTCCGAGAAAGGCTTTTCCTTTATCAGGTTGCAGTAGTCTATCTTCCTGTACCTCATTGTCCTCAACCAATACTGCCACCACAAAGACTACTCCTAAAACGTAGTTGTAGACCCTCCCGAGAGGGCACCTTCCCATTGAACAGGTTATTTGATCATGTGTGTTCTTGGTAGAGGAGTTATGAGACCTTTCTGTGCATTTTTACCCCCGAGGGGCACAAGATCCCACCAGCTACCTTGCAAGCTGTACAAGAGGCTGTTGTTACATATCTTTCTAAGACAACTGTGCTCTGTACATTGTGCAACACACCACTCTGCGGGGGAGGGCATTTATTAAGTTCTTTCAAGGCTGCAATCAAAGAGCATGAGAAACACTGCCCCTTACCTTAGATGTAATGCACACCCAACATCTTCCCTTGTATGCCTGCCCCTTCGTAAATGTCCTTGCTGTCCCTTCCCTTAATTCCTCCCCCCCAACTTACATTCTGGCCAATCCTCCTCCAACTGTCTGAGAGTCAGCCACTTTTCTAAGCAGAGAGTTAGAGGCAGATCTCTATCTTCTCCTGAGGCCTGCCTCTGGAACAGCCTCCTGCCTCTCTCAAACTTGAGCAGAACCATCTCTGGTTCCGCAAGACACTCAAGACCTTCCTCTTTGCTTCCGATTTCTCTCTTCCTTTCCCCTGCTGATTCCCCGTCTGTTCCACTCACTGGTTACCTGGCCACCCTCTGAACTTCGGCCCAGGTCCCTCCCTGTCCAGTTACACCTCACACTGCCTCTTGGATCTCCCATCACTTGTGATCTGTATCTGTAACCCTACAGTCCCCTCACTCTGCCTTAATGAGCCACCCGTTGGCTGCACTTTCTGACTACCTGCACTGAGAAACTCGCTGGCTGCACTTTTGTTTACCTGCACTTCTCCATCCTCCCTCCCCTTCCCTGTACTTGTGCGATCTGAATGACCCAAGGCCTAGTAAGATGGTTGTTTTGTCCTCCTTCTGTTTCCCCCTCCTTTTCTTGTCGCACTTAGAAACACCTTTATATAAGCGGGTTATAATGCCATATCATATCATATCATGTCTTATCTGTATAGACATGATGGAGTTCCTTGATAACATCAAAGCAGTACTCCAAATGTGCTGAAATGTGCTGAAATACCCAAAGCAGTCGTTTTAAGGGCTACCTATTACATACATTACACAGCCCACGGTAGTGGCTGTGTAGTTATGGATAAGTTGCTAATCCCATAGGAAGACCACTTTTTGGGTGGCTTATAACGTCGCTCCTGACCAAACTTTGCAAAAAAAGTATATGGCCCACTCTGAATCTTTTTTCTCAAGGGGGGGACAAAGTTATAGAGGGGGGACCCAAAATGTATTTTTTTCCCATAGACATAATGGGAAAAAATATTGTGCACGCCTACTGCTCAAACCGCTGGACGGATTTCCACCAAATTTGCGGCAGGAGTGGCGGCTTAGTCCTGAAAGCGTGCTTTTGTTAATTTGGTGTAAATCTGTCCAGTAGTTTTTTTTTTTAAATGGTCAAAACATAAGGCAAAATAATTTGTGATATCTATGTCCGCTCCGCAGAAACACTCCCCTGTTCGCTACGTGGAGAGGACGCCGATTGGCTAACCGGCTTGCATCATGTCTGCGGACACGCATGTTGGTCTCTGATTGGCTGGGATGAGTCGTGAGGTGTGTCACATTGTTTCGATGCGCCCACCATCTTGGATCCGCCGACAGCGTGTCGGCGAACAGAGGCAAAATGAAATTTTGTTGAGTGTGTTGGTGTGCAGATGTGCTGAGGGAGGGTTGGGGAGTAAGAGATGGATCAAATACTGTATTTGTTTAGGTGGCAGGTGCCCCTGATGTTTTCCTCATGTCCGCGGTCATCGCGGTTGTACGCAGACATAATAAATGCACTACTGCCTATTTTACTTTAGTTTGATGTTGGTTTTGGGTTGTTAGTAGAGGATTGATTGTGATTAATATCCCCTATAAGCAGCTTACATAGAACAGTCAAAATGTTTGGTATTTATAGGTCTGTTATGCTGTAGTGGTTGTGGCCAGGGCCTAGAGTCTTGGGTGCATGGCCGAAGGCCGTAGGCCCTAGAGTCTAGGCCCTGGCCACAACCACCGCAGCATAACACACCCATAGAATCAAACACCCATCAAATATCCAGAACCCAAAGGTTTGTGTACTGTTTCATTTGTAGAGTTTGTATGTCAGGTTTTGGCTAGGATATGCAGTTAAGATTGTTGAGTTTGTAACAAGGAGTGCGGTGTTTGTGAGTTTATTTATTGTATACTTACAGGTGGATTTTTTTGTGGTTGTATGCAGTTTTTTCATGACATGGGTAACTGGACCAGACATACTTTTTCATTCTCTGAGATAAAAGAAAAGATCATATGTTAGAGAAGGTAGTTCATAATGAGTTATAGCATTGCATAATAGACATTTCTGTATTTTCTTACCCTCATATTTAGTACTTAACTGTGCAATTTGCACAGTTTCTGTGTTTGTTTTCTAAATCATTGATTGATTGATTGATTGATATTTTAATTCTATCGCGCTCGTACACAAGTGTTTCAGAGCGCGACAAGGCAAGGGAGGGGAACAGGGAAGAACAAAACAGCGATCTTACTAGGCCCAGTGACATTGAGAACATGCAAGTGCATGGGAGAGGGGGAGGGGAAAAGTGCATGGAAGGAGTCCATGCTGAATTTAATAAAAACTTCTATGTTGTGGTACAATATATTTCTTTCATTGCTTTACTGTCTATTTCTTGCTAATCTTCTATCTTTGGCTTGTTGCAGATTTTTGGGGCAATTAGATACCTGTTGGCGTATTCCAATTGTTTATTTCTACTTTTATGCTATTCATCTACCTGTTGGGTTTTTGCAGATTTTTTGGGGCAGTTAGGTACCTGTTGGTGTATTCCAACTGTATGTTTCTTGTTTGATTTTGGAAGTATTTGTTTATCTGTTTGCTTGTTGTAGATTTTTTGGGGCAGTTAGATACCTGTTGACGTATTCTAACTGTATATTCCTTGTTTGATTTTAGTGGTATCTATGTATGTGTTTGCTTGTTGCAGAATCTTGGGCAGTTAGATACCTATTGGAGTACTCTAACTGTGCACAGTTTTGAAGTTGAAGTTTTGCTTATGTTCATAGACAGATTACGTATTAAATTTTGGTTTTAAGAATATTAAGTAAGCATTTACAGGTTTTGCTAGCAATCTCTGCTTTCGAGTAATGGTACCATCATTACATTCGAACCAGCCACAATTCGTTTTTACATATGCAGTGTCGTGACCTGCATTGGTTGTGGCTCCTGCGTGGTAGATTATTCTTATTGTTGTGAAGGTTTTCTTACCCAGTGATACTTGACCATGTGTGAATCCAGTCAGCTTACAGTTGTTTTTGGTACCATTTGCATTGTAACGTAAAAGCATTACTATTACGTATTTACCATGCGTCTGTATTTTCTGAATTGCAGGTAGCACATAATCTGCCATGGTTTGCATTTTGTAAAAGTTGCTGAAATGGAATGGATTCACAGTTAGGTATGGATACATACACAAAGCTTTCATTAGGGACTTCTTCCTGTGCCACATGGTTGCAGAGAGTGCATGTACGTTTCCACATGTATGAAATCTGAGAGATTTCATTTATAGTTATGTTTTTGTTTTCCAGTACTTGTAGTACGTACATTAGAAATTCTTGTGGATCTTCTTGTGAGTTTATAGTGAATTTGACAATTCCAACACAGTAGTCCAATTCGTGTCTTATTGCATGAACACTGTAAGTGTTGTCAGGATTGTTGGTTGCATTTCTATGAAGGACTAACTTTTGCAAACACAATTGGTCTGTACTGTGTAAGTGAATGTTCTCAATAATTGGTGGCAATTGGAATAGAATATTTATTGCTACATTAGCGTAGCAATTTACAGCAGTTATATTTGAAAATTTGAATGGACCTGATAGTTCTGTGCCGAAGTCATTTGTTCGGAGTGTGTGTTGCTTCTTTGAATAAGTAGTTCAGTTAATTTGACCAGTCGATTCTTCTTTCGTTGTGGTACTTGATGAAGTATTAGTTTCTTTTTTTCTCTTTGGAAGAATTGTAGTGATATCCTGTATCGTTTCAGTTTGAAGTAATTTTCTTTTACAACGTTTTGCTTTTTGTGGAACAGTTTAGGTTTTTAGATGGGGTATATGGAGTGAATGCAGCATATTGTATTCTAGAATGCAAGGAATATCTGCATTTACTTTATTTGCATCAAAGTTGATTAGAAATATCCCGTCAAGTTTACGTAAGCATGATAGTGCTACATAGCTCTTGCCTTCTTTAAAGACTCTGCTACCAATATATATTCATTCTTTATCTAGGGTAAGACCTTGTGATTTGTGAATGGTAACTGCGTATGCTAGAGTTAGAGAAAATTGTTCTCTGTGTACATACATGTCTTTGAAAAGAAGGAAGTGGGATTTTGAGCGTCCTATCCTTTTAACTTCTGGTAGTTTGTCAAAGAGAATATTGACAAATTGAATGTTGTTGTCACGTAGGTATGTTTGAAAGACAACAACTGTACCAAGTGCTCCATTAACTAATCCTTGCTCCACGTCAAGGTTACGTTAAAGCATTACTCTACAGTTTAAAGATCATTTTAATATTTTCTCCAAACCAGCTTTGTTGGAGATAGAGTTTTCAAGGGTATTTAGTCTTGTTGTGGCTTGTTGACACATGGGTAGTGTCGTAACATGTACGTCCAGTTTATCTGTGGAGATTTCAATTATTGGTTGCATTTCTTTTTTCAACATTGTTTCATTGAATTTTGAACAGCTTGCAAGAGTTGGTATCAAGGACATACAATTAAGATTTTTCTGTGCTAATTGTTCCATGACATCAGTAGCACATGAGTTATGGCCATAGAGTGGAGGGATGTGCCTGATTTTTAATATTGCTTGTGCTTCTTGAGATAGTACACCAACTCTAATACTTTTTAAAATGTTAGCGTTTGTGAGGTCTGCAAACTGGTGCATGTTTTCTGTTAATTCTTTGTATTGCAAATGTTGCCAAAGGTTGACATTTCCTATGCTGTCAATGGGTTTTACTGCACAGTGTGTGCCCTAAGGTTTTAAAAATAGATTCAGCTTTCATTGGAGTGATTTGAAGAAGATCTCTGAAAACAATAATGTGTTTTCCTCCAAAGAGCTGTTCGTAGTCTGTTTTGAGGACCTCTTGTAATCTGAGGTAAATCAAAGCCAACATTAGGTTGGCGACCATGCTCACCTCATCTATTAGCAGCATTTTCATTTGTTTGAAAACTCTGCGTAGTTCCATTGCAGCTTCTGTGGAAAGTTTGTAATAGTCTAATTTATTTTGGTGTTATACTGGAAGGAGTAGTAATCGGTGTAAAGTGACACTACCTATATTGTAGGCAGCTAAACCTGTGGGGGCAGTTACAACAGCTGAGAGTTTGTTGTTTGTCAGTTGTTAAAGGAACTTGCTGATGATTTTGATTAAGAATATTTTGCCTGAACCAGCTTCACCACTCACGTATAGCAGTATAGGTTTGTAGTCTTGGCAGGTACAGTTTATATTTTTGTGTTTCAAATCATGTTCAATTTGTTTTGTTATTTCTTGGCAAATCCTACGCTGCCTATTGTTCAGATGTGATTTTAGTACAGCAAAGTCTTCCGTAACTTGTTCATACTGACACATGGTGTTTTCTACTTCTATCATGGCTAATTCTGCCTCATTTGCTATTAGTGGCTATCCAAGTGGTTCTTGGCTTACTGTTACAGAAGGTTGACTACTGTTGGGCATGTCCACTTGTAGTTGGGCCTGGAGTTCTTCTTCGTGTTGCTGTTAATTGTGCAACATTGTTTGGTACTGTGTAAAGTTTACGTCTGTTATAGTGCTTTCATTTGCTTTGAAAAGGTCTTCATAGGAGTCATATGTATCCAGTAACTCTTCTTCTTTTCTCTATGGTTTAAAAGGTTGTAGCAGGGACATGTAATACAGTTCTTTATGTTGAGGAGTTTTAAATGACAATTTGATATGATTAATTAAGCTGCATTTGGTAAGTTTCACTAAGCTGCCTTCACAATTTACCACTCTGTATCTACCTTTCTTTCATCTGGTTTAACATTATGTTTGTATGTGAAGTTTTGGGCTACATGGTAGAGACATATGGTTTCCAAAGTGGTACTCCTGTTTGGGTAGTATGTGTTAGTAAATTGTTTTTCAAAATGTCTTGGCTGTTGGGATCATTTTTGGTTATTGTTTCTATGTCCTCATATGATTTGAAAACTCTTTTTCTAGATTTACCAGGAACAAGACTTAGCCATACAATATTGTCGGTTTTCCATACAAGGCAGTACCGGTTGAACGGTCTGCAGCTTCATAGCAGCCACATTCTCTATGAGAGAGCATTTTAATACCTAAGCTGTACAATTTCTGTGCTAGTGTTTTGTCAGATGATATGTCATCCCAGAGGTCCTGACGGTCTTTTTTCTATGCTTTGGTTAAGTAGGCTGTGGCATATCGTGCAACTGCAGTGGAATTGTCTGCAATGTACTGCACATCTATGTTTGTATTCCATAGGAGGGAATGATTGCATTGTAATCATTGATGTATTTTGATTCTTCTGTTCTTTTTATGTAATATGTGTTCTTAGGTGATTTACCTTTGACATTATGTGTGACTGAAGACATTAAGTTGTTTACTTGACCTGTTGCTGAAACTGGTCTAGGGAAACTAAACCGACATTTGGTGTAGTATTTCCCCTTTTTTATATTGGCAACAGCAATATTTCCCACAATTGTGTCTTTGAAATTGTACAATTTGTGCAAGAAGGTCACTATGTGTTGTTTGTGAAGAGATTTCACAAGTGACATATTTTTGGATGAACTGCAAAACAGTGGCATCACTGTCCTGACCAAATTTAGGAGCATCTTTAATCCATAATAGCATGTGGATGTGTGGTGCTCCTCTGGCTTGGTATTCTTTTCTCCAAAAGAAGTGTTGAACTTCTCCGAGGGGAGGAACAGTCTTATTAAAAATAAAGTGTACCATAGCGATGAAGCTATGATGGAAATATCTTTATACATTTACAGTATCTAGAGATCAGATTTCTCCTGGTGTTTTTATATCTATGTTTGTTTTATTTTTGTTTGCTATGCGTAGGAAATCGTGTAAATCTTCCCATGCATATTCTGCACAACTTAATGTAACAAACCATGTGGGTGGGCCAAGGTTTCTTATCATACAGCGTACATCTCCATGACATCAGAAACAGTATTCTTTTGTACCACGCATGTTTGCTATAAGATTTGTAATACTTGACTGTAAAACCTGATAGCAGATAGCTATGGCTTTGTGTTTCAGAAAGCAGATTGTTTGGATTTTGCGCGATTCGTGGATAAATTGGATGGAGGTGCGTGCAGATCACTGTGGAGTGGCTGCACATCTTGGATCCTCTCATGTGAAAGAGCACTGGCATGGAATACGTGGAATGAAGTGGGTGGATTTGGTACCTCTCTGTGCTTCTTTGGTGACACAGCGTCATCCAGACATTATTAATATTTGTTGTGGAGGGAACAGTTTAGGATATGTGTTATGTTAATGTTAATGTTAAAGGATATTTGTTCCGGGCACTATCACCACCAAAGTGGTCCCCTGGTGCTCTGGCGTCTCTGAAAAAGGTCTGGAATCTCTTTGCAATTTGCAATGAAAGAAGGACTTGGGAAAGTCATGGACATGTATCCAGAGTAATTATTTCCCGTATTGCGCAGATACAAATGTGGCTGCGTTCTTTTTCATTTGCTCCACAAATGGCGAAAGCAAGACGCAATGTTAACAAGGCTGTTTGTGCCTTTTTTGAGAGACGTTGGTATGTCCTCTTTTCAGAATGAAAATATTATGTTTTGTAGCACACATATTTTTCGCAGAGATGGAGTACATCTTAGTTATGCCGGCAATCAGATTTTTCTGCGAAATATACAAAGTGCATTGCGACTTTTTGGGGAATTACAATAATCCATTTTGCAGTAGGTGTTGACCATTTGAAATTTTTGAAACACAAAAAAACCCACAAAAAGGCTCTTTTCAGAGCCACCACTTCCTCCCAGAGAAAAGTGCAATGGTTGTGACAGGGCAGCACTGCACAATTTTTAGATGTCCGCAGACTTCTAAAAAATGCACAGGGCCCTGCACTATTTATTTGTTACTTCTGTTTCTAAACTGTGAAAGGCGGCTCTTAAAAGAGCCTTTGTTTTTTTTAAAATATTTTTTGTTTTTTTTTAAACATGACACACAAGGAAAGGAGGGGAAAGGAGGGTAAGGAAGGGACACCAACCATGGGGATAAGAAAGGGCAGATGGAAAGAGGAAGATGTAGGGTGGGCCTTATTCAGGTAGGTCGCAGACTTTCTGATGTGCCTTGACCGCAGTCTCGAAAGCAGTCCAAAGGTTCTTCCCCCTGCAGAGTACTGCATCGCAGTACATGCACAATATTGTGACCCTCAAAAGGTAAGGGTCAACAGCATCATGAATGGCCTGTGAGGCAGCTGGAGGGATGCACTGTCCCACAGGAGTGTCTTTTGTGGTGACAGGAGTGGAAACGAAGGATGCTGCAGAGGAACTCAACCTACTACGTTTATCGCAAGGTACAACCTTACGAATAGCCCCACCGTGGAATGACTTTAGGTGTTGCTTCATTGATGTAGTACCAAAGCTATACAAACCAGCCTTGCCACGACTCAGCAGTAGGTGGCACTGAGTTCAGATCACCTTGTTCGATTGAACTTTTGACTTTCCATCAACGGTGGTAAATAGCCGCCACACCCAAGACTCACGATGAGTTCTAGTAGTAGGGACTTCCACTACCTCATCCTCTTCATCCTCTTCATCCATCTCCTCTGCATCCTCAAGCCTGTTCCCCTCTGCAGGCCCTTGGGGACGTGGTGGTTGTGGAGGGGGTGGGGGCACTGATGCCGAGGCAGTAGCAGCAGAAGCAGTTTGGGATGCCATCTGAAAGGTTGATAACCAGGAACTAGGAACGAGGAACCAAGAACAGCAACCTGAGCAATTGCCCTGTTGTAAATCTTGGAAATCCAAAAGCAGAATGAGGATCAGCTCTGGGGTGTGGCCTTTTATAGGGGTGCTGAGGTGCGCTTCGCAGACACCCACGCCATCCCCGAACACTTCGAACACCAAGAACGGGCTCAAAAGGTTCCAAAAAGTATGTAGATCGGCAGGGACATTCTCTGGGACATGTGCAATGGTGAAATTGTACTGTAAAATACCTTGGATTGCTCAAAAAAGCAGTTTTTAAATGTTCGGGGGCCCGGACAGTGTCCGCAAACAAGGGCACACGCTTAGCGTGGGTGTGGTCACATGATGACATCGCGGACACGTTTGCACATGGGATGGCTGTCCGCAGGACACCAAATGCGCAGTGATGGTGCTGCGCATGCGCGCGGGTGTTCTATGGACAGTGTTCGGGTCCCCGAACTAATTAAAAAGTGCGACACATGTGCGAGGCGCGATGTTCGTAGGACCCAAGTGTGTGATGTGCATGTGCGCCGGTGTTCTACGAACAATGTTGAATTCCTTGAATAAAATAAATGTGTGTCAAAACTTTGCAGACAGGCGGACGGGATATGTGTTCTACGGATATATTCATTCTGGTTGCTGACATTACGAACAGTGGGGGTGTTATTAGAACACCCCCATTTTGGGTGATTGTGAGAGGTGGACATCTTGTGTGTTCTAAGGACACCTCCATTTTAATTACGTACAGTACGAACAGGTATATTGTACTTAGGACGCCCCCATTTTGGTTAATTACGGACATGCAAACATCTTGTGTGTTCTAAGGACACCTCCATTTTAATTACGAACAGTACAAACAGGTATAGTGTCCTTAGGATAACCCCATGTTGGTTAATTGAGGACACACCGGACAGCCGCGCTGTCCGCGGATACCCTAACTGCCTTTTTCTTTTTTAAAAGAAGACACAGGCATATACTAAGAACACACTTAAAATGTTGTTATTGTTTAACAGTAGAAAAATTATGAAAGAGAGAGGGAAGCAGAAACTGAAGCAAATACAGGGGAATTAGGGGTTTGGATATGATGTATGGGAGAGGAGAAAGGGATGGAAGTCTCATTGTACCATTTTTCTTGGTGGGGAGGGTTTGGGGATAGTTGGCTGGGACAAGGAGAGTGGGAACAGGTACATGTGGGACAGTGGTATTTAATGTTTTCTTTAATGTGGTCCAAAATACACTCTTTTAGTTGATTGAAGTGTTGCATTAACAAATCCATTTTTAGTTCCATTTGTTTAAGAGGATCTTCTAATATCTCTTTTGGTACATTATTTTTATTGGTTGTCTGGTCTGTTAAAAATAAATGTGTTAAGTACACATAAAGTAATGTTTTTTAATTGGCTTATATAGAGAAATGTTGTGTCTACCATTATTATCAGTGTCTTCACTCATTTCCTCTCGTTTGAAATTTTTTTCCAGCCATTGCAAAGTACTGGATATTTATGTGTAAAAAAAAATATATTAGTTTTATTGTACATAATACAAAAAATGTATAAGTATATGAAATAAATGCAGTGTACTTACTACTTTTTTACAAACGTTTCCTATTACTGCTGTGTAAGTATGCTCTTGCTTCTTGCTGTTTAGTTTCTGTGAGGTAATTCAGTTGGAGGCATATTTATTTTGTTTTGGTATATTCCATTATATTGGAAATGCTACTTCAGTGGATGGTTGGTGTCTTACATATACAGTTTCCTCTTCTTATTTATTATTAAATGTAATGTATTTATATGGTGCTTTTTTATATGTTTGGTGTTTTTATTGTATGATACAATAATGTAAGATACCCCCTCAGCTTATGGATAGTGCAGATGGTGACCGCATCCACCCGCGAACATGCGCACGGTCTGCGGACATCAAAATCACTATCAGGACAGGGGGTTTTGTATATTCTATGTTATATAAATGTAAGGTAAGGGAGTCTTAGTAAACATTTATCACATTTACATTATCTATATTTATATTCAGTGGAAAGAACGTAGTTAAAGGGACGTTATGGTTAAGTTGCGCTACTAAAAACCTATGAAATTCAGTGAAAAAAACGTTGTTAAAGGTACGCTATGGTTCCAAGTAAAACCGAAAAACCCTTGAAATTCACCAGTTATGGTAATCTAAGCAACCATTTGTGGGATGTATTTACCCATGCATCCTAGCCCTACCTCAAAACTGTGCAGTACTGACATGGAAAACATCATGATGGCCAGAGCTTCCCAGAAAATGCACAGGGAAATGCATGAAGAATAGGCTGCCACTCATTTTTGCCGATGTTATGGGCACAGAAGGACACTGCCTAAAACCACCATTGGACTACCCGCACAGTAGTCTGAAACCATTTGGAATGGCAATGCTGATTGCCAAATGCAACCTAGAATTGTGGGGAATTCATTTCTTAAATCCCAAAAATGGGTGCAGTACCAGTACTCACCACTATCCAAAAGCCGGCGTTTTAAAACCACTCTGTTTCCCTGAAGGCAAGTCAAAATGCCTATTTTCAAACATTGCAATATGTGCAAAATATTTACTGAACACCAGCAGACATTTGGCAGAATGGAGTTTTGTGTGCCTACAAAATCTGGAAATGAAGATCATAAGACAAGGTTTATAACAAGACTGGCTGCGCTGTGGATTTCAGCAGTTTAAATTGCACTGGATTTAAAGACACTAAAATCGAAAATGTTTAGATTAAATAAGTGACCTATGTTTGGTGTCACATGCCTTTGTAATTGTTTAAATGTCATAGTTTTGCACTTAGAATCAGCATTCTAGCTGCATGTGTAAAATTGCAAGTTAATTTAAAAAGCAACAAATAACATGACAGTAGCTGAAAGTCTGGCTTAAGGAACTTGATTCTGCCTGGCAACTACCCCCATCAGCAGTTCCCAGGCCAACCTTCCTTTTGCTGCCCCCACTAAGAATATGCCATCTATCTGATAACTGAATTACCTGGGCTCTGCAAGAGAGTGGACAAAGCCCTCTTCACTCAGGCAAAGGTTTTTATTACCGCAGTCGTAAAATGTAGCTTCCTCTTGGCAAGAGCTGGGAGGGGCACTGCCTGTGAGAGCAAGCTGGCTTGGCAGAAACTGGAAAGACTGGTTTCTATACCATGTGACCTGGGAAATCACACCCCTTTGGAGCCAGAACATAACTTTAAAAAGATGAATAACTCATAGAGCGGACATGTGAAAATTTTATAAATGATACCATAATTCTTGTGATTTTTCTGCCCACATTTTAAGAGGTTTTTAGAACCGGTGGCATGTTCAGGGGGGTGTCAGCGGAAAAGTGGATATTACTCTAAATGTATGCATGTTAAAAATCTGAAACTTCATCAGTTAATGTCCGTACTCCCTGCACACTTGTATGTAAAGTTGGGTCAATGTCAGAAATTGCAAAATCAGTTAAAAAGTGAAATATGTGCCAGTTCTGAATGCAAGCTCCCAGGAAGAGCAGAGTTTGAACAGGGGATACCTCCTGTAATGCATGATGGGTGCATATGATTTTAAAACAATATGTACCTCTGCAAATATGTATTTGTTTCAAATCTAGATTTGTGTGTAAGTTGACAGGAGGAGTGGACTTTCTGCAGGCTGTAAAATGACATCACTCTGACTCACAGTTCATTCCCCAATCAAATGATAAATGGAAGTTTGACCAATTAGAAGCTGAGAGAGAGGTAGGGTCAGTGATGCTAGAACACACCCACATTCTAAACACATAAAAGCAGACAGACAGGACAGATAGGGACTTTCCAAATCCATCTGCAGCGGGACGCTCTGCCGGAAAAATCCATACTTACCTCCATCAACCTCCAGAAAGCCAAACTAGAGACTTCAATCTATCCAGAACTAAGAGACCAGACCAGAGAGAAAGCAGTGCTGTACCCAGAGAGACCCAGACCAGCAGAGAGAGCTGACCCAGATCACTGTGAAGTGCAGAGGCCAGACCAGACCAGACCAGAGTCCAGTTTAAAACCCTGACCAGATCCATGGCGAGGCCCATTTCACTCAAGAATATAGTGTGAGTACCTAGAAAACTGTGCAGAACCAATCTCTTAGTTAAAATAATATAATTCAATCTATTTAACCTAAGTAGAACTGCCTCCTAACTGTCACTTGTCATTTCTAGTCGCAAGCTGCACTTGTCTTTTGGAACTTTAAAATTTCAAAACCCAAAAACGACCTCTATTCAATCGCTCATATCTCCGCAACCGTTTGCAATAACTTTTATTTGAAAGCTTAGAATCTTAGCTTTGAATCGCACCTAGAACCGCATTCCTACCCCTTATAGTTTTACCGCAATCGCGGAACACGCATCCGCGAATTTTGCCGCGATTTGCAAATTTCTTCACATGTAAAAACTGCTGCTGCTTGCCTTCCATTTGCCAGAAATTCGTTAAACCTGCTAACTATCCCTGCATCATTGCTAGTGTGAGCCTGGACTAATATTAACTAGATACCACTCACCCTGAACCTCTGAAAAGGGAATTAAAAGCATTTTAGCATCTTTTTTAATTCATTGCCAGCACATATCAAAGCAATTTGGGCCTGTGTTTTTAAACTTCTGTTTTCTAAGCTTGCTGGGGTGAACTGAATCACATTTGATTGCATTTCTGAGAACTGTGTGCTTCCTTCCATTTCCTTGCCTTGCATCAAGGGGGGGAGGGGATTGCCAGAGAAAAGTGATTACATTGTTTTGTTGAAATCATATTGAGTATTTCTATACGGCATTTCATTCATTCAACCTTGCATCCATTTGAACTCTATAAAGCATTTTGTACCACCTTCTTCTTTTGTTCCTATTTACCAGTGTGCTACCTTATCCATTTCATGTCAACTCATTAGTGATTATAAGAAGTGTGCTAGTGCCAGATTCTCCGTTGTTGATCTTTATCATATCAGATTAAGTGTGCTATTCAATTATTAATTTATTATAAAGTGTGATCTATATATCTCTTGTTTAAATTATCAAATAAACCTTTTAAACTTGCAAAACAGAACTACTTCTTGGCTCAGTGGGGTCAGGGGGATTCCAAGAGAGGGGTGTTATACAGGGGTAGTCATCCAGAACGCATGAACTGGACCTAAAGATATATCAATAAGGGTTTTCATTCAGTATTCTAGACTAGGCGTTAACTTAGCTGTAGTGCTGAATTGAATCCCCTTACAAATTGGGGGCTCGAGCCGAGACGTTGGGTTAGATTTACCATTTGTGCAGCTTAATACAGTGTGCTAACTGACGGGATACATACATCCGGTCGGATCACCACGCTGCATTACGCTGTGAAGCATTCCTCAAAAGGGACACTCCAAGAAAAGTTCTGTTCTGCAAAAATAAAATACAAACTTCTGTAAGTCAGGACAGAGACCAATCTCTAGAATGACGACCTTAGTAGACATGAAAATAGCCAGAGAGCACCTCTTGCATAAGCTATTTGTGAGAGGTGAATGGACCGAACAGGGCCAGGATGTGTGGTTGCAGGCCATCACACAACAGGTCACTGAAACAGGGTCAGATATATATAGAGATCAGGGTCCCTTACATGTGGCCCTGAGTGAACTATATATGGCTCCTAAAGCCAAAGAGGAACACAATAAGATTGCCAGGATAGCAGCATACCTGTACCTATATATGGGAGACATGCAGGATAGATGTGCTGAAAGCCAAAATCTGGCAAATAGGCAACAGATGGCATTACAGAAGGCCCAATCTGATCTGGACTCTTCTGAGCAGAGGCTGCAGAGGAGCCAGGAGGCAGAAAATAATAGTAGGCAATATATCATTAAAATAAAAGAGGATATGGGCATCCTACAACAGGAAAAGACAGACCAGGATACCCGATTTCTGGCCCTGCAGAAGGAGCACCAAGACAGTTTGGACTCCTTGCTGCAGAACCAGAAAAAGCTGGAGCAACAGATCAATTTCAACAGGGCATGCACAGAGCAGGTAGCCACCCTGCAAATCCAACTAGACAGAGAGAAAGAGGAGAGCAACAAACTAATTTTGAAAGACCTAGATACCCAGGCAGAGTTTGATCAGGAGCGCCAGAAAGCCGGCGCCTTCCAAAGGCAAAGGGACGACCTGGCGGCGCAAATGCAGGCTCTTAGTCAGGAAAGAGACGCCATAGGCCAGGAAGTCTGCCACTTAAAAAAGGAAATTGAAGAAAATCACCTGGCCCTCCAGGGGCTGGGTGATCTCCAAAAAGAAAACCAGAACTTGGTAGAGCACACCAGAAGGGTGGAAGATGCTCTAGCAAGAAAGGAGCAGGCCAATAGGGACATTGCCCAGGAGGTAAACCTCCTGCAGCAAAGACTGGCCCAGTTCTCCAGGACCAACCAGGAAGCACAGAGGGAGAATGAGGCCCTCTGTCAACACAATGATAGGCTCCAGCAACAGGTAGCGATGCAGGAGAGACTGATAGAGTCTAGTAAGGCCTTAACTGAGGAACTGAAGGCACAAATGCAGGCTCTTGCATTGCAACAGGGAGCAGGGGCGGATAGAGATGAGGTTCGCTGGGAAATGGAAACTCCGGAGCATAACCTCAGGAGCCCTAGTACCAGAGGCCCTCATACCTCTCAGTCCCTGGACTCTGCCACCCCCATGTCCCCTGGCGCACATGAGCACAGGGCCAGAGGGATGGCAGATTACTATCCAGCTAAGAGTATGGGGCTCATAGGCCAGTACCACTCAGGAATGGAGGGGTGGGCATCCGGGTATGGGCACCCAAGTACAGTACAGTTCAATGGGGAACCCCGGGAGAGTAGGCCCATTAAGGGCATCCTGAAAACCTCTGCCCAGTTAGGTCAGTGGAGGGGGTACCCATCAAATCCTGGCAGCAAGGAGGAATCTGAAGACTCCTCTGAACTGCGCAGGACACAGGAGACCAGGTCCCCACATTCTGCCAGCCATTCCCAGGCTCGCAGAATCCGGGAAAACCTGGAAGAACAGACGGGAACCTCTGGGAGCAGTGCCTCTGAGTCCGAGGAAGAATGGACAAGGGTTACCCGAACCAAAAAGGCCAATAAGGCAAAAAGGGCCTTGCTTAAGGACCCCTTAAAGCAGATTAAGGCGATCAGGAGCGTCATCACGCCTTACCATAAGAACGCTAAGTATTCTGTTTGGGAGCACTTAGAGTTGTTTGAACAAATGATGGAGACTTTCCATTTGAAGGACAGCCAAAGCTGTATTCAATATGTAAAGTGGACATTCTCCCCGGAATACTCCAGTTTCTTTGCGGGGCTGGAGGACCAAAATCATTTAAGATGGTCCACATATAAGGCGGCCATCCTGAAACATTTTTCTGTTCACAGAAATCCTCAAGAGGCTCGCAAGGCAGCCTACAATTTGCAATGTGGGGAGGATCAGGCCCCACAAGAATTTGTGCAGGAGTTAAAGCGTGCTTTTGCACAGACCACAAGAAGGGTGCGCACAGACAGTCGAGAATTCGTTAATACATTTTTTCATGCCTTGCCCAAATACATCATGACCCAGCTCGTGAGGGATTTTCACGAGAAAAGATCCTTAGACTGGGTCCTTGAACAGGCTACCCGGATCTATGAGGTGCAGAAACCGGTAGATAGCAAAAGTAATGCCCAGAAAAACCCCAAAGCCAACAGCACCCCTGCTGCTGCCAAGGTGGCAGAGGTAAAGGTCACCCCCGTTTTGGATTTGGAGATGGGGGGGCCTAAAAACCTACCTGCACCTAATAATGTTAGGCCCAGAAGGTCCTCGGGCCAGTCACAGACAGGGAGCCAAGGAGGCAGCCCCACAAATGGGGTCCCTCGCTCTCCTGATTATGTAAGTCCCCGTTACAAGGGAAATCGACCCATCCTGGGTTATGTGTGGACTCCTCCAGCCCAAGGGGGGGGATCCAGCCAAGCACCTAACCCAGGGAACTTCCCTCCTAACTTCCCACCGGAGGGCAGAAACTCTCCAAATCCTGGGCAGAACTTTTTCCCCAGGTATCCACCCAACTTTCAGCCCCAAAACCATCCATCCTTCTTTCCCCAATTCCCTGAGCCCAGACCACTGAATCCGGGAGAGGGGAGGCCAAGGGTGGAGGGGTACCCAAATCTTCCCAACCCGGGGTATTACCAGAGGAGGGATAGCTACCCTTCCCGGGATCAGCCCAGGGGAGAAAACAGGGCCCCGTATCAGCCTGAGCGGGTTTCCCAGTTAGAGCGCCAGGTTCAAAACATGGCGCGGGATATGGGTCATATACTGAGGGCGCAGCAGAGCCCTCAGATCAGCATGCCGGCGCAGAACGCACCCAACTCTGGACCTGGTGCTCCAGAACAATGACGGGGGCAGCACCCCGATAACTCACCGGTTCCCAGGGAGGAGGCACAAAGGGAAGGGGGGTGTAAAGCCTTGGAGGAAGCTTCCTTCCTCACTTGTAAACAGCCCCTGGAAACCCAGGAACCGGAAACAAAATCTCTTGCCCCTGAAAGTCTGCCTCCTAAGGAGCAGAGGGGGGGTAGGAGAAACAAAAGACCCAAACAGACTCAGTTTGAGGAGGAGGTACAGATCTTCCAATTTGAGGGAGAGGGATCCTCAGAGGATCCTGGGAAAAGGATCTTCTCCTTCAGAGAGGGGGGAACTCCTCCCAAAGAAAAATGGGTCCCTAGGGATGCAAATCCAGACTGGGGAGATGTGGAGACTGAGCTACCGCCGCCCACCATCTCATCCCAGAACCAACAGCAAGAAAATCCCCTGGTTCAAACCCATCCTGGGGACTGCCTCCAAAAAGGGGGGGGCAGCCCAGAACTGGAACCAGGGGAACCCACAATGGCTCTGATCTCCAGTTGCCAACTTTTTCTTTCAGATTCCCAAGGCTCTCCACAGAATTCTGCCCAAAATTCTTTTCTCGCGATGTCCAAAACCAGAAAATTAGCCCACCAGTTGTCCAAAAATGTGCATTATCTGTGCCCCCTTGAGGAGAAGGAGGGAAGATATTATGCCCCGGTACAAGTACAGGGGCAGGGTACAATCTCGGCACTGGTGGACACTGGATCTCAAGCTACCCTTCTGTCCAGAAGGGCCTTTGACGAACTGAATGCAGGAAGGGGAGAGAATTACCAAATTCCTCTCACCTCTCTTCCGGGACAACTACAGAACTTTGACGGGAAGGAAATTCCCGTTGAGGGGACTGCAGACTTGGACATTAAAATTGGGCGACATAAGTTGAAACACCCGGTCATAGTTGTGACCCCAGAGGGCACCCCTTGTTTACTAGGGAATGACCTCCTGAGAAGGTTGTCACCCCTAATAGATTGCGTAAACAAGGTCCTCTGGACCCAGACTAGCCGACCGATAAAATTAAAACAGAGTGTCAACCATGTTAGTTTAAACGGCACCTGCCACATGGTTGAACAAAAATCTGACCAAGTAGAATTTCACTTCCAGAACAACCAAATTCCAGACGTGACAGTAATAGCAGTAGGACAACAGACTGGTGATGGGGGATCCTCTCTATTTCTGAAAATCAACCTTCCTTCCAGTCTAAAGTGGTACTCCACGCTGGAAGGAAACACTCTGAGATTCTATACTAATCCACAATCAGAAACTCCCACTCCTATAGTCCAGAAAGATGTGAAATCAGCTCAGAGCCTGGCTGATATTCAGCAAATTGGAGAGCAGTTGTTCATCCCTGTTCAGTTAAATGATGGGAAGGACTCTGTTCTCGCTCGAGTGTGTGTGAGCAACGGTAAGAGCTTCATCAGCGAAGCCATGTTTCGCCAACTCCCAAAAGATCCAGCCATTCCCACATTCAAACTGATAGACAAATGGGAAATGGACCTGGAAGCACCTAATTCCAAACATCTCCTGCCAAGCAGGTGTATGCTCAAAATCTCCATTGGCAACAAGAGCATAGTCCACAATTGTTGGGTCGTGCGAGACGTCCCTGCCGCCTTTTACTTAGGCAGTGACATTCTCAATCGCTTTGCCATTAGTTTGGACCTAATAAACTTCAAAGCTTGGTCCCGATTAGCGGATAATCCCATGGGCTTTGATGATCCAGAAAAAGCATTTAGGTCAGCTCAATTGCTACCTTATGCAGTTGAAATTCAGGTTAAAGAGGAAGTCACCATCCCAGAAAGGACCCGACAATTCTCCCTGGAAGTGAAAGTTAAAAGGGGACAAGAGTTGAAAAACCCTGATGCTTACATACATCTAAATGCTTCTCTCCAACAGCAAGGGTTGGGGGTAAACCCAACTCCATTAGTCAACATAGAACATGACACCATTCCAATAGAGGTGGATAACAGCGACTTAAAGAGTATTACTCTAGCCGCAGGCACCATTATTGGAATGGCGGTTGATGACCGACATTTTTCCATTGATTTAGGTAATGAACTGTTAGGACCAATCCCCAAGGACTGTGTTGACAGTGACAGTGAGGACAATACAACACCAGACAGGATTTTTACCCGGCATGGGGGGAACTTCCTGGTGTACACTTCTTGCCCTTATAGTAAGGAAGATGTGACTTGTGACTTCAGGAGGGATGAGGTGATTTTCCAGGTCCATGAGGGCTGCCTTTCCCACCTGAAGCCTCCGGTCCAAATCAGCA
This sequence comes from Ambystoma mexicanum, assembly GCF_040938575.1. Classification (NCBI taxonomy): domain Eukaryota; kingdom Metazoa; phylum Chordata; class Amphibia; order Caudata; family Ambystomatidae; genus Ambystoma; species Ambystoma mexicanum. The sequence continues at coordinate 1,402,845,134 of NC_090922.1, forward strand.
CTCTGACCAGGGACTTCTCCACCCAGCTGGAGGAGGCCGCTGAGATAGCCAAACCAGAAGTCTTTCCAGGCTTCAGGCAGATGGTGGAAGAGAGAGTCAACCTAGCTGATGCCTGTGTGACTCTGGAACAAAAGCAAAAGTTGAAACAAGTTTTCTTGGATTTCCAAGATCTCTTTGCGGTAGACTCATATGACTGTGGTCGCACTGACATCCACACAACAACAATCCCCACGGACCCTGGCATGACTCCTGTGTTTGTGAAGCAATATCGCTTGCCTCTCGCATCAATGGAGTCCCTTACTGAAATAATTAAGAACCTTGAGTCCCGGGGAATAATCCGTCCAGTCCACAGCACCTTCAATAATCCGGTGCTGGGGATATTGAAGCCAAACGGCCAGTGGAGACTCTGCGCCGACCTCAGGGAGCTCAACAAACGGGTCCATACTTCCCGATGGCCTCTGCCCTACATTGACCAAGGGCTGGCCCAGATCCAGGGGTCACAGGTATTCACTGCAATAGACCTGACCAATGGATACTGGACCGTGCCTGTCAGCAGGGAGGACCAATACAAACTGGCTTTTACCTTTGGGGGCCAGCAGTACACATGGACCCGGACTCCCTTCGGATACCTCAACTCCGGCAATGAATTCAACATTTTTCTACACAAGGCCATGCCCGACTTGGGTGCAAGGGGTAACCTGGCTTATGTAGATGATGTCCTCATCAAAAGTTCATCTGTGGAGGAACATATAGCGGAGATCCGTTATGTTCTGACACAGTTGAGGGCCGCCGGAGCAAAACTTTCCTTTCAGAAAGCACAGTGGTGTAGAACCCGTGTTAATTTCTTGGGGCATGAGATTACTCCTCAGGGCCTCTGTCCCCAGGAAAAGAAAGTGGAAGCACTTCAGAAACTGAAAGACCCCACAACTCTGCGGGAACTAAGGAGCCTCCTTGGACTGACTAATTACAGCAGAAAGTTCATTGAGGGCTACGCAGAGATCACCAGACCCCTGATTCATCTCCTAAAGGGGGGGGTCAAGTGGGAATGGGGTCCAGAACAAGCCGAGGCAGTAAGACAACTCAAGAGAAGCCTCTCACAAGCGCCTTGCCTAGCTTACCCTGTCAGAAACAAGGAGTTCTTCCTGGAGACGGGGTTCTCTAATACGTGCTTGACGGCAGTATTATACCAAAAGCATGACAAGGTCAATAAAGTAATCTCCTATGCGAGCAAAACTTTATCCTCTGTGGAGGAAAAATTCAACGATTGTGAGAAGGCACTCCTGGCAACGGTGTGGGCATTGAAGAATTACCGCCCGTTTATCCAGGGGGAACACATCATAGTGGAGACTCCACACCAGCCTCTGCAATATCTCCAAAGTGACAGAATCCGGGCCGGAAATGTGAGTAATTCCCAAATTACTTCCTGGATTCTGTCAATGCAAGGCTTTCCTGTGGAGGTCAGATATGGCCAAAACAAGAAGAGTCCCCTCGCGCAAGGTCTGGCTGACTTGCATGATTGTGCCAGAGAAAACTGTCTCGAGGACGAAAGTCTGAAAATCAAGGACAACATGGAGGCATACCTTAATTCCCCACACAAAGTCTTTGAAGAAGACAAGTGTGAGGGAATGCCCACTGTCTATGTGGATGGATGCTCTTACCATGTTGACAACAACGGGGAGAAAGAACTGGTGGCTGGCGTATGGAATGCATGGGTGAATGAGTCCCCAGAACCCTCCGCTGGATACAAAATTGGTCCCCGAAGTAGTCAGGTGGCAGAATTGATGGCTGTGCATCAGGCCATCCTCACTGCTGTCCAGCATCAACTCCACAAACTGGTCATAATCACAGATTCGGATTATGTACGGAACGGGTTCGTGGAGCACCTGGTTAATTGGAAAACCAGAGGCATGTTATGTGCTAACAACAAACCCTTGAAACATGGGAAGTTGATCCAAAACATTGATGATCTGGTCACCTCGAATGGGATGACCATCTATTGGAAAAAGATCAAGGGTCATTCCAAAGTAGAGGGACCAGACAAAACTGGAAATGACTTAGCTGATCAGCTGGCCAAAACCGGGGCCATCCAAGGGGGTCTAATTGAGATTGAGTCCCTGTTGGGGGAAATCCAGGTCACTGCTATCACTAGGTCCCAGACAAATGCTCACAACGACCTTTCAATTGCACAATGGAGTAAGGAGACCCCTGATGCTGATTTGATTACTGCTCAGAAGGGGGATCCAATAATTGGTAAATTTTACCAGCACCTTGAGGACCCTGAGAACTTTCCCCTGACGGATACCGATTACATTGGGAAAGAGGACCTAAGAGTGTTGATGAAATGTCCAAAAATGTTCCGGATCCAAGACGGTTTGCTGGTAAGGAAATCCAAAGCTGGCCACGATCAGTGGGTGGTTCCTACCTCATTCCGAAGCCTGATGTTAAGTCACGCCCATGATGCGGCCACCGCCGGTCATAGGGGGTTTCACACAACATTGGAAATATTAAGAGAGGTTGCATACTGGCCATACATGGGGCAGGACCTCGACCAATACTTGAAGGGGTGTCTTGTGTGTGCACAATTTCAGCCATCATCCCTCACGCACCGTGCGCCTCTCCAAAAGCGGGGGATGACACTGCCATGGTCAGATTTACAAATCGACTTTGTGGGCCCTGTGATTCGCTCGGCTAGGGGGAATAAGTACATGTTGACTGTGACATGCTTGTTTACCAAGTGGGTGGAATGTCTCCCAGCCCCAAACTGCAAGGCAGAATCTGCAGCTGCCTTGATGATTAACCACATCTTTTCCCGTTTTGGTCTACCTCAAAGGATTGAGTCAGACAGAGGTAGCCACTTCACCAGTGAAGTAATGACAAAGATGTGGGAGATAATGGGGGTCAAAAGGAAGTTGCATATTGCTTATAGACCAGCTTCTTCTGGGGCAGTAGAGAGATATAACCGGACAATTGTGAGCATCTTAAAGAAGTTTGTGGCAGATTCTGGGCCAAGTTGGGATATCCGATTACCTCTGGTCCTAATGGCTATCAGATCTACCCCTTCATCTGCAACCAAAATGTCACCATTTGAGTTGATGACTGGGCGCAAGATGGTGCTTCCTCAGCATTTGCTCTATAGGACCCAAGAGCAGACACTGATAAATGCCTCCACTACTCATGAGTATGTAGAGAATTTAAGGAAACACCTCCAACATGCTTTTGCTTATGCTCAGCGGAATCTAGAAAGATCAGCTGATAGCATGAAGACCCACTATGACCTGAAAACTTCCAGGAAGGAATTTCAGGTGGGGGACCGGGTCTATCTATACAACTTCCAAAGGAACCAGGCCAAGCAGCGCAAATTTTTGCCTACATGGAAAGGACCATTTGAGATCATCGACAAGATCTCCCCGGTGGCCTACAAAATCCATATCCCCAAAGGTCCTTTGGCAGCGGGGGAAGACAAGTGGGTCCACATAAACCAGTTGAAATGTTGCCATCCCAGGCACACTCTGCAACAACTGGAGGAATCCTCTGGAATCCTAGCGGGTACTGTATCAGACTAATTCAGTTCCAACCATAAAACATACCACATCTAGTCTCTAAAATATTGTGATTTGCATGAAACTGTCTCTTAGTTATACTGTTTTTTTTTTCAAAATAAGAATGTAATGTTTCGTGATGATGAAATGCATATGCTGCCCCACTATCTCAACGGTGGTGGAAAAACGTCTATGAATAGGTATTGCCGCTCTTCCTTTGTCGTCCTAGGAGAAAGAAAACCTTGAGACGGGCCAAGGAGGACGATCCGGAGACCGGGAGCTGAGACGCAACGGGCTCGGGGTACCGCCCAATATTCCCATCAGGACCGGCGAGGAGAACCGATCGATCCGACCGGATGGAGGAAAAGATGCTGAACTGTGCCATCTATTGGAAGAAGATGAGGAAACATCCCAGATCTTGCGAGTCCCATCAGGGAAATAGAATGGCCATCGCAAGAGGGGGGCTTGTGGGATGTATTTACCCATGCATCCTAGCCCTACCTCAAAACTGTGCAGTACTGACATGGAAAACATCATGATGGCCAGAGCTTCCCAGAAAATGCACAGGGAAATGCATGAAGAATAGGCTGCCACTCATTTTTGCCGATGTTATGGGCACAGAAGGACACTGCCTAAAACCACCATTGGACTACCCGCACAGTAGTCTGAAACCATTGGGAATGGCAATGCTGATTGCCAAATGCAACCTAGAATTGTGGGGAATTCATTTCTTAAATCCCAAAAATGGGTGCAGTACCAGTACTCACCACTATCCAAAAGCCGGCGTTTTAAAACCACTCTGTTTCCCTGAAGGCAAGTCAAAATGCCTATTTTCAAACATTGCAATATGTGCAAAATATTTACTGAACACCAGCAGACATTTGGCAGAATGGAGTTTTGTGTGCCTACAAAATCTGGAAATGAAGATCATAAGACAAGGTTTATAACAAGACTGGCTGCGCTGTGGATTTCAGCAGTTTAAATTGCACTGGATTTAAAGACACTAAAATCGAAAATGTTTAGATTAAATAAGTGACCTATGTTTGGTGCCACATGCCTTTGTAATTGTTTAAATGTCATAGTTTTGCACTTAGAATCAGCATTCTAGCTGCATGTGTAAAATTGCAAGTTAATTTAAAAAGCAACAAATAACATGACAGTAGCTGAAAGTCTGGCTGAAGGAACTTGATTCTGCCTGGCAACTACCCCCATCAGCAGTGAAACTTGAGTCACCACTGTGTTCCCAGGCCAACCTTCCTTTTGCTGCCCCCACTAAGGATATGCCATCTATCTGATAACTGAATTACCTGGGCTCTGCAAGAGAGTGGACAAAGCCCTCTTCACTCAGGCAAAGGTTTTTATTACCGCAGTCGTAAAATGTAGCTTCCTCTTGGCAAGAGCTGGGAGGGGCACTGCCTGTGAGAGCAAGCTGGCTTGGCAGAAACTGGAAAGACTGGTTTCTATACCATGTGACCTGGGAAACCACACCCCTTTGGAGCCAGAACATAACTTTAAAAAGATGAATAACTCATAGAGCGGACATGTGAAAATTTTATAAATGATACCATAATTCTTGTGATTTTTCTGCCCACATTTTAAGAGGTTTTTAGAACCGGTGGCATGTTCAGGGGGGTGTCAGCGGAAAAGTGGATATTACTCTAAATGTATGCATGTTAAAAATCTGAAACTTCATCAGTTAATGTCCGTACTCCCTGCACACTTGTATGTAAAGTTGGGTCAATGTCAGAAATTGCAAAATCAGTTAAAAAGTGAAATATGTGCCAGTTCTGAATGCAAGCTCCCAGGAAGAGCAGAGTTTGAACAGGGGATACCTCTTGTAATGCATGATGGGTGCATATGATTTTAAAACAATATGTACCTCTGCAAATATGTATTTGTTTCAAATCTAGATTTGTGTGTAAGTTGACAGGAGGAGTGGACTTTCTGCAGGCTGTAAAATGACATCACTCTGACTCACAGTTCATTCCCCAATCAAATGATAAATGGAAGTTTGACCAATTAGAAGCTGAGAGAGAGGTAGGGTCAGTGATGCTAGAACACACCCACATTCTAAACACATAAAAGCAGACAGACAGGACAGATAGGGACTTTCCAAATCCATCTGCAGCGGGACGCTCTGCCGGAAAAATCCATACTTACCTCCATCAACCTCCAGAAAGCCAAACTAGAGACTTCAATCTATCCAGAACTAAGAGACCAGACCAGAGAGAAAGCAGTGCTGTACCCAGAGAGACCCAGACCAGCAGAGAGAGCTGACCCAGATCACTGTGAAGTGCAGAGGCCAGACCAGACCAGACCAGACCAGAGTCCAGTTTAAAACCCTGACCAGATCCATGGCGAGGCCCATTTCACTCAAGAATATAGTGTGAGTACCTAGAAAACTGTGCAGAACCAATCTCTTAGTTAAAATAATATAATTCAATCTATTTAACCTAAGTAGAACTGCCTCCTAACTGTCACTTGTCATTTCTAGTCGCAAGCTGCACTTGTCTTTTGGAACTTTAAAATTTCAAAACCCAAAAACGACCTCTATTCAATCGCTCATATCTCCGCAACCGTTTGTGCTAGAGACTTGCAATAACTTTTATTTGAAAGCTTAGAATCTTAGCTTTGAATCGCACCTAGAACCGCATTCCTACCCCTTATAGTTTTACCGCAATCGCGGAACACGCATCCGCAAATTTTGCCGCGATTTGCAAATTTCTTCACATGTAAAAACTGCTGCTGCTTGCCTTCCATTTGCCAGAAATTCGTTTAACCTGCTAACGATCCCTGCATCATTGCTAGTGTGAGCCTGGACTAATATTAACTAGATACCACTCACCCTGAAGCTCTGAAAAGGGAATTAAAAGCATTTTAGCATCTTTTTTAATTCATTGCCAGCACATATCAAAGCAATTTGGGCCTGTGTTTTTAAACTTCTGTTTTCTAAGCTTGCTGGGGTGAACTGAATCACATTTGATTGCATTTCTGAGAACTGTGTGCTTCCTTCCATTTCCTTGCCTTGCATCAAGGGGGGGAGGGGATTGCCAGAGAAAAGTGATTACATTGTTTTGTTGAAATCATATTGAGTATTTCTATACGGCATTTCATTCATTCAACCTTGCATCCATTTGAACTCTATAAAGCATTTTGTACCACCTTCTTCTTTTGTTCCTATTTACCAGTGTGCTACCTTATCCATTTCATGTCAACTCATTAGTGATTATAAGAAGTGTGCTAGTGCCAGATTCTCCGTTGTTGATCTTTATCATATCAGATTAAGTGTGCTATTCAATTATTAATTTATTATAAAGTGTGATCTATATATCTCTTGTTTAAATTATCAAATAAACCTTTTAAACTTGCAAAACAGAACTACTTCTTGGCTCAGTGGGGTCAGGGGGATTCCAAGAGAGGGGTGTTATACAGGGGTAGTCATCCAGAACGCATGAACTGGACCTAAAGATATATCAATAAGGGTTTTCATTCAGTATTCTAGACTAGGCGTTAACTTAGCTGTAGTGCTGAATTGAATCCCCTTACACATTACTTGTGCCACTCCCGTGCACTGCTACGACTAACACCCAGGACATCAAAGATGACATCACACATGCCATTGATGACATCATTGATGACATCACATGACTGGCGCCCTCTTTTTTCCTTTACTGACCTATCTAGGCCAGTAACAGTCAGGAACTAAACATTCATATACTCATAATTCATATTCAAGTACTATATTGGTAGACTTATACTTCAAATATGTTCTTACAGTAATTCATTTGGGTTCACTCACAGCATATGAAACACATACATAAGGGAAAACACAGATTTGGAAAACAGCAATGCTTTGTGTGTATAAAGATAATCAGTAAGGTTATGAACACTTTCTTATAGTTCTGCCTTTTTTATTACTTTACTTTCCTGGATATGCTCATATTTTAATGCATTGTATGCACACTACTTTCCTTAGGGTCCAATCACATTATATGTAGTTATACATAGCGAAGTAGTAGCTTTGAAGAAGAGCGATCATTTCTGTGTATAAAGTTAATCAGTTGGGGTATGAAGATTGGCTGGTAATACTGTTGTTTACTTCATTTTCCCTTTATATGCTCATATTAATATGTGTTGTTGTCTATATGTGTTTTGTTGTCTCTACATGAGTAGCTTAGTATACTGGAAAGAAACTGATAATAGAATGGTGTTCGTATCAATGCATTACTTAATGCACTACGTACCTCATGATATTTATTCCAATAATCCTTCACACTTTTTTATCAACATTACTATAAGAATCCACAGTTCAGACCTTTCATGAAAAGTAAATGCACATGTGATGCTATCAGTGATGTCATCAATGACATTTGGATTGTCATCTTTGATGTCCTGGGTGTTAGTCTTAGCAGTGCACGGTGGTGGTGCGAGTTATGGTTGATTAACTTACCATAACTGGAGAATTTCAAGGTTTTTTTCAGTTTTACTTTGAACCATAATGTCCCTTTAACAATGTTTTTTTCACTGAATATACATATGTATAAAAAACATACAACATATTTTTAACCATCATTTCATAACCGCAGCTACGAGATGCTATGGAATAGGCTCATGGGCCCATAGACATCCATTGTAGCTGGAGCTATTAAAAAACAGGCAACACATGTACATTTTCAATATTATTTCGGAACTTCTATGGCTCTTGAAAGAGCCTTTGTGTTTTTGTGCCAATATAAAACACAAAACTATCCTTTTATTCAGACACTCCTCTCCTCTATTACAATTCAAAATATCTGTACTCTTTTGTTAGATGGCTAATTAATTTTCTTTTCCCAAAGAGAAAATATACTGTGCTCCCAGTCAAAAATCTCTTTCCGCTACTTGAGCACAAACCCCTCATTTCAAGTACTCCATCTAAAGTGATATTGTAAAACCAGAAAAACCTTTGATACTCCTCAACATCAGTATTAGTCCCATTCTCCAAACTCTCTATTTATTTATTTATTTATTTTATTTATTTTACATTTATAAAGCGCTCACACAGCCCGCAGGCATCGAGGCGCTGTTACAGGAATTGTTAGTTTTTCTTAGTTGTGTAATTGTGTTTTTTCTTTGTCTTAGTTACGTATTTATAACGCGCTTAAACACTCAGAGGTTTCTAAGCGCGGACCCGGGAATCGAACCTGTTGTTGCTTTGTGTCGTCTTGCTTCCAAGACGCGCACGCTGCCGCTGTGCTATTCCTCCACATTCTTCTGAGCAATGAGACTCATCACCCGACAGTCCACTTAATGAATTGACACAATCTCGTTCTGAAATTGACTCAATTTTCTCCCTAAAAACAAAAGTCTAAAATGTCAAGCAAAAACAATATCTATATTCTCTTTAAATCAACAGTCTGCTAAAAACACACCTTTCTCACAAGACAGTGTAAAGTAAAAACCACCTTACTATACAACACAAAAACTGTTATTGTGATTGGAGCAAAATTGTCAAGTTGACCAGATAGTTCAGATATCGTTATAGCTGCAGCTATGAACACCTTCTTGTAGTTACGGGTACACATACATTTTTCTTCGTACTCGATAAGACATATTGCCAAGATTTCAAAGTTCAAATGACACAAGGGTGGAGGTGGGGCATGAATCAGAAAGACATGTAAAATTGTTTGGTGTAACATCCACAAAATAATATGGTTATTGCGCAGAAATGTGGGTCCTAATACTGGCGGCTATCACAACATGTATGCCAGTGGCTACACAAGCTTGCCAAAATACACACTGGGCATCATTACAAGTTTGCCGGTCCGGGAACTACGGTACCGATAAGTTTGCTGGACCTGTAGTTCCCGGACCGGAAAACTACGAGTTGTGCTGTGGGTGCCTTTCTGCCCACCAGGTCTGTCCTGGCGGGCAGAGCGACACCCGCGAGCACAGTATGTCGGATGCACCAGCACCATTCTGAATGGGTCCAGTGCATCCGACCTCCCCATTCCCATAGCAAGATTTGACGGGCAGAACGGCACCCGCCCGCAGAGTTTTACAGACGCACCGGCACCGTTATTAATGGTGCCGGTGCTTCCATGGTCCCCATTCTCATAGGGTCCTACAGGACTCTATGGGAATGGGGAAACAACATTTTACCGGCACCTGACTTTCCGGCCACCGGGTTTGTAATACCCTGGTGTTACCGGCAAGTCAGGCACCGGTAACTGTTTACGGGTCCGGCATATACCTGCTGGATTTACCGGTAAGGTTACCGCCGGACCTGTAATGAGGCCCATTGTCTTATAGGTTCAATAGTTGAAGCGCAAATGAGCTAATTGACGTCATAGTTGCAGCTGCCCACTATAGAAACAAAAAGCTCCCATTCAGAAAGTATATGCAGAGAATCCCACCTTCTTTCATCAGGTAATGTTTTTCCATTTTTCATTCTAACAAGTGAGGTGACAGAAACAGGTTTTTTTGCTGTTACTTCAGAATGGAGAAATACCATGAGTGGCTTGAAGAGAATTATCCAACAGAGGAGGAAACTTAATTAGGATGCTGCAGCCTGAGGAAAGTGCCGGATATTATGGATTATTTGAGTTTATTCGTTATGTTTATTGTTTTATCATTTATTGAAAATATATTAAACAATAATATTTGTAAGTAACAGATGTCATTGGGCATGTAGACATACCTTAGCATTGTAAATAAAATAGTTTTTAAAGTGAAAAATATGGTTGAAGTATTTAGATTTCATGTTGTTTTGCACCGTAGCTTATTTTTAGGCTATGCATAAGTCTTTGCATGAGTGTCATTGACAGTTAGAAACATGCCATCATAATAATAGTAGCAAATATTGCAAGGCCAAAGAGATTATTGTGGCTTGTTAAATGACTTCAATTCAGCAATCCCACTAAGTCAGTGCCTCGTCTGGGACACCCAAGGGAAGCCCTTATTTATATATTTTTATGACAAGTTATACTCTGGATGATAAACCCTTATATAACGCCCCTCTCTTTGAATCCCCCTGACCTCACTGAGCCAAGAAGTAGGTGTGTTTTGCAATTTAAAAGATTTATTGGAAAAATTAAACAATATATATATATTACACTTTTAGAATAAATTAATATTTGATATCACACTTAAGAATATGACAGTGATCAACACTGGGTGATGTTACACTAGCACACTGATTTAATTACTTAAGAGTTAGTATAGGGATGAAAGGGTAACTGAGAACGCTTTATATGGTTCAAGGAAATGCAAGGTGGGACAGAATGCAACACAGAAATAATTTGATATGATTTCAACAAGAGATAATGTGATCGCTTTTTCTTTTGACAATTCACTCCCCCCCTTTATGCAATATAAGGAAATGGAAGGAGAGCACACAGTCTTCAAGAATACCAACAAAAATGCAATACAAAGTTCCAATTCCCCCCCAGCAAGCTGAGAGCACCAGGGATGATTTTTAAACACAGGCCCAAAATACTTTAATGTGGTGGCAATGAAGTGAAAAATATGCTAAAAATGCTTTTAATTCCCTCTAGAGGTTCAGGGTGAGTGAGAGATAATTTAAATCAGTTCAGGCCAGCCCTATCAATGATTCAGGGATGGTTATCAGGTTGAAAACGGAATTCCGTAATGGAAGCAAAAGACAAATATTTTTACACGTGGCTGAAATGAAGCAAAATGTCAAATCGCGGCAATTTAGTTGCGTGCGTCGAGCGCAATTACGAAGGAACTATAAGGAGTAGCAAGTCGGTTTAGAGCTTGTTGGAAAGCTTAGAATCTCAGCTTTAAGGTAAAATCTCGCTTCTATCACAAACGGTTCAAGAGATACGGACGATTTTGTGAAGTTAGATTTTCAGAAATGAAATAATGATTCAAAATGGCAAAATGACACTTTTACAGGGTGAAATTGGAGAAGGGACACACGATTCTATGATGCTGTTCGGGACAGGTTCAAATGTTTTGAATCAGATTAATTTAAGCTAAGAGATGGGTTCTGCACAGTTCTAGCTGGGTACTCACTCCTAATTTTGGAAGGAATGGGCCTCGTCACGGATCTGGTCAACAGGATGGACTGGACTTCTGGGCGGTTTCTGGTACTGGTTCTCTAGTTCTGGATCTCTGGTCTGGATCTCTGGTTCTGCTCACAGCGATCTGGTCTGGGTCCTGTCTGCGGTTCTGGATACAGCTCTCCTTTCTGGGTGTTTCTGGCACAGGGTTCTAGACCAGAATCCGAAAGCTCAGCCTGGCTGTTTGAATAATTTGCAAATGATTTTGAGGCCTGCTGAAAAAGGATTCAGCTTGTGGATTCAGGCCTCTCTGCTACAAGTTCTGGAGCCTGGATTCAAAGTTCTGGTCTCTGGAGATTGATGGATTTGATGTCTGGAGTCTCCCGGCAAAGCGTCCCGCAAGAAAGTGGAAAGTGAATGAATCTCTACCTGTCCTGCACAGTCTCCTTTCATGTGTTTTGAAAGTGGGTTGGTCGGCTCATTCTGCATGCCCAACCCTCTCAACTTATCATTGGCCAACTCCTCCTCTCTCCCTTGATTGGGGAACTGAGTTGTGTGTCAGATGGATGAGGAAGGTTTATGGGTCAGAGGGTCCTCCCCTTGTCAAATTGCACACAAATCTATATTTGATCCAAATACACATTTATCTATGTACCACTTTTCTAATATTATATGTCCAGTTAACATATTTTCTGTAGCACCAAACCATCCGATCCCTGTCTTTGTAAGATGTCGTGTCCACTTTTGACAGAATTCTGCCCTTTTCATCCAGATAACGACCTCTAAACTTTTCCAGATTATACACAAATGTGCACAAGGGATTTGGGTTTCAGATGATAAAGTGTCAGATTTTTAACATGCATACATTTGTAGTAACAACCTTATTTTCCGCTACTACTCCCCAGAACATACCACAGAGTCCTGACACCTCTTGAAATGTGCACAGAAAAATCACAAGAATGATATTATTTATATATTTTATATATTTTTACAAGTCCGCACTATGAATTATCCATCTTTTTTAAAATTATGCTCTGGCCCCAAAGGGGTGTTGTTTTCCAAAGCACATGGTGGAATCTCTGGTTTGTCCACTTCCCCCAACTCAGCTTGCTCACAGATGCAGCGCCCCTCCCATTTCCTTCCAAGAGGAAGCCATTTCCGACACCCCTAATTTAACATTTGCCTGAGCCAAGGAAGGGTCATTGTTCAGTTTCCTGCAGTCCCCAGGTGCCACTCCCCTAATTCAATCAGAGAGGTGTCATCTCCTTTTGGCAGGGGCAGCAGAATGCAGCAAGGCCTGGGAACACAGCTGCTGATCAAGTTTCAACTCCTGTTGGGGGTAGTTGTCAGGCAGAATTCAATCTCTTTAAGCCAGGCTTCAGCTAAATGTCACTTTGGTTCCCAGTGTTCTACATTCAAACCAAACTTGCAATTTTTACACATGCAGCTAGAACACTGATTCTAAGTTCAAAACTATGACATTTAAACAATTGCAACCTATGTGACACTCAAAAGTAGGTCACTCATTTATTCTAAACATTTCGATTTTAGTGGTTTTAAACCCAAATTCACTTAAGCTGCTGACATCCCCAGCTATTTTCAATACATACATTAGACAATTACTTCCTTCCCGTCATTTCAGAATATAGTTTTACATTGTATCCACCTCTTAGCAAGTCTTTCTTTGGCCTGGTTTGGGTTCATTTGTTCAGTTTTACACAAGTGTCTGGTGGTTTTAAAACACCGGCTTTCTGGTAGTGGTGAGCACCAGTATTGCACCCATTTCTGACATTAATAACAACAGATTTTGAACAGCACCATATTCCTTAGCACTGATTTCGCTCATGGCGCTTCTGGCCCCTCACGCTCACACTGGTGGGTGGTAGGTCAGGCGATCATTTTGGTGTGCGCACAAACTGCACGGTTTTACTGGATTTTGGCGCAAATGTGGGTTTTCCAGCCATCTTGGATTTTCTAAACCCACAGCACCAAATCTTGTAGCATAATAACTTGAATGTGGGTCAAGACACCCAACAAGCCCCCCCACCTGACTGCACTTTGATTTCGAGTCGAGGGGGAGTCGGGTGCAAAGGATGTTGTGATCCACGCGCTGGGATGTCCGCATCATCTTCTTACAATTCCGCAGATGGCACAGTTCAGCATCTTTTCCTCCATCCGGTTGGATCGATCGGTTCACCTGTGCTGATGGGAATATTGGGTGGTAACCCGGGCCCCTCAGATCTTTGCTCCCGGTCCCCGGATCGTTCTCCTTGGTCAGTCTCCATGGTTTCATCTCTCCTAGGATGATAAAGCAAAGCGGCAATACACATTCCTAGACAATTTTACACCACTATTAATGGTGTGGCGAACATATACATTTTATACATCCGGATACATTTTGCAGTCTTATTTTAAAAAACAAGATATAACAGGAAACATTTTCATACCAGAATCATGATATTTTAGAGACTATATGCGGGATATTTTAGGGTTGGAACTGAATTACTCTGGAGCGGCCCCCTCTGGGATTCCAGAGGATTCCTCCAGTTGCTGCAGAGTGTGCCTGGGATGGCAACACTTTAGCTGATTTATATGTACCCACTTGTCTTCCCCTTCCGCCAGACTACCTTTGGGGATGCGGATCTTATAAGCTACTGGGAGATCTTGTCTACAATTTCAAACGGTCCCTTCCAGGTAGGCAAACATTTTCGCTGTTCGGCCTGGTTCCTTTGGAAATTGTATAGATAGACCCGGTCTCCCACATAATATACTTTCCTGGAAGTTTTCAAATCGTAATGGGTCTTCATGCTATCAGCTGATCTTTCTAGATTTCGCTGAGCATAGGCAAAAGCATGTTGGAGGTGTTACCTCAAATTCTCCACATGCTCATGAGTTGTGGAGGCATTGATCAACGTCTGCTCTCGGGTCCTGTAGAGCAAATGCTGGGGAATCACCATCTTGCGTCCAGTCATCATCTCAAATGGTGACATTTTGGTTGCAGATGAAGGGGTAGATCTGATGGCCATTAGGACCAGAGGTAATCGGATATCCCAACTTGGCCCAGAATCTGCCACAAACTTTTTTAATATGCTCATAATGGTTCTGTTGTATCTCTCCACTGCACCAGAAGAGGCTGGCTGGTAAGCAATATGTAGCTTCCTTTTGACCCCCAGTATCTCCCACATCTTTGTCATTACCTCGCTGGTTAAATGGCTACCTCTGTCTGACTCAATCCTTTGAGGTAGACCAAAACGGGAAAAGATGTGGTTAATCATCAGGGCAGCTGCTGTTTCTGCCTTGCAGTTTGGGGCCGGGAGACATTCCACCCACTTGGTAAACAAGCATGTAACCGTCAACATGTACTTGTTTCCCCTAGATAAGCGAATCACAGGGCCTACAAAGTCAATTTGCAAATCCGACCATGGCAGTGTCATCCCCATCTTTTGGAGAGGCGCACTGTGTGTGAGGGATGATGGCTGAAATTGTGCATACACCAGACAGCCCTTCAAGTATAGGTTGAGGTCCTGCCCCATGTGTGGCCAGTATGCAACCTCTCTTAAGATTTCCAGTGTTGTGTGAAACCCCCTATGACCGGCTGTGGCCGCATCATGGGCGTGACTTAACATCAGGCTTTGGAATGAGGTAGGAACCACCCACTGATCATGGCCAGCTTGGGATTTCCTTACCAACAAACCGTCTTGGATTCAGAACATTTTTGGACATTTCATCAACACTCTTAGGTCCTCTTTCCCAACTTAGTCGGGATCCGTCAGGGGAAAGTTCTCAGGGTCCTCAATGTGTTGGTAAAACTTACCAATTATTAGATCCCCCTTCTGAGCCGTAATTAAATCAGCATCAGGGGTCTCTCTACTCCATTGTGCAGTTGAAAGATCGTTGTGAGCATTTGTCTGGGACCTAGTGTTAGCAGTGACCTGGATTTCCCCCAACAGGGACTCTATTTCTATTAGATCCCCTTGGATGGCCCTGGTTTTGGCCAGCTGATCAGCTAAATCATTTCCAGTTTTGTCTGGTCCCTCTACTTTGGAATGACCCTTGATCTTTTCCCAGTAGATGGTCATCCCATTCGAGGTGACCAGATCATCAATGTTTTGGATTAACTTCCCATGTTTCAAGGGTTTGTTATTAGCACATAACATGCCTCTGGTTTTCCAATTAACCAGGTGCTCCACAAACCCATTCCGTACATAATCTGAATCTGTGATTATGACCAATTCGTGGAGTTGATGTTGGACAGCAGTGAGGATGGCCTGATGCACAGCCATCAACTCTGCTACTTGACTACTTCAGGGACCGATTTTGTACCCAGCAGAGGGTTCAGGAGACTCATTCACCCACGCATTCCCTACGCCGGCCACCAGTTCTTTTTCCCCGTTGTTTTCAACATGGTAAAAGCATCCATCCACATAGACAGTGGGCATTCCCTCACACTTGTCTTCTTCAAAGACTTTGTGTGGGGAATTAAGGTATGCCTCCATGTTGTCCTTGATTTTTAGACTTTCGTCCTCGAGACAGTTTTCTCTGGCACAATCATGCAAGTCAGCCAGACCTTGTGCGAGGTGACTCTTCTTGTTTTGGCCATATCTGACCTCCACAGGAAAGCCTTGCATTGACAGAATCCAGGAAGTAATTCGGGAATTACTCACATTTCCGGCTCAGATTCTGTCACTTTGGAGATATTGCAGAGGCTGGTGTGGAGTCTCTACTATGATGTGTTCCCCCTGGATGAACGGGTGGTAATTCTTCAATGCCCACTCCGTTGCTAGGAGTGCCTTCTTAAAATCGTTGAATTTTTCCTCCACAGAGGATTATGTTTTGCTCGCATAGGAGATTACTTTATTGACCTTGTCATGCATTTGGTATAATACTGCTGTCAAGCACGTATTAGAGAACCCTGTCTCCAGGAAGAACTCCTTGTTTCTGATAGGATAAGCTAGGCAAGGCGCTTGTGAGAGGCTTCTTTTGAGTTGTCTTACTGCCTCGTATTGTTCTGGACCCCATTTCCACTTGACCCCCCCTTCAAAAGATGAATCAGGGGTCTAGTGAACTCTGCGTAGCCCTCAATGAACTTTCTGCTGTAATTAGTCAGTCCAAGGAGGCTCCTTAGTTCCCGCAGAGTTGTGGGGTCTTTCAGTTTCTGAAGTGCTTCCACTTTCTTTTCTTGGGGACAGCGACCCTGAGGAGTAATCTCATGCCCCAAGAAATTAACACGGGTTCTACACCACTGTACTTTCTGAAAGGAAAGTTTGGCTCCGGCGGCCCTCAACTGTGTCAGAACATAATGGATCTCCGCTATGTGTTCCTCCACAGATGAACTTGTGATGAGGACATCATCTACATAAGCCAGGTTACCCCTTGTACCCAGGCCGGGCATGGCGTTGTGTAGGAAAATGTTGAACTCATTGCCGGAGTTGAGGTATCCAAAGGGAGTCCGGGTCCATGTGTACTGCTGGCCCCCAAAAGTAAAAGCCAGTTTGTATTGGTCCTCCCTACTGACAGGCACAGTCCAGTATCCATTGTTCAGGTCTATTGCAGTGAATACCTGTGACCCCTGAATCTGGGCCATCCCTTGGTCAA
The DNA here is from genome assembly GCF_040938575.1 of Ambystoma mexicanum. Lineage (NCBI taxonomy): Eukaryota > Metazoa > Chordata > Amphibia > Caudata > Ambystomatidae > Ambystoma > Ambystoma mexicanum. The sequence goes on from NC_090922.1 coordinate 1,402,862,274, forward strand.
TGTAGGGAAGAGGCCATCGGGAAGTATGGACCCGTTTGTTGAGCTCCCAAAGGTCGGCGCAGAGTCTCCACTGGCCGTTTGGCTTCAATATTCCCAGCACCGGATTATTGAAGGTGCTGTGGACTGGACGGATTATTCCCCGGGACTCAAGATTCGTAATTATTTCAGTAAGGGACTCCATGGATGCGTAAGGCAAACGATATTGCTTCACAAACACTGGAGTCATGCCAGGGTCCGTGGGAATTGTTGTTGTGTGGATGTCGGTGCGACCACAGTCATATGAGTCTACCGCAAAGAGATCTTGGAAATCCAAGAAAACTTGTTTCAACTTTTGCTTCTGTTCCAGAGTCAAACAGGCCTCAGCTAGGTTGACGCTCTCTTCCACCATCTGCCTGAAGCTTGGAAAGACTTCTGGTTTTGCTATCTCAGCGGCGTCCTCCAGCTGGGTGGAGAAGTCCCTGGTCAGAGTGCTGATTTGACTGGAGGCTTCAGGTGGAAAAGGCAACCCCCATGGACCTGGAAAATCACCTCATCCCTTCTGAAGTCACAAGTCACATCTTCCTTACCATAAGGGCAGGAAGTGTACACCAGGAAGTTCCCCCCATGCCGGGTAAAGATCCTGTCTGGTGTTGTATTGTCATCACTGTCACTGTCAAAACAGTCCTTGGGGATTGGTCCTAACAGTTCATTTCCTAAATCATTGGAGAAATGTCGGTCATCAACCGCCATTCCAATAATGGTGCCTGCGGCTAGAGTAATACTCTTTAAGTCGCTGTTATCCACCTCTATTGGAATGGAGTCATGTTCTATGTTGACTAATGGTGTTGGGTTAACCCCTAACCCTTGCTGTTGGAGGAAAGCATTTAGATGAATATAAGCATCAGGGTTTTTCCATTTTTGTCCTCTTTTAACTTTCACTTCCAGGGAGAATTGTCGGGTCCTTTCTGGGATGGTGACTTCCTCGTTAACCTGAATTTCGACTGCATAAGGTAGCAATTGAGCTGACCTAAATGCTTTTTGTGGATCATCAAAGCCCATGGGATTATCCGCTAATCAGGACGAAGCTTTGAAGTTTATTAGGTCCAAACTAATGGCAAAGCGATTGTGAATATCACTGCCTAAGTAAAAGGCGGCAGTGACGTCTCACACGACCCAACAATTATGGACTATGCTCTTGTTGCCAATGGAGATTTTGAGCATACACCTGCTTGGCATGAGATGTTTGGAATTGGGTGTCTCCAGATCCATTTCCCATTTGTCTATCAGTTTGAATGTGGGAATGGCTGGACCTTTTGGGAGTTGGCGGAACATGGCTTCGCTGATGAAGCTCTTACCGTTGTTCACACATACTCGGGTGAGAACAGAGCCCTTCCCATCATTTAACTGAACAGGGATGAACAATTGCTCTCCAATTTGCTGAATATCAGCCAGGCTCTGAGCTTATTTCACATCTTTCTGGACTATAGGAGTGGGAATGTCTGATTGTGAATTAGTAAAGAATTTCAGAGTGTTTCCTTCCAGTGTGGAATACCACCTTAAACTGGAAGGAAGGTTTATTTTCAGAAATAGAGAGGACCCCCCATCACCAGTCTGTTGTCCTACTGCTATTACTGTTACATCTGGAATTTGGTTGTTCTGGAAGTGAAATTCTACTTGGTCAGATTTTTGTTCAACCATGTGGCACGTGCCGTTTAAACTAATATGGTTGACACTCTGTTTTAATTTTATTGGTCGGCTAGTCTGGGTCCAGAGGACCCTGTTTACGCAATCTATTAGAGGTGACAACCTTCTCAGGAGGTCATTCCCTAGTAAACAAGGGGTGCCCTCTGGAGCCACTACTATGACCGGGTGTTTCACCTTGTGTCGCCCAATTTTAATGTCCAAATCTGCAGTCCCATCGACGGGAATTTCCTTCCCGTCAAAGTTCTGCAGTTGTCCAGGAAGAGAGGTGAGAGGAATCTGGTATTTCTCCCCCCTTACTGAATTTATTTCATCAAAGGCCTTTTTGGACAGAAGGGTAGCTTGGGATCCAGTGTCCACCAGTGCCAAAATTGTACCCTGCCCTTATACTTGTACTGGGGCATAATATCTTCCCTCCTTCTCCTCAAGGGGGCACAGATAATGTACATTTTTGGACAACTGGTGGGCTAACTTTATGGTTTTGGACATTGAGAGAGAAGAAATTTGGGCAGACTTCTGTGGAGAGCCTTGGGAATCTGATAGAAAAAGTTGGCAACTGGAAATGGTTTGCGTTCCCCTGGTTCCGTTTCTGGGCCGCCCCCCCTTTTTGGAGGCAGTCATCAGGATGGGTTTGAACCAGGGATTTTTGGTATTGTTGGTTCTGGGATAGGATGATGGGCGGCGACAGCTCGATCCCCACATCTACCCAGTCTATTGATTCGGTTTTAGGTTTTCCTGGTTCCGTTTCCGGGCCGCCCCCCCCCTTTTTGGAGGTAGTCACCAGGAGGGGTTTGAACCAGGGGTTTTTGATACTGTTGGTTCTGGGATAGGATGATGGGCGTCAACAGCTCAATCCCCACATCTACCCAGTCTAGGTTGGAATCCCTTGGGACCCATTTTTCCTTGGGAGGACTTCCCCCATCTCTGAAGGAGAAGATCCTTTTCCCAGGATCCTCTGAGGATCCCTCTCCCTCAAATTGGAAGACCTGTACCTCCGCCACAAAATGGGTCTGTTTGGGTCCTTTGTTTCTCCTATCTCCTCTTTGCTCCTTGGGTGGCAGACTTTCAGGGGTAGGAGATTTTGTTTCCGGTTCCTGGGTTTCCAGGGGCTCTTTATAAGTGGGGAAGGAAGCTTCCTCCAAGGCTTTACACCCCCCTTTCCCTTGTGCCTCCTCCCTGGGAACCGGTGGGTTATCGGGGTGCTGCCCCGTCATTATTCTGGAGCACCAGGCCCAGAGTTTGGGGAATTCTGCGGTGGCATGCTCATCTGAGGGTTCTGTTGAGCCCTCAGTATGTGACCCAGATCCCGTGCCATAATTTGGACCTGGTGCTCTAACTGTGAAACCCACTCAGGCTGATACGGGGTTCTGTTTTCTCCCCTGGGCTGATCCCGGGAAGGGTAGCTATCCCTTCTCTGGTAGTACCCTGGATTGGGAAGATTTGGGTACCCCTCCACCCTTGGCCTCCCCTCTCCCGGATTAGGTTGTCTGGGCTCAGGAAAGTGGGGAAAGAAGGATGGATGATTCTGGGGCTGGAAGTTGGGTGGATACCTGGGGAACAAGTTCTGCCCTGGATTTGGTGAATTTCTGCCCTCCTGGGGGAAGTGCGGAGGGAAGTTGCCTGGTTTGGGCGCTTGGTTGGATCCCCCCCCTTGGGGCGGAGGAGTCCACACATAACCCAGGATTGGTCTGTTTCCCTTGTAGCGGGGACTTACATAGTCAGGGGAGCGAGGAACCCCATTTGTGGGATTACCTCCTTGACTCCCGGTCTGTGACTGGCCCGAGGGCCTTCTGGGCTGTGAATTATTTGGTGCAGGCAGGTTTTTAGGCCCCCCCATCTCCAAATCTAAAACAGGGGCAACCTTTACCTCTGCCACCTTGACAGCAGCAGGGGTGCTGTTGGTTTTGGGTTTTTGGGCTGATTCTTTTTTTCCACCGGTTTCTGCACCTCATAGATGCGGGTGGCCTGCTCAATGACCCAGTCTAAAGATCTTTTCTCGTGAACATCTCTCACGAGCTGGGTCATTATGTATTTGGGTAAGACATGGAAAAACGTATTAACAAATTCCTTACTGTTGGTGCGCACCCTTTTGGTAGTCTGCGCAAAAGCACGCTTTAACTCCTGCAAAAAATCTTGTGGGGCCTGATCCTCCCCACATTGCAAATTGTAGGCTGCCTTGCGAGCCTCTTGAGGATTTCTATGAACAGAAAAATGTTTCAAGATGGCCGCCCCATAGGTGGACCATCTGAATGATTTTGGTCCTCCAGCCCCACAAAGAAACTGGAGTATTCTGGGGAGAATGTCCATTTGACGTACTGGATGCAACTACTGCTGTCCTTCAAATGGAAAGGCTCCATCATTTTCTCAAAGAGCTCCAAGTGTTCCCAAACAGAATACTTGGAGTTCTTGTGATAAGGGGTGATGACACTCCTTATTGCCTTGATCTGCTTTAAGGGGTCCTTAAGCAAGGCCCTTTTTGCCTTATTGGCCTTCTTGGTTCGGCTAACCCTGGTCCACTCATCCTCTGACTCAGAGGCACTGCTCCCAGAGGTGCCCGTCTGATCTTCCAGGTTTTCCCGGATTCTGCGAGCCTGGGAATGGCTGGCAGAATGTGAGGACCTGGTCTCCTGTGTCCTGGGCCGCTCAGAGGAGTCTTCAGATCCCTCCTTGCTGCCAGGATTTGATGGGTACCCCCCCACTGACCTAACTGGGCAGAGGTTTTCAGGATGCCCTTAGTGGGCCTACTGTCCTGGGGTTCCCCATTAAATTGCACTGTGCTTAGGTGCCCATACCCGGATGCCCGCCCATCCATTCCTGGGATTTACTGGCCTATGAACCCCATACTTTTGGCTGGATAGTAATCTGCCCTCCCTGTGGCCCTGTGCTCATGTGCGCCAGGGGACATGGGGGTGGCAGAGTCCAAGGACTGGAAGAGATGAAGGCCTCTGGTACTAGGGCTCCTGAGGTTATGCTCAGGTGTGTCCCTTTCCCAGCGAACTTCATCTCTGTCAGCCCCTGCTCCCTGTTGCAATGCAAGAGCCTGCGCTTTCAGTTCCTCAGTTAAGGCCTTACTGGACTCTATCAGTCTCTACTGCATGGCTACGTGTTGCTGGAGCCTATCATTGTGCTGACAGAGAGCCTCATTTTCTCTCTCTGCTTCCTGGTTGGTCCTGGAATACTGGGCCAGTCTTTGCTGCGGGAGGGTTACCTCCTGAGTCCCATCCCTACTGGCCTGCTCCTTTCTTGCCAGAGCATCTTCCACCCTCCTGGTGTGCTCTAACAAGTTCTGATGTTCTTTTTGGAGGTCACCCAGCCCCTGGAGGGCCAGGTGATTTCCTTCAATTTCCTCTTTTAATTGGCAGACTTCCTGGCCTAAGGTGTCCATTTCCTGACTAAGAGCCTGCATCTGTGCCGCCAGGTTGTCCCTCTGCCTTTGAAAGGCACCAGCTTTCTGGTGTTCTTGTTCAAACTCTGCCTGGGTATCCAGGTCTTTCAAAATCAGTTTATTGCTCTCTGTCTTCTCCCTATCTAGGTGGCTTTGCAGGGTGACTACCTGCTCTTAGCAAGCCCTATTGAAGTCCAGTTGTTGCTCCAGCTTTTTCTGGATCTGCAGTAGGGCGTCCAAACCTTCTTGGTACTCCTTCTGCAAGGCCAGAAATCTGTTATCCTGGTCAGACTTTTCCTGTTGCAGGATATCCATTTCCTCCTTTATTTTAATAATATACTGCCTACTATCATTTTCTGACTCCTGGCTCCTCGGCAGCCTCTGCTCAGAAGAGACCAGGTCAGATTGGGCCTTCTCTAATGCCATCAGTTGCCTATTTGCCAGATCTTGGCCTTCAGCACATTTGTCCTGTATGGCTCCCATATGTAAATATAAATATGCCTCTACCCTGGCAATCTTGTTGTGCTCATCCTTGGCCTTAGGGGCCATATATAGTTCACTCAGGGCCACATGTAAGGGACCCCGATCTCTCCATATATCTGACCCTGTTTCAGTGATCTGTGGTGCGATTGCCTGCAACCAGACCGCCTGGTCCTGATGAGCCCACTCACCTCTCACAAATAGCTTATGGAAGAGGTGTTCTCTGGCTATTTTGATATCTACCAAGGTCGTCATTTTGGAACTTGATTTCCTTCCTGACTTACAGAAGTTTGTATTTTCTTTTGCAAAACAGACCGTTTCCTTAAAGCGTTCCTTTGGGAGGTTGTTTTTACAGTGTAACACGGCGTGGTGATCCAACAGAATGTATATATCCTGTCAGTTAGCACACTGTATTAATCTGCACAAGTGATAGATCTAATCCAGAATCCCCGGCTACGAGCCCCCACTCTGTTAAATGACTTCAATTCAGCAATCCCACTAAGTCAGTGCCTCGTCTGGGACGCCAAAGGAAAGCCCTTATTTATATATTTTTATGACAAGTTATACTCTGGATGATAAACCCTTATATAACGCCCCTCTCTTTGAATCCTCCTGGCCTCACTGAGCCAAGGAGTAGGTTTGTTTTGCAATTTAAAAGATTTATTGGAAAAATTAAACAATATATATATATATTACACTTTTAGAATAAATTAATATTTGATATCACACTTAAGAATATGACAGTGATCAACACTGGGTGATGTTACACTAGCACACTGATTTAATTACTTAAGAGTTAGTATAGGGAGGAAAAGGTAACTGAGAATGCTTTATATGGTTCAAGGAAATGAAAGGTGGAACAGAATGCAACACAGAAATAATTTGATATGATTTCAACAAGAGATAATGTGATCGCTTTTTCTTTTGACAATTCACTCCCACCCTTTATGCAATATAAGGAAATGGAAGGAGAGCACACAGTCTTCAAGAATACCAACAATGGCAATGAAGTGAAAAATATGCTAAAAATGCTTTTAATTCCCTCTAGAGGTTCAGGGTGAGTGACAGATATTTTAAATCAGTTCAGGCCAGCCCTATCAGTGATTCTCGGATGGTTATCAGGTTGAAAACGGAATTCCGTAATGGAAGCAAAAGACAAATATTTTTACACGTGGCTGAAATGAAGCAAAATGTCAAATCGCTGCAATTTAGTTGCGTGCGTCAAGCGCAATTACGAACGAACTATAAGGAGTAGCAAGTCGGTTTAGAGCTTGTTGGAAAGCTTAGAATCTCAGCTTTACGATAAAAGTTAAACCTCGCTTCTATCACAAACGGACGATTTTGAGATAGGTCAAGAGATACGGACGATACGGACGTTTTCGTGTAGGTAGATTTTCAGAAATGAAATAATGATTCAAAATGGCAAAATGACACTTTTACAGGTTGAAAATCGGAGAAGGGACACACGATTCTATGATGCAGTTCGGGACAGGTTCAAATGTTTTGAATCAGATTAATTTAAGCTAAGAGATGGGTTCTGCACAGTTCTAGCTGGGTACTCACTCCTAATTTTGGAAGGAATGGGCCTCGTCACGGATCTGGTCAACAGGATGGACTGGACTTCTGGGCGGTTTCTGGTACTGGTTCTCTGGTTCTGGATCTCTGGTCTGGATCTCTGGTTCTGCTCACAGCGATCTGGTCTGGGTCCGGTCTGCGGTTCTGGATACAGCTCTGCTTTCTGGGTGTTTCTGGCACAGGGTTCTAGGCCAGAATCCGACAGCTCAGCCCGGCTGTTTGAATAATTTGCAAATGATTTTGAGGCCTGCTGAAAAAGGATTCAGCTTGTGGATTCAGGCCTCTCTGCTACAAGTTCTGGAGTCTGGATTCAAAATTCTGGTCTCTGGAGATTGATGGATTTGAAGTCTGGAGTTGTCACGGGATGACACCCTGTAATGAGTGGCACAGGACATCCAGGAAGGGTTTTGGGTGGTTGTGCCGAAGTAAGGTGGACAGATAAGTACACACACAGCTGAAAGTAATGATAATGAAGAGTAGGCAAGTGTAGCAAGGAATAAGGTAAAACAGAATGGATTCCCTCTAGGGGTGTATGCAGATATAGAAAAAGAGTATTCCACGGACCTTAGGAAAAACTCTAGCCTTCTGCACAGTTTGCTATAACAGAGGCCCACGCTGTTAGCTCATGGCTTGGAACAACAGCTATGGGTGTCTGTAACGTAGAAACGAGACAAGGGAAGGGGCAGAGGTTTCCTGATGGAAACCAACAGACAAGCTCTGTACAAAAGGGTCTACAAACAGTACAAGAGAAGATACTTACAGACAAATCCAGGAAAAGGAAGTTGATAGCAAACTAGCAGAAGGAAATGAAGGGAAAGTTGAATAACAGGATTGGATAGCAGAGAACGGTATGGAACAAGATTCAGAGCTCAGAGGAGCAGGAAAGCAATGAGCAAGCCCACAGGAGCAGGGCTTTAAGGTAGGGAGCCCAAAGGGAAAGGGCTAGGGCAGTGGAGAAAAGCAGGCTGCACGGCACGAAGCCCAGAAGGGCCGGGCAGCAAGGAGTGAGCCCTGTGGGGCAGGGCCACTGACTGTAGAAGGCTGCAGAGGACTGTAGAGGGCTGCTAGGCTGAGAACCCAGCGGACAAAGGCTGTAGGTAGCAAGCAGTGGAGCGTGACCGGCAGCAAGGTAGGAAGGCCCGAGTACAAGGGCTGTTGGCAGCGGAGTGAAGCGCGCTGCGCGGCAAGGAGCCAGAAGGACCGGCAGCAAGGAGTAAGCCTAGAAGATTAGGGCTGCTGACTGTAGAAGGCTGCAGAGGACTGTAAGCTGCAAGGCAGGGAGCCCAGAGAACAAGGAATGTAGGCAGTCGGAGTGAGGCAGGCTGCAGAGCAGGGACCCAAAGGACAAAACTGTAGGCAGCAGGAGTGAGGCAGGCTGCAGCGCAGGGAGCCCAAAGGACAAGGACTGTAAGCAGCCGGAGTGAGGCAGGCTGCAGGGCAGGAGCCTGGAAGACCAGGGCGGAAGAAAGCAGCTGAGCGTGATCGGCTGCAAGGCAGAAGCCCGGAAGTTCAAGGGCGGAGGCTGGAAAGCAGCAGAGCGTGATCGGCTGCAAAGCAGAGAGCCCGGCAGGGCAAGGGCAGAGGCTGGAAAGCAGCAGAGTGTGATCGGCTGCAAAGCAGAGAGCCCGGCAGGGCAAGGGCGGAGGCTGGAAAGCAGCAGAGCATGATCGGCTGCAAAGCAGAGAGCCCGGCAGGGCAAGGGCGGAGGCTGGAAAGCAGCAGAGTGTAATCAGCTGCAATGTAGAGAGCCCGGCAGGGCACTGGATCAAAGCCGGAGTAAGAAGGAACCACATACAAGATCCGTAGCTCGAAGCAAAAAGGTGCCGGAAGGACTCTTAATGAAAGAGACTGAGCTCCTGCAGGCAGCAGCTTTTATACCGCCCAGCCCAGCACAGAGGCAGGCTAATTGGTCGCACCTGGATAAGCACACCTGCAGACAATCGGCCACCTCCCTCTCTGTTCCTGAGCTGGTGGAAGCAGAGGCGATCCCTAGGGCTTCTGGGGATTGTAGTTCCGAAGATGATGAATAGGAATGGCCAGGAACAGATGGTTATAGCCAAGTGCATTGTCGTAAGTGTAGTTTGTTGTGAAAAATAGAAAAGCACCAAAGTCTCGCAAATGGAAAATAAAGTCCATATTGATCGTAAATATATGCGTCCATGGCACAGGCATGACAGTATGCCCCTCTCCAGGCCCCTCTCCAGGCTCCCTGAGGGTTGACCAACAAGAAGAATGTCTGTCACACCGTGAAAGAGTCTTATTCCAAAAAGGCACATCATGAGGCACCAAAAACTGTTTAAAGTTGCTAGGTGGGAGTCTTGAAGGACGGAGACAGGATCAATGTTCTGAACCCTTGAGGTAGAATTCAGAAAAGACAAAGTCTTTGGAGCACAAAACCGAACAGTGTGTTCAGAGGAACTGTGAAAGACTGCTGCAGGCTCCATGGCAAATCTTGCTTTGAAAGGCAACAGTAAGGTGTTGGAAGGTGGAGCCAGAGGTACAGCAGAGTTGGTTGCTCTAGGATGGTTTTCCAAGGCATCAGAAGCAGCAATGGCAAAGTCAAGATTAGCTGCAGAAATTTCAGGAGTCACAGTGGATAAGCACACCTGCAGACAATCGGCCACCTCCCTCTCTGTTCCTGAGCTGGTGGAAGCAGAGGCGATCCCTAAGGGGCTTCTGGGGATTGTAGTTCCGAAGATGACGAATAGGAATGGCCAGGAATAGATGGTTATAGCCAAGTGCATTGTGGTAAGTGTAGTTTGTTGGGAAAAATAGAAAAGCACCAAAGTCTCGCAAATGGAAAATAAAGTCCATGTTGATCGTAAATGTATGCGTCCATGGCGCAGGCATGACAGGAGTCTCCCGGCAAAGCAAGGAATCATGGCATTTCTAATTTTCTACTTTTTCAAATAAAGGGGAGACAGAAAAAAAATACATCTAGCAATGGCAATTTACCTGATGCTGAGCAATGGCCAAATCCCAGGCATCTAGTGTGGTAACTCTCGGAGCTATCCAATTGGGGCATATAGAGCACAGGATTTTACAATCACTCAAATTGGCTGCTGGTAAAATAACAGAAGGTGGATTCCCAGATGGAAAGAGCGCCAACTGTAGAAACTGTGGCAGGCAACGGACTCGACGTTGATGGTGAATGGACAGGAGGAGATGCCAATGTTGCAGCAAAAAAATGTTTAGGAGCATTTGCAGGATGACGGTGTACGGAGCGAGGCCCATGCATGTCTTCACCTTATGGTGTTCATGGGCATTACGATATGAAGCATCCATCTCGTCCCAGTGGATGCGAAAGAGCTACTGCATTGCCACAGACGTCCCCAGGCTCTGTGAAGACGCATTTGAAGGCCCACATCGAATAATCTTCTTGGAGAACATGCACTGTACATCCCTGACTCCTTCAAGAAATGATGCTCCTTCACGAAAAATGAACGCCAGCTGTCGTCACTGCTGTCACTGTGGCCAGACATGATGGAAAGTGGCTGCCTGGGTAGGAATATGTAAAACCAGTCAAAATGACAATGCAAAAAGGCACAATGCCACAAAAATCCAAAATGTTAAAAAGCAATAACAAATTAAAATAAAGAATAGACAAACACAACAAAAGGCAGGACAAGGGACGGATGTTTAGGAATATACGTAAGGTGAGGGAGAGATGTTTAGGACTATACGTAAGGTGAAATAAGGTATGGTGTGCTATAGGTACTTGGAGATTCACAGATAAACTGTTCACAGCCAAGGACAAAAAGCAATGATAAAAATAAAAATGTTTCCTATAGGTGTGGTGAATAACCTTGGCTATGTCTTGCAGCCAATAAGAAACTATTTGCACCTACATGTGGACGTGTTCACGCGTCCACATTATTGTCCAATGGGATTGTGGAATTCATAATCGTGGCTATGGAACAAAGTGACAGGCACGTGCAAATGCAAACCCCATGCTCCGATTGGTTGTGACATACACACGAGTATTCACATTTGATCTTGGATTTATGCACGTCAATGCATCTCGCACTCTGATTGGCTAATGTTATTCACGCAGCTATAAATCATGTTTAGCCACATTAACTTAGTGCGGAATCTGATTGGCAATGCTATACGTGCTGGTGGACATCATAGCATATGGTGTAGCCTCGTTGACGCATCCCGTGCTTTGATTGGCTAATGTTGTTCACACAGCTGTATGTCATCTTTAGCCGTGTTACTGCAGCCTGCAATCCGATTGGTCCATGCCATATATGCGGCTGTTCATCATAGCCTCGTCTATGAAACTCATTCCCTAATTGTTTTCTGGGCATAGCCGCGGATATTGACCACCCCTAAAGCTAACTCTAGCACTTTCCCTCATTGCTTTTTGGTTCTTGGCTCCTGACACTTCTGTGGAAGCTTCCAAGAACTTGCCATACTAACAAACCTAATTTGTCCAATCTCTTTTTGCCCTTCGTCGCTTCTAAACCTCTTTGCTTTGTCTTGTCTTTTGTGGGTTTGACAATATGTATTATTTAACACTCTAAATTTCTTTTTTTATTTTTGCTTTAAAGTTTGTGGTGTCTTTTTTTGCATTTTTTTCATTTTCCTCCCTATTAAACATGTATGAACAAAGCGGTGACGTGGAAATGGTTTGGGTCCAAACTACTTCACCTGCCCACAAGAAGCAGTGTGGGATGAAGAAAGCAGCTAACAGCTGGTAATACTTTAGGATGAAACATCACCACAGCCAGAAGGAGGTAGATGAGGTGATGGGCACTTTCTGCCAAAAGGTGCTGCAGAGAGAACCATCAACGGTGCCATCTCAGAGTCTGGGGACTTAGGCTCTTATACAGCACCTGGAAAGAGTTCACTGGGATGGCATTGATGAGCAGCACCACAAGTCTCATTATACCCACAAGCTGAGGGCCCACGGACCCCAGTCGGTATGATGCTACCTCTGTCACACCTCAATCTCTTTGCATTCAACTTCTTCTGCCCATCCAGCTACATTCCCACCACCTGGCAGTGGGCCATTAGCTGCTACCCCATCTAAAATCAGTGCCACTTAACCTCAGCGATTGATGCCAGCATGCAAGCTAACACAATTCGAAGGTAAGTGCTGTCAATTTCTCAACTGCCACCATTAGACATCTTTTTTTTTACGTGGCAATTTTTCTCCCCCTTCTTGTGAAAAAAACAAAAAACACTGGATGTTAGATGTGTCAACCCTAATGTTCCACCCTCCTCCTTTCCTCTCCCACAAAACGGCACAGAATATAAAGCCACAGACTATAAATGGATCGATAACCCTTATAAGCTCCATTTTGTACAGTTCCCACCCTCTCTACCCCACTAGCCCACCCTACCAGCATCCACCTGCCCCAACCTCACTAGCGCCTCCAACCCTACTGCCACCATCTCTACCCCCACCCACCAACCCTACCCCCATTCACACTACCCCCCACCAACCCAACCTCCCCCACCCTCTCTACCCCAACCCGTCACCCTACCATGACCCTCTCTAAACCCACCCACTTTACCTCCACCCTCTCAACCTCACCCTCTCTAGCGCAATCCACATTTCCACATTACACCAACCATCTCTACCCCCAACCACCCACTCTACACCTATTCCTTATACCCATCCATGCTACCTCCACTCTATCTACCCCATCCACTGACCCTGCCCCATCCGCTCTACGCCCGCCCTAACTCCACCCTATCTATCCCCACCGACCCTATCTAGCACCACCCAGTCTACCTCCTCTACCCCCATCCAAACTCCACACTCTTTACCATCACATACTATAACCCTACCCTCTCTCCCACAAACACCCACCCTACCCCCACTCTCTCTAACCCCAACAACCCACCCTACTCTCACCCTCTCTATCCCCACCCACCCTACCACCACCCTCTCTAACCCACCATCCTACCCCCACTCCCTTAACCTCCACCCACCCATCCTACTCCCACTTCCTCTACCTCCACCCACCAATCCTACCCCCACTCTGTCTACCCCACCCACCCAACTCCCACTTTCTATACACACTCACCCACCCAACTGCCAGCTGATCTACCCAGACCCACCCAACCCCCACCCTCTACCTCACATTCCCACCCCAACCCAACTCTCTTTCCCCCAAGCACCCACCTTGCACTCACCATCTCTTCCCCCAGCCACCCTACCCCCCACCCTTGCTAGACCCACACACCCTAAGCCACCCTCTCTAACCCGACCCACACTACCCCAACTCTCTCCAACACCACCCACCATAACCCCATGGTCACTACCCCCACCCACCCTACCCCTGTCTCCTCTATGCCCACCTACCTTCTCTATCCCATACAACCTTCCACCACTCTCCCAAACACCACCAACGCTGCCCTCCTATCGCCTCTCTCTTTCCCCAGCCACCCACCATACCCCCACCTTCTTTACCTTCACCCACACCAACACTCTCTATCCCTACCTACTCAACCTACCCACACTCTCTCTACACCAACCACCCACCCTAGCCTCTCTACCTCCACTCACCCAACCTACCACAACTCTCTCTACCCACTGCCACCAACTCTACTCTACCATCTCTATCCCTGCCCACCCTATCCCACCCTCTCAACACCCACTCACCCACCTTAACCCATCTCTCCCTAACCCCACCCACCATACCCCTCTCTCTACCCCCAACCATACAACCTAATGCCACCACCTCTACCTCCACCCAGCCATACTCTCCCAGTCTCTTAACCCCACTCAGCCACCCTACTGCCTTCAGCCATGACCACTGTATATTTTTAAACATTAGCAGCCCACTGGCCATGTCCTTCAGTCATGCCGACTGTATGCATCTCACGGGGTATTTTTCAAAACACTTGCATCCCGTACTCACTCCATATGCTGCCCACTCATCTGTGCTATTCTTTACTTTAAAACACAAAAGAGTCACCATGGCCTGTGATTTTGACCAAACACCAATGTATCAGTCCCAATTATTCATTTCTGCATCACTTTTTTCCCATACCCACTGCTATAATAGGCAAGAATTACCTATACCCGAGAGTATGTGTGGTACGAACTACTGATACCCATGGCTTTTGTAGTTGGTCATAGCCATGAATATCAGGTAAGGTGGGTGAGGCTAGAGAGGGTGAGGTTAGGGTGGGTGGGGCAGAGAGGGTGGGGATATGGTGGGCATTTTAGGGAGAGAGAGAGTGAGGGTATGGGTTAGAGTTGGTGGGGGGGGGTTGGATGGGTGGTGGTAGAAATGATGGGGATTAGGTGGTTGGGGATAGAGAGGGTGGGGGTAGGGTGGGTGAGGTTAGACAGCATGGGAGTTTGGTGGATTTACCCCTGGCAGAATTACTGCATGGTAAATCCACCGGTTTGAGGCAGTAAAGTGGCAGATTCACCACAAGCTTTTTGCTGAAGGTAAATCCTCTACTGCACCTCTAAAGTTATTGGACCTCATTACGAGTTTGGTGGTAATTCAGCACAATGTCCACAGAATTACAGCCAAACTCGATTACCATTAACGCCACTTGGTCTCATGGGTTTGCCACAGGAATATAAGTGGTGGTAATTCCCCAGGTTTGGAGTCCACAGGACTCCATTTGGATTATTGGTGGCTTTGACGCCAGCAGAATTACTGTGCAGAACTGTCATTGATTCATGCAGAACCCATCATGCTGGAGACCTCCCGCCAACTACTGCATACTTTCCAAATATGACTACTCTGTAGATATCATTAATGGCCAGAATAAAGAGGCTGATGGCCCGAGGGTTACCCACTCTACACCATTTTGCTGAATATCATTGGTCACAAGATGAACATTGAACAACAACTGATAATACAGATACTGTTAACCTCTCTCTATTTATCTATCCATATGTCTGCCTGTCTGTCTATCTGTCTATCTATCATTCTTTCTGAACATGATTATAGGGTAAGGAAGATTTAGGAGATTTAGAAATAATAATGACATTTTAAAATACGTTCCAAATTCAAGATAAGATTTTCATTAGGAAAACCTAATCTGTCTATGGCCAGTGGGTGGTATCTACCTCTTTCAGAAGCATTGTGTTGATTAATGTCCATGATGCTGAGAAAGCCAGTCATGGGAGATTTCAAAGGACTATCTAGATCCTACATGATGTTTCTTATCACTCACCCATGGATCAAGATCGCAATAACTATTTAAATGGTTGACATTATCTAGCTCTGACTTGCAGAATGATTTCATTCAGACAGTTATTCAGCCAGAGGAAATAAATACATGCTGACTATAATATGTACATTAACGAAGTGGATTGATTGTCTCTCATCCATTAATTATATTGCAAGGTGGAGGTGTGGGCTACTTTGAATAGCAATAACATCTTTTCTCTTTTTGACCCTTGTGAAGGACTGGGCCTGGCATTTCAGCAGTGAGGTGATGACAAAGATGTGGTAATGTTTAGGTGTGAAACAGCTCTACATTGGCTTCCATACAGTAACTAGAAGATGAGAAGGGAAGTACAACAAAACGATGTGAGAGTGCTTCAGATATATTTGGTTGACCCAGGGCCTAATAGGGATTGTGATTACTGCTGGTTCTAAGTATTCTGAGATCTAGCCCTTCTTTAGTCATGTGCATGTCCCCATTTGAACCTATGGCCGAAAAACACATGTGTGTTGCCTCGACATCTTTTAAACCAAATGAAGGAACAGAGATTAATCAATGCCTCTACTACTTATGTGTATGTCAAAAATCTTAAGAAGCATTTACATCATGGTTTTGCTTATGCCAAAACAAATCTGGGAAGGTTGCTGGGAGTATTGAACCTCAGTGGGACCAATACAAGCGAGTATGATGTGGGTGATAGGGTCTACTCCATAATATTCAATGAAAGCAATCAAAGGAATAAAGATATCTACTGTCGTGAAGAGGATTAATTGAGATTATAAGCAAAATATGTCCCATAGTCTACAACATTATAATTCCAAAAGGGGAACAGACAGAGGAATGCTAAGTCCACAACAAGTAGCTGAACCTCTGAATTATACAAAGAAGGAAACCTGAAGAAATACTAGATTGGCCTCTGAATTGACCATGAAGGAAACCTGAAGAAATACTAGATTGGCCTCTGAATTGACCACGAAGGAAACCTGAAGAAATAGTAGATTGGCCTCTGAATTGACCACAAAGGAAACCTGAAGAAATACTAGATTGGCCTCTGAATTGACCACGAAGGAAACCTGAAGAAATACTAGATTGGCCTCTGAATTGACCACGAAGGAAACCTGAAGAAATACTAGATTGGCCTCTGAATTGACCACGAAGGAAACCTGAAGAAATACTAGATTTCAGCCCTTACATTGAGTAAGTACACATGTCTGAATGGCAGTAATAATGTTTGAATTGTATTGCTAGATATTTCTTATGAAAGGGGCAAAAAGCAGGATGTTCTATAAAATCTCTGTGACCCTGCCATTTATTAAACCAGGTGTTCTAACCATCTGTTATTGTAACCAACTAAGCTTCTTCCACATAAGTGATCCTACCCCAAATGAGTGTGAGTGGATGGAGTCCAGCATCAAAGGAAATTGCTGGACTCACCAGAAGGAAAATTAACCAAGGAAAGAAAACAAATATAAAGACAACCCATTGAAACTGAAAAATATCTTGCAGTGGGAATGTATTGGCTCGTCCCTGGTCCTACTCACTTCTCTAGAATCAGCATCTACATTATGCACAATCTTAAAACTAAATGATTGTCAGAACTGTGCTAATGTGAAAATTGTATAGTTCATTTTGAGATCCATGACATTGTTCTTGGGGCAATTAAAGCTTGATTCCACACCTGAGACCCCATTCTTCCATTGGAAAAAAAGAGATGCTTGAGAATGTCTTTGTTTTGATTGTTTTACATCCAGAAACTTGGGCAAAAGGGTGGAAATGTGTAAGGCATTTACCAAAGAAACATAAGGCCTTCGATAGAAATATTGGATATTAGAATCAAGGTACAGTGAATGGGTAATGGGCCCCCAACTACCCTCACTTCTCAGATCCCTCCCCAACTGCATCTCCTTCTGGAACCCCTGCACAGTCTCAACTCTCAACAATTCTGGATCTGAACTCCTGTGCACCATGACTCCAAAAACATGAAACTATGTACAAGAACATGATAAATCGAGGATATAACATCTTCCTTCCAGGAGCTCACCACAGATTGTTGTCCTTGCAATGAAGGTGTTGATTCAGTGCCTGGCAGTGGGGGCAACTCTACCAATTGCAGGAATAATGGGGGTAGGTGGATGGACAGGGGTCCACTGGCAGCTGTACCCAGACCCAGGGACCAAGCATGGAAGAGAACAAGGGGGACACTCTGTATGCATAACAACCTGGACACAAGGGAACATGCTGCATAAGTGCAGGTAAGATGAAAATCACAGGTAAGTGCACTCCATGGGATACTGTAGGTGGGCCTTTCACAGATGGTCTGTTAGAAAACACTGTGAACACGCAGTGTCTTAGGGGTGGGGGAAGCTGAATTCTGGCTGCTTGTCTGCATTAGACATCCATCACTGGGGACAGCACCGGACGATACAATCAAGGCCGGTGAGCCAGTCCCACGGTTACTCATAGCAGCTGGGGAAATCGACCTTATCTGGGATGCACTCGCATAACACTAAAGGCAGTTGCAAATATCCCCTTGGCCAGTGGTCATGGGAACAAGGATGTGGAATGAAGGGACGCTCTGAGAAGAACCAATCAAACCGTAAATTTTAGTGTCCCTGAAAAACAAGAAGTACACAGTGTGTCCATTATGGTGTATGCAAGACTTCTCATTGGGCAGATGCCATGTGAATGTCTCCATTCCCACTAGTTCAGGGTGTCTAATGTTACTCCTTTTCTGGTGCTGCCCTATGGTAGACTAATAAAGACCCAGAGGTCAGCGCAATTATCTTATTACTAATTGCAAAGTGTTTTGGGGTGGAGAGGGAGGCAATGGGGCACCACATTGGGAGGGGATGAACCGGGAGAGGGCAGGTCAGTTTTGCTCCAATCATGTCCATCTAACCTATGTCTAGCTATAGGGGCATGACGTATTCTAATCAGTCAGCTTTGTGAGAACAGCAACGACGTGAAGTTTGAAGTGCAAGTGTTTCTAACAGTTTACACATTGCTGTACAAAAGGATTGTTGCTGTGAGCAAGTTTTTCAGCTCCATCAACCAGTTCTGTAACACTGGGCTGTTTGATTTGTGCTTTGCCCCACTGTGTAATAAACAGCATTACTTCTTGTCTGGTGTATGCTCCTTCCTAGACTGCTGCAGGTAACGAAACAATTGCATGCCTCAAGAGGACCCTGAGCTGTTGGATTTACCACAGTATGCCGGGGTTGTCACCACTTTTAATAGCCTATGAAATGAACACACAGCAGGCAGGGTATTTGTGGAAAGTACATGTGTATGCAGATCCTTATCTCCCAAATGCACCTCTTCAAAATCTTGCTCCGCATTCTAGCCTCGAAGATACACAACATGAATATTTTAAAGTTCTGAATGTTCTATTTAAAGCAAGTGAGTATGTATTACACAGAATAATGTCATTTCTTTATTAAATTGTTTTTTTTTTTTTTATGATGTGCCTGAGTTTGGCTTCAAAGCGCAGATCCAGGATTCGGACCTGTGTTGCTCTTTGTGGTATTGCTTCCAAGACCTTTGCCTCTGTGCTATCCTGCGTTCGCAATAGTCAGTCATCCATTAATTTAAATGTGGGTGGTTATTTTCAATTAGTATGCTATTTCAATTCTATTGTTTATTTTGTTTAGTTGAAAGATAAAGCCAGATAAACTACATTAATGTCCCTGTAGTTCATCACCAGTCCTGTTTTTCCAACAGTTTTCGAGGTGTGTTTCCCCTTATACTGAGAGTAGGTAAATATTACAAAGTAGCCTGTTCCTTCTTCCAGGGTGTCAGCGTGCCATTGTGTTACATGGGAGACTGTGATACTGAGATTGTCCAGATTCGTTAAAAGAGGTCAAAATATGTAATTTTGCAATGATTCCTTTGTGGTGGATTTTTACATTTCCCGGAATCATAGTTAATTGATCCCTGCTCAAACCACGTTGTGTCTTTTTGCGTGTGGTTTTAGATCCCCACTCTTAGTTTCTATCTGCAAGTCTTTCATGTATGTGTAAACATGTTTTACTTGGGGAGTGAGGTGGGAGGCAAAGATGAGGAGTTACTCTCTTCCTCAAGTCACACGTGACCACAGTCATCCCAGTCTCCGAGGAAGTTGTCCTGAGAAGGTGCAAGAGTCAGACCTATCAAAGGGTGCTTCGCTGTAACAGGGGGAGCTGCATCAGGCCTATTGAAAGAGGTCAGGCTGCAGGAAGGGGAAATAGAAGAGTCAGGCCTTTTAGAGGGCACGATGCTACAGGTGGGAAGGTAGCAGGATCAGTCTAGATGGGGGCCATCCTTGAGTAGGAGTGGTGGCACAGACGGGCTGTCATAATGCAATATGTCACAGGACCGTGATGTGGAAGAGGTAGGCCTGTTGGCGGTGACTATGCCAGAGGAGGGGGAATAATCAGGTCAATTACAGGGTGACATTCTACTGTAGGGCAATAGGTATTTAAGATATATGAGGAGGGGCATAGTGAGATTGTGACTTCCAGTCAAATTAAGAGGGGGAGGACATAGCAGCTGGTGTGGCAACTGCACTCCAAAAGGGCCTGAGGTGCAAAGCAGGCTATGGCTTTCCTTACACAGGTATCAGTGGGTCAAGAGTCAGACTTTCCCGTGGCAAAGCCTGTCTGTTAAACTCTTTTGTCAATAAAACAGTATACCACATAAGCAATATTCCTCCCTGGAAAGGAAAGGAAATACTTCTTAACCAATGAAACATTTCTACAAGTCCATGCCTTTAAAATTACTACAAGCTATTTCCTTGTTAAATGTTTGAGAAAAGGTCATAAAATCAAAAAGTGTGTGAATGCATCCACCAAAGAAGCATCGCAAATGCAGATCGGTGGTTAGTTAAAATGTCTACTAAATTCCAGCTAGAAACCACAGAAAGGGTGTGGGATTGCTTTCTGTCGAGGGGAGTGTATAGTAATATTCAAGCTCTGTCCAAAGAAAGTCAAGCTGAGTCACCCAGATATGAGCACGTTGGGCATCATAGCGATAAACAAGCACTTTGAAGGATGACTAAACGATGTGTTCAGGTAACGAATATCACTGGCCTTGACCCCACTACTACAGCACCCTCGGGAAGTGACAGCAATATGGAAGTGGCACATCTTCCAGTCATGGTCTCTGGCACACTTCCTGCTGCGCAATCTCTGCAATCAGCTTCACAAATTCTGCACTTCAGATTTTGGGGAAACAGGACCCAGCTGGAATCTGCTTGGTTAAAGACCCGGCCTTCCTTCTTTTCACCCACTTCTGCTTGGATTTCCAACACTGTGCTCTGCGTCTGCTGCTACTATGGCTGTGCCCACTCCAGCTACAGCTCCATCTAATGACCTGCACCTGAGGGGGCCTTTTGAAGCCTCTCTGGTTCCCTCCAGTGTGGGTCATAAAGCATAACAAGCTGGCTACTTCTGCATCATTGCCCTTGAGCCCAGGGGTGTTGCTAAATCTGGAAAAGATCCGGGGCTATGCTAATGTCAGGACTGTTATAATTCAGGACCAGCCTCTGACTTTGTACCTTCTGAGTTTCTATCTGGGGCTACAACCAAAAGATGTGGGGCTATAGCTCCCTCAGCCCCCCATAGCAACACATCTGCTTGAACCCTCTTCCTCAACCCAGTAGTTAGGGGATTATGGGACTTGTAGTCCCTAACAGCAAAATTAGGTTTCTTGTCAGCTTCTTATTTTTAATTTCAGATCTATTTTTATTAAATGCATTTAAAGAGGAATCACAAGAGTTTACTTGAAAAGAGGAAAGCAGTTTGCACAAGCCATTATATATAGTTGTCTTTCACTCTACGTTTGGGGGGATAAGGTTCTTACACAGTCTTTTCTTTCTGGAGAGGTTTAGAGATTTCACATCAGCTTTACTCACATTAAAAGGTTTAATGTGTGGTGCTGTCACATCATAAAAACAATAAGCTATTACATGTCTTTGGTATCTTAAAAGAGTTATTCTCTATTAAAGATAAATGCTGCGTCTCATCCCACAATATCTCCTCACTGCCCTGGGCCTTGTCTCCGCTCAGGTGATTCTCTCACAGTACATCAGCCCCACGGTCCGGATCAGGAAGCGTCTGCCTTTCCCTGGACACCTGGGAGGAGACTTTAGGCTAGGTTTTAGTGAGTGATCTGTAGGATTCATCAGATTTTACTGGCTGCATTGTGAAGAAGCAAGTCCATTGGAACTGCGGCAAACACACTGAATAGCTAATATATCTGAGAAATTAATCACCAAGAGCAGTGTCTCAGCTGTGGTTTCTATAATACCACCTGGTTCCCAACAGGTACGTCCATTGGAACTGCAGCAGACACTCTGAATAGCTAATACATCTGAGAAATGAATCACCAAGAACAGTGTCTCAGGTGTTTTCAATAATACTACTTAGTTCCCAAGAGAGATATGTAAGGATATGTGCTAGAAAGGCAACGTGTTTCAAGACGGGAGTCGCTAGAGGTGTTGCCAAAGAGTACAGCCGCAAGGTAAAAGTAGCCATTCGGGGTTGCCAACTTGTCTGGTCTCATGATAAAGTAGTATTTTGTCCACTTCATTGCCACACGGTATTGACTTAATTGTTCACACTCGCTCATTATTGGATCTCTTCACAAATTATCTGAAGTTGTTTGACCAATAAGGAAAGTCCATTGTTGCAACAAGTTGCCTAATGTAATTAGCCAATCAGAACAAACATGTTTTGCTCACTATATCACTATGTCATTCACAGGTGGCTTTACTCAGGTGTGCATGAATACTCCACGTATCAATAGGGTGATGAAATATAGGGTAGGTTTGGAAGATTTGGATTTATTTATAGGGGATAGCCAATAGCATATGTGGGATTTATCTGTATTTTATACATGTTGCATATATGTATTTTGTGGTTTTCAGCTATAAAACCTGTAACCTGAAATGGGTGGGTCGGATGGTTTCTTCAATTATCAGTTCTAAGGAACTGACTGGTCGTCCATGCTGTATTTGCATGCAATAAACTTGTTTGTTCATGAAGAGCATGCATTCATTATTGATCCCTTGGAATATTTTTATTGATCTGTTATTGGGCCTACCTTCCAATTTGATGACCCGACATAATTCCCCAAACCTCTGAGAGGATGGGGGCTCCCCTGCTGCACATCCTTCGTTGTGCGGTCTACCTGCAGTGACCAGCCATGTGCACACTCCAAGGAGGTTTGCAGTGGCTGGGTTTCTCTGAAGGCCTGCCTGACCTCTGGAGCAGGGCACTGCACCCTGCTGTGCAGGCAATTGAGGGTGACGCAGCACCTGAGGACCTCGGAGAACACCTAGAACTTGAGTGCACTTTTGCAGGAAAAGACAAGGGGGGGGAGATAGGTTTTTTTGTTTTTTTGTTTGTTGTTGTTATTGTGTAGAGTAGGAGTGAATAGCGCGACAAGGGGAATCCCCTCAAAGACAAGAGATGGCAACGTTGCAAAATAGCGCATGCATTTTGAATAGCAGTGAAGTAAACCTTCCCCATCGCAGGGAAAGATGATGTCATAAATAGCAGTAAAGTGGAAGAATTAATGTGGGGAAAATTATGGTTCTGTATAGAAAGAACCTGGTATCCCTCTGTCCTAGAGGGAAAGGGGCAGGAGGAGGGTTGAGTTACCTCATCTAGAGAGAAGGAGAGAGGAATAGAGCGAGGGTCTCCACTATTGTATAAATAAATGTGTTTCTGTTCTTGTTTTTTGGTAATAGTTGTGTATATAGAAGGGTTTGGTGTGGGGCATCGGTAGCCCATTGGTTGGTCAGGGTTTGTTGTGGTGGTTGTATTAGTAGAATTGTGTTATGCATGTGGGGGTTTGATTTTTTGTTGTGTTAAGGTGGCCCTTTTTGAGTAATTGCTGGAACAGTGGTCATAAAGTCACTGCAGGATCGGTGTCCATAAGATTTTTGGCCTAAATAGGTCCCAGATCGCGATCCGGATGGTGCGAGCGTCATCGAGGGGTCTACAGCACGGAAAGGTCCACAGCAACCATTCCGTGCTGTGGACCCCTCGGTGATGCTCGCAACCTCCAGATCGCGATCTGGGACCTATTTAGGCCGTTTCCAGCTCCCAGGATCCTGAGACAAATCCAGCCATCAGGAACCCACGGCAAACCCGTAGTGCATCTTGCACCCACAATCCTGCAACCAATTAAGGACTGTCTACACACAGCATCCCCACTGCTATAGCAGCAGCAGATATTACAGACAACACCACATCCGGTGTCCATCCTGATGAAGGCCAACACTCAAACAGGCTTCAATCCAGCCCTACCTGGCCGAAACACTCCTGTGTCGATCTCCTGTGACACAACTGTAAAAAAAAACCTTTGTGTATGTTCTGTAGATATTGTTGTGTACACCATGTGTTAATTATGCCCTGGACTACTTTCTGTCCCGGGTGCACCTTGTTCAACTGTATGTCTATCCCCATATCGTATGTGACTGTGCCTTTATGTGGCGTCTTTACCTCTACATTATAGAGATGGATACTTACCTTGTATTTCCACTGTATATAATCACACTTGTCCGTTGTCACTTACTTTTGTGCATATCGAAAGTACTGTAAAATAATGGAGAATTCATCCAAAAATTCAGTGTTTTTTAAATAAATGTATATGTTCAGAACCACACAGCTGCTTGTAGGATCTCTCATCCTGATTTTTTGATATTTATATGTGTACCCACCTGGGTAGATCAGGACCCTGCCAAGCGCCCTAATATTTACTTGTGGAGATACAGGACATTTTGCGGAACAGATGGTTTTTTCGTACAACAACCCCAGTGGTCCGGTGTTTCGGCTCATCTACCATCCACTGTCTCACATGTAGCCCCTAGTTATCCCATATGCCTCAACCCCCATGTATGCATCAGGTCATATGCATGCCCCAGGCTCTGTAAAGGCACATCCTATCCAGTACTCAGCACAAACTTGCATTTGAAGCAAACACAGCAGCCAACCATGCAGTCCCTAACATAGCCATTGGATGAAGATTTCAGGCCTGAAGGCACAGTGATATATTACACAGGTGCCTGTCCAGCAATTAATGAGAGGTGGACTGCTGACCAGTAACCACATTGAATCCTTTCTAATAAAAGGATTCAAGGATATATGTTAAAATAATTACAATTGGGGATAAAGAATCTATTTGGTGCCCATTTCCACATACACAATTATTTAATTTGATCTGATGAATGCAGTATTAACAACTTTATTAATCCCTGGAACCAGTGTATCTATTGTATATAGTGGACTGTGTGTGTTGATTGGGATACGTGATGTATGGGATAGAAAAAAATGTATTTTCTTTTTTTTTAAATAAAATGTTATACAAGCACAATAGTTCATGTATTTAGAAATGTTTAAGTGTTAGAATTAACCTCCTATTATCCCAGAATTGATTTCTTGCTAGTTGCCACTTTAGTGTCAATTTGGTCGAGGGGCGGAAAGTATTTTGTGATGGGAAAGTATTTCGCGAGACACTGTTTAGCTTGGGGAACTTCATTTCCCATGGTAATTAACGGCACGCACACGGGTGACGCCATCTCTTGGAGACAAAGGCCTAAACTGACCCGCATCAGCAAAAAGCGCTGACGCGAAGCCTGTTTAGGCCTGTATGCGACTGCTGCAGTGTTTAGTTGCTAGTGGCTTGTAAACTCACAGAAAACTGACATTGATCGGTTAGTACATGGCATCTCACTTCCGTAGTTACCACCTGACGGTTTACATATATTGTGACACGTATTATGTGCAATAGAAATATTTTGTTGGGCCTTAGAAATAATCACGGGTACTTCTGTTTCTAGCACTTGACAAAATGAGTAATTATGGGATTGCTGCAAATCATAGCTCCAGTCAAGTAAATACAAAGGGCTTTACTAAACGCTAGATCAGCAGTAGTGCATAGTACTGAATTACATGATTACAGATGCCGAAAAACCATTCTAGAAAATTATTTGCGGTTATCTCGACTGAATGTTATCTCTTCGGTTATGGGTTCATCATTTGACCAGGCTAATTTTTTTTTATATGTTTTTAATATGTTTTTTCTTAATACTGTACAACACATTCAGGAAAAGATTTCCCTATGTAGGCAACCATATTCAGAACTAGCCCAGACCTATCCTGACCTGTGATCTTTGACGGAGGAAGATTCTACCGCTATTACTGGGACATTTGAAATTTAAATTCATCTCAGAAGAAACTATTATTGCCTTGTTAAGAATGCTCAAACCGACAAAGTATGCACTTTTTTTATCTACCGGCATGTACTGCAACATGTTTGGTAGCAGATATTGCTCCATTTATGACAATTTTTGTCAACAGGTTTTTGGCTCAAGGTCGATTTCCGTCTGATCTAAAAATATCTGTAATCTCGCCCCTGTTGAAACAATCTAATTTGGATCCTGATAACCTGCAGAATTATTGTCACGTGCCAATTACAGGATTTTGTAGAAGAGGAATCCCTCTTGCATCCTCTCCAATCCGGTTTTCATCCAAACTTTTGTATGGAAACTCCACTCGTAACAGTCTGGGACGAACTTCTGTGGTTTGTATATCAAGGGCAACTCTCCTTACTGGTAATGCCGTACCTGTTAGCAGCGTTTGATACAGTGCACCACTGTATCCTTATCAAGCGACTGAGAGAAGTAGGACAGGTCTCAGAAAGTGTAATCAAGTGGTTTACCTTTTTTTTATAGAGTGTCAGCAATGGGTGAGGTTGGGATGCTATCTGTCAAACTCCCTCTCTCAGGATTGTGGAGTTCTGCCTGAATCTTAACCCTCTCTGTTGCTATTTAATCTTTATTTACGTCCGCTAATGGACATATTATGAGACAAATAAAAACATATGGTTTGTTTTCAGTCATATGCAGATGACAGGCAGGTGTTCATTAGACTGGTCAATGTGGAGGAATAACTTATGAGGGTAAGTCTCTGTCTGGGTGAAATCAGTAGTTGGATGTCCACTAATTGGCTCCGGCTTAACCCAAATAAGATAGAGTTTTCTCTATTTCAACCAAAACCTCTGCTTAGTGGAGATAGTTGTTCCCCGGCTACACTTTATTTGGGTACCAAACTAAAGTATGCATCCAGGTTTAAAATTCTTGGCTGAATATGGTAGAATGATCTCAGCTGGGAAAATTCACAGGTTCTGCAATACGTTGATAACATTTCCCAATAATATGGGCCCCTTTTTGTGCTGTAATCAAATTAGCATTTGGGGTTTTCTTATGCCACCGGACAGTTGTGAGTTCATTTTGGGCATGTGTTTGGGACCTGGTGACAGCAGTGACCTGGATTTCCCCCAACAGGGGTTCGGTTTCTATGAGATCCATGTGGATGGCTCTGGTTTTGGCCAACTGGTCAGCTAAGTCATTTTCAGTTTTGTCTGGTACCTCTATTCTGGAGTGATCTTTGATCTTTTTCCAGTAGATAGTAATCTCATTAGAGGTGACCAGATCTTCAATGGATTGCTTTAATTTCCCATGCTTGAGCAGTTTGTTATTCTCACAGAGCATGTCTCAATTTTTCCAATTAATCAGATGCTCCACAAACCCATTCCTGACGTAATCTGAATCAGTGATTATGACCAGTTCTTTGAGTTAGTGTTGCACGGCAGCGAGGGTGGCTTGATGTACCACCATCAACTCTGCCACCTGACTACTTCGGGGACCAATCTTGTACGCAGCAGAGGGCTCTGGGGCATTGTTCACCCAGGCATTTCCAACGCCATCCACTAGTTCTCTTTCCCCATGATTATCAACATGGTAGGAGCACCCACCTACATAAACTGTGGGTATCCCCTGGCACGTGGCTTCCACATAGACTTTGTGCAGGGAAGTAAGATACGCCTCCATGTTGTCTTGGGTCTTTAGACTTTCGTCCTGAGATAGTTTTATTGAGCATAGTCATGCAAGTCAGCCAAACTTTGCGCTTGGGGATTTTTTTGTTTTGGCCATATCTGACCTCCACAGGAAAGCCTTGCAGGAAGTAATTCTAGAATTTCTATCATTCTCTGCTTGGATTCGGTCACTTTGGAGATATTGTAAGGGCTGGTGAGGTGTCTCGGCAATGATGTGCTCCCCTGGATGAACTGTCGGTAATTTGTCAATGCCCACACTGTTGCCGGGAGTGCCTTTTTGCAATCATTGAATTTTTCCTCCACAGAGAACAAAGTCTTTTGCTCGCATACGAGATGACTTTGTTGACCTTGTCATGCTTTGGTATAATACTGCTGTTAAGCAAGTATTTGAGAACCCTGTCTCCAAGAAGAACTCCTTGTTTTTAATGGGTTGAGCCAAACAATGTGCTTGGGAAAGGCTTCTCTTTAGTTGTTTTACTCCCTCAGCTTGCTCTGGACCCCACTTCCACTTGACCCCAGCCTTTAGTAAATTAACCAAGGTGTGACCTATGAGTAGTCCTCTATGAACTTCCTACTATAATTAATAAGTCCAAGAAGGCTTTTTAGTTCACACAGGGTTGTAGGGTCTTTTAATTTCAATAAGACTTCCACTTTTTTTGCCTGGGGACTGAGACCCTCAGGGGTGATTGTGTGCACTAAGAATTTCACGGGGTCTTACACCACTGTGCCTTCTGGAAATACAGCTTTGCTCCGGTTTTTCTGCAACTGGGTCAGAACACAGCATATTTCAGCTATGTGTTCATACAGAGTTGAGATTTTGATTAATACATCATCTACATAGGCTAGGTTCCATCTTTCGCCCAGGTCGGGCATGGCCTTGAAGTGGGAGAATGGAAGAACAGGCTCCCGCCCTTCCCCTCTCGCGCTTGGCCTAGAGGATCACGGCCCAGACACCCGCCACGAGAGGAGTTTGCCCATCTACCAGACGACCAAATACCCTGGTACAGGAACATACGGATGTGCCCACCAGCCTGCCCTGCACATGCCGACACCTGTGGCATGGATGGACTCGACTGAACCATCCAGCACTAAATCAACACGTCGTTAGAGATGCCATGACGACCTAGCCAACGGTTAGCACACCTGTGCAAACATGCACACCGGACACTCCCACACCAATCCACACGAAGAATATACTCAGTGCTATGACGTAGGCGACAGACATACTCACGGACGTGCATCTTTATTATTTTCCACATAGGCTCTCAAAATGCAGAAACGCAAGACGCATCATGAACTTATCTAAAAAGGCTTGCTCACGCTTCTTCTAAGAACCATGTACCATAATGAAGAATATAACGGAGACACGTTACTGAGGATAGGGCAATATGATACCGTAACCTAAAGCGCTCTGCATCAAACGGTTCCACCTATGCACCAGGCCCAAGTAGGCCGCAAGCAAAAGCTTCCATGAACATTGAATGAGCAAGAGCTCGGTTGCTGACGCTGCAGAATGAGCCCGGCGAAAGCACACCGCCAAGGGCACGATGTTGCAATCTCGCACGCTGCAAGCCAACGCCAAGGTCGCACCTGCAAGATAAACCAGGCACACAGTGGGAAAAAACAATATTAATTGTGCTGAATTCTGCCTCAAACACGGTCCCACCTCACGTGACAAAGCCAAACCTGACAGGATGCCAAGCCCAGGAGGAAGGAGACGCCTGAATCCCACGTTTCAAGACACAGGCAGATACAATTAAAAGACTCATTGGACATCTGCAGCAGTGGGAGTAGTCGACCTCCCAACATATGAATAAATCCTCACATTGTTTACACCTACCCATAGTAAAACATTGTTGCAAATTACAGGTGCACCGCGAGCTGGGAACAGCGATATTCCCAGACTGGGAGGCTCGCGAGCGGACCAATCAGAACATGGGGCTCTTATCACTGACGCCATTAACATTGACCAATCCTCAGAGGTCTTCATGTAACAATTTTCATGTATCAAATTGAAGGGACAGCCCAAGTATATCACCTGACTAACCCTCAACCACTAACATCGTTCTCTATATGTATGCTATACTAACCCTACCACTCGAGTAACCAATCCAGAGTGGAAATAGGTTTTTCGCTAAACTTTGTAAGGTGACGCAAGTAGCGCGTCATACTAAGGTAAAAAGGGCCTGCGAGCCCCTCGATTGTGTGTGTGTCAGGACGGACGCGTACGCTCCTTGACCCATCCCTGCCGTTTTGTCTAATAAACAGCAGAGTCACCTTGCTTCTTGCGTGTGTCTCATACTCTATCTCTTTTGGGATATACGGGAGGAGTTGGGGCCTCCCTGCCCGGAGGTCTGCGGACGGCCCGGCCGACCCCGGCAGAATTTCCCCCCGACAGCCTTATGCAGGAAGATGTTACATTTGTTGCCAGAGTTTTTAGGTGGTTCGGGTCCACGTGTATTGCTGCACCAAAAAAGAAAAGGCAAGCTTGTTCTGGTTTTCTCTACTCACGGGTATTGTCCAGTAACCATTGGTCAGGTCAATGGCGGTATACAACTTTGACCCGTGGATCTGGGCAAATCCCTGATCATTGTAGGGAAGGGGCCCGTTTAACTCCCTAAGGTCTGCGCAAAGTCTCCATTGGCCTTTGGTTTTGAGTATACCCAGTACCGGGTTATTAAAGGTACTGTAGACTGGACGAATCATCCCACGGGATTCTATGTTTTTTATAATCTCTGTGAGTGACTTCATAGACGCGAGAGGCAACCGGTATTGCTTCACAAATATGGGAGCCATCTCAGGGTCCATAGGTATGGAGGTTCAATGTAACTCTGAGCAACCACAGTCATACGAATCCACAGCAAATATCACCTGAAAATCCAAAAACACCTGTTTCAGCTTCTGCTTTTGCTCCTCGGTCTCACAGGCATCAGGAAGGTTGATTTATTCTTCAACCATCTGCTTAAAGCCTGGAAATACCTTGGGTTTCCCAGTGTCGGTGGTATCCTCCAGTTGAGTGGAGAGATCTCTTGTTATGGTGTTGGCCTGAACATGTGATTTCAAGGATGGGAGGTAGTCACTGTTGACTTGAAATACCACCTCATCCTTCCTGATGTCACAGGTTACCTCTTCTCACCATAAGGGCAGGAAGAGTACACCAAGAGGTTGTCATGACTACTGTGAGGGGGCACAGTTGTGCCACAAGCAGGCTCCCACCAGAAACCTGAGGGCATTAAAACCACTGTAAAAGGGCTCCTGGAGCCAGTCCTGGTGCCTTTGGCACCAGGCTCATATGTAGGAAGGAAGGGCTGATCAAACTAGGTCCCATTTATTTACATGGGCCTTTAAATCCAACATGGAAGCACCCACACAGTCTAGTTCTAAGAACCAAGCAATGCGGTCTAGTGTTTTCGGTGTGGCAGGCCTGGAACTACTTTCCCTGGTACTACTTTACCTGGGCTATATAAACCACACCCTGACTGCAGAACACGCTTCGTGTTATTCTGCAACCAGCAGCGTGGCGCTCAACGGGTCCAGTGCCTGACCCGTTGCAAGAACAAGAACACAATTATTCTGTCTTACCTGAGAAAATACCATCCAGCACTCAGCATCTCAACTTGGCTGCAATCTTTGGAAATCGAGAGAAGAAGAAACATCACTCACCTGTGAGTACTGGCTTAAGGACTTCTGGCAAACCGCTACCACAGCTGCTGTTCGAACATTGTGACCTGCAATAACGAGAAAGGGAAAAACTTTGTAAGGTGACGCAAGTAGCGCGTCATACTAAGGTAAAAAGGGCCTGCGAGCCCCTCGATTGTGTATGTGTCAGGACGGACGCGTACGCTCCTTGACCCATCCCTGCCGTTTTGTCTAATAAACAGCAGAGTCACCTTGCTTCTTGCGTGTATCTCATACTCTATCTCTTTTGGGATATACGGGTGGAGTTGGGGCCTCCCTGCCCGGAGGTCTGCGGACGGCCTGGCCGACCCAGGCAGAATTTCCCCCCGACAAGTTGGAGGCACTGCTGAGATCTGTTTAAGATCTGCTTTTTTATTTTTACTTTTTTCCAGGTAATCCCGTTGCGAGGAGGCCCGGCGGCGCGGCCCCCTCTGCCGTTGCCCCCTTCTGAGGACTACAGGACAATCGCGGAACTGCGAGAAGACCGGACAGCGCAATCCGGATATTGGCCTTCGGGAGCCGGTTGAGAAGTATCCCGCCCGCGGTTGGCGAGTGTCCAGACGTGGTCCAGACGAGGGGAGGTGGCGAGCCGCTTGGAGGGGTGCACGCAGTCAAGCGGCCCCGCATCAAGAGAACTTGGTGAGCATGCCACGCACAACAAGCAATGTGAAATTGTGAGGGAGGGGGGAGGAATTAAATACGGGAGGTGGGAGGTGTTGCACAGGTGCGCGGCGAAGGTTTGACAATTTAGTGTAGGTAATGAAATGAATGGTAGCCGAACGAGTGCGAGAGCAGTCGGCTACGTTACGCGAGAAAGGGAGGTGGAGCACGAAAACATCACGTGCGGCCGCTCGTAGACACTGATTGGCCTAGGTCACGACTACGTGTAAGGGTGTGTGTGTGTGTGGTTTCCTACGATTTGGCATTTATTGATCAATGAGTAGATGAGGATCCCTATTGTTCGAGCAAGAAACTCGATAGGTAGATGACGTTTCCCTGTAGACGGTAGCTAGTTAGTTGCCCAATACGGAAGATAATTGGCTGGTTAAGCCCTCCTGTCGAGGGGCGTATCACACGCGAGGCGACGCAGCGTGCGCAGTCCGATTATATTATTGATTACCTTGTTCCAGGAGTGACAGGAAGACAGCTGTGAGGATTAACGGGGGTAGATTGCAAGTGTATTTTGGACTTAAAGAATATATGAAGAACTTACCAGTAGTTCGAAGAGATCGGTGACGATACCAGTAGGGCTTTCATAGGATATCCCGAGCACAAGGCATCTTTCTTTCTGAGAGTGGTGGGGAAGAGAACTGTGGTAAGGGAGTGGAAACGGAGATAAACGGTAATGAATTGATCGAGGAAAGGCGAAACGGGGGACGTGGCGGCGCACGGAGAACGCCGGCCACCGCAAGTGTAGAAGAAGGAGGAGGAGCAAGTGAAAATAGGACGACTGTATAAGAACGTCACAAGGGGTACGCAGCCGCAGGGGGCTACGTGCGCCTCGGCCGCAGGGGGCCGTAAGGGTGTCGTGTAAAGGAAGAAAGACAGAAGAAAATATACAAATGTAAATACTATATTTTAATAATTTTCCTTAGCGGACTATCGCAAGTCCCCAAACTTACGGGGCCAGGTAACGATATAAGGCTGTATATTGTAAACTGCTAGTGAGATAACCGCTACCAAATAGGGGAAGGGTAACAAGTGGAGC
The DNA here is from genome assembly GCF_040938575.1 of Ambystoma mexicanum. NCBI lineage: Eukaryota > Metazoa > Chordata > Amphibia > Caudata > Ambystomatidae > Ambystoma > Ambystoma mexicanum. Next base: position 1,402,894,808 of record NC_090922.1, read on the forward strand.
GCTACTATGTCACACGGGACAGGATCGGGAGGGTGGGGGAACACCCTCACTACCCCACTACAACACATATGTACACCACTGTCACCCCATAGGGAGAAACTGATCAAGTATAGCATAGAATGGACACAGGGGACGGACAACAAAATGATAACACCATGGCCGCCTAATGATAGCTTCGATCCATATACCCAACATTCACTATTAAACCATTTGCATAATACATACAAAGGGAAGAAGTTGACAAACCACGTGGAGGTGTTTAACTTATGGAGGATGTTCCAGGGGTCCCGACATTCCAAATGGAATGTTCACTGTGGGGGAAATACCGGAAGAAAAAGAGATTAAGGAGGAAAGAGAGAATGGGAAAAAGGGGAGTGAAGACCCAAAGAACACGGGGAATGGACAAGAGGGAGGAGAAAAGAATAATAACTCAAAAGTAAATGAAATAAAAAAGGAACAGAGCAACGATATACCCCTAGCAAAGGTAGTGAAAACAGAGGGAGGGGGGTTGTACCCTTTAAGAGAATTAGGAGAAATAGAAAGAGGACAGTTAAGGGCGGCTGAGGGGTACTCGAACCCGGCATACAGCCCGCCACCATATGTGGCTCATAGGAAGATGCCAGCAGGGGAGGAGAGGACTGGAGAAGAACAAACTGTGGAAATAGGACATGAGGAGTGGGTAGCCGCGCAGATATTATTAAAATTACGAGGTTCATTAACAGGAGAAGAGAAGGAGGTAGTAAGGAAAATAGACGAGGATAATACTAGGGAGAGTGGAATGACAGGGGAAGAGCTGTTACGTCAAAAGGAAGAGATTTTGGAGGAACGACTAGCAGAGTTAAGGGATGAGCAGAATGAACTGATCAAACAGCTCGAGAGGGAGGAAAGAGAGAGAGCGAGGGAAAGGAAAGAAGGTAAGAACAAATTGGAAAAAATAAGGGAAAGAACTGAGGAGCAAAGGAAAGAAGCTGACAGGGTAAAAGCAGCAGCAGAAAGGGTATCAAGAGCAGTGCTACGAGAGAGGAAAAGGGAAGAAGAAGAGAAAGAAAAAGAAATGGCAATGTGGAAGAAGAGATTACTATCAGAAACAACTAAGAAATACGAAGAAGGGAGGGTGATAGAGAGTATATTAGAAAGGGAGAGGGTGAGAGGGGAAAGGAAGAAAGAGGATAAAAGGATATTGGAAAAGATGAGTAGTGAAGTAATGGAGGAATTAAAAAGGAAAAGGGAGGAAATTGGTAGAGAGATGGAGGAGAGAAATGAGGGGGAAAGAGAAGATAGGAGAAGGGAGAGTGAAGTAAGGGGGGATGTATATAGAGACACAGAAGTAGCAACAACATCAGCGCAAAGGGGACCGGTTGATAAAGGAGAAAAGGGAGAACTGGACCTAATAGACTTAAAAACAGTAACAATCAAGGGGAAAAAGACCGAGTGGGGGGTGCCGTTTATGACTGACTTTTGTAGTGAGGAAGAAGAAGGAATGGAGAAGGAAGGAAGAAACAGTGAAAGGGAGAGCCTAGATAAACTATACACCACCCAGACCAATACAGACTCACCATGGATCTGTAGGAGAAAGGATGAACTGGAGAGAAGTGAGGAGGAAGAGCAAGGAATAGCGGAAAGACAGACACATGAAACCACACCGTCACCATCACACCCTCTCCCATCCCACCCTACATGCTCAACCACCTCACGCTCATTACGTACAATAAAACTTGCGCCCTTCACAAACGAACTGACACCCTATGCATGTCGGCTTAGAGACCTCCCTAGACGCAGGCAGGAAGGACGAATACACATGCCCACATTAAATACAGGAAATGATGGAAGAAGGGGAAAGGATGGAGAAGGAAGAGTTACGAGCAGGGGAAATACGGACGAAATTGACGATGTAGAAGAGAGGGAAGAAGAGGAGGGGTGTGAGGACTCGATTTTATGGAACCCAAGTGGTAAAATGAGACACAACTTAATGCCACTTCTGGAGAGGGGAGGAGTTAGACCACAGTACGTCCCTTGGAAGCATACAGACAAAGAGAATTTAAAGTGCAGGCTCCCATCATTAAGTGGAGGTGCGGGTAAATGGATATATGAAATGGAAAAACACACCGCAGGACAGAAACTGGCAGTGGGAGATGTAAAGGGCCTTCTAATATCGATATTAGGGGATGCAGCGGATGACATTTGGAAGAGAGCGGGATTCCCTGGGGTAACAATAGCAAACACATCGCATGATGGGGCACCATTCGCAAACTGCAGACATGCACTATGGCAGGCAAAGAGGGTACATGACCAAGACACATCAGACATAGGAGCAATTACCTCACGCAAGATGCGTGAGAACGAAGATCCTGTTGATTATATCCAGGAAATCCAAGAGAAGTGGCGCATGGAAACTAGAGAACAATGGGACAAAACACCAGCAATATTTTATCATATACTAGTACAAGGGCTCCCAGAAGGAGTTCAAAAACAACTGAAGAAAGTAGTGGGAATGGAAGCAAAAGCATGGCCAGAAATACAACTGACAATAGTGCATCATTGTAGGGCATGGCAAGGAAAAATGAAACAAAAGGAAGAGGACAGGAAAACGGAAGAGGCTAAGCTAGTACAGAAAAAACTTACTAAATACACAATGGAAGGAGCACTAATAACTGCACCTACAATAATGACCCAAAGCCCCACACAAGTATTGGCTGCACAAGATCCCTCCCAAATAATACCCTCACAGACAATAACACAACAGGTGCCACCACTCCAACCATACACGACCAACATGGGAGGAGGATACTCAATGCCAGGAGCTGGGTATTATAATTACAACAGGGGAAGAGGAGGAATTATGAGGGGGAGAGGATACGGATATAACACACAACAGCAGGTGGGAGGACTTAGAAACTCCTACCCCACCGGGCAACCAGTATACCAGGACAACACAGGAAGCTTTCCATGGCAGAGTAGGGAACCACCGGTGTGTTGGTGTTGTGGATTAGTAGGGCACATGTCACGCACGTGTAGAGTAAGACCAGGTACACCATCATGGAGCGAACAGGGACAACCAAGGCCCACACAGGAACAGCAGGGCATACAGCAGCAGCAGACGTTGCAACAGGGAAATGAACAGCAACAACTAATAACACAACAACAGCCACAGACATATTCACTGCCACAACAACAGGTAGCGATAACACAACAACCCCAAGCACAACAAACACAACTGGGTAGGGTGACGGTCCTGGGACACAACCCTTACACAGGAAATGGTCAATCGTTGTACCCTCAATAGGACAGCCCACAGACGGCCTTGGTGTGTCCCATCCTGTCGGTAACACCTAATAGTGCGGAGGAACCACGCATAGAGGTAACGATAGGCGACAAAAAATTATCATTCCTTGTTGACACCGGGGCAACCCGGTCTTGCATAAGGGAAGGTAAATTTGAGATGTCGGGCGAAGCCATGAACACCCAAGGATTCTCTGGGGCTAGAGGGTTGGTTCCTTTTACTGATAACATTCCCTTATCTATAGGAGATTATGACATGTCAGTCCCACTTTTATATTATAGTGCCTCACCAATAAATATACTGGGGAGAGACATAATGAACAGGTTGAATATGACAATCTCCTTTACGGAGGACGGCATAATTTGCTCTACTCCAGGAATTAACATGCTCACAGCACGACAGATTATGCAAGCATACTGCGGACAGACAGCGATTAGGGCCGAGCCAGTAGATGGCGAACTCTTCCAGTACGGGACAGACATGGCATTTGCATGGATGCCAGGGATCGAGGGAAAGATCTGGAGGAGGCCAGCAGCCTATTTGTTCAGACCAGAAACACCAGTCAACGAACTAGAAGGAAAGGTGGTTCCAGTGGACATTGAGAGCATTATAGCAACAGCTGATTACATTGCTGTACATGCCCAAGACAGAGAAGGAAGAGCATGGAGGGCAGTGATAGCACTAGCAGAAGGATGTAGACTCACCCAGGTGTCAGGTGAGGAGCTGTTCTCAGAAGAAAAGGAGGAAGGTGAAATGGTGTTAATGATGAGTGTGGAAATATGGCTAAGAGTGGCGTACAAACAAGTGGCACAGAAAATGGCAATGGCACTTGAGGCACCCACATCCACCCCAGTTCCCTTCTTTAAGGAGGATATGACAAAAGTACCCACATCATTATGGACTACTAGCCCCTATGACGTGGGGTGCATTAAAAGTATAGGGGGGTAAGGATAAAATTGAAAAAAGGTGCAATACTCCCCAGAGTGAAACAGTACCCACTATCAAAAGAGGCAGATGAGGGCATATATGAAACCATAACGGCCCTTATAGATAATGGCATATTGGTCCCCTCAGAATCACCATGTAACACGGCTGTATACCCAGTGCGCAAGGCTAGAGGGGGGTCTTGGCGCTTCATACAGGATCTCAGGCCCTTGAACAACATAGTAGAAGCAGAATACCCCATAGCCGCAAACCCGGCCACGATATTGTGTGGCATTCCAGCGGAAGCATCACGATTTACAGTGATCGACCTTAAAAATGCTTTTTTCTCAATACCATTGCACCCAGACTCACAAGATCTGACAAGCTTCACTTACAGAAACACAAAGTGGAAACACACCAGATTGCCACAAGGGTACTGCAAATCACCCTCAATATTCAACAGAGTAATACAGATGGATTTGGGTAACATTGAAGTGGAAAGCACAGTGTTGCAGTATGTCGACGACATAATAATTTGCAGTACAAACGAAAGAACATGCAGAGAGGACTCATTAAAGATGCTGACAATATTGGCTGAAAAAGGTTACAAGGTAGACATGGAAAAGTTACAGTACTGTCAAGAACAGGTACTTTACATTGGTCAGCTCATATCCCAACATGGAAGAAAGATTGCACCACAAAGGGCACAGGCCATTTCAAAAACGCCAATGCCACAAACAGTGAGGGAACTGCAGCAGTTCCTGGGTCTGTGCAACTACTGTAGAGCATGGGTATTTGATTACAGCTCATACATAGGACCCCTGCTTGAGGGGTTAAAGGAAGCTAATAAAGGGGAGAAAAAGTTGGGGTGGACAATGGAAATGAAAGAGGCTTTTGATGAACTGAAAGATGCGATATCAACTGCTCCGGTACTGGCAACCCCAGACTATGAGCGACAATTCTTTATATTTTCACATTGCGACTCAGCAGTAATGAAAGCAGTGTTGGCTCAAAAAACAAGCATGGGCTACAAACCAGTAGCATTTTACAGTGGCCACTTAGATCCTGTGATGTTAGGTCATTTCCCTTGCGAACAAGGTCTCGCCGCAGCTGCTTTTGCGGTAGAAAAAGCATCAGCAATCACCATGGGGTGCCCAACTACACTGTTTGTGGAACATGCACTATTTGCAATATTGAATAAACCTAAGTCCACCCTAACCACGCAAAGGGCATCAGGTTATGAGATCATCTTATCCAGAGCTGAACTATCAATTGTTAGATGTAGCACGGTCAACCCTGCAAGGTTCCTAGCAGAAGTACTAGAGGAAGGAGATTATGCCCACGATTGTACGCAAATAACTGAAATGTACTCATGTACTAGAAAGATTGAAGAAAACGCACTAGAGGGAGGTGAGCTCCTGTTCATTGATGGGTCATCAACTATCGACCAAAGGGATGGTATAAGGAGGACTGGGGCAGCAGTGGTAAAAATGATGGAGGTACCGGTGTGTGTGGCAATGAAATGTGTACAACTACCACAGCATTACTCCGCTCAAGCAGCAGAATTAATTGCACTAATTTTGGCGTTGAAGGAAAGCTTTGACAAACGAGTGACCATATATTCCGACAGCGCATATGTTACGTCCACTGTCCACTCAGGGCTGTCGAAATGGAGAAGAAGAGGGTTTAGGAGAACTGATGGCACTCCAGTGCAACATGCCCTCCTATTGGCTGAACTAATTGAAGCAATAAATGACCCCCAAGAATTAGCTTTGGTCAAATGCGCCGCACACACCAATGGTGAAGACCACATTTCAAAAGGGAATGCAGCAGCAGACGCACATGCGAAGTATGCTGCATATTTTGGTGAGATATGGAACCCCCCAGAGTCAGAGAGAGGGAGAGGGAGGGGAATGGCTAAGGAGATGTTGATAAGAGAAGGGTACACCCATCTCCCAGCCACACAGATTATGGAGCTGCAAGCGGCTGCACCAATGGCCGAAAAAGAAATATGGCTAAAAAGAGGATGCACAATGTCACCAACCGATGCACTATGGCGCCAGAGTGACACTGGGAAGATTGTAATACCACTGGCACTATTGAACACCGCCCTGAGCCAACTACACCACCCAGCCCACACAGGCAAGGAAGTAATTGCAGCACGAATTAGGGAAGACTGGTTCTGCCCCGAGTTAAATTCTCATGTGTCAAATTTTATCAGCAATTGTCTCACATGTCAACAGTTTACGGCCGGTCACACTCTGAAGGTGATAAGAGGTACTATACCCCGGCCAGAGGGACCCTTCCGACATCTCCATATTGACTATGTTGATATGATCAACGTATGTCAAGGAAATAGGTATATGATTGTAGTAGTATGCCCATTCTCGAGGTGGATTGAAGCAGGGCCCTGTTCACACCCAGATGCATTTAGAGCAGCTAAATTCCTAGTGAGGGAGGTCTTCCCCAGGTGGGGAGTGTGCGAAGTACTGCGGTCAGATAATGGCCCACATTTCGCAAACGAAATGTTCCAGCACATCACATCCTTACTGAACATCAAGCATAAATTTGCATGTGCATACCACCCACAGGCCAACGGTGTATGTGAACGCCTGAATGGCCTATTAAAGGAGGCAATTGCAAAAATACAGCAAACAACAAAGAAGAGTTGGTTGTATTGCCTTCCATTAGCCCTATTTGAGCTAAGGAATAGACCAGGTTCCGACCACTACCTCACCCCTCACGAGGTGGTTACCGGACGTCAAATGCGCCTTCCCCTAACGCCAACATCAAGAGTATTTACTGACCACGAGAGTACTGCAAATGTCCTTGGTGATGAAATGTACCAATATGTGTCTTCTCTGATTACTAGTGTAGTGTTTGTGTCTCAACAGCTCGAGCGCACGCGGGGCGGGTCTAACAGCGATCAACAAGAAGACGCGGATAGAGAATTGGAAAAGGAAAGACTGTGCAAAGTTGCTAAAGGTGACCACGTACTACTTCGCAATTTCAACAGAAAGTGGAACAGTCCACGCTTCACTGGCCCCCATCTGGTAGAGGAGGTATCAACGAGAGCAGTAAAGCTACAGGACAAACGTGCCTGGAACCACCTACATGATGTAAAGATCTACAAACTCCAGACCCGCCCCAGCGCCACCTACAGGGCCACTGAAAGAACAACAACAGCGTCACCAACGGAGGAAGAGACTTCTACCGCAACTAACGGCCTAAGTGTCCCCATACCCTGCCACCCCCCAGATTCCCCAGAGACAACTACTAGAAAAGAAAGGGGTGATCCCCATACCGCCCACCCCATGGTTACACGATCAAAGGGTAAAGAGACTTCCGCCAGTTGAGCCCCAAACCCTCTGCCCATTGACCCCCTACCCACTGTAGTAATAACTGAACTGAAGGACATTGTTTTGCACATATACACATGTAAACACCTGAATGTTCTCTTTCTTTTCTCTCGCACATGCAGGCACAGCGTATTATTGTACTGTTAAGAAGGTAGATAACTAACCAATTCACTGCCCAGGAGTAGATGGTACCCTCAGACGATAATTACCTGGAAGAATTGTCACACCAATTTGTATATGAAATAAAACGGCCAACGTACCTGAAAAGAAGGAGGGTACGTGTCTACTACACAGCATTCCTCTTGGCCATAGAACACTCAATGCCCCACCTTCAACCATACTTGCCTGCCCTAAGAGATAGATCGCTTAGATTGGCGTGGGAACAGCTCTTCGCCTGGGCACTGAATGACTACTTGATAGGGAGAGCTTAAAAAACGACAACTAACACCAATAACAAGCATATTAAGAATTTTCAGGCAGGCAACTGTAACGTCGCAAGAATAAGCTGCCGGACTGCAACAAGGTAAGAGCAAAATGCCGGTGAAATTAGCATCTGTAATAAAATTGATAGGGATTTTAATGATCACCGGGTTCTTGGCTGCCTCTGTATGTCAGTACAGCTATGCTATTGATATTATTGCTGTACCCAAACCTAATGCACCCCCACCCCCAGCTGCAACAGGTGTTACGTCAAGTGGTACTAGTAAAATCCCACACAAGAAAAATAGAGTTAAACGCAGCACATACTCAGATAATAAAGGTATTGACAACTACATACAAGATTCAGCACACATCTCAAACAACATATGGTACCAACACATGACCCACATAGGTAAACAGACAACAGAAGACAGCTGCTACGTTTGCTCATTAATTCCATACGCCATGAGCGCTTCTCGAACATTTGTTGCCACGGAGATAGATGAAAAAATAGCACGATGTATAATATACCTGGCACTGTTCCAGACGAAAGGAAGATTTCAAGGGACAGTGGTGCATCTGGTGTGGAAAACACGAGATACATATCCATATGAAAACAACTTCCTCAAGACTTATTTGAGTTACCACAAGAGCAGTTTACATGCTGAAGGATTCAAATACATAACAAGTGGTCCTGAAAAAGGAGAAACAAAGAAAGTAACACTGCAGTACCTACCATGTGATTGGTACGCCACTGAAGTCCCTGGTAAAAACGGATGTTGGGAAAGACCACTGGTGATAATAACAGGGAAGGTGTACATGAACAACAAATGGGACATAGGAGTGGTTGGCAGCAACATGGTAACAAGAGAAAATATTTCAACTATTGATGGACACAACCATAGATGTTGGATGACTTGGGTCAAGTACGTACCCATGCTCACATGGATGGAAAAGGATGAAGACCCAATAACAATACTGCCGCTAACTGCGCCTAAGGTATGCTACCAACATAAAGGAGAAGTGGACGTAGGATACAACACCAACTGTGAAAGCGTGATGGAGTTACCTGAGGGGGGAGCAGGAACAGCAGTAGTAATGGACCATTACTGGGCCTGTGGAGACAAGGCATACCACACACCGCCCCCACTGTGGAATGGTGTATGCACAATAGTACACGTTAATGTACCATCACTAGTGGTGCCCCAGAAACATGTGAATATGGCGAATTTCCCCAAAATGGATGAAGGAAACCAGAGGAAGAAGAGATCTGCACAGCTTCAGAAGGGGCAAGAGAACAGGAACAACGGCAACAACACCGTCCTGAATAGGAAGAAAAGACAAGGAGAACCTCTGACAGGAAATTACCTGTGGGGAAGGTCGGAAACAGCACTCACTTCAATTCCGCCAGAACACAGACTATTCAGCAGAGCAGCAATGTTCTTCTCCTCAATAATACATCCGGGACTACAGGCTTACGCAAATGCAAAATGGCTCCAGATAACTAGGTGGGAACTAATGATGACAATTAACTCTACAGTGAATGGATTCAACGCAATAAAAGAGGAACTGCGAGCTGTGAGGATGGTAGCGCTTCAGAACAGATATGTACTGGACCTCCTCACAGCAATGAAAGGAGGAGTTTGCGCTAAGATAGGACAATCATGCTGCACATTCATCCCTGCCAACGATGCTGACAATGGTACACTGACAGAAGCAGTTTTACAATTGACCCAGATGCACTCAAAAATGATGGATGAAAGTAAAGGTGTGAAAAAGGATGAGAGCTGGTTTTCAATATTATGGTCATGGATGCCATCGTGGCTGTCAGATGGACTGAAGATTATAGTTGGATGTACTATTTTGGCTGGAGCTACACTGATCATAATAAGATTTTGGAAGGCCCGGAAGGCACGCACCACAGACGAGATGATCGAAATGGTTGGTATGCACCTCTTGATGCCAACAGATGACGGCAAACACACAGGCACAATAATAAAAGAGAGAGAGAAGTTGCGCAACCAGATCATCACCAACCACCTGGACCCACCATCTGTAAAGCTCGAAAACCCAAGAAACCCAAAGAGCTACATAGGGAAATGGGTATACTGCACTCCTAGAGGAACCTGTGAATATATGTATTGGTCATTTGAAGACCATGTTAACCACTATGGACATTTGGGAGGAATAACTAAAATATGGAGAGTAAGAGGAGATAAAGAAAAGGATATGTTTGTGGTCGACAAGTCGACCAGAGGGGGGACTGAAGTGGGAGAATGGAAGAACAGGCTCCCGCCCTTCCCCTCTCGCGCTTGGCCTAGAGGATCACGGCCCAGAAACCCGCCACGAGAGGAGTTTGCCCATCTACCAGACGACCAAATACCCTGGTACAGGAACATACGGATGTGCCCACCAGCCTGCCCTGCACATGCCGACACCTGTGGCATGGATGGACTCGACTGAACCATCCAGCACTAAATCAACACGTCGTTAGAGATGCCATGACGACCTAGCCAATGGTTAGCACACCTGTGCAAACATGCACACTGGACACTCCCACACCAATCCACACGAAGAATATACTCAGTGCTATGACGTAGGCGACAGACATACTCACGGACGTGCATATTTATTATTTTCCACATAGGCTCTCAAAATGCAGAAACGCAAGACGCATCATGAACTTATCTAAAAAGGCTTGCTCACGCTTCTTCTAAGAACCATGTACCATAATGAAGAATATAACGGAGACACGATACTGAGGATAGGGCAATATGATACCGTAACCTAAAGCGCTCTGCATCAAACGGTTCCACCTATGCACCAGGCCCAAGTAGGCCGCAAGCAAAAGCTTCCATGAACATTGAATGAGCAAGAGCTCGGTTGCTGACCCTGCAGAATGAGCCCGGCGAAAGCACACCGCCAAGGTCACGATGTTGCAATCTCGCACGCTGCAAGCCAACGCCAAGGTCGCACCTGCAAGATAAACCAGGCACACAGTGGGAAAAAACAATATTAATTGTGCTGAATTCTGCCTCAAACACGGTCCCACCTCACGTGACAAAGCCAAACCTGACAGGATGCCAAGCCCAGGAGGAAGGAGACGCCTAAATCCCACGTTTCAAGACACAGGCAGATACAATTAAAAGACTCATTGGACATCTGCAGCAGTGGGAGTAGTCGACCTCCCAACATATGAATAAATCCTCACATTTTTACACCTACCCATAGTAAAACATTGTTGCAAATTACAGGTGCACCGCGAGCTGGGAACAGCGATAGTCCCAGACTGGGAGGCTCGCGAGCGGACCAATCAGAACATGGGGCTCTTATCACTGACGCCATTAACATTGACCAATCCTCAGAGGTCTTCATGTAACAATTTTCATGTATCAAATTGAAGGGACAGCCCAAGTATATCACCTGACTAACCCTCAACCACTAACATCGTTCTCTATATGTATGCTATACTAACCCTACCACTCGAGTAACCAATCCAGAGTGGAAATAGGTTTTTCGCTAAACTTTGTAAGGTGACGCAAGTAGCGCGTCATACTAAGGTAAAAAGGGCCTGCGAGCCCCTCGATTGTGTGTGTGTCAGGACGGACGCGTACGCTCCTTGACCCATCCCTGCCGTTTTGTCTAATAAACAGCAGAGTCACCTTGCTTCTTGCGTGTGTCTCATACTCTATCTCTTTTGGGATATACGGGAGGAGTTGGGGCCTCCCTGCCCGGAGGTCTGCGGACGGCCCGGCCGACCCCGGCAGAATTTCCCCCCGACAGCCTTATGCAGGAAGATGTTACATTTGTTGCCAGAGTTTTTAGGTGGTTCGGGTCCACGTGTATTGCTGCACCAAAAAAGAAAAGGCAAGCTTGTTCTGGTTTTCTCTACTCACGGGTATTGTCCAGTAACCATTGGTCAGGTCAATGGCGGTATACAACTTTGACCCGTGGATCTGGGAAAATCCCTGATCATTGTAGGGAAGGGGCCCGTTTAACTCCCTAAGGTCTGCGCAAAGTCTCCATTGGCCTTTGGTTTTGAGTATACCCAGTACCGGGTTATTAAAGGTACTGTAGACTGGACGAATCATCCCACGGGATTCTATGTTTTTTATAATCTCTGTGAGTGACTTCATAGACGCGAGAGGCAACCGGTATTGCTTCACAAATATGGGAGCCATCTCAGGGTCCATAGGTATGGAGGTTCAATGTAACTCTGAGCAACCACAGTCATACGAATCCACAGCAAATATCACCTGAAAATCCAAAAACACCTGTTTCAGCTTCTGCTTTTGCTCCTCGGTCTCACAGGCATCAGGAAGGTTGATTTATTCTTCAACCATCTGCTTAAAGCCTGGAAATACCTTGGGTTTCCCAGTGTCGGTGGTATCCTCCAGTTGAGTGGAGAGATCTCTTGTTATGGTGTTGGCCTGAACATGTGATTTCAAGGATGGGAGGTAGTCACTGTTGACTTGAAATACCACCTCATCCTTCCTGATGTCACAGGTTACCTCTTCTCACCATAAGGGCAGGAAGAGTACACCAAGAGGTTGTCATGACTACTGTGAGGGGGCACAGTTGTGCCACAAGCAGGCTCCCACCAGAAACCTGAGGGCATTAAAACCACTGTAAAAGGGCTCCTGGAGCCAGTCCTGGTGCCTTTGGCACCAGGCTCATATGTAGGAAGGAAGGGCTGATCAAACTAGGTCCCATTTATTTACATGGGCCTTTAAATCCAACATGGAAGCACCCACACAGTCTAGTTCTAAGAACCAAGCAATGCGGTCTAGTGTTTTCGGTGTGGCAGGCCTGGAACTACTTTCCCTGGTACTACTTTACCTGGGCTATATAAACCACACCCTGACTGCAGAACACGCTTCGTGTTATTCTGCAACCAGCAGCGTGGCGCTCAACGGGTCCAGTGCCTGACCCGTTGCAAGAACAAGAACACAATTATTCTGTCTTACCTGAGAAAATACCATCCAGCACTCAGCATCTCAACTTGGCTGCAATCTTTGGAAATCGAGAGAAGAAGAAACATCACTCACCTGTGAGTACTGGCTTAAGGACTTCTGGCAAACCGCTACCACAGCTGCTGTTCGAACATTGTGACCTGCAATAACGAGAAAGGGAAAAACTTTGTAAGGTGACGCAAGTAGCGCGTCATACTAAGGTAAAAAGGGCCTGCGAGCCCCTCGATTGTGTATGTGTCAGGACGGACGCGTACGCTCCTTGACCCATCCCTGCCGTTTTGTCTAATAAACAGCAGAGTCACCTTGCTTCTTGCGTGTGTCTCATACTCTATCTCTTTTGGGATATACGGGTGGAGTTGGGGCCTCCCTGCCCGGAGGTCTGCGGACGGCCTGGCCGACCCCGGCAGAATTTCCCCCCGACAAGTTGGAGGCACTGCTGAGATCTGTTTAAGATCTGCTTTTTTATTTTTACTTTTTTCCAGGTAATCCCGTTGCGAGGAGGCCCGGCGGCGCGGCCCCCTCTGCCGTTGCCCCCTTCTGAGGACTACAGGACAATCGCGGAACTGCGAGAAGACCGGACAGCGCAATCCGGATATTGGCCTTCGGGAGCCGGTTGAGAAGTATCCCGCCCGCGGTTGGCGAGTGTCCAGACGTGGTCCAGACGAGGGGAGGTGGCGAGCCGCTTGGAGGGGTGCACGCAGTCAAGCGGCCCCGCATCAAGAGAACTTGGTGAGCATGCCACGCACAACAAGCAATGTGAAATTGTGAGGGAGGGGGGAGGAATTAAATACGGGAGGTGGGAGGTGTTGCACAGGTGCGCGGCGAAGGTTTGACAATTTAGTGTAGGTAATGAAATGAATGGTAGCCGAACGAGTGCGAGAGCAGTCGGCTACGTTACGCGAGAAAGGGAGGTGGAGCACGAAAACATCACGTGTGGCCGCTCGTAGACACTGATTGGCCTAGTTCACGACTACGTGTAAGGGTGTGTGTGTGTGTGGTTTCCTACGATTTGGCATTTATTGATCAATGAGTAGATGAGGATCCCTATTGTTCGAGCAAGAAACTCGATAGGTAGATGACGTTTCCCTGTAGACGGTAGCTAGTTAGTTGCCCAATACGGAAGATAATTGGCTGGTTAAGCCCTCCTGTCGAGGGGCGTATCACACGCGAGGCGACGCAGCGTGCGCAGTCCGATTATATTATTGATTACCTTGTTCCAGGAGTGACAGGAAGACAGCTGTGAGGATTAACGGGGGTAGATTGCAAGTGTATTTTGGACTTAAAGAATATATGAAGAACTTACCAGTAGTTCGAAGAGATCGGTGACGATACCAGTAGGGCTTTCATAGGATATCCCGAGCACAAGGCATCTTTCTTTCTGAGAGTGGTGGGGAAGAGAACTGTGGTAAGGGAGTGGAAACGGAGATAAACGGTAATGAATTGATCGAGGAAAGGCGAAACGGGGGACGTTGCGGCGCACGGAGAACGCCGGCCCCCGCAAGTGTAGAAGAAGGAGGAGGAGCAAGTGAAAATAGGACGACTGTATAAGAACGTCACAAGGGGTACGCAGCCGCAGGGGGCTACGTGCGCCTCGGCCGCAGGGGGCCGTAAGGGTGTCGTGTAAAGGAAGAAAGACAGAAGAAAATATACAAATGTAAATACTATATTTTAATAATTTTCCTTAGCGGACTATCGCAAGTCCCCAAACTTACGGGGCCAGGTAACGATATAAGGCTGTATATTGTAAACTGCTAGTGAGATAACCGCTACCAAATAGGGGAAGGGTAACAAGTGGAGCGCTACTATGTCACACGGGACAGGATCGGGAGGGTGGGGGAACACCCTCACTACCCCACTACAACACATATGTACACCACTGTCACCCCATAGGGAGAAACTGATCAAGTATAGCATAGAATGGACACAGGGGACGGACAACAAAATGATAACACCATGGCCGCCTAATGGTAGCTTCGATCCATATACCCAACATTCACTATTAAACCATTTGCATAATACATACAAAGGGAAGAAGTTGACAAACCACGTGGAGGTGTTTAACTTATGGAGGATGTTCCAGGGGTCCCGACCAGGACCAAATGGAATGTTCACTGTGGGGGAAATACCGGAAGAAAAAGAGATTAAGGAGGAAAGAGAGAATGGGAAAAAGGGGAGTGAAGACCCAAAGAACACGGGGAATGGACAAGAGGGAGGAGAAAAGAATAATAACTCAAAAGTAAATGAAATAAAAAAGGAACAGAGCAACGATATACCCCTAGCAAAGGTAGTGAAAACAGAGGGAGGGGGGTTGTACCCTTTAAGAGAATTAGGAGAAATAGAAAGAGGACAGTTAAGGGCGGCTGAGGGGTACTCGAACCCGGCATACAGCCCGCCACCATATGTGGCTCATAGGAAGATGCCAGCAGGGGAGGAGAGGAATGGAGAAGAACAAACTGTGGAAATAGGACATGAGGAGTGGGTAGCCGCGCAGATATTATTAAAATTACGAGGTTCATTAACAATAAAGGCACTGCGCTTCACGCTTTCACTTACCTAGAAAACGTGCCTCTCCATCGGGCACGCCAGCATCAAGGCCTTCGCACCTGAAAAGAAGGAGATAAAGACATTAACCAATTTCCACCATAAACAGAACAAAGACTTACAACTAACAAACCTACCTGCCTACCAGCAGATTCGGGGCCACAGGAGGCCTGGGCCCAGGAAAGACATACTGCACCAGTGAACAAACATCAAGCGCCCCTGCACAAGAAACGCAGGATGTATAGCTCACCCTACAAATAACTAAGATTCATTATTCAGCACTGGGCAACTACGCATCCAGGGTTCCAGATCTCAGAGCCTTTTAGACGCCCCCGGGGATATCAGGTGAGCGTAACAGAACACAAAGCCTTTAAACCTTATCCACCTGGGCGTCATGGAGACATCTGAAACTGATCGGTTAGCCCAGCTTTTGGGACAATTACGCGCCGAGGTACACGCAGCCCTGCAGGAAACCAATGCCTTAAGACGAGATTTAATAGTCACAAAAGACCGTACTGATGAACTAAGCAAACAGCTACTCCAAACATAGGTGGGGCAGGCTCCATTGCCCTGATTCACCCATCCGTCGCTACACCATCATCAGTCAATCCAGTACAGATAATGTTGCCGGGAGCAGTACCCCTGGCACCACCAGAATGGTTTAATCGAGACCCCAGAAGGTATGCAACATTCATGAACCAGTGCCGCCTCCATTTTCTTTGTAGGTCTGGGGCTTTCCCAAACGACCATATTTGAGTGGAGGTGCCGCAGACTGGTCGGTACCTTTAGTGAGCCAGGATAACCCATTACTGCAGAACTTCAGGGGTTTTCAACAGGAGATGGAAAAGTTATTTGCTCGAGACTTGCATGGACAAGCTCTTGATAATGAACTCCTGTCCCTCCGCCAAGGGAATCAAGATTTGCTGACTTATATTGCCACCTTTAATAGACTGGTTGTAGAAGCGGGGTGGCCAGAAGATAAAAGAACCACGTTGTTTCATCGGAGTCTACGAGGAGACCTGAAGGATGCCCTTGATCAAGTGGTAGACCCACCTAAAGACTGTGCAGAGTTTATCAACCTGGTATTTCAGTTGGACCACAGATTACAGGATAGTGCCATGTACATACGTTTAAAAGATAATGTTCAACGTCCATCAGAAAATACCACAGAACCCATGCAGATTGGAGGAGTACGAACCCCTTTAACCAAGGGTGAAAGAGACAAGAGGAGACAGCTACAGTTATGCCTATACTGCGGTAAATCTGGTCACTAGCTCAAAGAATGCCCAGTGAAGCCTCCAAGGAAGGTGGTAGGCGCTACAGAGAAAGAAGATGATGGAAAGGAATTGGAAAAGTACCAGGCCCGGCAAGCGTAGAGGTCCGCTTGTCGAGTGAGAAGGATGAGTCACAGACCTCACATTTGGCCCTACCAGTAACCTTGATCAATCACCAATGAACGTCACGGATGCATGCAATAGAAGCATATATAGACAGCGGAGCAGTTGGTAATTACATAGATCGAGATCTGACAACAGAAATGGGACTTCCCTTATGCACAAAACAAACAACTGAAAAGGTATCTACTGTTGACGGTACAGAAATTGCTTCGGGAGCAGTAACCCAATGCACAACAGAATTAACCCTTCTGTGTCAGGATGGATATCAAGAAGCAATCACGTTTGACCTCATCAAAGCTCCTCAGTTCCGGTTGATCTTAGGGATGCCATGGTTAGTAACTCACAATCCCCACATAGACTGGCGTGCAGAGAGACTGACCTTTTCCGATGAATGCGCCCATGCTTGCTACCCAAAATCTATACCACAGCCAAACCTAAAATCTGTTCAAGGAATAGCATCGGGGATCGCGGAACCAATGGACACCTTACCAAAAGAATATCAAGATTATCACGATGTTTTTCAGAAGGAACATGCTAACACATTACCGCCACATAGGCCCTATGACTGTCAGATCGACCTGATACCTGGTGCACAGGTTCCTTGAGGTCAAATTTATGCACTTACGGAAACCGAAAATCTCCACTTGAAGTCCTATCTGGATCAATACCTGGCTAATGGGTTTATCCGCCCGTCAAAGTCACCGGAAGCCTCTCCCTTATTCTTTGTACCCAAGAAGGAAGGCAATTTGAGGACTTGCATCGATTACCATGTACTTAATCAAATCACAGTAAAGAAACGCTACCCTTTGCCCCATATCCCGGAACTGTTGGACCAAGTCAAGGATGCCCGAATCTACACCAAACTAGACCTCAGAGGAGCATACCACCTTGTACGTGTTAAGAAAGGGGATGAATGGAAAACCGCGTTTCACACCAAGTATGGCCTGTACGAATATCAGGTAATGCCTTTCGGGCTGTGCAACGCTCCCGCAGCGTTCCAATACTTCATGAAAGATGTATTACGGGAATTAATCGATGTCTGTGCCCTGGTCTATATTGACGACATCCTGGTGTATTCCCTCTCTGAAAGAGATCATGTGGAACATGTTCGCTCAGTCCTTGCAAAACTTTGCCAGCACAAACTGTACGCTAAACTCAAGAAATACTCCTTCCCTGTCACCGAAGTTGAGTTCCTCGGTTTTGTTCTCTCGCCGAAGGGAGTCAAGATGGATTTACACAAAGTAGATGCCATCCTTAATTGGCTGTCACCTTCTTCACTTAAAGAAACCCAAAGCTTGCTCGGCTTTGCGAATTTGTATCGCTGATTTATTTCAGATTTCTCACGGATAGTCCACCCAATCACATTGTTACTGAGAAAAAACAACAACAAATTCCAATGGACTGCAGAGGTGGAACAGGCCTTTCAAGAACTCAAGAAAAGATTCACCTCTGCGCCAATTTTATGACATCCTCGCCCTGATCTCCCCTATGTAGTGGAAACTAATGCTTCCAGCGTAGCTATGGGAGAAGGTCTCTCTCAAAGAGATCCAGAAACAGCCCAATTACACCCCGTGGCCTTTTGGTCACGTAAATTCTCACCACCAGAACTTAACTATGCAATTACAGACAAAGAATTGTTGGCAATAAAATCAGCCTTCAAAGCCTGGCGGCAGTATCTATTAGGTGCCAGACATACCATCACAGTAATCACAGATCACCGAAACCTTCAATACCTAAAGTCAGAAAAAGCCCAATCGTCACGACATTTGCAGTGGGCTTTTTTCTTCGCAGAATACGATTATGTAATAATATACCGATGGGGAGTGCAGAATGGGAAGGCCGATGCCTTGTCTCGTATGGGTGTTGAAGAGAAAATGAACAGTACCCTGGACCCTGTTGCCATCATCCCAAGTGATAAACTAATGGGTCTCACCACCACATTGACTCTGAGTGAACTTCAAGATAAGATTCGAACCTTAATGAACCCTGAGATCTTGCAGAAATGGAATTCCCAAAATGAACATCACACGGTTTTGGATGGATTACCCTACTTCAGGGAACGACTATATCTACCAAGTAAAGATCTGCAAGAATTGGTCATGTCTGGTTATCACAATTCCCTGATCGAAGGCCATCCCGGAATTGCTAAGACTCTAGCCAAGGTTAAACGGAATTATTGGTGGACAACCTGGCGTAAGATTTGTTCTATCCTGTGGGATATGTGCACAGAATAAATCACAAAAACAGAAACCAGCTGGCCTCCTACAACCACTGGATATTCCACCGGCTCCCTGGCATACTCTTTCTCTTGATTTTATTACTGACTTACCTCCCTGTCAAGGCTTTGATACCATTCTGGTGGTTGTAGACCTGTTCTCTAAAATGGCACATTTCATTCCATTGAAAGGACTTCCTAACACTACTGGTCTGGCAAAAGCATTTCTTGAACAGATCATAAAACTGCATGGTTTCCCCTCAGTCCTAATCTCAGATCGTGGAAGCCAATTTGTATCCAACTTCTGGAGGAAATGTTGTACTATTGGAACAAATCGATGTTCGATTATCCACTAGCCATCACCCCAAAATGGTGAACAAACAGAAAGAACAAACCAGACATTAGAACAGTATTTACGTTGCATGCTGCATCAAGTCGAAGAGAATTGGAAAGACTTGTTATGGATAGCGGAATACGCATACAATAACTCCATACACACCAGCCTGGGACAAAGCCCGTTCTACACAATATACGGAAGACATCCACGTACCTCTGAACTAGACTCCCTCACGACCTTGGAAATGCCAGCGGTAAAGACTCTACACACAAGCATAACGCAAGCCTTCAAAAGGGCAAATGAACATTTACTGCAAGCCAAAGACAGACAAAAACAATTCTCGGACCGGCATCGAAAGAAAGCTCCTGATTACCAAGTTGGAGACAAAGGCCCTCCTTCTGAGTTTGGAGGTAAGGGAACAATGATGCCGGTAAAGGAATACCGGCATCGATTACTGCTACGGGATATTCTGACCAGCCCGACCACTAATAGCGGCATCGTAAAGTACCATGCCGGCATTAGGTGGCATGCCGTAAACTGGAGTAGATCACAAGTGAAGCGGACATGCAAATAACGGCCTCATGAAGGCGGAAAAGGTGCTCTCTGGCATGCCGTAAATACTGGCATCGCCGACCTACCGTAAAATGCCCTGAGCAGTGTTCACAACTGCCACAGGTGCACACAATCAGCACAGGTGGAGGCAATGGAGTCAGGCCCAGTACAAAAGGAGCACACCCACACACCACACCCCCTACCACACCAAGATAATTCCAATAGTAGTAGCATTACTGGAGCTGGAGGACATGCTTGCATTGCCACAACATCAACAACAACAACAACAACAGCCGCCACTACAGAGGAGACGCAGGAGGAGAGGGAGGGTGAGACAGGCCCAGCATGCCCCACCAGTGCAGCCACCGTCACCATGCCGGCAGCCCCCAATCCCTCGCATCAGAGCCAGTCCTTTCAACCTAGGCCCTGAGCAGATCCACACCCTGTACCGTCTGGACCGGGACACCATCACCACCATAGTGAACCTAATACACGATGACATAGTGAGCCTTATTGAAATACGCACTGCCATCCCCCCTCTAATGAAGGTAGTGTCTGCTCCACCTCCTTGCCACAGGCACCTACCAGCACACAGTGAGGCACATGCATGGCATATCACAACCCTTATTTCCTCGGATTCTGAACCAAGTGCTGAATGCCCTCCTCAAGCACACAAGGGACTACATATCCCTACATATCCCTACCACGGACTCCCCAGAAGATATTTGATACAAAAGTTGGCTTCCATGCACTGGCAGGCATGCCCTTGATTGCACCCACGTGGAGTTGGTGGTCCCGCATGCCCTGGAGGTGGTGTACACAACCGCAAGCAATACCATTCCATCAATGTGCAGATGGAATGTGACTCCAACAAGATCACCACACATTGTCGTGCCCGATATCCCGGATCCACACATGATGCCATGCTGCTGTGGAATTCCTTGTTACCCCGCCATATGGAGCGACGTGCCTGTCTGCTCGGTAAGTCACCTGACACTCCCATGCCAGTGCAGTTGGGCGGTGTGATTGGTGGGTGAGTGGAGACAGCACATACAGCATAACACTGTGGCCCTACATTTTCTGACCTGAACCAGACCCAACAATGCCTTACATCAGACCAATGGTTCACACCGATACACCATACGTAGAAGCAGGCCACATCCCTAAACGCGTCCACTGCACATCAACTGAGCATACCCTCTGCGACACAATCCAGCAACATGCAGTGAGTATGCCTAACGCACATGAAGGCAGCAAAGCACAATACAGTACATCTACAAGATCATACAAGGGAACACCCTGAAACATGTGGACTATGCAATCCACACCTGCAGACTATTGTCCAGCACACAATGTGACAAATGTACCTGTATGCATACACCCAGGGACGTGTGCATGTGAACACCAAATAGCTGCAACCATGACAGTGTTTTCTACAGGTGTAATGCCACAAATTGAGTTGTGCATACCTCATTGTGCCCCCATGCAGGTGATTGTGGCTATACCTTGAATCCCTGGCTCCTCATCGCTGTTTGGATCCTGCAGACCAGGCACGAAGAGGAGTGCAATGGGGTCCATATCCGCACCCGTGTTCTGATCGAGCAGACCTTTGGCCTGTTGAAGGCACGTTTCAACTGCCTCAGCAGGTATGGTGGAGCACTCCTTTACGGGCCTGAGAAGGTGGACAAGATCACCATGGTCTGTGCTATACTGATCAGCATGTGCATCCATTGGAACTTACCCTTGGGTGAAGATGGGGATGATGAAGGATAATAGTAGTACATCAGCCATATGCCAATGCCCATGAGGAACGTGCAGTGCACCAATCAGTGATGGACATTTACGTATCATGCACTGTGATGAAGAGGGTGCATCAAATCACGCTCACTGTACACTGGGTTTGGGGGACTCTGGGGAGTGTACACTGTTTGGCATTGAATCCTGACACACTTAATAAGCAATGTCCAGTCATGTTATGTGTATCATAATGAAATGTAATGATCAATACAACTATTTACATAGATGAACAGCCCACCCACGATGCAACAGAGTCTAGCCACCCACCCCTGTCCCCTCCGACCACCATCAGAACTCATCCCTCTAACCCCCCCATACAACCCCGTCCCAAAACTCCCCCACACACCCACGTCCCGGCACACATCATGAGTTCTAACAGCCTCCATCCCGCATGTCTGTCCGGCTACAGTCGGCCCCTTTTGCATGGAGGTTGTGGCTCTCCTGGCCGGCGCATGGTGCATAGTGACCTACGCACTGGGCTGGTCTGAGCTGAGTTTACAGGGGTAATGCTCGTGGATGGCAGGGGTCGTGACTCGGCAGGTGCTGCAGGGCATTGTGCCATGGTGGCAGCCAAATGTATGAGTGCCTTGTTGACTGATTCCATGCCCTGGCGCACCCGCCTAGCAACATGGTTCACAGCACGTGTGAGTGCCTGTGTGCTGAGACAGTGGGCCTGGCGTGTGGCTTCCCCTACTGCGATGAATTGTCGCAACATGTCCTCCATGGACTGCTGACGCTCCTCCATGGCGCCTTCACAATATAACACAATGT
The DNA here is from genome assembly GCF_040938575.1 of Ambystoma mexicanum. Classification (NCBI taxonomy): domain Eukaryota; kingdom Metazoa; phylum Chordata; class Amphibia; order Caudata; family Ambystomatidae; genus Ambystoma; species Ambystoma mexicanum. The sequence continues at coordinate 1,402,917,374 of NC_090922.1, forward strand.
TCCATCCACTAAAGTGCAATCCACCTTCAATGAATAGTCTGCTACTGCTGCACTGTCACGAGTGAAAACTCTCTACCAGTTATGGCACAAGCCCCCAGTCTTGTCGTGGTTTATTACACGGTCACACCCAAGTCAGGGAACTCCTTCCCCCACAATGAATGTGCCACACAGTAAAGCGATTTAATTTATTTCTGGTTCTTTTTAGTAAGGCCTCCAACCCGTCTCACACACAACCCCAACAAATACTCTGTCCCACAATGCACTAGGAACCCGGCCGGTGTGTATTAAGAATATATTTATTAATTAATTTATATAGTACTTTATTTTTAAGCTTGTTACAAGATAACAATTTTTAAAAACAAAAAGGAAGAAGGCGAAAAAAAAGAAAAATCAACACTTGATTAGGAAGCAATTAATTTATTTACCCAAATATCACAAATAGATTACATCAGCCACCAATGTTGTGGCAACACAAGAACAAAATACCTTCTGTAAAGGAACCAACATGGAGATATGCTGTCACAATTAATTCCTTTGAAATCACCCACCAATACAAGAAAAAAACAATTGAACACACACAGTGATTTCAAACAGGGTTATGCTTTTCTCCCAGCAGCCCTCACTTTCCAAACATCAATTTGACTTGACTCCTCTGAATGGAAGACCAGTGGCAGGGAGTGGGAACACAATGGTAAAATTGGATGTGGGGTCTTACTCATGGAAACAACATGAAAGAAAGAAAAGTAATGGAAATTTTGTTTTACCACACCTAAAATGAACAGGCAGGTATTTGAGGTTTTAGTCAGCACACAATGGGGAAATTGATGTTGGGATATTTAGCACAGCTGCAGTTTAAAGAGTAGCAAGGAATGGGAAATTTGTTTTGCTACACCTAACAATAACACACAGAGCTTTGGGGTTTGTGTCAGAACAGAATGGGAAAATCGGTTTTGGGTTGGAATTAGAGATGCAATGTGAGAAAGAAAATGCAAATGGGAAAATTTGCTTTGCAGAGCACAATGGGTACACAGGGGAAATTTTGTTTTGCACCTTGCATATGCACAGGCACTACTAGGCTTCCAACTTCTGATTAAAATGAAGGGGATCAATGTGGAATTTCATTTGCACACCCTACACACACACATGGAACAGGGCTTGGGATTAATTTGTTTGGCTCTTCTTTATGTCTATACCGGTTCAAAACACACTTGGAAAAGTGTTGGTTTTGTATGCCAAAAATACAGATCCTGTGAATTCAATAGGGGAATTAATTGATTTACTTTGATAAATATGCTAGGGATCTACACAAATAAACAGGATATTTTCAATGGGGAGATAACGCTGGAAGAATACAGGGCCTACACAGACTATGGCTTTGGGGTAGATCTACTTACAGGAGAGGTCTGGGCTTGGCATCAGGGAACATCAAAGCAGCACTCAGACAGTGAGGGGTCAGTCAATAATCTCCTTCTGGGTCTTCCAAGGGGTCCCAATCAACTTCTATGCCTCCTGGTTCCTGTCTCCAATGCAAATGTAGGCCTCTCTGCTGGGATGTTATTCGCCAGGTTTCAGCAGCAGTTCGCCTCTCGGAATTGTTGTAAAACGTCCAGCTCTGATGGAAACTAGCTTATTATTAGGGCAAATGAAATCACAAATTTGTTATGATTCTCGTGAAAGGGATTGGTTGATGATCACTACCCACCTGTGTGCTGATAGGACAAGGGGATGAGGGAGTGCTTTGGAATAACTGTGGGAGGAGAAAGCTTCATCATCAAACTTTGACAGATTGCCACAGTTCGCATTGAGCTCACAAAATATCTCAACATGGTAAGTACCCTGAATTTTCAAATCTTTGCATGTATGAATACATTTTTAGAACCACATTTTAAGGCAAATCAGATAAGACTAGTGTGAAATATGCACGCCCTTTCTATGCAGAGATACTGTTTTTCTTCATTTACTCAGGGACCATATCAGTAAAAAATATGCCATTTTACAGTCATCATATTAATTATTACTGGCATGCTTTTACCAACTTTCGCATCTCTTGGAATCAATGGAATGCCCAAATCACATTTTCATCAATAACTTTAGTTGTGTTTATCACACCAGGATTGTTTTGCCATGGTTAGAATGGGGTGATTGTCACCTTTAATAAAAGCCTGAAATTAATGTTATAACATGAACGCTGCTCATGTTATGCGATAAAATGTATCACTCCCATTTAAGTAAACTGAAATTTCACAGGTCTCTCTCCCTCTTGCCCCCACCTTTTTTTAAGTTTCATTTCTCTTGGTAGGCCTGTGACCAGGAGAGCTAGGTCTGGGTTAGGTCTGCCTCCCACTTCAAAGCCCAAGAGCTACTAATAGATTTTTTAAGGGACTTGAGATCTGGAGGTCACAAGTGCTGCAGAACACACCTGACTTTATCTGGTCTCCACTGCATTTCTGATCTAAAATGTATTCCTGCTTGTATTTTTAAGACAGGGCAATGATGGATGAGGGCAACTAGGACTCAATCTCCAGGGCAACAGAGGGAGGTCCTGTAGGTTTGTTCTAAATTTGGAGAAATTACCGTCCATCTACCCTACAGCAAACAGTCTGTAAACTCATACATAAATGCATTTTAAAAGACAACTTACAAGGCACACAGTTTCAAAAATACATGTGTAATCCTTTGAAAGTGCCCTTATATGTTATGAGAACACCATGCCCAAGCCTGAAAGTCTGTTGGGCATTTTGCTTAGCATAAGGAGAAAAAAACAAAAATGACAATCTTTTATTTAATAGACATGGAATCCTCCGTTTCACTTCAGCTGTTTGGAGCATAATTTTGGTATCCCATTGAAGAAACTGTGCATTGCCGTTTCCTGATGTGTTAGTGCAGCTCTCCATGGATTGAATCAGAACATCATTGCCACATGTCTTTCTTTCCTTCCTGAAAGGCATTGCACACATCTTAGCATTTTCGGATTCAGGCCCACTTTCTTTCCTTCATAATTTATGTTCCATAGGCCTATGTCGGGCCTCATTTCTGTGATGGTCTCTGTATTTTGGTGGGCATGCACAAGTGACTCAGGCATCTTTATTTATGGCTTCATTGACTATATTTCACCCCACAGGTTTTTAACTCATTTTTGAGTTTTTCCATGAGGCTTTCTTGTTTTAACTCGAACTCATGGCTGCAAAGTGCTTGATCTTCTAACTGTTTAAGTTCTTTGGCAGCCTCATTTAGATTCTCAATCTGACTCGGCGCACAGACCTCACTGTTCTGCACTCGCTCTTCCACTAACTGCAAGTTGAAGTATAGAAAAGCTGTGAACTGAGCCATTTTACTCAGTTCTTCTTGAGCATTTCGGTTCATATAGAATGCCTGTAATGCGTTGTGCCATATCTCTCCTTAACACCAAATGTCAATACCTTCTGGTGTAATATTTTGCATCATTATAGCTTGCCAGCTCCCTCCATCCGTCACTATCCACTCACCACGAATGAACAGTTTAGTAAGGAAATGTCCCTGGCATCATATGCATTCAATTGCATTCATTTCTTTTTAATTACTTTTTTGCAAAATGTGTATAATTTCATGTGAGCAGGGGTGAAAATCACCCTGTCCCCACTTAATTTCCACTAACAATGCCAAATCAAAATGAATTGTTACTCAATCTTAATTTTTCATCTATATACCTTCCTGGAACTCAGGGGTGAAGTCCTTGCAGCACTTTTATAAATCAAAGATTACTTTCCCTCAACCGTAATGCAATTACATCAACACAAATAGTCTTTTACAGGGCACTTGTCATGAGTCAAAAATAGCCAGCCAAATCCCGGCCACGAGCCAATTTGCAAAGGTTTATTGAGAGGTCACCCTCAACACGGGGAGTTCCTTCCCTCCCCAAGATAAGGGTCACACAATAAATGGTTAATGTAATTTTTTATATTCAGCCCTATCACCGACTCCCTTGGATCTCTCTTCCTGAGCTACCAAGGAGCCAAGAACCATGCCGGTGTACATGAAATATATTTGTATTTATGTGGATGATAGGATATAGAACATAACACTAAAATGTCAAACACCACTTATTCCGTGGCACAATACAATAAACATCTCTCAACATAAATAAACCGTTGGGAAGAACACAAATCACAATTCTTTACTTTCTACAGATTGGTCAATAAACACAAACAATTACATATGCAAACGAGTGCAATTTTCAAGCTTCCATCAGGTTTACTGGGACTATCAGTTTAGTTTACATATTGGTACAATACATATGGCAGTTATAATTTCACCCACATCCTTTTCTTTATAATAATACAGAGTGATTTACCAGTTGGTTTTTCAGACCCCCCATACTTTGATCTGTATTGGGGAATTCAAACAGAAGAATTGGGTTGATATGTGAATTTTCGATTTTGGATCCCTCCCCCCCTCTACTTAAAAGCCTCTGTTGGGGAAGCTGGATAGCAACAATTGGGATGATTTGAGAATTTTGGATTTCAGACCCCCCTCCACTTAAAGGTCTGTGTTGGGGAAGCTAGTGGTAAAAATTGGGATGATTTGAGAATTTTGGATTTCGGACCCCCTCTGCATGTAAAGGCCTGTGAGGGGGAAGCTGAACAGAAATATTGCCACATTAAATTACAGACTCTAGTTTTCAGAGGACACTGGAAATTAGTTTTGTTAATTTTGAATTTTACCAAAAAACATCCTGGGTGTTCTACCAAATGGGGAATTAATTAAATAAATATTTTTGGTTAAATAGGATAAGTATCTACATCATTTTGCACTCGCCCCTCCCCACCATAAAGGAAAGGCTTTAAGGCAAGCAGACCCCTCCCCCCTTTTGGTTTCAAATGGTGCAGATCTACTTACATTTAAAACCTCTGTTTAAAGTTCAGGAAAGACAGCTGCATTTCAGGTCCCTTTGGCGGGACAGGGCAGGGGTCTGATCATTCCACTCTCAAGGATGGTCCCCATCTCTTCACCATAGGAACGAGTCATAATCTCCTTTTATTTGATTTACTGTGATATAGTTTGATACAAACGTTTCACACAACAAAGAAAAAAATGAAAGAAAACAAATCTCTCTTTGAGGTTTCCTTGCGGCTGTCAGGTGTTACATTTCAGCAGCTCTCTTGATAGTAATTTTAGTAGCTCTCTCAATGGTAATTTTAGTAGCTCTCCTCCCTTTCCTCATAGTGCATACATGTTATATACCAGTGATGACACCATCAAGTTTACAACATAGGCAGTTCCCTGCAAGAGTTCTCACAACCAATATTGGACCTCCTCTCTCTTCCTGAGTCCAGCCTCTCTCTAAGGATTGCTTTAGGAGTATGGAGCAGACATATGGCCACTTCCATTTGAAATCCCTTTTGTTCCCAAGTCAACTTGTTGGCACATATTAGATATGTGGCAAGACTTCAGAATGTACTAATAAATGCCATTATATATATATATATATATATATATATATATATATATATTCTGATTCCGCTCATCGTGGGGAATTAAATAAAATGACAGCCGGGCCTCTACCATGTTGCCGTTTGGCAATTGTCTGCCATTTTTACAAAAAGAATAATCGTTAGGAACATGTAATTTATTACCCCCATTCCTAATATTACTCTCCACCCATTCACCAACTCTCAAATTCGGAATATGTTCAGAGCAGCCAGGGACACCTTTTAGCTCATCATTACAATTCCCTATGTCACAGGTAGAGGAATTTTATATCACCAAAATCAGTTGGAAACTATCTAAAACTGGCACATCAATCAAGGAAGCATGACTTTTGGTTCCTGAGAAAAACGTCTAAATGATAATATTCCTTGTAAATTAATAGAAAATCTTTATGTTATGCAAACTGATCCCTTCCTGTCTCCAGTAACATTGGCCTCTCTTGACCAGTGTTTTCATTAGTCTATTTGTTATTTCAAGTATAGGCTGCAGATTGTAAACACCTGGGGCCTTGGCAACACAGAGATCCCCCTCGAGACATTCCTGTCATGCACTAGCTAGAATATTTGCCTGCTCAAATCTGCCCTCAGAGACGGAAGGTCTAGGGAAACTTGCTTTTCGACACCCTTCGGGACACATTTTATTGCAGTTGTAAACAGTTGGGATGCAAGCCAGATTTCCAGTGGGGGAGTCTTTTGTAAAGTCTGCCCTACAGCAAGCAAAAATGTCTGCCTCAGGCCTACAGGAACTTTTTTATGGAAACCCCTGAAAACAAAGTGGGATTTTCTTTTCAAATGTTTGCCAGTATTTCACATGTGAAGCATGATATACATTACAATTTGGCAACACACACTAACTCTTTTCCCTGACAGCTTTATGCTGGCAGGCAATCATTTTTCTCTTGACTTGCTTAAAACTGCAAACACACTTGCAAAGTCACTTTAGGGTCAGTGTTTGAAAATCCTGCTTTTTGTGTGAAAGGGTCCTTTGGATTTCTTCTGCCACTGTGAATTAAAAAGGCTGCTTTTCCTTTTGTAATGACAGGTAAGTCTTTTCATATAGTGCAGCCTCGTGTTATGTGCAGAAACCTCCACAGTCTGCCTTAATAGGCCCAGTTTCTGTGTGAATGTTTTTCTTATTTTCTTTGATGAAAGCTGGCAGGCCATACTTCCTGTGGCCCTTCAGTTTCATTTATTTGGAGTCTTTGATTAATCCCCACAAAGTTTCCCACATCCATGTGTGAGGGAGCAATTCAGCCTAATTGCTGCTTGAAATTCTGGGACTTGTATTTTTACTACATGTTGAATGGGAAGGAAAAACAACTATTTCCAGAATCCAAAGGGAACACAAGCATTGGCAATGCCAACAGTTTGGGCTTTTGGGCAGGCATGGGAAAGGCACTTGACAGGCACAGCTGTAGTGTTATTAACTGCCCATTGATGTTAGCAGGTGCAAAATGGTGCGAGTACCTGGGCATCTAATAGCAGTGCCCGACAAATACCTAATACTTATACTTTATCAGGGCTTCAGTAAAAGGACATGCATACTGCTCATAAATACAGTGTCTGAAACCAGATCTGGTTAAGACATTTTTATTATACCAGTAGTGGGTTCACAGACCCAATTAAGTAATTACCTCTCAGAAAACTGCTTTGGAAAAACACTGACATTTATTTGAGTGCAAGTGGTAAGACTTGATTAAAGCGAGCTGAAAGGGTCCCATTAAGAAGTGTTTTGTGCAGACCGGGGCATGAACTGGGTGGGAATGGCCATAGGGATTACCATGGCCATGGGCAGTCAATGGGTGGGCAGTTAATCAATAATTGCACTTGTAATTAGACACACGCACCACCAGCAATCATGGACCCTCCCCTCATCCGCCCTCTGGGCACCACCGAGGGAAGGGTCCCCGGGCACCAGTACCCTTATGGCCAGAACCTCCACGGGCCACCGCACCACCCAACTCAAGGGCATCTCCGCTCTCTCATTACCCGATGAGGCACCAGCCCTCGCCCAGTGGGGCACAACCGTATGCACTCCATGCACCTAATGGACACGGGCCCTTCCCGCAGTAACCAACAAAGGTCTGTAGGGAAGGGTCCCCGGGCACTAGTGCCCTCATGACTTAGACTGCCAATGAGAAACCCACAGGAAGCTCACGGCATGACTGTTCACAGGACCACCTATCCTTCACTATGTGTACTATTAACCCTATTAACCATGGGACTCTGATTAAACCATACCATGTGCAATTTTTTGCAGCCATTAAGGACTACCAATTGTCAAACATACACATTCTTCCTTGTCCTTAGGTAATAACCTCTGGAAACGAATTAACTGGGCAGACCTCAGCCCCGATGAACCCAACTACCCAGGATCAACCTGATGTACCAGAGCTAAGCAGAAATACAGACACCCCCTATCACCTACCAGGTGAGACCCCTGTCAATTGACTCAGGCAACCTCCAACTGATACTACTTTTAGGACCAAATCCAATATAGCTTAGGGAATTTTCTTCTTTTCTCTCCCTCATATATATGAATTACTGTGTAATGCATCTAATATTTGCAATTTTTTCTCTAAATGTATGTACCAATCTGCAAACAAATATGAAACTGTGTGTAAATCACAAATACCAAACTCAATGTCACTATCACTGGGAACTGATTCACCCCCACATAATGTGGTTTAACACAAATGTCACACATTGTCAACACGTTCACGAATTATGAATGCCCCATTTGGGGACCCCATACTCACCATATATGTATCCATCCTTTATGTATTGAAATTCAAAACTGGTAGCCTAGAAAAAGACCTGGTAGGTCGAAACACGTGTCGGCACCACTTGTTTTACCGTCAATTGATGAATCCAAGAAAATAATGATAAAAAATATTTAAAAAATAAAAAATGTGGAGTAATGATAACCAGAAGCTTGGTGGAATTGCATTTTTCTTGCGCTAATGAAGCAAGGGAGTAAATCCCAGGATATCTAACAGCACACGCGCCGAAAGAGTGGAAACTTTAACAAATCTCGCTTGATACACACAACAGGCACCACGAGCATGGGCCTTTTTTCAAGTTTCCACTGACTTGCTGCTAGTGCACCGCTAACAGAGATGGAGGGCACGGCAACCCATGGTACCTGGTGCTCCCAACGCAACAGTTAACCAAACAACACCTACACGCTGTGTGCCTCTCCTCTTAGGACACTATTTCCTTGTCCCTCCTCACTTGCCATATCTCCCAATCTGTACTCTAATACAATAGTGTCAGCTTATAGGTGGCACAAGAGCCACCTAATATCATCAAAACAGACCTGGGTGGATACTTATGCATGGCCAAGGGAATCATGAATGCTCTGGTAGCTGTGCTTCATCAAAGCCATAAGGGGTTGCGGAAGTGACGTCAGAATGTTGATAACATCATGTAACATCACTCTTTAACCCTTGATAACATCACAGGAAGTGGCACTGCACCATCTTTACCTCATGATAGCATGGCACGAGAAGGCATCACACAACCTTTGACCCGAGTTCATGGTCGCTTTTTTTAACGGTCTTTATTGAAAACTGCAGGCTGTAACGTGTTACTAAACATTTGTTTGTAACGTGAACAAATATCCAGCTTCCAAAAGTATCCAAGGCTGAATTCCTCTTGAAACACAAGAGGTCAGATTGAATAAATCGGAAAGGCTAGAGAGCAGTCTCTCGTGTTTGCTGCAGCAGCTGGATAGGGGTACACGTTACCCCTAAATGACACCCTTGGCTTTGTGAAACAGCTCCACTGCTGTGATGACTTTCACGTCACCTTGCTGGCGGGATAGCACTCAGGAGGACGTGATATCACAGCCTGCTGAAATGTTTCTGCCAGAGAGGTTTAAGGGAGTGAGGGACAGGGGGGGGCGGAGGGGGTTCTGAAACTGCTGTCAGAAATGAAAAGGCTTTAAGGAGCCTCAAAAGAGCCTTATAAAGGAACAGGCTTGGTCTCTTTAAGCAGGTCCCTAAATCGGCGTTTGGGGGGAGGGTCGTTTAACTCTCTAAGATGAAGGCTGTGCTAATAACGTGTCCGGGAGATGGCTCCTGGCAAATTGCTTTGTTATTTTTGTCAAAAAAAAAGGTCCCCTGGAAGCAGTCAATTTTAAACCATATATCAAAATGATTAATTGCCCTTAAATGAGCAGATGTTGGAGTACCCTTGAATATAGGCAAAGAGGCTAAACCTTTCTGGATCGCGCGCCTAATGTATTCATGGAGTTGCGGAAATATCATTAGGGCCCGGGCTATTCATTTCGTGACAGGCGCCAGGAGCGCGAGGGCGCCAAGGTGTTTTCTCGCGCCTCCGCTGCGTTTATAGCATGGCGGGGGGGGGGGGGGCGGGGAGGGCGGGGGGGGGGCGGGCAGCAGGTATATCGTACAGCAGGGAATTTCAAATATGTATGTATAAGAGGTCGCTTCTGGAGTCTAGAGTCGTATGCGGTGTAATAATTTGTTGTCACAGTAATACCGGAGTCCAGCCTCTAAGCGAGGGACCGGGGTTCGAGCCTGCGTTTTCTTGCCTCCGAGACAAACGTTGCCCCTGCGCTATCTTCCCTGCCCAGACCGCCTTTATTTTAGTGGGGAGTGGATGTATCAGGTTGTAATGCAAGCATGTGGCAGTGTCGTGTTTAAGAGAGGCTTTCTTTTTTTGTTGAGAGAGAACTGGGTGGTGTAACAGAAACTTTACACAGGTACAACTCCATTAAGCACTAGTGTAAAAAAAAAAGAATGCGAAACGAATATATTTTATGTCACTGCGTGTTTGCCCCCGTAAATGTTCGAACAGGGGCTGGTCATTGGTTAGCCCTGGTGCAAACTCTTATTGACAGAATATAGTTTGCTCCGTAGTAATCATTTCTCTTGCACGTGTGCGCGGTGTTCTGGCACGCAAGGAGGGAGTCTCGCGGCACGTGCGGGCAAGTAATGTGTCCAGCTTTGAGTGGTATGAACGGCACACAGCAAAGATACGCAACGTGAAAAGGGGGGCGTGCAGTGGAACTGTGGGCGATGCCAAACCATGCATTAATAGATGTTAATAGCTCCTTGCCCGCTGATACTCGTTTCAAGGAGCCCGGCAGTGTGAAAGACTGGGTTAGCCATGTTTCAATTGAAAGGTGCGTGTGATCTGCAAGCTAGACAAGCTATCTGCAGCAGGTGCATTAACCCACTGAGCTACCAGACCACGCCACTCATCTTTTTTTGTTGTGAGCGTGAGCACAGCCTAGAGGTAGAGCACACAAATACTCCGTGCAGCTCTAAAATGTGTGCTTAGTCGCAACCCGCTTTCGCACACAAATACTCCGTGCAGCTCTAAAATGTGTGCTTAGTCGCAACCCGCTTCCGGTGTGATGTGGAATAAAAGGAGAGCGCGTTGTATTAACCCATTCCACCTGAATGTTTAGGTACTCGCAACTTTGGTGTCACGAGTTTTCGAGGCGGATTGTTGCAAAGGAGTTTTGCCTAGAATAACACTGCAGCGTGGTATCCACGAACGGGCAGCGCTGCTGTTTGGGGGAGATGTAAACGCTTTAAAAGCGCATTGGCGCTCGTGTCCTTGAAGTCAAATGCATTCGATGGGCATTTCTGCAGCCGGGCCCTGATTTGGGGGAAACGTGTACAGGGCGTGCAGCGGCCCTCCTGGATATTGACAGGTAACCAGAGGACGGATCAATCGCGGGCGGAAAGGACGGCGTGCAAGTGGGAAGGGGCGGAAGTCGATGCGTCTGAATAATTTAAATCATGTTAAGGCACGTAGGTGTGGGCTCTTGTATTTCTCGGGCATTGTTATCTGTTCGTCTTAAGAAACAAGGGCAGGCAGTCTAAGAACCAAGTCCAGCGCTGTTTAAACAACCGAATATAAAACATCATTTCAATGGACTGAGCCAAGTCCACTTGAAGTCCTGGACAGGGGTGGAAAAATGGCCCGGTGAGTGTGTGTTGGGGGGGGGGGGGGAGCGGGACGGCTTTGAATTCAGTTTAAGTTTATAAACAAGATTAAATGGGAGAGTGTCAAGGGTCTTAAAGAGCGGCGTTATTGACCCTTTTAAAGAAAGGCGAGCCAAGGCTCGGCTCTATCCCCGCTCGCTTTAAAGCTCTCTTGATGGACTGGGCGTCCGCCCGCCCTAAATCCCCCCCAAAGCTGCTTTAAGGAACTGGCTGCGAGGAATGTCTTCTCGCTTTAATTGCTTAAGAAACGGTTCCCACAATTGAGCCGTGGCCTCGATTCGCCTCTCGTTTAACTTCTGATTTTTAGAAGTTCACAAGTTAATCCTTTATTTTTTTGTATTTTTCCCACCAATACAGTGGGCGCTGGAGTCAACGTGACGGGCGAAAGCCCGGAGCACTTAAGAAAGGCCCGGGCGGAGGAAAGAAAGCAGCCAGTGCAAGCGATTGGTTAAGCGGGATACTGGATCAACGCCCCTCTTGGGATGTGAGGGGAATTCAGACATTTAAGAATCCCGATCTGAACGCCCTTTTAATTTTAATGAGATCCAGCTTTGAAAACTAAACCAAATCTAAGGACACAATTGATATTCACGCACGAGACCCTGGTTTACAAAGCGCTTTTCAATTGGATTTTCCCATTGAAAACCGTTTTTTGTAAATTAGGTCACATGTATGTTTTCTAAAATAGAAAACGGATTGAACATTGTCAGGCAGTAAGATTGTGTTACCCCAGAACCCGGGAAATCGAACGTGAGAGTTGGAAAAACAGGCTTTGGTATTTTTTTCGTATCGTGTGTTAATAACGCCGCGCTGTTTACAGTCTTATTTAGAGCGCGTTATTTGCGTGTACAATGCGCTCTCCAGATCCGCCATCGTGCATTCGATCCCTAGCGCTATATTTAGCATTAAATGCCTTATGGGGCCATTAAACCCCGCCTTGGGAACACAGTAACAACATATTACGCTGTCAGTCCTAAAACATATGCGCCTTCAAAGGGTAATTAGCAGCAACTACGATCACCCGAAGAGCTCGCGCCGTGTATCTGTGCACAAAACGGGGGACACAAGTTTGAGTCCTGGCAGTGCCGAAAAATTGAGTTTCGCGAAACGGAGTAATAATAGATAATAACAATAATCATACTTATTATTTTTTATAATTACTATACTAGTAATGCCATGTCAATGTTGTTATATTGATATAAATATCACTATAGCGCTTAGAGGCGGGAAGGCATACAGCGGGAGACGGCATAGGCATTACGGGAATGGAAGCCAGTCGTTATTGGGAATGTCGTGTCTGGCTTTCGTTCGTGGCAACAGTTACTCACAACATCATCGCTCCCCACCCCCCTCCCACCGCCCCATCTCCAAAGTGCTGAAAAGTTCCAGAAAGGCTGGTTTTGAAACAGAGAAAGAACAACGCCTCGTCGACGCCTCTCCGCATATTAACCTTTTTTAAATGCCCAAATAGAACACATTTTTCCGTTGCGACGGAAAATGCGGACTCAAATATCAACCTTTAAATAAGGCTTGTGTCGCAGTTGTTGTCTATCGGCTACAATGGTTTATTAAAACACGCAACCTGTCTCCATATCGCCACGGACGGGACTTGGGTGCTCTATCCAGGAGACAGGCAAAGTTGAGCTTTTACCGATATACAAAAAGCCCAGATTACACTATAATTGGGCGTTCTTCTATGCATCGTCCGAAAGAAACACGGGACAAGGCAACACGCGGAAAGGCGCCACGACACGGGGCATCGCGGAGCGAGGCGAGTTTCGAGTTCTCTGAGCACGCCAGAGTTTGGCGGAATGAGGGTAAAGACACGAGGGCGATGTTCAAGGATTCGGGGCAACATCAACGTGAATCCGATGTTGTAATGCGCATGTGAGCCCCCCTGTGGAGAACCAAAACGTATAGCCTTTGAAATGGGACTTGGACACGCGCGCAAACGAAGCGTAAAGAAAAGTTGCACCAATTATTCTCAGTAGCAAATACGCGCCACAAACGCACCAAATCGGTGCTATGGTCAAAGTCGCCGTAGCAGAAAATAACACCACGACCAGTGATAGAGACACAAATTGCACCCCTTATTTCTGTCTTCACCTGGCCGGTGCCCTCCCTTTTCATGTCTGACAGGTGTTATTCCGCTGAAAGGTAAGGTTCTCACCGTTTATTTTAACCACTTGTTAACACGAGCATACGCTTATACTTAAAGCCAGAAGCCGAGATGTGACATTGACCCCTCTCAGGTGTCGGAGCAACCACACGTACGGTACTGGCTTTATCGTTGCATTCTGGTAGTTGTAGTCCTGGCGTACGCCTGCTGAAGGCAACTTCAGAGCGAGGAGTAGAATTGCAAGTATGTAGGCAAGGGTCCGTAGCACTACCTCGAACGCGTTTTCGAATCATTTCTAGCCCATCTGAAGCGAGGGTTGGCCCATCCATGGATGCATCAAGTGCGGGTTTTCTTGGACACTAGGACCCACTTAGTTAATTAATCACTATTTTATAACAGTCGGGACCGCGATTCGATCCCGTGCCTCTCTGCGTTGTCTTGCTTCAGAAACAAACAGGTAGCTAACTCTTGAGCTATCCTCTCGGCTGGCCCAAGGTGCAAAGAAGTGGCCATTAATTCCAAGTGTAGAAGACAACAAGAAAAATGGAATATCCAAATATGGCGGAGGAGTGTGGGGGGCTGTGAGATGTGATGTGTTTGTGTACTATTTTGATCAAATGTCCACAGAACATGTATGGCTCATATCCTGATGTATTCAGGACGCCGGCCATGCCACTCTTGAAAAGCATGCGTGCACGCTTGCATGCGTGTGTGTGTGGGTGTACATTCAAGGAAAAAACTTTAGTTGCAGGGACGTTAAGATGAGAACTAAACTGAGTTCATGTGCAGGAGTTCTACTCTGGCCGCTAGTGAGTGGTCATCTGTGGCCATAGACTGCTAAACAGGGGGCACAAATTTAAGGTGGCTTTATCTGTATTTCCGGGGTTTTGTTGCGTTAAGTTCTCAGTTTAACTGCCCTGCATCTAAAACATTTCCCTTGTATTTCCAAGGTTTTGTTATACCATAGTTTTTTTTCCACACCCCTGGACACAGCCTCAGCCCACTGTTCATTTTAGAACACTAACAGACCACGGCCAGTGGTCCCGGTCTTCGGTCATGCCCACTGACCATTTTAGAGCACTACCAGAGGACTAGCCATGGCTGTAGACCGTGCCCACTTTATTTTTTAAATCACTAGCTCTGTCCTTTGGCCATGGACACTGTGCACAAGCTCCAGCAGCATTTTTTAAAATTGTGCCTATTTTTTCAGGCAATGCACAGCGAGATTGCATGATTTGTTAAGTATCCCGCACTGTGATTAAGCAGAGTGCTGAAAGCCCCTTGTTTTATGGCCAGTCTTATGGTGACTGTGGCGATACATCGCACGGCCTCGACTAACCGAATTTAAGCAGCACAGAAAGAAGGGGGAATAATGAACGGCTGTAAGAATAACATATGACCAGGTACATTTGCCCCATAGTGAAAATCAAAAGCTGGCACCCGTGAATATACGCGCAGTAAGTGAGCAAATATCATGAAGTGAAATATACAAATGTATCTCATTTGACCTTCCCCTCAGAAGAAAGTGCGCAACACGAAATAGCATTTAACTTTTTCAAAAAGTAACGAAATCCAGAAAAATAACTTGAGAGGAGCCATGTTCTAATAAATATGCTGACAAAGTATAAAAGGTGCTCACCTTTTAAACCCAGTAATCTTTAGTGAAATAGTCCCTTGAAAACAAAATTCAATACAAGACAAGTGCTTGTGGGCTTGTGGGTAAGCGTATGCACTGGGAACATGACAACCTGAGTAAAATTCTGGTAGCCAAATACTTCAGCAAGCTTTCTAACCTCAAAAAAACCAAGGAGTTGCATCCGTCCTCTGAATAAAATGTACGCTATCCACCCACATGTGTGCTTTACTTGTGCCCTGAAAAGCAGCCACAATCAGAGGAAAATAACTGCACCAGGATTGCAAACTCTCTTGCCACATGTTTGGCAAATACTCATGACTTACTTGCCCTCCATCAAGGACCACATTGACACCCTGGCTCCTGCTCTTGCCGACTTCTGCAACCACTCCTTCGCCACTGGAGTCTCGCCTCCCCCCCGAAGCACTCCCTTGTGACACACTCCTTAAGAAACCCTCTGCCGAACCGCCCTGCCCGGCTAACTATCTCCCAATCTCCATCACTCCTTTCCTGGGCAAACTCCGGGAAAAGCTGCCCATCTCCCAGCTTAATCTTCACACTGAATTTGTTGGTTGTCTTCATGACCATCAGTCTTGCTTCCGAGCTGCCATAAGCATAGAAACTGCTCCCCTGAGCATCCGTGAAGACCTGCTCTCCAACCTTGATTCCAACCCCCCCTGTGTCCTCATCTTACTTGATATGATATGGCATTTATGACATGCCTATACACAAGTATTTCAATGCGCGACAAGGCAAGGGAGGGGTAACAGAGGGAAAACAGAGACAGCGATCTTACTAGGCCATGTGACATTGAGAGCACGCAAGTGCAGGGGAAGGGGAAGAAGTGTGGGGGAAGGAGGACGGGCAGTGTAGTACATTGGATCAATAGTAAAAAGAATAAATAATGCAATAAATAAAAGTGCGGCCAGCGGTGGCAAGTGTGAGGGTAAGTGCAGACATCAGGTGTCACATACTGGTAGGGGACTGTAGGGATACAGAAACAATCCCCAAGCGCGGGGGTTGCCAGGGAGGTAGTGCAGGTGTGCAATTGGTGGGGGAGGGGACATGGGCACGAGATCATATGGTGGCCCGGTGACCAGTGCAGTTTCAGCCAGGAGTTCAGCAGGGGAGAGGAGGAGAGAAAGCAGAGGCAAAGAGGACGGTTTTGAGGTGCTTCCAGAACCGGAGATGGTTCTCCTCAAGTTTCAGCGGAGCAGGGAGGCTGTTCCAGATGGAGGTCCCGGCCGAAGAAAGAGATCTACCCACAACTCGTTGCTTGGAGAAGCAACTGAATCTGGGGGAGCTGGAGGCAGATGAGCGAAGAGCAAGAGAAGGAAGGAAGTTGCAGAGGGCGGAGAGTAGAAGCTCTGGAGACAGTGACCTTCTGGGGGAAGGAAAGGAAAGGTATTCTTCCCTTTCTCTCCTTCCCCTAGAAGCTCACTGTCTCCATGGCTTTTGTTCTCTCTAGAATGGACTATTGCAACAGCCTCTTTCTAAATCTTCCTGCTTCTACTCTCAGCCCACTGCAACTCATCCAGAACAGGACTGCAAGACTTGTCCTTGGTCTCAAGCCCAGGGATCGTATCTCTCCAGTGTTAGGGAGAATTCTCTGTTTAGGCTGAATTTCCTAACCTAGTGAGTCCCCCAGCAGCTTTGCTGGATTTCTGGAGTTTGTTTTTTTCCATCCTGCCAAGAGTGAGACTCGTTTTCTCCCACTCTTGGACATGAATGTGTGTAATTCTTTTGAATGTCAATGTGTTCTATGGGCTATGGGGTCTTTTACATCATAGGGTCTCGTATGTTTTACTATGTGTGTTACAACGCACCCTCCGTGCCGTAGCACTGGGGCGTCCTAGTGGACCTCCCTCATAGACTCCATACCCGGGGACTGACTACTGTCTCCCCGGGCATGTAAAGTCACCATTGGCTTTACTAGACCTAAATTTACTAACAGAACTAGTACGACCATCCTATTATGGACGTACTAGTAGGGGTAATTCAATTACTCCTGGGTCTGTTATTCGAGGGGGCACAGTCCCGTCCCCCCTCGTCGAGTTTTGGCTGGTGGCAGTGGAAACTACTTGTTATATCCGACCCCGAATATAACCCTATGGGATTCTTCCCATTGTTGGAGATTGATACTTTTCCTCGTTAATCTCTAACATACCTCCGGTTTACTTATCTTAAATAAGTCTATCGGATGGTATTTTCTGCCAGAACTCGGTTTTTAAAAAATGGCATCTGTGTTTGTCTCTGTGACTCCTAAACCAAAGGTTGAGCCCTTTGTTCCACTTTTGGCGGGCTTCTGTACAGAGACCCTCCAAAGTGGTGCCATTCTGTCTGGGTTACCACAGGGGTGTGGGAGGGGGTTTAGGCACCCTGGACCGAGTTGCCTTGCCAACCCCGGTCGCATTCTGGTGTGATTGGCCCAAGTGGTGAGCCACCCCGCTCACCACTTAGCGTGTTTTGATTGACAGCTAGGCTGAATGAATGGGGGTTTTCTGCATAAAAGCAGGGCTTTTGGGACTGGATCTTCAGAAGTCGCCACAGGACCTAAGAATCCGACGAGGGTAAAGCTGAGCCGACCTGCAAAGATGACACCTCTGGTGGAGCCCTGCTGAACCGACTCACCACTTCCCGACGACAGATGAGATCTCCCTGCCGGAGAGTCTCTTCCCCTGACTGGTGGGAACAACCAGTCCCCTTTGCTTTTTCTTCGCTCCAGGACGCAGTGGTCGAATTGCCTGTGCAGAGCAGAGCACCTCGGCAACCGGATAGTAACTACCCCTTTACCGCGACCACCTCTCTCTTCAAATAAGTGATGCCGGTGAACCTAGACTTGTCGCACTATTGTTAGGGGGATTGATCTTTTTCTTCGTATAGTAATTGTGATTGAAGTTGTTTGCCGTATTAGTGCCAGAGTGTTTTCTATAGATGTGTTGTTATAAATAAATACCTATATATCTTTACACCGAAGCCTTGTTCCGTGTTTGCTTGTCCTACTGTGTAGATTGCCCTATTTTGTATACTCCACATACTGCCTAACTCTTCTTGAGGGAAGTCTGACTTCTCAGCCACAGCTACCAAGTGAATCTGTGTGGTACAGACTGCTACCAAGTGGATTTACTGCCAAACACCTGTAGTCCTAAATCTTTTGCAGTGGTCCCAGAGGGAACTGCACAGGTTTCCGTCTAACACTGGTCTACAGCGGTGGGATTTGTATCGAGTATACAGTTTAGAGTGCTTTTCGACACTTTAGGATAACTAACCACAAAGCTTAGCACTAAAAAGCAACTTTCAAAAACATGTCTACTATGGAAGCTTACAGTCAAGAATCCTTGTCAGGTGAAAATACTGAGAGTTTACGAGCTCTCTGTAGGCAAGAGAATCTTTCTGTAAGAGGCAAGAAGTTAGAACTGATAGCGAGATTGCTGGAAAACCAAAGTCTGGGTACTGGTTCAGAGGAACCAACTTCTCCAGCAGATATAGATAACAGTGATGGTGTTGATCTAAATCGTAATTCCGACGATAGTGATGAAGAGGCTGAAGAGGAAGGAGAGGCTAACGAAACTGTCTCCTCTGCTCCTCTACCTGCCTTACCAGCTGTACCTACGGGGCCCATACCAGGTCCCACATGTAACCCTGCTTATTTTGAACTTGAAAAAATGAAGCTCGAATTAGAATACTAACGGTTCTTGGCTCAATCTGAAAGAAACCAAGAGCTCGAGTTCAGACGGATGAATGCCCTGGCTGAACAGAAGCAAGCTGAGTTAAGGCTCAGGGAAATGGAACTTAATCACGAATTAGAGATGAAAAAGTTGTCTGTGGAAAATGCTTCTCTCTCCTCTGGTTCCTCTAGGAGCTCTAGTCCCAAAAGACCCCGGATGCCGAAGGAATTAGTGGGTATGTATGAACCGAGATTTGATGTGTTGGATTGGTTGAAACTGTTTGAGTACAATCATGGGCTCCAGGACATCACCGGGAATGATTTACTTCCCTGGTTGTTCTCTAGGCTCCCCCCAGTTGTGACTGATGTGGTAATGGAGTTGGGGGAGGCGGATAAGACGGATTACGAAAGTGTGAAACTAGCTTTGATAGCTAGATTTGGGAAGACCCCTTCCCAGTATTTTAAGAGGTTTAGAACCCTCGAAAAGCATGATGGTACCCCTTGGGCTACCTGCGTGAGTGAAGGGTTGAAAAACTTAGAGGGATGGATTAAGGGTTACAAAGTGAACACTTATGAGGGTATGAAGAATCTTTTTATGTTGGAGTCGATTTATGATGCCTGTTCTCCTGAGCTCAGACAGCACTTGGCTGACTCGAAGGAATTGGATTCCCGGAAGCTGGCTAAGGCTGCTGACTTATGGGTTGCCAACAGGGCTACTCATAAGGGTTCTGGGGCAACTCAGAAGAAGGATGAGGGAAAAGATCCTAAAAAAGACTCAAAAGAGAATTTGAATAACTCAAATTCCAAAGAGGGCCCCAAACAAAACCAGAAGGGTAAGCCACAAGGAAAACCACAGCAGAATAACGTGTCTTCTGGTGCCAAACCAGAAGGAGGCCAGAACAAGCCACCATTCCAAAAAGCATTCAGTAAATGCTTTGTTTGTGGCTCGACTGGCCACGTGAAAGGAGATCCCAGATGTAAGGGTAAACCTTCAGGGGTCCAGCTTGTTTCCTTAGCCTTCGCTCCAGAGGAGGAAGTCCAAATGGCAAGTGGAAACTTTCTAGCTGATGGGCTAGCTGATGAACCCATTGGAGTCTCAGCCAGCGTTTCTTTAGTATCTCTGGGGTTGTGGGAACAACAGAATTTAGACGTCTATAATTCTATCCCCGATAATGCTAAAGAGTATTATAAGGACAGTGTCCAGGTGAATGGTCAGGAGACTGCTGCCATTAGAGAGACTGGGGCCAGCATAACTGTGGTGGATAAATCGTTTTTTCAGGCTGAGGCTGTTGCTACGGCACCCAAACGCCTCACCAAGTTAGCTGGAGGGCCTGTGCAGATGCTTCCCCAATTACCAGTTCTCATCCAGTGTAACGACATGACTGTGAAGATCCCTGTCAGCATACAGAGTGAGGTACCAGGATGCGTGCTGTTGGGTAACGATTTGAAATCTCTCTGAGTTGTATCGCATACTCCCAGACCTCATAGTAAACGGTTAAAGGAGCTAACCAGACCTGCAAGAGAGAGGACCATGCGTGGTACTCTCCAGGAGATGATGAAGAAAGAAATCACTCCTGCTCCACTGGAATTGTCGGCCGCTGTCTCGAAGAAACCAGAAGCGAAAGGGAAACCTAAGACTTCTACCCCGAAACCAGCAGCCAGCATTTCAGTGCAGCCAACAAGGACTTCCCCGCGGTTGTCCAAAAATACACCCGTAACTCCACCTCCAGCTGAGACTGAGAGGGAGGTACAACCCTGTGTGGTAGAATTAGACTCTGAAGAGGAGCTAATGGAAGGCCAGGAACTCATTGGAGATCTGGATCCTGTTGACCATCCTGAGCTGCAGTCTTTACTGGCAGAAGGTGGACCCAGCAGGGCAGACTTCCGTAAGGGACAGAGAGAATGTCCAACTCTGGAAGGTCTTCACCACCAGGCAGAAGCTCAGGCTGAAGGGCAAGAGCCTGGGAAATACAGGTTGCACTGGGAAGATGGCCTCTTCTACAGTGAACCAACCGAGTCTGCACCTGGAGACTACAAGCGGCTTGTAGTACCCCAAGAGAACAGACCACAGTTCTTGCAGTTAGCCCACGAGATTCCTTTGGCTGTTCACTTGAGTTTCAAGAAGACTAAGGAAAGGCTCTTCCTCTACTTCTATTGGCCAAAGATGGGGGCCGAAGTAGAAAAACACTGCAGGAGCTGCCACACCTGCTAGACCTCTGGTAAGGTTGGCTCCAAGAATGTGGCACCTTTAGTGCCTCTCCCAGTTGTGGGAGTCCCGTTTGAGAGAGTAGGGATTGATATTGTTGGTCCCCTTGATCCTCCAACCTCCTCAGGCAACAGATTTATACTTGTTGTAGTAGAGAATGCTACTAGGTATCCTGAGGAAATTCCTATGAGGACTGTTACAGCTCCGGCTGTGCCTAAGGCCCTCCTTGGTATTTTTACTAGGGTCGGGTTTCCTAAGGAAGTAATCTCTGACAGGGGGTCAAACTTTATGTCCCACTACATGAAGGCCATGTGGAAAACCTGTGGAGTTACTTACAAGTTCTCAACAGCTTAACACCCACAAACCAATGGGTTGGTAGAACGGTTCAACCGAACCATGAAGAGCATGATAGGTGCTTTAGAGGAATCCCTTAAGCGTAAGTGGGACCTTCTACTGCCATGCCTTCTCTTTGCTTATAGAGAAGTCCCTCAGGAGGGAGTAGGTTATTCTCCCTTCGAGCTTCTCTATGGTCATCCCGTCAGAGGTCCATTGGCCTTGATTAAGGAGGGGTTGGAGAGTGCTCCTTCCCCCAAGCCAGTCAGAGTGACTGACTACATGATAGGTCTCCGGAGGAGATTGTCACACATGATGACAGAAGCAAGCGATAACTTGAAAGCTGGACAAGCATTGGTCAAGCACTGGCACGATCAAAAGGCTAACATGGTTGCGTTCGCTCAAGACCAGCTCGTTCTCGTTATGATCCCAACAAGGCAGAGGGCCTTGCAAGACAAATGGATGGGATCCTTCAGAGTTGTGGGTAAACTCAGAGAGGTTAACTATCTGGTGGACTTGGGCAATCCCAAGGAGGCTCCGACAGTCTTCCACACCAACCGACTCAAAGCGTAAGTCTCCCGACCTGATGTAGGAGCGTTGCTTCTAGCATCATCCGAGGAAGAAGAAGAGTGTGAAGCTCTTCCGGATCTCCTCAGAGGCTTACCTTTGGACGAAAACATTGAAGGAGTAAATCTCTCTTCAAATCTGACACCCGAGCAACAAGAAGAGTGCAAATCTATGTTAAATCAGTTTGCCTCTCTGTTCTCGCTCTCACCAGGCTTGACCCCTTGGGGCCAGCATGATCTACTCACTGGTGACTGTCTGCCAGTCAAAAGCAGAGGATACCAAATGTCAGAAAACGTGCAAACCCACATCAAAGGTGAGGTCAGCAAGATGCTCGATCTCAGGGTAATAGAACCCTCTACTAGTCCATGGTCTAGCCCAGTTGTGTTAGTACCAAAGGCCTGATCTAAAGAGCTTAGATTCTGCGTGGATTATAGAGCTCTTAATGCAGTCACCAAGACTGATGCCCACCATTTGCCAAGAACAGATGAGTTGGTGGATAAACTTGGCGCCGCCAAGTTCCTCAGCACATTTGACTTGACGTCAGGCTATTGGCAAATAGCCCTGACAGACCATGCCAAGGAGAAAAGTGCATTTTCTACCCCCGTTGGCTTATACCAGTTTAAGGTAATGCCTTTCGGATTGAAGAATGCACCTGCTACGTTTCAACGGATGGTAAAGCAGGTTCTGAATGGGATGGAGGACTTCTGCATGGCATACTTGGATGACATAGCAGCGTTCAGCAATTACTGGGAAGAAAATGTGACCCACCTGAGAGATGTTTTGCAGGCTCTTGGACGAGCCAATCTGACCATAAAGGCGAGTAAATGCCAAATTGGACAGAGTGAGGTAGTCTATCTTGGACATGAGGTTGGAGGTGGAGAAATAAGGCCTTTGCTCAGTAAGATTGAAGCTGTGCAAAATTGGACAACACCTACTAATCAAACCCAAGTGAGAGCCTTCCTAGGCCTCACTGGGTATTACAGGAATTTCATCGAGAACTATGGGACCATAGCCTCTCCACTGAATGTCATCTCCTCGCTCAAATTTCCTAAAAAGGTTAGATGGAACGAGGAGTGCAATCAGGCTTTTGAAAACCTGAAAAAGGCTCTTTGCCAAGCCCCAGTACTCAGAGCTCCTGATTACCGCCAACACTTCATTGTGCAGACAGATGCTTCAAATGTAGGAATAGGTGCCATACTCAGTCAACTGGATGGGAAAGGTAGGGAGCACCCCATTTGCTTCATCGGCCGCAAGCTGAAGGATCTTGAAACAAGGTGGGCAACAATCGAAAGAGAGTGCTTTGCTATCGTGTGGGCTCTGAAGAAGTTTAGACCGTACTTGTATGGTTCTACTTTTGTCATTCAGACTGACCACCAACCCTTGAGATGGTTAATGCAAATGAAAGGGGAAAACCCGAAACTATTGAGATGGTCGATCTGCCAGCAAGGGTTTGATTTCACCATTGAGCACAGGTCAGGGTGTCACCACCAAAATGCTGATGGTCTCTCTAGGATGTATGTCATCGACTAGAGGTATGAGATTCATCCAGGAGTGGATTAAATCCCCCTGTGCCTTAGTCTGGGTGGGGGGGTGAGTGTTAGGGAGAATTCTCTGTTTAGGCTGAATTTCCTAACCTAGTGAGTCCCCCAGCAGCTTTGCTGGATTTTTGGAGTTTGTTTTTTTCCATCCTGCCAAGAGTGAGACTCGTTTTCGCCCACTCTTGGACATGAATGTGTGTAATTCCTTTGAATGTCAATGTGTTCTATGGGCTATGGGGTCTTTTACTCCATAGGGTCTCATATGTTTTACTATGTGTGTTACAACGCACCCTCTGTGCCGTAGCACTGGGGCGTCCTAGCGGACCTCCCTCATAGACTCCATACCCGGGGAATGACTACTGTCTCCCCGGGCATGTAAAGTCACCATTGGCTTTACTAGACCTAAATTTACTAACAGAACTAGTACAAACCATCCTATTGTGGACATACTAGTAGGGGTAATTCAATTACTCCTGGGTCTGTTATTCGAGGGGGTACTGTCCCGTCCCCCCTCGTCGAGTTTTGGCTGGTGGCAATGGAAACTACTTGTTATATCTGACCCTGAATATAACCCTATGGGATTCTTCCCATTGTTGGAGATTGATACTTTTCCTCGTTAATCTCTAACATACCACCGGTTTACTTATCTTAAATAAGTCTATCAGATGGTATTTTCTGCCAGAACTCGGTTTTTAAAAAATGGCATCTCTGTTCGTCTCTGTGACTCCTAAACCAAAGGTTGAGCCCTTTGTTCCACTTTTGGCGGGCTTCTGTACAGAGACCCTCCAAAGTGGTGCCATTCTGTCTGGGTTACCACAGGGGTGTGGGAGGGGGTTTAGGCACCCTGGACCGAGTTGCCTTGCCAACCCCGGTCGCACTCTGGTGTGATTGGCCCAAGTGGTGAGCCACCCCGCTCACCACTTAGCGTGTTTTGATTGACAGCTAGGCTGAATGAATGGGGGTTTTCTGCATAAAAGCAGGGCGTTTGGGACTGGGTCTTCAGAAGTCGCCACAGGACCTAAGAATCTGATGAGGGTAAAGCTGAGCCGGCCTGCAAAGACGACACCTCCGGTGGAGCCCTGCTGAACCGACTCACCACTTCCCGACGACAGAGGAGATCTCCCTGCCGGAGAGTCTCTTCCCCTGACTGGTGGGAACAACCAGTCCCCTTTGCTTTTTCTTCGCTCCAGGACGCAGTGGTCGAATTGCCCGTGCAGAGCACCTCGGCAACCGGATAGCCACTACCCCTTTATCGCGACCAAAAGGTGGTGCCTTGTGACGGAGCACTCCGCGGCTGGTCTCTTCCCTGGTGGTGCACCGGACTTCCCTTTTCTTCGACGATGAGATCATCTCTACTCTTGGCAAAGACCCGACGTGCATCCACCAGCAGGAACAACTGCCCACCCGGAGCTGTCTCTCCACAAATAAGGTACCGTGTCCGCCTGGCTTCCCTTTCTGCCGGATAGAGTGAGGTGTCTTAATCCTCGCCTTTCCATTGGGTCGCCTCCAAGCTTTCTTTAACTTGTTGTTCTGAACTGGTCCAATCTTTCCATAACAATTTGCGATAAAGACTCGAAGCGGATCTCCACTGAGACACTTTTTGGGACATATCGCCTTGCCTCTCTCTGAGTGGGCCTGGCCTCTGAACTTTGTGATCTGCAGTAGACCCTGCCTTACTTGCCTTGCATTTGTCTGTAAAGTATTGGTACCGAGTTGATTTCATAACCTGCCTTATTTTTCTCTCCCGTCCTAACGAATACTAGAGTGCCATCTAGGTTAAAGCATACACCTCTGTCTGCAAATAAGTGATGCTGGTGAACCTAGACTTGTCGATCTATTGTTAGGGGGATTGATCTTTTTCTTCGTATAGTAATTGTGATTGAAGTTGTTTGCCGTATTAGTGCCAGAGTGTTTTCTATAAATGTGTTGTTATAAATAAATACCTTTATATCTTTAAACCGAAGCCTTGTTCCGTGTTTGCTTGTTCTACTGTGTAGATTGCCCTATTTTGTATACTCCACATACTGCTTAACCCTTCTTGAGGGAAGTCTGACTGCTCAGCCACAGCTACCAAGTGAATCTGTGTGGTACAGACTGCTATCAAGTGGGTTTACTGCCAAACACCTGTAGTCCTAAATCTTTTGCAGTGGTCCCAGAGGGAACTGCACAGGTTTCCGCCTAACATCCAGGACTGAAATCTCTGCACTGGATCCCAGTTGCTGCGAGGATTACGTTCAAAACCCTCTGCATTGTCAACAAGGCCTTCTGGGGCCCGGGGCTTCAATACCTTCAAGTCTCTCTTCCTAAATATCTTCCTTCTCTATCTCTACGTTCATCCGCCTCCAACTCCCTCAGGGACAGTCGCTTCTCCAAGCAACAAGTTGGTGTTGATCTCTTTCTTATCTGGTGCCTCCCTCTGGAACAGCCTCCCTGCTTCCTTGAAACTTGATGAAAATCATCTCCGGTTCTTTAAGCACCTCAAAACCTTCCTCTTTGCTTCTGCTTTCTCTCCTCACCTCCCCTGCTGAACTCCTGGCTGAAACTGCCCTGGTTACCTGGCCACCCTCTGAACTCTGACCCAGGTCACCCCCGTCACCAGTTGCACTCCTGCTCTGCCTCCCTGGCAACCGTCACACTTGGGGACTGTTTTCTGTATCCCTTCAGTCCCCCACCAGCACATGACACCTGATGTCTGCACTTACCCTTGTACTTGCCACCAGCTGACCATACTTGTCTTATTGTTTATTTATTCTATCTATCACATGTACTGCACTGTCCCCCACCCCTTCTCACCCGCACTTTTCCCCTTCTCCCCTCCCTTCCACTTACATGATCTGAATGACACCTGGCCTAGTAGGATCGTTGTCTCTGTCTTCCCTCTGTCCCCCCCCGTTGCCACGTCGTGCCTTGAAACACTTGTGTATAGGCACGTTATAAATGATGCCATATATCATATCATATCCTATCATATCATTTCCCATCCTCACTCCCATGTCTGGCTTTTAACAATACTCTGCTTTAGAAAGTTGACTTCAAAAGTACACATACCATAGTGTCATTCAAACATGTAAATCCCTATAGAAGTCTGTTAGGCAAAACGTGTATATTCATGGCATTATTCCCCCCCATTTTTCTTGCCTTTTACCAAATTGCATTCTGGTTTTTGTAGTCTCCCAGCCCAGATGGGAGACTACAAATACCAGAATGTAATTTGGTAAAAGGCAAAAAGAGTTCTCTTAGAGCTCTCAGAGAGCACTGGAAACATAGAAGATCTATAAACCATATGCGGGCACTATATATAAATATATTATGGTTAAGTTGCACTACTAAAAACCTATGAAATTCAGTAAAAAAAACTTTGTTAAGGGGACGTTATGGTTCTAGGTAAAATTGAAAACCCCCTGAAATTCGCCAGTTATGGTAAGCTAAGCAACCATAACTTGTGCCACCACCGTGCACTGCTAAGACTAACACCCAGGACATCAAATATGACATCACAAATGTCATTGATGACATCACTGATGACATCACCTGTCTAGCTCCCTCCCTTTTCATGCACTGACATACGTAAGGCAGGTGGCTTTCTTCACTGTCAGTCAGGAATTAAAAAAGCAAAAAGTGCTATATTTGTAGTCCTTACCCTTCTCATATGTTCTTACAATACTTTCCTTAGGGTACAGGGACATCATATGCTACATATACATAGGAGAAGAAGGAATCCTGAAACACACGAATCTTTTCTGTGCATGAAGTTAAATAGTTTGGTTATGAAGACTTTCTGGTAATATAGCAATTTTTTTTGCTTACTTTACATTCCCTGTATATGCTTCTATGTGTATGCAGTGTGGTCGCTTTACGTTTTGTGTGTAATAGTATAATTATGCAGTAAGGGGAGCATTCGTAGATACTTATGTTTCACAGAATGCAAAATTATGTAATGGAAGCATTTATCAATTAAGTATGCAGCATGGGAAGATTTCGAACATTGCACCTCTGTAGCGCATGCTGCAGACAATCCCTACGTTTCTTCATGAGTTTGTTTGTATTTGTTTGTTTGTATGTTTATTTATTTGGTATTGCGCGCCAAACCCTTGTACTGAAAGAACTCAGTAATGCAATGGAGTTTTTTATCAATACATTGCGTAATGAACTATTTGGCATACGATATTTCTTCAATGATCTCTGATACTTTTCTGTCAATATTACAATGACAATTCCTTGCTGAGACTCTTGGTGAAAAGTAAATGCGCATATGATGTCATCAGTGATGTTATCAATGACATTTGTGATGTCACCTTCGATGTCCTGGGTGTTAGTCTTAGCAATGCACGGTGGTGGCGCTAGTTATGGTTGCTTAGTTTACCATAACTGGCGAATTTCAGGGGGTTTTCGATTTTACCTAGAACCATAACGTCCCCTTAACAAAGTAGTTTTGACTGAATTTCATAGGTTTTTAGTAGTGCAACTTAACCATAACGTCCCTTTAACAATTTTTTTTTTTTTTACTGAATTTCATAGGTTTTTAGTAGGGCAACTGACCCATATTGTGTCTTGTACAAAATGTTTCTAGTGAATTCAATAGGTTTCTATAGTGAAATGTAACCATACCAGTTACAAACATTTGTCTTTACTGCACACCTTCCGAAGAATGCCACATGATCATATACTGGTGCACAGCATGGTGACGTGTCCGAAAACCCATACACAATTCACAATAAGATCTGTGCCTCGTGGACAGTGTGGAAGTACATTTTGTGCTGCTGTGTGAACTTCCATCTGCAACATTTTTCGTGCAGAACTCCAACACCTAATCGTACACAGCTTATAACAATGTAGGACGCAGCACATACTTTTAATAAAACTGCTATTCATCTCAAAACAACATTAGCTAAAGCCATCCCTCCTCCCCAAAAACACCACTAGTGCTGTGAAGAAACAGCTGGAGAAACACTGCCCTTAGCTCACAAATAACACACACACTACATTTTCCTCCTTCCACCTACCCCTCCATATTACTGTTTGCTGCTTCTTTCCTCAGTTCCATCCGCAACTTTCAGTCTTAGGTATCCTCCCAAACAAAAGCCATACATACAAAAAAGAAATGTTCCTTTGTGACCCACCATTCACAATCACAAAAAGGAAGGAAAAAAATGCATACACTGCATCTGCTTTATATTTCGTAGTAAAGTACATAGACGCAATAAGATTTTCAAACAGTTCCATTTATTTCTGTTATGCTAATGGGAATATTGTAGTGTTCATCCTCTATTCCAGGGACTGGAACGGTGGACAAAGGGCCAGCAGGGCAAGTTATGAGGGCAATGGAACCGAGAGTGCATAACAAGGTGTCTGGATCATTACCCCCCCTTCCACTCCTAACATGGGGGATGGAAGCCATTTGCAATGTACATTTCCAAAGCAGTAACCCGTGGTATTAAAACAGATGATTTTGTGTCTTGAAGCGGGTCGCCTCTACATACAAATGGTATGTGTTGCAAACTTTCACTCCCTGCATTCTTACTGATTTTTCCCTGTAGCTCACGGTCAAAAAACAATGGACTCTTAAGGGTTCAGTTGGATGCGCGGCCCTACTGAGCTCGAAACCAAAAAAGCAAAGCAAGTGACCTTCACTCAGAATGCAAATACATTCTCACTTTGGAACAAAATATCAGAATCCATTCATGAGAACCGCTACTCCCATACACGCGCTGAACCACTGTTGGGAGCAAATAGTGCAGTTGGCTGTCTCAGATTTAAAACTGCAGGACGCCAGTCTCACAGCAATAGTATTGTTGAAGCATTGCAAGACAGACGCAGTGTTTCTTCGCCGTATATTGAGCATCTACTGCCACTTTACCGTATGACTTTGGTGACATGAAAACACCACTTTTTGACTTCCTGCTGCCACACCCCAAACCCAGCCTCATTAACGCTCACCTTCCGAAACAGTGTTTCGTAAGTGTAACAAGTGCAATGGTGGCTGCGTTTGTATGTGTTTGGGCGATGTCCACGTACACCAAAACACGAATGAAAGATGGCGTCCGCAGCAAAAGAATCTCACGCACTTCACGCTGTTCCACAACCAATCAGTAAAGGGGCCACATGGCGCTATGGATTAGCCAATCAATTTTGTCCACGGAGCGAACAGGGAAGTGTGTTAGCGGAGTGGACATAGATATGACAAATTTTTGGAGACATACTTTTCGGTTGTTTTAAAGGAAAGTACTGGACGGATTGTCACCACATTTACAAAAGCACGCTTTCAGGACCAAGCTCCTGCCGCAAATGTGGTGAAAATCCGTCCAGCGACTTGGGCTGTAGGCGTGCGCTAAGTTTCTACCCCATTCAGGTTATGGGAAAAAAAGAAGTTTTGGGACCCCCCCTACAACTTTTCCCCCACTGGACCAAACATCACCAAACTTTGCAAAAAAATTCAGAGTTGCCCATATACTTTTTTTTGCAAAGTTTGGTAAGGATTCGTCCAAGGCAAGCAGAGTTATATGCCGCCCAAAAAGTGCTCTTCCTATGGAAGCAGCAACTTAACCGTAACTGCACAGACTCAAGGTCCTGGCCGCAACCACCACAGCATATCACACCAATTGTGGCTTGTAACTGCACTAAGTACAAATGTGTATCCTTATGAGACCCCTCATTTTCAGTACTTACAAACATTCCTGACAAGGCGGGCATAGGGAATACATCATGAACACAGTTTCGGAAACAGCATTTCGTGTCTGGTCGCCGCTGCGCTGTCGCCGGATGCAAGATGTCGGGCGCATCCAAACAACCTGACACACATCACGGCTCACTGCAGCCAATCGGCGGAGATGTTGCGTGTCCGCGGTCATGACACCAGCCCCTTAGCCAATCGGTATCCTGTCCGCGGAGCGAACAGGGATGTGTGACCGCGGAGCGGACATAGATATCACTAATTTTTAGAGACATACTTTTCAATCGTTTTAAGGAAACTACTGGATGGATTGTCACCAAATTTATAAAAGCACGCTTTCGGGACCAAGCCCCTGCCCCTGCCGCAAATCTGGTGAAAATCCATCCAGCGGTTTGGCCTGTAGGCGTGCGCAAAGTTTTTCCCCATTCAGTCTATTGGAAAAAAAGACTTTTTGGGACCCCCCCTATATCTTTTTCCCCCCTGGACCAAACATCACCAAACTTTGCAACAAAAAAAATTCAGAGTGGCCCATATACCTTTTTTGCAAAGTTTGGTGAGGATTCGTCCAGGGGGAGCGAAGTTATAAGCCGCCCAAAAAGTGCTCTTCCTATGGAAACAGCAACTTAACCATAACTACACTGTAATATAATAAATATATATAACACAAAAGATTAATCTAGCTTGCATCGCATGTACACGCCAAATTCACAATTCTCCAAGTATTCTCCTTAGTCAGACATAGAGCTCTTTTCATATGGGCCTCATGACTGTTTGACCTTTAGAGTGCAATACTTCCAAGGACTGAAAGTAGTATGGTTAAAAAAAAAAAAAGATTGTGGATACAGTGTGTTTTCTTAGTGTCTTAGGACATATTTAAAAATAAGAAAACACACAGCATCCAGGACTCTGGACTTTCTTCCATCCGGACCAACCCTGCTTAGATTCAAAGTGAGGAAGAGGCTGGCCCCCTCAGGCCATTTTGCTCTGCACTTGTAGCTTTTGCTGGTTTATTAGGCAACATGGCCTGAGGTGGCCAAACCCTTCCTCGTTTTGAAGCTAACCAGGGTCGGTCCCAGTTTCTGCATGGATGGGAGACCAGTAGGCCTAATATGCCACTGGCCAAGGCCTCCAGTGATTTTTCACTCCCAACGTCACTGTAACCAGTGCATACCCTGCTTAGCTTCAAAGCGAGGAAGGGGCCAGGCCACTCAGGCCATGTTGCTTCAAGTGGTATTGTAACTTGTGCTCATTTATTATGCAATATGGCCAGAGGCGGTTGGTACCTTCCTCGCCTTGAAGTGAAGCAGGGTTGATCCTGGTTATTGCATGGATTGGGGTCTCGGAGGCCCATTTTCAGTGTATGTACTACAGATAGTGTGTTTTGTAGCTTCGGAAAAAAATGCTTTTTTGCCCTCCAGTCCTCAACAAGTACCCTCCTCCTCTGTGATAGTTCCCCTTACTCCCTAGACAACCTCCTCACCTCCCCTGCCCTCTATCATTCCCCCCCACAACACAGAGTGTTTCAGTAACACAGTTTCTGTGAGATGTCGGCTATTTGCGGTGATAGCCGATGCTAAAGAAAACCTTTGTTTTGCTCAATCCATAGCCCCCTCCAACTCCCAAATTTCACTTGGTGTCCTCTTGCCTCCCCCACACCTATAGCCCGATGGCATTTGCATGTTTCTTTAACTGCAAATACCTTTTTATCTACATTTCATCTTCCAATATCCTCTGTTATAGCCGTGGCTGTCTCTCGCATTGAGAAAACAAAAATGGCAGCTGTTTCATTTATAAACATCCAGTAACTTGGCAATTTATCCGAGATATAGCTATCTATTTGGAGAAGGGGCCTACCCCCCAAATATTTTAAAAAACTACTGGACAGAATAACCCCAAACCATGCATAGATCATGAATCAACAGTTCATGCCCACAATTTCTGGGACCTGGTCCAAATAAGTCCAGTGTTTTGGACAGTGTGGTGGAGCAAAAATTGACCTTTTTTGTCTATGGGGACTAGGCTGCAACTTTGTTTTTGTGTGTGTTTGTTTTTATTAAGAACCTATTTATGTTCTAACAGAACTTTCCCAAATTTTGCAGTATGTGTGTGTGTGTGTGAGGAGGGTGGGGGGAATCCCCAATTCTCTTCAGAATTTCAGCCAAATCCAGCGCACTAGTCAAAAGTTATTAGGAACTAATTTTTTGGGGTTTCCCATGGGCGGACAACCCACCTTAATTATATGGTGATGGCCACTGCCCTGTTATATATATATATATATATATATATATATATATATATATATATATATGAATTCTCAAAACGCTGATGATTATCAGGCCAAATGAGCGGCACTCTCCTTCGTTAAGGGACGAAACAAATCCATCCGGATACCGTGTCTTTATAATAGAAGACAATCTTTATTAAAGTTCATAAAAAACAACACAGCTAAAAAACTTTAGCAAATATAAGCCATAGAGATAAGGCTCTACCAAAATGTGAAAACGTTGATGCGTTTTACGGCAAAACTCGCCGTTTGTTCACAATATATATTATAGGGCAGCAATAGCCACTCAAACCCCTCAAAATTCTATTGTTAAAAAGTTTCATTCGATTAACGGATTTGACCAAAATTCTGAAAGTGTTTAGGGACCCGTGGGCCCCCCTGACTGTAAAGCTTCGTAAAGATACGCTAAAAAATAAGAAAGTTGTGAAGAAGACAAAAAAATGTTTTTCCAAGTTGCGGCTTATTTTCCATTCATTTTCCCATAGACAAACAAGGTCAATTGTTGCCAAAGTGCCTGGCCCAAAACGCTGGATAGATTTGGACCAAGTCTGCAACAACTTGGGCACAAAGCGTTGACTCGCGGTCCATGCATGGTTGGGGTTATTCTGTGCAGTAGTTATTTAAATATTTGACAGATAAGGGGGTGCCCCCTTCTAAAAAATGGATAGTTATATCTCTGACGGTGCGTTGCAGGATTATGGTTTTCAGAAATGAAAAAACTGTCATCTTAGTTTTCTCTCTTTGCGAGAGATATTCAAGGTTATGCTGAGGATATGGCAAAATGAAATGTAGGAAAAAAGCTATTTGCAGGTCAAATGGTATCAAGCTAGAGGTGGGGTGGGGAGGCTAGAGGGCACCAAGTGAAATTCAGGATTGGAGGGGTTCTAGGGACTGACTTTACAACACAAAGCTTTCTGTAGCCTCGGATATAGCCACAAATAGCCGACATCTCAAAGCAAACTGCATCACAGAAACAGCGTGTGTTGTGGGGGAAAATGGCAAGGGGGGTGGGGAGGTCATCTGGGGAGTGGGGGGAGCTGGCACCGATGAGGAGAGAACTTGGTAAGGGCAGTTTTTCCGATATTTGCAGCTATAAACAACTACCGATAGCCATGGGCATGTGTAGATAAGTACCCGCGGTTACCGCTTAATTTCTTTTTGGAAGATTGTTTTTACAGCTATAGTGACGTTAGGGGTGAAAAATCAATGTCCATGGCAGAAGTGGCGTGGCACGATTGCCATCCAGGTCTCCCATCGATCTAGTAACCAGGACTGACCCTGCTGAGCTTCAAGCCGAGGAAAAGGACAGCCCGCTCAGGCCATGGTGCATTGTAAGTGAGACAAAATTACAAGACCACGTATTTATTTATTTATTAAATTTCTGTAGCACGCAAACAGCCCAAGGGCATTGAGGCGCTGTTACTTGCAAGAGCTTAGTTACAGGTTTACAAAAGCAGCAGTAGGGCACTTTGCAAATCATTACAGAAGTACAAACACTTGTGTATAGGCGCGTTACAAATGCCATATCATATCTTATCATATCAAATCAGTACATAATTCCATCAGTACAGCTTGTGCAATGGGTCAGAGGTTAGTGTTCAAGTCTGATAAAATGGGCCTTATGTGAAGAGGAGGGTTTTCATAGCTTTACGGAAAGCTTAGGGCAACATGGCCTTAGGGGGCTGGCCCATTTCTCACTATGAAGCTAAGCAGGGTTGGTCCCAGTTACTGCATGGATGGGAAAAAGTCCACATTCTGGTGCGCTGTGTTTTCTTAATTTTAAATATCTCATCACACACTAAGAAAACACATGGCATCTGCTTGCTCAAATATTTGGTTACCAGGATTTTACTTAGGTTATCATGTTCCCAGTGCAGACGCTTACCCACAGGACTACAAGCACTTGTCTCATATTGGGATTTTGTTTACCTGGTAATATTTCACGACAGATTGCTGGGTTTAAAAGGTGAGCACCTTGTTTACTTTGCCAGCATATTTATTGCAGCATTTCCTCTCTCAGGTTACTTTTCTGGTGTACATTTCTTGCACACTTTCTTCTACGGGTAAGGTCAAATGTAATACTTTTGTATTTTTCACTTTAAGATATTTATTCACTTTCCATGCGCATATTCACGGGTGCCAGCTTCTGATTTTTGCTAATGGTGCAGAAAGTACTTGGGCATGTGCTATTCTTGCAGCCGATCATTTTTTTCCCATTTCCGTGCTGCTTAAATGTAGTTAGTTGGGGGTCGTGCCATGTATCACAACAGTCACCAAGAGACCGGCCATAAAATAAGGGGATTGGAGCACGCTGCTTAAGTGTGTGGTCCCTGGCAAATTATTTAATCTAACTGTGTATTTCCTGAAAACATTGTGAGTTCTCAAAGCCTGCAATCTTTTATACGGAACAATACCACTGTCAAAACAGGACAAAGTCAGTTTGTGATTGATGAACTTCTTTGAGCGATGGGTTGCACGTTTTTTTTAATGTAGAATGGCGGTGCCCACCAGCCAGGGTCGAAAGCCATGGCTCGTGGACTTGTGGTCTAGAAGCATTCTAAAAATCTATGGATTAAAAAACTCTTGAAATTCAAGGAACAAAACATTTGCTGTAGGGACGTTAAGGTAAGAAATGCATTGCAACAAACCTTCTGAAAATCAAGGAAAAAACTTTAGTTGCGGGGACATTAAGGTGAGAACTTAACGCAACAAAACCCCTGAATTTCAACTAAAGCCACCTTAACTTTGCGCCCCCTGTTGCGCAGCATATGACCGCAATGTCAAAATCACAGGTCACATCACTGATGACATCACTAATTACATATTGAATGAGAACACTGGTGATTTTACAAATAACATCACTCATGCCATCACTGGTTACAACACTAATTACATTGTATATAACTGATTACATCAATAATTAGACATAGCATCATTTATAAGTTAGCTCATGAAAACCTTGATTACCTTAATAACAATTTAGGCCGTGGACTTGGACATGACTAACCCTGGGGTCACTGGCCAGCACCAAAGGCCTTAGATAGAGGTCAGTTAGTGATAAAAAAATACCATTGTGCATGGTTAAAAACCATGTCTAGTAGCCCATCACTATTTTAAAATATACAGTGGGCAAAGTTGAAAGCTGCAGTGAGTGGCCATGGCTAAAGGCACAGCCAAAGGCCATGTCCACTGGCTAGTATTTTGTTGAAGATCATGGCTAGTGGCTGTTGTTGTATAATGTACAGTGGGCACGGTCAAAGGACATCGCTTTTTGCATTTATTTTTTTAAATATACAGTGGACATGGCCAAAACATGTCCAAATGGCTCAGGATCAAAGGCCATGGCTAGTGGCCCATGTATATGTTAGAATATATAGTGGGCACAACCAAAGGTTGTGGCCAGTGACTAGTATTGTACTAAATTCTATGGCTAGTGCCTGTTCAGTGTACAGTGGACAAGGTTGGAATCTGTATCCACTGGTAAAGGCCAAAATCCATAGTTGGTAGCCTGTTAGTGTTTTTAAAATATTCAGTGCACCTGGGTGTAGGTTGTGACCACTATCCATAACTGAAGACCGGGACTAGCACCCACACATGTGTTAAAATATATGTGGCCATGAACACTGACTATGGCTGAAACCATGCTTAATGCTAGTTACTGTTGTAATGTAATTAGTGATGTCATTGGTGATGTGATCTGCAATGTCATCATTGTGGTCATAGGCTGCGCAACAGGTGGCGCGAAGTTAAGGTGGCGCAAAGTTAAGGAGGCTTCAGCTGAATTTCCAGGGTTTTGTTGCATTAAGTTCTCACCTTAACGTCCCTGCAACTAAAGTGTCTTTCCTTGAAAAAAAATAGATATATACACATATACACAACACTAAGAATGTTATGGTGGGTTTAAAAAGGTTTGGAAAAAAACCTTTTCCTGGAAATGTGAAAGTAGGAAAGTCTTATACTGCACTGATGATCACTAATATGGGTGAAACTAAGCATGCCGTTGTCCTGTCAGTCTTGCAAAAATGTCTGTCTTGGGTTGATAAAGCTATGTATAAAATAACACCGCCCTCATAGACAAAGACAATTTCCAGGAGAAAAAGGTTTGCATTGATTTAATTTGCATACCCACAATGCCTTGCTGTTGGGGCTCAGAACTGGAGGTGAACGTCCAGTGATGGCTACACAGAGATGTTGCTGGGGGGTGGGGGGAGTGGGATATAACCCCGGGTCCTTTGGTTGTAGCCCTGGATAGAATCTCAGAGGCTACAACCAAAAGGCTACTAGCCCCTATATATATATATGGTATTTCAGTGTCCACTAAAAGCAGTTTCTGGATCTCAAATCCTTGCCATGTCTCTCTCTAAATAGAACATGAAAACGCCACCCTCGCCTTAAGCCCCCCCCCCAAACCTCCACCTTTTTTTCAAACCTTAATTCCTGCCTAAACGGTTTTGCTCCGGGAGAAGAAATCTTTTCTTGGAGGGACAGAAAAGCTGGAAGAAGAGATGGGCTTTATGGCCCTAATCCTCTTAGCGGCGGTCATTTTAAGACGGGCTCTTTGGGGGCCGGGAATGGCGCGCTAACGCCCCCACCCCTTCGCGTCCATCCCAAATCCTCCAGGGCAACAGGGAGTGAAAAGGTGGCGGGCGCGCAGGCTCCTTGTTAGTGAGCCCTCCGTGGGTAGCAGGGGCCACCACAAAGCTGGGAAGCAAACAGGGGCCTGGGTTCACTGGGCTGGCCCTGGCTGCGAGGCCAGTCCGGGCAGGATCTCACGGAATCAAAGAGGGTGCCAGGCTGAGCTGGCATAATGCATGCCAGCTTGTGACAGTGCTGCCGTCCCTAAGCATCGAATTTATGGTTGAAAGGCACACATTTGACGCCCATGTTCTCATACCGGCCGCCCTTCCCTGCCTTTCTGACCCACATCTCCCACTTACCCGCCTGCTTATTTATTTATTTATTTATTTATTTATTACTGCTTTGTTTTTCGTGAACATTACCTAAAAAGGCGCATTCATTCAGAGGCGACACACCACTCCAGAAACTGCTGCCTTGGAAAGAGAGCTGGGGTCGGGCGTGGTGTGTGACTGACTCTGCCCCAGCGTCTCGGGTCTTTGGGAATCACTGACATCATAAGACATCCCATCATCACCCCCCCCCCAAACCCCTTCCCCCCCGCCGTGCCGCGGCCCCATCTGTTTTAGGATTGTTGTGGACCTGTTTACACATCGCTCGTTCTCACGTCCAGGCCGTGGCAGTGTTTAATAGCTAACATGATAGCTGAGGAATAGGCACCCCCCTGCCCCCTCCCTCCCCCCCAGGTTCGCGAGTCTGCGAGCGTTTGCAAGTTCGCATGTATAGTGGGCTCGAGATGCACATAGTGGCCACGTCTTTCTTCTGCCGTGCATCGCTGTGAAAAGGAAGTGTGTGCGGAGGAGGGGAGCAATTGTTTGGGTTGCCAAGCCATCAAAGGTGTAAGTGGGGCACACGATGACGGGGGGGGCACACATAGACAGATAGGAAGGCGAATAAGTGGGTGGGCAGCGAAGCAAGTTGGTGAGGAGATTGGCAGAACGAACATTGCCGAGAAGAGGCGATAACGTGAGAGACGCAGAGAAAACGAGAACGAAAAGGACCGAAAAAGCAAGGTATGGACGGATGAACGGATGGATGGATGGTCTGATGGATGGATTGTGGGTGGGAGCTGCTTAGAAGGATGGGTAGGTGAAGGCGGGAGACAGGGGTCGTAAGTGGGTGGATGGACAGAGAGATGGATGGATGGATGGGTGGATGGTGAATACACGGTGACAGAAGCACAGCCGTAGGTATCAAGCGGGTGGGTGAGTTGCTAGGCAGGCAAAGAGAGAGAAGGAACACGCGCTTGAAAGCGCGCAGAGAAGTGATGGATGAATGTGTGAAGTGGCGCATGCGCCTGAGGTCCATAGACAAGCAAGCAGAGAAAGACCTGCCTGGCCTGTCGACGCTGGAGTGCCCCTGTGAAGGGGACCAGACAGATGTGCAAATGGACATGTCTTGTCTCCGAAGGGTGCAGTGAGCTCCTGAGAAAGGTACATCCCAGAGAACGGGTGGTATGAATTCATTGTCAGTTGAGGGGCTCCCACACTTGTGTCCATTTTGTGAAACTGGGTGTTTCCAGACGTACCCCTAGCTCACTGCGCTTTAGCGAGACTCAGCTTCAGTACTCAGAGGAGAATAGCCTACCTGGCGTGTCGGTAGAATGTTCTAGAACACCCCCTCACCCCAGTGGGGTACACCCCATAGAACATGTTATTTCAATTATGTTTCTTAGCAGGTTATTCACTCTCGGGTTGTGGGGCCCCCACGATTGTGTACATTATATAAAGAGGGCGGTTGTCAGGATAATCATTAAAGGGCCCAGTTCACTGAAGTCAATGAGCTAGATATGGTGCAGAGCTCACACAACAGTTCACTGATACTCGTTACTCAATGAGCTAGATATGGTGCAGAGCTCACACAACAGTTCACTGATACCCGTGAGTCAATGACCTAGATATGGTGCAGAGCTCACACAACAGTTAACTGATACTCGTGAGTCAATGAGCTAGATATGCGAGCTCATGGTACAGAGCTCACCCAACCTTTAATTGATACTCGTGAGTCAATGAGATAGATATGGTACAGAGCTCACAAAACAGTCCACGGATACTCGTGAGTCAATGAGCTAAATATAGTGCACAGTTTACACAACAGTTCACTGATACTCATTAGTCTATGAGCTTGATATGGTGCAGAGCTTGCACAACAGTTTAATGATACTATTTAGTAAATGGGCTAGATATGGTGCAGAGCTCACCAACAGTTCACTGAATCAATGAGCTACATATGGTGCACAGCTCACACAACAGTTCACAGATACTCGTGTGTCAATGAGCTAGATATGGTGCAGAGCTCACACAAAAGTTCACTAATACTCGTTAGTCAATGAGCTAGATATGGTGCAGACACCATGGTGCAGAGCTCACACAAGAGTTCACTGATACTCGTTAGTCAATTAGCTAGATTTGGTGATGAGCTCACACAACAGTTCACTGATACTCTTTAGTAAATGAGCTTGATATGGTGCAGAGCTTGCACAATAGTTCACTAATACTCTTTAGTAAATGAGCTAGATATGGTGCAGAGCTCACCAACAGTTCACTGACACTCGTGAGTCAATGAGCTAGATATGTGAGCTCATGGTGCAGACCTCACACAACAGTTCACAGATACTCGTGAGTCAATGAGCTAGATATGGTGAAGACACCATGGAGTAGAACTCACACAACAGTTCACTGATACTCATGAGTCAAAGAGCTAGATATGGTGCAGAGCTCACACAACAGTTCATGCTTACACAACAGGTCACTGATACTCGTGAGTCAATGAGCTAGATATGGTGCACAGCTCACACAACAGTTCACAGATACTCGTGAGTCAATGAGCTAGATATGGCACACAGCTCACACAACAGTTCACTGATACTCATTAGTCTATCAGCTTGATATGGTGCAGAGCTTGCACAACAGTTCACCAATACTCTTTAGTAAATGAGCTAGATATGGTGCAGAGCTCACCAACAGTTCACTGATACTCGTGAGTCAATGAGCTAGATATAGTGCAGCGCTCACACAACAGTTCACTAATATTCGTTAGTCAATGAGCTAGATATGGTGCAGACGCCATGGTGCAGAGCTCACACAAGAGTTCACTGATACTCGTGTGTCAATGAGCTAGATATGGTGCTGTGCTCACACAAAAGTTCACTGATACTCGTGCGTCAATGAGCTAGAAATGATGCAGAGCTCATGGTGCAGAATTCGCACAACAGTTCACTGATAACCGTGAGTCAATGAGCTACATATAGTGCAGAGCTCACACAAACGTTCACTGATACTCGTGAGTCAATGAGCTAGATATAGTGCAGAGCTCACACAACAGTTCACTGACACTCGTGAGTCAATGAGCTAGATATGTGAGCTCATGGTGCAGACCTCACACAACAGTTCACAGATACTCGTGAGTCAATGAGCTAGATATGGTGAAGACACCATGGAGTAGAACTCACACAACAGTTCACTGATACTCATCAGTCAAAGAGCTAGATATGGTGCAGAGATCACACAACAGTTCATGCTTACACAACAGGTCACTGATACTCGTGAGTCAATGAGCTAGATATGGTGCACAGCTCACACAACAGTTCACTGATACTCATTAGTCTATGAGCTTCATATGGTGCAGAGCTTGCACAACAGTTCACTGATACTCATTAGTCTATGAGCTAGATATGGTGCAGAGCTCACACAACATAACAGGTGTATTTGTAGAGCGAACATTCACCTCCAGAGGGGAATCTTGACACTATTGACAGATAACACATGTTTATTGTTACCCAACTTAATGGTACTCATTTTATCAACCTCGGAAGGATGAAGTGCTGAGTGGGTCTGCCAGGATTCGAACCTGTGACCATGAGGTCAAGCACAGGCCCCTGTAGTAGATGCATACACAATAAGTCAGCATTGAGGCGCCCATGAGCAGTTTGTGGAACCAAATAACTGTTTTGATTTTTAGTCTGGGTGGTTTCAGGACTGGCCCCAATAATAATGTTTTGGGGCATCGAATCTTGGAAAAGAAGATCAAGCACAGGGTCTTTTTAATCCACGGAGCTCAGTGCCAACTTGTGGCCCCTGTGCAGCACACACAGCTCGCTTTTAGGGGCTTGCACCAACGAGAAGGGGTGAGCCAACAGCGAGAGAGCATGCCCACGAACAAGTTGGGCACCCATCGATTCAAATGCGACAGATGCCTATCACAGGGGCATCGCTCTGCCATGGGCAGCATGCAGCAGAGTGGCACAGTTGGCAATTGATGGGTAGCGGTGTTTGTAGGGATAGATGTACAGCAGCAGAGCCCGCATCCGTCATGAAACGCCAATCGGTAACCAGGGTGCTAATGGCACCCCACTTCTCCATCATTGGGCCGCTTACATTATCACCCAGTGAGATAATGACAGCTTCACACCTGGCTGGTCTTGGGTAAATGCCTCAAGATGTGTGGGAGCGCACAGGCGCGCCGTACCAGCCCCCTGTGATTGACAGGAGGGAGGACCACTGAGGACGCAGCGGGGCTGCTCCACGCTCGCGTGAAGCTCTTTTAAAAATCCCTGCCCGGCCCGCGTCCTCCAGCAGATGGCAGTTTCTGTGGTCCCGGAGAGAACTCGAGAGGGAGGAGAGAGGGATGGAGTGACGGGCGGAGCACGGGCAAAGGCGGCCCCACATGTGCACACGGTGTGTTGACATCTCCGAGAGCTGCAGCGTGGCTGAGAGGGGGCTTGCGACAGACAGGCGCTGCAAACACCGCACGCGCAGACTCTGCAAACCCTGCGCAGACCGGCTCTGCAAACCCGCGCAGACACCGGGTGCAGGCAGATCCAGCAGACCCAGTGCAGGGAGGCTCTGCACAGGCAGGGTCTGCACGCCGAGCGGAGGCCGACTCTGCAAACCCAGAGCAGGCAGGCTCTGCAAATCCCACTCTGCAAACCCACATCAGACACGCGCCGCACACCCAGAGGCGCTCACGCAGCGAGTGGAGGCAGACGCTGCAAAAAAGCGCGGACAGACTTTGCCACCCCCAAAAAACCCTGTGCAGATAAACTCGGCGAACACCACCCGCCCAGACTCGGCCGTCCCATCGGGCCGCACCTCGCCCAGACAGACTTCAGCAGTCCCAGCCAACTGGGAGAACTGTGCCCACCGCGCGCGTAACTTCCGAGGAGCACCGCGAACCCCGAACTTCTCACAACGCATAAGGTATGTTTTCAAACTTTATTTAAAAAAATAAAATCCCTTCCAGCTGTATTTTATTGCATGCCCTGCAACTAATAAATAGCACGCTTGAATTTCCAGCGGCGTTTGACAGCCATGCTTTTAAATAGGCATCACAATTCCTGCCACACACGAGAACGTCGACCTATGAATTGGGACAAACCAGAGTTTTGAAAAACGACAGTGGGTCGGATTTATAAACATGTGTTTTTCAATGGGAATACCCCCTTGTAAATTCGGCCCACGGACAGTTGGGGACATTTCCACAAAATACCCAGGCACGGTAACACGAGGCCGAAAGTTCCCCCTAACCGAGAGCCAGGGCTGTGCAGGCTTCACAAGTCACAGCGAGAACTTTTCCTAGAAGGCGCCCCCGTTCTCATGCCTCGTGGCATCAACGCCTCCGTGGAAGCCATTGGCATGCACAATACCGAGGCGAAAGAGTGCGCAAGGATTACGACCCTAGTCTGCCCAGCACTCTGCCATTGGCACACACTCTATTCATGTCTCCAGATCTGTCTTTGCTCATGGATTGACGGATGCCAGTGGCTTGCCAATTAGCAGCAGGTGCTTGATGTTTCATCTGTAGCACAACCCGAGAGACGGAAGCACAGAGCAAAAACCGGCAACAGATATACACAACAGCGCAGCGCAACGCAGGTTCGAATCCCGCCCCCGCTCAGATGATGGACTCCTGTGCTAAGGGCCTTATA
The DNA here is from genome assembly GCF_040938575.1 of Ambystoma mexicanum. Taxonomy (NCBI): domain Eukaryota; kingdom Metazoa; phylum Chordata; class Amphibia; order Caudata; family Ambystomatidae; genus Ambystoma; species Ambystoma mexicanum. The sequence goes on from NC_090922.1 coordinate 1,402,960,401, forward strand.
AAAGATTAATTAAGCAAATGACTACTGCTGGTGTTGTTTTTTCAATCCAGTATCGATGTCTGTGTTTTGGTCACTCATGGTTATTGTTTAATTGTTATGGCTGCGTGACCAATGAAATGTCTTCGATTATATCGTGACTTGGGAGTTGCCTCTTAATATCGTGTCTTATCCGCTGACGCTCGAGTCTCATACTTTGCAGAGTTAAGTTTCACCCTCGATCCCTACAGACTAATCCCACTCGAACATATGGGTCTTGTCCACAAAATGCCACAACGTTTCAGGTGTGTCGCTCAATTTCGGTTCCAAAAAGCAAGCAAGGATCTCAAGAGTAACGCTCTGCTCTCTGAGACTTGGACAGTCTGAACTTTGCGAGTTCGAATCCCGCCACAGCCTTTCACACTTTCCAGGGTTATATGTATTGAGCATCATTTAAAAACGGTGGGTATTATTATTATTTTTTTTTTTAAAAAAGAACACTTGCTACTCCAGCGCTTAGAAGCTGGAGGAGTCTGAATAAAAGCACGATTTTTTACAGTTTAGGAATGGCATTTGTGTTCGATAGAAACGAATTCTATATCTTTCACCTTAGAAATTAGTCATTTTTTAAGGACGCTGTACTGTACGCCCCCGCCTCTCAAATTGTTACACGAAAAGTCGGCAATTATGCAATAGTTGTTACTAAAAGTAAGGGAAGCGATATTTTTCGTGCAGTCCCCTTGCTTTTATAATAACGGCACTTTGCTTTTTTTCTATAGCGCTTCACCCCGCAGCTTCTGGTGATTCGTAGCGCTGTAAATAACAGGTGTCATTATCACCCTTTCTAACTGTACTTTTATATGTGGTCCCATTCGAGATAACTGGCCGGTTGTGGGCGACGGGAAAAATGACCTGGTCTTTTCCTGGTTGAAACACGCGACCTGCAGTTGGGACCCAAACTGCAACACCAAGAGCTTAACTTACTGAGCTGCCTGGCCGATATACGCGGGCTCCCCTAACATGTGGCATTTTTGCGGAGTCTCTGCGGGTTTGGAAACCCCTACTCATTTTGCAATAAAATCCGTAGGCTACGCTCAATGAATCGGAAAATAATTGCCAAGCTCAGCGGTCTGTACACATTCAGTTAGTTTTGGTCGCGTACAATAAAACGTGACACTTTACACAACACACCGTATTCACACAATTGTCTCCTGGAGCGGGTTGATAGGTCACGAGTTCAAGGCTACCCTCTTACAGGGCACGCCGAAAACTCACGGGTTTCGAATTCTAACAAGGCAATAGTAATCGCTGCCATCACAGCGCTTAGAAACTGGACGATTGCGACATAAAGCGCTAGTCGAAAATCCGACAGCCATAATATTACGAAACAGATACAATGAAGTCCAAATACGCTGACACGTATTGTCTTTATCAAGAAGTGAACGCATCCCCTGGGAAGACGTCCCCTTCGAACGCCCAACTTAACTGCATCATCTGCTCAACCAACTGAGATACCTAGAGCGATATCTGAACAGAACATTGTTTTGTGCTCACATTCTGTTGGTGTTTTTTTAGTTAGCGGTGCCCGCTTTTTTAAAAGAAATTAGGGAGCCGAGCACCGGCACTTCGCCTCGGTGTTCTCCAGGAGTGGTCCAGCCTACGCTGTTCTGCCCTCCCCTCCTCCCCCCAAGCAGCCGATGTCTTGCATTTTATTTCCACGGGCCTTAAAGGAGCGTCTGCTTTATTGTCTGTGTGTGTTTCCCCGGGGGGGAGGACAGACGTGTCAACATTTACAACATCCGACTTAGTTAATATTCGATGCCCTGAAAGAGCGCGTCCTCCCCCGACGGCCCCGGGGGCGCAATATCTCACAGCGCCTCATTTATCGGGATCACGGCGCTGGCTGTGAATCTGGGGCCATTACCATAATGATGGTTTAATACGCAAACAGCCCAGTGTGCGCGATAAGGGCCCGGGGGCGACCCGTGCGGGAGGGAGGCCGAGCAGCGAACTGTGCACATGTGCCCGCATCCAGGCAAGGCGGGCCCTGGGGTCCCGCGGGAAAGTAAAGGGATGCCGGGCAGGGGATGAGAGGAGACGGACCCTAGCAACATATGAATGCCAAGCGACGGAGATGGAGAATACGGGCAGAGAGCGTAATACAGAGAGTCTGAAGCGGCGTCTGTCAGAGCACGCAGAAAGCTGAGGGGGCAGAAACAGACAAAAACAGAGAGAAAGGGGTGGGGGCAGGGATGGAGGCAGGGAAGAACGCGGCATAGGCCCTGAGTCCCATGAAAGCGGTTTAGTACATCAGGCCCTGAGTTAAACAGAGGGAGTAGTGGCGAACGTTACAGGATGAAAACACACAGACTTTGTGAGTGACAGAAAAACACAGTGACAACCAACGCCAGAGGTCGAAGTGAGCAGGAACGGCTCGGAGCGGTGTTCCACTGCTTTTATTTATTTATTTTTTTTTACTAAAAACGACTTTTTGTAAGCATTTTAACCATTCCGGAACTGTTCTTTCTGAAGTTAAATCGCACTTCCCTACTTAACCATCCAATAGCGGTGAAGGCTAAACTGAAATCTGTTTCAACGTGATTGGCTGTCAACCAGCATGCTTGCAACCAATGGACACCGCGTTGCATGTTGCTTGCTTCCCGCCTACTCTGCCCCTGCTGGGGTCACGGTTCCACTACTTTTGTTGGCACACTTCTACCACTCACCACCGCAGAGTACCGTGAACGGGGCTGAATCGGTCAGGGACATATAGATCAGGCCAGGGTTTAGGGGCGAGAACATGATACTTACGACGCGACTCTGGGCGCTGTTGCCTGCCCTGCACGTTTGACACGCACACCAGAGGTTCCAAGTGCCCATGCCTGTGCAGGGGTGTGTAGCAGGATGTTGCTGTGTATTGTAAAACTGTCTAGAGCCATGTGTCCACATGGTATTCGTGACCGTAGCAGAATAGAGTGACATTATTTAAATCAACCCTTTTCCATGGGCTGGAATATGGGCACGAGGCGATGGGGGTGAGCGGTAGTTGTGGGGAGGTGGGGAGGGGGTAGAGTTTAGGTGAGTGTTTCTCATTAGTTTTAAAACTTGGACTAGAGGGTGATTTATTTATTTATTTTACCAAGGTACTAAAATTATTGTGCGCATAGTCTGAAACGCAAAATGAGCATACGTTCCAGAAAATGCAAGCTTTATAGTCAAAATAAACGACTAATTCATCTCAAACACTGTTTAATGGTTTGCTTTACCTGCCGTGTACCCCATGCACCCGTGTAGCCTGCCAGTGTGGTCACGTGGGTTCCTCCTCGCGCCCCTGCTCCCATTTTCACAGTAAGGGGCTCAGCTGACACGATCATACATATTTGCACTTTTCACCAGTAGCCTGAGCTGAAAATATGGCGCCGACATCCATTCACACGGCTAGGAGCCCAGCTGTTGGCGCAGGGGTTTGTGGGTGTGCGTGGCGAATCCGCGGGCGATACAGAGGCCTTGGGCTGATTAGCAAGTCACAGGAACACTTTCGGATGCAGTTATACGGCCAGAGTCCGCAGATGTGTGCTTCACCTCTCCCACTCTTTCTCTCTCTCTCTCTCTCTCTCTCTCTCTCTCTCTCTTCCACCGCCCTCTTACTCTCTTTTTGTCCCCCTCTCTCACACTCTACCCATCTCTTTCTCTCCCCTCTCTCTCACATCCTCCCCATCTTTCTCTCCAAGCCCCTCTCTCTCCCTCACACACACTCTCCCGCCACTGTCTCGCCCTCTTGGTATGTGCCTCTCTTTCCCTCGCACCCTCGTCCCTTTCACTCTCTCTCTTCCCCTGTCTCTTCCTCTACCTTTCTCCCTCACACTCTCTCCATCTCTTTGTCTCTCCGTCTCTGTTCCCCAGACTCTTCCCCCGTCTCTCTCTCTTTCTCTCTGCCACACACTCACTCTCCCACTCGCGTTCGTATATACTTGCCCGATTTCCAAGACTTAATGAAAAATGCCGTTGAAAATGTAACCTACGCAACTTTCTAGTGCAAATAATGTCGTTGTCTGTTGAGCCGTTATTTGTGACTGTGTGTACACAGATAGGCATGGCGTCACAGAGAAAGAAAGAGAGAGAGAGAGAGCGAGAGAGAGAGAGAGAGAGAGAGAGAGATACAGATACACCCTTGTGACTAATCATAACAATGCTATGTAGTTATAAGCACACAGTACACACGGAATTCTATAAAGGCGCTTCATTGACAGGCACCATGCTGCCACGAGTAGCATAACAGAGCTATTCTTGCAAAACACGCTTTTGTTAACCAGGCCCACAATATCCTCGTAGTCCCCGATTGCAGACATCACAACAGGACAACCCCTTTACATTGTTCTAGTTGTCATCTTTGTGAACAGGGATGCTTGTTGCAGGCAGCTGGGATCCTTGTTCTACTGTCTGCCCCCGAGGAAAAAGCGCCTGGGCGCATTATCGTGAAGAACATCTACACTTGTCTCGGCAGGATAGCTCATGGGCAACGTGCTCAACGCAAGACAACACGAAGCACCACATTTTCGAGTGCCGGGTTCGCGCTTAGAAGCTTCTGGGTATTAAACACGTTATAAATAACCTGTGATTTCACTTAGCAAAAACTATTCAAACCCCATTTTAAATGCTGCTCTTTTTCCTAAGTTCAAAACACTTACTGCTTTAAGCGCCTGGGTGCATTACCTTGCAGAAAATCTGCACTTGGCAAAAACTACACAAACCCCTTTTTTATATGCTGCTCTTTTCCCTAAGTTCAAAGCACTTACTGCTTGCCTGGGTCTAATTTAAAGCACAACAGAGAATACATTCCTTCTGTTTACCACAATTTCAAGATTGTACGCTGTTGATTTCTGTGCCTGCATGAAGCAGGGGCCACACAATGTAACCCAGTGACTTATTATTCGCTTACAATGTGCGGTTCTTTAGGGTATGTAATTCTGTAATTTACAACGCAATGTAATGGTCCACATGATGGCAGGAAGTCTGATGTCGGTGAAAAGGGGCAAACTAGAGTTTCACTTGTGTACAAGTGCCACTATTGAGCAAGCGCAACACTACAGTTTGCCAAACCCCCAATAATTATGACTCTTCATCATTTAAATTGGATGTGGTCTCCATTGCACTTTACGTCACAAACCAAGGGACCGATTCATGGAATTTCTTGCTGGGTTCAAAGTGACTTTGCACTGCTGAAAAGTGACTTTGCACTGCCGACATAAACCCTGATTCATGAAACTGTGCAAAGTGTATTTCTGCAGTGCAAAGTTTGTGCAAAGTAATTTTGTACTGCAAAATGACTTTGCACTGATTTAGCACGGACTTTGCACTGCAAACATTCATTTTGCATAGTTTCATGAATCACAGTTTTGTGTCGGCAGTGCACAGTCACTTTTCAGCAGTGCAAAGTCACTTTGAACTGTGCAAAAAAATCCACAACTCAGGCCCTATGGCTTAGACCCTGATTCACAGAAACATTTTATAATTGCGCAATTCCATAGGGAAACAGTCTTTGAATCAGGCCCTTATGGCCTAATTCACAGAACGTTTAGCATGGAGCAAAGTGACTCTGCACTGCAAAAGTACTTTTTGCACTGCACCAAATGGGCCTAATTCACATAAGAGGTTTATAATGGCAAAACTCCCTTGGAAAACACTGTGTGTTTTAGGCCCCTAGGTCTGCGCTACTAGCGCTGACAATAGTGCTTTTTTGTGAACGAGGCCCATTTAGCACACTGCAAAGAGTACTTTTGCAGTGCAGTCTCACATGGTTCAGCTTTGTGAATTAGGCCCAGTGCAAAGTGTATTCTTGCAGTGCAGAGTCACTTTGTTCTGCTTTATGAATTAGGCCCAGTGCAAAGTGTATTTTTGCAGTGCAGAGTCACTTTGTTCCGCTTTATGAATTAGGCCCAGTGCAAAGTGCATTTTTGCAGTGCAGAGTCACTTTGTTCTGCTTTATGAATTAGGCCCAGTGCAAAGTGTATTCTTGCAGTGCAGAGTCACTTTGTTCTGCTTTATGAATTAGGCCCAGTGCAAAGTGTATTCTTGCAGTGCAGAGTCACTTTGTTCTGCTTTATGAATTAGGCCCAGTGCAAAGTGTATTTTTGCAGTGCAGAGTCACTTTGTTCCTCTTTGTGAATTAGGCCCAGTGCACAGTGTATTTTTGCAGTGCAGAGTCACCTTGCACCGCGGCAAACGTTCTGCGAATTAGGCCCTAACGTTCAGAGTCCTCTAGTGAATGATGTCAAAGCGTGTTGCAAAGCACAGGAAAATGACAACAAAAAAGGGACCGTCCCCACTTCTTTGCAGTCGATTGCGTAGACAGAATGCAGTGGTTTCCTTCCAAGAAACGGTCTTTTTAAAATAACATTTTCTATGCACGTCTTGACCCCTTTAAGCATGCCCTGGTCGGTGCACTGAAATTACGGTATCTGATTTAGGCATTCTCGGCAGCGGGACAGGTCATTGAAAGTTGAAGAAGGGCAATTATCCCGAGTTATTGTCACCAAGATCTGTTAGAAAATTAGCAATTTCTGGTATGATTAAATAACATTGTTTCCATAATGTCTAATTGTTAACAGCTTTTTCATCCTTTTTTTTCCCGTGGAGAAGTTTTCTTTTTGCTCAGACATGTTGTGCGTTGAAATTCCCAATTCAATTTCTGTGAAGAAATCTTTGTATGAAAGGTGAATGTAATCATTCTCTGCTACCACCCGGAGTAAGATTGGTTAGAGTGCGGTAAAAACTAACAGTCATTAACGGCGTTCTAATCATTCTGATTGGCTGGTAGGCGTTGATTAATAACAGAGCTTATATTTCCCTTCTACCATTCAGCCTAGAACAGTCACTCACAATGGCGGCACCTTTATGGAGGCACCGCCTACGACCTTTGGGTGAGACATGTTACATGCATCTCTCGCAGTCCACAGCGGCAGCACAAATCCCAGCCGGGTGCTTTATTTGCATGGGGGACTGTGCTGCCTGCCTCTTAGCAGGGGCTCGTCCTACCGCTATGGACATTTCCAAAAAGCCATTTGGGCTTGGTTCAATATTGAGAGCCCAATAATGAGAGGCTGGTGAGGCGTCAAAACTCTGGCCCTGCTGCCTCTCATTATTGCGCTAATAGCATAAGCACTGACTGGCTGGAGAAGAGTCCTCTCCCGTCAGTCAGTGTGCTCTGCCGAGAGCGACATTCGGTCGTATCTTGTGTGCGGCGACAGCTGCAGTGTGCTGGGAGTGTGAGCAGGTAAGTGTTATTATGGGCTAAACAGGCCTACATCGGTACACACCATCTGGGTATACTTTCAAACTATGGCATGACATTTTTTACTGGGCATTAACGATGAAGCAAACATTATCAGTGTTATTACATGGCTAAACTGGCAGACATTTGGTGTAGTCAGTCTGGATTTTTTTTCAAACAGAGGCATGTTATTTTCTGCTGGGCAGCAAGGGTAAATCAACCATGTTGAGTACTATTACTATGTGACTAGACTGGTCTACATTGGTACAGCCAGGCTGGTTATACACTTTAATGTGGCACACATATTTTACTGAGCATAAAAGGAAAAGCAAATATGTGTTCTTACATGTCTAGACTGGCTCACATTGGTGCTACCCATATGGCCATATGGACATCTTCCCTTACTGTGACTTGGTATATTTTTTACTGGCAAAGCCAACATGAACAAGTTCTTATATGCTTATACTGGGATATAAGGGTGATGTATGAGTGGGCACAGCCAGCCTGATTTTTTTTTTTATAGCCGCACATGTTGTGGTTATCATAAAAATGAGTGGGAAAATGCTGCTATGCAGTGTTTGTGACCTTCATCTATTTTATTTGTTCATGTTTTACCGTTCAAAACCGCTTACAAAATTTGTGACTTTTGACTCAAGAAAGTGTGCTGTAAAACGTACCATTTTAAGGCATATATAAAGATAAATGTGTGTGGGGCGCCCCCCCCCCAACTCCCCAAAACTGCCTTGGCTAGCTCAGGCTGCCTCACTGCACTCATTGCTCCAGCATATTTGTCCCCTTCCAAAAAAAAAGTCACCAGCTCCCACTGGTCACTCAACATCATTTGGTGGAATCTTCTATTCTATGTTTTGCAGTGCAAACAGTGCTTGATATAACACCGCAGCCTGCTGCCTATGACTACACCAACGGTTAAAGGCCTGCTCACCAGGTTACAGGCCCAAGATCCAGGCACGAGCCTGTAATGAAGGCAAGGGCCTATAAAGATGCTTATATTCATTGATGGACGGGCTTATAACCCACTTCATCCAATGAAAGTTATAAAGGTAATTGCCTGCTAGCCCCCACAAGTGCTCTGCTACTCTGTGCCTGCTTCTAAGCTCTATGTAATTTAAGAAAAGTATCATTCCATGACAGGGTGAAGCTTTTCTGATTTTGCATAGAGCTCAGAATCAGGCCCTCAGTGTCCGAAATTCAGTCCAAAGATCCCAGGGCTCTAATCACGAGTTTATTGTGATCTCACCCGGTGCACACACAGACACCCTTATTTTCATTTTTTAACAGGAGAAGTGTCTGAAGGAGTGGCTGTCTCTACAGTTTACCCTCTTTCAGGTAGATTTTCATCATTTACTCTGTAATGCAGTATAAGGTACTGCCACGTAGTAATTTCCTAGGCCCTTCAATTCTGTGCATTGAAGAACTCCACGCCCTAAGGCATGCACAGTGGAGACCAGTAATGGCGGCCACCAGGTCAAAACATGGATCAATACATGATCCTCCTCATCGGCAACCCTTCTCCGTCCTTTCCCCTCTCTCTCTGGCTGGCCTCGCTTGGCCCTCCTCTTATCCCCACCTGCGAGGCTAAGAGCCTCTGGGTCATCTTTGACTCCATACTTTCCTTCTCCGCCCACATCTCCGAGGTCTCTATAAAGTCAAACTTCCTACTGCACCTCCTCAGAGGTACTCTGCCTTTCCTCTCCTTCCCCAGACGTTCACTTTCTCCCAAGCTCTGGTTCTCTCTAGGTTGGACTATTGTAACAGTCTCTTTCTAAATCTACCTGCCTCTACTCTTTGCCCTCTGCAACTCATCCAGAACAAGACTGTAAGAATTGTCTTTGGCCTCAAGCCCTGGGATCGTATCTCTCCAGCTCTGAAATCTCTCCATTGGCTCCCAGCGGATGCAAGGATTAAATTTAAGACCCTCTGCATTGTTCACAAGGCTTTCTGGGGCCTGGGCCCAAAATACCTTCAGCTATCCCTTCGCAAATACCTCCACTCTCGAGCCCTTCACTCCTCTACCTCTAACTCCCTCAGGGTCAGTCGTTTCTCAAAGAAACAAGCTGGGGGTAGATCTCTGTCTTTGGCCGGGACCTCCCTCTGGAACAGTCTCCCGGCCACTCTAAAACTTGAGGCGAACCATCTCCGGTTCCGGAAGCACCTCAAGACCTTCCTCTTTGGATCTGCCTTTGCTGCCCCTCTCCCTTGCTGATCTGCTCTCTCTTGCCACTGTGCACCTGGCCACCCACCGTCCCCTTGGCCCAGTTACATGCTCACGCTGCCGTCCTTCTGACTGCCTCCCGGACTCCCCTTGCACTGGAGACTGTATCGGTACCCATACAGTCCCCCATTTTCTTCTTTTTATGCACTTATCAGACTTACCCAGTTCTGCTGCCGTAAACACAGCACTTGCCACTTGCTGGCTGCACTACCCCTGTTTATTGCTACATTATATATTTTTTTGTATTTATTATTATTTATCTGTTTCTCCTCTGCTCTGCACTTTCGACTCTCCCGCTTCCATGCACTTTTCCCCTTTCCCTATCCCATGCACTTGCACGATCTCAATGTCACTGGGCCTAGAAAGATTGTTTGTTTTGTTCTCCCCTGTTCCCCTCCCTTGCCTTGTCGCTCTCTGAAACACTTGTGTATGAGCGCGATACAAATAAAATATCATATCATATCATATCATGGGAGCTACCTTTGCACCAAAGAATAGGCCAAATCTGCAGGGATCCTGGCGCCTTCACCTGCATCTAAATGTGATGCGCTCACACATGCTGGCAGATTTGTGGGCTCTGCAGGTGGCAGCGCGCAAGGGCGGAAGTAACACATGACACAATACATTGGTTTTGTCTGCCCACATTTATTTTCACTGCAAATAAAACCACCCATTACATTAAACATTGCAAAACAGGCAAAACACAACATCATCAAAATAACACATGTTCATATTCTGACCCTTAGGCGGTGCATGGCAATCAGGCCATTAACCCCACCTGTCCCCCCTGCCATGCCCTCTTTGTCGGACAATACCAGGAAACCCTTTACTACGCACCTGAATCGACTCCCTCCTGATCCCACCGCCTGTGTGCCCCTTGTCCCTGTGAGGGTCCGCCGGCCCAAAACCCTCACAGTGAGAGGCCGCCAGCCCTAGTCACTATTCGATTCCGGCACTGGGGTACCTGAAAGGGGCAAATCACTGCCCATAGGGTCCTCCCCCACCTGCCACTTACCACATGCCTCCTTTCCCATTTGATCATGAATGGTAGGTGGGATAGAACTAAAACTCCTTAAAGCGGTGATGTGGCGGGCGCAGAGCCGGGACCGGCGGCAGGAAACCCGGGGAGAGATGGAGCAAATTCTCACCCCTCCTTGAGCTGCCCCTTAAATGGTGGGTTTCCTGCTGCTGGGCCGCGTCCTTGCCCGCCAAGTCCACAAAAAGTCAGCCTACCCGCCGCCCGCAATCCCTACTCCCTGTCCTCAGCACGCCAGGCCCTCTTCTGGCCGGATGTCCTGCATTGTCATGGCTGCGATGAGGTACAACAGGGGGGTGTGGCGAGGGGCACAGTGTACATATCTAGACCGAGCAGGGCTCCCGGAGGCCGTCCGTCCCTTGCACCATTCCCGCCACCGCCCGCTCAACCCGGCAGCCCCTCCATTTTGTTGGGGGCTTGCCCTCGTAATAGACTGGACTAGATTTCCCGCTCCATGCTCACCCTACTCCGCACAGGGAATCCACACCAAAAGGGCGCATGTGAGGTCTCACCTGTGCCATTTTGTGTGTGGCTGGAAACAGGCGTGGGAGCAGCAATCAGAATGTGAGAGCAAAAAGAGAGCTGGGCGTCATGAGTTTGGAGTAAGCACGACATATTGCTAAATAAATGGCCCTTGGGCTTCTTGTCTGGAAAGGCGGACTAACCTGGCTTTTCCACTTGGCTAGATTGTGTAATACTGGACAAATTACTTTATCTTTATACAACTCAGTTTTCTTAGACATAATGTTTCTGTAATATATACAACATCTACATGCTACATTTCACTCAGAGGAGTCAATGCCAGTGCTGGTTTTATCTCTGAATTCTGGGACTTATTGCCCTGGCTATATAACGGTGCTCTCCGGTACTGCAACTCCCAGAATGCCACGTTAGAAACAGGACTGGACCTCCATCTCTACAACGGAATGGGGCCAGTTGCCATTAACTGGGCCTTGCCATTTGCATATTTAGGAGCATCTCCAAATACAACGCTCGTGTGTACTGAATATCTCGTCACAGTACACGCCCTCACGTTTCCCTTGGCCACCCAGCCCCGTTTTTGCTTAGAATTCTGGGATTTGTAGTTTCCCAAAATATCAAATGGATCAAACATATACAAGTCCCAGAATCCAAAAGGAAAATAACAGAACTGGATAGCCTTCTCACGCATGGCCACTGACACTTGAGCGCACTGGTGTACACAGTTCCCAAAAGGGATAAAGGAAGTCTCCAATTAAATAAACAAAACACACTCACAAGACTAGAGCGTTGAACGGCTACACAAGGTAGCTGCAGGGCCAGGACCATGGTTTAAGTAAAGATACAGAAGGCCGTTGGTTCCTGCTGTTGGCCACCGGAAGTCTTATTGGAAAACAATCCGCAGGTTAACGGTGCCCCGCGTGGGACAAAAGCGGTGTCTTCTGGGTACATGTGCTACCTCACCGGAGGGAACCTGGGAGCTGGTGTCCGGGCTGCTGATTAATGAAGGGCTCTCGAGTCGAAACCTATTGGCACCTCCATTAGAGGCTGCGCCAAATGGGGGCCGGTGTGCATATTTTACACAAACGGACATCATACATCTCCGCCTCAGGATGCCCCCAGGTCCTGAGATAGCAGGCGGGGGAGGGGCGTCGCGCAGGCTGAGCCCAGTGCAGCCACTTACTTAGGCAGAAAAGATAATGTTTAGCACAGTCCCTTATGTTTGAGTAATCAGCCGTGCCCGGAGCCCCTACACCCTCACCCACCAGGCTGGTAGGTGCAGCCCTTCCAAAGTCTGCTTAGGCACAGCTTCTCGCCACAATGGCCGACGCATCGAGCACCATCAGGTTGGCTAATAACGGTAGCCATGATCACAGCGCATAGGCGGGAGAGGAGGTGGGACACGTTTACATAACAGCTCAATGTATGACAGTGAATGTGTGGGTCGGGTGTTGGTTGTTTTAATGAGTGTAATGGCAAATGTGTCACACTTGTCTAACATTACTGAGAATTACGGATCTCACCTCTTGACAATTAGACCCTTTGTGTTACTGGCAGGACACATCATTAGAGAGCTCAGCAGAACACTATGTCACTGGAAGGCCTGCAATCCGAAGTGTGTTGCTGTAGAGTGGTCTCCAGGCAGGCCGTTTGAAACAAACGTAGCTTTTCATGCCATACTAGACCAAGCTTATCTGTCTGTCTATCTACCTATCTATCTATATCTATCTATCTATCTATCTATCTATCTATCTATCTATCTATCTATCTATCTATGGGCCTGATTTACAAAGGCAGTTTACAATGGTGCAATCATATTGAAAACGCCTTGTAAATCAGGCCCTATTCCTCTATCTATGGGCCTATCTACGTATGGGACTATCAATCTATTGGCCTACACATCTATTAGCCTATCTATTTGTGTCCTCTTCATCTACGGACCTACCTATCTATGAGCCTATCTGTTGATGGGCCTATCTATCTATGAACCTATTTTCATATGGGCGTATCTATGGGCCTGTCTGTCCATGAGCCTATATGTATACGGGCCTATGCATGGGCCTATCTGTCTATGAGGCTCTATATGTATGTGGGTCTATGCATGGGCCTATCTGTCTATGGGGCTCTATATGTCTATGGGCTTATGCATGGGCCTATCTATCTATAAGCCTATTTGTATATGGGCTTATCTATGGGCCTATCAATCCATGACCCTATATGTATATGGGCATATGCATGCTCTATTGGCCTATTTGCACATGGTCATATCTATTGGTCTGGCTATCCATGAGCGTATATCTATATGGGCCCATGCATGGGCCTATCTGTCCATGAGTCTCTATATGTATATGGGCCTATCTATGGGCCTGTCTGTCTATGAACCTGTTTAGACTTTGTGCCTATCTGTCTTCGTATCTATCTATCTATCTATCTATCTTGTCTTTTATTGTTATTTTATTTTACTGTGCTTTTTCTTGTGTCCCATATGATTACTTTTTTAGGGTCTTTGCATGTTTAATTCTTTTTTTAGAGGTTCTTGTTACGAAGATGCTGGTTTACACTCAAGCACCATCATTAGTGAATGAACTATGCACTGGGGAATAGAGTCTGTTGCACTCCTCCTATTTCACCAAATACTGGACATTCACTAAGATGTATATTATTGTAACATGTGTCTGAAGAGAATGGAGACACTATACATGGAATTAGAGATGGGTAGATATCAGTTACGGAGACATATGCACTCGAAGCGTTCAGAGTGACAAGAAGAGTGATGCCCGAGTTGTCTATGATGTCGTCAGGAGCTGCACACTTATAAGTGTATGTTGTCTGTGCCTCCGGCACGCATCTCTTTTCCACCGCCTGTGCTGTATGTTATGGACCAGCATTGCAGGGGATCATGTTATGCTATGGTACTGGGTTTAACAACATGCCGTAAGGCCCTTGGGAATGTGGCGCGTTACAAAAGTTTAAATAAATAAATATAAATAAAATGCACTGCTGTCATTTATATGGACTCCAGGTGCTCTAGCGGATTTGAAAGAGAGGGTACTGGGTCAGATTAATTGGAGAGAGAAGAATTCGAGACAGAGTTTCTGTTGTGCTGGTGGTGGACTCAGCAGGAAGGCAGTGCCAGTCAGCGGAAGAAACAAACAAGAGGTTGTGATGGTGGTTTATGGGTGAAATAAGCACTCAGGATACTTGGTTAAGTTATATGGTTTTAGTAGGTTCGTATCAATAGGAAAGTACAATTAGGTTACAGTTAAGGACAAGTTCATGGAACAGAAACATCCACCGGTCCCCCTGTGCCAAGATCAGTTTCCACCTGAAACTATAAGAACCTTGGCACTCACACAATAACATTCTGGGTGGAACACTCTAATACACACATTCCAGATGCAGACTCACACATAAATAGGCAATGACTACAAACACAGGATAGGTAAAACATAACACAAGACACCTTCCTTTTTGGAAATATGCGGCCACGTTTCATTATTACCTTTACTAAAGAATCAACACACCAAAATATAAACGTGATCCGACAGTTACAACCTGCATAATCACAACTTGTACACCTCGACTCCTTGTGACATGTGGTCCCCTCCATACCCCACGTTGGGAGGTGATCCCAGGAGGCACTCTTCTCTTGTCCAACACCTTCGGCCTCCTGGCCCAGCTTCCCCATTTTTGGCACCTCCACGTCGGACCGCCGCCGGCTGAAGCCACCCTGCGAGAGGCAGACTGTGCCCTTGCCACTGGACCAACTGGCCTCCGGGTCCACCCGCGAGGGGCAAATCACTGACCGCATGGTCCACCCCCACCTGCCAACCAAAGCCTCCGGCGCCACCTATCCTACAGGGTGGGCGTGATGGAAACCGGAGCTTGGGTGCGGCACCGGCAGGCAGAGGTGGTCAGGCGGGTCCAGGAGGATCTTGCAGATTTCGTCAGGCAAAATTACAATAGGGAACCCGGTATCAAAAGCAGACCGGGACAGATTTACAGTGAGACACACATGAGCAAAATTGCAGTAGGACACATGGGTGAATTGCAGTAGGACACATGGGTGCAAATCCGAGCGGCGACCATCACATTGGTAGACTTGGACTGCAGTATAGTAGAAGGTAGAAAACAGAATGGTGAGCAGATTTCGGAGAGGTGCAACCAATGTAGCCACATGTAGCAAGGTGGCAAATGGCAAAGGAATCCATGATAAGGCCATGGGAAGGCACAGAGGGAATAACAAAGCATTCAAAGCTATCACATCACCAATAAGGATAACAGTGGTTACCTGCCCACACTCCTACAGCTGACATTTGCAGAAGGGCCAATTCACTGTCTCATTTTGTTATCATCAAATTCTATCTCTCTCTCTCTAGTTTCAACAATCTCCTAAATACATTCGTTGTACCCAATGCGCAACAATTAGCATCTAACGGAGTGGTAGTGTGAGACCATTATGTAATGTGTAGGCACGGCACGCCTATATATAACATAAAGAAGCCCAAATTTCCTCTTCCCTCACCCCACAGCAACTCAAAAAGTCGAAAAAGGAAATACCCAGTAAAGAAAGTAGTGCTGGCCGGAGTGAAATGTCACACCGGTCGATTATGAATGACCTAGTTCTCATGATGTCACCACTGGTGACACAGAATTCAGAAAGGAAAATAGTTGCTAATGGCTTCCACAACGTGTTTCTCACCACCAAAATAGGATGACATAGTAGGGAAAGACAACATGTCTATCAACCTCCACAGACCTTTACAGAATGGACAAACAATAACCAGTTTATTACTATCCCATATAGGACTCCACATTCTCCAGAAGTACTGCATGCTCCTTGCCACCCCAAATCATTTTTTAATTGAGAGGGGTGCAACACTATGTTTTTAACACTTTTGCAAAAGGCTCTATAATGTTCAATTACACGAGGACATTGGTTAAATGGTTCTTTGCCATTTGGTTGATTTATTTTCCCACCAAAAGCTGGGGGAATTTGCATACCCACAATGCCGTGCTGATGTGGCTCGGAACTGGAGGTGAACTTCCAGTGATGTTACTTGGTGGTGTTGTTGCTTGTGTGATTTGCCTCAAATTGATTACTCTACTTTCACACTTCAGGTAAAAGGGTATGTTCAAGGCTTTTTAAACCCACTATAACTTTGCTGCTATTTGTTAAACATATCCCGATGGTCCTACAGACAGGACTGTGAGACTATACTACACTGAGGATCCTTATCAGGGTGAACCCATCTAAGTATTTGCCTGCAGCCTTCAGAAATGGCTTTCTTGGGTTGATTAAGCTATGTATAAAGTAGTACTGTCCTGTAAGACATAGGCAATTTTCTGGAGCAAAAGGCTTGCGTTTGAGCTCATGTGCCTGCCCACACAATGCTTTGCTGATGTGGCTCTGAACTTGAGCTGAACTTCCAGTGATGATTCTAAAATATTTAAGTGAAAGTTCAAATGAAGTGATCAAAATCATGTATGCACTTCAAATTTTAAAAAGCAATATACTGTGCCTAGACTCAAAAAACATGTGTGTGCAAACTGCATGTGCCAGTGAGGAAAAAGCCTGCATTCTGTGTGTGGCAGTATTTGCAAAGGTGTCATTTTCAACACTACTGACTTTGCTCAGAAAATATCATGCCACCCTGAGAATTTCAGGTGTGGGGGCATACGGCTGGTGTCTCGCACACATGCTGGGGCACATCAATCATTCTTAAAGTGGTTCATTGACGCCAGTGCAGACAGTACCTGCATTTCTCAGTCCCCGATAGAAACAGTCATGCAGAAAAAGGGGTGGAAATATACAAAACATGCAAAACATGCATTATAAATCGGTATTGATAATGTGCGGGCACGCGCGCGCACTCACACAAATGTATGCATTTGAATGTGCGTGGGTGGGCTATACTGGTGTTGCCTGCATGTTTGTTAGTGTGTATTCATTATAATTGAAGTGTATAGTGACCTGCTACTGGCTATAGAGGCAGAAAGGGGGATTTCATATATATATATGGTCAGCTCATTGTTGCTTTTATGATTTCAAGAGTAAATACTGTGCACTCATTTGGGCATGACACCCATAATCAGCATGGGAACAATGGACTAAAAAGACATTCTGCACTTTTCCAGGATCAGTGTGGGTCAGCTACTTGTAACATAGAATTGGGTGGCTCTTCTGGAACATGCACTTCACATTGTTCTTTCATGGGACTAGTACAAAATTCATACATATATGTGCTTCCTTTATATGTAATTCTCTATGGATTCCTGCACTCTGGTGATTGAGTATCCCTTCAGGCATCTTAAGACCCAGGTCCCCCTCCTTATAAAAGCGTGATTCAATTGGCCCTCGAAGCGAGTGTTGGAGTGATGTGAAGCATGTAGTGATCACTACACTCAGAGTGCATTACATGCTTAGTCATTCAAGCATAGAGCCCTTTTATTACAAACATATATTTGTCAAATATAACGTTTCCTGGTCCCAAAATGCTGTTTCATTTTTTGCAAAGCGTCCAGGAAATACCTTTGGTGCTATTTGTCAGCTCCCGCTTTTTCATAAAGGAATTTGGAAAAACAGTACAATAGGAGTGCACCATACCTGGTTTTAGGTTCTAGGTTTTGAAAATGCCCTTTGCTCAATAGGGCAAGTGTAATGTTTTCGAATTAGGACGACATTTATATACTGGAAGTGAGTTTCAATCATGAACATTATAACATTTTAGAAAGAACTAAAGATTAAAATTAAAATGTGTGATCTGTTTCTTCTTAGGGAACCAAGGCAATTTTCAATTCTGTGTGCTAGTCATTGATTGGTTAGTAGAGCTGCCAAACCTGCACGTTTGTTACAGTATGTACAAACATTAATAATTAACCCCCCCCAAAAAATGACATAGCTGTAGACCCTTCAGCCTTGTCGTCTTATAAGCTAGAACTTCCCACACAGCCTTTACACCCCCCACCCCTTACTTACCATCAGCAGCAACGGCTGGGGTGATGTAGCAAGCACACACCTACCAGGGTGACCTTTACTCCCAGAGAGAGAAAGAGAGAGACACAAATGCAGAATGAGAGAGAGCAAGACATAGGGGAAAGAAAGAGAGTGGAGAGGGAGTGAGAGAGAGGGAGACACAGTGGGAGAGAGAGAGAGAGAGAGAGAGAGAGAGAGAGAGAGAGAGAGAGAGAGAGAGAGAGATAGATCAGCATATGGTACACGAGCTGCACCATGACTATTTGATTTTGGCCTCACCTGGATCACCAATCATTGCATACCCCTTTGTAGTGGCAACTAGTTGTTGTTGTGAAATGGCCAGTTGATGTGACTATTCCATGGAAAATGTAAAAGGAACCCATATTATTCCACTTTGTGGGAGTGAGAGAGAGTGGGTAAGGATATTGAGATATGCTATGACTAAGATCTGTAGTAAGGTATGCAGGCAGGAAAGGTAGACCTATAAGAAGACAGAAAGTTAGGTCATTTAGTAGAAAGGTTAGTAGGCACATAGGCAGCCAAATAAATCAGTAAACAGGTTAGCAGGTGATAGATACGTAGATATGTAAGTAGATAGTAAGACAGACAGGTTGGTTTGTAGCTAGGTACTTGGGTAAACATGCAGGGCTAGACACAGACAAGGAGATAATTAATCAAATAGACAGGCAGACAAATAACCTGATCTCCTGAACACCCGTGAAGACTTGCTCTCCAATCTTGACTCTAATCTCCCTTCTGTCCTCATTCTCCTCGATCTATCCTCTTCCTTTGACACAGTCAACCATGCCACCTTGCTCAATCGCCTCCGTGATAACCTTGGTTTTACTGATCAACACCTGGCCTGGTTGACCTCCTTTCTCACTGACCGACCCTCTCAGGTACAATTGGGGTCTTTCCTCTCTTCTATATCTCTCTCTCTCTACTTGTGGTGTTTCCCAGGGGTCTAACATCTCTCCCTGGCTCTTCAACCACTACCTTGCACCTCTTTCCCACTGCATCGCTACTTTCTGCTCCAATGTTCAATGTTATGCGGATAACACTCAGATCTCTTTCAGGCTACCCTCAGCCACCTCTGCTTATTCTCTCGTACCAGACTGTATGATTGCAATTCAGGAGTGGTGTGCCGCCAATTATATCTGCCTTAATGCCAGTAAGACTGAGATCCTCCTCATTGTGATACCGGCTGCCTCCTTTCCTTTCTCTCTCTGGCCGCCCACACTGGGCTCTCTTCCTGCTCCTTCCTGTGAGGCTAAGAACCTTGGTGTCATCTTCAAGTTCACAATCTCCTTCTCTACTCACATCTCTGGCGTACTTAAGAAGTCAAACTATCAGCTGCACCACCTCAGAGGTATTCTTCATTAGCTCTCTTTCCCCAGAAGCTCACTGTCTCCAGAGCTCTGGTCCTCTCGAGGCTGGACTATTGCAACAGCCTCTTTCTAAATCTTCCTGCCTCTTCTCTTTGACCTTTACAACTTATCGAGAACAGGACGGTAAGACTTGTCCTTTGCCTCAACCCCAGGGATCGTATCTCTCGAGCTTTGAAATCTCTTCACTGGCTCCCCGTGGCTGCAAAGATCAAGTTCAAGACCCTCTGCATCGTCCACAAAGCTTTCTGGGGCCTGGGGCCGCTCTACCGCCAGCTTTCTCTTCCAAAACATCTTCCTTCTTGAATTCTCTGCTCATCCACCTCCAACTCTCTGAGGGTCAGACGCTTCTCCAAGCAGAGAGTTGGGGGTAGATCTCTCTCCTAGGCTGGGGTCTCCCTCTGGAACAGACTCCCTGCCACCTCCAGTTCCGGAAGCAACTCAAGACCTTCCTTTTCGCTTCCGCTTTCTCTCTTCCTCTCCCCTGCTAATGCACCTTACTGCTCTGTGCACTGGTCATCTGGTCACCCTCCGAACTCAGGTCCAGGCTCCTGAATGTCCAGTTGCCCTTGCACTCCGGGCTCCCCAGCACTTAAGGGTCTGTACCTGCAACCGTACAGTCCCTTCTCTCTGCACTTATGAGCCACCCACTGGCTGCACTTGTGAGTTAACAGCACTTCCCCCTTCCCCTCCCCGCAGGCACTTATCCCCTCCCCCCTGGCACTTATCCCCTTTCCTCTTCCCCGCACTTGCATGATCTGAATGACACAAGGCCTAGTAAGATAGTTATTTTGTCCTCCCTTTGTTTCTCCCTCGTCGTGTCGTGCCTAGACACACTTGTGTACAGGCGCGCTATAAATGCCACATCAAATCACCATATCATATCATAAGTAGAAAGATAAACATATAAACCTAAATATACATGGATGGATGGATGGGTGTGTGGGTGGATGGATGGACGGACGGACGGACGATGGATGGATGGGTTGGTAGGTGGGTGTACGGTGGCATGGATGGATAGACGGGTGGATGATGGATTGATTATGACTCCACTTCACATGATACACAAATCCTTTGCAATTAACTAATTTACATTACTTGGGAATGTTAAAATATGTCATACAATCATCTCCTTGCTGTGATCTTGCATTAAGTGTCAAGAGACATTTCAAAGTCACTATCTCTGGCTATCCCATGTGCCTTTCATCATCACTTTCATATGGATTGCTTGCCCAAAAAACGGCGAGACAACAGAGTACAGCAAACACTATGTGGACAGCATGTGTTGGCCCTTTTAGAAAAAAAAGACATTCACAGACTCGATTCACAAAACAGGGACTTGTTCCTTAATTATTGAAGCAAGTCTTTGGCATCAAGACAGGCACGATTAAGCCCCTCCCGGGCCCTAATGTTGATATTCAGAAAAAGCACACATTGACTTCTGACGCTACAATCGCTTGCTTCTTACTAACGATGGATAGAATTATAATAGGCACATAACAGGCTCTGAAAAAGAGTGCGTACCAGCCCTTCTCTGAACTGGAGTGTCCCAACAGTGGTGCGATGCCTTTAATGATTCCGGGGTGCAGTGTATTAGGTATGGGGGAGACTTGCACTTCTCAGTGGGGGCGGTGGTCGGGTTATGTTTTTAGTTGGAGAGCACCAACACTTGTAAGCACGTGCTAAACAGGATCACAATGCTTTGAGTGGACGAGTGATAGCACTTCCCACAAGATGTGCAGAGCCTTCCGTGGGGCAATAACAGTAGTTCACACCAGGGCTGCACATGGGGGAATACAGAGATGTTCTCAGCAAGGGCGACATACTTTAAACGGGCGAATAAGACACTTTCTCAGCAGCGGTGAAATGCGTTAAATGGGGGGAATAAACACACTTTCTCAGCTGAGGTGAACTTCTTTAAATGGGGAGCCAAAGACACTTCCTCGGCAGGGGTGAACTGTTTTAAAAGGGACTATGAAAGAATTTCTCTGCAGGGTTGCGCTGCTTTGAATGGGGAGGGGGGTACAGGCCTTTCTCAGCATGGGTGACACACTTTAAATGGGCGAATAAAAAGCACGTTCTCAGCCAAGGTGAACTTCTTTAAATGGGGGGATGAAGACACTTTTCCCGCAGGACTGTGAACGCATTTCTCTGCAGGGTTGCAATACTTTGAATGGGAGTGGACTTGCACTTTTATTGCGCTCGGCTATTATTGCAAGTACCAGCAGTTCCTACTTTCCATCAAAGTACCGCCATTGCCCAGCGTGGCTGCGGGGCTTTTCCATCAGAAATGATCAGCGCCTCTCAGGGCGATGTGGGCCCACGGAGGTGGTGAGTGTTGGCCCCTATGTCTATCGATTTACAATATGAATTATTAGCAAAAGTAAACCGTGATGATATGTAAATTACTGGGCGTTAATGTGCAGGACTAGACACCCACATGCAACAGATCACATAGCCAGGATTTTACGCACGATCTTTAACACACGCAGCTGCACTGCCCTTAGCTACTAGCGGGGGTGTCAGCCCCCGATAACTAACAAAGCAATGCATGTCCCACTCTCCAGTTCCAAATAACACATTTGATGAAGTGTAAGTCAATGGGAATGAACTCATGCCTACTCAAGCTAAAGGGCCGCCCTAATGAACTCCCCACATGGTGGCATCTCCCCCCATCTTGGATGGTGGCCAAATATTCCCTTCCCGACTGGGCCCCTCTCTCCTCTCGCCCAAACTACCCTACTTCCCTGAAACATCTACAACCACTTTACATTGCATACGCACGCCTCACCAAATGGCCACTTGGGGGAGTATCAGTTACCCGATCTAACCCCCTTCTCCCCCTCCCAGAATAAACACGCTCCCAAACATCTCGACCAAACAAGTGGAACCAGAGAAGCGCTCAGGGGTCGGCAACTCCCGACCTGCACCCTTCAAATCCACCGGTATATATATATATATATATATATATATATATATATATATATATATATATATATATATATATATATATATATATATATATATATATATATATATATATATATATATATATATATATATATATATATATATATATATATATATATATATATATATATATATATATATATATATCTCCCCTCCCTCTTTTCTTAATGGACAATGCGCAGGGAGACCATCCAAAAAGGCAGGAGGGCGCTATGCAAAACCTCTTTGGATTACACAACAACGTTACAACAATCACAGCAAATCGTAACATTCACATGGTATTGGCAGATCTAAAGTCAAATCAGCCTTAGTTTCAAATCGAGGCTTGGACTGGCCTATGGGGTTGTGGAGGGGTGTGGGGGAGGGGGCGACCAGCCGAGTGTAGGCCAGTATTGGAGACCAACGTGGGACAGTTTGACGAGTGTGTACAATGGCAGCTGGGACCAGTGTTTCAAACCCAGTTTGCGTTCAAATGAATTGCCCTCCACACAGTCCACCAGAAACATGCCCCACGTGTACTTACGGCTTAAAAGTGTGCACACCAATAGTAGAGTGTGATGTGAGTGCAACTGTGGGGCACTTTTTTTTGTGCGTTTATCCCGGCCCGATAGCGTTCATATCGGATACGCCCGCCTTTCCCAAGTGTCGCTGCGCAGTCTCGTTCACGTGCTAAATGTATCTCATTGGGGCGATGGGATGGGGTTCCGCTACGCCGGCCCCTCAAGTTTTCCATGTAAATGGCAGTCATACATATCTCTTCACGCCCTGGAGCTGTGTCAGGCGTCGGAGCACAACACCTCATTAATGAATTATCTGACGGAGGAAAACATAAATAAATAAATAAATAAATAAATACTAGACCCCGCCGAGCGCAGCCCACGCGCGGCGCTTTATTTTGCGAACTCTGCCATAAATTGTAATTACGTGAAAGCATCTGTACACATTCACCCGGCGCTTGCACAAAGGATTTCAATAAAACCGCTTGTTTCATTTAAATATGTCACTGCCTCGGGGCTTTGGAGGTTATCTGCTATTAAATTCACTGCATACACTTTCTTGGCCTTAATGTACCGTGTAACCGGTTTAAAGGAACCTGTTTATTTGTGTTTAATGTAGGGCAATGCATGCCATTCTTTACTATTTATTCTGCTGTACGTAAATGCCTAATATTGTCAATATCAATTATCAATAATCAGCGCCTCGATGCTCCTGGGGTGCGTGAGCGCTTTATAAATGCACATAAATGAATATTATTGTGGATATTTTATCTATTTATACGGATTAGAAAGTATATTCATGAACACGAATAACTCTGCCATGACGGATATATATATATATATATATATATATACACATTACGATAACTAATACGATTATTACTGCACACAAAATAATAAAATCAATAGTCATAACATCAGCAATAGCAATACTATTAGAATTAATCATAATGAGATACGCATCCCCAAAAATGTGGTTGCAACTAAGAGTAATACGAATAATAATTGTAATAATAAACGTCGTTAGTAATCATAAGGTTAATCATGCTAATGTCACCAGAAATACGGGTGCAATTAATAAGAAAAGCAATAACATATATCATAATTAATATTATTATCATTATTCTGAGTAATACACTATTTCTAATATCCCTGGTGGGAATACCAGTGTAAAGTTACACATCGCTTCTACTGGATCCAGTTCCGCAGAATAGGGGTTCGTGGGCACAGTAGAATACACTATGGACATTGCAGTTTTATACACATACATCGAAGATGTTTCCCACCATAAAACACAGCTAAGTAATTCCCAGATGCAACGAGAATCAACTAGGAATTCGGTGTCGGGCACGGGAGGACAGATTAGGGGCAACGTGCTTACTTTCAAAGCAAAACGTCACGGAGCAACACAGGTTCGATCCCCGGTCCGCGCTTAAAAACATCCCGGTGTTAAGCGCGTTATAAATAACCTATCATGTAGGGTTTTGTTTTATGTAGCAATTGTATTCCTCCTCACTGCCATTGACATAGCCTTGACGAGCTTTATTTGCTGTAAACATTAGCATCACTGTTACTGATATAACTTATTAATATCATGTATCACTGCTCGTAGCAATTTAGCGTGGTAAAATGTGTATGTCCGGCTATTTAAATATTGTGTCTCTCCATTTTCAACTCCCCCAATTAATCTGGGAATTATAAACTCGAGAGCAGCGGCTGCTTCCGCTGCGACAGATTTGTTTAAAGGGATCTGAAAAATGTCCCTGCGAAAGCTTCCCGGACAATTAATAAGGTCTTAAGGAGACTTTAATACCGATGCGAGGTAAGGCGACCAAATTAAACCGCGGGAGCTGGATTGTGTGCCCCTCTGACTGAACAAATGAAGTGATTACATCGCTTTCAAAACGCATCAGTCACACGCCATTAACCGAGGGGGAGTTAATTATCCCAATTAGAAGGCTGATTTATAATTAATGGCTCGGACCAAGTGATAATTGGATGCTAATGGATAACCGTTTTTTTTCTCTTCTTCGCCTGCGTCGTCCCTCAGGCGGGTTTCCCGCCATTTTGCCCGGAAGCGCCGAGTAAACGAGGAGCTGAATCTCTTATTAGCTGATTCAATGATAGCGCTCGGCAGCTCGGCTTTGGGGGATTTCATGTACTTTGGCGTCAGCGGGGCCGTTTGTCAATGGGTTGGACCAGATCACAGTCACTTGAGGACTTTCTAGTTTATACATATTAATTATTATTTATTTTTTTCTTCTTAAAATGTTCCATGTGTGATTTACGGGAATTTTGCTGATCATGGAAAGTCCAGGAGAAAGGAATTTGCCATAAAAGGAGGAAACTGGCTCCATATCCATATGCAACTTATTTTAGTTGATCCATTTTTTACATAGCGCTACATTCGGATTAGCTGCTTCGAATCGCATGGACAGACATGTCAATCGCATGGACAGACATGCCAAGTCTCGTGCATCTCGCGGGAGTCTCTAGCTGAGGGAGACATACTACAGCACTCGCTCCCAACCTAAAACAATGAAACCCCCAATGCAATCCCATGGGGAAATTCCTTTCTCCCGCATTCTGAAGCAAAATCTCCCTCCCAACTGGTTGAGAAACTTGCCATGTATGCATGGAGGAGGGGTTGCGATGAGGAGCCGATCCTGAATGGTTACATCTTCTTTTTCCCACACCGCTGTACCCGTAATAAGTATATTGGCTCGGGCAGAATGCGCACAGGGATAGCTAGGTCATATCTCTGAAATTATTGAGTCCACAAAGTGGGTGAAATCTGGTGATTTTGTCTAATGCATGTGGAAGCCCATTGAAATGTATGGATGAGTATGGGGCATGCCATATATATGAACTGCATCCATGACAGGTAACACCATCCAAAGGCGTGCAGTTCAGAGGTACGGCACGTCAATTCTACTGGCCCGTGTTTTTTTGAATCTCAGCGAGGACAGCAGCAATCATTTTGAGGATCTCAGACAATTTGAAGGAGTGCAGGGAACAGACTGTCTAGGTAGCTGCTGTACCATAGGGTCAAAAGCATGTTGAACATACATCTGTGTTCTACTGGAAACTGAGGTGTCACATGGAATTGATTTCTTACCTCGCTGATTCGTCTGACGGTGGGATTCTGTGTGATCTACTTTCCCTTGATGAGTGTTGTGGGAACCCCATTTTGTAGGCTATCATAGTGGGCCATGGGAGGACCCCCAAGCTGGGATTTCTGATAATGCTCTAAGGACTGTGATGCATTCCGGCCGGTGCATTTGGAATTCGGCTCTTTTACATATTGAATTGACCCATGGTTTAAAGGACATGTTGGATATGAAGACAACCTTTAGATTCATGGCATTTGTAGGAGAGGGTGGAGATATGCTTGCCTACATTTACTAAAGAAAAACCCAGAGGATGATGTAATCAGACGCCCACCCCCTTTTCCCAGAGACTCGGCCCACACACGCCGCCTATATTTAAAAGAAAAACCACAAATCAATGTCAAACGACACCAATCTGAGAGAGATTTACACTCATCTGCCCATATCTCAATGTGATTGGCTACTATCATTCTGTTTGTAGCCAATCACATCGCGGTGTGGGCATATTTACTGGAAGGGACAGATATCCCAGAGACTCCACGCTCCTCCCCAGAGACACAGAGAAGAGCGTAAAAACACAGAGTCTCCGGGATAAACCTGGAGACTAGGCAGGCATGGGTGGAGGGCACATCTAGGATGGCCAACCACTGGATATATAGCAGCTTTTTTTCGATGAGCTGACCAAACATTATAATCCAAGTTGTTTCTCCAGTTAGGTGGAGGCTTCCGGTTGTCGCCCATATATATGGCCTCATGCCTGTTCTGTTTGGGAGGTGGTAGTCCAATCCTATTGTTTGTATTCTTGGACTTGTTGTCCCAGATTTATAATGTTGAAATCCAGGACTACAAAAAGTCCAATAATGCAAAGAAACAACAGTCATGGATTACCATATCCTATATGGAATGCAAAATGTTTGCCTGTATGCATACCTGTGCGACACCTTTACCAGAGGCCGACTTTTCAGCAATTGTATAGCATATTCTGTGACTTATACATTTTCTTTCGTACAATAAGTATGGTTTTATAAATCCCAGTAGGCATACTGCTGTTGCCTCAAAAGTTTAACCCTAAGAAGCTAGGATTGGCTGAAACTGTCACACATGGCGCGTGGCACTTCGGCAGCTCTGAACTAGCATAGACAGAACTTCTTTGGTCCTAACATTTTTGCAGGTATTTGTGACGTGCGAATTTACATCTTCATCATTTTGTGCTGCTCTGAGCCTCAGCCCATAATTTGGGCCCGACCTGCAAGTTTTTTGAAGGTCCAATGTGCAAGCGGGGGTGCCCAGCTTGCCTCGTGAACACTGGGAACCAAGAGCAGAGCATCTCTCCCACTCTTCTTTAATGTCCCACTTATTCCTGGCGTGCACAAGGCCCACTCTAACTCGTCACATACACCGCTGGGCGGAAAAGCATAAAGATGAGATCATAATTCCGCTCAGCATCGACCGCGTCATGCCCCTTTTGCACCGTGGTCCCCCCCTGTGTACCGCTGCACAACGCCCGCCCCGCCATGCTGCCAGAGTTCACAATGGTTATCATGCTGGAACTTGTGTGCATCCATAAAATAGAAAAAAAAACCTGCACGTTTATTTATTTTAATTGTTTTTTAATAACACACCAAATACTGTACTTGAGGTCGGTTTCTAAGTGCGGATTCACGATTCACAGATCTATTGCTCTGCATGGTTTTGCTTACAAGACCAGTGCATTTCCCCGGTGCTATCCTCCGTTCACAAAAATTACCATCTATTATAGAGTGTTGTTAACTAAAAGGCCAGGTGTGGTGATAAATCCCAGGACTCTGCTGAGACTAACATCAAATCTTCAGTTTTTCACAAAGGTGAAAAGATTCAACACTGTATTATGTTATGTGTTGTTGTGCTTTCCTTTTCTTTTTGCAAGATTTATGCCATGTGAAAATTCTGGAAAATTCCAGAAAGTATAGACAGGAAGAACCTGAGTCTATAAAGTTTTGAATCCTCAACTTAATATAATTATTTATTTATTTATGTATTTATTTTTACAGTTGTAAAGTGCCCAACCCCGAGGGTATCTAGGCGCTGTCATGAGCACAGTTACATACAAAGATAGGGAGGACAATGGAGGGGGATTGATGGGGGTAAGATTGTAGGGAGGGACTGTCGTTAGGCAATGGAGCCAGGCTTTCAGGACTGTCATTTAGCAAAGCGACATGTTTTCAGGGTCTTTTGGAAGGGCCAGTAAGCCTCCTCAGCACTTGTGGCTGGAGGAATGGCGTTCCATTGGTTGGCCGCCACATATGGGAAGCTGGATCCTCCTCCTCTGCCTCTTTTGACTTTTGGCACGGTAAGGCGATGCACGTGGTTTGTTCTTAGCGGTCTGCTGGATTGGCATTTGGACATTTTTTGGGATAGGTATTCGGGGGACAGTTTTCGCTAAACATTTATTTAAGCGTTATGGATAACGTCTTCAAGATAATCTTTTCCCGAATTGGGAGCCAGTGTGCTTCCTTTCTTCCTGCAGAGATGTGCTCCCCTTTGGGGATGTTGACCACTGAGTGAAGAGCATTGTTCTGGATCACTTGCATTTTGTGGATGTCCTGTTTGGAGGTTCCAGCGATACGCTCTGGCCTGTAACTACGGCTCTGGGGGCATTATCTGGGCGGTATTGGCCCGCCGCTTCCGGTCTTATTGCCACAGTAGAATCCCTGCTGTTAGCCCTACCCATCAACATATCAATGAGTCTTAGATTATGAGTGGTAGCCAAGGCAATTGTAAAAGCAGTTTGGAACTTGTCCAGAATCTCTACTGTTTCAGACCATCTACCAGTGGCTTACATCTTTGTTCCCAGCATGCACTAGTGTCTTTGAATCTCGGTAGCTACCAATGTCTGTCTCACTTTGCCCTATTGTCGCCTCTTCACTGACTGCCCCAACTAAACCACTCTTTCAAAGCCATTAAGAATAGTCCCGGTCTCATTGATTCTGCAGGTCTGTAGAGTAACGCTGCCCAGTGTTAGCTGGGCTTCCTCAGCGGTGAGACCGGTGCTCAGGAACTGTTCATGATGGTACAACCGTCCAGAGATTGACTTCTGGTGTTTTTAAGCAAAACGTGTTGTAAATGCCTACCATGCAAGCCTTCCATACATATCTACATTTCCTACAGTTTTGGCTGGATAATCTCTGTGGATATTGAGTGAACCAGTTTCTAGCAGAGCTGAGTATACCTGTGCCCGCTTTTATGTCCCCACTCTGCTATTCCATCATTTCCCATATGGGGTGGTGTGCCTGGTTGCCAGGTTCCTGTGTGTTTTACCACCTCTGCCATGAAATAAGCGGCTATGCCGGCTTCCAAATATGACATGGCGGTTAGCATTACAGTGAATCCATATGCATTCCACTTTTTTGCAGGTGCAAAATTCAGGTAGAAATCCACGGGGATTACAGCCTCTCCTCCTGCATCAAAGTTAGAGGATGGTGTCTTTCCCCCTCTGAGAGCAGAGAAACGCATGAAACATCTTTCCTGCTCCAGGCCTCTCTTTAGAAGAGGAAGGCTGACCACAATGGCACTGCCCGTCCCCTTTAACACCAGTGTGCTTTATCTTAAATGATGATGTGGAAGAGGTAAGGATGCATTAGCACCACACGGGGCAAGCACCAACATGAGCGGGCACAGTATCTCATCCAATGGCACGCCTGTTGCTCTAATTCCTTGGAGGAAAATGCCAGGGTTAAGCCATTTAAGCTGCTTTGCAGTTTTCCATCCTTTTCCTACTGCACTCAGCGAGTGATAAGCGCTCTCAGGTTTCATCCTATGAAAGGGTTACGTTATCGGCTTGAGAATTTCCAAGATGTGCTTAAAAGTGGGTCATTATAGGTTTATCACTGGACTACCGCATTAAAAAGTGTGTGGGGGTGTTTGTGTTTCTTTTTGTTTTCCTCCAGTTTCACATCGCTCCTTAGCACTCTTGCTTTTCTGCACCGCCACAAAACAGGTGGATCACTCACCGGGCTCCAGGAACTAAGATGCAAAGTGCTAAATGCCAGGACAGATATCATTGAGGGTTGTCGGTGGCTTTTATCTCCTGGTTGTTATGTATATACCCTTGGGCTGTCCTTCCTACATAGACACGTGTGTATAGTCCTTGAGTCAAATGATATCATGCATATCTCCTCTTATGCAGTACACACTGTGTACCAGCAGGATTTATTCTTGCAAACAGTCCTTCCGCATACTCCCTGGATGTTCTAGTCCTGCAAGATGACCAGTGCACCATTTCTGATTGAAAGGGGGCATAAACCTTGGTTTTCTGCAAGACATTGGACCTCATTCCGAGACTGGAGGTAGTCATGGCGCTATTTGCGCCATGACTGCCTCCAATAATGGTACCGGCACCGGTCTCGTTCAATAGGGACTTACCGGTGTAGTCCGACCTTTGCGGGACCTGTAAGTCCCCATTGAAAAAAACATTCCCATTCCCAGTTGAGCCCCCATAGGGCTCAATGGGAATGGGGAAGCAGTTAATAACGGTACCGCAATTTGCGGTACCGTTATTAGCTCTGAAGTCCCTTAGCAGGTCCCGTTCATAACGCCGGGTAAAACCAGGCATTGAAGGAGGGACCGGCTAAGGGAACTCGTAGTAGGGCGGTAAGGGATTAGCGGCACCAGTCTCCTTAACGGTGCCCGGTATCCCTTACCGCCCTACTCGTAATGAGGCCCATTGACTTCCTGTTGCAGGCAGGATTGTGCACAACCTAAGCGCGGTTTAAGTTTATCCATAGAGTCGCTCCAGCTTATCTGTAAACATTGAACTTCCCTATAGAGCTCGCAGTCTACTTTGCAGCTGAGCTTCATCTTCTCAGCCTTTCTCCGTTCAGACTGGTGTCCAAGGGTGGCAAGTCCTTATCATTCCAGGTACTGGAGATGTTGTTGGCTGCTCTCTCATTGGTGACCAACGCTGCCTGCTCTACCAATGAAGCTCAACAACAAAGCAACCTCTGTTGTGTCTGACTCTGCCTGTCTCGCAAGCTTCGATGTGCGCAGGGAAACAGAGGAAACCCTTGTACTTTTGCAAATAAATATAGCTAAAGTATTGTTACACATTGACAAAAAAAAAAATACAAATCACTCATAACGACTGCACAATTCTCTTTAATATGGTCAAATGGGTGGGCATCATTTTGCTTCTGGTTGCCCTGAGTTTGATAGACATGTTCAACCAATAATATGGTATGGGATCTTCTGCTCCACAGGAGAGATCTGTCCCATTCCCAATTGGAGCGGCAGCCTGGGTTTTCCCTGGCCAATTTCCACCCACCCGTTCCCCTGTCCCTGAAATTACAATTCCACAGTGCAATATCTGCTAGAATACTCGGACCGGGATCCCAAATTTCCAGTCAGATCCAGTGGACAGTCGACACTGTACTCTCAAAAAGACAGTGGCTCAATCGAAATCTCCAGCAGTAGGGAGTGGAATATCCCGACTAACATCCAGGAAAGAAACTATGGACATGCTTTGATATGCATATATATATTTCCTCAACCGGAACTGTTTATGGAAATCATGGAAGGACTCCCGGGGTTTGAGTGCGATGAAGACCAAGCAGCGGCCGATGCCAATCCAGGGAGGACCTCCTCGTTTATGGGATTCATGGCTGGTGCCTAACACGCCCACGATACATCACGGCTGGATGAGGTATCTTTCTAGCTCCAGACAAACCTCATGCGGACGCACTTTGATGTTAACATACAATTCAGCCTATTTACACAATGTATTTATCGATGGTGTTCTATAAAGTGCCTCATCGAATCCCTTGGGCATTCCCCCTTACAGGACCTTCATCTATGTGGAGTGTACACATCTTTTTCATTTGTAATATATCATGCTGAGTCTGGCTTTGATGTCTATAGTTGCCCTGAGAAGCAGTTGTTCTCTGGTATTGGTTCTACTCACTTGAAAGGATCCTACCTAGTGTGTGTGTGTGTGTGACCTGGTTTATATGTGTGAAGGCCCGTAGAGCTGCAAGCCACCTTGTCTGAAGCCATCTAGTGTAGTCTTATGGAGGCCATACAAACTAATCATTCACTTTCCCACTGTCCCCCTGTACTAATCTGCTTGACATAGACGATTACACAAGTGTCAACATCTAATCTGGGAGTTGACAAACATATTGTTCAATGTCCATTACTCATTCCTGGGAGGGCACGCACGTGTCTTTTTTTTGCCTTTACAGTTCTAAGTGTTGATAATTCGTTTATGTTGTTATCTAATGGAGACGTTTGTCTGGTGGGAATGAACTATGGTATTTATTCTAATTTTATTTATTTACAACAGTTGCAAAAGCACAAACAGGGCCCTTTTCATACACAATTACACAATAACACAATAAATGTAAGATTCATATACTAAAAAATGTAAACGTTTATAAAAAGAGTTTGTTATAGCTGAATGGACGGGCAACCTGGAAGCATAACAACACAAGAATGGGGACATTATTAGGTACATCTGACAGGGGCCAAATCTATAGTTTGGTGCAGATTTTTATATTTGGAAACAGGTGATGTTTTAGACAATTGCATGTATTTTATTTAACTTTTATTATATGATTTTTCTTTTTTCTCTTAAATGTGTCAAACGTTTTTTTTCTTGATTGAAAAATGAACTAAATGCACAATAAATAAAAAAAAAATCATAATAATTAGGTACATCAGGTTACTCTTCGGATACCAATATTCTCTGTTGGCATTGAAACAGCTGGAGCAGGCGACGAGGACTTTTACAGTCTATAGACAAAAGATCGGGGCCAATTCTTATAAAATGAATTAACAAACAACCTGGGAGAGGTTATATATGCGCCTATAGATGTAGCAATGGATACCTGTGTCAAAATATTCTATTGCCAGGCACATTTTAATCTACACATTTCACTTCAGGCGTCCATTTGCCTGGATGCTGAGGTGGCTGACCTTTGAACTTACACATTGACTTTGACCCAGAGACTTCGAAATAGAACATGTTCAGGCCAGTGAGAGCCGACGAGCTGAGCTGCTCTGCAGCGGATAATGTCGGCTTGTAACGCGCCCCACCTGTTCAGGGATGCTGAGAGTGGCATTCAGCAGGCATGCACTTGGAAGTCTGCGCAGCCACACTAGGCTTTAGGAAGTCACATACTCTCGGAATGGGTCACCTTTGGGACAACTGGCAGCAGCAACATTTGAAAAAAGTCCAACATTCACTCAAGGGCCAACCAGGCTCAAGAAAATGGGACTGAGCGGTAGATGCCTCAGTGCCAAGGCCACTCAGCTTGTGGAGCCTCCAATATACCAAGTGTGCAGGGAGTCGAATCACCTTGCATTTAGGAAGGCTTCAAAGGCATGTCTGTTCCAACAGCAACTCTCGCAAACCAGTCATTCGTAAATATACTGTGAGGTTGGGGGAGAAACGTCACTGGCCACATGACCAGTGACTTGGTAGTGTTTTAAAGTAAATAGGGGAAAGGTGGAATTTTGGCCCGCTTTAACTCGGCGCGTTCCAAGATTCAGAATGACGCGACCAGATCAGCAAACTGGTGATGTCTTGGGTTGGGAGGCCATCCAAGCCTATCAACAGATCAGTTTCACCGGAGGATTCATGTCAGCCACCAGGCACAAGAGATTTCGTGACTGCTTTGCAAAAGCTTTTTTCAATGGGGAATCCCCCTTTGAAAAATGTGTTGTAAACAAGGCGCTGAGTGTCTACAAGCAGAGGCACCAGATGCAGTGCTTTCAACCATGCACCAGAAGGTTCACATTTGCAGGCAGATATGAGTTATGCATGTGTTGCCGCAAAACATGAAAGAGGCCGTAAATGCAATGAGAATCGATGCGATGCCTACCGCGAGACACATTGGGCGTCATCACGAGTTGGGCGCTAACCCCGGTGATTTTAGGCCTATCGCCAAACTCTCCGGTGCTAGCTCCGGATCATGGGTTTGGGGGAACGGTTAGTCCACATTTCCCATTTGGCCCATTCAGGAATTTCCCATTCCCCATTGGGCCCAATGGGGAATGTTTGGCACTATTACCGCCGGCGGTAATAGCACTGAAAATCAGCAGAATTGCAGCGGATTTGCCCCCAGCTGTGAGCTGGGTGCAAATCCGCCAAGCCCGTGTCATGGTGGAACCTTAAATGCGGCGGTAATGGTGTGACCACCGTATTTAAGGGTTACTGCCAAACTCGTGATGACCCTGGGCAGTAGCAGGTTTTTCACCAGAGAAAAGAGATATTATACCTACATTTAGACCAGAGAGTTGCATTGTCACATTTGAGAAATGAAAGTCCTCTACAGGCCCAGTAGCCAGGATATCCTTCTTTGTTTAATGGAAAATAAAGATTGTTTTAACCATTGTAAGCACAATTTGACTCCTCGGACAGCACGGCACTGACTCGATGAGGGACTCTCTCATTTGTACAGAAAAACCTTCTGCACAGGATCTTTTTAAGTGTTTCATTTATTCTGGGTTGCTGGGAGGCAAGAGGACTCTCTGTGCATGTGGATTTCCATGTAACCCTGTGTTTAGCCAGTCGACCACTAAAGTACTAGAAGGGGATTCCTCTGGAATCAAACATAATACGATTCCTGTTGACTGCGGCCTGTGGCACAATACCACCCCGTGGGTCACACGCCTCTGCCACACACCGATAAAGGTTTAATTACTCAGTGGTCTTTTGACATATTTTCCATCTTTCAACTCAGCAAAATATTTCATTCATTTCACGTCATCCATCTCTTGCACGCCAAGTCTCTCAGTGCTTCACACCCTCTAATTCCACTAAAGAATTCGTCGAAGTAGATTTCGTCAAATACTGTTCATCGATTTTGCAGGGTGGGCTAAGGGGGGTTGTGAGGGGCCTCCTGCCATATATATTTGCAGCATAATCGTCCTGTACAAAAAAAAAGAAATTAGATGAAATCTACTTCAACAAAAAAGATTCAACCACATCAAATAGTACCTAGAATCTCAAATTATTCCATCTTTCACTCGCTCCTTTAAACTCTTTTCCATTTCCCACCGCTTCTCCCTTTCTCACCCATCACTTGGTCATTTCTTCTACCTCCATCGCTCCATTTTCATTCGGCTCATGCAACTCCCTCGATGCTGCTATATCATCCATTGAGTTTAACCTGTCTGGTGGAGGCGTAGCCGCTGTATCGGAATGGCATGAACAGACTGTAGCAGCACCTGATAGAGCAGAGATAAGGACCAGTCACAATAACAGGACAGAGGTCTATAACATTCAGCTTCTTTTCCGGATCATTAAGAGGAAGAGGTACTCTTTCATCCGAATCCCAGAGTTTTGATGTGTTTTCCCTAGAACCTGGCGGGGAGCATAATATGCCAGCGACTCATTATAAGCATGGCAGCATGGGAAAAAAGAGGCAGTAACAGATTTACCACTGTTTTACCCGCATCATCCGCTCAGGAGGATAGCTCAGGGGCAATGCGCTCCCCCTGGAAGCAAGATGTCACAGAGCACCGCAGGTTCGATTCCCGGGTCCGGGCTTAGAAACCTCTGGATATTAAGCATGTTATAAATAACCTATCATATCAAATAATAGGTTTTGGCAGATTCACCGTAGGTGCAATTACCGTGCCATAAATCAGCTGATATTTTGAGGACAAGTGTCAGATTCACCCAGATCTTGTTGTTGAATGTAAATACTCCACTTTGACTCCAAAAATCAGCGGATTTATGGCATGGTGATTGCGTTGTCAGTAAACCTGACAAAAAGTTCCCATGGAGTCCTATGGTCTCCAAAAGGGGGGAATTCCACTGCTACCACTTGTGATTCCAGGTAATGGCCCAAAATGTCACGCTCAGAATTCTGACGCCCTAAATTCAGACTTTTTTTGTTTTGGACCCCCCCCCTTACACCATATATATATATATATATATATATGGGTATGGGATATAATAGTAGGGGGGATATGAGGGGTCGCCCCCGCATATGTATGCAATGTAAAGGGGGTTTAAAAAAAAAGGCGGCACTTTCGGCCGTCGGAATTCTGGGGATCGTAGTGTTCACATAGATCCGTATACTCCCGTGGTAACTCCACAGGACCAACTGGTGATAACGGTAATCGAGTTTCGTGGTAATTTGGATGATTCACTGCTAAATTACCACCAAACTCTAATTGAGGCCCATAGCCCACGCAGCCATGTAATGCTCTTGAAAGCTAAGGGAAGGATTGCTCTGAGCCAAAGTACATGGAAATAGTTTGTTTCATTGTTAGATCTGGCTTGAGATTAAACATTATCTTTTGTAGAGCCCCCAAAGGACAAACACGTTGTGCGTCTTCATTGTTTGAGCTTTGCCAATGCTTGTTGCTTTTTACTTTAAAAATAAACACATGGCTACGAGTGGGGTCTGTGGTACCTTCATTTGAGCACTCACTGTATTGTCGCTCATGGGAAATTACTCTCGCAAGGACGCAGACCACTTTGATTGGCCCCTCCTCTCCAGACATTGGATACTGCTTCCTGCTATGGATGCAGGAACAGGAAGTGGCAGGAAGGACAGTCAAGGTCAAGTTAGCGAGGAGACGACCTGGTGAAAGGCCAGCCCTTCACCAGGAGAAATCAAGGGTGAATGCAAAGCAGGGCCTATCGTTTATTAACACCCGTTTTTCTAAGCCACCTAATCGCTCAAACTTGTCTTCTCAGTAACTAAGGCCCAGCTAGATGCTGCAAATATTGCACATGCTCTGTGTATTGAATCCAGGGATTGAAAACAGAATCAGAATGGACCATTCATGCATGTCTTTTGCTTTCTTTCTCATGATTCTTATAATTGTTCGTTGCTTGTATGGTGAAATTTACCACACGTTCCACACCATTCCATACCATATAATAGCAGGTTGTTTAAGTGTGTGCTATTGAGTTGGGCAATAGCCTAACCACTGATCACAGATTACATATTCAGGACACAGTATATTAAAGAAGCTGAAATGCAATATTTCCTAATTTAGCTGCTACTTTTATTACCTGCATGCTAGAACCGGCAACTTAATTCCTTCGACCAAGAGAACACTGCCCTCCTCTTGGTGAGTATGTGCAAGGCAAACACTTTTCCTGAGATTATAAAGTCTTGAGTCAGATTGATGACCTCTTAACATTTAATTCAGGAGAGTGGGATTTAGCCCAGCGGGCCTGATTCACAAACACATTTTTCTATGGGTAAACCCCATTGAAAGATGCTTCGTGAATCAGGCCCACAGTGATTTCACATAAGCAGGATGGGGACAACAGACTGCATTCAGTCCCATGCTGACACTGATGTCTGGATCCTGTAAAGCAGACAATCCGATCCGCCATTGCCCAATGGCAATCCAAATGACCAGTTAGTGCTGGATGACTCTTACTTGTATCGTCACTGCCCGCCAAGCACCCTGGGACTCCTGGCGCTCTTGATTTTGTCTGCAGGCATCAACATAAAGAGATAACATTGAAAAAAGTAGCATGACATATTTGAAATATGGTTTGCGGCTGCCATCCGCTTCTTCTACCGAGGTGTCTTCTTTTGACTTACAGAGAGAGCATCAGCTCAATGTGCCAATCAAAGTAAAATTCTGTCTTTTTAATTTACAGAGTCCCACGCTCATGCATTTCCCCCTTTCTGCAGGTTAGGTCGTTTTCTGTTTTCGAGCATGCAGAAACATGTGTGCGGAGTTCCTCACTTGTTTTATTTTAATTTTGAGTTTAGTTTAAGTGTAGGCATAGATTCTTCAATTCAAGTAGAGTAGCATTCTGCAAGCAGTGGGGGACTAGTTCGCTAATATACAAATATGAAATTTGGGGGTGTGGATCATGTTCAAGAATAAGGGAAAGGCTGGGTGAAGAAAGTTAGGGGGACTAGTGGATGAGAGAAGGCGTTTCTTTTTGGACATTGGTGGAATCTCATGAGTGGCTTTCATGCCCACAGTTGCGCTTGTAAAGGCATTCTTCCGAAAGAGGTGATATGAGCTTTTTCCTGAATTGAGGACTGTTGGAGTGAAACTCACATGGAAAGGATATCTTGTCTTGGGGGTACAGTCTGAGAAAAAATTACTCTGAATTTTCTATTTTGGTACTGGTGGCCATTTTGTTTGTTTACATTTTTTCATTGGCTGCCATGGAAAGGGAGAAGGGACTACATGTAGTCCCTTCTCCCTTTCCATGGCAGCCATTTTCTTTGTTTATTTTTTCCATAAATTCAGTAGCAACTATGGAAACAGAGGGGATGCCTGATCCGAGAAACAATTTCATTACGGTTTCTCAGCTCAAGAAAAAAATATTAGTACCACGTTATAATGTGCCAGGGTACTAATAAGAATAAAACCATCAAAAGGTGGGCATTACCAGTCTGGTAATGCCCCCAGGGCTATGTTAAATCCCTTGCTTCACTTGAACTAGTAACTATCGCCACAGGGCTTCTTCCAGATCAGTAATGCCATTCCCCACCCCCCTTGGGTTCTGTTGCTTCAGGCTTCTGCTGTCAGTGGAAAGTCTATATATAGGTTCCATACTTACATACCTAAAGAGGTAAAAACCTTGGGTTTTTAATGGACTCACCAATGAATCTGAATAAACAGGTTAACGCTACTGCATCAGCTACCAGCTACACATGTAAACT
The DNA here is from genome assembly GCF_040938575.1 of Ambystoma mexicanum. Taxonomy (NCBI): domain Eukaryota; kingdom Metazoa; phylum Chordata; class Amphibia; order Caudata; family Ambystomatidae; genus Ambystoma; species Ambystoma mexicanum. The sequence continues at coordinate 1,402,998,969 of NC_090922.1, forward strand.
TATCAATGCCTGTAAACCGTTTCTCTCCTCTAACAGCTGCATTACCTTAGCACAAGCCCTAATTTTGTCAAAATTAGACAACTGTAACGCACCCTATCTCGAAACTAGCAAACACAATATCAACACACTACAAACTTTACAAAATAATGCTTTAAGACCAGCGCTAGTCACCCCCAAAATGCAACACATTTCGAATGCCAGACGTGATTCGAAATGGCTTGCAATCAAAGATAGAATCAAATTTAAATCTTTAACCCTTACACACAAAAGTCTCTGCAATCTGGCCCTCAAATACTTAGTGGATATGTTCTCCAAACGGTCTTCCAAATGCCCCACAAGAATTGTGCATGCCAACTGCCTCAAAGTGCCAAGATTCAAGTTGAAGAAATCAGGAGGAAGCAGTTTTCCCATCATGGCCGCTCAGTTGTGGAACTCCCTGCCCACATCATTAAGAGCAGACTCTTCCTTTTACAGCTTTAGGAAAGACATTAAAACGTAGCTTTTCACCCTGGATGCATAAGCCTGCTAGTAATAACTGCTTTATATGTAACTGTAATATGCAAATATGTAAATACGCTTTCCTATGTATCTGTAAATATTCCTCACTTGTTTTGAAATGACCTCATTGTAAATATTCATTATTTGTATTGTAATTACCTCACTATATGTACTGTACATACCTTGTTATGCAACTTGAAGAAATGCGTCCAGATGCCTAAGGGCGAGGCACACTATATACATAAAATACGAATACAAATACCCGTCTCCACTTCTTGCAACAGTCAGCCTAATCAACTATGCCTCTGCGTACTGCGTTTAATTGAGAAGCTGGTGGTAGCAGCATGAGGGCCACACATTTCCATAGATGACATCACAACTGCCACTGCCCAGAAAGGCACACAATGTAGTAGCTTCCCAATGTAAGCAGTGTGTATGTGCCTTCATTAGAAGACCTGGCAATTCTTTAATTTGCCTAGCACCATTTCTAGTGCCCATTGCTCTGTGTCACATATACACACCTAGCAGCGACACCTAGGGCACATGACAAGGAGTCAGGATCAGAAGGAGGCTGCCTTTTATTTTTATTTCACACTGTTAAAAACAAGATATGGACAATACTCAGGATTACCGTTTATAGTCGGTCAGCAACATATATAGGTCAACAATCAATTCCTACCATCAACTGCAAAACAACCTATCTTGAGTGTTGGGCCTATCTTTGTGCAATGCAAACCTTTGCAGGCAGAAGCACAAACACAAACTGAAATGTTTGTTAGCAGTACTGGTAGATCACTGCAGTCACAGAGATAGTGGCACCAAAAAAAAAGGACACTGGGGCCTGGTTGTGTCATACAACATGGCAACACATGGGTGAAGTGGAAAGGGAAGTAAGATGCCCAAGTGGTTGGGATGCCCAAAAGAAGGGGGGTCCTCCCAGATTGTTTTTCATTTTCTTCCTCTGTCAACACATATGCTCGCTTATGCTTAACTGCTAGAAGGGATTTCACAGGTTTTCCACCTGAACATTCTAGAAAAAACTGCGGGGGGGTTGGGCATTTATATTTGTTCTTTCATTCTCAATCCGAATATGGCATTTTATATCGTTTTTATAGCAGTTCCGCCCTTATACAGTTCATAATAGTTAAAGAGGAAAGAACACCCGTAGCACAGTGACCTCGACGTTTCCCAAAATAAACTAAGTTCAACGGGTGTAGAGATTAAAGTCTACGTTGATAATGTAGCTCAATCATTTTGTCAAATCAGCCCCTTTTTTGTCATGTATGTTCCCTACGGATGTCCCTGCTGCATACGCTGACAATGACCCACGAGAGGTCCAGGATAGGGTGACCAGAAGTCCCGGAATTAGGACCCCTGGTGCCCCACGCCAAGAGTTTTTTTCAATTTAAATTACATGTTCAAGTTTTGGGAAAGGGGGGAGGGGTTGGCCGCCGCTCTAATGCAACAATTCAAGCTGACAGTTTAACTTGGCATACTGTTTTTTAGCATCGCTATTGTTAGAAACCACAGGGTAGCCTCGAACCTCCAATCTTTTTGTCCATAACCACACACGCATCGACTGATTGTGGCACTAAAGACAGGTTAAAAAGAAAATCTGGTCACCCTAGTCCGGGAGCAGATGCATTTACCTGAACTGTAAATGTAGACAACGTTAGGACAGAAAGCAAAGGTGCCAAACAACTTATATGAAAAGGATACATTGATCCAAGAAACAAACAGCTTTTTGTTGTGACCGTCGAAGTTGTGCCGGTTCTTTGAAGGTGACCACAGTGATTTATGCTTAATGAGACAAATAGGTTCTTCTCCATCTCTATGTCTTTCTTCACAAAGGACTTTACTTCTTACCAGCTTGCCAGACATATAAGTGGAGTGATTACCTTTAAAAGCCTATCAAGAGAAATCAAGAGTTATAGATTTTCTGCTAAACGACCAGTTCTTGATTTCCTTCTCAAGGATGTCAACCAGACAGCTGCACATACATTTTAAAGGTGCATTTCTCTGCCTCGCTGATATTGCATCTTCATTTAAATCTATTGGCGCATTTGCTTTGGTGCATTGACATCGGGTTTGCTAATTTTTCAGAGAACAGCGCAAACACGAGCGAGAGGGTGTAGACAAATAAAAAGGGAGTCGGTTACAGTGGTTCTACCCCTTTTTTAACTAAAATGGGCAAATTCACGGATGAAAATACATAAAGATGAAAATGCATCGATGCATCGACCCCAAACTGCACATTGGCTGTAATGAATGACTTGGCCGCCTCCCTCATCAAACAAAACCATATCTCCTCAGAATGTTCATGTTTCCCTTCTTAATCACATCTTAAACTCTGTCCCTTTGTAAATAAAAGTCACAGTGTTTTCATTTGCTTTTGTTTACACCACTGACATTATCTCACGTGTGGCCTTAACTTTATTCCAAGCTCATAACAACTCATTTGCTTTTAATACGTTTTACCAATTTTCATATTGCAGCATCTCACTGTTTGCGAAGGGCGCAGTTCAATATGACGCGTCCCTTTAGACATTGGCAGATTTAGTTTTGAAATCTCCAGACATGTATTTCTTTCTATTTCTCTTCTGGGTTCGGTCAAGTGGCCATCGGATCTTCCGCACATTAATATTACTTTCTCGCAGCTTCCTAAATATTGGTTTCCAACACATGTAATGTCCTGATATAGCCTCTTCTATAAGTTTGTCTCTGAATAAGTTGAACCCATGATTTCAATATGGCTTTCCTCTTCATATAATACCAACTAATCTTTATCTTTGCCAAGGGATTTAAGAGTGTCCTAAATCAAGCCTTGTACACGTAATCAGAGTAGAGTTGAGACCTGCATAGCTTTAAGCAGAGCCTTTTAATTTTTTGGACTGAGATTCGTGTGTAAGAACTGCCTTTCAGGCTTCAATTTCTCTTCTCTTTTGTTTGCAGGTTTTCCGCTCAACATGCAGCACTACGGAGTGAACGGTTACTCTCTCCATGCCATGAATTCTTTAAGCGCTATGTACAATCTCCACCAGCAGGCAGCGCAGCAAGCGCAGCAGCAGCACGCACCTGACTACAGGCCCTCTGTGCATGCCCTCACACTGGCAGAGAGACTGGCTGGTAAGAACAACTATTTGACAGCATGATGGCATAGAGTTGCTTGAAAGACAAGGTGGCAGACATGTTTGTAGAAATATGTTCTACCTCAAGAAATGTGCGTCAGGATTTTTAGATAGGAATTGACTTTCCTGATTGGATGGAGTATTTTCATGTGACCCTTTCTTAACACTCGACAGTATCACTGGCTGATGGAAAAGTAGCACATTACAGTTTGCTGTGCGGTCTGATGTTTATGTGAGAACAGGCAGCGTAAGATCATTGTTTCACAAAGTCAAAGAGTTATATCTTGTATGCATCGATGTCTTGCAATTTGCAGCACATGTTATGAGCAGTGAAGATAACCCCATTTGACCAAACTGCCAGTTCAATAAATCTGAGACCTCTACACTGACTACACCAACTATTTGATCAGCTTTAATTCTCAATTCTCAGCATTTGAAGAGTTTCATTGGTACTTGTGATAAAACACAGTGTGGCTTCTGCTTTATTTGAGGACCGATTACACAAAATGGCCGACACACCTACTCCACAATCAATCACCATTTCCTACATTAGGGGTAGACAGCCTACTACTTTAATGATGTCCAATCATCCCTAGCCAGTGTAATGAATATTGAAGCATCATGGGATTCAGATGCCAAACCATCTGGAGATCTGCTACATTGGCCAGATTACTTTCAGATACTTTATGAGGGCCGCAGTAACTTGTGTGGCTAAACGTTGATTATCATAAAATTTGGAATGCCGCCTGAGTCACAAAGTATCCCTATTTCCATCTAACTGTAACTAAAAATACCTTGCCTAGGGACTATGAACTTAAAACCCCTACCATGCCATATTTATTCAAAAGAAAAAAATATTGATTGTGATTTTAATTACTATCTAGCTTACTGGAGCTTGTGGTGCTATCCTTAAAATCACTTTGGCGATCCTTGTGTTTGGTCTTATCGGAGTTATTCCAACACGTATTTGGGATTTCAAATATTGTTTTAGATGCAAAACCAATTATGGTATTTTCTTGAAATAAGGATTGTTTTTTTAGATAGTCAGACTATGCAACCACTGCTGCCTGTTTGTGTTGATGTCCATTGTATTACTATCTCCAATAATTAAATTGGCCACTTTACTTGTTTTCCAACGGCTGTACATTTCAAGACATCATCCTGGAAGCCCGCTATGGATCTCAACATCGCAAGCAGAGGCGCAGCCGGACGGCGTTCACTGCCCAGCAACTAGAAGCCCTGGAGAAGACCTTCCAGAAGACGCACTACCCTGATGTGGTGATGAGGGAGCGGCTGGCCATGTGCACAAATCTTCCCGAAGCACGTGTGCAGGTACGCAGATTCGCCTATAGATTTTGTACAGGTGGTCCTCTTTAAATAGCGGGCTCTTGTCTATTACTGTATACCTGGGCTATACATTTGAAGCATTACACATGCTAGACTAGGAATATACACACATATGCCATACATACACACATATGCATTTGTTTTCATACCGGAATATCACAATCTAAAATCAGTCAGTAGGTACACATTTTCTATGGAGTTTCTGATTCACCTGGCCTTATTTTCAAAACTTTTTTATGGTAAAATCAGGCCCATCCAGTCTGTGTGTCATTCTATATCAAATGTAATCTGTTATGAAAAAAAATGATAAAATGCAGACTTGAATACACATTAATAAAAGGGATTCATAAACTGGTATGCTGCGGCAGATAGTAGACGGATAATAATGTATTTACTTAGAGAAAGAGAAGAAAGACTATTTGAAAGACAATTTCAATGTACAGTTTTCTCATGTGCATATTTATACATATATAGAGGGTAAATACTGCAAAAAAGAACACAAAAAAGGTTTGAAATAAGCAGAGATTGGACTGACACAAACAAATTAAGTTTGATTAAACAAACTGAGCATAGACAAAGAAGTTGTGAAGCAATGATTGACTGAAGGGCAGATAGAGAAAGTGAGGGCTGGACACTGATGTGACATGACTAAAAAAACAAAGACAGAAAAAGACCATGTAAGTTACAAAACTAAACAGATATGCTGAGATCCAAATAACAAGACTTTACATTAAGCAAAAAGCAACATTGTACATGAAGATATGTCACTATAAGATAAACAGAGTAGGCCAGAAGTAACAATTACGAGAGAGAACGTATGTGACAGAAGCACAAAACCTACTGAGAAATAGAGAGAACCCCAAATGAATGACACAAAAAAGAGAAAAAGAGGATTTTTGGTCAACCCTACACAAACTGATAGATGAAAAAGATGAATAACAAGGCACAGATCATAAGGTGGGAGAAACCACAGAAAAATGAAGAGAAGAGAATTAAAGAATAACTGAAAGAGATCCAATGCCTGATAGAAAGAAGGAATGCCTTCACTGGTAGAGTAGCATTACAAGCCTGGAATAGCTGTTCAAGATTTTTATATTTAGTGGGTATTTATAATGCGCCTCTACACAATGTGTTTCGGTGGGCGACAAGAGGGTGGGGGAACAGGGAGGACAAAGAAAACGATCCTGCTAGGCCTTGTGACATTTGGATCATGCAAGTGCAGTAACGAGAACTGCAGGGGAAGGGAAAGGGTTCCCGGTCAGGGCCAAAGGGCCTGTTAGAAAAGCGAGTGCCAGGAGAGGCTAGGTGGACAGAACTAGAGGAAAGCAGATAATTAAGGGCTAAGGAAGGTCCATAGCTAAGTGTGAGGTAAGGGGCTGGAAGAGCTACAAGGGTGCAGGCCCAGCCAGGCTACTGTGGGGGGGGGGCCTGAAGGGAAAGTGCAGGATTGAGGTCAGGGGGAAGTCAGAGGAGACCAAGGGCAGGGGACAACTGGACTAGGGAGGCCTGGTGCCCTTAAAGACTCTGAAGGAACCAGGCAGCTTGTCAAGGGCAGATGGGGACATTAGCAGGTTATTGGGAGGGGAAGCGGGAAGGAATAAGAGAATAGGAAGGCCTTGAGAAGCTTCTGGGAACTTAAAGAGATCCTGCCCAAGTCTAAGAGGGGCAGGGAGGCCATTCCAGAGGGAGTCATCTGCAGAAGAGAGAGATCTACCCCCCACTCTCTGCTTGGAAAAGCATCTGATCTGCAGAGGGTTACAGCTAGACGACTGAAGGGCTCTAGCAGGGAGGTATTTAGGGAAAGGGAGTTGGATGCAGCGGGATCCCAGGCCCCAGAAAGCCTTGTGGATGATGCAGAGGGTCTTGAACTTCATCTTCACAAGAACCGGGAGCCAGTGGAGAGATTTTAGGGCTGGATAGATGTGGTCCCTGTGCTTGAGGCCAAAGATATGTCTTGCAGTCCTGTTCTGGATTAGTTGAAGGGGGCGAAGGGAGGAGTTAGAAAGATTGAGGAAGAGGCTGTTGCAGTATTCCAGCCTGGAGAGAACCCGAGCTCTTCAGACATTCAGTTTCTGGGAGGAGTTGAGGAAAGGGAGAATGCCTCTGAGGAGGTGCGCTGAAGTAGATCTTCTTGGCAAGGTCTGTCATGTGAGGAGAGAAGGAGAAAGAGGAGTAGAAGATGAAACCAAGGATTTTTGTCTCACAGGAGGGTGAGTGCATGGGGTCCATGGAGGGCAGCCAGAGTGTTGGAAGGAAAGAGGGAGCAGGGGTCCCAATGAGAAGGATCTCTGTCTTACCAGCATTAAGGCAGCAATTGTTAGCAGTGCACCATGCCTGAATAGTAGACAGGCAGTCAGGATTGAGAGAGTGAGAGGAGGAGGCAGAGGAAGGAAGCTTGATGGAGAGCTGTGTGTCATCTGCCTAACACTGGAAGTTAGAAGAGGTGAAAATCAAATGGTCTAGAGGGGCAAGGTAGATGTTGAAAAGCCAGGACGAGAGGATAGTGCTCTGAGAGACACCATAGCCAGAGAGGGAGATGGTGGAGATTAAAGGGCCCCGTTGAACCTGTGAAGGTTGGTATGAAAGAAAGGAGGTTAACCAGTCCAGAGCCAAGTCCGTGTTGCCAAGGGTATCACAGAGCCAATTTATCAGGTTGGCATTATTGACCATATCAAAGGCAGAGGATAGGTCAAGAAGGATGAGAACGGAAGGAGAGCTGGAATCGAGACTAAAGAGCAAGTCTTTGTGGGTGTTCAGGAGAGCAGGTTCCATCACTCTGGCAGCTCTTAAGCCAGATTGGTGGTCGTGGAGACAACAGATTCAGATTGGTGTATAAGCTGGGAGACAGCCAGCTTCTCCAAGAGTTTGACAAGGAAGGCGGTAATGGAAACAGGGCAGTAGTTTGCTGGACAGGAAGGGTCGGCAGACAACTTTTTGAGGAGAGGGTGCTCAAGGGAGTGCTTGAGGCATGAGGGGAAGGATGAAGTGGCAAAGGAGTGATTGCTGAAATCAGCCAAAGCTGGAGCAAGGGAGACAATGTTGTCTTTGATAGTTCTATAGGAACAGGGGAGCACCTCTTTGGATGAGACTTCCACAGACTTGTCTAGAAACCTCATCAGGTGTTATGGGAGAAAAAGAGGAGAGAAGGAGGGGAAGGGAGAGGGGGGCAATGGAGGCCTGAGACCAGATGAGGGAGAAGGGTGTGGAGTAGAGGAGAGTGAGGACACAATGTCCTGAGTTTTAGAAAAATTGTGAGAGGCCAGTGAAGTGCCAAAGGGCCAGGGAAGACAGAGGAGAAATGGAGACTGCTGTAGGATTGTTGTTACTGGCCGCAGAGATGCAGGCTTGAATATAGGCCCTCTTCTTTGAGCAGATGGAGAGTCTGTATTGCCTTTGGAGCAGGCTGCAGGCCAGTATGTCAGAGGATGTGCTTGTAGCCTACCACTTCCGCTCAGCCACTCTGCACTTGCACTTCACAGCGGTCAAGTCAGAGTCATACCAGGATTTGCACTTGGAGGCAGATTTCATGCAGATCCTCATGACAGGGGCAAGGATGTCTAGAGTGTTGGAATCGGAGAGTTGAAGGGTAGTAAGGGCTGTGTCAGAGTGAGAGTCAGTGGCAGGAGTAGGAGGGGGAGTGAAGGTGGCGGTAAAAGTTGTAACTGACACTCGCTTCATAGTTCGAATGACAGAGAAAGAGGCTGTCAGCTCAGGCGGGGGCTTAGCCAGGGGACCCAGGATGTCCAGGTGAGAGGACAGGAGAGCATGATCAGAACAGGAGGGGGAAGTAATGAGCAGGTTGGAGATGGGGATGTCCAGGGCTTTAAGTGGGCCGGGGCCTGCCGGGGCTGGGCCCCGGCAGGCTCCGAAATTTCGTTTTGAGGCGGGGCCCTGCCGGGGCCCACTAATCTCCCCGGGCAGCCCCGGCCACTACACGAAAAGGCATTTTTTTCTACAGCCTGAAGCTCTCGCTCGTGTGCGAGAGCTTCAGGCTTCAGAAAAAAATGCCTTTCAGCTATAATGGTGGCGCCGTACCTGCGAGGCATCCCTTTAATCAAGGGATGCACGTGGGCCGGCGCCACCATTATGGAGAAACGTGAGGCCGCTGGAAGCAGAGGCCTTGCTTTCTTAATACTGAATCTCCCGCGGATTCGCGGGAGTTTCAGTCTTTAGGAAAAAGGCCTCTGCTTCCAGTGGCCTCACCCTTTCAGCCTTAATGGTGAGGCTGCCCCTCCCCAGCTGGCGAGGGGCAGCACAACCATTAAGGCTGAATAGGCGAGGCGCTGTCCCCTGCCAGGCAAGCCTATACAAAATAAATGCGGAGATCAGCATCCTCTCCCCCATAGGGGAGAGGGTGCTAATCTCTACAAAAGGCTGCCTGGCAGGGGTGCCAGTAGCCCATTGAGCCGGGGCTCGTCAAGGGGGCGTGGCCTAACGGCCCATCAAGATCCCGTTGTTAGGCCACGCCCCCTCGATGGGCCCCGGCTCGATTTGTAGTGCCACTTAAGGCACTGGGGATGTCTGAAGAGATGAGAGAATCCAAGGTGTGTCTGACTGAGTGCATCAGACCGGAGGGAAGAATGGAGAGGGAAAGAGAGTCACAGAGGTTGCTGAAGAGCCCAGAGGCCAAATAAGGGGAGTCCAGGTAAATATTGAAATATTTGAGGAGAAGCTTGCAGGAGGAGGACAGGAGAGAAGAGGTGAAGTCAGCCTACTGTGAGAGGAAGTGGGAGACCTGGCCAGGGGGCCTGTAGACAGTGGCTAGAGTCAGAGATGCCAGGAGAGACACCAAGCCTGCAGACAAGGCATTCAAAATAGGAGTAGGCCTGAGTGGATATGATAGTTGCAGGGACACATTCAAGGAAGATCAGGACATCTCCGCCCCCGGGCTGGCTATGCCTGTGCTTAGAGAGGATTTTGTAACCCTCAGGGAGGAGAGTATCAAAACTCATGACAGAGCTGGCAGTGAACCACGTCTCGGTGAGAGTGAGGAACGTTGAAGTTGAGGTCTTGAAGGAGGTGGTAGATGTCAGAGGAGTGTATGATGGCAGAGCGCGAGTTGAGGGTAGCTAAGTGGAGCAGGTTGCCACTTTTGAAGGTCTTCCGAGGAGGGGTACAGGGGTGTGGTACATCCGTCAGAGGTGACAGAGGGGCCAGAGGGGTAGCAGAAAGAAGGGTTGGCAGGAGAGGGGAGGACGTTGATGTGGTCTTTCCAAAGATCTTTGCAAATTTTCAGCTAGGAAGGGGCACTGGTGCTCCAGAACCACATACACTGGTCCTGTAATTGGTTTTCATTGGTGCATCTTTTTGTTGGTCCGTGGGGCTCAAGCGCAAATAATTAATTTTCTTGGGGAGTAAGGGACTCACAGATCAGTGCGGACAGTTGCTCTGTATTTACAAATCAATCATAGCCTTCACTCAAGTTGTCCAGCATTTGCATCATGGTGAAGGTTGCCCCTTTTTTAAAGTTTCATAATGGGAGCATCATTGACCGGTGGACCAGTCATCCTCAGAAAACACCTTTATTTGACCCATTCATTGCCGCATCCTGGGAAGGCATTTTCTTGAAGGTGTGGGGCCCTGCAGAGATATTCTAATGTCTTTGGGCATGGCTTGCTATAAACAAGAGACAGGAGGGTTGCAAACAGCCTATTCATGCACCGATGGAAATGACGAGCAGTCCAGAACTCCCGGATACACCAGTGTTGGGCACACACGCCAACACCAGCACTATAATAAGCTAACAATGCTAACAGGGTTGCTGGAAGTACATTTTAACGTGATGGGTCTATGGGTCCATCAAGTCGAAATGGAAATAAAAATAAAAATACCACAATACCTAATTTAGAAACAGTTATGCAAGAGGGCCTGCATCATTTCAAAACATTGCTGTCCTGATTTTAAAAAAGTGCAGAAAAGGGACAGAAATAATCCATCTATGCATTGTGCATGTCCTTGCACATGTTCCATACAAGCACAGAGATGTCCCTTCCTTGTTCACACATTTAAAAGTAAATTCTCCTTGTAAATAAGTATGCACTTTTAGACATTATGTGCTATCATTCATTTATTGATTATGATGCATCTGTTGTGTGGGGATGAGAAATTGCTGTGAAAAATGGTGTCTCTAACAATGATCTTCTGCGTCATTTCACAGAATGTGTACTAAATGCTCCTCGTTTCGCCCATTTTATTACACAGGTCTGGTTTAAGAACCGGAGAGCCAAGTTCAGGAAGAAGCAACGAAGCCTGCAGAAAGAACAGCTCCAGAAGCAGAAAGACTCGGAAGTCAGCCACAGTGAAGGGAAGAACGAGGAGGCTGCCCCGGAAGCACAAAGTTCTCCAGTTGAACAAGAAGCGCCCCGCAACATGAAGAGCGAGGCACGCGCTGAACTTAACCTGACGCTGTCGGACCAATCGGGTGCTGAATCAGCTGCAGAGGAAAATACAGATCGAGAAGACGACTTCAAGACCCCTCCAATAGAGTTAAAAGCAGACAAGAGCCCGAGTGCGGAGGGCAAGTCTTTCCACAGCAAGCGAACAAGTCCAAAATCAGGTGAGAGGAGTGATGGGGGAGACTTCAGTAACTAGGGAGGGCAATCATTTGTAACCCATTTTGACTGAAGTTTAGCCATTCTACAAAATAGGCATTAGCTCACATGCAGTGTTACACCATTGCAAAAAATGTAAACCTGTGCCGAAAGGTACAGTCCCTGCAGAGGCCCACCAAAGAAATATAAAAAACAGAGATTTTTGTTTGCAATTATCTCAAAAGCACAGCAATCCACGATTCACAACTCATAATTTTCCAAAGCAGGAAAAATAAAGCCCACAGATTCTGCTCTTCGCAGTAGTCTAGATTTATTGTGATGTAGATCTACCCGGCAGATCATATGGTGATCTGGCACACTCTTGCGCTCTCTCTCTCTCAATCTCTCTTTCTCTCTCTTCCTCTTTCTCTCTCCTTCTCCTTCTCCCTCTCTCTAAGAAAAAACACAGACATCTTGAAGTGGTTCCTCTGTTTTGTTATGGATAAAATACAATGGGCCCCATTACGGGTCTGGTGGTCCGGACCGGCAGATTACGAGTTCTGCAGGTGGGTGGTGCCACCGGCCTGCAGACGGAAATGGAAACACCAGCACCGTTATTTACGGTGCCAGTGTTTCCATGGTCGCCATGGAGCCCTATGTGACTCCATGGGAATGGGGATTAATGGAATTCTGCCTCTGGAATTACCGGGTCACCAGGGTCGTAATGCACCGATAAATCTAGCAATCACAGAGGCGTTAATTTATTCCGGGTCCGGCGGCAGCCTGCCGTTTTTTCCTGCATGGCTACTGCCGGACTTATAATGATGCCCAATGAGGGCAGCAGCAGCAGTAGGATCACTCTAGTTGATGACCAGACTGGTATTTGGTTTAGTGTGTGCTGGAATATCACACTTATGGTGCATTGCACGTAGTGAGAAACCATGGGGGAACGTGGATAGGCTCTTTGGTGGGGTGGGGTATGTGGGGTACTAACGTTCAGGCAGACCAGGCTGCTGGTTCTACAACTGTGTATGTCAATTTCTATTTTTTTGTGACTGATTCATGTTTTTACAAACTGTAGCATATGTGCGGGATTGACAGCACTACCAATCACTCAGTGGTTAGCAAACACAATAAAACGTTGCCTTGGTGCTCACAGCAAACAAAAAGTTGGTTTTGTGACCAAATACCTTCCAAGATGGAAGTGCATTTTGAGAGATGATGTGGCATATATTCTCTGTGAAAGAAGCTAGCAAAAAAGTATGTTATTTCATTGTACTAACATTGTAAACTGGTTGTTTTTAAACTTTTACAGTGTTCATTTCCAATGAACACATTCAGGATATGTTGCAGTCGTAATAAGAACATTAAACTTGTCTCACTGAGTAAAGCATGGCATCAAAATCTGGACTAACCACATCATTGGGCCTCATTAGGAGTTTGGAGGCAGCCATGCCATTCTTACCTGCACGGCTACCCCCAAACGGGTACCGGGTCCCAGAAATAGGGAATTACTGGTCCATGCTGACTTTAGCGGGCCCGGTAATTCCCATTCTCGGGACCCGGACCCAGTACATCCCCATTCCCATTTCAGCCCCCATAGGGCTAAATGGGAATGGGGAGGATGCTAACAATGGGCCCATTATTGACGGGCCCGTTGTTAGCATCCTGGTCTGCTAGCGGGTCCCGCTCTGCGCGTCTGACCAGGCGTGAAGAGCGGGACCTGCTGCAGAACTCGTAATGTGGCGGCCCGGAATGAACGGTGCCGGTCCCTTACCGGCACCGTTCATTTCTTGGCTGCCACACTCCTAATGAGGCCCATTGTCTATTTGATAGAAGACTTTCATTCCAACATGGGCAGTCTGGTACACTTCCATTCCAATCATTTCAAATGCCTCTATGAGAAAGAAGAGGACTGGGAACATGTACACCAGTGAGAGAACCTGGCTGCTTAGCATTTGTGAAACATACGAATGATCACAGTTCTTTATATTTGGCAAATATGTCTGAAACAAAAGATCTGTATGCTTAAATAAGTAGATAATGCACACTGAGTTTGGTGAGCAATTCATTTATGCAGCACGCCCTCTAACATTACAGTGCTTGAAACCATGAACCATATATGCTCATTTGAAAAGCATCAGCATGTGGATTTAAGGATAAAAGCACTGCACCATCGGTCACACCATTGCTGTGCAGGGCTGTCCTATTTACACCGGGCCCAAGAGCTCAGTTAACGTTGTCCTCTAGAAGAGGTGGGCTACCTTGTATCAGGATAAGGATGATCATAGACATACCGGGTCACCAATACACAGACATTGTAAGAGAACTATATATAGGGTTATTAAATAAATCAAATCATTCTATCTGCCTTGCTCTAGCAATCGTACCATGAACAGGACCACTGTATCCGCAGGAGTCCTAAGCGTGTTTGATACTCCACTGCATGAAATGTAGAGAATGCATAGGATATGGGAAAGAGTACCCCTAAGTACTACCCGTTAGTATATTTTCTCATATTGAGTCTGTGTGGTGCTTCAGTGCTTACTGAACTGGCTTACTGAAAAGAATCAACTTGGTAACGGGTACACTTTGAGCACATTTTATCACTACCCATCGGGCATCATTGCCAATGGGCTAGTTTATCGTATAGGAGGCAGATGTCTCAATCACATTCCAAAAGACAAGACATTTACTAAAAAGTCAGTCAGCCAGCAGTGGCAAAGCCGATAGTTTTTGCTTTTGTGTAGGCAGAGGGTATGATATGATATGATATTTTATTTATATCGCTCTCATACACAAGTGTTTCAGAGCACGACCAAGCAAAGAGAGGGGAACAAGGGAGAACAAAAACAACGATCTTACTAGGCCCAGTGACATTAAGAGCGTGCACGTGCATGGGAAAGGGAAAAGGGGGAAAGTGCATGGAAGTGGAAAGTTTGGAACAGAGGAGAGAACCGAATAAATAATAAGTGAAGTACATAAATAAAAACAGGCAATGAAAAGTGGTAGTTTGTTTGTTTGTTTGTTTATTTATTTAGTATAGCGCGCAAAACCCAGAGGTAACAGGGCGCAACAGAGGTCAGGAAGATAGGATTACATAAAAACTTGGTTACAGAATAAGATAGGCATGAGAAAAAGAGCATTGCATTTACAGTTACATTGTGTGGGATGTGCATATATACATATAATTGAGCGAAAGCTTACAAATTTACATATTTAGTGCTGTGCATAGGGGCAGTTCGGTTGCATTTACATATTTACATATTTAAGGCTGTGCATGGTAGTCAGGTTATAGCACTGGCATGATCAGATTAGATGGCAGGGTTAGTCGTGAGGATCATTGGCCCGCAGCCAAGTGAGGGTGTTTCGCCTGAAGCTATAGTAGGATTGGTCTGTCCTAATGTAGAGTGGGAGGGCGTTCCAGTGTTGGGCTGCCAAGACAGGGAAGCTGCTGCCGCCGGTTTTCTTTTGTTTGAAATTGGGTACCTGCAGGCAGTAGGAATTAATCGATCTGGTGGGGCGGGTGGACGTTTTTTTCTTTATTCTGGATGCGAGATAGGGGGGGGCTGCGTTGTTTAAACATTTGTAGGTGAGTGATGCCGTTTTGAGGGAGATGCGGTCGTGGATTTTAAGCCATTTGTGTTCTCTCCTTTTGTTGGAGATGTGTTCCTTAGAGGGTAGGTTGAGGGCTGTTCTGAGAGCGTTGTTTTGTAGTGTCTGTAGTTTGTTGGTTATGCATTTGTTGGCTCCTAGGTACATGGCGTTGCAATAGTCCAGTCTGGATAGTATTAGGGCGTTGGCTATGATGATGCAGCTAGCTTGGGTGAGGAAGGCTCTGCTTGCCCTAATTAGCTTGCATGTGTAGGCGGTGGAGGATGCTAGTGAGTTAACTTGTTTTTTTAGTGACATGGTTGCATCAAGGTGAAAGCCTAGTGTTTTCACTGTTTTGGCCACTGTGATGGTGTTGCCATCAATGTTGAAGGCCTTATAGTTGGAACTGAGTTTTTTGAGATTGGTATTGGATCCGAGGAGCAGGATTTCGGTTTTCTCATCATTTAGACATAGACCGTGTGTGGCCATCCATGCCTGAATGATGAGATATATTTTGTTTACCAAGGCCGTATCTGAAGCGTAGTTGCCTGAAAGGGGTATGAGGATCTGGGTGTCATCTGCATAATTGGTATATGAGACACCCAGTCTGTCCAACTTGTCAAATAGGGGCTTGGTAAAGATGTTGTAGAGGGTGGGAGAGACGCAGGAGCCTTGGGGCACCCCACAGGTTATTTTAATGGGGTCTGCTGAGGCTAGGGTGGAGAAGACCCTCATAGTTCGGTTGTCCAAGAATGATTGGATCCAGGCTATGGCCTCTTTCGAGAAGTGGGCTGCTGAGGCCAGGTGTTCGCACAGGACTGCGTGATCTACCAGGTCAAATGCTGCCGACAGATCGAGGAGTAGTAACATGGCAGTGTTCCCTTTGTCGTTAATCTCATTGATCTGGGTTTTAAGATCGATTAAGGCTGTCTCGGTGCCGTGCTTCGGTCTGAAGCCTGATTGGTGGGTGCCTAGTAGTTTGTGAGTTTCAAGATATTGCTGAATCTGCAGGTATGCTACTCTATCTATTATCTTTAACAGGAATGGCACCGTGGTGATGGGCCTGTAATTGGTGGGAATAGCGGGGTCTAGGGTTTGCTTCTTGAGGAGAGGCAGGACCCAATATTCTTTGAGGTTACTTGGTATGGTGTTGGAGGAGAAGGAAGCGTTGATCAGCTTGGTTATAAAGGGGGCTAGATCCCTAGCAGCATCCTTGATTATCTGGGGAGGGCAGTTGTCGCCTTTGCAGTTAGATGGTTTAAGTGAGGCTATAACTTTTTCTGTTTCTGGGATAGATATTTTGGTAAATCTGAAGAGATTCTGGCCTGGACGGTTGGCTGTTTTGTCGTGGTTGCTGGGAGATGCTTCATTGGTGGTGAGAGAGTCTTTTTTCAGAGCGATTTTGGTTTGGAGAGTTTTGATTTTATTAGTTAGGGCGTTTTGGACGCTGGTGCACCATACTTTATCTTTAATTATATTGTCTGGTGGGGGTATAGGGGATTCTAGTTCCCTTAGTATAGCAAATAGTTCTCTGGTGTTGGAGCTCGATTTTGCGATTCTTTCATTGAATAGTTTCTTTTTGGTGAGTAGAATTTCTTTTTTGTAGTTGTTTGCACAAAGTTTGAGTTGTGATTTATTCTCTTCTGTAGGGGAGTTGCGCCATTGGCTTTCAAGTTTTCTTTTGTGCAGTCTAAGTTCTTTCAGGTGTGGGGTGAACCAGGTGTTCAGGTGGGCTTGCTGTTTGCTTTTTTGCAGTTTTAGAGGGGCAATGATGTCTAGTCCTTTTTTTATGATATTGTTATAGTTTTCTACTAGGCGTTCTGGTTTTAGATTATCGGGGAGAGCATTGAGGGTTGGCAGTAGTAGTGGTAGGAGGTTGTCAGGGGTTATGTTTTTTTTTGCTCTAGTGGGTAGTGGTGGTGCCATGATTTTTCCTTTGTTGACTTCTTTATTGAGAGATAAGGTGAAGTCAATGAGGTGATGGTCTGTCCAGTGCTGGGGAGTGGTTTTGGTAATGACGGTGTCGCAGTTTAGAGTGGCGATCCAGTCCAAGGTCCTACCTTTATTATGGGTGGGGGTGAGCACTCTTTGGATTAGGCCGTGTTCATCTAGCATGTTGGCTATAGCTTGTGCTGATTTGTCGTCAGGGTCGTTTAGTCCTAGATTCAAGTCGCCTAGCAATAATATTTGGGTGGTGTCTTTTATGTTGTTGGCTAGGAGGCTGGATAGGTCTGCTTCGAATGAGCCAATGGGGCCGGGTGGCCTATATATTAGAAGGATGGTTAAGGTGCGACAGTTGGAGATGGGTAGTTTGGCTACTAGGAGTTCGCAGGATTTGAGAGGTGCTTGAGGCAGTGGTCTTAGCTCGAGGTTTGTTTTAGCTATGATGGCTAGGCCGCCTCCTCTGTTGTTGGGCCTGTCCATTCTGATTATTTGGTAATTTTCTGGAATGGCTATTGAGAGTGCTGGGCCTGCTGCTTCGTGCAGCCATGATTCAGTGATAGCTAGGAGGTCGAGGTTGTTTGAGGATAAGGTGTCTGCTATTTCTGTGGCGTGGGCCATTATCGATCTGGCGTTGATCAAAGCTCCGGATATAGTGGTAGTGTTGGGTGTATCCTGGATTGTTATAGGGATGAGTTTGGGTTGGGTGGAGTTGTAGCAGGGTGTGATGTGTCTCGGGTGGATTTTGGTGTGTTGCAGGGTGGGTCTCTTGTTGTGGTAGATGGGCTCGTAGAGATGGGGTAGTCTGGCTCGTAGTCTAGTGTTTCTTTCTAGGGTTGGACAGGGTGCATTTTCTGCAGGGTACATGGTTATGGTGGCAATGAAGATGGTAAGGTGTAATATATGTATGAGGAGATACAGTAGGGTGGCTGTTTGGCTCTTGCTGAGGTACATTGTACGGTTTGGCATGTGTAAATAGACAGGGGGTTTACCTGAGTTCGCAACTCAGGCTAAGAATGGCATGTGCAAATAGATGCAAGTAAGCAAGTAGTTCACCTAAGAACAGTAATCACATTTAGGCTAAAATGACATGTGCAAGTAGATGCAAGTAGGCAAGGGGTTCACCTAAGAACAGTAATCACATTTAGGCTAAAAATGGCATGTGCAAGTAGATGCGAGTAGGCAAGGGGTTCACCTAAGAGCAGTAATCACATTTAGGCTAAAAATGGCATGTGCAAGTAGATGCAAGCAGGCAAGGGGTTCACCTAAGAACAGTAATCACATTTAGGCTAAAATGACATGTGCAAGTAGATGCAAGTAGGCAAGGGGTTCACCTAAGAACAGTAATCACATTTAGGCTAAAAATGGCATGTGCAAGTAGATGCGAGTAGGCAAGGGGTTCACCTAAGAGCAGTAATCACATTTAGGCTAAAAATGGCATGTGCAAGTAGATGCAAGTAGGCAAGGGGTTCACCTAAGAACAGTAATCACATTTAGGCTAAAATGACATGTGCAAGTAGATGCAAGTAGGCAAGGGGTTCACCTAAGAACAGTAATCACATTTAGGCTAAAATGACATGTGCAAGTAGATGCAAGTAGGCAAGGGGTTCACCTAAGAACAGTAATCACATTTAGGCTAAAAATGGCATGTGCAAGTAGATGCGAGTAGGCAAGGGGTTCACCTAAGAACAGTAATCACATTTAGGCTAAAAATGGCATGTGCAAGTAGATGCGAGTAGGCAAGGGGTTCACCTAAGAGCAGTAATCACATTTAGGCTAAAAATGGCATGTGCAAGAAGATGCAAGTAGGCAAGGGGTTCACCTAAATTCGGTAATCACATTTGGGCTAGAAATGGCTACAGACATATAGATAACTCTGCAAGTTGGACCAGTTAGTAGAAAAAGACTACCACATGGTCGGGGGGGCGCATGATACCAAGAAGGATCTGTGGTGTTGAGGGCATTGCTGTGTATGAGTAAACATGTATTCGTGTCTACTGTACTTGCTTCTTGAGTACTATAGAGTGATAGCTGTTCAGTAAGTGAGAGAGCTCCAATCACACATTAAGAAATGCGTACAATTTGTTTAACGTTAGAGAATCTCAGAATTTCCGCAGCTGGTGATTGTTACTGCTTTTGTTGTTAGAAAATCAACAATTACAAATGTAGGTGTATCGCTTCAGTTATTTCTTATAAGAGCTTAGCCGTCTTATGTAGTTAAGCATTACTCACCAAAACAGTTCAGTTAAGCTGATAGGTATCATGGTGCTGTACATGGCCAATGTACCATACATGTTTAGAATCAGTATAATGCGGCTGAGGGCGTCTCCAACTTCTGATAGTGAGAGATCCTGGAGTTGAAAGGGCAGAGATCCTGGCCCCTGGCTCCTACGGCTCCGAACAGGCACCCAACAGGCCTTAGAGTGGCCTTCGAGCTGGCCGCCGGCGTGATCCGCCTGCCGGCGGTTACAGCTGATGTAGATGAGGCTCAGCCTCGGTTTCAGGCCGCGCTGCGCCCGGCATGGGCGAGTCAGGCGCCGTGTGGGGACAGGGTCAGGCAGGCCCTGTCCTGTTCCCCGCTTGTCGCGTGGTTCCTCTGCTGGGCTGGGGGTGCTGGGGGGGCTCCTGCCCTCGCCCCACGATGAGGAAGAGTGGAGTGAGGGGGTTGGCAGGCACCCAACAGGCCTTAGAGTGGCCTTCGAGCTGGCCGCCGGCGTGATCCGCCTGCCGGCGGTTACAGCTGATGTAGATGAGGCTCAGCCTCGGTTTCAGGCCGCGCTGCGCCCGGCATGGGCGAGTCAGGCGCCGTGTGGGGACAGGGTCAGGCAGGCCCTGTCCTGTTCCCCGCTTGTCGCGTGGTTCCTCTGCTGGGCTGGGGGTGCTGGGGGGGCTCCTGCCCTCGCCCCACGATGAGGAAGAGTGGAGTGAGGGGGTTGGCAGGCACCCAACAGGCCTTAGAGTGGCCTTCGAGCTGGCCGCCGGCGTGATCCGCCTGCCGGCGGTTACAGCTGATGTAGATGAGGCTCAGCCTCGGTTTCAGGCCGCGCTGCGCCCGGCATGGGCGAGTCAGGCGCCGTGTGGGGACAGGGTCAGGCAGGCCCTGTCCTGTTCCCCGCTTGTCGCGTGGTTCCTCTGCTGGGCTGGGGGTGCTGGGGGGGCTCCTGCCCTCGCCCCACGATGAGGAAGAGTGGAGTGAGGGGGTTGGCAGGCACCCAACAGGCCTTAGAGTGGCCTTCGAGCTGGCCGCCGGCGTGATCCGCCTGCCGGCAGTTACAGCTGATGTAGATGAGGCTCAGCCTCGGTTTCAGGCCGCGCTGCGCCCGGCATGGGCGAGTCAGGCGCCGTGTGGGGACAGGGTCAGGCAGGCCCTGTCCTGTTCCCCGCTTGTCGCGTGGTTCCTCTACTGGGCTGGGGGTGCTGGGGGGGCTCCTGCCCTCGCCCCACGATGAGGAAGAGTGGAGTGAGGGGGTTGGCAGGCACCCAACAGGCCTTAGAGTGGCCTTCGAGCTGGCCGCCGGCGTGATCCGCCTGCCGGCGGTTACAGCTGATGTAGATGAGGCTCAGCCTCGGTTTCAGGCCGCGCTGCGCCCGGCATGGGCGAGTCAGGCGCCGTGTGGGGACAGGGTCAGGCAGGCCCTGTCCTGTTCCCCGCTTGTCGCGTGGTTCCTCTGCTGGGCTGGGGGTGCTGCCAGCAAGTGGCAAGTGCATGAATTAGTCAGATTGGGTATATCTGATAAGTGTAGAAGAAAAGTGGGGGACTGTATGGGTACAGATACAGATCCCAGTGCAAGTGGTGGCCCGGAGGTAGTGCAGGAGGGAGGCAGGGTAAACAGGTACCTGGGCCCGAAGGACAGAGGGTGGCCAGGTGCACAGTGCCAAGAGAGAAAACAGATCAGCAGGGGAGAAGAGGGGCAAAGGCAGAAGCAAAGAGGCAGGTCTTGAGGTGCTTCCGGAACCGGAGATCGTTCTCCTCAAGCTAACACTGCTGCCTTTGTCAACGCTTGTTTATAACAGGAATTGAGTGCAATCACGTGCATACTGGTATATAACAATGCTCAATCCCCATATATTGGTTTTCAATTAATGCATATGTGTTGTTTATAGATACTCATACAACACTCATCCTTCCCCCTACATAAGGACAGGCTTTCTGCAAATATTAAACAGCCATGTTCAACTTTAATGGCCTTAGCATGACTTCTTTGTGGTAGGTGGTGATACCATTTACAGTCCTCAGACACATTTAAAAGCATGCATTGTTACAACAAAAACATTTTATGTAGCCATGGGATAGGAATTTTTCAGGCACTCCCATAATGATACTAGCTAGCTGTAAGGTGGTAAGAGCTGGAAAACAGTATTAGTAATAAGGCATATTATGGCCGGTACTGTCAAATTACTAATACTTACACTAAAGCCAACATTGTTGGCTTTGCCAGTGCTTGATTTTGACAAGAATTCTGAACAGTTGCAAGGACACACATATTGCATATAAATCAAGTGTCAGAACACACACTTGGTTAAGGCATTTGTATGACACCAGGAGCTTATATAAAGCTGCAATTATCCTCCTGTAGACAGCTTAGAAATAACATGATCATAGGTGATCAATAGATGGGTAGAAAGCCAAAAGATATCCGCAGACTGTGTTCCCCTCATCACATCCATTCTCTCTTCAATCTTCAATCCCATGACAATACCTTTGGCTTATTGTCAGCATTTACAGCACCACCTCATAAGGAAACCTAAAAAGAAATATGTGATGAAACACGCCATCATCATCTACCAAAAAACACTTGAATAACATAATTGAAGGCATGGAGAAAGAAAGGGAACTGAGTTTGGGAAAGAAGCAGGTAAATCTTTGGGGTCAGGTGTACAAAAAAGGATGGTGAGGTGGACCCTGCCATCTTAGGTTTTGGAGCACTACGGAAGGTTAAAGGTAACTTTTATCAAATTCATCAAAATGTGCCAATTTTGTATTTGTTGCTGTAAAAAGAGCACTGTCATAATTTTTCATACAATAAGAACTGTTCATTAGTCTAACCAATTTTATTAGACTGTAATATACTTAGAAGGCTGTGCATATCTGCATTTTATCCAAAACAAGGTCAAATTCCACAATGCTAGCTATGTGGGGTAGCGGGAAGTAGAAGATTGAGATGGATTTGCAATGGTTTGCCTTTCTGTCTGGTGAATGAACATGCATTAGACTATGGCCTTTGATTAAATGGGTTTTTGTATTTGTTTTTCAGACTCTCCACTGAGTGCTTCAGTGACACCTTCTTCCAGCAGTGGAATGGCTCCTACACACTCCTATGCCTCCTCCCCACTGAGTCTCTTTCGCCTACAGGAGCAGTTCCGTCAGCACATGGCCGCCACCAACAACTTAGTCCATTACTCCTCCTTCGATATGGGGAGCCCACCTGCTGTGCCGTACCTGGGCATGAATGTCAACATGGCACCCCTGAGCTCCCTCCACTGCCAGTCCTATTACCAATCCCTCTCCCATGCCCAACAGGTATGGTCAACACCCATCCTGCAGGCCTCCAGTAGCCTCCCGAGCTTGAACAGTAAAACAACAAGCATTGAGAACCTGAGGCTCCGAGCAAAACAGCACGCAGCTTCCCTTGGACTTGATACATTACCCAACTGATCACACAAGAGAATAAGGACCTGGTCCTGTGGAAGGATATTCAAAGGAGTACTTCGGCCCTCAATGTTATTCAGCTTTGTAAGCAGGCAGCCATCTTAGTTTCTTCACTCGATGGAAGCCATATTTAAACAATGAAACCTCTTTATGCGTTTTTAAAATTCTCACGCGCAAGTCAAGCACTGGTAGACAAGACACAAAGACAAATATACCCAACTTGTGCTTTTACCAACCTATGAAAAAATGAATACAAGCATTTTGAGTGGACATCTCCGAAAGAGCTAGTATGAGGAGAAGACTCTCTTTTGTACAATGCCAACTTCTGTTCAAGTTTCCTAAAAGAATATATTCCCAGAGTGTACATACATTAACGTTTGGGAGATGTCTTTCAGTCTTGTGTAAATGTCAGTGTTGCCTTATGCACATTGTGGTGACCTACTGTATAAGAATTATTTTCTGGCTTTATCTTAAAGTGACAGTCCCAGAATGGTTTCCTGTTGCTTTTTGCAGACATATAACGGTATTATTGAGGTACATTAAAATATGTATGTAACTTATATCAATGGAACCATATTATAGTGGTTCAAAATGCAAGTACGCCATCTGGGTAAAAAGTTTAAATTCAAAGGATGAAGACAATTGTTTATCATCAATTTCCTGTTGTAGCACTTCTGTGGCCACGTGTCGTCTTCTTCTAAGCACTTGTTTTCATTTCATATTTCTGAAAGTTCAAAGCAAACATTAATCCTACAGGAGGGTCAGTGACAAAAATATGGAAGCAATGGACTTTGTAAAATATACAAATAAAAACATAATGGTTACAATTCAAATACCCATTGTTCTATTTATAAAATATGTATAGTAAATTTGCAATTTACCATATGTTTAATGTAACAATAAAAAGCTTGTATGGCTGAAACTGAATTCACCCATAAGTTGTATTCTTTATTTCTTGGAGAGCTTCTTGAAATTGAGCTGCACATGTCTCTTGAGACAGCAGAGTATTTTTACACCACAAAGTAAGCACAGTATTTGAGAGATCTTTGGCAGCATAATTTTTGTTGGTCATAAGTGATGTTTGTATGGGCCTCTAATCACCTTAACCAAGCAGGCCACCACTTAAGGAACAAGTGCAAGTTTATTGTACAATCATCCTGGAAGGAGCTCTATGACCATGTCAAGTCAAACTAACCTGAGTCTCACCGAACCACATAAATTGACACATTATATACATTTTTGCAACAGTTAAAACACTCCCATGTATTTTATAACAATCCTCCTCCCACTTGTGATTTGACAAAATCTATACAAAGAAATTCCATCTTTCTCCAGGTCTCCCATTCTCATTGGCAATCGTGATCTTGACTAACATCTTCAGAGCGTATTCATAGAAAGCACCCATTTGGTATTTGTCCGTGGTAGGTCATGACATCAGCACATTGTTATACATTCATATACAGACATAATTCATTACAGGTCATAACTGGCCTGAAACCTCTTTACCCTAAATGTAGTAGCACATGGTTTGCATGGATACTTCAAATGACTTGAGGAAAGCAGAATAAACAGGTTGCCTTTGAAGTAGCGATATCTATCTCATCCATCCACATTCACATTTTGCTGAATTGTCTAAGCAGCAAAAGTCACTACCTTACTAACTCACTGGAATTTCCAAGTCACAATTTTACATATGATTTATTGTGCTTATGTAACTAACATGTATAAGAAACTACTATTGAATACAACCTATGTAACAAACAACTTGTATTGTTTCACTCCTTTGATACCGGTGAGAAGCGCTTATAATAAGTGAACTTGCTTTCAAACTATATCTTGAGGCCGAGGATATAGGTCTTCCCTTAGGTGAGCTGCTCTCAGAACTGCCCAAAAGACAAGACACGTACATAAATATAAAGAGCTTAGGTGGCGCAGACAACACAACCCACCAACCACACAGTTTTCTAAACTCTCCTTTGTCTTGGACTGGGAGCATACCAGTCCATCCAACCCCATGTCATACCCAATTCACCATATCCCTGTTGTCACAATTAACCCTGCAGTCCCTCTGTGTAGCTGGAAATCACTGCCCCTTCCAAACAGATTTTCGCTAGCTTTTTATGTATCAGCTTGACCTTTTGTGCCTGCTCTATACTTTCCTTTGCCTTCTCTTGCCTGTTTTCACAAAAATGCACAAAATGCGCCTGCATTTCCAGCCAACTCTTGGCCTCCATCCGTACTACTTTATCCAAATTGTGCTGGACTTCCTTAGGAAGTCCCTTCTTTAGCATGTGTAAAACATCACAACATTTTTCTCCCATGCTTCGCCCGTTTCTGCCCTCCACATCTCCTCAATTAACTAGATGTGTGCAGCACGATCATCATCCAACTTCATCTTTTTTGCAGAATAGAATGTATATCTGGCAAATTGGGATACATTTTCCACAGAGCCCCTTATACCTGTACCCTGCAATTACTAAAAACGGCACCATCATGAGCATTTGAATCCAACTAGACTCCCGGAAAACCAAGCTCTCCTCTAAACCTCGTCTGACTGCTCCCCCATCAGAGCAACAAATACGCATTTCCTGTCCCCTATGGCCAACATGACACCAGCGATATGTTCCTCTAATGTATAAATCCACTTCCCCATCCCTGCAGTGAGCGAAGGGAGTATCTTCATCAAATTATTCTGGTCCATGTGTGACCACAGGGCATACTATGCCTTTCCCAATCCTTCTGGAGCAATGGAAACTGAGTTGCACCCACTTTTTCTGTGGCTTTCCACATCTCTCCCCTGCTACTTACTATGACCATGCGTGCACCACGGCACATCCTAAGAACCCATTGTGTACTCTCTGTCACTGCTACTGGAGAGGAAGGTGGGGCTACTACATCCTGCTCTCCCTGCTTGACATCTGATTCCCATTTCTCTTCATCTCCTGCTTTTTTCCCTGACATGTCTACAGTTACAGAAAGATACTTAGCACTACAATATGGTGCCGGCTCCCCTTCTCCTTGCTCGATTCCTGTGCCCATGCCAATATTTCTGTTCTCTAGGTCCACATTGACCTCTAATAATCAATGTATCCAAACTAACAAGAATCTGTCCATTCCTCCACCTTCCTTCCTCTACATCCTTCGCTTGTCTATTCATTTTTGCTCTCTCTTAATTTTTCTGCCCCCGTAACATCATTAGGTCTTCCTTTGCTAGCCTCAGCACTTCTTCTATTTGTTACCGCTCCTGTGTCTCTACTACCCTTTGCAGCCTATCCTCTATGTTATCGGAAAAAAAGTCATAGGGGGTCATTACGAGTTAGGCAGTAAGGAGTTAACAGTGCCGGTAAAGGTGCCGGAGCCTTCAACCCCTTACCGCCTAATTACGAGTTCTGCTTGTGGGACCCGCTAAGGCCGCCTGGTAAAACCAGGCGTCCTTAGCGAGTCCCGCGAGCAGTCCTGGGTGCTAACAACGGGCCCGTTATTAATGGGTACCATCCCCATTTTTATTAGCAGCATGCAGAGTGGACACCCAGGTGTCTGGTGTCCCAAGTTTCACCCTGCCTACCTTCCATCAATCAGTATCTTAGGGCTATGTGTCAATTAGTTGGCTGGGTATGGCCTCGGAACTGTAGCCTCTTATCAGGAAAAGTTATGGCATCCTCGGGTTCTGGATGACATCAGGCGATGGTACCTCTTCGCGCCTGGCTGGTCATGTGTCTATTCACCATGAATCTCTTTCAGTTTCCAGCTTTTATTGTATATAATTCTGCTTAGGCCCTGCCACCTGCCTGGGTCTCTCTTATCTTGACCTCACGGGCGAGCTGGTATGCTCCGAAGTTTGATTCTTGCGAGTTGACGCTCTCCTCCCTTTCTCTGAGTGACCTCGATTTCCCAGGCATGAGCCGCTCTCTTTTGAGTTTCGTTTCCACTCTTCCTCTCTGTTCTGGCTGGGTTGTGAAACTTGGCCCGTTATGCTTTTGCTTTACAAAATGGGGTTGCACTTGTCTAACGTGCTTCTTGCGTTCTGCGTTCCAAGCCTATTTACACATGTTTGACTGGTTGGTTAATTTCATCCTGTCTTGTAACACGTTTCCTTACATTTTAGCATCGTCTCTTTCCTGTGTCCATTACATCTATTTCCGTAACTGCTCGCACTGGCGTGTTATCTGCGATAGCCGTTTTTGTTCATTTGCGAGTCTGCCCAGGCACTTATGTCATTTCCAATGGCCTTCCATTAAGGCTCTTGGGGTCTCTTTGTGGACCGTATGTAGGTACTCCTCATTTCGTATCAGCGGCTGGTATGGCTGTCTAATAGGGTACCGTGCTGCCCAGGGTTGTCTGGTTATGGGCGCATCAACAGGTGTAGATCTTCTAATGTACACTGGGCAGAGTCCCAGTGCGGCTCTCTGTTGGTTCATTTGCTCTTCATACGTCACATACCTTGGCGAGTACCTTCCTGGTAGCTCGAAATGAGGGGCAGGGTAGCAGGTCATGTCTGGGACCTCCTTTACACTCCCCCCTCTGGTTGGTTCATCGACCACTTCTGCTTCATTTTTCGTCTCTATTTTCTTTGATTCTTCAGTATTTTGTTCATCGTATTCAGGGTTGGTACATGATGGCGTGAACATGTGTGTCTTTGGAGTCCATATTTTTATCACAACTTTCAAACTCCCTGCTGTTTTGACATGTTCATCTTTGTTCCAGGCCATTAGCTGGCATTGTGCATTTGGACTGCAGTAGGTCCATTTTCCTTCATACCTTCTTCGCCTTTTAGGATATGTGAACTTTGTTCCTTCTAGCGCAAATTCGCTGGCCTTCACAAAGTCTCTTATTTCTTCATCAGTCAGGTCTCTAGGCTTCCATCCTGGTTCAACATTGACCATTACTTTCATCCCTATGGCTGCTTTCACAGATTTCTGGCACTGTGTAATGATTATCTTGATGACACAGAATCCTAGTAATACCATGGCCAGTAGAGCTCCCAGAAACTTGAATATATCTGCCATCCATTGTGGGACCCACAAGGATAGGTCTCCAAACCAGCTGTCATCGTCCACTTCATCACTTTCATCGATCATCTGGTTTTTCAGGTTTGTCAACATGCTTATGGCCTCTGTTAGGGTTCCGTTTTCTTCATCGTGTGATGGTACAAATGTGCAACATGATTCTCTGATTTTTGCAGAAACACCTCCATCCATTGCAGTGACCATGTCAAGCACATATCTGTTTTGGATGGTCATCAGTCTGATTGCTCTCAGTTCTTCTTTGATCGCGTTGAATCCTTTTATAGTGGTATTGATGGTCTGCAATAACTCCCATCAGGTTATCTGCAACCATTTAGCATTCACTCCAACTTGGATGTGGGGCAGGAGCAATGTTGTGAACACTGTCGAGGTGAGGCTGAGTAGCCTGTGTTCATAAGGGATTGCATGAAATGCCTCTTCTGATTTGGCAGAAAAGTAATTTTCTCTTTTTATCCTGGATACTAGTTCCGCAGATCTCCTTCTCCTTAGATGAGAATCTGCTTTCAGGAAACTGTCCAAATTTAGGTCATTTTTGGGGATCACTAGTGCAGGAACAAGGATGTTCACCAGTGTGCATATACCTCCCCAATTCTTTGGTAGTCTTATATATACCTCGGATCCACACACCCAGTAATGGTCCATAATTACTGTGGTTCCATGTACCATTCCTGGGGCGTCAAAGACTCGTCCACAGTTCTGATTCTCTCCCATCTTCCTCGTACCATTGTTTCTGAAGCATTATTTTGGGTTCTCCAGCGGTACTATCTGCAGGGGTCCCCCTCTGTCTTCGACCCATGAGTAATTTTGCAAGTTTTGGCCATAATGGCTTGCATCCGTTCCGCACTATGTTGATGGTAGGCTCGTATTGACCAATGACCATCCAGGCTCTGCCGATCACCACTCCTTTCTCCCATCTGTCCGGAGAAAGGACTGTCCCCCAAATCTGCATTTGGCCTCTGTTCTTCCAACTTCGAGCCTCCTCTGGAATTTTTCCTTGAAATTTTAGCTTCTGATTCACTTGCCATCTAATTCCAGCCCCTTTTACTCCAGGGTTCTCGTACCTGATTACATGACTCTTTGTATGGGCTCTGTTTCTTGTCTTTATGTCTTGAACATAATCAACCTCGTCGGGGTCTGTTGCTTCAGTTGCCCACTTCAGGGAGGCATCACTGCCCATGAACTGGCCTCTGGTCTTGCACATTGTTACGTGTGACATACAGTGTGCTGTCAGGACATCAACCTCTACAGCCACAAAGATCTTGGATTTTTCCTTACCGTATGGCAGGAGTGCACAGACGAAGCATTCTCCTTCTTACTCTCTTCGTCCTACTTCCTTCTTGTGCTGGTACCATATGTTGTTTCCATGATGGGCTGTGCTGTCCAGGTAATCGTTAAGTTCATTGTTATCTTTGTGAGGGCGTCTCTTGATCCTCAGCGTTCTTCTGTAGTTTGCTATGACTATGGGCCTCATTCCGAGTACGGCGCTAACCAATGGCGCTATTAACACCTTGGTTGACGCCGTACCCGGACCGGCAGCGCCTTGGTGGATGGCGGAATTACCGCCCCATTCCAAGGTTGGCGGGGCGGTAATTCCCCATTCACCAAGGCTCTTCCCCATTCCCAAATGAGCCCCCATAGGGCTCAATGGGAATGGGGAAGATGCAAATACGGTGACTGTTCATTACGGTCACCGTTATTGGCTTGGAGGCCCCTTTGCGCCCTCGACTTTAACACCTGCTCAAAGCAGGCGTTAAGGGCGAGGGCGCAAAGGGAACTCGGAGTATGGCGGTAAGGGATTACCGCCACCGGTCTCGTTACCGGTGGCCGCTATCCCTTACCGCCATACTCGGAATGAGGCCCTATGTCTCTAAATGCATCTGTGCTGCTTATCCACTTCGGGTATTTTGGTGGAGCAGGCTGCCTCGACTGCATCGCTGTGGTAGGAGACAGTTTTGTGCTTCCTTTCCTTTCCTTTTGTAGTCTGTTATAAACTTCCCCTAACCACCATTTGTTCGCCAACCTCCCAACGCGTGGCTAAGCGTGGCTTGTTCCTTGCGTTGGAGCAGGTGTGCTTGCTGTTATAGTTTCTATAGTCCTGTTTTCCAGCTCCTCGTGCAGTTTGTTTGCTTGGACTATGAATGGGAACAAATAATCTATTAGCATTTATGTCTTCTCTGTGAATTCTTTTGTGGCCACTTCTGTTCTTTTGAGGGATTTTACTATTCCCTCCGTCTTTGGTATTTCAGTTGGCTTTTCTTGGTCATTTCCACTATTCTCTGGGATTGAATGTTCGGCAGGCAGTCTCTCTTTCTCCGCTGCCTTCGTTGGAGGCCTTTTAGCCATCAACACTTGCCCTTGTTTGTGTGCATTCTGTGTGTGGGTGCGTGCCGTGGTCAGTGCTACATTATCATTCATTCCGTGCTGACCCTGTCTCCAGCTTTTCTCTCCATTCATCGCCTCAAGTGTGTATGTATCACTGCTAATTACATTTAGTTTTAGTTTGTTTGTTTTATCATCAGCCTTTCTGGGAACTGGAATCACTATATGGGGTCTGGGTGCTTTCGTAGGACCCAGACGTTCATTATCCAGTGGGCGTACTGATAGTGGGACACTACGTGCACCAATAAAGAAAGCAGTTCTGATTGTTAATGACAGAAAAACAATAATACTCACTGTACATATGCACATTATCGTTCGGAACAACAGTTTGCAGCATTTTCTTCCAAGGATGTGGGGGCGCCCTTCTGTTGGGGTTAAAACTATGTTACTGTTCTGGGCCCCCATTTCGACCGAGTCCATAGTCAATTATGTATTCTTTTCTTGCTCTGATCTCACAGTCCAAAAGTTTATTATTACTAAAGTGTCGAGTGCTTTTCAAGTGTCCCCCTCTTGCGGGTGATGACGATAGTCTCCGGGTATGCAGCACGGTTCTGTTTGCTACACTACGGAAAAAGGTTAGGCTAGCAACTTTGGTACATCACATTCATTTTAGCATTTCTATAGTCGGAGATGTTCCAGTAAACCCCTCGAATTTGCTTTGGTCCGGTGGACATGCTGGAACCTGTTCAATGCGAAGGAATGAAAGTATGGAACTGCTAAAAATCACAAAAAAATAAAATGTTGTAAAAATTATAACAAAAATAAAAATAACAGTGAACATGAAAAAATAGGAAAAAATGAGAAAAATGAAGAAAAAGAAAAATAAGATGGTGAAGTTCTTGTGTCTGCTCCTTTCGCTCGGTCTCTCGGCGACAAGTTGAAGAACAGTGTCTCTCTCCTCGATCTGCTCCACAGCAGAAAGTGTTATTGCGGATCTCCTCCTTCTGAGGCTCTCCTCAGCAGTTGATGAACGTAATTACTTCTTAGTTGGGCTATGATGGCTCTCAGGAGCTTGTTTAATTGTGTGCTCTTCACTGGGTCTCTGAGGAATGCGCATACGCCAACATTGTTTGGTCTACCCACTAGTTCTGGAAAGTTTTCAATGAGGTAGAAGAAGACATGGTATGCATATCTGCTGTCTTCTGGTGACAACAACATTCGCTCTGATTTTCTGGTCTCTAGATAACATGCCTTTCTTGTGACGTGAACAGTCTTTACACTTTACTGCTGCGTGGATTGCGACCATGTAGTTCAGTTTGTACCACACTTGGTTTAGGAATTTGTTGTTTCTTGGAACTCTGATAAAGGATAAGGTATTTGTGGTTCTCCCGATGAGTCCTGGGCATTCCTCTATGATGCGAAAGAAAAGCATGTATGTCAGCTCATCAATGATCACTTGTGGTGGAAGCATCTGTACCCTTATCACCATACTCGGGCAGTACAATGAAGGCTTCTGTGATGACAGTGAGTAGTTGCCAGATTATTTTCTTGTTGGCCGGATCTTGAATAAAGTCTGTGATACTGGTATCTCTCCCTACAAGTGATGGATATGTCTCTAATACTAGCCGAAAACAGGAAAGCACATCCTCTGTGATGTTTCTACTGGGGGATACCATAAGTTCTGTGAGCAAAGTCTCAAGACTGATTGCTTCTGGATACTGTGTTACACTCTCAGGCAATGTCTTATTTTCCGCTTATCAGAGTATTAGGGCTTTTTCAATGCTTTGTGTGGCTTTAAACGTTCATATGAGCAGCGTTACTACAGCTTTGGATGTACGATTCTCTTCTTTCCCTGGCCCTTTGGCTGCACAGAGTGTCTGTTTTATTGTCTTTTATCCCTTTCAGTGCTTAAAGGAAATGTTCAGCGTAAGGCCAAGATTTTCACAAAGAGCGCTCTCGTCTTGTCTTTTCTGCTCATGCGTCCTTCTTCCTCGCCATTGATCTTGTCTGCACGTGCTGAGGTTCTTCCCCGTTGTCTGTAGATTCTTCACAGTTGGATGCAGCTGGAGGTCTCCCTCCTATATAGGGTTTAATGTCACTTAGGAAGATCCATGCTCTTCTGCCCTGGAGCTTGACGGCGGACGGGGTGCAGTCCTCTATGATAAAGGGGCCATTAAATCTTGGCTCGTCCCACCTTTTTCTTGTGTGGTTTCTCACCAATACTGCATCACCAGGGAAGATGAGGGGCACACATAGATCATGAACTGTGCCTGCTTCAGCACTTCCTGTTGTGTTTTGTGCTGTGCTGTCCCCTTTTCGCCGTCGCTGCAGCTGGCCTGTAATGACAGAGGTGCTGGATGTCATGCAGTTCAAATACTCCTGCATCTCTGTTACCAGAACCTCCCTAGTTGGCTGGGCATCACATATAGCTCTATTTCAGGGGGTAAGAGGGGTCCTTATCCTTCTGCCTGTAACTATCTTGTGCGGCGTGTGATGATGTTCGGAGCCCGATTAGTTCCGAAGTGCATCCAATGCGAGTGGTAGACAGTGCAACCATCCCTTTTTTAATGTGAGCTTCAATTTGGCTATCCTTTCCTTCAACAGGCCTTTGAGTCGCTCACATATGCCATTTGATAGGCCAACGAGAACTTGTGCTTTATACCAAGCAACAAGCTAATCTGTTCAAAAACTGAATTTACAAAGTGAGCCCTGTTGTCTGATCTCATTACCTCGCACATCCCCCATCTAGGAAACACTTCTCTCACCAGGAACTTGGCAGCACAGGTAGCATCGGGGTGTGTGCAGGGATCTGCTATCCATCTAGAGAATGGACACACCACCACAATTAAATACCTGTATCCATTGCATACTTGAATCATATCGACGTAATCGATATGCAACTGCTGGAACGGCCCATTTGGTCTGGGAATGATTCCTCTTAATACTTTTAATGTGTGCCCAGCGGTGAATTGCTGGCAGATTATGCAGTTCACCATGAAAAATCCAACATGCTCTGCTCAATTCGGTGTGAACCAGTCTTCTGCGAGCGTTGCAGCCAGGCTTTCTTTCGTCCTATGGATGGGGTAGTGTAGTTGTTCCAATGCTACTTTTAGAAAGGCGACAGGCATTACTGGTTTACCAGTGCTGTCTTGCCTCCACAACCCATCATAGGGGTTTAAAGAACACCCTCAACACTTCCACAAATATTTCTCCTCCTGAGGTGCCTCCGCCTGGAGCTCCATTAGCTGAGTCTGCCGCATATTGCTATAGGCTCCTGGTGTGGCTTGCGCTACCATCATCCTCTCATGGGTACGTGGCACCTCCACGTCCATGATTGTTTCATACTTGGATGCCATGCGCTTGGCTTCCGTGTCTGCTTCATAATTTCCACGTGACATGAAATCTGTCCCCTTGGTATGAGCGGCACATTTCACGACCGCTATGCCCACTGGGAGCTGTAGTGCTTTTATCAGCCTTTCCAATAAGGCTGCGTGATACACTGGCGTGCCGTCTGCTTGGAGGTAGCCCCTCCTTTTCCAGCGAGCTAGTCCTGCGTGCACTGTGGACGTCACGTAGGCAGAGTCACTGTACACCGTTACTTTCTCGTCTGCATGATTCTCAATGGCGAGTATCAATGCCAATAGTTCTGCAGCCTTTGCCGAATAGTGAGATGGTATTCGTGCACTAACGAGTACTCGAAACCCCCCATTCGCTAGGTGTTTTACCACAGCCATGCCTGTATACCTTTGTCCGTCTTCTTGGTCGATTCTCGAAGACCCGTCAATGAAGACGATCTCTCCACTCGCCAGGGCATTTTCTTTTACCCTGGGGATCTCATTATAGAATTCCTCACAGTTAGCACAGTCGTGTATAGGTTCTCCCTCGGTGACTGGCTCAGCTATGAACGTAGCAGGGTTTACAGTTTTACATCGCACTATTTTGATGGATGGGTTAGAAATAATCACTTCATAGGCGGATGCTCTCTGAGATGTCAGTGTGCCCTTTGGCTTCTCTAGTATGGCGCACAGTGAGTGCTCAACATACAATGTCATGGAGCACCCCATCACAATGGATGATGCCTTTTCGATAGCGAATGCGGCAGCAGCTAGGTTTTGTTCGCATGGGCAGTGGCACTTCATGACCGGGTCCAGACTCCTGCTGTAATATGCTAGGGGCTTGTACCCCAGCGAGGTTCGCTGCGCGAGCACTGCCGTCATAAAATTGCCATCGGTGTGTGAGAAAAGGTAGAATTCCTCTGCATAATTAGGAATCCCGAGAACTGGGGCCTTATGAATTGCCCCCTTGAGTTCTGTAAACCCCTTTTCCATTGCCTCAGTCCATTCGATATCTTCCCTTGTTGCCTGGGCCTTTTTTAGGGCCTGAAGCAAGGGATTGGTATATGAGCTGTAGTCAAAGACCCATGCTCTGACATAATTGCACAGGCCTAAGAAGCTTTGCATTTGTTTTATCGTGCGCGGCTTGGCCGTGTTCATGATAGCTTCAGCACTTTCTGGGGTTACCTTTTTCCCCTCATGTAAGATCAGTTGCTCTATGTACAACACTTCTTGTTGACAGTACTGCAACTTTTCCTTATCAACTTTGTATCCCTTCTCAGCCAGTATAGTCAATAGCTGGACAGGGTCGCACCTGCATTGTTCTTCAGTGGTGCTGCAGATCAGAATGTCATCCACAAACTGCAATACAACACTTTCCACTGGAATATTGCTTAGGTCAATTTGCAGGACTCTGTTGAAAATGGATGGGGACTCGCAGTACCCCTGTGGCAACCTTGTGCTTTTCAGGTGCATTTGTCTGAAAGTTAATGACGTCAGGTCTTGTGAGTCATGGTGCAATGGAATCGAGAGAAACGCGTTTTTCAAATCGATTACCGTGAAATAGTTTGCCTCAGTGGGTATGTTACACAATTTTGTAGAGGGGTTCGGGACTAGAGGGAACTCAGCTTCAACAATATCGTTTAATGCTCTTACGGGGTAGATCACTGTGTTACAGGGTGATTCTGATGTCACTAGGATGCCCTGCTCCATCATGGC
The DNA here is from genome assembly GCF_040938575.1 of Ambystoma mexicanum. Lineage (NCBI taxonomy): Eukaryota > Metazoa > Chordata > Amphibia > Caudata > Ambystomatidae > Ambystoma > Ambystoma mexicanum. The sequence continues at coordinate 1,403,034,051 of NC_090922.1, forward strand.
GGAGATTGTCTTCGCAATCCCTTCATCTGCCTCTCTGGACATGGGATATTGCTGCGCTCGTGTTAAAATTGCTCCTGATTTCAGTTTAATTTTCATTTCACCTGCCCCCTTCAAGAGACCTACATCATAGGGCCCTGTCGTCCATACTGCAGCAGGCACTTGGGCCATGTCGTTGTCAAAATATTCTGGACGTACCAGCGCCAACATCATTCTCAGTGGCACCTCCCGTTTGATCATTTTGTCCCAAAACATGAGACTCACCTCCACCCTTGTCTCTTCTAGGTCAGGGTGTTCTTCGAACAGATCGTCATCGGTGACGTCAGTCACTCAATACCCTTCTTCAATGGCGAGAATCGCACACCATTGTCTGCCTTCATCGTCATATCCTTCGACCAATAGCACTTTTCCTCGCACTGCGGCAGATTGTATCATTAAGGGAAATACTTGTCCCTCCTCTTCGTGCATGGGTATTCTTGGTCTGAATAGAAACTCATCAGGGGTTCTCATAGTTTTGTCTACGAGGCCTGGCAATCCCGCCATAAGCACCCGCACACCATATGCAAAGACCTCTGGTTCTAATGGTATAGCTCTCATAGCTATACGTCCTGAGTACGCTCTGATCATTTCACACACGTTTGAATAATGCATTTCTTGGGGTGGAGCACACTATACCGTTCTCGGTAAATGAGATGGTCATGTTTAATTTAGTCATCAGGTCCCGACCCAGAATATTTACTGGGGTCTGACGTGAATATAATAGGGGTACATTCATTTTGCGCTCTCCCACTGAGACTGGGAGTGCGTCTGTAAAGGGAACTTTACTGTGAGCTCCAGTGAAACTCTGAGTATCTATAGCCTCGCCAGACAAGGAAAACTTGCCTTCTCGTATGCATGAACGCATTGCACCCGTGTAAACTAAGAAGGAATATTCTTTATCCCCTATGGTGACATTCACCCTAGGTTCCCTATTAGGGTCTGGTGTCACTGATAGGATAGAGCACATCAGAGTCTCCTGTGAGCTGTCCTATTTCATATATAGGTTCGGTCCACTGTATACTTGTTTGTTTCCCCCCATTTCCAGGGTTAACTCCTCCCTCTCCTTAATTAGTACCCTGTGCCATCTGTGGCGGTGCCTGCTGGGGTTGTCCCTGTGGCAAATTCCCCATGTTCGGTGGTTGAACCACTTGCTGTGCACCTTGCTGCACGCCTGACGCCTGCGGCTGCACTGTGTAATTTTGTGCACCGCCCTGTTGCGGGACGACAGGTTGATTCACCATGCCTGCCTCCATCCCTTGGCTGTTTTGCCACATGCCTTGACTTCTACACATGCACGCCATGTGTCCTGTTATTTCACACAGCCAACATACTGGTGGTGGTCGTGCCATCTGTCCATCTGGCATAGCTTGACCGCCCATCTGCACATTCTGGAAGCCACCTTGAACATTCTGAAAACCTCCTTGGTTACCTCGAAACCCTCCCTGATTACTCTGCCATCCTCTTCCTCCAAAACCCCTTCCCCTCGTGTGAAATCCCATGTTACCTTGATTATTCTGCGATGGGTTAGTCACTTGCTGTGCACTTGGCTCGGCTGGGCTGGTGAGCATGGCTCCCTCGAGAGCATAGTTCGAGACTTCTTTTGCACCAGCTATGCCTCCTCTCCCCTTACGAGTTGCCTCCTTTTTCCGATTCTGTTCTTGCAACAATCTACAATAGTGTGCAATTGTCAGCTGTATTTTGGCCCATGGTTTAGCTTCTATTCCTACCAATTTCTTGAGCTGTTTTTGCACTGGTTCAGGTAACCCTTGGCACAATATATGGTAAAATATAGGGATAGATTTCGTCCAAGACTCATGCGTTTCGAGCACCCACGCGTCTTGAAAATTCTGGATATAAATCAACGGATCCTCTGATTCTTTCATTTTTTGAGTCATTATAGCTCCCATATCAGACGTGTCTGGTTATAGCGTACGCAGCGCTTTCCACACTGATGCTCTACAGTTATTAAATGGGGCTCCGTCATGGGAGGTGTTAGTTATGGTTGCCCTAGGGTAGCCTGCCCATTTCCACACATCATCTGCTCTTTCACCAAGTATAGCAATTAGAAGGCCCTTAATGTCCACTATAGCTAAGGTGACACCCCCCGTCATTTTCTTTAACTCATGTATCCACTTCCCGGCTCCCGATGTCAGCATCGGAAGTTTGTTTTTCAGGTTCTCTCAGTCCATGTGTGGCCATGGAATATATTGTGGTCTTGCTCCCCACTTTTCTAGCAACAGGAATTGGAATGCACAGTCCTCCTTCTCTTTCACCATAATTCTCCGGTCTTTCGCCGGGGTGGCGTTCCCGCTTTGCCGTCTACCTGGCAATGCCCCTAATTTATCTGCATAGGCAGGTACTGATGCCCCCCTCTGACCGTGGGCTGTTTCTTCATGCCGGCTGGACTGTATAGCAGACCTTGGTGTCCTCGCTACGGACCCACTAGCGTCTGACCATCTTACCCCCTCGTCCCTTGGGAGCTGATTTTCTCGCCGTCTCTCTTCTTCATATGTCTCATCCTCCGTTTCCTCACCGGAGTCAGATTCTGAGTGCTCCCAATTTACACAACTCCTTGCATCCTCTACATTCTGCCTTATCTCTAGTCTGTCTAGGGACAGTCCCCTGCTCCCACTACTTCGGGTGACATCCTCAGTGTCATATAGCTGAGTGCTCTCTAAGTGCTCGTCTTCCCTTCCCCCTTGGGAAATTAGCTCCAGCCCCATCTCGTCATAGATTTTATCAATCGTTTCCCCGATGCTTCTGGTGTCAAATCCATCTTCAATATTTGTCCCGCTTGTAGTTGGTACCGCACCGCTTGCAGGAAAGAATTCTTCTATGTCTTCCCATTCTACAACAGGATTGGGTTTTTTAACTTCCCGTTGCAAATATTCTAGATCTCGTGCCCTCTGTCTGCGCTTGCGTTCTGCTTCCTCATCTATTTCTTTTCACTTCTTTGCTTCTTCTCTAATCTTGTCTACCTCCCTCATCCGTTCATTTCTATGTTCTTTTGCCCTTCTACTTTCCTCGTCTTCCCGCTTCTTTACTTTCCTTTCTTGCACTCTCCTTTCTTCACATAACTTTAACATGTTCTGCCTGTACTTTTCATAGGCTGCGTATTGTGTGCGACTGAGCGGTATCTTCGCGATATAGTTGTTCTCGCCTTAGCCTATCCTTTTTTCTTATCCTCTCATCCCTCATTTCCTTTTCTTTCTCTTTTTCCTTTCTCTCCGCCTCATCAGACCGCTCCCTCGGTCTCACATCATCACTTCCCTTTCCATCTAATTTCAAAAGTATCTGTCCTCCCATCCATTTGTCTTTTGCGAATGCTAACTCATCACTTCCTTTCCGCTTCTTTCCCTCTCTCTTTTTCTCGAGAGATGCACTACTCTGTGCCTGATCCTTTCCTTCATCATTGCGTCTCTCCATGTCCCTCGGGACTTCGGAGTCAAGATTACTTTCCTGCTCCTTTTCTTTGATTTCGTCACTACTGTATGTAGGTGACTCATATGCCGGGTTGCTGTACCCCGTAGCTGCCTTAAATTCTCTTAGTGGGTAAAGACCCTCTGACTTACTTCCTTCGATCACTGGTTCAGGTGGGGCAGGTGGCACGGTAGGCGTCTCCCCCCCTCCGTACATACATTTAATATCCAATCTGCGGGAGGTTCCTCCTCCTTCGTCTACTCAAACATTTTCCAAAGTTCAAGAACAGCAAGGCGTTTTTCTAACTTCTTGCCAGTATATGTGGTGTGCAGGAAAGTCGTCATATATTGTAAGATGGCTTTAGAAAGAGACCCGTTCTGGGGCCACGGCATAAACATCTTATTGGCGGTACCCTTAACCCACTCCTGGCTGTATTTCTTCAGCTGTGGTGCATGCTTGGGCAGCTGCTTGCATAAATGTGCAAGTGGGGTAACTTCCTCCATTCTTAATTTTGTCACTACCAGTATTTATACAGTTCTTTGACCTCTCAATAATATGAGTGAGCACCAAATACGCAAGCTCCAATCCAATCTCTTCCCCCCAAAATATATACTATCAATTTACTCAAACTCATCAATTCAATGGCGATTCCCTCTTAGTTACAGAATCGTGTAAAGCCAAAATGCATTTCAAACAATCATCAATACAATTATTTTACATTTGACATACAACAGAACACATATGACAGGCATTTGACAGACTAGACAGACACCAGATGGTCATACGTATACATGCCTTCTAATCAATACCCTGTCATGGGATGTAAACAAACTCCCTTAATGACATCTTTAAACATCACCGTAGTCTAATTGTCCCCCCTCTGTGGGCACTGTGTTCACGTTTCTTCTGACCACTCTTTAAAGCGCAGGAACAAGGCGAATCCTTACGTTTTTGTCTCAGGTGCCCCCCTGGTAATCCTTAAGTTTTGTCTCAGGTGCCCCACTGTATCCTTACGTTTTGTCTCAGGTGCCCCCCTGTATCCTTACGTTTTATCTCGGGTGTCCCCCCGGTATCCACTCTTTATTTCTTATGCTCGAGTCATTAACCCCCTATATATATACAGTCTTCTCTACTTCTAACTACTTTTATTTTTTCTCTGCCGCCCACCGTTACCTTTCCCTTACTGGCTCTAATGCCTACACAACATTTGCCAAAGTAACGAGTTTATTGTTTCACTCACCGATTGCATCGTTTCCTCTCTGTAACTTCGGGATCACCGCCCCTTCCTCTTCCTGCTTTTAAGGTTTTCGTCCGATCCACTGCCCGTGGGAATGAGAAGGGTTATGCTTGGAAAGGCGGATTCCTTCAGACCCACTGCAGATTTTTACTCTATCATTGTCCATGCGGAGCTTCTCAGTCTACTCAGCCGGAATGGCGAAAGGACTTGTGATCTTACCGAAGGCCTAGAGTTACTTTGTGCCGTCGGTCTAAAGGTGTCTTATAACTATATCAATCGATAATCAATAATCGATGGCCGAAACCATCCTCACACTACCAAGTGTTCACGAGGAGATGAATTCACTGACGGGCCCATAGGGTGCAGGATTCAAATACTCCAACACGACTCAATAATGAGGACTCAGTAAGTTGGAAAAGGGAAGTCTGTTTAATGACAAGTACATCAAACAGAGAAACAAATGTAAATCAGCAGGATTGCGATCACCAGTCTCGCTCCGATATCCTCAAACTTCAGTTGAAGAGCAACATTTATGCATAAAACTCATCATCATTGACGTCTAACTCTACAAAACTCGTCACGTAATATAATTGGTTAGGAAAGGAAACTTAAGTGTAGGTGCTATATCTGTATATGGTAACAGAGCATGCGAATTGGATAACTCTTATCGGGTGGGCGTCTTCGTTCTACTCTCTACATCACGCGTGATAGATGTCACTATAACTACGATGTCCCATTGGTTCTACAACCTATAGGACCCCAGATAACTTGGTTCATTGTGATTGGGCGGGTTACACCCCTTAGACATTAATCCCCATTTTAATTAGCAGCATGCAGAGTGGACACCCAGGTGCCCGGTGTCCCAAGTTTCACCCTCCCTCCCTTCCATCAATCAGTATCTTAGGGCTATGTGTCAATTAGTTGGCTGGGTATGGCCTCGGAACTGTAGCCTCTTATCAGGAAAAGTTATGGCATCCTCGGGTTCTGGATGACATCAGGCGATGGTACCTCTTTGGGCCTGGCTGGTCATGTGTCTATTCACCATGAATCTGCTTCAGTTTCCAGCTTTTATTGTATTTGATTCTGCTTCGGCCCTGCCTCCTGCCTGGGCCTCTCTTATCTTGACCTTCACGGGCGAGCTGGTATGCTCCGAAGTTTGATTCTTGCGAGTTGACGCTCTCCTCCCTTTCTCTGGGTGACCTCGATTTCCCAGGCATGAGCCGCTCTCTGTTGAGTTTCGATTCCGCTCTTCCTCTCTGTTCTGGCTGGGTTGTGAAACTTGGCCCGTTAGGCCTATGGCAGCCTGGGCATGCTTTTGCTTTACAAAATGGAGTCGCACTTGTCTAATGTGCTTCTTGAGGTAGATATATATATATATATATATATTTGGCTCATGCCGCTTCTATTATTCTACTAAGCATAGCAAGCAGTATCGTTTTCTTAGCTTCTTGCGTTCCAAACCTATTTACACATGTTTGACTGGTTGGTTGCTTTCATCCTGTCTTGTAACACGTTTCCTTACATTTTAGCATCGTCTCTTTCCTGTGTCAATTACATCTATTTCCGTAACTGCTCGCACTGGCGTGTTATCTTCGATAGCCGTTTTTGTTCATTTGCGAGTCTGTCCAGGCACTTATGTCATTTCCACTGGCCTTCCATTAAGGCTCTTGGGGTCTCTTCGTGGACCCTATGTAGGTACTCCTCATTTCGTATCAGCGGCTGGTATGGCTGTCTGATAGGGTACCGTGCTGCCCAGGGTTGTCTGGTTATGGGCGCATCAACAGGTGCAGATCTTCTAATGTACACTGGGCAGAGTCCCAGTGCGGCTCTCTGTTGGTTCATTTTCTCTTCATACGTCAGGTACCTTGACGAGTACCTTCCTGGTAGCTCGAAATGAGGGGCAGCAGTGCAAGTCATGTCTGGGACCTCCTTTATACCTCATTCAAGGAACCCGGTTCCGGTACCCGGTAAGGGGGTAACCATGCCGCTAATAGCGGCATGGTTACCTCTTAACTCAATGACTCCCATAGTCTCCGTTTTCACACCTCATTCTAAACCCTTCATCTACTTTTGTGATTGCTGTCCTCACTCCTTCTCTTTCCTCCACCTTTAACCTCTCTGCTAACCTAGCAGTCGTGGGAATTATTCCCTTTCCGCTCTCTGTTCTCAACCTTTCTGCAGCCCTAACCATTAAAGGGGTTACCCTTCCACCTTCCTCACTATCACATTTCCCAGGAATTTTAGCTAATGGAAGCATTGCCTGTGTCCATTTTGTAACCACTGGATTGGCCACTGGAGAACATTGAGGTTCAAACCCAGGGTCTGTATACCCCTCTGCAGGTGATAAAGGATAGCACAGATGGTGCAGAAGGAACTCATGCACCATCCTTTTTCAACCTCTCCTCTGAGACTTTAACCCTACAGGCATTTCCAATTTTTTCACACATCCTCCATAACTATAAAATGTGTAACTGCTTCTCTAATCTTGAGCCCTTGTGCCTTTGTAGTTAAAAAAGTATGCAGGTTCTCCAAATCCCCTTATTTTAGGTCCGCTCAGTAGGACATAAATTGAGCATTTTAACCCTTGTTTCTCGCAACCATTCCCAATGGTATTTTAGAATCTTTATCTTATAGCCAGGAAGTACCTGACACAAATGATTCAACAGAGTCTCCATTTTCCAACCCAATCTACCCAAACCAACTGTCCAAAAAATAACACTGAAGCTGAATCTGCAACACAAAAAATGTTCTCCCAAAGAATCACCCTTTTTTCCTCCTCCCAGTTTCTTAGTCGTTCCACTCACTCACCTTACTCGCTTCCACCAAAATCCCATCGCTTTGCTATTTGCTTTCATTATACTGCATTTTATCAAATAACAAACGACGGCCACTATCTCCAAGATATCTCCTTTACTCTAGCATAGAAGGCGCGCAATGGTTTTCACTACAACACTGCTGATCTAGCTCTCTTCATCACTAGTACTGTCTTCTCTACTACAACATTGTCTTTTTCTGACTTCTGGAAGATCCCCTTCACTACTTCGACTAACCAAGAAAAGTGAGGTGAAGGCTCCACCCGCACAGTCAAGACAAAATCAAAAATGCCATGGGTATACTCCAGGGAGGTATCTGCGGGTGGACTTACCATAAGATTTTATTTTTATTTATTTTATTTTTACATTTGTAAAGCACCTTAGCCCAGGGGTATAAGGGCGCTGTCCGCAACCAGTTACACATGAAGCTTACAGAAAGACGAGGGGTAGGAAAAAATGTCCCCTCATATGAATACAAATGAGAGGAAGCTTCAGGTTGCCTTGCAGTGTTGTTAGGGAAAGAGCCAAGCTTTTAGGGCTCTGCAGAAGTACCAATAGGATTCCTCTGCCCTTAAGGAAGGGGGCAGGGCATGTTGCCACTGCGGGGAAGATGGATTCTCCTCTAGCATTTAAGACCTTGGATGGTACAAGGTGGTGGGCGTGAAAGGACCTTACTGGTCTGGTGGATTTGGATCATACAATACTTTGACACAGGTATTTCAGGGCAGAGTTGGCCAGACATTTGTGCGTGATGGCAAGAGTTTTGAAGAGGATTCCGTCGCGGGTGGGGAGCCAATGCGTGTCCGTTCTTGCTGCTGAGATGTTTTATTTTCTAGGGATTATCAGGGCTGCACGTAAGGCATTGTTTTGGATTACCAGAAGTCTATTGGTGTTCTGTTTCGAGGTTCCAGCAAAGAGGATTTTGCAATAGTCAAGTTTAGCTCCTGTGATTGCTCCGGTGGCGTTGAGGCAGCTGGTGGGTGAGAGGAATTGTTTAACTGAATTGATGAGCCTGGCTGTGTAAGCAGAAGATGAGGCGATAGAGTTTACTTGTCAAGTAAGGGATAGGGAGGCATCAAAGTAGACAAGCAGGGTTTTTACCGATGTCGAGTTGGCGATGCGAATGCCATCTATGATGAAGGCTGAGTATTTGGGGTCAATTTCTTTTTAGCATGGATGGAGATCCCGCCATGAGGATCTCGGTTTTGTCATCGTTAATGCATAGTTGATTCATGGCCATCCAGGATTGGAAAGATACGTACATTTTGTTGATGGAAAGGGAGTCCATTTCGTAAGTGCCAGTGAGGGGAAGGAGGATTTGGGTGTCCTCGGCATAGCTGCTGTAGGCTATGCCGAGGGATTCCAGGAAATCGAAAAGGGGCTTGGTGAAGATATTATAGATGGAGGGGGAGACACAGAATCCTTTTGGGACCCCACAAGGGATGGGAGTGGGGGGGCACTGGCGATATCTGAGAATACTCTCATGGATCTGCCTTCCAGAAAGGAGGCTACCCAGGATGAGGCATCTTGGGAGAAGTTGGCGGTTGTCATGAGATGGTGGCAAAAGGTGTTGTGATCCGCCAGGACTAAGGCGGCAGACAAATACAGGAAGAAAAGCAGGATGGGATTGCCTTCATCCCTGAAGGCATCAAGCTGGTTCTTAAGATCTAGCAAGGTGTATTCCGTTCCATGTCATCGACGGAAGCCTGATTGGCGCAACCCGAGGATGTGGTTGGAGTCTAGAAAGGCTTGGATTTGTTAGTAGGTTGCCCTGTCTAGGATCTTAAGTTCGAACAGGACCGTTGTAATGGGGAGGTAGTTATTGGGTGCTGAGGGCTCACGCAAGTTTGTTTTTAGAAGGGGAGGATCCATGATTTTTTATGCTGGTTGGGACCTTGCCCTTTGAGAATGAGGCATTTATGAACTTCGTGATGAACAGCGCTAGGAATTCAGAGCAGTCTTTGATGATGTTGGGGGGCATATGTCTCCTTTACATTTAGAGGGTTTCAGCTTTCTGAGAATATGGCTGTTTCAACTCCTGACACTTGCCTAAGTGGAAGGAGGGCGAGGATAGGAGGTTGGTGGGGTGAAATGAGGGTTTGTTTCAATTGTATTTTATGTGGAAGAGAAGTGATTTTGGTGCACATAGCCTTTTGGATGTTAGGGCACCTGGTTTTATCCTTGATAATGGTAGAGGGGGGATCTGGACACTGATTCCAGTTCATGAAAATTCTGAAGACTTCTTGGGAGTCCAAGCTGGCATTGGTGATTCTAGTGTTGTATTAGGTCGCTTTGGCTAACATGTTTATATTCTTTGGCGATTGTATTGACGGAGCTTTTCAGCTTGTTGGATGGGTTCTTTCTCCAGGTGGATTCTGCCTGTCTTTTTCTTGCATGCAGGGGTGAACCAAGAGTTTAGGAGAGCCCCTGGTTTGGCTTTCCTGGGCAATAATGGGGCCACCAGGTTAACAGTGTTATTCAGGTTGCTGGCGTAGATGAGAACTAGGGTGTTGGGGTCAGTTGTGTTGAGGTTTTCCGGTAGGTGTGGTGTGAGGTGAGGTGAAATAGAGGCTTTGGTTATTTTGTGAGAGCATCGTGAGAGGGTGAGCCGCAGGGCAGGTGGGGCAGGCAGTGGCTGTTTGAGTGGCTGGATATGATGAAGTGATCTAACCAGGGGCAGGGTAGTATGGAAGTGATGGTGACTTGGTTATACAGGTCTGCTATGCAGTCCAGGACTCTGCTTTTATTGTGGGTTGGGATAGAGACCTTGTGAGAGGTTCGAGAGAGCAGAGGCTACAGATGCAGCTGAGTTGTCTGCAGGGTCATTAAGACCGTGATTAAGGTACCACAGTATCATAGTTCTGGTAGTGGGTTTGAGAGTATTCCCTATCATTTGGGTAATAACTTTCGCAATGGGGGTGGATGGGCCAGGAGGCCAGTAGATGATGTGGATGGTTACGCTGCCGCAGGTGGACAGCTCAGGGCCAATGAACATTCCTTGGAAGCAAGATGATGCAGAGCAACATAGGTTTGATCACCAGGTCCGCGCTTAGAAACCTCTGGGTATTAAGCACATTGCAAATAACCAATTACAATTACAATTACCGGTGGGGTGGCGAGTTTGACCGTGAGGAGCTCGAAGTTTACTTCCTTTAAACTCACAGTGGTTCTGATATTGAGAGAGCCTCTCTAGATAAGAGTGATGCCTGACCTCTGGGCTCCTCTCTGTCCGGTCTGAGTATGGCCAAACCAGCGATAGGTGCCAGGGATAGAGCCGGGCCTGAGGCTTGGTGGAGCCAGGACTTGGTTATGGCTAGCAGGCCAAGGTGTTGCGCGATGGTGAGGTCGTGTATGTCCCGGGCATGGGCGGGGATTGATTTGGCATTGACAAGGGCTCCTTTAAGTGGGGGGGTTTGAGCTAGTTGCAAGGGGGTAGGGAGGTGTGGTGAGGCGTAGAAGCACTTTTCCTGGCGAGAATATTGGGAGATGTGTTAGAGAACATGGGGTGGGTGGTATTCTGGGTGGGAGAATTTATGGGGTCTTGTAGCAAATTGGCAATGGCTGGGCTACAGATGGTGGCTGGAGTAGGGTGGCCTTGGATGGGTTTTCTATTAGGCGGCTCTGGTGGGCTGGGTTCAAGGTTGCTTATGGATAGATGGGCACCAGTCTGAGGTGTTTAGGTGGAGAGTGGGATGCAGAGTCTGTTTGCAGCATGATCAGGAGCCTAGGTAGGTGTTTCAGAAGTGCAGGGGGGCAGGTAGACAGTGTTGCCTGGGGTTTGAGAGCCTAGAGCCGAGTCCTTTGTTCATGGTGAGGGCATCCAGCGGTGAGTTGGAGGGGGGCAGGTTGGTGCTTTCTGGAGTGGAAGGCTGGGATTGTGCCCTGTTGATCTTGTAGGCATGCAGAGGCTGTTTAGGGTCTCTAGGCCTGCCTACAATATGAGGGGCAATAGGAGGCGGCACTGGTATGCAATGGATGTGGGGGAGGCATTTGTTAGGAGACATGGATGTAATGGGCTTTGAGCAGGGATGTGCATGGGGTGACATTGTTGGAAGATACGTCACAGTCCAAGGTGGTCTTGTGATTGGTCTTTGTTGCTAGCTGGCGGCCTGGGGCTGCTAGATGGATGCAATTTATTGGTGGCTTCTGCTTTGGAGATCGAAGGCATGTGGAGGCCGCGGTTTGTGTGGGCCTGCAAGTTTGGGTGAGTTGGCTGGTTCATTAGGCTATTGGGGCTTTTTTGATGAAGTAGGAAGTGTGGTTGAGCGTCAGTGATGGGTTGCTTCCAATGAGAAATGGATGTTGAGGGGTTTCTTTAGTGCAACGCGATGTGCGTGCTGGGTGCTTCGGGGTCTGAGTAATGTTGTTGTTGCTGAAGGATAGGCGGTAGGTACTGGGAGGGTAGGAATTGTGTTAGGGGAGTGTGCTGACAGTGGGATACTGAAGTCTCATGTAAGAGTCTGTAGAAACAGAGCCATCTGTATACATTAATAGAATAGGCTTACCTCCCAGGAACTGCTGCCTTGCCATTAAGGGATGTGGGAATGTCGGCGTCCCATGCGGGAAGCAACAGAGAGCTGCAGTAACTTCTTGGTTAGGGCCCCAGATAACCAGACAAGCAAACTGAAGTGTATCAGGACCAACCTCACAATGGATGTGCTGGGTATGATAACACCTCACACCTCTAAAATAACAAACTAGGTAAAAAGGTAGACAAATGACTTACAACATAAAACAGTTCACGCACTCCTTCATAGCATTCACCCTTTCATTCCCCGTAATCTCGGCTAACCCCACACATACACTCCGATTCTGCCCTTACAAAACTCCTTAAATCAAAGTAACAACCCCTTTTCCCCCTCTTGCTTTAACCCCCAAAAGTGCACTCAAGTGAACCTGAAGCACCCTCTCCTCCTCCCCCCTCTCCTCCCTCGTCCGTTAAGTCCATCTTCTCACCTGTTTCCCCTTCTGAAGTCTCCTCCATTCTATCCAAGGCCCACCCCACGTCTGCCCCCTCCAACCCTCTCCCCTCCGTTCTTATCCCCAAATATCTACCCTCTTCTTATCCCTTACCTTTCCACTTTCTTCAACTCCTGCCTCTCCTCATCAACCATTCCCTCTGCTTTCAAACATGCAACGATTATTCCTATTCTAAAGAAACCCTCTGCCGATCAACCTCTCACTGCTAACTACAGACCAATCTCTCTTCTACCTTTCCTTTCTAAGCTTCTTGAGCGCCTTGCCTACTCTCAGCTCTCATCCTTTGTCACCACTTCCTCTCTCATTCCTCCCTTCCAATCTGGCTTCCGTCCCAAACATTCCACTGAAACTGCTCTCACCTCTATACTTAACCCCCTCCTCTCTGCTCGACATGCCAAGCAATCCTCTATCCTTATTCTCCTTGATCTCTCCGCAGCTTTTGACACTGTCGATCATCCACTTGTGCTCCAAACCCTTTCCTCCTTCAGGTTTAAAGGCCCTGTTCTAAAATGGCTATCCTCTTACCTCTCCTCCCGTTCCTTTGCAGTATCATGGGGAGGCCAGACCTCTCCTTCCTTCCCTCTTATTTACGGTGTTCCTCAAGGTTCTGTACTTGGTCCTTTCCTCTTCTCTCTTTACACCTCCCTCATTGGCCCTGTTATCTCCTTGTTTGGCATCTCCACCATTTCTATGCTGACGATACTCAACTCTTTCTCTCTTTCTCCTCCTTCTGAACTGACCTTCACCTTAAACTCTCCTCCTGCCTCACTGCTATCAAGAACTGGATGTCCTCCCGCTTTCTCTCTCTTAACACCGATAAAACCAAAGTCCTTTTCTTCCCCTCTAATTCTCTCCCCCCTCCCTTACCTCCCCCTTTCATTCACTTTCCTCCCTCCAATCTCCCTATCTCTCCCCAAGCTCGTCATTTAGGCTTTCTCTTTGATTCCTCTCTCACCTTCTCGCAACACATTTCACTCACCTCTCGCACCTGCCGATGCCACCTCTACACTATTCGCATAATCCGTCCCTCCCTCACATTCCACGCCACCAAACTCCTACTTTCCTCTCTCATCTTTTCCCGCTTCTTCTACTGCTCTTCTCTACTCTTTGGACTTCCTGCATCTCAACTTGCCCCTCTTAAATCCATATACCACTCTACTGTTCGTAGCCTTTGTCTCCTTACCTCCCATGACTCCATCTCTTCCTCGCTCTCTTACCTTGGCTGGCTACCTTTCCACTTACAGCTAAAATTTTACTTTCTCTGCCTTGTTTTCAAATCCCTCCATGGTCTTGCTCCTCCTTATCTCTCCTCCCTTCTCTCCTTCTACTCCCCCTCCCATTGCCTTCGTTCCGCTGACCATTTCCTTCTCAATGTACCTCCATCCCCTTGTGCTTCCTCCTGTTTCCAACTCCTTGCACCTCTGCACTGGAACTCACTCCCTCTCACAATCCGCTCTACCACGACCTTCACCTCATTTAGAAATTCCCTTAAATCCCTCCTCCTCCATTCTCCTCCTTGAAAACTCCCCCTCTGCCCTCTCTACTTCCCCCCTTCCCTTCATCTGATTCCTCTCTCCCCTCTCCTGCTCCTCTCTCTCTCTCTTCCATTTTCCCTCGTCCAATCCATCTCCAAGCCCCCCCACACCTAGTCCCACTCCCCTTCCCCCCTTCAGTTAATTGCTCCTTGCACTGTTTTGTTGAATGATTCATGATGTAATTTTGCTCCCACTGTTATTTGTTGTTGTTATCTTGTATTTTGTTGTTCCATTGTACAACGCCTTGGTGTAAAGCGCTTTGTACAACGCCTTGGTGTAAAGCGCTCTATAAATAAATCAATCAATCAATTAATCAATCAAGGCCACCAAGTGCCAGATATCTCAGGGGAAAGTCACGTACCTTGGTCCTGAGGTAGGAGGGGTTAAAATAGAACCTCTCCTCAGTAGAGTACAGGGTGGGAGACTTCCACTACTACTAGAACCAGTTGAGAGCCTTTTTGGGCCTCACTGGGTATTATCGCAACTTCATGGCGGACTGTGGAACCATAGCTTCCCCTCTGACACCTCTGACTTTGCCAAAACAACCAATGAGGGTTAATTGGACAGAAGACTGACAGGGCCTTTGTTGGCTTGAAAGAAATTCTGTGTAGGGCACCTGTGTTGTGTGCGCCTGACTACAGCAAATTCTTTATCGTCCAGATAGATGCCTACGACACCGGAATTGGAGCTGTCTTGTCCCAGTTAGATGACAAAGGGAGGGAACATCCGATCATATTCATCAGTAGACAACTCAAGGGTAGAGAATTTAGGTGGGCTGCTGTTGAAAAGGAATGTATAGAATGTAAGTATTATTTGAAGCCTTAGGTATTTTAGGCCCTACCTTACAGGGTCTACCTTCAAGGTCCAAACAGACCATAAGTCCTTAAAGTGGCTTATGCAGATGAAGGGTAAAAACCCGAAACTACGCAGGTGGTCCATTAGCCTGCAACGGTTAGACTTCCACATAGAGCATAGACCAGGGAAGAGTCACGATAGAGGTCCTGCCATTTGGTTCAGTTGATTCCTGATAGGAAACAAGATTGCCCCTGTGGCCTCTTCCTTCCTATTGCTTTTCTATTGTGTTTCCCAAAGTCCTGGGAAGCCCTGCCTCTGTCCCTTCCCCCTGCCTGGCTGTTGGGCGGGAGTACCATATATGGTAGTGTGGGGAAGTCCAGGTCAGACTGGCTGGATCATTCCCAGTGACTGTATGTTGTGGGTACACTCTGTGGGTGGGACCTGGGTGAATGCAGTGTGTGTCCAATATGCACTTCTTGTTATGGGTGTCTAGTTTCTGGTATGTGACTCAAAGAATGAGACTGCCCTGACTGAAACTGGTATGAATGCAATGTAGAGTGCTGAATGGCTGGGTACGTGTCCCAAAACACATTCCGTGTTGTGAGTGTCTTAGAGGGAGGAGAATGGCCTGAATGCACTGTAAGCCTGATTGGCTGCCTGACTGCTGAATGCCCTTCTGATTGATTGTTTGCCTGAGTGTGACCCAGCAGAATGAATGAGAGACAGAACAGTATATCTGGGGGGCTCTCACTGCTAGAAATCGTTCAGAAGCTGAAGTCGAAACTGATGCTTTATCTCGAAGCCGAGCCCGAAGAAGGTTGACTGCGGTTACCTTCACCGCAATCCGAAAGCTGGCGTACCGTCAAAACTGATCCAAGAGAGGACCTGGCTAGGAGACATCTTCCCGAGCTACGAAGGACCATCGCATCGCTAACCTTCGCCGAAGCTCCCTGGAAGACAGGCCCTCGACAGGCTGCCAACCGGAGATGGGGACAGGCGAGTAGGATGAAGAGAAGTACCGGACATCCGTCCATCGTCATCGACCAGGGTTCGCAGGCCCGTCAAAGCTGTGTTGCCCAGAAGCGGGAACCTTTTGATGCCGAGCTGCCGACGACCGGAGCCGTAACGCTCCACCTCATTAAGACACTTTGAATCTAAGGACGCTCTCGCCTTCACCGTCGACCGCTTTGTCCCGCCGGAGAAAGTCGAGGCCGCTGCTGCGCGGAGGAGCATCGGCCAGTGGGTTTCCCGTCACCCAAAGACAGCAGAGATGCCGGACGACTCGATGCCTTTACTGATCCAAAGTTCTTCATAAACTCTTGGCGGCAACAAACGATCGCCGTCGAGGTACACCACACACCTCATCCACGCAGTCCGCCCGGACCAAAGCTGCTAACTTCACCGCGTTGTTCATCATTTCTTCGAGGGATCTTGACGATCCGTGGCTCCTGCCTTAAAGGGAGCCGCTCAAAAAGGATCTGTCAACGACCCGACGTCAAACTCTGCTATTCCTTGACAGGCTTATGTAGTGTTATGGCAGAAGTGAGAATTGTGTCCAGAGCTACCATAGGGACATTTTCTTGAAGAATATGCTGTCCAATATATATCCATTTGTCTGGGAGTCCTTGCTACATTTTTAAGGTGTAGGGCTTCTAAGTTTGCTGACAGGCCCCTGGACACATACTTAGATTTGCTATCCAGCCATAGTTTAAATCTCTCAAGACTTTTCAAATGAGTGTTTGTTGTGTCTGTGTCTTGTCTAGGGAGCATGCTCAGGGGCAACATGCTAGCCTTAAAAGCAAGACGACACAGAGCAACACAGGTTCGATCCAGGTCTGCGCTTTGACACCTCGGGCGTTAGAAATAACCAGTCATAACATATCATATCTGTAAATATGTCCACAAATGTCAGATTGTGGGAAACATCACACTAGTTCATTGGAAAGGTGCATGCAACAGTGTGAGTGTTGGCAAATTGCACTCATAGGAATTTACTGTATGTCATTGCGTCCTAAGGTAGTATCTTTGTGTGGATGCATTCCTCGTTTACAGTTCATGAAAGCTTTCTGGCAGAAAGGTTGGAACATCTGATGCAAAAAATAGACATAGTTGTGCACTAGGCAGGTCTCGGTGATGAAAGGGAGACTGGTGTGACCATATGTGAGGGTGTTGTAGATGTCAGAGCTGTGCTTAAATATGTTAATGATAATAATGTGTTATTTATATAGAGAATTTGCCAAAGTACTTTACATAGAACAAATGTACTTTCAATATTACCCAACAAAAGTTGGTACTCATTTATCGAATTCGGAAGGATGAAAGGCTGAGTTGGCCTTGCCGGGATTTGAACCTGTGCCCTGCAGACAACTCACAGTTCACAGCAGATCTTACCGGAACCAGCATTAATGTGGAGGAATGTGAATTGGCGGTTGATTTCATACTGATCTTCTGGTTTCATTTGTCTAATTTCTGGCTATGTCTTGGGTTCTGCCATGGAAGCAAGATGTGTGCCTCCAAAGTAATCTTTTGTCCAATAGAGATATGGCTTGGCTGTTGCGTTGGCCGCCCCTTTTTTGTGCACATCCAGCTCCAAGAGGGAGTTTTTTCTGGGAATGTTGGTTGTTGGCAAGGGGTAGCTTAAGAAGATCCACTTCAGCTGTCCTGGGTAGGGTATTCAAAGGTAGGGCTATTGCAGTGAGATTTGCATTTGGTAATATGAGGGGTGACTGCAAGCAATTGCCTGGATTGTTGATATAGGTCAGAACTTTGTGTCCTAGTGTAATTAGGAGTAGATGTGCAAGTATCGGTAGATGTGTACGATTCAGGGAGATGGCAAGTATGATGGATAGGTGTGTGACTATTCTTTATTTGAAGGAGGGCTGCATTCCATGTTGGGTTGTGAAGAGTGTGTGTATTATTTCTTAATTGTCCTTATTGCTGTAGAGGTATTGTGCAAGGTATAGGCTGGTTGGTCTGGTGATTTGGAAATACCTATCCAGGTACTCCTTTTGCATTGATAATTTGGAACACATATTTGCTCTTGAGTTTGCAAGCTACTGTGGCTGTGCTGTCCTATAGGTTTCTGTCCATGATGGTTAGGCTGGATGAGTTAGTGTGTTCCGGTGTGAAGACGGGTGTGTGAATTTTCTCTGTGGTTCAAGCGCGCCATATTGGTCAGGCGGGTTCCTCGTAGGATCTATGAAGGATTCAGGTCCTAGAGATTGCAGCAATCTTTGACTTAGGTTCACAAGGCAGCTCCAGGGTGAAATACCTTGATGGTTGAGACAGATGCAACATTTTAATCACTACATAAATGGCTATTCTTATGTGGGTGCAATCAAGGGAGGCATGAGCAAAATAAAGTGGTGCAAATATCACTCTTGCAATCACACGTGAAACCAATTGGTGTCAAATTGTTTGACAATGAGCAAACCTGAATGGGCACATCCAAGAGCAACCAAACTGACAAGTACCAGAGTGCAAACATCAAAAGGGTAGAATCAGGAACAACAAAGTGGTGCAAGTATGACATTGCATATATAAGCAGGGTTAAACCAGAAGACTTTATCAGAGCACAGTGGTGCAATTAGGAGCAAAAAACAGAAAGTATTGCAGGGAAGATATGAAAATGTACAAACATGAGGTAATATCACAGTGGTGCAATCAGGAGGAGAACACAGTAACACAATATCACTGTGCAAGTACCAGACAGGTGCAATCAGGCGGAATATCAGAGTGTTGCCTGGAAACACTTGTGTACAGGCGCCATACACATGTCCAATAAATAAAGAGGACGGTGCAAATCTCCCTTGTGCATGTTTATAATGGCAAATACTAGAAGGTGCAATCAAGAGGGATTAGCAGAGTGGTGCAGGCAGTACAAACCACGATGGTGCATAAATGTAGGATAGTCCATTGGAGCCAAGTCACACATTCCACGATGCCACCTAGTAGCCATCGCTGGAAGTTCACCTCCTGTTCTGAGCCACAACAGCAAGGCATTGTGGGTAATGCAAATAACCCAAATGCAAACTTTTTCTCCAGGAAATTGTCTTTGTCTAAGAGGCCAGTGCTACTTTATACATGGCTTAATCAACCCAAGAAAGACAGTTTACATGGCTGTCAGGACAACTACATACCTGGTTTCACCCTTATTAGGGATCATCAGTGCAGTATAATCCTGACAGCCTTGTGGTTGGAGCATTTGGCCATGTTTTCAAAACACCACAAAGGTTTTGGTGGGTTTAAAAAGGTTTGAAAAAAACTCTTTCACCTAAAATGTGAAAGTGGGATAGTCAATTTGAGCCAAGTCACACATTTCACAATGTCACCTATTAGCAATCGCATTAAAGTTCATTCACAATACCAAGGGAATAGTCGCCCTATAATTAAGATGAGTCAGACTCCCAAAGGAACCCCTTAACATTCTCTTGTTAATAATTTTTGATTCGAGTAACGGATTTGCTGAAATTCTGAAAGTCATTAGGCACTAGTGCCCCCCCCCCCAGACTGCAGAGTATCGTAAAGATATGTTAAAAAAAAAGAATCTTATTAAGAAGACTACACATTTCTATTCCAAAGTTGTGGCCTACTTCCCATTAATTTTTCCATAGACAAACACAGTCAATATGTTGTGAACAACTTGGGCACCTAACGTTGACTCACAACCCGTGCATGGTTTGCCGTTATTCCGTGCAGTAATTATTTCAATATTTGACAGAGAAGGTGGTGCCCCCTTCTCAAAAATAGATAGTTATATCTGAGTGATTTACCCAAAACTGGGTGTTTTAGAAATGAAACATCTGCCATCTTGTTTTTCTCTTTTTGCAAGAGTAATTCAGGGTTATATCCGAGTATATGGGAAAATGAAATGCAGGACAAAAAACTATTTGCAGGTCAGAAAACATGCAAATGCCATCAGGCTAGATGTGGGGTGGGGGCGTTGGCTAGAGGACACCAAGTGAAATTTTGGAGTTGGAGTGGGTCTAGGGACTTAGTTTGCAACACAAAATCTTCTGTAGCCAATATCTCAAAGCAAACTGTGTCACATAAACAGCATGTGTTGTGGGGGGCAAGGAAGAGTGGAGTGGGGGGAGCTGGCACAGATGAGGGGGCACTTGGTTAGGGCCTGGGGGGGAGAAAAGCATTTATGTCAGCCCTTTTGCCGATATTCACGGCTATATTCAAGGCAATAAAGGACTACAGATAGCCGAAGGTATGTCTAGTTCAGTTCCCACAGTAACAGGTTTTAAATTCTTTTTAAAGATATTTTTACAGTTATATTGATGTCATCCATATCTCCCATCGATGCAATATCCAGGACAGACCCTGCTTAGCTTTAAAGTGAGGAAAGGGCCAGCCTCCTCAGGCCATTTTGGCCAATAAATAGGCCAAAGCTACAAAACCACTTAGAGATCCAGACAGGCCCTTTCCTTCCTTTGAAGCTAAGCAGGGTCAGTACTGGTTACTGCATGGATGGGTGACCGTATGGGCATCCAAATTACTATTTTTTTTAAACTTGGCTACGGTCAGTCCTTGAAGGCTTTACACTAAGAGACAATTGTTTGATTTTTGCTAAATTGCATTCTGGTATTTGTAGTCTCTCAGCTGTTCATTTATTTCCCTTGTACTTGCTGCTTAGATGCGGTTAGTTGGGGTTGTGGAATGTAGCACAACAGTCACCAAGAAAGCGGCCATAAAACCAGGGGCTTGTAGCACACTGCTTAACCAAAGTGTGTGATCCTCAGCAAATAATTTAATCGCACAGGGCATTAACTAAAAATATTGGGAGTTCTCAAAGCCTGCAATCTTTTATTCATAATAAAAAGAACATATATTTTTACAGCTACAGTGACATCAGTTACAAAAAGTGCTACTGTCATTCCTTGAAACTATTGGACTCAGAGACACATTTTTTGCCTTTTGCTCAATTGCATTCTGGTATTTGTAGTCAGTCAAGATGGGGATAATAATGGCACAATTGTACACTTTTGCCTAACATAGTTCAGGATTTATATTTTGAGTGACACTATGGAATGCATACTTTTCAAGTTATCTTTAATAAAGCAGAGTACTGTTGAAAGCCAGACATGAGGGTGAAGAGTGGACATGACCAGAGGGCAAGTAAGTCATGAGTATTTGCCCAGGAAGTGTCAAGAGAGTTTGCAATCCTGGGCACTGGTGCAGTTATTCTCCCATAATTGAGGCTGCTTTTCAAGTAACAAGTAAAGGATACATGTGGGTGAAGAGAAAACTTTGTTTCAGAGGGCAAACACAACATATGGGGTTCTTTGAGGTTGGCAAGCTTGCCCAAGTATTTAGCTACCAGAATTTTACTCAGGTTGTCTTGTTCCCTGTGCAGATGCTTACCCACAAATCCACAAGAACCTTTTTCGTATTGGGATTTTTTTTACCAGGGAATATTTCACAACGTATTGCTGGGTTTTAAAGGTGAATACCATTTATACTTGGCCAGCATATTTATTGGAACATTTCCTCTCTCCGGTTATTTTTCTGGTGTTCATTACTTTTTTTAAGAGTCCAATGTTATTTTGTCTTGCACACTTTTCATTTGGGGAGGTCAAATGAACTGAATTTGTATATTTCACTTTAAGATATATGTTCACTTACTTTGCATATATTCATGGGTCCAGCTTTTGATTGTTGCTACGGATGCAGAAAGTACCTGTGCATATGCTATTCTTGCAGCCTGTCATTTTTTTCCTGTTTCCTTGCTGCTTAAATGGGGTTAGTTGGAGCCGTGCGATGTATCACCAAAGTCATTAAGAAACTGGCCGTAAAACAAGGGGCTTAGAGCACTCTGCTTAACCAAAGTGTGTGGGTCATGACAAATAATTTTATCTCACTGCGCATTGCCTAAAAACATTGTGACATCTCAAAACCTGCAAACCTTTATACATACCACTGTCAAAACAGGACAAAATCAGTTTGTGATTGATGAACGTCTTTGAGCGATGGGTTGCAAGTATTTGAAAATATAGAGTGGCCGTGCCTACCGGCCGGGGCTGGGGACCATGGCTAGTGGTCTGGTATCATTTTAAAATAGACAGTGGGCACATCCAAAGGCCCTGCCAAATGATGTGGTCTGGAAGCATACTAAAAATCTATGGAATAACAAAATCCTTGAAATTCAGTTAGTTGCAGGGACGTTAAGGTGAGCAATACATTGTAACAAAACCTTTGAAATTCAAGTCAAACACTTTAGGTGCAGCAGCGCTAAGGTGAGAACTTAATGCAACAAAACCCCTGAAGTTAATCTAAAGTCACCTTAACTTTATGCCCCCTGTGGCGCAGCCTTTGACACCAATGATGACATTACAGATCACATCACTGATGATATCACTAATTATATGTTGTATGAGAACACTGATGACCTTACAATTCACATCACTGATGCCATCACTGGTGAAAACACTAATTACATTGTATATAACTGATAACATCAATAATGGAATTAGACATAACATCATTTATAAATTAGCTCACAAAAAACCTTGATTGCCTTAATAACAATTTAGGCCATGGACCTAGCCATGACAAAGGCTGGGATCACTGGCAAGCTCCAAAGGCCATAGCTAGTGGTCATTACTATTAAAAAATACCAATACCAAAGTGCTTGGTGCATGCTTAAAAGCCATGTCTAGTAGCCCATCATTGTTTTAAAATATACAGTGGGCAACGCTGCAGGCCATAGCTAGTGCCCATTAATATGTTAGAATATACGGTTGGCACAGCCAAAGATCATGTCCACTGGCTAGTATTATGTTGAAGACCCTGGCCAGTGGCTGGTTAGTGTATATAATATACAGTGGGCATGGCCGGAGGCCACAGCTAGTGGCTGGTTAGTGTTGAATCATACACAATGGGCACCACTTATTGGATTTTATTGTTTTAAAATATACAGTGGACATGGCCAACAGATGTACAAACTGCTCAAGGTCAAAGGCCATGGCTAGTGGCCCAATTATATGTTAGAATATATGGTGGGCACAGCCAAAGATTGTGACCACTGGCCAGTATTGTGCTAATGTCCATGGCTAGTGCCTGATCAGTGTATATAATATACAGTGGACAAGGTTGAAAGCTGGGAGTCTTATCTATCTTGGCTGTGTGATTTCAGACGTTCTTACATGTGAGACTGTGGAGAAAAAAAGAAGAAAATTGTTTAAAAAATCAATACAAAAAGGGTCCACCCTACTCTAGTTTTAGATGCTCCATCCACTATATTTTAGCCTGTGTAGTTTCAGTCATGCTATTATATCTTGTGTAATTGTATCCATTAAATGTATCCCCACCTAGGTTACTGTCATGTATACTCTGCTCTCTTTATCATCATCATCTGCCTTACATAACTTCATGAGCAGTCATTTACTGTATTGATCTTTTAACTTTCAATGTATTCATAATGTCTCTTTTGTCATTCATATTCAATACTCAGATCTTTTTTTGTGTGTTAGTGGACGTGTGGTTGCTGCCGCTTTCCGACATTTTGGTTGGAACAGGATCATAGATGCATTGAGTGTTTTGTGGGATTGGGAGATACCAGGGGAGTGGAGGAATATCATGGGGAGTGGAAGGGGGGCTTGTAGGGATGTTACGGACACTTGTTTGGCATTTGGGGGAATTGAACTACATTTATATTCATAGTTTTTTTCATATAGCCGCGGCTAATTGCAAACGGCATGAAGGGGTTTTTCTATAACTGTGTCTATAAAAAAGCATGTGCTTAGGTGTGTCAATGCTTCTTGTCAGTTTACTATTTGTACCTGGATGTGCCGCTATGGGTATAGCCGCATCTATTAAACCAGAAATTTTCTGTGCAATAATCATATTGTTATGTGGTTGATAGAGCACAGAATTTCATTTCTGTGTTTCATTTAATGTGCTTAGGTGTTCCCTTGTTTTATTTGAAGTTTGAAGGTTGGCTTAGTTAG
This sequence comes from Ambystoma mexicanum, assembly GCF_040938575.1. Classification (NCBI taxonomy): domain Eukaryota; kingdom Metazoa; phylum Chordata; class Amphibia; order Caudata; family Ambystomatidae; genus Ambystoma; species Ambystoma mexicanum. The sequence goes on from NC_090922.1 coordinate 1,403,057,821, forward strand.
GTTTCTTTGGTATTCATTTGGGAAAGTACAAAAGGCACCATTCTCTGCAGTTTTATTCTTTTGATTCAATAACTCTCACTGTGCACATGGCAGGAGTGTGGCTGATGTGAAAGTAAGTGTTAATACATATTTACATATCTGAATGTTTATTTGCGGTATTGAATGTGTTAGTTACCACTGCCATCAGATTGTATTCATTATCAATGTTTCATTTGCTCTCATTGTGTGGCAAGTATTTTTTAATGTTCACTAGCATGGACCTACAAACTTAGATTTGTCAATCAATGGCAGCTATATGCAGGCATTTCGTTTTTGTCTTCATGTTGGTGAGTTTGAAAGTGTATTTGTTTGTATGTGTAGTGATTTTAGTGCACTTTCAGCTATGCAGTATCCTTAGCTGTTTATTCTTCCTCAGTTTATATATTATTATTCATTTATTGTAGGGACAGTTTTAATACTTTTTCATATTATTGAAAAGCTTTTTGGAATCCAAGTTGGATTTCTTTTGCCAATGACCACATGATTAGTATGTGCAAAGAGAACAACAGTGCTGTATGGACAAATGTATCTGAAATAGTGATGATGCACTGCGTACAAGATATGAGGATCATAAAAACATTGTGCCTCATTATGAGGTAACTCGCCGGTGTGTCCTGCGCAGGGTTGCCGTCAACCCTGTAACACTGAATGCGGTGCCTGACTTCCCAGTACCACAGGGACATTACAAGTCTCGGGGGCACGGGAAATCAGGCGCCGGATTTTGTAACTCACCATTCCCATAGGAGTCTATGGGCGTGGGGAGACAGAGACAACAGTGGCAGACATTCCATAAAGATTCTGCCTACCGAGGCCACTGCGCCCGCAGGTCAGACCTGCCAGGCGTGAAGATACACGGCAGGCAGAGTCGTAGTGTGGTGTCTGGAAACAAGGATTGTTTCCAGACCGCCACAATCATAATGAGGCCCATTGTGCATGTAAATGTGTTTCTTAAAGTGTGTGTGTTCTTTAACTAATGATGTTTTATTTTTTTACAGATAGCAGGATATTATAATTTGTTTTTAAATCATAGGTGAATAACCGCAGCTATGATATCGCCCAATGGGGTGTTGAGTTTTGGATTCATCGTTAACTGTAGCAATGACTGGCGAGGGTCGTAGCCACGGATTCTTTGGACCCTATCAGCAGCTATAGTCCTCAATGTGCAAAAAAGTACCCAAAAGATTCCAAAAGATTCCTTTCTAAGAATTATCTATTACGTATACATGTGCACAAATCTATGTGACGTACCCCCAAAGCTTTATATTTTTTCATATTGTAACTGTAGCTATAAATAAAGTCAATGAACTCTAGCTGTGGCTATGAGTGATTAGTTATTTTAGATACAGTTTCTGGATGTTATTTCACTGTATTTGTGTATTCATATATGATGTAAGTTATTTCATTCTAATTATATATTTTATGTGATACGTAATCCTTAAAAGGACTGTTTTGAAGTACACTGAATTTAGTATTTTAGCTCAATTGGTGTGCTCTCTTCATTATCATAAACCTTAGATAACTCCTTTTAACTACCATTGCATCACTACTGTCTCTTTTGCCATTAATTTCTATACTCAGTTTTTTATTAAAAAAGCACAATCCTATAGCCGCAACTACATACAAAAGGGGTGCCATTGGTGTATTGAGAATCATGCCTAGTAACAGCAATGACTGGGGGTGTTTACTTGCAGCTATCCCAAACCCGTACCACACCATGTGTTGTTACCCATGGGTATACCGTACAGCCACCAGCCATGTATTAAAAAAATATACCTTTGTGTGGGTATTCGTCTTTGAACGTTTGTTTAAGATGTATTGAGTGCAGTATTTGTAAACATTTATTGTAACATTCAGTAATACCTTGTTTTAATTAATAATACATATACGGGTACATGCTTTAGAAAGGTTAATAAATAGGCAAACAAAGTTTGTTAAAAACAGGTTTTTTGGAGGGCTATGTGGTTGTGGTTGTGGGGTTTCTTTTTCTTTAAATTTGAACTCATGATACATCTTCTTTCTTCCTTAGCCCAATTATCTGGATTCTTACTGTCCATGATTATTCTTAAATTTTCTATGTCCTTTTTTGTTAATTGTACTTCTTTTTTAACATTAATACATTAATTAATAGTTGTTTTAATTATGTTATGTCGTGGGTAATTCTTGTGGTGCTTCTTGTTTAACTCTTTGTGATACTTGAATGACTTCTTCACCTGTTTGAAAATATTTGAAATATTTTTAAACAATTGAAGATATAAACTATATCTTTTAGGAGACTGATATTTGATCAGTAACATATTATTATTAGTCTAATTGTACATATTTATAATGGAAAGAATTGTAATTATAAAGAATGTGATGTATTTTCTTCTGGTTCCTTTTCTTGAGCATCTAATTTTTTGGTTTCTTTTTCTGTAGGAAATTTCTCCTCCAGCCATTCCATGTGGTTTTCCATTGTGCTGTGATAGAAACAAATACTGGTTGTCACCTCAGATATTAGAATTATATATGGAGGAATATTACATGAGGTGAGAATGTGGAATTTCTTGTATTTACTTTCTGATTGGTTGTTTATTATCTGTGTGGTGGGTAGCTGCCAATAAGATGTCAAGTAACTCAGATGCTGTTTAACTAACCTTTCCGAGAATGTACTTTTTTGAGTGTCATTTATATGTGCTATAAAACTGTAGATGATATTGTATAATTGTATCACGAGTTTTGCTATATAGAACATTTTTATTGCTTGAGAGTGAGGTGTAGTTTTAGGAGATTGTGATATTTTTGGGGTATATTTATTGTTTCATTGTATGTTTGAAACATGGAGCCAATTTCAAAAGGAGAGGAATTTAATTGTTCAGAAAACTATGGCGAATTCCCAAATTTTGAGAAAGGGGTTAATATTGATGTTGAGGACATAGGTGATGAGTTGTCAAAGCAGTGTCTTATACAGTTTCTTTTTAGTAATTATAATATTATTTTAGAGTGTTTGAAATGAAAGGTTTGTATGGTTTTCCATATTTTATTCCAGTGTTTTCAGAAGAGGGATGAACCAGTAGTACATGTTATGCTATGGTTATGTGTGATAAAAATATAATTCCCATTAAAGGTTCTTTCTGACTGTTTTGTTGAAGGACTTATTTAATGATTTGTTGATAATGCGGCTTTGGAATTTTTTTGTTTTATCCTCCTTATTTGTTAAAAATAATGTGCTGTTTGTATGTAAGAAATATATCAATAGAACTCTTAGAAGTTATTTATAAAGGAAGAAAATGCATTTTAGTTTTACAAAATAGGGTGTTTATTCTGCAATAGTGGAGAAATATTTTTGACAGGGAGCACTGGTTTTTTTGGCTTTTAATAGAGGTGAAGAGTATTTCTCTGTCTGATTGAAAATATATGTGTTGGTTATATATTGGTCAAATAACACAAAGGCCCTTTTTAAGAGCCACCCAGAGAACATTTTAAGTATATTGTGAAAGGAAAATACCTTTGATGACTTTTATTATAAGTAGCCACAGCTACGACTGCAGGCAATGAAACATTGTGTCCTGCTGGGGGGTTGGGGGGGGAGTTATAGCAGCGGGTACCAGTAAGCCAATGGAAAGTCACAACATTTTTTGACGGGCGCCACCACACCACGGCTTTTCTACATCTATGCTTTAGCCACAGTTATATCGATACCAATTCTTGTACATTTATCACGTTGTTTCATGGATTTTACAGTACACAATTTTACATGTGTTTCTGACTCTATGCCCTCATGTGTACCTTTGTGTTGTCTGAATTTTACACTTTGTTAATATGTCTTTCTGAATCTGTAAAAATGTTACGGGTAGCTGCAGCTACCAGTGGTTGTCCCCACCCGAGGCTATCAGTGCTCCAAACGGACGTCAAGCATTTGTGTGGGGTGGTATAGTCATGGGTAAGAGCCCATCTGCCTTCCCCACGGCTAAAACTGTATGTATTTTGGTACAGTGACCATATTATTTTATGGCTGTTTTACCACAGAATTTTAGATGTCTTTCAGTTTGGATGTTCTCACCTCAAAGCATGTGTGATTTAAATCTGAAATCCTTGTAACATGTGTTTTTCAATGTATGGAAAAATGATAGTGTATCCGGACCTATGGGAGGGTCCTCTCAGTGTAACCGGGCTGATAGCAGCGGCTATGTAATTTGTCTAATTAAAAAAATGAAATAGGTTTCATTTAATTGTTTTGATAAAATATATTAATATATTAAGTATGTTTAGGTTTGTAATTTAGTACAGTTTATAGGTATTATTTGGAAAGTATGGTTTTCCATATTTTATTCCAGTGTTTTCAGAAGAGGGATGAACCAGTAGTACATGTTATGCTATGGTTATGTGTGATAAAAATATAATTCCCATTAAAGGTTCTTTCTGACTGTTTTGTTGAAGGACTTATTTAATGATTTGTTGATAATGCGGCTTTGGAATTTTTTTGTTTTATCTTCCTTATTTGTTAAAAATAATGTGCTGTTTGTATGTAAGAAATATATCAATAGAACTCTTAGAAGTTATTTATAAAGGAAGAAAATGCATTTTAGTTTTACAAAATAGGGTGTTGTCTCAGAGTTTTGTTGCATTATGTACCTTCGGTTTCCACATTTTCCTTACTAAGAATGTATGTGAAATTGAGTGTGGCATTTCTGCCACAGATTTGAAAGTACATTCCATCACTGCATTGTATTTAGAACACCATGGGTACCATCATTTACAGCAACAGTGCATGCATGTGTACTAGACAACAAAATGTTGGTAGATATTCATACAACCATATTTGTAACCTTTACAATATGTTTGGAAATTGTGTGCTTTGGAAGGGCAGGGACCCATGTGTATTCTTTGCCATGTCTTGCACATATTGTGTTTTTCAATGCACAGACATATGTAGAAGTCAAATGAATGTTGGTGCATCGCAATCCCTAGCATCGAACAAGCAGCATACCTTTATTTTTGAAAGATAATGCAGCTGTGTATGTGCTGTGAGAAACCAAAAGGTGTCTCACCTGCTAGTATCGTGTATCTCACTCTCAGGTGGTCAGGCAGAGCCATTGTCTTTAGAACCAGACCCTGGGGCTGAACCAGTGTGGGAAGGTCACCTGGGTGAGGGGCCTTCAGAGAGTGGGGGCGAGGCAACCGATGTTGAGACGCAGTATCCCCCCCTTTCTCGTACCCATTCCCCATCCTGTTTTATAGGATTTTCCAAGGTCCCAACTCCCCCCCCCTTTCTGCAGAAACACTGGGCCGAGGAAGAGGGTGACTAAGAGTAAAGAGGCTAATTCATACATTTCTCATTGGACATGTCCCGCTAATCGGGTCACGCAAAGTCAGGCACTTGACTTTAAGCACATATATCCGATAACTATTAGCTCTCCACACCGGACAAAAGGCGGAAAATAGAGACATACTCTGAGTAAGGTGGAACATGAGAAGGAGCATATCTTCAGGGGTGAAGGCGAAACCACTGGAGCAGAACGACCAATCGAGGGATGAGAGAAAAGGGTAGGAAAACCCAGGAGATCCCTGGAAGGAGGTTGTTGCCTCCAATGAGTTGTGAAAGATATGCAGAGAAGGTTGAATCCCAGACAAGAAGACTACATTGGGTGTCAAGGAGGCCAGCGACTCTCCCGGGTGAATGACATAGTTGGGGAGGCGAGGCCAAGCCTGTGGTATTAACTTTGACTTGTGAATTAAAGCCGCAAAGACAAGAATGGAATGCATACAGCCGGTAAATTAGCGAACGACATGAAAGGCTGGTGTGTGTCAAGGAAAGATTGAATTTGCAACAGTTTATCTCACTATTGAAGACTGCACGCATACTGATGAGACACAAAGGAAGGCACACCTGTGGTGAACTTTAAATTACTGATAACTGTGAAGCCAGTTATATAGAGAAACGGAGTGGTCCGGTGACAATAAATAACCCACTTGACAGTCGCCACGAAATATGTGATATCTTGTTATAAAAGAGAAAAGTGGACAAACTACTTTAAGAGAAAGATTCTATGAACATTTTTTCTTATGATACTGAACTACCTAGACCAAGAGACACTGGGGCAAATAACACAAGAGTGTAAGTTGAAGAGAAAGTCGAAGTGGTCATGGGGAGGTCTATAGTAAAAGCCTTGCACATTCGAAAGTCTTCAACATCAGTCTAAGCCAGACTGAGGGGTAACAGAAGTGCGATAAGTTACCCCTAACAAATCTGAATAAAACTTGGGGAGGGATCCCGTGTAAGTGTTGTTATTGCGAGGTATGAGCCCGGCTGAGTGAGATCTGCACTGAATCAAGTACTGTTTGGTGAAAAGGTCCAAGCCCGACCAGGGGAGACCTCTGTGAACCTTTTTTGCTTTGAGAGGTCCAAGCCTGAATGAGGGAGATTTGTGTGAACTTTTATTGTACTGTGAAAAAAAATTGAAAGCTGGAATAAGTGACTTTAACATGCAAGGCCAAGCGTGCCTCCATCCATGTTTTGAACTGCCTTTGTTTTGTGAACCTCAGCCAGAGTGTGTTGTCCTGTTTACAGGGGCCGCCTTACCCTGTGCTGTCCAACGAGGGAAGGAGAGCTGACTCAGCCACGTTGATTATTTATGTTATAAACAGTGACCTTCCTTTGCATACATATTCCCCATTACACACCTTGTGTATAAGAGATAGGGCAGGCATGAGGTTTTGTTAGTATAGGCCATTTTGATTTGACATAGACTGACTCAGACTGTATTTTCCTTATTATTTTTTACAATAGAGACTACTTCCATCTTATCTTTAGTGCAGAGTACATATATATCCAAACTCCAAAAAGATAATAAAGGGTTTGAAACTTGTATCTCTCGTGTCCATGCCTCCAGTACAGTGCTTTGTTGTTGGATCCAAAGCTTTTCCTTCTCACCTTTTACTAGTGACTCCCAATTCTGTCAGACGTATTGTTCTTGGTTATGTCGTATAGGATGTACTCTGTGTTTTAGGAAGGTCACTGAATTGAAAACACCCTTGTGCGGTATAGCAGTGAAAGGAAACTTTCCCTTAATGTAAGCCTTTTCAGTGTAAGCTGTATAAATGGAGGCACTCTCACAAAATTCACTTTTTGCCTAATATTCTGTCAGGTGGAAAAGAGTCTTGTTGTCTGCATTCCAGTAATGTAGCTGTCCATTTATTCAGTTTGTAGAAGCATGCGAGATACATGTCGATGGATTCATCATTTAGAATGGTTGTTGTAAGCACCTTAGCTGTGCACAGTTGCCTAACATATCATGTATATAGCTATGGGCCTAGCAGTTAAATCTGCGGACATCATCACCATAAGAATGCTCTCAGTAGTCGAACCGCTGATTAGGTGAAAAAGTCACTGATTCATTTTTCTGCCTGAAATTTTTCAAAGAAAGCGGTTCATTATGGTTGTCACAGTGCAATGTAGCCCGCATCAAACAGTTGAAGTTTGGGTTGATTTTGCCGGGTCAAGTTATGTCGAATATGTGCCATGATTTAAGATATTCTTCGACATTTAAAAGAGTATTGTGAGGTAGAGTGCTAAAGAATGTTTCGGATTATATAGACTAGGTTCTTTGATAGCATAGGTTACTGTAGGTTCTATCAAAGTAATATTTACCCATCAATTCAGTTTATAGAAGCATGAGTCTCAGAAGTTGAAGTATTCATCATTTAGAATGGTTTCTGTGAGCATGTCAAATGTCTACACTTCTGTCACATATAATGTATATAGCAGTGGGCGTAACTGTTCAATCTAGTCACATAACCACCATTAGAATGCTCTCAGTATTGAAATCTCTGATTATGTAAAAGAGTCCTCAAATCATTTTACTGTATGAATTTGCCCAAACAAATGTACACTGTATGTGTCAGTATTTCATTGTAACCCACATTAAACATTTTTTATTTTATTTTACAAGACTAGGTGCATATATAGTAATTATGTTTTGTTACAGCATTCCTTTGTAATACTTATGAGGAAGCATGAACAACATGCTAGTAGAAGGGATTGACTGCATGGAAGTAAAGTTTTACAATGTAATATTTTAAAAGCACTCTTTACAAATCTGTACATATAGAACGTGCTGATTGTACATCTATAGCTATTATCGATAATACTTTTGAAAAAGTGCAATTTCAGATAGGAGATGTGATAACTGAACAAATTAATGGAACCCAGAATATTTTAAATGAAACTTATACAAGAAAAAATGTATCAAATCTATTAGTAGGTAAAAACAAAATTTTTTACAAGAAAAGATAGAAAATGTGCTATCAATTTGAAACAGAGGAAACAGAGGAATAAAGATATATATATATATGTATATATACATAGCAAAATGTATCACTCTTGAGTTTTTACAAATGTTGGGGAAGTGTATTTTCCAAAATAAAAAAGTAGAAGTAATAATTGGAAAAGCTTTTCATATGAAAAGGAGATTGTTCATTTTTGTATTGAATAAAATTAAGAAATTACTTAAGGTGACGTAAGAAATTTAGAAACAATTCATGTACTTATAAGTGATAACTTTTGAGAAGTGTTTTGTGGAGAGTAGAAACACACTTCTCATTCAGAAAGATTTTTTGTGAGGAGAGTTACATTCAAGGAAAGAATGTGCCCCTTGCTATTGATGAGAGTGGGCGTAGCTATGAAGTCCAACACAGTGTGATTTCTAAAAAAGAAGAAATCCTAAGGTCTGATAATTCAGAAACTGAAAGTTTAGGTCAGTCTAGAATAAAACCTAAAAAGCAAAGTGAGGTATGGACGTGCAATTTTTTGTGCAATATTGATACCTTTTCTTGTAAAGTCTTAAGGAGATTTCTGCAAGTTCTGCACAAAAAGAATAATGTTCAAAGACAGCTCAAGATGCTACAGAGAATTGATGAATGTGAAGTTTGTGAAAAACAGGACTTCTGGGTCATTCTCTAGATTGTCTTGAGAAAACTAGATGTAAGAGTTAGTTGCATCATATACGGATGCTGGCTGTACATCATGATAAAATGAGATACCTTCTAGTTAAACTATATGAGTGCAAAACACTGAGTATGTCTCTTGCACTTTTGAATCAAACAGTTTTGATTGGAACTGTAGACATTTTAGTTTGTACACTGCACATGATAACTATAATGCACTTAAAAGATTATGTGTACATAGATGAAACACTTACAAAAAGTGGAAATGAAGATCCATTGCTTTTAAACGATCTGATTTTCCAACAGTATAAAAAAATGTATTGCAATGTTTTAGCTGTCTTCTACTGAAAGACCTGACATTGTTTGCGTATCTTGTCAACACACATTTTTATGAGTCTCAAGCGCAACTAGTGTGCATTGAGAACATTAAACAGACTATAGAAGATGTTTGAAGATCTTTGTTTTTTTCAGTAAATGGTGTTGCCACAAAAGATAAGCACATTTGGCAACAGCTTATAGATATTGGAAAGGTGAAAAACACATTGGTGTTTCTATTGAAGCACAATCATTTATACAAAGGTAGTGTGACTGTACCGAACTTGTCTGTGCTTGATGTTGAGTCGTTAAACAAAAGCAGTGAAGGTCAGTTCCAACGTCTATCTGTTGCAGAAGGAAATAGTTTGTATGAATATTATAATATTCATCCTCTACACTCACGTGAAGTAATGGGGGACAGTTTAGAACTGTATCAAATGAAAGCAACAAAAGGTGCACTGATCAATGTCTGAGAAAAGACACTATAAGCTCCTTGATTCCCTATGCTTATTCCTACTGGTAGAAAGACAATATTGGATGATCAGAAAGGTAAAATGTCTTCTTCAGACTATCGTTGTACAAGAATGTATTGTAAGGATTCCCGATATCGCACCAATAATGAACATATTAATATGTATATTAAAATATACTAGTTAAAACTAGCTTTCATGGTACACGAACAAATGAATATTAGGTGCTAGTCTTGGGATCTTTTGGCACTCAATTAATAAACTGAAGAGTTGACCCTTGTGAACCTGATTTAGAGTAAAGTTATAGACAAACCATTACTGTGTGTGCTAAAAACGTAGCATTGAAGCACATTTATTGGTCCCAATTTAGGCTACCCGGAACTCTATATGGACTGTCTCTCCTGCTACCTTTGGATTATACCTGAATTCACGTTTCCGACGCGGATCTCATTAAGGATTGCTTTTGCCTCCCGTTTTTTGCACATTGAACTGCTCCTCCTGTTGCCAACTTGGATTGTTCTATGGACTGCTGTACCATTTGGATCCCTACCTGCTGCACATGCTACCTAATAAGTCTGGAAGGCACTCTCTTCTCTGCATCACCCCGGTATGGACTAGAGTCTTCCTGTGTACCTTGATTGGTGAGTAGGGAGCATACTCGTTTCGTCAGGCACTGCTAAGGACTACCTGATCTCTAGACATTTGCGTGCTGTTGGGAATAGACCTGTCCCATCTCAGTGCTTCCAGGCCTTCCTTGTAGCATCTCCACTCTGCTGCTGTATTATCAAAGCTGCTCCATCACAGCTCACGGTAAGGATCATTCTGGATATTCTCCCTTACTCTTTTTTGCCCTGCTCAAACACTGCCTTATCTTATTTCTATATTACTCTCTCTGCTACAGATTCTTCAGATCTCCCTTATTGCCTGTTGATATTGCCCGGTATTACCAGTTTCATTTATACAACATCTTTTTGTTCTTGTCTAAAGAAAGGGTTGTTGTGTTGCTTATTTGCCTTTCCTTTCAAGTTGTATTAGGTCTGCTGCACGCATTTGGGTCCATTCTTCCAAATAATAGCTCCCTTGGTATTGGTTTTCTATCCATACACAGGGTTATATTGTTGGGTCGAATTTGTCTACACGACGTGGGCAAGATAAAAGGCACTCTTGACAGACATAAGAAGACAGGTGAAATATCCTTAAGATTTCTTTCGGTAAAGCCTAACATTAATGATTATTGCAATCAGATTGTACCCCCTTATCTACCTTCCCCCATAGGGCACGTGATAGGGAAGCCACAACGCCCATCAGAAACCTGGAGATATCCTCCAGAATCTAGCAAGTGGATATACAAGACAAGAATGCAAAATTGTCTTTTATTCTTAAAAGTGTAATGTACGGTTGCCATTATATGTCCTGAAGAAAGCAACAATATATTTATAACCACCGAAACCGGTCAACAAATTAAGTGGTTTGGGAGTGATGACCTAAACCCCAACACCCACCATAACAGAGCAGTGGGCTTGGCTTAGATACATCATCTTTTACTACAGACAGCAAAAAGGAATACCGCTGTTTTTATTTTTCGAAATATTTGGTCAGACGTATCAAGTACTTGTGAATAATAAGACACACAGGCTGGAGGCGACAATAATAAAGCACATGATCGACCTCCAAGAAGTGTGAACATATTTTTAGATAATAGGGTAATGCCTTGATAGTCCTTCACCTTAAACAGCCGTAACATCAGTGCATTGAAGGGTTAGTACAACTTTTGTAAGGAATAGCAAGACACCTTGCACAGGGATATTTAGTTAATTGTAGGAGCTCAGACTACAGGAATAACTTGGATAAATGACTGGTTCTGTCTATATGGTGATACAGCTCATAGACTTCAGACTGTACTGGATTTCAAAATCTTTCTGCATGTTAGATGCTGCAACAGGTGAAATAAAAAAGTTTGGTTTTAGGGGGTAAACATACCAATATTCTTGCTACAATTAGAGGAACCAATGAATATTGCTGTAGAAGACACTCCGAGGTTAGATGCATGATCAGAAACTTGGGCTCTTCACTTGGTTTGTGACTTTAAGTTGCACTGAGTATGTTTGGGATGATCTTGCAGAGTGGATTCATGAAACAAATCCAGAGAAAGAAGACATAGAACACATGGCACCAGGAGAATTGTGTTCCATGGACCATATAAGTGTATTGCAGTGCTTTCATGTGTTTTTAGTCATGTTATACCATATATGTAATAAAGAAAATGGTACGCTAGGTACTGTGGAACACTTCTTTTGGAGGAAAGAGTTTCAGGCATTTGGAGTTCAATATATACATATGCTGTTCTGACTTAAAAATGCTCCTAGTGTGGTAAGGAAAGTGATAGCTGTGTGATGGAGTTCATTGAAAATATGTTACTTGTTCCATTACTAATCATCATGCAAATGCTGATCTTTAGAACAAGGTGGTAAGATTTCAAAGTCACTCATGTGGTAAGTACTGTCATAGAAAATACAAAATTAAAGACAAGTATAACACTAAGTGCAGATTTGGCTTTCCAAAACCTGTCGAACCAGTTAGTTGAGTAAATAGTTTGATGTCATCTGTTCGACACCATGAAATACCTATCAGTTAAAAAGCGATAAGGAATGCCAATTCAAGAATGATTACAATCCTGTCATTGCTCAGATTTGGAATGCAAATAATGATGTACAGTATATTGCTGATGATACAACAGCTGTTGCTCATTATGTGGCAACATACATGACAAGAGCTGAAAAGAGCAATGCAGCTCAGGTATGGGCACCTTTCTCAGCAGATAAAAGTCTTTGTCAGAAACATCTAAGCTTTGGTCTGAAGATGCACTCACATAGAGAGTGAGGTAGATATGAAGCTGCAGATTGGCTAACTAGTTTGCCTCTGTATGGACAGAGCATTAATGTACTTTGGTTAAGTCTTTGCCCAGCTAGTACTAGAAATAGGTACTGAAGTCTTTGAGGGAAATTCACTGGTTAGCTGAAACAGTACCCGACAGTACAGAGTTTGTGAAAAACAATTTGATTGATACATATCATCCAAATTGATCTGTAGTGTTAGAGGATCTTTGTTTATATGAAGTAGCAGAACACTACTCATATCAAAATATGAGGCAAGCAGTGACAGAGGATGTTTTAAGGTGCATCAATGTACTGGTTGTCTAGTGAGACATGAGAAGGCAAGTCTTATCATCACATGAAACTATCTTGCCAAACTGCACAGAAAAAGGAATTATTTCATTTTTGTCTTTTGGAGTTGTTCTTCCCATGGCGTGCATAGAGTGATTTGCTTGAACGGTTTGAAAGTTTTGAAGAAAAGTTTTTGCAAAAAAAAAAGCTTAATTACATATTGAAAATGCAAGGAGTACTTGGAGCTACAGGAGAAAGAACTACATCAACAAGTACATTTGGCAGCTGAATTAGCAAAAAAGACTCCTGAAGGCAGTGATTCTTCAGCAAAATGTCAAAATGTGTTCTGTGAGCTTGCCATGGAAGTAGTAGAACGCACAATGCAACAAACTAAAGTTACAGATTCAAATTATGATGAAATAGGTAGAAAAATTAATATGGAACAAAAAGAAGTGTATTATAAAATCAAAGATAGGTTCTTACATGGTTTACAGCATGGCAAGCATGAATGTACTTGTGTCCAATACAAAACAGTATTGTTGTATGTTAGTGGGAAAGCAGGAACAGGTACATATTTTTTCATGCAATAAGAGCTATGATCCAAAATGTAACTGATTGCTCTTTGTCATGTATTGTAACTGCTCCAACAGGTTTGGCAGAATTCAATGTAGGAGGTGTTACTTTACATAGACTGTTGATGCTACCAGTTAAGCTTGACAACAAACTCGAGTATCGAAAACATGTATCAAGTGCAACACAAGAAGTAGGAAAAGTTCTTAGAAAATGAAATACCTTCATTTTAGATGATGTTAGCACAGTGTCTAACACGGTGTCCAATTTGATGCTATCTTTCATTTCAGGTTTTAAAGACTGACTGCAACGTTTTGTTTGTAGGTAAACATATACTTGTTTTTGGATACTTGTTACAATTAACTCCTGTGAAAGGTCAACCCGTTTTCAAAATGCTCCAATCTTAGAATAGGCACACAGCTATAGGAATAAATGGTAATGTTAACCTTTGGAACTGTTTTTGAATTCCAGGAATTTACCATTAATATGAGGCAATCTGTACACTTAGAGTATGCAGCAATGCTTAATAAGATTCACACAGGTGTTCTTGAGGAAGAAGTGAAAGCAGCCTTAAACGCAAGATAGATTTCTTATGTTTCATGCAGATTGCAGTCTGTCTGATGTCATGTTGACTGTAAGGGAAGCAACATTTCTAGTGTTGCTTTGATGTGCACACTTGCAGTCTAACAAGTTTAACTCTTCAATGCTACTGTCAGAGTAGTAAAATATTGTGGAGATAAAATTGTGTGCTATTTTATATGATCATGTTATGCCATTAGAGTTGGATAAGAGAGCAAAAGATCTATTAGGTCAACTAGAGAATTCAATTTCTTAAACAGCAGGACTGGAAGCAGTTTTTAAACTGTGCATCAATGCATGTGTAATGTTAAAAAGGAACTTAAATGTAGGAATTGGTCTAGTCAATGGAGCGATGGGAAGAGTGTATGCATATCAAACTTTTATTCACAGAACACATATTGAACATGTGGAAGTAAAGTTTGATCATGTAGAAGAAACTCATTTGATTTCTCGGACCTCATGTAATTTCATGCATTTTACCTTTGTGAAAAGAGCCCAATTTCCATTGTACTCTGCGTATGCAATTACTAATCATAAATCACAAGGGTTGACTTTAGAAGCAGCACTTATTGACATTGGTCATACAGTGTGTAACGAAGGAATGTCATGTGTATCTCTGCCATGTGTGAAAAATATTGAAGCTTTATTTATAATAAAGTTTGATGAAAGAAAAGTGACAGCTGACATTTCTTGCATTGATGAATATAATAGGTTACATGTACTGTATGCTCGTCATCTGAACCTTATAACTATACCTACAAAGCAATTAGCAAGTGAACATAAGGAGTCAGTGAAACTACATTCAAATAACATCATTACTCTTAAGACTAGAAATGAAACATGAGTTGAAAGCTATTCTGATACAGCTTTGTGCATGTTGTTTCAAATGACACCATTGATGAAAGAAATAGCTTCCACAGTGGACAAGCAGCTATGTTTGGAACCTTCCTTTTTTAAAATATCTGTAGATGAACAACCACACAGTAAAAATTCGGCAATGCCAATCCGAAATGTAGTAGCTGCTGCAAGTGGAAATCAACACTGTTCTCAAAAAACACAGGACGATAGTCAAGGATGTTTAATGACTGTCTTTGATGTATTATTGCGAGGAACTGTTAGTGTAGATAGATAAGTAGGAATTAGCTATGAGTGGAATCATATGTGTCCACAATGTAGATTGCACTACTCAGGATATTTCTGAACGATTTGTATATGCTCCTATCCCTGATCAGAAAACTTTACATTTTGATTTATCCATTCCTTATTTACCTTTCTTATTCCTATACCATTGGCCTCTGTCTTTTGTTTTGTAGTTTGTCATTTATTGTTATTTTAGCTTCTTATTTTGGTATTTTCCAAGTTTTTTTTAATATTAAGTGGCACAGTCCATTTTGTGTTGTGTATTTTTACAGCATATATTTTTCCTCCACGGTTCTGCATTTCAAAATGACTATGGCCAGTAGTGATGATTAGGAGGTGTGGGTGGCTGCAGCTTTACCACCATGGAAGAAGCAATGTGCACAAAAAACATTTCTGACAGTTGGCAATATTTTCAAGTAAAGGACCAACACAGCAAAGAGGAGATCATGGTGGTCGTGTGCAATTTCTGTGGTAAGGTGTTGGCCTTCATCCCCTGTTGCAGGTGCTGGAACGGGGGATAACAGCCCGGAGCCCTTGTTATCCACTGTCACTTTGCTTGGGCTGATAACTTGGGCTGCTGGGCAATTATACCCCCTTCCAGCCCCTGTAATGTGGGATGAACACCACATTATTCCCATTAACATAACAGAAAATGCTAAAGGAAACGTTGGAGAATCTTATTGCATCTGTCTACTTATTGAGAAATGTGAAGTAGATGGAGTCTATAACATTTATTTTTTGTTCTTTTTTTACGGCGAAAGGTGGATCCTAAGGGTACCTTTTTTTGCAGGAGTCGTCAGAAAGTAAAGTGGGGAGGGAAATGAGGGAAGAGGCACCAACTACTAATATGGAGGGGGAGGTGGACAGAGGAATATGTTGCACGTGTGTTACATCTAGGGTAGGGAGCAGTGTTTCTCATGCTCCTTGATTACAGCTTCAAAAGCACTTCAAAATTTCTCCCCCCTTCAGAGTGATGTGTTGCAGTATTTACAGAATAATGTTGTCTTTGAAAGATATGGATCAACAGCATCACTTATAGCTTGCAAGGTAGCTGGTGGGATTTTGTGTCCCACAGAAGTTGGCTGTGTGGTTACAGTATTGGTTGAGGAAGATGAGGTGGAGGAAGACAGCCTACTACTTGCTAAGAAAGGAACAACCTTTCAGAGTGCATTGTGGTGCATAGATTTAGTGTGGCGGTGCATGGAGGTGGTCCCGTAGGAGTACTGTCTAGGTAGTCCACAACTGAGTACAACATTGCACCCAGTGCATTTCACTTTGGCAGCTTTAGCGTTTGGTACATTCCCAACAGTGGTAAAGAACTGCCACATGCATGATTTTCTCTGAGTGCTAAAAGTAGGCACTTCCTCTACCTCATCTTCTTGGTTCTCTTCATTTTCTTTGGAAGTACTCTGCTTTTTTTGTTGTGTAGGACCTCCATTTGGTGGTGGTTGTGGTGGCTCTTGTGGAGGAGGGATGGTAATAGCTGATTCCATTTTTAAGATGAATAGTAGTTGAGGTAATATTCTTCCAATATTGTGCTCTGTGCTGGATTGTTAATGGATAATGAGTAACGATAGGTGCAGGAGCTGTGCAAAGGTCCAATTTTGGGCTTGAACGTTCCTAGATCAGCAGAAAATGCAGTTCCGAACTGTCCACGAAGCACAGACCTGTTTGCGAAATATGGACGTGTTCCTGAATACGTTATCATGCTGCGAGCGCAAGGTCACCTGACACTGTCCAAAAAGTCTGTGATGATGTTAGATGATTGTGAACGTCGACGAACACAAAAACAGTGTAAAAAGTTGCAAAAAGTTTATAGAAGTGTTACCAGTGATGCTAGAAGGAGGGGGATGACAGAGCTTTAAGGTGAAACTTTGAAAATTGGACATCAATGTTGCTATATTGGGGAAAGTATGATATTAGTAAGTTGTAGGAAATTAGCGTGCACTGGTAAAACACATGAAATTCACTGAAGAAACTTTGTTAAAGGGACGTTATGGTTAAGTTAAACTAATAAAAACCTATGAAATTCTATTAAAAAACATTGTTAAAAGAACTTATAGTTACAAGTAAAACTGAAAAATCTCAGAAATGTGCCAGTTATGCTAAGCTATGCAACCATATCTCGCGCCACCACCATGCATTGCTAAGACTAACTCCCAGGGAATGAAAGATGACGCCATACATTTCTGAGGTTTTTTGGTTTTATTTGTAACCATAACATCCCTTTAACAAAGTTCTTCATTGAATTTCATAGATTTTTATTAGTACAATTTTATAATCCAGATCCAAACCACTGTAGTCAAAAATATTCTTCCTTTATTTGTTCAAAAACATGGAAATCCGTTTACAAATAAAAGACCAAAATACAGAGGTCCTCCAAAAGTGTAGCAATAATATTGCTGATACGTTCACGCGTTCCGTGGCCAACTCGCCGCTTGCTCACAACAGTTGGTCTAATTGTCAACAACACATTTAAAACATGGGGGAGAGACAGAAAAGAAAGTTTCAGTGCAGAGTAGAAAGAGGACTAATTTAACCTGTTTGCTACAAAACCTATTCACATGTCGGCCATCTTTGTCTAGTGTGCTTTTCAATTGAAAATACAATGGGGTAGGTGTCAACATTGTCATTTGTTGGTCATACACCTACAATTTCACGGACCATATGACTGCCAAAAGTGCAAAGTGTAGCACCCACGTGGCTCAATACCATACAGGAATGTGCAGCTTCTTCTGACCTGCAGTATTTATTGTATTTGGCAACATAACTGCATTCCATTGTTGGCACGAAGTGCATAATGTAGATAGCAGTAAAACATTCTACAATGTGAGAGTGCAAAATTGTCCTGTCGTCATTTGTAAAGTGCATAATGCATTTTCATTCGATCACCCAATGCTTCAATTTTTGCTCCATATTATTGTCCATGCTCCAACTACAAACCATGTGTTTTTGTCCTCAAGAAGTGTGCACCATTACTTATTTCTGGTTTGACCATTGTTGAATATATACATATTTCATAGGCCGGCGATAGCCACCCTATAGTTAAGGTGAGTCGGAGACACATAGGAACCCCTCAAAATTCTATTATTATTAACCTTTGATTCGAATAACGGATTTGATTGAAATTTCAGAAGTGATTAAACATTTGCGCCCCTCCCCAGACTGCAAAGTTTCTTAAAGATTCGTTAGAAAATGTAAAAGTTATTAGGTGTCCAAAAAAATATTTTTTTCCAAAAGTGCAGCCTACTTCCCATTAATTTTCCCATAGACAACAAAGTGTACATTTTTGCCAAAATGCTCTGCCGAAACAAATGGAAGGATTTGGACCAAGTCTGAAACAACTTGGGCACGAAGCGTTGCAGTAGTTATTTAAATATTTGATGGAGGGGTGCTCCTGAAAAACAGAGATATCTCCCAATGGTGCATTGCAGGATCATGGTATTCAGAAAAGAAACGAATGCCATCTTGTTTTTCTATCGATGCAAGAGATATTCACAGCCTTAACGATGTTATGGGAGAATGAAGCCCAGTAAAAAGCTATAGGCAGGTAAAAAACATACACATGCCATCAGGGTAGAGGTGACGGGATGCTAGAGGGCAATGGGTGAAATTTGGGAGTTGGAGGGGGTCCAGGGACCGAGTTTGCAACACAAAGCTTTCTGTAGCCTCGAATATAGTCTGGAATAGCTGGCATCACATTGTTATTGAAAGCAAACTGCATCACAGAAGCAGTGTGTGATCTTGGCTGAAAGGGAGAGGGCAGGGGAGATGAGAAGGATGTCTGGGGAGTGGGGGACCTGCCACAGATGAGGGGGCACTTGGTGATGGCCTTGGGGGCAGGGAATCATTTTGTTTTCCGGTTGTTTTGCTGATATTCGCAGCTATTTCAGAGGATAGGAAGGAATACAGACACCCGCTGGTGAGAGTTGTTCAGTATTTGCAGCCAATTCTTTGGGGGTGTCTGTGTTTCATTTATGTTTCAAAGTTATTTGTATAGGTATATGGACGTTGGGGGTGAAAAATCACTGGCCACGGTCAGTGACATGGTAGGTTTTCGAGAGTCTTTTTTATTTTGGATGTGTGTTTTCAGACATTTGAGCATGTTAGACTTTGGTGAAAAATAGAAGAAAATAGGTTAACAAAATGAATATAAAATGGAGCAATTGTAGTTTAGCATTAGATGCGCCATACAATGTATTTTAGGTTGTGTAGTCCCACTTATGGTAATATATTGTGTGGCTGTGAAATGATTGCTAGTTTATTGCCATGTATTTTACTATGCTTTTGTATTTTGCAGTAACTTTACATAAGTACATGAGTAGTGTTGTACTCTATTGATCATTTAAGTTGGATTGTAGTATAAAACTGGAAGTCAGTCCCCCTTTTAAGTGACTTTTTGTAACCACAGTTGTGGTAAAACCCAAAGAACTGTAGCCGCAGGTATAATAAAACAATATTTGTTGTTATTATTTATTGTATTTGTGTATTTATGTATGATGAGAAGTCCTTAAAAAGACTGTTTTGGGGTACACTGAGTCTATAGCTTTAGCACATCAGGAGTACGTTTTGATGTTATGAAGGAACACTGCATTTTCTTCATCGGTTAGGTGTACTTCGTCATGTCTCTAGAAATTGGCCATGTTGACTGTATGTTGTTGTTAGAAATCCATAATTGGTTGTGGTCGGTCATGAATGCTGAAACTGCTTTATTAACATTTCTCCATGATTCCTCATTTTTACCATTAAATCTGGTGGTTTATCTCCATGTTTGCCTTTGACTGAGATTGGAAAAGATAAAGATGGTGTGAGGAAATAGTTCCATTCGTTTTTTCTATGTCTTGTTTTATCATTAAAGTAAGGGACAACCCTCGTACATTCCCCAAATCATTGCCTCCACAATGAATTAGTATGATGTCTGGGTGCTCTCTATTTCTCAGACTTAACAATTTTGGAAAGACTTGGTACCAATGTATTTCCTCAATCCAAACCATTTAATTGTAAAATCTATCAAACCTAGGTCCATGTTAATATTTAGTTTCTCACAAAAAGCCAGCAAAAAAATACAGCTAACTGTCTCCAATCAGCCACACAGTTTTCAAACCAGCCATGATATCTGTCGAATTTCCATAATTCCAAAATTATTCCTAGTTTGAATATCTAGTAGCGAGCATGAGCAGGGTATGTATGATCTGTGTGTGTGTTGTAGTTTTTAATTGGTTTATGGTGCTGTTGATATTATTCGCGGGTAGACACCCACCCCCCCTCTGCAACCGTGGCTATATTTGGGCAAATGACACGTCATGTGTTTGTGTACATGTGGTAGCTACGGCTACCCGAAATCTTGCGTGGGGTGGCAGCTCATATGAATTGAGTGGGGGATTATAAGAGACTAGGGGAGGGGAGGAGGACTATGACGAGTGGAGGTGGGCTGGTAGGCATGTGGGGACAGTTTTTGGAGTTTGGTGGACTGGAAATGCAATTTTGAATCCATCGTTTTTGAGATTTGCCACGGTTATCAGCAAACGTCCAGAAGGGGCTTTTTGTATAACCGTGTCTATGAAAAGCGCGTACGTAGGCGCATCAATATTATTCAGCATTTTATTTGTTGTGGCTGGAACTGTGGGTATATTTAAAGTTGTGTCTATAAATATAAATTTTCAGTGCAATAATCATATTGTTATGTGGATGATACAGTACAGCATTTTATTTGTGTGTGTTATTTTATCTACTTACTTGTTCACTTATTTGATTTGAACGTTTGAAGGCCAATTTAGTTTGATTTAGGGCTTGCAGAAAAATGTGCATGTAGCCGCGGATACAAACCAAGATCAGTAGTCGAGTCAAATAGCCGTGGCTATGAAAGATGCTAGGTAGGGGAAAATAGATTTCTCTCAGTTTCATTCTTTGTTATTGTTGTTGGTACTTTTCTATTTTTGTAGCTGTCTGTGATAGGTTGTGGGGAAATGTGTCATCCATTTTAGTAGTTGTATTAATATATAGTCCTCATTTTTTGGTATTCATTCTGGAAAGTGTAAAACCAACATTTTCTCCAGTTTTATCCTTTTGATTCCAGAACTCTCACTATTGAGGTGGCAGGAGTGTTACTAGTGTGAAAGTAAGTGTTAATACATTTTTACATTTTTGAAGGTTTATATTCAGTCTCATCTGCTTTGATTGTGTGGCATGTGTGCAATGTATTTTTCAAGTTTTAGAAATATAAAATCAGATTTGCCAATGAATGACATTTATCTGCAAGCATTTATG
Source organism: Ambystoma mexicanum (assembly GCF_040938575.1). Lineage (NCBI taxonomy): Eukaryota > Metazoa > Chordata > Amphibia > Caudata > Ambystomatidae > Ambystoma > Ambystoma mexicanum. Next base: position 1,403,079,287 of record NC_090922.1, read on the forward strand.
TTAGTGAGGTTGAGTTTTTTTTTTAGTGTTGGTGATGTTGTACTGGTGTATGCAGATGCTGGAGGTGGTGTTGATATTTGTGCAAATAATGCATAAGCCTCGTGCGTTTTTATTTTGTGATGTTTGTGTGATGTCCGATAGGCATCATCCACATCTTTGCAGTCGATTCACACTAGATGGGTTCTCATTTTTGATGTTCCTAGTCTTTGTGAAAGGTCATTGGCTAGGGGAAAAAATTGCTACTTAAAAAACAATTAAGGATGACAGGTAATCTGGTATTCGGGGATTAAACTCTCCGATTCCTTAAATGGTGCACCTCCCTTGTCTACCCATTTGAGGCATCGCCTACACATGACTTGCATTGTGGAAATATCGTGACTGGGTAAAATAGGAAGCTGTGCAGTTGGCACTGCTGCTGAAGTTGAGGCTTAATTGGCAGTTGGTGATGATCTTCGTCTATGCATGGAATTGGACCCATGGATTTTTGTGATGTTCGTGCGATTTCTGATAGACACAATCGACATCATCTAGATGTTTGAGATGGAACAGTGGAAGGGCAACGATCTGGAGGTTTGTTGTAGAATTTGCAAAGTACCTCCTCTGCCTCTTTTCTGTAACAGTGTTCTTTGACTTAAAGAAGCGCCAACTGTCAACAGTGATTTTCATCCCAGTTGCTTACTTCCTGAGTGGCAATGGATTGGGTAACCAAACAATAACGCCATCACTACTGGTATTCTTGTGGTTGGACATGTTGGAATGTCCAAACGGGGAGGAATATGTAAAACAGTAAAAATAACAACACTAACAAGACTCTACATTGTCAACTTTCTGTAGTGGAGTTATTTTCAAAAATATTACAATGCTAGTGTTTCTACCTGAGTGATGGTTTTCTATCCCTTGTTCTCCAAGTTGTATTATCCCACCCTGTTCTCTCTTATTCTCTAAGTTTACTTAGACTTCCCCATCCTCTGTCCTGCAACTACCCAGTATAATGCTGTGTGTTTATTCTCACCCAGTTTATGTATCCCTGTTTGTTTATTGTAGTGGTATTTTCTTATAGTTTTTATATAGTTGTATTTATTTTTATTCAAGTTGGATTTTTTCCCAAATGACCCAATGATTACTGTGTGCAGAGAGAACAACAATGCACTATGCACTAATGTTGTATCTTAAAAAGTGCATGTGATGCACTACATAGAAATTATGAGGGTCATATAAACTTGTGTATTAAATTGTGTTTTTAAAGTGAGTATGTCATTGATCTGATTATTGTTAATTTTTTCAGATAGAAGGATATCCTTTTTCTTTTTTAAACATAGATGCATAACCGCAGCTACTTTTGAGTCCAATGGACTGTTGGATATTGGAGGCGTGCTTAACTGCAGCAACGACCGAGAGGGATCATAGCCGTGGTTTCCATGACTCTAGCTGAGGCTATAGCTGTAATGTGTAAAAAGTTAATTATTTACATACTCTTTCTTTTTACTGTCTTCTATTATTAATATTTTGAACTAAGTTTATGAAAAGAAACAGCCGTGGTTATGAGATTTGGAGCGTCATTGGATTTTTGTATAATTTTTCCAAAAATATTAAATATAGAATTTTTTTAAAAGATGTTATGAATGCAGTGTTTGCATTATTTGAAATACTTTTTATTCATTCATTATCCTTATAAGTGTACATACTTGAAAAGGGTAAATATATATTCAAACACAGCTTGTTGAAAACAGGTTTGTTTGTTTGTTTGTTTGTTAGTTTGTTTATAGATTTGTAGGGTGCACCAAACCCATGAGTAACTGGGTGCAACAAGGTACAAGGATACTTAAAGTTAGTTACAAAGTGAAATAGGTACAATAAGGCAACAGGAATAATGCAGGGAAGTACAGCAGTGAGGTACAGTAAGTTACAGTAGGCAAATACATAGGTAAATACATCAGGATTAGGTCCGGAGTGGATCATGTGTTGTTCGATTGCAACCAGCTAAGGGTATTTTGCCTAAATCTGAGGTAGGACTGCTCAGCTCTGAGAGCTGGCTGTAGTGCATTCCAAGACTGAGCAGCTTTCACCGGGAAACAATTTCCTCCAGACGTTATTAACTTAAATCTAGGTATCTCTAGGCAGAAGGAATTGGCCACTTTGGAGGGGTGGGTTGAACTTATCCTAACCATTCTCTCTGTTAGGTAAGGGGGTGCTGCATTGTTAAGGCATTTGAATGTCAGTGAGACTGTTTTGAGTAGCATTGTGTCATTTATCTTTAGCCAGTGGTGTTCTCTTGGGATTTTAGAGATATGTTCTCTGTTGGGTATATTCAGGGCTGTTGTGAGGGCATTGATCTGTAGCATTTGGATTTTGTTGAGGATATATTTACTGGCTCCTAGGTATAGAGCGTTGCAATAATCCAGTTTTTACAGAATTAGGGTGTTAACTAGGATGATGCAACTGGCTTTGGATAGGAAGGGTCTGCAGGCCCTGATGAGCTTGCAGGTGTCGGCGGTGGACGATGCCATGGAGTTACCCTGTTTTCTTGGTGTTAATGTGAAATCGAGGTAAAAACCGAGGGTGTTTACTTCTTTAACTTTTTTGATTATGTTGCCGTCTATGTTAAAGGCTGCATAGTTAGAGTTCAGATTTTTTAGGTTAGCATCAGATCAAAGAATCAAGATTTCCATTTTGTCATCATTCAGGCAGGGGCCATGGGATGCCATCCATGCCTTAATGAGGAGGTATTTGTTTATTTACCAAGGCTGTATCCTTGTCAAAATTGTCCGAAAGAGGGATGAGGATCTGGGTGTCATCCGCATAGTTTGTGTAGGTGACACCCAATCTGTCCAATTTGTCGAATAAAGGGTTGGTAAATATGTTGTACATGGTTGGTGAGACACATCAACCTTGTGGAATGCCGCATGTAGTCTGGATAGGGTCTGCTGATGCAGAGAGAGAGAAAACTCTCACTGTTCTGTTGTCTAGAAAGGACTGGAGCCATGCTATTGCATCCTTCGAGAAATGGGCTGCCGACGCAAGTTGTTTGCAGAGAACAACTGCATAGTCCACCAAGACGAAGGCCGTCGACAAGTCAAGGAGGAGCAACATGGCAGTTTGGCCTTTGTCCTTGAGCTCATCAATTTGAGGTTTTAGGTCGATTAATGCTGTTTCCGTGCCTGAATCCAGATTGGTGGGCGTCTAGTAGGTGGTTCGCTTCAAGGTGGTTCTGAGTTTGCAAGTACGCTACTCTATCAATAATTTTGAGAAGCAAAGGCACAGTGGTGATGGGCCTTTAGTTTCTAAGGATATAGGGGTCTAGAGTCTGTTTCCTACGCAGAGTTAGAACCCAATACACCTTTAAGTTTTTCGGCACAGTGTTGGACAAGAATGAGGCATTAATTAGCTTTGAGATGAATGGTGCTAGGTCTCTCGCTGCGTCTTTGATTATTTGGGCGAGGCAGTTATCACCCTGGCAATTGGAGGGTTTCAAGGATAAAATCATTTTCTCATTTTCCTGTGTGGAGACTTTGGTGAATCTGAATGGTGCTAGAGTGCTGGTGGCTTCAGTAAGGCTAGTAGGTTGCGTCTCTGTGGGGAGTAGGGAGGCTTTCTTGTTGGCAATCTTGTTTTGGAGTGTTGGTTTGAGCATTCTGAATGCTAGTGCACCATTGTTTGTCCTTAGGTGCATTGTCTAGAGGGGGGATGGGGAATTCCGATTCTCAGAGGATCACAAAAAGTTCCTTTGTGTTGGCTAGCATTGGAAATTCTCTCATTATAAAGGTGTTTTTTGTGCAAATTATTTCTTTTTTGTAATTGTTAGTGAAGTTCGTTAATTGCAATTTGTTTTCATACAATTGGGTGTGACGCCAATGTTATTCTAGTTTTCTTAAGTCTAAGGTCTTTGAGGTGGGGTGTAAACCAGGCATTGAGGTGTGCACGCTGTTTGCTTTTGCACAATTTGACTGGCGCAATGGTGTCTAAGGTCTTGGACATAGTATTTTTGAAAGCCTCAAAGAGGAGGTTAGGGTCAGAATTACTTGGGAGAGAGTTAAGGGAGGGAAGGAGAAGTGGTAGTAGCTTGTCTGCCGTAATATTTTTCTTACTCCTGGTGGGGAGGGGTGTTGCCATGACTTTAACTTTGGGAGTTTGTTTGTCTATTGCTATAGAGAAGTCAATCAGGTGGTGGTCAGTCCACAGTTGTGGGGTTATTTTGGTAATAGAAGTTTTGCTGTTCAGCTCGGCTGCCCAGTCTAGGGTCCTCCCTTTGACGTGGGTTGATACAAGGACTTTTTGGGTTAATCCATGTTCTGAGAGGATAGTCGCTATAGCCTGAGCATGTTCGTTCTCTGGCTCATTAAAGCCCAGGTTGAAATCACCCTGAATTAATATTTGCGAGGAGTCTTTTATATTGTTAGCAAGAAGGATGGATATATCCTCCTCAAAGGGGACGATTGGCCTGGAGGTCTATATAACAGGTAGATGGTTAGGGTATGACAGCTAGAGGCAGTTTGGCAATGATAAGTTCATGTGGAGTTAGGTGTCTAATGGCGAGGTTGGCTTTCGCTAGTATGGCTGTACTGCCCCCTCTGGTGTTGGGTCTAGCTACTCGAAGTATTTGATAGTTGTCGGGTATAGCTAGCGTGAGGGCTGGGCCAGCTGCATCATGCAGCCAAGATTCAATGACCGCTAAGAAGTCCCGATCATCAGAGGATAAGAGGTCTGCTAGTTCAGTGGCATGTGCCACTAGTGATCTTGTAATGACAAAACAAAAAGAAAATCCAGGACATTTGCGCCCTATTTAATGAATACGTGTTTATTATCAGGTTGGCCCTTTAGTGATAACACATGTTTCGGCCCTTCGTGGCCTTTCCCAAATCAGGGCTAGTATATCACATGTACATCCATATAATTCTGATAATAAATATATGAAAAATACAATTAGTAAAAAGTCACATATTGCAATGATTTGCATGTGCATCACATACAATGCCAAAAATGCATATATCACAATCAACAAAAAATGTATTGTATTGTGCACCTGCGCATAGATATTAATCCATATTTACGTGCAAACCAAAAAACGAATTGTGCACAAGAGACAGAGAAATAAGGGTTGGCATTGGAAGGGAGAATACGGGATAAGTGAAGAAACAAATCAATTTAATAAATAAAAAAAGGTTAATATGTAATTAACAGGGCAGGGGAAAGAAAGGACAGACAAACAAACAAGCAGAAAACAAGAGATAGAGATTTGCCATTAGTCTTTTAGATCATATATTTCTATTTAGTGCCATGTCGCCATAGTTTATTGACTTACCCTCGCTGGAAGTCATTAACTTGTCTTTGTTTACTTATGCTGAACTGGGTAAAATCCCATCAACGTCAAATCTGGTGCCGTAATATATAAGAAAGCACCAGTTAATCCTAGTACTCAATTCGCCCAGAATGTTATGTCATTACAATTTGTTCCCAAAGTGTCAATCGTACCCGTTCAGTGTTTCGTTTAAGATGAACCCTCCTAAATTATATTTTAAAACCCAATGTAATATCATTTAAGTATTATATGAGTACCAAAAGCGAAGAAAACCAGTACTTTAAACTTACTTTGCTAACCGACAGTCATACGCGTTGGCTTGTTCCGAAATCGAAAATGGCCGCCGCCATCTTGGGACTATTTGTTTGGCAGTTCCCAAGGCGACGCGTAGCCACATCCGCCGCTGCATTGCTGTTCCCTAGCAACCCGTGAACGAAGTACTAAACTTGCTACTTGATTATTGGTACTTTATTGCAAGTGTGCGTTTCCGTGAATATACATCAATCTGAATTGCCTAAGCTAAATATGATATGTTAACAATATGGGCTTCATTATTCACTTACGTGCTGGTTGTCCTAACAACCTTAGTTTATGCCTGATTCTTAACGGTATACTTCCTCTAATTAATCTTGATGTCTAACTAACTACATGTATACTCTTAAACCTAATTACATGTATAGACCTAAACATCATTAGTTCGAAAAGGTCAGTAACTGAAAATTAGGGAATCGAATGGGGGCAATCTTAAAAGACCCCATTATCAACAATAAATTAGGTGAACTCAGTTATATGCTAGAGCTGGTTGTCTGGGCAATTTTCTTTTATGCATAATTCCTAAGAGTATACTTTCTCTAATTAAGTTGGAATATCTACCTAGTTACATGTATAATCTTTAAACATCATTAATTCCAAGAAGTCTGTTGCCACACATTAGGGAATCGAATGGGGGCAATGTTATGTTAAAAAACCCACTACCGACAATAATTAGGTGAACTCCGTTGCGCTCCAAATTAAATGTGAGCATATTTTCATTCATACCCTTTACTGAAAACGGGTACTCTGTACCAGTGCGACATGGCTGTAATACCCTATGTTGACCTGTTTGCAAATTCTGGAATTCATGTTATGTAAGGATACATCTACGTATACAGAATATCACACCAACACGTTTTACAAAGCAAAAATAAGTATTGTGTAGTGCAACATACATCAATGCCCTACAGGAACGACGCCATTTCCGTATATAAGTTCAGACCAAACACAGCTGTGTTAAAAAAACAAATCAGTCTAGCCTCTGCTCGGCGTAAAGCCTTAACTCTGTCTCCACCTCTTTTATTCAATGTAATGTGTTGTAGACCAATACATTTAATTTGAGATTTATCGTCCATCTGATGATTCTTTTGCCAATGTGCGGATAATGGTAGGGTCAGAACTTGACTTCCAATTTTTGTCAAATGTTCACGAATCCTCATCCTTAGCTCTCTTTTGGTGCTACCTATATATAAATTGTTGCATGTACAAATGATAACATATACAACATACTTTGTTCTGCAATTTATAATGTGTTTGATTTTGATTAGTTTCCCATTTGGACCCTCAAGTTCTTTAGTCTTATCACCTGTAAATTTGCACATCGTGCATAAACCACATTTCCTGAAACCTGGCTCATTTTTGGTAAGCCAGGTAACTTGCTTCTCTTTCTCTAGTTCTGGTAACAATGAGGGACAGATGATTGTTTTTAGAGTACTTGCTTTTTAAAAATAATAATCGGTCTGTCTTCAACGTATTTGCACAGATGTTCATCCAGATGAAGCAAGTGCCAAGGTTTTTGTAGAGTTTTCCTGATTAGATGGTGATCCTTATTGTATAGGGTTATAAACAATAATTTCCTATTATTGACCAGCTGTACCTAGAAGCGTAGCCACTAGTGATCTTGCATTGATTAGAGCTCCGGATATAGTGGTCATATTTTTAGGCTCCTGATGTCTGGTGGGGATTATTTTAGGCTCCTGAGATCTGGTGGGGATAGGTCTAGGTTGTTTAGTTCTGACGTTAGGTTTGGGGAGGAGGTAGGATGCAGAGTGCAAGGTTCTGGGCAGGGTCTCATGGACTGGTCTTGGTGCTGATTCTCAGCATGGGCAGTTTTATTGTAGTTAAGGGGGGATTCAAGTTGCTATTACTTTTGGGCTCGTAGAGGCAAGGTAATCTGGCTCAAAATCTATTGTTTCTGTCGGATAGAGGACAGGGTTAATGCCTAGGTTGGGGCATAGTTGTGTAGATTAAAGGTAGAATGAACAGTAAAATGGTCATCTGGATCGTTCTAGCGAAGATATTTCTGTGCTATCAGATGTAGTGGCACACCATTGGCTAGTTGGGTGTAGGCATGGTCATGGGCTAGAGTAGGTGTATTTGGTGGGGTGTGGTTCTGGGTTTTCTTTTAGTTGGAATACATGATACATCTTCTTTAACCCAATTATATGGATATTCACTGTCGATAATTTGTCTTAAACTTTGAAAACCTCTTTTAATTGATTGTATTTCTTGTTGAATATTAAGTAATAGTTCTTTTAGTTCTGCTAAGGAATCCATAATTAAATTTTTGGGTACTTGTTGCGGTGCTTCCTGCTTGAATCTTCTTGAGACTTGAATGGCTTCTTCATCTGTTTGAAAATATTTGAAATTGTTTGAACTTGCTGGCTGAACAGACATTTAAAAGTAGTTATATAAACTATATCTGTTTGGTGATGGATGTTTTCACAATAACATATTATTGGTAGTCTAATTTAACATAAATATAAAGAATCTACTCACACAATCCTGAATGTGATGTATTTTCTTTTGGTTCAATTTCTTGAATATCTTCTGTTTTAATTTCTTCCTCTGTAGGATAATCTACCTCCAGCGATTTCATGTAATTTTCATTGTACTGCGATAGACACAAATACTGCTTGTTACCTTAAATATTAGAATTCGCAATGGAGGAAAATTACATGAGGAGAGAAGGTGGAATTTCTTGTATTTACTTTCTGATTGGCTGTTTATTGTCTATGTGGTGGGTGGCTGGCAATAGGATGTCAAGTACCACATGTATGTTGAATGTTGAACCTAACAGAGTATGTATTTTTTTGAGTGATGTTTATATATACCAATAAAATGATATTATATTGTTTGAGGTGTGCTTTCAGGAGACAGTGCTGTTTTTGTGTGATATTTATTGTTTCATTGGATATTTGAAACATGGAGCCAATTTCAGAAGAAGAGGAATCTCTTGTTCGGGAGACTGTGGAAAATGTTTGGATTTTGAGCATGGTGTTAATAGTGATGTTTAGGACATAGCTGATGAGTTCTCAAAACATTGGTTTACAAGGTTCTTTTGGTTTTATAATATTATTTTAGATGGAGTGTTTGAAAGGAGAGATATATTCTGCGATTGTTGAGAAATAATTTTGACATGGAGCACAGGTTTTTTTCTCTTTGGGAAAAGAAAATGTATTAATCAACTAAAGAAAGAGCACAGACTTATCATGGAGGTGAAGAGTATTTCTCTGATTTAAAATATCTTTTGTGTTGATATGTTGCTAAATGAACCCGAAGGCTCTTTTAAGAGCCAGCCAGATAACTTTTCAGGTATATTGGAAAAGGAACATACCATAGATGCCTTTTTTTCTAAATAGGTGTTGTTAAGATAGCAGCCAATGAAACATCGTATCCTGTCAGATGTATTATAGCCATGGGTATCAACCGCAAGAGGGGTCATAGCCACGGGTACAAGCAAGCAAATGTTACATCGTGTATTTTTGGTATGTGTAGCTACGTGTATAACTATTGCCTTAGCCGCGGGTGTAACGATTACAATTTCTATGCATTGATCATATTGCTCCATTGATTTGACACTACTCATTACATGTGTTTCTGATTCCATGCCCTCATGTGTACCTTTATGTTGGTTGAATTGTTATCTTTTTGATTCTGTAAAATTGTTACGGGTAGCCGTGACTACTGGCAGTTGAATCGATCCATGGGTATGAACGCTCCAATCGCACGTCGTATATTTTGCCAGTCTTTGATAGCCACGGGTACCAACCACAAGATGGGTCATAGCCATATGTACAAGCAGGCAAATGGCACATTGTGTATTTTTGATAAGTTCCCAATTAAGGAACTTCTGTCCCCTGGACACTTTCTAATGTCTGGAAGACCAGACCAACAATTAGTTTGTATTCTAAACAGTGTTTCTAATAATATCTTTTGAAACCTTTGCATTAAACCAAGCTCAAAAAGGTCAATTATTAATGAAATCAACATTCAGTCAAAGTAGGTCACAAGAACCAAAATTCATATTTATTCTTGATGTTGAAACTGTGGATGGCCCAACGCATTTCGAGTGGTACAACACTCTTCATCAGGGGCAAATCAATAATTCTAAGGAAAGATATGTACAAAATTTACATTGGAGTGATGTTTTCCATTAACAACAATTTTGCAAAACAAGTCGTTTCAACAAACCTCTAGGAGGCAGTTCTCATAGGCTAAAATAGTTTGGATTAGATTATTTTAAACTAAGAGATTGGTTTTATCACAGTGCTAGCGGGGTACTCACACTAGATTTTGGACAGGAATGCGACTTCGTCACCGATCGGGTCAGGATTGGCTGGACTTCTGCTAGCGGTTTTTCACAGCGATCTGGTCTCTGGGTCTCCGGTTCTGTTATCGGTTCTGCTAGCGGTTCCGGATACAGCGGTCTCTGGTTCTGCGGGTCTGGATCAAGTGGATTCTTAGTAAGCAGCAAACCGCACAGCCCGGCGGTTGAATAGTTTGCAAATGATTTTTGAGGCATGCTGAAGAGAACTCAGCTTGTGGGTTAGCCTCTCTGCTACAAGTTCTGAAGTAAAGTTCTGGATCCCTGGAGTTCTGGATTTGAAGTCTGGAGTCTCCCGGCAAAGCGTCCCGCAAGAAAGTGGAAAGTGAATGTCTCTACCTGGGTTTCAATGTTCCTTTTATGTGTTTTGAAGATGGGTGTGTGCCTGGGCCTAGCTAAGCCTGCCCCTCTCACTTATCATTGGCCAAGCTTTCCTCTCTCTCTTGATTGGGGGAAGGAAATGGAGTGTCAGAGTGATGCTGTAGGTTTTATGGTTAGAGGAACCTCCCCTTGTCAAATTGCACACAAATCCATTTCTGACCCAAATACATATTTTTCTATGTACCATTTTTCTAATAATATAGGTCCAGTTAACATATTTTCTGTAGCACCAAACCATCCGATCCCTGTCTTTGTACGATGTCGTGTCCACTTATGACAGAATTCTCCCCTTTTCATCCAGATAACGACCGCTAAACCTTTCCAGATTTTACACAAATGTGCACCAGGGATATGGGTTTCAGATGATAAAGTGTCAGATTTTTTACATCCATACATTTGGAGTAACAACCTTTTTTCCGCTACTATCCCCAAGAACATACCACAGGATCCTAACACCTCTTAAAATGTGCACAGGTCCATCATAGTATGTTTATACCTTTTTTGCTACCTTCAAATCTCTCTTCCTAAATATCTACCTTCTCGAGCTCTTTGCTCATCCACATCCAACTCCCTCAGGGTCAGTCGCTTCTCCAAGCAACAAGTTGGTGGTAGATCACTTTCTTCAGCTGGGGCCTCCCTCCGGAACAGCTTCTCTGCCCCCCTGAAACTTGAGGAGAACCATCTGTGGTTCTGGAAGCACCTCAAAACCTTTCTCTTTGCTTCTGCTTTTCTCCTCCTCTCCCCGGCAGATTTCCTGTTTTATACAGAAACTGAAATGGTTTACCTGGCCACCCTCTGATCTCGGGCCCAGGTCCCCCCCCTGTGCTAGTCGCACACCTGCACTGCCCTCCTGGATACCCATGCACTCGGGGACTGTTCTCTGTATCCCCACAGTCCTACCACGAGCATTTGACACCTGATGCCAGCACTTACCCTTTTCCCTTGCACTTGCCACCTACTAGCCGTACTTTATTTTTGTTATTTATTCTGTGGGATGTTTTTACCCATGCATCCAAGCCCTACCATAAAACTGTGCATTACTGGCATTGAAAACATCATGATGGCCAGAACTCCCCAGAGAGTGCACAGGGAAAACATGAAGAATAGGTTGCCACCCATTTTTGCCTATGTTGTGAGCACAGGAGGGCACTGCCTAAAACCACCATTGGGATGCACACACAGTAGCCTGAAACCATTGGGAATGGCTATGCTGATTGCCAAAAGCAACCCAGAACTATGAGGAATTCATTTTCTTATTGTCAAAAATGGATGCAATACTGGCGCTCACCACTATCAGAAAGCCGGCGTTTTAAAACCACCAGAATTTTGTGTAACACGGAACAAATGAACCCAAACCAGGCCAAGGAAAGACTTGCTAAGAGGTGGATACAATGTAAAACTATATTCTGAAATGACTTGAAGGAAGTAATTATTTAATGTATATATAAAAAATAGCTGGGGATGTCAGCAGCTTAAGTGAATTTGGGTTTAAAGCCACTAAAATCAAATGTTTAGAATAAATGAGTGACCTACTTGTGAGTGTCACATAGGTTGCAATTGCTTAAATGTCATAGTTTTGAACTTAGAATCAGCATTCTAGCTGCATGTGCAAAAATTGTAAGTTGGATTTGAATGTAGAAAACTGGGAACTAAAGTGACATTTAGCTGAATTCTGCCTGACAACTACCCCCGACAGGAGTTGAACTGGCTGAACAACTCTTCCCAGGCCTGGCTGCATTCTGCTGCCCCTGCCAAAAGGAGATGACACCTCTCTGATTGGATTAGGGGAGGAGCACCTGGGGACTACAGGAAACTAAACAAAGCACTGTCCCTGGCTCAGGCAAATGTTATATTAGGGGGGTCGTAAATGGCTTCCTCTTTGGAGAAACTGGGAGGGGCAGTGCCTGTGAGAGCAAGCTGAGCTTGGGGGAAGTGGATAAACCAGAAATTCCACCATGTGCTTTGGAAAACCACACCCCTTTGTGGCCAGAGCATGATTTTAAAAAGATGGATAATTCATAGTGCGGACTTGTAAAAATTATATAAATAACATCATCATTCTTGTGATTTTTCTGTGCACATTTTAAGAGGTGTTAGGACCCTGTGGTATGTTCTTGGGGATAGTAGCGGAAAAAAAGTTTGTTACTCCAAATGTATTCATGTTAAAAATCTGACACTTTATCATCTGAAACCCATATCCCTGGTGCACATTTGTGTAAAATCTGGAAAGGTTTAGAGGTCGTTATCTGGATGAAAAGGGGAGAATTCTGTCATAAGTGGACACAACATTTCACAAAGACAGGGATCGGATGGTTTGGTGCTACAGAAAATATGTTAACTGGACCTATAATATTAGAAAAATGATACATAGATAAATATGTATTTTGGATCAGAAATAGATTTGTGTGCAATTTGACAAGGGGAGGATCTTCTGACCATAAACCTACCTCATCACTCTGACTCACAACCCAGTTCCCCCAATCAAGGAAGGGAGGAGGAACTGGCCAATGATAAGTGAGAGGGGCAGGCTTAGCTAGGCCCAGGCACACACCCACTTTCTAAACACATAAAAAGAGACTGCTGGGTCAGGTAGAGACACTCAATTCCCATATTCTGCGGAGCACGCTGACGGACGAATTCACATCCAGAACTCCAGAGACCTAGACTGACTCCAGCTAGACAGAGACCAGAACTTAGAACTCTGACTCCACAATTTAAAGCAAAGGCCTAAACCACAAGCTGAGTTCTCTTCAGCAGGCCTCAAAACCAACCAAACTATTCAACGGCCGGGCGAGCTGTTTGAAAATCTTTGCCAAGAACTTTTGCAAGAACCTGTAGCAGTACCCAGAAAGCCGTGCTGTATCCGGAACTAGAGAGAACCACCGACAAGATCCAGTGAGCAGAACCAGGCAGAGACCGTCCGTGGTGAGGGAACCACAGTCCAATCCTGACCCGATCCGTGACGAAGTCGCATTCCTGTCCAAAATCTAGTGTGAGTACCCAGCTAGCTCTGTGCCAAAACCAATCTCTTAGTTTAAAATAATCTAATCCAAACTATTTTAGACTATTAGAACTGCCTCCTAGAATCGTGTCATTCTGTCATCTTTAAAACTGAAAACTGTCATCTGTCATTCTGAGCTTTAAAATTTAAAATCCGAAAAAATTCCTTTACTAAATCGGCCGTATCTCCGGACCCGTTTGTGCTAAGATTCTAAGCTTTCCAACGAGCCTAAAACCGACTTGCTACCCCTTATAGTGCCTCTGTAATTGCGCTCCACGCACGCGACTAAATTTGCTGCGATTTGACATTTTTGCTTAATTTCAGCCACGTGTAAAAAGATTTGTCCTGGCTTTCCTTTGCTGAAATTCGTTTGCAACCTGACAATCATTCATAGAGCATTGCTAAAGTGATCCTGAACTAATACCAAGTATCTGTCACCCACCCTGAACCTCTAGAGGGAATTAAAATGTTTTTAGCATATTTTTCACTTAATTGCAACCACATCAAAGTATCTTGCCTGTGTTTAAAACTCCTACCTGTTTTCCTCTAAGCTTGCTAGGGGGGATCTGAATTACATTTGATTGCATTCCTGAGAACTGTGTGCTTCCCTTCCATCTCTTTACCTTGCATAAAGGGGAGGAGGTGAATTGTCAAAGAAAAGTGATTACATTGTCTTTTGTTGAAGGCATATCAAGTTTATTTTCCGTACTGCATTTTCATTCCTCATTGCATTGTCCTTGAGGCCATAAAAACATTCTCAGCTACTTTATCCTCTCTATATCACTTCTAAGCCATCAAAAGAGTGTACCACTGTAACATTATCCATTGTTGATCACTTGCATCTTCACAAGTGTGCTATCAAACATTAATTTATTATAAAAGTGTGATATATCTATATATTGTTTAATTTTCAAATAAACCTTTTAATTTGCAAAACAAACCTACTTCTTGGCTCAGTGGGGTCAGGGAGATTCTAAGAGAGGGGTGTTATATAAGGGTTGTCATCCAGAGTAAACGAACTGGACATACAAATATATCAATAAGGGTTTCCCTCAGCATCCTAGGCATTGACTTAGCTGTAGTGTTGAATTGAAGTCGCTTACAAAGTGGGGGCTCGTAGCCAGAGATTCTGGATTAGATTTAACACTTATGCAGCTTAATACAGTGCGCCAACTGACCGGACACACATATCCGGTTAGATCACCATGCCGCTTTACACTGTGAAAGCACTCCTCAAGGGAACGCTCTAAGGAAACGGTCTGTTTGCAAAATAAAATACAAACTTCTGTAAGTCCGGAAGGAACTCAAATTCCAGAATGACGACATTGGTAGACATCAAAATAGCCAGAGAGCACTTCTTACATAAGCTATTTGTGAGAGGTGAATGGACTGAGCAGGGCCAGGATGCGTGGTTGCAGGCAATCACAAAACAGGTCACGGCAACTGGGTTAGATATCTGGAGAGATCAGGGTCCCTTACATGTGGCCCTGAGAGAAGTATACATGGCTCCTAAAGCTAAAGATGAACAAGACAAGATGGATAGTATAGCGGCATAATTGTATATATATATGGGAGCCATGCAGGACAATATGTGCTGAAGGTCAAGATCTGGCAAGTAGGCAACTGTTGGCATTAGAGAAGGCCCAATCTGACCTGGTCTCTTCTGAGCAGTGGCTGCAGAGGAGCCAGGTGTCAGAAAATGATAGTAGGCAGTATATCATTAAAATAAAAGAGGACATGGATATACTGCAACAGGAAAAGACAGACCAGGATACCAGAATTCTTGCTTTGCAGAAGGAGCACCAAGACAGTTCGGACTCCTTACTGCAGAGCCAGAAAATGCTGGAGCAACAGATCAATTTCAACAGGGCATGCACAGAGCAGGTAGCCACCCTGCAAATCCAACTAGACAGTGAGAAAGAGGAAAGCAATAAATTGATTTTGAAAGACCTGGATACCCAGGCAGAGTTTGATGAAGAATGCCAGAAAGCTGGTGCCTTTCAAAGGCAGAGGGACGACCTAGCGTCACAAATGCAGGCTCTTGGTCAAGAAAGGGATACCTTAGGCCAGGAAGTCTGTCATTTAAAAAGATAAATTGAAGAAAATCACTTGGCACTCCAGGGCTGGGTGACCTCCAAAAAGAGCATCAGGGCTTGCTAGATCACACCAGGAGGGTGGAGGAGGCTCTGGCAAGAAAGGAGCAGGCCAGTAGGGATGGGGCTCAGGAGGTAACCCTCCTGCAGTAAAGACTGGGCCAGTACTCCAGGACCAATCAGGAGGCACAGAGAGAGAATGAGGCTCTCTGCCAGTACACAGGTAGCCATGCAGGAGAGACTGATAGAGTCTAGTAAGCCTTAACTGGGGAACTGAAAGTGCAGGCTCTTGCATTGCAACAGGGAGGAGGGGCTGATGGAGATGAGGTTTGCTGGGAAAGGGAAACGCCTGAGCATAACCTCAGGAGCCCTGGTACCAGATGCCTTCATCTCTCCCAGTCCCTGGGCTCTGCCACCCCATGTCCCATGGCGCACATGAGCACAGGGCCATAGGGATGGCAGAATACTATCCAGCCAAAAGGATGGGGCTCATAGGCCAGTACCACCTAGGAATGGATGGGCGGGCATCCGGGTATGGGCACCTAAGTACAGTGCAATTTAGTGGGGAACCCCAGGAGAGTAGGCCCACTAAGGGCATCCTGAAAACCTCTGCCCAGTTAGGTCAGTGGGGGGGGGGGCGTACCCATCAAATCCTGGTAGCAAGGAGGGATCTGAAGACACCTCTGAGCGTCACAGGACACAGGAGACCAGGTCCCCACATTCCCCCCCAGTTATTCTCAGGCTCGCACAATCCGGGAAAACCTGGAAGATCACACGGGCACCTCTGGAAGCAGTGCTTCTGAATCAGAGGATGAATGGACCAGGGTTACCCGAAACAAAAAGGCCAATAAGGTGAAAAGGGCCTTGCTTAAGGACCCCTTAAAACAGATTAAGGCAATCAGGAGTGTCATCACGCATTATCATAAGAACGCCAAGTATTCTGTTTGGGAACACTTGGAGCTCTATGAGCAAACGATGGAGACTTTCCATTTGAAGGATAGCAGTAGCTGCATCCAGTACGTCAAATGGACATGCTCCCCTGAATACTCCAGTTTCTTTGCGGGGCTGGAAGACCAAAACCATTCAAGATGGTCGACAAATAGGGCGGCCATCTTGAAACATTTTTCTGTACATAGAAATCCCCAAGAGGCTCGCAAGGCAGCCTACAATTTGCAATGTGGGGAGGATCAGGCTCCACAAGAATTTGTGCAAGAATTGAAGCGTGCCTTTGCGCAGACCACCAGAAGGGTGCGCACGGACAGCAGAGAATTCATCAACACAGTTTTCCATTCTCTTCCCAAGTACATAATGGCCCAGCTCGTGAGAGATTTTCACGAGAAAAGATCTTTAGATTGGGTCATTGAGCAAACCACCTAGATCTATGAGGTGCAGAAGCCCAAAGAAAATAAAAGTAATGCGCAGAAAAACCCCAAAACCAACAACAGCACCCCTGCTTCTGCCAAGGTGGCAGAGGTAAACGTTGCCCCCGTTTTAGATTTGGAGATGGGGGGGCCTAAAAACCTGCCTGCGCAGAATAACTCTAACACCAGAAGGCCCTCGGGCCAGTCACAGACAGGGAGTCAAGGAGGTAGTCCCACAAATGGGGTCCCTCGCTCCCCTGATTATGTAAGTCCCCGCTACAAGGGAAACCAACCCATTCTGGGTTATGTGTGGACTCCTCCAGCCCAAGGGGGGGACCCAGTCAAGCAGCTAACCCAGAGAACTTCCCTCCAAACTTCCCACAAGAGGGCAGAAATTCACCAAACCCTGGGCTGAACTTTTTCCCCACGTATCCACAAGGTTTCCAGCCCCAAACTCATCCATCCTTCTTTCCCCAATTCCCTGAGCCCAGACCACCTAATCCGGGAGAGGGGAGGCCAAGGGTGGAGGGGTACCGAAATCTTCCCGACCCGGGATATTACCAGAGAAGGGATAGCTACCCTTCCCGGGATCAGCCCAGGGGAGAAAACAGAACCCCGTATCAACCTGAGCGGGTTTCCCAACTTGAGCGCCAGGTCCAAAATATGGCACGGGATCTGGGTCACATACTGAGGGCTCAACAAAACTGTAACGCTCACCTGATTCTCGCAGAGGCGCCGGTCTTGACTGGGCGACTACCGTATCTTCAAAGGTGATGTGTAGCACCCGGTTGGCTCTTTGGGCTGGACCTCTGTGCACTGTATGCCTGACGTGTAGAGTAAGATGTCTGCAGATAGAAAATATGGGGTTAATGAACTGGGGTTATTGGGGTGTCCCTATCTCTTTCCTCTTCTCCTCTCCTGTAGACCCCCAAAGGTTAACGCTCTCACCTCAGGAAAGTGAATGCCGAGCTCTCCATCTGCCTCGGGGCAGGGTGCTGTAACCAGTTTCTTCACTGGATAGGTAGCGCAGGCCTCTTGACTTCAGAGGACTGCTGTCCGTCGTTTACTGCACGAACGGTAAGTTTCGAGTCCTTCAAATGTCTTTAAAGTCTTTAGTAATGATGTCTCTTGTTTTGCAGGGTTCCGGCGATGGCGGATGACGGGCTGAAGTGAGTTGAAGATGGAGCCCGTGTGATGAATAGAAGCGCCTGGAAGCACGTAAGTAAGCGCTTGTTGGCTGCTTCACTATGCGCTCTAACTGTCTTTTTATTTTGCAGGTACGAGTTCGGAGCGGCTGCAGGGTGCCGGAATACCCACTGGATTAGATGTGGAAAGGAGTAATGGCACGTGAGTATTAAAGTGCCCCAATGTCTTTAAACGCACCTTGTTTTGTCTTTCAGATGCGGGATGCAGCGCCGAAGGCCTCCGGAGCGTGCGAAGAGTTGGTAAACTTTTGTCTTTCAGTTGCCGGAATGCTAACCTGTTCTTTCTTGTCTTTATAGGTGTTGCTGAAGACTGGATTCAGGATGGTAAGCCTTTGCCTTTCAGATGCCGGAATGCTAACCTGTTCTTTCTTGTCTTTATAGGTGTTGCTGAAGACTGGATTCAGGATGGTAAGCCTTTTTCCTTAGGCCCAGGACCGGATGCAGAAGACACGATGAGCGTTCTGCTGCAGAGGTTGCAGAATAACGCAAAGCAAGATTCATCCACCGGGTGTGGTTTAAATAGCCTCCTGTAGTGCTTAGGTGTCTCCTTCCACAGCCACGCCTAAGTAAGAAAAGAGTTCCTGGTAAGAAAAGAGTTCCTGCCTTCCAGAAGAGTTCCAGTGTTCTGAATCTAGGGAGTGGCTCCAGCCCCACCCAACAGGAAAAGTAGTTCCAAACAGAAGAGGATCAGAGGCTCAACTGGCAGGCAAGTAAGCAGCATGGTCTGCTGAAGGTAAGTCCACCCAAGCATTATGAGCCCGGCGCTTCCAGCGCTGGGACTGGGCATATTTATGAGCCTGGTGCCACTGGCGCCAGGACTGGGTCCAAAAGGTCCCAATTGGGACTGGTTGGCACTCGGAACCTGGGTTATGGATCTGCTTCCAAGGGAGTTGGGAAAACCCTGACCTTTTGGAAGCAGAGATCATGACAGTACCCCCCCTCAAGGCCCCTCCCAAACCGGGCTTCTCCGGGGGTTTTGGCTTGTCAGGAAATGTTCGGTGAAATCTTTTGATTAGGCGAGGAGCGTGGACATATTCAGCAGGTTCCCAGGATCTCTCTTGGGGGCCGTAGCCTTTCCAGTCAATTAGGTAGAATAGTTTAGATTTGGAGATCTTGGAGTCCAGAATGCTTTTGACTTCAAACTCGAGTTCTCCTTCCACTAGGATAGGTTTTGGAGATTTGGTTAGTCGGGTTAGAGGTTGCACGGGTTTTAATAGAGAGACGTGGAAGACCGGATGTATCTTCATGTGCGGGGGCAAGTCCAACTTGACCGCTACTGGGTTTACTATGGTAGTGATGGAATAGGGACCAAGGTATCTTGGGTTGAATGTGCGTGGCCCCTTTAGAGATAGATATTTGGTGGATAACCAGACTTGATCCCCTACTTGATAGTGAGGGGCTTCCTTCCGATGTTGATCTGCTCCTTTCTTGTATTGTTCTTTAGCCCTTTGAAGGTGAGAAACAGCTTCCTTAAAGGCTTGGGTGATTGTAGAATGCAGGTAGTCTACTGCTGATGTTTCAAGATCTTGGAGGGGATCCAACTCCGAGGTTCGAGGGTGACTGCCGTACAAAAGAAAAAACGGGGTTTTCCCAGTTCCCGAATGGACAGAGTTATTGTAGGCATACTCGGCTATCCAAAGGATATCTTTCCAAGTTTTTTCAGTTTGTTGCAGCATGCAGCGTAAATACTGTTCCAGAGTTTGATTGGTCCTCTCGGTTTGTCCGTCGGTCTGAGGGTGGTGACTGGTCAATAGTCTCACATCAATTTGAGCCGACCGACAGCAACTTCGCCAAAAATGAGAAATAAATTGACTACCTCGATCCGAAATTAGAACCGAAGGAAAACCGTGCAGTCGGACGATGTTTTAGAGAAATTCTCGGGCC
Organism: Ambystoma mexicanum; assembly: GCF_040938575.1. Classification (NCBI taxonomy): domain Eukaryota; kingdom Metazoa; phylum Chordata; class Amphibia; order Caudata; family Ambystomatidae; genus Ambystoma; species Ambystoma mexicanum. The sequence goes on from NC_090922.1 coordinate 1,403,099,147, forward strand.
AGAGTTGCTGCTGTTGGCAAGCCTTTGAGCGGAATGAAATGCGCCATCTTGGAGAATAAGTCCACGATTACTAGAATCGTATTGTATCCGGAGCATGGAGGTAGATCAGTGATGAAGTCCATAGAAAGCGTATGCCAAGGGCGAGGTGGGATGTCAATAGGGCGTAAGAGGCCTGCTGGTCTTTCCTTTTGACTCTTGTTTTGGGCGCATACTCCACAGGACATTGTAAAGTCTCTGATATCTTTTTTCCAAGACGGCCACCAGAAGTAACGCTTGATCTTTTCTGAGGTCTTGGCTATACCGGGATGACCTTCCATTAAAGAGTCGTGATAACAAGAGATTACTTTTTTCTGTAAATCTGTGCTGGGTAGGTATAATCGTTCTTGGAAATACAATAAATTGTCCTTTACTGCAAAGTCCTTTCCCTGCAGATGCCAATTCTGTATGTCTGCTGGAGTTACAAGTTGCCTGGCTTTATCCTTAACTTCCTCTATGGATTCTGTGGCGATTACACCCAGAATTCTTTGTTCGGGAATGATTGGTACAGGTTTAGGGTTGACCAAGTGTTCTTCCACTCCCATCCGAGAAAGGGCATCGGCTTTACCGTTCTTTGTACCAGGTCGATAGGTAATTATGAAGTCAAACTCAGCAAAGAATAATGCCCAACGGAGTTGTCTAGAGGACTGGGCTTTTGCGGTCTTCAAATATTGCAGGTTTCGGTGATCCGTAATCACAGTAATGGTGTGTCGGGCCCCCAGCAGATAATGCCGCCAAGCCTTAAAGGCAGACTTGATAGCCAGAAGTTCCTTGTCAGTAATCGTGTAATTGATTTCAGGAGGCTAGAATTTGCGGGACCAAAATGCCACGGGATGCAACTGATTGGTTACCGGGTCCTTTTGTGATAGAACTGCCCCCATGGCAAGGCTTGAAGCATCAGTTTCCACGATGTAGGGGAGTTCGGGGCGAGGGTGTTTTAAGATTGGTGCAGAGATAAATTTAGTCTTCAAATCCTGGAAAGCTTGTTCCGCCTCGGTAGACCATTCAAAACGTTTGTTTTTCTTTAACAAGGCAGTGATGGGCTGGACTATTCGAGAGAATTCGGGGATAAACCTGCGGTAAAAGTTAGCGAAGCCTAACATGCTTTGCACACCTTTTACGGAGGATGGTGATGGCCATTTGAGAACTGCATCGACCTTCTTTGAATCCATACGCACTCGGCCAGGTGATAATATGAATCCCAAGAATTCAACTTCAGTCACGTTGAAAACACATTTTTCCAACTTAGCGAAAAGTTTGTGTTGACGCAATCTTTCGAGGACCATTTTCACGTGTTTCCGATGTTCAGATTCCGATGAAGAATAAACGAGGATGTCGTCAATGTAAACAACAACACATACATCTATGAGCTCTCTGAGGACATCGTTCATAAAATATTGAAAGGCGGCCGGGGCATTGCAAAGTCCGAAGGGCATGACCTGATATTCAAATAGCCCATACTTGGTGCGGAAGGCCGTCTTCCATTCATCGCCCTCTTTTACTCATACCAAGTGGTAAGCTCCTCTAAGATCCAGCTTTGTATATATGCATGCTTTTCTGACTTGGTCCAGGAGTTCAGGGATCGAAGGTAACGGATATCTATTCTTAACGGTGATCTGGTTCAGGGAGCGATAATCGATACAAGTTCTAAGGTCTCCTTCCTTTTTTGGAACGAAGAACAAAGCTGAAGAAGCAGGGGACTTGGAAGGACGAATAAACCCATTTGCCAGGTATTGATCCAGGTATTGTCGAAGGTGAAGGTTCTCAGGCTCGGTGAGGGCATAAATTCTACTACAAGGAGGAGTAGATCCAGGTATCAGGTCTATCTGGCAGTCATAAGACCTATGAGGAGGTAGAGAGTTAGCCTGATCCTTCCGGAAAACATCTTGGTATTCTAGGTATTCAGGAGGTAACTAGGGAGTCTCTGAAGAAATTGCGGCCAGTGCAACACCAGGTGGAGGGTGACAAGTAGAGACACATTCTGGAAACTGGACCGTTCTTGCTCGCCAATCGATCAGAGGATTGTGTTTCTCTAACCAAGGTATTCCTAGAATAATCTGAAACTGAGGGGCCTTGATCACATCGAACACGATCTTCTCATGGTGTCCATCTTGACTTACTAGCGTCACCTCTTGAGTGGTATGCGTTACTGGCCCGGAGGCTATCTCCGTACCATCCACCGTAGTAATGACGTCCTTTACAGCCTTGGGACAAAGAGTTAGATTACTCCTCAAAACCATTTCATGATCCACATAATTGCCGATGGCACCGCTGTCGACGTAAGCTTCAATTGCATGTAATCGATACGGATTATCAGGGCTAATGAGGACCATAGGTATCACGAAATGCGAGGTCACGGAACTGGTTTTCACGCTCGGCAAGAGGACCTCTATTCTTGTCGGGCGAGGTCGTTTCCCTGCTCAGAGTTTGTAACTTTGGTAACTGCAGCTCCTACTGCCTTCTTGGCAGGTTTCACAGGACAGTCTCGAAGAAAGTGCCCTGAGTTTCCGCAATATAGGCATAATTGCAACTGTTTCCTCCTTTCCCGCTCCCTTTGTGTTAGAGGACCTTTCAGACCCCCTATTTGCATGGGTTCCCCGGAGTCTACTCCTTTGGAAGGAGTTGGCGGTTTGGAAAATACTCGAGCATCAAACTTGGAACGATCGGCCTTCCTGTTCTGCAGCCTGTGATCTATTTGAACGACCAAGTCTATATAATCTGAACAGTCTTGTGGGGGATTCACTACTTGGGCTAAAACGTCTTTGAGCTCTCCACGTAGACCTCTATAAAACAGCGTAATCCTTTTGTCCTCAGGCCATTGAGTTTCCACTATTAGTCTATTGAAAGATGCAATATAAGCCAAAAGGTCTTGATTACCCTGTCGCAACTAAAGAAGCTCATTGTCCAAGGCCTGCCCCTGTGAATGTCTTGCGAACAGTTTTTCCATACTAAGCTGAAAGGCTTGAAAATCATGGAGAACCGGATCATCTTGATTAACTAGAGGGATCGACCAGTCTGCCGCATTGCCACTAAGGTACGAAAGTACAAAAGCTACTTTTGCTTGATCAGTTGGAAAGGCTGCTGGCCGGCATAAGAAGTGCAACCGGCACTGATTGATAAATACTGCAAACCTCTTTGGGTCACCAGAAAATCGTTCGGGCGGAGCCAGAGGTACATTCCCAGGTAGGTTGATCTGCACTGGATTCATAGAGGATGTTGAAGGAAGATTTGCCCCTGATGCGGGTAACGGGGTCTGTCCGGCTTGTGACTGTAGCACTTGTCTAGCAAGATTGTCTGTTCTCTCCTTGGAAATAATTAGTTCCCTTCTTAGAGCATTCGTTTCCTGACGAGCTGCATGCACTTCTGCCCTTAGTTCCGCAAGTAACCGGGCTAGGGGGTCAGTATCCGAGGTTTCCATAGCGCCTGGGCGAGAGTTTTGCGGTAGGCTTTGCGTTCTGTAACGCTCACCTGATTCTCGCAAAGGCGCCGGTCTTGACTGGGCGACTACCGTATCTTCAAAGGTGATGTGTAGCACCCGGTTGGCTCTTTGGGCTGGACCTCTGTGCACTGTATGCCTGACGTGTAGAGTAAGATGTCTGCAGATAGAAAATATGGGGTTAATGAACTGGGGTTATTGGGGTGTCCCTATCTCTTTCCTCTTCTCCTCTCCTGTAGACCCCCAAAGGTTAACGCTCTCACCTTAGGAAAGTGAATGCCGAGCTCTCCATCTGCCTCGGGGCAGGGTGCTGTAACCAGTTTCTTCACTGGATAGGTAGCGCAGGCCTCTTGACTTCAGAGGACTGCTGTCCGTCGTTTACTGCACGAACGGTAAGTTTCGAGTCCTTCAAATGTCTTTAAAGTCTTTAGTAATGATGTCTCTTGTTTTGCAGGGTTCCGGCGATGGCGGATGACGGGCTGAAGTGAGTTGAAGATGGAGCCCGTGTGATGAATAGAAGCGCCTGGAAGCACGTAAGTAAGCGCTTGTTGCCTGCTTCACTATGCGCTCTAACTGTCTTTTTATTTTGCAGGTACGAGTTCGGAGCGGCTGCAGGGTGCCGGAATACCCACTGGATTAGATGTGGAAAGGAGTAATGGCACGTGAGTATTAAAGTGCCCCAATGTCTTTAAACGCACCTTGTTTTGTCTTTCAGATGCGGGATGCAGCGCCGAAGGCCTCCGGAGCGTGCGAAGAGTTGGTAAACTTTTGTCTTTCAGATGCCGGAATGCTAACCTGTTCTTTCTTGTCTTTATAGGTGTTGCTGAAGACTGGATTCAGGATGGTAAGCCTTTGCCTTTCAGATGCCGGAATGCTAACCTGTTCTTTCTTGTCTTTATAGGTGTTGCTGAAGACTGGATTCAGGATGGTAAGCCTTTTTCCTTAGGCCCAGGACCGGATGCAGAAGACACGATGAGCGTTCTGCTGCAGAGGTTGCAGAATAACGCAAAGCAAGATTCATCCACCGGGTGTGGTTTAAATAGCCTCCTGTAGTGCTTAGGTGTCTCCTTCCACAGCCACGCCTAAGTAAGAAAAGAGTTCCTATTAAGAAAAGAGTTCCTGCCTTCCAGAAGAGTTCCAGTGTTCTGAATCTAGGGAGTGGCTCCAGCCCCACCCAACAGGAAAAGTAGTTCCAAACAGAAGAGGATCAGAGGCTCAACTGGCAGGCAAGTAAGCAGCATGGTCTGCTGAAGGTAAGTCCACCCAAGCATTATGAGCCCGGCGCTTCCAGCGCTGGGACTGGGCATATTCATGAGCCTGGTGCCACTGGCGCCAGGACTGGGTCCAAAAGGTCCCAATTGGGACTGGTTGGCACTCGGAACCTGGGTTATGGATCTGCTTCCAAGGGAGTTGGGAAAACCCTGACCTTTTGGAAGCAGAGATCATGACAAAAACCCTCAGATGAGCATGCCACTGCAGAATGCCCCAAACTCTGGACCTGGTGCTCCAGAACAATGACGGGGGCAGCACCCTGATAACCCACCGGTTCCCAGCGAGGAGGCACAAGGGGAAGAGGGGTGTAAAGCCTTGGAGGAAGCTTCCTTCCCCACTTGTAAACAGCCCCTGGAAACCCAGGAACCAGAAACAAAATCTCCTGCCCCTGAAAGCCTGCCTCCCAAGGAGCAGAGGGGGGGTAGGAGAAACAAAGGACCCAAACAAACCCACTTTGTGGAGGAGGTACAGGTCTTCCAATTTGAGGGAGAGGGATCCTCAGAGGATCCTGGGAAAAGGATCTACTCCTTCAGAGATGGGAGAACTCCTCCCAAGGAAAAATGGGTCCCAAGAGATTCCATTCCAGACTGGGTGGATGTGGGGATTGATCTGTCGCCGCCCATCATCCTATCCCAGAACAAACAAAACCAAAAACCCCTGGTTCAAACCCATCCTGGTGACTGCCTCCCAAAAGGCAGGGGCGGCCCAGAACCGGAACCAGGGGAACCTAAATCCGAATCAACAGACTGGGTAGATGTGGGGATTGAGCTGTCGCCGCCCATCATTCTATCCCAGAACCAACAATACCAAAATCCCATGGGTCAAACCCATCCTGATGACTGCCTCCAAAAAGTGGGGGGCGGCCCAGAACCTGAAACCATTTCCAGTTGCCAACTTTTTCTTTCAGATTCCCCAGACTCTCAACAGAATTCTGCCTAAATCTCTTCGCTAGCAATGTCCAAAACCAGAAAATTAGCCCACCAGTTGTCCAAAAATGTCCATTATCTGTGCCCCCTTGAGGAGAAGGAGGGAAGATACTATGCCCCGGTACAAGTACAGGGGCAGGGTACAATTTCGGCACTGGTGGACACTGGATCCCAAGCTACCCTTCTGTCCAGAAGGGCCTTTGATTAACTGAATGTAGGAAGGGGGGAGAATTACCATATTCCTCTCACCTCTCTTCCTGGACAACTGCAGAACTTTGACGGGAAGGAAATTCCCGTCGAGGGGACTGCTGAGTTGGACATTAAAATCGGGCGACACAAGGTGAAACACCCTGTCATAGTAGTAACTCCAGAGGGCACCCCTTGTTTACTAGGGAATGACCTCCTCAGAAGGTTGTCACCCCTAATAGATTGCGTGAACAAGGTCATCTGGACCCAGACTAGCCGACCAATAAAATTAAAACAGAGTGTCAACCATGTCAGTTTAAACGGCACCTGCCACATTGTTGTCTGACAAAGTAGAATTTCACTTCCAGAACAAACAAATTCCAGACGTGACAGTAATAGCAGTAGGACAACCGACTGGTGATGGGGGGTCCTCTCTATTTCTGAAAATCAACCTTCCTTCCAGTTTAAGGTGGTATTCCACACTGGAAGGAAACACTCACTGCAGAAAGATGTGAAATCAGCTCAGAGCCTGGCTGATATTCAACAAATTGGTGAGCAGTTGTTCATCCCTGTTCAGTTAAATGATGCGAAGGACTCTGTTCTCGCTCGAGTGTGTGTGAACAACGGTAAGAGCTTCATCAGCGAAGCCATGTTCCACCAACTCCCAAAAGATCCAGCCATTCCCACATTCAAACTGATAGACAAATGGGAAATGGATCTGGAAACACCCAATTCGAAACATCTCCTGCCAAACAGGTGTATGCTCAAAATCTCCATTGGCAACAAGAGCATAGTCCATAATTGTTGGGTCGTGCGAGACGTCACTGCCGCCTTTTACTTAGGCAGTGACATTCTCAATCGCTTTGCCATTAGTTTGGACCTAATAAACGTCAAAGCTTGGTACCGATTAGCGGATAGTCCCATGGGATTTGATGATTCAGAAAAAGCATTTTGGTCAGCTCAATTGCTACCTTATGCAGTTGAAATTCAGATTAAAGAAGAAGTCACCATCCCAGAAAGGACCCGACAATTCTCCCTGGAAGTGAAAGTTAAAAGAGGACACCAATTGAGAAACCCTGATGCCTATATTCATCTAAATGCTTCTCTCCAACAGCAAGGGTTAGGGGTAAACCCAACACCATTAGTCAACATAGAACATGACATCATTCCAATAGAGGTGGATAACAGCAACTTAAAGAGTATTACTCTAGCCGCAGGCACCATTATTGGAATGGCGGTGGATGACCTACATTTCTCCATTGATTTAGGAAATGAACTGTTAGGACCAATCCCCAAGGACTGTTTTATCAGTGACAGTGATGACAATACAACACCAGACAGGATTTTTACCCGGCATGGGGGGAACTTCCTGGTGTACACTTCCTGCCCTTATGGTAAGGAATATGTGACTTGTGACTTCAAGAGGGATGAGGTGATTTTCCAGGTTCATGAGGGCTTCCTTTCCCACCTGAAGCCTCCAGTCCAAATCAGCACTCTGACCAGGGACTTCTCCACCCAGCTGGAGGAGGCCGCTGAGATAGCCAAACCAGAAGTCTTTCCAGGCTTCAGGCAGATGGTGGAAGAGAGAGTCAACCTAGCTGAAGCCTGTGTGACTCTGGAACAGAAGCAAAAGTTGAAACAAGTTTTCTTGGATTTCCAAGATCTCTTTGCGGTATACTCATATGACTGTGGTTGCACCGACATCCACACAACAACAATTCCCACGGACCGTGGCATGACTCCAATGTTTGTGAAGCAATATCGCTTGCCTCTCGCATCCATGGAGTCCCTTACTGAAATAATTAAGAACCTTGAGTCCCGGGGAATAATCCGTCCAGTACACAGCACCTTCAATAATCTGGTGCTGGGAATATTAAAGCCAAACGCCAGTGGAGACTCTGTGCCGACCTTAGGGAGCTCAACAAACGGGTCCATACTTCCCGATGGCCTCTGCCCTACATTGACCAAGGGCTGGCCCAGATTCAGGGGTCACAGGTATTCACTGCAATAGACCTGACCAATGGATACTGGACCGTGCCTGTCAATAGGGAGGACCAATACAAATTGGCTTTTACCTTTGGGGGCCAGCAGTACATATGGACCCGGACTCCCTTTGGATACCTCAACTCCGGCAATGAATTCAACATTTTCCTACATAAGGCCATGCCCGACCTGGGTGCGAGGGGTAACCTGGCTTATGTAGATGATGTCCTCATCAAAAGTTCATCTGTGGAGGAACACATAGCGGAGATCCGTTATGTTCTGACGCAGTTGAGGGCCGCCGGAGCAAAACTTTCCTTTCAGAAAGCACAGTGTTGTAGAATCCGTGTTAATTTCTTGTGGCATGAGATTACTCCTCAGGGTCTCTGTCCCCAGGAAAAGAAAGTGGAAGCACTTCAGAAACTGAAGGATCCAACAACTCTGCGGGAACTAAGGAGCCTCCTTGGACTGACTAATTACAGCAGAAAGTTCATTGAGGGCTACGCAGAGATCACCAGACCCCTGATTCATCTTTTGAAGGGGGGTCAAGTGGGAATGGGGCCCAGAACAATCCAAGGCAGTAAGACAACTCAAAAGAAGCCTCTCACAAGCGCCTTGCCTAGCTTACCCTGTCAGAAACAAGGAGTTCTTCCTGGAGACAGGGTTCTCTGCTACGTGCTTGACGGCAGTATTATACCAAAAGCATGACAAGGTCAATAAAGTAATCTCCTATGCGAGCAAAACTTTATCCTCTGTGGAGGAAAAATTCAACGATTGTGAGAAGGCACTCCTGGCAACGGTGTGGGCATTGAAGAATTACCGCCCGTTCATCCAGGGGGAACACATCATAGTGGAGACTCCACACCAGCCTCTGCAGTATCTCCAAAGTGACAGAATCCGGTCCGGAAATGTGAGTAATTCCCGAATTACTTCCTGGATTCTGTCAATGCAAGGCTTTCCTGTGGAGGTCAGATATTGCCAAAACAAGAAGAGTCCCCTCTCAAGGACAACATGGAGGCATACCTTAATTCCCCACACAAAATCTTTGAAGAAGACAAGTGTGAGGGAATGCCCACTGTCTATGTGGATGGATGCTCTTACCATGTTGACAACAACGGGGAAAAAGAACTGGTTGCCGGCGTAGGGAATGCATGGGTGAAGGAGTTTCCAGAACCCTCCGCTGGATACAAAATTGGTCCCCGAAGTAGTCAGGTAGCAGAGTTGATGGCTGTGCATCAAGCCATCTTCACTGCTGTCCAACATCAACTCCACGAACTGGTCATAATCACAGATTCGGATTATATACGGAACGGGTTCGTCGAGCACCTGGTTAACTGGAAAACCAGAGGCATGTTATGTGCTAATAACAAACCTTTCAAACATGGGAAGTTAATTCAAAACATTGATGATCTGGTCACCTCGAATGGGATGACCATCTACTGGAAAAAGATCAAGGGTCATTCCAAAGTAGAGGGACCAAACAAAACTGGAAATGACTTAGCTGATCAGCTGGCCAAAAATGGGGCGTTCCAAGGGGATCTAATGGAGATTGAGTCCCTTTTGGGGGAAATCCAGGTCACTGCTATCACTAGGTCCCAAAAAAATGCTCATAATGATCTTTCAACTGCACAATGGAGTAAGGAGACCCCTCATGCTGATTTAATTACGGCTCAAAAGGGGGATCCAATAATTGGTAAGTTTTACCAACACTTTGAGGACCCTGAGAACTTTCCCCTGACGGATACCGATTACATTGGGAAAGAGGATCTAAGAGTGTTGATGAAATGTCCAAAGATGTTTCGAATCCAAGACGGTTTGTTTTTCAAGGAAATCCCAATCTGGCCATGATCAGTGGGTGGTTCCTACCTCATTCCGAAGCCTGATGTTAAGTCACGCCCATGATGCGGCCACCGCCGGTCATAGGGGGTTTCATACAACACTTGAAATCTTAAGAGAGGTTGCATACTGACCACACATGGGGAAGGACCTCGACCAATACTTGAAGGGGTGTCTTGTGTGTGCACAATTTTAGCCAACATCCCTCACACACCGGACGCCTCTCCAAAAGAGGGGGATGACACTGCCATGGTCAGATTTGCAAATGGACTTTGTAGGCCCTGTGATTCGCTCATCTAGAGGAAACAAGTACATGTTGACGGTTACATGCTTGTTTACCAAGTGGGTGGAATGTCTCCCAGCCCCAAACTGCAAGGCAGAAACAGCAGCTGCCCTGATGATTAACCACATCTTTTCCCTTTTTGGTCTACCTCAAAGGATTGAGTCAGACAGAGGTAGCCACTTCACCAGTGAAGTAATGACAAAGATGTGGGAGATACTCGGGGTTAAAAGGAAGCTACACATTGCTTACAGGCCAGCTTCTTCTGGAGCAGTAGAGAGATATAACCGAACCATTGTGAGCATATTAAAAAAAGTTTGTGGCAGATTCTGGGCCAAGTTGGGATATCCGATTACCTCTGGTCCTACTGGCCATCAGATCTACCCCTTCATCTACAACTAAAATGTCACCATTTGAGTTGATGACCGGATGCAAGATGGTGCTTCCCCAGCATTTGCTCTACAGGACCCAAGAGCATAGATTGATAAATGCCTCCAAAACTCATGAGTATGTGGAGAAATTAAGGAAACACCTTCAGCATGCTTTTGCCTATGCTCAGCGGAATCTAGAAAGATCAGCTGATAGCATGAAAACCCACTACGACCTGAAGACCACCAGGAAGGAATATACTGTGGGAGACCGGGTCTATTTATACAATTTCCAAAGGAACCAGGCCAAACAGCGAACATTTTTGACTACATGGAAGGGACCGTTTGAAATTATAGACAAGGTCTCCCCAGTAGCGTATAAGATCCGCATCCCCAAAGGTAGTCTGGCGGAAGGGGAAGTTAAGTGGCTACATATAAATCAGCTAAAGTTTTGTCATCCCAGGCACACTCTGCAGCAACTGGAGGAGTCCTCTGCAATACCAGAGGGGAACGCTCCAGATAAATTCAGTTCCCATCCTAAAATATCCCACATATAGTCTCTAAAATATTATGATTTGAAAAAAAAATGTTTCATGTTATATCTTGTTTTAAAATAAGACTGAAAAATATATCCTGATGTATAAAATGTATATGCCGCCCCACTATATCAATAGTGGTGGAAAAATGTCTATGAATAGGTATTGCCGCTTTTGCTTTATCATCATAGGAGAGATGAAACCATGGAGACTGACCAAGGAGAACGATCTGGGGACCAGGAGCGAAGATCCGAGGGGCCGGGGGTCCGCCCAATCCTCCCATCAGGACCAGCAAGGAGAACTGATTGATCGACTAGAGGGAGGAAAAGATGCTGAACTGTGCCATCTACGAAATTGGAAGAAGATGAGGCGAACATCCCAGATCTTGCGAGTTCCATCAGTGAAAGATCAGAATGGCCATCGCAAGAGGGGGGCTTGTGGGATGTTTTTACCCATGCATCCAAGCCCTACCATAAAGCTGTGCATTACTGGCATTGAAAACATCATGATGGCCAGAACTCCCCAGAGATTGCACAGGGAAAACATGAAGAATAGGCTGCCACCCATTTTTGCCTATGTTGTGAGCACAGGAGGGCACTACCTAAAACCACCATTGGGATACACACACAGTAGCCTGAAACCATTGGGAATGGCAATGCTGATTGCCAAAAGCAACCCAGAACTGTGGGGAATTCATTTTCTTAATGTCAAAATGGATGCAATACTGGCGCTCACCACTATCAGAAAGCCGGCGTTTTAAAACCACCAGACTTTTGTGTAAAACTGAACAAATGAACCCAAACCAGGCCAAGGAAAGACTTGCTAAGAGGTGGCTACAATGTAAAACTATATTCTGAAATGACTTGAAGGAAGTAATTATTTAATGTATATATACAAAATAGCTGGGGATGTCAGCAGCTTAAGTGAATTTGGGTTTAAAGTGACTAAAATCGAAATGTTTAGAATAAATGAGTGACCTACTTGTCAAGTGTCACATAGGGTGCAATTGTTTAAATGTCATAGTTTTGAAGTTAGAATCAGCATTCTAGCTGCATGTGCAAAAATTGTAAGTTGGATTTGAATGTAGAAAATTGGGAACTAAAGTGACATTTAGCTGAATTCTGACTGACAACTACCCCCGACAGGAGTTGAACTGGCTCAACAACTCTTCCCAGGCCTGGCTGCATTCTGCTGCCCCTGCCAAAAGTAGATAACACCCCTCTGATTGGATTAGGGGAGGAGCACCTGGGGACTACAGGAAACTAAACAAAGCACTGTCCCTGGCTCAGGCAAATGTTATATTAGGGGGGTCGTAAATGGCTTCCTCTTGGGAGAAACTGGGAGGGGCAGTGCCTGTGAGAGCAAGCTGAGCTTGGGGGAAGTGGATAAACCAGAAATTCCACCATGTGCTTTGGAAAACCACACCCCTTTGGGGCCAGAGCATGATTTTAAAAGGATGGATAATTCATAGTGCGGACTTGTAAAAATTATATAAATAACATCATCATTCTTGTGATTTTTCTGTGCACATTCTAAGAGGTGTTAGGACCCTGTGGTATGTTCTTGGGGATACTAGCAGAAAAAAAAGGTTGTTACTCCAAATGTATGCAAGTTAAAAATCTGATACTTTATCATCTGAAACCCATATCCCTGGTGCACATTTGTGTAAAATCTGGAAAGGTTTAGAGGTTGTTATCTGGATGAAAAGGGGAGCATTCTGTCATAAGTGGACACAACATCTCACAAAGACAGGGATTGGATGGTTTGGTGCTACAGAAAATATGTTAACTGGACCTATAATATTAGAAAAATGGTACATAGATAAATATGTATTTGGATCAGAAATAGATTTGTGTGCAATTTGACAAGGGGAGCATCCCCTGACCATAAACCTTCCTCATCACTCTGACTCACAACCCAGTTCCCCCAATCATGGAAGGGAGGAGGAACTAGCCAATGATAAGTGAGAGGGGCAGGCTTAGCTAGGCCCAGGCACACACCCACTTTCTAAACACATAAAAAGAGACTGCTGGGACAGGTAGAGACACTCAATTCCCATTTTCTGCGGAGCACGTTGACGGACGAATTCACATCCAGAACTCCAGAGACCTAGACTGACTCCAGCTAGACAGAGACCAGAACTTAGAACTCTGACTCCACAATTTAAAGCAAAGGCCTAAACCACAAGCTGAGTTCTCTTCAGCAGGCCTCAAAACCACCCAAACTATTCAACAGCCGGGCGAGCTGTTTGAAAATCTTTGCCAAGAACTTTTGCAAGAACCTGTAGCAGTACCCAGAAAGCCGTGCTGTATCTGGAACTAGAGAGAACCACCGACCAGATCCAGTAAGCAGAACCAGGCAGAGACCATCCGTGGTGAGGGAACCGCAGACCAATCCTGACCCGATCCGTGACGAAGTCGCATTCCTGTCCAAAATCTAGTGTGAGTACCCAGCTAGCACTGTGCCAAAACCAATCTCTTAGTTTAAAATAATATAATCCAAACTATTTTAGCCTATTAGAACTGCCTCCTAGAATCGTGTCATTCTGTCATCTTTAAAACTGAAAACTGTCATCTGTCATTCTGAGCTTTAAAATTTCAAATCCGAAAAACTGCCTTTACTAAATCCGCTGTATCTCCGGAACCGTTTGCGCTAGGAGTGCGTTTTAACTATCACCTTAAAGCTAACACTCCAAGCTTTCTATCAAGCCTAAAATCGACTTGCTACCCCTTATAGTGCTTCCATAATTGCGCTCGACGCACGCGACTTAATTTGCCACGATTTGACATTTTTGCTTAATTTCAGCCACGTGTAAAAAGATTTGTCCTTGCTTTCCTTTGCTGAAATTCGTTTGCAACCTGACAATCGTTCATAGAGCATTGCTAAAGTGATCCTGAACTAATACCAAGTAGCTGTCACCCACCCTGAACCTCTAGAGGGAATTAAAATATTTTTAGCATATTTTTCACTTAATTGCAACCACATCAAAGTATCTTGCCTGTGTTTAAAACTCCTACCTGTTTTCCTCTAAGCTTGCTAGGGGGGATCTGAATTGCATTTTATTGCATTCCTGAGACCTGTGTGCTTTCTTCCATCTCTTTACCTTGCATAAAGGGGGTGGGGGGTGAATTGTCAAAGAAAAGTGATTACATTGTCTTTTGTTGAAGGCATATCAACTTTATTTTCCGTACTGCATTTTCATTCATCATTGCATTGTCCTTGAGGCCATAAAAGCATTCTCAGCTACTTTATCCTCTCTATATCACTTCTAAGCCATCAAAAGAGTGTACCACTGTAACATTATCCATTGTTGATCACTATATTTTTCACAAGTGTGCTATCAAACATTAATTTATTATAAAAGTGTGATATATCTATATATTGTTTAATTTTCAAATAAACCTTTTCATTTGCAAAACAAACCTACTTCTTGGCTCAGTGGGGACAGGGGGATTCTAAGAGAGGGGTGTTATATAATGGTTGTCATCCAGAGTAAACGAACTGGACATAAAAATATATCAATAAGGGTTTCCCTCAGCATCCCAGCCTAGGCATTGACTTACCTGTAGTGTTGAATTGAAGTTGATTACAATTCTATTATCCAATGTATTGCACTGTCCTCTTCCCCTCCCCCCCTGCACTTTCCCGTTCCCCCTTTCCATGCACCTGTGTGATCTGAATGACACCTGGCCTAGTAGGATCATTGTCTGTCTTTCCTCTGTTCCCCCTCCCTTGCCTCGTCACGCCTTGAAACACTTGTGTATAGGCGCGTTATAAATGCCATATCATATCATATCATATGTACATTTTCAGTACGGCACAGTGCTCCTTGAACTCGACAACACACTTTATCCATCCAGTGATATGAATCCTAAATCCTTCAAACCCTCCTGGCTTTTTTATTTCCTTAGCCTTTAGTCCCTTGTACTTGAGATCTTCCGATATCTTATTTGTTGTACGGTTAACAACTATCAACGATTACAGTCAAATTCCAATTTTCAATCAGGATTTCACACATAGAGCATTTCAGGTCTTGGTTTCTGGCTTCATAAACCACCACTACTTTCTCTTCTTTCGGAGTCCGTCTTCTCCTGTATTAGGGACCTTCTCTTCTTATTTCTGCACAGTACAGCAAAATACTCCTTCATTTTGCATGCAGTACACATTTGTCCTATTGCAGTGCAATTCCTTGAAGTCGCATAGTGACCAACCTTGCCACATCTGAAGCATCTATCCTTTTCCTTCCCTACATACCTATACAGACCTTTCTTCACAAACTTTTTCAATTCTCTGAGCACATGCTTTTTAGGTTTTGTGTGCTTCTCTCCAGATGCTCCCTCCTCTTTTTCACCACAATCCTTTTCACTTCTTATCACATTGACTTGAGACCGTTCTTCTATTTCTCCTTGGCTTCCAGCGTGTGTCTGCTGTACCTCTTTCTTCTTACTTCTTATTTCCTTGCAGCATAGTTGGGTGTGCTCAACCTTTTTTCGCTATGGCCTGTGCTTCTTGTAATGATGGGTCTCCTGACAATCATTCCGGAATAATCGTGTCTTTCATGTGAATAATGATTTGATCCCTGATCAGATCCTCTGTTATTATTCCTGCCACAAAAAGACAAGTGAGTGTCAGCTCTTGGAGAGATGATACATATTCGTCCACTGTTTCATCTTCTCTTTGGATCCTTGTGTAAACATTATACCTGTTTATCACAACATTGATTTCAGAGGCATAATATTTGTCCAACTGTCTCATTGTGCATTCATGCACATCCAAATCTCGTGCCTCGTGAACTGTCAATTCGGGTAGTGCTCTATATTTACGCTGCACTTCTGGTCCCAAAGCATGCAGTAGGAGTATTTGTTTCTTTACCGCTGTCAAACTCTCTTGCTCCAAAGCCTTTATATCATTTCTCCAGTACGCCTTTAATTCCAGTCATAGGATTGTTGGTTGACCTGGATTTGGAAGAAAACTCTTAGGAGGATATACGGTAATTCCCTGCATGCCTCACTTTATCACACTTCACTCTACTAAATCTAATTTTTCCTCCTTCGCTTCACTACTCTTTACTGTGCTTCATGTATCTCTACTCCACTCCAATCTCTTTCACTCTTGTTAAAGTGCCAATGGTGCTGTGCAAGTACTGTGACAAGGAGGATTTGCAGGAGTACTATAGATCAGTGAGTAGTGCGACGAGGAAGAACAGCATGGACTCTGTAGATCGCTTATTTCTGTGACGAGGTATCGCAAAGCAAGCAATGAAGATCGTCTCCTTCTCAAAATGGCCACATATATGAAACATCTTGGGGTGCTTTACTCCGCTCTATTGCTGAGCCTCCCTCAAAGATGGCTGCATGCCATGGAACGTTCTAGGGTTCTTTTTTCCTCAAATTGTATTCTGCCATCATTCTTTTCTTGCGCTCAGCGCTAGCGCTCTGGTGGAGTGTTTCTAACACTCCTTAGAGCCCTGGGCTTCTGCACCTACTAGACAACTTCTCTGGATTCTCAGCAGCATTCACCAACAGCGGGGACAGTGGAGCACCTTAACCCCCCTTCCTGGTCATTTCCTGCATGTGTTCTGGTCGCTGGGACGCTCGTTGCCAAAATGAAGTGGCTTCCCCTCCAAAGATGGACAGAGACAGAAACCAATTGAAGTAGGTATACTTCTTTATTAAAAATATCACCAGCGAGCGGCCCTCTGCTCCCTCCTCCACTGCTGTCTCTCTTCAACTGTCTCTCCCTGCCCCTCGCGCACTCACATTTTACATTCCATGCATGCACTGAACCTTCACACGTTCCACACGGCAGCAGGCAGTGAGACAAGTGCAAGGACACTACACCTAGTCATTTTGTTTAGTGACAGAAAACCAACTTGCCTTGTCTGGCTGTCATTACCAGGGGTGTTGCTAGGTCTGGAAAAGACCTGGGGCTACGCTAATGTCGGAACTGTTTGGACTGGGGGCTAGCTAGCCTTTTGGTTGTAGCTCCTGAGATTCTTTCAGGTGCTACAACCAAAAGACCAGGGGCTGTAGCTCCCTTAGCCCCCCCCCCCCCCCTAGCAACGCCTGTCATTACGCCCTTTCACGTGTGTTGGCAAGGGTCCATCCCCTCACTTATCCCTGCAGTACTGTCTCTTGGAAGTTAAATGGAATGTTACCACGCATCAAGGTTGCTTCCAAGTTTTGACGTGGCAAATTGTATGGCTAGGCACACTGATTGCTGCATAGGTTGCTGGCACAGATTTCCATAAGACCGCACCAGAATAAAACATGATGGGCCTATCAGAAAAAGGCCCCCAGAAAGTGAGAGATCAGATGATGTAAAACACTGAATTGTGTTACATTAACACATATTGGCAATGCTGACTTGAAATGTCAAGGGCTCGCAATCTATTTAGGTGGGAGTTCGTTTTTACTGTGCTGCCGGAAAAGACAATATAGAAATAAGAAACACTTTTGTAGAGGTGCGTTATAAATGCCATATCATATATATCTTATTGCACAATACAGTATAACAGAAATCACCGGCAGGTCATTGGTTGCAATGGAGCTATGGCCTATAAGTAAATGTACTCTGAGTGTCCAGTGCAATATGGCTTTGATAGTCTACTTGTGAAGGGCCAAACCTTTCAGATTATGTGTAATCATTCAAATGACATAAACGTAGGTATAATGTGAGATCATTGATCTCTTGTGCTTTGTGATGCTGGGAGGTCTGCCCGTTGCGAAGATATAAAACGTCCTGTTTCCCATTAGCAATAAGTAGAAATGGCATTCTTCTGAAAAGGGGGATGCCCTCTTTCACCCAATCAGAAGAGCAGGGAGAGGCACTGAGTAATAAACACCATAGCCATGTCAGTAAATGTTCGATTTGTCTTGGGAGGATAGCTCAGGGGCAACACACTCTCCTTGGACGTAAGACAACACGGAGCAACACAGGTTCGAACCCTGGGTCCGCGCTTAAAAACCTGTGGGTATTAAGCCCGTTATAAATAACCAATCATAATCATACGTGGCTTCCATTGGATCATTCTAATTCCAGCCAATAGGTCACTATAGTTTGTATTTATTTATTTATTTGTTTAAATTCTTATAAGGCGCTACATGACTGTAGGCCTCAGAGAGCTCCAAGAGAAGAATGGGAGAGATACCGTAGAAAATGAGCTAAATCAGCATTGGGTTAGTCCCCATACTGATTCAAATAAGCGTAGAATTCCTCAAACCATAGGGAAGTAGAGATTCACCTAGTAAGAGACAGCGAAAGCATACAAAATGCCTTTTATAAGCAATTTTCTGAAACGAAGACATATGACAGCGTTCGTTTAAAGGAGCTCATTAAGTGTTTGGGAGTGCAGTATAACATGCTGCTAATTCTCTCACCATCATCTTCTTTGGCTGAAATGGAATTACCGGCAACATTACCAGCACATTAGAGATTTGGCACTATAGTGGATTGCCCGGGAGGATAGCTCAGCAGCAACGTGCTTGCCTTAGAAGCAAGACGACATGAAGCGCGTTATAAATAACCTATCATATCATAACCTATCATAGTGGAGGACGGATATCCTGCATTTTAATGCAACACAGTGGAGGAATTTCTGCTGGCAGAATTGCCACCAGGGTTCTTCCGGCAAAATACTCATTGCGCCCTGTTTAATATGAGAATGGCATGTACACACTCATAATCTAGGGGTCCCGGTACTAGACCAAGGGCCAGGACCAGTACATGGGCCTGGCAGTATTTCCATTGGAAATACCACCCAACTCATAATGAGCACCAATGAAACATTCCTGAATTCTGCATTCCTTCTGTTAATACAAATGAAACCAAACAACACATACATAAATAAATAAATAAATGTGTTCTTAAAAGAAAATGATTTAAGTACAAATATAAAGGGCAGTTTTTATACAAGCACTGGATTATGGGAAAGCATGAGCCTTAGAGCTCTGTCTGCTATCAGAAAAAAGAAAAAAAACAGTGGAAGCGGACTTGCCCGCTGCTGTGTGCTCTGTAGGAGCACGTCGTGGATGGCTATGTCGTGATCATCTGGACTTCCTTGAGGTTTGATGCCATTATCAACGACGCTGATGTCTGTCCTTTGATACCCTTGCCCCCTGATGATGCTATGCACGACACTGCAGCAGTGTGAACTGGGTTGCAGGAGTCTGAGCTAAGTAATACAGTGATGCCAGGTGATCAGTGTTAAACTCAACTCTGAGGAAGTGCGAGGAAACCATAGACGGTGGCATGGCTTGCTGGTGTATTGGAGGTGATGGTTGCAACCAGGGTAAAGGGAGCATTGACAGCAGCCTATCCTCTTGGATGTTTGCAGGGGGATGAAGGATAGCTCAGGGGCAAGGTCTTTGTCTTGGAAGCAAAACAGTGTAGCACAACACAGGTTCGAATACCAATCCCATCCCGCACTGAGAAACTGCTCGCTGGTACAAGTTATAAATGAAATAGATCATTAAAAAAATACTATAGTATGGCTATAGTATAGTAAGAAAGCCCTCTTGATGTGGATGGTTTTGGCAAAACTACTGCATAGATCTCTCCATCCTTAGAGCACACACCTTTGATATGTGGCTTGACTTGCTTCCAGGATGTTCTACTCAGAAGAGCAAAGAGGAGGAAACATTTTGAGGTACAGTGAGACTGATCCATTTAATTCCAAGCTACATATTGATGGAAAATCCTCCTGTATAATAAAGGTTCTAAGGGAAGCAAAGTGAAGTTCTGAAAGTTGAAAGTAATTTACAATTGACTGGCTGGCTGGGAAACTCGAGCATCCGGATGGAGTGGGGGGGGGGGAGAGCTATACTTCTGTGATAAAGATGGCAGTGAGCTTGTAAAAAAGAGTGACGTTGTCAGCATCATAACCGATGGCCGAGTGAGTGTTAATTAGTATCAGACTGCATGTGATGAGGTTCTAGGAATTTGTGGAACAGTGGTTTTG
Source organism: Ambystoma mexicanum (assembly GCF_040938575.1). Classification (NCBI taxonomy): domain Eukaryota; kingdom Metazoa; phylum Chordata; class Amphibia; order Caudata; family Ambystomatidae; genus Ambystoma; species Ambystoma mexicanum. Next base: position 1,403,118,962 of record NC_090922.1, read on the forward strand.
TGAGTGGTGATAGGCCCGCACCCTCGAGAGTGTGGGAATGGTATGTTACTGGAGGAGAGGCATTTTAGTGTCCAGCTGAAAAGATGGCATGCGTTACATCCCTCTGCCCTGTCCGGGCCCTAATATGCACAAACAGGCACTGCCCTTCTCTCCATCCTTATCCCCAGCATTGAGGATGGCAGGCTATAAAGAGGAGCAGATGTCTCCTGAATGGCCGATGTGTGAGGAGACACAGCTTGTCACGTGACAAGGGACACTCCTGTGATCCGAGTGGAAGAGCACTGTAGGTGAGGATAAATCCCAGCCCTTAAGTAGCAAGTGTTTGTTGGGAAAAGCTGGAAAAGTTGGATGGAGTAACGTGGCCAGGGGGATTCCTCTGAGCCTGGTGGAAGAGCACTGCAAGGGAGGGGACGAAATAGCCCCTCAGTAGTCACTATTTGAAGGGGAAAGCTGGGGGAGGCAGAGCTCGTCTCATGGCTAGGGGGCACTTCTACGAGTCTGGTGGCTGAGGGCTACAAGGGAGGGAAAAACCCTTAAGTAGTCACTGATTGGCAGGAAAAGCTGGAGGTGTAGAAACTGTTGATGGGACTAGGGACACTTCAATGAGAACTGTGTCAGAGGGACCAAAATCAGACTTTTAACTGTTTGGCGGGAAAGGTTGCAGGAGGTGGAGCATGTCACATGACTGGTGAAACTCTCAATAAGCCTGGCGGAAGATCGTTGGAAGTGATCACAGTTTTGATTTTAGCAGATGGACTGAGGACATGTCTCATTATAAGTTTGGCGGTAGACTTGCTGGTAAAACCGGCAGGCTGCCGCCAAACTTCTGAAAAATTTCGGCACCCGTGAATGGGCAATTACCGGGTCATTACGGCCCTGCCGGACCCGGTAATTGCCCATTCGCTGGTGCCGGAATGGAATGCTCTCCGTCCCATTGAGCCAGGGAATGGCGAGGTTGGATGCACCGGCACCATTCAGAATGGTTCCAGTGCATCCGACATGCTGTGCTCGTGGGTGCTGCACTGTCCGCCAGGTCAAGCCTGGCGGGCAGAAAGGCACACGTGAGCACAACGCGTTGTTTGCCGGTCTGGCAACTACGGTACCGGCAAGGTTACCGGTACAGTAGTTCCCCGATTGGCAAACTTGCAATGAGGCCCAATGTCTTGTTAATGGAGAGCATGCTAGGCAGGTCCTTGTATTGGGCTGTTAATTTAAACTTCTTCGGAATAACTACATTCACAAAAATATGAAAGTATAAAAATATAAAATAAGACAATATTGTGAAGACATATGCATTGCAACATTCTTATTAGAAGTAATCATGTTTGTGCTGGTCATCACAACATGTCTTCCCCTGCTGCACAATAAACCACAAAGAAATCAATCTTGTATTTATAATCATTTATAAAATCTAAAATATATTTATTTACTGCACAGACTACAACAACGACCTTTAGTATGCAGAATTTAATTGAAAAAGGCTTGGTTTGTTTTTCTTCTGCAACTATGACGTGCAATTCTTCTGTTCAGTAGCTGACCTTGGGCAAACCTTTAACCACAGAGTACATGCCCACATCCTCCTTGAGCAGAGAACAGTGCTTGGGAAATGTCACTCTCTCCATCCAGTAACTAAAGCCGTGACCAGCTAGTTTGTGTTTCAGATATGTACGTGGGCAAAAGAGAGTACACAGTTATTTATATCCTTGGCTCAAGCAAAGGCAACAGCCAATACAAATGACTATGGAGTGATATGTTTTGCCAATTGTATATAGCGATTGTTGCATGATGTAAAAGGATTATTCTTTTGAATGGCGTAACCGACACAAATTAAGACCAATTGTGTTCTGTGATGTCAATTTAAAGCTTCAGTAATATGATAGTAATCCTTAATGCTCTATGCACCACAAACAGTATTTGCCTGTTGGAGCTTCAATGAAAGGTCTTATTATCAAACTGTGGGTCCTTGACACATGCTCCTAAATGTTTTTCAGTGGCCATATGGTAAGGAAGGGAGAGCAGGACAGAGAAAGATCATCTGAATAAATACATGATAAACACGCATTGGATTTTGTTTAGGGGTGGGACATGCATTTGCCAGGCACTGTCATCATGGTGCTACCTAGCCAAGAGATGGCAACAGCTAGAAAATAGTGTGATTACCTATGCTTAAACTGTCTGGCAAAGGCCTATCAAATAACTATGCACAAGCCATATCTGTTGACGTTGTGAAATCTTTTTTTAATTTAGTCACATTTACTTTAGTAGAGTGAGATTGTTTGGTCATGCAGTTTGTCATGGGAGTCCATTTTCTTTATTTGCAAGGGAAATCTTTTTTTTAATTTAAAAACTGTATTTTCATTTGACTTTAAGTATCATTTATTACACACCATTTACGATAGTGCACATACTGGTTAGCCAGATCTATGATACTGGATCGAGTGTATCATCGACAGCCGCGCTGGTTCTATCTCTTATATAAGTTCGGTATCCCTCCCATATATCTTTAGGGAGACAAGGCTGGGGTACAGTGGCAATGTACAACTTTTCTTTCTCAATCATATAAGAACACTGTCATGGGTTCCCCCCACAGTGCCAAGAGAGTGATTTTGGTATTTCGTCCATTCAATGTCTTCTAACGTTTTCTGTTTCATGCCCCTTAAGTGCCAATGATGAGGTATCTCGTCCTTGGCAACAGGGAGGTAATCCCAAGGATGAGATACCTCACCCTTGGCACTTAAGTTAATTTGCGCAGCCATGCAGTACGTGTAGGGGCCCTTGTCATTTCCACCCTTTCAGGATACATTTCTTGGCTATCAGACTGGGCATATTAAATTATCTGTGGTTCTCTATGGCCACCTTTCCTATAGCGCCCATATATCTCCCATACCTTCCTATATTTCTTCAGTGCTAGTGCAGGTTTTACCCCCATCATTCCCACCTGTGCAAGTTCAGACCAAAATGCTTGTATCCGTGTGTATTTGCAGGCACATCCAGAACATGTGTAAGAAGTTGGACTGTTTGTTTGGACTGGTTGAAATGAGAAATGATCACAATATTTATTGCTGAACAGTACAGAGCGCAGGTTCAGTGGTCTAGCCCGGACCTGCCCTATCATTACAAGGTGATGAACTGGGCTTGTCGCATAACAGTGCGGCACAAATTGTGCTTGGGCTGCGGCATAATATAATTCAAAATTGGGGGCCATAAGGCCAACTTGGTCATATGGTTTCACTTCATTTATCCATGTCAGTCTTGCTATTCCCGAGCCCCAGATAATTGGGAAGCCAATGTTAGGACTAATTTTCTGATTCTTATACTCTGGCCTGGTGGACAGATGTATAGAAGGCCAACCTATATTGTGACAGGGACAACTCAGGGAGCTGTAGACAAACCAGTTCCAGGTAGCAGTGATGAGAGATCAAGGCTCAAGAGGTGGCGAGCTTGTAAAGGGTCCACAATGATTACACACAATGGGAATCAAAGATTAGACTTAGACATTATGTATGAAAATACAGTCATTTGTTTATGGCCATATGTCACTATGAAATATGACTACTAACAGGTATAAGTATCACACAACAATAATAATAGATTACATATATACAGTCACTAGAGTAGGGCAAATCACACCTCTGTAAAAGAAAGTACAGATTAGTTTATGCACTACAGGTCCACGGAGAATTAACCCTAACTTCAAAAGTCCATCCCGAAATTGTCTGGGGCCTTATGCCCAAAAGTTCAGGAAAAGTTCAGACACAGTTTGTGATGCAGGGAAACATAAAGGTAGGGTCTCTGGGGCCCAGTGAACAGTTCCAAGGGTTAAAGGACAGTTTAAATTAGAAATTAGAATTTTGAAAGGCGGGCGCAAGCTAGCAATCGCAAAGCCAAAGTATAGCAAATGTTTCATAAAAGTTAGGAAAACCTTTAAAGGGAGTTTAGGGCCAGGTAAGAACCACTGTAACTCCCTCTCCCCATACTCCGATTCTTCCCAGAACTTGGAAAGTCGATGGAAGAAGGTCCGAGGTTGCTTTTCGCGCTGTCAGCCTCAGTCCTTGATTCGCAGGGGCTGCAGGTTCCAGATGATCTCCGGTCGGTGTCTTTCACTGGTGCAAGGACTCTCCGATGAAGAATGCAGAAAAACATGATGCAATCCCCTCTCAGGACTGGACTCGACTCAGGTAAGCTGTTTCGGACAGTGGTCACCGCAGCACGGCGACGCAAAGGCACTCACTTATTGTGGTCAGACTTTCCCACCTATCTCGGGTCCCCTGACGATGGAGTCCGAAATTAAACTGAATAAGTCTTGTAGGACAAGCTGAGTATCCCAACGTTCCAGGCCTCAACGCAGAACGGCGACGTCGGCATGGTAGGACAAACTCAGAGCTGGTCAGCCACAGGGCGGTCATGGGACATTTCCGAAGGTTCTTCTTCGCAGGGTAATGAGTAGACATCAGGAAAGGATGTTCCATCCACTCCAAGGGTCGCAGCTCCCTCACAGAACTGCTGAAGATCAATAGCAAGACAAGGCTCCTCCAGGACAGCAGCAGACATAGGTCACAAGACCTCCTTCAGACTGGTCTCCGGTCTCTTCACAGGTCTCACAGCTTGACGGAGTTTTGGCTTGTTCAGGTTACTCCGGTATCTCTCAAGTGTGGGTGCAAGGGTCCTCTTCTTAGAAGCCAGGTAAGAGTCGAAACCCTCACTTGCCAATAGCAGAACGAGGGTGGGAACACTTATGCATAACACTCAGACACACCGAAACCAGTTTGTGGCTTGGGACCAGACAGTCACAGCCCATATCCTGCCAGCAAACACACAAATACCTCCAGTATCCCACCAAAGGCGTCTGCTTTCCTGGGCACAGGAAGTCCATATAAGGATTTTCCTGGCCTCACAGGCAAGGAAGAAGGCTAAAAAACAAGATGGCTAAATGACAAGCGAAAATCTTTGTGGCATGGCTATGTTTGATCACTAGCCACATATAGTAGGCAAACTCGATAAATGCGGTAGGTCTAAAACGAAAAGCACCAAAAAAATTGTAAAAAGTCACTGCTGCCACACGCTTGTCCATTTATCACACCTAAGGTAAACAAAAATCCTCTGAGTGGTATTCTTTGGCGAAAAACAAACGTGTAACCCAATGTACTACATTGTAAGATTCTTTGTACAATGATAACAGTTGCCACAAGTGATAACAAGTTACTAAAAGTAGTAACAAAGTAACTAGACTAAGGGAAACAATGTTTACCAGTACTGACAGCCTGAAGGACATGTCAGTTTCCCCATAACAGAAGAGCAAAAGACAGTGGGCCTCATTAGGACCCTGGCGGAGAGGGTGTTACGCCAGCGTAGTGCATGGCGTACCTCTCCGCCATACTACGAGTTCCCGTAGCGCCATGGAGGTCTTCTCCGCCTGGTTTTACCAGCCGGAGAAAACCATGGCGCTACGGGACCTCGTTGTTAATTACGCCACCGTATTTTACGGTGGCGTAATTAACTCCTTCCCCACTCCCATTATACCCTATGGGGCGAAAATGGGAATGGGGAAGGGCAGAATGGGGATTGGGGATTTACCGCTCCGCCGAGGTCGGAATGGGGCGGTAAATCCGCCAACCCCCATGGCGCTATCGGCGGCTTTCCGCCATGCTTCGCGGTGCATTTAGCACCGCGAAGTCCGCCTGGGTCGTAATGAGGCCCAGTGTAGTGAAGCTTAAGTCTTCACTGCACTGTAAAAAGTACAGGTCAGGATAAAAAATAAAAGCAAAACATTTGGGGATCTATAAAATTGGAAGGAAAGGTGCAGTGAAGAGAAATCATTCCTAACAGCCAATGATCAGTTCATTTTAAAGAATGCCCTGCCAGGCCATATATGCATATTCGTAAAAATGTAATGTATGAGTTTCAGTAACAATGCCATCTTTAGGAGTGATAGGCAGCCACAGAAGGAACGCGAAAGCTGTAACCAAAATTCTAACTTCGCAGGAGAGCAGGGAGGAAAGAGACAATGTTATCAGCATGCTCTCAAGCTAGGTCAGTGCTTTAAATAATAAAATAAAAAAAATATTAATTTGTGTAAGTGGGAACAGCTCTAACTTGGATCAGTTTATGCGGTTCCCCGCATATTGGGAGAAGACCTGTATGCAGTTTAGGATGAAAAGGAGGCTAAGGTCCGGTTCATGGAAAAAGAGTAAGGCATCATCCCCATACAGGGATATTATATCAGGAGGGCCATAGATACAGAGACCCCAATGCGCATGTCTCATATGGATCAATTCTGCAAGGGACTCGATGCACAGTGCAAAAATGAGAGGGTAAAGGGGACAACCTTTTTTTTAAAACATTTGTTTATTTATACCATGCAATCAATGGACCTGGAGGCTTAAGGGCACCAATTCAAAAAACAAACACAGAATCATCAAACAGATAATGGGGACCACAGAGAAGAGATGGACCAGAGTGATAAAAAGGAATTAGTTAAAAATCTCTGTTTTGAATTTCTTTTTAAAGACTTCAGTTAATTTGATACCCCTCAATTCTAGGCGTAGTCCATTCTAGGCTCTAGAGGCTACATTCAGGAATGCACCTTTGCTAGCCTTGATGGTGTTACATATGGGTACAGTAAACTGATCAGTGTTGTTGGACCTGAAACATCTTGTGTGCATTTTTTCTTCAATCAGAACCTGAAGGTAAGCCACCATTTTACCCAGCCAGCATTTGTGAACAATCAACAAAAGGCGATAAAGCAATCTGGATTTACCCGGCAGCCAATGAATACCGCGACGAGACTCTGAGACTACGAGCAGTCCCTGTTACAACTCTGGCCATGCTGTCTGAATAACCTGCAAGCGCCTACACTCCCCTTTGTTAATGCCAAAAAGGGACTACAGCAATAGTACATTTTCGTGCCCACTATTGCCCTCGTGATAGTCTCTGCATTCGGTTGCGTGATAAAGGGCCGTAGATGCATCAAGAGTTTAATGTAGTAGGCAGAAGACGACAAAAGGCAACTGATATGAGCCTTCATGCTAAGATGTTGATCCAGCATGACACCCAGCGTCTTGACCTTCTTTTGTACGACAATCCTGGTGTCCTCTAAGCTGAAATTCTCATTAGCCGGACCAAATGTTTTAATCATATTCTGGGTGCCCACTACCAAGATCTCAGTCTTATCCCTATTTACGGCAAGGTTATTCAGAACCATCCAATCTTCAATGATATTGTAAACCTTGTTAAGTTATACGTCATCTTTGTCGTGGTTACCTGTAAGAGGGATGAGACACTGTGTATCATCAGGGTAATTTGTGAATACTATACCATTTTGCTCCAAAAGCATGAAAAATGGAACCGTAAAAATATTGTAGACACATGGAGATAGGCATGCTCCTTGTGGTACGACAGATTCTAATAGTATGGGAGGGGATTCAGCCTCCCCACAGTGGACCCTACACACCTGATTACTTAAAAAGCAGGAGAGCCACTGTGCTGCCTTCTTAGAGAAATTGGCCACCTCCCTCAACCAGAGGATCTGGATGGAATGATCCACCAGGTCAGAGGCTGCCGATAGGTCCAAATGCATAAAAAGGGATGGCAGACCCTTATACATGCAATCTACTAATCTTGACTTAAGTTCCAAAAGAGCACACTCAGTTCCCGAACCCCTGCCTAAACCCAGATTGAAACATATGAAGAATTGGGTGAGAGTTAGCATGGGCAGAGATCTGAGCATAGGCAACCCAATCCAAGATCTTTAGTAAAAATAGAGTATTAGTGATAGGTCTATAGCTCAACAGATTATCATCAGTTACACAAGGTTTTTTAAGAATAGGTGTAATCCATGCCTTTTTTAGACCACGGCACCAAATTCTCTACAAAAGACGAATTACCAAATCTGCAGATGTTATCTAGCAGTGTAGCGGAGCAGGATTTAATCTTCAGTGCTGAGCAAGGATTTTCTTTACAAGTAGTAGTCTTAAGCTGCTCCATTATTGCGGCCAACTTCGCTACAGTTATCGCTCTGAAACTAAAAGAAGGAACCTGGGAATTATTGACCAGAGGAACTTGGTGACAGACTCCGGTTTTTTTAATTTCGATCTCTCTTTTCCTGACAATATCAGATCTAATTTTGTCTAATTTGCCCTGCATGGCTTCAAGAATGGTTGCTCAGCAAGCAGCATCCATGGTAACTGAGCCAGTATCCTGCCTATAAGGGGTTTCTTGTTCCTTAAGCATTTTGAATAATTCCTTAAATTCTGATTGCGCATTAAGAATTCTTGCGTTGATCCTATTCTATTTTGCATTGACAATAGCAAGTTTGAAGACTTTAGCTGCAATTATATAGGTGGCTAATGTGGGAGGAGAACGATTCTTTTTCCAAACATAGAAACAGTTGAGCATATAAGCTTTAAGTTTCCGAAGATCATCAGAGTACCAAGTGTTCCTGTGACAGGCACCTTATTGCAGTTTCTTCTTAAGAGGAGCCAAGGAGTTGGCGATATTATCAAAGGAAGAGACCAGAGCATTAGCGAGCTCTTCAGCTGAGACTAAGTTAAGCGTCTTCCCAATGGTAGAACTGAAAAGCAGTTCAATGTGTTCCCTAGTAAGATTCCTCAGATTTCTACACACTGTCCCTTGCTTGGGAATGCCTTTCACTGTAGTGGGATGTTCTGATTGTAACGTAAAGTGTACAAAGAATGATCCGACCAAGGACATGCAAGTACCAAGAAATCTTTGGTAATGACATTTTGAGTAGCGTCCCAAACCATGTGTGCCCCTTACAATGAGTGGGTTCAGATACCTTTTGTGCAGATTAGACAACATAGCCACAAGATCTGAGCCTCTACTATCAGAATCCAGCCCCAACCATTAATTAAAATCACCCAATATTAAAAACTTTGTTTTAGGTTTAAGGAACGGAAGAATAAAATCAGAGAGAACCGAGGTAAAATCATCCATGACTGTAGGTGGTCTATATAATAACAGAAGATTAACAGTTGCTTCTGCATTAAGGCCAACCTTACCAAATCTCATCTCTATTCCTTCAATGTACTGATGTTTCACTTCCCAAATGGAGAGATGTGATATAAAAATAAGTACAACTCCGCCCCCTCTCCCTGACATCCTATCATGCGTACACATGCTGTATCCTTCGGGAATAGCCAGGTTCAATGATCAACCTGCAGCATCTTGGCCCCAAGTTTCTCTGATGGCACAGATATCAATGTTCAGGTCTGTGATATATGCAGCTACTTCAGTAGCATGTTTAATCAGGGACCAAGTGTTTAGCAGAACGATTGTTAACTCTGATGTGGATATGACTTTACCTGGCCTCGTACCCCTACCTAAATGGAGTGTTGCAGACAAAACTGTATCCTGTTGACTCGTATCCTGGTTAGAGGGCTGGAATACAGAAGTCAGACACACCTGATGAAGAAAGGCCTCAGCTGGAAAGAGTCTAGCACAGAGAAGATAAAGTCCCAGGAAACTGAATCAAATGCTTTTTCTGCATCGCGACTTGAGGCTTTAGTGTTAACTAGAGGATTAATTTGCGAGAGTATAATGACTAGACTTCTCAAGTTCAAAGCCATTGATTGACCTAGTGTTGGCAAAGCCCGACTGGTCAGGATGGATCAGATGTGGCATCAACGGCAACAGACTGGTTGCAAGGAACTTGGGAAAGATTTTGGCATCAATGTTAATGAGGGATAGGGGGCGGATGGAAGCCATCTTGATGTTGGTTTTTTCGTCTTTGACAAAACCATTAAGATTGCTTCCTAGAATTTGGCGAGGCAATATGACAGTGAACAGAGATCCATTCTACCTCTGAAACGGTAGCTGTGCAAGAATGTGCACATATTCTTTTAAAATATTCAGTGACCTGTCCATCTGAGCTCGAGGTCTTGCTAGATGCAAGATCAGAGATTGCTGCCAAAATCTCCTTAAGTGTAAATGAAGTATTCAGCAATTTTGCTGCCTCCAAGGAGAGTGTCGGCAGGTCGTTGTCAGCTAAGTACGACTTCAAATCCGAAGCGGTCTTCGTGTCTTTATTAAAGTTCAATTTTTCATAGAATCTAGCAAAGGCTTTACATACAGAGGCTTTGCCTGTACAGATTTCACCTTTTAATGCTTCAATCGTCGCGTTGCCAATACTTGAGCTAATGGCCCTATGCAGGTCCACTTATATACACGTTTCCCTGTCTGCAAGATCACAGAACTGCAATAATACAGCCCTAATGTCATCTAGCAGCCCTGTCACATGTATAATAGCGTATCTTTTCTTGAGATCATGTATTCTGACCTCTTTTGTGTCAAGTCCCTCCCGTATCGACTTTAGCGTGTCTATGGAGATAGTTAGTGCCATCCCTCTTATATAAACTTTAAATATCTCCTATAATGTGGACATTTTAGAGATCGCCCTGTGTCAAAATATAGGGAAATATTGTAATCAAGTGCCTGTGCAAACAAAGTATCCAACAACGGTGATGTGGCCAAGCTTCATAGTGGGCAGGGAGGGCGATCAGCTCCTCTTCTAAGTGACAGTATTTTCTGAGAGTTATCCGACCATGCATTGGGTAATATTTAACACTTCACTGAGCGATAAGCAGCGAGAAGGGAATCAACCAGTAGCCAATACGAGCGTTCTAGGTGAAAAGACCTTTTTAGAAAGATCTTTTCACCAAACAACGGAGCAGTCTTTCTAAATTGAACTGTCACGCTGCTGCCACACTGGAGTGCGCAAAGGGGCTGACAAGGTCTGCGGGACCCAGAAGCGGACGGTGAGGAGAACGGGTAAGTGTGCGCAGGTTTGTGTTGGTGTGTGTGTCTGGCTGTGTTGTGGTTTGGGGGAGTCTTGTGTGGAGTCTTGAGTGGGGAGTTAGTGGGCGGAGAGATTTGGGAGAATTCCCGCAGGAGGGTGCGGGTGGGGGATTAAGTATTGGGTGCTGGCAGGGAGGAACATAGAGGGGATCGGGTGGTTTAAAAAAATAATTAAAGAAAACCTCATTGTAAAGCTCTCAAATGAAAAAGACCTTTACAATGCCGGTTTTATGATGAAAATAAAATTGGTCATTGGAAGTCGGTCTTTTACACTTGAGAGGTTCAAAATGAGGTAATTTCACATGCAACCAATATGAGACATCATATCATGCACAGAGGAGTAATAGATATACTGCCTGACATTTGGATACATAATACTCCAGGTGTCAGCTATACTGAACTTCTCCATAAGTTGTGTAATGGCTCTAGAGGCGCCAGTAAGGATCCAGTACTTACTGGCGGAGCGGTCCAGCTTTGTTTGCAGGATCGTATTGAAGTCGACCTCCCACTTCATCAGTAGGACCGCCCAGGTGTCTAGAGTGGACACCAGTTGCACATAAAATGTTGAGTTGTCTATGTTGAAGCCATAAGTGTTAAATAGGACCGTATCAGTGCCTGCCAGTTTACCTTAAAATATTAAAAATCTACCACTGAGTGAGCAAGTTGGAAGGGGAGTGAATGATGGATCAGAATAATGACTAGTTGTACTTGCGATGAGTATGTAGTGTGATACTACCTGGGAGCAAATGTAACATGGGTAGCGGTCAATGCAGGCACATCTTGCAGCATCACACCTTGGGGTGAATGTCAATTGATATAGGCCACCAATTTCCTGGCTTTCACCAGGTTGTTCATACCACATACGTTCATGCTAAGGGGCGTCAGCAGATCCAATGAGGCCACAGACTGCATACCAATCTATTGTCCACATTGTGGCCAATTATCCTATGCTCTGCTTTCAAGAACATAAATGTGTGCACTGTGTGCCACCATAATGATGCAACCATGGAACTTAGTTCCTAAACAACCCTCCCCCACCCACACTGACTGCCCCAACTGGACAGTGAAACCCATACCACCCCACCAAAAACTCAAAAATTGGCATTGTGAGCTGTATGTTAACACTTTTGCACAAGTGCACAGCGCCCAACAATACATATATTTTACGTGCTCTAGTCAAAACCTAGATAGAGCCGTAGGACAGAAATGTATGTAGCCCAGGCGATAGGGCAGAGGCTTGCGAGAGTGTTCCAATGCTTTCCGCTAGGAGGCCGCACAGGGACAATAGCAACCATCCTCCAGAACCACATAATTGGAAATCAGAATACATGGTTCACTCACAGTATGGCAGTCCTCACTTTCCCAGGTCTGGACCTACATAGTATAGGAGTTCCGGCAATGTGGGAATAGGCTGAGAAAATAACCAGTGTGCTGCCTCATGCCTCATCTCTTAGACACAACAAGCTCTTATCAGATTTAGGTGAGATTAATAGCGCAACTCCTGCGGTGATGTAACGAAGGGCACACAGCCTCAAATGGTACTCTGAGTTTGGATGGGGAGAGCATTGCATATATGTGATAGAGACAGAAGAGCATATTTTAACTGTGTGTAAGTTTAAAACATGTACATATAAAATAGCTTAAGCACTTTGTGCATAATCCAAACGTATTATGTAAGACTGCCTTCTGGAGCTATTTCTTGAATATGGGTAATTTAACTTGTGATAGCACTATGTCATGTCTGGAGTGCGGCAGCTCAGCGTTTAGACGAATCTATGAAATGAAGAAACTGTATAATTTTGAGACTCTTAAGAACTAAAGGAAGCAGAAACTGCACTGCATTGCATGATTGGTTGGATGATTTAAAATTTGAAATGATTCTATAATAATGCTTGTGGAAGTATTGACTCAATATTGTATTTTTGTACCGTACACAGATATGTGACATGGTTATTTTGAACTAAAAACACATTAATTTCAATAAAAATAAAAAAATAAAAAAATTGCATATTGCACCTGCCTGTCCTTAAAGATCTGTTTCACCACTCGTTGAAAGGACAGCAAGCGGTGGGGACTGCCGGTGCAAAGTCCAGATAAATATACACCCTACTGGATTCAAAGTGCAGCTCAAACCTCTGCTTGGACATCTTTAGGATCATATCCCTGTCTTTGTAGCTAAGAAGACGCACAATGACGGTTCTGGGCAGGGTCCTGGGTCTGGGTAGGGGCTGCAAGGCCTGGTGGGCTCTTTTGACAAAGAACTGGGCGGTGAACTGCGGCTTGTCCAGGATCACTGTAAGGATTTGTTCCACAAACAGTTCTATGTGCCCTCTAACGGATGTTTCGGGGACTCCTATTTACAAATATTATTTCCCCTGGATTGGCACTTGATGTCCTCGAACTTGCTCCTAGTCAGAGTCAATTCCATCTTGAGGGTCAAAATATCTACCTCCATTGCAGCCTCTTAGTCTTCTGTGTCGCTGATTCTGGTTTATGCATTGGTAATGCAACTACTTTCCTGCTCAGGGTTCGCTTGCAGAGATCTAATATTCGCTGACAGGTCATCCAGCATATTATTTACAGAGGCAAATCCACTCTGCATAGCTGCAACTATAGGATATAGTGGGCATTGTTCGGTAACGTCCCCTGATCTCGTCAATATCACTGGGGGAGGTCCCCTGGAGAAAGTATTCATGTGGGGCTATGTTTTTTGTTTGAGCCATGGGTCATGGCGAGCACAAGGGGGAAGCAGGAAGGAAGGTGATGGACCGCCATACTCCACTGCAACAGAAGATAACAAGGGCTTGGACCACTATATGGAATTCATTTGGGGAATGAAGGATTTGATTTTGCTGAGTGTGTGCATCTATAGCCATGTGGTTTGTGCCTTTGTGGCTATGTGTGTTTGGAAGGAAAGGCTACTGTCAACAATGAAGCCCATTGATTTGGCTGCGTTTGAGAGCTGAGGGGGGAATCCTTTCCGGCATGTCATCCGGCTGTTGGTGCACACGTTATTGCTTGGTAGGGTGACCAATGAGGAAACATTTGGGCTTGGTCAGGTTCAGTTTAAGGTAAGCATTTATTTATTTATTTTATTTTTTTATAATTTTTAAAATAATTTTTAAAAAAATGTGTATTCAGGAGTGGCAATGCTCTTTTGATCACAAAAGCATGTACAATAGATAATATATCAGAAGTGAGGAGCTTTTTAAAATGAGGTGAGTTTAAGGGTCATTCTGACCAGGTTGTGGAGGGTAATAAATGGAACAATCACCTGGCACAACACATAAGTAGGCATATATAGATTAAGGACAATGGACATTGGGCCATATAAGTGCCATGTTACCATGATGTGTGAAGTGCTAGAGTGTAGGCAGAGGAAGTGAGGGACAGAGGCAGTTTAGATGCCAAGGAGGAATGTTATCTAGCAAGCAGATGAGAGGTAGGTTAAGAGGGTAACTCAGAGGAGAGCGGATAGTCTTTTATTTTGGTTTTGAACAAATCCAAGTGCACTGTTCAACAGATTTCCCAGGGAAGAAAGTTCTATGCAAGAGGAGCAAGAAGAGTGGAGGAAAGGATGGGAGAGAAAGCACAGAGAGGGCTGGGAGCCACAAGGGTAGTTGAGGGGGAAGAACAGAGATTATGAAAAGGCTTATAGAGTTGGATAGAGGATAGATACAGTGGTGCCTAACCATGGATAGATTTGACGTGCATGTTTTTATAGTAGCCATCTATTCGCAGAGCCAAGCAATATCCTCGGGGCCACTGATCCCAAGGTACAGCTGGGTGTCATCAGCTTACTGATGGATGGCTATGATGGGGGTGATTTAGGAGAGTTCCCAAGGGTTCCATGTATACATTGAAGATGTTTGGAGAGATAATGGAACCTTGGGGGACCCCACAAATTATTGTGAGTCTGTTGGATTTGAATGATCCCATCTGTACAACCTGGTGCTACCGGATAAGTACGCTACAAACCAAATTAGGACAGTTCTAGAGAAGCACATCCTATCAGTGAGGGCATGAGGAATATTTGATGATCAACTGTATCAAAGGAAGATGAGAGGTCTAAGAGGATTAGGAGACATTTGCCTCCAGTCTCAGTGATTCTGAGCACATAGTCCCCCACTTGGATGGTTGTACTCTCAGTGCTGCATTTGGGGATAAAGCCAGGCTGGCAATTGCAGGCAGTTAACGCTGGTTGATTTTGGCAAGCAGATGGGTTGCATCTCTTTCTTCTGTAAGCAGCAAGTTAAACACGGGTCTTGTGATGGGTCTGTAGTTGGCTAGCTCCTCTGCTCTGCGTCAAGCAAGTTTTCTTTTAGAACGGGTCATATGAGACCTGTCTTGAACATGTCTAGGAGGTGTACACAATATCAACTGAGTGGGTTAAGTGCTGGGACAGTGAGCTGTTTAATAAGGGAGACTGGGAGGAAGTTGTTCATGTAAGTACTAGTTTTGAGTGCAGTGAGTGCGTCTGATAAATCCTTAGGAGAGAGCTTTGTGAAGTCTGTCCAGCGGACAGTGCCCGTAGATAATGCATAGGAGTGTTCTGTCTGATTTTGAGGCATCGATGTTACCTCTGATTTTATCCATTTTGTCAACAAAGAAGTTGTAGATGCTTTGGCTTTGAAGCAACCGGACTTTAGAGATATGGGGGAATCCATTTGTTTTTTGACAAGGTGGTTAAATGTATCTGCAAGAGCTGTGAACATTGTCTCTAGTGTGCCTAGAGGGAAATTCTTGAAAGATCGGCACTCAGTAACAGAACGATTGGCCTGAGGTTTGTGGGGCAGACTTATGTATGATATGAGAAGGTAGATTGCAGCATTGTTGCACCAGTTGATGGGGAGGGGGCTTGAGCATGAGAGGATCAGGCAGGAAATGAAGACTAGGTTGAACATGTGAACTTTGACATTCATGAGGGAGAGTATGATCATTTTAAGGTCCATGGAGTCAGTCAGAGAGAATAGAGAGTCTCATAGGTGTTTTTCTGGTTGTGACTCAGGGATGTGGAAATCACAGAAGAGGATATTATTAGAGTAGGAAACTGTTGCAGAGGAGGGAAAACTAGAAAGGTCATTGTTGAATTTATCACTCCCTTAAGATGGCCTATATACATGGGGCCTTAATACTTTCAACTCTCTCTCCCTAAATGTCTTCCTTCTCGAGTTCTACGCTCATCCACCTCCAACTCCCTCTGAGTCAGTCGCTTCTTTAAGCGATGAGTTGGTGGTAGATCTCTTTCTTCGGCTGGGTCCTCCCTCTGGAATAGCCTCCACGCCTCCCTTAAACTTGAGGAGAACCATCTCCGGTTCCGGAAGCACCTCAAAAGCTTTCTCTTTGCTTCTACTTTTTCTCCTCCTCTCCTCTACCGACCTCCTGTGTGTCACTGGAACTGCACCGGCTACCTGGACAACCTCTGATCTCGGACCCAGGTCCCTCCCCCGCCAGGGTCACACACCTGCACAGCCCATCTGGCAACCCCCGCACTTGGGGACTGTTTCTGTATCACTACAGTCCCCCTACCAGCCCTTGACACCTGTTGTCTGCACTTACCCATGCACTTGCCACATGATGGCCGTTACATTACTTATTGTTTTATCTATTCCCATGTACTGCACTGTCTCTGCCCCATTCCCACGCACTTGTGCCATCTGAATGACACCTGGCCTAGTCGGATCGTTGTCTGTCCTCCCTTTGTTCCCCTCCCTATACTCGTCACACCTTGAAACACTTGTGTATAGGTGCGTTATGAATGCCATATCATATCATATCATATCATATCATAAATAAGATGGAAGGTAACTGAGTCATTGTTTGAGATGAATAGCCAGCAAGGCAGGATTCAAAGGAGCTGTGTGTAGGGTTTGGGATTACCACGCAAGTCAGTTGGTTTTATGGATGACTGCCACCCCACCTCCAGTTTTTCCTGTGTGATCAGTATTTTGAATACTGTAGCCGTAAGGTAGGAGGACATCGAAAATGTAGGGTGTCGAGTGTGTAAACCATGTTTCAGTAATGAAAAGGGCTTTGAAATCATTGATGGTCATGCGGAAGGCGATATCAGCAGCATATGTGACTGCTGAGCAGGCGTTAACCCTCATAACAGGTTGGACATGATTAGGAGGCCCATGTTGGAGAGGTGTACAGGGGATATTGATGAGGTTTGCAATGGTAGTTTTCTGGGGCAGCTTTCTGAGGCTGCTTTGGGGATTTGGCTGTGCATTCCCTGGAGATGATGGGAATGGGATGTTTCTGTGTTATAGCACGAG
The DNA here is from genome assembly GCF_040938575.1 of Ambystoma mexicanum. NCBI lineage: Eukaryota > Metazoa > Chordata > Amphibia > Caudata > Ambystomatidae > Ambystoma > Ambystoma mexicanum. The sequence goes on from NC_090922.1 coordinate 1,403,136,049, forward strand.
CGGAGTAACAGGCCCATGTCCCTTACCAGGCCTAACATGACCAAACAGGTGTTTCCCTTTTCTTCGACTGTCCTTTATTTGGGACGTATAGGTGAGGGACGCCCAGTGAACTAACAGTTAAGAAGGGAAAGGACTGAGCAGGCCGAAGAGGTCGGTGGGGTTTAGGTTACGTGGCCTAGATCCACTTGCACCAGGTCACCAACTGCAAAAGAAAAGAGACTAGAAGTTTTCTTAAAGAAGGGAAAAAGGAAGGCAAACAAGAAAGCACCAACAGTTTAGCAATGATTGACAGGTGGGTGGAGTTTAGGTCATGTGATCTAGATCCACTTGCACCAGCTCACCAATTGTAAAAGAAAAGTTTCTGGAAGGCAGCTTAAATATGTTAAAGATAGGGGCAGCAAAACAAGAAGGCACCAAAAGCTTAGCAGTGATTGACATGTGGGTGGAGCTTACTTTACTTGACCTAGATCCACTTGTATCATCTCACCAACTGTGTCTTCAGTCATTCATGCCCAACCAAATGCATAGGACTATCTACAAAATCACAGGGCTAATGTAGGAAAGACACAGTTTAGCAACAGGATTATCAAACACGTGTTTGTCCTTTTCTTTTTAATTTCTTTATTTTGTATTTTAATTGGTTTTCGAAACAACAAATAGCATAGCAGTTCAACTCACCCTACCCCACCACTTGAATTGTACAGTCCAATGCCATCAACAATATCATTCAATGAGAGCCACTCTAGAGTCTTTGCCCACCACCAATCCTATGCTAATAGGATTAATGGGCATGTTTAAATCACCGGCTGCTGGACAGCACCCAAGTTCTTCTGTGGGTCCCAAAATACCTCCATGTTTTTAGTTTGTAACAAAAACAGAATGTTGTGACCCATTACCCAGGAATGTACCCCTCTCCCACCATGTAGATGCACGATCACTCCTTCCCTGCATCCAGCCTTCCCCCAAGTTACTTACAATAGTCAGGAGTACAATGCCAGACTCCCCGGCACAGCACAGAGCTACAGGACTATAGCAACCAACACTAGCCAACCTATGAAGGATTAGCTCCATCTGATCTCAGAGAATCCACCTGTGCTTTAGGAATCAAGTAATGGTTGTATGGTCACCACATATCTCTCGGCCGAGCGCATGGATGCACCACGGCACTCTTTTCCGTGTCCATGTAATTACAATAATGCACATCAGTTTCTCATTGTTCTACATTAGGAACACAGCTCCCACCCCAAGTCATGGCAACCCTTCTTTTTGCCTGTATCAGTAATAAGCCCATCAATGTCCTTACATGACAAGAAACATTCCATGTATATACCAACAGAGCCACCAGTGGGGAAGGATCCACCCGTTCCCCAATTATCTCAGCCACTAGGGGAAACACTGCGTTCCATAATCCCATGATGCAAGGATAGCTCAGCAGGTGAGTATGAGCATTTCCTAAATTACATGTAGAGATCTGGATAGAACAGATGTAAGGCTGATGGAGTGTAATACAGTTGATGGATATATTTAAAGTGTATCAATGTATACCAGCTATTAATCGAAACACCACTGGTTTGTGAGCAGCAGTATCACCATATTTTGTCCGTAATAGACGTGCAGAGTGATTCTTTTCATTTAGGCCATCCCAAATCCACCAACCCCACCTGGGCATTCAATACTTTAGTGTATAAACTGGACACCAGTCGGCCTGTACCTTCAGCTACTGTCAACCCCTGAAGTATCGGGGCCACTACATGAGAGCCCGGGAATTCAGTAATAAGGGTCTTCAGTGTGTTCTTCAACCTAAAATACAAGAACAGATCCAGAGCCAAACAAACCCCCCCCTCGGCTCCTCCCCTTAAATTCCTCAATGGAAATAACTTGCCCCAGGAGAGACAAGGCCTGAAGCTGAGCAATGTCCTGCATCCCTTTTATTTCTCTCTGCACTCAGGTCTTACATGTCAGTTACACCACATTCCTAGGTCTTGTCTGGATTTGCAAAGGGGGGCCAACAATGCTCTCTCTATCTTTACATGCCATCTATCTGTGTCGGGGGGGGGGAACCAGTACGACACATATGATGCTTATGCCGAGTCTTGGTACCATTCAATATCAGGAAGGGCCAGTATCCCCAGTCCGAGAGGCACTGTCAAAGACTCCCTTCACATACGTAGTTGTTTGCCAGCCCATATAAACTGAGATAACTCAGCCTTTACTTCTTTGAAAACATTTTTAGGTTTTAGGTACTTCCAGGGGCACATTCAAAAAAATGTATTAAAATCTGGGGTATCAGGTAATAATGTCCCCATGCATAATGTCACTGGGAAAAGCCACTGGTGACATTATATATGATGACATTATGTATGGGGACTGGTTGCATGGATGTCCTCTGCTCCCCTTGTAAAATTAATTCAGAGTTTGTGGGCGTATCCCCAGAATGTTCAATGTAGTAATGTCTCCACAAAAAACAGTGACTTTTTTGTCAGGAGACATATTTGCCGGGGACATTATTACATGGAACTAAATGTGTCCAGCAATATAATTTTGATCATGGATATCCTACCATACAGAGAAAGAGGTAGTCCCAACCACCTCTCTATAGCCTCTCTAGTCTATTCCAACACCCTCTCATCGTTTTTATGATATAGGACATCTGGGGAATTGGCAATACCAACCACAAGGTACTGTGTGCTTTCCACATGCCACAGGGATTTCAATCCATCATTACATTTTTGCATTTGAGCAGTAAGCGGAAAAAGCACTGACTTAGTTGGGCTGACTTTCAGTCCTGACATTGTGCCAAAATCGAATACATCCAACATTATGGGGGACAAGTTGGTCTTGGGTTCATTCATATGTCGTCGGCATACAATGATACCATTTACTGATATTGAAAAAAACATAGCTCCATGTGTTAGTGACGATGTCTGATTAACTCAGCCAAATTTTCCAGATCAATAGAAAACAGGAGGGGTGTGAGAGGGAACACCTGCCTCGTTCCCCTACCCATAGATACTGGCCTGGTCAACTGACCATTAACTTGAATTCAAGAAGTTGGGGAAGTGAAGTATACACTAAAGACACCAGTGGCATAAAACCCTCCACCCCCAACCGTCTCAACACAGTGAAATAAATGGGCAATTTTGGGAATTCAATAACGTTACCACTAAGGCACGTCCTGTTTTGTAGCCAACATCAACTCAAATATACGTCTCAACCAATATCAAATGGACTGGCCCGGTATAAAACCAGATTGAACACATCATCACATTAGAGGGGCCAGATTAGCTGCCAAGATCATGGCCAGTATCTTATTTTCCAGATTGATTAGCGAGATAGGCCGATAAGATGCACACTCTTCTGCCACCTTTCCAGGCTTCAATAATATATTAACCACTGTCTCCCCACCATGCCCGGAGGTACACCATCTTCTACGGCCTGCTGGTACATGCCCAGTAAGTGAGGATCAAGGATAATCACATACGCTTCATAAAATACAGCCATGAGGCCATCACACCCCGGAGCCCTTCCGGCTGTGAGTGACATCATTGTTTATTGCACCTCTTCCACAGTGACAGGGCTACTTAGCAGTGCCCTCTCCCCCTTCCCAAACCAGTACAACGCAATCTGATTGAGGAGCCAGTTGAACACGGACTGCTGCACACAATTGTGTAATGAGTATAGGTTGACATCAAACTCCCAGATCGCCTGTCCAATATCTCTGTCCGTATATTTTAACACCCCACTTTCATCTTTAATAACCATCACATGTGTCACAGAGGACTCATCTCTCGCATTTATGGATAACAGCACTACCCTGCCCAAGTGCCGCATCAAAAGACTCCTCTGCAAGAACTGCACTTCCCTACGTGCTCCGTCCTGAAACCTATCCAGTTCTTCCTGTATCCTTGTTCTCTGCAGTGGATCACCTCCTTGATCAACATCTGCTTGCAACCAACATATTTCTGCCTCGCTATCCACCAATTCACTCCCGATCTTATGTAATATGCCCACCTCCTTTGAGATACACTCCCCTCTCACAACACATTTGAATGCACAATACAGCTTTCAACCGTATAGAGTTTTCATAGTCTATAAAGAATACAAATGAATGTCAGAGGTGGGGATCAAGAACGCCTCTTGAGACAAACAGAAGCAAAAGTAATATGCCACTTCAGGGCTACAGAAATTGGTTGAATTCGGACAAGGATATTCAGAAGTACTTTTGTTCATAGACAGCCTTTAATGGTAGTTGGTTGTAAGTGTATAAAGAATGTGCTGGTTAATTTCTCACAAAGTGACAAAGACTCTAAATAAGAATTGTCTAATTCACAGACAAACTAGTTGGTGCTGATTTGGCTTGGAATTGAACAAGGAATTGGATTTGCAAACCAACGAATATGGGATTTAAAGAAAGTAGATGGAATTGTGTACTGTGTAAACGATGATTACTTTTTGTACCATAAACTGAATTGTTTTTAATAGGTAGCATCTCCTGTCTAATTAGTTTCTCTCTATTGAAGATTTTTCAAATCTTTCAAGTGAAAATTACTAACAGTCAAATATCATTCATTTGATTTCATGTTAACGATCCATGAATTATGACTAGGAAATGTTTACATTTTTCAGGTAAAAATTACTAATAGTCAAATATTATTCATTTTATTTCATGCTTAATGATTTGTGAATTGTGACTAGGAAATTTGAAAATATATAACATGTTCGCATTTATATGATTCCAGGCAATGTACAGTTGTCCCAATTCAACACAATTTGAAAACAACAGACAAGGTCAACGTTGAACAGGTAACATTTTGGATAGACATTAATGTAGCCCACATAGCTGGTAAACACTGTGTTTATATCCGAATTCAGCATATAATAATTATGAGCAATTGCTTTTTAAAGCTTGGATTGGTATTGAGCAGCCAGCAAATTCACTCGCCATTTCTATAAAATTTCACCTTTTTTCTAAATTCGCTACGATCAAATCCTTGATCAGACCAAGCACTTCATCAAAAGATATTCAATAATATTTTTGTTGGAATTATTCACTCATCCAACACCGGAACCGCAGCACCCACACAAAAAGATCAGTACCATGGGGGGCTAAGTCTTAGCATCCCGATCTCACTATATAAATTGAAACAAAATGGCAGTCGCGTCTATTTACTTCAACGTGGCCGCAAGGAGACTTTAGCTCCAGATATATGTAGGTAAGTACCAGGAATAGAATTCCTTATTATTTTTTACTCTCAAGTTCATATTGCCGTATGGACAACACAACATACTTCTCAGTAACTGCTGGCACAATTGTGAATCTCTACCTTTGTTAACAAACTCATGCAGGATATTTGAAGAAAGGGAGACAATGGTGATTGGGAGTGTTTACATGTATTTGTCAGTGAATGTGTAAACCTTCTGACACAAATATGGAAATATCATTACTTACCGCTTGTGCAACTCGCATACAATATACTTTGCGTCTAAGCCAGGGTCCATCAGCTATGATTGTCATATGGGCCATTTTAATGAAGTGCTGATATGTTAATCACTCAGGAGGAAGAACTAAGTAGAACACTCAAGGCTAATATATGTTCATGTGCATGAGCCTGTTTAAGACTGATCACTATGGTTAGACAAAAACTAGAGCTAACGCACATTAATTAATTGCTTAATATGATGAGAGAGGGAAATATAAGTCTCTTTGGAGACATAGACCAAGAGTGTATCAAACACACAATTTAGCGACTGGAAACACTACTGGTTCGCAGACTTTATGTGTAATATGCTCATTCAAGAAACTTTCTACAATGAAATAACTGTCATGGCCACCGGACAAGGGTCCATGTTTCAACCACCTGCAGTGTCCAAATGGACCCAGTCCTGGCACCTCTGGCACCAGGCTCATGCAAAAGTGTGCTTTGCACACTTTATTCCTAAAGCATGTGCATCCAGGCTGGGCGTGGCCATAGGAGAACATTGGGGAGCATGTGCAAGAACCTCTGGGAGTGGCATGGTGGAGCCACAAGGCGGGGCCAAAGGGAGGGGCCGGGGCCAACCTATTTAAGGCCATCCCGCCTGCATCATGGCGCTTCGCGTTAGTCTGTTTTCTGCAGCGTAACGATTACCGCTGCCTGCAGAGTCCTTACCTGTTTTCCAGCTTATCACCTCGAAGCGCATCAGACACCATCGATGAAAGTGCATCTTACCTGGTTCCCGCTACACCATCGCTGAAAGCGCATTTTACCTGGGTCCGGCTACACCATCGCTGAAAGTGCATTACCTGGCTCCAGCTACCCCATTGCTGAAAGTGCATCTTACCTGGGTCCCGCTGCACCATTGTTTAAAGCGCATTACCTGGCTCAAGCTACACCAGCGCCTGCAGCGCATCGCATCTTACCTGGTTCCATAGTCATCGTAGTTGGAGCGCATTCTTACCTGTTCCGGACATCCAGCGATGCAGGAGCTTCTTCCCTCCATCCTCTTCACGGAGTCTTCCATCCTGCAACCGCGGACAGGCCTTTGGACAGCCGCTTCTCGCTTGACATCGCTAATCTATCCCTGCAAGAGGAAAGAACACACAAGGTTAGCAACTGTATAAGTAACTTACGCTTGGCCTTGCAACACCTGAGTCTTGCGTTGTACCCTGAAAGCCAACTTACCACCTACTTTGGAGCTTCACCATTCTCTTGGGCTTCATTGGGGCTCGCTCTAAATACCGCGACTCCGTGCAGTCATCTTCACACCTATAGGGGAGAGAAAAAACATTGCAAGAATTACGAACTATAATCACGGCAAAAGACATTGCAATAATTACAAACTATAATCATGGCAAAAACAACATTGCATTAGAACACGGACAATAATCATTGTTAAAAGACTCTTACCTTCCAAGTGGTCGTTGCAGCCGGTCTGGGCCGCCACATCCAAGGACCAGCGAAGCAACTAGGTCCATCCAAGGTGCCCCTGCTAATGAGAAGCAGGACAGAGAGCTCATTCTTGCAGGAAATCAGGTGAGCGTACATGGCCAAATGCTTGCCCATCTCGTTTTGGAACAAAGGGTTTGGGGGAATCGCGATACCACCACACCATTCTCATTGCCTCTCGTATTCCCTCAGAGGTAGTACCAGCAACCGGACCAGTCAACATTGCAGCAGCTGGTGGAGAGAACCGATCCAGGGGAGCCAAGTCGAGGGAGGGCTCCAACCGTGCCCCAACGTCTCCGCAGAGACCAGGTGAGCGTAACAATAACTCAAACATGTGCAATGATGTATTACACAATATCTGATGTTAATTGTCAGACATCTCTGGTAATTAACCATTACACTTTTCAGGAACAGGGATTTCCCCAGTATTGAATGATTCACCAAGAACAGTCACTGCAATTTTCAAGATTCCTTATCTTTTCAACTTTTGGAGTGAGTTGTGCATTCGCACAACAATCATGTCAATTATTGATTCCTATGCTAATATCATAGTTGATTCTTAAGAATAGATTCTTGTATTTCAGTCAATGCATTGAAACAACTTTGGTAGTCCTTTTATCATGTATGTTCTGTGTAAGTTTCTGCACAGGAATCCATGTGGGACACCTGTCAGTGCAGCTCTTCCTCTTTTTGGTGTGGTGAACAGACCCGTGGGATACCCTTATGGCACCCATGGGTGGGGGCACAACCCTGTACACCTAGTGTATGTTTTTGGGTACCTGTGTGGCCCACAGATCAGGGCATCGGCTGGTGGCAGTTCCATGCTGAATTTGTGAGGTGTTCTGATTATCATCCATTTTGGGATACCCTGGCCCTGCCATTTGAATCAGTTGATTCCTGATGGGAGACAAGATGGCCCCTGTTGCCTCTTGCTTTCTATTGCCCGTTACCTTCTTTCCCCAAAGTCCTGGGAAGCCCTGACTCTGTCCCTTTCCCCTGGGTGAATGGAGCGTGTGACCAATATACATTTCCTGTTATGGGTGTCTGGTTTCTGGTATGTGACACAAAGACTGAGACAGCCCTGCCCGAAACTGGTATGAATGCAGTGTGGAGTGCTGTATGGCTGGGTACTTGCCCCAATCCACATTCCTTGTTGTGAGTGTCTTGATGGAGAAAAATGGCCTGAATGCACTGTGAGCCTGATTGGCTGCCTGCATGCCTGAATGCCATTCTGAATGATTGGTTGCCTGAGTGTTACCCAGCAGAGTGAATGAGGGACCAAACAGTATATCAGGGGACCTCTCACTAATGGAAATTCCTAAGAAGCTGAAGTTGAAACTTAAAGCTGATTATCCTTGAAGCCCGCTGGAAGAAGAACAATTGCTGCTGCATTCCTTCACCAATCTGAAAGCTGCTGTGTCTGTCAAGGACTGATCCAAGAGAGGACCTGGCTAGGAGACCTCTTCCCGAGCTACGAGGGAAAATCGTGCACCAGCTAACCTTCCCCAAGGCTTCTTGGAAGTCAGTCATCGAAAGGCTGCCAACCGGAGACAGGGATCGCCGAGGAATCTGAAGCAGAGCGGCCAGACATTGAAGTCCATCGTCGTCGACTGGAGCCGCAGCACTCCATTGCCTAAGACATTTGAATCAAGGACTCTGAGGAGAATCTACCGGTGGGTTTTCCGCCACCCCATGTCCTCAAAGACCCCGACAAAGATCTAAAAGCCAGCTGTGGTCGAGTCCAGATCGCGGACGCCAGATGCCGATGACCGCACGCCTCATCTCCACAGGACATTCATGAGTTTTCATCAACGAGCACCATGAGGATCAAAGCTGCTTCTCCAACAACAGCGTTAATCTTTTCTTCACCTGTAATCTGGACCCTGTCTTAAAGGGTGTTCATTCAAGAAGGGCCCATTGACTACTCATCAAAGAACTCTACAAAACCATGTACATTGGGTTGTGGAACCTTTAGAAGGAACCAAGAGCATATCTGGAGTGGGCTTGTAAATACGCTTTATTTAAAGGTTGCCGAGGTGGGAGGATCCTTACAAAGAACTGTCTCTAGGTAGACGGGAGTCAGTATTCTGCCACTGCTTGAATTAGCTTGCATTCTTTCTGTTGTCTATCGTTGATTGATCTTACAATCTGATTCGTATGCCATTTCAACTGTTAGCAGTTGATGCATTTATAAGGAGTCAATATATAAGAGTGGTACCACGTAGACTTGTATATATTTGCCATTATAGTATTGCCAGAGTACTAAGTGTGTTATTGTGATTGTGTATATAACGCAAACCTTATTTATATAAAGAACTGTGTTTTCACTAACATAGTGTGTGGACATTCCTTTGTGGGCGCTTGGGGACTACACTCTACTTAAGAACCAGCCCACATCACCTCCTGAGAGTTTAAGCCTTCATTGCTCGTCCACATTTTTCCAAATAGAGAATCTTGGCTGGGGTGTTCGGTGCCGCCACTCCGCCATATAGGGAGCAGGAGTACGGATACCCCCCTCGAGTCTTTATACTCACCCAACCCCAATCCCTGTTTTTCTGTCTCCAGACTCATTACAAGTTTGGCAGTAGCCTTGCCGGTAAAACCGGCAGGCTGCCGCCAAACTTGCAATGTTTCTGGTGACCAGGAATGGGCAATTCCCAGGGTATTACAGCCACGGCTGACCCGGGAATAGGCCATTCCTGGGTGCCAGAAAATATTATTCCCATTCCCATTTGAGCCACATAGAGCCCAATGGGAATGGGGAAGCCGGATGCACCGGCACCATTCGTGAATGGTGCCAGTGCATGCCGCATGCTCGGCTCAAGGGTGCCGGTACGGCCGCCAGGTCAGACATGGCAGCCGCAAAGGCACCCGCGAGCAGAACTCGTAGTTTGCCGGTACGGTAACAACTGTACCGGCAAACTCGTTATGAGGCCCTGTATATTTTGTTTTGCTTTATTTGAATGATTTCTTTTTGTTGTAGTAAATGTCCGGTTTTGAAAAAGGCCAGGGGCCGAAACACGTGTTAACCAGAGGACATACCAACGATTAAATGACTTTATCTGGAGCAAACTGTGTGGTGGCAATTCATTTTATAAGGAATTGGTCACCACTTCTGAGATTTCTTTATGAAATACACTATCTAACAGAACTGTATTCTTGAAAGCCCATACTGGCCTACTAGACAGTTTCCCTGGAATCTCCATACTGAGCGACACTGGCTCATGGTCCGACAATGTCCCACAGTCCACTACACACCCAATGATGTCATCAGAGATTATAAAATAATCAAGCCTGGAGGCTGACTGGTGCACAGTAGAGCTAAAAGTACACCCTGGTTCCTCTCCATCACGTACCCACCAACTATCGCTCATTTTCCAGGTCGTATACATCCTCAACAATTTGTGAGTGGTCTTGGAGAGTGATCTATACACACTGTGTGTCCTATCCACTACCAGGTCCATTACCTCATTAAGGTCTCCAGTCCATATTATGAAGCCAGATGAGAGCCTAGATAGTTGTATCTCAATCCACTCCTCATAGTCCATTGAGTCAGTGTTTGGACTATAGTAATTCATTAAAACAACCAATTGCCCATGCAATACCCCGGTGACCATCAGTGCCCTACCATCATCGTCTTTTTTTCATTTCAACAAAGCAAAATCCTACAGAATCGTTAATAATTATACAAACACCCCTAGAGAAGCTAAAGTCAGATGAAAAATATCTGTGACATTCCAAATCTTTACCAATGGGGGGCTCCCCCCAGGGCAGAGATGAGACTCTTGTACAAAAGCAATATCCACATTGTGACATTTCAAATAGCATAATACGCTACGAGACTTTGATGACAGTTTCAGCCTCTTACATTCCAAGTCATACATTGCATCCCTTTAGGCATTAGGGTCTACAAGCTTACAGTACATTCCATTATTTCCCACAGGTTGTGACTGGAAAACTTTACAGAGGAATACACCAATACACCAATACAGATACATAACGGAGTGCTTTTCAGTGGTAACAACAGAACAGAAATACAGCAGGGCATAGGATTTAGATAGGATACAGATGGGGACAGAGTGAGGTAGAGATGTAACAGGTTGCAGTGGGTAGAGGGGTGGGCGGCGTTGAGCGAGTCAAGCGGCGCGAGGTGCGAATTGATGGCCTAGGTGTTGAGGAGGAGAGACTCCTTGAAGAGGTGGGTCTTGAGTTCTTTTATGAAATGTAGGAGCATGCGGTGAGTCTGTTGCCCCCATGGAGGAGGTTCCATAGTCTTGGTGCATAGAAAGAGAAGGTTTGTTTTTTTGTCCTTTCCTTTTTGCAGCAGCGGATTTCAAATGTGCACGTGTCCTAGCTTCTGGCTTCTGGTGGTACACTGTTTCCCAGAGATGCAGAGTTTCTCCACAAGGTAGCTGTGTGACCTAAGGGTGACTGCCTTATCAATGATGCAGTAAAACTTGAAGGTGATGCGTGCGTGCAATGCGAGCCAGAAAAGGCTGATGAGGGCTTGGTGATGTGGTTGTATCTGCAAAGACCCTTGTTGAGGTGAGCGGCCGTTTGTAGGACACTTCTCAGGGGCACAAGGGAGGATGATGGGAAGACTTCATAGAGTGCATTGCTCCAATCCAGGTGGGATATGGCCAGTGTTGAACAGGGGATCTAAAGCTGTCAGGAGGGAGGAAGGGATTGACATTTCGCAAGAGGGAGAGCTGATACCAAGCAGTCTGAGTTTTCTTAGCTATTTGAGTCTTGTAGGAGGGGTGTTTGTTGAGTTCATGGTTGACAGCCAGGTCTGTATGGCTGGGTGTTCGGTGTTGTTGGTGAGGAGTAGGAATTAGGTCTTGGTGGGATTGAGTTTCAAGTATGAACTGGACATCCAAGACTTGATCAACAAGAGGCAGATTTCTAAATGGATGATAGGGCGATAGTTACCTAGGTTGGCAGGATCCAGAGTGTGTTTCTTTAGTAGGGGATTTGTCCTGTTTTTAGGGTTGATGGAAGGTTCCTTGAGTTAGGGACCTGTTGATGATCTCCAGGTAGGGAAGAAGAGCTTCTGCAGGGAGGTCTTGAGTATGGATGCTGGGATGATGCCATCTGTATATAATGTGTCTTTGAGGATGGCCAGGGTTTCTACCAAGTCCTCTGTTGAGAGTGTCATGAATGTTGTCCAGGGTGTGGAGAGTTTGTGATGTGGGATGTGAGGTGGGTCTGTAGATGCAGAGTTTACATCTATGTGCTTGCGAATCTCGCTGATTTTGTCAATGAAGAAGGTGTTGATGGCAGTGGATTTTTCAATGGAGTGTGGTATGGCAGGTGGGTTGATGCACTGCTTGACTTCTTTAAAGAGGGCTCTGCTTTTGTTATGGGCTTCTGCTATGGTATTCTGATAGAAGGAGGCCTTAGCTGTTTTGATTAGTTGTCAGCGAGTTGTAACCGCATATGTTGAAATACCCTTGCAACGAGAAAATGGAACTAATAACGTTAACCCTTACCCCTTTGCCCCAACTGAACTCCACTACCTTTTCCCCGACCCCCACCGGCAACCCCAACCCACTAGTTATCACCACTCCATAAATATCAACCATCATTTGCAAATGCATGAGAAACATTGTAGAGCACAACGACCCTGCAGCCTTCAATTGTCATGTGACTGTCATCCTATGTCTGAGTCAAACATCACATGCCCAACTTCTTAAAAACGGACTAAATCGGTCATTGCTCCTCGATGGAGAGGCTCCACAGTCACCACCGTGCCCCACTTGTCTAGGAAGCCATGGCAATGATTGCAGAAAAGGGTTGGCCTCTTCCAGAGAGTGAATAAACAGCAAACACCCATTGTGTTCTGCCCTAAGTTTAGCAGGCAGCATCATAGTGTATTTCAAGCCCCCTTTCCCTGAGCCTCTTCTTAACATGAATGAATGTCTTCTGTGAGGCCTGAACCTTGTTAGAAAAGGTAGGAAAGAGCTTTATGTTGTCGCCTTTCTATGTCAAAAGGCCTTTTTTCCTTGCTTTACGAAGTCTCTGTCTTGGTAGTTCAGCAACTTTGCTATGATTGGACAGGCCTGTGTACGAGGAATAGGCCTCCCACCACTGGGTATTCGATGCAGATCTTCAACAAAAAATGTTGAGGAAAAGCCTTCTGAACCTAGTGCCTCCTGGGTGATGGATTTCCCAAGAAGCTCCATTGATTTTTTATTAGTCGACTCTGGAACTCCAACAATTCTTGGATTCTTTCTCTCGATCTAGATTCCAAGTCCTCCTGCTTGTCGGACAGTTCTTTAAGCATGTGCAGACACCACTCAGAACATTCACAAGAGTCTGGCGTATCCACCACCAGCTGAAGCCGTCATATGGAGTATTAACAAGGATTAGGTGCCCCGAAGGCGCACAGCACCGGCCACAGTATGCACACTCCTATACTTGCAATTTCCCACAAGCGGGTAAGTAAGCCACTCTCACCCGTTTCAAATCTCCTCACCGGCCTTCCACATTCTCCACTTCTGCAGGCCACCCACAATGCCCACCCACCAAGGATCTGGATGGTGAAGCATGCAATCAACAGATCTCCAACCAGCATAGCAGTGGGTTGGAAGCCCTGTGCTCAGCCACCCAGCCAAGGCAGTCCTTCTATCCACTGATGGGGTCACAGTCCAGACACAGTTGCCGATCTCACCGTCAGGAGCGTCACCCGCTCCCGCGCAACCCTGCGCCTTTTACACCGGGGCCTTAGCACTCTGCCTCAACCTTCACCCCACGACAGTAGCAGGCAGGACCCCCTATCTCCCCTGCTCCCAGTCCGTACTTCTCCCATGATCGGCGGCTATCCCAGCCCCTCACTACGGCGGCCTCCAGCCAGGGTGGCACACAGCGGCACAATGCGCTATCTCAGTAGATCCACTGCTACGACCTCTCGTGTTTTCTTGTGGATCAAGGCTGATTCACCTTTCAAGATTCTCCAGGCGGTACACCATAAGGGTCCCACGGCAGATGTGCAACGTTTTGTGGCGGTAAAACGTCACTACTTTAGGAGGATTAACGGATTTCTACAGAGACGGCCGGGAGCTAACAGACTTGTGCCCATCTTAACTGAGCTCATCAGCACCTCCCAAAATAAAAAAAAACACTTGCCCTTCTAGCATGTAATAAATTGTGTATGGTGATGGATTTCTATCTGCTAAGTGTGACATCCCAAGGTTATTTTCATTGCAGAGCTCCAGTGAATAGCCTCTTCTTGAAAGTTAGGTTTGTGCTGCAGTCTAACTTTCATCAAATGCTCTGTGCATAAGAAGTGGTGTTATTGGTTTCTACCCAAGTAGGCATGTAGGCATATAGCATACATAACTGAATCATTGCCATCCATGTCTAGAAACATACATACACGATGTGCTGTGTCTACTGTCCTGACACACTAGCAGCTGTCAGGCAACATAGTGACTTTTCATGAATGAAGTAACATCCAACAGAGACATGGGAAACATACAATGAGGCACTGCATTGTTCATGTTCTTTGCTTTAGAACCCTACTGCCCTCAGGAAAGGTCATTCATATTATCTGCCTAATCACTGACTCTAGTAGCATCAAAGCTTTTAAGTGTATTCTTTATTCAAATAGCTGCTAGACACAATGCATGACTACATAGATCGGGGTTTTGCTTTATACATGCACCACATGCTAAAAATAATATTCCATTTCCATTGGTCTTTCATTTCTGATGTCAGTGTGATAGCAGTCTCAAAATTGGATGCAACACAGGTATCAATATAAAGCAGCTCATTCATTTACTATATTTATTGGCTGTTGTTTTTTTTTAACATTTTGACCAGAAATACTTTAAAAAACAAAAACATCCGGCAGCAGCAGTGATAGTGCAATGTGCCATTACATAGAGTACGTGAGTGTAGTGGTGGGCCAGGTTACGAGTGTTAGGGCATGGAGCCATGAAGAGGGGCCATATCGTCATTATTTTCATACATCAGTTTAAAGGTTATTTAGGGATTGAATCAGTGTTTACATGAATACATATTTACACTAATGGGTGCAGCAAGCCAGCAGTGAGCGGATGGATACAGGGGTGGACTGGCCGATAGGGACCTCTAGAGAGTTCCCGGTAGGCCTCTGCACCCTGGGCCTCTTTTGTGTGGTATTTTCACATTTTCTCATAGGAAAAGCGTTGGGCTCGATGAAAATGTGTAATATGGGGCCAGTTTGAACATTATTTTCAGGGCCTCTACTGGTTCCCAGTCCACCCCTGGATAGATCTTGGTGTGCATACGTGATATGGGTCTGTCCACGCTCCTTCATTTCGCTGCCTGCATTAAACTGCCTCCCTTCGCATGCCCGGGGGCCTTTGTGAGGGAGACGGCACACAGAATGTCCTGATGATGTCCTGCCGGTGGCATTTTTGTGCTGCCCTTCTCCTGGAGGCTTCCACGGGTACACGGGAGGGGGGGGCAGTACACAAAAAGAGCGGATGTGGAACAGGGGACCATGGGGCAGTGATGTCCGTGAGGGTTGAATAGCAAAGAGCTTGGGCAGCAGAGAAGAGTGAATGTAGAGTGAGAATGATTCAGTCAGGTGGTGGAGAGTTGGCTTGGGACAGTTTTAGAGACAAGGGGCAGAACATTCTACAGAGGGATTCTGCATAAGGAGCAACCGGGTATGATGACAGTGTGCCATGGTGGGAGACAGTCTAGGTAGATTGTAGATGCAGCACAGTTTACAATTTTGTGAAGGGGAATGAAAGAGTACAAAGATTGGCCCAAAAGTAGGCTGTAGCAGTAGTCACGTCTTCTGAAGATCAAGGTGGCGATAAGAGTTTTGGTAGAGTAGTGTGCGAGGTGAAGTGTGATCCTGGCCACAATGGTAGGGATAATGGGATGCAGTGCGAGTTCTCTGTCTCTGGTTGGGACCCTTTGGTGATGATGTGACAATGCCAGGCGTGAAGAGGAAGGGGCAGAGAGATATGGTGCGCACTGTTCTTGAAGCCGACTGAGAAACGAGTCTTGAGGGGAGTGGGATGATTCACAGTGTCAAAGTGTCAAAGGCAGCTGAGAGATTTAGAAGAATGGGGCCAGTGGAGAGTGGAGAGTGCTGAGCCAAGGTGATACATATAGAAGTATGAGAGGGAAATGTCTCTGTGGCATGAGAGGGAGCTGTCTATGTCTATAATGGGTATAACTGTGCGGAATTACCATCTGCCAAAGGTGTGGAAGCTATTATGGTGTTTACAATGTCTTATTAATAAAATGATGTGGGTAATTCTATCTCTGATAGCAAAATCTGATGATCAGATTCCTCTTTCATAAGCTTCATGCCAAAAGCATGGCATGCACCTTTATCCTGATCTGCAGTGCCTGCTCTACCAGGGGCACAGCGCAGTTTAAGAGGACACAATAGCCTATTTGACCTCTGCAGTAACAGTCACGTCTCTGAAGCACAGGTGCTGCATTCAGGACATGCACCCCTGTACCAAACCCCTATATTTATGAGTTTTCCTGTGGCAGAAACATCTTTCGACATAAGCCAAACCTGTGTTTTGAAATGCAGGATTCTATATCTCATAATTATTACAGCCGCAGCAGTTTAGTGGCTTATATGTGTCAGCCCGTTAAGCAGTGACGGCCTGCCACTGTGGGTGTGAGGGATCCAGCCCCTAGCCAGAGTGGCAGCCAACCACCTAGACTGACAGGCTGGACAGTCGCCTGTGTGCTTTATTTGCAGGGTGGAATGCCCCATTTGCCTTTCAACAAGGACACACCATCTGCTATGCCTTCTTTTTCTTTGTTGAAGTACTTTTTTGGCTATGCAACAATTGTAGCGCACAATAATTGGAGCCGGTGTTGGAATATTGGCCCTACTGCTACCCATTATTACACTAACAGTCTAGACATGCTTCCTGACAGTACAGGAGTCCTCTCCTGTCAGTCAGCATGTTCACTTGTGGAGATCTGCCAAATAAACACACTGCCTGTCAGTTACTGTGCATCAAGGGTAAAGCAAACATGATGGGCAATATTACCTGGCTAGACTGTCCTACACTAAATGTAGGACAGCCTAGCCAGGTAATAAAACTTCTCATGTTTGTATTACCCATAATGCCAACTAAATATGCCATGCCACATTAAGACATTATATGCAGACTGGCAATATTGGTGCCATTTTGCATATACTTTCTTAATGTGGTATGCATTTTTTAATTAGCACCAAGGGGAAGGCAAACGTAAGTGTTATTCCATGGCTAGACTGACCTACATTAGTAGTGATAGTCTGCATTTACTTTCTATATTTGGAATGACATTGTTTGCATGGCATCAAGGGAAAAACAAACATGATAAGCATTATTACCTGCTGGCTTGGACTTTTGTGTCAGTGTACATTTACTTTCTTACTTTGGCATGAAATATGTTACTTTTTACTTGACACAAGCATGATGACTGTTATTACATGGCTAGACAGGCTTAAATTGGTGGCTACAGTCTAGCCATATATTATGTGTCATGGCATCTTTGTACTTTGCATCAATGCTAAAAACAAACATATTTGTGATTGCTTGGTACACTTGCCTATCTTGGTATAGTGAGTCTGGATATACTTTCTTTCTGTGGCATGGCATTATTTACTGGTAATACTGGCATATATTGGTGTAGCATGCAAGGACATGTATATGCACAACTAGCATGAACACATGTTTTATATAGTGTCAGATGTTGTGGGCAAGCTCTGGCTGTTTACTCAATGCTTCATAGAAAGTGCTGTAAAATGCATAATTTTAAACCATTACTTAAACATTGTTAAGTTGAGAGAACCCCCCAAATCCCAATTGTATGGTTCTGGTGCCCTCTTTGTGCTTGGTCACTCGTGCATATTAGACACATGCATATACGCCTCTCCAGTTCAATAATTCACCAGCCACCACTGCCTGTGAGCCTGGCTTAGTTGGAAAGTATTATGTGTATTCTCCCCAGACAAACTGACCTTACTACTGCTGGCAGGACTATAGCCTTGGCGATTGCCTCTATTTGTTCCTTTGTGAAGGCAGTAAATAACCTCCCAGATAAAGCCAATCCACAGGAAACTGTCTTGGGAACCAGAATCAAAGGGCACACTCATTCACAACAGAAGTAGCCTCAAACCAGGGTGCTTCATATCTAGAGACCTTTGATTCTATTGAGAAAGAAAGGGGGTAATATTAGCCCAGAGGAAATGCATTACAGCTAGAGGAAGGTTCCACCATCTTGTTTCTCACTGCCTCTATCTTTCCTTCCTGTGCCCTCCACTTCCTTTAGCACAAAGCACTTTTTGTGTGAGGTCAGAACTTAAAGTCCACTTTTTTACAAACCAGGTTTGGACCCCTAAAGCAGACTAGATTTAGTCGAATCACCCATAGCCTTTTGCCTTTAAAAGACAAACACTTCAAGAAGAATTAATTGGACCTCTGTTGGGAGAGTTGATCTTTCCAAAGTCCTCCACCAGTGACGTGAAGACTGAGTGCCCAAGGCAATGGAAAGCTGTTTGCCCTAACCCCCCTGTTGTATGCATGTGATGCCTGTGTGCCTGCCACTTGTATTTCGCTGCCCCGCCTGCTGTATGCATGTGATGCCTGTGTGCCTGCCACTTGTATTTCGCTGCCCCCCCTATTGTATGCATGTGATGCCTGTATGCATGAATCCTTCTTCTTGCCCCCTCCAAGGACACCCTCTCCTGCTATCCCCCCTGCATCAACTATCCCCCTTGCCCATTGTGGGAGTTTCTATTGACGCATTATGGTGACACCATCATCGCCTTGTTACTGATTCTTTGATTTGACTTTTTGCACTCGTGACTCACGCTTTATCACCCATCGCAAATCTCATCGTTCTCATGCTGGACTTCCTTAAGCATCATGTTATTATGGTGATCTTGTATCATTTTGTGCCAATCTACGACTTGAATCCTGGCTTGCACTTGCTGATCTCTTGCAACATTTTGTGTTCAGTACTGACCTCCACAACTTGTGCTCTCTCCACTTGCTTATGTGCCCTACAACACTGTATTTCACCAGCTTTGCTTCTTCTTCTCTTTCACTGCACCCACTGCTTTTCAGTCTTCACATCCTCTCCTTGTCTTTTC
Organism: Ambystoma mexicanum; assembly: GCF_040938575.1. NCBI lineage: Eukaryota > Metazoa > Chordata > Amphibia > Caudata > Ambystomatidae > Ambystoma > Ambystoma mexicanum. The sequence goes on from NC_090922.1 coordinate 1,403,155,084, forward strand.
CCTCTCTCCTCTCCCCGTCCCCTCATTATATTGTATGCACTTACTCTATCAGAATTGTCATCAGACATAGTACGGTAGTCGCTTGTTTTGTCCCCTACTTCCTCCCCCGCGGCCCTCTCCCTCAACTTTTGTCAATCTACAGCACTACCGGAAATAGCATCAGGCATAGTATGATAGTCGATTGTATTGTTCCCTTCCTCCCCCTTCTCCCTCACCTTTTATCAATCTCAAGCACTACCAGAAATGTCGTCAGGCCTAGTATGATAGTCTCTTGTTTTGTTCCCCTCCTCCTCCCCCACCCTCAACTCCCTCACCTTTTTGTAAATCTCCAGCACTACCCGAAATGTTGTCAAGCCTAGTACGATAGTAGCTTGGCTCTCTCATCTCCTACCTCCCCCTCGCTCCCATCATCGTCAAAAGCTCTTGCACTATCTGAAATGTCACCAGGCCGAGTACGATAGTTAATTTTTCACATACATTCTTCATGTCTCAAGGCCTTGTTGGAATGTCATTGTATTTTCCCTTGTTTCCTCCCTTGACTTGAAGCACTTTGAAACACATGTGTGTATAGGCGCTATACAAATAAACTATCAATCAATCAATCTCCAGGGACCAGTGGGGGTGAACTGCTGTTGGGACAAGACCTGCCTCTATGCCAGCTACAATGGTACTCATGACCATCTCATGTTTAAGGACCCCTGTGATTGTGTGCCAGGCTCCCTTGTGTTTGGGGGCCCGAGAATAAGGCTCAATTTGCCCCTTGAATCTCTGGATTGACATTCACAAGCACCCCGAGAGCCAAAACAGTCGGGATCACTGTTTGCATCACATCAAACCGGTTTAACTGGTTTCCAAACCTGGTTCAACGGATTTAAAACCACAGGACCCGCCTGTGCTGCCTTTGGTCCTCAAGCCAACTCTCCAAACCAGCGTGCTTATATCTTGAAGCAGGTCAGGGCCGCATTGTACCTCGCAGAGGCTGTCACCGGCTTGAATCAATTACGTTTCACTGTACACAGTTTTGAACTGCTGGAGTGTCACTCACCGACTCCAACTAGCAGTTACAGAAATGACTCAACCAGGCTTCACATCAAACTGTTGCTTTGCTGTTGCACACACCGTAGCATCAAATTGACTGCTTCAAATCGGCACTGCCCTGGCCCGAACCATGGGGGAATCACTCGCTGACCCTATCCAGAGGTTACATCACCTACTCAAGCCGGCTCCTAGTGGATGCTCTAACCTCCATTGACAAACATCGCCTTCAAAACAACTATGAGCCCCAGATTCATTCCAGGTCGACACCAGCTCACTGCTTGGACCAACACAACTTGCTGCACCCAGACCTGGCCCGAAACTCGCTTAAAGCCTGTTTCAATACTGTTGACCTGCCATGAACCGCAAAACTATTGACTGTTAACTGCCCTTTCCATCCATTTTGGCACCTAGATACTGGCAAGGCCACTTTAAACTCCTTTTGCACTTTGGAACATTTCCTTTTAAAGAACATTGAGGCTTATATTTGCCTTGCACCCCAATTCATTTTTCAGAGTTCTGCATCTTGTATTCTCAGTTGATTTTTTGTTCTTTCCCCCTGTGTGGGTTTTGTATAGTGCTTTCTATTTAGTTATTATTACATAAGGTGTGTTTGATTGAAGTATACCTTTTACTAGAACTGTGATTGGACATTCCTTTAGTTTGGGCTGTCATACTTTGCTGTTTGGGTCGCTTCTGTATCACATTCCCACCCCTCTTGAGAGAATAGCCTTCACTTACCTCACGTTACCACAAAATGCTAAGGAGGTATACATGTTCACTCGGCCTGTTTTACCTTTATGTTTGTGGTGGCTGTTGGTTTGTAAAAGTCTGAGGGCTGGGTAGGTGATTTAGTATCTACTCACCCTTGTACTCCAGCAGGGCAGAAGTATATGCGTCGCACTGGTGGGCAGTGGTTGAGATTTAAGACAGTCTGCGCCTATTGTTTAGTCAACCAAAATAAGAGTGTGCATTTTTCTTTAGAGTCACTGAAGGCATTTTTCTATTGCATAATGAAACTCAATTTGAGGTTTGCACAGACCTTGAAAGCAAGTGTCTTGCGTGAACTCTGTTAAAAGGGGTATCCTTCATGGCAGTAAGGTTTAGAAAGCTTAACTTCTGAAATGCCTCCAAGTTTTTGAGGAAGCTAGTAGAAGTGCTGAGCCTCCAGTTCAAGTACCCATTTCTCTTTGGGGCATGATAGTAGATGATAGTATATGGGGAGATTGACAGTGATAGTGCTTCCCACCATTCTGCCCAGAGAGCAGGTAATTTAGGCCCTCAGAGGTCGCAGAGGTCCCAACACTTCCAGGCCTCAGTCATTCCTGTGCTTTTTGGGGGTCCAGTGTGTGTGTCAGGTCCAGGGAAACCACCCAGGGCCAGACCTAGGAGAAAGTATATTCATTCTGGAGCAAAGGAAGCTTGCCTTAGAGGAAAATAAATGGAGGACTGAGAGACAGAAACAGAGAGCTGCTGATATTCTAGAGGAACAGAAGCAGTGTGACTGTGTGCTACTTCATAAAATGGAAAATTGAGATCCTAAGGGAAGCTTTGAGGACTTCCAGTGGGGAAGGGATCACCTGTAATAGCGGTTCTCAAGGAAAACGTAAGTGCCACTTACTCAGGGACATAGTCCTTCCTTATGAGATGGGGGAGGACATCATTGATTGCTTTGATGGACTGAAACCTGCATTTTGCATGCATGATGTGGAAGAGGATTTGTGGGGTGCAGCCATTATGAGACGTCTACTGTAGGCTGAAACTAATGTGATTATTCAGTTGGCTCCCGAGGAGAGGACAATTGATGAGAAAATGAAGGCTGCCATCTTCAAGAAGTACTGCAAGACCCCTGCACAGTATCTCAGGAGCTTTACAGAGCTCACAAAGTAAGGAGGACAAACCGATGAGCATTTGTGCAGCGAACTCCAAAACAATCTGATCAGATGGGTTACAGGTAACACATTTGAGGGCATGTTTAATTTGATTGCATGTGAGAGCACCCTTTAGAAATGGGATATGAAGTTACAACAGCATTTAGTGGACAAGGATATCAGAGACCCTAGAAAAAGGCTCAGACAAATAAATATAAGTCAGATGATAAAGGAAATGATAACAAACACAAAGAAAAGACAAAGGTTATGACCCTTCTTCAAAGAAAGCCCCCCAAAACAGGAAATACCAGTCCAATGGTTGTGTTACGCTCACCTGGCTCCCACAGGGACGTCGATCTGAACTGGACAGCTGTGGTCTCCACCAATGTGACGCGTAGTGCCGAGCTGACAGACTGGACTGGCCCACCTAGCTTCGTTTACTTGGCCCGTAGGAGAATTCTTCTGCAAATGGAGAAAGGGAATTAACCACCCGTGGAGTTGAGTGTTAACCACCACCCCCCGCTGTTCTCCCCACTGATCACTTTTAATGTCCCCTCTTATAGTCTCACCTGATGGTTTGGAAAGATGAGCTCTCCATCCTGCATTGAGCGCAGGGGCGTGTAGATAACCAGTTGCTTCACTGGTTCGAAGGAATTGGTGAGTTCCAGAACAATATTGACTCTGAGATTTCTGGCGAGACGCCATAAATATATAGTTTGTGAGAGTTCAAATGTCTGACTTTCACTCTTGTCCGATTCCTTGCAGGTTGCAGCTTGACCCTAGCGAAGAGTTCCTCGTGGCAACCGGTAACATTCAGGTAAGGATTTGTATTATCCAACACAGTTCGATAAAATAATGTCAGTATGTAACCTGTTGCTTTCTCCCTTATTCAGGTGCGGAGAGAAATTATGAAGTCTCGGGGAATAATGCCTCCGGCGGTAAAATTAGGTAAGTCTATTGTGGTGAGAAGGATTCCCCTTGTTTGTCCCTTTGTTTCACCTTGCTGTCCATTTGTTCCCCTTAGGGGCTGGGGGGCGGTGAAGATGCGGTGGAGGCTGTGCCGACCTGTGAAGAGGAATAGTAACCCCGACGGTAAAATCAGGTAAGTCTGTGGGGGGTAACTAATATTGCCTCTGTTTATTCCCTTGGCTCACCTTGCTGTTCTTGTGGTCCCCTTAGGTGCCGGAGTGCGGCGGGAACATGCAGAAGGATGCGGTGGATAGTGAAGATGCTGCAAAGGCCGGTGAGTTCAGCGCGGCGCTGCAGCAGGCGAGGCGACGCGCATAAAATAACTTCTTTCTTCCAGCTCAAAGGCGCGGTGGATCGGGAATTCAGGTAAGGATTAAAGGTATTGCTCTTGTTCTAACCTTTTCTCCTTCTTTCTCCCTCTTTCTAGGAGCTCCAGACTCGAGGCGGGCGTGGCAGAAGACTGAATGCAGACTTGCAGGCATGGTGAGCGTTACGCTGCTGGATGCAGAATAATGCGAAGCGTGTGCTGCTCTTCGGGCGTGGTTTAAATGGCCTCCAAAGTAGTCCCAGGTAAGTATTCCTTCTCGACCCCACCCGAGTAAAAAATAGTCCCTAGGTAAAGTAGTCCCTTCCAAGCCTCTTTTGGCTTGGAGCTCTTGCAGCATGGTCTGCATCAGGTAAGTTTGCAGCATGGTCTGCTTCAAGTAAGTTTTAATCTATGAGCCTGGCGCCATAGACGCCACCCAAATAGCCCCTAGCAGGGGTTGTTGGGCTTGCTTGGAATAACTTGATGCCTGCTTCCAGGGTTGCTGGACTTGATCTGGATCCCCGGGGGTAGGCATCATGACAGGTTGGACAGCCTTCACAGAAAAGAAAAGTGAGGGTCCCTGTAAAGACTGGAGGGGGGTAGCTGTACTTCTGCCATATATATGGTGGGGTAGGGGCACAGAACACTCCAGTCAAAGCTCTCAATTCGGTAGCAATGGACAAGCAGTCAGGTTTAAGCTTTCAGCAGGTGATGCAGGCAGGTTCTTAAGTACAGTGAATCTCCAAAACTCCCACAAAGGAATGTTCACACACTATGTTAGGTGATAACACAGCTTCTTTATATAAAATAAGGTTTCTACCAATAACAGATATACATATAAATAATAACACTTTGTACTTGGAAAAATGTATTCAAAGAATGGAAAAAATATGCACTGTACGTGGTACTTCACAATTCTTAACTTCAGTAATAGATGCACTAACTGCAGACATTTTTAAATAGGCAGGTGAATTCCTAAGTGAGGTGTATCAGCATAGAATGCGGAGGAAAGGCAGGTTAGTTGTGAACAGTGGCAAAATGCCTTCTTTAGGCTAGATATACAATTCTGTGTGAAGATCCCCTCACGTGTGCAAGCCATAATGGAAAGGTTGGGGAGTAACTTATCTTGTCTTTTACAGCCCAGTCCAATAATGTTCAATAACCTTATGCTTTCTTTTATGAGATTCTAACACCCCAAAGTACCTGAGAGGCCATATGAGAACAGGATCCACGACAAATCGGGGACCCCTGGACGACTCCTGAGGCTAGAAGTTGCTTTTCCTCATCACAGTAGCGTTGGTGCCTTGGCAGACGAAGTGGCAGAGTTTCATGGTTTCATTCGACAATTCCCTCCGAGGATGGACCCCCCCTTGGAAGAAGGAGCCACAGGGATGCTAAGTCTAAAAAGAAAAATGGAAGCAAAATATTTCTGAAGTGCAGCAGTTTTGCTCTTTGTGGTACTCTCCTTTGGTCGATGATTTCCCCGACTGTAGAAGTCCAGTGAAGATGAAACTTGCTGTGGGATCCTTAAAGGCAAAGCAGATGAGAGTAATACCCCTGGGGCCCTTCAAAGACCTATTGTGGGGATGGGTGCATAGGTCAGTTCTGGTGTTGGTTTTCAGAATATTGCAGTTGTGCAACCTTTGGTTCTTTGGGACCTCCTGCCAGCTTCTGCAACCTGGACTCGACTTCTGGAGTGCACCTCAGACCCTCACCAAGTCTGGACCTTCAGCACATCTTTGTTAGCTTATGGTGGCAAGAAACCCATCAATGGACCTTCCTCTGCTCTAGGCAATTTGGAAATTTCACAGTTCCTGGTGTCCAGAAGCACTATGCCCCGGTTTCCCCTCTACTGGGCGGTAGACAGCAATGGCTTCCAGCAGTCACGAAATGCATCTCCGGACCCTGGGTGACACCAATGGACTTCTTTGATTTGAGATGTCCGGGCACCCATCTTCAGGACTCACAAAGACCCCTTCTCTAGATGGCAGGCACACAGGACTGCCTTCCAGGGCACTTGGGATGAAGAGTAGCAGGTTGAATGATGGTCGCTCGGGAAGAGTTCTCATTTGCAAGTCCTCTCCGGATCAGTCCTTTGAAGATCACAACAGCTTTTTGATTACACAAAGAAATTGCAGCAGCAGACTTCACCTCCAGCTGGGCTTCAAGGAAGAGCTTCTTCTTGCTTCAGCTTTGACTTCAGCTTCTGAGCAAATTGGTTAGTGAGAGGTTCCCTCTTATACACATTGTTTCCCATTCACTCAGGCTGAGCCAGGCTCAGTCAACCAATCACACAGAAGGGCATGCATACAGGCAACCAGACCCACAGGCATTCAGGCCATTCACTCCACCCAGACACCCATAACAAAGAATGTGGATTGGGGTAAGCACCCAATCTTTCAGCACGCTCAATGCATTCATGTCAGTATTACTCAGGGCTGTCTCAATCATTGTGTCACACACAGAAACCAGACACCCATAACACAGAATGTGAGTTCACATCAGACTCCATTCATAGAGGTCCCACCCTTGAGTATACCCACAACACAGAGCCTCTGGGAAGGATCCATTCAATATGTCAGGAGGCAGCCCATATGGTATTTCCACCCAAAAGCCAGTCAGGGGGAAGGGACAGAGGCAGGGCTCCCAGGTATTTTGGGAAACAAGGTAAAAGGTAATAGAAACCAAGAGGCCACATGGACCATCTTGCCTTCGATCAGGAATCCATTGATTCCTATAGCAGGTCCTTTGTTCCCAAAATGTTGGTCACTCAGAGCCACTGCCAGGTCAGCATGTATCTGCCATCAGCCCATACCCTGATCAGTGGGCAACACACAGGCTCCCAACACCACACATAAGGGGAGAAAGGGTGTACCCCACACCCATAGGTGTCATAAGGGTATCCCATAGGTGTTGGTTCACCAAAAGGAAATCATGAAGAGCTGCACTGCCAGAGGTCCAGGCGGGACCTCAGTGGCAGAAACATAGAGAAAACACACAAAGAGAAGTGGTTGGACAAGAACTAGGAGTCTCTGCCCCTCCATAAGGCATTTCCAGCATCACAGTACCTCTAACATGGAGTCAACCGGGCCTTCAAGACCACAAGGTTATTTTCTGTGTGGGAAAATGACACGTAGAAAGTGAGTTTTGGCTTGCAAGGGGAGACCCATGCAAACCATGGTAATTGGATGCCATAGTGAATGTAGGCATTTTAGTAGATTAAGTCCCAGGGAGTGTCCCAAGGTTCCCTAATTCTGAGTGGTAACAGGTACCGGGTACTTTAAACAGGTCCAAGTTCCCACCAATAGTCAGATATTTCAGGACTGGATGTCAATAAATGGGGAAAAGTCTCCCACTTTGTGTGATACTGCTGTGAGTATCACAGCTGTCAGGCGACATTGGCCGAAGGGGCAGTACTTTCAAGGACCAAACCAGATGGTAAGAGGGTTTGATGGCCTGACATACTTTTGGAATTGGTACAGTTCAGTTAGAGGGATAAAACCTCTCTGCATCGTGTTGCAGTCGACTCCAGTAGGGTATTTGTAAGGGAAAGACCTCCCTGATCTAGACATAGTTGAAGCAGTCCCTAGAGAGTGCACTCTGAGAGCTGCACAGGAGGAAGTGTGTGATGGCCACGGCCATCAGGTTTCCTCAGCTGGAGAGTGGGAGAGACCGGTCTCACCAGTAGATCCTAGTCCAGACCTGAAGTCTCCTGAGTCGCCTACTCTTTTGTGAGAGGACTCAGCAGCACTGCAATCACCTAGAGTGAACATGATATCTTCAGGTTGTTTGTGAATCACTGGGAATTACTTTACTGAATAGTCCTGACTGTTTTATGGCCACATGTTAAAACACCTAAGTTTATGAAGTGTGATGGGGGGCCTAGTGTTGGTTCTGAAGGCACTAAAAGGCAAGCTGTACCGGTTGATCCAGCTGCAACTGTTATGATGACTGCCCCTGGAGTTCTATTGCCTACGGGTTCTTCACATCAGTGTATTCCTGTTCACTTTAAGGACGCTGGAGATGGAATCGCCGCCTTTCCTTTTGAAAAAGACATTTGTACCAAAAAATCTAAAATGCCTGAGATCGGTGAGCATGACCTTGGAAAGTTGGTTAGTGATCACAGAAATCTTGTCATTATGAATGTGGATAGACCTGAGAGATATGAACCCAGAGAAGCCTTGAGAAACAAGGTATTGTTCTGGCTGCGGAGTAGAGTGGGCCCAGGTTGTGTTCGAGCACATGATTTGGGGTTCTTGCATAGGGTTCAAAATGAGGACTGGTATCATAGGGCTAACACAGACTGCTCAATTATTGGTTGTGGCCAAAACAATTTCCCTTGTTTTCTGAGACTCTGTAAAAAGTTGAACTTCCCATTGTTGGTGACAAATGTAAAGAATTTATTGTACTAAAATGCCCAGTTATGAATTATGTCCCCTGCCTGGAATATTATTTAAGTAGTTTGCCGACAAGGGCCTGGTTTCTCCTAAACTGAATGGTGTTTGTGTATCGTGGCTCGCGTATGCGGACAATTTTCTCTTGCTCGATAATACAAAAGTGGGTTTGCAACGCCTTATAAAAGAGTTTGAGCAATTTATAAGTCAACTTCACCTAAAAATAAATGTTACAAAAACAATTATTATCTGTATGGGAACACCGAACAAGAGGCAGGAGTCCTATACTTGGTTTTGCGAAGGGAAACATATCAAGTCGCAAAAAGTTTTAAAGTATTTGGGGTACTGTTTTTCAAGTGCTGACTCTGCTTCATTGATCAAAAATCAGCTTAAGGTAAAAGCGGAAGTGGCACTAAGGCAGATGCGACTGTTAGATAGAAAATTTGGAAAATTCTCAATGAAACCGTTACTGGAGTTTTATAGGAAGAAAGTGGTACCTAGGCTAATTTATGGATTAGAACTGTTTGTTACTGACCTTATGGAATTTCTCAAGTTTTGGAAGGAATTCTATGGAGGGGCATTCTATTCTTTTTACCTAAATGTATACCAATCGAGGTCATACGCTATGAACTCGGTCTGCAGTCTCTTTGCTCATTGGTAATCGGAAAGAGGCTTCTTTTATGGAGAAAGTGTATGATCTCCAGGGATATTAATTTGTACAAGTAGGCAGGAAGTGATTTAACCTGCCCATTTATGATCAAATTAAACACGGAGGTTGGAAAAGGCGAGCACGTTGCCGCTGAGCTATCCTCACGGCCCAGGTTACAGACTATGTTTTATTGATTAGTTGGTTTGTTCTACCTTATTCCCTGATGTATTAGATTTATTGTTGATTTGTGTGTTATGTTGTCAAATTATACGAGGGAATGATTGGTCAATGACTTTGAGTAATGTTGCAGATTCAAAGCTTTACAATCAAACGTATTCATTTTTGGAAATTCTTTCCTAAAATGGAAAACTACTTGTTGAATTACCCATCTAGGGCTATTAGAAATGCATTCATGAGATTCAGGCTAAATGTTATGCACGCCAACCAAATTCTTAATGTTAGAAACAAACCAGTGAGCATGAAATGGTGTCCATTTTGCAATCAGGTTGGTGTGGAAGAGACTCTATTTCATATTCTGCTAATTTGCCCGATGCTGCTAAGTGAGAGAACCAAGTATTTTTCGGAATGTGTTCCCATAAGGGCATGTGTTGATCTTGAATACAATTGGTATAAAATGAGGCATGGATACACACCAATTCTGACCATACGAGTGGTTACCTTCCTGAAATCTGTTTGTGAGCTAAGTTAAAACTGATGGCCTGGTGTACGGGCTTTGTAGTTTATGAAATGAATGCCCCATATGAAATGTATGTATGCCTTGGAAGACGTGGTAGCGTGACTTGTATTCAGAGACAGGTATCTCTTGTTTTAATTCTTTTGTTTTCTTTTTTTTTTTTTTGATTTTACGAAAGGAAATTTTGTGATGTACGTGTCGAAATAACAATGATTTTATGTTTTTGTATTTATGAGTTGCTAGTTATGGTCTTAAAAGGATATGAATTGTTAAGTATTGGTTTGACAATGAATTTGCTGTAAAATAATTGTTTTCTTGTTTTGTTTTGTAAAGGTTTATAACAAACCATAAACAAAAATATTTAAGTAGTAATTTTTGGTCTTACGTGATTTTGTGTTTCTATCAGATTACTATTTATTTATTTGCATTAAAGCACTCACACAGACCGGGGGCATAGAGACTGTTACAGGAATATGTCTCTTAGTTGTGTATTTATAACGCCCTTAATACCCAGAGGTTCCTAAGTACGGACCCGGGGATCGAAACTGTGCTGCTTCGTGTCGTCTTGTTGCCAAGGCGAGCACGTTGCCGCTGAGCTATCCTCACGGACATGTTATAGACTATGTTTTATTGATTAGTTGGTTTGTTCTACCTTATTCCCTGATGTATTAGATTTATTGTTGATATGTGTGTTATGTTGTCCAAGCGCCTCTATGCCTCAGGGGTTTTGTGTTTTGTGCTATACAAATAAAATAAATAAAAAATAGGCCTAAACTGCACATACGCTGGATTATCCGGAAGTAAGGGTGAAATACTCTTGGAAAATCTCTTAATGAATTTGAATATAATTCGTCGGGATGTACTCAACCATATCAGAGAATAGCAGGAATTTATATTTGTAACTTTTAGTTGTCTGCACCTCTGAAAATAGTGCTACACATTTGGAAATGCACATTTGAGTTGTGTGAATTTAAGCCTAATTTGGGTTTTACACATATTTGCTATGCATTCTCCACGTGAACGGCCTTGGTTGTTTCTTTGCGCCTCTCTAGTCCCTTCTTAAGACATAGCAGGATTAGACAACAATGCCTGGATGATGGCGGTATTAGCAGCGCCCACTATGGATTGGCCTTACCTCTGTCTATCCTGCTCATCATAAGCTCCTCCATTTCCCTTTTTCATGATATCTGGCTAAGGGAGCTTGCCCTTGTTGTGTTTATAATAGTCCTAACTCACTAAAAGCTCAAGGTGATCAGAGCAGGTGCCATGGAGGGGTCATCGATTGCCCGCGAGGACCTTGTTTGCAATATCCGGTCATGCAGAAGGTGCATGGTTTGAGGCAACAGACACGTTGACACGTTCTACAAAGGCTGTCACAGCCTCCATGAAAGTTAACCCCTCCCAAAGCTGAGGGCGTGAACCTCTGAAGGAATGAAGGTCCCTTGTTTAGCTGTCAGAAGATTACACTAAGAAGCAGCCAGAGTCCTGCAATTGTCTGAAGTGTATAATTTACACTGTTTTTGCGCGCTGCAAATTAATCTACGTGTGCAAAGGCAGGAGTCTAGTCTAAGCCTATAGGATGACCAGGGTCATTTCTATTGGGTCATGCAGGAAAATACCAATGTACTCACTCTATGCCAATTTACATCTGAGATCTTTCCAACCTGACCTGGACCAGGTCCCTTTTGAAACAGTTGGAGTATGGTATATGGAGACCAGTGACTTATTCTTACAGGTTGGGACGGCTTAATGATAAAGTTGGTTAGTTATTGAAAGCATGTGTAAGTGAGCAATAGTGATTATGTGTTTTGATAGGTCAACATAGCCACACCATTTTGCTTCTATTAGAAGAAACACAACTTGAATGTAAAAGGGACAGAGAATCACACTATCCACCAGGCCTTTGAAGGGAAATACTTAATCATAAAGAGACTACCTTTGTATGTGTTACTCAGGTTAGATTTGAATGCATCCGAAAGCTGTGATGAAGGTCTGGCCTTTGGCTCATGATCTCAAACTTAGGCGCAGGTCAATTATCCCATAATAATGTCCTATAGAATGTACATGAATACGAGAATAACAACTAGAGAACATTTTTGATAATGCCTTGAACTGATACAGAATGCAGCAAAACAAGCAGAGCGGTAAAATGGTTAAAGTATCTGCCAAGCTTTTATTCGATCAATGAGGGCTCATAACGGCAGTTTTGATAACAGTTAGGTCTCGTGTGTTCTATGCAGGTAGATATGTTATGAACAGGGCAATCACCTTTTTTCAGTATGCTTTTAAGTAGTTTAGATACTATTAACTATATAGCTGCTTTCACTACTTAATCCATTCAGGATCCCTTCACTCTGTACTTTGAGACTTCTATGTACGGCTCAGCCTGTAGGGCTCCTAGGCGGCAGTTGCTCTTTCATGTCTGCACTTATGCTTCTCACTGCCGCAATCAGGGATCTCAGCTATGATGCTGGCAATGTTCTCGTTTCACATTCTGCAGTTCTCTGCCCGTTAGACCACTCACCCACACGCACTCACATCACCTGCCTCAAGTACTGACAGACAGCTCAGCATGTTCTTTAGAAATCCTGTCCACCCCCCACTCAGACAGCAACTAGATTGGATGAAATCCCAAAGATTACTCAAACTGGACCTGGTTTGATACATCTGTGGAACCACTGCAATTAGTAACATCTGATTGACTATATTTTAGGCACGTTTTCCTGAACACACAACGACTTTTGCACCCGCTGCCTCTCTCTATTCTCTGAGCCAGGGTTGTCCAACTCCAAGCAGACGAGGGGCAGAAACATGTCGGTTTTTCAGGATAACCTGCATTAATATTCATGAGACACATTTCCATTGGTCTAGGGAGGATAGCTCAGGGGCAAGGTGCTTGCCTCGACACGGAGCACCAGAGGTTCGATCCCCCCGGGTCCACGCTTAGAAACCTCTGGGTATTAAGCGTGTTATAAATAACCTATCATATCATACAGTGGATCTTCTTACAAGCTCGGCGGTATCTCGGCAGTAAATCCAATGAGATACCACCAAATGGAATTACCGTTACGGCCACTTGCTCTGGCAGTATTACTGCCAGATTATAAGTGGTGGTAGGCAGTGTTAGTCCCAGGGAAATATTGCTGGTATTACAGCCGGTGGTAACACTAGTGGAGGTAATACCACTAATAAAGCCGCATTTGGGAAGTAAGGTGGAGGAATTTCCTCCACCTTACCCCCAAACCTGTAACTACAGGGTGCAGCTGTACACCAAAACGTTTCTCCTGTACATTGGATTGTGTTCCCAAAATGCCAGGTGTTCTGGGTCCTCCAGCTTTCATGCCGTCTACAGTTCTGGTTAAAGTTAAATGGGACAAATTGAAAAAGGTTTTTTTACACTATGTGAAGGCCGCCTATGGGAACACAATTGTCACAGGTTTCCCCCTTTTTCACCTGTTTTCGCTGCTTGATGAATTCCGTTTTAGAAGTTTTCTTCCTTATGGGTAGGGTCTTGTACAAGCCCGCTCGGCCGTCTTCGGCTTCCAGTGTTCGTTCAACTTCTTGTCTGGGATCGATAGTAAACTCCAGAAAATCCAGGAAAAAATAAGGGGTAGAAGCACTCGGAGGCGGGTGCACGGATTCCGGGAGAAGGTTGGGTAAGAAGGAGAAGGGATAGAATGGAGCAAGAGTCCGGGAACCAGGAAAGTAACAAAGTTCTGTGAAAGCGAACTACGGAGCACACGTCTAGCCACAGCTAACAGTAGCGTTGAGACGTGCGGAAGCCCGGGTGTGTGGCTATTCTATCGAGCATGCTGCAATGAACGTGAAGACTGGTAGGCAGCGTTCAGTGGTTGCGGCCATGTTGGTAGTACAACAGAGTGCAAGCCCCAGCGTGACAGGGACCAGGAGGCCCAGAAGGGCGTGTCTGATGGATCATGACAGCATGCCTCCTCTGAAAACCCGTCCCGCCAGGTTTGCCCGGGTGTATGAGTTGGAACCTTCGGAGTAACCTGGGGGTATTCAAATTGGAGATGGGTTCCCAAGTGCATTCAGTGGGTGGATATCCTTTCCATTCCACCAGGTACTGGAGCTGACCATGTTTATATCTGGAGTCACATATTCGGGAGACTTCATATTCCAGTCATTGACAAGGACAGGGCTAGGTCTGAGGTTAGTCTGAGAGGTCTGAATGTATGGCTTTATTAGAGATGTATGAAAAACTGGGTGGATCTTCTTCCAGGAATCTGGCAATTTGAGGTGAAAGGCCACTGGGTTGATGATTTCTTTTATAGGAAAAGGCCCATAATATCGGGGAGCCAGTCTGTCGTTGAATTCTTGTTTCAGAACTGCTCCAATGGCGTAGTTAGAGGCATCTGTTTCCACTAAGTAGGGCCGATTGATATCAGGTTGAGCCAGGATGGGAGCTTGAGTGAACTCTGATTTCAAGCGTTGGAAGGCTTCCTCCTGGGCTGTTGCCCAATGAAAGGGAGCGTCTTTCTTCAACAAGGCAGTAATCGGTTGGACTTTCTCGGAAAAGGAAGGTATACATTTCCTATAGAAATTAGCTAAGCCCAGGAAGGACTGGATCTGTTTCACGGTGGTCGGACTTTGCCAGGATAGTATAGCCTTTACCTTGGATTGATCCATTCGAATACCTTCTGGGCTAAGAACAAATCCTAAATAGTGGACAATAGGGACATGAAAGAGGCACTTCTCGGGTTTTGCCAGGAGCTTGTGTTCACGTAGCCGTTGTAACACTGCCTTAACATGTTCCTCATGCTTGAGTGGGTCCTTCGAGAATATTAAGATATCGTCCAGATACACGATGACAAAAAGGAATAGCATATCCGAAAACACCCGATCCATGAAACGTTGGAAGACCGCCGGGGCGTTAGCAAGTCCGAAAGGCATGACCAAGTATTCATAATGACCAAAGGGTGTCCTGAAGGCTGTCTTCCATTCATCACCTTCTCTAATACGGATCAGATGGTAGGCACCTCTAAGATCCAATTTGGTGAACACTACGGCTCCTCTTACTGCTTCCAGGATGACTGAGATCAAGGGCGATGGATACCGATCCTTTAGGGTGCACTGATTTAGACTTCAATAATCAAGGCAAGGTCTGAGCTCATTGGTGTCTTTCTTTGGAACAAAAAAACAGTGATGCTCCTGCTGGAGATTTGGATGGTTGTATGGTGCCATTTCCAAGGTTAGTATCTAGGTATTCACGGAGGGCCTTTTTCTCGGGTTCGGATAAAATGAACATCCTCCCAAAGGAGATCACAGCTGAAGGTTCGGTTTCAATAGCACAGTCTTCTGGTCTATGAGGAGGTAAGGCTTGAACAATAGCAGAAGAAAACACATCAGAGTATTCCTGATAGACTTTAGAAACCTGGATGATGTTTGAGACCGAGAGTGGACCTAGATGGTTTGCTGAAAGTCCTTCCGCTGGTGTCAGAACGGGGTCCAGGGGTAGGCAATGAGACATGCAATGTTCGGAACCCAGGAACAAGGAACCTGCTGCCCAATTGATGTATGGATTGTGTCTTTGTAGCCAGGGCATTCCCAAAACCAATGGGTAATGGGCAGACTTTATGATGTCAAACCTTATCTTCTCTCGATGGTGGTTTATTGCTTGCATGATTTCCTTAGTCTGGAGGGTTATTGGTCCGGAAGAAAGGGGTATCCCATCAATTGCTTCTACAGGTTTCATGACATTCCGGGATTCATAGGGAATATGGTGTTCTTCTTGGATGGCGATAGAAAGGCCTGTAAAATTACCAGATTGTTCTGTCCAGGAGAGTTCAAGGATGGTATAGATGTGGAGCCAACATCTCTCTCCTGAAACTGCACTCCATCTAGGATCGGGAGCTGGCATTTCCCGAACGCCGTGGAGGAGCTATAGGACACTCTCTCACTAAATGTTTCTCCGATGCGCAATACATGCATAAGCCGGTATGGATCCTTCTTAATCTTTCTTGGGGGGATATTGGTCCACGGAAGGCCCCTAATTGCATGGGTTCAGGTTGGTTAATAGAGGCAGAGCAGTCTTCAGATTTCGTGGGGGTCTCTATGGGATTATTCTGGAAGGGTGACTTGGTTTTCTTTTTCTCTGCCTTCCTTTCCTGTGTACGAAAGTCAATCTGTAGAGCAAGATCCATAAGGGCCTGGTATGAACTTGGACGTGCCACCCTGGCCAGTTCATCGTTGATGTCTTCGTTCAACCCTCTTCGAAAGAGAGTGAAACAGGCTTCAGAGGACCAGTCTGCTTCTTTAGCCAATTGCTTAAATCATGTAACATATGTGAGCATATCCTGGGAGGCATGCTGGAAATCGAGAAGGCGTTCCTGAGCACTATAGACCTGATCTGGGCGGTCAAACATGGTCTTAAGTACTCGAATGAATCTGTCATAATCATCCAGGAGGGCATCTTTGGCGTTAACTAATGGTGTGGCCCAGGTTAATGCATTCCCGGTAAGATGTGAAATAATAAAGCCCACTTTAGCCCTGGGGGTGGAGAAATAATAGGGTTTAAAAGTAAAGTGGACCAAACAGGAATCTAGGAATCCACGAAGGTTCTTTGCTGACCCATCGTATTTGTCAACAATGCCGCCCAATAGTATGCTCTCCTTCTTGGCAGAATTGTGGGATAAAACCAATTGCTTTAGAGCGGCATTCTCTGCCTTTAGGTTTTGTACTTCGGTCGTTAGTTCCTGCATGCCGCGCATAAGATCCTGAACGGCCGCCTCCATGCCGAGAGAAGGCCAGGAGAAAAGGCCTCCTGTGCTCTTTGCAGCTCCGCTGCGAGCACGTTTCCCCACACGCCAGCTGGATGCTGCATCAGCTGTTCTACTTTCCTTCGGAACAACCGTGTGTTCCAAGGAAATCCCTGCCGCGTGGAGGAGCCCCAAAATGGATGCCGTTGCCATGGAGGCATCCACGTCAACAACTGCTGCCGCGCAGTTCACCGCCGCAGGCTCAGGTTCCCATTTGCTGTGTCCGCCTGCCCGCCCCTCCCCTCCTGCTTTAAATGGAGGGGAGAGGGCCGAGAGGCGAAGCCGACGAGAGAAGGCCAGGAGAAAAGGCCTCCTGTGCTCTTTGCAACTCCGCTGCGAGCACGTTTCCCCACACGCCAGCTGGATGCTGCATCAGCTGTTCTCCTTTCCTTCGGAACAACCGTGTTTTCCAAGGAAATCCCTGCCGCGTGGAGGAGCCCCAAAATGGATGCCGTTGCCATGGAGGCATCCACATCAACAACTGCTGCCGTGCAGTTCACCGCCGCAGGCCCAGGTTCCCATTTGCTGTGTCCGCCTGCCCGCCCCTCCCCTCCTGCTTTAAATGGATGGGGAGAGTGCCGAGAGGCAAAGCCGACGAGAGAAGGCCAGGAGAAAAGGCCTCCTGTGCTCTTTGCAGCTCTTTTCTGCTCGTCTGCCGTTTGCCCAAAACCCACGCCGCACCCAGAAGGTAAGAAGCACTACCCTTGCAAGCTTCTCTCTAACCCTTGCACCACCTCAAGGCGCTTCAGGTTGTGCCCCCGTACTTTGCAAGCCGCCATCAGCTCACAGCCCATTCCCACGAGCACCCGTAATACACGTCTATGCTCACGCACTGTACAACCCTCTTTACTCGCTGATAAGGCCAGGCACCCCCGCAAAACCTCAAAGCCTGCATCCACCTCAAGTACTACCAACACAGCCACCAACAAAGTACTTAACTTTTCGTATAATTATACCGCCTCCATAACCAATGTGATTACAAATGTGTCTATCACCGCTGAAAATGAGACCCCCAGTGTAAAATCTGTGATATGCAATTCTTCTACCACCATTTTGAATGCTAGTGTGCCAAATGCTATGCCACCTGTGTCCACCACCGCTGAAAATGAGACCCCCTGTGTAAAATCTGTGATATGCAATTCTTCTACCACCATTTTGAATGCTAGTGTGCCAAATGCTATGCCACCTGTGTCCACCACCGCTGAAAATGAGACCCCTGTGTAAAATCTGTGATATGCAATTCTTCTACCACCATTTTGAATGCTAGTGTGCCAAATGCTATGCCACCTGTGTCCACCACCGCTGAAAATGAGACCCCCAGTGTAAATTCTCTGATTTGCAATTCTTCTAGCACCATTTTGAATGCTAGTGTGCCAAATGATATGCCACATGTGTCCACCACCACTGAAAATTGTGACCCTCAGTGTAAAATCTGTGATTTGCAATTCTTCTACCACCATTTTGAATGCTAGTGTGCCAAATGTTATGCCACATGTGTCCACCACCTCTGAAAATGAGACCCCCAGTGTAAAATCTCGGTTGTGCATCTCCCCTAACACCCAGAGCTCAATCCCCCCCCTCCACCAAACCCTCTCTCATCATGAACCCCCTCTCAGCCACTACTGAACCCCACCTGAAATGCGCCATGATTAACGCTAGGTCCATCAATGCCCACGCCCTAGACAACCACGACCTCCTAACCTCCCACGACCTAGATCTACTCATGATCTCAGAAACATGGCTACATGAGGCCTCCGGCCCGGCGCTATCCCTCGCCCTTCCCCCTGGCTATTCCATAACTAGACAAGACCGCCTCTCCAAAGGTGGAGGTGTAGCAAATATTGCCAGAGACTCGCTCTCTATCAGAAAGGTAGAGAAATCCCTGACCAACAACAACAGCGACTACCTCCAAGTCAAAATAACCCTCTCTCCCCACTGCACCATTACTGTGCACACTATCTACCGCCCTCCAGGCCCAACAGGAGACTTCCAAGCCTCTCTCATCCACCTTCACTCTGACAACCTCAAAAAACAGTCTAAAGCCATTCTCCTCGGGGATGTCAACCTAGGGCTCCGGGATAGTAAGGACGTAGCAGCCAAATCCCTTGACTCTGCCCTCAATGCTCTAGGCTACAAGAACACCATCCTTAGCCCAACTCACACTCAGGGCAGAACGCTCGACTGGATAGCACAGCACAACTGCCCACTCATCATCACAGGTAACAATCCCACCCCGTGGTCTGACCACCACATCATCACCTTTAGCATCCTCACCACTAGCTCCCCTGCTGCACCCTTACCTCAACCACTCGCACCTTTCCTCGCCAGAAGCTCCCGCCAGCTCACTAAGGAAAGGCTACTGCCCTTCCTCCAAGGCCCAGCCTTCAGACCACCTTTTTCATCAGACCCAGAAACACTTGCAACAACCTATGATACTGCCATCAAAGCAGCTATCAACTCCATTGCCCCTCTCAGACCTCGCAAATCCAAACCCACTACCCATTCCAACTCTTGGTTCACCCCTGAGCTCCTCACACTCCGCAACGAGAAAAAAGCCGCACTCACACAGTGGCAAACGTCCCACTCTGAAAAAGACAAGATGATCTTTAAAGCCCTATCCACCAAATACAAAAAGGCAATCACCCAAGCAAAGGCCAAATCCTTTGAATCCAGAATCTCGGAAGCCCAATCTAGCACAAAAGTAATCTTCGCCATTTTCAGAGAGCTCGAGACACCCACTCCCGCCCCCCAGAATTTCACCAAAGACAAAGACTGGTGTGACAAAATACAAACGGCCATGCAAACCAAATTAAGCCTCCTCAAAAGCAAAATACTAGCCACTAAACAAGCCCTACCCAGTATGCATATCCCTATCCCATCACCTGCCCCGGATCCCCCCCTACCCTTCTCCTTCAAACCCATTCAAGAAAAAGACATCATCAACATTATGAGGAACATCAAGCCCTCTAACTGCAAAGGTGATGCATGCCCAGCCTCCATTATCAAAGACTGCACGGAAGCGCTAGCTCCCTTCCTAACAGCCTTTGTGAATGCCTTCTTTACCACAGGGAAAGTCCCCGCCTCCCTCAAGGAAGCTTGGGTCCGCCCTCTTTTGAAAAAACAACTCTCGATCCCACCTCCCCCATCACCACTGTCCCATTCCTCCTCAAAATATTGGACAAAGCAGCCTACTTGCAGGTCCAGCACTTCATTGAAGAGAACAAACTCCTTGGACTCCGCCAATCTGGCTTCCGCCCCAGACACGGGACCGAAACCGCCCTACTTGACTTGAAAAACCAAATGGACGATGCTAGAGACATGGGTAAACCAGCACTTCTCCTACTCCTTGACCAATCCGCGGCATTCGACCTCGTGGATCATGGCGTCCTATGCCACCACCTTTCCTCCACTGCCAAATTCTCCCCAGAGGCCACAGCATGGATCACCTCCTTCTTACAAGACAGAACCATGTAAGTATTCTCTGACCTAGCCGCCGCATCACCAACTATTATACTTTGTGGTATATGCCAAGGTTCCTGTCTCTCCCCCACCCTGTACAACATCTTCACACAACCCCTCTTCCTCATCCTCGACGCTATGGGCATCTCATACACCAACTACGCCGACGACACCCAGATCCTCCTCACTCTCACCGGTAACTATGACACCGACTCCCTGACCCTCAACAACCTCTACAACACCATCCAAGCCTGGATGGCAGACAACGGACTATGCCTCAACTCTGACAAGACGGACCTCCTCCTGGTAGGTTCCCCCGACACGCTAAAAAATCTAGATGCCCAATTCAGCCACTTCACTATTGACTCCATTAAAATCCCGGTCTGCGATTCTGTCAAAACTCTGGGAGTCTACCTGGACTCGAGCCTATCCATGGATAGACAAGTCAACGCAATAACATCCGCAGCTGCATGTCATGCCAAACTTATCAACGCAATCAGGCCCTTTCTCTCCAAAGAGAACTGCACCAACATAGCCAGAGCCATCACCGGCTCCAGGCTAGACTACTGCAAAGTACTCTTTCTAGGAACCTCCAACAAAAACTTAGAGAGACTACAAGTAATACAGAACAATGCTCTCCGGGCAGCCCAAGGCATTGCTAAAAGAGAACACATCTCTGAAGCCAGAAAACTAGCCCACTGGCTCTCAATAAAGGAAAGGATCGTATTCAAAGCCCTAACACTGACTCACAAGTGCATTCACTTCACTGCTCCAGCATACCTCTCTCAAAGGATCCACCCTGTCTCCACTACCAGGCCAACCAGATCATCGTACACCAACATGCTCTCTGTGCCACTAGTAAAAAGAGTAAAAGCGGGTGGATCCAGCTTCCCCTATCTCGCGCCCACTCACTGGAATGCCCCACCTCCCACTATCCGTGGTGAGGACTCCCTTACCACCTTCCGCAAAACACTGAAAACTACCCTCTTCACATAAGGACCGACACATCAGCACGAATACTTATCATATATGTTGTAATATACAGTATATACAGTATGATTTCTTATACTATTCATAATGTGTCAACAATCGCTATCATGTGTACCATGTAACTAAGTTATTGCAAGTAACAGAGCCTCAATGCCCCTGGGCTGCTTGCGCACTATATAAATATAAATAAATAAATGTCTGTATCGACTTCGGTCAGGTGGCGTCTCAATCTGTCACAGGTTTCCCCCTTTCTCACCTATTTTCGCTGATTGATGGATTCCGTTGTAGAAGTTTTCTTCCTTATGGTTCGGGTCTTGTACAAGCCCGCTCGGCTGTCTTCGGCTTCCAGTGTTCGTTCAACTTCTTGTCCGGGATCGATAGTAAACTCCAGAAATTCCAGGAAAAAATAAGGGGAAGAAGCACTCAGAGGCGGGTGCACGGATTCCGGGAGAAGGTTGGGTAAGAAGGAGATGGGATAGAATGGAGCAAGGGTCTGGGAACCAGGAAAGCAACAAAGTTCTGTGAAAGCGAACTACGGAACACACGTCTAGCCACAGCTAACAGTAGTGTTGGGAGGCCCGGAAGCGCAGGGGTGTGGCTATTTTATCGAGCGTGCTGCAATGAACGTGAAGACTGGTAGGCAGCGTTCAGTGTTTGCGGCCATGTTGGTAGTACAACAGAGTGCAAGCCCCGGCGTGACAGGGACCAGGAGGCCTAGAAGGGGCGTGTCCGATGGGTCATGACAACAATATTGACTGACCAGAAGGTTTCCCATTTAATTCACTTCTTGGGCTATGAAGGTCAACATAGATATGAAACCCTGCCAGAATTAAGTCAAGCATAGGAAGAGAATGTGTAAATGAATTTGACTCAGCTCAGCATAAACTGGATTTACATTTTAATCAAAGACTAGTACTATTTTAGAAAGATATCATTTTTGGTGTTAGGTTGCAAGAAGAGAGAGAGACTGTTGAGGAATATCTTACTGCTTTGTGTGACCTATCTCTTACATGTAAATTTGGTGAGACGGTCTATGAGCACAAAAGAGATCAGTTTATGATATATTGTTGGTATAACAAAATAATGGAAGAGTTGTGGCTCAAAGATGAGCCAAGCTTAGATGAGGTTATAGGGATTGCCAAACAAGTAGAGCATTCAATGGCTTGTGTAGCTAAATTGTCCAAGAAGGAAAGTAAACATGTTACTACAGAAATCTTAAGGGTAGGAGATGCTGGGAAAGGGAAGAAAAAGAAACTAAAGGGTGGTGCACAATGGCCCTGAGATCTTCCAGATGGAAAGGGAGATAAGCCTAAAAAACTAAAAAAGTGATGGAAGATTATGGTTTAGGTGTGCCAGTTAGCCTAGAGGACATCATTGTAGGAGGATCAAAGAAAGGGAGAAAGAAATTGTGCAGGAAAGGTTGGCAGATGAAGCAAAGCTTATGCAGACGAAATTGGTGAAGGTCAGGGCAGTAGCTGCTGCTCTCCCCACAGAACGGCAGAAAGATGAGGAGGAGGGGCCAATAGCTATACAAGAACGAATGTCAGCCACCTGGGCAGCAAATGGACAAGATCAGTGGGCTGGAGAGGAGCAATATAGAGGGCCCCAAAGGCAAGGAAAGGACTGGAAGAGGAGAGTACGGAGGCCAAGGACCCAGAAGGGGAGGGCAAGGAATGTGTTGGTCATGTAGTAGACGGGGCCTCTTTGCAAGGGAATGTTGAACCCGCCCGTGGCATATTATCAGGATGAACAACAGCATGGTCATCCTCACCCAGGCAGCCCCTATGGCCTGCCTATGGGTGGATAGAGACAAGAAGAATAAATTGACCCCTGTTACACACAAGAACAGAGAGCACCACCATAAGGCACACAGCAGCGATTAACACGACAGAACCACATGATAAACGCATGCAGTAACCCATTTGTTAACACAGCAAATGGCACGCCAGTGCCATTCAGAGGAGCAGCAGTGGTGGGGGACAACATTTTCACCCACCCTGAGATGACTAGGTGCCCAGAATAGGACAACCCACAGAGAGCACTTCCGTGTCCAAACCTATTGACAACCGTACATCCAGACCAGGAGCCACTGGTGGGGGCAGAGATAGGAAACAAGCAGTTCATCTTCATGGTGGACTCAGGGCGGAAAGATCGTGTCCAAAGGAAGGCTGGTTTCCAATTTCAGACAGGAAGTTGGAAACACAAGGATTCTCTGGGGCGGGGGGAGGGGTGGTCACGGTTCCGTACACTAAAGATTTGGACATAACAGTGGGGGGAAAGACAGATAAATTTACTAGGTGGGACCTCCTCAGTATGCTTAACATGACCATCTCTTTCACAGAGAGGGGAATAGTGTGCCTTGGACTTCACTGGGCAATATCTTTTATTTCTATAGGCATAAAAGAAGGGGGGGAGTGGAAATGATACAAGAAGGTACCCACCTAGTGTGGGATGATTTCAAACTAATCTGGGCCCACAACGTGTCTATAAACCTTACTACCCTGCATAAGAACAAATCAGGCTCCCACTAATTGAGTACTCGCTAATTGACACTTCTGATCATGAATTTAATGTCTACGATATGAACAATCCTAACCCCAGTGCATTGATGTTGCCAGATGTTAATGTCTATACAGCCTCACAACCTACCTCGAATGGCGATTACATGTATGATGAAACACAGACCTCCACCCATTACCTGACACAATGTATTGGCAGCGGAGTAATGAACGAAGTGCAAAGATAGTGGCTGGAATATTCCCCATTCGGTATCAAAAGTTACTAAAGTTACTAAAAGGCCAAACAGGTCTAGGCGGGAACAGAAGATGGAAAAGGGATGGAAAAGGGGGCTGGTGGGAAAAGGTACAACGCATATCATGGCCTGGGCCGTAGAAGACCCACGCCACCCAGATCAATCAAACAAATGGTACGAAGATATGAGCACAATGGCAAAACAAGCAACTAATGAGAGTTGCTATGTGTGCTCCTTAATAGCTCATGCCTCGGGGACCCCCAAAGTTTTACGACCAGAAGAGGCCCCTATTGCTGAGGCTCAGTGTCTTATTCATCTTGCACTGTATAGAATTAGAAGCACCTACCAAGTGCACACTGTTTCATTACAATTGCTGCAAAATGAAAAAACCTGCCACAGCAAGCCACAAGGAGTAATCAGCACCAAGAAGCCATATTTTGTCATCAAGGGGACAATGTTCACAGACAATAGGTGGCAAGAGGAGCAAGTAATGTGCAAAGCAAAGGCCTTGCGAGGATTGTCGGATGAAAAGCTCTAATGGGTCAAAAAAACATGCACTCCAATTTGGTCTCAGCACATCGCCAAACTAACGTGGGTAACAGCTCTTGAAAAGCCAATCAAGATCCAACGCGAAATACAATACAAACTTTGCTTTCATGGTGAAGGGAAGGTGCCCCTGGGTGCAAACAAACACTGCAACAAGATGCTCATTATGCCTGACATGAAGAAAGGAACAGCAGCTTTAATGGACACTTACTGGATGTGCGGCAAACATGCGTACTTGCACCTCCCGCCATCATGGAGGAGTACATGTGCCCTGGCCACGCTGCACTCAGCCCTAATGATAATTTCTGAAAGCCATATCCAAGGAGAGAGGGTGCTGGCTGAGATGTCCCAGGCACCCCAGTCAACAACCGAAGAACCCCCTACATATGATGTACTGTCAGAAGAGCAGCTGCAAGACCAGGTGTCACGAAAGCTGAGGGCATCAAATTACATCTCCAAAGAATCCTCAGAACTCTTGGCACAAGTACCTGACAACTTTATGCTGTTCAACTCAACAGAAATTTTTTTCGCATCACTCATACCAAGCATCCAGACCCGGGCGAACGCCAAATGGTTGCAGATTGTGTGCTGGGTGCTTATCCAGTTGGCCAATGACACAAAAGAAGGATTCAACGTCATAAAAGTGGAACTCAGGGCCCTGCGCTGTTGACCACGCAAAACAGATATCTGTTAGACCTGCTCACAGCAATGGACGATGGTGTTTGCCAGACAATCAGGAGTGCATGTTGCACATTCATGCCTTCTGCCGACACAAGCAATGGGACACTATCACATGTGATAGCAGCTGTACACAATATTGGAGAGAATATGTAGAAAGAGGGTGCGTGCGGCCAATTACATGGTTCGACAACCTGTTAGAATGGGTCCCATCGTGGCTAGGAATGGCCGTGAAGCTGCTGATACCAATCATTGTCTTTTTGCGTCTAGTTTTGTGTGTGTGCCAGGTAGGAATCAGATGCTGTGCAAAGAAAGTCCATTCCTAACAGTGCAATGATGATGGTGACAATGGGCAACACATCAAAGGTGCTTCAGGTTGCACGAGATGCCCAAGTGCAAACCGGAGAAGACCCAGAACCCAAATATAAAATGACTGCAGTGTACAACACAGGAGACAGGGATGATAACCTCTATCACACCACGATCAAAGAAACCTATGAATTAGAGTGGTACGAAGAAGTATGGGTAGATATAGCGGGGGATGGTGGCTGCATTTATATGACCTGTACTCCAGATGAATATGCGCAGAGAGGTGATAGTCTCAGATCTGTGCGCATGGCTTGGATGCCAATAAGGGGAACCCTAGCCTGGGATGAAGCAGTGGCTGGGGAGAAGACAGAAATGTTTGAAAGCCTTAGCATCTTTGTTACTTTAGTAATGATAGGGGGGTATGTAAGGGAGGAAGAGTCGTTTGGGCCCCCCTACATTCCAGGTGAGGTGTACGTTATGTTCATACAATGGTTGGAGATGTTTGCTTGTCTGAGCCCCGGAGACGGGTGCAAGGAAGCCATTGAATGACCCCTATCCAATGTACCTTGCATGACCCCAGAGACTCCATTTTTTATCAACCTCAACTACATCTTTTGACTAGGCCGCGTATGAAACTTTCAGAGGCAAGCCTGCACCTCTCCCCTGTCCAGCGCCGTGCACAGCCAGCCCGACAACCCCAACTTCCTCCACACTGTCTGCACTGCAGCTGTCTTGTTCTCACGGAAGCTTGGGTGCAATTTGTTGCAAGCTGACACTGTATCTCTCTTCTTCCTCTGAGATCACTGCCCTGTGTGTGACTGGGCCGGAGCCTGGCTCATGGAAACCATTTGTCTCCACAAACCTGCCCCTGCTCCAATAACCCCCACTGTTAATAGTTACTGTCTGCAGGAACATTAAACCCCTCATTCCCTTGATGTAGCAGGGGTGGGACCCCTGCCCATGGCCCACCCTCGATTGCACCCATATAACTAATCCTGAGCAAACATACATTTTCCATGTGCTAACAAATTCCGACACCCTTGTTTGATCCTCAAGGCACCTGATAAATGTGCCACAAAAGTACACGCCAAGATAAGGCACCTGGACCACTGCACCTCTGCCACACTTTGGTCCCGGTCACGAATGTATGCCTATTGCTACAATTAATAGACAACAATGTGTTAGGATGAGTCTTGTGTGTCATATTAAATCTTGCATGCCTATGATTACTCTGAATCTTAGCTTAGTTAGAATTATAACTGTGTGGACACGGCTTGACCCTTCACCCCTCCCTGATGCGCCCAGCCTCCCCACATGCCTCAAGAAGCAGCAAGTTCAACCTCAGCCAATCCAGCAACAGCACAACTATACAATGTATAATGTCTTGTTCAACAAAACCAATGAAATGTATTTGTGTAACCCTTATAGCACACGTCATAGATTACGTGTTTTAGACGTATAATGTGATTATTCTGTATTGTTGGCAGTCCCCTGCATGCCTCATCTTATTTTTATATAAAGATATCTTTGACTCACTCACAATCTCTCCTGGTCTCATTCCCTACTGGAATGTGTCCATCAGTGTCTATTTCTCTGATATATTTTAATTTTAATTTTAGGGAATGACCATTTCCAGTAGCCCGCATGCCAAAAGCCTCTGCTTTCCCAGGCATTGGAAGTCCATATAAGGATTTACCTGGCCTCACAGGCCAGGAAGAAGACTACAAAACAAGATGGCCAGAGGACAAGCGAAAAACCTTGTGGCATGGCCATGTTTGGTCACTAGCCACAGTCAGCAGCCAAACATGGTAAACACGGTAAGGCTAAAACAAAAAGCACCAAAAAAGGGTAAAAAGTCACTGCTGCCACCAGATGTCCATTTAGCACACCAAGAGTAACCAAAGATTCTTTGAGTGTTAGTCTAGGGCAAAAACAAAAGTGCACCCCATTGTACTGCATTGTAAGATGCATTGTACAATGATAAACAATTAATACAAGTTATAACAAGTTACTAAAAGTAGTAACTAAGTAACTAGACTAAGGGAAACAATGTTTCCCAGTACTGACAGCCTAAAGGACATTTCAGTGTATTTTATTTATTTATTTGCATTTATAAAGCACACAAGCGGCCTTGGGGCATCGTGGCACTGTTACAGAATACTCACTTTGAACAGGCATATCATTTAACATGTGCGACCGTAAATAGAACAACAATGGTACGGTGAGAGGCAACATACGTATATTGTGCTGTTACTTGGGTTACAGTTGAACATCGTGTCTATACAGTTGTTAGGGTCTAGCAAAGCAGTGTGGTTTTCAACATCTTGCTGAATGCAGGTTATGATCTTTCATTTCTTAGTGTTGTCGGCAGTGCATTCCAGTTTTTGGTTGCCAGGTGTAGAAAGCTAGACCCTCCAGCTTTGGTTCTTTTAAAAGCTGGCACGTAGATCCGATTGGAAAGATGGGATCTTGTGGGTTTGTTGGATGAGTTGGGGGTGATTCTCTCTGATAAGTATGGTGGGGCATCTGAGGATAGGCACCTATGTGTAATGGCCAGTGTTTTGAAAAGTATGCATTCTTTTACAGGTAGCCAGTGTGCATCTCTCCTGGCCTGAGAGATGTGTTGCCTTTTGTGGATTCTAAGAGCTGCCCTGAGGGAACTGTTCTGTGTGACTTGGAGTTAGTTAAGGTTTTTTGCCGAAGTGCCAAAGAATAGTGCGTTGCAGTAGTCCAATTTGGTACCTACTGTGGCTCTGGCGATAGATAGAACATTTTTGGTAGATAGGAAAGGCTTGACCGCATTTATCATCTTGGTGGTGAGTGCAGCGGAGGAGGCTATAGCATTGACCTGGCGTGACATGGACAGTGAGGTGTCAAGGTATACTCCTAGGGTTTTTACAGCTTCGGAGACGGTGATCGTGGAGTTGTCTTTAGTGAAGAGTGTTTCCCTAGTGCCTACTATGAGGATCTAAGTTTTATCCCCATTTAGGCAGAGGCCATTTGCTGCCATCCAAGTCTGGATAGCTGAGTAAATTTTGGTTAGCGCTGCAGCATCTTCTTTGTATATGCCAGATAAGGGGAGTGGTACCTGCGTGTCGTCAGCGTAATTAGTGTATGCTATGTTACGACAGTCCAGATAATTGAAAAGCCGGAGGGTGGAAATGTTGTAGAGTGTGGGGGCAGTGCAGGAGCCCTGCGGGACGCCACAGTGTATGGTGGTAGGGGGGCGCAGGTGGAGTCTGAGAAGACTTTCATGAGTCTTCCATTTAAGAAGGAGGCCACCCAAGCGATGGCTTCCGGCGAGAAGTGGGCCTCGTTTTTTAGATGTTTCCATCTGTTAAGTGACTTCAATTCAGCAATCCCACTAAGTCAGTGCCTTGTCTGGGATGCCCAAGAGAAGCCCTTATATATATATTTTTATGACAAGTTATACTCTGGATGATAAACCCTTATATAACACCCCTCTCTTTGAATCCCCCTGACCTCACTGAGCCAAGAAGTAGGTTTGTTTTGCAATTTAAAAGATCTATTGGAAAAATTAAACTATATGTAAATATATATATATCACACTTTTATAATAAATTAATATTTGATATCACACTTAAGAATATGACAGTGATCAACAATGGATGATGTTACACTAGCACACTGATTTAATAACTTAAGAGTTTGTATAGGGCGGATAAGGTAACTGAGAATGCTTTTATGGTTTCAAGAAAAAGCAATGATGGAAAGAATGCAGTGCACAAATAACTGATAGGGTTTCACAAGAGATAATATGTTCACTTTTCCCCTGATGGCAATTCACTCCTCCCCTATGCAATATAAGGAGATGGAAGGTGAGCACACCATTTTTAGGAATACATACAAAATGCAATACAAAGTTCCAGTTCCCCCCAGCGAGCTTAGAGGAAAACAGGTATGATTTTAAAGCAGGCAAATCCTTTTAAATGTGGTGGCAATGAAGTAAAATATGCTAAAAATGCTTTTAATTCCCTATAGGAGGTTCAGGAGGTGATAGCTATTTAAGATTAATTCAAGTCACACTTAAGATGCTCAATGAGGGATTAGCAGGTTGAAAACGAATTTTAGCAGTTCAAGCAAAAGCGGCTATTTTGACAGGAGCTAATTTTTCAATTTGCTGCAATTTTTTCCGAATGCGTCGAGCGCGATTACGGAAAAACTATAAGGAGTAGAAAGTCTAGTTTTAGGCTTTCTGGAAAGCTTAGAATCTTAGCTTTCAAATGAAAGTTAAATCTCGTTCATAGCACACGCGGTTCCAAAGATGCGCTGTTGAAGGTTTTGGATCAACAGGATGGACACACAATTCTATGATGCAGTTCTAGATAGGTGGAAATGGTTTGAATTACATTATTTTAAACTAATAGATTGGTTTGCACAGTTCAGGCTGAGTTCTCACACTATAA
This sequence comes from Ambystoma mexicanum, assembly GCF_040938575.1. NCBI lineage: Eukaryota > Metazoa > Chordata > Amphibia > Caudata > Ambystomatidae > Ambystoma > Ambystoma mexicanum. Next base: position 1,403,184,940 of record NC_090922.1, read on the forward strand.
ATGTGAAATAGGCCATCAAGGTCTGATCAGGTTTGGACTGGACTCCTGGCCGGTGGTTCTGAAGTCACAGCTCTCTGGGTCAGCTCTGCTCTGCACTTCACAGCGGTCTGGTCTCTGGTTCTGCTGGTCTGGATCAAGTGGATGCTGGATATTGTCTGGCCCGGCAAAATGCGTCGCAAGAAAGTGGAAAGTGAATGTCTCGCCTGTCCAAGCAGTGTTTTTTTATGTGTTTTGAAAGTGGGTGTGTGCGTGGGAATAAGTAAGCCTGCTCCTCACAACTTATCATTGGCCAAGCTCTCCTCTCTCCCTTGATTGGGGGAAGAAAATGGAGGGTCATCATGATGAGGTACTTTATGGGTCAGAGGATCCACCCCTGGTCAATTTGCACACACACCCTATTCTTGATCCAAATACATATTTATCTAAGTACATTTTTCTAATATTATATGTCCTGTTAACATATTTTCTGTAGCACCAAACCATCCGATCCTTGTCTTTGTAAGATGTTGTGTCCACTTATGACAGAATTCTGCCCTTTTCATCAAGAACCCAACCTCTAAACTTTTCTAGAATTTAAACAAACATGCAAAAGGAATATGGGCATCAGATGATAAAGTGTCAGCTTTTTAACATACAGACATTCGGAGTAATACCTTATTTTCCACTTCTACCCCCAAGAACATACCACAGAGTCCTAACACCTCTTAAAATGTGCACAGAAAAATCACAAGAATAATGATATTAATTATATAATTTTGACAAGTCCGTACTATGAATTATCCATCTTTTTAAAATTATGCTCTGGCCCAGAGGGGTGTGGTTTCCCAAAGCACATGGTGGAATTTCTGGTTTGTCCACTTCCTCCAACTCAAGTTGCTCACAGAGGCACTGCCCCTCCCAGTTTCTCTGAAGAGGAAGCCATTTACTACCCCCCCTAATTTGACATTTGCCTGAGCCAAGGAAGGCTCATTGTTCTGTTTCCCTGCTCCCAGGTGCTCCTCCCCTGATTCAATCAGGGAGGTGTCATCTCCTTTTGGTGGGAACAACAGAAGGCAGCCAGGCCTGGGAATGCAGTGGCTAAGCAAGTTTCCACTCCTGTCGGGGGTAGTTGCGTGCAGAATTCAATCTCTTCAAGCCAGGCTTCAGCCAAATGTCACTTTTGTTCCCAGTTTTTCTTCATCCAAATCAAACTTACAATTTTTACACATGAAGCTATAATGCTGATTCTAAGTTCAAAACTATGACATTTAAACAGTTGCAACCTATGTGACACTCAAAGTAGGTCACTCATTTATTTTAAACATTTCCGGTTTTAGTGGCTTTAAGTCCAATTTCACTTCAGCTGCTGACATCCACAGCTCAGCCAGTTTTGTTATAAACATTGTTTTGGGCTCTTCATCTTTCCAGATTTTGTATGCACACAAGACTACATTCTGCCAAATGTCTGCTGGTGTTCATTGAGATTTTTGAATATCTTGCAATGTTTAAAATAGGCATTTTTAGCTTGCATTTCAGAGAAACAAAGGTGATTTCAAAGCGCTCTTTGAGCTAACAGGCACTGCTGTTTTTCCTTTGGCACACATTCCACTCATGGCACTCCTGGCCCATCACGCTCGCACTGGTGGGTGGTAGGTCAGGTGACCATTTTGGTGTGCGCAAAAACTGCGTGGTTTTCATGGATCCAGGCGCAAATGTGGGCTTTTCCGCCATCTTGGATTTCCTAAACCCACAGCACCAAATGTTGCAGCATAATAGTCCAAACGTGGGTCAGGACACCCAACAAGCCCCCCCACCCGACTGCGCTTTGATTTTGAGTCGAGGGGGAGTCGGGTGCAAAGGATGTTTTGATCCATGCGTTGGGATGTCCGCATCATCTTCTTCCGATTCCGCAGATGACAAAGTTCAGCATCTTTTCCTCCATCAGGGTGGATCGATCGGTTCTCCTCGCCGGTCCTGAGGGGAGTATTGGACGGTACCCCGGGCCCCTCTGATCTTTGCTCCCGGTCCCCAGGTCATCTTCCTTGGTCAGTCTCCATGGTTTCATCTCTCCGAGGATGGACAAAGCAAAGCGACAATACCTATTCCTAGACATTTCTCCCCCACTATTGATATAGTGGGGCGACATATTCATCTTATAAATCCAAAGACATGAACATATACATTTTTTTTTAAAATCAGGAGTCAAGAACATATACATTTTTTTTTAATCAGGAGACAAGAACATATACTTTTTTTTTAATCAGGAGACAATTTGCATTGAAGAATCATAATATTTTAGAGACTATATGTGGGATATTTTAGGGTTGGAACTGAATTACCCTGGAGCGGCCCCCTCTGGTATTGCAGAGGATTCCTCCAGTTGCTGCAGAGTGTGCCTGGGATGGCAACACTTTAACTGATTTATATGGAACCACTTGTCTTCCCCTTCTGCCAAACTACCTTTGGGGATGCGGATCTTGTAGGCAACTGGGGAGATCTTGTCTATAATTTCAAACGGTCCCTTCCATATAGGCAAACATTTTCGCTGTTTGGGCTGGTTTCTTTGGAAATTGTATAGATAGACCCGGTCTCCCACATTATGTACTTTCCTGGAAGTTTTCAAATCGTAATGGGTCTTCATGCTATCAGCTGATCTTTCTAGATTCCGCTGAGCATAGGCAAAAGCATGTTGAAGGTGTTTCCTTAAATTCTCCACATACTCATGAGTTGTGGAGGCATTTATCAATGTCTGCTCTTGGGTCCTGTTGAGCAAATGCTGGGGAAGCACCATCTTGCGTCCAGTCATCAGCTCAAACGGTGACATTTTAGTTGCAGATGAAGGGGTAGATCTGATGGCCATTAGGACCAGAGGTAATCGGATATGCCAACTTGGGCCAGAATCTGCCACAAACATTTTTAAGATGCTCACTATGGTTGTGTTGTATCTCTCCACTGCACCAGAAGAGGCTAACCAGTAAGCAATATGTAGCTTCCTTTTAACCCGCAGTATCTCCCACATCTTAGTCATTACTTCACTGGTAAAATGGCTACCTCTGTCTGACTCAATCCTTTGGGGTAGACCAAAACGCGAAAAGATGTGGTTGATCATCAGGGAAGCTGCTGTTTCTGCCTTGAAATTTGGGGCCGGGAGGCATTCCACCCACTTGGTAAACAAGCATGTGACCATCAACATGTACTTGTTTCCCCTAGAGGAGCGAATCACGGAGCCTATGAAGTCGATTTGCAAATCTGACCATGGCAGTGTCATCCCCCTCTTTTGGAGAGGCGCCCGGTGGGTGAGGGATGTTGGCTGAAATTGTGCACACACAAGACAACCCTTCAAGTATTGGTAGAGGTCCTGCCCAATGTGTGGCCAGTATGCAACCACTCTTAAGATCTCAAGTGTTGTATGAAACCCCCTATGATCGGCGGTGGCCGCATCATGGGCGTGACTTAACATCAGGCGTCGGAATGAGGTAGGGACCACCCACTGATCATGGCCAGCTTGGGATTTCCTTACCAACAAACCGTCTTGGATTCGGAACATTTTTGGACATTTGATCAACACTCGAAGGTCCTCTTTCCCAATTTAATCGGTATCCGTCAGGGGAAAGTTCTCAGGGTCCTCAATGTGTTGGTAAAACTTACCAATTATGGGATCCCCTTTTTGAGCCGTAATCAAATCAGAATCTGGGGTCTCCTTACTCTATTGTGCAGTTGAAAGATCATTGTGAGCATTTGTTTGTGACCTAGTGATAGCAGTGACCTGGATTTCCCCCAACAGGGACTCAATCTCTATTGGATTCCCTTGGATGGCCCCGGTTTTGGCCACCTGTTCAGCTAAGTATTTTCCAGTTTTGTCTGGTCTCTCTACTTTGGAATGACCCTTGATCTTCTTCCAGTAGATGGTCATCCCATTTGAGGTGACTAGATCATTAATGTTATGAATTAACTTCCCATGTTTCAAGGGTTTGTTATTAGCACATAACATGCCTGTGGTTTTCCAATTAACCAGGTGCTCCACGAACCCGTTCCGTACATAATCTGAATCTGTGATTATGACCAGTTCGTGGGGTTGATGTTGGACAGCAGTGAGGATGGCTTGATGCCCAGCCATCAATTCTGCCACCTGACAACTTCGGGGACCAATTTTGTATCCAGCGGAGGGTTCTGGGGACTCGTTCACCCATGCATTCCCTACGCCGGCCACCAGTTCTTTTTCCCTGTTGTTGTCAACATGGTAAGAGCATCCATCCACATAGACAGTGGGCATTCCCTCACACTTGTCTTCTTCAAAGACTTTGTGTGGGGAATTAAGGTATGCCTCCATGTTGTCCTTGGTTTTTAGACTTTCGTCCTCGAGACAGTTTTCTCTGGCACAATCATGCAAGTCAGCCAAACCTTGCGCGAGGGGACTCTTCTTGTTTTGGCCATATCTGTCCTCCACAGGAAAGCCTTGCATTGACAGAATCCAGGAAGTAATTCGGGAATTACTCACATTTCGGGCTCAGATTCTGTCACTTTGGAGATATTGCAGAGGCTGGTGTGGAGTCTCCACTATGATGTGTTCCCCCTGGATGAACGGGTGGTAATTCTTCAATGCCCACACCGTTACCAGGAGTGCCTTCTCACAATCGTTGAATTTTTCCTCCACAGAGGATAAAGTTTTGCTCGCTTAAGAGATTACTTTATTGACCTTGTCATGCTTTTGGTATAATACTGCCGTCAAGCACGTATTAGAGAACCCTGTCACCAGGAAAAACTCCTTGTTTCTGACAGGGTAAGCTAGGCAGGGCGCTTGTGAGAGGCTTCTTTTGAGCTGTCCTACTGCCTCGGATTGTTCTGTACCCCATTCCCACTTTACCCCCCCCTTCAAGAGATGAATCAGGGGTCTGGTGATCTCTGCGTAGCCCTCAATGAACTTTCTGCTGTAATTAGTCAGTCCAAGGAGGCTCCTTAGTTCCCACAGAGTTGTGGGGTCTTTCAGTTTCTGAAGTGCTTCCACTTTCTTTTCCTGGGGACAGAGACCCTGAGGAGTAATCTCCTGCCCCAAGAAATTAACACGGGTTCTGCACCACTGTGCTTTCTGAAAGGAGAGTTTTCTCCGGCAGCCCGCATCTGGGTCAGAACATAACGGATTTCTGCTATGTGTTCCTATACACAGTTAACCTTTTGATGAGGACATCATCTACATAAGCCAGGTTACCCCTCGCACTCAGGTCGTACTGCTGGCCCCCGAAGGTAAAAGCCAGCTTGTAATGGTCCTCCCTACTGACAGGCACAGTCCAGTATCCATTGGTCAGGTCTATTGCAGTGAATATCTGTGACCCCTGAATCTGGGCCAGCCCCTGGTCATTGTAGGGAAGAGACCATCGGGAATTATGGACCCGTTTGTTGAGCTCCCTAAGGTCGGCGCAGAGTCTCCACTGGCCGTTTGGCTTCACTATTCTCAGCACCGGATTATTGAAGGTGCTGTGTACTGGACGGATTATTCCCCGGGACTCAAGTTTCTTCATTATTTCAGTAAGGGACTCCATTGATGCGAGAGGCAAGAGATATTGCTTCACAAACACTGGAGTCATGCCAGGGTCCGTGGGAATTGTTGTTCTGTGGATGTCGGTGTGACCACAGTCATATGAGTCTACCGCAAGAGATCTTGGAAATCCAAGAAAACTTGTTTCAACTTTTGCTTCTGTTCCAGAGTCACACAGGCATCAGCTAGGTTGACTCTCTCTTCCACCATCTGCCTGAAGCCTGGAAAGACTTCTGGTTTTGCTATCTCAGCAGCCTTCTAAAGCTGGGTGGAGAAGTCCCTGGTCAGAGTACTGATTTGGAACGGAGGCTTCAGGTGGGAAAGGCAGCCCTGATTGACCTGGAAAATCACCTCATCCCCTCTGAAGTCACAAGTCACATCTTCCTTACCATAAGGGCAAGAAGTGTACACCAGGAAGTTCCCCCCATGCCGGGTAAAGATCCTATCTGGTGTTGCATTGCCATCACTGTCACTGTCAAAACAGTCCTTGGGGATTGGTCCTAACAGTTCATTTCCTAAATCAATGGAGAAATGTCGGTCATCAACCGCCATTCCAATAATGGTGCCTGTGGCTAGAGAAATACTCTTTAAGTCGCTGTTATCCACCTCTATTGGAATGGTGTCATGTTCTTTGTTGACTAATGGTGTTGGATTTACTCACAACCCTTGCTGTTGGAGAGAAGCATTTAGATGAATATAAGCATCAGGGTTTTTCAATTTCTGTTCTCTTTCAACTTTCACTTCCAGGGAGAATTGTCGGGTCCTTTCTGGGATGGTGACTTCCTCTTTAACCTGAATTTCAAATGCATAAGGTAGCAATTGAGCTGGCCTAAATGCTTTTTCTGGATCATCAAAGCCCATGGGATTATCCGCTAATCGGGACCAAACTTTGAAGTTTATTAGGTCCAAACTAATGGCAAAGCGATTGAGAATATCACTGCCTAAGTAAAAGGCGGCAGTGACGTCTCGCACGACCCAACAATTATGGACTATGCTCTTGTTGCCAATGGAGATTTTGAGCATACACCTGCTTGGCAGGAGATGTTTGGAATTGGGTATTTCCTGATTTATTTCCCTTTTCTCTATCAGTTTGAATGTGGGAATGGCTGGATCTTTTGGTAATTGGCTGAACATGGCTTCGCTGATGAAGCTCTTACCGTTGTTCACACACACTTGGGCGAGAACAGAGTCCTTCCCTTCATTTAACTGAACAGGGATGAACAACTGCTCTCCAATTTGCTGAACATCAGCCAGGCTCTGAGATGATTTCACCTCTTTCTGGACTATAGGAGTGGGAGTTTCTGATTGTGGATTAGTAAAGAATTTCAGAGTGTTTCCTTCCAGTGTGGAATACCACCTTAATCTGGATGGAAGGTTGATTTTCAGAAATAGAGAGGACCCCCCATCACCAGTCTGTTGTCCTACTGCTATTACTATCACGTCTGGAATTTGGTTGTTCTGGAAGTGAAATTCTACTTGGTCAGATTTTTTTTCAACCATATGGCATGTGCCGTTTAAACTAATATGGTTGACACTCTGTTTTAATTCATAGGTCGGCTAGTCTGAGTCCAGAGGACCTTGTTTACGCAATCTATTAGGGGTGACAGCCTTCTCAGGAGGTCATTCCCTAGTAAACAAGGGGTGCCCTCTGGAGTCACTACTATGACCGGGTGTTTCACCTTGTGTCGCCCAATTTTAATGTCCAAATCTGCAGTCCCCTCGGCGGGAATTTCCTTCCCGTCAAAGTTCTGCAGTTGCCCAGGAAGAGAGGTGAGAGGAATCTGGTATTTCACTCCCCTTCCTGAATTTATTTCATCAAAGGCCTTTTTGGACAGAAGGGTAGCTTGGGATCCAGTGTCCACCAGTGCAAAAATTGTACCCTGCCCCCGTACTTGTACCGGGGCATAGTATCTTCCCTCCTTCTCCTCAAGGGGGGCACAGATAATGCACATTTTTGGACAACTGGTGGGCTAATTTTCTGGTTTTGGACATTGCGAGAGAAGAGATTTGGGCAGAATTCTGTGTAGAGTCATGGGAATCTGCAAGAAAAAGTTGGCAACTTGAAAGAGGATATTCGAGTTCCCCTGTTTCCGGTCCTGGGCAGCCCCCCCTTTTTGGTGGCAGTCACCAGGATGGGCTTGAACCAGGGATTTACGGTCTTGTTGGTGCTGGGATAGAATGATGGGCGGCAACAGCTCAATCCCCACATCTACCCAGTCTAAGTTGGAATCCCTTGGGACCCATTTTTCCTTGGGAGGAGTTCCCCCATCTCAGAAGGAGAAGATCCTTTTCCCAGAATCCTCTGAGGATCCCTCTCCCTCAAATTGGAAGACCTGTACCTCCTCCACAAAATGGGTCTGTTTGGGTCCTTTGTTTCTCCTACCTCCTCTCTGCTCCTTGGGTGGCAGACTTTCAGGTGTAGGAGATTTTGTTTCTGGTTCCTGGGTTTCCAGGGGCTGTTTACAAGTGGGGAAGGAAGATTCCTCCAAGGCTTTACACCCCCCTGCCTCTTGTGGCTCCTCCCCTTGGGAACTGGTGGGTTATCGGGGTGCTGCCCCCGTCATTGTTCTGGAGCACGAGGCCCAGAGTTTGGGACATTCTGCGGTGGCAGGCTCATCTGAGGATTCTGTTGAGCCCTCAGTATGTGACCCAGATCCCGTGCCATATTTTGGACCTGGCGCTCAAGTTGGGAAACCCGCTCAGGCTGAAACAGGGTTCTGTTTTCTCCCCTGGGCTGATCCTGGGAAGGGTAGCTATCCCTTCTCTGGTAGTACCCTGGGTTGGGAAGATTTGGGTACCCCTCCACCCTTGGCCTCCACTCTCCCGTATTCGGTTGTCTGGGCTCAGGGAATTGGGGAAAGAAGGATGGATGATTTTGGGGCTGGAAATTAGGTGGATACCTGGGGAAAAAGTTCTGCCCAGGATTTGGAGAATTTCTGCCCTCCTTGGGGAAGTGCGGAGGGAAGTTCCCTGGGTTGGGCGCTTGGTTGGATCCCCCCCCTTGGGCCGGAGGAGTCCACACATAACCCAGGATTGGACTGTTTCCCTTATAGCAAGGACTTAAATAGTCAGGGGAGCCAGGGACCCCATTTGTGGGACTGCCTCCTTGAATCATTGTCTGTGACTGGCCCGAGGGTCTTCTGGGCTTAGAATTATTTGGTGCAGGCAGGTTTTTAGGCCCCCCCCATCTCCAAATCTAAAACGGGGGCAACCTTTACCTCTGCCACCTTGGCAGCAGCAGGGGTGCTGTTGGTTTTGGGGTTTTTGGGCTGATTCTTATTTTCCACTGGTTTCTGCACCTCATAGATGCGGGTGGCTTGCTCAATGACCCAGTCTAAAGATCTTTTCTCGTGAAAGTCTCTCACGAGATGGGTCATTATGCATTTGGGTAAGGCATGGAAAAACATATTAACAAATTCTTTACTGTCCGTGCGTACCCTTTTTGTAGTCTGCGCAAAAGCACGCTTTAACTCCTGCACAAATTCTTGTGTGGCCTGATCCTCCCCACATTGCAAATTGTAGGCTGCCTTGCGAGCCTCTTGGGGATTTCTTTGAACAGAATTTGTTTTCAAGATGGCTGCCCTGTAGGTGGACTATCTTGAATGATTTTGGTCCTCCAGCCCCGCAAAGAAACTGGAGTATTCTGGGGAGAATGTCCATTTGACATACTGAATGCAGCAATTGCTGTCCTTCAAATGGAAAGTCTCCATCATTTGCTCATAAAGCTGCAAGTGTTCCCAAACAGAATACTTGGCGTTTTTGTGGTAAGCCCTGATGACACTCCTTATTGCCTTGATCTGCTTTAAGTGGTCGTTAAGCAAGGCCCTTTTTGCCTTATTGGCCTTTTTGGTTCGGGTAACCCTGGTCCACTCAACCTCTGAATCAGAGGCACTGCTCCCAGAGGTGCCCGTCTGATCTTCCAGGTTTTCCCGGATTCTGCGAGCCTGGGAATGGCTGGCCGAATGTGGGGACCTAATCTCCTGTGTCCTGGGATGCTCAGAGGAGTCTTCAGATCCCTCCTTGCTGCCAGGATTTGATGAGTACACCCCCACTGACCTAACTGGGCAGAGGTTTTTAGGATGCCCCTAGTGGGCCTACTTTCCTGGGGTTACCCACTAAATTGCACTGTGCTTGGGTGCCCATACCCAGATGCCCGCCCATCCATTCCTGGGAGGTACTGGCCTATGAACCCTATACTTTTGGCTGGATAGTAATCTGCCATCCCCGTGGCCCTGGGCTCATGTGCGCCATGGGACATGGGGGTGGCAGAGTCCAAGGACTGGGAGAGATGAAGGCCTCTGGTACTAGGGATCCTGAGGTTATGCTCTGGTGTTTCCCTTTCGCAGCGAACCTCATCTCTGTCAGCCCCTGCTCCCTGTTGCAATGCAAGAGCCTGCGCTTTCAGTTCCTCAGTTAAGGCCTTACTAGACTCTATCAGTCTCTACTGCATGGCTACCTGTTGCTGGAGCCTATCATTGTGCTGACAGAGAGCCTTATTCTCTCTCTGTGCCTCCTGGTTGGTCCTCGAATACTGGGCCAGTCTTTGCTGTAGGACTGTTACCTCCTGAGTCCCATCCCTAATGGCCTGTTCCTTTCTTGCCAGAGCATCTTCCACCCTCCTGGTGTGCTTTAACAAGTTCTGATGCTCTTTTTGGAGGTCACCCAGTCCCTTGAGGGCCAAGTGATTTTCTTCAATTTTTTCTTTTAATTGGCAGACTTCCTGGCCTAAGGTGTCCCTTTCCTGACTAAGAGCCTGCATCTGTGCCGCCAGGTCGTCCCTCTGCCTTTGAAAGGCACCAGCTTTCTGGCGTTCTTGATCAAACTCTGCCTGGGTATCCAGGTCTTTCAAAATCAGTTTTTTGCTCTCTGTCTTCTCCCTATCTAGGTGGCTTTGCAGGGTGACTACCTGCTCTGCGCATGCCCTATTGAAGTCCAGTTGTTGCTCCAACTTTTTCTAGCTCTGCAGTAGGGAGTCCAAACCTTCTTGGTACTCCTTCTGCAAGGCCAGAAATCTGTTATCCTGGTCAGACCTTTCCGGTTGCAGGATATCCTCCTTTATTTTAATAATATACTGCCTATTATCATTTTCTGACTCCTGGCTCCTCTGCAGTCTCTGCTCAGAAGAGACCAGGTCAGATTGGGCCTTCTCTAATGCCATCAGTTGCCTATTTGCCAGATCTTGGCCTTCAGCACAAATTTTTTCCTGTATGGCTCCCATATGTAAATATAAATATGCCGCTACCCTGGCAATCTTGTTGTGCTCATCCTTGGCCTTAGGGGCCATATATAGTTCACTCAGGGCCACATGTAAGGGGCCCTGATCTCTCCATGTATCTGACCCTGTTTCAGTGATCTGGGGTGCGATTGCCTGCAACCAGACCGCCTGGTCCTGATGAGCCCACTCACCTCTCACAAATAACTTATGTTAGAGGTGTTCTCTGGCTATTTTGATATCTACCAAGGTCGTCATTCTGGAACTTGATTTCCTTCCTGACTTACAGAAGTTTGTATTTCATTTTGCAAAACAGACCATTTCCTTAGAGCGTTCCTTTGAGGGGTGTTTTACAGTGTAAAACGGCGTGGTGATCCAACAGAATTTATATATCATGTCAGATAGCACACTGTATTAATTTGCACAAGTGATAGATTTAATCCAGAATCCCCGGCTCGAGCCCCCAATCTGTTAAGTGACTTCAATTCAGCAATCCCACTAAGTCAGTGCTTCGTCTGGGACGCCCAAGAGAAGCCCTTATTTATATATTTTTATGACAAGTTATACTCTGGATGATAAACCCTTATATAACGCCTCTCTCTTTGAATCCCCCTGACCTCACTGAGCCAAGAAGTAGGTTTGTTTTGCAATTTAAAAGATTTATTGGAAAAATTAAACAATAAATATATATCACACTTTTATAATAAATTAATATTTGATATCACACTTAAGAATATGACAGTGATCAACAATGGATGATGTTACACTAGCACACTGATTTAATAACTTAAGAGTTAGTATAGGGAGGATAAGGTAACTGAGAATGCTTTTATGGTTTCAAGAAAAAACAATGATGGAAAGAATGCAGTACAGAAATAACTGATAGGGTTTCACAAGAGATAATATGCTCACTTTTCCCCTGATGGCAATTCACTCCTCCCTATGCAATATAAGGAGATGGAAGGAGAGCACACAATTTTCAAGAATACAAACAAAATGCAATACCAAGTTCCAGTTCCCCCCAGCGAGCTTAGAGGAAAATAGGTATGATTTTAAAGCAGGCAAATCCTTTTAAATGTGGTGGCAATGAGGTAAAATGTGCTGAAAAATGCTTTCAATTCCCTATAGGAGGTTCAGGAGGTGATAGCTATTTAAGATTAATTCAAGTCACACTTGCGATGCTCAATGAGGGATTTCAGGTTGAAAACAAATTTTAGCAGTTCAAGCATTGGCTATTTTGACAGGACCTCATTTTTCAATTTGCGGCAATTCCTGCGAATGCGTCGAGTGTGATTACGGAAAAACTATAAGGAGTAGAAAGTCTAGCTTCCTGGAAAGCTTAGAATCTTAGCTTTCATATGAAAGTTAAATCTCGTTCATAGCACACGCGGTTCCAAATATACAGACGATTTTGTGAAGGTAGATTTTCAGAAATGAAATTAAAGTTTCAGAATGACAGATGCGCTGTGGAAGGTTTTGGATCAACAGGATGGACACACAATTCTATGATGCAGTTCTAGATAGGTGGAAATGGTTTGAATTTGATTATTTTAAGAGATTGGTTTGCACAGTTCTGGCTGAGTACTCACACTATAAATTTGAAATAGGCCGTCAAGGTCTGATCAGGTTTGGACTGGACTCCTGGCCGGTGGTTCTGAAGTCACAGCTCTCTGGGTCAGCTCTGCTCTGCACTTCACAGCGGTCTGGTGTCTGGTTCTTCTGGTCTGGATCAAGTGCATTCTGGATATTGTCTGGTCCGGCAAAATGCGTCGCAAGAAAGTGGAAAGTGAATGTCTCGCCTGTCCAAGCAGTCTCTTTTTATGTGTTTTGAAAGTGGGTGTGTGCGTGGGCATAACTAAGCCTGCCCCTTACAACTTATCATTGGCCAAGCTCTCCTCTCTCCCTTGATTGAGGGAAGGAAATGGAGTGTCATCGTGATGAGGTAGTTTATGGGTCAGAGGATCCACCCTTGGTCAATTTGCACACAAATCTATTCTTGATCCAAATACATATTTATCTACGTACAATTTTTCTAATATTATATGTCCAGTTAACATATTTTCTGTAGCACCAGACCATCCGATCCCTGTCTTTGTAAGATGTTGTGTCCACTTATGACAGAATTCTGCCCTTTTCATCAAGAACACAACCTCTAAACTTTTCCAGAATTTACACAAACATGCACAAGGAATATGGGCATCAGATGATAAAGTGTCAGATTTTTAACATACAGACATTCAGAGTAATTCCTTATTTTCCACTACTACCCCCAAGAACATTTTAAAAGTCCTAACACCTCTTAAAATGTGCACAGAAAAATCACAAGAATAATGATATTAATTATATAATTTTGACAAGTCCGTACTATGAATTATCCATCTTTTTAAAATTATGCTCTGGCCCAGAGAGGTGTGGTTTCCCAAAGCACATGGTGGAATTTCTGGTTTGTCCACTTCCTCCAACTCAAGTTGCTCACAGAGGCACTGCCCCTCCCAGTTTCTCTGAAGAGGAAGCCATTTACGACCCCCCCCCCCTAATTTGACATTTGCCTGAGCCAAGGAAGGCTCATTGTTCTGTTTCCCTGCTCCCAGGTGCTCCTCCCCTGATTCAATCAGGGAGGTGTCATCTCCTTTTGGCGGAAACAGCAGATGGCAGCGAGGCCTGGGAATGCAGTGGCTGAGCAAGTTTCCACTCCTGTGGGGGGTAGTTGCCGGGCAGAATTCAATCTCTTCAAGCCAGGCTTCAGCCAAATGTCACTTTTGTTCCCAGTTTTTCTTCATCCAAATCAAACTTACAATTTTTACACATGCAGCTATAATGCTGATTCTAAGTTCAAAACAATGACATTTAAACAGTTGCAACCTATGTGACACTCAAAGTAGGTCACTCATTTATTTTAAACATTTCGATTTTAGTGGCTTTAACTCCAATTTCACTTCAGCTGCTGACATCCACAGCTCAGCCAGTTTTCTTATAAACATTGTTTTGGGCTCTTCTTCTTTCCAGATTTTGTATGCACACAAGACTACATTCTGCAAATGTCTGCTGGTGTTCATTGAGATTTTTGAATATCTTGCAATGTTTAAAATAGGCATTTTTAGCTTGCATTTCAGAGAAACAAAGGTGATTTCAAAGCGCTTTTTGAGCTAACAGGCACTGCTGTTTTTCCTTTGGCACGCATTCCACTCATGGCACTCCTGGCCCATCACGCTCGCACTGGTGGGTGGTAGGTCAGGCGACCATACTGGTGTGCGCAAAAACTGCGTGGTTTTCCTGGGTCCTGGCGCAAATGTGGGCTTTTCCACCATCTTGGATTTCCTAAGCCCACAGCACCAAATGTTGCAGCATAATAGTCCAAACGTGGGTCAGGACACCCAACACCTAGGATATCATGGTTGACAAGGTCAAAGGCAGCGGACAGATCTAAAAGGAGGAGAAGTGCTGGTTAGCCTTTGTCCATGGTATCGTTAAGTTGCATTTTAAGATCGAGTAAGGCGGACTCCGTCCCGTGTCCTGGGCGGAAGCCTGACTGTCTTTTGCCTAGGATGTGTTTTTTTTCTAAATGTTGCTGGATTTGCATTTTGACAACTTTGTCCAGTATCTTGAGAAGGAAAGGGACAGTGGTAATGGGCCTTTAATTATTAGCGATTTCTGGGTCCAGAAGTGGGCAAATCCAGGCTTCATTTAAGCTATCTGGGACAGTGTTGGAGCTAAAGGAGGCGTTGATGAACAACTTGAGAAACAGGGAAAGAGTTTCTGCACAGTCTATGACTATCTTGGCTGGGCAGGCATCTCCTTTACAGTTGGAGGGCCTTATTTTGTTCACGATCTCAATCACTTTGAGTTTGGTGATTTCCCTGAATTTGAAGGGTATTATGGGGTCTTTGGTGTCCTTTGGCTCTGTGCTAGCAGCCGCTTGCTCTACTTGCCGGAGGTTAGTCTAATATGCTGCGTGAGATTCTTGTGGTGGTCTTGTTTTTTTCTTTTGAAGGAGTTACATTTTGTTTAGTAGAGCAGTTTGTATTGTATTGCACTAGTTTTGATCTTTGACGATGACTTGGACTTTGGTGGGTGGATTGGACAGCTCTTTAAAGATTGCAAAGAGTTCTTTTGATTCAGAGCTGGCAATTGTAATTCTGTCGTTATAGGAGAAAGATTTGGCTGAGACTATAGCTTTCTTGTATTGTGTGGCACATGTTTTGTAGGATGATAGGTCAGCTGCATTGGGGGAGCTTTGCCATTTGTTCATCGCTATATGTTTTTGAAAGCAGAGTTCCTTTAGTTCTGTTGAGAACCAGGTGCTGGAGTGTTTTATCTTTTTGGCTTTTTACTCCTGAAGTGGGGCGATAAGTCTATGGCAGTGCTGATAGTGGATTTGTAGATGTCTGCCAGTACCGATGGGTCTGAGGATGCAGGGAGTTTGGATGTGAGGGTGCCTAGGTGGGGTAAAATCCTTTGTTTAGTGATGTTTTTTGCACTTCTCGCAAGGGCTGGTGGGATAGGGTTCGGTTTTATGGTGTTGGTGCGGCGGTCAGGATGAGGAAGTGGATGAGGAGATGGTCAGACCACAGAGTGGGGGTGAAAGAGCTGATGTCAATGTCACAATTCTGGTCAATTACCCAGTCTAGGGTACGCCCCTTAAAGTGAGTGGGTGAGTGAACTTTTTGGTTGAATCCTAGTTCCTGTAGGGCTTGCGCTATGGCTTTGGATGGTCTATCATTCTTGTTGTTGAGTTTCACCATAACAGATGAACAAAAGACAGTGCAGTGAAGCTTAAGGCGTCACTGCACTGTACAATGTACAGGTCAGGAACAAAAATAAAAGCAACAAGTTTGGGGATCCATTAAAATGGAAGGAAAGGAGTAGTAAAGAGAAATGTTTCCTAACAATACCAACTGTGGAAAAACCTAAGATCTAGCGACGACCTCCAAATTGAAATGAAATACTATGAAAAAGGAAATTCAGAAGAACTTGTTTTCCCGTCTAATAGCCAATCTATGGAACTCCATCCCAAAAGAGAAAATGACTGAAAATGTGACTGTTGAACTCACCATGATTACCATAAAATGGGCAACTCCCACAATATCACAGCGGACCCGAGACAATTAAGTGACAATATAGATCCTGGAACCAACTATAAAACACACACTCTATACTAACCACAAACCATCCCTGCTCCTCTCTCTTCTCCTGCATACCCCACACATACCTCACATGAACTAACTGTCCAGCTACAATTCAACACAAAAACACACAACCCACAGTTTTGCCATAAGAACAGACTGCTGCAAACAAACAACCCAGTCACTGGAGGTTGCCCATCTAGACACAATGACCCCAGTGAGCACAATCCAAACACACTCAGAAAGTGGACACGCACAAACACCAGTTTCTGCTGGTTCCACACGCACAACAGAAGAGCACAACCTCTAAGCTAGCCCCTCTTCTCTCACTGACCTACCCAACCCACTTTCTTACAGAGCCACGTGAGTTCCTGGAGAACATGCACATGGTAATGGTGTATGGTAGAAATCTATTTAACATAATATAACATAACAAAACAGCTCCAAGCAGTTCAGCTGCAAAAATACTTGGCTCTAAATCTGTCCTGGCTCTCAGGGTGCTGTCAGTCCCAATTCAGTGACTCAAGGACAAGATGGGCCCTTTTGCTCTGGGTCCCAAACATGGAGGAGGATGGTACTCAACTGCAGGGGTCCATCAACACCGTGTGTTTCTGGGTACCGCTGCGCCCGGCAGAGTGCAGGTTTTAGGCTTTTGCTTACCAGAGCCTTTGTCCGTGGTACGTCTGTGATGCAAATAGGGTCTCTCCTCACCCGATGCCAGGGCTGTCTTGATGTAACAGACCGGACTGGCAAAGGGAATGAAAAACCCTTTTTAGAGTGAAAAAACCTTGCTACAAGTTAGCATCCTAGTAGAAGTGAAATCCGTCAAAACAGGAACTTGACGACCAACGCAGGCAAAAGGAATGAATTGCCCAAAATTACCAGTAGGAATCAACCTATGGATAAGGTATTCCTAAAGCAGTAAGAAGCACCAGACTGAGCAGGATATGGAGCAAGAGATAAGGTAGGGCAGAAGTAGAGGAAGTCACTAGGGAACAGAAGTCAGGAAAGCACTAGATGGGAGAAGTTAGTCGAATGTGAGAGTAGCAGGGATACCGGTAACAAGGAAGTTGCAACGCAAAGCATTGAGTCGGTCCGTATGTTTTGACATCCTTGGCCGCTAAACACATCCCCCTTGGAGCCTGATTCCCATACCGCCATCTTGTGGTTGGTGAATTAGGACTTTCTTGTGGCTGGCAATAGACGGATGACGCCATGTTGTGTTTAGCAAACAAGGCTTTGTTGGTGGCACGGTGTGCGCCATCTGTCATACAACAACCAGAGGCATATTCAGGTTCTAACATCATGCCCCCTGCAAGCCGGTTCATGCCTGGTTTCCAAGGATCTACACAGTGAAAATGGTGAAGTAAAACAGGTGCGTGTACATAGCAAGTAGGTTCCCATGTCCTTTCAGAAGGGGGATAGCCTTTCCAGTGGATAAGGTATTGTAAGTCTCCATAATGGAAACGGGAATCACAGATGTGTTCCACTTCATATTCTGGAAGTAGATTCCGTTGAATGGGAGGAGGAAGAATAGCCAGATGATACGAGGAAACATCTGTATGAAAAGGTTTGAATAGAGATGAATGGAATATCGGATGTATGCAATGCCATGTTGGAGGGAGTTGTAGTTTAAAGGGCACACAATTGATTATTTTAGTGATTTTTAAAGGTCCAAAGTATCTGGGGGCAAATTTGCCTCTGTGTAAATGAGCTGGTAAGTATTTATTGGATAACCAAACTTGATCTCCAATGTGAAATGATGGGTCTGGATTACGATGTTGATAAGCATAGCGTTTGGCATCTCTATGGGCTGTAGTCAGATTGGACAATACTTGTCTTTGTGTTTCATGTACTAGAGACGTGGTTTCTTCAGTGACAGGAACAGAGGAACTGTGACTGGGCAGATCAGGTATACAAGTAGTGTTGAATCCATAATTACAGTAGATTGGCAACATCCTGATTGAGGTATGAAGGCAACTATTGTATGAAAATTCTGCAGAGCATAAGAGGTTTACCCAATCGCCTTGGATGGCTGAAACGAAATAACCTAAATATTGGTCTAACATTTGGTTGGTACGCAGTATCACACCGTTAGACTGTGGATGATAGCCAGTTGACACGCACATTTGGATTCCTAAGCTTTTACATAGGGATCTCCAGAAAGCTGAGGTATGCTGAGATCCATGATCAGAGATGATCGATTTGGGCAGACCGTGGAGCTTGAAAATTTCTTTAGCAAAGAGTTGGCTCATCTCCAAAGCTGAAGGGATGAAATGTGCCATTTTAGAAAAGATAGCTACCGTCCATGATGACAGTACAATTTCTGGGGGGAGGCAAGTCCATAATGAAATCCATTGCATACTTTCCCATGGGCGGGGCGACACAGAGGGTTGAAGAAGTTTGCCTGAGGAGTCTGTCAAGGTGTTTTAACTGGTGCACACAGGAGGCATGAGCAACAATATAGCTCTACTTGAGTGTGTAAGTGTGGCAACCAGAAATGTTGTTTTACCAGATGAAAGGTGGACATGATGCCTCTGTGTCCTGCAGGTTTAGAACTGTGGCACATCTCCAAAATGTGTCTTTGTAGGTGCCCGGTGGGTATGTATAGGGCTGAGCCTAGAAACCAAAAGCCATCTTTTTCCGTTTTAAATTTTTTAAAGATGGATCCACACTCATATAGGCTTGGTGGATTGCTTGTAGAAAGGTCTGTATAAAACCTATGAAGGAAGTGTCAGGGAGCATCTTTTCATACGGTTCTGGTTCATGAAAAGGAGCTTCCATGTGTGATAATGCATTCGCAATGACGTTTTCAGATCCTGGAACAAACGTCAGATGAAACTGGAACTGGGAGAAAGAGTATGCCCAACAAGCTTGATAACTGTTTCTACATTTAAAAGCCTGTAAAAGGGCAAGATTGCAGTGTTCAGTCCTCAATATGACTTCCTGCTTGGCTCCCCGTAAGTGATTTTGCCACTCTTTACAGGCCAATTTCAGGGTTAAAAGTTTTTTTTTCGAGAACCAAATAGTTTCTCTCTGATGTTGTTAGGGTTTTAGAGTAATAAGCCAAGGGATGTTCTTCGTTGTCGGGTTTTCTTTGATTGAGGAATGCCCCGAATGCCCCGTCAGATGCGTCTGCCTCCACAATAAACATCACGTGTGGATTTGGGGGAATCAGAACTGGTGCTGAGGTGAACTTCTTTTTTAGGGCTATAAATGCCTCCTCTGCAGTCTGTTTCCAAAGAAAGGCAGCATTTTACTTTAGAAGGGAGGTGAGTGGAAGAACCAGTTGGGAAAAAGAGAGTATCAATTTTCTGTAGAAGTTCGCTAGTCCTAGAAACCTTTGGATTTCCTTTACATCACGTGGACCTTTCCATCTAAGACTTTGTGTGGATACATAGAAATGTCTTCTGATGATAATATGTAACCTTAATAGGGTACAGTGTTGGAATCAAAGATGCACTTTTCTGGTTTTACTTGAAGATGATTATCCTGAAGAGACTGAAGGACTATTCTTGCATGAGGGATATGCTAAGTGACTGAGAATAAACAGGGATGTTATCTAAATGAATGATAACATTGTGAAACAGCGGTCAGTGAAGAGATGATCCATATAGTGTTGAAAAATGGAGACTGCGTTTGAAAGGCCAAAGGGCATGACTGCATACTCCAAGTGACCGAAGGAAGTCCTGAACGCTGCCTTCCATTCTCTGCCTTCTTTTATACAGATCGAATGATACGCTCATCTGAGGTCTAATTTCATAAAGATCTTGGCTGACTGACCCGCATCAATGATGTCCGGAATGAGAGGAAGCAGATATTTATCTTTCAAGTTTACCGTGTTTATCCCTCTATAATCTAGACATTGGGCCTCATTACGAGTCAGGCGTTAACCCTGCTGGTGCTTCCGGTGGGTTGCCATCGGACTCATGCTATTTTACCAGCACCTAGTTTGCCGGTGCCACTGGGACCTTACAAGTCCGGTCCGACTGGCAAGTTAGGTGGCAGTAAACGTTGTTCCCTATTCCCGTGGAGTGCCATAGGACTCCATGGGAATGTTTTCAAGGAAGCGCTGGCACCATTGCTAACAGTGCCAGCACTTCCGTGAATAGTCTGCCTACGGTGGCCTCTGGGCCCAGCAGGGTCATACCTGTCGGTTGCAGTGGCCCCGGCAGACAAACTTGTAATTTGTAATTTGCCGGTCTGAAAACAAGGGTAACAGTGAGCTTACTAGCACCCTTTTATCTGGACCGGCAAAGCCGTAATGAGGCCCATTGTCTCAATTCTGTGTTATTTCACATGGGAATAAAAAAGAAAAGAAGTACCTGCAGGAGACACTGAGTCCCTGCTAAGGCCATTAGCCAGGTTTTGACTCAGGTATTCCTTTAATGTTTCTTTTTCCCGAGGGGTCAGATGGTACATCCAATTAAACGGAACATTGGTATCAGGAAGTAATGGTTAGGCTACCAGGAGAATAATACTGTTAGCTCCACAAATGATATTTTTTGACTTTGTATGTTCAGACACACCCTTGTGTTTATAGATGTCTGTTTGCTCCATTTGAGTGCCTGTACGTTTTGGAGTCCCTCTTTTGTTTATATCAGGAAGTAATGAGACAATTCTCCGGCCTGTGCAGGGGTAAGTATTCTTTGCGAAACGCCTTATTGAAAGACTGGTAGTGTTTTGGGACGGTGGTGGAGACATCTGGTTGTCGTCCGTAGGCAATACGGTATGTAAGCCAACGACGGATACAGGTCTTGTATCTTGAACACAGTGACTCATACAATATTCTGACACCAGGAAAACTGTGTGAGCCCTCCAATCTATGTATGGGTTGTGTAGGGTAAGCCACAGTACCCTCAAGATCAAAGGGGAAGTGGGCAGTCTGTATTATGTCAAACACAACAGTCTCTGAATGATGATTCATCCACATAAATATGGGAGCAGTATTGTGAATTATAGGGCCGCTGACCACCAGGGCCGGTCTTTTGCGTCAGGCAGCCCAGGCGGCTGCCTGACGTCAGTTAGCCTCTAGGGGGTGCTGCACCAGCAGTCCATAGTGCCAGTGGTCGAATACACCTATAACACTTTTGTTTCCTAACATTATAAAAATGAATGTGCCTGTTCGTTTTTATAATTTTAGGAAACAAACGTGTTACACGTGTATTCTACCACTGGCACTGCAGCAGGCTGTGGCCTCGGCCAGGGCAGTTTCTAGTCCATTTGGTCAGGGCCGGTTTTACAACAGATTGCACCCCAGGCGGGAAGCATGGTTGGCGCCCCCCCTCCCCTGACCTGTGATCTCATGCATTTGTCATGCATGGGCTGAGCAGCGGGAGTGGGGACTATGAGTTAACAAAATTGTCAATGCTGGCATCTGCTAAATTTCATGAACCTTAGAAAACAGCAATAAGAGGGTCAAACCCGAACAGGCCTGGTTATGTTAGTCTGCTTTTGCTCTTCATTTTTAGTAACAATGACCGGTTTTCTGCTGTGACTCAGGTCAGAGAATCGACAATTTCAGATCTACACTAATGTCATTCGTATGACCTCAAACATTTAGCCACTCTTAAAAGGTGATGAACTGGTCTTCAACAGTGTTACTCATACCTCCAAGAACAAGCACCAGCAACATACCCACCGATAGCTGTACAAGCCAGTCTATCTCAGCATTAAAATACATGCATTTATGCAATATATATTGCATCAAATATTTCACGGGAAGTTAAATATATTTAGGAGGGACACGCGTAAACAATATCACTACTCCATGTGAGTGGTAAAGTCTACTTTAAACATATGCAGAGAGTTAACATGCATGTACAATTCAACATAGCTCCCAATGTTAATGTTGGAGAGGTGGCGTTCTAAAATGATGACATTACAATGTGGACTTTACATTGAAACACACTGCAGTGCATTACCGTGGCGGAGAAATGGCAGTTCGAGTATTGGGGTTTGTTTCGCTCATGCATGTATTTTAATGCTGAGATAGACGGGCTTGTACAGCTATCGGCGGGTATGTTGCTGGTGCTTTTTCTTGGAGGTATGAGTAACACTGTTCAAGACCAGTTCATCACCTTTTAAGAGTGGCTAAATGTTTGAGGTCATACGAATGACATTAATGTAGATCTGAAATTGTCGATTCTCTGACCTGAGTCACAGCAGAAAACTGGTCATTGTTACTAAAAATGAAGAGCAAAAGCAGACTAACATAACCAGGCCTGTTCGGGTTTGACCCTCTTATTGCTGTTTTCTGAAGTTCATGAAATTCAGCAGATGCCTGCATTGACAATTTGGTTAACTCATAGTCCCCACTCCCGCTGCTCAGCCCATGACACATGCATGCGATCACAGGTCAGGGGGAGGAGGGCGCCAACCATGCTTCCTGCCTGGGGTGCAATCTGTTGTAAGACCGGCCCTGACCAAATGGACTAGAAACTGCGCTGGCCGAGGCCACAGCCTGCAGCAGTGCCAGTGGTAGAATACACGTGTAACACGTTTGTTTCCTAACATTATAAAAATTAACAGGCACATTCATTTTTATAATGTTAGGAAACAAACGTGTTACAGGTGTATTCGACCACTGGCACTATGGACTGCTGGTGCAGCACCCCCTAGAGGCTAACTGACGTCAGGCAGCCGCCTGGGCTGCCTGACGTAAAGACCGGCCCTGTAGAAGGGGAAAAAGCAGGCTCGAAAAACAAAGCAGGAACCAAGGATTTAATTGACAATGAATGCTAGGTGAAAAACTGGATTATGCAGCAAAACTGTGCAGGTTCGTGAGCAGGAGCAAACTGCCGTAGTGCTGGCACAGCATCAAGAGAGGGCTAAATAGATATTCAAGGACAACACTGAAGGTCACAGTAGACTAAAACTTCTGGAACAAGAAGACAATCCACAATCCGAACACGGAAGTACTGTACGAAGGAACACAGATGATGGTCCATCAATGCAGGCATACTGCAACAATATACACTGCTTGGCTGAAGCAAAGTGAGGCTTTTAATGCAAACTAATGATCACATGTCACTGCGAACTGCAGTTGTTATGCCGCCTCCCACCCATCCTTAGAATCAAAGGGTTAAACTAAGGGGCATATAGGGGATTCTGGGACATGTAGTATTTGGATCAAAAGGCCTTCTTGTTAATACAATCCTGAAATGGATCAGGCTGGGAAAAATATGCCAAGATCTGTTACTTTAGCCTCCACATCACCACTGCTATGTGTCATAAGATTCGAAACATGCCACCAAGTGGTGCGAACAGGAGCCAATGGAAGAAATCTTGACAACCACAATATATCTGAACACCAACTGCATATGTAGAAAATCAGCCTTACATGCCTACGTACTGCCATATTATTCCCAGTATGCCTTATGTGGCCAGGCTAATGTCCGAAAAGGGGCCATCTTCGTCCACCCATTCTTACCCCATATTGGCACCTGTGCTTCCCCCTTATCTGGTCAGTTGGGAAGTGAGCGTGTTGCAGGGCTGGTTAGGCAGTCAGAAATACATTAATTGGCACACATATAATTTGGTATACCCATGTACAGTCTTCATGTCAGAGGCAAACCTTAAAAGGCATTTTCTGCCTGCTTGAAGGCTTGTGTACCACGATTATCTGTTGGAATACTGATCCCTCTCTCCCTCCGCCGACAGTGCTGTGTTACTGTATAAAATGCCAAGTCCAATTCTTGCACATTCCTGTAAAGCCCTCTGCTGCTCCTGAGTTAGGTTTGCGCTATAACCAATACATACAATCAAATATCGCCCTGTGTCGCTGTGTACAGCAGTCGACTGCCATCAGATATTAGTAGCTCCGTCATATGCCCAGGTGTATCCTTACATGTCCATGTACCCCTATTATATGCCAGAAACTGCTTCGTAGGCTTAAACAATTTTTTTTTTCTATTTTAGTATTCAGTGGCCCATAAGGCTTTTGAAAGTGTTTTATACAATAACACAAAATAATCTATAAAATAAATGTATGAAAGACATGAGAACATGAACCAAACTAACACCTAAGTAATTCTAAAGCTCCTCGACAATGAGCCAAAACTTAGCCCAATGATAAATAATGGATACGTTATTTCTGGTATAAAATTGCCCCCTCGAGAGGATAGCTCAGTGGCAACGTGCCGTCTTGGAAGCAAGACAACACGGAGCAACACAGGTTCAATCCCCGAGTCTGCGCTTAGAAACCTCTGAGTATTAAGCGCGTTATAAATAACCTATCATATATCGAACATATGTTGCATCTTGAGCATGTAAAATGGAAACAATCTAACCGTCCACATGCCCAATACTTGAGCTTTCACAATACAAAATAAGACTAGTGCCACAGAGTCTGCATAGTCCCTTTAGTCTCAAGTTTACTTGACACCAGCATGTAGGAAGTGAGAAACCTATTATGTGGGTAATCTCGTTTGGTGGGTTGCTGGAGAAACTCACCACTAAGATTCATGGAAAAGTGTGTAGAGATCCCACAAAATCTGAATGCCGAGAACGCCTCTGTGTGAGGTCCATGCATTCATGTTTGCGAAAAGTTACCATGCACGCAAGACGTGGCCGGAACACGTCCAACATGCCCCCAGGCAAAGCAAATAGAGCCAGATACAGCTAGCTTTGTGTGCTCCTCGGGTGCTAACAAATGCACCCTTAAAACAGTGTGTGCGGTCCCCCGTAACCAGGTCGGCACCTTGGGGACACTGCACAGGGTCCCCCATAACTATTACCGACATCCGACAACATGCATACACAATTCCTTAAGTGGTAAACTTTGGAAAATCTGCATGCAAACCTGTTCATGCACCCTGCAACACTGCGTACATGCACCGCTACGTTAGCTTTGAACCGTACCTGCGTGCACACATCCCTTAATCCAACATGCAATCTCACTGCACAGAGGTGATTCCCATGTGCTAGTGTCTCTACACCTGCCTTTGGGTGGCGGATAGATTGAGGGCTTTGCGTGGGCCTTTCCCTGAGGAGCGTTTGCCCGGTCAGATCCATGAATACGTATCGTTCCGCGCATTTGTGGGTGCGAGTTGGCCTGCCTGCGGCCCATCCCTCATAATGCCCACATTTTCCCATGTTGTTCCCCATTTTCCATGCTCCGCCCCATACTCTGGCCTCACCCTGCTCTGCGAGAACAACATGGGAAAATGTGGGCATTATGAGGGATGGGCCGCAGGCAGGCCAACTCGCACCCACAAATGCGCGGAACGATACGTATTCATGGATCTGACCGGGCAAACGCTCATCAGGGAAAGGCCCACGCAAAGCCCTCAATCTATCGTGCAGGGCAATCGACTGCACACAGAGAGGTGCCGAGCCTGCACGAAGTTCCTGCAAAGTACGAAAAAGTCCTGAGCAGTCTATTCCCTGAATCGCCAAATGGGATTTTGCGCAGTATGCGTGCAAAGGCCCTATTTGCCACGCAAAAAAATTCCATGAATCGGGCCCTTAGTAGCCAGATTAACCTTTGTCTGTTCAAAATCCAAGGCATAACAGACAGTTTTAAGGATTTGCTTGAATCTTGGATATGGGCAAGCATGGGAATCTTGAGCAAGACAGGTGCACCATTTCAGTCCATAAGCCTTTAATGTCTTGAGACATGAATTTCCAAAGCCAATTTCCGGCTGGGAATCAGCTGTCAACAGTGTTCGCTGTAGGGATGATTCAGGACTATTGATTAATTTCCAATACAACTGACACGCCTTAATGCTTCATATGCACAGGGTCACCTCAACAATGCACACTCTATAGCCCATCACATGCTTCTAATTTACCGGGACCCATGGTGCAGTGCTGGACTGAGAACTAGAGTACCGCTGAAGTGCCAGCGCTCCCTGGCCATATGCAGACAGAATATACAAACATCGGGCCCTGTGCCTATGATTTGAAGTGAAGGAATCCAGAGAAACTGCTTCCATGGGCAGGACTCCAATAGCTCCCAGAAATGTTCCCTTTAGACTGTGGTGGCAGCCAATTGTACTTACCTTATTAGCTTCCATAACAGACATAAGCAGGTGTACTAGAAGCGGCTATAGGCTGGTACAATATCATGGGTGTATATGATTGTTGGCACAGTGAAATTAACCAGAGGAAAAAGTGGCAATGGCAAGCAGGAGATCCCATGTGTTTAGAAGAGGCAGGACCCATGTGATGCTGCTGGATGAAGTATGCATGGTTGCAGTATGTGAACAGATGGAAGACAGGAATGTTCAGACTCGAGGCGAAGATACCCAAGTGAGAAGCAAGACATGCGAATGTGCCAGGTGACGAAGTGCAAAAAGTAGACCGCTCTCACTCCGGGTAAGCCAGATCATGAGCATGAGGCAATGAAAGGTCCTGAGGGTCATTACGATGTTGCTGGTCCGGAAACAATGGTACCGATAAGCTTGCCGGTACTGTTGTTTCCGGACCGCAAACTACGAGTTCTGCAAGCGGGTGCCTTTCAGGTCTGACCTGGCGGGCAGAGGGACTCGAATGGGAATGGGTAGTAATATTTTCCGTAATGCCCCGGTAAGTCCCCATTTCCAGGTGCCGGAAAATTCATGACTGTGGCGGCAGCCAACCTCGTGTCATTAAGTCTACCTGAACGATATACAAAGGATCTGCTTCTCTTGCTCAAGGGTGCAGCCGGTCAGATGGGGAGGTGCAGTCGGTGTATGTTTTTTATTTATTTTTGATTATTCCAATGTAGAATAAACTGACTCTGTGAGCTGAAACTTCAGTCTGGAATGTGTTTGCTCCCACAGTTTGGTGCTTCGCCTCGGACATTGACAACCACTGGGATAATGTATTTATTTACTTATGTATTGTTTACTTGTTAGGCGTGTATTCTGGAAGCAAATACTCTTTCAAAGCGCCCACCGGGCAACAGGAAGGGGAGAGAGGATTATAGACAATGTAATTACAACAATTTTAAATTATTAAATACAACAAAATAAGAAGAGACAATGGGGAGCGAAAGAGGAACCTACTATGCCTTGTGAGTGTTCAGAATGTGCAAGTGCAGAGGGGAGAGGGGCATGGGATAGTTGCTGTGCTGCTTATGGAGAGCAGCAGGATTGTGAATGACAGTACTGCCTCTCTGAAGTCTCCTCGTGCCAATTTTAGAGGCAAAAGACCATTTGAAATCTCTATCAGGGTATTGAAAAAGGACTTGCCTGGAAGGTTAGTGTCTTGTATGGGCTTACACCAAATCAATGTTTTCCCCTCGTAAGCGACAGACATCGCAGGTAGATGGGGAAGAAGGGAGGTGTTGCCTGCTATTAATGAAAATCAGGCATGCAGAGTAACTGGGAAAATCATAACTGTAAATCCTTGGAATCAAGATCATGAAAATAAAGGGACTGAGATCCGAATAACCTGAACCAAAAAGCCCCAGAGGGATAAGCGAGTGGGGTTAAAACTGGAAAAGTTCGATTAATGCATATATCATCCCGAGAGACGAGCATATCTCGGCTGATAGAAGAGACCTTCATTGGCTGGCGCTGAAAGACCGGATTGCTTTCATATCTGGCACACTGGAACACTGCTGCCTTTTTAGAGATGCTCCTCTCTAACTAAAGTCACTGGTCCCTCGATCTGCTCCCAGTAGATCCCTGCGCTCAGGAAACCGGGGTCAGATTAACTGTATAAACTTCAAACGGTCGAATGGATTGTGCAAAAACTTTAAGGCTAGAGCCGTTAAGCTTTGGAATGCTCTCCCGATGGCAATAAAACTGGAAAAAAACGACCTAATGTTCCATCGAGCCTTGAAGACCTGCCCATTTACGCAATCTCCCGGTCTCAGATTCATCCGCCCACTCTAATACCTGGTTGTCTCGTCTAATTTTTATGTTGTCCAACTGTCTCAATGTTGGCGCCCGATGCCTGCGGGCTGCGGTGCCTTATAAACCTATAAATAAATCAAATAAATATAATGAAATTATGGAACAGGTTTGTGTCTAGGCTGCCACGACGCACACCAGAGCCTCCCCTCATGAGTGAGTTCTGAAATGAAGGGGGGGTTGGCTGAAACTTGGCACCCAGTGATTTCAATGCAACCTTCCCTCCCTCAAAGTCTCACTTGGCGGAATTTCCTTTTTTGAGTGAGTGAGCCTTTTTTCCTACCTCAGACTGCATAAATAGCAGTCTCCCTTTCACTAATTGATCATGTTTCCTTCCTATAATTTGGTGTGAATGAGAAGTTGTCAGGTATGGGGGCACAACAAACTAGAGAATTGAAGATACTATCGAAGTGCACACCGGAACAATGTATGTATATAGACTATAATCAAAATATTTGACTGTTTTTATAACCAGCATTGGAAAAGCCAATCGTTTTGGTGTTTACTGCTGTTCTTTGCATTTTGCATTTATAGGCACCAGGGGGCAAGAAGAAGAGTGAAACGTTTCAAAGGAGGATGCAATAAGTGGTGCGAGCATGCAAGAGAATGACACAAAGGAGGATAGAGCAATGGGGGACATGATTGAGAGAGGGTGCCATCAATGATGAACAGGAGGAAATATGTGTGAGAAATGTTGAGAGTAAGAGGGTAAGAAATAAAGTGAGAGTGTGAGAGGAAGGATGAGAGGGGGAAAACTGTGGGGGTGGGGTAGGTGGGTGGGTTTTTTGTAGAGTGTGTAGGGTGGGTGTGAGTAGACTTAGTGGGGAAGGGTGGGTGGGAGTAAAGAGAGTTGGGTACGCTGGGGGTAGAGAGTGTTGGGGTTGGGTGGGGGTAGATAGAGTGGAGGGAGGGTGGGGTGTTAGAGATAATGGAGGGAGAGTGGGTGGCTGGGGGTAGTGAGAGTAGAGGCAGGGTGAGGTTAGAGAGAGTGGAGGTAGGGTGGGTGGGTGAAGAGAGAATGGAGGTAGGGTTGGAGGGGACAGAGAGACGGAAGGCATTGTGGGTGTGGGTGTGTGGGAGTAGAGAGAACAGAGGTAGGGTGGGTTTGGGTGTGGTTACGGAGTGAAGAGGTAGAGAGAGTCAGGGTAGAGTGGGTTAGAGGGAGTTGGGGTAGGCTGGATGGGGATTAGAGCGAATGAGGGTAGGTTGGGTGGAGCTAGAGAGAGTGGAGGTAGGACAGGTGGGTGAGGGTAGAGAGAGTGGAGGTAGGGTAGGTGGTTGGGGATAGAGAGAGTGAAAGAAGGGTGGGCGGGTGAGGGTAGAGAGAGTGAAGGCTGTGTGTGTTTCTCAGTGGACTAATGCTTCCACTACAGGGACTGCTGTCTGACTTCATGGTCATAGGTTCGAATCCCGGTGGGCGGGATACACAAAGTGGGGGTAGGATGAGTGGATGGGGATAAGGTTTGTGGGGTAGAGAGAGTGGGGGTAGGGTGTGAGGGGGTATAGAGAATAGGGGGTGGGTGGTTGGATGGGGTAGAGAGAATGGGGGGCAGGTGGGTGATGATAGGGAGATTGGGAGTTGGGTGGGTGTGCATAGAGAGAGTGGGGATTGGGCGGGTGGACAGGACAGGGAGAGTGGTGGTTGGGTGGGTGGGTGTAGACAGAGCTGCTTGGGGGAGAGAGATTGCAGGTAGGGGTTGTAAGGAGAGTGGGGATAGGGTGGGTGGGTGATGGTAGAAAGGGTTGGCGTAGGGTGGGTGAGGTTAGAGAGGGTTTGGGAAGGGTAGGTGATGATAGACAGGGTGGGGTTAGGGTATGTAGGGGTGGGTCAGTAGGTGGGGTTAGAGAGAGTTGTGGTGTGGTGGGTGGGTGATGGTAGGTGGTTGGAGGCAAAAACATGGTGAACAAAGCAGCCTCGGGAGGACTTGTCAAATGTAGCATAAAATAGCCCCACAAAACCCAACCAGCTCTCGTAATGATATATGTAGTAAGGCGGTCTGAGGTGGACAAAAAACTAGATCTGCTGTCAAAATAGCCCAGAAATAGCCTAATTATGCAAACTAGCCCAAAATAGCCTACAAAGCTGGGAAGGGGAAAGCCTGGCACCCAACTTGCAAAGCTACTGATAGGAGGAAATATTTTTAGAGAACTTCTCATTTCGACGTACGGTGGAGGAGGTTGAAAAAATAGATTTGAATGATTTGGGATTTTAATGCCATGGTAGTGTCCGTTTCTCTCTCTTCTGTAAGAATGCTTTTGCAAAGCACCACACAAATTAATCAACAACAAATATGGTGCTCCTAAACACAAGGACTTAGATTTAAACATGTTTTGTGCATTTGATATAAACAAACTTATACATTTGAAAACAGTATTTGAGTTCGAAAAAGGGAAAATATTCCAGGAACAATAGGGGAGTTATTTCGGTTGGTAGGAGGAAGCTGCTATCAGGCGCAGTGAATCCTTATTACGTGGTTACAAATATTCTGATGAAAAGATAACCAAAAATATTAAAAAAGCTAACATTAAAATGCAAAGAGCACTTGTGCTACATTAGTCAGCCAATAGCACCACTTACCCACAATTAGTAAAGGAAAAGAATGACAGTGATGAGAGAGCAGTAGATATTATTGATTACTTTAGCAGCACTGAAGCATCCCCTCTCCTCCAATCAGTAGCCAACACAGAGCGCTCTATACCAGGTGCCCTCAACCCACACAACAATTTGTTACCCAACTCGCTGCACAGCGTTTGAACCCCCTGCTCCACCTCATATTACTGCACTGCTGCCACAAAACCTGGGTGAATTAATTTGTCACAAATTCCGAATCACACACATTTTCACTGAATTCGGGTTCAGTAAAACTTTTAAGAGACTTTAAGTGACAGATTCGAGTTAAGCTCAAGAAACGTTGCCATATGCATTGGGTTGAAGAGGTCAGACCTGTTCCTGCATCTAAAAGACCAAGGAAATGCACATGGCTGGTTCTCTAATATATATTAAAAAAAAAACAACAACAATGGACTCTGTTTGCACCTGACAAAAGACTAACCTTAAAAAAAGACTAAGTGCCAAATTTACAAAATGAAATGCACAATAAAAATGTGGAAAAGATGCACGTTTTATTTGAATTACTTTGAGAAATGCACTGGTCACTTTACTCACAAAGGAGGCTTACACATTTCTAAGGGCCTGTGCTGCAGCATAAATCAGGCCCTGGTTAATCCTCTTGCCTACATTAGTGGCTGGAACATGTATGGTGCTCCCCACAACCACGTATATGTTGGGAGTGTGTTTCATCAGGACAGGACCTTAAAGGGCCTGTCATTGTGAAATGTTCAAACTAGAACAAAACCTGTTTTTCCCTGTTCGAGAGACAGTCATGCACGTGAGACAGCATCAGGACAGGTTGCAGCTACTCTACACTGTACATAAAATGAATGACAGGTCAGACTCACTCTGTCATGCATTGCACTTCCCCCGTGTCTGTTTCATAGAGACACATGTGAATGTGTGGGTCTTCTGCACGTTTGTTGTGCACCCCTTTTCTGAATTCGGATCAACACATACAGAAATGTCCCCTTATTTGTGTACATGTGCAAAGGGGATTTAAAAGGAATCTGAATGCTTGAAATGTGACTGACCCTATCTCAGCCCTACTGGCCTTCCTCTAGTTGAAAGGGGCCCCTAGGGGTCCCTAACGTCTATGGAAACAAGGCGAGTCACCACGCACGATAGATACGCCAGACACGAGGTTGTATTCCCAAAGCTAGGGTTTATTGCAAAGCAAAAGTCTCAGTTGGCCAACTCGGTCTCATGCCCCGCGACGTGTATCTCTAGACCTCGAAGGACGCAAGAGAGTGAATTACATACATCAGTTACATATATACAAAATGCATATCAAACAATCAGCTATGACATGTTTAACACCCCCCTTTATTGGGTTTCTTTCAACTTGGTGTGATGATGGACATTTTCAACAACTATGACACCTTCAAACATCTATTCTAGTAACAATTTGCAATTTGTGAGTGCGGAGGCATCTTTCAGTTGTTGAACAGAACACAGCGCTTCTGTTCTTGGAAGCGAGCTACATACAGGGGGGAGAGTTGCATTCCAGACCTTGCTATCTATGAGGTGCTATTCGTGTCCTGGGAGCCGACACGCTCTAACGGGCTCAGCAAAGGGGGGCCGCAAGAAGAGCATAATTCAAGCCTTGAGCTGCTTTATTCCAACATATTCTACCATATAACTAGACTGGCTGGCAGCTGCGAAATGATTAAATGCCCTGCGCTACATTCGGGAGGGAGCCGGGCATTCTTCCTGGCGCTGCCTTGTCCTTTTACGTGCAGACAACAATGTTTTACAGTCGAGCAGTGTAAGCGGAAAATGTACTGCGAAGCAATAAGAACAGAAAGCAATGAGCAATGGTTAGAAAACAAAATGGCGATTCTTGTTACATCAAAATGGCCGTTCATTGGCAAACTCGAAAACCTATATTCTGTCATATCGTGCATGAGACGGTTGGCCCACGGCCACCAAAATACGTTTGCGGTCACAAAGTAGAGGTATCAATTTTTCTAGACTGACATAGTCATTGACATAAATAAATGCAATCTCGTGGGCTAAGTACCGTGGTGAAGTGCTGCTTGGCTGCTTGTTCCCCCTGTTCCCGCCTGCCTTTGCTGCTTTTCCCTGTCTGCTCTGCACTACGTGAGACGAAAATGCAAGACCTGGAAGAACTTGGAAGGATTATTGCCCTTTAAGAAGTGGACTTGTACGGCGGTGCAGCCCATACAGCAGGAGGACGTCTGAGGCTGTAACACCTCTCCACTGCCTGGAGTTATAGACAGAGACAAAGGTCTACTTGCTTACTTGGCTCCTCCCTCTACGAGCACGTCTTGCTCAGCGTTATTTAGCATCACGTGACTGCGCACCCGCGCGCGCACCCGCCAAGTACCACAAGTACTGTTGGCTGTGTCGGCACTCTGCGTGTGTGAGGACCTGGCATTGGATTACCCGCATCTCTATCGAGGAACTCTCTTTTCTTTTTGCAGTGGACTTGTACGGCGGTGCAGCCCATACAGCAGGAGGACGTCTGAGGCTGTAACACCTCTCCACTGCCTGGAGTTATAGACAGAGACAAAGGTCTACTTGCTTACTTGGCTCCTCCCTCTATGAGTACGTCTTGCTCAGCGTTATTTAGCATCACGTGACTGCGCACCCGCGCGCGCACCCGCCAAGTACCACAAGTACTGTTGGCTGTGTCGGCACTCTGCGTGTGTGAGGACCTGGCATTGGATTACCCGCATCTCTATCGAGGAACTCTCTTTTCTTTTTGCAGTGGACTTGTACGGCGGTGCAGCCCATACAGCAGGAGGACGTCTGAGGCTGTAACACCTCTCCACTGCCTGGAGTTATAGACAGAGACAAAGGTGACGAACTGACTGCATCTTGTGCACAGTGTGGACGTTTGTTCGTCCCTTGTTGTGCACTCTAGTGCACATTGATTTGTCCATTTTGTTGTTGTTGTGCACTCTTGTGCTTTATCAGATTTCTATGTTGTGTAGGCTGTGGAGCCTTCAAAAGCTCTACTGTTTCTCCTAGTGGTTAACAATAGTAACACATGACCTTTTTTTTTAATCCTATTTGAAAGGTCTACTTGCTTACTTGGCTCCTCCCTCTACGAGCACGTCTTGCTCAGCGTTATTTAGCATCACGTGACTGCGCACCCGCGCGCGCACCCGCGAAGTACCACAAGTACTGTTGGCTGTTTGCGGGTCGCAGAGTCCAGAGTCTAAGGTACCCTATTCCTTTTTACTTTTGCTTTTAAGCTATTCCCAGGAGAATGATTCCATACACATTGATTAGTAATATGCCATTATCAACAAAGGCACGAGCCAAATTTAATGATGTAGATCATGAAAAAATCCCCAAAAAAGTCCATCTGCAAACTCGGCTCACAAGCATGCTACCAAAAGGGGGCCGTTCTTCGACCTATCGGTCACGTTCAGTTTCAGATGAACTTTTGTTAGGTTTAGATAAAGAAGGGACTGTTGAGACTAACGAACACACTGTTTCATTGTCCCCTTCCATATATACTGTTGCCACAAACACCCAGTCAAGTACGATATCATCACAAATTTTGAAAGAGAATTGCACCACAAGTGATATTTTAACCTCGAAGATGGTTGATCATGAAAGTAGCACGCATGGTGCCCCCACAGACATGACGATAATAGCAGCATGTCTGGAAGGAGACTTACGACCTTTAGTG
The DNA here is from genome assembly GCF_040938575.1 of Ambystoma mexicanum. Lineage (NCBI taxonomy): Eukaryota > Metazoa > Chordata > Amphibia > Caudata > Ambystomatidae > Ambystoma > Ambystoma mexicanum. The sequence continues at coordinate 1,403,218,908 of NC_090922.1, forward strand.
CCCCTTCTCCCGGGGGATAACATGCCTAAACCCATGTTATGCACGGTCCTAGCCCAACAGAAGCTAAGGCAGGCTTACACCCACCTCACCATGATTGGCGAAATAGAGGAAGAGGACATTGAGCTTATGAATCTCACAAATCATACTGAAGAATTGTCTGAGGAGGTACAATATATTTGTTCGAATACTGGCGATCTTGTTCAGTTGGAGCCAGATAAGGAGGATCACCAGGAGTCAAATAATGAGCCCTTACCATCCTCAATACATAATAATGAGATATCTAACCGTGATCTAGATGTATCACCCGTAAAGGATATGAATGCCCCTATTGAATCCATTGATGAGTCTGTCTCTTTCATAGCCCCTACTCCTAGACAGCCACGATTTGATCAAGAGGCCCGAGTATCAGACTTCTTTCTGAATCCTGTCCATAAAGAGAGATCTTCATTTCCAGAAGCCCCGGCCCTAAACAATACGCTATCTGCTATGAATACAGCACTGTTAGCCATAGCAAAACTATATGAAGGCTTGGACTTGAAAGTTCATAATGTATCCAAGTCTCTGGAACAACTTCTTTGGTTGCAGTCTAAAAGTAAATCTCATCAGAAAAATTATTTTTCAATAGAAACACTTACAAGCGCAAAATCCACCCAAACTGTATGTATTGAGATACCACCAACTGACCCCAGCACTCTCCTGACTAACCAAGTGAACCTGCCAAATAATATGGTCACCACAGCCGAAGGAGCTCCTACAGGTGAAACAATGTCCATCAGTATTATCCCTCAAGTACAAAAGGGGCCGACTACCTCCATGACAATCACAGTAGATGGCCAGTCGACCATACCATCTGCTGAAACAGTCTCCAATCTAACAAGTGTACAACCAGCTCAGGCAGTAACCACCCGAAATATGTTTGAAGTTTTTAGCTCACCAGCTACGAATTCTAACAATGGGCGCCCGAATAAAAAAAGAAAAATCCAAATAACTAAACCAATTGCACCTACCCTTAAAATGGGAAAGGGACAGAAAAGGAAGAATGCAGTGGGTTCATCTACAGACCAGGACCCGATAGTTCCAGTACTCACCGGTCAGCAGGTCCCTGAGATAGCCGTTATGGCATCTGGAGCCCTGCCATATAAATCCTTGGATGATCTGGTTCAACTGGTCGAATGTAATAACAAGCAGCAAGAAGTAGTCCAAATGAGACCTCTTATAACATCATCAGTTTTGCCATCCTTACCCACTGTATCATCTCCTACTCTCTCTTCTAATAAAAGCAACACTATTCAGAATGCATCAATGCTACTTGCAATTCAGTCAGAAATCCAGAAATCGGTTGATGCGTATTTAAAACTCTTTCCGAATAATTGTTCGGAAAAAATACAAAGTGATCAGTGGAAAAGACAACATCCCATGGTGATGAACAGCCAGGTGGACACTCAAATGGAACAGCCCACGATAGGGACTGTTTCATTAGACATATGTCCTCCGCAGACTGATGTTAGACAGTTCCCACAAACTGTTTACCCGCAGACTAATACTAGCCAGCTTCCACAAACTGCTACATATCTAAAGAAAGGACCCACCCCCACAGATATTCACAAGGGGGAAGTTGGGCCCACACATTTATTTCGGGAGGAAATAAGGGCCTCTGTTGAGGCTTACTTGTTAGAAAATGGTTCTAACCAAATACAGAAACAACAGGCGCAACCAGTAGTGGTAACTTGTTCCACCACAATATCCCCTGAGCCCCAAGTTTCTCGGCAGGAGATGCGAGAAGAAATAAGAGCATCCATTGAAGCTTTTGTGCAACAATCAAAATCCATCAAAACTGTTCCAGAAAAGGCTTACCCTGCACTTAATCCTCTGTTAAGAGGGCCTCAATGGCGTACATACACCCAAAAAGAACAACTAAGTTCACCTGTAAGGCTCCCAATAATGACACAGGAACGAGCACCCCAATTTAAGGCAAAACAAGAGCGGACATGCTTTCGCTTTATAATTAAATGTCGAGAATCTCCCTTTAAATCTTATGACTTAAACCGGTTGAGCATTCTGAACATATGTGCTGAAATTCCAGTTTTGTCGACCATATCGTCAGTGGACATACATCAGATTGAGTTTTTAAACCATTCTGACCTTTCTACAGTACGGTTATATGTTCGCTCAGCCTTGGTAGCCGAAACCCTATGGCAAGCCAGAATGGTTCTATTTGATTTAGGTTTCATTATCACACAAGAAGCTTACTCTAGCCCCTCTATATTACAAGGTCATACGTCTTGTATTTTCACCTCAACAAACAGCTCTGCACTATTCCAGGATATGTCGAATCAGACAGGGCCCACATAACTATGTCTTGATACAGAAACCTTGACAATAGTATCTTGGAACACTCGAGGGCACACCCATCTGAACTCCCCGTCTATAGGGAACTTGATCAACAATGATGTAATCGTATTGCAGGAGACATGGCTACTGTGCCCCCCGGTCTGGGACTCTCATAATATAATCTTTACCCCGGCAGAAAAAGGTCATTTTGGTCGGCCGAAGGGCGGGCTAATTATAGCGGTAAAAAAAGACTGTGGTTTTAACATGCTTATTAACAAATCACCCTCCATGTCTTTCCAAGTGTTACAACTCACTTGCAATAAACAACATATAGCAATAGTGAATATCTACTGGTCTACCACTGCACTAAAATCTGAGATATTTTTCAAACAGTTTATCGAAATCTTGGATACCTTGGCCTGTGATGAGAGCATAACTTCCATTGTAGTATTGGGTGATCTTAATTTACATCTCATTACAAAGGAGGATACTGCATTAGTAGGAGATGAATTGACGTGGTCACTGATCATGGCAGAGCGTAATTTCCAGATGCTTAATGGTAATATGAGAGGGGATTGTCCAGCACAAAGCACATGGCATAGAGGTACACAATGTGCTGTTATTGACTATGCCTATGTCAACGCGAGGGCTTTCAATTTGGTTAAAACTTTTGAGATAGTACAAACAGATTTAAGTGACCATCACAAACTGGAACTTACTCTACAGATTGGTTACATGAAAATATCACAATGGAAGAATCCGAACATCACCGATCTGATAGTAAATAATGGACGTAATCGTTTAAGTTGGGATAGAGAAAAGTTAGCAAAGTTGGACCAAACCCTATGGGAACTGTATCAGAATCATGATGGTATAAGTAAAGATTATACAGCTGCCCTACAAACAGCTGCACGAGTTTTTAGTGGCAATAGGCTGTTGAAACAACAACATACGCACGTATATGATGCGGAAATATAAACAAAAAAAAATAATCTGAGACATACCATTCGTTATCTACGAAAGTTAAATTCCAGTGACATGCTCACCGAAATTAGGACAGTAAAACAAAAATACAAAAGATGGCTCAAAATACAGAGAGCAATATTGTATGAACAGGAAGGAGCTGATATGCTAAAACAGCTCCTCCAAATATCCACTGCTGGTATATGAGCATTACTTAATCGTACCTCTAATACAGATCAGCAGGTCACCCAGCTACACTCAATTGCATCAGATGTATGGCAGCTGTATTTTGAAAAACTTTATCATACTCCCTTTCCAGAGATGCGGTTGAACTTCCATAAATTTACTGCATCAGATGAATTTCATTTTGATTTGGATGATGTCAAACTGTGTATTTCCAAACTGAGCTCTTCTCGGGCTACAGGACCAGACGGTTTGAACAATGTAATGTTAAAAAAGTACAAGGATGAATGGGCAAGCATTCTATGTCGCATCTTCAAACAAATTTTTGAGACAGGTCACATCCCAGAGACTTGGAAGAAATCCATCATTATTCCAATATTTAAGAAGGGCGATCAAGAGAATCCAAAGTCATATAGGCCTATAGCTTTATTAGACTGCCCAGGCAAGTTATTTGCTAGGATACTGTTGAAGAAATTTAATAACTGGCTCCAGGAGTACAATCTAAGGGACCCATTTCAAACTGGGTTTTTGCAGGGTATAGGCACTGGCATAAATATTATCACTTGTCCAGCCTTATCCACCGAACTTACCAGAGGAAACAACCCTTATATCTTGCATTCATCGACTTTCAAATGGCATTCGATGCGGTTCCTAGAGAACTATTGTATAAAAAGTTGATGGATGCAAACTGTCCATGGAGCATACTCAAATGGGTAATCCAATTACATTCCAACACTACGATTCAGGTCAGGCTAAATAATGAAGGTTTATTAACACCACCGATTGTAACTGCCCGGGGATTGAAACAGGGCTGCCTGTTAGCATCGGCCCTGTTTAACTTTTTTATCTCCGATATTAATCGAACCTTTGACAATGTGATATCTGATTCTCCGAGGCTCGTGGGGTTTGAAATAAAATGTTTACTGTATGCAGATGATATGGTGTTATTTTCCCATACCCCACGAGGATTGCGCAAGCTTCTGGGTGCTCTGGATGCATATACTAAGGTTAATGGTATAACCATTAATGTGGCAAAAACCAATATTGTCCAGTTTGGGACTAGAAGACAATGTAAGACACAGTTGCACTGGCCACTTCAAGACTGTAAAATCACTGTCTCCAATGTATATGTATATCTGGGTATGTTGATATGTAATCTATGTGCTGTGGACCAATACAACATGCAGGGTCTACTTAAACTGCAGATGACCATCTCACAAGCACGTATCATCAGAGCACGTTATTGTAAATTCTCCATGTCACTGGTACTCTCATGCTTCAAACTAAAAGTGGTGCCTATAATTTTGTATGGTGCAGAAACCCAAAAAATCATGTCATATGCCTATTGGTCGGCGAGAGAAGGTCGTTTCTGGAGGCAACTCCTGAACTTACCAAACTCGCAACCATTACCACTTATAAGATACGAACTTGGCTTGATTTCAGTTTATGCGATGTACAAATGGAAACTGTGTGCCTTATATCGCAAGTGTTTGATGAATCAGCATGTAATAGGAATAACGAGCGTTATAGCAACTTACTTGTTGAATTCTGTGGATATATTTCCGAAAATGTGGCGCATGAAAGTTCAAAAGTTTTTGGATGAAGCGCAAATAAATAGTACGCTTTTGCTAGAAAATCCAGACAAAGCAAAAACAAAAATATGGGAAACAGACTGGATCCACACACGTTTGGCATGTACATATTATAAAAACTTTAAGTCTAATCCCTTTGAACTAAAGCGCTACAATGTTGTGGCTAATTATTTGCTAAAATCCCCAAACTCTAATCATCGTAGTGGGTTCCTGAGATTCAGATTAAACCTCTGGCTTACAAATGATGTTACTAATAACCGCAACAAAAATGGCACACCCCTGCTTTGCCGGTTCTGTAAATGCCAAGCAGAAACATTGAAGCATTTGTGTACCGAATGTGTGAATTTATTAGAAATTCGTTGCATTCATTTCAAACACTTATTTGTGGATCAAGAAATTATGACTGCTGAAGAACTCTGGGCATTATTGTTTTATACCAAAAGGAAGTCAGTGAGATATGCCATTGTTAATTACTTGCAACAAATACAAATACCAAAGTATGCTGTCTCAACATAGCAAAACTGTAACAGTTATTTTAAAGTCTTTTATCTTCTTTTTTGTAACCTTCTATTAATTATCTATTATCCTGTATGATTGTTTGTAGATTGTTTTAAATGCTTTTTGTAAACAAGATTTTAAGTTGAAAGGTCTCGATTTTTCGCGACCAAAACAACTAAAAAAAAAAAAAAAAAAAAAAAAATTACAATCTCCCTATTTTTAATTAAAACAAGGTCAATGTGTTGACATCTGAATGATGAAAAGCAGACCCAATCATGTCTGGCATTTGAGTGACACTGTTGGTCTGACCTGATATCTTAAAATTTGTCACATCATCTTTACTAATTTGATCAACTTCAGAACTTCAGAAGGATAGAAGGCTGACTACTACTTACCCAGATTCAAACCTGTGGCCTTCAGGTTAAACGTCGATCTCTGCAGTAGATGCATTACTCCAACTAAATATCTTACAGCATAATTTAACGTGCAGTCCTACTTAAATAACATTCACAGATGCACAGCCTCCCATTTCCACTTGCTAACCACCACACCCAGCATCACCCAACTATTCCATTTCCTGTAATCTTTGTCTGCCTTCCTGAAGACTTTAACATTGTTTTGCCTGTTTTTTTCGCAAGTGTTCGCCTGTACCTGCCCAAACTTTCCTGAAGATTAATGGAAATTAAAGGAGATTTGGGCAGGATCGTTTTCAAAGAGTCCAACAGGTCCACTTGTTTTTAGACATTGCATACTAATGGGTTGAGTACAAGAGAGATATGACATTTTCAGTGGTTTGAGTTGAGGACCAGGTGCATTCAATGCAAAGACCGTGGTGAATCGCAGTTCTGTTAAGAGATAGAGGTCAGAACACTTTTGTAATGGTGAGTTTCTTGTTCAAGCCAGAGCAGGAGAAGCACTCTGCTGGCATGATTCAGCAGTGCAATATTAACACATTGGTTCAAGGTTCTAAGGGAGTGCCAAAGGCAGCACTAAAGATTCTGAATCGTTGAAATGTATTCGAACATGGTCAACTCATGCTTGAGAAAGGCTTGAAGTGACAGAATATAGGAATACTTCTGCTCTTTCTTCTCCTGTTCTTTGAGCCCCAATCCATGAGCCCAGGGACAAAGTAGGCCCTTTGCCTCTTTACTACCAATCCAGATGTGCCTAGCAGGCACCCGCAGGAGTCCTTCACCTTCAAAGAGGAGCCTGGGTACCATTGTGGTTGACAGAGAGCACAGATCCAGCAGCAGTTACACCCAATCTTCCTGAGGATGGTTAGGGAGCATAGCTTGCCACTGACTGCTTTGGCACACCTGCCTTCACCTCACAACTGTAGGAATTTGGAAAGTTCCACCCTCCCAACTGGTTCTAATGAATTATGCTTGTTTTGAAGGTCCAAACGGAATCAAAGAAGGAGTGGCAAACCCCATCCTTATATAGATAAAAGGTACCAGGGGATAGGATAAAAGCAAGCCTGTTTTGAGGGCCCAATCCCTCCCAAGGTGACAAAGGACGTTTGCCTTCTAGCACCAAACCCAAAAAACCCTACAGAAAACCAAGATGAAGATACCCTTCCTCCATTCCATTCTGCTGTGTCTGACTATTCTAACTCTGCCTCTTTCCCAAGCCTGGAGATTCAAAGGCTATGGTATGCAACACCCTGGACTGAGGCTGGCCCTTTTGTTAAGGGTGTCCTTCATTGAAGCATGGTTCCCAGGAGATCTGCTGCTGAGAGATACCGGGCAGGCGAGAGGTGTTACCCAACCTACAAAAGGATGCAAGAGAGACAGCTTTCATGAGCTGGGAACACAGGGTTGGCATGATTATGATACAAATCAAATGTGTCTTTAATAATAGTGTGTACTATAAGTTACCATACTGAACCCTTGGTTTGGCTTATTCTTAGCGATTTCCATGCCATTAGGTGGATAGACTCCCGATTATTACGGTTTTGGGTCAGATGTGCAGGAATTAAATGCAGCCTCTGTCCACAGTGTCTTTGGTGTCACCACAGCTGTCAATAAGGGTGCATGTAACCTATGAACCTGTTCTGTGTCACTTAAGAGCAGAACCTGCAGATCTGGAGACTGATACAGCAGAGTATGTGTTCAATAGTACTTTGGAATGGAGCTTTCTATAAGGGAGGTGTGATCGGCAGATCTTTCTTTCTACGATTGATTTCCAGCATAATTTCATTATTAATAAAAGTTGTACATGTCAGGGCTTCTACACCTCTGCCAGATGGTAATCCTTCACATGCTCCCTTAACACAAGCAACAGACCCATTAATAGCAGGAATCCCTGATGTTTTACTGAGAAAAACAGAAGTGCCTAAGTTAATTATTGTAAACAGACTACAGGAAAGTCTAGAGCATGCTATTTGAACTGATTTATACGGTCTTGGCATAATAGTCTGACATGATAAAGAGCAAATTGCTTAGGAAGCCAAAGCAAATGCTCTTGTTCAAGGACTACTATTCAGAATTCAGCCACATCTAAAGGTTATCTATGATGGTGGGCAAACTAAACCAATAGCACAACTGGTAACAGTAGTTGATAACTGCACTGTTTGCCAAGATCAAAAGATAGGAACTGCTGACACAAAACACATGGCATTGCAGATTAAAAGCTTCCAACTAAGGGTTAGAGGTACAGGTGAGTACCTAGGGGCAATATCCCTGACCTAGGGAGACAGTGTTGGGGTGGTATGGTGAATAAACTTTAGTGAACTGCTCCGAGCAGTGGTTAAAATTGTTAGTGTAAACGGAAGGCCATTGCAAAAGATGACTATCCTAATAGACAATTTCCACTGCTACCCCCATTTCAAAACCTTAATGTCCCCTATGTGTCCTCTCTGAATGTTGTGGTTAGCGCACCTGCTGCGAGACAGTACTTAGGCTGCCAGATAGGCTTTAACCTTGCCATACATCATATTACACTAATCTATCATGAAGGACCCAATTTCTATCATTTGAATGAGGGGTGAAATGCACCTTGCCTTGTGGACACCAAACAAGCATGTCTTCACTCAGATCAAAATCGTTTCTGAATGGTCATCTTTCTCCTTCCTCTGTTAATGCTCTCAGCATTTCCAAAGGGTTTCTCTGACACCTGTCATACATTGACAATTCAGAAATTATGCTTTCCACCTTAGAAGAAGAGCCATTTACACTGTCAACTTCTAAAGCTGAAGACCTGTTTGAGTTATTGCCTTTACTCCCTACTAGCCCCTGTTTTCAATACATTAATGAAGTAGGTTCCATACAAAGCATACATCCTGTAATGATTTCAGCCAATCCCTTCAACCCCTTGAAATAAATCCATTACTATTAATTGTGTCCCAAAGATGATGAAGGTATACTACAGCCATCCACTCCCTCTTGCAAAAGGGAATAATAGTGTCGACTTCCAGCCTTTGTAATACTCCAATTCTACCTCTGAAGTACCTGGCAAAAACACTCATTGCTTTGTGCAGGACTTTGTGCTGTGAATTGTGTAGTGCTACCTTCCAATGCAGTGGTGCCAAATACTGCAACCATTCTTTCATATAAAATGTTGGGCTAAGAGGGTGCCAGCGCCTTTTAGCTACGTGCTCTTCCTAAGTAGATTTTTGCTCCGCTTTCTTCTCCATGTCTATTGACCGTCATCTTTCCTTATGATGGTTATAGTCAACTTTAACAAAACTATTACAGGGATATTCTGATCCCCTCTGCTCTGTTTTCCCAAATACTTAGAAAGATTGGTTCAATATGTTGATGATCTTTTGCTAGCCTCATCTTCACATGATGCCGGCAAACATGACACTTCAGTGCTACAAACAGTTTTAAGAATGAAAGGTTACAAATCACCCAAAGAAAAAAAGAATTAATGCCAAGCAAGAGTCCACTATCTGGGCAGTGACCTATTTTATGGGGAACATCATTTAAAATATACACATATTATATTGCTGTGGTCATGATAAGGCCCAAACCCACCACTATCACTAAAATGTGTTCCTTCCTAGGAGCAGCTGGGGATTGTGGACAATCGATATCATGATATTCTGTTCTTGTTAAGCTATTACTGGTTCTCCAAAACCTTGGTTTCAGTGCTCACCTCTATTAAACATTCCCTCTTTATCATATCAGCATTAGATTTGCCAGTACAGTCCAATTCCTTGCTCCAACATGGAGTCCATGTCCCAGCCTATCTTCGTCTGTGTCACATTAGGAATCATGATGTCTCTGGTACTCAGCCAAGATCTGTGAGTCTGGTCCTCCTTTAGGCCTCTGGAGCAATCCAAACCAGGGGCTTGGGCCACTGGCACTCACCACTGCAGCAGACAAGCTTCAGCCCTTCCTCGATGTCCTCGGAATTCACAGCCATTGCTATGGTGCAGAGCATACCCAACGGATGCAGAAGAGCACAGGCTGTCTTGGGTGATACCCTGCTACCGTTGAATTCAGATGAACCAGCCTGACGTAGGGAGGTATAATGCTTGATAATATGGACAGTATTCTGTACAGTTGGTTTTCTGGTAGATAAGGTGATAGGCCCCCGAATCACAACCTTGTTTTGTCAAGTACAGAAGAGAGGTGCAAGACATATGGTAGGCAAGCAGGCATAGAGTCGTAGGTGTGCACTGGACGTCACTACAGCTGATAAAGCAGAGTGCGGGTGTGGGAGGTAAAATAATATAAATAATAACAATAGCAAATAAGGTTAAAAAGTTGTTCTCGCGAGACTTGACTACTGTAACAACTTCCTCCTGAATCTTTCCTCTTCCACTCTGTGACCCCTCCAACATATCCAGAAAAGAGCAGCAGGACGTACCCTTGGCTTTAAGCCCAGGCACTGCATCTCTCCTGCACTAAAAAGACTTCACTGACTCCCGGTTGCTGCACGGATTAAATTCAAATCTGCATCATCCACATAGATGCCTGGGCCCGGGGACCGCACTATCTTCAACTTTATCTCAATAAATAATGTCCCTCTAGGACATTTTGTTTCTCTGGCACCAACTCACTGTGTGTAAAGCGTTTTGGTAAACAGAGGGCAGGGAGTCGCTCACATTCCTCTACGGGCTCCTTTGGAATTGCCTCCTCCTTCCCCTGTGCCTTGAGCAGAATCTTCTCAAATTCCAGAAGCTTCTTAATATGTTCCTCTTTTCCTCCTCCTTCCCTCCTTCTCTCCTCTGTGAATCTCACAGTTGCTGAATCAGACCTCCTTGGCCCTTATGCATCTTTGGGGCCTTGACCTCCCACACCAATTCTTCCCAGCTCCTGTCTAACCACAGCACTTTGCATCTGCACACAGTCTGCTCTGGAGGCTCGCACTTACACCTCCCACGGCCCAGGCAGTGTAGCACTCAAAATCCTTAGTACTTCGTCTATGGGTCACCCATGAGCTCGAGCTCTCCAGCACTTACCCCCTCTTCTCTCTTCCTTTCTGCACTTGCACGTTCTGAATACTCACAAGGCATAGTAGGTTTGTCCCTCCACCTCTGCTCTTAAATATTGCGTATTTCCCACCCTCGCTCCATCCCTGCCCCGTGGGCACTTTGAAACATTATTTTCATATTGTATAAGGGCCTAATAAGTAAACAATACATAAATAAATACTGCTCCAATTCACCACTGCAGTGGATGCAATGTGCTTAGGCTTGTTTAGAAGTTGGTGTTCGGTGCCACCACCCATGCTATTCAGACGTATGTCTCTGGAGGAAAATGGATAGGCAGAAAATAAAGGTTTGGCTAAAGCGGGTGCAAGTGATACAGGCATAAGGAATGGAAGATGCAACGGAAAGTTAATAGATAGATAATATGGAGTTGGGTAAAGAGGGTGCAGGTGCCACAAACTTAGGGATGGGTGGTAGCAGAGAAAAGGCAATACCCAGAAGATAAGATGTTGGGGAAAGACGGTTCACGTACCAGATATAGGAAAGGGAAGAAATCAAGAGAATATAAGACATTGTGGAAAGAGGGTGCAAGTGCCACAGATATAGGGAAGAAAGGATGCAGAGGAAAAGGAATAGGCAGTAGATAAGAGGCTGAGTAAACAGAGTGCAGGTGCCACAGGCATAAGGAACCGAAGATGCAAAATAAAATGAATAGGCAGAAAATATGAAGTTGGGTAAAGAGGGAGCAGGTACCACAGATCTAGGGAAGGGAGGATGCATTCCAAAAAGGAATAGGCAGAAGATAAGAGGCTGGAGAAATAGGGTGCCAGTGTCACAGATATAGTGAAGAAAGGATGCAGAGAAAAATGAATACTCAGAAGATAAGACGCTAGAGAAAGACCATTCAAGTACCAGACATAGAAAAGGTAGAAATTAGCAGAGGAAAACGAATAGTAAGACGATAAGAGGCTGCGGCATCAGGGTGCACATGCGACTGTTATAGGGAAGGGAGGGTGCAGAGCAAAAGGAATATGCAAACAATAAGATGCTAAGGAAAGACGGTCCATGTGCTACAGACATAGGAAAGAGAAGAAGTAGATAAATAGTCAGAAGATAAGTCATGCAAGTGCTACAATTACAGGGAAGCAAGGATGCAGAGGGGGCAGGTATGCTTTGTGATAGCTCGGGCGCCTGAAGATTCACTTAAGGCGGACCATAAATCAGGATTTCAGAAAGGAATGTATAGCGCAACATGTTTGTAATCAAGTTGACTGTCGATGTGAGCTGTTTTTAATACGCTAATAGGTCATTGGTAGCTTATAGTGTTCGACTATGAAATGTGCACAAAAAGCAGAACCTTTGCATGGTAGGTGTAGCGGCAGTCATGGCACAAGAAACGTTGCTGAGCGGGGGCTTCCGAAGGCAAGATCTTTTTACGCACACTCCAGAAAAAAAGACAACCCGCAAGGGAAATAAGCCAGGAGATAGTTTTGGAAGGATAACAAGGTTTAATTGTACAGGATACAAAAGCCATTAGCATCATCACATATCGTACACAACTGGTGCCACTGATTGGTGGAACCCTACACATAGACATGCTCCATAGGGCATGCCAGGCTACAATTGGTTGGTTGTTCCCCGTCAATCAGGATTCATGTGGGTCAGCTGGGCTCATCCTCGCAGTGAAGGTTGGGGCACACATTAATACATTGTTCTTATCTAAACTAAATATGCTAAGCCTGAATATTAACTTATTGTGGTAGACACCTGGGCGGCATGGGAAATGGTGCCAGGGGGAAGGGAGGATAAAATACAGTCATGTGGCCCCACACATTCAGGGCTTCATTGATAGCGCAGTTCCTGCACTCAAGGTCTCCACCCGGGGTTTTTGATCTTTAATTTATCCCACCCGGTATCTCGTGTTACAGGGGATATGTGTTCATGTTGGAAAGAAATACAGCCATGCATGCTTGGATCTTCGGTGTCACTTGATTTTTGTTGGGACCGGGGAGTCGCTTGCTTATCAGGGAATGCAAAAGGTGTGGGGGTTGAGTCAGTGGTGTGGTGCTGGCAACAGCCAGGCTGGGTGTGGGTTAGAGGCCAAACAGCAGTTTAGTGGAGATGAAGGGATGCAGCGCGTAGCCTAGTGTTGTCTCACGCTTTTTCAGGACGCATTCCTTTGGAAGATACTACATATTCTCAACACTAAAGGGACGAGGGGGAAGTAGACTTCTGTGCAACAGGACTCTTGGGAAGCCAGTGGGTTATACAGAACTTGGGCCTTGTGAACTTGGAACGTGAACAGGGCGAGCCTTCAGCTTATCCCTTCTGGGCCTAATACAAAATGGAGTCGAGGGCTATGGGTTTTCTAGTGCCACGCATCTACTTATAAGCGCTACAGAGCCCCTACATGTTGCCTGATTTCTACCCCCTTGAATGTTATATCACTTCATATGGTGTTCGTCTTATTTGAAATCACCTAGGAGGGTGGGATAGGCTCATTTCCACCCCAACACTTCCCATGGAATAATGGCCAGTAATGGCATTCCTGTGCTTCGGTTGACCCACATTATTGCAGGGGTCCGAGCATTTTCCACCGTCCCCACACAGTGTCGAATAAGGGCAGGTATTTACAAACCTCATAAGACCTCCACACCAAGTTCCCCAGGATCAGATTCCCACCTGGAAGCCATTCTTGGTTGAAAAACCATGCCCTAGACCATGCCAGGCCATTTCCTAATCAGCAATAATAATGCCTTTCTTTAAAGGTACACAAATACGTGCTCGGCATATTAATTCATGCTGCAATCATTGCTGGCGGCAGTAACGAAAGCCACTTTTACACGTACGCACCGCATAGTAGTTGGGAAAGTAGGAAGTACAGTAGCGTCTGGTCTGGCGGCGCCCCTCGTTAACATTCAAGCCATGGTGTGCTTCTGGGAAAATCGCCTTATGCCACTCTCTGGTTAAACACGTTTGCCTAAGCCGCCAACAATAGCTTTGTTAAAGCAGAAATCAGTTTTGATCTGCAGTGTAAGTTGAGACGCTCTTAAGCCCTCAATGACACCTTAATTTCCTTTCCACTGAGCAGGAGCCTACTGCCCAGGCAGGAATGTTTGTGAAGTAAGACAAAAAGTACATTAGAAGGGGAACAAAAGAGGGGGGAGTCGATGGAGCAGAAGAAAAGGTGAATTAGTTTTGCTCTCAGGCAAAACAAAGAGAATTGACAGACTCTTTCAGCTAAAAATACGTCTGCTGTCCTAATCAGATGTCTTCCCAGGCGTGTGGTAGTCAAGCATCGTCTGGCCTTTTAAACTCTGCCTTCTGGTGGCAAGCGAGTCAGAGGTCACTTCCAAATACAGGTGCCTTTTCTTTTCAAGCACTAAGGAGTCCACGCTGTGAGGGGACTTGATGAAGGCCGCCTGTGCCCCACATACATTAGAGTAACACTCCGGAGCTATCCAGGGGCTCGGAGGCGCTTCAAAAATACCTGCAATACAAGCAAAATGAATACTACGAACTTATCCAATGTCAAATCACGTTCAAATCACGTTGTTGGGGGGGGGGGGCATTCTTATGCAATTTTTGAACAATATGCAAAATCCTGATCCAAGTTAAACATCTGCAGACCATCGCACCATCTTACTGGGCTTTCCGTAAGCATCTTAAGACTCTGTTATTCTCCCAGGAGACCTCGCAGAGATGTATCCCTTAATTACCTGGCAACGAGCCTTAGACGCTGTGATACATGTTCGTGCGGTTGTAACGCTGTAACACCTGTATCCAGCGCCTTGATGCCTCCGGGTTTTGTGCGCTCTACAATTGATCAAATAATTATGTAACTATGTATCATTTCTCATGTGCAACCTATGTATCAACTATTGTCAAGAACAGCACCTAGATACCTCAGGGTTTGGTGTGCTATACAAATTGCAAACATAAATAAATAAATAAAAATCCACGATATGCTGTTTGAATCAGCAATCACTGCACTGGAAGCAGGTTACTGAGGCCTTTTCTTCACTTATTTACATAAAGTAATGTGGCGGTGCCCAAACTGCATGCACATTTTGTCACGGAAGATTTGGAATTGAGGGCAGAATGCGCAAAGATTGTTTTTTTTTTTTTGTGGCGTAATTTACATCATGAGCACCGTGTGCCTAGCTGCAGGTGTATATTTATGAGCCGGTGTCGCGAAATACATTTGCTTATTTCGTGACACCGAAAAAAGGATCTTGCATCAGCTCGGTATCACTCATGTGTACATTATGACTAATATCTGCTCTTAAAAACGTGTGGCAATTAGGAGTTCTAGGATATTCGCCATGCAACCTGAGTCAGTGTATATATTTATCCGTGCCCAGCTTGAATTTAGAATCTTTAATCTTATTGAGCACATGTAATTCATTTGATTTACTACATCCGCACATAGGCTGCTTTTTGCCATTCTTAAATTCGCTCCCTATGCACTATTCTTCCGTGTCCAACAATTGTTTACGTTGTATTATATCCCCCTCCCCACAGGTGGACCTTACTCAACTCACCTCTTTTGGAATGGGTTTGTTTATAGTCACGAGGTGGATATCTTGAATATATTAGTTAACTTTTTTTACTACACCGGGACTTTATTTTTCTATTTTTCTGCTCTTCACCATCGCCCCAGCATCTTGCGATATGTATTGTTTGTTAGTATTCCACTGGCATTGAAATAATTTTTTCTTCTGTTTCCTTGAATTGTTGAAAATAGTCCAATTAGGCCCTTTTGAAGAAGAGGGACTCCTCGAAACGCACCGGCCACCCTATAATTGGACAGAATTCCTTCTGCATCATCTACTGCTTCTTCGCAGTTTTTAATATGCTAAATGTTACCAATTATTCCTTGCAACTGAATGTGCCTCTAGGCAAATGTTGTCTTTTTGCCAAATAAACTGTTATGCTTTCAATTGACAAACTACTGTTATGTTTATATGTTTGAATGCCCTTTGTGGCATCAGTAATTAGTGTAAAGGGGACGGGAGGGCCCCACTTTTGGACCGGCCCCCTTCATTCCGGGAGCACGTATTACGAGGTTCCCTTCGCGGGACCAGGATCAGACGTCTGGTAAAACCAGATGTCTTTTCTGGGTCCCGCGAGGGGAAGAGGGAGGTAACAACGGGACACTTATAATGTGTCCGTTGTTACCTCCATCCCCATTCCCATTGTGTAACGCTCACCTGATTCTCGCAGAGGCGCCGGTCTTGACTGGGCGACTACCGTATCTTCAAAGGTGATGTGTAGCACCCGGTTGGCTCTTTGGGCTGGACCTCTGTGCACTGTATGCCTGACGTGTAGAGTAAGATGTCTGCAGATAGAAAATATGGGGTTAATGAACTGGGGTTATTGGGGTGTCCCTATCTCTTTCCTCTTCTCCTCTCCTGTAGACCCCCAAAGGTTAACGCTCTCACCTTAGGTAAGTGAATGCCAAGCTCTCCATCTGCCTCGGGGCAGGGTGCTGTAGCCAGTTTCTTCACTGGATAGGTAGCACAGGCCTCTTGACTTCAGAGGACTGCTGTCCGTCGTTTACTGCACGAACGGTAAGTTTCGAGTCATTCAAATGTCTTTTTAAAGTCTTTAGTAATGATGTCTCTTGTTTTGCAGGGTTCCGGCGATGGCGGATGACGGGCTGAAGTGAGTTGAAGATGGAGCCCGTGTGATGAATAGAAGCGCCTGGAAGCACGTGAGTAAGCGCTTGTTGCCTGTTTCACGATGCGCTCTAACTGTCTTTTTATTTTGCAGGTACGAGTTCGGAGCGGCTGCAGGGTGCCGGAATACCCACTGGATTAGATGTGGAAAGGAGTAATGGCACGTGAGTATTAAAGTTCCCCAATGTCTTTAAACGCACCTTGTTTTATCTTTCAGATGCGGATGCAGCGCCGAAGGCCTCCGGAGCGTGCGAAGAGTTGGTAAGCTTTTGTCTTTCAGATGCCGGAATGCAGTATGAAGACCTCCGGAGCGCACGAAGAGTAGGTAAGCCTTTGCCTTTCAGATGCCGGAATGCTAACCTGTTCTTTCTTGTCTTTATAGGTGTTGCTGAAGACTGGATTCAGGATGGTAAGCCTTTTTCCTTAGGCCCAGGACTGGATGCAGAAGACACGATGAGCGTCCTGCTGCAGAGGGTGCAGAATAACGCAAAGCAAGATTCATCCACCGGGTGTGGTTTAAATAGCCTCCTGTAGTGCTTAGGTGTCTCCTTCCACAGCCACGCCTAAGTAAGAAAAGAGTTCCTGGTAAGAAAAGAGTTCCTGCCTTCCAGAAGAGTTCCAGTGTTCTAAATCTAGGGAGTGGCTCCAGCCCCACCCAACAGGAAAAGTAGTTCCAAACAGAAGAGGATCAGAGGCTCAACTGGCAGGCAAGTAAGCAGCATGGTCTGCTGCAGGTAAGTCCACCCAAGCATTATGAGCCCGGCGCTTCCAGCGCTGGGTCTGGGCATATTTATGAGCCTGGTGCCACTGGCGCCAGGACTGGGTCCAAAAGGTCCCAATTGGGACTGGTTGGCACTCGGAACCTGGGTTATGGATCTGCTTCCAAGGGAGTTGGGAAAACCCTGACCTTTTGGAAGCAGAGATCATGACAGTACCCCCCCTCAAGGCCCCTCCCAAACCGGGCTTCTCCGGGGGTTTTGGCTTGTCAGGAAATGTTCGGTGAAATCTTTTGATTAGGCGAGGAGCGTGGACATATTCAGCAGGTTACCAGGATCTCTCTTGGGGGCCGTAGCCTTTCCAGTCAATTAGGTAGAATAGTTTAGATTTGGAGATCTTGGAGTCCAGAATGCTTTTGACTTCAAACTCGAGTTCTCCATCCACTAGGATAGGTTTTGGAGATTTGGTTAGTCGGGTTTGAGGTTGCACGGGTTTTAATAGAGAGACGTGGAAGACCGGATGTATCTTCATGTGCGGGGGCAAGTCCAACTTGACCGCTACTGGGTTTACTATGGTAGTGATGGAATAGGGACCAAGGTATCTTGGGTTGAATGTGCGTGGCCCTTTTAGAGATAGATATTTGGTGGATAACCAGACTTGATCACCTACTTGATAGTGAGGGGCTTCCTTCCGATGTTGATCTGCTCCTTTCTTGTATTGTTCTTTAGCCCTTTGAAGGTGAGAAACAGCTTCCTTAAAGGCTTGGGTGATTGTAGAATGCAGGTAGTCTACTGCTGGTGTTTCAAGATCTTGGAGGGGATCCAACTCCGAGGTTCGAGGGTGACTGCCGTACAAAAGAAAAAACGGGGTTTTCCCAGTTCCCGAATGGACAGAGTTATTGTAGGCATACTTGGCTATCCAAAGGATATCTTTCCAAGTTTTTTCAGTTTGTTGCAGCATGCAGCGTAAATACTGTTCCAGAGTTTGATTGGTCCTCTCGGTTTGTCCGTCGGTCTGAGGGTGGTGACTGGTCGAAAGTCTCACATCAATTTGAGCCGACCGACAGCAACTTCGCCAAAAATGAGAAATAAATTGACTACCTCGATCCGAAATTAGAACCGAAGGAAAACCGTGCAGTCGGACGATGTTTTCGAGAAATTCTCGGGCCAGAGTTGCTGCTGTTGGCAAGCCTTTGAGCGGAATGAAATGCGCCATCTTGGAGAATAAGTCCACGATTACTAGAATCGTATTGTATCCGGAGCATGGAGGTAGATCGGTGATGAAGTCCATAGAAAGCGTATGCCAAGGGCGAGGTGGGATGTCAATAGGGCGTAAGAGGCCTGCTGGTCTTTCCTTTTGACTCTTGTTTTTGGCGCATACTCCACAGGACATTATAAAGTCTCTGATATCTTTTTTCCAAGACGGCCACCAGAAGTAGCGCTTGATCTTTTCTGAGGTCTTGGCTATACCGGGATGACCTTCCATTAAAGAGTCGTGATAACAAGAGATTACTTTTTTCTGTAAATCTGTGCTGGGTAGGTATAATCGTTCTTGGATATACAATAAGTTGTCCTTTACTGCAAAGTCCTTTCCCTGCAGATACCAATTCTGTATATCTGCTGGAGTTACAAGTTGCCTGGCTTTATCCTTAACTTCCTCTATGGATTCTGTGGCGATTACACCCAGAATTCTTTGTTCGGGAATGATTGGTACAGGTTTAGGGTTGATCAAGTGTTCTTCCACTCCCATCCGAGAAAGGGCATTGGCTTTACCGTTCTTTGTACCAGGTCGATAGGTAATTATGAAGTCAAACTCGGCAAAGAATAATGCCCAACGGAGTTGTCTAGAGGATTGGGCTTTTGCGGTTTTCAAATATTGCAGGTTTCGGTGATCCGTAATCACAGTAATGGTGTGTCGGGCCCCCAGCAGATAATGCCGCCAAGCCTTAAAGGCAGACTTGATAGCCAGAAGTTCCTTGTCAGTAATCGTGTAATTGACTTCAGGAGGCGAGAATTTGCGGGACCAAAATGCCACGGGATGCAACTGATTGGTTACCGGGTCCTTTTGTGATAGAACTGCCCCCATGGCAAGGCTTGAAGCATCAGTTTCCACGATGTAGGGGAGCTCGGGGCGAGGGTGTTTTAAGATTGGTGCAGAGACAAATTTAGTCTTCAAATCCTGGAAAGCTTGTTCCGCCTCGGTAGACCATTCAAAACGTTTGTTTTTCTTTAACAAGGCAGTGATGGGCTGGACTATTCGAGAGAACTCGGGGATAAACCTGCGGTAAAAGTTAGCGAAGCCTAACATGCTTTGCACACCTTTTACGGAGGATGGTGATGGCCATTTGAGAACTGCATCGACCTTCTTTGAATCCATACGCACTCCGCCAGGTGATAATATGAATCCCAAGAATTCAACTTCAGTCACGTTGAAAACACATTTTTCCAATTTAGCGAAAAGTTTGTGTTGACGCAATCTTTCGAGGACCATTTTCACGTGTTTCCGATGTTCACATTCCGATGAAGAATAAACGAGGATGTCGTCAATGTAAACAACAACACATACATCTATGAGATCTCTGAGGACATCGTTCATAAAATATTGAAAGGCGGCCGGGGCATTGCAAAGTCCGAAGGGCATGACCTGATATTCAAATAGCCCATACTTGGTGCGGAAGGCCGTCTTCCATTCATCGCCCTCTTTTACTCGTACCAAGTGGTAAGCTCCTCTAAGATCCAGCTTTGTATATATGCATGCTTTTCTGACTTGGTCCAGGAGTTCAGGGATCAAAGGTAACGGATATCTATTCTTAACGGTGATCTGGTTCAGGGAGCGATAATCGATACAAGTTCTAAGGTCTCCTTCCTTTTTTGGAACGAAGAACAAAGCTGAAGAAGCAGGGGACTTGGAAGGACGAATAAACCCATTTACCAGGTATTGATCCAGGTATTGTCGAAGGTGAAGGTTCTCAGGCTCGGTGAGGGCATAAATTCTACTACAAGGAGGAGTAGATCCAGGTATCAGGTCTATCTGGCAGTCATAAGACCTATGAGGAGGTAGAGAGTTAGCCTGATCCTTCCGGAAAACAGCTTGGTATTCTAGGTATTCGGGAGGTAACTGGGGAGTCTCTGAAGAAATTGCGGCCAGTGCAACACCAGGTGGAGGGTGACAAGTAGAGACACATTCTGGAAACTGGACCGTTCTTGCTCGCCAATCGATCAGAGGATTGTGTTTCTCTAACCAAGGTATTCCTAGAATAATCTGAAACTGAGGGGCCTTGATCACATCGAACACGATCTTCTCATGGTGTCCATCTTGACTTACTAGCGTCACTTCTTGAGTGGTATGCGTTACTGGCCCGGAGGCTATCTCCGTACCATCCACCGTAGTAATGACGTCCTTTACAGCCTTGGGACAAAGAGTTAGATTCATCCTCAAAACCATTTCATGATCCACATAATTGCCGATGGCACCGCTGTCGACGTAAGCTTCAATTGCATGTAATCGATCCGGATTATCAGGGCTTATGAGGACCATAGGTATCACGAAATGCGAGGTCACGGAACTGGTTTTTACGCTCGGCAAGAGGACCTCTATTCTTGTCGGGCGAGGTCGTTTCCCTGCTCAGAGTTTGTAACTTTGGTAACTGCAGCTCCTACTGCCTTCTTGGCAGGTTTCACCGGACAGTCTCGAAGAAAGTGCCCTGAGTTTCCGCAATATAGGCATAATTGCAACTGTTTCCTCCTTTCCCGCTCCCGTTGTGTTAGAGGACCTTTCAGACCCCCTATTTGCATGGGTTCCCCGGAGTCTACTCCTTTGGAAGGAGTTGGCGGTTTGGAAAATACTCGAGCATCAAACTTGGAACGATCGGCCTTCCTGTTCTGCAGCCTGTGATCTATTTGAACGACCAAGTCTATGTAATCCGAACAGTCTTGTGGGGGATTCACTACTTGGGCTAAAACGTCTTTGAGCTCTCCACGTAGACCTCTATAAAACAGCGTAATCCTTTTGTCCTCAGGCCATTGAGTTTCCACTATTAGTCTATTGAAAGATGCAATATAAGCCAAAAGGTCTTCATTACCCTGTCGCAACGAAAGAAGCTCATTGTCCAAGGCCTGCCCCTGTGAATGTCTTGCGAACAGTTTTTCCATACTAAGCTGAAAGGCTTGAAAATCATGGAGAACCGGATCATCTTGATGAACTAGAGGGATCGACCAGTCTGCCGCATTGCCACTAAGGTACGAAAGTACAAAAGCTACTTTAGCTTGATCAGTTGGAAAGGCTGCTGGCCGGCATAAGAAGTGCAACCGGCACTGATTGATAAATACTGCAAACCTCTTTGGGTCACCAGAAAATCGCTCGGGCGGGGCCAGAGGTACATTCCCAGGTAGGTTGATCTGCACTGGATTCATAGAGGATGTTGAAGGAAGATTTGCCCCTGATGCGGGTAACGGGGTCTGTCCGGCTTGTGACTGTTGCACTTGTCTAGCAAGATTGTCTGTTCTCTCCTTGGAAATAATTAGTTCCCTTCTTAGAGCATTCGTTTCCTGACGAGTTGCATGCACTTCTGCCCTTAGTTCCCCAAGTAACCGGGCTAGGGGGTCAGTATCCGAGGTTTCCATAGCGCCTGGGCGAGAGTTTTGCGGTAGGCTTTGCGTTCTGTAACGCTCACCTGATTCTCGCAGAGGCGCCGGTCTTGACTGGGCGACTACCGTATCTTCAAAGGTGATGTGTAGCACCCGGTTGGCTCTTTGGGCTGGACCTCTGTGCACTGTATGCCTGACGTGTAGAGTAAGATGTCTGCAGATAGAAAATATGGGGTTAATGAACTGGGGTTACTGGGGTGTCCCTATCTCTTTCCTCTTCTCCTCTCCTGTAGACCCCCAAAGGTTAACGCTCTCACCTTAGGTAAGTGAATGCCAAGCTCTCCATCTGCCTCGGGGCAGGGTGCTGTAGCCAGTTTCTTCACTGGATAGGTAGCACAGGCCTCTTGACTTCAGAGGACTGCTGTCCGTCGTTTACTGCACGAACAGTAAGTTTCGAGTCATTCAAATGTCTTTTTAAAGTCTTTAGTAATGATGTCTCTTGTTTTGCAGGGTTCCGGCGATGGCGGATGACGGGCTGAAGTGAGTTGAAGATGGAGCCCGTGTGATGAATAGAAGCGCCTGGAAGCACGTGAGTAAGCGCTTGTTGCCTGTTTCACGATGCGCTCTAACTGTCTTTTTATTTTGCAGGTACGAGTTCGGAGCGGCTGCAGGGTGCCGGAATACCCACTGGATTAGATGTGGAAAGGAGTAATGGCACGTGAGTATTAAAGTTCCCCAATGTCTTTAAACGCACCTTGTTTTGTCTTTCAGATGCGGATGCAGCGCCGAAGGCCTCCGGAGCGTGCAAAGAGTTGGTAAGCTTTTGTCTTTCAGATGCCGGAATGCAGTATGAAGACCTCCGGAGCGCACGAAGAGTAGGTAAGCCTTTGCCTTTCAGATGCCGGAATGCTAACCTGTTCTTTCTTGTCTTTATAGGTGTTGCTGAAGACTGGATTCAGGATGGTAAGCCTTTTTCCTTAGGCCCAGGACTGGATGCAGAAGACACGATGAGCGTCCTGCTGCAGAGGGTGCAGAATAACGCAAAGCAAGATTCATCCACCGGGTGTGGTTTAAATAGCCTCCTGTAGTGCTTAGGTGTCTCCTTCCACAGCCACGCCTAAGTAAGAAAAGAGTTCCTGGTAAGAAAAGAGTTCCTGCCTTCCAGAAGAGTTCCAGTGTTCTAAATCTAGGGAGTGGCTCCAGCCCCACCCAACAGGAAAAGTAGTTCCAAACAGAAGAGGATCAGAGGCTCAACTGGCAGGCAAGTAAGCAGCATGGTCTGCTGCAGGTAAGTCCACCCAAGCATTATGAGCCCGGCGCTTCCAGCGCTGGGACTGGGCATATTTATGAGCCTGGTGCCACTGGCGCCAGGACTGGGTCCAAAAGGTCCCAATTGGGACTGGTTGGCACTCGGAACCTGGGTTATGGATCTGCTTCCAAGGGAGTTGGGAAAACCCTGACCTTTTGGAAGCAGAGATCATGACACATTGAGCCCTATGGGGGCTCAATGGGAATGGGTAATGGTTCCTGCAAGGAAGACTTACCGGGTCCTCCTATGTCGGAATGACCCGCTAAGTCCCCATTGCAGGAACCCGGTAAAGGATCCCGGTTTGGAGGCAGCTAATAGCTCCATGGCTAACTCCAAACTCTTAATGAGGCTGTTAGACACTGCAAGAGGCATTATAGGCATATAGCAGAGGGCTTTTTGGATATACAAAGTGACCTATTTTGTTGGAATGGCATCTCTGGTTGCAGTATGGATAGCCATCGCCTTCTCACATGAGTGGATGGCTTTTGGAAAAGAACTTGATGTACAAAAGAGTGTATAGTGATAGGGGTTTTCTTACTCTTAGAAGGGGTTTGATTGCACTGGTATTTAAGTGATTTTATTTAATTCACTGTGTGTAAAGTCGAAATGTAATATTTGTGCATATGTTAATTGTTTTTTAGGGTTTTAGATACTCCTGTAAAATTGAAATATATTTCATGTCTTTTTTTGTGTGAAAAGTTTTAACAAGCTATATCATAGATTAAAAAAGAAATACACAGTGTCACAAACTTTGTGGTCGAAATCTAAAGATAGAGGAACCATCTTTGGCTGAAATTCAAAAGCAATAAACTCAAAGGGCCTCATTACGACCCTGGCGGTAAGAGGGTTAACGGCACAGGTAAGGGTGCCGGTGCCATTAACCCCTTACCGCTGCATTACGAGGTCCTTTAGCGGGTTTTACCAGGCGCCCTTAGTGGGAGCCGCTAAAGGACCAGCCTGCTAACAACAGGCCCGTTATTAACGGGCCCGTTGTTAGCCTAGTCCCCATTCCCATTGAGCCCTATGATGGCTTCAATGGGAATGGGGATGTACCGGGTCTGGGTTCCTTGAATGAGGAATCGCTGTGTCCTCAAAGGTTGGAATGGCCCGGTAATGCCCCATTCAGGGAACCTGGACCGGTATGCGGTAAGGGGGTATCCATGGCGGTAATAGCGCCATGGCTACCTCCAACCTCGTAATGAGGCCCTTTGTTGCACAGCAGTTCTGGTCCTGTGGGATGTTTTCACCCACGCATCGAAGCCCTACAACATCACTGTGCGTTGCTGATAGCATAAAAAGCAATGCTGCCCACCAGAAAAAGCGCAGTGAAAACCTGACAGATAAGCCACCATCCACTTTTGACAATTCCCAGACCCATCCTTCGGTTGGACACAGAGCTGTTCAAATATTCGTTTCATTGGTGTGAAAATTTGCTGAAATCATGGTCCACAAGACTACTATAAAGATTCAACCTTCTTGTGGGGTGTTCCACATCACTCTACTGCAAGGATCCCCATCAAAACATTGTCAGCAAGGATCATAACTGTCAAGCCAAATTCCCCTTTTAAATTTAAGAACAGCTCTCAAAAAGAAAATGGGTGCAGTACCATTTCACGCAACTGACCGGCGCTAGCGATCTAAACTCTGACAGGAGAACTGTATTTCAGGAGTTACAAAAGGATCCTGAGCTAGCTGGGATTTCAATGGCTTGCTGATTAATGAGAATTCTCAACCCCTGCTGTTCCCAGGCCCTCACAAGAAGGCAGCCTGATTCAATTAAAAGTTCAAGAGGATGGGAAGTCTTCACACCTGCTCTTACCACCAACAGTACAGGATATCGCCTTGACATGTAAATTAGGAGGGGAGGAGAGTTTCCTGCAGCCTGGCAGAAAGGAACAATAGCCTCTTGCCACTGAATAGGATAAGCTGATTTGGGTGTTAACTGTCACCACTGCTCTGGGAGAAACAAGACATGTGATCTCTGACTCAGCAAGTTTCTGGGGGTGGACCCAGACACTTTTGTGAATTGAATTGAAGGCAAATATATGTTTTATAAGAATACTGATAACTAATTGTAACCAGATGACAGAAATGTACAATTTGGAGATCCTTAATGTGAAAAATGTACCTACAATTTGAGTCTAAACTCAATTCTGTAAGATGTTCTAAGACCGAACTCCGCTATTTATTGATATTGCAGACACTGTGCTTACACTAGAAACATGATAACTTATATTAATATGCCCAGAAGGGGGGTGTACCTCTGTGTAAATTTGGGTAAAAGTCCAATATTGGAAAACCAATCAAAAACACAAATAAGTTGTCATTTCTGAACCCAAGATCTTAGGAAGATCAGAGTTGGCCAAGAATGTACCATAATTCATCTGTGATGCGTACATGTAATTCCAACAACTTTTATATCTGGGAAGCATGTGTGGTTATGAAAAATCGTTTTTCTAAGTAAATGCAAAGGGGAGGGACTTCAGCCAGCCATTAAAATAGCATCACTCTGACTCATCCTGACTCACTACTCTGTTCTGCAGTCAGAGGACAGAAAAGTCTATAGCCTATCAAATCATGAGAAGTCAGCCTTCCCACCCACTTTCTAAAGACATAAAAGGTGCCACTGGGACCCAGGCAGGACATTCATTTTCCATTTCAAACTGATTTCTTGCAAAGTACTCTGCCGGACCAGACAATATCAAGAAGGACCATCCAGAACTTAGACTCCACACTCCAGAACTTTAAAGCAGAGGGGCCTGAACAACAAGCTGAATCCTTTTCAGCAGGCCTCAAAATCTTTTGCAACCTGACTCTTCAACAGCCGGGCTGTGCTGTTTGATTCTGGCTATAACCCTATGCCAGAACCCAGAAAGCAGTGCTGTATCCAGACCAGACCGCTGTGCAGTCCCAAGAACTTTTGCCAGAACCAGAGATCCAGACCAGCAGAGCAGAGCTGACCCAGATCGCTGTGAGCAGAACCGGTACCAGAGACCGTCCATGGCGCGAGAACCGCAGTTAAACCTGTTGACCAGATCTGTGACGGAGGCCCATTCCTTCCAAGTCTAGGAGTGAGTATCCTGAAAACTGTGCCAGAACCAATCTCTTAGTCTAAAATAATCTGATTCAAACCATGTTAACCTGTCCAGAACTGCATCATAGAAATCGTGTGTCCATTCTCTGATTTTAACCCTGTAAAAGTGGCATTTTGTCATTCTGAAGTTTACTTTAATTTCGAGAAACCACCTCCACAAAAAAGTCTGTATCTTTTGATCCCTATATGCTAGGAACGAGATTTAACTTTCATTTTAAAGCTAAGAATCTCAGCTTTCCAACAAGCCCTAATAATTCCTCATGAATCACTGATAGTGTTGACCTGAACTAATTCAAAGTAGCTGTCACCTACCCTGAATCGCCTATAGGGAATTAAAATCATTTTTAGCATATTTTCACTTCAGTACAAATCACATTCAAAATATTTCTGCATGTTTTAAAAGCATACCGGTTGCTCCAAGATTACTAGAATTTGAACTGAATCTGTATCGCATGTTGATGGTATTCCTGAAAACTGTGTGCTTTTATTCCATCTCTTTATATTGCATAGGGGGGAGTGAATTGCCACAAGGGGAAAAGTGATTATATTCTCTCTTGTTGAAACCAGATCAGTTTATTTCTGTGGAACAAGGGATATTGAGGTGTGCCAGGTAAATAGCGCTGGAGCAGTTTGGTGTACAAGAAACAATTCAATTAAGCCTCAAGGAATGGGGTGCAGCACCCAGTGGAAAAAGCGGGCACCTCAAACCCACTTAGCAAGACAAAAATGACATTAGGTATTCCCACATCGTGGATGCGCTCCCACAAAACACTTCAGAAAGAGAGGTGATCCTCTTGCAAACTTCCTTTACAATTAATGTTCTGAAATGCCACAAAAATAGGAGTTTGAAAAGTTTAATCTTCGTAACATCCGAGGTGTGTTGTAACGTAACAGAGTAAAATGCCAACACGTTTCGACCTCTCTCGGTCTTTCTCAAGGCAAAGCTCTTCCCATTCCAAAATTTCTGAATTTAAATCAACGAGATGCGATCAGACATGACACGGGCTGAAAAAGGGCTCACACAGACGTGAGATCAATGTTGGCCAATCCAGGCGGGACGTCACTTTGAAGGAGAATGTGCGAATTGATTTAAATTCAGAAATTTTGGAATGGGAAGAGCTTTGCCTTGAGAAAGACCGAGAGAGGTCGAAACACGTGTTGGCATTTTACTCTGTTACGTTACAACACACCTCGGATGTTACGAAGATTAAACTTTTGAAACTCCTATTTTTGTGGCATTTCAGAACATTAATTGTAAAGGAAGTTTGCAAGAGGATCACCTCTCTTTCTGAAGTGTTTTGTGGGAGCGCATCCACGATGTGGGAATACCTAATGTCATTTTTGTCTTGCTAAGTCAGTTTATTTCTGTGCTGCATTCTTTCCATCATTGTTTTTCCTTGAAACCATAAAAGTATGCTCTGCCACTTTACCCTTTCTATACCAACTCCTAAGTGATTACAAAAGTGTGCTAGTGTAATATTATCCATTGTTGATCACTGTCATATTCATAAGTGTGCGATCAAATATTAATTTATTATTAAAGTGTGATATATATATATATATTGTTTAATTTGTAAAATAAATCTTTTAATTTGCAAAACAAACCACCTTCTTGGCTCAGTGAGGTCAGGGGGATTCAAAGAGAGGGGCATTATATAAGGGTTTATCATCCAGATTATAACTTGTCATAAATATATATAAATAAGGGCATCCCAGACTCGGCATTGACTTAGTGGGAGTGCTGAATTGAAGTCCCTTAACAGTCCTAGATGATACCTGGCCATTGGGTCTGAAATCCTCGGTATCCCTATTCGCCCACCTTGAAATCGACAATTAAAAACCTGGGATTAGCACTGGAAAGCCAGGTGGTGCCAGTTTATTCCTCAAATTAAGAAAGAGACTCCATCATCTTGTATCACTTAAAACTGTTAAAGAGCATTTTAGGATATTTTACTTTCCTTCAGAAAGTGGCTATTTTAAGCACTTATTACAGCCAGACTATAGTTTGGAAATTCCATATATCTGGGCCTCAATCTATCAAGGGTCAAAATCTATCAAGAAACTGCAGAATGAAGCAGCACTGATCTCACTGGCCCTTCATTGGCTGCCGGTTGCTCAATGTATTACTTTTAAGGTCCTTTGTCCTATTCATATGATATGATATGATGAGTCATTTATAAAGTGCCTGTACACAACTGTTTCTAGGTGCGACAAGACAAGGTAGGGAAGACAGAAGGAGGACAAAACAAACAATCTTGCAAGGCTATGTATCATTCAGATTGTGCAAGTGCAGGGGGGAGAAGGACAGGAGAAGTGCCAGGGGGAAGGAATGGAGAAGTGCAATCAGGGCAGCATTGCTCTAAGTAAGTGCAGCCAGGGCAGAGCGAGGCAGGGTAAGTGCAAGGAGGCAGGGCACTGTATGGTTGAAGACACAGGCCCAAGTGCGCCGTAAGCCTGAAGGCAGTGCAAGGGCTACTGGTCGTGCAGGAGCCTGGTGCCCATTGAGATTCTGAGGGTAGCCAGAGAACTAGTAAGCACAGCAAACAGGGAGGTCTGCAGGAGAAAGAGAGAGAGAAAGAGAGAGAGAGAGAGAGATAGAGAGAGAGGGAGAGAGAGAGAGAGAGAGCGAGAGAGAGAGAGAGAAAACATATTACAGCCTAGGACCATCATTCGTCGGTACAGGTTGTTTACCACAATCTCTATATCCAATTAAATATTTGAAAAAACTGGTGGAAGAAAGTTTTCAGTAAAAACAGCTAGACTCTGGGACTGTACTTGCTAGAGTTAAAGAGACTGGGGGCCATCTAATTTTTTTGGACAGAATCTACAGGCATTCCTAGGTCCCTGAGTACACTAACATAGCCGATTTCTTTGATCTCAGTGTGTCGTGAATGCTCTGTCTATCTATGACCAAGGTGTAGGTTTGCGCTTGAACAACATACAAGAGATTACATACATAAAATACAATGCAAAATGGTCATAGTGATATCTGACTATTGGCAAATAGGCAATACCAGAAAATGCTCTTACTATGCTAAGTAGGAACAGTCTAACCTACTCGTATAGTTCTAGGTGGTCTTTGCTGCGATAACCGAGCGTAACAGAATCTGGTACGCTGCCTTGCTAAGTAGTCCTAATTAGTTATTGCCTTATTGTGCTGACTGGACATAGTGACACCAGACAATGCCACGTTAATCAGTGTGAATGGAACCAGGAACGGTTGTACTATCTGACTTTTACTGTATCTGGCCTTACTGTGGTAAGCATAAAGAAAACTGGTTTTGTTGTGATCATTTGGCATATTAGTAGCCGGCGAGGGACAATGAGATTGTAACATGCAATCTCATTGGCTCTCGTCAGGGCTTTACCCGACCGGGAATCCATCTCCCCATAACATTCCTTCCTTGTCCCCAGCGGGGGGATGTGGCAGCCACTCAGCCAATGAGGAGGCTCGGAACGGGGTAATCCCCGCATCGAGCCACCACATGGCTAGAGGCTGCCATCTTCCCCTGCTGAGGATCGAAGGAAGTCTTATTCCCTCCCCCCGCACCGACTAATCCAAAGACCTGCACACCCTATACAATTTGCTTCACTCGGGCCTGTAACCATGGGCTGCAGGGCATTACCTGAAGTGGTTAATGCCTCCCCACCCTGCTCAGGGCCTATTGCTTAAATAAAATCTACCACTGCTTTGATAACTGTGCATAAAGGAAATTGACATTCCCATGGTAACTAGCCACATCCTTATACATGGTGTGAATAATTGGATTGTGCAAGCATCTTGAATCTTAATGCTAATACCTGACAATGGAATGCGCCCTTAGGCTTTTGTTTAAAAAAATCATGAAAACAGTATGAGTAGCTCAGATTATGATACCATTACCCATATTTGACATCAAACATGTCATATGATGTGAGGTGAGTAGCAGATCCAATAATGTCAATATTCGACAAATGATCATAACTCCTGGGCATATGATGTCAAAGGAATATGTGAGTGAGCACATGACCATATCATGCCAATGACATAGAAATGACTATTAATGCCTACACATTGACCATAGGAATTGGGACTGTCAATACCTATTTCCTCTTAGTTAAAGTCTTTTGAAAGCCTATCTTTACGAAAACTATTCACCACCTAGTGTTTTATCATATTGTGCATGTTTGAGGAAATCCGTTAACCTCATCCTGCTGACAGCCTTTTTTATATAAATGTTTAATGGTACCAAAAGGTCACCTTCCTGCCACTTAGTACCACTAGCTCGATTGTTTGCGTGCATGTAGAGAAATTCCTGCAAAGGTGAGATAACCAGCTATGGTACAGGGCTGGAGAATTGTATAGGGTGTGTGGTTCTATGTTAGCTACAGAGTCAGTAAGATAGCTCAGTAGGTTGAGCCCGCGCTGCTGCAAACTATGTTTGAGCTGCAGGTTCGAATCCCAGCATGGCCAAGTCATCCATTCATGATTCTGAAGTTGAAAAACGAGTACCACCTTCTGTCGGGATGATGATGATGTATGTAAATATGTTCTTTGTGCAGTGCTTAGGTTTATGTGCTATATAAATAACATATCATTATCATAAGGACCTGCTTCCTGTAGGTGATGCCTGTGAACTTACTTTTGGCTTGGGCAAAGGTCTCCTAAATGGGTGGAAGGAGAAGCCTGGGCATGCCACTTGATCTAGGGATCCCCTGTTCAACAGACAGAAGGCTAATTAGTATATAGTCCCATCCATGATCAACTTGCACCATGAGTGTGCTCCCTCAATAACTATGATAGGAGTGTAGAATGACTAGCTAGGAATTTTACAGAGCTGTTTTCTATGATCCTTGATTTAGCACCTGATAACATTGCGCCAGGCAATTGGCAGACGTGTTGTCACTCCTTGAGAGTTATTAATTGACTTTCAGGTAAACCATGGGAATATCTCACTTGCAAGATGTCATCAGGGAGGTTGTTTTTCCCTGTACCCTAAAATACTTTCCCCAGATAGTCTAGGAGGGGAGTAATTTATGATTCTAAACTTCCATCCAATAATATTTGGGGATTGTGTTTGATTTTAGTCAGTGTGCAAATTCGGGTAAATGTCGCCCTCTGGCCACATTTTCCTTACCAAGACTTTCACTGGATACCCTTTCAGGATGCTCCAGGGCAGATGCTTGCAAGAGTGCCCTTGTCGTTGCCCCAGAATGAAAGCTTGACCTGTCTTTATTTTAAATATAGTGCCCGCATTATGATCGAGACAGTGGTCCTCATTACAAGTCCAGTGGTAACCGTGCTGGTAAATCCGGCAGGTTGCTGGCGGATTTGTAATTTTTACTGCCGCCTGGCTTGCCGGAAACACTGGGGCATTACAACACCGGCGGTCCAGAAAGTCAGGCGCCAATAAATAGTAATTCCCCATTCCCATACAGTCACATAGGAGTCAATGGGAATGGGGAACACAGAAGCACCAGCACCGTTAGTAACGGTGCTGGTGCTTCCGTGTAAGCCTGCCTACAATGGCCGCTGTGTCCGGCAGGGTCAGACCTGCTGGGTACAGCAACTCCGGCAGGCAGACTTGTAGTGCTTACCAGCACCGTTGTTACCAGACCAGCACACTTGTAATGAGGCCAAGTCTCTTGCATCACCTGCATAGCAGTCACAACCAAAACACCACTCTACCTAGCAGAAACACCATCATCTCTGGAGGCCACTGCACCACCAGAAGCCACAACATGAACATAACTGCAAGAGGGAAATAACTAGGAAACAGGCCTCTTCCTGCTATGTACTCTGTCTCTGGAACAAGTCATCAATGCAGATGAGACCGCCCCCTTCATTCGGAAATTCAGAAAGGATCTGTAGACCCTCCACTCCAATCGCGGATTGCTCCCCTCACCCATCTTCCCCTGTGGAGCACCACATTTCCATTCTCCTCCTGCCCATACCTGCTACCCATGTCTCCACACCCTAGCTGTAACCCCCTGGGTGCGTCCATATTTAGAGCACTCCCCTGCTTCCCAGATAAACTCACACTTTATACATCAAATTCACACAAATATACATCCATTTGTACAATAAAGGACAAGACCGCTTACAGGGAGGCCATTCCCCATCAGGCGCGACAGCACTCTGGCTCCTTGTGTAACTCAAGAATGATCCATTCTGTTTTTCCTACATGATCCGGCACCTGAGAGCGGCACCGGGCAGCCTAATTATGGGATTACAAGGAGAAACATAGACTCTTGATTGTGAGCGTTCCCGGCGATTAAAACCCTATCTCTTGCCTTACAGCTTCCACCCCGCCCCCTCGAATTGAGTAGGCAACGGGCCAGCCATTTTACATCTTAAAGGGGCCGGTCCGTGTCGAATAACTCGAAATACCATTCAGGAGGGAAAAAAACCAAACAAGAGGTGAGAAACTAAACTAATAACTTCTCCCCAGGGCCACTGGTAATCCCCTCTCAAGTGTTTCATGATTACAACTTGTACTTGGCTTATAGATAAAAACCGGTTTGATCACCTCTGCCTCAACTAAATCCCCATTGTGAGAGACAGGGGTTTGTAATCCCTGTCCTATGACACTTTAAGTGGCAAACTGTAAACAAGAATCTCTGCACCGTAGCAAAGCACGTCATCAAATCTAGAGATACGTGCATGCATTCATATTAAACTGGAGGATCATTGCGCTTATATCCGCCATTAATTCTAATCTTTTATTCCCAACATTGTAGAACTCTACAGCCTTCCCATAGACGAGAAGCCAGATACACTAGCATCCGGAAACCAGTGTGACTACTGAAAATATTGCTACTGGATCCAGATGCTTACATATGGTTTTTGGCAGCTACTTCATGGCGGCAATAGTTAACATTTCAGTTGATCGCATTTGCATTTTGGATTCATTCATTGTTGCTTAATTGTGGCTAGCGTTTGTAATTTGTTTTTATTTAACTGGTAGAATTTCCCTGGTCATTTCCACCTGAAATGTATACCTTAATTACTAAAACTCCAAAGATGCAACTGGATACAGCAGCAGCCACTTCTAGCTTGTCAATTGCAGTGTCAAGCAGGGAAATGCCACTTTTGACCTCGTAGTGCCGAATTCGTCTTACTTTCGTGAAAACTGTGTTCCCATGACTCCGACGCTAATGGGTGGTGGGAGGACAGTTACAAAACATCTTCGAGCCAGGACCGACCTTAAGTCACGGCCGCCCGGCTGACTGCCCTCAGCGTCATTAGCCCCCCGCCACGCCAGCTCGGGAAGTCTTTCAAGATCCCCCTGAACTGGCAATTCAAGGTCCCTCCAAGCTGGCATTGTGGGAGATGCCGCAGCAGGCGCTTCATTGAAATTAAATACTCCCCGCTCATTTAATAAGAATAGGGTGCTGATGCTTAGGCTGCTTAGACCGGCTCTGTTCGGAGCCCACCCAGTAGCAACAGCATATGTGAATAAACAGTCTTACTCACATTAAGTGCGCTTGGTTCACAATGCAGGGGCAGTGATTTCACCCAAGTTCTACTTGACATTTGCTCTATAGAGGACAGAGCATGTCAAGTAAAGTCAAATTGTATCTGTATAGCACTTCCAGCCAAAAGACATCTATCTAAGCGCTTTACAGATGGAGGCTAAAGACTGATAATTTGATTCTCCGCTCCTCTGGAGCATTAAAATTGGAAGGTTTGGTCTTTTGCATGGTATATTACCTATGCAGTGAAGATATTCTTAGGCCTCATTACGAGTCTGGCGGTAACCCGCCGGTTCTACCGGAGGGATGCCGTTGGACTCGTAACATTTTTCCAGTGCCTGATAACTCGGTAGCACCGGGACATTACAAGTTCTGTCAGATCGGGAAGTCAGGTGCTGGAAAATGTTGTTCCCATTCCCGTGAAGTTCCATAGGACTCCATATGAGTGGGGAGACAGAAGCACCGGCATCGTTGCTAACGGTGTAATGCTTCCGTGACCAGTCTGCCTGCAGGGGACGGTTGCGCCACACCCAACGTCCCCTGCAGGCAGACTTGTAGTGTGGCTGTCCGGAAAGGGTCCTGGTACGTTGCTACCGGCACCCTTATTTCCAGACAGCTACACTTGTAATGAGGCCTAGTTGCCCTGCCTCACATCCCATAGCAGGACATATGCCTGTTCCTCCTGTGGGGTGCACTATGATACAATAGCTAGCAGCAGCTTACTATGTGTGCCTCCCTTGCTTACATTTCATAAAGTCTATAACTTCATCCTCCAGGGTGGGGGCTCCTTTGCATCTGAGAGAAGCAAATGCACTCACCACATTGAGCAGGGGATGCCATCCTACTGGGGATTCCTTAATTCCCCACCCATTGCACCTCGCAAACGGGGCCCTCTAACACACCTCCTCAAAGAGGTGGAGGTGAGACACACTTAGGTCTCCTGTAGCTCAGGAAAAATAACACACTTTCAAAATGGGGAGCCTGGGGCAAAGCGGATCTTACTTTGGGCCGCCATTTCTACACACTCTGGGTGGTGCCTTGTTCCCTATGGAGGACTGCTTCCCATTAGCCATGTATTACTCTTGGTAATAGTGTTGCTGCCACGTGCAGTATAAATAAAGGGGGCCTTCCTGGCCGCGACAGTGCGACCGGGAAGCCCGAGCAATACGGATGTCTCGGTGTCCTTGTCTAATGCTTGGGGGCTTACGGGGACTGCCAGAGGGGGCTCTGGAAACCCCCCAACAGTGGCGACGAGGTGGGGATGATGCCTGGGCCCGGCGGTGATTGAAATTTTAATTTTTTTCCCCGGAGCGGAATCTTGATTGCATTTCGTTTCATGCCGTATGCCGTGCATCGACCACGCGGCTGCCGGCCATTATAGATTTTCGGCCGTGGATAGTCGCCGAGATCTAGAGCGAATGGTGAGAGGCATCCAGGTCTAATATTTGGACTCACTGCTAGCAGGCAGTCATACCTGCATTTATATGCCAGAATTTTGGATTTTACTTGATTTCTGAGCTTCCTACGTCGAGTGTAAGCAAGGTGAAGGGCTAAAATGGCTGGGCCTGCTTAGCCCATTATCTCCTTGGCTCAATTTTTGGAGCACCTGGACATACCCAAATCAGCTGGGCAGCTGAGGACTTTTGTCTTCTTCATCCTCTTCATCATCATTCCAGGCTCCTGCAGCTGTGGACTTCTACATCTCATCATCCTCTTCATCATCATTCCAGGCTGCTGCAGCTGTGGACTTCTGCATCTCATCATCCTCTTCATCATCATGTCTGGCTGACTGTGTCTGTGCAAGGAGTTTTTCTGCGGAGCTGACGTCTCTACCATCGCTGATCATCACTTCCAGGTTGGACATTTGCATTGCTGGTGTGGGTGCCAAGACTGTGTTGTGGTGGTGGGGGTGAGTTCCGGCCCCCAAGATCTTGGGGGTGCCTGTGTGCTCTAACCCATGAATGGATCTGAAGACGAGGACGGTGGGCAGCCTGCGAACCAGCAGCAGCCTCCAGTCCAGCCCCAACTTCCGGCGCAGCCTCAAGCCCCAGCAGTGCCTCATGTTCATCTGCCTCAGGCCCCACCAGTGGTGTAACCAGTTGTTCAGCCGCCACCTCCCATCATGGCTCAAGCACGGGCCCCAGCGGCTTTGCAGCCCATTCCTGAGTTCGATGTCTCGGGCCTGTCATCCAGTTTGGGGCCAAGATGGAAGAAGTGGGTGGACCATCTCGACATGTATTTCAGGGCCACTATGGAGACGGACGATGACAGCAAGTTGGCCACCATGCTATACTCGGCGGGACCTGCCGTCCAGGAGATCTTTGAGTCATTGCTGTCGGAAGATGGTTCCTATGCGGCTGCGAAGACTGCCATTCAGTCTCATTTTCTGCCCCTTGCCAATGCAGACAATGAAAGATTTGTGATGTTGTCTGCAAAGCAGAAGGAGGATGAGACTTTGGACACTTTTTACGGCTGCCTTAGGCGCTTGTCTCTGGCATGTGCCTGGGGTGATGCGGATGATATGATTCACACAATGCTCATACAGGCATGTTCCTCGGGCAAGTTAAGACGGCAGGTGCTGAGGGAGCCAGGCACCACGCTGGACCGCATCCTTGAGCTTGGACGCTGCCACAAAGTTTCCGAGGCCCGGGCGTCCAGAATGGAATCTGGCACACGTCCGGTCAAGACTGAGGAGGTGTGCGCCATGTGGCGAGGTGGCAGAGGCACCAGAAGAGCTGGAACTGGCTTACGTGACAGAGGTGGAAGAGCTGGCGGGACATGCCAGAAGTGTGGGTATGACCTACCCCACCCTGCGGAGTGTCCTGCGGCTGGCAAAACATGCGGTAGGTGTGGCCTGGCGGATCACTTCTCCCGGGTGTACAAGGCAGCCCTGCCTGTGATGGTGCCCAGAGGTCCGGTTCAGTCTGGGTTTCTTCGCCAAAGTCGCCCACCGAATGTAGCCCAGGTGGGCCAAAGCGAAGAGGGTCCCCGAGGGAAGAAGAAGAGGAGGAAGAGGAGGAGAATATCTTCTTTGTATCGAGTGTGGGAGCCCTCCAATCCAAGGCCAGGCAACAGCCAAGGTGCATGGTGAAGGTCAACAAGTCACTGGTCCCGGTCCTCATGGACACGGGTGCGTCAGTCAGCGTGATGGCCCGTGTACATTATGATGCAATGGACATGCCTACTAAAACCGGTCAGCCCGAGGGCCCGCATTTTTGCTTTTGGAGGGTTGGAACCTCTACCGCTGGACGGTGCTTTTGTAGCCATGGTGGAGCATGATGGCTCACAGATCACTGCACGCTTCTATGTAACGCCAGTGAGCACAAACACTCTTCTAAGCTGTGCTGCAGCGGAGGCCCTTCGCGTCATCAGCTTTGCATTTTCGGTATATCTGGAGGACATCAACGACCTCCTGGACAAGTATGCTGCTCTATTCAACGGAATTGGACAGATGGCTAGCGACCCTGTGACGCTCCATATAGATGAGTCTGTGCAGCCCATCGCCCTCAAACACCAGAGGGTGCCTTTTCATCTTCGGGAACAGGTGGATAAAGAGCTGGACAACCTTGTGAATTTGGACATAATCGAGAAGGTGGAGGGTCCAACTCTGTGGGTCTCCCGATTGTGGTGGCAAGAAAGCCGAAGCAACCTGATTCCGTCCACATTTGTGTCGACATGTGGCTGCCCAACAAAGCCATCAAAAAAGAGAGGCACTTCACTACAACAATCGATGACATCATTGCGGAGGTTCAGGGTGCCCGATTTTTCTCAAAACTGGATCTCCAGGCCATCAGGTGGTCTTACACCCTGAGTCAAGATACATTACGATATTTACCACCCACCGGGGGCTCTACCGCTACAAAAGACTCAGTTTTGGTGTGTCATCTGCGGCAGTGGTATTTCAGAATATCAACCGGGGCACCCTCGCTGATCTGGAGGGCGTCCTAAACATTAGGGATGATATCCTAGTGTTTGCCAGGACTAAGGTCGAACACCTGCGCAGGATAGCAAGGACATTTGAAAGACTGCAGTCGCTTGGCCTCACCCCCCACAGGGAGAAGTGTGAATTTCTTCGCCCTTCCTTTGAGTTCTTTTGATTTGTTTTCAAGGAGGGGGGCGTGTCGCCAGATCCAAGGAAGGTCCAGGACATCAAGAAAGCACAACCACCGGAATTGGTGTCTGATGTGAGGAGTTTTCTTGGCATGGTGACCGACTGTGGCCGTTTTATCCAAAATCTTGCCTCGAGGTCGGAACCCCTGAGAGCCCTTACAAAGAAGGACACAAGCTGGCATTGGGGCCCCCTTGAACAAGTGGCTTTTGATGACATCAAGAGAGCACTAACGGTTGATGACACCATGGCTTTTTTTGATCCAGTGTTGCCGTCGGAAATTGTGGTGGACGCTAGCCCGTTTAGCCTGGGGGCTGTGCTAACACAAGTGGACAGAGATGGTGGTGTCTGTCCGGTGGCCTACGTCAGCAAGGCGCTGTCTAATAGGGAACAGCGCTACTCTCAAATCGAACGAGAGGCGCTGGCGGTGCTGTGGGGCTGCAGGCATTTCAGGCTTTATATCCTGGGCCACCCGGTGACGGTCGTGACGGACCACAAGCCTCTGCTTCCAATCCTGGCAGGGTCCTCATCTAAGCCACCAACAAGGATAGAGAGGTGGATGCTGGCACTCCTAGAATATGGGGTCACCCTGGTATATCGGCCAGGGACGAACAATGCGGCAGACTACCTGTCCAGGCATCCAGGCGTGCGCGGAGGGGAGGACCCGGACACGTGTGCTGAGGAGGCAGATGACCACATTCGCATGGTGGTGGAAGCGGCCACTCCAAATGCCATGCCACTTGAAGATCTGGAGCCAGCAGCAGCGCAGGACGAGTGTTTCCGGATCCTAAAACAGGCCATGCAGCAGGGCTCGTGGAACACAGTGCTGGAGTCCCTGGCGGGGCACACCAAAGAGGCCAAGATCGGACTGGAGCAGCTATGGCGGGTGAGGGAGGAGTTGTCGTTTTCGGCTTCTGCTGAGGGGTGACCGAATTGTGGTACCCCAGTCAAAGGTCAAAAGGTGATCTCCTTGGCCCACCATGGACACCAAGGTGCAGTGAAAACCAAGGCCAGGCTGTGGCTCAAGGTGTGGTTCCCCGAACTGGAGCGCAGGGTTGATCACTTTGTGGCAGCATGTGTGTGGTGTCAGGCGGCCTCCCCTCTACAAAGAGAGCCGGCCATAGAAGCGATGCAATGGTGTACGCGGCCCTGAGAAGTGGTGGATGCTGACTTTGGATACACCACCCTCGATACCCACTTCCTGGTGGTCGTGGATGAATACTCTCGGTACCCGGAGGTAGAATTTGTGGAGTCGGTGGCGTTTGAGCATGTTGTGGTTGCCATCGAGAAGGTGTTTGCTGCCCACGGATTCCCCCAAACATTGTGTTCTGACAACGGGGCGCCATTCCAAAGCGAGCATTTTTCGGAGCTGATGGAAGGGTACGGGGTACAGCATAGGAAGATTACCCCGCTATGGCCAAGGGCAAATGTAGAGGCAGAGCGGCTGATGAGGACACTGAACAAGACCTTCAGAATAGCCCAGGGCCAGGGTCAATGTCTGCAGAGAGCCCTGTACCTATTCCTGCGGGTGTATCGCACCACCCCCCACGCATCCACTGGTGTGGGGACTGCTGCCCGAGGTGGGGGAGAAGGAGCCGGGGGTGATCGATGACCAGCAGGTGGAAATGGACTGGCGGCTGCGTATTGAACAAGAGAATGTGCGGCGAGGGCTGCGTCTGCAGCGACTGGAACTGGGGGATGAGGTACTCATCAGGAACAGGCATCCCGACGGGAAGCTCTCTATCCCTACGAACCCGAGCCGCTCGATGTGGTGGCCATAAATGGGTCGATGGTAACAGCCTCGGACGGGAGGTCGGCTGTTACCCGGAATGTGAGCTTCTTTAGGAAGCTAGGGGACCCCAGGACTGAACCTCCCCGTGAACCGGACTTAACAGCGATACCGGAGGACGGAGAAGGTCCATCATCAACACCCGCATCCCCCGTCCGGGGATTGCCATCGGATGGACTGCCCGTGCCAGAGGTAAGCGGGAGGTAGCCCCAGAGGGCTGGGCGAGGGAAACCCGCTTACCTCAGCGATTATTTTTTGGGACATGTGTCATGAGTGGCCCTGGGATCATAGTGTTATTTGCGGGGACCCAGGGCGGCTGTAAATAAAGGGGTGTTGGGGATATTTTGAAAGTTTCTTGATTCCTATGTTGTGTGGATAGTTTATTAGAGTAACCAAGTTGTTTGTTTGTCCTCATGAAAAAGGAGGAGTGTGGCGTTGCCCCTTGTAGGAGGCGCACGCGGCGGCGTGACATTGCACGCCGCCGCATCCATTATAAATAAAGGGGGCATTCCCGCCCGCGGCAGTGCGACTGGGAAGCCCGAGCAATACGGATGTCTCTGTGTCCTGGTCTAATGCTTGGGGGCTTACGGGGACTGCCAGAGGGGGCTCTGGAAACCCCCCAACAGTACTGTTGCCATCTGTACTGGGTGTTTAATGGTCTCCTTCAGGGTGCTAATTCTTTGGGTGCACCCCTCTCCCCTCGGGTGTCCTTTCACCATCCCCTATAAACGTTAGCGTGCATCGCCAGGACATCTTGAATGGTATGCTGGCGACGGCCACTGCATGATGGGTCTGCGGCGGCTCGGAAAGACAGGTGTTAATGCCCTCTGGGGAGGCACAGAGTAAGCCACTGGGCACTTTACGGGTTTGAGAGCATTCACGCGGCTCGCAGGGTCCTGTCCTAGATTGTCTTCTCTCTCTGCTCTCTGCTGCAGACCAGGGCCGTCATGGTAGTCTCCGTAGCATCAGCTATGAAAGACGCCTTGAAGAGCGGCCTGCCTCTTCTGCAAGGTGGGTGTGGTGACACATCCTCAGGGAGTGTCCTAGTGATGACAAAGGAGATACCACTGTGGCCCTATGGGGGGGGGTCGGGCGGTGAGCATCGCTCTGCCCAATGTCTTTTTGTTTAAGACAGTCCTTCCTCCGGAGCTCAAGAGTAAATGGCGGGAAGGGGCCAATGCAGAGCCGTGGCAGAGCTACTCATTAAGGATTGCTCGGGGCCCCCCTCCTTGCTAGAGCAGGGTGCCGCACCCCCACCCCTCTATCCTAGGATACTTCAAACAAGTAAAGGTCTGGATCTGAACTCCCCTGTGTTGAGACATGAAATGTGACCAGCCCACCTTAAGAGAAGAAGAGGGAAGCCAAGCACAAGGGGAGGAGGTTGGAGGAGGAGCGTCTAGTAGAGCCCAGAAAACAGAAACCTGGCAAGGGCAATAAAGAAAAGGTTGCAGAGTTCCCTGCCTCTGTGTGTTTATGTACCTGGCGTGTGGGGCTCAGGCCCATGGGGCTCCGGTGAGGTGAGGCCCAGCAAGTCGCAACACCCTGTGAGGTTACTCAAGAGAGGGACTGTCAGGGGTTAGCCTTTGCAGACCATTTGTGATACCTGGCTCCATATGACTGAGTGACAGTGAAGGAACATTAGGCACTCCACTTTACAAGGTGTTCCAGAGCCATAGCACAAATATATTCTGGAGAACAATAGTCCGACCTAAATGGAATACCTTATGTGTGCGCCCCTACGCCAGCACACTAGAGCACCCCCACAGATGCCAAAATGCTGCAGTGCCTTGCTCTTCTATTCTTAAGGCCAGTCCACTCTAAATCTACCCCAGAGATCTGAAGGCAGTCCTGTCCGCTTGTAAAGCAGCAAGGGTCACGCCATGCAAGAGGGTTAATAACCCCCATGGCTAGAACCCCTTCCATTTTCCAATCGATAAGTGTTAAACTGACTCAAAGCTCCCCCAGAGATCTAATCCAATATCTAAAAGTAAGAAACTTTCTCATCATTTAAAAATATAGCTTCTTTTTACTTGCGATATTGCAAGATGGCTGTGCCTGATTCATAGATCCTTTTCCGATGGGATTGCGCCATTATAAAATGCTTCTGTAAATCAGGCCTTTGTCTTTTAATTCAATTGATTGTTTAATGAATTGACTCTGTCCATTGACCCTATCGCGATAGTAATTGGTATACACACAGGTATATTAGATCCACCACCACGAGGGAGATGCTTGTAGGTCAAGCATCTGTGAGGGGGTGACCCTGGGTCCCTGTCCTCCCACCGGCACATGTGAAGAACTATATTGTTTTACAGACCACCCAAGGCACTAGACAATATATCTGCACTAGGTAATCTAGTTACCGACCCTATTGTTCATATATCCACACCCGGTTGGCACACAGGTAATATAGGTACCAACCCGATTGCTCATATAGCCACACCCGGTTGGCACGCAGGGGCTAACAGGGAAAGCAAGGATAACCCAGAAGGGCATGACTCATAAAGAGTCCCATGACTTTAGAAACAGGTAGCTCCAATCTCGTAAAGCCACAGGTG
Source organism: Ambystoma mexicanum (assembly GCF_040938575.1). Taxonomy (NCBI): domain Eukaryota; kingdom Metazoa; phylum Chordata; class Amphibia; order Caudata; family Ambystomatidae; genus Ambystoma; species Ambystoma mexicanum. The sequence continues at coordinate 1,403,261,152 of NC_090922.1, forward strand.
TTCGCGGCACCAGCAGGGGTGTCCCATTGAAAGTATAGGGATTCTTACGCAGATGGCCTTTCCTGGGAGGGGTGGGAGAGTGGTCAGCGCCGCTGGTGTGCCGGATATCCGGATATCCGGATATAACATGTGACCATTCGGTGGCAGGTGTAGTTGCACGCATGGACGAGGAAGCCCATCGTTATGCCCTAGTCGGATAGACAATGAGGAAGGTGTGGCACGGAGAATGCAAAGCAAATTTTAAAAAACTCTCTCGCGAAAGAGCAAATGCAGCACATGCAGTTATGATTCATTGACTAAACCTTAGTGGCAGCGATGCCTGTCTGAACTTACAGCTGCTCACGATCATGTCACACTGAAAAAGCAGACACTTCTTCAAGGCTGCTCCAAAGGTTGTGTCCGTACCTCTGCTGAAGAACACAAAGAGAGTTGCTAAAGTCAGTTTCTTATCTAAGGGCACCCTTCTTTAGCATGTATGCAGTGGCGTGACACAAAATGTGGGGGCCCCCCTGCGAGCCATGCTGAGGGCCGCCCTTCCTCAACTGGGCAAACAAATCACGGGTCGTGCTACACTCTGCGCAGGCCTAGATTATCACGCAGGCACAATACGCATGCACGTGCTGCTGAAGGGGGATGCCACACACTGTACTAGGAGAAACATATAAATCTGTGTTTTAATGCAATATACAGAACACTTTCTGAGAATAATTGGCTAAAAAGCCAGAGTGTTTGCAATTGTTTTGTAGGGTAACACCAAAGCAATACATGAAAGTCACCAACAGTGCACAGGAACATTAATGCGTTGCTATTAAAAATGCCATGCCACATTGAAAACATGTCCCACTGGCTGCACAATGTAGACCAGTGTAGACACGTTATAACATTACAGTAAAGCATGCCAAATTTAGATATACCTAGACTGCACAAAAATGCCAGTCGAAGCAATAACACTCATCAAGAAGAGAGCACACATTAAAGCCTGGGTCTCTGCTACCTCTGACAACACAGCCAAACTCTTTAAAATATGCACGGTACTGGTCAATCCTGTTGTGGTCTCCACCTCTCCTGTTCCCTCCCAGGCCCTCTCTATGGCTCTGACCTCTATCTTCTCTGTTAAAACCCAGGACATCCTGTCCACTATCTCCTTTTCCTCTCCCTCTTCCTCTTCCTCTCTCGGCCCCTTTTTGGTCATCTCTACCTCTCCTCCTCCTTACTCCTCTTTCTCTCTGACAACAGCTGACAAGGTTTCTAGACAAGTCTGATCAATGAAAGTGTCGTCCAAACAGGTGCTCCCCGGCTCCTCCAGAACCATCAAGGACCAGAGCAGAGAGTGGGGGGTAGATCTGTCTTCTCTGCAGATTCCTCCTTCTGGAATAGCCTCCCTGCCCCTCTCAAAGTTTATCGGACTACCTGATGTTCCGGAAGCAGCTCAAAACTTTCCTCTTCTCCTCTGCTTTCGCTCTCTCCCTCCCCTGCTGACCTACCTGACCTACCTATTTGCTGTGCCAACTGGTTGCTTGGCTACCCTCAGAGTCTCACTGAGGCCAGACGCTTTCTTGATAAGTCACCCATGCACTGCCTCTGGCGTACCACACAATAGGGACTGTAACTGTACCCCTACAGTCACTTGTTCTCCTTGCACTACCCAGAGCCGCACTTTCCTGGCTGCACTTACTCAGAGCATTACAGCCCTATTTTCCCCTCCCTTCTTCCTTGCACTTCCCCCCTCCCTTTCTCCTTGCATTTCTCATTCTCGCACTTGCACGATTTGAATGACACAAGGCCTAGTAAGATCATTTGTCTTGTCCACCCTATATCTTCACTCTATTGCATGTCGCGCCATGAAACACTTGTGTAGAGGCGTGTTATAATAGACTTATATCATATTGTTTTATCACAGATGCTCAAAAAAATATACAATGCTGCAGTAAGAAATGGCTAGACTGGCAGCACCCAAATGCCAATCTAGCCAGGTAATTACACTTAGCAGGACTGCTTTATCAGAAATGCACAGTAAAAAATAAACGTCATACCAAACTGAGGAATAACTAGACTGGCTGCACCAAAATGCCTCTCTAGCCACTAATACGACATATCATGCCTGCTTAGCCTGGACATGGACAACCATTATGATTTATAGCACAATTCCACCGCCCACACATCCCCTCTCCCTCATATGCCCTACCCCAACATCCAAAATCATCTCCTTGGCCGAGAATTACCTTCACGTCCCTTTTCCTTGTCCCAGAGGTTACTTTTGAGGCTCCTTGCCTCATAGGTAAGTACTGGGATGAGGAAGAGTGGGATTAAGAGTAATGAAGATACAGGTAGCTAAGTCAGGTATTACCTCCATGTACCTCTACCTCATCCCAGTGCTTGTGTATGAGGCATAGTGCCTCATACACAAGTACTGCCTCATACACAATTACAGGGACAAGGAAGAATAGGGCTAGGAGTAAAGACTATTACCAATAAGTAATTAAGGCATTAAACACAAGTAGGGGCTTAATAACATTCAGTTGACTGGGCTGCAGCACTCAACCCCAGAAATTTTGGGCTATGTTGACTCAACCTGGCTGACCTACAGAGCAGTTGCCGGACAGAACAGGACACAGATGTTAAACGGCACCTGGGTTTCGCTGTTAACAAGGGCCCAGCAGTTACTAATGTAAAGCATTTCACTGTTAGTACCTGCATTCAAATGCCAAGTTTTTTAGGCAATTGAAATTGTGATGTGTGTTTAGTACTTTCATGCCAAGGAAGTGATTGGAAGGGTAGAAAGGGAACAGGAGACCATTAATTCTCACAACAGTTCATAAGTGGGTGCTTTCACACTTAAAGGAGAGAGTTAACTGCTTGTAACATTGAAGCTGCACTAGAATAGACTCATTAAAATGTATAAAGTTAGATATCCCCACACAAACATGTTTGCCTCCCCCAAAACCCGTGAAGTTAGCGCCTCTCCCAACATTTGAAGGATCAGCCCCTGAAATGTAGGTTTTATTGCGCCCCTGAACACAAGCACAAACACCATTCACCATATACACGCATGCACATCCAGCCATCTTTACACTTAAGTGTACACTCTTTCACCATACAGGCACACCCAGGCAGCCATTCATACATTTAAGTGTGCACCCTTTCACCATGCAGGCACACCCAGTCAGCCACCCATACATTTAAGTGTGCACCCTTTCCTTACACTCACAAAAGTACACCCCGTGTAAGGAAGGAAGGGGCGAATTAGCCCCCCCATACATTCTACATGAGATGAACCGCTTGCTCTTGCATTAGTGGGGGACGCCGCCATCACTCTTCTGCTGCCATGAGGAATAACGCCTCAGCTGGAGCAGAGGTGGGACTATTGCAAGACACACTTGGACTCCATGTTCTGTACCCTCCACTCCATCTTTGGACTAAGCTGCAATTCAGCACTACGAAGTCTCCTCTCCCCTCTGCAGCGCCACGCTCAGCTCCCACCACCGCTCCCACCTTTTCTGCGAAGCCCAGGTCCCTTTCTCATGGATGCGCTGAAGTCAACTGCAACAATTAACATTATGTATCTTATCCTCTGAGATCACTAACCTGTTTGTGAACCGGCCTGCACCATGACTTGTAGCTCGTCCATCTCCACAAACCTGCTCCCTCACCCCTCACCCTCGCTGTTGGAAAATTACTGCTTGTGTAACCCTGTGCCCTCCTAAGGTATTCTCTTCATGTAACAGAAGTGTGCCCCCACTTTGCTGACCACCCCAGAGTGCCCCTAATAAGACCCCTGTCACAGTATATCCTGTCCTAAACTAACATGTGTCACTCCACTCCCCGTTTCTCCCAGATGTGCCAGACCAGCCCAGACCCCCAGGTCATTGCAGAACGTAAGACCCCAGCACCCTTCACCTTATGAATGACCCAATGTGAAATGATATAGTTATGTATCTACAACTTGTAAGCCTCTAAGATTTACTCAAAGGTATATTGATGCTCATTGTTTATTATATGCCAAGAACAAGGGCTCATGCCAGCTTAGCTAGTTTCAACCACATCTCCAGCTTGACCTGACCCTCACCCCACCTGGACAAGTCCAGCTGAACCATGTGAGGCTCACCCTCCCGCCAATGAGCAGCCATTCCAGACGAAACAGCACCTACAGGCACCTATGCATCGTCGCCTCGTAACCAATAACATTGAACTTTGTAACTCTTACAGCTGACATCACTAATGACGCATTTTTGCCTTATAATCCATTGTAAATGTAATGTTTGCCATAGCGCTCACATGGCAGCAGAGTTCTCTGGATGCCGATTCTTCTATAAATCTATGGCAACCTCACAATCTGTTCTCCTGGTCTCATTCCCTACTGGGATGTGTCTTTTATTCTGAGTTTATATTGGTGGTGTAGGGAGTGAGCGCCTTCACTTGGAGACCCCGGCGAAGTGATCGAGAAGGTGCATCGAGAGAGGCCTCTGTGCCGTGTGGCGAGATCCGGGATGCCCCAGCAAAACCATTGCCTCCACGGTTGACCAGTGTGCGCACAAAACGAAAGGTTCCAAGGGTCCCCGTCATATTTGCAAATACCCGACTACTCGCCAAGAGGGGACACGGCTTGGTTGGGGTGCGGCTCTGATTGTGGATAGACCATGAACGGAGGCTCTCGGACCACACCGGACACGTGAGTACTGGTTGCAAAATTCTTTAAGAGGGGAAATGTATGACGTGGCTGGTGTAAGGGTAAGGATAAAATAACCAGGGGGGAGTCAGATTTTGGGCCTAGGGACTGGGTGAATGTAACTGATAGGCTTTTTCTTTTCTTTCCTTTCTATGGCCATTAGGTTGTGGATACAGAGGTAAAGCAATACAGGACCCTAGCTCCGAAGGGGGGTAGAAGGCGGCATCACGTAGCATTGTCTTGACCAGTGCTGGGAATAAGTGGAGATGAAAACGGAGGTGTCTCATATATGGAGTAGACTCAGAGTAGTAACTTAGAATATTCTTTTGTCGCGTGAGCAGAACCTTTTTAGAAGACAGCCCAAGAGGGCTTGGGTGAGGGGTGCGAATAAAAGAATAGATTAAGGGCGAATTTAATTAACGTAGGGTAAAGGTGTAGGGAGTATTAGAAAAATTCTAAATGTTATATGTTAAATGTTGTCAAAGTTAAATGTGTTGCTCTGTATAAAAATATGTACGTAATTGTATCATCCAGGTAAAGAGTATTGATTGAACATATATGTTTGATGTGTCTAAAGAGATGTAAGTAAAAGGTTTTTTTGTGGATTCACTCCAGTGTGGGGCAGCAGGTGGTGATAGAGCAACTACAAGTGTTTTTCCAACTGAACTGTGTGACACACTGAGTACCCAAGTAAACACGAAGGCAGGACAGGGAACCATGGGAGGAGATACACCGTTAGCTCATATTTGTTGGCATCTCCCCCTATACAGTGAAAAAATACAAAAGTACCACGAACAATGGATTACCGAAATAAAAGGAGAGGGATCCTCCCAAATATGGCCAGAAGAAGGGTCCTTTGATAAAAGAGTGCTAGATCTTGTCACAAACAACTTGTTAGCGAAATACAGAGGAAAACAGCTCCAGAACCAACATGAAATGTTGGATTTATGGAGGATGTTTGAAGATGCCTCCGCCAGTAATGACACAACCAAAGAGATATCCCCGGAAGTACCAACAGCCCAAGTAGGGGAAGAGGGCATAACGGTAGAGGACTCCACAACAAAAGCAGGGGAAAACGACCTTACAAGGCTCTATCCACTGTTAACTAGGCCCACTGCAGGATACAGTGACCCAATGTATGTGCCTGGTCCGAGTGCCCCGACCACCCCTGCAGCCATGGCCCCACCACCCTATGATGCCAGAGGATTATATGGACTCACTAGCGCCCCTCCAGTAAATTTAGCATGCCTCACTTGAGATCTAGAGCGACAACTTTCAAGCACACAAATGGAGTTGACACAATTAAGAGCATTGTGTGACAGGGGACAAATGTTGCCCAGGTGAGGGGAAGCGCCACCCAGTGTAGCTTTTGAGCTGACACCCCCACTCAGTGCAGCGGATGGATCTACACCCTCGCCACCGCCACAAGGCAATGTGCCTAAGGGATCAGAACATGAGTGGCAATCAGGGGAGTTTTTCTTCCACTTAAATGACAAACCAATAAGAATTGTGTGCGCCGTAGAGGCAGAAAACCAGGTAGGAGAGGGGCACAGAGGTGAAGATTCAGATAGAGAGATAGATGAAGTATAGAGTGATCTAGATGAGTATGACGAAGGGGTGGCAGCAGCAGGACTGTTGCTCCCATTAAGAGAGGATCCTGAGGATGGGGGAGGGCTGGAATGATGGCAGAGGTGGCTGAGAAGCAGGTTAGGAAACATGTCACTAAGTAAGGCTAAGAAAGTAAGGGTAAGTAAAAAAGGGGGAAAAACAAAACTGCAAAGGCCCCTTATACACAAAGGAGCAGGGAGACCCCATTACATGTCATGGGCACAGATGGACAAAAACAACCTGTTGAAACTCCTCCCTCCACTTTTGGATGGGGCAGGAAAGTGGATACACGCATCTGAAAAGAATACAGCAGGAGTGCCCCTGGCCATAGGAGATGTAAAGAGCTTGCTAATATCTGCAGTGGGAGATCAGGCAGACGGGGTGTGGGTGAAAGCTGGTTTGCCGGGAATAACAATAAATTGTGACCCCCCATGATGGGTTATCGTTTAACAATGTAAGGGCCCAAGTGTGGGATGCACTTCGGAAAACTTTCCCAGATACTCCAGATTAACACTAACAGTAATGCAGCGCACTATGGGAGAGGAGGAGAAGGCTGTGCAGTTCATTCTTCAGGTGCAGGACCTGTGGAGATCAGATACGGGCACGGCTTGGGAGCAATCCACCACCCTGTTTTACTTTATTATCAAGAGAGGGCTCCCGAAGGATGTGCAGAAGGCCTTGGATAAAATAGCTGGGATAGAAGCCCAAGGCAGGCCCCAAATTCAGAGCATCATAGTACATCACTGTAGGAGGGTCAAAGAAAGAGAAAAAGAAATTTCACAGAGGAGGTTGGCAGACGAAGCAAAGCTTGTTCAGAATAAATTGGTGAAGCTCCCTCTGATTAACACTGCCCTAGCCATGGAAAAACAGGAAGGAGGGGTTCAGAAAGTACACCAGCAAGGATGGCAGCAACGTGGTCTGCAAACGGACAGGAGCAATGGGCGGGAGAGGAGCAGTCGAAGGTCTCCAATGGCAAGGCAGATCCGCAAGAGCAAGAGGTTGGTATCGGGGACAAAGAGGAGGGTTTGGAGGTCTGGGAAACAGGGGGTTTGGAGGACAGGGCATGCAGGAAGGGAGCCAAGGGTCCTGCTGGAACTGCAGAAGGTGGGGTAATTTCTCCAGAGAATGTCGAATGAGACCTATGGGATACTACCAAGGACCCCCTCTCATGGGAAACAAACAGCAATATGGCCACCCACATCCAGGCAGTCCCTATGGCTTACCAATGGGTGGTGGCGGACGACAAGAGCAGTATTATAATGATTGCCCACAGGGACAACAACAAATGCAACACAGACAACAACCACAACAGCAAGGTATGCAAGCACAAGTAGCACGTCAGAAGATCATCAGAAACATACACACTAATATTTTCGCTACCACAGCTAATGGCGCACGGGCACCCTTCCGCGGCACAATGGTACTTGTAGACGCGTTTTTTCCGTCCCAGGGAAAAACACATACCCTAATTAGGACAGCCCACAGAAAACACTTGCGTGTCCAGTCCTATCAACAGACCTTACATGCAGAAGAGGAACCACTGGTGGGGGCGGAGATAGGCAACAAACAGTTCATCTTCATGGTGGACTCAGGAGCGGAAAAATCATGCCTCATGTAAGGTCAGTTTCCTCTCTCAAGAAACATTTTGGAAATGCAGGGGTTTTCTGGGGCTATTTTAAAAGTTCCTTACACAAAAGATTTGGACATAATAGTGGGAGGAAAAACATTTTGAGCACCCCTGCTGTATCACGAGGATTCACCCATACATTTTCTGGGGAGGGACCTCCTTAGTAAACTTAACATGACCATCTCCTTTACAGAAAGGGGAATAGTGTGCTCCACTCCAGGAGTATGTCCGGTGCGAGCGATGATAATGATCAGTACCATGGTAAACGATGTTATGGTAAGAGGGGTGCCCGAAGATGTTGATATGTTTATCTACAGGATACAAGTTTTGGCTAGAGTGATACCAGAAATCACCCGAAAGGAATGGAGGGTGCCATCTGATTTTGTTTTCCGCCCTGTAGTAAGGCCAGAGATTGTGCCTGGCACCATCCTTTCAATTGACTTGCAGGGGGTGCAAGTATCAGACAGACGTATTGTGGCAGTAGGACTGGACACGCATGGATGTGAGTGGAGAACAGTGTTATACATAGACCCAAACATAATGCTTTAACATAAAGAGATTTAACAAATGAAGAGCTATTTACTGACAGTGACACTGACGGGGAAATAAGAATGGAAATATGTGTGCCATGTGACATAATGATACAACACAGAGAGATAAATAACCCCCTCATGCCCAGTGTCAGTACACCACCTTCCACATTTGACCAGGATATGGAAAAAGTACCACCAGAAATATGGACAACAGGGCCCCATAATGTAGGACTCTTGCAAGGTGTAACACCTGTAAAAATTAAGCTAAAACCAGGCACAGTACCGCCTAGGGTAAAACAGTATCCATTATCCAGAGAATCGGTAGAGGGAATTAAAGAAAAAATAAATGCACTACTACAACAAGGTATAAATATGCCATCGAAACCACCATGCAATATGGCCATTTATCCTATAAAAAAGTCAAGGGGTGGGGCCTGGAGGATGATACAGGATTTCTGCCCACTTAATAACGTCATACAAAAAGAGTTCCCTCTAGTGCCAAACCCTGCATCCATTTTATGCAGCGTGCCAAAAAATGCCACGTGTTTCACAGTTGTGGATTTGAAGAATGGGGGGAAAAAGATATGAACATTGCAGACTACCTCAGGACTACGGTGAAAGTCCCAGCATATTTAACAGAATTTTGCACAAAGACCTTGGCAATATAGATGTAAAAAGCACAATAATTCAATACGTAGACAACCTCCTCATTTGCAGCGACAGTCAAGAGCAATGTAGAGCAGATTCAATAACATTACTGAACCTGTTAGCAACAAAAGGGTACAAGGTGGAAAACTGCCATACTGCCTAGCAGAAGTGTTGTATCTAGGACAGCTGATTTCAAAAGATGGTAAAAGGATTATAGGATTATACCAGGCAGGGCAGCAGCAATACGCCAAACAGTGATACGCAAAATAGTGAAGGACATGCAGAAGTGTCTTGGTATATGTAATTACTGCCATGCATGGATACTAGATTATGCCGCATATACACGCATATACACGCCCTCTCCTCCAAGGACTAAAAGAAGTACAAAAGAACAGTGCCCCTATCAAATGGACACAGGAAATGATGACACAATATTTCAAATTGCAGGACAACATCACACACGCCCCTGTTTTAGCGAACCCCGATTATGACCGGGAGTTCTATCTCTTTTCACACTGCAACAGTACACTAATGATAGCAGTGCCTACACAGAAAACATCACTAGGCCACAGGCCATTGGCCTACTTCAGTAGCACCTTAGATTCAGTAATTGTGTTATGATGGTGCCAGAAACATCAAAATGGCTGTAAAACCCTTGTGCGTGCCAAAACTCCATAAAATCGCGCTGTGCAACACACAAAAAGAGGGTTGCCCAATCTGGCACGCATGTTGTTAGTGGTGGAACAGAGATCTCAGTCCTGAAACATATCACTTGTCTCCACAACAAGTGAAGATGGAGTACTGAAGGAAAAAGTATTGCTTTGCTAAAGGAAACCCCAAAATCTTGCTTTAAATCTCTTTTTCATTGTTGCTGAAACTGCAGAATACTGGGGCACAAAACACCCTCAAACATCCAAAATTCTTACTAGGTGCTACAATTCACTTAAGCTAAGAAATCATTGTGAACTTGCAAGGTCCGGAATCTGCATGCACTGGGCCACGGGTATGATATATGATATGATATGATATGGCATTTATAACACGCCTATACACAAGTGTTTCAGGACGCGACGAGGCAAGGGAGTGGAAGAATGGGAGGATGGACAATGATCCTACTAGGCCAGGTGTCTTTCAGACTGCGCAAGTGCGTGGGAAGGGGGGCAGGGACAGTACAGAACATGGGAATAGGTAATAACAATAAGTAAAGTAACGGCCAGCAAGTGGCAAGTGCAAGGGTAAGTGCAGACATCAGATATCAAGGGCTGGAAGGGGGGCTGTAGGGATACAGAAACAGTCCCCAAGTGCGGGGGTTGCCAGGTGGGCAGTGCATGTGTGACACTGGCAGTGGACGGACCTGGGCACAAGATCAGAGGGTGCCCAGATAGCCAGTGCAGTTCCGGTTACAGCCAGGAGGTCAGCAGGGAGAGGAGGAGAAAAAGCAGAAGGAAATAGAAAGGTTTTGAGGTGCTTCCTGAACCGGGGATGGTTCTCCTCAAGTTTAAGGGAGGCAGGGAGGATGTTCCAGAGGGAGGCACCAGCCAAAGAAAGAGATCTACCACTAACTTGTTTCTTGGCGAAGCGACTGACCCTGAGGGAGTTGGAGGCGGATGAGCCAAGAGCTCGAGAAGGGAGATATTTATGAAGAGAGAGTTGAAGGTATTGAGGCCCCAAGCCCAGAAGTCTTTGTGGCCGATGCAGATGGTTTTAAACGTAATCCTCGCAGCCACTGGGAGCCAGTGCAGAGATTTCAGTCCTGGAGAGATACTAGCCCTGGGCTTGAGGCCAAGGAAAAGTCTCGCAGTCCCGTTCTAGATGAGTTGCAGAGGGCAGAGAGTAGAAGCAGGCAAATTCTATAAAGAGGCTGTTGCAATATTCCAGCCTAGAGAGAACGAGAGCTCTGGAGACACGAGCTTCTGGGGGAAGGAGAGGAAGGGAAGAATACCTCTGAGGAGGTGTGGTTGGTAGTTTGACTTCTTAGAGATGGCAGCGATGTGAGGAGAGAAGGAGAGTGTGGAGTAGAAGATGACTCTGAGGTTTATAGCCTTGCAGGTGGGAGCAGGAAGAGGACCAAGAGAGGCCGGCCAGAGAGCTGCAGGAAACGAGGGAAATGGGTGTGCCTATGAGGAGAATCTCAGTCTTACTGGCATTAAGGCAGAGGTCATTGGCGGCACACCACTTCTGGATAGCAGAAAGACAGTCAGAGATGAGGGAAGGAGAGGAGGAGGCCGAGGGTATCCTGAAAATGAGCTGGGTGTCATCTGCATAGCACTGAAAGTTGAGGCAGAGAGTGGCGATGCGGTGGGCAAAGAATGCCAAGTATTAGTTGAACAGCCATGGGGAGAGGTTGGACCCCTGGTGGACACCACAGGTAGAGAAAAAGATAACATAGGGGAAGGTCCCAAGTTGGACCTGGGAGGGTCGGTCGGAGAGGAAAGAAGTCAACCAGAGCCTGACCAGTGATGCCCAGGTTATCACGGAGACGGTTGAGCAGGATGGCATGGTTGACAGTGTCAAAGTCAGAAGAGAGATCAAGCAGGATGAGGACACAGGGGGTGTTAGAGTCAAGGTTGGAGAACAGGTCTTCACGGATATTCAGGAGAGCAGCTTCCGTGCTTCTGGCAGCTCTGAAGCTAGACTGATGATAATGAAGACAACCAACAGATTCAGTGTGGAGATTAAGCTGGGAGACTGCCATTTTCCCCAGGAGCTTGCAAAGGAAGGGAGTGATGGAGATTGGGCGATAAGCCAGGCAGGAGGGGTCAGCAGAGGGATTTTTAAGAAGAGGGTGCACAAGGGAGTGCTTCGGGGGGATGGGAAGACTCCAGTGGCGAAGGAGTGATTGCAGAAATCAGCCAGGGCAGTAGCAAGGTAGTCGATGTAGTCCTTGATAGTTTTGGAGGAACAGGGGTGAACCTGTTTTGATGAGACTTTTATAGATCAGACTTATCTAGAGACCTTGTCAGCAGAGAACAGGGGAAAGGCAGAGAAGGAGGGAGGAGAGGTGGCTTCAGAAGGGCCAGAGGAGGAGCAGGGAGTAGGGGAGGGAGGGGATAGGAGGAGAGTGACGACGGGATGTCTTGAGTTTTAGAGATGAAGTGAGAAGCCAGTGCCGTGCAAAGGGCCTGGGAAGGGACAGGAGAGGTAGAGACTGCGGCGGGATTGGCCAGTTCCTTGCAGATTTTAAAGAGTTCAGCCGAGTTGTTAGATGCTGCAGAGATGCAGGCTTGGATATGAGCTCTCTTCTTGGTTAGGACAGAGAGCCGGTATTGCCTTTGCAGCAGGAGGCAGGCCAGTTTATCCAAGGATGTACCTGAAGCACGCCATTTCCTCTCGGCCACCCTTCACTTGCGTTTTAAGGTGACGAGGTCTGAGTCGTACCATGAGTTGCACTTGGCTTTGGGCTTCAGGCGGATTCTCAAGACAGGGGCAAGGATATCAAGAGTGTCAGAGATAGCACGCTTCATGGGTTGGATGACCGAGAGGGTGGGAGGCAGGGATGGGAAGTGGCTTGGCCTGAAGGGTAGGGAGGGTGAGGTGGGAGGAGAGGAGACAGTGATCATTCCAAGAGAGAGGAGTGGAGAGAGGGACAGAGAGGGGAAAGTTTGAGGAGATCAGAGCATCCAGAGTGAGCCCTGCAGTGTGAGTCAGGCCAGAGGGGAGAATAGTGAGTGTGAGAGAGTCTCAGAGGTCGCAAAGGAGTCCAGAGGGAGGACAGGGGGCATCCAGGTGGATGTTGAGGTCTCCAAGAAGGAGGAGTTGAGTGGTTGAGGCCAGGAGTGAGGAGGAGAGGTCCGCCCATTCAGAGAGGAAGGAGGAGATCTGACCAGGTGGCCGATAGATAGTAGCCACAGTAAGGGAATGGCTAGGGGGAGAGAGAGGTTGTATCTACCACCACAGACAAGGTGATATATTTAACATATTTTAATCATTATTTTCTCAAGACAAAATAGTCAAAAAGACATAAAAAACATATTTCAAGCGTTCGTCATTTGCGAAAACAACAATAAAGAGAGAAAACACCAATGCATTTGCAGTTTTTAGACATTCATTGATTTGCGTGATGTTAGTAGTGGTGTAATTTGATTGCATTATAATTATACGTAAACATAGTATAATAGTGTCAACAATCTAATATGATTCTGGGGCAGAGGACAACACTGTTGCAGTCTAAAGCTCATCAGTAAAGTCCCGGGACCCGTCTTCAGGACGCAGTAGGTTAGAGGAACAGGTTACACTGTCAACATGGCGCCTATGTGTCAGTATGGTAACGTATAAAATGAATAAAAAGATTTACTCGATACAAATAAAAACCTTGTGTCAGTGGTGTGGGTGTAAATGCAAAAAGAGTAGCCAGCTTGCTAACCTTAAGGTAATTTCTTGTGGTGTGATGGGCGAAGCGATTACACTAGTCAATCTTATTGGAGCGGCAAACAAGTCCGTCCTGGGAGTTCAAGCTGTAAATCAATACGTAATTTTGATCAATAAAGGTGTGGTGTTGGGCAAGCAACAATCACGTTTGAATATACGAATAAATCATATTTACCGTTTGATGTGGACCCCAGTCAAATTTTAGAATCCTGCGGTGAACGTTTGGCCGTGAACATGAATTATGTAGATGTATGGGCACTGCGTTTCCTACAATGCCTCATGGAATCTATAGCAAATAAAAATGTCTATCAATTCTGCGTTGTTTCCTTTTGTTGTAAGTGTACAAATTTCAAAAACCCACCACTTACTTGGCCGTGGGTATCCCAAGTGCTATCTTAGTTTGTGTCTCCTGGTTTCGTTGTTTTTGGAATCAACTCGCGTGTAGCCCGTGTCAAGTGATAATTCTGCATGGGGGCAAGGAAAACAGGGAAAGGGGGTAAACCCTCTGTTTGTTTTTAAGGTAGCCGTGTGTGACATAAGATCAGAGCAGGCTTACCTTTCGTGCCAGCGTACGCATTGAAAAAATATATCGCTGTGGAACGCGGCTTCAGTAACATGGTGCCTGTAAATACGCGACATATGCACTAACAGGGTAGCAAGAAATGTCTTGCCTTTGTCTATTCCCCCTAAGTGCTTGGGACAATAGACTACAAGCACTTGGCCTTATTCCTCCTGGCTGCGGGAATTTTTCTTGTTACCACACATGCCATTTAGGGTCCGATTCATGGAACTTTTAGCACAGTGCAAAGTGGTGTTGCACTCGTGCAAAATGATTTTGCACTGCCAACAAACACACTGATTCACAGTGCAGTGCAAAGTGTATTTTTGCATTGCAAAGCGACTTTGCACTGACTTTGCACTGGTGGAAAGTTGACTTTGCACCGCTCTATGAATCAGGGTGTATTTTTGCAGTGCAAAGTGACTTTGCACCACACTAAAAGTCCCATGAATGTTGGCCCTTTGTCTTTCTAGAACACATAGGGCCTCATTACGAGTTGGGCGGTAAAAACGGGTCCATTACCAGCATGCCGGTAAGAGCGGGTCCGTGCTCTTATGAACCTGCTAATAGCGGGTGATTACGAGTGCGCGAGCACGCGCGAGCCCCCATGCCGGTAATGGTAATACCGGCATGCCGCTAAAGGCCCTCCAACCCCCCTATACCGGCATCGCGGGACCCGCCCATAGCGGTACCGCCTCATACCAACCCCTAAATACCGGCATGGTAATACCGGCATGGTAATACAGTGTTCGCAAAAAACTGACCCAGAAATTACGTCATCGCGCAGGAACGGGAAATGGGCCGGTGGCCATCTTTAAAAACACAATCCATTGCCGTCCTCCCCAACCACCAGTTCTTTTGTGTTGTGCTGTGGCAGAATAGAAGCAGGATGTCCAAGGCTACCAGGAAGGCGACCCCCAGGAAGCGCAAACAGCGTTTTTCAGACGCTGAGCTAAGTATGCTCGCTGACACCCTGGCCCAGCATGCGGACACCATCAGGAGCACCGACATGAAGCATGCGGCCCAGACCAAAAAGAAGGAGGCATGGCAGGAGGTCGCACAGAGGGTGTCGGGCAGTGGGAACCACCCCAAGGAGTGTGCGCGACTTTCGGAAGCGGTGGGATGACCTCCGCCTCAGGGTAAGGAAGATCCTGTCGGAGAACAGGAGGGCCGCAATGGCGACAGGCGGATGCCCACACTCCCCAGTGAAGTTGACGGCATCGGAGGAGACAGCCAGTACCTTTATAGATCCTGAATCCATAGAGGGAATCGGAAACCAGGAGGTGGGCGCCGCATCATCCACAGAAGAAGGTGAGTGACCCATCACATCCGTGTAGGCTAAACCATGATGTGGCACAAGTGAGGTGGAAGTGAGACTAGCCAAGGCAATGCATGTCCCAGGCCCACATCAACATATCCAGTCAAGAATGTGTGCCACACCCTGCTACACACGCATGCTGAGTGCCAATCCCAATCCCAACACAAGTGTAACATGACCCAACCGTGCCGATGGAACTCACCACACATCCACCATACCAATGCCATGCCACCAGCCTTGCATTGATTGCCCACATGCCCCCTCAGAACACCAACTGCCACACCCCTAAAATAATTTGATGCATGATTGTATGAACATATCACAGCGCAATGGATTATCGCTGCCATGTTACACCATCACTGATGACCTGCATCTCTTCTATCCCCCAGGCACCGATGAGGAATATGGCATGCAGGACAGGGGTGCAAGTTCATCCACTGCACGGCAAGGGACCAGGGCCACTGCCACCACCCAGCCCAAGAAACTGCCCAGAGCAACAGGCAGTGTGCCACACCAGCCAGTAACCCTGCAGGAAACACCTGCACCCACTGTCCAGCAGCACCCACCCACAACAGTGGGAGGCGTTTCTATTCATGCTCTACCAACCACCGCGGATGTTGTGGATGCAGAGGTGGAGAATGAGGGTGACATCATGTCCGACACACCCACCCCAAGCCCCATTACCAGCATCCCTACCCCTACACAGGCAGAGAGCATGTACGATCCCTGCCTCCACGACTCGGACCTTGATGAGTCAGACATATGCCTCTTTGAGGAGGAGTGTGCCCTGGACGTGGGCACCACAAAAGTGCCATCCACCACCCTGCCTACCACCACCCTGCCTACCACCTCCCTGCCTACCACCACCCCGGTCACCAGCACTCCTGCAGCCAACGACTCCTTCGAGGCTCGCCTGACAAGGGTTGAGGCACAACAGGAGTCGATGCTTGAACTGATGCGGCAAAAAATATCAGATGGAAATGACTCCATGAGGGCCATTGCCACAGCCATCGCAGCCAACACTGCTGCTGTTCAGGCATTCACAAGTGCCATGAGGGAGTGTATGGGGGCACTTACGCAGGCCCTGCTTGCAAACCTGCCTCATATGCAGCGCCCACACCTTGGGGCAGGCATGGGACTGACCATCGACACCTCCACTGCCACAACCCCTTCTACCTCGGCCCAATCGAGCCCCGTGCAGATGACGCAGAGGAGTGCACGGCGCTTAACCATGGCACCCCCGGATCCCAAAAAACCAAAGAAATAGAGTGGGCAGACAATGACATTTGAAAAATGTAAGTTGGTCAAGGGACCAGTGTTTTTTGTACATATGGGGACATTTGGGGGGTTTGTAGGGTGGGTGAGGGAGTTTACTTGGGTATTTTTGGGGTTTGTATGGTGGGTGAGGGAGTTCACTGGGGGTTGTGAGGGGATTATGTTCACATTATCACGTGTCTGGCAAATACACCCGTTGTGTGCAAGAAAATCATTGGCTGGACATACTTCTTTTTGTGCATGTACATTTAATGTGTGATGGTGTACAGTGGGGCACTTCTGACAAAACAAGTGTGCATGTCCATATGCAGGCAGTGGGTCACAGGCACATTACTTTCATGGTCCCTCCGTTTCAAAAGTATTCGTCAATTAGTGCTTGGTGTACAGCATGGCCATCCCATGCATCACATACTGGCAGGGGGGCTCCTTCGCCTCCGTCTCCATCCCCTTCATCCTCACCCGGCCCATGCATGTCAATGTCAGGTGGCAGTGGTACATTCCTTTGGACGCACATCTTATGCAGCATGACACAGGCCATGGTGATCTTTGCCACCTTCTCAGGCCTATATAGGAGTGCCCCACCAGACCTGCTTAGGCAGCGGAAACCGCGCCTTCAACAGGCCAAAGGTCTGCTCATTCACAACACGGGTATGGTTTGCACACGATTCTACTCCTCTTCATGGCTGTTCTGCGGGTTCCGCACAGGGGTAAGTAGCCACGGCCTCAAGGGATATCCTCCATCACCTGCAAGCAGATACAAATAGGTGTGTGTCACTCTGAACTGCCACCTTCAGGGAGCACAGTCATGGCAGCAGCTATTTGGTGTGGGCATTTCACATGTCCCAGTATGCGTACAAAATAGTCACCTATATGCAATGTATACTGTAAAGAGGTGCGGTACACTGGATGGGGTTCAATAGATGATGCAGAGTGTAATCATGCATGCTATGGCAGATGTGCAGTGGTAGTGCAACAATGTTTAGCCTCCTATTCAGTCATGCATTGCTTGCCATCACCATGGTGCCCTGGTTGTGCCACTTACTTGTAGTCATCCATATGCATTATTTGGGATATGTGGCCCAGTAATGTGTCATGTTCTGTTTGGCTAGTTCAGGTGAAGTGTGTTTAGATCTGCATGCATTCTCCAATCACTGGCTATTGCCACCCAGGTGCACTATCCCCCCCCCCTTCCCACCCTGGTGAACTATACCCCCCTTTCCCACACAGGTAGAGTACCCCCCCTTCTGCATCCGCACACATCAGTACCCCACAGCATGGCCATGTGCCTGTTGTGCAACTCACCGAGCAGCCAGGCACGTGGTCCAGCATGCGTGAGAATGGTGGTTGTGAAATGCCATGCAGCTGGCCCACTGTGTGTTGGTAGGTGCCTGTGGCCAGGAAGTGTAGCACAGACACCACCTTAAGTAGTGGGGGGATGGCAGTGCATATTTCTATGTGGCTGGCAATGTCGTTCTGTATCATGTCCACTATGGTGGTGATGGTGTCCCGGTCCAACCGGTACAAGGTGCGGATCTGCTCAGGGGTTAGGTTGAATGGGCTGGGTCTGGTGCGAGGGATTGTTGGCTGCACTGGTGGTAATTGCTGGGCCTGTCTCACCTTCCTTCTCCTCCTGCGTCTCATCTGTGCTGCCTGTTGTTGCTGCTGTAGTTGTTGTTGTTGTTGCTGTTGTTGGCGTAGTTGTAGCAGTATAGGCATGTCCTCCAGCACCATGATTGCAACTGCTAGTGCTAGCATTTTGGTGTAGGAAGGGGGGTGGTGTGTAGGTGTGCTCCTTTTGTTCTGGGCCACTCAACATTGCCTACACCTGTGGGGGGGGTTGTGGTGTGTGGGTGTGCTCAGTTTATACTGGCACAGCCTCCATTGACTCCACCTGTGGGGATTGTGGGCACCTGTGGCAGCTGCCTTGTATCCTGCTTGCTTTTTGCGGGTGGTCCGCGATGCCTGTATGGCCGGCATCGTGCAGCCCGTGATTACCGGCTTCGCAATGCCGGTATTTGCATGTATGCGTGGGTTGGAATTACCCCCTATTACCGGCATGCCAGTATTTGCTCTCTGAAGGTGCACATGTACGCGCCTATGCCGCTATTACCGGCACCGTTGTTTAGTGTCCCGCTAATACCAGGTTTGCGGGTCAGAATGCGACGGGACGGTAAACGATGCCGGTATTACCATACCAGCATCGTTTTTGCCTTACCGGCATACCTCGTAATGAGGCCCATACATTGCTACAGTTACAATAATAGTTGAGAGCAGGACTCAGGTTAACACACATAGGGGGTCATTACGACCAAGACGGTAACCATGGTGCTAGTTGCGCCATGGTTGCCACCGGTATTTTACCAATTCCGCCAGGTTGGTGGGGCGGTAATTCCCCATTTACCATTGGCCCTTCCCTATTCCCATTTTTGCCCCATAAGGCTCAATGGGAATGGGGAAGGCGGTAATTATGGTACCGCAAATTGCGGTACCGTAATTACCTTCAAGGTCCCTTTGCGGGTCCCTACCTTAACGGCTTGTACAGACCAGCCGTTAAGGTCGGGACCCGCAAAGGGACCTCGTAGTAAGGCGTTAAGGGGTTAACGGCGCCGCAACCTTTTACGGCACCGTTAACCCCTTAACACATGGGTCGTAATGAGACCCATACACTGAAATCCCCCCCCTGTGGCAACTTCCCACCCACTTCCATCCGGAAAATACACTCAGACAGATGAAGATGAACAAGACATTGCAGGTCTAGTTGACATTTTGCACCAATAGTCACAACATTAAAAACCGAAAACGCACACAACATTGTAAAATGAGACAGCACGTGCGGATCATGCCAACAGGACAGACTCACTTGCATTACCAGTCTCCCTCCATATGACAGTACATAAACTACACATTCACATCTCCTGATGCCATTCCATAATCCCTGCACCACTGCACGGTGTAGGTACACAGTGAAACTCGAGTTTCCAGCGGAGGACTCCTCAGCAGTGTTCGGAATATTGAAGTCACAGTAGTGGCTTGGACTACACATGTGCAATGCTCGTATGTCCACCTGTCCTCCACCTGTGCAAGATCATAGTGACCTGTTGTGTGCTGCATGACATAGTTTTGCGACAGTCCCTACACTTGGATGTGCAGGATGAAGTCCATGCACAGCCGCAGGCAGTGCTTGCTCTAGCAATGGGTCAGAGTGATCAGGGTGCAGCTGTAAGGAAACATTTACTGGGTACACTCTTCTCCTAACCTAATGGGTTGTCTGGCATGCCTCCTCCATCTGGCAGATGGGTGTCTTTCAATAAAAAAGGACACCACTGTGTTGGCCCCCACAACAGACTGAACATCCCAAGACTGCATGAGAAGCACCCCTAATTATTAACCACACATGAAACCCCCACACACAGATGATCAAATGTAACAAAACACCAGTTGCATGTCAGCCAGCGAACAACTAGAAACATTACAAACACGCATACTTAGACATGTGGGTGCAGGAATGTCAACGGGGAGGGATTCACCCGTCTTAAGACATACAACACACTGAATGATCATTTAGTACAACAGCTAAGGAAGGATCCTCACAGCAAAATCACATGGTATGACATTGAACAGTGTACTATAGTGAATTTAATTAGCCAAGTGCTTCACCTGTGGCAAGGAGAAGTGGCAGCTGTGGCATCGTTAGTGGACAGTTGAATATGTAACAGTCATAGAAAGTCAAACGACAACTAGGTGTCTTGATGTATGGCATTCTGCAGTACAGTACGGGTGGTCAGTGATCATGGCGATGTGGACAGACGCCTGGATTCATGGGCATGTCTGACAATATATAAGGGAGAGGAATGGTTTCATATCCAGGTTCCTGATGAGGTGCACTCATGTTCACTCTGTGAAAGGCAGCATTGGGTTCCCCACAAAGTATGCTCACATTCTAGCAGACCTGCTGTTGCACAGGAAGTATATTTCTCTTTTGCCCGTGTAAGTCAGCTGAGGTTTCAATAGTACCTGCATGCTGGGTCTGCATTGCTCTTCTATCACTTGCAAGTTGTTTGCTTTCTCCTGAATGGCTATTACTACGGAGGGCAGATGAGCAAACTGCTGTACCTTTTGGACCAGGAAGCACAACTGCTAGGGGAGCTGTTGAATGACTGTATTGTATTGCTGATGCATGTTATGGCCAGGTCTCCTGTGGTGTGCAGGAGTGGATACTAAGCTTGGAAGGACCTTGGCATGGGACCAGCAGCACATACATATTTATAAAAAATAGCATTTATTAGGTGGCCTCTTGGCATCCTGCACAGAACCGACTACAATCAAGGTGATCGACAATGCCCCTAAAATCTTCAATGATGGTCATCCTTGCCTTCTAGTTCTCGACCTCTCAGCAGCATTTGACACAGTAGACCACCTGACACTGAAAATGACATTGCCACATGTGGATCAGTGAGATCGTCCTCAGCTGGTTTGAATCCTACCTTGCGAATCACCAACAGTTTGCACAAATGGATTCTTCAAGATCACCAAATCTACCACTCACCTGTGGAGTCCCACAAAGATCCATCCTGTCCTCTGTGATCTTCAGTTATAACATGGAACCGCTTGGAATTCTCCTCTCTCCACACAACATCCACATTCATCAATATGCAGATGACACACAGATCTACCTCAAGATATCCTCTATCGAAGACATACACAGGCTCAAGGCCTCTCTCACAGTGATCAAAAACACTGAACACCCTGACATCCAGACCTGGCTCACTCCTATGAACCTCAAGGGATTCACACCCCAGCTGGCCACCTATGCAAAGTCCTTTGCATTCGACATCGAAAGAAACCTCACGTTCAAACAGCACGTAGCAAGGAAGACACAAACGACCTGGAACCAACTTTAACTCCTGCAGAAAATTAAGCTCTTCATCCCTGAAAACAGCTTCAAATCCACTGTCCCGGCCTTGGTGCTCTCCCTACTGAATGGAGGCAATGGCGTTTTGGAAGGTATTCCGGTGACTACCATGGCACTCTTGGAATGTGTCATGGATGCTTCAGCGGGACTCATTAAAGGAATCCCCAAATTCACCCTGACTCTCATCGAACCACACTGGCTCCCACTGCAAGCCCATATTATCTTCCAATCCTGTTGCATCATCTACAAGGCTGTCATCCTGAAGACGCCGAGCTACCTCACCGAGAAACTCAGCATCTCTGGAGGCCTGCGATCCACAAGAATTAAGTCAATGTTGCAGAATTACGATATTCAGGAAGGAAAGAACCAGAATACAGACCTTCTGTGTATATGTACCAAGACTCTGGACTCTCCTTTCCGTCAACATCAGACTTTCCCCATCACTTCTACAGTTTAGGAGAAAGCTCAAGACCTTCCTCTACAAGGAATGGCTCCTCCTTAACGCCTAGGTCCACACACCCTGCACTCCCCACCCTACCAGAGACTTAGTGATCTGCTCCCCACTATCTCCTCCCCTGGTTGCTTGTAGATCCCTTGCTGCCAATTCCCCACCCTCACTCTCCCCTGGTAACTCCCTTCTCCTTTTTTCTCTGCTTCCCTCACTGTATTCTTCCCCCTATGATTGTAAGGCACTCCATTGCTCCCCAAAGCTATGTCCACCCTGAATAAATAATAATAATAATAATAATAATAATAATAATAATAATAATAATAATAATAATAATAATAATAATAATCCTGCTGGAAATATTAGAGGAACAATTGCTGTAACACAATGGCTTTGAGATGATATGCTTATACGTGTCTGCACCCACGAAGGCAGGAAGGCAGACACATCCATCAGAACGCAGACACCACTTGTAGGTCACCAGTTCTTGCACCAGTGATGAACTGCTGGTGTCAAATCAAAGGCTTTCCCCTTCACAATAGTTTGCCCCACCCAGCTGTGGGAGCCTAAGGGCCAGTATCAGCAAGCCCCACATCTGCCTCTTCCTTAGTGGGTCCTGGAAGGAAGATAACAGTGAGACTATGTCAGTGTCACCAAATAGAGGGAAGTGCAAACAAGCACAACAAAGTAACGTATAATGACATTGAAGGACATTGCATAAACAAACGGTTGCCACTTCTGACACAATTATGTCCGAAAAGGAGCATGTCATACATGGCACCTCCAACCTCTCAGGACATTCATGGACAAGTTAATGTTGTAAATATGGCCATATTAATGATATTCAGGTGAGAACGAAAGCCGAATATTAGCACGGGAAGTGAATTTACAAATGCATGAAGGGCGCTCGAAAGGCATCAAGCATGACATGTAAACATTTCAGAGTAAAATGATACACATCCCTGTCCCATTTGGAGGTTAAATAAGACAAAATACTAGGCAGCAAACATTTACCTATAAATGCCCTATTCACCGACACCATGAGTAGCATACTGATGTATCCACGAATTTAAGGGGTTTATAAAGTGAGAATCCAGATGGGAAGCAAAGTAGTGCTGTACATAGAGCATTCACAGAGAAGGGGACAGGCAGGGAGCGGGGGTTGCACAGGTGACTGTAGTGGATCTTCCGGTCATTCCTGAAGAGAAGGGTGGTGTTTTGGTAACTTGTCCCAGTGTGGGTAGCAGGAAAAGACCTGTATTCTACGTTTTCAGGTATTTGTTTTCCATCCGATGATGTTGTGGCTTTTGGTTGTGAGTTGCCATCTGAAGATGGGTTTCCTGGCCAGACAGCATGATGTTCTAGATGGAACTGTTTTGTAGGTGATGCAAGCTGTCTTGAACATAAAGCACTTTTTTAGGGGTATGTTGGTCCCTTCACATTGAGACTACAAGTTATGTGGCATCATTTTCTAAGCCCCACAAAGAGGGACAATGAAGCTGCTGGATGTCTTTCAGAGGGGACAAGATGGCATCTGGGAATGCTGCAAGTAGGGCACAACCAGCATCCCATTGGAAGAAAACCAGGGTTTGGACAACTGTTCTGAAACCTGGGATGGGGATGGAAGGTGTGACTTAGCGTAGGAGCATGCACTTGTAGCATGCTGTTTGAATCTTTTTGTTGGCATGTGTTTTGAATGTGATGCTATGGTCAATTGTAATGCAGAGAGATTAGGCACTGGATGAGTGTTGAGGTATGATTCAGTTGAGCTTGGTCTGCCCATTCTGGGCATGGGCATCCTCGGTGGGTTTTGCTTGGAGAATCAATTCTGTCTTTGTCAGGTTGCCTGTTAAAAAATATGTAGGGTGTTCATGTGTGATATGCTTCATGGTCACAGCTAGTGTACTGTGTCTGATATGGAGTGATGTATGTATTGAGCCAACAGTGGGCCTAGGAGTGTCGCTTCTTCAGCACGCATCTGCCATCACGGTTGTTATCACTATAGTTATTATTAAGGTATTCATTGAATGTGGAGCAACCTTCCGGAAACCACAGAGTCATAGGGGTGATGCACACAGCGAGGAAAGTAGATTGCCGTTCATTAATAAAAAGGATTGGGGAGCTAACAATGGTGGATTAGAATGGCAAGCACTTTGGCAGCAAAGGGATCTACAAACAACCAGAGGAGAAAACAAGGGGTAGTAGATCACCCAGTCCCAGATAAGGTGGGGACCTAGGATTTAGAGAGGAACCATTTCTTGAAGCGGAGGGTATCGAGCTTCTTCCTGAAATGTAGAAGTGAAGGGGCGAGTTTGGTGTTGAATTGAAGGAGGATCGAGATTCTGGGGAGTAAAGCAAGAAGGCCTGTCTTCTGGTTCTTTCCATGCTGCACCTACAGAGTTCAAATCTTCATAGAAGGCCTGTGGAATCCATTTGGACTAAATGGTGGTGGTTAGCAAGGTAGGATGGTATTACTGATTCCCAGGTGGCAATGCAGAATGTTGATGAGGCCCTGGTGGTCTACTCTTTCAAACAGTGCTGAGTCGAACATGGAGGGGAGGATTTCCATCGTCAAGCATCTTAACAGCATCATCAATCACTTTAGCATTAGATGTTTCTGTGCTGCATCTGGATCTGCATTAAGATTTAAAGAAATGAAGGAAGCTGTTGAGCAATAAGACATAGATCATAGAAGGATTTTGGGAGTAGAAAATGTATTGCACTTAGCTGTGATTCGGGGGCAGGAAATGTGTCACACCTAGATGTATTTGGGGGCAGGAATGTTGTTACACTTAGTTGGATTCTGAGGCAGGAAATGTGTCACACTTATATAGGTTTGGGGTAGAAGATATTGGTTAGGTCTACACATGGGCTGCACTTTTTGACCTCCCCCTTCTTGCTCTGCCTCCTTCCTTCATCTTTCCCCTTGATCATCTCCTTCCCCTCTCCCTCCACCCCACTCTCACCCCTTTTCCCCTTCCGTTTCCCTACCCCTTCTCCCTCTCAGTTCTACTGCACTGCTCTCCCTCTTCCCTCCAGTTTAATTGCTCTTCTTACTGTTTTGTTGGACTGATTCACAATTGTAATTTGCTTCTACTGTTATAATATTTTATGTATCAAGTTGTTTAAATGTTCAGCGTTTTGGAGTAGAGCGCTATATAAACAAAATAAATACAATGCAATACAATACAATACTTAGAAGAAACTGTGTAGATTAGCATATGTATTGCATGTGAAGAACTGCAAAGGCCAGCACATGTATTGCATGTGGAAGAATTTGGGTAGGTTAGCACATATATTGCACTCAGAAGATCTGTGAAGGTTAGATGGATTTGATGGTAAGAAGTGTGCTGCACTTAGATGGATTTGGGAGTGGGCAACTGCGTGGCACCTTATAATCTTAGCCCGTCCTTTGCACTCAAAGATATATGAATGACAACGTATACATCACATTTAGAAGATCTATAAGTTAGTCATGGCAACACATCAACATGTATGAAAGTATCCTTAATATTTTAGTTAGAAGATAGATATATAGTAGGAATAGAAGGGTAGCCTGTATATTGCATTTAGAAAAGCCACTGATCTCAATATCCTAAGGTAGGCTTTCTCTCATGCCTTGAAGATGTGCTAAGGTAGTCGGTCTAGTGCGCTTAGTAGCCTGTCCATAATATCTAGAAAAGCCTATGAGGGCCCTCACTTTTCACACAGCGAGATTAAAGATAAGCTCCATCTGACTTTAAGGTACGTATAATGCACCACTTTAGTGGAAATCTACCGCAGGCATGGCTATCCATCCACACACATTACATTGCAGCTGCGACTTTGACAAATTTGGTCTAGCTGGACCCTTATGTTTTACCTACTTACACCAGACTTGCCTCAACACCTCTGCCATCAGCATATAGTGACAACCTACGACAATATTCGGTCTAGCTGGTCACACATCGAATCTCCTGCACTAGTGCTCTGTTATGACCTCCCTCAGCACCCAGCCACATGCCTGACCTCTTGGATTGCTTACTGGAACCTAGACAGCCCACCTAATTCCTAATCTTGCCCAAATGCACACACACACACTTTTTGTGAAATTTTTCCCATATCTCGATTTTGGTCCCCGAAGGCATTCCTACCACAAAGCGCGTTGAGGCCATACCAATGGGAAAAGGCGCTATATAAATTAAAACTGCAATACAGTATGATACAATTCAATAAATGAGCAGCTGCTTTGTGGGGTCCAAATGATTGACTGTTTAAGTAAACACATGCAATCATTTTAATATAACTGCATCAATTTACATTCAACCATATTTTTAGGTAACATCCTGCACTATTAAGCCAAACACTAACCCAGCCTCTAACCCTATCCTGGGTATTTGACTATGTATTCAAACCCTTATTAGAATTCTGACTTTCAGACTTATTTTAATCCTAACTCGAATCATCAAGCTATTACAAACTCTAAGCCTATCACCATTATAACCCTCATATATGCCTTGCCTAATAGTGCTTCAGATGTACTTGCATAGCCGAGATGTCCACAGTCCTTTCAGTGCTGGGGGGGGGCCTTAGTTTTGGGGGTTCAGGGGCTGTTGTTGCAGGCCAGTCACAACGTTGGGGGCTGCATGGCCCCTGCAACACTAGCAGCAGCACAGGGTGCCATCACACATTGTCCTTTTCAAGTGCTCTGGGACTGCATATTTACATTTATTGCAGTGCGTGTGTGGGTGGCGGGACAATGGGATGCATCATAGCTCTGTATGGACAATGATTTGTTCAAAGTAATTTATTGAGAATTATGGTATAGATTGTGTCCCCAGCGTCATGAAATGAATGTGCTGTGACTGTTAGTAGGATACATTATAGCAGCAGATTACATTGATTTATAGTGACCACTCTGGCATAGATGGTGGCTGCAGAGTTACAAAAGTGATTCATAGTGACCATACTCACATAGAATGTGGCTACTGCTTCATGAAAGTTATTTACAGCGATCATACTGGAAAAGCTTGTGGGCACAGCTGCATGAAAGTGGCATGACTTAAAATAATGATGCTGTGGACACAGGCATTATGAGAAAGTCATAAAACGCTCCTGTGTACTGTTATTGACAGGGAATCTCCTGGAGAACAACTATTTTGTTATCTCCATTTCTCTCAGAACTGAGGTGTCTGCGGCCTGGGAACACGCTACCTGCAACTCTCTCTCAGTAAATACTCTCCTTCCAGGTACCTTAGATCTTCTGGCTCCAACTCTCTGCTTATTAAACACTTCTCCAAGCAGAGAACTGGGGCAGATCTCTCTCATCAGCTGGCTCCCTCCTATGGAACAGCTTCCCTCTCTCTCTCCGTCTTGAACCAGCCCACCTCAAGTTCCACAAACAACTCAAGACCTTTCTCTTCTCCTCCTCCTTCCCTCTCCCACTCCTGTGCCTACATCCCCTCTGTCACTGAGATTGGGGATTGGCCTATTCAAGAGTTCAATAGGGTCCAGGCCTTGTGCCCAATTGCCCCCAGCACCTCCCCCCTGTATTGCTGCCTGCACCCACACCACCTATCGGGTGATTTTGCCTCCACTCTGCACTTACCTGTTGGGTGGTAGCTCTCCCTCTTCACCTGGGATGTCTCCACCCATGCACTTTCCTGATGCCCCCCTTATGGGCACCTCTGGCACTTCCTCCCCTAGGGGACCCTAATCGCACTTACCCTCAGCCCACCTCCCCCTTTTATTACTCTTTCTTTCACTGCACTTGCACGCTCAAATGTCACAAGGCCTAGCAGGACCACTGTCCATTTCTATTATTAATTGTCTATATAAATGTTTATTTGCTCCCTTGTTTCCTTTGTAATAAAGATTGCAATCAGGCGTCACACACCGGACCAGGACTCTCGCCCTTAGCCTTGAATGTAGCGCTCAATGGGAATGCTTTCACTTTATTTTGTACGAATTCAGATTGAGCTGGCACCCTACCCGTCTCACACCCCCTTTTACAAATACTCCTGGTCACAATGGACCATGAACCAGGCAAGTTGGTGGAAATGCAATGTTTATTTATTTTAAATTCAAAGAAAATCACAGTTTGAATATTGGGCAGCAATCACCAATGGGGTGATAATTACAATGTAAACTAATGAAATACACTTGGTTGACCTTCTACAAGAACAAATCCAAAGCAAAAATGAATAGGAGCACTTTTTCTCTTTGGGTAGATAGCACCCGGGTTAAGAATTCCCCCTGCAATGCTCCCTCAAACCACTACTAATCGGATTTTGAGTGGATAGAAAGGAGCAGCAAGGAGTCATGGATACTAGGCAGCAAACAGACTCAAATGCCGACCTTCCCATAAGAGGCAAAAACCCTTTGCAATTGCATAAAATGACACTCGGAATTGATAAATAATTAATTTGCGTGCTGTTGAATAAATGAGATAAATATGACTTATCACAGTATCAGGGATGTAATATCACTAGCAACTACAAGGCAAGGGCATACAGTTCAAAAAGCAACTTGAGAGTAAAAACACAGTGCAGCATATCACACATGAAAAAGTTGCATTTTTCCCTTTTGTAGTTTTAAATGTCAAAACTGTTTTTTTTTTAAACGGTTGAAATATACAGAATCGGAATGCGTCTTTTAGGCTGGGTGATAGATGCACATGACAGGTATAATATAGAAGTGCAAGAGTGACTATAGCTGAATAACTGGATGAGATTTCAATTTGAAAGGAGATTCGGTTTTCAGGAAAATAAAACAGTTAAGAAAGAAAATCGGTTTGGAAAGAAAAGTCCGATTTCACTTACACTAGATTTGATGGCTAGAAAAGAGGAAGCCACCAGTGAACAGAAAGGTTATACTGCAGTTGTAACCCTTCATGCAGTGAGCCCCTTTTCTTTAGGGAGAGTTAATTAATTTAATCAAAATATTGCTAAGGACTTACAAGACAGAAGTGAGCGGAAGAATGGAGCTAACACTAGGAAATCAAGGACAGGATGCATTGAGAATTCAGAAAGTTTTAAAACAAGTTACCAGGGTATGGAAAAGATTACTTAGAGAGTGGAACAAAGACAAGGGGCCTCATTACGAGGTTGGAGGTAGCCATGGCACTATTAGCGCCATGGCTGCCCCCAAACTCGTTCCGACTCCACCCTGGTGAATGGAGCAAATACTGGTCCATTCCAAGGTTGACGGAACCGGTTATTCCCCATTCACCAGGGCCATTCCCCATTCCCATTTGAGCCCCCATAGGGCTCAATGGGAATGGGGAAGGTGCTAATAACGGTACCGCAAAATGCGGTACCGTTTTTAGCTCTAGAGTCCCTTTGCGGGTCCCGTCCTTAACGCCTGCAAAAACCAGGTGTTAAAGAAGGACCCACAAAGGGAACTCATAGTAGGGTGGTAAGGGATTACCGGCACTGGCGCCCTTACCAGTACCGGTAATCCCTTACCGCCCAACTCGTAATGAGGCCAAAAGTATCAAGATGGGGTAGGCTATGTGTTGCTATTGGATGGGGAAATACTCACAATCAGCACTTGTGTTTGGATTTAGGGACAGCCAACCGTGTTCTGGACTCAAAGGCTCTGGTCACCGCATGGCAGACTCTCCTGGAAAAAGACAGCTGGGCAAAGGTTTGGTCAAGGCACAGCAACACCTCAGCTGGATGGGGCGGGTAAGCAGGGTAAGCAGATGGCACAGGAGAATCCCAAAGCCACCTTTCCCTTTTCTCCCTGAATCTAGTGGGATTTTGTTTGGCGGTTTAGTGCTGAAGGGTGGGTCTGCCTGGATAGGAAGGCCTGGATCAACTATCCCTTTTCTGACAGTGGAGTCTGGAATCTGCAGGGTGAGGTGGAATATCTGGATACGCAGGTGCTGGAAAATTCAGAAGAGAGTTCCCTTGTATCTGTCAGCCTCAACCTTTATAAGGCAGGTGACATCACAGGCTTTATTGTTGGGCAGAACTGAGCTAGACCTACCGCAAGAACCGGATAGGTCAGCCTGTGTTGGTTGCCTCTTCAAAGAGGGGACTCAGTTCATGGGGTTGTGTTTTATGAGGTGCAAAGCCATCCCACAGTCCTTTTTGCCAAAAATCAATCTTAACATAAATCACATATTTATATAGTTGTGGCACTTTTGCAAATTACATAGGCAAATTACATATTTTATACAGAGCATGATGTACCCACTCCCAGGTATCTACGACATTATTTCGCCGTTCTAATAATTTTTCGCAGTTTTTAGTGGGAACCACTTCACCCAAAGTCCCACAATTGTAGGCAGGTGTACATATTGTCATACGGCATATTTCCATTATTTTTTAACGTTCCACCATGTGTACTTTTTCCCTGGTCAACAATTTCCTGGCATTTATGTCGCATACTTGCTATGGATGGCCACAATATCTTGTTGGAAAGTCACGGAAATTACCTTTAAACTGTTAAACCTTTACATTACTGCATTGTCCGGTTATAGAATTAGCAGTCTTTAAAGTTTATTCATTAAATAGTCTTTTGAGCCAAATGGGCAGCATGTCTCCCAAATAAGGGCAACACTTCCAAGGCTGTTCTGGAGCTAGCCCCCAATTGAAGTTGCGGGGACGTGTTAGTCAAAAAGTAGCATGTAGGTATCCCAGAAATCCATTGTGGCAGACTGGAGCACAGACACAAAGTCTGATGAACGTGTGATGTTTCTTTCTCTTGGCCATTCAAAGTTTTCAAGGGCAAAAGTAACACATAGGTGTCCCAGAAACCCATTGTGGCTTCTTTTGGGGGAAGGCCACTCCTGTTGTCAGCCCCCAAATGTCCTTTTAAACTTAATCTGCTTGGCTGGTTCCCCAGAGCAGCCAATGCATTTGATTATTTATTTTATTTTCTTCTGAATCTGAAGCAAGTCTGTTTGAAATAAAACATTATATTAGATTTTGCCCAAACCCCCCTGACATTTCTAGGCAAGGAAAGAGACTTTATTCAACATTGTACTTTTAAACAGGCATTTTTCTTGTTTGCAAAAGCACATTTTGACACGTGGTGAATTCTGCTTGGATGTGCCTTTCAAATTCGGTTTTCTCTCCCATCTGGATTCCAAACATTGTTTGCAGACCTAGTCAGTTTCTCTTACACAACATTCAGTACAAGGCAACGGTCCATTGAAATTGACATATGCACAAAGAGCTAGGGTTTCTTTTGCAAGGTTTATTTTTCACACTTTTTAGCCAAAAGTCAAGCGTTTTTCATTATGGTTGAAAGTAAAGTTTCTGGTGATTTCCCAGATCATGCTCAACACAGCCTGTCATTCAGTGATAGTGCTCTCTTTTGCTTGGAGCACCATCTGAATATGTATGGGCAGAGCTAGATCTCCCTGGATCAGAGCCACATAAGATTGAACAGATGAGAAAGAGCATCAGGGTGCCGTCATTTTAAACACCAAATATTTCCTTTTTCAAGTGGAAATGTGGAGCTAGCAGCAAAGCAGCGCTGCTTTTCAATTTTCATCTTCGTGCATGTAAGAAAACACACTGGCAGTCTTTCTCAGTGTGCCCCCTGTTCCATCTTGCCCAATAGGTGCTTGGCAAGACAGTGCAGCCATCATTTTGTAGCTGCAAAATGCAGTTTTAATGCAAGGCAATGGTGCTCAAAGGAGCCAGTACAGCCATTCTGCTGGTAACTGCTGAAATGCAACTTGGAGATGGAGGGGAATTCTGCTGAGTGGATAAATGTATCCCACACCTTCCCTTGTGCCGTGAGGTGCTTTGAAACAGTGTCTTGTTTATAAGAGCCTTACATATTTACAATAAATAAAATTAATACATGTTCTACACTGTATTGTCCACTCATGACTCTACCTATACTTCTTGTCCCTTCTTAGCTACCCATAAACCCATAACCCTCCCGAGCCTTGGATTACCCCAACCCTTATCTCTCTCCGTCGTTACCTCTGAAAAGCTGAATGACGTTGGAACAAATTTCAATCTTTACATAATCTTTATGCCCTTACTTCCCTACATTCTTCTTACAATCTTACTTTTCTTAATGCTAAAAAATCATATTTTTCTGAAGTTATGATCTCTTGCTCTCATCATCCTCATCATCTCTTCCAGCTTCTTCACACTATTCTTTCCCCAAATCACTTGACCCGTCCCTCTTCCCTTCTCTCTCATCTTCTGACTTTGCAAACTACTTCACATCTAAAGTGGCTACTCTTCACTTCTCGCCCACCTTCTGTAACCACACCACATTATTCACTATCCTCTCTCTCTCCTCTTTCTGATCTTGACACCTCGGCTCTCCGCTCTCTTCATCCTACTGCCACACCTTCTGACCCTTTTCCATCTACTCTTATTTCCAAAATCTATCCTGACCTTCTTCCTTATCTTAGCTCTCTTATTAACTCCTCATTTAATAATTCTGGTTTTTCTTCGGTTTTTAAACATGCCCTTATTTTCCTTATCCTGAAGAAACCCTCTCTCTATCCTTCATTCCTGGCTAGCTTTCATCCTATTTCTTCCCTTTCTATCTAAAGCTCTCGAGATTGCTATTTACTCTCAACTTTTTGTAGAGGCAGTGTTTCCTTTAGTTCCAAACCCTGCAGCGATTTTATGTAGTATTCCCACAGAGGCATGATATTTCATGGTGATTGAATTAAAAAATGCATTTTTCTCAATCCTGTTGCATAAGGACTCTCAAGACGGCACATCATTTAAAGTCTGCCAGACTAAGCTGAAGAGTACTTGTTTGCCACAGGGGTACTGCGAGTCCCATCGATCTTTAATAGGGTCCTGCAAATGGACCTAAGCAATATTGATTTGCCAAGCATTGTGCTACAGTACCTAGATGATATTTTCGTTTGTAGCACAACAGAAGATGAGTGAAGGCAAGATTCAATTCGATTGTTGACTATTTTGGCAGACAAAGGATATAAGGTAGATAAGGAGGAGCTACAATATTGCCAGGAAGAGGTATTGTGCATAGGTCAGTTGATTTCACATGAGGGAAAGAAGGTCACACCTGATAGAGCAGGGGTGATAAGGAAAACATAAAAACTGCACACAAAGAAGCAAATGCAGCAGTTTTTGAGATTGTGTAACTATGTTAGGGTATGGGTATTTGAATATCGTTCATATACTAAACCTCTTTTGCAGGCTTTAAAGAAAGCCCAAGTGACTAATGAGAAAATAGAATGGAGGGAGGAAATGGGAGAGGGGTTTGAGGAGTTGAAGAAAGCAATTAGCAAAGCTCTAGTTTTGGGAATTCCCCATAATTCTGAGTAGTTCTTTTTGTTCTCGCATACAAATGGAACAGTTATAGCAGCAGTGCTTAATCATAGAACCACACTTGGGTATAAACCTTTGGCATATCATAGTGGGATTTTAGATCCAGTTATGAGAGGACCCTTTCCTTGAGAACAATCTCTGGCAGCAGCCATGTTCGCCATTGAGAAGTCTGCAAGCATTGGTATGGGGTGTTCCATGACTCTATTTGTTGAGCATGCGTTATTTGCTGTCTTGGAGAAAACTAAGGGTAGACTAACATTACAGAGGGCATCTGCATACGAGGTAGTTGTATCAAACCCAGCAATCAAAATAGTCAGGTGTAAAATAGTGAACCATGCCATGTTTGAAGCCGAACCTGTGACAGAAGACGAGCCTGTGAATGATTGCTCGAATTACGAGGAGTTTTATGACGAAATCCCGAGGGTAAAGGAAAATGCTCTAGCAGGGCGGGAGGTTCTCTTTATTGACGGGTCTTCAAAAATTGATCAAACTGATAGACAAAGGCATTCAGGTTCAGCTGTGGTAAGGCGTAGAGCTAATGGAGAATTTGAAGTAGTAGCAAGTGCGAGACTACGGTCTCATTTTTCAGCACAGGCTGCAGAATTGGTGGCGGTTATTGTCGCACTCGAGAATCATGCAGGGCAGGAAGTGACGGTGTACATTGACTTCACCTACATGATGTCAACCGTACATGCAGGATTAGCATGCTGGAAAAGGAGCGGCTACCCCTGAGCGGGCGGCACTCCAGTGCAACACACTGCATTATTGGGGAGGCTTATTAAGGCACTACAATTCCGAGTAGCCACTGCATTAGTTAAGTGTGCAGCACATATTAAAAGAACTGACTTTATTTCATGTGAAAACCAAGCCGCAGACAAAGAGGCCAAAAGGGTTGCATATTCTCCAGATATTTTTAGTTTTGATATTCCTAATGTGAAAGAAAAAGTGGTCACAATTATGATTGTTAATGTGTCAATCCTCTGTCAAGAACGCATTTAAAGGAAATTCAAGGTAGTGCTCCACAGAAAGAAAAAGCACTGTGGACATGGAAGGGGTGTTCTATATCCCCCTCTGAGGCATTGGGCCTCATTACGACCCTGGCGGAGGACCATGGTGCAATTTGCACCATGGTCCATGGCGCTAAGCTGCCAACTCCGCCATGGTGGTTGGCGGACTTACCGCCCCATTCCGACCTTGGCGGGGCGGTAAGTCCCCAATCCCCATTTACCCTTCCCCATTCCCATTTTTGCCCCATAGGGTATAATGGGAGTGGGGAAGGCGTTAATTTTGCCACCGTAAATTACGGTGGCGTAATTAACAACAAGTCCCATAGCGCCATGGATTTTTCCGCCTGCAAAAAGCAGGCGTAAAAATCACCATGGCGCTACGGGAACTCGTAGTCTGGCGGAAAGGTACGCCATGCTTTACGCCGGCGTAAACCCCTTTCCGCCAGGGTCCTAATGAGGGCCATTGTGGTGACAGGACAGCACTGGTAAAGCAGTGATGCCTGTAGCCTTATTAAGGGTAGCGTTAGAAATACTACACTACCCTGCACATGTAACTAGGGGAGTCTCGTTGCAGCTATTGCAGAAGACTGGTTTGTACCGAACCTGTTAGAACACATTGCTTTTTATGTAGTGAATTGCATCATATGTCAAAAGTTTGCTGCTGGGCACACATTGTGAACATTTAAAGGAGTGATTCCTCGACCGAACAGTCCTTTCCAGCATTTACATATTGACTATGTTGACATGCTGCAGGTATGTAGTGGATACAGGTATATGATAGTGGATATGTGTCCCTTTTCGAGATGGAGTGAAGCTGGTCCATGCACACATCCTGATGCCACTTGCGCTGTGCAGTTTTTAGTCCAAGAAGTATTTCTTAAATGGGGAGTATGTGAGGTGCTAAGATCCGACAATGGGACCCATTTTGTAAATGAGGGTTTGAGCAAATTAGCCTATTGTTTAGTATTAAACATATGTTTTCCACTGCTTATCACCCACAAGTAAATGGAAAATATGAGATACTCAACGGCCTTCTCATAGCGAGGATCGCCAATTTGAAATTGACACTGAAGAAGGGGTGGCAGTATTGTTTGTCCCTTGCATTATATGCATTGAGAAATCGGCCTGGGTCGGACCACCACTTCACACCCCATGAATTAGTAACAGGGAGGTGAATGAGAACGCCTCTGACTCCTCCATCGAGGACTAGGAGAGATGCCCAGACAACTGGAGAATTGTTAGTAAATGAGTTACATGCATATTTAACATGTATGATGGGTACTATCTCTGTCATTTCCGATCAACTCAGGCGTAAGGCATTTCGGTCTCAGAACACAGATGAAGGCCATTCAGCAACCAGATACCAAGAACGCCCTGTTCCTAAGCTGTTTAGTGGAGATCTCATATTGATACGCTATTTCACAAGGAAGTGGCATGAGCTCAGTTTAGTGGTCCTTTCATAGTAGAGAGCATTATTCCATCTGCAGTAAAAGTTCAAGGAAGGCATG
The DNA here is from genome assembly GCF_040938575.1 of Ambystoma mexicanum. Lineage (NCBI taxonomy): Eukaryota > Metazoa > Chordata > Amphibia > Caudata > Ambystomatidae > Ambystoma > Ambystoma mexicanum. The sequence continues at coordinate 1,403,296,893 of NC_090922.1, forward strand.
CCTGGATACACCTGAATGACGTGAAGCCATATGCTGGTGAGACCGGAAGCAAGTCAAGAAAAAGCAGTTCAGCGCATACAAAATCGATCAATGATGAGGAAGAAAGATGCAAAGACTACGGAATAAATAAATGCAAGTGTGCATTTGGACTATGGCTACCTGGGGCACTCCTTATAGATATTCTAGATGGAAGAGAGAACGTTTCTGTTCTTGACCCACAGGAATTTGTTGAAAATTGGACCTTAGAAGTGCTGAGATAGAGGCAAAATGCCTGATCTGGAGTTCCTTGTTGATGATTGGAAAAGGGAGCAGTTCCCAGATTCGTTTCTCACTGAGTTTCTCTTTGGATGCATAAATGGTTCTGTCTGATGTCGATGTCCATAGACTCCTTCTCGCTGTCATTGTTTTCATACTCAGAGCTTATCCTGCTCTTGTTGGGAGCAGTACTGATGTGCGCACATCTGTGGAGGATCCTAAAAATGGCACTGTGATTAGAAGATATTGGCAACAATTATCAAACAGATTCGGCAGCTACCTGAGCATTTAAGGAGAGTGCCTGATTAAAAAGTACACATGCACAATGAGATTTAATGAGCATGATGCGGTTCCAGAAAGGGAGCATACTCAACGACGTGTGGGGAGAAATCAATGGTGGGGCTTTATGTATTGGGGCATAATTTATATATGCATAGCATCTGTTATTGTCTTTCTATTTTTGTTGATTCATGCTGCATACCTTGTTGGTTCTAAAAGAATAGAAGTCTCTTTGATTCTCCCCACTCCAGTGACATTTGCAGACTTAGAGGTTGCAAGGAAGCCAAGACCATATGTGATCGTTCTTACACCAGTGACACATGAAAGGTCACTCATTTCCCTGACAAGTGTTCCTAAGATTACCCCTGTAGGAAGGTCTGTTTTTGATTTGCTCGATGATCATTCGGTACATACTCATTATACAAGAATGAGACCCAAGAGGAGTGGAGGAGTGCAAGGAAAGACCCAAGAGGAGTGCAAGGAATGACGATTATGAGTTAAATGATTATTTAGACAGCACAGCACATTTGGGGAACATCTTGTGGTATCAACACATGAAAGTGGTAGGAAAGAGAACCTCTGAGTAGGATTGCTATGTTTGTGCTCTCCTACCTTATGCTATGGGAAAGTCTAAGGTATTCATAGCTATAGAGATAGATGGCTGAATAGCCCATTGCTTAACTCACCTTTCACTCTGCCATACAAGAGGTCAATTCCAGGGTCGAAGAGCATCTTTGGTCTGGGCAACTGAATGGACAGCACCAGAAAAGATGATTATGTTCAAGATCTGAAGACAAGAGCAAGAGCACACACCAGAGATTGTGTGATAAGATATGAAGAGCCAGGCAGGAAAGGAGCAGGAATCCGATGGGAAATAAATAAAAAGCTCAATTGCCAAGGAAAAACTGATGAAAAAATATGCAGATGCACGGAAAGAGGACAGATGCAGATCTGTGGAACAGTACATTCTCCGGATGGATGGGAAGAAGGCATAGTTGTATGCAGAGCTGTGGCAGTAACTGGACATCATAAACCTGTGGAAAAAGGATGCAAACCTCTCTGGCTGAGGCTTGCAAATTTGCTGACGTGGGTCGAAGGCAGAGGAGGCCCATTGCAGATAGTGCCTTTGGCCAGTGCAGAACTGTGCTTTAGAAATAATGGTACAAGAAAAGTTGGAGAAAATCAACAATGTGGGTGAATATTTGATGTGCCAGGAATGAAGGATGGCACAGTAGTGATAATGGACCCCTACTGAGCCTACGGAACCAGAGCATATATGAAGCTGCCCAGAGATTGGGGAGGACTACGTTCCATGGTGATTATCCATGTTCAGACATAAGTGATTCCAAAGAGTGACCTGAACATTGGTGAGTTTCCAAAAGCAGATGCGCACCTGAGAAAGAAGAGATCTGTTGAACCCCTTGATCGAATGAAGAGGGAACATTATTTCTCAGCTAAGTGAATAGAAGCTTTTGATGCTATTCCGTATGAACACAGACTATTCAGCAAGACTGCTTCAGATTTTACTATTATCTTCATGCCAGGAATTCAGACGATGGCAAATGCCAAGTGGTTACAAATAACCAGTTGGGAGCTTTTGCAGATGATCAATACTATGATTAAGGGATTCAATGCTATCAAGGAAGAGCTGAGAGCCATACAACTTATGACTCTCCAAAACGAATATGTTCTGGCCATGATTAAAGCTATGGATGGAGGTGTTTGTGTCAAAAACTGAGAATCATGTTGCACATTCATATCTTCTCATGATGACGAGAATGTCAAGATGGGAGATAAAGTGAAAGATATTGCTGATGACAACTGGTTTGCACCAATGTTCTCATGGGTTCCAGCGTGGATGGCAAACATTTTCAAGTTCCTTGGAGCCCTGTTAGTGATGATCATGTTTGGATTCTGTGTGGTTAGGATTATACTCACACAGTGCAAAAAGTCTGCAAAGAAAGCGACATGAATGAAGAGCATAATTGATGCTGAAGCGGGATTCAAACCCAAGCAGCTGACAGATGAAGAAATCAGAGACTATGTAAAGGCTAGTATTCACACACCTGAGGGAACAAAATGTCTGTACCCAAGGCACCACAAGAAGTATGTGAGAAGATGGATGTACTGCAGTCCCAATGGACAGTGCAGTCTTATGACCTGGAATATTGATCAACATGTGAAGTCAGGAGCAAGCCTGAAAGGAGTAATAAAGATATGGGGGGTCATTACGACCCTGGCGTTAAGGGTTTAATGGCGCTGTAAAAGGTGTTGGCGCCGTTAAACCCTTAACGCCTGATTACGAGGTCCCTTTGCGGCTCCCGACCTTAACGGCTGGTCTGGACCAGTGTTAAAATAGGGACCCGCAAAGGGACTTCCGAGGTAATTACGGTACCGCAATTTGCGGTACCATAATTACCGCCTTCCCCAGTGCCATTGAGCCCTATGGGGCAAAAATGGGAATGGGGAAGGGCCAATGGAAAATGGGGAATTACCGCCCGCCAACCTTGGAATGGGGCGGTATTTCCCCATTTGCCATTGGCGGACTCGTTACAATACCGGCAGCAACCATGGTGCTAATATCGCCATTGGTTACCGCCGGTGTTGTAATGAGGGCCATGGACTCCAAAGAAACATTTCTTCAGACGAGGATGTCTAGATGTGAAGACTGATGAGAGAGTGGTTGATTAATGGCCCAGAGGGGGGAGTGTAGAGGAGGAGCCAAATACCTTTATCAGAAGTTTCACCCCTATTTTGCCTATATGTTTGCAATAGGAAATTGCGACATGTGCAATACCAGTAAGAGTGCCAATACCGAGTTAAATTCTTGAAACAAGGTATCCATTGAGAAACATGTGACGTCACGTGAAGTAGAGGTATAAATTAAGTAAGGATGTAGACCGTATAGAACCTGATGGCGAAGTAAGGAAGAATGTAACGATTCACCCCTGAAATGAAGATTGCATGTGTGGAGAGAGGCACAGAAGCAAATGTTAAACCATTTTACAATTATACAGACGCAGTAACGCAAGTAGAGAAAGTAACCATAAGGCTGGCTATGTAGTGAATAGATTGCAGCGATGCACCAATGTATATACGTAGGAATATATAGAATGGAAGAATTGGAAGTGTTGTGCAGCAGAATAATAGCTGACAGCGAAGGAAGATTCGAGAAAGGCTTGCCAGCCGCAGGGTCAAGGGTCGGGGACGCCGAGAGCCTTGTCATGTACTCAAGAAGATACAAAAACATGAGAAGTGAGCTCCTCTCCTGTCTGAGGTATAATGAAAACCATTGAGGGTGCCAAGACTTCTTTATTTAATGGTATTAAAATACAAGGAAGAGCTAAAAAATGTGGTCTCCAGTCACATGATCGGATGAGAATAGACTTTGGGTCGAGCTACACTGAGACCAGAAGGTAAGACCATGCTTCACTCCCTTTTATTCTCAGGCACCGTGAGCCTCTGCAATGCCAAATTCAAAGGGTTTAATTGAATGGTAGACCGCAGTAGTGATGATGGTTGTTAGGTTGATTGGGTGGGGAGGCATGAACAGGCCAAACCCCCAGCACCTGGAGTCCCCGTGCTGAGCTGCTAGCATGTGGAAACTTCCAGAAGGGTACAAGCGTGCCAACCAATTATAGAGGGCCACGTATTAAAGAGCCCTATAGTTTGATAAGCCAAAAGTATGTTGTGTATTAGTCTGACACGGAAGATGACTTGCACTTGGGATGGGCTTAATTGCCAACCTAACCTTAGGGAACCAATCACATCCTTGTATGCAATAGAAAGTAGATGTTCCCCATTGACCAACTATAATCCAGAGTAAGTTTTATTATTTTGCCACGTATCCTGACGTCACTCATGATGAATATTTAGTATAAGGGCAATGTTTTTTATAAATTATGTTGAGATAAGTCTGGGCGGCGTCCATTAATGTTCGTTGTACTCCCTGTTTTAAAACAGCTTTACCTTTTGCCACCTTCTTGAGTCGGTCTGATACTTGATGCTTGAGTAAGATCTGCATCCCCATCCATCTCAGATACTGTTAATACTGTTACCTCGTTTTAGAGGACCCATTGTCTGGGTTCACTATCATCTCCTCCTCCAACTGACCACTTTGCCTTCCGTCCGCAGAGCGCCCGTGGAAACCAGGCTGGGATTTCGTCAAAGGGGGACCTGGCCACCATCTTGGTACTTCTTGCAATTTTATTTCAATTTCGCCGCTCCCCACAGGAAACTCTGCCATCTTCTGGCTAATGGCAGAGAATGCCCGATCGTCTGAAAGACTGGGGACAGACTAGTTTGGATCTTTAAACCATCTGCAGTGCTACCACGTGAGCTTAGAGCCCTTTTGGCAACTTGCATGCAATGGATGGGATGCAGAATAACTCTGACAGTAAATAATCGGACCAATTCAAGAAGATGGCAATGTTTTTCTGTTTTAATATCAATTGTCAAAAACAGGGAGTTACAACAGACATCAACAAATGTTCGCTGGAGCACTCATATATGTCATAAAAAATCATAATTATATAGTAAAAATTCATCATACGTGACATCGTTCTACGTGACAAATACGATAAACCTACAAGGGATTGTTATACACTCAAGGGGAACAACTAAGTATAATTTCTATAAGGGGTTAGGTTGTGATTGGGTCTCTACTGTCAGGTGAACATCTTGTGCCTACCTCTAGTGCAAGTCATCTTCAACTTTATTAAGTACACAGTTTATCATTGACTCTCAAAGTATAAGGACCTTCGTTATATGGCCTTCTACAATTGGTTGGCACGCTCGTGCCATGTCTGGAACATTTGTTTCACTTGGATGCACGCAAACTTGTACCCAGGTGCCAGGAGGTGGACTCGACATTACCTCCCCACCCAATTAGCCCAACGTCTCTAATCACCCATGCCTTCTGCAATGAACTGTAGTCTTGTCTCTTGGAACATAAGGGATTGTGGGCACACACTATCGCCTGTTCTAGAACTCCAAGCCCAACTCTATTTCCATCCTTGGCACACGTGACAGGAGACCAGGAGTTGGACTATTTTGCAGCATTTAATTGTCTTAAATTAATAAATCTGCCACCCATGGTGTTCGTTCTTTGCAGCTTAATAAGGCATGATTTAACTTTCTCACGTTTGCCACATTCAAGAGTAGATAACCAGTCTTGGCTGCCTTCAGCCTTGACACCAGGCCAGACAGCTTTGCCATTCATTTTCATGATCTCGGCTAATTCTTACTGCGACACAGCTCTCGGTCTTCCTTCTCCATGGGTCTTGAGCTTACTAAAATGATCACACCGATGTGCAGCTTCTATATAATGGCGGCTGCACCTGCAGTCTAATTACTATGTTTAGCCAGCTTCTATGATCACTTAGTCTACTTGCATTGCTGCATCTGTACAATTATTGACCGGCTTGTATTTTCTTCTGCACTGCTCTTCTGCTCTTCACGCGTACACTCTTTTCTTCGCATATGACAGTTTACTCGATTTTTTATTTCATCATTAGTTTCTATAAGAGTCATGCATCTTCTTCAGCCTGTCTTCTCGGTGCTTCACGCTTGCTTCTTGTGACGTTACCACCTCTTTTCTTGTTCCTTTTCATATTCCTTCAGGAATTTCCTCCATAATATTGTCATCGCTTCAGGAATATATTTGATAGGGCTTTCTCAGTGGGTACCTTCTTTCGAATATTTCCCGGGGTATGGTCACAACAGAGGATGTTAAGCACGGAAACATCTCAGGTCTCCAACATACAGGTGTTAGGGGATCGTGACTTACTTCAGAGACATTTGGCTGCTCCTCTACAAAAGAGAAATGCATTGTTACCTTTGACTAATTCACTGGAATGAAGACAGACAGGGATGCCACTTCTAAAAATCAGATATGACTGTAATAATTTAGTGATTTCCCCATGAACATATCAAAATAGATTTATATTATACTTTCAGATTATCCTGCCACCAAGTGGGCAGTTTATGCTAACGTAGTGGGATTCATATCATACACCACCGCCATTTGCATGGTTTCCAGGCGCACTGGCAGATCTGAAAATAAGAGACAGCTCTTGGTCTGTTTGTGGGAGGAGAGCGAGAGAGCACCGTTGCTTTTGCTATGGTGTTAGTCATTTCTTGTGTGGGTTTGATTCTAGTTGGCCAGGATTGATAGGTGTACAAAGCATTTGCGTTGTTATGGGAGACCTTGTGTGCCTATGGCGTGTGCATGCCTTGGCCATGTTGAGATTGTATGAGCTACCGTAGGAGGTGTGGCCTTCTGCTGTTTGGTGTCAGTGTTTGGGCCTGTTATAGGTTTGTGTGTACATGCGATAGATGATTTACGTATGGTATTTTTGCAGGAGTATGGAGGGTTTTAATACAGGTTAGGTGTGGAAAAAGTCCAACTCTCATAGCATCATGTTTAGCCACAAGCCAGTAGGTATCTTGTTGGGCAACTGAATCAAAGTGTGCTGTAGTCAGCTATGTGTGGTCTACCTGACAATGGGCGTTGTCCTATGAGTCTGCTCTGCTTATTAAACAGCCATGTTTTTACTGCTTTCCTAAATGTCAGGCATTCCTCTGTTGTGCATATTCTCTTAGAGAGGGCAGATCACCATGATTATATTGAATTTGGCGCAGAGATGTAAACTTCAATGCAACCTCTGTACTGCTGTGACCAGCAGCATTCAAACAAGGCACCTGTGACCTCGGAACCTGCTCTGTGCCACGGGAGAGAAGGGGCTGCAGCTCAGGATGCTGAGGAAGCGGGACATAGGTGTGCTATGCTTTTGCAATGGAGCTTAATGTAAGAGGCGTCCGGTTAGGAGACTACCCTTTCTGAGATGGATTATCTGCATCATTCTATTATTAATTTTAAAAAAAGCGAAGGCTTTTATACCCTTGCCATATGGCATCCTTCAGTGCTTTTGAGAATGGTCCTGCTATTTAAACTGACCGACCCACTACAGAAAAGATTCTTATTTCTGTGGGTATTCTTATTACTAATGGCTTATATTGTCACTTTAATGACACCTTTAAGTCAAATGGAATGGTATGGAATACTGCATTTGAGGATAGATTCAGTGCTCGGACATTTTAAGTAGCCATTATTATTTCAATAATCTATCTCATTAAATTGATTTGTTGTAATTAAGCACTTTTAAGAGGCCTGTGTTAATCTCCATCAGTTGTCACATTGTATTGGTGGATGGGCTCATCATGCTGTCAATCTATTTGAAAAGAGTTCATGGGTTTTCTTTTGATTTTTGTTTTCATTGGCAGAAACATGCTCTGTTATGTTGGGGTTGCCGGGAAGTCCTGCACTCAATAATCTTTTCATTTTGATTCTTCCGGATGGTGAAAATTACAGACAGAAAATCATGGGTGAAAGGTCTTCTATCTGTAAATTCAGATCCCCTTCATACCCACGTAAAATAAGGCTGAATGTTCACACATAATTCATATGTTTTAAATGAACACCCTGCATGGCCGGTGCATTACAAGTGAGTTCCATGTGATTTTACAGTCTGTAAACATGAAGAATTTTTTCATGGATTATCCATGCATTAAATCTGACTGAAGCTATGAAAAGAACACCTGCTCTGAACAGGCACACACAGAGGTGGGAGCTCTTATAAGAGGCACAAATCACCTAACATTGCCACATGAGAACATGTCTCAGATCACAAATGAACCCAATAACCAATATTGGGTGGGGACAATATAAAAAGCAATATACAAAGCAGGAAATAGAGAAGTCTGTAAAATGCAGCAGCATAGATGGATCATCACAACACGAGGCAATTACATCCATCTAGCAGCTGCCTTGCTGGACCAGCAGCAGTTCGCATACAACATGAGCCCATATGCCAACCCAGCAGTCACACCAGCAAGCAGCCTGACCACCTGCCTCCAGCCCCTCAGCAAGTATGCAATAAGCTTTCTGAACAGCTCCCCATCAGGTAGTCATTCAGCCTGACCAGCAGCCCAAACAGTAATTGTACCAGCCAGGAGGAAGGTCAATAAGGTTTGAATGGCATACACAGTAAGCGTATAGGCCCAATTGTCCCACCTAGACCTCATATGTGAGAAGACCCTTGCCACCTGCCACCTGGAATGCCCATTATATCCCTGCAGGATGAAGTAGAGAATGGCCTACAGCCCAACAGGGACATCATGACATTCATCCCGCCAGTGAAACAGCTCACTGGCCTATAGTTCTGCAGCGCCGGCATGTTTCAGCAGAATATGGCCAAGCCCTATATTCTCCCCCAGGTATTAACCACCATGATGCTCTGCATGTGCCACCAAATTATTTTTCTCGTTTGTTGACAGGCAGATGAATATGTCATTCATAGCTACTGACCCTCCCCCACCCCAATATCACACATATGAGAAATGCTACTCACTAAGGCGCCCATACCAGCCTTATCCCAGGCAGATACTGTAGGAAATTGACCTGATGTAACTAAATATGGTAAGAATATGTAAACTCACTGCTAACTGACACACACACTTGCAATAGACACGGAGAAAGTATGCGTTCACCCTGAAGAAACACAGACACTAGGTTAAATATGTATTATTCCACAAAGAAAATTGCTTGTAACCATAAAGACACAAAGAGCATAACATATGCAATGTATAACCTGAAATGCAACATGAACGATACATGTATATAGCTTAATAAAATAGTAATGCAACAGTAATGGGCAGCCATCTTTTTCAAAATGGAAGCAGCAGCACTCATTGAAATGAATGGAAGGCCTCAAGGCTTCATGAAACTCAAACTGCTGAAATCACTGAAATACAGATCCATGCAGAGCACTGACGATAGCTAAGCAGGCCCTGCCAAGATTATTGAGAAATTAGCAAGGGTTTGAACATCTCGGAAGATAATAATTCCCATGGCACAAGACATATGTCTCTAAGATGAATTAAAGAACAACCAGCCTTTGAAGGCAAAGTAATTATAAGCTAAAACCTTCATGAGGAACGGATCAAATAAGTCTCTAGTGGCCAGAAAAGTAATAACACTCACACTCATATTAGCAAAAATCTTGGTAAATGCAGGGTGAAATAAGTCAAAACATGGGCCATGTGACTCAGAAGAACACTATCAGGCCGATTCATGGAATAATTAGCGCGGCGCAAGTGGGCAAAAACGTGCGAATCGCAGTGGAATAGTGAAAATCGCAGTGCAAGTGCGAAAATCGCACGAAAAGCAGCGCACATCGATTCATGGAAGGCCGTGCGCGAGAAAACCATCGGATGTGCGATAAAAAAGTGCGCGGCGCACGTTGGCGCACAGGCCATCTAACTGCGTGCGCCAGGTCACAGCGAAAATCGCACAGGCCACAGCGAAAATCGCACATAGCGCGGCGCACGCAACAAAAGTAGGCGGAACACGGGGCGTAACACTCGGAATGGGGAACAACTTGCCAAAATGTGGGCGTCACGGTGGAAGTACAGGGCACAAGTGCGCGGAACGCCCACACGCTCGCCTACAACACGTATTCATGGAATAGAATAGGGCAAAAAAGCGCACGCTCAAACCAGCGCACAGGCACAAACACGACCGCCACAAGAAAGCAGGCGGTAGCGTCTCTGCGCCTGTAAGAAATGTGCGCCAAAAGGTGCGCCAACAAATAGCAACTATATACTGCCATGATGAATGTCCCATACTGTGGCCCTCCAGGACAAATGACGTGCAAAGGGGTACCCACAAACACGGACACCCGCTGACAAAAGATACGTGTGCGTGTATACCGGGGTGCGCGGGAAGTCTCACACGCGATTTGTCAGGGTATGTGAATTCCAGGGGTTTGCGGGAAGTTCCACACGCGATTTGTCAGGGTACGCGGATTACAGGGGTGCGCGGGAAGTTCCACACGCGATTTGGCCGTGTACGTGGATTACAGGGGTGCGCAGGAAGTTCCACACGCGATTTGTCAGGGTACGTGAATTCCAGGGGTTTGCGGGAAGTTCCACACGCGATTTGTCAGGGTACGCGGATTACAGGGGTGCGCGGGAAGTTCCACACGCGATTTGCCCGTGTACGTGGATTACAGGGGTGCGCGGGAAGTTCCACACACGATTTGGCCGGGTACGTGGATTTCAGGGGTGCGCGGGAAGTTCCACACGCGATTTGTCAGGGTACGTGAATTCCAGGGGTTTGCGGGAAGTTCCACACGCGATTTGTCAGGGTACACGGATTACAGGGGTGCGCGGGAAGTTCCACACGCGATTTGGCCGTGTACGTGGATTACAGGGGTGCGCGGGAAGTTCCACACGCGATTTGGCCGTGTACGTGGATTTCAGGGGTGCGCGGGAAGTTCCACACGCGATTTGGCCGTGTACGTGGATTACAGGGGTGCGCGGGAAGTTCCACACGCGATTTGGCCGGGTACGTGGATTTCAGGGGTGCGCGGGAAGTTCCACACGCGATTTGGCTGGGCACGTGTATGACAGGGGTACGCGGGAAAATCTACACGCGATTTGGCTGTGTGCTCCCAGGTATTCCCTGTACACCCTCCACGGCCCCTGCAGGCAGCACACACCACAGGGGACTACCCTGCACACCTGCTCATGTCACCCAGCACCCCCACCCCCCAGCCACCAGGGGCAGCCTCCACCAGGCCCCCACTCATGTCTCCCACGACCCCCACCGCCCAGCCACCAGGGGCAGCCTCCACCAGGCTCCCACTCATGTCTCCCACCACCCCCATCCCCCAGCCACCAGGGGCAGCCTCCACCAGGCCCCCACTCATGTCTCCCACCACCCCCACCCAGCAGTGCAGGGGCAGCCTCCACCAGGCCCCCACTCATGTTTCCCACCACCCCCACCCCCCAGCAGTGCAGGGGCACCCTCCACCAGGCCCCCACTCATGTCTCCCACCACCACCACCCCCCAGCCACCAGGGGCAGCCTCCACCAGGCCCCCACTCATGTCTCCCACCACCCCCACCCCCCAGCAACCGTGGGCAGCCCCCACCAGGCTCCCACCCATGTATCCCACCACCCCCACCCCCCAGCAGTGCAGGGGCACCCTCCACCAGGCCCCCACTCATGTCTCCCACGACCCCCACCCCCCAGCCACCAGGGGCACCCACCACCAGGCCCCCACCCATGTCTCCCACCACCCTCACCCCCCAGCAGTGCAGGGGCAGCCTCCACCAGGCCCCCACCCATGTCCCCTATCACCCCCACCCCCCAGCAGTGCAGGGGCACCCTCCACCTGGCCCCCACTCATGTCTCCCACCACCCCCACCCCCCAGCAGTGTGGGGCACCCTCCACCAGGCCACCACTCATGTCTCCCACCACCCCCATCCCCCAACCACCAGGGGCAGCCTCCACCAGGCCCCCAACCATGTCCCCTATCACCACCCCCCCCCAGCAGAGCAGGGGCAGCCTCCACCAGGCCCCCACTCATGTCTCCCACCACCCCCACCCCCCAGCAGTGCAGGGGCACCCTCCACCAGGCCCCCGCTCATGTCTCCCACCACCCCCACCCCCCAGCAGTGTGGGGCACCCTCCACCAGGCCACCACTCATGTCTCCCACCACCCCCACCCCCCAGCCACCAGGGGCAGCCTCCACCAGGCCCCCAACCATGTCCCCTATCACCACCCCCCCCAGCAGTGCAGGGGCAGCCTCCACCAGGCCCCCACTCATGTCTCCCACCACCCCCACCCCCCAGCAGTGCAGGGGCACCCTCCACCAGGCCCCCGCTCATGTCTCCCACCACCCCCACCCCCCAGCCACCAGGGGTAGCCTCCACCAGGCCCCCACTCATGTCTCCCACCACCCCCACCACCCAGCCAGCAGGGGCACCCTCCACCAGGACCCCACTCATGTCTCCCACCACCCCCACCCCCCAGCAGTGCAGGGGCAGCACCACCAGGCCCCCACTCATGTCCCCCTACACCCCCACCCCCCAGCATCCAGGGGCAGCCTCCACCAGGCCCCCACCCATGTCTCCCACCACCCCCACCCCCCAGCAGTGCAGGGGCAGCCTCCACCAGGCCACCACCCATGTCCCCTATCACCACCACCCCCCAGCAGTGCAGGGGCAGCCTCCACCAGGCCCCCACTCATGTCTCCCACCACCCCACCCCCCAGCAGTGCAGGGGCGCCCTCCACCAGGCCCCCACTCATGTCTCCCACCACCCCCACCCCCCAGCCACCAGGGGCACCCACCACCAGGCCCCCACCCATGTCTCCCACCACCCCCTCCCCCCAGCAGTGCAGGGGCAGCCTCCACCAGGCCCCCACTCATGTCCCCTATCACCCCCACCCCCCAGCAGTGCAGGGGCACCCTCCACCAGGCCCCCACTCATGTCTCCCACCACCCCCACCCCCCAGCAGTGTGGGGCAGCCTCCACCAGGCCACCACTCATGTCTCCCACCACCCCCACCCCCCAGCCACCAGGGGCAGCCTCCACCAGGCCCCCACCCATGTCCCCTATCACAACCCCCCCAGCAGTGCAGGGGCAGCCTCCACCAGGCCCCCACTCATGTCTTCCACCACCCCCACCCCCCAGCAGTGCAGGGGCACCCTCCACCAGGCCCCCACTCATGTCTCCCACCACCCCCACCCCCCAGCCACCAGTGGCAGCCTCCACCAGGCCCCCACTCATGTATCCCACCACCCCCGCCCCCCAGTAACCATGGGCAGCCCCCACCAGGCTCCCACCCATGTCTCCCACCACCCCCACCCCCAAGCCACTATGGGCAGCCCTCACCAGGCTCCCACTCATGTCTCCCACCCCCCCGCCCCCCAGCAGTGTGGGGCAGCCTCCACCAGGCCACAACTCATGTCTCCCACCACCCCCACCCCCCAGCCACCATGGGCACCCTCCACCAGGCCACCACTCATGTCTCCCACCACCCCCACCCCCAGCCACCAGGGGCAGCCTCCACCAGGCCCCCACCCATGTCCCCTATCACCACCCCCCCAGCAGTGCAGGGGCAGCCTCCACCAGGCCCCCACTCATGTCTCCCACCACCCCCACCCCCCAGCAGTGCAGGGGCACCCTCCACCAGGCCCCCACTCATGTCTCCCACCACCCCACCCCCCAGCCACCAGTGGCAGCCTCCACCAGGCCCCCACTCATGTATCCCACCACTCCCGCCCCCCAGTAACCATGGGCAGCCCCCACCAGGCTCCCACCCATGTCTCCCACCACCCCCACCCCCAAGCCACTATGGGCATCCCTCACCAGGCTCCCACTCATGTCTCCCACCACCCCCACCCCCAAGCAGTGTGGGGCAGCCTCCACCAGGCCACCACTCATGTCTCCCACCACCCCTACCCCCCAGCCACCATGGGCACCCTCCACCAGGCCCCCACTCATGTCTCCCACCACCCCCACCCCCCAGCAGTGCAGGGGCACCCTCCACCAGGCCCCCACTCATGTCTCCCACCCACCCCCACCCCCCAGCAGTGCAGGGGCATCCTCCACCAGGCCACCACCCATGTCCCCTATCACCACCACCCCCCAGCAGTGCAGGGGCAGCCTCCACCAGGCCCCCACTCATGTCTCCCACCACCCCCACCCCCCAGCAGTGCAGGGGCACCCTCCACCAGGCCCCCACTCATGTCTCCCACCACCCCCACCCCCCAGCCACCAGGGGCAGCCTCCACCAGGCACCCACTCATGTCTCCCACCACCCCCACCCCCCAGCAACCATGGGCAGCCCCCACCAGGCTCCCACCCATGTCTCCCACCACCCCCACCCCCCAGCAACCATGGGCAGCCCCCACCAGGCTCCCACCCATGTCTGCCACCACCCCCACCCCCCAGCAGTGCAGGGGCAGCCTCCACCAGGCCCCCACCCATGTCTCCCACCACCCCCACCCCCCAGCAACCATGGGCAGCCCCACCAGGCTCCCACCCATGTCTCCCACCACCCCCACCCCCCAGCCACCATGGGCAGCCTCCACCAGGTCCTCACAATCCCCAATCATGTGCGTCATGGTCAGCCTCCACTGCCAAAAAGCCCAACCAAGTAACCCATTCACCCACATGGAAAAGGAAATTACATGTTACACCCCCAATGTTCATAAAGCTAATGAACCCATGTCCGTCACACACAATGGTTGCAATTGAATGGGAAAACACCCAACATGACATGCATGAAAGCAATGAGATGATACCACACAGTGAAGTATGAAAACAAAATTGTATTAAAAAAATAAGAATGCAAATGAAATGAAACAAACTACAATGGAAATGAAAAAAAGAAAAGCTGCATGTCTGTTTAAAAAATAAAAACACCAAATCCTAATCCAAAAAAATGTAGTCCAAAGTCAAATGAAAAATACAATCAATCCAATGAAGAACAATGTACAAAACATCCAAGGGTCCATGAGCCCAACTGAACAAAGGAAACCTACAAAAAACCCTAACTAAAATGCAACTATATACAAAAAGTGGAGCAGTGTCCGTCGACTCCAAATCATAACAACAAACAAAGGAAACCTAAAACTAAAGAACGATATACAAAGGCGGCGGGCAAGTCCAGCGGCTCACTCCGTGGTGTTCCGGGCCAGGGCATCATCGAACTCCTGTTCGATGTCCCGGAGGCGGTCCTGTTCCATGGCCCCGAGGGTCCGCAGGGACGACGCCGTGTCCTCCTCCAACCCCCTGCGGATTGCCTCGAGGCACTCGGCCCGCCTCAGGGCCCTCCGCATGGAGTTCTCCGCCCTGACCATTGTGAGCCGCGCCTCTTCCGCCCGCCGCCGCTCCGCACCTATGGCGTGGCCCAACCGCTGCCACACGGAAGACACTCTCTGTCCTGGGTCCTCCTGCCCTCCGGCCGATGCCTGCCCCTCCGATGTCGAAGGCCCCGAGCCTTCATGGCTCCCACCATGTTGCTGCTGCTGCTCTGCCTCTGCCCGTGCACTGCCTCCTGCTGCCTGCACATCCTCCGCCGGCTGGGGTGCAGTTGTTGATGTGGCCACCCCTGCTGGACGTCCGACTCCCTGACTGTGGCAGGGATGCCTCCTCCACCAGCCTGGCCGCACCGTCAGAGGCAGCTCCACAGGGCACCCAGGTGACTGATGGGTGGGAAGATGGCACAGAGGACGACTGGCGCGTAGGGGGTCCAGTTGAGGAGGGGGTCGGAGCAAGCCCCATCAGACGGAGGAATCCGGCCTGGGTGACCTGTCCCAGCAGGTTGACATGGTCAACGAGCCATTCGAGATGACGTGCAGTCTCTCCATGAAAAGACTGCAGGTCACCTCGCATGGCCCGTTGACGCAACGCCACACCAGCCAGGACAGGCTCAACCCGGACCTGGATGGCCACGTCCGCATGCAGAGGAAGGCCAGTTGACGTCAGCTCATCCCCTGCCTGAAAACGGGTCTGGACGTAGGCATCCCTGCTGGTGCAAGATGATGCAGGGACAGGATCGGGGACAGGATTGCACACAGGCACCTCCGCGGCGGCCTGTGCTGCCTCCTGTCCCTGGTCCTGCACTGCACCACTAGCACCAGTGGGATCCCCACCTCCAGACCCCGTCTCTGGTGCTTGCATGGCCTCCTCCTCCACCAAACCCCCCACCAACCTGGATGACTCCGTGCCGTCTTCCTCTGTTGGGCCCTGTGGGGTCCCAGCTGCCCCTTCTGCTGCCGAGGAGTCCAACTCCAACCTCCGCCTCTTGGACCTCCCCCCGGCAACTGCGGCCTGGGACGCGGCACCGGACCCCTCACTCCCCGACGAGATGACAACACGGGAGGGGAGCCGGGCCTTGCGTCTCCGGCTGGCGGTGGGATCCCCGCCGCTGTGCTCCACAGCACCTTCTCCGCCCTCTTCATCAGTTGACGCTGCAGACAGGGAGAAACAAAACACAGGCATCAGGGCACTGTACAATGGACACATACACACATGACAGTTGCACATGAGTGGCATTGGCAAACCTCAGACATGTCATCACAATCCCCAACACACATGTCATTACAACTCGCACACATGAGCCATACCACAGTCATATCGCAACTGCCACCACCATCCCTACACAAACAACTGCATGAGCAGCCAAAGGGGAGCCAGACATCACATGCAACAAAGTAAGTGCACCACACATGTACACACACCACCACACTTGCATACATGTGTACACCTCTGCCAAGTGTCGCAGTGTTCAGACGGGCATCCATGTCACATCTGCCAATCAGGCTTCCACATACCACTGTCACATGCATCCATGTTGCATCACTGTTGCAACCTTGTCAAATACACACACATGCACATGTACACAGTGCTCATACATGCAGCCAAAAACAACATAAATGCGTGACATCACGGACATGTCTACTTACATACACATTCATCCAAACATGTGTGCACACACAACTGCATTTGGCATGCAAGCCTACACACACAAGCACCATCCATGTCTCACACATTACAGCCCTCGCATGTGTCAGCCCCACGGCCCTGTACACCCCCACCCATACTCGACCCCATACAAACAGATGTGCAACCTGCACACTACCGAATAATCACCACACGACTGCTCACAATCAGGATGCATGTACACTCACCGCTCGACTCCAGACGGGTCTGCTTCTCTAGGACCTGGACGTGGAGCGCTGAGGATATGCGTTCCAGGACCCTCATCTGTTCTTCCGACAAGTGGCCCCGGCGCCCCTTGGCATCCGCTGCCTTCAAGAGGCGCCGGGCCTTGTTCAGGGTCCTGGACCTGAAGTCCTCCCAGCGCTTCCTGACATGTTGTAAGTCCCGGACTGCCACCGCCTCCCCGTTGATGGCAGTCACGATGTCAGTCCAGATCCGAGTCCGTCCTTCCTTGTCGGCGCGGGAACTTCCAAAGAGGGCATCATACTGCCCCAGGACTTGCTCCACCAGGACACCAACTTCGGTGGCACTGAAGCTGGTGCCCCTCTGCCTCTCTGGCAGGGGGTTGTCAGTGGTCACAGATGGTGTTTGCCCCGACATGACAACTCCAGAGGCAGGAGTGGGTGGGCAACTGGGTCCTGGGGCTGGGCTGTGGAGCGATGGAATCCCAGTCGGGAGTCTTCAGTTCCAGCAGGGGTGGTCACAGCAACAGCACCCCTGGCTGATGTGCAGGCAGAAAATGGCAGTGCACGTGGGCAGCAGGCAGTCAGGCAGCAGCAGATGGCAGGTGGGAGCGTGCTCGGGGCTCTGGGGGGCAGTAGTTCGGCCTTCTGGGCAGGAGCGTGGTCTTCCGTGTGCTTACGCGTGGCCAGCTTGATACGGAGTGATTTGGCACGTGAAAATCCTGCACGTCAGCGTGAAAATCAAGGAAAGGCCCTTAGCGCGTAAGCGCGTCAGCACGCATACGCGATTCTATTGGACCAAAGGCCCTTAGCGCGTAAGCGCGTCGCTAGCGTATGCGCGTCTATGAAGTCACGTGCACGTTGAATTGGGCACACGTTTGAAAATGTTGCGTGTGAAAAAAATGAAAGACACGTCCGAGTGTCAAAGCGTGTAATTGGTGGGAATGGGCCCAGCGTGTACACGCGGCAGTGACAAAGCGTGTAATTGGTGGAAATGGCCCTACATGCAGAAGTGACAAAGCGTGTAATTGGTGGAAATGGCCCTAGCGCGTACACGCCGCGTATGTGACGCTGGACGTGTGGGCCTGTATAAAAGGTACGTGTAGAACACCATTTCCTTGTACGTGCTTTTCGTGGAGAGCGAGTGGGTGAATTCTGTACTTCTTGTCGTTTCACATGCGATTTACTTCACGGCGTTTCAAGTTCGTATTCCCTGTTACCTCTGACAGCTTTTTCTCTTTTTTCTCTTTTACTGGTTTACCTGGGCCTGTTCCCTCAAACAGTGTTCCCTTCTACTGTTGTCCTGTCTCCTCAGACAGCGTACAAATTTTCTTTTGGCGGGGGTGTTGCCAACCAAACGCGCTCCTTTTTCACGCTCTTTTACCTGGCAGACGGTGAGTCACGCACGTATCTAACATCTGTGCTTGCCCCGTGTGTAGCCTACCCCTTCAGAGGTCATTCTAGGCTGCGTGTGACACGCATACGTTCATTCTTGTGTTACTGGGTGCCACAGCGTAGTGCAGGTTTTTCTTTCTGCACACGTGGTCTAGGAGGGGTTGCGTGCACCTCATCTCCCTTTTTTGGGGCTCCTGTGCGTAGCGTGACCCGTCATCTTTCCCCAGGGGTTACATTCAGCCTTGCTAGAGCACTAGGGTACAATTACCATCTAGTACCCAACCCCTTTGACCCCCAATTGCCCAGGACAATAGTTTACAGTCACTCCCATACGCACATTAACATCAGTGCCATGGCTGGGAGGCGAGGATTCCGTAAGGGTGGCAAAGGTGGAAGAGCCACAAGTGGTGGCCATGGTGGATCCGGTAGGGGACGTGGTCGTTACTTGCAGGGTGAGCCTGTCCCCCCATGTGTGGAGGACCAGTCAAGGGCACCCATAATCCCCCCCCCCCGTTGAGGCTGATGTGGCTGACACCATCCATGCTCAGCCCTTGTTGGACCAGCCCATTATGGCACCAGACCTGGCTGACTCCATGGCTGACTTCCAGGTCAGCAGGCCTATGACATGTGCGCTGGTGCACGTTGATGTCATCATGCCATGTGCATCTGGGGCAGCAAGGTCATCTGCTGCCCCAAGTAGGCAGGGCGGAGAGGCTGCAAGGGCAGCTGCGGCTCCATCCACCCCAGCTCTCACACACCCAGCCAGGACAGTGTCGGTCCTAGTCCATCCTGCTGACATTCCCCCTGACACCATTACACTTGAGCCAATGCCTGCACCAACTCCCATGCTGAGTGTGCAATCCCACACTCCTGATACAGAGTCCACCAGGGCTCCTGCCCCTAGTGTCCAGAGCGGCGCAGGACACTCAGGATCACCACCACCTTCCAAGCGGAAGAGGAAGAGTGCTCGTCCGGCACAGGCTGATGCCCCAGACACGGCTATACAGTCCGGCCACTCCAGGAAGCCCAGCTTCACGGATGACGAACTGAATGCACTTGTCGAGTATGTGTCCGCACATGATAACGAGATGGTCATTGTTGCAGGATCCAAGACCACACCTGCACAACGCCAGGCACACTGGCAGACCGTTGCGGACATCGTAAGTGCCCTTGGAATCGTGAGGCGCACAGCCAATGATTGCTATAAGCGCTGGAATGACCTAAAGCGCAGGGCAAAGAGTAAGCTGGCCTCAAGTCATGCCGCAACTCTAGTGACTGGAGGTGGGTCTCCAGTAGTAGACATGGAACTCACTCCACATGAGTCAGTCGCTGGGACCTACGTCACGGAGGAACAGATCCAAGGCGTGGGAGATCTGCCTGATTACGAGGCATTGTCCGGTGAGTGCACATGCATGTGTGTGTCATCCATGTGCATGGTGTGTGTGTGAGGGCTTCTGTTTGTGTGCCAGGTGAGAGTGTGTGCGCCTGAGTCGTATGGGTCAGCCATGTGCTTCATGCAATACATCCTGCGCAGCTGCATTAGGCCATAGCAGTATCCCTT
The DNA here is from genome assembly GCF_040938575.1 of Ambystoma mexicanum. NCBI lineage: Eukaryota > Metazoa > Chordata > Amphibia > Caudata > Ambystomatidae > Ambystoma > Ambystoma mexicanum. Next base: position 1,403,316,929 of record NC_090922.1, read on the forward strand.
CTGCCAACAGTAGACATCTAGCCCAACTGCACGCCAGTTGCCCTTGAAGTGTCACCTTGCCACAACATTGTTGCTTATTTTTCACTGTTCATTCAGTCAGATTGTTTGCATTCCACCACTTTTACTAGGCATTTCGCAGTCCTCTAGTCACATGTCTGACATGGCTATGGTAAAGTGGAATGACTTTGTTACCTGGATATCATTTGTTCACACATGTCCCTGTGCAATTGGACCATTTTGGACTGGCAGCTCCAGGTGAAAAATCTGACCTGTTTGAATTAGAAAAGCTATTACATGCGGGAACTGGACTGAATGAATAGGTGCTGCCCTCCTCTCCATCTTCACTCAATAGCAATGGTACATGCCATCTGTGTGATGGCATGTGTGTTTCACCTGGCAATCACAGGCCATTGTGTGATGCCACTGCCAGGCAGCCTGCAGAAAATGTGTTCATCTTCCATCTTGGTGTCATCAGTGTGTGCCATTTGCCTGCCCTTCATATGCAGTGAGGGTGCATGCATGGGAGGGTTTTAGCCATGTGGGACATGTGTCAATCAAGTACTGGTTCTCTTGCTTCTCAGCCCTCATTGTGTGCCATGGTGGTAATGCCTGTTTCCATTTCTTTGTTTTTATGTCTTTGCAGGGGAAGACGCACCTGATACTGCTGGGGTTGTGGAGATGGTGCAGACCCAGGAGGGGTCCGAGGGCCGACCAACCACCAGTGAGGGACGTGGTGTGGTGGTGGGTGAGAACCCACAAGTGCTGCAGGTCGTGCTCTCAAGGGGTGTCTCTGGCTGCACCTCCCCCGAGCTGTACTCAGGTGTTGATTCGGATGATGAGACCTACGTGCCGCCGCAGGTGAGTGTTCCAGGGAGGGATTCTGTTCTGTCCCACCCACCTGCACCAGGGTCAGAACCCTCAATGGGGATGTCAGTGTTGGCAGCTACGCCTTTGGTGGTTACGGATGCAGGGTCACACTCTGCGACATCTGATCCTGTTCCTGGGCCAGCAGATCAGAGGGGGAATGCAGTCCTGCAGCCTCAGGCAGTGCCGGCACAGCAAGGCGCACTTCGCCTTGCCCCAGACAGGTGTGGTGCCCGCCGACGTGGTGGCTGTACGCCACCTGGCAATACCGCATGGGAGCAATCCGTTTACGGTATGGCAACCCAACAGGCAGCATCATCCGAGATGATGGCTCAGGCCATGGATAGGGTGGCCACTTCCATTGTCACCCCTGAAAGGCTGATGGAGCGACTACAGCAGGCAACCGACTCCATCTGCCAGTCACACAGGGAGGACATGTTGGCGTCCAACAGGGACAGGCGGGCGGCACTGGCGACTCTGCAGGAGGCCATCTCCATAGAGTCCCAGGGCCACAGGGAAGCCCTGAGGCAGGAGCTCCTTGTTGAGCTTGAGGCTTCAACACACCAAAGGACAGAACGGCAGCTGGAGCGTCTCACCCGTACGCTCTCAGCTGAGATGCAGGCAACGAGGGCGGAGGTCCGGGCATCCCGTGAGTTGTTGCATGGGGACCTCCGCACACTCATCCTCCAGAACCAGACCTACCACACCCGCATGCTTGCAGCCATGGAGGAGCAGACTAGGGCCTTGCGTGGGCTGCCTCCCATAGTGCAACCACCTCCGGATGCAGCTGCACAGAGTCATAATAGCGACAGCACTGATACTCCCACAATAGGGTAGCCGTGTGGGCCATGAGCCCATGGAGGTGTTTTTTTTCCCAGGATCCACACAGGTGGGTTTTGGTGTGCACCCTGTCCTCGGACCTCCTGGGTGGCCTCCCAAACCCCCCCGGGTCCATCAATGGCCATTTTTGATTTTGATTTTTATTTTTATTTTTATTTTTATTTTCATTTTTATTTTTAAATTTATTTTTCCCAATTTTTTTGGGACAATTTGTTGCCTTCCGTGGTTCCTGTGGGTATATGCTGCATTGTGGCTGGGCACATGCAGGCTTGTCATGTATTTGGTTCAGATGCTTGGGTTTGAGTCACACACACCCCTCCTGCTTCCCGTTTCCATGGGCTTGCAAAGGGTGTGCCCAAGTGACATTGACGTACATGGTGACATTGGACTCCCACTACATGTGTGGGTAGTCTAGTCAATACTGTGTATACATTCCTAGTGCATATTGCTGTTGTGTTGTACACTGCATGTTGCATTGATGTGTAACTCATCATCTGTGTCTACCTCCCAATTTGCAGGTCCCTTCCTCATGTCTACACAAGGCCCTCTAGTTTGGAGATGGGGTCCATGTTGGCAGCAGTGCACCTACTACTCGACGTGGCGCCAACACTGCACAGTTGGTAGTGGTGGGAGTGCAGGCATTTCCAGGTGGTGAGACTACTAATTTATTACATTTGTGATGTCATGTTAATGGTAGTACCTGCTCAAGTTTGTTGTTGGTCCTGCATTACTGTGAGCATTTCAGGTGTTGCAAGTTTCAATTAGGGACACTGTACATTGTGACACTAGTGTCATGTTGTGGGGATTACTTTGTTTACCTGCAAATAGCATGACATGGCACGGTGTGTCGTGTGGCGGTGCTGGGGATGGGTTGGCTGACATGGCACTGTCCTCTTGTTGCATTTTGCAAGTGGGTATTCATTTTAGCTGCTTGAATGTGTTTCTTCACAAAACTGCATTGGTGGTGTCTGTGTGGGTAGGGATGCACACATTGTAACACTTCCAGGTGAACAATCTCAGGCTGATATGGTTTTCACGGTTGATTCTCCAGACATTCAGGATCAGTGTCAGGTTGAGTCATCATTGATTGTCAGATGGAATGTGCTAGGGCAGTGTGCACTCCACAGGGGTGTGATTTCTATGTGAAGTAATTAGCCACTAGCTGTGTACGGGCTGCCTCCCCCCGTGCCCTTTCCCCTCCCATGCGCAGCGGCTGTGCATGTGGTTGGGGATGTGGGGCCACCACCATGTCCACGGCCAGGCCCCGGCGTGTTGCAACATTGTGCAGGACACATGCTGCCATTATGATCCTGCACACTACTGGGGGAGCGTACAACAGCTGCCCACCAGAACGGTCAAGGGAGCGAAAGCATGACTTTAGCACTCCGAATGTGCGCTCCACTATGCCCCGGGTTGTAATGTGGGCTGTGTTATATCTTACCTGGGGTGGCGTGGTGGGGTTCCGAATTGGCGTCATCATGTGGGGGCTGAGAGGGTAGGCACTGTCCCATGTGGAGGTGGTGATTGGTATCATTGGTGGGGTTGTGACCTTGCTCAGTATCTGACATGCATGCATGTGCAGTGGCATTCATACTCACCAAGCAGCCATGTATCGCCTTGCCGCCCAGCTTCTAGGTCCCGGCTTAGGGTGGACATTCCGTAAATGAAGCTGTCGTGGGTGGACCCGGGATAGTTGGCATATACTGAGGTGATGATTCCCTTGGCATTACATACTACCTGCACGTTGATGGAATGCCAGTGCTTGCGGTTCCTATAGATGTGCTCTGATGCCCTGGGGGGACGTAGAGCCACATGGGTGCAGTCGATGGCACCTAGCACTTTGGGGAATCGTGCCACACCGTAAAAATCCAGGGCGGTCGCATGCCTTTCTGCAGGTGTTCTGGGCAGGTATATGTGCCTGCGGACTGATAGGCGTGCAGTGATGATGTTCAAGACCTGGTGTAGGCAGCGTGACTGGGTGGTCTGTGATACCCCACCCACTATGGCACTTGTCCGCTGAAATGATCCAGTGGCTAAGAAGTGCAGTACATTGAGGACCTTCTCCAGGGGGCTGAGTGCTTGGGAGCACAGGGTGGGTGATGTGAGGTCATCCTCCCACTCACTCACCAGGTCCAGTATTATGTGTGGTGGAAACCTGTATCTCCCATACACCTGGTCATCAGGCATCCCGAAAAGGCTGGTTCTGGGTGTGAATATTCTGGCCCTGACTATCCTCCTCCTCCTCCTTTGGTAGCCCACGCCCACTGCTGCTAGGAACGGTATGTTCATCCTGGGTCTGAGCTTGTTATTTTGTTAGCGCGCAAATTTATGCGTTGTGCGTGTTGTAGGCGAGCGTGTGACCCGCGCACCCCTGAAATCCAGTACCCAGTCCAATAGCGTGTGGAAATTCCCGCGCACCCCGGGATACAGGTGCGCTGACGTACTTGCGTGTGTAAGTGCCCGCGCACCCCTGATATATACGTACATAGGCCAATCGCGTGTACGCGCTCTTTTGTCCAATTACACGCGATGACACTCTGACGTGCTGTCCAATTACACACGATGACACTCTGACGTGCAGTCTTTCCACGTGTGCTCTGTCATCACGTGCTGTGTGGGAAACACCCGTGCGGGTCACGTCACAGACGCGCTTACGCGCTGAGGGCCTTTGGTCCAATAGAATCGCGTATGCTTGCTGACGCGCTTACGCGCTAAGGGCCTTTGGTCCAATAGAATCGCGTATGCGTGCTGACGCGCTTACGCGCTAAGGGCCTTTCCTCGATTTTCACGCTGACGTGCAGGATTTTCACGTGCCAAATCACTCCGTATCAAGCTGGCCACGCGTAAGCGCACGGAAGACCACGCTCCTGCCCAGAAGGCCGAACTACTGACCCCCAGAGCCCCGAGCACGCTCCCACCTGCCATCTGCTGCTGCCTGACTGCCTGCTGCCCACGTGCACTGCCATTTGCTGCCTGCACATCAGCCAGGGGTGCTGTTGCTGTGACCACCCCTGCTGGAACTGAAGACTCCCGACTGGGATTCCATCGCTCCACAGCCCAGCCCCAGGACCCAGTTGCCCACCCACTCCTGCCTCTGGGGTTGTCATGTCGGGGCAAACACTATCTGTGACCACTGACAACCCCCGGCCAGAGAGGCAGAGGGGCACCAGCTTCAGTGTCACCGAAGTTGGTGTCCTGGTGGAGCAAGTCCTGGGGCAGTATGATGCCCTCTTTGGAAGTTCCCGCGCCGACAAGGAAGGACGGACTCGGATCTGGACTGACATCGTGACTGCCATCAACGCGGAGGGGGTGGCAGTCCGGGACTTACAACATGTCAGGAAGCGCTGGGAGGACTTCAGGTCCAGGACCCTGAACAAGGCCCGGCGCCTCTTGAAGGCAGCGGATGCCAAGGGGCGCCGGGGCCACTTGTCGGAAGAACAGATGAGGGTCCTGGAACGCATATCCCCAGCGCTCCACGTCCAGGTCCTAGAGAAGCAGACCCGTCTGGAGTCGAGCGGTGAGTGTACATGCATCCTGATTGTGAGCAGTGCGTGTGGTGATTATTCCGTAGTGTGCAGGTTGCACATCTGTTTGTATGGGGTCGAGTATGGGTGGGGGTGTACAGGGCCGTGGGGCTGACACATGCGAGGGCTGTAATGTGTGAGACATGGATGGTGCTTGTGTGTGTAGGCTTGCATGCCAAATGCAGTTGTGTGTGCACACATGTTTGGATGAATGTGTATGTAAGTAGACATGTCCGTGATGTCACGCATGTATGTTGTTTTCGGCTGCATGTATGAGCACTGTGTACATGTGCATGTGTGTGTATTTGACAAGGGTGCAACAGTGATGCAACATGGATGCATGTGACAGCGGTATGTGGAAGCCTGATTGGCAGATGTGACATGGATGCCCGTCTGAACACTGCAATACTTGGCAGAGGTGTACACATGCATGCAAGTGTGGTGGTGTGTGTACATGTGTGGTGCACTTCCTGTGTTGCATGTGATGTCTGGCTCCCCTTTGGCTGCTCATGCAGTTGTATGTGTAGGGATGGTGGTGGCAGTTGCGATATGGCTGTGGTATGGCTCATGTGTGCGAGTTGTAATGACATGTGTGTTGGGGATTGTGATGACATGTCTGAGGTTTGCCAATGCCACTCATGTGCAACTGTCATGTGTGTATGTGTCCATTGTACAGTGCCCTGATGCCTGTGTTTTGTTTCTCCCTGTCTGCAGCGTCAACTGATGAAGAGGGCGGAGAAGGTGCTGTGGAGCACAGCGGCGGGGATCCCACCGCCAGCCGGAGACGCAAGGCCCGGCTCCCCTCCCGTGTTGTCATCTCGTCGGGGAGTGAGGAGTCCGGTGCCGCGTCCCAGGCCGCAGCTGCCGGGGGGAGGTCCAAGAGGCGGAGGTTGGAGTTGGACTCCTCGGCAGCAGAAGGGGCAGCTGGGACCCCACAGGGCCCAACAGGGGAAGATGGCACAGAGTCATCCAGGTTGGTGGGGGGTTTGGTGGAGGAGGAGGCCGTGCAAGCACCAGAGACGGGGTCTGGAGGTGGGGATCCCACTGGTGCTAGTGGTGCAGTGCAGGACCAGGGACAGGAGGCAGCACCGGCCGCCGCGGAGGTGCCTGTGTGCAATCCTGTCCCCGATCCTGTCCCTGCATCATCTTGCACCAGCAGGGATGCCTACGTCCAGACCCGTTTTCAGGCAGGGGATGAGCTGACGTCAACTGGCCTTCCTCTGCCTGCGGACGTGGCCATCCAGGTCCGGGTTGAGCCTGTCCTGGCTGGTGTGGCGTTGCGTCAACGGGCCATGCGAGGTGACCTGCAGTCTTTTCATGGAGAGACTGCACGTCATCTCGAATGGCTCGTTGACCACGTCAGCCTGCTGGGACAGGTCACCCAGGCCGGATTCCTCAGTCTGATGGGGCTTGCTCCGACCCCCTCCTCAACTGGACCCCCTACGCGCCAGTCGTCCTCTGTGCCATCTTCCCACCCATCAGTCACCTGGGTGGCCTGTGGAGCTGCCTCTGACGATGCGGCCAGGCTGGTGGAGGAGGCATCCCTGCCACAGTCGGGAGTCGGACGTCCAGCAGGGGTGGCCACATCAACAACTGCACCCCAGCCGGCGGAGGATGTGCAGGCAGCAGGAGGCAGTGCACGGGCAGAGGCAGAGCAGCAGCAGCAACATGGTGGGAGCCATGAAGGCTCGGGGCCTTCGACATCGGAGGGGCAGGCCTCGGCCGGAGGGCAGGAGGACCCAGGACAGAGAGTGTCTTCCGTGTGGCAGCGGTTGGGCCACGCCATAGGTGCGGAGCGGCGGCGGGCGGAAGAGGCGCGGCTCACAATGGTCAGGGCGGAGAACTCCATGCGGAGGGCCCTGAGGCGGGCCGAGTGCCTCGAGGCAATCCGCAGGGGGTTGGAGGAGGACACGGCGTCGTCCCTGCGGACCCTCGGGGCCATGGAACAGGACCGCCTCCGGGACATCGAACAGGAGTTCGATGATGCCCTGGCCCGGAACACCACGGAGTGAGCCGCTGGACTTGCCCGTCGCCTTTGTATATAGTTCTTTAGTTTTAGGTTTCCTTTGTTTGTTGTTATGATTTGGAGTCGACGGACACTGCTCCACTTTTTGTATATAGTTGCATTTTAGTTAGGGTTTTTTGTAGGTTTCCTTTGTTCAGTTGGGCTCATGGACCCTTGGATGTTTTGTACATTGTTCTTCATTGGATTGATTGTATTTTTCATTTGACTTTGGACTACATTTTTTTGGATTAGGATTTGGTGTTTTTATTTTTTAAACAGACATGCAGCTTATCTTTTTTCATTCCCATTGTAGTTTGTTTCATTTCATTTGCATTCTTATTTTTTTAATACAATTTTGTTTTCATACTTCACTGTGTGGTATCATCTCATTGCTTTCATGCATGTCATGTTGGGTGTTTTCCCATTCAATTGCAACCATTGTGTGTGACGGACATGGGTTCATTAGCTTTATGAACATTGGGGGTGTAACATGTAATTTCCTTTTCCATGTAGGTGAATGGGTTACTTGGTTGGGCTTTTTGGCTGTGGAGGCTGACCATGACGCACATGATTGGGGATTGTGAGGACCTGGTGGAGGCTGACCATGGTGGCTGGGGGGTGGGGGTGGTGGGAGACATGGGTGGGAGCCTGGTGGGGGCTGCCCATGGTTGCTGGCGGGTGGGGGTGGTGGGAGACATGGGTGGGGGCCTGGTGGAGGGTGCCACTGCACTGCTGGGGGGTGGGGGTGGTGGGAGACATGAGTGGGGGCCTGGTGGAGGGTGCCCCTGCTGGCTAGGGGGTGGGTTGGTGGGAGACATGAGTGGGGGCCTGGTGGAGGGTGCCCCTGCACTGCTGGGGGGTGGTGGTGATAGGGGACATGGGTGGGGGCCTGGTGGAGGGTGCCCCTGCACTGCTGGGGGGTGGGGGTGGTGGGAGACATGGGTGGGAGCCTGGTGGGGGCTGCCCATGGTTGCTGGGGGGTGGGGGTGGTGGGAGACATGAGTGGGGGCCTGGTGGAGTCTGCCCCTGGTGGCTGGGGGGTGGGGGTGGGTGGGAGACATGAGTGGGGGCCTGGTGGAGGGTGCCCCTGCACTGCTGGGGGGTGGGGGTGGTGGGAGACATGAGTGGGGGCCTGGTGGAGGGTGCCCCTGCACTGCTGGGGAGTGGGGGTGGTGGGAGACATGAGTGGGGGCCTGGTGGAGGGTGCCCCTGCTGGCTGGGGGGTGGGGGTGGTGGGAGACATGAGTGGGGGCCTGGTGGAGGGTGCCCCTGCACTGCTGGGGGGTGGGGGTGGTGGGAGACATGAGTGGGGACCTGGTGGAGGCTGCCCCTGCACTGCTGTGGGGGTGGTGATAGGGGACATGGGTGGTGGCCTGGTGGAGGCTGCCCCTGCACTGCTGGGGGGTGGGGGTGGTGGGAGACATGGGTGGGAGCCTGGTGGGGGCTGCCCATGGTTGCTGGGGGCTGGGGGTGGTGGGAGACATGAGTGGGGGCCTGGTGGAGGGTGCCCCTGCTGGCTGGGGGGTGGGGGTGGTGGGAGACATGAGTGGGGGCCTGGTGGAGGGTGCCCCTGCACTGCTGGGGGGTGGTGGTGATAGGGGACATGGGTGGTGGCCTGGTGGAGGCTGCCCCTGCACTGCTGGGGGGTGGGGGTGATGGGAGACATGAGTGGGGGCCTGGTGGGGGCTGCCCATGGTGGCTTGGGGGTGGGGTGGTGGGAGACATGAGTGGGGGCCTGGTGGAGGCTGCCCCTGGTGGCTGGGGGGTGGGGTGGTGGGAGACATGAGTGGGGGCCTGGTGGAGGGTGCCCCTGCACTGCTGGGGGGTGGGGGTGGTGGGAGACATGAGTGGGGGCCTGGTGGTGGCTGCCCCTGCACTGCTGGGGGGGGGGTGATACGGGACATGGGTGGTGGCCTGGTGGAGGCTGCCCCTGCACTGCTGGGGGTGGGGGTGGTGGGAGACATGGGTGGGAGCCTGGTGGGGGCTGCCCATGGTTGCTGGGGGGTGGGGGTGGTGGGAGACATGAGTGGGGGCCTGGTGGAGGCTGCCCCTGGTGGCTGGGGGGTGGGGATGGTGGGAGACATGAGTGGGGGCCTGGTGGAGGGTGCCCCTGCTGGCTGGTGGGTGGGGGTTGTGGGAGACATGAGTGGGGGCCTGGTGGAGGCTGCCCCTGCACTGCTGGGGGGTGGTGGTGATAGGGGACATGGGTGGTGGCCTGGTGGAGGCTGCCCCTGCACTGCTGGGGGTGGGGGTGGTGGGAGACATGAGTGGGGGCCTGGTGGGGGCTGCCCATGGTGGCTGGGAGGTGGGGGTGTTGGGAGACATGGGTGGGAGCCTGGTGGGGGCTGCCCATGGTTGATGGGGGGTGGGGGTGGTGGGAGACATGAGTGGGGGCCTGGTGGAGGCTGCCCCTGGAGGCTGGGGGGTGGGGGTGGTGGGAGACATGAGTGGGGGCCTGGTGGAGGGTGCCCCTGCACTGCTGGGGGGTGGGGGTGATAGGGGACATGGGTGGGGGCCTGGTGGAGGCTGCCCCTGCACTGCTGGGGGGTGGGGGTGGTGGGAGACATGAGTGGGGGCCTGGTGGAGGGTGCCCCTGCTGGCTGGGGGGTGGGGGTGGTGGGAGACATGAGTGGGGGCCTGGTGGAGGGTGCCCCTGCACTGCTGGGGGGTGGTGGTGATAGGGGACATGGGTGGTGGCCTGGTGGAGGCTGCCCCTGCACTGCTGGGGGGTGGGGGTGGGTGGGAGACATGAGTGGGGGCCTGGTGGAGGGTGCCCCTGCACTGCTGGGGGGTGGGGGTGGTGGGAGACATGAGTGGGGGCCTGGTGGAGGGTGCCCATGGTGGCTGGGGGGTGGGGGTGGTGGGAGACATGAGTGGTGGCCTGGTGGAGGCTGCCCCACACTGCTGGGGGGTGGGGGTGGTGGGAGACATGAGTGGGGGCCTGGTGGGGGCTGCCCATGGTTGCTGGGGGGTGGGGGTGGTGGGAGACATGGGTGGGAGCCTGGTGGGGGCTGCCCATGGTTGCTGGGTGGTGGGGGTGGTGGGAGACATGAGTGGGGGCCTGGTGGAGGCTGCCCCTGGTGGCTGGGGGGTGGGGGTGGTGGGAGACATGAGTGGGGGCCTGGTGGAGGGTGCCCCTGCACTGCTGGGGGGTGGGGGTGATAGGGGACATGGGTGGGGGCCTGGTGGAGGCTGCCCCTGCACGGGTGGGGGTGGTGGGAGACATGAGTGGGGGCCTGGTGGAGGCTGCCCCTGCTGGCTGGGGGTGGGGGTGGTGGGAGACATGAGTGGGGGCCTGGTGGAGGGTGCCCCTGTACTGCTGGGGGGTGGTGGTGATAGGGGACATGGGTGGGGGCCTGGTGGAGGGTGCCCCTGCACTGCTGGGGGGTGGGGGTGGTGGGAGACATGGGTGGGAGCCTGGTGGGGGCTGCCCATGGTTGCTGGGGGGTGGGGGTTGTGGGAGACATGAGTGGGGGCCTGGTGGAGGCTGCCCCTGGTGGCTGGGGGGTGGGGGTGGGTGGGAGACATGAGTGGGGGCCTGGTGGAGGGTGCCCCTGCACTGCTGGGGGGTGGGGGTGGTGGGAGACATGAGTGGGGGCCTGGTGGAGGCTGCCCCTGCACTGCTGGGGGGTGGTGGTGATAGGGGACATGGGTGGTGGCCTGGTGGAGGCTGCCCCTGCACTGCTGGGGGTGGGGGTGGTGGGAGACATGAGTGGGGGCCTGGTGGGGGCTGCCCATGGTGGCTGGGAGGTGGGGGTGTTGGGAGACATGGGTGGGAGCCTGGTGGGGGCTGCCCATGGTTGATGGGGGGTGGGGGTGGTGGGAGACATGAGTGGGGGCCTGGTGGAGGGTGCCCCTGCACTGCTGGGGGGTGGGGGTGATAGGGGACATGGGTGGTGGCCTGGTGGAGGCTGCCCATGGTGGCTGGGGGGTGGGGGTGGTGGTCGACATGAGTGGGGGCCTGGTGGGGGCTGCCCATGGGGGGTGGCGGTGGGTGGGAGACATGGGTGGGGGCCTGGTGGAGGGTGCCCCTGCACTGCTGGGGGTTGGGGGTGGTGAGAGACATGCATTGTTGATCAGTAGTGCAAGGTGACATGTGGGTTGGCTGGGGGGCATGCCCATGGTGGATGGGCTGCCTGCGGGACATGAGCAGGGGTGCAGGGTAGTCCCCCGTGGTGTGGGCTGCCTGCAGGGGCCGTGGAGGTTGTGGAGCGTACACCTGGGAGGACCCACACAGCCAATTCACGTGTAGTACTCCCCAGAACCCCTGAAATACACATACCCTGCTGAAATCGCGTGTGGAACTTCCCGCGCACCCCTGAAATACACGTACCCTGCTGAAATCGCGTGTGGAACTTCCTGCGCACCCCTGGAATACACGTACCCTGCTGAAATCGCGTGTGGAACTTCCCGCGTACCCCTGAAATACACGTACCCTACTTGCACGGGGCCAATCGCGTGTGGAACTTCCCGCGCACCCCAGAAATACACGTACCCTTCTTGCACGGGGCCAATCGCGTGTGGAACTTCCCGTGCACCCCTGAAATACACGTACCCTGCTCGCACTGGGACAATCGCGTGTGGAACTTCCCGCGCACCCCTGAAATACACGTACCCTGATGAAATCGCGTGTGGAAGTTCCCGCGCACCCATGGAATGTACGTACCCTGCTCGCACTTGCCCATTCGCGTGTGGAACTTCCCGCGCACCCCTGAAATACACGTACCCTGCTGAAATCGCGTGTGGAACTTCCCACGCACCCATGGAATACACGTACCCTGCTCGCACTGGGACAATCGCGTGTGGAACTTCCCGCGCACCCCTGAAATACACGTACCCTGCTGAAATCGCGTGTGGAACTTCCCGCGCACCCCTGAAATACACGTACCCTGCTTGCACTGGGCCAATCGCGTGTGGAACTTCCCGCGCACCCCTGAAATACACATTCCCCGCTTGGCGTTTGCTGTTTGCCAGCCCGGTGAACTGGTCCAGGGTTAGCGCAGCCCTTTGCGATGATTTAGCGATTTTGATGGCTTTTCCTTGCGCGAGGGCGTTCTTGGGGGCGTTACTGGCGCTGCTGCAGGGTCGCTGCGATTTTCTGCACCACGGCTGGTTTGGGAGCCTAAAATCCATGAATACGCTGTGCGCGGAAATCGGTTTTAGCGCACGTGCCTGGCGCAGTCAATCGCACGCGGACACTCTGCGCCAGCCGCTTGCGACACTTTTCTGTGAAATTCTATGAATTACCCTGTGAATATTTGTTGCCCCAAACACAGATATGCACTTGCCTCAACTCTCCACATATTCTCAGAAACAATGCGCCTTGCAATGCCGACTACAAAGAAGTCGCCTCGAACTTATGGCTTAGGAATAAGGAATAGTACCTTTTTTCATTGAAAGGATATCAGTTCCTGGGCCTCTCTCCCCCTACTCCCAGTCTGGCTCATGTGGTTGGTCAGTACGATGGCAACCAATGAAAACCCACAATACTATGCTGCCCAGTACATGTGGCATAAACCAATCATGTAGTGTAAAGATGTCATGTATTCTCTATTATCAATTTAGAGGTGATTTCAGGTGGAGCCATAAGAGTGTAATGACCAGTTAAAGGATTAACACATATATGATGTATACATAGTCAATTCCCTTAACCAATCCCTTCACCCCCTAGTGTTTTGTAACCAAGATTGTAGTATGTCAATAGTGACGTGTTTTTTATTCATAATCCATTGTTTTGCTTGAGAAGCTCCGAGAGGGATGTAAGATCCTTAAATGCTTGAAGTCTAGCCCTGCTTTATGTGGATTGTTAATAAAGCGGGTTTTGCCTTTCACTTTGACAATTTCCATTGTTGAGTGCAGGACTTCCCGGCATCTCCTTTCAGCTTAAACTGGGGTTTTCCAGACCACTTTAACATTTGATAGCAGCTCAGATGGGTTTTGCCAGTGCAGTTGTACTGTCGAAGTTTCCCTGCCGTGGCTTGACAACTGTGAGGTGACCTGTGGCAACTGGTATCATGTGCGCTCTGTGAAAAGATGGCACAGGAGCGTCCTTGGTGAAATACCGGTATGATCGCTAAAGGGTGTCCTGCAGGTCAGAAGGCAGCTGGCTGGTTGAGGGATGCTCGATATCGAAGGCCTTGTCTGATCCACGGATGTAAGTATATAGCATTGACATGACAAAACTGGGGGGGGGGCGGGATGTTTATATAATGGCCAACTGTGACAAGATAAAGCATTGAGTATGATGGAATAGTCATAAGGTCACATAGGATGATGCACTAACCCTCATACAAGGAATAAATGGTGGTGAGATTTCCCCGAACAAGATCACGGAAAAGTGTGCTGTAAACCCCATCCTGGGGTATGATAAAAAGAGAAGGTTACCTCACCAGGTGTTGGCAAGACGACTGTATTGTATTTGTGGTATATTCATTTGTGTAGTGATTTCTAGCTTGTAAGATCGTTTAGTTTTATGAAAAGTGATTTATTTGTGTATATTGGTGCATATTTTGGAAGATGTGAAGTTGTGGGTTGAACCAAAAGGTGTGGACCAGAGTGTGGGTGGCATTTGTGGTGCTTGCCAGTGTAGTTGTTGTGACAAAGAAGGCGTGGTGTTGGGAGGAGACATAGAAGTGTTGGAAGTAAAGGGACAAATTCAATTAAAGGTTTGGTAAGTATTGGCAGACTAAATTGTGATGTGTAATCATGGAAGACACTCCACTTATTTGTTTTTGTAAAGCATTAACCCTGTGCAAGGACAAAGTTACCAAGTACCACCGACATTGGGTAATGGGCACAGCAGGCAAGATGTTTAGACCCTGGCCACAGAAAGGTGCTCTTTTGAGATTAGTGCTGCAAATGATGACAAACATATTTGCATGACATAAAAAAGATGAGAGAAGGGTTACTGCAAGGCAAGCAAAGGAGTGTATTGGAAGAGGTAATGAGTGGAAAAAATGTAACAAGTCCCCTTAGGAGACTAGATTTTAAGTACAGGGAGGGTGATGAAGGAGGTGAAAATGATGAGTTAATATTTATAGATGCAGAGGAAGACAACGAGGAAAGAACTGCACTAGCCTCCTCTACAAGTGCAAGAACAAGGAGGGAGACAGCATGGTCAAATTTTGAAGGCCCAGAAGGTAGGAAGCTGGAACCCATAGAGTATCCCAGCCGTCCAAAAGTGCGATCAAGTAGTCTGGATGAAAGAACCCCGTGTGTGGATAGGTTCAAAACTTTACCAGCGCAAAAGAAAGTTGGCATGACAGATGTAGTTACAAAGACAAAGTATGTGGCTGCACTAGAACAAGAGATATAATTGATGCAGTTTCCATTGTTAGAAAAGGGGGAAGGACGGCCGCAATATATTGCATGGCCACAGATGGACAAGAACAATTTATTCTGTACGCTACTAATGCTGACATTAGGAGTCGTCAAGGGGATTTATGAACAGAGAGAATGACAGCGAGAATGACATTAGTTCTGGGTGACATAAAAATCTTGCTTGCTGCCATAATAGGAGAGAGGGCAGACAACATTTGGCCCAGAAAACCACTCATTACAGAGCACCTTTTAACAATTTTAGGGTCAATGTATGGAGAGCACTTAGGGTACAATACCCCTGATTCGTCAGACATGAGCACAATCATGACATGTAAAATGTGTGACGACGACAACCCAGTTGCTTATATTCAGTAGATCCAAGATATATGGCGGCTCAAAACAAGAGAGCAGTGGGATAAATCAATATCCATTTTTATCACGTATTGTTCCAGAGGCTGTCTGAGGCAGTGCAGTGGCAAATTAAAAAGATAGTGGGATTGGAAGCAAAACCTTGGTCAGAGATTCAGTTGACTATAGTTAACCACTGTTGGGCAAAGCAAGAGAAAGCTAGAATGAACATGGAGGAGAGAAAATTGGAGGAAGCAAAACTAGTTCAGAAATAACTATGAACATTTTCAGTGGAAGGATTTGTGTTAATCATTGGTGAGGGGGTGATTACACAGGAAGCACAGCAGGTACAGACAACTGATAAAAGAAATGTTCTAGGTTGGGGAGAGTATAATTATTTTCATTGACGAAGTGGGGTGTGCCCAGAGGTAGATGGTTCAGATTTCAAGCTCCAGATAAAGGAGAATTTAATGAAGGACAGATACAGCAATGTTGGACATGGTGAAAAATTGTGCACATTTTCCAGGTGTGTAGAAGCAGAGGAGGGATGCTACAAAATTGGGCAGATCAAACAGGGCGGACAGCATATCCCCCACCTCATAGCGCAGAACTGCCTGAATATTATGTTCAAGATCACACACAGTATCAGACACAAGCACTACAAATGTAACCTACACAATACGGAAGGCTAATGCAAATACAACAAGCACCAATGCAAGCACAGAAAGCCCCCATGCAAACACACAAGATACTGATACAAACACAAGCACCCATACAGCAGAATACAGTGACATCATGGAGCGCAAACATACTGGCAGAGAAAGCCACACCTAAGATAGGCGGTGTGATAGTCGATGGAAGGACCACTTCCACCAGCACTGGAATGAACGTATACCCATAATAGGACCACCCACAGAGACACTTGATATGTTCCATTCTATCAGTTACACCAGACCCAAAAGAGGAACCAAGAGTTGGTGGACGACCACAAGTAACAACAAATGTTCCTTCCTTGTAGATATAGGAGCGACTTGATCATGTGTCAGAGAGGGAACATTCTCAATGTCAGGCATTGCCATGAATGCACAAGGTTTTCTTCGGGCGACAAGTGCGTTTCCTTTCACTGACGACTTACATATTACTATACGAGAACCTGATTGTTCTATGCCATTATTGTACTCCTGCAAGACACCAGTTAACATATTAGGGATAGATTAGATGAGCAAACTGAACATGACAATGGGCCTCATTACGACCCTGGCGGAAATCGTGGTGCAATATGCACCATGGAGCACGGCGGAAAGCTGCCGATACCGCCATGGGGGTTGGCGGATTTACCGCCCCATTCCGACCTTGGCGGGGCGGTAAATCCCCATTCCCCATTTTACCCTTCCCCATTCCCATTTTTGCCACATAGGGCATAATGGGAGTGGGGAAGGCGTTAATTACGCCACCGTAAAATACGGTGGCGTAATTAACAACAAGGTCCCGTAGCGCCATGGATTTCTCCGCCCGGAAAAACCAGGCGGAAAACGCTCCATGGCGCTACGGGAACTCGTAGTAGGGCGGACGGGTCTGCCGCGAATACCGCTGGCGTAAACCCACTCCGCCAGGGTCGTAATGAGGCCCAATATCATTTACTGACCAGGGAATAATATGTTCGACTCCAGGGATCCATTATGTAAATGCACAAGAATTTATATCAGCATTTTATGGCCAGAAAGCATAGAGGGGCATGCCATTAGATCCAGAGGTTTTCCTTTACAGAGTACACATATTGTTAGCATGGCTCCGAAGAAAAAACATCAGATTGTTGTGATTGCCCATAGAATTTGTGTTCTGACCAGAAGTACCCACGCATTAGGAAGAAGGGCAAGTGATTACAATAGAGCTAGAAGTAGCAATAATGAGAGACGACAGGGTGATTCTGAATGGAGTTGACTATGAGGGAACAGTGATAGCTCTTGATGAGGGACACAGACTGACTGATTTGACAGATGAAGACTTGTTTACAGACGATGACTCAGATGGTGAAGTAGTGTCTAACATAAGCCTTAATTATCAGCTAGAAATTGAGAACAGAGAAGTGTTGCAGAGAATGGCATTGGTAAAAAAGACACTGCCCTTTCTCAAAGATGATTTGGAAGAAGTATCAAGCATATTGTAGACGAGTAGTCCATATGATGTCAGTCTACTAAAGGGAGCAGGGCCAGTCAAAATTAAATTGAAGCCAGGATCTATTTTGTAGTGCATGAGATAATACCCAATGTCAAAAGAAGCAGGTGAAAGTATTTATGACACCATTGCCACTCCAGAATCCCCATGTAACATGGCTGTGTGCCCAGTAAAACAGGTAACAGGGGCGAGTGGGTTGTGGGGATTTATTCAGGACTTACAACCCTGAACAATATTGTTAAAGCAGAGTTCCTGTTTGTTCCGAACCCAGTGACAAATTGTGCAATATTCCATACAGAGCAAAATATTTTACAGTGATTGATTTCAAGAATGCCATCTTTTCAATCCCCCTCCATGAAGAAACCAAAAACTTGACCTCATTTTCCAATCACAGAACCATGCGGAAACGTACACATTTACCTCAGGGGTACTGTGAGTCTCCATCATTTCTTCAATTTTGAACAACAAAACTTTTATCACATATCACATTTCCACATCCCTATTACACAATTATTTATTCCTATCTCTTATCCACCACCTTCTGGTTCAAAATATTAAAAAATAAAAGTCAAAATGCATCTCTAGAACCAACAAAGAAGTGTCAAGTTCATCAAGTAGCTTCTCTGTCCCAACAACACTTTATAGACATCCTTACATCAAGGCTCCATAGTCCTATTATTCAGTGCTACCATTTCCTTGAGATTGTTCATTATGTTGTAGAGACTTTAAAAGTGTGTCTATAAATCTTATTCCAGCACATGTGAAGCATTCGTCCTGCCCACTTCTGAAGTATTCCCACCACTCGTTCGTGGATTTCACTTGAAATAGTTTCATGAAACTACCAAGATATTTTTGCCTTTGTTGGAGTGCTGCATTGCATTCAAATAGCAGACGTTGTGTAGTTTCGGCAAGGCCCAAGTTTTTACAAAGTCTACAGGAACCTTCATCTGTTCCGCACTTCCCCATCTTATGTTTAAAGTAATTTGTTAGTAAGGCCCCCAGTCTAATTTGCATCAGTCTTTCTCGGAAGTGCCTGGTAGGAAATTTTCTGATGGATTTTGGCACTCTACCTACCATTCTTTGTTCATTTTCAGTATGTTGCTGGCTTTTGTATCATAATCTTTCCTCTCTTGTGACACTCCAGTTGTGTGTTTTCACTTTTTTTTCACACAATTTTTTCAATTCATTTTTTAATTATAGCATATACTCTGGCTATTTGTTTTCTCCAGTTTGTTTTCCAACAGTTAAGTAGATTGGTGCTTTTCCCGACCTCGTCTGATGCCAATATTTGGTAGCCCAACACTGGATTTTCTATCGAGATTTTCCTATATAGTGCAAGTTATTTCCATTTTGTTGTGGAATACAAAGACTGAAACCCAAGCTCTGTCCGAATAGCTGCCCCAGGGGTACATCTAGATAACTTCAATATTGACTTCCAGAATTGGGCCTCAAGTTTTGCCCATGTTTCCCATGTGATGTTCATACCTGCTTCTCCACCAAACGTTAAAATAGGGACTACCTTTTCTATGTCGAATGACCGTACTGTAATTAGGGGAATTTTCGGAACCTTCCGTTAAGAATTGACCCTTGTGCGCGCAACATTTGCACCCTCAAGAAGAGTTTGTTTATCCATTCTTTCTCTGTAAATGACTGGTTTACTTTCACTCCCAGATATCGAATTACTTGTACTTTTTCTAGGATTACCTCACCTATTTTCCAGTTTAATCTTCTCTCGATGACTTTCTTAGATTCGCCTATTGTTAGGATTTTTGATTTCCCAATGTTGATTACTAGTTAATTTGCTGTCATGTAGTCCTGCAGAATATGTAGTAATCGTTGCAACCCAATTTGGGTTCAATCGAGCAAAACGATATTGTCAGCATAACAGATCATTGCAACTTCCTGGTTATTGATATTAGGTGGGAAATGTCTGACATTCATTAAAGCCTCTGGCAAGTCTGCGATATATAACTTAAAGAGTGTTGCTTCGAGGGGGCACCCTTGCTTCACTCCTTTATTTATCACTAGCTTTGCAGAGAGCATACCCTTATTATTCAACCTTATTTGAGTTGAAGTTTGGTGGTGGAGTGCCTTTATTGGCTCCAGTAGGTCATTGGGCCACTTCCAGTCTTCCAATTTTTCTCAAAGTTTTTTCCTATTGTCTCCATCCAATGCCTGCCTTAGGTCGATAAAGGCCAGATGTATTTTCTCTCTTGTTTTGATGGCAGTAAGTTTTAGCAATGATAGGATGAATAGATTCAAATCAGTGCCGGTACCTTTGGTAAACCCTGTCTGACGTGGATCGATGATTTTCTTTAAATCGGGCCACTCTGAAAGGTTTTTTTGTAGGTCTGTTGCCAGAGTTATACCGATAGTATCCAGCAGGGATATTGGCTGGTAATTTCCTGGTTCATCTCTCCTTCCTTTTTAAAAAATTGGGACGGTTATACTTTTTGTCCACGATTCAGGGATTTGTTTTTTTTCCTCAACCTTTCTGAATATCAGGCTTATTAAATGTGCCCACATCGCAGTTATTTTTTCAGATGTAAATTATTTGAACTGACAGATTGCGTTGCAGATTGGCAAGAGATTGCAGTTGAATCTTTCAATCTCTTTATCATTATTTCAATAAGCTCTTCGTCCTTTATGATGTTCCAAGGAATATCTTTCTCTTCTGGCATGTTCATAGTTACCTCAGTGCTACCAAAAACTTCTGCATAATGTTTAATCCATTGAGATTCAGTTATTCCACTTGTGAGACAACATTGTTGGTTTAATGTTTGATTGTTTATTATGTCCCACATCTTCCTTGATATTGCTTGTGCCATTGTGCGTAGCATCATTTTCCCCTGCTCTTGCTCTCTTAGAAATCTAAAAGTTCTTAGCCAGTTCTTATATCGCTGTCTTTTAATTCTGATTTCCACAAAGTGTTCTTCTCCACGTGAAGCTTTCTTTATTAGCCGGATCTCTCTTCTTAGTTGTTTCCTTTTTTCTGTCAGTTCCGTACTATATTGAAGTTTTGGTTCCATTTGGGACATATGGGACCCAGATTTTTTGGTTTCATAGATTTTCAATACGGTATCAATAGCTATTTCCACATTGTCTGATTGCATTTGGACCTTAAAAATCTCTGTTAGATCACTGACATTTTTTTCTTTAATCGCAAGCGATTTCCTCCCAGATTCAATTCTAGCAAATCTGCTTTTGTACTTTCATTTGTTATTAAATTGTTTGTCCATGTAAGTCGGAACATGTTATGTTCACTCATCTCTTGTGTTATTACCTCAACACGATCGATCTTGTAGAGGTCACTCTTTAGTATCCAGATATAAACTAAAGTTGAACTAACCACTCTGTGTGTCCATGTTTTTTTCCTGGAGATATCCCCCATTACTTGTCTGGTCAACATTATTAGATTATACTCATTAGCCATCTGGACCTATCTACCAGCATTTGAGTTTTCCGATTTCAAGTCTTCAATAATTGCACTTTCTTGGACATCTAGACATTTAATATGTATGTCCTCACATAAGATCACGGACAGTCCACCGTCCTTCGATCTTTCTTTCTCAATTATGTTTGCGATTTTGTCCAATTGTGCCTTGGTATTCATTCTCAGCGGGTTCCAATAAATATTAAATAATAGTAATTTATGTCTAGTTCCCAGCTTGTTAACTTTAGTATCCAATAGGACCCATTGTAGGGATCTGTTGGGATTTCCATGCTTTTATACTGATTTATTGATTCCTTGCTCAATCAAGAACAATAAGCCTCCATATGGTCTTACGTTTTTGCCTTTTTGGGCAGGATTGAAGTAGACCTCATAGTTTTCACAAACGGGCAAATCCCTAATCCAAGTCTCTTGGAGGCATATGATCGAAGCGTCCATCAAGTCGTTATTTGATTTGTTTAAAAGATGGTAGAAGCCCCTGGTATTCCATGAGATGTGCGTCTCTCAATTCACCCAAGCTTCTTCTTTGTTTTCTCTTTGCTAATGTTTCCTTCGTGTTGTTAAGGAGTGTGCCAGCCAAGCCCAATCCTCATTCATGGTTGGCATATCTTTGCCGGGGGAATTTTGATCTTCCTTTCCTTTGTTTGTATTTTCTAAAGTGACTCAGAACCTTTTTCACTCTTAAGGTCTTTAAATCAAAAATCTCTTTTTCTGTGATGTTTCTTTCTCATCCTTTTTGTAGTTGATGTTAGTTGATGATTGTTTATTTCCTACTACCTTTATGTTGTGATCGTACATGTCATATCCTAGTTTTCTTATTTTCCTTTTTTCCTTTAGGATTTTATCTTTTATTCTTGAGGAGAACAGGTGTATGATTACCTTGTCCGCATTATTTTCATTCACGTATTCAACCACACCGATGTCATCCGTCTTGATGCCCTTTAATGCTGACACACAGTGAAGTAGTTGGATTACATTTTTTTGGTTTAGGTTTGTGTCGTCATTGTCATTCATTACAATTTCAAACCTGATTTTTGGTTTAGAGTCCACCAAATCTAGATCTTTACGTTCATCACTTTTATTACTTTTTGGTTTCACTGTTGACTTTGCTGGATTTTTTGGTTTCCATTTTTTTATCGTTTAACTGCAATTTATTTGCCTCCTCTATCTGTATTTTCTTTTGTTTTCGCTCCAGTGTGGAGGAGAACTATTCTTCTACCAGTGATTCCTCCTCTCCTCTTGTATCTCGAGCCAAAGTCTCATTATTATTTTCCAATGTAGATTTCTGGATAAACGTCTTAGGTTTTACCAGATTTTTATCTTTGAGGCAGTCTGTGTCGGAGAGTTTTCGATTTGCATCAATGTAAAAGGATGCTTCGTTTATTAACTCAAGTTCCGTCTCCTTTGCCAGTTCCTCTTCCTCGTCCGTCAGGTCGCTGTCATATTCTGAGTTACTATGGTATATTACTTTTCTTGTCGCTTCGTGTGTTATCAACACTATCCTTTTTACACTTAGATTGTGCTTTGTAACAGACTTTTCAGGAGATTGAATCACATGAACATTTCTCAAAAATGCCCTTGACCCTGTCACTTTATTACTTTTTCCTATTTAGAAATGCTTTGGTTCTTCCCACTGTTCTTTTTGGAGTGTTGACTCTTGATTTTATTATTTTATTTAAATCAACTGATGCCATAGTCATGTCTTTTAGATGTTCCAAGAGTACCAGACTCTTATTTGTTCTTGTTGTCGAATCATATTTCCCTTTCTTGTAGTCGCCTGATAATATTATTTCCAGATCCGGGACAGTGGTCTTTAATCCATGAGTCCCCTGAACTGTGGAGGCTTTACTTGCCCCAGTGGGTGACGTGCAGTGGAGTCCCACTGCTCTAGTTTCTTCCTGCAGATGCGCCACCTTGCGCCTGACTTCTTGGGCATCACGCGTTGACTTCTCCAGACCCCCTGCACTCGTGGAGGTCACCGGAACCTCACTTGAGACCATGTTATGTTATGTTATGTTATTAGTTCTTGTAAAGCGCACGGTCGCCCAAAGGCATCATTGCGCTGGGACAGAGGAAGGCAGCCTCATGATAATTAAAATAGGAAGGTTTTAACCTGTAGTCTGTACTCCAGATAATTAGGAATTTTCTATATAATAAGTGGAAGATTATTCCAAGGAGTTGCTGCAGCAATAGAGAAGGCCTGGCCGCCCACCCGGTGTCTGTTGTGCTTTTGAACAACTAATTGTTCAGAGGTGGCTGAGCGCAGATGACGAGTAGGGCAGTAATGCATGAACTTAGCTTGAAGGTATTCTGCACCATGACCATGAATGGCCCGGTGTACAATGCACAAGGTCTTAAATTCAACCCTTTGAGCCACAGGGAGCCAATGCAGGTTCCGTAATACGGGGGAAATGTGCTCTCCAAAAGGGGAGCCAGTGGCTACGCTTGCGGCCAGGTTTTGAAAATGTTGCAGCCGTTTCATCAGGCCCTTGGGTTGGGCCAGGCACAGTGGGTTGCAATAATCAATACATGATAAAAACGATAGCAGCAACCACTGGAGGATGTAGCGAGGCCGGGATCAGAGGTAGTACTCTTCTCAAAATTTTCAACTGAAAATGACCCGCCTGACAAACTGCGGAGACTTGTTGATCCATAGACAATCTGTGGCCACCCCAACGGCAACACCCACCCCTCCACCCTCTACACACAGGGGGGGGAATTGTGTGCTAGGACTCAAGCTTGGTCTACGGAGCCAGGGAGTTGACTATTATGTAATATTTGGTCAAAGTTTGTGTGATTCAAAGGGCGGGTGAGTGGTTCAGCTGTCATGTGTTCAGCAGATTCAGCCTCACTTTGGTCATTATAGCCATTTTGCAGGGGACTTTCAACTACGTCGGCACACGCTTCCGCCTCGTTGTTAGGTAAGTGTATGTTCATTTTAGGACAATGAATGTCAGTAAGGGATCCGAGTTCACTCAGTTCGGCATCAGTAACATTTATATCTGCAATTTCTAATATGCTCTCACGTGTGGATTTCTGTTTGAGATCTATGTCAGGACCTACAGCATTTATATGTGTCGTAGCTGTGGTTGGTACAGAGCTCTCACTCTACTTCACTTCGACGGTGCCATGTTTTGCTGTATCATTTCTCAACGTAAGCATGCGTCGATCTCCATTCATTCCGCTCGTTTCACTTACCAAGCATCCACGGGAGCATTGCTTGCTTCACTGATTCCATAGCAGTGCAGACAAATGATTGTCTGTCTCCAGCGTCTTTGCTCCAGTGTTTGGTCTGAAAGCTGCAGCGTCATCACGCTCCTCCATTACTCCTCCTGGACTCTGACTGGAGTAATGACTGGAAATCCTGCAAAACTCACATGCAAGATTCAATGCGGCTGATGATAAGTCTCTAGCAGTCTATAAGAAGTCACACAACCAGCTTCCTTTCCTCTCCTTCCACCAGAAGCTCACTGTCATCTCCAGAGCTCTGGTTCTCCCTAGGCTGGACTACTGCAACAGCCTCTTTCTAAACCTGCCTGCCTCTACTCTCTGCCCTCTGCAACTCATCGAAAACTGGACTGCAAAACTTGTCCTTGGCCTCAAACCCGGGGATCGTATCTCTACAGGACTGAAATGTCTGAACTGGCTCCCAGTGGCTCCGAGGATTACGTTCAAAACCCTCTGCATTGTCCACAAGGACTTCTGGGGCCTCAATACTGTCAACTCTCTCTTCCTAAAGATCTTCCTTCTCAAGCTCTTGCTCATCCACCTCCAAATCCCTCAGGGTCAATCGCTTCTCCAAGCAATGAGTTGGTGGCAGATCTCTTTCTTTGGCTGGGGCCTCCCTCTCGAACAGCCTCCCTGCCTCTCTGAAAATTGAGGAGAACCATCTCCAGTTCCAGAAGCACCTCAATCCCTTCCTGTTTGCTTCTGCTCTTGCTCCTCCTCGCCCCTGCTGAACTCCTGGCTGAAAATGAAACTGCACTGGTCACCTGGCTACCCTCTGTTCTCGGGCCCAGGTCCCCTCCCTGCCAGTTGCACACATACATTGCCCCTCTGGCAACCTTTGCACTCTGGGGCTGGTTCTGTATCCCAACAGCCCCCTACCAGCACATGTCACCTGTGGTCTGCACTTAACCTTGCACTTGCCATCTGGCCACACTTCTTGTTTATTGTTCTTATTTATTGTTTTTATTTATGTACCGTTTATCCTATGTACTGCACTTCCCCTCCCCCTTACCCTCGCACTTTTCCCCTTTCCCCTGTGCCCTGCACTTGCACGATCTCAATGTCACCTGACCTAGTAAGATCGCGCTCTATGTCTTCTCTCTGTTCCCCTCCGTTGCCGCACCTTAATATAAGCACGTCATAAATGCCATATCATATCATCATATCATAGTATCGGCAGTGAAGGGATACATGGAAGACAAGGAGAAATTATGATATTGTCAGAACAAAGTCCTGTATACATGTCAGCTAATATCCCAAGAAGGAAAAAAGGTTACTCCTGAGAGAGCAGAAGTGATTATGAAAATTGACAGACCATAGACACTGAGAAATGCAACAATACTTGGGTCTTTCCAACTACTGCAGGGTTTGGGTCTTTGACTACAGTATGTATGTCAGACCACTTTTAAAAAACTCAAGGAAGTACAGAAGGACAACAGTAACATAGCTTGGACAGGTGAAATGATAGAGACCTTTGACAAAATAAAAATGGCAATAAGCACTGCACCAGTTTTATGAATCCCTGATTACAGTGTTGAGTTATTTTTATTCTTCCACTCAAATGGAGTAGTAATGACAGCAGTCCTCATGCAAAAGACTACCATGGGACACAAACCATTAGAATTCTACAGTGGGATCTTAAATGAGAGGTAATTATCCATGTGAACAAGCATTGGCAGCAGCAACCTTTGCAATTGAAAAGTCTGTTAGCATCCGATTGGGTTGTATAGTAACATTATATGCCGAGCATGTCCTGTTTGCATTTCTTGAAAAGCAAAAATGCACATTAACCACACAGAGATTCTCTGCTTATGAAGTAATCATATCAAACCCAGTGATCACAATTGTTAGATGTAGAATCCAGCAAGATTCATAGCACAGCCAGTGGACGAAGGAGACAATGTGTATGCCTGCACCAAATACACTTAATATCTTGATGAGTTACCACACATTAAAGAAAATTGCCTAGGCGGGGAACAATCCTTTTTAATGACAGCTCCTCATCAATTTTTCAAAGCATGGGTGAAAGGCACACTGGGACTGCAATGGTAAAAGTGAAGCTGAATTGCAACTTTGAGACAAAGGTAATTGTGAGATTGCCACTGCATTTTTTAGCAGAAGCAGCAGAATTGGTAGCACCCATTTTGGCACTTGAAACACATGAAGAGGATTGTCACGGCTCGCTCCCTTCGCTCCCGTTCCCACCACTTGGGGGCATGATTTGGGGTTTATCCCCTACTGGACTTTCCCTCCGAACCTTATACTACAGTGCTGTGATGAATTGGGAGCGCTTAAACCTTATTTCCCAAGTTACTTCCCTTCCGGATCCATTCCAGGTTTTTGGCAGCCAGCATGCTACGTTAATCTAATGACTATGCTTCCCAGAATTCCTGGATCTCTGCCTCACCTCCTCCCTTTCAGGACAAGGTTGGGTGGAGGATAGGCAACACCTGTGGCTGCAGGTGCAGCAGGCGGCACACCTGAGGGGTGTGCTCGTTAAGGAGCTTTAAAAGCCTCAGTTTACTTCAGTCCAGCGCTGGTCATCGTTGCAGTGTTCCTGTTGTGACTAGTCCCTTGTTCCTTGTTCCTAGCCTTTGTGCCTAGTTCCTAGTTCCTGTTTCTTGTTCCTCCGCCCTGGATTTCAGATTCATGTGCTTAATTGATTTCTGCTTTCTGGATTTCCTTTTCTGTCTTCATCTGTCTGCAGGCAGCCTTACTCAGTGCTTTACCCTTTGATGCAGCCCAATTTGCCTGTGTTTTCTGTTTCTTTGATGCTGTCCTTTGCTACTGAAAAACTTGATGCATTAGTCTTTCCTTTTTTAGATTTAGTTTCCTGCCTTTTCTCCTTGGATGGGTGGGTAAGGTTTCCTTTTGTGATATAATTTTCCCTGCTCCTGATCCTTACTTCCTATTGGGATCCATGCCGTGTTTTCCATTTCGCTTCTGCATTTATTTCCCATTTGATTATTTAGGTGTGGGGTGCTGTTGTAACTAGTCCCTGTGTGAATGCCTTTTGTTTTCCTCACTATTTCTTTTATCACAATTCCTACTTGCTCCTTGACTTAGGTCTTAGGTATTTATTTATCCTCCACCCATTGCTGTTATAGCCTTCTGGGTCCCTGTTTGATCAACTGGGTTTGTGGGTTTACTGACATTCAAGTGGTCTTTCCGGTTCTCGTGAGTACTGTTTCTAAATTCCTTATTCAGTATCATCCAGAGTGTCAGCACACAGATCCTGTCCTTGCTTGCCCTCTACGTGGGCTTAGCGCTGTCAGTATCTGTAATAGCAAGTGGGTAAGGAGTTTGCCGACTTTCCTTTCAGTCATAAGGAGGTTCTAAGTGCTTACCCCACATCCCTTTTCATATATAGGTATTTTTGTTTCACTCTATCTGCACTCCTGGGTTTTAGTATATATGAGTCGTGGTTCTTGTGTGCACGTTGTTTGATTCAAGGTTATTCACTGTGCGATTTTGTGCACATTTCCCTTGCCATATTCGCTGCCTTTGTACTCACTTGATTAATCTTGACAAGGATGCAATAATGGTGTATTCTGACTTCACCTATGTGATGTCAAAAATAGATGGAGGATTATCACATTGGAAGAGGCTTGGCTTCTTACATACAGAGGGCATGCCAGTGCAACATGTGCCACTATTGGACAGGCTCATGAACGCAATTCAACTCCCAGCGACCATCACCATGGTGAAATGCACAGCCCACATTAAAGTTACAGATTTTGTGTGTTGCAGCAACAAGGCTGCAGATCTAAAAGCAAAAAAGAGCAGTGTATTTTCCTGAAATATCTGAATTTCATACTGCACCAAATAAATACACATGGGCACGAATCATGCTAATGGATGAAGGCTTTAATACACTATCTATAGCCCAATTTAATGAGTTGCAGGGAAGAGCACCACCAGAGAAGCAAGAATTGTGGAAGCAAAAGGGGTGTTCTTTGTCCCCACAGATGCAATGTGGTGGCAGAACAGCTCTGGGAAACAAGCTATGTTCTTGAGATTACTTAAGGTTGCATTTTATCAACTAGATCACCCAGCACATACAACATGAGAGTGTCTTTCAGCTTTGATCTCACAAGACTGGTTTGTACCCAACTTGGAAGAGCATGGTGCTGACTTCATTGTGAATCAAGAACTTGTCAGCAATTTACTGCTGAGCACACACTGCAAACAGTGAGAGGAGCAATACCCAACCCTATTGGACCCTTTCAGCATTTCCATATCTACTGTGCAGATATGTTCCAAGTTTGTAATGGCTACAGATATATGCTTGTAGTCGTATGTCCCTTTTCCCAATTGATTGAAGCTGGTCGATGCACACATCATAATGCCACATGTGCTGCAAAGAGCCTTGTACATGCGGTCTTCCCGAGGTGGGGAGTGTGCGAAGTGTTCTGGTCTGATAATGAACCACATTTTGTAAATGCAGTCTTTGAGCACATTACAATTCTGTTTGGTAATAAGCACACATTGTCTTCTGCTTACCACCAACAAGTGAACAGTGTTTGTGAGTGCCTCAATGGCCTCCTCAAGGAATGCATTGACAAACTAAACGTTATCCAGAAAAAAGGATGGCTAAATTGCCTACACTACGCCCTATTTGCACTATGTAACTAGCGGGCTAAGACCAACACCTAACACCTCATGAGCTGGTGACAGGCCGCTGTATGTGTGTACCTCTTGCTCCTTCCACTCAAGTGCAAACTGATGCCCATATTGATTCAAATGTATTGGGAACTGAAATGCTTGATTATTTGGCAGCTATGATGGTGAGTGAGGGGAGGTAGAATAAGACTGATGGTGGTGTAACCAGGGAATGTCTTCATATATGTTGCACTTCTAGGTGTATGCAAAGTGAGCTATCATTGAGCTCCTACTCTACACCTGGCACAGAGAAGGAGTCAGGATCTCCCAGTGCACACACCATTTGAACCTAGACTTTCAAATCTAAAGGTCCCAGATGCACTAGCAGCTCTAAAATAATTACTAATTTCATAGCATGAGCAGTTCATTTATATAGCACTCCCCCACCACTCCCGTGGGAACCTTAATGAATAATAATGGCCTGGGATTTGAGCTATTCCCCAGTTAAAGTCTATCTCCCTTCTATTATATTTCCCTTTGTACTTTATACTTGAATAAGAGATTCTTTTGACTACAATGATGCAATTCTCGCCCTCTGATAACAGGTGATCATCAGTCAGCAAGATGCTGTCAGCTTACCTCCACTGCCTGATGTCCCTCTTTTTTATTTTATTAGGCCTGTCTGTAGATTCTGCACTGAAGAATTCATTTCATTCCATGTATGGCTCTCTTGCAGTGTACTGCTAGTAATCCAAAATGTGTCCAACAGGACACATTTTGTCTCCTTTCTGTTGCTGTCAATTCTTCTTTCCCAGCTTCTGCTAGTATGTCAGTCAGTACATTCCAGTCAGTGTGTGAGCAAGGGAGTTCCAAGAAACTGTGGGTTTGGATTTATAGATCAGAAACTACTCCCTTTAGAGGTGTGTATCATTGTTCTAATCTAATTGGTCAGTGTGAATCTACCATGTTCCAAAATGACAGCACACTAATATACCCCTTTTGTACTCATTGGCCATATTAATGAAGAGGGCCGTCTAATGGGAGTACATTTGTCTAATTTTGGGATCAAAGAATCAGAGCAAGTATGGGCACCATTTATTCTTGAGTTATTCAAACACATTCTTAATAACATAGAAATTCCTAATTCTTGGAGATCTGCCATAATTGTCCCCATTTAGAAAAAAGGAGGCAGAGCCAATCCGGCAAACTATCGTCCAGGAAAATACTAAGATTTATGTGTCCTTCATTGATCTTAGAAAGGCCTTTGACCTTATTGATGGCCATCACCTGTGGTCTTGAATGGAGTCATAGAATTGTCCACCTGATTTATTGGCGGCGATTAAGTACCTCTACAAATCTACTAGTATGCAAATTCACCTCAACGTACAAGGTCTCTGAACCTCTAGTATCAGCACATTTGGGGGCCTAACGCATGGATGCCAGCTGGCCCTGGCTGTGTTTAATTAATTCCTTTCAGACATTGAGTTCCACCTGAGTAAGACTTGAGCCTTTCCTCCTAAGATAGGTGGACATCTTCCAAATCTTCTCTATGTAGAGGATCTTGTTTTCATGGGCATTACACCAATTGGCCTAGAGAGGGCCTTGCATAGTCTTTACAGTGATTTGTCTTCCAACGGGCTGGCCGTGAACTTAGCTAAAACTAATGTCCTAGTATTTAGTCCGCAGGGTTCACGACAAAGACCTGTATTCAAATGGTATACGAAGAAGCAGCCCTTGACTCTGGTTGATGAGGTCTTCTACCTAGGAGCACTGATCAGTAACAGCAAGGTGGACTATCCCAGATGGACAGCTTTGAATGTAAAGCTGAGAACTCTAATGGCCCAGGGCTGTCTGGTCCACAGGAAATTTGGTACATTTCTGCTGCTCCCAATTCTTTCATTTTATAAATCTAAGGTCACCACAGCCTTAATGTATGGTGCGAAAGGGATTCTAGGCACCCCGTGGGAGATTTGGCCCTCAATGGCAGGAAGATTTTGGTGGAAAATACTCCGTCTTCCTAATCTATTCCCTACGGCTGTCATTATATATGAGCTGGGTTTGATCTAGCTGTTGGTAATGTCGACATTGAAATGATTGGTGCTGTACAGAAAGTGCATGCTCCCTCTCCCCACCAAGCCATATCGAGTTTTGGGATAAGGATTAAGGTAACATAGTAATGTTTTTCTAACTCAATGGAGGAAAGGATATCAGAGTCATTTGATATAACTGCGAACTGACCTAAATGAATTGATTAACAATCCGACTAAGGTGAAATGGAAGCTCTGGCAGAATGATTGGATCAAGACTAAAGATGACAAAAACTCCTACAAGCTTTCCATGGAAATATTGAACGAAAAAAAGCCCAGGCCTTCTCTTCCAAAATATTTGGTCAAATTGCCTAACAACTGGTATAGGAATCAATTCATGCGCTTCAGGCTAAACCTTTGAAGAGGAAGTGTTGAGTATCATCCCCATTACAGTTGCCCCCCTCCCATTACCTAATAGGTTCACACCAAAGTATGTGCCGTATGGAGAACAGGAACATCAGCAGAGAGCAGCATATGGGCTGTGCCTAGTACCTATCAGGATGACAGCACCTGTTAATATACTGACACCTAAGAAAATGTGGACAGTAAGGTATCCATTAAAGAAGCCATAATTACATCCTAAACAATATGACGGTTGTTTGAATAAAATACCTGAAGAAGCAGAGAAAATAATGAAGGAAGATGAATGATGACATTATAGGAAATCAGACTGACACACATATATAAGATATAATGACCTGAGAATACTGACAAGGAGACGAAATACCATGGATAAGTGACATCTTGAGCATAAAGTGAAGTTGATGTCAAGATGAAGAAACTTATGCCACATACATGATGTAGATATTCAGTTAGTTTAAACGTGTACAGATGCAAGTAACTGCAAGAGGCAAAGAAAATCGTGAAGCTTGCTTATGCTTTATAGTCGATAGATTGCGGTAAGCACCAACATTTACAAATGCATACCTCAAGAAGCACTTTATATATGAATGTAAGTCCACTACGCACATAAGCAGAATTTAACAAAGTTTACAAAAGGCCTCAGATGGAGTGTGACGCAGCAAGAAAATCGAGAATCAAGGCATCAAAACATAGCTAAGGATGATCATGCCAAGAAGCCAAGGTCTTATGTGACTGAAATAGACCGACATTAATACAATTAAGGAGAAAAGATGAGAAAAGGATCCTGTTTAGAAAGGTCAAGATAAGCCACAGACGTCAGAAGACTGGTAGAATTAAATCAAATATACGAAAAGAAACGCAGAAAAGCCAATTTCACAGTGTCCAGTCATGTGACAAACGCAGGCTGGAAGAAGGAGACTTTCACACCTACACATGGATCCCCGCCATGCCCATACTCCTTGAAAGTTCTCAGAGTACACAAAAGACACAAGGCCAAACTACAAACTAGTAATTGACACATGACCACTGAGGTCATGATTGATTGTAGCATAATTGGTGGGAAGCTGGGGTGCAGACGAGCTTCTCTGCACCCGGATGTTCTTTCTGCGTGCTGCTAGACGTAGGTGGAAAAGTATGAGTGGGGTTGATGCCAACTCAATCATAGTAGACCATGTGATCTAAGGTAATGAAGTGAGTAGAGCCATTGGGACGTCGTACTTTAAGTGACGTTCATAGTGGCCATTTTGAAGGGCGGGCTTAGTTGCCGCATCTGACATTTATTATCCAATCCCCTATCCCCTTTCCCATATACAGATATAGTACCTATGTTAAGTTACCTTCCTATAACCAATCACGTTGCACGTTAGGTTTTTAAGATTTGCACGTAGAATAACGTTAGTATGTGCGCAGGTTGTACGTCAGTAATGACTATTTTTTGCTATAAATATTGTGTTTTTTCTAAAAGTGAAGAGAGCAAGAAGATTGTGCATTTGCTGATGTTCGTTGAACTCCCCGTTTTATGAACTTGTGATTAAAACGGACTCCATTCGCCAAACTATTGAGTTGTCTTAATTATTTGATGCATGAGTATGAATCTGCTTCCCGATCTATCTCGAGGGTACTGCTACTCATCTTAAAGGGCTGTTTGAGAGATCATCCAGTGCACTTTTTACCCACGAAGCAGCTTCTGCAGATTTACAAACTAGCTGACTCCTTGGAATGTCGCTTCTGCAATAAGGCTGGGGTAAAAGAAACCCTGAAGCATATCACATTATTTTGTTCAGGTCTGACTGATAAAAGAACTAATCAGCTGGGAAAATGGGTGGAGGACTCACAGCAAAGAGACGCTGAAGTCCTGTGGTTACTTCATCTCCAAGGTGAAAACTGCACGACAATTTTTTGTTTAATACAATGCATAAAAAAGTATTTGAAAAGAACAGGATTGGAACTCATTCCTGAGAACGAGAAGCAACAGTTACTGGATTTCTAATGCACATGATCAATGTTGTATGTTTTGTTTTCTCTTCTGTCTATGCTGTCAGCTGTTCGTTTATAAAGCAAGAGTTGTACAAAATAAAAAATAAAAAATAAAGAAAAAGATTGCTAGGTGTTATAGTGGTGAGTCATATTTTTGTTTTTTCCTGGCAAGTCTGGAAACACATCCTACTAGGTACAACATAGTGTAGCAGTTTTTAAATACCAGGAACACCACTGCAATGATGGGGGACAGGAACACGTTTACACCAGAGATGCCAGGGGAGGCTGGATTCCTGTAACCCTTGGTGTACAGCAGCAAACCGCTCCAGCCATGGAACCAGGAAGGAGAGGAGAATGCATTTAACAAAATGTAATTTTTAGAAGTCCAATACCTAAAGTGGTTTGCAGCACAGTAATGCGCAAAGGTGTATGTTGAGAAATTCAAACACTACTTAAAAGTAAGAGGAATATTCATTCAAAGTAGCTTTCCTCTGTCGCATTACAAATGCATGTGTGGGCATAACATGTGCAGGGTCTCCCCTATTATTGTTTTCGATTAAGCCTCTTTTCAATTAAAAAATCTAACAAAGAAAAATAACTCCCAACAAAAACAAATAGTAAGCTGTGACAAAAATGTGTCTGCTCTGCAGTAGTTCAAAGGTGAGACGTGGCTAAACATCATACTATGCTCCCACACTTCTACAGACCTACAGAGAACACAATCATAAAGGTAAAACAGACACAGCTAAGCAATATTTCTTCTTCACCTTTTGTGGTAACATGAGCTTAGGGAAGGCTACACTCTGGAATAGTGCTAATATCACCCCAAACAGCAATAGTACACCAGTTTCAAAATAAAAGCATGCCCAATCAAGGTTCTGTGCAAATATATACTTTATTTACTCCAAAACACTTTAAAAACCAAGCCCTATATAGGAAGACAGATACAAGCAACATTTAATAAAGTAAGCACTCTGGATACTCAGCAGGGGAAAAACAGCAAAGAAATGCCAAAAGGAGTTTGAAAAGGGCATGTGTTGTAGTAGAAAGCTGCAAAATGGATATAACACATCCGTGAGGTCCAAAAGGAGGAACAGGGGCATAGGGACTGATTCCAAGGTTTGACAGTTGGATGATATTATATGATATGGCATTTATAACACGCCTGTACACAAGTGTTTCAAGGCGCAACAAGGCAAGGAAGGCGGAACAGAGGGAGGACAGAGACAACGATCTTACTAGGCCAAGTGACATTGAGATTGTGCAAGTGCAAGGGAGAGGGGGATTGGAAAAGTGCCAGGGGGAAGGGGAAAGGGGAGGGGTCAGTGCTGTACATGGGATCAAACAATAACAAGAAGTGTTGCCAGCAGGTGGCAGGTGCAAGGGTAAGTTCAGACAGCAGGTGTCCAAAAGGGCAGGTAGCAGGGGCTGTAGGGGCTGTAGGGTTCCAGATACAGATACAGACCCAGGTGCAAGGGTTGACAGGAGGCAGTATGGGCGAGCAACTGGGCGGGCAGGGTTCTGGGCCTGAAATCAGAGGGTAGCCTTGTGAACAGTGCAGTTTCAGACAGGAAATCAGCAGGGGAGATGAAGAGGAAAGCAGAAGCAAAGAGGAAGGTCTTGAGGTACTTCTGGAACCAGAGATGGTTCTCCTCAAGTTTCTGAGAGGCAGGGAGGCTGTTCCATAGGGAGGCCCCAGCCGAAGAAAGAGATCGACCACCAACATGTTGCTTGGAGAAGCGACTGACCCTGAGGGAGTTAGAGGTGGAGGGGCGAAGAGCTTGAGTAGGAAGGTATTTACGAAGAGAGAGTTGGAGTTATTGAGGACCTAGCCCCCAGAAGGCCTTGTGGACAATGCAGAGGGTCTTGAACTTAGTCTTTGCAGCCACTGGGAGCCAATGCAGAGATTTCAGTGCTGGATAGATGCAATTCCTGGGCTTGAAACCAAGGACAAGTCTTGCAGTCTTGTTCTTGATGAGTTGCAGATGGGTGAGAGTAGAAGCAGGCAGACTTAGAAAGAGGCTGTTGCAGTAGTCCACCCTAGAGAGAACCAGACCTCTAGAGACAGTGAGCTTCTGGGGGAAGGAGTAAAGGAAGAATACCTCTGAGGAGGTGCAGTTGGAAGTTTGACTTCTTAGAGACGTCAGAGATGTGAGGAGAAGAGGAGAGTGTGGAGTCGAAGCGGACACCAAGGTTCTTAGCCTCACAGGTGGGAGCAGGAAGAGGGGCAAGGGAGTTTGGCCAGAGAGTGACAAGAAAGGAGGGTGCAGGTGTGCCGATGAGGAGAACCTAAGTCTTACTGGCATTAAGGCAGAGATCATTGGTGGCACACCACTACTGGATAGCAGACAGACAGTCAGAGATGAGAGAAGGATAATACGTGGCAGAGGGAAGTTTGATAAACTGTAGTTTGTGAAGCAGCAAGCTGGCATCGAGTCGGTTTGAAGCGGGGCTTCAGTGCAGTTCAGAGACAGCATTTGAGTGATGCAGTACAGATGGCTTTCCAGGGTCTGTTCAAAGATCGTATCAGTTTGAGACAATGGTAATCTGCTAGTTTGGGTCAACGAGTAACACGATGCTCCAGCAGTTCAAGTCATGGGGCCTCATTATAAGAATTGCGGAATGGGTTAATGGGTGCCGCTAATGGTGGTGGACCCGTTAAACCCATTCCGCAATATTACGAGGTTCCCTCGCGGGACCCGATGTGGACGTCTGGTTTGCACCAGACGTCCTTACCGGGTCCCGTAAGGGGAACAGGGGGCTAACAACGGGCCGGTCGTAATCGGCCCGTTGTTAGCTCCCGCACCCATTCCCATTGAGCCCTATGGGGGCTCAAATGGGAATGGGGAAGGTCCGGGCCCGGGTTCCCTGAGTGAGGAATTACCGGTCCTTCCAAACTTGGAATGGCCCAGTAAATTCCCCATTCAGGGAACCTGGACATGGTTTTGGAGGCAGCCATGCTCTTATTAAGTGCATGGCTGCCTCCAAAGTCGTAATGGGGCCCATGGTCCAGCAATTTGAAGATGGGATCCTGGTGGTCCGATGCAATGTTCAAAGAGATGGCAGTTAGAAGTCCAAAGGGCCATGCTCAAGGGCCCCAACGTCTATCTTGGCCTGTCCGCCCGGTCAGGGGAACACCAGCTTTGGCGAGCAATTACCCCATAATTCCCCTGCAGTGCCCCTTCCACCACCATTAATGTCCCTGTTACTGCACGGCCAACAAGGCCACTCTAAAATGGCTGTCGCTACAATGCCTGACCCACTAAGCACCCAGAGAGCTCTGTTAGAGGACTCCAGTGCCAAGCTCCATGATTGTCTCCCTGCTAATCACTTGCTGCAAGCATCCATATGCTGGGAGGCGCAGCTGGGCCATTCCAAAGGGTCATGCTCAAGGACTGCAGCGTCTGTCTTGGCCTGTCTGGCCGGTGAGGAAAAGATAATCTCTGGAGAGCAGTTACACCTTGATGCCCCTCCAGTGACAGTGCCCCTCCACCACCATTGATGTCCCTGTTACTGCACGACCATCGAGGCCACTCTAAAATGGCCACCGCTACATCTCCTGACGCACTCAGCACCCATAGAGCCCTGGAACAGACCTAAGGTTTCGAGCTCCATGATTGGCTGGCTGCTAATCAACTGCTGCAAGCATCCCTGTGCTGGGAGGCAGAGCCAGGCCATTCCAAAGGGCCATGCTCAAGTGCTGCGATGCCTGTCTTTGCCTGTCCTGGTTGGTTTGGCCGTGGCCCCCATTCATGCTGGTGCCTACCCGATACGCTATTCGCAATGGACTTCCAGCATGGATGCCATGCAGACCCACCCCAAACATTGGCAACAAGGTAAATATTCCACTGCCTATCTCAAATCTGCCTTGCCGTGTCTTTCTGGTATGCAAGTGATCACTGCACACCTACTCAACTTGCCACCACCCCCACTTGCCTCCCCCTTTTCTGCAGCCTGCTGAGCCACCCCATTGCTACACTGAGCACACCCAGATCACCCAACCCACGGACACATATCCACCTCCACCACTCTTCCGGATGGACGATACTCTCCGGGGACAGCCCATTAGACCATGCACTACCCCAACCCAAAACATGCTTAGCACACTTTCAGTCCTTTGCATGATATCATGGCCCAACACTTGAAAACAACCACCTCCCCCGTGAGCATTTTCCTCCAACCTTCCCTATCCTGACACGCCCACTCCCCACACACACACTCCCAAACCCCAGCTACCCACACCCAACCTTTCATCCATACAGACCAACAATGCTTCTGTGCCAACCTCTCTGGACCAAACAACACACATGCACACACACTGGACATTAACGGTTATACCATTTACCAGGTGGACAGGCTGAATGCAAGGGAAGGGGGAATAGCACTCATCGCAAAAGACTCACTACTCATTGAAGTTACAAACTCCTGTATGCCTGATAACTGTGACCATACAGTTATGTACCAATTACACTGAGCATATCAGACTCAGACACTACATCCATCCACATTATCTACCAACCCCCTGGCCCAGCCACAACCTTTGAGGACAAGCTCTTGTACACCCTGGGTGCCTTGATCAAACTGTCTTCCGAAATTATCCTCTTAGGAGACTTCAACCTTGGGTACAATGACACAGACAACACTGCAGCTACTTCGTTCTGCAACTCCCTCAACACACTTGTCCTTACACAGTGTATTAATACTCCAACTCACAACAAAAGCTGTGTGCTAGATTGGATCTTAGACCTCAACTGCCAGGTCACCATTCACTCTAGTTACCCATGCCAATGGTCTGATCACAAGATTATGCAATTTGTTATCTCCCTCCTGTGCACACCTCCCCAACCCCCATCCCGATGCAGCCTGCCTTTGCACAAAGCTCCAAATCCCTCACTAAGGAACACCTTGCCCCATACACGTGACACTCCTATTCAAACTCCCTTTCCCCACAGACCCTAGCTCACTAGCAAACCTGTATACTAAAACCCTATCAGATACTATCAACGCTATAGCTTTCCTCAAGCAATGCAAAACTAAACCATCAGCACACATTAACTCTTGGTTTACCCCTGAACTCCAAACACCCTGATTCAACAAACGATTAGCAGAAGCCAATTGGTAAAAATCACCCTCCGAGGAGAACAAATCACTGCTTACATTAGCATCCAAACAGGATACAAAAGCAATCTGCCAGGCTAAATCCTCCACCTACAACACGTGCATCGCCAACTCCAAGTCTAACACCCGAGAAATCATCACTATCCTTAGGGAACTGGAAAACCCTGCCTCCCAACCAATCACCATATCAAAAGACGATGTCTGGTGTTTAGAATGCTATGCTTGGAAAAATTTACTAATAGCAGGATCAACACCAAATGGTTCTTCATCGATCTCCGACAAGTGCCAATAACTATGACTCCACAATTCCATCATCACTGCACCTTGCTCCCATTTTCCACTTTACCAATGTTTCTATAGAAGAAGTCAAAACTATCCTCAAACCCTCACGCTGCAAGGGAGCCATTTGCCCGGCTAATCTGATCAAAGAATGTGCAGACTCCCTAGCTCCACTAATCACATTCGTCATCAATGCCTTGTTTACTACTGGTACTATCCCCACTAACCTCAAGGAAGCCTGGGTACTCCCATTCATTTAAAAACCTTCCTTAGACCTTGCCATCCATACCAACTATCGCCCCATCACCATGATCCCTTTCCTGTTAAAGATTCTGGACAGAGCAGCCTACCTGCAAATCCAACGCCACCTTGAAGCCACAAATATCCTAGGCATGTGCCTATCAGGTTTCTGCCCAGGCCACGGAACTGAGTCACCTTTACTCAACTTTTAAATCCAGATTGATGAAATCAGGGATGAAGGCAAGCCTGCATTGTTACTCCTGATCATCCTATCTGCAACATTCGACCTGGTGATCATAAAATCCTAGGTCAGCATCTCGCCACCGCAGCCAATTTCTCCCCAGAAGCCATCACATGGATTGCCTCCTTCTTAGGAGCTAGCTCCATCCGAGTCTTTGACGAGAACACCAGCGCCAGTCATCTGTGGTGTGACACAAGGCATTTGTGTGCCCCCTACCTTGTATAACATATGTACGATACCATTATTTGCCCTCCTGGACTCCCTCGACATATCTTATACAAAGTACGCTGCCGACACGCAAATCTTCCTGCCCATCTCAGGCAATTACCCAGACGACTCAGCCAGTTGAAACTCCATCTACTTAACCATCCTGGCTTGGATGGCCACACACTGTCTCTGCTTGAACTACGATATAACTGAGCTACTCTTAGTGAGTCCCCCCTCCATTTTAAAAAGACTTGACCCCCAATATGCCTCTTTTAATATTGACAGTCTCCCTATGACTGTCTCACCTTTTGTGAAAACATAAGGTGTAAACCTGGACGCCTCCCTGTCCCTCTCGTGACAAGTCATTGCCATAGCCTTGGCTACAGGATATTCCACCAAACTAATTAATGCATACAGACCATTTCTCTCACCATACAGTTGTCTCACCATAGCCCGAGCCACTATAGGATCCAAGCTTGGTTACTGCAATGCCCTCTTTGCTGGCACCACTGATCACAACATCTGAAAAATGCAGGCCGTTCAGAACAATGCTCTTCGAGGTGCCTTGAACATCCCAAAAAAGATCACATCACAACAGCAAGAAAAAAAGCCCACTGGCTACAGATCCGAGAATGGATAACCTTTAAGACACTCTTCATTACACATATATGCCTGTCCAAGGATGCACACCCTTACCTAATGCAAATATTCACCAGAACCAACTCGCCCAGACCTACCAGGGAAGCATACTCCAACTGCATCACCAAGCCCAAATTCAAACAGCTCCCTGACTATAGCTGCCAAACATTTGAACCTCCTTCCCCCTACCTTATGGGCTGAACATTCATACTGGACCTTGGATGTTGCTAAAAACAATTGCTATTCGCCTAACAGATAACCTCACCGATCCTTTCCTGTATGTTTATTCTTTGACCTATAAGTAATGCATACTGTTTTTTGTCTCATTGTCTTGCTTTTTACCAGCGCCTTCATGCCCCAGGGCTTAGTGCGCACTATATATGTAAAAATAAATAAATAAATAAGCACATAAATCATCTGTAGCTTTGAGCTGGTGGTTCAAGCCACACAGTTGTCATGCTCTGCTTGGTGTGCTGTGGCCGTAAACTATTTCGATGGACACAACAGCAGTGGTTTGAAGTCAAAAGCAGCACCAGTGGGATATTTGGTTTGTGTGTGGTGCACACGATTCATAAGTGGTTAGGTCGGTTCAATGTGATGAAAACAGAGATCCTGGCTGTTCTGGCTCTCAAGCTGATGTGATACTTATGCCAGCGGGCACTAGGACAAGATTAGTTCTGAGTACTGCTTTCCAAGCATATGGAGGTTTGCCAGCAGTGTGGTAGGCTTTGGTCCTCAGCAAGGGTAATCCCCACTGTGCCCTGGGAGTGAGTAGGGAGCAGAGTTTGCCTCTGCATTGGAGAGCTTCTTCACAATCAATGGATGAGGGCTTTGGAAGGATCAACTCTCTGAGAAGATCTCCACATGAATCTTTCCTTAAGTACTGGATGGTCCAACAGTGAATCAAAGAAAGGGTGGACAACTCCCAATTGTATAGGCAAAAGGCCACACAGGATTGGATGAAAGCAAGTGGTCTTTTCTTGTTGTATCATAGCGAGAGAGCTTTGAGCTAAAGGTAGGACATTGGAAGGAGAGATACAGAGAAAAGCAAGATGGTTGAATCCTTCGCCAACTATGCAGAGCATCATGTGGCTACACTAACCCTGTTCCCTGCCCTTTGATATGTGTGAAGCTGGTCCTTTTATTTAGGGTGTGTCCTTTGATTTTGGTTTTCCAGGATAGCTCCTGCTGAAGACAGCCCTGCTATAGAGAGTTGTAACCTGACGTCTCAAAGCATCAAAGGAGAGGAAGCTCCCGCTGGCTATTGTTCCTGCTGGTTGCAGCAGAGGCAGCCAGTGTAAGCAGAATACAGACAGTCTGTCCATGGCTGGCCTTGTCTCACCATACTGACGTGTTTCTGATATGACGTGGCTTTAATAATAATTATGTGAATTACCAGCCACCATGCCCCCGCTCAGGTCTGGTTTATGCCTAAACATGAAACTGCAGCCATGATGATAGTTCATCATCATGCTGTAGTTTGGGCAGATAAGTTCGGATTTTAGATGCAGCCTCTGCACTGCAGTGACATTGCTGTCACAGCAGCTGTTAGACAGGGCACCTGTGACCTCTGAACCTATTCTGTGTTACTGGAGAGCAGGCGCTGCAGATCAGGATATTGATGTAGCAGCCACAGGTGTACATGGAATGGAGTTTGATGAAATGGGGTCTGCTTAGCAGACCACCCTTTTTGAGATAGAATCACCTGCATCATAGTATTATTAATTAAAACATGTAGGGCTTTTACCCCCTTGCCGCGTGATCACAATCCTTCACAAAACCCTTAATCATTACCAGTGTGTTGTTTAGTGCATACACGCACTGACATACTCCAGGCCCCTCACCTTCTGCAAAGGACAATTGGTAATGGTGGGGTTTCAATAAAACAATCAAGCAGACTAATCTGACTAGCCTGGGCCACAATATGATGCCCTCAGAGAAAACAAATGAGTAATCTGCACTTCAAATGCAAATTAGAATGTTTGTGTATAGTGCAGCATTTTTCTAGTCAAGGTAGCTTCAAATGGACCGTAAC
Source organism: Ambystoma mexicanum (assembly GCF_040938575.1). Classification (NCBI taxonomy): domain Eukaryota; kingdom Metazoa; phylum Chordata; class Amphibia; order Caudata; family Ambystomatidae; genus Ambystoma; species Ambystoma mexicanum. Next base: position 1,403,358,472 of record NC_090922.1, read on the forward strand.
TCCGTTTTGAATATTGAATGAAACATTACGGATCAAAACATGTTTCCTTCAGGGAAATGTGTACCCTAGTTTTAGTCCTTTGCTCTGGTGCTATAATGATTTGAATGAATATGGCAGGCCTGTTCAGAGATAGCATATTATGAGTAAGTATTTTCAAGAGATCTACGTAAGCGATATCGAGGAATAAGGCAAGTACGAATTACAGTAACTATTGTGAACTGAATAACCCTCTTCAGGTCCAAGTCAAAGACAAGTCACGAGTTATGTATTTATTTATTTATTTATTCATATTTTTTAGAGCACACCTCAGCCCAAGGGCATCGTGGCGCTGTTACAGATATACATTGCTGGTTTACAAGGAAGGCTTAATAGTTACATTGAAGTTTGCATTTACGGTTATTCTTGGAGTTACATAGAAATTGCTGGTAACTCCTTTGTGAATCAGCCTCTTAAGTTTTTCGCACTGAGGATATTTTCACCCTAGTGTCACCTGCACTTACACTGCTGCAAAGTTTCTGTAATATGATCCATGAACTACTGGTTTCAATGAAATATAATTAACTAATTAACTAGTTTCAGAATAAAATCAAAAAGAGCATAATTGAAAAAATATTAAATGCAAATAAATTACGCGGAAAAAAAGGTGCTTATGGTTTCAGCTAGGTCAAGCCACAAAGTAAGCATGTCCATACTATGCAAGGTGCTTGAAACCGGGTTCGAGTCGTTCAAATCATTTCCAGTTTCAGCTCCAAATGGGTCGAGTCCTTTATATAATTTGACCCCTTATTGTTTCGATTGGTTTGTGTCTGATTCGAGCCTAGTGTCAATATGTTTGACATTCCCGGAAACCGAGTCATAATACATAGAGATGCACAGTGCTATGACGCTTCACATCAAAATGCCCCACCCCCACCGGTAAAAAAAGAATGTGGAAAGCTCACTCACATTTAAGTGAAACACTAGGCAAGAACAGGCCCAAACAAAAGAGAAGAAGGTTTATCTGTATAAAAGTGTAAGCTGAAAAGATGGGCGTTTTGTTTGGGAGTGCAACGATGGGGGAGGAATATCCGCACTCTTGCAAAACGCAGTGCAAGGACAGGCCGGCTTGCGCCTGCGATGACAAAGTAGGCCATTATGGTGAGGGATGGCGGCCCGGGGGCCTGATTACAGCACTATTATATATTAAACAGCGCGCTTTGTCAAACCGAATAAATCCTCGAACCAGTAAAAACACATCTCTCATTTACAGCCAGGACACAATTTGTTATTTTACCTAATGCTGTGTTCCTATGCGTACTGGTAATTGGACACACAGCGCCATGTTTAAACATGTGCCCAGGGTTTCCCGTAACCTTGATCTCTGGGAACTCCATTTATAAGCCCGGGATAAAATGCTTTTAATTGATTAGACGCTGCAGAGGTTCACAGAAGTAATAATGCTGCTAGACAATAAGCCAGTTAATGTGTCAGTTGTACTTAAATAAATGAGAATAAAAATGTTAAAGTAGGACTACTTGGCTGCATGCTTTTTGAAAAATCTACTGTGAAGGTGAATTAGCTTAAGCCCGATCAGTAGGTCTGTTAAATGTTTTACTACACTCGAGATGGTTTATGGTCATTCCATTGAATTTTTACCATCGAGAGAGCATTCCATCGTAAAAATGCATCGAAAAAATTACCATCGAATGCATCATTTTTAATGGGGTTCCCCCCCAATTCCCCTGTTGTTTACCCTTTAAAACCCATTAAAATTAAACTAAACGCTTTGCCTTGAAAAAATATGCATTTGATGCATATCTTTTCGATGGATTTTTGTCGATGGAACGGCATTCGATGGTAATGGTTTAGAATATGAAATGACCAGATACCCTCGAGATTCAGTACACTTAGGAATATTTGAGATCAGGGTTGAAAAATCTCCAAAATGACAAAAAATGAGGGTGTGGGAGGTGGGTCACACTATTCATTAACTCTAACTGCCCGTCTCCTGACCCAGAAAAGGGTCAGAACTCAAATGAATTATAAGAACATTTCTGGGTAGGTTTTGCCCAGTTTTAATTCTATCCACCAATTGCTTATTGTGAATTTGCCACCGGTTCATGGAAAGATTATTATTATTATTATATTTATTGAGTGTGGACCAGGCTTCGAGAAGCACCAGAGCACTTTACAGAGGTATACAACGGTCCACATGCATAAGGGGGCGCTTTTCAGAGGTAACAACAGAACAGATATAGAAGGGTGGGTGGGATACAGATGGGCACAGAGGAGGGGTACAGCTGTACTGGGTGGCAGGCACGAAGGGGGCGTACGTTGTCTAGCGAGTCAGGTGGCATGGGAGGTGATATGATGGCCTAGTCGTTGAGGAGGAGAGACTCCTAGAGGAGGTGAGTCTTGAGTTCTTTCCTGAGTTGCACTGCCCTTACAGACGCAGAATTATGGTAGCTTTACGGATTCACAAATGCTCTTTGCACATCCACAGTGCTTACATATGCGCTATCTCAGTGGCAGTAATTTGAAAGCTGAAGGTCAAACATGGCCAGAAATACAATGACTTTTGCATAGACCAGACTGTGGAAAGGTGGATCTTTGGGCCTTTACATGTCATCACAAATGCCAAATTACCAGGCACTGGTTAAAAATGACCCATCTTTGGACAAATGTATGTGATATTGAACAATGTTCTAGAACCTACTAGTAGCCACGAGTATCCAGACATACTCTTCTTGTTTGCTTGTCAATTTTTGTTGTTGTCTAATTAAAGGCCTTGATATCAAATTCCTGAATCATCATTCCTAATTCGTCATTGATCTAAGAGAATTACACCGGCTACCCGCCCCAGCCCTGCTAAGATACTCTCCGAAGATGTCTGTATCACATAGGAGGCAACTAATGACTGAACAGCAGCCTGCCTAGCCACACAATTCACAGGGTCAGATGGGGTAAACTCCTCTTGCAGCCAGATCATTTGAAGGCTCGAGGCAGAACTGGCACACAAAGAGAAACCAGGAAACAGACCTTCTGTTGACTACCAGACAACCCATTGCAGTGTCGATCAAGAACCTCTCCAACAGTCCTGCAGTTTCATTAAGGGAGTCAAGACCCACCCTTGTGGGAATTCCTAGCGGTCACCTAGGACCTGCTACTCCTTGGTATACATCATCCCTATAGTATGGGATATACACTGTACTAGAATCTGACCCCTCCACTTCTTCCGACCTCTGTGAACCCCAAAACAAGTGTTGCTGCTCTGTTTCTTCATACCTCGGTTCACAGTTTGCACCATATGAACCCAAATACAAATGGAAGCACACATTATTGAGAAAATGCTCTAGCAGTGGGGGCACAGAGTATGCCTGGCATATGCAACTTGCCATAGCTCCAGAGCCAGCACATTGTCATAAACTCAAAAATAATCTGGGAAAGCTTTTTGGACCCATGATAGTGACAGAGGTGTTGATCTTACGGATTTGAAAAGACACATATCCCCACAACTACACAGAATCCTCAGAACTGTCTTACAATACATGGCCATCGGTACCAGCTGTGTAGTTATGGTTAAGTTGCTCAACCAATAGGAAGAACACTTTTAGGGGTGGCTTATAACTTTGCCCCCCCGCGGACAAATCTTCACCAAACTTTGCAAATAAAATATGTGGCCCCCTCGGATTGATTGTACAAAGTCTGCTGATGTTTCGTCCAGGGGGGCAAATTCATAGCGGAGTCCTAAAGTGTGTGGTTTTCCTAATAGACGCATGGAAAAATAATTTTGCTCATGTTGCAGCCCAAACCGCTTGACGGATTTTCACCAAATTAGCGTGCTTTTGTAAATTCTGTGTAAATCGGTCCAGTAGTTTTTTAAAAAACGGCCAAAAGGTTCGGTCTGGGGATGCACTTCCGTATTTGGTCCGCAGACACCTCTTTGATTGGTCTAGGGGATGTCATGACGTCCGCAGACATCAGATCCACACACCGATTGGATGCTGAAAAGCACGAGGTGCGTCCAATTTTTTAAAACAGTCTTCATGATTGATTCGCGGGCAGTCGTTGTTGTCTGCGCCCATCGCTGTAAAAACATATAGAAAAAACACAAAATTGCACTTTTCAAACTAATCAAGGAATTTCTGGGGAGGTGAGGGGTGGTGAGGATGGGATGGGATATGGCCATTAAAAGCCAAACAACGGATGATTTACCACCTTCGAAGTTTGCAAACAGTTTGGAACAGTCCTGTGATGTTTGCGAACATCTCAGATGTTCAGGGGCATTCATAAATATTTTTACATTACCGGGTTGGTGAACATTTTGTTGGCTTATAACTTTGGCACCACTGAATGAAACTGCATGTGATATCATTCTAGATTTCGCCTTGAATGCTTCTACAAAGTTTGGTGTTGTCTTGCCAAACCAGAGGGAACAAAAATAGGGAGGGCGTCCATAAATATTTGAAAGGCTTATACATTTGGTGCCATTTCACAAATCTGTACAAAAGTTTGCAAAAAGAATTAAGACACAGATTTGAATGTTTTTACAAAGTCTGGTGGGGTTTTGTTAAGAGGGGGCAAAATTAGAGGGGGTTTGAACATTTTTAGATGGCTTATAAATGTGTTGCCATTTGACAAATGTGTACAAAATATTTTATAGACCCAACCTTGAATGTTTGTGAAAAGTCTGAATGGATTTTATCAAGTGGGAACTAAGTTATTGACTATTTTGGGTACGTACATCTTGACACTTTTCCAAAAATAAAACATCAATGACATTTGTGATGTCATCTTTGATATCCTGGGTGTTAGTCTTAGGAGTGCACGGTGGTGGCGCGAGTTATGGTTACGTAGCTTACCATAACTGGTGAATTTCTGAGGGTTTTCTGTTTTACATGTAACCATAACGTCCTTTCATCCTTCCGATGGTGATAAAAGGAGGACTATTGAATTGGTTTACAATAAACATTTGGTATCCACTCCATGGTACCACTTCACGGATGAAAATGTGCTCCAAAAACACACCTAATATGTTTTGTAAGATTGACAATGTCAGCCACCCAAAAATCCACCCTTCCGATCTCAATACCCTGGTACATCATTACATCTGTGACTTCTGCCATTAACCTCATCTTTTGACAGTGAAATGTGTTGATTTCCATTCATTGCTAATACTGATGCTCCGACCTGCTTTAGCCTAGTCAATATGGGCAAAATCCTCCATCATAGCTCGCACTTGAGCAAGATAGCTTATAAATGAACTTATTGTATTTACCCTTAATATTTCCGCTCACCCGAGACAATCTGTTCCTTGTAGGATTCTCAATGCTCCAAGATCAAACTATCACATCCTCATGCTAGCAGAGACAGGTCTCGGTGCAAAATGGATTCCTCGTCGAATTCCTCACCCTGATCTTTGAATCTGTCCATGGCATTTTACTGAAACCTAGAGAATTATTTTTTAAACTCCCGCTCTCCTCTTACTTCCCACTCCACTCCCAATTCTTCTTCTGCTCTGCCAGTCTAAGCCCTTGTGTGTCAGACACGTGTGTCAGATACTGGTTTCGACCATTTGCAGCGGAACCACTTCCGTGGAATACATAGCCTGCCATGCCATGATTTCGAGACTTGTTGTGTGGTATCACAGAGGCTTTGCGCTGGAGCAAGTGCCGTTAGCACTAGAGCAAAAATTGCTCTAGTGCAAAAAACTTACATTTTCAGTTTTATTTATTTACAACAGGGCAATGTTTGCCCTAAAGCTAGTCCTTTGCCTTGCTACAACACTGCACTGGAAGGATATATGTGTTTGCACTAAGGTAGTCCTTTCCTTACTGCTAACAGCTTTTGCACCAATTCATGGGTTCTGTATTAGGACCATGTGTTTATTAACATTAACATGCTGCACTGTTAGTCTCCCTCCCTTCACACTCCTGCAGCTCATATTATATATTTATGTCACATTTGATGCTGTTGTATTGTGCCAGAACCTATAATACTATTTATTATCCCCCTTTCCTCTCTTGCAATCTCCCCTTCTACCCTGAATCTTGGTGTAATCTTTAACTCTTCTGTTATGTTTTTTTGTTATTTTCCACAACTGATTGGCTTGGTCCTGCCATCTTCAACTCTTTAATATTTGGGAGAGCACATCCCTTCCTCTCTTTCCACGCTGCAAAGACTTTTGTCTCTTCTGTAATCTCTTCTTGTCAGTTTTGCAGTTCCAGTCTACAGCTTCATGGTATGGTTCTCCATTAGCTGTCTGCTCTTATCTCCTCTATTCTCCCTTTCGCTCTCTCCTCTCAGAGGCCCTCATTACGACCCTGGCGGATTTTTTCCGCCATCGACGGACTTTTCCGCCATGGCGTAAAGTCCGTTTACGCCATGGCGGATGGCGGACTTACCGCCCCATTCCGAGGTTGGCGGGGCGGTAAGTCCCCATTGACCCATTTACCCTTCCCCATTCCCATTTCGGCCCCATAGGGCTCAATGGGAGTGGGGAAGGCGTTGATTACGCCACCGTACATTACGGTGGCGTAATTAACACCAAGGTCCCATAGCGCCATGGATTTTTACGCCCGCAAAAAGCGGGCGTAAAAGTGACCATGGCGCTTTGGGAACTCGTAGTTGGCGGTAAGGGGTCGGCGCAGCTAAAGCTGGCGTAAACCCCTTACCGCCAGGGTCCTAATGAGGGCCAGAGTCTCATTTTCTTCTTTCGGTATCACGTCCTTCATTGGCTCTAACTCATTTCTGCTCCTTCTCTCTTCTTGCCCCAACACACTTCCCCTCCATTTTCGGTCTCTCTCTTCCTATCCTCATAATCACACTCTTCTTAAGTACTCCCTGTTGTCCTACTGTTCCATTCATGTTCTGGAATTTCATTTGTTTTGTACCGTTGTACTGTACATTTTGTGAAGAGATTTGGCGTATAGCACACTATAAATTAAAGACAAATATTGTGTTCAATCTTACCCCTTACTTTGTGTTTACAGAGTTCTCTTTACTAGTGCCATTGTAATATTTGGACAATGATAGGTTTTTCATACAAATTTGCAATGATTTTCCATTTTCACACCACAGAACAGAGGGATATAATTTTCAAATTCTATTATGTCAGAAAGGCATCTGACTTGGAGCAATGTTATCAAAGGGCTGGCCGCAGCGCTACGCTAACAGAGCACATATTCCCCTCTGGGTACCAGCATGTTAACATAGCCCGCGTGTTGATTTGCGATGTCACCACCACTGCATGCTATGCATATGAACGTTCCCATTCATGCACATCACACATTTAAATGCTGCCTCCTTGACTCCTGACATCCCTGGCATATATAATTGAAAAATAATTATTTGCCGCATACAAAAAGGGAAACATCCCTTAATGGGTAAGGATTGTTTTTAATCCAGATAATTCTGAGGAACACAGCAGTCACATGGGACACAGGTGGACACACAAAAGAAAAGGTTAAATGTAAAGAATAGTGACAGGAACCTACTTCAGCAGGGACAATAGGAAATGAGGAAAGGGAAAAGACAAGAAAGAGAGCACCAGGTAAAAAGAAGGAGGGTGACAACGCATAAGGAGGAATGCAGAAGTTTAGGGGAAGGGGAAATTGAAGAAAAGCTGATAGAAACAAGTTACAGAAGTTGGTTCCAGGATGGAGATGGAGAGACATGTAGATGAGGTGGAGACCTTCTGAACGGGTATGTTTGTACAGTAGTAGATCACAAAAAATCATAGGAGTAGAGGGATGCTATTCCATGATTCACCCCTGTACGAACATCGTAAGTGGCGGGAAACAGGTGCGGATTGACGCACTGACAAACCTCTGAGGAGATCCTTTCTTCTAGCCTTTTGCTAGCGTTTGTAAGCATTGCAGTGGAATTGCAGAGCGGCTGGTGCTGCCGTCGTTGATGTCGGTATTGGTCATCAGCGTCCTGTTGGAGCTCTGCCGGTGCCCTGGGGTTGAAGCTGTGTGCCTCTGGGTGTTTTAGGCGTGCTTGTGTGGCCCTGTACTGCACTTACCAACTGCGCAGACTCCGAGACCAAGGGCCTTACATTTTCCCAGGTGGGGTGTGCGTTTTTCCATTGTCTGTTATTCTCACACCTAAAGCATGCGCTTCAAAAGTGGCACCTGAAAATCTAATGAAATCCTCCTTTAAAGGCAAGTGTTCTTCTATAGAGTCTCTCAAACAGCCTTTCCAATTGATGTTTAGCCCAGGTTCAAATTCCTGTACGCCATGTGCGAGTTTGACCGCAAGACGCCTGTCTGTAGTACTGTCGAGGAGTTCCTTGAGAAGGCAGCGCCTTCAGAAAGACAAAGTGCACCTAATCGACATGGGTATGGAGATGTCATTGGCTGGCTCTGAAATGAGTTGTAAAACAACAAAGGAATTGCTGTTTGTCAGAAAGATTAGGACAGTCTGTCCAAGGAAAAAGTTGTTGGTAGTTCCTCAGGAAATGTTATCTCCACCCACTAGGAGTTTGAAAAGTATTACTTCAGAAGTTTGCTTACAGATACCCTGGATGGCTACCAAGCCGGCTAACCATGGAAGTTATTATGTGAATTGGCATTTCATCAAGGAGAACATTATTACTGACCTTTGTCAATGCTCTAACAGTTTTGATTTTGGCTGTTGGTTAGAATCGTTTTCAACTATGTTACAAACTCCTCCTGTTAGGATAGACAACCAATGTCAAGCTGAGGTGAATCTTAGATAGATGTGCCCCCTACAATGAGTGAAGCTTGTCAAACAAATGGGGCTGATCTTGCAGCCTCTGTTGGGGGATGTAGTGATGACTGTGCTCCCCAAATGGCTTTGACGGGTGCTGTTTCTACAATCACATCAAATCCTATGTGTGTTGGGAAACCACTGTCTATTATAAATTGGAGTGTTGGAAATCCTACGGGTAAGCCTAGGACTTTGGCAGTAAAGAATGATTTTTCCCTTAAGAAGCAGTGTGTGCCTGAGATTTTGGACCCTACCCTGAGAAGCTGTATTATGGATTGGATGAACATTATCTTAACTAAGGTTAATACATCTGAGTGGTGGGAATCTAGACAGTCTTTAAAAAAACAAGATTTTCCACTGGTTGCACTCAAGAGCAGGGCCTGGGTGTATTCAAATGCAGGACCTTAGATTTCTTTGCAGGACTCAGGTTAAGGGTTAGTCCACAGAAGATAATGATGATTGTATCATTATAGGTTGTCCTTCTAGTAATCCTTCCGGCTTCCTGAGTCATTGTAGGATATGTGGATGTCTGGACTCTAAGGTTAAGAATATTTTATGATATGGGCCCTAGACTGAACAATGGGACTTGATATTTTCTTTTTAATTTAAATTGGCCTATGTGGTCTATGTCTTATTTTGTTCATATTATATGTAAATGTGCACCTAGATACCTGCAGGCCTTTGGCGCGTAATAAATATATAAATAAATACATAATAAAGGAGAGACAATGCATGAGCCTGGACCCTTCAAAGGCATTTTTGACCTCGTATTGACCGTACCATGTCTTGTTTTAAGCCATCTCTATTGGAACGTGGAGGATGCACCATGGTAAAAAAACTTTGCTTGATAAAATAAATAAATATTTTGCTAAGAACTAGCAAACGTTTAAGGTAAAGTTGGTATTGGCATTGTAGCCAGCTGCAGGGGGGTATCGACGGTTACATCTCGCTAGTCCCTCTGCTGCTACCGATGATGTATGTGGCCTCCTGTAGAATTTCCTAAACATTTATTGAATTATCTGAATTCATCAATATGACTATGATTTTCAAATCTTAAGCAACCCCTTTTTGGATTTTCTCCAAATGGTAGATTTCTGAAAGTGCTTTGATGTTTATCTCCTCAATCATTCTCTCAGGGGATTTGGGGAAAGAGGCTGCTGAAAGAATACAGCGTCGAATTGTGATGTCGACCGGCTAAAAGAATGTTGGGAACTGGATTAGGATCATATTCTAGCCGGGCTTGTCAGTCCATGAAAGAGACTCAAGTTCCACGCCGGCCGGCGGTGGCAGGGTCCTTTGTCCTTGCTGCTTTCTTTTTTTATTTTCTTCACGCGCTGTCTCAAGATAATCGCCAGCGAATATTCATTTGCTGATTGTCGGGGTTGGAAGATTAGGAAAACATGCTTTTGAGCTATTCATTGAAAGAGACCATTTTCCAAAAGAGATTCCCACTGGGCAAAAACTAAAGGGGTTTGATTTTAGAGGAATACCAACACTGAGCAGGCCGACCACTACTCACACCCTATTGAGGCAAATTAGGTCAACTACATTTGTCAAAAGTACCCTACTAATACATTGACCTTTCTGTGTCACTGCATGTCTCCTTTATAAATGTGTATATTTCATTAACTTTCAATGGGAAGTCATACATGTCAATTGGAAAATGTGCTTTTCTGTGGTTACAATTTGGGGTGATATGTGGAGACTATCTGTATGTGCACGTCCCTGTGTCTATGTCTCTTTGGGTGCATCTGTCCACCTCTTGGTTATGAGCAGGCCACCAGATAAAATTTTACAGCAGGAATAATGTATTCACTATCACTATTTTATTAAGTTGGGAGTAAAATTATTTTGTTAGGGAGTAAAAATTGAATTATCATTCAAAATTAGGGCAATTTTTCTGTGAGTAAAAGTAGGTGTGAACTCAACAAACGGTATCCTGTAGTAAACCAAAATTAGTTACACTGATTAGTTCATGCAAATTAAAAGATTTCTTTTTTTTTAAAAATTCGTTTTTATTTGATTTTAAGTCAAACAGGTTACAACATTTCCATTAGGAATAAACAAGCATCAAAACAGAAAAGAAAAAGATGGTGTTGTCACCAAGTAAAAATAACACAGTCCGAATCTACCTTTCAGTGATGCTTTCGTGAACTGTCTGTTCGCATGTAACTTTCATTTAAAATAGCAATAGTTGTCAACAATAAACCCCATTTCCCCTTCCCTCCCTTCCCTACCCCCACCCTACAGGATTCCATCTACTGCCACCGAGGAATGTGGTTACTGTTGCGTGGTGAGTTGCATATTAGATGTGACAAGTTTTGGGGACCGCCTTGTGTGGAGAGTTGGCATAGGTTTTCGTTGTCTTGGATCGTACTTTCCATCACCAGGTGCTTTCCCACAGTGTGAGGCTATGGGGCTGGTGGACCCATGAGTATTAATGTGTCCTTTCCGGCATGTATTTGTTAAGGAATTCCATCCACAGGATATCACATCGTGCGGATTTCCCATGTATGGATGACGTGATCTTTTCCATGGTGCACATGTTAGAGGCGACATTGACCCATTCTCTTTCGGTTGGGACTGTGGGACATTTCCATTTTGTGGCCAAGAGAGCTCTCACGACTTGTAACAGTGGCGTGTCTATATCTGTAACCCTCCTCCACTCATCCTCAATATTTTCAAAGCCAAACAGTACTAGGAGGGGGTCCGCTATCCTCTGGATCCCATCTAGGTCCTTAATCCATCCCAAGACTTCGTTCCAATAGATTTGGATTCGGGGGCAGGTCCACCACATGTGCCAATAGTCCGCAATGGATCCGCAACCCCTCCAACATAGTGGGCTAGATGATAGGTACATTTTGGAGAGCCTGTGCGGGTCATATTGCCATCTGTTAAGTAATTTAATCACGTGTAGTTTAAATTGACAAGAGATCGAAGCTTTAGGTGCAGCCCGACATATTTTGTCCCACATCTCTGGATCAATACTGTCGGCAATGTCCTTTTCCCATTTCAGTCTAAGAGGTTCAGTTGATCCCTCCCCTGCCTCTATGAGCGGTCAAAATCAATCCCTTCGTTTCAGTTGTAGATTCTAATATAGTCTAGAATGGGGTGAGGTCTCTTTCGAACTTATCCTTCCATTCGGGCTTTGTCAAGACACCCTTAATTTTTTAGGAGTTGCCCCACCCTCTCCAGGCCCACCTCATACCAGGATTGAAATCTCTCTACGTTAGGAATCTGGTCATTGATGCCAGGGGACCGCAGGTGACTTAGCGGCGATGGCCACGTAGTGATATTTTTCATGTTCCTGCCTTCTCTCCATATTTCCCCTATGGTTTCAAACATCGGGTGTGCTTTAGATTTCTTTAGCACTCTCCTTCTGGGGGACCATAGCCACTCCGACCACTCCGAGATTGTCGCCAGGAACAGATAGTGATTGGTCATGGCAATCCATTGGGGTGTTTTCTGATCACGGAGATGGGGATTCGTAACTGGGTCGCTTCATAATATTTCTGAATTTCCGGGAGGGCCACCGCACCTTTGTATTTGGGCAGTGTCAAGTTAGTGTACGCAATTCTTGTTTTTTTCCCCTGTCACAGGAATTTAATGATCACTTTCTTGACTTCAGTAAAGAATTGGCGCGGCATTTGGATGGGGAGCGGGGAGCATTTGAAAGGGATATAGAAACCTCGGGAGACAAGTCATTTTAATTGCATTTAAGCGTCCCAGCCATGATATGGTTCATTTATCCCACTTTGCGAGGTCGGCATGGAATTTTTGGAGAAGTGCCGGGAAATTGGCCTTGTATAGATCACGGAGCGATCTTGTGACATGTATCCCTAAGTATTTTAATTTCTCATGTTCTATCGTAAGGCTTAGGGGAGAATATCTTTCATTGTTCAGTTCCATTGAACCCAGTAGGGGGAAAAGTATCGACTTGGACCTATTGATTTTAAAACCTGATATGCGGCCGTATGCATCTATTAGGCTTAATGCCCTGGGGATGGATCACATGGAGAAGTAGGTCATCAGCATACAGCACCACTTTATATTCCACCTGGCCCAGTCTCATTCCCTGGACTAGGGTGTCTTTCCTAATTTTCTGTGCCAAAGGCTCTACAGAAAGGGCAAAGAGTATGGCCGAGAGGGGACATCCCTGTCGGGTACCGCGTTTTAGCTCAAACCATCTCGAGTACTCCCCATTGACTGACACTGCGGCTTTAGGCGCAGTGTACACCGCTTTGATCCCTTTTCTAAACCTTGGTCCTATACCCACGGCACCAAGGACTGCAGCAAGGAATTCCCATCCAACCCTTTTGAATGCATCTCAGCGTCGATGGAAAGCAAGGCGGGTTCTTCGTTCATGGTTTGGGAGGCTGCAACCAAATGAAGAGTTTTCTGCATGGTGTCTGCCTCTTGTTGTCCAATTATAAATCCGACCTGGTCGGGGTGAATGAGGTGGGGCATATGAGTCTCCAGCCTGGCTGCCAGCATCCTCGTGTAAATTTTCGCATCGAGATTCAACAGGGATATGGGGCGGTATGAACCACAAACAATTGGGGTCCCTACCTTTCTTGGGGATGACCGATATGAGTGCTTGGACGAAGGAGTCGGGAGCGGTTCCTGAGTCCAGGACCTCATTGAATAATTCAGTCAGGAATGGCTAGGAGGGCGCTGAAGGTCTTATAAAAGCCAGCTGTATATCCATCCTCCCCTGGGGATTTGCCCAATGTTAGCCTTTTGATCGACTTGTGTACTTCCTCTTCTGTAATGGAGGACTCAAGGTGGGCCGAGTCTTCCTCAGCTGGTTTGGGAAGATCGATGTCAGCTATCTATCTCTTGCGAGTTTGGGTCTGTTTCAGAGGAGTATAAAGATTCATAAAAGTTTGCGAAGAGTTCAGGGATGGTTGGTTTGTTTGCCCTTGAACAGGAGTGTTATTTGTTATTTCTTTTACCCTTCGTTCGGCCCTTTGCATTCTGAGTCCAGCAGCTAGCAGTGCATCAGCTTTATCCCCCTTTTCGTAGAACTTTTGTTTGTGTTATCTGACCTTGTTCCAAGTGGTGAAGTTCCTCCCGTTTCATTTTAGCTTCTTGGATCTTATCGAGGTCTGTGGTGTCCCCTTCCCTGGCCTCCCTATCCAATCGACAGATTTAGTTCCGAAGCTGATTTTCATTGAGGGTCCTCTCACTTTTCTTCCGCGCCCCTCCCGTATAAGGATCCCCCTCCAGGTTGCTTTGGCCGCTTCCCACACTCCCCGTTTGGAGATCTCCCCCGTGTCGTTAGTTTTGAAATATTCTCTAATCTCCATCTAAAACTCCTCTCTAAAGACAGGGTCCCTCCACAGGGTCGCGTTGCACCTCCATTTCCCGCCCCTGGTCGGTAATTGTTCCCATCGTATCGCTACTGTGACCATGTCATGATCGGACCATGTTATTGGGGTGATCTCAGAGTGTGATGCAATGTCGTACAGTTCCTGTGAGAGGTAGATATAATCTATTTGAGTAAAAGTATTGTGTGGGGGAGAGTAAAATGTGTATCCCTTTGCGTCAGGGTGCATTTCCCCCCATGCGTCAACCAGCGTATATACCCGCATCATGCCTGCATAATCAATATGGTCCCCTCTCATTTCGTTGTTGACAGCTGGGTTACCTGCTTTACGATCAAAACGGGGGTCATCCCATAGATTGAAGTCCCCTCCCAGTACAACATGTCCCGTGGCCTCCAACATTATTTTGGGGATGGTTCTGGAGAGGAATCTGAGTTGCCCTACATTGGGGGAATAGATCGTGGCTATTGTTACCTCAACGCCCCCGATGGTTCCCACAACCAATAAGGCTCGCCCTTCCGCGTCTGACCAGGTTTTAGTGACTTGAAAGTCAATTCCATTTCTTATAAGGATTCTCACCCCCCCTTTGCGCAATGGTCCAGAGCCCCAAAACTCCAAGCCGAGACGTTTCCCTAGGATAAGTCTCTCCTCTCCCTTCATATACTTGATTTCCTGCAGGAATAGGATGTCCACCTTGGCTCTCCGAAATTCCCTTAATACTAGCGAACTCTTGGTAGGTGAGTTAAGCGTCCCCACTCTCAAGGGGTCCCGCGTACTGATTTCAGGGGTAGCCATTTATTTGTGATATTTGATTATTCATAATAGTAAGCACCTATTCCCTGTGGTTCATGACCCTAACCAACATCGATGTTTTCCTCTCCTCGACAGTAATTGAGAAAACTGTTGCAGTCTTTCCAACCCCCATTTCCTGTTTACCCTCCCTCCCATTGTGTGTTCTCCCCCTTTCCCTCCCTCGCTCCCCCACCCCCCCATTTGACGGCGTCCGAGCATGTCCAGTTAGCTTCACTGAACTAGCAACGAACCACCAGTAGGGACCATTGTCACGCGGTCCTTTAATCAAAAATAAACATCACATTAGTCTGAGCCCCGACCCCAACCCCCCCTTCAGTTACTACATACAGCCATCAACAATTGCTTCTTTGCATTGGACCAGCAGCAGCCTTTGGCTAAAATGCACCAATAATATCAAGATAGTTGCTGCTGGTTTAGTTGACTTGTCCCCCTCTGGGGAATTGTTACCTCGCCGAAATTTTCTCGACCCTTTAACCCTCTGTCTCTTAGGTCCTCGAGGTTTGCACTCACGCCCTTCGGCCCTGGGGGCGTTTCCATCCTCCCCCCCTTCACGGGCATCAACAAGGTCGGATATGCATGCCTTTATCTCCCTCTCCGATTGTAATCTAATTATCGTGCCCTCGTGTTTGAAAGAGAGCGAGAAGGGGTTTCCCCACCTGTATCGGGTGTCCCGCTCTTTCAGCCATTTCGTCAGAGGGCTACACATCCTTCGCAGCACCAATGTCATAGCAGATAGCTTTTGATATATGATTACCTGGGCTCCGTTAAAGGTGATCACACCCCCGTGCCTCGCCTTCTCAAGAATTTTCGCCTTGTCCTGGTATCTGTGGAAGCGGGCGAGGGCCGATCTCGGGCCTCCTGGTGGACCACCCTCTCTGTGGATCCGTTCAGTTCTTGGTTCGTCAATCTCGTCATCAGCTGCCAAGATATTGATGATGTCTTGCAGCGTTGCTTTTAGGCCTTCCTCCGTCTCCCCATCTTGTTCCGGGATCCCCTCTCTCAGTTTTCCAAATCGTCCATTTTCAGTCTGTGCTCCTCCTCTCGCCGTTCAAGGTCTGTGATTCTATGTTCGAGTTGTGTTTCCAGAGTGTCTATGGAAGCGTGGTTATTTTCCACTCCCTCCAGTCAGTCTTCAATCTTGTCTATGCGTTGGGTGATTTTGTCAATCTTGCCCCCTATGTTGGTACCCATGTTCTTTATCTACGTGAGAAGGGCTGCTATGTCACCCTTTGTGGCTGCTGTCTCACTGTGTGCCATAGATTCGGTCGCCATCTCGGGGGTGGTGGGTGTGCGGTTGGAGGGAGCGTAAGCATACGTGGATAACTTTATTTTGGCTTGCATATATCTGGGAACTGTGCCTCGTTGTCTCAGGTTCGAACTTGGCGTGGGTAGGATGCACGGGCCTCACATTCGGGTCACTCCGCGTCCGTCCAGAGTACGTAGTCGTTTACATGCACACCATTATACTGCTCACCCTGGTTTCTGAGGCCAGTAAGAATGGCGTGTGGGCGTATCTGGCCACTTACACCTTAGCGTTCATTAAGTAGCTATTTGTGGCAGAGGAGGCACACGCCCCTAATCCGGGGGCTCTACCCTCTGCACTACAGTGGAGACCTTTGGTTTCAGAGTGATTCCAGACGTTGGGCGGTGTTCCGGGTTACCATGTTACTTGGAGGTAGGGGTGGGGTGCCTAGGTCCTGGTGGACCACGTTGGGCACTGCTCGTGGCCCCTGTGTTAAGGGGCTAGTTGTGCAGCCCTCTCTTGAAGGGATCGGAGAGGGATCTGGGGGATTCACTGAGACTCAAGATCGATGTGCTGTTGCCAGTTCAGTTCTGGTTGCTGGGGGCCTTCCAAGTCCAGGAATGCACCCCCCGATGCTTCTGGTGCTCTTCACTTCACTCTTGCAAGCCACCTGCTCTTTAAGACTCCCTTCCCCTCACTTCTCTCTCCTTTCTCTTCTAAGTATCCTCCAATTAAATGTCCGAAGGGGTGTTGCAGTGTGTGGGGATCTTGGGGGACCCCTGAGAGGGTGGGGGAGCATGTGTGTATATGGAGCTCACAGTTCGCCCTAGCGACAGACAGACCTCCCTGTTTTACCACACACCTGTATTTCAAAGCACTCGATCCGTCTAGGAGGGCACCTTTGAAGTGAGCAAGTTCTCTCCGTCATTTGCAGTCCATGACCTTTGTTCTGCAGCACCCTTCAGAAGCCAGGGAGAGTCCAGGTGGATCACAGTCGACCTCATTATAGGTCTGTGTTGCACCGGGAGTCACGAAGTTCCAGTTGACCTCTCCCAACCCTCTCCTACGTTTTTAGGGTACCAGTGGTCGTTCCTGGGGTGAGGGGAGAGCCGCTGCACCTCCAAATCGCGCTCCTCACAGCGCACACCTATTCGTTCCACTCCGGTATGGCTGCAAGTGGGGGTATTCAGAAGCGGGCTGTAAGCCTCACTGATTATAAAGTTGTCTGAGGCTATGTGCGCCGTTGATTCCCTGACTAGGGCAGGAGTAGTGATGGGCCCAGGGCTTTCCTGATGTGCCCGGCGATGAATTCCAGGAGCAGGGGTGAGCCTGCAAAGGTATATGAGCGTCCGCGGTGCGGGCCCCAGTGCCCGTGCTTGCCATAGCTGCTTACGAGCAGTGCGCGTTGCAGACTAGGGAGCAGGTCCGGGGCGATGGAAGGGAGCAGCTAGGGAACATGCACGCTCGTTGAGCCGAAGCTGAGGATATTCGCGGCACAGTGCAACCCGTTCAGGCTCCTGGGACCGTCTCTCGAGCTGAGGGGGGTGATCGGTCCCCAGCCCCTCTCGCGCTGGGAGGCCAGCACAGTGTCCCCACCGGCGCTGCCTCCAACGCGGAGGGAGACCGCGACCGGGTGGATCCGGCACAGACCGGGGGGGAACGTCTCCATGAGAAGGCCAACAACAGGGGACAATCATGCACAGGGGCAGGTACCTCTTCACCAGCAGCGTCAGCCTCACACCTAGACCGCCAACCGCGCCGGCACTCTTTGTCGGGTCCCCGTGCACCATGCATGTCTTCACTTGTCGGTCACGTCGTAGCCAAGGCGGACCAATGCAGCCGTTGGTTTCTCAGGGAAGGCGGCTCCGATTCTCTCCAGATTTTCCACAGAATGGAGGGGCAGCATTCAGACAGCACTTGCTCAAGGGGGGTCGCAAAGTGGGGGCTCAAGTCCACTTTTCAGACCACGGGCACGGAGCTCACACGATGAGCGAGATCATCCACGCACCTCCTGGTGGCCAATCAAAAGAATTCTTTTTAACTTAAAGTTCCTCTTCAGGTCAGGCAGTAATGATAGATCTCTGTTGTATTATTCTGCTCTGCTGGTACCAGTCACCAGAACCTGTGGAGCTTTGGGGAGGGGAAACTTAGGGCAGAATGCACTTTCTCCGATGTTTCATTTTTATTCAATTGGGATTATTTCACTCTATATTTTTTTTGATGGAATGGATGGTATGTGGTTGTTTTCAGGGAGCACAAGTGGCTGGTACCCCGCCCATATGTAGGACTGCATTTGTCGATCAGATCATTTTGGCAATGGTGCATGTGCATGGCTATCTCCTGTCCATGCCGGTAGCCTCTATGTCACCACTGCGACTCCGCTTCCTGCGTCATCTGAAATTGGATAGTAGCAAATCTGCACTCAGCAGGAAACATCAGGACTTTCCACTATATCATCATAACTGGTGACTCTACCTACATGCAACCTGACATCTGGCAGGTTGAGCTTTTTTCTACCCAACTGTAACCCTGATTCTGTCTTTGGCCAGCATGCGCTGTATCTGGACTGTAGTAACCAGTAACTACGCATTTGACCTATGCCTATGTGTAACCTGGGTTCCAACAGTTGCCAGCATGCACTGCATTTGAACTGGCCTTCCTGCAACTAATGAATGTAATGTACTGCACATGGCAGTAGCCCTGTTCCTCTGTGGAGTAGCACTGCCTTCTCCGTAACTGAAGCACTAAGAGTAACATGAACGTAACAGCACCCTGACCCCTGAAGGCTTGGTGCACTATATAAATGCAAAAATAAATAAATGGCCGACCTGAACATACACCCTAGTAGTCTCAAAGCCTTGATGTAATGTGATTTATACCATGCACTGCTGCCATTTTCATAGTCTCCAGGTGGTCTCATGAATCTGAAAGGGAAGGTGTGGATGGGTTGGTTGGAGGAGAAGATGGAAACGATGAGGCGTTGTACTTAGCTATTGGGTAGAACGAGGAGTAAGTTGCTTCTGTGTGGGTGTATTTTCTAGGTGGGTTTTGGTGAATACATCTAGATGCCTATTGTTTCCAGATTGGCGACCTCCGGAGTAGAGAACAGGATATAGGCAAGCCTGCCAAATTCATCAGATTCCAAAGTCTCTAGAGGCGCACAGATGATATTAAGGGAAAATGATAGAGAGATGTGCTGCATACATATGTTAGGCAACAATGTACAATGTTTACCCATACATGTAACCATATTATACAAATGCAGACAATTGGAATTTCCTCTCTGCAAATTCATTGACATATTCACAGACCAGGTGACCATGCTGACCAGGCCAATATCTGATTCTCAGCCTCATGATTTGGCGTTCCAATTTTCCCATGAACATATCAATGTGATTATTGAGAAAAGTCAAACTTTAGAATACAGACGGATCTTCTATATAGATTTGAGTGGGTTCACTGCACTCCTAGGGGCATATGACGTAAACAAATCTTGGTTAGTGTTCGTTTTTGGAACTTTAGTGTAGAGCAATGTTTGACTGCTCCCATTTTTCCCAGTTACCTGACTGTTGGCTATGAAGCCAAGTAGTGCGGTGAAAGAGACATCACCAAGCATATCTCGTGCCTATTATGTTTAACATCTGGATGACACTTCCAGGAGATAGGATGGGAATCCAGGCATCTTCATCCACCAGTAGGATATACCTGTGTGTGTCATCATTTGTGGACCACCTCTACCTGAGAGATTTTCTCAAGACTATCGAGAACTGGTATCTTCTGTTCATCTCAACTTTATTCCGCACAAACTGGTATTTGTTTAGCTGCACTATGCTTTATTTTTTTCTACTGTCCAAATTTGGCATTTGTCTCTTTCTGCCTTCAGTAATTTTATTTATTTAATTCAAGACATTATGCATCACAATCCCAACTCCACCATGTGTATCTGAGTGCTGGGCACAATACAACGAATATAAAACATTTCATAACAATAGCAAATAACAATATTTAATAGATACAGCAATGATACAATCATGCATCAAAATGAAAGGACGGGTATAAGGGCACGGGGTGTGCAGCAGCATTTTTCTCTGCTTTGTCTTGGCTCAGGAGGGCTTCCATCCACGGACTCCAGGCCTCTAGCAGCTGAAAAGAAAACCCGCTCCATGCCCTGCTAGGGCCGATGCCCGCAGGGGACTAGGGGCGAGGGTTGTGCGGCAGCATTTTGCTTTGCTTAATCTTGGCCCAAGAGGGCTTCCATCTGCGGACTCTAGACCACACCCCATCAGCTGAAAACACGCTCCATACCCTGCTAGGGTCAAAGTCCTCAGGAGCCTAAGGGTGCGGGGTGTGCAGCAGCATTTGATTTACTTTGTCTTGGCCCAGGAAGGCTTCCATCCACGGACTCTACATCATGCCCCCAGCAGCTCAAAACCCACTCCATACCCCGCTAGGGCCAAAGTCTGCGGCAGTCAATTGGCGCGCGGTGTAGCGCTCCCGCAGGGGTGTTCCGTGCGAGCAACAGACCAATTTTACTATCCGGCCTACATCGAATATCCCTAATGGATGTGCTGGATTTCTTCCTCTCTGCTCCTCACATTCAACATCCCGACGCCGCTACCCAGCCCCTTCCTCTCCCAATTATGCAAGCTTGTGCAGAGCCCAGACGCAAAATGCTAACTGTAAGGTGAAAATTGAGAACTTGCTCCCCTCTGCATGGATGATGCTGACACCGACATTGCCCTCGCTGGAAAAGACTATAGCCCTACCAAACTCATGGGTGAAGCCTATTTTCTGATCAAAGAAATTCATCAGTTTTTGGGGTCTAACCAAGATCCTTTGCAGTGGGACAAGGGAGGTGAAAAATAAACAAGGAGCCCATTACGGAGAAAGATAATTAGTAATTTGAGGGGACCAATTGGTACACACCTGGAAGAGAATCATGTGGCCAAAAACCAAGAAGCTAAAATCACAAATGAAGATCAGTTGATTCCCCAAAGACCCTTTTCCTGACAATGATAATGACATAAAGACAGACATAGAGTATGTCTCTGGCAGTGGAACCTGCTCCTCGTTTACAAACTCCCGCTGTCCCCCTGTGTCCCTCAATGCGACTATTTTCCACCCAATACCAGAACTGACTAACCTTGAGACAGATCCATGACTAGCTTTAGTGATGGGAGACATTTGATCAGGTTTACCTATAAACTGTCATTCCTTTTGGACACAAGGGGAAGGCATGCCTCACACAACCATTCCCAAAAGCATCTGCTTGGCCCTTGAGCCCTTGATCACACCTGGTGTAACTCAAATGACTATTTTTCAGCTAAGCAAGCCCACCGGACCCAGTGATTAAAATGGATCTGGAGACTGCCGACATGCCTGAAGACAAGTCTTCCCTCACTACCAGCGCCTTGATGAGAAAATGACAAAAATGTGCTCAGGGATCAGTTCCTTCCTTCACTTAACACCATTAAGAGGACCCAAGCAAAGCTGTTCAAAATACCAGTCCCAATTCTGCCTCACCAATTAATGAGGTAGTGTCCTGGGGTGCAATTGCAAACAACTGCTTTCTGAACTGGCCGATATTAAAAAGCTACTATTGGTTTTGATAGAAGCCCAAGGGAGGCAAGGAGGGGGTCTTGTGAGGGAACCTCTCAACGGACCATTGGACGCAAAGGGGTCTTACCATCTACCCTTGGAAAGCACAGAGAAGCTGGCCACACGCGTACAATGAGGCCTAAAGACCAGGCTGATTCGAACAAACCTGACAATGTGAGCCAATCCCAGGGAATTCATTATTGTGAGACCAATATGCAACCAATAGGATGTAACTCAAAGAAGAGCAACTTGCTCAGCAGAACAGATTCAGGGTAACTATTAAAGCCCCCAATGGGAACATTATTTTCACTACATGGGAGAACTGGACTACAATTACTGCGGGAACCCAACGCCCGCACAAGGTTGGAAACAGAGCATATAGACACTGTCCAAGGTGGTTGTTCATGAAAAGATCAAATAGAAAATACTGAGCCAGAAAATGCAGAATTTGTTTTTTTTTTAATTTTCAACTTCAAGTGCAGGGGACCCCCCCTTACACCACTCCCCATCTATTAATTTGCTAAAAAGTCAACACATTTGAATAACTATTTCAGCATTTGCTGCCTCTGTTTTTTTTTCATTTGATTTTTTCTGCGGATACCTCCAAGGCAAAGTATGACGAATAATCAAGCCCTAGGGAGGCCAAGGAGGGCCACATCATTTCTCCATGGGGTACCGAAATTACTTCCCAACCAGCGAGAAAAAAGTGAGGCACTCTCTAATAAATGCTTACATTGACTCTGTACTGTAAGGGGCTGTGCCTTTGTGACCAGGGAAGCTATAGGAAGCTGTCATAGAATGCGTAATTAGGGAGTCCATTCCCGTAAATCGTGTTAGGCTGAAATTCGGAGACCAAGGAGTGGCCAATGGTAGCCTTGGCTGAGCATGGAACTCCGGATTGACAGCAAACAGCAGAAGTGCAATTAGTTCTTCTCCTCATCTGGATTCCCTTGATCTATGTGGTCATTTTTCACAAAAAACAGTCCAATCCGGTACAAACCTAATACCATTGGGGAAAGGACCAAACGGAAAGCATTGTGGCTCTATATTTGAGGAATCTTGACATGTTTCATGAAAATAGCACAGGGGATTTTCCCATCACTTTGTCCTTTAGCAAGTAGTAGGTTCTGGGGGCCAACACCAAAGTTAAATTGATGAATTTGCCTTTTTTCTCTTTTGCTTGACATAATGTATTGTTGAAATCAAATTGTTTTGTTGTGTTAGGATGTACTTTGATGGCCGAATAAAGTTTTTGATGATGACTAAAAAGAAAAAAGGTTTCAAACAATTACAGAACCTTGGTTTGAGTTTCTTTTTCCTGAAATGGATGTAATCCACCATAATTCTAAGAGAGACAGGTGGCCTGATTTACAAAAGTGTTTTTCAATGGGAACATCCCACGCAAATATTTTTGTAACTCAGGCCAAGGGAGTTAATTCCAACAAAAATAAAATAAATATGAAAAAGTGAAACGAATTGGGCTAGATGATTTATGGTAATGTCGCAAGTCTAAATGAAATCAATATATTTTTGTATTTTATTTATAATTAATATGGTGCGTTATGCCAAAGCGCTGAACAAGGATACACTTACAGTACAATCAACGTAATAAACATAATTTCAATTCAGGACTGAAGAAGGTAGCTTTTAAGAGAAGAATGAAATAGGGGATAAGAAGTAATAGAATGAAGAAAGACCAGAAGAGAATTCCATTGGAAACGGGCAAGCAATAAGAAAGAACAAAAACCCGACTGAGCACAAGGTGGTTGAGGAGCTGATAGCAAGAATTGAGTCTGAGAGCATAATACACAAAAGGGAACATAGAAGGATAACCACCTGAGAGAAGTTAGTGTCAATGAAACAGAGCCATGAGAATACAGACATTATAATGAGCGAATCAAAGCATTAAAACAGAATTTAGTGGAGTCAGACAAGAAGCAGGGAGACCAAAGAGTAGGGTAGTGTGCTGTAGCAAATTGAAGCATCTTTTGTGCTAGATGGAATTACAATAATGCTTACCAACCAAACAATCGAACAGACTCAAGGAATATAGCAAAGTACTACTTTATTATCAATTCAATAAAGCAGGGTCAACTGGCAGACATCGGACTGATGCTTGCACACTCACACAGCAGTTTGATTGCATAGAGATCTTATACCAGAATATGCATCATCTATAATGTCATTATACGTCGCAAAATACAAAGCCTCCTCAAAAAAGATACAAGGCAATTCTGGTCCCTGGTGAACAATATGGATCACTCACAATCCCTAATGCAATCAACTAGTGTATCTGAGGCTAGCTGGATTGACCATTGGAATACAACTAATGGAGGGGTACAGGCAGGGTCCTCTCAAGTGGCTGATACTAGCACTCACTGGACCATGAACTTTGATCCCTCTGACATTGAGAGATTAATTACAGAAACGTCCACAGCATAATAATAATAATTTTGCATTTATATAGCACTACGAACCCTCAGGTATCTGAGCGCTGCTTATTATTACCCACGGTGTGTGGTGCTCATTTATCGACATCAGAAGGATGAGTTTGGCCCTGCCGGATTCGAACCTGCGTTATGCGTTAGCAGGATCTGCACTGATGTCAAAGCAAGCGCTCTACTCGCTGTGCTACTTGACCAGTATGCATGTGGTTCCAATAGTCTTTCTAATGCCATCTTTAAGAACAATGCAGAACTATGCGCAGGTCACTTGAATCTTTTATTCAAAGGTATCTTGAGGAAACAAATGATCCCACAAACATGGAGAGAATCCATAGTTGTACCGATTCACAAGAATGCACATAATTCGGATCCATTACATTATCGGCCAATTACTCTGTTAGATCATGATAGCAAAATCTTTGCAGCTTTAGTACTTGAAAAGCTTAATGACTGTATAAAGGAGAAAGGCATTCTACCAAAAGCACAAACAGGATTACGTAAATGAATGGGAACCGCCTTAAATGGACTGATCCTGTTGGTTTTAAAATATCAAATTGCTAATGCTCAAAAAGGAAGTCAGACAAGAATCTTTGTTGCACTAATAGGCTTTTCTAAAGCTTTTGATCTTGTCGATAGGGAACACCTATGGAAGCATCTGAAAGCATGGGCCATCCCGCTGTATCTACTATCAATATTAGAACATATCCATCAAGAGACTTGGATTAGAATAAGATTAGATCTAGAAGGTGCATTAACATCATGAATTAGAACTCATAAAGGCCTACGTCAAGGCTGTATATTTGCGCTATGTCTATCCAATCTCTTCATGGTGGATTTTATAAGGGCAATAAAGGGAGTGGGTTTGGTTTAACCCAAATTAGGTGGAGAAGGTATACAATGGTTGGTTTATGGAGATGACCTGGCACTCATGGACCCTACCCCAGTCAGGTTGCATCGCCTGCTTATGAATACTGCAGAATACGCTAAAGTAATGTCTGGTAATTGATCAGAAAAAGTGCCAGGTGATACAGTTATCCCACCCCAAGTCCTTACGAGCAAAATATACCTGGCATATAGATAGCATCAAAATACCACCAGAAAGAGAAGTAATCTACAAACGGCTTTCTGATTACTGACAAAACATCATGTGAGGATACTGTGAATCAGCTGCTGAATAAAAGTGGTCAAATGATTTACCAAATGAAGAAAATCCTCTCTAAATACTGCAGGTACTCCTAAAAACCTCTACTCATATACTATGTGGGGAAAGTAGTGCCCAAGAAACTATATGGAACGGAAGTAAAAACAACAAGTTTAACCATAACCTGGGTAAAAATAGAGGGCTTCACTGTAAACACACTTTTTGTAAATTTAGCTAAAGAACTGGAGTCAAATAAATCATCCTTCCTTAGGCCAATGATTAATAGAGCGAACACCATCTTGGTGGAATGCAGTAAAGATCAGAAAGAGATGTTGGAAAATCCAAATGCAATAAAAAAAAAAAGATGGAAGGAGATGGACTGCATTAAAATGACCTCCTTAGTCAAACATTATATATATTTGCAGGACTGAAAAGCCAGTGGGAACGCTGCCAACCTACTTGAAGCAATTCCTATGTCCCAGAATACGGAACCATTTTTTTTTGCTTCTGCATGAATCTGCTGCCCAAGGGAGAAAATGTGTTTAATAGAAGGAGGGGAGTAGAGACAAATACATGTTGCTACTGTAAAATGATTAAAGAGACCCTATATCATTTGATGGTGGAATGTCCAAAGCTAAAAGACATTAGAACAAGATTCTTCTCACTAAGTAATGAAGACCTGGACCAACTAGTATGGGCCAGGATAAGTGCGGAAAATGAAGGTTTTCTAACAACAGAGGTTATTAGAATGTTGGATGAACTAGGATTTACTAGTAAGTATTAAAAAGCATCTTTAAATGCTGCAATGAATTGTATATTGTATTGGATAACAATGGTTTAAGTTTCTATATGAGGGGCTTTCCCCAATAACTAGAATGGAGTTTGGTTATTTTTATTTTTATAATTGTTTATTATGTGATAGTGTGAATGAATGATGATGAAAGAATGTATGGTTGTGATGGAAGAATGTCTTATTTAAAATTTAGTTTTTAAAATTGCTAAATTTATGTGTATTCACTTTAATATGCACATTTGTTATCTCCTTTTTAATCACTTCTATATCAAAAACTGGAGTATTATTGTGATGATCACTCTCCAGACAATACAATTATTATTTGGGTCCTCCAAAAATGTAATAATAATTATTCATCTTCATATTAGGGCTGGATACCTTTGTGGTATGTAGGAAAAAAGAACAGATAAGCATGTCTATAGCAGTGTAATGATGGGTATCATAAAAAATTGTCAATGCTCTTCTTTTTCTTCAAGGTCCGGACTCTTTTCTTAGTGTCTCTTGAGCCTGTCTTAAAGGATTGTTCCAAGATAGCTGCAATTCTATAATCTCCTTTTCAAATCTGGAAATCAATGATCTTTAGTTGGTTTTGAAAAAACATTGAACCCTAATCTATAGTGCTTGTGTGCACTTCATTCTCCTTATTCTCGTTTCTAGCCATTTGGCGTGTCTGCATGCACAGAACTAATTCTCTTGCTTCGTATGGATGGATCAGTACATGCATAACTACTTTTCTTGCTTCCCTTGGGATGTCGTCAGGAGGGATCGATGTTTTGCCTTCATATGGTTTGACGTTGTGTAGATGTAGCCATGCTCTTCACCCCTTCAATTTCACTATTGTGGGCTAGTTTCCTCTGCTTCATGAATCCTTTCAAAGTTGGGCCTACTCCAGGTGCGTATGAATTTGTGCACTAGTACTTGGTATACTGGATATAAAGATGATATGATATGATAGTTTATTTATATAGCATATAACGCCTATACACAATGTGTTTCAAGGCGCTTCAAGGCATTCTTACAGGCCAGGAACAGTAAGGATGTGAAATTAACTATTGTACTTGGCCTGACGATATTTCAGATAGTGCAAGAGCTAAGACATAGATAGATAAGGAAGGAAGAGGGAGAGTGGAAGGAAATGAAAACAGGCAGGTGACTACCGTATTAGGCCTGACGACATTTCTGGTAGAGCCAGAGAAAAACAAAAGGTGAGGGAGATATATATTATGCACATCGCTGCAACAAAACAGTACGAACAATTAATATGCGCCGAGGCACCATTCAGTATTAAAGACCACAATTCCCAGAATTCCACACCATCAGATGGAATACCTCTATATACACTATCAGATATAGAACTCATGTCCGCAAGTGTTTGTAGACATATCCACTCGTTGAACATTATTATTCCCAACAGTTAAATGTTTCATAAAACCCGCGTTAATTAAACCACACAAGCTTTAGTGTGGGACAAAGTGTGGGACAAAGTGAGAGATTAAATGTCTTTTAACTATTTAAGTCTTTGTAGGTCCGTGGGCACTACAACTCCCCGAAGTCTAGGACATCACGTGACGGAGATCATATGTCACATGACATTAAAATCTCACGTCACATGACTTTAAATAACCAAAGGTAGTGAGTGAACCGTGTTACCCACGAGAAGGCTCTAGGACATATCCTTTGAGGCGAGGAAATCACTGACATATCTTTTGAGGCGAGGAAATCACTGGCATAGGTAAGAAGATGGATGGACCAGTATCTAAAAATGACTGATACTTAGCTGATCATTCAAAATACTTACACTAGTTATTCTTCGTGTAGATTTTTCGAGAACTAACGGGAATCGACTTCTGTGCTGGGACTGTTAACATCGTTATTTCCCGATACTGCAGCAACACACAGGTAACACACTGACTTTTGAATCTAAACTTGTAGAATTGGAAAAGCGTATTATTATAGCCTGACACATATTATTATACTTTATATAGAATGTAAGCTGCCTAGGCATTACGGTGGATAAACACGACGACACACGGTGTATTGCAGAATCTGGAAACACACATTCCTTGACAACAATACACAGGTAGGAAGAGGGATACTTACCCTTCTAACACCATAGTGACAATTTGATCTTACCATTATCTAATACACATATCACTATTATTATTTTCAGAACATATGAGAACTGTCTCATAAGATGACGTTTCCATCATTCCACATCGAAATGGACAATTGAAGTCCTAAAGTAAAGGAAAACACTGTTGTTTTGTGTTTGGAAGATAAATTATTTGTTGAAACTTACATTTAGAGTATTGTTGAATTATCAATATTATTAGGAAACACTGTGTTCAATGAAATAATTATTGCACCTGAAGAAGAGAGGCACACTCTCGAAACGCGTAGAGCTCCATATCAAGAATGTTTTGTATTTTATGTAACCTTGAGTGAATTGAACTCTGATTTTGGTTTGAAATAAGTACTAAAAATATAGTGAAAATTGTGACATTTATTTAAAATTTTGGTTGGATCTTTTTTCCAATATCAAGAGGTGTACAGGGGACGGGAGTTCCTATTATTAATAGGATTTCTATGTTTTTTCATGATATTACTGACCTTTGATACCAAGGTTGTTGGTTTTCTCCCCCGTATCCCTAAAGAGTATTTTACTAACAATTTATTTATAATATAGGGTGTGCAATTTCTTTTTGCATGTTCAAGTGCTGGGTTTAAGGCAGCAGACAGGGTAGGTCTGAAAAGTGCAGGAAGACAATGGGGGGGCTGTACGGGTACAGATATAGACATCAGTGCAAGGGGTGGCCCAGAGGCAGTGCGGGAAGGTGGCAGGGTGAGCATCTACCTGGACCCGGAGGAAGAGGGGAGCAAAGACAGAAACAAGGAGGAAGATCTTGAGGTGCTTCCGGAACCAGCGATGGTTCTCCTCAAGTTTTTTAGTGGCAGGGAGTCTGTTCCAGAGGGAGTCCCCAGCCGAAGACAGAGATCTACCCCCAGCTCATTTCTTTGAAAAACGACTGACCATGAGGGAGTTAGAGGTATAGGAGCGAAGAGGGGAGGTATTTGCGGAGGGGTAGCTGAAGGTATTTTGGACCTAGGCCCCAGAAAACCTTGTGGACAATGCAGAGGGTTTTGAATGTAATCCTTGCATCCACTGGGAGCCAATGGAGAGATTTCAGAGCTGGAGAGATACGCTCCCAGGGCTTGAGGCCAAGGACAAGTCTCGCAGTCCTATTTTGGATTAGTTGCAGAGGGACGAGAGTAGAGGCAGGTAGATTTAGAAAATAATCTGTTACAATAGTCCAACCTAGAGAGAACCAGAGCTTGGGAGACAGTGATCTTCTGGGGGAAGGAGAGGAAAGGCAGAGTACCTCTGAGGAGGTGCAGCAGGAAGTTTGACTTTTTAGAGATATCAGAGATGTGGGCAGAGAATTAAAGTGTAGAGTCAAAGATGACCCTGAGATTATTAGCCTCATAGGTGGGGGTAGGAGGAGGGCCAATGGAGGCAGGCCAGAGAGTGAGGGGAAAGGATGGTAAAGGTGTCGATGAGGAGGATCTCCTTCTTGCTCGCATTCAAATATCATTGGCAGCACACCAATCTTGAATGGCAGTTGGGCAATCAGAGATGAGAGAGGGAAAGGAGGTGGCCGAGGGCAGCCTGAAAATGAGTTGAGTGTCAGCAGCGTAGCACCGGAAATTTGAGCAGAAAATGGCAATGCAGTGGGCGAGAGTTGCCAGGTATTGATTGAAAAGCCAGGGTGAGAGGTTAGACCCCTGGATAAAACACAGGTAGATAGATGATAGGCCGGTCCCAAGTTGGACCTCGGAAGGCCGATCAGAGAGGAAAGAGGTCAGCCAGGCCAGAGCCTAATCCGTGATACACAGGTTATCACGGAGACGGTTGAGCAGGATGGTATGGTTGACCATGTCGAAGGCAGAAGAGAGATCGAGTAGGATGAGAACAGAGGGAATGCTAGAGTCAAGGTTGGAGAGCAGACCTTCACGGATATACAGAAAAGTGGTGGTCATGGAGACATCCAACATAATCGGAAGGAAGGTTATGCTGAGAGATGGCCAGCTTTTCCAGGAGTCTGCCCAGAAAAGGAGTAATGGAAATTGAGTGATTGTTAGCCAGACAAGAAGGGACAGCTGTGGGTTTCTTGAGAAGAGAATGCACAAGGGAGTGCTTCAGAGGGGAGGGGAAGGATCCTGAGGCAAGGGAGTGGTTGCAAAAATTGGCAAGGGATGGAGCAAGCGTGTCAATGTGGTCCTTGAATGTTTTAAAGGACAGGGATGAACCTGTTTCGATGAGGCTTTCATAGAAAGGACTTGTCTAGAGACCTCATCAGGAAAGAAAATAGGAAAAGATGAGAAGGACGGTGGGGGTATCTGAAGGAGGGTCAGCAAGCACAGATTGAGAGGGGAGAGTAGGGGTAGGTGAGGAGAGAGTGGACAGGATGTCCTGGGTTTTTGAGATAAAGTGAGAGGAAAGGGCTTTCCCAAAGAGCTTGGGAGGCAGCAGGAGGGGTAGAGACTGCAGCAGGGTTGGCCAGCTCCTTTCAGATTTAAAAGAGTTCAGCCGAGCTGTTAGATGCCGCAGAGATACAGGCTCGAATGTGGACTCTCTTCTTGGTGAGGACAGAGAGTCGGTATTGCCTTTGGAGCAGGCGAAAGGCCAATTTGTCAGAGGATGAACAAAAAGCCCTCCATTTCCTCTCAGCCACCCTACACTTAGGTTTAAGTCTAGCTAGGCCAGAGTCATACCAAGAAGTGAACTTTGTTTTGGACTTCAAACGGATCCTCATGACAGGGGTAAGAGCATCAAGAATGTCAGAAATTGAAGAGTAGATCAGAGACAGGGCTGTGTCAGGATGTGAGACAGCCAGAAGTGGAGCGGGGGAGAGAAGGTGGCGGCTTAAGCCTCAACTGACACACGCCTCATGGGATGGAAGGTAGGTTGCAATGTTGGGATAGGCTTGGCTTGGGGGGAAGAGAGGGAGAGATGAGCGGAGAGGAGGGAATATCGCTCCAGTAGAGAGGAGTGGTCAGAGGGATGGAGAGGGGGAGGTCAGAGGAGATCAAGACATCGAGTGTGTGCCCTGCAGAGTGAGTCAGGCCAGAGGGGAGGATGGATAGGGAGAGGTAGTCGCATAGGTCACAGAAGAGTACAGAGGACGAACAAGGAGAGTCTAAATGGATATTGAGGTTATCGAAGAGGAGGAGTTGAGTGGTAGAGGCCAGGTGGGAGGAGGAGAGGTCTGCCACTCAGAGAGAAATGAGGCTTGTAGATGGTAGCCACAGTAAGAGAATAGGTAGAAGTGAGAGAGGGCCTACAGACAAGGCAGTAAAAAGAGGAGACAAAAGAGGAGTAGGTCTGAGTGGGAATGACAGAAGCAGCAATCCACTCAGGAAAGATCAGGGCTAGCCCCCAACCAGACCAGTGGGGTCTCGGTGCGGAGAGGATAATATTTTAGTTTCTCCTTATCTACCTTGTATCCTTTCTCTGAGAGTATCGGTCATTAGTTTTCTCTGCACCTTTCCTCCGTCTTACTATACACTAAAATGATATCCACATACTGAATTATTGCACTTTTGAGTTGGAGATGGAAGATGGCTCCCAGTACCCCTGGGACAAACAAGTATGTGCCAGGAGCATATTAAAATATAAAAAGGAAGTCAAATCGTGTGAGTCTTTGTGAAGGGGAATCAAAAAGAATGCATTATTTAAATCAACAACTGTAAGCTACTTATACATATTTCCTCATGTGAAAATCACTCCCTTCTAACGAGTCAACCTCATCTTTTTTGCATCTGTTAAACAAAGTCAGAGTGGCAGGTAAAGGCAATCTCTACATACTAGATTGATGGCCCCTGTTGCACTCAGAGAGATGCAGAAACCGTTGTGCATATGAAAGTCAGGAAACATGAAAGGCTACAAAGGCTATAAATCGGAGAAATGCATGTTGGCACAAATGATGAGAGGGACATCAGTGGCTGATCCAGGCCAACAATGAACACATTTACTTGTCATCGAGTATAGTCGGAGGATAAAGTTCAATTGCCCAGAAACATACCCAAGAATGCCAATATCACATTTGCTCACCTCTGTGGTTATGTTACGCAACGGACAGAGAGTACCCAAAGACAGGATGCCTCCAACCAAGCCTCCCCTCTGTGAGGGAAGAAGATCTTTTCTGCGATATGACCCTCTGCTGGAAGTATAGCAGACAGAGGGACTGATCGTATAAAAGAGCGGGGAGAACGCACCGCCACGGACCCAGCTGAAAAGTAAAGGACAAGAAGTAAATATTCCACACAAGAAATGAGGTTTCCTCTCCTTGTTAACGACTAACAGTAATGAAATCATTGTTATTCCCCCACTATCCTGATGTAACTGGTACTGGATACCACCTAGAAGCACAGAAGGATATAAAATACTATACTTCCTAAGGATGATTTTAATGCTATGAGAGAGAAATGCATGGTTCTTACCACTATTTGAAACTTGAGTGACTGAATATCCAGGATGGGAAACAAGAGGAGTGCAAAACAATAAACAGGAATGTTAGTAAGGGAAATTATATCCAGGTGGCACGAGAAGCGGACTAGTGATGGGTTGGTGCACTTCCTAGCACAGCGTCCCTACGTGCACTAAGAAGTGTGTAGTCCAGGATATGGGGATTGATTCAATACAGTCAGTAAACAGGATGGTAAAGGGTGGTAGAAGTGAGGACTAGTATCCAAGTCACAGCAGAAGAGAAACGCTCCAGAGCAAAGTGAGGTACGTGATGTATGGGATTCACTTGCTGCTCTTGTGAAGGAATTGTTTATGTAAGCGGAGCTTCCAGAGAGAGAGAGTCGCGGGGAGCAGAACACCAAGGAAGTCCATAAGCGTTTGCAAAGTTCACAGAGCTTAGTTACACAGAAGGGCAATGGAATGCAGCATCATAGTGAAGGGGCTTTCCGTAAGCGTAGCTGAGGTTCAGTACACTGGAGGGCAACGTAGGGCAAAGTTGTAATCCGAGGCAGACCATTAGGGTTTAGCAGGAGGTTCAGTACGCAGATTAGCGGTCAGAGGACAAAGACTCAGGCAATCCGGGTGAGGAAGAAAAGGGTCGGTACAAGTGAAGTACAGCAATGAAACTGACACGGAAGTCAAATGAAAGCCGATTAGCAACTACAAACAGAAGCAGCGTACTGCGGGCTGCCATTGACTAAATCAATGAGGAGGCGGGCTATGTGAATAGGAGGCTCCCACGTCCGTACTCCATGAAATTCACACAGGCGCCAGGAACCACGGGAGAGGTAGTTCGCAGTGTAAGGCGCTGCAGCCCTCTCCAGGGCAGCCGCCAATGAGACAAAATCAGTGCTGCAACATGCCGTAGACCATGGCGAAGTGCTAAATAACTTTTGGAGGACTTGCCTCTGTTATGTTGCAACAAGGGTGCAGAAGGAGCCCTGAGTGAATGTCGGTGTGTAACAGCATCCACCCCCAAAGGTGGCGCCAACCCCCTGCGGGCATGAAAGCGACGCAGATGAACAGGAGGGTGAATATTGCTTAACGGTTACCATGTCCTGTCCTCCGGACCATAGCCCTTCCAATCGACCAAGTAGAAGGGACGACCCCTATGGAGCCGGATGTCCAATATAGCCGCAACTTCGTACTCCACGCCACCCTCCACCCGAACCGGAGGGGGGCGGCGAGACAAACGGGTAGCCAGGGACAAGCTTTGGGGAGGCACACATGAAAAACAGGATGCAACTTCCATGAAGAGGGCAAAGAGAGACGCACAGCCACCGGATTGATAATCTCAGTGATAGGAAAGGGACCAACAAATTTAGGTAGAAGCATACGTTTACCGGGAATCCGCAGATTGTGAGTCGATAACCAGAACCTCTTGCCGGGCTTTTAGGCAGAGCCAGGACTCTATGACGGTCCACAACATTTTTGAGATGCGAGCGAACATTCAGGCGGACACCACTGAGATCCCAAACACATGCCCGGGCAGCCGGGTTGTCAAACGGTAGAGAGGAGTCGAAGGGCAGAGTGCGCGGATGATGACCGTAGAGAGCAAAGAAAGAAGAAACCCTGGAAGCAGTATGCATAGAGTTGTTGTAGGCAAATTCAGCGGATGGAAGCACGGAAAGACAAGTAGACTAAAACCACAGACAAAGGCAATGGAGGTACTGTTTGAGCGATGCATTGACCCTTTCGGTCTGTCCATCCATTTGAGGATGATAGTCTGAGCTGAACCGATCATCAATATGGAGGGACGCCGTCAAAGCCCTCCAAAAACGCGATATGAACTGAGGACCACGGTTAGAGACCACGATAGAAGGAAGACCAAAGAAACGGAATACATTTCTCAGAAGGAGAGAAGCCAGAACAGACGCTGAAGGCAGTCCCACACAAGGGCCCTCATTACGACGTCGGCATTAACCAATGGCGCTAATAGCGCCATGGTTAACGCAGGTAACTTACCAATTCTGCCAATGGTAAATGGGGAATTACCACCCCATTCCAAGGTTGGCGGGGCGTTAATTCCCCAATTACCATTGGCCCTTCCCCATTCCCATTTTTGCCCCATAGGGCTCAATGGGACTGG
The DNA here is from genome assembly GCF_040938575.1 of Ambystoma mexicanum. Classification (NCBI taxonomy): domain Eukaryota; kingdom Metazoa; phylum Chordata; class Amphibia; order Caudata; family Ambystomatidae; genus Ambystoma; species Ambystoma mexicanum. The sequence continues at coordinate 1,403,393,158 of NC_090922.1, forward strand.
GGAAGGCAGTAATGATGGTACCGCAAATTGCGGTACCGTATTTACCTCCAAAGTCCCTTTGCGGGTCCCTCCTTTAACGGCTGGTCCAGACCAGCCGTTAAGGTCAGGAGCCACAAAGGGACATCGTAAACAGGCGTTAAGGGTTTAACGGCGCTGACACCTTTTTCAACCTCTTAACGCCAGGGTCGTAATGAGGGCCAAGGGTTAAATAGAGCCATCTTGGTATAATATTCAATGACAAACCAAATTTTATCAAAGGTGTCAACAGGTGGCAGGTTAACAACAAAGTCCATAGAAATCATGGGCCAAGGTTTGTGCAGAACCGGAAGAGGATGTAAGAGACCCACAGGCTTTGATCGTGGGACCTAGCATTGAGAACAAATAGCACAAGTGGCCAGGTAGTCGATCACATCCTGAGACATAAGAGGCCACCAGGCCCAGCGACGTAGGTCCTCCAATGTCTTCTGTGGTCCAGAGTGGCACGCAACCAGGGAATCATGAGACCAAGCTAGTGCACGGAGGCGAGCCTGCCCCGGTGGATTGAACAACCGTCCTTGGATGTAGGGCATTCCCTGCACCACATCCATCTGGAGGTCTTTACATTCTTCAGCATGTAATGTGACCCAATCGTTGATCAGGGACCGTAAGGAGGGCTGAACGTTGCATCCACAGACTACATGACACAGAAGCAGAAGAGGGCGATCTGTTGAGTTACTGATTGGACCAGAGGACAGACGGGACAGTGCATCAGCACAGGTGTTGAGAAGTGCTGGCCGGTAAGTGATAGAGAAATTGAACTGTGTCAAAATCTTCAGATGAGGTACCGTGATGACTATGTATACCTCCGTCCACAAGCACCGGCCAGAGAGAGTAAACAAAGACAATCCCTGGACAGTTATTGAGGCCACAGGTGCAGAAGCAGGAACGCAGATGGCTCAGGTAACCAGGCAGCCGCAAAGGAACAGACAGTCAAGTAAGGATATTGCACAACTATGATAGTAAACAACTCTCTAGTATAAGGAACTAAATGACACCTACCAGAGTAGCCTGGAAAGATGTAGTAAGGAAAGCTCACCTCATGCTCTCTCCCTCTGATGCGTGTCAGGGAACGGAGAGCCCAACAGCAGCAAGATGACTGATATTATACAGTACCTGTAGAGACCTGTGATGTTACTTGCACCTTCAGGGAAGAGTTGTTTAACTTCCCAAGTGAGGAGTACAGATTTCCAAAGTTCAAGGGTTAATCCAAAAAATCCGTGGGACAAGGAAGTAGTTCATGAACCAAGTAATCAAAAGTTTCCAATGCACCAAATCCAGGAGGGTAATCCAAAAACAATCCAAAGTCTGTAAGCAAAGTGTCACGACTTGCTTCTTCCTGGCGCAGAGGCAGCACAAACGCCTCCCTCCCCGTTGGGTCTCGGCACCTGGGAGAGGTTAACACAGACCACCTTGACCCTTCAGGGAAAGAGGGTTAGGGTCCATTGAGTGGATAGGTAGGGGTGGTTAGGAACACCTGGAAGTGGATTAGGGAGTGGTTGTGGATAGGGTTGGGGGTGATTAGGTTCACATGCTCCACAGCTCCTGCTCCTGGATCCGGAGTACTCTGCCCTTACACTCCTGCTCTCTTGCATTCACACTATATGCCAGAAGGATAACCTGGGCCTTTGTGCTGGAGCCCTAAACCAGTTTGTGAACCTTTTGCATTTACTCATGTAAAGTGAAACACAATCCCCACATTATACCATGTAGGAAACAGAACTCTTCATTGCTTCATGCAGAAACAACTTGGACAATCACACTATTTTCCTCCATACAGTACGTGTTCCCTACACAAGGAAGAAACCATAAATGCACTTAGCTTCGGTGCTTCTGGATCTGTCTTTTCTGGCCTTTTCATGTTGGCGGGCCACTACAACATTCACAACCTCGTTAGGCACTGCAAGAGCAAGGAAAATGTCAGTACGGGCGCGCATTCACATGCGGGAGCCTGTCTAGGGTTAATTCTTTAGTTTGAATACTCTGCCTAACGGATTCACAGTTTCAGGTGCATGCAGTTACACGCTTCGTCTAGAAACACAATCGCGTGTTAATTGGTCTGTCTCATGCTGGGTTAATTGAGCGCCATGCGTTTCCTATTCGCTTCGTTCGAGATTCCTTAATGCCCATAAATTCAGAACGTAGTTCCGTACTAGCTGCACCCTTAGGTAGTGAAGAGCAGCTGGCGCACGTAGAATGGAAAGTGCACTTATCTTTAATGTCACGCAGGGCCTGGGGTATGTCTGCAGGCGGCGGGCGGTGCCCCGCGAAGGCTTGCCGATGGGAGCTCAGAGTTGCACGTCCTTCCTCTCTGCTGGCCGGAATTGCAAGCGTCGCTTTCGGGCACGACACGTGCATGCGCGTTGGTATGGGCGTGGCTGTCCTCACCCCAGCAGTCCTGTGCTGCGCACGGCCTCCTGGGAATCATAGTACTCGGGCTGTTCTCCGTCCCAGGGCCAAGAATCTGTAGAAGGGATGGAGAACACGCCTGGAGTACTGGGTGGGAAGATGCCTACACCCTATAAGGGCGCCTACCACCCCTCTGGCCTCTTCACCAGCCCTAGCCCAGACAAAGTTCAAGTTCAAAGAAATCCAGGAGTACACACCAAAGAACCTAACACCACTCAATGCCGAAAGCTACAGCTGAGAAGTGTGGTCCTGCGGTGCCGGCAGCTCTTTATACTGGCTAATTCCTTCATTGGTCATGTGACAGTCACGTGATACGTCACGTGATTGCATCTGCAATGTCGCAAGCCCAACCACCCAAGAGTAAATCCCCAGTCGTGGATGGATCGCCCTCTGAGTTTTATAAAATCTGCAAATCTATGGTAGTCCCCATCCTCTTTACATTATTTACAGAGATTGGAATGGAATAATCCCACCCATCGGAACTTAATCAGGCCATCAAAATGGTGATCCCTAAGTCAAGAAGAGATCCTACCAATTGCTGAAATATTATCCCATTTCCTTCCTTTCCATCTGATATGAAAATACTAGTTAAAGAGCTGGGTCGAAGATTAGAGGGAGTAATTCCATCACTGATCCATGATGCACAATGCTTTGCCTCTTGATGTCAAGGAGGCCTTTTATATACAGAGTGGAATGACCCTACCTCCTTGCCATTATAGGAAACTCTGCCTGGGCCAGGACTTTAATGCCACAGTCAAGTTATTATACTCTGAGTGGGCTGAAAACATGCCCATCACTGGTTTTATCCTATCAAGTTAAAGAAAGGGCTGCCCACTATCTCCCCTATTATTCTTGATTGCTCTCTCACCACTGGCAATATCTCATGAATGTCATCATCCATAGGGAGTGGAGAGCATTGCTTTATGCCATCAACCGCCTAGACATCCGGACATGTCCATTAAACATTGTATAGCCTTAACATCTTAATTTTTTAAAGACCGCCTGACCAACTTCAAACTAAGATGGGTGGACTGTGGGATGTTTTTACCCATGCATCCGAGCCCTACCACAAAAACTGTGCCTTACTGGCATTGAAAACATCATGATGGCCAGAACTTCCCAGAAAATGCACAGGGAAATGCATGAAGAATAGGCTGCCACCCATTTTTGCCGATGTTGTGGGCACAGAAGGGCACTGCCTAAAACCACCACTGGGCTACACACAGTAGCCTGAAACCATTGCAAAAGGGGCAATGCTGATTGCCAAAAGCAACCCACAACTATTGGGAATTCATTTCTTCAATGGGCACAACATTATTTTACTGCAGAACCACACCAGTGCCATGTGCTGAACCTGGATAATATACTTCCATGTAAAATCTCTTGTTTGAAATGCATTAATTCAAGACTGATCCAAAAAAAAATGCATGCAGTACCCACTTTGGACTCAAGGCGGCGCTAGCGGTTTAAACTCTGACAGGAGAACTGCTACTTCAGAAGCTAATCAGCCTTCTGTGACAATTGGGACTTCAAAAGACTGTGGGTTAATTAGAAATCTAACCACCTGTTGTTCCCAGAGACAATCTGATTTGATTAACAGGCCAAAAGGCTGGGAAACCTTCTCACCTCAGAAAGCCCAGGATATCATATGGTCATGCTAACCAAATGCAAAGTGGCCCCCAGCTTGCTGGAGCCCACACAAAAGACCTTTTCCCTTGAATAGGATATGGTGATTTTGACTGTTTCCTGTCAACAAAGATCTGCCAGCCAGGAGAGACATGTGATCTCTGTCATCCCCAAACTTTGGGGGCGGACTCAAACACTGCAGTACTTTGAATTGAAAGCAAATATGTATTTTACAGAAATACTGATAACTCTTGGTAACCATATGACAGAAATGTGAAATTTGGGGATCCTTAAAATGAAAACTTTGCCCACAATACAAGCCCAAACTCCAAATTGTGTGATGTTCTGGGGCAAAACCCCGCTATTTATTGATACTACAGACTCTGTGTTTAAGCTACAGACATGGGAATTTACTGGAGTATGTATGGACAGGCCGTGTATATGTGTATAATTTTTAATGAACAACCAATGTTGCATAACCCACTAAAATCGAAAATAAGTTGCCATTTCTTTACCCAAGCTCCTAGAAACGCCAGAGTCGGAACAGTGCCTACCTCATGTGATATGATGTGTGTAGGTGATGTAAAAACACCTGTGTATTTGGGAAAATATGTATTTGGATCAAATATAGATTTGTGTGCAATCTGACAAGGGGAGGGCACTCTGGCCATAAAATCTACCTCATCACTCTGACTCACAACTCAGTTCCCCCAATCAAGGGAGAAAGGAAAGCTTGGCCAATGATAAATTGAGAGAGGGGCTGGCTTAGTGATGCTGCGCACACACCCACTTTCTAAACACATAAAAGCAGACAGTGCAGGACAAGTGGAGATCCCTTTTTCACTTTCCGCGGGACGCTCTGCCGGGAGACTTCAGACTTCAATCCATCAATCTTCAGAGACCAAGACTTTACTTCAGAATTTGTAAAGAACAGGCCTATCCCACAAGCTGAGTTCTCTTCAGCAGGCCTCCAAATCATTTGCACACTATTCACAGCCGGGCTGAGCTGTTCATTCTGGCCTGAAACCCTGCGCCAGAAAGATCCAGAAGCAGTGCTGTACCCAGAGAAAGCAGAGACACCCAGAAAGAAGACCAGAGATCCAGAGAACCACAGGCCGCTGTATCCGGGGAGCTGACCCAGACGCTGTGAGCAGAACTGGTGCATGACAGACCCAGCAGAGCGGAGCTGACCCAGGCGCTGCGCGCAGAGACCGTCCGTGGAGAGGGAACCGCAGCCAATCCTGGCCCGATCCGTGGCGAGGTCCAGTCCTTTCAAAGCTAGGAGTGAGTACTTAGATCAGATTGTGACAGAAATAAGCTCTTAGTTAAAATAATTTAATCCAACTATTTTAATCTGATTAGAACTGTCTCCTAGAAATCGTGTCACCTGTCATTTTCAAAGCTGTCACCTGTCAATTTTAGTTACTTTAAATCTGAAAAACGACCTTTACAAAATCGTTAATATCTCTTGAACCGTTTATCCTAGGAACTTGGTCTAACTTTCCTCTGAAAGCTTAGAATCTCAGCTTTCCAATGAACCTAGAACCGTAATTACCATTCACGCACTCGCGAATGTTGCCACGATTTGGCCTGATTTCTTTACCTGTAAAAAGATAGCAGCTTTTTGCTTTCCTTTGCTAAAAATGTGTTTGCCTCTTAATAACCATCCCTGAATCATTCCTAAAGTGAGCCTGAGCTCATCCCAAGTATCTCTCACTCACCCTGAACCTCCTAAAGGGAATTAAAAGCATTTTCAGCATATTTCTCACTTCATTGCCACCACATTCAAAGCACTTGGGCCTGTGTTTTAAAACTCATACCTGTTTTCTCTAAGTTTGCTGGGGTGGGAATTGAATTTTGTATTTGATTGCATTCCTGAGAACTGTGTGTGTTACTTCCATCTCCTTGCATTGCATATAGGGGGGGGGGGTGAATTGCCACCAGGGGAAAAGTGAACATATGATATCTTGTGAAACCATATTAGTTAGTTCTGTACTGCATTTTCATTCAACATTGCATCCATTTGAAACCATAAAAGTATTTTCGCTGCCTTATCCATCCTCCACCAACTCCTCATTGATTGTAAAGAAGTGTGCTAGTGTCAGATTACCCATTGTTGATTAACATTATATTTATAAGGGAGATATTGATTATTAATTTATTGTAAAAGCGTGGTATCTATATTTTGTTTTATTTCTCAAATAAACCTTTTAAACTTGCAAAACAGAACTACTTCTTGGCTCAGTGGAGTCAGGGGGATTCTAAGAGAGGGGTGTTATATAGGAGTAGTCATCCAGAACTCATGAACTGGACATAAAGATATATCAATAAGGGTTTCCATTCAGTATCCCAGACTAGGCATTGACTTAGCTGTAGTGTTGAATTGAATCCTCTTACAGGACATGGCCTCTGTACCCAAGTCTCATCACCACTCTTACAGCTCCATTCTGGCAAACCTGAAGCCTATTCCTAGTGGCTTTATCAATACCGATTAATAGGCTGGAGCAATAATCAATCTTGGCCCCTATGATTGCTCTGGTGATAGTTTCCGCATTGTCTTGGGAAGCTTTTTGCTGTGTTTTGTTTTCTCCTTTTTGTTTAATCACCATATTTTGTGTATTTTTATATGTCTTAGAATTTTGCATTCATTTTGTATTAGCAGTTTCAGCTTTTTGGACAGCAGCATGCTGCATTTGGAAAAGGGATAATTTAAGGAACTAAGAATAAATACAAAATAAAAAACAAGTTACTCAATATGTATACAAGATATTGCAAGATATTGCATTCCACCTATTTATGTTTATTTTCCCCAAATTGGAAGCAATGGGATCAGATTACCAAAGATGCCATGCCCCTTAATAATACCTTATTTTTGATTTGTTGTCTTGAGAATTATGTCCTAATCTCACTTATATCTTCATCTAAACTCTTACACTATCATTTAACCAGATCCACTCCATTTTATAGTTATGTTTTGGGACTTACTGCTAAAATGAGACTGCTAACCTTCTTGGAATGAAGTCTGTTAAAGATGTTTTTCATTCTAAGCTACCGACCATTCTGGATTTTCAGCACTGCAGGCAGAACTAGACATATTCCTATTCATCTCTGGTGTTTCCAATCGACCATCTTGCCCCGACATGAGGCCACATTGGTAATGCATGGTGCACTGTGAAAAAGTCAAATAAATAAAAAAATAAGTGAACAGTGCTAAAATAGATGTTTTTCTTCCCAACTCTATCTGTAATTGACCCGCTTTTCCAATTTGACCCCCTATTCTTTTGTCTGTTTTACCTGTGTAAAAAGAAACAAAGCCCATTTGATAGAATGTTGACTAGCAACAAAGAAGAAAGACAGTGTATTACATTGTGATCCAATGCAATTACTGGCCCGGCCTCTTCTAAACGTACAAGCTGCAACCAACCCCAACATACATTAACCCATGTCTCTCAAGCTAACAAATGGACTTCTGATCACTCAACACCGGAGGAGCTATCAGTCCGGGGCAGACAGCCTATCGCATCAGTGAATGGAATCTCGCTTGTCCCTCTTTCGTCTTCATGTAGGCTCTTGCTCACCCTTCCCCACTTTCCTGTGCACCTGCTGCATGCAGCCACATTGCCATATTATACTTTTCCATCAGTCCACTTTCTCATAGAAACTCTGTATTGGTCTAGTCTGCACCGCCTAATTAGTAGTGCCACGGCCTCACCATGCCTGAAGCCCCCACTATTGTGCCAGCAGCCCTAACGCTGTGGCCTCATTATATTGTGTTTAGTATCCCAAGCCATTGACTTTTAATGTCCATGCCAAATTGGAATGCAGGAACATGAAGGCAAGGAGTATGTTCCATTTTAACGCCTTCATTATTCATGTAATTTCAGCTGCCAGTTTGGGCACCTACTTTGAAATCTCGCTATCTTCTGTCAGGCATTGCCATCACACGCCAAGTACTATTTTCATGTACTCTAATCACTGTCCAAGTTAGCCTATGCATGCTCAGGCCCTTACACACTAGTCAGGTTGCGCACAGCAACACAATGACATGGCAGCCATTGCCATCATAGAGCCAGGGACTCACACAATTTGCCAAGTATTGCCATCCTCTGCCCAGTTATAGCTGATGCACTTGCCAAAAAGACATGTTTTAGTACAATAAAAATGGTTACAGTGACAAGTGTTTTTTAGAAAGAAAAAAACAGTAAATAGATTTGCTTTGAGAAGTAGACGGGAAAATGGTAATTCATTTAAGAAGAAATGTGAGTGTGACAGGATTAGGGGCAGGGGCAGGTGTGAGGCTGCATTGTGAAAGTGGGGAAGGGAGGGAATGGTAGAGCTGAGGGGGATTTCTCCCCAGTAAAGACTGGATAAACATAAGAAATGAAAACAGCAAAAGGAATTAGAAAGGAGGTTGCCTGCTTCCCGTTAATAATAATGCTGTAAGGCAGACACATAGTGAGAGAATTAAAAATGAAAACAGACCACAAAAAAAAAGTTGTCAAAAAAAGCGCCAAGAACTTCACACAAAAAATTAATCAAATGGATTTTTTCATTAAGGTCATTTTTCCCCAACACCCACTTCCAACTGAGGTAACTTAATCGACGTCCAGGGCCTACTGAGGTAACTTAATCGACGTCCAGGGCCTAACTTGATTAGAAATGCATTTCAGTTCTCATTATTTCTGCTGGATGTCTTTATCGGTAAACGGTTTAGGCTTTAATCACTTTGGCACTAATTTGATTCTTCACACAGAAGGTGCTAGGTATTTGCAGGCATCGAATCTCGTTTGCTTGACGTGTCCACTTCCCACACATACTATAGACCTCTGAGTTTCGGGCAAATCCATTCTTCTTCCGCATAACTCAGAAACATCACCTTCTAAAATCGACCGTATTAAATGGCAACGTTTCCACCACTGAAATAGAAATGGCAAGCTTTCACATAAACGCCATCAAAATGATAGTGGACTACAGCTAGACTCTCTAATGTAGTAGCCATTCGTCTCCTGGACGTGTCAGAAGCATTTTAATTTGTTGAACACCACACATTATGCCAACACCTCGGCTCACACTTTTCACATTCTCCGGGGATGCTGTTGCTTGGGGCAAATCTTTCCTCCACGAACGCACCTTAAGAATCTCCAATTGGCAATTCAGCTGCAGATGCCATCCCAGTTCCCCTGGGTGTCCCCCAAGGTTCCTGCCTGTCACCCAACCTGTATAACAACTATACCATGACTCAATTCGTAGCACATATGCTAACTTTGCTGACAATACCCAAATACTCATCCCCATTACAGGTAATTACACTGAGGACCGTTGTTATTTATAGGGAATACTGCACTATCCAAAACTGGATGGCCAGCCCCAATCCCTTCCTTCATGACAACAAAACAGAACTACTTCTTGTTGAAACCCCCACTGCCTCAAAAGGCTAGGTGCTGCCTACTCCTCTTTTCCCATTAATGGCACCGTTATCCATATCCTCAGATAAATCAAAATCATGGGGGTCTACCTGGATGCTGAGCTTGCCATGTCCAAGCATATTAATGCCCTGGCCGCCTCTACGGCCTACACCACAAAACTAACTTCCCTGAGTAGATCATTTCTGTCACTGACTAATTGCCTCATGCGTGCAAGAGCCATAATCAGCAGCAAACTGGACTATTGTAACATTCTGCTTATTGGCACATCAGCAACCGACCTGGCCAAACTCCAACTCATCCAAAATAAATCCCTACGGGCAACACTGTGCCTGCACCGTTCGGACCACATCTCAGCATGCAGGCGAGAAGCTGACTGGCTTCCCATCAAAGCCTACATTGACTTCAAAACTCTGACCCGTGCACATTGTTGCATCTATAATGAAGCCCCACCATATCTGAACAAGAGTATCTACCAAAACAGCATTTGCGTTCTCTCCACTCCTCCAATAGTATTTCTCTTATCACACCACATTTCAAAAAGTCCAGAGCAGGCAGTGAAGGTTTCTCTGTCACTGTCCCCTCACTCTGGAAATCGGTACGTCTAAATATCAGACATGAACACTCCTGCAATACCTTCAAGAAACTTGTGAAAACCTGGCTCATCAACAAATATGAATAACAACACTCTATACTTAGTTATTACAGTCACCAATTGATTAATCTTTACTTCCTCTGTGAAAATGCACTGCAACCATTTATACTTTGTTGGCATCACTTGTTGTAACCATGCTTTTTCTGTACAAATGTTGTGATACCATTGGGTCTGGGAGTAAAATAAATGTAATAAGTAAATAAATAAATAAATAAACATGATTCAGCATTTTCTTTACTACCAAACACACAGGAAATGTGCTTTTGGCACTTTTACATCTGATACCGGTTAGAAGGGATCAGTGATGCTCTTTACCCTGTGCAATTTTGAGTAGGGAATTCTGGAATTCAACTAAGGAAGTAGAGCCTGCAGTACTGGCCCGGCGTGGTGGCAGAGCCCCGGGACCAGGTACAATATTCTTAGATGTGTATAAGTATGAGTTCAGATAGAGGGTCTCATTTCTCCAGTTAGTCTGCAATCTATTTTGCAGAATGATGAGGGTTCACCCATCGTGGCGCCAGGCTTATCCTGGGATCTATCCCCCTATTTCCCATCTTGTTGCAACGGGCAAGATATTCAGCAAGCTGTTCTTGAGGCAACTGGAAAATTGTGCGGAAAAGGTCAATTGTATAGGTAGCGTACAGGCAGGTTTACAGGAAGGGGGTCTGAACGGGGGAACAGGCATGCAGATTGGGCAGTATATGACCTTGAGGTCCAATATCTTATCATTTCTATTCATAGTCCTGAAAACATCTTTTGACTGTATCCCCTGTGCAGAACTCTGGAAAACTTTACCAAACAAACATATGCCTGATTCCCTTCCGAAGGCTGCTCTGCTGCTTTTCCCGGAACACTGCCACTGTTTGAGTAGGGGTGGATGGGGAATGCACAAAACAATTTCCGGTTGAGATGGGGTGAGACTTGGCTGCGTGTTAGCCCCCACCCTCTTCTCACTCATTTTTGATGATACTGTCGGATATCTGATCATAGATTCTGCTGATGCCCATAGACTTGGGGGAAGAGGGATCCGCATTTTGATGTATGCAGACAATGCCGGGCTCCTTTCCCGGACTCCAGGTGGGCTAAAGAAGATAACGGATCCATACATGAAGTTCTGTAATAGGAAGGGTCTAACGATCAACACAGGAAAAACCAACTAATGGGCTTTGTGAGAAAATGAAAAGAAACCTTGACACAGCTATTGTGATGAAAGGCACTAAGGCCGACAAAGTCGCAATGTTCGACTACTTAGGCATCCGCTTGGCCAGCAAGTGGAGCAAACATATGGAAGAGGCACAACTTACTCTAGCCCACAATTGAGCTGGGAAATTCTCTGGGAAATATGGGAACAATTTAATACATCCTGCCTTAGAAATGTTTACATCTCAAGCCTTTGGCACAAGTAGCTATAGTGCAGAACGTTGGGGCGTTAGTAACCTTAGCCGCTCAACAACTGTTGAAAATATGTCCCTTAAAAAAGGACTTGTGCTACCAGTATGAACCCCAAGTGTTTTTGTCCTTTTGTAATTGGATGTAAAGTGCATCAGTGGTGCACTAAAGATCAAACCTTTGTAATACTGGACAAAATGTTGGGGAAATGAGAAATTGGGATGTTATCAAGAAACCCTAAGGAACTTAGTGAGGTGTGAGGGCTCAGCAGACCTCCCATGGTTATCTTATCCATATTGGATGGATTGAACCTGGACCATATTTGGGATGAACCATGGAATATGCAAATTAATTTCTCGAACCTCATCAACACGTCATATTGGGACTATATGTCCTCCAACCTATATGTCCACTCTTTCCTTCTCCGCCCACATTTCTGAGGTCTCTAAAAAGTCAAATTTCTGACTGCACCTCCTCAGAGGTACTCTGCCTTTCCTCTCCTTCCCCCAGAAGGTCATGGTATCTCAAGCTCTGGGTCTCTCTAGCTTGGACTATTGTAACAGCCTCTATCTAAATCTACCTGCCTCTACTCTCCGCCCTCTGCAACTAATCCAGAACAGGACTGCAAGACTTATCCTTGGCCTCAAGCCCTGGGATCGTATCTCTCCAGCTCTGAAATCTCTCCACTGGCTCCCAGTGGATGCAAGGATTAAATTCAAAACCCTCTGCATTGTCCACAAGGCTTTCTGGGGCCTGGTTCCAAAATACCTTCAGTTATCCCTCCGCAAATACCTCCCCTCTCGAGCTCTTCGCTCCTCTACCTCCAACTCACTCAGGGTCAGTCGTTTTTCTAAGAAACAAGCTGGGGGTAGATCTTTGTCTTCGGCTGGGGCCTCCCTCTGGAACAGCCTCCCTGCCACTCTAAAACTTGAGGAGAACCATCTCCGTTTCTGGAAGCACCTCAAGACCTTCCTCTTTTCTTCTGCCTTCGCTCCCCCTCTCCCCTGCTGATCTGTTCTCTCTTGGCACCGTGCACCTGGCCACCATCTGTCTTTTGGGCCCAGATACCTGCTCATCCTGCCACCCTCCCGCACTGCATCCGGGTCACCCCTTGAACTGGGGTCTGTATCTGTACCCATACAGCTCCCCCCTTTTTCTTCCTGCACTTATCAGACCTACGCTGTCTGCTGCCTTAAACCTAGTACTTGCAAATTGCTGGCTGCATTACCACTGTTTGTTGCCTTTATTATTTATTTATTGTTATTTAACTGTTTTTCCTCTGCTTCGCACTTTCCACCTCTCCCCCCTTCCATGCACTTTTCCCCTCAACCCTTTCCCATGCACTTGTGCGTTCTCAATGTCACTGGGCCTAGTAAGATCGCTGTTTTTGTTCTCTCCTGTTCCCCTCCCTTGCCTTGTCACGCTCTGAAACACTTGTGTACGAGCACAATAGAAATAAAATATCAATCAATAAAAAAAAAACGGCTCTCTGATTGTTTAATACTATCAGCGGACTGGAGTGTATTGTCAAATAAAACTGTGAAGGCATGAAAAGTCCCTAACAGTTATTGAATTAACATATGCTCGCTGTTTATACTGGAAATGGAAATGTAATACTGTACCATTAGCTCCACTAACCAATGTCTGGTACAATACAGGACATTTTGAGTGCACATTCTATCCCAACACTGTGGAAACAGCAAAGCACTATATGTTCATTTGCCCGGGATATTCCCAAATACGAGGGAATCTTAGTGACACTATTAACGCCGCATTTAAGGGTCTGCCAAATCAGGGGCTTGGTGGATTTACCCCCAGCTCTGAGCTGGGGGCAAATCTGCCGCAATTTTGCTGATTTTCAGTGCTATTACCACCGGCGGTAATAGCGCCGGCATTAATAGCGCTGAACATTCCCCATTGGGGCCTCATCATGAGTTGGGCTGTAGCCCTTAAATGCGGTGGTAACGGTATTACCGCCACATTTAAGGGCTGGCCCTATCACCAGTTGGGCACTAAATGGGCTGTTTTACCTCCAGCCTTTCTCTGGAGGTGAAAATCCCCTGTTTTCGGCTGTATTACTGCCGGCTTTATTAGCCCGCATAATTAGCCCTGAAAAGGCTCCAATGGACCCAATGGGGAATGCGGATTTACCGTTAACACCCAACCTGTGATCCGGCGCTAATAGGACTGGGGGGGTTTGGCCATAGGGATAATAGCCCTGGCGGTAATACCACTGGTGTTAGCGCCCAACTTGTGATGAGGCCCACATGAACCATGGTGTAAATTCCTTAGCAGCTGCTGAAACCCTGTGTAAGAATCAATCTCTCTGAGATGATGCGTATGCGGTGTCAAACTACATGACGAGGGCATGGAGAAGCATGCGAACTAAGATGAGGTTTTTAGGCTGAAACAGCTCTACTGGAATACTTTGTTTAAATTATATGTCAAGACCGGAGGCGATCATTATGATTATCTTTCTTTATTACCACTTTCCAAAAGCTTTTCAAAAAGTAACTTTAAAAAAAAAAATGTATATCCAGAAAGAAGCCTTATAAAAACCACCATTTCCCAGAAGTCTCTAGTTTAGGATAGTTTTCCTGTTAAAAGTCTCAACCAATGAGGACCCTATCTTCCTCACACGTCACTTCCTGTCTAGGTCCCTTCCTTTACTTTTGGCTGTTGCTAACTGTGTGCATTTTTACATTCTGCAATGATGTTTTTGTAATTGTGGATGAATATTATACGAGGTGAATGTATATGCATTCCTGCGCAGTTTATTTGAGCGTGCTAATCTGCACATCGTCTTAGGAAGCTTTAATTGTGGGAAGATTTGTATTTAGAATGCACTGAATCTTTATTGGTGTCTGTTTTATGAATTATGATTGACTGTGTATTGCTTTTATGGTGACAAGCTTAAATACCTTTGGTTTAATTCTAGTTGATCAACCTGGCTGTTATTAGAGATCTTATTTTAGAGTAATGAGGATGGGACTGTGCTCCATACTTCTGTGATGAGGCAGCTCTAATATATTGTTTTTAGCAATAATAATTTTGTATGTAAATAGTGCTTTTATCCAAAACGTCTTACATAGGACATCTTTACATACATTAAAATTATTATTACCGGTTCGCAATTGGTACTCACTTTATCGACCTTGGACGGAAGAAAGGCTAGGTAACCTTGCCAGGATGTCAGCCTGCAACCTGTAGAACAAGCACAGATCACAGCAATGAGCGATTAACCCACTGCGCTATCTCACCGGCTGATAGTAGTGGCAGTTCATCCATCTCATGCTACACAACTCAATGCTTTGAGAAATGCAAAGATGGTTTAATTGTTTATTTATTATGCGCTTATACACACGTTTTTCAAAGCGCGAATAGCATGTCTTGTTTACTGGGGGGACTTGGCTGCTATAGTTCACTAGTTTGCCAGTTCTTTTCCATATATTTCAGGCTGCATGTCTAATTCTTGGGAGCACTATTCTGTTGAGGATGGGCTTGTACTGTAGGTTGGTATCTTTGAGTTGCATAGCTGTGAAGGTGGGCAATAGCCACCAGTAGTAAGACACAGTTCAAATGATACTGAAGGGCTTGACACACCGTCATCACTTTTATTTGGTTTATAGTATATTTTGATTAGGTTTTACAACATATCAACCCTTCTCTCCCTCCCCATCACCTTTTTATTTTTATTTTTAATTAGCAGTGTTCCTCTTGGCAGCACTTCCTAAAAGGAATCCCTCACTCTGTGTTCTGCACAACCTCAACGTCACCGCATCCAGCACAGCCTGCTCTGTGGTCACAGATAGAGGTGATCGAGCCCGGCAAGGCTTCCGACAAAACTGGGCAAGTAGTTTGCTCGAGCTGGGCAAGTCAGATTCAAATAAGTCTTTCGGGAACCACGAGCTGTTCCACGCAGGCTCACCATTAAAAAAGATGTTTACCAAATAATATAGTTGCTTGAATGGGAAAAAGTGGCGCCTGCCTGACGTCCTGTCCAACCACCACCTAGTGCCGAGTCTTGCAATTCTCTCAGCGGTGTGGGAATCAAGCAGAGACGAGCCTGGCGGCATTGGCGGAAACATTATTTTTTACATGTCTCATTGTTATCAGTTGTGCACCTGATTGTGAAACTGTTCGGTCAATAGCAGGTAAAAACCATTGAGGGATCAGGCCTTATTACGAGGTTGGCCCTGTGGGAAAAAGTGGCGGAAATTCCATTATACCACTTTTCCCACACTGCCAAATTACAAGTTTGGCAAAATTACCACAGGGGGAATTACTCATTGGCGTAACGGGGGGCCCCCGCATTACCTACGGCACAGTGGCCCCACTAGCACATGTCCTGGGAGGGAGCCCCACTTGGAGGAAAAAATACAGATTTTGTTTTTTTAAAACATTTTTTTCCCTTTTTGATTTCACCCTGCATTCTTAAAGAAATTATTTCTGTAACAGAAATTATTTCTTCATGAATGTAGAGTGACTACAAAAAGAAACTTTCTTTTTGAAGTTCGAGGGATCCCCCACCCCATGCCAGGGTAGACCCTAGGATGGAGGCCTGCTTGTCATGGGGTGGGGGAGCCCTATGACTTCAAAAAGAAAGTTTATTTTTTAAGTCACTCTGCCTTCATAAAGAAATTATTTCCGTTATGGTTCAGTCCTTAACAGAAATAATCTCTTTATGAAGTCAGAGGGACTTCAAAAAGAAATCATTAATTTTTGAAGTAATAGGGCTCCCCTCAACCCCATGTATATGTGCGTGTGTGAGTGTATGATGAAAGGGTGCACACTTAAATATATGGATGGCTGGGTTTCCATGTGTGTATATGGTGAATGGTGTGTGTGCTTGTGTTCAGGGGTGCAACAAAACCTACATTTCCGGGGCGTAACCCTTCAAATGTTGTGAGAGGCGCTCACTTCACAGGCGGCGATAACTTCACGGTCGGTACGCAGGGGCAAACCTATTTGTATTTGTATTATTTATGTTTATTTATAACGCGCAGACTGTGGGGGCATCTAATTTCTTTACGCATTTTAAAGAGACCACTCTAGTGCAGGTTCAATGTTACAAGCAGTTAACTCTCTCCTTTAAGTGTGAAAGCTCCCACTTATGGACTGCTGCAAGAATGAGTGGTCTCCTGTTCCCTCTCTAAACTTCCAATCACTCCCCTGGCATGCAAGTACTAAACCCACATCATGATTTCCATTGTCTAAAAAATGTGGCATTTGAATGCAGGTACTAACAGTGAAATGCTTTGTTAGTAATTGCTGGGCTCTTGTTAACAGCAAAACCCAGGTGCCGTTTAACATCTGTGTCCTGTTCTGTCCGGCAACTGCTCTGAAGGTCAGCCAGGTTGAGTCAACATAGCCCAACATTTCAGGTGTGGGGGGGTGAGTGCTGAATCCCAATACGTCTGTTTAATGCCTCAATTACTTATTGGTAATCTTCATTACTCCTAGCCATATTCTTCCTCGTCCCATTGCGTGTGTATGAGGCACTCTGCCTCATACACAAGTACTGGGATGAGGTAGAGGTATATGGAGGGAATGCCTGACTTAGCTACCTGTAATCTTCATTTCTCCTAGTCCCACTCTTCCTCATCGCAGTACTAACCTATAGGACAAGGAGCCTCATTCGTAAGCTCTGGGACAAGGAAGAGTGGCGTGGAGGTAGTTCTGGGCAAAGGAGCTGATTTTGGAGGTTGGGGTTGGGGTGGGAGGGAGAGGGGATGTGTGTGGGGGGTGGGATTGTGTGATGAATCATAATGGTTGTCCATGTCCAGACTAAGCAGGCATGATATGTGGTATTAGTGGCTAGAGAGGCATTTTGGTGCATCCAGTCTAGCCATTCCTCAGTTTGGTATGACTTAATAACTGGGCATTTCTGACAAAGCAGTCCTGCGAAGTGTAATTACCTGACTAGACTGGCATTTGGGTGCTGCCAGACTAGCCGTTTCTTACTGCGGCATTGTATATTTTTTTGGGCATCTGTGATAAAATGATATGATACAAGACATTTATAACCCGCCTGTACACAAGTGTTTCTAGGCACGATAAGACAAGGGAGGGAAGATAGAGGCAGGACAAGACAAACGATCTTGCTAGACCGCGTGTCATACAGATCGTGCAGATGCAAGAACGAGAAGTGCAAGGGAAAAGGGAGGGGGGCAGTGCAAGAGAGAGGAGAGTGAAAAACAGGGCAGCAATATTCTGAGTAAGTGCAGCCAGGGCAACGCAGCTCTGGGTAGTGCAAAGAGAACAAGGGACTGTAGGGTACTGCAGACAGGTAGGCCAGCAGGGGAGGGAGAGAGAGCAGAGGAGAAGAGGTACGTTTTCAGCTGTTTCTGGGTCTACAGGTGGTGCGGCTCAAATTTGAGAGGGGTAGGGAGGTCTTTCCAGAGGGAGGCACCTGCAGAGGAGAGAGATCTACCCCCGATACCCTGCCTGGAGACACGTCTAACCCTTAGAGAGTTGGAGGTAGTTGAACGAAAGGCCTGAGAAGGAAGGTATTTTGGAAGAGAGTATTGGGTGTAGTGTCGGCCTGGGCCCAGAAAGCTTTGTGGACAATGCAAAGGGTCTTGAACTTGATCCTTGCAGCAACCGGAGCCAGTGGAGAGATTTCAGGGCTTGAGAGATAGATCCTGGGCTTGAGGCCAAGGATAAGTCTCGCAGTCCTGTTCTGGATTAGTTGCAGAGGGCGGAGAATAGAGGAAGGCAGGTTGAGAAAGAGGCTGTTGCAGTAGTCCAGCCTAGAGAGAACCAGGGATCTGGATAAAGTGAGCTTCTGGGTGAAAGTGAGAAAGGAAAGAGTCCCTTTGAGGAGGAGCAGCTGGTAGTGGGATTTCTTGTCGAGGTCTGAGATGTGAGTAGAGAAAGAGAGAGTGGAGTGAACGATAACAACGTTTTTTGCCTAGCAGGAAGGCGAAGGAAGAGGGCCCAAGGTGGGCGGCCAGAGTGCGAGAGGGAAAGCAGGGGCAGGGGTCCCAATGAGAAGGATCTCCATTTTACAGGAATTAAAGGAGATATCGTTGGAGGCGCACCAATCCTGAATCGTGGATGGACAGTCAGGAATGAGAAATAGAGGAGAGGAGTTTGAGGGGAGCCTGAAGAAAAGCAGATCGTTATCCGCAAAAGAGGAGAAGGTAGAGATCAGTGGGCCAAAGGGGCCAAGGAGAGGTTGAAAAACTAGAATGAGAGGATGGAGCCCTGGGGAACACCACAGATATAGAGAGATGTGGCAGAGAGAAAGGGACCAAGTTGCACCTGGGAGGGGCGGTCCAAGAGGAAGGAGGTTAACCACTCAAGGGCCTGATCCGTGATACCACGGTTCTCATGGAGTCGATTAATCAGGATGGCGTGGTTGACTGTGTCGAAAGCAGAAGAAATATCAAGGAGGATGAGGACAGAAGGAATGCTATCATCAAGGTTATAGAGCAGATCTTTACCGGTGTTCAGGAGAGCAGTTTCCGTGCCGCTGGCAGCTCTGAAGCCAGACTGATAGCCATGGAGACAACCAACAGATTCAGCGTAGAGAGTAAGCTAGGAAATGGCCAGCTTTTTCTAACAGTTTGCCCAGGAAAGGGGTGATGGAGATTGGGCGATAGTTTGCCGGGCAGGCAGGAAAGCAGATGGCTTCTTGTGGAGGGAGTGCACAAGGGAGTGCTTAAGGGGAGAGGGGAACGTTCCAGTGGTGAAAAAGTGATTACAGAAATCGGCCAAGGCTGGAGCGAGAGTGTCAATATGGTCCTTGATGGTTCTAGAGGAGCAGGAGAGCACCTGTTTGGACAACACTTTCATAGATCGGACTAGAATCCTCATCAGGTTTTGTCAGAGAGAACGAGGAGAAAGGAGGAAGAGAAGTAGAGATGGCCAAACGGGGGCCGAGAGAGGAAGAGGGAGAGGAAGAGGAGATGGAGGGCTGGATGTCCTGCGTTTTAGCTGAGAAGTGAGCGAACAGATCCATACAGAGGGCCTGGCAGGGAACAGGAGAGGTAAAGACTGCAACAGGATTGACCAGTTACTTGCAGAATTTAAAGAGTATGGCCGTGTTGTTAGAGGCCACAGAGACGCAGGCTTGAATGTGTGTTCTCTTCTTGATGAGTGTTATTGCTTTGACTCTTATTTTGGTGCAACCAGTCTAAGTATGTCTAAATGTGACCTGGCATGCATTACTTTAATGTTATAATGTGTCTACACTGGTCTACGTTGTGCAGCCAGTTGGACATATTTTCATTGTGGCATGGCATTTTTAATAGCAAAGCATTAATGTTCCTGTGCGCTGTTGGTGACGTACATGTATTGGATTGGTGTTACCCTACAAACAATTGCAAACACTCTGGCTTTTTAGCCAATTTTTCTCAGAAAGTGTGCTCTATATTGCCTTGAAACACATAGTTATATCTTTCTCCTAGTGCAGTGTGCGGCATACCCCTTCAACAGTAAATGTGTGCGTATTGCGCCAGCGTGATAATCTAGGGTGGCCTAGAGTGTGGTGCGACCCGTGATTTGTTGGTGAGTTGGGGGGGGGTCCTCAGCATGGCTTGCTGGGGGGCCATCACATTTTGTGTTACACCACTGGAATTACTGAGTGGTAACTCTGCAGATTTTTGTAGGTAAAGTGGAGTATTTATCGCCAGCATCAACGCCAGTGGTATTTTCACCAAAAGTCTTCAATGGAATCCTTTGGACTCCCCAAAATGGGGCCTTTTTTTATTGTACCACCGATTGTAATCCTGTGCTAAACCCACGGAACTAAGTGGCTATAACAGTATTTCCGTTTGGTGGTATTTTGGCAGATTCGCCACCGAAATACCACCAACTCGTAATGAGACACAGCAGGCCAAGTGTGAATATAAGAGGATAATAAATGTCTGATTGCAAATGTACTTGAAAGCCTCCTCGTAACAACCAAATATGTGACTTCTTTCCAGACATTTAAACTGATTTTTGATACAGGCACTCTGAACACACGAAACGAAATTGGCAGCACAGATGTAAGGGCAACTACATTTGATTTTTGATATACGACACTCTGAACACAGAAAAAACAAAATTGGCAGCACAAATATAAGGGTACCTAAATTTGATTTTTGATACAAAGCACTCTGAACACACAAAACGAAATTGCCAGCACAGATGGAGGGTGCATTCATAGAACATTATGGCTAGGCAGGCAATCAGAGGCATGTCAAACAAGGTGGTGATGACTTGTGCTATGAGTGATCTGGTGAAAGTTAGTGCATGAAGGGGCACGCCAAATTGTCAGCAGAGGTAGTGTCACAGAGAAGAGGACAGAGCGTGTCACATGGTAGCTTAACAGGGCTGGCGAAAGATACTTGTCAATTTCTTAGGGCTGTGAAGTAGCAGGAGTATGCAGGGGGGTGCCCCATGGCCCAGGATGCTCTGACAAGTTCAGCCAGGGGCCTTAGTGGTGGCCATTGGGTAGGGGGGCCACCTAAGTCTGCCAGATTTCCTGATTGGACCTTTATTGTCCCCAGCCAGCCAATGGCAGTCACTGAAGGGCTGGCTGGGGAAGGATTCATAGGGAAAAGATGGTGTCGGCCAGAAAGCACACAATTGAGTTGAACAGCCCAGTTGGGCTCTTATAGGCGAGTCAAAAAGCGGCACTTTGAAAAAATAAATTGTAGGTTTCATTTTCTGAGGTTGTTTCAATAATGCTGCACAGGCGGTTTTATATGCAAAATGTCTCACCTCACTCAGCAGTGCAGCGAAAAGAGAGGGGTGTGAAGCAGTAAGGGATTTGTGCCCAAGGTAGATCCAATATCGAGATGAGAAAAGAAAATCTAGTATCAGCAATCGAGTGGGTTTGGACTTTGGGAGGGGCTATGTGCCGACCACGACACACACTCCCTTTAACACAGTATACCAGAAGAATCCACCCAGCTCTGCCCCCAGGATGGAATGTAGCGTGCTGAGAGGCTATGTGCCACGAAATGACACACACTCCCGACACTCACTAAAAGTCAATAAAGCAGGATACCAGAGACGTGTATCTCTGCCCTGTAAGAAGAAAAAAGTGAGCTGAAGGGCTATGCGACATGATATGACACACACTGCCGACCGCTCCAAAAGAGTCAATATCTGAGGGCGCCGAAGCTACATTGTGAGCTATGCATATGGCAGAATTGTTGTTTTTACACAGAAGGGGAAGGGTACTCAACCATGGTGCTTCGGTATGGATGGTTGACGTCTCGTCAGTGCACCAAACGCCGCACACCAAACACCCAACACACACTGTTGCTGCCCACCGCACTGCACTCAATGCATGAGCAGTGTATTTATGCAAAAGTCCTTCCTTCTAGGTGATAGTAAGAGGGGTAGGATTGCCAGTAGCCCGAAGTCTGATCCACAGAGGCAGAGGGAGTTGCTGCGTTCGTGTCTCACAACCAACACATACTACTGCTGCACAACACGCAGCGCTCTGCGCAGTTACTGTGTATTTATGCAAAAGTCCTTCCTTCTAGGTGATAGCAATAGAGGTAGGACTGCCAGAAGCCTGACCTCTGACCCACAATGGCAGAGGGAGTTGCTGTGTTTGTGTCTCATACCCAACACACACTGCTGCCACACAACGGCAATGTGTGACCAATTGGTTTCTGCCTTGCTGGAGTACAAGGGTGAGCAGAGACAAAATCTCTTGCTCGGCCCTCACACTTATACAAATAAAAACACAATGCAATCATAAAGGTGAAACATGGACAGTTAATGGATATACCTCCTTTATCTTTTGTGGTAATATGGGCCGAGGGCAGGCTATACTCCTAAGAGGGCTGTGAAGGTGAACCAGTAGTGAACCAAACAACACAGTATCACAGTCCAAAAATAAAGGGAATGTCCAATCAGGCTTCTATAAAAATTTAAACACTTTAAAAAAACAAACCATCTTCAAGAGGAACGAAAGAGATTATTATATAAATGCCCACTCCAAAGGAAAGAACAGAATAGATGTCCCAGACTGAAGAAAATAGAATTCTGTGTATAGTTCCAAGCGTGGCAGGCAAGGTACTACCAACAATGATATCTTGGTGAATACAGGGAAGATTGTGACCTATCCAGTCTCTAGGGCCCAAGTGGATTGTGGGGGCAGTTCATGTCACAGTACCTGAATTTGGTTTCTGGTGTGCTGATGTGCCAGATCCGGGTTCGAACAATGATGCAAGATGATCAGGCTCACTCATGAATGTAAGACCATGGAGTCCATATCACAAGCAGGCGTAAAGCAGGGGCAACTTCTTTTGCTCAGTGAGGTCGAACAGATGCAGTTCAAGTGATGCTAGTCAGGGCAGTCCCAAGAATGCTTCAACATTGGCCAGGCCTTGCCGGTGGGCATTGGTCATGAAGTGGTGAGTGAGGTGTCAGCAATGCGTGGTGGACAACTGTGTGATGATTGTTAAAAGCATGACATTTTTATTTAAGTCAAAAATATATTAAAATATCTCACTATCCCTACTCTAAGGAGGATGTGCCTGCCTAACAAAACTAAAGAGAAACAGTCTAACATAAGATGTTTGACACTCATACTAAACATCAACTACAAAAGAAAATATATAGCAGTTCAATTAACATGAACAATGATATTCACAGTGTATTGATAACCTTTTAGCAACCTGGGTGAACTCCCTTTCCCAGGATTCAAGGTGTACACAACTTCAATGTTCATCAAAAGAAATGAGGAAATCCACATAGATAGACAAGCCTCAATCCAGTTATTGAAAGTTAAATGTCAAGGTATGGTTTTGTTAACCAAAGTCCCAACAATAACTAAGTTACTCTTCTTGGTGAAATAAAGACTTTTCACTTCCTCAGAATGCATCCAAGTTATTCCCAGCTACGATGCTTTGTCACCACTTCCAGTGATCCAAGAAGACCTTCTACAGTTCAAAAAGAATACAACTTCTATAAATGTTAGTGAAACACAAGTCTGTTTTAACAGTTGTTATATTTTCATTCACAAGAATAGGATTCACAATAGGTATATTTGTCAAAATAACTTCACAGTGCTGCTGCTTCTACTTCAACTCCTTCATTTCTACTTGAGTTTATCATGAGGACGTTCTCCTTTGCCTCATAGCATTCTACTTCATTTGTGCCACAGATGTCTTGCACCTACTGACAACCAGATATACCACCACAGTTTTAGTATTTTGTATTTCAAGACAGGTTCTGACAAGTTTCACTTTAAGGCACTACAACGCTTCTAATAGGCAAGGCACTCCTCCTCTGAATATCTCACTTCAAAGGGGGCATCCTCTTTGCCTCACTTGTCTGTCTGCAACTACGACAACTCCAGTATTTTGTAATTTATAACAGTTTTCAGGTAGAACAGGATTCCCTTTTTGGCACTTCAACTCCTTCAAGTAGGCAAGGCACTCTTCCTCTAACTGCACGGTCAGCCTCTTTGTCGTTCTTGACTGCCTACCACAACAACAAACCAAGATTGCCTTTATGACCCACTTCTCTCCTTCTCCAACAGGCTTTGGCAATATAGGTTGTATCAACTTCCAATAAAATAGATAAGCAACAAGGTTTCCCTTCCCCAACAAGGCCTCCACCTCTTCTTCTAATGTGCTCACAGTAATTGTTAGACTGTTTGTAGAGGAGGATCTAAGTACCCCCACCTCAACCGGTCTGTCCCTATTGCCTGTATGTTGGAAACCAGAGTATGTGACATATACAGAGCAGTTGAAACAACAAAGGCCAAAGGGAATCCTAGAGGCAAGATTCCCATTGTGGAAACTATACCTGCATACGTTGAAATATAATGCTTGTTTAAATGAGATTCCTGAAGAAGCAGAGCAAATAAATTGGTAAGGCAGAATGGTGACGTCATCAACTCGCCAACCATCGCCAAGTAAACGTCACACAGAGCTGAACTGACGTACCTAGAAGGGATGCAGAGCCCAGAGATTGCAGATATCTACAAGGCATCAAGAAAGTATCAAGGATACGTGACATCTTTGGATCAAGGTGATGAAACTTATGCCACAGAAACAGATGAAGATATCAAGCTATGTTAGACATGTACAGATGCAAAAGAAACACAAGCAGACAAAGTAATCTTGAGGCAAGCTTTATAGTGAGTAGATTGCGGGAAGCACCAATATATGTATTAATATGGACAAGTAAAGGATTGATGTTTACACTAATCATTATAGCAGTGCTGGACTTTAGGAAAAAGTAAGAGAAAGACTCTTTTCCAGAGTGTCGCAATTGAAAAGCAAATTGAATTACGAAATAAATCTCTGCAGACAAGGCTGGATGAGTCAAAGAAGCCAAAGTCTTATCAAACTGGAGTAAACTGACATTGGATACAAATCATGTGAAAGAACAGAACTCATGTTCAGAAGTCATTAACAAAACAAGGAAGATATCAGAGGTCTATTATAAAATAGTATTTTAAATACACTAGAAGCTCGATTCCATGGTCTCTAGTCACATGGAAGGATGAAGTTGGACGAACAAGATGGTCCCATCTACGCAGGAGGTCAGAGCGCACTTTCACTCCCTGAATTTCTCAGGGCTAAGAACAAACTGAAAGCCGAGCTTCAAAGCCTAATTGACAGTAGACCACTGAGGTGATGATGGATGGATATGGTAATTGGTGGGAAACAATGGTTAAAGCGAGCTCACCAGCACCTAGATGGCCAGACTGCATGCTGTTAGACATAGATGGAAAAGTACTGACAGAGGTTAGAGTGCTAACCAATTGTAGAGGGCCATGTGATTATGGGTCCTATAGTTGTGTAAACCAACGGGACGTTGTGTATTTAGTGACGTTCATAGTGGTCATTTTTAGGGGAGGGCTTAGTTACCCTACCTGATGTTAAGTAACCAATCACATATTCACACTTTTTTTAGACTAGTATGGATCATATACTTAGATGTTCACTCAGATCCAATCACCCATCCTCATAAGTTTTTGTAGATTGCCATGTAGGTTGACGTTATTAAAACATAGGTTAACGTCATTGATGATGAGTTTTGTGTATAAGATCTCAGTTTTTACTAGAAAGCATTGAATAAGAGGATCGAGCAAATTCATTGATGTTTGTTATGCTCCCTTTTTTAGATCATTGATATTAAAAAAGTTTCCTTTTGCCAACTACCTGAGTCATCTTGAATATTGATGTTTGAATAAAAATCTGCATCCCCGTCCATCTCCAGGGTATTTGCTACTCATCTTAAAGGGCTGGGTTATCCAGTTCACTTGGTAGTGAGGAGGATGGTTCAGAGCCATTGACATCAGTAAACTTTAGAGTCCCGGCAATATCGAACGACCTTTGCCATTCGGCTGTAAGGACGTGAAACTCCTCGTAGATAGTGGTTGGTGTAATTTGAAAAAGCTTGCAAGCGCAGTGTGACAGGTCCTCTGGTTTCCACAGAATTCCCTCCAATGTCTACGAGAAGCTGATAGAACAGAAGTTTGAAGAGGCGGTAAAAGAGGTGTATGGTCCCGAGAGTCGGAAGACAAAAATGTGAGCGGTGAGCAAAAACTAAGAGTGTTGAGAAAACGTATTTGTGATGAGTGAAGAAAAAAGTGAGTAACGGAGGGAGGCTGGATAAATGTAACATGAGAAAAAGAGTGTTACATATATATATAGTGAATAGATATTGACTTGAGTGTGGCCAAGCAATAGAGGTATCGTGAGAGAGGCCATGATAAGAGAATACGCCCTGGCCTGTGTTTTAAAGAATGTATCAGAAGAAGCTTTAATCTAGAGCCCCGTAGCAGATGACGTAGAAGACGGATTTGATTAAAGGTAAATCTAAAGAGGTTAATTTAAACTCTGTATGGAGTATCTTAGAGGTCAAGACAGATCTTAGAGAAGACTGAAGAGAAGAATACATGTGACTGGTCGAGTTTGTCTGTTTATTTTTCTGTGATTATGAAAACGATGACGTCATAAGTGGAAAAAACTAATTGGTTGTTTTAAATTGAACTTGGTGGTTGTGTTTTAACAAGATTAAAGTAAAAAGTGTGATTAAAGGGATTGGAGCCTGCGACAAGTGGTGCACGCTCATATTGTGTTATTTTTCTGAAACATACTTTTTAAATCTGTGATTAAAGCAAGCGAGTATCAAACAGGTTAAGAGTAACAAGTTGAGAATGGAGGATATCACTCCACTTCTGAATCTCTGCAAGCAATTGGAGAAACATGCACCCAAGCTTAGACAGTATAGCGCAGAGGTTAAAGGAACCGCAGATACAATGTTCATGCCGTGGCCACAAGGAGGGTCACTATCGAAGGCAGTCCTGCAGCATATGCTGACATATTTGTATGCCGCATATATGTGAAAAAAGCGAGACAAACGACTAGCTAGCTTAGAGCTTTGGAAAATGTACCAGGAGGAACGAGATGAGCCGCCTCCTGTAGATTGGATACTTAATGTATGCACAGAGGGGGGTGAGGAGCCCTCTGCTCCCCCCACTCGAGCTGAAATAGAAGACGAGAGTAAGAAAGACAAAGGGTTATACGCAAGGTAGTGGCAAGGGTCCAGAGAACAATACTGAGAGAGATGTAATCTCTAAGGTCCCGAGGGACAAGGAGATACGCAATAGAGAGAGATGTGATCAAGCAAGCACATCTCTAGATATAGGAAGCGAAATAAAGAGATGGAAGGGAGTAAGAGATAAAGCTGATGAGTTATCGCTCTTACAGAACGAATGGATGGGTGGCCATATTTTGCTAAAACTCAATGTTAAAGGCATCGAGGATATAAGGCAAAGGGAAGATGAATAATACAAAAAGGATAAAGAAAGAGAGGAATGATTGAAAGACAAAGGAGCGAAAAGGAAAGATAGACAAAGACGAGCGCAGTTATATCAAGAGGAGCAATTAAGAAAACAAGAGAGAGCAGAAGAGCAAAGAAAACGTTATAACAGACAAAGAGCAATTGATGAGCAGGAAAGGCTAGAACGAAAAAGAATAGAAGAGGAGGAACAGAAGTTAAGGGACAAAAGAATGCAGAGATTAAAGGATGAGGAGATACGCAGGGCAAACGAGAGAAGGGATATGAAGAAAAAAGAGGAAGACACAGTAAGAGAGAAATCGAGGAAACAGAGAGAATTTGATGATGAGCTAGAATGTAAAAGAAGGCAGAGAGGATGTGATCTTGATCCCCTGAAGAAGGAGATAAGGGATCTCGAACCAGAAGTAGCATGGGAGGACATGGAGGAATTTTTTCCAGAATACGAGTCATTACCAGGCCCGTCGAGAGTAAATCTAGAGGACGGGTTTGACTCTAAGAGCATTGGGGAGGCAACCGATAAAGTATACCATGAAATGAAAGCCCAGAAAGACTCAAAGGGGAAGGGAAAAAATGATTGACTCGAGAGTACGCAGTTATATGGCACAGAGGGAGCATCATGAAGTAGGAGGTAGAAGGAGTTGTCTTTAAATAGACTGACTCTGAAAAGAGACGACGAGGAGAGAAGTTGCATGAGTTGGGCACAAGAAATGTCAGACGAAGACAGAAACACCTTCGGTGGGGAAGAGAGAGGGGATGTATGTGGTCCTGAAGTATCTTTTTCAATGGATAAGGTAGTAAGATGGTCAGATTTAAACGCGCCTCTACCTAGGGTGTTAGAACCCTTGACACAGTCAGACCGACCTAAAGGGCAACTCCATGGTGAGAGGGGGGAGTCGCCACCATATTTGAGCAGATTAAGATCACTGCCAGGAAGAAGGCGATGTGGGAATATTGTCCCTGTGGTGGACAGACAAATGATGAGAAATGAGAATGAGTTTGGGGCTTCACAGTTTCCCTTGCTAGAGAAAGAGGGGCCAGACCACAGTATATACCGTGGCCCCAGATGGACAACGATAACTTAAAGAGTAAACTCCCGAGTTTAACTTCTGCCACTGGGAAATGGATACATGAGTTAGAGAAAATGACAGGAGGAAACACATTGGCTATAGGGACATTAAGGGTCTCCCGATCGCCACACTTGGTGAGAGAGCTGATGACGTGTGGTCAAGGGCAGGATAAGCTGGTGTTACTACAGTTAATACTGCTCACGATGGAGCACCATTCAATAACTGTAGAGAGGCAGTCTGGAAAGCAGTTACAGTACTGTATCCAGACACGTCCGATATGGGAGCAATAATGACGAAAAAGAGCCAAGACAGGGATGATCCGCTTGTTTACATTCATAATTTTCAGGATTTCGAGGAAGAGGTTTTCAGAATAATCAAGGGAATTGGATGTATAATCAGGGAAGCTTACAGAATAATCAAGGAGGGTTTCAAAATATGCAGGATGGGCAGATTGGGAGACCTCCTACCTGCTGCATACGTGGTATGACAGGGCACTTTGCTCGTATGTGTAGAAGTCAGGGATTTGTGCAAAACTGCCAAATTTTAAGAGGGGGGACTTCAAACCCACATGCGTATTCACAGCAGAGTGGGGACGGGTTTGCTCAGAATCAAACTATGCAGCAGCAAAAAGCGCAGAGAATGCAGCAAGGCTTGCAAACACAGCAGGTAGCAGTCGATCCGCCACAAGGGCAGTCGCAACATTCGCCCATGCAGATTCAGCAGAGTACAAGCACACGACACTAATGACTCCTAGAGTAGGGGGCGTCACTTTCGATGGAGGGAATCATTTTACAAGTAACAGAATGAGGCTGTACACGCAATAGGACAGCTCACTGGGAGAGACCTGATGTGTTCAACACTATCAGTGACACCGAATCCTCATGAGGAACCGAGGGTAGACGTCAGTATAGCAGGCAAATCTTTTTTGTTTTTAGTAGACACGGCTGCAACACGCTCATTTATACGAGAGGGAAAATGTTCAATGTATTGCAATGCCATGGATACTCAAGGTTTTACTGGAGCTACAAGCAGAGTCCTTTTACTGAAGAATTACCAGTCTCTATAGGAGAGTGCGACATGTCAGTGCCATTGCTATATTCATGGCAGACACCTGTCAACATATTGGGTCGAGACTTAATGACAAAATTGAATATGGCAATTTGTTTACTGATGAAGGTTTAGTGTGTTCAACACCAGGAATTCATTGTTTAAATGTGAGCAAATTTATTATGGCATTTGCACGACAAATGGCCATGCGGTCAACACTTTTAGAACCAGAGATTTTTCATTATAGAGTACGCATTCTGTTGACATGGCTACCAGGCCTAGTAGGCAGAACTATGAGAAAACCTGATTCATTTTTGTTTAGGCCGAAAATACCTATGCTTGAAGAAGAGGGATGAGTTTTTCCCTTAGAGCTGAAAGCAGCCATAGTATGAGGTGAAATGGCTTTGCTTGATGGGAATGATAATGAGGGCAGACGATGGTGTGTAGTAATTGCCATCGGGGAAGGTTATAGATTGACTGACGTCACTGATGATGATCTATTTGGAGATCATCCATCTGATGACGAAGTAATATTTGACATGAGCATTACTTATTGGGTGAGAGCAATCAAACGAGAAGTTCCTCAGAATATGATGTTAGCACAAAAAACGTCCTGAGTATTTTGATGAAGACATGGCAAAAGTGCCAATTTCATTGTGGACCACAGGCCCCTCTGATGTAGGCCTGTTGAAGGGGGTTGGAGAAGTGAAGAATAAACTAAAATCAGGATCAATTTTACTGCGAGCATGACTGTATCACATGTTTCGAGAGGCAGATGAAGGTATTTTTAAGACAATTTCCACTATGATGTAATATTCCTGTTGAAGCACGATATTTCACTGTGATTGATTGGAAAAATGCATTTTTCTCTATCCCATTTCACAAAGACTCGCAGGATCTGACGTATTTTACATTCAGACAGTCCAAGTTAAAAAGCACAAGATTACCTCAAGGGTATTGTGATTCTCCATCGATTTTCAATAGAGTCCTTCAGGTGGGCTTAAGCAATATTGACTTAGAAAGTGTTTTGTTGCAATATGTAGATGACATTTTAGTTTGCAGCACTTCAGAGGCAGAGTGAAGACGCCAATTCTGTTCAGCTGATGATTACACTTGCTGACAAAGGATATAAGGTTGACAAAGAGAAGTTGCAGCATTTTCAACAGGAGGTGTTGTATATAGGCCAAATGATTTCACATGAAGGAAAGAAGGTTACTCCTGAGAGAGCTGTGGCTATTTTGAAAACCACAAAGCCACACACGACAAAACACATGCAGAGATTTTTGGTTTGGGATTATGTAATTATGTCAGAGCATGGGTCTTTGACTACAGTTCATATATAAGGCCTTTATTGCAGGCTTTAAAGAAAGTACAGGTAACGCAGGAGAAAATTGTGTTGCTAAACCAGGATAGCAGATTCTAGAAGTAGTGCATAAGGCTGCTGTATTAAAGTTATTTTTTCCTTCCTTAGACAATAAAGATGGGAAGTGTTAGTAGCACCATATTTATGCCAGATGCAGAGAGACGTCCATATTGTCTGCAAAGTTGGTGCTGCAAAATATCCTATTTGTGTATTATTTATGCTTGCATTTTGTTCATAGTTATACTACTTTCACTCACAGAACACACATCATACTACACTGATGTAAATAGAGCTAAGACTCCTATTAATCTTCCGGAGCAGAGAGAGGTACAATTGTGGGAACTACTTGGCAGCCAAGAACCTATGTAGTTATTCCTGTTCCAAAGAAAGATGACAAATTGCCTGAATTTGAGATAAATGTCACTAACAATCATTCACATGCAAGAAGTGTCTTAGAGACTCTCCTTGGACACAAGGGACATGTTTAGAAAGACAGGCAGGAGAAATGGTTGATAGAAGGTGAACCTACACAGGTAATGCATGCAATTGCACCTGGTCCTGTTATAAATGACCCAATGATAATTCCTAAAATAAAGTCACACATGGAGATTCTGCGAGACATTTATATGCCAAAATGGTATGCTGAGAGGATGAAACTTTCTGAACTTTCTCCTACTCAGAGAGCACTGATAGGTGTTCCTATAATTGATCCAGCTAGAAGGAGTTATGCTAACACACTTCATGAAATTATTATGGAAGGTCACATGAGAAGAATGAGGCCTAAAATAAGCACCAAAGAGGATGATTTCAAACTAAATGATTACCTGGACAGTACAGCTCAACTGGGAAATAACATATGGTATCAGTATGGGAAAATCCAAGATCTCCATAGCTATCAAAATAGATTTCCAGACAGCACATTGTCTTTCGCACAAAGCACTTTGCAAAACAAGAGGTCAGTTTATGGCCGAAATGCCTATATCAAATGGGCAACTGAATGGACAGATCCAGACAAAGATGACTACATCCAAGAAACAAAGACAAGAAACAGAGCCCATACTAAGAAACATGTGATCAGATACGAGAAGCCTGGAGTGAAAGGAGCTGGAATCAGATGGGAGGTAAACAGAAAACTGGAGAGTCCAGGAAAATATGCAGAAGAGATTTGTAGATGGAAGAACAGAGGTCGAATGCAGATCTCGGGGATCAGTGTTATCACCAGATGGATGGGAAGAAGGAGTGGTAATATGCAGAGCCTGGGTGGTCATGGGTTGCTACAAACCTGCCATTGACATTGTACAAATGGCTGTAAGACATTATGGCCAAGACTTGCTAAACTACTGACTTGGGTCGAAGACAGAGGAGGACGCTTGCAGATAGTGCCACTGGAAAGTTCAAAACTGCTTCAGAAATAATGGCACAAGAAAAGTTGGAGAGAATCAGAACTGCGGTCGAATCTTTGATGTACCAGAAATGATACATGGAACAGCAGTAATCACCGATCACTATTGGTCTTGTAGATCCAGGGTGTACATGAAGCTGCCCAAGGATTGGGGAGGACGATTCTCATTAGTGAATGTCCATGTTCTAGCATTAGTGATTCCAAGAAGTGATCTGAATCTTGACAGTTTTCCAAAAGCAGATGCTCATCTGAGGAAGAGGAGATCTGTGGAGCTGATGAAGAGGATGAAGAGAGAGAGCTATTTTTCATAAAAATCCAAAGAAGCTTTTGATGCTATTCCATATGAGCACGGGCTGTTCAGTCAGACCTCATCAGTGTTCACCTTGATTTTCATGCCGAGTATCCAGGTTGGAGCAAATACCAAGTGGCTGCAGATCACAAGATGCAAATCGCTACAGACGATCAACACTACCATAAAGGGATTCAATGCAATCAGAGAAGGCATGAGAGCCATAAGACCAATGACTATCCAGAACAGATATATCTTGGATATGATCACAGCTATGGATGGAGGTGTTTGTACAAAAATTGGAGAATCATGTTGCACATTTATACATTCATATGATGACAGGAATGGAACCTTGTCAGAGGCCATAGAAATGCTGACAAAGCTCCATGGTCAGATGATAGACTAAGTAGAAGACATTGCTGATGACAGCTGGTTTGGATCGCTCTTATCTTGGATTCCACAATGGATGGCAGACATTTTAAAGTGTTTTGGTATTCCTAATAGTAATGATATTAATTTGATTCTGTGTGATCAAGTTGATAATCTCACAATGCAAGAAGAAAGCAAAGAAAGCCATAGGGATTAAGATCATGATCGATGTCGAACCAGGAAGGAAAGCCAAAGACCTGACAGATGAAGAAATCAATGACTTTGTGAAGGCCAGTATCCATGCACCTGAAGGACCGAAGTTCCTGTATCCTAAGAATCATAAGAAGTATGTAGGAAGATAGATTTATTGCAGTCCAAATGGACAATGCATGATCAGGATGTGGAACAAGGATGAGCATGTGAAAACAGCAAGATGCCTTAAGGGTGTCATAAAGATAGGGATCGAGAAGAAGGTTTTCTTCAGACCTGAATGCCTGGATGTGAAGGATGATGTGAGAGTGGTTGATAGATCGCCCAGAGAGGGAGTGTGGAGGAGGAGCCAAGTACCCTCACCGCAACCGTTCCACCCCTATTACCTGTATGTTGGAAATCAGAGTATGTGACATACACAGAGCAGTTGAAACGACAAAGGCCAAAGGGAATCCTAGAGGCAAGATTCCTATTGAGGAAACCATAACTGCATACGAGGAAATATGAGGGTTGTTTAAATGAGATTCCTGAAGAAGCAGAGCAAATAAATGATAAGGATGAATTGATGTCACCAACTCACCGACCATCGCCAAGTAAACGTCACACAAACTGAACTGACGCACCTAAAAGGGATGCAGAGCCCGGAGAATGCACATATTCTATAAGGCATAAAGAAAGTATCAAGGATAAGTGACATCTTGAGATCAAGGTGAAGAAACCTATGCCACAGAAACAGATGAAGATATCAAGCTTTGTTACATGTTTAAAGATGCAAAAGAAACGCAAGCAGACAAAGCAATCTTGAGGGTAGCTTTATAGTGAGTAGATTGTGGCAAGCGCCAATATATATATATATACACCTATGGACAAGTAAAGGATGGATGTTTCCACTACACATTATAGCAGTGCTGGACTTTAGAAAAAGGTCAGAGAAAGCCTAATTTCACAGTTAAAAAGCAAATTGAATTACACAATGAATCTCGGAAGACAAGGCTGGATGAGCCAGAGAAGCCAGGTCTTATCATACTGGAGTAAACTGACATTGGATGCAAATCATGTGAAAGAACAGAACTCTTGTTCAGAAGGCATGAACAAAACAAGAAAGACGCCAGAGGTCTATTAAACAATAGTATTTTAAATACACTAGAAGGTCGATTCCATGGTCTCTAGTCACATGGAAGGATGAAGTTGGACGAATGAGATGGTCACACCTACGCATGAGGGCATAGCGTGCTTTGGCTCCCTGAATTTCTCAGAGATAAGAACAAACTCAAGGCCGAGATTCAAAGCTTAATTGACAGTAGACCAGTGACGTGAGGATGGATTGGTATGCCAATTGGTGGGAAGAAATGGTTAAAGTGAGCTCACCAGCACCTGGATGGGCAGTCTGCATGCTGCTAGACGTAGGTAGAAAAGTACTGATGGAGGTTAGAGTG
This sequence comes from Ambystoma mexicanum, assembly GCF_040938575.1. NCBI lineage: Eukaryota > Metazoa > Chordata > Amphibia > Caudata > Ambystomatidae > Ambystoma > Ambystoma mexicanum. Next base: position 1,403,427,653 of record NC_090922.1, read on the forward strand.
CCAACCAATTCTAAAGGGCCATGTGATTATGGGTCCTACAGTTGTGTAAACCAATGGGACGTTTTGTATTTAGTGACGTTCATAGTGGTTAGTTACCCCACCTGAAGTTAAGTAACCACATATTCATCCTTTTTTAGACTAGTATGGATTGTATACTAATATGGATGTTCACTAAAAGCCAATCACCCATACTCATAGGTTTTTGTAGTTTGCCATGTAGGATGACGTTAGTAAAACATAGGTTAACATCATTGATGATGAGTTTTGTGTATAAAATCTCTGTTTTTTTCTAGAATGCATTGAGTAAGAGGATTGTGCAAATTCATTGATGTTCGTTATGCTCTATGTTTTAGATAATTGATATTAAAACAGTTTCCTTTTGCCAACTACCTGAGTTGTCTTGATTACTGATGTATGAATAGAAATCTGCATCCCCGTCCATCTCCAGGGTAATTGCTACTCATCTTAAAGGGCGGGGTATCCAGTTTAAGCTGGTAACCGCAGGTGGTGGGAGGGTTGACCTAGTCATGCTTCCCCACCCAATTAGTCCTCATCCATCATCACTTCTGTGGTCAGCCATTCCATTATGGCTTTGAACTCAGTCTTGTAGAGGCTCATTGTGCCTAAGAATAAAAGGGAGTATGGCATGGTCTTATCTTCTGGTTTCAGTATAGCTCGACCCACAGTCTATTGCCATCTGTTCATGTTACTGGAGACCATGGTTTTCAGCTTGTCGTTGCATGAAATACTATTAAATGATCAACTCTTGGCACTTTCAGTATTTTTCCATTTCATCTAAAACAGAAGTTTATTTCTTTCTCACTTTCATGTAGCTTCTTGACAGACAACCATGCTCACGGTGGCCCTGACTCTTGATGCTGGGCCAGCCAGCCTTTCTTGAATTTTCCTTCGCCATCAGCTGTTTTCAACTGCGCCATACTTCAAGCCCTTTCCATTCACAGGGTTCAAGTTTGCTAAAGTGTATTGTGGAACATCCAGATTCTATACATTCCTATGAATATACATGGGCCGCAATCTATTTACTATGAAGCCAGGCTCAGAATTACTTAATATACTTGCATTACAGAATCTTCACAACTGTGAAATGAGTTTGCATTTTCTTCAGTGTTTCTTCGTACGAGCAATCTTCATTTCGATCCCGGAATGTTGCTTTTCTTCAATACCTCATCCTCAGATCCTATAGGATGTCTATTTTCCATCATCATTTGTGTCTTTTCTAGATGTGTCAGTTCTGCTTCATAAGACGTCTCAAGTCTTCTTTCCCATTCATTTTCATACTTCTTCCGGGACTTTTTCGAGAAGACCATTATTTCTTTGTGAATGCATATAGGGTTTTCTAAATGGATACCTTGTCTCAAAGATTTTTAACGGTATAGGCATCCTCACTGGTACTTCACATGTTGAAAATTCCGGTTCCCAACATATAGGCAACATGGGGGGAGAACTTGTGATAGAGGTATTTGGCTCTTCCTCTACACTCCGCTTCTGGGCGATTCATCGACCACTCTCTCACCATTCTTTACATCAAGACATCCTTGTCTGAAGAAGTGCTTCTTAGGAGTCCGTTTCTTTATGACTCCTTTCAGGCATCCTGCTGATTTCTCATTTTCATCCACACTCCAGGTCATAAGACTACATTGTCCATTTGTACTACAGTAGATCCATCTTCCCACATATTTCTTAGAATTCTTTGGATACAGGAACTCTGTTCCCTCAGGTGCATAAATACTGGCCTTTATGTAGTCTCTGATTATTTCGTCTGTCAGCTCTTTAGGTTTGAATCCTGATTCTGCATGAATTACGATCTACATTCCTAGTGCTTTCTTTGCAGTCTTCTTGCATTGTGTGATTATTATCCTGATCACACAGAATCTAAAAGTGTCATCACCAGCAGGGCTCCAAGGAAATGTTCACCATCCATTGTGGAACCCATGAGAAGATTAAAACAAACCAGCTGTAATCTGCAATGTCTTCCACTTCATCTCTTCCATCTTGATGTGAAAGTTTGTCAGCATCATTATGGCCTCTGTCAAGGTGCCATTATGGGCATCGTGAGAAGGTATGAATGTGCAACATGATTCTCTGATTTGTCACAAACACCTCCATCCATAGCTGTAATAATATCCAAGACATATCTGTTCTGAAGAGTCATTAGCTGTATGGCTCTTAGCTCCTCCTTAATAGCTTTGAATCCCTTTTGGTGGTGTTAATCGTCTGCAAAAGCTCCCATCTGGTAATCTGTAACCACTTGGAATTTGCCATTGTCTCGATCCCAGGCATATAGATAATAGTAGAAACTGAAGCAGTCTTGCTGAACAATCTGTTTTCATATGGAATAGCATCAAAAGCTGCTATTGATGTGGCTGAGAAATAGTTTTCCCTCATCATTCGATTAAGGAGTTGAGCAGATCTCTTCTTCCTCAGGTGAGCATCTGCTTTTGGAAACTCGCCAATGTTCAAGTCACTCTTTGGAATCACCAATGCAGAAACATGAACAATCACTATAGAACAAAGTCCTCCCTCTCTGGGCAGCTTCATATAAGCTCTGGATCCACAGGCCCAGTAGTGTACCCTTTTCACCACTGTCCCATGTTTCATTCCTGGCACATCGAAGATTCAGCTACACTGTTGATTCTCTCCAACGTTTCTCGTGTCATTATTTCTGAAACATAGTTCTGCACTAGCTAGAGGCACTATCTGCAACAGGCCTCCTTTGTCTTCGACCCATGTCAGTAGCTTTGCGAGCCTCGGCCAGAGTGGTTTGCATCCTTTTCCACTTGTTTGATAACTGGCTTGTGATGACCAGTTACTGCCACAGCTCTGCATCTGACTATGTATTCTTCCCAACCATCTGGTTCCCCAGATTCGAATTTGGCCTCGTTTCTTGCAACTTCGAATTTCTTCATCAGTTTTTCCTTGGCAGTTGAGCTTCCTGTTTATCTCCGATCTAATCCCAGCTCCCTTCATGCCCGGATGTTCTAATCACATGATCTCTGGTGTGTGCTCTTTACCTTGTCTTCAAATTTTGGACATTGTCATCTTCTCTGGAGCCGACCATTCAGTCACCCATACCTACAATGCTGTTCGACCCTTGAATTGACCTAATGTATGGCAGAGTGCAAGGTGTGTTAGGCAAAGGGTTGTTTGTACATCTATCTCTTTAGCTATGAATATCTTATACTTTCCCATAGCATAAGGCAGGCGAGCACATACCTAGCAATCCTCCTTAGACGCTCTTTTTCATACTTCTTTCATGTGCTGATACCACATGTTTTTTCCCAAAATTGTCTGTACTCTGTAAATAATAATGTAATTCATAGTTATCCTCCCTTGCACCACTCTTGGGTCCCTTTCTTGACAAAATTAGCTTGTATAAGCAACTCATTAAATACTTCAGTATACATCCTTCCTACAGGAGGAATCATAGGAACACTTGTCAGAGAAATCGGTAACTTCACATGTGCTACGGGTGTAGGGACAATCACATAATGCCTTGGCCTTCTTACAATGTCTAGTTCTGCAAAGGTGACTGGAGTGGTAAGGATTAATGAGACACATTTCTTTTTGGGACCAACATTGTAAACAGTGTGAATCAATAAAAACATAAAAACAATAATAGATGCTGAACAGGCATATATTATGCACAAATACATTAGGCCCCAACATAGGTGTCTCTACACACGTTGTTGACTCTGCTCACACTCTGGAATTGCAATGTGTTCAATAGACCAGATTATGCCTGTAATTACTTTTAAGGAAGGAAAAACTTCTTTAATCAGGCAATCTCGTTAAATTCTGAGGTAACTGTCTGATTTGTTCTATTATTGCTGTCAATAATAGTCTAATTGCCGGGCCGTTTTTAGGATATTGTACAAAAGTATGCACATGAGTGCTACACCCAACAAGAGTATAAAAATGAAGACAGCAAGAAGAAGTCTTTGAACATCAACATCTGTCAACACCATTTACACATCCAAAGAGAAATTCAGTGAGAAACGAATCAGGGAATTGCATCCTTTTCAAGTCGTCGGAAAGAAAGTCTAAATCGGGCATTTTTCATTTACTTCAGTATTTCCTGCTTCCTTCCTGCTACCAACTCCATCTCCTGATGACCGCGTGGATGCCATTCCACTCGCCCCAGCATGCTGCACTGCCTAGAAGAACTATGGGTAAGCGTTCGGCTGATTTATGGAGCTCTCGCTTGGTGAACAAAACATTTTCACTTTTAAATTGAAAACTGCATCTAAATATGCATCATCAAAGCCGCACGCCGTTTAATCAGTGGGATCACAACTTTCATCATCCTCACTGCCTTGTTGCCATGCTTTTGGACATATTGTACCCCTGCCTGTTGTTCTTTATGCCTTTCAAAAATGTCTGCACTGTTTTGCAACCTTACTCCTCCTGATGTGGCATGGTCCTGCTCCCCCCTCCCATTGGTTGCACTTGGCCCTTAAGCCAATCAGGGCAACCGGGAGCTGGGAGCCGGCCACCACTACCGAAGGTCCACACCGGAGGCCCTGTCTACCCCTGTCCACCACGGTACCCCCCTGCCCCTGTGAGTGTGTTTCATGCCCCCTTATCCCCCTCAAGTACGTGTGAGTCGCCCTTGACTGCCACGATTGTGTTTGAGGTCCCCTTGCCCCCCGTAAGTATGTTTGAGTCCCCTTGCACCCTGTGTGTATGTTTGAGGCCCCCCTGCCCGAGTGTTTCTTTGTGCCCCCTACTGTCCCCCATGCCCTCGAGTGTGTCTGTTTGCCCTCCCCACTATCCCCCTTGCCCCCAATGGTGTCTGTGTGCCCCCCCCCACTGTCCCGCTTTCCCCCTATTGTGTCTTGTGACTGTTGTTGTGCCCCTCTTCCATCACATTGCCTCTATTCCCAGAACTGTGCCCCTTCCCACTTCTTTTCTCTTTCCTTTATGAAATACTCCTATCATTGTCTCTTGAATTTGATAGCAGCTTGTCCGTCCCCCTCTTTTTCCCTCCTTGTGTTCCCCTCCCCTCCTTTCACTATTCTGAATTATCATCTGACCTTCTGTTTAGCGGCTTATTTGTACCTCTCCTTCCCCTTCAACTCCACCCCTCCGCCCCTCTGTATACTCATGCAATGCATCAATTGCCATCAGGCATAGTAATGTTACTGCTAGATCATCTCCTTTTCCATCCCCCTCTTCTCCCTTACTGCTCCTTGCACGTGCACTATCTGAAATGCTGTCAGGATGATTCTGATAGTTATTTTTCTCATTCTTAATCTTCTTCAAGGACTTGTAAGAATGTAACTGTATTCTCCCATGTTCCCTCCCTACTTGAATCACGTTGAAACACTTGTGTAAGCGCTATACAATCAATTCAATTCAATTAAAAAAGTCAAATTTAAACAAGCTCCTGTGGCGCAAGAACAGTAACTTTCTCACTTCCTGCTATAATATTTATAAGGAGTGTTTTAGGTGAGCCACAATCCAAATGTACACATGTATCTGTCTACTAGAAATTCTTTGTGTCCTTCTTCCTCGTCATCGATCGCGTCAGCACGTGCTGAATAACTTCTTCATGACTTGCTTCCGAATGGTGTGGGGGTATGTCAGCCTCACCAGTGTAGACTTTTACATCTCCCAGGTGGATACAAGCTCTCCTCCCTTGGAGTTTGAATGCTGAAGGAGTAATATTTTCTACAACATAAGGACCACCAAATCGGGGCTTGTGCCACTTTCTAGTGAAGTTCCTAATTAGAACAGAGTCTCCAGCAAAAAGTTTAGAAACACATAGCTTTTCAAGTCCGGTTGCTGTATTGTCTTCATCTGTCTCCTGAGACTGATACCCCTTCCGTTTGAGTTGATCTGAAATGACAGAGCTACTAGTGGTCATACATGTGAAGTACGTATGTAGCTAATTTCCCAGCAGTTCTGAAGTTGTCTGGGCATCACTCCTTGTCCTTAATGGAAAAGTCAGAGGCGTTCTCCTCTGCCTCCCTGTATCTAGATTGTGGGGTGTGAGGTGGTGGTCTGACACGGGCTGGTTTCTCAATGCAAATAATGCAAGGGGCAGGCAATGCATCCACCCCTTCTTCAGTTTCAATTTCAATTTTGCTATCCTTTTCTTGAGAAGACCATTGAGTCTCTCACATATTTCGTTCGCTCACGGGTGATTCGCAGAAGGAAACTTATGTTTAATACTAAACAATATGCTAACATGTTTGAATACCTCGTTCACAAAATGGGATCCCTTGACAGATCTCAGCACCTCACATACTCTGCATCTAGGCAATACTTCTTGAACTAAAAACTTTGCAGCACAAGTGGCAACAGGATGTGTGTGTGCATGGACCAGCTTCAATCCATCTCAAATAGGGGCACACTACCACTATCATATACCTGTATTTATTACATACTTGCAGCATGTCTCATAGTTGATATGTAAATGCTGAAAAGGACCATTTGGTTGAGGAATCACTCCTCTGACTGTTCTCAATGTGTGCCTAGCAGTACATTTTTGATACACCCCATCACTATGCTTGTGGACTTCTCAATAGCGAACACGATTTCTGCCAGCGATTGTTCGCAAGGAAAGTGTCCTCTCATAACGGTCAAAAATCCCACTATAATATGCTAAGGGTCTGTACCCTAATGTAGTTCTCTGTGTTAGTACTGCTGTCATAACTGTGTGCGGTTTTGTTGACATTTTCATAATTGCCTCAGCTCTTTCAGGTGTAACTTTCTTTCTTTCTTTCTTTCTTTCTTTCTTTCTTTCTTTCTTTCTTTCTTTCTTTCTTTCTTTCTTTCTTTCTTTCTTCCTTTCTTTCTTTCTTGTGAAATTAACTGACATATGAATAACACCTGGTCCTGACAATATTGCAATTTCTCCTTATCCACTTTTGTATCTTTTGTCTGCCAGAATAATCGTCAACTGAATCGAGTCTCATCTGAACTCTTCTTCTGATGGTCTGCAAACTAAAATATCATCTACGTACTGCAGCACAATGCTTGGCAAATCAATATTGCTTAAGTCCATATGCATAACTCTCTTAAAGATTGATGGAGACTCACAGTACCCTTGGGGCAAATGTGTGCTTTTCGGGATTGAAAAAAACACATTTTTCAAGTCAATCAATGTGAAATATTGTGCCTCTGGGGTAATACTGCATAAAATCATTGCATGATTTGGAACCAAAGGAACCCCGTCCTCTACAATCTGGTTAATCGGCCTCATGTCTTGAATTAAATGCCAGAACCCCCCTTTCATTTGTTCACAGGATACACTGTGGTATTGCACAGTGACTCTGACATCACCAAAATGCCTTCTTTCATTATAGTCGGTATTGTCTTTAAATGCCCTCTTCTGCCTCTCGAGACATAGGATACTGCCTTGCTCGAGGTGAAAATGTTCCTGGTTTCAGCTTAATCTTAACTTATCTCACCCTATTCAACAGGCCTACATCATAGGGGCCCATAGTCCATAAAGAGGTTGGCACCTTTTCCATGCCCTCATCAAAAAATGCAGGACGCTGCCGCACTATCATCATTCGCTGTGGGACTTCGCTTCTTTCTATCCTAATCCAATAAGTAATGCTCATCTTGAACATTACTTCATCATTGACGGATCGTCTTTAAAGATACCCTCGTCATTCACATCAGTCAATCTGCACCCTTCCCCAATGGCAATCACCGTTCTCCATGCCTGCCCTCATCATGGGTACCTGTGGCCTGAATAATAATTTGTCAGGTATCCTCATAATCTTAGTGAAATACTTCTGGCTCTAACAGTGTTCATCGCAGAGCTATTTGCTCTGTAAATGCCATGATATATTCACCCATGTTTAAATAATGTATTCCTGGTGTGAAGCACACTATACCTTTGTCAGTGAAGGAAATCCTCATATTTAGCTTTATCACTAAATCTCGTCCCAGAATATTGACTGGTGTCTGCCTTCAATACAATAATGGGACAGACATATCACATTTCTCAGTGAAAGGAACTCTGCTTGTAGCTCCAGAGAAACCTTGAGCATTCATGGCATTTCCTTAAAATGAAACCTTTCTCTCTCGTATATATGAGTGAGTTGTCTACTAAAAAAGAAAAGGATTTGCCTCCTATAGTAACAACAACCCATGGTTCCTCTTGAGGATTTGGCGTTACCAATAGTACTGATCACGTCAAGTCACCTTGTGAGATGTCCTATTGTGGGTACCTGCTTATTCCTGTCCCTGTAAAAAAGGACTCCTCCACGTGACAGTGACACCCCTACTCAACGAGTCAATAACTGTCTTGTGTTTGAACTTTGCTGAATCTGCATGGGTGGTTTCAATGGAGTTTGCTGTGGTTGTAAAGCCAATTGAGTTTGCGGTGCTTAGGCTTCATACGCTGTCTCATCTTGGGCGAACCTGTCCCTACTTTGTGTGCTATATGCTGGAGGATAAGCTGTCCCCCATTCTTGAGAATTGCCCTTTCTGTACATACCCTTGGCTCACACAGGTTCACACAATGTGCCTGTCATTCCACATATCCAACACTCAGGATGGAGTCTTCTAATCTGCCCTCCCTGCATATTTTGATTTTCATTCTGCACATTCTGAAAACCACACTGGTTGTTCTGAAAGCCTCTTCTTCCTTTGAAACCTGTTCCCCTGTGTCTCGGCATGAACCCATTCCCTCTTTGATACGATTGTCATTGATTATTTGCCTGTTACATACCTGTCACTTGTTGCGTTCTGAACCCCACTCTGCTTGTCCATACTGCTCCGTCTATAGCATACTTTGACAGTTACCTCTGAATTAATTTAGCTTCCTCAAGTTTCCTAGCATCTTCCCTCTTCTTATTTTTTGCTTGCAACAATCGGCAATGATGCGCAATGGTCAATTGTATTTCTGCCCATGGCTTCGCTTCCATTCCCACCAGCTTCTTGAGCTGTCTCTGAACCTATGCTGTCAGTCCCTGACACAGAATATGATAGAACACAGGTATTGATTTCCCCCATGGCTCTCGAGTTTCAAAAAGACCTCTGTTCATATAAGCAAGCAGATCTTCGCCTTCATTCATTTTACGTGCCATAATTTCACCCATATCTGATGTATCACATTATTGTACTCTAAGCGCTTTCCAGCCTGCCGCCCTACAGTTATTAAATGGTGTCCCATCATGCGCTGTGTTCTGTGCAGTGACACTTGAGTAACCGGCTCTTGTCCAAATGTCATCTGCCCTTTCCCCAAGGATAGCTGCTAAAAGAACCTTAATGTCCTCTATGGCTACGTTATTTCCTCCTGTCATGTTTTCCAATTGATATATCCATTTCCCTGCACCTGCCGTTAAACTGGGAAGTTTGCATCTTAAATTGTCTTTATCCATCTGGGTCCAGGTCTGACCCTGCCTTTCTCTAATAAAGGGAATTACGAAATCCAAAAATCACAATCGGCTTCCATCGGCTGCCTATCCATGGCAGGGACAATGGTTCCTGATCGCCTTCTACCTGGTAATGACCTCAGTCTACTCACATATGGTGGCAATTCCTCCCTCTCACTATGAGATCTCCCTTTTGGTCGCTCTGGCTATGCCATAGACTTTGGCATCCTTTCGTTAGGTTGGTCTAAATCTGACCATCCTACTTCCTTATCTGTCTGGGAGCATCCCTCAGGATCGCATGCACTGACATCCTCCTCTCCATGGAACATTTCCCTGTCTTGGTCTGACATATCTTGTCCCCAACTAGTATGGCTGTCATCTTTCTCATCTCTGTTTAGAGTTAGCCTGTCCAAGGACATGGCTCTACGATCGAGACTAAACAGGCTTCCCTCCATGCCACGTGACTGGGCAATTTCAAATTGATCTTCTTTTCCTCTGTTCCTCAATTTGCTTTTTGTCCTCATCTCCTGATAAGCTTTATTGATTCTGTCTCTGATATTTCACATCTCAGAATTCTCCTCTAGGGTTACCCTATAAGGTCCTGGCATTGATTCTTGTGATGGGAGAAACTCATCTATGTCGACCCATAATATTACTGGACTTGGTTCCATTAATTCTTTCTCAGTATGATCAATGTCGCGTGCCCTCTGTCTTCTCTTTTGTTCCATTTCCTCATCAAATTCCCTTCCTTTCTTCACTTCCCCTCTAACCCTTTCTTCTTCCTGTCTTTTTGCTTCCCATCTTTCATTTGCCCTATGCACCTCTTTGTCTCTGCATCTTTGCATTCGTTTATCTCTTAATTTCTGTTCTTCCTCTCCTTCTGTCTTCTTTTCTAACCGTTCTCGTTCTTCGATTGATCTTTGTCTATTGTCATATTTTCTTTGCTCTTCTGCTCTTTCTTCCTTTCTTAGCTGTTCTTCCTGATACATCTGATTTTCCACTTGCCTCACATCCTCGATGTTCTTCCCATCAAGTTTAAGCAATATCTGCCCACCCATCCATTTCTTCTGTATGAGCACTATCTCATCAGCTTTGTCTCTTTCTCCATTCCATCTCTTAATTTCTCGCTCTATTTCTAGACTCATATTTGGCCGTTCACTTTTCTCTTTGTCCTCTAAAACATTAAAGATCACATCCTTTTCTGAAGTCCTTTCTGTACTCTCGTCACTGCTATAACAGGCAGTCCATATATTGGATTACTATACCCTTTTGCTGCTTTTAGTTCCCTTAATGGATGCAATCCTTCATCTTTTGCACTATTGCCATTTACTTCAGGCGCGGTAGGGGGAGCAGAAGGCTCAACACCCACCTCTTTACACTGGTTAAGCATTCAGTCTTCAGGAGGCGGGTCTTCCCATTCCTCCTGATACATCTTCCAAAGCTCTAAGCTGGCTAACCTTTTGTCCAATTTCTTTCCTGTGTACGTAGCATGCAAGTATGTGGTCATATGTTTCAAAACCGCTTTCAACAGCGATGCCCATTTTACTCATGGCATGAACATCTTATCTGCCGTGATCTTAACCCATTCTGCACTTGCTTAAGCTTTGGTGCGTGTTTTGGCAGTTGCTTGCATTGGTGCTTTAGTGGAGAAACATCCTCCATTGCGACAAGTCTCAATCAATGGTCTTTACTTGCTGTTATATTATACAAAAATATGTTTCAGAAAAATAATAAATATGAGCGTGCACCAATCGTTGCTGCTTCAAGCCTCTATTTTACACTTTATTTCAATCTACATACCATCAATGACTAAATAAATAAATAATTTACTCTCAACCTCTTAACACAACCCAATGTTTGTAACTGTTTGACATCTCACTCTTTTTCCTTATATACAAAATACATACAATAAACAAACAGACAAATCGGCTGGTACCAACATATATCTCTTATCAGCACTCATCACTGCTATTCTTGTCATTAAAAATACTCTGATGGGAGAGTACGTTATTTCCTTTCGCAGACCTTGTCTGTGTGTCATCTATTTATCCACTTGGATTTTTAAATAACTTTTTCTAAACATTCCTTGAACGTAGGACTCTGGGCCTATCTGTGACACTCCTCGTCATATACCTTTATTTGATACTCTTCATTATTGAATAAATTTGCAACCAACCATCCGTTACCATTCTTCCCATTATCACTTTTCCCAATTATTGTTCATTCATTTTTTGCCACCTTTCTTAATCTACTCACCATTCGCTTTTCAGCTCCTGACCCCCGGGATCGTCTCGTCCGTCGCTTTCGGTGCGCTCAGCTCCTTGTGGAAACCAGGAGGGGATTTCATGAAAGAGGGACCAGTCCCACCTATCTCTATTGTCTAGCAAGTACTTTTCAGCCACTATCCACTTGAAGCCTTGCAGTCCTCTAGCTAAATGGCGGAGGCCACGCAATATTCCGAGACCCTTAAAACCCTACTTGGTCGACGGACCTTTAACCATCCTATCTCTGCTCCCACGTGAGCCCCGGGACCAGTGGCCCATTAAGAGGAGTTAGCAATACTTATAGATGGATGGGGATGCAGAACTTACTCATACGTCAATAATCAAACCGACTCAGGAAGTTGGCAAAACACTGTACTGTTTTATTAATGTTTATCTAAAACAGGGAGTTACAGCAGACATCATCGGACATTCGCTTGATTTCTCTTAAAGCATCACATGAAAGAACAATATTCCTATGCTAAAAATGTGTCACTACAGACGTCATCCTACTTGGCAAACTAAAAAAAACCTACTAGGGGATGTGATAGGCTGAAAGGGAACATCTAGGAATATGTTCCATACTGATGGGGGTTGTGATTGGGTCTCTAAGATCAGGTGGACAACTATGCCCATTCCAAGTGCAAGTCATCTTCCATGTCATACTAATAGAGCACACCCCATTGGTTGCACAAACTATAGGGCTCTTTGGTACGTGGCATTCTATAACTGGTTGGCACGCTTGTACCCTTCTGAAATATTCCACTTGGTAGCAGCACGCAAACTGGTTACCCCAGGTGCTGAGAGGGTTGGGCTAGCCATGCATCCCCACTCAATTAGCCCTCATCCATCATCACTCCTGTGGTCTGCCATTCAAATAAGGCTTTGAACTCGACCTTGTAGAGGCTCACTGTGCCTGAGAATAAAAGGGAGTATGGCATGGTCTAATCTTCTGGTGTCCGTGTAGCTCGACCCACAGTCTATTTACATCTGACCATGCGACTGGAGACCATAGTTTTGAACTCTTTCTTGCATGAAATACTATAAAATGATGAACTCTTGGCACTTTCAGTGTTTTCCCATTGCACTCCGAACAGAGGTTTGTTTCTTTCTCACGTTCATGTAGGTTCTTGACAGACAAACAGGCTCACGGTGGCCCCAACGCTTGATGCTGGGCCAGCCAGCCTTTCTTGAATTTTCCTTCGCTATCAGCTGTTTTGAACTGTGCCTTACCTCAAGCCCTTTCCATTTACAGGGTTCAAGTTTGCTAAAGTGAATGTGGAGCATCCAGATTCTATACATTCCTATGAATATACATTGGGGCATCGCCGCAATCTATTTACTACATAGCCAGCCTCAGGATTACTTTGTCGACTTGCGTTACAGCATCTGTACAGTTGTGAAATGACTTTGCATTTTCTTCAGTGTTTCTTCGTATGAGCAATCTTTATTTTGATCCCGAAATGTTGCTTTTCTTCAATACCTCTTCCTCAGATCCTATCTTCATTTGTGTCTTTTCTAGCTGTGTCAGTTCTGCTTCGTATGATATTACCAGTCTTCTTTCCCATTCGTTTTCATACTTCTCCGGGACTTTTTCGAGAAGACCATTATTTCTTCATGAATCCATATATGGGTTTTTCAATGGATACCTTGTCTCAAGGATTTTTTGACGTATAGGCATCCTCACTGATACTGCACATGTTGCAATTTCTGGTTACCAACATATAGGAAACATGGAGGTGGAACGTTTGGTAGCCAATCTATGTCTATAATATTACATTTTTCACCTGCACCCAAATGCAGTTTTCTGCCATGTTCTAACGCCAGGGATATACATGCTACAAATTAAAATAAAACATGAAAAGGATAAGCGCAACAGTGATTCATATGAATTGAGAGGTAAAGTTCACACTTCACTTAGAAATCAAGATTAGTCACACGTGACTTTCTCCTCAAGTTTTACAAGGTTTAAATGTTCAACAATGCTTTGCACAATGTTTGTTCTGCTTAATGAAAGACACGCAACCACTCCTTCATAGGTTCATAGCTCAAGGGTTTAACAATGGCTTTCAGCAGCATTCGCTTTTACATGAGTAAAAGGAATACTACTTTTCCTTCTCCCCTTGTTAAAAACTTGAACGAACAACTGCCACTCGCTTCTGCTTCTACAGGAGTTAACATTTAATCTGGATACTGTTACCAGCAGTGTCCGCGCAAAGCATCAAATCGCAGGGGTTTGACTCACCAGCTTCTGTGATTCTCTTATGCATGTTGTACACGTTCTACTGCTTCTGGCTCACTTGGTACCCACACCCTTCCATTCTGAAGGTGTCTCCGGCCTGGCCATTTGATTAAGGAGCCTGTCTCATGCCTGCGACTCATGGCTTGACAACTGCTTCTTACCTCGGTCTCCAACACGTTTCCTGCATGCCAACCATTGCAATCAGGCTCACATGGGGAAAGGCAGCCTTCCTGCATGCCTTCTCTTGCACAGGCTCTGCACTTCAGAGTTTGGGGAAACAGGACCATCTCAGAACAAGCAGGTGAAATATGCTGCATCCACGTTACGTACGGCATCCCTCTGGTTCTCTCACTTCTGCTGGACCTGCCAACGCTGTGTCTTCTTCTTGAGCCAACAGAGATCAAACTGCTCCATTGTATTACTTCTTTGTCTCAGGCAGTCGGGTTGAATCGATTTTGGTCATCCCTAAGGGAGAAACAGACTGATAATCAGGACTCATAATGTGACCCATATTATAGCTAACTATAAGAAAAATGTAGGTAATGAGATACCAAACTTAAATTATGCCCGGGTGCGTCTCGAATTTGAAGAAGTTAATAAGAAGCAGGGGAAACCTAACTTTTGGCCCAAGCACAGCTATAACAAAGAGTTAGCCGAGGGCCGAAAAATCCTTTGTGCTGATATTAGAAAGTTAAATCGACTTTTGACAAGGCCTAGAGGAAACCGAATAAGGAAAAGGAAGCAGTGCTATAGAAATTGGTTGATCTCATTTAAAGTAAAAACATTACAGCATGGTAGTGAGCTAATGCTAAAGATAATTTGGAAAAAAAAATACACACCACCTATGGGAGTTGATTAACAAAAACGGAATCCCCCAAGCTACACTTCTTTCTAATGCTGTATCTGAGGATGGCTGGGTTGACCACTTTAGAGCTCTGTTTGCTCGTATTAAATCTATACAGGAGAAGAAAGAAGCAGAGCCCCTGGGTGAATCGTCTTTTACCTATGACAAGGAAGTTATTGAAAGCTTAATCATAAAATAGAATTCCTTACGAGCCCCATTACAGGATGGTTTTACCAATCGCATGCTCAAGGAAACCGCTGGATCTTGGGCTGACTTTCCCTTTTTACTGTTTAGGCAGGTGATGAGACAGGGGAGGTTGCCGAACTTGTGGAAATCTGCACTAATAGTATCCATATTCAAGAAGGGCAATGGGGAAGCTCCAGAAAACTACTACCCTAGCATCTTTTTGGATATCTTGTGTAAACTCTTTGCTTTGGTGATTCTACACCACCTGACCACATGGGCAACTGTGGCAGGTCGACTTGATCTCCGAAAATAGGGTTTTGTTAAAGGAGTGGGAAGCAACGTAAACCTTTTTCTGTTAAACTTGTTAAAATTACAAGCTATGAAAAGCGGTACAAAAATGTATCTAGCTTTTGTGGACCTAGAGCAAGCTTTTAATAGTGTAAACAGAGAAAGGCTTTGTGAGAAACTGGAAGTCTGGAAGTGCCCCTGGGACCTGCTGCATGCAATTTAAGCAGCTTACTGATCCACTACAATGCAGGTCAGATTACATTTGGAAGGACTCTTCTCTAAAGAAATCTATACATATAGGGGCCTGAATCAGAGCTACCCCTTGGCTCCAGCCCTATTTAATCTATACTTGTCTGACCTGTGTGCTAGGCAGGAGACTGTAAATGCTTTTGCACCTAAAATAAATGGAAAGGTGGTTCACTGGATGCTCTAAGCGGACAAATGGGGCCTTATTGACCAAAAACCAATAGGCTTATAACGCAGGCTGGTCCAACTCCAGGGCAACAGGAAGGAACACGATTTGAAGGTCAATGTGAAGAAATATAGGATATTCTCCCTGAATTCAATAAAAGGTCAACAAAAATGTATGTTTAAATGGCATGTGGGACAAGAGAGATTGGATTGTGTAGAACACATTGTTTATTTGGGGGTCTGCATAAACCATAGCATAAATGAGAATCCGTGGGTATCGGAATTAAGATTTAAGTCAAAATCTCGACTGCCCAAGGATTAGGGTTGCATCTGAAATATGGTAAATGTACTATCTCACTGGCCATGACCTTCTATAAATTGAAGGTTATTCCAAACTTAACCTACGGAGCAGAGACTGCTTTAAATATTTCATGGCAGATTTGGGAGGTTATAGAGGGAGCTTTTTGGAAAACAGTGCTTCGCCTCCCAAGGGGGCTGCCATCCTCATCTATCAGATATGAACTGCATCTTCAATCAAGTGCACCATGGCAGACTGTCTTCCTGCATTTGATGTAATAAGAAATTTGAACAGTAAGGAGCCAGAGTGGCTCTGGCGAGTTGTATGTCTAAATGAATGGATGGAAACTTTAATTGATAAACTTATACTAAATCCTGGTGTGGACAAAGAGACACTTTGGCACCAGGATTGGATAGATACACAAGAGAAAAGAAAGGGTTATACATTTTTATTAAATCTTAATAATGAAAGTAGATCTGCTAACACAGTTCCTAAGTATCTAATTAAGTTTCCCTGTTCTTACTATCATGAACAATTCATGCGCTTGCACTTACATTTATTTCTAACCAAGGAGGTACTAAGTGTGCATGAACAGATTGACTCAAAGGATTCTGTCTGTAGGTTCTGCTTAAAGGCTGGAATGATTGGGACAGTGTATGCTGTAGTAGCTTGATACCACTGGGAACAGGCTATGTAGGTGAATTTGTTAACACCAAAATTTTGACAGCAGATGAATGTGGACTATGCTTTTAATGGGTGAAAAACCTTCCATGATTTTTGCAGTTGTCACATTTTTGGAAGATGTATTTAACGTGCAATAGTGATGCTGGTTGGAATTTGTATTCACTTGTTCTGAGAATTGAAATATGTAATTTTGCATTCATTTGGAATTGATGAAATGTAATGCGATTTTTGGAAATATGAAATGTTTGGAATAAACCAAGCATAAATAATTTTTAAAACAATGCACATGTCAAATGTCCCCTTTTAGAGTTGGATTATAAGCATACAATGTTTCTGGCAATGTAAAAAAAACATTTTCAGGACATGTTCTGTATTTAGTACTAATATAGTTTTGTTGTTTTTCTTATGTTATGTTGTTCTTATTGATAATAATGTGACAAAAGTACAAATAATCACCATCCTCACAATCTTTTTGTATGTCAGAATAAGAAGCTTAATTGGATTATTTGGGAGTAAAACGTATAGAGACGTGTAATAAATAAGTACATTATAGAATCAGATGTTCATACTTTGTTATTTGATGCACCATACAATTGCCAGTGTTACTTCTTTGCTGTCTTGGAAGTTGCTTCAGATTTTCTAACTAAATTAGAGTTAATATTACATTATTTGTAATTGTAAGAACTATTTTTATGTGGAGATGTTTTACTCTCCGGTGAGTTGATTTTTCCACCAGTGACAAAGTGATTATTTTGTACAATCTTAGATGGTTGGGTGCATGTAATATACATTTCTTTGTCTCTGTCCTGACATGATGGGCAAAAAGGAAATGTACTCTTATTTTTGTATTGGTTGTATGTTTTGTTTAATTATTTATGCACTGTTTTGTTATTTATTTTCTTTCCAATAAAAGTATTCTTCCATATCAGTTGGCGTTACAGTTGTTCAGAAAGGTGAGCACTTGGCTCCTGAAGACAAGAGTTTCATGAATCACTGTTCATAGAATTACAAGCACATGGAGGTACATCACAACAAAACCCTTGAAATTCAGAGAATAAACTTTAGTTGAAGTGACGTTAAGGTGAAACAATCTGATGCACTTAAACCCTTGATATTCATTGAAGTGACGTCAAGGTGCTGATTTAACGCTTCACAATCCCTGAAGCTGTGCCACGTTAACTATGATGATCCCATTGCGCGGACATTAAGTACACTACAAATGACTTCACAAATGATATCACATATGAAATCACTTATGACATCATGAATGACATCAATTGTACAGCAGAGAGATACAACATTTGAAAAGTGTGTTTCTGCATATAAGGGTGGATTCAGGTTGGTTGGAGTTTGCATTTAAAAATACGGTTGCTGTGATATGGTGAAGTATTTGGGTAAGCTGTCCACAAATGTACATTTCCGAGTATGTTGGACATATGATGTGATATTGCAGTTGCAATGTGCCTGGCATGTGATTTTTACTGATAGGCCACATTTTCATTCATACTCAACCTGACATGTACATGTGCAGTGACCCCAACCAAGACACAATTGTAGGCCAAAGTGTGTCCATACTTGGTTATACTTGCAACCTGTACAGCCATTCCACTTAAATGTACACCTTAGCCACTAAGGACATGTCGGATGCCATCAGTGATGACATCATATGAGACATCAGGCAGGACATCACCTTTAAACTCTTCAATGGGCTTACTGATAAGTACCAGCCACAGGGAAACATGTTGTGACTTTATTTGAACATATAGTACAGATGCAATATTCCCTGTGGTTTATGACGGTCTGAAACCATTGTAAACATTGGTTCGGGAACTGCAGAAAGTTGCTCTTGTCATAGCAATTGACAATTTAGATGCAATATAGCAGAAGTCATGTAGTGGAATGCCAGCTTCAAACAACAGCAGGGATCCAATTACAACTTTTGACCATCTAGTACATTACCCACTCTAGTCCTGATTACCTTGTGTCCTCACAACACAAAAGTATGTTTTAACATTGTTGACCCTTACATGCACCTGTTCTGTCCTTTAATGTTTTACATGGTCAAGGTCTAACATTTGATTTGTTATAATGACAGCAGGTTGCCCACCATATGTTGATACGTTGATATCAGAAACTGTCCCTTGTTATTTATGTTGTATTCTTTGGAAGACAGGTGTAAAGTCATAATTAGAGTACTCAAATGTCTTCTTTTCATAGGCGTAAAGATTGGGGGAAGAGGATCCCTAGCCAAGGCTCTCAAAGGGTAGCAATAGACGAGCAGCCAAGGCTATGATTTTCAGGGAGATGATGCAGGCTGGTTCTTAGGTACAGTGAATCCACAGGTCCCCACACACAGGAATGTATACACACTATGTTATGTGCTAACACAGTTCTTTTATTAAATAAGATCATGTTTAGGTGGATACATACAAATAAATAAGACTCGCTTTGTACTTTGTAATCTGTACTCCAACACTTAACACAATTCACAAAGTGTTATGTGTTACCACAGTTATCCTTAGCTTCAGCAATAATGCACCAACTGATAATTTGCACAAAATGCACTAACAATTACTAAGCACAGTTTAACACAAAATGCAAATGTAGAAATGCATTTACCTGAGAACACTTACCTGAGAACACTTGCAGAATACTTTTTAGAGACACAATTCAGCAC
This sequence comes from Ambystoma mexicanum, assembly GCF_040938575.1. Lineage (NCBI taxonomy): Eukaryota > Metazoa > Chordata > Amphibia > Caudata > Ambystomatidae > Ambystoma > Ambystoma mexicanum. Next base: position 1,403,446,900 of record NC_090922.1, read on the forward strand.
TGTCCTTAACTGCTCATTAATTGTCTACTTTTATCTTTACAGATCCCACCACCCACTAAGTACCTGGGAAGCAACGTGGGAGCTGAGCTTAGCATGAATCCATGACCCTTGTGTGGACCCTGTGGGGGAAATCCTGTTTCCTCGTCACAATACCTTTTGTGACTTGGAAGGCGAAGTGGCAGATTCTCTCAGCTTTACTCAATGATACCCTTTCAGGATGGACCCCCCTCTAGAAGAAGAAGTTGGTGGGTTGTTGCTGTTGAGCAGGAGAATGGAAAGGCAGCAGTGATGGTCTGTCGCGGTGGTCTCCTTGGTCTGGTTACTTTGCCGGCTGTAAATGTTTCACGATAATGAAACTCACTGTGGACTTCAACCAGGCTTGGGAGGTGAGGATCAATTTTTTGGTTTCTATCAATGACCTTTGGTGGTGATGGGGCAGTGTAAGAAGTTGGTGTCAGGTTTTGTCGATTAGTGGTTTGTCGCAGTTTGAGACTTCAGTGCTGCAACCACAGCACAGATGACAGGAAAGCTTCTGGTGAGTTGACCTCGAGCATTGGACTTGTCTGTGGACCTCCACCAATTCAGGACACGTCCGACATGCAGAGTGGCGGGAAACCCACTGGCGGGCACTTCTCTGCAGGCGGCAACTCTGGACTTCCTCAGCCATGGAAAAGTGGACAGATGTCTGAACTCTGGTTGAAATTTGACAATCTCCGGGTTTCGAGTAGCACTAAACCAGGGTACCCCCTCTACCGGGTGATATGCCATAGCGTGGCTTTCCAGATTCTGGATGATGCTGGTGGACTTTGTGGGCATAAAATGTCCAGACACTCTTCTTCAGGACCCATGAAGATGCCACTGCAGGATGGCAGGCACTCAGTACTGGCCTCCGTGACACTTCGGGTCAAGAACAGAAGTTGCACGATGTCCCCTCATAGCTACAGGGAGAGGTTGACTATCCAGGTCTTCTCTGATCAGCCCTTGAATCAGCAGAGCATCCTTTGGATTTGATGAAGAGTTGCAGCAGCAGAACGTTTTCCTCCAGCTGGATTCAGGGTACTGTCATGATCTCTGCTTCCAAAAGGTCAGGGTTTTCCCAACTCCCTTGGAAGCAGATCCATAACCCAGGTTCCGAGTGCCAACTAGTCCCAATTGGGATCTTTTGGACCCAGTCCTGGGGCCAGTGGCACCAGGCTCAAAAATATGCCCAGTCCCAGCGCTGGAAGCGCCGGGCTCATAATGCTTGGGTGGACTTACCTGCAGCAGACCATGCTGCTTACTTGCCTGCCAGTTGAGCCTCTGATCCTCTTCTGTTTGGAACTACTTTTCCTGTTGGGTGGGGCAGGAGCCACTCCCTAGGTTCAGAACACTGGAACTCTTCTGGAAAGCAGGAACTCTTTTCTTACCTAGGCGTGGCTGTGGAAGGAGACACCTAAGCACTAAAGGAGGCTATTTAAACCACACCCGATGGATGAATCTTGCTTTGCGTTATTCTGCATCCTCTGCAGCAGAACGCTCATCGTGTCTTCTGCATCTGATCCTGGGCCTAAGGAAAAAGGCTTACCATCCTGAATCCAGTCTTCAGCAACACCTATAAAGACAAGAAAGAACAGGTTAGCATTACGGTCTTCAGTGACAGCGCTTCACTTACCTGGTCCATCGGCTGTCACCAACGCCTCGCGCTGCATTCCGGCATCTGAAAGACAAAGGCTTACCTACTCTTCGTGCGCTCCGGAGGTCTTCGCACTGCATTCCAGCATCTGAAAGACAAAAGCTTACCAACTCTTCGCACGCTCCGGAGGCCTTCGGCGCTGCATCCCTCATCTGAAAGACAAAACAAGGTGCGTTTAAAGACATTGGGGAACTTTAATACTCACGTGCCATTACTCCTTTCCACATCTAACCCAGTGGGTATTCCGGCACCCTGCAGCCGCTCCGAACTTGTACCTGCAAAATAAAAAGACAGTTAGAGCGCATCGTGAAGCAGGCAACAAGCGCTTACTTACTTGCTTCCAGGCGCTTCTATTCATCACACGGGCTCCATCTTCAACTCACTTCAGCCCGTCATCCGCCATCGCCGGAACCCTGCAAAACAAGAGACATCATTACTAAAGACTTTTAAAGACATTAGAATTACTCGAAACTTACCGTTCGTGCAGTAAACGACGGACAGCAGTCCTCTGAAGTCAAGAGGCCTACTCCCCTTATCCAGTGAAGAAACTGGTTACAGCACCCTGCCCCAAGGCAGATGGAGAGCACGGCGTTCACTTACCTAAGGTGAGAGCGTTAACCTTTCGGGTTCTACAGGAGAAGAGAAAGGGAAGAAGAGAGAGACATTCAATAACCCAGTTCATTAATCCCATATTTTCTATCTGCAGACATCTTACCCTTCGAGTCAGACATACAGTGCACAGAGGTCCAGCCCAAAGAGCCAGCCGTGTGTTACACATCACCTTTGAAGATACGGTATACGCCCAGTCAAGACCGGCGCCTCTACGGGAATCAGGTGAGCGTTACAGAACGCAAAGCCTACCGCAAAACTCCCGTCCAGGCGCTATGGAAACCTCGGATACCGACCAGCTAGCCCAGTTACTTGGGGAACTAAGGGCAGAAGTGCATGCAGCCCGTCAGGAAACGAATGCTCTAAGAAGGGAACTGATCATTTCCAAGGAGCGAACAGATGATCTCGCTAGACAATTGCTACAGTCACAAGCCGGACAGACCCCGTTACCCGCATCTGGGGGAAATCCTCCTTCTACATCCTCTATGAATCCAGTGCAGATCAACCTACCTGGGAATGTACCTCTGGCTCCGCCCGAACGATTTTCTGGTGACCCAAAGAGGTTTGCAGTATTTATCAATCAGTGCCGGTTGCATTTCTTATCCCCGCCAGTAGCCTTTCCAACTGATCAAGCTAAAGTAGCTTTCGTGCTTTCGTACCTTAGTGGCAATGCGGCAGACTGGTCGATCCCTCTAGTAAATCAAGATGATCCTGTCCTCCATGATTTTCAAGCTTTTCAGCTCAGTATGGAAAAACTGTTTGCAAGACATTCACAGGGGCAGGCCTTGGACAATGAGCTTCTTTCTTTGCGACAAGGTAATCAAGACCTTTTGGCTTATATTGCGTCTTTCAAAAGACTGATAGTGGAAACTCAATGGCCTGAGGACAAAAGGATTACGCTGTTTTATAGAGGTCTACGTGGAGAGCTCAAAGATGTGTTAGCCCAAGTAGTGAATCCCCCACAAGATTGTTCGGACTATATAGACTTAGTCGTTCAAATAGATCACAGACTGCAGAACAGGAAAGCCGATCGTTCCAAGTTTGTTGCTCGAGTATTTTCCAAACCGCCAACTGCTTCCAAAGGAGTAGACTCCGGGGAACCCATGCAAATAGGAGGCCTGAAAGGTCCTCTAACACAAAAGGAGCGGGAAAGGAGAAAACAGTTGCAATTATGCCTCTATTGCGGAAACTCAGGGCACTTTCTTCGAGACTGTCCGGTGAAACCTGCCAAGAAGGCAGTAGGAGCTGCAGTTACCAAAGTTACAAACTCTGAGCAGGGAAACGACCTCGCCCGACAAGAATAGAGGTCCTCTTGCAGAGCGTGAAAACCAGTTCCGTGACCTCGCATTTCGTGATACCTATGGTCCTCATTAGCCCTGATAATCCGGATCGATTACATGCAATTGAAGCTTACGTCGACAGCGGTGCCATCGGCAATTATGTGGATCATGAAATGGTTTTGAGGATGAATCTAACTCTTTGTCCCAAGGCTGTAAAGGACGTCATTACTACGGTGGATGGAACGGAGATAGCCTCCGGACCAGTAACGCATACCACTCAAGAAGTGACGCTAGTAAGTCAAGATGGACACCATGAGAAGATCGTGTTCGATGTGATCAAGGCTCCTCAGTTTCAGTTTATTCTAGGAATACCTTGGTTAGAGAAACACAATCCTCTGATCGATTGGCGAGCAAGAACGGTCCAGTTTCCAGAATGTGTCTCTACTTGTCACCCTCCACCTAGTGTTGCACTGGCAGCAATTTCTTCAGAGACTCCCCAGTTACCTCCCGAATACCTAGAATACCAAGATGTTTTCCGGAAGGATCAGGCTAACTCTCTACCTCCTCATAGGTCTTATGACTGCCAGATAGACCTGATACCTGGATCTACTCCTCCTTGTAGTAGAATTTATGCCCTCACCGAGCCTGAGAACCTTCACCTTCGACAATACCTGGATCAATACCTGGCAAATGGGTTTATTCGTCCTTCCAAGTCCCCTGCTTCTTCAGCTTTGTTCTTCGTTCCAAAAAAGGAAGGAGACCTTAGAACTTGTATAGATTATCGCTCCCTGAACCAGATCACCGTCAAGAATAGATATCCGTTACCTTTGATCCCTGAACTCCTGGACCAACTCAGAAAAGCATGCATATATACAAAGCTGGATCTTAGAGGAGCCTACCACTTGGTACGAGTAAAAGAGGGCGATGAATGGAAGACGGCCTTCCGCACCAAATATGGGCTATTTGAATATCAGGTCATGCCCTTCGGACTTTGCAATGCCCCGGCCGCCTTTCAATATTTTATGAACGATGTCCTCAGAGAGCTCATAGACGTGTGTGTTGTTGTTTACATTGACGACATCCTCGTTTATTCTTCATCGGAATCTGAACATCGGAAACATGTGAAAATGGTCCTCGAAAGATTGCGTCAACACAAACTTTTCGCTAAGTTGGAAAAATGTGTTTTCAACGTGACTGAAGTTGAATTCTTGGGATTCATATTATCACCTAGCGGAGTGCGTATGGATTCAAAGAAGGTCGATGCAGTTCTCAAATGGCCATCACCATCCTCCGTAAAAGGTGTGCAAAGCATGTTAGGCTTCGCTAACTTTTACCACAGGTTTATCCCCGAATTTTCTCGAATAGTCCAGCCCATCACTGCCTTGTTAAAGAAAAACAAACGTTTTGAATGATCTACCTCCATGCTCCGGATACAATACGATTCTAGTAATCGTGGACTTATTCTCCAAGATGGCGCATTTCATTCCGCTCAAAGGCTTGCCAACAGCAGCAACTCTGGCCCGAGAATTTCTCAAAAACATCGTCCGACTGCACGGTTTTCCTTCGGTTCTAATTTCGGATCGAGGTAGTCAATTTATTTCTCATTTTTGGCGAAGTTGCTGTCGGTCGGCTCAAATTGATGTGAGACTATCGACCAGTCACCACCCTCAGACCGACGGACAAACCGAGAGGACCAATCAAACACTGGAACAGTATTTACGCTGCATGCTGCAACAAACTGAAAAAACTTGGAAAGACATCCTTTGGATAGCCGAATATGCCTACAATAACTCTGTCCATTCGGGAACTGGGAAAACCCTGTTTTTTCTTTTATACGGCAGTCACCCTTGAACCTCGGAGTTGGATCCCCTCCAAGATCTTGAAACACCAGCAGTAGACTACCTGCATTCTACAATCACCCAAGCCTTTAAGGAAGCTGTTTCTCACCTTCAAAGGGCTAAAGAACAATACAAGAAAGGAGCAGATCAACATCGGAAGGAAGCTCCTCAGTATCAAGTAGGGAATCAAGTCTGGTTATCCACCAAATATCTACCTCTAAAAGGGCCACGCACATTCAACCCAAGATACCTTGGTCCCTATTCCATCACTACCATAGTAAACCCAGTAGCGGTCAAGTTGGACTTGCCCCCGCACATGAAGATACATCCGGTCTTCCACGTCTCTCTATTAAAACCCGTGCAACCTCAAACCCGACTAACTAAATCTCCAAAACCCATCCTAGTTGATGGAGAACTCGAGTTTGAAGTCAAAAGCATTCTGGACTCCAAGATCTCCAAATCTAAACTATTTTACCTAATTGACTGGAAAGGCTACGGCCCCCAAGAGAGATCCTTGGAACCTGCTGAATATGTCCACGCTCCTCGCCTAATCAAAAGATTTCAACGAACATTTCCTGACAAGCCAAAACCCCCGGAGAAGCCCGGTTTGGGAGGGGCCTTGAGGGGGGGTACTGTCATGATCTCTGCTTCCAAAAGGTCAGGGTTTTCCCAACTCCCTTGGAAGCAGATCCATAACCCAGGTTCCGAGTGCCAACCAGTCCCAATTGGGATCTTTTGGACCCAGTCCTGGCGCCAGTGGCACCAGGCTCATAAATATGCCCAGTCCCAGCGCTGGAAGCGCCGGGCTCATAATGCTTGGGTGGACTTACCTGCAGCAGACCATGCTGCTTACTTGCCTGCCAGTTGAGCCTCTGATCCTCTTCTGTTTGGAACTACTTTTCCTGTTGGGTGGGGCAGGAGCCACTCCCTAGGTTCAGAACACTGGAACTCTTCTGGAAAGCAGGAACTCTTTTCTTACCTAGGCGTGGCTGTGGAAGGAGACACCTAAGCACTACAGGAGGCTATTTAAACCACACCCGATGGATGAATCTTGCTTTGCGTTATTCTGCATCCTCTGCAGCAGAACGCTCATCGTGTCTTCTGCATCTGATCCTGGGCCTAAGGAAAAAGGCTTACCATCCTGAATCCAGTCTTCAGCAACACCTATAAAGACAAGAAAGAACAGGTTAGCATTACGGTCTTCAGTGACAGCGCTTCACTTACCTGGTCCATCGGCTGTCACCAACACCTCGCGCTGCCTTCCGGCATCTGAAAGACAAAGGCTTACCTACTCTTCGTGCGCTCCGGAGGTCTTCGCACTGCATTCCAGCATCTGAAAGAAAAAAGCTTACCAACTCTTTGCACGCTCCGGAGGCCTTCGGCGCTGCATCCCGCATCTGAAAGACAAAACAAGGTGCGTTTAAAGACATTGGGGAACTTTAATACTCACGTGCCATTACTCCTTTCCACATCTAACCCAGTGGGTATTCCGGCACCCTGCAGCCGCTCCGAACTTGTACCTGCAAAATAAAAAGACAGTTAGAGCGCATCGTGAAGCAGGCAACAAGCGCTTACTTACTTTCTTCCAGGCGCTTCTATTCATCACACAGGCTCCATCTTCAACTCACTTCAGCCCGTCATCCGCCATCGCCGGAACCCTGCAAAACAAGAGACATCATTACTAAAGACTTTTAAAGACATTAGAATTACTCGAAACTTACCGTTCGTGCAGTAAACGACGGACAGCAGTCCTCTGAAGTCAAGAGGCCTACTCCCCTTATCCAGTGAAGAAACTGGTTACAGCACCCTGCCCCGAGGCAGATGGAGAGCACGGCGTTCACTTACCTAAGGTGAGAGCGTTAACCTTTGGGGTTCTACAGGAGAAGAGAAAGGGAAGAAGAGAGAGACATTCAATAACCCAGTTCATTAATCCCATATTTTCTATCTGCAGACATCTTACCCTTCGAGTCAGACATACAGTGCACAGAGGTCCAGCCCAAAGAGCCAGCCGTGTGTTACACATCACCTTTGAAGATACGGTATACGCCCAGTCAAGACCGGCGCCTCTACGGGAATCAGGTGAGCGTTACAGGTACAACCTCCAGGAAAACTTCAAGCTCCTGATACAGAGGTAAGTGAGGGGCATTCTGATATGCACACATTACCCCATTCAATCAGGCTGAGCTAGGCTCAGTCAGCCAACACCCACAAAGGCATTCATGGAGCCATCAATCAGGCTCATAGGAACTAAATCCATTCACCCAAAATCAGACACCCACAAATGTAGATGTATATTGGGGCCAACTCCCAGCCTTTCACAGCACCAAATATATTCACTCAGTTTCAGACAGGGCTGGTTCAGGAAAGACCACAGGCATGTGTCACACAGTGAAAACCAGACACCCACAACAGATAATGTGATTTGACTCCTCTTTCTATTCAGTCAGGGGCCACCCCGAGTGTGTACCCAAAACAATCTGTCTCTGGGAAGGCTTCTTGCCAATTAACCAGTAGGCACCCCCAGAGTCAGAAATGGTCCTTCCACCCAACATCTGATCAGGGGAAGGGAGACAGAGCCTGGGCTTCTCAGGACTTTGAGAAACCAGATTAAAAGGCAGGGAGCCAGGAGTCTTACAGTGACCATCTTGCCTTTGTTCAGGATCCATTGATTCTTATGGCAGGGACTGGGTGTCCCAAAAGAGGAGGAGACCGAGAGTTACTGGAAACCTCAGCATGTAGCTGACCCCAGCACATACCTTGCTCTGGGCAACACAAAGGTGCCTCAAAACCCACACTAGGGGGTACCTAGTTGTATCCCTACCCATGGGTGCTATAGCGGTATCTTATTCACCAACAATAAAGATGAAGAGCTGCACTGCCAGGGGTCCAAACGGTTTCACAGTTCTTGTTATTTCCACTGAAGCTTTAACACTCTTTTCTCAGCGTATCACTTCCGATTCCCTCTACTGCACACTCAGTAAATGCTAGTCATGTATTTCCCAGTTGCTACATCTGGTGTACTGAAAGTTTCCTTTGAGTAAGTATTTGGCTGCATTCCAGCTAAAACAGATCTATTTGGCTCTGGCCGAATAGGTTCTTGCTTTACGGCTCGAGCTAAATAGTAATCACATTGTTATGTAAAAACAACTAAAAGAGACACATATTGAGTGGTGTTTGCAACATTGAATTGAAATAAACATTGTTTATAATCATTCCTGATTCCATATAAGACTAAGAGACCTATGCTTGTAAATTGGAGAGCTGGAATGGTGAGAATGAAAGAGGGGTTAGCGTGGTTTGTTCCTATGTTAAATGCCTATTAGGAGCTTGAAGAACTCACAACAGGTAGCGTTGAACAGTCTGGCAAAGTTGGTCAGATGTATGTCAGGATAAGTCATATGTCCCCACCTAAAAGGCCTCTCAGAAGAACTTCATGTTGCGAGATCTCTCCAGTTCCCCTATGGGCCAGTCTGTGTGAGGGATAATAGAGAGATAGATGCAAGGAATCTGTTTGACGGAGTCATAGTCAAAGAGCTATGCTCTGCTGTTGAAATTGGTAGGAGGGGAGGAAGTTTGAATCTCAGAAGGCTTCCCAAAAGTTGGGCTGCCTTCTTACAGTCAATAGTCCTGGGGAGAACGCAGGGGCATTGTTAGGCGGAAACCTGTGCAGTTCCCTCTGGGACCACTGCAAAAGATTTAGGACTACAGGTGTTTGGCAGTAAACCCACTTGGTAGCAGTCTGTACCACACAGATTCACTTGGTAGCTGTGGCTGAGCAGTCAGACTTCTCTCAAGAAGAGTTAGGCAGTATGTGGAGCATACAAGATAGGGCAATCCACACAGTAGAACAAGCAAACACGGAACAAGGCTTCGGTGTAAAGATATAAAGGTATTTATTTATAACAACACATCTATGAAAAACACTCTGGCACTAATACGGCAAACAACTTCAATCACGATTACTATAAGAAAAAGATCAATCCCCCTAACAATAGTTCGACAAGTCTAGGTTCAACGGCACCACTTATTTGCAGACAGAGGTGAATGCCTTAACCTAGATGCCACTCTAGTATTCGTTAGGTCGGGAGAGAAAAAGGCAGGTTATGAAATCACTAGGCACCAACACTTTTACGAACAAATGCAAGGCAAGTAAGGCAGGGTCTACTGCAGATCACAAAGTTCAGAGGCCAGGCCCACTCGGAGAGAGGCAACGTGATATGTCCCAAAATGTGTCTTAGTGGAAATGCGCTTCGAGTCTTTATCGCAAATTGTTATGGAAAGTTTAGCCAGTTCAGAACAGAAAATTAAAGAAAGCTTCGAGGCGACCCAATGGAGAGGCGAAGATTAAGACATCTCACTCTATCCGGCAGAAAGGGAAGCCAGGCGGACACGGTACCTTGTTTGTGGAGAGACAGCTCCGGCGGGGGCAGTTGTTCCTGGTGGTGGATGCACGTCGGGTCTTTGCCAAGAGAAGAGATGATCTCGTCGTCGAAGGAAAGTGGAAGATCGTTGCACCACCAGGGAAGAAACCAGCCGCGGAGTGCTCCGTCACAAGGCACTACCTTTTGGTCGCGGTACAGGGGTAGTGGCTATCCGGTTGCCGGGGTGCTCTGCACGGGCAATTCGACCACTGCGTCCTGGAGCGGAGAAAAAGCAAAGGGGACTGGTTGTTCCCACCAGTCCGGGGAAGAGACTCTCCGGCAGGGAGATCTCCTCTGTCGTCGGGAAGTGGTGAGTCGGTTCAGCAGGGCTCCACCAGAGGTGTCGTCGTTGCAGGTCGGCTCAGCTTTACCCTCGTCGGATTCTTAGGTCCTGTGGCGACTCCTGAAGATCCAGTCCCAAAAGCCCTGTTTTTATGCAGAAAACCCCCATTCATTCAGCCTAGCTGTCAATCAAAACACGCTAAGTGGTGAGCGGGGTGGCTCACCACTTGGGCCAATCACACCAGAGTGCGACTGGAGTTGGCAAGGCAACTCAGTCCAGGGTGCCTAAACCCCCTCCCACACCCACTGTGGTACCCAGACAGAATGGCACCACTTTGGAGGGCCTCTGTGCAGAGGCCCGTCAAAAGTGGAACAAAGGGCTCAACCTTTGGTTTAGGAGTCACAGAGAGGAACACAGACGCCATTTTAAAAACCGAGTTCTGGCAGAAAATACTACCCGATAAACTTATTTAAGATAAGTAAATCAGTGGTATGTCAGAGATTAACGAGAAAAAGTATCAACCTCCAACAACGGGAAGAATCCCACAGGGTTATATTCGGGGTCGAATATAACAAGTAGTTTCCACTGCCACCAGCCAAAACTCGACAAGGGGGGACGGGACAGTGCCCCCTCGAATAACAGACCCAGGAGTAATCGAATTACCCCTACTGGTACGTCTACAATAGGATGGTTTGTACTAGTTCTGTTAGTAAATTTAGGTCTAGTAAAGCCAATGGTGACTTTACATGCCCGGGGAGACAGTAGTCAGTCCCCGGGTTTGGAGTCTATGATGCAGGTCCGCTAGGACGCCCCAGTGTTATGGCACGGAGGGTGCGGTGTAACACACATAGAAAAACATATGAGACCCTATGGAGTAAAAGACCCCATAGCCCATCGAACACATTACCATTTAAAGGAATTACACACATTCATGTCCAAGAGTGGGAGAGAAAGAGTCTCACTCTTGGCAGGATGGAAAAAAACAATCCAGCAAAGCTGCTGGGGGACTCACTAGGTTAGGAAATTCAGCCTAAACAGAGAATTCTCCCTAACAGGCATCATTTAGGGGTCGCTCGGCGCATTAGGTCTCCCTTGCAACCCCTGTGGTCTCCCTTGAAAACCCTAAAAAAAAAAATAAAGTGTGTTTTTTTTTATACAAGCTCCTGGGTTGTGGCCAGCGCTATGTGGCATTTTGCTTCTGGAGTGGAAGGCTTTCTTGTTCAGACCTGTTAAAAAAAAAAAAAACAAGGGTTCAACAAGTCTAACCCTTTCAGCATTGACCCTAAATAAGAAAGAATAGGCATACCAAGTAATGTGTCTTTCTGGAATTCTATACAATAATTGCTAGACTCATTAAAGGTTTATTTCAGGAACACTTCAGGGATTTGGTCTGTTCTTAAACACCTCAACTCAACATTTCATCCTTCTGAGGTCGATAGATGAGTACAAACACAGGTTGGATGATATTGTATGTATATTTTTTCTATATAATTTAATGTAATTTTATACTTATAAAGCGCCGAAAGCCCACAGGCATCGGGCGCATCACATAAAACTGGCTACTAAAAACAACACAATCACCAAATTACTTTTGCTGACCTCTGTACCACTCAAGAATCAGAGTTTACTTAAAAACAAATGTTTTTAGGCTCCTTCTAAAAGCCATATAATTCGGCTCAAGCCTGAGAGTAAGAGGGAGGCTATTCCATTTCCCTGCTGTACGAACAGGGAAGGATCTGCCCAACCCCTTTGCGCATCTATGAGATGGCATTATGATCTTTCCCATTGCCTCAGATCTCAGTGCGCGATTGGGATGGTATGGCATCATTTTTCCTTACGATATCTAGGAGCCTGACCAAAAAGGCATTTGTGAGCTAACGTCAAGGCCTTAAACGGAATCCTGTCTTCAATCCTGAGACAATGCAATGCAATCCTGTTCTTGGAGAAATGTTAGCTCCCTGTTTTTCCTTTGATGATTCTAATGGCATGATTCTCTATGACCTGACATTTTTCCAGGCAATTCTTATTAGCCCCTAAGATAAGTGCATTGCCATAGTCCAAACGGGACAGGATAATGGCTCTTGCTATGGTAGCAATATTCTTTTCGCTCAGAAAAGACTGGATAGCCCTAAGTAGATGAAGATTGTAAGAGCTACATTTGTGCAGATACTGCACCTGGTCCTCAGAGCCCAGCAATCCTTCCATTACCAGCCCAAGAGTTTTTACTTGCCCTACCACCTGTATGTGGGTGCCTTTAATGAGGAAGGATTTATATTCTTGTCCCAATTCCGCTCTGGCTTGTCGGGTGCCAAAGATGATTAACTCTGTCTTCTTACTATTGAGACACATCCAATTCCTCATCATCCAATTCTCAATGATGTTATACAGTGTCTAGATTGTTGTGCTATCCTTTATGTAGTCACCTTCCAACTCTACCACTAACCACGGAACATGAGTATCGTCGGCGTAATTTGTAAAAAATACACTGACTCCTTCTAAAACCTCACATAGACATCTCATAAAAAAACTAAAAAGGAGTAGGACAGACTCGCCCCTTGAGGAACTCCGTGCTTAATAAAAGCCGCCAAGGAGAAATGACTCCCCCAATGAATTTTTGCTTCCCTATCTGCCAAAAAGGAAGCCAGCCAGGTGGCTGCTTCCGTGCAACAATTGGCTACTTTTTCCAAGACCTGGTGAAGCAATTGATGGTCCACCAGCACAAATGCTGCACTCAAGTCCAGCAGCATAAGCATCCCTGTTTTACCTTTATCCATTAGGCCTAACATGTGGGTCTGCAGATCCATCAACGCGTCTCCGTACTGTGCACAGTACGGAACACGGATTGTTGATCATGCAGGATATTATTTTCCTCCATATGTTTCTGTAATTGTTCTGTTGCTATTTTGTCTAAGATCTTCAGGATAAAATTACAGTTCGTTATGGGGCGTAAATTCCCTGAGTCTTTGGGTCTAGGCCAGGCTTTTTTAAAAGAGGAGTAATAGTGACAGCGTTAATACATATGGGCACCATGCCTTGTTAGGATTGGTATAAAAGTTTCCTTGTTCTCTAATATTATTCTTGGTGGAATAATATTCTCAGCACAAGAGGTAGGTTTCACTGTGACTAATACTTTCCTCATCTCTTCCTCACCAATAGGGAGAAAATGAAATTTCTCTTCCTCCTGCTGTCTGTATTCCCTGACCAGTGTTAACATTTCTGTATGCAAGATTTCCCTGGCTGTTACAATAGCATCTCTGGCCTTCTGTATTTTCTGTGCAAACGCCTATTGTACTCTGTCACAGTCTTCTTGGAGGAAATCGAAAAGGCATGCGAAAGGGCTGAGGGCGTCTCCACTAATTTTAAAATATGGCCCATATATAAAGCGCTTAAGTGAAAGTGCTATATAAGAACACGTCATTATCATTTGGCCATGGATGTCTCTTTGCATTCACAGTATTTTGGTAACATGGGCCTATACACACTGATCTTAATGATACATATGGCGATCCTTTCTTATATGAAATGTATATCACAATGTAGTGATATTGTAACCTTATTTTTCGCAGTGTACGTAGGAACAATACTATGTGATGGCACTTCCTATTTTGTCAATGGGTAAAAGGTTGTGTTCCATCGCTTCCCACAATATCACTTCTGCGTGGGGTCAAATGACATACCTTTGTGTGATGTCATCAGAGGTCAAGGGTCATGGGATGTCACTTCCGCTACTCCTGGCTTTTTGGTGAAATGACGTACCTGGGAAAAGACAGTTAAATCTCAGGCAGAACAGGATGCAGCAGTGATTTCACAGCCCATAATGACCTCTTGAGAGAGCTTCCTTATTAGGAAATCTCTCAAATGATATTACAGGCCAGTTTGCCTTAACAGGAAGGTGTGAGAGTGGAGAGAAAGATAACCTGTATCTGCTGATGTTGTGAGGTGGACAGTTGACGATTGAGAGACAGAGTAATCCTAAAACGTAGAGCCTATTGCCCTCTCATGTAGTAGGATGAAGATGTCTAGGAATTGAGGGACTTCCCAAAAGCAAGCGCCTTCTGAGAGCTTGCAGATACAGCCACATTTCAAGCTCTGCTATCTCTTCCAACCCAATCAGCTTCTCTCGGAGAGTGCATGGGTGAGGGAATCCCCTCTTTAACAATGGTAGGGAGATGGAGATGGCGACCACTCACCTCACATATCTGCCCTCACCATGTGTAACACATGAGTGGACAGAACATATGTATGTATTTGTATGTGAGCTGGAAAGAAGGCCTAAAAGACATGTCCACCTAAACTACTCTGTAAATCGCAAGGGATTGCAAAGTGTGTGATTCATAATGGCGATGGCAAATTTCAGTATCCATTTTGTTCATTGCAAGCTGGCACGCTGAATTTGTGAGGCAGGCCACTTGGAGTAGCACTGGTTTGGCATTTGTAACATCATACCCTATGTAGTAGCCCTGCTTTTTTGTTAATCTAATCTATTCTGGCTTGTGCAAATTAAATAAAGATGACATGTTAAAATAAGGAGAAATACATGAAATATGGGCTCACATATTTAAAATAATGCTGTCACTTTTTTTTTAAACAGAGTATTTTTCAGGTTTGGAATATAGTTTATTAAATAATACTCCTATTCGGATTCATGCTTTGACTTCGGGTGAATACATGGCCGTATACTAAATAGCACCTCCCTAACTCTCAATCTGGTAAGTATGGGCCTTTCCTGTATATTATTGAGACTTAATGGGTGTAGCACGCTAGTTTCCTGGTTCCAGTGCCTCACGTGACACGCTGTGGAGCCTCTGATATTTTTTGGATTACTCTTGTGAGGATGGTAGCTATGTCTGCGCAAGCGCAGCACGCCGCGGCACTTCCCTGTCCCTTTCCATGCATCTAATGTCCCCGAGTTGAGCCGCCAGGCCCTCCCACTGCTGCGCAATTTCACGCCCAGGGTTCTGATGGGGCCTCCTGCGGACTGATCCTTTATGGATCAGGACGGCCACTTGCCTTTGTGTTTGGGGGCGTGCAGATGATCTCATTAACCCTCTTCACGCTGGAATGCCTTTAACCCTTGCGCCTCCCCGAGGAATCATTAGGTGTCTGTGCCAAACACGGAACATGATGAGCCTTTCATAGACTCAATTTAGGAGAACAAAGGGACCCCTCAAGTAACAAGGCGTGTTTGCCTCTTATGAATGTATGTGATGTTGTGTGTGCGTTTCTTCATTGTTGCTTCGTGTATTAAATGGCTTGAGCTTCTAGGGAAATGCCACGTTCTCTTGCACAGCTTGTTTCGTCCGTATCACTCGTCCTTTTGCCAGATACACACGAACTAAGGCACATGGAAATTAGGTTAATTTTCAAGGATCACACAAGTGGATCACGTGCACCACTGACTGCTCTGCATCCTGCATGCTGTACTTGTTCTTGCTGTGCACAGCGCATTAGTATTCTTAGGGGACCGATCACAACTAAACAAATAATAAATACATTATTTAGAATTCAGGTACACCATCAAGAGAGTACCACCTCGGGCACTAACCACATTGCACTGAAAAATTATTCAAAGGCACATCTCAAAAGGGAGGATCTTCACAAACAGTGACACTGTGGCAATATGACATCATGGGTGCAACATGCCGACCCTGCTCTGAGTTCTTACCGCTAAACTTCATTACTCCTAGTCCTTTTTTTTTTTTGATAATTTATTTACAATACAAATAAGAATACACCAACGCATAATACATTAACATTATATACAAAGTCACAGAAACAGTAAATAAACAAAAAAAATTCAGGACCCAAACCCACCCAACCCCATGTTCACATCTCGTTACCTACAAGATCAGATCAATACAGTTCCAAAAATGTTCCCCAAATCTTAAGAAACAAACCTATTTTGCCTTGTTTTCTATACAGTTGTTCCTCCATAGCTGCCAAATTCCCCATTACAGTCAGCCACAGCTCTTTGTCTAATGTAGCAATCGACTTCCAATTTCTGAGGATAATCTTTTTACTCATTGCAGCTCCTCTGAAGAACCATTTTTTCTGGCACTGAGTGAGATCTTCCAAAATGGAATCATTCCCCAGAATCAACGTCTCAAAATTAAAATAAATTGTCACATCCAAGATATTCTCACAGATACCACCGATATCATTCCAAAACCCACAGACCTTCACACAATCCCACAACATATGTTCCATAGTACCATCCTCCTGAACACATGCCCAACATTCCAGTCCATCCTTCAAGCCTCTCCTCCTCAATTTTTCCGGGGGGCTAGTACACCCTATTCAAGATCTTAATTTGTCTTGCCCGGTCAGTCAGTCCCAAGGAACACAATTTGACATTCTCACACATCCTTATCCAACTTTCCTCAGTAATGTCCGCTCCAATTCTCCGACCCCATTCAATTCTTAGGCTATCATTGCTTTTATAATTGTTTGTTTGTTTGTTTATTTATTTATATAGCGCTCTTGACCCGGGGGTATATATGCGCTTTGAACATCAGGTTACAGGTAAAAGACAATAGTACAGTATTGATAGGGCATAGATAATAGTATTCAAACAATATACATAAAATTGGACATTCGGAGTGCATACATATGTGGTAGGACAGTTATTTGTTGGTTAACCAGGAAATGACCTTAGTTCTGAAGGGTTGGAAAGTAGGTGTAGATTTAATATCCAGTGGGATGGAATTCCAGAGTTGTGATGCCAAAGTTGGGAAGCTGGATCCTCCAGCTCTTTTGAGGGAGTATTTGGGAACTGTTAGTTGTAATGAGTTGGACGATCTGGTGGTTCTAGTGTTCTGTCTTAGTGTAAATTTGTTCGAGAGGTACGGTGGGGCAAGATGATTGAGGGCTTTGTAAGTAAGGCATATGGTTTTCAAGTCAATTTTCTGTTGGATGGACAACCATTTGCAGGCAGTTCTGGTGGCGGAGATGTGTTCCCTTCTAGGAATATTGAGGGCGGCACGGAGTGCGTTATTTTGTAAAACTTGCAATTTATTGATTACTGTTTTGTTGGCACCTACATAGAGGCTATTACAGTAATCCAGTTTAGATTGAATGAGTGCTCTGGCTAGGATGAGACAGTTGCTAGGGGAGATCAGTGGTCTGCAGGCCCTGATTAGTTTACCGGTGTAGGCAGTGGCTGAGGCGGTCATGTTGATTTGTTTAGCTAGGTTGATGTTCGTGTCTAGGTAGAAACCGAGGGTTTTTACGCTCTTGGCAATGGGTATGGTGTTACCGTCAATAGTGAAGCTAGTGTAGCCGGGACAGAGTTTACTGATAGTGTTCGGTGAGCCGACAAGAAGCAATTCAGTCTTGTCATCATTCAGGCATAGGCCATGTGTGGCCATCCATGCCTGAATGATGGAAAAGACTTCATTGATCCATTTGGCGTCCTTGTTGTAGTTGCCTGATAGGGTGAGGAGTATCTGGGTGTCATCTGCGTAGTTAGTATAGGTGACACCCAGATTGTCCAGCTTGTCGAATAAGGGCTTGGTGAAAATATTGTAAAGGGTAGGTGAGACACAGGATCCTTGTGGGACACCGCAGGTGATGGGGATAGGGTCAGCCGCTGCTAGGGGGGAGAAGACCCGCATGGTTCTGTTGTCCAGGAAAGATTGGATCCATGTGACTGCAGAGTGGGAGAAGTGTGCTGCCAGAGACAAATGGTTGCACAGGATTTTATGGTCGACCAGGTCAAAGGCAGCGGAGAGGTCAAGGAGTAGAAGGATGGCAGCCTTGTTTTTGTCTTTGAGTTCGTCTATCTGGCATTTGAGATCAACAAGGGCCGTTTCTGTCCCGTGTTGTGGTCGAAAGCCAGATTGGCGAGTTCCTTGTAGGTGATTGGCCTCAAGGTAGTCCTGGATTTGTAAATAAGCCACTCTATCCAAGATTTTTAGTAGGAATGGGACGGTGGTAATGGGTCTGTAATTCGTGGGGATGTCAGGGTTGAGAGTAGTTTTTTTTAGTAGCGGTAGGACCCAGGACTGTTTCAGATTGCTGGGGACCATGTTGTTGGCGAAGGACAGGTTTATTAATTTGGTGATAAATGGGGAGAGATCCCTAGCTGCATCTTTTATGATCTGTGCGGGGCAGCTGTCCCCCTTGCAATTCGATGGTTTAAGGGATGCTATAATTTTCTGAACCTCCAATATGGATACCTTTTTGAAGGTGAAGCCTGAACTAGTGGCAGTAGGTGGAGGGGGCGTGGGGAAGGAGGTGGGATCGAGAGTGAGTTGTTGTCGTTTGTTGTTGATTTTAGTTTGGAGCCCTGAGATTTTGTTAGCTAGGGCATTCTGGATCCCTGTGCACCAGGGTTTATCCTTAGTGCAAGAGTCAGTGGGGGTAATGGGGTTTTCTAGTTCCTTTAGTATGTTAAAGAGCTCCTTAGTACTGGAGCTTGCCTGGGAGATCCTAGTATTGAGAGATACTTTCTTGGCCCGTATAATCTCATTTTTGTAGAGGGAGGAGATGTTGGTGAGATTGGTTCTGTTATTTATAGAAGGCACTGATTTCCAGAGTGCTTCAAGTTTGTTTTTTTGTTGACGCAGGGTTTTCAGCTCCGGGGTGAACCATGTGTTCAGGTGCGCTTTGGGTATTCCTTTGCGCAGTTTCAGTGGGGCAATGATGTCAATGGCTTTGGCCATGGACTCATTGTAGGCGTTGACCAGTTGGTTCAAGTCCGTTGTGGCGGGTAGTGCGTTTAAAGTAGGGATCACCAGAGGTATTAGGGCTTCCGCTGTGATATTGCTCTTTTTCCTAGTAGGGCAGGCAGGTGCCATGATAGGCCTTTTATGTGCTGAGATGCTGGTAAGAATGTCAAACGGGAGGAGGTGGTGGTCAGTCCAGATAAGTTGTGTGGGATCTTTCGTAGTAATGTTGCAGTTAAGGGTAGTTATCCAGTCAAGGATTCTGCCTTTCGAGTGGGTGGGTTTGGAGCAAAGTTGTTGGAGACCATGCTCCTCTAGTGCCATGGCCAGGGCAGTGGCTGGGGTGTCTAGGGGGTCGTTAAACCCAAGGTTAAAGTCTCCGAGTATAATCAATTGTGCTGATGGTTTGGGGCTTTCAGCAACTAGTGAAGTGATGTCTTCCTCAAATGAGCCAGGAGGGCCCGGGGGTCGGTAAATTAAGTGCAGCGTAATAGTACTTTTAGGGGAGGTTTGAAATTTGACTGTAATGTGTTCACAGGATTTGAGTGGGGGAGCAGAGGATAGTCTGATGTCAAGCGTGGACTTAAAGATGATAGCTACGCCGCCACCTCGAGCGTTCGGTCTATCTGCTCTAAGGATGGTGTAGTTATCAGGTATGGCTAGGGTAAGAGATGGACCTGCAGCATCGTGCAGCCATGTTTCGGTTACCGCAAGGAAGTCCAGGTTGTTTGTTAGAATAATGTCAGCGACTTCTGAGGCATGGGCGACTAATGATCTGACATTTAGGAGAGCTCCTTTAAGACTGGGATGGATAGTGTTGATGGGTGTTACAGTGTGAGGGTTGATCTTATTGAGTGATTTGGTAGGGCCTTTGCTAGGTCTGTGGTGGGTTCTGGCGCCAAGTCTAGAATTCCGATCGGAGGGGATGAGGGTAGTGTTACGGGAGTTGGTTGGGTTAGCTAATGTAGAGGTGTTGTAGTCAATGGTAGGGCAAGATGCTCTCGTGTTGATGGGGTTCTGCTTATAGACAGCTAGGTGTGTGTTAGCTGCGACATGCGGAACGTGTGCATGTCTATGGGTGGGAAGGGCGGACTTGGTATCCGGGGGGAAGGCTGGTGTGGTGGGCAGGAATGGTGTAGGGCAGGTGATCGGGTGGTGTCTTGGGCAGGCGGGTCTGACTAAACCATTATTATAGGCTAGGTAACTGTTGCCAGTGCAGGGTATGTTACTTTGCATGACACAGAACGGGAACATGATCGCAGTCAGGCAGAGTAGCATGCTGGGGCTAAGGTAATGTACAGGGGAGTGGCGTGAAGGGGGCATAGGCGTTATAGGTAGGACACAACACAATGCGAATGAGGTCTAGGCGACCATAGGGCACAACACAATGCGAGTGGGGTCTGGGCGACCATAGGGCACAACACAATGCGAGTGGGGTCTGGGCGACCATAGGGCACAACACAATGCAAGTGGGGTCTAGGCGACCATAGGGCACAACACAATGCGAATGAGGTCTAAGCGACCATAGGGCACAACACAATGTAAGTGGGGTCTGGGCGACCATAGGGCACAACACAATGCAAGTGGGGTCTAGGCGACCATAATTATTAACAATCTGCCTATACACCCGGCTCGCCAAACCGCCCTCATTCACCAATGATTTCCTCGTAAGAAATTCCAGGTTTAGACCATTCTGAAAATCAATTATACCAACTGCTAATGTGATAATCTGAATCCGTCAATACTGAACTCACTTTGCAATTCCCTTGCAGATTTCCACACACCATCATTGAAGAGATCTCCAATCCATTTGATACCTCCAAAAACCATTCAGGCCAGAAAAAAAATTTGCCATTCAATTTAATAGACAGATTCATCCAAATAGACACACTCGGATCCCTGTACACGTCCACACCCAATAAGACATTCAAATTCTTCTAGGAATCTCTCAATGATGTAGTCAATATATCCTTTACTCCCCTCAATATAGAGGTTAACAATGCCCCAGGAGATAATGGACCATTTGCACTTGCCTCCGCCACAGCCCATACACTAGGACTCAATTCCATGTAATCCACCAAAAAAGCACAACTGAAGGCCAGATGGTAGGCCCTGAAGTTTGGTACACCTAAACCGCCTTTCTCTAAAGGCAGTTGCAGCTTCCACAAACTCAATCTTGCCGGTTTATTGTCCCACAAGAAACCTTGTATAAGCCTATCCAATTCTTTCCAATAAGATACATTAACATTCAAAGGGATCATACTTAAGATATAGTTAATTTTAGGGGCTGACATCATTTTTAATGCGTTCACCTTTCCCCAAAGCGACAGCTTCAGTAACCCCCATTGTTCTAAATCAGATTTAAAAGCCACAGTAATCACATTCATGTTCACTCTTACCAAGTCACAAATCTTCGGAGTGATCCAAATCCCCAGATACAACATCCTATCCGGACACCACCGAAACCCTAGATCAGTGACATATTTTCTGTTACACCCAGGAACCAGCGGCAACACTTCAGATTTGTCCCAATTCACTCTATAACCAGAAATCTCCTGAAACGAGGTTAGGACCCCCATCAATGTCGGTAATGAAAGACGTAAATCCTTCAGGACCAAAAGTATGTCATCTGCAAACAGCCATATTTTTTGACACAAACCCCAACATGAAACACCAACTATATCGAGTTGAGCACGAATGGCATCTGCCAAAGGTTCAATCGCCAGAACAAATAACAAAGGTGAAAGCGGGCAGCCTTGTCTCGTCCCCCTCTCTAGTCTAAATGGATCAGATCGAATACCATTAGTGTTAACATCTGCTGTCGGTTCCGTATACAAGAGCCTAATCCATGATATAAAATTCACTCCAAAACCCAACTTCTCAAGCACCAAGAACAAGTAGTTCCACTCCACCCTATCGAAAGCCTTCTCCGCGTCCAATGAAAACGCAGCCATCTCTTCAGTCTCATTCGATGCCTTATTAAGTGTGTGAAATAAACGCCTGATATTGCTGGAGGTACCCCTCCCTTTTACAAAACCCGAATGATTTTCATTCATTAACCTCGGTAGTAGACCTTCCAATCTACTAGCCATGATCTTAGCCAAGATTTTGTTGTCTGTGTTAATCAGACTAATCGGCCGATAACTTCCAGGAAGCGTCTCATCCTTGCCCTTCTTCGGAAAGACAGATATCATAGCGTGTCTAGCCGAAGCTGGCAGTACACCCTCAGCCAAAGAAGACACATACATATCTTTAAGAAGATTCAGGGCTGAATCAGGCAATATCTTGTAGAATTCTACCGGGAAGCCATCAGGCCCTGGCGATTTCCCCACATTTAGTTGGCCGATAGCCATCTTAATCTCATCTAATGTCAGATCCTCCTCCAATAACTGTGAGTCACAATCCGAAACACTAGAAAGATTCACACTCTCCAGAAAGTCAATAGTCCCGACAGGCGCAACAATTTCACTCCTATATAAATTCATGTAATAATCCCGAAAAATATTGTTAATTTCTTTCGCCATAAAAGTGATTTGGCCATCCTTATCTTGAATAGATGCAATTGATCTTTCAGCCTCCCTCATTCTCAATCTATACGCCAACCATTTATCACACTTCTCACCCTTTTCAAAATAATCACATTTCAGGTTACAATATATTCTTTCTGTTTTCTCCTCAATTATGCCATTAAGTTCCTTTTTCAGTACCCTCATTTCAGAAATAGTATCTCTGTCAGATGGGTCAGCCATAACTGTCTTTGATAAAGCAACAACCTGAATTTCAAGTTCCTTCTGTCTATTTGCAGTTTTCTTTCTCAATCCGCACGTCAAATTAATCAGATAACCCCTCATAGTGCATTTTAAAGCTTCCCAGACAACTTCCGGCTGCACATCACCAGTATGATTTACCGAAACAAAAAAGTCAATTTCTGCCTTCAGCTTATCCACCTCTTTTTCCATCTTTAAAAACGCATTATCCATTCTCCACGTGTACGTTCTCTGAACAGTATTTCCCAAGTCAATGTTCATCCTCACGTGAGCATGATCCGTCAATAAGATTGGGCCAATCTCGCTTGACTTAAAATTCTTGGTCATCAGACCTGCTGTCAACAACATGTCTAATCTGGAAGAAACTGAATGTGCACCTGAGTAAAAACTGTACTCTCTAGCATGCGGATGTTGCAACCACCAACAATCTCGTATAGCATGTTCCTCTAAATAATAAGTTTTTAAGAGAAACATAGTGATGATCACTATGTCTAAAATTTCCTGGCACACTCCTATCCAAATCCTTATTCAAAACAGTGTTAAAGTCACCACCAAGAATGATGTTATCTGAACCCAAGTCTTGAAGCGTCTGCGCCACTTGCCTAAAGAATGAACCATCATCTACTGACGGGGCATAAATATTACATAATGTCACCAAACAACCTTGAATATTAACCAGCAAAGCCACCATCCTGCCCTCATTATCTGACATTTCCCATACAATCCTCAAAGGACAATTCCTCCTGATTAAAATTGCCACTCCTCTTGATCGAGATGAAAAATTTGAGCCATATATCCTTCCAACCCAACCTTTTCTAAGGCTACCAATTTCCTCTTTAAGTAAATGAGTCTCTTGAACAAAACAAACATCGCACTTCAATTCTCTCATGTGATTCATAATCTTGAGGCTTTTCTTTGTATTGTTTAATCCATTTACATTCCACATAAGCACATGTAATTCATTAGCCATTTTCTCTGGTCTACTATCAATTACGAGCACATCAACTACAGTATCCTCTACTATATCAAATAATCTACATAGGATACCACAAGATGTGAACAAAACAACCCCCCTCTGAAATAGAAGCAAGTCAGCAACAACAGACAAAAACTATATACTTGATATAACATTCTAAAAAGTCCAGTGTCCCGGACACCCCTCCTATAAGCCTATGAACAATATCACCAAGCACAAACCCCCAAAATTCTTCAGTTTGTCAAGCACTACCAAAAGTCTTCCCATTCTACTATGACACTAATATTAATAACATATTAAATTATGCAGGATATTCATGTCCCTATATCTTCAAAGGTAATCCACTCATCAATTAGACTGTCATTCCACTACATAAATCACACCCCCACCAACATGCATTGCATATTACCTATCCCCACATCTAATGCCTAGCAAGGCACTTCAAAACAACCAGGCAAACATCCACCAACACCCCTTTTCTTAACATATCAACAAATACCTCATTCATGGTAACAAGCGAATTGTATTGAGCTGTGCCCCTCTCAAGCAACAATAATCATCTCCTACCCCTCAAACAGCAAACCTTATTCTTTAGGATTGGATGCAATACCGTGTAGTCTTGATACTTTCCATATTACGCATCCCCATGTTGCATGAACATAAACATCCAAAACATCACAGAAACACCCAAGTATCACTCAAAAAGGCATGGAATATTGTTCTCCCCCTTTGCATGATGTGGCATAAACCGCACCACAACACGTGATCCCAGCTTTAAACACTTGGATTGATGTAATCAATGCAAAAGGAGGACTCACATGGAAAAAACATTCAACTTTGATGTAAAGGTGCATCCATAAGAAATAATATAATATTTGTTAAACATGTCACCAACACCCACAGATATCCCCAAGATTCCATTTTTCCAAATGAAATCAACAAGTATTTAACACGAAATGGACATCACCTAGAAAGAAAACATGTTAATATTCAACCTCAACATTTCAGTATCAACCACTCACGCCCCCATCTACCAGACCCTGGATAAGCATATTTAAATATAATCCCCAAACTTATGATAGCAATATCCCTAGCCCACTATAATTACTAAAACCTAACACTAATCTATAAGTTAAGATCCAAAAAAAAAAAAAAAAAAAAAAAAAAGGGGCCCGGCCACCAGAAGATATAACACTTTCCTCCCCAAATCCAACCGCACAGAAAAATATTAGGAAAGGCTGGTCAATTATAGTTACATTGCAGTTAGGACAATAAACAGACTAGAGCGTACACACTGCAAAAACTCAAATGCCCACATGCCTACCATCCATATGTAATCAATACATATCATATAGCCAATAAACCCTGGTCAACCCCCATTTCGTGCCTCCCCCATAAAATCCATTACCAACCCGCAAATGAAGTAAGACTACATTACTATCACCATAATTTAACACACATATCACACGTTGAAAGAACCATTAACCATTTTTCAGTGGCATCATCAAGTTTTCATGGCCCAGTTACATAACTCTTATGAAAAGCTCCATGTATCCAACCCAACAGCAAAGCAATAAATAACAATTAAAAATCTGAGTTCTGCACAATAGGTGATAATGACCATAATTCCTGGCCATCATATGCATCAGGAAAGCAAGAGGAGACCCAGGTTTAGAAAGACACACATATGCGGCAGTGGCAATGGCAACATTCAAATAGGCATATACAAATCCACTACGCTAGTTAGTCCTGGGAAACTGCATGCACAATTCCTCAACTTCCCGAAGCGAAGTGAACGTTAGATCATAAAAGTATTTCCCCAATACGAGTCCTCCGCACTCCTGTTAGTTATTAACGAATTCCAAAACCGACTTGCAATAGGTCCGCGGCATTTGGAGGCATAGCCAGATGTCATTTTGCTGCCCGATGATCAATGGCAGTCAAACGAATAGTCACAATGGGTTTATAAATAAAGGACACACCTTCCTCAGCAACACCGTGGCTCACCGCTCGATCGTGATGCATTCTTCCATTATCGGGGACATCCTAGTCCTACACTTCCTCCTCACAGTACCTACCTCATGAGGCCACTGCCTCCGACACAGGACCTTCTTTTTTTTCTTGTATTCCCAATAACTCCTCCCCTCAACCCATGTCATCCAGTTTACATAACCAAGCCTGAACATGGGACCTTCCTTGCAGGGAGGGAGAGGAGGGTCGTCAGTACAGTGACGAGGAAGAGTAGGACTAGGAGTAATGAAGATTACCAGTAAGTAATCAAAGCATACCTCCACGAAGAGTAGGACTAGGACTAATGAAGATTACCAGTAAGTAATCAAAGCATACCTCCACGTCCACTCTTCCTCGTTCCGCTACTTACCTCATGAGGCATACCATAGCACCACGGGGAAAAGGTCCCAATGAGACACAGAGTCAAAAACACTTTGATCAGCCCAGGTGGCAGCCCTACAAATCTCCTGTATAGAAACCCCCCTTGCATCAGCCCAGGAAGCTGCCAAACCCCTGGTGGACCGCCCCTGAATATGCGCAGGTACAGGCAGCCCAGAAGCCACATAGGCCATGGAGACAACAACACGGATCCATCGGCTAATGGAAACAACAGAGGCCTTGCGAAGAGCACCAGCAGGGCCAAAAGTAATCAGTAGAATATCAGATTGTCGGAAAGGGGCAGTCCTAGCCAAATACTCCAACCCCGCCCGCCGCACATCAATGGCATGCAAAGCCACATCCTCTGGCATTTGCGGATCCTGAAATAAGGCGCGGAGAACCAGATCCTGAGAGGTGTGAAACTGAGACACAACTGTAGGGAACTTCGGATCACACCTCAACACCAGTGAGTCCGGCAGCACCCTCAGGAAAGGAGGGTGACACAATAGATCTGCTTGAACATTGTCCACCCCCCTGACATGACAGGCCACCTGGGACACCAGATGCGACTCCCCCCAAGAACCTATCTGAGCCGCCAAAGCATTCAAGGAGTGGCTGGAACCCCTCTGGCAGTTGACATATGATAAGGCTGTTGTATTGTCCGTCCGGACCAAAACTGCCCGGTCTTCCAGAAACACCTCCAAGTATACCAGAGAATGGAGAATGGCACACATCTCCCATCCAATTGGTTGATCGCCGTCTCTCCTCTGGAGCCCACAGCCCCTGGCCCAAGAGGACCCCCAATTTTACCCCAACCTCTTCCTCTGGCGTCTGTAGTAAGAGTGGTCACAGTAGGAAGGACCAGGGACACCCCAGCCAGGAAATTCTGAACCCCCAACCACCACAGCAGGGAGACCCTCAGAGCTGGGGACACGGGGATCAATTCCTCGTAAGATTGAGATGTCGGGAGCCAGTGGGAGAGAAGATTAGACACCAGAGGAAGTAAGTGTAGACATGCCCAATAAACCAGAAACACGCAAGATGCCATGTACCCCTGCAGTTTGTGCAATAGGCGAGCCGAGACAAACTACCTCGTGAGAATCCTGCCCAGAACAGTCAGCAAGCGCCGGACCCTCTCCGGGGCAGAAAAACCATCCCCACCCTGGTGCAAATCTGAGCCCTGAAGAAAACTAAATCCTCAGAGGGCTCCAACTGAGACTTCTGCCAGTTCAACAGTGTGGGATGTTTTTAGCCCACTAGGCTCTGCCCTGCGACATCCCTGTGTGCTGATGGCACCAGCATCAACAAAATGGCAGCAAAAGTCCTATGCGTGCCAAAACCTATGAAAACTGCGCTTTGAAAACGAAAAAGATGACTGCCAAATCTACTTTTCCTGTTGTCAGTGGTGAAAAGGAGACCACACTCCTGAAACATGCCACTGAGCTGCCTACCAAGGAAAAAAGGAACACTGCATGAAAGGCAGTGCTTTATTGCCAGAAACCCAGACATTTCTCTTAAATCCAGGTTTCTTGGTTGCTGAAAATATAAAATACCGGACCAAAACACCACAAAACATTCAATATTTTACTGGGTGTTACCAACCACTTCATTTAAGGTATCAATATGAGCACACAATGTCAGGAAAAGCAGAATCGATCATCAGAATCTCAGCAGTAAAAAGTGTGTTTGCCTGTGAAAATCTGTCAAAATATGGGCGCAGTACCACCGGCCGCCTGCATTGACAGCTGTCATTAATTTCATCAGAAGCTTAAACTTGTGCGATGGAAATCAAATGTTTGGAATTAAGTGACCTGTCATTAAGAGGAACATAGGTAGTAACTATTTAATCTCCATGATTTAGTGACTGGAATCAGAGTACTAGCTGCTTGATTAAAAATTGCAAGTTTTATTTTAAATTAAGAAAAAGGTTATAATTTGACAGAGAATTTGGCTGAACTCAGAGTCACCAAACCAGTTTTTCCCAGCTTTTCCCCAACAAAGGCATCTCACCTGCTTCCCACCAAAAGGGCAGGAACTCACATTCAGGTGTATATTAAGAGGGGAGGAGATTTTGGGCTGCTGCTCCTGGGAGAGACAATGGACCTTACTTGGCTGAAAGGATATGCAGATTGTAAGTGTCAACAGTGGCCTCTGCCAGAGGAAGAAGGCAGGGATTGCTCTTGAGCTAAAGAAACCTTTGGAGGCGGAGATAGACATTTTTGTTGATTCTCAATGGACAGAAAGCATATTTTTGAAAAACACTGATAAAGGACTGTGCAAATTTGTAAAAATGATAAAACTAATAGCAGTGTTAATGCGAATTTTGGGCACAATTCAAGAGGAGCCAGAACTCTGTGCGATGTTCTGGGAAGGCACAGTGAAAATTCTGTTTTTGTAGCAACTGTATTCATGTCCGAAGCACGAAACTTCATATGATAATGCCTGGATATCATGCGCACATATGTACAAAATTGTGGACAAATCAGATATTGTGTCCTGGATAAAAAGTGCAAAAAATTGTCAAATCCAGACCCAAGACCTCATAACTATGGGGCTTGGAAGAAAGTGTGCTCCACAAAATATGTGATCTATGTATGTCATTGGTATAAAGATTGTACACATGTAAAGATGTATTATGTCAAAAATAGATTTTATGTGCAAAAGGCAAAGGGGAGGTTTTCCCTGGCTCATAAACCACATTATCATGATGACACTCTGTTTTCTCCTCCCTATCAAGGGAGAGAGCAGAATTTAGCCAATAGACTACCTAGGGGGTGTGCCTAGGATAATTCAGCTTACCCACCCCTTTATGAAACACATAAATAGAGACAGCTTATGACCTAGGAAAAGACACACTGATCTACCCACCATCCCGATATTGGCGAAGCAATCTGACGGAGATCCATTCATACTCCTTGTTTCAGACTCCAAAAAACTTTGCAAGCAGAAAGGCTCAGAGCATAGCTGATCCACTTTCAGCTGGGCCTAACTTCCAGAACCCATCCCTCAACTTAAAGGGGAAACCAAAGAGCAGCCAGTCTGCGCTGTAACTGCTTGCCTGCCAAAGAATTATCTTCATAACCAGAAGGGCAGATTAAATCCCAGTCTGGTGCTGTGCTGTGCAGACCATAGAGTAATTGCAGATCCAGTCCAGTCGTGCTGTGCAGTGTAGACCGGAGCGCCTTGCTGTCCAGTCCTGCCGTGCGGTGTCCAGAGCGCCTTGCTGATCGCTGAACCAGACTAGTCCGGTGTGCCAAGCAGTCCGTCCCAGAAAAACTCTTGACCAGAATCCCTGACGGTTCTATTGAAAACATTGGTAGTGAGTATCCATAGTATAGGATTGTAACTAGCCTATGTACGGTCCATAGTCATCCCTATCCAAGTCAAATCTTATATCCAGAACTGTGTTGCAAGAAATCCTTTGTCTTGTCTGAACTCTCTCTCTTATCCTATAGTCCTTCTGTAAAAATATTGTTAAAATCATCTTTGTGCTGATATATTGCATCTGAAGAAAGACAAGCGTCTCGGCTGGCAAAGACCTGATTGGTGACGTCCTGGTCTGGTGGTTGTGCTGTCGTGTAGTTTGTATCTTTATAGTCCACCCCTAGTGTAAAGAAACCTTCTTTGTACTTTTAAAAGCGTATTCTTGTTTTACAATTTTCCTCTATCTGAAAAAAACGACCTCCACAAAAACGTCCATAACTTCTTCATACTTTATACTAGAAATAAAATGTAAGTGTCTGCCTGAAGCTAACATCCTAAGCTTTCTAAAGAACCCAGAGACGCACTTTTGACAATTTGCCAATCAATTCTGTTTTTCTCTGGTGTTTGCTGGGGGGAAGTTGAGATTGATATATTTGCTTGAGTTCTGCATTCCTGAAACCTGTTCTCTCTCATTCTATCTCTTTATATTGCACTTTGGGGGGATTGAAGAGTGTGTAGGGGGAAATAGTAATTACATTTTCATTTGATTAAACATACACAAAATTATTATTTCTGTGCTGCATTATTTTTTCCCATCATTGCTCCTTGTGATTAAAGAGATTGTTGAGTGTGACATCACCCCATTGGTGATCATTGTATGCCCATTACAAAATATGGTGATATATATATTGTGCAATATAAAATAAATATTTTAACTTTGCAAACCAGCCTGATTCCTGGTCCAGTGTGACCGGGGGGGTTAAAAGAGAGGGGCGTGATAT
Source organism: Ambystoma mexicanum (assembly GCF_040938575.1). Classification (NCBI taxonomy): domain Eukaryota; kingdom Metazoa; phylum Chordata; class Amphibia; order Caudata; family Ambystomatidae; genus Ambystoma; species Ambystoma mexicanum. The sequence continues at coordinate 1,403,477,005 of NC_090922.1, forward strand.
AAGTGGTACATCGTTCAGAATAAAAGAACCTATAGATACAAATAAATAATTAAGGGTTTCAGTTGTGCATCCCACGCTAGGCATTGATTTAGGTGAAGTGCCAGGTTGAAATCACTTACAAGATTAAAGTCTCGTCACGAGATCTCTGAATTAGACACACCACTTGTGACAGTCTAATACAGCGTGCTAACTGACGGGGTACATGAACCCTGTTGGGCTACCACACTTTGTTACACTGTGAAAAGCACCCTTCAATAGGAACGCTCTAAGGAATTGGTCTGTTTGCAAAAATAAAATAACTCCTGTAAGTCAGGAAGGAAATTAATATTTCCGGAATGGCGACCTTGGTAGAAATCAATATGGCAAAAGAACACCTACTGCACAAACTATCTGTTAAGGTTGAATGGATAGAGCAGGATCAGAATGTGTGGTTGCTAGAAATTTAAGAACAGGCCTCTGCAACAGGATTAAATATATGGCAAGATCAGGGTCCATTACATATGGCACTGAGTGAACTGTATGTGGCCCCTAAGGTAAAAGAAGAGCAAAGTAAGATTGCCAAAATAGCAGCATATCTGTACCTCCACATTGGAGCAATACAGGACAAATATGCAGAGAACCTACATCTGGCAAACAAGCAACTACAATCATTAGAAAAAGCCCAAACTGATCTGGACTCTGCAGAGCAAAGGCTACAAAAGAGCCCTGAATCAGAAAAAGAAACCAGGCAGTACCTGATAATAAAAGAAGATATGGATATCCTGCCGCAGGAGAAGGTAGAGCAGGATACCAAAGTACTTGCGCTGCAGAAAGAGTGCCAAGAAAGTTTGGACTCCCTACTACGAAGCCAGAAAAAGCTGGAACAGCAAATATATTTTAACAGGGCATGCGCAGAGCAGGTAGTCACCCTGCAAAACCGCCTAGACCAAAAAAAAGAAGAAAATGATACATTAATAAATTAATTTTCAAAGACCTGGACACCAAGGCAGAATTTGATGAAGAGCGCCAGAAAGCTTGTGCACTCCAAAAAGAAAGACACGACCTGGCTGCACAGAGGGCTACTCTTATACAAGAAACGGACACCTTAGGCCAGGAGGTCAGTTATTTAAAAGATAAGATGGAAGAAAATCACCTGGCCCTCTAGGGACTGGGTGAGCTCCAAAAAGATTACATAAAACTGTTAGAGCACTCCTGGAGGATGGAAGATGCTCTGGCAAAGAGTGGCCAGGCCAGTAAGGACAGGACTCAGGAGGTAACCCTCCTGCAGCTAAAATGTGCCCAATATTCAAAAGTGACACAGGAAGCAGAGAGAGACAATGAGGCTCTCTGTGTGAAAAATGATAGGCTCCACAGACAGGTAGCTTTGCAGGAACAACTGATTGAGACTAGCAAGGCCTTGATAGAGGAACACAAAGTTCAGGTTCTTGCATGGCAACAGGGAGCAGGGGCTGAGAGAGATGAGGTCCACTGGGAAAGGGAAACACCTGAGCATAACCTCAGGAACCCTAGTACCAGAGGCTTTCATCTCTTCCACTCCATGGACTCTGCCACCCCCATGTCCACTGGCACACATGAGCCAAGGGCCACAGGGATGGCAGACTTCAATCCAATGAGGAATATGGGGCTCATAGATCAGCACCTCCCAGGAATGGATGGGCAGGCATCTGGGTATGGGTTCCCAAGGGCTAGGGCCATATTCTCTGATCAGGGAGACTCCAATGAAGGGAGGGCCAGAGAAATGGATTCTCATAAATACCATTTGCCCAAAGACCAGATGGTCAAATTTAGTGGGGAACTCCATGAGAGTAGGCCCAATAAGGCCATCCTGAAAACCTCTGCCCAGCTAGGACAGTGGGGGCTGGGGGGTAGGTACTCAGCTAATCCTGGGAGCAAGGAGAAATCAGAAGACTCCTCTGAGCGCCACAGGTCTCAGGAAACTAGGTCCCCACATTCTGCCAGCCATTCCCTAGCTTGCAGAATCCGGGAGAGCCTAGAAGACCAGAAAGGCACCTCTGGTAGTAGTGCCTCTGAGTCAGAGGATGAGTGGACCAGGGTCACCCGAACCAAAAAAGCCAACAAGGTCAAGAGGGCCTTACTCAAGGATCCCCTAAAACAAATAAAGGACATTAGGAGCGTCATCACGCCCTAACATAAGAATACGAAATATTCGGTTTGGGAGCACCTTGAGCTCTTTGAACAAATGATGGAGACTTTCCATTTGAAGGACCGCCAAAGCTGTATTCAATATGTAAAGTGGACCTTCTCTCCCGAGTACTCCAGCTTCTTTGCGGGGCTGGAGGATCAGAATCATTCCAGATGGACCACCTATAGGGCGGCCGTCTTGAAACATTTTTCTGTGCACAGGAATCCTCAGGAGGCTCGCAAGGCAGCCTACAACTTGCAATGTGGGGAAGATCAGGCCCCACAAGAATTTGTTCAAGAATTAAAGCATGCCTTTGCGCAGACCACTAGAAAGGTGCGACTGAGTTTGTAAATGCTTTCTTCCATGCTCTCCCCAAGTATATCATGACCCAGCTAGTGAGGGACTTTCATGAGAAAAGATCGCTAGACTGGGTCATTGAACAAGCCACGCGCATTTATGAGGTGCAAAAGCCAATGGAAAACAAAAATAATCGCAAAAGCCCCAAAACAACCAACACCCCGGCTGCTACTAAGGTGGCGGAGGTGAAGGTTGCCCCCATTTTAGATTTAGAGATGGGGGGGCCTAAAAACCTGCCCGCACAGAATCAGAACAACCCCAAACCCAGAAGGCCCTCGGGCCAATCACTGACAGGGAGCCAGGGAGGCCACCCCACAAATGGGACCCCTAACTCCCCTGACTACATCAGCCGGCGCTACAAGGGCAAATGACCGATCTTGGGTTATGTGTGGACTCCTCCAGCCCAAGGGGGGGATCCAACCAGACAACAGCTAACCCAGGGAAATTCCCTCCTCACTTCCCCCAGGAGGGCAGTAATCCCCCAAATACTGGACAGAATTTCTTCCCAAGGTACACACCAAACTTTAACCCCCAAAACAATCCGTCCTTCTTTCCCCACTTTCCTGAGCCCAGACAACCCATTCCAGGGGAGGCCAAGGGCAGAGGGGTACACAAACTTTCCTAACCTGGGGTATTTTGGGAGAAGGGATAGCTACCCTTCCCGGGATCAGCCCAGGGGAGACATGAGGACCCCGTACCAGCCCGAGCGGGTGTCCCAACTAGAGCGCCAGGTCCAAAACATGGCACAGGATCTGGGTCACATGCTGAGGGCTCAGCAGAACCCTCAGATGAGCATGGCGGTGCAGAATGCCTCAAATCTAGAACCTGGTGCTCCAGAGGAATGATGGGGGAAGAACCCTGACAACCCACCGGTTCCCAGGGAGGAGGCACAAGGGGGAGGGGGTGTAAAGCCTTGGAGGAAGCTTCCTTCCCCACTTATAAAAAGCCCCTGGAAACCCAGGACCCGGAACCAAAATCTCCTACCCCTGAAAGTCTGCCACCCAAGGAGCAGAGGGGGGGGGGGGAGAAATAAAGAGCCCAAAAAGACCCATTTTGTTGAGGAGGTACAATTCTTCCAGTTTGAAGGAGAGGGGTCCTCAGAGGATCCTGGGAAAAGGATCTTCTCCTTCAGAGATGGGGGAACTCCTCCCAAAGAAAAATGGGTCCCAAAGGATCCAAATCCAAACTGGGTAGATGTGGGGACTGAGTTAGCACCGCCCATTATCAATCCCCAGAATCATCAGCATGAAAATCCCCTGGTTCAAACCCATCCAGTGACTGCCTCCAAAAAGGGGGGGGCAGCCCAGAACCAGGGGGCCCAAAACTTCTCCCATATCTAGCTGTCACCTTTTTCTTTCAGATTCCCAAGACTACAAAGAGAATCCTACCCAAATCACCTTCCTGTCAGTGTCCAAAACCAAGAAACTAACCCACCAGTTGTCCAAAACTGTACATTATCTTTGCCACCTTGAGGAGAAGGAGGGAAGATTCTATGCCCCGGTACAAATACAGGCGCAGTGTACAATTTTGGCATGGTGGACATTGGATCCCAAGCTACCCATCTGTCAAAAAGGGCCTTTCACCAACTGAATTTGGGAAGGGGGGAGAAATACCAAATTCCTTTCACCCCTCTTCCTGGACAACTTCAGAACTTCGATGGGAAGGAAATTCCCGTTGAGCGGACTGCGGATTTGGATATTAAAATTGGACGACACAAGGTGAAGCACATGGTCATAGTTGTGACTCCAGAGGGCACATCTTGTTTAATAGGGAACGACATCCTGCAGAGGTTGTTACTCCTCATAGATTGTGTAAACAAGGTCCTCTGGATCCAAACTAACCGACCAATAAAATTGAAACATAGTGTCAACCATGTTAGTTTAAACGGCACATGCCACATGGTTGAACAAAAATCTGACCAAATAGAATTTCACTTCATGTATAATCAAATCGCAGACATGACAGTAATTGCAGACGGGCAACAGACTGGTGATGGCGGGTCCTCTCTATTTCTGAAAATCAACCTTCCTTCCAGTGTGGAATGCCACACTCTGAAATTCATAATAAATTCACAATCAGACAATCCCACTCCTATAGTCCAGAAAGATGAGATATCAGCTCAAAGCCTGGCTGATATTCAGAAAATTGGAGAGCAGTTGTTCATCCTTATTCAGTTAGATGAAGGGAAGGACTCTGTTCTCGCCCGAGTGTGTGTGAACAACGGTAAGAGCTTCATCAGCGAAGCAATGTCCCGCAAACTCCCAAAAGATCCAGCCATTCCCACATTTAAACTGATAGACAAATGGGAAATGGATCTGGAAACACCCAATTCCAAACATCTCCTGCCTTGCAGGTGCATGCTCAGAATCTCCACAGGCAACAAGAGCATAGTCCATAATTGTTGGGTTGTGCGAGATGTCCCTGCCGCATTTTACATAGGCAGTGACATTCTCAATCACTTTGCCATTAGTTTGGACCTAATAAACTTCAAAGCTTGGTCCCGATTAGCGGGTAATCCCATGGGCTTTGATGACCCAGAGAAAGAATTTAGGTCAGCTCAATTGCTGCCATATGCAGTTGAAATTCAGATTGGAGAGGAAGTCACCATCCCAGAAAGGACCTGACAATTCTCCCTGGAAGTGAAAGTTAAAAGAGGTAGAAATTGAAAAACCCTGACGCCTATGTTTATCTCAATGCTCACTTCCAACATCAAGGGTTGGGGGTAAACCCAACACCACTAGTCAACATCGATCGTGACACCATTGCAATAGAGGTGGATAACAGCGACTTAAAGAGTATCACTCTAGCCGCAGGCACCATTGTTGGAATGGCGGTTGATGACCCACATTTTTCCATAGATTTAGGTAATGAACCGTTAGGACCAATCCCCAAGGACTGTTTTGACAGTGGTAGCGACGATGATACAACACCAGACCGGATCTTCGCCCGACATGGGAGGAATTTACTGGTGTACACTTCCTGCCCTTATGGTAAGGAAGTTGTGATCTGTGACTTCAGGAGGGATGAGGTTATATTCCAGGTCCGCGAGGACTGCCTTCACCACCTGAAGCCACCAGTCCAAGTCAGCACTTTGACCAGGGACTTGTCCACCCAGCTGTAGGAGGCCGCTGAGGTAGCAAAACCAGAAGTCTTTCCAGGCTTCAGGTAGATGGTTGAAGAGAGAGTCATCCTAGCTGATGCCTGTGAGACTCTGGAACAAAGGCAACAATTGAAACAAGTTTTCTTAGATTTTCAAGATCTCTTTGCGGTGGACTCATATGACTGTGGTCGCACCGTCATCCACACAACAATTCCCATGGACCCTGGCATGACTCCAGTGTTTGTGAAGCAATATCGCTTGCCTCTCGCATCAATGGAGTCCCTTACTGAAATAATTAAGAACCTTGAGTCCCGTGGGAAAATTCGTCCAGTCCACAGCACATTCAATAACATTCAATAATCCGGAGCTGGGGATTTTGAAGCCAAATGGCCAGTGGAGACTCTGTGCTAACCTTAGGGAGCTCAACAAACGGGTCCATACTTGCCGATGGCCCCTTCCCTACATTGACCAAGGGCTGGCCCAGATCCAGGGGACACGGGTATTCACTGCAATAGACCTGACCAATGGGTACTGGACTGTACCTGTCAGTATGGAGGACCAATACAAGCTGGCTTTCACCTTTGGGTGGCAGCAGTACACATGGAGCCGGACTCCCTTCGGATACATCAACTCTGGCAATGAATTCCACATTTTTCTACACAAGGCCATTCCCGACCTGGGTGAAAGGGGTAACCTGTCCTATGTAGATGATGTTTTAGACAAAAGCTCAACTGTGGAGGAACACATAATGGAGATCTGTTATGTTCTGACACAGTTGAGGGCTGCCGGAGCAAAACTCTCCTTTCAAAAGGCACAGTGGTGCAGAACCCGTGTCAATTTCTTGGGGCATGAGATTACTCATCAGGGTCTCTGTCCCCAGGAAAAGAAAGTGGAAGCACTCCAGAAATTAAAAGACCCCACAACTCAGCGGGAATTAAGGAGCCTCCTTGGACTGACTAATTACAGTAGAAAGTTCATTGAGGACTGCACAGAGATCACAAGACCCCTGATCCATCTTTTGAAGGGGGGGTCAAGTGGGAGTGGGGTCCAGAACAAGCCGAGGCAGTAAGACAACTCAAAAGAAGCCTCTCACAAGCGCCTTGCCTAGCTTACCCAGTCAAAAACAAGGAGTTCTTCTTGGAGACAGGGTTTTCAAATACATGCTTGACCGCAGTATTATACCAAAAGCATGACATGGGGCCTCATTACACGGATGGCGGAGAACCATGGCGCTAATAGCGCCATGTTTCATGCCGGTAAAATACCGGCATCGCCTTGGCGGAAAGGGGAATTACCACCCCATTCCAAGGTTGGCGGGGCGGTAATTCCCCCTTCCACCATTGCCCTTCCCCATTCCCATTTTTGCCCCATAGGGCATAATGGGAATGGGGAAGGCGCTAATTACGGTACCGCAAATTGCGGTACCGTAATTAGCTCCCTGTGTCCTTTTGCGGGTTGGTTTTTAACGCCTGCAAAAAGCAGGCGTTAAATTCCCCAACCCGCAAAAGGACCTCGTAGTAAGGCGGTAAGGATTTACCGGCACCGGTAAAATACCGGTACTGGTAAACCCTTACCGCCATCCGTGTAATGAGGCCCATGGTCAATGAAGTAATCTCCTCTGTGGAGAAAAAGTGCAACGATTGTGAGAAGGCACTCCTGGCAACGGTGTGGGCATTGAAGAATTATCGCCCGTTTATCCAGGGGGATCACATCATAGTGGAGACTCCACACCAGCCTCTGCAATATCTCCAAAGTGACAGAATCTGTGTGGGAAATGTGAGTAATTCCCGAATTACTTCCTGGATTCTGTCAATGCAAGGCTTTCCTGTGGAGGTCAGATATGGCCAAAACAAGATGAGTCCCCTCGCGCAAGGTCTGGCTGACTTGCATGATTGTGCCAGAGAAAAGGACGAAAGGCTTAAAATCAAGGACAACATGGAGGAATACCTTAATTGCCCGCACAAAGTCTTTAAAGAAGACCAGTGTGTGGGAATTCCCACTTTCTATGTGGATGGATGTCCCTACCATGTTGACAACAATGGGGAAAAAGAACTTGTGGCCAGCGTAGGGAATGCATAGGTGAATGATGCCCAAGAACCCTCCGCTGGGTACAAAATCAGTCCCTGAAGTAGTCAAGTGGCAGAGTTGATGTTGACGAACTGGTCATAATCACAGATTCGGATTACGGAACGGGTTTGTGGAGCACCTGGTTAAGTGGAAAACCAGAGGCATGCTTTGTGCTAATAACAAACCATTAAAACATGGCTGATTAATCCAAAATATTGATGATCTGGTCACCTAGAATGGGATGCCCATCTACTGGAAAAAGATCAAGGGTCATTCTAAAATAGAGGGACCAGACAAAACTGGAAATTACCTAGCTGATCAGCTGGCCAAAACTGGAGCCATCGAACAGGATCTACTTGAGATTGAGTCCCTGTTGGGGGAAATCCAGGTCACTGCTATCACTAGGTCAAAGACAAATGCTCACAATGAACTCTCAACTGCACATGGAGTAAGGAGACCCCAGATGCTGATTTGATTATGGCTCAAAAAGGGGATCCAATAATTGGTAAGTTTTATCAACACATTGAGGACCCTGAGAATTTTCCCCTGACGGATAGCAATTACATAGGGAAAGAAGACCTCAGGGTGTTCATGAAATGTCCAAAAATGTTCCGAATGCAAGACGGTTTGTTGGTAAGGAGATCCCTAGCTGGCCATGATCAGTGGATGGTCCTTACCTCATTCCGAAGCCTGATGCTATGTCACACCCATGATGCGGCCACAGCTGGTCATAGGGGGTTTTATACAACACTTGAAATCTTAAGAGAGGTTGCATACTGACCACACATGGGACAGGACCTTGAACAATATTTGAATGGGTGTCTTGTGTGTGCACAATTTCAGCCAACATTCCTCACAAACCGTGCGCCTCTCCAAAAGAGGGGGATGACACTGTCATGAGGCCTGCCCCCGGAAGACCAGGCCCAGCAGCCCCGGAAGCAGGCATCATGCCACTTGGAGCATGCCCAAAAGCCCCAGTTAGGGGCTGTTAGGGTACAGTCCTGGCGCCTATGGCGCCAGGCTCATAAAGATAAAGTCAGTCCTGGCGCCATGATAACATACCTGAAGCAGACCATGCTGCATACTCACCTGAGGCAGACCATGCTGCATGAAGACTCAAGCCAAATGAGGCTTAGGAGGGACTATTTTACTGAAGGGACTATTTTGTTACTTGGGTGGGGCTGTGGAAGAATACTTACCTGGATCTTCTTCCAAGGCTATTTAAACCACGCCTGGACTGCCACAAGTGCTTCGCGTTATTCTGCTTGCTGCAGTGTAACGCTCACCGTGTTTTCAGCAGCTCCAGTCTTCAGCCACGCCCGCTTCAGTCCTGGGACTCCAGAAACAAGAAGACAAAAAGGATAAAGGTTAGAACAGGAGTTTTAACTTTAATCCTTACCTGAATCCTGATCCCTTTCGCCACGGAACTGAAAGACAGAAGTCTTTGAAGCATTGCTTCGCATTCCTACGGCGCAGCGCTGAACTCACCTGCTTGGTGGTACTTCAGCATTCCCTCACGCTCTCTCCATCTCGCGGCCGCCCTCCGACACCTAAGGAGACAAAGACAGCAAGGTGAGCAAGGGGACTCTCAAGGCCATACAAGCTACCCCCAAGGACTTACCTGATTTACCACGGGAGGAACTCACCTCATTTCGGGTCGGCACAGTCAACTCTGCTTCATCGCCGTACCCCAGCCCCTAAGGGGAGAAAGCAAGGACAATACCAGTTACCCCCCAAAAAACTTACCTGATTTACCACGGGGGTCTCACCTCATCTCGAGTCGGCACAGTCAACTCTGCTTCATTGCCGTACCCCGGACCCTAAGGGGAAAAAACACAATAGACTTACCCGAATCTTACCGAGTGCCATTTGGAAATCTTCAAGTGGATTAATCAGCAACCTGCAAGGAATCGGACAGAGTGAAGAGCAGACATTTGAACTCTTATGAACAATTGGACTTTAGAGTCAATACTGGAACTCACCAATTCCTCTACGCCAGTGAAGTAACTGGTCATCAACGCGCCCCTGCGGTCGACGCAGGATGGAGAGCTCATCCTTCCAAACCATCAGGTGAGACTAGGAGGGGACAGCAAGAGTGATTAGTGGGAAGACAACGGGAGTGGGGAAGGTGGGTTGACACTCAATTCCACGGGTGGTTAATTCCTCTTCTCCTTTGCAGAAGAATATTCTTGCGAGCCAGACAAACTAGGCTGAGCGGGCCAGTCCAGTCAGTCATCTCGGCGCTACACGTCACGCTGGTGGAAATAACAGCAGCCCAGTTCCGGTCCACGCCCCCGTGGGAACCAGGTGAGCGTAACAGACACTGCCTTGGTTAGATTTACAAATCAATTTTATCGGGCCCGTATTTCGCTCCTCTAGGGGGAACAAGTACATGTTGACCGTGACATGCTTGTTCACTAAATGGGTGGACTGTCTCTCGGCCCCAAAATGCAAGGCAGAAACAGCAGCTGCCCTGATGATCAATCACATCTTCTTGCATTTTGGACTACCCCAAAGGATCGAGTCAGACTGAGGAAGCCACTTCACTAGCGAAGTGATGACAAAGATGTGGGAGATACTTGGGGTCAAAAACAAACTACACATTGCCTACCGGCGGGCCTCTAGTGGTGCAGTTGAGAGATACAACAAGATAATTGTGAGCACATTAAAAAAGTTTGTGGCAGATTCTGGGCCAAGTTGGGACATCCGATTACCTCTTGTCCATATGGCCATCAGATCTACCCCTTCTTCTGCAACTAAAATGTCACCGTTTGAGCTGATGACTGGACGAAGGATGGTGCTTCCCCAGCATCTGCTCTACAGAACCCAAGAGCAGACTTTGATAAATGCCTCCACAACTCATGAGTATGTTGAAAATTTGAGAAAACACCTTCAACATGCTTTTGCCTATGCTCAGCGAAATCTAGAAACATCTGCAGACGGTATGAAGACCCACTATGACCTAAAGACTACTAGAAAAGAATACCAAGTAGGAGACCGGGTATACTTATACAATTTCCAAAGGAACCAGGCCAAACAGTGAACATTTCTGCCTAGCTGGAAGGGTCCTTTTGAAATTGTAGACAAAATCTGACCAGTCGCCTACAAAATCCATATCCCCAAATGTAGTTTGGCAGAGGGGGCAGATAAATGGGTCCATATCAACCAACTGAAGTGTTGCCATCCTAGGCACACTCTGCATCAACTAGGGGATGCATCTGGAAACCCAGAGGGGGACCCTCCGGACCCATAGAATTCCAACTATAAAACTATTCCATCTGTTATAATTAGTAATAAATTGCAAATAAAAAAGATTGTCTTATATGTCGAATGTATGTGTCTGCCCCACTACATAAATAGTGGTCGGGCAATGTCTACAAATATGCTCTGTTTTGTCATCCTAGAATTTGAAACCATGGATCTTAAGTATCAAGGAGGACCAGTCAAGGAAGGATCCAAGAGCCCCGGGGTATCGCTCCATACTCTCATCAGGAACCCTCAAGGAGAACCTGTCAATCCACCACTGATGGGAGAAGCAGATGAATTTTGCCATTTGGACCAGAAAGAAAAAAACTGAACATCCCAATCTCGCGACATCCCCTTGACGGGCGGTCAAAAGTCAAATCGCGAGGGGGTATTTGTGGGATGTTTTTAACCCACTAGGCTCTACCCTGCGATATCCCTGTGTGCTGGTGGCACCAGAATCAGCAAAATGGCAGCAAAAGTCCTATGCGTGCCAAAACCTATGAAAATTGCGCTTTGAAAACGAAAAAGATGGCTGACAAATCTACTTTGCCTGTTTTCAGTGGTGAAAAGGAGACCACACTGCTGAAACATGCCACTGAGCTGCCTACCATGGAAAAAAGGAAAACTGCATGAAAAGCAATGCTTTATTGCCAGAAACCCAGAAAATGCTCTTAAATCCCTGTTTCTTGGTTGCTGAAAATATAAAATACCGGACCAAAACAAAACAAAACATCCAATATCTTTGCTGAGTGTTACCCGCCACTTAATTTAAGGAGTCAATAGCACACAATGGCCCACATTACGAGTTTGGCAGTAACCATGCCGCTATTGGCGGCATGGCTGCCGTCAAAATCGCATCGGGGTCCGGGTCCTCGGAATGAGGACTTATCGGGCCATTCCGAGTTCGGAAGGCCCGGTAATTCCTCCCTCCAAGGACCCGGACATGGTCCTTCCCCATTCCCATTTCAGCCCCCATAGGCCTGAATGGGAATGGGAGAGGGAGCAAACAACGGGCATTTACGAGATGGCCCGTTGTTTGCTCCCTCTTCCCCTCGCGGGACCCGGTAAGCACGCCTGGTTTTCCCAGGCGTGCTTACTGTGTCCCGCGAGGGGTCCTCGTAATGCAGCGGTACGGAGTGAAGGGCGCCGGCACCTTTTACGGCGCTGTTCACTTCATACCGCCAGGGTCGTAATGAGGCCCAATGTCAGGAAAAAAGAATATAGCATCAGAATCTCTGCAGTAAAAAAGTGTGTTTGCCTGTGAAAATCTGTCAAAATTGCCACCTGCATTGACAGCTGTCATTAATTTCATCTGAAGCTTAAACTTGTGCGATGGAAATCAAATGTTTGGAATTAAGTGATCTGTCATTAAGAGGAACATAGGTTGTAACTATTTAATCTCCATGATTTAGTGACTGGAATCAGAGTTCTAGCTGCTTGATTAAAGATAAAAGGTTATCATTTGACAGTGAATTTGGCTGAACTCAGAGTCACCAAACCAGTTTGCCCAGCTTTTCCACAACAAAAGCCATCTCTCCTGCTTCCCACCAAAAGGCCAGGAACTCACATTCAGGTGTTGATTAAGAGGCGAGGAGATTTGGGTCTGCTGCTCCTGGGAGAGACAATGAACTGCTGCTCCTGGGAAAGACACACTGCACACTGATCCACCCACCATTCCGATATTGACAAAGCACTCTGACGGAGATCCATTCATACTCCTTGTTCCAGACTCCAGAAAACTTTGCAAGCAAAAAGGCTCAGAGCATAGCTGATCCACTTTCAGCTGGCCCTAACTTCCAGAACCCATCCCTCAGCTTAAAGGGGAAATCAAAGTGCAGCCAGGCTGTGCTGTAACTGCTTGCCTGCCAAAGAATTATCTTCATAACCAGAATGGCAGACTAAATTCCAGTCTGGTGCCATGCTGAGCTGCGCAGACCACAGAGCCATTGCAGATCCAGTCCAGTCGTGCTGTGCAGTGTACACTGTAGCACCTTGCTGTCCAGTCCTGCCCTGCGGTGTCCAGAGCGCCTTGCTGATCGCTGAACCAGACCAGTCCGGTGTGCCCAGCAGTCCGTCCCAGAAAAATCCTTGACCAGAATCTCTGACGGTTCCATTCAAAATATTCGGAGTGAGTATCCATAGTATAGGATTGTCACTAGCCTATGTACGGTCCATAGTCATCCCTATCCAAATCAAATCTTATATCCAGAACTGTATTGCTAGAAATCCTTTGTCTTGCCTGAACTCTCTCTCTTATCCTGTAGTCCTTATGTAATAATATTGTTAAAATCATCTTTGCGCTGATATATTGCATCTGAAGAAAGACACGCGTCTCGGTGGGCAAAAACCTGATCGGTGACGTCCTGGTCTGGTGGTTGTGCTGTTGTGAAGTTTGTATCATCATAGTCCACCGCTAGTGTAAAGAAACCTTGTTTGTACTTTTAAAAGCACTTTCTTGTTTTACAATTTTCCTCTATCTGAAAAAAGCACCCTCCACAAAAACGTCCATAACTTCTTCATACTTTATGCTAGAAATGAAATTTAAGTGTCTACTTGAAGCTAAAATCCTGAGCTTTCTAAAGAACCCAAAACCGCATCTCAACCTTATAGTTTTTTCACAATCGCATTTACCACGCGGGGAAAGGTTTGCCGCATATTTTTCGTTTGGCTCAAATCTATAAAATGTGAAATAGCTTTTCATTGCACCCAACCTCAAAATTAAGTTTTCTACTTGCTTATTACTCTCTAATCATTGGTAGTGCTTGTCTGAACCCATACAAAGTGGCTCCCATTAGTATTTCAACGATTTTAGTGATTTAAACCATTTTCAGTGTTTTACCTCATTCATTCAAAGGCAACTTTAAAACCATTTTTGACAATTTGCCAATCAGTTCTGTTTTTCTCTGGTGTTTGCTGGGGTGAAGTTGGATTGATATATTTGCTTGAGTTCTGCATTCCTGAAACCTGTTCTCTCTCCTTCTATCTCTTTATATTGCATATTGGGGGTATTGAAGAGCATGCAGGGGGAAATAGTAATTACATTGCTCCTTGTGATTAAAGAGATTGTTGAGTGTGACATCACCCCAATGGTTATCATTGTATGCCCATTAAAAAATATGGTAATATATATATTGTGCAATATAAAATAAATATTTTAACTTTGCAAACCAGCCTGATTCCTGGTTCAATGTGCCCGGGGGGGTTAAAAGAGAGGGGTGTGATATAGGTGGTACATTGTTCAGAATAAAAGAACCTATAGACACAAATAAATAATTAAGGGTTTCAGTTGTGCATCCCACGCTAGGCATTGACTTAGGTGATGTGCCAGGTTAAAATCACTTACACCAGAAACCCCCAGTCCCGCAACGCCTGGCAGACCAACTGGAGATGCGTCAGGACTGTCCGCTGGAGGGCTGCCTTGACCAACCAATCGTCCAGGTAGGGAAAAATCTGGATGCCCTTCAGGGCAAATGCGCCATCAGGGGAGCCACAAGCTTGGTGAACACTCTGGGGGCTGAGCACAACCCAAAGTGACAGGAGCGGAGAGCCACGTGGTAATATGCATCCAGGAGATCCAGAGATGCCATCCAGTCCCCCCTGTTCAAAATTGGGTTAATGTTCTGCTAGGTCTCAAATTTGAAGTGCTCCTTCCGGACGAAGCAGTTCAGGGCCTTTAGGTCCAAAATTAGGCGATACTTCCCTGAAGGTTTGTGGACCAGGAACACCCGTGAGTAGAAACCTTGACCCCGAAACGGGAAATGAACGGGCATGATGTCCTCCTTCAGCAACAACTTGGAAAGAGCAGTTTCCATAGCCAGCCTCTTGGTCCGAGACCTGGCTGCAACGTTCCGAACCATGCATACCTGGACAGGTGGAGACAGGAAGTTCACTTGATAACCCTCAGAATGGTGTCCAGAACCCAGGAATCTGAGTACCACCTGTCCCATAACGGAAAAAACAGCCGGAGACGCCCGCCCACCGGCCTGTCCAAACCATCAGGATTTCTGTACCGGACCAGGACATGAAAAGCGTGGAGGACCCCAACGCCCCCTCGATCTCCGAAAAGATTGAGAGGAGGAGCCAGGAAAGGCCTTCCGGGCACTGCACCCGCACCAGAGGAAGACTTCTTGGTCGTCGAAGTAGGCTTGAGCCGCAATTTGTCAGCATGTTTGTCACCCCGAAACGCTTTATGGCTATTATCCTCAAGTGAATCACCAGAAAGTTTGGACCCATTAAAAGGAAGTGTTAGGGCAGCCGCCTTCTGAGAACCTTCTGTTTTCCAATCCTGCAGATCCACATGTCTCCTGGCCGACACTCCTGCCCCCATGGCCATGGTCGAGCCACGCACCCCATCAAATGCAAAATCAGACAAAAGTTCAACCTGTCTCTGCATCTCTGATAGCAAAGGGGCACAGTAAGAACCCCCATCCACTGCCTTTTTCAATTTCCTGAAACCATTTAGCACAGTTTCTGCTGTGTAGGAACTGTAGATATTCAAACCTTCATCAGGCTGGGATTAACCCTACGGTCCACTGGGTCCCAGACAGCTGCCTCCTTGGCCAACATAGAGGAGTGACCCACCAGGCTGGCGATGATATCAACCTCAACTGTTTCTGAGAGCAAAGTCTCTCCCCTTTTCAATGGGCAGAGCTTGGACATAAAGCAGTGTATTGCAATCTTCTCTGGGTCATGCCATTCCCGAAGGATTTCATCCCGGATATCAGATACCAAGGGCAACCCCACCCTCGGGGTCAGCCTATACTGGCGAATAGTAGGGTCACCCCCCTCCACTGGTACCAGGGGCTCTGAGAACCCCATGCAGTCCCAAACTTGAGCAAGCACCTTCTCCACCCCTTCCCTGTCCAGATATTTCCCTTCTGCATCAGCCGATGAGAAACAGGAAGAGGCAGAGGACTCAGTGCCAGAAGATGAGGATGAAGAGAAAGACAGACACCAGCGCTTGTGCCCATGAGCACGGCTGTGACTCCCGCCAGCATGATGCTTTAGCAACTTCTTCAATTCTTTCCTGGTTAAGGAAAAATGTGTTTACTTCTTTTTCTTCCTTTGCAGTTCAGGTGAAGAGGAAGTCGAGGAAGAAGACAGGACAAGGTGCCTACATTTTGCACAAAGTTTACCCATGGCGTGCACAGACAAAAAACACAAACTTGCCGAATTACACTTTTAAAACAGAAAGCCAGGAGAACCTCCACCAATGTGGAAGACCAAATAATCTATCCCCATGGGAACGGGCCGTGTCTCCACAATTCACCTCCCCTCCCTAGGTGGAGCCCACCCGTCTCGGGAAAGCAACATCGGGATAATATATTAAAGGAGCCGGTATGCCGCGTTGAAAACACTCTACCCCACCGGTAGGAGAGAAAGGCATACAGACACACATGAAGCTCCCACCTCCTTACTGCAACCCGGTCCCTGCAGGACCCGGGGCATGATGCCGTCAAGCGGCCTATAGCCCAGCAAAAAACGGGGCGAGTCATTCCCACTCAACCAGCACCCCAAGCCCCAGAGGTGAGTAACGCAGTACCTGAAGGAGCCAAAGGCCCCACCACACAGCCCCACTAGGGGGCCAGCAATTGTCGTTCCCCAGAGCCCCGCACCAGGAATAGCCCAACCTGCCAGAGGCAGTAAAAAGGACACTGGGTGACGTGGGTTGAGGGGAAGAGTTATAGGGAATTAAAGAAATAAAAGAAGGTCCTGTGTCGGGGGCAGGGGCTTCACGAGGTAAGTACGGGAATGAGGAAGAGTGGAGGTGGAGGTAATCGGCTTTCCCTTTACTAAAGCATTAAGCACAGCATTCCAGGGTGGACTTGGATGATAATGGTCCACTATCCCAAGTCAAGTTAGGGTTCTGACCAGAAGTCGGAAGCACCCATCTCCTTTTATTGTGTTCTTTTTTGGTGGGGGGAAGATGGTTGCCAGTGCTGGTCCACCTATTGGTCAAAGAAAAGATCAGCTCAAGACAACGATGCTGTGGTGAGGGGCCCAGGAGTTAGTCCGTCCTCAATGACCATGGTGTTGGAGGAGAGCTTCCATAAGGTAAATTCGGAGAAGTGATTGGATTGTGCTGATGTGGTTGTTGGGAGAAAAGGGTGGTGGCTGGAAGCCAAGCATGCTGGAGAGCCAGACCTGCCTACATTTCCAAAGGTAAAACCAAATGAATTACATCATCTGACCCCCGCCCCTTTTCCCTGATACTCTAACCACACGCCCCACCCACAGTTTTTTCAAAAACCAAGCCGGACCTCAATCTGAGTGGGATTTGCACTCAATGCTTTGTCTCCGCCCACACCTCCATGTGATTGGCAACTAGCGGCTGTTTGTAGCCAATCACATCGAGGTGCAGGCAGAGTTACTCAGAAGGACGGAAATCATGGAGACTCCACACTCTTCCCTGGAGACCCAGAGAAAAACATAGAAACCCAGAGTGTCTGGGATAAACCGGGAGACTAGGCAGGTCTGTGGGGAGCACCAATCAGCTGTCCTGGCAGTGATTGGCTGCTAACCCCATGCTGGATGCTAATTTGTATTTTGTATTTCACACCATACAGTTGGTTCATTGGTGAACCTAGACTGCAGCTCTCAAAATGCTTAGTGTTTCTTAAGTCAAGATGCGAAGCTGGAAACCTTGTGGCTCACTGATATTGAGTCACATGATCAATCACAATACGCATATATTGATAAAATATCAGTGACAGTGCTGCAGTGTTTAGTATGAAGGACTCCCCATGATTAGGAGTCAGTTGGTGCATCTCTTTATGAAAAACATATTGATGCACTAGATATTTGGAAGACTGGTGTTGTGCGCAGTAATGCCTCAATGTCAAATGGGACGACATGTTTCCAGTCCTTGCTTTTAGGCAGAAGGAATTTACGTGCCAAAGTTTGGGGTCAATGCTTCAAAAGTGTAATCAAATCAACAAGTCCCAGAATGCTGAGTGCTTTTTTTGCTTAATTGGAAGGTCTCTCTGAAGAATTCCTCTCCGAAGTGGAGTAACAGTTAGCTGTACCTTTAAAAAATCAAGTGGCTCACAACAAAGAATAGAAGAACATTCTGTGGATGTTTTGCTTCTTGTAGGTCAAACTACACAGAAGGGGTCATCACGAGTTGGGCGGTAACCCTTAAATG
The DNA here is from genome assembly GCF_040938575.1 of Ambystoma mexicanum. Lineage (NCBI taxonomy): Eukaryota > Metazoa > Chordata > Amphibia > Caudata > Ambystomatidae > Ambystoma > Ambystoma mexicanum. The sequence goes on from NC_090922.1 coordinate 1,403,495,062, forward strand.
CGGCGGTAAAGTTATTACTGATGCATTTAAGGGTCTGCCAAATCATGGGTTTGGCAGTATTCACCCCCAACTCTGAGCTGGGTGGACATTCGCCAGCAATTTACCAATTTTCAGTGCTATTATCGCGCAGTAATACCGCCAACGATAATCGCACTGCAAATTCCCCATTGGGTCCAATGGGGAATGGGAAATTCTTGACTGTGCCCAATGGGGAATGGGGAAGGACCTTTTGCCAAACCCGTGATCCGACCGGGTGTCCGTAGTGCTATTAGTGCAGGGTGGTATCCCAGTGGGAATACCGCCGGGATACCGCCCAACTCGTGATGAGGCCAAGACTGTTTACTCCTTCATTTAGTCAGATTGTGAGAGCCGACTCACTGAAATGTCACTGAAACAGAACAGGGAAAAAGGCCCATGTTTTACAAGTGTGTACTTATTGGCATATGGAATCAGCAACTCCACAGGAATGGTTTCAGAAGATAGGAAGTCAGAAAATAGCAGTAACCCAGCCCTGTCCATGAATTCGAATGTCTGGTAATGGTACATATTCACATAGTATTGTGCATGGACAGTAATACGGCTTGGTGAAATTGTTGCATTCCGTGCTGCCAACGTGAAAGCAAAATCTGGCAGATTTCGATCCGCGTCGGCCAATTCTAGTGAACCTAGCATGAATGTAAAAGAGTAGTAGGAAGTTTCATGTGCTGCTGCACAAACCTAGCACGAATCATAAAGAGCGGCACAAAGTTTCTTCTGCCTCTGCGCGAAACTAGCAATCATAAAAAAGGGCAGTGCAAAGTGCCTCATGCCACTGTGTGAACCTGGTATGAATCAAAAAGAGCTGCAGAAACTTTCTCGTGCTGCTGTGAGAAACTAAAGCAAATTGAAAAAACCGGTGCAAAGTTTCTCATGCTGCTCTTCAAACCTGGCACATATCTAAAATTACTGCATGAAGACTCGCGTGTCGCTGCGCGAACCTAACACAAATCAAAAAATCCCTTGCAAAGTTTCTAATGTCGCAGTGCAAAACTTGCATGAATGGGAAAAAAGATTGGCGCAAAGTTTATTGTGTCAGTGCACAGAATTAGCAGAGATGGGGGAAAAATGTTCAAAGTTTCTCATATCGCTGCACAAAACGAGCCCGGTTTGGAATGAACTGCACAAAGTTTCTCATATTGCTGTGTAAAACTAACACAATCAAAAAAGATCTGTGCAAAGTTTTGCATCTCGCTACACAAAACCGAAATGGCAACTAAATGTTGGGAGAGACTCCCAGGTATGCCAGATTCTGGCTGGGCATCCGCCGCCTTCGAGGGCCCAACACCCTCCCCAGAATAAATGGAGGACTCAGCTAACAGCAAGTACAAACTGCGGTTTATTGCAAATAAAACCAACAGGGCTCAATACAATAAAACAGGGAGTCTCTGGTACATCTCAACGTTCCATGGTGTGTAGATCGGTTTTGTGTGACTCTGGTGTCATCACTTGGGCCCCTCCCCAAAAAACCTATCAGCAGGAGGGATTGGGTATTTAGGGTCTTACTACCAATAGAGGACCCTATAGGTGTTATTCTACTGGTCTTTGCATTTCAAGTGGCTGGCCTGTCCTATCCCCAAGAAACTATATATTACATTGTTGCAGAATAGTGGGTTTACCATTGGTTCTTGCACCTTGCCATCCACACCTGGGTTTCTAAACTGTGATTGGTTAGAGCTGATCTCCCCAGGCCTGGGATCGGAATCAGTTTTCAGCTCGCTGTGCACCTCTTCAAGGTGATGTGAAACGATTATGTGTCTGCATTGTAACTTTTGTGTACCACCTTTGCCTATGAGAATATGCTCCTCATGTCGCAACACTTGTTGCAGTCTGTGTCTGGCTTGCTGTGATTGGCTCCCCTGTCCCACCACGGATGGCAGTCCATTATCCCATTTGGCTGTATCACATGTTTAGTGACCACAAAAGTGATCTCTTCAGCCGCAATTATGAGGATTTATTCTGTTTCTCTGCATCTGGTCCCCTTGTTGTCTGAGATTGGAATGTGTCCGCTTATCCCTGACCTTGGCTGTGAGCCTGTCTTGCACATTTGCTCTCTGTGCAGCCTGAATCAGCTTTGCTCGTCTCATACTCAGTGGCTTGAGGCCTGCTGTAATTTTCCTAACCCTTATAATGCAGTTTCTACATTGTCCTTGTTATGCTAGGTTCTGTATATGTTAGTCACACTTACTCCTATCAGGTTCTTTTTATATCCCTGTGGTCCCATGGGTTTATGTGTGTTAAGCATCTGCAAGCTTGCTCAGTATCTCTTGTGTCTTGCAGTTCTGCGTTACTGCTTTTGGCTAATGCAAACATTATAAAAGCATCAACAGTATGTATATATATCTGTTCTCTAGCTGTAGAGCTGTGTAAGCATGTTATTCATGTATATATGTGTGTTTGTGTGTAGTGGTGCAGGGTTGCGAATGCGCTTCATGTTTAACACTACTGTGTCGTGGTGACGTCAGTACTGTGGCTTCTTGGAGTTCAGTCGAGGCTGTTCATATAGGCCTCTCTGTCCACGATCTCCGGCTCTTCTCCCACACATGTAAAGATTTGCATTGTATTTGGTCTGTATGGCTGGCTGAGAGGTGTTGGGTGACCTGACCCACGTTTGGACTATTATGCTGCAACATTTGGTGCTGTGGGCTTAGAAAATCCAAGATGGCCAAAAAAAGCCCACATTGCACCAGAATCCAGGAAAACCGCGCAGTTTTGGCGCACACCAAAATGTTCCCCTGACCTGCCACCCACCAGTGCGAGCGTGATGGGCCAGGAGTGCCATGGGTGAAATGTGTGCCAAAGGAAAAACAGCAGTGCCGGTTGGCTCAAAAAGCACTTTGCAATCACCTTTGTTTCTCTAAAAAATGCAAGCTAAAAATGCCTATTTTAAACATAGCAAGATATTCAAAAATCTCAATGAACACCAGCAGACATTTGGCAGAAGGTCGACTTGTGTGCGTACAAAATCTGGGAAAAGAAAGAGCCTAAAATAATGTTCAAAATGAAACTGGCTGAGCTGTGGATGTTTGCAGTTAAATTGGACTGAAAGCCATGGGGACTTACCATTTGCCGGCACCTGACTTCCCGGACCGCCAGGGTTGTAATCCCCTGGTTTTACCGAGAAGTTGGGCACCGGTAAATCATTATGGGTCTGGCGGCAACCTGCCGGTAGCACTAGCACGGTTACCGCCAAACCCGTAATGAGTCCCAAATTGTTTCTTTTTGAAGTCACTCTGACTTCATAAAGAATTGTTTTCCGTTAAGGGCCGAACCATAATGGAAATCATTTCTTTGTGAAGGCCGAATGACTTCAAAAGTAAACTATTTCTTTTTGAAGTCATAGGGCTTCCCCAGCCCATGACATGGAGGCCTCCAGCCTAGGGTCTTCCATGCCATGGGGAGGGCAGTCACTCTGCCTTCATAAATACATTATTTCTGTTACAGATTATTTCTTTATGAATGCAGAGTGAATTCAAAAAGAAAAAAAAATATTTTTCTTTTTTTTTCTCCAGTGGGGCCCCCTCCCAGGACATGTGCTGGCCGGCCCCTCTGCACCGCAGGGGTTGCGGGGCACCCTGTTACGCCAGTGACGCATATATGTACGCAACGCAACTGGCGCAACTAGAACGCTACATTTGGTTCCACTCAGTTAGCCCTTCTTCCATTTCCACCATAGTTTCCATGGTCTGTGGATCATGACACTCGGTAATCTGCAGCCACTTCGAATTTATATACATCTACACAGCTGGAACAAATGATGCAAAGAACATTTGCATTCTGCTTAACAGCCTGTGTTCTGTTGGCACTTCATCCATAGCTGCTTCTCATATCAATGAGAAATGGTTACTTCTTTTCACTCTACTTATTTTTTCCGGTAATCTTTTCTTCCTTCTTCCTTTTGTTAGTGTCCATCTTTGGGAAGTCATCGAGCTACACATCCTTTTGTGACACGACCAATGAGGGCATAATGATCTGTTCCAACGAGCAAACTCCTTCCCAGTTGGTTGGAAGCTTCTCGTATGCCTAGGATCTGCATGCCCAGTAGTGATCCATCAGTACTGCAGCTCCTGCATTCTATATTCTCCCAAACTACACTTCACCGTCATTTTGGTAACAGAGTGCTGGCGTTTTCAGGGGTAGGCATCAGTCCTGCTTCATTCACCACACAAGTGAGCAATTTCGCACTTGCGTCCCTTTCCTTCAGACACTTGTTGTTTTCCTCTTGTACCATATTCACTGGAGATTGTGCTAGGGTGAGCGCCTTGCTCCCTATTGGGGAGAATTCTCAAGAATGTGCTAATTTCCCTTACCTTTTGAGACCCGCAGCAACTTTGCTGGATTTCTAGGATTTTAATTTTCACCTAGAAAGAGTGTGAGCCTTTTTTCCATCTCTATCATCTATTTTGGTGGATGTTTTACTTTTGTGTTCTTTGGATATGGACTTTTAAAAAAACTCCATAGGCATTAACCTTTTCTTGTGTTTCAGACATCACCTTCAGTGCAGTGGCACAGGGATGTCTTTCAGACTTCCCAAGCTTTAAATGCCTTCTCTAGGACTGACTGCTGTCTCCCAGAGCATGTAAAGTTAAATTAACTTTATTAGTGTTTTTAAATTTACAGACCCAGCACATACTATCTTCCTATAGAGTGCTGTAGGGGTTGCCTAGCATTCCGAGTCTAAACACTCATGTAACAGTCAAATATTTCCCTTTCCCTCTTGAAATAGCTGGTGGCAGAGGTTTAGAACAAACTACCATGAACACCGGTAGCTAAAAATTGAGTCAGCCATGTTTTTCAATATGGCGCCCAAGACCTATCTGTAAAAACAGACTGTGGTCATTTTTTTTCAATGTTTCTTTAAGGAAAGGTCCTTCTTGTGTTTACCTATGCATGCCAAACCAGATTTGGTCCCTTTGTTCGTTGGCCTTTGGCGGGCTTCACTGCTTAAGCCCTCCTCTGGCGCCTGAGTGTCTGGGGTGGACAGGATGTGAGGGAGGTGCCCGAAACTCCCTGTGCTTAGTCTCCTAGGAGACCTGAATGCACTCTAGCGTGATTGACCAGCTCCCTGTCCGGCAAGGGCAGCCACCCTGCTGGGTGAGTTACAGCCAGGCTGGAATGAATGGGGGAAAACTGTCTAAAAGCAGGCCTCTGGGACTTGTAAAGCAGAGTCGACCACTGGAATGAGAGAACCAAAGACGAGCTGAAGAAAGACGACTGCTGCAACTCCTGGTCCACCAGTGAAGTCCTGCTGCAGGTCTGAATTGCCTGAAACTCCCTCAACAGAGAAGCGCTTCAAGGATGACTTCTTCCCTTGAATTTGGTGAGAACAACCAACTCGCAAGTCACCTGTATATATACTGGTCGAATTTTCTTCAGAGTGCTGTTGAAAACCGGATAGCCAATAAAAAGGATACCTGTTTGTGGTCTTTAAGGCACTCACACCTTAAACCGATGTTTTGCCAAGCTCGTGGCCTATTCCCTGGGCAGTACAGGATCCTCCCGACATCCTCCTTCTTGTACCACGCCTGAAGCTCAGGAACAGCGAGATCTGCAGGAACAACTGCCTCAGCTTCTGCTCTTCTTCATTTAAAAGGTACTGTGCAAGCGCAGTCAGGAAATCCGTTCTGCCGCGATGAAAGTTTGTGAAACTTTCCCAACCTTTCATCTGACCAACTACTTCTAAAAACCATGGCAAAGACTTAACCGTTTACTACCAGAACTGTGCTATCCTATCCAAGACTCTGAACCGTTGACTTTGGCCCAGGCCTATTGAATTGAATTGCTGGTTGTAGTGAACTGAAACTATTTGCCCTACCTCTGAATGTATTGGTGGTTTTGATTCTTTTAACCTTGTCTTTTTACCCCTTTTTAAAATAAATGAAGTGCCATTTTGCTCCCACTTCAGGGGAGCTGAACTTGTTCAGAAACTGATTGGTTGTGTATTGTAATATATTAGATTGTAATATTGAGCTGCATTTACTAGTGGAATGTTTTCCAACTGACTGTGTAAATAAATGTATATTCTTTTACCAAGAAACCTTGTGTAAGTGTTTGTTTGAACCACTGTGATTGCAAGTCCTTTGTGTAACACCTTGCACTGCTCACTTTACTCTTGAGATAAGTCTGGCTGCTCAGCCACTGCTAGCACATTACTGTGTAGTACAGGCTTGTACAAAAGGTGAAAATGTACTTACACTTGTAGCCTTAATTGTGTGTAGTGTTCCCAAAGGGTACTGAATGTGATGCTGCCTAACACTCCCCACCACTCCATCCTTCCAATCATCCTCTGTGTATACTTGGCCATACACGAGCATCTGTAGTCTTTCTCTGCACCCAGGTTCTCATCTGATCTCGTTCACCATTGTCCATGGGCAAGGCAATGGTTTCAGCATTGTGGTCTTTGTATTTCCTTTCTGTGGACCATCAGTTATGTATTGTATCGTTTCATCTAACTGCTAGTAATTGTTCATCATGTCGAGAGTCTTTATGTAAATGTCCTAATACGGGAACGTCGCTTAAGACATCCATCTTAATATTGCTCTTTTCCCTTGAAATCTCCCTCGAGTTGTTACCATCGACAGGTGCATCCACCATTGAACTTGTGCTGCTATAAACATTCTGGAGGCACTCATGGTATATGGAGTAAATAAGCAGACATAACAGCTCTCCCCAGTGGTTTCCTTAACTACTTTAGTCATGTGCTTGTACCACTTGTTGTTAAACACTCGAGCACTGTCGGTGAGATAGATATTTACCCCGTTCATGTCTGTGTCAACACTGCTCTTACCTCTCCTTACCATGCTTGCAGTTTTTTCCTGTCCACCTAACGTGCTCGTTCCACCTGCTGGGGTTGGGGTAATTTTAGTAGCGGATACATTGGTAGCGCTAGCTAAAAGCAAAATTCTCCAAAATATAAATGCAAGTTCTCCTCTTGGAATAAGGAGACACAATATAATCACATTTTTTTTTATTTCACCCATCTTTACCTGTGCTTTGTGTTCCTTGCGCAGCTTAAAAATATAGTTGACCGCCTGAAATGCACAGAAATTAGCATTATTGTGTGAGTATAGAGTTAAATCTTTAAGTCCTGTGGACCATATAATCAGGAATCACAAATATGAATAACTGCTCCCATATGTCTATAAATCCTGCGTCTCTTAGTATGGCGACAACAGAATCATTTTTTTTGTCCGAGTTGTGGGTAAACTTGGGCCAAATTTTCTACGAAAGCAAGATAATACTCTCTGGGTGATCGTGCTCAGAATCTGTTGGGTCTTCTTACATGTGGAAAAAATGGTTCAAAAAAGTGTCTCGGTGGTAGTCAACGGGTAACATAAACAATCATCAATTATCACAGTCTACTTTCTCGAAGAATGTCAGTAGAGAATAAAATAACAAACATACAGTGTATCCTCACTGTATGTATATGAGCAGTTTGTTCCCTAGCTCTGCTGCCCTTTAGTGAGTAACCATTGGGTGTCCTCCATTTGGCAGTGTAAGTTCAGAAATGGAATTTTCTCCCCTGGCTGTTGGTAATTGGACCCGCTGATCGCATTGCCAGGCAAGGCCTCTGCTCTGTAAGGCTTGATGTCCAAGAGGTGGTTCCACACAGTTTTTCCCTCAAGCTTTACAGCTCGATCTGCCACTCTCTCCACAGTCTAGGGACCACTAAACCTAGAAGTGTCCCACCATTGTATAAACTAATCCTCAATAAAACTATATCTCCAACGTTAACAAGTCATTATGGTGCACAGTCTTTGGGTCTGCTGTCACTGCTGCTTTCTCCGCTGTCTTCTGGGCCTCCCTGTTGTTGTTGTACCTGGCGAGAGATAAAAGAGGCACTAGCAATCAAGGAAGTAATGTAATCAAACATTTCCTGGCCTACAACTTCTCCACTAATCTCAGCATCCTTTATTGCCCTAAAGGGAGAATCCAGTGGGACTTGCATGCGCCGTCCTGTCACCACCTTGTGGGGCATTAAATGGTAGTCAGACCCGTTCTTATTGCGCAATAAAAAGAGTGCCTGTGGCAGGCAATGGAGCCAGTTCTTCTTTGTGCTCTGTTTTGTTTTGACTAGGCTCCCATTCAGGAGTCCATTCAGGCATTCACACAATCCATTTGCGTGCGGGTGGTATGCACGGGAGAATTTATGTTGAATGCCCAGAAACATATCTGCTTGAACATCTCATTGATGAATTGTGGGCCGTTGCCAGACCACAGGACCTCACACACGCCCCGCCTTGGAAGAGCATCTGGATGTGAACAGGGATATGCCTCAATTCACAGAGAGAATGGGCTAACAACCACAATCATGTAGTGATTTCCTTGACACACTTGGATCATGTCAACATTGTAGACATGTAGATGCTGGAATGGGCCTACTGGCGAGGTATGGCTCCTCTCACAACTCCCAAAGTATGTCCTGCAGTGTACTGCTTGCTTGTGAAAAAATTACTTACAAATTCGGCCATGTGTTCTGCCAAATTAGGACGGAACCATGTGTGTCCAATATGGACAGCAATTACCTCTTTTCCTGTGTGTGTTGTGTAGTGTAACTGCGTCAGTGCAGTGGTCAATAATGCTAGTGGCATTATCACTTTCCCTGTGTTGTTCTGCCGCCATAGGGCGTCTGTTGGAGATACTGTACATCCCCTCATTTCGACAGTTCTTCTCCTTGGTGTAGCTCCCTGCAACTCCATTATTTGTGTTTATGGTAATGCATTGTACCCTTCCTTCAGTACCATGTTTCTTGCATATCTCGGGCATGTGACACTATCTTAATTTCTAGCAATTTTCCAAAATATGCTGCACACATTGCTTCTGAGTCTGGTGCTTTGTTTCCCCTTGATATGATATGATATTAAATGGCATTAATAACGTGCCTATACACAAGTGTTTCAAGGCGCAAACAGGATCTTCCCATCGGGTATGTGTCTGGCACTTCACTATTATTATCTGCATGGGGTAATAGATAACTTCTATTAGCCTGCCCGACAGCAGTGCATGATGTACTGGAGTTCCATCAGCTCTCCTGAACCTTCTCCTCAACCATCGTGCCAAGCCTGAGTGCCTACGCAGAGTCAGAGAGCAGTGTCACTTCCTGTCCCTTGGTATGTTCCAATGCTAATATTAGGGCCACTAATTCTGCTGCTTGTGCTAAGTAATGTGATGGCAATCACATACTGGCTGCTACCTCATTTGTTCCATCTTCCCTCAGCCTTACCACTACAGTTCCTGTAAGTCTGACCTCATCTCTCAGGTCAATTGTCGAAGACCCATCAGGGTACAGCACCTCTCCCCCTCAAGTGGCACCTCATGTACTTTGCAGGTGTTACTGTTGTTGCAGGTGTTACTGTTTTCTGCACAGCCGTTTGTGTAGTCTCCATCCTGTGTAATGTCTGCTGGAAACATTGCTGGGTTAACAAGTCTGCACCTGACTATCTTTTGTGATGCATTCGATAGTATCATCTCATACTATGATGGTCATTGTATTGTCTGTGTGCTCTTTGGCTGTGCAGTAACATAAAGGGTGTGTGCTCCACATAAAGCGTGGTGGTGCACCCCATGGTAGTCCCTGCTGATTTGTCCACTGTGAATGTGGCAGCAGCCAATGCTTGTTCACACTGGTAATGTCCTCTCATTACCGTGTCAAGTTTTCCACTGTAGTAGGCTATGAGTTTGTGCCGTAAACTTGTCTTCTGTGTCAGTTCTGCCTTCATCACTACCCCTTCCATGTGTGAGAACAGCAAACATTCCTTTTTGTAGTCTGGGATCCCCAACACAATGGAGCTGTGCATATTGCTTCATTCAGCTCGTTGAATGCCTCAGTCATCTCTGTCGTCCAGTTGATTGTCTATATCCCTTTGTGCTTCTTCCAGAGTGCCCAGTAAAGGCCTTGTGTATATGCTGTAGTCACAAACCCATGTTCTGCAGTAATTGCACAACCCCAAAACATGCTGCATTTCTCTCACTGTCGTGGGTGTGACTGTCTTGCGTATTATCTCCGCCCTTTCTGGCGGCCATATTGGGAGATTGTTTGTACAATGTATAGTACTTCTTTCCGACAGTACTGCTCCACCTTGTATTTGATCTTGTCCACCTTGTATTTTTTGCCAGCTAACACTGTCAGCATATGCACTGAATCCTTTCTACACTTTCTTCTGTCATGCTGCAAATCAAAATGTTGTCTACGTACTGCATGACTGTGCTCTCCATGTGTACATTTCCTAGGTCCATCTGGAGGACCCTGTTGAATATAGAGGGTGACTCACAGTACCCTTGAGAAAGTCTTATATGTTTCCACTTCTGGTTTCTGTACATAAATGAGGTCAAGCCGTGTGAGGCTGGGTGTAATGGCACTGAGAAAAAAGCATTCTTCAAGTCTATGACCGTGTAGCAGACAGCACAAAATTGTCACCGAATTTGGAACCAGAGGATACTCGGCTTCTACAATGTGATTTAGGGTGCATAAGTCCTGTAAGAAATGCCAGGACACCCCTATTGATTTCTTTACTGGATACACTGCGTGTTGTACGGGGGCTCTGATGGTACTAGGATGCCTCGCTCCGCTAGTGCTGTAATTGTTTCATAAATGCCTTCATCTGCCTCTTTTGACAGTGGAAATTCTTTGACTCTCGGTAATATTGCTCCAGCTTTTAGCTTTATCTTCACTCCCCCTATTCCTTTCTGAAGCCCCATATCATAGGGACTCGTGGTCCATAGGATGCTGGCCACCTTGGCCAGAGCCTCCTTGCAGAAGGATGGTGGTGCTTCCAGCGCCATTGCCATCCTTTTTGATACCTATCTGTAGTGTTTTCTCAACCAATAAGTTGCACTCATCTCGAACACTATCTCATCCGCTGACCTTTCAACCCTGAAACTGTCATCCACTCATCTCTCACAACCACAGTCTCTAGGTCTCTTGGAACTATTGTCACTTCTGCCTCATCCAATGTTATCTCTGGTCTAAACAGATACTCATTTGGGACATGCCACATCTTCCCTGCAATCCCTGGGAGCAATGCAATGACAATCTCAGTCCCGTACTGCAACAGCTCCTCGTCTACTGCCACCCTCTCTGTACCTTCCATCCACAACAGGCTTGAGTAATCTCTCATAAACTGAGCATGTGTATTCCTGGTGTGTAGCACAATATTCCCTTGTCTGTGAATGAAATTGTCATGTTTAGTCTGCTCATAATGTCTCATCTCAATATATTTATAGGTGTCTGTCGAGTGTAAAGTAATTGCAGAGACAAGTCATGTTCTCCCATTAAAAGGCAAATATTGTCAGTGAAAGGAACCACTTCCGAGCCCCAGAGAATCTTTCAGTAGTCATGGCATCGTCTGTCAATCTAAATGCTCCTTCTCAAATGCAAGACCAAGGCGCCCCTGTTTCTACAAGAAAGGAAAGCGTTTTGTCGCCTATTGCCACTCCTATGCGTGGTTCCTCCGCATGGTTGGGTGTGATCGACATGTTGGAGCGCATCAAGTCCGTCTTTGGAAATGAAGATTTGCTAATCACCTTCTAGCACACTTTCAATTATTGCACATGAAAGCTAATAATGTTCATAATGCTACATTCATGTGTCATGAAGTTTTTAATTCATCATATTTCCCTCAAAGGTACTGCTGTACCGTCCTTGAGGGCGGGCCAAAGACTGATTTACAAATGGCTATTCCTCCTTTTTGAAAAGTACAGTGAGCTAAAAGCAATGGCTGCGGACTCTCACAGTGGGTAAAAAACACTGAACAGGTTATCATGCCATGTTCTTTTGAGAGAGAGGCGCCTGCTACCTTTTTTGCATTTTTGTAAGCAACCTGGGATTGGTAACCCTAAGTTACCTGGGGGAACCCAGACGTGGACTCCTTGCTCACTGTGCTCAGAGAGGCACAGCTTCACCTCACTGATGAGGCCCAACAAGGCTGACACAAATGTATCAGGTTGCTGTTGGTACTCTTGTTCAAAGGAGGTTTGCTGGCATTTCGGTGCTGGACTGCCCTTGCAAATGGGTATTCCTCCTTTGTGAAAAGTACAGCGATCTAAAAGTGATGGCTGCAGACTCTCACAGTGGGTAAAAACCACAGACCAGGTTATCATGCCATGTTCTTTTGCGAGAGGGGTGCCTGCTACCTTTTTCGCACAAATACTAAGGTCACCCTTCTCCCTTTTCCAGTAGGGGAATCTGGGTGAACCCTATCCACCCTATTTGCCCTTCTAGTCAGTCGGACCTGTTTGTCCTCATCTCTGATGTCGTTGACCACATCTATTGGTTCTGTTATGGCTATTTGAACACTGTTGTCTGGCTCCCCTATTAGCCGTTCTCTTGAGCATACTATAGCTGTCTGCTCCTTCCTTCATCCTGAAAGCTCTCTTAGTCTCTATATGTATGGTACTAGGTCATCGACGTTACATAGCTCGTTCTATGACCATGGTGTGTGCTCGTTCTTGCATCCTCATGTTCCTACTGCACCGGTCCCTCTTTCCCATGTCACCCTCTTGTCTGTCCCTGTCCCCGTCAATGGAGGCCTAGGTAGCTCCCTCCCCTCTTGTCCCCACTGTTTCGTCCCTCATTGTTGGACCCAAAGCCTATGTTGCTGCAAAGATAATCTACAAAGCTTAGTCTTCTAGTAGTTGTGTCTGTGTTGGGTCTCATGGTAATGTTGATGTCCCGCAAGTCATATGTGCTTCCTCTCCCCCAGGGTCCTAGGACTGCGCCGCCTGACACTGTGGCAGTTCTACTCTGTGTGGTGCTGCTGTCTGGTTCTGCTTGTTGGCCCATCCAGCTCAGTCATCTCCCTTATCTAATGTCCATTGTGTCTTTATGTCCCTTATTGCTGAGCTCATCCTCCTTCGTGTCTGCATATTCAATTTCCAGTCTCTCCACCTGCAACTTTATTTGTACCCGTCACAATCAACTTGCATTTTTCCGGCTCTGCTACCTCCCTCTGCCTCTCAGTCTCCTCTGCTTCTCTTATCCTCCTGTCCTGCTGTTCCTGCTCCTCTTGTTTTCTCTATCTATGATCCCTTTCTATGCTCTCTTCCCTTTCTCTCTGCACCTGCTCCTTCTCCTCGTCTCTTCTCCTCTCCCTATCTTCTCTCTCTAACCTCTCTCTTCTTTCCCTATCCTTTCTGTCTGTTTCCTCCATTATCTTAGCCCAATCTGCTGCTTTGCTGCTCCCTCACAAGCCTTCTATCAGCTTGATTGCCCCCTCTGTCTCACCATCTGTCTTCTCTGCCAACTTCAAGAGGATCTGTCCACCTATCCACTCATTCGTGGCTATGTGCCCTATCCCTTCCTTTGTGTCTTTCTCCACCTCACTGCTTGCTCCTCGCCCAGTATTCAGCTGCACTGCACCTCTCTGCCTCTCTTCCCTAGTATATGGAGGTGGTTTACATGTCGGATTTGAAAATCCCTCTGCTGCTCTTTATTCACCTAATGGGTACATCCCCTGATCACAGTCTGTGTCATCGGAGACCACGCTCGGAGGGACGTGTGGGGCAGCGGAGGGTGGAGCCATGGGCCCCTGCACCTCCTGCTAGATCAGCATCCACTGATTCCTTCTCTGTGTCCCCCTCTCCCTCTTGGAACATTTGCGAGATCTTGAATATAGCCATACGGCTTGCAAGCTTCTTCCCCTTACAGGTACCCTGTATATGGGTCAGTAGTGATTGTTAACTTTCCACTCGGTACCTTTAGACCATTCTATGCTATATTTGCATATCTTAACCTTGTAGGGCGGGAGAGTTTTACACAGGTGCTGTAGGGGCGTGTCATCCCTGCATTTCCCTTGATAGTTTGCTCTTGCTTTTACCTGACCTAAAGTTGAGGGTTTAGATAGTCTGCTGTTAAGGAAGGAACCCAATGTTATCACAATGCTTTTAATTTACTAAAAGCCTCTCTGGCTCTACATCCTGTCAGGTGTGTTCTGCGCACCCCCCTCCTTCACAATCGCTGTCTCCTCACGCACACCCACAAACATGCGCATGCGCCTTCCGCGCACCACCAGTTGTCTACCTCGTCTGACAATCTCAATATTTCCAATGCTAACTCCGCACAGTCTCATGCTCTCCGTGTCCTATGTGAAATCCTATGGGTGACATAACACATTTTCTAAACAAGGTAGTGCTGAGAATTCAAATGCTGCACGCACAACGTTATAGTCTGTAGCCCCAAAATACACACAACCCCACTACAAGTTATTACAGTTTGCCAAACAAAAGGAGAAGATTACTGTGGCCACAGCCACTTACTTCACAGTCTCTGGTGGTTTGTATAAACCACTTGTCCAACTTAATCCTACACACAAATGTCAATTCTGAACTGACAATCCCTGGTCCAGTTCTATCATGAAACCAGGCCATCACCTACTTTTTAAGGGCCTCTCTGGGTTCCAACCTGGAAGGCGATGTAACATTGGTAATAATATGATTTCCTGGGGCCATAACTAATTCTCTAGATGACTTGTCTACAGTTTATGGCATATCAGATTTACAAAGGTGAGACACCCCAAAGGGGCTGATTTAAATTTTGATACAAACTTTGAGGGCTGCAGAGGATAAGTGCAGGGCCAAGTCTGTACCCTCTCCCGACAACCTCCCATGAACATGTTCATCAATGAGTATAGCAGAAAGCGATGGTATAGAGAGGGCGTAATGCAGCATTTAATTTTCAAGTGCCAACGGTTTCAGAGTATTTTACACATTAGACTCTGTTTGACTACCTTTGTCCTCGGCCAGTGCATAGTCAAAGTCCTGCACAGAGGTTTGGCAGTCACCATTAATCATGTCAGCAGGCCCACATGTATCTGTCTGACCAAAGTTATCCATCATAATGGGGCGTACCAGAGTTGCAATTTTGTCAAGCATGTCAAGTCATAAAACAAAATCATGATATTTCTACATAAAAAAAAGATAAGCAGCATTCATTTCCTTTGCTAGCTGCCATTGGACAGAAAACAGCTCCAGTTTAGGAGAGTGATCCTTATTTAGTCACATACTTTCCATTGGGGAGTACTACTTTCCTCACCATAGGTGGGACAAGTCTGAGATGACATTACTATCCCTAGGGATGGCATCTCAGTACTTACAAGATGGATGACCCAACCACAAATTGGCTATTGTTCCATGATTCCTCATCCTGCTTAATATCCTCCTCTGGTGATATTCGTCTGGGTGCATCCTCAGATCAACTTAGCTCAGTTTCATGGAGAGGTCGTCTGCTACAGACACTAGCAGCTCCCACCTCGGTTAACCGAGTTCTATGTGGGGATAACATTTCACCCATAGTGCCCTGTCTATTCAGGACCATATCAGAGGCGTAAGTAAAAGGGAATATAAATTACCAACCCAGCCATGAGTGAAGAAGGCCTCTTCTAGTAATAAGGCCTCACTCCCCCCCCCATGGTAATGAATGTGACTTTTAACGCGAAGCAATGGTATTATCGGCAGCTCCACACAACATAAGAATCCAGTGCTGTACTCACCATCCACAATACAACGCCTCCCATCACTGGTATATGAGGGTGCGTTTCCGCAAGCTCCATGCTGACGAGCAGCCAACAGCTTCACCAGTCCTTCTGGCTGCCAAACTCCACACAGCACCTGACAGCGGACCAGCCCAGCATGGCAAAAGCTCACAAATGACTCGGGGGGTGGGGGGGGGGTGGTCCCTCCAAACCGAACAGTTCAGCAAGCGTGCTTTACGCACACAATGCTTTAGTGCTAAGATCCAACCCAACACAGTAGAGGAAATGACCTAGAATCTACGATGCAGACCGATGCCATGTGTAGTGAAACTGTAAATGTGGTTTTCCTACCCCCAAAATCCACCTAAATCAACTCTGGAACAGCAATGATAAGGCACCCAGATTTACATTTTACTTTGGCACATCAACGGAAAGACACTCCGTTACAACTTTGGCACAGCAGTGGAAGATCGGCTAGACACTTGGATTTGACTTTGGAACAGCAGGGACAAAATCAGCTGGAATTGTCTTTGGCACAGCGAAGTAAAACAACCAGATTCAACCTGGCACAGCAATTTGAAAGGCACTCGGATTCAACTCCGGCACAGCAATGGATTTGGACTCTTCATACCAGCAATATTTACCTAGCCTGCAACATCGATATGTATCTCCTTTGCCTCATCCCTTCTGCATGCATGCTTCAGCATCTCCCCTCCCTGCCTGAAATGACTTGCTATGCTACCACTTCCCTACCTGTAACATGTTTTCTTAGCCCATTACTAAACCTGCAACATGTCGGAATCGCAGCCATTCTGTCTTTTAGCCCATCGGTAATCATTCAATGGGCCTCATTACGACCCTGGCGGTAATCGCCCGTCATTACCGCCATGGCGGTAATCGCCCGTCATTACCGCCATGGCGTAATGAGCGTTTACGCCGTGGGACGATGGCGTAAAGAGCGCCACATCACGACCCATCGCGCACGAGCATTACGCCATGGCGGTAATGCAATTAACGCCATGGCGGAAAAGGCCCCTACCGGCATCGCTAAGCGAGCAAGGTGCCCTTCCGCCAGCGTAAGTAGCGGCCACCGTAATTTACGGCCACCGTAATTAGCGGCGGCCGTAAAAGGCCAAACCGGAAATAGCGTCATCGCGCCGGAACGGGAAGCAGCCCGTCGGCCATCTTTAAAAACACAATCCATCGCCATCCTACCAAACAACACCAGACCCAACCCTGACACCTGTCCCAACCAAACACCCACCCATCCAAGTTCCCGAAAATGCCAAAATCCGTGAAAAAGGCATGTGACCGCCAGCGCCAGGAGCGATTCAGCCGGGAGGAACTCTGCATGCTAGCGGAGACCCTGCAGGACAACGCAGGTGTTGTTTTCTCCCCTGAAATGACCAGGACAGCAATCGGGAAGAAGAAGGCCATCTGGGCCCTGGTGGCTGAGCGCGTCAGCGCGGTGGGGACCGTACCCCGCACCCCACAGCAGTGCCGGAAGCGCTGGGATGACCTGCGCATACGGGTCAGAGCCGTCATCTCGGCAAACCGCAACCTTGCCCAGGGAACCGGTGGAGGGTCTGAATCCCCCCTGAAACTCCAACCGTGGGAGGAGATCTGTGCTACCACCATCGGCATGGAATCCATCGAAGGCGTTGGAGGGATGGAAAGGGGAGCCCCGACATCAGGCGATGAAGGTAGGTGCCTCATACAAGACATGCCATAGTCACAGCAGTCCAATCATGTGTAGCACAAGGTTGCCCTAGAGTGTAAATGCAACACAAATCAATACTGCCCATAGCCACATGCGAGCACCACCCTGCATACACTGCTGGCACCCGCATACCTGCATCCACATACCACACCAAAAGGAGACAACCTGCATGGCACTGCCTGAAATCTGCCTCATCCACTGGCCAAAATAATGTCAACCATTGTCATTCAGAAGTCCGTAGACCCATCAATAACGCCCTCCCACCTTTGCTCCACCACAGGCACAGAATCACACCCAGAGGACCAGGACACCCCTGCGCCGAAGAGAGCGAAGTCCAACAACAACCTCCCTGCACCCTCAACCTCAGCTGCAGTGAGGCAGACCCCACGACAAGCAGGTCCCACTGCAGGCATACCGGAGGTCCCACCGGCAAGCACCCCTGTTGGCAGCAGGCCAGCAGCAGCTGCTCCACCTCCACCGACATTGCCTGCCACAGAAGGCAGGGGGTCAGCGGCCAGCAGCAACATCGGGGAGACAGCTGCAACAGCTGCATGTTCTGACTCGGACATGGAGCAGGAGGTCAGAAGCCCCACTGACCAACTACATTCCCCCTGTTTCTCAGACGCCAGCCCCCATGAGGGCGACACACAGGGGCACACTGAGGCAGAGGAGTGGCCTTCCACCCCATGCCCTGTCCACACTCCACAGGAGGGGACCAGCCCCTCCATCACTCCACCTGCACTGGCCATGGGCCAGCACGGCCAGCCGTCCCTCGAGGACATCACTCAGCGGCAGCATCAACTGTCGCAATGCTGGATGAGCATGCCGCGGAATGTGTGGGGGCTAGGTTCAGCATTGAACAGGCCACGGAGACACTAAGGGCGGAAGTGGCACAGAGCACTGCCACCCTGAGGGATGCCATGCAGGCCATGTCCAGGGACATCTGTGCCGAACTTGCGGGCTTGCGTCGTGCGGTCACTGACCTCACCCACACAGTACAGGAGCTGCATGCACAGGGGCAGCCAGGGACATCCTCCACTGCCAGTTCTGCGCAGAGCAGCCCCGTGCGCCGTTCCGGACGCAACCTGCGCTCCACAGCCAGGGGTGCCCCGGGGGCCGGGAGAGGGGGCTTGTGACGGCCTGTGGACACGGTCACAGGCATCTGTTGAAAGCTACATGGGGTGTGTTGGGGTGTGCAGGGGGGAGGTGGGAGGTGGGAGGGGGTGTGTTGGGGTGTGCAGGGGGGAGGTGGGAGGTGGGACGGGGTGTGTTGGGGTGTGCAGGGGGGAGGTGGGAGGTGGGAGGGGGTGTGTTGGGGTGTGCAGGGGGGAGGTGGGAGGTGGGAGGGGGTGTGTTGGGGTGTGCAGGGGGGAGGTGGGAGGTGGGAGGGGGTGTGTTGGGGTGTGCAGGGGGGAGGTGGGAGGTGGGAGGGGGTGTGTTGGGGTGTGCAGGGGGGAGGTGGGATGGGGTGTGACACGACAGTTCATAGTTCCAATACACTTTTTTCTTTCAAAAAAAGAAATGTGTGGACATTTTCATTGCGTATGTGTGCTTTATTGGTGTACAGTCCACAGTGTGCATGTCCCAGAGACACACAGTGCCCCAAGTGCAGTCTCCATGCGATAAACACCAGCCGTGTGTGCTAGAAGCAGTGGTCGATGATACTTTGGCGCATGGCACGCCCCTCCTGTGCATCGCCTCCTCCATGTGGTGGCGCCCCATCTGCACCCTCCTCATCCTCATCGTCAGGTGGTTGCAGTTCTGCGTCAGGGGGCAGGGGCACATTCCGTCTGACGCACATATTGTGCAGCATGACACATGCCATGACGATCTTTGCCACCTTCTCATGGCCATACAGGAGTGCCCCACCAGACCTGCTGAGGCTTCGGAACCGTGCCTTCAGGAGGCCGAATGTCTGCTCTATGACCACACGAGTACGTGTATGTGCACGGTTGAAGTCCTCCTCGTGCTGGTTCTGCGGGTTCCGGACTGGCGTGAGGAGCCACCTCTTCAGGGGATAGGCTGCATCACCTGTATGTAGGCGAGAATGTATGTGTCAGTCATGTTGTCTGATCAGGAACATGATGTTCCACCATGGCTGGCATGGAACTGTTACCTTGGCTCACTTCTACATGCACTAATTGATTCACACTATGCAACCAGTATATGCTCATTGCTGCCATGGCCTGTTTTGCATGCCATCACCCTATGTATGCAGAGGGGTTTTGTGCATTGTGAGTGCCCTTCCTCTGTATCCGTTCTCTGTGTTACTCACAGCCAGGTGGAGTATGCATCTTCCCCCCCCCTTTCTGCCAGGTGGAGTATGCATCTTCCCCCCCCCCCTTTCTGCCAGGTGGAGTATGCATCTCCCCCCCCCCTTTCTGCCAGGTGGAGTATGCATCTTCCCCCCCCCCCCTTTCTGCCAGGTGGAGTATGCATCTTCCCCCCCCCCTTTCTGCCAGGTGGAGTATGCACTGGTACGTCATTCCCATGCCCACTTCCATGACATTGCACTCACCGAGTAGCCAGGATCTTGGGCCTGCATGTCGCTCCATGTAGCGTGGTATTGTGGAGTTCCTCAGGACCATTGAATCATTGGTTGATCCGGGGAATCGGGCACAACAATGTGTGATGATCTTGTTGGAGTCACAGACCATTTGCACGTTGATAGAGTGGAACTGTTTCCGGTTGCGGTACGGTACCTCCATGGCACGTGGAACCACCAATTCCACATGG
Source organism: Ambystoma mexicanum (assembly GCF_040938575.1). Taxonomy (NCBI): domain Eukaryota; kingdom Metazoa; phylum Chordata; class Amphibia; order Caudata; family Ambystomatidae; genus Ambystoma; species Ambystoma mexicanum. The sequence goes on from NC_090922.1 coordinate 1,403,515,021, forward strand.
GTGCAGTCGATGGCACCAATGCAACCGGGTATGCTGGCTAGTGCATGGAAACCCACTTTGGTGTTTGCAATCTCCTGGGCAGTCCGTGGTAATGAGATGTGGTCGTCTGTGTGCTTGAGGAGGGCATCGAGCACTTGGATGAGTGTTCGTGAGAATAATGGTTGTGAAATGCCATGCAGGTGCCCCACTGTGTGCTGGTAGGTGCCTGTGGCCAGGAAGTGGAGTACAGCCACTACCTTCAGTAGGGGGGGGATGGCGGTTGGACTTTCTATCATGCTGACGATGTCGTCGTGTGTCATGTCTACGATGGCGGTGATGGTGTCCCGGTCCAAACGGTACAGGGTGTGGATCTGCTCAGCAGTGAGGTTGTTTGGATTGGCTCTGATGCGTGGGATTGGGGGCTGCCTGCGTGGTGGCACTGGCTGTGCTGGTGGGGCTTGCTGGAAATAACACCGTAGATCCCTTACTGCTATGTATCAAAATCAACATGATTAAATTGTTCAAAAAAGTACCAAACTCTGGTATCATGCATTTTTATGAAATTCTCTGAAAACAAAAAGGGCAAATTTCTAGAAAGTTATTTGAAAAGTTTATTATTTAGACAAAGAAAATCCTGATGAGCATAAAGGTTGTAATAACAAAGAAGTATAACAGAAATTGTTAAAACACTCACAGTTGTAATTCACAATTTTGTTTAAAGAACAGAAAACAATCAATTATTCTTTTTTTGAGAAGCAGAAAAAAATATTTTTTAAAATAGGTTCTTCTTTGTTGTAAAGTCACAAAGAAGAAGTAAAAAAGGAATGGAGTACTAGTGGAGAGAAGATATATGGACGGTTCTTGAGGTAAACAGTTCTTCCTTCTCTACACAGAACAACCGTATCCTCTCAAACTCTAACTCCAATATTCCTAATGACAGGTCTGCCTACGTGTAGGTGTCAAAAAAATATTTCAAGAAAAATCAAGGTTGACATCATCACAACAACGTTTCGGCTGAAATGCCGCCTGTCTGGCCATAGTTTCTTTACATAGTTGAAAGTTGCCTTCCTCAGGGCGAAAGAACCTCACAACAGTTTAACCCTGTGGGGAAGCAGACATGAAAGAAAATGAAATTAAATTTAAAAGCATAATGGGAGCGAACTCCAAAATTTGAGTAAAGTTGCCCTTGTTGTTTAAAAGAGAATAAATTAGGAAATAAATTACCTCAATTTTGTAGGCTGTGGATAAGTTAGAAAAACAGGCGTGAAAACGGGCTCAGGGGCCCACAACAGTAATGCCTGAAGAGCGGAACCAACAGGGCCCTTGGTGTAACTGCATCGAGTTAGGACTCACATTGGAAAAAAACAACAACTGAAATGGAAGGGGGAACTTATCAGAATAAAAGTGAAGAAAAGTACAAATAGAGGTTATCCAAATGGGGAGAGGAGTGTAGAGGTATGTACTCACATGTGGATTAAATCCTGTAACTAGATAGCATGCACAGTTGAAAGGTGCAGTCTGTGGAGTATATAGTGCGGAGAGCACATGCGTCGGGTAGCCTAGTGTGGTCCCATATCACTGGCATAGAAGGTGTACAGCCTCTGAAAAATAGAAAATGATGAATAGTGTTAGAAGAATGGACAGATATATACTGTAAACACTAAACTGTGTTTAAGAAAGAACCCACGAGAAATCGTGTTAGAAGAATGGACGGATATATACAGTAAACACTAAACTGTGTTTAAGAAAGAACCCACGAAAAAATCGCGTCTTACCTATAACGACTTGACCAAAGTATAATGCAGATGTACGAGGGGAACAGCCTTTCTTGAAACCCTCTCGCAACACTCTGCAAAGCGAGCACGAATGTTCATATAGCCTAAAGAGGGCAGGAGGCCTAACTCGCCATTTCATTGGGCCTAAAAGCAAGATGTGTGGATAGGCTGAGAGCTGCCCCACCTGCATGTCACTCACTTGGGTGGATACAAAAGGGCGCCATGACAGCGGCCTCTGTAACGTCAACTAAGAGAAGCTGCCGCGCCGGAAAGCAGACAGAAGCCTGCGGAGAAGCGTCCGGCTGGGGAGCAGAACACATGCTGCTGGAAGGAGGCAGCCGCCCGCAAGGCAAAACCCAGGTGTGGGATGGAAGCCAAAACATGTTAAATTGGACTGAAATCCTCATTAAGTCCATTAATGTGAGTGGATAAACGATGGATCCATCGAGCCTCCTTCTGTAGGAGGCAGTGGGTTATGTTGGGCGTATTTTTGACCACATCCAGAATCCACCATAATATGTCATTAGCAGAGTGCTGTAGCTCAATGTAGTGACTTACTAGGGGTGCGGTAAGTGTTTTACACCTGATTCTAGATCGATGTTCTGATATTCTAATATGTACCGGTCGTGAAGTTTGACCAACATACCGAAGGCCACACGGGCATTGGATGCAGTATACCACATGTGCGGTTTTGCAGTTTGTCATAGTGGTAAATGTCCATGTTTTTGGCCCAATTTTGAACTCCTTCATTTTCCTGGTGAATTGACAGACAGAGCAAGATCCACAAGGGAAATGCCCTGTGGTGGTCCTCAGGTCCCACAGACCTATTCTGGGGGCGGCTTTCTTAAGGGAAGAGTGCACAAGTTTGTCACGAATATTGCTGCCCCTCTTGAAAGCAAAGCGGGGAGGAGGTGTGTCTGGCAGATTTATTTTGACAATGGGCCAGTATTTCGAGATGAGTTTTTTAATCTCGAAGGTCTGAGGCCCATGGGTCAATACACATGTCATCTGTGAATTGTTCTTATCCAGTACTGAATTGGAATTTTGTTTGGGCGTGAGCAAATTGTCACGGTCAGTAAACCGAGCCCTTTTGTACGCTTGTGTGATCAATCGTTTAGGATAACCTCTGTCTCTAAGGCGACTACTAAGCTTATCTGCTTGTTCATAATAATCAAATAACTCGGAACAGTTTCGCCGGATCCGGAGAAACTGGCCATAGGGTAGATTATCCCTAATATGCCGAGGGTGATTGCTGGAGTAATGTAGGAGAGTATTACGGGCTGTGGTTTTACGGAAAAGCGAACACTTCAATTTTCCAAAATCATCTTTAATTATTAAGTCTAGAAAAGGGATCTGAATATTGCTAGACTCCATGGTGAGAACTTCTCGCATGCATTCTATCGCTTGATCTTGTGGAATGCTAGTATAGAGGGATTGAATGTCCATTGTCACCAGTAATTGAGTAGTGTTGTCAAATCAAGATTTTCAAAGATAGTAATAGTGTCAGTCGTATCTCTGAGGTATGTCTCAGTTTTTACGCTAATAGGTTTCAGAAATACGTCAATAAATTTGCACAGTGGTTCTAAAATCGAACCACAGCCTGACACTATTGGTCTTCCGGGTGGGTTTTCCTGATTTTTATGTATCTTAGGTAAAGAATACATAGTCGGAATACGACTTTGACTGGTAATGAGAAATTTAGATTCTTTTTCCGTAATCCATTTGCGATCTAAAGCAAATTGTACTACGCTTTCAATTTCTGTGCAAATGTCTCGGGTGGGATCCTTCCTAAGTTTCTTATAGCTGACATCATCTTGTAATAGCGTGTCCATCATGTTGATATATTGAGCCTTAGACATAACTACAATTCCACCTCCTTTGTCTGCAGGTTTTATGACAATGGAGGGGTTGTTGGATAGTTCAATGAGAGCAGAGTTTTCTAATTTAGAGAGATTATGTCTAAGAGATTTCTGTTTTGAATTACTTTTGAGTTTGTCTAAATCTCGAAGGACACATTTTTCAAAGGTCAAAATTTCTCTTGTGACTTCATTGTCTTGGGGCTTGAAGGTTGAAGGGGCTCGTAAGCCAGTGTCTAGTTCCTGCTCATTTCCTCCATGTTCATTAAAGAAAACTTTGAGGCGCACTGTTCTAAGGAACCGGCGAACCTCAAGTTCTGTTTCAAACCAATCCGTTTTTTGTGAGGGCACAAATGAAAGCCCTTTCGAGAGAACTTTAATCTGAGGAGATGTAAGATCAATTTTGGCAAGATTAAAAATTGGTATGTCGCTTTGTTCAACTACCTGTTCAGACGACGCCGTCCGCGAAATTGGCGGCGCGGTTGTTGATAGGGGGGAAACCATGGTTGCCCCCAGAAAGGCCCTCTGGGGCCACCTCTGCCTAAAAAAGGCTGCGGTGGTAAAAAAGGTTGTTGGGGTGGGTGATTTCCAAAGGCTTGTGGTGATTGCCGGTCTTGTCTGGCCTGACCGTCTGAGCTGCTACTGCTAGAATTGGAAAAAGACACCCACCTACGTCTGCCTTTATTTCGTGGTTGGGAAGTTGACTGTGTTTTGGCGGCTTCAATGTATTCCTCTGTGATATATGGGAATATTTTATCCACTTTAAATTCCTGTATGTCAAACTGAAGTTTCTTTGTTTTTTTGCTTAGAGTAGTCGACTTAAAGTCGTCAAAGAGTTTATTAGTTTTCACTAATTGTTCACGAGCGTTAGAGATAGTAGTGTTCTCTAAAAAGGTTTTCTCTTCCTTTTCAAGCTCCTTCTGTATTTCTGCCCCAAGACGCTGGGCAGTTGTTATGGTAAGGACCATAAGGTCCCTACTGCATTTAATGGCAATGTGGCTAAAGGTAGTAGTGTATTCCTTGTCTTTAAGAAGCAGACAAGGTTCATTGCGAACTATCAATCCCGCCGGGATGGTGTCAGCCCTTAAATACTCACGGAGGAAATGTCCATGGAGTTCTGTCCTAAAATGCTTTTTTTTGAGTTTCAATATGTCGTCACAACACATGGATTGGGCAACCCCCACTCCTGATCCTAATTGATCAAATAAAGACGGGCCTCCTATAATCTCAGCGGTTTGTTCAAGCGAATAGCTGAAAGTTTGTGCTTCTGCCATTCCGTATTGCTTGACCAATGGGATCCCAACAGTGGGGATGCAGAACTACCAAGGGTAGGCCATGGAAGCCACTCCCACAGCCAAGGGGAAAAAAAGGTTATAAATACCTGCCTCTGAAAAACATAAATTAAGTGTGTTCTTCAGGAATCCTCATTAATTGCGAGATAGCTATAAAGAACGATCCCCAAGCAACCAGGTTGCTGAATATACAAACAAAGAAAGAGGGGGGGGATTTGCCCCATGAGCAGAAAAGGAGGGGACAAAAGACCAAAATAACACCGTAGATCCCTTACTGCTATGTATCAAAATCAACATGATTAAATTGTTCAAAAAAGTACCAAACTCTGGTATCATGCATTTTTATGAAATTCTCTGAAAACAAAAAGGGCAAATTTCTAGAAAGTTATTTGAAAAGTTTATTATTTAGACAAAGAAAATCCTGATGAGCATAAAGGTTGTAATAACAAAGAAGTATAACAGAAATTGTTAAAACACTCACAGTTGTAATTCACAATTTTGTTTAAAGAACAGAAAACAATCAATTATTCTTTTTTTGAGAAGCAGAAAAAAATATTTTTTAAAATAGGTTCTTCTTTGTTGTAAAGTCACAAAGAAGAAGTAAAAAAGGAATGGAGTACTAGTGGAGAGAAGATATATGGACGGTTCTTGAGGTAAACAGTTCTTCCTTCTCTACACAGAACAACCGTATCCTCTCAAACTCTAACTCCAATATTCCTAATGACAGGTCTGCCTACGTGTAGGTGTCAAAAAAATATTTCAAGAAAAATCAAGGTTGACATCATCACAACAACGTTTCGGCTGAAATGCCGCCTGTCTGGCCATAGTTTCTTTACATAGTTGAAAGTTGCCTTCCTCAGGGCGAAAGAACCTCACAACAGTTTAACCCTGTGGGGAAGCAGACATGAAAGAAAATGAAATTAAATTTAAAAGCATAATGGGAGCGAACTCCAAAATTTGAGTAAAGTTGCCCTTGTTGTTTAAAAGAGAATAAATTAGGAAATAAATTACCTCAATTTTGTAGGCTGTGGATAAGTTAGAAAAACAGGCGTGAAAACGGGCTCAGGGGCCCACAACAGTAATGCCTGAAGAGCGGAACCAACAGGGCCCTTGGTGTAACTGCATCGAGTTAGGACTCACATTGGAAAAAAACAACAACTGAAATGGAAGGGGGAACTTATCAGAATAAAAGTGAAGAAAAGTACAAATAGAGGTTATCCAAATGGGGAGAGGAGTGTAGAGGTATGTACTCACATGTGGATTAAATCCTGTAACTAGATAGCATGCACAGTTGAAAGGTGCAGTCTGTGGAGTATATAGTGCGGAGAGCACATGCGTCGGGTAGCCTAGTGTGGTCCCATATCACTGGCATAGAAGGTGTACAGCCTCTGAAAAATAGAAAATGATGAATAGTGTTAGAAGAATGGACAGATATATACTGTAAACACTAAACTGTGTTTAAGAAAGAACCCACGAGAAATCGTGTTAGAAGAATGGACGGATATATACAGTAAACACTAAACTGTGTTTAAGAAAGAACCCACGAAAAAATCGCGTCTTACCTATAACGACTTGACCAAAGTATAATGCAGATGTACGAGGGGAACAGCCTTTCTTGAAACCCTCTCGCAACACTCTGCAAAGCGAGCACGAATGTTCATATAGCCTAAAGAGGGCAGGAGGCCTAACTCGCCATTTCATTGGGCCTAAAAACAAGATGTGTGGATAGGCTGAGAGCTGCCCCACCTGCATGTCACTCACTTGGGTGGATACAAAAGGGCGCCATGACAGCGGCCTCTGTAACGTCAACTAAGAGAAGCTGCCGCGCCGGAAAGCAGACAGAAGCCTGCGGAGAAGCGTCCGGCTGGGGAGCAGAACACATGCTGCTGGAAGGAGGCAGCCGCCCGCAAGGCAAAACCCAGGTGTGGGATGGAAGCCAAAACATGTTAAATTGGACTGAAATCCTCATTAAGTCCATTAATGTGAGTGGATAAACGATGGATCCATCGAGCCTCCTTCTGTAGGAGGCAGTGGGTTATGTTGGGCGTATTTTTGACCACATCCAGAATCCACCATAATATGTCATTAGCAGAGTGCTGTAGCTCAATGTAGTGACTTACTAGGGGTGCGGTAAGTGTTTTACACCTGATTCTAGATCGATGTTCTGATATTCTAATATGTACCGGTCGTGAAGTTTGACCAACATACCGAAGGCCACACGGGCATTGGATGCAGTATACCACATGTGCGGTTTTGCAGTTTGTCATAGTGGTAAATGTCCATGTTTTTGGCCCAATTTTGAACTCCTTCATTTTCCTGGTGAATTGACAGACAGAGCAAGATCCACAAGGGAAATGCCCTGTGGTGGTCCTCAGGTCCCACAGACCTATTCTGGGGGCGGCTTTCTTAAGGGAAGAGTGCACAAGTTTGTCACGAATATTGCTGCCCCTCTTGAAAGCAAAGCGGGGAGGAGGTGTGTCTGGCAGATTTATTTTGACAATGGGCCAGTATTTCGAGATGAGTTTTTTAATCTCGAAGGTCTGAGGCCCATGGGTCAATACACATGTCATCTGTGAATTGTTCTTATCCAGTACTGAATTGGAATTTTGTTTGGGCGTGAGCAAATTGTCACGGTCAGTAAACCGAGCCCTTTTGTACGCTTGTGTGATCAATCGTTTAGGATAACCTCTGTCTCTAAGGCGACTACTAAGCTTATCTGCTTGTTCATAATAATCAAATAACTCGGAACAGTTTCGCCGGATCCGGAGAAACTGGCCATAGGGTAGATTATCCCTAATATGCCGAGGGTGATTGCTGGAGTAATGTAGGAGAGTATTACGGGCTGTGGTTTTACGGAAAAGCGAACACTTCAATTTTCCAAAATCATCTTTAATTATTAAGTCTAGAAAAGGGATCTGAATATTGCTAGACTCCATGGTGAACTTGATATTAGGATCAACGTTATTCAACCAATCAAAGAAGAGTATTAGCTCGGCTTTAGTGCCAGTCCAAATAAATATGATGTCATCGATATATCTCTTCCATTTGGTTATAGAATAGCGGAAGGGATTGGTGGAAGATAGAATGTGACGAGTTTCAAATTTGAACATAAAGAGAATCGCTAGGCTCGGCGCAAAAGCAGCCCCCATGGCCGTACCTTTTACTTGTAAGAAAAAATGGCCATTAAATTCAAAATAATTTTTGTTGAGAGCTATGGCCATAAGTTCCAAGATGAAGTTATGTGGAACGCGATCCTGAGAATCATATTCCAGGAGAACTTCTCGCATGCATTCTATCGCTTGATCTTGTGGAATGCTAGTATAGAGGGATTGAATGTCCATTGTCACCAGTAATTGAGTAGTGTTGTCAAATTCAAGATTTTCAAAGATAGTAATAGTGTCAGTCGTATCTCTGAGGTATGTCTCAGTTTTTACGCTAATAGGTTTCAGAAATACGTCAATAAATTTGCACAGTGGTTCTAAAATCGAACCACAGCCTGACACTATTGGTCTTCCGGGTGGGTTTTCCTGATTTTTATGTATCTTAGGTAAAGAATACATAGTCGGAATACGACTTTGACTGGTAATGAGAAATTTAGATTCTTTTTCCGTAATCCATTTGCGATCTAAAGCAAATTGTACTACGCTTTCAATTTCTGTGCGAATGTCTCGGGTGGGATCCTTCCTAAGTTTCTTATAGCTGACATCATCTTGTAATAGCGTGTCCATCATGTTGATATATTGAGCCTTAGACATAACTACAATTCCACCTCCTTTGTCTGCAGGTTTTATGACAATGGAGGGGTTGTTGGATAGTTCAATGAGAGCAGAGTTTTCTAATTTAGAGAGATTATGTCTAAGAGATTTCTGTTTTGAATTACTTTTGAGTTTGTCTAAATCTCGAAGGACACATTTTTCAAAGGTCAAAATTTCTCTTGTGACTTCATTGTCTTGGGGCTTGAAGGTTGAAGGGGCTCGTAAGCCAGTGTCTAGTTCCTGCTCATTTCCTCCATGTTCATTAAAGAAAACTTTGAGGCGCACTGTTCTAAGGAACCGGCGAACCTCAAGTTCTTGAGCCTAGCGATTCTCTTTATGTTCAAATTTGAAAACTCGTCACATTCTATCTTCCACCAATCCCTTCCGCTATTCTATAACCAAATGGAAGAGATATATCGATGACATCATATTTATTTGGACTGGCACTAAAGCCGAGCTAATACTCTTCTTTGATTGGTTGAATAACGTTGATCCTAATATCAAGTTCACCATGGAGTCTAGCAATATTCAGATCCCTTTTCTAGACTTAATAATTAAAGATGATTTTGGAAAATTGAAGTGTTCGCTTTTCCGTAAAACCACAGCCCGTAATACTCTCCTACATTACTCCAGCAATCACCCTCGGCATATTAGGGATAATCTACCCTATGGCCAGATTCTCCGGATCCGGCGAAACTGTTCCGAGTTATTTGATTATTATGAACAAGCAGATAAGCTTAGTAGTCGCCTTAGAGACAGAGGTTATCCTAAACGATTGATCACACAAGCGTACAAAAGGGCTCGGTTTACTGACCGTGACAATTTGCTCACGCCCAAACAAAATTCCAATTCAGTACTGGATAAGAACAATTCACAGATGACATGTGTATTGACCCATGGGCCTCAGACCTTCGAGATTAAAAAACTCATCTCGAAATACTGGCCCATTGTCAAAATAAATCTGCCAGACACACCTCCTCCCCGCTTTGCTTTCAAGAGGGGCAGCAATATTCGTGACAAACTTGTGCACTCTTCCCTTAAGAAAGCCGCCCCCAGAATAGGTCTGTGGGACCTGAGGACCACCACAGGGCATTTCCCTTGTGGATCTTGCTCTGTCTGTCAATTCACCAGGAAAATGAAGGAGTTCAAAATTGGGCCAAAAACATGGACATTTACCACTATGACAAACTGCAAAACCGCACATGTGGTATACTGCATCCAATGCCCGTGTGGCCTTCGGTATGTTGGTCAAACTTCACGACCGGTACATATTAGAATATCAGAACATCGATCTAGAATCAGGTGTAAAACACTTACCGCACCCCTAGTAAGTCACTACATTGAGCTACAGCACTCTGCTAATGACATATTATGGTGGATTCTGGATGTGGTCAAAAATACGCCCAACATAACCCACTGCCTCCTACAGAAGGAGGCTCGATGGATCCATCGTTTATCCACTCACATTAATGGACTTAATGAGGATTTCAGTCCAATTTAACATGTTTTGGCTTCCATCCCACACCTGGGTTTTGCCTTGCGGGCGGCTGCCTCCTTCCAGCAGCATGTGTTCTGCTCCCCAGCCGGACGCTTCTCCGCAGGCTTCTGTCTGCTTTCCGGCGCGGCAGCTTCTCTTAGTTGACGTTACAGAGGCCGCTGTCATGGCGCCCTTTTGTATCCACCCAAGTGAGTGACATGCAGGTGGGGCAGCTCTCAGCCTATCCACACATCTTGTTTTTAGGCCCAATGAAATGGCGAGTTAGGCCTCCTGCCCTCTTTAGGCTATATGAACATTCGTGCTCGCTTTGCAGAGTGTTGCGAGAGGGTTTCAAGAAAGGCTGTTCCCCTCGTACATCTGCATTATACTTTGGTCAAGTCGTTATAGGTAAGACGCGATTTTTTCGTGGGTTCTTTCTTAAACACAGTTTAGTGTTTACTGTATATATCCGTCCATTCTTCTAACACGATTTCTCGTGGGTTCTTTCTTAAACACAGTTTAGTGTTTACAGTATATATCTGTCCATTCTTCTAACACTATTCATCATTTTCTATTTTTCAGAGGCTGTACACCTTCTATGCCAGTGATATGGGACCACACTAGGCTACCCGACGCATGTGCTCTCCGCACTATATACTCCACAGACTGCACCTTTCAACTGTGCATGCTATCTAGTTACAGGATTTAATCCACATGTGAGTACATACCTCTACACTCCTCTCCCCATTTGGATAACCTCTATTTGTACTTTTCTTCACTTTTATTCTGATAAGTTCCCCCTTCCATTTCAGTTGTTGTTTTTTTCCAATGTGAGTCCTAACTCGATGCAGTTACACCAAGGGCCCTGTTGGTTCCGCTCTTCAGGCATTACTGTTGTGGGCCCCTGAGCCCGTTTTCACGCCTGTTTTTCTAACTTATCCACAGCCTACAAAATTGAGGTAATTTATTTCCTAATTTATTCTCTTTTAAACAACAAGGGCAACTTTACTCAAATTTTGGAGTTCGCTCCCATTATGCTTTTAAATTTAATTTCATTTTCTTTCATGTCTGCTTCCCCACAGGGTTAAACTGTTGTGAGGTTCTTTCGCCCTGAGGAAGGCAACTTTCAACTATGTAAAGAAACTATGGCCAGACAGGCGGCATTTCAGCCGAAACGTTGTTGTGATGATGTCAACCTTGATTTTTCTTGAAAAAATTTTTTGACACCTACACGTAGGCAGACCTGTCATTAGGAATATTGGAGTTAGAGTTTGAGAGGATACGGTTGTTCTGTGTAGAGAAGGAAGAACTGTTTACCTTAAGAACCGTCCATATATCTTCTCTCCACTAGTACTCCATTCCTTTTTTACTTCTTCTTTGTGACTTTACAACAAAGAAGAACCTATTTTAAAAAATATTTTTTTCTGCTTCTCAAAAAAAGAATAATTGATTGTTTTCTGTTCTTTAAACAAAATTGTGAATTACAACTGTGAGTGTTTTAACAATTTCTGTTATACTTCTTTGTTATTACAACCTTTATGCTCATCAGGATTTTCTTTGTCTAAATAATAAACTTTTCAAATAACTTTCTAGAAATTTGCCCTTTTTGTTTTCAGAGAATTTCATAAAAATGCATGATACCAGAGTTTGGTACTTTTTTGAACAATTTAATCATGTTGATTTTGATACATAGCAGTAAGGGATCTACGGTGTTATTTTGGTCTTTTGTCCCCTCCTTTTCTGCTCATGGGGCAAATCCCCCCCCTCTTTCTTTGGTGGGGCTTGCTGGGCCTGCCTTGCCCTCCTTCTCCTCCTGCGTCTCCTCTGTGCTGCCTGTTGTTGTTGTTGTTGCTGTTGTAGTAGCACATGCATTGCTATCAGGTCCTCCAGCCCCAACATTGCTAGTCGTATTGCCATCATTGTGGAGTGTGACTGGGTGTGGGTAGGGGTGGGGTGTGCTCTTTTTGTACTCCCCTGAGTCTGTATTGCCTTCACCTGTGCTGTTTCTGTGCACCTGTGGCAGCTGCATTCACTTGAATTGGCCCTTTACGGTTGGTTCGCGATGGCGTTATTTGCACCATGGCGGTAAGGTACTTAGCGGCCTCGGTGATGGCGTTAGGTGCATGTCCGCTTGGGTCGGCATTTGCGTACCTTTCCGCCATGGTGCTAAGTACGGTGTGGGCGGTCGCGTGCGCGCACCCTTAGCGCAGTTAGCGGCAGCGTTAACTACGATGCCGCTATTGGCATCGTAGTTTACGGTCAGGAGTCATGATCGGACCTGGCGGAAAACGATGGCGGTAACCATTTACCGCCATCGTTTTTCACTTACCGCCAGGGTCGTAATGAGGCCCAATGTCCCTAACAGACCTTAATTATTTTTTTTTTAACCCTAGTGCTAAACCTGCAACACAGATGGAAACATACCGAGTTTTACATTCTTGCTTTTGCTAACCATGTAAGATGTATGCAAAACAGATGGAAACACACCGATTTGACTTTCTTGCTTTTTGCGAATCCTGTAAGATGTATGCAGAACGGATGGAAACATTGAGATCTTGACTTTCTTGCCTTTTTCTAATACTGTAAAATGCCTGAACGGTACCTTACTTTGTCTCTCAGCCCTGCCATTTATGTTTGCTTATATACCTGAAGTAGCCCCTGTACCATGAGGTGAGGCTTTGCCAAAATGTGCACTCATACTTATTTTGTCATTTATGTTTGCTTACATACCTGAAGCAGCCCCCGTACCGTGAAGCGAGGCTTTGGCAGAATGTGCACTTATACGGTGTGCAGTTATAATGTCGAATGCAAAAAGTCGAATGTAAAAATGTCGAAAAAAAAAAGAATTCGAAAAAAATATTCGAATGTTTTTTTTATTTGTATGTTTTTTTGTTTTTTCGGGTTTAGCTAGTAAAAAGAAAAACAGGGGTTTGGGGGGGAACCCCCATTAAAAAAAACTAAAAAAAATGTGACTTTTTTTTTCGACATTTTTGCATTGGACTTTTTTGGAGTCGACATATTCACTATAAACCCACTTATTTATTTATTTATTTATTTATTTATTTATTTATTTATTCAACTTTTTTTATTCAGGAGATCCCTGGTAAATTTATTGAAAGCTTCAGTGCTTTTCTAGTTTAGCAAACGTCGCTTTTCTACATTTCGTGCTTCCCAGGTGCGCTATGTTTTTGACTTCCACGTGACAGATGACAGATCTGGGATCATCAAGACTTTGCCTCTGTCCCTATAGTCTGGACTCTTTAGATTTTCAGCGTGGGTGAGGTTCTGTCGCCGATCTGTCTGAAAGTTACCTCAATTAGGTTCACCATTGCCACCGACCACCTAGTGTATTCCCCTGATATTAATCTGTTCCACAGCTCGTTTTCTTGGTACATCCATGGATTCTCCATCAACGGTAGTAGATGGGTTGTTCTGTTATGTTTGTTGTTTTGACAGTCAAGTAGTAAATGCTTCAAAGTTTCTTTCACTTCTGGATTTTTGCATAGTCGACATTCGAAGTTGTCAGAGGCGGCTCTGATGGTTTTTATTTCCTGAGTCGGAAGTAGGTTTAGTCTTGCTTTCATGAGCAGCTTTCTTTTTCTTTTGTCGGGAAATTTTTTACAGTACTTGATTGGGGATTTTACTTTGTTGAAAGTTGGAGGGAGATGAGTAAAGAGTTTGTTATTTGTTGAGAGATCAAGAGTTCGTATCCAATCCGTCGTTACGATTTTTTGCTTGATTCTGTCAGTGTTTTCTTTGAGCTCTTTAACTGAGCACGCTATTTCCTGCAATTTATCTCTCCTTTTATTCCTCCATTTTTCCAGGGCTGCGCATTTTGCGTTGTCCATCTCGTCTTTGATAATGTTGAAGGCTGGCAGGGACTCTTCTAAGATAGATTTCCTAAAGAAATTCATGGCGGCTTGGTCAACCATGGATTCGAGAGATACTAGGACTAGCTCCCTTTTGATTGCCGCCATTGAAGTTGATTTGGGAACTCCCAACACTGCTTTCCAAATTAGGCCTTCTAATCTGGTCCAAATTGTGGCTGGGATGGAGAGCGAGACTTCCATTCCGTAGATCAGGGCAGGGGCCACTTTACCCTTGTAGAAGTTTATGGCAGGAGTCAGGGAAAACTTGCCAAACTTTGTATCAATGAGACGCATTTGTGCTGTTAGTCTTTTTGCTTTGTCCCATAGGGTCTTTTGCATCGTCAAGGATGTATTTGAACTGTCCAGGTCAACTCCCAAATATCTGATGGATTTTACTGATTCGATTTTGACGTTTTCCAAGAACCATGCTGGTTTCTTTGATTTTTTGTTTGGCGCTTTCTCGATCGTCAAAACTTTGGTTTTGTTTTTGTTGATGATGAGGCACTTCTGGGCGATGTAATTGCCCAAGTTGTTCAGTTTTTGCTGTAGACCAATTATGGTCTGGTCGATTAAAATGATATCATCTGCGTATATGAGTCTCGGTATGGTTGAATTGCCTATTTTAGGCGGGAAGCACCTGACTTCAGTTTCGGAGTATTGGAAGTCGCCTAGGAAAGAGATGAAAAGGGCTGGTGCCAGGGGGCAGCCTTGTTTGACCCCACGGGTTACCTTAATCTCTTCAGATAGAGTTCCGTGTTGGCTGAGTTTTACTCTTACGGTGTTTTCTGAGTGAAGTGCTTTAATCGGATCCAAAACTGGTTGAGGGCAGTTCCAAGCCTGTAATTTGGCCCACAGATTGTTGTGGTCAATTTTGTCGAAAGCCTTGGATAGGTCAATGAAGGCTAGGTGGATCTTTGGAGCCCCTTCTTTTACCTTGGCCTTTAGGATATTAATAATCATGATGTTAAGCAAGGTGGATCCGTTTCTTTGAAAACCCGTTTGGAGATTGTCTTTCGATGGGCCGCTTTTTTCCCACACTTTTAAATGATCCAGGAGGAGGGAAGCATAAATCTTGCCGATGACGTCCAGTAAGGCGATAGGCATGTAGTTGGCCGGTTCTTCGCGGCAACCCTTTTTGTAAATTGGCACGATTACTGCTTTCAGCCATGACTCTGGAATTTGTTTTTTTTTCTCGCATTCGGCAAAGATTTTGCTAATCAACGCGGACCATTGGTCAGGAAATTGCTTCAGTGTTACGTTTGTCAGGCCATCGGGGCCGGGTACTCTGGAAGACTTTAATTTCTTGATTTTTGCTTCTATGTCTTCTTTATTAGTTAAATTTACCCAGCTTAAATTTGTGTTTGTTTGTTTTGGCCGTGATGGTTTTTTGGCCTCTTTGAATTCCGACGTTATGTAGGATATCCATTTCTTCTCATCAACTGCGTTACACAATTGAGAGGTCTGTGAATGAGACGACTTTTTTATCAATGACCAGAATTCATTTGATTTTTTCGATGCAAGTCTTTTCATCATATCCTGTGCGTCTTGTTGGTATTGGAGTGCCTTATGTTGTCTTAGCCAGTTGCGGTACCTTTTCATCTCCCGCTGCTAGATCTCCCAGTCCTCTATGCTGTTCGATTTTTTTGCTCTTCTTTTCAGACGACGACTCATCTTTCTTTGTTTGACCACTTCTTTGTTAAAGGCGTGGGATGGCTGGGCTATTTAATGGTTTTTTCCCCAAGGTTTTTTGTATGGCAATAGGAGCGGTGTGTAGTCCGGTCTTTCTCTTATGTTTTTCTGCTTGTCGGACCAAACTTTCTTCTCCCATGCAAGCCTGATTTTCAGAATGTCGTTTTCCGTTAGCCTTAGTCGAGAACTCTGGCTGCTAACTTCTGTTTCTAAAGGTTATATCGGTTTTGCTGGTCTCGATCCCTGCCAAGAGCATGTGATCAGATTGCGGTCGCTCTTGTTGGTTCTTTCAACTCGGAACCTTGTTATGAATTCAATTAGGCCTCGACGAAATACAGATGTGGTCTAGTGTAGCGCTCGACGTTCCACGCTCCCAGGTTGGGATATTTATTTGGTTCGGGAACAGGATGTCAATGTTTTGAATATCTCTTCCTGCAATTAGCTCCTGCCAAGCTTTCCCTCTGTTCCTGGTGGGGTCTGATATTGTAGAGTGTTTATCAGTAGGGGGATTTGACTTTTGGAGGTTGCTGCAGTTTGCGTTAAGGTCTCTGCAGATTATGATTTCAATGTCTTTGAAGTCCTCATAGAGCTGGTCAATCGTGTTGCCCATGTTTGAGTAAAACGTTTCGGTTGACATACGCTGTGGATTCCAGTAACAGTTGATGATGGCTAACTTTTTTGCAAGACCTACGCCGTGTTTGATGTCCTGTCGGGACCAAGTGGTCAAAAACACCAGCATTTCATATTCTTCCTTCCACTTCCTCAGTTCTTCCAGGCCCAAACCTATTTTGAATGCCGTCAATAGGCCCGCTCATGGTCT
Organism: Ambystoma mexicanum; assembly: GCF_040938575.1. Classification (NCBI taxonomy): domain Eukaryota; kingdom Metazoa; phylum Chordata; class Amphibia; order Caudata; family Ambystomatidae; genus Ambystoma; species Ambystoma mexicanum. Next base: position 1,403,531,533 of record NC_090922.1, read on the forward strand.
TCCCAACAGACCTTTCACTGCTTGCGAGATTTGTACTGTGAAGCCGTCGAGTGTTGGTTTAGCCATCAACCATTTCTCTTGTAAGCATATTATGTCAAAACTGCCAAGGTTCACGTCGCTCAGCTGAGTAAGTTGTGCGTGGCCTCGGGTGTTCCACGATCCCAGCAGAAAACTTCTTTTGTGGGCCATTCCTCTTTAACGTTTCAGACGTGGCTGTCTGAGAGGGCTGGCCCGGGTCGTTGCTATTTTTTGCTGTTCATGTTCCACGTTGATCTCAGCCAATTCCAGGGGCCTTGTGGTTTGCCCAATTCAAATGGTTTTTTTGTACGTTTACTCTCGTCTGGCTTTACTGATGAGTCCTCTCATGAACGGTAATGGTGCTCGTCTTTTCTCAGGCTTTTGTCTTGAAGCTGGACAGGATGGTTGAGGAATGTTTCCTGACCATTTGTTAGGGCCGGATGCTTTTCGTCTTTATTTCTTCCCTGTTTCTTTATTTCTGTCAGATAGAAGCCCATGTCTTTTAGTTCTTGAAAAGCGTGGTGATTGACTTTTTTCCGCTTTCTGATTCTATATGGATAAAAGCTTTGGCTCTTTTGTTGCTGTGGTATGGTTCTACTAGTTTGATATCTTCTGATTTCAAGTGCCTTAACGTTTCAGAACCATTCATTATCTGAAGTATCGTCGGGCGGTTGAGAGGAACGTGGTCCTTCTTTGGGTCTAGTTGTTCTAGTTTAAGTAGACAGGACCACATATTTCCTGGATGGCTGTCTTCACCTGTTTCTGCCCCTTTACTTGTTTTCCTTCGTGTTTCTGAGTGTCCAGGTAATTCTTTGTGTTTGTGCTCCTGCTGTTCATGTCGTTTAGTTGGGATTGAGTGACTTGTGTGATAGTCTTGGTAACTCGTCGTGTTGGTGGACCTTTTATTTGGCGAGGTTATATACCTTGTTTTTTCTTTTGATCCCCAGTTTGGTTTTTCTCTCTCTTCTTTTTTATCTGAGGATTTTAATTCCGTTAAGAGAAAGCCCATCTGTTTGATTTCTTTGAAAGCTAGGTAGTCGATGTTTTCAATGGCTTCAGCTTTAACGTGTAAATATGCTTTGGCTAAATTTTCACTGTGGTAAGGTTCAACACGCTTTAAGTATTCTGTTCCGATCTTCCTTAGGGATTTAATTTTTCTCATTAGTTGAATTACAGTCGAACGGTTTAGGATGAGATAATCTTTTTCTCTTTCTTGTTGTTCAAGTTTAAAGAGACGGGTCGCTCCCTTTATGTTTTGATGATGGACATCGATCCTACTTCTCCATCTAGTCTTTGATTTTTCTTGTTCCTTTTGTGCATCTTGTTTTTTTCCCCTAGGCGTTTTAGCATGATGCTGTTCTTGACGTTCTCCTCTGTTTGTTTCAAGGCAGGGGATTTCTTTCAGTTTTTTTGGTGAGATCGTCCCTCTTGGGCGTCCCTTCGGTTGTTCTCTGTGGGGTAAAATCGTCTTCTGTATTGACTGAAACATTCATATGTTGAGATAAGTTCATTAGGACTTTGTCTAAAATAAAATCTTCTGTGGTTCGTGGGGGGCTTAGAATGATTATTGTTTTTACCAAGTCAATGTTTTTGTTCTGAACCGCTTTGGTTTGGCTTTGTTCCAATGCTAGATTCGGGCAGGATATATTAGTTTTATCTAACAGCTGTTTGTAAACCAACTGGGTCGTTGATGGCATGTCCAGTAAAATGTGTTGAACATTGGAAAGCCGTTCCAAGTTGGCGATCTTTTTCTCCAATTCTTCAATTCTTGTATTTCACGTTTGTGTTTGTCCGTTTTTCTGATCTTCAATCGCCGTTAGGTAACTCTCAACGTGGGCAATTTTCGTAATCATGTTTGTCAAGATTGCCGCATTGTCTCAAATATCTTCTTTTATTGCCTCGTACAATTTGCAGAAGGGTTCTAGTACTACTAACATTGCTGACATGATTGTGATCATGTCCGGCTTGTCGTTCGGGGTGGCTTTCTGCATTCCTGCTGCTATGTCGCTGAGGCAGCGGTTTTTTAGCGTAGAATAAGTATTGTCGAACCTTTTTTGTGGAATTAAAGGATCTTGGTTTGGGTGTTCGGTTGAAGCACTTTGATCGTGGTCTGCTGTTTTTAGGCTTTTGGAGAGTCTTTGTTTAGGTAATTCAAAGCCATGTTGGCGCGCCTCGCCTTCCGTAGTCGTTGCTGGCGGCGTCTTTAGTAAACCTATCTCTAAATCTGGTTTGGTCCATGCATATCTTTGCTCTTTCACTCCCGTTGATGGGTTTAGGTCTTGATCATCTTTAGAGCTTTGCGGTGGGGTGATCGTGTTCATTACTTGTTCTTTCTCTGGGAAGTTTTCGAGTAGAGTTTGTGCTGTTATTTGTGGTTGAGTTAGATCTAAGTTGTCGTTTGTTTTTTCCAGAGTTGCCTGAGGAGCGGCGATTTTTCTGGCTGATTCACTTTTTTGGGTCCAAATTGAGTCAGTAGTTTTCTGCTTGCTGCCTGGGGGCAGATCGTGTGCTATTTCCAGCATCTCCGCGTTAGAGACTTCGATCTCTGAGTTTAGTTTCCTTTTGTGTTGTTGTGTGAAGAAGGCCTTTAAGGGGCATGAAAGAAGGGGGTTTGGTAGGGTGTTGTTAAGCTTTCTCCTTCTTTTGATAACTTTGATAAGTTCATACTCCTTTGTGACCTGTTTTGATTTGTTTGCAAGCTTTCCCGAACCTTTTTTGGGTACTAGTTTTTTTTGTAGTGTTTGTTTTATGTCTTTTTTTGTTTTCATTTTCTTATTGTTTTTTTTCTTTGAAGCTTTCAGTGTTGACTTTTGCTGTCCTTCCTCAACGTTGTTTGCAGAGTTTTCCTAATCGTAGGCTGACTCTGGGTCAGAAATTTCTTCTATCGTCGGGCTTGTGGCCTCGCAGTTATTGGGTGTGTTAGAGACCTGCTGATTAGCACTCGTCGTTGGATTAGTCTGCGTGGTGGTCAAAGGCTTCTGTTGCTGTGCAGGTGGTATGGAGGCGTCTTTGGCTTTTTCCGGCTGGTGCATCAGTAGCCTTTGTTGTTGTGCCCGTTCGAGGCTGGTCGATGTTGTGGAGTTTCAGGACTGGGTTAACAGTTTTTTTCCCTCATTTTTCCAGCCGCTATGACCTATAAGGGTCCAAGTGGGCTTGAGATCATTGCCCCTCCTTCCTCTCTTGCTTGTTTTGCCGGAGGGGGGGGGCGCAGTGGGGTGGGCTGTTCCCCCACTGCCTCCCATGGGGAGTGACCCCTGTTGCCCGTCTTCTTTCATGGACTCCGGACTGTTTTCACCATTTTGCGAGAGCAGTCCTTTGGTGGGTTCACTATTCCACGCTCCGTCTACGGCGTTCTGATCCGACTCGGACAGGGGCCGTCCTCCGACAGCTCCTGCATCGAGGTCGCTCGCCAAGGAGGCGGGTGGAGAATTGCTCACGGTTGCGGGTGGGGAAAGAGAGGCTCTTCTGTCAGTTTGACAAACTCCGTGGGCCTCTGCTCCTGGATTACGCCCACAATGGTTCCTCGAGGTCGCTCCGGCTCAGACCCGACCGCACGAGTGTCGTCAGACGTTGCGACTGGTGTTACTGGCGCCGGGCGAGAGACCTCGCTGGTATCGGTAAGGTTTCGTGCACTGTTTCTTATTTTTCTTATCTTCATAGACTCAATGAACTTGTGCACTTGATTCGCCGTTGTTATTGACATAGGGTGAATTGTTTTGGACTTTATTGGGATTATCCCGTCTTGGATGGTCGGCGTAGTAGGTGTAGTTTGAGACTCCTCTCACCACTTCACAGACTCATTGTTCATTATGCTGGATTGTGCGGGGTGTACGGAAGCCGTACTAGGTTTTCTAGCGGATATCGTCCTGGGGCGCACTTCGGGTTCCATTTGGGTTCTACTACGCGTCTGCAGCGGACTGCTGCAGACTGCTCCACGAACTCAGCTCCCGAACTCCGCTCACCACTCCGCGGTAGGATTGGGCTGATAAAGGCTACTTCCGCAAAAAGAGGCAGATGGGCTGCAAGACTGCTGCAGACTGCTCCAGGAACTCAGTTCCCAAACTCCGCTCACCGCTCCGCGGTAGGATTGGGCTGATAAAGGCTACTTCCGCAAAAAGAGGCAGATGGGCTGTAAGACTGCTGCAGACTGCTCCAGGAACTCAGCTCCCGAACTCCGCTTACCGCTCCGCAGTAGGATTGGGCTGATAAAGGCTACTTCCGCAAAAAGATGCAGATGGGCTGCAAGACTGCTGCAGACTGCTCCACGAACACAGCTCCCGAACTCCGCTCACCGCTCCGCGGTAGGATTGGGCTGATAAAGGCTACTTCCGCAAAAAGAGGCAGATGGGCTGCAAGTCTGCTGCAGACTGCTCCACGAACTCAGCTCCCGAACTCCGCTCACCGCTCTGCGGCAGGATTGGGCTGATAAAGGCTACTTCCGCAAAAAGAGGCAGATGGGCTACAAGACTGCTTATTTTGTCACTTATGTTTGCTTACATACCTGAAGCAGCCCCCGTACCGTGAAGCGAGGCTTTGGCAGAATGTGCACTTATACTTATTTTGTCACTTACCTGAATTATCCACTGTACCTTGAGGCAAGGCTTTTCAGGAGTGTGTTTTCAAGATATTTCCTCATGCTTGTGACACTTTGCTTAGTCTTCCACCTTGAACTAAGCTACTGCTCTTACTGTAACTAGCACCATGATTCCCCAGGGCTTTCTGTGCTGCTATAAATGTAAAATAAAATAAAATAAGGTTTCTTTTTTTCCTTTCTATGGGGAATTCAAGGTAAAATGCAATGATAAATTAAAAGGTTTACTTGTGAATTGTATTCTGCCATGCATTCCCTTCACTAACATAACATAGCATTTGAAACTCACAACAGAACATGCTTTAACATTTTACTGATGTGGCTTGGCGTAACATAACACTGTTCGGAAATTGACCATTCTAAGGCCTAACCCCAGTTCAGGAATGCACATCACAAGACAGAGGAAACACTGAGCTATTGAGATTTACAGAGTTCAGACTGGTTCTGAAAGCAAGGCCTCATAACAGCACTCCCAGATGCTGGTTTATGGATAGCTTCAAAGAGACTTGTCAAATATATTATTTGAGACCCTCTCATAAAATCCATCAGCTAAAAGTCACGCACCATTATCAGATATTCTGAGCACAGCAAAAGAAACGTTGCCTTGACATCATTTCATATCAAGAAATAGGAGATGTAGAAACAGTCAGTGTCATCTGCAGGCCAATATCAGCATTTCTTCATTATCTTATCTGAATAGAACGCAAATAAATGGGATATTTAATCAAACATTAATTAGTACAAAAAACGGATCTTTACACTGCAAGTTATGATCAATGTCGGACCAGTTGTAAATCGTAGAAATAAAATGTGTCTTTTCACAACATATAAAATCCATACGGTGTGTCATGAAAACATTTGGAGAAAAACTGTAAAAACATGTATTTCAAAAAATATACATCACACAGAGATGGGCGGTGCATGCACACTCATCTGCAGACATTTTATTTAAAAGTTACGTCCAGAAAATAAAACTGTCATTTTAGCATTATGAGTTAGTTTACCCCTCCATTTGCAGTCATGGTGCTGATGGAAGACACACCTTAGTCTCAAGTCTAGGGAGGAGTTAAATATATATAGTAAATCGGCACACAGAATAAGGGGAAATTATTAGGAAAAGAAGATTGGACAATTAATATTGAAGAATCTGGAAACAACTGGAGATGGTTGGGGAGAGCAGAGACCATTTGGAGACTGGTTTGCAGGCAGGCTGGGGATACCTGAGGCCTGGAGACTGATTGAAAGGTGGACAGGATAGATGGGCAGGCCTGGGTTTCAAGCAGCCAGCAGATCCAAGGATCTTGCTAAGTGCTGCAGCTCTAGAGAGAGGGTCCAAGCTGACTTTCCCCAAATGAGAAACCACATTTAAAAAGGTAATTTAAATCAAAATGTAACTCCAAATTACCCATATAGAATACCATGGTAAATTCTGGGAATGAAGGGATGGAATCTAGGCAAATGCTAATTTGACAAATACTCAGGTGTCGTGTTATTTCATTTTATTGAATGTATAAATTTCTTTTCACCAAAAGCCTCTTAAAATATGTTACAAAGCAGTGCAATTACATGATAATGCAAAAACAACTTAAGACAGAAGCATGGGGAAGGAAAATATAGTCACTAAGTGGAAAGAAGAGACAGAAAATGAGCTTTGAGATGAGATTGAAAAATACAAAGAGATGACGCGACTGACAGCCTTCATTAATAACTCCTTCAGAACAGGCATCATCATTGCAAGCCTCAAAGAAGCCTGGGTACTCCCCTCTTAAGAAAAACACCTTAGACCCCACACAGCCCAATAACTATTGCCCCATAACCACTGTGCCTTTCCTCCTCAACATCTTGGATAAAGCTGCACACTGACAGATCCAACACTTCCGCTATTCTTGGTAAAAGTCAATCCGGCTTCCACAAAGGGTACACCACTGAAACAGCATTGGGTGACCTAAAAAAACAAATCACACAAATCATGGATGAAGGCAAACCAGCTCTTCTGTCACTCTTAGATCTCTCGACCCCCTTTGATCTTGTTGATCACAAGACACTGACATCATACCTTACCCACTCAGCCAACTTCTCCAATGAAGCAGCCTCATGGGTTACCTCCTTCCTGGAAGGCTGGGCAATGAAGGTATTCTCCAATACAGCTAGTGCAGCCCCCACTACCATCCACTGTGAAGTCCCACAGGTCTCGTGTACAGCCCCCACACTGTACAACTTGTTCACGAAGCCTCTCTTCAACAAGCTTTACGCACTTGGTATAGCATATACCAACTACGCTGACAACACTCAAGTACTCCTACCACTCTCCGGTTCCTACAACCAAGACGCTGAAGCACTCAATATAATCTATCCTACAATCCAAGCGTGGATGGCGACCAGCAGCCTTTGCCTCAATGGGGACAAGACCACAATCATCATTCCCGGTCAAAAAGCTACACTAGCCAAACTCGACAACCTTTGCTCCAACTTCACCATTGACAACACTATCATCCCAGTCTTTTCAGCAGTCAAGACCCTAGGGGTGTACTCAGATTCCACCCTATCCATGACAGGACAGGTTAGCGCCATTGCCTCTGCTTCAGGCCCATACCACTAGGCTCATCACACGATTAAACCTTACCTATCTAAGCCCAATTTTCTATCAATAGCTAGACCGACTAGTGGTGCTAAATTAGACTATTACAACGCCCTCCTAGCACGAACATCTGCAAAAAATCTGAGTAGACTCCAAATCACACAGAACAAAGCCTTACGAGCAGCATTAAGCATACCTAAAAGGGACCATATTTCTCTTGCTAGGAAGGCTGCGCACTGGCTCCCTGTTAAAGAGCGCATTACATTTAAAATCCTCACACTCACACACAAATGCCCCACCCTCACAGCACCATCATACTTATCAGAGACCATTGCTAAATCCACATCTCCTCGACCCACGAGAATCCGCTACTCAAATCAACTTTACACTCCCCACATCAAGAGGGCCAAAGCAGGTGGGATCGGCTTCCTCTGCATAGCCGCCAAATACTGGAACTCACTCCCTACAGATATCAGAGCAAAGAACTCCCTCCTTGCCTTCCAAAAAAAACAGAAAACCTCGCTTTTCAACTGATTCTTGATTGCACTATATATGCCTCTGTTCTGTACCAAAAATGTAATTCTTCACCTATGTAACTAAGAACCTCTCTGTAACAAGCGCCACGATGCCCCTGGGCTGTTTGCACACTCTACAAATGTGAATAAATAAATAAATAAATAAAGAAGATCTGCTAGAAAGACGGCGACTATTCCAGTATATAGGTACTAAAAGAGCAAAGGATCGGAAATGGGAAGAAGCATAGGGGGTTTGGGAACAATGAGAAGAAGCACATTCTGTGATCGAAGTCTGAGAGGGATAAGAGAACAAGACTAAAGAAGAAAGGTATGGAGGAGCCAAGCCATGAGTACATTTAAAAACAATTGAAAGAAAATCATAGATAAGACATGATTCAAATAGAAACAGTGAAATAGACAGTAGAGAAAATGTGATAGAGGAGTGAAAAGGTAAGTAGAAGAGAAGATGAACAAAAGAATTATAAACAGCACTGAAGGGAAGAAGCTATGAATTAGGGAGGCCAAGAAGAAGAGAAGAGCAGTTGGCGATATGAAAAAAGACCAAGCAGAACAGAAGAAGTTTAGAAGCAGGAAATGAGAGATAGTGGTGAGCACAATGAATGGTAAATAATACATAATGATAGCAGCCAGCAATAGAAGAGATTTTTATTTTATTTTAATAGATTTGTTTTTTTATAATGTGCTTAATACTGAAGAGGTTTCTAAGCATTGATCCTGGATCTGAACCTGTGTTGCTCTGCATTATCTTGTTTCCAAGACAAGCAAATTGCCACTGAGCTACACTACAGTTTGAAGGAAAGTGAAGGATCAAAGATAACCCCCAGAATTCGCAAAGAAGAGGAAAAGGACAAAGAAGAGGGAGGAAAGAAGAGAGACAGAGGAGGAAGAGTAGGAGGAATAGTTGAAGTTGGATAAAAACAGAACCTCAGTCTTGGAAGGATTGAGGCATAAAAAGTGAGAAGACATCCAGTTTTGGTTAGCAGAAAGGCCAGTTGACAATGTGCAGTACAGAATTGTGTCAAAGGAAGATAAATACAGGTGAAACAAAATATTAAATGAAGAAATAAAAGCAGAGAGAGGGGCATTGCAGTGAGAGAAAAGGATAGGACCAATAGGACAGTACTTTGAGGGACACCATAGAGAAGAGGAAGTGAGGAAGAGGAATGTCCAGCCTGGGTTATGGAATAGGACCTCTGAGATAGATGGGAGCAAAACCATTCAAGGACAGATCCAGTGATATCCAGAGAAGAAAGGGAAGAAATAAGAAGAGTGTGATCAACAGTGTCAAATGCTGCAATTAGATCGAGAAGAATAAGTATACAGGAGAGCTTGGAATGATGAGCATTCAGACATGAGTTGGAGACATGCAGAAGAGCAGTCTCAGTAGAATGAGAAGGGCGGAATCCAGATTGGAGTGGCAGTAGAAGAGAACTAAGATTTAGGAAACTAGCAACCTGGTCATAAACAGCCTGCTCAAGAATTTTAGAGAGAAAGAGAAGAAGCAAAATCTGGTAACATTAGCAGTAGAGGAAGTGTCAAGAGTTGCTACTTTTAGAGTACGGGATAATAAGAGTATGCTTAAGGGTAGCAGGGAAACATGAGTTTGAAATTGAAGAATTAAAAGTGAAGTAAGATGAGGAAGAAGATGGGGATAGACATGTGGAATAATAGAAGAGGGAAGAGGATCAGAAGGAGACGTTGTTAGTTGAGCGTGGGTAAGAAAGGCAGAAGTATCAGAATCAGGAAGAGGAGTTAATGAGGATAAAGAGTAGGAAGGTCAGCTAGGAGAAGAAGGAGGAGTAGGAGAGGAAGCAAACACAGAACAAAGATTAACAAGTTTAGAAGTGAAGTAACAAGCACAGTCAGAAGAATAAAGGGATGAAAGTAGGGATGGCTTGGGAGATTTAGGAAAAAGTTGTGAAGAAGTTGGAAGAGACGACATAGGTGGTGAGAAAGAGAGAGAGTAAGATCTAAAAGGTCTGATGTATTTCCTGTTAGTAAGGCAAATTCAAAAGAAGAGTGTGCAGATGAAAGAGCAGCAAGATCAGAAGGAGATCGAGACTTTATACAGTGCCACTCAGCTCTACACAGATGGCAGCAGAGGGAAACAAGATCAGAAGTTAGCCAAGGTTGGGGAGTTTTGCAAGTGGGGGTAAAAGAACGAAGAGGAGAGATAGAGTCAAGTACACGCAGTAAGATTGAATGGAGGGCACTAACAGCCGCATCAGGAGAAAAGGAAGAGAAAGTAGGAATAGATGGAAGAGAAGAGTGTAGAGAAGAGAGAAAAGAAACCAAGATAAAATAAAGAAGAATGGGATAAGTAAAAGTAGGCAAAGGAAGAGGAGTGGTAGAATGTGTAGGAGGAGAGAGAGAGAGAAGGAAAGTAAAAGGTTGACAGAGGCATAGAATGGACAGCAAGACACAGACTCAGAGGAAGGAGGTCAAGAGAAGAGTCAGACTGATGGGAGGGAGTGGATGGGAACAGCTGACGATAAAAAGAGTCAGTAAATGAGGTCAAAAGAGAGCAAGAAGGATTAGTAGAAGGGAGATTAAAGTCAAAAAGGAAAAAAGGTGATGAAGATGAAGATGGTCTGGAGAATCACCCGTTGGACGAAAATTGCTATTCAAAAGAAATAAAAGTTGGAAGACCAGATAAGGAAGGTAAGAGAGTCCAGGAAGAATTATAAAGGGCAGCATGTTTGCAGAGTGTTGCAGAAAGTTACTGGAGAGCACAATTCAGCTGCAGGGCCCGTGAGTCTGTCTTCCCTCTCCAATGCATGTTCAGCCTACAAAACACGCACCCTGGATGCAGAGTGTTTGCAGAGTGTTGTTGAAATTTACTGGAGACCCCCATTCAGCTGTAGGACCTGAGAGTCTGCTTTTGCTCTCTATTGCAGGTCGGGCCTCAAAACACCCACTCCAGACATGGAGTGTCGCAGATTGTTTGCAGAGTGCTTGCTGAGGTGTGAGCTAGTAGACGTCTACAACTAACTGACGGCAGGTTCGTCTAAACTCCAAGACACTTGTCCCAGAACTCCCCCACCTCAAATGACAGCCTGAGGCTTGTGTCACACAGCCACACCGCCCACAAAAACAACCAAATACACATCTATACAGACCTCACAGACCTAACAACATGTGTCTGCATGAAAGTGGATGTTTTGGGAGCAGTCAGAGATTGTAAAACAATAACCCCTCCAGATACAACTCAGGACAGATATGACCCCCCGAACCTGCTGGGCGAGGAAGCAACTTTGTTTCAAAAGGAGATCGGAAGCCTCGCAGCTGTGAGAGACAAAGCCTTGCGTGATCTATCCTGTAAAACAGCATTTCAAACCCTCCCAGACATAATACGGATGGATTTGACCCTCAGAACTTGCTAGGTGACACTACAACCCCGTTGCTAATGGAGAACGGAAACCCTGAAGCTGTGATGGATAAAGTCCTAAAGGTTCAATCTAACGCAAGGGGAAAAGACCAGACAAAGCCCCAAATATCAAACGAAAAGAGCATACTATTAAAGGAAGGGGCCGCTCATGAGTCTAGATCCAAATAAGGAATACTAAGTGGCTCCATTGTTCAAAAAAAGATGCCATTCGGTCTCTGACCTAGGGAAACTAAAGTGGCACTTTAAACGGCCTGTTTATCAAAACTGTTTATCAAAACTGCATCCCCCCTGACACCAAGTACACAAGGAAGGGAAAACTCTGAGTTCTCTGACATCAGCAGGTTGCTGACTCCCTACTTGGAAAGGCCTGGGGTCCCCAGTAAAATCTGGGATGAACCCTCATACGAAGCTCTACTAAGTAGTGGAATCTTCACAAACCCTTGTAAATTGGAGAAAACCCACCATCTGGGTGACCGATACCGCCTTTGAAAATACATCTCTGGACCCACAATTGGTATGTGCTCGAGCCCTTGATGGTGAAGGCACAACCACCAACCCCCTGGAATATATAAAGGTCAATATATTGGTAAAAGTAATATCCAATGGGATGAACCTGGTCTCTGAAGAAAATGGACCACTTATGGGCCGCAACTGCCCATGGCACACTAAAAATAACCCTGAAGCCCATGGAAATTTGGACCATCATCTGCCACCAAGACCCCCACAGGATAGGGAAAGCCCCACTACCAAAAGGTTCTTTCCAACAGGACTGCGAAAAAGCTAGTGTGGACATGAAGACCAAAACGGGGTCCTGAGGGAATTAAGAAGAAGAGTCTCCTACAAAGATGCTGGGCACAGCCCGTCACAGGCTGCCCATTTTGCAAGACATTGCGCAGCTGGCACTGCGTTTATCCAAAGACAAGCAGAGACAATCTCGATAAGGTGGATTTCATCGTAGCGAAAATTCAAGAGTCCTGGAGAGCGGGTCTAAATCACGAGTTGCTGGGACCCCCACAAACAAATCAGAACAAAGAAAGCAAATGACTACTGGGACCTTTCAAGAACCAGAGGCTGCATCCATGTTAAAATTCTCCAGTGATGTTTATTCCTCTGAAAGAGAATCCTCCAAAGCATCAGAGTCCGAGCTGGAGTTTAGAGGCCCACCCAAAAAGAAAAGAACAACTAAGAACAGAACAAAAGATAAGAAGTGATCAACAGAGAACCAAAGCACCCTGCCTTCCTGGGATAATGATTTTCAGGCCTCAGTACTCTCAGCAGTGACTATAACCTTGGCCCCTTACTTCAATTACATGAGAATTTAAAGGAAAACTATAAGGATCAAACAACGCAAATAGCACTGATGAACACAGAGTTAATTTACGTCGAATCCTTCATAGAACCTGTAAAGGAAAAGAAAGAAAGAGAAAAAGAGATGGAAGGGCTTATATTAAAATCACTGATGGACTTATTAGAAGACGCTAAAACTGATAAATGCATTTTCTTACTGGTCCAAGACTCAACCAACCTAAAGCCTCAAACACCCTAATAGAGGAAGTAATAAATGAGGGGGACAAGGATGCCGAAAATGTCAGAATCCCCCCGCCCCACTGGAGCAAACGCAAAACCTGGAGAATTATTGGGGAATGAAAACTCAATGGCCAGAATGGAAATGTGCAGGATTCTGTCCCTGAGTCGTGTGCTCCGACAAATACACAACCCGAGGTTCTTATGACCTCTGAGACTGAAAGAACACCGGGGCAACCGCAAAATGACTGAGGAAAGACTGGCACGATTGTTCGAACTAAAACTATGGAGCAACCTGCGGTATGCGACTTGACAAACCCTACCAGAAATACTTTCTCCATCTTCGAACCAGTAAAAACAAAAGGAGTCAATATAACCACAGACAGACCTGTATTACAAATCAAAAATCAAAACATTTGAAGAAATCTATGCATTCGAAACGTAGTTGCTTACTGAGTTTTTTGAGAAATTTGCAAAACCTAACAACCTAAATTCTGTCTAGAAAGGATTTAAGAAGAGAAAAATCTGGTCCTTCACGGCAGAAAGACACCAGTCCGCAACGCCAAACTAGCTTTGAGTGCCCAACTCCATCCTCAGCCTCTCAGGAGCCTGAAAACCACGAGGTAGATCTAATGAAACTGTTAATTTATGTAAATGATGAAGACATGGAAATGCAGGGGGGCCCTGAAGGATGTTCAAGTCTTAGTAGCTGAAAAGACACCGGAGAGGAGCTCTCCCCCGCAACTGGACAGAAGTCCTACATCTCCCTTCCTTACCATGGAAGAAAGAAGACAGAAATTAAGGACCTGTAAAGATCAGGAACTCGGTCCTCCTAAACCAGAAACAATAATGGGTAAACTACTCTTAATGTCCAATTCGGACTGTCTTCCTGTACCCCAAAAGTAGACTTGGCAGGAAAGACTGAGTAAAGGACAAGTGGCTCATAGGAGAGAACACCCAAGTAGAGTGTGCAGAACCGACTTTGTGTTACGCTCACCTGGCTCCCACAGGGGCGTCGGTCGGACCCGGACTGTTGCGGCCTCCACCCACGTGATGCGTAGTGCAGCGATGACTGACTGGACCTGCCCTCCTAATCTTGTCTGCTTGACACGTGGAAATATTCTCCTACAAGTGGAGAGATGGATTTAGCCACTTGTGGATTCAAGTGATAGCACCCCCAATGTCCTCCGCAGTAATCACCTCTGAAGGGCCCTCTCAGCAATCTCACCTTATATTCTTGAGGGATGAGCCCTCCATCCTGCGAAGCACACAGGGGCGCGTTGATGACCAGTTACTTCACTGGCCTGAAGATATTGGAAGAGTTGTAGATGAATCCTGACTCCAAAAGGTCCTGGCGAAGAGCCGTAAGTATATAGTTCGTAAGAGTTCAAAATGTTTGGAATTCACTCCTGTCCAATTCCTCTTTTATCTTGCAGCTTTGACCCAATAAGAAGATTGACAGCTGAAAGCGCTCCCGTAAAAGTCTGTGTTACCCAACACTGTCCGGTAAATAATGCCAAGGGTTAAACTTGCTGCTTTCTCCTTATCTTACAGTGCGGCAAAAGAAGATGTGGCGTTCTGATGAATTATACCTCCGGCGGTAAAATCAGGTAAGCATATGGCGGCTAAAGAAATTGTCTCTGTCTGTTCTCTCTGCTCACCTTGTTGTTTCTTGTCCCCTTTAGGTGCCGTGATTCGGCGATGTAAAGATGGAGACAGCGCCGGATCGAAGAGATGCTGCATGGAAAGGTGAGTATGGCCCGGCGCTGCTGCTGGCAATGTGACACTTTTAAAACAAAGTCTTTCCTCTGGTTTGAAGATGCGATGAATCCGGAATCAGGTAAGAAATCATGTAATACTATTGTTCTAACCTTTGCTTCTTTCCTTCTTTCTAGGTGCTCCAGGTTCGAGGCGGGCGTGGCAGAAGGCTGGATGCTGCTGCTGGCATGGTGAACGTTACGCTGCTGGATGCAGAATAACGCAAAGTGTGTGCTGCTCTTGGGGCGTGGTTTAAATAGCCTCCAAAGTGGTCCCAGGTAGGTATTTCTCCCCGACCACACCCGAGTAACAAAATAGTCCCTAAGGTAAAGTAGTCCCTTCCAGGCCTCACATGGGCTTGGATCTTCTTGCTACATGGTCTGCATCAGGTAAGTGTGCACCTATGAGCCTGGCGCCTATGGCGCCAGGACTGATATCCCATATGAGCCTGGCGCCATAGGCGCCAGGACTGAACCCATACAGCCCCTAGCAGGGATTGCTGGGTTTTCTCAAGGCAACATGATGCCTGCTCCCGGGGCTGATGGACGTGGTCTGGATGCCCGGGGGTATGCATCATGACACTTTGAGTGGTATCCTAGGGTGTTCAGTCATTTTTTCAAATACAAAAGTTTCGAAAGGCAATCTTTCAAATCTTTTTTTTCGAAATACAAAAGTTTCGAATGACAACTTATTTGAAAAAACATTTGAAAGTTTGCCTTTCGAAACTTGGGTTAGGGTTGGGGCTTGGGTTAGGGTTGGGGTTGGGAGGGTGGCGTGGGGGTTGTGGGGCTGTATGGGGCCCCCAATACACACTGAAATCTTAAAACATTAGATGGAGCTGTTCAGTGCTGAAATTACAGGGCTGGACAGCTCCATGTAACATTTCAAAGTAAAAAAAAGGCATTATAATGCCAATATACCCAAATAACTTTGAAATGTTACATGGAGCTGTCCAGTCTTGTAATTTCAGCACTGGACAGCTCCATGTAACGTTTCAACATTACAAACAAAACAGCATTGAAATGCTACTTTTAACTTGTAAAAGTGCATTTCAATTGAAACCAATCCATGACTATTGTCGACGGATTGGTTTAGAAAGAAATGCACTTTTGCATGTTAAAAATAGTATGTCGAGACTTTTGTTTTCAAAACCTTTGTTTTGAAACATTTGTTTTTCAAATCTTTTGATTTGAAACTTTGACCATAAACTGGATCCAAGACCAACAATCACCCTTGAGAGAATATTAAGAGCTTCAGATAGTCTGATAATAAACACGTCAAATTTAATGACTCTTTTACATCATGTTCCCATGTTAAGTGTGGTAAACACAGATGACATCAAAATAGTCGACTTCCCAAATGAAAGAGTGTACAACAGAGTAAAATTGCTCATGGGTTCATCCTCCTTGACTACGTCTCTCGTCAACGCAAATGATGAACTTCGAATCTTGGGCTTTGACCTGAGAAGCGGCGAGACTATAAGGGACAGTCCATGAGTGTGGATGGGAAAGATCATAGCAACACAGGAGGTAAAGAAAGGAGGGCCCCTCGCAGCGTGCGGACAGAAACCTGATCCGGATCGTAGAATGGACAGCTCGCCCTCTCCATCACAAAGAAAAGGAAAGCTTTGTCTGACACAGTTTAAGATCACCATACTGGGGAAGGACGTTGCCGACAAAGAAGGAGAGCGACCCAAGAACAGAACATTACCTCACCGAAACAAGACTTGCAGTCATGGAGCTGACTCGCAGGGTCTCTAGCAGCGAAACCTCATCGTTAGGGCCAGAAGATAGGAGGGCAGAGAAACCTGGAATTCAGGTCCTGGAACACCCAATTTTTCACCCAACATTTTAATGAGATGGACCAGGTGCTAATCAAATTGGACATAATCTGCATCCAGGAACCTTGGCTGATGGAGGCCCCATTCTTCAATGGCTATTCAGTATACTTAAATCAGGCCTAAATGGATTTGATTGGCAGACCATCATCAGAACTCCTGGTGATGATAAAAAATGGACTTAACATGAGAGTACTGAATCCCTAAATACAGATCCTGCTGCTCATTTGCCTACAGGAACATGAAAAGAAGGACCAATATCTGTTGCTCCTATTCAACCTATACTGGAAACCTGATGTCAAGGAGGGTGAGACATTTGTGGATCTAGTGACTGATTGGATTGATGAGATATACTCAATTCATAAGAATATCCGGCTGTGATATGTGGCGATCTTAATTCAGATTGCCTTCCTAGAAGACCAGAAACCAGTGGAAGGTTAGACAGCGAAATCTGCCCTCAGAGACGTAGAGGATGCAAATGGCTGGAAGAAATGGAATTGAGAAGGCTGCACCTGCTAAACGGAAACATCAAGGGAAATATTCCAGCAGCAGCCTCTTGGACTAATGGAACCAAAGCAGCGAATTTAGACTATTTGTTTAGTTGCAGAAAACCTCCTTCCAGATATAAGCTCCTTAACTGTACATCCAACACAGCACAGTGATTGTGACCCTAAAATAATGACACGTTTGAATGGTGCAGGGACCACCTCTAGATGGAAGGAACGGGTCGAACTGGAAGGAGGAAGAAATAGACTATGTCTTTTGCCTAAAGATATTGTTGTGCAAAAAAAGGACCTAGTGATATGGCAAAATCAATAAAAATAAGATGTGAATATGACAGAAAACAGCCATAGAGACTTGAAGCCGTCTTAAAAAAGCGAGCCATGTCTAGGATTAGAAGGTAGCAGCACAAAAACAAACTCCTTAGAAAGGACATATGAAACATTCAGACCGTGACAACCACAAACATAAAGGACCAATTATGAAAAAGGAGGCAAAAATACAGAAACTGGATCAAACAACATAAAGCTTGGATCCTTCAAACTGATGCAGAAGTGTTGCCAAAGGCTCTTAGTAACACCAATAGTAAGTCTTTATGGGAGCTTCTGAATGAAAGAATAACATCAAAAAGCCCACACCAACTAAATCCCATACCAGAAGATGCATGGGTAAAACACTTTGGGAAGTTGTTTGAAGCGAAAAATTTAAAAAAGATAAATCCCACAAGAGTCCAGAGATGGAACATCGAATTTGATAGGGACGAAATATTAACGCTAATAAAATAAGTAAGCTGGTCCCGAGCCACTGGACCGGATGGCCTTTCGAATGCCATAATGAAAACAGTGCCACGGTCATGGGCCGTCGTTTGTCAAGTTCAATTCAGTAGAATCATCGATAACGACTCAACTGGGAAACGTGGGACTACCCGGAAGGTTTCTTTTGGAAACAAATATTACATCTTCCAAAGGCCACCCCAGTGGCAGTCATCCGACAAGAGCTAGGCTTACCATCATTATATGTGAGAGTAACATAGAAGGCGTTGCAGCTCTTTAGGAAGACTAATATGACAAACAGTCCCACCCCCGCAGTTTGACATAATCAAGATCAAAGAATCAGACCTGAGGGACTTGGCTTTGAATCAGTTGAATCTCTGTATAACTATTTTACAGAACTTAGGGATCTAAGTCGAAACTCTACGCAAAAACCCAACATGTGCAAAAAGGATCTTCTGGGCAGATGACTGGTGGGAGTCAGAAGAAAGAAGAGCAAACTCTGCCATCCATACTCTTTCTTAAAACAATTATGGTCAACTAAATGTCGTCCCTGGGTATTTGAAAAAATTCCCAAATAACAAGCAGCGAGACCTTCTTTGAGATTGTGGCTGAATGTGCTCCACACCTAAACCACTCTAAAGAGATATGGGAGCAAACAAGACCATTAAAAGTCCTGTCTTTGTGGTTTACAGAGCGAATCTTTAAAACCCGTAACATTGTTTTGCCTCAATATGAAGGATCTAAGATCGTTCCATTTATACAACCAAATGTAAGAAATGGTTGGTTTAGATGCAGAAAAGTGGTGGGAGGTTTTGTATAGGGGCCAAAATCCCCAAATTACTTTTACCCTGACAGAAATTTTGGAAGCATCTTTTGAAAAATTTAAGAAACATGAAAAGTAATTTAATTTACCCACCGGGGGGAAAACAGAACTCAAGGAATGAAAGAATTCTGTTTTTGGGAGCTTTTAAAGGAACTAGATGAATGTACGAGAATTGTTAAAAGTGTTTAATAAACTAAACAATAATAAAAAATATATATATATGAAGAATCCCTGGACTCCTGCTATGCCTGAGGGGGTGAGGACTCTGAGAGACTACTTTAAAAGTAGTATGACATGAAAGTGGTATAAAAGAATTGTCAGGGGTAATCCAAGTTTCGGTTAGACAAAGAAAGTGCAAATTAGAACAGAAAAATAGATCAAAAATTGAGTGAGATTTGTTGTAGACTGAACAGGCATTGAGAAGACCGAAATGAAAGACAGGCAAGGCATCCATAGAGATTGGAGGGGAACATAGATTGGAATGGTCGCGGGTAGAAACAGAGACTGCCTGAGGAAAGGAACAGTGGGTTAGACAAGGCATGAAAAAATAAAGTGAGATAAGCGGGAAAAAGAGGATGGAAGGTTGCTGCATCATCAGTCATGAACAGGGGCAAACACGGAGAGACGGACGCGCTAGGAGTGCTTCCCGATGTAGCGGTCACGTGACCACACATGACCGCTCAGCTCGTCAAGGGCCACCGGCAGAAATCATATAGTGACTAGGGGACAAAGTCCCTAGACAGCAAGCAGGGGCCAGCCAGCAGTTTAAATCAGGCAGCAGCTAGAATAGCAATGGTCAGTGCAGGTGAGTGCACACTGCAGGTCTTAACATGCTCTAACAGAGCTCCAAATCCAATGTCCAGGAGTGCTTCCTGATGTGAAGCCAGCCAGCAGATGAAGTAAGGCGGCAGCTAGAAATGTCCACTGTCTCCCATTCAAAGTGAGTGCCAAGGAGATTTCATTTCCTTACAAATCCAATGCATTTATGTATTGAGAGGCATTTTGGTGAATTTTGTTTGTAAACTTATGCACCACTGAATGGAATCATTTTCTCATGCTGAAACTGAATCACACAGGTCATCACGACCCAGGCGTTAACCATGGCGCTATTAGCGCCATGGTTGACGCCGGAATCCGCCATGGTGAATGGTGGAATTACCGCCCCATCACAAGGTTGCCGGGGCGGTAATTCCCCATTCACCATTGGCCCTTCCCCATTCCCATTTTTGCCCCATAGGGCTCAATGGGAATGGGAAAGGCGGTAATTACGGTACTGCAAATTGCGGTACCGTAATTGCCTCCAAGGTCCCTTTGCGGGCCCGTACCTTAATGGATGGTAACACCAGCCGTTAAGGTAGGAACCCGCAAAGGGACCTCGTAATTAGGCGGTAAGGGGTTAACGGCACCATCACCTTTTACGGCGCCGTTAACCCCTTACCGCCTGGGTCGTAATGAGGCCCATAGTGTATTCATGACAAACTATCGCCTATTGTGATGCCATGCAACATTTTGCATGTGGGGGTTAATCTAGTTCTAAATTATGTTTGTGAAAACCAAAATTAGTATAGAACATTTATCATTTTCTTACAGAATTGTTCAAAATGTTATGCCACTGTAGTCTCTTTGAATGCAGAGGCAGACTAATGTACATATTGTAGGGGCGGGGTTGTAGGGAGGGGATTTACCAGGTACCTAGGTACCTCGTACTGGAGATGGAGAAAAATACATTTTCAGCTCAAAAACACATATAGACACAAACCTACACACAGGTATATTAGAAACTGTGCATACATACATAGGTTGACAGTAGTTGCGCACATGTCTTTACTGAGCAGCAAGCAGCAGCAATCAGGTGTTTATTGAAGATTGACCACACTTGTTCTTTGAACGCTGCACGTACATACTTTGAAGAGACTGCACAAACGTGTACAGAGCAGATTTCAAGAATCCCTGAGAGTATTATTTTGAATCCAAACCTCTGCGAGACATATACAAATTGGTTCTTGCCTACATTTAAATGACCTGCACATAGCCAATACATTCACATCCCCACATTTATAATGGACGCCAAATAGAATAGGTGTTTGTTTTAAAATGTATTTTGTGCAAGTAACTTTTCTCCAATACCATACTTGCTAATGGAGAAAATATTGTGTTTAGAGACAAATGTAGACACTAGACGAAAAGCAGCCACGTTGTCATTGAAGTCAATTGAGTTGTCTAGATAGAAGCAAACCTAGGAATGTATGCCTAGTATCTGTTAGATTATTTTATATAGAACAGAGATTGGATAATTAATACTTCTGCATATACCAGTAGTGAGACTTATGTAGGCAGGGAAAATGTGTTTATTTATTTATGTCTTTATCTGTCTTACATTTGTATAGCGTACACAAACCTTCAGGCATCCGGGCGCTTGTTACCAGTAACATGTGGCCCGTAGGCAGTTTGCTTACATAATTGAGACAACATAGCTTACATAGATCGGAGGACAGTGAATACATTAGTGAAGGGAGTTACAACATGATAGGTTTTAACCTTTTAACTGCCATGGGTTTCCCCCCCCCCCAGTGCCAAGGCCTTTTTTGGTGATTTTGGAATTTCACCATTCAATGCCTTCTAACGTTTTCTGTTTCATTAACCCCTTAAGTGCCAAGGATGAGATACCTCGTCCTTGGCACTAAGAAACAGCCAGGTTTTGAGGGCTCTTCGAAAGGCCCAGTAGAATTCTTCTGCTCTCAGATCGAGAGGGAGTGAGTTCCACTGCTTTGCGGAAGTGACTGGGTAGCTGGAGCCTCCAGCTCTAGCACACTTGAATTTAGGTTGCACAAGTCTATGGGTGTAAGGAGTTCCAGTGGGCCTATTCAATTGGTACTTATCAATCTTTTGTGACAAATAGGTAGGGGCGGATTTAGAGATGCACCTGTGTGTAATTGCAAGTGTCTTGAATAGGATTCTTTGCCAGATAGGGAGCCAATGTACAGCTCTTTGAGCATCAGATACGTGTTCAGATCTTGGCATGTTCAAGGCTGGACTTAGGGCATTATTTTCGATCTTTTGAAGTTTTTGTATGTTGTAGGAAGAAGTGCAGGTGAACAGGGTATTGAAGTAGTCTAATGTAGCGCCTACTACCGCCTGGCCGATAGTTAGGATAGTTAGCCAGCTATCTACCAAGAGAAAGGGTCTGGCGGCATTGAGACGTTTAGTGGAGTATGCTGTTGAAGATGATATTGCATTTACTTGTTGGGATAGGGAGAAGGTCGTGTCAAGGTAAACTCCAAGTGTTTTTACCACAGGTGGGACTGAGATCAAGGTGCCACATTGATGAAAGTCGAGTATTCTGGGTCGAGTTTATTTAGTACTGAGGTGCGCCCCACAAGAAGAAGCTCTGTCTTCTCATCATTGAGGAAGAGGCAGTTGTTTGCCATCCAGGCTTGGATGGTGGCATATGTAGAGCTTAGCAAGGTTACGTTGTTGTGATAGTTACCAGAGAGAGGAAGGAGAATATGAGTGTTGTCATCGTATATGGTGTATACTATGCCCTGTGAGTCCAGGAGGTCGAATAGAGGTTTTGTAAAGATATTGTAGAGTGTTGGTGAGACACACGACCCTTGGGGGACTCCACCACTGATCGAGGAGGGCACCGTGCAAACATTTTCAGAGAACACCTTCGTTACTCTGCCTTCAAGGGAGGAGGTTATTCATGATGCTGCTTCTGAAGAGAAAGCAGCTGCAGAGGTGAGGTGGTGGCATAGTATGTTGTATTCGACTAGGTTGTATGCAGCCGACAGATCTAGTAGGAGTAGTATGGCGGGTAGTAGAGTATTAGTTTCATTGACCAATTGCACTTGAGCTAACACCATTCTAGTGATCTTCATGATGTAAATCTGGAGAGCACCGTTGTTTAATATTCACTAAATTCTTTTAAATACATTTTCGAATTTTGACAATTTTACTCTCTGTTTATTGACTGGAATTGTGGGGTTGGATTGTACATCAAGGACGTTCAATTGATTGCGTTGCCTCGTTGAACATGTAAAGTAATACTAAAAACGAATAATATAACTCTACAAGAACAAGACACTATGGGTATGTAATAAGGCATGGGTCACATGTTCGAGCAACATGAATTGGACCCCTTAAAGCAGGCTTGCTTTTGTCCAATCCTAAGTGACAAATAGCCTTTATAAGGAAGGCAACTCCCACTCCCTCCTTGATTCATGTTGCACTTTCAAGAAGACAGGAATAATCCACTGCACCGCTTTTGGGAGTGCAGACTACTCCACATTCCTCCAACAGTGAGACGAAGATAGAAGGCATTAAAGGCAGCGCTCTCTCCACCGAACCATCTATTGGGGGCAATGTGGGTTAACTACTATGGACCAAGCCTGCCAATCTGCCATCTGCACTTAGCAGATGGCAGATTGGTTCCTCACTGGAGGTGAAGGAACCTGTAGGGGCCAACCAAGTGCTCTGGATGACTCAACTTGTCATTGGAGCCCCTGGATTGTGACTTCCAGGAACCACTAAGCCCAGGAGAAGCTGGAATCCTCTTTGCACAACCTTGATCCATATGTGAACCCTTACAGCACCCTTCAACTGACACAAGGCCTGTGGTGCTACTTTTGGCATTTTATAACTTCTAACTGCTTATCTGCCTCTTCAAATGAGCTCAGCACTTCTGCACCAGTAGTACTTATTGTCACCTTGACTCAAACACTGGCTCACTGCTGCGGAAGACTTTGATACCGCCTCAAACAGACTCTACCACCAATCCGAACCCGTTGGATCCTCCAAACTGCATTACCTTGAATGCCAGCTTCATCCACACATAGCCCTAGCTCTAAGGTCTCGGGAGGATAGCCCAGCAGCAACATGCCTGCCTTGGAAGCAAGACGACACGGAGCAACACAGGTTCGATCCCCGGGTCCGCACTTAGAAACCTCTGGGCATTAAGCGTGTTTTAAAAGAACTATCATATCATATCATATCATAAGGGGACAGGTCGACTTGCCGCTGGAGCAATGTGGCTCGTCAAAATCGAACCATGCTTGATCACAAGGAAATCACAGAGAAGCCCTGTTTGATGTTATCAAACCACCTAAGGTCAATAATATGGTTCTGTCAGGCGGCTCTGTCTCCCTGGGCCCTTTTGGGACCATACTGACCTATAAGACACATGTTCTATCCTTTTCTGCAAAGAGTGATCCATGTAACAGTGACACTGCAGCAATAGCTTGCCTGATTACCCCTGGGCTCTCTTCACAGGGATGTTTTTTAAAAAAAGAAAATAGCGTTTTAAGGTAGTTTATTGCATTTTTGAGTTTAATGAAAGTATATATACATATTTATAGAACCTTGATTGGACATTCTTTTCTTTTGGAGTATTTGTACTATTGCTGTTCGGGTTGCTACTGTTATCATCTTACACCCTTCCTGAGAGTATAGCATGGCCTCTGCCCATGTTATCACAAAAGCTGAAGGAGGTGTACGCCCTGGATTCTGCCTGTTGCGCCTTTAAGATTGGGATCACTGCTGGTTTAGTAGTGGTCTGGGTCTGAGTAGTCTGTTTAGCTACCGCTCATCATCCCTGTGATGCGGCAGAGAAGAAGTCATTTCATCACAACACCCAAACTACTTTCCCTTATCCATTGATACGGCTTGGAGCTACTTGATTGATCAGTAGAGCATCATTTATTTATTTATGTATTTATTTATGTATTTATTTATTTATTTATTTATTTATTTATTTATTTATTTATTTATTTATGCATTTGTAGCAGTGAACTGATGCCTCAGGTATCTAGGCGCTAGTTACATTAGGGAAAGGGGGTAGGGAGCATTCAGGGCCCTTGGTTTATGGACACATGTGCTCAGTCTTAAGGTCTAGCACATGCTGAGCATTAGCCGTGCAACAATTTGGTGAAGCTGTGCTCGCAGGAATCCTTTCCCTCAGGGACCTGAGCGAAGTCTGCCTGCGGCACAGCACACACAGCTTGTGCTCCTTTGTGTGTTAACACTATGAACCCCATTTAGTGAAGCAACATTGACACTTATTGCTAAAACAGTGCGGGATAGTATGTTTACTATTTTCCGATATATATTTGACGGAGGGTGTTGAGGGCGTTTCTTCTACAGCAGGGCGGGGCGTCTAATCTAATATGGCATTATTTAACAACCTCCAGCAGCAGACACGTTAAGTTTCATGCTGCGCTTTTAGGCAAGCAACGAGCTCCGTTGCTACTACTGTGTTTTCGATGTAACGCCGTGGTTGTAGTTAAAATAATACATTTCTACATTACGACTCACAGCTGCCAGACGGCTAGTTATGGAGGTAGAGAAGTAAGGATATACAACACCACCCTCTAGCGCCGAGTTCGGATATTGCCGAAGTTTGCTCGACGTGGTCACCTGGTC
Organism: Ambystoma mexicanum; assembly: GCF_040938575.1. NCBI lineage: Eukaryota > Metazoa > Chordata > Amphibia > Caudata > Ambystomatidae > Ambystoma > Ambystoma mexicanum. The sequence goes on from NC_090922.1 coordinate 1,403,556,277, forward strand.
AAATACTTCGAAGTGATTTGATTATTGAGAAATTATAATACTATTAATAACAATTTGGCACTTATAGAGCGCTACGAACCCTCAGGTATCTGAGCACTGCTCATTATTACCCATGGTGTGTGGTGCTCATTTATCGATCTCGAAAGGATGAAAGTCTGAGTTTGGCTCTGCTGGGATTCGAACCTGTGGCAGCAGGCTCTGCACGGATGTTATATTTCACACTTGGGGCCAGATCACGGAAATGTTGTGCTGGTGCAAGTGCATTAGTTGCACTGCATTAGTCCTAGGGCAACAAGTAGCCTATTTCTAAAAACACTGGGACACATTAGAAAACTATTGTACCCTGATTAGTGCAGTTTGGCATGTTATAGTCACCAGGGAAAAAATGGCCATAGTGCAGAACAGATACAATTTGATGTGTTTTACATCATGGCAAACTTTGCCCTGGTGATAACACATTCCATAATAGCACTGAGGCAAACTTTGCCCTGGTGTAAAAATTCAGTGAAAATGTATCTTTTTTGCGCTAGTGCAATTTCTGATCTGCTGTCTTAAGTTGCTAGGTCTGGAAAAGGCCTGGGGCTAAGCTGATGTCGGGACTGTCGGGACTGGGGGCTAGCTAGTCTTTTGGCTGTAGCTCCTGAGATTCTATCCGGGGCTACAACCAAAAGATCAGGGGCTATAGCCCCCTTAGCCCACCCTAGCAACACCCCTGGCTGCCTATACCATGCCAAACTGCACTTGTCATGGTACAATGGTTTTCTAAGCATCCCAGTGTTTTTAGAAATAGGGCAAACTTTACACAAATGCTAATAACGTGCAACTTTGCTCTTGCACTGCCGCAAGGTTTCTGTAAATTTGCAACGGTGACAGTGCAATTTTGCATGGTATTACTACTACAGTAAAGCTTGTCCTAAAAAAAAAAACATTGGGGCATATATGAAAACCTTTCCGGCATGGCAACTTCAATTTTGAATGGTATTAACAATAGAGCACATATACAATGCATTTTTGCACCAGGGCAAAGTTTACCCTAGTGTTAATAAGGAATGGTATTAGCACTAGGGCAAACTTTGCCCTGGTGAAAACATGCATTTAAAGAAGAGATGTCTACCCAAGAGCAAACGTTTCCGTAGTGCTAATATCATGCACAATTGCACTTGTCATGGTGCAAAGATTTTCAGATATAGACCCAACGTTTTTTTGGGGTCCTTTTCCCTAGTGCTAATATCATGCAAATGTGCACTTGCACTGGTGTAAAGTTTCTGTAATATGGCCACTAACTGAAAAACCATAAATCACTTGTGGCAGCTCAGCAGAGCACTCTTGTCTCGAGGCCAGGGCAGCAAGATGAAGCACAGCGGCACATTTCAAAATGATGTTTGGCGGGGCTCTTGCTTTCAGCTGGGAAACCCCGTAGGCATATGTAAAAAAAAATGCATTGCTAGTGAGCATGTACAAGGTTTTCACATGCAAAAAGTGAGCAAGAAATAATATGTACATTTTTCGGGGCACACACAGTTTGAAATGATTCCGTTGTGTATTCCTTTATCCTACCAGGCAGTGATGGGAATAATTCTTGGAAAATTACCTGTTTTGTTTCTCATACTTCCTTAACATTTTCCTTGCTGCATTACAGTTTTCCTACCCACGTCAAAAACACTCCTCAGTATGTGGCTGCCAGGTGAATCTGTGCACCCCACAGCCATAGCCTGTACCTTCATTCTGGAGAGAAATCCCAGATAAAGCAATCCAGGCAACACATGTGTGCAGAAGCTGACTGTGTATTGCTCTTGCCGCAGCAGAACCATGAATGGCAGTCAGTGGGAGAGCTGCAACCCGAAATAGCCGCTTAAGAAATATCTATTAAGCTTCTTTTTTTTATAAAATGTTTAGGTTTTTTTGGGATATTTTAAGTTCTGAATTTGGTAGATGTTTTATCCTGTTTTAAATGCATTTCTTGTTATTGCTTTTTGTAAAGGTTTGCAATAAACCAAATACAATAAAAAAGAGCACCCATTGAACTTGTGTTCATCTCAGTTTTTCTCTATTTGTGTCTATTTCCAGTTGTCTCACTCAATGTGTCTCTCTCTGTATGCATGTTCCTCTTTTTCTGTCTCCCTTTCTTTTTATCTCAATTTGTGCCCCGTCACTTCAGCTCCTTCTTTATTCATCTCACTCTCTACAGATATTCCTCTGGATCGATCGCACCCTCTGCTTGTCCCTCTCTACTTGAGCCCCTTTTGATTTGACTCCCTCTCTCTTTCTGTCTCCGTGGGGCAGTGCCTGTTCCTCTTTAGGGCATTGGGGTTCAGTTGTCCCCCTTTGTCTGATGCAGCTTGAATTCATGTGTTTACAGTATATTTTGTTTCCAGTGGGGCACAGTAATGACTTGCAGCTTTAGAGTCCCATTGGAAGTCTGCTTGTGGCATTAATGTCACAGGGCCCTAAGTAAGTATGAGTCTTTTACCTCACTCTCTTTGGGGAGCCCTGTGCCACAGGATGGACAATTCTCCAAAATGATTTTGCAGGGCACACCACGTATTATTTCCTTCAAATAAATGGTATCAGGTAATATTATCCCCACAAATAATGTAACCATATATATGGTCGCCGGGAAAGGCCATAGGTGACATTAATTGTGGGGATCATTTATGGAGTAAATGGGAGCGGGGGCTGCAGGGGTGTCCCCGGCAGGTTTCATGGGTTAATATCGCCACAAATAAATGGAGCTATATTTGTAAAGTGATGTTTCTGCAGGGATATTAACACATGGAACCAAATAGATTTGCACCACACTAGCAATACATGCGGTTTATCATGACAAATGACTGACAGTGCTTACGTTTGAGCGGCAATTGGAGATGAGGTTGTAACCTAGTGCCTTTGAACCATCTGCTTCAGGATCAGCACTGAGCAGAGTAAGCTTGCCGATGCCCGCCTGTCGTGATGTGGGGTCTGGTTTTAGCCGGACTTTGGAGTAGGCCTGCTGTTTGCCCATTCATACCCTCTTTTCATCCATTCCTCTCACCCAACTCCACATAGAGACTGCCACAGTGAGGAGGGCAGAGTCATCGGCGTGCCTCTTTGCTCTGTGTGTATCCTTGGCTGTCTGGCGCAGCTGCTGATGATATGTGTTGGGCTTCGCCTGCTATATGCAAACCTTCACCCGGCCGTGGTTGGTGACAGTGATGGTGATCGACTTTGCTGAACCCGGCTGGTTTGACTCTTACCCTTCATCGTGGAGGACACTTGGGTAAGGGGACTGCAGTAACGACCAGGAAAATGCTCTACATCAGTATTTAGATGGATCCTGTTCTGTTAGGACAAATGTATTTTACGCGCTGTGGTGTGGTTTGGTTGTAGAACACTGGCATATTTGTGGGACTCTGGAAAGTCCAAATCTATAACAAGGCAATGGCTCGGGGGGGGGGGGGGGGGGGGGTTGGGGGGGAGATGGAGATGTGGTTACACGCTTAACTATAAATGATAAGGTATTCTTCTTTTACTGGTCCAACTTCCCTGCTTTTATGTACACATAATTCCTAATACACAAGTTTGGGTTTGTATGGATTTAATTTTGTTTGTGTTTCATAGATATGTGAAATAGTTCATTTGAACTGATATACACATTGAATAAAATAAAATGCACATATTGTGAACCCGATATTCTCAAATTAGGGCAAAATGCCAGTAATACCCACGCCTAAGAAAAGGTGGGAAATTGACATTTAAAGGGAAAGGAGCTATTTATCATGCTAGAGCAATGTTTCAAGGGAGTAATTTCCCCCCCAAAAGTTGCAGGACACCTCATTTTCATGCGTGATTGCAAAATGAGGTACGCAATAAAAGTTATAAAACTCAATCATGACACAATTAAGAGAGCACTGCAGCAGTATCTGCTTATGTGTAATGTCACTCAGTCCTGCTGCAACTTGTGCCCCCTTGTCTGCTATCCTATTAACCCATTGATGTATACTGTCTCGTTGCTTCTCAGAGAGGGTCCAGGCTCAATAATCACTCAAACCGAATAAAACAGAATAAAATGACTGGCCTGGCTTGGTGTCTCTACGGATTTCTACAATAGCCAACCAACCCTTTGGCTTTTTGGGGTGATGAGGGCTAGAGTAGAGGCTCGTATTATTTACTTTGGCACATGTTCTATGTGCAACGTTTGGCCACCATAGTTGCGGCTGCATAACACATCAATGACATAAAGTAAAAACTTTGCTTTGGTGACCCAAAATACAAAGCTTTTCATAGCTTTAATTGGACTAATTGAAAGAATTATGCTGAGATGGAACATGCTTTAGGTTTCGAAGTCCCCTAGAGTTCTTCATCAGATGGGGGTCACGCAATAATATGAGCATCAAAATAAAACACACACAAAGCTCGACACATCTTAGAATAAGAAGAAAACCTCTAATCTTAAACTGATTTCAATGGTTGCCGGTAGAAGAATGCAAGTAACTCAATCTTGGGAGGCCCTTTTACTTGCAGGGCCTGATTGTTACTCCAATGTTACTCTAATGTCCACTTACCCGTGTTGAATTTAGTAAGTGAGAGACAGAAAACACGATAGAAGTGTACCAAAATAATAGAGCACTCCTAAAATGTAGTTGTAAAAGATATGCAGCTTCAAAACAAAAATATGCATGTTCACACCTGCCCCATACGGTCTGCAGTTGTTCACATGTTCAGTAAACTTAAAATTCCATGTTTCAACTAGGCTTCATTTTTTTCTGAATTCAATGCATAACAGCAGGTGTATGGGACTTTGAAAGCTAATGCATCTACATTCTGAGCATAACAACTTCAGTAAGTCCAATACAAGTTATGAAAACATGGAATTTGTTTGATTTTAAAAATGGCCTCAACCATTTCTGACACATTTTGGTAGGTTCCAATGATACCCATAGCTCAGCTTTGTACTTGCTAACAGTTTGTACATTAACTAAGGGAAGGGTGTTGGAATAAGGGGGGTTTCAGTACAAATAATCTTTTAAATCTGATCACATATCTGGCTTCAATCTTCAAACTTATTGGTGGTGCAGTACAAGAGAAGGATCCAAGATTAGGTGGTTACGAGAATGATGCCCAGGAATTTTGAGTGTCTCACTCTTTACGCACGTGGCTTTGGCATTGATTTAAAGTAGGAATCCACACAGGTAAGCTCAACAAATGTTTTATTAAGTTACAGGCAACGACCCCCCAGCTCAGTACTCTGTCCTTTCAGCTCCACTAATCCAACTGCTGTACCTGGAACTTGGGGTACAGTTCACGATAAACGTTCCACATGAGTGTTAAGTGTTCCACATTCTAGTGACATCATCTAGAACATATTATAACACATCTCCTTTCCCTCAATTAGCATATCCCTTCTTTAACACTGCAATCCTATTCTTATTCCATTCCTGCCCCCTCTCACTCTCACAACCCCTTTCAACACAGCATCCACCTACATGGGGTTCAGATTACTACATATCCCCCTTTCTCCTCACCACACATTTCCTTATTCTAACCAACTCACCACACTCCAGTCTCAGTTCATTTTTCCCACGTTTCTTATTCTCTCTCATCGCCCATTTTTCTTAATTTTTTTTTTAAATTTCATCCTCATTTCATCCACTCTACAATCTGAGTCACTTGCTCTTCCAACCCACGCAGGAACCACTTTGGCATTTGCTTTACGATCTCTGATCAATAAAAATGAGCTCACGCCATAACCTCATGTGGCGACATATGTAATGCATACAATCTCTCCTGGATAGCCACTTTCTTATTTTTACCACATCCACCGGCCATACAGATGTTATCCATGACACATCTATTCATTCTCTCCACCATGCTGTTCCTTTCTGGATGGCACAATGCTGATATTTTATGTTTTGTGTTTTATTTTTTTTTCCACACCTCTTCAACTATATTCTCGCCACTGAACTCACGCACAATTTTGTATTCTGTCCTCCGGGACAGTAAATCGATCAAAACAATGGCATATTTTCCTCATCCTCCTCCCAATGTCAAAAAGGTCCTAAAATGTCCATTGCCAAATCATCCCAAACCTTTCTAGGAATATCAACCTCTACCGCAAGATATTCCTTGGCAACTTCCCCCTTTCCTACCTTAGCACACTCAACACGCAATCTCCTTTCCACAGCTCTATCAAAACCAGGCTACCAATATTCTCCTCTTAATACCGAATTGGTCTGTGTCACCCCTGCATGCCCTCCATGCGCTAAATCAACTGTTGTCTTCCCAATCAATACAGGAACAACGACACACTCCCACCGAAACAACAAACCAGCAACTACACCTAATTCACCAAAAAGGACCTCGCACGCTGACATAATTCCTTTTTACCAAGCCATACCGATTCCACATATCCTTTGATGTACAACAAACCCTCATCACTATTCATAGCTTCCAACCACTCTTCCTTGCCTACGATTCCCTCATGGTTCACAAAGACCAATTCTGAAATGTCCACAACACTTCCCACTTCACTGTGACTACCCAACCTCGATAGACAATCCGCCAAAATATTTTCCTTTCCAGGTATAACTTGCACTTCAAACTTGGGACTCTGTATCCTTGTCACCCAACCCGATATGTGTCTTGACACCTTATGCAGACCCTTGCATTCAAAGATAAAGTTTATGTTCCGTCCTTATGACAAACTCTGTGCCCCACGCAACATTTTAGAAACTTCTCAACAGCCCAATGGCATGCCAACACCTCCTTTTCCAGGGCATAATAATTACTTTCAGCGCCTCTCAAGGCACCTGAGAAATGGGCAATGATCTTCTCATCAGCATCCTTCCTAATCTGTGATAAAACAGCTCCTATACCATTATCACTTGCATGTATTGTTATTACACTCATTCTGTGTGTGTCAAAGCTCTTCAAAGTGCATGCCAAATTCATTTCTTTTTGAATCCCACAAAACTCCTTTTCACATTTTTCAACTACAGGTGAGTTCATCTCCCTTCTTAAGCAACTTTCTTATCTCTGACACCTTATCCGCATTATTATTTACAAATATTTGGTAAAACGCTATCATACCTAGAAATTAGCATAATTAACTTTTAGACTCTGGCCTTTCAACTCTCTTTATTGCATCCACCATTTCACCTTTTGGCTTTACACCAGCCTCTTATAATTCGTGTCCCAAATATTCAACTTTGTTTCTTTTAAAAACACATTTCTCTTCTCTCAATGTCACACGTCTCTGTTTAAATATCTTCAGCACTTGCTCCAGGATAATATCATGTTCTATCTTAGTCTCCCCACATACCAACACATCATTCTAGAAGCAAAACACACATTTCATCCCTCTGAAGAGTTTATTCATCACCTTTTGGAAAACAGAAGATGCTGACACAAGGCCAAATGGCATCCTCCAAAATGTGAATATTCCCTCATGCAATATAAACCCAGTCAATTTCCTACATTCCTCTTCCACTTCTATCTGGTGATATGCCAAAACCATATCTAATTTAGAGAACACTCTTCCATGCCGCCTACTTACAAATTCAATCTTACCTGGAAACACTCACATCCTAGGCAAAAGACAATCTGGCTTCCGCCCTCGTCACGGCACAGAATAAGCCCTACTGGACCTCAAGAACCAATTAATTGAAGCCATGGACAAAGGCAAATCCTCACTCCTGCTACTCTTGGATCTCTCAGCGGCCTTTGATTAGGTTGACCACAAGATCCTGTGTAAACATCTCACTGACATGGCTCACTTCTCCCAAGAAGTTACCGCCTGGATCACCTCCTTCCTGGAGGGCCGAGCTATGAGGGTCTTCGACGACCAGGCCTCGGCCTCCCCTTTCCCCATTGAGTGTGGAGTGCCACAAGGATCATGTACCTTCCCTACTCTCTACAATCTTTTCACCCTTCCCCTGTTCAGCGACCTAGAAGAATTTGGCATAGCGTTTACTAACTATTCTGACGACACACACCTTCTTCTCCACCTTACAGGGAACTACGAACAGGACCTCAACACCCTCCAGAAGGCATATTCACGCATCCAGGCCTGGATGGCAGCCAATGGCCTCTGTCTAAATGGAGAAAAAACAGAAATTCTACTGGTAGGCCCAAAAGAATCACTAAAAAAAACTAGACATCAAATACAATTCCTTCAGTTTTGAGAACACTGTTATCACAGCCTCTACTGCAGTGAAAAACCCTTGGTGTATATCTGGACTCCACCTTATCAATAGACAGGCAAGTCAGCGCCATCTCATCTTCAGCTGCACTTACAACAAAAATCATAAACGCCGTCAAACATCACCTGTCATCAAATAACTGTCTTAATATCGATAGAGCCACAATTGGCGCAAAACTTGATTACTTTAACATCCTACTCCTAGGCACTTCAGCAAATAACATTAACAGATTGCAAATTGCACAAAACAGCGCCCTGAGAGCTGCCCTCAGCATCCCCAGGAGAGAGCACATCTCCCAGGCGAGAAAATATGTCCACTGGCTCACTATCAAAGAACGCATAACATTCAATGCTCTCACGATCACACACAAATGTCTCGCCCAGACCGCTCCAACATACCTAGCAGAAATAATACATCAGGCTCCAGCCTACAGACCAAAACGTGACCAATACTCTCACCTAATCTCAGTACCAGCATTCAACTGAGCCAAGCGGGCGGCACCAGCTTTGAAGTACTAGCGCCAAAAGCCTGGAACGCGCTTCCACTCAGCTTAAGAAACAAAGAATCCCTAACAGTTTTCAGAAAGGTGTTAAAAACTGAGCTATTTAACTAGACCACCTCCAAAATGTACAGTATCCTACAATGTTCCTCTGTTACCATGGAACACCAACTGTCATTAACATGTATTACTGCCTATGTATTATTCTTGCTATTTTGTATCACTGCTTCTGTCATATCTGCCATCTTGTATTAAGTGAATATACTGTAACAGTGCCACAATGCCCCAGGGCCGCTGGGCGCTTTATAAATTCAAATACATACCCTATCATTGCCAACATTTCACTCATATTTTGCAAGGGATGCCTATACACTATCACACATTTATTCAATACACGAAGATCAACACACAATCTGAATTCTCCAGATGGCTTCTTTACAACCACCAAAGGTGAAATACATTGAACACCACCTGCCCTCTCAATTATACACATGCTGAGCAATTTATCAAGTTCTTTCTTTACACCATCCCTCAACACCAATGGAACAGAACAATCTTTGCCGCCATGGGAACACATCTTGTTTTCAAAATGATTTGGTGTCTCATTCTTTGCCATTTACACTTATCAGGGCATAAGGGTCCTCACACTCTTCCTCATCCACACCCTGAACAACATTGATGTGACAGTCTCCGTCCCCATCTGATAATCCTTGATCCTCCTCCTCTGTCACATATAGCACTTTCCTTTGGTTGAAATGAAAATTCTTAAAACAGTTAGAAACATGCCCCTTTATCTTGGACCTTGAGCTTTTTACTGTATGCCCAGGGAATAATGCTGATCCAGCAAAATGTGAGTTACTGCACAGCAGAAGCACACACGTTCTTCAATTTTCTGGCCCTTTACCCTTGCAGTCCTATTGTCCCCATTTCCTTTTGCTCCTGCCTTCTCCTTCACTTTCTTCATTTGCTTCGCATCCGCCACCTTTAGGATCTCTAGCTTTGTTTCTTTATTCTCATTCTCAGTCAATTTCGACACACACACCATAGAATGTTCCACATGCTTAGCAATGTCCAATACTTCATCTAATGTAGGTTTGTCTTTTAACCACAATTCCTCTCTAATCATGTTACTGTTGTAGTGTCTGATGAATTGATCTTGAATATGTCCATAGAAAGAATCTCAACATTTGCAGGATAAAGCCAGATGGTGAAGGGCTGTCACATACTCTTCCACACTCTCCCTTTGTTCTTGTACACATAAAACAAAATCATATCTTTCCAAAATGTTTCTTGTTTTAGGGTTACAATGCAAATCCAACTTGAGAAGAGCTATAGCCAATTCGTTCACAGTATCACCACTACCATCACCTACCAATGGAAGAAGTGTATCATAAATGTGTTGCCCTTCATAACCCAGAAAGTGCATCTGCATGGAGAGCTTCCTATCGTTGGAGAATGAATGTCTGCTAGCAGACATTATATAATGTAGAACTCCTTTTTTTCAATTGGCCCCATTTTACTTTAACTGGTGCTTGCTGGAAAAAGCCATAAATGTAGTGGGGCCACACATACCTGGCATCGCCATTTTGCCTCTTTATTATATATAAATATATATATATATATACATATATATATATATATATATATATATATATATATATATGTATATATATATATATATGTATATATATATATATATATATATGTATATATATATATATATATATATATATATATATATATATATATATATATATATATATATGTTGCTGTTTCCATAGGAAGAGCACTTTTTGGGCGGCGCTTATATATATATATATATATATATATATATATATATATACACTTTACTTATGTGTCTTTCTCTCCACTGCGTTGTTTTGCAACACACCAGAGTTGTGCTAACTAGGAGCAGTGCAAACAAGCGGGAGCCTATCTCAGGAGAGAGTTGCACAAAAAGTCTTGGTTCATGTCATGCACAACTTAATTCTTTAAGGAATCTGTGCTGAAACCACACACATCTAAACTTGTGCCGTTGTCACAGTAACCAAAACAAACACATATGTGGAACGTACAATCTTTATTTCCGCCTGTCAGCGTTGATATGTTGCAGAGGCAACCATAAAACAAACAAAATGGCTGCACGTACGGGTACAGCATAAGTTCCTTTCAAGTGATTGAGCTCTCTTTCATTCGCTGTCCAAAATCAAACAATGTGGGGCATGTGGTCTCTACGTATGTCCATGGGGCAAAATGCTGGCCGGCTTGATATCGGCAAAATGTTCCCTTTCACAACCCAAAATGCTGACTATGTATAGCTGCACTGGAGCGCTCGCCATGGAGAGGCAATCTTCTCGATCACCGTCTGCAGTGACTGCCTGGAGGGCATTATGCAATTCCGTACAGGGTAGGTAGTGCTGATACTTGGAACTTGGGGTGCAATTTATGATATACATTCCACATGAGTATACTGTGTTCCACATTCCAGGAACATCATGTAGAACATATCATAACACGCATTAAGGAAGACACTTCTTTTCTTTGCCAGAATTGTTTATGGGCCCCATACCATTGTTTTAGATTTCCCTTTATTCATCTTGAAGATGATATTTCTGCAGAATTTCCCATGTGTACCAAGAGTTGTAGAGTGTTCAACATCCGAGGATGCTGTCCTGAAATCTTGGCATGTAGAATCTAAGATACCTGTTTAATAAACGTGTTCCTTTTATGTGCAGTCTTTATTTGAAGCGCCTTGAAATATCTGTAGGTTGAACTTGGAACGAGACCCTCTGAATATTGAATACAGCACCTGGAGCCCTCTGATGTTCAGGGATGCATCTCATGAGTTGAATACTAGTTTCTCACAAGTGACACCCCGTTGGACATCTTTGGGTGGGAACCTCGTTAGGCTATGCATGTGTCTGGTCTGACGGCCATGATAACCCAGGTGGAGGCAAAGCCTGAGCAGTGCATGGGTCAGCAGACAGAAATTAGTGATCGCCTTACATTGTAGATCACACTGGACATTGTGCTACCTGCTGGGCCAGAGTGGTAGTGCAGTAAGACAGCTGGAAAAAAATGGAGTCACAATGATCAAAAATGAAAACTGCTTGTTCACAATATTTGCCCACTTTGAAGAAGATAAAGAGCCCTTGGTTTAATTTTCAAGTGAAAAGGTTTCAGATATAACTTTGAATCTGGCACTACATCAAGTCAATAATGTTGGTATAAGTGAGCTCCCTTCTCCCTGAGCACTAAGTCGAGAGACCTAGCTAGAGACTGACATGAACTAAGAAGATGCCAACTGATTCTAAAAACATTTAGAGGGTGCCGGGGCTGTGGGTAAGACTTCTATAGACCAGGAAAGAACTAACAAAGAGAGAAAACACCAGGCAGAAGGTTGCCCAAGTCTTACGTCTCTTTAAAAACAAGTGGCTATGAAGATCCCCCAAAAATACTTATTCAAGGAGAGATGATACACTGTATAATCAAAATGACATTGTGCTTTCAGCCTAGATCAATCACTCACAAAATAAAGTCAGAAGGTTGAAACTGGCCTCCAAAGTGATTGGAATCAGGGAAACCAATGTAGCTCTCGGGATGGCAGAAGAACTACTAGAGAACCTCATACAATGGCTCTAGAATTGCGTGAGGCAACACCTTTGATGGATATCGGATTTCCCACAGGGGCTGAAGACCAGATCTAATAGGGAAATAGAGAAATGTCCTGAAGGCTGATATAACTTGTTCCAAGGAAGCTTCAGCTGGAAATCCCTATGTGTTGCCATATCCAGTCCAGGAGAGTGATGCCAGGAGAGAGAGAGAGGTGCAGGGGTATCAATATTTATTCAACTAAATCCTGGGTCTGCAGCCTCTTGCTCGCCAGATGATTTGGACTATGCCTCACATGATGGCTCACAATTTACAATGCTGGCTAGGGTTGATGGAAGTTGTGTTCCAAAATATCTGCTGAGTCAAAGGTTGCAGATCACTAAACAAATGAGAAAACATGGGTAATATTCAGACAAAAGTTGTTTCTATAGCATATTAATATCAGAAAGTAGTCATCCTACTTTACCAACATAGCGGAAAGACGTTCTTCTCATATCTATGTCTTATGCATAAATGAATGCAGTCTTTCTACTATTTTGGTACAGTAGGATGACTACTTTCTGATGTTTATATCCTACAGACACAACAGAAGCAAACAAACAGCCTGCTCCACCTAAAGATTTGAGTGATAGTGCAGATTCACAGTGCAGAGTGGGTGCGTACAGCAATTAAAGAAGACTTAACCTCACTAAAGTATATGTAGTATATAGGATAATAGGACACGCCAGACAATGAATTACAGGAAAGAGGGGTTCTGCTGTTATGTATGATACCAGACATTAATACATCTCCAGCACTATCGATATTCAGGAATTAACTGGAGACCCTGAAGTACTGGGAGCTCCTCTCAGAGTGGCCGGGACCTTAAAGATCCAAGGCATGTGCATAGCATCCAAAGGGATAATCACCATATGTAATTCCTATTTTAAATCTCTCCTTAAGTCACTGCATACTGACATCTTGATTGTTATGCTGGGGGACTTTAACCTCCCACATCCCTCTGCATCTACCTGCATTTAACTTAAATCCCTCCTTTCAGACAACTCCTTCTAGCCCCTCCATGACCACCCTACCCACTCTGGTGGGAACTCTCTTGACCTTGTCTTTCTCTCTAATTCTCTCTGTGCCTTCTTCTGCTCTGATCACTACATTGTTCACATTAACATCTCGCCTTCTTCTCCTCATAACTCCTCTTCAATGACTAAGAGAAAAAGTCAGACAGTACCTTCTTGCCTATTACCATGATGATGTGAGGGCTTCTTTCCTGTCTCTTTCCCCTATTCATGCCTCTACCTTTGACCATGCATATGCTGATGTACCCAATTAACTTATGATGCCATTTGACCAACACTACTCTGCTCACACGTTCACACTTTCCAGTCCCCATCCTCCGCCTTGGATCATTTCTGAAATTCATCCCCTTAAACAAATATGCGCAGTGACCTAGGACACTGGCACAAATTGCACCTATGGACACGTACCCTACTCCTAGTCTTCAAAGGATCCCTTGCTGCCTTAACCTCAGCACTGGACTCTGCCAAATAATCTTATGTCACAAACCTAATCGTATCCCTTCACAATCACCCCTGCAAACTAGTTTATGTTCAACTCCAGTCTTTGCTCACACCTCCAACATCAATATCCATTGTTTCCTCGCTTTCTGCTGATGACTTTGCTCACATCTTTCTCTAATATTTCTGACACTCTCACAGCCATCTTCTCCCTCTCTCCCAGCCCCCCCATCTGTCTAGCACCTCTTCCCCCTACCTCTTCTACTCTCAACTACTTCTCCCCTATCTCTCCTATCCTATTGGATTTGCAACCATCCTTCATGGTGGCAAGCCATTGTGTCCTCTTATCAACCCTTTTGCTCCCCAAATGGTCAGACTTAGTCTCAAATACTTGCCCTTATCTCTCTCGGCTCCTTAACCTCTCTCTTCACTGGACTCTACCCTTCCTATGTTCAAATCTGAAACTGTCATTCCAAAATTGTTTTTTTTTATTTTTATTTATTATTGTGCTATAGTTATATTAGTGTTTCACATATTTGAATGAGTATACATTAAACAGAAATGGTCTAGTCCACTTTTACCAACAGTATCGCAGAATTTGTTTTTGACAATTTCTTTTTGCACTTTTTGTGGGGCAAAATGCATATGGTAAGTGCAGTAATTCATCATTACCAATGCCCCTGCTGCTTATATTAATCTTCTCATTATCCAGAAAAGGTCCTTTTATTTACTAACAACTCTACAAAATCTCTAACTGCAACTCTGATTCTCTGCAAACTTGACTTCTGCTCAAGCCTGTCTACACCTTGGCCTTCCTATCTACTCTTTCCGCCTTAGCCTCATTACAAGTATGGCGGAGCAGGAATAAATTGGCTGTAACGGAATGACTGCCAATATTCCAGCTCCGCCATACTATGAGTATGGCCCTGGTATGGTGGATTTAATAATATCCCCAGACCAAGTGGTGGAAACAGTAATTCTGTTGAGTGGTATTCTGGCAGATTTACCACTGGAGTACCACCCAACTCGTAATGAGGCCCAAAGTCCTCAACTTTGCTGCCAGCACTCTCTATAACCTACCCTGATTCTCCCCTATTTCTACATACTGGCAACATGTTAGTTGGTTCTCCCTGCACAATCATTCTTTTTTCAAGTTACTTCTCCTAGTCTACACATCTATCCATGATCTTTCTTCTCAGTTAATTCACCATTTTGTTCCCTGCAATTCTCCTCTGCACTCAACCTCACTGTCCCATACACTGCCTGTGCTTTCTTTCACATCTACTATGTCTCCCTACTCAACCCTCACCACTGGAACCCACTTCCCATAACATTCAAAGCCAATCAAAGGCAACCCAACTTTGGATCTCATCAAAGCTCTGCTTGAGCATCATTTACTTGCTAAAGTGCAAGCTCTCCCTACCCTCTCCACCATCCTTCCTACCTACCTTACTCCACCACGGCCTACAGTGATGCCTAATAATGTACTTTAGGTTTTTAAATAGGACTCCTCTGTAGTTTGTGACTCTTACTCCCTTAAGTATTTTACTTTGTAAGTCACCTGTTATCATATATATATATATATATATATATATATATATATATATATATATATATATATATATATATATATATCTTTTTCTGTTTTTTCTTTCATCCCTTCCATATACCCAACTTGTTTACACCTTCATAAACTGGCTCACTAATTATAATAATTTGTTTATAATGCACTTAATACGAAAGAGGTATCCAAGCACGGATCCACGGTTCAAACCTGTGTTGCCCTGCGTCTTCTTGCTTCCAAGACAAGCGCCATGCCACTAAGCTATTCTACCAGTGCCAACACTATCTGTTCTCATCTTCATGCTAGTGGAAACCCAGCATTCAGGGGAATACTTCTGCCATCTGTAAACGTGCTATTGTAAATCACTGTTCGCAATTGATAACCTTATTCTTCAAATAGGGCAGCACTCTGTGTTTCCCAGCCAAATGTGAACATTATAAATACCAGCTCCTGTCTTGACACAGTCAATGTTGTACCATGAACATTGCAGCAAGAAATATGTCTGATCACAGACTGCATCATCACCCATCCATTCGGGTCTCAAACTTCCAATCGCCCTCATGCCCCTCATGAGTTCCAAAAGGGCCCAATCAGTCAATCGATTGGGAGTCTCCGTATGCGCAGCCACAGCACCGGTCAAAACATCCAGCCAATCAAAACCGTTGGCCAATGGTAATTGAATTGCTCCCTTCACAAATCTGTTGGTGACCCTCTTCCAAACCCATTAGCCCTGGTGTTGTGCAAAGCTATTCTGTGGTGTTGTACACCCCTCTCCTTAAAAAATTCTGTCATCTTCTGTGAGACAAACTGCACAGCCTTGCTATCTGGTGAACCCTCTAGGCCAAACATTTCCTTAAGAACTTTCAGCACCGAACCGGTCGTAACAGAATGCACCGAGGCAAATTCAATGCACCTGTATGTGTAATCAATCAAAACAAAAATGAATCCATTCCCTTCACCCAACACATCAAAAGGTTCCATTATGGCCAACACCACGCATCTCCACACCTTGTCTGGAATCACCACCAGATGCACTGGTTGTGTCCTGATCACCTGACTCTTGTCACTCACAGTTCATGGGGCGCAATCCCTGACCGCCCTCTCCACATCGCCGTCCATCACAGGCCACCAATAACACTCCCTCAACCTCTTTTTCGTCAATGTGCACCACAAGTGTCCCTCATGGGCTAAAGCCACTAATCTACTGTGCACACTGAACAGGCGCACCAACCCGTCTCCTTTCATCACCCCTCCGCAAGTTCATTGGCAACTGGTGCATACTTCTTGCCCACTTCTGAATCCTTAATGGCAATCCACCGCTCTCTCAGGCCCCTTCTAATCTCTACCAACTCCGGACACCCAACACTCTCCCTTCTCCATTCCTTCTCATCTATCCCAGGTGTGACACATGCAACTTGGATGCATACCTCACTCTTCAAACTCTCTGCCTCAAAATCAGGCAGTGGCATGATAGACAATCTGTCACCACGTTCCTCTGCCGCAGAACATACTCTACTACAAAATTGTAATCCTGCAACCCGAACATCCAACACACAATCCTGTGAGAAAAACGATCCCAAACCCTAGGTGTTTAGCACATGCACCAATGGCTTATGGTTGATACGCACCACATAGGGCAAATCCCAGAGGAGCGCCCAAAAATGTTTGGATGCCCAGTATACAGCCAGTGCCTCCTTTTCAATGGCGGAGTACCTGGTGTCCGGGTTTCGCAAAACCCTGGATACAAATGCCACGGGCATGCACTGCCCTTCCCTCCACTGTAACAAAACGGCCCGAGGCCCACTTCACTGGCATCAACAGTCAAAATGGTCTTCCCTTTGACATCAAATGTCAATAATGACAGAGCTTCCTCCACACACTTTCTCACATTCTTGAACTCTCTGTGACACTCTTCCGTCCACACAAACTACGTATTCTTTTTGAGTAACTACCTCGTGTGAACGGTCTTCTCTGCATATCCTGGGATAAATTTCGCATAGAATTCCGCCCTACCCAGAAAAGACCTTAGCTGCTCCTTTGACACTGGAACAGATGCGCCCTTCAGTATCTCAACCACATCTTTTCTTTGGCTTCATTCCATCCCCATCAATGGTGTGGACCAAATATGTGACGCAACACATTTTTAACTGACACTTTGACATTTTCACAGTCAACCCCCTATCCTGCAGCACACTCAACACGTGATGCACTCTCTGGTCATGCTCATCCTCTGTACACTCCAACACCAGGATGTCATATAGAAAATAATGTATACCAGCCAGAACAACAAACAACTCTTGTATCAAGCGTTGAAACACCACTGCTGCGGATGCCAACCCGAATGGCATCCTGCAGAACATGAAAGCCCAAAAGGTGTCACAAAAAAGGTCAAATGGCATGAGGACTCATGCAGCTCAATCTGATGGTAAGCTGAGGACAAATCCAATGTGGAAAACCATGACGCTCGACCCATTGTGGTCAGCAACTCGTTGATGTTTGGGAGATGATGTCTGTCCACCCAAATGTTATTGTTCAGGTCTCGTAAGTCTACACATGTTTTGTAGCCTAATACCTGTGTTGCACACACTGTTTGGTGTTCTAAGAAAGAATGTGCATTGCCTAAATGAGTTTGCCAGTTTACTTATAAACCATACAGTGCCGCGGACGTAATTTACCTTTCTGCCTCAGACGGTTCATCTGTGGCAGGGATACTGCATTGTGGTGACAAGCAGGAAAACAGCCCACGGGTGAACGGACAGCACCCCACAGCAGAGAAGGCTCTCTGCAGATGCACACAGGGATCCATTTGTGCGAGTGGGGCTGGCCTCGCTGAAACAGGCCAACTGTCGGCGGCGTGAGGCTGTGGCCACTTAATCCTGTTGCCTTTGCTCTTGGGGGTGAACTGCAGCAAGAACCTGCACCCCACAAAGATTTTGGGAAACCAGTATGAGAGCCCGGCGGGGCACGCGCAAACATCCTGTAACACTAGAGGAAGGGACCTAGCGCCATAGAACAGCGTGGAGAGTTGTTCCATGCAATCTTTCTCGGCAAAGTACAACAACACATTTTTATTTCTTTCTTCTTCTTTCTGCCCATCTGTGAGTACTGGATCCTTGGATTGGGCACAGCAACACTGTTGGAATTTGCAAACTGCATTTTTTATATTGGATCTTGGAACTTTGCAGTGGTGATCAGAAATGTTCAGTATGCAGAGCAAACATGACATGCCCCCTCCGTCACATTCTTGGCAACTCCCTGGGGAGCCAGAAATAACTTAGGAACTGTGGTTAGACTCCTCTGAGTTATACCTCATGGAGGCAGGCGGAACAAGCTACACCAATGATAAGAAGGAGGCAGCGCGGTTGAACTGTTTCGCGACAGAGGGCCTGCGCATTTTCAGACATTTTCCAGGTGAACTGTTCACCGGAGAGGCTGACGATGGAGACAGGGTGGTGAATGCCTACGAAACTGCCCTACAGAAGCTAACAAAAAGCTTTGGAAAGACAATAAATATTGTTTTTGAGAGGTATCTGGAATTTAGAGGGTTCAGGTTTCGGACAAATCCATGGGCAGTTATACAACCTACTAGGATCCAAGACGCATGCCCGTATGTTCGTGTTGAGACAGTCAGTCAATCAGTTCTCCTGACAAGCTCAGGGGTTAGCAACGTATTCAGCAAGGTAAATAGAAATCTTTCTGTCTTCTTCCCTGCGGTTTCTTTCATCGTTCCAATTTGTAATGCTGCTGTCTGCGATCACGCAGTGCTCGTTCTGAACTAATATATCCGGTTCCAACACTATGTTCATAAATGAACGAACCCTCTTGCAATATCGAGAGTCTGTTTGTAACTTGGTAATTAGAAGTAAGAAGTGATAACATACTAAATACAACTCCCTTTCTGCTCTGGCTTTGCAGCATACCAGTGTTATAGCTTCATAGCATGAGAAAACACATGAATTTGAAAGCGGTTTTTTGCATGAATTCACCTGTTGAAAAACAAAAATACTGCAGCACCGTTTGAGAATGGTGAGTGCAAGTTATACATAATAAACAAATAATTTGCGTTTTGGGTTATAACATTGTGAGTTAACATCTAAAAACAAAGCATCATCGAACAATAGGGATGGATATGTACGTAATGTTTTTGTCACAAATGAATAGACTTAATTTGATTGAGAATAATGTATTAGACAGACTCCTACACAAAATGCATGAAGAGCCCTTAAAACCTGAATTGTCCTAATAAGAACAGGGATAGTGGATCATTTTATATCAGTTTTGAATTGATCTCCTAGAAAGGAGTTATACGATGGCTGGACATGACTTGAGCTGGACACTAAGGACGTGTGTTCTCTTTTTTACTTTTATAGATCCAGCTTCTAATTGTAAGAAGTTCCATTGTCCACAGTATTCAGTGATTTAAGACTGAAATGTGATAAGCTCCACCACTTGCATTTACGTAATTTTGGTGAGAAGACTGCTTGAATGTACCATATAGCAGTGCAACTTACAGTCATGTTGTACTATTCCCCTGGGTAAGTGCACATTATATAGCAGTGTTTGAAACTCCATGAGGACTGTCCAGAGTTCCAACCCAACGCTGGAGCTAAAGATTTTATGAAGTTGTTGTTGATGACACAGTGAATGTTGTAGAAATGTGGTCCCATGATGAATTTCCATCAAATCAATGTGAACTAATTGGGAATGAAACATGTCAGGTTAGAAATACTGTGAGATTAGTTCCACAGACGTATTAAAGCACTAAAAGCCAAGCAAAGTAAGCTGTATGTAAGGGCCCTAAAATGAGATCACGGGTTGCGATACTAGACATGAACATGCTTTATTGTGCAAAATGCTATTTTCATTTCTTGTGTCTTTTTAGTTGATTCATTTTTGTTTATGTATTATATTCTTAAAAAAAACAGTCCTCTTTTAGTATATAACAGTTATATTACGGACCTTAGAACCTTGATGGCGACATGCAGGTTCACAGGCGTATTGGATGAATGTATAACGGACCACATAATGATGGGCACTTGTAATGCAAAGAGAAGATCGAGTCAGCAATGGAGGGATGGCGGTGCAGGATGTGTATCCTACAAGGAAGGTAGAAGGGGGAAACCCTACCAAAACAAGACAGAGGGACAACTCAACACTGGTACGAAGCCCTGTTGCAACAGATGTGGGTTGTGCAGCCACTCCACTGGGCCAGAGACTGCCCAGCCATGTCCGCAGAGTGTAGGTTTTGTGGCACGAGAGGACATTTGGCAAGACAGTGCAGAATAGTGAAAGAAGGGTCACGCCCACCGAAAGGAAGTGTCAACTTGGTCAAGGAGCCAGAAGAGTTCAAGGTCCCTGTATCGGTGGCTGAAGAAAGGGTGCTACTTCATGTTCAAGGGTAGAAGTATGGGCCATGGGACATGGTGACAGTGAATGGGGCTGACATCGAAATTGTGGTAAACTCAGGGTCCCCGTACATTATGATTTCCCCTGAGTTGTTTGAGGAGACCTTCAAAAAGTCAGTGGAGGAGCTTATGCCTCCTGACATTAACCCCAGTGCTTATGGACAGGTCCCCATCACTGTGTTTGGGTCTGAGTGGGCCCACATCCAATTTAAAGGCAGACAGACCAAGGCGAAGTTGTACATGGCACACACGGGAGCCAGTGTCCGTGGTTGGGATGAACAGGCGGCATTGGGCAGCCATATACACCCGGGCGGGGCTGTACCAGTATTGTGTGTGGAGGCGGAAGTCGAACCACAGATATCTAAGAAGGACCTCAAAGTGATGTATCCCACCGTTTACAGCGACACGCTAGGGAAGCTGAGAGGATGTGCACAAAGAATTAGTTTGAAGAAGGATGTGATGCCCGTTACCCACAGAGTCAGGAATGTGCCTGTACTGGGCTGTGAGGGGCTCAAGGCAGAGCTGGATAAGCTGATACTGGAGGGGGTCATTCGATAGCTTGGATGAGCCACTTTGTTGTACAACCATCTTTTAGTACTTCAGCGCTTAGCAGTATCCAGAACAGCGAATTCAGAGAGATATACCATATAATCGATTCAAATTGATCAAATTGGGTAATACCTAAAATAAGGATAACAACGTAAAAAAGGAGGAAATGCAATAATGGACGAGACGTGGGAAAATTATCAGCCTCATTTTAAATGAGATAGTGCAGAACATTTCCCATTTTGCCACAGTTACAAGGTGGAGGAGGGCAACAGGGTGAAGAAAAGAATTCCAACATTTGGTCAGTGCATTTTGGCATGCATGAGATGTTCATGCAGGCGTAAAACAAATGGATTCCTGTAGAATCTGCCTCATTTTTGCACATACTCAAGACTAGATGATGCCATAGAAATCCATTATAAATGCTGTTGGCAGAACATAATTTTCAGGCAGCATTTATTTCTTCACAAGACAGAGAAAAAACAAAATAGTACATGGGAATGCACATCTATTTGCACTTTAGTGATCCACTTTGTTTTGTGAAAGTTCAAAATTGCAGTCCCCTGCATGCATTTTGTATTTTATGCAAAGTGACCAGATGAATTAATTAATCTTTTATAACGCGCTTGATACCGGGGACCAGTCTCTAAGCGAGGGACCAAGGTTCGAACCTGTGTTGCTCTGCGTTGTTTTGCTTCCAAGAGAAACGCGTTGCTCATGAGCAATCCTCCCAGCCCAAGATGCATAATATATTTGTGTATTTGTGTGTAAAACAGGTGATGAAGTTTCATTAGGGGGGTTTAGTCCCAAAAAATCTATTAGTCTACATAATGCGTAGCCATAGGGTGCTTTCCTGAAGGCATATTTATGTCTCTGCTCTGTACTGATTTGGGAGCCATGAAGCATTCTGGGTACTGCGTCTGTTACCTTATAAATCAACAATACCTGCATAAATACATAATCAGTGGCAGAAATACTGCTGAAAACCAATTCAATCAAAGGGAATAATACACTGCTAATGACTCACAGTAAAGTGACTAATAATTGCAACTTGAAAGTAGTCATACTGCTGTTATAATCAAATGTTTCATTGACAAAAAGGGAAAATAAGAGGGCCACACTAGTGCTCTGAAAGGTTTTGCCCCTTCCAATGTTGTATAGTATAAATCACAAACAAATAAAAAAATCAGTAACTATGAACATGATTGGTTCATTTGAACTCCATAGTTAAGCACTAAACCGCGACATAGGAGGGCATTACTGGTGATGTAATGCCCAGGGCCCTAGTTTCAGGCCCGGGTGAAGCCCCTAGCCATTACCTGACTGGTAATGCTCTCACATGGAGAGTTTATAGCCACCAGCATGCTTTCCAGGGATTTAGAGTGTTGTATTTGTTTAGGTGGAGAAAGGATAAGGTTGCCGTTTCTCCACTTAAAAATAAACAAAAAGCAAAAGAAAACGCCTGCCATGGTATCCGGTTGAATAGATCTACAAGAATTACCTGCTCCCATTCCATGGCGGCCATTGCTTTGGAGGAGAAGGCCGGTACAGGAAGTATTCTGGTCCGGTGAGGGACAAGGCTGCCAGCAGTAAGTTGCAGTTGAGGTGGCGAGGGCAGAGGGTGGAAGAGAAGGAATTGGTGAGGTGTTGAGGAGTGGTGGTGCAGGGCACCTGATCACCACTAAAGATGGCAGCCTCCCAACGCTTAGAACGAGGGCAACAAGGTATATCCCACCTGCAGAGCTTCATGATTGACTGTGAGGCCCTCCGAGTCCCACTGCCATGGGCTAATGTGTGTTACTGTATCAACTGTCAATCAGTAGTCGTGAGTTGTTTGCTGTGAGATTCAGACTTGACCAATCTGTGTTATTCTACAGCGTAACCCTCAGTACTCTGGTCGATACAATAACGGAATGTTAACATGTTGCTTACACCAGAGATAAATAAAAAGTGTATGGGTAACCTAATGACTGAAGTTGCTCCCCGAAGCTAGGTGCGCGCTCAATAGTTATTTATAACGCGCTTAATACCCGGAGGTTTCTAAGCGCGGACCGGGGATCGAACCTATGTTGCTCGTGCCCTCTTGCTTTCAAGGCGTTGCCCCTGAGCTATCCTTCCGAGACGAAGATGACGACTACTACTACTACTACTACTACTACTACTACTACTACTACTACTACTACTACTACTACTACTACTACTACTAATAATAATAATAATAATAATAATAATAATAATCTTCTCATATTGTTCTCTTCCTGCTGAGGTCCATATATTGAGTGCCACCTAATGGAGTTAATGTTACCACTTATTCGGTTCGTAAAGACATTTGAGATTTTGGTGTGAGAAGTATATTTTTTTTATAATTATTATAATTCGGATATTATTATAATTGTTGTGAAAGAGCAGCTCTACTTTTGCAGAAACATTTCTTTCAAGAAATCTGCTTTTCCCTAACCCAAAATCCTTTACAAAATATACTGCATTAAAAGAAAACATCCCCTCCTCGGATTCCAGCCATAACATTCTACCAAAGCCCTATTAAAATGCTAACTATTATTTACACTTCTAAATCTTAAAAGCATTTACAAGAAGCCACTTAATTCAATTACTTTCCCCTGACTGCTGCTATTAAATTGCTGTAGCAGCCGTTTCCACCCCCAGCCCCTGCCTCCCCTTCTGTTGTGTCACTGTGTACTCTGTGGAGCTAATGAAGTAAGGTGGAATGATGGCTGTCCCCATTGACAGGTTTATGAGAATTTAATAAAGCGTATCTGGGATAAAATGAGATATCGCGGCCCCAGCATAAAGCTGATTGTCTCCGCCGCGTCAGCATTTTTCCTGCGAGATATTGACAATTGCGAACTAATCACACCGTTCGACTGGAACGAGATTTTTGCATGAGTTGGATTTCAATTTTCTAAGAGTGCGGCTACGGTGGCAAGGTGAGGGGCTAATGTGAAATCTTGTCGACAAGGGACCGGCGGCCGTCGTGAATGTATGAGGCGTGTTTTTAGAAGAATGCAATTTGCACGTTCACCGGCTTTGCCCAGAAGAAGATTCGTATCAAATAGCTGTCCGGTGACAAGAGTACATAGGGTATGAGAAACCTTGCCATTGGTACCTCAGCTGGGTATAATCTAAAATTATTCATTACGAAAACATCGTAAACAATAGTATCGCCACATTCACGTCTCCAGCAATGATATAGACATGACATAACAATGGTATCCTCAGAGCAAAATATCCAGAATCACTCGTGTTGTCAATTACAGCAGAAAAACATTCCCCACATATTCTAGGAATGGGTTCATCTTGTAACCGAACCTCCGTCCTAGTATGGGCAGTTAGTTCTAAATAATCGTATTTTTCAAAATTGAAACTGGCGATGTTTTGGTTATGGGATAATACTGACACATTGATATTATTGCTGGATTGTTGAGCATATGGTTATCTTTTCTGATTTTTTTTCCCCAGCAATATTTACATTGGCAGACGTGGTAGCCTAAATATAGCATATTCATTGTCGTTCAATTACAGCGCCAGTAAAAATATTCTTGGCATACAATTTGACACTTTAATGAGTACTAAAACTATAACAAGGTAAAGAGCAGCTTTACAATGGCAGAAATCATTTTTTACCTGCTTTCTACAAATGTTGATAAGTGTTTGACTTCTCTAAGATCTTGAGGGTGAAAATTCCCCAATTTTGGAAAACATTTGGAAAAAGAGAGCGGGCCACACACTTAGGCCTGCTTAAAGATTTTAGGGGTCTGGAGGTAAGTTACAGACGGAATCTGTTCTTTATAAAGACCCATTCCTGCACAAAAATTTGCCCGCCAATGAAATCTCTTCAGCACTGGGTCGAAGTTGTTCCTACTGGGCATAATGGAATGGAAGGGGGATTGGTGAAGTAGCCTCCGCCGATCAGGTTTTGGAGATGCATGCAGAGGGCAGCATGCATAAACCACACATGCCAAAGCTACAGTGGAAAGCAGGAGCTGCACTGAGACAATCTTCATGGGAATGCAACTCGACCATCTTCCTAGACAAGCCAACCTGCAAGTGCTTGCATCAAGGAGCTTGGATCCTCAGTTTACCTTCTGCAGCTGGCATTGCTGACTCAGGGGTTTGGCGTCATTTCCATGTGCTGGAGACTGCACCATCAGTGCCACACCATGCCCACCCCCTGTGTTTTAAAGAATAAAGCACATTTCGTGTTACCTAGCCCTTCTCTTGTGATTCTTTTTCCAAGCATGCAGCCTCGTTTTCTTGTCCACCCCTCAAACCCTCTACTTTTCTTCTCCTTATCCCCTGTTCGAATCCAGGGCTCTAGACACCTTCACCCCTCATCCAGCAGGTCCTCAAGTATTTTGGATTGTGGTTTGTCTTCTGGTGGGTTTATGTCTATGCCGGCGAGGTTCTGCTTACAGTGAATTGGCTGTATTCTGGCCCAATTTAAGGGTAGTGTCCTGGATATCTAGTTAAGTCCATGATCCTGCTGTGGACAGTGGTCAGGCATGGTCAGGCATGGTTTTGGAGGCTATGGCCGCAAGGTGTCTCCTCTTTAACATTCCGTCATGTAAAAGGCAGGACAGGTAGGAAGGATGCAGGGATGGACGTGAAGTAAGGTGCTGTTGAAGGCATGTAACAGAGAAAAGCAAATGTTTGAATTGAAAGCCTATGTATCTTCAGTGTGAGGGGAGATGGTGTCCCTATAGGTGCCCCCTCTTCATACTATCCCCTCATACCGTTTGCCCCCTCATCAGTGCCATTCAAATTGTAGTACATTCCGCATGCCTGAGTACCAGGATGATGCCTTGTGACACGGATATGCTATCCGGTCGGGTTAACCCAGTCCTTCAACCCTCTGAGTTTGATAAATTGAGTGCCACGAGTGGGCAATAATATTGACATCAATTATTACAGCGCTTAATAAATGGAGGCGTCTGGTATGACAGTCTATATGAATCAGCACATTGTTATTACTAGCTGTAACTAACGTATATTATACACCACTTTGGCACTCTCACTCTCTGTGCCCTACCTTTCTTTCTCTCTGTCTCTCTCTATATATGTATGTCTTGTTCTCTCTCTCTTTCTCTCTCTCTCTCTCTGTATCTCTCGCTGGCTCTCTCTCTCTCTCTCTCTCTCTCTCTCTCTCTCTCTCTCTCTCTCTCTGTCTCTCTCACTGGCTCTCTCTCTCTGGGTGAGAGTCGTCTTGTTAGGTGCTAATTCATTAGAGCCGCTCTAGCCATTGCGGACAGCAGCACAAGCAAAGAGACAGATATCTCGAACAAGATGGGCTGCTATTCATTTTATGGTTAAAAGAAGAATGCGAGCAATGGCAACAGAAACATCCACCACGCTGATGGCTGGATTGGTATTTGGAAACCTACATTATGATTGTGTGTGGCCTGCAGGAGTGTTACTAAGATTGAGATGAGGGAGACAGGGAAAGGATAGTCAGTGGAGCTGTGCTTCTGGCAGCTCTAGTAAAGGGCCAGAGGACCAGACTGCAAGGTCCACAAGTGCATTTGCAGTTTCCAGTTTTTTTGTTACATATTTGTGTTAGTGCATAATGTAACAAATGAAAGTGTCGAGCAGCTCGATCAAACAATTAAAAAGTATAGAAAAAGACGATGGGTTTTAATGTGAGTTTGGCACTTTCCAAGGAGCAAGGGCATTTGAAGAGAAAAAATAGTGTGTATTCTGCCCAAAGGAAACCATTCAAAAGGAAATAATTTAATTGTGCTAATGTTGTAAATTGGATCATTTTAAAGCTTTGCTTCTAACAATCACTTCCAGTAAAAACTGTAGTCATAATAAGGACGTTGCACCTGTCTTACTGAGCAAAGCACATTATCAAAACCTATAATAATCATGTATATTTTGACAGAAAGTTATCATTCAAAGATGGACTGTCCGGTATGCTCTTATTGTACTCTTTCACAACACCACTATGATAAAAGAGAAAGGGACAACTAGCACCAATGTGGGTTCCTGTCTGCTTTGCATAACATCAAAGTGCAATTTGGGAACATAACTATCACTACAAATCTTCATATTTGACAAATATGTCTATGGCAAATGGGTTGTATTCTCGAATTGCTAAATACAAAATGCACAATAATTCACCCTAACATTGATTAATTGCAGCACTGAACTATAGAAACTTATTTGGACAGCACTTTTCGAAATTATAACATAAAATTAAAAGATTTATCACATCGCTCTTTCTTTAACATCGTTAATCTCTGATAACTTAAATTTCACTAATTTTTAAATAATTCACCTTCAGATTTTGCACATGATTTGGACCTGATTCACTCTCAGAGTTAAATAACATGAGATACATATAGTTGTTACATCTCTTCTTTTTGAACAGCATTAATCTCTGGTAACCTAATTTTCAATGAATTTAGATAATTCACAAGCGCATACCTTAATTGTTTTGAATGTCCTCTAAATAACATTAACCATAATTCATCATGCATAACCACCGTCTTGTTGATCCAGTGCTTAAAATAATTTATTCTTGATGATAAAAGACTAACACATTCTACCACTAAGTGTTTCATCGTTTCTATCTGTTTATGACAGAATCAACAAGTTTGCGCAGATGTCTTCTTCCATCTAAACAGAATCTCTCTTGTAGGCCAAATGTTCAATCTAAAGCGCATGAAATCTGCACGATGTCTCGGATTTGGAGATTGTCTTAAATAAGTTTCTATATGGCCTTGTGCTTTTAAGGCAAAAGGATTCGACCCGAATTTAATTATTTTCATGCATGCATCACAGGTTTTGATCCAGTCGGATTCCCACAACTTAGTTTTGGCTTTATTGGGATTTTCGATAAGCAAGATTTCAGAGACATCAGCTCCTTTCAAGAATTTTCTAGCAGAAGTACGCCATTTCATTGGAAAGATTTCATCTGATAACAATAAGTAGCTAGATATGATGTCAAGTAGCCCATTAGTGCTATCTTTCATGATACATTTTCGATATAATAAACAAACCTTCCATTTATACACAGCGTAAAGGGATATAAGCCCCCATTTCGTATCTAATGATAGAAATAGATTCAGAATTTGGAAGCATGAGCAATCTTTTCCAAAACTTGCTTTCATATTTAACCCAATATGTGTATTTTTGGCATATCTCGGCTTCAGAACCATACAAAATGGTAGGCACATATTTTTGCTTGTAAAATATAACCATAGGGTCAATAGAAAATTTGCAATATTTTGCCCGGATTATTCATAATTGAGATAGTGCACTCGAATGTTTTAGTTGCAGACGATGTTCCTGCATTTTATCGGACAATTTGCTAGCCACACAGACCCCCAAATAGATGTATGATCTTACAAGCAGCAAATCAGTGCCTTGAAGTTGCCAACAACATGTTTTCTGACCTCTATTAACTCCAAATTGCATTACTTGAGTTTTTTTAGTATTAATGCTAATACAATTACGTTTAGCATATATATCTAATGCATTTAGCAGATTACATAGGCCAATGGGCGTTTTGGACAGTAACACCATGTCATCGACGTACAAGAGCCACTTAATTGCTACACCTTGTAATTTCGGAGGATCAACAATCAGCCCCTCAATACTAGTGCCAAAATCCAAAAGAAAGTAATTAAACAAGGCGGACGCTAACAGGCATCCTTGTTTCAGACCCCGAGTGGTCTGTATGGGTTCGGACAAGAGGCCCTCGTTGTTCAGGCGAATAGAGACTGAGGTGTTTGAATGTAATTGAATTATCCATTTTAGGATATGCCAGGGGCACTTTAAATCCATCAATTTTTTAAATAACAATTCCCTTGGGACCAAATCAAAAGCTGCTAAAATCAACAAAATCCATATAAATTGGCTGATTGTGTTGGTTGTTCAGGTGAATAATAGCCTTTAAAGTGATCAAATTGATGGCAGTGCCTAACCCTGGAACAAACCCAGTTTGAAAAGGATCTCTGTAATTGAGTTGATTTAACCAATGGTTAAACTCACCTAGGATCAACAGGGCAAAAATTTTTCCCGGACAGTCAAGCAAAGCAATGTGTCTATATGATGCTGGATTTGTCCTGTCTCCTTTCTTGAATATGGGAGAATAATTGATGTTTTCCAATTCGCGGGCACTAAACCTGTTAACATAATGTGTTGAAACATATGAAATAGAATGTCTGACCACAAATGTTTATTTTGCTTTATCATGGCATTATGTAGCCCATCTGGTCCGGCAGCTCTGGATACACTCAATTTAGATATAAAAAACAGTATATGCTCGCAGCCAAAATTAACAGTATGATTAGCTGTAATATAATCCAGGGTTATGTCAAGATCTAGGAACGGCGAGGTGTATATATTGCCATAAAAATCATTCCAAGATTCTTGGGGGATGGAATTCACCTGTAATGAATGTTGGTTTTTAACCGTGGTGTTATTTAACAGAGCCCATATTCCTGCCGATGATTTGAGGATGATTTGTTTCAACATCGCCTCCCCATCAAGTTGGTATTGGGAGGCACGGCGATGTCTAAGCCAATTTTTATACTCCTTTTGTAATCGTTTGGTCTGATCTTGTTTAGAGCCCGGGACAAGAGTGTACCCATTTGATGGCCTCCTAACAAGCCTTCTCAATTCACTCTTCCTATATTTTACTTCTAAATCGAAGGCATGATGATGAACCTGGGTGGAGCCTTTAGGACACGCCCTCTGTATTGAAAAGCGCTGTATGGCATGTACATAACAACCACTAAGACATTCATTATTACCAGTATACTGTTCCCACAAGGTATCTCTGAGCTGACATAATTTTCTGTGAGTCCATTTTAATCGATTACCAGTATTATTAATGTATAGATTAGTCACATTCATATTCTGAGGGAGTTTCTTCGTTTCAGCCCAATCATATATTAGATGTAGTAAACTATGATCACTCAGAATAGTTGGTTTAATGGAGAACATAGTTATATTATTAAAAAAAAGAGTATTAACAAAGATGTAATCCAACGTTACATGGTTATTAACATTGTGCCATGTAGGTTTAGTAGGTACATCCCCAGGTATAGATCCATTAAGCATTACAAAATTGCGATCAGCCATTAGAGTTAACCAGCGACGTTCGTCAGACATGGGACTCGAGAGATTAGGAGCTAAGAGGTGAAGATTCAGATCCCCCATTATAAACGTGTTGGTAATGGTAACATCTAATAATAATTGATCAAGGATCATGATCAAAGTTTCAAAGAAAACCTTCGAGGATATATGTTTTTTCCCCCAATAGATGTTTATCATGGCATAAAAGCTTTCTCCAACATGAAGCTTTACATACTGAAAGCAGGGTGACGGTGATCTGTGCCAAATAATTTCAATGTTCTTATTCTTTCGGAAGGCCATGAGGAGCCCAACCATAGGTCGTCCCTTCACCGGCTCTATGGCTGGTACCACAAAGATATTATATTGATCCCATGTTGGTGTATCGCGAAGCCATGTCTCCTGAAACACTAGTATATCAAACTGGAAGAGGTTGTTGTTTCCATTATTAATAAAGTGTCTATGACCTCTAGTGTTCCAAGAGAGTAGACTAACAGATTCCATCTTCTGGGATGGTTACGATCTCAAATTGTCACTGTCACGGGTCCATACATTATGTGCAGCTCCTGCCCCCGATCTCGTGGAGGCTATGTTGTCACCATACATTCGACTTTTAGGATGTTGTTTATTGGATTGTTTCAGATCATCATGGAGCACATCTTGTGATAGTAGAAAGCCCAAATTATAAAAGGCAGTCCGAGCCAGCCAGAGCGTGTTTAAAACCACTCTTGATTGTACATATAAACGTGCTTCTGTTAGATCTTGGTCACTAGTAAATTCAACCAAGCTAATATCAGCTGATGTTAAATCTTCGAGAGCAGCGATATCAGCACAGATATTCAAAAAGCTGGCTCGATTAAGGTCATAAGTGGGGAATGGGTGACCACGACATTTTATAAGAAGGCGATGGTGATTTTTAAATTGCGATTTACCGACAAGTCTAGATGACCCTGGGATATGCTCACTCTGTTTGCTCATAGGTAGCATGATAGAAGATGATGAACCCCTGATTCCCACATCCACAGTATCCTGTGCTGTTATTTTTTGAAGTTTTTGAGGTCCAAGTAACAAGGGTTCAGTACTGGGTATAGCCCTTTGATAATCCTGGGCAGTTAGATCAATTTTACCAAGTGAGCCCTGGTTAACTGACCTAACAGTTTGTGTAAATGCTTCATTTTCTCTAGTATATCTTGCGAAAGAAGCTCGTATCTCCTCACGCAAATCTTGTAGTATTCCATCAGCACGAAGCGCTTGCATTTTATCATCTTTCGGGCGGGTAAGATTCATTTGTTTAATCTTATTCTCATTAGTTGGCGCAATGTAACGCTGTACAAGAGGTTCATTGACTTTAATCTGTTTGTCAAAAGAGGCGCGTAGTTCAGCTCGTAAATCGTGTAAGATGTCATCAGTAGTACTTGAAGCATTTTCAAAAACAGCAGAGCATTGAACTCGATCAGCACATAAGCTCTTAGCCAATGTCCTTTCTTCAACAGATGGTGGTTGAGGACCCCCTACAATTGCAGACTGGGTTATAGTTGCCCCATTTTGAGTCTGAATACTCTGATCTAATGGATTTAGAGATAATGTTGTTACACTATCAAGCAAATCATCAAGTGGTTGATATTCTAAAGCATCTTGTGTAGTCTGATTTTCAATGTCTATGCTCAATTTTCGTTTTTTCCTGACTGATGTCACAAGTCTAACAACTTTCTTTACTTTTAACTTAGAACTTGTATTGACAATGGTAGACGCTTTTTTGGTTCCGGTTCAAGTAGAGCTTGACCTAAGATGGACACAGGAAGAGCTTTCAAGGTACTGAATATTGGAGCAAATGATACACCTTGTACTTTTGGGATTATCCCGATCGGCATAAGAGGTGCTGACTGGATAGAAACTTGTGGAATTGTTCTTTTGTCATTACCTCAGAAGGATTGATAGGCACTAAATGAGCTCCAGCATCAAGGGTGATACTTGAGACTGACTTTATATTTTGTATTGAATTTGACGGCAAGCCTACCATCACATCTAGTGCATCACTTGTATTTGTTTGCATAGATTGATTTGTCATCTTGAGTATAGTAGAGCGAGATGTCAGAACGCGTGCCATCTGTTCTTTTTTAAGAAGCATGTGTAGCACATGTAGTTCGCTATTCTGGCAACACATCTTTTCATCTAATGATTCGTAAAGCTTAGCCAAAGACAATAGGGCGGTATTCATGGCACTCAACGTGTTGTTTAAAGCTGGTGCTTCAGGAAAAGAGAACCTATTTTCTTTAAATGGCATCTGACTATCACAAATAAAATAAGGATGACTAGTATCAGGTTCTATGAACCTGGTACGTCCAGGTGTTGGGGCCACTAAAGATGTATTTGAGATTGATGATGGAGATTTGTCGAATAAGACCGGAGATTTGTATAAATCAGGATTCTCAGGGGGTAATTCATAGAATTCAGCGCACAATGGCGCACGCGGCAGGCGCACAGTGTGCGCGTGCGAATCCCTGCGCCAGCCGCGTGCGCCAAAATCCATTTCCGCGCACAGCGTATTCATGGATTCCAGCCACCAAAACCAGCCGTGGCACACAGTGGCGCAGCGACCCTGCAGCAGCGCCAGTTACGCCCCCAAGAACGCCTCTCGCGCAGGGAAAAGCCATCAATATACCCAATCCAGCGCAAAGGGCTGCGCTAACCCTGTACCAGCACGGCAAGCGGGCTACGTGTATCACTGGGGTGCGCGGGAAGTACCTCACGCGATTGGCCCTGTGCGAGCAGGGTACGCGTATTTCAGGGGTGCACGGGAAGTTCCACACGCGATTTCCGCAGGGTACGTGTATTTCAGGGGTGCGCGAGAAATTCCACACGCGATTTCAGCAGGGTACATGTACTTCTGGGTGCGGGGGACGTTCCACACGCAATTTCAGCATGGTACGTGCATTTCAGGGGTGCGCGGGAATTTCCACACGCGATTGGGCCCGTGCGAGCAGGGTACGCGTATCTCAGGGGTGCGCGGGAAGTGCCACACGCGATTTCAGCAGGGTATGTGTATTTCGGGGTGCGGGGCAAGTTTCACACGCGATTTCAGCAGGGTACATGTATTCCAGGGGTGCGCGGGAAGTTCCACACGCGATTCCATCAGGGTACGTGTATTTCAGGGGTGCGCAGGAATTTCCACACGCGATTGGGCCCGTGCGAGCAGGGTACGCGTATCTCAGGGGTGCGCGGGAATTTCTACACGCGATTTGTCTGGGTACGTGGATCTCAGGGGTGCGCGGGAAGTTTCACACGCGATTTGGCAGGGTACGTGGATTTCAGGGGTGCGCGGGAAGTTCCACACGCGATTTGGCCAGGTACCTGCGCGGGAATTTCCACACGCGATTTGTCTGGGTATGTGGATCTCAGGGGTGCGCGGGAAGTCACACACGCGATTTGGCAGGGTACGTGGATTTCAGGGGTGCACGGGAAGTTCCACACGCAATTTGGCTGGGTACGTGCGCGGGAATTTCCACACGCGATTTGGCTGGGTACGTGTATGACAGGGGTACGCGGGAAATTCTTCACGCGATTTGGCTGTGTGCTCCCAGGTATTCCCTGTACACCCTCCACGGCCCCTGCAGGCAGCCGACACCACAGGGGACTACCCTGCACACCTGCTCATGTCACCCAGCACCCCCACCCCCCAGCCACCATGGGCAGCCCCCACCAGGCCCCCACTCATGTCTCCCACCACCCCCACCGCCCAGCAGTGCAGGGGCAGCCACCACCAGGCCCCCACTCATGTCCCCTATCACCCCCACCCCCCAGCATCCAGGGGCAGCCTCCACCAGGCCCCGACTCATGTCTCCCACCACCCCCACCCCCCAGCATCCAGGGGCACCCTCCACCAGGCCCCCACTCATGTCCCCCTGCATCCCCACCCCCCAGCATCCAGGGTCACCCTCCACCAGGCCCCCACTCATGTCTCCCACCACCCCCACCCCCCAGCATCCAGGGGCACCCTCCACCAGGCCCCCACTCATGTCTCCCACCACCCCCACCCCCCAGCATCCAGGGGCACCCTCCACCAGGCCCCCACTCATGTACCCCTGCACCCCCACCCCCCAGCATCCAGGGGCACCCTCCACCAGGCCCCCACTCATGTCTCCCACCACCCCCACCCCCCAGCATCCAGGGGCACCCTCCACCAGGCCCCCACTCATGTCTCCCACCACCCCACCCCCCAGCAGTGCAGGGGCAGCCTCCACCAGGCCCCCACTCATGTCCCCCTGCACCCAGGTCCTCACAATCCCCAATCATGTGCGTTATGGTCAGGCTCCACAGCCAAAAGGCCCTACCAAGTAACCCATTCACCCACATGGAAATGGAAATTACATGTTACACCCCCAATGTTCATAAAGCAAATGAACCCATGTCTGTCACACACAATGGTTGCAAATGAATGGGAAAACACCCAACATGACATGCATGAAACCAATGAGATGATACCACACAGTGAAGTATGAAAACAAAATTGTATTAAAAAAAATTGAATGCAAATGAAATGAAACAAACTACAATGGCAATGAAAAAAAGATAAGCTGCATGTCCGTCCAAAAAAATCAAAACTACAAATCCAAACCCAAAAAAATGTTGTTCAAAGTCACAATAAAAATAAAATCAATCCGAGAGATAAAAATAAATGCAAAGACCATTGCTCCATGGAGAATGAATAAAAAATAACAAAATAAAACAATCCAATGAAGAACTATGTACAAAGCATCAAAGGGTCCATGAGCCCAACTGAACAAAGGAAACCTACAAAAAACCCTAACTAAAATGCAACTATATACAAAAAGTGGAGCTGTGTCCGTCGACTCCAAATCATAAGAAGAAACACATGAAACCTAAAACTAAAGAACTATATACAAAGGCGGCGGGCAAGTCCAGCGGCTCACTCCGTGGTGTTCCGGGCCAGGGCATCATCAAACTCCTCGTCTATGTCCCGGAGGCGGTCCTGTTCCATGGCCCCGAGGGTCCGCAGGGACGACGCCATCTGCTCCTCCTGCCCCCTGCGGATTGCCTCGAGGCACTCGGCCCGCCTCAGGGCCCTCCGCATGGAGTTCTCCACCCTGACCATCGTGAGCCGCGCCTCTTCCGCCCGCCGCCGCTCCGCACCTATCTGCTGGCCCAACCGCAGCCACACGGAAGACACTTCCTGTCCTGGGTCCTCCTGCCCTCCGGCCGATGCCTGCCCCTCCGATGTTGATGGCCCCGAGCCATGATGCCTTCCACGTTGACTCTGCTGCTGCCTCCGACGCAACTGCCTCTGCCAGCACGACGGCATCCAGGCTGATGGAATCCACCGACGCTGTCGTGCACGTGCCCTGCCTGATGATGCCGGCACATCCTCCATCTGCTGGGGTACAGTTGCTGTGGTGTCCACCCCTGCTGGACCTCCGACTCCCGACTGTGGCAGGGATGGGATCCCCACTGAGCTGGCTGCATTGGTCAGGGCAGGTCCACAGGGGGCCCTGGTGGCATATGGGCCGGAAGACGGCAAGGAGAACGACTGGCGTATAGTCTCCACAGAGGAGGAGAGGGCCGCCAGATTGGCCGACACATGCAGGAAACCCCCGAACATGGACGATCCCAATTGGGCCACATCGGCACGGTGCTCTTTGTGATGACGTGCGTGCTCCTCCTGGGAAGCAGGCACGGCATCACGAATCACAGCCGTGCGCATCGCGACCCCAATCAGGACCTTCTCCATACGGCCAGGGGTCCCCTCGTCCGCAGGTGGAGGGGAGTCAGATGACATGGACATCCCCTCTACCTGCAGACGGGCCTGGGACGGGGCATCCCTGCTGGTGCATGGTGGTGCACCCAAAGGGTCAGGGACAGCGACATGCACAGGCCCCTCCATGGTGACCTGTGCTGCCTCCTGCCCCTGCCCCTGGACTGCACCACTTGCACCAGCAGGGATGCCCCCACCAGGCCCCATGTGCACCTCAGTGGCGGCCTCCTCCTCCTCTGTGGAAACCACCAACCTGGATGGCTCCTCACCGTCTTCCGCCGTAGCAGGTCCCTGTGGGGGCTCACCCACCCCTTCCGCTGCAGCCGTGGGGGCATCCCCGCCGCCTTGCTCCACAGCGCCGTCTCCGCCCTCTTCTTCACTAGACGCTGCGTAGAGGGAGACATAGAACACAAGCATCAGGGTACTGTACAATGGTCCCCTAGACAGGAAGCAATAGCAGATGAGTGCCACTGTCAAAGTACACTTCCATCATGTCCCTCCACAACACACGTGTCAGTCCAGGCAAAACACACACAGTGACAGTCATGGTGCATGCCATGGACATTTCCATACATGTCCAATGGACTCTCGAAACATACAATGTAATGGAACTCACATGCATCATGGGTCATGCCTATCACATGCACACACTTCACCTCAGTCACATCCATCTGGCCCCGTACACCCCAATCACAGTGGATACAAGGATGACTAGGCTGCATCAGTGAATCTGTACATTGTCACAGACATGTGTCATGCATCCATGGCATTCACAAGTCACAGACACGCAGGTCAGGCACACAGACATGCATACTATATATGTACCTGGCATCAGCACCCATCCCTCACCCCCACCCATGTCCAGGAACAGAGACTGCCATGCTCTCATGTGTACAATCTGCATAGGGCTCCCCATGTCGCATTTAAACACATGCCACAACCGTGCGGTTCACACATTACTGGTCGCACATGCATTACCATGATGTCCCTGCACACATACATGCGTACATGGCCTATGTCACACATACAGGCAAGTATCAGACAACCAGCACACTGCAACATGCCCTGTCTCACACAGCAATGCTTGGCCACTTACCGCTCAACTCCAGACGGGTCTCCCTCTCAAGGACCTGGGCGTGGAGCGCTGGGTGTACGCGTTCCAGGACCCTCATCTGGATGGAACTCATGCGGCCCCGGCCCCCCTCCACGAGGCGCCGGGCCTTTATGAGGGTCCTGGACCTCAAGTTCTCCCAGCGCTTCTTGACCTTCTGGATGGTGCGGGTTGCCACCCCCTCCGCGTTGATGGCAACCACACAGTCGGCCCAGATCCTCTCCCGTCCTTCCTTGTTGGCGTGGGACGATCCGAAGAGGGCATCATACTGCCCCAGGACTTGCTCCACCAGGACACCAACTTCAGTGGCAGTGAAGCTGGTGCCCCTCTGCCCCTCTGGCCGGGGGTTGCCACTGGTGCCAGATGTTGATGTGCCCGACATGGCAACCCCAGGGGCAGGAGTGGGTGGGCAACTGGGTCCTGGGGCTGGGCTGTGGAGCAATGTTATCCGAGTCGGGAGTCTTCTGTTCCAGCAGGGGTGGACACAGCAACTGGACCCCTGCAGATGGCTGATGTGCAGGCACCAAATGGCAGGGCACGGTGGCAGCAGGCAGCCAGGCAGGCAGCAGCAGATGGCACGTGGGAGGCTGCTCGGGGCACTGGGGGGCAGTAATTCGGCCTTCTGGGCAGGAGCGTGGTCTTCCGTGTGTTTTCGCGTGGCCAGCTTGATGCGGAGTGATTTGGCACGTGAAAAGCCTGCACGTTAGTGTGAAATTCGAGGAAAGGCCCTTAGCGCGTCAGCACGTGTACGCAATTTCATTGGACCAAAGGCCCTTACAGCGTAAGCGCGTCTGTGACGTTTCGCGCATGGGCGTCGCCCTGGCAGGGCTTGGAGATCCCGCGTGCCTTTAAACTGCTCTGTACGTGCTTTTCGTGCGGTGCGTGTGTTTGCCATCCGTTGGGGTTCACACGCTATTACTTCACAGCGGGTGTTGGCTACGCGTTCTTCTACACGCAAGGCAGACGGTGAGTGGTACCCCGCTCCCCCCCAGGCCCGATCGCGTGAGAAACTTCACGCGAACCATTGATATATACGTAGCCCGCTCCCCCAGGCCCGATCGCGTGAAAAACTTCACACGAACCCCTGAAATACACGTAGCCCGCTCGCCCAGGCCCGATCGCGTGAGAAAGTTCACACGAACCCCTGAAATACACGTAGCCCGCTCTCCCAGGCCCGATCGCGTGAAAAGGTTCACGCGAACCCCTGAAATACACGTAGCCCGCTCCCCCAGCTCCGATCGCGTGAAAAAGTTCACGCGAACCCCTGAAATACACATAGCCCGCTCTCCCAGGCCCGATCGCGTGAAAAACTTCACGCGAACCCCTGAAATACACATAGCCCGCTCGCACAGGCCCAATTGCTGTATGTTGCCACTTTTGTAATGCGCAGGGACACTACCGCCTGCCTTCGTGTGGCGGAAGTGTTTCGGCTTGTGCGTGTCTTTAGCTGTGCGTGGCTTTGCCCTATTCGATTCCATGAATACGTGTGGTTCGAGTGCGTGTGGGCGTTCCGTCTGCTTCCCTGCAGTACATCCCCAGTTACGCCCTTATTTTCGCGCGTTGTTCCCCATTCCGCGCGTTACGCCCCGTGTCCCGCCCACTTTCTGGTGTATGTTCCGAGGTTGTGCGCTTTCACTGTGCGCGTCGCGCACGCCTTTCGGGATGTTGCAGTGACTTGTGCGCCATGCACGGGTTTGGCGCACATCCCGGGGTGTACACGCGCAGGGGCTTCCATGAATCGCACGCGTGCGTGTGCGCCTGTTTTTTTCCGCTTGCGCCTGCTTGCGCCTGCTTGCGCGAAGATTTTCGGCGCACGTTTGTTCCATGAATCGGCCCCTCAGTCTCAACTGGTGGGGTGGTATTTAGCTTTTGAGCATGATCTATACACTCACTTGTATGGGTGTGTGAGTGATCAGCCAATTGAATCAGATCACCCGTGTTTGAGCAAATATACATTATGTCAGGTGTTGCGGATTCATGAGGACTGGATGCTAAGATAGATGCTAATGTATCATCTCCAAATTCACCAACCGCTGTCAATTTAGCATATTCAGTTCGTAGTAACTGCTGAGCTTCAACAGAGCATAAAGGTACAGGGGGGGTGCATACGGTTTAGCCGCTACAGCAGTAACTGCTTGTGATGTGCATATTTCGCCTGATGTATAGGCTAATGCAATTGAGGCATCCGCTACTTCTGTTCTTGCTTGTTGAATTTGAACACTAGTAATACATGTTTTTGAGGCAATCACATCCATCTCTAAGTTAGTACTTAAGGACACTGAATTTATTACAGACTCTTTAGAGACAGGAATTATGGGCGGCGAGACTCCGCACAGAACTGTAGTGTTAGGACAGACCAAGTGCTGAATAATGGCCGTCTCAAACACTTATTTACGTCCCTCCTATCACCTTTGTAGACAGTTAGTGTCATTGGTATGCTAGGGTTCAGGAGTGAAAGTGTTTTTTTTATTGTCTATTTTATATGGGCTTCTTCTTTACTATGTATATTCTGTGGCAGAAGGGCTGTGCGAATCTGTTTAGCTGTGGCGGCAGTGTGACCTATTTATTCATTCTACTGTGCTTCACTTATTGGATCGTTTGGCGAGCGAACGGAGAGTAAGTGGGGAGTAAGAAGCAGTCTCCTTTGCTCCACCCTGCAGCCGGCAGGAACTTCAGAACTTCAGAAAAAGTAAAAGGTGAAAAGGCCGCCTTTACTTTTAAAAAGCACACAAACTTTTTCTTTTTTTTTTTTTCTTCCAGTGACTCGCATGTCACGTGTGTAGCAGCTGAGCTCATTAGGACACCTGGTGCACCCTTGCGGCAAAAGCCTTGTGGCAGAAGGGCTGTGCAAATCTGTCTAGCTGTTTGGTGGCTTTGGCGTGCGTGCCAGAACTTACATTATAAAAGGAAAGCTCGAGTGTGAGAAGGGCAAGTGAATTTTTATTTTTAATTTTCTTTTCACTGTTTGGCGGTTTGCTGCTTTGTTGCCTGGCTGTCTGGCCGGATTTCTTCCCCTGGGCAACTTGTGGCTATCCGAGAATGACATAAAGCACAAGAAAGTACTATTTGCTGTTTGCTGGGACTGAATGCTCCTGCATTAAGGATTGTGTTTTGAACTCTGCCGCCTTTGTAGAACAGCTGAGTCTTCGCCGAGCGGACGTTTTTTCCCGCGGCACGGGAAGCTGCCTGACTTCAACCTGTGAAACTATCTACTGATTGGGTCGTGGCTCTTGCTTTTTTTTTTAATTATTAATTAATTTATTAGTTAAAGTTGTCTTTATTTTTTTAGGTGGTTTTTGGGTATCAATTTTATTTAACTGTGTTTGGATTCTTGTGGCAAACTACGAAAAGAGAAAGTTAAAATCCTTTTGCGAATTGCACAAGTGAATTGCTAAGTGCTTTCCTGTCGCGCTGTGTCTCGCCGGGTTGCCAGAGGAGTCTTGCCGGACGAACACATTGCTGGACACGCTTTCCTGCTTTTGAAGGACTGATCCTATTGGGTTTTACTTTATGATATACCTGTGTTCTTATTTGAAGAAATATACAATCTTTCTTTATGTCACGTCAAATCATCTCGCTAAAAGCGGTAATGCCTGAGTCTGTAGCTAATACGTATAACCTAGTGCCACCTTTACCTAAAAAGACCTTGATCACTAAAAGAATTAAACAAAATAAGGAGAGGAAACGAGCGACTTCTCTTAATGTGGATATTCGTTCCTATTGCATCACAGATGTTGTAGGATCAGAAAAAAACTTCAGCAATGCCCTTACAAATGGAAAAAACTCTGTCGTCAATAACTGTTTCCTCGGCGCCAGAGCTAGCTATGGCCAATCAGGTGATTTGCCCTAATGTGTTTGAGACGGCCATTATTCAGCACTTGGTCTGTCCTAACACTACAGTTCTGTGCAGAGTCTCGCCGCCCATAATTCCTGTCTCTAAAGAGTCTGTAATAAATTCATTGCCCTTAAGTACTAACTAAGAAAGGCGCACAAATCTGAATTTTTCACGCAAATAATTCCATGAATCAGGCACTAGTGTGTTCCCTCGCTCATGAGACAGGAGAGGTACAAATGTATGCTGTGCCCTTGCCCCTACCATGCAGGAGAGATGTACACATTGAGTGTGTGCCCTCCTCTCTGCAAGACAGGAGGAATGTAAAAATGCTTACCCCTGTGAGACAGGAGAGACATAAAAAGTGAGTGTGGGCCTTCACTCCTGCAAGACAAGAGAGATGTAAAAATGATTGTGTCCCCTCACCCCTGTGAGGCAGTAAGGATGTAATAATACTGGCTCTGCCCCCACTCATGCAAGTCAGAAGAGACATAAACATTTCAGGCTGTCCCACCAACCCTGTGAGACCGCAGAGAAATACTAATGGAGTGTGTTTTCCATCAGCCCTGCAAGACAGGGGTAACATAGAAATTCGGTGTGTGTAACCACTCCTTCGGGTCAGGAGAAATGTAAACATTGAATGTGTGCTGTGAGGGGTGAGAAATGTGAGGCGGAGAGGTAGGTTGAGTTTTCTTGCAAACAGAAATTGCATTACATAATAAAGGTGAGACACACACCTATATTTCCCTAACCTATCAAGGATTTCCCTACCTACTGAATGCAGAATAAAGGAAAATCACCTAATATCCAAAATTACCTCTCCCTCACACTCACACATACAACCACATCATACAATCAGAGAATCATACACTCACACATACAACAACATCAAACTTCAGAAAAGAACATATACATTCAAACCTAAGAGTCATAAACATGAATCCTTGTGATAAGGGTTGAAACCCCTTCCCCAGGATCAGTTCAGGATATTTCAAACCTACGTTCAAGGTGAAGAAAGTTATTTTCAATAGCCAAGTTCCACTCCACGTATAATACAAAGTTATTTTCATACCATATGTCCTTCACATGGCAAAGTATCTGTTTTAGTTCCCAAAAGATTTCTCACTTTTCAAGACAATTGTTAAAGTTTCTACAAACTTCTGCTTGATAAATCAAAAAGACTTCTTCACACAGGTTTATAGTCAGGATAATTATTCTTTTTTCTCATGGTCATATCACTTTTCTCCTAAAACAACACATTATTTAGGATCTTTCACGAATAAAGATTTATTTTAGTCAGGATGTTTATGTAACATTTCATCAATACCCAGCAGTGGAATTGCCACTTCTTTTCCACCATAAGATATCTTTTAGTCAAGATGGTTATGCAACAGTTCATCAATACACAGAAGTGGAATTGTCACTACTCTTATACCACAACCTTCTACCACATACATAGTACTTCAAATCATTATCTTCCTGGTCCACTTGTCTGCCAGGACTAACCACTACATGTCCCTTTCCTGGTTTACAAGCCTGCCAGGATAAAAACTCCCACCACAAAAATGTGTACATTGTGGTGAGGTTTGTTCCACACTTTCCACACTTAACTCCTTAATGGGAAAAGGTGAACCAACAACTGCTTATTGATTAAGTATTTTGCCTGGCAATACCATGGTTTTACAACTTCTTCCACAATTATAAGTTTCCTCAATGACAATGATTCTCACATTGATCTGTTTGCCAAAGGCAATGCAGGTTATACATTTCTCCACCTTGATCCTTTCTACAAGGAGGGCTTTTCTCCTGCAATCTCTGATTCCACTTAACAAAATCTATTGGCTGTTGTAAATAGAGTTTACAGCTTTCTCTGAAGTTTTGTCTTATGTTGGGATTGCTACTTTCCAATAGCCTTGATAGTCTTTGGCTATGGCAATGCAGATTATAATGTCCTAACCTTCTTTAGGAAACTTGGATCCCCTTTGTTGACTTTGGTAATGTGGGTAACAATATTCTCCTCTTCGACATTCCTCATTAGGGATATAGCATTCACTTTGGTTAAGGATTTCCTCGTGCCTTGGGCAATGAGGGTTGCAATATTCTCTTATTCAACCTTTCTCACTAGGAAAGTTGTGTACAATGTGCTTTGATTTAAATGTTTAGTATTCAAAATGTACTTTCTCACAGAGCGGTCACATTCGGAGCGCCCCAGGGTGACCTAGATCAGGCAAACTCAATGGTATGTGCTTGCATCTCCTTTTGACTTGCTGCTTCCTTTTCGTATGACAGTACCGGTCAGTTTCCTACTGTTCACGTGGTTTGTCAATGGAGCATATTCTGCTCCACACACGCTCCGGTGAAAGGCTTACAATGGTGCAATATGCAGGACATATTAAGACTGCTGGGCTCTTTGCCACTTACCTCTCTGCGTCCTCTGCATTTTCTTAGGATTCAGACCTCTGACTCAGTTTCAGTACAGTCTGCCGCTCTCAGCAAAGTGCAGTGCCGGCCTCTCCCTCCTCCTGCTGCTTCTGCTGCTTCTCCTGCTCTCTAATGGCCCACACCCAAAAGCCCTTTAAACGTTTACAGGTCCCGCTCAGGTGTGGGTCATTACAACAAATAGACTGCTCATGATCCTTTAGTAACTCTGTGCTCCTCTTCCTCTTCTCAGTACTATAAGCCTTATGGGACGTGAAGTCCACAATGTTCTTAGTTATTCTTACTTTCCTTAATCCACTCTGTTTGAATGATTGATAGGATGTACTTCTAAGGGAAGGTTTTAAGGGAAGTAATAATTTTCTTTTAGATTTATAATTCAAACACCCTGTCGAATCATAACTGCTAGAAGTAGTTATGTTAACCTTGTGTCCCATATCACAGAAAGGAATCTCATACTTGATATTTTGTGTAAATCTGGGCAGGGAGGTCCTACTGTAACAACATGGCATTAAATAGTCAGGCATTAGGGAAACATCCTCAGAAGACGATTTAGGAGACATGGCACCACATTCTCTTGAAAGCCTTCTACTCCCATGTGATCCTCCCGCATAATACCAGGGTCAGGGTAAGGTAGCGGCTGGCTTTCCCTGGCCACATGGGAGGAATCTAGGCTGGGATTCGATGATGACTTTGCAGGATTCATCACATTGCCACCAAACCTGTGATACAGGAGGGGTGTAAAAAGTAGGTATAGGCCCTTATCCTTGTGAGACAGAAGAGTGGTAAAATAAAATGGCTGTGTGCCATCACCCCTACATTATAGGAGCAAGGAACAAATGAAGAGAAATGCTCACAATTTAATCTCCAAAGGCTCAGCTAGTAGCATCAATGAACACCACAGTAGACTCCACCCCTCCGCCGTCCAAGTTGCCCTGTCCACTGGGACACAGCAGGTCATCATCTGACTCAACTATGATTT
This sequence comes from Ambystoma mexicanum, assembly GCF_040938575.1. Lineage (NCBI taxonomy): Eukaryota > Metazoa > Chordata > Amphibia > Caudata > Ambystomatidae > Ambystoma > Ambystoma mexicanum. Next base: position 1,403,600,821 of record NC_090922.1, read on the forward strand.
GCTGCTGGCTTTGAGTATCCTGCTGCTGTGCTTGTGAAAGCAATAGCATCTTGCCAAATTCGACTGGAATATGGTGCTCATTCATTTTAAGGAATGCCACTTGTTCCACATGACCTACAGAAAAGTCTCTTATATATACAGAGACAAGAGCACCAGCATCACTAAAATGCACTCTGACTGTATGCTAGCTGGTGGCAACTTAGGATGTCTATGGCTACATGGATACATTCGGTTAGTCACACAGACTGCTTGGAGAATCAATACTGCAGCGGATCATTGTTGTTGCTGACCTGTCATATGTCACTCATACATTCATGTATCATATATGTAGGTGTAGTCTAACTACCGCCACCTGCTTTTCTCTCAGGCATAGACACGTTCAAGAATGTAGAATCTGTAAAGGAATCCCACAGGGGTCTATGTGTGAGAGTTGCACACCTTCATGGGTTGTCCGTGCACCAGACACAGTTGCAGCAGGGAGGGTGCTACCAGTATAAGACAGGATATTTACTTGGTATATATAATGCTCAGTTCACGCTTCTGCTCAGCAAGCAACTGATGTTGCAAAGCACCTTCAAAGTGTAGTCTTGCAATTCCAACTATCTCTTCTGTGTGTGCCATCCTACTGCCCACAGTCTGGAATATAGACGACCAACAAATGGGATCAACAATGACAACACAAGATCTTTTTCTTCATACCTGTTATATGTCATTTAATCTGAAAGATTGCCAGCAGTTCTCTCATCAGCTGTGCAATTTCTGACTCACCCATGTGGACATGTTCATTTTGAGCAAGTACTTCAATGGAATTACCTCACTCATTTACTAAGACCTTTGACTCGTGGCTTCCTCAAATTACTATAACTAACAACAGACATTGTGCTTGGGCAGCTGCCAATGAGTCATGTTAAATGAGACACCATCCAATGCTTGACTGTTCTTGTAGCTTTAGTCACTTAAAACATTGCTTAGCTCTCATAAATAACGAAGCATATTCAATGTTGAATTCGAGCGGGTTGAAACATAAATTTTCAGCTGATTGTATGAGAGCTTTTGTTGCACATGCAGCACACTTAAAGCATTTCTGGCACTGTAGAAGCAGATGAAATAATAGCCGATCCTGCGTGAGACAGCAAACATATCAAAGATCGGGAAGCTATCACTGACAAAATGTTTTAAAATATTGATATTGATATTGTATTTCTATCACGCTCGTACACCAGTGTTTCAGAGCGCGACAAGGCAAGGGAAGGGAACAGGGGTGGGCAAAACACCGATCTTACTGGGTGCAGTGAAATTGAGAGCGCGCAAGTGCATGGGAGAGGACTGGGAGGAAAGTACATGGAAGGGGGGAGAAGTGGAAAGTGTGAAACAAAGGAGAAACAGATTAATAATAAATACATTATAAAGGCAACAAACAGTGGTAGTGCAGCCAGCAATTGGCAAGTTCTAGGTTTAAATCATCAGACAGGGTAGGTCTGATAAGTGCAGGAAGAAAAAGTGGCGAGGGGGCTGAATGGGTAGGAGGCAGTGCGGGGGGGTGGCAGGATGAGCAGGTACCTGGGCCCGGAGGACAGAGGGTGGCCAGGTGCAAGGTTCCAAGAGAGAACAGATCAGCAGTTGAGAGGGGGAGCGAAGGCAGAAGAAAAGAGGAAGGTCTTGATATGCTTCCGGAACCGGAGATGGTTCTCCTCAAGTTTTAGAGTGGCAGGGAGGCTGTTCCAGAGGGAGACCCCAGCCGAAGACGGATCTACCCCCAGCTAATTTCTTTGAAAAACGACTGACCCTGAGAGAGTTAGAGGTAGAGGAGCAAAGAGCTTGAGAGGGGAGGTATTTGTGGAGGGATAGCTGAATGTATTTTGGACCCAGGCCCCAGAAAGCCTTGTGGACAATGCAGATGGTTTTGAATGTAATCCTCGCATCCAATGGGAGCCAATTGAGGGATTTCAGAGCTGGAGAGCTACGATCCCAGGGCTTGAGGCCATGGACAAGTCTCGCAGTCCTGTTCTGGATTAGTTGCAGAGGGCAGAGAGTAGAGGGAGGTTGATTTAGAAAGAGGCTGTTACAATAGTCCAACCTAGAGAGAACCAGAGCTTGGGAGAGCATGAGCTTCTGAGGGAAGGAGAGGAAAGGCAGAGTGCCTCTGAGGAGGTGCAGTAGGAAGTTTGACTTTTTAGTGACATCAGAGATGTGGGCAGAGAAGGAACTTGTGGAGTCAAAGAGGACCCTGAGGTTTTTAGCCTCACAGGTGGGGGTATGAGGAGGGCCAAGGGAGGCTGGCCAGAGAGTGAGGGCAAAGGATGGTGAAGGTGTGTGGATGAGGAGGTTCTCCGTCTTGCTGTCATTCAGACAAAGGCCATTGGAAGCACACCAATCTTGAATGGCAGTTGGGCAATCAGAGATGAGAGAGGGAGAGGAGGTGGCCGAGGGTAGCCTGAAAATGAGTTGGTGTTGTCAGCGTAGCACTGGAAATTTGAGCAGAAAATGACAATGCAGTGGGCGAGAATTGCCAGGTATTGGTTGAAAAGCCAGGGCGAGGAGTTAGACCCCTGGGGAACACCAAAGGTAGAGAGGAAGATAGATGATAGGAAGGACCCAAATTGGACCTTGGAGGGTTGATCAGAGATGTAAAAGGTCAGCCAGGCCAGAGCCTGATCAGTGATATCCAGATTATCACAGAGATGGTTGGGTGGGATGGTATGGGTTACCGTGTCGAAGGCAGAAGAGAGATCGAGGAGGATGAGGACAGAGGGAATGTTAGAGTCAAGATTGGAGAGCAGATCTTCACGGATGTTCAGGAAAGCATTTCTGAAGCCAGACGGGTGGTCATGGAGACAGCCAACAGAGTTGGAATGAAGGTTAAGCTGAGAGATGGCCCAGAAAGGGGGTAATGGAAATTGGGTGATAGTTAGCTGGACAAGAAGGATCAGCTGTGGGTTTCTTGAGAAGAGGGTGCACAAGGGAGTGCTTCAGAGGGGAGGGGAAGGATCCACACAATAATGTGAAGAACAAATGTAAAGCATGGCACATCCATTGTGCTTCCAAGCCATAGTACAGTAATGACATTGGAGCCTCTGTCTGCTGCCTCAACGCTCAATGCGTATTGCTGGAGAGGTAGACACTCCGCCACAACCTGCTCCACTTTATCCCAGATGGATACTCATGTGTGGCTTGTACTATCAAACCGTTGCCCATGCAGAATGCTTGTTGGAGACCAGCATGCAGCTGCTCTGATGACCCCACTTGCTCTCTTCTAATGGGGGAGGTAACCCAATGCACTGTTACAGCCATGTAATTTGTGCTTTGCGCTCTTGTCCACATTTCCATTGTGAAATTGACATTTACACTCTCTGATTTCTCCAAAGCCTTTCTCACTGCAAGAACTACTGCACCAAACAATGCAAGCACAGCAAAGCATGAAAAGTAAACCTCAATAGGAATTTGTCAGTGGGCATCAACACTTGCCATCATCTGTTTGAAACCTGCCTGAGGGTTACAAGATCCTCTTCAAGCCCAGGCCCGACTAGTCTGGAGGCAGAGTGGTGTTGATCTTCCCTGATTTGATCCCTGCCTCCATCATTCCCACTCAGTCCTACTCCTACTTTGAAAGCCTCGTCTGCAGGCTTGGCATCTCTCCAACCCTTTTGTTGACTCCTGGCCCAGTCGCCCACTTCCTCCCTGAGTGGTCTAGCCTCAGCTCTTCCCTTCTTGCCTCTAACCCCAAAAATCTCCTCCTTGGAGAGTTCAATATTCGCCTCGACTCTTTGGAGGTGGCCATCAGAAGCTTCCGTAGCCTCTGAAACATTATTTCCCTCACCATTGATCCCTCAGATCTGACGCATTCTGCCGGACATACCTTGGATGCTTTAATCTCCTCAGAGATTCTTATTTCCAACCTTCTCTCTACTCCGCTTTCTTGGGCTGACCACTTCCTCCTGTCTTCTAATTTGGATGTCTTGGGTCCCCCTTCTAAGCCTCTGCCGGCACTGCCTGTCTCCTTCTCCATCATTCGACCAATGAAGTGAGTGTCAGTTGCTTACTTTGCTTCCTCCTTCATTCCCCTTCCCACATCTGCCACAGACACCCGCAGTGACTCTGCCCTTGCTAATCTTCACCTTTCTTTCACCAACACCCTAGACAGCCTTGTCCCTGTCATGAGGATCTGATTAAAGCCTGCCTCCAGGCATAACACCTGGTAAGATTCTGACCTAGCTCCTGTGAAACACAAATGCAGAGTGGCTGAGTGGAATTGGTGGGCTTCAGACTCATCCTCTGACAAACTTGCCTGTTGCCTGCTTCTAAGGCAATATTGAATCTCTATTCAGAGAGGGGCACCTCCAAGCCACATCTCTGGGCCACTAACAACTCTACAACTCTGGCAAACTGTTCAAAATCTGCAAGGAAGTCACAAATCCTTCTTCAGTCTCCACATACCCCCTTCCATCATTGTCCCTCTGTGCCTCTCTGGCCTCCCACTTCCTTTCCAAAACCCAGGTTATTCTGTCCTCACTCTCCTCTACCCCCCTCCCTTTGCTCTCCCCAGTTGTCTTGCCTCCCTTGACTGCCCTCTCCACTTCCCTACCTCTCTCTCCTCCTGCTCTCCCATAACACCGAATGAGGTCTCTAGACTAGTCCTATCTATGAAATTCTCCTCAAACAGGTCCTCCCGTGCTTCTCCAGAACTATCAAGGACAACATTGCCTCCTTGTGCCTTCCCTGACTGATTTCTGTAACCACTCCTTTGCCACTGGCTCCTTCCCTAAACCTCACAAGCACTCTCTTGTGCATCCCCTCCTTAAAAATCTCTCTTCTGAACCTTCCTGTCCTGCAAACTATCACCCTATCTCTATTAACCCCTTCCTGGTCAAACTCCTAAGAAGCTTGCTATCTCCCAAATGACCCAACACTCCGATTCTGTCGGCTGTCTCCATGACCATCAGTCTGGCTTAAGAGCTGCTAGAGACAAGGAAACTGCTCAACTTGATGACTTTCTCTCTAATCTTGACTCTAACTCTCCTTGTGGCCTTATCCTCCTGGATTTTTTCTCTGTCTTTGACACAGTCAATCATGCCACCCTTATAAATCGGCTCTGCATCACCATTGGCATAATGGGTCTGGCTCTAGTCTGGTTGAACTCCTTCCTCTCCTTCCCAGGTCCAACTAGGCCCCTTTCCCTCCCCCTTTCTCTCACCTATCACACTCTCCACCTGTAGCATCTATCAAGGCTCTTCAATATCTAACTTGCCCCCTTTGGCCCATTTGATCTCCTCTTTCTCTCTCACTTCCAGTGTTATGCAGATGACATGCAGCTCTCCTCCAATCTTCCCTCTCCTTCCTCCTCCTCCTTCTCCCTCATCCCTGACTGTCTGCCTGACATCCAGTATTGGTGTTTGCCAATGATCTCTGCCTTAATACCAGTAAGACTGAGATCCTCTCCATAGGCACCCCAGCTCCCTCCTTCCCTCTCTGCCTCTGGTGACCCTGCAGTGAGGCAAAAAAACCTTGGTGTCAACTTTTATTTGTCTCTCTCCTTCTCTCCTCACATCTCAGACCTTTCCAAGAAGGCCCACTATCATCTACACCTCCTCCGATGTATTCTCCCTTTCCTCACCTTCCCCCAGACACTCAATGGCCCTCATTAGGACCTTGGCGGAGGACCATGGTGCAATTTGCACCATGGTCCATGGCGCAAAGCTGCCAACTCCGCCAAGGTGCTTGGCGGACTTACCGCCCCATGCCGACCTTGGCGGGGCGGTATGTCCCCAATCCCCATTTTACCCTTCCCCATTCCCATTCTTGCCCCATAGAGTATAATGGGAGTGGGGAAGGCGTTAATTACGCCACCGTAAATTACGGTGGCGTAATTAACATCAAGATCCCGTAGCGCCATGGATTTCTCCGCCTGCAAAAAGCAGGCGTAAAAATCATCCATGGCACTACGGGAACTCGTAGTCTGGCGGAGAGGTACGCCATGCACTACGCCGGCGTAAAACCCTCTCCGCCAGGGTCCTAATGAGGGCCAATGTCTCCAGAGCTCTGGTTCTTTCTAGGCTTGACTACTGTAACAGCCTCTTCCTCAATCTTCCTTCATCCTCCCTTTGTCCCTTTCTACTAATCCAGAAAAGGATTGCAAGACTTATTCTTGGCCTCAAGCCCTCTCTCCAGGCCTAATTTCTCTCCATTGGCTCCCGGTTGCTGCTAGGTTTAAACTAAAGACCCTTTGCATCATCCAAAAGGTTTTTCTGGGGGCTAAGATGCAGCTACATCCAACTCTCTCTCCCTAAATACCTCCCTGCTATAGCCCTTTGGTCTACTTGATCCAACTCTCTGCAGATCCATTGCCTCTCTAAGCAAAGATTGGGGAGTAGATGTCCCCCCGTTGCAGGAGCCTTCCTCTGGAGTAGTCTCCCTGCCTCTCTCAGGCTTGATCTGGATCTCCTTAAGTTTGAAGCTTCTCGGGACCCTCCTTTTCTCCTCCTCCTTCTTTCTCCCCCTCCTATGCTAACTCCTTCCTCCTCATCTATGACTGGCTCCTGGTTCCCTTCTGAGTTCTATAGGGTACCAGACCCCCTCTGCCCTGCCCCCCTTTCCCTGCGCTTACATGCTTTCCATGGCACTTGCCCTTGGGACTCCCTGTTACGCCTGCACTTGGCCCTTCACCCTTCCCTTCCCACATTAGCACTTCTTATGCGCTGACCTGCACTTCCGCCCTTCCCCCTCCCTTGCACGTCTAGTTCTGCACTTGCACAATCTGAATGTCTCAAGGCATTGTAGGACCATTATTGTATCTTTCTCCCTTGTCCCCCTCACCTTTTGTTGTCTTGTGGCGCCTTGAATCACCACTTGTTGTATAGGCCCTTATAAATACCCAATAAATAAATAAAAATAAAATAAAAGCCTTGGTTTTCAAGCTGTAGCTATGGTTATTTAGGATGACGTTCATAAATGTGTTCAAACTACTCACCGTGGATAGGTGTGTGCAAAGTCATTGTTCTCCTACTGCTACTTAGAGTTTTGGTTCTATTGATAGACACACTACTTCACCAATGGAGTGACACACCTGCCAGTTCTGGGTTCAGTGTGCGGGGCAATGGTAGCATGCTGTTAGTGTTAGCTGATTGCTTGGGGTATGCTGTATAATATGTTTTTCCCACTCTTGTGCATGTTGTTGCTTCATATGGCCCAGTAATGATGATTGGTCACTGCATTCGCATGGGGCACCACCTTTCCGCACAGAATGCAGTTGGCAAGATGAACACGTACATTGAAATTCCACACTGTAGTTTAATTTTGTGGACTCGCAGTAGGTGTCATTGAGGCTCATTACAAATTTGCTAATGGCAACCTAAGGTGCCGGTAATAAGGTATACCGGCACTGTTACAGACCGGCAAACTACAAGTCTGCCGGAAGAGCTCTGATCTACCAGCAGGCCTGACCTTCCGGTAGAACAGGGCCCTACCGGCAGATAAATGCACTCAGATTCAAGACGTGGTACTGGTAGCTGTGTGATGATCTGGTAGGGGCTGTCTTTGGTTAATAGTAAATTAATGCCACCTCTGGATCTCTGAGGTGTTACCAAGATAGTGTACACATATCAAGTGGTTTGTGGTGGTATTTCTTTCCTCTGAACCCATGCACGGTTTGTGGTGGGAGTAGGTTGTACATGTTCATCCAATCTTCCCTCTGGGCCAGTGAAGGGATTGGTCTCAGTATCAGTGCTCAAAGCCATAAGAACCTCTACCAGTGTTCTCTCAAGTTTATAGTCATCATTCTGGTCATCATCGCCACCTTCATCATCGTCAATAACATTTCCATCATTGCAATCAGAGACCAAAGACGTGGAAGGGGTGGGATATGCAGTGGTGCTAGGAAAGAAAATCTCCTGCACTTCTAACATGGACAAGTGGGTATGGGTCAGTTGTCCCTGGCCTACTTGGCAACAAACTCCCCTCAATAACATCGGAACCATGCAACATTTACACAGCTCCTTTCTCTTCCCCTCCCATGTTTGCTTGCACAACAGACATTGACAGCACAGTTTTCAAAGGAAGGTACTGCTGTATGCCCACTGCCTGTAATTACCACCTCCAACAATTTTACTGCCAACCCCAACTTTCTTTCTGCTTCCCCATAATAATTTAACAGCTTTTTCTCTGTGTGAGTGCATCTGTTCAGACAAGCTAGCCAGAAATTCCTCCTCAGGCCTAATGCTCATTTTGGAAAAGCAAGTGATGTGTTGCATCACACAGTCAATCAACCTGCCACTAATGCTACTACCCATGATCCCTAAATCCACCACCTTCAGCAATGATTACAGCTCATTTTGTTCAGTTGCTCAATAACAATTTTACTGCTTGTTTTGTGTGTGAGTGTCCATTTAACCAATCTGACCCAGCACACATTTCTCCTCCGTCCTACAGCTCAAGCCAGTGGTGTAAGTCACAAAGCCAATAAACCTGCATCTAACGTGTCTGTGATCATCATTTATAACAATTTCTATCATAATCCCCATTTTTCTTTCTGTTACCCCAAAGTCAAATCCATTCAATTAAACCACTTGTGTGTGAGTGGGTGTTCATTCAATCAGCACCCATGTCTATATGAGCCGGTAAGAGAGCTCAGCGGGTTGAGCGTGCGCTGCTGCCATCTAAGCGTGACCTGCACGTCGCAGGTTCGAAACCTGGCAAGGCCAAATCAGCCTTTCATCCTTCCGAGATCGATACATGACTACCAATTTGGTTGGGTGATATTGTATGTAAATATGTGCTCTGTAAAGCACGTTGGATTAAAGCACTATATAAATAACACATCATTATCATTATATGTAAAGCAAACAGAAAATGAAATTTCTCAGGTCATTGGCCAGCCTGCCTTTCTATGAAATGCAGATTTCTTTTAGACAGTCTTTTCAAAAACAGAACATATTACTATATTCTGTTGAGCACTCCCTTAAATCACTCAACCTAAGTTATTTACTGTAATATTAAATTCACAACATGAACTGTTTGTTTCAAAGTCCAGAAGGTTCTTCTTAAAAGTGAAAGTAAAATGCTTCAGCTCTCAAGAAGTAACACACCCCTAAAACGCATGTTCCTTTTACATTGGCCTCCTTTCTGGCCTCCTTTCTGTCTCTCACTGAAAATATATTAAATGCTCAAGCCCAAAAAGCCCACTTAGATAGTAGAGTTAAAATGTCCAGCTCTCAAAAAGCAACAAACGCCAGTCCACACCATCCACCTCCCAAGTCTGAAAGATTAACAGCGACTTTTAAAGAGCTCAGGCTTGCTTCTCCTATATATAGCCAGAAAAATGTGGCTGTCCAAACTTGTTTGCGTGAATCTCTTAAAAGTTAAGCCAATCCCACATACAGTAAAAATCTGGATGTGTCAGGATGCCAATGAATAACTTGATTCAGGCTTAGTCTATTTTACTTCATCAGCCTATTCGTGTAACAAGCATGGAGAAGCCCCATGGGACATTTGTGTTTCATTCACATAAAGTAGAATTATAATCCGAATATATTGTTTCCGATTTATTGTGGAATTACTGCCACTTACCACCGCTAGTTTACAGCACCATCATAACTGTAATGATGTCCCATTTTTCTCTCATATGGAACAATAATCACAATCATAATTTTGGTAATTTTCTTACCCATAGTGCATTGCTGTGCTTGTGTGGCGTTTTAGCTGAAGTGGTGTATTACAGTCTCTCTATAGTTATTGAACTGGGCGTGCAGCAAAATGTGTGATAATGCTTTGCCTGTATTCTTACATTCCCCCTAACCTTCACAGTTAGATCCTGTTGTAGTTCCATATCCTAGGTTCACAGTCGCCACATTGCAAAACAGGGCTGTCCTTGGTTAGCTATATGTAGCAGGGGATGGACTTGATGCACTGGGAGACAGGTTTGGGTAGGCACAGCAATGCAATTTCTTTTACTTTTAAATACATTGCCTGCCTCTTACTTTTTGCCAGCAAACCCCACTTACCTGAGCTCTGGATCACCCTTGGTTCACATTTGTGGGAAATGGATATGGGCAGGAAAGTGTGGGTTGTTTAACCCACTAATCCAAGCCCTGCAACATCACTAGGCATTGCTGGCAGCAGAAACATCATAATGGCTGCCGGAAAGCATGCTGCTCGCCAGAAATCACCAGAAAAAGCGGAGTGAAAACCTGTCAGATAGGCCACCATCCACTTTTGTCTCTGTCAGTGTTAATACAGGAGACCATTGCCAGACCCCATCCTTTGGCTGCACACAGAGCAAAATCAGTGCAAAGTAATACAGAGCTGTTAAAAAATCTGTTTTTATTTGGTGTCATAAATGTGCTAAAATCATGGCTCACAAAACCACAAAAAAGATCCAACCTCCTTGTTGGGTGTTCCACATTACTCTACTGCAAGAATCTACATCAGTACAATATCAGCAAGAATCATATGCTATTAAGCAAAATCCACTTTTAAGGATGCTTGCTGGAAGACAGCTGTCAAAAATGGGTGCAGTACCGTTGCTCGCCTCCGACAGGTGCTGGCGATTTCTAAATCCTGACAGGAGAGCTGTGTTTCAGAAGCTAAATATGCCAAAGCAGAGAATTCTATCAAAATGCCATATAGAGTGCCACACAGTGATTTCATGTTGAAAGAGACTTGATTTAAAGAGATGTTGCTTATTTTAAAGTTTATAAATGTATGTGTTTTTTACAAGGAACACTTTTACAATTGACTAGAAGGCAACCTGATGCAGTTCAGACTTCACAAGGCTTGCTTTTCATGAGAATCCTTCACACCTGGGGACTCCACACCAGAAGGCAGGATATCGCATGGTCATGTTGATTAAGAGGGAGGAGATTTTCCCTGCAGCTGGCAGGAAACAAGACAATGGATTCTTTCAACTGAATAGAATATGCTGATTTGGGTGTAACTGGTCAAACAACTGCTCTGGGAGATACAAGATGTGACCTCTGAGTCAGAGCCAAGCTTCTGGGGGTGGAGATAAACCAATGGGTGAGTTCAATTGAGAGCAAATATATGTTTTATAAAATTGCAATTTACAAAGTGTTCCAAGCTGACAGAAATGTACAACTTTGAGAGTCCTAAAACGAAAAATTCACTCACAGTTCAAGACTAATTTGGATGCTGTGGGATGTTCTGAGGCCAAGCCTCGTAATTGTTAATATTTTGGATGCAGTGTTTATGCTAGAAGCCTAAGGACTTCCAGTAATATGCTCAGAGAGGGTGCATAGGTCGGTGTAGAATTGGGGGCCGGACCAATATTGCAAAACCCACCAAAATCGCAAATCAGTTGTCATTTTTGAACTAAAGAAAATCAGAGTTGGGACAGAATGTACCTTAAGTAATCTTTGAGGTGTAAATGTATTATGAACAACTTGCGTATCTGAGAAGCACGTTTGTTATAAAAAAATGATTTTCTATGAGAAACCAAAGGGGAGGGATTACAGCTGAGCCATAAACACAGCATCACTCTGACTCACCACTCTTTTATCCAGTCAGAGGACAGTAAATCCTTTAACCTATCAAATCCTTAGAGGGTTGGGCATATAGAGTAAGCGTCCACACCCACTGTGAAAACACATAAAAAGAGACTGCTGAGACCCAGATAGGGACACTCACTTTCCACTTCAACTGATTCCTGCGCAGCACTCTGCCCGACCAGATCCAGACATATCCAGAAGGATTACAAGCTCCAGAACTTAGACTCCAGACAGACTCCAGAACCAAACTCTAGAAACTTGGAGAAGCAGAAGCCTAATCCACAAGCTGAACTCTTCTCAGCAGGCTTCAGAATCTAACCTGATTCTAACCCCTAAACCTCAAGGGGCTCTCACCTTCAACAGCTGGGCCATGCTGTTTGATTCTAGCCAGGAACCCTGTGCTAGAACCAGGACTCCAGACCCAGAAAGCAGAGTTGTATCCAGAACCCATCAGATCCCGTTCCAGAGGCCGCAGACCACTGTGCAGTGCTGAACCAGAACCTAGAGGGCCTGAGACCTGTCCGGTGGCGAGAGAACTGCAGCCAAACCCTTTGACCAGATCTTTGACGAGGCGCATTCTATTCCAAAACTAGGACTGAGTATCTAGTCTAGAACTGTGCATAGTCATCTCTTAGTCTAAAGTAATCTTATCCCATCCATTTCAACCTGTCCAGAATGGCATTTAGAATTTTGTGTCCATCCTGTGATTTCAAATCTGTAAAAGCGCAGTCTGTCATACTGAAATCTTCACTTTATTTCTGAAAATCTACCTCCACAAAGACGTCCGTATCTTTTGAACCATATGTCCTAGAAGCAACATCTAACTGTCATTTTAAAGCTAAGATCATTAGATTTCCAACAAAATTAAATCGACATTCCAATTCCTTATAGTTGTTCTGTAATCAGGATTTACACACGCAGAAAAAGTCCAGCAAATTTCAATTTAGCTCAATCTCACCACATGTTAAAAATCGCTGCTTCTTGCGTTCCGCTGCTGAAATTCGTTTTCAATCTGATAATCATTCATGAATCATTGCTAGTGTTGACCTGAACCAATCTAAATTAACTATTACTTATCCTGAATCTTCTTTAGTGAATTAAAATCAATTTAGCATATTTTTCACATTCCCTGCAACCACCTTCAAAACGTATTTTTGCCTGTTTAAAATCATACCGGTTTTCTCTAAACTTGCTGGGGGGAACTGGAATTGAACTGCATTTGTGATTGTATTCCTGAAACCTGTGTTCTCTTCTTTCCATCTCTTCATATTGCATAGGGGAGGAGTGAGTTGTCACAAGGGAAAAAGTGATCATATTATCTGTTGTTGAAACCACATCAAGTCTATTTATGTGTTGCATTCTTTCCCATCTTGCATTTCCTTGAACCATAAAAGTATTCTCTGCTACCTTATTCTCCTGTTCCTACTCCTAAGTGATTAAAGAGATTGTGCTATTGTAATATTTCCCACTGTTGATCACTGTCATATTCATAAGGGTGCTATCAAATATTATTTTATTCAAAAAAGTGTGATATACATATATATATATATATATATATTGTTTAATTCTTCAAATAAATCTTTTAATTTGTAAAACAAACCTACTTCTTGACTCAGTGAGGTCAGGGGGATTCAATGAGAGGGTTCATCATCCAGATTTAAGAACTTTGACATAAACATATATAAATAAGGGCCTCCATTGGCCATCCCATCCTAAGCATTGACTTAGTTGGATTGCTGGATTAAAGTCACTTACAGATTGGGGGCTCGTTGTGGGATTTCCGGATTAGAACTACCACTTGTGCAGCTTAATACAGTGTGCTAACTAATAAGATACAAAATTCCTGTTGGGCTACCACGCTGTGTTACGCTGTAAAAGCACCCCTCAAAAAGGAACGCTCTCAGGAAACGGTCTGTTTTGCAAAATAAAATAATGAACTTTTGTAAGTCAGGAATGAAATCAATTTCCGGAATGGCGACAATGATAGACATCAAGATATCTAGAGAACACCTTTTACATAAGTTATTTGTGAGAGGTGAGTGGACTGAGCAGGATCAGAATGTGTGGTTGCAGGCGATCACACAACAGGTCACTGCAACTGGGTTAGATATCTGGAGAGATCAGGGTCCCTTACATGTGGCCATGAGTGAACTATATATGGCCCCGAAAGCCAAAGATGAGCACAGCAAGATTGTCAGGATAGCGGCATATTTATATCTATATATGGAAGCCATACAGGACAAATGTGCTGAAGGCCAAGATCTGGCAAGTAGGTAACTGTTGGCATTATAGAAGGCCCAATCTGTTCTGGACTCTTCTGAGCAGAGGCTGCAGAGGAACTAGGAGTCAGAAAATAATAGTTGGCAGTATATAATTAAGATAAAAGAGGATATGAGTATCCTGCAACAGGAAAGGGCAGACCAGGATGCCATAATTCTGGCCCTGCAGAAGGAGCATCAAGAAGGTTTGGACTTCCTACTGCAGAGCCAGAGAAAGCTCAAGCAACAGATAGATTTCAACAGGGCATGCACAAAGCAGATAGCCACCCTGCAAAACCAATTGGATAAAGAAAAAGAGGAGAGCAATACATTGATTTTGAAAGACCTGGATAACCAGGCACAGTTTGATGAAGAGCGCCAGAAAGCGGGTGCCCTTCAAAGGCAGAGGGACGACCTGGAGGCACAGAGGTAGGCTCTTGCTCAGTTAAGGGACACCTTAGGTTAGGAAGTCTGCCACTTAAAAAGGAAAATGGAAGAAAATCACCTGGCCCTTCAGGGACTGGGTGACCTCCAAAAAGAGCATCAGAACTTGTTAGAGCACACCAGGAGGGTGGAAGATGCTCTGGCAAGAAAGGAGCAGGCCAGTAGGGACGGTACCCATGAGGTAACCCTCCTGCAGCAAAGACTGACCCAGCACTCCAGGACCAACCAGGAAGCACAGATGGAAAATGAGGCTCTCTGCCAGCAACAGGTAGCCATGCAGGAGAGACTGATAGAGTCTAGTAAGGTCTTGATTGAGGAACTGAAAGCACAGCCTCTGGCAGGGCAACAGGGAGCAGGTGCTGATATAGATGAGTTTCGCTGGGAAAGGGAAACACCTGAGCATAACCTCAGGAGCCCTAGTACAAGAAGCCTCCATCTCTCACAGTCCTTGGACTCTGCCACCCCCATGTCCCCTGGTGCACATGATCCAAGGGCCAGAGGGATGGCAGATTACTATCCAGTCAGAAGTATGGGGCTCATAGGCCAGTACCTCCCAGGAATGGATGGGCGGGCATCCGGGTATGGGCACCCAAGTACAGTGCAATTTAGTGGGGAACCCCGGGAGAGTAGGCCCTCTAAGGGCATTCTGAAAACCTCTGCCCAGTTAGGTCAGTGGGGGGGTACCCATCAAATCCAGGCAGCAAGGAGAAATCTGAAGACTCCACTGAGCGTCCCAGGACACAAGAGACTAGGTCCCCACATTCTGCCAGCCATTCGCAGGCTCGCAGAATCCGGGAAAACCTGGAAGATCAGACAGGCACCTCTGGGAGCAGTGCTTCTGAGTCAGAGGATGAATGGACCAGGGTTACTCGAACCAAGAAGGCCAATAAGGCAAAAAGGGCCTTGCTTAAGGACCCCTTGAAACAGATCAAAGCAATAAGGAGCGTCATCACTCCTTACCATAAGAACTCTAAGTATTGTGTTTGGGAATACTTGGAGCTCTTTGAGCAAATGATGGAGACTTTCCATTTGAAAGACAGCAGTAGCTGCATTCATTACGTAAAATGGACAGTCTCCCCAGAATACTCCAGTTTCTTTGCGCGGCTGGAGGACCTAAACCATTCAAGATGGTCCACATATAGGGCGGCCATCTTGAAACACTTTCTGTTCACCGAAATCCCCAAGAGGCTCGCAAGGCAGCCTACAATTTGCAATGTGGGGAGGATCAGGCCACACAAGAATGTGTGCAGGAGTTGAAGTGTGCCTTTGCGCAGACTACCAACACTTTTTTCCATGCCTTACCCAATACATCATGACCCAGCTAGTGAGAGATTTTCATAAGAAAAGGTCACTAGACTGGGTCATTGAACAGGCCACCTGGATCTATGAGGTGCAGAAGACCATAGAAAATAAAAGTAATGCTCAGAAAAACCCCAAACTGACCAGCACACCTGCTGCTGCCAAGGTGGCAGAGGTAAAGGTTGCCCCCATTTTGGATTTGGAGATGGGGGGGCTAAAAACTTGCCTGCAGAGAACAATTCCAAGCCCAGAAGGCCCTCGGGCCAGTCACAGACAGGGTGTCAAGGAGGTAGTCCCACAAAGGGGTTCCTCACTCCCCTGACTGTGTAAGTCCCTGCTACAAGGGAATCCGACCCATCCTGGGTTATGTGTGGAATCCTCCAGCCCACAGGGGGAGATCCTGCAAAGCACCTAACCCAGGGAACTTCCCTCCTAACTTTCCCCAGGAGGGCAGAAATTCACCAAATCCTGGGCAGAACTTTTTCCCCAAGTGTCCACCCAACTTCCAACCCCAAAATCATCCTTCCTTCTTTCCCCACTTCCCTGAGCCCAGACCACCTAATCCGGGAGAGGGGAGGCCAAGGGTGGAGGGGTACCCAAATCTTCCCAACCCGGGGTACTACCAGAGAAGGGATAGCTACCATTCCTGGGATTAGCCCAGGGGAGAAAACAGAACCCTGTATCAGCCTGAGCGGGTTTCACAGTTAGAGCGCCAGGTCCAAAATATGGCACAGGAACTGGGTCGCTTGCTGAGGGCTCAGCAGTACGCTCAGATGGGCATGCCAGCGCAGAATGCCCCAAACTATGGACCTGGTTCTCCAGAAGAATGACGGAGGCAGCACCCCGACAAACCACCGGTTCCCAGGGAGGAGGCACAAGGGGAAGGGGGGTGTAAAGCCTTGGAGGAAGCTTCCTTCCCCACTTGTAAACAGCCCCTGGAAACCCAGGAACCGGAAACAAAATATCCTACCCCTGAAAGTCTGCCACCCAAGGAGCAAAGGGGGGGTAGGAGAAACAAAGAACGCAAACAGACCCACTTTGTGGAGGAGATACAGATCTTCCAATTTGAGGGAGAGGGATCCTCTGAGGGTCCTGGGAAAAGGATCTTCTCCTTCAGAGATGGGGGAACTCCTCCCAAAGAAAAATGGGTCCCAAGGGATTCACATCCAGACTGGGTAGATGTGGGGACTGAGCTAGCGCTGCCCATCACACCATCCCTGAACCAACAGCAAGGAAATCCCCTGGTTAAAAACCAATCCTGGTGACTGCCTCCAAAAAGGGGGGGATGGCCCAGAACTGGAACCAGGGGAACCCAAAACTTCTCCTATCTCTAGTTGCGAACTTATTCTTTTAGATTCCCAAGACTCTGCCCAAATCTCTTCTCTTTCCATGTCCAAAACCAGAAAATTAGCCCACCAGTTGTCCAAAAATGTGCATTATCTGTGCCCCCTTGCGGAGAAGGAGGGAAGATACTATGCCCCGGTACAAGTACAGGGACAGGATAGAATTTTGGCACTGGTGTACACTGGATCCCAAGCAACCCTTCTTTCCAAAAAGGCCTTTGATGAACTAAATTCAGGAAGGGGAAAATTACCAAATCCCTCTCACCTCTCTTCCTGGACAACTGCAGAACTTTGACAACTGTCAAGGGGACCGCGGATTTGAACATAAAATTGGGCAACACAAGGTGAAACACCCGGTCATAGTAGTGACTCCAGAGGGCACCACTTGTTTACTAGGCAATGACCTCCTGAGAAGGTTGTCACCCCTAATAGATTGCGTAAACAAGGTCCTCTGGACCCAGACTAGCCGACCAATAAAATTAAAACAGAGTGTCAACCATGTTAGTTTTAACGGCACATGCCACATGGTTGAAGAAAAAATCTGACCAAGTAGAATTTCACTTCCAGAACAACCAAATTCCAGACGTGACAGTAATAGCAGTAGGACAACAGACTGGTTATGAGGTTCCTCTCTATTTCTAAAAATCAACCTTCCTTCCACTTTAAGGTGGTATTCCACACTGGAAGGAAACACTCTGAAATTCTTTACCAATCCACAATCAGAAATTCCCACTCATATTGTCCAGAAAGATGTGAAATCAGCTCAGAGCCTGGCTGATATTCAGCAAATTGGAGGGCAGTTGTTCATCCCTGTTCAGTTAAATGAAGGGAAGGACTCTGTTCTCGCTCGAGTGTGTGTGAACAACGGTAAGAGCTTCATCAGCGAAGCCAGGTTCTGCCAACTCCCAAAAGATCCAGCCATTCCCACATTCAAACGGGAAGACAAACGGGAAATGGATCTGAAAACACCCAATTCCAAACATCTCCTGCCAAGCGGGTGTATACACAAAATCTCCATTGGCAACAAGAGCATAGTCCATAATTGTTGGGTCGTGCGAGACATCACTGCCGCTTTTACTTAGTCAGTGACATTCTCAATCGCTTTGCCATTATTTTGGATCTAATAAACTTCAAGGCTTGGTCCCGATTAGCGGATAATCCCATGGGCTTCGATGACCAAGAGAAAGCATTTAGGTCAGCTCAATTGCTACCTTATACAGTTGAAATTCAGATTGGAAAGGAAGTCACCATTCCAGAAAGGACCCGACAATTCTCCCAGGAAGTGAAAGTTAAAAGAGGACAAAAATTGAAAAATTCTGATGCTTATATTCATCTAAATGCTTCTCTCCAACAGCAAGGGTTGGGGGTAATCCCAACGCCATCAGTCAATATAGAACATGACACCATTCCAATAGAGGTGGATACAGTGACTTAAAGAATATCAAGCAAGCCGCAGGCACCATTATTGGAATGGCGGTTGATGACTGACATTTTTCCATTGATTTAGGAAGTGAACTGTTAGGACCAATCCCCAAGGACTGTTTTGACAGTGACAGTGATGACAATACAACAACAGACAGTATCTTTACCCGGCATGGGGGGAACTTCCTGGTGTACACTTCCTGCCCTTATGCTAAGGAAGATGTGACTTGTGACTTCAGGAGGGATGAGGTGATTTTCCAGGTCCATGAGGGCTGCCTTTCCCATCTGAAGCCACAAATCCAAATCAGTACTCTGACCAGGGACTTCTCCACCCAGCTGGAGGAGGCCGCTGAGATAGCAAAACCAGAAGTCTTTCCAGGCTTCCGGCAGATGGTTGAAGAGAGAGTCAACCTAGATGATGCCTGTGTGACTCTGGAGCAGAAGCAAAAGTTGAAACAAGTTTTCTTGGATTTTCAAGATCTCTTTGCGGTGGACTCATATGACTGTGGCCGCACCGTCATCCACACAACAACAATTCCCACGGACCCTGGCATGACTCCAGTGTTTGTGAAGCAATATCGCTTGCCTCTCACATCAATGGAGTCCCTTACTGAAATAATTAAGAACCTTGAGTCCAGCGGGATAATCTGTCCAGTCCACAGCACCTCAATAATCCGGTGCTGGGGACATTGAAGTCAAACGGACAGTGGAGACTCTGCGCCAACCTTAGGGTGCTCAACAAATGGGTCCATACTTCCCGATGGCCTCTTCCCTACATGGACCAAGGGCTGGCCCAGATCCAGGGGTCACAGGTATTCACTGCAATAGACCTGACCAATGGAAACTGGACTCAGCCTGTCAGTAGGGAGGACCAATACAAGCTGGCTTTTACCTTTGGGGGCCAGCAGTACACATGGACCTGGACTCCCTTCGGATACTTCAACTCCGGGAATGAGTTCAACATTTTTCTGCATAAGGCCATGCCCGACCTAGGTGAAAGGGTTAACCTGGCTTATGTACATGATGTCCTCATCAAGAGCTCAGCTGTTGAGGAACACATGGCGGAGATCCGTTATGTTCTGACCCAGATGAGGGCCGCCGGAGCAAAACGTTCCTTTCAGAAAGCACAGTGGTGTAGAACCTGTGTTAATTTCTTGGGGCATGAGATTACTACTCAGGGTCTCTGTCCCCAGGAAAAGAAAGTGGAAGCACTCCAGAAACTGAAAGACCCACCAACTCTGCGGGAACTAAGGAGCCTCCTTGGACTGACTAATTACAGTAGAAAGTTCATTGAGGGCTACACGGAGATCACCAAACCCTTGATTCATCTTTTGAAGGGGTGGTCAACTGGGAATGGGGTCCAGAACAATCTGAGGCAGTAAGACAACTCAAAAGACGCCTCTCACAAGCGCCTTGCCTAGCTCACCCTTTCAGAAACAAGGAGAAGGAGTTTTTCTTGGAGACAGGGTTCTCTAATACATGCTTGACTGCAGTATGATATCAAAAGCATGACAAGGTCAATAAAGTAATCTCCTATGCGAGTAAAACTTTATCCTCTGTGGAGGAAAAATTCAACGATTGTGAGAAGGCACTCCTGGCAATGGTGTGGGCATTGAAGAATTACCGCCCGTTTATCCAGGGGCAACTCATCATAGTGGAGACTCCACACCAGCCTCTGTAATATCTCCAAAGTGACCGAATCTGGGCCGGAAATGTGAGTAATACCCGAATGACTTCCTGGATTCTGTCAATGCAAGGCTTTCCTGTGGAGGTCAGATATGGCCAAAACAAGAAGAGTCCCCTCACGCAAGGTCTGGCTGACTTGCATGATTGTGCCAGAGAAAACTGTCTCGAGGACAAAAGTCTAAAAATCTGGGACAACATGGAGGCATACCTCAATTCCCCCCACAAAGTCTTTGAATAGGACAAGTGTGAGGGAACGCCCACTGTTTATGTGGATGGATGCTCTTACCATGTTGATAACAACGGGGAGAAAGAACTTGTGGCCGGCGTAGGGAATGCATGGGTGAATGAGTCCCCAGAACCCTCCGCAGGGTACAAGATTGGTCCCCAAAGTAGTCAGTGGCAGAGTTGATGGCTGTGCATCAAGCCATCCTCACTGCTGTCCAACATCAACTCCACAAACTGGTCATAATCACAGATTCGGATTACGTACGGAACTGGTTCTTGGAGCACCTGGTTAATTGGAAAACCAAAGGCATGCTAAGCACTAATAACAAGCCCTTGAAACATGGGAAGTTAATCCAAAATATTGATGATCTGGTCACCTCGAATGGGTTGACCATCTACTGGAAAAAGATCAAGGGTCATTCCAAAGTAGAGGGACCAGCCAAACTGGAAATGACTTAGCTGATCAGCTAGTCAAAACCGGGGCCACCCAAGGGGATCTAATAGAGATCGAGTCCCAGTTGGGGGAAATCCATATCACTGCTATCACTAGGTCCCAGACAAATGCTAACAATGATCGTTAAACTGCACAATGGTGTAAGGAGACCCCAGATGCTGATTTGATTATGGCTCAGAAGTGGGGTCCAATAATTGGTAAGTTCTACCAACACATTGAGGACCCTGAGAACTTTCCCCTGACGGATACCGATTACATTGGGAAAGAGGACCTCAGAGTGTTGATGAAATGTCCAAAAATATTCCGAAGCCAAGACGGTTTGTTGGTAAGAAGATCCCAAGCTGGCCATGATCAGTGGGTGGTTCCTACCTCATTCCGAAGCCTGATTTTATGTCACGCCCATGATGCGGCCACAGCCGATCAAATGGAGTTTCATACAACACTTGAAATCTTAAGAGAGGTTGCTTACTGGCCACACGTGGGGCAGGACCTCGACCAATACTTGAAAGGGTGTCTTGTGTGTGCACAATTTCAGCCAACATCCCTCACACACTGTGCACCTCTCCAAAAGAGTGGGATGACACTGCCATGGTCAGATTTGCAAGTCGACTTCATAGGGCCCGTGATTCGCTCCTCTAGGGGAAATAAGTACATGTTGAAGGTGACATGCTTGTTTACTAAATGGGTGGAATGTCTCCCGGCCCCAAACTGCAAGGCAGAAACAGCAGCTGCCCTGATGATCAACCACATCTTTTCGCGTTTTGGACTGCCCCAAAGGATTGAGTCAGACAGAGGTAGCCATTTCACCAGTGAAGTAATGACAAAGATGTGGGAGATACTGGGGGTTAAAAGGAAGCTACATATTGTTTACCGGCAGCCTCTTCTGGTGCCGTAGAACGTTACAACAAAACCATTGTGAGCATCTTAAAAAAGTTTGTGTCAGATTCTTGGCCAAGTTTGGATATCCGATTACCTTTTGTCCTAATGGCCATCAGATCTACCCCTTCATCTGCAACTAAAATGTCACTATTTGAGTTGATGACTGGACGCAGGATGGTGCTTCCCCAGCATCTGCTTTACAGGACCCAAGAGCAGACATTGATCAATGCCTCCACAACTCATGAGTATGTTGAAAATTTAAGAAAACACCTTCAACATGCTTTTGCCTATGCTCAGCGAAATCTAGAGAGATCAGCCGATAGCACGAAGACCCACTATGACTTAAAGTCTACCAGGAAAGAATTCAATGTAGGAGACCGGGTTTACTTATACAATTTCCAAAGCAACCAGGCCAAACAGCAGAAATTTCTGCCTACCTGGAAGGGACGTTTTGAAATTGTAGACAAGATCTCAACAGTCACCTACAAGATCTGCATCCCCAAAGGCAGTTTGGCAAAGGGCGAAGATAAGTGGGTCCATATTAATCAACTAAAGTGTTGCCATCCCAGGCACACTCTGCAGCAACTGGAGCAGTCCTCTGGAACCCCAGAGGGGGCCGCTCCAGATCAATACATTTCCAACCGTAAAGTATTCCACATATAAAAATAGAGTAATAAGAATGCAAATGTCTCCTGATTTATAAAATGTATATGCTCATACCACCACATTAATAGTGGTGGGGAAATGTCTACAAATGTGTTTCTGCCGCTTTGCTTTGTCATCCTAGGAGAGATAAGTCATGGAGACTGACCAAGGAGGACGACCCGGGACCAGGAGCAAAGATCTGAGCGGCCCGGAGTATTGCTCAATACTCCCATCAGGACTGGCGAGGAGAACCGATCGATCCACCCCTGATGGAGGAAAAGATGCTGAACTTTGCCATCTGCGTGAATCAGAAGAAGATGAGGCTAACATCCCAGTCTTGCGAGTGCCACTGATGGAAAATCAACACCATCGCAAGAGGGGGGCTTGTGGGATGTTTAACCCACTCATCCAAGCCCTGCAACATCACTAGGCATTGCTGGCAGCAGAAACATCATAATGGCCGCAGGAAAGCATGCTGCTCACCAGAAATCACCAGAAAAAGCGCAGTGAAAACATGACAGATATGCCACCATCCACTTTTGCCTCTGTCAGTGTTAATACAGGAGACCATTGCCAGACCCCATCATTTGGCTGCACACAGAGCAAAATCAGTGCAAAGGAATACAGAGCTGTTCAAAAATCCGTTTTTATTTGGTGTCAAAAATGTGCTTAAATCATGGCTCACAAAACCACCAAAAAGATCCAACCTCCTTGTTGGGTGTTCCACATTACTCTACTGCAAGAATCTACATCAGTACAATATCTGCAGGAATCATATGCTATCAAGCAAAATCCACTTTTGAGGATGCTTGCTGGAAGACAGCTGTCAAAAATGGGTGCAGTACCGTTGCTCGCCTCCGACAGGTGCTGGCGATTTCTAAATCCTGACACGAGAGCTGTGTTTCAGAAGATACATATGCCAAAGCAGAGAATTCTATCAAACTGCCATATAGAGTGCCACACAGTGATTTCATGTTGAAAGAGACTTGATTTAAAGAGATATTGCTTATTTTAAAGTTTATAAATGTATGTGTTTTTTACAAGGAACTCTGTTACAATTGACTAGCAGGCAACCTGATGCAGACTTCAAAAGGCTTGCTTTTCATGAGAATCCTTCACACCTAGGGATTCCACACCAGAAGGCAGGATATCGCATGGTCATGTTGATTAAGAGGGAGGAGATTTTCCCTGCAGCTGGCAGGAAACAAGACAATGGATTCTTTCAACTGAATAGAATATGCTGATTTGGGTGTAACTGGTCAAACAACTGCTCTGGGAGAAACAAGACATGTGACCTCTGAGTCAGAGCAAAGCTTCTGGGGCCGGAGATAAACCAATGGGTGAATTCAATTGAGAGCAAATATATGTTTTATAAAATTGCAATTTACAAAGTGTTCCAAGCTTACAGAAATGTACAACTTTGAGAGTCCTAAAACGACAAATACACTCACAGTTCAAGATTAAGTTGGACGCTGTGGGATGTTCTGAGGCCAAGCCCCGTAAGTATTAATATTGTGGATGCAGTGTTTATGCTAGAAACCTAAGAACATCCAGTAATATGCTCAGAGAGGGTGCGTAGGTCTGTGTAAAATTGGGGGCCAGACCAATGTTGCAAAACCCACCAAAATCGTGAATCAGTTGTCATTTTTGAACTAAAGTGCTTAGGAAAATCAGAGTTGGAACAGAATGTACCATAAGTAATCTGTGAGGTGTATATGTATTATGAACAACTTGCGTATCTGGGAAGCATGTTTGTTATCAAAAATTGATTTTCTATGAGAAATCAAAGGGGGGGGTTACAGCTGAGCCATAAACACAGCAAGCATCACTCTGACTCACCACTCCTTACTCCAGTCAGAGGACAGTACATCCTTTAACCTATCAAATCCTTAGTGGGTTTGGCATGTAGAGTCATTCTCCAAACCCACTGTAAAAACACATAAAAAGAGGCTGCTGAGACCCAGATAGGGACACTAACTTTCCACTTCAACTGATTCCTGTGCAGCACTCTGCCTGACCATATCCAGACAATATCCAGAAGGACTACAGGCTCAGAACTTAGACTCCAGACAGACTCCAGAACCAAACACTAGAACCCAAACTCTAGAACCTTGGAGAAGCAGAAGCCTTAACCACAAGCTGAACTCTTCTCAGCAGGCTTCAGAATCTAACATGATTCTAACCCCTAAACATCAAGGGGCTCTCACCTTCAACAGCCGGGCCATGTTGTTTGATTCTAGCCAGGAACCCTGTGCTAGAACCAGGACTCCAGACCCAGAAAGCAGAGCTGTACCCAGAAGCCGTCAGATCCCCTTCCAGAGGCCGCAGACCGCCGTGCAATGCTGAACCAGAACCTAGAGGTCCTCTGGACCCAGACTAGCCGACCAATAAAATTAAAACAGAGTGTCAACCATGTTAGTTTTAACGGCACATGCCACATGATTGAAGAAAAAATCTGACCAAGTAGAATTTCACTTCCAGAACAACCAAATTCCAGACGTGACAGTAATAGCAGTAGGACAACAGACTGGTTATGAGGTTCCTCTCTATTTCTGAAAATCAACCTTCCTTCCAGTTTAAGGTGGTATTCCACACTGGAAGGAAACACTCTGAAATTCTTTACCAATCCACAATCAGACATTCCCACTCATATTGTCCAGAAAGATGTGAAATCAGCTCAGAGCCTGGCTGATATTCAGCAAATTGGAGAGCAGTTGTTCATCCCTGTTCAGTTAAATGAAGGGAAGGACTCTGTTCTCGCTAGAGTGTGTGTGAACAACGGTAAGAGCTTCATCAGCGAAGCCAGGTTCTGCCAACTCCCAAAAGATCCAGCCATTCCCACATTCAAACGGGAAGACAAACGGGAAATGGATCTGAAAACACCCAATTCCAAACATCTCCTGCCAAGCGGGTGTATACACAAAATCTCCATTGGCAACAAGAGCATAGTCCATAATTGTTGGGTCGTGCGAGACATCACTGCCGCTTTTACTTAGTCAGTGACATTCTCAATCGCTTTGCCATTATTTTGGATCTAATAAACTTCAAGGCTTGGTCCTGATTAGCGGATAATCCCATGGGCTTCGATGACCAAGAGAAAGCATTTAGGTCAGCTCAATTGCTACCTTATACAGTTGAAATTCAGATTGGAAAGGAAGTCACCATTCCAGAAAGGACCCGACAATTCTCCCAGGAAGTGAAAGTTAAAAGAGGACAAAAATTGAAAAATTCTGATGCTTATATTCATCTAAATGCTTCTCTCCAACAGCAAGGGTTGGGGGTAAACCCAACGCCATCAGTCAATATAGAACATGACACCATTCCAATAGAGGTGGATACAGTGACTTAAAGAATATCAAGCAAGCCGCAGGCACCATTATTGGAATGGCGGTTGATGACTGACATTTTTCCATTGATTTAGGAAGTGAACTGTTAGGACCAATCCCCATGGACTGTTTTGACAGTGACAGTGATGACAATACAACACCAGACAGGATCTTTATCCGGCATGGGGGGAACTTCCTGGTGTACACTTCCTGCCCTTATGCTAAGGAAGATGTGACTTGTGACTTCAGGAGGGATGAGATGATTTTCCAGGTCCATGAGGGCTGCCTTTCCCATCTGAAGCCACCAATCCAAATCAGTACTCTGACCAGGGACTTCTCCACCCAGCTGGAGGAGGCCGCTGAGATAGCAAAACCAGAAGTCTTTCCAGGCTTCAGGCAGATGGTTGAAGAGAGAGTCAACCTAGATGATGCCTGTGTGACTCTGGAGCAGAAGCAAAAGTTGAAACAAGTTTTCTTGGATTTTCAAGATCTCTTTGCGGTGGACTCATATGACTGTGGCCGCACCGTCATCCACACAACAACAATTCCCACGGTCCCTGGCATGACTCCAGTGTTTGTGAAGCAATATCGCTTGCCTCTCACATCAATGGAGTCCCTTACTGAAATTATTAAGAACCTTGAGTCCAGTGGGATAATCCGTCCAGTCCACAGCACCTCAATAATCCGGTGCTGGGGATATTGAAGTCAAACGGCCAGTGGAGACTCTGCGCCAACCTTAGGGTGCTCAACAAATGGGTCCATACTTCCCGATGGCCTCTTCCCTACATGGACCAAGGGCTGGCCCAGATCCAGGGGTCACAGGTATTCACTGCAATAGACCTGACCAATGGAAACTGGACTCAGCCTGTCAGTAGGGATGACCAATACAAGCTGGCTTTTACCTTTGGGGGCCAGCAGTACACATGGACCTGGACTCCCTTCGGATACTTCAACTCCGGGAATGAGTTCAACATTTTTCTTCATAAGGCCATGCCCGACCTGGGTGAAAGGGGTAACCTGGCTTATGTACATGATGTCCTCATCAAGAGCTCAACTGTTGAGGAACACATGGCGGAGATCCGTTATGTTCTGACCCAGATGAGGGCCGCCGGAGCAAAACGTTCCTTTCAGAAAGCACAGTGGTGTAGAACCTGTGTTAATTTCTTGGGGCATGAGATTACTCCTCAGGGTCTCTGTCCCCAGGAAAAGAAAGTGGAAGCACTCCAGAAACTGAAAGACCCACCAACTCTGCGGGAACTAAGGAGCCTCCTTGGACTGACTAATTACAGTAGAAAGTTCATTGAGGGCTACACGGAGATCACCAAACCCTTGATTCATCTTTTGAAGGGGGGGTCAACTGGGAATGGGGTCCAGAACAATCTGAGGCAGTAAGACAACTCAAAAGACGCCTCTCACAAGCGCCTTGCCTAGCTCACCCTTTCAGAAACAAGGAGAAGGAGTTTTTCTTGGAGACAGGGTTCTCTAATACATGCTTGACTGTAGTATGATATCAAAAGCATGACAAGGTCAATAAAATAATCTCCTATGCGAGTAAAACTTTATCCTCTGTGGAGGAAAAATTCAACGATTGTGAGAAGGCACTCCTGGCAATGGTGTGGGCATTGAAGAATTACCGGCCGTTTATCCAGGGGCAACTCATCATAGTGGAGACTCCACACCAGCCTCTGCAATATCTCCAAAGTGACCGAATCTGGGCCGGAAATGTGAGTAATACCCGAATGACTTCCTGGATTCTGTCAATGCAAGGCTTTCCTGTGGAGGTCAGATATGGCCAAAACAAGAAGAGTCCCCTCGCGCAAAGTCTGGCTGACTTGCATGATTGTGCCAGAGAAAACTGTCTCGAGGACAAAAGTCTAATAATCTGGGACAACATGGAGGCATACCTCAATTCCCCCCACAAAGTCTTTGAATAGGACAAGTGTGAGGGAACGCCCACTGTTTATGTGGATGGATGCTCTTACCATGTTGATAACAACGGGGAGAAAGAACTTGTGGCCGGCGTAGGGAATCCATGGGTGAATGAGTCCCCAGAACCCTCCGCAGGGTACAAGATTGGTCCCCAAAGTAGTCAGTGGCAGAGTTGATGGCTGTGCATCAAGCCATCCTCACTGCTGTCCAACATCAACTCCACAAACTGGTCATAATCACAGATTCGGATTACGTACGGAACTGGTTCGTGGAGCACCTGGTTAATTGGAAAACCAAAGGCATGCTAAGCACTAATAACAAGCCCTTGAAACATGGGAAGTTAATCCAAAATATTGATGATCTGGTCACCTCGAATGGGTTGACCATCTACTGGATAAAGATCAAGGGTCATTCCAAAGTAGAGGGACCAGCCAAACTGGAAATGACTTATCTGATCAGCTAGTCAAAACCGGGGCCACCCAAGGGGATCTAATAGAGATCGAGTCCCTGTTGGGGGAAATCCATATCACTGCTATCACTAGGTCCCAGACAAATGCTCACAATGATCGTTAAACTGCACAATGGTGTAAGGAGACCCCAGATGCTGATTTGATTATGGCTCAGAAGTGGGGTCCAATAATTGGTAAGTTCTACCAACACATTGAGGACCCTGAGAACTTTCCCCTGATGGATACCGATTACATTGGGAAAGAGGACCTCAGAGTGTTGATGAAATGTCCAAAAATGTTCCGAAGCCAAGACGGTTTGTTGGTAAGAAGATCCCAAGCTGGCCATGATCAGTGGGTGGTTCCTACCTCATTCCGAAGCCTGATTTTATGTCACGCCCATGATGCGGCCACAGCCGATCAAATGGAGTTTCATACAACACTTGAAATCTTAAGAGAGGTTGCTTACTGGACACACGTGGGGCAGGACCTCGACCAATACTTGAGGGGGTGTCTTGTGTGTGCACAATTTCAGCCAACATCCCTCACACACTGTGCACCTCTCCAAAAGAGTGGGATGACACTGCCATGGTCAGATTTGCAAGTCGACTTCATAGGGCCCGTGATTCGCTCCTCTAGGGGAAATAAGTACATGTTGAAGGTGACATGCTTGTTTACTAAATGGGTGGAATGTGTCCCGGCCCCAAACTGCAAGGCAGAAACAGCAGCTGCCCTGATGATCAACCACATCTTTTCGCGTTTTGGACTGCCCCAAAGGATTGAGTCAGACAGAGGTAGCCATTTCACCAGTGAAGTAATGACAAAGATGTGGGATATACTGGGGGTTAAAAGGAAGCTACATATTGTTTAC
Source organism: Ambystoma mexicanum (assembly GCF_040938575.1). Lineage (NCBI taxonomy): Eukaryota > Metazoa > Chordata > Amphibia > Caudata > Ambystomatidae > Ambystoma > Ambystoma mexicanum. Next base: position 1,403,629,543 of record NC_090922.1, read on the forward strand.
CGGCAGCCTCTTCTGGTGCCGTAGAACGTTACAACAAAACCATTGTGAGCATCTTAAAAAAGTTTGTGGCAGATTCTGGGCCAAGTTTGGATATCCGATTACCTTTTGTCCTAATGGCCATCAGATCTACCCCTTCATCTGCAACTAAAATGTCACCGTTTGAGTTGATGACTGGACGCAGGATGGTGCTTCCCCAGCATCTGCTTTACAGGACCCAAGAGCAGACATTGATCAATGCCTCCACAACTCATGAGTATGTTGAAAATTTAAGAAAACACCTTCAACATGCTTTTGCCTATGCTCAGCGAAATCTAGAGAGATCAGCCGATAGCATGAAGACCCACTATGACTTAAAGTCTACCAGGAAAGAATACAATGTAGGAGACCGGGTTTACTTATACAATTTCCAAAGCAACCAGGCCAAACAGCAGAAATTTCTGCCTACCTGGAAGGGACGTTTTGAAATTGTAGACAAGATCTCAACAGTCACCTACAAGATCTGCATCCCCAAAGGCAGTTTGGCAGAGGGCGAAGATAAGTGGGTCCATATTAATCAACTAAAGTGTTGCCATCCCAGGCACACTCTGCAGCAACTGGAGCAGTCCTCTGGAACCCCAGAGGGGGCCGCTCCAGATCAATACATTTCCAACCGTAAAGTATTCCACATATAAAAATAGAGTAATAAGAATGCAAATGTCTCCTGATTTATAAAATATATATGCTCACCCCACCACATTAATAGTGGTGGGGAAATGTCTACAAATGTGTTTCTGCCGCTTTGCTTTGTCATCCTAGGAGAGATAAGTCATGGAGACTGACCAAGGAGGACGACCCGGGACCAGGAGCAAAGATCTGAGCGGCCCGGAGTATTGCTCAATACTCCCATCAGGACTGGCGGGGAGAACCGATCGATCCACCCCTGATGGAGGAAAAGATGCTGAACTTTGCCATCTGCGTGAATCAGAAGAAGATGAGGCTAACATCCCAGTCTTGCGAGTGCCATTGATGGAAAATCAACGCCATCGCAAGAGGGGGGCTTGTGGGATGTTTAACCCACTCATCCAAGCCCTGCAACATCACTAGGCATTGCTGGCAGCAGAAACATCATAATGGCTGCAGGAAAGCATGCTGCTCACCAGAAATCACCAGAAAAAGCGCAGTGAAAACATGACAGATATGCCACCATCCACTTTTGCCTCTGTCAGTGTTAATACAGGAGACCATTGCCAGACCCCATTTGGCTGCACACAGAGCAAAATCAGTGCAAAGGAATACAGAGCTGTTCAAAAATCCGTTTTTATTTGGTGTCAAAAATGTGCTTAAATCATGGCTCACAAAACCACCAAAAAGATCCAACCTCCTTGTTGGGTGTTCCACATTACTCTACTGCAAGAATCTACATCAGTACAATATCTGCAGGAATCATATGCTATCAAGCAAAATCCACTTTTGAGGATGCTTGCTGGAAGACAGCTGTCAAAAATGGGTGCAGTACCGTTGCTCGCCTCCGACAGGTGCTGGCGATTTCTAAATCCTGACACGAGAGCTGTGTTTCAGAAGATACATATGCCAAAGCAGAGAATTCTATCAAACTGCCATATAGAGTGCCACACAGTGATTTCATGTTGAAGAGACTTGATTTAAAGAGATATTGCTTATTTTAAAGTTTATAAATGTATGTGTTTTTTACAAGGAACTCTTTTACAATTGACTAGCAGGCAACCTGATGCAGACTTCAAAAGGCTTGCTTTTCATGAGAATCCTTCACACCTAGGGATTCCACACCAGAAGGCAGGATATCTCATGGTCATGTTGATTAAGAGGGAGGAGATTTTCCCTGCAGCTGGCAGGAAACAAGACAATGCATTCTTTCAACTGAATAGAATATGCTGATTTGGGTGTAACTGGTCAAACAACTGCTCTGGGAGAAACAAGACATGTGACCTCTGAGTCAGAGCCAAGCTTCTGGGGGCGGAGATAAACCAATGGGTGAATTCAATTGAGAGCAAATATATGTTTTATAAAATTGCAATTTACAAAGTGTTGCAAGCTTACAGAAATGTACAACTTTGAGAGTCCTAAAACGAAAAATGCACTCACAGTTCAAGATTAAGTTGGACGCCGTGGGATGTTCTGAGGCCAAGCCCCGTATGTATTAATATTGTGGATGCAGTGTTTATGCTAGAAACCTAAGAACATCCAGTAATATGCTCAGAGAGGGTGCGTAGGTCTGTGTAAAATTGGGGGCCAGACCAATATTGCAAAACCCACCAAAATCGTGAATCAGTTGTCATTTTTGAACTAAAGTGCTTAGGAAAATCAGAGTTGGAACAGAATGTACCTTAAGTAATCTGTGAGGTGTATATGTATTATGAACAACTTGCGTATCTGGGAAGCATGTTTGTTATCAAAAATTGATTTTCTATGAGAAATCAAAGGGGGGGATTACAGCTGAGCCATAAACACAGCAAACATCACTCTGACTCACCACTCCTTACTCCAGTCAGAGGACAGTAAATCCTTTAACCTATCAAATCCTTAGTGGGTTTGGCATGTAGAGTCATTCTCCAAACCCACTGTAAAAACACATAAAAAGAGGCTGCTGAGACCCAGATAGGGACACTAACTTTCCACTTCAACTGATTCCTGTGCAGCACTCTGCCTGACCATATCCAGACAATATCCAGAAGGACTACAGGCTCCAGAACTTAGACTCCAGACAGACTCCAGAACCAAACACTAGAACCCAAACTCTAGAACCTTGGAGAAGCAGAAGCCTTAACCACAAGCTGAACTCTTCTCAGCAGGCTTCAGAATCTAACATGATTCTAACCCCTAAACATCAAGGGGCTCTCACCTTCAACAGCCGGGCCGTGTTGTTTGATTCTAGCCAGGAACCCTGTGCTAGAACCAGGACTCCAGACCCAGAAAGCAGAGCTGTACCCAGAAGCCGTCAGATCCCCTTCCAGAGGCCGCAGACCGCCGTGCAGTGCTGAACCAGAACCTAGAGGGCCTGAGACCTGTCCGTTGGCAAGAGATCCACAGCCAAACCCTTTGACCAGATCTTTGACGAGGAGCATTCTATTCCAAAACTAGGACTGAGTATTGAGTATAGAACTGTGCATAGTCATCTCTTAGTCTAAAGTAATCTTATACCATCCATTTCAACCTGTCCAGAATGGCATTTAGAATTGTGTGTCCATCCTGTGATTTCAAATCTGTAAAAGCGCCATCTGTCATACTGAAATCTTCACTTTATTTATGAAAATCTACCTTCACAAAAACGTCTGTATCTTTTGAACCATATGCAAAATGTAACTGTCATTGTAAAGCTAAGATCCTTAGCTTTCCAACAAACCTAAAATGAAATTCCAATTACTTATAGTTTTCCATAATCGCGATTTACGCACGTGGAAAAATTGCCGCGAATTGCAATTTAGCTCAATCTCACCACATGTTAAGAATCGCTGCTTCTTGCTTTCCGCTGCTGAAATTCGTTTCAATCCGATAATCATTCATGAATCATTGCTAGTGTTGACCTGAACCAATCTAAAGTAACTATTACTCATCCTGAATCTTCTTTATTGAATTAAAATAATTTTAGCATATTTTTCACATTCCCTGCAACCACCTTCAAAAGTATTTTTGCCTGTTTAAAATCATACCGGTTTTCTCTAAGCTTGCTGGGGGGAACTGGAATTGAACTGCATTCGTGATTGTATTCCTGAAACCTATGTGCTCTTCTTTCCAACTCTTCATATTGCATAGGGGGGGAGTGAGTTGTCACAAGGGAAAAAGTGATCTTATTATCTCTTGTTGAAACCATATCAAGTCTATTTATGTGTTGCATTCTTTCCCATCTTGCATTTCCTTGAACCATAAACGTATTCTCTGCTACCTTATTCCCTTATTCTCCTGTTCCTACTCCTAAGTGATTAAAGAGATTGTGCTATTGTAATATTACCCACTGTTGATCACTGTCATATTCATAAGGGTGCTATCAAATATTATTTTATTCATAAAAGTGTATATATATATATATATATATATATATATATATATATATATATATATATATATATATATATAATTCTTCAAATAAACCTTTTAATTTGCAAAACAAACCTACTTCATGGCTCAGTGAGGTCAGGGGGATTCAAAGAGAGGGGCGTTATATAAGGGTTCGTCATCCAGATTTAAGAACTTTGACATAAACATATATAAATAAGGGCTTCCATTGGGCATACCATCCTAAGCATTGACTTAGTTGGATTGCTGGATTGAAGTCACTTACAAATGGCAGTGGTTTAGTAGGATTCCCCAAACTCCCTAGGAAGAAATACTAGCTTATAATAACTATAAACCACACAAAAGGAAAGCCAGACACAGTAATGCTTTGCACTAGTTTGTTTAGTGATTGATTTGAATAGTGATACCTTGTCTCACTACCCCTGCAGTTGTTTAGTTTTTTTTATAAAAAGGAGGAATCAAACAGACACAATACAATGCTAACACTGTGTCTACCCCTAAGTTGCTGCTTGAAAAATAAAAAATAGTCTTTTAAAAGAGGAGTCCTTTAAAAATGTAAAGAGTTATTTAACTATATAATAACAATCTTCAAACATATCATATAAATTCAATAAAGTGCACTTTGAAAACGACATACAAAAGGCCTTACATGGGACACAGCCTGGCCACGGCTGCCTCTAGGGCTTTCCATCTGAGTCTGATGGCCTGGCTAGTATAACCTTCAGTGGCCCAGCTCAAGGTTCTTATGGTGTGAAGATGTAAATGCTGATCGTGGAGTGCATGCAAACACAGCTCAAGCATAACCGCTGCAATAGCAGGTCTCTAACATTTCCTTCCTTGTAGAGGATTGCACCCTTCTGCATGCACGTCTTCCACTCTCTCCACACTGCAACATGCTCTGGATTTCAGGAAGCATCTCTGGGCACATCTTCTTCCGTGGTCTTGGCTTTTAGGAATGGAGCAATATGATGATCTGCTAAATGGGTCAAATGATTTGATCGGGGGTCAAGCAGTGTAGCTCAGATACCTCCAGATTAGAGATGTTGCAGTAAACAGCTGGTACAGCCTCAACTGGAGATCCTAAGCAGTCCACGCATCTTGATCTTTCTGACACCTGCTGACTTGCAGCCTGGCAGATAGCTCTTTTGCTTGCTAAAGATAACTCATTTCACAAGGTGGATCCAGCTGTATCAGTGGCAGACCATGAGGCCTCCGGGCATCGGCACTGAGGTAAGTGCACTAAGGTCAGTATTGTACATTGAAATTGCATATGGACAATGCAGCAAACCATCAGTGTCCGTACCATCCAGCTTCACTGACTTGAACACATACGTCAAGGGGTTGTTGTTCATCCTCACTGTGAAAGTGGCACCACCACTATCCTGAAACTTCACTGTAATGGCCAACTTCAATATTATACATTCTAACTTGTGGACTGGGTAGTTCCTTTCCACTGCATACATGCCTTGTTTGATGAAGCGACTGTTCCTATCGCACCCCTGGTCTTCTGATAAAGGACAACTTCCATTCCCTACAGACTTGCGCCCATGTGCAAGATTTAAGGCAACTGAGGATCCGAGTAGGCCAGGACTGGTTCTGTGGTGAGGATCCACTTGAGCTGCTCGAAGGTTTGCTGGAATTGGGCAGTCCATCTGTCATCAAATGGCTCCATTGGATGATACAAAAAGATGGAGAGAGCCCTCCGCTCTTCTGTGTAGGCAGGTATGCCTTAGTGTGGTCCATAAGCGGTCAGCAAAAGTTGACATGTACAGCGATGAACTTCCAGTAATAGTGTCAGAATCCCAGGCACCTGTGCAACTCCTCCAGGGTCTGAGATCTTGGCCAGGTGAGGAGGGAGTCCATCTTTGTCAAATCCACAGTGATGCAATCCATGGACGGAGATGATGTGTCTGATGTATGTCACACTCATGTAGCAAAACTGGCACTTGTCCACTCTGACCTTTAGCCTATTCTCCCATAGGCGATCCCGTACCTACACAATTCTCCTGTTGTGTTCTTCCGTGGTCCTACCAAACACAATGATGTAATTGAGGTAAACCATCAACTCCAGGAGGTTTTTAACATAGACCAACTTCTCCCTAAGGTGCTAAAATGGCGTAAATCCCCTGTGGCATCCTGACAAACTCTTAGAATACACGTGTGTAGATGGAAGACATTTTCTCACGAACTGCCAGATGCACCGCTATCTGGTAGTAGCCACTCCGCAAGTCCAGAATGGAAAATCGCTTAGTACCCATCCAGCAGTCTAATGTCTTGTCCACCGTTGGTGTATTGGTCCATAATAGTACAGGTGTTGTTTCAGTGATAGTCAATGCACATCCCTGTTCATTCCTCGGGTGATAACGATAGGAGAAGCATAAGAACTTTTGGACTTCTATATGATCACTACCTGCAGAAGATCATCCAAGTGGAGTTCTACACCCTCCACATTTCCTGGATCCAGGTGTTGGGATCGCTCCCTGAAGGGTGTCTCATCCCTCACATAGATTTAATATTCCACATAATGCGAGCTGTTCCCGCAGATCGGCCTTGTTCCTTACCAAGATTGGGGAGATTCCATGTCCAGGGTATTCGAATGCAGCATCATCTCAGATGGAGTGGTGGCAATACTCGGTGCGGCTACAGAACTGGTCAGGTGGAACTGTGCTACAATGGTACATCCTGTTAAGTGGATGCTTGATTGGACAAATGTATTTAATATTCAGGTCCATGTCATCCAACGCCATGAGGGACAGTTGTACCTGTAAAATCCTTGGGACAACCCCATGTTCTGGTGCCATCATCACCAGAACATGGGTGGACATTGCTGCTGCCTATCCAGATTTAGGCTTGTTGCTGAGTTGCAGTCTGTCAGGAACCATCACAGTGGGGTTTTCCAGAAAAGTGATCTGCCCGAATCGGTTGTTGCAAATATGTCCAAAAGGTCCATCAGGTGGAGCTCTGCACTGGCTCTCTTTCTGCAGGTGTGCTTGCTGGCACATAGGGTGCATGAGAAACGTGCTGGCATATTGTGGTCCATCCATTTCCTACATAATGCAGCCAGTGGGTCGAACATTGAGGAATTGGTGTTGTGGGTTATTCACTCCAAATGCTGCAGGTTGTCGATGGAGGCAATGACTTTGGCTACCACATGAGGAAATCTTAGTCTAACCTAGATGTACCTCTGCTTTTTTAATGAGTTGTCGCTCATGTCGAGATGTTTTAATCTAGCTAGGGTTGCAATGGGATATGCTCCAAGTGTTTTACTGTCGAACAGCTCATGCACGATTGTCACCATTGAGCTGCTATTCTGTAGCTCTTGTGACTTCTGTCCAGCAATGGTAACTGTCATGGTGGCTGGTGGTCCTTCAAGCCCTTCAGGTACTCCCCAAGATGTTTGAGTGCTGCACATACTGGTAGTGAGACTACAGGTGAACATCTTCTCAGGTAGACAAGCCAGGCTGGCTGGATACTGGATCTCAGATGGCTTGCCCACTGATAGTTTAAGAGTCGGACCCTCCTGGAGCCTCCATTTATCTCCCGCCCTCACTGTGCCCGGGTGGAGCCGGGGCGGCATTGAGCGTCTCTTTTGCAGCCTTAATGTGATCCGCTTCTTGCTGACTCCCCCGCTTTCACTTCCCCAATCCTATCAAGCCTGCGGCAGTGCCCAGATCAGTCAGCGGATCTCCTGGGTTCTCCTCCTTCCGTGTCCGGGCCGTGTCGGGGCTGCACAGGGAGTCCCCTCCGTGGTTCTGAGGCGCCCCGCCTCCTCAACGGCCCCCTTCCCCACTACGCCGAGCCTTGGTGAGCCTCCACCCACACCTGGATCTCCTGAGTAACCACCTTACCAATGACTGATCTTCGGCCCCTGCGTTGTGGTCAGCTCTCTTTACTCTACTCTGATTCTACTACCTACAGCGGTCCACTGGTCTCCCCCAGCCATCACCTGGAGTACCTACTCCTTTGACTTTCTGAGCTCCTGTTGATCGTCTCTCTGCACTAGATCTGTAACCACCTTGTAACCTGTTTGCTCACTCACAGGCGCATCGGCCCGTATCAGCTACTCTTTTTCTTACCTCAGGCGCCTCTTCTCCTCCAGCCACGACCTGATTGCCTACTCCCTCTGACCCTATTGTTTCCCACTGATCATCCCTCAGCTCTGAGCTCGTGACCTCCTTGCTATACAATTCAGAACTACCACCTCATTTCCGGCCTCAAGCACCTGGACTCTGTCATGATCTCTGCTTCCAAAAGGTCAGGGTTTTCCCAACTCCCTTGGAAGCAGATCCATAACCCAGGTTCCGAGGGCCAACCAGTCCCAATTGGGACCTTTTGGACCCAGTCCTGGCGCCAGTGGCACCAGGCTCATAAATGTGCCCAGTCCCAGCGCTGGAAGCGCCGGGCTCATGATGCTTGGGTGGATTTACCTGCAGCAGACCATGCTGCTTACTTGCCTGCCAGCTGAGCCTCTGATCCTCTTCTGTTTGGAACTACTTTTCCTGTTGGGTGGGGCAGGAGCCACTCCCTAGATTCAGAACACTGGAACTCTTCTGGAAAGCAGGAACTCTTTTCTTACCTAGGCGTGGCTTTGGAAGGAGACACCTAAGCACTACAGGAGGCTATTTAAACCACACCCGGTGGATGAATCTTGCTTTGCGTTATTCTGCATCCTCTGCAGCAGAACGCTCATCGTGTCTTCTGCATCGGATCCTGGGCCTAAGGAAAAAGGCTTACCATCCTGAATCCAGTCTTCAGCAACACCTATAAAGACAAGAAAGAACAGGTTAGCATTACGGTCTTCAGTGACAGCTCTTCACTTACCTGGTCCATCGGCTGTCACCAACGCCTCGCGCTGCATTCCGGCATCTGAAAGACAAAGGCTTACCTACTCTTCGTGCGCTCCGGAGGTCTTCACACTGCATTCCGGGATCTGAAAGACAAAAGCTTACCAACTCTTCGCACGCTCCGGAGGCCTTCGGCGCTGCATCCTGCATCTGAAAGACAAAACAAGGTGCGTTTAAAGACATTGGGGAACTTTGATACTCACGTGCCATTACTCCTTTCCACATCAACCCCAGTGGGTATTCCGGCACCCTGCAGCCGCTCCGAACTCGTACCTGCAAAATAAAAGACAGTTAGAGCGCATCGTGAAGCAGGCAACAAGCGCTTACTTACATGCTTCCAAGCGCTTCTATTCATCATACGGACTCCATCTTCAACTCACTTTAGCCCGTCATCCGCCATCGCCGGAACCTGCAAAACAAGAGACATCATTGCTAAAGACTTTAAAGACAATAGAATTACTCGAAACTTACCGTTCGTGCAGTAAACGACGGACAGCAGTCCTCTGAAGTCAAGAGGCCTGCGCTACCGATCCAGTGAAGAAACTGGTTACAGCACCCTGCCCCGAGGCAGATGGAGAGCTCGGCATTCACTTACCTAAGGTGAGAGCGTTAACCTTTGGGGGTCTACAGGAGAGCAAAAAAGGGAAGAGATAGGGACACCCCAATAACCCCAGTTCATTAATCCCATATTTTCTGTCTGCAGACATCTTACTCTTGAAGTCAGGCATACAGTGCACAGAGGTCCAGCCCAAAGAGCCAACCGGGTGCTACACATCACCTTTGAAGATACGGTAGTCGCCCAGTCAAGACCGGCGCCTCTGCGAGAATCAGGTGAGCGTTACAGAACGCAAAGCCTACCGCAAAACTCTCGCCCAGGCGCTATGGAAACCTCGGATACTGACCATCTAGCCCGGTTACTTGGGGAACTAAGGGCAGAAGTGCATGCAGCTCGTCAGGAAACGAATGCTCTAAGAAGGGAACTAATTATTTCCAAGGAGAGAACAGACAGTCTTGCTAGACAATTGCTACAGTCACAAGCCGGACAAACCCCGTTACCCGCATCAGGGGCAAATCTTCCTTCAACATCCTCTATGAATCCAGTGCAGATCAACCTACCTGGGAATGTACCTCTGGCTCCGCCCGAACGATTTTCTGGTGACCCAAAGAGGTTTGCAGTATTTATCAATCAGTGCCGGTTGCACTTCTTATGCCGGCCAGCAGCCTTTCCAACTGATCAAGCTAAAGTAGCTTTTGTACTTTCGTACCTTAGTGGCAATGCGGCAGACTGGTCGATCCCTCTAGTTAATCAAGATGATCCGGTTCTCCATAATTTTCAAGCCTTTCAGCTTAGTATGGAAAAACTGTTCGCAAGACATTCACAGGGGCAGGCCTTAGACAATGAGCTTCTTTCGTTGCGACAGGGTAATCAAGACCTTTTGGCTTATATTGCATCTTTCAATAGACTAATAGTGGAAACTCAATGGCCTGAGGACAAAAGGATTACGCTGTTTTACAGAGGTCTACGTGGAGAGCTCAAAGACGTTTTAGCCCAAGTAGTGAATCCCCCACAAGACTGTTCGGATTATATAGACTTGGTCGTTCAAATAGATCATAGACTGCAGAACAGGAAGGCCGACCGTTCCAAGTTTGATGCTCGAGTATTTTCCAAACCGCCAACTCCTTCCAAAGGAGTAGACTCCGGGGAACCCATGCAAATTGGGGGTCTGAAAGGTCCTCTAACACAAAAGGAGCGGGAAAGGAGAAAACAGTTGCAATTATGCCTATATTGCGGAAACTCAGGGCACTTTCTTCGAGACTGTCCGGTGAAACCTGCCAAGAAGGCAGTAGGAGCTGCAGTTACCAAAGTTACAAACTCTGAGCAGGGAAACGACCTCGCCCGACAAGAATAGAGGTCCTCTTGCCGAGCGTGAAAACCAGTTCCGTGACCACGCATTTCGTGATACCTATGGTCCTCATTAGCCCTGATAATCCGGATCGATTACATGCAATTGAAGCTTACGTCGACAGCGGTGCCATCGGCAATTATGTGGATCATGAAATGGTTTTGAGGATGAATCTAACTCTTTGTCCCAAGGCTGTAAAGGACGTCATTACTACAGTGGATGGTACGGAGATAGCCTCCGGGCCAGTAACGCATACCACTCAAGAGGTGACGCTAGTAAGTCAAGATGGACACCATGAGAAGATCGTGTTCGATGTGATCAAGGCCCCTCAGTTTCAGATTATTCTAGGAATACCTTGGTTAGAGAAACACAATCCTCTGATCGATTGGCGAGCAAGAACGGTCCAGTTTCCAGAATGTGTCTCTACTTGTCACCCTCCACCTGGTGTTGCACTGGCAGCAATTTCTTCAGAGACTCCCCAGTTACCTCCCGAATACCTTGAATACCAAGATGTTTTCCGGAAGGATCAGGCTAACACTCTACCTCCTCATAGGTCTTATGACTGCCAGATAGACCTGATACCTGGATCTACTCCTCCTTGTAGTAGAATTTATGCCCTCACCGAGCCTGAGAACCTTCACCTTCGACAATACCTGGATCAATACCTGGCGAATGGGTTTATTCGTCCTTCCAAGTCCCCTGCTTCTTCAGCTTTGTTCTTCGTTCCAAAAAAGGAAGGAGACCTTAGAACTTGTATCGATTATCGCTCCCTGAACCAGATCACCGTTAAGAATAGATATCCGTTACCTTTGATCCCTGAACTCCTGGACCAAGTCAGAAAAGCATGCATATATACAAAGCTGGATCTTAGAGGAGCTTACCACTTGGTACGAGTAAAAGAGGGCGATGAATGGTAGACTGCCTTCCGCACCAAGTATGGACTATTTGAATATCAGGTCATGCCCTTTGGACTTTGCAATGCCCTGGCCGCCTTTCAATATTTTATGAACGATGTCCTCAGAGAGCTCATAGATGTGTGTGTTGTTGTTTACATTGACGACATCCTCGTTTATTCTTCATCGCAATCTGAACATCGGAAACACGTGAAAATGGTCCTCGAAAGATTGCGTCAACACAAACTTTTCGCTAAGTTGGAAAAATGTGTTTTCAACGTGACTGAAGTTGAATTCTTGGGATTCATATTATCACCTGGCGGAGTACGTATGGATTCAAAGAAGGTCGATGCAGTTCTCAAATGGCCATCACCATCCTCCGTAAAAGGTGTGCAAAGCATGTTAGGCTTCGCTAACTTTTACCGCAGGTTTATCCCCGAATTCTCTCGAATAGTCCAGCCCATCACTGCCTTGTTAAAGAAAAACAAACGTTTTGAATGGTCTACCGAGGCGGAACAAGCTTTCCAGGATTTGAAGACTAAATTTATCTCTGCACCAATCTTAAAACACCCTCGCCCCGAACTCCCCTACATCATGGAAACTGATGCTTCAAGCCTTGCCATGGGGGCAGTTCTATCACAAAAGGACCCGGTAACCAATCAGTTGCATCCCGTGGCATTTTGGTCCCGCAAATTCTCGCCTCCTGAAATCAATTACACGATTACTGACAAGGAACTTCTGGCTATCAAGTCTGCCTTTAAGGCTTGGCGGCATTATCTGCTGGGGGCCCGACACACCGTTACTGTGATTACGGATCACCGAAACCTGCAATATTTGAAAACCGCAAAAGCCCAATCCTCTAGACAACTCCGTTGGGCATTATTCTTTGCCGAGTTTGACTTCATAATTACCTATCGACCTGGTACAAAGAACGGTAAAGCTGATGCCCTTTCTCGGATGGGAGTGGAAGAACACTTGATCAACCCTAAACCTGTACCAATCATTCCCGAACAAAGAATTCTGGGTGTAATCGCCACAGAATCCATAGAGGAAGTTAAGGATAAAGACAGGCAACTTGTAACTCCAGCAGACATACAGAATTGGCATCTGCAGGGAAAGGACTTTGCAGTAAAGGACAACTTATTGTATTTCCAAGAACGATTATACCTACCCAGCACAGATTTACAGAAAAAAGTAATCTCCTGTTATCACGATTCTTTAATGGAAGGTCATCCCGGTATGGCCAAGACCTCAGAAAAGATCAAGCGCTACTTCTGGTGGCCGTCTTGGAAAAAAGATATTAGAGACTTTATATTGTCTTGTGGAGTATGCGCCCAAAACAAGAGTCAAAAGGAAAGACCAGCAGGCCTCTTACGCCCTATTGACATCCCACCTCGCCCTTGGCATACGCTTTCTATGGACTTCATCACCGATCTACCTCCATGCTCCGGATACAATACGATTCTAGTAATCGTGGACTTATTCTCCAAGATGGCGCATTTCATTCTGCTCAAAGGCTTGCCAACAGCAGCAACTCTGGCCCGAGAATTTCTCGAAAACATCGTCCGACTACACGGTTTTCCTTCGGTTCTAATTTCGGATCGAGGTAGTCAATTTATTTCTCATTTTTGGCGAAGTTGCTGTCGGTCGGCTCAAATTGATGTGAGACTATCGACCAGTCACCACCCTCAGACCGACGGACAAACCGAGAGGACCAATCAAACTCTGGAACAGTATTTACGCTGCATGCTGCAACAAACTGAAAAAACTTGGAAAGACATCCTTTGGATAGCCGAATATGCCTACAATAACTCTGTCCATTCAGGAACTGGGAAAACACCGTTTTTTCTTTTGTACGGCAGTCACCCTCGAACCTCGGAGTTGGATCCCCTCCAAGATCTTGAAACACCAGCAGTAGACTACCTGCATTCTACAATCACCCAAGCCTTTAAGGAAGCTGTTTCTCACCTTCAAAGGGCTAAAGAACAATACAAGAAAGGAGCAGATCAACATCGGAAGGAAGCCCCTCAATATCAAGTAGGGGACCAAGTCTGGTTATCCACCAAATATCTACCTCTAAAAGGGCCACGCACATTCAACCCAAGATACCTTGGTCCCTATTCCATCACTACCATAATAAACCCCAGTAGCGGTCAAGTTGGACTTGCCCCCTCACATGAAGATACATCCGGTCTTCCACGTCTCTCTATTAAAACCCGTGCAACCTCAAACCCGACTAACTAAATCTCCAAAACCCATCCTAGTTGATGGAGAACTCGAGTTTGAAGTCAAAAGGATTCTGGACTCCAAGATCTCCAAATCTAAACTATTTTACCTAATTGACTGGAAAGGCTACGGCCCCCAAGAGAGATCCTGGGAACCTGCTGAATATGTCCACGCTCCACGCCTAATCAAAAGATTTCACCGAACATTTCCCGACAAGCCAAAACCCCCGGAGAAGCCCGGTTTGGGAGGGGCCTTGAGGGGAGGTACTGTCATGATCTCTGCTTCCAAAAGGTCAGGTTTTCCCAACTCCCTTGGAAGCAGATCCATAACCCAGGTTCCGAGGGCCAACCAGTCCCAATTGGGACCTTTTGGACCCAGTCCTGGCGCCAGTGGCACCAGGCTCATAAATGTGCCCAGTCCCAGCGCTGGAAGCGCCGGGCTCATGATGCTTGGGTGGACTTACCTGCAGCAGACCATGCTGCTTATTTGCCTGCCAGCTGAGCCTCTGATCCTCTTCTGTTTGGAACTACGTTTCCTGTTGGGTGGGGCAGGAGCCAATCCCTAGATTCAGAACACTGGAACTCTTCTGGAAAGCAGGAACTCTTTTCTTACCTAGGCGTGGCTGTGGAAGGAGACACCTAAGCACTACAGGAGGCTATTTAAACCACACCCGGTGGATGAATCTTGCTTTGCGTTATTCTGCATCCTCTGCAGCAGAACGCTCATCGTGTCTTCTGCATCGGATCCTGGGCCTAAGGAAAAAGGCTTACCATCCTGAATCCAGTCTTCAGCAACACCTATAAAGACAAGAAAGAACAGGTTAGCATTCCGGCATCTGAAAGACAAAGGCTTACCTACTCTTTGTGCGCTCCGGAGGTCTTCACACTGCATTCCGGCATCTGAAAGACAAAAGCTTACCGACTCTTCGCACGCTCCGGAGGCCTTCGGCGCTGCATCCTGCATCTGAAAGACAAAACAAGGTGCGTTTAAAGACATTGGGGAACTTTGATACTCACGTGCCATTACTCCTTTCCACATCAACCCCAGTGGGTATTCCGGCACCCTGCAGCCGCTCCGAACTCGTACCTGCAAAATAAAAGACAGTTAGAGCGCATCGTGAAGCAGGCAACAAGCGCTTACTTACGTGCTTCCAAGCGCTTCTATTCATCATACGGACTCCATCTTCAACTCACTTCAGCCCGTCATCCGCCATCGCCGGAATCTGCAAAACAAGAGACATCATTGCTAAAGACTTTAAAGACAATAGAATTACTCGAAACTTACAGTTCGTGCAGTAAACGACGGACAGCAGTCCTCTGAAGTCAAGAGGCCTACGCTACCGATCCAGTGAAGAAACTGGTTACAGCACCCTGCCCCGAGGCAGATGGAGAGCTCGGCATTCACTTACCTAAGGTGAGAGCGTTAACCTTTGGGGGTCTACAGGAGAGCAAAAAAGGGAAGAGATAGGGACACCCCAATAACCCCAGTTCATTAATCCCATATTTTCTGTCTGCAGACATCTTACTCTTGAAGTCAGGCATACAGTGCACAGAGGTCCAGCCCAAAGAGCCAACCGGGTGCTACACATCACCTTTGAAGATACGGTAGTCGCCCAGTCAAGACCGGCGCCTCTGCGAGAATCAGGTGAGCGTTACAGACTCCTCCAACCACAGTCTCGAGAACCTACACCCTCAGACTTTTTTGACTCCTTCAAGCTGTCTCTCACCACTGTCTCTAGTCCACCTTGGATGCCATCCCCAATTAGGACTTCCTAACTTGAATCCCCTACACCTGCTCCCACTGACCCTATGCGTTCTGCCATATCTCCCTTCGACCTCACTTTCCCCCTCCCCCCTCCATTCCCCTTCCTCCTCTCCCTTCTACTCTTCTCTTTCCTCCTTATGCCTAGTCCCCTTCACTTTTATCTCCCCCACTCCCACAGCCACTCCCCTTCCCCTTCTCACCGTCCTTACCTTCTGTACCCCCCCACTGCCAATCACACTGCCCTCATGAACATTGCTCTCTGGAACGCCAGATCCATCTGTAACAAAACCGCGGCTACCCTTGATCTATTCTTCCGTCTCAACCTTCATTTCCTCTGCCTTACTGAAACCTGGATTCCTCCTCATAACACCTCTGTCCCTGCTTCCTTAATGACCTCCTCTTCCTCTTTCCTCCATACCTCCCGCCCGTCTGGCCGTGATGGTGGCGTTGGTCTCCTGTACCATTCCAAATACATCTCCTCCTCTTCTTCCCCAACTCTCCCCTCTTTCCCTTCCTTCAAATTCCTATACAAGTCATTCTTCTCTCCCAACCCTATTTCCTTCCTGATCATCTATCGTCCCCCTGGTCCTCTCTCCTCCTTCTTTGATGACCTAGATCACCTCCTCTCACTTATTTCTCCCTCCCCCTCTCCTCTAACTGTACTTGGTGACATTAATATTTATCTTCCCTCTCCCCCCCCAATCTTCTCCCCTCCTCTCCTTCCTTGATTCCTACCTCCTCTCCCCCCTTTCTTCATCTCTGACACACTCCTCTGGTTCCACCCTTGACCTCATCTTTAACTCCTCCTATTCCTCTTCCCCTGTCTCTTCTCTTCCTGTTTATCTCTCTGACCATGCCTTACTCTCGTTCTCCCTTTCTCCTCTCTCATCCCCCACTAAGTCTAATCCCTTCCCTCCGATCTACTCACGTCGTGACCTGTGTGATTTCGACACTACCCTCTTCTCTGACACTTGCTCATCTTCTCTTCCATCTCTCCAAGACTTTGCACTACTCTCTCCCTATAATGCTCTCTCTTCCCTCTCATCCTCTATCCATGCTACCCTTGACCATCTCTACCCCCTTTCTCTCTTCCGCCCTACTCAGAAACCTTCTCAACCCTGGCTTACTTCCCATCTCCGCTCTATGCGACGCCTTCTCAGACGATTAGAGAGACTCTGGCTCAAAGCTCCCTCGCTTTCAAATCAATCCTCTTACTTCTCCTACCACGCACTTTACAACTCTTTTCTTGCAATGGCCAAATCCTCCTACTACTCTAACCTTCTTCAGTCTCAAGCCTCCCATCCTCGTCAGATTTTTTCAAACTCTTTCCCGCCTTCTATCTCCTTCCACTCCTGATCCCTCATCCAATTCCACACTTTCTCCCTCTGATTTTGCTAACTACTTTTCCTCCAAAATCATCACACTCAGGCAAAAAATTAACCCCCTCTCTGACTCCCTCCCTCCTCTTCCCCCCTCTCCTCCCTCTTCCATCATGTCTGTCTTCTCAGCTGTTTCCCCTTCTGATGTCTCCTCTCTTCTTTCCAAAGCCCACCCCACATCTGCCCCCTCTGACCCTCTCCCCTCCGCTCTCATCCCTGAGATTTATCCTCTCATTATCCCTTACCTTACCACGTTTTTCAACTCCTGCCTCTCCTCATCTACCTTTCCCTCCGCCTTCAAACATGCAACGATTATTCCTATTCTTAAGAAACCCTCTGCTGATCCACTGCTCACTGCTAACTACAGACCTATCTCTCTTCTGCCTTTCCTTTCTAAACTCCTTGAACGCCTTGCCTACTCTCAACTCTCTTCCTTTGTCTCTACTTCCTCTCTCCTTCCTCCTTTCCAATCTGGCTTCCGTCCCAAACATTCCACTGAAACTGCTCTCACCTCTATTCTCAACTCACTCCTCTCTGCTCGTCACGCTAAGCAATCCTCTGTTCTTATTCTCCTTGATCTCTCTGCCGCTTTTGACACTGTCAATCACCCACTCCTGCTCCTCACTCTCTCCTCCTTTGGGTTCAATGGCCCTGTTCTAAAATGGCTATCCTCTTACCTTTCTGCCCGTTCCTTTGCTGTTTCATGGGGAGGCCAGACCTCTCGTTCCTTCTCTCTAAATTACGGTGTTCCTCAACGCTCTCTACTTGGTCCTTTCATCTTCTCTCTCTACACCTCCCTCATCGCCCCTGTTATCTCCTCCTTTGGCATCTCCCATCATTTCTATGCTGATGATACTCAACTCTTTCTCTCTTTCTCCACCTTCACACCTGACCTCCATTTTAAACTCTCCTCTTGTCTCACAGCCATCAAGAACTGGATGTTCTCCCGCTTTCTTTCCCTCAACACCGATAAACCGAAGTCCTTTTCTTCCCCTCTAATACTCTTCCCCTCCCTCTCCTCCCCCTTTTATCCACTACCCTCCCTCTCCTCCCCCTTTTATCCACTTCCCTCCCTTCGATCTCCGTATTTCCACCCATGCTCGCAATCTAGGCATTCTCTTTGACTCCTCTCTCTCCTTCTCGCAACACATTTCACTCACCTCCCGCACCTGCCGATACCACCTCTACAATATTCGCAAAATCCGCCCCTCTCTCACATTCCACGCTACCAAACTACTAATCTCCTCGCTCATTTTTTCCCGCCTCTTCTACTGCTCTTCCCTAATCTTCGGACTTCCCTCTTCTCAGCTTGCCCCTCTTAAATCCATATACCACTCTGCCATTCGTACCCTTTGTCTCCTTACCTCCCGTGACTCCATCTCCTCTTCGCTCTCTCACCTTAGCTGGCTACCTTTCCACCTACAACTAAAATTTCACTTTCTCTGCCTTGTTTTCAAATCCCTCCATGGTCTTCCTCCTCCTTATGTCTCCTCCCATCTCTCCTTCTACTCCCCCTCTCGCTCCCTTCGTTCCACTGACCACTTCCTTCTCACTGTACCTCCCTCCCCCTGCGCTTCCTCCCAGTTCCGCTCCTTCCACCTTCTTGCTCCTCTGCACTGGAACTCTCTCCCCCCTCCCAATCCGCTCTTGCTCTACCCTCACTTCATTTTGCACTTCCCTTAAATCCCTCCTTTTCCATTCCCCACCTTGAAGCCCTCCCACCCTCTCTACTCCCCCCTGTTTCTGCCCTCTTTTAATTGCTCTCTCCCCTCTCCCATTACATTCTTTCTCCCTTCCTCCTACACTTATTCTATCCTTCTCCTGCCCCCCTCAACACTCCTATTCGCACTCCTTCCCCCCCTCTCAGTTAATTGCTCTTTGCACTGTTTTGTAGAATGATTCAAGTTGTAATCTTGCTCACAATGTTAATTGTTATTATTTCTCTGTATTTGTTGTTCCATTGTACAGCGCCTTAGTGTAAGGTGCTCAATAAATAAATAAATAAATAAATAAATCAAGAGCAGCCTTTGGCCAGTCTAGTAATGCAGACTTGCTGTTTTCTGTCTTTACTCAGACGAAGCATAGTAATTCTGAGGAGTCAGATGCTCCACTTACTGGTCCTCGCTAGCATTTTCCACCATGTCCTAGAACCTCTCTGTAAGTCTGATGTAATCTGGTAGGTATGTGCACACATGGAATATGTGTCTTCCTGCCCACACCTGTGGCACAATTGTCAGGGCTAGAGCAGTCTGGTTCACTATTGATACTCTCGGGCAGACCTTGGCTCTTGAGTGCAGAGGAAGAGCTTGTGTTCCCTCTTCCAGGATGTCGGTGCGGAGCCTCTTCTCTGCTCTAGTGGACTGGATGTCACTAAACATGGTGTCTTGGCTAGCACCCTATGCAGCTATATGGCTTGGATGGTCTAGTGCAACTTCTCCACTTGATGTGTACGTCATACTATGTGGCTGTATATGAGGATGCTAATTGACTGTACAATGTGTTCTAAATATCTCCTTCCAGAGTATGCATCCCCCCCCCAAACCAGTTCATCAAGGGTATGCTACCAGGGTCACAACTGTATAAACATGACTTGTTGCTGCCTATCCAGATTTAAGCTGTTTGGCTCCCCCCTTCCTTCAAGAAAGTATGCTGAAAATGGGCTTAGTCCTTGCCAGATATTATGACTCTCAACTGTTTGTAGGCAGGTGGAGCAATACTTCACCATTATCTTCTCACCTGATTCTGTGGATATAAAGACTGGATCCATTGTGTACTTGGTAATCTTCACTGTGGGAACTGACAGCTGTGCATGGAGTGCCTGGATGACTCTCATTGCAGGAGACTCTTAATTACTCATTGCTGCTAACCCCGGTTAGGGGTTCTCTAGTCGTGGATCATCTGGTTTTGTGTAGTTTCCCCAGACGGGTCTCAGGCCGACATAGGGGTCATGCTCCTATGGTGTGGCGATGGGCACCTTCATCACTTGCTTGAAAGCATCTACCATGGAGGAAGTGATCAGTCTGGCACCGGTTCAAGGCAGGGCATGAGCTGAGAATAGGTAGTGGTCTAATCTGCAACCCAGTCCAGGTGTTTGTGGCAAAAAGAAAATAGGACACTACTGGGTCTCCCCATGAATGGTAAGAGGCAATGTCTCTGGGACGACTTCATTAGAGCCATAACAGACCAGAACACTGGTTCCAGCTAGACTAGGGCTGTACACAGGCACTTGACCTGGCCAGTGAGAGACTCTAGATACTCAGTTAACTTGAGCAGCTGATGTTGAAGCGTTATCAAAGGGATGTCACCTATTATACAGCAATGTTAAGGCGTAAGCCCCTCACCCTCAGCCCAGCTGTCTAACTGAAACCTATGCCTAACTGTCAGGTGTACTGACAAATCCTAATGATGTGTACACTAACCCGTTAAGGGAAGAGGAGAGGAATGGCTAGGTCAGTAGGTAGTATGGGTTTAGGCACACCAAAGGACCTAGGACACTTGGTGGGAGGATACAGCAATACACATGATTGCTTGTAATTACTTTCAAGGAAGGAAAAACTCAGTTTATTCACGCAATCTCATTACATGCTCCGGTAGCTGTCAAATTTGTTCTATGATCTCCACTAGTAATCGGCTGACCAAGAAGCTGGATCAAAGAGAAACATATTGGATTGAACGGCTTGGCTCCTTAACACCAAATGGTATAAATGAAGAGATCACTCTATGTGTTTCGAATGACAATTTACAACCATTTGCTTATCCACCACAGTGACTCTCTACCTCAGAGATTAACCCTATTGCATTATGCGTGCGCAACTACTTGATTATTTATCACAGCGACTTTCTACCTCAGTAATGAACTTGACCTCATTATGCGTGCTTAACATCTCTTTGAGCCCAAATGGACTTTGCCTACATATGAACTATTTATATATGTGTTGCTTTATGAACAGCGTGAAGCACAACACTTGAGACGTTAATGTCTAGCCACTCACATCTGAGATGCTCCTAGTTCTGATTATCCAACGCACTGCACTGTTGAATTTTATTCATGAGTTTATCCCATACACATTGTAAAAATGTTAATACAGCTTTATGCTATGTTGTGAAAACATGTAGATGCTTATGTGGCTAATCTTTGTGATGTATGCGATTTATGAGACATGTAATAACTTGGCCATGGTCCCCAACCAGCCACCTTTTACCTTGCCCTGCCCCTATCCCGTCCTCTCTGTTCACTAAGAGCGAATGGGACACGAGGTGCTGATGATGTCATCAAGCTCCCCAGTGTGTGATGTCGCGACGTCCATGGTTTCCAGGGCTATACTACATACACGCGATACTGGCTTTCACACGAGAGGTCTCTCGTCTCCCATGAATCACCCGACAGCCATACATGGTAAGTACTATTAACCAAGGTATGATCATCACACATTCCACCAGACTAGTATGTCTATGTCTGATCTAAAGACATAATTGCCCATAGATTTGGGATTCTGAATGATCAACCTGAGTACAGTACACACCCTAGCCCAGGTAAGGGCGTTTCCACATTCCTCTAATGCAACTGCATGACTTGATGGCACACATCATGACTTATGCCATTGTGTCCACAGATACACAGCCGCAGCAGCTAAGGTACTTTGACAATTCCCTTTGGATTATTACTGGTGTGCGCTATATTCCTCTAATCATTAATGTTTTCTATGCTTTCCTTGTTTTCTTTTCTTCCTTAATTTCAACGGGCGAATTTGCGGTATGTATATCCTTTGAATTTAATACCATTTGAATGTTACATGTGCTGCGTATGTCATCATGTATATTTCCCACACTTGTAATTTACATGCTAAGATGGAATCGTTTCCCGAAATGCATTGGCTCTTGAGCTAGCCCTGCTGAGAATGCTGTTACCTTCTAAAATAACGATTACACACTAATGTCGGCACTTTACCAGAAGCACGTATGAACTGATTTCATAATGTGCCTACCAATGGAAAGCAAATCCAAAGAACAATGCAGCTTCACTATAAGAGCACTTTGTGAGCGCTTGGCCTCCATATAAGACATACAGGGCGCCACGTTGTATTAGAGCTACATTGAACAGATGTGTTGAAAGCCAATGCACTTACATGTAACTTGCTAGTGATAAAGCGGCAGACTTTCTCGTTCTCAGCATTGCCTCAGTTAGTCCTGCTGCACACGGCTGAATTTTGAAACAAGGGGCCTCATTTCATGGTATGCGGTGAACAGCCGGTAAAATACCATTACCGGTAAACCCTTACCGCCTACTGTGTAATGAGGCCCAAGATCTTTAGCGTCCTCTTTTACGACTAGGAAATGCGTTCAAGCTTAAATGCAATTCATGTCAATCAAATAATTGAGTTATAAAATAGGGGCAGGCTGCAAGATTCCCCACGTGCTGTTCACGAGGCACGATGACGTGCCTTTTGAAAGGTGGGACGTCACTGAGGACAGATAGGCAGGGCTGTCATCACAGGCTCGGTCACGCCCCCTGCAGCCCATGCAGCATCATCCTGTCCTGTTTCAGGGTTGCAAAGATGCCTGCAGGCATTCGGAAATGAGCCATCTTGGACAGGATGACATGAAACACACTGCTCCCTAGCAAGTCCACCTGGACCTCATTACACCAGCGGTACTAACGCTATTGTACAAGTGGCTCAACTCGAACACATTTTATGTCCTATATGTTGCATTGAAAGAAGTAGACAGTAGATCCCACAGGGAGAACAAGGCTCCAGTGCAATATGAGCAGCTGACATGCAAATGTTGCAGCGGGAGTCAGGCCTGGGGGTCTTCGCTTTTCTGCTGCTGGTGCCCCACTTCCTCACATGCCTATTTTCTCTGTTGTTTGCTAGAATTTGAATTACAATCCTTTGTATTGTCCATACTAATCAGAAATCTGCAGGGTGCGGGTTGTCAAACGGTTTCTGCCCAGGCAATGTGTTTTTAAAAAAAAAAAAAAAAAAACAGATACAACCCCTAACCCTCTCTTGTATTTCTTCTTTAGATTCGTTTTTAATATGTCTCTTCTCGGTTTTCACGGTGTTCTTGCTCTGTAGTTTTCAACTGTCACCTTGCTCTTTGTGAAAGGATAGCTTAGGGACAACGTGCTCGCCTTGGAAACAAGACGACATGGAGCACCACAAGTTCAATCCCCGGGTCCGCGCTTAGAAACCGCTGGGTATTAAGCGCATTATAAATAACCTATCATATCATACCTATTGTAGTGTTCATCAATTTATCCAACACTAATATTCTGGTTTCACGGTGACACCCTAAGCGCCATCCTACGGGCATTGGCATTGACTTTGCTATGCAGAAATGAGAGAGGTAGCAGGGTTGCTGGGAAGCGGACTATCTGGTGTGTACGACAACTTCTAACTCTTCTTGGCGTGCATCAGCTGAAGCGTGCTGTGGTTATTTTCCACAATAGATTTCAATTACTCCATTTGCAAAATTTGGCCCACTCAGGAGTTTCAGTACAAACGTTTTCAAGAAGCTGTGCATGCATGCACAAGCGCATTAAATTGGGGGCAGGGCTTGTGTAGTTCCGGCGCAATTGGCATAGCAAAAGGGGATTCAGTTGACCAAGCAATAACAACGTCCTCATGATTTTTCACCTCCATACCCTATTGCCCTTTCAGCTGATGCAGAGCAGCAGAAGCCCTGTGAACAAACTTCCTGTGGTGTTCTTCTCCCTGCCTTCCTCCTAATGGAGCCACAAGGGCATGTCCTGCAATTGTATGCACTATAGCTGCCATCAGCTCAATACTCCTAAGTATAACAGGCCTATCTATTAGCTGAACGGCAGAGTATGTGTGTGTCTCCTGCATTATTTGTTTAACTATTTCAATTTATTGTAACACAAGGACTACCAGGGACTGACACAAAGGTGATGCGTGGCCACACACTGCCATTGTATGCAAGGTGTTACAATGCCATCATCTCAATAGCGTTTGATGAAACAACTATTAACAGGGGGGTGGTGAAAATGACAGCATGTGGGGGTCGGGAATTGTTTATTCGTCTATTTATCAGGTGTGTCCCCTCTACATCTAGTTTGTTTCTGTGTGCACAAGAGCCGTAGCATGAATTAGGCGTGTGTGGAATTGAGTGCCAGTGTATGTGCGAGTAATGTGTGTGTGTATGTGCGTGCTTGTTTGGCACTGGAAGGGGACTCCACCAGCAGTATGAAAGGGTTTTACAGTGCTGTGCTGGCATGTTCTAGAGGGCCAGGCTGGCATATATTTTGGACATGGCACTGTAATCATGTGCTTTACGTTGGCAATTCTGACAAATATTTTGGGCACCATCATACAATTGTTTTGCAATAGTAACGCTGCCGTATAATGAGGTTTGGTGTTGCTGAGGTCAGGTAAGTGGTGGATGGAGAAGTGCGATGGGTGATGTTAGGGGGGGCAGTGAGGGTTGAGGGCTTCATGTACATGTTGCAGAATGCTCCTGTGCACCGTTGGTGACCTAGCATCATTCTATTGATAGTTTTTCATGTTACCCGAAGAAAATGATTGTAAATTGCATGGCCTTTTACCAAGATTTTCACACAAAGGTGTGTAATAAAATGCACCATTTCAACATAAAAAAACAATTCTCTAGGGGACGCCTCTGTCCCAAACCATCTGACCTTACTTCCTTCTCTCTTGCCATGCTTGGTGTTTGAACGTGTTCGATGGAAATGTTAACAGCCTTCTAATTATAACAAGGATTGCCGAAGGCAATACGTATGCCATGTCAGTAAGATACGTTTTCAGCCACGTGACATTAGTTATAGGCATAGTAGAACGACATCTCTTCACTGCCGTGCACCCACATCTTTTTGGTATGGCTAGTATTTATGTTATGTGCCAGCAATTGCTAATTTGCAGACATGCGCAGAACTTTTAAAGTAAGCATGGTCATTCCAGGGATAAAAGCTAGGGCTGCTGAACAATAATGACCAGTGGTTGGAGTGGGCTAAGGCTGCGGGGTAAGGGTGAGCTATGGTGGGAGACAGTATTCTCCTGCGCACGCAGTTTGCAGACATACGTGCTGATCCCCTTCGATTGCAGGGGACGGAGCTGCGCGCCTATGCTGTCTCTAATGGAGACATGCTGTTAGATTTATTCACAACATTAGCAAATCATTCGTCCTGAAGAAGATGGTGTAACCAACGGGCACCACTGAAACCCGTCAACCCATCTGGTTGTGGTGTTTCCATAACCATTCAGATGCTCCCTTACTTACAGGGGGTACATTCTGACCAATTTTACTCACACGGTGTGAGTCTTTTAAAGTTGTTCCATGCATTTGGACAGTTCTTAATCCTTTATATGTTTGTAATGGCACCACAGACATGTGGTAACTAGTGGGCCTTAGGGTGAATAAAATACTGAGGGATTCCCACGGCACCACTAACCACGTGTTAGCCTTTCACGTATTTTGCCAAGAGATGACTTCCTCGCAGTTTAAATGTGTATGGTAGTTGTTTGTCAGTTTGTCGCTGTTTCTGTTTGGACCTAGACAGCTATCATCCCCTAGACACATATTTGATTACAGCTAGGGACAGTCTCTCCCATCTATCCCTTTTAGATAAGCGTTGCACCGTTCGCAATCTAGGGCCAGGCACCCTCGTTAGGGTTAGGGTGTTCTTCCTTAGGGCCAGATAACACATTGTCTTTCACCATGTGGTGTGTTCAATGTCTTGACAGTCATTTGTTTTCATCTCAGTCAATTATTTTTCTCCCAAAGAACCGTTTATTTTGTGTAACACTATGGTGGGAGCGAGCAGGGGTCAGACAGAGTGGCAGAAGTAAGGAGGGGTGATCATGGTAAGCATATGTGAGGTAGGATGGATGGTAGGGATGGGTGAGGTCCAGTAGGGTGGGAGCTAAGGCTTAGGTCAGAGAGTTGGGCAGGTGGAGTAAAGTGAGGGGTGAGTGAGGTTGGCTTTTGCTGAGGTCAGGTAGGTGAGGTATAGAGAAGGCTGATGGGTGAAGTTAAGGCAAACAGTGAGTGGTGGGCACTGTAGAGAAGTAGGTAATCATATATAGCCTATCTCCTGCCCCGTCACCACCATCATACTGGAACAGCAGGACAAGAGCTGTATGTAGGACCCCCTGTGTCGTGCCTATACTGCATCGAGTGTATGAGAGACTATATACACTCAAACAACTGCATCGAATGTACCATCACACTGAAAGAGTAGAAAGATGTCTGCATGTGCCACTGGACATCATGTAGTGCTAAGTGACATCTGACAAGGGTAGAGTGATGTCATGGGTTTTGAGCCATGTTGAATCAATAGACTGGGTAGATGTGGAGATGAGCTGTCGCTGCCCATTATTCTATCCCAGAACAAACTAAATCAATAGACTGGGTGGATGTGGGGATGAGCTATCGCCGCCCACATTCACGCCAGAATAGGAGAACTGCGCAGTTGGCACGAGACCACTCCAAAGATACAACCTTCTTGTGGGGAATTCATTTTCTTATTCCCAAAAATGGTTGCATTTCCAGTACTCACCACTATCAGAAAGCCAGTGTTTTAAAACCACCAGAATTTTGTGTAAAACTGAACAAATGAAACAAAACCAGACCAAGGAAAGACTTGCTAAGAGGTGGATACAATGTAAAACTATATTCTGAAATGACTTGAAGGAAGTAATTATTTAATGTATATGTAAAAATTGTCAGTTTGATTTGAATGTAGAAAACTGGGAACAAAAAGTGACATTTAGCTGAAACCTGGCTTAATGAAACTGAATTCTGCCTGACAACTACCCCCGACAGGAGGTGATACTGGATCAACAGCTGTGTTCCCAGGCCTGGCTGCATCCTGAGGCCACATGGCCCTGTTGATTAGATTAGGGGTGGAGCAGCTGGGGACTACAGGGAGTTGAACAAAGGCCTGTCCTGGACTCAGGCAAATGTTATATTGGGGGGCCGTAAAGTGGCTTCCTCTTAGGGGAAACTGGGAGGGGCAGTGCCTCTGCTAGCAGCTGAGCTTGGGGGAAGTGGATAAACCAGTTATTTCACCCTGTGATGTGGGAAGCCACACCCCTTTTTGACCAGGGCATAATTTTAAAAAGCTAGATAACTCAAAGTGCGGACTTGTCAGAATTATATAAGTAATATCATTATTTTTGTGATTTTTCTGTGAACATTTTGAGATGCGTTAGGACCCTGTGGTGTATTCTGAGGGGATGCTAGCGGAAAATAGGGTCTCACTCCCAATGTCTGCATGTTAAAAATTGGACACTTCATCAATTAATGTCCATACTCCTTGCGCACATGTGTGTAAATTTGGGTAAATGTCCGATATTGCAAAACCAGCTAAAAAGCGCAAAATGTTGTCATTTTTTAATGCAAGCCCCCAGGAAGATCAGAGGCGGACAAGCATGGACCATAAGGAATATATAATGTGCACATGTAATTTCAACAAATTGTATATCTGGGAAGGATGTATTTGAATCAAACATAGATTTGTGGCCAAACTGACCAGGGGAGGATCCTCTGACCCATAAAACCTACAGCATCACCCTGACTCACATTTCCTTCCCCCAATCATGGGAGAGGGGAGAATTGGGCCAATGACAAGTAGAGAGGGGAAGGCTTAGCTAGGCCCAGGCACACACCCATTTTCAAAACACATAAAAAGAGACTGCTGGGACAGGTAGAGAGATTCAAATCCAGTTGCTGCGGAGCGTTTTGCCGGACTGCACAACATCCAGAAGATACCAGTTCCAGACTGACTCCAGCTACATACTCCAGAACCTAGAACTTATACTTTAGAACCTAAATCAGAGGCCTAAAACCACAAGCCTAGTTCTCTGCAGCAGGCCTCAAATCATTGCAAGCTACTCACAGCCGGGCGAGCTGCTTGAATCCCTTGCCAAGAACTTTTGCCAGGACCAGTGCAGAGATCCAGGAGCCGTGCAGAGACCGCTGTATCCGGACAGACCAGACCAGAGATCCAGTGTGACCCAGACCGCTGTGAGCAGAACCAGAGAGCTGACCCAGATCACTGTGAAGTGCCGAGACCAGAACCGGAGTCCAGTCCAAAACCTGACCAGATCCGTGCCGAGGCCTATTTCAAATTTATATTGTGAGTACCTAGCAGAACTGTGCAGAACCAATCTCTTAGTTAAAATAATCTAATCCAAACTATTTTAACCTAAGTAGAACAGCCTCCTAGAAATCGTGTCATCTGTCATTTGTAAAGCTGCACAACTTTCACCTGTCAATTCTGAAGCTGCAAGCTGTCACCTGTCATTTTGAGTTTACTTTAAATCCGAAAAACTACCTTTATTTAATCGTCCGTATCTCTGGACCCGTTTGGGATAGGAACGAAATTTAACTTTCCACTGAAAGCTTAGAATCTCAGCAACGAACCTAGAACCTAGAACCTAGACTTGCTACTCCTTATACTTTTGCTGTAATCACGATTCACGCACTCGCAAATTTTACCGCGATTTGCGATTTGGTTAAAAATCCAGCCACGTGTTACCATCAGCAGTCATTTCTTTCCTTACTAAAAATTCGTTTGCCTCTTAATCACCATCTCTGAATCATTGCTATAGTGAGCCTGAACTCATCCCAAGTATCTCTCACTCACCCTGAACCTCCTAAAGGGAATTAAAAGCATTTTCAGCATATTTCTCACTTCATTGCCACCACATTCAAAGCACTTGGGCCTGTGTTTTAAAACTCATACCGGTTTTCTCTAAGCTTGCTGGGGGGGAACTGAATTTCGTATTGTATTTGATTGCATTCCTGAGAACTGTGTGCTCCTCGTTCCATCTACTTCCATGTCTTACATTGCATAGGGGGGGGGTGAATTGCCAGAGAAAAAGTGATTATATTATCTTTTCCTAAAATCATCTCAAGTATTTCTGTACTGCATTTTATTCCTCATTGCTTTTCCCTTGAAATCATAAAAGTATTTTTGCTACTTGATCCATCCTATACTAACTCCTCATTGATTATAAAGAAGTGTGCTAGTGTTAGATTACCCATTGTTGATTAACATTATATTTATAAGGGCGATATCGATTATTAATTTATTATAAAAGCGCGGTATCTATATTTTGTCTTATTTCTCAAATAAACCTTTTAAACTTGCAAAACAGAACTACTTCTTGGCTCAGTGGGGTCAGGGGGATTCTAAGAGAGGGGTTTTATATAGGGGTAGTCATCCAGAACTCATGAACTGGACATAAAGATATATCAATAAGGGTTTCCATTCAGTATCCCAGACTAGGCATTGACTTAGCTGTAGTGTTGAATTGAATCTTCTTACAGTGATGTCATGAAGAAAATAACAGAAGTGACAAGAGAAACATGTACAACATGTTAAAGTATTCATGTATGTAAAAGAAGATGAAGTCATTTACTGACAATAAGTGTAAATATGCAGTGAGACAAGGTAGATGAGATGGATATACGTGATTATTTTCGATTACGATCATTTCTAATCCGAAAATGACAAATTCAAAATGTTCATAAAGGAAATAATCATGGCCATTACCACCGCCTGCCATCCCCACTTCCTCCACCTCCCCAACCCTTAAAACCCCCATATTTATTTCAGTCGCCCAACTTACCTGTACTCCTTCACTTCTACATGGATTCTGCGATTAGAGTTCCACCTCCTCATTGAGAGGCGGTACTCCCGCCACAGGATCCTTTTCTTTTATTTCCTTTAAAAAAAAAACTCTTTGTCCCCTGCTTTCCTTTGTGTGGAAGTGGGGGATATCCCCGAATACCCATAATGTTGATCAAGAGGTGGGGTTGGACACCCCCCCGCAAACCCTGCTCCCCTTGATCAAAACTATGACTAAAGAGAGGTTTACTCCTTCTATAGTCTTATCTGAAGGTTGTCCCCTGAGAAGATCAGCCGGAGGCTCACTCTCCTCCTCCTCTTGATCAGAGGCTTGAAGTAAAGCTCCTAGTTCTGTTCTGGAAACATAAGCTCTCAGACGGTTAGTGTGATAGACCATAGGGTCTTCCTTGGGATTGCCCAAGTCCACTAAATAATTGATCTCTCCAGGTTTACCCACTAGTGTCCAATCCATTGTCCTGTAAGGCCCTCTGCCTTGTAGGTACCATACCTAGAACAAGCTGGTCTGGAGTAAACTCCACCATGTTGGCCTTATGGTCATGCCAATGTTTGACCTACAGAGCCTGACCTACTTTCAAATTATCAGAAGCTTCTTTCATCATGAGTGCCATCCTCTTCCTGAGGCCCAGCACATACTCAGTGGCTCTCAATGGCTTGAGGGAAGCACACTCTCCAATTATTCCTTGATCTTGGCCAAAGGGCATCTAACTGGATGACCATAGACCAGTAAAAAAGGGCTGAACCCAACCCCTGCTTGAGGGATTTCTCTTTAAGCAAAGATAATAATGGCAGTAGAAGGTCCCACTTTCCTCTAAGGGGTTCTTCTAAAGCACCTATCATGCTCTTCATAGTTCTATTAAACCTCTCCACCAACCCAGTGGTTTTGGGGATGGTAGGCTGTTGAGAACATGTAGGTCACTCCACAGTTTTTCTATATGGTCTGCATGTAGTGGGACATAACATTTGATCCCCTGTCAGATATGACCTCCTTAGGAAAACCTACCCTGGTATAGATACCAAGGAGGGCCTTAGCCACTGCCTGAGCAGTAACAGTTCTCATAGGTATGGCTTCAGGATACCTGGTAGAATGGTCTACCACAACCAATATAAATTAGTTGCCTGAGGAAGTTGGAGGGTCTAGGGAACCAACAATGTCAATCCCTACCCTCTCAAAAGGGACTCCCACCACTTGGAGGGCACTAAAACTGCCACATTCCTGTTCCACTCTTGCCAGCAGCCTGACAGGTGTGGCAGCATTTACAGAACTTTTCTACATCAGCCCCCATCTTGGGCCAGTAGAAATACAGAGATAGCCTCTCGTTGGTCCTCTTGAAACTCAAGTGGTCAGCCAGAGGGATCTCATGCGCTCACTGTAAGAACATTTGTGTCAATTCCTGGGGAGCTACAAGTCTCCTATAGTCTCCTGGGTTAGACTCAGTAGGTTCACTGTAGAGGAGGCCATCCTCCCAGTAAAGCTTATGCTTCCCTGGCTCCATCTGGGAAGCTGTCTGTTGGCAAAGACCTTCTAGAGAGGGACACTCTCTTTGACCTCTGCTGAAGTCTTAACTAGAGGGTCCACCTTCTGCAAGTAGAGTTTGCAGCTCAGGATGGTCTTTAGGATCCAGATCTCCAACATTCTTACAGCTCTGTTTCACCAGTAGTTGACTATTCTGAGTTTGCTTGATCCTCCCACTCAGCCCCAGCTGGGGAAGGGGTCACTGGGGTGGCCTGGGACTGTCCTCTCGGGGATCTCCTTATCCTGTGAACAGGCTTAAGTGTAATACCTTTCTTTCTCCCAGAGATCTTGGGTTTCCTCTGTGTCTCTTTCTTTGACTTAGAAATAGAAGGGTGGTCTTCCTGTGGACTGGGGGTAAGAGGAATCTCCTCAACCTCCCACTGATAGTCTCCTAAGGTTGCCTCTCTGGACAATCTTGTTTGCTCCTGCTTCCTTTTACTGGGAGGCCTGGGGGTGCTAGATACAATGCCAAGAGTTTTCAATTCATTACCCAACAGGACTCTCCCAGGCACCTCGTTTTGTACACTGACAGGTATTCTAACAGTCATATTATTGCACTGTTTGAGATTTGGCAGAATTAGAACCATTTGAGTTGGGCCTCCTGCAAGTTTAGTGGGTCCTTTGGGTGCCTTAGCTACATCCTCAGGTTTGAAAATACATTCATCAACCACTGTAATGCTTGCCCTAATGTCTCTAATGGCAGGGGTCTCCTGACCATTTACGAGTACACTGTCCTTATAATATTCTTTTGTGTTATCTGGTGTGGAGTTGTACACATCCACATTCCATTGTTCCCACAGACCCAGGGACACTAATGAAACACTAGCTTGAACTCCAAAGGGGTCTTCAGCCAGCAATTGAAAGTTACCACTTGCCATATGAACTTCCCCCTCATGGATGAAGGCTAACGGGGCAGTATGGACCCCTGAAGGTTTAGCCTTACATCTGGGATCCCCTTTCACATGATCAGTAGACCCACATACAAAACAATTCCAAATGCTCTCTGGAATGCGGGTTTCTGGTGACCTCCTTCCGGTTTGGCACCAGAGGTTTCATTAGACTTACCAGGTTTCCCATGGGACTTTAGACTTTACCTTACTATGTTTGTGGCATGTTGTGGATGGTTGGAATTAGTCTTCTCTTGTCCCTCTTTCTTGAGCTACTTCCACTTTTCGGCATCAATTTCTTTTGAGTCAGCCAAGTGCTGTGACAGCTCAGGAGAGCAAGCATCAAAAATAGATTCCAATAAAAACAGATTTCTCATCATTCAAAGGAGTTCACTCTGTAACCCTTAACCCAACCATCAATGTTCTTAAAACACTCACATAACCAGGTAGCACAAGGGGTACCATCAGTCTTTTTGAGGGTCCTAAACCTCTTAAGGAACTGGGAATGTGTCTTCCCAAATCTAGCTATTAATGGCAGCTTCACAAATTCATACTTCTCTCTCTCACTGGCACCCAACTCCATTACAGCATCACAGCCATTCAGGAGGGAGCCTAGACACGAGCAAAGGGATTAAATCATTACCACAGATTCCTTGAAGACCATAGGTGTATTCAAACATACCCAACCAATCCAATACATCAAGGTATGATTCATATATACTCACTGCATCTTTGGGCAGGCAAGGCCCCTTGGGACTTGCAGACCTAGAGGACACTGGGAGGGAAGTAGATTCAAGAGACAGTCTTTTCATGTCTATTGCATGTTGCATTTCCAACTCCCTGAGTTTGATGTCTTGATGTTTGGCTTCAGCTTGAGCATTCAAGTTTTGGAACTCCAGCTCTAATGTCATTGTCTCAAGAGAAATATATTCTGGGCTTAATGTTAGACCTTGTGGGGTCCCAATGGAAGTAGACTGAGGCAAAAGGGCAGCCTGTGGCAAAGAGGGGCTCTCTTCCTCAGACTCCTCTACCTCCTCTGACTTCTCTTGCAGATTGGAATTAGACTCTAAACTGTGATCCACATCATCATTTTCCACATGACTTTGGATAGTAGGGATTACAACAGCCTTGCAGTTAATTAACTTTTCTTTCCTTTTACAGGCAGACCCCTAGTTTTCACACATTTCTTTTCAGTTGATCTACTGTCATAATAACCCCAGCTTCATCATTGAATTTATCCATATTTGGCATGTTACATTTGCTTCACTTTTTGATGGAGCTTAGCCATGTGGCTGGTTAGTTGGGCACAAGTACAGCAAATAGTCAATGTAAGCACTGTACACAAATCCTCACCGCCAGCCACCAGTGTTTAGGCAAGATTGTATGCAGTAACCCTGTGGGAGTCTACACCAGTCTTGTCCTCTTGGTATTAGGTAACCCAACTATTGGCATAGGTCCGTACTACACAAGTTGGTAGAGTGAGCAGCCAGACTTATCTCAAGAGGGGTAAATGTGAGCTGTAGAGCTGTAGCATCGAAATCCACATGTACAAGTATCCAAATAACACTTACACTCAAGGTTTTCCAGTAAATTAATGATTTATTTATCTAACAGTCAGTTTTAAATAAGCCTGCTTTCTCAGAATCAAGATATGCAAGTAGATATGCATCATGCACACTTCCTACACTCTGAGGGGCCTTCAAGTACTAGGACAGTATTGGCATTCATATATCAAATTTTGCACTTGGTAAAATTCGGTGGTTGTGGAAAATTAAAAGGTTAAGGGAAGGAAAATAGTTAACAGGTTCTCAGAGCATGTGACCACTTTTCAATCTCGCAATGCAGTCTAGATAGGATCTTTCCAAGCAAAATTAGTTAAACCAATGTAAACCAATGTATCACCTATGAGGGACAATTAAAATCAAAGTCAATGGGTCAGAAGAGTCTGCAGGGAGCCTGGACAGCCTATGTCAACTTGAACAATGTCTATGGAGCTGAGCTACTTCTAAGATAGCAGAAAATCACTGTTGGGCCACAAGCTGTTAGGCTTGTGAAAGTCAGAGCTGAGATCAACTCCTTAAAAAGGAGCTACTGCAATTCTCAAGAGAGATAATGCAAGCCACAGACAAAAGAGGTAAGTACCACTTAGTCAGCACAGTACCTTAGTTTAGAAGAGGAGGATCCAGCTGGCTTCTGTTCTGGTTGCAGTGTTGCAGATCCTGGGTGCCTTGTCCTCAGTCATAGGGACAAGAGGGAGTACGGATGGATGACTCCTGCACTGCAGTTCGAAGGTCAGCGTTGGCTACGGCTCTTTTCAGTTAAGCGGTACTTCACAGTTTCAGCTACCGGCAATTAGCACAACAGCGGATATTGGACACTTGATGGGCTTCCGTCACTCCTCCAGTCCAGCACTCTGGTGAGATGACTCGAGATTGGGTCGTCCTGCATCGAGAGGGTCCTCAGGATCCGGCATAGACGCGATGCACTTGACTATGGATTTATCGACCCCTGGCACTCGGTTCCAGTGGCAGCAAAGAAGTACAGCCAGTTGGGGAAGGCCTTCCAGCAAAGTTCATCCTGGGGTTAGTTGGTCTCACCAACCCAAGAAGCCATCCTTTCTGGAGCTTCTCTAGTCAAACCGGAAAAGCAGTTTCAGCACATCAGCAGGGCTTCACCAGGCAGTTCAATGGTCCAGGTGGATGCAGGAAACTTCTCTTCATTATTCCTTCGTCGATGTTTCGTCCAGTGGTTGACTCTGTTTACAGTTCAAAAAGCCTCGCCTTTTATGCAGGTTTCTCCCATTCATGCACAGCCTAGCTGTCACTCACAGAGCAGGGTGGCTGTCCTGCAAGGACAGCCAGCCAGCCAATTAGTACTGGGTGCATTGAGGTAACCAAGGAGAATACGGATAGGGTGTTTGGGGCACCTCCCTCGCTTCCTGTCCTGCCAGACACACTGGAGCCAGAGGCGGGTTTCAGTACTGAAGCCCGCCAAAGGCAAAATGAACAAAAGGGTTACCTAGTTTGGCGTGCAGATAAAAATCCAAGAAAGACCTCACGAACAAAAACCACAGGAAATACAGAATCCAAATCAGATTAAAATACACAAGGGTGTGAGAAAAAGGTCTCACTCACTCCAGGATAAAATGTATAAAGTCCTAAAGTCCAGCAAAAGAGCTGGGAGTCTCTAAGGTTGAGGGAATTAGCATAGAAATGAGAATTCTCCCTAACAGGGAGGATGCCACCTTTCCTGAATGTCAGACAGCACAGTCCCCATGTGATATATTCTCAAGAGGGACTATACTACCCGTCTGACTCTTAGTGGGGCACGACCTTTACATTGCATTTTTTTTGGGCTTTGCAACAAACGCAGCTCAGAATAATGGGAGCTGGCAAGGTGGCAGAAGACTGTTCTTCTGGCTTTTATTATTTTGTGCTAGCAGCAAATGGAGTCCTCTCCAAAAATGTTCACATTACGGGTCTCCACAACTTGAACATGCTGACTGACAAGAGAGGTCTCCACTCCTGCTAGGCAGCATGTCTACATCTGGGAGACGAGGGGACAGCAATGGTGCTTCCTGTGGCTGGGCCGGTGCATATGGAGGGTGCATGCAGGCACGTGTGTTTCTATAATTTAATATGTGTTTATGTATGCATTTATATATGTATGTTGGTGTGTTTGTTCTTAGGAATGCATGCATGTAAGGAGGTGTATGAATGATGAGGAATGTGTGCAATGAAGTGTTGTTTGTGTGTGTGTGTGTGAGTGTGTGTGTGTGTTTGTGTGCAATGCCCTAGCCACACATTTAGTGGCCCTACTCAGCAGTGCCCCTATATTTAGAGGTGCCGGCTGCTGGGGGCATGGTATTGTGTTTTGCTTCAACCTTGGTGCACAGTACCATGTATCAAGAATACAGCAAATGTGAAAGGTGAAGTGTTATCACATGCCTACACTGATCTATAGTCCAGCAATGTGATAACACTTCCCTTATGTATTTATATTAAAAATGTATAAAGCGCAATTTAGGCCCGAAATGGGCATCTAGGCGCTGAACGGAAACAGGCTCAAGGTACTCAGATGCCAGTGGCTTGGCAAGACTGGAAGAAAAGATTGAAAAATTGTGTCTTCAGAGCTCTCCTAAAGGAAAAATGATCAGACAGAGTTGTTAGGTCAGAAGGGATAGCATTCCATAAGCTGGGTGCCAACACAGAGAAGGAGCTACCACCTAGGCGTTTCTGACACAATACGGGAATCCTAAGGAGCTGGTGAGAATCTGAACATAGATTTCTTGTTTGGCAGTATTTTTGCAATTTATTTTTCAGAAAGTGAGGGCCCATATTGTAGAAGGCTCGATGGACAACACACAGGATCTTAAACTCTATGCGTGCCACCACAGGGAGCCAGTGCAGGTGACATAACAAGGGCAAAGAGGGAGTCAAACGGGAGGCCCCAAGCGCCAGACGAGCTGCAGAGTTCTGCAGAACTTGCATTCGTTGAATCTGGTACTTGAGTTGATCCAGCTAGATGCCATTACAATAGTCCAGCAGAGGAAGAATTTTCCTTAAAGGCTTTAATCTCTCAAACCCAGTGCTGCAAATGGCAGAAATCCATACTTCTCGGGACCCATTAGATAGAAGTTTAACTCTGAGACTCTTTACAGAGGCACAGGGCGGTGGGCAGGGGCCAAGAGAATCTGGCCAGTAATGAGAGTTCCAGAGATAGTCTCTCTCCTCATGGCTGCCATTTAATTGCAGCCAATTGGCTGCCATCCAATTCCCCACTTTCTCAAGACAGTCTCGTAGTCTTTCAGGAGGAGCAGTCTGCGGGGAGTGGAGCCGAAATATAAGCTGTGTATCATCTGTATAGGAGTAAAAATGAACTCCACATGCAGTGATAATGTCGGGCAGGAGCCGTACATACAAGTTAATAAGAAGAGGAGAGAGAGCCAACCCCTGAGGGACTCCACAGAATAACTTTGCCTGAGAGGAATGGCAAGTCTGAAAAGAGACTGTTTGAAAACAACCTGTCAGAAAGGAGCGGAAACAGGCAAGAGAAGCTCCTGATATACCTGTCTGCTTAAACCTGGTCAATAGAATCTTATAATCCACAGTATCAAAGGCTGCGGAGAGATCAAGGAGATGAAGCCAGGCAAGGTCATCGAGCAGGGAAATCATCACGGATTCCGTCCCCGTCATGGGACGAAATTCAGATTGGGATGGATGAAGAGAATCGTTTTCTTCCAAAAACAAGGCGACCTGAGGAGTGATTACTGCCTCCATCAGCTTCATCATCACGGGAAGTAGGGAGATGGGTCTATAATTTGACAGTGCTTCAGGATACAGATTAGCTTTCTTCAACAGTGGGAGAACCACTGCATGTTTCAACTCAGAAGGGGACCACCCCCATCGAAAAAGAATACTGAACTGCTTCAGTCAGCATACTTACACCTCGATTGGGCAGGACTTGTGTAGAGGAACAACATTGAGCATCGAGGCAGACTATAGGCTCAAAAGGGCCTTCCTGATACCTTCATCCATTATGGGCAGCAGTTCAAAGTTATTTATCGGGGTTATCGCAGGGGGGCCAGTGGGGTCCTGAATCAAGGCTGCCGTCTCTTCCGATTGACGATCGCCAATGGCAGTGCCAATGTCAACAATCTTTTTCTGGAAAAAACTACTGATCTCATCATATTGCAGCTAAGCATCAGGTTGCCTGGCAGAGTTCCCAGTAGGATACACCGACAGCTCCTTGGCTACTCGGAAAGGGCCTCAGTAATCCTAGTAGCATAGTATGTTGATTTTGCTGCGCCAATCGTCTGATGATAGCAGGATACACCTTGCTTGTAGAGATTGTGTGAGGTTGCATCACAGGTCAGGCACCATTTTCTTTCTAGGCATCTACAAACTTGTTTCTGAACTCTCAACTCCGAGTTATACCTTGACTCGGAAGGTTTAGTTGGACCAAAATGGGAACACAATGGGGCTGCTTTTTCTGCCACACTTTCCAAAGCAGAAAGTAAAGATGAGAAAGGATCAAATCCTGTCTCCCAGAGGAGCCGATGCTCCTCACATAAAGCCTCAGTCATACCTGCCAAATCGACTTTATGCCATTTTCTGCGAAGTTGTAGCCTATGAGAGGGCTTGGAACGGCAGGGAGGGACCAGGACCAGAAAAGGGACCAAAAATTGGGCAGACCAGGTTACTGGCACTGGATCACAGCTGGAGACCCTGCCAGATCTCGGCAAAGATAAGATCAAGCAAATTTCCACTCTCATGCGTGGGGAGAATTACATAAATCTAATGAGATATCTGGCAGAGAGGTCACCAGGTTTTTTGCATAAAGGTCTGTGGGATCATTAGGATGAAAGTTAAAACCCCCCTGTACCACCAGAATAGGATGAGTTAGGCTAAGGTTAGCCATCAATTGTGCAAAGTAAATAGCAAAGTCAGCGTGTTTGGCAGAAGGTGGATGACAACCATGGTAGCATTAACCTGCACTCTCAGGAGTAGCACTTCTCAGGGGAGCGAGTGTGTCACTGCAATGAGGCTATATTGAAAAGTGTCCCGGTAAATTATTGCCAGGCCACCACCTCTATTAGGAGGGGGCCTGTCTACACCATTATCATTTGCTTTAACCTGGATGCATGTTACATGTTATCAAAAGTAAAGCAAAAAACATGTATTGAGTGTCGGACAGCGAACTGGATTGGATACAGTCTTTGGGATCGGTTAACAAACTGAAATTGCTTAAACATCTGGCACTCGAGTTAAGGAAACAAGGATAGATCCAACGTACGAAAGTGCCCAAATCTAAAAAAGGAGTCAGCTTTCATGAGGATCCAACTTAATGTATGTAGCTCTAATGACATCATTGCAGCAAGATCTAAAGAGGAAATAAGTGACTTTTCGTGCAGGTTCTGTAAAATGGCAGAATCTAAAGAAACCCTTTGCCATCTATTTACCACCTGCTATTGTAGAGCAGCGGATGGGAAAAAGACGATCTTATGAGTCATGGGCCTATAAATGTCATCAGCCTCAGCCAGTATAGACAATGGTGTAGAAACATGGGAGTCATAGGCCAAATAGCGGTATACCATTAGGTTGCCTACCCCCACTGTACAATGAAACATTACTTGGCTGCAGTATTGTCCAATCCAAAATTCACATTATTACCCCACCAAAATTGCTATGAAGAGAAAAATCCTACACGCACTTTCTAAGTACTGTCTATACACAGTCACAGAAAAAACTCTAAAGCTACAAGGCTGTGGAGGCTACATCGCTCAAGCCCTGCCCTATGCATAATCCTTTTTGTCTACGACAGAGTAAAACAATGTATGTCAGTAGTATCCTCTGCTCAGTCTAGTGCTTCTTCTCCAAACATTGTTGCCTCCACAAAACCTCTAAAGATAGGGAGGCAAATCCTGTCAAAGTCTGTTAACTGTTACCGTACATTTTTCCGATGGGTTTACCATGGGGTTATAAGCGGTTGCAGTGAGGTCCAATTCCCAATGTTTGGAGTCCACAGGACTCCATAGGAAATTTTGGGCGAATTTACCGCAGGCATAAACACCATGCAGTGGATATTGATGAGGTAAAGTGGAGGATTTACCTCCAAAAACAATCTGCGATTTTTCCAACAAAAATCAGTGAATTTACTGTGGGGCAATTCTGCCAGTGGTAAATCTGCCAAAAATTATATTCTTGCGGTGTGGTAAAAACAGCCGTAATTATGTTATTGTCAAAAAAGTGGCTGTAACGGAATTAACACCACTTTTTTCCAGCACCACCAAACTTCGAATGATGCCTAACATCTATTATTCAGTGGTTTTCTACAGCGATCATCACATTTAAAATTAGGTCAGCTCATAGGCAGATCAGGATCAGTGCATTTAAAGTGAAGCTTACTAATGTGTGTCCTTTTGAAGGTTGTACGAATAACATCAAGAGATACATGCCATTGGCAGGTGTGAAAATGCTGCAGCAGTCAGTAGGCAGGAAAGGCTTAAAGCTTGTTTATGGCCAGTATGGTTTGCATCCAGCAGCCCGCTACGATGAGAGTGGAGAGGTGCAGGTAGTTTCCTTTTGGGATTATTGGTGATTGGGAAAAAAAAACGAATGTGTGGGAGGCAGCTTGTCGAACAGGGTATCGTACAGCAGCAAAGGCTTATTCAGGTGTAGGCCAATAGCACAAACTGTAGGGAGGAAAGAGTGAGACTGAGAAAGAGGCAGTTGTAGTAGTCCGGCCTAGAGGGCACTAGAGCTCTGGAGACATTGAGCTTCTGGGGGAACGTGAGGAAAGGGAATGCGCCTCTGAGGGGGTGGAGCTGAAAGTGGGCTTTCTTGGCAAGGTCCATGATGTGAGGAGTGAAGGAGAGAGTGGAGTTGAAATTGACCCTGAGGCTTTTGGCCTCACGGAATGTTAGGAGTAGAGGGCCCAGAGAGTGTGGCCAGAGGGTAGGAGGAAAAAAGGGTACAGGTGTCCCAATGAGAAGGATCTCTGTCTTACTGGCATTAGGGCATAGATCATTAGCTGCACACCATGCCTGAAGGGGACGATCAGGGATGAGAGACGAGGAGGAAGAGGAGGTAGTAGGGAGAAGTTTGAAGGAAAGCTGTGTGTCATCAGCATAACACTGGCAGTGAGGAGAGAAGGAGGAGATCAGGTGAGCAAGAGGGGTGAGATAGATATTGAAGCGCCATGGCAATAGGATGGAGCCCTGGGCGATGCCAATGTGGTGAGCATGGTGGTGGAGGAGAAAGGGCCCAGTTGCCAGCTGGGAAGGGCGGTTTCTGAGGAAACAGGTCAGCCAATCCAGTGCTCAGCCAGTTATGCCGAGGGTTTCACAGAGTCGTTTTATGAGGATGGAATGGTTGACCATGTCAAAGGCAGAGGAGAGATCAAGGAGAATGTGAACAGCAGGAGTGTTAGAGTCAATATTTGTGATCATGGTTTTACAGATGTTCAGGAGAGCAGTTTCCGTGCCTCTGGATGCCAGGAATCCAGATTGATGGTCATGAAGGCAACCATCAAGTTCAGTGTGCATGGTCAGTTGGGCGAGGACTACTTTCTCAAAGAGTTCACCCAGGATGGGGGTAGTGGAGATAGGATGATAGTTAGCCGGGCAGGAGGGGTCAGCAGACAGCTTTTTCAAGAGAGGATGCACAAAGTAGTGCTTGAGGGATATCGGGAAAGAACAAGTGGTGAAAGATTGGTTACAGAAGTCGGCAAGAACCAGTGTGAGAGAAGAGATGTTTTCCTTGATGGTTCTAGAATAGCAGGGGAGGACCTGTTTGGAGGAGACCTTCATAGAACAGACAACTCTAAAGACCTTATCCGGTGCTATGGGCAGGAGGGAGGAGAAGGCAATAGGTGGAAGGGGGAGCCATGGGAGACAGGGGAGCAGGCAGGGAGTGGAGATGTGGTGGAGGAGATTGTAGACAGGATGTCCTAAGTTTTTAATGTGAAGTGGGAGACCAAAGCGGTGCAAAGAGCCTGGGAAGAAAGGAGAGAGGTGGAGACTGCAGCTGGATTGGCAAGTTACTTGCAGATTTTGAAAAGTTCAGCCGTGTTTTTCGTGGTTCTGGAGAGGCGCGCTTGGATGTGGGCCCGCTTCTTGGAGTGGACAGGGAAATTATATTGCCTTTGGAGCAAGCGACAAGCCAGTTTGTCAGAGGATAAATCCAAGGTCTGACACTTCTGTCCACCAACGCTGCACTTGCGTTTCAGGGATGCTAGATCGAAGTCATATCAGCTGCTGTTCTTGGAGGCAGGTTTTAGGTCAGATACTCATGACAGGGGCAAGGATGTGAAGGGTGTTAGAGATGGGGAGGTTGAGGTTAGCAAGGACAGAGCCAGACGAAGAGTTAGGAGTGGGGGTGATGGTAGAAGCAAAAGCACGGACTAACACTTGCTTCATTGGTTGAATGATGGAGAAGGAGTTTGGCAGTGTGGGAGGTTGCTCAGATAGAGGGCTGAGGGGTCCCAAGTGGAAGGAGAGAATGGTCCAGCCATGAGAGGGGGGTGTTGACAAGGTTAGTGGTAGGGATGTCTCCAGAGATAAAGATATCCAGAGTGTGTCCGGCTGAGTGGGTTAGACCGGAAGGAAAAATAGCAAGAGAGAGTATGTCACAGAAGTCACAGAACTGGCTGTTTCCGGAGAGTTGAGGTAGATGTTGAAGTCACCAAGGAAGAGGAGGTTGGAGGTAGATGTCAAGAGGGAAGAGGTGGCGTTGGCCCATTCAGAGAGGAAGAGAGGGAAAGGGCCAGGAGGTCTGTAAATTGTAGCAAAAGTGAGTGAGAGAGTATTTGAGATCCCTAGTTTACAGACTAGGCATTCGGAAGAGGAGTAGGATTGAGTGTGTATGATAGAGGCAGGTAACCACTCTGGGAAAATCAGTTCCACTGCACCTCCAGGCCAGTTGGGACTTGGTTTGGAGAGGAGTTTGTAGCCCTCTGGAAGGAGAGTGTCAAGAGCAATGACAGAGTTGGCACTGAACCACATCTCGATAAGGGTGATGGTGTTGAGGTCAAAGTCATCAAGAAGTAAGCAGATGTCAGAAGAGTGTGTGATGGCAGAATGAGCATTCAAAGTAGCTTAGTGTAGCTGATTCCCACCTTTGAAATTTTTCAGAGGAGGGGTACAGGGACATGGCACTCTCATCAGTGGTTGTGGAGAGGTTAGCCAGGAGGAGTGTGGAGTAGTGAGAGAAGAGGGGAAATTGATAAGGGAGGGCAGACCCCGGTCAAGAAGGAGAGAGTAGATTGAGAACCTTGGGCCATGACTGTGCCATTATGGTAGATATTAATGATGCACCTTGAGGATGAGAAGTATGCCAAGAGTACTGTCCATCTAGTGCCACCATTAATCAGTGAACAGGAAAAGGAGTGAGAGTGGAGACCAAGTAGGGAGTCCACATGTCAGGCAAGGGAACAGAAGAGAGGATATCAGTGACAGTCTGCCTGGAAGTATCATTGACATACGTGTTGGAAATAGGCAGGCCTGGTTTGGAGGCCAAGACATCTCTTTTAAACTTTTTTTTCCAGACTTCGTGAGGGATATAGGGTCGATGATAGAGTAGTAGTTAGAGTAGACAGGGGAAATAGAGAGTGCCATGTGAGTGGTGGGGGAGGGAAGAGGAAGAGAGGAGTTGCACAGTGCGCACATGAGCACACCAGGCAGCCTAGTAGACAGGCAGGCAGAGCTGGAGGATGTGCTTTGCTCAAGATATGCACAAGGTACAAGATTTAAAACAAGATGCACAGCAAGATGCAGCTTTCAAGCAAAACACTGAAATGCCCAGATTTAAAAGCACAGCAAGATGCAACTTTCAAGCAAAACACTAAAATGATTCCCAGATTTAAAATCACAGCAAATGCAAAACAGCAAAATGCCCAGATTTAAAAGCAGAGCAAGATGCAACTTTCAACCAAAACACTCAAATGCCCAGATTTAAAAGCACAGCAATATGCGACTTTCAAGCAAAACACTAAAATGCCAGGATTTAAAAGCACAGCAAGATACAACTTTCAAGCAAAACACTAAAACGCCTAGATTTAAAAGCACAGCAAGATGCAACTTTCACATAAAACACTAAAATGCCCGGATTTAAAAGCACAGCAAGATGCAACTTTTTAGCAAAGTTCTGAAAATGCCGCAGAGAACG
Source organism: Ambystoma mexicanum (assembly GCF_040938575.1). Classification (NCBI taxonomy): domain Eukaryota; kingdom Metazoa; phylum Chordata; class Amphibia; order Caudata; family Ambystomatidae; genus Ambystoma; species Ambystoma mexicanum. Next base: position 1,403,673,285 of record NC_090922.1, read on the forward strand.
GTTTGGTGAACAGAGTGGGTTATAAGGAAGCGAGTAGTCAACTGCACACTAACAGTGCAGGCCAAGATTGTAGTTTGAGTTAGGGATTACCAAAAACATAGAAATGGCAGCAAAGGTCACAAGGGTTACAGGATGGGACTTCTGCCCCATCCTGCCTTGGGTCTGGACCTCCTTCCATTCTCTGGGGACCTGCTATCCCATTTGCCAATGCCGATGCCTGCTGCCTTCTCATGGACCCAGGCAAGCTCCACCTGGATCTCGCTGCCTGCCGTAGATGAAATCATGCTAAATAGCACCACGCGCAACGCTCGCCAACTACCAGTATTTGACACCCTGTTTGGTGAGTGTGTGCAAAGGCCTTCACCTGTTTTGCTGCCTGAATTGTGTGTCATCAGTGTATTGGTGGATGCAAAGGTTGTGTCCGGCTAGGAGGGCTCTCAGCTGCTCCATATATAGACTGAAGATCACTGGTGAGAGGATGGAACCCTGCGGGACTCCACAGGTGACTGGGAGCATTGGCAATCTAGAAGAATCTTCTGAACAGACTGGTGGCGGTTGGCGATGTAGTACTTGAACCAGCCTAGGATAAGGTGGCTAATCCCCATGCACCTATGCAGGGTGTCCATGAGCACCTTGTGATCTACTTTGTCAAAAGAGGCCGAAAGTTTGACTAGAACCAGGAAGCAGGGGTGGCCATCCTCAAGGAGGTTGAGGGCGTCATCGACCTGCTGTATGGTTGCTGTTTCCATGCTGCATCAGCGTCTGAACCCAGATTTGTAGGTTTGGAGGAGATTGTCAGTGCAGTTGCCTGGCTACCACTTTCTTGACGATCTTACCTAGGAAGGGAAGATGAGTGATGGGGCAATTGTTACCTAGGTTGTCGGGATACACAGTGGGTTTCTTTAGTACAGGGAGGATTTGTCCTGCCTTTAGGGCCCGTGGGAAAGTGCTTTGAGTTAGGGAACTGTTGATGATATCCAGGTAGGGAAGGAGAGCTTCTTCAGTGAGCGCCTTGCGGATGGATGCTGGGAGGATGTCATCGGTATACAATGTGGGCTTGAGGGCGGCCAGGGTTTCTACCAGGTTCTCTGTTGTCCAGGGCGTCCAGGGTGTGGAGATTTCACGAGAAGGGACATATGGTGGGTCTGTGGATGTACAGTGTTGTCTATGTGTTGGTGAATCTTGCTGATTTTGTTGATGATGAAGGTGTTGATGGCAGTGTATTTTCCAATGTAGTGTGACATGGTAGGGTCAGGTAGTGGGTTGATGCAGTGCTTGAGCACTTTAAATAGGACTCTGCTTGTGGTGTTGGCTTCTGCTTTAGTTTTCAGATAGGAGGAGGCCTTGGCTGTGTTGATTAGCTGTCAGTGGGTTACTGGGAGCTCCTTGAGGAGCACCAGGTCAGATGCGGTCCTGGAGCGTCACTAGATTTTCTCATGTTTCCTGATGACTCTTTTGCTGAGGTTGAGCTCTTGCGTGTACCAGGGTGCTGACGGTTTAAGTTTGCAGGTGCGTTGTTTCAGAGATGTGTGTCGGTCAATGGAGGCTACGAGCGTTGTAAGAGGATTCAATTCAACACTACAGCTAAGTCAATGCCTAGTCAGGGATACTGAATGGAAACCCTTATTGATATATCTTTATGTCCAGTTCATGAGTTCTGGATGACTACCCCTATATAACACCCCTCTCTTGGAACCCCCCTGACCCCACTGAGCCAAGAAGTAGTTCTGTTTTGCAAGTTAAAAGGTTTATTTGATAATTTAAACAATATATATATATATATATATATCACTTTATAATAAATTAATAATTGAATATCACACTTAATCTGAGCAGTAATCAATAATGGATAGTCTGGCACTAGCACACTTCTTTATAATCAATGATGAGTGGTTATAGGATGGATAAGATAGCAACAATACTTTTATGGTTTCAAATGGATGCAAGGTGGAATGAAAATGCAGTACAGAAAAAAAAACTTGATATGATTTCAACAAAACAATGTAATCACTTTCTTCTGGCAATCCACTCCCCCACTTTTATGCAATGCAAGGAAATGGAAGGAAAGCACACAGTTCTCAGAAATGCAATCAAATGTAATTCAATTCACCCCAGCAAGCTTAGACTACAGAAGTTTGAAACACAGGCCCAAAATGCTTTTATATGTGCTGGCAATGAAGTGAGGAATATGCTGAAAATGGTTTTAATTCCCTTTAGGAGGTTCAGGGTGAGTGAAATACACTTGGGATGAGTTCAGGCTCACTTTAGCAAGGATCTAGGAGTAACTAGCAGGTTAAACAAATTTTTGGCAAAGGAAAGCAAGGAAGCTGCTGTTTTCACACGTGGCTGGATTTTTAACCAAATCGCGAATCGCGGCAAAATTTGCGAATGCGTGAATCACGATTACGGCAGAAGAATGAGGAGTAGAAAGTCGGTTCTAAGCTTGTTAAAAAGCCGAGATTCTAAGCTTTCAGAGGAAAGTTAAACCAAGTTCCTAGCCCAACCGGTTCCAGAGATACAGACGATTAAATAAAGGTAGTTTTTCGGATTTGAAATTTTAAAAGTTCAAAGCGACAGGTTACAGCTTGCAGCTAGGAAATGACAGGTGACAGCTTTGCAAATGACAGGTGACAGTTAGGAGGCAGTTCTGGTTAGATTAAAATAGTTTGGATTAGATTATTTTAACTAAGAGATTGGTTCTGCACAGTTCTGCTAGGTACTCACAATATATATTTGAATTAGGCCTCCCCACGGATCTGGTCAGGTTTTGGACTGGACTCTGGTTCTGGTCTCGGCACTTCACAGTGATCTGGGTCAGCTCTGCTCTGCTGGTCTAGCCTCTCTGGATTCTGGATACTGCTCTGCTTTCTGGGTACTGCTACAGGTTCTGGATCTTTCTGCACAGCTTTCTCTGGATTCAGCGCTGATCTGCACGGCTCCTGGATGCTGCAACCGCTGTTAGGTTTGCTGGATGCTGAGGCCTACTGAGAAGAGTTCTCAGTTTGTGGGTTTAGGCCCTTGCCTTGAGTTCTGATTCTTTGGAGTTTTAAAGTCTAAGTGTTGAATCTGGTATCTTCTGGATGTTGTATGGTCCGGCAGCATGCTCCGCAGCAAATGGAATTGAATGTGTCTACGTGTCTTCCAGTGGCTCTTTTTATGTCTTTTGAAAGTGGGTGTGTGTGCAGCATCACTAGCCAGCCCCTCTTTCAACTTGTCATTGGCCCAATTCTCCCCTCTCCCATGATTGGGGAAGGAACTGTGAGTCAGAGTGATGCTGTAGGTTTTATGGGTCGGAGGATCCTCCCCTGGTCAGTTTGCCCACAAATCTATATTTGATCAAAATACACATTTCTCAAATACATAGTGGTTTGTCATTGCATGTACATATTACCTATCACATGAGGTAGTCTCTGTCCCAAATCTGCTCTTCCTGAGGGCTTGCATTCAGAAACGGCAACATTTTCGATTTTAGTGGGTTATGCAACCTTGGTTCTTCATTAAAAATTATACACATATACACGGCCTGTCCATACATATTCCAGTAAATTCCCATGTCTCTAGCTTAAACACAGAGTCTGTAGTATACATAAATAGCGGGGTTTTGCCCCAGAAGATCACACAAATTCCCAACGCGTCTTAAAATGTGCAAAGAAAAATCACAAGAATTATGGTATCATTTAAATAATTTTGACAAGTCCGCACCATGAGTTATACATCTTTCTTAGAATCATATTCTGGCCAACAGGGGTGTGTCTTTTCAGGTCACATGGTGTAGAAACCAGTTTATCCAGTTTCTGCCAAGCTCAGAGACCCTGCCCCTCTCAGCTTCTGCCAAGAGGAAGCTATTTTACGGCCACCCTGATAAACCATCTGCCTGGGCCCAGGACAGGCCTTTGTTCAACTCCCTGTAGCTGCTCCACCCCTAATCCAATCAGAGAGGTGACAACTCCTTTTGGGAAGGGGAAGAGTGGCTGAGCAGGTTTTAACTCCTGTGGGGGTAGATGTCAGGCAGAATTCAGTTTCATTAAGCCAGGTTTCAGATAAAATGTCACTTTTTGTTCCCCAGTTTAAGTCAAGGCAATTTTTACATATGCAGCTAGAATGCTGATTCTAAGTTCAAAACTATGACATTTCAACAGTGACAAACTATGTGACACTCAAAGTAGGTCACTCAGTTAATTTAAACATTTTCGATTATTGGTAGTTTTAAATCCAGTTTCAGTTAGGCTGCTGCAGACCTGCAGAGCTCAGCCAGTCTTGTTATGAACATTGTTTTGGGGCTCTTCAACTTCCCAGATTTAGTATGCACACATACTTCATTCTGCCAGATGTCCGCTGGTGTTCAGTGAGATTTTTGGATGTGTTGCAATGTTTGAAAATAGGCATTTTGAGCTGGCATTCAGAGAAACAAAAGGTGATTTTAAAGTGTGGTTTTTCCTTTGGCACACATTTCACTCATGGCACCCCGGCCCATCCTGCTCGCACTGGTGGGTGGCAAGTTAGGCAACCATTTTAGTGTGCACAAACTGCGTGGTTCTCCTAGATTCTGGCACACGTGTGGGCTTTTTGGCCATCTTGGATTTTCTAAGCCCACAGCACCAAATGTTGCAGCATGATAGCTCAAACGTGGGTCAGCACACCCAACAAAGCCCCCCCACGTGACTGCCCTTTGAATTTGAGTCGATGGGGAGTCGGGTGCACAAGGGTTTTGACCCACGCACTGGTCTGTCCGCATAATCTTCTTCCAATTCTGCAAATGGCACAGTTCAGCATCTTTTCCTCCATCCGGTACTGATCGATCGGTTCTCCTCGCCGGTTCTGAATGGAATATTGGGCGGTACCATGGGCCCCTCGGGTCTCGGCTCCCGGTCTCCGGATCGTCCTCCTTGGCCAGTCTCCAGGTTTTCTTTCTCCTAGGACGACAAAGGAAGAGCGGCAATACCTATTCATAGACATTTTTCCCCCACCATAGATATAGTGGGGTGGCATGTCAATTTATAGTCAAAACATATGAACATGCACATTTCTTTTTGCATTCAAAACGAAAACACCCACATTGAAAAACTCAGAATTTGATAGGCGATATGTAGGATATTTTAAGTTAGAACTGAATTAATCTGAGACAGTACCCTCTAGGATTCCATAGGATTCCTCCAGTTGTTGCAGAGTGTGCCTGGGATGGCAACACTTCAACTGGTTAATGTGGACCCACTTGTCTTCCCCCTCTGCCAAACCGCCTTTGGGGATGCGGATCTTGTAGGCCACAGGGGAGATCTTGTCTCTAATCTCATAGGGTCCCTTCCATGTAGGCAAGAATTTTCGCTGTTTGGCCTGGTTCCTTTGGAAATTGTATAAATAGACCCGGTCCCCCACCTTATATTCCTTCCTGGAAGTTTTCAGGTCATAGTGGGTCTTCATACTCTCGGCTGATCTTTCTAGATTCCGCTGAGCATAGGCAAAAGCATGCTGAAGGTGTTTCCTTAAATTCTCCACATACTCATGAGTTGTGGAGGCATTTATCAACATTTGCTCTTGGGTTCTGTAGAGCAAATGCTGAGGAAGCACCATCTTGCGTCCAGTCATCAACTCAAATGGTGACATTTTGGTTGCAGATGAAGGGGTAGATCTGATGGTCATTAGGACCAGAGGTAATCGGATATCCCAACTTGGCCCAGAATCTGCCACAAACTTCTTTAATATGCTCACAATGGTTTGGTTATATCTCTCCACTGCTCCAGAAGAAGCTGGCCTGTAAGCAATGTGTAGCTTCCTTTTAACCCCCAATTATCTCCCACATCTTTGTCATTACTTCACTGGTGAAGTGGCTACCCCTGTCTGACTCAATCCTTTGAGGTGGACCGAAACGGGAAAAGATGTGGTTAATCATCAGGGCAGCTGCAGTTTCTGCCTTGCAATTTGGGGCTGGGAGACATTCCACCCACTTGGTAAACAAGCATGTAACGGTCAACATGTACTTCTTTCCTCTAGTCGAGCGAATCACAGGGCCTACAAAGTCGATTTGCACATCTGACCATGGCAGTGTCATACCCCTCTTTTGGAGGGGTGCACGGTGCGTGAGGGATGATGGCTGAAATTGTGCACACACAATACACCCCTTCAAGTATTGGTCAAGGTCCTGCCCCATGTGTGGCCAGTATGCAACCTCTCTTAAGATTTCCAGTGTTGTGTGAAACCCCCTATGACCGGCGGTGGCCGCATCATGGGCGTGACTTAACATCAGGCTTCGGAATGAGGTAGGAACCACCCACTGATCGTGGCCAGCTTTGGATTTCCTTACCAGCAAACCGTCTTGGATTCGGAACATTTTTGGACATTTCATCAACACTCTTAGGTCCTCTTTCCCAATGTAATCGGTATCCGTCAGGGGAAAGTTCTCAGGGTCCTTAAGGTGTTGGTAAAACTTACCAATAATTGGATCCCCCTTCTGAGCTGTAATCAAATCAGCATCAGGGGTCTCCTTGCTCCATTGAGCAGTTGAAAGATCATTGTGAGCATTTGTCTGGGACCTAGTGATAGCAGTGACCTGGATTTCCCCCAACAGGGACTCTATTTCTATTAGATCCCCTTGGATGGCCCCGGTTTTGGCCAGCTGATCAGCTAAGTCATTTCCAGTTTTGTCTGGTCCCTCTACTTTGGAATGACCCTTGATCTTCTTCCAATAGATGGTCATCCCCTTCGAGGTGACCAGATCATCAATGTTTTGGATTAACTTCCCATGTTTCAGGGGTTTGTTATTAGCACATAACATGCCTCTGGTTTTCCAATTAACCAGGTGCTCCACGAACCCGTTCTGTACATAATCCGAATCGGTGATTATGACCAGTTCGTGGAGTTGATGTTGGACAGCAGTGAGGATGGCCTGATGCACAGCCATCAATTCTGCCACCTGACTACTTCGGGGACCAATTTTGTATCCAGCGGAGGGTTCTGGGAACTCCTTCACCCATGCATTCCCTACGCCAGCCACCAGTTCTTTTTCCCCGTTGTTGTCAACATGGTAAGAGCATCCATCCACATACACAGTGGGCATTCCCTCACACTTGTCCTCTTCAAAGACTTTGTGTGGGGAATTAAGGTATGCCTCCGTGTTGTCCTTGATTTTTAGACTTTCGTCCTCGAGACAGTTTTCTCTGGCACAATCATGCAAGTCAGCCAGACCTTGCGCGAGGGGACTCTTCTTGTTTTGGCCATATCTGACCTCCACAGGAAAGCCTTGCATTGACAGAATCCTGGAAGTAATTTGGGAATTCCTCACATTTCCGGCCCGGATTCTGTCACTTTGGCGATATTGCAGAGGCTGGTGTGGAGTCTCCACTATGATGTGTTCCCCCTGGATAAACGGGCGGTAATTCTTCAATGCCCACACCGTTGCCTGGAGTGCCTTCTCACAATCGTTGAATTTTTCCTCCACAGAGGATAAAGTTTTGCTTGCATAGGAGATTACTTTATTGACCTTGCCATGCTCTTGGTATAATACTGCTGTCAAGCACGTATTAGAGAACCCCGTCTCCAGGAAGAACTCCTTGTTTCTGACATGGTAAGCTAGGCAAGGTGCTTGTGAGAGGCTTCTTTTGAGTTGTTTTACCGCCTCAGCTTGTTCTGGACCCCATTCCCACTTGACCCCCCCTTCAGGAGAAGAATCAGGGGTCTGGTGATCTCTGCGTAGCCCTCAATGAACTTTCTGCTGTAATTAGTCAGTCCAAGGAGGCTTCTTAGTTCCCGAGTTGTGGGGTCTTTCAGTTTCAGGAGTGCTTCCACCTTCTTTTCCTGGGGACAGAGACCCTGAGGAGTAATCTCATGCCCCAAGAAATTAACACGGGTTCTACACCACTGTGCTTTCTGAAAGGAAAGTTTTGCTCCGGCGGCCCTCAACTACGTCAGAACATAACTGTAACGCTCACCTGATTCCCGCAGAGGCGCCGGTCTTGACTGGGTGAATGCCGTATCTTCAAAGGTGATGTGTAACACACGGTTGGCTCTTTGGGCTGGACCTCTGTGCACTGTATGTCTGACTCGAAGAGTAATATGTCTGCAGATAGAAAATATGGGATTAATGAACTGGGGTTATTGGGTGCCTCTCTCCTCTTCCCTTTCTCTTCTCCTGTAGAACCCCAAAGGTTAACACCCTCACCTTAGGTAAGTGAACGCCGAGCTCTCCATCTGCCTCGGGGCAGGGTGCCGTAACCAGTTTCTTCACTGGATAAGGGTGCAGGCCTCTTGACCTCAGAGGACTGCTGTCCGTCGTTAACTGCACGAACGGTAAGTTCTGGGCACTTCAAATGTCTTAAAAGTCTTTTGTAATGATATCTCTTGTTTTGCAGGGTTCCGGCGATGGCTGATGGCGGGCTGATGAGAGTTGAGGATCGAACCCGCGTGAGGAATAGAAGCGCCTGGAAGCACGTAAGTAAGCGCTTGTAGCCTGCTTCACGATGCGCACTAACTGTCCCTTTTATCTTGCAGGTACAAGTTCGGAGCTTTAGAGAAGCTGAAGGGTGCTGGAATACCCACTGGATTCGGCGTGGGAAGGAGTAATGGCACGTGAGTAATAAAGTTGCCCAATGTCTTTAAACGCACCTTCTTTTGTCTTTCAGATGCGGGATGCAGCGCCGAAGGCCTCCGGAGCGTGCGAAGAGCTGGTAAGCTTTTGTCTTTCAGATGCCGGAATGCAGTGCGAAGACCTCCGGAGCATGCGAAGAGTAGGTAAGCCTTTGTCTTTCAGATGCCGGAATGCAGCGCGAGGCGTTGGTGACAGCCGATGGACCAGGTAAGAGATGCGCTGCCACTGAAGACCGTAGTGCTAACCTGTTCTTTCTTTGTCTTTACAGGTGCTGCTGAAGACTGGATTCCAGGATGGTTAGCCTTTCTTCCCTTAGGCCCAGGATCAGAAGCAGAAGACACGATGAGCGTTCTGCTGCAGAGAATGCAGAATAACGCAAAGCAAGATTCATCCATCGGGTGTGGTTTAAATAGCCTCCTGTAGTGCTTAGGTGTCTCCTTCCACAGCCACGCCTAGGTAAGAAAAGAGTTCCTGCTTTCCAGAAGAGTTCCAGTGTTCTGAACCTAGGGAGTGGCTCCTGCCCCACCCAACAGGAAAAGTAGTCCAAAACAGAAGAGGATCAGGGGTTCAACTGGCAGGTAAGTAAGCAGCATGGTCTGCTGCAGGTAAGTCCACCCAAGCATTATGAGCCCGGCGCTTCCAGCGCTGGGACTGGGCATCTTTATGAGCCTGGTGCCACTGGCGCCAGGACAGGGTCCAAAAGGTCCCAAATGGGACTGGCTGGCACTCGGAACCGGGGTTATGGGTCTGCTTCCAAGGGAGTCGGGCAAGTCCTGATCTTTTGGAAGCAGAGATCATGACAGCACCCCCCCTCAGGGCCCCTCCCAAACCGGGTTTCTCCGGGGGTTTGGGCTTGTTAGGAAATGTTCGATGAAATCTTTTGATTAGACGAGGCGCGTGGACATATTCTGCAGGTTCCCAGGATCTTTCTTGGGGACCGTAGCCTTTCCAGTCAATCAGGTAAAATAGTTTAGATTTGGAGATCTTGGAATCCAGGATGCTTTTGACTTCAAACTCGAGTTCTCCATCAACTAGAATAGGTTTTGGAGATGTAGTTAGTCGGGTTTGAGGTTGCACGGGTTTTAATAGAGAGACGTGGAAGACCGGATGCATCTTCATGTGAGGGGGCAAGTCCAACTTGACCGCTACTGGATTTACTATGGTAGTGATGGAATAGGGACCAAGGTATCTTGGGTTGAATGTGCATGGTCCTTTTAGAGGTAGATATTTGGTGGATAACCAGACTTGATCTCCTACTTGATATTGGGGGGCTTCCTTCCGATGTTGGTCTGCTCCTTTCTTGTATTGTTCTTTAGCCCTTTGAAGGTGAGAAACGGCTTCCTTAAAGGCTTGGGTGATTGTAGAATGCAGGTGGTCTACTGCTGGTGTTCCAAGATCTTGGAGTGGATCCAACTCCGAGGTTCGAGGGTGACTACCGTATAAAAGAAAAAACGGGGTCTTCCCAGTTCCCGAGTGGACAGAGTTATTGTGGGCATATTCGGCTATCCAAAGGATATCTTTCCAAGTTTTTTCAGTTTGTTGTAGCATGCAGCGCAAATACTGTTCCAGAGTTTGATTGGTCCTCTCGGTTTGTCCGTCGGTTTGAGGGTGGTGGCTGGTCGAAAGTCTCACATCAATTTGAGCCGACCGACAGCAACTTCGCCAAAAATGAGAAATAAATTGACTACCTCGATCCGAAATTAGAACTGAAGGAAAACCGTGCAGTCGGACGATGTTTTTGAGAAATTCTCGGGCCAGAGTTGCTGCTGTTGGTAAGCCTTTGAGTGGAATGAAATGCGCCATCTTGGAGAATAGGTCCACGATTACCAGGATCGTATTGTATCCGGAGCATGGAGGTAGATCGGTGATGAAGTCCATAGAAAGCGTATGCCAAGGGCGAGGCGGGATGTCAATAGGGCGTAAGAGGCCGGCTGGTTTTTCCTTTTGACTCTTGTTTTGGGCGCATACTCCACAGGACATTATAAAGTCTCTGATATCTTTTTTCCAAGACGGCCACCAGAAGTAGCGTTTGATCTTTTCCGAGGTCTTGGTCATACCGGGATGTCCTTCCATTAAAGAATCGTGATAACAAGAGATTACCTTTTTCTGTAAATCTGTGCTGGGCAGGTATAACCGTTCTTGGAAATATAATAGGTTGTCCTTCACCGTAAAGTCCTTTCCCTGCAGATGCCAATTCTGTATGTCTGCTGGAGTTACCAGTAGCCTGGCTTTATCCTTAACTTCCTCTATGGATTGTGTGGCGATTACACCTAGAATTCTTTGTTCGGGAATGATAGGTACAGGTTTAGGATTGATCAAATGTTCTTCCACTCCCATCCGAGAAAGGGCATCAGCTTTACCGTTTTTTGTACCAGGTCGATAGGTAATTATGAAGTCAAACTCGGCAAAGAATAGTGCCCAACGGAGTTGCCTAGAGGATTGAGCTTTTGCGGTTTTCAAATATTGCAGGTTTCAGTGATCTGTAATCACAGTAACGGTGTGTCAGGCCCCCAGAAGATAATGCCGCCAAGCCTTAAAGGCGGACTTGATAGCTAGAAGTTCCTTATCAGTAATAGTGTAATTGATTTCAGGAGGCGAGAATTTGCGGGACCAAAATGCCACGGGAGGCAACTGATTGGTTACTGGGTCCTTTTGTGATAGAACTGCCCCCATGGCAAGGCTCTAAGCATCAGTTTCAACGATGTAGAGGAGTTCTGGGCGAGGATGTTTTAAGATCGGTGCAGAGATAAATCTAGACTTCAAATTCTGGAAAGCTTGTTCCGCCTCAGTAGACCATTCAAAACGTTTGTTTTTCTTTAACAAGGCGGTGATGGGCTGGACTATTCGAGAGAATTCGGGGATAAACCTGCGGTAAAAGTTAGCGAAGCCTAACATGCTTTGAACACCTTTTACGGAGGATGGCGATGGCCATTTGAGAATTGCATCGACCTTCTTTGAATCCATACGCACTCCGCTAGGTGATAATATGAATCCCAAGAATTCAACTTCAGTCACGTTGAAAACACATTTTTCCAACTTAGCGAAAAGTTTGTGTTGACGCAATCTCTCGAGGACCATTTTCACGTGTTTCCGATGTTCAGTTTCCGATGAAGAATAAACGAGGATGTCGTCAATGTAAACAACAACACACACATCTATGAGCTCTCTGAGGACATCGTTCATAAAATATTGAAAGGCGGCCGGGGCATTGCAAAGTCCGAAGGGCATGACCTGATATTCAAATAGCCCATACTTGGTGCGGAAGGCCGTCTTCCATTCATCGCCCTTTTTTACTCGTACCAAGTGGTAGGCTCCTCTAAGATCCAGCTTTGTATATATGAATGCTTTTCTGACTTGGTCCAGGAGTTCAGGGATCAAAGGTAACGGATATCTATTCTTAACGGTGATCTGGTTCAGGGCGCGATAATCTATACAAGTTCTAAGGTCCCCTTCTTTTTTTGGAACGAAGAACAAAGCTGAGGAAGCAGGGGACTTGGAAGGACGAATAAACCCATTCGCTAGGTATTGATCCAGGTATTGTCGGAGGTGAAGATTCTCAGGCTCGGTGAGGGCTTAAATTCTACTACAAGGAGGAGTAGATCCAGGTATCAGGTCTATCTGGCAGTCATAAGACCTATGAGGAGGTAGAGAGTTAGCCTGATCCTTCCGGAAAACATCTTGGAATTCTAGGTATTCAGGAGGTAACTGGGGAGCCTCCGAGGAAATTGCTGCCAGTGCAACACCAGGTCGAGGGTGACAAGTAGAGACACATTCTGGAAACTGAACCGTTCTTGCTCGCCAATCGATCTGAGGATTGTGCTTCTCTAACCAAGGAATTCCTAGAATAATCTGGAACTGAGGGGCCTTGATGACATCGAACACGATCTTCTCATGGTGTCCATCTTGACTTACTAGTGTCACTTCTTGGGTGGTATGCGTTACTGGTCCGGAGGCTATCTCCGTACCATCCACCGTAGTAATGACGTCCTTTACAGCCTTTGGACAAAGAGTCAGATTCATCCTCAAAACCATTTCATGATCCACATAATTGCCGATGGCACCGCTCTCGACGTAAGCTTCAATCGCATGTAATCGATCCGGATGTTCAGGGCTGATGAGGACCATAGGTATCACGAAATGTGAGGTCACGGAACTGGTTTTAACGCTCGGCAAGAGGACCTCTATTCTTGTCGGGCGAGGTCGTTTCCCTGCTCAGAGTTTGTGACCCTGGTAACTGCAGCTCCTACTGCCTTCTTGGCTGGTTTCACCGGACAGTCTCGAAGAAAGTGCCCCGAGTTTCCGCAATAGAGTCATAATTGCAGCTGTTTTCTCCTTTCCCGCTCCTTTTGTGTTAGTGGTCCTTTCAGGCCCCCTATTTGCATGGGTTCCCCGGAGTCTACTCCTTTGGTAGGAGTTGGTGGTTGGAAAATACTCGAGCATCAAACTTGGAACGATCGGCCTTCCTGTTCTGCAGTCTGTGGTCAATTTGAACGACTAAGTCAATATAGTCCGAACAGTCTTGCGGGGGATTCACTACTTGGGCTAACACATCTTTGAGCTCTCCACGTAGACCTCTATAAAACAGCGTAATCCTTTTGTCCTCAGGCCATCGAGTTTCCACTATCAGTCTGTTGAAAGACGCAATATAAGCCAAAAGGTCTTGATTACCCTGTCGCAATGAAAGGAGCTCATTGTCCAAGGCCTGCCCCTGTGAATGTCTTGCAAACAGTTTTTCCATACTGAGCTGAAAAGCTTGAAAATCATGGAGAACCCGATCATCTTGATTAACTAGAGGGATCGACCAGTCTGCCGCATTGCCACTAAGGTACGAAAGCACGAAAGCTACCTTAGCTTGATCAGTTGGAAAGGCTGCTGGCCGGCATAAGAAGTGCAACCGGCACTGATTAATAAATACTTCAAACCTCTTTGGGTCACCAGAAAATCATTCGGGCGGAGCCAGAGGTACATTCCCAGGTAGGTTGATCTGCACTGGGTTCGTAGAGGATGTTGAAGGAAGATTTGCCCCTGATGCGGGTAACGGAGTTTGTCCGGCTTGTGACTGTAGCAATTGTCTAGCGAGATCGTCTGTTCGCTCCTTGGAAATAATCAGTTCCCTTCTTAGAGCATTTGTTTCCTGACGGGCTGCATGCACTTCTGCTCTTAGTTCCCCAAGTAACTGGGCTAGCTGGTCGGTATCCGAGGTTTCCATAGCGCCTGGGTGGGAGTTTTGCGATAGGCTTTGCGTTCTGTAACGCTCACCTGATTCCCGCAGAGGCGCCGGTCTTGACTGGGTGAATGCCGTATCTTCAAAGGTGATGTGTAACACACGGTTGGCTCTTTGGGCTGGACCTCTGTGCACTGTATGTCTGACTCGAAGAGTAATATGTCTGCAGATAGAAAATATGGGATTAATGAACTGGGGTTATTGGGTGCCTCTCTCCTCTTCCCTTTCTCTTCTCCTGTAGAACCCCAAAGGTTAACACCCTCACCTTAGGTAAGTGAACGCCGAGCTCTCCATCTGCCTCGGGGCAGGGTGCCGTAACCAGTTTCTTCACTGGATAAGGGTGCAGGCCTCTTGACCTCAGAGGACTGCTGTCCGTCGTTAACTGCACGAACGGTAAGTTCTGGGCACTTCAAATGTCTTAAAAGTCTTTTGTAATGATATCTCTTGTTTTGCAGGGTTCCGGCGATGGCGGATGGCGGGCTGATGAGAGTTGAGGATCGAACCCGCGTGAGGAATAGAAGCGCCTGGAAGCACGTAAGTAAGCGCTTGTAGCCTGCTTCACGATGCGCACTAACTGTCCCTTTTATCTTGCAGGTACAAGTTCGGAGCTTTAGAGAAGCTGAAGGGTGCTGGAATACCCACTGGATTCGGCGTGGGAAGGAGTAATGGCACGCGAGTAATAAAGTTGCCCAATGTCTTTAAACGCACCTTCTTTTGTCTTCCAGATGCGGGATGCAGCGCCGAAGGCCTCCGGAGCGTGCGAAGAGCTGGTAAGCTTTTGTCTTTCAGATGCCGGAATGCAGTGCGAAGACCTCCGGAGCATGCGAAGAGTAGGTAAGCCTTTGTCTTTCAGATGCCGGAATGCAGCGCGAGGCGTTGGTGACAGCCGATGGACCAGGTAAGAGATGCGCTGCCACTGAAGACCGTAGTGCTAACCTGTTCTTTCTTTGTCTTTACAGGTGCTGCTGAAGACTGGATTCCAGGATGGGAAGCCTTTGTTCCCTTAGGCCCAGGATCAGAAGCAGAAGACACGATGAGCGTTCTGCTGCAGAGAATGCAGAATAATGCAAAGCAAGATTCATCCATCCGGTGTGGTTTAAATAGCCTCCTGTAGTGCTTAGGTGTCTCCTTCCACAGCCACGCCTAGGTAAGAAAAGAGTTCCTGCTTTCCAGAAGAGTTCCAGTGTTCTGAACCTAGGGAGTGGCTCCTGCCCCACCCAACAGGAAAAGTAGTCCCAAACAGAAGAGGATCAGGGGTTCAACTGGCAGGTAAGTAAGCAGCATGGTCTGCTGAAGGTAAGTCCACCCAAGCATTATGAGCCCGGCGCTTCCAGCGCTGGGACTGGGCGTCTTTATGAGCCTGGTGCCACTGGCGCCAGGACAGGGTCCAAAAGGTCCCAATTGGGACTGGCTGGCACTCGGAACCGGGGTTATGGGTCTGCTTCCAAGGGAGTCGGGCAAGTCCTGATCTTTTGGAAGCAGAGATCATGACAATAATGGATCTCCGCTATGTGTTCCTCCACAGATGAACTTTTGATGAGGACATCATCTACATAAGCCAGGTTACCCCTTGCACCTAGGTCGGGCATGGCCTTTTGTAGGAAAATGTTGAATTCATTGCCGGAGTTGAGGTATCCGAAGGGAGTCCGGGTCCATGTGTACTGCTGGCCCCCAAAGGTAAAAGCCAGCTTGTATTGGTCCTCCCTACTGACAGGCACAGTCCAGTATCCATTGGTCCGGTCTATTGCAATGAATACCTGTGACCCCTGGATCTGGGCCAGCCCTTGGTCAATGTAGGGCAGAGGCCATCGGGAAGTATGGACCCGTTTGTTGAGCTCCCTAAGGTCAGCACAGAGTCTCCACTGGCCGTTTGGCTTCAATATTCCCAGCACCGGATTATTGAAGGTGCTGTGGACTAGACGGATTATTTCCCGTGACTCAAGGTTCTTAATTATTTCAGTAAGGGACTCCATTGATGCGAGATGCAAGCGATACTGCTTCACAAACACAGGAGTCATGCCAGGGTCCGTGGGGATTGTTGTTGTGTGGATGTCAGTGCGACCACAGTCATATGAGTCTACCGCAAAGAGATCTTGGAAATCCAAGAAAACTTGTTTCAACTTTTGCTTTTGTTCCAGAGTCACACAGGCATCAGCTAGGTTGACTCTCTCTTCCACCATCTGCCTGAAGCCTGGAAAGACTTCTGGTTTGGCTATCTCAGCGGCCTCCTCCAGCTGGGTGGAGAAGTCCCTGGTCAGAGTGCTGATTTGGACTGGAGGCTTGAGGTGGGAAAGGCAACCCTCATGGACCTGGAAAATCACCTCATCCCTCCTGAAGTCACAAGTCACATCTTCCTTACCATAAGGGCAGGAAGTGTACACCAGAAAGTTCCCCCCATGCAGGGTAAACATCCTGTCTGGTGTTGTATTGTCCTCACTGTCACTGTCAAAACAGTCCTTGGGGATTGGTCCTAACAGTTCATTTCCTAGATCAATGGAAAAATGTCAGTCATCAACCGCCATTCCAATAATGGTGCCTGCGGCTAGAGTAATACTCTTTAAGTCGCTGTTATCCACCTCTATTGGAATGGTGTCATTCTCTATGTTGACTAATGGAGTTGGGTTTACCCCCAACCCTTGCTGTTGGAGAGAAGCGTTTAGATGTATGTAAGCATCAGGGTTTTTCAAATGTTGTCCTCTTTTAACTTTCACTTCCAGGGAGAATTGTCGGGTCCTTTCTGGGATGGTGACTTCCTCTTTAATCTGAATTTCAACTGCATAAGGTAGCAATTGAGCTGACCTAAATGCTTAGTTTGGATCATCAAAGCCCATTGGATTATCCGCTAATCGGGACCAAGCTTTGAAGTTTATTAGGTCCAAACTAATGGCAAAGCGATTGAGAATGTCACTGCCTAAGTAAAAGGCGGCAGTGACGTCTCGCACGACCCAACAATTATGGACTATGCTCTTGTTGCCAATGGAGATTTTGAGCATACACCTGCTTGGCAGAAGATGTTTGGAATTGGGTGCTTCCAGGTCCATTTCCCATTTGTCTATCAGTTTGAATGTGGGAATGGCTGGATCTTTTGGGAGTTGACGGAACATGGCTTCGCTGATGAAGCTCTTACCATTGTTCACGCACACTCGAGCGAGAACAGAGTCCTTCCCATCATTTAACTGAACAGGGATGAACAACTGCTCTCCAATTTGCTGAATATCAGCCAGGCTCTGAGCTGATTTCACATCTTTCTGGACAATAGGAGTGGGAGTTTCTGATTGTGGATTAGTAGTGAATTTCAGGGTGTTTCCTTCCAGTGTGGAATACCACTTTAAACTGGAAGGAAGGTTGATTTTCAGAAATAGAGAGGACCCCCCATCACCAGTCTGTTGTCCTACTGCTATTACTGTCACATCTGGAATTTGGTTGTTCTGGAAGTGAAATTCTACTTGGTCAGATTTTTGTTCAACCATGTGGCAGGTGCCGTTTAAACTAACACGGTTGACACTCTGTTTTAATTTTATTGGTCGGCTAGTCTGGGTCCAGAGGACCTTGTTTACACAATCTATTAGGGGTGACAACCTTCTCAGGAGGTCATTCTCTAGTAAACAAGGGGTGCCCTCTGGAGTCACTACTATGACCGGGTGTTTCACCTTGTGTCGCCCAATTTTAATGTCCAAGTCTGCAGTCCCCTCAACGGGAATTTCCTTCCCGTCAAAGTTCTGCAGTTGTCCAGGAAGAGAGGTGAGAGGAATTCGGTAATTCTCCCCCCTTCCTGCGTTTAGTTCCTCAAAGGCCCTTTTGGACAGAAGGGTAGCTTGGGATCCAGTGTCCACCAGTGCCAAAATTGTACCCTGCCCCTGTACTTGTACCGGGGCATAGTATCTTCCCTCCTTCTCCTCAAGGGGGCACAGATAATGCACATTTTTGGACAACTGGTGGGCTAACTTTCTGGTTTTGGACATTGCTAGCGAAGAAATTTGGGCAGAATTCTGTGGAGAGCCTTGGGAATCTGAAAGAAAAAGTTGGCAACTGGAGATCAGAGCCATTGTGGGTTCCCCTGGTTCCGGTTCTGGGCCGCCCCACCCTTCTTGGAGGCAGTCACCAGGATGGGTTTGAACCAGGGGATTTTGGTATTGTGGGTTCTGGGATGAGATGATGGGCGGCAGTAGCTCAGTCTCCATATCTCCCCAGTCTGAATTGACATCCCTTGGGACCCATTTTTCCATGGGAGGAGTTCCCCCATCTCTGAAGGAGAAGATCCTTTTCCCAGGATCTTCTGAGGATCCCTCTCCCTCAAATTGGAAGACCTGTACCTCCTCCACAAAGTGGGTCTGTTTGGGTCCTTTGTTTCTCCTACCCCCCCTCTACTCCTTGGGAGGCAGGCTTTCAGGGGCAGGAGATTTTGTTTCCGGTTCCTGGTTTTCCAGGGGCTGTTTACAAGTTGGGAAGGAAGCTTCCTCCAAGGTTTTACACCCCCCTTCCCCTTGTGCCTCCTCCCTGGTAGCCGGTGTGTTATCGGGGTGCTGCCCCCGTCATTGTTCTGGAGCACCAGGTCCAGAGTTTGGGACATTCTGCAGTGACACGCTCATCTGAGGGTTCTGTTGAGCCCTCAGTATGTGACCCAGATCCCGTGCCATATTTTGGACCTGGCGCTCTAACTGGGAAACCCGCTCAGGCTGATACGGGGCTCTATTTTCTCCCCTGGGCTGATCCCGGGAAGGGTAGCTATGCCTTCTCTGGTAGTACCCCTGATTGGGAAGATTTTGGTACCCCTCCACCCTTGGCCTCCCCTCTCCCGGATTAGGTTGTCTGGGCTCAGGGAATTGGGGAAAGAAGGATGGATGATTTTGGGGCTGGAAATTGGGTGGATACCTGGGGAAAAAGTTCTGCCCAGGATTTGGAGAATTTCTGCCCTCCTGTGGTTAGTTGGGAGGGAAGTTCCCTGGTGCTTGGCCGTATCCCCCCCCTTGGGCTGGAGGAGTCCACACATAACCCAGGATTGGTCGGTTTCCCTTATAGCGGGGACTTACATAGTCGGGGGAGCGGGGGACCCCATTTATGGGACTACCTCCTCGACTCCCTGTCTGTGACTGGCCCGAGGGCCTTCTGGGCTGTGAATTATTAGGTGTAGGTAGGTTTTTAGGCCCCCCCATCTCCAAATCCAAAACGGGGGTGACCTTTACCTCTGCCACCTTGGCAGCAGCAGGGGAGCTGTTGGTTTTGGGATTTTTCTGGGTATTGCTTTTATTTTCTATGGGCTTCTGCACCTCATAGATCCGGGTAGCCTGTTCAATGACCCAGTCTAAAGATCTTTTCTCATGAAAATCTCTCACGAGCTGGGTCATTATATATTTGGGCAAGGCATGGAAAAATGTATAGACAAATTCTCTACTGTCTGTGCGCACCCTTCTGGTGGTCTGCGCAAAGGCACGTTTCAGTTCTTGCACAAATTCTTGTGGGGCCTGATCCTCCCCACATTGCAAATTGTAGGCTGCCTTGCGAGCCTCTTGAGGATTTCTGTGAACAGAAAAATGTTTCAAGATGGCCGCCTTATAGGTGGACCATCTTAAATGATTTTGGTCCTCCAGCCCAGCAAAGAAACTGGAGTATTCTGGGGAGAATGTCCATTTGACGTACTGCATGCAGCTACTGCTGTCCTTCAAATGGAAAGTCTCCATCATTTGCTCATAGAGCTCCAAGTGTTCCCATACGGAATACTTGGCGTTCTTATGATAAGGCGTGATAACACTCCTTATTGCCTTTATTTGCTTCAATGGGTCCTTAAGCAAGGCCCTTTTTGCCTTATTGGCCTTTTTGGTTCGGGTAACCCTGGTCCATTCATCCTCTGACTCAGAGGCACTGCTCCCAGAGGTTCCTATCTGATCTTCCAGGTTTTCCCGTATTCTGCGAGCCTGGGAATGGCTGGCAGAATGTGGGTACCTGGTCTCCTGTGTCCTGCGCCGTTCAGAGGAGTCTTCAGATTCCTCTTTGCTGCCAGGATTTGATGGGTACTCGCCCCACTGACCTAACTGGGCAGAAGTTTTCAGGATGCCCTTAATGGGCCTATTCTCCTGGGGTTCCCCACTAAATTGCACTGTGCTTGGGTGCCCATACCCGGATGCCCGCCCATCCATTCCTGGGAGGTACTGGCCTATGAGCACCATGCTTCTGGCTGGATAGTAATCTGCCATCCCTGTGGCCCGGTGCTCATGTGCGCCAGGGGACATGGGGGTGGCAGAGTCCAGGGACTGAGAGAGATAAAGGCCTCTGGTACTAGGGCTCCTGAGGTTATGCTCAGGAGTTTCCCTTTTCCCAGCGGACCTGGTCTCTATCCGCCTCTGCTCCCTGTTGCAATGCAAGAGCCTGCGCTTTCAGTTCCTCAGGTAAGGCCTTACTAGACTCTATCAGTCGCTCCTGCATCGCTACCTGTTGTTGGAGCCTATCATTGTGCTGACAGAGAGCCTTATTTTCTCTCTGTGCTTCCTGATTGGTCCTGGAGTACTGGGCCAGTCTCTGCTGCAGGAGGGTTACCTCCTGAGCTGTGTCCCTATTGGCCTGCTCCTTTCTTGCCAGAGCATCCTCCACCCTCCTGGTGTGCTCTAACAAGTTCTGGTGTTCTTTTTGGAGGTCACCCAGTCCCTAGAGGGCCAGGTGATTTTCTTCCATTTTCCTTTTTAAGTGGCAGACTTCCTGGCCTAAGGTGTCCCTTTCCTGACCAAGAGCTTGAATTTGTGACGCCAGGTCGTCCCTTTGCCTTTGGAAGGCACCAGCTTTCTGGCGCTCCTTATCAAACTCTGCCTGGGTATCCAGGTCTTTCAGGATCAGTTTATTGCTCTCCTCTTTCTCTCTGTCTAGTTGGATTTGCAGGGTGGCTACCTGCTCTGTGCATGCCCTGTTGAAATTGATCTGTTGCTCCAGCTTTTTCTGGCTCTGCAGTAGGGAGTCCAAATTGTCTTGGCGTTCCTTCTGCAAAGCCAGAATTCTGGTATCCTGGTCAGCCTTTTCCTGTTGCAGGATATCCATATCCTTCTTTATTTTAATGATGTGCTGTCTACTCTCATTTTCGGACTCCTGGCTTCTGTGCAGCCTCTGCTCAGAAGAGTCCAGATCAGATTGGGCCTTCTGTAATGCCAGCAGTTGCCTACTCGCCAGATCTTGGCCTTCAGCACATTTGTCCTGCATGGCTCCCATATGTAAATATAAATGTGCCGCTACCCTGGCAATCTTGTGGTGCTCATCCTTGGCCTTAGGGGCCATATATAGTTCACTCAGGGCCACATGTAGGGGACCCTGATCTCCCCATATATCTGACCCTGTTTCAGTGATCTGGGGTGCGATTGCCTGCAACCAGACCATCTGGTCCTGAGGAGTCCACTCACCTCTCACAAATAGCTTATGTAAGAAGTGCTCTCTGGCTATTTTCATATCTACCAAGGTCGTCATTCTAGAATTTGAGTTCCTTCCTGACTTACAGAAGTTTGTATTTTATTTTTGCAAAACAGACCTTTTCCTTAGAGCGTTCCTTTGAGGAGTGCTTTACAGCGTAACACAGCATGGTCATCTGACCA
Organism: Ambystoma mexicanum; assembly: GCF_040938575.1. Taxonomy (NCBI): domain Eukaryota; kingdom Metazoa; phylum Chordata; class Amphibia; order Caudata; family Ambystomatidae; genus Ambystoma; species Ambystoma mexicanum. Next base: position 1,403,694,655 of record NC_090922.1, read on the forward strand.
GATATGTGTATCTGGTCAGCTGGCACGCTGTATTAATCTGCACAAGTGATAGATCTAACCCAAACATCCCGGACGAGCCCCTAATTTGTAAGAGGATTCAATTCAACACTACAGCTAAATCAATGCCTAGTCTGGGATACTGAATGGAAACCCTTATTGATATATCTTTATGTCCAGTTCATGAGTTCTGGATGACTACCCCTATATAACACCCCTCTCTTGGAACCCCCCTGACCCCACTGAGCCAAGAAGTAGTTCTGTTTTGCAAGTTAAAAGGTTTATTTGATAATTTAAACAATATATATATATATATATATCACACTTTATAATAAATTAATAATTGAATATCACACTTAATCTGAGCAGTAATCAATAATGGATGTCTGGCACTAGCACACTTCTTTATAATCAATGATGAGTGGTTATAGGATGGATAAGATGGCAACAATACTTTTATGGTTTCAAATGGATGCAAGGTGGAATGAAAATGCAGTACAGAAAAAAAAAACTTGATATGATTTCAACAAAACAATGTAATCACTTTCTTCTGGCAATCCACTCCCCCCCTTTATGCAATGCAAGGAAATGGAAGGAAGCACACAGTTCTCAGAAATGCAATCAAATGTAATTCAGTTCACCCCAGCAAGCTTAGACTACAGAAGTTTGGAACACAGGCCCAAAATGCTTTTATATGTGCTGGCAATGAAGTGAGGAATATGGTGAAAATGGTTTTAATTCCCTTTAGGAGGTTCAGGGTGAGTGAAATATACTTGGGATGAGTTCAGGCAAAATTTGCGAATGCGTGAATCACGATTACGGCAAAAGTAGGAGTAGCTAAGCTTGTTGAAAAGCTGAGATTCTAAGCTTTCAGAGGAAAGTTAAACCAAGTTCCTAGCCCAAACGGTTCCAGAGATACGGACGATTAAATAAAGGTAGTTTTTCGGATTTGAAATTTTAAAAGTTCAAAGCAACAGGTTACAGCTTGCAGCTAGAAAATGACAGGTGACAGCTTTGCAAATGACAGGTGACAGTTAGGAGGCAGTTCTGGTTAGATTAAAATAGTTTGGATTAGATTATTTTAACTAAGAGATTGGTTCTGCACAGTTCCGCTAGGTACTCACAATATATTTTTGAATTAGGCCTCCCCACGGATCTGGTCAGGTTTTGGACTGGACTCCGGTTCTGGTCTCGGCACTTCACAGTGATCTGGGTCAGCTCTGCTCTGCTGGTCTAGCCTCTCTGGATTCTGGATACTGCTCTGCTTTCTGGGTACTGCTACAGATTATGGATCTTTCTGCACAGCTTTCTCTGGATCCAGCGCTGATCTGCACGGCTCCTGGATGCTGCTACCGCTGTTAGGTTTGCTGGATGCTGAGGCCTACTGAGAAGAGTTCTCAGTTTGTGGGTTTAGGCCCTTGCCTTGAGTTCTGAATCAAGTTCTTTGGAGTTTTAAAGTCTAAGTGTTGAATCTGGTATCTTCTGGATGTTGTATGGTCCGGCAGCATGCTCCGCAGCAAATGGAATTGAATGTGTCTACGTGTCTTCCAGTGGCTCTTTTTATGTCTTTTGAAAGTGGGTGTGTGTGCAGCATCACTAGCCAGCCCCTCTTTCAACTTGACATTGGCCCAATTCTCCCCTCTCCCATGATTGGGGAAGGAACTGTGAGTCAGAGTGATGCTGTAGGTTTTATGGGTCGGAGTATCCTCCCCTGGTCAGTTTGCCCACAAATCTATATTTGATCAAAATACACATTTCTCAAATACATAGTGGTTTGTCATTGCATGTACATATTAACTATCACATGAGGTAGTCTCTGTCCCAAATCTGCTCTTCCTGAGGGCTTGCATTCAGAATCAGCAACATTTTCGATTTTAGTGGGTTATGCAACCTTGGTTCTTCATTAAAAATTATACACATATACACGGCCTGTCCATACATATTCCAGTAAATTCCCATGTCTCTAGCTTAAACACAGAGTCTGTAGTATCCATAAATAGCGGGGTTTTGCCCCAGAACATCACACAAATTCCCAACGCGTCTTAAAATGTGCACAGAAAAATCACAAGAATTATGGTATCATTTAAATAATTTTGACAAGTCCGCACCATGAGTTATACATCTTTCTTAGAATCATATTCTGGCCAACAGGGGTGTGTCTTTTCAGGTCACATGGTGTAGAAACCAGTTTATCCAGTTTCTGCCAAGCTCAGAGACCCTGCCCCTCCCAGCCTCTGCCAAGAGGAAGCTATTTTCAGCCACCCTAATAAACCATCTGCCTGGGCCCAGGACAGGCCTTTGTTCAACTCCCTGTAGCTGCTCCACCCCTAATCTAATCAGAGAGGTGACAACTCCTTTTGGCAAGGGGAAGAGTGGCTGAGCAGGTTTTAACTCCTGTGGGGGTAGATGTCAGGCAGAATTCAGTTTCATTAAGCCAGGTTTCAGATAAAATGTCACTTTTTGTTCCCCAGTTTAAGTCAAGACAATTTTTACATATGCAGCTAGAATGCTGATTCTAAGTTCAAAACTATGACATTTCAACAGTGACAAACTATGTGACACTCAAAGTAGGTCACTCAGTTAATTTAAACATTTTCGATTTTTGGTAGTTTTAAATCCAGTTTCAGTTAGGCTGCTGCAGACCTGCAGAACTCAGCCAGTCTTGTTATGAACATTGTTTTGGGGCTCTTCAACTTCCCAGATTTAGTATGCACACATACTTCATTCTGCCAGATGTCCGCTGGTGTTCAGTGAGATTTTTGGATGTGTGCAATGTTTGAAAATAGGCATTTTGAGCTGGCATTCAGAGAAACAAAAGGTGATTTTAAAGTGCGGTTTTTCCTTTGGCACACATTTCACTCATGGCACCCCGGCCCATCCTGCTCGCACTGGTGGGTGACAAGTTAGGCAACCATTTTAGTGTGCACAAACTGCGTGGTTCTCCTAGATTCTGGCACACATGTGGGCTTTTTGGCCATCTTGGATTTTCTAAGCCCACAGCACCAAATGTTGCAGCATGATAGCTCAAACGTGGGTCAGTACACCCAACAGCGTGGCGTTGAGTGTTTCCAGTAGGGAGTTGCAGTTTGGTTGGGGGCATGGAAATGGCAGGAGAGGACTTCAAAGGAGCCAATTGTATCAACGTCAAGTCTGGTGCAGGGCCAAGTGATCTTGTGGATGACTGCGAGGCCGCCGCCTCCATAATAGGTTTTACCATGTGCCCAATTGTCTATCCATGCAATACCCCTACCCAGTTTTGCTGCAAAGTATCAGAGAAATTCCAGCACACACAGCTATGCCAACAAAAAATCAAACCTCTGCTTTTCTGACTTATAAACAAAGACTATGAGGTAATGTGTTGTCTGTATTAGGGAGGGGTGAACAATCTCGAAAAAAAATGGGGGTCGAATGAGCTCGAAAGAGTCACACCATTTGCAGCAAAGGATCAAAATGGTCTAAAATGTCTAACTGTAATTTGAGCCCTGTATAGATAAGAGCATTTGATGGTTTGTCTTGGTTCAAATACATCTTTTTGGTAATACTGAATTCTAAGATACTGGATTAGTATCGCAGAATGCAGTGTTACTGTTGGCTAAAGAAATGGTACAATTTCATCGGAGTTCATTTTATAAATGTGCTGATCACCATAACCACAAATATGACCACTGCATTTCTGGAGGCTATGCAGCACTGCACTGACCAGCCCCCTGCATACATTAGTTTGTGAAAGCGCCCCTGACACTAATGTACGTCAGGCTCCCACTCATGTAGTAGTGCATTTCACAACAGGGCCCGTCATCGAGTAATGTTAAAACAAAATAAAAAAAAAAATCTATCCCTGTTTGAGGAATAGAAATGTAAAGACACAGTGGTAGTGTGAACTGCTGCTGTTCTATTTAAAATAAAATGGACCCTGCTTTGCATCATGCACCCCATTGCGACTATTCCAAAGCGATACAGGGGAATGCGATCATTTTGTTCTCATTTCAAACAGCATTCCGTTTGCGGATCCGGTGTGCAGCATGCGCTATGAAATGCACAGTAGGAGTCCATCGTGTGTGCCCATGCGTAAAGGGCACGTTAAGGCTCACATTCAGATGCACTTTTTTAATTGGGTCAACGTTTTCTTTACCTAAGTGATGACATCTACAAGTGCCTGTCCTCACTAGTTGCACCTAGAAAAAGCTCACCTAATCCACGCGGGTTACCTAAGCATTTCAGGAGTTCTGCGCGGAAGCACCGTCCCTTCACTTGCACTAATGAGTGCGTGGTGGCTGCAGGGACATTTTTATGGGAGGGCAAAAGGGCCACTTGCCCAGGGCCCCACCTGGGAGGGGGCCCCGCAAGGCTGCCTGATCTAAAGAAGTAAGATTCCTTTGTTCACCAGACTTACATAGCACACACAAGGATATTGTATTGCATGGTACTGAGGCTCTAAACCTATTGCCTGTCTGTTTTGGAAAGTACATTTTACCTCAATCTATTCATCATGTAATGCTTTCTGTGTTCACTGTGGTATATATAGTTTGTGTGTTCCTTGTGGCACAAATCCTGTAGCATTATTTCCTTTCTGTGGGAATTATGTTGATCATGTGCAATAGCCACATTTGAAAAGCATTCTGGTAAATTGAGTGCCACAATGGTTCAGAAGTTAGCTCAGTGTGTTAAGCACTCATTGCAGTGATATGTGTTCCTATGCGAGATTGGAATAGCACATTCCTGTAAGGCTGACTGAGCCTTTCCTATGTCTGAAGTTTATAAACCTGGCTGCAGATGTACTTGGTCTTTCAACACAACAGGTGCTATAATAAGAAATATACCTGCACCAGATAGGGGTTGCCATAAAAACGAACATGTCATCCTTATGGTGAAGGTCCAGGGTCAGACTGGGACAAGAAATAGGCCCAGTCACCCAAAAAAAAGTGGCCCACCTCTTGCCTCAAAAAAGTGGACCACCCCTCGCCTCACGCCCTTGATCTCTGATGGCATCGCCGGAAATGATGTCATTTGAACCCCACTCCAAAGTGACATCCCAGGAAGCGATGAAACACAACCTTCCACCCTTGACAAAACAGGAAGTGGCATCAAATAGCATTGTTCCTAAGTACACTAAATTACTGTGAATGCAAGCAGACGTATAAGGCCAAATGATAATATGTTATTGTATAGCACTTACGCTTAATTATTATAGCAAAAATATGCATACAATATCACCTAACATGTTCTGGTACTCATTTATCAACCTAAGAAGGATGAAAGACTTTTTGGAGGAAAAAATATGAACATTTTTTTTTTTCAAATAGTTTTTTTTTTGCAATCCGGCCCAGACATGGCCAGAAACCGGCCGCCACTCTCCAGGGACGATTTCGGCCCAGCCACGGGCCGAAAGGCTGAGGGACCAATCCGACCCTGTGAAGGTCTAGAAATTGGTGTGCTCAGATGGGGTGTTGTAAAACCTAGTCAATCGCCTCCAACGATGAGCATAAATTGTTAGTCCAAGAGATGAATAAGTATCAGAATTTGGAACCAAAGTATTCATGCTTGTATCCTGGCTTTGCCAGCAGACAATGCAGTGATCCTATCAATCATCTTATATCTCGTACATTAGTGTACTGTCTCCTGTGAAGTTTGCCTCCCTGCATGCTGGTGGCATCGCTTAGCCCATTACTTGATCTTTCTTCTTATGTAGGGCATTTGAGTGGAAGGGGTGGTAGACAGAAGGGATTTCCTTCTCAGGGTATGATCTTCAAAACAGCCTCACTCATGGTTTCACTGGCTATAGTGTTGCTTCCACTATAATAGTGAGCTTTGATATATTGCACACCACAGCAACTTGTTCCTTTGATCTCTAATGGCAACACTATTTGAAAACTATGTCCCACTTATAATCTCTGTCTGGATACAGACACCTCCCTGGTAGCTTCTAATCTACATCCACGATCCATGCTATGGTACGTGTAGCTTTCTCCTTCCTACCAATTGGTCTGCTCTATCCATGCTTGACCACGTTTGCAATCTGTGAGGCAGCAAATGTGAGATCTCTGTTTATTCTGGATTACATGTACCTTTTACATACACTCCTGCATTAATACTACAGGCTGCCTACCTTCCTGGATTCTATTGATATAAAGCCTCCTGTAGCTATGCTAGAACAGAAGTAACCTCTTCCTAGACTGATGAACAATTAGCATTTGAAGGCCAACATTATTAGTCTGATTACAGCAATATAGCAATATCAGATATTCGTGATCACTTAATTCCTTTGGTTTGGTTGAGGGGGGCCCAAAGAAGTCCGTGCCCAGGGCCCCAAAAGTGCTTAAGATGGCCCTAGGTGGCTGGCCAGCCACCACGTACGCACTCACTCATTAGTGCAGGAACCTTCTACCCTGCTGATAAAATTTGACGTGCCCCTTGCACCCAGGTGAGTGCTGCGAGAGCATTTCACAGCGAGGGGCCCTTAAAAGGCCAGCTTTCTGAAATTTGAAAATGCAAAAACATTTCTATCTCTGTTTGAGGACAGCAATGACCCTGTCATCTCTTGCACAAACACCCCCTTATTGTGGGGTGGGGAGAAATGGCAGCTGAATGTATGGATCTGTGATGCACACATAGATGCCCTTTGAGAATAGGGAGCACATTTTTATTTTTAAGTGATGTGATGCACAAGCACATCTCATCACTTAGACCCCAAAACATTTATAGAATCTATCCCATTAATAAAAAAAAATAATCAAATTGATTTTAATATAATTTGTTTGCACAACGTGCTTTGTCCCCAATTGGCTCATTAGCTCATACCGATTTCTACATTTCATTCAAAGGTTCAAACCGGCATTGAAGGCAAGCACTTTATCTAATCTGTATAGTCTTTTTCTTAATGAAACTGTAATGATAGCCTGTGATTGCTTCTCATAAACAAGCACCCCCTTTCCTGCTGGTACTGTTTGTTTCTGCATGGCTGTACCTCTCGAAGTCTTTGATGTTTTTACCTGCAAACCTGCGCGTTCTGCCTTCCCTTCCAATACTGTTTTTCCTGCCGTGACTTTAATTATGCTCGCCACTAATGGCCAATGATTTTTGCCTCCAGGAATGATTTCTCTGGGCCTCATTTGTAGTTGAGAAATGACCTGCGAATGGTGCAGTAATTCTGCAAGTCAATACGGGTGGAAGGAAACACATACAGGGCTATATTTACGCACTTCCCGTGTCACCCCCCAGCCTCGGGTTTTTCAGCACAGTGATGCTGCACAGCAAAACATGATGCAGAGGGGCTGCGGGAGAAGATGCCAGGGATGTCTCTCCATCCCACTTCAGATTCAATTAATTCCTAATGAATGCGAAGTATAAACAAGTTTTTTAAAACATTTTTTTATTTTATTTGAATTAATTGATTTAACAATTTTTTCAAAACGAAGAGAAGAAGGACAAAGAGAAAATCACATGTGACCTCGTTGGGTCCAGCTCATCCAATCGAAGTAAAAGGGAATGAAGTAAAAGGGAGAAAGGAAAAAAGGGGTGTATTCAAAAGTACATTTGGGGTAAAACAGCCTGCGGGGTTTGAAAAAAAAGTTTCGGTTCGATGCATTAAACAAATAGTATGGAGCTATAACATGCAAACATAGCTGGCAAGTAAAAGATAGGTGGCAACACAATGGGATTACAGTTAAGGTCCATGGTAACAGTGTTAGCTGGAATGAGCCAGGAGCGCTGGTGCCCTGGAGACAGGGAAATAGTGCTTGGGTGAAGTGATCAGTGGGTGTAGATACGTTCTATGATCAATAGAGTCTTCAGGGACTCCCTGAATTCTAGGATGGGAGGGACCAGTTGTGTCTGCATTGGTAACTTGTTCCAGAGACAGGGTGCACAGCAGCAAGAGGCCTGTTTCCCAGGTTTTGCCACGTGCTTTTCTTTGTTTCCAGTCTGATGATGTGGTGATTGTGTTGGCTTCTGGAGATAGTGACATTGTCAGACAGGCAGAGCGAATTGTGGTTAAGAGGGCTTTGTAGGTGATGCAGGATGTGAGACGCATTGTGTGTAGGCACATTGTAAAAACCCAAATAAATAAATAACGATACATGTGTTGTACATGATTCAAGCTTGAAGAGGTAGCCAGCACAGCTCTATGAGGATGGGAGGTGAAGTGGTTGAATTGTCTTAGTCTGCTCAATGGCTTTTGGAGGGGCAAAGCTGGCATCTGAATCTTGCCAGCAAGGCAGGTGGGAGATTACCAGGGCGTGGGTGCCTTTTTTGAAACTCAGGGTGGGGATGAAAGGTTTGGCTTTGTAGAAGAGTGCATGCTGGTTTCATGCTGTTTGGGTCCTCTTGGTAATGTGTGTGTTTTAATGAACAATTACAACCAATGGTAAAGCTGAGAGATATTGCACTAGCTGATACATGAGCTTTGAATCTGTCCTTCTACCAATTCTGTACTTGGCGTTGTTTAATAGGTTTTTATAGGAGAATAGTCATGCAAGTAATTTTTCATAACTTTAATATTATTATTATTATTATTATTATTATTATTATTATTATTATTATTGTTATTATTATAATTAGGGTATTTATTGAGCGTGTACCTAGCCTCAGGAAGCATTAAAGTGCTTTACAATCAAGGCTAAACAGCAGAGAAACAAGGGAGTGGGGATATAGCAACAGGGGAGCGCAATTGTCAGCAATGGATCTACAAGTAACCAGGGGGGGAAACAGTGGGGATGATATCACCCATTCACAGGTAAAGTGGGGAGTGGACAGTGTATTGGCATTTTTCGATAGGTGTACGTGAGGAGCAAGCACTTCCTGAATTGCAGAGGGGGCGAGTTGGATGTTGACGGGGAGGAGGTTCCAGATATTGGGGAATGGACAGAGAAGTCCTGTCTTCTGTTTTTTTTCCTGTCCTGCATATGTCCTTACTTCTGGTGGATCATAGGTGTCTGGAGTTGCTGAATTTTTCAATGTGGTAGCTTGGGGATATCAGGGTGACAGCCTTGTAGATGATGCACCAGTATTTGAAGATGATACAGGCTTGTAGCGGGAGCCAGTGCAGTTCGATGAGGGTCAGGGTGATGCGGTTAAATTTTTCGAGTGCTTTGATGAGTTGTGCTGCAACATGTAGAACATATCTCAGGGGAGCAAGAGAAGTCTCCAGAAGGCCTTCCGAAACAGCATTGCCACCATCCAATTGGGAGAGGACCAATAATTGTCTAGCAGATCTGAAGTTGTTTTCCGGGATGAAGGGCTTGATTCTGCACAGGGGAGAAAATTGGAACCAGGCCATTCGTGTCTTCCTTGCTATGTGCTGTTTTGTAGGAGAGGTGTCTGTTGATGTCAAACCCATGGGACTTGGCATAGGTGGCCAGTTGGGGTTTGAAGCACTCAAGGTGCATAGCTGAGAGCCAGGTCTGGATGTACAGGTGTTCAGTGTTGTTGGTCAGCATTAGGAATTCAGTCCTGGAGGGGTTGTGCTTCAGGTAAGCAGTGGACATACATGACTGAATCATTGACAGGCAGGTCTTGAGCCTGTGGATGTCTTCGATGGAGGATATGTTGAGGTAGAGCTGTGTCTCATCTGCATTTTGGTGGATGTGAATGTTGTGTGGAGCAAGGAGGGTTCCAAGTAATTCCTGTAAAAACGAAAAAACGCCAAACAAAGCCTATGTCATTGCCTGATGTAACGCAACATCCAGCAGCACATCTGTCAAAGCCACTGACTAAAACATGAACACAGCATTGGCACTATGAATGCAAAGGGCAATTGTGATACACATGGTTTCGCTTTTAGATTTCTCTGCTCTTCACAACTGCTTCAGTGGATGCATTGTGCTTGTTTCCATGCACTAGGATTGTTTCCAAAGTTCTTATCTCGTTGTCAGAATAATAAAAGTGCGACTGTGAATTTCACCATTCAGATAAGCCCACATTCTGTCGACCTATCAGAGGTTCCCATTTATCAGTTTAAATATGAACCTCTCTTAAATTGTGAAGAGAATATATACCCATGCTGATAAACAGAAAGTGTGACTTGAGTGGCTGTGCTTCAGATATAACAGTGCATGTGTCACGGCCTACATAGAACTTTTCATATCTATGAGCAATATGGGAAACAGAGGTAAATGTGTCTGAAACAATGAACATTGTACAGGTTTCCTCTTTTTGGCACTGTATTATACACTGGCCGGTTACATCCTGAACAGCAGACTATGCAATGCTCTGTGTCCCAGATTCACCATCATTCAGAGATTTGCTTAGTCTAACCATTGTCTGAGTGTCTTGAAAACCTTTAAGCATAGCACACACAGGTAATGCAGCACAAGGAAGTGAACATTTTAATTGCAAGGGAAGTGTCCCCTTATCTAACTTGAAAACATGTGGGCGCTCAAGAGCCCAGCCAATATGGTGGCCTTGTGCTGAGCTCTGAGTAATTCCAGCTGGACTCTGTTGAATTTGATTTCTAACTTGTAAAATCCAGGAGATATTACTTCCTGCATGACCTTTACATCTCATGGGTCCCTTCAGCAGTAAAACAGTGAGGAGAGACTTTGTGGTTGCTGAGCAGGCCCCACGACCCAGCTCATACATAGCAAAAGAACTCGGTGGTGGTTAGGGAAGGAGACACTCAGATAAGGCTTGGTCGGGAGGAGTGGAGGTCTCCTGGAGTGGTATAGATCGGCATGATGACTGTCACTAACAGTTGAGGTATGTGGTCCAGAATCAACTGGAGAACCCGGCTTCCTCGATGGGTGGGGAAGCCTACGGTTGAGTCAACCGTGGTGGGAAATATTGAGTTTCCAGAGGACACGCAATAAGTTCCACATTTGACCCTCTGAGCTCCTTAGGCTTCAGAACCTTATTGGAGAGAGCGGCATGCCAGACTCCTGGCTTCCTCAAGTGGACAAGAAGCATGAGGCTGAGGAAGCCTGTGTCTGTGACAGCTTGACCAAAGTTCCTTGTAGAGGCATGGTAAGATCTTTGCCAGACCCTGCAGGATCCTGAGGCCACAGTGACATGTTCCAGAGAGCCGTAAACCGGCGTGACCTAAGGAAATCTCAGAACCCATGCCTGCGCAGGGGCCTCTCCATGGCACTGTACCCTTTTGCAGGAATGAGTAGGGAATAAGAAGGTGGAAGAATACCTCCACTAAGTGAAAATGCAATAAATGTCTGAGTGGAGTTTACTGGGATTGCCTAGGGCAAACAGGCCTGCAGGTGTTCACATACCAACTAAATGGGGAAGAATGAAGCATCAACCTAAAATATATCTTATGGGAGGCTTGAATCTTCAAATTCTATTGATGAAACATGCCAAGTGATCACCGAGATGACGGGCGGGGTTGAGGGGTTGGGGGGGCTGATGGACTAACCGAGGAGATGGGATGAGTAGAGTAACCAGTATTTACTGGTGCATGTCTGCTGTTCTGAGCAGTTTAAGTGTTGTGTGACCAACACACATCCCCACAATTGCCTGACAGCAAGTTGCACCACCTGCAGATCCTGTGATACAGCGATGCGCTGCAAAAGGCTAGATTAAGTTAAAAAAGTTAAAAGAAAAGGTGTTGTTCCTCCTGTGACTCCTCTTGCAATACTTCTATCAGGTTTGCCCATGAAATAATTAAATTCAAAATGTCTTCAGAAGAAAAAGATGAAAGTTATTTTAACGAAAATGACTTTGTTTTTTTCTCCTGCTGACATTTCTGTCAACCCGGCCCCTAACCCCTTACTTTCCTGTTGGCGGCACACCTCATTTTGTGTCCCGCCGACTCCTCCTTCCCTCTGCGATGCTGGTTCACTTCACTTATGTTTTTATTTTTTTAACTTGATCCTATTGGGAATGAGAGTGGGGGCCACCCCCACAACCCTGCGTGCCATTATAGCGAGAAAGGGTGCGAGGGACACCCCTGCAACCCCTGCTCCTCTTGTTCACTATAATGACACTGAATAGTAAATCTGTTCGAAATATTGGGCTGCATGAAATTTTTGTACAGCCGAAATTCAATAAAATATACCATTTGCTTTTTCTATTCAACCATTTCCACAGATACCTGTTTACATCAAATAATCACCATTAACAAGAAATGCACCTGTAAGAAAGTCACTTTGCAGGACTAAAGGATCATTTTATTTAATTATGTTTTTCATTTTATCCAGCCTTTTGCACCAGTGTTACTGTATCATGGGTGCAGATATTGAGCTACCATGGTCCACTTTCATTAAGGGAGCTCACTTTGCTCATGCCGTTAACTAGGGCCGGTGGCTCATTACCAAAAGTATCGGCGTGTCCTGTCAGATAATTTCACCTGTTACAGCCCTCCCCACTGGGCTGTAATGGCATTAAAATATGGAAAAATTATAAAAAGGCTAAAAACAAAAGGCAGTTGGAGACTGTGCTGAAGTGTGTTTTTTGAGCAATGGGAAACAAGCAGTGAACAGAGAGCAATCGTGGTCGGAGGAGTCGCTTTACTGTTTCTACTGGAATTGGAGGAGGAGAATTGAAAAACACTGACACTGCACAGAGTGCAGAAGTGTGAAGCAGTGTTTTTTGTGTCAGCAACAAGAAATGAACAGTGAATAGAGAGCAATCGTTGGCGGAGGAGTCTCTTTACTGTTTCTATTGGAATTGGAGGTGGAGCATTGAAAAACACTGACACTGCACACAGTGCAGTGGTGTGCAGCAGTGTGTTTTGTGCTTGGTGTGAGGGGCAAGGGCCCAACCCGTAAATAACCTTGGTGGACACCTGCACAGTAAGGTAAGAGCAGCAAGCTACACCTGGATGTAATTTGGCTGTGCCCCCATAGTGTTGAACGGGATATTACATCGTGCCTCCTTTATTGTATATATTGGCCTAAGCCCAGTCTCTCTGCGAAGAAATCCGCATTGCAAGGTTCTGACCTTAGATCGATTTAGCAACCATTTTAGGTTCATCCGCCATTTTGATTCTCATTCCAAAGTCACCCTGTGTTCTAAAATGGTGGACAGTGTTCTTCTGTTTGTAACTTGGCCGTCTTGACCTCTACATGAAGTTAATGCCTAAACTCCCCGCAGGCCAAAATGTTAGGGTCATGTAAGGAGACCTTGTCCTTCGTTGACCTGTAGATCAAGGATTACCTGTGCTAACTAAACTGATCCGCGAGCATATATTAAGTACAATGTTGTTTAAATACTGAATGTGAACACTTGTTGAACTACATTATATAAAACATGTAAGAAGGCTTAATGTTAAATCCGAAGACACACTGTTGCCATTGTGACTTATTTGAATATAAACAGGGAATAATCCATATGCATATAGATGAATAAAATTAGAAGTGAACGCGGCACGAACCCATAGGCCTAGGAGTGATTAACCTGTAAATGGGCTGGACATCATGTTACAAATTGTATAAAAGAGTGAATGTTCTGATGTACAGCCCTGCTCACTTCTCACACCGACAGGGCTGGTATATTCGCTCTGATGTACTGAGGGCCAGATGGCTATCTGATACTTTGTTCCTTTGAAAACTGTTCAGTTGTAGAACAAAGATCTGTGTATCTTTGTAAGTCTGTGTTTGGAGTATTTCCTTTTGTGGTACTCAGCCTATAAATTCTAGGTTTGCTTTTACAGATGGCACCCGAATAGGGACCCTCAAGATTGATGCCAGCTCATTGAAGGTTGACACGGCTATCGGACTGGGATCGGACGGTGTAAAGGGGGCCCCTTTCTTGGATGAGAAGTGACACCTCAGCAGCGCTGCATGACCCGATCCCTGGACGGTGAGCACGTGGTCCGAGTCGGCATCTTGACGAGGGTCCATATATCGAGGTGGGCAGATTTGCCGAAATCACCAACCACGAGGAAATCTTTGTGAGAAAACTTTGTAATCCGATCGGACCTCTTTAGGATTTGATCAGGTGAATCGTGACCCGATTCTTAAGTATGCTGATAATTTGTTTTGGCGTTTTGCACTCGCGAGTTCAATTATTGACCAGGGAACACCAGTATTCTGATATGCCTGGGAAATCGTCTGCCTGCTTCAGGGCATTATTCCGCAGGACAGACAATCTTTGGAATTTGGAATGTTCTTTTTTTGATCAGTGACCTTATTATTTGTTTTTTTCAAATTATTGTTTTATTCAATGTATGGATTTTCACATATATGTTTTCTTTGAGTGACACATATGTTGAGTTGCCCTTATGAGTTGGGCTCACCTGTTGTATATATTTGTTTTCTTTGACTGTCATATTGAATGGGTTTATTTTATATGTTGTTGAAAATAAGATGCTATATATTTTTCACATTTATGGTTGGTATGGTGTTGTTCTTTTTGTGAGGGAATTTAAACTCGATTTCTTTTAAAATAGGTTGGACTAGGAAACTTGGTTTGAATGATTTAACCTAGTAACCAACCATTCACGTAGCAGTCCCCTTCTCTTTGGATATAGTACACTTTCTAATATAGACAATCGTCCTGAGAAAAAAGTTTTTTTTTTGTTGTAATTTACATTTTTATTGGTTTTTAAACATCAAGACTGAACATACAGGTGGGTACATGTTATATTCACATGGTTACGATAGAAACAGATTCGCTCCACCTGAACAACTTTTTAACATCAAGTACTTGTCTCAACCTAGTGGCAGGACGTTATAAACCTTTACTCCCCTCCCCTAATAGTGCTCATAAGTCTTCCAGGTCCTTGGCGTTTGTTGTGGCGGTTTGTAGTGGGTGACGTGTTGATTGTCATTGATCTTTGTTTGGGTTGCGGATTATCAAGTTTGTGTTTGTGACAGGCATGTTAAACTGGCGGCGTATCCTTGTGCTGCTCAGATCGTAACAAGGTAACGTATATTCTAACTCCCTTGGTGCGACGAGTCACTCGCTGCTGAACCTGCAATGTAGTGACTGGCAAAGTCGCTCCAGGCCTCTTCGTGTTGTGCAGCTTTGTCGTGGAGGTTGCGTAATTTTTTCCATTGTGTAGATGTTTGTTGCGATCCGTATGAAGTCTTTTTTAACTGGAAGGTATGGAGATTTCCATTTGATGACCAGGCCCGCTCTCGCCGCCAATAACAGGGGGGATATCAGCCCTTTAACTCTAAGCAGTTCATAGAAAAACATTTTTATTGAAGGATTAGGAATTCATTGATGTGTAATGTGGAACAGGCTAAATAACATAGATCTCCCACAAGGGTTGAGGGATCTGAATACTTAAGTGTTTTCTAGAGATACTGCGGAGAAGGTGCTAGAGCATGTTGAGAGAATTCTTGAGTATAGACGGGAGCTGGAAAGGTTATGGAATGGAGATGAAGATGGTGATAGTTTGGACGTTATGTTATTACAGAAACGGTTCCTTCCTTGTCGGAAATCGATAACTGAGGAAACACAAATTTGTACGAAAGATGTGATTAGGTGGATCTCAGACACGTCGATAACTCCCGTAGAAGTATATGACACGTATAATCAGTACACGCCAGAAATGCAGAGGAAAGTGATACAGGTAATGGTAGAGTACCTACAGGATGAGTGTGTAAAAAGAAAGATTTGTTGTCCCACAGAATTATTGAATATTTATAAAAGGGCTTTTTCGTTTGACACTTCTTCAGCTGCTTTAGCGCTCGATTTGGCTCTGTTTCTTAGTAAGCGTTCGGAGTTGCCTACTTCTCAGTTGCCTATGAGAGAGGTCCCTCCGATGCTTGTCCCAAAAGTCGAGGTTCCAGCGGATGCCGGAACGGGTGCGCAAACCTATGAAATTCCTGCACATTCGGTGTCGCAGTTTGTTCACGTCCTGTTCTCGAGACAGGAAATGAACACCATTAAACAATCTATTCCGGACATTAGGAAGAATCCGACAGGGTTCTATAAAGTAATAGAGTCTGTCTTGCAATCATCGGTATTCACCTTAAGTGATATCGATTTGTTATTTCCTGTACTCCTGCCTGTCGACTTGTGGAAACAGATTAGAACTGTAGATGATGTACCAGGACTAGGAGATACATGGACTAACATGGTTAGACTCGATGGAGAAAGGCCAGCTGGCGAAAGACCGCTTCAGGTAATACTAACTTTACCTGACAGAATAGTTACTAAGTTGAAAACTATAATTCCTGAGAAGAGAATTATTTGGGACAAGCTTACTGCCTGTGTCCAAGGGAAGTCTGAGGGTGCTACTGAGTTCTTCAATCGGTTAGAACAGGTATTTTCAGATTTCAGGTGACAAGATTTAGGCACAGAGTCTGGGAAAAGATTATTCATGGACAAATTTGTGCGTGGATTGCTGCCTGACATCCAGTCGCACATTATGTCCTCTGAGAGCGCTTGGCAAGCGAAGTCTCAGTCAGAAGTATTGCACATGGCTCAGTATTATGAGAATCGTGTCAATAAGGAAAACAAAAGAGTTGAAAAGAGAAAAGGAGACTTTAAGAAAAAAGTACTATTGCAGCAAATTGTTGGAGGCACTAGAGGGGGTAATTCGCAATTTAGAGGTCAGTACGTTCCACGAGGAAATGCGCCCTTGGGTCCTGTAAACATCAACCAGTGTGCAAATTGTAGACAAGAGGGTCATAGGCGTGCACAATGCCCGATCCTCCAGCAGAGGTCAAATTACACATTTGGAAATATGGGTAGACGATCCAGAGGTCGCCCAGGTTTAGGGGGTCCTGGTAGAGTTCAGTTTTCACAGGATTCCAGCAACCTTTTTCGCAGGACAATCATTGGGTGTGGATAATCGAAACATTTTTGATCCTCCTTCTGCTGCTTACCTCTCTGAAGAAATTCCTTTTGACGACATTCTGTTTTGCTAGGATTGCCCGAAACAGGGTTTGGAACCAACGCCTATTCCCGTTAATCAGGAAGGTTACTACGTTGAGATGTTAGTGGAAAATAGGACTGACCACAAAAGTGATGGGTGGAAGGTTTCAAATGAATCTAAACCACTGGCAATTGCTCTGGGCAACCTTCCACACCACCGTTTTTTAGCCCGTCTGTGCCATTGCAAAAGGGGACCAGCCATGTGCAAATCAGTCAGCAGCTGCCACCACCGAAGGTAGCAGCCCAGCCCGAACTGCTAGGCCAGGTCCCCTCTGCACAGAAAACCAAGCAACCCCAGACATGTTTCGGCCTTGTTGGACCTCCTCAGTGAGGTGCAGCCTGGTTCCCTGTGGCGCAGCGAGCAAAGGACCCACGTCTGGGCATACCCTCTCTCACAAGGAGAAACAAACTGACCACAAAAGTGATGGGTGGAAGGTTTCAAATGAATCTAAACCACTGGCAATTGCTCTGGGCAACCTTCCACACCACCGTTTCTTAGCCCGCCTGCGCCATTGCAAAAGGGCACCAGCCGTGTGCAAATCAGTCAGCAGCTGCCGCCATCGAAGGTAGCAGCCCAGCCCGAACTGCTAGGCCAGGTCCCCTCTGCACAGAAAACCAAGCAACCCCAGACATGTTTCGGCCTTGTTGGACCTCCTCAGTGAGGTGCAGCCTGGTTCCCTGTGGCGCAGCGAGCAAGGGATCCACGTCTGGGCATACCCTCTCTCACAAGGAGAAACAAACTGACCACAAAAGTGATGGGTGGAAGGTTTCAAATAAATCTAAACCACTGGCAATTGCTCTGGGCAACCTTCCACACCACCGTTTTTTTAGCCCGCCTGCGCCATTGCAAAAGGGGACCAGCCATGTGCAAATCAGTCAGCAGCTGCCACCACCGAAGGTAGCAGCCCAGCCCGAACTGCTAGGCCAGGTCCCCTCTGCACAGAAAACCAATCAACCCCAGTGGTTAAGATTCAGTCTAGACCTTCCAGCCATCACCTCTTTGTTTTTGCTTTGTCACCCCGAGTGAGACGGGTGTGCCCAGACGTGGGTCCCGTGCTTGCTGGGCATAGAGACCCAAGCTACTCCTCACTGATGAGCCCCAACAAGGGTAAAACATGTTTGGGGATGCTTGTGGTCTCCTGCAGAAGGGATGTGACCTAGCAGGTTGGGCTGGACTTCCCCTTTTGGGGTGGGGCCAAGCCTGATTTGCATATGGTCTTTCCCCTTCTGTAATGGCTTGGCAGGCGAAGAACGATGGTCTGGAGGGTTGCCCCGAGCAATGCCAGTGGTTAAGATTCAGTCTAGACCTTCCAGCCATCACCTCTTTGTTTTTGCTTTGTCACCCCGAGTGGGACGGGTATGCCCAGACGTGGGTCCCGTGCCTTCTGGGCCTGGAGACCCACGCTACTCCTCACTGATGAGCCCCAACAAGGGGGAAACATGTTTGGGGATGATTGTGGTCTCGTGCAGAAGGGATGTGACCTAGCAGTTCGGGCTGGACTTCCCCTTTTGGGGTGGGGGCAAGCCTGATTTGCATATGGTCTTTCCCCTTCTGTAATGGCTTGGCAGGCGAAGAACGATGGTCTGGAGGGTTGCCCCGAGCAATGCCAGTGGTTAAGATTCAGTCTAGACCTTCCAGCCATCACCTCTTTGTTTTTGCAGTGGAAAATAGGAAACATCTATTCTTTATAGATACAGGGGCACAGAAGTGTTCCATTGACCATTCACGGGTTCCAAACATTCCACTGTCAGGGCAAACCAATGTTTCTGTAGGGTTTTCTGGCACACCAGTTGTCTGTCCGGTTTCTTCGCCGGTACCGATTACCTTGGGTCCATTTACGGACCACTGTCCATTCATTTTGACTACGAATTGTGGAGAAAATTTGTTGGGGTTGAATCTGTTGAAGGAATTAAATGCAGTAATTCATTGTTCTTCTGATGAAGTGCATTTGACGATTTCACCACACCAACTTTCTGCCTCTCAATTCTTGACCAGACCTTTGCCGCCGGAATTTAGTCATGTTCCAGAGTGTTTGTGGGCTATTGATGATAATGATATCAGTGTTCTGCAAATTGAACCTGTTAAGATTATCTTGAAACATGGAGTAAAGCTGCCACGTATTCCACAGTATAAGATTTCGGTCGATGGTGAGCAAGCTTTGAAATGCATAGTCTCCGATTTTGTGCATCGAGGGGTGATTGAGGAAATTGCAGGTAGTTTGTGCAATAGTCCGATTTTACCCATGTACAAAAAAGGCAATAATGCAATTCCTTTTCATTTCATAATTGATCTACGTGCCATCAATAAGATCGGTGCGCTGCAATTTCCAATTGTGCCTGATGTGACGACAATATTAACCATGATCCCGGCTTCAGCTACTCATTTTAGTGTTATGGATTTAAAGAATGCTTTCTTTAGTATCCCTATACATAAGGACAGTAGATACCTGTTAGCGTTCACCTTAGGCGGGACGTTCATTTGCCTTTACTCGTGCGCCGCAAGGTTACACGGAAAGTCCTAGTATTTATAGTAGGGCTTTGAAAGAGCAGCTCGATAACCTTGAGTTGCCCTCTACTTGTACACTGCTTCAATATGTTGATGACTTGCTTTTGGTTGCTGACTCAGAGAGCGCTTATAAGGAGGGCACTGTGTTATTGCCTATTCAATTGGCTAAACATGGACATAAGGCTTCACTTAAAAAATGTCAATACTGTTGTCAGGAGGTCGCCTATTTAATCTATCTCCCTTCAAAGGAGGGAAGAAGGTTGACGCCTGAACCGATAAAACTCATTTCTAGCATGTCTGTCCCAAATACGCAGAAGGAAGTTAGAGCCTTGATAGGGATGGCTTCTTACTGTAGGCAGTGGATCCCCAATTTCTCACTAGTGATTAAACCAATGTTGGCTTTGATGAAGAAGGGCATTTCTTCACCATTACCGTGGAACTTGGAACACCAGCAAGCATTTGATTTGCTCAAGACTGCATTGTGCTAGGCACCAGTTTTGGGCACACCAAACTATTAAAAGGCCTTTGTGTTGTACGTGCATGAATGTGATGGTTGTGCTTTGGCTGTATTAATGCAGGAACATGGAGGGAGGAATAGGCCGTGCGGCTACTTTTCTTCCGCCCTTGATCCTGTAGCATGCACTTTGCCAAGATGTTTGTGAGCTGTTGCTGCTGCGTCTGTAAAACAGAGCGAGGGAATGGCCCTAAGCCAGGCTTTAACCCTGATGGTACCTCACTCTGTAGATGTTCTATTAAACAGAACACAAACGCAACACCTCTCCACTGCATGATTAACGAGATATAAATTGATCTTGTTTGCACTGCACATACAAATTAAGAGGAGTTGTGTTCTTAATCCGGCTGAACTTTTACCTTTCCCGCAAGGTACTGCTTGCAGTGACGAAGAGTCACATGACTGCCTTTACACTACCGAACAAGAGACAAAGGGTAGAATCGATCTGAAAGATACTCCTTTGAACAATCCACAAGGGGAGCTGTTTTGCGACGGCTCCTGCATCAAACCTCCGGATGGTACATCCACCGCTGCTTATGCAATCACCACATTGAGCACGGTCGTGGAAACCTAGAGAATCACGTATAACACTGCACAGGCCGGAGAGATTATAGCATTGACCCGAGCTTGTGAACTTTCCGAACGGCTTACAGTAAACATATATACTGACAGTCAGTATGCCTTTCGGGTGGTTCACAACTTCGGTAGACTTTGGGTAGAAAGAGGTTTCTTGACTTCACATGGTACAAAAATCCAATTTGGCTCCTTGATAGTACGGTTACTCTCAGCACTTGCACTCCCTATTCAGCTAACTATCATAAAATGCGCAGCGCATCAAAAGATTGTAGATCATTTAGGAAAAGGGAACGCTTTTGCTGACCAGATAGCCAAACAGACTGCCACTGATCTCTCTTCAGAAATGGATATTTCAAGGGAAGCCACAAATGCCTGTACTTTGGATGAGGGTATTGATTCTGTAAGGGCTATCCAAGCCGATGCCACGTTAGAAGAATCTAAGAAGTGGGCTGAGCGTTTGGGGAAACTGGATGATGATGGGTGTTGGGTGGACAAAGTTGAAGGGAAGTGGCTACTGCCTGACGCATATGTTATGATGATGCTTGTTATGGCTCATGGCCCCATTCACATATGTGCTTGTAAAATCACAAAAATGTTGTAAAATGTATGGGTAAATGACAAAATCCCTAAAGTAGCTGAACGCTTCATTAAGGGGTGCGTGATTTGTTTGCAGCATAATGTGGGAAAGGGCACATCAACTCCTAGGAGTAGTTTTGGTCCACCTTCCGTCCCCTTCGAGGTTATTCATTTTGATTTTATTGAGATGGAGTATTGCAACAATTTCAAGTATGTAATAGTCGTCATCTGTGCTTTAAGCAAATGGATGAAGCCTATCCTGTCAAAGATGACACAGCTATGACCACGGCAAAGACTATGTTAAAGGAATATTTTCCAAGATTTGGGTTGCCGAGAGTCATCTGGTCGGACAATGGTCCCCACTTTATCGCTGCTGTTATTCTGCAGATATGCGCGTGATTACAGATCGATAAACAGTTCCATTCGGTTAGACACGCTCAGAGTGCTGGACTAGTAGAAAGACACAACTGTATTAACAAGAACAAGCTCGCTAAGACGTGTGCCGGCACCAAACTAAAATGGCCGGACGCCTTACCGATCGTGTTGTTATCTATGCGAACAACCCCTCAAACTAAGACTGGGCTCTCTCCCTTTGAGGTGGTTATGGGTAGGCCAGCTAAAATTTGGAATGTTCCGAAGTCTCGTTCTTTACGAGACGTTGAAAATGTACTTCTGTATGACTACTGTGGGCAGTTAACTAAAAATCTGTATTTGATTTATCACCAGGTGCGAGAGGCTTTACCTGTACGGTACGAGGGTCCCGGTCACAGCATACGAATGGGAGAGTGGATCTTTGTGAAATCGTTTGAGCGTTCTTCTTGCCTCGCACCTCGCTGGTGGGCCCCCTTCCAAGGTTTGCAAGTCACACAGACTGTGGTGCGGGTAGCAGGACGGAATAATTGGATATATGCGTAACACACCAAGAGGATTCCACACCCAGTGCCATACAATACAGAAGATACAGAACCCCTCACCAATGCTGTAACCAACGATCACGAAGCAGCAACCAACATCAAGAGTGCATCGGAGACTCTCCCTGAGTCCGTGAGGCCTTGGGAAACAGTCATTTCATCTCCACATTCTCCAACAGTTTCTTCTTTTGAATTTGTTCCGGATCTTGCATCAGATGCTGCTTTGGATTCGTCGCTTCCAATGGCAAGTGACAACACGTTGTTCACAGATCACTCAGTACCAGGAATCACAAGGTACGATCTGCATTCGAGGAAATAGACTTACTGCACTGTTCGGCTGTGCCACCAAGGAAAATCATCGAAGGGCTTGTCTATTTGGGCCAATCATTTGTACATAAGGAGATTCTGTTGGCTAGGGTTTGTGGAAGGACTAAGAAAACGCTTGGCCTGGAGGTCGCCAGCAAATAACATTGATGCATTCGTTTGAAGAATACAATGCCTGCAACCGCTTCCGCTTGTACAGAACTGATAAGAGAACATGTGACAAGCTGCGAGAATGGACAATCTACTGTGTGGGCCCAGAAAACGTATTGCTGTCTTGTGATAATGTTAATTGGTTTCGCAATAGTCATTGTTTTAGGTTTCTGGTATTTAGAAGAAGTACATCCGTTTGAGAATTTGTTACCTACCGAAAATCTACCTAGTGTTTCTACTACTTTCGTGCATCTGCATACTCTATCTCCTAGAGACTCTCAGCACAGACAGAATTATCACAACAACACACTATTACTTATCATGAATGCTACACATGCCATTTTTAACAAATCTAATTGTTGGGTCTGTTCACATTTACCGCAAAACAGGGATAAGGGGTTAGGTTGGTTTATTGATCCTTTACCTTTGACAACTGCTTAATATGCTTCTCTTAGAGGACTATTCTTTGGCCGATGGCACGATAGCATCTCGGGGAATTTCGATGGGACTAACTTGAACGAGTTAAAAAAAGTGTTCTGACGTCCCTGTGATGCTCTCTTTTTGCAAATAGAAGTAAGCTTAATGTTGCTTCTATTAGGCCTTCTGATAGACTGTCTCTTCCTTTTCAATCTTTGATCTCTTTCAAGATGGCTCCTATAGGCAATAAGGATGCCACGCCTCCTTCCTACACTGTTAACCATAGCCCCGATTCAGTTTCTTTCTGCATACAAAGGAATGGTACTCAGTTAATGGGTGATTTTAAAGGTTGCGCCAACGTTGCGAATTTGACTAGCGAGGACTGACCTTTGTATGTAGGCAAACCTGTCTACTTTGTTCGTGGGAATGTAGCATTTCCATGGTTACCCAGGGATTGGCAGGGAACTTGTTATTTAGGGATCCTGGTACCCGGTGTATTCATTGCAAGTACTGTAGACATTTCAAAGGCTCATCCGCGGCGGGACGAGAATGGTGACACTTCAGCACAAGTTCTAGGAGATGTAGCTAAATCCTTTGTGCCATTTTGGGGGCAAATAATGAACTCTGAAGATATCAGGAGACTAGCAAGAGTACTGGAGAAGACCATCAACTGGACCACTGACATACTCTACAATATGACTCTAGAACAGAAAGCCATAAGGTTAGTAGCACTTCAGAACCGGATGGCATTAGATGTCATCCTGGTTGAACGTGGGGGGATATGTAAATTAGTGGGGTCCGCTTGCTGTGTTTTCGTACCAGATTCCTCCCCAACTATCTTGAAGGCAATACAGAATCTACATGTCCTAAGTTCAGAAGTGCATGTTCCCGAGGGAAACTGGGATCTTAGCGCTTGGTTCTGGGACTTCTTGCGATCTTGGGGATGGAAACTACTTTCGGTCTTGCTGATCATTTTAGGTATTCTGTTGTTTCTTTGCTGTTGTATACAATGTATTCCTGGTATATGTTTGATGTTAGGAGGGTGTTGCACACAAGCTATGGGTACATTAGGACATAAAGTATACGCCCCGAGAAAAACTCCAACGAGTATGTGCTGAAAGAAATCTTAGTATCTGATCTTATGGCAATTGATATCTCCGATAGTGATTCGGGATGTATGGACATTGAGACGTGGAGTTACTCGTAAAGTGACTATAAGTAGTTTAGCGCTTGGCTTAGGCCAAAAGGAGGATTTGTTGAACGGGATATTACATCGTGCCTCCTTTATTGTATATGTTGGCCTAAGCCCAGTCGCTCTGCGAAGAAATCCGCGTTGCAAGGTACTGACCTTAGATCGATTTAGCTGCCATTTTAGGTTCATCCTCCATTTTGATTCTCACTCCAAAGTCACCCTGTGTTCTAAAATGGTGGACAGTGTTCTTCTGTTTGTAACTTGGCCCTCTTGACCTCTACATGAAGTTAATGCATAAACTGCCCGCAGGCCAAAATGTTAGGGTCATGTAAGGAGACCTTGTCCTTCATTGACCTGTAGATCAAGGATTACCTGTGCCAACGAAACTGATCCGTGAACATATATTAAGAACAATGTTGTTCAAATACTGAATGTGAACACTTGTTGAACTACATTGTATAAAACATGTATGAAGGCTTAATGTTAAATCCAAAGACACACTGTTGCCATTGTGACTTATTTGTATATAAACAGGGAATAATTCATATGCATATAGATGAATAAAATTAGAAGTGAACGCGGAACAAACCCCTAGCCCTAGGATTGATTAACCTGTAAATGGGCTGGACATCATGTTACAAATTGTATAAAATAGTGAATGTTCTGATGTACAGCCCCACTCACTTCTCACACCGACAGGGCTGGTATTCACTGTGATGTACTGAGGGCCAGATAGCTATCTGATACTTTGTTCAGTTGAAAACTATTCAGTTGTAGAATAAAGATCTGTGTATCTTGGTAAGCCCGTGTTTGGTGTATTTCCTTTTGTGGTACTCAGCCTCGATATTCTCTTTTTGCTTTTACAATAGCTGTGCCCCCATAGAGGGACACCAGTGGAAATGTTTTGATATGATATGATACTTTATTTGAATCGCATTCATACACAAGTGTTTCAGAGCGCAACAAGGCAAGGGAGGGGAACAAGGGAGAACAAAAACAACAATCTTACTAGGCCCAGTGACATTGAGAACGCGCAAGTGCATGGGAAAGGGAAAGGAGGAAAAAGTGCATGGAAGGGGGAGAGTGGAAAGTGCGGAGCAGAGGAGAACAGATAAAAAAAATAGATACAAATAAATAAATAGAGGCAATAAACAGTGGTAGTGCCGCTAGCAAGTGCTGTGTTAACGGCAGCAGACTGGGTAAGTCTGATAAGTGCACAAAAAGAAGAAAATGGGGGGGCAGGAGACTGTATGGGTACAGATACAGTCACCAGTGTAAGGGGTGGCCAGGAGGTAGTGCAGAAGGGGGGCAGGGTGAGCAGGTACCTCTGCCCAGGGGATAGAGGGTGTCCAGGTGCATGGTGCATGAGCAGATCAGCAGGGGGAGTGGGGAGTGAAGGGAGAAGCAAAGAGAAAGGTCTTGAGGTACTTCCGGAACCGGAGATGGTTCTCCTCAAGTTTTAGAGTGGCAGGGAGGCTGTTACATAGGGAGGCCCCAGCCGAAGGCAGAGATCTACCCCCAGCTCGTTTCTTTGAAAAATGACTTACCCTGAGGGAGTTAGAGGTAGAGGAGTGAAGAGCTTGTGAGGGGAGGTATTTGCAGAGGGATAGCTGAAGGTATTTTGGACCCAGGCCCCGGAAGGCTTTGTAGCCAATGCAGAGGGTTTTGAATTTGGTCCTTGCATCCACTGGAAGCCAATGGAGAGATTTCAAAGTTGGAGAGATACCATCCCAGGGCTTGAGGCCAAGGACAAGTTTTGCAGTCCTGTTCTGGATTAGTTGCCAAGGACAGAGAGTAGAGGAAGGTAGATTTAGAAAGAGGCTGTTACAATAGTCCAACCTACAGAGAACCAGAGCTTGGGAGGCAGTGAGCTTCTGGGGGAAGGAGAGGAAAGGCAGAGTGCCTCTGAGGAGGTCCAGTAGGATGTTTGACTTTTTAGAGACCTCAGAGATGTGGATAGAGAAGGAAAGTGTGGAGTCAAAGATGACCCTGAGGTTCTTAGCCTCGCAGGTGGGGGTAGGAGGAGGGCCAAGGGAGGCCAGCCAGAGAGTGAGGGGAAAGGATGGTGAAGGTGTGCCAATGAGGAGGATCTCCGTCTTGGTAGAATTTAGGCAAAGATCATTGCCGGCACACCAATCTTGAATGGCAGTTAGGCAATCAGAGATAAGAGAGAAAGAGGAGGTGGCCGAGGGCAGCCTGAAAATGAGTTGGGTGTCATCTGCGTAACACTGGAAATTTGAGCAGAAAATGGCAATGCAGTGGGCAAGAGTTGCCAGGTATTGGTTGAAAAGCCAGGGCGAGAGGTTAGACCCCTGCGGAACACCACAGGAAGAGAGGAAGATAGATGATATGAAGGACCCAAGTTGGACCTGAGAGGGTCGATCAGAGAGGAAAGAGGTCAGCCAGGCCAGATCCTGATCAGTGATACGCAGGTTATCACAGAGACTGTTGAGCAGGATGATATGGGTGACCGTGTCGAAGGAAGAAGAGGGATCGAGTATGATGAGGACAGAGGCAATGGTAGAGTCAAGGTTGGAGAGCAGATCTTCACAAATGTTCAGGAGAGCAGTTTCCGTGCTTCTGGCAGCTCTGAAGCCAGATTGGTGGTCATGGAGACAACCAACAGAATGGAAATAAAGGTTAAGCTGAGAGATGGCCAGCTTTTCCAGGAGTTTGCCCAGAAAGGGAGAAATAGAAATTGGCCGATAGTTAGCCGGACAAGACGGATCAGCCTAGGGTTTCTTGAGAAGGGGATGCACAAGGGAGTGCTTCAGAGCGGAGGGGAAGAACCCTGAGGCAAAGGAGTGGTTGCAAAAATCGGTAAGGGCCGGAGCAAGGGTGTCAATGTGGTCCTTGATGGTTTTAGAGGAAGAGGGATGAACCTGTTTTGCCGATGCTTTCATAGATCGGACTTGTCTAGCGACTTCATCAGGGGAGAAAAGAGGAAAGGACTAGAAGGAAGGAGGTGGCTGATTAAAAGAGGGTCAGCAAGCACAGACTGAGAGGGAATTGGAGGTGCATGGGAGGAGAGGGTCGACAGGATGTCATGGGTTTTGAGATAAATTGAGAGGCAAGGGCATTGCAGAGAGCCTGGGAGGCACTGGAATCTACCTGACTGAACTCCAAACTTATTTCTAATAAATCTAGAGAAGTTGTGTATTGTTTTGGTGGTGCCTGCAGGATTTAAACTTTTGAGCCACCCACGGGCACCCACCATCATTTGAAACAGAATGGAACCAGCTGCTGGAATAGGAGGGGATAGCAGACTCAAAGTCGGGCCCGGTTGTTACAAAAAGTGTATTGGGCGATGCAGTTAAATCACATGTCCTAAAGTCTGGTATGCTCTCCGTGCACAGCTGAAATGGAACATATGGAAGAGGGAGGTCTTGTGGAAAATATGAATGAACATGGATTGGAGGGAGGGGTGACGAGATCCACTTCCCTGACTTCGCTACCAGACCCAAAGGGCCTGTTGCCGGCACCACACAGACATTCCCCTATTGTGCAAGGGATGGATCTAGCCTGGTCAGGAGAAACTATTATCCCCAATAGTGTTGGTGTCAACAAAACAAAAAACAACGAGGGGGTATCCAGAACCATAATAATGACTGCACTGTTGCATGCTGCACCCCAAACATAAACATGGGAATAAAGGCATTGCTAGACAATACTGAGAGAATTAACCACGGATACGATGATGATGATGGAAAGGAGCAGTTTGTACAGGGCCAATACGGGAATTACTGGGGAAATATTTGAACTTGATTCCGCGCTTTTACCTGGATCGGAGAGAAAGATCCAGACAGAGCCAACACCAGCCATTGAGCCAAATAGAGAGGTGACTGTAGCTCCTAAATTCACATCAGTTTCTATTAGATATCCGATGAAAGAAAGGGGAACTGGTCGAGTGGCAAGAGTAGTGGAGCAGGTAAACACACCCTCAATAGAATGATCAGACGTGGAAATGTTAGAAAATTAAAGTTTCCTAGAGGGAAAGCTACAGAATCAATGTGGCAAACAGCAATTAGGCACTGCATTTACCACGCCTGCACTTGATCCCCAACTGTCATTAAAAAATAGATGCTTTACGGATCCACGCACTCCCCCAATATCCTATTCAAATAGCTTGCAACTGGCAGATTCGAACGAAGCGGTGAGGCCAGGTCCCCTAAGAAGAGAACAAATGATGGGAGAAAAAACCATCATGACTGTGACGACATCCATAAAAAAGGAGGGAGAAGGAAAAGGAGTCTACAGGAAATTAACCACGGCCCGCATAAATGTGAATAAGTTAAGAACACAGGAAGATAACGTGAACACACTACCAGCCATAAAAGACACCCCGGCAGGTCAATTTTTGAATTTAGAAGAAAGAAGATGCAAATTGATAGCCCTAGTGGGAAACAGCGACTTGTTTAACAACACTAAAACACAATACTGGCAAGTGGAGAAGGTCCGAGAATGTAGTTTCTCTCAAGAGAATGATGACAACAGTCTAGGAACTACCAACAATCGGATCAGAGATATAAGAGAACCTATGAGAAAAAGACCCCAAAACGTCAAAAAAGACTCAGAGATGACAAATATAAAACTAAAATTGATAGCATGCCAGGAACTTTTAAGGTGTTCCTGGAAAGAATATTGACAGTACCTAATGGTTTGAGATTAATTGGAACAAACATGCTGAGACTCTTCCAACACACTTGCAAATTAAGAGACATAACACCAGAAGACATTAAGGTACTAGGGTTTCCAAGAATCAGAAAACTAGAACAAGTCTGTCTGTATTTAAGATTTAAAATGATTTATCATGACCTATTGGATTCGCAGAGACTTTATGGCCCATGGGTTTCGACATTAGAGAGTGTAGAGACTCTGATTAGCCAAAAGGTGAAGATTGAGTCAAGGCTAGCCCAAGACCAATGGCCAACATGATGGATAAAGAATACCACCTCAGGAGATAACAGGACTTTGAATAACTGCAGCACAGGACAATTGAAGTATCTCCAACTCTAAATAAAGACATTTTTGTGAATACATTGCTCCTAAGGATCACCTTTAACCAGCAAGTTGAGCTGGAGAGGACAATAGTGAAGACGGCTCTAAAAACCAACGTTTCAGAGGAAATGACCTGGGGATGGATGGCTAAGAGCCTAAATTCTAATATAGGGTCACAGGAAAAAGATATTCTGGCACCAAAAAGAGCATTATACTCAAACACATCTAAACAGGGCTGCCAACTTGTTCCAGAGTTGTTCAATTGTTTATATCAGGTCTAAAGGCGGCAATGGAGGCTAGCGGTGCATTTCTGCCAAAAAACAATGGAGAGCCTGTAGGCTGGATGTTATATGCAGATGAGCAGGTTGTTCTGGATTAAACACTGATCAAACTGCAAAGGAAACTAGACACCCTACAGACCTATCTAAACAAGAACATTCTAAAAATAAATGCATCAAAATCAATGATATTGGATCTGGAAAACATAAAGGGCCGTAAAAGTAATCTATTCACCTGGTGACTGGTAAATTAAAGGGTGGACATTGTAAGGCTAGATATCTGGGAATCCACATCAATTCTAACCTAGACGACAACCCACATAAACTGGAACTGAATGCTAAAATGAAAAACTTGGCTACACAAGGACTTATTATACATACCTTTGGTAAATGCTCACTGGTACCGGTGCTGACATTTTATAAGCAAAAAGTTATCCCCATTATAGCGTACATAGCAGAAGCCTCTTTATGCTTACCATGAACAATCTGGCCACCACTGGAAGGCTTGTTCTGGAAAAAAATACTTCAGCAGAGGGATACCAATAGTAATAAAAAGACATGAACTGGGGCTCCTTTCAATACACGCCATGGTAGCTTGGAAGTTCCTATTGCTTTACCCAAAACGAATAATCGAGAAGACCCACCTGCAATTCAAGATACTGAAACCCAAACAAAATGGGAACAAGTGGGATGGAGTCATAGAACTTTGGTGAGAGCGATGTGCCACAATACTGTGGAGGCAGGCATCAGTGAAGAACTGCTGAGGTCCAACCCGGACGCAGCTAAAAAGAAAACATGGGAGTGGGATTGGATCTCTACTGAAGTGCAAAAATCCAGGTACAAGCTCTTTGACCAGGCTCTGAACGCACTGCCTAGATACCTAGCAAAATGTCTCAGTCCTAGACATTGTGCTATTTTTATGGAATTTAGAATGAATTTACTACACACGCAAAAGATCCTTAAAACTTGTAATTGCACTGAGGGAAATGTGGAGCAATGTAGACTTTGTTAAACCCACAAAGAAACACTGAAACATTTAACATTCTACTGCCCTTCGATAACAAAACTCAGAACTCACTTCTTGGGGGAGTTTGTACAAGAAATACCCTCTAGAAGTACAACAGAATGGCGGGATCATTTGTGCTGGCGGAAACATTTTAAACTGATCTTTGCATTAACAACGTTTATAGAAGACATTTTTAAATTGTTTTAGATCAATAAGACCTTAAGCAGTGAGAGAATTTTTAAACTGAAGTGTTTTTATATATTTGAATTGTGAAAAGGTTATACATGAAGTATAATGTAATATGGAATGTATTCTTATTTTAATCTTCATGCTATTTTAAAGTATAGATTTAGAGTATAGATTTCCGATCTCTCTTTTTCCTTTTTTTCCTACTTTATAACTTTACATCTCTCTCTTTCTCTTGTTTCTTTTCTTTCTTCTTTCCCCTTGTCAGATTATTTTTAGACTGTTTATAATTAACATTGGCTCGTCTTTTGTAATTGTAATACTCTGATGCATATGCTCTGCTCAAAGTTTGTAATAAACTAAATGGTAATTTAAAAAAGAAAAAAGAAAAAAGAATGTGCTTGGAAATTTGGAGTCAGCAGTGTGCAGATGGAATGTTGGCTAAGGCGCATCTGCATTGATGTGGAATGTTGGGTGGCAAATTATAGGCCTTGTAATTGTTATATTTTTTAATTTATCTGTGCTCATGGTTTCCATGGAAGCCTTCTTCATTTAAAAAAAAGAAAATAATCAAATTGTAAACATACAAAAGACAGCATACTTCAAGAGAAAAAAAGAAAAATGATCATATACACATAAGTTAAACAAGACCATTTGTTCAGATATATGTAATGTGCATGTGCTTTTTCATTCTTCCATTATTACAAACGCTATATGCACATAAAATTGCAGCTTGTTTTGGCAGCCAGACATATTTCATATCAGTCAGATGAATCCTATACAGGAATCTAAGTAAGACAATGGTTAGTGTCAGAGAATTACCTAGGGTCTGTGTTCCCACAGAGAATCACTAAATATCCATTCTATATTATTTACAAAGTTCTCAAATATACAAGTTTTTGCATTCTAAAATTAGATGCTTTAAGCTCTCACTGAGAGTCCCACAAAAATGACAGATGGAACTAATGGGTTCAGTGCCTTCCCATCTACTAGTATTTTCTCTAATCCTTAAGATGTTAAATCTAAATCTCATTACCAAATGTCTCATACAACCTCCCCCACTCTTTTACAGTTTGCTTTCATGATAGGAAAGATCCTTTCTCGTTGTGCTTCAGTACAGGATTCACACCATTCCACCTGTCTAATGTTATTTTTGCATCGCTGCATCTCCAATGATTTCATCCAGAGAGATAACCTTATTAATGCAAGTTTGAGCACCTTTTTCAATGTACCAAGTCTTATTCTCCTTTAAATTTAAATTTGAATTTGCCATGAATTTCTCAAAAAGTGAATTTTGGGGTTGTTTGATTTGTTTACTATCTAAGGACAAACACTTTAGCGGTATTCTCATGTTTATCATTGATAAACACAATTCAAATCGGATAATAGATGTAGGTATTCCTCTGGTTAAGAGCAATACTTTTTTCCAAATAATACCTTTGAGTTGTTGAGAAAGTGGGGTCATTCTAAACCATAGATCAGGTCTGGAACTATTTTGCACTCCAACATTTTGGTTGTTGGTAGAAGGGAAAACGTCACATATGTATTGTTAAAGTATATTAATTGTTCTGACAAGTGACAGGCTTCCACACTCAGAGCAGACAAGAGTAAATTATTATTAGATTTTGTGATCACTCTCATCCACAAATATTTGAAATCATTAACCATTTCCAGCCTATGGACACTCAGCCACCATCTTTGTCTTGCGCTAGACCTCCCTCTTGTGCATAACCTTACACTTATCATAAATGATGACAAGATCATTTGCGTCAGTGTATTTTGGGAAACAAGGCCCAGTGGTGTGTAGTCTAGTAGGATCATATAATCGCCATATGATAGTCCACATATGTTTTGATTATCCACCCTCGAAGTTAGAAATGCTTTGGCATCCAGTGTTTCTCTCAAGTCAGCTAAGCACAAAATAAACAGAGAGGGAGCTAGAATACATTGTAGGTTCTTTCTGATCTATATGGGGGTATCTTTATGTAAGTGAACTATAATGTTCACCAAAAATGTAGGCAAAGTCTGTAGCTTTAATTGAGACTATAAAATGTTTCTGTTTTCTTTGTCGAAGGCCATGGACAAGTCAATAGTGGTCATATATACCGATGGTGAGTTTGCAGCCCATACTGATTTTGCAGGCTATCAATGACATACCCGTTCATATTAGTATCAGTATCGTTTCTTGATACCGTTTTCTGTATTTCAAAAATGTCCTGTGCTCCAGCCCAATGATCTAGTTCTTTAAGGATGAAAGCTGAAAATGTGTTGGCATCAGCATCCAAACGGGCTATGGACCTGCAGTTCATTATGTCCAATTTATCTGCCTTCTTTTCTAGGTGTCTTTCTTTTTTAAAATATTTCAGTGTATTGTATTTTTAGTCGTATCGTTTTTTATAATGTTAGCCCGAACCTGCATGCTCTTTTTAAATATCCTATTCCAAAAAACATTAGGGCTGGGGGCCCGGGAATCCCCCTTTTCTTAATAAAATGAATGATGTCTTCTATTTCCACATTTACTGTTATGTTATTGTTATGTTATGTTATTGGGCATTTGTATAGTGCCTTTTACTATTGGTATGATCTCAACACACCGTAGGTGGAACACCCTCTGGGACTATAGTCCAGGTCAGTGGAGAAAGTAGAGCTGTAAGTAGTGCATGTGTGCACTCAGTATGTGGTCTGATAGACTGAATTTAGTGGTGGGTAGCTGCACTCTAATGCTAGGAGTAGTGTGGAGGTTGTCTGAGACCAGTAGTATGTGTGCAGTTAGGCCGAATTGTCTTGGGTCACTGCATTCTAGTAAAGTTGATGCTTGCATATAAGATTATGTGTGCAGCTTGGCCAATTGTTTCGTGGGGGATAGCTGCATTCTAAAGATCGTTTAGGTGTGCATGGTGGTGTGTAATTATGTGTGCAACTTGGTCGAAATTAATCATGGGGGATAGCTGCATTCT
Organism: Ambystoma mexicanum; assembly: GCF_040938575.1. NCBI lineage: Eukaryota > Metazoa > Chordata > Amphibia > Caudata > Ambystomatidae > Ambystoma > Ambystoma mexicanum. Next base: position 1,403,728,016 of record NC_090922.1, read on the forward strand.
ATTGTTTTTTTGGTGCAGAGGAGAGAGTCAGCATATTCGTAGGTATGTCCCAGTATCTGTGCAGTTGGAAGAGGTCCTCTGTTCCTGATTACCTTCCTGTTCCTGCCAAATTAACCTTTGTTCCTCATTATAGAGGTTTGGTGCTTGAGTTCTCCCGGAAGCTCTGGGTCTAGTGTAGACTCAATTCAGTTTCACCAAGCCGTACCTCTCTCTGGCTTAACAATGTAAACAATGTTGAGTTTGGTCATTTCCCAAACCTGCTGTACCAAGCTATTAGCTTCCCTATGATTTGGAGTGTTGAGTGTTTAGGTCTAGGCATGGCAGGGGCTGCGATGTGTATTGGCCATTCTAGTGCTAACAGTGCTGGCGCTTCACTCGGCCAAACTATTGAAGATCTACAGTCTTCCATTCCTCCATTCCTCTCTTTACCTGCTTGGGCAATTGCTCATTGTTTAGAAAATTATCAGTAATGCGAAAACACCTAGAATAGAAACACACCAGTAGTGCAACAAACACTAGGGGCCTCATTATGAGGAGGACAGTAAGGGGTTAACGGTGCCAGTAAAGGTGCCGGAGCCGTTAACCCCTTACCACACCATTACAAGGTCCGGTCGCGGGACCCGCTCAGGATGCCTGGTTTTACCAGACGTCCTTAGCGGGTCCCGCGACCGTCCCAGCATGCTAACAACGGGCCCGTCATTAATGGGCCCATTGTTATCATGCTCCCCATTCCCATTGAGCCCTATGGGGGCTCAAATGGGAATGGGGATGGACCGGGTCCGGGTTCCCTGAATGGAGAAATACTGGGCCCTCCAAGGTTGGAATAGCCCGGTATTTCCCCATTCAGAGAACCCGGACCCGGGTTTGGGGCATGGCTACCTACAAAATCATAATGAGGCCCTATATTTGAAACACAGCAGTAATGTGAAATCACCTAGAACTGAAACACAACAGTAATGGGAAAATCACCTACAATTGAAACACAGCAGTAATTGGGAACCACCTAGAAATGAAACACATCAGTAATGGGAAATGCAGCAGTAATGAGAGAACAATTAGAAATGAATTAAAGCAGCAGTGGGAAAAGCCCTAGATTGAAACACAACAGTAACATGAAAACCAATTAGAAATGAAACATAGCAGTAATGGGAAAATACTTTGAATTGAAACACAGCAGTTATGGGAAAACACCTAGAATTGAAACACAGCAGTAATGGGTACACGACTAGAAATGATTTACAGCAGTAGTGGGAACACACTTAGATTTGAAACGCAGCAGTAATGGGTAAACAACTAGAAATTAATTACAGCAGAAGTGGGAAATCCCCTAGATTTGCAAATCAACTGTAATGGGTAAACAACTAGAAATTAATTACAGCAGAAGTGGGAAACCCCTAGATTTGGAAATCAACAGTAATGGGAAAACCACCTAGAATTGAAACACACCAGTAACAGGAAAAACACTTAGAACGGAAACATAGCAGTAATGGGAAAACACTTTGAAATGAAACACAGCAGTAATGTGGAACCACCTATAGTTGAAACACAGCAGTAATGTGGAACCACCTAGATTTGAAACCCATCAGTAATGGAAAAACACCTAGAATTGAAACAAAAATGTAATGTCCCTAAACAATAAATTCAGAATGCCCAATTATCCTCCGACTCCACGAACATGTGTTTCCCAGGAGAGACCTCATACAATTTAGTGTAGTAGTCAAACCAGATAGTCTCCAAGGTGGGGTTTTGCTCACTTTCACAATGTGATTGTTCTAGGGCATTTACCATCTTCCCATAATTTGCATCCTTTTTATTGAGGATACATCTCATAATTTTCTTTCCATCAAGCAGTAGTAAATGTTCCCAGAGGGATTTTAGTCCGTTCTTCTATGTTTGGCTGATTACCCTAACTTGTGTAGACATATCTTCGCTAGGGAGGTTTAATTTCCAAACCTTTTGCTTTTGGGCTCTGCTTTCTCTTTTCAATTGTTGAAAAAGTGGTTCATATACATGATGGGATGGTGAGTTATTTTGCTTTAAATATTTAGCATCTTAATATTTCATGCAGAAAGATAGGAAATCTATCGAATGAAAAGGCTGCTATTTTTGATTCAGTGGTTGAAGGATTCTGAAATAGCCTTGTTATGGGATGCAATATTTCTCGGATGCCATATTAATTGATTGTCTCCTTTAGAAACTGAGACTATGTGCACTCTCTTTTGATTTGGGAGGATGCTATTACATGTGAAGGTTTCCCATGTCATCTCATGATCATAGTCCATACATGATTCACTTATGCCTCTGAACCATGTAGAATTTCCAACTACGTCGCCCATAGCATTACCATTCAGGTGAAACATGTTCCACTCCTTGTAGAGGGATATCTATTCTAATCCTCTGACTCTTTGTCTTTCTATTAAACTGTCTAAATATCTTTTGTTACATTGCTCTGGTGAGCACCTAGACAATTACTATAAAATCATCCACTACCAATATAAAATAATTATTAAACTCAGAAAGCCATCTTAAAAAAAATTCTCTTAATTTTAAAATAAACTTATTCAGACTATGCGAGATTCCATTCCAATATAGACTTACCACCAGATAATAGCTATTATCTGCAGTGGCGATATGCAGGGCTAATAACACCAAACATGGAGTCATCAAATAATGAGACTCGGGTGGTCCATGAGGACTCTATTGCAAACAGAAGCCCTCCATAGAGGGACCCTTGGAGCCAATGATAGCTTTTTGGACAATGGTAAAATAGCCATTGCAGGTGGCATTTTGCATGAGGAATGATTCTTGTATCAGAATGATGGTAAAATCATTCAATTTATTGCACAAGATGGAATTATTTGAAAGATGAATGTGGCACCTCGAGTTCCAGGAAACTATACTCACTTTAGGTCAGTGCTTCACCTGTGCCAGTTTATACAATTTAGTCAGCGAAGACCAGTCTCTATTAACATCCTCAATTCCCAGCTGAGGCTTCAGAAAATTCACTTCCCTTGAGGATCATTTTTAATGGTGTGTTGGGGTTGGGGTTGTCAGGAAAAGTCCCAAGGAGAAAGAGGGGTTCACATTGTGCATGCCAAAGTCTTGTAACTAAGGGAGCAACAATGTTGGCACAGAGTTGCATTTTTATATGTATCCAGCTTAGTGAAGGAGCATGGGATATCTGTTACTTTAAATGTTAGTGTTTAATGTGATACATTTAAGATTTGCATGCGTGCAGCAAGATAAATGTCAACATCACCAAATATAAATACAATCTGGGTATGGTGTGCCACGAAGTGCTTGGAAGCTGGGCAGCGAGGAGCTTCATAATGTGCATGCAAGAAAGGACATTTGTTATGAAGAACCCACTGTGAAGAAGACACCGTAGTTACATACATGCATGCACTGATATACATAGTGGATTATTTACAAATCGATATGCAGTGTGCTCTTTTCATAATTTAGTTAAACTCTGCAGTCAAGGGTTTGCGAGGTGACATCTGAGTAATGGAAAAACTGGTTTTGCATGGTTTGGATGGCGAAGCAAAGGTAATGATTAGCCACGACATTAAGCAGGTGGCCAGCCAACAGGCCAGCCCGGGGTTTGTATGGCTTGGCTGTATCGAAGGAGGCAGATGCAATCTTTTCAGTGCATGGGATCTTGTTATTTATTGTTCAAGGAAAAAATGGCCACATTTCTTTTTGACTAGCAATAAAGCTGGGGTGAAAGGATGCCTGAGGCTAGAGTTGATTGATACTTCTTGGGTTTTGATTGTTTCCTAAGGATCTGAAATTGATAGTCCTTTAGATTAGAATATTCAGAAGATGCCAGCAAATCTGGGTGGGTGAGATGATTATCGCCTATTCAAAGGGAACCTGTTTATTCTTCTCCTCCTCATACTGTTAGAAGTACTCTTGCAAACCATGAGCAGACCATCAGGTGGTCTCAGACCAACTGGAACTTTTGATTAATTATGTGTATATGTGATTGTGTAACTGTGTTATGATGAAATGAACTACCACTGTGTGTTGTACACATGAGCTGAATATGGTAGTTAAGATAACTGTGACCACTGAGAACGGGGGAATTGGAGAAGATTGGATTTATTTTGTATAGGTTTTGTCCAATCATGTGTGGTGGGTGGTTTGTAATAAAATACTATGGGGGGGTTTTAACTGTTGCAAAAATGTATATGATGTGTCAACTTGTGTGGTTCAGGGAGACTTGGATTAGTTTGACTCTACAGACTCATTTAGGACCTCCCGGTCGATTAGGCAATATACTTGCTTTCTGTACAAACGTATACTCACTTCTTAAGTTGTGGGCCTGCTTTAGGTAAAGGTGATTAGAGGCTCTTCTGCACAGGTTCAAATATTTTTTTCATTATTGAGTTATTCATCCCCAGGTACTTTTTTGGGTCTTTACCAACTAATTATGTCAAAGCCCCTCAATCACATGTTACTCATGGCTGCCAAGAGAAATTCACCAATAATCCTCAATTGAATTTCTACAACAATGTCTGTTCTTAATTCATCAAAGAATTTCACCATCTTAACATCTCTGATCCTTATTAGATCAAGTGAAAGTATGTCATGAAAAAGGGTAGCATGAACTCGATGCAGTAAAGCATGTTTTCATTTAGATAGGTCAGTTTCGCTAGATCTACTTTGTGCTGATTCGGCCCAAAAACTGATCTGTTCCCTGGCCTACCAATGCCACTTTCTGGAGCCACGTAGGAGGATGCACATGACAATTCAATTTGATCGAACCTGCTTACTTCGAGCAAGTTTGTCGACCATTATTTGTTTCCACACAACCCAGAAATGCTCATTGCCAGTCTGGTTATCCTTATCCCCTCTGTTCTTCTTTTTTTCCTTTCTTCTTTTGTCTGACCAGGATATTAGTGCTATTAGGGCTGCATCCTGAGACTCCCAATGAGGGTTTACATGGGGATGGAGTTCCCTTATTATCATCAGCTTCTGTGTCTTTCAAGGAATACGATTTTAAAAATGTCAAAGAGGAGACTTTTTTCACTGATTTATTTTATGGATGTTCTTGTCTTTTTCCGTGGTGGCTGCTTCACAGGCTCGCCAGTAGCACTATTCCTAGTTTCCATATTGATGCCCATGCATATGATTAGGGGTTTTACTGCCATAAGAGTATCATTCGAGCAAGGGAAATTGCTTTGTCTCATAAATTTATTTATACATTTCTTTGGTTGGAGCTGTGTCTGGTGGTATCTCGTGTCAATTGCAATTCTCTCTTGGATTGAGGATTGGATTGAGGATTGGATTGGATTGCTGACCTTAGTTCTGAGGTCAGCAGTTGTGAGTTCTTGTCAATAGCTTTTAATAATTCACTTTAGTTTGATTGTCCTCTAATTTCTTAGTATTTAGTTTGACTTCGATACTAATCAGGCCGGCCATGAACTTGGACTCAGGAATTCAGGACAAAATTAAGTGCAGACATAGAAATACCAGTTAGTTCTTGAAGAGTGCCAACATGGGGATGGGTGGGGGGGAGTCAGACTACGGTGAGCAAAAGGTGAAAGAGGAATCGAATGATGAGTCCAAATGCTCATTTTCTGGTGATTCAAACAGTGCTGGCGTATCTGACAATGAGCCCTGCGAACTTGACCGAGTAGGAGCGTTTTCACCCAGAGTTACATTATCTGAGATTCGAGGGCTTGTTGGTAAGACATCCAAACTGATTCTTCGTGGGTGTCAAGGACTAGTCATGTGAAGTCCCCTGTTTCCCAGAAGCATTCTGATGGAGCAAAGATGGCACATTAAGTAACGGGTTTGGGGTGTGAATTCATGCAGAATTGCTATTTAAGAAGGCTTCAAAAGGTTTGATTAATTTCCCCAAATCCACCTCCTCCCTCTCTTGCTTACTTCTTAGATAATAATTTTAAAATAAAAGTACTCACCACACGTTAGAAATGTACTAGGAAGTGCTTCTTTTCTCTTTGAAAGTGATTAGTCATTTTTTTCAATTTCTCCTACCGCCTCCGATTTACCAGGGGAAAACAGGGCTTGCAGTCAGATCCTCGGATCATTCGCCGCAGCAATCAGCATGGAGCACAGAGCAATGGAAAAAAGGTAAGAGCCTGCTCGCTGTCCTGCAGCCCAACAGCACTTGCGCAGCACTTCAGGTGGCCCTCTTTGAACGGGATTAGCCCTTTTCTGATTTCTGGCTCTGATGTATCAGGAGAGACCAGGGGCTGCCATCAGATCCTCGGGTCCTTCACCACAGCAATCAACACGTAGCATGGAGCGTTGACATGATATGATATGATTAGTCATTTACAACACGTCTGTACACAAGCGTTTCTAGGTGTGACAAGACAAGGTAGGGAAGACAGAGGGAGGATAAAACAAATGATCTTACTCAGTCTTGTGTCGTTCAGATCGTGCAAGTGCCTGGGAAGGGGAGAGGAACAGTACCAGGGGGAGGGAAGGCAGAAGTGCAATTAGGGCAACATTGCTCTAAGTGAGTGCAGCCAGGAGAGCGCAACTTGGGGTAAGTGTACGCAGGCTGGGGACTGTAGGGTTACAGATACAGCACCGTGCCCAGTAGGGTCGGAGGCAGTGCAAGGGCTATTTGTCGTGAAGGAGCCTGGTGCCTATTCAGATTCTGAGGGTAGCCAGGAAATCATCAGTGCAGCAAACAGGTGGGTCAGCAGGGCAGGGAGAGAGACAAAGCAGAAACGAAAATTAAGGTCTTGAGCTGCTTCTGGAACCTCAGGGGTCCGGCTCAAGTTTGAGTGAGGCAGGGAGGCTATTCCAGATGGAGGCACCTGCAGAGGAGAGGGATCTACCACCCACTCTCTGCTTGGAGAAGCGTTTGATCCTCAAAGAGTTGGAGGTGGCTGAGCGAAGGGCTTGAGAAGGAAGGTGTTTAGGAAGGGAGAGTTGGATGTAGTGCATTCCCCGGCCCCAGAATGCCTTGTGGACGATGCAGAGCTTCTTGAACTTGATCCTTGCAGCCAGCCGGAGCCACCTCTGGGGAAAAGGTTGGAGCCTGCTCACTGTCCAGTTCAACTGCACTTATGCCACACTTTGCCTTGGAATTGAGGCTAATAAACTATTAGCACCTGGGTTGGGGCAGCCGATCAGTCGGGTTTTTCAGATCATGGCCTTATTCCTATAATCCAAGCCCGCATTCCGACCAGCCTAATGGCCGGTTCCGCACCCTGCGATCTTCCCCACCTTTCCCTTCTGTCATCGTTTCCTTCCCTCCCCATACCTCCACCCCTACCTCAATTACCTGATTTCTTTCAGCAGTGGCGGTTGCACCATGGAAATGGAAGAGGGCTCCATATGAAACTCCATGTTGCAGATCCATGGCAGCCATCTTATGTAAGTATTTTGTATGAATGGACGGGATCCTGTGATGCGTCCTTATCAGTCAAACAAACTGTATTGCTGTCAGCACCCCAGGTTTCCGGATTCAAAACCTGTGGTTATAACAGCAATAATCCCCAATCAGGTGAGCCATATCAGGTGATAACAGCACCAAGTCCATAGTTAAGGCCCTGGCTGCACTCAGGCCTATAACTTGGGCCCCTGACCATTATCACCTGATCTGACATGTCAGATTGTCTTTTAGTGCTACAATAAACCCCACCTTTTCCAGTGGCTTCATAACAGTAAGGTCTTCAGGTCCTTCCTGAAGTTTAGAATGGAGGTGCCCAGTCTTATCCTTTTTGCCAACTTGTTAAATAGGCAGTTTGCAGAGAAGGGAAAGGCCTGTTTCCAGTGTTTTCCCTTTAACAGTTTTTTTTGTTTTCAGCCTGGCAATGCTGTGGATTCTGGTGGTATGCTGGCCTACAGAGATGGTGAGTTTTTCTGTTAAGTAGAGTGATGTTTTAGTTGTGACTGCTTTGTAGGTGATGCAGGCAGTATTGAACATGATGCATGATTGAAGAGATAGCCAGTGAAGGTGCTTGCTGATAGGAATGATGCAGATACATTTTCCTAGTGCTTTGATGAGGGTTCTACAATGCACAGGATGGCTGTCAGAGGGGGCAAGGGGGCATATGGGATTCCTGCAAGTAGGACAATCTCACCATCCAGGTGGGGGATGACTTGGGATTGGACAGCTAGGGATGGACGATTTTGCATAGGATCCCATCATGCTAATGCCAGTTAGCCAATTCTGGATTTGAGAATGCTTGGTAGGGTTTCTTGGAAAATGTATGTGGTCTTTATAGGGTTGCCTGAGTATACGCCATGTAACTCCAATGGAGTTTTACATCGATGGTTTGAGCGATACGTGAAGGGTCCATAATTCATGTCAAAGTGGCCACTCACCCACTTATATTGAATCTTAGATGCAAGATACACATGTGGGGAGATTTGGCTGTGTTCAGTTTGACGTGATATCAGGAACGCACCCGTTTAATAGTCTGATGAGCGCACTCCAAATTAGAAATGAAATTGTTACATTGTACCAGGTCTCCTGAGCGGCAAGCATCCCTTGGACAACAGCCTTCAGCTGTGCAGAATTCTAACCTTCCATATTATTTTAGGTGATTTCCCACTTTCTTATCATTCATTCACAAGCAACAATCCACCTCTTGATGTGGTTTCATGCAAATGGCCATTATGCCAACTTACAATGGAGAACATCGCATCTGCGTTCCAAAATAAATCATGGAAAGGAGAAAAGATGTAATAACAGGTTATTACATCCGGCCGCGTGGCCCGCTTACGTGTCGATCTTTCGGAAGCGACACAGAAATGGTAACTTCCAGTCGGCCGCCAGGCTGCCATTTCAACATAAACATTAAAATCTTAAGTGGCTAAAAAATATTAACAGTAGTTGCTTTACACAGCTGAGTGGATATAATTACATTGGCAATTGTGAGTGATCACTGCATTATCTGCAGTCAGAGGAAGTTATTTTTGAATGCTAACGGACTTAATGACACATAAAACTGGTTTCGTATTGGCTGCATTCATCAGCAAAAGTGCTTTGAACAGCACTGTCAGTTTGTGATTACATTAAGACACTTCGACATATGTACAGTGTATATTATAGATTGGCACCTACGCCGCTGGTGATTTGCATATATTTACATGTGGAAAGGCTCATCGGCATGGGAGCTGGTTATGTGAGAGAGAGAGAGAGAGAGAGATAGAGAGAGAGAAAGAGACGTGCACTTTTATCAAAGCGTTTGACTCGGGGTGTTTTTACTTCCAGGCCCTTTCCAGAGACGTGTTACGAATACATTCATAGGCAATTCAGTTGAAATTTGGGGAACAGTTAACATACAAAGGTTTCTTTTGCTGTATATGTGTGGATGAAGTGTGGTAAGTTTGGGGAGAACCGCTTAACACCTTTCCACACCCGCCTGCTTCAAGTTGCCATCAAGCATCTTTGATCTCAATTTCCTGTCCAGTACAAAGTATAAGTGAACAAAAAAAAAACACAAAATCATTCTGAAATCTGGCTGAACTAAATTGCCACATAGTTATGATATGATATGATATGATATGGCATTTATAACGCGCCTATACACAAGTGTTTCAAGGCATGAGGAGGCAGGAAGGGGGGAACAAGGGGAGACAGACAACGATCCTACTAGCCCAGGTGTCATTCGGGTCGGGCATGGTACACAGGTCCGTCAACTCCTAGGACCTGGCTGAAATGCTTTTAAGCAGTTTCAAAGAGTCCTGCCATTGTTATCCAATCATGGGCACGCAGTGTGCTACTGTTTGTGCGATAGTGTGGTGGCTTTGTACCAGATCAAGAGGCTCCCATACTATGCTGGCATGCTACATCTCTCACTTCTACACTAACACGGCACCTGACACTTAGGGGGCAGCGCTTTCAGGGGTGAGCAGCAGCAAACAGACCTAGTAAATTGAGTTTACCTTCACCCCTAGCGATACAACAAAATAATTATTCAAGAACTAACTTGTCACCATGTGAATCTCCGAATACCAGAACACAAGAATTGGCCAATGTTGAGATGCAAATTCTGAGAAGAAAGGGCCATTACACTATGCAAACTGTTCCACGTTCAAGGACATCCCCACTCCTGATGTCACCCACCACATCACTCTCGATGTCACCACATTTTTGTGCAACTGATATGATATGATAGTTTATTTATATAGCGCCTATAGACAATGTGTTTCAAAGTGCTTCAAGGCAAGGGAGGGAACAAGGGAAAATACAATGACATTCTTACAGGCCATGAACAGTAAGGATGTGAAATTAACTATCGAACTTGGCTTGATGATATTCAAGAGCTAAACCATAGATATTCAAGAGCTAAACCATAGATAAGGAACGGAAGGGGAGAGTGGGAAGGAAATGGAAACAGACAGGCAACTAGCATGTTAGGTCTGACGACATTTCTAGTAGAGCCGGAGAAAACAAAAGGTGAGGGAGAGGGTTGCAGAAAGGGAGGGGAGGAACAAAACAAGCGACTATCGTACTAGGCCTGATGACATTTTAGCTAGTGCTGGTGGGGGGTAAGTAAGGAGAGGAGACAGACGAGGTTGCTATCATACTAGGTTCAGGGACAGTTCTGATAGAGTAAGTACATAGAAGAAAGTAAGGGGAGGAGGGGAGAAGATCGAAAAAGGGAGAATGGGAGAGGAGGAGAGAACAGATAGTAAGCAGTCAAAAAGAGTGGAGAAGCAAGAAGGGAGAGTGAATACAATTGCAGAAGTCAGTAGTAACACATAATGTTGCAAGCCTGGATACAAGATGAAGATGGGAACACCATGATTCAGGGCCACCATGAGAAAGGCTGACACACCGTGAATCAATGAAGTCCATAAAAGTCAGATCCAGTATTGGCCACAAGATAGTGATGGTGAAACCAGAATGTTTCAGGACCACTCCTGCAGAAGTAGGCTGGAGGGGGTTGAGGGGGAGCAGGGTGGAAGAATCAAGCAAAGCAAGCAAAACCTGTGTGCGAGAAGGGGGGGCACAAGGGAACATCACAGGGGGACCAGAGGGGTGGGGATGGCCTGTGGGGACAGAGGGAGTAAACGCATGTTGGTAGATGCTTACCTGCGGTCTGAGCAGGGGTGAGGGCCCTGGGTCCTCCTGGTCCAAACAGGAATTGCCTTTTTCTTTGTCTGCCCTTTGCTTTGGACCCCCGGGTGAGAGACGCCCTTGATGTAAGAGTTAAGAACAGGAAGGAAAAAGCAGGGCTAAGAAGGAGGGTGATGTTTAGGCCAGGTGACCTAAATCCACTTGCACCTGCTCCCCATCTGCAAGGAAAAGAGGCTGGGGGGCTCTTTAAGTAGGGAAAAAGAGTGGCAACCATGAAGGCACCAGGTGGGCGGGGCTTGCTAAGTGGGGAAAAAGAGCGGCAACCAGGAAGGCACCACATGGGCAGGGCTTCGGCCAGGTGACCAAGATCCACTTGCACCTGCTCCCCATCTGCCAAGGAAAAGAGGCTGGAGGGCTCCTTAAGTGGGGAATGTGCCCCCCTTGGTAGCATTGAACCTGGACCTTTACAACATTCACACCTTCGAATGATCTATCAATGGGCACATCATTTTCCAGTAGTTCTTTCCATATCCATATCTTAGTCACCCTGTGCAGTCTCCTCCCTTGTCCCTCCGGGGAGTAATCCAATATTAAGCAGGCCTCTCCTCGGCTGAATAATCTACCCAAAAGGCCACATAGTTATCAATATCCAAGGGTGGCATTGTAAACATTCCCGGGGGACCACATTCAGGTATTTCTGATTGTGTTTGTGTGTGTCATATGCAGGGTGTTGCTCCTTTTGCCCCATCAACATTCAGGGACAGCATATGTGTCCCCTCTCTCCTGTGTCCCTTGAACATTCTTACCCCTAATTGACACGCACAGAAAGTGATGAGTAACAAAATGAATATTGGGACAGTTATCTTAAAAATGTTAGCCAACCACACGGGGACCCAGGCGAATATGTTATTGAGCTAGTTGTCAGATATTACTGGGCTCGTTTATTTGTCATAGTTCCATCTGCTGCATGATTTGCAGGCATGAACAAAGGTACAGCAGCTGCTTCCTATCCTTTTACACACACTACCATCCATTGCTAACAGATCCAAAATATACCGGTTTTGAAGTGAAACCATTTTTACCGCCCTTAGCTCCTCTCATACAGCGTTTAAGCCCTTCTCCATTGAATACGCCAGCTGTAATATTTCGGTGCAGGTTATTTGAACCTACTTAGCGTTTGTCGCTGCCTGGATGCCTGGAAGCAAAAATGATGAAAATAAAGTAGATGCTTTGTTAGATAAGCAATATTCTGGTGGAATAGCAGCCAGCCTGTCGGATGATTTCTTAGACCAGTAATTACTGTCTCTGTGTCTTCTGCTTTATTAATGTGTAAAACTGTATTTAATAGTGCAGGAAAATTGGCAAATGGAATGAGTTCTGAGAGGGGCACCACCGGGCAGGGCTTTGGAGTGAGGCAAACACAAGTGCCTCCCCATTCTACAGGAAGCTGGGTGTATGCCGCGGTCCTGCATGCCTACCATGTTCCCATAATAACTGCAGTCCCGCTCCCCAGTGTCAGTAATCTCATCAGCTTGGCGAAACCAATATTGGTCCCCAAATATATCGACCCATTGGGTCTAAAACACAAGGAAGAGCGTGTGAGTTCTCTGATGTGTAAAGGTTGCTATTACTCATCTATCCACATTAGAGCGGGAAAATGCTTGTACCAAATTATACGGCGGTTGTCATTCATCTTTTTATTACATTTTCTTCCAACCCTACCAGTCCTTCCATCCTACATTGCGACATTCCCCTCTCCCATCCACGATCCTCCAACATCGAATACGGTCCCCTTAATGAGTATTAATGGTCTGGTATGACCTGTGGCATTGTAACACTTTCATCTTATGTGGGTTATGAAGAGTTGCTAACCACTTCTAACCCCCTCTGTCACATATTCTTAAATTATATGTTTTGTGGCTTTGTTTGCCATTGTTGAAAGTGTTATATAATTGTCAGTGTATACTTCCTCCCCCTCATTTATCCATTGGACAGTAACCGAGTGTCCCTGAAACACCCTTTGTTTTACATAATGCCAAATGCATCAAACACCCCACTCCCTCTTCAAGTGACACCTCTAGAGGAAGAAAGAGCTTGGGTGCTCCTGTAATGTGTGGAATGAGAGAGCATACATAACATGTGTCATTGGCCTTCTCTCGCCCCACCTGTCTCATATCGTCATACCATTTGTCGCCAGAAGCCGTGCGATGACTGCCCATGATGCCATCTTGGAGCAATTTAGAATTGAATACTTCTCTTTTGATATATGCTCCTTCATTATCACTCCTAATTGGGGCAAACTGTGCCCAATCAACTGAAATCAAAATAAACATAAAACCAAAAACACTGTAGTACAACAACATAGCTTATACAATGACCACCCCCCTCCTGTTCCTTCATATTGCTGCAATTCTTTCAGACAACTCACTGGTCTGATGTAAAGGCAGAAAGAAAATAAGAATGTCATGGTTAACTGATGTATACTTCCCATCAGTTGACACCCTCTCTTCTCCTGTGAGGGGATCACAAGCCTTGTCCAGGCGAACATCTGTAAAATGAATTCATGGGCGCCTCTCTGCTACCTTCACTGCCGTTGGGGTGCAGTTTGTCACTGTGTAGGGTCCGGTGAAGCGTGTATCTTTCCAAGATCTTGTGAAGTTGAGTATTCATATCTTGCCACCAGGATATTGAGGAGGCTGTGCAGAGAACGTCTCTGTTTCCTGTGCTGATGGAGGGTCTCTGCGAGATGCTGAGTCAGCAGGCCTACCTTGGTGTGGTTGAGTCTGATGTGAAATGTATTTGAGAGAATTTGTGAGCTCACTTATGTATACTTTGAATTCATCATCCATGTACTACTAGCACCCTAAATTGCATGTGGAGGAGTGAGGGGCACATGCATTCTCCCTCCAGTGAACATTTTGTGCTGAGTCAAATGTTGATCGGTGCTAGGTTAATTGCATAGGGCGAATAAAGCTAGAGACAAACAATAGAGCCAGTTATTTGTCAAGTGCCTCGGACAGCTTAGCAAGGTGCTCTTTAAGCAGGCCATTGAGGCGCTCAACACGTGTGTTTGCTTGGGGATGCTAGACAGAGCACAGTTTATGCTTTATGCCAAGCAAGAAGATTACTTCCTTAAAAAGATTGTTTGCAAAGTGCTGTCCATTTATGGACCCCAACACGTCACACATCCCCCCCACCATGGGAACCCTTCACATACAAAAAATATGCTAGCAGAATTTGTATCATTATGAGCACATGGGCCAGCCTAAAGCAAATGTGAAAAAGCACTTGCTACAATGATCATGTACCTATAAGAGCTACATCAATCCTGCATATCGACATAATCAATATGCAAATGCCGGAAGAGTCCCTACGGGTATGGTACTGTTGCCTTAACATTTTTGAGTGCATGCCCTGCTGTAAATTTCAGGAATGTTGCACACATATTTACACACTTAGTTACCAAATTAGGCATGAACCATTAATCATTAATCTCTGCTGCAACATACTCTTTTGACACATGCCGGTAAATGCAGCTGATCCAGGGTGATTTTACGCAACCTGGGGCATCGCCGGTTTCCCTGCATTGTTCTGTACGCTATACGGTTTGGTCCATCATTGCGCGAAATAAATGCAAATACAAATGCAAATACAAATTCTGTCTCCACACCAGATTCATGGGTGATAGTGAGCAGGCTCTTTTTTTCCATTACTCCTGCTCCTTTTGGGGTGCATCCCCTTGTACCTCTATCATTTTTAAAATGGGTAATGGTCTGCGAGTGTGTGGTGCTGCCTTTACAGCAATGCCATCATGGGCGTTTGATCATTTTTAAAAGGCATCAGAAGTCTTGTGTGTTGTGGCAAATATGTGATTCCCGGGAAGGATACTTTTTTGGTTTACTTGTTACTAGAAGTAGAATTTCCTGTATGTATCTGCCTACATTATGCTTGACCAAGTATTTCCTTTAATCAAAAGGTTGACATATGATGTTGCTTAGGAATCTTGGAACAGGGAAAAATCTAAAAGTACCAATCTTCATCATGTGCCAGGGAAACATTTTCCTTCTTGATTGGTAAATAAAGATAACTATAAACGTGTTAAAGAGGAGGAAGAAGAAGTACAGATTATGATTTCTTGTTTCAAAGATGAACCAAAAGACTCTGAGGAAAATGTTTGTCCAACCTTGAAACCCCAAATAATGATCAATCAGAGGACTCAGGGAATAATAATAATCCCAAACCAAACATAATCAGTAATCAATCACGCAACGTTAAGGAGAATGATATATAGGAATATCCAATATATAATAGAATGTCTTTTCTTCAGACTAAGTCCTATAAGGAATAACCTCCAAGTCTAAATACATCTCATGAAAAGGTGACAGAATGTCAGAGAAATCGAAACACCTCATATTTTAGGGATTTATATTTCACAGAAAACAATGCTTCTAGGTAATTCGGATGTTTTAGATGTGGAAGTTTTGAACATTATGTATGTCAATGTACTTCACCATTTCCTTTCATTTTTAAGAAAGACAGGGGGAGGAATAATTTGAGGTTTACAGTAAAAGCTCCATCTCTCACCATCTACAAAGATGACATCTAATGGCAACCCTGATATGATGTTTTTCATTGGAGAGAAAAATAACTATCAAATCTCAGTAGTAATTCAGGGGAAAGCAATCTGGGCTCATTTAGCTGACACAGAGTCAACTCTTTCCTCCCTTTTGAAATCCCTCTGCCAAATTGAGCCTTGCACATCAAATACAAACAAACACAACTAGTGGAGCTGTTTAAATTGTTCCTGTCTGTTATTTTATGAATACTTGATTGTCTCTCTACTTTAGGGATGGAAAAATCATCTCACAAACATGTGCACCTATAGAAAACAAGTCACTTTGTCAACCTGGTTAAAATGTTAATATTTCACATTTGATTTAAAATACCCAACACAAGTGTATAATTCTCCTGAATGCTTATTGCTTCTCATCTGTCTATTAACTGTCTCTGTATCCAAACAAGGATGTCTTGCCCACACCCCACCCTCCTTCATGCATCAGCTTCTGTGCACTGAACAGAGGAAATTGGCTTCTTAATGCCATCTCTGCTTTGCACGGGCCTAGTTCCACAGATGCAAGCTATCAAAAGGCTGCAGATTTCACAACATCAGAGAATACGCACGTTAGGCGATAAAGAAAATAAAATGGTGAAAATTAACTTATTTAACTCAAAGAGCTATAAAGAAAAACAACCTGCACACCATGCTAGGAGAGATGCAACATCTATGGGTTCTCCCTTCTAGCTTCCAATACTTGTGTCCCGTCCTTCTCAAAACGGAGCTGCAGCTTCAACAAGGAATGTGTGTCTTTCTACATGATACTATATTTCAACTTAAACAGAACGAAAAACGCATGTTAAGCATTGGTAAGTTTTCATTTGCACAACACAACAGCAGAACATATAACATAACAGATACTGAAAAAAATGTTTTCAAATTAACCCCATCCATCCCCGGTTAAGCCATTCAGACAATTATTTCAACCTGGAGAGTGTCTCTGATGGTGGCATGTCACACTTTTTAACTACCGATACTTACCAGACCTTGATATAATCACAACCTCACTCTTTTTTTCACCCCTTCTTCACTTTTTCTCTGCCACATACACCTACATTCTCCACTGCTTGTACATTATTTCACAATAATCCAATTTCACTGTTAAAAACAACTGTTGGGAGAGCACCATAATGCTGCCCAATGCTCTGCACCCCTTTTTTGTCCCAACCATAATTACTCATCCTCCACAGGATACACTTAATATATGCAAAATCCGCTTTGGCACACAGTTGAACCACCCACCTCCTCTAACTGGTGGCAGTGATCATTAAACATATAGGTTAAACAGCGCTGTGTGCCAAGGCAGTTCATAGTTTCCCTTCCTTCTGATTAGATGTTAACTGTGTCCCTATTGTCCCTATTGCTCCTGCTGTCCCTCCATAGAATTTGTGTTTACTGCCCCTTCTAAACAGATCTTTGCCAACTCGTTTTGAACGAGCTTAGCTTCTGCTTTTTGTGCCTGCCCTACCCTCTCTATCTCTCTTTTTCTTGTCTTCTCTTACAATAATGCACAATGTGTGCTTGAATCTCCAGCCAACTCCTGCTCTCCATTCCTACCACCATATCTGAATCATACTTGACTTCCTTAGGGAGTCCATTTCTTAGCATGTGGTAAAGAATTACCACATTCTTGTCCCATGCTCTTTCCCTAAATCCCTTATCTCTCCTATTCTACTGCCAAGTTGTAGTCAGAACTCCCTTCCTCCCATGGCACCGCTGAAATCTTACTTTCCAACCATTTTAATTCCAATTTCAGTGGTATTTTCTCTGCCAACATCTGCACCTGATGTGTCCTTGGAACAACCCCCTCTCATTTCCTTAGCAACCTTGACTGAAGACTTAATTTTACTGCTTGAACTATGCAGATCTATTTATTTAATTAATTCATGATGCTGTGCTCTCTTGAAAGTCTTAGGACATTTTGTGCATGAAGAGACTACCTATTAGCTGCTCTTTTTGATAAAATGGCAGCTAATCACTGCTATATTTCCATGCCAGTGAGCTGTATTTTCCACATATTTAGTGTTGCATTTCACTTATACATTAGTTTACTATCCATTTTCTAGTGTCTATTGGGTGTGGGTAACATTCTTCATGTCTAAACGCAGGTTGACCTAATGTTCATGTAGCTTTGTGATGAATGTATATCTGCTTCGTGTCTCATGTGCCTACGTGTGTCGGATGTGGGAAGATGTCAATTGTATTCTGAAATGACTACAGGTCACAGGTAAGTGAGGAAATGTTCTTTAACAAGTGTTTCACTTCACCTACCTGAATACATCCAAGTGAGCCTCTCAACAGAAACAGAATCTGTATCATACTCTACATGTTCCATGTTGTACATTCCACCTCACAATCCGCCTATGTAGTGAGTGGTGAATGGTACACTTTCATGATTCTTTGGCTACAGCACGTTGCACTATCTGCTACATCTGCTTATGGTATTGGTGATACGGTTGTCTCAGTGAATACTGCCTCTCACCTGTACAATATTGGACCGGGGAGGGGCAATAGCTCTGAGTGACATGTTCATCTGTCCATCACCAGGAGGAGGGCTAGTAGCTCTTGGTCTGCTCCTTAACAGTACGATAAAGGTTTGTGGCCTAGCAATGTTTGCTGGGTCAGGACCACTGTCATCACCTGCTCATTTGAATGTGAAAAAAGATCAAATGGCTTCTTGTAATTCGAGGGTCCCAAAACAGAGCAATGCTGATCGCAGCCCTGAGTTCCCAAAAGCAAGTCCCAATTTCTTCAGAAAACACTATCGGACCTTTCACCTTCTGTGCTTCCTTGAGTACTTGCAATGAGGACCTCACATAACATGAGTAATCGACGATCCATGATCTACAATTGTTACAGAGCCCCAAAAACGGATGCATCTGTTTCACAGTGACTGGCTAAGGTGTATTCTGATCTGCCGTAGCTTTCTCCATCATTACCTTTCTTTCTGCAGGTATATTACTTGCCAAAGATATGCTACCGTTGCTTGGCAGTACTGCAATGTTTATTTGTCCACTTTGTACCCCTTCTTCATGAGCAGGGTTACGAGCGTCATTGAGTCTCCTCGACACTGCTCTGCATCAGACTGTTACGGAGAATTCCCCAGAATGGCTAATTTCCCTTACCTAATGAGTTCATCAGCAGCCTTTCTGGATTTCTAGGATTTATTTTTTTAACCTGTTAAGAGTGTGAGCCTTTTTTCCTACTGTTACATGTGTTTTGCTGTGTGTTTAACATTTTTGTGTTCATAGACTGTGGAGCTTCACCTACTCCATAGGCATCAGCTGTTTACAGTGTGTTACAGGATTGTTTGCAAAGTGCTGTCCATTTCCGGACCTCAACACGTCACACATCCCCCCACCATGGGAACCCTTGACATACATCAAATTTGCTAGCAGAATTTGTATCATTATGAGCACATGGGCCAGCTTAAAGCAAATGTGAAAAAGCACTTTCAGCAATGATCATGTACCTATAAGAGCTAAATCAATCCTGCATATCGACATAGTCAATATGCAAATGCCAGAAGAGTCCCTATGGGCATGGTATTGTTGCCTTAACAGTTTTGAGTGCGTGCCTTGCTGTACATTTCTGGTATGTTGCACAATTATTTACACACTTAGCTACCAAATTAGGCATGAACCATTAATCATTAATCTCTGCTGCAACATACTCTTTTGGTAAATGCAGCTGATCCAGGGTGGTTTTATGCAGCCCTGGGGCATCGCTGGTTTCCCTGCATTGTTCTGTACCTTATACTGTTTGGTCCGTCATTGCGCAAAATAAATGCAAATAAAAATACATTCTGAGAAACAAAAGTGCTTTTTATTGTGAAGAAATTTCGTTTTGACTCTCTTCAACTGACCTGCACTGCGAGCTGAGACCGGGCTCTTGCAGGTGCAGGCACTCGAACGCTGCTCTGATGAGGCTGGGCCTGCACTAATCACGTGACACATCACGTGATCCATACCAGCTTTAAAACGCACTGCCATCCGCCCGAGCGGTGTGTTTTCTGAGAAACAAATGTGCTTTTTATTGTGAAGAACGTTCATTTTTACTCTCTTCAACTGACCTGCACTGCGAGCTGAGACGGGGCTCTTGCAGGTGCAGCCACTCGAACGCTGCTCTGAAGAGGCTGGGCCTGCGCTAATCATGTGACACATCACGTGATCCATACCAGCTTTAAAACGCACTGCCATCCACCCTTGCGGCGGTAAGCCCGGTGGAGACAAGCCCGCTGGCTGTTGTGCGGCTGTTTGGCGCTGGAGGTGCTTACACACAATCTCGTAAGGAAGTACACCTAATACGACTGAACTTCAGTAAGACACTTGTAATTAACTGTCTGCTACTAAAGCTGCTTGAGTATTACACACTCACAACAAACACCAACGCTAAATGACAACATGTGTTTCTATGCCAGTAGGCAACCAAGGTAGGCTGCTTTATGAGTAATATCGAACGATCCCATAACAAAGAAACGTTGTCATTACTGTGCTGTTCGGTCGGATCGTCTAAATCCAGCCATTATCACTAACGTGGAGACTGCGGGTTTATCCTTTGATCCACCTAGACACTGCACTGGCACTGCGGATTACTATATCAAATTACGGTTTTACGAACAACCAATAGAATCAAGTTAAACCGTTAACATCTGTGCGGAGTCTGTGGGTTTATACCTTTGATCCTCACAGATATTTATACAGCGTCTGCAGGCTACATAATTGATACACAGGCTGCTCTTTTCTGCTTAATAGCGGATACCTGAATACTCTGCAGAAAAACAGCCTTACCTTTCCCAAGGTCCCGTCTCTGGCATATGGGTGAAGACTACAGGCTTATTTCTTCAAATCACTTTGACATCTGAGTGCGAACTGCGCGCGAATCCGGTAACCCACGAAACTCTTTAGTTCTGTACAACCGTGGGTCTAATTGTGGTTCCAACAATGGAACCTCCACAACATTCTCCACTGTTGGGCCCACAAACGAGGCATCGGACACAACTACAATCACTAATTGAGACAACCATCCAAGCCGATACTAAAGACAATCTTCAAACCACAATTACATCACCAATGACTACTACAGATTGTTCAGATAAAATTCAACAGCAAAGAACATCTTGTAATGAGCAGATTGCAGCAGCACATACCCCATTAACTCACATAGCACCTGAAGGTGCAGGACAAGAATCCGCGCAGAAAGAGCGGGCAAAGGCTGCTAAACTAAAATGGAAAGCTCTCCATGACCGACATCACAATTGAGATACTCAACATGAATTTTCCCATCTAGTCTCGGATAAACGTCTCCAAAGACTTTCCCTTGATCTCACAGAAATTGAAGCATTAATGGAATTGCATGAGGCAAAAAAGAAAAAACAATCAAGAAATCCGACAGAACCTAGAATAAAACAGCAAGCCCCTCATTTCCACAATAAGAACAAACATCAAGAGCATCAAACAACAAGTACACCTATTACCAACAGTTTCTACAATAATATCCCATTCAATTCTAACACAGAAAATAGAAATCCTTTCCATAATGCAGACAAATCAAACCCGCAAGAATCGGTTGCTACAACGATGGTTGACCTGCAGAACATGCTTATTGCTGTATGTACGCAAGCACTAATCCCCTACATGAAGATTCAAGAAACACAAATGGAATTTGCTAAAGATCAAACTACAATCCTTGCCAACATATTTTCAAAATTAAAGATACAAGAAGTATTAATGCTAAATTTCAAAACAAGACTGAAAGTAGAAGCTGAAGCAACCCTGATGTGGCAACAACGCCTCGCGGACATAGCTCGGAAGGACAGGTCTGAAAAGATGCATCTCACAGATGCCTTAATCGACCTCATGTGGGTAAACATGAAGAATACTGAGGGTGTTCACCAGTCTCACCCACAGCAATATATGGAAACGCAACCCACTGATCCATCAGATGTAATACCGCCACTTATGACAGCAATCAACCACAACAAACAGAACCTGCCAATACTAATCACAGTAGATGAGTCCAAACGCCTACTATTGATTCCATTGGTGAGAGTTGTCCGCCCCACGGAGACCCTGTTATAATCAATTGCTCCTCGAATGGAAAAACCGCGGATCAAACAAATTTGGGCCAGAATAAACAGAGAAAGGGGCAAAAGACATATACGGGATATTTGATCCCAATCGCACACCGCCTAATCCACCAAACCGAAGACAAAAAAACAAAAATCAACAAAGGGGCTCGAGAGCTTTTCTCTGAAATCTCACGCTTCCTCCAGCCAAACAGATCATACCACCTAACAAACCAGTCATCAAGACTCTCCTGCCCAAAAACAACTTAGAGATCACAGAGATTTCTCATGATGGTGAAACAGATGCCATAACACCGGACCTACTAATAAACCTCTCGGTATATTCAAATCAAGAGCAAAATATAAGTAACCCCAATGAACTGCAACTGAATGAAACTACACAACTAGTAATAGACTGCTATGACCAAACATGCTCTGAAATCCACCATTCATCGTCTTTGATGGAGTTACCCTCTAAAAATGCTGGTTAAGATCACCACTCATGTGATGTGACAAATCTAGATGGCTCATTGATCTCAGAGACCTCCCTAATAGAAGAATCACTATTACCTAGAGAGCTGATCCTACCGCAATTACCGGAATTCATAGATCCAAGGAAACCTACTTCTCGAAACATACTAAAGCTGGAAAGATCCTGTGGAAATGATGAAACTCTGATCCTTAACCGAACAAATGTTCTTCGTCTTCTACATGCCATCCCTGGCCTCGCTGTTGTAACAACAAAAGATATCGACCAGATTGAATTCACCAGCCCAGACAAGCTAGATTCCATATGGTTACATTGCAGTAACAATAAGAGTCTGCGCATAATCTCGTCCGAAATAGATGCTCTGCAAACCCTGGGATTTCGGCTGAGAACAATTGAAACAAACCAAGCAGCACCAAGCATCGAACACAACTCGCATGATGATAGTTCAATGTATTCACAAATCACGATAACAACTGACTCATCAAATTCAAGTATATCATTCAATCAAGGACCTACGCTGATTCTCCGGCCCATGATCTTCGAAGAACGGCACCTCACGAATTTCCAACACATCGCTACCCAATTAGGAGGATATTAGATGAATCATACCCTTATGCAGAAACCACTTTTCAGCGTCGGCATTAGCAATCAAGCTGTAATGTCAATACCTTATTAACCGTATGTTCATGGAATACGAGAGGCCATCACCATCTATTTGGCCAAACCAGGCAGGAATTTAAAGCAGCAGATGTGATATATCTACAAGAGACATGGCTCACCCACAAACCGGTGTGTGATGGATTCAATATATATATGAACCCAGCTATCTCAAATCACAAAGGATGACAATCATCCGGTTTATTGATACTAATTAGCATGGACTCACATCTTAAGGAAATTAAACATGAAATTATTAACGCCTGGATACATATCATAATTCTCCAATGTATCCATGAAACGGAAACCATCAATAACTCTGAATGTCCAAACATCCAAAACCAACATATATGTGTACTGAATACATACTGGAACCCTCAAAGTATTATAGATGATGTATACATAGATAAATTGTTCACGGCAATGGACAAAGCTTCACTTAACTATCCTGGCATTGAATTTATAGTCTGTGGTGATCAGAATGTGCACTTCTTTTCTAAAGTGGGTCAAGAACTTGATACCCTCAGTCTTGACCACAGTGCCAGAAGATGGACCAAAGAGATGACACATAGAAGCATGACACGACTAGATGCAATCGACCGACAAACCAATCTTCCGGCTGCTACATGGGCGAGAGCCCAGAGTCATGGAATTATTGACTACATGTATCGATCTAACTCAATAAAGTCCCCCATTCAATGCGCAGAAAACATCTACTGTGAAGCAAGTGATCACTATATACTAATAAGAACATGGCCGGCCTCAAGACCCAATTCGACCTACTTAGATCTACCAGACAGCCAATAACCGACTAATATTGACCAAAAAGCAAACTAACCAACTTCCGGATATTTTCAGAAGTACTCAAATGATAGACCTAAAGAAATTGAATTATGAATGGATCCTGCATAGTTTCCACCAAAAACTGAACAACAAGAAAATTATGCCCTCTAAGGACCACAAAAACGCCTACTATCCCTTAATAGCGGCTAAGAAAAAAGAACTTAAAAATTGATAAAACAAATTAAAAAAGGCCCAAATTCAACACAGAACCAACACATTAAAAAGGCCAAGCAAAAATGTAAAAATTGGTCAAAAAACAACAAGATGATCAATGAACAAAACGATGTAGAAAACATGCTGCGATTACTAGGTCCGGGCAATACCCTAGACCTATGGAAGCTTTTAAACAGCTCAAAACAACAGGGAAATAAGTTAATCTCCGATGTTTCAGAGGCAAACTGGAAATCACATTTCAAACAACTTTACCACCAATGTTCTATTGGAAAGTCATTAGAACTAATTCCTCAAAACTTTAATTGGACACTGGACTGTGCTCCTATCGACATCAGTGAAGCTATCATAAAATTGAATGTATCAAGAGCCCCAGAGCCAGATGGCCTGTCAAATTACATCATCAAAAAAGATCCGGAGATATGGGCTGCAATGTTTGCTCAAATCTTGGACTTTATTAACAACACAAATACTGTACCTTGCTCATGGCAAAAAGCAGTACTTGTCCCCATTTATAAACAAGGCCCGACTAATGATCCTATAAACTACAGACCTATTGCCCTGCTAGACCCTCTGGGAAAGATCTGTGCAAATATACTTCAACAACAATTTACCAGATGGGCAAAAGAGACACAATGATTAGCAACAAGACAGACAGGCTTTACTAAATATCTTGGCACGATGAATAACTTATTCCTCCTCAATTTGTTAAAACACGAATCATACAAAGCAAAAACTCAGACGTATGCTGCATTTATTGATCTACATCTGGCATTTGATAAAATTAACCGAGATTTGTTATGGTCAAAGTTAACAAAATGAGGTTGCCCATCGAACATCTTCGAACCAATAAAACTTTTATACTCGAACACTGAAATACAGATCAGACTCTCCAAAGACAGCCTGGTAACACAACCCATTAAAACATGGCATGGGTTGAAACAAGGCTGTCCTTTGGCGGCAGCACTCTACAATCTTTTCACTTCAGATCTCGAAGATTCTATAGCCTCTCCTCTAACAAATCCACCAAAATTGAACTCAGTAGTCATTTCCATAATGTCATATGCAGATGACATTGTGCTACTTTCTAAGACTCCTAAAGGACTACAACAAGCATTGAAGAACATCGACACCCCTGCATGACAGCCAATGAACTTGAAATCAACATAAAAAAACCAAAAGTTATGACACTTACAGCTGGAATAACCCCGACGATCAAGAGACCGACTTTCTATTTGAAGAATGAAAAACTCATCCAAGTGAAATCCTTCAAATATCTAGGGATGTGGATTAATCAGTCGAAAAATGAAGAAACTTGGGCAACTCATCTCATAACCAAAGTAAAATCAATGGCACATCAAGCATTAATCATCCATAGAAAATTTGGAAAATTTTCAATTAAACCGATTATTCTATATTACAAACAGAAAGCCGTGACGATTCTGACTTATGGTGGAGAGACCATGATTAATTTACACGAACACACATGGAACAAAATAGAACAAATCTTTTGGGCAAAGGTTCTCTCATTACCTAATGCTGTCCCTGCGGCACGTATAAGATTTGAACTAGGTCTGCAGTCTTTAAACTCAATCATAAAATGGAAGCAACTTGATTTATTAAGGAAAATCCTGAACACGACTGCATCCCAGCATGGTACATAGTACGTGATAATTCCACAAACATCAACGCTGCAGCTTTGAACAAGTGGAAAAACTTTGTCCAAGCACAAAGGATTGATAACAACATATCGCTGGACATGCTACTAAACCGACCACAAAAAGCAAAACTGCAGGTAGCAAGACTAGACTGAATACCAGTATAAATTAACCTTGAACTGCACAAATGACATGAGAGCGCTTAATGAACTCCCGCCCTACCTCAAAATGTTTCCTGATCGGGGCGTTAGAGACCTATACCTTTGACTAAGATTGAACATTTTACCCACACAGGAAATCAACGGGCTTCGAAAACGAACTTTCCCTCGCGACCAGACATGTAGATTCTGCAAGAAAATAGACTCTATAAAATGGATACACCATCTGCTTATGATATGTACTGTGCTCGCAACAAAACGCACTACAATAGCTCGATTATACCTAAAATCCACAAGGACATTGGACCCCGAAGAACGTTGATCGTTGATACTAGCAGGAAATAACAGAAGGATGATTACAGCTGTTATACGATTTTGGCAAGACATACAATCATTAATTTAATATGATATTTTTTTTTTCTTTTTTTGTGCTTTTTTCTGTTGAAACATAAATGTAAGGTTTAACTATATAAACCAATGGCATTTTAATAAAAAAAATAAAAAATAAATACAAATGCAAATGCAAATTCTGTCTCCACACCAGATCCATGTGTGATAGTGAGCAGACTCTTTTTTTTCCATTACTTCTGCTCCTTTTGGGGTGCATCCCCTTGTACCTCTATCACTTTTAAAATGGGTAATGGTCTGCAAGTGTGTGGTGATGCCTTTACAGCAATGCCATCATGGGCGTTTGATCCCTTTTAAAAGGCATCAGAAGTCTTGTGTGTTGTGGCAAATATGTGATTCCCGGGAAGGATACTTTTTTGGTTTACTTGTTACTAGAAGTAGAATTTCCTGTATGTATCTGCCTACATTATGCTTGACCAAGTATATCCTTTAATCTCTAGTGTAAAGAACTGAAATTCACGCTCCTGAATCTGTCAATAAATCCCTATAGGATACACAGCAGAGATAGAGCAAGAAGGTTGACATATGATTTTGATTAGGAATCTTGGAACAGGGATAAATTTAAAAGTACCAATCTTCATCATGTGTCACGGAAACATTTTCCTGCTTGATTGGTAAATAAAGATAACTATAAACATGTTAAAGAGGAGGAAAAAGAAGTACAGATTATGATGTCTTGTTTCAAAGATGAACCAACAGACTCTGAGGAAAATGTTTGTCCCGACCTTGAAACCCCAAATAATGATCAATCAGAGGACTCAGGGAATAATAATAATCCCAAACCAAACATAATCATTAACCAATCATGTAACGTTAAGGAGAATGATATATAGGAATACCCAATATATAATAGAATGTCTTTTCTTCAGATTAAGTCCTATAAGGAATTACCTCCAAGTCTAAATACATCTCAGGAAAGGGGACAGAAGATCAGAGAAATCTAAACACCTCATATTTTAGGGATTTAGATTTCACAGAAAACAATGCTTCTAGGGAATTCAGATGTTTTAGATGTGGAAGTTTTGAACATTATGTATGTCAATGTACTTCACAATTTCCTTTCGTTTTTAAGAAAGACAGGGGGAGGAAGAATTTGAGGTTTCCGGTAAAAGCTCCATCTCTCACTATGCTACAAAGATGACAACTAATGGCAACCCTGATATGATGTATTTCATTGGAGAGAAAAATAACTATCAAATCTCAGTAGTAATTCAGTGAAAAGCAATCTGGGCTCAGTTAGCTGACACAGAGTCAACTCTGTCCTCCCTTTTGAAATCCCTCTACCAAATTGAGCCTTGCACATCAAATACAAACAAACACAACTGGAGGAGCTGTGTAATCTTTTCTGCTGTGTTATTTATGAATACCTCATTGTCTCTCTACTGCAGGAACGGAAAAAGCATCTCACAAACATTTGCACCTATAGAAAACAAGTCACTTTGTCAACCTGGTTAAAATGTTAATATTTTACATTTGTTTTAAAATAACCAACACAAGTGTATAATTCTTCTGAATGCGTATTGCTTCTCATCTGTCTATTAACTGTCTCTGTCTCCAGACAAGGATGTCTTGCCCACACCCCACCCTCCTTCACGCATCCGCTTCTGTGCACGGAACAGAGGAAATTGGCTTCTAAATGCCATCTCTGCTTTGCACGGTCCTAGTTGCACAGATGAAAGCTATCAAAAGGCTGCAGATTTCACAACATCATAGAATACGCACGTTAGGCGATAAAGAAAATAAAATGGTGAAAATTAACTTATTTAACTCAAAGACCTGTAAAAAAAACGCCCTGCACACCAAGCTATGAGAGATGCAACCTCTATGGGTTCTCCCTTCTAGCTTCCAATACTTGTGTCCCTCCCTTCTCAAAACAGAGCTGCAGCTTCAACAACGAATGTGTGTCTTTCCACATGATACTATATTTCAACTTAAACAGAACAAAACATGCATGTTAAGCATTGGTAAGTTTTCATTTGCACAACACAACAGCAGAACATATAACATAACAGATACTGAAAAAACATTTTTTAAATTAATCCCATCCATCCCCGGTTAAGCCATTCAGACAATTGGTTCAACCTGGAGAGTGTACTGATACTTACCAGCCTTGATATAATCACAACCTCACTCTTGTTTTCACCATTACTTCACTTTTTCTCTGCCACACACCCCTACATTCTACACTTCTTGTACATTATTTCACAATAATCCAATTTTGCTGTTAAAAACAACTATTGGGAGAGCACCATAATGCTGCCCAATGCTAAGCACCCCTTTTTCGTCCCAACCATAATTACTCATCCTCCACAGGATACACTTAATATATGCAAAATCCGCTTTGGCACACAGTTGAACCACCCACCTCCTCTAACTGGTGTCAGTGATCATTAAAAATATAGGTTAAACAGAGCTGTGTGCCAAGGCCAGTTCATAATTTCCCTTCCTTCTGATTAGATGTTAACTGTGTCCCTATTGTCCCTATTGCTCCTGCTGTCCCTCCATAGAATTTGTGTTTACTGCCCCTTCTAAACAGATCTTCGCCAACTCGTTTTGAACGACCTTAGCTTCTGCTTTTCGTGCCTGCTCTACACTCTCTATCTCTCTTTTTCTTGAATTACCACATTCTTGTCCCATGCTTCTCCCTAAATCCCTTATCTCTCCTATTCTCCTGCCAAGTTGTAGTCAGAACACCCTTCGTGCCATGGCACCGCCAAAATCCTACTTTCCTACCATTTTAATTCCATTTTCAGTGGTATTTTCTCTGCCAACATCTGTACCTGATGTGTTCTTGGAACAACCCCTCTCTCATTTCCTTAGCAACCTTTACTGAAGACTTAATTTTACTGCATGAACTATGCAGATCTATGTATTTAATTAATTCACAATGATGTGCTCTCTTGAAAGTCTTTTGCACATGAAGAGGCTACCTATTAGCTGCTCTTTTGGACAAAATGGCAGCTAATCACTGCTATATTTCAATACCAGTGAGCTGTATTTTCCACATATTTAGCATTGCAATTCCCTTATACATTAGTTTACTATCCTTTTTCTAGTGTCTATTGGGTGTGGGTAACATTCTTCATGTCTAAACCAGGTTGACCTAATGTTCATGTAGCTTTGTGATGAATGTATATCTGCTTCTTGTCTCATGTGTCTACGTGTGTCGGATGTGGGAAGATGCCAATTGTATTCTGAAATGACTACAGGTCACAGGTAAGTGAGGAAATGTTCTTTAACAAGTGCTTCACTTCACCCACCTGAATACATCCAAGTAAGACTCTCAACAGAAAACAGAATCTGTATCATATTCTACACTTTCCATGTTATACATTCCACCCCACAATCCACGTATGTAGTGAGTGGTGAATGGTACACTTTCATCACTCTTTGGCTACAGCATGTTGCACTATCTGCTGCATCTGCTTAAGGTATTGGTGATATGGTTGTCTCAGTGAATACTGCCTCTCACCTGTACAATATTGGACCGGGGACGGGCAATAGCTCTGATTGACATGTTCATCTGTCCATCACCAGGGGCAGGGCTAGTAGCTCTTGGTCTACTCCTTAACAGTACGATAAAGGTTTGTGGCCTAGCAATGTTTGCTGGGTCAGGACCACTGTCATCACCTGCTCATTTGAATGTGAAAAAAGATCAAATGGCTTCTTGTAATTCGAGGGTCCCAAAAACAGAGCATTGCTGATCGCAGCCCTGAGTTCCCAAAAGCAAGTCCCCATTTCTTCAGACCACTCTATCGGACCTTTCACCTTCTGTGCTTCCTTGAGTACTTGCAATAAGGGCCTCACATAACAAGAGTAATCGACGATCCATGATCTACAATAGTTACAGAGCCCCAAAAACTGCTGCATCTGTTTCACGGTGACTGGCTAAGGTGTATTCCGATCTGCAGTGGCTGTCTCCATCATTACCTTTCTTCCTGCAGGTATATTACTTGCCACAGATATACTGCCACTGCTCGGCAGTACTGCAATGTTTCTTTATCCACTTTGTACCCCTACTTCATGATCAGGGTGAAGAGCGTTATTGAGTCTCCTCAACACTTCTCTTCTGAAGTGCATCAGACTGTTAGGGAGAATTCTCCAGAATGGCTAATTTCCCTTACCTAATGAGTTCCTCAGCAGCTTTGCTGGATTTCTAGGATTTATTTTTTTAAGAGTGTGAGCCTTTTTTCCCACTCTTACATGTGTTTTTCTGTGTGTTTAACATTTTTGTGTTCATAGTCTGTGGAGCTTCACCTACTCCATAGGCATCATCTGTTTACTGTGTGTTACACAGCACCTTTAGTGCAGTGACACAGGGTTGTCTTTTTCAGACTTCCCACTTTAAACTCCATTTTCAGGGACTGACTACTGTCTCCCAGAACATGTAAAGTTGCCATTGACTTTATGAGTCTTTTTAAAAGCACAGACCCAGTACAAACTATCTTACATAGAGTACTGGAAAGGGTTAATAGTTATCCCTTTTTGTCTGTTTCGCATTGAATATTATTTTGTTCTCCTTTCTTTAAGATTTGGCTGGTGGCAGTGGTATCTACCCTATTTTTCCTACTGCGGTCTATGTAAATAGCCTTGGTACTGTTTTAGGCTAAGTTAGTAGCCTCGAACTTAAATCCGCTGGACCGGATTAACTTTTATTTGGTTCTGGCTGGGTTTATTCGCCATTTCTTTTTGTAAATGTCTTTCTCGTGTTTAACTCTGTGCATCAAACCAGGTTTGGTTACTTTGTTTGCTGTCCTTTGGCGATCATCTGCACAGCAGCCCTCCTTAGGGGCCTGAATGTCTGAGGGGGACAGGATGTGAGGGAGGGGTTTGAGACTCCCAGGGTCTCCTAGGAGACCCACGTCGCACTCTGTATGATTGGCTGTGGTGACTGTCCCGCCAGGACAGCCATCCTGCTGTGTGATTGACAGCCAGGCTGTGTGAATGGGGGAAAACTGCATAAAAAGCAGGTCTCTGGGGTTTGGAAGGCAGAGTCGCCACTAGATCGAGAGAACCAAAGAGAAGCTGAAAGAAGAGGACCACTACCACGACTCAACCTCCCGGTGAAGACCTGCTGTGGGTCTGAATCTCCAAACTTCGACGACAAAGAAGATCTGCAAGGAATCTTCTTCCCTTGAGCTGGTGGGACCAACCAGTTCACCAAACACCAAGCAAGGCCTCCCTGCCCTGGTCGAATTTGCAGTGCACAGATGCAGTGAACCGGATAGCCAGGAGCACCGGACCCTGTTTGGGTTTTAAGGAGCGCACCTTTTATTCGTTGCTATGCTCTGCTGCTGGTTTCTTCCCTGGGCAGTGCAGGACCCTCCAGTCCTCCTACTTCATGTCAGTCCAACAGTCGCTTCAGGAACCGTGAGCCTGCAGGATCTGCCAGGAACGTCTGCCCCAACTACAACATTCTTCTTCATTTAAGGTACTGTTTTAACCTGGTTGTTTGTTCTGCCTGACCGCCATGAAAGTGTTTGAAATCTTTTGCCAATCTGAGGGCTTGTCCTTCTCTACTCTTTTAAATAACTTTTCCTTCAACCAACTTTGTTTCGAACTCTTGGCAAAGACTTAACCGCAAACTACTCTGAACTGTGCAATCTTCTGCAAAGACTCTGAACCACTAACATTGGCCCAGGCCTATTGATTTGAATCCTCATTGTAGCAAGCCTTTTCTAGATTTCCCTGCCTACTTACTTGTTGGTGCTGCTTAATTTTTTATAATTTGTCTTTCCGTCCCTTTTAAATTGCTGGAGTGCCATTTTGCTCACAATTCATTTTGAGCATAACTTGTCCAGAATTGATTGGGGGTTGTGTAGTATATTAAGATTGTGATTTTTCTGCTGCTTTATTTAGTGAACTGTTTTACAAATGAATGTGTAAACGAATGTATATTCTTTGACTCAGAAACCTTGAGGTAGTGTTTGTTTGAACCATAGTAATTACTGTCCTTTGTGTAACTATTGATACTGCTCACTTTACTCTTGAGATAAGTCTGGCTGCTCAGTAATCGCTAACACTTTACTGTGTAGTACAGGCTTGTACCAAAGGTGAATTTGTACTGTTAGTTGTAATCTTCATTGTGTGTGGTGTTCCCAAAGGGTATTGCATATGATTCTGCCCAATACAGACAAACAGATCATCCACATACTGAATTACGGTACTGAACCCATGTAAATTCCCCAAATTCATTTGAACCACCCTGTTAAAGACACTCAGAGATTCGCAGTACCCCTGGCGCAACCTCGTGTGCTTAAAATCTGACCATGATTTGTAAACGTTGTGAGGTTCTGAGAATCGGGCTGTAAGGGACAGAGAAAAATGCATGTTTTAAGTCAATCACTGTGAAGTGGATCGACCTAATAGGGATGTTACGGAGAATGGAGGCACAATTTGGTTCCACTGGGAATTCTGCCTCATCAATATTATTGAGGGTCGCAAATCCTGGACCAATCTCCAACTGGACCCCTTCACTTTTTTCACAGGGTAGATGGCTGTATTGCATGGGGACACAGAACATTGTTTTATGCCTTGCTTTTACAGCACCATAATCATCTTTTAAATCCCTTCATCCCCCTCCCTAGACATTGGGTACTGCTTAACCCACGGTAATATCACTGCGAGCTTCAGTTTTATCCTCACTGTTCCAACACTCTTTAGCAGTCCCACATCATGAAGATTGCTGGTCCACAACCGGTCTGGCACCTTTCCCAAATCCTCCTTCCAAAATGGCGATGTATTTTTAACAATGAGCATGGTCTGTGGTACTTCCCTTTGCTCTATCACTATCTGTAAAGGCACCCAAATTTCAAAGACCATCTCTTGTTTGTGTTCAGACTCTTCAAACAAGTGTTTGTCGGACACATCCCTTAGCGACAAGGTCAGATCTGCCTTCCTCATCTGTGCCTGAGAGAACCACCATGTTCTTCATGATCACTGCGGCCTCTAAGAGAACCGTAACAATGGTGCCTGGTGTTACCTCCTGCGGCACATCATGCCAAACTAAAAACTCAATCAGTACTGTAAGGATATTTGGCGTGTTACAGCACAGAGTACAGCACTCCTGCACAGGTAGAAATTTTTTTTTGATGCAGCACCACCACATGGGTGTGGTGCATTGCTATATGTGTTGCCAGAGTAACATGGACATATAAGTAAAGACAGGCTATTCAGTCAAAAACGATTTTTACATATAAGATGCAAATCTATTTTTACAGTTAAAAGCACACATGTGCACATTCAAAAATGCACACTATTTTTCACCTGAAATGCCTATGTTGCAAGAGACACATTTGAAAATTAATAACTAACCTTATTAATAGCTAACCTGACTAATAAAACTTCA
Source organism: Ambystoma mexicanum (assembly GCF_040938575.1). Lineage (NCBI taxonomy): Eukaryota > Metazoa > Chordata > Amphibia > Caudata > Ambystomatidae > Ambystoma > Ambystoma mexicanum. The sequence continues at coordinate 1,403,761,451 of NC_090922.1, forward strand.
TTTAACATAACCCACTAATAAAAATGTGTCTCCACTGCAGAATTAGGCCTACCCTGAAAGTGAACTTTTAAACGCACATTCATTTTTTTCTCTGCTGCCCTGTCCACATAACTACAGGAAGCAAAGAGCTCGAAGGAACAGGAAATCAGTTTGTTACAATTTTTACTGTAGAAATGAGCCAGTGTGTAGTGAGGGAGGATATGACATGATTGATTCTGATTGGAGCAGCGTCATAGCAAGTATCATGCTAGAGGCTGTGATTAGAGTTTTGCTGGGGAAGCTTGAGGAGAGGGGGAGAACAATCGAGATCTTGCAGAGCTGGGAGAAGGACCTGTTTCCTGGCTGAAGCATTCCTGCTGCAAAAGCTGAGAATTCCAGGCAATAACCCCGGTTTGACAACAGCAGACGCTTGTTTTCACTGGGGTTAATCTTCAAGAGAGCCAAATTCAGAAAGAGAATAGCCGGAGAAAACTCATGCTGAACAGATAAGGTAATTACAGAAGTGTGGGAGCTGTGCGAAAGTGTGCAAAACTGTTCAGTCAGTGTATTCGAGGGAGTCCCAGTCCCTTATCAGCATATTTAATGTTACAAATTGAATATATTCTCGCAGTTCTCTGTTCATTTTATCACAAATAATGTTGTACCATTTCATTTATTTCTGTAGAAAAGGGTTAAACTGTGTTTAAAGGAAATTTCTATAATACAAAAATATCTGAAAACAGAAAGCTAGTGTGTATTATTTCTCTCTTTCATTTTGCATGGGAAAAGGTTTAAACGTGGGTAGATTTTTAAACAGTGCAATTGTCATTTTAAAACAGATGTGTGCATGATTATATTCAGTATGGACAGTTGTGAGTGACTGTTTGTAGCATAGCTTGTTGGAGGTACATGAGCCAACAGGAAGAGAGACTCTCTGGACATAGTTCCATACCGTATATAAGGTAATGGAAATTACCACAAAAATACCACAATAGCCCATGGTGGCACACAACACTAACACTGAAAATGTGGTATCCCTAAAATGTAGGCATGAGGTCTCTCTAGTGATCAAGAACAATCTAGATAAAAAACAAGGGATGTTGGATATTGGGGCCACAAATAAACCAACCACTATACCAACCAACCACGCAAATTATCGTGCACATTATCTAAATAGGTCTGAATTCTGAAATAATGCAATGTATTTTTGTTATGTGTGATCCAATATGAATACAGAGAGTGATTATTGCTAAAGGTATTTTGGCGGTAAGAAAATACCGCAAAGCCCCAAATATCCACAAAATACCCAACATATTTATGGTGCGTTGCAGGCCGGGAAAGTGATCATAGAGTACCTACTGGGCGTGGCAAGCGTGTCTCACACTGCCATTTGCACATTAAAGGGAACCCATTTTATAATAGCAGTGTGCCACTAAAAACGAATTTCAGAATGTCACAAAGGGAAACCACATTTTCAGACCTAGTGCAATATTTAGAGGCAAAGTTGTTTGCACTTGGGACGTGGTCGTCGAACAGCACCTTAGAATGGCGTGACCGCATTCAGGGTGAGGTGCAGAAAGAAAAACTAGACAATATTTTTGCAGAAGGCAGCATAATTCATGTCTGCCTTACAAGATTATTGAATGCAGCCGATAAAAGTGCAGAGAAAGACTGCTTAATACGGCTATGCGGCAAAATATGGTTTATTTTGAATAAGTCCCTGCCAATGCAGGAGAATGATACCCAGCTAATTAACAGGTTAAAGACTGAATTAGATGGGGCAAGTAAAAATCAGGAAATGATAAGAGCAGAATTGGATGTATGCCAAAAAGACATGCAATCAAAATGCAGAGACTTTGATGCTCAGTTATCCAAAAGCAAGAAACAATTTGAGGATAGTGAGCAAGAATTGGTACACTTAAAAGCCTTAGTGGACCACATTAGACAGGATAAAGATGAGGTTGTTTCAGAAATGCAGATTTTACAAAAAGAACATTGTGAAAAAGAATGTGATCTCCAGAGTGCAGAACAAGAAATGATTAAAATGATTCAAGAAAGAGACAAGAGAAATAAAGAGTTCAATGAATGCTAAATGCAAATGTGCGACATGCAGGAGGTGATTAATAAGATGAGTGATGAAAACAACTATTTGCAAAATGAAGCAAACAGACTCCTTAAAAAGTGTAAGGACTTAGAACAGCAAATGTGCATTCCCAGGTCCCAGGAGAGGCGGCAGGGTACCACATTCAATGGAGTGAGTTGAGGTGAATTCTAGCTCTGCCCAAAGAGCTAGTGCTCCAGTGACTGGGCCGGTGACTGAACTTGGTTGCAGCGCCCTTGGGGGATTTGATACTCCCATTGGGGGCAGCCACCAATCTCATACACCTGAAAACAGGATTGAATCACACCATGCATTGCAACAAGTAGCCCCATAAAAATAATGAAATCCATTAAAGCCCTGATCAAATCATTTAAAAAGGGAGGTGAATGCTGCATTGAGGATCACTTAGAAGCGGTGCATGACATTTTTAAAGCACTCCAGATACCTAAGGAACAGTACAGACAATATTTTCATTTAACTTTAGATGCCCCGACGGCCAGCATCATAAGGGGATTAAATAAACAGCAGAATATGACCTGGTTGGAGTTTGAAAAAGAAATTAGGTGTCATTTTTCTCCTTTTCAGTCATTGCAGGAGGCAAAGAAAGTCGCTTACACAATTACTGCTGGACCTAATACATCCCCTCGCCAATTTTTACAAGACTTAAAAAGAGCATTTTCTCGCTTTGATGTATCTTTTGACCCAAATTCCAATGATTTTAAAACTGCATACTTCTAGGGGCTACAGAAAGACATCATATCCCAATTGGTCCGTGAATTTGACTGTGACAAGTCCCTTGAATGGATTGTACATCAAAGCACAAAACTATATGAGGTACTCTATTGTCAGGGTAGAGAAAGTGATAAAATGAAAGATACTAGACCTAAATCTAAAGAACCCTCAGCCACAGTAATGGAAATCAGGTCAGCCAAAATGTCCCTTGAGTCTGCTCAAAGCCAAGGTAAAAATAATGTGACACCTGAACAAAGGGGTAATCAACAAAGATCGCCATTTCTTGTACCAATGTTCCAATCACATGATCCTAGTAATAGAGAGAGCTACATCAGCCCTAGGTATTTAGGGGACAGACCCCGGGTAGGATATCGGCCTGATATGGCAGGTATGAACAATAACCAGAGACAAAATCAAGATCAAAGAAATGATGGTCCCTACCAGTCATTGGGGACACAGAGCAGATTTGATCCCAACACCATGATATATGGTAATCAGGATAGACCCCGATATGTGGATCGATTTACTGATAATGGAAATCAACATAGGGGCCAGTACCCACAATCTGAGAGACAGGACATGAGGCAAAACGTGAACTACAATCCACGTCAGTACAATGATTCCCCACCAGGGGACTATAATCAAAGGATGGGTGCAACCCACTCCCCTCCACAAATGAATCAAGAGTTCAGAAACCATCCCAACCGACATCAATCACCTGAGAGGTATCAGAATAGATCCAATCAGGGGGAAAACAACCAATATCGACCTAGGCCACAGAAAGAGGATCCTAGAGAGATGGAAAGGTTCCAGTGCCTTGAGGCCCAAGTGAAAATGTTAGCTGAGCAAATAGGAAAGCTCTATACAGCGCAAAAACAACCTTCCAAAGAGGGGGCTGATGGCCATAGCAATGACCGGGGGGCTTCCGAAAAGTGACTAAGTACTCATGATAACTGCAGTGCCAAAATGACAGATTGCTCTGATATAATTTTGCATAACGACTCTGAGATGCCTAATGGATGAAATATGAAAGTGCCAGTAAATGAACTTGTGACAGAAAGTGCAAATACTTCTAAAAAAGAGGTACGGTTTAACCTAGAGCTACATAAAACAGTAAAGATTTGCACAAATGAAAAAGAAACATTAGGAATTCCAAAAGAACAAAGGGACAGATTTAAGAATAATGACTCATGCATGGGGAATACCAGTGAACAGGGAGTAAGTGGGGATGCTATAGCTCCTTCCCTGGGCAAGCAAAACAATGACCAAACACAGACAGAAAAAGGAAATACTCAAAAGGAGGGTACAAGTCAATCACCTGAAGAATTCTTTGAGCCACATATTTTTGAAGAGGCTGAAAGGGCTGGTATCACACTAATTGATCACAAATGCACAGAATTAAAAAATGACAAATTGCTGAATGATGTTGTTACACATGTTCAGTTGGAAGGTTGTAATGTGGTCTCTGATGTTACCCAGATGGATGGGCGAACAGTGGCCACACTCCAAAACACCTCTGATCATGGATTAATGAGTAAAGTCTCTCGCGCAGAAATGGGTAAAAAGGAGGGAAAAATGTCTTTCCATTTACCAATGTGCTTAGCCAAAAGTGAAAAAGACCTGAGAAAGGTGAGCCCTGAAATCAGTAAGAATTCACACTTCTTATGTGTATTAGAGGAAGTTGAGGACAGATATTATGCACCCATCACTGTAGAAGAAAAATGCCACACCTTTGCTATGATTGACACTGGCGCACAGGCCACAATTATGTCCAAGGAGCTGGTAAAGAGTATCAATGAAGGGAGACCCCCACAGAGTCAGATCACAGTGAAGGAAAATCAAGGTCCAGTTCATAACTTTAATGGGGAGGAGGTGCCCATCATAGGTGTAACTGAGGTTGACATAAAAATAGGAAAGCACAGAATGAAATAAGAGGTATTGATCACATCTATTTGTGAAATTCCATTTCTGATGGGGACAGATTGCCTAAAAAGATTGTCTCCTCTCATAGATGGGATGAATGGAGTGCTGTGGTCCTTAACCAAAAAAACATTGAGGCCTAAGAAACTAAAATCACAAAACAGCAATATAAATGAATGTCACACCGTTGCCAAAACAAATGATGCTGTGGAGGTATATCTCCAGAATAGCTGCATACCTAGTGTCACTGTTATATTAATGTGTCAAGACAAAATGCAGAGCGACAATGAAAAACTACCTGTACAAATATACTTGGACCCAAGGAAAAATTGGCAGACTGCCATAGAGGAGCACACATTACGTTTTTATTTAAAAGAGAAAACATGCAAACAGAATATTGCTCCTAAAACAGATTCAGAAAAACACATTACCACTCTGGCAGAAATACACATGGAAGATGAGCAACCATGGGTTCATGTTGATATAAATGACTATTTTAAAACAATAAAAGCCACTTTAGCACTTGGACATGAAAGGAGTTTCATTAATGAGAAATTGTTGCAAAAAATAATGGAGAGGGAAGAAATCCAACAATTTAGGATTAAAAACCAATATGTTTCTGGGTTGGACAGCCCAGACTTTGAAAACCGAATTGCAGGCAGATGCATGCTTAAAATTAGCATTGGGCAGAAAACAATTTACCATAATGTATGGATAGTGAATGGAGCACAAAATGAATTTTACATGGGCAATGACATCATGCACAGAATGTGTATGGTGTTAGATTTCCTTAATCAAAAAATATGGTCACCCTAGGTGGTCCGGCACCTGAATTTGAAGACAAAAGAAGGGCTTATCAGTGTGCACAACTGGTTCCTTATGCAATCGAATTACAAATGAGGAAAGATACTATTATTCCTGCATTTACAAAACAGTTTGCAATAACACTGAAATGCAAAAATGGACAGCAGATGAAAGGCTCTGATGCATTTGTATGCCTGAATGAATCTATAAAACAGCAAGGCCTGTATTATGAATACATTCCATTGGTAGACATTGGTGAAGGATCTGTAAAAATTATGGTAAATAATAAAGGTTGTCAGGATATTCATTTAGAGGAAAACTCCCCATCAGGAATGGCCATACAAAAATCACATTATACGGCAGATTTAAATAACATGGTGATTGGAAATATCCCTGAAAAGTATGTAGACGCCAAGGGTGAGTTGCCAGAACACCTGGACTCTCAGCCCAAAGGAATATTTAAAATTCATTCTGTGTATCCTTATGATTCAAATGAAACAGTGTGCTGCCATCAAGAGGATTGCATAATATTTAATTTAAATGAAAATGAAACAGAAAATCAGCCCATTGAAGTGGAAGCTGATATGCCAAAATATTTAAAAGTGGCAGCTTTACAAAAAGACACAGCCACGCAGTTAGAGGAAAGCGCCGAGATTCCCTTACCAGAAGATTTTCCAGAATTTTCCAAAATGGTAGAAGAGCAGATCTTCTTAGCGGATGCGTGTGAAAGCAATGAGGATAGGGACAATCTGAGGAAGATATTTATGGAGTTTAAGGATGTATTTGCAAAAGATGCTTATGATTGTGGTTTAACTGATTTACATGTGGCCACACTACCAGAAGGGTGTAGCAGAAATCCAGTGTTTGTACGCCAGTATAGACGACCGCTGGCATGTTTAGAATCATTGGCAGAGATTATTAAAAATTTGGAATCGCGGGGAATCATCAGGCCCATTCATAGCACATCCAATACACCTATTTTAGGTGTGTTAACGCCAAATGGTCAATGGCGGCTATGTGCAGACTTGAGAGAGTTAAATAAAAGAGTACCAGTATCTAGATGGCCACTGCCATTCATTGATCAGGCCTAGCTCAGGTACATGGTTCAAATGTATTTACCACATTAGATCTCACCTCTGGATATTGGTGCGTGCCATTGGCAGAGGAGATACAACATTTATTTTCCTTTACATTTGACAGGACTCAATACGCCTGGCTTAGAGCTCCGTTCGGGTACATCAATAGTGGGAGTGAATATTGCATATTTTTGAGAAAGGCCATGCCGGATGCAGCGGAAAGAGGAACAATAGTTTACGTGGACGATGTCCTGATAAAAAATGAAAGCCTGAAAAGCCATTTTGATGAAATAAGACATGTGCTTGGCCAATTGCAGAAAGCAGGCGCCAAAGTATCTTTGCAAAAAGCACAATGGTGCAAGAAAAAAGTGAACTTTCTAGGGCATGAAGTGACTGAACATGGGCTAAATCCACAAAAGAAGAAAATAGAGGCCATACAAAGATTAAAAGATCCTAAAAATGTGAAAGGAGTAAAACGTTTTTTAGGGATGACAGGCTATAACAGAAAGTTCATTGAAAATTATGCAGAAATCACTCAACCATTGACTAAACTGCTTAAACTGAATACTCCCTGGAAATGGGAAAAATAGCAGTCTGATGCAGTGGCTAAATTAAAGGAATGTCTTGTAAAGGCACCATGTTTAGCATACCCCATAAAGGACAGGGATTTCTTTATAGAAATAGGTTTTTCTGAACATTGTATGTCAGCAGTTTTATCACAAAAACACGATTTGAATCACAAAACCATTGCCTATGCAAGTAAGGCATTTTCCCAAGTTGAAATGAAATTTAATGAATGTGAAAAGGCCCTATTAACCACTGTGTGGGCGCTACAACATTTCCGCCCCATTGTTCAGGGAGAAAAGGTGATTATTGAAACAAATCATCAACCTTTGCAATTTTTAGAGAGTAAAAGAATTAGATCAGGTAATCTAGCGCAGTCCAGAATCACTTCATGGACGCTGGCATTACAAGGTTTTCCCGTAGAAGTGAGATATGGACAAAATAAAAAGAACCCAATTGCTCAATGGTTAGCTGACTTACATGACTGCGCAGCTGAACAAATACCAAATGAAATGGAAGTGGAAACTAGTTTGCAGGAATTTGAACAATCACCACACAAAGCTTTTGATGAAAAAACATGCAAGGATTTGCCAACTGTATATGTGGATGGTTGTGCTTTTCACATTGAAAATGACAGTAATAAACAATTAGTGGCAGGAATAGGAAATGTCTGGTTGAAATGTGAAGGCGTCCCCAGTATAGGGATGAGGATTGGAGATAGGAGCAGTCAGGTGGCGGAATTGGCAGCCATTTATAAAGCAATTGCTACTGCAGTTGATAAAAAGTTCATTGAAATTGTCCTGGTGACTGATTCTGACTATGCACGGAATAGCTTTGTGGAGTATTTGCCTGGTTGGAAAGCAAGAGGCATGGTTACATACAACAAAAAGCCACTTAAACATGGAAAAATGATACAAGCCATAGACAAATTGGTGTCAGAGAATAATTTAACAATATACTGGAGAAAAATTTGTGGGCATTTAAAAACACCAGGAGAGGATAAGGAGGGAAATGATAAGGCAGACCACCTGGCTAAGATTGGGGCTGTGATGGGAGAATTGCTACCTATTGATTATTTAATGGGTGAAATACAAATTGATGCAGTGACACGTTCTAAAGCACCAAAGGAGGTAGATCAACCAGTGGTGCAGTGGAGTCATGACACGCCAGACCAAGGTTTGATTGAGGCACAAAAGAATGATCGAGTTTTGGGAATCTATTATAATCATTTGATATTCCTGAACAAAATTCTTTAACAGAAAATGATTGTATGGGAAAAGAAGAGTTGAGGGTGCTATTAAAGAACAAAACACGAATTAGATTACAGGATGGACTCATGATTACAGAGCCCATAAAAGGACAAATACAGTGGGTAGTACCCCTTTCATTAAGAGGGCTAATGCTACACCATGCACATGATGCCATAACTGCAGGCCATAGAGGTTCACAAAAAACATTAGAAATACTAAAAGATTATGCTTACTGGCCACATATGTCCCAAGATGTGGAATTATATACTAGAGGATGTCTAGTATGCGCCCAATTTAAACCTGCTTCACCAATGCATAGAGCACCATTGATGAAAAGAGGCCTAACTCTCCCATGGTCAGATTTGCAAATAGACTATGTAGGTCCTTTAAAAAGGTCGAGCAGGGGAAACCGTTATATTTTAAGTGTGGTATGTTTGATGTCGAAGTGGATTGAATGCATTCCTGCACCAGATTGTAGTGCGCAAACGGCAGCCACATTGCTGGTGAACCATGTGTTCTCAAGGTTTGGGTTGCCACAAAGAATTGAGTCAGACAGAGGAAGTCATTTCACAAGTACTCTAATGAGTAAGGTATGGCAAATACTAGGTGTGAAAAGGAAACTACATATCGCATATCGGGCAGCGTCTTCAGGTACAGTTGAAAGGAGCAATAGGTCTGTTGTGGATATTTTAAAGAAATTTGTGGCAGAAGCAGGTTCCAGATGGGATTTACGTTTACCGTTGGTTTTGATGGCAATCAGATCAACTCCTGCCAACGCAACAGGTGTTTGCCCCCATGAGGTCTTGACAGGTAGGAAAATGGTGTTACCACAACACCTACTATACAGAACACATGAGCAGACACTTGTGAGTGCATCCACAGTTCATGAATATATTGATGAACTGAGGAGGCATTTGCAACATGCATTTGCTTTTGTGCAGAAAAATCTGGAAAGAGCTGCTGACAGTGCAAAGTCTTATTATGACAAAAAGACATCAGTAAAGGAATACAGTGTAGGGGATCAGGTGTACAAGTTTAATTTTGGAAAAAGTAAACAGAAAAATTCTAAATTTCTAGCAGCCTGGCAAGGGCCATTTCGAATTATAGATAAGGTCTCTCCTGTAGTTTATAAAATTTTGAAAAATGAAGGTGAAACGGCAATAGAGCGGTTCGTCCATGTAAATCAAATCAAACCATGCCATCCTAGACATGAGATCAGGCAGCTTGAGCATGTAGAAATGGATAAAGTCCCTTGAACACAAAAAGAGAAAATAAATGGGTACAATCAGGAGGCAGTGACAGAGAAGTTAAAAAGTTGATTGTTATAATGGCACATAAACACTGTAATATATGTAAACATATATAATATAAAATACATAAATAAATAAATAAATATATATATATATATATATAATGGAAGCTCATGGTTGGTGTGCAGAAAGAAAATGTATTAAATATTGAATGCTGTTTTATATATGCTTGTTTTCTTTTTAACTTGTGTTTACCAAGCATGTTTTATTTTTGGCAAAAGGGTGAAGTTAGTATTGTGCTATGTACTTAATTTGTTTCTTTTCTATTTGATTTAGAAAACTAACATTATTTGGTCGGAGGTTCCGGGATCAGAGCCCACGGGAGACGATGGAGTCATGGAGCCCACATGGACGGATTCCGGGAAAGCCCCAAAGAGGGGTGAAGACCAAGGCTGCAAAGCGATCAGCATTGAAGATGATACCGATGATATGGTTAATGATGATGATATTTGGAGGGATCTTCAAGAATTCAGAAGCACAGGTTGTCATTGAACCTGGACCAGCATCTGGTATCGCGGTGGAAGAGGCACCAGGATTCATCATGAGTGATAGAAGGATGATTTTCCAAAATATATACATACCATTGAATCCTGAGATTTTGATTGAAAAACATTTGAACAATACCGGAATTAAGATTGAACAGACTCAAGAGTTGCTGGAAATAAGAAAAGAGGACACTAAGCAGTCAATAAGAGATATATTAATGCAGTTGGAAAAAACATTCGTGAATTCAGCAGACATTAAGAAGAGGAGAGGAAAGAGAGGTGCAGTGATGCTCGCGATATCATTGGTAATGTCTATAGTTGGAGCCATAATAGGTACCACAATATCAACAGCCAATTCTATTTCGGTAGGAACACTGAGTACTAAAGCGCAACAACTGAGTATTGACCTAGAAATAATACAAAAAACATTAGATGGAATTAGAGGGGGACTGGATGAACAAGTAAGATTCATAAATGAAACTGCAATCATTCTAAATGAACAAGCGGATGTAATGCAACGGGCGACTAAAATAATACTTAAGCATGACAGAACTTTAAATGAAATATTGAACATAATGAGCCCTGTTGATATACTATTAACGAATTATATGAGAGAAGTTCAAACTGCAGTTTCACAATTGATTCAAGGACATATCCCCTTGTATTTTGTTTCGCAGGATATTATTCGTCAAATGATAGAAAGATTGACCAGGAGGGAAATTGATATAATACAGGTAAAAATTGCATTCGAAATGGGTAATGCAATGCCATTATATGTGGACTTGGAAAGACTAGAGATCGGATTTTTGCTATGCATCCCATATGTAGCCCCTGAACTTATTTATCAAACGAAGTGGGTACACAACGTGGGATTTTGGCAAGAGGACAAATTTATTAAGATTAAGACTCCAGAAGTGGTGGCATTTCAGTCATGGGAATCTGAAGTTTATTTAATACCAAACCTGGAAACATGTGTCAAATTTAAAGCACAAAATTATATGTGTCCAGGTAAACCGTTTGTTCCTGATGCCTCAGATGCTATTTGTGGTTTGAAATCTGACCCAAGTATATCGTAAGGATGTGAAGTGATTATTAGCAATATGGGGAGTGAAGAAATGGCACAGGCTAAGATGGTCAGAGGTAAATGGTTGGTCAGCACCTGTTTAAAGAACATGACGGTAGTACATTTAAACCATGGAACATACGTGGTTAAACAGGTGAAATATAATGTTTTTTATTTACAGGTTCCAAAGGATACAATTGTGTCAATTGGGGGGTTAACATTGTTTCATGTAACAAATGATGTTTGGGAAAGCCAAGTGGAAAATATCGAATTTTTTCAAAGGGATACTTTTCCAATAGATCCGGATGCGGAATATTTATTGAATCAAAAAGAAAGACATGTTATAAAAATGAATTTGAGAAAAAAACAATATTACAATTAGTAATCTAGGGATAATAGAAGTGGAAAGATTTAATTGGGGAACCTGGGGGGACCGCTCAATAGTGGGTTTGGCTGTCCTGGTGCTAATCATGGGTGGATGGTTGATTGTGCTATCAGTAAAAATGAAAATGTTACTGATTTTAGTAGCTACGCCAGGAAGAGAAAGATATCCCAATACACATGCATTTTAAAAGAAAAAAAAGAACAAGTTGTTTTTAGGAATTGGCTTGGATCGTAGCCAAGTTCTAAAAACAAAAGGAGGGTATGTAAGGATATTTGGCGTGTTACTTCACAGAGTACAGCACTACTGCACAGGTAGCAATTTTTTTTTGATGCAGCACCACCACATGGGTGTGGTGCATTGCTATATGTGTTGCCAGAGTAACATGGACATATAAGTAAAGACAGGCTATTCAGTCAAAAACGATTTTTACATATAAGATGCAAATCTATTTTTACAGTTAAAAGCACACATGTGCACATTCAAAAATGCACACTATTTTTCACCTGAAATGCCTATGTTGCAAGAGACACATTTGAAAATTAATAACTAACCTGATTAATAGCTAACCTGACTAATAAAACTTCATTTAACATAACCCACTAATAAAAATGTGTCTCCACTGCAGAATTAGGCCTACCCTGAAAGTGAACTTTTAAACGCACATTCATTTTTTTTCTCTGCTGCCCTGTCCACATAACTACAGGAAGCAAAGAGCTCGAAGGAACAGGAAATAAGTTTGTTACAATTTTTACTGTAGAAATGAGCCATTGTGTAGTGAGGGAGGAGATGACATGATTGATTCTGATTGGAGCAGCGTCATAGCAAGTATCATGCTAGAGGCTGCGATTCGAGATTCGAGTTTTGCTGGGGAAGCTTGAGGAGAGGGGGAGAACAATCGAGATCTTGCAGAGCTGGGAGAAGGACCTGTTTCCTGGCTGAAGCATTCCTGCTGCAAAAGCTGAGAATTCCAGGCAATAACCCCGGTTTGAGAACGGCAGACGCTTGTTTTCACTGGGGTTAATCTTCAAGGGAGCCAAATTCAGAAAGAGAATAGCCGGAGAAAACTCATGCTGAACAGATAAGGTAATTACAGAAGTGTTGGAGCTGTGCGAAAGTGTGCGAAACTGTTCAGTCAGTGTATTCGAACGAGTCCCAGTCCCTTATCAGCATATTTAATGTTACCAATTCTCGCAGTTCTCTGTTCATTTTATCACAAATAATGTTGTACCATTTCATTTATTTCTGTAAAAAAGGGTTAAACTGTGTTTAAAGGAAATTTCTATAATACAAAAATATCTGAAAACAGATAGCTAGTGTGTATTATTTCTCTCTTTCATTTTGCATGGGAAAAGGTTTAAACGTGGGTAGATTTTTAAACAGTGCAATTGTCATTTTAAAACAGATGTGTGCATGATTATATTCAGTATGGACAGTTGTGAGTGACTGTTTGTAGCATAGCTTGTTGGAGGTACATGAGCCAACGGGAAGAGATACTCTCTGGACATAGTTCCATACCGTATATAAGGTAGTGGAAATTACCACAAAAATACCACAATAGCCCATGGTGGCACACAACACTAACACTGAAAATGTGGTATCCCTAAAATGTAGGCCTGAGGTCTCACTAGTGATCAAGAACAATCTAGATAAAAAACAAGGGATGTTGGATATTGGGGCCACAAATAAACCAACCACTATACCAACCAACCACGCAAATTATCGCGCACATTATCTAAATAGGTCTGAATTCTGAAATAATGCAATGTATTATTGTTATGTGTGATCCAATATGAATACAGAGAGTGATTATTGCTAAAGGTATTTTGGCGGTAAGAAAATACCGCAAAGCCCCAAATATCCACAAAATACCCAACAGTACCCAACAAGTCTGATTTCAGATCCCCGGGACCAAAGTCAACAAAACCATCACCCCATAAAGAAACAATGCTGACTGCATGGGGCCCTGTCTCATTGTGCTTTCACTACACCAGGCCTGAAAAAGGGCTGTTTCCTTTGAAAGGGGCCCCTAAGGGACCCTGACGACTATGGAAACAAGGCGAGTCACCACACGTGATAGAGACGCCAGACACGAAGTTGTATTCCCAAAGTTAGGGTTTTATTGCAAAGCAAAAGTCTAAGTTGGCCAACTCAGTCTCACGCCCCGCGACGTGTATCTCTAGACTTCGAGGGACGCAAGAGAGCAAATTACGTACATCAGTTATATATATACAAAATGCATATCAAACAATCAGCTATGACATGTTTAACATCCCCCTTTATTGGGTTTCTTTGAACTTGGTGTGATGATGGACATCTCCGACCACTATGACACCTTCAACATCTATACATCTATTCTAGTAACAATTTGCAATTTGTGAGTGCGAAGGCATCTTTCGGATATTGAATAGAACACAGCGCTTCTGTTCTTGGAAGCGAACTACATACGGGGGGGGAGTTGCATTCCGGACCTTGCTATCTATCAGGTGCTATTCACGTCCTGGGAACCGACATGCTCTAGCGGGCTCAGCAAAGGGGGGGCTGTAAGAAAAGCATAATTCAAGCCTTTAGCTGTATTATTCTAACATATTCTACCATATAACGAGACTGGCTGGCAGCTGTGAAATGATTAAATGCCCTGCAGCTCTGCTTCAAGGCTACATTCGGGAGGGAGCCGGGCATTCTTCCTGGCGCTGCCTACGTTTGTGTTTCAGCAAACTCTCGTTATCCTCACAGCCTTGCGGACTTGTCCTTTTCACATACAGACAACAATGTTTCACAGTCGAGCAGTGTAAGCGGAAAATATACTGCGAAGCAATAGGAACAGAAAGCAATGAGCAATGGTTAGAAAACAAAATGGCGATTCTTGTTACATCAAAATGGCCATTCATTGGCAAACTCGAAACCCCATATTTTGTCATATCGTGCATGAGACGGTTGGCCCACGGCCACCAAAATGCGTTTGCAGTCTCAAAGTAGAGGTATCCGTATATCTAGACTGACAAACCCTCCTTTGGCCGTAAGCCAAACGTCTCATCTATTTATTGAAACCTCTTCTAGTGATGATGAATCTGAAATACTTAAGTCCGAATCTTGCATGCTATCGTGGACATCATTGTCTTCATCAATATCTATTGTCATCAACTCTTTTACTGCTCTCATCTCATTTGGGTCTGGGCTAGTTCGATCATGAGGTTGTTTTTTCTTTGTTATCGTATGCATGCATCCTTACGTACATCCCTCACTTACCTCAGCGCAAACTATGGGTAAACAATGTATACAACAACAGCACGTTAGGAATATTCCGAACACCACTACTAATATTGAGATCAACTTCCATCCCCAAGATCGTAGTATTCCCCAAAACCAAGATCCTATTCCGCAGATCCCTTCTCCAGTAGGGAGTTCAGAGCTTAGAACGTGCATTTTCTTTATTGCTTCAAAGATCGTGGGGGAATAGTCATTGACATAAATGCAACATGCTGATCCCACTATTTTGCAAATTCCCCATGATCAGCCAGGATCACATCGAGAGCCATTCTATTTTGCAACCTGATTCCTCTTTCTTCCAACGTCATGTTAAATAATATATCTGTTGTTGTGTTTATTGTCTTGTTTAGGATTCTGGACAGTTGCCTTATATTATAGGAGTTCACTATCTGTCCTAAGAATGGAATGAATGATTTTGCTACATCAGTTGCTATTAGAACACCTTTTGATTCTAGTTTTGGATAATCTGGCCATGGCTGCTGTTTCTAAGAGGAATACTCCTGGGAACAGTAGCCCTAGGTAACATGTACATCCCCAGTTTCTGGGCAACCAAGGGTATGCTTTCTCTCCACATACAAAATAAACTGGATCAACTATGTATACTGGTTCTATTTCCCATCTTAGTACCACTGTATTCATACAACCAGTATATGTTCCGACTGAAAAAGAGCCTTTCTTTTTTAGAAAAAAAGGGACAGTTCTTGGGCTATAATTCACCGTGTAAGATGGGGGAATTGCTTCTTTGTCCCCTTCTGTTCTTACACGAAACGTCATTAAAGATGTTTTTTTCGGGTGGAGACAATCTATCTTGTCTATTTTGTCGTGTTATCTTTTGTGTACTTTTCTTCGTGGGCACTGGGGCTATTACTTGTGCTTTATGGAAAATGGAACAACCCACAGGCTTTATTATTATCTCCTCAAACTCATTCATGTTGGTTCTGTCTAATTGACCTGTATTACTCTCATTCCATTTCCCATAGAACATTGCACCTAAAGATGCACTACATGCAGAACTTAATGGTAATGGCTGCACATACCACTCTATTCCTTTCCCGGCATGCTGTGGTAAATGGGCACATACCCAGCAGTTTGTTTTCTTCAGGATTGTATGTGTTGTGTTCATTATCAGCAGTAAGGTGTTATTTCCAAATCCTTCCCTGTGTTTTTCTTCCATTGGGGGTAGGGTATAAGTGATCACCTGAAACAGGTTTTCAGTAGTGGATATATTCATTATTGGTAAAAACATTTCTAATGGGTGTATTGTTTCTACCCACCATAATATTAGGGCTGTCGATATTGGTGCCACCACGCTCATAAAGCACATTATTATCATTAGTACCAGCATACAATTTGTTTTACCATGCTTTTTTCTTAAACTTATAGTCTTTATAACTGACTCATTCTCAGCGGTGGTGGTGCAGTAGGAGGCTGGAACTGGTCCCGGCATGTTTCTCGTCGTCCTTCTTCTTTTTTATCACAGTTTGTTGTGGATATCTTTCTTCGTCGCGCTTGTTCTGATGTTAATAGGTTCAATGGAATTGTCACAGTTCAGTTCTGCCTGTCCTTTTTAGCCTGGATTCGATTATTCGTTTTTAGGCGAGATCACTTGTCCCTTCTTTTACTGCTCAGAGGACCGTTGATCAGTTATCTTATCGCCTTAGTATCATGTGCGGCCAGCTTGTCCACTCTAGTTCAGGACACATGTACTGTTAATCGGTTATCTCACTTGCCATAGTACCATGTGCGCCTATTTTGTCCGTTCTTTTTCAGGACACATGTACTTTTTATGATCGCACTGAGGAGCCGCGAGTCTTGAATTGTCTGACTTGCACAATTCTCACGCTTCTCTCGTCTACACTTCTGGTTCCTTCTCCGTCCATGAGCTGAACCAGAGGTTGACATAAACACCAAAAAGACTGTGGATCACTTTGTCTCCCGAGGCCGCAGGTTGTATCGCCTTGCTCCTGGTATCGTATGATCCGTGAACGGTGCCGGTGCACTTTCAGATTCAGGGTTGAAGTCAGCCTGTGGCACTACTGCAGGTGCTAGTATGCACTGCGCCAATGATGCAGATCCGTTCTTTGGCGTGCTGGCAAGTGCTGGCGGGCCCCAAAGGGGTACACAATTTGGTTTTGCTGGTATCTGCAAGGCAGATTTTGCGTCGGTCAGCAGTGATGTTGATTTTGCTGGGCAACGTTGGGGCACTCTTTGCCCTTCCCCCTCTTTGGCAATCGTCTCACGCTTTGTTTCGAGTTTCACTTCTCGTTTTGGCAGATTAGGTGGCTGCTTCCTTGAAACAGTTTCTTTCGTTTCTGGGACCTCTGTCTCTTTCCGGTCATCAGTGTCAGGCAAGTCTTTCAGTGCAGTTGGAATCTTCTTGGCATGGGCGGCATGGATCCACGACTTCCATCCATCCACCCGTATTGCCGTCTGCGTCACCAAAAGTACTTGATGGGGCCCGCGCCACCTGGGTGCTAATGATGACTTTCTTTCAAAGTTTTTTAGCAGCACCCAGTCTCCTGGCTCCAGCGCATGCCCCGGACCGGTGTATCTCACTGGTAATGCCTCCTGCACCTGCTGATGAATCAAACGCAATTTCTGCATTAAAAAGCCACAATAAGTACTCAGCACAGGATGTTCTATCTCACTAAGTCGTTTAGGCTGAGGTGCGCACCAAACATTTGCCGGCCTCCCCATTACGATTTCGTACGGGGAGAGCCCAGTTCTAGCCTGTACAGACGTGCACATGCATAATAGTGCTATTGGTAATGCATCCACCCAACTCAACTTGCTTCCCGCACAAATCTTGCTAATCTTTGATTTAAGAATCCCGTTGTGCCTCTCCACAAGACCGGCAGAACTTGGATGCCTTGAACTATGGAATCTCTTATCAATCTGGAGACCCGCACATATCTGTAATACCACTGTACCCACAAAATGCGGTCCATTATCAGACCATAGGACTCGGGGCAAGCCAAATCTGGAAAAGTACTCCTTCAACATTACTTTTGCTGTACTCATTGCTGTGCAGTCCTTCAAAGGATATGCCTCAACCCACTTACTGAATTCACAGATCACCACCAAGACGTATTTTAAGTTTTGGCACCTCTCCATCTCTATGAAGTCAAAATGAATTATCTCAAATGGCATTCTCAAATGGCATGGAGGGCGGGCCAAAACTGATACTGTTCCCTTTCCTATATTGTGTTGTAAACACGTGATACAGTTCTGCACCAACCTCTCTGCATTCTTTTTTATGTTTACATTCTCCCATACTGTAGAAAGGTGCTGTATTATTTTCTTGGCACAGATGTGCGTAGGGCTGTGGGCCATTGTGACCATTGCAGTCACATACGAATTTGGCAACATCCGGTTTCTAGTTCCCTTGTCCACCCAACAACCCTCCAGATCCAACTCAGCAGATCCCTCTGCCCATCCCTGTATTTCATCGGCCGTAGCCTCGGCCTGCATTTCTTTGACAGTCGCAACTCCATCTTCTATCATACAGGGTACTTCCTCTGTCTGAACCGTCATCATCTTGGTATTCAAATCAGTGGCAGTTTGTTTCGCAATTCTGTCTGCAAACGCATTTCCCACGCCTACTTTGCATGTTACTTTTTTATGTGCCTTGCATTTCACTATTGCTAGGCGCTTTGGAAACGTGAGTGCAGATAGCAATCGTACAATCAAAGGACCATGTTGAATTCTGGCACCATGTGATGTCAGAAACCCTCTCTCAGCCCAGAGTCGACCAAAGTTATGAACCACTCCAAAAACATACTGACTATCAGTATATATATTCACATTCAAATCTACAACACTCTCTAGGGTAGTGATAGCGTATGCGGCAGTTGTCGTGCCATCTGGTAATTTAAAACATGAGCCTTCACAAAATAAGTCTCTATCCGGCTCTTTCTGTGGAATATCACTTAAATCAACTCTTCCCTTGGTTTCTTCCTCAGTGACCACTGAGCAATCGTGTGGGGGGTGATTCATTCTTCCCAATTTCTTTTAAGGTCAGTGGCATTAATTCTGCAGGATTCTAAGCGCTACACCTCATAATTTGGATATGGGGCGCGAACAAGATAATCTCATATCTTGTCAATCTAGCAGAGGTGAGGTGTTGCGTCTGTGTCCTATTTAATAGAACGTCTATGGCATGTGGCACCATCAAAATTAAAGTGTGCCCCAATACCATCCCTTCTGTTTGTTTCACTGACGCAGCAGCCGCCGCGACAGATCGCAAACATTGTGGTAGTGCGCGCGCTACAGGGTCCAGCGCAGAAGAAAATAGCTGCACGGCCTATTTCTTCCACCTTGTTCCTGTGTCAAAACCGCCAATGCACATCCTTCACTTTCACACACGAATAGTCTAAAAATGTTCTCATAGTTCGGCGTATCCAAAACTGTAGCTGAGCATAATGCATTTTTCAATCTATCAAATGCTTTCTGACATTCCTCATCCCACTGCAAAGGCATAACCGCATCCTTTCTAGTTAAATTCACTAATGGTTTCACAATTAACGCAAAATTACCAATCCATTGTCGGCAATATGAAGCCATGCCTCTTATGGCTCTGACTCCTTTTTGTGTCTTTGGAATAGGCATACAAGAAATTATCTATGCGTTCTGCCGTTAGTCTTCTCCCTCCTTTCGAAAGTAGGTAGCCCAAATAAGCCACATCCTTTTGATTATACTGAACTTTCTTCAAACTAGCTTTATGGCCATGTGCCGCTAGGTGTGACAGTAGTAATACAGTGCTTTCTTTACAAATCTCCTCTGTGTCTGCATCTAGCAATAGATCGTCTATGTATTGCAAAAGTACACAACCCATGGGTAATTCCAGCATGTCTAGCTGTTCTTTTAATGTTCTACTGTAAATACTTGGACTTTCCGTGTAACCTTGCGAAATCCGCGTAAATGTAAATGATCATCCTCCTAATGTGAACACGAACAAATATCTACTGTCCTTGTCCACTGGAATACTAAAGAATGCATTTTTCAAATCTACTACACTAAAATATTCTGCTGAAACAGGTATCATTGTCAATATTGTAGTGACGTCTGGCACTAGAGGAAATTGCGGATCTACTACCTTATTCAATGCGCGTAGATCAATTATGAAATGGTATGGTACCTCATTACCTCCTTTTTTATAAACCGGAAGAATCGGGCTGTTGCATGTACTGCCTGTGATTTCCTCGATTACCCCTAATTTCACCAAATCAGTAACAATACTCTTCAATCCTTTTTCACCTTCAACCGAAATTTTGTATTGGGGTATTCGCGGTAGGGTAACACCTTCTTTCAAAATAATCTTTACTGGCTCTATCTTTAAACATCCCACATCATTGTCATGCATTGCCCATATACAGGTTGGTACTTTACTTAGTTCCCCTGGTAACGCTTCAGACATGAATTTTGACACAGGGGCATCGTGTGGCCATATCGTTAGAAACACTCCGTCTGCCGTGCAATGTATAACAGAACCTAGTTTTTTCAACAAATTTAATCCCAGCAAATTTTCTCCACAATTTTCTGTTAGAAGGAAAGGACAATGTTCAGTAAATGGTCCTATGGTAACTGGGACTGGTTTGGACACTGGGTTTATGACTGGTGTACCTGCGAACCCTACGGAAATATTCTTTTGCCCTGACAGTGGTATATCCGGAACCAAGTGATGGTCTATTGAACACTTCTGTGCTCCTGTATCTACAAGAAAGCGGTGCTCCTCATTCCCGACTCTCATTTCTATGTAGGGTCCTCTCTGATTCACGGGAATAGACAGTGGTTCCGACCCCTGTCCTGGCCTGTCCTGTTGGGGAAATAACACATTGTCCGATGTGTAATCATTGCTATTACTGTAATACGCATTTGGCTGTGTATCGAAAACATTTCCACTCTTCCCTCTATTTCCCCCACTCTGATTTCCATATTGTTGATTTTGCTGTCCCTGGCTCTGGTTTGGGGCATTTTGGTTTTGGCCTTGGTTTTGATTACCTCCGTTATTAGGATGCTGCTGCATACTATTCCTATTTGGTCCATTCGCTCCTGGGTGTCCTCTATGCTGTCTCCTCTGACCAGACTCATTTCTATTCTGTAAATCAAGTCGTCTGTATACTGACGCACCAAAGGACGTCGTGTCTGCGTTTCTTGGCTTCCGCCTCATTTCGGGACCCTCGCCTCCTTGTTCTCTAGCCAGGCACGTCGATCAGGGATCAGATGTGTGCAGATCTGCAAAGGAGTCCTTCATCACTTTTACAGGGCGCCCAAACACCTCTTGATCCCGGCTCGATCGTCCCGTCCTCGCCGTTCTCTGCCTTTCTCAATTATAACGTTGCACGATGGAACAAGTGGGGGAGGGTCCCTATTCGGGCGCCATCTTGAAAGGGGCCCCTAGGGGACCATGACGTCTATGGAAACAAGGCGAGTCACCACACACGATAAAGACGCCAGATACAAGGTTGTATTCCCAAAGCTATGGTTTTATTGCAAAGCAAAAGTGTCAGTTGGCCAACTCGGTCTCACGCCCCGCAACGTGTATCTCTAGACCTCGAGGGATGCAAGAGAGCGAATTACGTACATCAGTTATATATATACAAATTGCATATCAAACAATCAGCTATGACATGTTTAACACCCCCCCTTTATTGGGTTTCTTTGAACTTGGTGTGATGATGGACATCTCCGACCACTATGACACCTTCAAACATCTATTCTAGTAACAATTTGCAATTTGTGAGTGCAAAGGCATCTTTCGGTTATTGAATAGAACACAGCACTTCTGTTCTTGGAAGCGAACTACATACGGGGGGGAGTTGCATTCCGGACCTTGCTATCTATCAGGTGCTATTCGCATCCTGGGAGCCGACATGCTCTAGCGGGCTCAGCAAAGGGGGGCCATAAGAAAAGCATAATTCAAGCCTTTAGCAGTATTATTCTAACATATTCTACCATATAACGAGACTGGCTGGCAGCTGTGAAATGATTAAATGCCCTGCAGCTCTGCTTCAAGGCTACATTCGGGAGGGAGCCGGGCATTCTTCCTGGTGCTGCCTACGTTTGTGTTTCAGCGAACTCTTGTTATCCTCACGGCCCTGCGGCCTTGTCCTTTTCACATACAGACAACAATGTTTCACAGTCGAGCAGTGTAAGAGGAAAATATACTGCAAAGCAATAGGAACAGAAAGCAATGAGCAATGGTTAGAAAACAAAATGGTGATTCTTGTTACATCAAAATGGCCGTTCATTGGCAAACTCAAAAACCCATATTTTGTCATATCGTGCATGAGACAGTTGGACCACGGCCACCAAAATGCGTTTGCGGTCTCAAAGTAGAGGTATCCGTATTTCTAGACTGACACCCTTACCGGATACAACCCTGCAGTAGAGAATACAATACCTTCCTAATGAAAGCAATCGCCATCTGTGACTTGCTCAGGGTGTCTCTTCCCAAAATATTTGCTGGGGTGTCTATACAATTTAATAAAGGGGATTATACATTTTGAGTATCTACCTTAATCCGAAGAGATTCAATAAAAGCAACTGACAAAATAGCCCAAGAGAATCCCTATGTGTCCATTGTATTGCCTGACAAGGGGTCCACACCTTTCTTAATGCAATAATTTGTAGCCCCTCCATCAATCATGAATAAGAATGTTCAATCACCTCCCTGCACACCTATCCGCGGTTCCTCTTCCAGATCGGTGGGAATGGAAAGGACATCAGAGAACACTGTGGTCTTTCCTACTCCTGGTACATATTAACATTGGGGAGAGAAAAAGGATTCCCTCCCAAAGCACTTGCTCCTGTATAGTGAGTAACCGTTCCTTGGGTTAAAGGATTCTTGTCCCCTGTCTGCATCAATCCTTGTGATTGTATGGTTGGTGGGATCCCATAGGTCTGTGCAGTTCCAGTCAATGGGTTCTGTTCAACATGTGCCTGCTGCGATTGCACAGAGCCTGGGAAATATGGCAGGGCCATGGATTGCATCTGCTCTGCTGCCATGTTGAAATACATTGGTCGCTGTGACAATCTCGAGACACGTGCCCGAACCTTCCACATGACCAGTACTGAATCCCATAAAATCTTCCATAATTATTTCCCATTGGCCCATTAAAATGCGGACTATTTCTTCCAATCCCGTCAAATTACCTGCTCCCTCGCGGAAATCCTCTCCTGCCCCTCAGAAACACTCTCATTGGCTTTGGACCAGAAACATACCCGTCCTTCCACCCCTGTGTCATACCCGGTTAACTGTGTCCCTATTGTCCAGATTGCCCCTGCTGTCCCTCAGTAGAATTTGTGTTTACTGCCCCTTCTAAACAGATCTTCGCCAACTCCTTTTATAAACCTTTTTTTATTAAACAGCTTGGCAGCAGAACACAGGCGAACAATACACAAGGCAAGCACAAGGTAGGTACAGTTAAAACAGTACAGGCATACAGTCAGTGCATCTAGTATGAACATTTACCATCAATAACCATACAGTGCGAACGCAGTGTAAGAGAGCCCTTAGCTCATGATAGACAATCTGCATGAGTGGGTGTATTAGTTGGGGAAGTTGTATCCGGTGTTGCATTTAAATCTGACATATAGGAGCGAAACCTGAGCCAAACATCCCTAGGCCTCGAGTGGGCTGGTTGTAGGCAGGACCACGCTTCCTCAGTGTCTGAGGCCCATGTGAGAGCCCTGAGCCATTGCGCATACGTGGGAGGTGCGGGGCGAAGACAACAGAGCAGAATGGCTCGTACCGCAAGGAGCATGCAAAGGCCAGCCAGTTTCTTGGAATTTCGGGGTAGCCCTGGAAAGTCATGGAATAGGCCCTTCATTGGGGAGGGGTCGATAAGTTGATCAAGTATAGCAGATACGGTTGTAAATACCATCTCCCAAAATTGGGAGAGGCGGGGACAGGCCCAGATCATGTGCATATAGTTGGCGCCATCCTGCCCACACCTGGGGCATCTTGGGGAGTGATCACTAAGCATACGATGCAACCTGCTTGGGGTATAATGAAACCTATGTAACACCTTTAGTTGAATCAATTTGAAATGGGAATTGAAAGACACCTGGTGTATACAGGCACACATGTGAGCCCAGCGTTCGTCCGTCACCTCCACTCTGAGGTCCTCCTCCCACGCTCGCCTCAGCCCAGTGAATTTCGGAGTGGATCTGGATTGTATCATTGTGTATAGCCTAGATATTTTCCCTCTGGTAGGTGTGGGGGAGGTCAGTTCTTCAATAGCGGGATCGTCCAGTGGCATTGCTGGAAACATGGGGTAGTTTCTTTTAAGGGTTTTATGTAGAGATGAATACTGAAGCCATGCACTCGGGCCACCCCTCAAGGGCAGCGGCAGGTCGGGCCACTCAACAAAGCTACCCTGCTCGAATACGTCACGGAGCAACTCGTATCCCGCCTCAGCCCATCTGCGCAGAGTCGACAGCGGTACTCGTGGGATCCCGGGGAGAAAGTTCCACAATGGGAGATTGCCATGAAATGGATGAGGAGTATCTAGCAATTTCAACGTTTTCGTTAGCGCCAGGGAGGTGCAAGCCACCGGATTCAGTGTATCCCGTGCCAAAGGAATGGGTTGTATCACCAGGGAGCGTATGTCCCGGACGCTGACTGCCAGTTTTTCGAGTCTAACATATGGAGGAGGGTCTGCAGTGTTAAACCAGTAGGCTGTTTATTGGATTTGAGAAACCAACCAGTATTTAAGAAAATCGGTGGCCCCAAAGCCGCCGTCAGCCATCGGGGAAGATGAGGTCCCGAGCTTGAGCTGGACCGCCCCCGAATACCACAAAAAAGAGTTGATGATGCGTGTCAATGCTTGGAAGAAACCTTTATAGTAATTGGGGTAATACTATCATTTTCAATAACCCTATTCTACCTGCCAGGGAGATCGGCAATTTGCTCCATGCCAGAGTCATAACCGCCAGATGCGCAAGGTAGTTTTGATAGTTCTCCTCCAGGGTCGACTCAATCTGACGTGTTATTTCAATCCCCAGATAAGTGAACTTCGATTGCACCCACGTGAACCCCATAGTGTCAGGCGGGGGAAGGGTGCATTCCGTGAGCAGAAAAAGCGTAGATTTTGCACAGTTCACCTTGAGGCCTGAGATGTGCCCGAAGTGGATAACATCTTTCAATATCGGGGGTAAATAAGTGGAGGGGGACCGCACGAGAAGGAGTGCATCATCAGCATAGAGGGATACAATATCGGCTTGACCCGCCGAGCGAAGCCCTCTATGCAGGTGGAGTTGTTGAAGCATGTCAGCGAAAGGTTCTATCGCTATAGTGAAAATCAGGGGAGAGAACGGACAACTCTGTCTCGTTCCCCTGGCAATATTGAAGAATGGGGAGCATCTGTCCTCCGTGCGGACACTGGCCACAGGGCCTGAGTAAAGCACCTTGACCCAGGAGCGAAAAACTGGCCCAAATTTGCATTGCTCGAGCACCTGCCAGAGGTATCTCTAAGAGACTGAATCAAACATTTTCTGCATGTCAAGGGTTGCGGCGACCGCCTGCACATTGGGGCTAATCTTGCTAATTATATTAAAGAGCCGTCTAAGGTTCAGAGTGATGGAGCGACCTGGAATGTATCCCGCCTGATCCGGGTGTATAAAAGATGGCATACAGGGGGCAAGCCTGGTCGCTAACATTTTGGCAAAAATGTTTGTATCACAGTTTATGAGGGAAAGTGGGCAATATGAGCCGCACTGCGTGGCAGGTTTACCAGGTTTGAGCAATACCGTAATTGTGGCTTCGCGGAATGATGGGGGGAGTATGCCTGCCTCTACCGATTCCTCCCAGAGAGCTATTAAGTGAGGGAGTAGGAGAGTCTTATAGCATTTATAGAATTCAACCGGGATGCCATCGGAGCCGGGAGCCTTCCCCGAGGAGAGAGAGTCTATGGCCTCCGTAAACTCCTCCGGGGTGAGTGGAGAATTGAGGGAACCAGCGGTCTCGGGAGAAAGGACCGTTAGGGGAGAGCAGCAAGATAGGAGTCCACCTCCGCCTCCGTGGCCTCGTCCGAATTGGAGTATAGGGCTTCATAAAAAGCGAAGAACTCCGAATTGATGGCCTGTGATGTGATAGCTAAGGAGCCGTCCGGACGAACAATCCCAGGTATATGTGGAGCACCCAGCTCATGACGGATGAGTCTAGCAAGGAAGCGGCCGGGGCGCTCGCCCTCTCCGAATCTCCTCGCCAGGCCGGAGCTATCTAGGAATTTTTGTTCTCGTTCCGCCAGAGAACGAAAACCTTCCAGCTCCACTCCTATAGCTGCAAGGGTCGCAGGGGTTGAGGACTGCGAACACTGGGCCTCCAGGGTCGATAGCTTGGTTTCGCTGACAATATCCCTTTGAATTGTTCTAAGTATGCCACTCTCTTTGGACAGTGCTATGCCCCTAATATATGCCTTAAAGCCCTCCCACAGGGTAGCCTGCGAGGATACTGAGTGCTTGTTTATTTTGAAAAACTCCTCAATGGCTACCTCGAGCTCCGATCTGAACAGAGGGTCAAGGAGAGAATGAGGTTTCAACCTCCAGCGTCTGGTATGGTCACAGTCCAGCCCTCAGCCCATGGTAATGGTCACCGGGGAGTGGTCGGATAGGGTCCTAGGGAGGATCGTTAATTGTACCACATTTTTAATCAATACATCAGAGATTACCCACCTATCAATTCGGGAATAGGAATCATGGACTGAAGAGTAAAGGGAATAGACACAGAAATCAGGGTAGAGTAGTCTCCATGCGTTCACGACCGCAAGGCGGGGAAGGGACGACAGTGCAGGATAGGCTGCCCTGGTGAGATGGCGGGGCCTGGACCCAGATCTGTCAAGGTCTATATCAAAAATGGTGTTGAAGTCCCCACCCCAGAGGATAGGAACCAAAGGGAAACAGTCCAGAAGGGATGCGAGGTGTGTGAAAAACTCTGGGTCATCTATGTTGGGGCCATAGATGTTCAGCAAGATCACCTCCCTATTCTGGAGTGTAGCATGGAGTAGTACATATCTACCCTGGGGGTCTATTTGTGAAGAAATGAGTGTAAATTTAAGACTCTTATGAATAATAGTCATAACCCCACGACTTTGAGTAGAGAAGTTGGTGAAGTATCTCTGGGGGCCCCAGGTTCTGGCAAATCTCATACAATGTTCAGAACGCGCATGCGTCTCCTGTAAAAAAAGGATCTTGGATCCAACCGTTCCACTTGCAGCTGTATCTGTCTCATTTTTTTAAAATTGCCCAGCCCCCTCACATTCCAGCTCATGAAAGTTAGATTGTTCTCCGTCAAAGGAGCGGTGGCATTCATATCGCCAGGATGATAATGTCCAGTGGGCCGATGTAGCAGCCCTGTAGCCCCATTAACACTGCATTACCCTGCGGTCTGCCCTCGCTGCCAGCGCCAAACTTTTTTATAACAAAACACCCATCGCAACCCACCCCCACGCACATCCCTCCCCCAACTAGAGGAATGACAACCCCAAAACCCCTTAACCAAATCCAAACCAGTGGCATCAATGCCTGGGGGTCCGTGGGCCGGACTGATGACGCTGCTCCGGGCCTGTGGCAGATCCAGCGAGAACATGGTGCCTACAATGAAGCTTCGGACGTAACTTGACATCAATATTTGGCACAGTTTTAACTTGGCACAGTCATGCAGAGTAATCCAACTAACATTTGTTGAGGAGTACATGTGTGATATATTCTTGGCGTCAGGGGAAAGCCGGAGTCGGCACCTCCCCAACGGGTAAACTGAGTAGCTGTAAAGGAATAGCTGGGGAGGAAGGTCAGCCTGGGAAATGTTTGTCGATAAACCTAGAGGCCTCCTCCAGAATGGTGAAGAATGACACCTGATTGTTGTGCTCGACTCGGGACATAACATGGAGTATTTGACTCTGTGATCTCTAAGCCTTCTTTTTACAGCCAACAAAGTCTTGCGCTCCCGCTGAACAGCCACCGAGAAGTCAGGGTATAGGTGTATCCTTGCTCCATCCAGTAGAAGTTCACCTTTGAGTCTTGCGGCTCTGAGGAGGGCATCACGGTCTCGAAAGTGAAGGACACGAGCTATAATGGGTCGTGGAGGTGCACCCGGCGTGGGTTTAGGTGTCAGGGCCCGGTGTGCCTGCTCTATAGCAAACTGCGGAGAGAGCTTCGGTGAATCCAGAAGAGACAGTAATGTTTGTTCCACAAAGTCTTCCATCAGAGGTTGTTACGCCTCGAGCGAGATTCCAAGTCCTCATTTTTCTTCTCCACCTCTAGGACACGGTTGGACAGAGCCGTGAACTCCGAACGCAGCGCCCCCAGACCCTCCTCAGCGGAGCTCATCCTGGTTTCAACCTCCAACACTCAACTGTCAGTCCTCTCAATGTGAGCTTTGATAGAGGGGATAGTGCCATTCATGTCGTCTAACTTCGAGTGGAGCGTGGTAAAACCCTCACGGATAAAGTCCATCATGTTCTGAGATTCTGAGGTAGTAAGGAATGATGTAGTGGCAGGGGCCTCCTCGGAGACCTCCTCAGCAGAACTGACCAGAGTTTTCGTGAACATGTTCATGAAGCTCTGTTTTTTCCCAGTCCCTTTAGTCACTGTGGCGGTGATGCGAGACGCCGGAGAGATGAGGGAGAGCGGATGGTACCCCTCACCTCTACGGACCGGACCAACGAGGTACAGCCCCCAGGGGATCCAGGCAGGCTGCCTCGATGGCAAAGGTTGGCGGGGTACAACCCAAGCAGCGCTGGGGAGCCCGAAGTCAGGCGCCCTGGAAGGAGGAGGAGCGGGGCCAGGGCAGAGCTTCAGGTGTCGTAGGGTATCCGGCACGGGGCAGCAGGGCCAGATGATGTGTACTACAGGGGATCTCAGCCAGTGTAAGGGGCACCAGCCAGGGTAACCAGCAGGCCACGGCCAGGCCACCAAGGGTCCAGGCCCCTCCAGGTGCAGGCAAGAATCTAGCGCGGTGTGCGCCGCGCTGAGAGGGTGCAGAATGATGTTGGTGCAATCACTCCATACAGGGTTTTAGAGGGCACCCTGCATGGTGAGCCGGGGCAGGGGCCGGGCCACAGCAAGTCATTCGGCGGGAGCAAGCTGGTCACAGGCGTCCTCTATTGGGTGCGGGTAGATGGTGACCCCCGCGGAGCAGCGCTGCAATTTGTCCTTATCTCCGCTTTGAGACGGCCAGGGGTTAGCAGCATCCCCATCCCCCACCTACTTTGTGGCCTCCAAGGGTCCGGCAACCTAGTCCACGCCACCGGGGGAGCGCAGCACCCGGCGTCCGTTGGTGTGCTGCAGCTCTACCCCGGGTGCTGAAGTTGACGGGGGGGCCCAGCGAGCGGGGCAGCAGGATGAAGGCTGATGTAGGACTCTATTAGGGCCTGAGTAGGAGCTGCCCAGCGCGGGCACAGGTCCAGCACACGAGGGTCACAGCGGTTACAGTTCTAAAATCCGATGTGCTTTGCACCGGTGCTGTACGGCCTAAGCAACCGCGTGGGTCGCTCCCGGTCGTCGCCGCAGAGGTATTCCACCGCCACACGGGCCTCCACAGGGGTGGCGGGGTGTCTCGATTCCGGGGCCTGGACCATCTGATTCACCTCGAGTGCCGGATCTCAGCGCGCAGATGCGCAGGTGATGGGGGATGGTCGCGGCATTTCCCAATCACAGGGTTCCCGGCGCCGTTTTTATTCGGGATTTTGACCAGATGGTCCCTGATCCAGTAGCTCACGAATCGCAGCAGCCTGGTACATGTTGTAGATCGTAAATGCACGAGATCAGGATCGAGTGATCTGCCTGCCACGGAGCTCACATTTCAGGCAGCCATCTTGTTCGGCGCACAACAGCGCCTTTTGAACAAGCTTAGCTTCTGCTTTTTGTGCCTGGTCTACACTCTCTATATCTCTTTTTCCTGTCTTCTCTTACAATAATGCACAATATGTGCTTGAATCTCCAGCCAACTCTTGCTCTCCATTCCTACCACCATATCTAAATCATGCTTGACTTCCTTAGGGAGTCCCTTTTTTAGCATGTGGGGAAGAATTACCACATTCTTGACCCATTATTCTCCTGTTTCTGCCCTCAACATCTCCTGAATTAACTGGATGTGTATGCCAGCATCATTATCCAATTTCATTGATTTAGCTAGAATCCAATTTATATCAGGCGTATCAAGATACATAATCTGCAAGGCCCCCGATACCTAAGTACTGAGATTATTAAAAGCTGTTCCATCCTGCGTATTTGTATCCAACTGAACTCCTGCATACCCTGATCTCCTCCAAAGCTCGTCTGACAGTTTCCCCATTTGGGCCATCAATAAGCTCTTCATGTCCCGTATGGCCAACATGACACTAGTAATAAGTTTCTCTAATGCATACATCCACTTCCCTGCACCTGCAATGACCAAAGGTAGTGTCTTCATTAAGTTATACCAGTCAATGTGTGACCACAGGGCATACTACACCCTTTCCCAGACCCTCCTGGTTCAAAGGAAACTGAGTGATACCTGTTTTTACAGGGGCTTCCCCCATCTCTACCCTACTTCTTGCTACAGCCATGCGAGTACTCTGGTGAGTCCTATGGCTCCATGGTGTCCTCTCTATTGCTGCCACTGCAATAGAATGAAGGGTGACTACTTCCTGCTCTTCCTGCTCGACATCACATTCCTCTCCTTATTCATCATCTCATCTGACTACTACATCCCATGACCCTTCTTCAGGCACAGAAGCATAATTAGCACTACGATAGGGTGCCCTCTCCCATCCTCCCTGCTCAAACCCTGTACCTGTGGCAGCATCCCTGTTCTCCATATCCACCTCAACTGCTCTGATAACTGATTTGTCCAGCCTAACAAGAACCTGCCCATGCCTCCACCATACTTTTTCTACATCCCTTACCTGTCTTCTCAGTTCCTCCCACTCTTCATCTCTTTGGCGCCATAGCAGCACTACCTCTTCCTCCACTAGGCTTAGCGCGTGCTTCATTTTTCCAGCTTTTGTGTCTCTACCACTCCATCATCTTATTAGAAAAAAGCACTTGCGGGACAATATATTTGCGATATCCACACTATTCGAGGATAGCAGGGGTGCAATGCTTTCAACTAAAGCACTGCTACTCTTGCTTTCTTTATCACTAGTAAAACCTTCTTTCCGACAAAACTGTATTTTCCTGAATACAGGAGGTTCCCCCCTTGACTACTTTGACTAACCAAGAAAATCAAGGTGGGGGTCTCTGCCCGACCGGCTAATACAAAAGAATGGCAAGGCCTACTTTAGAAAGGTATCTACGGTTGGACTTACCATAAAATACCACCACACCTTTAGGTGAAGGCTCCAGCCAACTAAGCAAAGCAAACTAAGGGCTCTCCGGAAAAACATCACACTGGGCGTGTAGGGTAAAATGACAAACTAGGTAAAAATATGTACAATGGACTTACAACACAGAACAGTTCAATTACTCCATTATAAACATCCACTTTTCCAATCCCTGCAACCTCAACTAATTTCACACCCACACTCAAAGGGCCTCATTACACGGATGGTGGTAAGGATTTACCGCTACCGGTAAAATACTGGTACTGGTAAATACTTACCGCCTTACTACGAGGTCCCTTTGCGGTTTGGGGGATTTACCGCCTGCTTTTTGCAGGCGTTAATATCCAACCCGCTAAGGGACCTCGGAGCTAATTACGGCATCGCAAAACTGCGGTGCCGTAATTAGCGCCTTCCCCATTCCCATAGAGCCCTATGGGGCAGAAATGGGAATGGGGAAGGGCAATAGCGGAAAGGGGATTTACTGCCCCTCCAACCTTGGAATGGGGTGGCAAATCCCCTTTCCGCCAAGGCGGTGCCGGTATTTTACCGGCATGAGCCATGGCGCTAATAGCGCCATGGCTCACCGCCTACCGGGTAATGAGGCCCAAAGTCTGCCTTTACCAAACACCTTTAATTAATTAAACAATTCTTTTTTAGCTCTATTTCGCCTCTTGCTTCACACCCCAAACATGCACTCATGTGAAACAGAGGCACGCTGATGTTGTGCTCTGTCAAGTCATCCTGCACAGCTGGTCCATGGCACCAGGTCTCTGGGGGCCAGACGCAGCTTTAACCAATATGGCGTCTGCAGACCTCTTTTTCACCGTGTATGGAAGACAGGTCCGTGTAGAGAGGTGCTGCAGATGAGCGGTGCAGACAGAAGACACCCAATGTCTCAGAAAGGCTGGGGACACCCAGGGATGCCAAATGTGTGTATGGTCTTTAATCACCTTAACTCACCAACCCACCTCTTAAGAAGTGGGTACACAGTTGTAATTAAAGCAAGTTTATTATATAATTATCCAGGGAGCTGTTAGATGGTCCCATAGGACCACACCAACCCCCAACCAAGTCTGAAAAACCACATCAATTGATATATTTCTATACATTTTTGCAACAGCTAAAACAATCCCAAATATTTTATTGCTATCTGCACCCCACATGTGATTAGACAAAACCCTCTTCAAACAAATCCCATCTTTCTCTAATTCCTACGTTTTCATTGGCCAGTTTTATTGTAACTATCATCTTCGGCTCATGTGTAGAACATACCTATTCTTAGGATTCGTTGTGGTGAATCATGATGCCATTATTTAGTAAAACATTTGTATGCAAACATAATTTATGACTAGCAACAACTGGCCTAAGCTGTTTATACATTAACTCCTAATTTGGACATGGTTCGCACAAATATTAGGAAGGTTGGGTACATCATTTCTCTGTGAGTTAGTTATGCTATCTCATCCCCCAGATCATTGATTTAATTGGAAAATTCTAATCTAAATACCTGCCACTTTATTGCACATAACACATCTGACAATACAATTGCAACTCATGATTTCTCATTAGCTAGCTTTGGTAGCGGCTAACCCTGTGTTTTACTGCTAGTCAAAACAAATAGTGAAATCCCTTCTATCATCCTCCCATTCATCAGGAGATTAAATCTGCCACCTGTGATGTTTATGAGATCATAAAACTCATGGCCAATTTCTACAGCTGACCTGGCCGTGAAGGTTGTGAAGTTACTTATTCACCCACCCCCTGACTTCTAAAACCTCTGGAACTAGTTTCAAAGTTTGCTTTGCAAAACTGCCTTGACTACTGTGTTTGTCACGGCTCGCTCCCTTCGCTCCCGTCACTTGGGGGCATGTTTTGGGGTTTATTCCCTACTGGACATTTCCTCCGAACCTTATGCTACAGTGCTGTGATGAATTGGGAGCGCTAAAACCTTATTTTCCAAGTTACTTCCCTTCCGGATCCATTCCAGGTTTTTGGAAGCCAGCATGCTACTTTAATTTAATGACTATGCTTCCCGGAATGCCTGGCTCACTGCTTCACCTCCTCCCTTGCAGGACAAGGTTGGGTGGAGTATAGGCAACACCTGTGGCTGCAGGTGCAGCAGGCGGCACACCTGAGGGGTGTGCTCGTTAAGCAGCTTTAAAAGCCTCAGTTTGCTTCAGTCCAGCACTGGTCATTGTTGAAGTGTTCCTGTTGTGACTGGTCCCTTGTTCCTTGTTCCTAGCTTTTGTGCCTAGTTCCTAGTTCCTGTTTCTAGTTCCTCTGCCCTGGATTTCGGATTTATGTGCTTAATTGATTTCTGCTTTCTGGATTTCCCTTTCTGTCTTCCTCTGTCTGCAGGCAGCCTTTCTCTGTGCTTTACCCTTTGATGCTGCTTAATTTGCCTGTGTTCTCTGTTTCTTTGATGCTGTCCTTTGCTACTGAAAAACTTGATGCATTAGCCTTTCCCTTTATAGATTTAGCTTCCTGCCTTTTCTCCTTGGATGGGTGGGAAAGGTTACCTTTTGTGATATAATTTTCCATGTTCCTGATCTTTACTTTCTATTGTGATCCATTCCATGTTTTCCATTGCACTTCTGCATTTATTTCCCATTGATTATTAGATGTGGGGTGCTGTTTTAACTAGACCCTGTGTGAATGCCTTTTGTTTTCCTCACTATTCTATAATCACAATTCCTACTTGCCCCTTGACTTGGGTCTTATGTATTTAGTTATCCTCCACCCATTGCTGTTATAGCCTTCTGAGTCCCTGTTTGATCAACTGGGTTTGTGGGTTTACTCACATTCAAGTGGTCTTTCCGGTCCTCGTGAGTACTGTTTCTAAGTTCCTTATTCAGTATCATCCAGAGTGTCAGCTCACAGATCCTGTCCTTGCTTGCCCTCTACGTGGGTTTAGCGCTGTCAGTATCTGTAATAGCATAGTGGGTAAGGAGTTTGCCGACTTTCCTTTCAGTCATAAGGAGGTTCTAAGTGCTTACCCCACATCCCTTTTCATATATTGGTATTATTGTTTCACTCTATTTGCACTCCTGGGTTTTAGTATACACGAGTCTTGGGTATTGTATGCACGTTGTTAGATTCAAAGTTGTCAAAGTTGTTCACTGTGCGATTCCGTGCACATTTCCCTTGCCATATTCATTGCCTTCTTCCTTTCTTAACAGAATGACCAGCCGTTATTCCCGTTTGAATATGGCCAGTTTAAGAAAGAAAGGCAGCAAGGCCACTAACAAGTTTGTACAGAAAGCTTCCCTTACGTTTACCTGTGACAATCAAATCACTGATCATGACTTAAATGAACTCCTTGTCACGAATGGGTATTTACGTGCAAAGTATTTCTCCCACAGGATGGCCCATCGTACATTGCCTGATCCTAGTTCTGTCTTTAATTTTGATCCAGATTCTATGTCCGCACAAGCCTTAGCAGCGGAAAACAACAGACTGCTAGATTTATTACACACGACTACCTCTGTTGTTGAACCCCATGATTCCGGTTGTGCTTTATCTCAGATTGAACAGTTTCATGATTCAAACATAAAGAATGGAGGGGTTCCTTGCACATCTTCTGTTTTCAGCCCTCAGTCTACAGCTTACTCCTCTGCACAAGTACTTACTGTAGTCCCTAATGCCAAGAGGTCTGATGTCAATAGTCTGCTTAAGGGAAACACAGACCAAGTCGGTAAGAGAGAGTATAGGTCACAAAACCTGCAAGCAGTAAATGACAATGTACAATCAGTGCACATCCGGATGGCTAGGGCAGGATCCAGCCCTGATGCCACCATGCCTTCCCCTGTGCCTACTGATAGGGATGTACAGTTAAGGCGGGGCATGCTAAAAGCTGAACTTGAGGAGTTAAAACAAGAATACATTACTTTACAAGAGGAGAATAAAACCTTACAGTCTTTTCTGAATACACCTCAAACTTTATCCGTTGATGAAGTGAATACTGTTCAGTCCCTGAGTGCGGAGATTTATGTAGGTCATGATACTTGTCAATATGTAAAATCTATTGGGAGTGAAAGTCCTTTTTCTAGCACAGCACTTATTCAGGGCACAGGTTCTGACAATTGTTCTACCGTTTGTCAGGAATTGCTGTTAGCTGAAGTTTTACAAGCCACTCCTTTACCTAAGATTTCCTGTGTAGCAGTTTGTCATAATTCTGAGCTTGAACACATACATGCTTCTGATTTCCAAACACAATCCACAATGGTTGCATACACAGAATCAGTCACTACTGTAGGCTTAGGTTCTGCCCTTGATCTAGCTGCTGAGACTGAAGTAGACATTCAAGCTGATGTGGAAAACGATGCTACCTCTGTGTTCGCTCCTCTTTCTGCCAATTTTTGTCACAACAAACAGTCAAAGACAGTACAGAATTCTTGTTTTGATGGACTCATTCCACAGTATACTGAACCAAAGACCCGGCAGGTGATTCCTGAACCGTTCATTGTTAATATGCCACTTTCAGAAGCTAAGACAGAGGAATGGGCATTTGACGAAATCCTGATTAACAGAGACTTTACTATGGTGATTCCTCTGGTTGATTTTGACTTCTACAAAGGAAGAGACTCTGTGTCATCCACTAAGGAGAGGGACGGCATGGGTACAGCTCAGTCTTTGGTTACTGGTGCCAAGGAGTCAACCGCCCTAAAGGTTCTTTCCATTCCTGAGTCACAAATGTGTCTGTCGACTTCTGGGACTTCAGTCTGTCCTCCTACAACCATTGACTCTTCGATTATCTTGTCCACGGCTCTGCAGTCATCGTTGACACACGTGTCTTCAATCAATGAACAATTGCTATGTCTGCCAGTCACTCAAGAGCCTTCACCATGTACGTGGTCAGAGCCAAAGACCTTGACAAGTTTGTCTTCAGCTAACGAGACGGCTCCAGCTTGCATGCCCTCAGCCTCAGAATTTCCTCTGGCATGCCTGTTTTCGGTTACAGTGACTCATCCAGCGGATTATCCTTCAGCCATGGAGCCTCCGGTAGCACATCCTGAGTGCATGTCTTCAGTCCCAGAGCCTACTGCTAGTTTGGCTTCAGTTCATGAGAGGCCTGTATCCTGCTCAGCCTTGCTGCCAATATCGGAGGTGCACCTGTCTACTCTGTCTGATCATGTTGCATATTCTTCTACTTCAGAGTTACCTCCTGAATCCCAACCATTTATTATGGATGAACGTCCAGCCTGCCCTTCTTATGCTTCAGGGGGATCACCAGAATGTCTGCCTTTTACACAAGTTGATTCTCCCAACTGCTTGACTGTAGCATCAGCGCCTCCCGAATATGCAACATCTGAGTCTGAGACTTCTGCCAGCTCTCTCTTCAGAAACATCAAGCTGGATCACGACTCGGGAGGGCCTTACATGCGAGGCCGTTGGACTTGCCTGGAGTGTTACGAGAGGGAGACGGATACCATCCGCCATGGCCCAGTCACCGAACAAGTAGCCAACCAGGATAGCGGGCTGGACGGTTCGCATTTGGGGGCCGGTTTAGATCAGCCACTTGACAGCTTTCTTGTTGCCGGATCCCAATTGAGCCTGAGGGAGGGGACGGGCACGGCCCCCCAGCTGCAGCACCAGTCTGGTGCAAGTAGCCAAAGGAAGGGTATGAATGCTGCAGTTCAAGATGTGCCTGTTATTGCTCCTGCTGCGAGTGTGCCTGATGTACCAAGTACTGCATCTATCACTCCTATCGGTATGCCAAACGTCCCTGCGGTTGTATCCCACGTGCAACAAGGTGGCTACATGAATGACACCAGGAGTGCCAGCCTCGAACAACCGATTGGACTTCCAGGCCCCTAAGGCGTGGAACAGATGCAGTCGAACCTTGGTCACCTGTCATGATCTCTGCTTCCAAAAGGTCAGGGTTTTCCCAACTCCCTTGGAAGCAGATCCATAACCCAGGTTCCGAGTGCCAACCAGTCCCAATTGGGACCTTTTGGACCCAGTCCTGGCGCCAGTGGCACCAGGCTCATAAATATGCCCAGTCCCAGCGCTGGAAGCGCCGGGCTCATAATGCTTGGGTGGACTTACCTTCAGCAGACCATGCTGCTTACTTGCCTGCCAGTTGAGCCTCTGATCCTCTTCTGTTTGGAACTACTTTTCCTGTTGGGTGGGGCTGGAGCCACTCCCTAGATTCAGAACACTGGAACTCTTCTGGAAGGCAGGAACTCTTTTCTTACCAGGAACTCTTTTCTTACTTAGGCGTGGCTGTGGAAGGAGATACCTAAGCACTACAGGAGGCTATTTAAACCACACCCGGTGGATGAATCTTGCTTTGCGTTATTCTCCAACCTCTGCAGCAGAACGCTCATCGTGTCTTCTGCATCCGGTCCTGGGCCTAAGGAAAAAGGCTTACCATCCTGAATCCAGTCTTCAGCAACACCTATAAAGACAAGAAAGAACAGGTTAGCATTCCGGCATCTGAAAGGCAAAGGCTTACCATCCTGAATCCAGTCTTCAGCAACACCTATAAAGACAAGAAAGAACAGGTTAGCATTCCGGCATCTGAAAGGCAAAGGCTTACCTACTCTTCGTGCGCTCTGGAGGTCTTCACACTGCATTCCGGCATCTGAAAGACAAAAGTTTACCAACTCTTCGCACGCTCCGGAGGCCTTCGGCGCTGCATCCCGCATCTGAAAGACAAAACAAGGTGCGTTTAAAGACATTGGGGAACTTTAATACTCACGTGCCATTACTCTTTCCACATCTAATCCAGTGGGTATTCCGGCACCCTGCAGCCGCTCCGAACTCGTACCTGCAAAATAAAAAGACAGTTAGAGCGCATAGTGAAGCAAGCAACAAGCGCTTACTTACGTGCTTCCAGGCGCTTCTATTCATCACACGGGCTCCATCTTCAACTCACTTCAGCCCGTCATCCGCCATCGCCGGAACCCTGCAAAACAAGAGACATCATTACTAAAGACTTTAAAGACATTTGAATGACTCGAAACTTACCGTTCGTGCAGTAAACGACGGACAGCAGTCCTCTGAAGTCAAGAGGCCTGCGCTACCTATCCAGTGAAGAAACTGGTTACAGCACCCTGCCCCGAGGCAGATGGAGAGCTCGGCATTCACTTACCTAAGGTGAGAGCGTTAACCTTTGGGGGTCTACAGGAGAGGAGAAGAGGAAAGAGATAGGGACACCCTGATAACCCCAGTTCATTAACCCCATATTTTCTATCTGCAGACATCTTACTCTACACGTCAGGCATACAGTGCACAGAGGTCCAGCCCAAAGAGCCAACCGGGTGCTACACATCACCTTTGAAGATACGGTAGTCGCCCAGTCAAGACCGGCGCCTCTGCGAGAATCAGGTGAGCGTTACATCACCCTCAACCACAGGCCTTTACCCAGATGGATGACGGGAGAAGATCCGAACCTCTACCCTGTCTGCCACCTTCTTTTTCTGAACTTGAACATTTCCTTAAACCTGCTATTTTCTCACCTCCTGTGTGTCCGCTCTCAGCAGGGAGGCTACCAGAGCATCTACCATTGTCTAAAGCATGTTGCACCAGCCTGCCTCCCTCCTCAATGATGTATGAGTGTTCGCTCCCAGTGTCTGAGCTTCCTGGACCTTCCAACTCTGCTTTGGGTCCTGCAAGTCCTTCATGCCTTTCTTCGACCCATGAGTCTCTTCCTCACCGAAAACCTGCCTATGGCTCTTCTAGACTGCGGCCTGATTCTATTCATTCCAGTCCCCCTGATTTTGCCCGCGGGTCATCGTTACCGTCAGTGCCACCTCCGAAGACAAAGCGCTCCTGTCATGGAAGGAAGATGTTTTGTGCGGGTAACGGTCACCTGGAGTCAGACGTGGGAGGGGGTATACTGTCACG
This sequence comes from Ambystoma mexicanum, assembly GCF_040938575.1. Lineage (NCBI taxonomy): Eukaryota > Metazoa > Chordata > Amphibia > Caudata > Ambystomatidae > Ambystoma > Ambystoma mexicanum. Next base: position 1,403,800,542 of record NC_090922.1, read on the forward strand.
GCTCGCTCCCTTCGCTCCCGTCACTTGGGGGCATGTTTTGGGGTTTATTCCCTACTGGACATTTCCTCCGAACCGTTATGCTACAGTGCTGTGATGAATTGGGAGTGCTAAAACCTTATTTTCCAAGTTACTTCCCTTCCGGATCCATTCCAGGTTTTTGGCAGCCAGCATGCTACTTTAATCTAATGACAATGCTTCCCGGAATGCCTGGCTCACTGCTTCACCTCCTCCCTTGCAGGACAAGGTTGGGTGGAGGATAGGCAACACCTGTGGCTGCAGGTGCAGCAGCCGGCACACCTGAGGGGTGTGCTCGTTAAGCAGCTTTAAAAGCCTCAGTTTGCTTCAGTCCAGCGCTGGTCATTGTTGCAGTGTTCCTGTTGTGACTGGTCCCTTGTTCCTTGTTCCTAGCTTTTGTGCCTAGTTCCTAGTTCCTGTTTCTTGTTCCTCTGCCCTGGATTTCGGATTTATGTGCTTAATTGATTTATGCTTTCTGGATTTCCCTTTCTGTCCTCCTCTGTCTGCAGGCAGGCTTTCTCTGTGCTTTACCCTTTGATGCTGCTCAATTTGCATGTGTTCTCTGTTTCTTTGATGCTGTCCTTTGCTACTGAACAACTTGATGCATTAGTCTTTCCCTTTATAAATTTAGCTTCCTGCCTTTTCTCCTTGGATGGGTGGGAAAGGTTACCTTTTGTGATATCATTTTCCCTGCTCCTGATCTTTACTTTCTATTGGAATCCATTCCATGTTTTCCATTACACTGCTGCATTTATTTCCCATTGATTATTAGGTGTGGGGTGCTGTTGTAACTAGTCCCTGTGTGAATGCCTTTTGTTTCCTCACTATTCTATAATCACAATTCCTACTTGCCCCTTGACTTGGGTCTTATGTATTTAGTTATCCTCCACCCATTGCTGTTATAGCCTTCTGAGTCCCTGTTTGATCAACTGGGTTCGTGGGTTTACTGACATTCAAGTGGTCTTTCCGGTCCTCGTGAGTACTGTTTCTAAGTTCCTTATTCAGTATCATCCAGAGTGTCAGCTCACAGATCCTGTCCTTGCTTGTCCTCTACGTGGGCTTAGCGCTGTCAGTATCTGTAATAGCATAGTGGGTAAGGAGTTTGCCGACTTTCCTTTCAGTCATAAGGAGGTTCTAAGTGCTTACCCCACATCCCTTTTCATATATTGGTATTATTGTTTCACTCTATTTGCACTCCTGGGTTTTAGTATACACGAGTCTTGGGTATTGTATGCACGTTGTTAGATTCAAAGTTGTTCACTGTGCGATTCCATGCACATTTCCCTTGCCATATTCATTGCCTTCTTCCTTTCTTAACAGTGTTTTGGAGATTCATGAATTCCTCATGTATTTGTATTAATGTGCATGTATGTTTTTACATCTGGTGGGTTTAACATTTTATCTTTCTTCAAATGGGCAAGCTAATATATATCAGTCTAGACAAACGCTAAATCTAAAAGTAACATATCCCATCCATAATTACCTACACTCGATGTATATAAAATTGTAACATCGCACTCAGTTCGATATGTGACCAGTCCTTGTGCCAAGAAAGATAGTGTGCTGTCCTGCCAGTTATTATTGACAATCTTCTGCCCATTGACCATCAGATAAGGTAACTTCACACACTTGATGCTTCTTTGGTCATTGGGACACTTTATGAAATCTGGGCCCACCACTTGCAATTCCACACTGTGTGCCTGGGACGTTCCTTACATTCTGTATAGCGCAAGAAGAACCAGGCATTGTGCCTCCATAATTGGCACTGCTTGTGGTAGCATTACACCAGTCCATAGTGGTAGACAATCCCCTACTTATTGTAAACAACTTGTTCTCTGTTTCCTTCACAGGTGGAACATGCATATTGGAGTCATTGAATCTGTTACCATTATTATTATTCATGTTCACATTAGTACTAATATATGTACTCCACTCGTGTTATTAACATTTATATGATTCGTTCCATTTGAATAATATACAATCCTATTTCCCCATTCTCACCCTTTATAGGGGCTTTTTCTATAATAGCCTCTCCCCAATGCACTCCCAGAAGTATCAGCAATATTATACATAATCCTTCAGCAATAGCTGATCCGCAATAATACATATATGTCACAGTCTCTCATTCACATCTCTACGCCTCACGTCCCTACTTAAACTAAATACATTAATTGCGTCCATCTTCTTCTCTCCTGAAATAGAAGCTCAGAAACATTAAACAATAAAAAAAAGGGGGGAGACGTACAAGATGTGCACTGTACAAAAGGAAAAAAGAAAACGGCAGGGGACAAGACGAAGAGAGAAAGAAACTGAGAGAAAGGAAGAAAAAGAGAGCGAGAGAGAGAGAGAAAAGGCACTCCCAGAAAAAGAAAAGTGTGGAGATAGCAGCTGATCCTTGGCCTGCTACTCGGACTTGCCACTACACCTGTGTCTCCTCTGGACAGGCCAGTAAGGTGCTCAGTGTACAGGTACTGTTACACCTGTTCTCAAGACAACTGATGCACCACTGTGCTCTCTGGAGGTGCCCTACGAATGTCAGAGAGGTGGGCTCAGTAGCACAATTCCTTGACTTTAACCGCAAGGGATACAAAACGCCCCCTAATACGGTCCTTTAAACCAAGGATTGCTCCAATGACCATGCATTTGCGATTGTAGATGTAATACCCTGGCAGCAGTGGTCTAGTTGTTATGTGCTCATTGTCTGTGCAACATTGGGCGTCTCTGTAGTCACGATCCTGAGAGGTGCAATATGTCAGGAGACATATTTAATGGCCCAAGTTAATATTGTCAAATATTCCCTTAATTCTTTTCCTAACACCTCTGCTGTCCTATGTGCATCAGAAACCCTTCTCACAGGGACCATGGGGGTATGCATACACCGACCAGTGACCACCTTGTGAGGTGACAGATGATGGTCTTTACTTGGATGTGTGCATAGTCTGAAGAGGGGCAGGGCAGACAATACACCCTATGTCCATTGCATCGCTCCCCCATATCAGGGTAGTCTATATGAAGCTCCCTGAATGGCCCAATTGGGCAGGGAAAAGTGCCCTATAATGTCCTTAGTGTCATCCCTGTGCTAAAACTTTTACATGTGGTGCAGCGGACGACCATACCAGTGATGCTCTCCAGAATATCTGGTGTAAACCAGTCCTCCTGTATGTCTGTGGCTACGTTTTGTTTCAAACTATGGGACGTGTTGTGCAACTGTTCAAATGCTACTGCTAGCAATTCCAGGGGCACCACTGTTTTCCCTGAGCTCTCCTGTCTCCATAACAGATCTGTCAGCGACTGTTTACATCCTCTCTGTGACTAAAGCTTCTTTTCCCACTCAGGCGCCTTTCATTGTAGCTCAATAATATGGAAGATGGCCAATGCAGTATAAGGCACAGGACACTCATCTATCAGTAGGACAGCTACAACATATTCAGTGGATGTTTCATCTGGCTGGTACGTTGCCATTGTGGCTGCCGCATCAGCGGCTGCATTCCCTCTTGAGATTTAGTCTAACCCGTACGTGTGGGAGGCACACTTAACGACCGCCACAACAGATGGCTGTGATAACGTTCTTATCAGAAACTCTAATAGCGCTGCATGCTGCACTGAGGAACCGTCTGCCCTCCAAAATAACCACTCCTCTTCCAACAGGAGAGACCGCCATGTACCGTTGTTGTAACGTTAAGCCGAATCAGGATATACTGTAACCTGACGCCCTTGTGATGCACTCAGCACTTCGATGAGCTCCACAAGTTCTGCCGCTTGTACCACCATCTTGTACTCAACTTCTTCAAGTCGTAACACGGCTGCCCCTGTCTGTCTCTGTCCATCCTCCTGATCAATTATGGATGACCCATCAATGAAAAGTAACACACCCTCTATCAATGAATGATCCCTTGCTTTGGGAGTGTCATCCTCCTCCCCATCGTATGTGGCACAGTTGTGTGTTGTCAAATACTCTGCCGTAGTCGTGTCTGTTAGAAAGGTGGCAGGATTCATCATTTTGCACCTAACCATGTGAATGTGGGATTTCAAAATGATAATTTCATATGCAGATGACCTTTGCGTATTCAGGGTGGACTTTGACCATTCTAGAAAAGCAAATAGAGAATGTTCTACATACACCATTACTGACCACCCCATTACAATCATAGAACGTTTCTATATAGTGAAGGCAGTGGCTGCTAATGCTTGTTTGCACGTGAACTGCCCTTGCATCACTGCATCCAGAGTACCAATATAATAGGCCAATGACTTATGGCCCATTGTGCTCTTCTGTAGCAACACCGCTGTCATAAGCTGACCATCAGAATGTGAAAACAAAAAGAATTCCTTTGTATAGTCTGGGGATGCCAGTACTGGTGACGAACTGATGACTTCTTTTAAATTATCAAATTTCCTAATCATTGCTGCCATCCACAATAACCTGTGGTACTTTGTTTACTATGCTTCACTTAGGGCCTGCAAAATTGGCCTGGTATTGTCATGGCCACAGAACTAAGGGCCAGTCCTCCCTCATCCCCAGGGTCCAAATGGACCCAGTCCTGGCACCTCTGGCGCCAGGTTCAAGTAAAAGTGTGCTTAGCACACTCTGTGGCTAAGGCAGCAGGGCCGGGCGTGGCCAGAGAACATCATTGGAAGGCATGTGAGTCCCTGGGTGGGGCAAGGTGGAGCCACTATGCGGGGCGAAAGGGAGGGGCCAGGTCCAGCCAATATAAGGCCAACCCATCCACATGCCTCTGCTTCGCGTTGCTATGCTTTTGCAGCGTAACGCTTACCGCTGTTCTTACCTGCACATCCACTTCATTCCAGCTGCTTCATCTCTGAAGACATCTACCAGATTCCAGCATCTCCACCGCTGAGGGCACTTCTTACCTGCTTCCAGCCGCTCCATCGTTGTACGCGCCTCTTGCCTGATTCCAGCTACTCCAACGCTTTGCGCGCCTCTTACCTGATTCCAGCTACTCCATCGCTGTGTGCGCCTGTTACCACTCCACTGTGTGAGTGACAGCTAGGCTATATGAATGGGGATCTTTTTGCATAAAAGTAGGGTCCTGAGGACTGGAAGAGCAAGACGTTGCCACTGGAACTACGGAACAGAAGAGGAGAGAAGCCAAAGACATCTGCAACGACTGAACCACTGGTGAAACCCTGCTGCAGCGTCTCACCACTTTTCTCCACACGACGAGAGGTGATCTTCATCTGAAAGAGCCTTCTTCCCTTGAGCTGGTGGGGCCAACCAGTTTGCCAATTGCCTTCTCGGACCTGCCTTGGTCGAATCACCAGTGCCCAGCACTTGGAGACCGGATAGTCAGGCAGCCATCCACCCGGACCGTGATTTAAAGGAGCGTCCTTTTATTCGTTGGGCAGCACCGCGGCTGGTTTCATCCCTGGGTAGTGCAGTAACTCGAACCTTCCTCCATGACGAGAGCCTCTCTTCCTCTGCTGTATCCCCCGAACTGCAGGAACTACCAGGAACAACCGCCACCGCAGGAGCCTCTTCTTCATTTTAAGGTACTTTGTTCCGCCAGGCCTCCCTTTTCGTGTGGTAGCGCTAAAGGTGTTTTAAATCCTTTACCTACCTGTTGGGTTGGCCGCCCCTATCATCTAACATTGTCTTTCGCCTCCTGCATCCATCTTTTCAAATTGTTAACCAAAGACTTCACTGCAGCTACAAGAACATTTTGCTCCTAAGCTCTTTGTCAAGTACCACTGACTCTGGCACAGGCCTATTGAATCTGGCTGAATTTGTTAGAACTGCCTTCTCTAGATTGCTTCTCAACTAGAAATGTGCTGATTCACCCAATTCTTCTAACCACCTTTTCCTTCCCACTTTTAAAACTTGTGAAGTGCCATTTTTCTTGGTTTTCATTTAAGTATTCTCTATGCTAAAGTACTGCCTTGCCTAAACTTGTTCACAAACCTATTGGGAAGTGTTGCTAAGGTGCCTAAGAAGATATTCCTGTATAACTTGTCCTTTCCCTCCCTTGTGAGAAATTGCTAGAGTGCCATTTGTGTTTGGTTTTCACTGTGCCGTTTTGCTCAGTTTTCACTCTTGCTCAAACTTGTCTACAATTTAACTAGGGAGTTGTGTATACTTTTCTTGACGGATTTTAACTTGCTTTATAAACTGTGATTAACTAGAAGTGTGTAAAATAGATATATATATATATTCTTTTTAATACAAAGCTTTGGTCAGTGTTTCCTTGTATCATAGTACTGCAACCCTATTGTGTAAACCCTGAATACTCTTCATCTCCCTCTTGAGATAAGTCTGACTGCTTAGCCACAGCTACCAACTAAATCTTTGTGGTACAGACTGATACCAAAGGGGATTTTTCTTGGTCATACCTGTAGTCTTAATCTTCTGTAGTGCTCCCCAAGGGAACTGCACAGGATTCTGCCTAACAGCGCCTCTTACCTGAATCCAGCTACTCCATCGCTGTGAGCGCATCTTACCTGAATCCAGCTACTCCATCGCTGTGCGTGTCTCTTACCTGAATCCAGCTACTCCATCGCCGAAGGCAGTCCTATCTGCTCTCAGCCACTCTATCGCTGTGCGCGCCTCACCTGCATCCCATCACTACCTGAGTCGGAGCCTTCTTCTCACCTAATCCGGGCGTCCAGCTACCCGGAGCTCCACTTCGTTCCTTTTCTTCACAACGTCTTCACCCTGCAACCACTTGCACCCGTCCCTATCCATTCCTAATAGGACAATCCATTTGTCTGACACTAAGAAACCCTGCAGGTCCAGCGAAAGTATTGTTCCTGGCACCACTTTGGGTGACACAGCTGGGAAAAAAATGAAATCAGTGGGCACTCGCCAGCACTGCTTGGCAATCTGGGACACCGCCTTCACAAGCACCATGACCATAAATACACATATCTGGGTCTACGGAAGTCCTGCGGACCACCGCCTCCTTTGCCATAGTGTGGATTATCAACATTGCCCTCACAGCGCACATCCCAGGCATACTACTACATGATCTGTAAAGCATATAGACATATTTTAACTTACTGAGCAGGTCCCTACCCAGTAAATTTACAGGGGAACTCTTGGAATTTAGTAGGGGCGCCCTTACTACCTTCCCTACAAACTTCACGTCTAGCTCCATAGTATATGGAACCTTAGAAATAGCCCAAGAGAACCCCTGTCCGTCAAGATATTTTCTGCAGAATGGAAAGTTGCCTTTCATAAAACACGATTCAGTTGCACCATGAATTGCATGCTTCCTATCTCCGCTCAAACCAATGGTTCCTCGTCAGGGTGGATAGTCGTGGACTGGACCGTACACGTGGGTTGTCCTAATCGGTATATGTTCCTGTTCCCAAGAACGAGAAGGAGCTACCTCCCACTACTGTTGCTCCATCAATGGGACCAGCCACTCCACCTGGCGCCCTGATTACCGGGGCAACACCACCCTGCTGTTGCTGCGGTGTGGGTCGCACTTGTGTATCCGCGCTTGAGGTGGGTGACATTATATGTTTGGTATTGCCCCTGAGGATACTCCTAGTTCTGGTACCCTTTCCCCGGTTGCTGGTACCCTAATCATTGAGTACCTTGGCCCTGCTGCTGCAGCCCATATTTTTTCCCTACTGTGGACCTGCTCCTGTACTTCCTTGAGAAATACCCCCACCTTAAACAATTCCAACATTGAAAAAGTCCAAACCCACCTCCCCCGGATCCAAACCCTCCTCCTCTTGCTCCTTGAAATACGCCTATTCTTCACCCCACTCCCTACTGTCATTGTCCTCGTTCTGCCCAGAGTGCTGCAATAGTGGCAATCACAACTTGCTGTGTACTCTCTGTTCCCTCCACCTGCACTCGCGTCGGCACGGGCACATGAACTGCCACCTTTGCCAATTTTACCTTGTAAGGCATGTCAAATCAAATATTTGCTCATTGTTGTAGTTCGGTCAGTAGTGCCTGGCACAGGTGCAGTAATGGGGGCATCTGAGGCATTGGGTTCATCTGCAGCGAGTGGCAAACAGGCTCACTCGTATCGGAGGTTTGAAACACTGATTCTGTGACAACAGTGCTGGGAGGTGCATAAGTGGGATGTCCATTTGAACACTGCCCAGTAGCCACAGTAGTTACCACAACAGTTGTGTCAGTGAACCCAAAGGTGGCTGCAGTGGTGCTTTCAGACAGCAAGGCCCTCGGTGTGCCTGGGTGCTGCATAACTGGGCAGACCAGCAGGAGCAGGTGCCATAGTGGCCCTTGCAGGAGCAGACGTATCACTTGTTTGACTGTAATGCATAAATGCATTATGCATGGAACATGGCATTATTACCTTGCAGTAACGCTGTTGGCTGCGCTATGATGCATTTGGCAGTCAGCTACATGAAATTCATGGTGGCCGGGGATGGAAAGACCCTAATAGGGCTTTTCAGAATGGGTGGCATTGTAACAGGTGACTATGATGATGTTTGTTTTCTGATTTGAATATGTTTGTAAAGTATAGGTTGGCAGACTTGTGGTGGTATGGACTGTCAAGATGTCCATGGATAGCTGGGCACATGTTTTTTTAACTCAGTTGTCCTCTCATATGAGTGGTGCACTTGTACCTGTCATACTGTGATGGACATATTTGAGGAATCACACACTACGCACAGTGGGTTTGCTGCTAATGCACTATTACGAATATTTGCAGTGGGCCCAGGCCACGGGCATTTATCAGTGCTATGTGATTTCTGGGTCGGGATATTTGGGTGATAGTTGTTGTGGCTACCTCACCAATGTTAGTGATTGACAGTCACTCCAGGAAAATTGCTGTTCATTATCTCTGATGAATGTTCTACATTGAGGGTCTCCTACTTCTCTATGGTCAGCCAATTTTGTGGAAACACCTACCATGCTTACAAACATACAGTTCAATAGTGTAGAATGTCTTCTTTGTGCTTGTGCATTGGCTGCCCAGGCTTAGTAGAGTGACTGCATGTGTGTAGGATGACATTCTCTTGGGGTGGGTGGGTAATTGGCCTATGGGTCAATCATGTACTCACCAGGGTCTCCCAGGCTGCATCTCCAAACTCTGACACTTATACGCCCTCCAGTCTCTTTGCAGTTTGTGAGTTGAAGAGGCTCCATTGTCCCTACTCTGGTAGCTGCTGTCTCCCTACAGTGGTTATCTACCAGTTGCAGAACCTGGCTTTCAGGTCATTGCACTTTTTCAGAGAACCTCCAATTCCTGTGGCAACATCCCCATTTCCATCACCTTGTCCTGTATCTCGCTCTATAGTGCATTTTACCTCCGGTGGGTGGTCTTACCGGTTTTGTGCCCCTTACAGCTCATCTGCATGGGCCACCAAATGCTAAGCAAGCACAGTGAGCTCCGCCTCAATGAATATTGGCTTTATAAGCTGATTTTTCAGGCACCTGCCTTTTTATCTGCCTCTTGGAAGCTTTTTCCTTTGTTTCACCATTCCACCATCACCAAATGGTGATTCTAAGTGGATTAGATATTTCAAGATGGCCGCTTGCAGCATCACATTTTCTTTATGATGCTATTTCCTCCCATTCGGTAAATCCACCAATGTTCTGATGAAAAAGCTAACTCCACAGAAAAGTGGCACATTTACAGATCAGTAATACTTTTTGTGCAAATTCCGTGGAGTTACTGTTACTGATGATCATTGGGATGGACACACGTGGCCTTGTAATTTGGTGACAATTCCACTGTGCTACATGGCTGTAATCATCATTCACCGTAGTAACCTCCATGGGTAAAGAAGATGCCTCAACACACCTTTCATGCATATTGATTGTTTGTGTCTCCAGCAGGTAAGTGCCAAGGACAGTAACACTAGCACATGCACAACAGCCAGCTTCCAGGTCTAACTGGTACTTCTCAGAGCTCTGACACAAGTTACTCACCCAACAATCCTAAGTGATGCCACAACATTCAACTCACCTTCCCATACATCCAGGATTCACCCAGAACCAACCTTCAACATCCGCCCAGCAGAATACGCACCATTTTTGCCACTGAACCCAAAATGAGGCCCTATGCATTCTGCATGTGTTAAGTGAAATGGGTACTGCTTCTGTTCTTCCCACCAGCGTCTTTGTGATATCACTGGCCCTTTATCCTACAGTAGAGAGCTGTCAAAGTTACTAAATTCCAAAATATTACACAACCACACTGGGCAAGAGAATCCTGAGTCTTTTTTCCTGCTGCCTGAGTCTGTTTTTGCCTTTCATCAAGGCATAGGGTTTAAAAACCCATTTTTGCCGCGGAGCGGCCGCGGAGAGCTGCGAGGAGGTGCAGTCTGGCAGAGAATCCTGAGTCTTTTTTCCTGCTGCCTGAGTCTGTTTTTGCCTTTCATCAAGGCATAGGGTTTAAAAACCCATTTTGGCCGCGGAGCGGCCGCGGAGAGCTGCGAGGAGGTGCAGTCTGGCAGAGAATCCTGAGTCTTTTTTCCTGCTGCCTGAGTCTGTTTTTGCCTTTCATCAAGGCATAGGGTTTAAAAACCCATTTTGGCCGCGGAGCGGCCGCGGAGAGCTGCGAGGAGGTGCAGTCTGGCAGTCTGGCTGCTGGCGTGCTGGTTGTCTGTCTTCCCCGACTGCTCCCTGCAAAGCTCACCCAAGTACAAGATCCCAAGCTCTTAAGAACTTATCAGAACACCCCTACGACTATCCTCCCAGCATTGAAACTAGTGTAACCATGGAGGAGCCCTCCCTGATAGAAAAGCCGGAGCTTGGGTAAACAGTGCAAGAAGAAGCCGGCAGTGTGTTGAGAAGTGGCTTTCTCACACTAAAAATACAAGAGGAACCACTTGTGCGCAACAAATTAGAACCCAAACACAAAACGCAGAAATCACAGCAATTAGAGACGCCTGCTCTCTCCCCTCCGATCCCCCCCTCAGATCGCCCCATCGGCAGCAGCACGACCCACCTTGGAGAGGAGCCGTGTCGCCGCCTGCAGGATCCGCTGGCGGGGGAGAGCGGCGGTCGTCGGAGGGGAGTCTGCCCCTCGAGGTCGTGGTCGTGCCGCCGGCGTCTGAGCCGGCAGGTGGGGGGGAGCGGGAGACAACGGTGGAGTGCGCGGCGGCTCTGCCGATTGCTGTGAGGATAAACGTTGGGGCCGCTGAGCCCCACTGTGTGGAGGACCCGGCGTCGGGGTTTGGAGGGCTGGAGGCGGGCCCTATCCCAGCGAGCCCGCGGCTGGTTTCGGAGCTCCAGGAAGTGGGGAGAGGCGAGCCTGAGCCGGAGAGTGGCCGCGTCACGCCCTCTTGTGGCAGATTGGAGCCATTACATGGTGAAACGTATACAGAAGTAGCACCAAGGACAAATCTAACTACAGATAAAGGACTGAAGGTTTTCTTTGAGACAATAAGTGAGAAAAAATACACTGGGTTGGATAAAATTGACCTTTGTAGAAAATTAAAAATTGAAAGCGAGGTCCACCCAATGACTATAAGAGCTGCTCTACCCAGCCCTGAATTAGATTCGACTGGATATGGAGACCAAAACTGCCCAAACACAACTATATCATACCTGGAGGATCCCGAAGTAGAGGTAACTGATGATCTGAATATCCTGAGAGAACATCATTGGGCCAAGTCAAACACCTATTCAACTACAGAAGTACAAGACGGATTCAAGTCCAAATCTATTCTGACTCATTCCCCTACTCCCCGAAAAGAGGAGGAGGTAAAGTCAAAATCTCAAATCTCCAAATCAAACGAAACTGTCATAAATCAAAACACACAAAGCCTAGGGGAAAAAAAATTAAAGCCAACTGGCTCATCAACACCCAATAACAGATTACCAAACAAGACACAGACGAAAAAATCAACTAATACAATAACTTCGACAAATAACCCGATTGAAAGGTTTTTTGAAAAATTGGGAAAGATTCCGCCGGTAAACCGGTTTGAACTATCGGATTTGGAAATCTTGGAGGGAATTCCCCCATCCCCTCGAAAAATCATAACTAAACAACCGGCTTCAGCGCAGTATCTGGGAAGCACCAGTTACTCACCCCAAACACGCTGGCATTACAACTTACCTACGTCCCAACAAAAAACCGAACCACCTAACGTCAATACAGATCCCAGACCCTCGGAGCGAAACTTGGAAAACAACACGGAAAAGAGAGAAAAAAGCGCCTCTGGCCAACCAGCTATAACCATGCACAGGGAAGAAAAACAATTAGATCTTGGCTTACAGCCAGCTCCGACTGAAGGAAGAAACTACGATGAAACACAAACGGCAGAACTCATTATGAGCCAAACACTATTGTCCTCATCTTTAGGTCTGGCAGATAAATCGGGTAAAGCAGAACCATCAAACAAACCTATTACGGCGAAAAAAAAAGAAACAGAACCAAACTCAATGATGGTCCAACTAGATCACCAGAGAAAACGTGAAGAAATCAAACTCGCGGAGGCATTATTAAACTATAAAAACATGTTAAAAATCAGAGATACATCTCCTGGTGGGATTCTGATCCCGAAACAAAGAAAGGACGTTGATCAAGCAGAAGTTTCACGATCATTACTCTCTACTCCATATAAAGCTAGGACAGAAAGCGAAATGCATAAAAAAAAAGACACTAATTTACCTACCAAAAGCACTGACATACTACCAATCATGTCAGCCGTGACCATTGCGCTTGCACCATTTGGGAAGCTATATGAAACCATCAACGACACGTTAAAGGATCATACCTCATTAATAGCTGCATGCAACTCAGAGCTAACCCATCTCGAAGGCTACATAACAGCCTTAGAAGCTTGGAAGGCAAGTACAAATGATCAAAGCTCCATGACAGACAACCCTGAGGTATTTCACTTCAAACATAAATCAGTGAATGTGAGCACTCAAACGAATCCGAATGAGATTAAAAGAAAACATAAACCAGAAAACAAAACGGCAGACCTATACTCGATGACCTTTGACAATACGGGCGTTAGATCGCCAAAAAGAGCAATAAACTCACATGCTAAGTCTGGAGACACGGAAAATATCTGTAAAAACCAAACCGACGAAGTTCAACTCAGAACGCAAACCGAAGAGAGCAGTAAAAAATCGCTGAGACAAAAGGTTCAAAAAAATCAATCATCAGCGAAAGAAAAAACCACAAAAGCTCTCTCTGCACAGAAGAAACAACCAACAGAAAGCATCTTAAACAAGCTTATGACTAAATGGATAACGGTGAACAATCAAAAACCAAAACCTACGGAGAACGAGTCCTACCAGATCATTGAAGAAGAAGAGCAGCAGGGAGCCACTGAAGACAACTCGCTGGACCTATCCAACCTAAGCGTCTACTCCATTGAAACATCGGAATCAGACATTCCCAGACCATCTACAAAAAAAAGAAAGGTATCCTTTCTGGATGATAATCTCTTGCAACATGAATCAAAAGATCCACACCACCAGATCCAAAAAAAAACACCAACAAAAAAGAAAGATAAAACTGACGACCCAAGTAACAGAAGTTGTCAAATCACCCCAGAGAGGAAAACGCTTTTTCATCTAGGCAACTCAAAGATCAACAAAACTGAATCAAAGCACGGAGGTACTGAGGATTCTTATCTAAGGAAATACAAGGAAAAACGCAATGTTGGAAGATTTGAAGAGACATCAAACAACGAATCGCGGCACAGACAAAAGTCTCCGACTAGTCAAAGTGACACAGATAAAAATGCAAATGCACCAACACACAGAACAATGAGTCACAGGAGGGATGAAAACAGACGAAGACATAAATCCGGGGACTCATCTGGATCAAATCGAAGACTTTCTGCCTTGCCCACACAACAAAATTCCACGCGTACATCCATAATCTTCACCCAAAAGAGTCATTCGTCACGCACGCTGAAGCTTGAAAGATGTGACAAAACGGGAGAAAAAATCATCCTCAATAGAAGAGCAACCATGAAGCACCTCGAAAAAATTCACAGAGGAGACCAAATCAGAAGTGCGGACATAAAAATAGTGGAATTCGCACAAAAAGCTAGGACAGATAGCATCTTTCTGCACATCACGTCTCAAACAGTGAAGAATCTCCTGCTCCATGCGGCAGGTGAACTGTCTAAAAGAGGGTACCTCCTAAGGGAAACCACATCTGAAGAAAGAGGTCATAGGAGTGCTCACCCACATGCATCAAAATTAGAGTGCAATTACGAGACAAACGGGAAAGAAAGATGGAAATCAGCTCAGAGTACCTCGGAAGTGACAGACACTTCTAGAACAAAGAGAAAATCATACCGAACACCAGAGAAGAACGAGCAAAAAAACGAAGACAAAAGAAACACAGCGCGAGAAACTACAAGGCAATACAGCCCAGACACCAGAAGAGATAAAGGAAGAGTAAAGAGCATTGACAATTCTACTACCACGGGAAGGTGGAAAACACAGGAGGAGCCCTCAGTAAGTAAATCAAACAGACAACCGAGGGGCCCGCCCTCGAGATCGGGCAGAAGGGAAACAGAAACGCGAAACGATCGAGAAAAACCCCCGACTTTAAAGCACGTTGACAAGGTGGAAAAAGATCCCAAAAAATGGGCATGGATTCCGTCCGTATTGACACGCTACGTGAAGAAATAGCAACCAAACCGCCCTCCGGCGAGGACTGGAGGAGACTCATCAGAGCAAACGCAAGGTGTACAGAAGAAGAAGCAAATGATCACCATTGGCTCTTGGAATACAAGAGGCCATTCCCATCTGACCAAGCCCGGAGAGATAAACCTTGGCCAATTTGACCTAATAAGTTTACAAGAGACCTGGCTGCTCTACCCACCCAGCTTGGATGGCTACGAAGTTCTATTATCTCCTGCTCAAAAAGGAGACAAAGGCCGACCTGTATCAGGCCTCTTAACAGCAGTCCGATCAGGGGGGACCTTACGAATAGTCCACAAACTGAGATCGTCCTTGGCAATCCAGGTAACATTACTGAAATGGGAAAAAGAGGAAACATCCCAAGGAAAACTCAGATACGACCTCCTTCTCCTCCTGAACATCTATTGGAACCCATCAGAAACTAAAACAAACGATTTTCTAAACATCGTGGAAAAAATACTGACCGACGTCGCTGAAATCTATGATGTGGACCATATTCTGATATGCGGTGACCTGAATGCCACCTGTCCAGGTCAAAAAGCATCAAAGCCACCGCAAAATACAACAAATCCATGCTCAATCGCTCGAGGTTGCGCATGGTCGGTGTTGATGAAATCCAGAGACTTGTACAACTTGAACTCTTTAGAAGTTGCCAGCACCACCATCCCTACATGGGAAAGCGAAGGAAAGAAAAGTACCATCGATTACATTTTCGCCTCCAAAGAGCTATACTCTATAATCACGAGCTTCAAGGTAGTGAAAATCATCAGCAGTGATCACAACTTACTATCTGCAACGTGGCCAGTAAGAACATACGCGACCACAGCAATGCCTTACAAGCTCGAAACAAACGCACAAGGGAGCCGGCTGAAAATGACATCAGATGTCTTAATCGATATTACAACATCCTACTACAGACAAAGGACTGCTAAAGCTACCCCTGAAAAATTGGACTACTATCCTCTTCTCATTCCATACCTACGCCCAATGCAAAAGACAAGACCGGAAACAACTCATCTGCACAAATATAATGAAGAGTTGAGGATAAAGAAATCCTCCTTACGGAAGGTAATACGACAAGCAAAACGATATCCAACACAATTAAATCTAAAATCGGCAACTATACAAAAAAAAGGCTACAAAGCATGGCTCCAATCAGTTCGTTGGAAATTATACCAAGAAGACGCTGAGTCCATGTTGAGAACAGTGTGTAAAAAGAACTCACAAGACTTCTGGAAACTAATAAAAACCAATCAGGCTACCACAGATATGACCATCACCAACAGTGTCCCAGAAGAGAAATGGGTAGAACACATCACCGAACTATTTAAAGAACCTACAACACCAGAAACCGCAGTGGAAAAACAAAATACATCGCAATGGATAACTTGCTCCGAGCAGGCTATTCTGGAAAAGATCTACAAGTTAAACAACTCTCGTGCACCCGGCCCAGACGGAATATCCAACATTCATCTAAAACAGGACGCAAAAGCCTGGGCACCGCTAATAACAGAGATCTTCCGAAGATGAAGGAACACAAGACAAATTCCTGACACGTGGAGAACAGCAAACATCATTCCCATTTACAAGAAGGGCCTGAGAGATGATCCGAAAAACTACAGGCCGATAGCACTTTTGGATGTGCTTGGAAAACTCTTCGGCTCCTTGGTGCTAGACGAATTTCAGACATGGCAAAAGGAGGCAAAAACAGCGGACCCATTTCAATCGGGTTTCGAAAAGAACCTAGGTACCTCCATCAATATTATGCTGATCAGCATCCTGAAGTCCAAAGTCCTAGAAGGCCAACCGAAAATCTTCATTGCTACGATCGATCTGGTCCAGGCCTTCGACCGTGTCAATAGAGGTAAACTATGGACGAAACTCGAAAAACAAAACTGCCCACTATTCATCCTGGAACCAATGAAGGCCTTGCATAGCGACACCTCCGTCAGAGTCCGGCTTAACGCAGCAGGCTCGTTGTCTACAATCATAAAGACAGCAAGAGGAGTCAAACAAGGGTGCACTCTGGCACCAGCATTGTATAAAGCATACATGGCGGATATAGTGGACGCAGAAAACGACACCCGATCATTTCCTCCTCAAATAGGTAAGCAGAAAGTGACACGTCTGCTCTATGCGGACGACATTCTCTTATTTGACCAAACGCCCATTGGGCTCCAGAGACAACTGGATAGCCTATCCTGCTACCTAAAGAAAAATGATCTGGCACTTAACACCTCGAAGACCAAAATAATGATCATGGAAAAAGGATCTAAACAGAGTAAACGCCCCCAGTGGTTTGCAAACTCAGAAAAACTGGATACAGTAAAGAGTTTCACATACCTGGGGGTTAAACTATCGTGCAGCAGAATTGAAATAACAATGCAAGAACATCTATTCTCCAAGGCAAAAACACTAGCAGCACAAGCCGTATCCTTGGAACGTAAATTCGGCAAATTCTCAATCCTACCAATAATAAGATTCTTCAAAGCAAAAGCCACTCCAGCTCTAACCTACGGAGCAGAGGCAATGCCTTATCTTCCCAAAACACTGTGGGCAAAACTGGAAGGAACATTTTGGCGGAGAGTGCTCCGGTTGCCAAACTCCACCCCGGTAGCAAACATTCGACGGGAATTAAGTTTGCAATCATTAAAATCAGTGGTGGAGAGAAATAGCTTACTGTTCCTGGGAAAGATTCTAAGGCACCCACGACCAAAAATCCTGGAAATAATTTTTGTAGAAATGAAGAGCGGCCAAAACCCCATGCTAACAACATGGTACAACAACCTTCTAGATCAAGCTGCAAATATTGGTTGTTCTGAATGGGAAATCGAACGCATTCCTGGAAAAATAAAGAAAAAACTAAAGTTACAAGATTGGATCGAAACACTTGAAATAGCTGATGAACATACAACTTCGGCCCATCACACAACCAATACACAAAAGCTGGACGATGTAAGAAACTACTTAAAAAAGTTCCCAGACAAAAGACTGCGTACAATCTTTCTCCGAGCACGCTTGAACATCCTGAAGACAAATGAGATCCTTTACACCAGGAAACAATCAGTGAGAAACAAGTGCCGTTTCTGTGCAAGTGGGGACACCGAAACTCTTAGACATCTACTCCTTCACTGTCCTGGTACGAGCAATCCCAGACAAACCTATCTTCATCCACACGGATCAAAGTTCCAGATCATAAGGGAAGAGGATTGGTGGAACAAGCTTATGAGCGGGGATTCAACTTCCCTGACTATAGCGACTGCAAAATTTCTGGACAGTTTGAAATTAGAAGAAAAGACACTCGAGATCAAATAGGAAACAGTTTCTCCTAACCTAGAAGAAACAGAATCCTAAAGAATATCATAAAGAACAAACAGAATAAATAACGATCTTAGGAAGCATCCCAAAACAGAGTGAAGGAAAAGATCTTGTAAAAATTGAAATACAATTAAAATACAAGTAAAAAAAAAAAAAAAAAAAATTAGTAAATTTGTGATCAATTTAATGCGGTCGAATACAGCCAAAAAAGTGATTCGACCACAGGTTAATATTTGATTAATAACAAACCCAAAGGTTTACTAGCATACATCAAACATTTTTGGGGAAATTCAAAAAAAGCATAAGCCAGGGGAAGTGGAGGGAAAGACGTAGCAGGACATATTTTTATATCTGCAATAGTCCAATGAAACAACTAATAGAAGATTCATCAATATTAGAAAAGGATATTGTTGTAGCATCATGGCCCATAAATACAAAACAAAAAAGAAAGCAGCTACTAAATTGTTACTGCATATGAACAAGTTATGAAGTGCCAAAGTAAAACAACACAGGCAGATCTTGTGTATAACAGTGCAAATGCAAGCTGAATATAAATGGTACCCGAATGAAGTACTTGATGCACCTGTAGCTGCCAAAGGTAAAATCATAAACACAATGGGGGTCATAACGAGTTTGGAGGTAGCCATGGTGCTATTGGCACCATGGCTGCCTCCAAAGTCGTGTCCGGGTTCTTTGAATGGGGACTTACCGGGTCATTCCAACCTTGGAGGACCCCGTAAGTCTCCATTCTGAGAATCATTCCCCATTCCCATTCGAGCACCCATAGGGCTCAATGGGAATCGGGAGGGAGCTAATAACGGGCCCGCAAATAGCGGGCCCGTTATTAGATCCCTGGTCCCTTAGCGGCTCCCGCTAAGGACGGCTGCTTTTACCAGCCGGCCTTAGTGGGACCCGCTAAGGGACCTCGGAATGCAGCGGTAAGGGGTTAACGGCACCGGCATCCTTACCAGCGCCGTTAACCCCTTACCACCGCACTCGTAACGAGGCCCAATGTATTATTTCCTTCAACTACATCAAGATGAGATCAAGTTACGGAAATGACTATACAGTGATGATAGGGTCTATGCATATCAGCCCAAATATGATGACATGCCAAGGTCCAGGGCTAGCAGTGCAGCATCATAGACAGCAAGCTCTTATATAGAAAGTGACCCAGGTGCACAATCAGCTAGCACAAGTGACGCAGTTTCAATACCCCCCTGTGTGGCTAGCAATGAATCAACATCCTGTCCACCGCCTTCTTTGGAGCCACTACCTCACTTCAAAAGAGGAAATTGGAGGCAAACTACAAAACAAATCATATTCCAAGGCCACCTGGTCACCAATATTACAATACCGGGGACAGACTCAGGGGCACTAGAGGTGGGAAACAATGCAGGCGGAAAGGATCCATTACCAGCTCAGCGAGTTACCCAAGCTTCACAACAGCAGCAATTGAACCAGAACAGATCACCAACCTAGTACAACATTTGTCCACTTACCAGCACTCACCACAGGACACTACTGTATTAGACAAAGGTTTATCTTTTGCACCTTTAGCCTTCAATAATTATGTTGATATTCAAATTGAAGTATTTAAATGTGCCCGCAAATTAAAGCTGAAAACATTTCTTTGCAAGAAAAACAGTCCCCCCCCCCGACAGGGATTCCAAAGGTTAGAGTTTTTGTTTTTCATTGTTGATTTCAAGGCCATTTTTTAGAATGTAACTTTGTAGGGCATTACGTTGCCTTTGCAGGCCTACAGTGGTCTGGTCAATCAGTACGATGTCATCTGCATAGTACGATGTCATCTGCATACAATAATTGAGATAACTGAACTCTTCTTACCTTGGGGGGTAAAACATCTGGTGGTCAGAAAAGCTGCAGGCATGTTTTCCAAGAAGAAGTTGAAGAGTGCCGGGGCCATTCAAGTTTTAATTTCGTTGGAAAGGATGCCCACTTTGTTTAATCTGACTCTTAAGAAAGTATTAGAGTGCATAGCTATAATTGGATGAACTATAGGTTTGGGGCAATTTTTCCTTTCAAGTTTCCACCATAGTTTGCATCTGTCAATTTGGTCAAAAGCCTGGACCAGGTCCATAAACACCATAAAGGTCCTGGGTCTGTGACCTTCTGAGTTACCTTTCAGACCTTGCAGTAACAGAAAGTTAACCAAGGTATCCAGGCCCTTAAAGAAGCCAGTTTGAAATGGGTCAAAGCAATTTGTTAACCGACACCAGCTTTGGAAGTGGTCCAGGATAATTGAACTGTAAAACTTGCCAATGATGTCCAAGAGGGTGATGGGACAATAATTTTTTGGGTTTTCTCGATCACCTTTTTTGTGAATCGGTACCAGCCTGGAAGAAGACCTGTGGTCGAAACACGTGCCGGCTGTATTCCACCACATTAAATTGATCACAAATTTACAAATTGTAATTGCAGAGTGTGGTTGTGTAACATGTTGGAATTTAGTAACACGTTTGGATCCCTTTGGGCAAAGGATTCAGCCCAACACAACCTCCCGCAGCAGCTACTTTAATTTATAATTTTGGTCGCAAAACAAATGGTTACTCAATTTCCTGATTCACTGGTCATTGACCGGACAAGCGCTTAGGGCTCCAATGTCATGCCCCACTTGGTTTTGTTTATATCTGTTAAAGTTAGATTCTTAGTCATAGAGGATGTGGGATGCCAACAATAAACTTGCTTGCCTTCACTAAGTTGTCTGGTCTGGTCATGGCACTTGCAAAGAGTTTGGCTTTGAGTAGCACCCTCGGCCAAACTCCTACTCCACACGAGCATAGCCGCTGCCCCCTTTCTACTGTGGACACGCCACCCTACTGTAGTCTGCCCCAGGAACCGGTGGATTAGAGCCTCCTGTGTGTACTACTGAGGTCCTGAGGTACCCCTGGCCTGTTTTGTCTGTCCATTGTGAGCACAGAAAGCCTGGTGCTATCACAGTCCAGTGTGAGCACACAGAGATCACCTGTTATCATTACTGGAATACTTGAATTGTTGTCCCCACTCTGCCATTCATTGTGCATGGAATGGGGGAGTACAACACCATGCGTGGCTGGTTTTCATCTCGCATCCGATGGATGCACTGAGCACCCCTTCCCTTCTTGCTTGATAGAACATTATTCACGGGATCTTTTCCTGAGTTGTGCAAAGTGGCCCTGTACATTCACAGTTTCTTATCAACTGTGCAGGGTTCTGACATGCCCTGCTTGCCCTCACAATTTCACCATGGATGACACTATGGCTTTAGGCATCCCTTACAAGGGTTGGAACGGATGGTAACGGCCAAAGGCCAAAAAAAAGGCCCAAGTGAGGGTGTTTAACGAAGGACCCGGGATGTTAATACTCATTCCAGCCCTTGGAACGGGTGCTTAACATCATTAGCACCCGCGACTGGGCTAATTTAAAGTATTTTTGTTCCATGAACGGGTCGCCTTGTGCCATTCTGTTCACCGGCAGCCAAACTTAAGCAGAGCGGAAGGAAACACTTGCTGCCGCCGCAATCAGGTGAGTGAGGATGGTAGGATTTTTTTTTTTCTAGAAGGGATCGTAGGGTGGCGCAATATGGTGGGGGGGAACCAGCCATAAGGCGGTTTGTACCGCAGGCTGTGAACGCCAGTTTCATCCTGCTTCCTTAGCCTCATGAGGGTGCTAATCTTATATCTGTCCTTTTGAAATCTTTGTGAGGAGACACCAGTTACACTTTACACTGTATGAGGGAAATAACTGTTCTATAGAATCTTATTGGGTAACACAAATGATTTTTCTGTTCTGTGTGAATGAGGGCGGCAGTTGCATCTTCAGGAAGCAGGCAATGAGGGGGAAACCCTGCTGTTTTCTTGCAATGCCTTGAGAGCCTCCTATTGCTTAGAACCTGCAAATGGATGAATTCAAAGTGTATATCAGGAAGCTGTGGTTACCTCCTACTTTTATGACCAGAATAGGTAATGATGGACTCCACATATACTAACTCTTACCGGGAGAGGATGTGAGGACGTCTGTAAAGGGCAGAGGGGAATGTTTCATCACACGCAGCTGAGATCTCGCTTGAAAATTGTTGGCGATTGTAGCTTTGAATTTAACGCACCACGTGATTGGAATGCTCTGCCTATAAACATTAAAATCTCCCATTCATTATCTGCATTTAAGAAATGTGTGAAGACATTCCTTTTTAATCAGCCTGAATAGAACTCTCTTTTGTTCCAGGTTCTCTCTCTCTCTCTACCTTTCATGCTGCACTCTGAGGCCCATGGGCATGTAGCGCCCTACAAGCACTGAAATAAATACATAAATAAATAAATAAATAAATAAATAAATAAATCAGCTTACATAAAACTGCTTTGAGTAAACCAGAAAAACATTCTGTCAAGATGCCAATGTGGGGTTACAACAATTTCATTTCTATTCTCATTAGCAAAAGTTGAGGGAGGGTGTCAAGGCATTGGGCATCAGTACAGGTTTGGTGGTATCTCAGTGGTAAATCTGCAGAGATACCACCGAACAGAGTTAGCATTACCGTGACTTGGTATTGCGGAATTACCACTGGATTACAAGTGGTGGTACAGCAGTATAAGTCCCCATTTATGCAGCCCAGTCCATGGGGATTTCAGCAGGGTTACCACCGTCGATAATTCTGCTGAAATTTCACTTTTTTGGCAGTAAGGTAGTGGAATTTCGGCCACCTTATGTCCAAACCGATAGTTCGGCAGGGCAGTAATGCAGCAGGACCACCGTTTTTGGTCACACCGCCAAACTCACAATGAAGCCCATTGAGCGGTTTGCTGGCCCAGAGCAAGTTTATGTGGGGTGGTCAATGAGCAAAAGGAACCAGCTGATGATGGGAACCTGAAACATGCAAATCAGGGAGAGATCATGGATTTTCAAGAATCCTTGTTGTTTGAGGCCTAACATTAACACATTGGGCCTCATTACAAGTTTGGCGGTCGCCTTGCCGGTAAAACCAGCAGGCTGCCGACAAACTTGCAATATTTTCCGGCACCCGCATATGGGCAATTACCGGGTCATTACAACCCGGCTGGACCAGGTAATTGCCCATTCGCGGGCACCGGAAAAAAGATGCTCTCCATTCCCATTTGGCCCCATAAGGCTGAATGGGAATGGGAGGTCGGATGCAACGGCACTGTTAATAACGGTGCCGGTGCATCCAACATGCTGTGCTCGTGGGTGCCGCTCTGCCCGCCAGGACCAACCTGGCGGGCAAAAAGGCACCTGGGAGCACAACTCGTAGTTTGCCGGTCCAGGAACTATGGTACCGGCAAGCTTACCGGTACCGTAATTCCTGGACCTGAAAGACCAATGAAATATCGAGGCTTAGTACCACAAAATGAAATACTCCAATCACAGGTCTAAAAGATATAAGTATCTTTTATTCTGTACAGTTACAAAGCAAACAGATAGCTATCTGGCTCCCAACACCTCGCAGTGTGAAGTTACAATGATGCCGTTGGTTCTCTGATCCAGAGTAATCCTTGTTCCAAGAGTCGCTACAATGCAGTTCGGCAAAAGCACACGATCTGAGTTTGTTCTACATTGTCTCGTTGTTTATATGAGGATGAGGCTTGTGAGCACAGACAACACTTGGATTACAGTTCATTTGAGTCACAAGGTTTCTTTACATTGAACAAACAGTCTGCTCTTGGTCAGCCTAAACATTAACAAAACTCAATGGTTGTTCGGCTCGGTTGCAAGTTGAAAACACAGTCCACCATTTTAGAACACAAAGCAGGAGTCGAAATCAAAATGGCGGAACATTCTTAAAATGGCGGCGAAGTTGATAAAAAATCAGTACATTACGAACGTGGTTTTCTGTGGAACGCGAATGGGCTTAGGCCAATATTAATAACAAGGCGGTATTATATGAATACGGTTTAACAGACCGACAAACTTGTTGTGGTGGAACATGAGCCAAACACAAAATAACCTGCATGAGGCCTCGCTTTCCCTTTCTTCCTTCATCACCCAGATTCTACAGGGTACTTCTTAGTTTGGTATTGATGTGCATAGTGTCTAAGAGCCTCATGCTAGCATTATTTGGTTGTCTGCCTGGGGTGAGCAATTTCAAGCATAAGATAGTTGTGGGTCAGACAGAGGCTGAACATGATGAAAGGGTGCCTGTCGTACTGAGCACCCTTTGTGACAAGGGTGTACCTTGCGAAATGTCCAAGTGTCAAAATAGGGTGCAGAGTGTAACGTATCTTGGGCGCACACTTAACGCGAGGAGCATTCGGCTATGGAAGAGGCTGGTGAAAGTCGTGTTGCAAGCATTTGCTCCATAGTCTGAAGAAGAGCTCAGATCGTTCCTGGGCATGACGGAATACTATGCCACGTTCATTCCCTTGTCTGCAGAACAGGCAGTGTTCATGGTAAGGTATAGGCGCACCAATGCCAGAGCGAATTCGAGGTTCTGAAGTAGGATGTGGTCAAGGTACATTTTTTGGCCAATTTGATGTAAGTTGCATAAAACCATACTCACTGTGGCTTGCCTGAGTGGTGCTCAGACATGCAGAAAAGAGGTACTGTACATGGTCATTGAAAGAGAAGCATTGGCTCCGTGGCGATGATTGAAGAGTGTTCGTGCACTGCTCTGGAGACTTCCTTATGTTGTCAGAAGAGATAATAAATAGCTCACGTATGCCCTCACAACTAAAGTCCCTCATTGCACTGTAGATGGGTCCTTTCCATGAGAATAGTTTCATTGTTCGTGGCACCAAGAATACTGTGGCCGATTGCTTGTTATGGTTGCCTGTACAGGCAGAGTGAGGGTAGGATGACGTGCAAATTTCCAGTTTGTTGATTGCTGTCGGCAAGGGTGAGTGGTTAGGGGTTCTACATGTTTTTACCGCAGCTCTTGTTGCTGCCACACCCCATATTTTCTTTACCCAAATCCCCGCTACAATTTGCAGCCAAAAAACTGCAAAAAAGCAGTAAAGAATTGTGCAGTACAAACCTTATCACAATGAACAAGGTACACCAAGAAGACTGGGTACAGTGGTTCGTTGGGTGTGACAAAAATGTAACTGGATGAGAAAGAGTTTGTGTGGAGACTGGTCCAGCATGACTCAGGCTTAGGAAGACAAGGGTTATTCCACCATTTTGGATGAACTGGCAAAGGGTGAGAGAACTTGTACTTGCAGTTTCCTTAGGGAGCCGGTTAGTTACTTTGTCAAATTAGAGATACTTTGAGAGGTCGCTCCCCAAAATACTTTCAGGCGTCATATTGGTCGTCTGCTGTGGACATTGAGGTGGAGATTGTGGTGAAGGAGTGCATGGCATGTGGCACTAGAGATACGAGTCACAAAGTCTAGGTCCTGCCACTTTACCCCTGTACTTGAGCCAGATACATTGTGGAGTAGGAGGGCCCTAGATGTCATGAGCCTCTTTAAGCTTTATTGAAGTTGGCAGAGGATTTTGTTGGTTATACATCGAGGTGGGTTGATGTGACTACTGTGTAGTCAGGGATGACAGCAAAAGTCATTCACTTTATGCGGACGACTTTTGACTGAATGGATATCCTATAGAGTGTGGTGGCAGAGAATGCCGTTCAATGATTGTCACCTCAGGTGGCTGAGTTTTTGAGCATTCTCGCCATTGTGCGTTGCAGGAAGGCATCATATAACCTGAGTTCTAATGTTTTGGCTGAAAACCAACAGGTTCATTAAAGTTGCTTGTCAGCTAGCCTCGATAAACGATTTGGAATGCGTGGAATACCGACAGGGTGCATAGCAGCAAGTGTGTGTGCTAGAGGCTGCCTGTGTCCATGCCTCCTCTTGAGGTGCTTGAGTCTGGTGACGGATATGTTCATCAGAATGATGGTTCTATGAGAAACAAGGGTGGGCTATCAGTCGAGGGCGTCGGACTGATGATGAGGGAGAGCCCGTTTATTCGAGTAAGGTCACACATAACTATGGGCAGACCAATTCCAGAGCGTGCCCGGGGATGGTGTTGGACTGGGACCAGGCATGTGTGGTGTCCTGCAGAAACGCAACTGCGCTTATGAAGTTTGCAGTTTTATTGTACTTTTCCTTTGCATTGTTAGGGGGGGTATGGAGTAGGGGAGGGTGGTCACCGGGTTATCCTTGACTTCTGTTATGAAATCTTCTGCATGCTTTAGTGTTTTTGCTCCCGTTTGCCAGTGCCAAAAGGGTCTTTGTGACATCACTGCCCTCCCATCCTTTAGTGGGAACCCTGTCAGAGGTCTTCTGCTTTGGCAGTTGTGATCCTGGCCAGGAAGGCTACGGGAAGCCACCAATAAACTCTTGTACATTCATTACGTTGTCTGACTGGTCAAAACCTAGAGAGGCTACAAATCATACAGAATAGTGCTCTCCGGGCAGCCCAAGGCATTGCCAAAAGAGAACACATTTCGGAGGACAGAAAACTAGCCCACTGGCTCCCAATAAAAGAAAGGATCGTCTTCAAGACTCTGACACTGACCCACAAGTGCATTCACCTTACTGCCCCTGACTACCTCTCTCAAAGGATCCACCCCGTCTCCTCTACTAGGCCAACCAGTTCACCATATACCAACATGCTCTCCGTGCCATTAGTAAAAAAAGCCAAAGCGGGCGGATCCAGCTTCCCATATCTCGCACCCACTCACTGGAACGCCCTACCTCCCACAATCCAAGGTGAGGCATCCCTCAGCGCCTTCCGCAAAACCATGAAAACCATCCTATTCAGATAAGATGCGTCGCATCAGTTGAATTCATATCATATGTTCCTACTGCATAAACTGTATTGTAATGACTAATTGTACCAACCAGAATATCAGTTCTATGCCTTGTAGAATTCATAATGTACCACTGAATGCTACTACTCCTGTAACTAAGCTCTTGCAAGTAACAGCGCCTCAATGCCCATGGGCTGCTTGTGCGCTATATAAATATAAATAAATAAATAAATAAAATAAATACATTTTAGTATGTTTCCTACCAAATTAAGCTATGTTGAGTTCAATAACATTCAGTATTTGGCATGTATTTAATGACACATGAGTGCTTTCACTATTCTTTGGAACCTGTGAAAGACGAGAAGTCACACACATTGTATTTAGGGGTAATAATGAGACATGCTAATTTTAACTGTAGTAAGTATTAAAGGACGTTACTCCTTTGAGCGTTCAAATTGGAACATTTCACATTTGGAGAAATAAATGTCTTTCATGGAAAACCACTAGAGGGCAGTGTCTCCTCATGAAATAAAATGCTTCTTGCAAGGAACTAAGAACGCAGAAGTGAAAACTGACCATACAACAGAGAAGGCAATCACCAGATTGGCCACGTTACAGCGTAATAAAAATCAACTCTGAAGTGAAACCTACTTTTACCAAATGACCTAATCAGCATTGGGCCCATGTATGCCAGCAGCATGCAACAGACTCAGTCCCCCCCACAGCTAAAATTAGATACATTGAATGTCCTATTTGAATGTATGCATTAAAGCCAACTTCGGGGATGGAAACGCAGTTGTCAGGTTTGCAGGCCTGACACTTCACCACTGCAGCATATAACCTGATGACAAAATAACAAACAATTAAAGGTGAAATGTCCCATTTCGGTACTGTAAATCCCAGGGAAAACATGTGTATTGGATCTTGGAGTTTAAAACATGCAAACCTTTTAACGTTTCAATAACGCTATTAGAAGAAAATATCCTCCCTTGGTTTTATGTGTGTGTTGATTTTATGAGAGGCAAATGCCATTCAGCCTGTGCAATTTGGGTGGTTATGCAAAGTCATTTTATGCGTATTTATTTATTTTGAAGCTTATATAGAGCGCCAAACCCAAGGCATATTTGTGTTTTCTTAAGAAGAGAAGCGTTACAGTTACAGTTGTTGCACAGAAAGAATACGACATTTCTGGTGATGTCACATCCCACTGTGTTTGTTGATGAGTCCCCCGACTTTAATTTTTAGGAGTTGACCCCTGGTGTGGGCCAGTTTGTTTGCTTAAAGGGGGCTACTTCTTTGGCCAATGTGGGCCTGTTTGATGAGTAACTTGACTATGTAGCTAGTAGTTTTGACCAGTGTTGCTGAATAAATATTCTTTAAAATACACAATTTGCTTCACATTTTATCAAACAACTCCCCCTCGGGTACTGTTCAAACAGTCTGTCACAAAAGGAATTAATTGCCATTTGCAACAGTGGGCCACTTTTTCATTGGTGCCCGAGACAATTTGATGCCCCAGTCCAACCCTGTCCCTCATCTTTGACGAAGGTGGCTATGGCTGCTGGGAGTTATAGTCCAAAACGTCTGGAGATCCAAAGCTTCCGTTAGCACCACGCAATCTGGCACTATTAGCACCGGATCACTGGATGGGCAGTCAGAGTAAATCCCCATTTCCCATTGGGTCCACTGGAACCAATTGGGCATTTGGTGCAATTACCTCATGCTAATACCGCCGGCAGGAATGTTGCTGAAAATGGGACACAATCCGATTTTCACCTTCAGCTGGAGGTAATATAGCCCATTTAGTGCCCAACTAGCGAACAGTGTAAATGTGGCGTTAACAGCATTAGCAGCTCATTTAAGGGCTACCTCCCAACTCGTGA
Organism: Ambystoma mexicanum; assembly: GCF_040938575.1. Lineage (NCBI taxonomy): Eukaryota > Metazoa > Chordata > Amphibia > Caudata > Ambystomatidae > Ambystoma > Ambystoma mexicanum. The sequence continues at coordinate 1,403,829,034 of NC_090922.1, forward strand.
TGAGGCCCCAAGACTTATTCTGATACCTTTTTTTTAGATTCTTGGAAACTAGGAGGCGTGAGAGAATTGGTTGTCGACTTTTCAAACAAGCACACTGAGACGAGTCATTCTAGTTACTTCAAGAATGTGCATGCATGCAGGTAAAAGCAGGATAGGATGTAGCTAGACTGTCCTTGATGTTGCACTCTGTACAATGAATGGCAGTGGAAAAAGCTGCCCAGATTCGAGACGAAAGACATCTGTTGCAGGGGTTTTGGACTGTGGAAGATCCAAGCACACATTGAGGCCAGTGGCTATTAACATTAATAGCAGTGCAGATAATTAAATGTTTTAAACCCACAAAAAATAGGTTCAGAGCAACAACAAAAAAGTATCTCTCTATTATCCTCAAATTTGTATAGTGTAGTTTGATATTCAAATCTTTATATGACAGAAAGTGTGAGCAAGTGAAGATTTGGTGGCAATTGGTTCCGTAAGAGGGGTGGGATCCAAAGTGCGACAGATTTTGTAATTGATGCGCTCCATCATGGAAGTAGAGCAGATGGAGGCAAGAGGAGCTTTGAATGGTTACAGTAATGGCGTATCCTGCCTGTTATTAAATGAGCAATATGAGACCTCCCTGACTAAATTATCTAATAAGATGTAGCAAGGAGAGGATGATAAGATGATCATAGCCAACGATTGTTAATGGAGGGTAAGGACTGAGTGTGAAATTTGGGCGGCACTAATTTAAGGTGTATTTGACTGTGATCATGGCGGTTCCTAGGAGAGGGTAACCGGGCAATTGTCTGGAGAGAGAGATGAGGTGGGCATGAACGGCACAGCAGTGACAGCATGTGAAACCCTTCACCGGAGAGAACAGCGCACATACTTTGCATTTTGGCAATGATTTTCTGATGGTGGAGATGAAGGCATTGACGTGCAAGGGCCCACCACCACCTGTTCCCAAATGAGGGAGAACATAAAGAATAAGGCCATTGGAATAAAGGGAATGTCGGAGGACAATGTTAGACATGTGTGATGACAGGACATTATGCAAGAGGATGCAGAAGTAGAGGGCTGTTACTATATGGATTGGCAACACAGGGTTATAGAGGGAGGGCAGCATTATTTACACCCGTGTATCCCCCACAGCTGCAGACACAGTATTCTTATGATGCAACACAAGCACAGCAGGTGCCATATGTCAATTATAAACAGCAACAGACACAGCCCATCTTACAAGCCCAAGCACAGCAGACAACACAGCAGTGGGATAAAGATTTGATACCAGCAGGGAATGTACATATTTTGGGGGAACAACAGTAATGGGAGGGAGCCCCTTCGCGCCTACCGGCACAAGCTTGTACCCGCAATAGGACAGCCCACAAAGGGCTCTGAAGTGTCCAGTCCTATCAGTTACTCCAGACCCTAAAGAGAAACCAAAGGGGGAAGTGAAGATAGGGAATAGGACATTCTCTTTCTTGGTAGACACAGGGGCAGCCAGGTCATGTGTCACAGAGGGGGGATTTCCATTATCAGACATGATTATGATCGCAAAACGATTTTCTGGGGCTATGTGAATGGTTCCTTTCACAGAAGATTTACCGGTCACATACAATGTCAGTACCCTTGCTATATTCACGAAGCACTACAGTGAACATATTAGGTAAGTTGAAAATGACCATTTCATTCATAGAGAAGGGCATAGTGTGTTCCACACAAGGTATCCATTAATTACACACTAAAAGATTCATACAAGTGTTCTGTGGCCAGCGAGTAATGAGAGGAGTGCCAGGGAACTATTTTCTTAAAAAGCACAGGTGTTGTTAGGATGGGCACCCAGGACAAAAGAAAGTGTTAAGATTGCCCACAGAAAATGTATTTGGGACAGCAGTGCCATTAGGGAACAGGACACAGTGATTATAGTGCATGTAGATGCAGTAGTGGCAAGGGAGGAAGGAGTGATTTTTCATGTGACAGATAAATAAGGCACTGACTGGCGCCCAGTAATACTAATTGATGCAGCATTGCGACTGACCAACATCACTGCCTGACAGTTGTTCCAAGATGAGGATTGACAATGAGTTGATTGTTCAGACGAACATGCCATCTCAATTGAAAATAAAATGCAGAGAGGATCCCCAGAGAATATTATTCACTATGAATGTATCAATATATTGTCATGAAGATTTTGAGAAAGTGCCCAAATAATTATGGACCAGTAACGCCCATGATGTATGTCTCATTAGAAGTATAGGAGCAGTTAGAATTTCACTGAAGAAGGGAGTAATACGACCCTGAGTAAAGCAATATCCCATGTCAAGAGAAGCAGATGAAGGAATGTATGAGACAATTGTTGCTTAAAACAAAGCCTAATTGTACCATCGCAATCCCTGTGTAACACGACTGTGCAACAAAAACAAAAATAAGCGGGCACCCTTTTCTTTAGAAAATATCTGTGTGTGTTTAAACACTTTCTAGAAAAAATCAGTCAATAATGATAGGCAAACACTGAATGAATGCTCACAGGAGTTGGCTGTAATAAGTCCTCGGAGCGATGCGGTCACATGTTTATGTATTTCAGCATTTCTATGGCAACGCTTACTCGAAGTGATGGGCTTCAAACATGAATTTCCATCTGTTAACACCGTCAGTGCCTGTCTTTTTCGATGACAGACACCGTTGGATTGTGTATTTTCTTGATGTCTATGTTATTCGTTATTTTTTTACATGTACATTTTATGTGATCACTATTTTTTGCTTACACGCTACAGTGCTGATAATTTATTGTCAGGCCCCTCAGATGCCCATACACTCCACAAGCAGCACTTTTGTTAACGTGCCGCATCGCACCTGCTCGCGGAGCGATGCGGTCACGTGTTTATTTATTCCAGCAGAAACGCTCACACACAGCGATGCACTACAGCGTTTTCACAGCCGCCGTAGACTTGGATTCAGACCTTCAGGTACCCACAAATGCTTTCTCCCCCTTTTCATTGACTGCATCTCGGATAACCTATACTAAAGAAGTCCTCTTTTCAACAGATCGATCATTTAATTTGATTGTGTATTACACACTGCTGTTACTCGCAACAGACTCTACGTCTGCATTTTTTGCCACGCTTGGCCACATACTTCTCATGAGGTAACTTGCCATATTTCTTTTCAAATTATTGAGTAGAATTGTAAATTTCCCACATTATTTTACTCATTGGTTGTTTTCTTTTCTATCTACATATCAACACTTGACCTGAACCTGCCTCTATTTTTTTGGTATGTTACTATTTATTTATTCACTTTTGATGCCTTACTGCATGTTACAACACGTTGTGTTTCTTTTCATGTTTAATGTTTTCTGTTATTAGATTAGACTCACCCTGATGAAGGAGCTCTATGCTCCGAAATGCATTGGTAAATTAGGTCTATTCAAAAAAATATGAGAAGTGGCAGTTACGTCCTCACTAAGATGTGATTAGTGATTTCCTTTTTCTTGAAATCCATTTTTGCACGTTAGGCAAGGCGTCTGGTCTGGCCAGGCGCCCTGAGCGGGACCCACTGCAGGCCTCGTAATGAGGCGGCCTGGAATGAATTGTGCCTGTCCCTTACCGGCACCGTTCATTCTGGGGCCGCCCAACGTGCAATGAGGCCCAATGTATCTAACCGTAAAGCAAGAACCAGGTTTTGCAGTGTATCTTAATTTTATTCAACCTATTTATGCACATGCACTTTATATAGAGCTTCAGTTAAACACATTTAAAGTAGCAAGTTTCTGGGGGCATTGGAGTGGGCACAATTGTGCTGTATGGCCAGTATGCAGATTCTATGATGAGTCTATTATGCACTTTATGTTATTCTGCAAATGTTTTAGAGATCTGTGAGTTCTGTATCTTCCCCCGTTGTTAAAAACCACATGCATTCGACACTCAGATGATGCTTTGTCTTCCTGAAGAGTTTCCAACAACCACAATGTTGTTTACAGTGTTGCTAAGTATAGCCATCAGCTAATTCAAAGACTGACCACCAACTTTAGTGAGACTGAAGTGTTACAGCAGCTCAATCCTATGTTTAAACTATATTATTGTTTGAAGTGAGGCAGTTGTGGCAAATACAATGTTATAAAACAAGAGAATAGTATAGAATACACACCTAGCATTTTATTGGTATATGAAATTAGTTTTATTTATCAATGTTATATCCTAGAGAACAATTCATTTTATTTTTGACTTGTATCAAGTGGAAGTGGAGGGGAAGCCTCTTTCCATGAGACCAGGCAGGCTCGGCCGTTAACCGATAGTCCCCCGGTGGGAGGGGGTTGTACTTAGCGGGATGATCTCATGGTGGAGGAAACCTCCAATGGGACAAGGGATGGCAATTTGGGAGAAACACAGTATTGTTCCGCTACACCACAACCTCTGTCACCCTGTTTTCTGCACAGGACACAATGACCCCACACACTTACTTGTATGTCTGCAGAATAGACAGTGGCACTTGCCCAAGAAACACTCAGACACAGAAGATCATTTAGTGCAGGGGTGACTATAATACTGGGATGAGGAAGAAGTGCAAAGTAATGTGGAATACTCTACCTACCAGTACAAATGCACTAGTCAATTTGTGTCAAACCGGACTCCCTCGAGGAGCCAAGAACAGGGAAGCTCTGCTGCAACAGAAGGGGTTGTGGACTGGTTCATCTACCAGGGAGACAGGGAAACATTGAGAGCTTAGGCGGTGCCCAGCCCTGCCTGGAGGAACTCCAAGAGAGGCCCTCTCGGGAGAAAGCAGGAGATTCAAGTCACTGCAGTGGTGGAGGAGACGGGATGAAGACAATACCAGGAGTGTGGTGCTTATTGGCTGGTAGAGGCATTCCCAAGGCATCCGTCTCAGACAAACACCTGGGAGAATCAGAAGCCTGAGCTGCCAGCCAGACAGGAAGCCCGAGGTATGCAGGGAAGCCAAGACATGCAGCTCAGAGGCCAGCAGACATGCAGAGCCGCCACAAGCCCTGGAAGCCACAGAGGGAAGCCGAGAATGCCCGAAGCACCCATGAACTACCAAAGACAACTGGTAATCTCTTTAGTGAGGTTGGGGAGACTGGCATGGTTGGCAGGATGGCTAAGAGAAGGGAGGATTACAAAGGCAAGTCTGGGACCCATACCCACAAACCTGATAAAGGTCTCCAAAGCAATCTTCATAGTCACAGTACCTGGCAGGAGAGTGTACCAGGCTGGCTGTGACCACCAAAGTATAGCAAAAAAAGAAGACCAACAATTAAAACCATTTAAGGTGAGCCTGGGATTCGCACCCATATGAAAAGAGAGCCAATGCAATCTTAATATTCCCAGTACCTGGCAGTATAGTGTAACAGGCTGGCTGTGGCCAACAAAGTTGTAGCAGAGAGAGAAGGTCAACAGTTATGAGGTGAGTCTGGGATTCACACCCACATGAAGATAGAACCAATGCAATCTTCATAGTCACAGTAGGTGGCAAGATAGTTTAGCAGACTGGGTGTGGCCAAGAAAGTATTAGCAGAGTGAGAAAAACAACAATTAAAAGGTGAGTTTGGGATTCACACCCACATGAAGAGAGAGCCAAAGCAATCTTCATAGTGATAGTAGCTGGCAGGATAGTGTAACAGGTTCGTTTTGACTCACATAATAGTAGTCAAGCCAGAAAACCACAATTAAAAGCCCAGAGAGGCAAAAGCCTGGTACTTACTCACATATGAAGAGAGTGCCAAAACATTCTTCATAATCACAGTACATGCAGGACAGTATAGCAGGTTGGCTATGAAAGCAAGGAGCAGGCAAGTGGAACCAGGACGTTAACTTTAGAATTATGGTACATAACATAATCTTCATAAACTCAGTAACTGGGAGAAACAAGAGCCAGGTTGACTATGAAAGATATTGGAAAGAAACTAAGGGAAGCATCCCCCCTAGTCATTTGTACATACAATACACAGGACATTTTTGGACACTAAAAGAAGCAAGACCCTTGTTGGACATTCAGAGCGTGTGACAGCCTGGGGAGTAACGTTGTCCTTCCTTTTGAAGTTTATTTGTTGCACCATTGTGAAACTTTGCAAGTCAGAAAAGAACTTTGAGACTAATGAAGATCCCCTTTTCACATTAGTTTGAGTTCTTTGTGTGAATGCTGGAAATAGGTTTTTGACACGATGGTGGACTTATTTGTAAATCACATTGTTGCTTTGTGTTTTGCAAGCTGAAGGCTAATTCTGAATAAAGCTTATATGAATGAATGAAAAGATAAGGTTCAAAGATGATCCAGCTTGATGAGATTGTGGAGTAGATAATTGGAATGGATGGTAAGATCTCATGATTGGAGTAAAAGCACAAGAATTAGTAGTAGTGGTAAAGGATACTTAAAGGGATTAAAGTGATGTTCAAAGTTGGAAATGGATAGTAAATCGGGACTAGTAGAAGATAGCAACCAGGACCAGTGCAAGAATTCCAGTACCACCACCATGACCAATCAGACCAGGGGACTGAGAGAATCTAGAAAGAGTGGTGTACAGAGCATCAACAGAGGCAGGCATTGTAGAATTGGCTGAAAAAATATACCAGAACCAAATGAGTTTCTTGTGTCTTTGAACCTGAGTCGTTTCTTGTGTCTTTGAACCTGAGTCCATTCTCCCTCAGTGTCAGAGCCACTGCTGCAGATCCATTCCCTATTGTCAACAGGGCCTTCCCTACTGTTCTGATTTTGGGAATGCCTTCTAGATGCATGGGACACAGGCTCCTACCTTTAATCCTTTTTAAACCCAATTGCAACAAACTACTGAAACTTCATGTTTGTAAATGGCTTGTAGAAAGAAAAATGTAAGTTCAACATTCATGGAGGCTAGATTCCCTACGAGTGATGTTTCGATTTAATTACGGTGTAGAAGAGTACCTTTCTCATTTTCAATGAGCAACTGAAAAATTAACAAATAGGTAGCAAATAATCACCCTCTGCCTTTTATCTTGAGCAACTCAGCATTAATAACAATATTCTGCCTGATGGTATACCCAGGAATTACTTAAATGATATTCTCTTTCTAGGTATGCAATCAGTGAGATGTCCATTTACCTCTATGGAATTCTCACACACGAGACGTCTTCGCAAAGAGCAAGAGTGAGCAGATCGCAATGTCTACTCCAAGAAATCAGGGAGGAACCCCGGTGTGCACTCATACAACAAATAACTGAGTACTGTCTCTATCTATTTCCGAGTACAGTACTATTATTCAATCATGAGATAAAGACAGTTCTGGCAGGTTAGAACACTGGAGAATGATATCACTAAATCTTTCAGCATAAATCTTTCGAACAGCACTCTCAAGCACTCCCACAATGCGTGCGCACGATGCACGCGTGCCGGGGCTTAAGTGGACTTGCTGGGAGAAATGGGCAGAGCTTGCCCAGCCACTAGAAGTAAAGCAATATACTTGTTTTAGTCTTTGAATACAGTTAATGTACATTCGGGTTACCATACATGAGGAGCCTACCACAAGCAGAGTGACACAGTCACGGGTAAGGCTGCTTTACAGATCTTGTCAAGGAGCAGAAGTGTAGAAGAGCAGTTAGAACACAGGAGAGCAGGAGAGCAGATGATCCAGCCAAATAGCACTCTCAAGCACTCCCACAATGCGCATGCGTGATGCGTGTGTGTGATGAGCATGTGCCAGGGTTTATGTGGGCTTGCTGGGAGAACTGGGCGGAGCTTGCCCAGCCGCACAAGCAGAGTGACACAGTCACAGATAAGGCTGCTTTACAGATCTCGGCAAGGAGCAGTAGTGTAGAAGAGCAGTTTGTCCAACAGAATGCATGACAGCAGATGATCAAGCCGAACAGCACTCTCAAGCACTCCCACAACGCGTGCCCACAATCTTCATTTAAGACAAGAAGGGGACTAGGATTGTGGGAAGAGTACTCTATGAGCCCAAACAAATTATAAAGCAAGAAAGTGTGAATCTTTTTGCGCCAGAGAGGCTTAAGCTTTGGGAAGGGAACCATGAGAGGCCCAAAGGGAAATACAAGAGATATTGTTGAAAAGAGAGAGGTCTAGACTTGAGGAAGGGAACCCTGAGAGGCCTAAAAGGAACTGCAACTCTGTTTTGTGAACCAGAGGGGTCAGAGCTTGGGGAAGGGGAAGGGAACCCCAAGAGACCCAGACACATTGTAAACTGTATTGACCTACTGCAAGAGCCCTACCTGGAAGATCCCAAGGGCACCCCTTTTACGTTGAACTATTTTTAAACTGGCAGAGCAAAACCAGATGGTTTCTTTTTGAAACACAATTTTTTCTTTAAGAAGACCTAACATCACATTTGTTTTAAGAGTGAGGGTAAGCATAGGTTTTGACACAGACAGACTTTGGTTTTGGACTTACGGACATCAATGGCCTTTAAAAGCATCAGTTGAGGGAACAACCCCATTAGAGTTAGGGCCAGTTAGGCATTACACCAACCCTACAAAGTTTTGTAATAAAGGTTTTCAAACTGTTACTTTTGCCGAGTTGCTTTCTGTTTCCACTTCGGCAAGGGAGATGATAGATAGAAAGCTGAAGTTTTTTGATTTTCTTGGAGAAAGTGTAACACCTCTCAAGGCCAGCATCTCTCAACAGGAGATCTCCTGGGAACCATACTTCAAATAGGCACATGCATAACCAAGGCCATCCTAACACCAGGGTTCTACACACCAAATCCCCTGCTGCAGTCTCGTCAAGCGGAGAGGGTTAGAGTAGTCAGAAAGGACAGAGGGGAACTGTGAATTGTTTTGCCACCTTCATTTTCTGGGAGCATCTCTTTCCTTAATGTCCCCACCACTTCCAGTGGACAAAGCACCCTGGGAATGATGCAAGAAGGCTAAGGTCACTTGTCACAGCAACAGGGATGTTACCCCTTACAGCAGGCTTTCTTTTGACCAGTACCCTGAGGTCTTTACATGTATAAGCAAGGCGTCTCCCATTCCTTGTTCGATTAATTGTGGACCTCTTAGAAGACAGGAACCATGTGTTGGATCTCTGTTGGGAGTGTAGTCCATTCTAAAGTCCTCCAGTTGTGAGTTGAAGGCAGAGTGCTTCCTAGACAGGGATCATTGTAGGTGAACTGCTGTAGATATAGATGCACTGGAACCAAGCTTCTAACTGGAGGTGAATGAAACGTTGCAGGTGCCAGCTAAGCTCCCTGGACTGAGAATGAAGAGCAAGAAGGGCCTACCTTGCCCTAGCACTCCTGGAGTGTGTCTCTCAGCACCCTGAGAATCCCATAGCAGCTTGAATTCTTTTTCTCACTGCTTCAAACCATCCTCAAACTTATTTGAATGGGTTTGAAGTACTTAAACAACACAGGACCACAGTGCTGTCTATTGGACTCTTGTTGTTTATCAAACTGCTGGTTACAACCTTCAAACTGGTTAAATGTGCATCGCGCCAGTTGTGCTCATTGCTACTTTACGTCAGCTCACCATTGTGGAATACTGCTGCAACTTTAAGCAATGCATCAAACCACTAGGACCTTTGCATCGACTGGAGCTGGACCTCATCTCAAAATGCTGGAAGCTTCATGTCACATGCCTACTCGACCCACATGAGCCATTTAGTAGGCAGTGAAGAAGGCAAAAGCACTGAGAACCTGGTATGCATTTACTAGACAAAGGAGAAAACCAAAGCTCTGAGAGACCCGTGTGGATTCACTAGACAGAGGAGAAGGTCATAGCACCGAGACCTATTCCACATTTACTACAGTAAGTGTAGGAGCACTGAAAACTCCACATGCATTTACTAGGTATAGGAGAAGGCCAACACACTGAGAACCACGAGTGAATTTACTAGACATATAATGCAAAACCACAGATTACCCATGTCATTCATTAGGCATATGGGAAGGCCAATGCACTGAGTACCTAATGTGCATTTAGTGGGCAGGGGAAAGGGCCATAGCACTGATAACAGCACACACAGTCATTAGGTATAAGAGAAGGTCAGAGCAAAAGCATTGAGAAACCCACAGGCATTTACTAGGTGTAGGAGAAGACCAAATCACTAAGAAAACACACGTGCATTTACAAGTCACAGGAGAAAGCCCAAGCACTGAGAAACTCATGTGGATTCACTGGACAGATGAGAATGCGGTAGCACTGAGAACCCCATTTGCATTTGCGAGGCACTGGAAAAATCCAAGGCACTACGAACCCCACATGCATTTACTAGTCTTATCAGAATGCCAAAGCACTGTAGTAGATGGAGGAGTGGGCCTTAGCACTGAGAACAAACCATGCATTCAATAGTTATAGGTGCAGGCCACAGCACTGGAAATCCCATGTGCAATTCACTAGGCAGAGGAGAAAGCCATCACGCTGAGAACCCCATGTGCATTGATTTAGTTTTATTTTATTGTGTGGCATGCAGACCTAGTTGAGAGCAGCATGGCAACGTACAGGGTGTGGTTAGCCATTGTTTGGGCTGGTGTCTTTTAACAGTGGCGTAGTACTGTGAGTTGTGGTCGGTGTGTCATTCTGTTCATCTATCAGGATTAGTCCTTGGTCAGGTACTGTTGGAAAAGCCTAATTTCAGAGTTTTGAGGAATTAGAGAATTGTTGGGGCATTTGAGCAGATACAGGGATCTTATTCCAGAGAGTGGGTGCATACAAAAGAAGCATAATGCTACTAATGACTGTTCTTTAGATGACACGTAGTCTTAAACAGAATACGGGCATGGAGAAGAAACCAATTTACTTTGTTTAAGATGGGAGATTCAGTCAAGTTTCCATGCTCCCATAATGAGGTGTCACGCGGTATGGTGGACTGCTTTTAGATGGACCAAATGAAAGGCTTGGATCGCTGTATGGAATTTACTATAGTAAGTACAGGAGAAGGTCAAATGCACTGAGACTCCGATGTGGATTTACTAGGTTCAAGAAAAGGCCAATAAAGGCTAGCCAGAGTGTGAGTCAGGCAGGCTTTCATCCCACAGGCATGTTCAGTGAGATACACAAACTGCTTTCCTGTGTGTAAGCTAATACATGTTTATATATAACTATATATAGGAGGACTTCGACATTTCAAGTGGAAGGGTTTTTTCAAGCCTTTTTTAAACCCACCATAGTCTAGCTGGTGTATTTAGCTGATTTTGTTTTATAAATGTGTGTGTACAGGTTTCAGTGGAACACACGTGTCAATGCATTCCACATTTTACAATATAAGGCATTTGGGCAACACAATTTAGTGAACAAAAATACATACGAGATTGATTACATAGACATAAGAGGCTCTATTTCCAAAGCCACTTAACCCCATTTCCCTTCTTTGTGTTTACATATAGCAAATATACAGAACTCCATGCCACTTGAGAGTGGGTTCAAATGACATCACTTCCTGTGATGTCATCAGAGGTCAAGGTTTGTGTGATGTCACTTTCGCTACCCCTGGCATTTTGGCAAACTGGTGTCCCTGGAACAGAGCAATGTTATACCAGGTTAAGCCTCCTACACATTCATATTCATTCTATGAAAGCTACAGCCTCACAGGTCCAAGTGCTGTGCTCATTCCCCAGACTCAGTCGCCTAAGTATTGTCATCTTATGAAAGCAAGATAAGTGATCCAGCAAACTTAAATGAATAACTTCTAGTAATATCAGTCTAAGAGGATAGGCCCTGTGAAGTAAAATGAATTACCCAGGATCACACATGTTGGTCAAGTGGAGAGGAAGGGACAGGTGCCCCCTTTTCAATCCCTCCAATTTACCCTTTAGACCACATCTCCTGCCTCCCCATCGTTAACTTTGGACCAACATACTCAGAGGTTTTGCAATGTGTTCTTTCATGCACAGACACAGCGTTCTGTGTTTAGTGAAGCGGTTGGGTGAAGATCCAAACCATATTCTAAATAAATCAAACTATAAAGAAAATCTTTATGAAAAATCTGCTTGGTAAAACAAATTTGATCTGTTTTGATGGTTTGCAGGAGGAACACAATAACTAGCAGCAATCTCTTAATTCAAGGAGTTATCTCCAGTTCTACATACCATATTCAAATCTAAATTGTTAAATGTACAGAGATGTACAAGTAAAGAAATAATTGTGTCAAACATAAGACAAAAAATCATCACACTTAAACTGCAAACACAGAGATGGCACCGAGACACACATACACAGAAAATGAATACCTAGGCCTTTCACTCCACTTCAGAGAATCTCAGACTTAGGTGTGTTTTTCCTCCGTTATTGAAATTGCATTGTGTTCTAGCATTGTTCTAAGCTCCTGTCGTCTTGTCCAATTCTGAACTACTGTCACGTCTATCTTAGTCTCATCTGGTTGCGCCCCTCCTTGTGTATTTCCCTAGTGTTCTTCCCTGCCCACTCCACTCCCCTCCCACACCCTTCTTCTTCTCTCCTCTCCCTTCCTACTCTTTGGTGTTCTCTGCCTCTCTGTCTCTCCCATCTTTTCTAACTGCTTCTCTATCGACTATCCTACTCATCCCACTAAATCTGGCAGAAAGAAGTTTAAAAAGGACATCCTGGTCTCCAACCCAGTCCTCCCTATCGCTGACACCTATACCAGTGCTTCCTCCAGGCAAACCCTCAACAACATCCTCTTTGTCGTTCCCTCGCAAGACCTATGGACTCCACATATGGTCTGTGATCTCTCCTTTCTCTTCTTCTCCCATTATTGGTGGCACCCGGTGGGAGGACCTCCTGGCCTACTTCCACTCCTCTACGGTCATCATTAATGTTTACTTGAACGGTACCAACTTGGTCCAAGGCCCTCAAGACAATGTTCTCCTCCTTGATAGACGCTTCCCATGCTTTATCAATTTCCTTTCTTCTCCTGCTGTACCCTCTCTCCTATCCACGGCTTCCTTGCCTCCCCCTGCCATCTCCTCCTTAGCTACCTTGCTCTCTCCTCACTCCTCTGCTGCCCCCCTTCAGGCTTCTTCTACAACTCTGCGGGGCATACCTCCGATTTGTACCCGTCCCCGGAAGTCTTTCAAGCACGGCAACCTTCTCCATATTGCCATTCTAAATTCTGGCTCAGCTGTCAAAGACTCCACTAACATCTGCCGCCTTCTTGAGGAACTTGACCTCGATGTCCTCGGTCTCACCGACACATGTTCACAGCCAGCTCTGTCACAAGCTTTGACACTCTCCTCCCTAATGGCTACAAGATCCTCTCCGTGTCCAGATCCAACCATTCCAAAGTAGATAAAGCCCTGATCTTCCCTGAGTGGATTCCTGCCTCTGTCGATCCTACACAGGACTACTCATCTTTCAAATGCCTCGTCTGTAGACTCACTCTCTCTCTCTCCTGGCCATTCCCTTACTGTGGTTACCATCTATCGGCCACCTGGTCAGATCTCCTCCTTCCTCTCTGAGTGGGCGGACCCTTCCTCTTCCCTCCTGGTCTCGACCACTCAACTCCTCCTCCTTGGAGACTTAAACATCCACCTGGATGCTTCTTGTCCTTCCTCTGGACTCTTTCACGACCTGTGCAAATCTCTCTCACTCTCTATTTTCTCCTCTGGCCAGACTAACTCTGCAGTTCACACTCTGGATGTTCTGACTCTTCAGACCTTCCCCTTTCAATTCGTCTCACCACTCCTCTCTCCTGGAGGGATCACTTTCTCCTTTCCTCCCAACTCATCCTCTCTACCGCTCAGGCCAAGCCTACTCCAGCATTGCCACCTACCTTCTTGGTTATCTGACCAATGAAGCATGTGTCAGTTGAGGCTTTCGCCACCAACTTCTCACCCTGCCTTCACCCTTGGCTGACTCACACCCTGACAAAGCCCTTGCCATGCTCAACTCTGCTATCTCTGATACTCTCGATGTTCTTGCCCATGTCATGAGGATCCACTTGAAGCTCAAAGCCAAGTGCAACTCGTGGTATGAATCAGACCTCGTCACCCTTAAACGCAAGTGCAGAGTGGCTGAGAGGAAATTGTGTGCTTTTGGTACATCCTCTGACAAACTGGCCTGCCGCCTGCTCCAAAGGAAATACTGGTTCTCTGTCCACACCAAGAAGAGAGGCCACGTACAATCCTGCATCTCTGTGGCATCTAACAACTCAGCCAAACTCTTTAAATCTTCAAGGTGCTGGCCAATCCTGCTGCAGTCTCTACCTCTCCTGTTCCCTACCAGGCCCTCTGCACAGCCCTGGCTTCTCATTTCATCTCTAAAACTCAGGACATCCTATCCTCTCTCTCTTCCTCACAACCTCCTCCATCTACTCCATGCTCTTCCTCTGGCCCTTCTTCAGCCACCTCTCCTCCCTCCTTCTCTGCCTTTCCCTTATTCCCCTGATAAGGCTTCTAGACAAGTCCGATCTATCATAGTCTCCTCAAAACCATCAAGGACCACATTGACATCGTGGCTCCTGCTCAGGCTGACTCCTACAACCAGTCCTTCACCACTGGAGTCTTCCCTTCCCCCTGAAGCACTTCCTTGTGCACCCTCTTCTTAAGAAATCCTCTGCTGCCACTTCCTGCCTGGCTAACTATCACTCAATCTTCATCACTCCTTTCCTGGGCAAACTCCTGGAAAAGTTGGCCATCTCCCAGCTTAATCTTCACACTGAATCTATTGGTTGTCTCCATTACCATCAGTCTGGCTTCAGAGCTGCCAGGAGCACGGAAACTGCTCTCCTGAACATTCATGAAGACCTGCTCTCCAAGCTTGATTCCATTACCCCCTGCGTCCTCATCTTAACTGATCTCTCTTCTGCCTTTGACACAGTCAACCATGCCATCCTGCTCAACAGTCTCTGTGATAACCTGGGTATCTCTGATCAGGCCCTGGCTTGGTTGACTTCTTTCCTCTCTGATCGACCCTCCCAGGTCCAACATGGGTCCTTCCTCTCCTCTATCTCTACCTGTGGTGTTCCCCAGGGGTCTAACCTCTCTCCCTGGCTGTTCAACCAATAACTGGCTCTTCTTGCCCACTGCATTGTCACTCTCAGTCTAAACTTTCAGTGCTATTTTGATGACACCCAACTCATTTTCAGGCTTCCTTCTACCACCTCTTCACCCTCTCTCGTCTCTGACTGTCTGTCTGCTATCCAGGAGTGGTGTGCCACCATTGATCTCTGCATTAATTCCAGAAGGCCAAGATTCTCCTTATCGGCACACCTTCTCCCTCCTTTCCTGTCACTCTCTGGCCGGCCTCACTTGGCCCTCTCCCTATTCGCACCTGTGAGGCTAAAAATCTTGGGGTCATCTTCGACCCCACACTCTCCTTCTCTCCTCACATCCCTGACGTCTCCAAGAGTTCACACTACCAGCTGCACCTCCTCAGAGGTGTTCTTCCTTTCCTCTCCTTCTCCCAGAAGCTCACTGTCTCCAGAGCTCTGGTTCTCTCTAGGCTGGACTACTGAAACAGCCTCTTTCTAAATCTGCCTGCCTCTACTCTCTGCTCTCTGCAACTCATCCAAAACAGGACTGCAAGACTTGTCCCTGGCCTCAAGCCCAGGGATCGTATCTCTCCAGGACTGAAATCTCTGCACTGGCTCCCAGTGGCTGTGAGGATTATGTTCAAAACCCTCTGCATTGTCCACAAGCCCTTCTGGGGCCTAGGGCCTCTATACCTTCAACTCTCTCTACCTATATATCTTCCTTCTCGAGCCCTTCGCTCATCTGCCTCCAACTCCCTCAGGGTTAGTCGCTCTGCCAAGCACCAGGTTGGTGGTAGATCTCTTTCTTCGGCTGGGGCCTCCCTCGGAAACAGCCTCCCTGCCTCTCTGAAACTTGAAGAGAACCATCTCTGGTTCCGGACGCACCTCCCATGTTGATCACCTGGCTGAACCTGAAGCTGCACTTGTTACCTGGCTACCCTCATATCTCAGGCCCAGGTCCCCTCCCTATCATGTACACCTGCACTGCCCCCCTGGCAACCCTTGCACTCTGGGATTGTTTCTGTATCCCTACAGCCCCCTACTTGCACTTGACACCTGATGTCTGCACTTGCTCTGCCACCAGCTGGCCACATTTTTTATTTGTTTAGTGTCTTTTTTACTGTTTATCCTATGCACTGCACTGCCCCCTCCCCATTTTCCCCAACACTTTTGTCCCTTCCCCCTCCCCTGCACTTGCGCGATCTCAATGTCACCTGGCCTAGTAAGATCATTGTCTCTGTCCTCTATCTGTTCCTCATTCTTGCCTCGTCGCGCCTTGACACACTTGTGTATAGGCTTGGTGAAAATGTCATATCATATCTTTATACTTAGGAATGCAGATACCAATGCAGTAATAATCCTGAAGATGACATGACAAGTGCTGTTGTGGAAATATTTAGTTTCCTTATGCAAAAGGACAAAGCGCGCCCTCCTTCAGTAATTACTTATGGTTATGACTCTTACTGTACAAACAGTCATAGTTGTGCAAAGATGAATGTGATAAAGACACAGAAATCAAAGGGATTATTTTCAACCCAAAAGGGTTTTTTGCTAAGAAATAAATCAGTTTGATGTCTAAATGTGAGGGTCAGTGTGACAGGAGTCGCAGAGAGTGTGTCAGGGGTATGAAGAAGCTTGCCAAGGGTAGCGGTTGATATCAATAGCTACAGCCAAATAACATCCATGCTTACATTTCAGTGCTTCGACTGTGCTCTCTTAAACGTGTATCCTCATTCCTCTGGATTATGCCACGTCTTGTCTTTATCCACCGTTGCCTCCAGGAATGATTCCACTAAGGCAACAGATCAGTCCACTATGTACTTTCCAGTGATAACTGCAATAATATCCCTAAATCCTTGAGTGACATTGCAGGTGAATATCAGTCCAATAGGGGCATGATCTTATTATGTTTGGGAACCAGGGCAGTGCACCCTACCCTTTGGTGCCATCCTCTAGCAGGATTGTTGCCAAGGGGCTTGTTTACATGCAACTCAAATGTTTAGGTTGACTTTTTAAGGTCTAGGTCTTTGGACTTTAGGGATAGCTCAAAATTTAGCCAACGTGTTCAAAGAACATTTGTTAAACACACTAAATGAGAGAAGAATTGTTGTATATTCTGTCCATAATCTTCTTTAGTACGCTACTAGTGTGTACACGTTTCGGTGCTTCTATATACTTGGAAAGTATAAGGCACCTTCTTCAGGGCAACCAATGGGTAGACCCTGTGTCAAGACCAGACAACAAAAAGAAATGTGAGAATTCCTCAGGTTTAAGGAGCTGGTAGTGCAGCTTTATATTTAGAGATTTAACAGGGTCGCTCTTGTTACCGGCTATACTTGAAACTGCTGGTATCGGGATCCCAAGTTTCCTGGGGGGTCTGGGTTGGGCGGGGCACCCACAGAGGACCGGGGGCAGGTGGCTTCTGGTGCAGACTGTGGAGGGCTTCCTTATGTAGTTGAAAGTACCTCTATGGAGATGCAGAAATGGAGGGGCAGTGGGGAAAAGAAAGGGAAAAAGGGGGGGGGCAAGGGAGAACAAGGGTCAGCATCTGTCAGAGACCTGATGTGAATAGGAGTGATGAACGGTGTGCCTCGGGCTGAGAAATCTAATTATCTTGTTCGTGGTCTCTTTATGTAGACCTATTCTTCCATGGTGGCTGGGGTGCCATCCGGTGGTAATTGATGTAGAGTCTGGAAGGAGAGAGGGGGCCATTTCTCTGCGGCGCTTGCCTCTGGATAGTTGGAGCGTCTGTCTAGGGGAGAGAGCATAGTCTAGTGTCAGCTGACAGGGTCCTAGTCGGCTGTGATGTGTTATCATTAACTGGGGATAAATTGCTAGTGCAGCCAGGTTACCTGCTGTTGCAGGCAGGTGAAGAGGCCTCACTATATGGGCCGGTGTGCCCCGGGTGCAGAGTCGTGCCTATACCCTAATGCGGGGAGTGCCTGCTTAGTGGGCTTGGTATGGCCAGAGTGAAGGGGGCAATAGTGTTGGTGCTATGCGTACCTCCCTCCCTTTATCCCGTGCCCGGGGGTGGAGAGGCTCTTATTAGGCGAAGTGCCTGCTTCGTGATGTGGGTCTGAACCACGGAGGCCAGAGGGCTGGGGGCAATGGTGCTGGCGCTGCTCGTGCCTCCCTCCCTTGATCCTGTGCATGGGGGTAGGGAAGCTCTCACTGTGTGGCCGTCTCTCATCTGTTGCGAGGGGCTCCTATGTGTCCTTCTCCTAATCCGTGTCTAGGTCTCCTGCTGCTGCTTGCGAACGCCGCGCATTAGTTCTGCTGTAGCGATGCCTCCGGGTAGTTATGGCGACCGCTAGAGGAAGCTGTGCATTGGTTGGTGCAGCGTGAAGCGCCTTGGGGCTCGTAGCATGGCGTTCTTCCTAATTGGTTGCCCTGTGTTGTCTGGGTGATGGACGACGCCGAAGCTTCGAGGGCCCAGGGTGTGTTGCGGCTTGAAACAATGCCGTGAGCTCTGTCGCTGTGGACAGAAGCCGGGATTTGTGGAAGGTGTGTGGACATATTAGTCCGTAAGTAGTCATACAGTGGGGGGCGGAAAGTGGAAAAGCGCTTTTTGAAAGGGCTTGTTTACTGCATGAAGAAAGGCACCACAACAAAGCAGCTGTGAGGGATGGTAGCTGGCAGCATTGACATTAAACTGATGGTGGTACAAGCTCTAGGTTTCTTTTTGTTACACTTGATTTGCTCTGATGGAATTGTCTTAGGCTCTTGTTGAACTGTAGGCATGATTGCAACAGGCTTAACATCGCCTTCTCTGGCAATACTGTGATAATTATATGTGATGTGTTTTGAGTGTCATCAGTCAGCTCGGTGTCATCCATGTGAGATACAGCCGTGAATTCTTCATCCTTGCTGCCCGTTCAATTCAGATTTAACATTAGAGAACTGTTTGATAAATTGATGTCCACTACTCGGGCAAAAATCCATTTTAAAGTTTGCTGGTCATGTACCAATGTCGAAGCCCTGCCAAAAATCGCAACCGCAGTGACTGCCAAAGCATTAATACTAACATTGTTAGTCAGATTGTCATATTCCAAAGGTGTTTTACCAATTATTGTTATCCAGCTCTGCTATTAAAGAGGGAGAGCATGCAATTAAAGGTCTAATGGGTGCGGATGATGTTTAACAGTTTGCTTTATTGCTCATACTTTTACTTATACCCATAAAGAAGATGATAAGTTTTAAACGGGCAGCTCTACTTGTAGCTTCAGTAGTTTCATTGCAATCTTCTGCTGATAATATTGCAGCAGGAGAGACATTTGTAACCTCGTCTGAGTGATTAGTTCAATCTGATAGAGTGCCTTCTTTTTGCATCGAGTAAGACAGGTGAGCCCGCTCAGACTGCTACGAGCACAATAAAAGACCTTGAACATTGATAGGAACTGTCTTTGAGCTTACTGTATCTGGGTAGCTGGCAGCGTGACAATGTTCTGAGCAGTGCAGTGTCCCGAAGAGTCTGCCTGCTGGAAGTTGGGTGTCGAAGCCGAGTGGACCTCAAAGTGCAAATAGGCCAGAAGGACTCGGTTCACCAAAGTCTCAAGTGAAGTAGAATGAGTATTAATAGGGACACTATTAGCTGGGACTGTATTGAAGGGGAGATTTGATCACACAAAACTGACCCAAAATGCATAACTCCCTTTATTCCTAAGGCACCCAGGGATGAAGGTCACTGACTGAAACAAAATTGGTTGTGGGGATGGTTCTGCTATGCCGGAGAGTCCATTGCGCCTCATCACGAATTGGGCAGTATCCCAGCGATACCACCACCGGGATACCGCCCAATGCTAATATCGCTATCGCAACTCTGTTCAGCGCAATTTGCGCCAGATCACGAGTTGTGAGGGGGGAGCGGTAAATCCTCATTCTAATGCGCCGGTGGTAATAGTGCCGTAAACAGCAAAAGAATTGTTATCTCTACCTCCAGCAAAACAGCAAGAGGCTGGAGGTAAAAATGCCATTTTCCATCCTACTTGTTATTTGGGCAGCCTTTAAATGTGGTGATAATACTGTTAATGGCACATTTGAGGGCTCAGGCCAAACTTGTATATATCTAATCTCATACTAACCTGACCTTACCTAAAGGACAAGGCGTAAATGAAGATTAAAGCTATATCTTATTGTATTTGCCTTAAAATTCAAAGTGCTGAATAGGGCATCTCCTAATCTCTTCCCCAATTTAATAATAAACAGGGGTGGGCTCAACTGAGGCTGTGTTATACACATTATGAATGAATGTCAGTTAAGGTTTTCCAGAACCAAAAGAAAACTGTGAGTGTGGAATTCTATGTTTTGTTTTTCCTTCTCTCGAACACCATGCACAGATGAATGTATTTTTTTTGTTTGTTCATGAACATATGAACATCACCAATGTAAAGGTCTGAAATGTGTGTCTTTTATTGGGTATCTGGACTTTGCATCCAATACCTTTCCATCTAATGCATTTACATCGAGGGATTTGCCTTTGGGGGGTGCAGGGTTAATTTTTATTGTGGTGGGTTTTAAAGAGTTAAAAATGGGGGGTTGGGTGGGTAAAATGTTATCGAAATGTCATTCGATGTAAAAGATTCAATGCAAAGTCCATGAACCCTTTTATTGCTATGAAGTTTAAAAAGTGTTCTTATAAAAGAGTAAGACTATGAACATCTGTGGCGGTTTATTATTGTGTGGCCTGTTCAAGTTATGGTATACAGTGTTACAAGAATCTGGTGTGCTGGTGCCATACTAAGCCTTATGGTGTCTAGCCAAAGAGCCCAAAATCTTCTGATAAAAGAAAAGTGGCAGGGAATATATCTAAGGGAATATATCTAACAGGCTCCTCCACTAAAAGTGCATAAGAAACATGACTGGCCATACATCATGTCATTTACTGCAATTTTCTTTCATGTAGAGAACCATTTGTACATTTTATGGCTTTTGATCACATTTCCAATACCATTTTGTTCTCAAAGGGGAACCCCCAAATTCCTCTAAATAGTTTTAGGCTCCTTAACTTCACTCTGTCACATGCTAATGTGTGGAAATATTTAGCCCTCCCCCCACTGAAAATATTCACCACACATGACTGGCCATGAATCATGAAAATTACTTATTTTTTCATGTGTTATCCTAGAAAAGCAATTGCAACTTGTAGATAATTTTACCCAATTTCTGAAAATAAAATGGTGCTGCAACTGCATAATTTTTGCACATTATTTTAAAGCATTTCCTTGGCGGCAAACGGCCCTCCCCTGAAACTCTGTTAAATATTACAGGCTCCCTCACTGCACTCAGTTGGTTGCACAAATATGATGATATTGAAATTATTCACCAGGTATGACAGGCTGTAAGCATGATTTCTTTTTTTTTTACTTACTATAGTTCTTGCAATATCCAACATCCACATTGACAGTACATGTATGTGACCTTGCAGAAAAACATAAAGTGCATTTCTTTGTCTCCATTGTCATACATGTATCTTTATTTTAATTTTATTTTCTCCCCTTTTCCCTTCCCCCCCAAAACCCCCTCCTTTTTCTGGTTGCTGTGCATCTCATAAGTTTAAAGTTAGGATTGGCTTTGACCGTTCCTTCGCCAACCTCTCTGGAGTACCTGTCGGATGACATCCACGGCACAGGCAAAAGGGCTGCTACCATTTCATGCACAGGTCAGCATTTTGATCCATGCATTTGTCTGGACACCTTGTGGGTACATCTATGAATCCACCCCTGCAAATTAGGTACAGTGGACTCTCTCAATGGCCATGGCCAGGCCTCTGAGGGGGCCAAGTCCACTCGGGGGTATATTTACCAAGGAAGGAGGCCCACTCCATCTCTTTGGATGGTTTACTATCATGGAGCACACCAGTCAAGCTTTCCATGACGTAAATGTCCCTTGCTTTCACCGCCCATTGCTGTTCTGTCGACAGTGCTGGATGTTTCCAGCGTATTACAACACATGCACACGCTGCAAGCAGTAGGAAGTGCACCATGTGTGGGAGTCACCACCAGTCCTCATCACATACTTCTATACCAAAGAGAACCAAGAGTGGGTAAAGCCTCCTCTCAATCCCATCTAGGTCCTTTATTGCCACCAGACTCTCCCTCCAGTAATTTGGCATCTTTGGGCAGACCCACCACATGTGCCTTTTGCTACTATTCTGCCCACATTCCCTCCAGCACCTTGGGTTGACCCGTGGGAACATCTCTGCGAGGCGAGCAGGATCTAGCTGCCACCAATCTAGTAGTTTAATGCTGTGCATTTTGTATTGGCATGCAATGGAGGTGCAGTGGGCATTCGTGCACAGAGCTCTCCATTGAGTTCCTCAAACACCACACATACATCTCTTTCCCAGATTCTCTTATAGGTCTCTACCTCCCAACTATGCGCTGCGAGTAGTGAATAATACAGCCTGCAAATTAGGCCCTTAGTGGACAGTGGCGTCTTAAGTATGGTCTTGGTGGCTGTTAGGTCTCTTTGGAGCTGTTCCTTCCATTCTGGGACATCAATAGCCCTTTCAACGGCAGATATTTAAATACTGGGAGCAGCTATATGTGTAGGATTTCTTACAGGAACCCCACCTCCACAAAGTCAGTCCCCTTTACCACCTGTCCCACCCTCTCGAGGCCTGACTCGTACCAGTCCTGGAACCGCAGCAGGTCCTGTATGTCATTCCATATCGGGAGGGGGCGGGGCATATATGGCCCATCGGCAGAGTCATCTTGTGATCCCTGCCATTTCCTTTTTGCCCACCAGAGCACCTACATTGGGCAGGAATCGTGTGACTACATGCTTTACATGGGACCACTGACCATGGTGCCCATAGCCACTCTCACACCATCAGAGTTTCTCTATGCATACCCATTGTTTGTCCCTATCTATGCGCAGGTGTGAGACTAATGTGCTGTGCTGCTCTGTGGTATACCTGCATGTCTGGTAGCCCAACCCTTCTCTTATATTTAGGCTATATCGGGATACTGTAAACTACTCTTTGTTTGCGTCTTTCCTACAGGTACCTACTGATCCTGCGCTTCAACTCTCTGCAGTGTTCCTCTGGCAGTGCTATCAGCAGAATTTGGTACAAACATAAGGCTTTTGGATTTAGGGACATATAACTCTGATGAGTCTCTCTAGCCAAAACAGCGTGTGCTGCGACGACGCTACATGGGTGAATATCTTATGCAGCTGCATGGGTAGTTTGCATCATACAGGTCTGCTAGGTTTCTCGTGATCAGCACTCCAGATATTTCATTTTATGCCTCTCAATTGAGATCCCCAGCTCCTTCAGGTCATCAATTGGAGTGTGCTCCTCTCTACCGAAATGGAAAAGGGTGGATTTGGTGGCATTTACCTTAAATCCTGACCCCTTTCCGTAATCCGCTAGAACTGAGAGCAGTCCTCTAGTAGAGTTCACTATGTCGCACACATGGAGGAGTATGTCCTCGGCATACATGCTGTAAGGGGATTCAATTCAGCACTACAGCTAAGTTAACGCCTAGTCTAGAATACTGAATGAAAACCCTTATTGATATATCTTTAGGTCCAGTTCATGCGTTCTGGATGACTACCCCTATATAACACCCCTCTCTTGGAATCCCCCTGACCCCACTGAGCCAAGAAGTAGTTCTGTTTTGCAAGTTTAAGGTTTAATTGATAATTTAAACAATATATATATATCACGCTTTATAATAAATTAATAATTGAATAGCACACTTAATCTGATATGATAAAGATCAACAACGGAGAATCTGGCACTAGCACACTTCTTATAATCACTAATGAGTTGAGATGAAATGGATAAGGTAGCACACAGGTGAATAGGAACAAAAGAAGAAGGTGGTACCAAATGCTTTATAGAGTTCAAATGGATGCAAGGTTGAATGAATGAAATGCAGTATAGAAAACAACTTGATATGATTTCAGCAAAACAATGTAATCACTTTTCTCTGGCAATCCCCTTCCCCCCTTGATGCAAGGCAAGGAAATGGAAGGAAAACACACAGTTCTCAGAAATGCAATCAAATGTGATTCAGTTCACCCCAGCAAACTTAAAGAAAACAGATAGGAGTTTTGAAAACACAGGCCCAAATGCTTTGATATGTGCTAGCAATGGATGAGAAATATGCTGGAAATGCTTTTTAATTCCCTTTGAGAGGTTCAGGGTGAGTGGTATCTAGTTAATATTAGTCCAGGCTCACACTAGCAATGGGGCAGGGATAGTTAGCAGGTTAAACGAATTTCTGGCAAATGGAAAGCAAACAGCAGCAGTTTTTACATATGAAGAAATTGCAAATCGCGGTAAAATTCGCGGATGCGTGTTCCGCGATTGCGGTAAAACTATAAGGGGTAGGAATGCGGTTCTTGGTGCGATTCAAAGCTACGATTCTAAGCTATCAGAGGAAAGTTACTGCAAGTCTCTAGCCCAAACGGTCGCGGAGATATGAGCGATTTAATAAAGGTCGTTTTTGGGTTTGCAAATTTCAAAAGCTCAAAATGACAAGTGCAGCTTGCAACTAGAAATGACAAGTGACAGTTATGAGGCAGTTCTACTTAGGTTAAATAGATTGAATTATATTATTTTAACTAAGAGATTGGTTCTGCACAGTTTTCTAGGTACTCACACTATATTCTTGAGTGAAATGGGCCTCGCCATGGATCTGGTCAGGGTTTTAAACTGGACTCTGGTCTGGTCTGGTCTGGCCTCTGCACTTCACAGTGATCTGGGTCAGCTCTCTCTGGTTCTCTGGTCTGGGTCTCTAGTTCTGGATAGATTGAAGTCTCTAGTTTGGCTTTCTGGAGGTTGATGGAGGTAAGTATGGATTTTTCCGGCAGAGCGTCCCGCTGCAGATGGATTTGGAAAGGTCTCTATCTGTCCTGTCTGTCTGCTTTTATGTGTTTAGAATGTGGGTGTGTTCTAGCATCACTGACCCTACCTCTCTCTCAGCTTCTAATTGGTCAAACTTCCATTTATCATTTGATTGGGGAATGAACTGTGAGTCAGAGTGATGTCATTTTACAGCCTGCAGAAAGTCCACTCCTCCTGTCAACTTACACACAAATCTAGATTTGAAACAAATACATATTTGCAGAGGTACATATTGTTTTAAAATCATATGCACCCATCATGCATTACAGGAGGTATACCCTGTTCAAACTCTGCTCTTCCTGGGAGCTTGCATTCAGAACTGGCACATATTTCACTTTTTAACTGATTTTGCAATTTCTGACATTGACCCAACTTTACATACATGTGCGCAGGGAGTATGGACATTAACTGAAGAAGTTTCAGATTTTTAACATGCATACATTTAGAGTAATATCCACTTTTCCGCTAAAACCCCCCTGAACACGCCACCGGGTCGAAAAACCTCTTAAAATGTGGGCAGAAAAATCACAAGAATTATGGTATCATTTATAAAATTTTCACATGTCCGCTCTATGAGTTATTCATCTTTTTAAAGTTATGTTCTGGCTCCAAAGGGGTGTGGTTTCCCAGGTCACATGGTATAGAAACCAGTCTTTCCAGTTTCTGCCAAGCCAGCTTGCTCTCACAGGCAGTGCTCCTCCCAGCTCCTGCCAAGAGGAAGCTACATTTTACGACTGCGGTAATAAAAACCTTTGCCTGAGTGAAGAGGGCTTTGTCCACTCTCTCGCAGAGCCCAGGTAATTCAGTTATCAGATAGATGGCATATCCTTAGTGGGGGCAGCAAAAGGAAGGTTGGCCTGGGAACACAGTGGTGACTCAAGTTTCACTGCTGATGGGGGTAGTTGCCAGGCAGAATCAAGTTCCTTAAGCCAGACTTTCAGCTACTGTCATGTTATTTGTTGCTTTTTAAATTAACTTGCAATTTTACACATGCAGCTAGAATGCTGATTCTAAGTGCAAAACTATGACATTTAAACAATTGCAACCTATGTGACACTCAAAAGTAGGTCACTCAGTCAATTTAACATTTTCGATTTTAGTGTCTTTAAATCCAGTGCAACTTAAACTGCTGAAATCCACAGCGCAGCCAGTCTTGTTATAAACCTTGTCTTATGATCTTCATTTCCCAGATTTTGTAGGCACACAAAACTCCATTCTACCAAATTTCTGCTAGTGTTCAGTGAATATTTTGCACATATTGCAATGTTTGAAATAGGCACTTTGGCTTGCCTTCAGAGAAACACAGGGTGGTTTTCAACTGCCGGCTTTTGGATAGTGGTGAGTACTGGTACTGCACCCATTTTTGGGATTTAAGAAATGAATTCCCCACAATTCTAGGTTGCATTTGGCAATCAGCATTGCCATTCCCAATGGTTTCAGACTACTGTGCGGGTAGTCCAATGGTGGTTTTAGGCAGCGTCCTTCTGTGCCCATAACATCGGCAGAAATGGGTGGCAGCCTATTCTTCCTGCATTTCCCTGTGCATTTTCTGGGAAGCTCTGGCCATCATGATGTTTTCATGTCAGTACTGCACAGTTTTGAGGTACGGCTCGGATGCATGGGTAAATACATCCCACAATGCCAAGCTTATAATCTGACTCTCCCACCTTCATGTCACTCCTTAGTGTTAGGCAGAATTATATGTAGTACCCTTTGGGAACATCACACACAATTAGGACTACAAGTGACAGTACAAATTCACCTTTGGTACAAGCCTGTACTACACAGTAAAGTGGAAGCGATGGCTGAGCAGCCAGACTTATCTCAAGAGCAAGTGAGCAGTATCAATAATTACACAAAGGACAGCAATTACTATGATTCAAACAAACACTGACTCAAGGTTTCTGAGTAAAAGAATATACATTTATTTACACATCAGTTGGAAAACATTTCACTAAAGTAAAGCAGTTGAAATATCACACTCTTAATACACTACACCACACCCAATAGATTCTGGACAAGTTAGGTTCAAAATGAAGTGTGAGCAAAATGGCACTCCAGCAATTTCAAAGGGAGGGAAAGACAAAGTTAAACAAGAATTGAGCAGCACCAACAAGTACGTAAGCAGGGCAATCTAGAAAAAGGAACTACAGTGAGGAAATCAAATTCAAGGGGCCTGGCCCAAAGTCAATGGACCAAAGTCTATGCTCAAGATCACACAGTTCAGGGCAGTTTGCGGTTAAGTCTTTGCCAAGATTTCAGGACAAAGTTGGTCAGCAGAAAAGTTAGCTTAAAGAATGGAGAAGGACAAGCCCTCGGACTGGCGAAAGGTTTCACACACTTTCACCGCGGCTGGACAAAACGAAAAACCGGATTTGAACAGTACTTTAAAAGAAGGCTGTAGCTGAGGTGGGCATTCCTGGAAGGTCCTGCAGGCTCACGGGTCCTGAAGCAACTGTTGGACTGACATGAAGTAGGAAGACTGGAGGGTCCTGCACTGCCCAGGGAAGAAACCAGCAGCAGAGCAAAACAACAAATAAAAGGTGCGTTCCTCAAAATGCAAGCAGGGTCTGTGCCTCCTGGCTATCCGGTTCACTGTAGCTCTGTACAGCAAATTCGACCAGAGAAGGGAGGCCTGGAAAGCAGTTTGGTAAACTGGTTGTTCCCACCAGCTCAAGGGGAGATGATTCCTTGCAGATCTTCCCTGTCGTTGGAGTATGAAGATTCTGACCTGCAGCAGGGCTTCACCGGGAGGTTCAGTCGTGGTAGGGGTCCTCCTCTGTCAGCCCCTCTTCGTTTCTCTTGTTCCAGTGCGACTCTGCCTTTCCAGCCCCAGAGCCCTGCTTTTTATGCAGTTTGCCCCCATTCCCACAGCCTGGCTGTCAATCACACAGCAGGGTGGCTGTCCCGCCGGGACAGTCACCACTGCCAATCAGATCAGAGTGCGACATGGGTCTCCAAGGAGACCCTGTGCAGGGAGTCCTAAACCTCTTCCTCACATCCTGTCCCCCCAGACATAGAGGCGCCTAAGGAGGGCTTCTGTGCAGAAGCTCGCGAAAGGACGGCAAACAAAGGAACCAAACCTGGTTAGGCGTGCCGAGTAAAACATGAGAAAGACTTTTATAAAAAGAAATGTTGACTAAACACAGCCAGAACCGTATAAAAACGTACATGGTCTAGCGGGTTTAAGTTCAGGCTACCAAGATAGGCTAAAACAATACCAAGGCTACTTAAGATAACCGTGGTAGGAAAAATAGGGTAGTTACCACTGCCACCAGCCAAGTCTTAATGAAAAGTGAGTGAAACAATGCTCCAAGAAAAACACACAAAAAGGGATAAGTATTAACCCTTTCCAGAACTCTATTTAAGATAGTTGTACTGGGTCTGTGAGTTTTTAAAAGAGACTAATAAAGTCAATGGCAACTTTTCATGTTACAAATTTGAAACTTTTTTTCGACACTTTTGTGTCGGAACTTTTGGCATTTGAAACTTTGACTATCGAAACAGTTACTAGGAACCCTGGGAGACAGTAGTCAGTCCCAGAAAATGGAGTCTGAGTGGGAAGTCGAAAAGACAACCCTGTGCGACTGCACTGACGGTGCTGTGTAACATACAGTAAAAGATGATGCATATGGTGTAGGTGAGGCTCCACAGTCTATGAACACAAGAAAAATGTTAAACACACACAGCAAAACACATGTAAGAGTGGGAAAAAAGGCTCTCACTCTTACCAGGTGAAAGAAATAAACCCCGGAAATCCAGCAAAGCTGCTGAGGGACTCAGTAGGTAAGGGAAATTAGCCATTCTGGAGAATTCTCCCTAACACTTAGTTGAATCTGAGTGGCTCTATTGAAAAGGAAAATAATAAGGCGCACAGGGGGCAAACCTGCCTAGTGCCTCTCTGTAGGCAAAAAGCTGGGAACGTCTTGCCATTTACTACCACCTGTGCAGTCGGGTCCATGTACAATACCCTGATGCCTCTATTTGCCCTTTTCCCAAAACCCACTTTGCACAGGACCGTGACGAGGGACCCCCATTCCACACGGTCAAATGATTTTTCTGGATCTAGGCTGATCAGCGCATATTCCCTCCCTTCCTGGGTCATGTGATGCATTAAGTTCAGCATCATATGCATGACATTCGCTCCCTCTAGCCCCCAAATATATCTGACCTGGTCAGGTGTATTAGGTGGGGCATCATCCCTTTCAACTGAGTGGCTAGTATTTGGGCGTAAATCTTCTCGTCTAGATTGAGTAGGGAAATCGGGCAGTAGGACTGTCAAAGGACAGGGTCTCTGCCTTCCTTAGTGATGGCTATTAGCACCTTACAAAGGACAGGGGTGCCACTCTGGTTTCTAGTATTCTATTATAGAGCTTGGCCATGTATGGTAGGAGTACATTGCAAAGTTTTTGTAGAAGCCTATTGCCTACCCATCCTTGCCCAGGGCTTTCCCTGAGGGAAGCATATATAAGGCTCTGGCTATATCTTTATCAATGATCAGGCTCTCTAGTCTGTCCATCTCCTCCCTGGAAAGCTTCATAATTGCTATATCCAGAGGTATTCCTCAGCTGTGCACCCACACTCTATGCATTCATTCTCATAGAGCTTCTGGTAGTAGAGGGCAAAGCTTACTGCGATCTTACCGGGTTTTGTTTGCAGCGTCCCCCTTCATCCTTCACTCTAGGGAACTATCTTTTTTTTTGCCCGCAACCTTGCTGCTAGCAGCATGTCCACTTCAGCCTCCTTTTCATTGCATTTTTGTTTGAGGAACCTTAAGTTCCTAAGGGTCTGATTCACTGTAGCCATCCCCTGAATGCATCTGGTCCTCCTCATCCAATTTCATTCTGAAGGGCTTCCTCTGTAAGCTTCCTCTCTCTCTTTTTCTGGGACCCTCCCCCCTCAATAGGAAACCCCTCCACGTGGCTTTGCACACCTCCCCTGTGTCAATTATTTTAAAGTACTCTGTTAATTCAGAGTAGAGTTGCTCTTCAAAGATATTGTCCGGCCATAGATATTCATTGCACATCCATTTGGAGTCTGCTCTACCAATCCCTGCCACATCAATTTCCATACGCACCACGTTGTGGTGTGTCCAGCCCACTGGTCTATGTTTTGCAATCGATGCACCGCACACTCTGGTCCCAATTAAAAAGTACATCGTTGATTCTAGTGTAGGTGGAGGTTTACGGTCTTTCCATCTAATTCCATTCCATCAAATTTTTTCCATCTAAAAACTTTGCATCCAATGCATTTTTTTTTATTTGGGGGACCCCCCTTTATCACCCTTTATAATGCACCTAAACAAAAATTAACCCTTTACCCCCCCCCAAAAAATATGCATTAGATGCAATGTTTTTAGATGGAAAAAATTCAATGGAATGGCATTAGATGCAATGGCATTAGATGGAAACCCCAGATACCGTAGGTGGAGTAGAAAGTCTATCTTCTCTGGCCATTGTGAGTCTGCCTCCCCGTGCCTTCAATCCCTCTCATTTCTATGGCTAGGCCTAGGGATCCCAGACACTGTGGGCTTCTCATCAGGGCCCTGCCAGCCTCTCATCTGCCCATGAGTTGAAATCTCCCCCTATGATCTGTAGATCCCACCTAGCGCCATGACTGCATCAAGAAAGACTGCATTAAAGGGAAGATGGCCCTGGCTAGGGGTGCAGATCGTGGCCATCTAGGTCACCCGGCACCATTAACAGTCGGCCCTCAAGCTTCTTGGTTACCGCTATCCAGGATAGTTTGAGTTGTAAGTACATAATTATCCCCAACCCGCCCCACGTGGCCTCCCCAGACGCCCAGTGTACTAGTCCTATTCCTGAACCCCTGATCGGCAGATTTTAGCCATGTCTCCTGCATGAATAGTACATCCAGCTCAGCATTCCTAAATTCATGGGTGACTAGCAATATCTTTGTGGTGGAGTTGAGATCCTTCACATTGAGGGTGCCCACAGACAACACAGAGCCTCCTGGCCGTGTCACCATCCTTCACAACCTGGCATTTCCCCATTCATCCCTGTCGTATCCATGGAATTACTGTCCCCCCCTGCATGCATACTGATGCTGAGATAAGCCCCTCTTTTTCCCCCATACTCTGTTATCCCCCATTTCCCCATCTCAATTTGCAACAAAAAACATTAAACAAAACAATACGATAACCATTGGAGGTTGTGAAACACCCTCTCCTCCATCAAGGGCACCTCAGGCGTGGGGCCCACTGGTCCATGTCGCGTTCACGTTAGAGCCTCCATGTCTGGCTCCAGCTGCCCCGTGGCTGCCACTGTTCGACTTCATATTTCTGCCCGCCTGGTGTGCGCTTCAAATGTGCTTTTTTTGGGGCAAGGCCATTGAGCCTCATGTATTTAAGGCAACTCTTTCCTCTTCTGGGGCACTGCGGGACAGACCGGCCCCCGACACGTTCGTCCTTGTGGGTCTCTCCGCAGGTCAGGTGGCACATAGCTTGTTGTGATCCTGTGCCGAAGTTATCCACTAGTCCACTGATTCCACTACGAACTGTAGTGCAAAATGGTGGGCCCTACCAGTATCGAATCCCCTGTTCTATGAGCCATTTAGTTAGCAAGCGGCAGTCTCGTCATCCAGACATCGTCCCACCTGAAAGGTCTGTAAAGATTTTGAACTTAGAGCCTTCAAAGTCTAGGTCTTGGCATACCTTGGCTTGGGCTAGAACATCCGGTTTGTCCTTGAACCAGAGGAATTTTTCAATAACTGCTCTCAGGTCATTGCCAAAAGGATTTCCTCCTCTGTGGGCTCGCTCCAGTTGTACCTCCTGTCCTCCTTCCGAGTTGAACATGAGCTTTATTATTCCTTGCACTGTGCATTCTACTTGCCACTGTGTTTCCCCGTCATTTTCCTTCAGCCCAACACTCCTTGTGTTGTTCCTTCTCTCACGATTTTTAAGGTCATCCAGCGTCAGGGCCACTTCTTCCTCTCGTATCTTGTTGGGTGTCCTGACCCACGTTTGAGCTATCATGCTACAACATTTGGTGCTGTGGGTTTAGGAAATCCAAGATGGCCGAAAAAGCCCACATGTGCGCCAGAATCCACGAAAACCGCGCAGCTTGTGCGCACACCAAAATGGTCGCCTGACTTGCCACCCCAGGTGCGGGTGTGCTGGTTCAGAAGAGCCATGAGTGAAATGGGGTGCCAAAGAGAAGAACAGCAGTGCCTGTTCGCTAGAAAGCACTTTAAAAATCACCTTTTGTTTCTCTGAATGCCAGCTCAAAATGCCTATTTTCAAACATTGCAACACATCCAAAAATCTCACTGAACACCAGCGGACATCTGGCAGAATGAAGTATGAGTGCATACTAAATCTGGGAAGATGAAGAGCCCAAAACAATGTTTATAACAAGACTGGCTGAGCTGTGGATTTCAGCAGTTTAAGTAAATGTGGACTGAAAGACACTAAAAATCTAAATGTTTAAAAGAAATGAGTGACCTATTTCTGAGTGTCACATAGGTTGCAATTGTTTAAATGTCATAGTTTTAAACTTAGAATCAGCATTCTAGCTGCATATGTAGAAATGTTTAGTTTTATTTGAATACAGAAAACTGGGGAACAAAAAGTGACATTATATCTGAAACCTGGCTTGAGAAACTGAATTCTGCCTGACATCTACCCCCATCAGGAGTGAAATTTGAGTCACAGCTGTGTTCCCAGGCCTATCTGCCTTTTGCTGGCCACACTAAGGATATGCCATCTCTCTGATAATTGAATAAAGGGGAGCCCCACAGAATACAGGAGCTCTGAACAAAGCCCTGTCCTGACTCAGGCAAATGTTTTATTGGCGGGAGTCGTAAATGGAGCTTCCTCCTGGGAGGATAGGGGAGGGGCACTGCCTGTGAGAGCAAGCTGGCTTGGCAGAACTGGAAAAACCAGAAATTCAACCTTGTGCTGGGGGGAAACCACACCCCTTTGGGGCCAGAACATAACTCTAAAAAGATGGATCATTCATAGAGCGGACATGTGAACATTTTATAAATGATACCATAATTCTTGTGATTTTTCTGCCCACATTTTAAGACGTGTTAGGACCCGGTGGTATGTTCAGGGGGGTTTTAGCGGAAAAGAGGATATTACTCAAAATGTGTGCATGTGAAAAATCTGACACTTCATCAATTAATGTCCATACTCCTTGCGCACATGTGTGTAAATTTGGGTTAATGTCCGAAATTGCAAAATCAGTTAAAAAGTGCAAATGTTGCCATTTCTGAATGCAAGACCCCAGGAAGAGCAGATTTGGACAGGGTATACCTCCTGTGATATGTGAGGGGTGCATGTAATTTTAAACAAATGTGTACCTGTGCAAATATGTCTTTTTTATCAAATATAGATTGTGTGCAATTTGACAGGGGAGTGTCCTCTCTGCAAGCCATAAAATGACATCTCTCTGACTCACAGTTCCTTCCCCAATCATGGGAGAGGGTAGAATTGGGCCAATGGCAAGTGTAGAGGGGTAGGGTCTAGTGATGCTGCACACACACCCATTTTAAAAACAGATAAAAGCAGACAGACAGGACAGATAGGGACATTCATTTCCATCTGCTGCGGGACGCTCTGCCGGAAAATCCATACTTTACCTCCATCAACCTCCAGAGAGCTAACATAGAGACTTCAATCTATCCACCTCCAGAGACCCAGACCAGACCAGCAGAGTCGAGCTGACCCAGACCGCTGTTAGCAGAACCAGAGGGCTGAACCGGAGTCCAGTCCAAAACCTGACCAGATCCGTGGCGAGGCCCATTTAATTCAAGAATATAGTGTGAGTACCTAGCAAGACTGTGCAGAACCAATCTCTTAGTTAAAATAATATAATTCAATGTATTTTAATCTAAGTAGAACTGCCTCCTAACTGTCACCTGTCATTTTCTAGTTGCTAGCTGTCACTTGTCTTTTTGAACTTTAAAATTTCAAATCTGAAAAACGACCTTTATTTAATCGCTCATATCTCCGCGACCGTTTGTCCTAGAGACTTGCAGTAACTTTCATCTGGAAGCTGAGATCCTAGGCTGTCCTGGGACCCCAAAACGATAGTGCTAGTCCTTGTAGATCCTCTGTAATCGCGCCCGGCGCACTCGGAAAAATCTGCCGCGATTTGCAAATTCCTCCACGTGTAAAAATCTGCAGCTGCTTGCCTTCCGTTGCAGAAATTCGTTTAACCTGCTAATCATTCCTAGGACATTGCTAAAGTAAGCCTGAACTAATTTAAACCAACTAATCCTCACCCTGAACCTCTAGGGGGAATTAAAAGCATTTTAGCATATTTTTCACTTCATTGCCAGCACATGTAAAAGCATTTTGGGCCTGTGTTTAAAACTCTGATCTGTAATCTAAGCTTGCTGGGGTGAACTGAATTACATTTGATTGCATTTCTGAGAACTGTGTGCCTTCCTTCCATTTCCTTGCATTGCATAAAAGGGGGAGGGGGGGTGAATTGCCCAAGAAAGTGATTACATTGTCTTTTGCTGAAATCCTATCAAGTTATTTTCTGTACTGCATTTCATTCCACATTGCATCCATTTGAAACCATAAAAGTATTGTTGCTATCTTATCCATCCTCTAACCACTCATCATTGATTATAAAGAAGTGTGCTAGTGCCAGACTATCCATTATTGATTACTGATCAGATTAAGTGTGATATTCAATTATTAATTTATTATAAAGTGTGATATATATATATATTGTTTAAATTCTCAAATAAACCTTTTAAACTTGCAAAACAGAACTACTCCTTGGCTCAGTGGGGTCAGGAGGATTCCAAGAGAGGGGTGTTATATAGGGGTAGTCATCCAGAACGCATGAACTGGACATAAAGATATATCAATAAGGGTTCTCATTCAGTATTATAGACTAGGCGTTGACTTAGCTGTAGTGTTGAATTGAATTCTCTTACAAATTGGGGGCTCGTGCCGGACGTTTGGGTTAGATCTACCATTTGTGCAGATTAATACAGCGTGCCAGCTGACCAGATACACATATCCGGTCGGAGCACACGCTGTGTTAAGCTGTAAAGCACTCCTCAAAGGAACGCTCTAAGAAAAAGGTCTGTTTTGCAAAAATAAAATACTAATTTCTGTAAGTCAGGACAGAGACCAATCTCTAGAATGACGACCTTAGTAGACATGAAAATAGCCAGAGAGCACTTCTTACATAAGTTATTTGTGAGAGGTGAGTGGACTCACCAGGACCGCATGGTCTGGTTGCAGGCCATCACGCAACAGATCACGGAAACAGGGTCAGATATATGGAGAGATCAGGGTCCCTTGCATGTGGCCCTGAGTGAACTATACATTGTAAGAGGATTCAATTCAACACTACAGCTAAGTCAACGCCTAGTCTATAATACTGAATGAAAACCCTTATTGATATATCTTTATGTCCAGTTCATGCGTTCTGGATGACTACCCCTATATAACACCCCTCTCTTGGAATCCTCCTGACCCCACTGAGCCAAGAAGTAGTTCTGTTTTGCAAGTTAAAAGGTTTATTTGATAATTTAAGCAATAGATATATATATCACACTTTAGAATAAATTAATAATTGAATATCACACTTAATCTGATCAGTAATCAATAATGGATAGTCTGGCACTAGCACACTTCTTTATAATCAATGATGAGTGGTTATAGGATGGATAAGATAGCAACAATACTTTTATGGTTTCAAATGGATGCAATGTGGAATGAAATGCAGTACAGAAAATAACTTGATAGGATTTCAGCAAAAGACAATGTAATCACTTTCTTGGACAATTCACCCCCCCCCTTTTATGCAATGCAAGGAAATGGAAGGAAGGCACACAGTTCTCAGAAATGCAATCAAATGTAATTCAGTTCACCCCAGCAAGCTTAGACTACAGAAGTTGGAAACACAGGCCCAAAATGCTTTTATGTGTGCTGGCAATGAAGTGAAAAATATGCTAAAATGCTTTTAATTCCCCCTAGAGGTTCAGGGTGAGTGGTATCTAGTTGATATTAGTCCAGGCTCTCTCTTGCAATGATTCAGGGATGATTAGCAGGTTAAACGAATTTCTGGCAAATGGAAGGCAAGCAGCAGCAGATTTTTACACGTGAAGAAATTTTCAAATCGCGGTAAAATTCATGGGTGCGCCGGGCGCGATTACAGAGGAACTACAAGGACTATCACTATCTTTTTGGGGTCCTAGGACAGCCTAGGATCTCAGCTTCCAGATGAAAGTTACTGCAAGTCTCTAGCACAAACGGTTACGGAGATATGAGCGATTAAATAAAGGTCATTTTTCAGATTTGAAATTTTAAAGTTCAAAAAGACAAGTGACAGCTAGCAACTAAAAAATGACAGGTGACAGTTAGGAGGCAGTTCTACTTAGATTAAAATAGATTGAATTATATTATTTTAACTAAGAGATTGGTTCTGCACAGTCTTGCTAGGTACTCACACTATATTCTTGAATTAAATGGGCCTCGCCACGGATCTGGTCAGGTTTTGGACTGGACTCCGGTTCAGCCCTCTGGTTCTGCTAACAGCGGTCTGGTCTGGGTCTCTCTGAAGGTGGATAGATTGAAGTCTCTATGTTAGCTCTCTGAAGGTTGATGGAGGTAAAGTATGGATTTTCCCGGCAGAGCTTACAGCTGCAATTGGATTTGAAGGTCCCTATCTGTCCTGTCTGTCTGCTTTTATGTGTTTTGAAAATGGGTGTGTGTGCAGCATCACTAGCCAGCCCCTCTTTCAACTGCCATTGGCCCAATTCTCCCCTCTCCCATGATTGGGGAAGGAACTGTGAGTCAGAGCAATGTCATTTTATGGCTTGTAGAGAGGACACTCCCCTGTCAAATTGCACACAATCTATATTTGATAAAAAAAAAGACATATTTGCACAGGTACACATGTGTTTAAAATTACATGCACCCATCACATATCACAGGAGGTATACCCTGTCCAAATCTGCTCTTCCTGAGAGCTTGCATTCAGAAATGGCAATATTTTGCACTTTTTAACTGGTTTGCAATACCGGACATTAACCCAAATTTACACACATGTGCGCAAGGAGTATGGACATTAATTGATGAAGTGTCAGATTTTTCACATGCATACATTTTGAGTAATATCCTCTTTTCCGCTAAAACCCCCCTGAACATACCACCGGGTCCTAACACGTCTTAAAATGTTGGCAGAAAAATCACAAGAATTATGGTATCATTTAAATAATTTTCACATGTCCGCTCTATGAATGATCCATCTTTTTAGAGTTATGTTCTGGCCCCAAAGGGGTGTGGTTTCCCCCCAGCACAAGGTTGAATTTCTGGTTTTTCCAGTTCTGCCAAGCCAGCTTGCTCTCACAGGCAGTGCCCCTCCCCTGTCCTTCCAGGAGGAAGCTCCATTTACGACTCCCGCCAATAAAACATTTGCCTGAGTCAGGACAGGGCTTTGTTCAGAGCTCCTGTATTCTGTGGGGGCTCCCCTTAATTCAATTATCAGAGAGATGGCATATCCTTAGTGTGGCCAGCAAAAGGCAGATAGGCCTGGGAATACAGCTGTGACTCAAGTTTCACTCCTGATGGGGGTAGATGTCAGGCAGAATTCAGTTTCTCAAGCCAGGTTTCAGATAAAATGTCACTTTTTGTTCCCCAGTTTTCTGCATTCAAATAAAACTAAACATTTCTAGATATGCAGCTAGAATGCTGATTCTAAGTTTAAAACTATGACATTTAAACAATTGCAACCTATGTGACACTCAGAAATAGGTCACTCATTTCTTTTAAACATTTAGATTTTTAGTGTCTTTCAGTCCACATTTACTTAAACTGCTGAAATCCACACCTCAGCCAGTCTTGTTATAAACATTGTTTTGGGCTCTTCATCTTCCCAGATTTAGTATGCACACATACTTCATTCTGCCAGATGTCCGCTGGTGTTCAGTGAGATTTTTGGATGTGTTGCAATGTTTGAAAATAGGCATTTTGAGCTGGCATTCAGAGAAACAAAAGGTGATTTTTAAAGTGCTTTCTAGCGAACAGGCACTGCTGTTCTTCTCTTTGGCACCCCATTTCACTCATGGCTCTTCTGACCCAGCACACCCGCACCTGGGGTGGCAAGTCAGGCGACCATTTTGGTGTGCGCACAAGCTGCGCGGTTTTCGTTGATTCTGGCGCACATGTGGGCTTTTTCGGCCATCTTGGATTTCCTAAGCCCACAGCACCAAATGTTGTAGCATGATAGCTCAAACGTGGGTCAGGACACCCAACACATCCCCCCACGTGACCGCCCTTTGAATTTGAGTCGATGGGGAGTCGGGTGCACAAGGGTTTTGACCCACGCACTGGTATGTCCACATAATCTTCTTCCAATTCTGCAAATGGCACAGTTCAGAATCTTTTCCTCCATCCGGTACTGATCGATCGGTTCTCCTCGCCGGTCCTGATGGGAATATTGGGCGGTACGCTGGGCCCCTTGCGTCTCTGCTCCCGGTCTCCGGATCGTCCTCCTTGTCCCGTCTCCAGGTTTTCTTTCTCCTAGGACGACAAAGGAAGAGCGGCAATACCTACTCATAGACGTCTTTCCACCACTGTTGAGATAGTGGGGCAGCATATGCATTTCATCATAACGAAACATTACATTCTTATTTTGAAAAAAGAAAACAGTATAACTAAGAGACAGTTTCATGCAATCACAATATTTTAGAGACTAGATGTGGTATGTTTTTATGGTTGGAACTGAATTAGTCTGAGACAGTACCCGCTAGGATTCCAGAGGATTCCTCCAGTTGTTGCAGAGTATGCCTGGGATGGCAACATTTCAACTGGTTTATGTGGACACACTTGTCTTCCCCCGCTGCCAAAGGACCTTTGGGGATGTGGATTTTGTAGGCCACAGGGGAGATCTTGTCGATGACCTCAAAGGGTCCCTTCCATGTAGGCAAGAATTTTCGCTGTTTTGCCTGGTTTCTTTGGAAGTTGTATAGATAGACCCGGTCTCCCACCTGATATTCCTTCCTGGAAGTCTTCAGGTCATAGTGGGTCTTCATGCTATCAGCTGATCTTTCTAGATTCGCTGAGCATAAGCAAAAGCATGTTGAAGGTGTTTCCTTAAATTCTCCACATACTCATGAGTTGTGGAGGCATTTATTAGTGTCTGCTCTTGGGTCCTGTAGAGCAAATGCTGCGGAAGCACCATCTTGCGCCCAGTCATCAACTCAAATGGTGACATTTTGGTTGCAGATGAAGGGGTAGATCTAATGGCCATTAGGACCAGAGGTAATCGGATATCCCAACTTGGCCCAGAATCTGCCACAAACTTCTTTAATATGCTCACAATTGTCCGGTTGTATCTCTCTACTGCCCCAGAAGAAGCTGGCCTGTAAGCAATATGCAACTTCCTTTTGACCCCCAGTATCTCCCACATCTTTGTCATTACTTCACTGGTGAAGTGGCTACCGCTGTCTGACTCAATCCTTTGAGGTAGACCAAAACGGGAAAAGATGTGGTTAATCATCAAGGCAGCTGCAGTTTCTGCCTTGCAATTTGGGGCTGGGAGACATTCCACCCACTTGGTAAACAAGCATGTCACAGTCAACATGTACTTATTCCCCCTAGCAGAGCGAATCACGGGGCCTACAAAGTCGATTTGTAAATCTGACCATGGCAGTGTCATCCCCCTCTTTTGGAGAGGCGCACGGTGCGTGAGGGATGATGGCTGAAATTGTGCACACACAAGACACCCCTTCAAGTATTGGTCGAGGTCCTGCCCCATGTGTGGCCAGTATGCAACCTCTCTTAAGATTTCCAATGTTGTGTGAAACCCCCTGTGACCGGCAGTGGCCGCGTCATGGGCGTGACTTAACATCAGGCTTCGGAATGAGGTAGGAACCACCCACTGATCGTGGCCAGCTTTGGATTTCCTTACCAGCAAACCGTCTTGGATTCGGAACATTTTTGGACATTTCATCAACACTCTTAGGTCCTCTTTCCCAGTGTAATCGGTATCCGTCAGGGGAAAGTTCTCAGGGTCCTCAATGTGTTGGTAAAATTTACCAATTATTGGATCCCCCTTCTGAGCGGTAATCAAATCAGCATCAGGGGTCTCCTTACTCCATTGTGCAATTGAAAGGTCGTTGTGAGCATTTGTCTGGGACCTAGTGATAGCAGTGACCTGGATTTCCCCCAACAGGGACTCAATCTCAATTAGATCCCCTTGGATGGCCCCGGTTTTGGCCAGCTGATCAGCTAAGTCATTTCCAGTTTTGTCTGGTCCCTCTACTTTGGAATGACCCTTGATCTTTTTCCAATAGATGGTCATCTCATTCGAGGTGACCAGATCATCAATGTTTTAGATCAACTTCCCATGTTTCAAGGGTTTGTTGTTAGCACATAACATGCCTCTGGTTTTCCAATTAACCAGGTGCTCCACGAACCCGTTCCGTACATAATCCGAATCTGTGATTATGACCAGTTCGCGGAGTTGATACTGGACAGCAGTGAGGATGGCCTGATGCACAGCCATCAATTCTGCCACCTGACTACTTCGGGGACCAATTTTGTATCCAGCGGAGGGTTCTGGGAACTCCTTCACCCATGCATACCCTACGCCGGCCACCAGTTCTTTCTCCCCGTTGTTGTCAACATGGTAAGAGCATCCATCCACATAGACAGTGGGCATTCCCTCACACTTGTCCTCTTCAAAGACTTTGTGTGGGGAATTAAGGTATGCCTCCATGTTGTCCTTGATTTTTAGACTTTCGTCCTCAAGACAGTTTTCTCTGGCACAATCATGCAAATCAGCCAGACCTTGCGCGAGGGGACTCTTCTTGTTTTGGCCATATCGGACCTCCACAGGAAAGCCTTGCATTGATAGAATCCAGGAAGTAATTCGGGAATTACTCACATTTCCGGCCCGGATTCTGTCACTTTGGAGATATTGCAGAGGCTGGTGTGGAGTCTCCACTATGATGTGTTCCCCCTGGATAAACAGGCGGTAATTCTTCAATGCCCACACCGTTGCCAGGAGCGCCTTCTCACAATCGTTGAATTTTTCCTCCACAGAGGATAAAGTTTTGCTCGCATAGGAGATTACTTTATTGACCTTCTCATGATTTTGGTATAATACTGCCGTCAAGCATGTATTAGAGAACCCCGTCTCCAGGAAGAACTCCTTGTTTCTGACAGGGTAAGCTAGGCAAGGCGCTTGTGAGAGGCTTCTTTTGAGTTGTTTTACCGCCTCGGCTTGTTCTGGACCCCATTCCCACTTGACCCCCCCCCCCTTCAGGAGATGAATCAGGGGTCTGGTGATCTCTGCGTAGCCCTCAATGAACTTTCTGCTGTAATTAGTCAGTCCAAGGAGGCTCCTTAGGTCCCGCAGAGTTGTGGGGTCCTTCAGTTTCTGAAGTGCTTCCACTTTCTTTTCCTGGGGACAGAGACCCTGAGGAGTAATCTCATGCCCCAAGAAATTAACACGAAATCTAAACCACTGTGCTTTCTGAAAGGAAAGTTTTGCTCCGGCGGCCCTCAACTGTGTCAGAACATAAAGGATCTCCGCTATGTGTTCCTCAACAGTTGAGCTTTTGATGAGGACATCGTCTACATAAGCCAGGTTACCCCTCGCACCCAGGTCGGGCATGGCCTTATGTAGGAAAATGTTGAACTCATTACCGGAGTTAAGGTATCCGAAGGGAGTCCGGGTCCATGTGTATTGCTGGCCCCCAAAGGTAAAAGCCAGCTTGTATTGGTCCTCCCTACTGACAGGCACGGTCCAGTATCCATTGGTCAGGTCTATTGCAGTGAATACCTGTGACCCCTGAATCTGGGCCAGCCCTTGGTCAATGTAGGGAAGAGGCCATCGGGAAGTATAGACCCATTTGTTGAGCTCCCTGAGGTCGGCGCAGAGTCTCCACTGGCCGTTTGGCTTCAATATTCCCAGCACCGGATTATTGAAGGTGCTGTGGACTGGACGGATTATTCCCCGGGACTCAAGGTTCTTAATTATTTCAGTAAGGGACTCCATTGATGCGAGAGGCAAGCGATATTGCTTCACAAACACAGGAGTCATGCCAGGGTCCGTGGGGATTGTTGTTGTGTGGATGTCAGTGCGACCACAGTCATATGAGTCTACCGCAAAGAGATCTTGGAAATCCAAGAAAACTTGTTTCAACTTTTGCTTTTGTTCCAGAGTCACACAGGCATCGGCTAGGTTGACTCTCTCTTCCACCATCTGCCTGAAGCCTGGAAAGACTTCTGGTTTGGCTATCTCCGCGGCCTCCTCCAGCTGGGTGGAGAAGTCCCTGGTCAGAGTGCTGATTTGGACCGAAGGCTTCAGGTGGGAAAGGCAGCCCTCATGGACCTGGAAAATCACCTCATCCCTCCTGAAGTCACAAGTCACATCTTCCTTACCATAGGGGCAGGAAGTGTACACCAGGAAGTTCCCCCCATGCCGGGTAAAAATCCTGTCTGGTGTTGTATTGTCATCACTGTCACTGTCAAAGCAGTCCTTGGGGATTGGCCCTAACAGTTCATTACCTAAATCTATGGAAAAATGTCTGTCATCAACCGCCATTCCAATAATGGTGCCTGCGGCTAGAGTAATACTCTTTAAGTCGCTGTTATCCACCTCTATTGGAATGGTGTCATGTTCCAAGTTGACTAATGGAGTTGGGTTTACCCCCAACCCTTGCTGTTGGAGAGAAGCATTTAGATGTATGTAAGCATCAGGGTTTTTCAACTCTTGTCCCCTTTTAACTTTCACTTCCAGGGAGAATTGTCGGGTCCTTTCTGGGATGGTGACTTCCTCTTTAATCTGAATTTCAACTGCATAAGGTAGCAATTGAGCTGACCTAAATGCTTTTTCTGGATCATCAAAGCCCATGGGATTATCCGCTAATCGGGACCAAGCTTTGAAGTTTATTAGGTCCAAACTAATGGCAAAGCGATTGAGAATGTCACTGCCTAAGTAAAAGGCGGCAGGGACGTCTCGCAATACCCAACAATTGTGGACTATGCTCTTGTTGCCAATGGAGATTTTGAGCATACACCTGCTTGGCAGGAGATGTTTGGAATTAGGTGCTTCCAGGTCCATTTCCCATTTGTCTATCAGTTTGAAGGTGGGAATGGCTGGATCTTTTGGGAGTTGGCGGAACATGGCATCGCTGATGAAGCTCTTACCGTTGTTCACACACACTCGAGCGAGAACAGAGTCCTTCCCATCATTTAACTGAACAGGGATGAACAACTGCTCTCCAACTTGCTGAATATCAGCCAGGCTCTGAGCTGATTTCACATCCTTCTGGACTATAGGAGTGGGAGTTTCTGATTGTGGATTAGTATAGAATTTCAGAGTGTTTCCTTCCAGCGTGGAATACCACTTTAGACTGGAACAAAGGTTGATTTTCAGAAATAGAGAGGACCCCCCATCACCAGTCTGTTGTCCTACTGCTATTACTGTCACGTCTGGAATTTGGCTATTCTGGAAGTGAAATTCTACTTGGTCAGATTTTTGTTCAACCATGTGGCAGGTGCCGTTTAAACTAACATGGTTGACACTCTGTTTTAATTTTATTGGTCGGCTAGTCTGGGTCCAGAGGACCTTGTTTACGCAATCTATTAAGGGTGACAACCTCCTCAGGAGGTCATTCCCCAG
Source organism: Ambystoma mexicanum (assembly GCF_040938575.1). NCBI lineage: Eukaryota > Metazoa > Chordata > Amphibia > Caudata > Ambystomatidae > Ambystoma > Ambystoma mexicanum. The sequence goes on from NC_090922.1 coordinate 1,403,872,387, forward strand.
TAAACAAGGGGTGCCCTCTGGAGTCACTACTATGACCGGGTGTTTCAACTTGTGTCGCCCGATCTTAATGTCCAAGTCTGAAGTCCCCTCAACGGGAATTTCCTTCCCGTCAAAGTTCTGCAGTTGTCCAGGAAGAGAGGTGAGAGGAATTTGGTAATTCTCTCCCCTTCCTGCATTCAGTTCGTCAAAGGCCCTTCTGGACAGAAGGGTAGCTTGAGATCCAGTATCCACCAGTGCCAAAATTGTACCCTGCCCCTGTACTTGTACCGGGGCATAGTATCTTCCCTCCTTCTCCTCAAGGGGGCACAGATAATGCACATTTTTGGACCACTGGTGGGCTAACTTTCTGGTTTTGGACATCGCTAGCGAAGAGATTTGGGCAGAATTCTGTGGAGAGCCTTGGGAATCTGAAAGAAAAAGTTGGCAACTGGAGATCAGAGCCATTATGGGTTCCCCTGGCTCCGGTTCTGGGCCGCCCCCCCCTGTTTGGAGGCAGTCACCAGGATGGGTTTGAACCAGGGGATTTTCTTGCGGTTGGTTCTGGGATGAGATGGTGGGCGGCGGTAGCTCAGTCTCCACATCTCCCCAGTCTGGATTTGCATCCCTAGGGACCCATTTTTCTTTGGGAGGAGTTCCCCCCTCTCTGAAGGAGAAGATCCTTTTCCCAGGATACTCTGAGGATCCCTCTCCCTCAAATTGGAAGATCTGTACCTCCTCCTCAAACTGAGTCTGTTTGGGTCTTTTGTTTCTCCTACCCCCCCTCTGCTCCTTAGGAGGCAGACTTTCAGGGGCAAGAGATTTTGTTTCCGGTTCCTGGGTTTCCAGGGGCTGTTTACAAGTGAGGAAGGAAGCTTCCTCCAAGGCTTTACACCCCCCTTCCCTTTGTGCCTCCTCCCTGGGAACCGGTGAGTTATCGGGGTGCTGCCCCCGTCATTGCTCTGGAGCACCAGGTCCAGAGTTGGGTGCGTTCTGCGCCGGCATGCCGATCTGAGGGTTCTGCTGAGCCCTCAGTATGTGACCCAGATCCCGTGCCATGTTTTGAACCTGGCGCTCTAACTGGGAAACCCGCTCAGGCTGATACGGGGCCCTGTTTTCTCCCCTGGGCTGATCCCGGGAAGGGTAGCTGTCCCTCCTCTGGTAATACCCCGGGTTGGGAAGATTTGGGTACCCCTCCACCCTTGGCCTCCCCTCTCCCGGATTCAGTGGTCTGGGCTCAGGGAATTGGGGAAAGAAGGATGGATGGTTTTGGGGCTGAAAGTCGGGTGGATATCTGGGGAAAAAGTTCTGCCCAGGGTTTGGTAAATTTCTGCCCTCCTGTGGAAAGTTTGGAGGGAAGTTCCCTGGGTTCGGTGCTCGGTTGGATCCCCCCCCTTGGGCTGGGGGAGTCCACACATAACCCAGGATTGGACTGTTACCTTTGTAGCGAGGACTTACATAGTCAGAAGAGCGAGGGACCCCATTGGGGGGACTACCTCTTTCACTCCCTGCCTGTGACTGTCCCGAGGGATTTCTGGGTTTAGGATTATTAGGTGCAGGTAGGTTTTTAGGCCCCCCCATCTCCAAATCCAAAACGGGGGTGACCTTTACCTCTGCCACCTTGGCAGCAGCAGGGGTGCTGTTGGCTTTGGGGTTTTTCTGGGCATTACTTTTGCTATCTACCGGTTTCTGCACCTCATAGATCCGGGTAGCCTGTTCAATGACCCAGTCTAAAGATCTTTTCTCGTGAAAATCCCTCACGAGCTGGGTCATTATGTATTTGGGCAAGGCATGGAAAAACGTATTAATACATTCTCTGCTATCCGTGCACACCCTTCTTGTGGTCTGTGCAAAAGCACGCTTTAACTCCTGCACAAACTCTTGTGGGGCCTGATCCTCCCCACATTGTAAATTGTAGGCTGCCTTGTGAGCCTCTTGAGGATTTCTATGAGTAGAAAAATGTTTCAAGATGGTCGCCTTATAGGTGGACCATCTTAAATGATTTTGGTCCTCCAGCCCCGCAAAGAAACTGGAGTATTCCGGGGAGAAGGTCCACTTTACATATTGAATACAGCTTTGGCTGTCCTTCAAATGGAAAGTCTCCATCATTTGCTCAAACAACTCTAAGTGCTCCCAAACAGAATACTTAGCGTTCTTATGGTAAGGCGTGATGACGCTCCTGATCGCCTTAATCTGCTTTAAGGGGTCCTTAAGCAAGGCCCTTTTTGCCTTATTGGCCCTTTTGGTTCGGGTAACCCTGGTCCATTCATCTTCTGTCTCAGAGGCACTGCTCCCAGAGGTTCCCGTCAGATCTTCCAGGTTTTCCCGGATTCTGCGAGCCTGGGAATGGCTGGCAGAATGTGGGGACCTGGTCTCCTGTTTCCTGTGGTGCTCAGAGGAGTCTTCAGATCCCTCCTTGCGGCCAGGATTTGCTGGGTACCCCCCCACTGACCTAACTGGGCAGAGGTTTTCAGAATGCCCTTAATGGGCCTACTCTCCTGGGGTTCCCCACTAAATTGCACTGTGCTTGGGTGCCCATACCCGGATGCCCGCCCCTCCATACCTGGGTGGTACTGGCCTATGAGCCCCATACTTTTGTCTGGATAGTAGTCTGCCATCCCTGTGGCCCGGTGCTCATGTGCGCCAGGGAACATGGGGGTGGCAGAGTCCAGGGACTGAGAGGTATGAGGGCCTCTGGTACTAGGGCTTCTGAGGTTATGCTCCGGAGCTTCCCTTTCCCAGCGAACCTCATCTCTATCCGCCCCTGCTCCCTGTTGCAATGCAAGAGCCTGCATTTGTGCCTTCAGTTCCTCATATAAGGCCTTACTAGACTCGATCAGTCTCTCCTGCATCACTACCTGTTGCTGGAGCCTATCATTGTGCTGGCAGAGAGCCTCATTCTCTCTCTGTGTTTCCTGATTGGTCCTGGAGCACTGGGCCAGTCTTTGCTGCAGGAGGGTTACCTCCTGAGCTGTGTCCCTATTGGCCTGTTCCTTTCTTGCCAGAGCATCCTCCACCCTCCTGGTGTGCTCTAGCAAGTCCTGGTGTTCTTTTTGGAGGTCACCTAGTCAGTGGTGGGCCAGGTGATTTTCTTCCATTTTTCTTCTTAAGTGGCAGACTTCCTGGCCTAAGGTGTCCCTTTCCTGACTAAGAGCCTGCATTTGTGCCGCCAGGTCGTCCCTCTGCCTTTGAAAGGCACCAGCTTTCTGGCGTTCTTCATCAAACTCTGCCTGGGTATCCAGGTCTTTCACAATCAGCTTGTTGCTCTCTGCCTTCACTCTATCTAGATGACTTTGCAGGGTGGCTACCTGCTCCGTGCATGCCCTGTTAAAGTCTAATTGTTGCTCCAGCTTTTTCTGGCTCTGCAGTAAGGAGTCCAAACTGTCTTGGTGCTCCTTCTGCAGGGCCAGAAATCTAGTATCCTGGTCAGCCTTTTCCTGTTGCAGTATATCCATGTCCTCCTTTATTTTACTGATATACTGCCTACTGTCATTTTCTGACTCCTGGCTCCTGAGCAGCCTCTGCTCAGAAGAGTCCAGCTCAGATTGGGCCTTCTGTAATGCCAGCAGTTGCCTACTCGCCAGATCTTGGCCTTCAGCACATTTGTCCTGCATGGCTCCCATATGTAAATATAAATATGCCGCTACCCTGGCAATCTTGTTGTGCTCATCCTTGGCCTTAGAGGACATATATAGTTCACTCAGGGCCACATGTAAGGGACCCTGGTCTCTCCATATATCTGACCCTGTTTCCGTGATCTGGGGTGTGATGGCCTGCAACCAGACTGTTTGGTCCTGGTGAGTCCACTCACCTCTCACAAATAACTTATGTAAGAAGTGCTCTCTGGCTATTTTCATGTCTACTAAGGTCGTCATTCTAGAGATTGGTCTCTGTCCTGACTTACAGAAGTTTGTATTTTATTTTTGCAAAACAGACCTTTTCCTAAGAGCGTTCCTTTGAGGAGTGCTTTACAGCGTAACACAGCGTGGTGATCCGACCGGATATGTGTATCTGGTCAGCTGGCACGCTGTATTAATCTGCACAAATGGTAGATCTAACCCAAACGTCCGGCACGAGCCCCCAATTTGTAAGAGGATTCAATTCAACACTACAGCTAAGTCAACGCCTAGTCTATAATACTGAATGAAAACCCTTATTGATATATCTTTATGTCCAGTTCATGCGTTCTGGATGACTACCCCTATATAACACCCCTCTCTTGGAATCCTCCTGACCCCACTGAGCTAAGAAGTAGTTCTGTTTTGCAAGTTAAAAGGTTTATTTGATAATTTAAGCAATAGATATATATATCACACTTTATAATAAATTAATAATTGAATATCACACTTAATCTGATCAGTAATCAATAATGGATAGTCTGGCACTAGCACACTTCTTTATAATCAATGATGAGTGGTTATAGGATGGATAAGATAGCAACAATACTTTTATGGTTTCAAATGGATGCAATGTGGAATGAAATGCAGTACAGAAAATAACTTGATAGGATTTCAGCAAAAGACAATGTAATCACTTTCTTGGACAATTCACCCCCCCCCTTTTATGCAATGCAAGGAAATGGAAGGAAGGCACACAGTTCTCAGAAATGCAATCAAATGTAATTCAGTTCACCCCAGCAAGCTTAGACTACAGAAGTTGGAAACACAGGCCCAAAATGCTTTTATGTGTGCTGGCAATGAAGTGAAAAATATGCTAAAATGCTTTTAATTCCCCCTAGAGGATCAGGGTGAGTGGTATCTAGTTAATATTAGTCCAGGCTCACTCTTGCAATGATTCAGGGATGATTAGCAGGTTAAACGAATTTCTGGCAAATGGAAGGCAAGCAGCAGCAGATTTTTACACGTGAAGAAATTTTCAAATCGCGGTAAAATTCGCGGGTGCGCCGGGCGCGATTACAGAGGAACTACAAGGACTATCACTAACGGTTACGGAGATATGAGCGATTAAATAAAGGTCGTTTTTCAGATTTGAAATTTTAAAGTTCAAAAAGACAAGTGACAGCTAGCAACTAGAAAATGACAGGTGACAGTTAGGAGGCAGTTCTACTTAGATTAAAATAGATTGAATTATATTATTTTAACTAAGAGATTGGTTCTGCACAGTCTTGCTAGGTACTCACACTATATTCTTGAATTAAATGGGCCTCGCCACGGATCTGGTCAGGTTTTGGACTGGACTCCGGTTCAGCCCTCTGGTTCTGCTAACAGCGGTCTGGTCTGGGTCTCTCTGAAGGTGGATAGATTGAAGTCTCTATGTTAGCTCTCTGAAGGTTGATGGAGGTAAAGTATGGATTTTCCCGGCAGAGCTTCCAACTGCAAATGGATTTGAAGGTCCCTATCTGTCCTGTCTGTCTGCTTTCATGTGTTTTGAAAATGGGTGTGTGTGCAGCATCACTAGCCAGCCCCTCTTTCAACTGCCATTGGCCCAATTCTCCCCTCTCCCATGATTGGGGAAGGAACTGTGAGTCAGAGCGATGTCATTTTATGGCTTGTAGAGAGGACACTCCCCTGTCAAATTGCACACAATCTATATTTGATAAAAAAAGACATATTTGCACAGGTACACATTTCTTTAAAATTACATGCACCATCACATATCACAGGAGGTATACCCTGTCCAAATCTGCTCTTCCTGAGAGCTTGCATTCAGAAATAGCAATATTTTGCACTTTTTAACTGGTTTGCAATACCGGACATTAACCCAAATTTACACACATGTGCGCAAGGAGTATGGACATTAATTGATGAAGTGTCAGATTTTTCACATGCATACATTTCGAGTAATATCCTCTTTTCCGCTAAAACCCCCCTGAACATACCACCGGGTCCTAACACGTCTTAAAATGTGGGCAGAAAAATCACAAGAATTATGGTATCATTTAAATAATTTTCACATGTCCGCTCTATGAATGATCCATCTTTTTAGAGTTATGTTCTGGCCCCAAAGGGGTGTGGTTTCCCCCCAGCACAAGGTTGAATTTCTGGTTTTTCCAGTTCTGCCAAGCCAGCTTGCTCTCACAGGCAGTGCCCCTCCCCTGTCCTTCCAGGAGGAAGCTCCATTTACGACTCCCGCCAATAAAACATTTGCCTGAGTCAGGACAGGGCTTTGTTCAGAGCTCCTGTATTCTGTGGGGGCTCCCCTTAATTCAATTATCAGAGAGATGGCATATCCTTAGTGTGGCCAGCAAAAGGCAGATAGGCCTGGGAATACAGCTGTGACTCAAGTTTCACTCCTGATGGGGGTAGATGTCAGGCAGAATTCAGTTTCTCAAGCCAGGTTTCAGATAAAATGTCACTTTTTGTTCCCCAGTTTTCTGCATTCAAATAAAACTAAACATTTCTACATATGCAGCTAGAATGCTGATTCTAAGTTTAAAACTATGACATTTAAACAATTGCAACCTATGTGACACTCAGAAATAGGTCACTCATTTCTTTTAAACATTTAGATTTTTAGTGTCTTTCAGTCCACATTTACTTAAACTGCTGAAATCCACAGCTCAGCCAGTCTTGTTATAAACATTGTTTTGGGCTCTTCATCTTCCCAGATTTAGTATGCACACATACTTCATTCTGCCAGATGTCCGCTGGTGTTCAGTGAGATTTTTGGATGTGTTGCAATGTTTGAAAATAGGAATTTTGAGCTGGCATTCAGAGAAACAAAAGGTGATTTTTAAAGTGCTTTCTAGCGAACAGGCACTGCTGTTCTTCTCTTTGGCACCCCATTTCACTCATGGCTCTTCTGACCCAGCACACCCGCACCTGGGGTGGCAAGTCAGGCGACCATTTTGGTGTGCGCACAAGCTGCGCGGTTTTCGTGGATTCTGGCGCACATGTGGGCTTTTTCGGCCATCTTGGATTTCCTAAGCCCACAGCACCAAATGTTGTAGCATGATAGCTCAAACGTGGGTCAGGACACCCAACAACATGGCTCCTAAAGCTAAGGATGAACAAGACAAGATGGTTAGGATAGCGGCATACCTGTACCTATATATGGGAGACATGCAGGATAAATGTACTGAAAGCCAAGATCTGGCGAATAAGCGACAGATGGCATTAGAGAAGGTCCAATCTGACCTGGTCTCTTCTGAGCAGAGGCTGCAGGCGAGCCAGGAGTCAGAAAATGAGAGTAGACAGCACATCATTAAAATAAAGAAGGATATGGACATCCTGCAACAGGAAAAGACAGACCAGGATGCCAGAATTCTGGCTTTGCAGAAGGAACGCCAAGACAGTTTGGACTCCCTACTGCAGAGCCAGAAAAAGCTGGAGCAACAGATCAATTTCAACAGGGCATGCACAGAGCAGGTAGCCACCCTGCAAATCCAACTAGACAGAGAGAAAGAGGAGAGCAATAAACTGATCCTGAAAGACCTGGATACCCAGGCAGAGTTTGATCAGGAGCGCCAGAATGCTGGTGCCTTCCAAAGGCAAAGGGACGACCTGGCGTCACAAATTCAAGCTCTTGGTCAGGAAAGGGACACCTTAGGCCAGGAAGTCTGCCACTTCAGAAGAAAAATGGAAGAAAATCACCTGGCCCACCAGGGACTAGGTGACCTCCAAAAAGAACACCAGGACTTGCTAGAGCACACCAGGAGGGTGGAGGAGACTCTGGCAAGACAGGAGCAGGCCAGTAGGGATGGGACTCAGGAGGTAACCCTCCTGCAGCAAAGACTGGCCCAGTGCTCCAGGACCAATCAGGAAACGCAGAGAGAGAATGAGGCCCTCTGCCAGCACAATGATAGGCTCCAGCAACAGGTAGCGATGCAGGAGAGACTGATAGAGTCGAGTAAGGCCTTAACTGAGGAACTGAAAGCGCAGGCTCTTGCATTGCAACAGGGAGCAGGGGCGGATAGAGATGAGGTTCGCTGGGAGAGGGAGACTCATGAGCATAACCTCAGGAGCCTCAGTACCAGAGGCCTTTATCTCTCTCAGTCCCTGGACTCTGCCACCCCCATGTCCCCTGGCGCACATGAGCACAGGGCCACAGGGATGGCAGATTACTATCCAGCCAGAAGCATGGGGCTCATAGGCCAGTACCACCCAGGAATGGAGGGGCGGGCATCCGGGTATGGGCACCCAAGCACAGTGCAATTTGATGGGGAACCCCAGGAGAATAGGCCCATTAAGGGCATCCTGAAAACTTCTGCCCAGTTAGGTCAGTGGGAGGGGTACCCATCAAATCCTGGCAGCAAGGAGGGATCTGAAGACTCCTCTGAGCGGTACAGGACACAGGAGACCAGGTCCCCACATTCTGCCAGCCATTCCCAGGATCGCAGAATCCGGGAAAACCTGGAAGAACAGACGGGAACCTCTGGGAGCAGTGCCTCTAAGTCAGAAGATGAATGGACCAGGGTTACCCGGACCAAAAGGGCCAATAAGACAAAAAGGGCCTTGCTTAAGGACCCCTTAAAGCAGATTAAGGCAATCAGGAGCGTCATCACGCCGTATCATAAGAATGCCAAGTATTCTGTTTGGGAGCACTTAGAGTTGTTTGAGCAAATGATGGAGACTTTCCATTTGAAGGACAGCCAAAGCTGTATTCAATATGTAAAGTGGACCTTCTCCCCGGAATACTCCAGTTTCTTTGCGGGGCTGGAGGACCAAAATCATTTAAGATGGTCCACCTATAAGGCGGCCATCTTGAAACATTTTTCTACTCATAGAAATCCTCAAGAGGCTTGCAAGGCAGCCTACAATTTACAATGTGGGGAGGATAAGGCCCCACAAGAGTTTGTGCAGGAGTTAAAGCGTGCTTTTGCACAGACCACAAGAAGGTTGCGCACGGATAGCAGAGAATTTATTAATACGTTTTTCCATGCCTTGCCCAAATACATAATGACCCAGCTCGTGAGGGATTTTCACGAGAAAAGATCTTTAGACTGGGTCATTGAACAGGCTACCCGGATCTATGAGGTGCAGAAACCGGTAGATAGCAAAAGTAATGCCCAGAAAAACCCCAAAGCCAACAGCACCCCTGCTGCTGCCAAGGTGGCAGAGGTAAAGGTCACCCCCGTTTTGGATTTGGAGATGGGGGGGCCTAAAAACCTACCTGCACCTAATAATCCTAAACTCAGAAATCCCTCGGGACAGTCACAGGCAGGGAGTGAAAGAGGTAGTCCCCCCAATGGGGTCCCTCGCTCTTCTGACTATGTAAGTCCTCGCTACAAAGGTAACAGTCCAATCCTGGGTTATGTGTGGACTCCCCCAGCCCAAGGGGGGGGATCCAACCGAGCACCGAACCCAGGGAACTTCCCTCCAAACTTCCCACAGGAGGGCAGAAATTTACCAAACCCTGGGCAGAACTTTTTCCCCAGATATCCACCTGACTTTCAGCCCCAAAACCATCCATCCTTCTTTCCCCAATTCCCTGAGCCCAGACCACTGAATCCGGGAGAGGGGAGGCCAAGGGTGGAGGGGTACCCAAATCTTCCCAACCCGGGGTATTACCAGAGGAGGGACAGCTACCCTTCCCGGGATCAGCCCAGGGGAGAAAACAGGGCCCCGTATCAGCCTGAGCGGGTTTCCCAGTTAGAGCGCCAGGTTCAAAACATGGCGCGGGATCTGGGTCACATACTGAGGGCTCAGCAGAACCCTCAGATGGGCATGCCGGCGCAGAACGCACCCAACTCTGGACCTGGTGCTCCAGAACAATGACGGGGGCAGCACCTCGATAACTCACCGGTTCCCAGGGAGGAGGCACAAAGGGAAGGGGGGTGTAAAGCCTTGGAGGAAGCTTCTTTCCTCACTTGTAAACAGCCCCTGGAAACCCAGGAACCGGAAACAAAATCTCTTGCCCCTGAAAGTCTGCCTCCTAAGGAGCAGATGGGGGGTAGGAGAAACAAAAGACCCAAACAGACTCAGTTTGAAGAGGAGGTACAGATCTTCCAATTTGAGGGAGAGGGAACCTCAGAGTATCCTGGGAAAAGGATCTTCTCCTTCAGAGAGGGGGGAACTCCTCCCAAAGAAAAATGGGTCCCTAGGGATGCAAATCCAGACTGGGGAGATGTGGAGACTGAGCTACCGCCGCCCACCATCTCATCCCAGAACCAACCGCAAGAAAATCCCCTGGTTCAAACCCATCCTGATGACTGCCTCCAAAAAGGGGGGGGCGGCCCGGAACCGGAGCCAGGGGAACCCACAATGGCTCTGATCTCCAGTTGCCAACTTTTTCTTTCAGATTCCCAAGGCTCTCCACAGAATTCTGCCCAAATCTCTTCGCTAGCGATGTCCAAAACCAGAAAGTTAGCCCACCAGTTGTCCAAAAATGTGCATTATCTGTGCCCCCTTGAGGAGAAGGAGGGAAGATACTATGCCCCGGTACAAGTACAGGGGCAGGGGACAATTTTGGCACTGGTGGACACTGGATCTCAAGCTACCCTTTTGTCCAGAAGGGCCTTTGACGAACTGAATGCAGGAAGGGGAGAGAATTACCAAATTCCTCTCACCTCTCTTCCTGGACAACTGCAGAACTTTGACGGGAAGGAAATTCCCGTTGAGGGGACTGCAGACTTGGACATTAAAATTGGGCGACACAAGTTGAAACACCCGGTCATAGTTGTGACTCCAGAGGGCACCCGTTGTTTACTAGGGAATGACCTCCTGAGAAGGTTGTCACCCCTAATAGATTGCGTAAACAAGGTCCTCTGGACCCAGACTAGCCGACCAATAAAATTAAAACAGAGTGTCAACCATGTTAGTTTAAACGGCACCTGCCACATGGTTGAACAAAAATCTGACCAAGTAGAATTTCACTTCCAGAATAGCCAAATTCCAGACGTGACAGTAATAGCAGTAGGACAACAGACTGGTGATGGGGGGTCCTCTCTATTTCTGAAAATCAACCTTCCTTCCAGTCTAAAGTGGTACTCCACGCTGGAAGGAAACACTCTGAAATTCTTTACTAATCCACAATCAGAAACTCCCACTCCTATAGTCCAGAAAGATGTGAAATCAGCTCAGAGCCTGGCTGATATTCAGCAAATTGGAGAGCAGTTGTTCATCCCTGTCCAATTAAATGATGGGAAGGACTCTGTTCTCGCTCGAGTGTGTGTGAACAATGGTAAGAGCTTAATCAGCGAAGCCATGTTCCGCCAACTCCCAAAAGATCCAGCCATTCCCACATTCAAACTGATAGACAAATGGGAAATGGACCTGGAAGCACCTAATTCCAAACAGCTCCTGCCAAGCAGGTGTATGCTCAAAATCTCCATTGGCAACAAGAGCATAGTCCATAATTGTTGGGTTGTCCGAGACGTCACTGCCGCCTTTTACTTAGGCAGTGACATTCTCAATCGCTTTGCCATTAGTTTGGACCTAATAAACTTCAAAGCTTGGTCCCGATTAGCGGATAATCCCATGGGCTTTGATGATCAAGAAAAAGCATGTAGGTCAGCTCAATTGCTACCTTATGCAGTTGAAATTCAGATCAAAGAGGAAGTCACCATCCCAGAAAGGACCCGACAATTCCCCCTGGAAGTGAAAGTTAAAAGAGGACAATATCTGCAAAACCCTGATGCTTACATACATCTAAACGCTTCTCTCCAACAGCAAGGGTTGGGGGTAAACCCAACTCCATTAGTCAACATAGAACATGACAGCATTCCAATAGAGGTGGATAACAGCGATTTAAAGAGTATTACTCTAGCCGCAGGCACCATTATTGGAATGGCGGTTGATGACCGACATTTTTCCATCGATTTAGGTAATGAACTGTTAGGGCCAATCCCCAAGGACTGCTTTGACAGTGACAGTGATGACAATACAACACCAGACAGGGTTTTTACCCGGCATGGGGGGAACTTCCTGGTGTACACTTCCTGCCCCTATGGTAAGGAAGATGTGACTTGTGACTTCAGGAGGGATGAGGTGATTTTCCAGGTCCATGAGGGCTGCCTTTCCCACCTGAAGCCTCCAGTCCAAATCAGCACTCTGACCAGGGACTTCTCCACCCAGCTGGAGGAGGCCGCTGAAATAGCCAAACCAGAAGTCTTTCCAGGCTTCAGGCAGATGGTGGAAGAGAGAGTCAACCTAGCTGATGCCTGTGTGACTGGGGAACAAAAGCAAAAGTTGAAACAAGTTTTCTTGGATTTCCAAGATCTCTTTGCGGTAGACTCATATGACTGTGGCCGCACCGACATCCACACAACAACAATCCCCACGGACCCTGGCATGACTCCTGTATTTGTGAAGCAATATCGCTTGCCTCTCGCATCAATGGAGTCCCTTACTGAAATAATTAAGAACCTTGAGTCCCGGGGAATAATCCGTCCAGTCCACAGCATCTTCAATAATCCGGTGCTGGGAATATTGAAGCCAAACGGCCAGTGGAGACTCTGAGCCGACCTCAGGGAGCTCAACAAACGGGTCCATACTTCCCGATGGCCTCTGCCCTACATTGACCAAGGGCTGGCCCAGATCCAGGGGTCACAGGTATTCACTGCAATAGACCTGACCAATGGATACTGGACCGTGCCTGTCAGCAGGGAGGACCAATACAAACTGGCTTTTACCTTTGGGGGCCAGCAATACACATGGACCCGGACTCCCTTCGGATACCTCAACTCCGGCAATGAATTCAACATTTTCCTACATAAGGCCATGCCCGACCTGGGTGCGAGGGGTAACCTGGCTTATGTAGATGATGTCCTCATCAAAAGTTCATCTGTGGAGGAACACATAGCGGAGATCCGTTATGTTCTGACGCAGTTGAGGGCCGCCGGAGCAAAACTTTCCTTTCAGAAAGCACAGTGGTGTCGGACCAGTGTTAATTTCTTGGGGCATGAGATTACTCCTCAGGGTCTCTGTCCCCAGGAAAAGAAAGTGGAAGCACTTCAAAAATTGAAAGACCCCACAACTCTGCGGGAACTAAGGAGCCTCCTTGGACTGACTAATTACAGCAGAAAGTTCATTGAGGGCTACGCAGAGATCACCAGACCCCTGATTCATCTCCTGAAGGGGGGGGGTCAAGTGGGAATGGGGTCCAGAACAAGCCGAGGCGGTAAAACAACTCAAAAGAAGCCTCTCACAAGCGCCTTGCCTAGCTTACCCTGTCAGAAACAAGGAGTTCTTCCTGGAGACGGGGTTCTCTAATACGTGCTTGACGGCAGTATTATACCAAAAGCATGACAAGGTCAATAAAGTAATCTCCTATGCGAGCAAAACTTTATCCTCTGTGGAGGAAAAATTCAATGATTGTGAGAAGGCACTCATGGCAATGGTGTGGGCATTGAAGAATTACCGCCCGTTTAACCAGGGGGAACACATCATAGTGGAGACTCCACACCAGCCTCTGCAATATCTCCAAAGTGACAGAATCCGGGCCGGAAATGTGAGTAATTCCTGAATTACTTCCTGGATTCTGTCAATGCAAGGATTTCCTGTGGAGGTCAGATATGGCCAAAACAAGAAGAGTCCCCTCGTGCAAGGTCTGGCTGACTTGCATGATTGTGCCAGAGAAAACTGTCTCGAGGACGAAAGTCTAAAAATCAAGGACAACACGGAGGCATACCTTAATTCCCCACACAAAGTCTTTGAAGAAGACAAGTGTGAGGGAATGCCCACTGTCTATGTGGATGGATGCTCTTACCATGTTGACAACAACGGGGAGAAAGAACTGGTGGCTGGCGTGGGGAATGCATGGGTGAAGGAGTTCCCAGAACCCTCCGCTGGATACAAAATTGGTCCCCGAAGTAGTCAGGTGGCAGAATTGATGGCTGTGCATAAGGCCATCCTCACTGCTGTCCAGCATCAACTCCACGAACTGGTCATAATCACAGATTCGGATTATGTACGGAACGAGTTCGTGGAGCACCTGGTTAATTGGAAAACCAGAGGCATGTTATGTGCTAACAACAAACCCTTGAAACATGGGAAGTTGATCCAAAACATTGATGATCTGGTCACCTCGAATGAGATGACCATCTATTGGAAAAAGATCAAGGGTCATTCCAAAGTAGAGGGACCAGACAAAACTGGAAATGACTTAGCTGATCAGCTGGCCAAAACCGGGGCCATCCAAGGGGATCTAATTGAGATTGAGTCCCTATTGGGGGAAATCCAGGTCACTGCTATCACTAGGTCCCAGACAAATGCTCACAATGATCTTTCAATTGCACAATGGAGTAAGGAGACCCCTGATGCTGATTTAATTACAGCTCAGAAGGGGGATCCAATAATTGGTAAATTTTACCAGCACCTTGAGGATCCTGAGAACTTTCCCCTGACGGATACCGATTACACTGGGAAAGAGGACCTAAGAGTGTTGATGAAATGTCCAAAAATGTTCCGAATCCAAGACGGTTTGCTGGTAAGGAAATCCAAAGCGGGCCACGATCAGTGGGTGGTTCCTACCTCATTCCGAAGCCTGATGTTAAGTCACGTCCATGATGCGGCCACCGCCGGTCATAGGGGGTTTCACACAACATTGGAAATCTTAAGAGAGGTTGCATACTGGCCACACATGGGGCAGGACCTCGACCAATACTTGAAGGGGTGTCTTGTGTGTGCACAATTTCAGCCATCATCCCTCACGCACCGTGCGCCTCTCCAAAAGAGGGGGATGACACTGCCATGGTCAGATTTACAAATCGACTTTGTAGGCCCCGTGATTCGCTCTGCTAGGGGGAATAAGTACATGTTGACTGTGACATGCTTGTTTACCAAGTGGGTGGAATGTCTCCCAGCCCCAAATTGCAAGGCAGAAACTGCAGCTGCCTTGATGATTAACCACATCTTTTCCTATTTTGGTCTACCTCAAAGGATTGAGTCAGACAGGGGTAGCCACTTCACCAGTGAAGTAATGACAAAGATGTGGGAGATACTGGGGGTCAAAAGGAAGTTGCATATTGCTTACCGGCCAGCTTCTTCTGGAGCAGTGAAACGCTACAACCGGACAATTGTGAGCATCTTAAAAAAGTTTGTGGCAGATTCTGGGCCAAGTTGGGATATCCGATTACCTCTGGTCCTAATGGCCATCAGATCTACCCCTTCATCTGCAACCAAAATGTCACCATTTGAGTTGATGACTGGACGCAAGATGGTGCTTCCCCAGCATTTGCTCTATAGGACCCAAGAGCAGACACTGATAAATGCCTCCACTACTCATGAGTATGTGGAGAATTTAAGGAAACACCTCCAACATGCTTTTGCTTACGCTCAGCGGAATCTAGAAAGATCGGCTGATAGCATGAAGACCCATTATGACCTGAAAACTTCCAGGAAGGAATATCAGGTGGGAGACCGGGTCTATCTATACAACTTCCAAAGGAACCAGGCCAAGCAGCGCACATTTTTGCCTACATGGAAGGGACCCTTTGAGATCATCGACAAAATCTCCCCTGTGGCCTACAAAATCCACATCCCCAAAGGTCCTTTGGCAGCGGGGGAAGACAAGTGGGTCCACATTAACCAGTTGAAGTGTTGCCATCCTAGGCACACTCTGCAACAACTGGAGGAATCCTCTGGAATCCTAGCGGGTACTGTCTCAGACTAATTCAGTTCCAACCATAAAAACATACCACATCTAGTCTCTAAAATATTGTGATTGCATGAAACTGTCTCTTAGTTATACTGTTTTCTTTTTTCAAAATAAGAATGTAATGTTTCGTTATGATGAAATGCATATGCTGCCCCACTATCTCAACAGTGGTGGAAAAACGTCTATGAATAGGTATTGCCGCTCTTCCTTTGTCGTCCTAGGAGAAAGAAAACCTGGAGACGGGCCAAGGAGGACGATCCGGAGACCGGGAGCAGAGACGCAAGGGGCCCAGCGTACCGCCCAATATTCCCATCAGGACCGGAGAGGAGAACCGATCGATCAGTACCGGATGGAGGAAAAGATGCTGAACTGTGCCATTTGCAGAATTGGAAGAAGATTATGTGGACATACCAGTGCGTGGGTCAAAACCCTTGTGCACCCGACTCCCCATCGACTCAAATTCAAAGGGCAGTCACGTGGGGGGATGTGTTGGGTGTCCTGACCCACGTTTGAGCTATCATGCTACAACATTTGGTGCTGTGGGCTTAGGAAATCCAAGATGGCCGAAAAAGCCCACATGTGCGCCAGAATCCACGAAAACCGCGCAGCTTGTGCGTACACCAAAATGGTCGCCTGACTTGCCACCCCAGGTGCGGGTGTGCTGGGTCGGAAGAGCCATGAGTGAAATGGGGTGCCAAAGAGAAGAACAGCAGTGCCTGTTCGCTAGAAAGCACTTTAAAAATCACCTTTTGTTTCTCTGAATGCCAGCTCAAAATGCCTATTTTCAAACATTGCAACACATCCAAAAATCTCACTGAACACCAGCGGACATCTGGCAGAATGAAGTATGTGTGCATACTAAATCTGGGAAGATGAAGAGCCCAAAACAATGTTTATAACAAGACTGGCTGAGCTGTGGATTTCAGCAGTTTAAGTAAATGTGGACTGAAAGACACTAAAAATCTAAATGTTTAAAAGAAATGAGTGACCTATTTCTGAGTGTCACATAGGTTGCAATTGTTTAAATGTCATAGTTTTAAAGTTAGAATCAGCATTCTAGCTGCATATGTAGAAATGTTTAGTTTTATTTGAATGCAGAAATCTGGGGAACAAAAAGTGACATTTTATCTGAAACCTGGCTTGAGAAACTGAATTCTGCCTGACATCTACCCCCATCAGGAGTGAAACTTGAGTCACAGCTGTGTTCCCAGGCCTATCTGCCTTTTGCTGGCCACACTAAGGATATGCCATCTCTCTGATAATTGAATTAAGGGGAGCCCCACAGAATACAGGAGCTCTGAACAAAGCCCTGTCCTGACTCAGGCAAATGTTTTATTGGCGGGAGTCGTAAATGGAGCTTCCTCCTGGGAGGACAGGGGAGGGGCACTGCCTGTGAGAGCAAGCTGGCTTGGCAGAACTGGAAAAACCAGAAATTCAACCTTGTGCTGGGGGGAAACCACACCCCTTTGGGGCCAGAATATAACTCTAAAAAGATGGATCATTCATAGAGTGGACATGTGAAAATTTTATAAATGATACCATAATTCTTGTGATTTTTCTGCCCACATTTTAAGACGTGTTAGGACCCGGTGGTATGTTCAGGGGGGTTTTAGCGGAAAAGAGGATATTACTCAAAATGTGTGCATGTGAAAAATCTGACACTTCATCAATTAATGTCCATACTCCTTGCGCACATGTGTGTAAATTTGGGTTAATGTCCGAAATTGCAAAATCAGTTAAAAAGTGCAAATGTTGCCATTTCTGAATGCAAGCCCCCAGGAAGAGCAGATTTGGACAGGGTATACCTCCTGTGATATGTGAGGGGTGCATGTAATTTTAAACAAATGTGTACCTGTGCAAATATGTCTTTTTTTATCAAATATAGATTGTGTGCAATTTGACAGGGGAGTGTCCTCTCTGCAAGCCATAAAATGACATCGCTCTGACTCACAGTTCCTTCCCCAATCATGGGAGAGGGGAGAATTGGGCCAATGGCAAGTGTAGAGGGGTAGGGTCTAGTGATGCTGCACACACACCCATTTTAAAAACAGATAAAAGCAGACAGACAGGACAGATAGGGACATTCATTTCCATCTGCTGCGGGACGCTCTGCCGGAAAATCCATACTTTACCTCCATCAACCTCCAGAGAGCTAACATAGAGACTTCAATCTATCCACCTTCAGAGACCCAGACCAGACCAGCAGAGTAGAGCTGACCCAGACCGCTGTTAGCAGAACCAGAGGGCTGAACCGGAGTCCAGTCCAAAACCTGACCAGATCCGTGGCGAGGCCCATTTAATTCAAGAATATAGTGTGAGTACCTAGCAAGACTGTGCAGAACCAATCTCTTAGTTAAAATAATATAATTCAATCTATTTTAATCTAAGTAGAACTGCCTCCTAACTGTCACCTGTCATTTTCTAGTTGCTAGCTGTCACTTGTCTTTTTGAACTTTAAAATTTCAAATCTGAAAAACGACCTTTATTTAATCGCTCATATCTCCGCGACCGTTTGTCCTAGAGACTTGCAGTAACTTTCATCTGGAAGCTGAGATCCTAGGCTGTCCTAGGACCCCAAAACGATAGTGATAGTCCTTGTAGTTCCTCTGTAATCGCACACGGCACACTCGCAAATTTTACCGCGATTTGAACATTTCTTCACGTGTAAAAATCTGCTGCTGCTTGCCTTCCATTTGCCAGAAATTCGTTTAACCTGCTAATCATCCCTGAATCATTGCAAGAGTGAGCCTGGACTAATATTAACTAGATACCACTCACCCTGAACCTCTAGAGGGAATTAAAAGCATTTTAGCATATTTTTCACTTCATTGCCAGCACACATAAAAGCATTTTGGGCCTGTGTTTCCAACTTCTGTAGTCTAAGCTTGCTGGGGTGAACTGAATTACATTTGATTGCATTTCTGAGAACTGTGTGCCTTCCTTCCATTTCCTTGCATTGCATAAAAGGGGGGGGTGAATTGTCCAAGAAAGTGATTACATTGTCTTTTGCTGAAATCCTATCAAGTTATTTTCTGTACTGCATTTCATTCCACATTGCATCCATTTGAAACCATAAAAGTATTGTTGCTATCTTATCCATCCTATAACCACTCATCATTGATTATAAAGAAGTGTGCTAGTGCCAGACTATCCATTATTGATTACTGATCAGATTAAGTGTGATATTCAATTATTAATTTATTCTAAAGTGTGATATATACATCTATTGCTTAAATTATCAAATAAACCTTTTAACTTGCAAAACAGAACTACTTCTTGGCTCAGTGGGGTCAGGAGGATTCCAAGAGAGGGGTGTTATATAGGGGTAGTCATCCAGAACGCATGAACTGGACATAAAGATATATCAATAAGGGTTTTCATTCAGTATTATAGACTAGGCGTTGACTTAGCTGTAGTGTTGAATTGAATCCTCTTACAATGTATAGTTCACTCAGGGCCACATGCAAGGGACCCTGATCTCTCCATATATCTGACCCTGTTTCCGTGACCTGTTGCGTGATGGCCTGCAACCAGACCATGCGGTCCTGGTGAGTCCACTCACCTCTCACAAATAACTTATGTAAGAAGTGCTCTCTGGCTATTTTCATGTCTACTAAGGTCGTCCTTGTAGATCCTCTGTAATCGCGCCCGGCGCACTCAGAAAAATCTGCCGCGATTTGCAAATTCCTCCACGTGTAAAAATCTGCAGCTGCTTGCCTTCCGTTGCAGAAATTCGTTTAACCTGCTAATCATTCCTAGGACATTGCTAAAGTAAGCCTGAACTAATTTAAACCAACTAATCCTCACTCTGAACCTCTAGGGGGAATTAAAAGCATTTTGGCATATTTTTCACTTCATTGCCAGCACATGTAAAAGCATTTTGGGCCTGTGTTTAAAACTCTGATCTGTAATCTAAGCTTGCTGGGGTGAACTGAATTACATTTGATTGCATTTCTGAGAACTGTGTGCCTCCCTTCCATTTCCTTGCATTGCATAAAAGGGGGGGGGGGTGAATTGTCCAAGAAAGTGATTACATTGTCTTTTGCTGAAATCCTATCAAGTTATTTTCTGTACTGCATTTCATTCCACATTGCATCCATTTGAAACCATAAAAGTATTGTTGCTATCTTATCCATCCTCTAACCACTCATCATTGATTATAAAGAAGTGTGCTAGTGCCAGACTATCCATTATTGATTACTGATCAGATTAAGTGTGATATTCAATTATTAATTTATTATAAAGTGTGATATATATATATTGTTTAAATTCTCAAATAAACCTTTTAAACTTGCAAAACAGAACTACTCCTTGGCTCAGTGGGGTCAGGAGGATTCCAAGAGAGGGGTGTTATATAGGGGTAGTCATCCAGAACGCATGAACTGGACATAAAGATATATCAATAAGGGTTTTCATTCAGTATTATAGACTAGGCATTGACTTAGCTGTAGTGTTGAATTGAATCCTCTTACAATCTCCAGATCTGACATGTGGGAATCTAAGCGCATTTCCAGTAGGTCCACGCTCAGTTGGTTGGACTCAATGCCTTCCACTTTACCTGCGATTGCGGCTACTCTCTCCTTCAATTCTGTGAGGGAGGTCTGTATGTCATTGCGGAGTGCTCTACTTTCAGCCAGGATGCTTTCCACATCCTCTTTCATGGAGAACTGCAATATGTCCACCTCCACTGGGAAGCTTGCCATATTTTCCTGGGCAGACTTTCCTTCTTTCACTGCTCACATGCCTCCCTGGTACACTCCCAGCCTTGTTTGCTGCCTGCCAGCTGTCTGCCATGGGTTAAGTTCATCTCACCCCAGTTCTTTTATTGTTTTCTGCCAGGATCCAGCACAACATGCCCCTATGTGCACCAGGCACCCACAAAGCCATGGCCTGGTTCTAGATCAGTTGCGTGCTCAACACCAACCTCCTCTCATGCGTACCAGGCTTTACTGGTCACCTAGTGGGTAATAGGTCTGTAGGCCCTTCTTGTGCAAGCATGGAGAAACAAGGACAACCAGGGTGTTTGTAGCCCAACACAGCCCTGCTCCACTCACCTTGGTTCTGGGCTTCAGCAGCAGTCCCAGGAGCCGGCCAACTCACTTCACTATCCCCTCTGTGCCTGGGAATTACTGGCACGGGGCAGGTGTTAGACTGTGTGGCATGCCTCTCTGCCCCTCCCCCCCGGGGCTCGGACCTGGGACCTCTGCTATCTTTCTTCAGGCCCACTCACCACGGCTCAATGGCAGGCCCACACCCGCCATCTGCTCCTCACCGTCTCATTGCCAGGGGGCTCTCTGGTACCTATTGTCACTCAAGGCCACACAAAATGAGCAGGGGGATACTCTATGCAGCCAAGTGGGTCCTGGGATTGCCTCTTCCGTGCCTACTTTCCGGTGAGATAACATCTCCCACAGCGATGCTGAGACACTCGGGAGGCAGCTCTGGTACTCCGCTCTCTGCTCCTCTGTGGTGGTGCAGCGTCGCCGGTCAAGCCACTTGCTGATGGCCTTTCCGGGCTCACTTCATTCTGTTGTGTGGTTTACCTGCTGAGGCACACTCGTAGGCACTCAGTACTCCCCCACTGCCGCAGCGCCTCCGATGTGTCGCCGGCCTGTGCCAGGTCATCCCTCAAGGTCCCGCCTCAGCCCCCTAAACCGCTGCGCAATTCCATGTTGCTCGGCCCGTTCGCTCAGGGAGATGCCGTTTCCCCCAGACAGCAGCTCGATGTCTTTCCTTAGCGGGAGGCACGGGCACGCTGGTCTCTACTCGTTTATATGCCACACGTGCTGGGTGAGTGCACGTGGCAGATCAGCTCTACATCATCACAATAACGCTGCCATGGTCAGGAGCTCTACATCATCACGTTATGCCGCCATGGTCAGGAGCTCTTGCTCACACAGCCATCTTCCTCTGTGCACCCTGGTGGTCTCCAATCAGGATTTATTTCAAGTGTTTCCCCATAGAACCTATTATTTCAGCAAGCCCCTCCAAACTGATTAATTATATTAGGCCTCCTTGCTGCGCTCAGTCATCACACTAATTTGAGGTCATATTTAGGCCTCTCCTCCAAAATATTCATCAGACACGACTGCCCACGAATCGTGAAATTTACTGGATATTTTATTTTTCATGTGTTTACCCATAGCTCTCAACCATTTGTGTTGCAAAGGCGGGTGAAAACACCCGATTTTATTTTTGGCGGGTGAGCGGCCCATTGAAACGAATGGGCGTGCAGGAGGCTTGGCGTGTGATACAGCTGTTTACAAGGCGGGTGACACCCGCCAAAAGCTTGTGAGTTGAGAGCTATGGTTTACCCAGAGAATCAATTCTATTTTGAATCCATTTTCGGACTCAAATGTGCTGCAAAATGCATAATTACAGCAAGAAATGTTCTTGGGAAAGAAGTCCACCCAAACCCCCTTTCAGCTCATTGGATGTGCTTGTTCGCTTATGCTAATTTGAGGAAGTATTTAGGCCCATGTTTCACCACCTAAGAGGACTCACCCATGATTCGTTTAGAATCCTGCTAGCCCTCCTCCTCATCACCAAAAGCTGCTTTTACCAATGTCTCCCAGAGTGACAGCATCCTCGTGTGGGTGTTTTTTTTATTTTTTTATATGCCGACTTTTATGCACAGGTTTTGTACATAACTGTTCATTCACGTTTAGTTCTGTGCTAAAAGGACAACTTTAACGGCTTGTAAAAGTTATTTTTTAAGAATCTTACAATTAGAATAACACAGCACCGTATGTTGAACAATCATTCTGTTTGAGGAGTTTGTCAAAATTAGGTTGGCTGAGAATTAATGATTAGTTTTTTTAAAGTAGCCAGTCCTACATTTGTTTCTATACTGCAGTAGTGGCAAGAATTATCATGTGAGGCATTGAGTTTATTAGCAGCCATTACATAGATAGAAGTATCCACTATTAAAGGGAAGTGATTAATTTCTGGAAAAACAATGATATGCCTCTACGTTTTTCAATATTTTATCTGCATGACATGTTCATTCTGATCTTCAATCATTTTTTCCTGTGCATAATTCTCAAAGCATAACCTTCATCACTATTCTGCAGTAGGAGTTACACATCTACAATTGTTTTGAAGTCTGCATTGCTGTCTGTGGAGCACAGTGAAGTAGTTGGAGAGCTGCTGTCAGCATTTGTCAGGTTATCGGTCTGTACAGCAGGCGCTGGGCCAGTCAGTCTGTGTATGTAGCTCTCCATAGACTAACTCACGGCAAGACGTAATGCTCTCACAGTCTCAGGTGCCTGTGAGCAGAGTGTGCCAATGTACCCCCACAGAGGGACTTTAACATGCCCAGTCCTTAGGAGGCATCAGGGGTGCTGCAAAGTCACAAACCCTGCATGCACACTGCATTATGCTGGCAAATGGATCAACTTGGGCAGTCTGTAGCGGGTTATGGAGGCAGGACCACAGAGAAACAAGCATGGGCAACACCAATAGTTTTGGCGTTTACTGTTATTCTTTGCATTTTGCATTTAATAGGCACTAAGCTGCAAGGATAATAGTTTTACAGGAGGATGTGAGAAGGGTTGCAGCTGTGCAATCAAATGAGAAGGGAAATAGTGCAATGGAGGAAGCCATTGATAGAGGATTCAGATGATGAGCACGATGAAATATGAGCGAGAAAGGACAAGAGAGTACGAGAAGGAGTGTGATAGGGAGCATGAGGGAAAAATGTAGGGTTGAGGGCAAAGGTGAGATTTGGAGAAGACGGAATAAGGGATATCTTCAAGTGCCAGAGAGAGAGTGACAGTGCATGTGGGGGGAGAGAGTGACAGCGTGTGCAGAGAGAAAGAGGTGGAAAGCGTGCGCGGGGAGTGTTCGCGTGGCAATGTAATTTGCACATGTGCACTTTTTGTCGTGTCTGACAGTGAAGCAACGCTGGATGGTGCAGTAAGAGCTGTGCCTTGCAGGATTTACATGCATCCAATCCGTATGCACTTAAACAATTGAAAAGGTAGCAATTGAGGATGGACAAAAGGTAAGAAAGGAAAGGGGTGGCCAAATGTAGGCAAGCAAAGAAAAAATACACAAATAAAAGCAAGAGGATAGTGAAATATGGGATTGTATTACCTTCTTCTAAAAATTTAACAGAATCATTACCTACTATCTCGAGCATTAAAATTAGAATTTCTAGGAACTTGATTGCACATTTTAAGAGCCCTCACTTTCACTTTTTAAAAACTGCTTAGCGAAAGCGTGCATGATTTATAAGCATTCATTTTAACAAGGCAGACAGTAGGAAGAACACTTCACTCTATTAGGCCCAATGCACCCCGGCACTTTCTAATTAATTTCACATAACATTTCTGACATTAAAACAAGGGCAACACATTGCATTTCCCGGGTAACTACACGCGGGCTCGTCAAAGACCCCAGCCATATGATCGAGGTTCTTAAAAACTTGCTGAAAGTAAATGTGTAAGTATAGAGCGAGAATCTGTTGTTGGGGAGAAGTTGGACCCCCACCAGGGCTTCTGGGGGTCCCAGCTATGGGAGGCCCCAACACCTCCCATTTTGCCCAAAGAAATGCAGCAGAGTCCCAAGCAAGCAGCAAAATGTTCCAAACTGCGTTTATTTCTGGGCAGCAAAAAAACACAGTGGGCTTCGTGCTCAGCGAAAATCCCGGTACCGTCTCCCCCGGGGCTGCCTTGCAAGCCAGCTTTGTAACACACTGCAGGCTGACGTCAGAAAATTGGACCAGCTCCCAGAAACCTATCTCATCCTGAGATTGGCTGCTAAGTGGTAGGTAGCCTATAGTGCCCTTATAGGAAGCCTGATCATTGGACACTTGGACCTTGGTGTCAGTGGGCTGGCTTAACTGCTCCTCCCCATTACCTAATTCTAAAACTGTTGCATTGTGAATTTGTTCCCATTAGTTTTAGCTGAACAGGCTTTTTGCCCCTGTGCCCTCAGCGTTCATTGGCCAGAGCTGAGCCATTCTTGTTACAATTATGTTTCAAATGATTTGTGGGTCTTGCAAAAATGTCTTTCGTTCCCAGAGAAAAACACTGGGCCCTGGGCGTTCTGCTCTGACTTACTTGCATTTGTGAAGAATTAAAAATGCTTGCCTGCCAGAGTTCACTGTCGTTCAAAGAAAGGAATCTTATTTTACTGTAAGGCCTTGAGCTGCTCCTGGGTTTGGGAGGCGCATTGCTGAAGTCAGCATGAATACCCACTCCGGTTGGTGTTCAGTGAGACAAGTGTACTTGACTGTAATTTTCCTGAAACATGGCTTTACACTGTGCCATTTGATTAGGTTAATTCATATGAGCATCTGCAAGCCATTAAACAGGAATTCTTGTGTTTTGTAGATTCTGGTATTGCTGCATTGAGGCTAATGTAGCATGTAGGTTGCAGTGTTGGTGAAGTGGGTGTCTTTCAGCATTTTTGTCACCCACGGGTGCACTGGAGCCTGGGACACATGATGAGTGCGCTCCTTATTCTTCCTGCTGTTCTGTCTGTTGATGTGCCTGGGGTGAGGGCGCAGGAGTTTGATCTCGATTTTCCCTCTTCACTGGGGTTTCACGGCCTGCATTGGGGTACACAAAGGCAAGTAGTACACAAAAGCAAGTAGTGCAGCTGCTGCTTCCCAGGTTCCCATTCCCACAAGTCGGGAAAGACACATGTTCACAGGGGGTTCGCTGTGTACGCAGCTTTGTTTCTTTTTGTTTTAAAGTGTGTTTCCCCCAGGTGCATCCACACTTCTTAACGCTTATTTACAACAAAAACAAACATGTATTGTTAAATGTTAAAGGTATTTGTACCGCGCACCATCGCCATCGGAATTGGTCCTTAGGCGCTCAGGCGGATCTGCAAACAAGAAGGTGGGGTGGGGTGCTTAGTTGGGTGGAGAGGGAGTAGGAAAGTCAGAGCGTGGTGTCCTGTTGGCAGCTTCAGTTCGGTTTTCACTGTACGCCGAACTTGGGTGCGAATATCGGATCGATGCGTGAACTTGTGTGCTGTTGGTGTGACTTATGTGTTGATTGTTGGTTGTTGCAATGTGGTGAAGTGTGTGCGGTTTGCTGTGCAAGAGGGTGGTTGTGTGGGTTTTTGGGCGAGATAAGTATCCAGAAGTTTGAGCCATTGGGTTAGTGGGGTATTTACAATCTCTGGTTCCCTTCCTGTCTATTCCCTGTTGGTGATCCATTACTACCTTTGTTTACTTTGCAGGCCAAGATATTATTCACATATCATTCTCCTGCCCCTTCCATCCTGATATCTCCCTGCTCATTCTGTGGTATGATTCTAGGTTTCTATCTTTCAATTGCCTTTGTTTGCTTTGCAGGCCAAGATATTTGTTTGTGGGTGAGATAAGCATGCAGACGATTGAGCTATTGGGTTATTTACAATCCCCGATTCCCTTCATGCCTATTCCCTGTTGGTGATCTGTAACTGCCTGTCTTTACTTTGCCGGCCACGATATTATGCACATATCATCCTTCACCTTCCATCCAGATCCCTCACTGATTGTTATTTGATAAGATTCTCAATTTCTATCTATCATTTTCTAGGATATGCCGTACAATGGTCTACCCTTACTTCAGTAGATGGGAGGTAGTTAAGGAAAATGTTTAACATTCTTGTTGCATAATATGCCTCATTGTGCACCACAGTTCAATTGGTGTCTGGAATACAAACTTGTCTGCTTAGTGGCCTGTCCTCTCGGCCTCGCTGACCCTGCAGCAGTACTTGGGTGGCAGGTTCGAAGAGGCCAGTTTGCGGACAGGCGGGAAAGCAATTACAGTTTGGAGACTCGGGATCACTGAAATTACCCATATAAATTGTTAGTTATATGAAAAAATATGTGCATAAATTGCAAACACCCTCAAAGAGGTTCAAACAAAGTACAAAGTGCTTAGCGACTTAGAGTCATTTTTGGGAACTTTGCCTAACATTTGATATGATATTTGTTAAAATTCAGTACAAACCTATTCTGCTTTTAGAACCACTAAAGAAAGCTGTAATTGAGCACTCATCCAAGGTACACACCTGTGTGGCCTAGCAGCCTGTCAGGAGTACAGGCAGTCAGGGTGCTCTTTGTTTGGGGCAATTTATGTCCGTGTTCAAGAACTTAGTTGGAAAATTGGCAAAATCCTTTGTGAACCCTCTGGGAAAGGCCAACAAACCTCTTCCCACAAAAGATATTCATTAGCCACATGAGGCTGCAGACGAGGGGAACAAATTACGTGAAAAACGCAGGACAAAGCTTGACCTGCTGCAGGGGGGTTTGGTGAGGAGGAGGAGCAAGTCTGTGACTGTCTCTGACTTGTAAAGAGATCAGTCCATGGCCCCAAGTCACACAGACACGTGATATGTAACAGTACTCCTGATTAGGAGAAAATATGTTAAACAAGCCACTATTGGATTACATCCACATAGTACAACAGGTATGAACACTTTGTGCTTTGGGAATTGTATGCCACAACATTTCCAGTTGTCATGACAAGCACAAAGACTGCTTCTAAGAAACCCCTTTCTTCTTGTAGTAAATGTTTTGGTGATATTTGGAGGTGTATGCCACTAAAAGCACTAAAACCAAAATGTAATTGATAGCTTCCTCTTTCCTGTGCGCATCATTAGAAATAAGCCACCTTGATGAATCAGAACCAGTGCTAGAAGAGACCATCTCTCAAATGCTAGTAGATGGTACTTTAATTGCAAAATGTTACTAGTGTCAAACGATCAATATAGGGACTTGAAGCAGAATGTACCTCGCAATATTATTTGTAGAATTAGCAGGTCAACGAGTTATAACCAAATCATAATGACAGTTATTAACTTAACTTTCCTCACCATTGGGTTCTTTATCTAACACTCAGTACTCAATTTTGACAGAAGAGTATTGAGCAAAGAACCAGTTCAGATTGGCTTCAAGAAGGTCTGTCTTTTTTCCGGTGGAAGATGTATTCTTGTGGAGTCTCTTCAATGAGTTGTTCCAACGCCTAGAATCATTTATTTTCTCACATTGTCAGTGAATACCACAATTTGCGCAACAGACATCGCAGGTCCTGTTACCTTTGTGAAAGTTGTCACTATAACGGCCTTCAGTTGCGTACTTTTAACTCCTCCCACGGTGTTTGAGCAACAACTCTCATCCAGCAGGCTGTGTTGGGTCAGGAAATGGGAGGGGCGTCTGTAGCCACATGTCACTTGGCCTAGAAGACTAGGGCTGATTCTTGACTTCCTTCCCATTGTTTGCTGCTGCATTTCATGCACCTGCAGAAATTGATGATTCTTTGTTGTTTTCCCACTGATAAGGGCATGAGTACATCTCCCTCCTAAGCCTCACTTCTTTTAAACATTTAACAACATGCTTCTGAAGCCTGGACGGCGTTTCTTATGCAACCAGAGCTGTACTGAAAATATTGTCTAATTTAGATTCTTAAAAAAGATACATTCGAGCCGCTGAACCTACAAACCACATCTGTTAGAGTTCTTTTTCTCCAGTTTGTTAGGTCATAATGAAACGTTAACTGTAACCCTCTGTAGACATGACCACCAACCATGACAACAAAATTGTATGGCTTTCAGCCCCACTGTGGGGGGCGGACATGGGTGATAATGGGCTGCAGCACGAGCCTAGGTAGGTCTAAGCGAAGCAAGAGTCTCGATGAGGGCTGTTTACCGGCCATGTCCACCCCCCACAGCGGGAGTGAAAGCCATCGACACCAAGGGGATTTTCTGGTGTGTGAATGGTTTGTATTTTTTCCTCTGGAGATTGGCTGTGCAAGCAACGCCAATCTCAAGGGGGGAATAAAAAACAAGATGGCCACTGCCATAGTGAAAAGGGTCCAACTCCCTTTTCCATTTCTAAGGTGGTGGCCGGAGCGGGAGGTGTTCCGGACCAGAGCACAAAGCTCCGGTCCTTCAAGTAAGTGAGGATGAAGGGGGTGGGGGAAGTGGTTTGGGTGTGGGGAGGCCTCCCACATTCAGAAAGAAAACAAATAGTGCTGCCCAGGTAGGGCCTTGGGTGGCTGAGAACAGTCGGTAGAAAATGAATATCTTCGCTCGCCGTTCCAGTAACCTGATTAGCTGAACACCCTTCTCCGGGTGCGAATAACGCATTCTGATTGTCCCATGGTGTTCTGCAATTCTCTGGATGATGCGCGAGTTTCAATTAGCTGGTTGAACCCACTGTGATGTCTTTCCAAGGAAGGCCTGCTTAAGCTGTTCTGAAATTACTTGTCTGTGTGCTGTCTGAATTGTTTCTGTGTTATGTCTCAGTATGTTATGACCTGCATTTGCCAATCTCTCTGCTACTGTACGGCTGTAGTGTTCATAGGTAAAAGGGCTGATCTTGTAAACAAGACCTTCAATGTCCTGGCTGACAACAGCAATCTCTTTGAGTGTAAAATGATTCAGCCATCTCATCTGGTTGGTAAATGTAGGCATTTTGCACATTTCTGTTTTAATTCTTTCTTTCATTGAATTGGAGTGTTTTGTGTGTAAAAATGTGTGCAGGTCATGTGTGCCCTCATGGCCCTTGGTGTGTATCTAAAAAGAACTGTAAGGCATTATGCATATGCAGAGGCTAAACCTGTGTAACTAAGAAGCTGGATAGTCACTTTGTTCCTTATATATTATAGATTGGTACCTTCTAATAAACAGCATATACTTCATATGACTGAAACCCCTTCTACTCCACCATATGTTTAGACAGCGGTCTATGCTGTATCCATTTGGAGTCTGGAAGCCTCACATGTAAGTACTACACAAGAGAAGTACTATTTAGAACCGAGCCCTCAATTTCTAGTACTACCAGTTGAAATGCATCCCCTGATGTACTGGTACAGTTGGTATGTGTGCATATTTACCAATTGGTATATGGTAGTTCTGATTTTGTGGCATATGTTTGCCACATCAGAATTGTCACTTTACTCATGAGGTTTTGCGTAAATCAGGTCATCACTTGTTATGTGATGTCTCATTGGCATGGCTGCCCTGTACAAACCATATCAAGCAAAACCACGTTATGTATAACACATTTATGTAGTTCCATGTCATTTCACTGAACAAAACTGACTACGCAGTAATTTAGGTCAAAGTGATTACTTCGAAATGTTGCTTCAATTTATTTTAAATGCGGGGCAGGGTGCCCCTCTTGTCCCCCTTCCCCTTCAGTACTCTTCAGTACTACATCCATCCCAAACCCCTCCCCACCCCCTTCCGACCTCTTAACCCACAACTACATATATATCTCAAAGTAATTTCCGTCGTTGAAACCATGGGACACCAGTTATGTGTCTTGGGCTTCCATGTCTACTGGCCGAATCCACCATATTTATAACACTCTACTTCTATGGTCCATGCAGCAACCATAGGTTATCATGATGCATTTTAAGGCTGCTATATACTCAATCGAGCTTCATTAGACAGTTTCTGTTTGAATAAGTGCATTTTGTCATATATGAACTAGATCACGTGAGCCCTATTGTCACCCTTCCCATGTTGGCTTCAATTCTCAAAACACAGTCCCTT
Source organism: Ambystoma mexicanum (assembly GCF_040938575.1). Classification (NCBI taxonomy): domain Eukaryota; kingdom Metazoa; phylum Chordata; class Amphibia; order Caudata; family Ambystomatidae; genus Ambystoma; species Ambystoma mexicanum. Next base: position 1,403,902,366 of record NC_090922.1, read on the forward strand.
GCAAACACTGGCTCTCAGGATTTGTACAAATTAGTAATGTCCTATGTGATGCCATTGATGATATCCTGTGTGATTTTATCATCAATGTCAGGTTTATCTTATGACCAGTGCATGCCGGCGGAGCGAGTTGTGGTTACGCCCCTTTTACAAAGTTATTTTATTGAATTTCAAATATTTTTTATTTTAACTACTTAACCACAACACCCCTATATAAACTTTGTTTGACTGACACAGTTTTTGTTTAGGGCAAATTAACCATAACGTCCCTTTAACAAAGTTGTTCCACTGAATTTGATAAATGAAGATGTGTCATGATGTTCCAGCACTTCGTGTAAGTTATTGAAAATTCCTCTTTTAAGACCGTAACATACATTTAACAAACATTTTTTTTTTTCGCAGCACATCTAGATGTGTGGCACTTTGAGCAGCGGCTGCTGAGGATGGATGTTATGGCAGAATTGCTTGGGGAATAAAGTTGAGCCATTTCCAAGCCCCCACCATGTCACTCACAATAGCCACTGTACCTGGTCTGCAGCTTGGCCCAATGTTCACTATATTATACAATACCATACTAAAATGGGGCGGCGGTCAACTGTCCATGGCTTTTATCCTAAAATACACAACTCTATTTGCGTATTAAAAATATATGTGAAAGGAAATACACATGGAAATAACATATGCATCTAGAGTGAGGAGCTAGAAATTAAGCTGTGCAAGGATGCGTAGACAATATGCACTGTATATTTGAATGTCTAATAGATGTTTCTTTTTATTTAATGTGCATTTAGTTAAAAACAAACTTTAAGCTTAGTTACATAATACATTCATATTAATACATATTTATTCACTTTCAAAATATACGGAGGAACCAAATACATTCAAGATTACATTCAAAATAATACCAAGCGCATAACATATTCATCACTCAAAATACCTCTGGTTGCATATGCACAACATGTCCAAGTTAACATCTAAAAATTCCCTCGACTATATCTAAAATCAGTCTAAAAGTGATTGAGAGTTAAAACCTGCAAGCCACACAAGCCCATATATGGTAAGCCACCGCCGTAACAACAAAGACGTTGATATGCCTCTATACTTGCAATGTACCTCACAAAGTTCCCGTGACCTTTTGCATATAAACGGTATAGTAAAGGGCACCCAGTCAGAATATGTTGATCAGTTTCAAGTTGTAGGTGACAGATTCGACATTGTCTGGCTTCCAGAGGGGTATTCTTCCAGGAGCCCAGGTATTCAGCTGTAGGCAATATATTGAATTAAGGGTAGATGATGAACCTCTTTAGGGCCTGTTGCGTGATAATATATGGGAAAGGGCCCTTCGACAAGAAACTGAGTTGAGAAGTACTTGTATCTCTTCTTCCATGCAAGCTTATCGAGGTTGATACTTTTATCCCACCCAGCCGCCTTATCTTTCTAAATGGTGTCCCTATTAGAAGCCTCACTGATCAGGACCATTTCTAGATCCAAAGTTGACACTAGATCTAGAGCAGATTTCTCCAGGTCATTAATAAAGTGTTTTTTTCCTAACTAGATTTTTGCCTTTTGAAAGTATTTTCAACAATCCATTTGCTTGGTTCAGTGGATGCATAACTTTGAAATAAAAGGTGGATCACTGAACCAACAAAAGGGTTACAAGAGAGCACTCTCCGAATTCCAATCTCAACAGCTCTAGCGGCACAGGGCTAGGGAGGTTAATAATTGAGCGTAGTATTTTTGCTTCAAATTTGTCCAGCCAAGAGACCTAGGCCTGGGGAATAGCTTGCAGGCAAAATAATATTGCAGGTACCATACTCATTCGATTGATGGTAAGAAGGCCTTCCAAGTTGTTACCTCCTTTACTGTTCATGTATCGCTTGGTGATTAACCACTTCCTCCAAATTCTAGGGACTGAGAATTCTTTGTAGAGGTTATGAGAGGGATTTCGTTTTAAAGGAAAGCCCACATAAGTGTGGCTCTCTACCACCTCAAGCTCCTCATCTCTCAGCTTCCATGCAAATGGGCATTTACTAGGGAAATTGCCTGCAAGTTGCATGACTTTGGATTTCTTGCTGTTGATCTGCCTATTATTTGTCAATGCGAACTCTGCTAGTGCTTTGAGCGAATGCTGAAATCCCAAGGGGGTCTGCTAAAACAAGACAGTATCATCTGCATATCCAAGTCATAATACGGGGACTATGTTAAGTTTGGGTGGATAGTTTCTAACTTTCTCCAGCAAGATGGCCATGTCCGATATATAAAGATTAAAAAGGAGGGGTGCAAGTCCACATACTTGCTTTAATCCCAAATTAGTCGGAACAAAGTCAGTGACGTTGCTCTTGATTAAAACGAACAACGACGGTTGTATCTCTATAGAGTATTTTTATACAGTACAATATATGGGGGTCAATCCCCCAGGCTTCAGGTTTGCTCCACAGACACTGGCGTATACCAGGTCAAATGTTTTACTGTAGTCAATAAAACAGCAATATAATTTAGTATTGAGACGATCACTGGCCTCAGCCATAAGGTGTTGGATGGCACATATGTTGTCTAGAGTACTGTATGCTTTACGGAACCCTGTCTGAAAAGGCTTTAGAAGACCACTTCTCGACACCCACTCAGTAGGTTTTGCCAAAAGAAAGGTAGCAAATATCTTTGAACTTGTATCTAACATGACTACAAGCCTGTAATTTGAGGGGTTGTTCCTATCTCCCTTTTTATGCACCTGGATCAGTATCGATTTATGCCAACTAAGCGGACAGCATCCACTTTTCTCCACTTGCCGGACTAAATTTAGCAGTATACGTGCCCATAGGGTAGGATTGCCCTTCATTGCCACGTTCGAGATGCCATCGGGCCTTGGGGCCAGCAAAAGATTTAAGTTTCCAGATTTTAATAATAATTTCTCCTGGGTCAAATATTTCATCAAAAAGTGTCTGTGTGGTGGGAGGAGTAACCATTTCCAAGTTGTGGTCAAAACCAGTGTGATAAAGCTTAGTAATATATTGTACCTGTTGGGATTCGGAAACCGCATGCAGTTCAACAGGGGAGTTTCCAGATACATGGGCCCTACATTTCGACCAAAATGTATGGTTATCATTACACCTAAGGATTCTAAATAAATTTGCATTGTCCAACTAGTATCTGTGGACCTTCAACCAGTTATTGTAACATGTAGTAAATTCTCTAAGTTTCAAGTTCCTCTCGCTGTGGAAAAGAGCAGAGTCCACTCTGACCCTTGCTCATTCCCTGTGGCAAGATGCCTATTTTTGAGAAATGTACACATTAGTACAATTAGCTGTGAAATCATTGATTTGGTGGGAGGAGCCCCTTTTCTTTTTCAAAGCCTTCTTGTTCTTAATACCGATAGGCTTAGATTTCCTCCCCACTGGGACTACGGACGATAGGCTTAGATTTCCTCCCCACTGGGACTACGGACTGAATGTCTATGGCAACAGGCAAGACGTCTTTTGCTGAATAGGGAGTAATCAACACTTTGTCGAAGTCCCATTCCTCTTCCTCTATAGTGTCCAATTCATGGTCCTTGTGCACCACGCCATGGTCTTGTGCCACAGTCCTTTCGACTGGGAAGAGGACAAAGGACATGTGCGCCCTCTTCTAAAGACTGGGGCTGTGGGCTGGGAGTTTCCCGAACAAGGTCCACTATCTTTGCAAATATCAGTTTAAATTCACACTGCTCCTTTACAATAATGGAACAGAGACCCATCAATACATCAACACTGGCCATTGCAACGTTCATTGTAGATGCTAATTGGGGTGCAAAATGCATGATGTGGCTTCTAATTGGCAGCGGTGTGTCTACCACTTCATCACTCTCTGAGTCACTAGAACTTGATTTTGCGGATGTTGATGGCAAAGCCAACTTGGAGAGGTTGGGGGAAGCCGACAGATTAGTCACAATTATATTTTCACAGCCATCTGTATTATTTATAGGACTAATATTGCTGCCAATAGAATTACGTTTTAGGCCAATACATAGTTTCAACAGTGAGTAATTGTTATCAATGTTTGGTGAGGCACTTGGAGCAGAAACCTGGTGCGGGAAGATGGATCCTGCGGGCCATTTAAAACTGATGGAAGGGGGAAGACCTAAATAAAGGTCATAATGGGCAGTTGAGTAAGAATGGGGGGGAACTGTGTTCCCCTTTTTCCCCTCATTCACAGGGGCTTTAGCTCTTTGTTTGCAGGTGGCCAAGCTCTTCATGGCACAGTCAGGCAGTGACCAGAGCCGTAGAAGGACTTAATAACTGGCAAGTCGTTGACCAAGTTTTGCAGGTAATGTAGAATTTGGGCCCACTGTAATATTCAATGTATTAGACTATTTCTCCCTAGAGCCAAGCAGAAGGCCATCCAGCTTGTTGTTGTCCAAAAGGCTACCTCAAACGAGGCAGAAGACCGCTGCAATATGCTGTTGGGTCACGCCTATTCAGCAGGTAGCCCAACCTCGTAAGGTGTTTGTAGTAATAAAGTCAGACGAACAATCAGAGTGCCTCAAAGAGGGAGGTGTTTGCTTACCCGCAATCCTGGCCACTCCTCTACAATCCGCCGTTGTCGGCACAGGCCCCTGTCAAGTCAATAGGCAAGTTTGCAGGACTTGGAGCCAGGGCAACAAAGCCCCCTCAGCCTTAGCTGTCTCAACTGTCCTATTATGCCCTTCACAGCGCTTCGAACCTGACGCATGGTTTTATGGGAGCTTCCCAACCACCTCCTTCCCTCAGCCTCCGGTCGGTGTAGAGATAAAAGTAGGACTGCCAGTAGTTCATAACTTGCTAACTGCCACACATGATACTGGTAACCAAAAACTCAAGTGTTTGGATATATTCAGCAGCGTTTCCACAGGCAGTCTTTCCCTGCCACAAACGCCCTTTGATTCCCTTCGCCTAATGTCCAATAGGCATCCCATAAATACAAATTCGAAACATTGTGTCTATCAATTTATTAGCTGGCTCTCATGACAAGTAGAATAAGACAACTATTCCATTCAATTCTTGATTCCTCTATTACTTAAGAAAGGCAAGCATGCATCATATGAATAGCAGTGTGAGAATGCAATGTTTGCACTAAAACAGCAAATGAGAGATCTATTTCAGGGTTCACTGCATACCATATTAGGGTCAGTTAGGGCTCTTCACTGGAGCCTTAAGCAACTTAGGTTTCTTTAATTACATAAGCCTCCCATTAGTTCTTTTTCCCAAAACGATAGCTTGCAGCTTCCTTACCATCTGTCCCACCCAGCATGTCAGATGCATCTCCCTCTTGGTGTTGAAACCCCTCTGAGGAACTTGTTATCAACAAAGTCAACTTTTTATATTCCGTGTACCGAGTTTAATTATTCAAATGACAAATCATTAGAAGGCGAGTGAAATACCTAGAGAAATGACGGGGATAATATATTTACACTTGAATGTCTCCCCACTTGTTTTTTACTTTTTATTTTGCCAAGTTCCTCTCCAAGTCAATCCATTTTAAGCTATTAGTCTAACGGTCAACTATAATGACTAGTTAGGAACCATTTGTATTTTTAGAGCTAGCGTAGATCGGGGCAGTTCCTCTCTCTGTCTGTCACCAATATAGGTGGCCCACCACTGCAGAGTACAGATTGCATAAGGATAGTTGTAGTCTGTGCTGGGACATTTACCTAGCGATACAGGCTTGCTAGATGAAAGTCAAACGTCCTCTCTCCTCTGTGTTCTCATGATAAACTATTGGTTTGTTTATACAAATTATACCACCAGTTTGCAGCGCACGCTTGTGGATCCGCTATCAGGCCTTCTCTTTTTCTGGGTGTATTCCATGTGTTCCTCTCTACAATCAATTATTGGTCTCGCTTAGTAAATCCCAAAGGACGCTCTATTTGTTGGATCATTCAACCTTTTGATCCTTGTGGTGTATGGCCACTAGAAATAAATTTAGAAAAAAATAGAATTTATAATCTAGTCAAATCACTATATTTAGTAACTGAATAGCGGTGTTGAATCGTAAACACAAACAAAAGATGAGGCTACAATTTGGAGATGGGGATTATGTATTCACTTATGAGTGCTATGAAGAATGCTAAGTTATCCATGTCAATGACCAAGGACAGAACATTCTGGTATCATTTTAATTAATGCTTATTTAAAAGGATGTATGCATGCCTGCAAATTTCTATTTTAAACAGCTGGTTTAGACTACATCTTGCATCAACCCTAGACAGCATAGTCAAAGGTGAGGGTTCAGGGGAGTTGTAGTGTCCAAACACCTGGAGAGCCTCATGTTCCTGACCCCTGCCCTTGACTCTTATAGCCAGGACTACAGACACTATTGTGAAGTCGGAGTGTTTTACTGTATATGTTTTCATTTTAAGTTAAACATAACTTTTTTTGTATGGAGTAAAAAAAAGAAATTCCCATTCTCACTGAGGGTTTGAAATATATATTTAGCTCTAAAACAGATAAAGATCTGCACTGCTTTACATCTAGTAATTCATGAATATTAAAACATACATTTCAGATTCAGATCACGCAGTAACAATAACTTAGATCCTGGCACTGCTCTTCTGACATCGATGATCCGAAAATGAGTGGGCAGAAGAAGGGGGCAAGCTCTTATGTGACCACTATTTCAAAATCTTTGTTGGGAGTATATGTTCCTGTTTTGGGAGTAGCAGTGGCTGGTGTGACACTTGTATCTAAGGCTGCTTTTTATTATGCTTTATTTCTCACACAAAAGCTGATCTCAGGGAAGGTCGCCCCGTGTTGTTTATGCCCTGGCTGTGCAAGCTTTGGCAATGCCAACAGTTTGGGCATCAGGACTTCAGTGAAATACAATCAGAGTGCTCAATCGAGCGGCTGAAGGCGAAGACAACATTATTACACCTAGTATGTTTCCAACTCCATTAAGACATTCACTCTCTGAAGACTGCTTTGAACAAACACTGGCAGGCACTTTGAATGCAAAGCCTGATGGTAAGGCTTGATTAGAGCAAGCTCAAAGAGTTCCCATGAGGAGGAGTTTTTGGTGGGAACTGGCTTGAATGGGTGGGAATTGCATAGGAATTAGCATGGCCATAGGCAGACAATGGGTGGGCAAATAACCAAACACCTATAGACTGTGTCACTCCTCATATGTCATTCCTCGGTGCCCCTCCTCTACGCCATTCCTCCCTATCTGTACTCAAATGCAATAGTTTTGACTTATAGGTGTCGCAAGTGACATCTAATAACCCACACTAAAAACTGATTAATTAAAAAAATTATTTTGTAAATGAATAAATGATCATGTATTTTCGATCCTAAATATATTTTTGTTACGTCGGGTCAGATTCTTTTTACTCTCGGGAAAATAAGAACATTTTGTAAATACCTCGTTTAGTGCATTTATTTTCGGCAGAAGAGTATTTGGCAGCTAGAAAAAACCAGTGGACATTTGTCTTTCCTTATTGCAATATAAAGGAAGAGCTCCCAACACATCCCTGCACAGATATACGGCAACAATAGCCCTATGTCCTCTTCTTAGAAGAGGTCAGGGTCTCCACCTCCTTCATGAAGCGTAGACAAAGCTCCTCTTGCCAAGGCAGGGCCACACACTGCACAGACAGGGGAAGGCCCACCCCTCCCTCAACAGCCTGCAAGAGAAAAAAAGGAAGGACAATCTCAGTTAAAGAGCAGGGAGCCCAATGAGTCCATTACAGTCGTGTAGAAACATTGGTTTTAAAATCAGAGCAGGAGGGCAGCACAAACAATAGGGTTCCATGCCCGAATGTCTACTTTAAAATGTATGCCATGACCTTTTTGAGAACAAAAGAGATCCTTCTAGATATATATATATATATAAAAACATGTCTAATAGTGGACGGCTAGATATCAACATATTACAAACCTGTCCATGCAAATGTTTTATATTTATTTATCAGTGTTTCTTACATGTAACCACTTGTCTCTTTATTGCAAAGAGGTCAAAGTCCTATTTTTTTTTTAATTGTTTAAAAGAGATCTTTCCATATGTCCCTTTTTTTCTGCTAAACAAAGTTGACGATGCGTTTAAATGGGGTCCCCCACCATATGTCGCCTTTGATGATTTTCGAAAGTTAACATGACATTGTTTGGTTTGCCAGAAAATTGGAGAAGCCATTGGTTGCCCAAATGATGATGTAGTGCGAGGCTTTGGATTTGTTTAAGGATAGAGAAGTACGTTAGACATGCTTCACCTTAAAATGGCAGCTTGAGGTGTATCCTGCTTGGGTGAGGACCTCTGGTCGCTCCTCCTTCCCTTCCCAACTCAATGCCTGAAACTCCACATTCCTCCACAGTAACCTCCTTCCTTTCCCTTCTCTGCCACTGACCCTGCATCGACTACTTCCTCCCACTTGCGCTCTACCTATCTGCATCCTTTTGCAACTTCAGGGCCTCATATGGAAGAAGACACTAAAATTAGCCAGCTCCCTACCAAATCCAATTTTGTGTCACGAATTGGGGATCTCCTCTCTGGCTGCTAGATATAGTTGGAGACGTTTGTAAACTTTGCAAAAATGAACTGTCCTCCTCCAAACTCTGTGTATGAAGACTTCCTTTTCATGCTCAAAGCAGATTCTCCAGCTTCTATGTCGATATTTGATGGTAAAATGAAAAGTCTACTGAAAACGATTGATTCTAATATCGATGATTTGATCATATGTGAATTATGTGAGAAATAAAATGATCTGAATATGATTGGTGTTGCATCGCAGAATTTATAAGGAAATATTCTAGCTAAAAAGAAAGTGCAATTTCTATCACTAAAATAACTCCTTGGATGCCCTTCTTAATTCACTTTCCTTGCGAGAAGGCTCAAGAAATATATTTGAGATTTAAGCTCAACCAATTCTCGACTAATGAAATAAACATTGCCATCCCAAAGTAGTAGGCCGCACCCATCGTACATGTAATTTTTGTCCATCCTCTTGTCAGCCAGAAAGCTGCAAACATTTAGTAATTTTCTGTGATTACTTTGAAATATCAAGAGAATCGACGTTTGGTAAATACAATATTGGAAATGCTGTTTTCTTGAGAGAATGGTAGTGGATTAGATGTATGTGGGCATCCAAGACTTCGGTAGCCTTGTCCATCACCAGCCTGTTAACTATCATCAATAAGGAATTTACAGCAAAGTTGCAGTTGTAACACTACATAATAAAGAAAGACTACATTTTTGCTGAATATCCACTGTCTATGAAACAATCTTAGGGGTTCAAACTGTACCTATGTTTTCAAGCTTCTAACCCTTATGGGGACAGTATACCAGATGAATGAATATACCAATCAATTTGTTTTTTCAAGAGCGCGCTTTCGCCAAATGTATCATGGCGCTTATACAGAGGGAACGAAGAGAACAGCGATACCAGAAGGAAGGGAACTCCTATAAAAATAGAAAGGTCTTGAGCTCTTTCCTGAATGATGCAAAGTCATCATTATTTCTTAAATGGCAAAGAATTCCATGACTTGGGCCCAGCCACAGAGAAGGCGCTTCCACCTAGCCATTCTCTTTAGTACAGGCACACACAAAAGAGAGGTATTTGTGGATCTTAAAACTCAACATGGATTATAACTATGAAGTTTCTCTTGAATGGCTAAGCATATTCTGCCATTTTGGGCATGATGAATCATGCCCAATGGGCCTCATTACGACCCTAGAGGTAGGGGTTTAACACCTACCGCCTCATTACGAGGTTTGTTGGCAGGACCCGGTAAGGACGCCTGGTAAAACCAGGCTTCCTTAGCGGGTCCCGTGAACTGACCAGGATGCAAACAACGGGCCTGTCATTAACAGGCCCATTGTTTGCATCCTTCCCATTCCGATTGAGCCCTATGGGGGCTCGAATGGGAATGGAGATGTACAGGGTCTGGGTTCCTGGAATGGGCAAATACCGGGCCCTCCAAAGGTCAGAATGGCCTGGTATTTCCCCATTCTAGGAACCCGGACCCGGTACCCGGAATTAGCCATGCCGCAAATTGTGGCATGGCTACCTCCAGGGTCGTAATGAGGCCCAATGTCTTGAACTTGACCCTTGCTTCGATAGGCAACCAGTATAATGATTGCCACACCCTGGTTACTCCTCTGGCAAAAGGGGCATAATGAGATCCTGATATTGTTAAAAAGATGCTCAGTTGTCTTTTTTAACATGTGGTTTTTAATATGTGGTTGCACTGTTGTCAAAATGCTTAGTTTTAAAATAAATCACTTAATTTTAAATTGATTGGCACAAATTGCTATTTGCACTAAAATCTGGTTTACAAGGCAGCCATTCTATGTTTACAAGATGCATGTCATATTTGTATTCAACATTTTCTTACACTAGCTTGATTTGGTCTAGTTTCTTCCAAAGCAGAATATGTGCAACTGTACTTGCTGTCAAGATCTATGAAGTTTGATGTTTTCAAATGTTTATAAACTAAAAACCACAAACTAAAAAAAGGAGCTGCCAGCCTATGCAGTGAGTTCGATCTGTGCACCATGCACAATCCTGAAGTTGCTTTCTTATGTGCCAGGTACTATGAATCAGTCCATGCAGTGGGGCTAGAAGTAAATCTGGCATCCATCAGAGGGGTGCGGGGGGGGGCAGTTGGGGGGATGCCAGAAAGCACCACACATGGTGCTATGCCCATTAAGCTAATTCATTAACATGGCAATGAATTGTGCAGTTGAAAGCGGTACAACAGATCACTATTCCAGCATGAATGGGCAATGCTTTCTGAAAGGAAGTGAACCTTCCTCACAGTCTGTGCTTTGCTTATGGGCTGGCATCCCAGAGGGATGTTAGTGCTGTGATGTCAGATGGTGTGCTGCCATCTTGTCTCAAACTAAACATCAGCAGTTGTGCTGTGCTCATCGTTGACAAATTGCCTTGTTTGATGCCTTCTGCCAGTTCTGTTTTTTTCACATGGCCGGCTGGGAATTGTAGTTTCATTTTCCCCTTGAATATATAGGCATAAGAGTTCCAGCCCGCAATATACTGACTGATGGTGTCACACATATAATATCAGGCCAGTTAGCAGGTATATGTGCTGTCATCTTCTAACATGTGCAATTTGGGCATGCTTGCCTAGGTTTAAGAACTCTTAAAAGGGCTGTTGTCAAGAAACCGAAGTGGAGGTGTAACAACCCCCTTAATTTTCTTTTGTCTACCCTTCTGTTCCGCATTATTTATTCTCATTTTCCAGCAACCTCCCTCTGCATGCATCCTTTTTCCATTTTCCCACTTTCCCTTTCCAGCATAAATCATTTATGTAACATACTCAATGTAACATGATTAGTGCATAGAACTTTAGGATATAGGCCATGTGCTGGTGCAACAGAGATCTGTTTAACGGGGGTTTGAACGCATCAAAGAGGAGTGGACAGTGCCAAAGTATTGCCTTACAAAGCAGATGGAATTTCCATGGTTCGAAATTGAGATTTGATGGGCAGGATTTAAAAAAAAATGCTCCTAGGTGTCGAGCGCCTAGTAGGCAGGAGCTACTGCTGGGGAACCAGGAGCAATTAAACAGCTCATTGCAGATCTAACTTCCAGATGAGATGCACAGTAACCTTTTGCCTATTATGTGTGATTCATTACATTCGAGTGTGTCCTAATTCTTCTTTATTTAATTCTAAATCACTCAGCACTCGTTAATTTCTGCAAGGCACTGGTTGGCTTGCGGAGTCAAAAGTATCTCCTGGTGATTGTGGGTTTTAAGCTAACCAGCCTCTCCTAGGGAAGAAGCAGGATGTAAACAGCTCCCAACGCCCTGACATTTCAAACCCTGAATTTTTGATCCTGTATGATGTCCCTATTGAATTCGAGTAAGGACCCTTGATCACCACATGTGCAAAATGTATGCCACAAATTTAGATTTCATCAGAAACTGCAAGCCAACCTGGAGTGTCTGTTTGATGCGTTTAAGAGATTAATACAAACAGCAGTGTCTGGTCCCAACCAATTATGTGCTATTACCGTTGTTTATGCACCCTCCAGGTTTTAGACCTGGCCTGCAGACGGAAAGAGCTCACAGACTTTTAAGCAGATGCATTAGTCCACTAAGCTATCTGAGTCTTTTTTGCCAAAATGAACCAAGGAGTGAGAGGGTAAAGGAAGAGGTGAAGAGGAAGGTCTTGAGGAACTTCCAGAATTTGAGGAGATCCGGCTCACGACAGAGAGGAGGGGGGAGGCTGTTCCAGAGTTGTAGATAGATTGGTCCTCGGCCCCAATATACCTTATGGATGATTAAGAGGGATTTCAATTTGATATGCAGTGCTTAGCACCTACGTGGTCTAACCAAAAAACTATTGGCCAGGACCCAGGGGTCACGCTAGGTCACCCCTAAGCACCCAGAGCTATAGCCCTGATCAGGCCCTGATGTCTGTCTAAATTGAGGGTGCATGGTACGGGTCTACCCCCTACCCTCAGAAGCATTCTTATGTAGTGGCTCATAAACAGGTGGTATGCAGAGTATATGTACATTGGTTCAGCGGCAGCAGCCTACCAGCAGTACAGAACACAGCTATTGCAGCTAAATGCACCGTAGCTCGTAAATGCATACTTCTGCCCTCAAATAGCTTGCAGTCACACCACAGGAAATCCTTACCAGTGGTTTCCAAAACAACACCACCCCCCACCCCTGTTTGTGCACACCGTCACTGACTACGTTTCTAAAATAAAATGCTGATTGCTCTCCCATCCTCATGGGTTCACGTTCCGCTCACCCATGCTGGACTCCAGGTACCGGCGTCCATGTTTACTCTTGCCTAGATCCTGCCCTGCATGCGTAAAAAGCACCTCCATAATGGACTGTGTCCACCACCCCTCCACCAGCTTCATTCCACTACACCTTTTTTCTTCTGAAACATTTCTCTTTGCCCTTCCACCCATCACACAATTCTCAGCTGCAGCTCCCCCATGAACATCAACTATTTACGGGTTAGCTCTCTCTACTCCCATCCCGTGTTCTGCTGTCCACTGAAACGGTAAATTTCACTTCTGCTGTGTGAACTAGAGCAGATACTATTTTAATTTATTCTTTTATCTATTGTGCATTTGTAAAGCGCTTATACATCAAGAAATTGTGTTTCAAAGCGCCCACAGGGCAAGGGGAGGGAACATGGAAACAAAGGTGCATTTGTAAAGCGCTTATACATCAAGAAATTGTGTTTCAAAGTGCCCACAGGGCAAGGGGAGGGAACATGGAAACAAAGGTGAAAAGGATAAACAGATGAACAGGGAAGGAGCTTGTGAGCATTCAGAGCGTGCAAGTGCAGGGAGTGAGAGAGGGAAAGGGAAGGGGGTAAGTGCAAGAGTTTCATAGAGGGAAGTGCAGAGGGATCGGTTGAGTGCAGCAGTAAGTCCCTGGCAGACATTGCTTGGTACATAGTCATCACCTGCCATTAATAAGTGCAGGCCTGTGAGAGCACAAGCCAGTGTGTGCCTGAAGGCAAGTGCTCAGATGCTGTGGGAGGCTGAAGACGATTGGGTATAAGGATGGGACCCAGAGGGACACAACGTCTCAGACCACCAATCTCAGCAAATGCGTGCTATTATCACAGGAGTGAGAGGGGGAAGGAAGAGGTGAAGAGAAAGGTCTTGAGGAGCTTCAAGAATTTGAGGAGATCCGGCTGAAGACATAGAGGAGGGGGGAGGCTGTTCCAGAGGAGTTAGCCAGCCAAGGAGAGAGAGAGATCTGCCCTCAGCTTGCGCATGGAAAAGCACCTGATACGCATAGAGTTGGAGCTGGATGAGCATAAGGATATGGAAAGAAAAGTATTTGGTGAGAGCATGTTGTAGATAGATTGATCCTCAGACCCAGACAGCCTTATGGATGATAGAGAGGGATTTGAATTTTATTCACGCAACAACTGGGAGCCAGTGAAGGGATTTTAGGGCTAGAGAGATATGGTCCTTGGGCTTGATAAGTCTCAGAGCCCTGTCCTGGACATGGTGGAGTGGCAGAGAGAGGAAGAGGGTAGATTAAGGAAGAGGCTGTTGCAATAGTCAAGCCTAGAGAATACCAAGGCTCTAGAACAGTTGAGATCCTGGTGAAAGGTGAAGGAAGGAAGAAAGGAAGGAAAGATGCCTCTCAGGAGGTGGAGTTGAAAATGAGCCTTCTTGACAAGGTCCAAGATGTGGGGAAGGAAAGAGAGAGAGGAGTTGAAGATTACTCCAAGGCTGCTGGCTTCAGTTGCAGGGGTAGGTGGAGAGCCCATAGAGTGTGGCCAAAGTAAAGGGAGGAAGGAGTGAGTGGGGGTCTCAATAGGAAGGATCTCAGTCTAGCTGGCTTTGAGGCTGATATCATTGGTGGCACAACAGAACTGGATAGCAGATAGGCAGTTGGGAATGGTAGAGGAATAGGATGAGCATGAGAGGGAGGGACGTTTGAAGATATGGGTGTCATCTGCATAACACTGGAAGTGAGAGGAGAAAATCAAGATAAGGTGAAAAAGCAGAGCGAGATAGACGTTAAGGAGCCTGGGTAACAGTTTAGGGCCATTGGGAAGGGCATGTTTGGAGATAGAGGTAGGAGATGAGACCTGGGCATGACCTGGGAGGGACAGTCAGTGGGGAAGGAGTTCAGCCAGTCCAGAAGGAGCCTGCTCCGAAATACCAAGGGTATCATGGAGCTGTTTTATGAGGATGGAATGGTTGACTATCAGATGCAGAGGAAAGATCAAATAGAATGAGGACAGAGGTAGAGTTAGAGTCAAGAAATGCAAGCAGTTCTTCACAGGTGCTCTGAAGAGCAGTTTTCGTGCCTCTGAATGCTTGAAATCCAGATTGATGGTCATGTAGGCAACCAACAAGCTCAGTATGTTGGGCCAGTTGGGGTAGACCAACTTTTCAAGAAGTTTCCCAAGGAAGGGAGTTATAGAGATGGGGCCGTAGTTAGCCAGACACGAGGGGTCAGCAGATGTTTTTTTTCAGGAGGGGGCACACAAGATAGTGCATGAGGGAATCTCCAATGAGAGTAGTGATAATAACAGAACACACATGGTCAGGACAGTGAAAGGTGATTTCTTAAACCATGTATAGGGTAAAATAAGTGAAGGCCAGAGTAGTATACCCCTTATTAGAGACGATTAATAGTGAGGGAAGGTGATTACAGGGTTATTAATGTGTAATGTATGAGTATCTTAAGTATTGTTTGTTGTGTGAAGTCTTAAGTAATTGACAGAACTGTGAAAAAGTAACAGTGTTTGAAGTTAAGAAGCGATTGATGTCAATCGAAAGATAAATAGGTTAGTGAAACAAATGAGGCCAAGCGCAAAAATACGATGGGATAGAGAGCGATTCCCCGGATAAAGAAAGTAATGCCAGCAGCACCTAGAGTAGTGCTAGAAGAAGCAAGATATGATGCATAAGGCATTGGAGAAAGGTTTGATAAGGTCTATCAACAATTACGACAAGACCGCAAGTATGGAACTTGAGGGAGCAGTAATCACCCTGATACCTAAACCACAAACTGAAGAAGAAAATATGCTCCTTAGTGAACACTGAGCATTGTCCTTAAGTAGACTAGATTTAGACTGAGAAGAGGATGGTAGTCACACTAGTTGGGGTCTAGGAATGTCAGCCGAGTAAAGAGTCAGTTGTGAGGAAGAAGGAGAGGGTGTGTGTGCCCTCCCTCCCGCCTGGGAAGCCAACAGATGGATAAGGAAGTAAGATGGTTGGATCTGGAACATCCTAAAGAAAGAACCCCAGATCCCATAGCATATCATGAGCTTCCCCGAAGATGCTTATATAGTGAGAAGGGAGAATCCCCACCGTATGTAAGCAGGTTAAGGTTGCTACCAGCAAGAAGATGGATAGGTACGATTACCACTGCCATCGATAGACTAATAGTTGGATCCGATTATGGGATGGGGTTCACACAGTTCCCCTTGATAGAGAAGGGGGGAGCAAGCTAGCAATACATTCCGTGGCCACAGATGGATAAGGATAACTTAAAATGCAAGCTCCCTAGTTTAACTTCGGGGGCTGGGAAATGGATATACGAGTTCGAGAAAATGATAGGAGGAAATACGCTCACCATATGAGAGATAAAAGGTCTCCTAGCAACCATTCTTGGGGAGAGGGCAGATGAGATATGGAGGAGAGCAGGGTATTCACATGTGACTACACAAAACACAGTGCATGATGGAGCGCCATTTAATATTTGTAGGAAAGATGTTTGGAGGGTTTGCAGGGTACAGTATCCTGACACACCGGATATGGGTAAAATAATGACATGAAAAATGAAAGATGAACACCCTATTGCTTATATTCAGGTATAATGACAGCTTGAAACTTGCGAGCCGTGGGAAAAAATGTGGCCTTATTTTATCATATTATGTGTCATGGATTACCAGAACCAGTACAGAAACAGATGAAAAAACAAGTGGGAATGGAAGCAAAGCTTTGGACTGGATACAGTTGACTATAGTACATCACTGTCGGTCGTTACAAGAGAATATCAAAAAGAAGGATGAGAATAGAAAATTTAAGTAAGCCAAATTAGTTCTGAAAAAGTTGTCCAAATCTGTCATAGAAGGGGCAGTATTGACAAGCGGAGAAGGACTTGGAATACAGGAGGTAATAGGTACATTGCAGGCAAATAATGTACGTCCGATGGATAAAGGTGGGTATGGGTTTGTGCCACGAGGCAGAGGTATGGGATTCAGGGAAGACGAGGCGGATTTCAGAACAACCAAGGTGGATTTCAAAACACTCAGAATGAGAATCAGAATGCTGAGGTGGGATATTACCAAGTAGGGTTTACCAGAGGGTCACCCCCAGTGTTTTGGAATTGTAGAATGACAGGACATATTGCGCGTATATGTAGGAGCCGAGGGAATGTACAAAATGGCCAGTTTTCAAGAGGAGGGACAGCCTATCCATCACTGTAGAGCACACAAACAAGAGAGGGCTTTGCCCAGGATCACACATCCTATCAGGCACAGGTGTCGCAAATAAAAGAAGTAAAACAGCAGGAAAAAGTACAAATGCACCCACTGCAAGGGCAATCGCAACAAACACCTATGCAGACACAACAATATACAAACACAGGACAAGTACTGATGCCTAGAATAGGAAGTGTCACTGTGGTAGGAGGAAATCCTTTCACTGAGACGAGGATGAGCTTGTACCCTCAATAGGACAGCTCACAGGGTGGCTTGATATGTTCAGTACTATCTGTGACACCAGACCCCAGGAGGATACAAGGGTCGATGTGACAATAGGGGGTAAATCATTTTCTTTTCTTGTAGACACTGGGGCAACTCGTTCAGCCTATTTCAAACAACTGTTTTGAAATACACTAATAGAAAATAGGCTGAAAGTAGTGAATCTTAGGAATCAAGGTGTGATATGTACACACATTTAGTGATCCTTAAGAAATTATTGCAACATTACTCACCCATGGTGTTCCTACTTGTGTTGTTTTAACATATTGTATATGTCTTATGCACTATGATCATTTTTATGATTGTTTTATGAAATGTATTATTCTTAACCAATACAATTTTGTGATAATTAATTCCACTTGACGTGGGAAGAGTGTTATATGACACCCAATAGAATATCTGACACTTTTCTCCGCCACTTTTCTGTTGCGGGGTACAACAGCATGAACTCCATCCCTGAAACTATTTGTACACTTGTTCTGGATGGCTCAATCGCTCTGGCAATCTCTAAGACTTTATCCAAGGGCGGATCACTTTCTATCCACAATCTTTCCCTGATTTTCTGGTTGCTTGTCTTCATCATTATTTGATCTCTGATGTATTTATCCAGGTTACCAGAAAATCTATATGTGGCCATCAAGGCACGTAATGCTGTCACATAGGCATCAATGAATGTGGTAGCTGATGGCCCATGGGGGGTGTCCAGAGGGGTCAAGCTAGTACCGCCGGTCGGTCTTAGGGGTAAGATTGTGGATTTGGCTCATGTGGGACATTTCGGTCGTTCTTTGACCAAGAGGCGATTGCGGGAGGAGTACTGGCGGCCGTCCATGGACCGGGATGTTGAGGCGGCAGTGAAGGAATGCCAGGCGTGTTCTATTAGCGACAAGAGCAAAGTTGTAAATCCCCAGCCTGTGCATTCTGTTGATGTTCCGAGGGAAGTTTGGTCTAAGTTGGCTCTGGATATCATGGGTCCTTTTGAATGTTTGCAGCCGGAGTGTAGGTTCCTACTGGTTCTTGTAGATTACACATCCAGGTGGATTGAGGTGGCAGCATTTGAAAGAGTGACCATGGATTGTGTTATTGCCTTCTTGAAGAAAGTGTTTGACAGGGAGGGGATACCGGCTAGTTTGGTCATCGAACATTATAATCTTGTAGCTCAACAGACCACCTGGCTATCCACAAATGGAACACCCCATAGGAACGTCCTAAAGTGCTTCGATGCCCAAACCACGGCCAAAGCCTCTCTTTCGACACAGAATATCTACTTTCCACATCTCTCAACGTCCTGGAGGTGAAAGCTACTGGCTTATGCTCCCCCTCACTCCATTGTTCCAATATTGCCCCCAGCCCTGCCTCACTAGCATCCACAGTAAGCATTGTTTTATGTTTTGGATCAAAAGACCTCAGACATGGAGCATTTTCTATATCACTCTTCACTATATTGAATTCCTCATCACACAAATCAGACCACACAAATCTGGTGGTTTTCCTCATCAAAGCCCTCATGGACACAGTCTTCTCAGCATAATTAGGTATGAATTTAACATAATACTCTGCAAGACCTAAAAATGCCCTCAACTGATCCTTGTTACTGGGGACAGGAGTATCTTTCATCACCTGAACCAGTTCAACTTTTGGACTGACACCCTCCGCACTAAGAGTATGGCCCAGATACTTTAATTTGTCCACTCCCACCTGACACTTAGACAATTTCACCGTAAGACCTCTTTCTTTCAACACCTTCATGACCTTTCGAACCCTGACATCATGCTCCTCCCTACATCCACCCCACACTAAGATGTCATCTTGAAAATAACACACTCCTGGCAAACCCCAAAACATTTCCTGCATCAAACGTTGAAATACAGCTGATGCTGATGCAAGTCCAAAGGGCATGCGACAAAAGCGATAAGCCCCAAACGGAGTCACAAATGATGTAAGATGTCTGGAATCAACTTGTAGATCAATCTAATGGTATGCCCTAGACAGGTCAAATGTAGAAAAACACGTTGCCCTACCCATGGTCAACAACAATTCATTAATGTTTGGCAAGGGGTGCCGATCCACCCAAATACTAGAATTCAATTCCCGGAGGTCCACACACATTCTGATGTTCCCATCCACCTTCTTAAATAGAACCACCGGAAATAACCATTCTGAACATTCGATGAGCTGAATGATTCCCGCCTCCTCCAATTTGCATAACTCTCTTTTCAAACCCTCCCTCGCTGACACTGGAACTCTTCTCACTTTGTGCACCTTGGGCACAGTACCGCTCTTTAAAAATGAGTTATTTGAACAGATAGGGCTTCTGTTAAGCATGTAACACATGTTTTATTCTGCTCATCACCCACAGGCAAACAGAATATGTGAGAGACTCAACAGCTTCCTCAAGGAAAGGATTGCAAAGATTAAATTGACTTTAAAGAAGGAATGGCTATATTGCCTACCCCTAGCCTTATATGCCATTTGGAATCAGCCAGGTTCTGACCACCACCTCACCCCTCATGAACTAGAGACAGTGCGTCATACGAGAATCCCTCGTATGCCTCCATCTAGGTTCAGAAGTGATGCCCAGAGTGTAGCAAAGTTTTGAGGGGATGAAATGTATGATTATTTGACATGTATGACTACCAGTATTTCTTTCATTTCAGATCAAGTCAAGCATCGGGGGGAGAGGTCTAAGAACACGGAAGAGGATGATCTATCAATCAATCCAAGTGAACTATTGCCACCACCAAAGTTCTATGTTGGAGACAGAATACTTATAAAAAACTTTACTAAAAAGTGACACAAACCTAAATTCAATGTTCCATCTTGCATTGAGGAGGTGTCCCATTCTGCAGTTAAGATATCAGGAAAACGAGCTTAACTCCATTTGAGCAACTTAAAGGTTTATAAAGCGAGACCCCCTCCAATGGTTGCTGACACAGATGAAAGACAAGACGAAGGATTTCCATGTGTGCAGACCCGATCAATGACCAAGAAGATGGACGATAAGGCAGCAAGTGATTAGCACATATTTTCTTTGGACTGGAATTCAATGGATGCTCCTTATATATTTTAGTAGGAAGTGCAAAAGACTTGCAGAGGAATTACAGAGGATGAAACCAACTTTAAGAAATATTTTTGAAGAAATTAATGTTGCATCGATATCATGCCTAGATGTCAGTTCTTGATTAGAAATTGGAAAAGATCAGTATCCAGAATCATTTTGTGGAGAATATTTGTTCTAAAATTGATAAAATACATGGAACCTGCTGACAGTGACACACATCGGCTTGTGGTTGCTATTTTTGTGTTTATACTTCAGTCTTACCCTGCTCTTGTCAGGAGGGACGTTAATATCCATACTTTTTTACAGGATCCCAAAAACAGTCCAGTGATAAGAAGACTCCTTCTCACTATAATTGAACAGATTATGCAGTTACAAATGTGAAGGAATTAGTTATTTGTATTTAAAATGTTTAATAAGGAAGAAAATGTGGTTATAGAGAGATCACTAGCTCAGCAAGGGTTAGGATGGCACAACAAATGGTTCTTCAGACGTCTATGCATGATATACATATGTATGTGTATTCCCTTTATTTTCCTGTACATAACATTTCACAGTCTCTATTATACTAATGTTGCCACTGAAAAAAGAGCTCCTATGATGTTCCCTACTACGAGTACAAAGGATTACCATTTCTTTTTTCTCTATGGGTATGTTAGATGACATAAAGGGACGCAGAAGAAGATAACCAGGGGATAAATACCTATCTCGATGATTCAGCTCACCTGGGGAATAATATGTGATATCAACATATGAAAAAGGTGGGGGGAAGAGAATTTGATAAGAATTGCTATATCTGCTCTCTTATCCCCTATGCTATGAATACAGTAAATACTTTCATTTCAAAAGAGGTGTCGGCATCTGATGCAAAATGTCTCAGCCGTCTTGCAGCATGTTCTACGTGAGGACTATTCCAAGGGAATTGGGCAACCCTGTGAGAGAGAACATGACAGTTGTTTCCATATCAAGATGACTACATTAAGTCTAGATGCTTCTGTATCCTGCTGCAGGACAAGATAAGGTGATCATTGAAGAAATTCAGAGGATGAACTGTTTTGATATGACCAAAAAAGCTTGAATGCCTTGATGCTGGGAATGATCACATCTGTTGATCTATGGGCGAGTTAGCACAAGGAAAGGATGTGAATATGGAATGATGTCCTGTGCAGCTCATCTTCTGAGAAAGGAAGCAGTACGAGCAAGTACGAGCAATATAGAAGGTGAATGATGAATGCCTGAAGTTCTAGATACTCCAAATTATTGATATGGTGAATGATGAATGCCTGAACAGAGTAGTTTCTTACCTGTAACTCCATTTCTCCAGCGTTGGTATCTCATGGATTCACATGCTGTGAATATTTCTCATCGTCAGGCTGGGAAACCTCAGTAACCTTTATATAGCAGTTTTCCCTATGGAAAACTTCGACACTGAGTGCCCTATCGACGACTTTATGGGTGCTTTAGGCTGCACCAATAGGATGTCCAGTATAAATAGTCCCACCCCTGTGGTTTCCCTTCAGATTTTAACCTCACCAAAATGGAGGAACTCAATTGTATGTCTCCCTTTCATGGATTCACATGCTCTGAATAGGCTACATGGCAGTAGGACAAGCTGAGATGCATAACAGGCAAACACGACCCATGCCCCAGGTAATCATGAACAAAACATAGAAAACATTCATTTTCAGTTATTAAGACTGAAAACCTCAGTAAAAACCAAACCTTGGAAGCTGCAGGGCTTACCTTACTGGAGCAGGTATTGGAGGACGGCACACCCCACCTGTACATCCTCTGTATGCTGGTGACCCAGGCAGTGTCTGGTGAAGGTGTGTGGCACCACCCATGTTGCTGCTTTGCAAAATGTCGCTGAGCGGTATGCTGGCCCACAGCGCTGCCAGCAATGCTGTGGACCTCGTAGAATCGGCCCTGGGAGTCAACTGCAAAGACTTCCCCGCCTTATCTTGCCAAAAGGAAATCATAGAAGCCGACCCAATGGGAAAGGCCCTGCTTTGAAAATCGGCCTCCCTTTGTTGGAGGGGCCAAAAGTCACAAATAGCTGTCTCGACCTTCTGAAGTACTGAGTCCTGTCCAGGTAAAACTTCTCTTGACATCTAAGGAATGTAGTGCTTTCTCCGGCTGGAGTGGAAGCCTTTGAAAAAAGGTGGGCAAGGCTAATGTAGTGTTCTTATGACACCCCGACAGAATCGTTGGAATAAAGTGAGGATTTGTAGTCAGGAGAACCATGTCCCTGAAACGCAGATACGGTGATAACCAGACCCTGAAGTTCCGAAACCCGCCTGGCAGGCATGATGGCCACCAAAAAAGCCACCTTCCACGTGAGAAACTTCATTGCTGTGGTGGACATGGGTTCAAACAGTGGTTTCATGAGGGCTGAGAGTACCAATTTGAGACTCCAGACCGGAGAAAACTTCTTCTTCGGGGGAAAAAACCTGAAAAGACCTTTGAGGAAACGCTTAATAAGCCTGTCACTGAGCAGTGGTGTAGAGTGGCGCCGCCTTGTGAACCTGGAGATGGTAGCCAAGTGGACCTTGCCAGACACCCCTTCGCCAATAGCAATAGAGAAGGCAGGAGTTGTGGAGGCGAAACCTGCAATGGCTGCAAGATCGGCTGCTAGAAGCACCAGGTACAGAATCTTTTCCACTTCCGGCCATAAGACACGTTGGTAGATAGCGCCCTTGCAGCCACCAAGATACGGCGACAGTCCCGTGGAATTCTTAGGTGTCAAACTTGGAGTGGTCAGGGGCCACGCTGCAAAGCTGAGGGAGCCGGGGTCATGATGCCACACCTTTC
Organism: Ambystoma mexicanum; assembly: GCF_040938575.1. Classification (NCBI taxonomy): domain Eukaryota; kingdom Metazoa; phylum Chordata; class Amphibia; order Caudata; family Ambystomatidae; genus Ambystoma; species Ambystoma mexicanum. The sequence goes on from NC_090922.1 coordinate 1,403,925,398, forward strand.
CTTCATCCTGTGACAGAAGATCCGGCTCTGACCCCTGATGAAGACGGCCGTCCACTGCCAGGTGAAGAAGGTCTAAGGACCAGGTCTGTCAGGGCCAGAACGGGCCTACCAGGATTACCCTGCATGGAAACTTGCACACCATCTGGATCGCCTTCCTGATCAGAGGAAACTGAGGGAATGCGTATGCGCACAGGCCCGTCCACGGGAATGATAATGCATCCCCCTCTGGTCCAGATGAGCCACCCTGATGGTGAAGAGACTGCACTGCCTGTTTTCGGGGCTGGCAAACGAGTCCAGCAGGGGGGGTCCCCCATTTCTTGAAGATCCTCGCCACATGGTCGTCCTTCAAGCACCATTCGCACATCTGACTGAGTCCCTGCTGAGAGCATTCTCGTGCTCGTTTTGAACTCCTGGTAAATATTAAGCCACCCGATGAATCTTGTGGTCTATGGCCCAGTGCCAGACAGCCTGAGCCTCCTTGGACAGGGGCTGTGAATGCGTTCCTCCCTGTTTGCAGAGATCAAACAAAGTTATGGCGTTGTCTGTCAGAACACGGACCACCAAGCCCCGAATGAGGGGCAAACACGACTTCAGTGCCCAGTGTATCACCCTCAAATCCAGAATGTTGATGTGCAACAACGCCTCCTTGAGAGACCATAGGCCTTTTACCATAAACAAGTCGAGGTGAGCTCCCCAACCCACCTGGGAAGCATGTCTGGCTCCACCAGGGGAATAACCTTACTATGTTACCGGACCAAGTCCATCACTGCAGGGTGTCTGCCAGCGGTCAGGAGATGAGAATTTTGTTGGGCCAGGACCCGAGAACCTGTGACCATCTTGAGGCAAGAAACTCTTGCACTGGCCGCACGAAAAGCCGACAATTCGGGATGAGTGGGATGCAAGACGCCATGGAGCCTAGAAGGGACATGTATACTCTGACTGTGATTGATTTTCCCGGCACCAAGGAACCTGCCATGGACAGCAGCTTCTCTATCCTTTCCACAGATGGCTCGACCAGATTGAGCTACGTATGAAAATGAACCCACAGAAAGCCCAGGTCCCTGGAGGGCGTCAGACAAGATTTGGTGAAGTTGACTGCAAAGCCCAGATGTTGCAACAGGATCATATCTGCCTGGAGAGACTCCGACGCCCTCTGACGAGTCGCCCCCCTGACAGACCAGTCTTCTAGATACGGATAAACAGAGGTAAGCCTCCACTGGCGTCAGGCACTTGGTGAATGTCCTGGGAGCCGTCTTGAGTCCAAAGGGGAGAACCCAAAACTGGTAATGCTTGTCACCGACCACAAACTGTAGAAATTTGCAATGTTTGGGGTTCAATGGGATGTGGAAATAACATCTTCTAGATCCAAGGATGCCAAAAACTCCCCAGGCTGCATCGCCCGAATAACGTCCTACAACATTAGCATCCTGAACTTTTGGCGTATGACATTTTTGTTTAGCTGCCTCAGGTCCAGAATGGGGCGCTTCTTTCCATTTTTTTTTTTTAATGCTGAAAAACCGGGAGTTGGTTCATTGTCCTCTTTCCAACTTCAGGACCTTTTCTATAGCCCCTTTATCCAGCATCAGGTGCACCTCATGCTGTAAGACCTGTAGATGCGGTTGCAAAACCTTCACCGGTGGAATAGGGAGTGGTGGAGGCCGGAACTCCAACGAGTGGCCGTATTGGACTGCATCCAGCACCCATCAGTCTGTCGTACTTAAACGCCACTCCTCGAAATGTTGTGCCACTCTCCCTCCAAGACGACTGCCTTTGTGGTAGTTATTGTTGAGGCTTAGACTGGCAGCCTCTAGTAGAGGAGGAGACGGACGCTTTCTTCCGCTGACCTTGATAGTCCTTGGTCTGCTGAGCTGACTGGTACAATCGACAAAAACCACTGAGAAAAATAGCCGGAATGAATGTAGCCTTTGTCACGAGATCCAGCAAACCTGGCGTTCCCTGAGGCTCCCCTAAATATGCAAAAGGGACGAAACGAACGCCTACCCTGCAGCGTTGCCAGGGACCTTGCCGTATCCAAATCATCCTTCATATTTTTCAGATCTTCGTCAATTTTATCCCCAAACAGCTGCTCCCCCTCGCAGGGCATGTCCACCACCTTATATTGCACTTCAGTTCAAAAGACAGTAGAGTGCAACCATGCCTGCCACCAGAGGACGACCCCATTGTTTATTTGTTTAAACCCGGATTCCGCCAGGTCCACTGCAATATTATTGTTATGATTGGAGGCTTCCTCCCCCTTCCGTTGCTGCTGAAGCAGATGAGCAAATTGCAGCAGCGCCAATTTGTGCCACATATACCTGTCATAGCGTGCCATAATGGCCAAAGAAATGGCCACCTTCACTGTCGTCGCCCTGACGGTCAGCACCTTCTTCCTAAAAGCATCAAGATTACAGCCCTCATTGTCCGGGGGAGTCGTGCACTTATGCTGGCTACATGACTTTCTACTGGCAGCCGCCGACACCACCGACTCCAGCATGGGCAGCGACGTGAGGCACTTCTGCGTGGACTCAGGTGCCTTAAACTTTTTCTCCAATCAGACCTTGACCGCAGGCTCCATGAAAGGATGGCACATGGTGAAAAGCCCTTCATGCCACACATGGTCCTAGATGGGGATAGAGAAGACTGTTTTGCACCTCTTCCCCATATGATCGAACGAAAAGCAGTTTTTCCTCTCCGGAGTAAGGCCAAACTCATGGCAAGCCTTGGCCATCATGGTATGAAAAGCGCCCACATCATCCGGGGTTGAGGGCTGCACTTGGACTGCTCGGGGTAAACACCTCTGAGTCTGTATCCCAGGTATCTGCACGCCTGGACGAGGGGAACACCATCGAGAGCGTGTCTTGCGGGACGCTATCGGGTTCAGACTCCACCAGTTCCCCTTCTAACTGATCCTGACGAGGAGGGGTGCACCTAGGGGATGGAACAGGTGGTCGGCCCTGAGGAGATTTCTGTGGCTGACCATGGCGAGGGGCACTCGCCACATCCTTCCGTTGGGGAATCGCTGGAACCTCCTACCCCAAGGCTTCCCCAGGGGATTGGGGCATCGGGAGCCGGGCATCCAACTGTCGAGACGCGACTGTAGCGTAGTCAGCATCTGCACTGAGAGCAGGGAGTGTGGGTTGACCAACGGATACTAAGGCAGACTAGCCTCAAGGTCCTCCCACATGGAAGGAACCACCGGCCGTAGTCCCAACACTGAAGGGTCCAGGAACTGATGAAACTCCTCCTCCAGAGTCAAAGCCAAATTGTAGGTTGAGGGATTTTGCTGCAGAATCACTATCGGGAGCAAAGATACAACGCTGGTCCCAGATTGCCACGTCACCTCCCTGGAAGGCAATGGACCTCCATCGGTCCCCAGCGGAACCGCAGAAACAGCCATCGTCGAGACAATCATCACCGTCATGGTTGCCAGCAAGGCTATAGCTGAGGTAGTTGACAGCAATGGAAGGAGGTGTTTGCGCCAAGATCAGACCATCATGTTGCACATTCAAACCTTCTCATGACGGCTAAAATGGGACCCTGACGGAAGTCATATCGATGTTGACAGACTTGCACACAAAGATGGAGGAGGAACAGATGGCATTGACGATGATATTTGATTTGCATTCATGTTCTCATGGATTCCTAATTGGATGGCGAACCTATTCAAGTTCCTTGGAGAAAAACTGGTGTTGATCAGGTTTGGATTCTGTATGATCCGGATAATAATTGCTCAATGTCAGAAAACTGCAAAGAAGATAGCAGGAATGAAGATCATGATTGATGCCAAGGATGACCCAGAAGCCAAGGAGCTGTTTGATGGCACTGTCAGAGTATACATAAAGGGCAGCATTGTAGCACCTGAAGGAACAAAGTTTTGGTACTGAAAGGATCATAAGAAATACATGGACGTTGAATTTATTGTACTCCAAGTGGACAATGTAATTACATGACCTGGAGTGTGGGTGAACACATCAAATTGGCACGCACCTGAGGGGGGTGATGAGAATATGGGCACCCAAGAAATACTTTTTCAAGAGAAAATACCAGGACACAGAGACTTGAGGAGGTGGTCAAGGACTCGACTAGAGGGGGGGAACAAAGAGGAGCAGCTGTACACCTCTGCAGGAGACCCCTTCCCCCTTCATCCCCTATATTGGAGCCATGAGATCATGTCGTGTTTGACACCAGCCGCTGTGCCAATACCTCAGCAAGTGTTTGGAAGAAGCTACCCAATTAAGAGAACCGTATCAGACATACGTCCGAAAGAACGATAACCTGAGGGAGGAAATCCTAGAAGGAATTTGAAAAAGAGTAAAGAAGAAGAGCTAGTGATGTTATAAGAAAGTGTGCAAAACGTCTCTGGCTAAAAAAACAATTTATGGATCGTGAAAGGCCAATGGTGAAATAAGGATCAAGTGAACTTTCAAGTAAAAAGAAGAAGATTGCACACGCATGAAGTGGAACAGAAAATAACCAATCAATCAATGAATGTACAGACGCTGAAACGCAAGGTAGATTAAGTCATCATAGAAGCTAGCTATAAGTAGTGAAGAGAATGCAGGTGAAGCCGTCATTGAACAGATAACTGCACATTGGTATGAATTAAGTGAGTCAGAACCGATGAAGTGGAAATGGAAATGTTGTGTCGCAGCACGAATAATATGTTCATGGAGCTGCGTGGCAAGGCTGCTTGGCCTGGAGTCAAGATTCTAGAAAGCAGGGTCAGCTATCTACTCAGAAACAGAAAGAGCATGCAGAGGATGAACCTTCTCACGTCAAGGTGAAAGAAAGAACACAACAAATGCCAAACTTTAATTCAAGTACAAAGACAATTTCATGGCAGAAGGCATGAATGATGAGAGATGCAGGGCTAATTGGGTGGTGAAGTAGTTTCATGTCCTATCTCCTTGCACCTGGTTCTGGGCTTACATGCTGCTAACATGGCACAGGCGTGCCAACCAATTGTATTAGGCCATATAACGAAGGACCTTGTAGTTTGAAGACCAATGAGAAAGAGGATCTAGTTTCTGAAATGACATGTTTTTTTAGAGGTAGGCATAGGTTGTTCACCTGATAATGAACAACCAATAAAAATCATATCTCCAATAGAAAAGTATAATTAGGTGTCTCCTTTAAGCAATCCCATCCTTTGATATTTTTTTTCACTATTGTCACATAGTATGAGAGCACTCTGATGTATTTTTCATATAAAAACATATTTTGTGTAGAGATCATTCAGAGACTAAGCATACGTCTGTTGATGTTTGTTGTAACCTCGCTGTTTTAGATCATTGTTAATAAAATAGTACTTTGCTATCTTCCTGGTTTGGTTCAGTTATTTGGACTCAGAATTATTCTGGTGTGATCCCATCCATTACATATGGACGTTCCTAAAAGGCCTTATCCTCAAGAGGGTGGGATGAAGTGGGATGCAAAGGCAGCAACTGACACTCGTGCCATCGGGTGGATGCCCGTGAACGAGGTGGAAGGTGCGTCAGTGGGTTGAGAGAGTCCTGGTGGGAAGAGAGAAGGGAGTGGTATGACCAGGAGAGCGGAGTGGTGAGTGGGGCAGAGAGTGAAAGAGCAGTTTGAATAAAAGAATCCAGAGTGTGTGCTGAGAGAGTAGGACCCAAGGGGAGAATGCAGAGGGAGAGAGAGGCAGAGAGGTCACGAAAGAGAGTGGACGCTGTGCATGAGGAGACAAGGTGGATGTTGAGGTCACCCAGTAGAAGGAGTTTAGAAGAAGATGTCAGCAAAGAGGATTTGGAGTGCAGGGGTAGAGCATGTAGTAGGGAAACTGGGACAGATGTAGCAGCAGACCAGTGAAAGGTGCAGATAAGAGGTGAAAAGAAACAGTTCAGGGGACAGCAGAACAATTAAACTGGGTGGAGAGTGGTAAAGTGAAAATGGTTCTTCCCCCCACATACACATGTAATTGGTTGATTTTGACCAAAAGTGCACAAACAAAATGCAGATTTTTAAAAAGATGTCAATGAAAATATGTATTAAAATATGCTTCTTTCTCTGCCCTTCATCTTTCTCCCTTCCCTACACTTCTTCCCCTCATTCCCATTCCCTGCCCAATCTCCCCCTTTATTCCCAGAAATCCTTGTATTTCTGCATCCTCCCCTTTCCTGCCATATCTCACCTTCCGGCTACAATCTATCAATCTATCCTCCTCTCTTCAGCAAACCCCATTCCTGCTATGCCAATCTCCCAATTCTCTCCCAATCCCCACTATCATTTTGAACTGTTTTCAGACCAGGTTGTGAGATGTTTCACCCATACATCCAAGCCCTTCTACATCATTTCTGGCAGTGGAAACATCATGATGGCAGCGGGAAAGCATGCTGCTCGCCAGAAATCATCCAAAAATGCACAGTGAAAACCTGACAGATAGGCCACCATCTTCTTTTGCCTCTGTCAGTGTTAATACAGGAGACCATTGCCAGACCCTATCCTTTGGCTGCACACAGAGCAAAACCAGTGCAAAGGAATATGGTGCTGTTCAAAATCCGTTTTAATTGATGTCAAAAATTGCTAAAATCATGGGCACGAAACCACCAAACAAAAAATCCAACTTCTGGTTGGGTGTTCTACATTACTCTACTGCAGTATCCACATCAATACAATGTTAGCAAGGAGCATATGCTATCAAGTAAAATCCCCTTTTTGAAATGTATTAATTCAAGACAGCTGCCAAAAATGGGTGCAGTACCGGAGCCCGCCACTGACCGGCACTGGTGATCTAAACTCTGACAGGAGCCATGGATTTCAGAAGCTAAACAGTATCCTTATGCAGCTCAGACTTCTAAAGGTTTGCGGTCCATGGGAAGCCTTCACACCTCAGAACTCCACACAAGAAGGCAGGAAATCACAAGTTTCTGTTAATCCAATGGCGAGTGGCACCCTGGACTGATACCCTGCTAGCAGGAAAAACCAGACAAAGGATGCCTTCAGCTGAATAGGGTATGCTGATTTTGGGTGTGAACTGTCACCACTTCGCTGGGGGAAGGCAAGACATCTGATCTCTGAGTCAAGCCAAGTTTCTAGGGGCGGAGACAAACGACTGTGGATTCAGAGAGTCCAGCAAATATATGTTTTGTGAGAATACTGATAATTAATTATACCAAGCGGACAAAAATGTACAATTTGGAGATTCTTAAAATGACAATTTCACTCACAATTTGAGACTAAGCTGGACGTTGTGTGATGATGTGAGACCGAACCCCGCGATTTATTAATATTGCAGACACTGGGGTTATATCAGAAAAATGAAAACTTACTGTAATATGCGGAGAGAGGGGGTGTACCTCCGTGGAAGATTTGATGAAAAACCAATATGGCGAAACCCACTAAAAGCGCAAAATGTTGTAATTTCTGAACCCAAGCACTTAGAAAGATCAGGGTTGAACAGAGAACTGTCTTAAATTAATCTGGGATGTGTACATGCATTCTCAACAGCTTGTGTACCTTGGAAACATGTTTGGTTATGAAAAATTGTTTTCTAAGTAAATGCTAAGGGGAGGGACTTCAGTCAAGCCTTAAACATAGCCTCACTATGACTCATCCTGACTCACAATTCCCTTCTCCAGTCAGGTCACAGTAAATCCTTTAACCTATCAGCATCCTCAGAGGGTTGGGCATAGAAAGTCAGCCTTCCCACCCACTTTCAAAAGACATAAAATGAACCACTGAGACCCAGATGGGAACATTCATTTTCCACTCTTTAATTTAATTCTGCGCACGCTGCCCGACCATATCCAGAACTTAGACTACAGATAGACTCCAGAACTTGAAGCAGAGAGGCCTGAACCAAAAGCTGAATCCTTCTCAGCAGGCCTCAGAATCCAGCAACCTAACCAAACTATTCAACAGCCGGGCGAGCTGTTTGATTCTGGCCAGAACCATATCCAGACCCAGAAAGCAGAGCTGTATCCAGACCCAGACCAATCCGCTGTGCAGTGCCGATAGCAGACCCAGACCAGACTGCTGTGAGCAGAACAAGTGCCAGAGACCGTCCCGGGGCGAGAGAACCGCAGCCCACCTGACCAGATCTGTGACAAGGTCCATTCCAGTCCAAAACTAGGAGTGAGTATCCAGCCAAGAACTGTGCATAGTCATCTCTTAGTCTAACGTAATCTCATCCCATCCATTTCAACCTAATTAGAACTGCATAGAAATTGTGTGTCCATTCTGTGATTTCAAAGCTGCAAAAGTGTCATCTGTCATTCTGAAATCTTGACTTAATTTTTGAAAATCTACCTCCACAAAAACTTCCATATCTTTTGAACCATATGTCCTAGAAGCGAGATTTAACTGTCATTTTAAAGCTAAGATCCTAAAATCATTTTTAGCATATTTTCCACTTAATTGCAACCACATTTAAAAGTATTTGGCCTGTGTTTTAAAATCATCCCTGTTTCTCTAAGCTTGCTGGTGGGAACGGGAACTGAACTGCTTCTGATTGTATTCCTGAAAACCTGTGGGCCCTCATTTCCATCTCTTCATATTGCATAGGGGGGGAGTGAGTTGTCACAAGGCAAAAAGTGATCAGATTATCTCTTGTTGAAACCATATCCCGTTTATTTCTGTGCTGCATTCTTTCCATCATTGCTTTTCCTTGAAACCAGACAAAGTATTCTCTGCTACCTTATACCAACTCCTAAGTAATTAAGGAATTGTGCTACTGTAATATTATCCATTGTTGATCACTGTTCATACTCATAAGTGTGCTATCAAGTATTAATTTATTCATAAAAGTGTGATATATATATTGTTTAATTTTTCCAATAAACCTTTAAATTTGCAAAATAACCTACTTCTTGGCTCAGTGAGGTCAATGGGATTCAAAGAGAGGGGCGTTATATAAGGGTTCATCATCCAGATTTAAGAACTGGACATAAAAATATATAAATAAGGGCTTCCATTGGGCATCACAGACTAGGCATTGACTTAGTTGGATTACTGAATTGAAGTCACTACAGAGTGGGGGCTCGTAACGGGACGTCTGGATTAGATCTACCACTTGGGCATCTTAATACAGTGTGCTAACTGACAGAATACATAAACCCTGTTGGATCACCACGCTGTGTTACGCTGTAAAAGCACTCCTCAAAGGAAGGCTCTAAGGAAACGGTCTGTTTGGTAAAATAAAATACTAACTTCTGTAAGTCAGGAAGGAAATCAATTTTCAGAATGACGACACTAGTAGACATCAAAATAGCGAGAGAGCACCTCTTACATAAGCTATTTGTGAGAGGTGAGTGGACGGAACAGGATCAGACGTTGTGGTTGCAGGCAATCACACCCCAGATCACTGCAACAGGGTCAGATATATGAAGAGATCAGGTCCCTTACATGTGGCCCTGAGTGAACTATACATGGCCCCTAAAGCCAAAGATGAGCACGACAAGATTGCCAGGATAGCGGCATATTTATATTTATATATGCGAGCCATACAGGACAAATGTGCTGAAGGCCAAGATCTGGCAAATAGGCAACTGATGGCATTAGAGAAGGCCCAACCTGACCTGGACTCTTCTGAGCAGAGGATGCACAGGAGCCAGGAGTCAGAAAATGATAGTAGACAGTATCTCATTAAAATAAAAGAGGATATGGATATCCTGCAACAGGAAAAGGCAGACCAGGATACCAGAATTGTGGCCTTGCAGAAGGAGCATCAAGAAGGTTTGGTCTCCCTACTGCAGAAACAGAAAAAGCTGGAGCAACAGATAAATTTCAACAGGGCATGCACAAAGCAGGCAGCCACCCTACAAAGCCAATTGGATAGAGAAAAAGAGGAGAGCAATACATTGATTTTGAAAGACCTGGATACCCAGGCAGAGTTTGATGAAGGGCGCCAGAAAGCTGGTGCCCTTCAAAGGCAGAGGGACGACCTGGCGGCACAGATGCAGGCTTTTACTCGGGAAAGGGATACCTTAGGCCAGGAAGTCTGCCACTAAAAAAAGATAATGGAAGAAAATTACCTGGCCCTCCAGGGACTGGGTGACCTCCTAAAAGAGCATCCAAACTTTTTAGAGCACACCAGGAGGGTGGAAGATGCTCTGGCAAGAAAGGAGCAGGCCGGTAGGGATGGTACTCAGTGGGTAACACTCCTGCAGCAAAGACTGGTCCAGTACTCCAAGACTAACCAGGAAGCACAGAGAGAGAATGAGGCTCTCTGCCAGCACATTGATAGGCTCCAGCAACAGGTAGCCATGCAGGAGAGACTGATAGAGTCTAGTAAGGCCTTGATTGAGGAACTAAAAACACAGGCTATGGCATGGCAACAGGGAGCAGGGGCTGACAGAGATGAGGTTCTCTGGGAAAGGGAAACACCTGAGCATAACCTCAGGAGCCCTAGTACCAGAGGCATGCATCTCTCCCAGTCCTTGGACTCTGCCACCCCCATGTCCCATGGCGCACATGAGCCCAGGGCCACAGGGATGGCAGATTACTATCCAGCCAAAAGTATGGGGCTCATAGGCCAGTACCTCCCAGGAATGGATGGGCGGGCATCCGGGTATGGGCATCCAAGTACAGTGCAATTTAGTGGGGAACCACAGGAGAGGAGGCCCTCTAAGGGCATTCTGAAAACCTCTGCCCAGTTAGGTCAGTGGGGGGGGGGGGTACACAACAAATCCGGGCAGCAAGGAGGAATCTGAAGACTCCTCAGCGCGTCCCAGGACACAAGAGACTGTGTCCCCACATTCTGCCAGCTATTTCCAGGCTCGCTGAATTCGGGAAAACCTGGAAGATTAGACGGGCACCTCTGGGAGCAGTGCTTCTGAGTCAGAGGATGAATGGACCAGGGTTACCCGAACCAAGAAGGCCAATAAGGCAAAAAGTGCCTTGCTTAAGGACCCCTTAAAACAAATTAAGGCAATAAGGAGTGTCATCACGCCTTATCACAAGAACGCCAAGTATTCTGTGTGGGAACACTTGGAGCTCTTTGAGCAAATGATGGAGACTTTCCATTTGAAAGACAGCAGTAGCTGCATGCAGTACGTCAAATGGACATTCTCCCCAGAATACTCCAGTTTCTTTGCGGGGCTGGAGGACCAAAACCATTCACGATGGTCCACATATAGGGCGGCTATCTTGAAACATTTTTCTGTTCACCGGAATTCCCAAGAGGCTCGCAAGGCAGCCTACAATTTGTAATGTGGGGAGGATCAGGCCCCACAAGAATTTGTGCAGGAGTTGAAGCGTGCCTTTGCGCAGACCATCAAAAGGGTGCGCACGGACAGCAAAGAATTTGTTAACACTTTTTTCCATGCCTTGCCGAAATACATCATGACCCAGCTAGTGAGAGATTTTCATGAGAAAAGGTCGCTAGACTGGATCATTGAACAGGCCACCTGAATCTATGAGGTGCAGAAGCCCATAGAAAATAAAAGTAATGCTCAGAAAAGCCCCAAACCGACCAGCGACCCTGCTGCTGCCAAGGTGGCAGAGGTAAAGGTTGCCCCCGTTTTAGATTTGGAGAAGGGGGGGCCTAAAAAATTGCCTGCACAGAATAATTCCAAGCCAAGAAGACCCTCGGGCCACTCATAGACAGGGAGTCAAGGAGGTAGTCCCACAAATGGGATCCTTCACTCCCCTGATTATGTAAGTCCCAGCTACAAGGGAAACCCACCCATCCCGGGTTCCCATCCCGGGTTATGTGTGGACTCCTCCAGCCCAATGGGGGGGATCCAGCCAAGCACCTAACCCAGGGAACTTCCCTCCTAACTTCCCACAGGACGGCAGAAATTCCCCAAATCGTGGGCATAACTTTTTCCCCAGGTATCCACCCAACTTCCAGCCCCAAAATCATCCATCCTTCTTTCCCCACTTCCCTGAGCCCAGACCACCTAATCCGGGAGAGAGGAGGCCTAGGGTGGAGGGGTACCCAAATCTTCCCAACCCGGAGTACTACCAGAGAAGGGATATCTACCCTTCCCGGGATCAGCCCAGGGGAGAAAACAGAACCCTGTATCAGCCTGAGTGGGTTTCACAGTTAGAGCGCCAGGTCCAAAATATGGCACAGGAGCTGGGTCACGTGCTGAGGGCTCAGCAGAACCCCCAGATGAGCATGCCGGTGCAGAATGCCCCAAACTCTGGGCCTGGTGCTCCAGAACAGTGACGGGAGCAGCACCCCGATAACCCACCGGTTCCCAGGGAGGAGGCACAAGGGGAAGGGGGGTGTAAAGCCTCGGAGGAAGCTTCCTTCCCCACTTGTGAACAGCCCCTGGAAACCCAGGAACCGTAAACAAAATCTCCTACCCCTGAAAGTCTGCCACCCAAGGAGCAGAGAGGAGGTAGGAGAAACAAAGGACCCAAACAGACCCACTTTGAGAATGAGGTACAGATCTACCAATTTGAGGGAGAGGGATCCTCAGAGGATCCTGGGGAAAGGATCTTCTCCTTCAGAGATGGGGGAACTACTCCCAAAGAAAAATGGGTCCCAAGGGATTCAGAGACAGACTGGGTAGATGTGGGGACTGAGCTAGCGCCACCCATCATCTCATCCCAGAACCAACAGCATCAAAATCCCCTGGTTCAAACCCATCCTGGTGACTGCCTCCAAAACGGGGGTGGGGGGGTGGCCCAGAACCGGAACCAGGGGAACTCAAAATGTCTCCTATCTCCAGTTGCCAAGTTTTTCTTTAAGATTCCCATGACTCCCCACTGAATTCTGCCCAAAGCTCTTCTCTTTCCTTGTCCAAAACCAGAAAATTAGCACACCAGTTGTCCAAAAATGTGCATTATCTGTGCCCCCTTGAGGAGAAAGAGGGAAGATACTATGCCCCGGTACAAATACAGGGGCAGGGTACAATTTTGGCACTGGTGGACACTGGATCCCAAGCTACCCTTCTGTCCAGAAGGGCCTTTGACGAACTAAATGCAGGAAGGGGGGAGAATTACCGTATTCCTCTCACCTCTCTTCCTGGACAACTTCAGAACTTTGACAGGAAGGAAATTTCCATTGAGGGGACGGCGGATTTGGACATTAAAATTGGGCGATAAAGGTGAGACACCCAGTCATAGTATTGACTCCAGAGGGCACCCCTTGTTTACTAGGGAATGACCTCCTGAGAAGGTTGTCACCCCTAATAGATTGTGTGAACAAGGTCCTCTGGACCCAGACTAGCCGACCAATAAAACTAAAACAGAGTATCAACCATGTTAGTTTAAACGGCACATGCCATATGGTTGAACAAAAATCTGACCAAGTAGAGTTTCACTTCCAGAACAACCAAATTCCAGACGTGACAGCAATAGCAGTAGGACAACAGACTGGTGATGGGGGGTTCTCTCTATTTCTGAAAATCAACCTTCCTTCCAGTTTAAGGTGGTATTCCACACTGGAAGGAAACACTCTGAAATTCTTTACCAATTCACAATCAGACATTCCCACTCCTATAGTCCAGAAAGATGTGAAATCATCTCAGAGCCTGGCTGACATTCAACAAATTGGGGAGCAGTTGTCCATCACTGTTCAGTTAAATGATGGGAAGGACTCCGCGTTCTCGCCCGAGTGTGTGTGAACAATGGTAAGAGCTTCATCAGTGAAGCCATGTTCCGCCAACTCCCAAAAGATCCAGTCATTCCTACATTCAAACTGATGGACAAATGGGAAATGGATCTGGAAACACCCAATTCCAAACATCTCCTGCCAAGCAGGTGTATGCTCAAAATCTCCATTGGCAACAAGAGCATAGTCCATAATTGTTGGGTCATGCGAGACGTCACTGCCGCCTTTTACTTAGGCAGTGACATTCTCAATCGCTTTGCCATTAGTTTGGACCTAATAAACTTCAAAGCTTGGTCCCGGTTAGCGGATAATCCCATGGGCTTTGATGATCCAGAAAAAGCATTTAGGTTAGCTCAATTGCTACCTCATGCAGTTGAAATTCAGATTGGAGAGGAAGTCACCATCCCAGAAAGGACCCGACAATTCTCCCTGGGAGTGAAAGTTAAAAGAGGACACAAATTGAAAAACCCTGATGCTTATATTCATCTAAATGCTTCTCTCCAACAGCAAGGGTTGGGGTAAACCCAACACCGTTAGTGAATCTAGAACATGACACCATTCCAATAGAGGTGGATAACAGCGACTTAAAGAGTATTACTCTAGCCGCAGGCACCATTATTGGAATGGCGGTTGATGACCGACATTTCTCCATTGGTTTAGGAAATGAACTGTTAGGACCAATCCCCAAGGACTGTTTTGACAGTGACAGTGATGACAATACAACACCAGGCAGGATCTTTACCCGGCATGGGGGGAACTTCCTGGTGTACACTTCCTGCCCTTATGGTAAGGAAGATGTGACATGTGACTTCAGGAGGAATGAGGTGATTTTCCAGGTCCATGAGGGCTGCCTTTCCCAGCTGAAGCCTCCAGTCCAAATCAGCACTCTGACCATGGACTTCTCCACCCACCTGGAGGAGGCAGCTGAGATAGCAAAATCAGAAGTCTTTCCAGGCTTCAGACAGATGCTTGAAGAGAGAGTCAACCTAGCTGATGCCTGTGTGACTCTGGAGCAGAAGCAAAAGTTGAAACAGGTTTTCTTGGATTTCCAAAATCTCTTTGCGGTGGACTCATATGACTGTGGTCGCACCGACATCCACACAACAACAATTGCCACGGACCCTGGCATGACTCCAGTGTTTGTGAAGCCATATCTCTTGACTCTCGCATCCATGGAGTCCCTTACTGAAATAATTAAGAACCTTGAGTCCCGGGGGATAATCCGTACAGTACACAGCACCTTCAATAGTCCGGTGCTGGGAATATTGAAGCCAAATGGCCAGTGGAGACTCTGCGCCGACCTTAGGGAGCTCAACAAATGGGTCCATACTTCCCGATGGCCTCTTCCCTACATTGACCAAGGGCTGGCCCAGATCCAGGGGTCACAGGTATTCACTTCAATAGACCTGACCAATGCATAATGGACTGTGCCTGTCAGTAGGACCAATACAAGCTGGCTTTTACCTTTTGGGGCCAGCAGTACACATGGACCCGGAGTCCCTTCGGATACCTCAACTCCGGAAATGAATTCAACATTTTCCTAGACAAGGCCATGCCCGACCTGGGTGCGAGGGGTAACCTGGCGTATGCAAATGATGTCCTCATCAAAAGCTCAACTGTGGAGGAACACATAGCAGAGATCCGTTATGTTCTGACACAGTTGAGGGCCGCCGGAGCAAAACTTTCCTTTCAGAAAGCACAGTGGTGTAGAACCAATTTTAATTTCTTGGGGCATGAGATTACTCCTCAGGGTCTCTGTCCCCAGAAAAAGAAGGTGCAAGCACTTCAAAAACTGAAAGACCCCACAACTCTGTGGGAACAAAGGAGCCTCCTTGGACTGTCTAATTACAGCAGAAAGTTCAGTGAGGGCTACGCGGAGATCACCAGACCCCTGATTCATCTCTTGAAGGGGGGTCAAGTGGGAATGGGGTCCAGAACAATCCGAGGCGGTAAGACAGCTCAAAAGAAGCCTCTCACAAGCGCCTTGCCTAGCTTACCCTGTCATAAACAAGGAGTTTTTCTTGCGGACAGGGTTCTCTAATACATGCTTGACTGCAGTATTATATCAACAGCATGACAAGGTCAATTAAGTAATCTCCTATGTGAGCAAAACTTTATCCTCTGTGGAGGAAAAATTCAACGATTGTAAGAAGGCACTCCTGGCAACGGTGTGGGCATTGAAGAATTAGTGTCCGTTTATCCAGGGGAACACATCATAGTGGAGACTCCACACCAGCCTCTGCAATATCTCCAAAGTGACAGAATCCAGGCCGCAAATGTGAGTAATTCCCAAATTACTTCCTGGATTCTGTCAATGCAAGGCTTTCCTGTGGAGGTCAGATATGGCCAAAACAAGAAGAGTCCCCTCGCGCAAGGTCTGGCTGACTTGCAAGATTGTGCCAGAGAAAACTGTCTCGAGGACGAAAGTCTAAAAATCAAGGACAACATGGAGGCATACCTTAATTCCCCACACAAAGTCTTTGAAGAAGACAAGTGTGAGGGAATGCCCACTGTCTATGTGGATGGATGCTCTTACCATGTTGACAACAACGGGGAGAAAGAACTTGTGGCTGGCGTATGGAATGCATGGGTGAATGAGCCCCCAGATCCCTCCGCCGGGTACAAGATTGGTTCCCGAAGTAGTCAAGTGGCAAAGTTGATGGCTGTGCATCAAGCCATCCTCACTGCTGTCCAACATCAACTCCACGAACTGGTCATAATCACAGATTCGGATTATGTACGGAATGGGTTCGTGGAGCACCTGGTTAATTGGAAAACCAGAGGCATGTTATGTGCTAATAACAAATCCTTGAAACATGGAAAGTTAATCCAAAATATTGATGATCTGGTCACCTCGAATGGGATGACCATCTACTGGAAAAAGATCAAGGGTCATTCCAAAGTAGAGGGACAAGACAAAACTGGAAATGACTTAGCTGATCAGCTGGCCAAAACCGGGGCCATCCAAGGGAATCTACTAGTAATTGTGTCCCTGTTGGGGGAAATCCAGGTCACTGCGATCACTAGGTTCCAGACAAATGCTCACAATGATCTTTCAACTGCACAACGGAGTAAAGAGACCCCAGATGCTGAATTGATTACGGCTCAGAAGGGGGATCCAATAATTAATAAGTTTTACCAACACATTGAGGACCCTGAGAACTTTCCCCTGACGGATACCGATTACATTGGGAAAGAAGACCTTAGAGTGTTGATGAAATGTCCAAAAATGTTCCGAATCCAAGACGGTTTGTTGGTAAGGAAATCCCAAGCTGACCATGATCAGTGGGTGGTTCCTACCTCATTCCAAAGCCTGATGTTAAATCATGCCCATGATGCGGCCACCGCCGGTCATAGGGGGTTTCAGACAACACTTGAGATCTTAAGAGAGGTTGCATACTGGCTACACACGGGGCAGGACCTCGACCAATACTTGAAGGGTTGTCTTGTGTGTGCACACTTTCAGCCAACATCCCTCACACACCGAGCGCCTCTCCAAAAGAGGGGGCTGACACTGCCATGGTCAGATTTGCAAGTCGACTTCATAGGCCCCGTGATTCGCTCCCCTAGGGGAAATAAGTACATGTTGATGGTGACATGCTTATTTACCAAATAGGTGGAATGTCTCCCGGCCCCAAACTGCAAGGCAGAAACAGCAGCTGCCCTGATGATCAATCACATCTTTTCGTGTTTTGGACTACCCCAAAGGATTGAGTCAGACAGAGGTAGCCATTTCACCAGCAAAGTAATGACAAAGATATGGGAGATACTGGGGGTTAAAAGGAAGCTACATATTGCTTACCGGCCAGCTTCTTCTGGTGCAGTAGAACGTTACAACAAAACCATTTTGAGCATCTTAAAAAAATTGGTGGCAGATTCTGGGCCAAGTTGGGATATCTGATTACCTCTTGTTCAAATGGCCATCAGATCTACCCCTTTATCTGCAACTAAAATCTCACTTTTTGAGTTGATGACTGGACGCAGGATGGTGCTTCCCCAGCATCTGTTATACAGGACCCAAGAGCAGACATTGATCAATGCCTCCACAACTCATGAGTATGTTGAAAATTTAAGAAAACACCTTCAACATGCTTTTGCTATGCACAGTAAAATCTAGAGAGATCAGCCGATTGCATAAAGACCAACTATGACTTGAAGACTACTAGGAAAGAATACAATGTAGGAGACCGGGTCTATCTATACAATTTCCAAAGGAACCAGGCCAAACAGCGGAAATATCTGCCTACATGGAAGGGACCTTTTGAAATTATAGACGAGATCTCACCAGTCGCCTACAAGATCCACATCCCCAAAGGCAGTATGGCAGAAGGGGAAGACAAGTGGGTCCATATTAATCAGCTAAAGTGTTGCCATCCGAGGCACACTCTGCAGCAACTGGAGGAGTTCTCTACAATCCCAGAGGAGGCCGCTCCAGATTAATACATTTCCAACCCTAAAATATCCCACATATAGTCTCTAAAATACAATGATAAGAATGCAAATGTCTCCTGATTAAAGTGTGAAATACCATAATAAGAATGCAAATGTCTCCTGATAAAAAAATGTATATGTTCACCCCACTACATTAATAGTGGTGGGGGAAATGTCTATGAATATGTTTCTGACGCTTTTGCTTTGTCCTCCTAGGAGAGATAAACCATGGAGACTGCCCAAGGAGGATGACCCGGGGACCGGGAGCAAAGATCCGAGGGGCCCGGAGTACCACCCAATAATCCGATCAGGACCGGCGAGGAGAACCGATTGATCCACCCTGATGGAGGAAAAGATGCTGAACTTTGTCATCTGCGGAATCAGAAGAAGATGAGGCTAACATCCCAGTCTTGCGAGTTCCATTGATGGAAAATCAAGGCCAGAGCAAGAGGGGGGGCTTGTGGGATGTTTCACCCACGCATCCAAGCCCTGCTACATCATTGTGCATTACTGGCAGAGGAAACATCATAATGGCCGCTGGAAAGCATGCAGCTCGCAAGAAATCATCCAAAAATGCACAGTGAAAGCCTGACAGAATGGCCACCATCTTCTTTTGCCCCTGTCAGTGTTATTACAGGAGACCATTGCCAGACCCTATCCTTTGGCTGCACACAGAGCAAAACCAGTGCAAAGGAATATGGTTCTGTTCAAAATCCGTTTTAATTGATGTCAAAAATTGCTAAAATCATGGGCACGAAACCACCAAACAAAAAATCCAACTTCTGGTTGGGTGTTCTACATTACTCTACTGCAGAATCCATATCAACACAATGTTAGCAAGGATCATATGCTATCAAGTAAAATCCCCTTTTTGAAATGTATTAATTCAAGACAGCTGCCAAAGATGGGTGCATTACCGGAGCCCACCACTGACCGGCGCTGATGATCTAAACTCTGACAGGAGACATGGATTTCAGAAGCTAAACAGTATCCTGATGCAGCTCAGACTTTTAAAGGTTTGCGGTCAATGGGAAGCCTTCACACCTCAGAACTCTACACAAGAAGGCAGGAAATCACAAGTTTCTGTTAATCAAATGGAGAGTAGCACCCTGGACTGATGCCCTGCTAGCAGGAAAAACCAGACAAAGGATGCCTTCAGCTGAATAGGGTATGCTGATTTTGGGTGTGAACTGTCAACACTGCTCTGGGGGAAGGTAAGACATCTGACTCTGAGTCAAGCCAAGTTTCTAGGGGCGGAGACAAACGACTGTTGATTCAGAGTGTCCAGCAAATATATGTTTTGTGAGAATACTGATAACTAATTATACCAAGCGGACATAAATGTACAATTTGGAGATTCTTAAAATGAAAATTTCACTCACAATTTGAGACTAAGCTGGACGTTGTGTGATGTTCTGAGACTGAACCCTGCTATTTATTAATATTGCACTCACTGTGGTTATATCAGAAAAATGAAAACTTACTGTAATTTGCGCAGAGAGGGGGTGTACCTCTGTGGAAGATTTGATGAAAAACCAATATGGCGAAACCCACTAAAAGCGCAAAATGTCATTTCTGAACCCAAGCTCTTAGAAAGATCAGGGTTGAACAGAGAACTGTCTTAAATTAATCTGGGATGTGTACATGTATTCTCAACAACTTGTGTACCTTGGAAACATGTTTGGTTATGAAAAATTGTTTTCTAAGTAAATGCTAAGGGGGGGGACTTGAGTCAAGCCATAAGCATAGCATCACTCTGACTCATCCTGACTCGCAATTCCCTTCTCCAGTCAGGTCACACTAAATCGTTTAACCTATCAACATCCTCAGAGGGTTGGGCATAGAAAGTCAGCCTTCCCACCCACTTTCAAAAGACATAAAAAGAACCACTGAGACCCAGTTAGGAACATTCATTTTCCACCCTTTAATCGATTTCTGCGCAGCATGCTTCAGGACCATATCCAGATGGACTCCAGAACTTGAAGCAGGGAGGCCTGAACCAAAAGCTGAATCCTTCTCAGCAGGCCTCAGAATCCAGCAACCTAACCAAACTATTTAACAGCCGGGCGAGCTGTTTGATTCTGGCTAGAACCATATCCAGACCCAGAAAGCAGAGCTGTATCCAGACCCAGACCAGACCGCTGTGCAGTGCCGATAGCAGACCCAGACCAGACCGCTGTGAGCAGAACAAGTGCCAGAGACCATCCCAGGGCGAGAGAACCGCAGCCCACCTGACCAGATCTGTGACGAGGTCCATTCCAGTCCAAAACTAGGAGTGAGTATCCAGCCAAGAACTGTGCATAGTTAGTCTAAAGTAAACTCATCCCATCCATTTCAACCTAATTAGAACTGCATAGAAATCGTGTGTCCATTCTGTGATTTCAAAGCTGCAAAAGTGTCATCTGTCATTCTGAAATCTTGACTTCATTTCTGAAAATCTACCTCCACAAAAGTGTCTGTAGCTTTTGAATCGTATGTCATTTTAAAGCTAAGAACTTAAGCTTTCCAACAAACCCAATACGACATTCCAACTCCTTATAGTTTTTCCGTAATCGCGATCGACGCACTCGGAAAAAGTGCCGCCAATTGCAATTTGACTCAATTTCACCACTTGTAAAAATAGCTGCTTCTTGCTTTCCACTGCTGAAATTCGTTTTCACTCTGATAATCATTCCTGAATCATTGCTAGTATTGACCTGAACTAATTCAAAGTAGCTATCACCTACCCTGAATCTCCTATAGGGAATTAAAATCATTTTTAGCATATTTTTCACTTCATTGCAACCACATTTAAAAGTATTTGGCCTGTGTTTTAAAATCATGCCTGTTTCTCTAAGCTTGCTGGGGGGAACGGGAACTGAACTGCTTCTGATTGTATTCCTGAAAACCTGTGTGCCCTCATTTCATCTCTTCATATTGCATAGGGGGGGAGTGAGTTGTCACAAGGCAAAAAGTGATCAGATTATCTCTTGATGAAACCATATCCTGTTTATTTCTGTGCTGCATTCTTTCCATCATTGCTTTTCCTTGAAACCATACAAAGTATTCTCTGCTACCTTTTACTTTCTATACCAACTCCTAAGTAATTAAGGAATTGTGCTACTGTAATATTATCCATTGTTGATCACTGTTCATACTCATAATTGTGCTATCAAGTATTAATTTATTCATACAAGTGTGATATATATATTGTTTAATTTTTCCAATAAACCTTTAAATTTGCGAAACAACCTACTTCTTGGCTCAGTGAGGTCAGGGGGATTCAAAGAGAGGGGCGTTATATAAGGGTTCATCATCCAGATTTAAGAACTGGACATAAAAATATATAAATAAGGGCTTCCATTGGGCATCCCAGACTAGGCATTGACTTAGTTGGATTGCTGAATTGAAGTCACTTACAAGGTATAACCATGGCAAAAACGAGGGCCCTCTAATAACTTAAACACTGACATCTGTGATTCAATATTGCAATGGGGGTCTTGCATCCAGTGTACCGGGATCTGCTCAAAAGCTGTCTTTTACATTATGCAACAGATGAACTTCACCGACTTCTGTTTGGGGCTCTGTTCTGAACCGTCTATGTTCTACTCGGTAGACCTCCTCACTGGGCAAGATGATTTGCACCTTTGACTTCTCCTACCACCTCTTTGCCGATGATACTAATATCATCTCTCCTTTTGCTCTTCATACCCGATCTCCCTGGTGATGGATATCCAACTATGCTGGGACCATCCTTGAATGGGCGGCCCCTCCAATGGTTTCATGCACTTCCAAAATGCAATGAATGTGTCAAATATCCCCCAGCATCACACCAATCCCACACCCCATATCTTCTCCTTTTGACTTCCTCAAAACATCCCCCAAAGGCCTTTAACCTTAGGATCCTCTTTCAACATACATTTAAGATTAAGCAGTTCAACTCTTCCACTGCTGCAGAAGCATATTTAATCATGTCTAATACAAGGAAAATCCACACCAACACCTAATAGAAAAGCCAGATTCCCACTTTTGTTCTCAGCTGCCTTGACTACTGCTCAAACATTGAAACACTTATTTAAGAAGATATCATTAAACCAGAAAATGCCTGATAGCTTCACTTATTTTTCAGTCATATGCATTTGAAAGAAGATATAGTTATATTTATTGAGCGAATCTGTTACTGGTCATGGTACTGGCATATATATTTCCCTCCAATACATGCAGAATAAATATAGTAAGCACTCCTACAATTTCAAAGAAAATAACAAATCCAGTCTATCCAAAAATTGCCCATCACCTTCAACATAAGGAAATGTCCTGGTTTTATGATTAAACTAACCATTACATTCAAAGTATTAATCCTGCAACTAGGTACACACCTTTCTCATGGACCTGTCCCACATATCATTATGGCACCCTGTGTAGTTCTTCAGCTGTCTTTCATCCTCCTGTGTAACTGCGCTCACAGGCACCACACCAACAGGGAAATTCAGTATATTGTAACGCGCTGTATGGCAAATTCCAACTGAAAAACAAACAACAAGAAAGTCAATAGCATAGGGCTACATTATGTACATGTTCAAAAACACTTCTTGATGGAGTCACAAAAAGATGCTCAATATGCGAGAGCCAATTGCTCACTTTAATCGTAAAATAGTTTACAGTTTGCATCTGGAGCAATTATCAAAGGATTGAGAAATACACTATTTATTTTATATATTTGTATTTGTAAAATCGCACTAGCAGCCCACGGGCATCGAGGCTCTGTTGCATGAGATTGTCTTAGTTGGCTCTTGGTTACAGTGAGCATGAAACGGTTACATTAAGAGATACAGAAATAGTCAGACTGGAGAATGCAGTATTCATGGAGAAAGTTGCAAAATTACTGGTTAGTTGAACAGCCGGGTTTTAATTAGTTTCATAAAGGCTAGGTGTGAATCAACATTTCTAACTTGAGGGGGCAGAGCGTTCCAATGGGTCGCTGCCAGAACTGGGAAACTGGATCCTCCTGCACGCACTCTCTTACTTTTAGGCACGGGTATCCTATTAGAGTAGGCCATTCTTGTGGGTCTAGTAAGAACCCGTTTAGCAACTCTTTGAGCCAAGTACAAAGGTGGTCAGTTATAGAAGCATTTGTGTGTTAAGGTGAGAGCTTTGAAGACTATCCTCTCTTTAATGGGGAGCCAGTGAACCTGCTTCCTAGTTTCAGATATGTGCACCTTTTTGGAGATGCCAGTGGCAGCCTGTGGGCATTATTTTGGACTATGTGCAGTTTGGTAAGGTTTTTAGTGGATGTCCCTAGAAATAGGTCATTGCAGTTGTCTAACCTAGATCCAATTATTGCTCTAGCAATGTTTAGACAGTTTTGTTCAGAAAGGAATGGTCTGGCTGCGTTGATCAATTTCGAGTGGTAGTCTGAGGTCGATGCTTTGGCATTGACATGCCTGTTCATCGAGAGGTCAGAGTCCAGGTAGACCCCCAGGGTCTTTACAGCTTGTGATACTGGGATTGTTAGGTGGTCAATCGTAAACAAGCTGTATTGTTTGGCCAATTTCCTGAGGGTGGCAGGAGATCCAATTAGCAGAAGCTCAGTTTTGTTTCCGTTGAGACACAACCAGTTTTCTGCCATCCAAGTTTGGATGGTGGAATATATGGACTTGAGGGTACCCATATCGGCTTCATAGTCACCCGTAAGGGGGATGAGGACCTCTGTATCATCAGCATAGTTAGTGTATGTGATGCACAAGGCATCCAGAATGTGGAACAGAGGCTTGGTAAACAGGTTGTACAGGGTGGGTGAGATGCAGGAGCTCTGAGGGACTCCACATTTAATGAAGCTTGGGTGGGCACAGGCTGAGTCAGATTAGACTTTCATAACCCTTTCCTGGAGAAACCAGGTGATCCAAGCAATGGCTGTAGGGGAGAGGTTGGCAGCAGACGAGAGATGGTGACACAGGGTATTGTGATCCACCAGGTCAAATCAAGGAGTAGAAGGAGGGCGGATTTGCCCACATCTCTGAAATTGTCCATTTGATTTTTTAAGTCTAGGAGTGCAGTTTCGGTGCCATGCCCCAGACGGAAACCCGACTGCCGGAGGCCAAGCAAGTTGTTGTCCTCAAGGAATTTTTGTATTTGCAGATAAGCTGCCTTGTCAAGAATTTTTTAAAAGAAGGGGACTGTCGTAATGGGTCTGTAGTTCCCTGGGACCGTCGGGGCAAGTGTTGGTTTTTTACAGAGCTGACATGCCCAGGCTTCCTTGAGACCAGTAAGGATGTGGCCTGACTGGAAGGAGGCATTAATGAATGCTGTGAAGAATGGAGCAAGGGGAAGGGCACAGTCTTTAATCAGTTGAGCCTGGCAGACGTCACCTTTGCAAGAATTTGGTTTAATTGATTTGAGGAGGGCAATAACTTCTTGTTCGCTCATATCATTGAATGCGAAGGGGGGGTCACCAGCAGTACTGTTGTGTGATAGAGATATAATGTGACTGAGGGCCTGTTGATGGGCTAAGATTTTATCCTGCAGCATGTTAAGTTTGTCCAACATAGCAGTCTGGATAGTGTTGCACCAGTCTTCATCTTTCTTGAGTGTTGGTGAGGGGGTGGTGGGGGTTTCCAACTCCCTGAAGATGGCAAAAATCTCCTTGGTTCCTGATTTCACATTTGCAATCCAGGAGTTGAACAAGGATGCTTTTGCTTTAATAATGGCTGTTTTGTATTCTTTGGAGATGGTTTTAAAAACGGACTTTGAGGAGTAATTTGGGTTTGCTTTCCAGTGGGAGAGCGCCGTCCATTTTTTTGCTGTAAACTCAAGCAGTTCTTGCGAGAACCAGGCGTTGGAGTGCTTGAAACGCTTAGCTTTTTTCAAGATGAGTGAGGCAATGGCGTCAATTGCATGAGAGATGATGGTTTTGAACGCATTTTCTAGGATTTCTGGGTGACTGGTAGGGTGTAAGCCTTTCTTTCGTTAGTTGGCAGGAGCTTCTGGGCCGTACTGGAGGTAAGGGGGTTTGTTTAGCTTTGCCCCTGGAGACATTAAGTTCAAAATGAAGGGCATGGTGATATAACCACGGAATAGGGGAGATGTCCATAATTCTGAGAGAACAATTGTGGTGCGCGACCCAGTTAAGGGTGCGACCATTCCTATGGGTGGGCTACCTGATGGACTGAGTGAATCCTAGAGTCGATAGTGCTTTACTGAAAGAAGCTGCTTGGGTGTCATCAAAGCCTAGCTTGAGATATCCCTGAGCTGTCCATCACTTCCACACACCATACAATTAAAAGAAACTAAAGACCATACAAACTACCAGCTGGCATTATACACAAGGATGAGTTTTACAAACAAAAAGACTCCCTCCATCTCTCTGGGGCAGTTCATAAGTCTTTACTGAGGTTTTCAGGGGCCTTTGGGCCCTGCCTTCTCATCTTGAAATGAACCTCCTCCCTTGCCCTGGCGTCTTGAAACTCCATTGACCTTTACTGTCTAAATATTATACTTGCAATGAATAAGGTAACCAAAAAGCAGGCTGACTAAACTCCCTCAGGCACTTCCCAACTGTCCACACTCTAGCCACACTCTATCCAGTCATTATTTTTTCTCCTGAGATGTGGGATGGTGCCGTACAAACACCCTGTAACATGCAGGCTTCTTTGAACACATCCACTCTTGCCTCTCCATCCTTTCCTCTTTTCCTCTTCCCTCCTCCTTCTCACTCCTCCCTCCAATCTTCTGTCCCTTAGATGTTCCCACCCCTCCTAGGTATCGTCCCCACCGTTAGACTGCTCCACTCACCCTCTTGTACTCCTAATTGCTTCGCCACACAACTACTCTCTCCTCCATACCACTACTCCCACCTCCATACCACTACTCCCACCTCCCAACCTACTACTCCCACCTCCTAACTTACTACACAATTTTCCTTTGGCTGAGGTACATATGTTTCCTGTAATTCTTTACACTTCTTATGCATTCGCCTGCCACACAAATATGCACATTAAAAATGCAGAACCACTTTCACTCATTAGCCAGTGCTGCACATGCTCGAGCTATCTTTTTGTCAAGCTGAAAATCCTTTGTTCGTTCTGCTTGTATCTTGATCGTTCTCCACCTCCACCTGTGACCTAACTTGAAAAAACCCATACTTACTGCTTCCTGTCCTCTGCTTCAATTCCCCTCCCTCTGCTGAGATTAGGTAACTATCCTTCGCCAATCCGGCACTGACCTCTCCACCCGGGGAGTGTATGTATAATGAAAAATCATAAGGAGGTGGCTGAGCTCCACCCACTTTCTCTCCACAGGCCTGCCGATTATCAAAGATGACGGCTTTGGAAGGCCCATGTTTGGCTTCATGTTCCAGGAAATGTTCACGTGGGGTCTCAAAGTAAGCCCATCAGCGGAGGAAGGGTTTGGCTCAGCATCCTATCTCTGGTGGTCAAGGAAGACCTTAAAGGCTGGTGCCAACATGAAGAAGTTCCTTTGTGCTGCTCCACGTCCTTGCTGCAAGAAGCACACTGCCGCAGCTTTATCTGTCAACGCTCTTCCTCTTCACTGGGGCTTCCCGTGGCTGGTGGTATTTGAGTCTTTTGGAGTCATGGATTATTTTAGAGGTTTGTTCCTCTATCGCTGTGGATCCTTGAAGTATACCGTATTGTTGGTTGCTGTTTCTCTAAAATAAAATGACACTAGCAAGAGATTTGTAATGGAGGCAAGGCTGGAGCATCTAATGGTCTGCAAAAATCAATGCTGGAAACCGGGGAAAAACATGAAGTGGGGTCCTCTCTTATACCCCTTCACTCATGGTAAGGGCTGGGTCTGATTCCTCCTTATCCCTCCCATGGCCTGCTGGGAGGGCTACTGGCCTTGTCACAACACTCAATGCCAGGCTATAATATAGCACTTCATAGTACACCATGCCAATTCCCTAGTGAATCCAAGCAATGTGACAATAAATAGTATTCTTGCGCAATGTAATGAGATTGAATTTATCAACCTAGGAGAAACAGAGACCCTGCCAGGATTCAAATTTGCGAAGTACAGGCAAACGTTCATACAAATAAAAAACATTTTCTAGGAAAATGTATAGTCAGGTTCTCCCAGTTGTAAAACCATAAAATATCTGAGCTTCCAAATGAGAACCAATCAAACCTTGAAATCTTGTTAACTCAAAAAATGATTGAAGTCACTATGTGGATTCTCGCTGCTACCTTTAATAACATTCTATACAGGGAAAATAGTATCACCAATTCTCTATGGACATTCATCCCAGGGCACGGAAATACAATAGGGGTTGCTTGGTAGGAAACATCTGGAAAAAATGCTACGACTTCCTTCGGCCGTCCCTACTGCCTGGCTGAGATACGAACTAGGATTGCAGTCCCTACAAGCATACTTTCACTGGAAACTATTAGCACTATACAGATTAATAATGTATCCACACAAATGCTCCATATATGAAGATCTTGAGGAGCACATGGCAACCGAAAAAAGGGAATACCTGAGGATTCTGCAAGGGGATGCTGAAAGAATATTAACTCACAGCGGCACATCGAGGGAAGATCTAGTAACACACCCTGACAAGGTAAAATGTGCAGTAATGAAAACAGACGATCTCAAACAGAGCAGCATTTTGTAACATGAAAAGTTGCAAAGTCATTAGAATCTGTGAAAAATCCAGCAAATACAAGTTGCCCTACATAAGATGATTTCCTAACGCTGCCTGGTGCGCAGAACTTTTGATCTTCTGATTAAATCTGATCAAAACAAATGAAACGCAAAGAATTTGGCAAAAATTAGACTTGTGTATGGGAGAATGTGACCTATGCGGAGAAGGACTGCCACAAGAGTTAGATACTGTCATGATCTCTGCTTCCAAAAGGTCAGGGTTTTCCCAACTCCCTTGGAAGCAGATCCATAACCCAGGTTCCGAGTGCCAACCAGTCCCAATTGGGACCTTTTGGACCCAGTCCTGGCGCCAGTGGCACCAGGCTCATAAATATGCCCAGTCCCAGCGCTGGAAGCGCCGGGCTCATAATGCTTGGGTGGACTTACCTGCAGCAGACCATGCTGCTTACTTGCCTGCCAGTTGAGCCTCTGATCCTCTTCTGTTTGGAACTACTTTTCCTGTTGGGTGGGGCTGGAGCCACTCCCTAGATTCAGAACACTGGAACTCTTCTGGAAGGCAGGAACTCTTTTTTTACCAGGAACTCTTTTCTTACTTAGGCGTGGCTGTGGAAGGAGACACCTAAGCACTACAGGAGGCTATTTAAACCACACCCGGTGGATGAATCTTGCTTTGCGTTATTCTGCACCCTCTGCAGCAGAACGCTCATCGTGTCTTCTGCATCCGGTCCTGGGCCTAAGGAAAAAGGCTTACCATCCTGAATCCAGTCTTCAGCAACACCTATAAAGACAAGAAAGAACAGGTTAGCATTCCGGCATCTGAAAGGCAAAGGCTTACCTACTCTTTGTGCGCTCCGGAGGTCTTCACACTGCATTCCGGCATCTGAAAGACAAAAGCTTACCAACTCTTCGCACGCTCCGGAGGCCGTCGGCGCTGCATCTCGCATCTGAAAGACAAAACAAGGTGCGTTTAAAGACATTGGGGAACTTTAATACTCACGTGCCATTACTCCTTTCCACATCTAACCCAGTGGGTATCCCGGCACCCTGCAGCCGCTCCGAACTTGTACCTGCAAAATAAAAAGACAGTTAGAGCGCTTCGTGAAGCTGGCAACAAGCGCTTACTTACGTGCTATCAGGCGCTTCTATTCATCACACGGGCTCCATCTTCAACTCACTTCAGCCCGTCATCCGCCATCGCCGGAACCCTGCAAAACAAGAGACATCATTATTACAGACTTTAAAGACATTTGAGTTACTCGAAACTTACCGTTCGTGCAGTAAACGACGGACAGCAGTCCTCTGAAGTCAAGAGGCCTGCGCTACCTATCCAGTGAAGAAACTGGTTACAGCACCCTACCCCGAGGCAGATGGAGAGCTCGGCATTCACTTACCTAAGGTGAGAGCGTTAACCTGTGGGGGTCTACAGGAGAGGAGAAGAGGAAAGAGATAGGGACACCCCAATAACCCCAGTTCATTAACCCCGTATTTTCTATCTGCAGACATCTTACTCTGCACGTCAGGCATACAGGGCACAGAGGTCCAGCCCAAAGAGCCAACCGGGTGCTGCACATCACCTTTGAAGATACGGTAGTCGCCCAGTCAAGACCGGCGCCTCTGCGAGAATCAGGTGAGCGTTACAGAACGCAAAGCCTACCGCAAAACTCTCGCCCAGGCGCTATGGAAACCTCGGATACTGACCACCTAGCCCGGTTACTTGGGGAACTAAGGGCAGAAGTGCATGCAGCTCGTCAGGAAACGAACGCTCTAAGGAGGGAACTAATTATTTCCAAGGAGAGAACAGATGATCTTGCTAGACAATTGCTACAGTCACAAGCCGGACAGACCCCGCTACCCGAATCAGGGGTAAATCTTCCTTCAACATCCTCTATGAATCCAGTGCAGATCAACCTACCTGGGAATGTACCTCTGGCTCCGCCCAAACGATTTTCTGGTGACCCAAAGAGGTTTGCGGTATTTATCAATCAGTGCCGGTTGCACTTCTTATGCCGGCCAGCAGCCTTTCCAACTGATCAAGCTAAAGTAGCTTTTGTACTTTCGTACCTTAGTGGCAATGCGGCAGACTGGTCGATCCCTCTAGTTAATCAAGATGATCCGGTTCTCCATGATTTTCAAGCCTTTCAGCTTAGTATGGAAAAACTGTTCGCAAGACATGCACAGCGGCAGGCCTTGGACAATGAGCTTCTTTCGTTGCGACAGGGTAATCAAGACCTTTTGGCTTATATTGCATCTTTCAATAGACTAATAGTGGAAACTCAATGGCCTGAGGACAAAAGGATTACGCTGTTTTATAGAGGTCTACGTGGAGAGCTCAAAGACGTTTTAGCCCAAGTAGTGAATCCCCCACAAGACTGTTCGGATTATATAGACTTGGTCGTTCAAATAGATCACAGACTGCAGAACAGGAAGGCCGATCGTTCCAAGTTTGATGCTCGAGTATTTTCCAAACCGCCAACTCCTTCCAAAGGAGTAGACTCCGGGGAACCCATGCAAATAGGGGGTCTGAAAGGTCCTCTAACACAAAGGGAGCGGGAAAGGAGAAAACAGTTGCAATTATGCCTATATTGCGGAAACTCAGGGCACTTTCTTCGAGACTGTCCGGTGAAACCTGCCAAGAAGGCAGTAGGAGATACAGTTACCACAGTTACAAACTCTGAGCAGGGAAACGACCTCGCCTGACAAGAATAGAGGTCCTCTTGCCGAGCGTGAAAACCAGTTCCGTGACCTCGCATTTCGTGATACCTATGGTCCTCATTAGCCCTGATAATCCGGGTCGATCACATGCAATTGAAGCTTACGTCGACAGCGGTGCCATCGGCAATTATGTGGATCATGAAATGGTTTTGAGGATGAATCTAACTCTTTGTCCCAAGGCTGTAAAGGACGTCATTACTACGGTGGATGGTACGGAGATAGCCTCCGGGCCAGTAACGCATACCACTCAAGAGGTGACGCTAGTAAGTCAAGATGGACACCATGAGAAGATCGTGTTCGATGTGATCAAGGCCCCTCAGTTCCAGATTATTCTAGGAATACCTTGGTTAGAGAAACACAATCCTCTGATCGATTGGCGAGCAAGAACGGTCCAGTTTCCAGAATGTGTCTCTACGTGTCACCCTCCACCTGGTGTTGCACTGGCAGCAATTTCTTCAGAGACTCCCCAGTTACCTCCCGAATACCTAGAATACCAAGATGTTTTCCGGAAGGAGCAGGCTAACTCTCTACCTCCTCATAGGTCTTATGACTGCCAGATAGACCTGATACCTGGATCTACTCCTCCTTGTAGTAGAATTTATGCCCTCACCGAGCCTGAGAACCTTCACCTTCGACAATACCTGGATCAATACCTGGCAAATGGGTTTATTCGTCCCTCCAAGTCCCCTGCCTCTTCAGCTTTGTTCTTCGTTCCAAAAAAGGAAGGAGACCTTAGAACTTGTATCGATTATCGCTCCCTGAACCAGATCACCGTTAAGAATAGATATCCGTTACCTTTGATCCCTGAACTCCTGGACCAAGTCAGAAAAGCATGCATATATACAAAGCTGGATCTTAGAGGAGCTTACCACTTGGTACGAGTAAAAGAGGGCGATGAATGGAAGACGGCCTTCCGCACCAAGTATGGGCTATTTGAATATCAGGTCATGCCCTTCGGACTTTGCAATGCCCAGGCCGCCTTTCAATATTTTATGAACGATGTCCTCAGAGAGCTCATAGATGTGTGTGTTGTTGTTTACATCGACGACATTCTCGTTTATTCTTCATCGGAATCTGAACATCGGAAACACGTGAAAATGGTCCTCGAAAGATTGCGTCAACACAAACTTTTCGCTAAGTTGGAAAAATGTGTTT
Organism: Ambystoma mexicanum; assembly: GCF_040938575.1. Lineage (NCBI taxonomy): Eukaryota > Metazoa > Chordata > Amphibia > Caudata > Ambystomatidae > Ambystoma > Ambystoma mexicanum. The sequence goes on from NC_090922.1 coordinate 1,403,956,818, forward strand.
TCAACGTGACTGAAGTTGAATTCTTGGGATTCATATTATCACCTGGCGGAGTGCGTATGGATTCAAAGAAGGTCGATGCAGTTCTCAAATGGCCATCACCATCCTCCGTAAAAGCTGTGCAAAGCATGTTAGGCTTCGCTAACTTTTACCGCAGGTTTATCCCCGAGTTCTCTCGAATAGTCCAGCCCATCACTGCCTTGTTAAAGAAAAACAAACGTTTTGAATGGTCTACCGAGGCGGAACAAGCTTTCCAGGATTTGAAGACTAAATTTATCTCTGCACCAATCTTAAAACACCCTCGCCCCGAACTCCCCTATATCGTGGAAACTGATGCTTCAAGCCTTGCCATGGGGGCAGTTCTATCACAAAAGGACCCGGTAACCAATCAGTTGCATCCCGTGGCATTTTGGTCCCGCAAATTCTCGCCTCCTGAAGTCAATTACACGATTACTGACAAGGAACTTCTGGCTATCAAGTCTGCCTTTAAGGCTTGGCGGCATTATCTGCTGGGGGCCCGACACACCGTTACGGTGATTACGGATCACCGAAACCTGCAATATTTGAAAACCGCAAAAGCCCAATCCTCTAGACAACTCCGTTGGGCATTATTCTTTGCCGAGTTTGACTTCATAATTACCTATCGACCTGGTACCAAGAACGGTAAAGCCGATGCCCTTTCTCGGATGGGAGTGGAAGAACACTTGATCAACCCTAAACCTGTACCAATCATTCCCGAACAAAGAATTCTGGGTGTAATCACCACAGAATCCATAGAGGAAGTTAAGGATAAAGCCAGGCAACTTGTAACTCCAGCAGACATACAGAATTGGCATCTGCAGGGAAAGGACTTTGCAGTAAAGGACAACTTATTGTATTTCCAAGAACGATTATACCTACCCAGCACAGATTTACAGAAAAAAGTAATCTCTTGTTATCACGAATCTTTAATGGAAGGTCATCCCGGTATAGCCAAGACCTCAGAAAAGATCAAGCGCTACTTCTGGTGGCCGGCTTGGAAAAAAGATATCAGAGACTTTATAATGTCCTGTGGAGTATGCGCCCAAAACAAGAGTCAAAAGGAAAGACCAGCAGGCCTCTTACGCCCTATTGACATCCCACCTCGTCCTTGGCATACGCTTTCTATGGACTTCATCACCGATCTACCTCCATGCTCCGGATACAATACGATTCTAGTAATCGTGGACTTATTCTCCAAGATGGCGCATTTCATTCCGCTCAAAGGCTTGCCAACAGCAGCAACTCTGGCCCGAGAATTTCTCGAAAACATCGTCCGACTGCACGGTTTTCCTTCGGTTCTAATTTCGGATCGAGGTAGTCAATTTATTTCTCATTTTTGGCGAAGTTGCTGTCGGTCGGCGCAAATTGATGTGAGACTATCGACCAGTCACCACCCTCAGACCGACGGACAAACCGAGAGGACCAATCAAACTCTGGAACAGTATTTACGCTGCATGCTGCAACAAACTGAAAAAACTTGGAAAGATATCCTTTGGATAGCCGAGTATGCCTACAATAACTCTGTCCATTCGGGAACTGGGAAAACCCCGTTTTTTCTTTTGTACGGCAGTCACCCTCGAACCTCGGAGTTGGATCCCCTCCAAGATCTTGAAACACCAGCAGTAGACTACCTGCATTCTACAATCACCCAAGCCTTTAAGGAAGCTGTTTCTCACCTTCAAAGGGCTAAAGAACAATACAAGAAAGGAGCAGATCAACATCGGAAGGAAGCCCCTCACTATCAAGTAGGGGATCAAGTCTGGTTATCCACCAAATATCTATCGCTAAAAGGGCCACGCACATTCAACCCAAGATACCTTGGTCCCTATTCCATCACTACCATAGTAAACCCAGTAGCGGTCAAGTTGGACTTGCCCCCGCACATGAAGATACATCCGGTCTTCCACGTCTCTCTATTAAAACCCGTGCAACCTCAAACCCGACTAACCAAATCTCCAAAACCTATCCTAGTTGATGGAGAACTCGAGTTTGAAGTCAAAAGCATTCTGGACTCCAAGATCTCCAAATCTAAACTATTCTACCTAATTGACTGGAAAGGCTACGGCCCCCAAGAGAGATCCTGGGAACCTGCTGAATATGTCCACGCTCCTCGCCTAATCAAAAGATTTCACCGAACATTTCCTGACAAGCCAAAACCCCCAGAGAAGCCCGGTTTGGGAGGGGCCTTGAGGGGGGGTACTGTCATGATCTCTGCTTCCAAAAGGTCAGGGTTTTCCCAACTCCCTTGGAAGCAGATCCATAACCCAGGTTCCGAGTGCCAACCAGTCCCAATTGGGACCTTTTGGACCCAGTCCTGGCGCCAGTGGCACCAGGCTCATAAATATGCCCAGTCCCAGCGCTGGAAGCGCCGGGCTCATAATGCTTGGGTGGATTTACCTGCAGCAGACCATGCTGCTTACTTGCCTGCCAGTTGAGCCTCTGATCCTCTTCTGTTTGGAACTACTTTTCCTGTTGGGTGGGGCTGGAGCCACTCCCTAGATTCAGAACACTGGAACTCTTCTGGAAGGCAGGAACTCTTTTTTTACCAGGAACTCTTTTCTTACTTAGGCGTGGCTGTGGAAGGAGACACCTAAGCACTACAGGAGGCTATTTAAACCACACCCGGTGGATGAATCTTGCTTTGCGTTATTCTGCACCCTCTGCAGCAGAACGCTCATCGTGTCTTCTGCATCCGGTCCTGGGCCTAAGGAAAAAGGCTTACCATCCTGAATCCAGTCTTCAGCAACACCTATAAAGACAAGAAAGAACAGGTTAGCATTCCGGCATCTGAAAGGCAAAGGCTTACCTACTCTTTGTGCGCTCCGGAGGTCTTCACACTGCATTCCGGCATCTGAAAGACAAAAGCTTACCAACTCTTCGCACGCTCCGGAGGCCGTCGGCGCTGCATCTCGCATCTGAAAGACAAAACAAGGTGCGTTTAAAGACATTGGGGAACTTTAATACTCACGTGCCATTACTCCTTTCCACATCTAACCCAGTGGGTATCCCAGCACCCTGCAGCCGCTCCGAACTTGTACCTGCAAAATAAAAAGACAGTTAGAGCGCTTCGTGAAGCTGGCAACAAGCGCTTACTTACGTGCTTCCAGGCGCTTCTATTCATCACACGGGCTCCATCTTCAACTCACTTCAGCCCGTCATCCGCCATCGCCGGAACCCTGCAAAACAAGAGACATCATTATTACAGACTTTAAAGACATTTGAGTTACTCGAAACTTACCGTTCGTGCAGTAAACGACGGACAGCAGTCCTCTGAAGTCAAGAGGCCTGCGCTACCTATCCAGTGAAGAAACTGGTTACAGCACCCTACCCCGAGGCAGATGGAGAGCTCGGCATTCAATTACCTAAGGTGAGAGCGTTAACCTGTGGGGGTCTACAGGAGAGGAGAAGAGGAAAGAGATAGGGACACCCCAATAACCCCAGTTCATTAACCCCGTATTTTCTATCTGCAGACATCTTACTCTGCACGTCAGGCATACAGGGCACAGAGGTCCAGCCCAAAGAGCCAACCGGGTGCTGCACATCACCTTTGAAGATACGGTAGTCGCCCAGTCAAGACCGGCGCCTCTGCGAGAATCAGGTGAGCGTTACAGAACGCAAAGCCTACCGCAAAACTCTCGCCCAGGCGCTATGGAAACCTCGGATACTGACCACCTAGCCCAGTTACTTGGGGAACTAAGGGCAGAAGTGCATGCAGCTCGTCAGGAAACGAACGCTCTAAGGAGGGAACTAATTATTTCCAAGGAGAGAACAGATGATCTTGCTAGACAATTGCTACAGTCACAAGCCGGACAGACCCCGCTACCCGCATCAGGGGTAAATCTTCCTTCAACATCCTCTATGAATCCAGTGCAGATCAACCTACCTGGGAATGTACCTCTGGCTCCGCCCGAACGATTTTCTGGTGACCCAAAGAGGTTTGCGGTATTTATCAATCAGTGCCGGTTGCACTTCTTATGCCGGCCAGCAGCCTTTCCAACTGATCAAGCTAAAGTAGCTTTTGTACTTTCGTACCTTAGTGGCAATGCGGCAGACTGGTCGATCCCTCTAGTTAATCAAGATGATCCGGTTCTCCATGATTTTCAAGCCTTTCAGCTTAGTATGGAAAAACTGTTCGCAAGACATGCACAGGGGCAGGCCTTGGACAATGAGCTTCTTTCGTTGCGACAGGGTAATCAAGACCTTTTGGCTTATATTGCATCTTTCAATAGACTAATAGTGGAAACTCAATGGCCTGAGGACAAAAGGATTACGCTGTTTTATAGAGGTCTACGTGGAGAGCTCAAAGACGTTTTAGCCCAAGTAGTGAATCCCCCACAAGACTGTTCGGATTATATAGACTTGGTCGTTCAAATAGATCACAGACTGCAGAACAGGAAGGCCGATCGTTCCAAGTTTGATGCTCGAGTATTTTCCAAACCGCCAACTCCTTCCAAAGGAGTAGACTCCGGGGAACCCATGCAAATAGGGGGTCTGAAAGGTCCTCTAACACAAAGGGAGCGGGAAAGGAGAAAACAGTTGCAATTATGCCTATATTGCGGAAACTCAGGGCACTTTCTTCGAGACTGTCCGGTGAAACCTGCCAAGAAGGCAGTAGGAGATGCAGTTACCACAGTTACAAACTCTGAGCAGGGAAACGACCTCGCCTGACAAGAATAGAGGTCCTCTTGCCGAGCGTGAAAACCAGTTCCGTGACCTCGCATTTCGTGATACCTATGGTCCTCATTAGCCCTGATAATCCGGGTCGATTACATGCAATTGAAGCTTACGTCGACAGCGGTGCCATCGGCAATTATGTGGATCATGAAATGGTTTTGAGGATGAATCTAACTCTTTGTCCCAAGGCTGTAAAGGACGTCATTACTACGGTGGATGGTACGGAGATAGCCTCCGGGCCAGTAACGCATACCACTCAAGAGGTGACGCTAGTAAGTCAAGATGGACACCATGAGAAGATCGTGTTCGATGTGATCAAGGCCCCTCAGTTCCAGATTATTCTAGGAATACCTTGGTTAGAGAAACACAATCCTCTGATCGATTGGTGAGCAAGAACGGTCCAGTTTCCAGAATGTGTCTCTACGTGTCACCCTCCACCTGGTGTTGCACTGGCAGCAATTTCTTCAGAGACTCCCCAGTTACCTCCCGAATACCTAGAATACCAAGATGTTTTCCGGAAGGAGCAGGCTAACTCTCTACCTCCTCATAGGTCTTATGACTGCCAGATAGACCTGATACCTGGATCTACTCCTCCTTGTAGTAGAATTTATGCCCTCACCGAGCCTGAGAACCTTCACCTTCGACAATACCTGGATCAATACCTGGCAAATGGGTTTATTCGTCCCTCCAAGTCCCCTGCCTCTTCAGCTTTGTTCTTCGTTCCAAAAAAGGAAGGAGACCTTAGAACTTGTATCGATTATCGCTCCCTGAACCAGATCACCATTAAGAATAGATATCCGTTACCTTTGATCCCTGAACTCCTGGACCAAGTCAGAAAAGCATGCATATATACAAAGCTGGATCTTAGAGGAGCTTACCACTTGGTACGAGTAAAAGAGGGCGATGAATGGAAGACGGCCTTCCGCACCAAGTATGGGCTATTTGAATATCAGGTCATGCCCTTCGGACTTTGCAATGCCCAGGCCGCCTTTCAATATTTTATGAACGATGTCCTCAGAGAGCTCATAGATGTGTGTGTTGTTGTTTACATCGACGACATTCTCGTTTATTCTTCATCGGAATCTGAACATCGGAAACACGTGAAAATGGTCCTCGAAAGATTGCGTCAACACAAACTTTTCGCTAAGTTGGAAAAATGTGTTTTCAACGTGACTGAAGTTGAATTCTTGGGATTCATATTATCACCTGGCGGAGTGCGTATGGATTCAAAGAAGGTCGATGCAGTTCTCAAATGGCCATCACCATCCTCCGTAAAAGCTGTGCAAAGCATGTTAGGCTTCGCTAACTTTTACCGCAGGTTTATCCCCGAGTTCTCTCGAATAGTCCAGCCCATCACTGCCTTGTTAAAGAAAAACAAACGTTTTGAATGGTCTACCGAGGCGGAACAAGCTTTCCAGGATTTGAAGACTAAATTTATCTCTGCACCAATCTTAAAACACCCTCGCCCCGAACTCCCCTATATCGTGGAAACTGATGCTTCAAGCCTTGCCATGGGGGCAGTTCTATCACAAAAGGACCCGGTAACCAATCAGTTGCATCCCGTGGCATTTTGGTCCCGCAAATTCTCGCCTCCTGAAGTCAATTACACGATTACTGACAAGGAACTTCTGGCTATCAAGTCTGCCTTTAAGGCTTGGCGGCATTATCTGCTGGGGGCCCGACACACCGTTACGGTGATTACGGATCACCGAAACCTGCAATATTTGAAAACCGCAAAAGCCCAATCCTCTAGACAACTCCGTTGGGCATTATTCTTTGCCGAGTTTGACTTCATAATTACCTATCGACCTGGTACCAAGAACGGTAAAGCCGATGCCCTTTCTCGGATGGGAGTGGAAGAACACTTGATCAACCCTAAACCTGTACCAATCATTCCCGAACAAAGAATTCTGGGTGTAATCACCACAGAATCCATAGAGGAAGTTAAGGATAAAGCCAGGCAACTTGTAACTCCAGCAGACATACAGAATTGGCATCTGCAGGGAAAGGACTTTGCAGTAAAGAACAACTTATTGTATTTCCAAGAACGATTATACCTACCCAGCACAGATTTACAGAAAAAAGTAATCTCTTGTTATCACGACTCTTTAATGGAAGGTCATCCCGGTATAGCCAAGACCTCAGAAAAGATCAAGCGCTACTTCTGGTGGCCGGCTTGGAAAAAAGATATCAGAAACTTTATAATGTCCTGTGGAGTATGCGCCCAAAACAAGAGTCAAAAGGAAAGACCAGCAGGCCTCTTACGCCCTATTGACATCCCACCTCGTCCTTGGCATACGCTTTCTATGGACTTCATCACCGATCTACCTCCATGCTCCGGATACAATACGATTCTAGTAATCGTGGACTTATTCTCCAAGATGGCGCATTTCATTCCGCTCAAAGGCTTGCCAACAGCAGCAACTCTGGCCCGAGAATTTCTCGAAAACATCGTCCGACTGCACGGTTTTCCTTCGGTTCTAATTTCGGATCGAGGTAGTCAATTTATTTCTCATTTTTGGCGAAGTTGCTGTCGGTCGGCGCAAATTGATGTGAGACTATCGACCAGTCACCACCCTCAGACCGACGGACAAACCGAGAGGACCAATCAAACTCTGGAACAGTATTTACGCTGCATGCTGCAACAAACTGAAAAAACTTGGAAAGATATCCTTTGGATAGCCGAGTATGCCTACAATAACTCTGTCCATTCGGGAACTGGGAAAACCCCGTTTTTTCTTTTGTACGGCAGTCACCCTCGAACCTCGGAGTTGGATCCCCTCCAAGATCTTGAAACACCAGCAGTAGACTACCTGCATTCTACAATCACCCAAGCCTTTAAGGAAGCTGTTTCTCACCTTCAAAGGGCTAAAGAACAATACAAGAAAGGAGCAGATCAACATCGGAAGGAAGCCCCTCACTATCAAGTAGGGGATCAAGTCTGGTTATCCACCAAATATCTATCGCTAAAAGGGCCACGCACATTCAACCCAAGATACCTTGGTCCCTATTCCATCACTACCATAGTAAACCCAGTAGCGGTCAAGTTGGACTTGCCCCCGCACATGAAGATACATCCGGTCTTCCACGTCTCTCTATTAAAACCCGTGCAACCTCAAACCCGACTAACCAAATCTCCAAAACCTATCCTAGTTGATGGAGAACTCGAGTTTGAAGTCAAAAGCATTCTGGACTCCAAGATCTCCAAATCTAAACTATTCTACCTAATTGACTGGAAAGGCTACGGCCCCCAAGAGAGATCCTGGGAACCTGCTGAATATGTCCACGCTCCTCGCCTAATCAAAAGATTTCACCGAACATTTCCTGACAAGCCAAAACCCCCGGAGAAGCCCGGTTTGGGAGGGGCCTTGAGGGGGGGTACTGTCATGATCTCTGCTTCCAAAAGGTCAGGGTTTTCCCAACTCCCTTGGAAGCAGATCCATAACCCAGGTTCCGAGTGCCAACCAGTCCCAATTGGGACCTTTTGGACCCAGTCCTGGCGCCAGTGGCACCAGGCTCATAAATATGCCCAGTCCCAGCGCTGGAAGCGCCGGGCTCATAATGCTTGGGTGGATTTACCTGCAGCAGACCATGCTGCTTACTTGCCTGCCAGTTGAGCCTCTGATCCTCTTCTGTTTGGAACTACTTTTCCTGTTGGGTGGGGCTGGAGCCACTCCCTAGATTCAGAACACTGGAACTCTTCTGGAAGGCAGGAACTCTTTTTTTACCAGGAACTCTTTTCTTACTTAGGCGTGGCTGTGGAAGGAGACACCTAAGCACTACAGGAGGCTATTTAAACCACACCCGGTGGATGAATCTTGCTTTGCGTTATTCTGCACCCTCTGCAGCAGAACGCTCATCGTGTCTTCTGCATCCGGTCCTGGGCCTAAGGAAAAAGGCTTACCATCCTGAATCCAGTCTTCAGCAACACCTATAAAGACAAGAAAGAACAGGTTAGCATTCCGGCATCTGAAAGGCAAAGGCTTACCTACTCTTTGTGCGCTCCGGAGGTCTTCACACTGCATTCCGGCATCTGAAAGACAAAAGCTTACCAACTCTTCGCACGCTCCGGAGGCCGTCGGCGCTGCATCTCGCATCTGAAAGACAAAACAAGGTGCGTTTAAAGACATTGGGGAACTTTAATACTCACGTGCCATTACTCCTTTCCACATCTAACCCAGTGGGTATCCCGGCACCCTGCAGCCGCTCCGAACTTGTACCTGCAAAATAAAAAGACAGTTAGAGCGCTTCGTGAAGCTGGCAACAAGCGCTTACTTACGTGCTTCCAGGCGCTTCTATTCATCACACGGGCTCCATCTTCAACTCACTTCAGCCCGTCATCCGCCATCGCCGGAACCCTGCAAAACAAGAGACATCATTATTACAGATTTTAAAGACATTTGAGTTACTCGAAACTTACCGTTCGTGCAGTAAATGACTGACAGCAGTCCTCTGAAGTCAAGAGGCCTGCGCTACCTATCCAGTGAAGAAACTGGTTACAGCACCCTGCCCCGAGGCAGATGGAGAGCTCGGCATTCACTTACCTAAGGTGAGAGCGTTAACCTGTGGGGGTCTACAGGAGAGGAGAAGAGGAAAGAGATAGGGACACCCCAATAACCCCAGTTCATTAACCCCGTATTTTCTATCTGCAGACATCTTACTCTGCACGTCAGGCATACAGGGCGCAGAGGTCCAGCCCAAAGAGCCAACCGGGTGCTGCACATCACCTTTGAAGATACGGTAGTCGCCCAGTCAAGACCGGCGCCTCTGCGAGAATCAGGTGAGCGTTACAGATACCTTCTAATAACATGCAAAGCAACTTGGAATCTAAGACTAAAATGCTTCGCCAACTCAGTCTACAATACCAACTGGATCAGTATGCATGACTTTTGGATACGATTATCGGCTGGGAAGGAAATCTACCTGTCTATCCAGCTATTGAAATTGCTGAATGAACTTAGTTGTATAAGAAGATCACTATAAATAATCATGTTTCTTTATCAGCACATACATGATTAAAGGTCTGGAGCACATGTTGTATAACTGAATATAAGGGACAATTAATTTTAACTGTGTAAAAAGTCATTAATTAAATATGTTGACTAATTGCACCATAAATAAATAAAAAAATAAAAGAGGTACAGGCGTGATCTTATCAGAGGTGAGCTCTTAACTCGTTAGGTACAAGTACTAATAAGCTTGAGGGACACTGATAGAGGCATGCATCAATAACCTGTCTAGTGCCATCCCTGATTCACAAAGAGATGGGGTATGCATGTGCTCTCACATCATTGACTTCCCTTGCTCCTGGTCGGACCAGGTAGAAGAAGGGGTCTGCACAAATCAAGACTGCCCGTAGGACATAGCCATGCCCAGAAATGATCAATTACAGCATCAACATCAATGTTATATTTCCACCCCAAAAATAGGAAAGGAATGCAAAACATACTTTTGGAAACCGATATGTGAAGGTAGTTACCTAAATGCACTCCAAAAAAGCAATCAAGTGAGCATTGCTAGTCTACTGCTTTCAGCGGGCCTCCAGCCCTGCACTACCGGAATCACAGGGAGCAGTTACATACATAGAACATTAGGGATACCTCGGATATACATGCAAACAGTGCTTTGCATTGCAGCATTTGTTGTTGCAGACAGCGGAAATCCCATAGCATGTACAAAGTACCCATGTGCCTGTTGGCATGATGCTATGTCTACTGTGAATATTGCATAATGCTGGCAAGTCAGTTGGTGAGTTGGCCCAGAATTATTTAGGTTTAGAGTTTACATTTTCAGCTAAAGGATCATGAAGCTCAAGGCAAAACAAAGAATTCAAATGATCACCTGTTGTATGTGTTAGAAACACAAGTAACCATAGACTGCAGCACAATCCCAAGCCCCTTTGGTCACCATGGTTATACAATCTAACCTTCTTTGTAGTTTCAAGAGGTTACCAAATGCAGTGAGATGGATGGCACGTTAGGGTGAGCATATGCGCGGAGACTAGGCTCAGAGTATTTTTTTACACGAAATTCGGACCACAAATTGCTCCAAATATATGTTTTGGTCATAAATGATAAACAGATATACATTGAATAGTGTAGCATCTTTGGCCTTTATATTGGTCACACAGACAGATGGCAGGATATTCTCTCCAGAGACTTGGGGCATCAGCAGAATGTGTCAACCAATAGAGCAGTAAATATCAAAGCAATGCTTTATGAAAATAACCGTATTTACAAAAGTCTTTCATTACCCACCACTCCAAGGGAAAAGCAAAGAGTAATTCAGGGTGATTAAATACTGTAGCCAGAAAGGTATATTGGAAATTGGACTGTAGGAAGAATATCAAACAGTTGAAAAAAATGTAAGCACAGAACAGAAATAACTACTTAAGGGTGTTTATCAAGGTAAGGAACAATGACCTAACCGGTCCTTACTCTCCATAGTAAGGGTAGATGTTCAAGGTGCCTAAAATGACAGGCAAATGGCAGCAAGTGCAAAAGATCTCAGCCTTAGTCATTATCAAAATGAGATTTGTGGGAAAAATACCCATTGGACAATTAAAAACATCAATAAGCATTAGTCACATAAAAGCAACATCACAATACATTTAATAACACATCTTTCCTAATAAATACAGTCCATAGGTCCGAGGGGGAGGCGAATTAAAATAAAATACTAAACTTAATAAAATTCTTCTCAACACCCAGTCTTTCAACATTCTTTCCTGCAGAAATGCAAGGCCTTTTCCTCAGAAAACAACTTCAAATCTGGTATACAGGTCTTGGACCTCTCCCACCTGAATGGTGGCAATTCCCTTTCGGAAAGTGTTCCGGCTACAGCCATGGCAACCCTGAAATGTGTCCTGCATGCTGCAGCATGACCCATAAAAGGACTCTGCAAATTGGACAACATCACCCTGGCCCTCAACAAGCTGCTCTGGCTCCCCCTGCCAGCACACATCATCTTCAAATCCTCATGCATCATTTACAAGGCTGTAACTCTGAAGCTACCTCACTGAGAAAAGAAATTCCAGAGACCTACGATTCACCAGAAGAAAGGACATATGCAGGCATGAACTCCATCAGTGCAAGAAGGAAAGAACCATAAGACCGACCTTCTCCATCTATGACCCCAGAATCTGGAACCATAGTATATGTAGACAATCAGCAGGTTGATTCAAGCTTCTTGATATGAAAGTCAGCTTAAAGCTGATTGATCTGCAGGGTCAGAGTGAAGAGGACATCTTAACCTGCTTTCCAAGCAGGCTCGACAAGTGAAAAAAGGCTTGGAGAGAAAATGGTCAGGTTTGAGAAACATCTCTGGGCTCCATCAGTGTGCAAAATGGTGGCTTGATGGGTGAAAAGTGGCTTAAAATTGTCCAATAAATGCTAAACAACCAGCATTCAAGCACTGATTCAAACAGAAAGGCAGACATGGGCACTAGAACAACAGAATTCAGTGACAAAATGAAATGTAAACCTATTGCTACAGGCACCTACACCTAGAATAGGGGGGTGACAATAGTGAAACACTGGCACAGCAATGGATAAGTATCCAAAATAGGACAACCTACAGAAAGACTTGATTTTTACCACCTATCGATTACACCAGAACAACAAAAGAAAAAAGGTCAGGGGGTCAAAACATTGTCCTTCTTGGTAGATACAGGGACAACTTGATATTGTGTTAAAGAGGGAACGATCCCAATGTCAGGCATTGCCATGAACGCACAAGGATTTTCTGGGGCGACAACTATGGTTCCTTTTACAGATGCTTTATCCATCACTGTAAGAGAACATGACTTGTCTATGCCATTTCTATATTCCCACAAGACACCAGTGAACATATTGTGGACAGACTTGAGTAAATTAAACATGACAATGAGCCTCATTACAAGTCCGGCGGTAACCGTGCCTATTAAATCGGCAAGTTGCCACCGGACTTCCACATTTTTCTGGCACCCGACTTGCTGGAAACACTGGGGCAAACCGGCGTCGGAAAACATATTTCCCTATTCCCATTTGAGTCCTGTAGAAGTGAATGGGAATGAGGAACACTGAGGCACCAGCACCATACATAACAGTGTCAGTACCTCTGTTACGGTCTGCTTACTGTTGTCGCTGTGCCCGGCAGGGTCAGACCTGCCAGGCACAGCAACTTGTTGTGTGCCGGTCTGGTAACAGCATTGCCAGTAGGCTTACCAGCACTATTATCGGACCGGCACACTCGTAAAAAGGCCCAATATCATTTACAACCAGGATATATTTATTTATTTATAAAGTGTGCCAAGCCTCGTGGCATATGGGCGCTGGTTACAAGCATTCTGTGGTAAAAATAGTTGTCAGAAATTGATTTGTAACATAGTTTACATGGAAATTTAGTCAAGAGACATAGGCATCGGATATGGAGGAATATGATCTTGGTTGAATAGCGATGTTTTGAGGGTTTTGCGGAAGGCCCAGAGGGATATTTCTGATCTTAGTGAAATTGGTAGGGCATTCCATTGTTTAGTCATTATGACCGGGAAGCTACTGCCCCTGCTTTTACCAGTTTGAACCTGGGGATCGTGAGAAGGTACAAGTAGGTGGTCCGGGTAGGTCTATTCAATTGTGATTTAGTGAATTTTCTAGACAAGCATTTGGGTACAGTATTTGACAAGCATTTGTGTGTGACCGTGAGAGTTTTGAATAGAATAAGTTTGCGGACTGGCAGCCAGTACTCATTTCATCTAGCAGATAATATATGGTCCTTTTTCAGAATGTTCAGGGCTACTCATAGTGCATTATTTTGTAAGATCCAGAGTTTTTAGAGGTCGCGAATTGTAGCGCCTCCGAAGAGGGAGTTGCAATAGTATAATCTAGAAAGGATGAGGGCTCTAGCAATGGTGATGCAGCTGTAATTAGACAGGAATGGTCTGCAGGAAAGTTTTGTGTACGTGTCTTGTTAGTGATAGCATAGAGTCCCGGTAGACCCCTAATGTTTTTACATATTTTGAAACTGCAATGATGCTTCCATTAATGATGAATGAACTGTAGTTGTGGTTGAGTTTCTTTATGCCAGCAAATCTGTTTTCACGTCATTTAGTCAGAGAGTGAAAAGCCATCCAGGCCTGGATGGTTTGGTATACTTTGTTCAGTGTATTAGCATCAGTCTCATAGGTGCCAGATAGAGGTATGAGGATCTGGTTATCGTCTGCATAGTTAGTATAAGTGATACCGAGAGTGTCAAGAAGGTTGAGGAGAGGCTTTGTGAAGATATTGTATAGAGTCAGGGAGATATGTGAGCCTTGACGAACACCCCAGGTGACTGGGGCTGGAGAGGCAGAGAAGACCCTCATAGTTCTATTTGATAGGAAGGAATCGATGCAGGCTATTGCATTGGGGTAGAAGTTAGCAGCTGAGGAAAGATGTTGGCAGAGCATATTGTGGTCCACCAGGTCGAAGGCAGCTGAGTGATCTAGCAGGAGGAGGCAGGCCAGGTTATCTTTGACTTTAATTTCATCCATTTGGATTTTTAAGTCTAGGGGTACTGATTCGGAGCCATGACCAGGACGGAAACCAGATTGGCGTAGTCCAAGGAGGTTATTGGCTTCAAGATACATTTGGATTTGCCGGTATGCTGCTCTATCTAGTATTTTTGGAAAGAATGGGACTGTTGTGATTGGTTAGTAGTTGGTGGGGATATTCGGGTCAAGTGACGACTTTCTTGAGGAAAATCCATATTTTAGATTAGCAGGTACGATACTAAAGAAGAAGGAGCGGTTGGAGAGATTCCATTAAAGGGGCGAGTTCTGCTGCACAATGTTTTATGAGCGAGGCAGGGACGATGTCTCCCTAGCATCTAGATGTGTTCAGACCTTTGATGATTTCAGTAACTCCCTGATAGAAAAAGGGGTGAACTGAAACACGGGAGTAGCATGACAAAGTAATATGCTCTATCCCAGGGATTCATTGTATGAATGCACAAGAATTCACAACAGCATTTTATGATCAGGAAGCACAAAGAGGAGTGCCATTTAACCAGGATGCTTTCCTTAATGGGGTATAAGTATTGTTAGCATGGATTCCAAGAATACAGGAAAGACTAATGCTTTTACACACCTGTTTGACCTGAAGTACCCTTGGAAATGGAGGAAGGGCAGATAATTACAGTCGAGTTAGAAGCAGCAAGAGTGAGGGAAGACAGACTCATTTTACACAGAGTTGATGAGGAAGGGGCAAACTGGAGAACAGTAGTGATTGACAAAGGGCATCGATTGACTCAATTAACAATTGAAAGCTTGTTTACAGATGACAACTCAGATGATGAAATAATATAAGTGTTACATATCAGTTAAAAATAGGGAGATACAGCAGAGAAATGTATGGTCCTTGCTCCAGGAAGATTTGGCATAAATACCAAGCACATTGTGGACCAGCAGTCCATATGACGTTGGTCTATTAAAAGGAGTGGGGGCAGTCAAAATTCAATTGAAGGAATGAGTAAGAAAATGTCCCATGTCAAAAGAAGCTGATGAAGGTATCTATGGGACTGATGCCACCGAGGGATATTAGTGGATTCAGTATCCCTGTATAACACGGCTGTGTGCCTGGTGAAAAAAATTGACAAGGAGTTCATGGAGATTTATCCAGGATTTATGACCCCTGAATAATATTGTTGAAGCAGAGTTCCCATTTGTCCCAAACCCAGGCACAATATGATGTAACATCCCATCAAAGCAAAATATTTTGCAGTGATTGATCCAATGCATGCTTCCTTTTCCATACCCTTGAATAAAGAATCACAGTATTTGTCCTTGTTCACTTACTGTGGGTTAAACAAAAACATACTTGGCTACCCCAGGGGTACTGGGAAATCGCCCTTGGTCTTAACCGAGTGCTGCAAATGTACTTGGAAAATGTACAACTTGACAGCACAGTAATACATATTACAGATTACATTTTCATGTGCAACAACGCGGATGAAGAGTGCAGGAGAGACTCAGTGAAGCTGATGACAATATTGATTTAATTTTTTATTTGATTTGAAAATTGGTATCGTGCATATCCCTGAGGAGCCAAGCAGCAAACTGCATATAGGCACAGACGTATCTTAATTAAGTAAAGAGAATGAGAAATAATACTGTGCTGCAGCTACCAGGAGTTTATATACATAAATGCATTTTCAGTTGCTTTCTAAAAATAGCAGGGACTAAATCTGTTGCAAATAAAGCAGGAGAGTTCCAGGCACAAGGATCTGTTACTGAGAAATGCCTATCTCCCCAACGAGTTGTTTTCGAAGTGGGAATTACAAGAATGCCTTGGACCATAGATTGCAAGGAGTTGCAGGACTATAGATCATAATGTTTTATGTTAAATATGCTGGGGCCAGGCCACGCATTCATCTGAAAAGAAGGCACAACAGCTTAAACTTAGTCTGCTGCTGGACCAGCAACCAGTGGACACTTCTGCAAAACTTGGCGACTGGAGATTTTGTTGATAGAAAGAAAATCAGGCATAATGCGAGTTTTGGGCCACTTGAAGGCGCTGTAGTTGATATTTTGGACTGCCTACAAGGAGCACATTGCGATAGTCTACCCTGGCATTACTAAGGGTTCCTACTAACGTTGATCGATCATGCACAGATATGAAAGGGAGAAGCAGTTTAAGAAGATTCAATTGAAAATATACAGACTTAATTAACTGATTCACCTTTAAATTACAACCCAGGCAAGACTGCCAAATGCATCCTAAATTCTCTGCAGATTCTGTATATTCAGAGGAAATTCCAAATACAATAATGTCCATCTTATTTGGAATCTGCTGGAGTTTGCATTACCCGGCACACACATCAAGAACGTGTCATACAGTGCTGATTCTGGAGATCTGGTATGTCCCAAATTTGGCAGAACAATTGTATTGTAAATTGTTTAATGTGCCACAAGTTCACTGATGGGCATACTCTGGGAACAGTGAGAGGAGCAGCACCCCTCCATGTGCCCAATTTGAGCATTTGAATATTCGCTATGTAAATTTGCTCCAAATTTGTAACAGCTTCAGGTACATGCTAGTGGTTGTATGCCCCTTTTCCAATGGATTGAAGCAGGTCCATGCACAAATTCAGATGCCCCATGTGCTGCAAACTTTCTCGTATGTGAGGAATTTCCAAGTTAGGGAGTGTGCAAAGTGCTCGAGTCTGACAATCAACCTCTATTTGAAAATGAGTATTTTGAGCACATAGCTATCCTGTTGGGTATAAATCATATATTCTCAGCTTATCACCCACAAACAAACAGATTGTGTGAATGTTTCAATGGCATCCTAAAGGAGAACAGTGCCAAACTAAATGGCACTGAAAAAAGGCAAGCACCATTGCCTTCCTCAAGCTCCATTTGCACTATGCAATGAGCCCAGCTCTGACCATCACCTGCCTCCACATAAGCTGGTAATGGGATGCTGAATGCATACACCCATTGCTCCTCCCTCTCGAGCTCAAACAGTTGCAGAGAATGCTGCCACTGTGTTAGGGAAGGAAATGCATGATTATTTGACAGCTACGATGGAATTTCTTAAAAGTATGTCTTGACAGGTATGAATGCAGT
Organism: Ambystoma mexicanum; assembly: GCF_040938575.1. Lineage (NCBI taxonomy): Eukaryota > Metazoa > Chordata > Amphibia > Caudata > Ambystomatidae > Ambystoma > Ambystoma mexicanum. The sequence continues at coordinate 1,403,974,093 of NC_090922.1, forward strand.
TAGGAAGAAAATGAACAAACTGATTGAGTGTTCTACTAAAACCACTAGCACTGTTTCAAGGGGACAAGGACCTGTGTAGGAACTTCACACAACAGTGGCACAAGCCCCACTTTGAGGGAACATTCATAGTTTAGGCAGTTACCCAGTATGCAGTGAAAGTTCAAGGAAGGCGTGGTTGGTTGCATCTCAGCAACAACCACTACAAAGGATAGACACCTCCAGTCCGCCAACATTGTGCACAAAGGTGAATTAGATGTAAGAAGAGTCCAGACGAGATCTACGATGAGGACCAAACAGCAACAAGAAGAATTAAAGACTCATTGTTTTTTCAATAAATACACAGACAAGTCAGTCCGAAATAATTCAACAATGCATGTCTAAAACAAAACATGATACTTCTATAGTAAAAGCAAAATAACAAATGTTCCCTATTGCAATTTAATTTTAACTGGTCTTGTCCGTTTTTATGAATACGTATGCCTTTTTAGGAGCTTGGAACATTTCATCATATTACTACTGAATATAAAGACATATGTGTTAGAAAGGATATTATTTTCAATATTGACAACATTTTTCTTGTGAACACTTTTTAAAGATATGTATGGAACGCTTCTCCTGATACAAGGATTCACATGTTGAATAGAGAAGTTAATCATAGATATTAACAGAAAGTAGATACCTGTCATGGTCAAGAAGTCAGGGGCACAGGGATGCAGGGATCGCATGCACAGGAGACCTGGGTGGACACTGTCCTGGCGCCTTTGGCACCAGGCTCATGAACAAAAGTAAACAAGAATATCCATTTAACACCAAAAATCTTTTTATATGGACATAGCACTTCAGATGCATTAACCTTGAACATTCCATCCATTAAGCAGGATGCATTAACCTTGAACATTCCATCCATTAAGCAGCCCCAAGTGTATTCTTGGGTGTGGCTGCTAATGGATTGCCTTTGCCCGTGCTCAGTCTCTAGGAGTGGCAGGGTGTGGCTGGTAAACCATCCCTAATGGGCGTGCCCACGATCTAAGCTATATAAGCTGCCCCGGTCCTCAAGACAGATGCTTCGCGATATTCTGCACTTGCAAGCAGCGTAACGCTCACTGTCGCCTGAGGTCAGACTTACCTTTGTAAATCCTGCTCCTGGACATCCTGCTTCCTGCCAGCATACTTACCAACTGGGGGATGCTGTTTTTACCTGTACAACTCTTCAGCAAACCAAGTATTCATCTTTACACTTTCCGGAACGCCAAAATCTTCATCTTGGCACCACAGCACAACACGCTCCATCGTCGACAGCAGCGTCTGCAAGTAAAAACAGAAGACAAGATTAGACATTGAAAAAACAGTCCGTTTAAGGTTGCGCTTTTCCTTAAACCATTACTTACATTACCTATGTCGAACATTGCGGTAGCATCCATCTTACATCCAGTCGCGCCTCGCGTCTCACAGCTGCATTGAGGCCGCATTTCCATCTAAGGGAAGAAAACAGAAGAAAGACATTAAACAGAACGAACAGCATCACAAGAGCTCAAGAAAGACTTACCAATCATAAGGAGAAGCATAGTCCCAGCTGGACTGGACTAATCCTTATCAGGGAAGGAACTAGATCCCATTCGACGCGCCCCTGCCAGAAGTAGCAGGACGGAGTATAAAAGCAAGAGTAAATATCAAGGCTGAGTACCAAAAAAGGAAATACACCAAATACGGGCTTATGAAGATTCACAGATCTTTTAATTCTACTGCACAGTTTACAAAGAACAAAATCAGATAGCTCTCTGGCCCTCAGTACATCACAGTGAATACCAGCTCTTCAGTGTGAGAAGTGAGAGGTACTGGACATCTAGACATTCGTACATTTATACAATTTCAGTAACAATGTCCAGCCCCTGTGCAAGTTAATAATCCATGGTCTAGAGTTTGTGCCGAGTTCACTTATCGCTTATACGACAATATGCACAGGGATTACATTTGGTTTACATACAAACAAGTTACAATGACATCAGTGTATTCCCAGGTTGAACAGTAAGCCTTAGCACATGTCCCTTCAGAATGCAGTTCAGCCAGTGTCCATGTTCGACATTTACTTTACATTGATTCGATGTATGTTCGCGGATGAGGCTTATTGTGGTAGACAATCATCTGAACACAAGTCAGGCATGGGACAAAGTCTCTTTACCCAGTCTAAACATTCAGCCTGAGGACAGCCTAAATATTAACTAAGGTGCAAGGGTCGGGACGGCTCGGTTACAAGTTGGAAACACAGGCCACCATTTTAGAACACAGAGTTACATTTGAACAGAAATCAAAATGGCGGATGATACGAAAATGGCGGCAAAGTCGATCCAAAATCGGAACTTGGCAACAAGGTTTTCTTAGCAGAGAGACTGGGCTTAGGCCAATATATATAAGAAAGGAGGCACAATATGATTTCCAATTTAACAAACCCTCCTTCTGGCCTAAGTCAAGTGCTAAACTACTTCTAGTCACTTTACGAGTAACTTCACGTCTCAATGTCTATATACCCTGAATTGCTATCATCAGAGATATCGATCACCATAAGGTCAAAAACAGAAATTTCCTTCAACACAAATTCGTTTGTCATTTTTTCTGGGGCGCGTACCTTTTGTCCTAACGTACCCATCGCTTGTGAACAACATCCTCCTAACACCGAACATATGCCAGGAAGACACTGTATACAGTAACAGAAAAACAACAGAATACCTAAAATAATCAGCAAGACTGAAGGTGGCTTCCATCCCCAAGATCGTAAGAAGTCCCAGAACCAAGCGCTAACATCCCAGTTTCCCTCAGGAACGTGCACTTCTGAATTTAGGACGTGCAGATTTTGTATTGCCTTAAAGATGGTTGGGGAGGAATCTGGCACAAAAACGCAACAAGCGGACCCCACTAATTTACAGACTCCACCACGCTCAGCCAGGATGACGTCTAATGCCATCCGGTTCTGAAGTGGCACTAACCTTATCGCTTTTTGTTCTAAAGTCATATTAAAGAGTATGTCAGTGGTCCGGTTGATGGTCCTCTCCTGTACTCTCGCTTGTCTTCTGATATCCTCAGAGTTTAATATTTTCCACCAAAATGGTACAAAGGATTTCGCTACATCACCCAGAACTTGTGCTGAAGTATCGCCATTCTCGTCCCGCCTTGGACGAGCCTTAGAGATTTCTATGGTGCTTGCCATGAATACCCTGGTTAACAGAATCCCTAAATAACAGGTTCCCTGCCAATCCCCAGGTAACCATGGGAAAGCTTCATTACCGCAAACAAAGTAGACAGGTTTGCCTACATACAAAGGTCTGTCCTCACTGGTGAAGTTCGCAACGTTGGTGCAGCCCTTGAAATCACCCATTGACTGAGTGCCATTCCTCTGCATGCACAAAGAAACTGAATCAGGGCTGTGGTTAACCGTATTGGAAGGTGGCGTGGCATCCCTATCGCCTATAGGAGCCATCTTGAAAGAAATCAAGGATTAAAAAGGACCAGACAGTCTATCAGAAGGCCTAATAGAAGCAACATTAAGCTTGCTCCTATTTGCAAAAAGTGAGCATCCCAGGGGCGCTAGAACTTGTTTCTCAAAATCATTCAAATTAGTTCCATCAAAGTTCCCCGAGATGCAATCGTTCCATCGACCAAATGATAGTGCTCTTAAAGAAGCATAGCATGCAGTAGTCAAAGGTAAAGGATGAATATACCAGCCCAACCCCTTGTCTCTGTGTTGCGGTAAATGCGAGCAGACCCAACAATTAGATCTATTAAAAATGGCATGTGTGGCATTCATTATGAGTAGTAGAGTGTTATTGTGGTAACTCTTTCTGTGCTGAGAGTCTCTAGGAGATAGAGTGTGCAGATGCACAAAAGGTGTAGAAGCAGTAGGTACATTTTCAGTGACCAAAAGAATTTCAAACGGATGTGCTTCCTCCAAATACCAAAATCCTAAGACAATTATTATTGTGAAGCCGGTTAACATAATCACAAGGCAACAATACGTTTTCGGGGACCACGCATTCAATTGTTCATTGTTACAATCAGACACACAGTCTCTTATTTGTTCCGTACGAGTGGGAGCGGTTGCAGGCATTGTTTCTTCAAACGAAACACTACAGAGTTTCTTTGCTGGCGATCTCCTGATCGTGCGTTTTCTTAGTCCTTCCATAACCCCAGCCAACAGAATTCCTTACGTGCAAAAGAACGGGACCAAAAAAAAAGCCCTCCGATGATTCTTCCTGGTGGCACAGCCGAACCGTGCAGTAAGTGTAGCTCCATGGATGCAGATCGTACCTTGTGACCTCCTGGTACTGCGTGATCTGCGAACAACGTGTCGTTGCTTCCTGATGGAAGTGGTGGATTTGTGACTGACTCTGACAATGGTGAAAAAGGATCTGTAGGAGAGTGTGGAGATAAAGCGGCTGTTTCGCACGCCCCACGGGCTCAAGGAGAGTCTCCAACGCACTCTCAATTCTGCTCGATGCTTCGTGATTGCTGGGAGCAGTGCAGGTTGGGATTACTGTGTCTTCTCTATTGTGTGGCAAAGGAAAGGGAATCCTCTTGACATGTGATGTGTGGATCCAATGCTTTCGCCCCAACACTCGTACTGCTGTCTGTGTGGCCAAAAGAATCTGATGTGGGCCCCACCAATGCAGTGCGAGACAGGATGCTCTTTAAAATGATTTGTCCAGCACCCAGTTTCCAGGCCGTATGCTGTGGCCTGGGCCCTTGTACTTGAGTGGGAGGGCTTCTTGCACATGTTGATAAATCAAATACAGATTTTTAGTTAACCGGTCACAATAATCGGAAAGAAGTACATGTTCAGTGTCCCACAACGATCTCGGCTTAGGCAGGTTCCAAATATTAGCTGGCCTTCCCATACCCACCTCAAAAGGGGAGAGCCCAGTCTTAGTCTGTGGGGTCGTTCTCATTGATAACAACACGATCAGTAAGGCGTCCGGCCATTTCCGTTTTGGTGCCGGCACACGTTTTAGCAAGCTTGTTCTTTATGATGCCATTATGTCTCTCTACCAAACCAGCACTTTGAGCATGTCTAGCCGAATGGAACCGTTTATCGATCTGTAATCCCACGCATGTCTGCAGAATTACAGCAGCGATAAAATGTGGACCATTGTCCGACCAGATGACCCTTGGCAAACCAAACCTAGGAAAATATTCCTTAAGCATGGTTTTCACCGTCATCGCTGGAACAGGAAAGGCTTTGACCCATTTACTAAAGGCGCAACTAGTACATACTTGTAATTGTTACAACGCTCCATTTCAATGAAATCAAAATGTATGACCTCAAAGGGGACAAAATGTGGACCAAAACTACCCCTTGGAGTCGATGTGCCCTTTCCCATATTATGCTGTAGGCAAATCATGCAACTCTGAACAAAACATTCAGCTACTTTGGAGATTTTATCACTCACCCAGACATTTTGAAACATTATGGACACCTTCCGTGCACAGATGTGGGTGGGGCCATGAGCCATTGCGACCATAATTGTAATATACGCATCTGGCAGCATCCATTTTCCTTCTAACTTGTCCACCCGACAGCCATCATCATCCAATCTTGGCAAACCCTCAGCCCATTTCTTAGATTCTTCTAATGTGGCATCAGCTTAAATACTCTTTAAAGATGCGATACCCTCATCCAAAGTACAAACATTTGTGGTTTCCCTTGAAGTATAAATTTCTGAATAGAGATCAGTGGCAGTCTGTTTGGCTATCTGGTCAGCGAAAGCGTTCCCTTTTCCCACATCATCTATGATTTTCTGATGCGCTGTGCATTTCATGATCGGTAGCTGAGTGGGGAGTGCAAGCGCTGAGAGTAACCATACTATCAAGGAGCCATACTGGATCTTAGTTCCATGTGAGGCCAAGAAGCCTCGTTCTGTCCAAAGTCTACCGAAGTTATGAACCACCCCAAAAGCATACTGGCTATCAGTATATATATTTACTCTAAGCCCTTTGGAAAGTTCACAAGCTCGAGTCAATGCTATAATCTCTGCGGCCTGCGCAGAGTTATGCGTGATTCTTTTGGTCTCCACAATCGTGCTCAATGTGGTGATTGCATAAGAAGCCGTGGATGGACCACCCGGAAGTGTGAAACAGGAGCCATCACAAAACAGCTCCCCTTGTGGATTGTTCAAAGGAGTGTCTTTCAAATCGATTCTGCCTTTAGTCTCTTGTTATGTGGTGTAAAGGCCGTCATGTGACGCTTCGTCACTGCAAGCAGTACCTTGAGGGAAAGGTAAAAGTTCAGCCGGATTCAGAACGCAATTTTAATGTGCGGAGCAAACAAGATCAATTCGTATCTCGTTAATCGTGCGGAGGTGAGGTGTTATGTTTGTTTTCTGTTTAATAGAACATCTACAGAGTGAGGTACCATCAGGGTTAAAGCATGGCTTAGGACCATACCATCGCTCTGTTTCACAGACGCAGCAGCAGCGACAGCTCTCAAACATCTTGGCAAAGCGCATGCAAAAGGATCAAGGGTGGAAGTAAAGTAGCTGCAAGGCCTATTCTTCCCTCCATGTTAATGCGTTAATACAGCCAAAGGACACCCATCACGTTCATGCACATACAACATGAAGTCCTTTTCATAATTTGGTGTGCCCAAAACTGGTGCTGAATGCAGTGCAGTCTTGAGCAGATCAAACGCTTGCTGGTGTTCCAAGTTCCACGGCAATGGCAAAGAAATGCCCTTCTTTGTCAAAGCCAACATTGGTTTAATCGTTAACGAGAAGTTCGGGATCCACTGTCTACAGTAAGAAGCCATTCCTATCAAGGCTTTGACTTCCTTCTGTGTATTTGGGACAGACATGCTAGAAATTATTTTTATCCGCTCAGGCATCAAGCTTCTTCCCTCCTTTGACAAGAGATAGCCTAAATAGGAGACCTCCTGTCGACAACACTGAAACCTTTTTAGTGAAGCTTTGTGTACATGTTTTGCTAAGTGAATAAGCAACAAAACGGTGCCCACTTTACAGGCACTCTCTGAGTCAGCAGCTAAAAGTAGATAATCTACTTATTGAAGCAGTGTACAAGTGATGGGCAACTCGAGTGTGTCAAGCTGCCCTTTCAAAGCCCTACTATAAATGCTCAGACTTTCCGTGTAACCTTGCGGCGCACGGGTAAATGTAAACGAGCATCCCCGTAAGGTGAACGCGAACAGATATCTACTATCCTTGTGTATAGGAATGCTAAAGGAAGCATTCTTAAGATCTACAACACTAAAGTGAGTAGCAGAAGCCGGAATCATGGTTTCTATTGTCGTCACATCAGGCAGAAAAGGAAATTGTGGAGCAACAATCTTGTAAATCAATGATGCAACGAAAAGGAATTGCATTATCGCCTTTTTTGTACACAGGCAAAATCGGACTATTGCACAAACTACCTGCAATTTCCTCAATTACCCCACGAAGGACAAAATCGGAGACTATGCATTTCAAAGCTTGCTCACCATCAACTGAAATGTTATATTGAGGAATATGTGGCAACTTTACTCCATGTTTCAAAATGTTCTTAACAGGCTCAATTTGTAGAACGCTGTCATCATTGTCATCAATTGCCCATAAACACTCCGGAACATCACTAAATTCCGGCGGCAAATGTCTAGTCAAGAACTGAGAGACAGAAAGTTGCTGTTTTGAAATCATCAAACGCACTCCATCCGAAGAACAATGAACTACCACATTTAATTCCTTTAACAGATTCAACCCTAACAAATTCTCTCCATAGTTTGTAGTAAAAAAAAATGGACAGTGGTCCGTGAATGGACCCAATGTAATCGGTACGGGTGATGAAACCGGACAGACTACTGACGTACCAGAAAACCCTACAGAAACATTGATTTGCCCTCACAGTGGAATGTTTGGAACCGGTGAATGGTCAATGGAACACTTCTGCGCTCCTGTATCTATCAAGAATAGATGTTTCCTATTTCCCACTATCATTTCAACGTAGGGACCTTTCTGATTAACGGGAATAGGCATCGGTTCCAAACCCTGCTTTGGGCAATCCTAGCGAAACAGAATGTCATCAAAGGGAAGTTCTTCAGAGAGATATGCAGCAGAAGGATGATAAAACATGTTTCTATTATCCACACTTGGTGCCTGACTATCCTGCGAAAAAGGTTGTGAATTTTGAGAAAACTGACTTCTACCAGGAACCCCTGCCCCAGAGCGGCCTCTGGATCGTCTACCCATGTTACCAAATGCATTATTCAACCTCTGCTGGAGGATCAGGCATTGTGCACGCCAATTACCCTCTTGTCTGCTATAAGCACACTGGTTCACGTTTACAGGACCCAACGGCACATTTCCCTGTGGCGCATACTGTCCCCTAAACTGTGAAGTACCCCCTCTAGGGCCTCTGACAATTTGTTGTAATAGAACTTTAGTTTTCAGGTCTCCCTTTCTCTTTTCGATTCTCTCTTTCTCATTATTGACTCGGTTTTCATAGTACTGAGCCATATGCAACACTTCAGACTGAAGACATAATTTGTGACTGGATGTCAGGCAACAATCCACACACAAACTTGTCTACACAAAGTCTTTTTCCCGACTCTATGCTCAAATCTTGTCCACTGTAATCTGAGAACACTTGTTCAAACCGATTAAAGAATTCGGTAGCACCGTCAGACTTCCCTTGGACACAATAAGTAAGTTTGTCCAAATAATCCTTCTTTCAGGAATTATGGCTTTTAGTTTTGTGACTATTCTACCAGGCAAAGTCAGTATTACCTGTGGCGGTCTCTCGCCAGCTGGCCTTTATCTTGTCGAACTATATTAACCCACGTGTCCCCTAACCCTGGTACATCGTCAACAGTCCTAATCTGTTTCCACAAATCAACAGGTAGGAGCACAGGAAATAACAAATCAATATCGCTCAAGGTAAATACTGATGATTGCAAGACAGATTCTATCTCTTTATAGAACCCTGTTGGATTCTTTCTAATATCGGGAATGGATTGTTTAATGGTGTTCACTTCCTGTCTCGAGAATGGGACATGAACAAACTGCGACACATAATGTGCAGGAATTTCATAGGCAGCTTCACCTGTTCCAGCATTGGCTGGAACCTCAACTTTTGAGACAAATGTCGACGGAACCTCTCTCATAGGGAACTGAGAGGTACAAAACTCTGAACGCTTACTGAGCAACAGAGCTAAATCTAGCACTAAAACAGCTGAAGGAGTGTTCGATGAAAAAGCTCTCTTGTAGATATTCAATTATTCTGCGGGACAACAAATCTTTCTTTTTATGCATTCATCCTGCAGGTATTCTACCATTACCTGTATCACTTTCCTCTGCATTTCTGGCATATACTGACTATACGTGTCATATACTTCTACAGGAGATATCGACCTGTCTGAAATCCACCTAATCGCATCCTTTGTGCAAATTTGCGTTTCCTCATTTATCGACTTACAACAAGAAAGGAACCGTTTCTGTTCAAACATAGCGTCCAAACTATCACAATCAATTTCTTCATTCCGTAACCTTTCCAACTCCCTCTATACTCAAAAACCCTCTCGATGTGCTCATGTACTTTCTACACAGTATCTCTTGAATATGCTAAAACATTCAGATGCCTCCACCCTTGTGGGAGATCTATATCATCTAGTCTGTTCCAGATTACACATAAATTAATTCCCAACCCTTTAATGAAAATGTTTTTTCTCAGGAAAACTTGCTAGATTAGAGAGTGTGGCAAAAACATTAGCTTGTTCACCCTTCTCCATGCACTGTCTAGCCCATGCAGTCAAATTGAGCTTTCTCTCTTTGGATACAGTATTACGAGTTACAATCTTTGATTCCGCTCTCTTATCAACTACGAGTGGTACGGAACCACTTGGAAGAGAAAGAGTAGACAAATCTTGTACACTTGGTAACAAAGTTGCTATCACTGATGCAGAAGGCAAATCTACCAAACCCGTAACAGTAGGCAAAGGCTGAGGAGCAAGTGGAGGAGCAACGATAGGAGGAGGAACAACAGCCGAAGGAAGAGGAACATTAAGAGGAACGATAGGAGGAGCAGGAACAACTACGGGAGGGGGAACAACAGCAGGAAGAGGCAAAACAGCAGGAATAGGAACATACAGAGGTAGCGCAGTGGCACCAGGCCTTTGTTCATTTAGAAGTCTGTCAATTAGCTCATCAGATACATGAATGTCTTTAGACGGATACATTTTCTGAATACCAAGTGAAAAAGCCCTATAAATATTTCTAAGTGACTCAGACGGTTTATTTTGATAGTACAACAATGCTTTTTTGGCGTTGGACATATGCCGGCGCGCATGTTTTTCCCTACTTTTAAGTTGCTTCTTTCTTCCAATTCTGTAATACATCAAATGCTGCAGGTCTAGCCTTTTTCTTTAATTCTATAGACTCTAAGTATTCTATACAAGGAATTTCAAAACTACCATTGGTTGGCCACTGAAGTTCGGGAGAATGTCTAGTTTGTCTGTGCCAAATATCATTAAACACTATACTACCAATGCCGTGCTTACAGTACATAGTATACGCCGGAGACCCCTCCATTGGCGCCGGTCAGCTAAATTTCAAAGATTGTCTGTAACTGCGGAATAAAGGCCTGAAGCAGGCAGACAATTTCTAAGGCATGTCAGATTACTGGTGTTACCTGGACAATAACTGTACTCGCGAGTGCAATGCCCCAAAAAAAAATGATCAGGATACTTAAGAATCGGGTCACGACTCACCTGATCAAAGGATTGAGGAGGTCCGATCGGATTTCTAAGGACACACGTGGTTGGTGATTTTGGCAAAACTGCCCGCCTCGATATATAGACCCTCGTCAAGATGCCGTCTCGGACCACGAGCTCACCATCCAGCGATCGGGCCTTGCAGTACTGTTGAGGTATCGCTTCTCATCCAAGAAAGGGGCCCCCTTTTTCACCGTCCGATCCCGGTCCGATAGCCGCATCAACCTTCACCGAGATGGCATCAATGTTGAGGGTCCCTATTCGGGCGCCATCTGTAAAAGCAAGAGGAAATATTGAGGCTGAGTACCAAAAAAGGAAATACACCAAACACAGGCTTATAAAGATTCACAGATCTTTTAATTCTACTGCACAGTTTACAAAGAAAAAAATCAGCTAGCTATCTGGCCTTCAGTACATCACAGTGAATACCAACCCTTCAGTGTGAAAAGTGAGAGGTACTGGACATCTAGACATTCGTACATTTATACAATTTCAATAATAATGTCCAGCCCCTCTGCAAGTTAATAATCCATGGTCTAGAGTTTGTGCTGAGTTCACTTATGGCTTATACGACAATATGCACACGTATTACATTTCATTTATATATAAACAAGTTACAATGACATCATTGTATTCCCAGGTTTAACAGTAAGCCTTAGCACATGTCCCTGCACAATGCAGTTCAGCCAGTGTCCACGTTCGACATTTACTTTACATTGTTTCGATGTATGTTCGCGGATGAGGCTTATTGGTGCAGACAATCCTATGAATACAAGTCAGGCATTGGACATGGTCTCTTTACCCAGTCTAAACATTTGGCCTGCGGACAGCCTAAATATTAACTAAGGTGCAAGGGTCGGAACGACTCGGTTATAAGTTGGAAACACAGTCCACCATTTTAGAACACAGAGGTACATTTGAACAGAAATCAAAATGGCAGATGATCCCAAAATGGCGGCAAAGTCGTTCCAAAATTGGAACTTTGCAACACGGTTTTCTTCGCAGAGCGACTGGGCTTAGGCCAATATATATATGAAAGGAGGCACAATATGATCTCCTGTTTAACAGGAGAGCTTATCTTCTATAATTCACAAGTGAGCTTTATGGGCTGGCGTAAGCTCACAGAAACCATACTTTGGGGTGAAGGGTTTGAGAGGTGCAACAATCACAGATTGGCACACTCACACACTTTTATCTCCACGCAGGAGCAGTATCACCACGTACCACCACTCACAGCTTTTCTACTGAGGGAGAGGCCTGAAGGGGGTGATTCAAGTTCAGGAAGGGCTGCAACCGTGCCCCAATGCCTCCGCAGAGACCAGGTGAGCGTAATAATACCATGGCAAAAATGACAATAGCAATGGTGTTTACATTTTTTAGTCTTTATATAATAATTTTTATTGCAGCAAGAGAAATTTCATTTATAACTGAACCCAGCCTAAAGTCTCCTCCCATGTAACCAGGGAAATGCTGCTGCTCCTCATCCTGAAACCTGGGGGCAGTATTAGGAGGGAGGATCACATGGGACGAGACGGCTGTCAAGGCAATGTGGTGACTGCGTCAGGAGAGAGGTTGTATTCATCCTCGAGGATGAAGTTTCCCTAACGCCTGAATATTTAATGGCATGTTGGCGCAGTGGGGCCTTCCCTCCCAGGCTTACCCAGATGTCACGCATGAGAACCCTTTGTGTAAATATGAAAATTATGTATTTAAGGGACAGGGAGTTAATACACTACTCTTAGTAGCTATGATTCAACATGGGGTTTTGATTATAAACCTAAGAGAACAAGCATTACATCCTTTGCAATCCTCCCATAAAAGTACATCCTATAAATCCTATAACCAGGGAGAAATAAATGGTGCTAAAACTGATAAGAACATTATGGACTTAAAATCCCATAATGCTCTTAGTACTGAGATAAGGACCACAGATCCAGAGTTGCTAAACCGTAGTGAGCAGTATAGTTGTGGTAATGACCCACACCTGAGCGGAAACTTTAAAAAGTTAAAGGCCTTTCATGTGTGAGTCAATGAGAAGCAGAAGGAGGAAGCAGAATTAGGGGCCACCGGGTCTGGGAGGCCTTGCAGAGAATATGGAAGATGTTGGGGACCTTGAAAGATGCAGAAGAGGTGCAGGGGGAAGGAGTATTGAGGCCAGCTCTCCCAAGGAGTGCGGAGAGAAGCTCTCCATGCACTGCATCTCGCGCCGGTGTGAGGTTTTCACCTGAACATGCGCGGAGCAGTGTAAGCTCCATTTACAGACATCACAAGCAGCAGAAGGCTGTCTGGGGCTGTGCAACACCAGGGAAACCCTGACGAATGAAGACGCAGAAGCAGAGAGTCAAATGGAGATGCCAGGCTGGACTGGTGAATTGGTCTGATAAGTAGACAGCTGCATAAGAATGCACCTTTTGAATACCAAACATTTAAATTAGAGCAAACTGGGCGCAACTGTCCTATTAAGAGAAGTAGAATAGGATGCCAAAGCCAAAAGGTGCCAATCAAAAAACAAAGTGAATACAACTTACCAAAAAGGAAGTATTCAATAGCGGAATATTGTAACCTGCATTGCCAATGTCAGAAAGGGCCAATAACAAAACAAAGGGACTACATCTTTTCTAAAGAGGAATATCCAACAAGGGGACATCATAACCGGTGTTGCCAAAGAAAGCAGACAGTGACATCAAGGCAATTAGAATGTAACAGTCCCAGAACAAGATACCCTGTGGGAGAAAGTTGTAAACTACCTTGCCAGCAGAAAAGAGCTTGTGTAGAATGAAATCAGGGACTGCAGGAGAAAGGCCATTAATTTTGATGTGTGTTTTTCACTTGTGTTCTTTGATTATGGAGTTTTAAGATAACTCCATAGGCATCTTTTCATGTGTGTTACACAGCACCCTCATTGCAGTGACACAGGGATGTCTTTTAGACTTCCCAAAGGCTTAGATACCTTTTCTGGGATAAACTACTGTTTCCCAGAGAATGTAGAGTGAAATTGACTTTACTAGTCTTTCCAAATTCCTAGACCCAGCACACACCATCTTACAATGGAGTGCCGGAGGGGTAACAGCAATACTAAAAGGGAGAAAAAAAGATTACCTTCTCTATACTGGGACAGAGCGGATTGGTTGTGCTTGTTCACCAAACATCAGCATACCATGTTATTTATAGGGATGTATCCCAAATTTCAAATACATGACCAGACTATAGATACTTTTCGAACCAGACACAAACTATACATTTTTTCAACATTAGATGTTTTTATTCAGAATTGTTTTTTTAAAAAAAGACAATAAAATACTAGAAATAGGGTACAATCATCAGTAACTAAACACTAATAATATTGGAAACAATCGTTGTAATTCATAAAGGGTTCAATAGAAATCAATTTATATAGACTTATGACGCATGAAAGTCTTATTAGATCGTCAACATGTTTCGGCCTTTGTGAAAACATTAGACACTATATCTAGTGGCACTTCATATTTTTTGCTGTTTCGGACGTTCTTCAGGACATATGAATTTTTTCTATTCAGTACTAATACCATCTTGTAACCCCAACCTAATTTGGGGAATTTCCGTAACCAGTATGAGAAATATGAGCAGATTCTTTGGGTAGTTTGGGTAGTTTGCAAGGGGACTTAATAGAATATTAATATAGAATGCACAAGACATGAGGAATACTAACATAAGCAATGTATAAGTTGAATGTAACATGACTAACATGCAAATATAGCTTACTAACAGAAATGCAACAGTAATGGGCTAAAATGGAAGCTACAGTATGCCTTCGGATAGACAAAGGCCTAAAGGCTTCCAGAGAACTCAAGATACTGAAACCACAGTAATGCATATCTGCGTAGCACCCAGACACAAGCTGGCAACCACAGCCAAGGTTACTGCAAATTAATGGAGGGTTAGAACGTTGCAGTGAAGGCATGAGATATGAATTCCCAGGATGCAAGAAGGAAACTCCCAGACTAATTAAGGTTTCACAAGAGAACAAAAAGCCTATGTAAGACAGGTGTAGGGCAACTATAAGTAAAAAACGGCATTAGAACTAAATCAAGTGTCCCTAGTGGCAAGAATAAACAGACACTTGCATTAATATTAGCTAAATTCTCAAAAAATGAAGGGTGAAATAATCTCCCAAAACGATCCCATCACATGTGATCCATGATTAAAGAACACTGGCTGTTCATTAGAATGAACACAGATAGGACAATTGCCTTACTCCTTACATGCATCCCCAGACATGAGACACCACACAAGTCCAAAGATAACCTTGGCTCATGTCCTAGACATGAGGGATGGTATCTTGTTTAATTGAAAGGAAAGCAGTCTGTCGATCTGTTGACGATCTGTCAGTTGTCCAAGGTTGGTTAGGAAGAAGCTAACCAATTAAAATCTCCAATGTTATGTCTCCCATTAAGTACGGTGCCAGCCAATTATAGATTGTAGAAATTATGTCTTTTAACCATTATAAATTCAAAGGTGGTCACAGGAGGAGCTGTCAGACAAGTGTTATCCAATTCGAAATTGTAACCCTTTAGAATGTATAAGTAGTCACCACTATTTACCAATCACTGCACCTTGTACGTTTTGGTAACTTAGATTACAGTAGGTCAGTTATGACAAATATAAAATATATAAACCATTGCTTTGGTAAGCAAGTCGAAAGTGTCAAGAATGCTATGCTTGTATGCTGTCCTTGCTTTATTTTGATAGTAAAGCTGGGTTTTGCATTTCACAGTCTATTTCCATTATTGAGTCCGGTTTGAACTGACTCCAGAACCTCTGAGTAATTTGGGACTTCCCAGGTCGTTTTAACAGTACCTAAAACCTAATGCTTTTGAGGCCTTGTTTGTGTGGGAATGGGCGGTAAATTGCACATTTTGGAAGTCGGTTTTCCAACTTTTTCACTTGATGCGATCGGGCTTGCTTGCAAATTTGTCCAGCTGCCTTTTCACCCCACCACCTTCCAAAGTCACCAGCTGCCACTGATATTCAACTGTAAATATGACAACACGGAAAGCTTGCCAATATGAAGACATGCCCCCAAGTATTGTATAGCAATTATTTTTTTTATTTTATTTATTACATTTGTATAGCGCACAAACAGTCCATGGACATCAAGGCTGTACTTCCCCTTCTCCCACAACTGACCAATCATCCCCAGTCCTACCTCAAACCATTCTTGATATCTAGATGGGTCCAGACGGTCATCGGAAACTGGTGGGGATCATAAATGACTCATCGGAGAAGGCAACGTTTTGACTCCCTTCATTGCAGGTTGCTTACTCCAAATGTACCATATCAAATACAGAATGCCATGTACCCTGAACCTCTTCACAATGTTCCCTTTTGGGACCCACAGCCACTCCCCCACTATTACAGGTCTCATCCAGTAGTTCTCCAAATACACCTACTGCATATCCCGATCCATCTATCGAGGCACCAGCACCATCTTCTGCAAAACCTTATAGTAATAGCCCAAATCCGGCACCCCCCTGCTGACCCATTTGCTTATGAAGAACCAACGTATGTTAAACAATTATTGGTTTCCTGCCCCGCCAAAGGTTCAAGTCAAGCACTCTCTATCTTCCCTCAATGTCAATTTGAGCAACCTAATTGATAACATCCAAAATAAAAGTTACGCACCAGCTCTCAAAGCTGCATTATCTTATGTTAACAGCCTCAATCTAATTTCCTTAGGAAGAAACAATGTATTTAAAGCAATTCTTGGTTTCCTACCCTGCTAGAGGAACATGCCATCCACTCTCTAACTTCCCTCAATGTCAGTTAGGGCACCATTATTGATAACATCTGAAACAGATAGGAAGACCTTAGGTAAGAGGTTCATTTTCAGCACATTAAGCCTAACCTGTCCAAGTGAAGTATGCTTACTCAAGGAATACATATCCCCAGAGAGATTCACAAACAATGGGGGAGGATTCACTACTACACAAATCCTCCAGCGACCTAGTCACAAACACAACCAAGTTTTGAAGACTGTTCAATTGAACCTCCAGGCCGAGGGTTCAGAGAGCAACTACATTGCTCTCAGAGTGCCTACCAAAAGGAAACAGAATTGACTTTTTCCTATTTATATTAAGCCCTGAGAGCCTCCCATATTCCCCGATGACCTCAAAGACCGCTGGGACCGAAGTATGAGGATTCCTCAAGTGAAAGAGGATATCATCTGCATATGCTCCTAGCTTGAATTACTTATCAACCACACAGACTCTCTATTCGTGAAAAGTTCCTTATTTTCTTGGCAAGCGGTTCCAGTGACAGGCCAAAAGGCAGCTGGTACAATGGGCAGCCCTGCCTTGTCTGCCTCTGCAGCTCAAGCTGCCTCGAGATCTTTACTGCAACTTGCAGCCTCAGTTCCATATATACCGGTCTGATCCCATAAAAAACTCTAATGCCAAAGCAAATGCACTTAGGGTGGGATGGGATTTTTTATATGCATTCCTATCAAATGCTTTCTCTGTGTCTAAGGCGAGGAGTGTGAGGTTCCCCTCATTTTCTCTGACCAAGTCCATAAGGTACAATGTTTCCCTCAATGTGACAAACCCAACCTGATCCGGATGGACCATCAAAGGCATAATATATTAAAACCTTAACCGTTAACGACAAGATCATCGCATCCACCTTGATAACCAAAATCAGCCTATAGTATATACATGACTTCGGGTCTTTTCGCTTCTTGGGAAGGACTGATATAAGTGCCTGACAAAACATTCAGGAATCCCTTCCAGTGTCAAAAATAGAACTGAACAACTTTACTTGGGGCACGGAGGTGCACCAGTAGAACAACACATGTTCTATAAAAAACAATCATGAATACATCATCCCCGGGGCATTACTCGCTGGCATTCCCGCTATAGCTGGACCTCCTCCAGAGTGAAAACGACTCAATCCTCAAAGCCTCCTCCCGGGTTATGGTCAGGAGTTTGACTCAGTTAGATATTGCTCCAATACCTGCTTCTCTACTACCGCATATCTGGCATAGAGGATCTCATAATAATTAGCAAATCTCCTAGATATATTGGCTGGGGATCTACCAACCCCTCCTTTTGTGTCAGCTATTCTCTCCACCCATCTCTCTGCCCTCTGAGCATAAGCCTAGCAGCAGACATCTAATCATCTCGCTTTTTTCATAGAATGTCTGCTTCAAGAACTGTAATTTTCTGGCTATGTCACCTGTCCCCAACAGCCTAAGCTACTGTATTTTTCCCTTATTTCCATACAGAGGCTCCCATCGTAACCCCCTGGATCTCATACCTTCACTTACAACTCCCTAATCTCCCTACATAGCCTATCTCCCCTCAGCGTCCTTCCCCTCTTCTTATTCACCCCTTCCTTTTTTAAAAGCCAATGTTTCCTTCACTTCCTTACATACCATGCAACTATCCTCTTCCCCATTATTAATCTTGTCATTCTCAAAGTATTCCTCAATTGCTCATCACAGCTCCTCTACAAATACTGAATCTTTCCAAAGGGAGTTGTTACAACTCAATAGAGAATCACATATGTTCAATCCATCCGATATTGAGTCCATATGGACCAAATCATGGCCTGACCATCCAATGGGGACCATCCCACAGGAATTCACCCATCCCACATTCTTTCCTGTTCAAGCACAAGTAGTCGATCTGGGTGCTTGTACCATAGGAGGGAGAGAAAAATGTGAAACCATGATCATCTGGGTGCATCCATCTCCATACATCTGTGAACCCCTGCAAGTCCAGGAGGTCCTTAAAGCTCAAGTTTACCTGTGGCAATAGCCTGTGACCCTTTTCCTGAAAGGCTAGCATATCCATGTCCAGGTCAGCCTACAAATTAAAATTCCCTCCAATGAATAACAGATCCTGTGGCTCATGAAGGATCAGGTCCAATGCACTTCTGCAGTAGGCCAACTGCTCTTGATTCGGCAGTAGATTGTTGTCACCTCCATCATGACCTTGCTATAATACCCTTCACCAACAGGACATGTCAGTCCATCCCCCTCCTTACCAGTGGACCTGCCCCAACCTTCAATCTTTTATGAAACAAGATACCCACTCCACCCGCTTTCAGTTCAGCAGAAGTACAGTATGTCTGCCCAATCTGTACACTAGGAATCCAACATTCATCTCCTGCTGTGAGCCTATTTTCCTGCAACATCAGAATATCCAAAACCAATCTCTGGAATTCCCTGCTGACGAGAGCCCCTCTGGTAGACGAGTTCAGACCCTTTACATTCAATGTTCCCACAGTTAGATGACAAGCCCCTCCTCCCCAAATACTCCATATTTCCACCATGGCACTAACGGCACATCACCTAGAAGAAAAACCTATAACACCACCCCCACTTCAATATCAACTTTCCTTACCTGCCTCACTCCTTCTGCGCTCCCCTTCCTGCAACTCCCTCCATCCCAAGTCCCCTATTTCCGCTGAGAAAGAACAAACCAAAGTCTCTCTCCAAGATGACCTTCTTCAAGTGGGCCACTAGCAGGGATGTTTATAGGTCGGGAAAAGATCTTGGGCTATGCTAATGTCAGGATTTAGGGCTAGCTAGCCTTTTGATTGTAGCCTCGGAACTTCTATCCAGGTCTACAACCACAATGCCCAGGGCTATGGCCCCTTCTGGCCCCCCAGCAATGCCATTATGGATAGCTCACTCCCACCCCGATCTTCCACCCATAATTCCCCTCTTTGCTCCCAACACTCAATAAACACCTCAGCCACAGGCTCAAAAAAAGCAACAGTCAAGTCAATATGCAGCACTTATGCCTTCATTTACTGGAGAAGGAATACACAGTCTCTGATACTTTCTACCTTGAGGCACCTTTTTTCGCTGCAGTCATCTCACCTCCTGAGCATGGGTTCCCCCCATCTGGTACTTTCACCGAGAGGTGTTGTAGGACCTGCAGAGCCTCTATCCCTTTAGTGATCCTATAGTCAACGTGCTTGACCTCAAATATCAAAACAAATAAGTAGCCCCACCTACATTGAATCCCTTTTCATTTAGCCACATTGTAAGCAACAAACAGCCTCTATGGCATACGAGCCTGAAGCTGGATGAATCCTGGTAAATACATATTGCATCCCCTGCGTACTGAATATTTTGCAGGCGTTTCACTCATTCCGAGACTGCAGCCTTTTCTCCATATCGATGAAATCGGACCACCAATGACCTAGGTCCTTTTCCTGCCCCACCACTACCGCTATCGGCTCCGTCTATCTCCACCTCCTTGCCACCTTCTTCCACAAAAAAGGGAGTCCACAACCACCCTGATACCTTTCTCCATATCCCCCAACATCTCCCTTGTCTGGTCTTTGAGGCCCAGTACCCTCAGATTGTTCCTGCTGCTTTCCTGTTTTGCCAGTCATCCAGCTTCAGCCAGACTTCCTCTTCCTTGGTCTTCAGGTCTAACAATCTTGTATCATTCCTCGTCTTCAGCAGATATGCATTACATTAATGTGGTTATTCTCAATGCCCTCAGATTCATTATCCAGTGAGGCCACTCTACCATGCAGGTCCATTATAAAGGCTTGGATAACCCCTCTCAATGCCTTGATCTCCTGTTGAATACCTTGAATATCTGCCTTGGTGGCTGGAGTTTCCAATACACCTCCAGCACCCTCCTGCATCTTCCGGTTCTTCCCACCACTGGCCATTTCTCAATCCCTCTGAGATTTACAATCACCCCGACTCCTGCTGCACCTAGGGTAAGGGCATCTGGCAGAGCTTTCTTCTTGGGGTAGGGCCCCCACCACCAACCACTCCCATCGTCAGGACTCTTCTCCCTCAAAATGCAGCTCGGTCTCCCACCAATGCTGCCAGCCACATAGACCCATTCGTCAATAAGGGGCTGTCCTGGAAGACCACTCGGCCCAGGGCTAGAAAGGGAGACTCCTATTTATCAGGCCTGGGTCCAATGTCCACTGGCCTCTCTGCCCCTTCAAATAAGCACACCTTTTGCTCCACAGAAGGATACTGCAGGAACACCCAGCACTGTTCGACCTGCTCTTCTAGACTGTCCTTCGTAACTCCAATACAGTTTCCTCTCTCATGCTCGATCTGGCACACCAGTCTTCTGATCACAGCTTTCTCCAACACAGGACACTTAACTGAGTGCAACCTGGATCCCGCAATTCCACATCCGGGATGCAACCCACTGACATCTCTGGGGCACTGCCATCAATGCTACTTTGGCATATGGCCCGCTCTACCTCTGGGGGCCCTTTGCGGCCTCCACTCAGACAGTCTCAAAACACTGTTCCTCTCCCTCAAGATGGCAGGGCTCCAATGACCCTCCTGGTCACACAGGATGGTTAGGGGTCGAATTCAAACCTAAACTGGCACGGGTTGAGGGGCATACATCTTAAAAACAACTTGCTGGCGCTTGTCTTCATATGGCCATCTTGGACCACGCCTCAGTGGTCTCAACATCTATACCTTTAACGTAAAGAACGTCCAATGAATCACAATGCAATATGCCAGGCAAGAAAACATATTAATGGTGTATTTAATAAAGGAATGGAGAAATAAGTATGACTGGCGCTATCCAGTGCACTCCAAGACCACTTTCTCGTACAGGTTTCTTGCACTATGTGTTACAACGACGGATTTTATTACTTAGATACACGTATAAAATAAGGCCAAGTGAGTAGTAGACTTCCCTATCAGATACAAAATAAATGTTTTTGTAATCTCATTGAAACCTTACCTAGCAGATGTCCGGGGAAGCCAATATTAAAAGCAGGTCCCAACATGGGGCAAAGGATGACATCCAACTTCAGCCTGTTCCATTCGGCAATAAATGCTTTGCTGTAATCCTGGTTATTGGCAAATAAAAAACATTATTGGCAGTGAGGAAAGGCATGGTTAAGTGACATGCATTTTTCTTTTGAATCATATTCCTATTTTCTTTTTGAAATGTAATATTGCTGTAACATTCATAATGGAAATTAAAAAGAGAACATCTACAAATAAGTGTAAATGAATGCATGCATGGCACAATATTTAATAGGTGGAATGTCTTCTGCAAATTAGACTCCCATATGTAATGTAGTTCCCAGACATTGCTTCTGAAATCACCATTTATTCTCAGTCACTTAATTTTGTGTTTCTCACTTTTTATGTTGCTCCTGTATCTATGTCTCAACTTCTCTATGACTTAATATTCAGATTTTTATACTTTAATGCTTTGAACAATATCATTTTTTTTTCTTCCAAAGGGTGAGTTTGTATGCAATGCATGCATCAATTCCAGATCGTAATCCTGTATCCTGAATTTCTGTCTCTTGGCTTATCATGGAAATGAGTGGGATTTCATGAATTCCCATCGGAGGATGACCAAAGTATCTGCAAAGTACCAATGCCTCTCCTTTTGGTAGATCTGGCTGAGCGCAGGGTCTAATCCTGAATGAGTGATTGCACATTCAAAAAACAACAAACACAATGAAATAATTAATAGTTCGTGAGCAGTTGCAAGTGGATCTAGGTCACCTGACTTAAGCCCACGCACATTCTTAGCCCTGCATCTTTCTTACGCTGGTTACACTTAGATCAAGGGTGTCACTCGCCTGTGCATCGAAGTGAAGGGCAAATGAAGAAAAGGGAAATTCCTGTTTGTACCTATTTGGACCGGGGGGATCCAGGGCCCAAACCTCTGCTCAGACAGCAGGTAAGCATGCACTGACATGTGTTTTCTTCCTCAGTCCCCACAGGCCATCCCCACCAATCACCAGGCAATGCCAGGCAATGCCAACATCAACAACATCCCCTCTCATCAAAGGCATGTACTCTGCAATGCAGTAACCTCACTCACATCAGCCTCAGGCCCTTCAACACCCCCTCACCATCCAGAACACAGAAGTTGATGCGTGGCAACGTCCACTCAGCTATCGACCATGCAGCAGGCATTGCCAACCTCATCACTATACACGACATTGACGTGATCTGTTCACTGAGACCTGGCATTCACCCACCCGCATCCGTGACATCATTGTCCGTAATGGCTACGGCATCCAACACAGAGACAGGCTGAATAAGACAGGTGGAGGCATTGCAGTCATAAACATTACCTTGTGGCCCTGCACAAGACTAGACATCAACAACCTCAGCTCCTTCAAAGTCCTCTCCTGTCACTTACTGCTCTCTCCAAAGGACACAGTCACCATCCATTTCATCTACAGACCACCCAAATCCAACAACATCAACATCAGAGAGTTCACGTCGGGAATGACCCTAACAACATCTTCCTAGGAGACTTCAACCTCCCAGCCAACAAGGCCGCCAAACCGATGAAGGAAGCTCTTGTCGGCCTTCGACACTCAGCCTCAAACATCACACAAAAGACTCAACACACGAGAAAGTTAACATCCTTGACCTAATCAGCACTGCACTGTCTTCCCTCCAATACAGCTCTCCTCTCCCGCGTCACTGGTCTGAACACCTAGCCGTGCCTTTCAACATCCGACCCACAGCCCCATTCAAGCACCCCCAGCAGAAACCCAACAGAAAAACCTTCACGTCCTTCAAGAACTTCCCAGTGGAAGCTCTCACAGAAGACCTTGCCAACCTACACCTTACATGGACCGAACACACCCAGGCCAACTGCGACTTGAAAATGGTTTTATCCAGAATGCAAGTAAACAAACAGACTTTATTGTAGACAAGATAATGGGGCAGCGGCCTTCCTCTTCCTTGAGCAGCTTCCAACTGGCACATATTCTTATAATATTCTATAGACTGCTCAGACATAATAAGGTTCTCTGTGATGTCACCATCTGCTGCAAGGGGCCTCATGTGAAGTATGTAACTATATACATTGTTGGCACTTCAACTATGTACACGATATAACATATCACCTTCCCTTACAATAATCTTGAGGAAGGAAGAATCATGAGTCAAACCTATAAAAACAGAACAAGCTAATATACAATGACAAATTGAACAAATACAACATGAGGGATATGAGAAGGCCTTAACAACTGGAAGTAACACTGACTTCTTAACATTGTGCTCCTTATTCCACACTTTGCCTTCCTCCAACTGCGCTGCATTGCCGGAATTGTTCCATACTGTTTTGGCACAGGAAAACTTTGAGTCCACTTTGCTACTCAGCCTTTGGAGTTTCATCTTGGCATCATCACCTCTTTTCAGTATAAATAACCTACATCCATGCCTTACATCATCTCTTATTTTAGACTTCTCACTACGCAATCTCATTCTTTCCTGAATCAAACCCTGGTCCACATCCATCTTTCTGGAGTGACCCATCTAACGTGGAAGCCAGCAACATGTTGTGTTTGGAAACCATCTTCAGCTCAAATGGAGAGATACCACTAACCGGATGGGGAGTACTTCTGTAAAGGAACACTTTCCAAAGTAATGCCTGCTGCCAATCAACAGCCCCTTGTATCAAGAGACAAACACCGTCCACAACGGTTCTAATGAATCATTCCATACAACATTTGCTTTGGGGATGGCATAGGAACGCTCTCTTATGCCTAATACCATTCCTCTCTGCCCAGTTCTGAAACTCTTTCAAAATGAACTGTGGCCCATTATCACTAATCAAAGAAGCCGGCCAACCCTCTCTCCAGACAATGGGCCTCATTAGGACCCAGGCGGTAAGGGGTTTACGGCGGCGTAAACAGCGCCGACCCTTACCGCCTGATTCCGAGGTCCCTTAGCGCCATGGCGGATTTAACACCTGCTTTTAGCAGGTGTTAAAATCCATGGCGCTAAGGGACCATGTTGTTAATTACGCCACCGTAATTTACGGTGGCGTAGTTAACGCCTTCCCCACTCCCATTATGCCCTATGGGGCAAAAATGGGAATGGGGAAGGGTAAATGGGGATTGGGGACTTACCGCCCCGCCGACCTCGGAATGGGGCGGTAAGTCCGCCAACCACCATGGCGTAAACATAGTTTACGCCATGGTGGTAAAGGTACGACCCAGGCGGTAACTTACCGCCTGGGTCGTAATGAGGCCCAATGCCTCTTAAAACTGCATTATATTCTTTGACCTGATATCTCTGATCACTCCCTCTTCTGGTCACTTAGTGAGCAAGTCCAGGGCAACTCTGTCAAATGAGTCCTTGCTGAACACAGAATACGTTCCTAATGGAGGAACTCCCATCCCCTGCACACTTTCACAAGCTCAATATTTGAGCCAAACAGTTTAGGTTGACTTATGTTCACACTCTAAGTGTGTTGTTGTTCAAACCAAGTTATTCAATTATTTCAATTTAGAAAAACAGACAATGTTTTATATAGTCTTCAATGAAAGATATCAAGACATGATTCTTTATAATCTTCATATGTGGATTTATTTTTCTTAAGTGGCCCAAACTCTGTTCATTTATCTCACAACCCATATGC
Source organism: Ambystoma mexicanum (assembly GCF_040938575.1). Lineage (NCBI taxonomy): Eukaryota > Metazoa > Chordata > Amphibia > Caudata > Ambystomatidae > Ambystoma > Ambystoma mexicanum. The sequence goes on from NC_090922.1 coordinate 1,403,999,224, forward strand.
CAGGGTTGACTGTTATCTCCCCTGCACCTTAAATTTATTAAAAGCATTTTTTGCTACGTACATAAATCTAATTTAAGGAATCATTTAAAATAGGCGTGCATGTTAACTGAGTCCTTGCTGCCACAGGAGGCCCCAAAAAATCCACAGTGATATTGTCCCACAGAATTCTGGGTGCTTGTGGTACCATCGTGGGCAGAGTTCTCATCGCTAATATCTTGTCACTATTATCACACTATTTGCACTGTTTAATCATTGCCTCACCAAACCTGTCCAACCAGGCCACTAAAAATCCATTCTTATGAGGGTTTTTGTCTCTACAGATGCCCATATGTGCAACATGCCCTATATCCACCACCTTTTCTCACATTCCATCAGGAACCAATAATATCTGACCTCTGCACATAAAGTCATCTGCAACACTAATGGCCTCCTTCACATTTCTGAATTCCTTGAGTTGATCACCCAATTCTTGATCATTGTTCAGGCTCCATCTCATTCCCACCGTCCTCTTCACCTCTTGATATAATTTGTCATCTTGACAAATCTTACACCAGTCCCCTCCACGTAATGACTTTTCCACAGCAAAGAGATCCTTAATCTCCTCATCTGTCAAGAAATCCAGCTCAACACTTTCAACAAGAGGGCATCTGGCAATGAATTGGCCACAACATTATCCTTCACATTTACATGTTTTACAACAAGTTCAAGACATAGCAACCTTGTTATCCCTCTGGAAATTCTCCTTGATACTCTGTTAAGTCTTTCTTCAATACAAATTTCAACCAAAGGCTATGGTCTGTTTTAATGGTAAAATCTCTACCATACAAATGCACTGTGAACTTTGTTATCAGCCACAACACTGCCAATGCCTCCTGTTCAATCACTGAATACTGCCTTTCCACCTCCTTAACTGCCCTGGAGGCATATGCATTAGTGTGCAAGCCACTGCCATCCTCTTGCATTAGCACACTCCCCAGACCAACTTCTAAGACATGAGCATACACAAGTAAATTCACTTTCCATGAAGCCTTGTAACTCTAGGGCCCTAGTGATGTCCTTCTTAATTCTCACAAAGTCCTCCTCATATCTCTCATGCCACTCAAATGTCACGTCTTTTCTCCTCGATTTTTGCATATTCATTGTTTTACTTGCTACATGTTTAACAAACTTGGCATACTACTCTATCATCCCCAGAAAGGATGACACTTCAGCTCTGTTTTTAGGTGATTTCATTTCATTATGGATCTCGCTGTGCTCAACTTTGGATGAACACCATCTCCCAACAAACTGTAACCCAAATGATCTGCTTGTGGCATACCAAATTTGCATTTTTACAGAGTCGGGGACATACCCGCCACCTCAAACCTCTTCGGCACCTGTTCCAACATTTTGTCATGTTCATCTTTCTCTTTTCCCCACATCAGAATATTATCCTGGTAAAACTTTACAGCATTAAGTTCACCTAGAATATTGTGCATCACTCGTTGAAAGACACTAGCTGCCGATATCAGCTCAAACGGTATCCTGACACATTTGAATAAACAAATATAAACCAATATGTGTAATGAAAGTAAGTATGTTATGAGAGACAAGCTGTATCCTAATCTGATGGTAAGCAGATGTGATGTCCAGCAGGGAATAACTCAAATCAGTAATCATCTCGTCAAGTTTTGCTAAGGGAATTCTTTCAGCGTCTGAGATCAATACATAGTCTTATTGACCAGTTCCCTAAGCATCCTTTCAATTTCTAATTCCACTTCTCTTTTACATTTTATAGGTACAGTTCTAAGTTTCACAACCAAAGGAACAGCATTCTTCTTGAGCCTGATCCTGTGAATAAATCTCTTTAATCACCCGACATCTGACTCGAATCATTTGAAGCCCACTTGGCTACCTGCTCCTCATTCAACTCCTTACAGTCCTCCTTTCTGGCAGTTTCATGTGAGTCAATTGTTACCATGTTATATCCGTTATGCACTTGTTCTTTACCATTGGGATCCAGCTTCATTCCAAGGTCTGCCTTACAGCTCCATGAAAATAAATGCCCACCTAGATGTGTCACATATTTTGCTGGTGGTGGACTTCCCTTTAAATGACAACCCTGCATCTAACTCTCCAATTATTGTTATTGAATGTTCACCATATGCATTGGATTTTATCCTGGCTTCTTTCAATTTGCACTTTGATAACATTTCTTCCCAAGATTTCTTACTAATCAAAGTATAGTCTGCACCACCGTCAACTAGCATTTCAATGAATGAACCATTACCACTGATCAAAGTTTTTTTTTTTTTAATCTTAATTTCACACATGGCATGCACTACTTGTATGACATTCAACCCTTCCTACACACCCTCATAGTCCTCACAATGGATTTCTATCATCCCCACATTCCCACTCCAAAACCTACAGCACTTCGATATGTATTCTCTTCTCCCACAGTGCCTACTTTGAACGTGCTGCGCTGTACATTCTGTCTCTTTCAAAATGTTCAGAGCTTCCACATCTATAGCAACCACTAAAGTATCGAGACCCTCCACGACTGCCGGACATGTCCCTTCAGTTTCTTGGAAAACCTTTAGCTCTTTTTTGTTTATATCGGTCTCTTTATCTCTTCTTTTGTATCTGTCATTTTTCTTGTCTCCATTATGTGCATTTTCTCCTCTCGCTAGGGTTTTACTCCCTGGTCTATCTTTTCAAACCAAACTAGTTTCATTCTGCTCAAGGGACACTTGAAATTGTCTGATCCAGTTTTGTTTTCTGTGACCAACTCTTGGACGCAAGACGCAGTGTGTTCTACATTTTTGGCTATTTCTGTCTCTTTGTCAAGATCAGGATCTTTTTTCCTTCCACAGCTCCTGTCGCACTTTGTCCTCAGCACATTTGATCATTAGCTGATCCCCAAGGTGCTCCTACTGGTGACACGGCTTGAACTGACAATTCACAGCCAATAGCCTTAATGCTCTGAGAAAATCCTCAATGCCCTCACGTTTACTCGGTTCTATACCTACACACCTATACCTTGCAAGAATCATCTTTTTCACTTCATAGTGTTCATCCAATTTCAAAACACTTTTGTCAAATGAACTTAAATTCACGCTTCCTTCCAGCGTTGGTTCAAGAAGTCTCTTTGATACTTCCTGACCTCCATCGCCGAAACAATGATATAGGAGAGTATCCTTTCTCTCCAAGGTGTAACTGGGACCATAAACTGTAAGTATGTATTTTAAAAAAATACTCCTTCCGGTCCTTTCATCTGATGACAGGTTTGAAGCAGGAAGAATGCCGAGCCAGGAATATTCGCCATAGTTTTTTCTTTTTATGCACCTTGTGTGTGTTTGATGCACTACTGCATTTGTATGACCTTCTTTAGGGCTTGCACTTATTTTGGTTTGTGCTCCTTGTTGAGCATTTGCAACTTAAAGAAGTTTGGTCACTTTTCATTTTTTTTTAAAACGTAACTATGAGCTTTAAAATGTCTGTGTGTACCATCATCCCAGTAGATGTGAATATTTGTATAATCGTAGCAAATCTGCGTGTGCTAGAGTTGTCCTCGTCCACAGATCAATATGGTACTGGATGAGGAAAATGCAGTGTGGACTACTTCGCACTACGGTGAGAGCGGTTGCCCTGGAAACCTCCTAAAATAATGCCTAGGTAATGTACCCAACATGCTCATGTTCTTTTCATTAATGTCGTATTCGCCACCCACGGAACACTCGCTCTGAGTCTTGTGCATAGTCCGTGCGGTAGTACTAATCTAGCTCTGGTGGAGGCATTTTTGTATCCGAATAATAATAAATCTCTTTTTTACATCAGGGGCACGGGTTCTTATGCTGTGTGGCAGAATCAACATTGTTCCAAGTACCTGGGTAAGTACATGGTAAATGCAGGGTAAGCCTCAGCACTTTCACTACCTCACACTGCTCGGCATCTGTAGGCTTACTGGGTGACACACGTGCCAGTACCTGTGGTGGACTGCCGGAGGCGCGCACTCTGTTGGTGCTCCCCACCAAAATCCCAGCACAGGAGCTCAATTTTGCTTCGGAGCGGATCTGGTCGCTTAGGCTCTGCACTCTCACCTTTTGGATTCAGATCACTGTATAATTAAAGCACAGCCAGCTTGATTCTCCACAATGTGGGTTCACCGCTGTCTCCTTCTGCTGCAGCCCAAACAGTGGTTCAGCGCATCACCAAATGATAGATCACATTAGTCAGAATGCAGGTAAGCAAACAGACTTTAGTGTAGACAAGATAGGGTTGCAGCCATCCTCATCCCTCAACAGCTTCCAACTGGCACATATTTGTATCCTAACATTCTAATATCATAAGATTCTCTGTGATGTCACCAGCTGCTGCAGGGTTACACATGTAAGGCTGTAACTATATACATTGTTGGCACTTTAACTATGCACACTATATAACACCACTCTCTACTGAAAGCACTCAGCACACCCTCTCAGCCTCCATTGAGCAACACATGCCTCTGAAGCAACGCTCCTGCAAACAAAACCCTCAGCATCCTGGTAGACGCAAGAACTCAACCTCAGCAAAAGTGTCATCAGGAGACAAGAGAAACCACTCAAGACTGCATCGGCCTGGCTCTCCTTAAGGAACTAAGAGCAACCCGCCAACAACTAATCAAAACAGCCAAAGCCTCCTACTATCACAATACCATAGCAGACTCCAACAAAAAAAGCAGAGCACTGTTCACAGCAGTCAAGCACCGTGTCAACCCACTACCCAACTCTGCCATACCACACTCCATTGAAAAATCCACCACCATCAACACCTTCATTGACAAAATTAGCAAGATACGCCATGACATAGATGCCAGCTCTGCATCCACAAACCCACCTCATATACCTCCTCGTAAAATCTCCACACACTAGAAAACATTCAAGACACTTTTTACGGAGGACCTGGTATAAACCCTGGTTGCCCTCAAAGCCACATCATATACAGATAACATCCTCCCAGCATCCATCCTCAAGACCCTCCTCACAGAAGCTTTCCTTCCTTGCCTGGAGATCATCAACAGCTTCCTTACTCAAGGCACCTTCGCATCAACCCTGAAAACAGGACAGATCTTCCCCCAATAAAGAAACCCACTCTGGATGCCAAAAACCTAGGTAACTATCACCACATCGCCCATCTTTGCTTCCTAGGTAAGATCATCGAGAAAGCAGTAGCCACACAACTGCAGAAACAAATTGACACCAACAATCTCCTCCAGACCTACCCATCCGAGCTCAGACCCACCCATCTGGGTTCAGATCCAGATGCAGCACGGAAACAGCAACCATATAGGTGGTCGGTGATGCCCTCAACATCCTTGACAGCCACCCCAGCCTTCTGGTTCTACTCAACCTCTCTGATGTTTTTGACACATTTCAACTTTAAAATATCTTACTATTTGTATGCAGTGTCCTGAATATTCAGTTGGTGAAAACGTGATTGGTGCTAGATTTCCCAGGCTACATTATAATGCTTCTGCTTACAGTTCTATCAATATTACTGTAATTAAGAGTGAGCAAGAAGTTTCTCTGTATATTCGTATTCCTCTAGCAGACCTAGGAGGCCCTGATTCTTCTCACGGGTCCTCAATCACATTTCTGTATTCGTAAAGTGATTCATGATATCATCTTCGTCCAGTGGTACTTGATCCAATTCCTCGATGTTGGCAACATTGGTTCCCAGTATTCCTCTGACACTACCCGTTTTGGATTGCTTGTGTTGTAAGCAAGCCTGGACAAAGTGGTTCATCCGCCCACATGACCCACATTTATTCCCCCATGCTTTTCAATGTCAACTACTAGAGTTGTGAGTCGCACTGCCTCATCTCAAACAACCATTGCCCAGACCTCTGTTGTTGCCGATCCTTTTTTCCTGCACTGCAGTTGGTGTTGCTTGATTGTATTTGCCTTTCCGGTTTTCTTTCCTTAATGAGTGCACAGATGTGATTGGGCATTGTGGATGAGCTGTTGACTTGTATTTGACTTGTATTTGCATCTTTCCCTTTCCTAAGGTGTCAATCCAAATCATGATCTCCCTTAGCCAAGACGGCTACATCTAAAGTTGGTTTGAAAGGCAGCCATAGGTGATATTGTGCATGTTGGTTGCTGGTGTGAACCATGAGTTGATCTTTGATCATCTCGTCTTGAAATGCTCCAAGCTTGCAGGTCACTTATAAAGTTCTAAAGGCTGCTATCCATTGTTCTGTAGCTTTCACCGGATTGCTGCAGTCTCAGTAAAATCAGTGTCTCTCCATGGCTGTGTTTACTCTGGGTAGGTATAACTTTCTTAGGAGTTCATTAAAAGGGAACAAACATGGGGCATGTGAAGGCATTGGTTCAGATGACTGTTATTAATGGCCTCATTTTTCCACACTAGATTTGATGGCTCTCTGCTGACATACATTGATGTGCCAACATTATTTGAATACAGAACCACTTAAAACACATCAGTGATGTAGAAATGATATCGGGGAGGGTTTTTCAACTCAACATACCTGCTGTTCCTTCTGGTGTGCCCATAGTTTCTTAACTGATCTAAAAGGTACAAAGAAATGTAATTTAAAAATAAAATAACCAGGATACATACAGACATATATATAAATGGGCAATTTCACTTTCCCATGTTTTGTGAAATACTGCAGGAAATCATGCTAGTTTCAAAATATCAGCAACATTTTGCGAAATTAGCACCCGGGTGGGGAGAGCCAGCCAATCAGATGGCTAGGAACGCGGGCTTCATCCGCTGGTACATGCCCGTGTTCCAAGCTGCCTGACAGCTTGGAACGCGGCACCCCCACCCCTCTGTTCTTTTTTTAATCCTTTTGCCCACCCCTTACTTACATTTATTCAGCGTCGGTGAAATCCGCTTTTGCATCTGCTCCTTTTCCTTGCATCCCGCAGGCCGCCATGGAAAGGGACGATGGGCTCCTTATGGAGCCTTGCCTTCCCTTTCCATGGCAGCCATCTTTCTTAAGGATTTTCCCTCATTCAATGGGACGTGTGCAGCATCCCTTTGAACAAGGGAAATCCCTTTTTTTTAGCGCCCCGGATTACCACTTTCGTGACCTGGGGTGCTAATGGCCTTAACACCCGATCCTAACCGCCGGATCAGGGGTTAACGCCACATTAAAAACATGTATGCTATTGTTTCACCCTTGCCTGGGCTATTTCAAAGCACAATATTTTAAATTTACAACTACCCAGTTGTGGGTTTAGTGTATAGTATACATAGCCATTAGCTGTGTGTCATTTGCTCGGTTAATATTCAGATAACCTATCTTACTCAGAAATGTATGGGTGTAAGTTTAAAATTCCATCTGTTTTGTCTCATTTACGATATTCACTTTTTCCTTTTTTCCCTTTACATACAACTCTATTGCATTCACAAACATTAGTATGTCAAACAATTCATTCTCAACATATAGTTCTATATATTTGGCGATTGTAGATTCATCATTAGTATCAGGTTGAAAAGTGGAGGAAAGGTTGGAGGGCAGAATGAATATATTAGTTACTCAGTATGTTTCTAAATTCAGTCTAAACTTGCTTAGGTCAAAAGACTCCTACAGCATCTCTTAGCTAGTAAGTTATGTCACATGTTGTGATTCTCATTACAGTTGCTATAACAAAGTTTGTATTCCTAGGTGGTTTCTGAAAGAAGTTTATGTGATTTAGTCAGATCAAAGGTTTAGCTGGTAGTAACTGGTATTGTTTACAACAAGAAAGTTTTAGCCTGTTAATAGTTCCTCTTTGTATCTCAAGTTGCTGCCTTAACTAATATGCAAGCGTTAAGCCAATATGTATACATTTCTGTTCACATTCCAATTCATCCTATCATTTAAAGTTATGCAATTGGGATCATCCATTCTACAGTCAATATTCTATATATATCCCTTGAAAATTCCTAAAGTGCCCTATTGTTGGATGGTGATGTTATCAATACCTGGTGGTGTAAGAAAATTAAAAGCATTTTCTGGTTAGTACCTAATGGCCCTTGCCAACCATGAAACTTGTAACTTAGTACTCATTGAGGTGTCCTTATCTGAGAGTGGCTGTGCCTTCAGTTCTGAAAGTGTAAAGTTTGTAACTTTTAAATTGGTTGCCCCTGACATCCATATCATCTTTTTTATTCGCTTTATAACCTCCAGATTAGAAAAGTTCACAGTAAGAATGGGGTTGTCATTACCTGTGAGAATATCGGTTGATGCCAGTCCACTTAAATTGCGTTTTCTTGTTAAGTTTCCTCATCTAGTGGTACAGTTTTTACAAATAGATGTACCTGTTAGTGGTAATACATGTTTGGTTAGTGCCCTTGCTAGGATAATGGTTTAGGCAAGTGTATAATCTGATTGTAGTTAAGTACCGCCAGGTATCAGTCTGCTATAGTTAATAACCTTATTAGGATGCAGTGTTGCTCTTTCTGTTTTTCTTTCAGGATTGCGATGCTCCATGTGTTTCCACGTTTGCCGCCTTCCTGAATGTGAATCTTCATGCTTGTTACAGGTCTGTGCGTTATTTGTGCGTTGCATGACAACGTGTTTAACGATAGGCCAGAAAAGACCATTTTGTGCCTGAATAGAATCATTAAGTGCCAGTGGCTGATTAACCTTTAAGAACCTGTTTGTGAATCCAAAACAAAACAGCCATGTCGAAGTGCGATATAAAAGTGTTTGGATATGTAGCTGTCTCTTAAAGGATCTAAATTATTTAGTTCCTCGGTTTCCATAATCCATTTCCAGCCATGATTTAATCTTTGGTGTCTGTTTTCATATGTCCATATAGTCAAATCCTATATTAATCATTTAAGTTGGAATCATACTAATTCCCATTGCTGGTGAAAGGTAAATATTTCATAATAGAGGCGCATTTCTATGTCAAAGTCCTCCGAGATATAAGATATGAGACAACTAATTCCATGATGCTCTCTTCTCAAATCTCCATACAGTCAAGTACTGGATTACACTGTTAAAGCTAGTATTTTACTGTTTTTCATTGTTAGTAAAAAAGTGTGCGTTTCCTAAAAAGTGGTGGATTTCATTGTCTGTGTTTAAGCCTTCAGCAATGGTTCTTAAGAAGCGTGTAATTCTTGCTTCCTGTTGGCGAAGGGTCTTTTCTTCATCACCCATCCTTGGGTCTGGTCTAATGTGTTTTACTCCAAAGAATTTCACAGCCTCTTTTCTGTCATCAGGGTGTTCCTTTTGCCAAGGTTCTGCTAATGCACTTTTACAGAATACTTAAGAAAAATTTCAACAGAGAGGAGGATACAACGGCAAAGGGTAGCACAGACAATGCTTTTAGAAACAGAATAACAAACACAGAGAATTTGTGCGATAAATTATTGAATTTAAGAAGACTATCGATAAGAGAAATAAACAAATACTACGAGATTGCATATGTTGGTCCGATAGCACAGCGAGTAGAGCGCTCGCTTTGACATCCGTGCAGAGACTGCTGACTCAGGTTCAAATCCCGGCAGGGCCAAACTCAGCCTTTCAACCTTCCGAGGTTGATAAATGAGCACCACACACCGTGGGTAATAATAAGCAGCGCTCAGATACATGAGGGTTCATAGTGCTATATAAATGCTAAATTATTATTAATTATTATTATCAATGCAGAACTATTTAGAAGACGATCAGTTGCAGCAGGGTTTACGAATTCTGATATTTCCAAACTTTAATAACATCAAACTCAGACCTAGCAGAAGAAGGAGAAAGCAACATGAATACAAGTTCAAAGAAGATGGTGGTCTGCTCACACAGCATGCAGACAGAAAACATAAAAGAATAGAAATAGAAATGGAAAAAATAGAGAAAGATATAGGAAATGGATGCACCAGAAGCCACCAAAATTAAAAATGATAAGACAATGGATGCCATCCTGATACATCATCAATACATGGTTAAACTAAAAAAACATGTGAAACATCAAGGGGCAACAGATTACAGATAGGATAGAGTCTTCACCTTCCAGCAGAAATATGATGACAGCAACATACCATCATCTCGCAATAGCACTCCAGAAACATCAACAACAAGCACAGATGTAGAAAGTGAAGGAGAAAATCAGCCGATATTCAATATGAACCAAACCGACAATCTTAGAATAACCAAGGTTTTTTTTTTTTAACAAACAACGTGGTACTATCGTGAGTAACAAACCCGATTTCAGGTTCCAATAGAACAAGGTACTTTAACTTCAAGGACCATACCAGAGGTTGTAGAGGTGGAGCTTGGAGGAGAGAGAGCGGAAGTGGGAAACAAAACAGGAATGAGAACACAATTGGAATACAGAAGGGAAGGAACAAAAAGGAGATACATCTGGTATTAAACCTATCAGACAGAGCACTAAGCGAAACAGAAATACAGGCACTGAACAAAGACTTATCATTCACACCGGATAAGGGCATGGATTATATTAAACTCCAAATTAACACCTTCAAATTTGTAAGAAAACTTAAGCTAAAAAAATTCTTCCACAATAAAGATCCAGTTTGAGAAGAAGTAACCACAATGCCACACATCAGTGACGTAACGATCAACATCATCAAGGACACAAAAAATGCTCCTATCTCTGGAAGATAACTTGGAAATACCAGAGAATTATTTGATTGACCACCTGGAAATCCACAGCAGTATAATGAAGGAGAGTGAACTCAAACCAAAATCCAAATTCATTCCCATCATCCAACAGGGCAATTGCATAGACACCTTCCATAAGGCTGTGCTCAATGACATTGATAGAAGAATGGGCAAATAAGAGCACAAGACCAACAAGAAGGGCACTAAGAACCTAAACCCAAAAGAATAATTAGCTATCAAAGACTTAACAAAAGACATGTAGATTATCATCAAAGAGGCAGACAATAGGGGAAATGTAATTCTAAACAAAAGAGATTACATCAAAATGGCCTACTCACATCTGAATAAGCCAGGCTGCTACAAGGAAATTAGCAGAAGCTATGTCTACGGCACAGTGCTAAATCTTACAACTCCAGAATGCAAATGGCACAGCAAGCTTCTGCTCAATGATGATTTAAGATAATTTCTGGTAATCAGCAAACCTAAAATACCAACAATGTACTTTCTCCCTAAAATCCACAAGGAGTACATTGATTTACCAGATGTCAGATCCATTGTTAGTGGCATAGGTTGAGCTACAGAAACAATGTCCAAATACATTGATAACATCATCGGACCATAGGTATACAAACTAGATTCATACACAAGGGACATTGAGAATTAAAGCAAAATAGAGTGGGAGGAAAACTATATAATGGCCACCATGGATGTCCAGGCCTTATAAAGATGTATTGATCATACACTGGCTCTAAACACAATAGATCAAACCTACACCTACAGAAACGTTTCTGTCACACTCTGCCCCTTGTCTCACCTGTTTGTCCTGTGTTGTATTCCAGGATGATAAGGTGAGTAACAGTCAGTGTCCGGATGGATCTAGTAACCAGGGAGGAGTGGCGATGCTCACGTTGTGCAGCAAGCAGTGTGCGAGCACAGAAGGACTGGAGCGAAGGCCCGGGAAGGTAGAGGAGCAAGCGGACCCTCAGGCGGGAGCACCGGGAGCAAATTAAGCACACCAAGAAGGAATTTGGGACCGATAACTATCGGAGGAGTAACACCGAAGAAATAGGGAAGTTAGGAACGCACTTGCCGGGGTAATCAAAAAGTTAGTATTGAGACGCGCAGAGCCACGGGGATGTGCCTGTTTTCTAGCAAGCAACAAGTCTTTCTTAAACACTAAACAGCAGCGTTCCTCTGGTGTCGGCCATGTTGGTAGGATAGCAGATACGACGTTGCGGTGCATGATGGACCATGAAGTCCAAAAGGGGCGGAAACAGCGAATCATGACAGTTTCAGTATCTTACTATCAATTTGTAGAAATGTTAAATGAACTGTTGGGCTTTGTACTGAATAACAACATATTTCTGTTTAATAATCCTATGTACAAACTTGTTTCTGGGCGACCTTGAAATGAACATGCTTATGTATGCCCCACACTGTTAAGTAAAGTGATACACTGGCAAAGGTACATTGACAATATTCTGATCATCTGGAATGGCAATGAAGAAGAATTATGTGAATACCTAAACCAGAACACCTTTGGCTTACAATTTGCACTTGAAAAGAGCAGCACAATGGTAAACTTCTTGAACATATACATCTACATAGAAGATGGGTCCCTACAAACCAGGAATGTGGACCAATGCCAAGAAGTCTATGGAGCAGGTTGCACAGCCTTAGTCTAGATCAAAGTCTAGAAAAACATTCAATTTAGGCATTGCTACTTTATTCCTTTATTAATTAATCTGTTATAAATGATGTTACTGGCTCTGATATCTCCTGAAAAAAACCAGCTTTGTGTTTATTTCAATAGGGATTCCACTCTGTATCCTTTGCCAAAAAATGGATCGTCCATCCTCAAAACAAATAGATTTATAAACTTTTTATTTAATTAATCATTAACCAAGTCATTTGTATAAATCACCCAGAGACATAGGTGTGTCCATAGCCATCATCACCTAAGTACACCATAAGATTAAATTCCATAGTTGTCCCAGTTCAAACCAGGACATCATCATTAGAAAAAGAAAATTCCATCACATTATTTTATAATCAACTATCGTGTCACAAAAGTATTGATGTATATAGGAATAAGGATGATAAAACCATGAACAAAAAACCAATGAAAAAAAAGTAAAGAAAAAAGGAAAAAAAAGAGAAGAGAAAAGATTGTTAGGATGTTAGAAGATGTTTCTAAATACTCTTAAATCACTCCCTATAAATCATTATATTAAGCCCACCCTTTTTTGTCGTGTCTATCAGAGTGAATCACCTCTGCAAACCGTGCCGTTCTCATGCAAACCACCATCATGTCCCTGATTAAACCGTGTTGTCAACAATTGCACCCTCTGTGTAACAAATAGCCTGGAGAAAAACAGTATCAGTTTTAGCTGAAAGAAACTATCACCATATTAAACCATGTTGCCAACAATTGCACCCTCTGTGTGACAGTTAGCTTGGGGACCTAGAAACAGTACCTGGCTTAGCTGGTAAACATGAGTGGCGCACATCCAAGTGACCCGCTTCTAAATCTTCATAATCATTAAAATATATGTTCCAGAAAGCTGAAGCAACTCTAAACAGCTCTAAACAGCAACAAAGAAAAACGCAGAAACACACCATCAGTATCTGCTGTTGAAATTAGCCTGCACCAAAATTACTCACGTTAATCTCCTCCATTTTACCTCTCTCCTTCTAATCAATCCTTCCAACACGCATCCTAGCATCTGTCACCCGGGTCCTCCAAGTTAGTCCTATTAAGTTACAGTAATCATGTGAAAACTAGTCACGTGACAACTAATCATGCAGAACTCATTCTTGACTAACCTACATTCAATTTAAATGGGGATGCAAAGTGTGTGGATCACAAACCGGATCCATGAACATCTGCCAACAGTAAATCAGTTAATGGCCTCTCCTATTGCTCACCCTCAATCATGAGCTAATGGTAAAGCATGTACACCATAATGCCACACCTAATTCATCGAGTGAGTGATTCCAAAACTCCTATGAAACACCAAACTTACTCTACATTCAATTCCGTTGACATCCTCCTGTAAAGCAAACAATACCCTTGTCTCAAATAAGATAAATATCATTTAGGGTCTGAAAACCAGTCCAGTGATATCCCAGAGGTACCAATTCGATCAAGCAGGGGCTACTCATAGCAAAAAAAAAAAATCTAAAACCATAAATTGCAGGAAGAAAAACCAGAATAGAAAATACTGTTCCATAGAAATGGGTACTGAAAACGTTCACTGTACCCATCTTCTGGTTAAATGAAACATAACTGAAATATGGCAATTTACAATTGTTGAAACTAGTCTAATATTATCCAATACATTGTGAGGTTACCAGTCATTTGGTCGAAAACCAAATGATCGAATGCCATTTGGTCGAATGCCAAATGGTCGAAAAAATTCTCAAATTCTCGATTTTATTTTTATGGGGGGGTTCCCCCCAACCCCCCTTTTTTCTTTATTATTTTTTTTTTACCCGAAACAAAAAAATATATATAAATAAATAAATAAATAAAAAAATTCGACCTTTTTTTTTCGACCAATTGGTATTCGACCAAATGGTCATTCGATCTTTTATTTTCGACCAAATGACTGGACACCACATTGTGAAATATCAATAAATACATAGAACAGTGAACCATTGCTAGACGCAGTAAGACCATATTGTATATTACATACTTAATTTACATTCATAAGCAACATTGCAAATCCAATTCTTCGTTCATGCTATTTGGTATCAGGGACTCCAGTCTGTTAATCCAGAAGGCCTCTCTTTTTTGTCCTTTTCCTCGCAATATCAACTCTGAATTCCTTTGTAGCCATTTCTTCCAGGATTTGAAACCTCAGCTGTGCAATTGTTGTCCACGTTCAAAAGAATGTCTTGATACTGATGAATGCCTGTTGTTGGTTCCTATACAAGATGTATGCTTGTTCCATCTGAATTTAGCCAGTCATTTGATCTCTCCCACATATTACATGCCACAAGGGCACCTGATAAAATAAATCACATTCTCATTAAAAACAAGTAGCAAAATGTCTCAACTGTATACGTTCACCCGTACGGAGATGGAAAACATACAGACCCTTGAGCACGCTATTGCAGTTGCCACAACTTAGTCAAGGATAGGTGCACTTCCTGTCTGTCATGTTAATGTTTGGTGCCTTTTCTCTTGTGTTGATTTGCATGTCCCTACGATTCTCACTCCTTTTGAAAGTTGAATACTGGTGTTTCAGGAAGTAGATCCTTAGTTTTTGCATCATTTTGTAGTATGTCCCAATGTTTCTTAATGATCCGTTTTATTTTGTTGCTCTGTATGCTAAATGTGAACACAAATACTAGTGGCAGAGTAGTCCTCTTAGTTTTTTTTCGCGTAATACTGTTCTTCTTTGGTTCCTTGTTTTCTCGACTGCTGTCTCTAAACTGCTCCTCAAATAACCCCTGTATTCAAACATTCTCACCATTTTATCAAACTCCACATTGCATTCCTCTGGATCACTAACATTCCTTTTAATTCTGAAAAATTGCCTATATGGTAGGATCATCAGTATATTTAGAGGATGAAAGCTCATCCAATGCAAGAGGTTTTTTTCTGTCGGTGGGTTTGCTAAAGAGGATTGTCAATATCTTGTTGTCTGTGACTAAATTCCACATCCAGAAAATGCAGAGTGTCCCTACAAACCAGGACCTTTTGTAAAAAGAAAACAACGGTCAATGCAACACTGCAAGCCAACAGGTGCCATTTAAAGAGTACTATTGAAAACATACCCATGGGTGAGTTCACAAGAGCCAGGCGAAATTCCAGCAATAATCAGACATATGATCTAGAAGGCGCACTCATTGAGGATAGGTTCCTAACAGAAGCGTATCCCAAAAACTGCCTCACAAAAGCCAAAAACAAGGTCAATTGGAAAACAGAAAGGAATTACTGACATCTAAACATAGAGAAACCAAATCAGATGGGGACAAACTGAGAATGATCACACAATTCTCTGAAAACAATAGGACAGTTTGGAAAAGCTTTCAAAAGAACTGGCACCAACTATGATATAGATGCAGACCTAGGGGATTAATCTCTGAAAGACCGACCATGACTTACACCAAAGCACCTACCATCGGTACCAAGCTAAATCCAAGCTTCATGGACACAAGTGAACATAAAAAACAAACCAGTCTAACTTGCAAACCGATAATGGGTTTTTACAAATGTAGTAGTTGTAATATGTGCAAACAGGCTTTTAACAACATCCGTAACTACACTGCAACCAATGGAAAAGTAATGACAATACAGGATCAACTGTAAAACGACATAGGTAATATATGTGAATGTATGCATATATAATAACATATATATGAGCAGTACCATTCATGAACTAAGGATAAGAGAGCACCTGGGAAACCCGACATCAGCAAAATGTAAAAGTGCATTAGCAGAGCATCGTCAAACGAAACACCCTGAAGGCAGAAAAGAGGACCTGAAATTCTTCTGAGTAAAACACATTAGACCTGACCCGAAGTTGGGCGACTAAGAAAAGACCCTTTGCCAGCAGAAAGCAAGAATGCTTATTAAGAACAGTCTCTGAAGGCTTAAACACAAACAATGAAATGCACCACTTTTTAAGAAATGTTTACGTTTTATTAGTACCCGCCAAGGGTTAATCAGATTGTAACAATCTGATTGGCCCTCGCTGGGGCTTTACCCGATGCAGAATCCCTCGCTCAGGATTCCCTTTGTTTGTTACCGGCAGAGGGTGTGGCAGCCCCTCAGCCAATGCGGAGGCTCGAAACAGGGCACGTTTTTTCTTTCTTCCTCCTATTCCTCTGCAAACAATCCCCTCCCCACCCTCCCAACCCCACTTATCTTCTTTTTTCTCCTTTTTCAGGAACAAACGTGCTGGGAACACTTCTGTCCCCAGCGCGTCCACTCCCAATGGCCGTTATGGAAAGGGGAAACAGACTCAGTGGGCGACAAAAAAAAAATAAGAAATTAGCAGTAGCATTTCAGAACAGAAAAACAAGGCTATTAGTACCCCGGTCTTGCGGGCTGGCTTATTAATAGCAATAAGCCCTAAGCCGTGGGGACATTACCTGACTCAGTAATGCCCCCGCGGCTCAGGGCTTATTGCTTAACTAACAATGGGAAACAGTAAAATACTAGCTTTAAGTGACTAATATAGTACTTGACTGTATGGACATTTGAGAACAGAGCGTCATGGGATTAGTTTGCTCATATCTCGGAGGACTTTGACATAGACAATAAAATGCGCCTCTATTGTGACATAGTCACCTTTTGCCAACAATGGGAATTAGTATGATACAAACTTCAATTATTAATATAGGATTTGACTTAATGGACATATGAAGACAGACCATTGAGGTACACCAAAGCTTAAATCATGGTCAGAAATGGATTATGGCAACCTAGGACCTAAATATTTAGGTTAATTAAGAGACTGCTACGTATCCAACCAATTTTATATTGGACTTCGGATTCACAAACAGATTTGTAGGGCTTCATTAGCCACTACCACTTAATGATTCTTATTCAGCCATGGAATGGTAGAATAGTTTTTTTCTCGACTCTCTTTACACTCGGGGTTCTAAGCACTAGCTTGACCATAAAGACAAATTATTTGCACCAAAATAATTAATTGGACTGGTTAATCGAGTATAGCTTTCCTATGGACTAAACCATAAAAATGAAAGATTTAGAAGCGAGCACATACTGCACTTACTTGCCCAGAAATTAACAACGCCATTGAGGATGACATGGAAACATGTCACGCTATTTCGGAGAATGCACAGATGTGCAAGCAGCATAAAGATTCACATTCAGGGCGGTGGCGATCGTGGCACAATGCAGAGTGCCGCCATCCTGATAGAAAACCATTCAGAATAACAACGTTTTTGGATTTGTAAATACTGCAGCATTTACAAATCCAAAAAGGTTGTATTTCTCACTGCAGCAGCTTTCGCTTGAGGTCTCCTGCACTCCCTCAGGGTTGGGAAGCCTAGGAGACTCCACGCGAAAGCCACCGCAGTGAGAAGCACTGTGGCATTTCTAAAAACCCGCGTTGTGTTTCTGCCTACAGCAGCTTTCACTTTGGGGCTCTCAGGCTCCCCCCGGGGAGCCAGAGAGCCCCAAAGTGAAAGCTGCAGAAAGCAGAAACACTGCAGCATTTCTAAACACCCGCGTTGTGTTTCTGCCTGCAGCAGCTTTCACTTTGGAGCTCTCGGGCTCACCATGGGGAGCCCGAGAGCTCCAAAGTGAAAGCTGCTGTAGGCAGAAACACTGCGGCATGGAAACACAACTGCGTTGTGTTTCAAAAACGCAGCGGTTTTTCTTTCTAAGTTTCTCAGGCTCGGAGGAGCCTGAGAAACTTAGAAAGAAAAACCACAGCGTTTTTGAAACACAACAGAGTTGTATTTATGTTTGCGGCAGCTTCAGCTTGGAGTTCAGGGGCTCCAAGCTGAAGCTACCGCAAACATAAATACAACCTTTTAAAAGCTACGGTTTTATTTCTAAGTTTTACGGGCTCCTCCAGCCCGGAAAACGTAGAAAAAAAAAACGCAGCTAGTGCTTATTTTAAAAAAAAATAATAGCACTTACCGAGATGCAGCTGCAGCTTTCCTGCCTGTAGTCTCTGGCCCCCATCCTCCGAGTATGGCACCAATGAAGCAAAAGCCACCCAGTGGTAGCTTTTGTTTACTACAGCTGGCTGTCTTTTGCTTCACAAGTGCCACAAACGCAAGCACAGACGGCATCCATTTCACAAAATGGATGCCCCCTAGTGATTGCAATTTTAAAGTTTGAGCTTCATTTGCTCGAACCTTTACATAGAGAAAATATTTTAGATATTTGTTTTATTTTTGTCCATCTTTTTGGCCAATAATATTTCTGACCGAACCATTCCTTTAACAGGTACATATATTTGTAAAAACTGGACCACTAGATGAGGAAACTTAACAAGAAAACAATTTAACGGTATTGGCAACAACAGATATTCTCACACGTAATGACACCCCCATTCTTACTGTGAACTTTTCTAATCTGGGAGTTATTAAGCTACTAAACCTATGTTGATAAGAAGATAATATGGATGTCAGAGTCAACCAATTAAAAAGTTATAAACTTTACACTTTCAGAATTAAAGACACGACCACTCTCAGATAAGGACACCTCAATCATTACTAAGTTACACGTTTCATGAAACTTATATTGGTGTTTGGCAAAGACCATGAGGTAGTAACCAGAAAATGCTTTACATTTTCTGACACCATCAGGTATTGATGGCTTTACCATCCAAAGCATACTGCACTTAGAGAATTTTGAATGGATTTGTATAGATTATTGACTGTAGAATGGATTATCCCAATTGCTTATCTTTAAATCATAGGATGAATTGGAATGTGACAAAAATATATACATATTGATTTAACGTGAGAATATTAGTCAAGACAGAAGCTTGAGATACAATTGGGAACTATTAACAGGCTAAAACATTCTTGTGGTAAACAATACAGTTACAATCAGCTAAACATTTGACCTGACTAAATCACGTAAACTTCTTTCAGAAACCTCCTTGGAATCCAGACGTTGTTATAATGACTGTAAGGAGAACCACAATACATAAAATAACCTACTAGGTAAGAGATGCTCTGGGGGTCTTCTGACTTAAGAACATTTAGACTGAATTTAGAAACGTACTGAGGAACTAATATATTTACTTCCATCTTCCTTCCCTCCAAGCATTCTTCTACTTTTCAACCTCATGCTAATGACAAATCAACAATCGCCAAGTATATAGAACTATGGGCCTCATTACACGGATGGCGGTAAGTATTTACCGGTACCGGTAAAATACAGGTACCGGTAAATCCTTACTGCCTTACTACGAGGTCCTTTTGCGGGTTGGGGAATTTAACGCCTGCTTTTTGCAGGCGTTAAAAACCAACCCGCAAAGTGACCCAGGGAGCTAATTACGGGACCGCAAATTGCGGTACCGTAATTAGCGCCTTCCCCATTCCCATTATGCCCTATGGGACAAAAATGGGAATGGGGAAGGGCAATGGTGGAAGGGGGAATCACCTCCTTGGAATGGGGCAGTAATTCCCCTTTCCGCAAAGGCGGTGCCGGTATTTTACCGGCATAAACCATGGCGCTAAAAGCGCCATGGTTCTCCGTCATTCGTGTAATGAGGCCCTATATGTTGAGAATGAATTGTGTGACACACTAAATTTTGTGAATGTAAAAGTGTTGTGCGTATATGCTCTGACTTGATGGTCGTGCAGATTATAGAACCTCCGTTCCCAAGTACCACACAGGAAGATAGCAAGATCACTGCCTGTGCAGTCTTTGAGGCCACAGTTGTAGAGTGCCGTCAGACTGGAAACAGGAACGCCGGAAGGACCCCCCAACCACTGCAAGGCAAGCAATGGTTATGTCAGACAGTGGCAATGGATGACAATCAGAGCAACAGAGAGTGAGTACAAGGAGGCTTACCTAATGGAGATGGACGGGTAATCTGGGGGAAAAGGGGCCAGCAGATAACCGGCGGCAGCAGTGGACAGGTATGAGACTGAATAGCGCCCTGGATGGAGTGAGAACACCTGAGCCAGCAATGAGGCTTAATGGTGTCAGATCCGAAAACAGTCCGGTAAACAATCCGAGGTCAGGAGCCAAGAGGAAACGCCAAAGTTAGGGGGGACCAAATCAAGAGCCAGGTAGCAGAGCCAAGGGTCCGAAATCCAGGTAAGGCAAATAGTGCGACGATTCCAAGGAGTGGCAAAGAAGTCCGTAAAACAGTCCGTGGTCGAGAATGCTGTAGAAATCCAAATCGATAAGGCGCCAAACAGTACTCTCAATAAGCAGCTGTGAAGCATTGTCTTCGCGTTTTCCCAAACCTTTTAACTGCAAGGTTTAGTCACATGAACCGGGCCACGTTGTACGGGCTCCGTGTCACGTGACCCGTGTTGATAACGGGAACTGCTCTTCCCGACCACGTGACACGAGGATCTTCGCGCACCAGAGTAGGGTCGATGTCCGCGGTACGACCTGGAAAACCGCCATGGTAGTTGCCAGTGGACGAAGGGCCACAAAGATCCTGGGTTGCCACTCGAGCCTCTCAACCTCCGAGTGTGTTGGAACTGATCACCCAACTGCTGCCGTCGGGTATGTGAAGGGAGACGGAATTTAGAGGGGAGTCGGTGGGTGACTGGGGAAGACCCAGGTGTACAGGAAGGGGGATTCATGACAGGGGACATGACAGCATAGTTGGGATAAAGTGCACATTCTAAATGAGACAACAGTATGGAATGTTAAACTTACACCAATACAGTTCTGAGTAAGATAGGTTATCTGAATACTAACTGAGCAAATATGACATACAGCTAATGAATATGTGTATGTATAAACAGCTAATGAATATGTATATTATATACTAAACCCACAACTGGGCATTTGTAAAGTTAAAATATTGTGCCTTGGGAAAGCCCAGGCAAGGGCAAAACAATAGCACGTGCATCCAAATAGGAGAATGTTGGCAACATGCACAATCTGAAATGAAGATGCTAATGCAACACAAACTAAACATACAAATTAGGACTTCAGTTATTTAAAAATAAATGTAAATATAACCCCAAGCACATGAATTAGACTTCAATTAAATAATTCACAATCCGAATGACTTGTGAGGAACAGTCATTGCTAGGATCTGCTAGGACACAAAATCAACAAAAAAAGCAACTATCAATTAAACCAGGGAAGGCACACTGACATGTACACACTACCCTTGCTCGTTACTAGAAGCATTTCTGGTCTCATTACAGTCTTGATGGATTTTCACAGAAGAATACAGATGGAAATAAGTACCAGTACGATTGGTATTCCTAAAATTCCACCCTATTACCGCATTACCACAGACACTGTTATAATAGTAGTGGCATTGCTGGGAAGACCAGTGGAATGATTTCAGAAATACCGCTTTCGCTGTATTTAAAAAAAATCTATAGATTTCAAATCCCATTCTGATGGTGTAAATGGTAGTGCACAGTTCTTCATAGACCGTCTGTACATTATCTCTGTCTGAGAAAAATGTGTGGATATTTAGGGAGAAAAAAAGTCACCCTATAACATAGTGGCAATTGTCACAGTTGTCTGCCATTGGGATTTAGCTAGAGGAAGAAACCTCCTAACCAGGGACATCATTTCACCAAAATGCAGTGGAGAGCGGAGTTGGCATCACAGGAAGTGATGCCATTTGACCCCGCCCCCAAGTGGCATCAAAGGAAGTGATGGCACATGACCATTCACCCCTTGACAAGACATGAAGTTGCATCATATATTATTCCTCAGTACACTAAGAAAAATATGCTTACAATACCACTGTTATACGATATACATTCCATAAAAGAATGGGTCACCATATGTAGTGTTAATATCAGTGTATAGGCCCATATAACCAAATTACTTCGAATGTAAGTAGACGTCCAACACAACAACCTGGAAGTAGGTAGATGAATGTGTACCAAAATGTACCCTTAGAACCCCCTGCCCCTACTTTTTGATGAGCATTCATCATGGATATATGGATTATGAAGAAGGGCCTGAGTTCTAAAATTGTGGTAAAATATTCTTGAGCATCTTGGTAAAGCCCGCATTCAGAGGTGGGGACATGTCCTAGAGCATCAATATAAATGTTGCCCACAATAGCAAAGGGCTATTTGTTACTTTTCATGGCAATCTGTGTGAGTACTCCTAAAGTAGTGTTTTTGGTCAGATGGTGCATTTTCAAGCGCCTTTGATCAGTAAAATTGGTCAAAACTACCAGCTTCACTGTGCAGTAACTAAAACTGGCCCACTTGGGTCCAAACCGCTGACCCACAGTAGCAAATTGGTTCGGTCCTTCAGGCATTGCCCTGTTTCCATAAAGACCATTCCGAGCTTGTTCAGAGTTTACGCCAAGGTGACACGCTTTCTCCCACCCTTCCATGTCACTATGAAAATATCCTATTTTTAGCACTACTCAATAACAAGCTATTTGAAAGCCCATAACCAATCTTGGGATTTTCAAGACCTGACTATAATTTCAGGCTAGTTGCTCCAGTTGGAAATTAAATGACCTCTCACAGTATTGTTTGCTTTTCTTGAGCTTTCAGCTGTTGTGGTGCTTAAAAGGTTGGATATTTTTGCCTCCATTTGGACGTGCAACTCTGGAAATGCCAAGAGAAAAGACCTTTACTCCAGACTCTACCCCAGTAAAGACATGCCACGGGAAACAGATAATCCATTACTTTGTTGTATTCTTTATTATTTATTTCCCTCAAGAGAGTTGTTATTCTGTCATTCTTTCAGGGAGGGCCTAGATGGGTGGTCCCACTTGTGTGCCGGTACACCCCACCACGCTCTAAGTAGCCACTTTATGGATTCTCATTAAGTGCCCGGCTCTCACTCAGTATAGTGGGGATGTGATGAAACGCTTTTAGTTCATTTTTGTGGAGAGTGGGCAGGTAGTGGGGGGTGGTTAGGGATGTCCAAGCTAAAATTGAATATTCTGAATGGGGAAATCAAGCTAGCATGTTCCTGAGGAAGTGCAACACAATTTGCAAGGTCCTCTACCAATGCGGAAAAACAAAAAGGGGTTCCAGAGACATTAGTCAGTTTAGGGTTGGCATTGCTGAGGATAAATGTGCCGGTGGCTGAGGTCACCTATGTATTGAACAGGACGTGGGCTCTTAGATGGCCCAGTTGGTTATGCACAGGCTGATGGGGTTTAAGTATGCTTGAGTCACACAAGTGTGAATCTTTGTAGTGCCTACTCATTCCTAAATCCTTCATTGGGCAACACAGCCAGTCCCATTAAGATTTGTAATAGTACTGCTTTTCGTTTGTGGTGCTACAAAAGAGGAGAACTGCTGTAGCAAGTGCTATTTCCGTGGAGACTTAGAAACTTGGGTGACATTCACATAAAATTAATAAGTAGCACCCACCTTTGGATTAGTGGGGCTGCGATCTACCAAAATCAGCGCATGCATACAATCGGCAGCGATTGTGCTGATTTTACAACTAACCAGCATGGAGTTCCTGCAACTCCAGCAGTACGTGTGATAAGTGAAGGAGTGCATTCTCGCTATTGCACAGAGAATGCAGCTTGTGCACTGCTGACAGAGTGAGGGTTGAACAGAGAAAATCGAGATCAAACCCCTGCCCCCTCACTCCAGGCGCATAAACAGAAGGAACAGCAGGAAGAATAAGGAGCGCACTTATCATTTGAACCAGGCCCCAGCGCACCCATGGGTGACAAATATGCTGAAAGACACCCACTTCACCAACATTGCAACTACCATGCTACATTAGCCTCAACACAGCAATACCAGAATCTACAAAACACAAGAATCCCTGTTTAAAGACTTGCAGATGCCTGTATGAACTAACCTGATCTAATTGCACAGTGTAAAGCCATGTTTCAGGAAAATTACAGCTGGAGCTATCCTAGATTGCGGAAGGTGTTTGACTGGTTAAGTTTCCTGGAGAGAGGCGTTTCATCCGTGAGGCGACGCCACGGGTGCAGTTTAAAACAAACACAAGGGAGTAAAGAGAACCCCCCACCCTGGGGTGTGGGAGGACAGCTGTGGGGGGAGGTATTGTAAATAGGGTGGTGGGTGATTGTATATTGTCGCAAAATTCGGCATATTGGTGGCGATCGGCATGTGAATTGTAGTTGGGACTGGAGCGGTGACAGTGTTCCCTTCTTGTCTTTATGAGGTTATTGGGTGGGATAGTGACTCCCCACGTATCGGACAGAGTGCTGCGCTGGTAGGTCTGGATGTACGGGGGTATGGCTTTCCTATGAATTGACGTTGTAGATCAATGAGTAGATGAGGTTCCCTGCTGATTGAGCGTTGCAGTTCAGTGAGTGGATGCTGTTTCCCCGCAGGAGGTAGCTAGATTGTTCCCGAGTACGGAATATAATTGGCTGGTTGCGCTCCCCAGGTGAGGGGCATATCACACGCGAGGCGACGCAGTGTGCGCAGTCCAATTATAAGAGCTTATTATGGATTACCTTGCTCCAGTTGTAGCGGGAAGACAGCTGTGGGGATTGTGGGGTTTTATTTTGGGATATTTGTGGGGTTGGAAGAGATGGGTTATTGTTCTGTGTATGCACATTTGTCTGTTCATTTGTACTGTGTTTTTAGTTTGGTGACATCACCTTTAGATTGATGCATAGGATACAGATTTTTGACGGTGAGGAGCTAGTGGCATGGTTTTGGAGAGGAAGGAGAGGTGACCCAGAGGCGGTGTGTGGAAGACACATGCGCAAGATTGTGGTGGTGTGCCAGAGAAGGCAAGGGTTTGGTGAAGATGGGCTGCACGTGGAGTGCGCTGGCTGAGGTGCAGAGCCAAGAAGGCTGATAGAAATTTAAGAAAAAAAAAAAGAAGAGATATGTGACACTATTTTCTAACTTTTGCTCCCTGAACAGCGGACTATCGAAATTTTCAACTTGAGGTGAGGTAAAAGGTATCACACAATAGAGGAATGACTCCCTTTCAACTGTTATGTAAGACACAGCCCCATGCCAAGATAAATTAGTAAAAAACATAGTGTGCAAAGATTAAAAAGTAGATAAATAAGACCATGGCTGCCATAAGCGGCTTCTCCGGAGGCATGCATCAATTGCCACTGACACACATACACAGCACTTACACGGGAAGAGGCTGAAAAGCACCTGGCTACAGTTGAACTGTGGCGCATGAAGGAAAGGAAAGGAGCGAGGCGTCAGCAGATGCTGAACCAGTACGAGCAGAGGGAAGAGGGGTCTCACCCTTCTGCAGCTCCGGGAGTGTAATATCTGATGGCACAGATGGTAAGAAAGGGATGAATTGTATGAGAGAATTTAAAGCAGCAGAAGGACATTTAAAAAGTACATACAAACCATCACAATACACTAAAGAGAACAAATAGGAAGGTGCAGAACAACCCACTAGCAGCACCGGAGCGAGCAAGTGCATGGAAACAGATTTGAAGGCACAGGTACAGAGGAATAAATAGCAGCACACATATTTTTTCAAAATTAAAGGGAAGATAAAGGGGGAGTTGTAACCACAGCAATAGAGAGTGGGGAGAAGGAGTGCAAAAAGCTTGACTGGGCAGAGCAAATGGAGGGAGAAGAGATAAGGAAGAGGGACTGGGAAATGAAAGTGTAGTGCGAGGAGAGAGAGGAAGAGAGTGGGGAAACTGGAAAGGGAAGAAAGGGAATGGAGGAGGAAGGAAGAGAGGGAGCTTATGGGAAAAGAGCGTGGAAAAGGGATAGATGACAAGAAATGGGTACAAAAGCAGCAGGATGAATGGGCCATAAAAGTGGCCAGTGAGTGGGTTGCACTGGAATGGGAAAGGGAGAGATGGGAGGAGGAGAAAAGGACTGAATAAGACATCACAGCCAAACATGATAGAGACTCAGTAGGGGGTAGTGCAGCATACATGGGGTTATGGAAGAGAGGAAGGAAGTATAGCGCTTTAGAAATTGACTGTGTGCATTGTAGATTGTGGCAAAAGAAGATGGTTAAACAAACGGCAGAGGCAGAGAAAGGCATATAAGGACAAGTTGGTACAAAATAAATTATTAAAGTATGCAATGGAAGGGGTAGTTAAAACCAGACCCAACTAGCATGCACATGCATCACAATAGCAGTATCAACAACCACCACAATACGCACCGCCATGTGGGGAGGGTACATGGGGCAGGACAGGATCATTTCAAAAGACACCACAAGCACAAACACAAGCACTGTCACTACTACATGTACAGACACAGACACAACAAATGACAGCACCACCACCCCAGGACTTACAAACATCACAACCCAGGGGCACTGCACAGCAGGCAGCACCCATACAGAACACTGACACAATAGCAACAGTGCCACTTACATGACTGGGAGGGGTCATCTTGGTGGGGAACAACCCTTTCAAAGGAAATAGATTGACATTATACTCTTAATAAGACAGTCCCAGACAAACTTGATTTGTCTCACTCTGCCACACACCCTCACACACACTCAATACTGCAGAGGACAATTGCATAATGGTGGTGATAGCTAACAAAACATTTTCCTTTCGGGGTGACAATCAGGCGACTAGGCCATCCATTAGGGAAGGGACATTTGTGATATCATGAGTTGACTGGATATGACCATTTTATTCACAGACAAAGCCATAACTTGTTCAACACCAGGCATACACATGCTGAAAGTAAGGAAGATTGTGTAGGTATGTTGAGGGTGTACGGTACAGAGGGGGGTGCGTAAAGATAGTTTGTTAAAAGAGATTAAATTAGGATACATTATAAGCACACATCTTTCAGTGAGGAGACTGGGCTAATGCATAAACAAATAAAACAGAGCCATTAAATGAGACACACAAGGTGGAGAAAGTTGTACTTGAGGGTGGGGGATGCATTTCATTGACAGTTCACCACGGGAGGAGAGAACTAGGGTTAAAGGGTGGATGATCCATGTTCACAACAGACACCATTTGGGCGATAAAATAAAACAGTGCAAGTAGTAATGCCACTAGCGCTTTTGAAAACAGCACTGGCACAAATGCATTAGCAAACACACATAGGGGAAGAGGTCATTGCTGCATGAATTGGAGAATAATGTTGGTATTAAAATGTGGGAGTAGATCATGGGGGGAGAAATATATTGTTTAACTGTAACAGTAATGCCTACATGACCATCAATCTGGATTTCAAGCATTCAGAGGCACGGAAACTGCTCTTCTGGGCACCTGTGAAGAACTGCTTGCATTTCTTGACTCTAACTCTCCCTCTGTCCTCATTTGATCTTTCCTCTGCATCTGACAGTCAACCATTCCATCCTCATAAAACGGCTCCATGATACCCTTGGTATTTCGGAGCAGGCTCCTTCTGGACTGGCTGAACTCCTTCCCCACTGACTGTCCCTCCCAGGTCATGCCCAGGTCTCATCTCCTACCTCTATCTCCAACCATGCCCTTCCCAATGGCTCTAAACTATTACCCAGGCTCCTTAACGTCTATCTCGCTCTGCTTTTTCACTTTATCTACATTTTCTCCTCTCACTTCCAGTGTTATGCAGATGACACCCATATCTTCAAACCTCCCTCCCTCTCATGCTCACCCTATTCCTCTACCATTACCAACTGCCTATCTGCTATCCAGTTCTGTTGTGCCACCAATGATATCTGCCTCAATGCCAGCAAGACTGAGATCCTTCCTATTGAGACCCCCACTCACTCCTTCCTCCCTTTACTTTGGCCACACTCTATGGGCTCTCCACCTACCCCTGCAACTGAAGCCAGCCTTGGAGTAATCTTCAACTCCTCTCTCTCTTTCCTTCCCCACATCTTAGACCTTGTCAAGAAAGCTCATTTTCAACTCCACCTCCTGAGAGGCATCTTTCCTTCCTTCCTTCACCTTTCACCAGGATCTCAACTGTTCTAGAGCCCTGGTACTCTCTAGGCTTGACTATTGCAACATCCTCTTCCTTAATCTACCCTCTTCCTCTCTCTGCCACTCCACTGTGTCCAGGACAGGGCTCTTAGACTTATCAAGCCCAAGGACCATATCTCTCTAGCCCTAAAATCCCTCCACTGGCTCCAAGTTGCTGCGTGAATACAATTCAAATCCCTCTCTATCATCCATAAGGCTGTCTGGGGCTGAGGATCAATCTATCTACAACATGCTCTCACCAAATACTTTTCTTTCCATATCCTTATGCTCATCCAGCTCCAACTCTATGCATATCAGGTGCTTTTTCATACGCAAGCTGAGGGCAGATCTCTCTCTTTCCTTGGCTGGCTAACTCCTCTGGAACAGACTCCCCCCTCCTCTATGTCTTCAGCCGGATCTCCTCAAATTCTGGAAGCTCCTCAAGACCTTTCTCTTCACCTCCTCCTTCCCCCTCTCACTCCTATGATAATAGCACGCATTTGCTGAGATTGGTGGTCTGAGACCTTGTGTCCCTCTGGGTCCCATCCTTATACCCAATCGCCTTCAGCCTCCCACAGCATCTGAGCACTTGCCTTCAGACACACACTGGCTTGTGCTCTCACAGGCCTGCACTTATTAGTGGCAGGTGATGACTATGTACCAAGCAATATCTGCCAGGGACTTACTGCTGCACTCAACCGATCCCTCTGCGCTTCCCTCTATGAAATGCTTGCACTTACCCCCTTCCCTTTCCCTCTCTCACTCCCTGCACTTGCACGCTCTGAATACTCACAAGCTCCTTCCCTGTTCATCTGTTTATCCTTTTCACCTTTGTTTCCATGTTCCCTCCCCTTGCCCTGTGGGCGCTTTGAAACACAATTTCTTGATGTATAAGCGCTTTACAAATGCACAATAGATAAAAGAATAAATTAAAATAGTATCTGCTCTAGTTCACAGAGCAGAAGTGAAATTTACCGGTTCAGAGGACAGCAGGAAACGGAATGGGAGTAGAGAGAGGTAACCCGTAAATAGTTGGTGTTCATGGGGGAGCTGCAGCTGAGAATTGTGTGATGAGTGGAAGGGCAAAGAGAAATGTTTCAGAAGAAGAAAGGTGTAGTGGAATGAAGCTGGCGGAGGGGTGGTGGACACGGTCCATTATGAAGGTGCTTTTTACACATGCAGTGCAGGATCTAGGCAAGAGTAAACGTTGACGCTGGCACCTGGAGTCCAGCATGGGTGAACAGAATGTGAACCCATGAGGATGGGAGAGCAATCAGCATTTTATTTTAGAAACGTAGTCAGTGACGGTGTGCACAAACAGGGGTTGGGGGGTGTTGTTTTGGAAAGCACTGGTAAGGATTTCCTGTGGTGTGACTGCAAGCTATTTGAGGGCAGACGTATGCATTTACGAGCTACAGGGCAGGTAGCTGCAATAGCTGTGTTCTGTACTGCTGGTAGGCTGCTGCCGCTAAACCAAAGTACATATACTCTGCATACCACCTGTTTATGAGCCACTACACAAGAATGCTTCTGAGGGTAGGGGGTAGACCCGTACCATGCACCCTCAATTTAGACAGACATCAGGGCCTGATCAGGGCTATAGCTCTGGGTGCTTAGGGGTGGCACAGGCGTGACCCCTGGGTCCTGGCCAATAGTTTTTTGGTTAGACCACGTAAGTGCTAAGCACTATATATCAAATTTAAATCCTTCTTAATCATCCATAAGGTATATTGGGGCCGAGGACCAATCTATCTACAACTCTGGAACAGCCTCCCCCATCCTCTCTGTTGTGAGCCGGATCTCCTCAAATTCTGGAAGTTCCTCAAGACCTTCCTCTTCACCTCCTCCTTTACCCTCTCACTCCTTGGTTCATGTCGGCAAAAAGACTGAGATAGCTTAATGGACTAATGCATCTGCTTAAGAGTCTGTGAGCTCTTTCCGTCTGCAGGCCAGGTCTAAAACCTGGAGGGTGCATAAACAACGGTAATAGCACATAATTGGTTGGGACCAGACACTGCTGTTTGTATTAATCTCTTAAACACATCAAACAGACACACCAGGTTGGCTTGCAGTTTCTGATGAAATCTAAATTTGTGGCATACATTCTGCACATGCGGTGATCAAGGTCCTTACTCGAATTCAATAGGGACATCATGCAGAATCACAAATTCAGGGTTTGAAATGTCAGGGCGTTGGGAGCTGTTTATATCCTGCTTCTTCCCTAGGAGAGGCTGGTTAGCTTAAAACCCACAATCACCAGGAGATACTTTTGACTCCGCAAGCCAACCAGTGCCTTGCAGAAATTAACAAGTGCTGAGTGTTTTAGAATTAAATAAAGAAGAATTAGGACACACTCAAATGTATTGAATCAAACATAATAGGCAAAAGATTACTGTGCATCTCGTGTGGAAGTTAGATCTGCAATGAGCTGTTTAATCGCTTCTGGTTCCCCAGCAGTAGCTCCTGCCTACTAGGCGCTCGACACCTCGGAGCTTTTTTTTTTAAATCCTGCCCATCAAATCTCAATTTCGAACCATGGAAATTCCATCTGCTTTGTAAGGCAATACTTTGGCACTGTCCACTCCTCTTTGATGCGTTCAAGCCCCCGTTAAACAGATCTCTGTTGCACCAGCACATGGCCTATATCCTAAAGTTCTATGCACTAATCATGTTACATTGAGTATGTTACATAAATGATATATGCTGGAAAGGGAAAGTGGGAAAATGGAAAAAGGATGCATGCAGAGGGAGGTTGCTGGAAAATGAGAATAAAGAATGCGGAACAGAAGGGTAGACAAAAGAAAATTAAGGGGGGAGTTATACACACCTCCAGTTCGGTTTCTTGACAACAGCCGTTTTAAGAGTTCTTAAACCTAGGCAAGCATGCCCAAATTGCACATGTTAGGAGATGACCGCACACATACCTGCTAACTGGCCCGATATTATATGTGTGACACCATCAGTCAGTATATTGCGGGCTGGAACTCTTATGCCTATATATTCAAGGGGAAAATTAAACTACAATTCCCAGCCGGCCATGTGAAAAAAACAGAACTGGCAGAAGGCATCAAGCAGGGCAATTTGTCAACGATGAGCACAGCACAACTGCTGATGTTTAGTTTGAGACGAGATGGCAGCGCACCATCTGACATAACAGCACTAACATCCCTCTGGGAGGCCAGCCCATAAGCAAAGCACAGACTGTGAGGAAGGTTCACTTCCTTTCAGAAAGCATTGCCCATTCATGCTGGAATAGTGATCTGTTGTACCGCTTTCAACTGTACAATTCATTGCCATGTTAATGAATTAGCTTAATGGGCATAGCACCATGTGTGGTGCTTTCTGGCATTCCCCCAACTCCCCCCCCCACACCCCTCTGATGGATGCCAGATTTACTTCTAGCTCCACTGCATGGACTGATTCATAGTACCTGGAACATAAGAAAGCAACTTCAGGATTGTGCATGGTGCACAGATTGAACTCACTGCATAGGCTGGCAGCTCCTTTTTTTAGTTTGTTGTTTTTAGTTTGTAAACATTTGAAAACATCAAACTTCATAGATCCTGACAGCAAGTACAGTTGCACATATACTGCTTTGGAAGAAACTAGACCAAATCAAGCTAGTGTAAGAAAATGTTGAATACATATATGACATGCATCTTGTAAACATAGAATGGCTGCCTTGTAAACCAGATTTTAGTGCAAATAGCAATTTGTGCAAATCAATTTAAAATTAAGTGATTAATTTTAAAACTAAGCATTTTGACAACAGTGCAACCACATATTAAAAACCACATGTTAAAAAAGACAACTGAGCATCCTTTTAACAATATCGGGATCTCATTATGCCCCTTTGCCAGAGGAGTAACCAGGGTGCGGCAATCATTACATTGGTTGCCTATCGAAGCAAGGGTCAAGTTCAAGACATTGGGCCTCATTACGACCCTGGAGGTAGCCATGCCACAATTTGCGGCATGGCTAATTCCGGGTACCGGGTTCGGGTTCCTAGAATGGGGAAATACCAGGCCATTCCGACCTTTGGAGGGCCCAGAATTTCCCCATTCCAGGAACCCAGACCCTGTACATCTCCATTCCCATTCGAGCCCCCATAGGGCTCCCATAGAGTTCAATGGGAATGGGAAGGATGCAAACAATGGGCCTGTTAATGACGGGCCCGTTGTTTGCATCCTGGTCAGTTCACGGGACCCGCTAAGGAAGCCTGGTTTTACCAGGCGTCCTTACCGGGTCCTACGAGCAAACCTCGTAATGAGGCGGTAGGGGTTAAACCCCTAATGAGGCCCATTGGGCATGATTCATCATGCCCAAAATGGCAGAGTATGCTTAGCCATTCAAGAGAAACTTCATAGTTATAATCCATGTTGAGTTTTAAGATCCACAAATACCTCTCTTTTGTGTGTGCCTGTACAAAAGAGAATGGCTAGGTGGAAGCGCCTTCTCTATGGCTGGGTCCAAGTCATGGAATTCTTTGCCCGTACATTTAAGAAATAATGATGACTTTGCATCATTCAGGAAAGAGCTCAAGACCTTTCTATTTTTATAGGAGTTCCCTTCCTTCTGGTATCTCTGTTCTCTTTGTTCCTTCTGTATAAGCGATGTGATACCTTTGGCGAAAGCGCGCTCTTGAAAAAACAAATTGATTGGTATATTCCTTAATCTGGTATACTGTCCCCATAAGGGTTAGAAGCTTGAAAACATAGGTACAGTTTGCACCCCTAAGATTGTTTCATAGACAGTGGATATTCAGCAAAAATGTAGTCTTTCTTTATTATGTAGTGTTACAACTGCAACTTTGCTGTAAATTCCTTATTGATGATAGTTAACAGGCTGGTGATGGACAAGACTACCGAAGTCCTGGATGCCCACATACATCTAATCCACAACCATTCTCTCGAGAAAACAGCATTTCCAATATTGTATTTACAAAAAGTCGATTCTCTTGATATTTCAAAGTAATCACAGAAAATTACTAAATGTTTGCAGCTTTCTGGCTGACAAGAGGATGGACAAAAATTACATGTACGATGGGTGCGGCCTACTACTTTGGGATGGCAATGTTTATTTCATTAGTCGAGAATTGGTTGAGCTTAAATCTCAAATATATTTCTTGAGCCTTCTCGCAAGGAAAGTGAATTAAGAAGGGCATCCAAGGAGTTCTTTTAGTGATAGAAATTGCACTTTCTTTTTAGCTAGAATATGTCCTTATAAGTTCTGCGATGCAACACCAATCATATTCATATCATTTTATTTCTCACATAATTCACATGTGATCAAATCATCGATATGAGAATCAATCGTTTTCAGTAGACTTTTCATTTTACCATCAAATATCGACATAGAAGCTGGAGAATCTGCTTTGAGCATGAAAAGGAAGTCTTCATACAGAGAGTTTGGAGGAGGACAGTTCATTTTTGCAAAGTTTACAAACGTCTCCAACTATATCTAGCAGCCAGAGAGGAGATCCCCAATTCGTGACACAACATTGGATTTGGTAGGGAGCTTCTTCCATACGAGACCCTGAAGTTGCAAAAGGGTGCAGATAGGTAGAGCGCAAGTGGGAGGAAGGAGTCGATGCAGGGTCAGTGGCAGAGAAGGGAAAGGAAGGAGGTTACTGTGGAGGAATGTGGAGTTTCAGGCATTGAGTTGGGAAGGGAAGGAGGAGCGACCAGAGGTCCTCACCCAAGCAGGATACACCTCAAGCTGCCATTTTAAGGTGAAGCATGTCTAACGTACTTCTGTATCCTTAAACAATTCCAAAGCCTCACACTACATCATCATTTGGGCAACCAATGGCTTCTCCAATTTTCTGGCAAACCAAACAATGTCATGTTAACTTTCGAAAATCATCAAAGGCGACATATGGTGGGGGACCCCATTTAAGCGCATCGTCTATTTTGTTTAGCAGAAAAAAAGGGACATATGGAACGATCTCTTTTAAACAATTAAAAAAAAAATAGGACTTTGACCTCGTTGCAATAAAGAAACAAGTGGTTATATGTAAGAAACACTGATAAATAAATATAAAACATTTCCATGGACAGCTTTGTAATATGTTGATATCTAGCCGTCCACTATTAGACATTTTTTTTATAAATATATCTGGAAGGATCTCTTTTGTTCTCAAAAAGGTCATGGCATACATTTTAAAGTAGACATTCGGGCATGGAACCCTATTGTTTGTGCTGCCCTCCTGCTCTGATTTTAAAACCGATGTTTCTACACGACTGTAATGGACTCATTGGGCTCCCTGCTCTTTAACTGATGTTGTCCTTCCTTTCTTTCACTTGCAGGCTGTTGAAGGAGGGGTGGGGCTTCCCCTGTCTGTGCAGTGTGTGGCCCTGCCTTGGCAAGAGGAGCTTTGTCTGCGCTTCATGAAGGAGGTGGAGACCCTGACCATTTCTAAGAAGAGGACATAGGGCAATTGTTGCCGTATATCTGTGCAGGGATGTGTTGGGAGCTCTTCCTTTATATTGCAATAAGGAAAGACAAATGTCCACTGGTTTTTGCTAGCTGCCAAATACTGTTCTGCCGAAAATAAATGCACTAAACGATGTATTTACAAAATGTTCTTATTTTCCCGAGAGTAAAAAGAATCTCACCCGACGTAACAAAAAAATATTTAGGATCGAAAATACATGATAATTTATTCATTTACAAAAAAAGTTTTTAAATTAATCAGTTTTTAGTGTGGGCTATTAGATGTCACTTGCGACACCTATGAGTCGAAACTATTGCATTTGAGTACAGATAGGGAGGAATGGCGTAGAGGAGGGGCACCGAGGAATGACATATGAGGAGTGACACAGTCTATAGGTGTTTGGTTATTTGCCCACCCATTGTCTGCCTATGGCCATGGTAATTCCTATGCAATTCCCACCCATTCCTGCCAGTTCCCACCAAAAACTCCTCCTCATGGGAACTCT
This sequence comes from Ambystoma mexicanum, assembly GCF_040938575.1. NCBI lineage: Eukaryota > Metazoa > Chordata > Amphibia > Caudata > Ambystomatidae > Ambystoma > Ambystoma mexicanum. The sequence goes on from NC_090922.1 coordinate 1,404,034,245, forward strand.
TTCAGCTTGCTCTAATCAAGCCTTACCATCAGGCTTTGCATTCAAAGTGCCTGCCAGTGTTTGTTCAAAGCAGTCTTCAGAGAGTGAATGTCTTAATGGAGTTGGAAACATACTAGGTGTAATAATGATGTCTTCGCCTTCAGCCGCTCGATTGAGCACTCTGATTGTACTTCACTGATGTCCTGATGCCCAAACTGTTGGCATTGCCAAAGCTTGCACAGCCAGGGCATAAACAACACGGGGCGACCTTCCCTCAGATCAGCTTTTGTGTGAGAAATAGAGCATAATGAAAAGCAGCCTTAGATACAAGTGTCACACCAGCCACTGCTACTCCCAAAATAGGAACATACTCCCAACAAAGATTTTGAACTAGTGGCCACATAAGATTTTGCCCCCTTCTTCTGCCCACTCATTTTCGGATCATCGATGTCAGAAGAGCAGTGCCAGGATCTAAGTTATTGTTACTGCGTGATCTGAATCTGAAATGTGGTTTTAATATTCATGAATTACTAGATGTAAAACAGTGCAGATCTTTATCTGTTTTGGAGCTAAATATATATTTCATACCCTCAGTGAGAATGGGAATTTCTTTTTTTTACTCCATACAAATAATGTTATGTTTAACTTAAAATGAAAACATATACAGTAAAACACTCCAACTTCACAATAGTGTGTGTAGTCCTGGCTATAAGAGTCAAGGGCAGGGGTAAGGAACATGAGGCTCTCCAGGTGTTTGGACACTACAACTCCCCTGAACCCTCACCTTTGACTATGCTGTCTAGGGTTGATGCAAGATGCAGTCTAAAACAGCTGTTTAACATAGAAATTTGCAGACATGCATACATCCTTTTAAATCAGCATTAATTAAAATTATACCAGAATGTTCTGTCCTTGGTCATTGACATGGATAATTTAGCATTCTTCATAGCACTCATAAGTGAATACATAATCCCCATCTCCAAATTGTAGCCTCATCTTTTGTTTGTGTTCACGATTCAACACCGCTATTCAGTTACTAAACATAGTGATTTGACTAGATTATAAATTCTATTTTTTTATAAATTTATTTCTATTGGCCATACACCACAAGGATCAAAAGGTTGAATGATCCAACAAATAGAGCGTCCTTTGGGATTTATTAAGCGAGACCAATAATTGATTGTAGAGAGGAACACATGGAATACACCCAGAAAAAGAGATGGCCTGATAGCGGATCCACAAGCGTGCGCTGCAAACTGGTGGTATAATTTGTATAAACAAACCAATAGTTTATCATGAGAACACAGAGGAGAGAGGACGTTTGACTTTCATCTAGCAAGCCTGTATCGCTAGGTAAATGTCCCAGCACAGACTACAACTATCCTTATGCAATCTGTACTCTGCAGTGGTGGGCCACCTATATTGGTGACAGACAGAGAGAGGAACTGCCCCGATCTACGCTAGCTCTAAAAATACAAATGGTTCCTAACTAGTCATTATAGTTGACCGTTAGACTAATAGCTTAAAATGGATTGACTTGGAGAGGAACTTGGCAAAATAAAAAGTAAAAAACAAGTGGGGAGACATTCAAGTGTAAATATATTATCCCCGTCATTTCTCTAGGTATTTCACTCGCCTTCTAATGATTTGTCATTTGAATAATTAAACTCGGTACACGGAATATAAAAAGTTGACTTTGTTGATAACAAGTTCCTCAGAGGGGTTTCAACACCAAGAGGGAGATGCATCTGACATGCTGGGTGGGACAGATGGTAAGGAAGCTGCAAGCTATCGTTTTGGGAAAAAGAACTAATGGGAGGCTTATGTAATTAAAGAAACCTAAGTTGCTTAAGGCTCCAGTGAAGAGCCCTAACTGACCCTAATATGGTATGCAGTGAACCCTGAAATAGATCTCTCATTTGCTGTTTTAGTGCAAACATTGCATTCTCACACTGCTATTCATATGATGCATGCTTGCCTTTCTTAAGTAATAGAGGAATCAAGAATTGAATGGAATAGTTGTCTTATTCTACTTGTCATGAGAGCCAGCTAATAAATTGATAGACACAATGTTTCGAATTTGTATTTATGGGATGCCTATTGGACATTAGGCGAAGGGAATCAAAGGGCGTTTGTGGCAGGGAAAGACTGCCTGTGGAAACGCTGCTGAATATATCCAAACACTTGAGTTTTTGGTTACCAGTATCATGTGTGGCAGTTAGCAAGTTATGAACTACTGGCAGTCCTACTTTTATCTCTACACCGACCGGAGGCTGAGGGAAGGAGGTGGTTGGGAAGCTCCCATAAAACCATGCGTCAGGTTCGAAGCGCTGTGAAGGGCATAATAGGACAGTTGAGACAGCTAAGGCTGAGGGGGCTTTGTTGCCCTGGCTCCAAGTCCTGCAAACTTGCCTATTGACTTGACAGGGGCCTGTGCCGACAACGGCGGATTGTAGAGGAGTGGCCAGGATTGCGGGTAAGCAAACACCTCCCTCTTTGAGGCACTCTCATGATTGTTCGTCTGACTTTATTACTACAAACACCTTACGAGGTTGGGCTACCTGCTGAATAGACGTGACCCAACAGCATATTGCAGCGGTCTTCTGCCTCGTTTGAGGTAGCCTTTTGGACAACAACAAGCTGGTTGGCCTTCTGCTTGGCTCTAGGGAGAAATAGTCTAATACATTGAATATTACAGTGGGCCCAAATTCTACATTACCTGCAAAACCTGGTCAACGACTTGCCAGTTATTAAGTCCTTCTATGGCTCTGGTCACTGCCTGACTGTGCCATGAAGAGCTTGGCCACCTGCAAACAAAGAGCTAAAGCCCCTGTGAATGAGGGGAAAAAGGTGAAAACAGTTCCCCCCCATTCTTACTCAACTGCCCATTATGACATTTATTTAGGCCTTCCCCCTTCCATCAGTTTTAAATGGCCCGGAGGATCCATCTTCCCGCACCAGGTTTCTGCTCCAAGTGCCTCACCAAACATTGATAACAATTACTCTCTGTTGAAACTATGTATTGGCCTAAAACGTAATTCTATTGGCAGCAATATTAGTCCTATAAATAATACAGATGGCTGTGAAAATATGGTTGTGACTAATCTGTCGGCTTCCCCTGACCTCTCCAATTTGGCTTTTTGCCATCAACATCCGCAAAATCAAGTTCTAGTGACTCAGAGAGTGATGAAGTGGTAGACACACCGCTGCCAATTAGAAGCCACATCATGCATTTTTGCACCCCAATTAGCATCTACAATGAACGTTGTAATGGCCAGTGTTGATGTATTGATGGGTCTCTGTTCAATTATTGTAAAGGAGCAGTGTGAATTTAAACTGATATTTGCAAAGATAGTGGACCTTGTTCGGGAAACTCCCAGCCCACAGCCCCAGTCCTTTGAAGAGGGCGTACATGTCCTTTGTCCTCCTCCAAGTCGAAAGGACTGTGGCACAAGACCGTGGCGTGGTGCACAAGGACCATGAATTGGACACTATAGAGGAAGAGGACTGGGACTTCGACAAAGTGTCAAATACTACCTATTCAGCAAAAGAAGTCTTGCCTGTTGCCATAGACATTCAGTCCGTAGTCCCAGTGGGGAGGAAATCTAAGCCTATCGGTATTAAGAACAAGAAGGCTTTGAAAAAGAAAAGGGGCTCCTCCCACCAAATCAATGATTTCACAGCTAATTGTACTAATGTGTACATTTCTCAAAAATAGGCATCTTGCCACAGGGAGAGAGCAAGGGTCAGAGTGGACTCTGCTCTTTTCCACAGCGAGAGGAACTTGAAATTTACAGAATTTACTACATGGTACAATAACTGGTGAAGGTCCACAGATACTAGTTGGACAATGCAAATTGTCTCTGGCTATTTAGAACCCTTAGGTGTAATGATAACCATACATTTGGTCTAAATGTAGGGCCCATGTATCTGGAACCTCCGCTGTTGAACTGCATGCGGTTTCTGAATCCCAACGGGTAAATTATAAGGCCATGCAAACCAAGTTAAGTCTCCTCAAAAACAAAATACTAGCCACCAAACAAGCCCTTCCTAATAAACATAGCCCTGTCCCACCACCTGCCCCGGACCCCCCCAACCCTTCTCCTTCAAACCCATTCAGGAAAAAGACATCATCAACATGATGAGGAACATCAAACTCTCAAACTGCAAAGGGGATGCATGCCCAGCCCCCATTATCAAAGACTGCACTGAAGCACTAGAGCCCTTCCTCACAGCCTTCGATAATGCCTCATTTACCACAGGGAAAGTCCCCACCTCCCTCAAGGAAGGCTGGGTCCGGCCTCTCCTAAAAAAACAACACTCGACCCTACCTCCCCTAACAACTACAGACCCATCACCACTGTCCCATTCCTCCTCAAAATACTGGACAAAGCAGCTTACCTGCAGGTCCAGCACTTCATTGAAGAAAACAAACTCCTTGGACTCTGCCAATCTGGTATCCGCCCCAGACACGGGACTGAAACCCCCCTTGTTGACCTGAAAAACCAGATGGACGATGCTAGAGTCACGGGTAAACCAGCACTTCTCCTACTCCTTGACTTATCCGCGGCCTTCGAGCTCATAGATCATGACGTCCTATGCCACCACCTTTCCTCCACTGCCAAATTTACCCCAGAGGCCACAGCATGGATCACCTCCTTCTTACAAGACAGAACCATGCAAGTATTCTCTGACCTAGCCTCCGCCTCACCAACCATCATACTCTGCGGTGTGCCCCAAGGCTCTTGCCTCTCCCCCCCTCTACAACATCTTCACACGAGCCCTCTTCCTCATACTCGACGCTATGGGCATCTCCTACACCAACTACGCTGACGACACACACATCCTCCTCACCCTCACTGCAACTATGACACTGACTCCCTAACCCTCAACAACCTCTATAACACCATCCAAACCTGGATGGCAGAAAACGGACTATGCCTCAACTCTGACAAGACTGAACTCCTCCTGGTAGGTTCCCCCGACCTGCTCAAAAACCTAGACTCACAATTTAGCCACTTCATCATTGACACCATCAATATTCCTGTCTCAGATTCTGTCAAAACCCTTGGAGTCTACCTGGATTCTAGCCTATCCATGGACAGACAAGTCAATGCAATAGCCTCTGCAGCTGCATACCATGCTAAACTTATCAATGCAGTCAGCCCCTTTCTCTCCAAAAAGAACTGCACCAACATAGCTAGAGCCATCACCGGCTCTAGGCTTGACTATTGCAATGTACTCTTCCTAGGAACCTCCAATAAAAACCTTGAGAGACTTCAAGTCATACAAAACAATGCTCTCCGGGCAGCCCAAGGCATTGCCAAAAGAGAATACATTTCTGAGGTCAGGAAAACAGCCCACTGGCTCCCAATCAAGGAAAGGATCGTCTTCAAAGCTCTGACACTTACCCACAAATGCATTCACCTCACCGCTCCTGATTACCTCTCAAAAAGAATCCACCCCGTCTCCGCTACCAGGCCAACTAGATCACCATATACCAACATGCTCTCTGTGCCACTAGTAAAAAAAGCCAGAGCGGGCGGAGCCAGCTTCCCCTATCTCGCACCCATTCACTGGAATGCTCTACCCCCACGATCCGAGGCGAAGCCTCCCTCACCACCTTCCGCAAAGCTATGAAAACTATCCTCTTCACATAAGGCCCCGCACATTATCATGAATACTCACCACATGACCCAATGCATAAATTGTAACACAATGACCAACTGTAATGTCTCAACACCAGCATGATATTCTGTAGTATTCATAATGTATCAACAACCGCCACTATGCCTGTACCTCTGTAACTAAGTTTCTTGCAAGTAACAGCGCCTCAATGCCCGTTGGCTGCTTGTGCACTATATAAATATAAATAAATAAATAAATAAATATTACTAAGCTTTATCACACTGGTTTTGACCACAACTTGGAAATGGTTACTCCTCCCCCCACACAGACACTTTTTGATGAAATATTTGACCCAGAATAAATTATTATTAAAATCTGGAAACTTAAATCTTTTGCTGGCCCCAAGACCCGATGGCAATGTCGAACGTGGCAATGAAGGCAATCCTACTCTATGGGCACGTATACTGCTAAATCGATTCCGGCAAGTGGAGAAAAGTGGATGATCTCCGCTTAGTTGGCATAAATCGATACTGATCCCGGTGCATACAAAAGGAGGTAGGAACAACCCCTCAAATTACAGGCTTGTAGTCATGTTAGATACAAGTTCAAAGATATTTGCTACCTTTCTTTTGGCAAAACCTACTGAGTGGGTGTCGAGAAGTGGTCTTCTAAAGCCTTTTCAGGCAGGGTTCCGTAAAGCATACAGTACTCTAGACAACATAGGTGCCATCCAACACCTTATGGCTGAGGCCAGTGATTGTCCCAATACTAAATTATATTGCTGTTTTATTGACTACAGTAAAACATTTGACCTTGTTTACGCCAGTGTCTGTGGAGCAAACCTGAAGCCTGGGGGATTGACCCCCATATATTGTACTTTATAAAAATACTCTATAGAGATGCAACCGTTGTTGTTCGTTTGAATCAAGAGGAATGTCACTGACTGTGTTCCGACTAATTTGGGATTAAAGCAAGTATGTGGACTTGCACCCCTCCTTTTTAATCTTTATATATCGGACATGGCCATCTTGCTGGAGAAAGTTAGAAACTATCCACCCAAACTTAACATAGTCCCCGCATTATGGCTTGGATATGCAGATGATACTGTCTTGTTTTAGCAGACCCCCTTGGGACTTCAGCATTCGCTCAAAGCACTAGCAGAGTTCGCATTGACAAATAATAGGCAGACCAACAGCAAGAAACCCAAAGTCATGCAACTTGCAGGCAATTTCCCTAGTAAATACCCATTTGCATGGAAGCTGAGAGATGAGGAGCTTGAGGTGGTAGAGAGCCACATTTATGTGGGCTTTCCTTTAAAACGAAATCCCTCTCATAACCTCTACAAAGAATTCTCAGTCCCTAGAATTGGGAGGAAGTGGTTAATCACCAAGCGATACATGAACAGTAAAGGAGTTAAGAACTTGGAAGGCCTTCTTACCATCTATCGAATGAGTATGGTACCTGCAAAATTATTTTGCCTGCAAGCTATTCCCCAGGCCTAGGTCTCTTGGCTGGACAAATTTGAAGCAAAAATACTACGCTCAATTATTAACCTCCCTAGCTCTGTGCCGCTAGAGCTGTTGAGATTGGAATTCGGAGAGTGCTCTCTTGTAACCCTTTTGTTGGTTCAGTGATCCATCTTTTATTTCAAAGTTATGCATCCACTGAATCAAGCAAATGGATTGTGGAAAATACTTTCAAAAGGCAAAAATCTAGTTAGGAAAAAACCACTTTATTAATGACCTGGAGAAATCTGCTCTAGATCTAGTGTCAACTTTGGATCTAGAAATGGTCCTGATCAGTGAGGCTTCTAATAGGGACACAATTTAGAAAGATAAGGCGGCTGGGTGGGATAAAAGTATCAACCTCGATAAGCTTGCATGGAAGAAGAGATACAAGTCCTTCTCAACTCAGTTTCTTGTTGAAGGGCCCTTTCCCATATGTTATCGCGCAACAGGCCCTAAAGAGGTTCATCATCTACCCTTAATTCAATATATTGCCTACAGCTGAATACCTGGGCTCCTGGAAGAATACCCCTCTGGAAGCCAGACAATGTCGAATCTGTCACCTACAACTTGAAACTGATCAACATATTCTGACTGGGTGCCCGTTACTATACCGTTTATATGCAAAAGGTCACGGGAACTTTGTGAGGTACATTGCAAGTATAGAGGCATATCAATGTCTTTGTTGTTACGGCGGTGGCTTACCATATATGGGCTTGTGTGGCTTGCAGGTTTTAACTCTCAATCACTTTTAGACTGATTTTAGATATAGTCGAGGGAATTTTTAGATGTTAACTTGTACATATTGTGCATATGCAACTAGAGGTATTTTGAGTGATGAATATGTTATGCGCTTGGTATTATTTTGAATGTAATCTTGAATGTATTTGGTTCCTCCATATATTATGAAAGTGAAATAAATATGTATTAATATGAATGTATTATGTAACTAAGCTTAAAGTTTGTTTTTAACTAAATGCACATTAAATAAAAAGAAATATATGTATTAGACATCCAAATACACAATGCATATTGTCTACGCATCCTTGCACAGCTTAATTTCTAGCTCCTCACTCTACATGCATATGCTATTTCCATGTGTATTTCCTTTCACATATATTTTTAATACGCAAATAGAGTTGTGTATTTTAGGATAAAAGCCATGGACAGTTGACCGCCGCCCCATTTTAGTATGGTATTGTATAATATAGTAAACATTGGGCCAAGCTGCAGGCCAGGTACAGTGGCTATTGTGAGTGACATGGTGGGGGCTTGGAAATGGCTCAACTTTATTCCCCAAGCAATTCTGCCATAACATCCATCCTCAGCAGCCGCTGCTCAAAGTGCCACACATCTAGATGTGCTGCAAAAAAATGTTTTTAAATGTATGTTACGGTCTTAAAAGAGGAATTTTCAATAACTTGCACAAAGTGCTGGAACATCATGACACATCTTCATTTATCAAATTCAGTGGAACAACTTTGTTAAAGGGACGTTATGGTTAATTGGCCCTAAAAAAAAACTGTGAAAGTCAGTCAAACAAAGTTTATGTAGGGATGTTGTGGTTAAGTAGTTAAAATAAAAAATATTTGAAATTCAATAACCACAACTCGCTCCGTCGGCATGCACTGTTCATAAGATAAACCTGACATTGATGATAAAATCACACAGGATATCATCAATGGCATCACATAGGACATTACTAATTTGTACAAATCCTGAGAGCCAGTGTTTGCAAGGGACTGTGTTTTGAGAATTGAAGCCAACATGGGAAGGGTGACAATAGGGCTCACGTGATCTAGTTCATATATGACAAAATGCACTTATTCAAACAGAAACTGTCTAATGAAGCTCGATTGAGGAGATAGGAGCCTTAAAATGCATCATGATAACCTATGGTTACTGCATGGACCATAGAAGTAGAGTACTATAAATATGGTGGATTCGGCCAGTAGACATGGAAGCCCAAGACACATAACTGGTGTCCCATGGTTTCAACGACGGAAATTACTTTGAAATATATATGTAGTTGTGGGTTAAGGCGTAGGAAGGGGCTGGGGAGGGGTTTGGGATGGATGTAGTACTGAAGGGGAAGGGGGACAAGAGGGGGACTCCGCCCCGCATTTAAAATAAATTGAAGCAACATTTCGAAGTAATCACTTTGACCTAAATTACCTCGTAGTCAGTTTTTATCAGTGAAATGACATGGAACTACATAAACGTGTTATACATAACGTGGTTTTGCTTGATATGGTTTGTACAGGGCAGCCATGCCAATGAGACACCACATAACAAGTGATGACCTGATTTACGCAAAACCTCATGAGTAAAGTGACAATTCTGATGTGGCAAACATATGCCACAAAATCAGAACTACCATATACCAATTGGTAAATATGCACACATACCAACTGTACCAGTACATCAGGGGATGCATTTCAACTGGTAGTACTAGAAATTGAGGGGTTGGTTCTAAATAGTACTTCTCTTGTGTAGTACTTACATGTGAGGCTTCCAGACTCCAAATGGATACAGCATAGACCGCTGTCTAAACAGATGGTGGAGTAGAAGGAGGTTCAGTCATATAAAGTATATGCTGTTTATTAGAAGGTACCAATCTATAATATATAAGGAATAAAGTGACTATCCAGCTTCTTAGTTACACAGGTTTAGCCTCTGCATATGCATAATGCCTTACAGTTCTTTTTAGATACACACCAAGGGCCATGAGGGCACACATGACCTGCACACACTTTTTTACACACACAACACTCCAATTCAATGAAAGCAAGAATTAAAAGAAAAATGTGCAAAATGCCTACATTTACCAACCAGATGAGATGGCTGAATCATATCACACTCAAAAAGATTGCTGTTGTCAGCCAGGACATTGAAGGTCTTGTTTACAAGATCAGCCCTTTTATCTATGAACACTACAGCCGTACAGTAGCAGAGAGATTGGCAAATGCAGGTCATAACATACTGAGAAATAACACAGATACAATTCAGACAGCACACAGACAAGTCATTTCAGAACAGCTTAAGTTAGCCTTCCTAGGAAAGACATCACAGTGGGTTCAACCAGCTAATTGAAACTCACGCATCATCCAGAGAATTGCAGAACACCATGGGACAATCAGAATGCGTTATTCGCACCCGGAGAAGGGTGTTCAGCTAATCAGGTTACTGGAACGGCGAGCAAAGATATTCATTTTCTACCCGCTGTTCTCAGTCACCCAAGGCCCTATCCGGGCAACACTATTTGTTTTCTTTCTGAATGTGGGGAGGCCTCCCCACACCCAAACCACTTCCTCACTTACCTGAAGGACCATAGCTTTGTGCTCTGGTGCGAACACCTCCCGCTCCGGCCACCACTTTAGAAATGGAAAAGGGAGGTTACCCTTTTCACTATGGCAGTTGCCATCTTCTTTTTTATTCCCCCCTGGAGATTGGCGTAGCTTGCACAGCCAATCTCCAGAGGAAAACATACAAACCATTCACACACCAGAAAATCCCCTTGGTGTCAATGGCTTTCACTCCCGCTGTGGGGGGTGGACATGGCCGGTAAACAGCCCTCATCAAGACCCTTGCTTCGCTTAGACCTACCTAGACTCGTGCTGGCTGGCCATTATCACCCATGTCCGCCCCCCACAGTGGGGCTGAAAGCCATACAAGTTTGTTGTCATGGTTGGCGGCCACGTCTACAGAGGGTTACAGTTAACATTTCATTATGACCACAAAAACTGGAGAAAAAGAACTGTGCAGATGTGGTTTGTAGGTTGCACGGCTCGAATGTACCTTGTTTAAGAATATATATTAGACAATATTTTCAGTATAGCTCTGGTTGCATAAGAAACGCCGTCCAGGCTTCAGAAGCATGTTGTTAAATGTTTAAAAGAAGTGAGGCTTAGGAGGGAGATGTACTGATGCCCTTATCAGTGGGAAAACAACAAAGAATCATCAATTTCTGCAGGTGCATGAAATGCAGCAGCAAACAATGAGAAGGAAGTCAAGAATCAGCCCTAGTCTTCTAGGCCAAGTGACATGTGGCTACAGACGCCCCTCCCATTTCCTGACCCAACACAGCCTGCTGGATGAGAGTTGTCTCTCAAACACCGTGGGAGGAGTTAAAAGTACACAACTGAAGGCCGTTATAGTGACAACTTTCACAAAGGTAACAGGACCTGCAATGTCTGTTGCGCAAATTGTGGTATTCACAGGGCTTTAAGTGGGGTAAGAAATCGAGGGGGGGCCCTCATTTGGGGGCGTGGCTTGTGGGGGCGTGGCCTAAAACGTACGCAAATCGTAAGGTATGCACACACACATATATATGAATGTTATATATCTGTGTGCGTACCTTACTATGGTTTGTGTACTTTGCAAGCCATCTTTTCTAAACATAGAAATATTTATTTATTTCTATGTTTAGAAAAGATGGCTTGCAAAGTACACAAACCATAGTAAGGTACGCACACAGATATATAACATTCATATATATGTGTGTGTGCATACCTTACGGTTTGCCTACTTTTCAGGCCATTTTTTTTTTTAGACATTTCGGTTTTATAAAAGATGGCTTTGAAAGTACACAATTCAAGCCATCTTTTATAAAACTTTGACTACGGACAAAATTGTCCGTCGGCAAAGCTTTATAAAAGATGGCTTGAATTGTGTACTTTTCAAGCCATCTTTCATAAACCTCGAAAAATGTCGAGGAATCCCCAGGTTCGCCGAGGGTTAAAGACGCCTCGGCGACCTGGGGAAACAAAGGGACAGTAACTGCCTCTGGTGACCCCTCGCGCGAGAGGTCACCAGAGGCAGTTACTATGACTTACAGAAGTGGCAGCCAGGCACAGCATCGCTGTGGTTGGCTGCCACTTCTGTCAGATGCCTGACTTCATGGCAGGCGCATCTCCCGTCGCGGCTGCCGCCGCGACGGGATAATGCATCCCGCCAATGTTGCATGCAGTGGAAGGGGGGGCCCCGGCAGGGCCCCGGCTCAGTCCCACTTTTTGGAGACTGCCGGGGCCCGGCCCCGGCAGGCCCCGGCCCACTTAAAGCCCTGGGTATTCACTGACAATATAAGAAAATAAATGATTCTAGGCGTTGGAACAACTCATTGAAGAGACTCCACAAGAATGCATCTTCTTTGCATGGTTCTTTGCTCAATACTCTTCTGACAAAATTGAGTACTGAGTGTTAGATAAAGAACCCAATGGTGAGGAAAGTTAAGTTAATAACTGTCATTATGATTTGGTTATAACTCGTTGACCTGCTAATTCTACAAATAATATTGTGAGGTACATTCTGCTTCAAGTCCCTATATTGATCGTTTGACACTAGTAACATTTTGCAATTAAAGTACCATCTACTAGCATCTGAGAGACAGTCTTTTCTAGCACTGGTTCTGATTCATCAAGGTTTGCCTATTTCTAGTGATGTGCACAGGAAAGAGGAAGCTGTCAATTACATTTTGGTTTTAGTGCTTTTAGTGGCATACTCCTCCAAATATCGCAAAAACATTTACTACAAGAAGAAAGGGGTTTCCTAGAAGCAGTCTTTGTGTTTGTCATGACAACTGCAAATGCTGTGGCATACAATTCCCAAAACACAAAGTGTTCCTACCTGTTGTACTATGTGGATGTAATCCAATAGTGGCTTGTTTAACTTATTTTCTCCTAATCAGGAGTACTGTTACATATCACGTGTCTGTGTTACTTGGGGCCATGGACTGATCTCTTTACAAGTCAGAGACAGTCACAGACTTGCTCCTCCTCCTCACCAAACCCCCCTGCAGCAGGTCAAGCTTTGTCCTGCGTTTTTCACGTAATTTGTTCCCCTCGTCTGCAGCCTCATGTGGCTAATGAATAACTTTTGTGGGAAGAGGTTTGTTGGCCTTTCCCAGGGGGTTCACAAAGGATTTTGCTAATTTTCCAACTAAGTTCTTGAACATGGACATAAATTGCCCCAAACAAAGAGCACTCTGTCTGCCTGTACTCGTAACAAGCTGCTAGGCCACACAGGTGTGTACCGTGGATGAGTGCTCAATTACAGCTTTCTTTAGTGGTTCTAAAAGCAGAATAGGTTTGTACTGAAGTTTAACAAATATCATATCAAATGTTAGGCAAAGTTCCCAAAAATGACTGTAAGTCGCTAAGCGCATTCTACTTTGCTTGAACCTCTTTGAGGCTGTTTTCAATTCATGCACGTAGCTTTTCATATAACTAACATACTTATATGGGTAATTTCAGTGATCCCGAGTCTCCAAACTGTAATTGTTTTCCCGCCTGTCCGCAAACTGGCCTCTTCGAACCTGCCACCCATTGAACATTTCAAGTACTGCCGCAGGGTCAGCGAGGCTGAGAGGACAGGACACTAAGCAGACATGTTTGTATTCCAGACACCCATTGAACTGTGGCACACAATGAGGCATATTATGCAACAAGAATGTTAAACATTTTCCTAAGATACCTCCCATCTACTGAAGTAAGGGTAGACCATTGTACGGCATATCCTAGAAAATAATAGATAGAAATCGAGAATCTTATCAAATAACGATCAGGGAGAGATCTGGATGGAAGATGAAGGATGATATGTGAATAATATTGTGGCCGGCAAAGTAAACACCGACAGGTAATAGACATGAAGGGAATCAGGGATTGCAAATAACCCAATAGCTCAATCTTCTGCATGCTTATCTCACCCACAAACAAATATCTTGGCCTGCAAATCAAACAAAGGCAATTGAAAGATAGAAACCTACAATCATACCACAGAATGAGCAGGGAGATATCAGGATGGAAGGGGCAGGAGAATGATTTGTGAATAATATCTTGGCCTGCAAAGTAAACAAAGGTAGTAATGGATCACCAACAGGGAATAGACAGGAAGGGAACCAGAGATTGTAAATACCCCACTAACCCAATGGCTCAAACTTCTGGATACTTATCTCGCCCAAAAACCCACACAACCACCCTCTTGCACAGCAAACCGCACACACTTCACCAAATTGCAACAACCAACAATCAACACATAAGTCACACCAACAGCACACAAGTTCACGCATCGATCCGATATTCGCACCCAAGTTCGGCGCACAGTGAAAACTGAACGGAAGCTGCCAACAGGACACCACTCTCTGACTTTCCTACTCCCTCTCCACCCAACTAAGCACCCCACCCCGCCTTCTTGTTTGCAGATCCGCCTGAGCACCTAGGGACCAATTCCGATGGCGATGGGGCGCAGTACAAATACCTTTAACATTTAACAATACATGTTTCTTTTTGTTGTAAATAAGCGTTAAGAAGTGTGGATGCACCTTGGGGAAAACACGCTTTAAAACAAAAAGAAACAAAGCTGTGTACACAGCGAACCCCCTGCGAACATGTGTCTTTCCCGACTTGTGGGAATGGCAACCTGGGAAGCAGCATCTGCACTACTTGCCTTTGTGTACTACTTGCCTTTTTGTACCCCAATGCTGGCCGTGAAACCTCAGTGAAGAGGGAAAATCGAGATCAAACTCCTGCCCCCTCAGCCCAGGCACATCAACAGACAGAAAAGCAGGAAGAATAAGGAGCACACTCATCATTTGCACCAGGCTCCAGTGCGCCCATGAGTGACAAATATGCTGAAAGACACCCACTTCACCAACATGCACAACCTACATGCTACATTAGCCTCAATGCAGCAATACCAGAATCTACAAAACACAAACATTCCTGTTTAAAGGCTTGCAGATGCTCATATGAATTAACCTAATGAAATGGCACAGTGTAAAGCCATGTTTCAGGAAAATTACAGCCAAGTCCACTTGTCTCACTGAACACCAGCCGCAGTGGGGATTCGTGCTGGCTTCAGCAATGGGCCTCGCAAACCCAGGAGCAGCTCAAGGCCTTACAGTAAGATAAGATTCCTTTCTTTGAACGACAGTGAACTCTGGTAGACAAGCATTTTTAATTCTTCACAAATATGAGTAAGCCAGAGCAGAACACCCAGGGCCCAGTGTTTTTTCTCTGGGAACGAAAGACATTTTCGCAAGACCCACAAATCATTTGAAACATAATTGTAACAAGAATGGCTCAGCTTTGGCCAATGAACGCTGAGGGCACAGGGGCGAAAAGCCTGTTCAGCTAAAACTAATGGGAACAAATTCACAATGCAACAATTTTAGAAATAGGTAATGGGGGAGGAGCAATTAAGCCCGCCCACTGACACCAAGGTCCAAATGTCCAATGATCACACTTCCTATAAGGGCAATATAGGCCACCTATCACTTAGCAGCCAATCTCAGGATGAGATAGGTTTCTGGGAGTTGGTCCAATTTTGTGATGTCAACCTGCAATGTGTTACAAAGCTGGCTTGCAAGCCAGCCCCGGGGGAGACTGTGCCTGGATTTTCGCTGTGCATGAAGCCTTCTGTGTTTTTTTGCTGCCCAGAATTAAACGCAGTTTGGAACATGCTGCTGCTTGCTTGGGACTCAGCTGCATTTCTTTGAGCAAAATGGGAGGTGTTGAGGCCTCCCATAGCTGTGACCCCCCAGAAGCCCTGGTGGGGGCCAACTTCTCCCCAACAGGTTGGTGCCAACTGTGAGGCTCATTGCTCATTGTTAGGCCCTTGAAGCTGTGAGACCCTTGCCTGCACCTGAAGACCACCGGAAAACACGTAACTGGGTAAAGGCATCGAGGGCAACTTGGAAATACCCCGCTTAAGGGCAGGTGAGAGCCCTGCAGAAGAAGGGGTCCGGTGAAGCGCTTTGATGGGAGGGGGAATCCGGTAGCAGAGCAAGTGCCAGTGCAACATAGGAAATGTAAGTACAAGTTCAAGCAACCGGCAACATGGACTTTGAGAGGAGGGTGTGATTGTGTGGGGTAACAATGGGCAAATGTTTTAAGTATTAGGATGTATTGCTGATCAGTATGTTGCAGAAATGTTAAGTTGTATTGCCTGGATAGGGACTGGGGGGAGGCATTGTAAATAGGGTGGCGGGTGGTTATACGTTGTTGAGAAATTTGGCGTATCAGTGGTGATCAGCACGTGAATTGTATTTGGGACTGGAGTGGAGGTAGTGGTCCCTTCTTGTGTTTACGAGGATATTGGGTGGGGTAGTGACTCCCCACGTGTCAGACGGAGTGCCGCGCTGGTTGGTCTGGAAGACGATTACATGTACGGGGGTGTTGTATTCCTATGAGTTGGCCTTATAGTTCGATGAGTAGATGAGGATTCCTATTGATTGAATGTTTTAGCTTGGTAATAGATGATGGATACCTGCAGGAGATAGCTAGAGTCTGCCTCACATTGCGGAAGATAATCGGCTCGTTAAGATCCCCTAGTGAGGGAACATATCTTGCGCGAGGCGACGCCGCAGGTGCAGACTGATTATATTTGAAAATGATTAATGGATACTCCACCCTGGTGAGTGGGAAGACAGCTGTGGGGATTGTGGGGTTTTATTTTGAGATCTTTGTGGGGTTGTGTGGGACTGGAAGCAATGGGTTATTGTTCTGTGTATGCACATTTGTCTGTTTATTTGTGCTGTGTTTTTAGTTTGGTGATGTAACCTTTAGATTGATGCATAGGATACCGATTTTTGATGGTGAGGAGCTAGTGGTGTGGATTTGGAGAGGTAGAAGAGGTAACCCAGAGGCGGTGTGTGGAAGGCACATGCGCAAGATTGTGGTGTGTGCCGGAGAAGGCAATGGTTTGGTGAAGATTGGCTGCACGTGGAGTGCACTGGCGGAGGTGCAGTGCCAAGAAGGCTCACAGAAGTAAAAAAAATAAAAAAAAAATAAATGTTACATTCTTTTCTAAGTTGTGCTCCCTGAACAGCGGATTACTGAAATTCTCAACTTGAGGTGAGGTAAAAGCATAATGCATTTAGGGGTAGCGGAGAAATGACTCCACTTCAACTGTTATGTAGCACACAACTTCCATGCCAAGATAAGTTAGTAAAACATAGTGTGCAATGATTCAAAAGTACTGAGGGCAAATAAATAAGACCATGGCTGCCCATAGACGGCTTCTCCAGAGGCGTGCAGCAATTGCTACTGACACACACACACAGCACTTACACGGGAAAGAGGCTGAAAAGCACCTGACTACAGTTGAACTGTGGCGCGTGAAGGAAAGGAAAGTGGAGAGGCATCAGCAGATGCTGATCCAGCACGAGCAGAGGGAAGAGGGGCTCACCCTTCTGCACCTCCGGGAGAGTAATATTTGATGACACAGATGGTAAGAAAGGAATGAATTGCATGAGAGAACTGAAAACCACAGAAGGACATTTAAACACCACACACAAACAATCACAATACACTAAAGAGAACAAACAGGAAGGTGCAGAACAACCCACTAGCATCACAGGAGGGAGCAAGAGAGGGCTGCAGTGCATGAAAGCAGATTTGAAGGCACAGGTACAGAGGAATAAATAGCAGCACACGTATTTTAAAATGAAATGGAAGATAAAGGGGGAGTTGCAAGGAGGTGTAACCACAGCAATAGAGAGTGGGGAGAAGGAGCGCAAAAAGCTTGACTGGGCAGAGCAAATGGAAGGAGAAGAGAGAAGGAAGAGGGACTGGGACATGAAAGTGTAGTGCGAGGAGAGAGAGGAAGTAGAGCACGCTAGAAATTGAATGTGTGCATTGTAGATTGTGGCAAGAGAAGACGGTTAAACAAACGGCAGAGGCAGAGAAAGGCAGATGAGGACAAGTTGATACAAAATAAATTATTAAAGTATGCAATGGAAGGGGCAGTTAAAACCAGCCCCAACTCACACGCACAAGCAATACAATAGCAGTATCAACAACCACCACAATACGCAGCGCCATGTAGAGAGGATACATGGGGCAGGACGGGATCATTTCAACAGACGCCACGAGCACCAACACAAGCACTGTCACCACTACATGTACAGACACAGACACAACAAATGACAGCACCACTACCCCAGGACTTACAAGCATCACAACCTCGGGGCACCGCACAGCAGTCAGCACCCATACAGAACACTGACACAATAGCACCAATACCAGTTACATGACTGGGAGGGGTCATCTTGGTGGGGAACAACCCTTTCACAGGAAATAGATTGACATTATACTCTTAATAGGACAGCCCAAGATAAACGTGATTTGTCTCATTTTGCCACACACACTCACAAACACTCAATAGTGCAAAGGACAATTGCAGAGGGGTGGTGATAGGTAACAAAACATTTTATTTTCTGGGTGACAGTGGGGCGACTAGGCCATGCATTAGGGAAGAGACATTGGTGACATCATGAGCAGAGTGGATATGACCACCTTATTTATTTTTTATTTTATTTATTTATTTGACTTATATTCAGGAAAAAGCCTGCAATTTTGTCAAAGAGTGTGGCACAGTTTTGTCCTGCAATTTATTCCTCTTAGTTTCATCGAAAATGATTTCCTCGAGAATGGCTTTTCACAGATCCGACTTGTTAGAGTACTTGTGGGAGACCTCCGAAGTCATCTCACTAGTGGTCCCCTAGCCATGCTCCGCTTCAGTAGGTTCCATGGGCAGGGCCTCGTTTATCTGTTTGAAAGCCATTTCGAGTAAATTTGTCATGGCCATTGTCCACATAGTGGCTTCACCGGCGATGAGTCTGTTCCACAAAGCTTCTTCTTGAATCATCCAATGATTCGTGATCAGCGGTGATAGGTAGGTGATTCTATTCTGTTTCGTGCAGGGGCAGTTTAGAATTAAATGTCTGATCGTTTCCACAGTGTCTGAGTTTTTACATAGTCGACATACTTGGTTTTCCGCCATATTTCGAATGGCGAGTATTTGTTTAGTTTGTAGTAAATTTAGTCTTGCTTTCATAAACAATTATCTTTTTTTCTTGTCCGGGAATTTACTCACGTATTTCATTGGAACCTTTGGTTTGTTGAACGTTGGTGGGAGATGTTGTAATAGTTTGTTTTCTGTTGCTGCCTCTATTGTTTTAATCCAATCCCTTTCTTCGAGTTTCCGTTTGATTTTATCTGGATTTTCTTTTAGGTCTGTTTCCTTGCACAGTATTTCAGTCAACCTTTCCTTTCTTAATTCTGCCCACTTCTTCAATAAGATGCAATTTCCATTGTCAAGTTCTTCTTTAATCAATGCATAGATTGGCAGGGAGTCAGCAAGGATGATTTTCCTGAATAGTCTCATTGTGTTGACATCGACTATCGAGGCCAGGGATATTAACCCAAGCTCCCTTCTGATAGCCGTTATTGCGGTTGATTTGGGAAGCCCCAGAACTGTTCGCCAAACCATGCCTTCTGTTTTGTTCCAAATGTTCTCCGGGATACACAGTGATGCTTCCGTTCCACATGTCAGCGAGGGCACCAATTTCATTTTATAGAAATGTATTGCCGGGGTTAGCGTAAATTTACCAAATTTCTTATCCAACGTTCTCATTTGCGCTGTCAGTCTCTTCGCTTTATCCCAGAGTGCTACTTGCATTGCTTTATCTGTTGGTGTGTTATCTAGTTCAAATCCCAGGTATCTGATGTTGTTTACTTTTTCGATTTTTGTATCGTCTAAGAACCATGACTCCATTGTTGTAGTAGTTTTCCGTTGTTTCTCAAGTGTCATGATTTTTGTTTTGTTTTTGTTTATCTCCAAGTGATTTTCCTCTAAGTATTTTGTCAGATTTGTCAATTTCCGCTGCAGGCCCACTTTCGTCTGGTCAATCAGAATCACGTCGTCTGAGTATAGGAGACGAGGAATTGTGGTTTTTCCTAATTTATGTGGAAACGTTCTGATCTTGTTTTCTGAGTACTGCAGGTCCCCCAGAAAGTCGATAAAGAGTGCGGGAGCAAGTGGGCAACCCTGTTTTACACCCCTTTCCACTTGTATTTCTTCTGATAAGATTCCCTGTTGATTAAGCTTTACTCTCACTGTTGTGTTTGAGTGGAGCGCAATTAGTGGGTTGAGTAGTGATCTGGGGCATTTCCAGGCTTCCAATTTTTTCCATAGCATGTTTCTGTCCACTTTATTGAATGCTTTTGACAGATCTACAAACGCTAAGTAGATTTTTGGCTCCCCTTCTTTGACTTTTGCTTTAAAGATGTTTATTATCAAGATGTTAATTGCTATTGTTCCATTTTTTTGGAAGCCCGTTTGCAAGATGTCTTTGCACTCTGCCGATTTTTCCCATATCCTCAGATGGTCCAAGATGAGAGAGGAAAAGATCTTTCCTAGGATATCTAGCAACGCGATCGGTCTGTAGTTCACGGGGTCCTCCCGGCAGCCCCTTTTATAAATCTTCTGCGTCCAACTGGTATTGTGTTGCTTTAGATTGTTTTCGCCAGGTTGTATATCTTTTTTTTTCACATTTCCAATTTGCCCAGTCTTGTTCAGCTTTTGATTTCCTTGCCTTCCTTTTTAGTTGTCGGCCTAATTTCCTTTGTTCAACCAGCTCTTTGTTGTATACATGGCTGGGTTGAGAGGCCGCTGGGTTTCTAGTTCCTATTGGTTTTTGGTAGGGTGCAAGGAGAGGAAGGTAGTTTGGTTTCTCGCTTAATTTAGAACGATGGTTTGCTGTTACTTTTTCTTCCCAAGCTGATTTTATTTGTTGGATATTGGCTTCCGTTATTCGTAACCGAGTTTGTTGAACGTTAGTTTCAACCCTGGTTTTGTATACAAGTTTCGTTGGTCTCCGACTGCTCCACGTACACGTGAGTAAGTTATGGTCGCTATTGGTCGTTTTTACAACTTTAAAGCTGACTATGTTTGCTGCCAAGGCGGACGAGGTGAAAATGTAATATAAGGTTGCTTTTGATGCTCCCCTTTCCCAAGTAGGTAAATTCTGTTGATTTGGAAACAAAGTCGCTATATTTTGTAGGTTTCTGGAGCTGATTACTTCCAACCAGGCTTTTCCACGTTCCAGTGTTGAGGTCTTCCACATTCTCTCGGTTACTTTATTACAGTTGGCGTTGAAGTCGCCGCATATCATAATCTCAATTTCGTCAAACTCTTCATAAAGCTGATCAATGGTTGCACTCATTGAGGAACAGAAGACTTTCGCTGGCGTACGCTGTGGGTTCCAATAGCAATTTATGATTGCCAAGGTGTTCCTTTTGGCCCTCATGCTTTTCCCGTGGCTGGGGACAATGTGGACAGGGTCACCAGCATTTCGTATGATTCTCTCCATTTCTTTGGTGGGTCTAGACCTAGGCCGTTTTTGATGGCTGTTAACAGGCCAGATGATGGTCTTCCTAAAGGACCCCTAGTTGCAGCAGAGATTTCCAAACAAAATCCATCCAGCATTGGTTTCTCCAGTAACCACGTCTCTTGCAGACATAGAATATCAAAGGCCCCCAGATTCACGTCTCCAGGCGTTGTTAAGTGGTTATGTCCTCTGGTGTTCCAGGATCCTACAATATACTGGTCTTTGTTGGGCCGTTTCTTAGAGGGCGTCGCTGCATTCTCTCCCTCGAGGCTCGGCCCTTTTTGTTGCTATTTGACAGCTTCCTTTGACCAGGTAGATGTGAACCAGTCCCATGGGCCTCTCATTGGACGAGTGTCCTTTGTTTTGTCAGCTGAATTCCTCTCTGGTGTTTCTACACTGTCAAACCTGTTTGATTTTGATGGTTCAACCTTTTTCCCACTGTTTCTGTTTGGTCTCGTTTCGTACGGTCGCTTGGTATATTCCGAGGCCCTTCGTGGGTGCGAGCTTGGTCTCTCGCACTTCAAGGTTCCTTCCAGGTCAAACGGTGCTGGTCTTCGGCGATGTTTTCGGTCGTCTCGAGAAATCTCATCCTCCTTCCTTCTATTCCACCGATTCTGACAATACCGTTTTTCTGTTATGGAATGGTAATGTATTCTGTGATTGTTGACTGTTGTTGTTTTTTGGACTTGCTCCTCCTGCTGCGGCTTTGTTAGTTCGGTCAGCCGAAATCCCATCGATGAGAGGTCTTCGAACACCGATTTGTCCATGTGTGTGATACTCTCAGCTTTTACGTGTAAGTAAGATTTCGCAATCTTGCCCTTATGGTATGGTTCGACCAATACCAGATCTTTTGTTCTCACGCCCTTGAGAGTCTTAGATTTTTTCAAGATCTGCAAGATGGTTGGCCGGTTTAGGATTAAATTGATTTTTTTGAGGTCTTGTTGCTCTAGCTTAAATAGGCGAGTTGCGCCCTTTTCTGCTGGTTCCGTTTTCTCCGTTACTCTTGTGGGCATTTGTTTTCTCGGGCTGCTTCTACTTCTTGAGGTTTGGCTCTGGGGCGTGTATTTGTTTTCCTTCTGAGTTTTACTAGTTCGCACGTTGGCTACTCCTTTGTTGGATGAGTTCTCTCTATCTTTTACTACTTCCATTTATCCTCTTCGTCGCTCAGAGCTCTTATTTCTTCTGTGTTGCTTTTTTCTTCCCTCCTTATTTTGGTTACCGGCAAGGCGGTAGCCACCTGTAATCTACTGGCTGTTTGAGTTTGTTCCTCGTACAATGAGACATTCATCAACGACGAGTCCAACAAAAAATCTTCTGCCTTCCTCGGTGACCTCTGAGCGGGGACTTTGACGGGGACAGACCGTCCCGGGTTAAGCACTCATCTTTCTTCACCTCTGCTTTTTGTTTTAAGGTTGGCACCCGAGGTCCCAGTTGCACGTTGCTATCCCAGGAAAGTGTGCGTGGTGCACTCGATGTTGCTAATTTGTTTTTGATCAATGGCTGATTTGCCATGTTCTTTTCTGTATTGGCCACCTGCGTATTTAGTCCTATACACAGGTTCTGTGGTTTGACTGTCGCGTGCATACCCGCTGCTAAATCTTGGGTTACTACGGAGCCGATGTTTTGTTTCTCCAAGTGTTCTATTTTTCTTTCCAGAATCTCGATTTTATTTTCCCAGAGCGTTTCCTGAATACCTTTTTGTGCTTCTACTGCTGTTATGTAACTTTCCACATGTGACAATTTTGCTATCATGTTGGTAAGGATTGCTGTGTTGTCCTGCAACTCTTCTTTTAGTGCTTCATATAGTTTACAGAAGGGCGCTAAGACAATGGACATTGCCGACATAATTGTTACCGTATCAGGATTCTTGTTTGAAGAGTCTTTGTGAATTGCCATGGCAATGTCGCTTAGCCGGCGATTTTTTGATGATAATTGGGCTTTTTCCGTCCTTTTTGATGTGCCTGGGGTTTGTAGGCCTGGATAGTCGATTATGGAACTATTGTCCTGGTCTATTAGCTGTCGACCCATCCTGGTATCACTCGGAGTGCGTGTCGGCTCTTCGTTCCTTTTTATTAATTCCGCCGTGTTTTGCAGACCCTTAGTCAGGTGCGGTTTCGTCCATGTTAACCGCTGATCTTTATCATTCATTGCTTCGAGTGGTCTTTGTGTTGCCTTCGAAAACGGGCTTGAGGTACGGTTTTCTTTTGTCATCACTGCCTCACCCCTCTTGTTGACTTCCGAGGATGGTTGTGGCTTGTTATTTTGTTCCGAGCTGGCCTTATCAGGGTCCCATGTGGGTTTTGTGTGCGTTGACTCTATGTCTCTGATCTGAGGTTGGTTCTCCCCCCAGATCGTAGTCTGCGTTTCATTAGCTCTCTCGTTGCTGTTTTTTGCATTTTGTAAGGATTTCAGTTGGGGTTCTGGCCTCACGTTCTTTGAGGGGTTTTCATCTGTTTTTCTTAGGTTCGACCCTGACGTTGAGTTTTGCATCACTTCCAGCATCTCTGCATCTGATACCTCTGAGTCCACTGTCAGTTTTCGTTTGTGTTGCTGGATGAAGAACGCTTTTAAAGGGCAGGATAATGCAGGTAAGGATAAATTAGTGGTAGAAAGTCTTTTTTTTTGGATGGTCTTTCTTTCCTCTATGAATTTGTAATTTACGTCTTTCGTATTTTTTCTGTTTATTTGCGGTACAGGTATCTTCCTAGGGGTTTGGTTTTTCTTGGATTTCACTTTTTTCTTTCTTTGTTGAGTTCGACCTGTCTTTGTTTGCTCGTCTTCTGTTTCCTTGTTAGAGTCCTCTTGTTCACTTAGACTAGGCGATTCTTCTGATGTATAGCACTCTACGAAGACTTTGTCACTCTCCCTATCTGAGGGTGATTCACCGGAGTTAATCTCAATAGGTCTCTTATTGATATTCGTTGAAGAACGGCCCGGTTGTGTCGATTTTGATCCATTGGGCTTGATGTTCTGGTCAGTGTCCTGAACTGTATTTGAAGAATGTATCATTGCTTTGATGATAGAAGTCGTCTGCATAGTATCCGTTTTGGGTTCTAAGTCCAAAGATGTGGATGATAAATTTGCTTTTCTTTGATCCATAGTAGTCTGATTTTGAAGGTTGCTTGCCTGTAGTGGTTCCGCATGTTGGCTGCATTGGTTATGTAGTCCTTGCAACACCGGGGGATTAGATCCCAGCGAGATCTTCCTTTTGCTCGTTGAGGTTGGGCCTCTCTCATCTTGGGTGCTGAGACTTTTTACGGCTCCCTTTTGTATCGGGACCCTGTGTTCCACTGGTCTCTTCAACACCTCCAGTTCCTCGAATCCGGGCTCTGATTGTTTTGCACCACTTTCCATCGGGACTGTCCCGCACGCGGTTACACCGCCTCCGTCCCCCCCACCCACCGACCCCCCCCTCCCGCCCCGCAGTCTGGGCCCTGTGAAGGGTCCGCCGCTGGCCGTCCTCCGACAGCTTCAGCATCTTCCCCGCTCGTCACCAAGACGGTACGCGTGCCCTTTGTTGCGGCGCAGTCGGGCGTGGCAGGCGCGGCTGCTGCTTTCCTCACACCGCACGCGTCCGTCACCTCGGACTCGCTGGACCGCGGCTCCTCCTCCCTCGCTGGCCGGACTTCCCGGGCTCCACTCTTGCCCACCGTGGCGCCAGGTGGATCAGAGGACTTCTGGGTTAAGACCGGGGAAGATGACTGTCACCCACGTAGTAGGTAAGCCTGTTTGTAAAAGTTTCTGCTGTATTTTTAGTAGAGGCTTACCTCTGGGGTTTCTTGGCTTTGCTGGACGTACGTCCTCTGATATCTTACAGGCGGCAGCCATCAATGCATTTTCTTTGGTGGTCCGAATTAACGGCAACAGTTCTTCCACCTCTGGGGTTTCCGGTTGGCCCCCTGAAACCCCTGATACCGGGGCTGTTCCGGAGGTTTCTGTAATCACTAAGAGCGGCCGCACTTCTGTCTCCATTGCCCGCTTGCTACGCGTCTGCAGCGGACTGCTGCAGACTGGCTCCACCTCGGCTCACACCTCCGCTCACCGCTCCGCGCTGTACTGGCTGTGATAAGGACTTCCTTACACAACGATGTGGTCGGTATGCACGACTGCCGCAGACTGGCTCCACCTCGGCTCACACCTCTGCCCACCGCTCCGCGCTGTACTGGCTGTGATAAGGACTTCCTTACACAACGATGTGGTCGGTATGCACGACTGCTGCAGACCACCTTATTAACAGACAAAGCCATAAATTGTTAAACACCAGGCATACACATGCTGAAAGTAAGGAAGATTGTTTAAGAATAGTGGAGGGGCACGGTACAGAGGGGGCAGCATAAAGATAGTGCATTACAAGAGAGTACATTAAGTTACATTCTGAGCGCACATCTTTAAGCGAGGAGACTGGGCTCATGCACACACAAAAAACACAGAGCAATCAAATCAGACACACAAGGTGGAGGAAGGTGCACTTGAGGGAGGCGGAGTACATTACCTTGACGGTTCACCACGGGAGGAGAGAAATAGGGGTAAAGGGTGAATGATCCATGTTCCCAACAGACACAATTTGGCGACAAAATAACACAGTGCAAGTAGTAATGCCACTAGCGCTTTTGAAAACGGCACTGGCACAAATGCATTAGCAAACACACATAGGGGAAGAGGTCATTGCTGCACGAATTGGAGAATAATGGTTGTATTAAAATTTGGGAGTAGATAATGGGGGAGAAATATATTGCTTAAATGCACAGTAATGAAAGTAGTGAAGTAATACAAAACTAGACTTAAATGAGTAATTAACAGAGTAGGTAGGGTTTAACAAGTGGACATGGGGTGGGATACAGAGCATGGGAGTAAATTGTGATGGTTAGGATTGATAGAGAACAAAAACAAAAGAAAAAGAGATAAAAAGAGGGGGGGAGGTAGCGAATTTCATTAGTACAAGCTTAAAGTGCCTGCAGTTCACTGCGGGGCACGCCCTGAGAAGTTGTGAGAGGAGCCATAGAAAAAAAAGATTTAAAAACCCTGCGATTATCTTAACTAAGGACATGATCCTCTTAATTTAGACACAGCCACCCTATATGACAGATTTACGACCCTGATGTTTCCGTTTAGCTTGTCAGTGCCTAATGCCCATGGGACAAAGGCGCGCACTAAAATTAGCTTAAAGCAAAAGTACAGTAAATATAAAGACTCAAAGGCCCATCTGTACACTAGCACCTAAATTGCGTATATATGATCCAAGTGTGTCACGAGTATATTCACCTAAATTAAATGCAGATGATCCAGATGTGTTAAGGATACAGCTAGAGGATAGTGGTTGTCTACCCATTTTCCAGGTACATTTCAAATAGTGTAACAATTTACGGTCAGACCGCCACTGAACACCCACCAGGTGGTGACAGAATGATGCATAAATGTACCCTTGGCTCCTCCCACTAGCACACTGAATAGTGTAAGAGTAGTGCATAGAGGTTAGGTCAAGAAATTGAAGAATATGTCGATTCTCAGGCCTCAAACGCTTCTTTTTCATCTCTTGCCAGATACAAAGGACCCAGGGCAGGTCTGAAGACAACAGACAACTAAAACCCAATGGCTAGGGACTAGAGTGGGACATTTTGCCCTCCTGCAGACTTTGTTAGATGTGTAAGGCATCAAGCCCTACAAAGCGGTGGCCACCCTGGCAACGAGAGAGCAACGATCAACAGGGCCAACGCAACAGATTTTCATGAACTGCAAGCACGAACACTTTCGAGTTAGGCAAACATGGCCATCCTATGGTCCAGCGCACACAAGCAGCTAGAATAGGGACCAATACCCCAGTGGGCATAGCATGCTGAAACAGAATTTAAATGATATTTTCTGTACCCGACAGCTGTAACACTGTTTTGTTCTTTCTCTTTTCCTCGCACATGCAGGTTGTTGCATATGTATGCTCTTAGAATTGTGTAGGAAATGTCCTTAATGTTATCTCCCATTAGTGACCATGAGGTCTCATTCAACCATTCTGAAGCTTTTTCCCACTCAATTTGCCCACTCTGTCAGAAAACTCAGAGCTCTTAGAGCATGGTTCCCTGAAGTATATTTCCTTGCTTCCATTGAATACAAAGCCCAAACTTTTCCCCAACATTGACTACAGTGCATATACTGTCCGAGACACATTGAGAAACCCTCAACAAGAAATGTCCGGGGGGAAGTTTCATTTTTTGCCCTTAGTGATGGTTTAGTTCACGGAGCTTGAGGTTACTAACAAGTACTAACGTATTAACGCCTTTCTTACAATTTTCAGGCGGGCAACTTTATCATCTCATCAGCTGCAAGGACCTAGGCGCGTAAGTGGTTATGGGCAAGCAAATAAGGACTTTTATCCTCACGATGGGATTGTTAATGATGAACGAAATAATGGGGGGTGGTCTTTTAGAAATAATATGCAATAGTGAGCATTACCGCTGTACCCCCTACTAACATTCCCTAACCCAAGCAGGAAGACTTACGGCGTCAGAGGGTGAGGAAAAAAGCTGCTGCCAAAGTAAGGAGAGGTAAGCGCAGACAAAAAGGGAGTAAACCATAAACATCACACACATAGCAGAAGTAACAAACAACATGCACACATGTACAAAATTGGTAGGGACACCACTGGGGAGAGCTGTCCTGACTGCTCTTTAATAACATATGCCTTGAGAGAATTGATTACAACAGAAATTACTACAGCAGAGCACGACGCCCATGGATCTCAAAGTGTTCCAAACATGAAGAAGATTGCAAGGGAAGACAGCAACATTGAAATTGATGAAAAACAAAAGGGGCAATCCCCTATGAAAGAAGATTACATAAAGAGACTACCAATGATGAACAACTACTGGCAGCTCATTGAAGAACAACTGTATGTAGCAAGTGGCCAGAGTGAGAAGAAACAACTAGCAAATGCACCAGTGAGCAAGGTGCAAAAAAAAAGAAAAGGAAATAAAATAAAAAAAGAGAAAAAAAAATAGAGAAAGAAAAATATGATAAGTGCCTAACAGAGTGGGACAAGAGAGCGAAGATGGTGACTTGGATGGAGAATGAAGAAGGACCTATACTGTGAAGGCACCAGCCTTATATTACCAGCACAACAGTGAAAAGAAGTGGACGAAAATGTTGGATGCAAGAAGGTTGAGAAAAGTAGGGAGATGAGAGCAGGAACATCAGTGATTATGGACAACTATTGAGCATATGGATCTAAAGCTCAAGAGGAACTGCCACCGGATTGGGGAGGAGACTGTTCGTTGGTGCACATCAGCATGCTCTTGTTGGTGATGCCCAAGGAAGATGTGAAGCATGACACATTCCCCAAGATGGAAAACAACAGAAGGAAGAGTAGGTGACTGCACAAAGAACAAAAAGCCCAAACAATGGAAGAAGAAAAACAGACAGGGGAGTGAAAAGAGGGGGGAATTACTTCTTGAGCGAGAAAGAAGCAACATTGGATGAAGTACCAGCACAAAAAAGAATGTTCAGCAGAAAACACATGTGAACAGAGAAAGGCAAGAACTGGCTAGCGTTTCCATAGTAATGGATGCCATCATGACTGGCTGGTCGATTGAAGGTGATAACGGAAGCACTAGTACCGAGCACAGCATCATTGTGCAAGATGAAGATACATTGCAAGATGCAAGAGAACAGCAGAAGAAGAGATCGGAATGCAAATAAGGGACATGGTGAAAGGAAGAGTCAGACTAAGGGAGAAGATTGCGGTGTGCGACATGGTTCCAGCAGTAATAGAGGTGGACACTCCCTGTGATCCGAGGGAGTATGAAGGGAAGTTAGTGTGGTGGAACACAGAAGGAGAACACTCCTACATGTTATGTTCATAGAAAATAATGTGAAAAATTATAGACACTTCAAAGAATTGACAAAGATATGAAGACCGGAAGGAGGTTGTTAGGGAGAATTCTCTTATAAGGCTAATTTCCCAAAGCTAGTGAGTCCCCCAGCAGCTTTGCTGGATTTTTTTTTTCTCCTGCTAAGAGTGAGCCTCTTTTCCTCCCACTCTTATGCATGATTTGAGGTATGTCTTGGACTTTTTGTGTGCTTATGGGATATGTTTTTTTTTTTTTACTCAATAGGGTATCATCTGTTTTTGTGTATGTGTTACACAGCACCCTCAGTGCAGTAACACAGGGGTGTCATAGTGACCCCGCAAACATAGACTCCATACCCTGGGACTGACTACTGTCTCCCAGGGCATGTAAAGTCACCATTGACTATACTAGTCCAAAATTGTGAATAGAACCAGTACAAACCATCTTATTGTGGAAGTACTGGAAGGGGTTAATTCAATTGCCCCTGGGTCTGTTTCCAAGGGCCACTGTCCAGTCCCCCCTTGTCGAGTTTCTGGCTGGTGGCAGTGGTTACCACGCAAAATATTCCACCAGAATATTTCCTATGGGATTTTCCCATTGATTTTAAACGCACCACTTTTTGGTGCAATGTTAAAGATACCGCCGGTTTAATTATTTAATATAAAATCACCGGTTGGGTCTTTTTGCCAGAACTCTTTTCTAAAATGGCGTTCGTGTCCGTCTCTGTAACTCCAACCAAGGTCGGGCCCTTTGTTCCACTTTTTGGCGGGCTTCTCCACAGAAGCCCTCCAACTGGTGCCACTCTGTCTGGGTTCCACAGGATGTGTGGGTGGGGGAATTGGCACCCTGGACTGCATTGCCTTAGCAACTCAAGTCGGACTCTGTTCTGATTGGCCCAGTGGTGAGCCGCCCGGCTCACCATTTAGCATGTTTGAGTGACAGTTAGGCTGTTGAATGGGGGGTTTTCTGCATAAAAGCAGGGCTTTTGGGACTGGAACTTCAGAAGTCGCCACAGGACCTAAGAAATCCGAAGAGGGGAGA
Source organism: Ambystoma mexicanum (assembly GCF_040938575.1). Classification (NCBI taxonomy): domain Eukaryota; kingdom Metazoa; phylum Chordata; class Amphibia; order Caudata; family Ambystomatidae; genus Ambystoma; species Ambystoma mexicanum. Next base: position 1,404,064,406 of record NC_090922.1, read on the forward strand.
AGCTGAGCCATCTGCAACGACGACACCACCGGAGGAGCCCTGCTGCAACAACCTCACCACTTTCCCGACGACAAGAGAAGATCTTCTGCTGAAAGAGTCTTCTTCCTCTGAGCTGGTGGGATCAACCAGTTCGCCATTTCGCCTTCCAGGACGTCTCTTGTTCGAATCGCCCGTGCCAAGCACCCCGGCGACCGGATAGCCAATCTTCACCACTGTGACCGCGAATACCAGGAACGCACCTTTTAACCGACGAACTCCGCGGCTGGTTTCTTCCCTAGGCAGTGCAACGACTCCAAGTTTCCTCCTCGAAGAGATCCTCTCTTCCCCTGGTCGAAACCATGAACTGCACCCGCTGCCAGGAACTACTGCCACCGCTGGAGCTTCCTCAACTTTAAAGGGACTGTGTTCCACCTGGCCTCCCTTAAATCCTTGGCTTTCCAACTGGGTTGGCCCCCAGACCTTCTAATTTTATCTTTTGAACCACCCCAACCTCTTCTGAACATTTCTACAAAGACTTGAATGCATTTCTCAACTGTGTGATCTTGGGCACATTTCACCTTGCTCCATTTAAAGTGGGACTGGCCTATGAACTTTGGCTCTACAGTAGACTCTGCCTTCACTAACTTGTTTTGGTCTCTTAAAAGTGTTGGGAAGTGTTTTATTTTTATAACCTGCCTTTTTCTCTCCCTTTTACTTAATTATTGGAGTGCCATCTAGGTTACACGCTCACCTCTGTTTTGACAAAAAGTGGTGTTTTGACTTAAACTTGTCTAATAATTCTTAAGGGATGTGTGTATACTTATCTGATTGTGTTTTGAACTTGCTTTGATTAATAGTGCTAGTGTATTTTCGAAAATGTGTGTTAATTAATTATCTACTTTTGATACAAAGCTCTGGTCAGTGTTTGCTTGTTCTATTGTGTTTTTAGCCCTATTGTGTATCCTCTGTATACTGCCTAACTCTTCTTGAGAGAAGTCTGACTACTCAGCCACAGCTATCAGGTAATTCTGGGTGGTACAGACTGCCACCAATTGGGTTTACTGCTTACTCCTGTAGTCTTAATCTTTTTGCAGTGTTCCCCAAGGGAACTGCACAGGATTCTGCCTAACACTGGTGTACAGCGGTGGGATTTGTATTGAGGATACATTGTAGAGTGCTTCAATACTTTAGTGCAACTAACCACAAAGCTTAGCACTAAAAAGTTTATTTTCTAACATGGAAAGTTACAGCCAGGAGTCCCTTTCTGCAAAAACTGCTGATTGTTTTAGAGTCCTTTGTAGACATAAGGATCTTCCTGTAAAAGGCAAGAAAATAGAATTGATATAGAGATTGTTAGAAAACCAAAGTCTGGGTGGTGGTTCAGATGAGCCTACTTCCCCAGGAAATGTAGACAACAGTGATGAAGTTAACTTGGATCAAAGTCTTGATAGTAATGTTGTAGAGTTGGAAGAGGAAGGTGAGGCCAATGTAACTGCCCCCACTGGCCATCTGCCTGCTCTAGCACCTCAAGCTGTGTCTACTGGACATTTGTCAGGTCCCACATTAAGTCCTGCATTCATTGGCCCTCATTACGACCCTGGCGGAGTGGGTTTACGCCAGCGGTATTCGCGGCGGACCCTTCCGCCCTACTACGAGTTCCCGTAGCGCCATGGAGCGGTTTCCGCCTGGTTTTTCCGGGCGGAGAAATCCATGGAGCTACGGGACCTTGTTGTTAATTACGCCACCGTATGTTACGGTGGCGTAATTAACGCCTTCCCCACTCCCATTATACCCTATGGGGCAAAAATGGGAATGGGGAAGGGTAAAATGGGGAATGGGGATTTACCGCCCCGCCAAGGTCGGAATGGGGCGGTAAATCCGCCAACCCCCATGGCGGTATCGGCAGCTTTCCGCCGTGCTCCATGGTGCATATTGCACCACGATCTCCGCCAGGGTCGTAATGAGGGCCATTGAACTAGAAAAAATGAGGCTTGAATTAGAGTTCAAAAGAATTAGTGCCCAATCTGAACAAAAGCACCAAGAACTAAGGCTCAGAGAAATGGAGCTCAAACATGAGCTAGAGATGAAGAAAGTGTCTGTGGAAAAATGCTTCTCTCCCCGGATCCTCTAGGAGTTCCAGTCCCAAAAGACCCCGGATGCCTAAAGAGATTGTGGGTATGTATGAACCTAAGTTGGATGTGTTGGATTGGTTGGCTATGTTTGAGTATAATCATGGGCTTCAGGACATCACAGGGTATCGGTTGCTTCTTTGGTTGTTCTCTAGGCTCCCCCCTGTTGCATCTGTTGTGGTAATGGAGTTGGGGGAGGTGGATAGGATGGACTATGAATGTGGGAAGCTAGCTTTAATAGCTAGATTTGGGAAGACCCCTTCCCAGTACCTTAAGAGGTTTAGGACCCTCAAAAAGCATGATGGTACCCCTTGGGCTACCTGGGTGAGTGAAAGTTTGAAGAACGTAGAGGGATGGATTAAGGGTTACAGAGTGAACAATTATGAAGGAATGAAAAATCTTGTTATGTTGGAGTCAATTTACGATGCCTGCTCTCCTGAGTTCAGACAGCATTTGGCTGAGTCAAAGGAAATAGATTTCAAGAAGCTAGCTAAGGCTGCTGACTTGTGGGTTGCCAGCAGGGCCACTCACAAGGATTCTGGGGTAACTCAGAAAAAGGATGAGGGGAAACAGCCTAAAAAGGACTCCAAAGAGAATTCCAATAATTCCAATTCCAAAGAGGGCCCAAAACAGAACCATAAGGGTAAGCCACATGGGAAGCCAAATCAGGCTAGTGTACCTTCTGGTCCCAAACCAGAAGGAGGTCAGAACAAGCCACCATTCGTGAAGGCATTTGGAAAATGCAATGTTTGTGGCTCTACTGACCATGTGAAAGGAGATCCCAGATGTAAGGGTAAACCTTCAGGGGTCCACACTGTCTCCTTAGCCTTCGCTCCAGAGGAGAAAGTACAGATGGCCAGTGGAAACCTTCTATTACTGGCTGATGAACCCATAGGAGTCTCAGCCAGTGTTTCTTTAGTGTCCCTGGGGTTGTGGGAACAACAGAATTTAGATATCTATAATTATATCCCAGATAATACTAAATAGTAATATAAGGGCAGTGTCCAGGTGAATGGTCAGGAGACTCCTGCCATTAGGGACACTGGGGGCAGCATAACTGTGGTGGATGAATCTTTTTTCAAGTCAGAGGATGTTGCTAAGGCACCCAAACGCCTCACCATGTTAGCTGGAGGGCCTGTGCAGATGCTTCCCCAATTACCAGTTCTCATACAGTGCAATGATATGACTGTGAATATACCTGTCATCGTACAATGTGAGGTACCAGGAAGGGTTCTGTTGGGAAATGACCTGAAAACTCTTGGAGTAGTGTCACATACCCCCAGACCTCCTAGTAAAAGGTTACAGGAGCTAACCAGACATGCAAGGGAGAAAACCCTGAGAGGTTCTCCCAAGGAGATGATGAGGAAAGAAATCACTCCTACTCCACTGGTGCTACTTTCTGCTGTATTTGAGCAACCAGAAGCAAAGGGGCAACCCAAGACTTCTAGGAGGAAACCAGCAGCAAGCACTCCAGTGCTTCCAACTAGGACGTTCCCTAGGTTGTCCAAAGTTACACCTGTAACTCCACCTCCAGCTGAGGCTGAGAAGGAGGTACAACCCTGTGTGGTTGAACTAGACTCTGAAGAGACAGAGCTAGTAGAAGGCCAAGAACTTATTTGAGATCTGGATCCTGTTGACCATCCTGAGCTGAAGTCTTTACTGGCAGAAGGTGGACCCAACAGGGCAGACTTCAGTAAGGGACAAAGAGAATGTCCAACTCTGGAAGGTCTTCGCCACCAGGCAGCTTCTCGGGCTGATGGGCAAGAGCGTGGGAAGTACAGGTTGCACTGGGAAGATGGCCTCTCCTACAGTGAACCGACTGAGTCTGCACATGGAGACTACAAGAGACTTGTAGTGCCTCAAGAAAACAGACTCCAGTTCTTGCAACTAGCCCATGAGATTCCTTTGGCTGGTCACTTGAGTTTCAAGAAGACCAAGGAAAGGCTCTCTCTCTACTTTTATTGGCCAAAGATGGGGGCTGAGGTAGATAGGTTCTGCAAGAGCTGTCACACCTGCCAAACTTCTGGTAAGAGTGGTTCCAAGAATGTGGCACGTTTAGTGCCTCTCCCCGTAGTGGGAGTCCCATTTGAGAGAGTAGGGATCGATATTGTTGGTCCCCTTGATCCTCCAACCTCCTCAGGCAACAGGTTTATCCTTGTTGTAGTAGACCATGCTACTAGGTACCCTGAGGCAATTCCTATGAGGACTGTTACAGTGCAAGCTGTGGCTAAGCCCTCCTTGGTATTTTTACCAGGGTTGGGTTTCCTAAGGAGGTAATCTCTGACAGGGGGTCAAATTTTATGTCCCACTACATGAAAAAGCCATGCGGAAAAACTGTGAAGTTACCTACAAGTTCTCGACCGCTTACCACCCTCAGACAAATGGATTGGTTGAAAGGTTTAATAGGACCATGAAGAGCATGATAGGAGCTTTAGAAGAAAACCTTAAGAAAAAGTGGGATCTTCTACTGCCATGCCTTCTCTTTGCTTATAGAGAAATCCCTAAGGAGGGAGTAGGTTATAGTCCCTTTGAACTTATTTATGGCCATCCAGTCAGAGGTCCATTGGCCCTGATTAAGGAGGGGTTGGAGAGTGCTCCTTCCCCCAAGCCAGCCAGAGTGACTGACTACGTGATAGGACTCTGTAGGAGAATGTCACAGATGATGGCATAAGCTAGTGATGACCTGAAGGCTGGTCAAGCTTTGGTCGAGCACTGGCATGATCAAAAGGCTAACATGGTTGAGTTCACTCAAGACCAGCTAGTTCTCATTATGATACCAACAAGGCAGAGGGTCTTGCAAGACAAATGGATGGGACTCTTTAAGGTTGTGGGAAAACTTGGAGAGGTGAACTATCTGGTGGACTTGGGCAATCCCAAGGAGGCTCCCAGAGTCTTCCACACCAACAGACTAAAGGCGTATGTCTCTAGACCTGAAGTAGGAGCCTTGCTTCAAGCTTCAGCAGAAGAGGAAGAAGAGAGTGAACCTCTCCCTGATCTCCTCAGAGGCTTACCCTTGGATGAAAAGATTGAAGGAGTTAATCTCTCTTCAAGTCTGACACCTGAGCAACAAGAGGAGTGAAAATCTATGTTAAATCAGTTTGTATCCCTGTTCTCACTTTCACCAGGCTTGACCCCTTGGGGCCAGCATGATATACTCACTGGTGACTGTCTGCCTGTAAACAGCAGAGGGTACAGAATGTCAGAGAATGTAAGGACCCACATCAAATGAGAGGTCAGCAAGATGCTTGACCTCGGGGTAATAGAACCCTCCACTAGTCCATGGTCCAGCCCAGTTGTGTTAGTACCAAAGGCAGGATCCAAAGAGTTGAGATTCTGTGTGGACTATAGAGCTCTTAATGCAGTCACCAAGACTGATGCCCATCCTTTGCCAAGGATAGATGAGTTGGTGGATAGACTTGGTTCAGCCAAGTACCTCAGCACATTTGATCTGACGTCAGGCTAATGGCAAATAGCCCTGACAGACCATGCCAAGGAGAAAACTGTATTTTCTACCCCAGTTGGCTTATACCAATTTAATGTTAACCCTTTTGGACTGAAAAATGTACCTGCTACATTTCAAAGGATGGTAAATCAGGTTCTGACTGGGATGGAGGACTTCTGCATGGCATACTTGGATGACATTGCAGTGTTCAGCCACTCCTGGAAAGAGCATGTTGACCACCTAGGACATGTTTTGCAGGCTCCTGAAAAGGCCAATCTGACCATAAAGGCAAGTAAATGCCAGATTGGACAGAGTAAAGTGGTCTACCTTGGACATGAGGTAGGAGGTGGAGAAATAAGGCCTTTGCCCAGTAAGATTGAAGCTGTGCAAAATTGGACAACACCTACTACTCAGACCCAGGAGAGCCTTCTTAGGCCTCACTGGGTACTACAGGAATTTCATAGAGAACTATGGGACCATAGCTTCTCCACTGAATGTGATCTCCTCTCCTAAATTCCCTAAAAAGGTCAGATGGAATGAGGAGTGCAATCAGGCCTTTGAAAACCTGAAGAAAGCCCTTTGTCAAGCTCCACTGCTAAGAGCTCCTGACTACCACCAAACTTTCATTGTACAGAAAGATGCTTCTAATGGAGGTATAGGTGCAGTCCTTAGTCAACTGGATGGGAAATGTAGGGAGCATCCCATTTGCTTTGTCAGTAGAAAATTGAAGGAACCAAAAACAATGTGGGCAAACATTGAAAGAGAGTGTTTTGCTATTGTGTGGGCTCTGAAGAAGTTTAGGCCATACTTATATGGTTCTACTTTTGTTATTTAGACTGACCACCAACCCTTGAAATGGTTGATGCAAATGAAAGGGGAAAACCCACAACTATTGAGATGGTCAATCTGCCTTCAGGGGTTTGATTTCACCATTGAGCACAGGCCAGGGTGTCACCACCAACATGCTGATGGTCTGTAACCGACTAGAGGTATGTGATTCATCCAGGAGTGGATTCAATCCTCCTCTCCCTTAGTCTGGGGGGGTGGGGCGAGTGTTAGGGAGAATTCTCTTATAAGGCTAATTTCCCAAACCTAGTGAGTCCCCCAGCAGCTTTGCTGGATTTTTGGGGTTTGTTTTTTTCTGCTGCTAAGAGTGAGACTCTTTTCCTCCCACTCTTAGGCATGATTTGAGGTATGTCTTTGACTTTTTGTGTTCTTATGGGCTATGTTTTTTTTTTACTCCATAGGGTGTCATCTGTTTTTGTGTATGTGTTACACAGCACCCTCAGTGCAGTAACACAGGGGTGTCATAGTGACCCCCAAACATAGACTCCATACCCTGGGATTGACTACTGTCTCCCAGGGCATGTAAAGTCACCATTGACTTTACTAGTCCAAAATTGTGAACAGAACCAGTACAAACCATTATATTGTGGAAGTACTGGAAGGGGTTAATTCGATTACCCCTGGGTCTGTTTCCAAGGGGGCACTGTCCAGTCCCCCCTTGTCGAGTTTCTGGCTGGTGGCAGTGGTTACCACGCAAAATATTCCACCAGAATATTTCCTATGGGATATTCCCATTGATTTTAAACGCACCACTTTTTGGTGCAATGTTAAAGATACCCCTGGTTTAATTATTTAATATAAAATCACTGATTGTGTCTTTTTGCCAGAACTCTTTTCTAAAATGGTGTTCGTGTCTGTCTCTGTAACTCCAACCAAGGTCGAGCCCTTTGTTCCACTTTTTGGCGGGCTTCTCCACAGAAGCCCTCCAACTGGTGCCACTCTGTCTGGGTTCCACAGGATGTGTGGGTAGGGGAATTGGCACCCTGGACTGCGTTGCATCAGCAACTCAAGTCGCACTCTGTTCTGATTAGCCCAGTGGTGAGCCGCCCGGCTCACCACTTAGCATGTTTGATTGACAGCTAGGCTGTTGAATGGGGGTTTTTCTGCATAAAAGCAGGGCTTTTGGGACTGGAACTTCAGAAGTCGCCACAGGACCTAAGAAATACGAAGAGGGGAGAAGCTGAGCCATCTGCAATGACGACACCACCGGTGGAGCCCTGCTGCAATGACCTCACCACTTTCCCGACGACAAGAGAAGATCTTCTGCTGAAAGAGTCTTCTTCCTCCGAGCTGGTGGGGTCAACCAGTTCGCCATTTCGCCTTCCAGGTCGTGTCTTGGTCGAATCGCCCATGCCAAGCACCCCGGCGGCCGGATAGCCAATCTTCACCACTGTGACCGCGAATACCAGGAACGCACCTTTTAACCGACGAACTCCGCAGCTGGTTTCTTCCCTGGGCAGTGCAACGACTTCAAGTTTCCTCCTCGACGAGATCCTCTCTTCCCCTGGTTGAAACCACGAACGGCACCTGCTGCCAGGAACTACTGCCACCGCTGGAGCTTCCTCAACTTTAAAGGTACTGTGTACCACCTGGCCTCCCTTTCTTCGGTTTGCTCAAGGTGACCCTTAAATCCTTGGCTTTCCAACTGGGTTGGCCCCCAGACCTTCTATCTTTCTCTTTTGAACCACCCCAACCTCTTTTGAACATTTCTACAAAGACTTGAATGCATTTCTCAACTGTGTGATCTTGGGCACATTTCACCTTGCTCCATTTAAAGTGGGCCTGGCCTATGAACTTTGGCACTACAGTAGACTCTGTAACTTGTTCGCTAACTTGTTTTAGTCTCTCAAAAGTGTTGGGAACCGTTTTATTTTTATGACCTGACTTTTTCTCTCCCTTTTACTTAATTATTGGAGTGCCATCTAGGTTACGCGCTCACCTCTGTTTTGACAAAAAGTGGTGTTTTGACTTAGACTTGTCTAATAATTCTTAAGGGAGGTGTGTATACTTTTCTGATTGTGTTTTTAACTTGCTTTGATTAATAGTGCTAGTGTATTTTCTAAAGTGTGTGTTAAATAAATAATTATATACTTTTGATACAAAGCTCTGGTCAGGGTTTGCTTGTTCTACTGTGTTTTTAGCCCTATTGTGTATCCTCTGTATACTGCCTAACTCTTCTTGAGAGAAGTCTGACTCCTCAGCCACAGGTACCAGGTAAATCTGGGTGGTACAGACTGCTACCAATTGGGTTTACTGCTTACTCCTGTAGTCTTAATCTTTTTGCAGTGTTCCCCAAGGGAACTGCACAGGATTCTGCCTAACAGAGGTGAGTGTTGCTTGGTGGTGTGGTAGACAAGTCGACCAGAGGAGGGACTGAAGAGGGAAAATCGAGATCAAACTCCTGCCCCCTCACCTCAGGCGCATAAACAGAAGGAACAGCAGGAAGAATAAGGAGCGCACTTATCATTTGAACCAGGCCCCAGCGCACCCATGGGTGACAAATATGCTGAAAGACACCCACTTCACCAACATTGCAACTTCCATGCTACATTAGCCTCAATGTAGCAATACCAGAATCTACAAAACACAATAATCCCTGTTTAAAGACTTGCAGATGCCAATAGGAACTAACCTGATCTAATTGCACAGTGTAAAGCCATGTTTCAGGAAAATTACAGCCAAGTGCATTTGTCTCACTGACCACCAGCCGCAGTGGGGATTCGTGCTGACTTCAGCAATACTCCTCGCAAACCCAGGAGCAGCCAAGGTCTTACAGTAAGATAAGATTCCTTTCTTTGAACAACAGTGAACTCTGGCAGACAGAACCTCCAGCGCCCAGTGTTTTTTTCCCTGGGAACGAAAGACATTTTCGAAAAGACCCACACATCATTTGAAACATAATTGTAACAAGAATGGCTCAGTTCTGGCCAATGAAAGCCGAGAGCCCAGGGGAGAAAAGCCTGATTCAGCAAAAACTGATGGGAACAAGTTCATAATGCAACAAGTGTAGAATTAGGTAATGGTGGTGGTGCAGTTAAAACCAACCCACTGACGCAAAAGTCCTAATGTCCAATTATCAGGCTCCCTATAAGGGCGCCATAGGTAACCTATCACTTAACAGCCAATAAGAGGATGAGATAGGTTTCTGGGAGCTGGTCCAATTCTGTGATGTCAGCCTGCAGTGTTTTACAAAGCTGGCTTGCAAGCCAGCCCCAGGGGAGACGGTGCCTGGATTTTCGCTGTGCACGTAGCTCTCTGTGTGGTTTTTTTGCTGCCGAGAAATAAACTTAGTTTGGAACATGTTGCTGCCTGCTTGGGTCTCTGCTGCATTTCTTTGGGCAAAATGGGAGGTGTTGGGGTCTCCCATAGCTGACCCCCAGAAGCCCTGGTGGGGGTCCAACTTCTCCCCAACAGGATCAAAAGTGGACGGTGATACAGGCACATCACACAACCCAACAGTGAGGGGCATAAGCAGGGAGACTGGAGGAGGAATCCACTAACTTACCTCCGAGTCCCTAAGACTGGTGTGTCTGCTCCATAGATGAATGAGATGGCTCCTTTCTGTTCTGCACTGGCCAACCCTGCCCTGGTTTAAGCAGGTTGCTGCTCTGTATCTGCTGCACATGGTGCTCAATGGAGGTTCGCCACCCCCTAACACATTACATTTCATTGGCTGTGAAATCACCAATGAAAAGTAACAATGTTTGTGACTGATAATCACAAAGTTCAAAACAAACGTCCCTGTCTGCGCATAATATCCTACTGCCAGGATCACACACACGACTGGCACCCCAACAGCTGTCTAATTAAAACACCATCTGAAGCTTCCGTTTTTTCTTTTATTTAAAAACAGTCTGAGGCTTCAGTTTTTTCTTTTATTTAAAAACAGGAGTAGCAAGGGAGACCACAGGGGTCATAGCTGCGACCCCCCAAATGACATCCCAGCTTTCAAGTGGATCAGGACATTGTCTTCTCTACATCCAACACCACAGACCAGGGCTCAACACTAGATTAGGCCTATTCAGTTTGTGTCTATCCAACCTGCCCATCAGAGTGCCTGACGAGGCAGTAAGTTCTACCCCTAGCGTTCTTCTGGGCAGCTGGTTGACAGTAAAATCTATTTTTTTCCTCTTGCAGGTGGACCAGGACATTGTCTCCTCTACGTCAAACACCTCAAACCAGGGGTCTCCACTAGATTGGGCCTATTCAGTTTGTGTCTATCCAACCCAGCCATCTGAGTGCCTGAATGGGCAGTAAGATCCCCCCCCCCCCCCCATCTTGCGCTGCCCTGGGCAGCTGGTAGACAGCTAAATCTCTGCAGCTGTCTGTCTCTTGCAGGTGGACCTGGGCATTGTCTCCTCTATATCCAACACTGCTGAAAAGGGCTCGCCACCAGATTAGGCCACAGATGTTTTTAAATTAATGCATTTCTAAATAGTTCAGTAAACTACTGGTTTCCCTGAGCAGTCTTTGTTTGATTTTCAGCTTCTATGTTCTAATTTATAATTTATTTAAATAGTTTGGTGTTGGGGATTGAGGGAGGTGGGAGGGCCTGGGTGTGGAGGATTGAGGGAGGTGGGAGGGCATAATGGGGGGGGGGGTATTGCGGGAGGTTGGAGGGCTAATTACTCTGTTTTTTCACTTGTTTTAAATACACAATTACATAAAGTGTGCATACTCATCTAGAGATTAGAACAACATATGCAGGTCCCCACTGGTCTTCCAATGTGCTGTAATTCTGGTTTGCAAAAGAGTGCCTATTTTCTACCCCCATTTGGATATGTGAGGGCATCTTGGAGTGAGACACAGGCAACAGATTCAAAGTTCACAACAAACAATTATCAACTTAAATGTCAGGATGGAGAAACACCTATCTTGTGCTCTCCCTCCTTCCAGAGAGCCCCACCTCCTTCAATCATAAGTGTGATCCACATGAACAGCTCTTTGCTGTCCCTTTTGGCCTCTCCGCTGCTGCTGTATATTCACTGCCACTGCTCCAGTCCAAAGGTCCTCTCTGATGCTCATTGAATGGGAACAAAATGTCTGTCCACCTACAGCTCGAACCACTGGAAGGATGTTCAACACACTTGCTAGTGCTGCTTTGGGCACATCCCAATAGTGTGATTTTGTAAATTGGGTGTCAATGTGTCTACTGTTTTTTCTCTGCAAAGTATAAAACATGTGTGCTATAACTTTGGACTGCAGACATCTGGCTACAGGCCAAGGACACTGGGGAGTGCGTGTGTGGTTAAAGTTTGCATTAGACCTCCCCTGTCACATGGCCCAAGTTCTACTATGAGATGCTTTGAAGGGCCTGCAACATGGTTGAAGTACATGGCCCAGGGATTGTGACCACTGGCCATAACCGTAAGCCATGAACAGTGTCTAACTGTCCTGTTATGGTAATATAGAGATCACGGATCGAAAACCCATGTTAGGTCCAATGGATATTAAAGGTGATTTGCTGGGGCCAGTATCATGGAAAAGCCCAGGCCCTAGGCATTTCAGCTATAACTTGCAACCCGGGCAAGTTTTCCTCAAAGTAACACACATGAACATGGGCTACAAAAAATGTGTGTTAACGTATTGCTTTTTTATATATGTTAAAAGAGGAATTATTTATAATTTACATAAAATGCTAAAACATCATCAGTTATAAAAAAACATTTAAACACAGTGAAACAACTATGGAACAAGTTACTTACCTGCAACTCTTGTTCTCCAGCATGGGTCTGGCATGGATTCACATGATCATGAATATTCCCCGTCGTCAGGCTGGGAATCCTCGGTAAAAGACAAATCAGTTTCAGTTTAGTTTCCGAACTGTATTTCTCCCACAACCCAATCACGGAGCTCTGGGTCATACTGTCCCCAGCCAATGACTGCCCTCTACCTAAGCCCTCCTCTGGCAGCCATCTTCAGATTTCGTAGCATGTAAAGTGGCAGTAGGACCAATAGAAGAGCCGCAGAGGGGCAGCTGGGAGGGTTTGCATGTGAATCCATGCCAGGCCCATGCTGGAGAACAACAGTTACAGGTACGTAACGTCTCCAGCATGGGGTCTGGCATGGATTCACATGCTCATGAATAAAGACTACATAGAAGTACACACATGCACAACCACCGGAGGTGGCAAGGCTCAACATAAACATATCTTACCTCCTCACAAGGCTCACCTTCAAGCAGTAGAACTTCGTGAAGGTGTGCATCGACCTCCACGTCGTAGCCCTGCAGATGTCGAGCAGGTGCACACCAGGCAGGAATGCCGTAGTCGCAGTGTTTGCTCTGGAAGAATGGGCTCTCTGACGGCCAGGCAACGGACGGTTTGCCAACTGGTGACAGTGCGTGATGCAGCCGGAAAGCCACCTGGAAATGGAAGACTTAGAGAGAGCCTTCCCATGGTTCACAGGACCAAAGTTCACAAAGAGCTGAGATGTTTTCTGGAAACTCCTCTTTTGGTCCACATAGAACTTCAGCGGTCTAGCCACATCCAGAGAGTGAAAATTCCTTTCAGCCGGTGACAAAGGCGTCGGAAAAAAATACTGGCAACATCAAGGGCTCGTTTAGATAGAAGTCCAGCGGCACCTTGGGCATGAAGGAGAGGTGCATCCACAGCACCACCATCGTCTCGCGGAAAGTCAAGTATGGTGGCTTACAGGACAGGGCCTGGATCTCACCCACTCGTCGTGCAGAGGTGATGGCCATGAGAAAAGCTGTCTTCCATGACAAGAACCTGATGGAGGCATGAGTCAGTCACACTTTGGCCAACGACAGCACATATGGCAGCACCTGAGGAGCCATGACCCTCAGAGGGCTGATCTTCATTGAACGGCACCAAATTGTGAATCTCTTCCATTTGTGTCCGTAGCATTTTAAAGTAGACGATGCCCTTGACTTGGCAAGAACCTCATTTCAGTCCGCTGGGAGATCGTATCCTCTGAACTCTAATGCTGCAGGAGCCAGACATTCAGGTTCAGCGATCCTGGGTCCCCATGCAGTATGGTGCCTCCTTCCCTGGCAAGAAAGTCCATGACCACTGGGACTTGACTGGAGGGGACGCTGACATGCTGAGAAAGTCCGGGTACCATATCTGCCTTGGCCACGCTGGTGCGACGAGGATCATCCTGCACCGAGACTGTCGGATTTCATTGATGATTCGAAGAAGCAAAGGCAGCGGAGGGAATGCATACAGAAACAGGCTGTCCCAGGGGAATGAGAATGCATCTCCCATGCTCCCCGGCCGGGGAAACCAGCTAGTGAACCTCCGGCACTTGGTGTTCACCGCAGTTGCAAATAGGTCGATTCAGGGATTGCCCCATCTGCAGAACAGGTGATCCACTTGGTCCTGCCGAAGTTCCCACTCGTGGCACGAGCAGAGCTCCCTGCTGAGGGAATCGAAGACGGTGTTCTGTATGCCTGCCAGAAGAAAAGGAATGAGGAACATCCCCTGGGCGACGGCCCAGAGCCTCCCAGGAGAGCGCTGGGGATCAGGTGCCCCCTGCCTCCGTATGTAGAACATCGTGATGGTATTGTCCTTGAAGACAGACACCACCTTATCCTTGAGGGACAGAAGAAAAGACTTGAGGGCCCAGAACACTGCTCGTAGTTCCAACACGTTTATGTGTAGATTCTTCTCTTCCGGTAGCCACAGGCCTCTGGGCCATCCAATCCTCCAGAGACGCGTCCGTCGTGACAGTCTCCTGGAAACGGGGGTTTTGGAAATCCATGCCTCCGGCGATATTGGAGCGCACGCCCCACCATCGGATTGCCGGTGAGAACTCCTTGTCGAGGACGATCCTGTCCTGGAAGCTTCCCGACACTTGGATACACCGGGCATTGAGGAACTCCTGCAGGGGCTGCATCCGCAACCTGCAGAGCCGAACCAGGTATATGCATGATGACATCATGCCAAGCAGCGACTTGATGGTCCTCACCAGGGCAACCTTCAGTGCCAACAGCCGCTGCACCATGCCCAAGATGGCCGATATCCTGTCTTCCGAGGATGGCGCCAGGCATGACACTGTTGAGCGGGACTGCAGGAATAGCACCTCCTGCAATGGTATCAAGCTGTACTTTGCATAGTTCACTGAGAACCCCAGGTCCTTCAGCAGACGGACGGTCTGTGCCATGTGATGGACAGCAATGTCTCTTGACCTGGCCTGGATGAGCCAGTCGTCCAAATAGTGGTAAACGTGGATGCCCTGCAGCTGCAGATAGACTGCCACCAGCGCCAAGCACTTGGTGAAGATCCTGGGCGCTGACTTCAGTCAGCAAGGCAGTGCCTTGAACTGGTAATGCTTGCCATGGACGACAAACCACAGGAACTTGCGGTGTCCTTTGTGAATGCGGGCGTGGAAGTAAGCGTCCTCCAGATCTGATGACAGAAAGTCTCCTTCATCCAGTTGGGTGAGCACGTGCTGTAGCATGACCATCCGGAACTTCTGGACTCTATGTCCTTGTTCACCTGCCGTAGGTCGAGGACGGCCTCCAGAACCCAGTCTTCTTTCTGACAACGAAGTACCTTGAGTACACTTCGGAGCCCCGGAGTCACTGTGGGACCAGCTCTATTGCCCCTTTTCGTATCATGGCCCAAATCTCCAGCAGCATTTGAGGGATGTGGTTTTCCTGCCATGCCACCAGTGGTATTTGTAGACACCGTAGTTGGAATTCCAGAGTGTGTCCGTAGGCGAGAGCGTCTAGCACCCATCTGTCAGTGGAGATGGTCTCCCACATGGCGACGAAGTTCGCCAGCCAGCCTCCCACCAGGGTACACATTGGGGGGCACGAAGACCTGGCCGGCTCAGTCCTGCTTGGAGGTCGACAGGTCACCTTGCGGTCCCTGACAACAATGACGTCCTTCTCCGAAGGCCTTGGATGGACCCCTGTTGGCTTCCTGGGTCGAGGAGTGGGAGGGCTGGCGGTAAGAGGATGAGGAACAGCCACCAAAACCTTTCCACAACCTTAATGACTTCCCTCCTGAGGAATGAAATGATGTCTGTCGCTGCTGTACCGAACCTAGGGCAAGTGCCGTCTCAGTGTCCTACTTGCTGTCCGGGAGGGACTCATCCACGTCCTTCCCGAACAGATTATCCCCATCGAATGGCATGTCCAATACCCTTGTCTGGACCTCCTGCCAAAAGTTGGTGGCCTTGAGCCAACCCCAATGATGAAGACTCCATTACCCATCTGGCGGAAACCTGTGACCATGATGTCCAGGGCCACTGAGATGGCGTGGTCTGACGCCACCTCACCTTCTTGCCGAATCTTCAAAGCCTCTGCCTGCTTGTCCTCGGGGAGGAAGTCCTAGAGCGGGGCCAGTTTATACCACGATTCCCGGTTGACCTGGCCATGATCGCAAGGGCATTGGCCACCTTGATCGTCGTCGCCGCAGAGTAGATTACTTTCCTCCCCACTGAATCCAATTTCATTCCCTCTGTGTCCGAAGGGGTGGAGGAGGAAGAAGAGGAAGAAGATGCCGAGCCCAACAACTACTTCCTGGCGGCTGCGGAAACCATATTGTCCAGTGAGGGTTCAGCCCATAAGCACTTGAGTGCCGAGTCGGGTACCCTGTACTTTTTCTCCAGCCGGTCCCTCTTCGATGGGGCTGTAGCAGAGTCCATTATTAGGGCCAGTCCGTCGTCCCACGCATCATCCAGGAGCGCGACTGAAAGGATGGTCTTTCTCTTTGGCTCTCGGCACTGGTACAAGAAGCCCTCCTTTTTCTCTTCTGGTGTGAGCTGGAACAGCTCAGATGCCCGGGCAATCCTCGCATGAAAAGAGGCCACCTTGTCCGGTGGCGAGGCCCTAGGCTGCGGTGACTGGAGGTCCCACATCCTGTTGTCCTTTGTCAACGATGCAGTATCCCATTCCTCTTCCCTTGGGGGAGAGGGTGGCGGCAGGGAGGTAGGTGGCGGTTGGCATGAAGACATAGACTGCCTCTTCCTGGTCGGTGGCTCCCCTGCCGGCAACAGGGCCGTCGGATCTGGTGCTACGGGTGGAGGGGGCGCTGGGCCTGTCAGGATCCTGCTCTGCATCACCTTAAGCAGAGAATGAAGGGTGGAGAGAATGTCCTTTGAGAGTTCTCGACACAGAATCTGGGGCACAGGCGCAGGTTCGTCATCCTAGGGCCCCTCGTCGTCGCCACCCTCGCCTTCTTTGTTGTCCCCATCGCGGGGGAGCTTCCGGCATTATCCTCATCATCCTCCTGGATGGTCTGGACTGAGATGATCTCCTCATCCTCCACTGAAGAGATGTCTGTGCCCTGTAGACATTCCACACACCCCTTTTTTCCGGGAGCCAGAGGGGTCAGTCTCGGGCTGAGGTCCGGCATCCTCTTTTCTGGTGTCTTGTCCACAGGTATGCCCAAAGCCTCCCTACTGGGAGGAAGAACACCCTGTGGGTCCACCCCAACGTCTTTGCAAGTGACGCCACCACCACCTCAAAGCAGAACCACAACCTCACCTGGTGTATCTGGGTCTGCACGGCAGACAAGGCCCTTCAGCCGGTTTGGCCTTGTCTTTACTGGCCGTCTCGGGCCCCTTGCCCTTCCCCTTTGGGCCCTTGGCCTTCTCTCTTGGCCTTCTCCGCCAACGGCGGTCTGGTCACCGCATCTGGCCTGGTCTTATCCGGCCTGGCCTTCAATGGCTTCTCCTTCAGCTTCCCTGGAGTAGCCGATTTCCTCTTGGAGGATGACCCGTAGTGGTGGCTGGAGACTGGTGGCTGGAGACTGATGCCGAAGGTGAAGACGATCGCGCCCTGACCGTTGTGTGAACCGTGGTAGAGGTGACCCTGACGGAAGCGGACTTGCAGTGCTTAGCTTTATGTTGGTACCCCACGGATGAGGCACCCTCAACGGTCTTAGAAGCCCGCTCTGACTTTCCTGATCCAGAGGCGTGACCCTGGATACCACCCGGGGCAGAGGCCTTGGCCGGCAGCCACGACTCCAGTCGCTGGCGCTGATCCTTCAACGTGCAAGCCGAGACGCCGCGGCAAATCACGCACTCTTCCTCCTTATGCGTGGGGTGCAAGCAGTACAGGCACTGAGAATGCTTGTTGTCCATGTAGACATCGCTTAAAACCGCAGCCAGAGCACAGCTTGAAAAGGGAAGGGGCTTCCTTCTTCTCTTCCGACATGATCCACGCAGTGTAGACCTGAAGAATCCTTCTGGAAGCCACCAAGAAGACATTTTATGAAAAACCGCCCTTGAGGGGCGTTGAAGAATCAGAAAAATGGGTCCCCGTTAATCGGAAGGATGATCGATGGAGCACAAGGGCTCAATTGAATGAAAAATAGAGATTATTCTCATAAAAATGCAGCAAATGCTCTAGGAGCAAAGCACGAGGACTCTGAACACTTGAACGTGCGGTAAAAATCTGAAGATGGCTGCCAGAGAAGGGGCTTAGGTAGAGGGCAGTCATTGGCTGGGGGCAGTATGACCCAGAGCTCAGTGATTGGTTTGTGGGAGAAATACAGTTCAGAAACGAAATTGAAACTGATTTTTCTTTCACTGAGGATTCCCAGCCTGACGACGGGGAATATTCATGAGCATGTGAATCCATGACAGACCCCATGCTGGAGAAGTAACAGGTATGGTTGTATTTCCCTAATATGAATCTCTGAAAGTCTCTGAAAAAATATTGTTAAAGGGACAACATGGTTACGTTGCTCTAATAAAAACCTTTAAAATTCAGATTAAAATATTTTTGTTCAAGGGAACGATAACATAGGTCATAGCTTAAAAAGAAGGTGTGCATGCATTAGGCCTTGCATTTTACTGACCGACTCATTATGCCATTACATCCTTATTGGTCTGACACACACCTCATCACAAGTTAATCCTGAACTCTTAAATGCAACACGATAACGGTATTACCGCCGCATTTAAGCGCTGGCCAAATCACGAGTTGGGCGGAAAATGCAATTTGTACATCCAGCTTGTTGCTGGAGATAAAAAATATAATTATTGGCCCATTTTCGGCGCCAATAATTATATTACATTCATTGCCGGTGCAATTACCATTGGCGGTAATAGTGCTTCCCAACCCCAAAGGGGAATTACCTCCCCCCCCAACTCGTGATCTGGTGCAAGTTGCGCTGGACCGAGTTGCAGTAGAGCGCTTAGCGTTCGGCTGTTTTACTGCATACTGCCCAACACGTGTTGAGGCCCTACAGGCACAATCATCCTGTAAAACTGACCCCAACAACACTAGGGGCCTCATCACGAGTTGGGCGGTAATGTCGGCGCTAATAGCGCTGGCCTTATCTGTCCTACCGCCAAACCCTCCGGCGCTATTAGCGCCGGATCACGGGTTTGGCGGAACGGGAAATCCCCATTCCCCATTGAGCCCATTCGGGAATGTCCCATTCCCCATTGGGATCAATGGGGAAATTTCGTGCTCTTACTGCCGGCGGATTTCCCACCGGCGGTATGAGCGTGAAATTTTGGCGGATTTCCCCCCAGCTAAGAGCTGGCGGGAAATCAGCCAAAGCCGTGATTTGGCAGACCCTTAAATGTGGCGGTAATAGCGCTACCGCCGCATTTAACGGTTACCGCCAAACTCGTGATGAGGCCCTAGGTCTAAAAACCTCGTAAAAAGTTTCAATCTTCAAAGTGCAGTCCATTTATCGGTTTACATTTCCTAAGAAAATTGCTTTCAATGTGCAGATGTAAAGTAAAAGTTATTAGTATTATCGAAGTATAACAGTATAACATGTTTTTAAGGTACTAATTGCATAAACCCTAATTGAGTCCCCAATTCGCTTTTCTCTACCAACCCAGCTAATTATTTCAGAGAACTAATTAAATCAACTGTGGTTAGTTAAGAAACAATGTGGTGTTCTGTGCCACAATGAACAATGTGGCGTGCTGTGCCTTAATGAACAATGTGGTGTGCTGTGTCTCAATCAGCAATGTGGCGTGCTGTGCCTCGGTGAGAGCCATGTCAAGCACTGTTCACAAGACAAAAGTAATCAGAGTAGAAAGAAAGACAAAGAAACATATTTTACCCTGTATTGGATATTGAAGTAAAATGCTTGGCGATCCGAGGACTCTATGGAACAAAAAAAAAACACAAGTTGAAGAAAACCAAATAAAGTTGAAATTCAGACCCAGTACGATAGGAAGACCTGTTCAGGTCTATGATCCTCATTTCTTTGTGAGACAAAACTTGAGACAGATTTGCGATAGATCCTTGAAAAGCTACGATATACCTGAAGTAACTGTTTTACAACATGATGTTTTCATGTACGCCATCTTGTATGCATACATCAAATTTAAAAAAACACAGTTCTACTGCAAATTAAATGGAGAAGTAAAGATCACATGCTCATCAATTTTGGTGACTGACTAAAACAAACCATTACAAATGTGCCTGACCTACTATAATTTCATGAATTGGGCCCTATTCCTGCAGTATGGTATTTTTACTCCAGTTAGGAGAGACATGGATTGTGCCCCACCACGGACATTGTGCTACATTTAACTATGGTGAATATCCCTGGGATGCGGACCTTCCTCCCCAGAAGCAACAATGGTGAATTGCAGGCATGAGAGGAGGCCTTTCCAGTTGGGCGCTAACCCCAGCGGTATTACCGCCAGGTCTATTAGCCCTACCGCCAAACCCTTGGCGCTATTAGCGCCGGATCACGGGCTTGGCGGAACACTAAGGGCCTCATTACACGGTAGGCGGTGGACCAAGGTGCTATTAGCACCTTGGTCCATGCCGGTAATATACCGGAACTGCCTTGGAGGAAAGGGGAATTACCGCCCTATTCCAAGGTTGGCGGGGCGGTAAATCCCCCTTCCCCCATTGCCCTTCCCCATTCCCATTTTTGCCCCATAGGGCATAATGGGAATGGGGAAGGTGCTAATTACGGTACCGCAAATTGCGGTACCGTAATTAGCAACCTGGTCCCTTTGCAGGTTGGTTTTTAACGCCTGCTAAAAAGCAGGCGTTAAAGTACCAACCCGCAAAGGGACCACGTAGTAAGGCGGTAAGGGTTAATGGTCACCGGTACCATTACCGGTGACCGTTAACCCTTACCGCCTTCCATGTAATGAGGCCCTAAATCTCCATTGGGCCCATTCAGGAATTTCCCATTCCCCATTGGGCCCAATGGGGAATGTTCGGCACTATTACCGTAATAATACCGCTGAAAATCGTCAAATTCGTGGTGGATTTGCCCCCAGCTCAGAGCCGGGGGTAAATCCGCCAAGCCTGTGATTTGGCAGACCCATAAATGCGGCGGTAATAGCGTTATTCCCGTATTTAAAGGTTACCACCAAACTCGTGATGAGGCAGTATTTGTTGACTGTCCATGAGGCAACATATTTTGTGGAGAGAAAGCTAGTGCCACTTTTGCATTGTTTGGAGTATGAGGGGTGCTGCATATTGAGCAGTTTGCTTGAACCCAGAATGACCCATTGGGGAGCATACAAAGACGAGGAAGCAGCAGCCAACGGATTCTTCAATGCTTATGAGAGAGCCATTAAGAAACTACAAATACACTATCAAATAAAACCCAACATCATTTTTGCGGGGTGTTACTTTTGGGTATGACTGCAGAGGGTTCCGGTGAGGGATTGAAGATAATGACACCGCCCTCAGGGATTCAGCTAAAGGGGCGGGATTTAGCTAATAAGCGCAAGCTTAAGGACTTCTGTGATGAGCGCATGAGAGACCAGTTGGTGTTGATGATAGCTGACGCCAAGGTAAGAGAGGAGCTTTGGAGAACAGGCAAACACTCCCATGAAGGATTGGGCTGGGCAAGAGGATGCAGCACAATGTTGCAGTGCGTGACACATCGGACAAGAGATGAAGGGCAGGTGAGGGTCATACAATTAGAGAAACAAAGAGGCCAAGACAACTGGATCCCATAACTGGAAGGGCCTTGGGTTGTGCGGTGGAGAAAAGCCAGAAGAGCGCAAGACATTTAAGGATCATGCAGGGAGTAGGGATGAACCTGTTGAGAGATCAGACTCTAGGCCTCTAGCAATGTTCGTGGATGTCTGGGACACTCTTGAATACAGACAATGCAGGGCAAAATGGGGACTTGCGAGGTGCTGCAAAAACATTTTGAAGGATTATGTTACGGAGATGAGGGGCAGCATGGGTGATCGACAAGCGAGTGATGGCGAAGGTGTGTCCTGAGTGAGTGAAGTACAGTACTGAAAAAGAGGAATGGGAAGACCCATCCAGGCAATAGCACAGACATGGATGTGGTTCAAACGCTAGTAGATTCCGGTTCAGACTAGACAATTATTAACATATCGACAATGAGGTTTAGGTGCAAGGCTTCATGTCAAAAGGGAAAGAGTTGCTGCCCTCTGAAATAATGCTCAATGCCTAGAGGCATTATGTGTTGACAGCTATACAGAGTAAAAGCCATGTGAACCACAAGGGCGGACGCCCGTCCACAGGGCTGGAATGAACAAAGAGCTCCTGGTATTTTCTCAACCCCCATGTACCTGGGCAAGTCAGTCATTGGTCCTGAGGAAAAGAAAGTTGAAGAAATATTCAAGTGTGTAGTTACTGAAAAACTGAGCTGCCCAAAGGTGTTCCAGCAAAAGATCAATTTTAAGGTAGGCAGGAGTAATGGGAAGAGTAAGAAAAGTTACTGGTGTCTATTAAGAGCAAAATCTCTGCACACTTAAAAAAAAAAACTGTGTGGTGTTGCCTGTAGTAGTAGTTTGAGAGCCAACAGGGCAGATACAATTATGTGTGAATATAAGGGCAGTAGACAAGAATGTAGTGGTTCACATGTGTTGGCTTCCCAGTATAGGGAGTTAGTAACTCTCCTAGGCGAGGCCAAGGTATTTTTCATTTTATGTTATTTATTTTTTGCATTTGTTACACTCCCAAACCCAGAGGTATCACAGCGTTGGTTGCTTAAGAACATCATTTGTCACATACTTTCAGTTAAAACATGTTAAGAATATTCATGGAGATAGTACGACCGTAGTCGAATTTGTCAAAGAGCCAGGTTTTGATCATTGATTTGAATCTGAGATCATTACTAATCTGTGCCAGAAAAGTGTTTGAGAGCGTTGGTGCGGCTACTGGGAAGCTAGCGCCTCCCGCCCTTATGTTTTTATAGTGAGGAACTTTCAGGTGTGTGCTAGTACTTGAGCTTAGGGATCAGGCTGAAACCTTTTGGGTACTGGTGTTGTTCAAATAGCAGGGGGCGTCATTAAGGATACATTTGTGAGCAGTTATCAGGGTCTTGAAGAGGATTCTCACTTTGACAGGGAGCCAATGAACTTCTCTTCTAATTAAGCAATATAACCCGAGCGGCGGGGGCATTACCGACTCAGGTAATGCTCCGGGGCCCATAGTTATAGGCCCGAGCGAAGCGAGGGCCTTAACGAAGGCCCCGTGGCATTACCTGAGTCGGTAATGCCCCCGCCGCTCAGGTTATGTTGCTATTAGTACCCCGGCCCGCATTATGTGCGTGACCGGGGCACTAAAAGCATTTTTTTCTGTCCCGAAACGCTGCGGCATTTCGGGACAGAAAAAAAAACGACCAGGAAAATGGCCGCCGGGAAAGGGAAAACGGGAGTCCGTTTTCTCTTTCCATGGCGGCCTTCAGGAGCGGACGCGCTGGGAACACAAGTGTTCCCAGCGGGTCCGTTCCCGAAAAAAAAAGAAGCAGAAGGTAAGTGGGGTTGGGAGGGCGGGAGGGAGGGAGGGAAGGGGGGAGAAATAAAAAAATAAAAAAACGTACCTTCCTCCCTGCCAGGGAACGATGGAAGCCTCCAGCTGTGTGGAGGCGCGGAGTCGCCACACTGCTGGAGGCTGCCATCGTCCCCCACCAGGGACGCAGGAGCAAGAAGGTAAGTAGGGAGGAAGGAGGGAAGGGGAAAAAAAAAAAGCTTACCCGAGTCCCCAGCGGGGGGCGGAGGCAGCCTCTCAGCCGTGGGAGGCTCGGAGCGGGGCCCGCTTCGAGCTTCCTCATTGGCTGAGGGGCTGCCACGCCCCCCCGCCGAGGACAAGGCAGCTGGAGTCCCGGCCGAGAATCGAAGGATTCTCAGCCGGGTAAGGACCCGGCAAGATCCAATCAGAATGCGTGTTGCATTCTGCTTGAACTCGCCGGGTACTAATATAGGATATGTGATCATTCTGTTTTAAGCCCAAGGGAGCATTTAGGGCTTTATTCTGGAATAGTTGCAGTTTGGCAAGATTTGTTGTCGTGGTGCACAGTAAGAGGATATTGCAGTGGTCTAGTTTTGAGAAGATGAGGGCTTGTGCTAAGGTGAGGCAGTTCTGGGGTGTGAGGAATTGTCGGCTGAGTGAGATAAGTTTTGTAGTACACGTGGTAGAGGATGACAAGGCATTGATGTGTTTGGTCATGAAGAGATTAGCATCTAGGTAGATGCTTAGTGTGTTTACTTGTTTCAGGACTGGGATGGGTACTATCAATATGTATGGTTCAGTAGCTATCATCTAGAGGTTTCAGGCAGGTGGGCAGCCTACAATGAGGATCTCCGTTTTCTCATTGTTCAAGCATAGGCTATAGGTGGCCATCTAATTTTGGGTGATTGCGTAAATCTTGTTAATGATGGCAGTGTCTTGTTTGTGGTCCCCAGCGATAGGCATCAATATCTGGTTGTCATCTGTGAAATGTGTGTATTCAGCACACTGGTTCTTTCCTCTGATCATCAAGAGATCAAATTGCACCCGCTCTGCAGGGAAGTCACATCACACCTGACAGTAGTTTTAAACACAAGAATATGCCTTTTGGGCTCGTGCCAGTGTTGTCTGTTTTTTTTTCACTGAGTGATGCATGAGTTTAATGCAAATGGCAGGAGAGGTGGAATGTTTTCAGGATAACATTTTGGTCTTTGGTCACACTGTAGAGGAAAACTATGGGACGCAAATTTGTGTTCCGAAGAACTTGGAAGAGTATGACTCATGCTCATGGGATAAAAGCGTAATTTAAGCATAATTTCTATAAGCTATCTGGGACATGAGTTGTGTGCAGAAAGGGTCAGGTCAAAGAGTAGTCGCTTGAAGGCCATTGTGCGCATGAAAAGACCTGTCGATAGACAGAGACAATGTAATCTATTGGATTAGTAGAGTATCAGTCCAGGTTTGTGGGACACTTTGCTGACAAGAATAAGAGGATGTGCACACTATGCAAGAGGGGTGTGGGTTTCATCTGGGGCCCGAGTGCTGAGCAGAATTCTGTATGATTAAATCAGAGCTTTCTCTAGCACACGCACTGTCTTTTTAGCAGAAGTTCTGAATGCTCAATAATGACTGATGCTAGGGACACAGGGCTAGACGCAGCATGAATGCAAGAACATGGTGATGTGGACAGTCAAGTCTGTGGAGCAGAGGCATTGTGTAGTGGAGTGAAAGGCTATCAGCTGATTGTAGGCAGCAAATAGGTTTTGTACTTTCCTCTGGGGGCCGAGGTCCAAAATGAGGACTTCATTTTAGGCCTCTAAAATGAATTTTCACATCAGTGGCTGTGTCTGGGAGGATTATGCATTGGGTGGCCTTTTTTTGCAAGGACAGGAGTTTGAGGATGTGTATGGGCTCAAGAGAAAGAATGCAATTGCAGATATTCTACCTCAGAAAGTACTCGCTGATGAGGGAAAGGGAGGCATGCTGGGATTAAGGTGGGCTTGAACAGGTGTTTCAGGTCCATCAAGAATCCATTGCTTATGATGCATGGAAATAAGGTCAAGCATTTACTAATGAATACATTTTTTTATAAAGTGCTTAATACCAGAGACCAGTCTCTAAGCGCTGGACCTGGATTCAAACCTCTATTGCTCAGAGTTGTGGAGGAAGACGCTGCTGGGAATGGGTCAAAAGAACAGTCTGCCACAACGAATAAGCTGGGTAGCTTCTGGAAGCTTAGGGAGGGATTTAGCATTGCAGGAACGTTTTGTTTTACAAAGGAAGAAAAATTATCTCTCCATGAAGGGGTTGTGCTGCCATCGTAGAAATCTGTCTTGAAGTCCATTTTGGAATGAACAAAAACAGGGTGAACAGTCATGAAGGTCTGTTGGTGGACCGGGGTTTATGAAGAGGTGCAAGAGTTGGTCAGGTGGTGTGTTATGTTAAGTTGACTTACACCATGCACTGTTACCATTGACATGGTCTTCAGGCACTCATGTGGTTCTGTAAGAAAGTGGGCTGAGTAGGTTAGCGAGGTGAAGAGGGAATAGGATAAAGGTTGTGCTTTTCTGTTGGTTCTTGAAGATTCAGGAGAAACTGGCGTCTGTGCGGGTCGGCTTTCCAGGTGCATTTGGATGTCGCATTGGGGATATTGTGTCCGGAAGGGTACCAATGACTGGGATGTTTGTAGATTTTATGGTAAATGTGTGTGTTGTGTGTTTGTGAGACTGCTCCGTTAGATTGTGTGAGGATTGTGCGGGGTAAACTGGAGAGGAGCGAGGAGCTGGGAGTGTTAGTGGTTGGTTCAGTGTGTTTGTTTTATTGTTGAGTTGTGTGTTGAACGTGATATCAAGAGAGTGACAAGGTGATTAGGTTGCGTATCTGATCCTTGCACCCTATTAAGTGTCCCAAATTACCATGGGAGTTTTTGGCGTTTGATGTTTTATGCCCGATCACCGTTGTTGGACAAAAGACACATATACCTGTCCTGGTGGACATGTTCTCCCAACAATTTGAACAGATGTGGTGGTTGAGGTGGAGACTAAAATGGTCATTTTGTATCACATGCAAATTGCATGCAGGGGACTACACAAGTTAGCACTTGCATGCTTTTGGGTCCCCTGCATGCAGCTGTAAACCTTCACAGTTCAATGCATGTCAACACAGGGATGATCCCATTCAAACAGCTACCTAGGAGGGAGCCAAACTCAATGTTTGGCCTGGGGTGGAGGAACAGATTCAAATACATGGGCTTGGATAAACATCGCCCCAGGAGCAGGGTGGTAAGATCAGGTGCACGGATGAAGGATCACTATGATTAGTCGAAGTGTTGGCATCCATGTGATGCCTGGGGACAAAGCAATGGTGCAGAAATCTGTTTGTACTGAAAAGGAGCTCTTGCTATGGAGGTCCACAAAGCGCGATCAGAGCAATGATGGAGGCAGAGATTTTAGAAGATGAGAGGAAGTGGAACAAGAGCAGGGTATCACGTTCAAGAGCAATCCTTTAACTCATGGCCATTGTCTCGGGAAGATAGCTCAGCGGCAACGTGTTCACCTTCGAACCAAGACGACACTGAGCCACACAGGTTCGATCCCCGGGTCCGAACTCAGAAACTTCGGGATATTAAGCGCGTTATTAATAACCTATCATAACATGCTGTGTTAGATTGTGTTCTCTGATCCATATCTCCCCATCTATGATGCCTCTTCTCTGACTTCCTTTCTCTTGCCCATGTTCCCTTCCCCTTGATGGAACCAATGGTCAGGAGTGTTTCTGGAACCAGAACGTGAAGCAGTTCCGGGGACAGTTGGCAAGGGCTAATGGCAAGCTGGAAGTGACCTTGTAATAAACACAGTGGGCCTCATTACGACCTTGGCGGAGAACCATGGTGCTATTAGCACCATGGTCCATGGCGCTAAGTTGCCAATTCCGCCATGGTGGTTGGCGGATTTACCGCCCCATTCCGACCTTGGCGGGGCGGTAAGTCACCAATCCCCATTTACCCTTCCCCATTCCCATTTTTGCCCCATATGGCATAATGGGAGTGGGGAAGGCGTTAATTACGCCACCGTAAATTACGGTGGCGTAATTAACAACAAGGTCCCTTAGCGCCATGGATTTTAACACCTGCTAAAAGCAGGTGTTAAATCCGCCATGGCGCTAAGGGAACTCGTACTCAGGCGGTAAGGGTCGGCGATGTTTACGCCGGCGTAAACCCCTTACCGACTGGGTCGTAATGAGGGCCAGTGTGTTCAATGGAACCAGTGAGCCACTCTATTGTTGACATGTTCATCAATGGAGGTAACTGACAATAGAACATCCTAGCGATTTACAAATATATTTATGTAGCCAATGAATGGTCGTCCTGGCCTACTATGTGTTTCACATATTGGATTTGTGCATTTTAATGTCAGGGACCCCTAACAGGTCTGTAATCGATTTAAATAGTTCTATGTCGTTTTGGTGACAGGAATTCACTCGAAATAATTTACTTGTGGGAATACTCCTGAAAAAACGAATCGTTTAAAAAAGATTTACATTTCTCTACCCTATTCACCATTCCCAAGTCCCTCCCCACCCTTTTTACGCCCTTACCCCCCCCCCCTTGTTTTGAATGATTTTCCGGCTGATTTCTTTCGAAGTAAAAAACTTTGAAAGAATTCATGCCGGCAAAAATACGGCATATGATGGAAATTATAGCGCCCTTCGCCATCTCAGAAAGACTAAATTCCACCTCTACATACTGGTAAGTCACAACCTGAACAGGATCCCACAACACACAGCTAACCTATGGTCTACAATTGTGTAAACCCATTCCACAACACTGGCCCAGACGCCAAGGGAAGGAAATGTGCACCACCTCACCCAACTTGACATCCTGTACCTGGCACCCTACAAGTCACAGATCACTCTGGCTGCCTGAAATATCGCACTGGCCTTATTGGCCCAGCTATCTCGCTGGACCTAATGTTGGTGCATGTCATTTCCTACACACCTGTATACATAGTTCTAAAAGGATGTCTATGTATTGTTTCTGAAAAAGCCTGAGACTCCACTTCTGCTCATCCTCTTAAAATTCTGCAATGGTAGAGATCACTTTGTGGCCCGTAATGGAAAGATAGAGGTTGTAGCAGTTGCATTACACTCCCCTGTTCTGATGCTGTACAAATGAGCATATGGGATTCATGGTTACAACGCTTGACTAATTAGGTTAGTGCTTTAAAAACTGAAATGACCACCAAACCCATTATGTATGATGTACTTACTAATTCAAGCACATTCTGTTTTTATCACAGCCATATTTGTCAACTATAAAGATCTGTCTTCATGCATCTGTTTTCACAATATGTGTTGATTGTATGCAAAGCAGACACAAATCCACAATAGTGCTATTTGTTCCTTTCCTTTTCTCTTAGTGGTATTTGAAATGAGTATATTAGAAGACAGACTGTCCATCTTGAAATACATGATATCCTTCTTGCACCATATATCTGTATGGTTACTCTAATTTCGGATAATGTGCTGTGCTCAGTAAGAAAAAGTGTACCATTTATTTAAGACTGAGGTATATGCCAGAAGTAACCACTAGAAATGAACAATGTTACATTTTTATAAAGTTTATAAGGTTTGTACATTTAAATAGCTTTTTTTTTATTTGTAATCGATTATATTGCTGGCAATGCTTGCCATTTCATCTCTCAAAAATGTCCTGCCTTTGTGAAAAGTATCATGCTGAGTTTCAAACCAATATTCTGTTTCTCCGTTTTTTTTTGTTTTTTTTTTCTGTGAGCACCAAGGCAATGTTTAATTTTGTATGTTGGCCGTTGAGTTGTCGGTAGTGCTGTTTAACCTACACATTTGTTAAAGTATACACAAACACGAATTAACGAACAGGTCTACTGAACATGTCTGCATATAATACAAACATGTACATCACATGTATTAAATCCCATCAGTTCAGAATCCTAGGCACATTGCAGATATGATGAAGCCTCGAATTAAGATGCACATAGGGTTTAGCAGTAAGACATACAGTTATACATTGAAATCTTTTCTGCGACTGGACTAAAGTGTAATACTTTCTGCCAACCTATGTGAAGATTTATATCCTCTATACATCTCTCTAAGGTTCTAACTAAATGTTGTTTAAGTAATCGCTGCTAATCTCAGCAAATAGAAATGCACCATTGTTTGTGGTAAGGCTTTGTAATGGAATTGGGCGTCCCACAGTGGTCGAAAGTGAGCGGGGGCGGTTGGGAGCGGTGCACCTACTTTTTTTAAATTAAGTTTTACAGCTCCTATACTTTCAATTTAAAAAGAAACCGTTCCGGAACGGTTTCGTTTTAAAATGACAGTGTAGGAAGAAATTGAAACTTGCACTTTCACATTCCCTTAAACAGCAGGCAAATGTGTTTGGGTGTTTGTATTGTGTGTGGGAGGGGGCAGGGCAATGGGGTTTGTGAGGAGCGGGGCAGGCCAGCAGGGAACATAGTTCCACTACTTCTTTTCTTACACTTCGACCACTGGCGGCCCATATAAGGCACACGCTGCTGTTTGAGAGCAACCAATACAAAGGGCCTCATTACGACCCAGGCGGTAAGTTACCACCTGGGTCGTACCCTTACCACCATGGCGTAAACTATGTTTACGCCATGGTGGTTGGCGGATTTACCGCCCCATTCCAAGGTGAGTGGGGCGGTAAATCCCCATTTCCCATTTTACCCTTCCCCATTCCCATTTTTGCCCCATAGGGCTTAATGGGAATGGGGAAAGGCGCTAATTACGCCACCGTAAATTACGGTGGCGTAATTAGCACCAAGGTCCCTTTGCGGCATGGGTTTTAACGCCTGCAAAAAGCAGGCGTTAAAATCACCATCCCGCAAAGGGACCTTGGAATCAGGCGTTAAGGGTCGGCGCCGTTTAGGGCGCTGTAAACCCCTTAATGCCTGGGTCCTAATGAGGGCCAAAGACTAGCTCAGGGGACTAAAGGGAGAATGCCGGTAATCAGAGTGACACGCACCTTTCATTTAAGCATCTTTGGACATTTTAAGCACGTAGAGAGACAAAAGACGGACAAAGATTTAAGCCAGAACGCCAACGAGTTCCACATATGGCAATGTATTTTAAATACTAATTCCAGTTGTCGAGCATCAAAAGTATTTGCAAATTTGCTCTTGGTATTTATTTGTGTTCAGAATCCCTCTCCCGCTCCGTGTACCCAGATTTTACTGTTTACAAAACCACTTGCTACTTTGTTTTAATGTTCAAACTTGGTAAAATAGAAGACAGGCGATTAATAGCAGCCTGTACAGTAACCTATTGACTTCCTTTTGTTTATGTCAGCTCCAACCTTTTATAGGCGGCAATGTAACTGCCATAGGACTTTGACTTCCCTTTCCAAAAGGTGAACCTACGCTCTGGAGGCAGGACTGATCAGCACGGCAGGGGGGTATGGCATGGCAGAGAATTGAGGAAATGGAGATCCGTCCATTTGGGGTGCAAGATGGCAAGAAGCAGACAAGGCAGAGAGCTGAAAGCAATCAGGGAGCCTGGCAGGTAGGCATGGCAACAACATGGCAATAAAGTGAAACAAATCTTTGAGTGCAGTAGGCAAGGAATGGATGGCAGGGAAGACAGTCAGGCCAGGTCAGTTCAATACATTGGGGAGGGAGTTAAGAGGCATTAGCACGCTGGTGGGGGGAGCCAGCCAATCAGGTGGCTAGGAATGCGGGTTTCAAACGTTGGTGAAAGCCGGCATTCAATGCCGCCTGACGGACGCCTCCCCACCGCCGCCATCTTCCCCGCGTCCTCTGTTCCCTTATTTTTATTTTTCCCTTTTCCCATCCACACTTACCTGTTTATTGTGGGGGTGCAGGCCGCAGCTGCTTCCCCGCTTCTCTGGCCGCCATGGAAAGGGGTGAGGGGCTCTGAAGAGCCCCGCCATCCCGGTCTATGGTGGCCACCTTGGAAAATGATTTCATTAATTGAACGGAACGCCTCGCGCATCCGCCTCAATGAATGAAATCCTTTTTTAAGCAGCATGGGTTATCGCTTTTGTAAACCCGGAATGCTAATGGCTTTGAGCACCCACCTCCCAGCTCCCTCATTAAAAGCCCTCCCTTCGCTAAAGCTTTTAACCTGGGCCGCTGGGCCATGAACATTATATGCCAAGGAGAACAGGTGAAAATGTGACAAGCAAATCCTGTAGTAGACTGTGTTAGGAGAATAGGAGTGATCAGAACTTCTACGAAAAAAGTAGTACTGGATGCTAACAGAGGATAAATGATCGTGTAGGGCAGGGCCCCCTCGGAGTGTCGGAGTGTCGGAGTGTCGAGCGGAGAGCGAGTAAGGGGCAGAAACGTGCATTTTGCGACCTTTTTATTCTTTGCAAACAATGCAGAACACCCGCCTGTCCTTGTTGTTGTCTGTGAGTCATAGGTACAGCATCATGCCTGCAAACCTTTATCAACATCAGCATCATTTTCAAGCAGTAGAACTTCGACTTTTGATTTTGTAATCATCAGATGAATCCTGAGTAGTAAATGATCAGCATCTTTTCTGGGGAATGTCACAAATTAGTCATCCCACAAAACTCTAGGTTCTGAGATAATATCTAGTTTTAAGTGCCTCATAAATATGTAGTCACCATGGATGTGGCATTATTAACTGGTGCTTTTTTGCATCATCTATGAAAAGTATGGCTAAGATGAGAATAAATACACACATTCAACTTACCCACGGTTTCAGAAGAAAGCCCACAATTCTCCTCATGAAAAGTGGAATTTTGCATACAGAGACCACTGGCTGCAGGTTTGTGCTAATAAGATTTCCTTTGCTGGGAAGAAAGACAACAGGTGGTTATTGAGGTGATTCGGTCTCCTGGATGCACTATGAATTCTGGTTACAGAGAGTGTAAGAGAGATGGAAATGCAGTCCAGAGTGCGGATAAGGTTACAGTTGTAAGGCAAGACCTCCAGACAATGTCACAGTAAAAAAACTCTCCTCTAAAGAAAAATGATTGGTGCACCTCTTTGCAAGGAAAACAAGATATATTTTGTATACAAAAAGGAAAAGGGTGACCAAGGTCCAGTGGAACCAATCTGACACAGAGCTCTCCGTTAGTTCAAAGCAAGTATAAGGTTTTTAAGGGAAGAAATGGTCACTCATGGCGCAAACAATATACAGTGTAATCCTCCATCCTCATTGGCTACCACCTATATACCTACTGCCAGTCTCCTATAGTCCCTTTGCCGATTGGTCACAACCTAATCTACCCCTGCCCACTAACACATGGTTACCCTAGCCCATCACCTTGGATCCCAGCTATGGGATTGGCAAGTTACTTTGGATAATACCCGCCCCATTGGCCTACTCACATGGTGTGCACCTGTTCATTAGCATGAGCTCAGTGGACAACTTCAAGCTCAAATTGGCCCTTTGAAATAATGGTGCACTTCTCTTGGTGTCAGACACGCAGGCGTCCCAGCCATGCCTCCCTGGCGCGTGACTAGGTTTGTTGGCATTACCTCTTGCTCCTTGCATCACAAATCATGGGATGTTCTGCTCCTCGCACACCTCTAATTAGATTCCCACCCCTTGGCTCTCTCGAGGACCACATTAATTATCCAAATTCCGAGGGAGTTATGCATTATTTTTTCAAGCCACCTGGGGGCTGCAGTACCCTAAATCTAAGCCAAACAAAGAAAAATAGGACGAGTTACCCCATAACTGGAAGACACCTGGGGTCAGCAATAGAACAAACAACAAAGTGGTATCTCTCGAGACAAACGTACAATGTACAATTAAATTCACAAATGGATGTCAATTAGGAACATCAATTCTCACAAGAGAACTAGGGCAAATAATGAAACCCGTGGAGAAATGTCATTAAATCACATCAAAAGCATTTATAATAACACAATTACACTAAATTATCACAATTACTCTTATTTA
Organism: Ambystoma mexicanum; assembly: GCF_040938575.1. Taxonomy (NCBI): domain Eukaryota; kingdom Metazoa; phylum Chordata; class Amphibia; order Caudata; family Ambystomatidae; genus Ambystoma; species Ambystoma mexicanum. The sequence goes on from NC_090922.1 coordinate 1,404,097,383, forward strand.
TTTTATTTATATACAGGAAGAGCAATGCTCATTTTATCATAAAAAGAATGTACAATACCAAAGGGTATCAAGGATGACGACTAACCATTCCCTGCGGATTCCCCTTGGCCAGTGAACACATCACCTAGCTAGAAATATGGCTTGTACGAAGAAATCAGACATCTTAACGCATTCCGGAAAAGCTTAGGAATCATGACCGCTGAGGTGATCATTAAGGTAAAACTCAGAAAGGGCAACTATGTGGGAGACGAAGAGCATGACTGCAACAGGTGACGCAGTTAGATTAATTTCGTGGGTAGGGAGGGTGAAGCTGTTATAAAGATTTCAGGGGTAGGAATTGTTATGCACTTGGATGGATGTCAGGGTTAGGGAATCTGACGTACTTCGGTGGATTTCAGGGGCAGGACATGTGATGCACTTGAATGGATTTTCAGGGGGTGACACACTTGAATTGTATTACTAGGGTCAGAGACATGGTGCACTTGGGTGGATTTCCAGGACCCAAACCAACAATCCGTACTAATAAACACCCTCCTCTGAATACACCTCTCAAACTCTGGACTCAGCACAACCAGACATCTACAGCACCACAGACCGTATGTACTCACAACCCCACAACATCAAAACAAACCACACATAATCTCGGACAACAGCACATGGGGGTCAACGTCAGAAAATCACATTTATGCTCAGTGAACGATATTTCTGACATGAAGCTGCCAACAGCACACCAGAGCTATCTTGCTCTGTTCCCGCCCAACCCTACTAACCATCCATCCTCCCTCCTTGCATTAGAGATCTGCTTGAGCACCTGAAGACAACATAAGTGGCATTGGTGAGTGGTATAAAAACCTTTAACATTAACAGTAGATAAGAAATCAGATTTGACACAAAGCAGTGAGCTTCTTGCAATGGAGTGAGTTTGAGGGACATTCTGACAAGATTGTGGAGGGGGGTAAATGTAACAGTCACCAGGGACAACACATAAGTGGGCATTGTGATAAACCTGAAGGTACTCCTGCATCTACTCCCAGGGATCTTCTGTTCAGGTGTAAAAAAAATGTGGGTTTATTGGTGCACACTAATAATTTCAAGTTAATTTTTCATATATGGGTACCAACATTCTAGAATTTTGAGGTGCAGGGGAGAAAAAATAGTCTTGGCACAAGACCAGTATTACACAAAATGAGGAGAACAAGAGGATCCAAATTGGGAGCACTCCCATCCCCTGCACACTATCTCATACTGTCAAAAGACATTCAATGATTCAAATAAGATTCAACATGCAAAACACGTTCAATTTTATTCAATAATAATCTCATGGGAACTACTGCTCCCTCCCCCCCGTTCTTTTCTCCGTTTTCTCAATTTTCTCAATTTTCTACAATTGTTTTTAATGTTCCTCAGTTCAATTAGGCTCAAGAAGAAGAGGAAAAAACCTCAAAACGCGTCAGCCAAGTAGATTGAACTTTTGCTTTGAATGTCAATATATATACAATTGAAAAAATCTTTCTGTTTGATTAAATATTTCTAAATTTCTTAAACTGAGATTATTATTGAATACAATTGGAAGTACCAGTTTGAGGGTGTCTGCCGGGCAGGCTCGATCATTCAATTCAAGAAACTGGAGACGTTCCAAAACGTTTGTGGTAGTTAAGGGCAGAGAGTTTGAGAAATCCACACAGACTCCAATATAAAGGATGCATCTTCATTGAAATTGCAGTTTAGAATGTCTTGTTGCAACATAGCTGCAGTCAGGAAGAGGGAGAGTGAATATTTTTTGCTACTGTAGAATTGGGCAAACATGGCACATGATTGTACCAACTATAATTGTGCAAGCCCCACTCATTTTCCTGCTCACCAGACAATCCTGTACATTAAAAAATAAGAGTGCCCTGCTGAGTGTGCTGTTCGCTGTTGTGGCATGGCGTGGACCACAGTGAACACCAGTGGAGAACTAGTCTAACAGAAAATTGTTGTTGTTTTGGAGTCTCCGCCCCCTTGACCAGGTAGCGCCTACATAATCCAGAGGCCGCATGGGTCTGCAAGAGTGCCCTGCTTAGTGTGCTGTTCGCTGTCTTGGTGCGGACCCTTTCCCCTTTGCCACAGTGAATACCAGCGGATAACTATTATAACAGTACAACGTACTCTGTGGACATCTCCTTTCTCCACTGTTGGACTGAATTTGATATGGCTGTCAAGTATTATACCGCACAAGTGAATAATATCTTCTTTCCATTTTTTATTTTAATAGAAAAACTGTTGTTTTTGGAGTCTCCGCCCTCTTGACCGGGTAGTGCCTACATAATCCAGAGGACGAGCTTGCATCTGCAAGAGTGTGCTGCTGAGTGTGCTGTTCGCTGTCATGGCGTGGACCCTTTCCCTTTTACCACAGTGAATGCCAGCAGATAACTATTGTAATGGCACGTCATACTCTGTGCACAACTCCTTTCTCCACTGTTGGACTGAATTTGAACTGGTAGTCAAGTATACTAGCACACAAGTGGATAATTTCCTCTTTCCATTTTATTTTAATAGGAAAATTGTTGTTTTAGTGTCCCTGCACCCTTGACTGGGTAGCGCCTACATAATCCAGAGGCAGTGCCAGTCTGTGCGCGTCTGCAAGAATGCGCTGCTGAGTGTGCTGTTCACTGTCGTGGCATGGACCCTTTCACCACAGTGAATACTGGTGGATAACTATTATAACCGTAGGGCGTACTCTGTGGACATCTCCTTTCTACACTGTTGGACTGAATTTGAACTGATAGTCAAGTATACTACCGCACAAGTGGATAATATCTTCTATTAATATTGTTGTTTTGGAGTCTCCACCCCCTTGACCAGGTAACGCCTACATAATCGATAAGCCGCGTGTGTCTGCAAGAGTGTGCTTCTTAGTGTGCCGTTCGCTGTTCTTTGATTTTGTTTTGTTTGAACCCACATTCTTCCTTTTGAGCAGGCATTGGGTTTTAGTCCTCAGCTTGTCATGCTGTGCAGCTTCGTTTCGCTGCAACGAAGAGGTACGTCAGACTGTGATAGCTTAGCTCAACAGTATCGTCTCCTCTCCTCACTGCCTGTGCCTCCCCCCTCAGGCATTCTCCTGCTGTCCATCTGAATATGTCAGAAAATGTACCTCTGCATGCTAGTACATGTGAGTGTAATGAGAGCGATACTGGTGGGAAACCTAGATCACCTATCCTGTTGGTGGAAGGTCTACTGCCGGAAACTGGTGTACAGACGTGCCAGAGTCAGCAAACTTGTTTCCCGATACTCATAGCTAAACCAACTCATACCCTAAATAAAAAAAAGGATTATTTTTTTTCGAGGAAGGGAGTACTGAGTTCCATTGAAGGAGAATGTGTGGGACAAGAGATTGTAGCAGATTTGAATCACTCCCTGAGTTGTTGGGGACGAAATTAATCTGTCAAATCATTAGCACTACTGAAAAGCCCTATTCGATGTCATCTGTGTTCCGCCCCTTATACCAACATTGGGAGTGAATAAACTGGACGTCCCGTCACTGCTCTTGCATAAAAGCATTAATTGTAGTAAGAAAACTACCAAAGATCAAAGTACCCCCACTGTAAACCCAGATGTAGAGGTCAATTTAACAACTGCAAACATCTGGCCTCTCACGATCATCACCTCCATTATATCTACCCAGACCTGCGCTAAAGAAAGCACAAAGTAAATTTAGGAACAATGTTATTACACAGTCCTTAATGTATAGTAAGAACATTCAATCTAAATCCAACAAATATGTAGCACATATGGAAAGTATAGATTTTGCGATTCTGCTTCTGATGCCACAAAAGCGGTGGATACAGATAGTGATACAATATTTGGCATCCGTTCTCAAAGAAAAGGTAACCCAAGTAAGGTTGGTCTAAGCCAAAGTGGTGGATTGAGACAAGTGCCTGATGAATCTTCGAATAAAAGTTCAAAGAAAAAGAAAAAAAATAGGCAAAGGCTGTGTTACCAACCTTGATAATGCACTAGGCGACATACAATGTTTATTCCTCAATATTATACCAAGTCCTGAGGCACAAAAGGGTACTAACAACAAGATGCCCTCTCCTACCACCACTAACAACAGCACTAGCCTTGCTGAAATAAGTCAAATCGGCACAGACCAATGGTCCCAGACCCATGGAAGCTGTTCCCATAAGAAAGCTCCTCCTGACAGGAACCACGTGACGATGGAAGAACCTGCCATAGTGGAGGCCTGACAGGAACCACGTGAAGATGGAAGAACCTGCCATAGTGGAGGCCTGACAGGAACCAGGTGACAATGGAAGAACCTGCCATAGTGGAGGCCTGACAGGAACCAGGTGACGATGGAAGAACCTGCCATAGTGGAGGCCTGACAGGAACCAGGTGACGATGGAAGAACCTGCCATAGTGGAGGCCTGACAGGAACAACGTGAAGATGGAAGAACCTGCCATAGTGGAGGCCTGACAAGAAACAGGTGACAATGGAAGAACCTGCCATAGTGGAGGCCTGACAGGAACCAGGTGACAATGGAAGAACCTGCCATAGTGGAGGCCTGACAGGAACCAGGTGACAATGGAAGAACCTGCCATAGTGGAGGCCTGACAGGAACCACGTGAAGATGGAAGAACCTGCCATAGTGGAGGTCTGACAGGAACCAGGTGACAATGGAAGAACCTGCCATAGTGGAGGCCTGACAGGAACCAGGTGAAGATGGAAGAACCTGCCATAGTGGAGGCCTGACCAGAGCCAGGTGACAATGGAAGAACCTGCCAAAGTGGAGGCCGTTGATGCACCCAATCTCAAATAGAGAGTAGCATCTACCCCTAAATCGCTCTGCAGTTTTAAAAATCTTGCATAGAATTGTGGCCCTGTGCGTTATTAATTCTAGTGACATTACGATAGATCAAAAAGAACACACTAGTATGTCCATAGCCAACATATGGTTTGTATCTGAATCCACTCTTAATTATGTCACGCGACATATGAGTTTGATGGCAGCAGCTTCCAGGTTCGAGCGGCCCAATTATGGAACTCACTGCCGCACCCTCTACGCGAGGATCAGCCCTTTCCGAAATTCAGATCCAACTATATTAATCTGCTGAGGTCTGCTAATGATTAGCCCATTAGCGCCCACTCATCCCCACAAGACCTTAGCATAGACACATTACTATCCTGTTTTTTTGCACTTATGGACCTCCTCACTCTGCCCACCTGGCCGATGAGCTAATGTCCATTTAGTGCCTGTACATATACTGTCCTTATTGTACTTTGCACTCATTTTGCCTGTTTGTAAACTGCAATTGCCGTCTAACTGTAATATATTGTATTTTGTATCTTATTCTCTGTATGTAACCCATGACCTTACCCTGTAACTTAAGCTTTGCATTTTCTGTACTGCTGCGCCCGGCTACCTTCGGGTCTGGTGCGCATTATAAGTGAATAAAACAAACAAACAAACAGACACGCGCTACGCTGATGAGATTAAACATCATGGATATTATCTGTAAAGGTGTCAACATGTTTCATTATGAAAAAGGGCAGGTTACTGCATTAGTCAGAAAGTTAGTCCCCCTGACAAAACTGATCTCAAAGCTGCTAAGAAAAATCCGGACATGCCCGTAATTCCAATAGTGCTACATGTGACTCGTTTTCCCAAACCCATCTGCCCCTCCTAGCTATGCAGAAGCCCAGTACTAAGAAGATACATAGTCTAAATGGAGAATCGCATGATGAAGATGGCTAATGGCAATGGTTGCCAAGTGTCTTTAAGACACTTTGCCGTGCATACTGATGTTGAATCTATTCTTTGTTTATGGAACACCTGACCAATGATGATGGAGTGATAGCAACCTTTACTGTGTTGTTGCTCTGCAAGGAACTTGATTACTTGAACCATGTGAGTTTGATGGCAGGAGCACACTACATAACTCGTGCTACTAAGGGTTCCCTCTGTCAGCCAAAGGCTGGACTTTTGGTCTCATGTCACCATTCTTTGACCATAAGTAGCGTGTGGGGCTCTACCAGTACGGTTTAGATAGTGAAGACCAAATTTAAGAGTACTGAGATGCTCCTTTTAAACATATACAACCCTCCCAAAGCGAGTGTAAATAATGAGAATGTTGCCACAGTACATAAACTTCTTGGGGCAACCAATACTAATACCCCAGTGTGGGTTATAGGAGATTTCAATGCCAAAATAATCTTAAAAAATTGACCAATATGGTGCACTAGTAAGTCTGGTCCAGTAGACTCTTGATACGTTAGTATTCAAGGTAGAGCTTGGACTCATCTGTTTGACTCCCACAATATGTTTATGCTCAATGGCTATTGTCCTAGTGACGCTAATCAAGCTTTTACAAGAGGAAAATGGTAATAGTGCTTCGCATCTTGATTATATCTTTGTAAATGCGAGTGCACTTAAATTAGTGAAAGATATGGCCATTCTCCCTAGAGAGGAAAGTGATCATCTTACCCTGTGTGTTCTCATGTACAATAATGATACTGACATAGACAAGAATGAAGTTGACTACCATCGGACAGGTGATATCTACCTGAACAATAGTGCCAATCCTATCATTTGGAATGTTGGGAGATTAAACAGAGCTGGTCTGACTGCTGATGAGATTCTCCCAATATACATACGGAATCACTCAGAAACACATGGTAAAGATTGCGACAATATTATCCATACCTTTGAACAACTTGCATATCAAATTGGTGTGTTTACTCAAAATAAAAGGAAATATAAAAGTACTGAAAAACGCTAGTCTAAAGTTTCAAAGCAGCGTTCTTTCACAGATATAGCGATCATAAGAGCACCAAAAATTACTGAGGACTAATTAGCCTTTGGCCTATCAATGTGCCCACATACACATGATACAACTAAAATGAGTCTAACGATAAAAGAATTCAAAAGTGAATATCGCAGATGGCTACGATTGCATTGTGACGAATGTGTTTCGGAAGTTTGGCGTATGATAGCCTCTCATGCAACTTTTGGTAACTCGAATGAGATTTGGGCAGTTTTACGAGGTACAAAGAGAAAGGGCCTAATGATTAACAGTGTGCCTGAAACAGAGTGGATAAAACACATCGAGTCTACTTTTGGGGGCAATGCTCCCCCAAGACACTACTGTCGAATTAGCCACAGAATCATGGAAATTTAAAACATCAGTACTAGATCTCACCAAAGTGATTGAGAAATTAAACAACTCCCGTGCTGCAGGACCAGATGGTTTGTGCAACAGCGTAATTAAATGAACACCTGGTAAATGGGTTCAGGCACTCTGGGGATTGTGGAGTGTTGCCCTCAAGTTGGAATGAGAGCATCATTCCAGTTTCTGAAAAAGGCTGTTGGTCCAACCCTGCCAATTATAGGCTGCTAGCGGGTGCTTGATATTCCTGGGAAAATCTTTTCTAAAGTACTACTATGAGAACTTACTGACTGGATAAGTGAAAAGAAGATACTCCCCCACAATCAAATTGGCTTTCGAGCCAAAGCGAAAACCACTCCCAATCTTATGGTTTTGGGGTCAGCGGTTGAATATACGCATACTATTAGGCATACATCGGTGTATGGTGCGTTTATAGATTTTAGCCCTGCATTTGACACTGTCATGCATAATCGCCTGTGGGAGATACTTGATAAATAGAAGATTCTGCATGGCCTGTTAAGGATGTTAATGTTGTTATATAATTACTCCTCTGTGAAGGTTCGCATAGATGCTAGGAGGCAGTTATCTAGATCGATAAGGACCGGTAGAGGAGTGAAGCAAGGTTGTAGCAACAGCGTTTAATAACATGAATCATTATTTCAGTGAAAGTAGGTTCGCAGAAAATGAGTTGGCGTGGGTACGCTGACGACCTGCTCTTGCTTGATCATTCACCAAAAGGTTTACAAAGCATGTTAGATGTTATGCAAAATTTTATGGACTCAGAGTTAACATCACCAGACAAAGCTAATGGCCTTCACTAGAAAGTTTAAGCTGAAATACAGCTCGGTATGGACATTCAATAATAAACAAGTGGAGCAGGTTAAAAAATACAAATATTTAGCAATTACTGTCAAACGAAAATGTAAATTGGGGGCCGACTCGATACTAAACTCAAGTGCATGAAAATTGTACAGTCCATGAGTGCTTTTATTGGGAGGAATGGGGGTTCCTCCATTAACAATGTGCTGTTGCTATATAGCTCTAACATCATTCCCACCTTGATGTATGCTGCAGAGGTTTGGGGGCATTGCCTCCATGATTAATTGTGCAAATTTGAGGCTAAAATACTTCAATGTTTCTCTGCATGCCAAACACACTCTCAGTTGAACTGATCAGACTTCAGTTTGACCTAAAAAGCACATGGCCAGTAACGACCGAAAAAACTGTAATTTGGTATGAAAGAGCGTGACTGCTTTGCAATGATGCTATAATTGTTACTGACATTGATGCAGTCTCAAAACTGGGCAGGAAAGCTAGAAGAGGGACCCTGGGGTTCACAATATCATCACAACAGTGGCTGGAGAGCTTTGAACGCGGTCTAAATGGTCTCTTAAAAGGAAAATCATGGATTACAGTCTAGAAACTGACCTCACTCAGTTGGCCAACAAACGCAACAGCAGACCCTATGTCCAATATAGAATGCAGCTACAACCAGGCCAGATTATAGAATGGCAAATGCTCAAAGTGATATAGCGCGACAATACCTGCTCCTAAAGTTTAATGTCAGTGAGGTATTAGAGATCCGAGAGGCACACATGGGGATTACTCAGAGTGGGAGATTATGTTGATTGTATGGAAATACCACTATCGAAACACTTGAACATATTTTAGTGCAGCGATTATATTCATTCTTGGCTATATGTATATTAAATTTAAAACAAAATTTAAAACATTAAAAAATAATATTTAAAATGGTCGAACCAAATAGAAATAGTGTTTTTTTTTAAAACACAAGCTCAGAAAATAAACCCAATTATTTTCAATCATTGCCTCAAATATAGCACTACTACCAGTTTAAACAAGCCAACTATGGTGGGGGAAACAAATCCAATACCCTTGTTAGCAAGAAGCAAATGTCCATGAATGCAAACCTGGTTTGCAATTGCCTTTGAATGAGAACATTTTTTGACCAGCCAATAGGTCAGTCAATAGGATAGATTTTAGCCTCCATTTTAGAATACTCTTCACTTGTTACAGCATCACAGACCTCACTTCACACAACAAATAAATGTGTACAAGAGGGGAGTTGAGGTGGAGATGCGCTGTTTTTTTTTTTTTTTTTTTTTTTTTTATAAAATTGATGCTTTAATTGTTGTAGAAACAGCCGACACGTGTTTCGACACGCAGGTCGTTTTCAAGGCTGAGTAGTCACATACAACATTTGATTTATCATATTATTCATGACAGAAAAGAGGATACAAAAAATTGTAACAATCACATTGAATTTGAAAAAAGTAAATACAGACCATATCACATAAAGTTAAAAAATAGTAGTGACATATAGCAAAAAAGATAGTGACATATAGCAAATATCATAATATTATATGAATAAGAATCATTGGCATACCGTAAACCATGGTTGGAGGGTGGAGTAAACAGAAGCAAACGGTAGTTGAAAATAATGAAACAAAAACAGAAAATATACAGTAAGAAACAAGCTTAAACATTTGAGGAATACATCCTTCCTTAAATGGAAGAACAAAAGAAACACATAAAAAGGGGGATTTCCTTGACCTATGCGCTACAATACCGGAGCCCTCAATCAAGCATGGTGTGCACACTTCACCCATGCAAATAATGAAATTGTGAACTGATCGGCACCAAAAGTTAATGGACACACGTTGAGTAGAAACCAATAGCTAATGCAAAAGATACAAGATCAAAGTAATAAATTGAGCTTACCACAAGAACACAGAGTATATCGAAGAAATCAATAAGTGGGAAATCCCTGTGTAGAACAAGCATGAATGTCAGTTGGACAACTCAAAACAAAGGATTGCTGATAATTTTAAGAAAATACAAGATATAACCCAAAATATTCGAGTCTACATACCACAAGAAGCAGCGCGTTATAAGTATTACGCTGGTGTCAAGTCCAAGCCGTGATGGCCGTAACCAATATATAACCTGAAAACCAATCAGTAGAATATCTAAGTACTTCAGCCAGATAGTATGAAATCAAATCACTGACTATTCAGCAGCAAAAGATCAAACTCACTCGTTGGATCGAGCAGTCACAGTTACAGAGGAATTCCCCAGAGCAGTCATCTGTACCAAACATTGGAAAAAGATAAAGAAAAGGCAACCGACGTCACAGCGGTGACGTAGGTTGCGTCGCATGCATCTGGCGTCGCGTGAGTGACGTCAGATGTAAACAAACAGTAAAAGTGAAAATAAAAATAGGACTAAGCCGTCAAGTAGGGATAGTATAGAGAAAACTACTAATATGTGGCCGGTTACCAAATACTAATTAAAAAAGAGAAGGAAATAGTAGAAAAGAAGCAGCAGACGTCACAGCGGTGACGTCCGTTGCGTAGAACGCTGTTAGCGTCGCCCTGATGACGTAAGTATATTCAAACAACCTATTCCAATGGTAGGGCATATCAAATATTTAAATTGAAATGGAAAAACATTTTTTATTAAAACTAAGGGTGCATCTCGTGGCATATTCTAAGACTTGACAAAGATTTGCGCCAAATGGAGGCGAAAATTATTTGCTTATTTCGTTGTACCACACGGGGTCTCAACACAGACCACGAGATGTCTGTATTTCTATAATAATTCTGATTAATGAATCAAAATGGATTGTATGTTTTTTTGAATAGGACATGGAGACGCACTTTGCCGGAGCCGCTACATCATGCTCGTGTGCACTGGCACCCTTAGTTTTAATAAAAAATGTTTTTCCATTTCAATTTAAATATTTGATATGCCCTACCATTGGAATAGGTTGTTTGAATATACTTACGTCATCAGGGCGACGCTAACAGCGTTCTACGCAACGGACGTCACCGCTGTGACGTCTGCTGCTTCTTTTCTACTATTTCCTTCTCTTTTTTAATTAGTATTTGGTAACCGGCCACATATTAGTAGTTTTCTCTATACTATCCCTACTTGACGGCTTAGTCCTATTTTTATTTTCACTTTTACTGTTTGTTTACATCTGACGTCACTCACGCGACGCCAGATGCATGCGACGCAACCTACGTCACCGCTGTGACGTCGGTTGCCTTTTCTTTATCTTTTTCCAATGTTTGGTACAGATGACTGCTCTGGGGAATTCCTCTGTAACTGTGACTGCTCGATCCAACGAGTGAGTTTGATCTTTTGCTGCTGAATAGTCAGTGATTTGATTTCATACTATCTGGCTGAAGTACTTAGATATTCTACTGATTGGTTTTCAGGTTATATATTGGTTACGGCCATCACGGCTTGGACTTGACACCAGCGTAATACTTATAACGCGCTGCTTCTTGTGGTATGTAGACTCGAATATTTTGGGTTATATCTTGTATTTTCTTAAAATTATCAGCAATCCTTTGTTTTGAGTTGTCCAACTGACATTCATGCTTGTTCTACACAGGGATTTCCCACTTATTGATTTCTTCGATATACTCTGTGTTCTTGTGGTAAGCTCAATTTATTACTTTGATCTTGTATCTTTTGCATTAGCTATTGGTTTCTACTCAACGTGTGTCCATTAACTTTTGGTGCCGATCAGTTCACAATTTCATTATTTGCATGGGTGAAGTGTGCACACCATGCTTGATTGAGGGCTCCGGTATTGTAGCGCATAGGTCAAGGAAATCCCCCTTTTTATGTGTTTCTTTTGTTCTTCCATTTAAGGAAGGATGTATTCCTCAAATGTTTAAGCTTGTTTCTTACTGTATATTTTCTGTTTTTGTTTCATTATTTTCAACTACCGTTTGCTTCTGTTTACTCCACCCTCCAACCATGGTTTACGGTATGCCAATGATTCTTATTCATATAATATTATGATATTTGCTATATGTCACTATCTTTTTTGCTATATGTCACTACTATTTTTTAACTTTATGTGATATGGTCTGTATTTACTTTTTTCAAATTCAATGTGATTGTTACAATTTTTTGTATCCTCTTTTCTGTCATGAATAATATGATAAATCAAATGTTGTATGTGACTACTCAGCCTTGAAAACGACCTGCGTGTCGAAACACGTGTCGGCTGTTTCTACAACAATTAAAGCATCAATTTTATAAAAAAAAAAAAAAAAAAAAAAAAAAACAGCGCATCTCCACCTCAACTCCCCTCTTGTACATATTTTCTGGTACCAGCCAGGGTGGACTGGCTGGCGTAGGTGGTAGTGCAGCTCACACTTCAATTTCTCCAGTATCAACACCAACAGTGAATACTAGCGCACAGACCTCGAATGCGATAATCCACATCTACTTTGTTTTACAACAAATAAATGTACAACAAAGGAAAAAGCTCTTACAATTTTTCCACAAAGGTCGACCCTCCATCTGCAAAAAATAACTGGCCGTAGAAGTCCAGCATGCTCTTGTCCATTGGAGGTGGAGAAAAGGCGATGAGCTGCAAAAAGAAACAGAAGGGCTAAAAATGGTGGCAGCAAAACCCAGGAATTAAATACCACGATTTTGTAATAGTGCATTAACTGTGTAAAAATTGCATACCATTGTTGATGGTTACCCATTATACCTACTTTATTGCACGAACAATGCTTGCAATGGTAAACTCATGGTACCAGCATACACATTTGCTTCCTCCATTTCCATGTTTTAAACCGAAATACCAAGAACTGAATATACAAGCTCATTATGTTTAGGTCTTCCTAGATATGTGCTGTTTGTTTCACATTTGCTTGTCTAAATATAATTGCAGATGGCCTTCAATTTATAGAGCCATGGATTTGGAACACATACAACTAAAAAATGCTGCTAAAAAGGGACACTAGGACCCTGCAATTACGCCACATTTCCAGGTGTGGGGCTCTAGCTAAATTGCAGAAAAGAAGAGGAAACCATTGAAAAGGTATCAGTCTGCAACCTTTTGCTCTCCGTATTTTTTGGACTACAACTCCCATTAGCCCTAGCCAGCATAATTAATGTAGACAGATCATGGGAGTTGTAGTCCAGAATAGCTAGTAATCACCCATTTTAACAACCCTTCATGATTGAGTGCATACGCTGACTTACCTCCAAGTGATGGGTTTCTTCTTAATAAATTCAGTTTGACTGATCAAAAGGGAACAATTTCATTATTTTCCATAAGATCCCTGATTTTACTTATCCCCACCATCTTCTTAGCACTCCCACAATAAGGTTTCCCACTCAAAAAAGCTCTTGAAAAAACAGAGAATTAAAATAGCCGACACTGAATTTATACAGTTGAGACTTCTTGTGACTGAGGCGTAAAGAAGTCTGCTGCATTATAAATCTACCCAGTGTGGTAGGTCAGATGAAGGAGACACACCAGTTTTTATCCTTCTCAGAAAGTATTAATTTAAATGAGGAATAATGCCCATCACTATTCTAAGAGTTTCCCTTCCTAACGAAAATTAACTTGGGTGCTTGCTGTCAGGATTCAAGTCAAATTATCTGTCCTTCGTCCTTTAAACTAAACTACTCTAAACCCTACCACTTTATAGATAACAACACAGCGTCCATGAGAATGACTCCTTTCTACTAGAGAGGCTTTCTCAGCTTTAATATAGGATTTATAGATAGCTCTCAGCTATCTCGCAAATTAATGTCTGCAGTTCCTTTAGGGAGTTTCCCTCTCTTCCGGCTTCCCTTTTTCCTCTTGCTATACTAATTCTTCTCAAAGTCTCTGGGTTTTAAACCCTCTTTATAAAGGTTTCCTGTCCGTTAAAGGTTTCTTCCACAGTTTGAGGGGATGGGAATCCCTCTGTTTTATCAGTTTCTCACCACCTAGGTTTCTTGTATCAACTGTTTGTTGATCTCTTATTCTTAATTCCTCTTTGGGCTGTGCATCATATTCCCAATATATATTCTGGTCTCCTTTTCCGGAACTGTTTGTCTTGCAGGACATAATAACTGTAATAATCTACTGTTATTTCCACGCTCTTGGCTTCCTTTCAGGTTATTAGGACTTTGAATATCAACTTTCTTTATGTTAATCCTTTCACCAGCACAGGTCGATATTCTTCAAATCATTATCACTCCTTTGGGTACTTAACCCTCACTGGGACGAGTATGTTGCCTTCTGACATAACTTTCTCAGTCTTGAATCTTTCTCCATTCACTGGGACGGGTTTGCTTTGTCCCTGAATGGCTCTCACGCCTCTGTACCTTTGTCCATTTATGTGGACTGGTATGTTATGTCCCTGAATGACTCTCACTGTTCTGGATCTTTCTCCATTCACTTGGGCTATTAGTCCCAGTCTTTGAATGTTTCTCACTTTGTCGAATATTCAAGTCTTCACTGGGATGAGTAGGCTGAATGCAATCTTCATTTGTGTGCTCCCGCATCGATCTGCCATCATCCTACTTACTTTGTCTCTCTGGGTTTAGCATCACTGGTTCTTCATATGGGTTGGGACTTTTCCAGGAGTCAGTGCAGCTATGGCTCCGACCCCTACTTCTCCCATGAACCTAAGGAAATTCGGCATTGCAGCAGTCTTATCACTGTTCTCAAACTTCACGGTCCACCTCTCTTGGGTCACGCCACTGCTCACCCTTGGTGTCTTCACTTGGGGTTCTCTTGCCCTGCCCAGCTCTCTGGTCTGCCAGGGCTCCCAGCACATGCCAGCTGGAGGGTTGCTCTCGACCGAGGAACTCCCAGGCTCTTTCAGCTTCTCCGACCTTGCCTGTTTGAAACTCCAGGGTTTTCGACTGTCCGAACATTAGTTAATTCTTCCTTTTATGATGCATCACTGGGTACTCCCCAGTGGAGGATCATAGTCCTTCCACTCTCCCACTTGAGCATTCTCCACTGCTTGGTTCTTCCTCGTCACAGTATGGTTGGATTCCAACCATGGAGCTAGCGGTATTCTTTGTTCATTGTTCTTATTCCCAGTACTTTTCCGGGATTTTTATTCATGTTGAGTCCAAAGTTACAATAGCAAACAGTAGTTTGTAGGTGAGGAAACTCTTGGCAGTCTTGCTGTTCTCATTGGTTCACAAGAAGGGTCTTTAGGGAATTCCTCGATGGAACGGGAGCCCTTGTCCCCAAGAGTGGAGTCTCTCTCTGTAAGGGACCGCTTAGCCCCATTCCTAGGGGGAATGTTGTATAGCGGGCTCACCTCCCTAGCCTCACAAGGAAAGTCTCACCCTGGAGAAAAGAAACTGAATCTTGCAATTTGGCACACTGGGCAGAGGCAGAGCTGCAGTAGTCGAGGTTCCTGCCACGTCTCAGACACCTTCACGCTGTCATAATTTCTCTTTTTGAACACAGAACTCTGATGACTTGCAATATCCTTTCCAGATATGGTAAGGGATACTTTCTCTGAAATACCATATATGCATTGGTAATTGTTTATTGGCTGATGCACAACAGCAATGCGGACACACCGCCTCCCCATGCCACTTCTCTTACACAACTACTGTGGGGTACATTTACAAGCCCAGCAGAACTCCCCTGCACCACCAAACTGCAATTTAAGTAGTTGCAAAAGTAATGGCTGCGCTGGCTCTGCTGAGCACATATGGGGTGAGATGGAACATAGACAACCCCGTGAATGGCTGCATTTATTTTCTTCATGTGCACCAAAAAAAGGAATTCAAAAATGGCCTGGCTCAGCCCTGCTATGCTGCCAGCTCAAAACTTCTAACTGAAAGAGAACATGTTCTGTCTTTGAAGATGCGAGGAAAATCGCATTTGTAAATGATCAGGGAAAGTAAAATGAACCTGTGTGGCACTGCTCTGCAAAACAGTGACTTGACATTGTACAAGATAAATGGAAATAATACTGTAACATGCCCAGAAACAAAACTATATTGGGAAGAAAAGCTGTCATATTATAGGTAAATTGTACTCTGTGTAGTTTATTTTTCCCCACAAAAAGAATGTCAACATCCTGGCTAGGCCCAGAAATAGCTGTCAGACCAGTTTTTGCAAGACAGGCACTTCTAATGTACCAGCCCCATGGGAAAGGAAGTTCCTTTACAACATGAAAGGCCCAGAGATGTGGAAATTGGCAACTTTGTCAGACTGACTGGCATTGCTGCAGCATGGGACAATGGACAGCCCTGTCACTGAAGTGTGAATACCTTTTCTATCCCTCCTCAGATTAAATTGCCTAGGATTAAAGGGTAGTTAAAGCAACCTCTGGGCAATGCTGACCAGAGCAAGACATTTGGCTGGGGGTTTGAAAATACTGCCCACTTTTGGGAACAAAGCCAGCCCATGTGATTGAAAAGACTATTCATATAAAGACATTTATATCAGTAATCTAAGGAAGCAGTAATGTAAAATGTTGACATCTTGAATGTAATTTTTGCGCCATTAATATAAGACAATGTGGATCTTCCTATCATGTGGGGGATGCAAACGGCATTAAAGTGACATTTCTGGGGAAAGCATACATGGTACAGTTATGAAACTTAAATACAAATATATCCGACATTGATAAGCTTCTGTCTATCCATTTGTAGATTTTTGTGGGAAATATCTTCCATAGAAATTGTGAAAGATTGCCAGAAGGACTAAACAGCATTGTACAAACTTGGGGTTTGGAATAGTATACTCCATGTGAAATAAGGTATTTTGAATACTGTTTGTGTTTTGAGTAAAGTGTATATGTTTATATGACCTTTCTTGGAAATTACTTTTATTTTGGGACATACTACACATTTGTTGTTTTGAAACTCTGTACTACTACACATCACTGGCCAGTATACCCTAAACTCGATATACAATACCAATAAAGCAGTCAATGTATTATGTCACTCGCTTTGACTTATATAACCTTTATGATTGAAACACCTCTGAGCAGAGTTTTGAAACAAGTTTTGGCATATCGTACAGAGGCCCTTTCTACCCCTTGTGTTTCTAGTGCAGAGAATAGGATTTCATTGCAGGGGCAAGCAATAAAGAATTGTGCATAGACAAATGGGGTTCAAGAGAAAAGATTATGAAGTGGAGTGAGGGCTGTGGTTCAAAAGCTAGCAACATAGAGACTAAGATAAGTACAGACTGACATGTGTGAGAAAGGATTAAGAAGAAAGATAGGTTTGCAGTCAAAAGGGATGCATGCAGGAAAATAAGAAGTGTGAAGAAAGTACAAGAGTGCAGGAAGAAAGCAATGCAAGATCAAAAGCACACATTTTCATTTACACCTCATATTATTCTGTCCCCGTCCATCAGGAACACAGCATTTTTGCAGCCACGGGGACAGACGTATGAGCAATATAGAGCAAGCAACAGAAAGAGACCCAGATAAGACTGTAGTGTGTTTGGAGAAAGTGTGAGAGAGTGGGGTGCTCTCTTAGTAGTAGAAGGGGTCCCCTTTTGCACAAGTCAACATTTTGACAGGTGGTCATGCCCCCTGATTCCGGTCTTTTGATGTGCTGTGATATAAACTTAATATAAATTTGATATAAAAAGAGTATCAAAAATGTTTATTCATCGCATATCAAATGTATATTGGATATAAAGTGTTTTCTAATTTATATCAGTTTTGATATCAAGTGAATATACATTTTATATAAAATCTATAAATAGATGGGAGCAGCTGAGAGTGGCACTCAAAGACATCACTCGGTCGAGTGCTGAGAGCGAAGTGAGGTCTGAAGGCAGGGACTGTGAATCTAGGGTTTTTTAGAGTGACGCATTGATGCATTCACAGAGGGGTTCCTCCTGGCTGTGATAGGAAGCAGATATACATTTGATATCATATTGATAAGCTCCCAAAGTTTTTGATAGCAATTGTATTGTATTGTAGGAGCCAAGGACAGTACCATGGCAGCAAGTGCTCCTCCCTACCTTGGCGATGGACGGGGGATAACCCTGGGTACCTCCGACACACAGTGCAGGTCTCTTCAGCTTTAAATCCAGATCTTACGTTTCTTATTCTCGAAGGCTTCTGAATGTAATGTTTTTTCTCTGAAAAGGTCAAGGGCACTTCCCTCCTTGCAACCCTCTCTGGTCTTGCATTCTTTCTGCTGGTATCAAACTGTCATTTTGGAACTGCTGCTTCCTTGTGTGTGTGGCCTTGCTCAGAGTGTACTTTCATGCTCTATGTGGGAAGCGTGATGGACTTCAGAAGTGGGTAATGATCAGTAATTGCCTGACTCAGCCTGACCATTGTGTTGGCACCCGTCAGGTATACGGCTTGGGTGTCAGTCCCTCTTTTCTCACAGTGATCTGTCCATGAGAAAGTGTTTGTGTCGGGATGGGGCGGGGGGTGATTTCCTGGGGAAAAGTAGTTACAGGGAAGGGAATTTCACGTCTCACCATCTGGTGTCACACGTGTCTCACTCCCCATAGACACCACATCCAGAGGATCCTCACTCACTGGTCCACCTCCAGGGACTGGATCCAAAAGCAATGGCTGTGTTCTAGCCACCTAGCTGTGCCCATTACAGTTGCGTATCTGGAAATTGTGACCTGGAATAGAGATGACATAGTTATGGGGCAACTGATGGGTGTGGTACCGGTATGACCATCCATGGCTGGTGTGGGTTCTGAACACAAAGGATATGAATCTTTGGTTCGGCAGGTGACCATGACGCCGGGCAGTTACTTTGTCCCAATGGAACATCGGGAAAAATGGGGGTCCAAACACCCTGGCTATCGGACAGCCTGTTATCCTGTGGGTATATTTTAATGCAAGTTTTTCTATTTTGTGGGGAGTAAGAACTAACTATAGTCAAAACCATGCATTTTTGTTTTGTTTACACCCTCTAACGGATACAGTGTACAATGTTGAGGAGAGCAAAGCTGTAGCAGAAACTATCAATATTGATTGTGTTTGCTGCTCAAACAAAATTGAAAACCCGGGGATTGTGATAATAGCCTGGGTAAGGCATATGTTTTGATAATGGAGACCAACAGCATTAAAGATGACACAGTCACATCAGCTGTGACCTGGATTGATATTCTGTCCATACAAGGTTTTAAAGCCATAGTGGTAAAAATGTCTTTAAAACAACACTTTCACAGATGGTGCTCAGGACATAAAATTGATACCCCCGACAGGATGCTCATGAGAGTTTGGATATTTCTCATACGGATAATTTGCTATGTAAAATATGCCACATATTGAGCTCTAAATGCCTTGTAGAAATGATGTGGATGACAATCTCTGACACAGTTAAGGGTTCGCGTAGGGACTGAACGATGTACATCTAAAATATTATGGGCTACACAATCAGTGAGTAATCCTCTTTTGCAAATGAAGCAGTTAGGTGGGGGTAGCCGATGTGTGTTAGAAACATCAGTGATAAAACAGTTTGCAAGTGGCGGGAATAAGTATATCAAAAACATTATGGTAGAGCAATGTGCATGGTGCTCCATAAACTGACCTACGAGGATTGAGAATGTAGATGTTTTCATATGTATTTGCACTTATTTACTGGAAATAAAAAATCAACAACTGCTGGAAAGCAATCAATTTAATGTGGAACCTGCCGTTGGAAGTGTGCAACGATTATTGATGGAATTATTTAAGGAGCATTTGAGTACTATATGTCCATGCCTGCTGTTTTATCTGAAAGCACCCACAGAGATGTGCAGAAGGGAATGTAACAATCATTTATGTATTGCAAACATATGGTTCAACACCAGTGACCCGCCATTGGGTAACTACTGGCAAAAGCACCACAATGTTTTGTTTGCGATTTAAGGTCACCAGTGGGCCCCTCATTCCGATTGAAGGTGGCCAACCTACAACAGAGTTATTTTTGTGTTAAAGGACATTGGCTGTTTCACAGGGAACTTCATGATTTTTTGTCAACTGTTACTCTACTATTTATGTTTGCTTATCAACGCAGTGAAAAACAGTGTGTCTATTGAGTTTTTTTGTGCTGGGAGCTGTGACCTCACTTGGCACTTGTGTATTTGGTGATGGCCTTGGTGCCTTCCGGCACGGTGTGCTTGGTCCTGCCCTTGTTGCAGTGAGCCAGGCGGGAGGATTCCCCTGCGATGCACTCAAAGATGTAATTGATGAACAAGTTCATGATGCCCATGGCCTTGGAAAAGATGCCGGTGTCAGAGTGCACCAGCTTCATCACCTTTTAAATGTAAATGGCATAGCTCTCCTTCCTGCTCCCGATTCATCACCCTGCTGTGAAGGTAAGCCCTGAAGCGCTTAAGGGCTCATCCCTCGCATTTGGAGCGTGCAAGGCGGCAGGTAACCAAATCTTTATTCTTACACCGTTGTGTCCTACTTCTGCGCTGCTACGCTCCACTCAACCCCCAAGATAGAGTGCCTGGTGCTGCTGTGTCGTTCTCCTTGAGCACTGAATGCTCAGCTGGCTGGCCCACCTCTAATCTGGTTGGCCTTCCAGATTTACTTCAGGACAATCCAAAGCTGGCAGGCGACAGCTGCCTCCTGACACAAAGGCCCACCAACTAAATCCTCTCTCTGTGCCTGTCTGGAACTTGGAGGGTTGGGAGGGCTCTCCTCTTACTCCATGCAGCTCCTCATACCCACCGCCTACCACATGGAACAGCCACCATGCAGGCAGCTGGCTACCCCTTGAATTGTGTCTCTGGAACTTTGTTCTCCCTCAAGAACTCAAGAATACCTGTGAGACATGGCCTGGTGATTGTCACGCCTTATTACTAAATTAAACAGCTGCCAAACCTAAGTGTGCCTATGCTACTCTACCTTCTTTTGCCTCTCTTCATTCCCATTTTTAATGTTTTTCTGTGCCTTTTGGTAATTTTAATCATGGTGGCTTTTTACATCTTTGCACCCCCATTTTGCATTGCATTTCTGTGCCTGTTGGTAATTCAAATCCTGATGGGTTTTTACATCTTTACACCCCCATGTTGCATTGTATTTCTGTGTCTTTTGGTATTTCGAATCATGGTGTCTTTTGAACATCTTTGCACACCCATTTTGTATTGCATTTCTGTGCCTTTGGATAGTTCGAATCTGGGTGTGTTTTAACATCTTTGCACCCTCATTTTGCATTAATTTTTTTTTATTACACCTGTCTTTCTCGCTTCCTTGGCTACTTGGCTGCCTGGTGAGTTTGTGTTTGTGCTGTGCTCCTCTATCTTCCATACCTATCTCTCTGCCACCCCTATGGCACTCACCATCTCCCCTATCTTTTCTAACTGCTATACTATCACCTATCCTCCTTCTCTCACGAAGTCTCCAAGGTAAAAGTTTGAAAAAATACTTCCTGACCACTAACCCTTGTCTACCCATTGCATGCACCTAGGTCAGCACAATTTACAGACAGATTGTCACTGATATCCTCTTTTCTTTCCTGTCCCCTATTCAGATCTTTAGACTCATCGTATCTCCACTGTCTCTATTCTCACTTCTTCATCCATTAATGGTGGCACTAAATGGGAAGTACTCTCAGCAGGTTTCTCATCATCAAGGTGTATCATTAATGACTATCGCAATGGCACTCTCATGGCTCACGGTCCTTCTTCCCAACCTCCTCCTCTTCGATCGGCACTTGCTGTCTCTCATCAACTTCCTTCCCACACCTACTACTACTTTTTCCTCTCTCTCTATCCTCCCTCCTCCGACTGGTGTACCACACCCCTGTACCACTCCTCAGAAATCTTAAAAGGCACTGGCCTGTTGCATCTAGCCACACTTAATGCTTGCTCTGCTATCAAACACTCTGTCAACATCTTCCTCCTCCTTGAATACATTGGGGGTCATTACGAGTCGGGCGGTAGGGGATACCGGGCACTGGTAAGGAGACCGGTGCCGGTAATCCCCTACCACCCGTTTCTGAGGTCCCCTAACGGGATCCGCAAGGGACATGTGGTCGGACCACACATCACTTACAGGTCCCGCTGAGGGACCAGGGTGAAAATAATGGGCTTGCCATTCGCGAGCCCGTTATTTGTGCCCTCCCCATTCCCACTGAGCCCTATGGGGGCTCAAATGGGAATGGGGAATGGTTTGTGCAATGGGGACTTACCTGTTCCGCCAGGGTCGGACTAGAGCGGTAAGTCTCCATTGCACAACACCGTACAGGGTCACGGTATGGGAGGCAGCCATGGAGCTAATTGCTCCATGGCTACCTCCAAATTCATAATGAGGCCCATTGACCTTGATATCCTCGATCTCACCAAAACCTGGTTCGATGCCGGCTCAGTCACTGCTTTGGACTACCTTCTCCTTGATGGATTTAAGATCATTCCCAAGCCTCGCCCTAACTGTGCTGGCGGTAGGTTTGCCCTGATCTTCCCAGAGTGGATTTCTTCTTCCCTCATACCCACCCAGCAGTAATCCTCCTTTGAGAGCCTGGTCTGCAAGCTGGGCATCTCTCCCACTTGCTCCCAGACCATTTCCACTATCTAAATGCCAACTGGTTCTATCACCCTGTTCCTCTCTGAATGGGATGACTTTGCCTCCTCTAACCTCACATCTACCTCTGAATTCCATCTCCTGGGTGACTTCAACATCCAATTTGACTCCCCAACCATGGCATCCACTCTCTTCTGTGACCTCTGCACCTCACTCTCCCTCTCCATTCTCTCCTCTGGCCCCACCAATTCGGCTGGACACTCTTAATGACGTCTGACCGCACCTCCCCCAGCCCTGCCAAACCTGTTCACAAACATCCGTCCAATGAATCCAATGTCAGCTGCCTTCTTATCCACTTTCATCCGGCCCTCCCCCACTGCAGATGTGACCTTTGAATCTGCTCTCAGAAACCTCCATCTTGCCTTCACTAACAGTCTCGACATTCTTGCCCCAGTCATGAGGATCCACCTGAAACATGCCTCCAAGCGTAACACCTGGTACGACTCTGAACTTGCAGCCCTGAAACGCAAGTGTAGAGCTGAGGAACGGAACTGGCAGTCGTCTGGCTCATCCTCTGACAAACTGGCCTGTCGCCTTCTCCAAAGACAATGCAGACTTTCCATTTGCTCCAAGAAAAAGGCACACATCCAGCCTCACGTCTCTGGGACATCCAAAAGTTTGGCTGAACTCTTTCATCTGCAAGGAACTAGCCAACCTTTCAGCAGTTTCCACCTCACCTCCGTGAGTGTCGGTGTGCCCCCCTGCCCCTCCGTGAGTGTCTGTGTGCCCCCCTGCCCCTCCATGAGTGTCTCTGCGACCTCACCCTGCTTGCTCCCCCCCTCTTTTGCTCTGCGTTTCACCCCCTTCCTGCCTCCTTCCCTTCCCCCCTCCTCACTTCCATCCTCTTCCACTACCTTCCTACTCCCCCCTTCTATATTCTCCCTCCTCTCAGATTTCCCCCTCCTAGCACTTACTCCTATCATCTGCTTCGTGACTCTTGATAGCAGCTTGTCTGTCTCCCCTCCTCCCCCCTTGTTCTCTCCCTCCCCCCTCCCCTGCTTTTCAAATTTGTCACCAACATGTTTTCTCAGTAGCGTGCCTTGTTCTCCTTCCCCTCTCCATCCACTAGCCCCCCCACCCCACCTCTTGTTACCACCTGCACTACGTAAATTGTCGTCAGACATAGTAATGTTACTGCTTGCTTTGTTCTCCTTCCTATCCATTACCTCTTGCCTTACTTGTTCTATGCACTTGCACTATCAGAAATGTCGACAGACCTATTATGATAGTTATTTTCACATTCTGTATTGTTTCAAGGACTTTTGCTGAATGTAACTGTATTTTCCTATGCCCCCTCCCTCCTTGAAGCGCTTTGAAACACATTGTGTATAGGCGCTATATAAATAAACTATCATATCATATCATATCATATCTTCCCTCTCAGGCCCTCTGCAATGTCCTGGCCACACACTTCACTGCAAAAACTCAATACATCCTAAGAACTCTCTTTCCTATCCTCCTCCCCTTCCCCATCCATCTGCCACCTATGGCCTCCTCTTCCGACTCTGCCTTTCTCTCATTCTTCTCTCCTATTGCATCCGAGGAGGTCACCAGAGTTGTCCACTCTTTGAAGGTCTACTCCAAACATTTCACCCTCTGTTCTTCCAGAACTATCAAGGACAATATTGTCTCTCTTGCCACTACACTAGCTGATTTCTGCAATCATTCCTTTGCCACGGTGTCTTTCCCCTCTTTCCTCAAGCACTCTTGACCGCCCCCTACTGAAAAAACCTTCCGCTGGCCCCTCATGCCTGGCTAACTACCACCCCATCTCGATCACTCCCTTCCTTGGGAAATTCTTGGAGAAGTTGGTCTTCCTCCACCTGACCCAGCACACTGAGCTTCTCGGTTGCCCACACGACCATCAATCTGGATTCTGAGCATTCAGAGGCATGGAAACTGCTCTCCTGAAAACCATTCTCATAAAACTGCTCAACGATACCCTTGGTATGTCGGAGCGGGCACTGGACTGGCTGGCCTTCCTCAATGAGCATCCCTGACAGGTTATCCTATTCCACCTCTATCTCACCTGTGGAATTCCTCTGGGCTCCAAATTCTCTCTCCCTGACTTCAACATCTATCTTGCCCCACATGCACACCTAATCTCCACTTTCTCCCCTTACTTCCTGTGTCATGCAGATGACACGCAGCTATTGTTCATACTACCCTCTGATGCTCTTGTTACTTCCCCATTATTCCCGACTGCCTATCTGCCATCCAGTCCTGATGTGCCTCCAATGATCTCTGCCAGAAAGACTGAAATCCTACCCATTGAGACTCCTGCTCCTTCCTTCTTCTCCTCACTCTGGCCACCCTCAATGGGGTCTCCCCCTTCTGCTTCATCTGATGCCAGAAACCTTGGAATCTTCAACCCCTCTCTTTCCTTCCTCCCTCCCGCACATCCAGGACCTTGCCAAGATGGCCCACTTTCAACTCCACCTCCTCAAAGCAATCCTCCCTTACCTCACTTTCTTCCAGAAGCTCTTTCCCCCAGAAGCTCAATGTCTCCAGAGCTCTGGTACTCTCCAGACTGGACTACTGCAACACCCTCTTCCTTAACCTTCCCTCTTCCTCTCTACGTCACCTTCAGGTTATCCAGAAGAAGCCTGAAAGACTTATCATTGGCCTCAAACCCAGGGACCGCATCTCTCTAGCCCTAAAATCTCTCCACTGGCTCCTGGCTGCTGGAAGGATCGAAATTCAAATCTCTATGCATCATTCATAAGGCTGTCTGGGGCCGGGGACCACGCTATCTACAACTGGTTATCATTAAATACACTCCCCTCCAGATCTTTATGCTCCTCTGTTGCCAACTTGCTGTGTGTCAACAGCTTCTCTAAACAGCGAGCTGGTGGCCGATCTCTTTCCTCAGCTGGCTCCCTCCTCTGAGACAGCCACCCGCTTCCTCTATGTCTTGAGCTGGATCTCCTCAAATTCCAGAAATGCCTCAAGACTTTCTTTTTCACATCCTCCTTCCCCCTCTCCCTCCCTTGAAAAAACTCCACAGTTGCTGATATTGGTGACCAGGGCAGTTATGTGTCCTTCTGGGTATGTCACCCCCCCATAGCCTTCAGCATCCGCCCAACCCCAGAACTTGCTGTCAGGCTCCCACTGGCCAGTGCTATCTCACAGGCCTGCACTTATTCTTATTTCCTTTTTGTCAGTTGACCACTCTCACCAAGTGATCTGTGCCAGACATTTAACAGCTGCTTGCAACTTATTTCCTAGTACTTCCCTCCATGGCATGCCCAGCACATACCACCTCCTCTTCCAACATACCTTCTCTCTCTCTCCACTTGCACGTTCTGAATGCTCACAAGACCTAGTAGGACTGTTTCTCTCTTTCTTGTATTATTCTATTAATATTTCATTCCCCATGCTCCTTCCCTGTTGCCCTTTGGGCGCTTTGAAACAAAATGTACTTGCTGTATAAGTGCCTTACAAATGCACAATAATTAAAAGAAATAAAGTAATTGCTGATACATCGGAATTTGTAGCTGATTCGTCATGCCGCATCTGATAACCCAAACTATTGTGAATAAAATCTGAATAAAAATCACTTTTAAATTCTAATCAAAATGTGTTGTTTTGTTAAACTGTATTCGTATAATACCGCCTTGATATGAATATTGGCCTAAGCCCATTCGCGTTGCACGAAAACCGCATCTGAACTGTTCCGATTTCTGATCAACTTTGCCGGCATTTTGAGAATCATCCGCCATTTTGATTTCCACTCTTGTTTCGTGTTCTAAGATGGTGGATTTTGTTTTTAACTACAGCCAAGCCGAACGACCTTTGAGATATGTCAACATCTAGGCTGACCGAAAGCAGACTGTCTGTTCTATGCAAAGAAACCTTGTGACTCGAATGAACTGCAATCCAATTGTTGTCTGCGCTCACAAGCTTCATCCTCGTATAAACAACGGAAAAATGTAGAGCAAATTCAAACCGTGTGCTTTGGTTGTAATACTCTCTTCTCCTACTCACCATACCCAAGACACCTAACTACTCTGGCCAAATCAGCCCCGCGCACCAGGCCATGCCAGGCCAACTAGTCTACACCTCTCAGCCTACCCTGACTCACAAGAGAAACCTTAAATTACGCGCCAGACTTAATAAACTCTATGAACCTCTTAGAAGATCCCTCCCCACTATAAAATGCACAATGAAAGACCAACACATTAGAATATGCACTGCTCCCCCTCAATCCCCCTCATCAGTGAATATAAACATGCTTAAGGCAAATACCAACTCATCCAACTCGGCCATAACCAAAATGGACCCTAAAGGACACTCCCTCAAGGGAGCACTCCTTAATGTAAGATCCCTAGTGGCACATGCCATTGACCTAGCTGACTTAATCACAGAAGCCAATCTAGACTTTATTGCTATAACTGAGACCTGGCTACACAATGTGGCAGGCCCATCTCTCATGTTGGCCATTCCTGACGGTTACACCATACCTAGGCAGGACCGAGAAGCCTCCCGCGGAGGTGGAATCGCCATTATATCCAAAATAAACTTATCACTACGCCTAGTCCCTACCACAACTATGCAATCCTGTGAAACTCTCACTGCCAAAATTCCCATAAACAACACCCAAACTCTCTAAATTCACGTAATTTACAGACCACCGGGTCCACTTGGAACCTTCGAGGAGGACCTGCACAACCTTCTGTCAAACAATACCAAAACTACTTCCCAATTGCTGATATTAGGGGACTTTAACCTTGGCGTCAATGACCAAGCAGATGCCCATGCTTCTACTATTGCCAATACCCTTCACACCTTGGGACTTACCCAAAAAGTTAGCACCCCCACACATGCAAAGGGTAGAATACTTGACTCGATCGCTGATTCCAACTGTTCAGCCACAATATCCTCTATTACGCCCCTCTTCTGGACAGACCACTCCTGGGTGTCCTTTAATTTACTAACCACCAAACCACCCAGCCCTGCCCCACAGGCAGTTCCACCATGCCCTACAAGAAACAAAAGAATATTACAGCGGATAAGATTATTCCCCTGATCCTTCCTACCTTAAATGCACTGCCAGACAACCTCGACCCTAGTGCATTGGTCAACAAATTCAACAACATCATGCGCACCACTATGGACAAAGCCGCCCCTCTCAAAATGCGAACAAGCAAACCCAAGGCACACTTAAACAAGTGGTACACGCCAGAACTTAAGGCCTTGCGACTAAACAAAAGAAAATGTGAATCCAACTGGAAATCATGTCCAACCGAAGAGAATAAAGCTAACTTAACTAATATCTCTCGGCATTATAAAAATGAAATCTGTCTAGCGAAACGTAATTCCTACAATGTTCGCATTGCCAATGCCAACTCAAGTATGAAGGAACTCTTCTCCATCTTGAAAGAACTTGAGTCCCCCATTGCCACACCTGATACCTGCATCAAAGACCAGACCTGGAGCACAGATATCCAAACAGCCCTAGCAAATAAAATCACCACACTGCAAAACAAAATCCAACTAAAAAAAGA
This sequence comes from Ambystoma mexicanum, assembly GCF_040938575.1. Classification (NCBI taxonomy): domain Eukaryota; kingdom Metazoa; phylum Chordata; class Amphibia; order Caudata; family Ambystomatidae; genus Ambystoma; species Ambystoma mexicanum. The sequence continues at coordinate 1,404,125,350 of NC_090922.1, forward strand.
TTCCCTAAACCTCACAAACAAGCCGCCACTTAACAACACCATTAACGATCCAACCAACAAATTCTCCTTCACAAAAACTACCATCCTAGAGGTAGAGAAAATCATCCTTTCCCTCAAACCGTTGAACTGCAAAGGTGACATCTGCCCAGCACAACTAATAAAAGTCGCTGCCAGAGACCTTTCACCGTTCATTTCAAAATTGATCAACTCCTCCTTCGCCACAGGTAATATCCCGGCGAACTTAAAACAATCATGGGTGCTCCCACTTCTCAAGAAGCAGACTCTTGACCCCCTCATCCCCACTAATTATCGGCCCATCACTACCGTACCTTTCCTACTGAAGATACTAGACAAGGTTGCCTATACACAAATTCAAAGACACCTTGAATTAAACAATCTACTGGGAGCCAGACAATCTGGTTTCCGTCCACTCCACGGTACTGAAACTGCACTTATTGATCTAAAGACCCAAATAGACGAACTGAGAGATCAAGGTAAGACGGCACTCCTCCTCTTACTTGATCTCTCAGCTGATTTCGATCTGGTGGATCACAGGGTCCTCTGCAAACACTTAGACACTGCTGCACACTTCTCCACGCATGCCACCAAATGGATTGAATCCTTTCTGAGTGAGAGAACAATGAGAGTCTTCTCCCCCTCGCAGCAGCCGACCCTCTTCCAATTACGTGCGGCGTCCCTCAAGGCTCCTGTGTTTCACCAACCCTGTACAACATATTCACTAAACCCCTCTTCGATGATCTGGATCTTCTAGGTATCACCTACACTAACTATGCAGATGATACACAGATTCTTGTCCCGCTTTCTGTGGATCACAGCAAGGACAGGGAATTGGTGAGTAGGGTGTACCTCATTATTCAGGCATGCATGGCATCACATGGCCTCTGCCTGAATGATGATAAGACTGAGCTGATCATTCTGGGCATGCAGGCCAATATCAACAAACTAGGCAAGGACTATTCCACGTTTAACATTGATGGCAATAGCATCAAGGTTTCAAGTGAAGTAAAAACACTAGGCTTCTATCTCGACTCCACCATGTCTTTTGCCAAACAAGTTAAATCCTTAGCTTCCACGACAGCCTATACCTGCAAATTAATAAGAGCAGATAAACCTTTCTTATCTAACAACAGTTGCATGATCCTAGCGAGAGCCTTAATACTATCACGACTCGATTATTGCAATGCCCTTTACAGCGGCGCCAATAAAACTATCACCAAAAGGCTACAAATCCTACAAAATAACGCCCTTAGAGCCGCCTTAGGGATAAACAAAAGGGAACATATCTCCTCCACTAGACAACAATACAAATGGCTCTCCACCGACAATAAAATTCACCTAAAAATGTTCTCCTTGACGCACAAAGCCCTCAACAACGCTGCCCCCATTTACCTCATGGACAAAATAAGAAGAAAAATCTCTAGCAGACCTACAAGAACTCCCAACTCCAACTGTCTGGAAATTCCAAGATTTAAACTTGCCAAAATTGGCGGCGCAAGCTTCCCTGTGCTAGCCGCTAAATGGTGGAATGCCCTGCCACACAACCTTAGATCAGACCAACCTTTCCCTCACTTTAGAACACATTTCATCAAACACCTCAATGACAACAACACGTAAGGTTTGAAAGACTTTAATTTGTGTTATGTTACTTATCTGAATGTACATATGTACCATCAAAGACTTATCACTATTGTACATTTTTAATTATGTAACATTGTAATTTGCTGTAACACTGTAATTTCTATGCAACATTGTAAGCTTCGTATATTCTGTTCACTGCGCCCGGTTACCCTTGGGTCTGGCACGCAATACAAATAAATAAACAAACAAACAAACAAACAAACAATATATTGTGTGGATTCTTGAAACATGGTTTACTGTGGATTAGAGAACCAATGTCACCATTGTATCTTCGTGGACAAGCAAACTTGGTCAATCTGTTAAACAATATTGTAATACTTGTCATATGAACTGGGCAAAAACCCTAGCATGTAAATTATTACTTTGGAAAGGGGCTGGACAATGTTTGGAGAAATGTATAAAATAGCCTGTGTTAAGATGTCCAGCTCTCTCACCCCTCACTGTGTCTGCTGGTACACACTGCGAGGTGTTGGGAGCCAGATAGATATCTGATTTGCTTTGAAAACTGTACAGAATAAAGATACTTGTATCTTTTCGACCCGTGATTGGAGTATTTCATTTTGTGGTACTAAGCCTCGATATTTCTTTGGTCTTTCAGATTATAATACACAGTTGCATATTTATGTTCAATGGTTATGGGGACAAACATGAAGTTGTTGGAATAATACTAAGACAGAGGGCTGTTAAGAGCTTGTGGCAATATCTTTGAAAATGAAAAAAGTCAGCTTCTGGAACCGCAACAGAGTTCTACTCTGTGGGCATGAGTCATCAGGCCAGTCAATGAAATGAATTGTGGGGTTCTTTGTCTCAGTTATTGACTGTGTCCAGTCTGGTACCCACTTGACAATATTAGTGTACCCTGTGCCTAGAACGGAGGTGTAGCAATGTTACTATTTAATCAAATGTTAAGGAATAGGAAATTAATTTAAAGTTGGAGGTTTTGGGTTTGCCCATACACTGGTAAACTCAGAGTTTAGAAATGGAATCTAACTTATGAACTCACTAATATATATTTATTCCCCAAGGCATCTGTTAACAGGGCTTTTGCTGATTAAATAAGGAGGGACTATGTCAATTGCAGTAGTTTCAGCAAACTATTCGTAATGCGTAATATCCGCTGAGCGCTATTTGCGTCAAGAGTTGGAGTGCACGCACCAACAGCCTTGGCGTTAAGGCAAATAGTGTCCGGTGGAAAAAGTGGCTGTGAACCCAAAAATCCAGCGCGCATTGTGCTACAGTCGAGCTACCGCGCTATTAGCGCACGCTAATAAGGTGTGCTAATAGCGCTGTGGGAAACGCGTCCCAGCAGGAATGGGAAATAAAGTGGCGCCCATCTTGGAAAACACAATCCGCTGAAAATCACAGCCCCTGTAAACCATCCACTCCTGAAAATCCTGAAAAATGTCCCAGGAGTGTACCAGGGGCAAGTCATCCTTGGACAGGGTCAGAAATCCCAAAATCTCTGACCAAGAACTTTCTATACTTGTGGAGGAGATTCTGGGCCATCAAGAAGAACTGTATAGGCCACAGCAGTGTAAGACGAGTGCACAGCAGCAAGCACAGATCTGGAGACAAGTGAGCCAGAAGGTGTCAGTGGTGGGCCATGTGCCCACGGATGAGGAGGATTCTGGAAGCAGCTGAAGAACTGTGGGTCTCTGTCGTGGGTTCCTGGCCTGACACAGGAGCGAGAGCATGGGGACTGGAGGAGGGCCACCACCAGAAGCAACATCTTGGGAGGAGCAGATGACTATGCTAATAGATATGGGCACAATTGAGGGAGTCAGAGAAGTGGAGGCATACACTGGTACCCAGGAGGCTGCGGGTGAGAACCCCCTCCCTTTGAAAATGCATAATCTTGTTAGGCCCACCCCTCCAAATCCAGTGTGAATGTATATGTTTGCAATGTGGGTGATGCACCGCACCCACCCATATGTGCTCCCTTGTACCACCGCACCCTAGCGCCCCCTGCTATCATGACTAGCCTTAAGTACCTACAATGTATCAATATAAGCCCTGAGGAAAACAGATCCATGGCCAGGGCACAGCAACGTGATGTGTCTGTGCGTATCAACCCCCCTCATTCACAGAGCCATGGGAGCTGTGCATTTACAACAGACTATCTGAAGCCGACACACCAACATGACCGAGCAGTGTCCCTCCCTTGTAGCACGTTCCAGCAATCACAACATAGTGAAAAGAAAATATGCAATGGCCAAGCATGATACAAAATTTACCCTAACCCACTGTAAGGCAAGAAATGCATGATACAAATGTAAGTTGCCCTCAACTCACACCACACCCTATGTACCCTACAGGCATGCAGCTGTCGATCCAGAAAAACAGACACCCCTCGATCATGGGAAATGTCCTATGTTGGCCTATGTTGGCCGAAGACCAGCCGTCTCATGCTCTTAGTGTTAGTAATACATAATCATAAGCTTGACCGAAGTGCAGCCATTTTAACGTGACAGAAATCGCCATCTTGTTTTCTCTAACGTTTGCTTATTGCTTTCTGTTCTAGGCCAAGGGAAATATGCTGAGACATAATGTAGCAACCCTGATAGAAATACCCGGTCTCCTCCCACGCGCTATCCTTGAAAGAGGCATCCTAGTCAGCCCACAGGTGCCAGTGTGTCTCGAAAACACAGTAAAAATACTCAGAACGAACATTAAATTGCTTGAATTATGTTCTTCTTTGCGGCCCCCCTTCTTGAGCCCTGTAGAGTCCTGGAGAGCGAGCTGACCCCCAGGACCCAAATAGAAACTAGGAAATAGGAAGGCCTGAAATGTGGCTCTCCCCCCACATACAGCTTGCTCACGAGAACAGAAGCATTCTGTTCTTTTCAACAAAGACTTATGTCTGCAGCCTTACAAAATTGCAAACTGTTGCTAAAACAAACGTTTGAGGTGTCATTCTCGTCCCGATTGTCAATCATCCTGCTCAGTTCAAAGGAGATGTGCAAGGGGTGGTTTTTGTTGTGACACTACTGATTGTTAGATGTTAGTTTTGTATATATGTAACTGATGCTTGTGTCTCGCTCTCTTGCATCTCCCGAGCCCTGTTAGACACACGTTGCGGGGCGTGAGACCAGTTGGCCAACTGAGACTATTTACTTTGCAATAAACCCTAGTTTTTGGGAAAACAACCTTGTTTCTGGCGTATTAGTTTGTGTGTGGTGACTGTGCCTTGTTTCCACATTCGAGGGTCCCTCAGGGGCCCCTTCACAGCGATCGTCGCAGGGCAATGTTGATGCAGAAGAAGCAGGCACATCCAGCCACATGCCCTGACGTGCATCGACCGCAACACCACCCCGCAAATGGGCCGGCCTAAGAAGGCAAGGTGAAGGACACATCCCAGGTAACCCCACCGCAGCCCAGTCAGACCAGCTTGAGGTCCACAAGTCAAGAGGGTGTCACTGCCTCAAACGCTGGAAGACACCAGAGGTTTGCAGGATGCGGAGGCAGCCACCAGTGGGTCAAACACGGATGAGGGCCACGCATCTACTAAGGAACAACACTGTGCACTGGTGTTCTCGCCGACCCAGAGTGCCACTCAGGAGATGGGCACACCCCAAGAGTCCCCGGAGCAGGTGCCAGTGGAAACACACACTCCCCATGTCCCTGCACGTGTTCAACGTTCCCACACTCCCTTGTCCGATGTGGACACCCCTTCTTATGGTTCCCCTGAAGGCATCCCCTCCAACCGCGGCAGCCCCATCAGAGAGGCTGCCATGTCCACCAACAGCTTCACTACATCCCTGCGCAGACAGGTCAGTCCGATCAACAGCACACCTGACAGACCCATAGTCACAGGAGCTGCTGTAATGGGACGGCTGAACTTCATAGAGGAACGACAGTGGAAAATTGAGGCCATGGCTGTTGACCACATTGCCACATTAAGGCAATAAGCCGTGCCATTCGTAATGCAGCCAAGACCATGACACGTGACAATGCCTGCACCCGTAGAGTGGCGGAGGGTTGTACAACGGCCCTGACCGGATTTGGAGCGAGAGTCCATGAGCTGAGTGAAGGCCAATCTTCACATGGAGAGCAGATGCAGGAGGTGAACAATCTGCTCTGCCAGCAGCTGCAGTTTGCAGGAGCAATTCCATGAACCTCCATGACACCCACAGAGGGATCCCTGGAGGCTTCACCCAGGTGACGTTCCCTGCGCAATCTCCCATGCTGCTCACCAAAGGGACTCAGACCTGGGAAGCATCCACGATCATCATAGATGGACATATCACAGTTGGGCCAAAGCCCAGGAACATGGACCCATGTGCACTGTTTTGGGGTGTTTCAGGGGGAAGGAGAGATTGTGTGCTGCAGTGTTTTATGAGGGAGAGCGGATTGTTCCACAAATAATACATCCAGTTCATAATGCATACAAAGCTTGGACATTCTTGATTGTGTTAAAGTGCTCTTTATTTTACAAGTGATATTTGTGACATGTACTCATCCACCAGATCAAAGATAATTGTCAATCAATGCCTGTCTGGCCAACCTCCCCTCCCTCACCCCATCCCTATGTGCATTTACCCATGCTACGGGCACATGCGCATCATCACTCCCATCCCCAGGTGGTTGGCCATGAGCATCGGGGGGCAGCAGCTCATGCCTGTGACAGCAGATGTTGTGCAGCATGGCACAGGCAAGCACGATTTTTCCGACTTGCTCTGGTGCATACATCAATGCCCCTCCCGTACAGTCTAGGCACCGGAAACGTGCCTTCAGCAATCCAAATGTCATTTCCACACAGCTGTGTGTACGCCCATGTGCAATGTTATATGCCAGCTCAGGTGAAGTGTGTGGATTACGCAAAGGGGTCCTGAGTCATGTGTACTGCGGGTATCCAGAATCAACTGCAGGGGAAAAACGCATACTTTAGGCATAGGAGGTTTCAGTCAAGGTAAGAGGCTCTGAAATCATTAACATAAGCATCAAAATAAGGTATGTGTTCAAAAGGTACATGCTATCTTATTGCAATGTTTTCATACATCCTTCACCTTTAGGGACATGCATGGGCTGAGGTATATATGCAGCAGTGTATCAAATAATATTTTAATGGTTATGTGTGTCACACTCATGCTGAACAAGTACAGTGTTTTTCAGATTGCTACTTTCATTATGGTGTGTACTGTGCAAAGTACAGCATTTCCTTTATGGACTACTTACTGCAAGCACCACCCCTGTGTCTAATTGCCACAGTGGTCTGTCCCTTACTTCAGGATCAGGCTACCCATATATCTGCCTGTTCCGTAATATGTTGTTAGGTGATGTGTTGTGGCATTCGCTATGGCTGGTGTCACGTTCACTACTTGGCACAATTATGTACACTTGGCCAGGCAGGTGAATGGCCATTCAGGGGTCACTATTTCAGGGATGGTCATGGTTGTGATTGCAACTACTTGTGTGCAGTGTTTTTGTGGATGTGCCTACATTTGGACTCTATTGGCATTCCTCTGTGGTGGGCAAGGTGGGATATTTCTTCGGTGTCTGAGTGAGGAGCAGCACTGCAACAAACACACAAGTTGCATTGTGGTAGTTGTGTTTCCATATGTGATTGTGCTTTCACAAGTGTGTGGCATTCAGATGTGTTCTGCTGTGCAGAACGTGTGTAAGGGTTCTCATGCAACACACATGCAGTGAAATGGTGCAGTGCTAGTGCTGGCTGTGTCTCCTGCTGGAATGCAGGGATTCCTGTGTGTCTTACCCCACCCCTTCAGGTGAACATTGGCATGCATTACATTCATGATTTGTACTCACCCAACATCCATGTGTTTTGGCCTCGGTGCCTATCCATGTAGGGTGGCAGGGTATTGTTGCGCAGTACCATTGCGTCGTGGGTGGATCCTGGGTAGCGGGCACAGCAGTGGCTGAAAGTTCGGTCAGGGCTACAGGTCATCTGCAAAATCATGGAATGGTACCTTTTCTGGTTCCTGTTGGCTGCCCCATGTTCCCGGTGTGCTACCAGTGCAACATGTGTGCAGTCCAAGGCTGCTATGAAGTTCGGGACTTGGGCAATGGCATGGAACTGTGCCTTGACCTGGTTGACCTGTGCCTTTGTGGCTGGCAATGCAATGTGCTCATTGACATGGAGCAGCAGTGCATCCAGCATCTGTCCCAGCACTACACTGAAGGTGGACTGGGCCATAACATGCATCAGGGCAATGGTGTCTTGGAAGCTTCCAGTCCTGAGGTACTGTAAGACACAGTGGTGCAGATGGCTATACAGCTGTCTATGTCAGCCTGGATTGTGTCCAGCAACTGGGTGATGGTTTCACTGTCCCGCCTGTACTCGGTCACCAACTGCCCATCAGTCAGGGCCCAGGGTGTTGGCCTGGCCCTGGGGATGGCTGGCCGCCTTGCTGGTGCTGGTCTCCTCCTCCTCCTCCTCACCCCCACCCACCCCTGAGCTCCCAGATCCCTGGGCTGGTTGGCAGGCCTCAGTAGCTCCAGGCGCAGCAAGTACATGTCCACATCAAGGCTCCAGGCTCCAAACGGATAAATGGTGTTGTGGAGGGTGTGTGGGACATGGGTGGGTCTTCTGTAGGCTTCCTGCATGTATTGTTTTCACCTGGGCCCTTATTGCTGTCTCATGTGTTCTGTTACCACTGTTTTTCTGGTGCTAAGAAAGCCAATGCTGTACTTGTGATGGCTCTGTAATAGCGCGTTTAGTTGCCGGCGCTATTTCAGCCGGCGGTATTACAGCTGGCTGTACTAGCGCCGGCTGGGAAAGCGTCGCTGGCGTTTGCAGTTGTGATCGGGCGCAGAGCTATTGGCGGCGCTTAAACCGTTTCCACTGGATTTAAGGGCTACCGCCCAACTCCTGATGACGCCCTATGAATGCTAGGTGTGTATTTATTTATGCCAAACACATCAATTCTTCATGTAATGATCCTATTTATTAATCTATGTATTTAGACCTACGGTATAAACTGCAACCATCTATTGGTTATGTATTGATCCTATTTATGTATGTATTTAGTCCGAGGTATAAACGCCAACCATTTATTGGTCATGTATTGATGCTATTAATGTATTTACTTGTTCTCCTAAAATAGAAACAGCACCCATCCACGGACAATGAACTGATGCCATCTCTTATTATATTTATTAATGTCAATAATATGAAGCCCGTTATTATTGCAGACAAACTCATGAGTGTGGAGCTTTATTTCAAGTGTAGTCGCCTCCATGTATGGCCAGCTCACATAGAGTTCTGTTATATGTCTGCGCACTCATGGTGGTGATTTTGATACACTGTCCCAGATTATGTCCCCTAAAGTCTTATATTCGCACATGGGTGGATTAAGCCAAGTCAAAGTTCACTCATAACTCCCACAGAGTGTTTCCTTCAATATTCTAGGGCATGCACACCTTACACTGGGCTTTTAATGGCATCCCATTGTGAAAAGAGCACCCAGCAGCCCTGTGGTTGCTGCAAGTCTGGTTTGCCATTAGTGAACGTAGCATGACCGCAACACTAATGTATGCAGGTGGGCTGGGCAATGACTCTTTCTCACTATTGGTCATCACCACTGAAACGTGCAGAGCACCTTCGAGAATAAAGTGACCTCTGCATTTATCAAACTAGCACAAATTAAAAAAAGTGCATCCTGTAGGCTTTATTAATTAATGCTAGTTTTTGCGAATCTGGCTCCTTATCTTCAAGGCTGGCCACTTTGCACTAGTCTTACAATGGAGATGCATCACACTTCTCTTGCTGCTTTTTAGGAGAGTGTTGATACTCTTCTTATTTCTCTTATTTACAGGGTGGGATGTATTCGGGCTGGCTCATGTAACTCAGTGCTACAAGTGCATTCAATATGGTGTTGTTCGGGATAACTGTTTTTGATCAATAAATAGAACCTGAATTCCAGCAAAACATTATTTGCTGGTTTTCTCCCTAACTTCACATATATTGGTATTGGACTACAGATTGTTAAAAGATAAACTTACTAAATCTGCATTTCTATTGCTAATGTATAGAGCTAAGCAATAAACCGATGTTCCAATTATTGTTTAATGTAATTATTAATGTAAAAAGAGACTAGAAATTCTAATTCACGCTCATGATTTATTCAGTTGACACAATGTTGCCTTTTTGAATGGTGAAAAGTAAATTTTTCCTCGGCCACAACTGAAAAAAGACCACCCAGGAAACTGCACCCAGAGTAGACAGCACTGGAACAGGTGGGGTGCCTATTGTGCCAGAAGAAGGAAGTTGTGGGTGGCCGCAGGGGAGCAGTTAAGTGTGTGGAGAAATATAGGGGCTTAGATGAGGAGAGCCATGGTTGATGTGACCAGTGCGGGTGGAAAAAAAGGATGGGGTAGGAAAGTCACGGGGAGCAGGGCATGGTGGAGCAGGTCATAGGATGTAGGGGAAAAACCCCAATGGAGCTCACATACCGCCCTTTCGAGGCCACTCTGGGATGGCTAAAAAAGGTCTTTGGAGGGGGCAGTCTACATTGAGTGGAATATTAATGTGGAATCATTTAAATATGGTACAGTAGGTTTGTTATACAGCTTGCATCAATGAAAGAAAAGAAGTACTGTGGCTGCACTGACTCGCACATGAAATATATTTCAAAAGTGGGTTCTGTCTACATATTAGTAGATGCATAGTAAATGCTTACTATGCACTCAGTAACAAATGCTACATATGTATGTAAGTTTGTTTTCTTCTCCAGGTTGATGGGGTTTGAGTGACCTCCCAAAACTGTACACACTGTTGTCTCCAAAGGTTCAACAACAAACCTTAGTAACACACACAAGATATTGGATTCAAGGCCAAGTATTTTGCTCTCATTCTTTTCAAGCCAGGGGTCCCTTCAGAGGTTATATTCTGCATTCTCCTCCACTCACTCCACTTTGATGCTAGGAGATCCCTTAATCTGGGTCTTGGGTCTTCCGCAAGTACCTGCATACAAGACCTGGTATGTGGCAACCACTATGGCTAGGAAAGGTTGAAATGTGCCTCGTGGTTTTCAACAAGAATTTGGCCCAATGAGCTTCTGAACAGTTTGGCAAGTTTGCATTTTCATATCTGTTTTATGGTCCTGATTCTAGTCCCCAAAGCCCCATCCTTATCCATCTTGTTGGGTAGTCATAATGATCTTGTACCCATGCAGTCTTTCCTGAGCCTCCTGCTCTCTTCTCCATCTATCATACTTCTACCTCCTCAACACATCTCTCAATGTTTGTACAACTCCCATTCCCCCACCGCTTATTCTTAGGGTGTGTTGGTTCCTCCCTCACCAACCTCTGATCTCTTCCAACCTCCTTTTTTATTAGTCTTCACCTCCTCCTAAACTCTTCTTCTGACCTCCTCCTTAATATACTCCTACAATCTCTGCAACACTCCTGTCTCTCCTCCTTCAGGTCTTCCTTCAACCACCTAGTTCTTTCAGTTGTACATCCTCACCACCTACATACTCTCCACCATGTTCTTACTCTTCACACTTCAACCCCTCCCACCTTCTATCCTGCTCTCTTACAAAACCCTCCCTATCCCCCTACAGTCATCTCCTCTAGCTTTTGCTTCCAGCAATAGCCAAAGCTAATCCTAAATCTGCATACTCCCACACTGCCCCTCACCAGTACCAGGGTTTCAGTATGGAATGCCCTCTCCTCTGCAGTGCTGGGAGCTGGCATTTAAATAGGGCTTGAGTTGATTAACATATTCCTGAAATGCTGCATGGGGCGTGTCCTTTCTTACCATGCAGAGACACTATGATGACCTGGACACTTTCAGTAAATGTAGTCAAATAGACCCGACACCATCTTGAATCCCTGTCTTGCATGTGTCCCTCAGTGGGTGGGCTGCTACTGCTGCCCTTTCTCCCTTTCTTTAGATGCAAGCTACTTAAACTGGGATTGTGTAGTTACGGCACAGCATTGTGTCTCTGGGATAGAACAAAAGGGATTTTAACAAATTGTCCTTGCCAGTTTGTCCATGTATTTCATCTGTGTTTTTCAAACCTCCTGATGTGTCAAGACATAAATGTAATATTCCATCATAGCTGTCAAATAATCATGCATTTCCTTCGCTAACACAGCAACAGAATTCTCAGCATCCATGTCAACCTGCGTTGGAAGAGTAATGGGAGTATGCATTCTGCTTCCCATCACTAGCTCATGTGGAGTCAGGTGATGGTCAGGGTTGGGCTGATTGCATATGGCAAAAAGGCTAAAGGAAGGCATTGTAACCAAATCTTTTTTTCTGAGTGTCCTTTAGTTTGGCAGTTGATTCATTTAAGAAGCCATTTAGGCACTCACAAACACTGTTTCTTTGAGGATGTTAGCCTGATGAGAATATGTGTGCTTTATCCCCAAGACGATAGCAACATACTCAAGCACCTAATTTACAAAGTGTGGTCTGCTGTCGCAACATAACACGTTACACACTCCCCCACGCTGAAAATACCTCACATACTAGGAACGTCACGGTAGATGTGGCATCTGGATGTGGGCATGGACCAATGGAAAAAGAGGCATGACACTACTATCATATATTTGTAGCCATTACAACTTTGGAGCACAGCCACATAGTCGAGATGCAAATGCTGAAATGGTCCAGTAGGGCAGGGTCTTGCTCCTCTCTCCATTCTCAAAGTAGGGCCAACAGTGAACTGATCTATCATTGATGACGCATCAACAAAGAGAGTCATCCCCTTTCCTAGGGCATTTTCCTTCACATGGGGTGCACCAGCATAATGTAGGTATACAGCGGTGTAGGTAATGCAATCACACACATAATCGCCCTCCTTCACAATTTCTTCTAGGAATCTGCCTGGGTTTACTACTTGAAAAGGAACAATTTATTCGATGGATTTCATTTAAGTACCTCATAGCCTGAAGCTCTCTGTGTAGTCAATGTACTTCTGGGCTTTTCAAGGATGGAGAAAAAGAGCATGTTCATCACATAATGTAACTGAACAACCCATAGTTATGCTGGCAGAGTTCTCGATTGAAAAATCTGCTGCAGCCAATGATTGCTCACATGGGTAATGACCTCTCATTCCTGGATCTAAGATCCCACTGTAGAATGCTAATGGTTTGTATCCCATATGTGAGTTTTCTGTGCAAGGAAGGCCCTCATCACTACTCCATTTGAATTGGAAAACAGAAAAAAATCTTCTTTGTAATCAGCGATACCCAACACTAGAGCTGTGCTAATGGCTAGCTTCAACTCATCAAATGTATCTATCATCTCAACTGTCCGGGCTATGTCGCCTTTGTCTTTCTGTGCTTCTTTCAGTCCTTTTAAGAGTGACCTGACATACATGCTATAGTCACAGACCATGCCCTACAATAACTGCTAATGCCTAGAAATTGCTGTACATTCTTTGCATGTGTTGGCAATTTCTTCTTTTGATATTATCTGACCTATGTATAGAACCTCCTCTTGCACTGCACTATGCATGCATCCACATTTTGGATGAGTGCATTGTCCAGTTGTACATTTCCTAAGTCCACCTGTAGAACCCTGTTCAAGACTGAGGGTGATTCACAGTAACCTTGGGGTAAACGGGAATGTTGCAATCAGATCCCATGATAGGTGAATACAGTCAAACATTGAGAATCTGGATGCAAGGGAATTGAAAAGAAGGCCTCCTTTAAATCAATCACTGGCAAAAATCTAGCTTTCAACTGAGTGTTACATAATATTGTGGCTGGATTTAATGAAATTCTGCTACAACAATATTATTCAGGGATACAGATCCTGTATAAATCTCCATGACCCTCCTGTTGCCTTTTTAAATCGGGTGCACAGCAGTGTTGCATGGTGATTCTCAAGGCACCAATATCCCCTGTCGCACTAGGGCGGCAATTGATACCCTTGTCAGCTTCCTTTGAAATTGGATGCAGTTTTACTAGTCGTAAGATGCACTCTTTAATTAGTTTAATTTGAACTGCTCCTACTTCTTTTAATAGACCAACATCAAATGGAATGCTGGTCCATAGTGAGCTTGGTACATGTGCCAAATCTTCCTGAAGAAAGAATGGTCCTTTCCTTGCTAATGACATTCTCTGGTGGATCTCCCTGTACTCAAGTAATAACTGATATGTGAGACTGATGCTAAACATCACTTCATCATCTCAGTCCTCATCTGTAAACATTTCTTCATCTGTTAATTCAGTCAGTCTATATACCGAGTCAAGCGCTAGTACTGTGCACCAAATTACTTCTTTTTTATCTACTCCATGTACAATTACCCTGTCCTCTCCTACTATTGCTGCTTCTAGTGCAATTATAATTATTTTCTATTTGTATTTTATTGATAAAAACACTTTAATCCAAAGCACTTTACAAGAGGAACAGGAAAAATACAACAAGCATTAAATAGAAACCCTCTGTGTCTGGGTGCAAACCCTCATCCCCAAGGATAATAGTTATACTCTACTCTTCCTGCAAAATTTCCATTAATTCATGGCTGTACTTGTTGCGCTCCTTGTACATTCTACCATTCTCCCCCAATTGTCAATTCTGCTGCTGCGACTGTTCATTTTGACAGTTTTCTCTGAACCATATTTGCTTCCTCAACCATTCTATCCTCAACTTTCTTTCTGTCCTTATCTTGTTTTAGTCGGAAATGGTGGACAATAGTCAATGGTATTTCTGCACACGGTTTCTCTCCCATTCCCATTTTTCTCAGCTGTCTTTCCCCTTCCTCAGGAAGTCCCTGACATAAAATGAGATCAAAAGTAGTTTTTTGTCTCACGATTCCCTAGGCTCTAGTCTCCATTTCTCTTGAATGGCATGTATATATGCAGCTAGATCCTTGTCTGCTCACATTTTACTGGTCATAATTAGACTCATGTCTGACGACTCTTGGTACTGTAACCTAAGTGCTCTCCATACGTCAGCTTGCCAATTAATAAAAGGCACACAGCCCTGTTTGGTATGTTGTGTCATCACCCCAAGAAACCCTGCTCATCTACAAATGTCATCAAATGTCATCAGATTGCACTCCTAATATGGCAGCAAACAGTCTTTTTATGTCAACCACTGCTAATGTCATACCAGCCGTTATTCTTTCAAACTCATGAATCCATTTGCCTACTCCTGATGCGAGTGATGGAAACTTACAAATTAAATAGTTTTTATCTGTTGGTGGTCATGGGATATATTGTGGCATTCCTCCCACTTTCTCTAATAAGGGGAATTGTGTTAGCAAGGTGCCCCATTCAATAGCAGCTGCACCTTTCATCACAACGTCTTTCATGCTAACTCTCTTCCACCCTGAGAAATTTAACTGGGTAGATTTCTCAGTCTATTCACATATGGTGTCCTCCCTTCTAAACTGTTTGAGCATACCTTGGTTGTCTTGGATATTCAACGGGTTCAGACCCCATCGCTGGTTCCTCTATCTCTATCCATGCTACCTCTCTTCCTAGCTGGGTACACATGGATGGGGAATATGGTGCCTCTTCTTCGCTCTCCTCTCTTTCATCCCAATTTAACATTTCTTCCTCCTTCTATTCCTCAACTTCGTTCTCAAATTTTACCCTTCTATGGGGCTATTTCCCATATGTCCCATTCATTACCTCTTACAATATGTTCCCTCCATCAGGTGGGGATCCTCCCCTACTTTCCATTATATTGGTGCAATCTCTCCTACTACTGTACAGGTTACAAATGGTCTTGTGTATAGTTCCTTCCTCTTCTCTATCTGGAAGTGTATACCTTTTAATAATGCCTTCAATTTCCTTGTGGTGCCTTTCCCTACTTCTTCCCTCATCTTGCTATCTCTTTCTCCCTCTCTTCCTCCTTTTTTCATTGCCTTTTCCTATCTTCTTCCGGTATCTTCTCCCTCTTGCTTCCTACATCTCATTGTGTTTCCTTCTTGCTCATCTCCACTCTTTCTCTCCCCTCTTTCCTCTTCTTCCTTCTCATGTCTTTCTCTAACTGCCCTTGCCTGCTCTTTAGAATCATTGATGCCCTTTCTATCCAGTTTAAACATTAGTTGACCTGTTATCCATTGATTTGATACCATTGCTGTCTCAACCATGTTGTCTTAATTACCTCTGTCTCTCTGAACCTTTCATCAGCTTTTATTAACTTCACTTGCAAGTCTCAATGTTCGTCATACTCTATGTGTGTGGACACTGGCCATTGTTTGGATATCTCCTCTCCTCTTACGTCTTCACTGCTATAGGCAGGAGGCGCATATATGGGATTAGAATATCCGTACACTTCTTTTAATACTTGAATGGGTATAATCGCTGTATAATTCATTTATAGTCAAGGATGGATATCTGCTCTGGGGAAGAGGAGGAGAAGCTGTGGGTAGCATACACCCTTCGCCATCAAGTTAAGCATAATTTCTTCTAATTTTGCTCCACCAAGTCTTCTCCGAACAGTTTCCATAGCTTGAGTATACCTTACCTATTCCGGAACGGTTTTCCCATTTAGACGGTATGTACATAGATGCACATGTGTTTCAATATTATCTTCGAGTGAGTACTTTCTTGTGGCCAGGGCATAAACATCTTGCCCACTGTGACTTTAACCCATACCGTGTAGTACTTCACAATGTTATCCTTTTATCAGGCATTGACTTGCATAAATGAATGATTGGATTGTCCCTCACTATAATAGTTCACAACATAGCTTACCAATAATCACCATACTACTACAATCCTTGCTCACCTTTTTAGCTCCTTTTCACACCACTCGCAAATGCTACTTCCCCACAGTTCAACAAACCTCAGTCTTTCTCAGAGACGATGCCTCCTGCGTCACTCAATCCTTCTAAGTAGCATCATAAATGCCACTCACGCTTCAAGGAGCCCCACCTTGCTTCTCCCACACAGGACCACACAACTCGTCTACCACTTTACATCCTCCAAAAATGCACAAAAAACACTTCTAAAAGGCCCAAGTCAACTCACAACAAGAACCTGGCACCAACAATCACTACAAACAAAATACATTTGTCTTCTCACTCTCTATGAGGGATCTGTGTCTTTTATCAATTACCATGTGATCATTTTTAGTCCTTGCTGGAAGATCACTTTTCCAATCTCTTATTTCTTCGCATATAGCAACATACAAAAAATCACCTCCACAGTTTTGCCATGCCTACGTCATACTGAAATCCAAGGATTTGCTGAAGTTCTTCAGCATTGGGTCTCCCCAACCAATACTAAAAATATATCATCAATGACATCATAATAATCTCAGTTTTCAAAACTGTAGAGTAGGTCCCAAATATAGCCAGCACTACAACCGTCCATTTCGAAGTACCTGGAACATTCACGCCGAAATATGTGACGTATGATGAGCAAATAAACCAGCAGAGAGCCACAGTAGGGCTCTGTTCAGTACCTATCAGAATAACAGCACCTATTGAAGTACCGATACCAAGGAAGCCATGGACAGTAAGGTACCCATTGAGAAAACCATATCCACAAATGAAATGAAATCAAGATCGTCTAAGTACAGTCCCTGAAGAAATCAAAAAGGTCTTAATGGAAGACGAATGGTGATGTCACGAGAACCCGGACTGACTCACATATAAAAGAAATGACGACCGGGAGAAGACGTAAAGAGACGAAATGCCATGGGCTAAGGATATCGTGAACCTAAAGTGAAAGGACGATGTCAAATGTAAATAGGTCAAGCCATGAGCATGATGAAGATATTCGACCAGTTTATGCATGTACATATTCTTGGAACCACAAGAAAGCAAAGAAAATTGTGCGGCTTGCTATGTTTAGTAGAAAGATAGTGCAGTAAGCGCCACATATATATCTACCTCAAAGGAAGCACATTATAGAAGTGTATTTCCACTTTGCACAAGAAGCAGAATCAACCCAAGGTTACTAAAGAACACACGAGAAGGGCTTCATATTTAGCAACATCAAGAATAGGTGCCAGAAGCGAAAATCAACAGAGACAAACCGTGCCAGTAAAACCAAGGTCGTATCAGTAGAATAGACGAACAGTAGCTACAATAAATTGAAGCTAAGAACAGAATATCCTCCCTTTGAAAGGTCAAGATAAGAAGTGAAGGCAGGTGGTGGGGGAAAACGAAAATGAAATAACCAATTATGTGGAAAAGAGGCAAATTCACGGTGTCTGAATCACTTGACCAGCTGAGCAAGAAGAAGCAAGAGTTTCACACCTACACATGGCAGCAGGCCAGGCGAAAATATCAGAATTTTTCCAGGGAGGAGATGCAGTCTCGAGGCCAACCACAGTGAAATAATTGACACATGGCCACTAAAGTGCTGATTGATGTAACAATAATTTGAGGAAGACCGGGGGAACTAAGGGGCACCCCGCACCTGGCTGACCATTCTGCGTGCTGCTAAGCAAAGTGGTAAAGTATGCATGGGGTTGGTGCCAAGCCAATCAAAATGGACCAAGTAATCTAGCGTCCTATAGTTAGTAGAACCAATAGGACGTCATACTTTTAGTGACATCTGCAGTAGCCATTTTGAAAGAAGGGCTTCGATGCCCAGCCTAACAGTGTCTACCCAATCCCATTACTCCGTTACCATATACACATATAGTACCTATAGTAAAGTTACCTTTCCTGAACCAATAGAGGTGCATGCCAATTTGTAAGTGTTACACGTCAATAATGACAAGTTTTTAGTATAAATGTTATGTTTTTTATGAAGTTTGTTGGAGTTTTGAAGCGAGAATGAAGATCACGCATCCGCTGATATTCATGAGACTCCCCGTTTTTTGTACTTGTCTTTAAACTGACTCACTTTGCCAAACCGTTGAGTTGTCATTATTGATTTGGTGTTGGAATAGTTAATTTGAGCCCCCATCCATCTCACGGGTGCTGCTATCTTGTCTTAAAGTGCTTCTGGGCAAACCCTGACTCTATGGGCCAGCTGGGGGTCCCAGAGCACACTTCGTAGCAGGGATTCTTGGTTATCGATTATCAAATAGATAAGACACCCTTTAACCATCGACATAAAGGAACTCTAGGTCCTTGGCAATATCACAAGTCCGTCGCCATCTGCCTGAGTAGACCATGAAGCTCCCCGTAGACAGTGGTTAGAGTAAAAGTACAATCTGCAGGCAGAGGTCTGAAGAGACCTGTGTTTTCCACATAACTCCTTCCCACTCCTACGGTAGCTAAGCGGGTGAACGGCTGGAGAAGGCATTGACGAAGGCGGTGTTCCCGAGCATCCAGAGAGGAAACATACGAATGGTGAGTGAAAAAGACTAAATGCTTTGGCAAAAAGTATAGACCTTATAACAAGTAAGCGAAAAGGTAATGGAGGGAGGCTGGAAAACCAAACATAGTCAGAAGAAGAGATAAGACATATATATATCTATATATATAGATATATATATAGATATATATATAGGGAAGGAAATAGTGATTTAAAGGGTGAATAAAAGTAGTAAAAGTGGACACCGGGAAGGACACTCGAGAAGAGAGGATACCGGGAAGGACACCTGAGAAGGGAGAGGCTTTGCCTAATTCCTACACTTTAATATGGCGGTTAGAAGAAACTTGCATCCAGAGTCCTAAATGAAGAGGAACAAACAGGTCACCACAGGGTTTAAAGACGCTTTGTGAAAGCAATGGGTTTAAGCTCCATGTCGGGGTAATATTAGAGGCAGAGGTCTATGTAACCAGCTGGAGTTTGTCTAGTCTGTTAACGTCTGCCTTATGTGTTGTTTGTTGTGATATCATAGGTTTAAAAAAAAAATCCTTCGAGAAACTAGTATACTCGTTTGGATACTTGAAATGGTTTAGAATACAACCTGATGTTTATTGAGTAAAATAGAAGATTTAAAATTTAGTGGAAAAAACGGGATTGGAGCTTGCGACGATTGGACCTTCGCTCATATTGTTGGAATTGTTTAAGTAACGAAAGATATTAACAAGTGTTGTATAAAGAGGAAGTGAACAGATTTAAATATGGAAGACATGACTTCATTAGTACACATGTGCAAACAGTTGCCAAAACATGCACCTAAGCTGAAAAAGTACAGTGCAGAATGGGTTAAAGGAACCGCAAATAACATTTCTATGCCTTGGCCACAGGGTGGATCGTTATCTAAAGCAGTTCTACAACACATGACGACATACTTGCACGC
This sequence comes from Ambystoma mexicanum, assembly GCF_040938575.1. Classification (NCBI taxonomy): domain Eukaryota; kingdom Metazoa; phylum Chordata; class Amphibia; order Caudata; family Ambystomatidae; genus Ambystoma; species Ambystoma mexicanum. Next base: position 1,404,145,091 of record NC_090922.1, read on the forward strand.
CACATATACAGGCAAAAAGTTAGACAAACGCCTAGTCTAGAGTTGTGGAAAATGTTGTTATTATTGATTTGGTGTTGGAGTATTTAATCAGCATCATCCATCTCATGGGTGCTGCTATATTGTTTTAAAGTGCTTCTGGGCAAACCCTGACTCTATGGGCTGATTGGGGGTCCCAGAGCACAAAACCTATGGGGAATGGGAATATTGGAGTGAGTTTGGCAACTTGACAGGTCATCAGGATATGAGCCAGACAGTGTAGGGGAGAGAGGTGGTTTTAAAGAGAGAGGGAGAGACGTGGGTTTAGAGAGAAGGGGATAGAGTCCCATGGATTGCTCCAGCCCTGAGGTAGAGGCTGGAGCAAAGCTGTTGGGCAGAGGCGGCGCTGTGATTTGTATATTTACGAGAGATACCCGGAAAGCATCGAACTGTGGGAGTGCAGCGGCCCGAGAGAACAGAAGGAGCACATCTCAGCACCGCTACCCGTTCCCCTGCAGCTGCCTGCACTAATTCCATTGAAGACATCTAAGGCAGAAAGGTGAAAAGGACGCCTTCGCCTTAAAGCTCGAATTACATTTCGAGTGACGCGTGAGCCATGTGACAGCCAGCTGGGCTTATTAACACGCCCAGAGCACCCTTAAGGCGTAAGCCCTGAGGTAGAAGGGCTGGAGCAAAGCTGTTGGGCTGTGGCGGCGCTGTGATTTGTATATCTACGAGAGACACCCGGAAAGCATCGAACTGTGGGAGTGCAGCGGCTCGAGAGAACAGAAGGAGCACATCTCAGCACCGCTCCCCGTTCCCCTGCAGCTGCCTGTACTAATTCCATTGAAGACATCTAAGGCAAAAAGGTGAAAAGGACGCCTTTGCCTTAAAGCTCGAATTACATTCCGAGTGACGCGTGAGCCACGTGACAGCCAGCTGGGCTTATTAACACGCCCAGAGCGCCCTTGCGTTTAAACCCTGAGGTAGAAGGGCTGGACCAAAGCTGTTGGGCTGTTTCGCGACTTTTTAGGGCGTGGAGAGTGGAGCACCATCCCTGGTCTACCGGGGGACCCATGGCAGCAATGGCAAAAAGACACTCCCTGGAGGAAGAAGGCGAGGGTATACACACAAGAAGCAAATGTGGCCGTGTCATGGGGTGTGCAGGAGGAAACACTCTGGAGAGGGGACACGGAACAACTCAACCAATAAACGTGACAAAGTTGACAGCCCCCCCTAATTTGAAAAACCTGTTGTAGAGCCAATCGCTATCCCATCCGCGACCTCACCAGGTATCTAAAAAAGGAAGGGAGGAAAAAAGTAATTCCATTAAAAGCCCACCCCCCATTACCAAAGATGTAACTTCAGGGGGGAGTAAAAACACCACAAGCAACATGGCAGCAGACCCCCCAGAACAGGGGGAGAAACACCACAAGCCCCCAGCCTCCACCACCCCTAATTGCAATGCTGATGATAGCGGGCAGTTTACAACACCCACCGGAGACGATGGAGCTGACGAGGGAGAAGCGGCGGCAATGGGACAGCTAACGCAGCCCGCACACTCGAGTGGTGGGTGCCCATTCTCAACTGTCCAGGCTGCCGTAAATACGCACTCGCTGGTGCAAGACCTTGTTTCCCCCCGCCAGGGACACCGCAGACACCAAGGCCCACGGCCGCGGAGGGCGAACCCACGAGACAAGACGAGGACTGCCCGCGGGAGGGAGTACATCTCTCCCCCACGCAGTTGGAGTCCCATGGGATGGGAAAGGAGTCCCCCCACAGACACGGAACGCCCGCAGACCTCGAGCAATAAGTGAGGCAGAGGCAGGGAGAGGAGGTGTCAGAACCCTCCCCCTGGATAGACATACAGGCCTCACCAACAAGCGAGATGAGAACAGCTCCCCGGCTAGTTTTCTCTACAATAAACTTGCTGGGAAAGGAGGATCAAAGACCACCAACACACTACCTTACAAGTAAGATAGTGGCCACTACATCAAAAACATCGGCCAGGAAAGCATCTCGCTCTAAAGCCCCATATAAAAGAACATGCAAAAACCAAAACAAATTAAGCATCTCCAATCCCACCAATTCCATGAATACCCTAAAGGAGTATTTTGGCAGGAAAGAGTCCCATGGATTGTTCATCTTCAATTAAAAAGTTACCATCCCTTACATTCAGGCCAAGAGACTGGGCAATCTTCTTGGCCTTGTGTGGCACCTCAGGTCTATGTGTGCATTTAGGGAGTAGTGCAGGTGTCTTATCTATGTTGGCATCAAATGAATAGTCAGTGTTCTCCAAATATGGTCACATGCTAAACGACTGCATGCAATTAAATTACCTCATTTATTCAGCTTTTAACACATATTAATGTATTTGTCTTTCAGGCACTAGTTATTCTTCATGGAGTCTTTGGGCTTGCTATTTTACTGCACCCAAAAAAGACTGGTTAGACTCTTATAAAAACCTTAATCATACGGCCACTTGCGTCTTGGCAATTGTTATCTTGTGCTGTCATTCCAATCTTCCCTTATTTCACTCCAACCTTGTCAGAAATTGCCAGCTTCTGTCTGAGCTCTGCACGGATATGTATTTCGATGGATTCAGCCTACTGAGTTTCCTCTAGGTCATGAGGCCTTGACTCATTTAAAAGCATGCTTTGGCTTCTATTTTTAAGAAGAGGGCTGCCTAGTTACACTGTTTCTGTGTTAGCAATCTATATTTGATGTCGTTCATGTTGCATTCACATTATACATTGGACATATTAGTGCTCTACATGTCTGTGGATGCTATGTTAATGTTCATGTCCCAATGCATAAATTACCTTTTGTATCGGTTCTTCATGTGGAGTGAATGTTTGCTTAATGTCTAATGCAAGTGCTGTTACTGTTCCAATGTTGGCTTTTGCCATCTCCAGCTCACACTCATCTCCAAGTCCTGCTGTACCTACAGCGGATAAGAGCGGAACGTTTGAATCAATGACTAACATCTCAAACCTTTGTAGTATTGGTGCGGGGAGGGGGCAGCAGCTATTGATGATATATTCATCTGCCTCTCAACCCCAGATGGCAATTCCTCACACCACCCCTCGAGCAAAAGAAGTGGGATTTAGAATGTGTACAGGCTCAGAGAACATTCAGATCAGTAACGTGAAAAGGAAGGCGTGAGTAGAAGAGATAATTATGGTACAAGGGTAAGCACTACATCAAAAATCCTAGGGATGTACATTAGTGAGATGTGCTTAGCAGGTCAGCAAATTACGAGACTATCCGAAAGACAAGAAAAGAGCTAAGGATAGTGCATGTGTAAGTTTAGCTAGATCTTAAAATGTTTACATTTGTAAGCAGTTTCATTTTAGCTGGCATTATAAATATAATACTCTTAAAACTCTAGGCATTTTATATACGCACTCCTATGATTGCTTCCAACAAAGCAATACAGTTTACTTCTGTGATACTGGAGTTTCTCTGATATCAAAACAAGTATGGTATGTTGCATGCACAAATAAAATTTCAAAACATATATTCATACAATTTAGCTCCCCTGTATAACCATGGGGTTTTGAATGCAGTGGCTATATGCAGGTTATTTAAATGTAGGCAATGGCCAGCTTACAGAAGACCCCAACAGGTTTTAATTTAAAATAATTACTCCCAGGGTTATTTTTGCACTCTGATCTGATCACATATGTGTGCAGTTTTCTCATAACCTACATGTGCAGCTTTGATCTACGTGTGTGTGTGGTGTGTGTGTGTGTGTGTGTGTGTGTGTGTGCGTGTGTTTGTGTGTGTGTGTGTATGTGGGCATGTGCTATATGATATAAGGGATTTTCTAACGTGCCTGTACACAAGTGTACAAGGCGTGACAAGCCAAAAAGGGGGAACCAAAAGGAGGAATCTTACTATGCTTTGGGTCATTCAGATCGTGCAAGAGCAGAGGGGGAAGGGATAAGTGCAAAAGGGCTAGGGCAATGAGAAGTGGTGCAGGTGACAGAATGCAGCCAGCGTGTGGCTAAGTCCCGGTAATCAGAGGGTGCAGCCAGCGGGTGGCTCATAGGTGCAGAGAGAGAGGACTGTAGGGTTACAAATACAGACCATAAGTCCTGGTTGGGAAGGCAGTACGAGGTGCAAATGGACATTCAGGGACCTGGTCCAAATTCAGATGGTGGCCAGGTGACCAGTGCGTTGAACAGATGGGTCCTCAGCAGGGGAGAGGAAGATAGAGAGCAGAAGCAAGGAGGAAGGTCTTAAGTTGCTTCCAAAACCAAAGATGGTTCTGCTCAAGTTTGAGAGAGGCAGGGAGGCAGTTCCAGAGGGAGGCCCCAGCCAAAGAAAGAGATCTGCCCCCAACACTCTGCTTGGAAAAGCATCTGACCCTCAGACAGTTTGAAGTGGATGAGCAGAGAGCTCAAGAAGTGAGATGCTTAGGAATATAGAGTTGGAGGTAGTTCGGACCGAGTCCCCAGAAAGCCTTGTGGACAATGCAGAGGGTCTTGAACTTGATCTGTGCCGCCACTGGGAGCCAATGAAGGTATTTCAGAGCTGGAGAGATACAATGCCTTGCCTTGAGGTCAAGGACAAGTCTCACATACCTTGTCAGGATAGGTTTTAGAGGACAGAGGCAGGAAGATTTAGAAAGAGGATGTTGCAGTAGTCCACCCTTGAGAGGACCAGAGCTGTAGAGACAGTGAGCTTCTGGGGGAGAGTGAGGAAGGGAAGAATACCTCTGAGGGGGTGCAGCTGATAGTTTGAGATGTCAGAATGTGAGTAGAGAATGAGAGGGAGGGGTTAAAAAAGACCATGAGGTTCTTAGCCTCACAGTTAGGAAAAGGAAGAGGACCCAAAATGGGCAGCCAGAGAGAGAGGAAAGGAAGAAGCTGGTGTTCCAATGATGAGGATCTCCATCTTACTGGCATTGAGGCAAAGATCATTAGTGGCACACCACTCCTGAATTGCAGACAGACAGTCAGGAATGAGAGAGGGAGTAGAAGCGGCCACGGGGAGCCTGAACGAGCTGGTTGTCATCCGCATAACACTTATAGTTGGAGCAGAGAGCAGCTATGTAGTGGGCGAGAGGAGCCAGGTATTGGTTGAACAGCCAGGTAGAGAGGTTAGACCCCCTGGGAACACCACAGATAGAGAGAGAGATAGAAGAGAGGAAGGACCACAGTTGGACCTGAGAGGGTCGGTCAGTGAGAAAGGAGGTCAGCCAGGCCAGGGCCTGATCAGTGATACCCAAGTTATCACTGAGGCGCTTCAGCAGGATGGAGTGGTTGACAATGTTGAAAGCAGAAGAAATATCAAGGCGAATGAGGACAGAAGGAAGGTTGGAGACCAGGGCTTCATGGATGTTCAGAGAGCAATTTCCGTGCTTCTGGCCGCTCTGATGCCAGACTGGTGACCATGGAGACAACCAAAAAATTCAGTGTGAAGCTTAAGCTGGGAGATAGCCAGTTTTTCCAAGAGTTTGCCAAAGAAAGGGGTGATAGAGAATGGACGATAGTTAGCCAGAGAGGAAGGATCAGCAGAGGGCTTCTTAAAGAGGGGGTGCACAATGGAGTGCTTCAGGGGTAGGGGAACATTCCAGTGGCAAAAGAGTGATTGCAGAAATTGGCCACTGCTGGAGCAAGAGTGTTGATGTGTTTTGTTTGTTTGTTTATTGATTATGTATGGCGCGCCAAACCCAGAGGTAACTGGGCGCAACAGAAAACAGATAAACATGAATACTTAAAAACTTAGTTACAAGGCAAGGCAGAATATAAATATGAAACATTACATTTCAACAAATCAGTTAAAGAATATACATATATACAGAAAGATTGAGTGGGATCTGTTGGTATGAGTAGATGCATGGTTAATCTTGGGGGTCGCTGGAGCATAGCCATGTGAGGATATTCCGCCTAAAGCTATAGTCGGATTGGTCTTTTCTAATGTTAAGTGGGAGAGCATTCCAGTATTGGTCTGCCTTGACTGGAAAGCTGCTGCTTCCTGTTTTTTTTAGTCTAGATTTAGGTATTTGTAGGCAGTAGGAGTTGACGGTTCTGGTGGGGCGGATCAATGTTTTTCTCACTATTCTTGCTGCCAGGTGGGGGCGGAGGGGCTGCATTGTTGAGACATTTGAAGGTGAGTGATGCCGTTTTAAGTGAAATTCTGTCACAGATTTGGAGCCATTTGAACTCTCTTCTTTCATTGGAGATATGTTCTTCGGAAGGTAAGTTCAGGGCAGTTCTAAGGGCATTGTTTTACAATGTTTGAAGTTTGTCAATGATGTATTTGTTGGTTCCCAAATACAAGGCATTGCAATAGTCAAGTTTGGAGAGTATTAGGGCATTAGTGATAATGATACAACAGGCTTGAGTGAGGAAAGCTCAACTTGCTCTAATAAGCTTACACATGTAGGCGGTTGAGGATGCTAATGAGTTCACTTGTTTCTTTAATGTCAAGGCCGAATCAAGGTGAAAGCCTAGTGTTTTCACTGCTTTGGCATCTGTAATGATGTTGCCATCAATATTAAATGCCGAGTAGTTGGAGCTGTGCTTTTTTAGATTGGCATCGGATCCGAGAAGCAGGATTTCAGTTTCATCATCATTCAGGCATAGGCCATGCGTGGCCAACCATGCCTGAATGATGAGGTATATTTTGTTTACCAAGGCCGTATCAGAGGCGAAATTTCCGAAAAGGAGAATGAGGATCTGAGTGTCACTGCAGGCTATTATAATGGGCTCTGCTGATGCCAGTGTGGAGACGACTCTCATTGTGCGGTTTCCAAGAATGATTGGAGGCTATGGCCTCATTTGAAAAGTGGGCAGCCGAGGCCAGGTGTTCGCACAGGACTGTGTGATCTAACAGATTAAAGGCTGCCGACAGATCAAGGAGGAGTAACATAGCTGTGTTTCCTTTGTCATTGAGCTCATCGATCTGTACTTTGAGATCAGTTAAGGCTGTCTCTGTACCGTTCTGTGGTCTGAATCCTGATTGATGGGCACCTAGGAGTTTGTTAGTTTCAAGATAGTGCTGGATTTGTAGGTATACTACTCTGTCTATAATCTTGAGAAGGAACGGTACCATGGTGATAGGCCTGTAGTTTGTGGGAATGGTGGGGTATACGGTTTGCTTCTTGAGGAGAGGCAGAACCCAAGACTCTTTTAGATTTCTTGGGATAGTGTTGGAGGAGAAGGATGCGTTAATCAATTTGGTTTTCAAGGGGGCTAAGTCCCTTGCAGCATCCTTAATTAGCTGGGCTGGGCAGCTATCGCCCTTACAATTGGATGGTTTGAGGGCTTTGATAATTCTTTCTGTTTCCAAAGTGGAGATTTTAGTGAATTTGAATGGGTCCGGGTCTTGTGGGTTGGTTGTCATGGTGTGGGTGATGAGAGGTGAGTCTCTGGGAGTTAGGGAGTCTTTTTGTATGGTAGTTTTGGTTTGGAGTGTTTTAATTTTATTTGTTAGTGCATTTTGGATCCTAGTGCACCATTGTTTATCTTTGGCTATGTTGTCAGGTGGGGGTACAGGGGATTCCAGCTCCCTTAGGATAGCAAATAGTTCCCTGGTTTTGGAAAAGGCAGTGCAGATTCTTTCATTAAAGAGATTTTTTTTATGAGTAAGATTTATATTTTGTAGCTATTAGCAAAAAGTTTAAGTTTCAGTTTATTCTCTTCAGATGTGGTGTGGCGCCATATAGATTCTAGTTTCCTTTTTTGCATTCTTAATTCTTTTAAATGGGGTGTGAATCAGGCGTGTAGGTGTGCTTGTTGTTTAGTTTTTTTAAGTTTTAGAGGGGCAATCGTGTCAAGTGGTCCTTTGTGGTTTTGCAAGAAAAGGGATGAACCAGTTTTGATGAGACTTTCATAGATCAGACTTGTCTAAAAACATAATCTGGGGTGAACAAGCAACAGGAAGAGAAGGTAGGAGGGGAGGAGGCCACAGGCAGGCCAGGCATGGAGGAGGAGGAAGAAGAAGACAGGATGTCTTGAGTTTTAGTGTGGAAATGAGAGGTCGTGCAGAGGGTCTGGGAAGGAACAGGAGAGGTAGGGACTGCATCAGGGATGGTCAGCTCCTTGCAGATTTCTAAGAGTTTGGCCGAGTTATGAGATGCCTCAGAGATGCAGGGTTGGATGTGTGCTCTCTTCTTGGCAAGGATGTACTGTTTTTGGAGCAGGCCGCAGGCCAGATAATCAGAGGGTGTGCCTTTTGCCTTCCACTTCCTCTCAGCCACCATGCACTTGGATTTCAGGGTGACAAGGTCTGAGTCATAAGATAGCTTTATAAATCTGCAGCAAGGGCAGTAGTGGGCATTATGGGCCCTATTCGAGAGCCTTTAACAAAGTATGAGGGACCATAATTTTTATTTATTAGTATTTATATAGCGCACAGCAGCCCAGAGGCATAATGGCACTGATAATGCCCTGTACGGCCCGAGCTGCAGGTCTATAAGGCTATTATAACACCCTGAGTCTTGGCGTGTGGGAGGTTATCAGCAGTGGGTGGGTGGAGTATGTAATTGAGGGAGGTAATAAGCAGGTGTGGGTTTGTTTTCACAGGTAGGCAAATGTAGCATTCCATTAATTTCACATGTAAATATACCACATTTAGCAGAAAATGTAGGTTTACATTAATTACACATGTTAATATACCACATTTAGCACATGGGTATGCATAGCAATGAATGTGTGTAAACTGTACTTTTTCAATACTGCTTATTTTTTTTTTGCAGCCTTTCACATACTCTGCTGGACAACAGAATGTTTTGCTTCTGTGAGGAGGTGGGGGGAGGCAGCAGGGGCAGGGCTCCTTGTTATGTAATGCCGGTGTAAAATGAAAGCATTTATGCCACATTGCACTTCCTTTCTTTATAATCCAAATGCAGCATACTTAAAAAAGCATCCAATATAGTGCTGATACGTTACCGATTATGGCCGGCAACACTTGAAAGTGTTTCTTCATGTTTGTTTGTTTAGTGGGTAGGGATCCATCAGGCACGCAACTATTGCAACATGCACTGTGTTCAATTCACTGTTTTCCTTCCGGTATGGGATGCGGTTGAGGAAGAGCGCAGCAATTGGGTGACGGCAGCGGCAAAGGCAAAGGTAAAATCCTTCAATTACTTTCAAAGCTATATTCAATCTGTGGACCATAACAGTTTGTAGAGCCCGCAGATTGACCATTAATTTTCCTGGAAACACCACTAGGGTGTTCTAATTAAATGTAGGCTTCAAGCAGATCCTCATGATAGGGGCAAGTACATTAAAAGTGTCAGAGGTGAAAAGATGGAGGTTAGAGAGGGATGTGTCAGGATGTGAGTCAGCCAACGTCTGCTGCGTTTGTTACATGTGTGTGCCACTTCACATACATGTGTGTGTGCACAACATTCTATCTACTCCTAGTGCTGCTTTAATGCATGATTTCTCATAGACAATAGTGTGTCGTGAATACACGATGGTCCCGAAAATTCTACACTGGTTTACGCCATAGATTAATGTTGCTTAATTTCACAAAAGTAATATGTATTTAAATTGCACCAAAATGTTATTTAGTTTTAAATTGCACCTCTCAATACAAATCCAATTGGTGCTTTACTCAATGTAATTAGGAGACAGTTCATTTCATTGAACATCCCACCTGAGTTTTTTTTTTCAAATTAGTATTTCCCCATGTTTCCCAGCCCCTTCATTCCCAATATCTTTACCCTGGAAACTCTATATAAGAACAGTACTTTTTAAACACAGCTTTTCATTTTTGGAGTTTCAGCAGGGAGCAAGCCAGTCTAGAATTACTCTGTCAGAAAAGTCTCTTTTTAGCTAGCTGCCTGGAAACCAATTTTAAAAATGGGCTGCTCAATCCCCTCTCAATGACTTCTGTCTCCAGTCTGCATGAGCATAAGTCATCCAGAAGGGTTCAGTTCTGCTCCCCCTGGCCACTTCTATTCATCGGTCCTCTACCAATATCCATTATCAATTCTGCATGCATGTTATTTTATAATCCTCAGCTCTTCCCCAGTTTTATGACTAGTTGAGGCTTACCTCAGTGCCAGGACTGTGAAAGCTGGGAGTGAATCATTCCTAAATTTATGAAGTGGTATTTCCTTTATGACACATAATTCTCGATGTGAATGTGTGAGATTAATACAATTCATGATATATTCTGTTGATCAGTGTGCCCGATCACATGTGTGAAAGATCTCAGTATGTTGTGTAATCCCAGAGCCCAGAGAACATTATGTTTCCCATTTATCACCAAATGTTCCTATTATGCCCCATTTTCAAAAAGGACTTTTCTTCAGTTGACAAAGATTAGAATTCAAATGAATGCCAATTTTGGCCTGCAAATGGCACTGACACTGCATGAGAAATGTCACCTTTAACATTTGACTGCCATAAATAGCTCAGCTATTGGAGTAATCAGTCTTGTGACTTTCATTCACATTGAAAATGGTCAAAACAGGATTCAAGCAGGGACATTTTGCAAGAACACAATAACAAAGTCCCAGCTCATGATAAGGTCTCATAACTGCATTCCTTAGGGCAGGGCTGCTGTAGTGAGATGAATGTTGAGACATGTTCCAGTTTGAGTTAAAAAAAAAATACAGTGTGATTCCAAAGTGAAGTACGTGCATGACATAGTAAAAGGAGATTTTAAATACTGCTTCCTTTTCTACATTACAATTATGAATATTTTAGTCTTAAAAATAGATATCACATGCAGTCATTAAACACAAATCACATTTGTTTAATACACAACTGCAATTGCTTTTCTCTGTGCTTGGGGTGAAATACCAGACTTTTTCATGTGTGTTATTTTCTTCATTAAATGTTCTGCAGCCCATTATATTATGTTTGATTAGGCTGCACTGCAAGTTCTGGGCCTTATCCTTTTACATAGGGCACAATTCTTATTGTGTTATCAGCCTGTCATTTGCCTCAACCAGCCAGTTTCAATTAAATACCAATTAAATAGTTGCAGTCTCTTAAAATTCATATTTACTCGGTTGAAAAAGATTATTGGCCGTGCAGGCATTTATTTATACCTCGTATTGTACTGGGGGCATGCAGTTCATCATGGCAGCAAGAAATGAAAATGTGCAATCCAATGGGAAGCATGCATTTGTGAAAAGCACCTCTCTCACTTTTTCAATCTTTTCCGTTGTCAGTTAACTTCAAGAAAACTGTCTGTGCTGCATGTTCTCCTTCAGGTCCAATATACCTTACACTCCTTTCTTCAACTGAATTACCACTTAATTACCCCTTCTATCAAACCTTGTACCCACTCGTACTTCCACCCTTTCTCCTCTACCACTACTACTCCCCTCATACGACTTCTAAGTCTACTTTCCTATCACTAACACTACAATTCACTATTCAGTTATCCTCCTTACCTGCCAACTCACAGTCACACCTTACACTGTCTTTCCCAACCACTCATCCCTTTGTAGGGCATTTAGCACCTTTAGTAAGAATTTTAGAAATTGTTTTCAGTGTTTCTCGGCAGGAAGCCACACTTTCGTTTGATCACTTATTTTACTTCTCAATACATTTAAGTTGCATATATTTCTGTACTGGGAATACACTACCCAAACAAAAGGTGACCCTGTTATGCTAACATGTTATATAGGAGCCTCACTATGCTAGATGAAGTAAGAAGGCATAATACAATAACTGCAGATGATAATTGAATGAAAACACATTGATCATTTGGAAGCCACTACTCACACTATAAATATTACCAATACTTACAGTGTGTCCTGCTTCTTCAAGGAGATTTTTTGTTTCTCTGACAACTCTTCTCATGCTGGGGGTTGCAGGGAAATAATCATCTGTGTAATAGTAGCCAATCCTAAGACGTCCAGAACTGGAGTACACCTGAAATGACAGGCAGACATTTTGTAAAATGTACCCTAGGCTTCTCATGTGATAACTTAAGTCAAAGTTACCATACGTTTCTTAACATAACTATTTCAATGAACCCTGGGGCTTACATTTTCTCTTTTGTGCACACTATATTTTCTCATTTTTCAGACATATTGCTTAACATTACTGCTTATTCCGAAACAAAATCGCTTGACTCCCACCAATTCCCCAAACTTACTCCAAACTCACTCCTCCCATTTAAAATTCACTAATACAATTTAGAGTGAGGGAATTTGTCAGATTCGTATTAAATGTCATCAACGCTACATTCTGCTATGTCACTCCACTAGCCTGCCCCAATTTTTTCACTCCCCTCTTTAGGTGAAAGTTCTTATATTTTACTCATTTACAATCTTATTCTTTCCCAAATAAAATTCAAAGTCAACCATTTGCAACCTGGGACTCTTCAATTCTTTCTGTTTGGTGACAGATCGAAACTAAAGACTTGCATGGGCGGATTAAATGTATTTAACTAGCTTGAGCGCAACGCTTGTGATTTTAAAGAAAATCAGAACAAAATGCTGCAAATATTGAATTTGGGCTGCTTTGTGCAAATCATTCTCTATCCATGGTTGTAATTTCAGGAGGGGACAAGGGTGTTTGTCCCACTCAACTCTGATTGCACAGCAAATGATCCCCACCATTAGCCAAAGCTCAGCATTTTAAGAGCAGTACAACACAATTTGCAAACTGCAAATGGTATCACTTGTCGGACTGTTAGCCTTTAATGGCTTCTTGAGCTCCTGTCCAACCTCTCCCTTCACAATGCGACATAAACGGTGACAGGGAATGCCTGTTTCCAGGTAAGAGGCTCTTGTCTGGCTTGCTGGCACCTTCCAACCCCCTGTAATGCTCTGAAGACATATACCCCGCCACTCGTTCCTCACAAAAACATGACCACTTATCACTCTATTTTGGAAGAGCATGTATGGTGAAAGCCATAAATGATGGTTCATTTTAGTATGCTTTTTATTTTGGGCAAGACATTCAGAAAATGTCTGTGATAAGGCAAAAGGGGCCTTTTAATTTTGAAAGAACCAGTTAGCTGCACGCATGTACACCTTTACAGGATCATTAAAATGTGTCTTCCAAAAAAATGTTAAGATGTCATTTCTTTTCTCGTATCACTCTTCTTTTCAAAATGCAACATTTTCCTCTCAAGAAGACCTTTGTGCTGCCTTTCACGCTCTAAGAGACAGCTTCAGAGGTAAAAAGCACGAGCACAGTAACTATAACTACACGCATAGAAAGAACTTACCTTCTGGGTTTTCAGGCACGGCAGGTACGCCTAGATATTCCCTGCCCCCGAGACCTTGTGTAACTACTGGTAACTGCAGCCGCTTCGCGGTGCACTAAGACTTTTACCTTTAGACAGTGAACACGCCATTGACTCCTGCATCAGCCACTACTATTGGCAAGCAGGTATACAGGGACTACAATCCCCAGAAGCACCAGCACCACTCTTAGGGAAACGTCAGGCGCTTCAGGGCCAATGCGGTCTTGCGCTGGTCCTCGCCATCCACGGCGTCTGGCGCAGAAAACACTGCCGGGAAATACTAAGACATATATCTCTACTCTTTAAAACTAGACCAAAATGGGCCTCCTTCCTTTGAACACCTTGCTCCTTTAGCAACAAAAACGTATCCGCTTAAACAAAGCCACGATAGCCACCCGACTTATCCTGGATAAAACCCAAAACAGTAACAAAGAGGAACTTGCAATCAAAAGACAACACAAAATAAACAAACCTTTAGCCACTCAGCTGTTAGCTACACCTACCACAACAAAAAGCAGCACAGACTTAAAAATCTGTCTATTTAATACACAATCACTCAATAAACAGGCCCAATGTATCCACGATAGGATCATTGAGGAGAACATTGACATCTTCTATATCACTGAAACATGGCTTGCTAATCCCATAGGCCCTACTTGTGACATTGCCATCCCTGATGGGTACGCAATTTACTATACCAACAGGGAAACCGGAAAAGGAGGTGGAGTTGCAGTTATTGCTAGAACCGCCATTTCACTCTTCCAAGGCAAATCCTCATGCGGTGGATGTGAAATGAATCATCTAATGCACCTGCCCACTGAAAACAATTGCCTTAACCTACTAGTAGTCTATCGACCACCATCTCCCACCCCAGAATTCAATGACAACTTTACCCATCTCCTAAACCTCCTGAAAGGCCCAAACTGTGCCACATCAGCGGTCGGAGATCTTAATAGATGGTACGGCAATCAGTCTGACAAAGACGCCATCAATTTAGAAAGTTCACTACTAAACATAGACTACACCATTACAAATAAAGAACCATCTATGAAAAATGGTCATCAACTGGATTGGATAATTACCAATAACCTTGAAACACACGACTACCAAACCAAACCCTGAATTTGGTCAGACCACTACAGTGTTTCATTTCAGGTCTCTCTTCCCTTACCTAAAGAAAAAAATCCCAATCCCCCCAAAAAAGTTATGCAAAGGAACTTTAAAAACATCAAGAAAGAAACACTTGAATCATGCATAAAAGACTTCACCCTCATTACTAAAGAAGAGGACTCATGCAACATTATCATTATTTTTTTTTATTAATTTAAAGTGAATTTAGGTTAATTAAACCCTTATACACTAACAAAACAATTACATCAATAACAAGAAGCATACATTAATTTCATATTAACCATACATAAGAAAAGATGGTACATTTTAAAATAAGAGGCATCTTTCAGTCTGTTTCCTATAATTCCAATAAGAACACACACATCAAATCATACAGATCATACAAACAGGGTATCACATTTGAAAGAAGATATCACATTCTCAAAAGAAAGATATAATTTGCCAATAGTTTAAAAAATTGCTCGCTTCCAAATGTAAAAGGCTGCCCCAATAAAAACCTTAATTTCACCATCATAAATTACTGACCAAAATTGATTAGATTCAATCATTTGAAGGTTGCCAACTAGATTTGAGTACCCTTTATAATACCATCCCTTTAGTTTAATACACATAGTTAAAATGTGTCTTGCTGTCTCCATCTCTAATTTACAGTGCCTACACAATCTTTCAGCACGGGGTATATTAGCCCAAGCCCCAGTTATTTCATTACATGGGAGAGTGTTCATACGTAACTGAAAAATAAATCTCCTCAAAGTCCTATTACCCGTATCTAACAAATATTGTTTCGGAGTGGCTGGTTTAAAGCCTTGAAGAGCATACATTGTATATCGGGGGATATTGTATAAATAGGACTGATTTTCACACAAATCCCAAATACATGCTTTTTCTTTGAGGTTTTTCAAGATACGTACAATATTATCCTTCCCCGTGAGTTCATTACAGCCTAAAATTTTGTAAACTAACCATATAGGAATTTTTAAACCTGCCTTCGCTCTTGTTTTTTCCTATGAGACCAAGAAGGCTTTTATTCCCCTCTTTCCCCAATATTATTTTAAAATAAAGTTTACAACATCCTATTTTCCACCACGTGGACAGGGAAATAATCCCCAACTCGCATCTTATTGCTTGCATAGGCACAGCTTTGGATAACCCAAGAACTGGCCTCCAGAGCTTCCCTTCGAGTTGGTCTAGTTTGCTCAGATATTTACTTTCCACTGTTTCTGTAGCATACATAATTCCTGGAATAATACAACTCTTATATATTTCTAAAAAACCTTCAATGGAGTGGCCACCCTTACTAGCCATGTATTTCCTTATCACATTCCATTTCTTTAAAATGTTCAAATTGACTGCCTCTTGGAAAAAATTAATACATGGTTTACTCAGGATGGGCATCCCCAAATAGGGCTAGGCATCAACAACTTCCAATTCAATATTATCAATATGCCATCTGGAGATAAGCCTTTTCTTTTTCCTGTTTAGTAACTCCAAATGCCATAATTTTTGTTTTATTTATATTAATATTGAGGTTGTTTGCTTCCGAATAAACAGACAAACCATTCAAAATTATTTGCAGTCCTATCAGCGTTTTATCCATGAGGATAGTGTCATCTGCATACATAAGTCCACATATTGGTTTCCCAGCCACAATAGGTGGGAAATTGTTCAAGATCTTAAAACTCTCCCACATATATAACACATATAAATTATACAGTATAGGAGAGGTAACAAAACCCTGCTTGAGTCCAGTATTAGTTCTGAGCTCAGATGACAGCATCCTTCCTTTACCCAAGCAGATGGTCACCGTAGTATCCCTATACATTTCCTCCAAAAAATGAAGGATTTTTGGGCAGATCTTTTTCCCTCTCAATTTCTCCCACAAAAGTCCCCTATTGACACAGTCGAAGGCTTTCGAATAATCTATAAAACATACATATGATGTAATTCAGCATAGTCAGGTTATCCAGGGTACTATATCCCTTTTGAAATCCCGTTTGTTGAATAGAGAGTAGACTATTTTTCTCTATCCAATTATTCAAGCTGTTTACTAACAAGGAGCAAAAAATCTTACAACTACTATCCGCCATTGCTAAAAGTCTGTAATTATCTGGCAGTTTTCTGTCCCCTTTTTTAAAAATAGGGACAACAATAGCTTTCTTCCAACTTTCCGGTATAGTACCTGTTTCCCATATACTCATGAATAGTTGGAGAAAGATACCTGCCCATTTCTTAGGGTTTTGTTTTATAGCGATGTTGGCCAGCCCATCTGGCCCTGGGGCACGAGAGGAATTCTATGATATCAAAGGGGCTATTGGCCATACCACATGGATTTAGGCTAGTATCAGCCGATATGTGACTGGTCTTGAAAAAGAGATTAGTAATATATTGTTTCCAAACCTCCTGACCAACATCGTTATTTTCCCTATTGTTTTCATCCATTAAAAATTGGCGATAGAGATACCAACATTTTTTTGAGTCATGAGTTTTACATAACTTATATATGCATCTCCAATTAGCATTGTTGGTATTGTATTTATAATCCTTTATCCAATTTTTATAATGTGTCTTTATGTTACTTATTCTTTTACTTCTCTCTTTATCATCTAAGTCACATATCTGCTTAAGTTCTCGAATATCGCGCTTCATCTCTTTTTTCCTATCATAGATTGCTTGATCGAAGTTATGTGTGTAATTTTTCCCCTTTGTACTTTTCAAAATAACATTACTGTTTGTACGACGTATCATACCCAACAGATTGGTAATAGAGTTAAGTCCATTACAGGCTATGTCATGGCCATCAATAATTAAATGATCAAACAGACCATTAAAGGAGGCTAGGTTTCTATCAGACCAAGTAATCCTATTTCCACTTGCTGAAAATTGTATATTCATCTCCTTGCCCACTCCCCATCTTTGGGTTCCTGGGTCATAGTTAAATTTACCCCGGAGAGGTACGTCATCATGCGACATTATGATATCTACCCTCATAGACCATCTCAAAATGTTAGTAGAGCAAAACGCACCCTTACAGACTAAAACTTTTAGAACCAAAAGCAAATTACAAGAATGGTTCTCTAAAGAATTATCCGCATTTAAGGGAGCCAAAAGAAAACTGGAAAACACATGGAAAAAGAACCCTACACCTGAAAATAGGGAACAATGGAAAATTATTGAAACAAAATACAAGATAGAAATAATAAAGGCAAAGAAACAGTACTTCAACAAACAAATCATGGCAGCAGAAAATGCCTCAAGTAAACGTTTTAATATCTTGAAATCCTTAGACAAACCCCCTGCCATTTCACCACCTTTCTCACCATCACAACAGGAATGTGACACCACCCAAAAAGCGTTCTTTGAGAAACTTGAAAATGCCAGAGACAAAATCACAAAAGCACAACTAAACAAACCTAATACAATTAAAATGCCAGCAGAAAAACCCCTTAAGAACATAGAACCCTTTCAATTCTCGTATATCACCCCAGAAGAGATGAAAAAAACACTTGTCTCTATGAAATCTACCTCATGCGCGGAAAACACCCTACCCGCCAAAATAATCTTAGAAAACCCAGACATCTTTTCCCCTATCCTTGCTAGATTCGTCAACACTTCATTTAAGGACCAACTAGTCCCCCTGGCCATAAAAAAAGTCACAGTTACCCCACTAATAAAAAAACCAGGCTTGGATCCAAGAGACCCAAGCAACCTTAGTCCAATAACCAACTGTAACTTCCTGCTTAAGATCATGGACAAAGTAGCAACCGCACAATTACAGGCACACATTGAGGCCTCTGATGCACTACACCCACTACAATCTGGGTTCAGACCATCTCATAGCACAGAATCAGCTATGCTGGACTTACAGACAAAGATGCTCAGCATCTTAGACAAGGGAAAAACAGTACTTCTCATTTTGTTAGACCTTAGTGCCGCCTTTGATCTACTAGATCACAATCTACTCGAAGTAGCTCTAGGCAATACGGCAAACTGCTCACAAGCGGCAAAAACATGGATAATGTCTTTTTTAAAAAATAGGACATCTCTAGTCCACTGGGGAGACAAATTCTCCATGGAAAGGGAGATCCTCTACGGGGTTCCCCAGGGAGCCAGCATGTCCCACTGTTGTTCAACCTCTAGATTAGAGGTTATGCTACATTTTAGATCATGCAGATATATTCTTTACCAACTATGCAGATGATACGCAGCTGGTATTGGAACTTAGCGGGGACCATAAAACTGACAATGACAATCTTATCAGAATATATAAGATCATAGAACAATGGATGGATTCCAATTGGATGTGCATGAATGGCAGCAAAACCGAGCTGATCGTTTTCGGATCTACCCAAGCCAGAAACTCACTGCCCCATGACTACGCAAACTTTAAGATCAAAGACATCAACATCAAAGTACTTGAGAAGGTAAAAACCCTGGGCATGATGATGGAAGCATCCCTAGGAGCAGAAGCCCAGACACATAAAAAAACATGCAATTATTACTCGAGACTCCTCAGAGCCATTAGACAGTACCTTTCAGAGAACAACTGCGCCACAGTGGCCAGAGCAACCATCTTCTCTCGTTTAGATTACGGGAACACACTCAGGCTAGGAGCCAACAAAAAAAGCATACAGGCATTCCAGATTATCCAAATTAACGCAGTCAGGATAATCAAAGGCAAATCTAAATCAGACCACATCAGTAAATCTAGGAAGGAATTACACTGGTTCAAAGTGGAGAGTAGAACCCACTTCAAGGCACTTACAATAGCCCACAGATGCATCCACGGGAAGGCACCAGGCTACCTAAAATCCAAAGTGCGTCCCTATGTCCCAAGCCGCGCCTTAAGATCCTCGGAGCAAAACAGGATCACAGTGATGCCACACAAACGTAGGTCTGGACTGGGAAAATCCTTCCCAATCATTACAGCAGGTATCTGGAACAACCTGCCAGTCCACATAAGGAAAGAACCTAACTACTTACGCTTTCGTAAATTAGTGAAAACGTTACTCTTTAACTGACCTAGCCAACCTTGACCTACTAAACCTTTGATTTCATTAGGAACTGTCTCGTCTCATTTTTGTTTGTCTTCTTGTCCATGTTTATGCACTCCGAGACTTGTGAGTTACCGGCGCATTACAAATAAATAAATAAAATAAAATATATGAAGCATGCCTTTATCAAATAATGAAAAATAACTAGGTTACCTCTTCAGACATTACTTGTTGTTATATTTGTCTTGGAAATTGCAATGCAAATCCTAAATGCCATTATTCAGCCTTCCACTGAATTGTATTATATACTTTACTTTAATAATTTATACTGCTCTGCCCATGGACCCTTAAGGGCGCCAAAAGAACATACACCACAAAATAACAGACACCACAAAAATGGCGGAACCAGCTAAAAGACTGAAAAACTAGAAGGTTAATTAAAAAGCCATGTCAGGAGTTTCTGATTGAAATCTTCAGTAGATTTAATAACCCTGAGCTTGGGGGGTAGTCCATTCCAAATTCAAGGAGATGCATGCAAGAAAGCCGTTTTATTGGCCTTCACCTTGTTGGATTTCGGAACATTAAGCAGATCGGACCTAAGGCACCTAAGGTGGCCCTTTTTTATTGATCAGGGTCTGAGGGTAAACCGGCCTCTTACCCAGCCAACATTTATGTACATTAAGAACAAGACGATATAGAAGTCTAGATTCAACCGGTAACCAGTGCAGGTTACAGCGAGCCTCTGAGGTATGATCTCTACGAGCAGTGCCTGTAACCACTCTCACTGCGCTGTTCTGAACAACCTGCAATCTCTAGCACTCTCCTTTATTGATACCTATCAGCAAGCTGCAGCAGTAATCTATTTTTGCGCCTACTATTGCTCCAGCAATAGTCTCCGCATTCTGTTGGGTAATAAAGGGGCGCAAATGAGTCAGGAGATTTATATAGTATGCAGACGATGACACAATGGAACTGACGTGATCTTTCATATTAAGATGTTGGTCCAGCACTACACCCAGTGTTTTAAGCGTTTTTTGTATAGTGATTTAACCTTCTCTAGGCTAAAGCTTTCATTAGCTGGACCACATTTTTTAAACAAATTATGAGATCCCACAACCACGAGCTCAGTCTTGTCCTTATTTAAAGTGAGGTTGTTCTGAATCATCCAGTTTTCTACAATAGAATAGACCTTCTTAATATTTGTAGTCTTTCATTCAAGATGGCAGCAAATACGCGTGCGAGCTTTCTCGTTTTTGCTTAACATATTTCTAGAAGTATTTACATATTTGTGCACACAATTCATAATGATTTAGTGTGCTTTTTAAGTCCTCTTCATAAAACAGTACTGTTGACAGTCGAAACCAGGAGTAAGGAGGGCAAAGGATGAGATGGCAGTTGAGTCAGAATGATTTGATAGCAATGTGGGTAGAAAGGAATGCTGTCCTGGAGATTGGAGGGGTCGCATTCCCTGGTCCTGTTTCAAGACCTTTGAACGTGTTTAGTCTCACTGCCTCAAGAACTTCCTGGTAAATGATTTCTGTTCCGGCTGAAATATAACGCAATACCGCAATAGATGCACTTGTGCAGTCTGACCCATTTCTAATATCTGCCCTGGTATCCCTTGGAACAGAATGTGTGGTCACAGTAGGAGTCATTTCATTCTTCACATATGTAGGTCAGCTTATTTTAAAGAATAAAAACATTGCTTGGAATTTCATTTCTTTTGACAGTCAAAATAATCCACATCTCCAGTTTCAGAATTAAAAGCTTATTGTTATCATAGCCTGCATAAAAATATAACCAATCATGGTACTGGTTGATTGCAAACAATATTTTTCCCCAAATACATCTAGGAGGATGTGTTAAAGTTCCCAAGTTGCAGACTAGTCTCATAACCCAGCTTCGCCTTAACCAAAATGTGGACTCAAGTTTCTATTTAGCAAAATATATAACTCGCTTGGGAGCAAAGAAGACGCACCTCGTTCTTTTGAGGCCTTGAGCAGGAAGGTTCAGGGCAAGTTAGATAGATAAATCCTCATGGAGCCCTTACCGATTATTGAGCTTGGAGATTCTACTGATTACAAATGCCGAAAGCCTAGGGGTGGTATCAGCCAATATTGTTTACCATTACCCTAAGGAAAATGGGAGAGCCTTACTATCCAGAAGCCAGAAGCTGAGGGATTTGTCCAACAGTGAAAGCTTTTTGGAAGAGGGGTATTCCAAGTGGGAAACATTATAAATAAGCTTTCTGCCCACCGACCAGGGCCGCTGATGCCATACCAATGATTTAGATGGGGTGTGTGGGCTCTGAGCCTCACCTATATGCCATGGTTGATTTATTATTTGAAATACATGTTCAGTTTGCCTGAATGAAAGGTGTGCAATGCTGGTCCCGTGGCATTGTGTTTTGTGCTGCTTCAAATATTTTAGATGCACAAGATGGAGTGATTGAATAATGCATCTGAGTATTTTCAGAAGTGTTGTAAATGTCTTTAGAGAACAGAAGGACATGGCTTTAGTATTCAGAAGGTGAATTGATGATACCAGTTGGTTCAAAGAGAAGTGACTTCAGACTCCTAATGTAGGGATATGAGCTGTGGTTATTGTAATGTTGAAATTGACAATGGCTTTGTAACTTATGTTGATTTTATGAGATTAAGTCTTGGTAGAAAGAAAAGAGGATTGTAAATAAAATACTTGTTTTGCGTACATTGACATCGGTTGTTGTTGTCGCCGGTACATTACTGGCACAGGTATCTTATCAGAAGCATTGCAGTATTTGTTCTCTATGTGTCTCTCCATGTCTTTTTCCGTGTGCGCAGGAGGAATGGTTGCTGCACCCGTGAGTAAAGCGTCAGGTTCTGAGGGTTGTTATATGTGAGGCAGGGAAGGGGAAAAAAATACTTTGGGACCCACACATCTAAACTAATATAACTATTGTAGGAATTGCACAAGTCCGCTCTGTACTGGCCTGGAGGAGGCCTCCTTATTGCTAGTCCAGTGGCTGATTGCTCCTTCAGGTTGCAAAAAAAAATATACTAGCTCTTCTGTCTGAGCTGAGATGAGATAGCTAGGGGCAGAGTCTTTAACAAGCTATGGGTACATTAATGGGATGTGCGACATGACAACCATATTCAGGGCATTCAAGATTCTCTAACCCTCTCATAACATAGCAAATTAGTGTAAAGCTCAACTTAACGTGCCAAGTGTGAGCACGGTTTTGTTGCATTTTTGTTTAGTCTTTTCCCTGCTGATGTGGAGAGCGGCATAGGATTTGCAATAATAATACTGAGGTTGCCTTCCAACTGTAAAAGACTTACGCTTGGGAGCCCTATTGGAGGCACCTATCAGCTAGTGACGAGCACCACTAATATACATCAACACCACGCAAGTCGCAGGTATTCTGTTGTGATTCAAAAGTCCTAGCAGCCCTTATGACAGTTGGCAGGAACAACGCCTATTTTAACTGTTTGAAATGAGTGCTTCGAAAGAGCAACCAGATGCAGGTTTTCCCTCTGATAGTGCTGAGAGTGTGATGCTTGGAGGGACAAGGCCTCCTAGTCCTTGTCCTAACACTTCCCGGTGTGTGTTTTCTGCTTCTGAGGCCCAGTCTGGACGTCTGGCAGTGCAGCTCTTAAGTTTTCCATTTAGTGAACAACACCCATGGGATACCCTTATGGCAACACTTTGTGGCAGTACAACCTTGCACCCCGTCTGTGTGTTTTGGGCACATGTGTGTTAACCACAGAGCAGGGTATGGGCTGTTGGTAGCTACATGCTGACTTGGCAGTGGCTCAGAGTGCCCTCCATTTTCTGGACACCCAGGCCATGCCATAGGAATAAATGGATTCCTGAACAAAGGCAAGATGGCCATTGTAGCCTCTTGGTTTCTATTGACTTTGCACCTTGGTTACCAAAGTCCTGGGAAGCCCTGACTCTGTCCCTTCTCCCTGGCTGGCTGTTGGGTGGAAAAACCATGTATGGGTTTGGGGATGCTTCTGTCAGACTGACTGGAGCCTTCCCAGGGAATGTGTGTTGTGGGTACACCATTGAGGTGGGACCTGTACGAATGGAGTCTGGAGTCAACTCACATTTTGTGCTATGGGTGTCTCGTGTTGGTATGTGTGACACAATGCCTGTGCCAGACCTGACTGAAACTGGAGTGAATGCAGTGTGGTGTTCTGAACGGCTGGATCCTTACTCCAATCCACATTGGCACATACTGAGTGAATGTGTAAAACTAGGGACCTCTCACTCACCACTTTATCCTGGAGCTGAAGCTGAAACCTGAAGCTTGAATCCTGGGTCCAGTCAGAAGGAGGATTCTGCAGCTAAGACTGCTGAGCTGACCCAAGGATGGAATCAAGAGAGGTCCTGGATAGGAGACCTATTGCCGACCTACAAGGGACAATCGTGCACCTGCTACTCTTCATCAGAAGTACCCTGAACATCAGTCCTGTGTGTCTGCTGTCCTGAGAAGGGGTCTTCTTGAGTCCAGAAGAGGGGTGCTTGGGCATCTTCAGTCAAAAAAGTCCACATGTGTTGGCCAGGATCTGGAAGATTGTTTGTGACAGCTGAAAACCAGATTGATGTCTACCACCCAGATGAGGGGGTACCCTAGTATATTGCTGCTCAACACCCAGAGCTGTGAAAGTTCTACCAGATCTAAGAATCCTTCAAGGGACATCACTGACTTGATATCAGACCACTTTTTCCCACCAACGAAGATTACAGTTCACTGTGTGCAGAGGAAGGTCTGCCAGTTGGTTTCCCACCACCAAAATCTGAAGAAGGCATTGCAAGGGTCCAGCCTTGGTGAGGGTCTGTGGTCCAGTCCAGGGGTCCAGTCCAGGTTGACAGAAGGCATCCAGAGGTCTGTTCTGCGGTTGTAGTACTGAAGATTCAAAAGACGGTAAACCATGAAATCCTGACAACTACTTCAGGCACTGTACTTAAGAACCAGCCTGCATCACCTCCTGAGAGCTCAAGACTTGGTTGCTCGTCCAAGCTACCATATAGTGACCCTTGGCTGGGGTTCACTGTGCCTCTACCACAACCATATATAGGGCAGAACTACAAATACCCCCTGCAGTGTTTACAGGGGATTATGAAATAATGGCTGGTGGGGTGTACTCGTCATCCACAAATGACAGATACATTCCTTTGCAACACATAGATCAGGTGAATTCCTGGTTACGAAGGTACAATGTCTACCGGATGACTCAAGATTGTATGCAAAGGTGCAAAAACCTTAGACAGGCTTGGACCTTAGTACAAAACACTTGATCTTTTGAGAAAACACTAGGATTTCATCACATTAGATAACTAACAGTGCCAAATGATACTAGGGAATTTCTTCTTTTAAAGCATCACTTTGATCATTTGTGTAAGTGGACACAAACAAAAGCAGAAGTATCTCAGGAACAAGATATAACATATGAGTCTATACAAACTGATTTGGATATACAGGCCTCATCCTCTGGGGATTGGGAGAAGCCCATACACACTGGTTTAGATGTGAACTGGAACATGCTTAAGGAGCAATTTAAGAATCGTCAAATTGATGTTCCGGGAGTCCTCTAAACAGGAGCCAGATAAATACCAGAGGAAGTTATCATCTGGTCCCTCCTCTGAGAAACCAGGGCAGGGAACTAAACTGGTGGCTGCAGTCGCCCTAGAAGCAATAAACCCTCAGCTTCACTTTGAAAGAGTCACTGGAAATGTGTCTGCAAGGACCTTTGACAAGTGGCCACTGAACACACAGGTAAAAACTGCACAGCGAAGCAACGACCAAACTTCCTCTGAATCAGACTGAAGTGCTACAAGTAAAACTCCACTATAGTCAGATATGCAGAGATACTACAGCCTGAGATATGCTCCGATAAAATTAGTATGTAAAATAAAGATGGGATTCACCATTAAAACATACTGCAGGTGTGTGCAATTTTTTGCCTAGCAGTCTTAACCAAGAAGAAACAAATACTCGTCTAATCAGTGTGGCACCTGCAAATGCAGCTCTGAAATATAATAGCTGTAAATATAACTTATGTTGTATAATACAGGAAAACTAGTACTGTGTATAAATCTCCCCCGTTTACTCTTCAGTATACCTTTTAAACAATTCAGGTAGTCTGTATGTTATCCATTGTAGAAGGCATCGACTAGTACAGTACAGATGTAAATATAACATTGAAATGCAGCATGCACAGGGCTGCAAGAGATAGTCCTAAATAGAATGCCAAAAACATAAACCAACAGCTCAGTGGGTATGTGTTTTCTGCAGCTGATAAATCTATTAAAACCATTTTTAAATAACCGCAGTTCATCTTACATATTTATTTGAATTTATAATGCGCCGAAGCGGACCTGGGGCATCGTGGCGCTGTTACAGTAGAGCTTAAGTAGTTACAGTGGTTACAGTGTTATGAGAAAATGACATACAATAGAGGAGTTAGTTACAGTGCTGAAAAAGATGATACATTGTGAAACAGTTCTAATGTCATTTACAGATATGCCGTTTTAAGACTAGACAGGTTCTGGGGGAGCCAGCTGATCTTTATTTGAGAGGGCATGACTAGTTGAAAGTTTGGTTTTGAGTGCTTGGTGGAAGGCTGTGAGGGAGGCTACATTCCTATGGGAGGTGGGTAGAGCGTTCCAATTTTTAGGTACTAGGAAAGGAAAGCTCACACTTCCGGCTTTGGCTCTTTTAACGGTAGAGACGAGGAGAACGGTAGAGACGAGGAGCTGATTAGAGTGCTGTGCCCTCTTGGGCCTACTGGAAGTGACACCGTGGATTTTTTCAGATAGGTAGGATGGTACTGTGAGGGAGAGGCACATGCGTGTGATGACGAGGGTTTTAAATAGTATACGCTCTTTGACTGGGAGCCAATGGGCATCCCGTCTTGCCAGGGGGATGTGCTCCCTTTTGGGAATACTTAGTGCCGCTCCAAGGGCATTGTTTTGGGTGATTTGTAATTTGTTTTTTCTGAGGTGCCTAAAAGCAGGGCGTTACAATGGTCCAACTTGGCCCCGATGGTGGCCTTAGCTACAGTAAGGCAGTTTTTGGAGGAGAGGGACAGTTTGACCACGTTGATGATTTTGATGGTAGGCGCTGAAGAAGATGAGATGACACTGACTTGACGTATCATTGAGAGGGTGGAATCAAGGAAGACTCCCAGTATTTGACTGCTGCAGAGGCCGTGATTACAGTATTCTCAATGCGCAAGGCTCTGTATTGACAGTAAAGTTTGTTGAGAATTTCATTTGGGCCTACCAGAAGGATTTCTGTTTTGTCCCCATTGAGACAAACAATTGGCCGCCATCCAGGCTTGGATAATGGCATATATCTTTATGAGTGTAGCTGAGTCAAGTTCATAGGAGCCAGAAAAGGGGGTGGAGAACTTGTGTATCATCGACATATGCCATACACTTCATGTGGGGTGGACAACCGAGAGCCATAATAAGAAAATACTAACACAAAGAGACAATAGTGCCGTGCACACGGTATTGTGATCATTCAAAGAATCATGTGTACTGAAACAAAAGAGATTCCTTTCTCCTAGGTTTTAGGCAAAAGTAATTCAGCACAGTGGTGAAATGAATTAAGATGCCTGGCTTCTGCCCATACATGGAAGGTGACCTTTTCCTGCACAGAGACACAAGATAAAGTAGTCTATTTAAAGCTCACATAGCAATAAACCTCCAAAGAGAGTGCATTTGCCAAAGCCTGATTACATTGCTTAATTTTGTAGCCAGAGAAGAAAGCGCTCCATGGCAAACGCTGTGTAAATAAAGTATGATTGCATGATGTATGGGACCTGTGCATGCCTTTTTAACAGTAAGTCCTGGGAAACCCAGCACTGAAGTAAATCATAATGACATAACCTCATGTCTATGTAATTTAGCAGGTACACCCTGACAAAGCAACTCAGGAAAAGCATGGCTTTTTCCGGAAAGGCTACAAACATACAGCATGCGAGAGAGTCACTGTTATCTGCCTTGGCTGGCAGAGATGTTTGCAAGGTGTATGTGAAAGAGAGCATACTCCTTTCCTCAAGCAGAATCTCAAACAGTAGCAAAGATACTGCTGAAGGCTCCTTCTGACAGCCTAACCAAGTTTATGTAATCCTCCCAAAAAGATAAAGGGGGCCTAGGATATTGAGGATGGAGCAGTTCTTAGATAACCCTGTCATGGATGTTGGAGAAGGAAGCTGCAGGGGCCTTGCATACCTTCAAGCAGTGAAAAAACACATACCTTCCCAATCACATGCTTCACTGACAGAAGCTCGACAAGGTGAAGGGGAATATGAAAATATGGGAGCGTATATGCAATGTCCGAAACGTGCACGGAAAATCAAACTTTGAAAGTCCCTATGAAAGACATGTAGCAAAGAAGTTAGTAGACCAATGTAAGAAGGGTTTCTAGCATTGGCCCAAATAGACACTGAGTAGTCATTCTTTACTTAAACCATAACACACACCTTCTATATGCACACAACCATGCATCCCAAATTAGATCTCGCAGTGTCTAACATAATTCAGAGGAGTGTAGAACTGTTAACAATGATAAATGATTGCCGCTGTTATGTATTAGCTGAATACACAATACATGTAGGGCGCAAGATTTAGTTAGCTCTTCTGGAAGCATGAAAACTCCCTATCCCCACACAGCAGAAACCTTATTCAGACCCTCGCAGGAAGGCACAAAAACATATAATTTGCAACAATTTGCACGGGTGAAGGCTGAATGCCGCACAATGATTGGTTAAAGCGGGAATGGCAAACCTTTTCCCAGGGTTTACTTTGTGGTAGTAAAGTCACACAAAAGGAACAAGAAACAATACTAGGCCACAAAGCTTAAGGACAAGACACTGTACACTGATTGGTCAAAACACATCAGAATTTCCGATTTCCCACAGCCATGTCTCAGATAGTTATAAAAATGTGTGTCAATAGGCAGGACAATCAAACTTAACGAAGGTCATAATTTGGCCAGAGTTGAGCAGTAAGATATGAAGAAACATGGTGGAAGAGCTAGATCAATCGCAGCACTACCCTACCCCCTGTGGGTAAAATAGCACTAACAGAATGATCTATGTCAAAGAAACAGTTATACAAAGCCCCATAATCCACAAGTGGCCCTAATTAGAAATTAGTAAACAATACAGAAGCTCGCACCTACCTCACACTGCATGAAGGCAAAGGAGATAGGGAAAAATCATGAAGCCACATCTTACATGAGCACCACTACCCATACAATAGAACTACTTGAGATCTAGTAAACAGTATAACAGCTCTCACCTAAGACACCCAAGACAATTGTATGACAATGTACATTGCACAAACACTTCTATGCAAATGAATACATAGGCACATTTGTTCCATTATGAAAGAGCAAAGCTTGCAAGCAGCCATGCTCGCTAATATAAGTTCAAAGCGGGTCAGATGAACTAATGCGAACAGGAAGGATGCAAGTAGTCTTTCCAACAGAGGAGTTGCAACATGGACTAATGGTAAGCAGTTCACAATGATGAGAGTTGTACGATAGTGTCAACCACTGAGGTAAGTAGGAAGAGAACTAAAAGTTATATTTTATGTTTTTTATATTTTATGTGCCACATTGTCACATCTCACAGTGATGATTGGTGAAGATTCCTGTAATCCTTCAAGCCACATCTACTCCTACTGGAACATCCAATTGCAAATTAGATCTGACTGACATGTGTCTAATGCTTCTGTCCAATCATAGCACTTGAAATTGGAACTAACATCACTGTACATGAGATAACTAGCAAGCATGTCACTTTTATCACGTGGCTAGAATAAGCCAATCAAGTTAGAAAATGTATAGAAGTACCTATATTGATGATCACTCCAGCCAATGAACAATGACTGAGTTTGTCACATTTGTTATCTTTTCATTTCTGCAATTTTTGCTGACTGAATCTGAATGTCTCTTAGATATTTCCCTGCCCTGGCAGTCACGATACATTTTTGCTTTTTTCATACCTCGTGCATCACGTTTTTTGGCTCTTTGAATTACTTTTATTGATACGAAAGCAATCTGCCTTACAGAGGTTTGGCGATAGTAATTCATAAGGGAATAAAACACAACACATGGTTCTCTTTAAGCTAAAAATCTTCAAGAAAGATAAATCAGACTCAATTTTCCAGGAAAACAGGTCGATACACTGCACCTACAACCCAGAACCTAGAACCTGGAACTGAGGTTCAACCTAGAACTGCCCACAACCTAAGATCTAGGACCAGGGTCTAGAACCTAGAACAACCCAGAACAATCTAAAACCTAGAACAATGTGCAACCTAGGGTCTAGAACCTAAAGATTTAAATTCATCTCAATTAGTCCTTACTTACAAATAGACCAGTGTTTGCAAAGCAGAACAATGTTTTAGCAAACATCAGTAAAAGGCAGCAAGCATACACACAAGTAAGCCAATGTCAGAAACACCCCCTCTTGGTCTGAAGAGGTGTATCAGGACGGGCAGTTGAACTTGTTGTGTAGATGACAAATTCTTCCTGCCAACGTACCCCTCAGGTGTATACAAGAAACAAAACTGAGGGATCAGTTAACCGAAAAATGTATTGGCTCGCTGCAAAGTAAGGCACAGTTTTTAAACCAGGTCACAAACCCCACACTTTGGTATAAGGGAATACTCTAGGACTAACCTGTGGTAATGGTGTGTATAACAGGTAGGTCTTTCGGGTGTAACCCAGATCTGTTTCCCTTAAACCTTAGCCAAAGCGTAAGTTTACCCTATAACCAGACAGTGCAGTTAATAACAACCTTAGGTGGATAACGGGAGAGAAACACTAGAGACTGAGGGGGTTCTTACCATGGGCGATTGTCCAAGAAATGCACAAAACCAGAAGACTCGGAGAGTAAAATGCAAGAGTGGTATGATGAGTCTTTGTCCAGGCAAGGTATCCCCTGAACCAATGTAAAGAGTACAAGTCAGTGCTCTCAAGGAAGTCTCTAGTCCGAGCACATATAGGAACCAAAATACAAAACGTGAACAGCTATCTGGGGACAACGGATGTATCAGCAATCAAGTGCAAGACACGAGTCAAAAGGAAATCCTGAGAGCAAGTCTGAGTCAGCGATAATCCAGCCTGCCTTGTGCAGAATGTGAGACAGAAGCAGTAAACCAGGAAGTGCGAGTTCAGAACCGAGGATCAGGCAAAATCAATCCAGTGAACAGGCAAGGTCCGGGAAGCAAGAGATCAATATCACAAGGCAAGGGATGTAAGAGTACACTGCTTAAAAGCCAAATTCAGAAGCACCGAAGCCGAGTGGAGGTGGTGCTTAAAAAGAATCACCTGAGCTGCGGAGTGCAGCCATGACGGTGTGCCATGTATCACGCGTGCAGGTTACCAATGTTGCCATGGCTACCCCCAGCACACACGAAAAGATGTGCCGCGCATGGGAATTCTATCTGACCGATACCGAAAGCATAGACGGCTCTTGCGTCTAGGTGTCAGCACAAAACAGGAAGAAACAGCCTTGGGCAATAAAGACGCCTTATGAACATAAGACTGGTGTAACTAAGTGCTTGGTTGACAATGGTTTCTTGAATGTAGGAACATCGGAATGGCGTGGCAAGCGCGTGGATGATGATGGTTTCCTGATAGCCAGTGATGTTAACCATTGCCAATTGCAGCCAGCCAAAGCAAAGCAATCAAGCAGACATATTCACGAGTGAAAATAAGTCTGCTTATAGTCTCACAGAAGTAACACAAACGGTGTGGACCTTAACAGGTGCACATTAGGAAGTGGGTCTAGTAATCTACCACATCAAAAATCCATAGATGCGATGTGAATACAACCCCTCTCATTCATAATAAAATGGAACTCAAAAGAACATGTTTAACATAAACCTGACACTATGCTGCACATCATAAGGTGGTCGGAACGATCAATTGGCTATTAGATAGCAGAATCAGTTAAGTGTGTGCTTCTGCTATCAGTGTACATGTGAATAAAGCCTTTCAATCTTTCAATGCAGACAGGCTCAGGACCACTCATTGGTGTATACAGCTGATTCAATGCTGCAATGCTAAATAAGTGACAAAAGCGAAATCACAGGAGAGAAATCACAACTCCTAGATTTTAAATGTTGCAATAAGGCACTAGAAGTAATTCCTGGTATGTTGGAAAAAGAGCCTCGTGATTGGCTCCACCATGTTCAAAAGCAATTGGATCATCTGAGCTGGAAGTCAAATCAAGCCATCCCCAGAGTCGGACCACAAGGCCAGATGATCTCTCTGAAGCTCTCTGCTGCTCACCGCTCCAGACACCGATATCCCAGGAGCAAGCTGCCTCTAGCTCCATCCATGTGAAAGGTAAGCCCTTTGTACATGATTGTACTTCTGGCGTCTAAATTGTACTGAATAATGTACGAGCAAAAGCCTACTGCCCAGGCACTTCCCCATACTCTGCCCACAACTCCCTTCCTCCCCTCCAATCCTGTCTTTAGCTCATCCATATGCCAGCGGATCCAATTTCCCACCAAAGCCAACGCACACAACAAGTAGTAGTCGCGCAGCCTCTGATTAATGTGCAAAATGCTGTCCTCCCAGCCAAAATCGGGAGTTCACCTCCAGAGCATGCAGTCATGTATACAAGCTGGAACTTGGCAATCTGTCTGTAGACCGACAATATACCAGCATTGCCAACCCTGATCAAAGTGAGAAAAATCCCATCCGACGTCACCATGCCTTATAAACCCACTAGCTACCAGTCTAGGATGCCGTACCAAGCCCACTCTACTCCGAGGAGCCTGTCTCTTAGGGTAACCCTGGCACGAGTCCCAAAAGATGCCGGTAAAATGCATACTAAATGCACACACAGACCCATATGCCCCACCACCCCCCGTCCAACCCAGCAATGAGAAAGTATGCAGACCTCTTCCATCCAGCTCAGAAGCTCACTGGCACCAGACCACACTCACCAACATAAGGAACTCATGGTGGCAACAGTAAAGAGAGACAAGTGATCACAGTTCAAGGGTGTTTATTAAACTGCAAAGGTGGGTTGGAAAAACTCCTAATCTAAACCTAAATCTAAAATGGAAGAATGCTTCGACCATCAAATAATAATAAAACAGACCTAGTGGCGTTGTGTCAAATAAAAGGGCCTATACTAAGAAAAATCTATTGCCAATCCTTACACTAAATACAATAAAAGAAGTGTGGGATAATGTTGTTAAGAAAGAAGGTAGTGTTCATAAATGATAAGTCAGGATGTAGAACTTGAGGTCTCCCTTCCCCGGGTTTTCAGCACAGCAGAAGGGTGGACTTTGGAGCATTGCACATGCTCGAGCTTTCCTAGCACAAGCTAACAGTTACACTTTCAGCAATCAGGGCATTCAATGGTTAAGTCTCGTTTCTATCAAACAGTCTCTTGCCGCCATGGACCCGATGTATTCAAATAACGAATTAAGAGTTCCTTTTCACATAAACAATGGGTGATGCTTTTCACACCTTGTTCCCCCTCGTTCGGGCACAGATCCTTAGAAAATTCCTTATCGATACCATGACCTCATTATGTTCTCATGCTTTCAAGGGCCTGTCAGGTTTAAAGTATCTAAACAAAACTTCAACAAAATGTTCTTCTCTTCTGTTTGCACGTAATCTTTGGGTAATGGTTGCTCAACCTTTTCATCAGCCTCAGATGCCTTTTGGTATGCACAAATTTTCAGGTAACAACTGTTCACCCCTTGTATCCCCGTCATACGAGCTCAGAACCTTCTGGCATTCACAAATCTTCAAGTGATGACCGTTAACCCCTTGGATCTACCTCAATCGGGCTCAGACCCTTCTCAACTGTTTGCCTCCCTTATTCGGGTTCACTATGGGTTTCAATGCAACTTCTTTGTGACTTTAACAAATCTTAATGTCTTTTTGAACAATTGGCTGTGGACATCCCTCGGTCGGGTTCACTCTTGTGAACACACTGTATTTCGGGACTTTATCTGCATCTCTTGCTCGGGTTCACGCTTGCCAATCTGTTAATCGTACCTTTTCTCATTCAACTTTTACGATGCAGGATTCAGTTCCCTCAGCTTCACAATCATCTGTCAGGCAGAGGATTAAGTTCAAAACCCTCTGCATTTTCCACAAGGCCTTCTGGGGCCTGGGGCCTAAATACCTTCAACTCTCTCTTCCTAAATATCTTCCTTCCCAAGCCCTTCGCTCATCCGTCTCCAACCCCCTCAGGGTCAGCCGCTTCTCGAAGCAACGAGCTGGGGTAGATATCTCTCCTGAAACTTGAGGATAACCATATCCGGTTCCGGAAGCACCTCAAAACCTTCCTCTTTGCTTCTGCTTTCTCTCTACCTCTCCCCTGCTAAATTCTTCACTGAAACTGCACTGAATCTGCAACTGGGCCACCCTCACCGACCTCGGTCCTGGGCCCAGCCACTCTCCACTTGCACTGCCTCCCTGGCAAACCCTGCACTGTGGGACTGTCTCTGTATCCCTACAGCCCCCCCTTCCCAGCACTTGTCTGCACTTACCTTGCACATGCCACCACTGGCCCTATTTATGTATTTTTTATTCTACTTACTTTGTACTGCACTTCCCCTTGCACTTTTTTCCTTCTCCCCACCCCTGCACTTGCGTGGTCTGAATGACACCTGGCCTAGTAGGATCGTTGTCTGTCTTCCCCTTGTTCCCCCCTCCCTGCCTCGTCGCGCCTTGAAACACTTGTGTATAGGCGCGTTACAAATGCCATATCATATCATATCATATCATTTTACAAGGCCCCTGTATGACTACTTTCACCCTCTTCTCGCCTTTCCCAAGCCTTCTGGTTATGGTAGTTTCAACAATCGGGTACCCGCCTAGAATTTCCTGAGCAAGCACCCACATGTTGCCAGACTTCTCTGTCACTGGTTTACTCCCTCTTAACATCAATAGTTCTTTATGCTTTCGTAGTTTAATTAGCCGTTTGCTACTTTTTGTTCAACACAGTTCGGTTTCTTATCAACTCTTCTCTCGACTCACCGGCTGTGATGAACCGCTTGGCTTTCTTTAACCTGGAGTCAAGGTTGGTACCACGGAGACAAGCGTCTCTCCCCGGCTTAGTTATCAGTGGAGGAGGGTCTTGTATACCGTTGACATCTGTTGCAACAGATGCTGACTATTGTTCATGGTCTTAGAATTCCTTCTGTGGAGGTCTCACAGGCCTTGGTTGGAAAGGGCAAGGTTGCTTCTCTGCTTGTCACCCTCTTTGTATGCGCCATCTTTCTCCTCCTCTTGAACTGCAGTTCTGAGTTAGCTCATTGGACGTGTGGTCTGCCTTGCTCGTATTGACAAAATCTAAGTGACCATCCAAACCTGGATGACAGCCAACCACTTATGGCTGAATGACGACAAAACAGATTCTTCTAGTGGGCTCCCCAGCTCTTTTGAAGAAACTCAGCAGTGAATTTACCTCCTTCACCAAATATGGATTCCAGATAGCACTCTCCACAACTGTTAAAACATTAGGGGTACACTTGGATGCCACTTTTTCTTTCACCAAACAAGCACATGCCATTGCCTCCTCGGCCGCATACACAACAAATCTTATCAATGCTGCTGACACTTCCTCTCCCCAAAAAATTGCCTAACCATTGCCAGAGCAATAATCGAAGCAACACTTGACTACTGCAATGTCCTACTTGCTGGCACATCTAAACAAAACTTGGATAAACTGCAGGTAATCCATAACAATGCACTACATGCAACCCTGAACATATCTGAAAGAGTTCACATCTCAGCCATCAGGAACAAGTTCACTGGCTACCCATTCTGGAAAGGATCATCTTCAAAACATTATCCATCACACGCGCCTCTCAAGCACTACTCCCCAATACCTAACCCAGAAGATCAAAAGATCCATATGTTCCAGACCAGTAAGAGCAACCCATGCAATCCGCCACGCGTACTAAAAGGTAAAAAGGGCGAGAGGAGGAGGAACTAGTTTCCTGTCAGTCGCAGCCCAACACTGGAACACCCTTCCTCCCGAACTAAGAGAAGAAACCTCCTACTGGCCCTTCCGTAGGCCCTAAAAACCTGTCTCTTTGCCTAATGTGACCCTACAGTTCACAAGTCTCAAACCGCAAGCAAGTAGGAACCCTTGCGCTTTACAACTCACTGCATGACTTTTCACCCATGACACAAAGGCAGACACCTGCAACCCTTTGCTTGTCTCTGCTCATGGTCGTCAAACTAGAAAATCACCCAGTCTACCTACACACACCAGACCTGCCTGCGTGTCCTTGTGTTGGTAATTTTTTCAAAACTGCTTGCTCGCAACTATCCTTCCAGTGCAAACCAGCATCAGCAAGGCAGATTAGGCATGTATATGGCAGCATAATAAAACCCCCTGTAACATGGCATGTCATAAATATAGCTCTTGAATCCATATAACTTGGTAAAGTGATATTTATTGTTCATTTTTGGTTCTACCTTTTCAGAAGTAAAGTGGTGGGGAATTGAAATAATCACCTCCTTCATTGAGAGGGGGCACACAAATAATATGTTTATACACATCCACCCTGGGCAGTACAAGCAATCAATTCCCTGACTGAATAGAGAAGGCAAGGTAATGTGCAATTTCCCCTATGATATTGTGACACATACTAATATGAAACAGAACCTTTGTGAATACAGAGTATATATGTACTCTATTATAAGCAGGTGCACCCTGTGCCACTGTACCATTGTTAAAACATGTAGATTTCAAAATTGTTTTGCAAAGCACAATGGGCCTCATTACGACAATCCTGCTAAAAACGGGGTCATTACCGGCATGGACCAAGTAGCGGGTCCGTGCTCCTTTGACGCAGCTAATAGCGGCTGATTGCGAGTGCGCAAGCACACCCGAACCCCCATGCCAGTAATGGCCATACCGACATGCCACTAAAGGACCTCCAACCCCCCGATAGCGCCGTCACGGGACCCGCCAACACCGCCTCCGCCAAGGAGCTACACCTTAATAACGACCCGGTAATAACAACATGCTAATACAGGGCTCGTAATACTGGACCCGGAAGTAATGTCATCGCGTTGGAACAGGAAATGCGCCGGTGGCCATCTTTAAAAACACAATCCACTGCAATCCTCCCAAACCACCACAGCTACCGAGGAGAGACCAGGGCCATTGTGTACATCATGTCCAAGGCAAGCCTAAAACCACCCCCTGCCTGCGCAAGAATCGCTTCTCAGATGAGGAATTGAATATGTTGGCAGATACCCTTGCTGCCCATGCCGATGAGGTATTCACGAATAACCTCAAAAGGGAGGTGCAGCTGAGGAAGGAGGAAATTTTGGAGGAGGTAGCACGCAAAGTGTATGCGGTAGGCACCAACCCTGGACAGTCAAAGACTGCAAAAAAAGATGGGACGACCTCCGTCTCAGGGTCTGGAACATCCTGGCCAGTAATCGGAGGGAGGTCATGGCCACAGGCGGGGGTGCACATTCACCGGTGAAACTCATGCTCTGGGAGGAAACCTGCAGCACAACCATCCAGATGGAGTCGATAGAGTGCTTCGGGGAAATGTAGACAGGTGCCGCGACATCTGGAGAAGGAGGTGAGTGACCCTGCAAACCCCAGTAGGCCAAACCATGATGTAGCACAACTGATGTGAAAGTTAGCCGAGCCAAGGCAATGCATGGCCCATCGTACACGCATTTACAGATCCATGTCCAGATGGAGGCCCAAACCCTGCCACACTGAAATGCATGCTCTGTGCCAATCCCATAACCAACAGACACCCAACACACATCACACATTGCATGTAACACATCACACAAAGCCCAATACAATGGCATACCACCTGGTATGCATCAGTGCCAAATGGAGATTCCACGGCTAATGCCAATATGCCCTCCCTTGAAATGCCCTGTGCGATACCTATAAGATTGCAATGCATGAGAAATGAAATACTGTAAGCACCATCTCATGCTTGCATGTAACACCATCACTGATGCCCTGCATCTCTTCCTCCCCCAAAGGCACTGATGGAGAAGGTGGGAGTCAGGAACCTGCCACAAGGCCATCTACGTCCAGGGCCAGACCGCCGGGCACTGGCTAATCCACCTCCGGGGCAGCACCGTGGCCCACAGTCCAATCCAGGGCAAGTGCACAGGCCATGCAGGCACAGGAGGACACCACAGCAGAAGACGTGACTGCGACCACCGAGCTGTCAACTACAGCTGAAGGGGAAGCTGATGGCACCCAGTCCGCTGCCCCAAGCTCAGTGGGTGAGGCAGCAGCCACAGCCCCACTCAGTGACGTTGATGTAGGAGCGGAGGAGTACGTGGAGATAGATGGAACAATCCATGTGGAATGGCCACACACCCCAAGCCCCCTGTCAACACCCCAACACACCATTCAGGGCACACTATCCAGCCCCATGCTGGATTCTGCAGTTCCACTGCACAGTTCCGACCTCAGTACCACCCCATAGGCCAGCCCTGCAATGGCACACCCAGCCGCAGCACCCTCAACCTTTGCTGCTCCCACTGACTTGGAGGCACGGCTGTCAAGGGTGGAGGCAAGGCAGGACTCCATGATTGACCTTGTGCGCCAATATGTGGCTGATGGCGAGGAGATACGGCGAGAGATCGGTCAGGCCATTGCTGGGAACACTGCCGCCATTAATGCCTGTGCAGTCATGATCCGTGACAGTTTGGGGGCCGTCACGCAAGTCCTGAGCAGCATGCTACAACACATGCAGCACCAACAACCTGCGCCGGCCGTGCCAATCCCAACTGCATCCACCCCATCCTCCACACCTGCATCCTCTGCACCCTCCAGCCCTGTGCGGATGACAAGGCGGAATGCAAGGCAGACCGAAATGCTGCCCCCGGACACAAAAAAGCCTGCAAATAGTGTGGTATTACAATGGGTGAGGGGGGAGGTGGTGTTGTGGTGTATAGGGGATTAAGGGGGTGTTCATTGGGGGTATGGGGTGTTCATTGAGGGTATGGGGTGTTCATTGGGGGTATGGGGAGTTTGGGTGTTTTGGGGGAGGGTGGAGGGCGTGTGAGTCGTGGAGGGAGGAAGCACTTTTCTGTAATTTTCATTAATACATCCGTTTTGTGCAAAATCATTTAATACTTGGACATTGTTCATTTCGTGTGTGTTCATTCTATTCATGACAGTGCACAGTGGCCAACTCCCCACATACCCTGTGTGCATGTCCACATGGACCCAGTGCTCACTGTAGCACTGACACATATCCATCAACGCCCGTGTGGTTCAGAAGTTTTTGTCAATCAATGATTGGCGTACAGCACGGCCATCTTGTGCATCATGCACTAGCAGGGGTGCTGCTTCTCCTCCATCATCATCATCCTCACCCAGTGCATGCATGTAAATGTCAGGTGGCAGTGGTATATTTCTCTGGATGCACATGTTGTGCAGCATGACACAGGCTATGGTGGTCTTTGCCACCTTCTCAGGACCATAAAGGAGTGCTCCACCAGACCTGCTTAGGCAGCAGAACCACGCCTTCAACAGGCCAAAGGTCTGCTCAATTACGACACGTGTACTGGTATGAACCCGATTGTACTTCTCTTTGTGCCTGTTCCGCGGGTTCCGCACAGGGGTAAGTAGCCACGGCTTCAAGGGATAGCCTCCATCACCTGCATGGGAGCATATAGAGATATGTGTGAGTCATTCTGAGCTGCCACCTTGAGGATTCACGGCATTGGCCGCAGCTATTTGGTTGACATGCACGTGTCCCTGTACGTATGCACACAGATTAATTGGATGCATTGTGTACTGCAATATGGTCTGCTAGCGTGGATTGCATTGTACAGATGATTCAGGGTGTTCAGGTGCATGCTGATGCGGATCTACTGTGGATGCGGAACAATGTCTTGCCTCCCATAATTGCAGTGTATGCTACTCTGTGCCTAATCACAATAGCGACATTGGCACAGTTGTAATCATGTTTAGTCATGCATCACTTGACATACCCATGATGGCCTGCTTGCACGTCTTGCATGTTGTCATTGATGTACGGCATTGGTCTTATGTGTGACACTGATGTGTCATGTTCGGGTTAGGAGGTTCAGGTCAGTAGTGTTTAGCTGTGAGTGCATTGTCCACTCACCGCCCATTCCCATCCAGGTGGAGTATGCATCCCCACCCATTCCCACCCAGGTAAAGTATGCACCCCCCCATACCCACCCAGGTGGAGTAATTATCCCCCCACCTCACAACCCTGATGCACTGCCATGGGCCAGTCAGGCAACTCACCAAGCAGCCAGGCACACCGTCCAGCATGTCGCTCCATGTGGCGGGGTAGCGTGGAGTTACACAGCACCATGGCATCATGTGTAGATCCGGGATATCGGGCGCAACAATGTGTGATGATCTTGCTGGTGTCACATACCATCTGCACATTGATGGAGTGGTATTGCTTGCGATTGCGGTATACTGCCTCTATTGCATGAGAGACAACCAATTCTACATGGGTGCAGTCGAGGGCACTGACATATTTGGGCATGCCTGCCAGTGCTTGGAAGCCTACTGTAATGTTGGCAAGCTCCTCTGCAGTCCGTGGTAGGAATATGTAGGTGCTAGCATGCTTCAGGAGGGCCTCCAGCACTTGGATCAGCATGCGCGAATGGTTGTGATATGCCATGCACCTGGACCACTGTGTGCTGGTAGGTGCCTGTGGCCAGGAAGTGGATGCACAGAAACCACCTTTAGTAGCGGGGGGATGGCAGTGCGTATTTCTATGAGGCTGACAATGTTGTTGTGTATCATGTCCACTATGGTGGTGATGGTGTCCCGGTCCAACCGGTACATGGTGTGGATCTGCTCTGGGATTAGATTGAATGGACTGGGTCTGATGCGAGGGATTGGTGGCTGCCTATGTGGTACCACTGGCTGCACTGGTGGAACTTGCTGGGTCTGTCTCACCTGTCCTTCTCCTCCTGCGTCTCCTCTGTGCTGCCTGTTGTTGTAGCTGTATATGTTGTTGTTGCTGTTGTTGCTGTAGTTGTAGCAGTACAAGCATGTCCTCCAGCCCCATGATTGCAACAGCTAGTGGTATCATTTTGGTGTGGGAAGGGGTGTGGTGTGTGGGTGACCTCCTTTTGTACTGGTACATGCTCCATTGACTCCACCTGTGGTGATTGTGTGCACCTGTGGCAGTTGCCTAAACTTCAGGTTGCTATTTACGGGTGGTCCGTGATGCCTGTGTTGCCGCAGTCATGCAGGCCCTAATTACAGCCTTCGGGATGCCGGTAAGTGCATGCCCGCGTAACTTGTGATGTTCTCCTTTTAGCGGCATCTTGGTATTTACGCCGAGAAGTGGCACGTGTATGCGTGCATGCCGGTATGAAGGGGCACGGTACAGGCGGTTGCGGTATTGGCGGGTTGTCGGGTCGTAATGGCCCGGACACGTTAACGATGCCGGTAATACCATTCTGCCTTCCTATTTTCATTACGTCCATGCTCGTAATGAGGCCCAATGTGTTTTTTTTAATGCTATATACTGTCCAATTTTGAGAATCGTTCCTCCTGTTACAATCTGAACTATTCTATAACAAGACTCTTGCAAAGAGTTGTGCATTAAACTGCATTAAAATGTGCATATGGTAATATGTTATTTGCCTCCCTCTTCTGAGTCTATGTCAAGAAGAACTGGTGAGAAGTTATTCTGCAGAAATCACCTGCAGTCAAGAGAATAGTCTATCGATCTGTCATCC
This sequence comes from Ambystoma mexicanum, assembly GCF_040938575.1. Lineage (NCBI taxonomy): Eukaryota > Metazoa > Chordata > Amphibia > Caudata > Ambystomatidae > Ambystoma > Ambystoma mexicanum. Next base: position 1,404,186,101 of record NC_090922.1, read on the forward strand.
ATAAAGGTGATGTAAGTAGTGTATGTTGTACACATACACAGGAGTCAAGATGCCCAATTAGGCAATTCTAATCCTGCACAGTATAATAGGACATATGTATTTTGCCTTAGAAAGACGTCTGCAGCAAGAGAGTCTTTGGTAAACGTTGACAATTTGTAATAGGACAAGGCCTATCAACAAACAATGTATTTTGTGTTAAACATACACTAGCAATATTTACCCTTTCAATGCAGTAACTGACAACAAGACGCAATATATTTCTAAGTGTTTAGCTAAATATGTTTTAGATCAATCTGCAAGCAGTGGGGAATGGGTGTGTAATTTTGGGGAAGAACCCCTTCATGTATAGAAAACTGATCTAAAAAGGTACAGGAGACAATGCTCTAGCATCAGAATGGTAAAGCTGGAGACTATTGTGACAATTCACCAGGTCTCATCACTACTCCCGGGGGGGTGGGGCTTTTTCCTGTGAGGCTAGGGAGGTGAGGCTGCTACCCAATAGTCCCACTAGGTGTGGTAATGTGTGAGAGGACCTCATAGGGGGGGACTCCCCTCCTGGGTATAATGACCGTTACCTGAGGAAAAGCCTCCATGCCACCACTACGGCGCATACACCCCAACCCTCATGGTTACCCTTTTCATCCACTCTTGATAGTAGAACAATGTGCTACTGTAAACCCATAACTGCAAATAGTTTAATACCCACTGAGACAAAGAAGAATGCGAGAGGCATGTGGACTAACCAGATGAAGAGTCGGTCAAATACTGCAACAAGGTGGCACACTGGAGGCATGCAGAGTTCCAAAGAGGCTTTTACAGATAGTGTTGACGTTACACGAGCACAAAATCAACAGTATAAACAGGAAAGCAGGAATAGCCAAAGGAGATCATCACTGAAGCCATGAGTATGCGAACAAAGCCCAGGAAGTTCAAAGTCAGAACATGCAGCCGAGCAGTCGCTTCTCTCCGGGAGTGAGAGAGGAAAGGCAGGATGTTGCTGGAGCATCCTGAGAGTCGGCAGGGAGCCAAATCACTTGTTGGTGGCGTGACCACTGGAATATGGACATTTGGATCCAGAAACAATGCTGAGACCATGAGCCTGTCGGGGAGCCACGCAAAAAGAAAAAAAGAGGAAGAAAAGACCCAGCGAACCTTGGAAGAACCACAGCAGTGTACCCAAAGCACAATGAACGGTAACGGCGGGAAGCCTGGGTTAGGTCCGGGAAGAAGTCCAGCTCACTCCGAGTGCATCAGGAGTCATCTCCCTCGATGCAATGGCCAAGCCACTTCCACTGCGCCAGCAGAAGACATCAGAAGTTATCTCCGTCATCAAGGTGGCCCAACTATTTCCACTGCTCAAGTAGATTTGCGAAAGGTTTACAAGAGGAGCCTGGAAATTATTTTCATCATCCAGACAATAAACAGAGGCCAGATAAATCTGTGAGCTTTTTCATTTCCTGGAAAGAGTTGAAGGGACCGATACAAGCTTTCTGTAAAAGGGCTGAAGGATCGCTGGGGAGAATTTTGATAAAGAAACCAGGGGAAGGGAGCCATTCCCCTGGTCCTGTTTTGAAGGGACACTGAAAGAATGACTATTATGAGAAGACTGAAGCTAGACACTAGGAATAGGAAGTCATTCTCCTGGTGAAGGAACTTTAGGACTTTAGGTTTAGGTGTTAGAATTGCTAGGTTTCTGATTGAGGACAGAAAACGTGTTGGATGGACATTCTGACAGGTCATTAAAGTGTCCTAGATTATGGCAGGCCAAGCTCCTTAGAAGTAGGGAGAGAAAGGTTTTTTTTTTCATGACAAATGTTTGTAGCCCCAAACAAGAACCCTCCTTGTCAGTCTCCTTCTACACCCTCACACTGTACAGGTACTGAAAACCTTTTGTAATACTGAACCAGCACAGCAAGCTATACCCTGTAAACTCAAATTTTCTCTTCTGGACTAATCTCGTAGAACACACTGCCCTCCAGGCATTGCACTCCCTCATGCAATCGAGCAATTCCCTTCAGACACTGGTATGCAGGTATGTGTGGATATGAGGCTCACAGGATGGTGTTTTTTTCTCTGCAAGGAAGTTGCCATCAGCATCTTGTAATACAGCAGCATCCGAGTTGCACAGAATCTGACAGCCTTGCTGTTGCGGACAAGGTGAACGTGGGATACAGAGTGTACAACATTCTTGCCACTACAGAAGCACTTACCTTGGGCCCATATCCACAGCTGGGAAAACTATTCACATGTTCAGAGAGTGCTAAACTAAGCTTCACTAGATTTGTCGTTTTATACAGCCGAAGCCAGTTTTGTTTCTGCTGCAGTAGATTTCCCCGCTTTCACACTTTTGGTTGCTGCCTGTTTCGACGAATACAAACATTTTTGCAAATGGCATAAGTGCGTAGCCAGTTTGATGATCACATGGATACTCAAGTTTTCCTTCAGCTGTAGATGTGAAAGCTGCCTGATGAAGAAGATTCCTATCCAACATGAGACCTCCTCCATGGGATTGGAACCCAATATATCATGTATTCACAACAGGAGAGAAATGAGAGGGAATTTGTACTCGTGCAAAATGTGCCCCCACACGGGGTAAATACTGTTATACAGCCTTCTGGCTTGTCCTATTGTGACTTGTAAGTATCAGGCAGGGAGAAGAAGAGCATGGTGATGGGACATGGAGGGAAATATACAAACCAGCCAAGGATTGACCATCTTTGCTCATTAGATTGGGCTTGAAATACTGGATTCTCAAGGAGAGATACCAGAGGCAGCAGATGGTGACATGGACATAAGACACCCTTGTATTGATCACGGTAGAAATAGTGGATTGGAATCAAATTAGTCAGAATGAATCTATGTCATCACTGCACCACCCGTAACAGTGCAGATACAAATTTCAATGCTAATAACGGCACGGCACAGTGATCAGATAGATCACTTTTCCCCTGCAATACACCAACCCCCATCCCCCACCCCACTTACCTTTACTGCAACACACTTGTGTGCACCGCCGACTCCCTTGTACCCCTGCAGCAGCAGTTTCACCCACTTAACGTGGGGCGGTGCTAATGCTGATGGGTCCTTATTTATTTTTCCTGTCCTCCGCTTACCATAATCATGCTGGGCACAGTAATGGTACTCGGCATTCTGTCAGTCTCAACACCACGATTTAGCAGCGTTAGACATGAAGCACACATGACATCCACACACTGTTACATAAACACACACTCGGATACATGAAGAACACAAGCATAAAGTTCTATTGTTAGACGACAGAAACATATACATACTGTCATTTCTTTGATTATTTTCGCTATTGGCCAGATGCAGCAATGCAGAAACTGCACGAAGCAAGAGATCCTGAGAGAATCTTGCAGAAGCTTACCTGCAAATAACCTTATGGAACTTCAGGAGCAGCTATGAGACCAAGTCTGACTAACCTATGGAGAATATAGTATAACACTGTAGAAACCACATTATAATGGTTTAGGAAAACTGCAGAAGGCCACAGGCCTATCAGTAAGAGCCGAGCTGAGCTGAATTAATGCTGGACAAAGAGCAAAACGTGTGAGACAGGTCCTGCTGCCAAGGCCACAGAATACGGATGACATTCCATTCCCTGAACAACAAAAGCACCAGCTGCAGTAAATACGAATAATTCCTCATGACTCATAGCAGCACAGTTCAAAATCATGGTCTCGGGATACGTGACCTGGCCAACGCAGGCAATGGACAGCGACCAGTGCTGGGAAAGAGAGCCGTTCTCAGGCTACCAGACAGAAGATGGTAACAAAGATTCTACAATGTGAGACAAGTGTTGCACCGAGCAAAAGAGCACTCTCATAGACTAAGGTGGTACACACAAGTTACACATAGTCTTTCTTATTACCTTGAAACGGTACATCAAGACCTGAGAACCTTTGCAGATTCCATGCCTGGGACATCAGCTCCAGCCAACTACAGTTCAGAATCTTTGGGGTGGGTAGCAATGGGCAAGAACAAATGGGAAGACCCTCATACTGCAGGAAGGTAAGTAAGTGGGCACCACTTGTTTAAATTCACTTTCAAACAGATCAAAAAAGGTTGAGGTTATAAATCATCTTTCAAAAAATTCACAGGAGCTGGCTACGATGAGTCTGGAGACACCCTGACTCGTGGAACACAAAAATATACAGAAGACCAGGTAACAAACCTGGCCACACAGCCGCTCTCTGTATAAGCCCTACCAAGGGCAGTGCAATTTGCAAAATTAGAGTCAACTAGTAAATGTTCACTGTATTTACAGAATGTAACTCATCCAAATAAATCTCTTAGTCGGATCCAAAAGTAATATGCGTTTATCAAAAAGAAAATTCCAAGTTGGTCACTAATAAAATCTTAGTGAGGCTGCGGCTAACTCATCCCAGCTTCAGGGTGAGCATTTTTAGAGTACATGAATGGCACAATGCAGGTCCACATTGTCACGGGTAATGATGTGCCAACTGCAAATAGCAGTACTCTGATGGGGAGTCGGGTGTGATCAATGTGGAACGCTGTCGGCATCTGATTCAGGCCAGCAAAGTGGCGTGGTGAGCTGGACCCAGAAGTAGAAATGCTCACCCTGAAGCTGGCGGACCACATCTTTAAGTGCCGCCTAAACTAGTTGGTGTTTTGTACATTGACAGTGCATTCCATTGTTGATGTATACACAGTTAAAAAGTTGAAGGCAAAGGCCTTAGAGTGTGTGGACAAATCTAACACCATCTACGGAATCGCGTATGCTTTTATTTCTATGTTGAATATCGATACTGATGTTGGCAAAATCATACGTAATCGGTGTTTGTGTAAATTAGACCTGCCCTGATGAAGGAGCTGTATGCTCCGAAATGCATTGGCACTTTATGTTTATAACAATTATGGGATGAGTTAGCCGCGGCCTCACTAAGATTTTATTAGTGACCAACTTGGAATTTTCTTTTTGATAAACGCATATTACTTTTGGATCCGACTAAGAGATTTATTTGGATGAGTTACATTCTGTAAATACAGTGAACATTTACTAGTTGACTCTAATTTTGCAAATTGCACTGCCCTTGGTAGGGCTTATACAGAGAGCGGCTGTGTGGCCAGGTTTGTTACCTGGTCTTCTGTATATTTTTAAGACCCTCATACTGCAACATTGTTGTAGATAGTGACTTTGGGATGAACCAGGCCAGCCACCTGACATGGGAGAGCCAGTACGATCACACATATGGTGACCATATAGGTTGTTAGGCTCCTGACAGCCAATCCCAGACATCAATAGTTTTTTGGAGAGAGGCCTAAGTAGTGACAAATCAGTGCCGTGATTTTGCATCAAAACTGGCATGCGAGCTAGGAAAAGTTGAGACTTCGACGGATTTATTCTGTCCCTGTGCTGATCCCTGTTGATTTTCTCTGTAATAAACTGCAGCTTTTACTTTCCCTTGACTGAGTCCTCTGTTTATCCTGTGGAAGGTGTTGGGCTTTCCGAGAGTCTGAAAACTCCTAGTGGCCCTCTGGCATACCTGGGAGTTTGTCTCAACACTGCCAAAGGCAATAACAATGACAATGTCTTCCAGTGGGATCCAGATTATGATTTATTATAAGTGCGTATGAGTGATGCAACAGAAAAGTAAATGATATGATGCAGAAATGTGATCAAAGAGGAAATACAAGGCAAAGCCAAGAAGTAACAGCATAGCTCATATCTATTCTAGCTATTCATCTAGTGACTTTAGTATAAATCGTTATACATTGCAGTGTAGTGGTTTCAAGATGTGTTGAATGGAATGCAAAACGGGGTGGAGGGAGCGCTGAAGGGTTGATGGAGCTTTGCTCCAATAGGTTGAATGGGACGGGTAAGCCACCTCCATGTGTTCATGGTGCATTCAATAAAAAACACTCTATGCAGTTTATTTAAGAAGGCTATGGTCTCCTCCTGTGGGGAGCTCTGGTGTGAGAAGCAGCAGTAATCTGCAGATGTGAGAGCAACCACTGCCTGAGGAGCCATGGCACAAGGGGCTACAGGGGAGAAGGAATGCTTATGCAGGATGATAGAAGCCTTGTGAAAGAGTGGAGGCTGAACTAAAGATTGTGGTACTCAGCGGACCATGAACTGTTGTTAGGTAAGAATTTGTTAGGTAAGAATTGGTGCAGTCACACTGTTTGAGACTACAGAACACTTATCTGCTTGGTATTAGGTAACACACCTTTTGGTATAGGTCTGTACTACACAAGTTGGTAGTGTGACTGAGCAGCCAGGTCTATCTCAAGAGGGGTACATTCGAGCTGTAGAGCTGTACAAATGAAATCCGTAAAAGTTATAAATAGTTATTTATTTAATTAACATCCAAGTCAGTGGATAATCTTTGGATATGCTTCTTACACAATTCATACTCCCTGAGGTGACTTCAATCACAAGGACAGTAATGGCATTTATATATCACACTTGTTACAGTTTGCAGATTCTGAGGTTGCAGAAAGGAAAGGTTAGGGAAGGAAAAAGGTTAAACAGTTTCTCAGTATATGTGAGGCAACTAAATCTTCCAATGAAATCCAGACAAGCCTTTCCCATCAGAAACAGTCTACATCAAGTTACCACTTTGAGGGGCAAACAATATCAAAGTTGACGGACTAGAAGAGGCTAAGGGAGTCAGGACAACCAAAGTCAATTGGAACAGAGTCTATGGAGCTGAGGCACTTCTTAGATCAGAAACAATCTTGCACAAAGTTAGAGAGTTTGTAGAAAATCACTCGTAGGGTCACATGTTGCTAAGCCTGTGATACAAAGAGTTGTACTCAACTCTAAAAGTAAGCAAATGCAATTCCCAACTGAGAAAATCACAGCTAACAAGGCAATGAGGTAAGTACCCCAAACTTAAACAGTTCCTCTGGTTTGAAGAATTGTTGTCCAGTTGGATTCTGTTTTGCAACAGCAGTGCAGACCCTTGTTCCTGAGCCTCAGTCATGGAGACAAGAGGGAGGACATCTGGAGGGCACCTGTGGCAGTACTTGGGAAGTCGTTGGCAGCTACGTCCCCTTTTTGGTTCAGCAGCACTTCGCAGTTTGAACGCTTAGCAAACAGCACTGTCGAAGATCTCGGATACCGGTTGGGCTTCCTTCACTCATTGTGTCCTGCCTTCTGGTGAGGGGACTCGGCACCTGGTCGTGCTGCTTCGGGAGGGTCCTTTAGGAGACTCCTGGAGCATCTAGCCAGATTTGTTACTGCATGAGACATTTCACTCGACTACGGGTTACTCGACCCCTGGCATTCGGTTCTTACAGCAAAGAAAAAGTACAGCCAGTCAGGGAAGATGGTCCATTGGAGTTCATCTCGGGGCTAGTTGGTCCCACTAATCCATGCAGAGAAGTCGTCCCTTCTAGAGCTTCTCTGTCGAAATGAAAAAGGAGTTTCAGCACAGCAGAAGGACTTCACCAGGCAATTCAAAGGTGAATGAGGATGCAGCAAGCTTTGTTCACGGTTTCCTTTTCGGATGTTTCTCCCAGTGGTCGACTCTGCCTATTGTCCCAAAAACCTTGCCTTTTAAGCAGGTTTCTCCCATTCATGCAAATCCATAGGCTGTCAATCACACAGCAGGTTGGCTGTCCTGAGGGGACAGCAAGCCAGCCAATCAGAACGGGTTGCATTGAGTTGCATTGAGGGTTGCATTGAGGCATTCCTAGAGACAAAGGAATGGTGAGTTTCCGAACCCTCCCTTATATGCTGTCCTCTCAGACACAAAGACAGCGGCTATTTAAACATAATGGTCCCCCATGGGTGCTGTACTGCAGCGGAGGGTTCAGCCTGTGGTAGAAAAGCACAATGGTAGGAAAAAGTAAACCACTGCCACCAACCTTTTAAAGTAGTGTGGGTAACATACAAATGTTACATGAGAATGGAGAATAAGGGGATACTAGGTAACCCCCCAGCACTCCACATAAGATGGTGTGGGCTGGACCTACAAAGAGAAATGATAAGTAAAGTCAATGGGCCTCATTAAATGGTATGCGGTAAGGGTTTACTGGTACCGGTAAGGGCACCGGTACCGGTAAACCCTTACCGCCTTACTATGAGGTCCATTTGCCGGATCCGACCTCAACGGCTGGTTTTACCAGCCGTTAAGGAACAGGCCCGCCAAGGGACCTTGGTGCTAATTACGCTACCGCAATTTGCGTTACCGTAATTACCTCCTTCCCCATTCCCATTGAGCCCTATTGGGGGAACGGGGAAGTGCCTTGGCGAATTGGGAATTACCGGCCCCACTCACCTTGGAGTAGACCGGTAATTCCGCCATCCACCAAGGCAGACACAGTAAAATACTGGCGGCAACCATGGCGCTGATAGCGCCATGGTTACCGCATACCATGTGATGAGGCCCAATGTCACTTTACTATTCCTGGGAACTGTAGTTCACACAAGAAAGGTGTTAGGCAGAATCATATACAGTACCCTTTGGGACCACCACATACAATTAAGACTACAAGTACAAATTCACCTTTGGTACAAGCCTGTACTACACAGTAAAGTGGCAGCGATGGCTGAGCAGCCAGACTTATCTCAAGAGTAAAGTGAGCAGTATCAGAAGTTACACAAAGGACAGCAATTGCTATGGTTCAAACAAACACTGACTCAAGGTTTCTGAGTAAAAGAATATATATTTATTTACACCATCAGTTATAAAACAATTCACTATTATAAAGCAGCAGAAAATCACAATCTTAATATACTACACAACACCCAATCAATTCTGGACAAGTTAAGTTCAAAATGAAGCGTGAGCAAAATGGCACTCCAGCAATTTAAAAAATGAGGGAAAGGCAAGGCTATTCAAACTCACACAACACCAACGAGTAAGTAGGCAGGGCAATCTAGAAAAGGCTCACTACATCTAGGATTCAAATCAATAGGCATGGGCCAATGTTAATGGTTCAGAGTCTTTGCAGAGGATCACACAGTTCAGAGTAGCTCGCGGTTAAGTCTTTGCCAAGAGTTTGAAACAAAGTTGGTCGGAGGAAAAGTTATTTAAAAGAGTATAGAAGGACAAGCCCTCGGATTGGTGAAAGATTTAAAACACTTTCACTGTGGTCGGACGGAACGAACAACAGGGTTTGAACAGTACCGAAGAAGAAGAAGAATGCTGAAACTGAGGCAGAAGTTCCTGGCAGGTCCTGCAGGCTCACAGTTCCTGAAGCGACTGTCGGAATGACACGAAGAAGGAAGAATGGAGGGTCCTGCACTGCCCAGGGTAGAAACCAGCAGCATAGCAAAGCAACAAATAAAAGGTGCGCTCCTTAAAACCCAAACAGGGTCCAGTCCTCCTGGCTATCCAGTTCACTGCAGCGGTGCACAGCAAATTCGACCAGGGGAGGGAGGCCTTGCTTGGTGTTTGGCAAACTGGTTGGTACCACCAGCTCAAGGGAAGAAGACTCTTTGCAGATCTTCTCTGTCGTCAAGTTTTTCTTTGGTTCTCTCGATCCAGTGGTGACTCTGCCTTCCAAGTCCCAAAGAACTGCTTTTTATGCAGTGTTCCCCCATTCACACAGCCTGGCTGTCACACACAGCAGGGTGGTTGTCCTGGCAGGAGAGTCACCTAGCCAATCAAACAAAAGTGTGACTTGGGTCTCCACGGAGACCCTGTGCAGGGGGCCTAAAACCCCTCCCTCACATCGTGTCTACCTAGACTCTCAGGCACCTAAGGAGGGCTTCTGTGCAGAAGCCCGCCAAAGGACGGCAAGCGAACGAACCAAACCTGATTCGGCACGCAGAGTAAAATACGAGAAAGACCTTTACAAAAAGAAATGGTGGATAAACCCAACCGGAACCAAATAAAAGTAAATGGGGTCCAGCGGATTAAAGTTCAAGGCTACTAACATAGCCTAAAACACTACCAAAGCTATTTTCATAGACCGCGGTAGGAAAAATATGGTAGATACCACTGCCACCAGCCAAATCTTAAAGAAAGGGGAACAAAATAAGGTCCCATCAGAGACAGACAAAAAGGGAGAACTATTAACCCTTTCCAGTATTCTATGTAAGATAGATTGTACTGGGTCTGTGAATTTAAAAAGACTAATAAAGTCAAGGGAAACTTTACATGTTCTTCTAATTCAATTGTCAGGCACAAATTAGAACTAATCTCATTGAAGTCCAGATATGCATTGAGACAATTGAGCTCCTTTGCTAAAATTGCAGATTCTGTGCCGGAATCTCTGTACAACGACTTGGGGATCATCTGTCAACATAAATCATTCCCCTTGCTTGTCTTCTTTAAAACATCTATGACCAGTCTTCTCTGGGAAATAAACTTGTCAGTGAAGGTATTGGTAAACAGACCATCTAAGACCAAGCAGAAACTGTTGTATGATTGGAGGCAAACAATTACTAAAATAGACACCTATCTGTCTTACAAAAAATACAAGAATATGGTAAATATTTCATAGGAAGAAAGGTGACTTACCCAAATACCTTTGTCTGTTTCCATCTGCCAGGGCACGATGCTTATACTTACATTTCAAATTAAACATATTCTCTACATTGGACCGTACCAGCAAATGGAGTAGGGACCCAAGGGGGACCGCAACCCTGTTGTCTTGCAAGGAGGCATCTTCCGTGGAGACACTGAAACATCTCACACTCTTTTGTCCCAGTTTGACAGAGGGTAGAGCACTATATTTTGAGGGACATGTGGGAAGATAACGTATGGGAGATTTGTTTCGGGCTCGCCTTGGGGGGAGGAGGAGACATCACCCTTGTTTTAGCATTGCATAACTCCCAAAAGAAACTTTTGAGAAGCTTATCATAAGTTCTTAAATGTATGAATTGTTTTGGCTTTACATGTAATCTCTGATGAAACTTGTAACACCATGATGTATTTTTTTAATGCTGTTTGTGAAAGTCTTGCTCTGTACTTCGTACAGTGTCAAGCCATAACACAATTAAAAAAATACTATATTAGTACACTACCTTCATTACATGTTTACATATCTAGATCCTATACTTCTCCTCCAATCAGTGGCATAGTACCAAATAAGTGGATAGGAAGCCCCTAACAGTCTCTTGCCATACACACAATTTGGGCCAATATGGAGGCTGCAAAGATGGCGGGCCCTTGTTCAAGGTAGAGGCTGCACAGTGTTAATCTGCCCAATATTTTCCTACAGATATTTTAAGAGTGAACAAGTTGTTCTAGGACAGATGTGAGTGTATCGTCCAGTCCTTTTTCATCTAGGCATGTTCTGGCAAGAGAAAAACAGGAACACTGTAACCTGCATGAAACAATAACCAGAACTGTAGATAAGCTGCTTGTGCCTCTCAAACTCTTTAGTAAAGTAGAAAATAAATGTTATCAACTGACAGAACTCTGCATTCCTGTTCTGGAGCCTCTTCATTTTGCCAATGCTCATAATGGGATGTCTCCAAAATATATCCCTTTCTTTTCAAATCTTCATTTTTCTGACCTCACGTAGCTGTCAATGCTGACCACATTTCACCCCTAATTGTGACCATAACCTACAATTGTAACCTCTTAAGCGCAGACGGAATGCTTTTTGATACAATTTCCATATGAAAACATTGATAATGCATCCCGTCCAAATTGGCGGAGATCACCAACTTTTTTTGCCTCTCCTCTTGCCCAATCAGCTGCAAGTTGTATAGCAAACGTACGAAAAACAACACACAATCACAATACATTCTCCAGATTTAGCGGATGCAGGACTACATGTGTCAGGCTCTGTACCTCATCCTTGAAGGGCATGGGAGGTACAGTTGGGTCCAGGTGGAACATGTCCTCACACAGGAGAGCTTTCATGCTCAGAGCCAGGTCATCGACATTCCTTCCCATAGGACCAATCACTGTTGGCACTAAGATTGCAAGATCAATAAGATGCATTAATGAAATGACATTGCAAGCACTGATCATTAAAACTGGTGAAGAAGCATCAAAAATATAAGTTGTATATTAGCATTCTGCTACAGTGTTGATTCAAGCTGAGCTACGATGAGATCTTAGAATTCCACATACAGTCAAGTATACAAAATGCACATTAAACTGATGACAACCAAATAAGAACCCCACAGGAGAGGGGACATCACTTAGCCAATGCCTCTCCTACTCATTGATAAGCATGTGATCTGCAAAACATTTTCACCTGAAGGAAGTGGACTGATGCAACTACTGAACCTCCTGGTGAAGCCCTGCTGCAGGTCCGAATCTCCTAAACTTTGATGACAGAGAAGATCTGCAAAGAGTCTTCCTCCCTTGAGCTGGTGGTACCAACCAGTTCACCAAACACCAATCCAGTCAAATGTAAGAGATCAAAACCATACTCGGTAGTCTTTATTTGCTAAAAAAGTTTAACATTTCAACCTATTTCTGGTTATAATTTCAATGTGTCAATTTGAATAGCCATGATAAGTTTGAGGAGAAAGATTATTGCTCAAAACAGTAGAATTATTACAGGTGAGGCATTCTAACAAATACAACAATGAGGCCCAGTAATCAACAGAAAATGGCAGCCTAGCTATTTTTAGTATACTTTTGTGTTGCTTGTTGATTTTTATAGTTGCTTGTATTTTATTGTTGCTTGATCATGAGGGTCAAACAGGACAAGCATTAAGGTGGATATCCAAGTCTAGGATCCATATGCAATATAGAACAAGTTGTGAATCAAGGCTCTCATGACATTCACAAAGGACAGGTGAAAGGTTCATAGAAAGCATGTTTCGTCGTGAAAAGTCTTAATGGTGGAGGGTTCCACATCCAAAACAAAGAAGCTTTGGTTGAAAGGAAACAAGCGTATTTTGGAAGGTCGACCTGCTTGTGTGTCTGCTTTGCTGGTAGAGAGGATTAATTTTCTTAATGTAGTGTGAGGCTTTCCTTTCGGTAGTATTGTTTGTGATGCATCATATCTTGAACACAACGTGTTGGGATCCATTGTGGCGTTTTCGTAGCCTGAGTAATCTGCGATTTGATCACAAGGTGAGATGGGCAGCGTGTTTGTGATGCTTCTCTTAATCATGCAAAGGTTCAGCAGGAAGTCTGGCATAGATTACTTTGCAGTAGGTGGGTTGGGTCATGACCACTCGGATGAATTCTGTGATCCCTCGCAAGAGTTCTCAATGGAGAAAAAGCTGATTTAGAGCTCACATTTACTTGGGAAGTGAAAGAGAAGTAGGTATCGAGAATGTGTTGCTGTATCTCTCCTACTGCTACTTGGAACATTTCAAATTCCGGGAAGCATCATCAGTGGGTGTTATTTTGTTTTGGATATTGCATCTTTGATTATTGTTCTAGTGTCTACTTTTGATCAGTGGATAGGCTTTTCATCAATTTATTGATCTTTTTACTGCCAGAGTTCTAGAGGGAGCTATAACAGGGTATTACTGGATGATTTAACTTTGTAGAAATAGGTTTCTTGGTCCACCTGAAATGCCAAAATTATAACACTTACACATGAGAGGTAGTGTATTTCGATAAATGTGTGATTTGCAGGATCTACAGTGCTCACCCTTATCCCCAACAGTAGAATCCTGCGGTTGCTTACTATTACTATTATCCCACAAATTAATGGACCCCAAGGCTTTAAGTTCCTGGGTTGTGTGATGAATCTGGAGGTTTGTTGTGTCCCTTTTCTCCTCAAAGGGACAAGGGCTCAGTTCCCATAAGGTACTCCCTATAACTAAGACATTGTTTGCGTGTATGGGAATCTGAGAAACTGATGTACAGCCAACTGTAGGCCCCAAAATAACACTGAAAGTGCCTTTCAATGTTTGGCAAAAGACAATTCAGGTCTCTCCATGGGCTTGACAGCTGAAATTACAACATGCCCCTTTTGTGTCATGGAACAAGAATAAAAGGCACAATCATCTTTGAATGAAGAAGAAGCAATACCTATAGGCAAGTCGCCAACGTTCCAATGTCACTGAAGGGCAGAGCCGTGCTGCAAAGCGGAGCCGGCGGTGGCCTGGATAGAGACCGGAAAAGGAGAGAGGTGCCACTAACCAGGCACAGAGCCCTGCATTTTTTGTATATTTGATTGTGGCGCCGTCTTCTAGTTTGTAGCTTTGACAAACTATAATCTTATTCTAGTTTCAGAAGTTTTCTATATACCTGGATGTGCACCTGGAATGGCTGTGGAATTGCACAAGTCCTAATTAGGCACCTTGCTGATAATACTAAATGGATTAACACACCATTGCAAACTAAGTGAACTACGGTCCGGCCCACTTTCCTGGTTAAGACCCTGTTCCCAACAGATTAGCTCCTAATAGTTTCATCCAATTAGGCTGCTAGTAGATGCTGGTATAACGGGGTGTCATGGGACTTTAATTAGTAATAGTATTTGTGCATTACAAAATGTTTAATAGCGGCTCCGTAAATTATATCACAAGTTTCAAAATAGTTTCTAACAATGCACTGAAATGAAGGATTTAGTCGTTATTCAGCAATATAAGAGATTTAGGTTTTGCATTCACTCAACAGCTATAATTAAAAGAACCACAGATTTTCAAAGTTGCAGTTATCAAAAAGTTAACTGATCTGTTGCTTTTGGTCAATATCACTTCTTTGTCTCTCTGTAAAGTTATTTGGCAAACTGTTTTACAAATTTGGGTCCGATATTTCTGTCCCACTGTCATATTTTTGGGATCCCCACCATACTTTATGCACCCCACATCGCCAGCTTTCAAAGCTTACCCCATACGCATTTTCAGTTTAGGGGAAATTCGGTAATCTCACCGGTAATCTCAGCGCTTTTCATGATATTCTGATTTTATGCATTCTCAAACACATATTTAAGAAAATGCACAGCGAATCATCAGACTTACCTTGAACAGTGCCTTGGTGTGGTTGGCAACATTGTAGTCTATATCTGATGTGCACTATGGTTTTTTCAGCTGCTTGGATACATACGAACATGTGCAGGGGCCTTGAGGTCATGTCTCCTTGGCCTTCATGAAGTTGATGCCTATATTTGATTGGATTAAAAGAGCTTGCCTCTAAAAAACCTTCAGGTAATTTGTGT
This sequence comes from Ambystoma mexicanum, assembly GCF_040938575.1. Classification (NCBI taxonomy): domain Eukaryota; kingdom Metazoa; phylum Chordata; class Amphibia; order Caudata; family Ambystomatidae; genus Ambystoma; species Ambystoma mexicanum. The sequence goes on from NC_090922.1 coordinate 1,404,201,128, forward strand.
TGCCATCTGTTTTTGTAGCTTCTTTGTGGATATCCATGGGGACACCAGTCAGGTGTGGGGCTGATGGGGAGCAAACCCACTTTTTCCAGGGTGTGCATTACGATCCACTCTATTGAATGTATATCTATACTTGGTCAGCCTTCATGTATGTAGGGGACATTCAAATCAAGATAACCAAGTACAATGCAAAGCTGCTGAGTCTTAGGGAATATTGTTGCCAACAACTTTTTCATGAGTGTCATGCTTAACAGAGTCTCAGAATGCAATTATTTGTGGACAACATTCCCACCAATTCTACTGGGCCTTCCCAAAATAAAACAGATCGTTTTTAAGTAAATCCAGGTATAGGTGAAATCATAGGAAATGCCAGCACTTAAGGTGAATAGGTACCGGATTAATACAATGTTACATGTATATAAAAAGCTGTAGCATTAACCACTTTTGAGGCTGTGTTCTGGGGCTTTTCTAATGATATTAGACTGAGACTTGACTGCAAGATGTATCCTTGGCCTCAAGCCCAGGGACGTCATCTCTCCAGCCCCAAAATCTCTCCACTGGCTTCCGGTTGCTGTGAGGATCAAATTCAAGACCCTCTGCATCAACCATAAGGCTTTCTGGGACCTGGGAACCATCCACATCCAACTCTCTCCCTACATAACTCCCTGCTAGAACTCTTTGGTCCTCTAGTTACAGCTCTCTGCAAGACAGGCGCTTTTCCAAGCAGAAAGTGGGGAGTAGATATCTATCCTATGCAGGTGCCTCCCTCTGGAATGGCTTCCCTGCCCATTGCAGGCCTGAGCCATATCTCCTTAAATTCTGGAAGCTTCACAAGACCCTTCTTTGTACTTCTTCCTTCCCTCTCTCCTACCCAGCTAATGTCCATGTTTTCTTCTTGACTGGCTGGCTGGTTCCTTCAGGGTATTACAAGGCATCAAGCCACCCTCATCCAGTATAACTCGGCACTTGGTCTCCGCTGACCCCCCTCAACCTGCTCTTGTCCTTCTGGGCCCCTAACGCCACACTAGTCTTGCTTGGCATGCACCTTTTAGCCTTTCCAGCCTCTTGCCTCGCAATTAACTTGTGGACCTTCGTTCCCCTGCACTCTCTGCTTTCCCTGGGCTCTGGCCACCTCTGGCACTTGTTTTTCTCACAGGCCCTGCCACCCTGACCGGCACTTCCGCCGCTTCCCTCTAACCTGCACTTCTCTTTACTGCACTTGTATGCTCCTAATGTCACAAGGCCTAGTAGGATCATTTGTTATTTTGTCCTCCCTATTTCCCTGTCACTCCCTCTTGTCATGTTGTCCCTTGAGACACATTGTGTATAGGCACATTATAAATACCCAATAAATAAATAGAATTGTTCTACAGTGGCAAAATAATACATCTCTCGATCAACTATGGAGCTTCTCCCAGATCTGGATATACCCTTCATACCATGCTCGAGCCCTGGCCCTCAATCCATCAAAGGCGCACCAGGTAGGCCTTCAACCCTGCAACTACCACTGCTACTGAGAGGAGGTAGCATCCGAAGGTCTATGCTCTTAAAAGGACACCTGTGTCACTCTCCTCCCACTTGTAGTGAGCCTGTGGCCATGTCCAGTGCATGAAGGTATGGGCTTTACCACCCATATTGAATGGGAGGGAACCAACCAATTTTAAAATGATAAACAGTATCCGTAAAGGTTGTGTATAACCGGTATCAAAGATATACTGGGGTCAAAACATTTGTCAAGATCTGCGAATGATGTGGCTGAGTCGCGTGATAAAAAAGTGATATGCAGAAACACAGCTCCACAATTTGTTTTTCAAATATTAGTATCTCTAGTATATGGGTTTAGCATTCTAGGTAGATCTGTTAAACAGTTTCACGATGTTCCCAGTTGGGTCTGAGAGCCCACAGGGTGTGTACATGCATGCATGTCCATGATCACCGTATAGACACACATGCACACCATCTGTTGTGCACAGTCCAATGATACCCAGGCCTCTCAAATGTTCAGGAATACAGTTCTATGTTGCAGAGAAATGCGTACATATCATACTGCATATACAGCCATCTCCCGGCAAACCTAACCTTAATAGCACAAAAGCTATTAGTCTGCGAAATAATATTACTCCAGATAACTTCTGGATCCAAAACGGTGTATAAGCAGAACAGAATGTGTTTGCTAAACTACTGCCCCATGATAAAACTAAATTACTGTTTTTATTCTGTAGAGGTGATTTAGCAGCCTCCTCTGTTCATTTCATGAAGTCACTCGGCTGGGCACGTTCAGCCCTTGTCCCATTACTTTAAAGCTCAGGCAGAGGAAGAAAAGAAATAACACTCGCTCACTTTGTGAGGCACAATATCTCTACAAATTATCAAACTAAGCAACATTGCAGTAAATCAAATTCAGATAAACATTCAGGGGCCGATTAATGGAACAAATGTGTGCCAAAAACCGTGATGCAAGCTGGCGCAAGCGTGAAAAAGCAAGCACACATGTGCGTTTCATGGAAGGCCCTGCGCGTGTTTTCCCCGGGATGTGCGCCAAATCTGTGCGTGGCGCACACAGGCGCGCACGTCACTGCAACATCCTGAACGCCGTGCGCAATGCTCAGAGTGAAAGCGTGCACCGTGTTGCACACACCAAAAGGTTGGCGGAACATGCGGAATGGGGAATAATGCATGAAAAAGAAGGCGTAACTGGGTAAGGACTGCTGGGAAATACACGGAACGCCCACAAGCACGTGAACAACACGTATTCTTGGAATCGAATAGGGGAAACCCGCGCATGCAAAAAGACACAAACAGGCATAAACACATCCACAACATGAAGGCAGGCGGAAGCGTCCCCACGCAGTATGAAAGTGTGTACAAACAACAAACACGTACATACAGCTACAATGAATGTCCCATTTCTCGCAGCACTGATCGTGGGACACAGCAGGAGGAGGAGAATAGTCAGGGCCTGCATTTTTTTGCCCTTGTGCTCCCAAGCACTAAACCCCTTGGAAAAGGTACTCAATGTCCTGCATTTTATGGCTGCTGGGTCATTTCAGCGGACAACTGCCATAGTTGGGGGTGTCCCACAGGCCATGCAGTCACTGTGCCTACACCAGGTGTTTGCAATCATGACTGCGTGCCCCTCAGTCCGCAGGCACATACACATGCCCAGAACACCCGCAGAAAGGCAAGCCATGGTCCAGGACTTTTACAGGGTGGCACACTTCCCCAAAGTGCTTGGTGCCAAAGATTGCACCCATGTGGCCCTATGTCCATTTAGGGCCACTGAGCACATCTCTCGAAACCGCAAGCACTGGCATTCCATCAACGTACAGGTTGTATGCGATGCCCATGGAATCATCACCTCTGTCTATGCAAACTATCCTGGGTCTACCCATGACAGTTTCAGATACAGAATGTCCTCCCTGAGCCGAGACCTGGAAGCTGGGAAGCATGGCGACACATTGCTCATTGGTGAGTACAAATGTCTGTGCACATGCATGCATGTCACACACAGACAAATACACAAACCCAAGTAATCCCAATCATTATGACCTCTCCAGTGCCTACCCTTTTAGCAACCACATGATGACGCCAACACAGAACCACACCACCCCAGGTAAGATACAACGCTGCCCATATTGCAACCAGGGCATAGTGGAGCGCACATTCAGAGTGCTCAAGTCACGCTTTCGCTCCCTTGACCGCTCTGGCGGCCAGCTACTATATGCACCCCCAGTAGTGTGCAGGATCATTGTGGCAGCATGCGCCCTGCACAATGTTGCAACACGGCGAGGCATACCGGTGGACATGGTGGTGCCCCCACATCCCCAACCACAGGCACAGGAGCTGCTCATGGGAGGGGACCCATCTTGTGGCCACATTTTTCACCTAATCTCCCAGCCCTGCGGAGTGCACACAGGCCTGGTACATACCAGGTGACAATCGATGATGACAAAGAGACAGTCAACAGTCACAACCTTATCACCCTGAGAATGTTGCCATGGATTTGCCACATTGTGTGCATCCCTAGCTACTTAAACATAACCAATCCTGTGTGACCAAAAGGAACACATGCAAGGTGTAAATCGCACTACCCCCCTGCAAAACAGGCCATGACAATCAGTGGTATGTCACCCAAGCCCTCCCAGCCCACATCACCCTTGTTGGCCACGCCATGACATGGCATGCAACATCAAAAGAGGAAAACAAAAGCGCAACACATGACCAATTACATACGAAGTGACACGTGATAAATGGAAATAGGCCTGAGACAATCACACCTGACATGGAATCAGATGAAATGACTGACCAACAACCTCCCACACATAGAAAGTCACACACAAATGCATGCCACCAGCAGTACCATCAACAAAAGACAGAATGCCTGTTGGTATGCACATTGGCCAATCCAAATCCGCAAATCCCTAACCCGTGTGCTGTGTGTGTCTCCTGCAACACACTGTTCAGCACACAGCACAGTGAGCAGCCATTGTTTTGGGGATACACCTTGAGCATCATATAAAAAGGATAAGCAACAAAAATAACCTACTGATGCATGTACACGATCCCCAAATGGTAAGTGTTCATGCGCTGCAGGGACACAGCATGCCAGAGAAGGCAATCTGTGTGCACGTGTGGGCATGGAAGGGTGGTTGAATGTGTGGTGGAGAATTCTGTAAGTGTGTGTAAGTGTGTGTGTCCGTATGGACATGCACTCAATACATGCATGTGAAATCAAGTGACCCTCAGTGTCCTGTACACATCACATGTCAACATTGGCCATGTGTACACCCCAGTATGTCAGTATGTCAAACCACAACAATCCCCTGACACCTGAAAAGTAAACACAACACAGGAACAGCCATTGTCCAGCAGAACACATCATGTACATAGTACCCCACAATGACAATGTCAGAGAGTCCCCAAACACTGTAGCCCAAGCGTAATGTCCGACAACAAATGGCACTCCCTCATTTACTCATCACCATGACCTTCAGAAGAACTGTGTCTGGGGTCCGTTGGCTTCTTCCTTCTAGTCTACCTGGCTTCATGATCCCTCTACCCCTTGGTTTCCTTGTTCTACCTTTTGTGTAAATAGGTTCCAGCTTTCTCAGAGGCCACCTTGACTGGTAAAAATACCAAATTGCAGCGAACTCCAAGGAGCCAAACCCCCAAACCAGGGAAAAAAGCCTGTAGGCACCAAAAAACCCTGGAAGAGTCACCAGTAGATGACTTGAAGTCGCTGAATATGGCCAAGCACATGTCCAAGCAGAATGATACCAAGGTAGCAGAGCTGAACAATGGTTCAACTGGATGGGTAGCAATTTCAGTACACAATAATCAATGAGGATGCAACAACTGATGGGTATTGTCACAGCTCCAGTCTCCAGGCGCATGAGTGGCATGAACCAACCACCCCCTCTGCGGTAAAACTTACACAGGCCTCCGAGACCCTGGCAGGGAAAGAGGGTTAGGAATCTGTTGGTTGGATAGGCATTGGTATTTACATAACCGGAAAGAGGCTCAGGAGAGGGGAGGTTGATGGGCAAGGGAAAGTAGTGAAAATACAAAATACAACTATTGACAATTACACATACTCAATAAGAGAAACCATGTACTTCATACACATTGTACAATATGGCTCAAAGGCAAGCAAAAGAAAGACTTATCTCTGGGGTGAGTGTTGGCCTCCTGCCTGCGCACTCTTGGGTCCGGTAACAGGAGCAGTTCAGTGCTGCAAAGAGAGCGTGAGTTACTATTCTGTGTGTGTTTTTCCCACACACACATAACACCTTTCATGTCTCGAACTTAGTGACACCTCTCCAAACAAGCACTCTTGTCTGCTGCTTTGTCCGTATAGTTTTGCTGGCCCCCGTGAAGGTTAATACACTGTTAATGCTGTAAGGTAGCCGCACATGTCCCCGCATTAAACGGAAGACCATGTGTTAAGAATCACACATGATAGAATGTGCCTTGGATGTGCTGCTAGATGCATGTGGCGAGGTGCAACTTCAGTACAAGTAGCGGTCTGCCACCCACGGCTTTCTATAGGCAGCGCACGTGGCTAATTGCATATGCTAATGATATGCACTGCACTCGAGTTTGTGCATCGCTGGGTGCCCCCTTGTGCTGTATTAGTTTGTGGCTAGGAACTCTACTGTGCTAATACCTTGGCTTCTATGGATCAGGGGCACTCTAGGATATGGCTGTCACCCCCTGCATGTGCCCCAGGCAACTGTGAAAGCTTCCTGGCATTTGCTCCTCAGCGCGGCTTAGCTGTACTGTGTGTATCTCCCCCAACACCTGGCTAAGTTCGCCAGCACTGGCGCTACTCACCTTGCATGTGCGAGGGGCCTGGAGGAAGGTCGGCTGGGGCGTGGCCCCTTGTACTGCTCACCTTGCTTGGAGCTCCTCGAAACATGTCTGCTTCTGTCGGACGTCTGAGCACAAGCCCCGTGCTTCTGCTTGCACACACACGTGCACGTGTGCAACAACCAAAGTGGCCAGGTTTTTGTAGTTCTTGGCCCGGTGTCTGCTGGGAAAGGTACTCTGGATGCTCATTTTCCTGCAGAAAGGGCATAACATCTTTTAATAAGGCTGGAAAGTTTCCTGTGTGTGTCTTCATGCTGGTTGTCACTGGGCCATGCCTGAGACCTACATCCAACCTCCTCCCACACAACCCCAGGTTCTGTACCCTGACAGGTAGAGCTGGAACTTGAGTCAAAAATAACTAAGGTGGTTGGCACAACAGGATGGTTGAGCTGATAGCGTGAACAAAGAAATGCAGAGACAGCAGAAGTCTTGAATGGCACAGAGAATGTGAGATAGCCGGAAACAGCTGACAGCAAGTTAAGAGCCACAACAGTTGAATAGCATTGGCAAAAGCCAACAGCCAACATAAAGGCATGGATGTAACAGATGAAAGACAGGAGGAGCAACAGCAAGATGCTGTTGAACAGAATTGTACAGAGGCAAACCGAGGCAGTGTAAGAGTATGTGGAAATAACAGCCCGAGAGACAGGCGGACAGATCTGCAACAAGGACAGTAGCAGGAAGAAGAACAGGGACTAAAGGCACCAGAGTCTGAAAAACAATTAAAAGAGCAGTAGTCCAGTAGGAAGACTGAACCCTCAGGCAGCATCAAAGTCCAAACGGAATGGAGCGCAGTAGTAGTATAGGCGGATATCTCAGGTGAGGACTGGACCATGACTTGTGCCTCTTGGGTCACATTCCTAATGCATCCTTCTTTTCCACAATCACCAGGGGCTGAACTCAACATGTACCAACTTGACATTGTCAACATCCGGCCCCCTCCCACATCAGTGTGACTTTAACAGCCAAAGCGTGCAGGCTATTGTATACAGCATGAAGTGCATCAAGCACATATACAGGCAAGAAAAGAACATACTTCACAATCATCATCAATAAATGGACATTTCAATAATGTACCCACAAACATTTATTGCAGACATGCCATGGAGAAAACATCCATAATCCCCACTAGGGGTGTTAACACAAGTAGTACAGCAGCAGACAGGCCACAGATCTGACGAAAGTCCAATGCCCTTGTGTAAATGGTTGTAACACCAAACCATCCTTGCGAGCCCATGGATAGGGGAAGCAGGAGTGGCATATGTGAATCAGGACCCCAAGCCGCAAACACATACACAAGGCAAGCTTGAATGGCCCAGCTGCAACAGACAGTGGATGCTTTTAAAAGCCACAAAGCACCACACCGTCACATGAATGCACAATAGACAAACAATTTTGAACTATATTAAGTAATTAAACTAACTATAAAAATAAAAAATGGCCACATAAGACCCGGGGGGGGAAGGCACCCAGGAGGGGGGAGGTACTGGGTGAACCTCAACACCCACATGCAATGATTTTGAGATTAAAAAAAAACTCCATGGGCTCAACGCCTGCAATGCCTGACCTGTGTAGAAGATAGGTCGTCATCCTCCTCACCCTCTGACTCAAAAGGTGGATGTGGTACCGTACCCTGACCATGCCTATGCGCAGCTTGCCCCTCGTTGGCAGCAAGTCTGCGGGACTGGTGAGTTTGGTTCTGCACGCCGATGACACGTAGGTCAGCATGCAGAACCTCACGTGATACGCGTGCTTCCTCTTGCAAGGTAGCACGTGTAACACGGAGTTCTTCCTGCATGGCCTGACATGACATCTGGAGCACCTCCCGGCATGCACGTAGCTCAGCCGAGATGGTATTCTCAAGCTGCTCCAACCTCTCTTCTGTCCGCTGCCTCTGTGACATCAAGAGCACACCCAGAGTAGATCTGAGGGATCTCTGGTCATCCCTCAGGGCCTCCCTGTGTGCCTCTGCGTGAGCAGAAAGTGAGCTCCAACCTCTCTTCTGTCCGCTGCCTCTGTGACATCAAGAGCACACCCAGAGTAGATCTGAGGGATCTCTGGTCATCCCTCAGGGCCTCCCTGCGTGCCTCTGCGTGAGCAGAAAGTGCTTAATGCAGAGACACCATTTCAGTCCAGCGTGCCGTGTCTGAGGCCGCCATGCCCAGCCTGAGTGACCGGGCCATGGACTGTGCTGCCCGCTGCTGGTGCTCCACCTGCCTGGCAGGGGGGAGCACAGATTGGGCCACACATTCCATGTTCTGAGCGATCTTATCAATTTCTGCCCCCTGTTGTACTGAATTGGCACACATGGATCGCTCCCACTCATTGTACCCGGTGGCACACAGCCACCATGTTGCCGGGCTTGAAACCCTGGGCCGAAAAAGCTGCAGTCCTCGCTGGGTTGCCACCGTCCGCGGCTGCAGGACTACATGCCTCCATTGACGTGATGCCCCAGGCACATCATCGACTTGTGTGGAGTGTGACCGTGCGTCCCTATTCACCACAGGCGGAAGTTCCAACACCGTCTGGCCCCTCAGTGCAGGTGTCATGGACATAAGATTGTCCGCATCAGAATCACTCACCATCGACGAATGGACATGACGCGCATCCAACTCAACATTGTCATCTGAGTGATCATCCAGGCTAGACTCATTGCCAGCCCTACACACGATGGTCTGGAGCACAAGTGGGTTCTCGTGGCCTACCACCCCCGACCCTCACTTTTGCTGGTTGCTTATGTGATAGCAACCCTGTGTCTGGAATGACGACACCATCCTCTGGCTCCATTGCAACATCATCTGCAATGTGGAAAAAACAAAAATGAGTACACATATCAGAAGCACATAACCCGCACACACATAGACATAACATCGACAGCCAACACATGAAGCAGACATGTCACACACAAATGAAAATCCTGCATGCATTCAGTGGTACAGATATGCAAACACATCCCAAAAGCAGAAATTGATGTGTCTAAATAGCAAAGCCTACACATGTACAGAATGCAGTATATCACCTCCATCACAAACTACCTCTGTCAGGCACATGTCACAGGCAGAAGCGACAGATGGTAACAAAGAGATGGCACATACCATAAGCATGTCTGAACTGTAAAATGGCCACAGCTGCAAGTGAATCCAAACACACAATGACACACGTAATATGCATGTACAAATGCATCACTAAACCATCATCACCAATATAGCTTCATCCATCTGCAGCTCGGCCTGTACCGGGCCACATGGGGCATGTAGACATAATGAATTTCATGAGCAAAGCGAGGGCCTGCAACCAGGCATGAGGGACCATAAAGCACAGTACGGTCCGAGCTGCCGGCCATGAAGCCTCCAGAACACCCCTCAGGGCCTGATTGAGCACATTGTGCATTGATTGTGCCCTAAACCATTATTCAGTGTGTCAAATCATCACGGCAGGCCGCAGCAGATTATCTAAGTGGGCCTGGGCGTACACATACTGCACCACAGTGCACCTTCAGGATTGTGTCAATAGAATATAACGGGCGCAATGCTGGAATCGCAGCAGCATTAACGTTAATCAACTACATTTCAGTCATTGAACCAAAAAGCTGGAGAGAACACGTGTAAATGAACACCTTCACACACACATGAGTGAGTAGCTGCAATGTTGCACTACACAACGTTGAATCTGCTTGCATATGTACATGTGAAAGTGTTCAAGAACACCCATGTCCATATACACCCGTACGGTGATTATGAACAGCAACCTATAGAACAAAACAAGCAGCTACAACGCTGCTTGCTTCGATGTATGTGAAAATGTACACATACACACGTGAAGGCAGCTCCACAGTCATTACAACCTGATTGGCAGGCTACAATTAATCAGTGGCCTTTACCAGTTGTTATAGGCCGCAGATTGAACAATCAACTTTGCTAAACACCCAATAGGGTGTTCCAACACTGAGTACATGTGTCACAGGATGCACCTGTGCCTGTGGCTTTCATGACAGTGAAGGGATGCCAATCTGACCATGCATGCCTGGTCACTTTGACATTGCAGCAGTGATTATGCATGTAGAACGGTGTAACATGGCTCAGAAGTGGGTTGGTGCAGTGCAGAACATTTGTATGTTACCGACTATCTACATGAACAAGTACATTATGATGTCAATCAATAAACATGAAGGCAGTGTAAGGGCAAGTTCAGGCATCACATGCAATGTGCATGCAATGGGTTGCATGGCTACAGGCAACCCCCCCTCCTTAGTGAAAATGCAGGGAGGCATTGCATGGCAGCGAAAGGTTGACCAGAGAACTGTGTATTGGCAGACAGTGTTGACTAGCGTCAATTGCATCATCTGAGTCAACTGACAACACAGCAGATGAGAATGGGACAGTAAGCAGGACACATGATGAACCCTCAGTAGTACACCCATTTGTGCAGAATGCACTACACCAGTTGAACAGAGTCGGGGGGCCAGAAACTGGGGGAGGCTTGTGCCCCACACAGACTACAACACCCTAAACATGTGCGTGATGCAGGACTGAGCCAGATTGGGCATGGAATGGATGATCAAATGCCATTAAATGTATGTCATCCTGGACACGTACTACAATTTTCATCCTGCCAAGGACACATAGTGGCATGCATGGAATGCACATGGAGCATGAATGGGCACTCATGTCCCTGCGTAGCATCTGCCATCTGCACAGTCCGAGTGAGACACCCTGCATCAAGGACAAAGGATGTACCCCACTGTATGTGTCTGGCAGGTTGGCAGGGGGAAGTGTGCAGGTACACAGGAGCATTGAACAGGCCATTGCAGTAGTCCAACATGATACCCACCAGTGCCATGGTGAAATTGGGGTGCAGGGGGGTGGAGGGGCAAGGAAGCATGCCTACGTGGAGTACCCACATGCAGGCATGTGATGACATAGTCCCAGTGCTGAGTGGAAAGACACCCCAGGCTACATGCAGAAGAGACAGTGAGTTGGAACATGGACTGGAGGGGTAGCGGGGTGACTAGCATGTGAGTAGGGTGCAATTGTGCAAGGGTGCAATTGTGGTGATGAAGACAGTCCCCATCTGCTCTACATGTCCAGCATGCTGCACAGCAGGAATGCATCAGTGAAGCATTGCATGACTCGCAAATGAGAACCATGTACACATAGCATGTAGTGGCAGACAAGCACAACACAACACATCACATAAGCAAACCACACATGGACTGGAAAAACACGTGACAAAACTCACTGGACAGGGCATCCAAGTCCAGCATCTCTCTCACTCCTTCGTACAATTCTGCTGGTATTATCTCTGCATCGATCAGCTCGTGCGAAGTGAGATATTCCTCCTCAGGTGGTGACCCACCACCAGTCACCTGAATCAATGCATAATTGGAGGCATGCTTCAGTTTAGCACAGTGTCAGAGGTCATCCTAACGCAATATGATATGATATGATAGTTTATTTATATAGCGCCTATACACAATGTGTTTCAAAGTGCTTCAAGGCAAGGGAGGAAACAACAGAAAATACAATGACATTTTTTACAGGCCATGAACAGTAAGGATGTGAAATTAACTATCATACTCGGCCTGACGACATTTCAGATAGAGCAAGTGCTAAGACATAGATAAGGAAGGGAGCGGGAGAATGCGAAGGAAATGGAAACAGACAGGCGACCAGCGTACTAGGCCTGATGATGTTTCTGGTAGAGCTGAAGTAAAACAAAAGGTGAGGGAGAGGGGTGCAGAAAGGGAGGAGAGGAACAAAACAAGCTACTATCGTACTAGGCCTGACAACGTTTCAGATAGTGCTGGAGCGAGGGGGGAACAGTAAGGGGATGGGGGAGCAACAGACGAAGCTGCTATCATACTAGGTCCAGGGACAATTCTGATAGAGTAAGTGCATAGAAGAAAGTAAGGGGAGGAGGGGAGGAGATAGGAAAAGGGAGAGGGGAGGGGAGGACAGAACAGAGAGTAAGCAGTCAAAAAGAGTGGAGAAGCAAGAGGGGAGAGCGAATACAATAGCAGAAGTCAGTAGTAACACATAACCTTGCAAGTCTCGATACAAGATGAAGATGGGAACAGCATGATTCAGGGTCACCATGAGTACAAGATGCAAAGGAAGTCCAGCATGAGAGTTGAGAAAGGGTGACACACCGTGAATCAATGAAGTCCATAAAAGTAAAATCTAGCATCGGCCACAAGATGGTGATGGTGAAACCAGAATGTATCAGGACAGACTGTGTGCAGGAAGTGGGGGGGGCACAAGCGAACAACACGGGGGGACCAGAGAGGGTGGGGATGGCCTGTGGGGACAGAGGGTGTAAACACATGTTGGTGCACGCTTACCTGCTGTCTTAGAAGAGGGTTGGACCCTGGATCCTCCTGATCCGAGCAGGTCCAAACAGGAATTGCCCTTTTCTTTGACTGCCCTTCACTTTGGACAGAAGCATGTCCAAATTTTAGATCAAGGGCGAGAGACGCCCTTGATCTAAGAGTTAAGAACAGGAAGGAAGCACTCCTAAAATGTGCGCACCTCATGTCCGAATGCACTTACACCCTCGGCAACATGCTTCCAGTGGGACAAACACTGGGCAGCCATAGTGTGACAATTCGGGCCCACTAGCATATCATGGTCGTGTCCTGAAACGTAGTCCACAAGGAAGTCCAGTCCCTGCTTGCAGAAAGGCTTCTTCCTTGATGTTCCGGAGGCCGGAGCCATGTGTGGGGTCCCAGCCTCTTGTGCAGATGCAACGTTCCTCCTCTTGGGCAGTGATGCAGACCCTGACTGGCAAATGCTGCCCTGATAAGTAGGGGAAGTGGTGCTGGTGGATTGAACCGAGGGAGTGGCAGGTGGAACAAGGACAAAAGCCCTGACTTACGTCAGTGGCTGCTGGGTGCCCTTGACTGGACCCTGCACAGCAACATCTGCTTTGCCAAGGTCATTGACCTGGACTGTCCTGGATGGTAGACTCACAGCCAGGGTGGTGTCGGCTGCATCTGCCCATGCACTTGCCAACACCCGGCTGCTCGGGGAAGCAGGTGATAATACTTCCCCAGGGACATGTGTCTTGGTCAGGGAAGCCCTGCTTGCAATTACCGTGTGCCTCCTGACCTCTTGGAAATCATCCTGGAACTCTTCAGGTGCCAACGCAGCATGCGCTGGCCGACCCTTAGCCTGGGTGGTGGTGTTCACAGCTGCACCTGCAGCTACCACTACCCTTGGGCCCGTGGCAGTCGATGAAACGGACAGCTCAGTCACATTGGCGCCAGTGACAGATGCAAGAGCTGCATCTCCCAGAACCACAGGGGGTGGTGTCATGACTGCACCAAAACATGGCACAACATTGTGCCAAAGTGGCGCACCCCTGCCTCTTCCCCCTCTGCAGCCACCCTGGAGTCCCCCTACTCCCTGGTCACCTCAACCATGTCCCTGACCACGCCCGCCACGTGGAGTACGCCCAGCTGAGGCACCCCTCACCTTTTTTGGCCTCCCAACCATGGCACAGATGTAGTAGTGCCGGCACAGATGTCTGCAGTGCCAATGGGAGGTGTACACAACAACAGTCATGGGCAATTGGGGTGAAGGGGGTGGGATACAAGAAGTTAACAGCACCCCTGTGCACCTGCAAGGCTGTATGTGACCCCAGTGATATAGTGACGGGTCACGCAACGCTCAGACACCCCAAAACTGCAGTAAAACTGTGCACGCAACCCCAGGTAGCCCAGGTGTGTGGAATTAACCTCCCGCAGTACGCAGTGGCACCCTGGGACATGTAAAAAACACATACGCGTGGGACATGCAGGCTACTATGACCTCAAAAACGGGTATGCGATACACAGGGGGACCCGGAGTGGGAAAAATACCATGCGCGACTCACCGTCTGACTAGCATGGTAATGAAAAACACGCATAGCCAATACCCCCGCCAAAAGAAGAGATACATCCTTGATCCACTGTGAAGTTGTGATGGCGCGTGAAACAATCAGAAGTAGCAACACACGCGTCGGTCTCCACAAAAGGCACGTACAGCGAACTGCTGGGACCCGATCATCTTTAACCGGTGCCGAGAGAAACGCCTGCGCGCGTCACGTCACTTACGCGCTTTGGACCTTTCCTCGAATTACATGCATTAACACGCAGACGTGCTGTTTTTTCACATGCTGAATCACAATGCATCCGTGACGAGGGAAACGCCCACGCGTGTTACGTCACATACGCGCTTACGCGCTAAGGGCCTTTCCTCGAATTACATGCTGACATGCTGTTTTTTCACGTGCCAAATCACTCCGTATCAAGCTGCCACGCGACAACACAAGGAAGACCATGCTCCTGCCCAGAAGGCCATTTTCCTGCCCCCCAGATCCCCAAGCAGACTCCACACAAGATATAAGTACATAGTCAGTTTATTCTCCTGTGCATATTCCACGTGCAGAGGTGGTTGATCAGTGTGTTTAGTAATGACTGATCATTTCCTAAAGCTTTGCTGGGTATTTTCTTGTAATTTGGTACTTACCTTACTGTTCCTCTGAGATTTTCGCACGCCATTCGCATCTTTGGAGAGTACATCTTGCCCTCAGAGCATTTCACTGCATGGCCATTGATACTCTGTACTTTAGTCTGTATAATGAGGACTGAAAAACCTCTGAGCTCAACGTCTTGTGGCATATGTTTGGGCAGAGCACACAGAAGACTTTGCTCACACTTGTACTTATTGTGGCGTGAACAGAATTGTGTCACAGAGGCATATGGTTACTTCACAATAATAGACAGACTAAAGATACCAGTGGAGACAGCTAAATACAACACATCAAAGAGAAAACACTGATTGATGTCAGTAGGAAAAAAATTATAGAGTAAACACCTGCAAGTATATAATAACACATTCAAGAAAAAAATTGTAATAATGCTTTTACATTTAATAATAATTATGATTTAGCATTTATATAGCACTACAAACCCTCGGACATCCGGGCGCTAGTTATTACCCATGGTGTGTGGTACTCATTTATCGACCTCGAAAGGATGAAAGGCAGAGTGTGGCCCTGCCGGTATTCGAACCTTCATCGGTAGGTTCTGCACGGATGTCAAAAGGAGCGCTCTACTCGCTGTGCTATCGGACCGGCTAACAAGTCAGAGTAAAAACCCCAATTCCTGGGACCATTTGAACAATGAATTGTCATTGTTGGGGTAAACCCTAGGACGGTAAGTTGCTCTGATTGAAGCTTGTGGGATGATAACAGAGATCAGTAATGACTCGCAGTAGAGCAATATCAACGACATTAGAGATATAGAAGTAAAGGACAATAACCACGGGCAATTGTATGGATTCCCAGTTGTAGAGAAGTCAAATGTAAAGTATCTGTGTTTAAAATATTGTGTTAAAATATTGTGTTAATACAATCAGCAGTGCTTATTAGAACCATACCTCCAGTTTGGCCATCGACAGGATCACTCATACCCATGACACTAAACAAAAAGAGAAGAAAAAAGTTATGTATGCATAGAAATCTGCAAATTATTATTTTGCACTTTTTCAGGTATTTAGAATATTCTGTGAGTATATTGAAGTATTAAAAAAAAATAACGATTTCTGAAGGTCCACTATGGAAGAAAAAAGAGAAATCTGATTGCCAACAGCCCTTTGCTTATTTATAAGGCAGCCATCTTTGTTTGGGTACAGAGCCCTTTCCTCGATGCATGAATTCACAACCATGCATTTCATTGAAGTAATTATTTTGTTGTAGCACCTTTTTTCAAACGTTCTCCTCAGCCAATCAGAAATGAAAATGTTCTTGAAATTATAGGCACTATTACCCTTTGGACGCCTACACATTTTCATTCCTACCTGCCTGTGCAAACCCGTGGATTCACAGTACCTGTGCCACTACCCTGTCTCACTGTGGCTTCTGGATACTGCATCTCCACACTGGACTTGCGCATGTGCGGGACTCCACTTCTGCCTTCCTCGTTATTCAGATTCTGAGGTGGGAGGGAGGAGTTCTTTCTGGTATGTTAAATTAGATATTCGCATTACAGACACGTTGCAGTGTTATAAGTGGAATTGTGCATGGTATTAGCACTTTGTCAAATTGCCCTAGTACAAAAAACATTCTTTTCAGTGCATTTTCACACAAAGGGCAATGTTTAGCCTTGAGCAATACCTACTGAAAAAATACATTGAAAGAATACATTAATGTTAATTTGCAAATGTGTAGCTTAACTGGGGCAACGCTTTTATAATGAAATCCAAAAACAAGAAACAACATGATAAATATGCTATTTTCTCACGTAAATACAATTGACTACCCATCCTAAACAAAGTGGGACGAAATACAAAATTGGAAAACAAGAAACAGTTAAAAACGTATAGAAAGTGCTGCAGTAGAAAGTTTGATTTGTTATAAACAAAAAGAAAATCGCTGGTAATCAAACATATAGGGCAGGACTTACCTTATTCTAAAGGCTGTTGGCGAGAGCGCACAGAAGCCACAGAAACTCGCTGGAAAACGGACACTTCCAGCCATATCTGACCCCATCCCGATAACGGAGCCCCCTCCACCAATCAAAGCCCCCTCTCCGTCTGTGGAACCCCCGTACACTTCTTTAGGTTTAATGGATTTCGGGTCTGTCCATAAATTGGGTTGTTGCTGTCATAACTAAACGAGATGAAAAAAAATGTAGATCAAGTTTAAAACAAGCATGATTTGTTCATGTTCATTTAGTTTAGAACTGTCACATTAACTTGCTTTGACATTATCCATAGTCATGAATGCCTGTAACGCCAGCAGGAAACCCCACAAGATCATTCAAGGCCCCTCACTGCACTCCCCTCAAATCCCAAGCACTTTGTGAGGCCCTCTCAGACCACCTCCACAATAGTTTTGTAGAAAGAAACTGCACCATCAGCACTAAGCTAGCAGTGCTCCTGACCCCATCACCTGATCCCCCTTCTGGCCCCACAAACCCTTCCTCTGTCCTCCCTATACTCTCCTCCTCCTCTCCCATATCTTAACCCAAATTCCTGAAGCTAATTGCCAGCAGCTGCCCATCCGGATCTCCGGGACATCCATTCCCTCCTACACTCCTTAAAGAGATCCTTTCCTTAGCTTGTGCAGGTAGCATTGCAAAATCATCATTAACTCTTCCCTCACCTTAGGAATATTCCCAGCAGCTTGCAAGACATCACATATCAAATCCCCGCTCAAAAAAACATCCATTGAACCTCTCCTTCTGGCCAACTACAGACCTATCTCCAACATTTGCTTCATAGGCAAAGTTATTGACTGAACAGTGTATTCCCTGTTTTGACTCTTCACCATATCAAACTCCCCTCTCTACCCCGGCCATTCTGGCTTCAGACCCCTTTGAGTAACTGGATCATCCCTTGTCTTCATCTGGAATGATCTAAAAATAACCGCAGATTCGGAAGGCTGTGCCACAATTATCCTCCTCAACCTCTCAGCGGCTTTTGACACTATCAACCACTTCATCCTCACAGACAGACTCCAGTCACTCAATATTAGAGACAGAGCATTTCCTCCTTCCTCATTAACTGATCACACTCATTCCTCCCTTCTCCTAGCCCCCTGCTCTTCAACCTCTACCCGAGTCTCCTTCCTGCCGTTATTTGCTCACTTGACCTAACCTGCTACAACTACGCAGAATACACACAGATCATCTTCAAGATCCCTAATAACTCTTCCATCCTCCATCCCAATCTCACCTCATGTCTCACAGATGTTGACGACTGATGATGGCTAAACACCTCCTCCTCAACCCCAGAAAAAACAAAATCATGATTTGCAGGATTATAGCACTGTAATGGCCGTCCTCCCTTAGACCTCCTCCCGCCACATTCAACTCAGTAAAGAACATGGGATTTACAATGGACGAATATGTGACACTTCACACCACATCAACTGTGTCTAAATCTTCCTATCTATATCCCTCCATTTTCAGATGCATCTTCCCTTACCTCTCCTACCCTCACAGAGCCACAGCAATGATGACCATCATCTTCACCCACCGAGACTACACTAACTCCCTTTACCTGGACACCCCTGCATGTCAACTCAAAGCTGAAACAGTTCCGAAACACTGCAGATAGGATCCTCCTAACACTTGGTCCCAGAGAGCACATCCCACCTGCCCTCTGTGTCCTCCACTGGCTCCCTATCGGGCAACGTCCCCTTTCGAAGCCATGTGCATTACCCAACGTGCCCTGCACACAACATGCCCAGAATACCTTCAACAATACCTTCACCACACCAATAAAACCTATTATCAGGAACCAGACTTTTCCTTGTCATCCCCTCCTTCAAATTGAAAAGAGTAGGGTGATCCTCCTTCTCCATCCAAGCTCCCAAAAATCTGGAACAAAATTCACCTCGGCATCCACCAGTGAGGCGGATCACCTTGCCTTTTGGAAGGCCCTCAAGACCTGACTTCCCCCCTCACATCCTGATGAACCCTTTCTGCACATCAGGCTATTTAACCCCCCTATCAGATAGGATAAGGCAGCAGTCAACCCCTCATAGAACTTACTGAGTGACAGAGTATAATCTCCAGCAAACTAAAGGACAGAATCTGCACCACATCTACGAAAAGAAGAAACCAGCCACGACGCATGGGTAAGTATCACACTCCATGTCGATGGACGATAGCCACAAGTATGGTCACCCACCTGCCGGCATCTACTCTCATACACTACTTGAAGACAGATTGCACAGCACCTCTGCCATCTCTGCCATTAGAATGCAGCTATATCCCAAGACAGGAAATTCGGTCTACCTCAAAATATAATCCGTCTCTGCACTTGCATAATCTCCCAACAACCCCACATCACCCATCCACAAGCCAGTTTGACATAGGTCACTAGTAGGGACTTGGTCACCCCTACCTAACTTCGTATTGGCTAAAATGCACACACACACATTCTAAATCCCTCTGACGAATCTCTCATACATTACACTTTGGCCTCCAAGTGTGTTTGCCTTCAGCTCTTTGAAGCCATACCAATGGGAAAAGGCACTATACAAATGAAAAGCTACATTACATTGCATTGCATAGTTGGTAATTATGCTGTTTCAAATTCAAGTAATCAAATCATCCAGATTCAGGAGGTCTGAACAGGTACAACGTTAAGTCTCATGATCACACCACATGAGCACTTAAACCATTTTTGTCCTTCCAACTCACAAACAAAAATTGGAACTAAAAGAAACCGTTTGTAAAACCCTTTGTGAACATCCTACAGGTATTAGTACAAACAGTACAAACAGAATCAACGGAACGAGGCAATGAGGAAATGCCAGTACAAGTTAACAAACTGTGCAGTAAAGATTCTAGAAGAACTTCATATCTATGTTGCTAGAATCATCTTACTTGGCCATTCACGTACCAGACACAAGGCATACATTTTCATTGATGCATCCAAAAAAAAGAGATTATCAATGACCAATAGAACTGAATTGGCATCAAAGCGCCAATGTATCTAAGGGATTGAGTATATCAGCAACAATATACTTGTACAAAGTTATATGGCAAGGATTGAATGGAATTTTAAGAATATCCTAAACCTCTTATTACAGAGAATTTCTGGAATCTCCCAATGTCTAAGAAATGCGAATAGCCCTGAAGAAGCACTAAGATGAACAAGTGTTGGTAAGTACTGTAAAAGCATTTATGAATAACTATTTCAAATTAGTCTCTGTTATAGACTGCACAATTTGAATAACAAGTGGACTATGAAAAGTAATCAATTATGATTACACTTTCTTAATATTGTCCATGCATGTGTTGGTTTGTATCTCCCCTTTATCTTCCTTGTAGTATTGGCACATGACATAGTATCCTGGTGCACAAAGCAGATCTGCAACAGAGAGAATACTGTATATATTTTATAGAACGAACAGTGGGATCTGTTCTCCAATATTTTCCTGTTGTTTTACGTATCTTCTTTTGAGGCTATGCAGGCTCTGCAAGCAAGGTTGAGGACACGTCTCGCACCAGCTGTGATTTATGCACCTCGACAGCCTAATCATGGGCCCTTACTATGTTGGATAGGTTCAGTCCTAGCAGGCTCATTAGCTTGCAGAGTAATACATTGTGACATAGTACATGATTGGTGGCCTAAAAGCTCCAACACCCAATAGACCTCAGACAGCATATTCCATTGGCTTACTATAAAGAATGAGACATCTAAAGCTTGATTGTTGCAGTTGCAATTATCAGTGATGGTAGCAGATCCAACATGTACGATGAAGAATTGCAGTTTTCGGCAATTTGCTTTGGAAACTTTGGGCTCCCGAAATTAATGTAACACGTTTATTTCAATGCAGTCCTGGCCGTAGTGGGATGACCTCTGGGCTGTGACAATATCTTATCCTTCATGGGCTGATAATTGCTGATGAAACATGTCACCACAATTCAAAGGACTTGTGCTAAGCAAGAAACGTACATGACCCTGCATTTTAGCTCAGCAAGAATGTTCAACCCATTGTCAGCAGAAACAGAGCCTAGGTGTAATCTTTGTGGTCTTCAATGTGCCCTTTGGCATGCACTATCAAAACCTTTCAAACAACAAGGAGGCTTGTGCCAAATAACATGTACAGACTGTTATTTGCTGCCCTCTAGAACTACTTGGGGATCCAACCATATGTTGACTGGAGGTTACTCGTTGTGCCATCACAGACAAATGATCAATGCTCTGTCCAATGGTTTACATGTCCTTGGTTAAGGGGGGTCACAATTGAGGTCTTGTGTGTTCACCACACACCTGTGTGTGGTGGAAAATCAAGATGTTGAACCAAAGTGTGTCTCAGGAATCCCCTAGCATACTGTTTTCTTTGACAAAGGTCAGGTGGTGAGATGTTGTTGACCTTTGCCCTGGTTGAAAAAATGCCACGCTCGCATTCCAGTGTGGGCTAAGGAGTGGCCCACTGCACACACTTGACTGCGAGGGTGATGGTGATGCTCAAGGTGCCACCATTGGTTGTCTAGCTAGAAAACAGTGGCATTTTACACGTGCAGAATGTGTTTTAGAGGCAATGCACACTTATAAACATGCTGTCTGGATTCCCTCCCATCCCTGTAAATGTGGCAATGTGCCCCTACCCCGCAGTATCAGTGTTTTCTGGACTCATGTACTGCCGCTGAATGTACTTCGATGAATCATAATCTTTTTCTATATCATCATCAGCATTCATTTCATTTGCTTTATTTTGTCAAGTGATGTCATTAAAGCAGATCAAAATAAATCCATTAAATGTCATTAATTCATAATGAATACAAATGTATGTATTTCCAACACGTGTAAAAATAAGTAAAATGTATAGCATATACAATTTCATAAGCCTTAAACTGAATGTATATAAATTAATAGCCTAGAGGTTAGCAAGGTGAGTACTCATCCTATACATCAACATCATCAATATATATGTTCCCCAAAAAACCATCTACCACCATACTGACCACACCCGACATTTAGTATAGAGTTACTTTCTAATGAAACATGTAATACTATCATATAGCGTCAGTTCTCAGTCCTTGGGGAGTGTCCCAAAAACTGGACAGCCTCAGGTTAAAACAGATACACTTTACATGCTTTATGTCTTCGTACTATCTCCGAAGCTCGAGAGTCAACCACAAGCAGAGCCAAATGTAAAGCGTATTTAATATTATCAATAGCTACACAATTGAAGTCAGAAGCTGTATCAGAAGTAGATTTTGGTAATATAAAACTGCATTTTAAAAGTACATTTCATGAAATTGCATGAGAACTGATGCCGGAGAATTGCTGTTCTTCCATGCCATAAATGTCAATCAGTCTTGCCTAAAGTTTGCAAGCATGACGGGATGGACATAGCACCTTATTACCAAAATTCAGTGAGGTAATGAAACATTTTTGCTTCTGCAATAGGCTTACCATTTACACTCAAATTCTTCTCATAGGACCCCAGCCTACCTTTGGTACAGTTCATAGTTTTAGTTTTGGGGATGTACAGCTTTTACACTCCGAGTCCACAAATCTGCTTGTCTGTTTTTTAAATGTATAGTTTCTGAAATCAATACCATGCCATCTCTGGATAAAGGAATGGGTACGTTGTTACTCTGAGGAGGATCTGAGGGGAAATAAACTAAGTTACAAGCTTTATAATTAATATTCAGACAGAACACCTTCAGTGAAATCACATCGCCCTTCCGGATCCCTTTATGAACCTTAAAGCATCCAGTTTTTACTCCCTAAACCCTCTCTAATAGATGCTAGATTATCATCATATGACAAAATAGCCAAGATAATTGATTTTTCTTCATTGTTCCTGAACAAAGAAATCCAAAGCTCCCTTCTTAAGACCCCATTGAATTCTGTCCATAAAAGAAAGATATACATTCTAATTCTACAAAATTACATATTACTAAATTTACACATGTAAACTAACACCATGATCCGTCGTACGGATTCCTTTTTCTACACCAGCCTGAAGAGAGGCTTGATAATTCTTTCAAACAAATACCTTACCATCAAATCACTATCGTGATCTGGTATCCTGTAAAACTTGCTAAAATATTCAAACCATTCTATTCTATTTTCAATTTTCGAAAAAGCTCTCATATTCTTTAATCTGGAAGCCTCAATAAAAGAAGCCCACCGATCCCTAATACATTTTCCTTTTCATAATATTCTTATAGATTAACAGGGTCAATTTATTTCATTAATAGCCGACAGGCCTGGCAATTCAATTAAAGCTATCAATTTAATCTTAGCATCCTTACAATCATTTTACCAGATTTCCTAATGGGGAGCTCAGTGCTTAATATCCTTAGACAGCTTCTTAATAAACATGTTGCCATTTTATGTGATGTAGGGAATGTATCCCTCAAGATTATTTTATTACATGTCGACAAAAGTACAGGTATCTAGACCTTTCAAAATGATGTTTGTACCATCGTAGAGATATACTTGCACTTGGTCACCTAATTTGGTTTTTATCCCCATAAGTGCCTCTAGTGACAAATAGTTTTATCCAAAATCTACACACGAATGTAAAAATAGTCCCTCTCATATTCAGCTGGAATCTAAAAATCTTTACTCTTTTGCAATCATATAAATTGACTGAACTGTAATCCATATGGGGAGACAAATTGCCGAGAGTGGAAATAGCAATTGTGATTCTATAACCTACAGCTCTTCCATTACTTGCCATATGTGAAAAGCATATATTTGCTCTTTCGTAGGCTTACATAATTCAAGAAATAGATGCCTGAACTACAACTATCCTCATCTATGATTCGCATACTCATGCAAAGGTGCTCACATTTTCTATTAAAATCTCCTGCAACTTATCCATTGTGGGTTTAATGATCAAACCCAACCACATCTTTTGCAAACATTGTTTAGTTGTGGGCCCATTGACATCTCTATCTCTATTATAAATATTAACCACCAGCACAGAAAATGAAGAATTTATTTTTTATTAGATTCATTTAA
This sequence comes from Ambystoma mexicanum, assembly GCF_040938575.1. Lineage (NCBI taxonomy): Eukaryota > Metazoa > Chordata > Amphibia > Caudata > Ambystomatidae > Ambystoma > Ambystoma mexicanum. The sequence goes on from NC_090922.1 coordinate 1,404,224,977, forward strand.
ATATTATCTATGCCTGTTGCTAAAGAAATAGTTGGAATATCCTTCAATAAAAAGAGAATACAGTGCCCATGTCTCCTGAAAACATAAATCATCACCTTCTCTGGCAAAATTGACCCAGTCATTATATACAAGGATTTCCCTTAAACCAGGTATGCTCCGAGATAGAAATTAGATAGAGCAATCAAAACTTTGATCTTTTCATTAACCACCTCAGTTACTGCCCTATTTGGGGCAGTAGGCACAAGATGCTGATTCTCCATTTTCTTTTGGGATGCTGAATCATCTTCTTCAAAGGGAACTATTTTTATTTTTGACTAAGGCACACAGGGGAGCATTTGTATCTACAACCATAACCTGATTAATTATTTTTATGCATGTTGAGGTTAGGTTCTATTGGTCCTCCTACCTTGCTTTCCTAAAATTAGTTTCTTGATTAGTGGGGGTTTGCAAACGTTACTTGGATTCTGCAAATTGTGGTTCAGTTTCAAGGGCCCTTCTCCTTTAGTTGTCCTAATATTAGGTTACTGATTAACTAGGGTTTTACAGAGTTTTTTTTTTGGTGCAGTGGTAATTTATTTACATATTATTTATTGAGCAATTGTATGCACATATATAGCAGAAAGTGTTTCAAGGCAACACAAAATAAACGGGGTGGGGTGGACAAATGAGAAAAACAACAATAAATCCTACTAGGCCTTGTGACATTTGGATTGTGCAAGTGCAGTAACTAGAAGCGCATGGGGAGGCTGATCGAGGTGAGGGGAGCGATAAGGAGAGAAAGTGAGGGAGAAGTGCAGGAGAGAGGAGGCCCAAGGGGCTGGGCAGGTGCTATGGGACAAGTGTCTGAGGAAAAAGAACAGGGGCGGGACAGTAGTGGGAGCTGACTGACCCAAGAGAAGTCAGGGGAAGGATGCCCATTGGCAAGTGCTGGTAAAGAGTGTGGGGGGGAGACTGCCCAAGTGAGGGCGTGTCCCCGAAAAGGCTCAAAATGCTCCAATCTGGATACTAAATCCCTGCTGTAGTAGATTTCCATAATCAACTTTCACCAGACCTTCCGAAATATATTCCCTAGGGGAAACTATACATATTATGTCAAATTTTGCATTAGTTAAATGTCTGGACATTTTTCAGATGATGCTGCATGTAAGTGAACAACCACATCATCATGGCACAGTCAACATACGTGTTTATTTAAAAGGGCATCACACCTTCCATAAATCTGGCTGTTTCCTTTTCATATGTTGATTAATGACTGTCTCAACCTTAGTTTAATGCTGCCATCTTTCTCAAAAGTACCACTATGTGGTATTTAAGTAATTGATGTAATAAACTTATCAGTGGTTTATGTATTTCTCTTTGCACAATTAATGATACCATACACTGGTATTCTCTTTTCCCTATTAATAACTTTACAGCATTAATATTCTTCCATTCCACCTGGCTGACTTATACCTTAAGCATCTCTAATGGGGCAGATGAATATGAAAGTAACACCTACCGCCCCTACTGAGATGAGTATGCAAGTAGCCTTCCTGTCACCTGCTCCTTGCCATTCCTGTTTAGGTGAGAATTGATACCAGCTGACACAGCCCTACTTCACTGTGAGTCTAGGGGTGAAAGAAGAGACTAATTGCCACAAACATTTTGTTTTGGTTACGCGACACTAGGTAGGGATCACAGTTAAACAGCTAAAAGCACAAGTATTGTTCTGTATATAACACAGGAGGGAGGCGGTTTCTAGAATACTGAGAGAGACTCACTACACTGATAGGGCAGATGAAAGTATAGACAGGTTATATACTGAATACACAGTCAGGAATTCCAACCTATGGTAGACATTTAAGACAAATATAATGTGAACATATGAAAATATAGGTCGACAACATGAAGGAGAGAGAAGAGTACAGCCATTTTTCCAGCACATAGGCCACAGCAGTATTATAAGTTAACAAAGGGCTGAATTTACAAAAAAACATTTATTTAACGAGCTGTGAAGTTGCCCCAGACAGCAGGCCAAGGTCAGCCACAGAAGCAAGTATGCAGAACGTATAGACGAGATAAGAGTCATCAGGAGACAAGGCAGTAGCCTACCAAGTTAACTGAATAAATAGAAAAGAGAAAGCCATTGATGTCGAGGTGCACAGGAATAGCATGTCAAAATACTCCATAGAGAATAGGTGAAGGGTGTCCCAAGAGGCCACAAGAAATATAACATACACGTTAAAAATTATTTTCCAACACAGTTCCCTAACATGTGATCAAGACATGAAGAACATTATGAGCCAAGAACAGATAAGACACTTGCTGAACTCCATAGCACACACACAGATACAAGATGATACACAAGGTCAAAATACAAAGGAAGCAGATAGGCCAAATTGCCTGGGAATGATGTGAGTACTTTTAATTGGAATTATTGCAGACCATGGATTACTTTCCTCCCACCATAGGTCTCCAATACATCTTGAGATCTTGTCAAAGTGTAGTGAGTAAATGGCCAACCAATAAAAATCCATCTTGCCACAACATCCATAGAACTAGCCCCTATGTACTCTTTATGTAGCTTGTGATATTAACCAATCAAGTGGTTCATAGATTTTGTAGTCGATATTGAAGTGCAATGTCATTGATGGCATATTTTTGATATAAATATCGCTCACATCTGTTGTAATACGAGAGCTGCTCGTATGGCGTCCCAGCTGTTTATTCTGTGTTTTGAAAATATATGAGTTTTACCATGCACTTTGAGTACTCAATTACTGAGTATTGTTTTTATGCGATTGCAGCAAATTGGGTCCTCTTCAACACATCTCTTAAGCCATGAGGATATTTTAATCACTGTGCCATCAAGTTAGAGGTTATTTTTTACTAATTTTCCAAGTTGGAGCTTTTTTTACATAATCATCACCCAATTCCCCTCTAAAAACCTGTCAGCAACTTAGTGTTGTCTCAAAAGCTGCATGTCTATTTTTCTTAGCAGATTTAGCAAATTTAGCATTAAACTGTAATGTTTATCTACCCTCACTGCTATCAGAATGTCCCTTTTTCTGCAGACTCACCACTCCACAATCCGTACGTTGTCTTTTGAAGCAGGTAAACTCATCAAGACTATCTGCTAAATTGTCAGCAATAGTATGAATAACCAGGCCTTTTGTCATGTACAGGACAACCATGTATAATGTCCAGGATAGTGGGAAAGCATCAGAATGGCGTATTTGATTAAGTTCTTAATTATAAGAACCTGTGGATGTATTTCAACCATAAACTGATACATTCACCCCACCCCGTCTCAGTTCAACTTGTATGTGAACTGCAACAACTCAAATTTTACTAACAGGTCTGCCCCATTATTTAATCAAACTATTTTGTTACTTACAATACTTTTCTTCTTCATTATCTTCTTCATAACCTTCAGATGTGCCCGCCTTACAGCCAAAAGATTGGTTGGGTTGAATTAGGCCTTTCCTCCTTTCCTATTGATTTTGACCTTCCATTTTTGTTTACATTTTGCCTGGGAAACCCAATCATGAAAAGTGTCAACATGAGAAAGAGCCCCTCCATTTTCCATCAAAGGTCTTACATCAGCTCCTAGATCTTGCAAGAGCATTTCAATCTCATTTGCCTCAGGGCTGTAATATGTCTTCTCTGCTTGGGTAAATGGCTTATGTTTAGTCATATTAAAGTGCTTAGCGCACAATTAGCCAATGAAAACAGTACTTTAGTTTCATATGTAATCACACATTGAAACACTAGATACCAAAATGCTGAAAATATATACCCCGTGACAATTTAAAAATCATCAATACTTTCACGGGATCCCTAAAACCACATAATTCGAATCAATTAAAATATGATTAAATCACAATAAATGTTCACATATAAAATAAATCAAGATAATCTAATACAATAAGCACAAGGACCAGGCTTCAAGTCTATCAATAGTTTCACAGAACATACAGGAAATTCAGAAATCTCCAGAAAGAGCTTCATCAGTCAACCTTAATGTGATAAGGCACAAAAAAGTAATTCAGTGAAATATAAAGAAAGCTAGTAAAAGCCCCTGTGCTCCAATAAACTAGCTGTTGCATGCAGTAAAATAATGGCTAATTACTCTTCAATGTCGCAATTATAATCAATTACAACAGTCACAAATGTCACATACATTTTGGTCAGTCTGTATACAGTAGTATATAAGTCCAGCATAAAGCAATCATATTTATAACTAGGGGGTCTCTGCCCGCTTGGGGCCTTCAGCGCCCAACCCCCCTGAGGGGCTCACTTCTCTCTCCACTGGTGACTGCTGTGCGTTGAAGGGACACTCCACCAATAACTCGCTTCGTTCACACCCCCCACCTTTGGAATCGGAAAGTTGGACAGTACATCAGCAAAGCTGGAGAAATGTGGGACGAAATGACCCATGTCTCTAGGGCATAAAATGACCCCAAATCACAGCATTACGGTACCGTCACTTACACAAGGTCATCACACACAACCTCATAAGTATGTCAGTAAATATACTTCAAATGACTTAGGAATTGTAGATTTGGATAGTATACCATCAAATGTGGATGCATGTGGAACAGAATGCCACCAGACTCATATGAATAGTTACACACAATCGTCACTTATACACAACTTCATCAGTGGATGACCTCCAGTGAATGGACTTCAAACAGCTTAGGAATTTCAGTTTGGGCAGAATACCATAGAAGTGGACGAAATGTGGAACGAAATGACACCAGACCCATGTCTGTAGGATATACAATGGCCCCAATTTAAAGTGTAACAAAAAACATGTTGTAGTCAGCAAAATAATGTAGTGAACAACGATCCCTGCTCAAAGCCATTAAAGGCCCTCTGTCTAATAGGGGGCCAAAAACAATAATAGCTGACAATATAGGGCACTTATTAGGATGTGTTGGTGTCCGTTCTTGACCATTATGGGCCTCAACTGCACCACCGAATGGCAAAAAGCAATGAAATCTTGAATCACCTCACTGAGGGCTGAAACCTGTAAGAGGTTGCTCTCTGAAGAACCATGAATCCCAGTCTTAAATCCCAGTCTTTGATCCAGGATAGGTTTACCCAACCAACCTCTTGCAAAAAGCAATGAAATCTTGAATCACCTCGCTGAGGGCTGAAACCTGTAAGAGGTTGCTCTCTGAAGAACCATGAATCCCAGTCTTAAATCCCAGTCTTTGATCCAGGATAGGTTTACCCAACCAACCTCCTGCCTGACCACCCAAACAGCAAAAGACTACATCATGCTGAATAGGCATGGTGCTGTTGTGCCTGGGGAAGCTGCTTTGTTCCGTTCATCAGAGGGTGTGTCCCACAGCAGCCAATGAGAGCAACCAAAGGCAAAGAGATCCAAAAAGCAAAATAGCTCACCTTTGATGATGATCATCATTTTTCAGGAACACTGAATGTCAAGGTTCGATCCCAGGAACCTTCCAAAGCCTTCTTCACTACACTGTGTGTTGTTTTTCCTGTTTCTTCAGGATCCTGCAATCCATTTGTTTGTTCTGGCTCATCATGCTACTCTACAATGTGTGCTTTGTTTCCTGGCACATCATGCTCTTTCACACGGTGTACTGTTTCCACTGGCTCATGCAGTTCTTTTAGACTACCTGTTTCTCATGGCTAATCCTGCTGCTCTACATGGTGTACTGTATTTTCAGGCTCATCATGATCCTCTCCAGTGTTTGCCATCCCCGTCTCATCCTGCTCCTCTATACTGTGTGTTATATGCGCACACTCATCAACATAGGTAATTTGCACTCTTGTCGCTTCTACTCTGAGACCGTGAACTGAATGTGACCTCCCTCCTTCTCCAACCGCAGGACCTTGAGTATGTAATACTATCACTTAAGCATCAGGTGACTTTGAAACCTATTTGCCATACACAATCCTGGCCTCTGAGATGCAGTTAGCAGCTGCGATGGCTGATATAAAAGTATTTGCCACCCTTAAAGATTTAGGTGTTTGAGACATGTTGGTAGTCTGCCCCACCTTAAATGTTTGAGCGTTCAAACATACTGGCATTTGGCAGTCAAGAATGTTCAAATATAATGTCTTCCTGCCACCCAAGAATTACAAGACTTTTCTATGTGAGCAACTTGTATGTGAACTGCAACAAAAATATGATGCTTGTAGTTACACCCACTGACTGCTCTTTGTTGCTTAAATGATGTCCAAGAATTTTCATTTACAGAATAGAATTCTAGAATTGTTTGCACAAGCAGAAGGTAGATAGACTTGCCACACAAAAAAGACACACTCCGTTAAACTGAATTAACACTGTGCCTGCTTCAGCCTCCAAACAATTCTGTGATCCTATTACCCTCATTGTGACAAGCAATGGCATGTGTGTCTTATGCGGGGGGTTGAAGGGTGTTCTATACTCCTTTGTAACGAGATGATATACTCAGTTAAAGCCACTCCATATAATCTCCTACAGCCTCTCAAAATATTCTAAAATTATTCTAGAAAAGAAGCTGACTTTATGCATTGTCCTTCCCAGAAGGATTTGTAAAATATTTCCTTTGCAACATTCTTATACGAATTGTATTTTTAAAAAAATAATTCTAGCACTTTTATACACAAAAAACATGTAAGTGGTCTGAAACACAAAGAAAATGTACTCAGCTAAAGACAGACAATGTCATTTCCTGACTGCCACAACCTCCAAATAATTCTGTGAACCTTTTCTCCTCGGTCTCACAAACAATGAAACATGCAATTGCCGCTCACCATCCTCACTGGTGTTCTCTCATCCCTAATACACTTAGCTACAGACACTGAATATAATCTTCTTTAGATTGGGTACGTAACTATGATCATTTTACTACCCTAAAATGTTATCCGTATGTAGCGACTGTGGTTCACCAATGTTTGATGCCTGAGAGATATTTTGAGGTCTGCTCAGACCTGTTAGTCAGAGATTTCTATGTCAGACTGAGAGTGAATCAACTTCTGGTTTTGGCCATCTGTGGAGCTCGGAAATTGATACCCAGAAAGTCTAGATTTTGTAGTATCTGACATATCTCCTCTAATCTTGAAACACCTAGACATGTACTGACGGAATGCCCTCATCTTGGCTCTCTATACATGGTGTCATTGGGCCGATCTTGTCCATAACTTAGGCCATATTAAAAGTGATGAGTTCTGGGCGTTTTGTCTTAATTCTACCTCACAAACTGAACTGCTGGCCCTCTATAAAGAATGGCTATCAATTGAGAAGCTATTGGATTAAATTGATATAGAGATGGACTAAGACTGTGATGAGTATTATAGGAGCTGAAGATAAGTCAAATATAAGTTTCAGTTCTGGTAAATGAGAGGTGGAATGATTTGAAAATGATTTGTCAATTCTTCTTCCTTAATGTTGATGTTTTATTATTTTAAGGGAATATATTTTATACTTTAATAAATGTTTTAGATCTATGAAATCTATAAATGATATATGTGATAAATGTTAAGTATTTGTGAAAAAGAAATAGTTTAAAAATTATGTTTTTTAAAGTTCAGTTTTTGAACTATTATACAATTTTAATAAATAAATAAATAAATAAAACAATCTTCTTTTGCCTCCAAAGAATTCTAAGACTTTTCTACACAAGGAACAAGTATGAAGACTGGGCACAGAAATATGATGCAATCCATAACAGAAATTGAGTATTATCATCTCTTACATACTTTGTTTTCACAAGGAAAATCATGACTCACTAGAGCCTTCCCTTTCCTCTCACCAACATGACCTCTGCACTCACTCTGCCACTCTTGACTCTCCAACGCTTACACACCCACGTATCTTGCTTGCTCTGAACTAGTCCTACACAAGCACAGTACAAATGAGCAATCATTTAAAAAGTTTAAATGTTGGTGTTTTGTAGTTATACAGGAGGTCTGTGGAATTGCGTAGCTCCAGCATTCCTTTCTGAGAATTACCTCTCCATTTTCATTTTTGACACTATCTCAACTCACAGATTGTTTTTATGCAGCTTACATCATTTACAACTATATAATTTCTAAAAACAACATTTGCATATATTTGAAAAGGCCCATATTGCCTGCATAGCAAGCATATATAACAATATAGTAACGTTAAAACCATTGCCCAGGCTTAAGTAAATACTAAAACATTTCATAAAATTAGATAGAAAATGTGTCTCCAAAAGTATAAAACCCCCTTTCACGTGATCAGAGATAAAAACTGCTATCATTACAGCAGAGAACAAACAATACCCCCTCTGATACAGTTCTAATATAATTACCTATAAAATGCCTGCAGATCCACTGTTTTCTTAAGTCAATCGACAAATTACAGATTAACATGAAATGGGGCAAGTCTGCAATAACCCCAATAGCACAAGAACATTTCCTTTTTGTAAACACCCAGGACACACAACCCCTAAGAAGTACGATATTAAGTCTTACTATTGAGATGATACACTGCTGTTCAGGAGATCTTCATTTACTAATTGAGCTACCAGCAGGGACTAAGCTACGTGTGGCAGCTAAATGTCTCAAAGAGCTCAATTTCATAATTAAGCAGTAATCCCTGAGCCGCCGGGCCATTACCAAGTCAGGTAATGCCCCGGGAGCCTATAGTTACAATGAAGGCCCCAGGACATTACCTGACTCGGTAATGGACCTACGGCGAGGGGTTTATTGCTATTAGAACCCTGACCCGCAAAACCAGGGTACTAATAGCATGTTTTTTTTCTGTTCTAAAATGCTGCAGCATTTCAACAAAAAAATAAATCAAAATAAATGGCCGCCAGGGAAGGGAAAACAGAGTCTGTTTTCCCTTTCCATGGCAGCCATCGGGAGCGGACACTTTGGGGACAGAAGTGTTCCCGGGGCGTTTGCTTCCGCAAAAGGTGATACAAGCAGGTAAGTGGGGTTGGGAGGGGGGTTGTTTGCAAGGGAGGGGGTGAGAAAAAAAAACACTTACCTGAAACCCCAACAGGGGAGGATGGCAGCCTGCAGCCGTGTGGAGGCTCGGAGCGGTGATTGCCTGTTTTGTGTCTCCTCATTGGCTGAGGGGCAGCAACGCCCCTCTGCCGGGGATGAACGTTGGTGGGATTCTGCGTGGGGTATGGACCGTGTGAGAGCCAATCAGATTGCGTCTAACAATCTGATTGTCTCTCGCCGGGTACTAATACAGCGCGTGGCCAGATAACATTCTAGCACCTTAGCTCCAACGTATATATAGTGCCCAGCCTTAACTGCGTAAAATATATGCCCCATCTCTTGCACAAGGCAGCACAGTTCATGTACCACAGAGACTGTCCTTGGAAAGCTGGACTCCATTTCCCTCCGAGCATTCCTAATTTTGGGGTTTTCACAAATCATCATGTATACCTCCTGAAACAAATCTTTGTTTCACACATATCCGAATACTTGATATGCGCCCTTCCAAACAAAGCTTTCCCAGGGACACCCAAACCAAGACCTAATCATTTCCCCAGTAACCTATTCTCAATGGGGTCTAGAACAGCACAGTTCATGTGCCCCCATAATTAGCAACTATAGAGAACCTCAGAGTAGACTTTGGCCTAATCATCTGAATACACTTATCAACCGGCGTCCAACAAACTTATAATAGAACTTCATCAGGCCATCCAAGCCCGCCTGTGGCCTTCTTTTCACCATATTAAGATGGAGGACCCAGGTGCGATTGTTTGAGAACAGAGTCCCCAAATAACAGGTGATTACTACCTCAATAACAACGTTGACTGGCGATATATACTTTCGAACATTGCCATCAAAAGCAATTATTTTTGGCTTATAGAGATTTCATTTCAGCCCATACGAGTCAAAATAGATGGCTGCATACCTTAATCTGCACCCTAAACCTTTTGGGGTGAAGTTTAGTAAAATTGCATCATCTGCATTCAAGATTGTATAGTGGCTACCACCATTTAAAGCGGCAGGAAAATAATGAAAAGGAGAGGAGCCAAAGGGCAGCCCTGGAGAAGTCCATAGGAACCCCTGACAAACCTGACTGCGTACACAGGGAGTGCACAGGGAGTACAGAGAGATTATCAACTGTAAAAGGCTGCAGGACCCCCTAATTTACAGTGTTTACTCCCCACCAAAGCCTGATCCAAAGAATCAAAGGCCTTCACCAGATGTAAAAAAAGCAGCATACACCCATTCCCGTCTAATTGAAACATAGTTTTCAATAACTGTTTTGAGAACAAACAAATTATGAATTGTCTCAAAACCTTTCCTGAAACCAGCTTGATAGATCGCCAAGAGATTGTCCACTGACTACTCTTCTAGCCTTGCAGCCAGGCAGCAGGCAGGAATCTTTGAAGCTCTGTTCAGCAATGATGTAAGATGATAGCAATGGGGATCATCCTGAGATCCCTTCTTAAAAACAGATATGATTATGCTATTATTCCATGAGCTTGGGAGACCCTGGGTCTGAGCAGAATGTACACAATATTTGGGACCACCACCCGGAAGCCATTGGAATATATCTGACCTTATTCAAACCAGGCACAGTGCTTTACCAACTTGACTAGCATTAATTGCCCTCATAACATCATGTAACGTCAAGACGACTCCGATGGGTGCCAGCTATGGCTTCCATATGCACAAGGGTAACTCAGCGTCTACAAAAGAATATTGGCAATTTAATGTCTTACCTTTCCCCTTGTGTGGAGCCGAGCATTGTTCAACGCTTGATGGACATAGTATTAAAACTGTATTCAACCTACTGTGGGGCTTACCTGGGGGACATTCTGGAGCATAATGATAGTTGGCCGGAACATATTCGCTATTTGTAAGAAATCACTTGTGCCCTAAGATAAGAAAATCCGGTCTCTGAGCCAACCCACAAAATTGCCATCTTGGACAATCTGCAGTCAAATACCTAGGGTTCTTTGCAGGGAACTGTTTAAATCAATTGCAAATAAAAAAGGTAAAGGTGGTCCATAAAAACCCTACCCCCAAGACCAAGGGAACCTTACTCCTTCTAGGCGTTAATACTTCAGAATACTTATCTCCAACTATTCATGTATTGTCACCAACCCGAGAGCCAAGATGTGCAGCCCCAGAAACTAAACTAGAATAAGGAAGATCATTAAAGTTTCATAGGAGCTGTACTCTCACGAAAATGTGAGGGTATTGGACATCTTGTATTGAACAGAAGCCGGAAACTCTTTCCCAGGAACAGTCCTATGCTACTTTGGAACTTGAAGCTTTGGGCATAAAATGGGTTGTTACCCACTTACAGTATTATTACAGTATTATTTAACTGAAAAAAGGCACCAACTCCAGGGTACTGGGATCATTCTTGGACTTGCAGCCCTTCTACTTTTTAGTAGAACATTGAAAGGGACAAGAACAGGGGTATGCTGACTTTTTGAGCCATTTTTCCGTCTGTCAAGAAGGGGGAGCTACAGAGTTACGGGCAACGGTATATGATGAATTGATGGAATGTGTCCCTTCTCCATAAGGGGAGGCCCCTTCCTGTGAGGCAAGGGAGGTAAGCCTGCACTGCAATACCCTGCCTAGGGGTAGAAGCACTTGTGACCTCACTGGGAGAGAGCCCCCCTTAAAGGACAATGACTCCCTTTCCTGTGATGAACTCCCTAAAGCTGGAAGCATTATATGACATACCTGGTATGCTCCCAAATATCAGAAACCTTTTCACATCGAGACTGTGATGAAGAAACTCTGCAGAGATGCCAGCATCTTACTGAAAAAAAGAATATTTCCCTTTAAATAAGAGTAACTAGGCATTGGAAGAAACCCCTTTTAAAAACAGGGAGGCTCATAAAACTAAATGCCCCCCCTACAACCGAAAGGAATAGTAAGAAAAAGTCTGAAAGCAATAACAATTTAGTCTTTAAAAATCTGTATCCCTCTGTAAAGTCAAGTCTGTTAAATAATCCTTGTTATATTCCTTTAGGGAATACATTTTGGGGGAAAAAGAAGCATGAAATCAAAATTTCTCTTAGAAAACTGATTTGTGCATTATGGACTTCAAGGTACTGGGACAAAGAAGAGGGCCAACGGGGGACACAACTGCAAAGTGCAGCTTGTTAAGGAAATTTGCCCACACCTGAGGGAGACAGACTTAAAAGCCCCCCTTAGTTGCAGGCCATTTGTAAGGAGAAGGAGCAGAGCAGTAGTCATAGGTAGAGGAGTTGGGACCTCTCCACGTTGCAGCAGAAGCAGAGACTGCAGGAGAAGGAAGACGGTGAGACCAATGTTGAGTGCTGTGCAGTAACCGGTCCTGAGGGGGTCTTCCTCTCCAGAAGGCTAAATTGTAGACGTCGTGCAGCAGAAAGCATTTGAGAGGGAAGCTTGCCTCCTGGGAACCTGAATTGCAGAGGCTGCGCAGTCGGAAGCACTTTCCTCATGGTAACGCTGTCTCCGGTGGCAGGCGAGCTCCGGAGAGCCTTTGGAGTGAAGGGAGCTCTATGTGTAAGTGGCACAGGCAGCAGCTGACAGAAGATTACAGATTGACGGACTGCGAGAAGCCGCTGAGGAGGATAATCTGGGAGCAGCAAGGGAAAAAAGATGCACACGGCTTACCCGGTGAGTTCACTAGGCAGTTGTGACCCCAGAGCACTCATGTCTTCAGAACATGTACATGAATAATAAAAAGCAACCGCTTAGACAGAAAACCTTGAAAGAAAGCAATTTTGAATACCGAACTGACGAAAAGCAGAGAATGCATTATTTTGTAAAAAAAACTGTCTTTAAGCATACAGGGTTGTGTGAGAGCCAGCAGCAAGAGGTGACAACAATCCTAGAACCAAATACAAACTACAAGGCACTATAAAATTTAACCATATTGTCAAAGTCAATAGGGGGTAAATAGGAATATGAAAGTTTAAAAAAAAGTTTGTTACAAATAAGTGCATAAACAAAGTTTGTGAAAAACCACATTGCCAAAGCCAAAGAAGTGATAAAGTGAGAACATATTATTGTCCGTCTTCGGTTAAGTGGCTAAAAGGCTGCACTTCTTGTAAAGGAGATTCAGAAGGAGTGGAGCATAGCTTGCAGAGGTCTTGGAAATCACAAAAGTGTAATAAAGAGCACAAATCTGAACATTGTGATGTTGTAATCTGACCTTAACCACAGAAGCATTTGTTGTTCAAAATGTTATTGATCTGGCAGGGAAGTATACAAGTTCAGAGGTTGAATTTGAACACTGTATCCTGTTCGGGCAGGGGAGTACACCCAAATAGAGAACTTTGAGGTAGTAGGCCTGGCATGGGAGTAAACCATGTCTAATTGAAATAGTAGGCCTGGCATGGAAGTAGACCAGGTGGAAGTTGCACAAGTGTATGAAGAGGTGTTCAAGACACATTTTCATTGCTGAATAAAGTGTTACATAAACTGCAGCAGAAGTTTATCATTGTTTCTAAACAAGTATGTGGTTGAAGAATCATTTTGACAAAGGTAATTTAGGGTCATTATACTGAATTCAGGAATTGTTCTGAGTTTATGCACAGAAGATGGTTTTCCATAATATCACAAGTGGAAGAGAAAGAACCCTTGTTGAACAATCCTGAACTGTAGCAATGTTCTGTTGCAAAATAACTGCAATGGTACTTTTATACAAGAAAGGAAATTATGTTGAAACTGAATCCTGCTTTAATCTGGGGAAGGGGAATTCTCCCAGATTATAAGGAGAGACAGTTGTCATATGGTGAATCTAACTATTATATTTGTTGCTTTTGAATTGCCATACATATTATCTTGATGAGTTTAGGTATGAGTGTGGGGAACATAAATGTTCTGTTAAGAGTCTTTTCCTTCGTTTATTTTAGGCAGGGAAATCCTCGTCAGGGTAGGGATGGTGTGGCGTGTATCCAACCTTATACATTGACTAAATGTCGTATTTTGGAAAACCTGCACAAAATTGGCCACCTCACATTTCTGACCCCTCACAGTATCCAGGGATATTTTGAAAGCCCCAACCAGGAAGGAATAATTAATTATAAGAGATCTGTAAAGGAACTTCCTAAAAAAGGGGGAAATTACAGTAGCCCATTGGAAGAATTACAGAAACTGATCAAAGAAGTCACAAGAGGCTATTTAAGAATTATATACTAATCTACAGACTGATCCTAGAAGTATCCTAAGGAGAAGGGAGCCATTCTCCAAGTCTAAGTTAGTTTATATAGTGGTAGGATCAGGTTCAATTTTTCGGGGAATGCTATCTCCCCTTGAAACTCAACAGGATCAGGGAATGTTCAACAACAATTGATCCCCAGGGTGTAATGACCTAGTCCGCTAGATATGACAGGGCCGAACCGTTCAAACTCATCAATCAGGCCACAACAGACCGCCTTAAAGTTGATTCTGTTGCTACTGCCTTCCACACTGTGGAACATTATTTACTCCTTTCTTCTCTTAATTCTTTTGGTTTCTCTGGGTCTGTTCTTTCCTGGTTTTGTTCCCATTTGTCTAATCGCACTTATTCTTTATCTTGGTTTGGGAATGTTTCCGACACTCTGCTCTCTTTTGCATGGTGTTCCTTAAGGTTCTGTCCTAGGACACTTTCTATATTCTATTTAATCATCTCCTCTTAGCTCTATTATTTCTTCATTTGGAATTTCTCATCACTTTTATGCTGATGATATGCTGCTCTTTCTTTCCTTTTCTTTGTTTACACCCTCTATTCAAGATATGTTGACTTGTCTATTAGCAATCAAATCCTGGATGAATGACAGTTCTTGGTTTTAAACTTCGCCAAGACGGAAGTTTTTCAGCTATTACATTTTCCCTTTCCTCCAGCATCTATTTCGTTCCATTCTTTTTCACTTCCTATCGCTAGAACCGCTCGTAATCTTGGTTTGTAGTTTGGTACTGATCTACCTTTTTCTCATCATAGTTCTTTACTTTCACATTCGTGTTGGTTTAATCTTTTTAGTATCTGTAAGGCAAGACATTTGAAGCAACTAAACTTCTGATCTCTTCTCTAATTTGTTCCCCTATCGTATTTGGACTCCCTGCCTTACGTCTCTCTCCTCTTAAATCTGTTTTTAATTTGTCAGTTTGTCTGTTATCTTCGCTTAGGCCTCGAGATTCTATTTCTCTGTCGCTGCTCTTACTTGGAAGGCTGACCTTTCATTCTTGCCCTAAATTCAATTTCTGTGTGTGTTTTTTAAATCCCTTTATGGTCTGGCAACTCTGTATCTCTCATCTTTAGTTTCTTTCTATCTCCCTTTGCGTGCTGTCCACTCTCAATCACTTTGTTTTATCTGTTACTTGCCTACCTGGTGCTCAGTCACGTTTTCGTGCTTTCTCCTTCCTCCATCCATTGCACTAGAACTCCCTTCCGCTTTCATTTTGTTCTCTTTTTTCTTACTCTATATTTTGATGTGCCCATAAGAATAATCTTCTTTCTTCTTAATTACTGTTTTTTGGACTTTACAATTTTGTGTTAATTTTTTACTGTACTGTAAAGTGTTTTTGTACAGCGCTTTGGTGTAAAGTGCTTAATAAATTCAAAATAAAATACAAAATAAATAAACAAGTTAATGGAACTGCAGGCAGGAACAATATTCGTACCCCTCATTTTTAATTTTACAGACTAACATTTTTCCCAGGGTGAGATCAGGGTTTTGAACCAAGGTTTAAGTATTGCCCTCACTTCCCGTGCTAACCCATTTCATATGGAGGCTGAGCTTGGACTTTTTTTGTGTCTTCAAATTGAAATATTGTTTTCGGGACAGCATGGTCCACAAAGAACTTCTGTAACCAGCAACTATCTCTGTAACAGCGCCACGATGGCTCAGGGCTGCTGCGCACTTTATACATGTAAATAAATAAAACGAGGTCAGTGTCACAGGTTTAAAACCCCCTTCCAATTTTGTCCCCTCACCAGTCTTAATCTGCCCTGAAATTATAACATTTGAGAATAAGACCTTGAAAGAAGTTGAACATTTGTTATCAACTTGAAACAACAAAATGGAAACCTATACAAACTTTTGAATAGAGACTCCTCTCTGGCCCTGCAACTTCAAAGAGATTGGGCCTCAATACGAGTCAGCCGGTCCTGAAAGACCTGTGGTGGTAAATCCGCCAGCACCGTTCTTTCCGGACCGGCTGATCTCGAGTTCTATAGGCGGGAGGTGTCACTCCCGCCAGGTCTCACCTGGCGGGTTTAACACCACCCGCCTGCAGGCGGACATGGAAACAGTGGCACCATTACAACATGGTGCCGGTGTTTCCACTTCTCCATTCCCATTGAGTCCTACGGGATTCAATGGGAATGGGGATTTACCGAATTCCGCCTCCGGAATTCCCGGGTCACCGGGGTCGTAATGCCCCGGTAATTCCGGGAATCACAGAGGCGGAATGGTAATACGAGTCCGGCGGTAACCTGCCAGAATTTCAGGCACGGTTACCGCCGGACTCGTAATGAGGCCCATTGTCTTTCAGATAGGGAGCAGAGCAGAGCCCTGTCACTCTTTGGAGGGAGATGGCTTTGATTCTCGGTGTAAAAGTCAGTTCTCATGAACAGAAATCTATACTTTAAATGTCACCTTTTTTTCTTTATACATGAGGCCTGCGTAAATATGTGACTTCATATTATCTGCAGATTTCTTCTGTGCCCTGCCATCAATGTTCATCTTTCCATTATACTTTATATTAAACTGTCACATGCCCTGGAGTTTTACGGGTATACAGATCCTTTCAATCTTAGATGCAAATATCTTTATTTTTCCATGCAGCTCTCAGTTTTATCAAAGAAAACACAGGGTTTCCTGTTTTGCTGTTGGAAAATGAATTGCTGGACTTCAAATTGTGCTTTCACATTTCCAAGACAGTGTTTCTGCACTTTTAGTCCCATTTAATTTGTATTCCTCTGGAAACAGAATTTTGTTGTGGCATTTTAGGAATGAAATACTGCCTTTTTTCTGTCAACCACAAGAGTGTTTTCCAATTGCAAAAAGGATTTCTGCACTCTTAGGCCCAATGTGGCTAGAGTCAGTTAACGTGTACCTGGGGCTGACTTTAAACCCCACATTACTGGGTCGAGATCTTAATGCACAGTGTATGCATTCTACCCAGGTAGAAGCAATGGACTGCCTTAGTGCTGTAAGTCTACTGAATCAGAGTGGTGAGAATGTTCAGTGGTGTGGTTGGTTGGGCTTTGCTCATGAATGCAAATTGTTAATGTTGATTGGGTAAAGGGGGATGTACCTAGAAATTATACTTGGAATGGAAATGGAGGGAAAGCTACATTAGATTATTACTTTGCTAGAATTGAGCTCACTAAGGTAGTGTTACACATGAATGTTAGTATAAATACAGGTAGTGATCATGCCACAGTTGAATAACGTTAGCTATTGACACGAAGGAACATCGTAGCTGCCAGGCCAGTGAGGTTGAAATAAATGCGGGTGGAAATGTGATCCACTGGTCAGTGGGGAATATTTTAACTACGAGTAAATTTATGGCATCCCTGACTGGCCAGAATGGCCCAGTTGCAGGATAGGTCTTCTGTGAGTTGGAAGGCTGGATTAAGACTATAACTAGCACAGTAGCTGCGCAGGGAAATATACATTGCACCCAGGAACAATTTCTCACAAGCATCCTTATGCTATGCAGATATGTAACGCCAAGCGTGCTATGAGAATCAAAGTACATAATATAAGACGCGCTGGCTTTGGGGGTATGAATACAGGTAGGGAAGTTATGCGTGTTAAAAGAGAGTACCACAATTGGGTTAGGCTGAGGAAGCTCCATCGGAAGATAACACAATGGCAATATTTCACGGGTGTGGGCATTGGTCAGGCAAAGCAGGACAGGCCGAAGTAAAGCACCTATAACCCTTATAACTGGGAAGGACTAGTCTGAGTATATGCAATCTGCTCATGGGCCTCCTGCTTCACAATAGCAAACAGTCTCTTGTTAATATATTAACAAGCCCCCTTTGGTATTAAATTTTGATCGTGAATCAGTTATGGTGGCTATGAAAAAAATCAAAAAAATGTCCAAGGTGCCCGGGCCAAATGGGCTGGCAAATATTGTATTAAAAAATAACATTGAGCAATGGGCTGATATTTTAACCTTATTCTTTCAAAAGGTGTGCCAGGATGGGAAAAGCCATCCTGATACCTGCATTTAAAAAATATTCTTGCCCAGAAGCTTCAAATGATCGACTTGTGTCAATGCTAGATGTCACGGGCAAGCTGCTTGCAGCACTATCGCTGAAGGAGTTGTAGAGGAGCAGCTAAATGCCTCTGAAGGAAGTCCCACCCCCATTCTGCCTACACGCTGGAAGCTGGAAACTGCGGCATGTGCCATGCCAGTGATGATGCCTATGCCATGAAGAGCCTTTGAGGAAAGGTATCCATTGAAAATTCCTTACATGGTGTACCCCTGTAGGCATGACTGTGTCCTGGAGGAGATCCCTGAAGGAATACAGAGATGAGAGAAAGAGAATCTGGTGATGTCACAAGAAGTAAGCGTGACGCATGGAGAAGAATGGTCTAAGAAGAGAAGGCATAGACCTTCTAGAATTTAATGATGAAGTAAATAATTGAGTAAACTTTCATGTGCGGAATGAAGATTGTACATGTGAAGAGCACTGCAGAAAATGAAAGCTGTTTTATAACTGTACGGATGCAGCAACGCAAGTAGACCAAGTGATCATAAAGGCCGGCTATACGTAGTGAAAACATTGCAGACGGTGCCGCCATTATATAGAATTTTGGACAACTGTGTCACATATTTAGTAAGCTCAGACCCACAGAGAAAGAAGGATCGGGGGGCTATGTGTTGCAGTAAGAAAACAGCTGAAGATCGAGGAAAGGCCTGCAATAGCTGTATGGCTGGGTGTCAAGGATGGAGTAGCCAATATCCGGTTATCTATATTTGAAGAACAAGTGAACGTGAGAAGCTGAATCAGCCCTTGTTAAGGTGTGAGGAAAAGAATACCATGAGTGCCTAGCTTATTAATTGAAGACAATTAAATGCTGCAGAACAGGCAGAAATACGTTCTCCGGTCACATGAGCTAAGGATGAAAATAGGAGTTGGATGTGGAGACCTGAACTGCGATAAGGATGTGCCTATACTCCCTTTGATTTACAGGAGCAATGATACTTTGCAAGGCCAACTTTAAAGACAATCTGAATGGCAGATGGCATGAACAATGAGAGATGTTGGGCTAATTGGGTGGGGAGACACGGTCAAGTTCACCCACTGACACCTGGGGTACCACCTTACATGCCGCTAGTGAGCCGAATGTTCCAGAAGGGCACGAGCATGACAACCAATTGTAGAAGGACATATAACAAAGGGCCTTCTAGTTCAAAAGCCAATGATATGCTGTGTACTTAACTGTTGAAGATGACTTGCACTAGGGGTGGGCATAGGTCGTCCATCTGACTGTAGAGACACAATCACAACCCGTCCCTATATAGAAAGTATAATTTGAGGTTCCCCTTAATCCAACCACAACACCCCATAGGTTTTCTTAGCTTGCCACGTAGTATTACATCACGTATGACAAGTTATTATTATATAAAGGATGTCTTTTATGAAATGCGTTGAGATTTATAGTGTGCGACGTCCATTGATGTCCATTGTAACTCCCTGTTTTAGACAATTGAAAATAAAACAGTTGAGTGAGGCATTTTGCCAACTTCGCTCTGGTGTCAGAGCACTTCTGCATCCCCATCCTTGTATGACGTGTTACTGATTTAAAAGTGCCCCTCGTGGGTATAGAGTTAAATGGATGGACAGAGGATGCTAAAATACTTAGTCCTTTCCAGACTGGTTTCTGTGGGGATCCTCAGTTCACATAATATTTTTGCACTAAATGTACTAATTGATGCTGCAAGGCAAAAGGGGTACCGCCCATATATGTGGTTTCTATCGCATTCGACTCTGTCAATCGTACTTTGTTGTGGCAGAAATTGACCAATTGTGGTGCCCCCCCTGGCTGTATTAAACATTTGCCAGATAGATTGAAGACAGCTTGTAATTTCCAGAAAACTGCTTGATCCTTAATATACATAAAACTAAGCTCATGTGTTTTGGCAATCGGAAGGTGCTGCACCGTACTCTTGTTACACCGGCTGGTCCCAGCAGCCTGGCATACAATTATTGCGACTTGATCTTACAAATTACTTCATCAAAGGATCCAAGGAAGCAATCATGTTTAAAAAAAGAAAGGCTATGCTCCTTAGTAACAAGATTATAAAGATAGTATTGCAGCATGCAGGGTACAGCGTGACTGGTGCGGTGATGCTTTATAAACATTTTTTTCCCAGCTGTTATCTATGGTTTACAGACATTAATTGCTGGATATAATGACTTGGGATGTTTGAATGTTCTCTGAGGAGAAAAGTTTTGGGACTCTGACAAGTAATTCCAATGTCCGCTTTGAGGCTAGAGCTAAGCCTGACCTTACTAGCAGGACAGATTGTACAAAATGACTGTAACGTATATCAAAATGTTCAAATCTTCGACCTGCCCTCCGCTTAGCAAGTTAAGCTCTCCTTAGCAACCAGCATAAAGGTATTCAGAATGGCCAATAAAAAACGTTTTAGAGAAATGGGATGGGCTCCATATTGGGCGAGTACCTTTGTTACACTTAAACATGATTATCTCCAAAGATTCTCCCTAATGATTTGCCAAATTAATTACAAGCATCTTGCAAAACTATCTGGTTATGGTGAATTCATTAAGCTGGGGCGTTCATTTTTGAAATTTAAAAAATATGCAACACTCTTCCCGGCCCCTAAATTAAGGTTTATACTTGCATTACGTTTGGGATGTCTCCCATGTCTCTCCATGTCTCCCCACATTGACAGTTAAATGTCCTGCACTACACATGGCCCAGGAAAAGCAGGTTTGCAGGATACGTGCGATCATGAGTGCCAGGGAAACTTAACAACATGTCTTGACGCGTGAAATTGGGTGATTCATATATGAAGCACTTAGGTATGGGAGGCCGTTCATGTCAAAATTACACCTTTGTGAATGTGACATATTGAAGTAAATACAACATGAAGTGAAATGAGTAAGGCATACACTGAGATGACTATAATACGTATCGAAATGAGTATAACATGTATTGAAATGAGTATGACATGTATTGAAATGAATAGGACACACATTGAAATGAATATGACACCTCTTGAAGTGAATATGACACACGTTGAAGTGAACATGACAGGCAATGGAATGAATATGGCACCCATTGAAATGAATATGACACACGTTGAAATAAATATGACACCCATTGAAATGAATATGACACGCATTGAAATAAATATGACACACGTTGAAATAAATATGACTCACGTTGAAATAAATATAACACCCATTGAAATAAATATGACACCAATTGAAATGAATATGACGCGCATTGAAATAAATATGACATACGTTGAAATAAATATGACTCACGTTGAAATAAATATAACACCCATTGAAATGAATATAAAACACGTTGAAGTGAATAGGACACACATTGGAATGAATATGACACCCACTGAAATGAATATGACACACGTTGAAGTGAATAGTACATGCAATGGAATGAATATGACACCCATTGAAATAAATATGACACACGGTGAAATAGATATGACACCCATTGAAATGAATATGACACATGTTGAAGTGAATAGGACATACAATGGAATGAATATGAAACCCATTGAAATAAATATGACTCACGTTGAAATAAATATGACACATGTTGAAATAAACATAACACCCATTGAAATGAATATGAAACAGGTTGAAGTGAATATAACATTCATTGGAATGAATATGACACCCACTGAAATGAATATGACACACGTTGAAGTGAATAGGACATGCAATGGAATGAATATGACACCCATTGAAATAAATATGACACACGGTGAAATAGATATGACACACGTTGAAATAAATATGATACCCATTGAAATGAATATGACACACATTGAAATAAATATGACACCCATTGAAATGAATATGAACATGTTGAAGTGAATAGGACATGCAATGGAATGAATATGACACCCATTGAAATAAATATGACTCACGTTGAAATAAATTTGACACATGTTGAAATAAACATAACACCCATTGAAATGAATATGAAACAGGTTGAAGTGAATATAACATTCATTGGAATGAATATGACACCATTGAAATGAATATGAAACACATTGAAGTGAATATAACATGTATTGGCATGAATAAGACACACATTGAAATGAATAGGATATGCATTGAGATAATTATGACATTCATTGAAATGAATATGACACACTTTGAAGTGAATACAACATGCAATGGAATGAATATGACACCCATTGAAATTAATATGACACACGTCGAAGTGAATATAACAGGCATTTGAATGAATATACCATGCATTGGAATGAATAAGACATGCGTTAAAATGAAGAGGACATGCATTGAAATAAATATGACACCCATTGAAATGAATATGACGCATGTTGAAGTGAATAGGACATGCAATGGAATGAATATGACACCCATTGAAATGAATATGACACACGTTGAAGTGAATAGGACATGTAATGGAAAGAACATAACACCCATTGAAATGAATATGAAACAGGTTGAAGTGAATATAACATTCATTGGAATAAATATGACACCCATTGAAATGAATATGACACACATTGAAGTGAATATAACATGTGTTGGCATGAATAAGAAACACATTGAAATTAATAGGACATGCATTGAGATAATTATGACATCTATTGAAATGAATATGACACACTTTGAAGTGAATAGAACATGCAATGGAATGAATATGACACCCATTGAAATGAATATGACACAAGTTGAAGTGAATATAACATGCATTTGAATGAATATACCATGCATTGGAATGAATAAAACATGCGTTAAAATGAATAGGACATGCATTGAAATAAATATGACACCCATTGAAATGAATATGACGCATGTTGAAGTGAATAGGACATGCAATGGAATGAATATGAAACCCATTGAAATGGATATTGCACACATTGAAGTGAATGTAATATGTATTAAAAATTAATTTAACATCCATTTGAATGAATAAGTCATTACCTCCATGTCCCCATTCCTCCTCCCAGTACTTACCTTTGAGTATGTTCCGTGCTCACTGGAACTCTTTTCTTTTCAAGCTGCCCTCCTCCAATTGGAAGGAGTTATCAGGTGTTCTAGGGCTTTGGTGGTCTTCAGGTCTTCGATCTAGTGGAATGATGTTATGGTTCGGAAAGACAACACCTTGGCTCTTGCTTCCATCAACCATCAGGGGGCTAATGGGTCCTGCTCCCTGGAGGATCTGGCTTTGTCCATTTGGACCTGGGGCACAGCACACCTGGTCTCCTTGAGAGCAGTCCATATCCGGAGGGTGGACAATGTGACTGTGGACCGGCTCAGCAGGGTGTTTCCGGTCTCAGCGGAGATGTCTCTTTGTCTCAAAGTTTTTCAGGATGTGTGTCGGTGGTTCGGCATCTCTGGATGGACCTCTTTGCCTCCCCCTGCAACTGTCAACTTTCCTGGTTTTGCTTGAGGACTCTGCCCCCAAGGGGTTTATGGGGGGGTGGACGCTCCTCCCTTGACTTGGCCTTTCAGAGCTTCTTTATTCCTTTCCTCCTGATTCCCTGATTTTGCAGGTCATCAGCACAATCAGATCATCTCCACGTGTGTTTATCCTGGTGGTCCCTTACTGGCCTCAGAGGGGGTGGTTCCCGGGCCTTCTGGAGATGCAGTTAGCTTCTCCTTGGGTGTTGCTCAGGTGGCCTTCTCCATTGCGGGTGGTCAATGTCCCCCTTCTCCTCTCTCATCCGTTGTGGGTTCTGGAAACGGAGAGGAGGGATCTCCTGGCGTTAGGCCTTTCAGCTGCAGTGGCTGGGATGGTTCAGAGGGCGCGCCAGTCCTCTACACTTAAGTTCTGATTGTCATTGGGCTAATTTTCTGGCTTGGTGTCACCTGAAGTGTGTCCTGGCACTGGAGTGTGGCATCCAGACATTTTGCAATTTCTTCATGAAGGGGCGGAGAAGGGGTTGGTGGTCTCTACTTTCTGTTCTCAGTGGTCTGCCATTCAGGCTTTCCAGGTTTCCTGGTCCTCTCCGGTAGGGGGCGACGCTCTGGTCTCAACACTCTTGAAAGGGGTAGCAGGCACTCATCCTTTGGGCCCAGTTGGGGTTCCCCGTGGGACCTTCCTTTGGTCATGTCCATATTGGAGAAGCCTCCATTTTAGCCCCAGGAGGAGGTGGAGATGAAATAGTTGTTGCTGAAGAATACCTTCCTGATTGCCATTACTTTGGCTCAGCATTTGGGGGAAATCAGGGCCCTCTTGCGTAGGCCACTGTTTCTAGTGGTCAAGGAGGAGGCTTTGGTGCTGGTCTGTGACCCCTCGTTTGTGCCCAAGGTTGCCTCTTGGTTCCATCGGTGTAATGCTCACCTGATTCCCACAGAGGCGCTGACCCGTTCTGGACTGCTACCAATTCTTCTACAAAGCGCAGGGCCCAGAAGATGGACTGGACTGGCCCTCCCCCGAATCCCGTCTGTCTGGCTCGTAGGATAATTTTTCTGTAGGTGGGAAAGAGGGAGTTAATATCTGCTGGAAAGAGTATCTGCTCCCCCCTATCTCCCCCTTCTAAATCCCCTTGTCGCTAGCTCGGTTTTTGTGGGCTCTCACCTTATTTTCTGTAAGGATGAGCCCTCCTTCCCGCTTCTGGTGCAGGGGCGCGTTGATTCCAGTTACTTCACTGGGGTGTTCAGTGGGCGCGATTCCTCTGGCTGTTCGATCCCACTTCGGGATTGCCGTAAGTATGTAGTCTTTAGATTATATTAAATGTCTTTTCCCCTTCGGGGCCGGGGTCTAGAAAAGGCAGAAAGGCTCTTCTGACCCGAATGGAGGATTGAGTTCAACCAAAATCTGGTAAGTCCTTAGGTGAGTATTCCCTCCTGTATCAAGTCCGATGCTCACCTTCTCCCCTTTTGCAGGAGCCGATTCGCTGCCGGCGTCGAAACCGCTGTTGTTCGTGGTAAGGCCTCGTAAAGGTAAGTGGAATAGGTGTGGCACCGGGTGAAGCGGAGCGCTTCTAATCGTGTCTTTCCCCTTTTTTCAGGTGCCGAGGTGCGGCAAGCTTTGTAGCCATTTCTGCACGTGGCGCGGCCACGATAAGGTAAGAGAAAGCGGCGCTGCGGCGAGCGTTGTGGTGCGCTGCTAACCTTGTGCTTTTCTTTTGCAGGATTGTCGGAAGAAGGTTTCCCGAGTGCAGGATTCCGGTGAGTAAAGCTTTGGATGCTTGTCTTTTCTCTCCTTTTGTCTTTCAGGTGTTCCAGGTGCTGCGGGCGTGTCAGGAGCCAGGATGCAGGAGCCGACTCGGTGAGCGTCCTGCTGCTGATGCAGAATAACGCGAAGCACGTGAATTCCTTCGGGCGTGGTTTAAATAGCAGAGGAGTGCTTCAGGTGAGTATCCTTCCTCGGGCCCCACCCAGGTAAGAAAAAGAGTTCCTGAAGAGGAAAAATAGTTCCTCCCAGCCTAAATGGCTGGAGACCTCAGCCAGACTGGATTGCTCTGGGTGAGTAAGCAGCATGGTCTGCCTCAGGTAAGTCCACCCAAGCATTATGACATGTTTTGACCAAATGAGCCTGGCGCCTATGGCACCAGGACTGAAGCCTTTTATGAGCCTGGCGCCAAAGGCGCCAGGACGTGGTCCAAAGGGCCCCAGTAGCGGTCTGCTGGATCCGGTGATGTGGGTGATAGGTCTGCTTCCGGGGACGCTGGGCCTGGCCTGGCTCCCCGGGAGCAGCCATCATGACAATCGGTCTCAGGAAGTGGTTATATCAGCTTTCTTTCTTGCTCCGTCCTCTCCTAGGGGGGAGGCTTGGCATTGTCTGGATGCCAAGCAGGCGGTCTTACATTATCTGTCCCAGAGAGAGTCCTTTTGTCTCACTGGTCAGGGGGCAGGGGACTGTGGTGGCCAGGCTTCCATTCCAACGATTAGCCGGTGGACTAATCTTTGATTCTATGAGTCTGTGGGCCTCTGTACTGCGGCTTGGGTCCAGGATTGGTCGACAAGAGGGGTGACCGTCTCCTGGGCAGGCCTGAGGGGGCTACCATTGTTGGATATTTGCCGAGCTGCCACATGAGCTACACCTAATACATTCATTCTGCATTACCAACTCAACATGGAGGGGCTCCAGTCTACGTCCTTTGGTGTGGGTGTCTGGAGGCTGTGTCTGGTTGAGGTGGTGATAGGAGTCATGGTCAGCATGCCTTTGGCTTTTTGCTGTATCTTGAATAAATTGGTGTTGGGTGGGTTTCGCATTACCGATGGTGTCTGTGTCTTTTGTGGTGGGCATGGGCGTCCTTCCTGTTTCTGCTTTGGTACAACTCAAAGGTAAGTACCTGGACGAAAAAGGGGGACGTGGAGGTAATACTCAGATTACTTACTGGTAATCTTGAATATTCCCCCTCCTCCTCCTCCTCTGTCACACCCACGCAGGACCTTTGCTCGGCCCTGGCTGCACACTTCACTGAAAAAACGTAAGACATCCTTTTCTCTCTCACTTCCACACCACATCATACACCAACACTTCTGGAGCCTCCCTTTGCCACTCTACCACTTCTCCTCTCTTCTCTCCATCCCATTACACCTGATGAAGTCGCCAGACAAGTCCGATCTATGAAGGCCTCATCCAAACAGGTGGAGCCCTGCCCCTCCAAAACCATTAAGTACAACATTGACTCTCTTTCTCCAGCCTTGGCTGATCACTGAAATCTCTCTTTTGCCACTAGAGTTTTCCCATCTTCTCTTAAGCACTCCATTGTGCACCCTCTGCTTAAGAAACCCTCTGCCGACCCCTCCATTCCAGCAAACTACCGCCCTATCTCTATCACCCCCTTCCTGGACAAACTCTTAGAGAAGCTGGCTATCTCTCAGCTCACCCTCAACACTGAATCTGCTGGTTGCCTCCATGACCATCAGTCTGGCTAGAGAGCATCCAGAGGAACGGAACACGCTTTTCTGAATACCTGTGAAGACCTGCTCTTAAATCTCGACACTAACACCCCTCTGTCCTCATTCCTCTTGACCTCTTCTCTGCCTTTGACATGGTAAACCACAACATCCTGATTGCACGTCTCCGTGACACCCTGGGAATCACAGGTCAGCCTCTGGCGTGGGTAACCTCATTCTTTTCCGGCCGTCCATCCCAGGTGGAACTTGGGTCTTTTCTTTCTACTCTCACTCTTTCAACCTGTGGTGTTTCCCAGGGTTCTAACTTAGCCCCCTGGTTCTTCAAGGTCTACATGGCTGCGCTTGCATGTGTGATTGTCACTTTCATCTCTAACTTCCAGTGTTACGCTGATGACATGCAACTCTCCTTCAGGCTACCGTGAGCAACCTCTTATACCTTTCTTATATCTGACTGTCCGCAATTCAGCCATGGTGTGCTGCAAACTACCTCTGCCTCAGTGCCAGTAAGACTGATAACTTTCACATCAGGACTCCTGCTCC
Organism: Ambystoma mexicanum; assembly: GCF_040938575.1. Taxonomy (NCBI): domain Eukaryota; kingdom Metazoa; phylum Chordata; class Amphibia; order Caudata; family Ambystomatidae; genus Ambystoma; species Ambystoma mexicanum. Next base: position 1,404,252,473 of record NC_090922.1, read on the forward strand.
CACGTTCCCACTCTCTTTCTGGTCAGCCTCCATTGGCCCTGCACCTGCACCCAGCTGTGAGGCAAAAAACCTTGGGGTCATCTTCGACTGCACTCTCTCCTTATTCACTCACATTTCGGACATCTCTAAAAAGTCCAACTACCAGCTGCACCTCCTCAGTGATACTTTTCTCACCTTCCCCCAGCGACTCACTGTCTCCATAGCCCTGGTTCTCTCAAGGATGAACTACTGCAATAGCCTCTTTCTCAAACTCTCTGTCTCTGCTCTACACCCTCTGCAACTCATCCAGAACATAAACACAAGACTTATCCTTGGCCTCAAGCCCACGGACCGCATGTCTCTGGCGCTGAAATTCCTCCACTGGCTCTCTTTGTCTGCAAGGATCAAGTTCAAGACCCTCTGCATTGTCCACAAGTCTTTCTGGGGCATGGGACCTACCTATCTGCAATGATGCCTACCTAAATACTGTCCTTCCCGAGTCCTCTGCTCATCTACCTCCAACCTTATGCGAGTGAGCCAGTTCTCCAAGCAGAGATTTGGAGGGAGATCTTTATCCTCAGCAGCAGCCTCTCTATGGAATAGCCTCCCTGCTGCCCTCCGTCTTGAGCCTGATCTCCGTAAATTCCAGAAACTCCTTAAGACATTCCTCTTCTCCTCTTCCTTCTCTATCCCTCTACCCTGCTAACCACTTTCTCCGTTCTATCCCTCTCTCCATCCTTTTCCGCACAGTTTGCTGACTGGCCGCCAGGTGTACCGCAGAGTCTCACAGGTCATGGGCACCCTCGCCAGTCCTCTCGCACTTGCCTCTGGGCCTTACACTTGCCTCATCGTTACTGCACTTGGTCAATGACCCATGAGAGTGCCATCTCTCAGCACTTACCTCAGCTTCTTACTGACTGGGTGCGCTTGGACTCCCCCTCCCCCCTGCACTTGTCCTCCCCCACCCACCTCCCCTCTCCTGTACTGTCTTGCACTTGCATGATCTGAACGTACCATGCCTTGAAGATTCATCTATCTATCTTCCCTTGTCCCCTCCTTGCATGGTGGTGCCTCAATGCACTTGGAAAAACTGCAGAATCGTCATCAGACCTATTTGCTGTCATCTACACTGTTAATTGTATTATATGCACTTACTCTGCCTGTGCAGATTTGTATTGTTCAGAAATACAAGGCCTCTGAATGACTGTTGCTTTTTCCCCTTGTCCCTTCCCTCCTTGAGTGCTTTGAAACACATGCTTTGTGTATAGGCGCTTTACAAATAAACATTACCATACTATACCATACCATACTAGTGTTACCCTCCTCGCCCCAGTACAGACTTCCCTTCCCAACTGCCCGTTGAATGAAGGTTCCCATGCCCAGGCTTTGGATTACTGCCGTGGGCTGGTTGGTTGGGAGGTTATACCTCCTGAAAGGGGAGGGGCGGCCAGTGGAGGGCTTGAAAAGAGAAGAGTTCCACTGAGCACGGAACATACTCAAAGGTAAGTACTGGGATGAGGAGGAGTAAGACTAGGAGTAATGAAGATTACCCATTATTAATCCGAGCATGCATTGAAATGAATAGGACATGCATTGTAATAAATATGACACCCACTGAAATTAATGTAGCATTGATAGATGTGAATATAACACTGATTGAAATTGATGAAACATGCATTTAAATGAATATAACATGCAGTGAATTGGATAAGGTGTACTGAAATGTGAGTATAACACATGCTTAAAAGCACATGATACAGTCAGCCAATTATATGCGCCCTCCTTCCCCAAAGAAAAGAGGCCCGATGTCGCAAGGCCTACCAAGGAAAGTCCTGGTGGGCCAATCCAGCCCTTCCTCTGCTCTTGGCTTCCTAGATGTAACTGCAGGCGAAGGAGGGCTCATATGATTGGCTGACTATGTCATGTGCTTTTCAGCATGTGTTATACTCACAATTCAGTACACCTTATCCATTTCACTGTTTTTTAAAAAAATCATTTCAATCTGTGTCATAACAATTTCAACCCAGGCTATATTTATTTCAATGATTGTCATATTCATTTCAATCATGTCATAGCTCTCAACCATTTGTGCTGCCTAGGCGGGTGAAATCACCCGGTTTTGTTTTCGGCGGGTGAGATGCCCATTGGAATGAATGGGCGTGCAGGAGGCTTGGCGGGTGATTCAGCCCTTTACAAGGCAGGTGACACCCGCCAAAAGCATGTGAGTTGAGAGCTATGGCATGTCATATCCAGTTAAATGCATGCTCGGATTACTAACTGGTAATCTTCATTACTCCTAGTCTTACTCCTCCTCATCCCAGTACTTACCTTTGGGTATGTTCCGTGCTCAGTGGAACTCTTCTCTTTTCAAGCCCTCCACTGGCCGTCCCTCCCCTCCCAGGGGGTATAACTTCCCAACTAACCAGTCCACGGCAGTAATCCAAAGCCTGGGCATGGGAACCTTCATTCAATGGTTGGAGGGAAGGGAAGTCCGTACTGGGGGGGCGAAGAGTAAGACTAGTATGGTATGATATAGTATGGTAATGTTTATTTGTAAAGCGCCTATACACAAAGCATGTATTTCAAAGCACTCAAGGAGGGAGGGGACAAGGGGAAAAAGCAACAGTCCTTCAGAGGTGTTGAATTTCTGAACGATACAAATCTGCACAGGCAGAGTAAGTGCATATAATACAATTAACAGTATAGATGACAGCAAATAGGTCTGACAACGATTCTGCAGTTTTTCCAAGTGCATTGAGGCACCACCATGCAAGGAGGGGACAAGGGAAGATAGATAGATGAATCTTCAAGGCATGGTACATTCAGATCATGCAAGTGCAAGACAGTACAGGAGAGGGGAGGTGGGTTGGGGAGGACAAGTGCAGGGGGCAGGGGGAGTCCAAGTGCACCCAGTCAGTAAGAAGCTGAGGTAAGTGCTGAGAGATGGCACTCTCATGGGTCATTGACCAAGTGCAGTAATGATGAGGCAAGTGTAAGGCCCAGAGGCAAGTGCGAGAGGACTGCCGAGGTTGCCCGGGACCTGTGAGACTCTGAGGTACACCTGGCGGCCAGTCAGCAAAGCAAACTGTGCGGAAAAGGAGGGAGAGAGAGATAGAGCGGAGAAAGTGGTTAGCAGGGTAGAGGGATAGAGAAGGAAGAGGAGAAGAGGAATGTCTTAAGGAGTTCCCGGAACTTAAGGCGATCAGGCTCAAGATGGAGGGCAGCAGGGAGGTTATTCCATAGGGAGGCCGCTGCTGAGGATAAAGATCTCCCTCCAAATCTCTGCTTGGAGAACCGGCTCACTCGCAGAAGGGTGGAGGTAGCTGAGCGGAGGGCTCGGGAAGGACAGTAATTAGGTAGGCGTTGTTGCAGATAGGTAGGTCCCATCCCCCAGAAAGCCTTGTGGACAATGCAGAGGGTCTTGAACTTGATCCTTGCAGACACAGGGAGCCAGTGGAGGAATTCCGCGCTGGAGAGATTCGGTCTGTGTGCTTGAGGCCAAGGATAAGTCTTGCGTTTATGTTCTGGATGAGTTGCAGAGGGCGCAGAGCAGAGGCAGGGAGGTTGAGAAAGAGGCTATTGCAGTAGTCCAGCCTTGAGAGAACCAGGGCTATGGAGCAGTGAGTCGCTGGGGGAAGGTTAGAAAAGGAAAACTATCACTGAGGAGGTGCAGCTGGTAGTTGGACTTTTTAGAGATCTCCGAAATGTGAGTGAATAAGGAGAGAGTGCAGTCGAAGGTGACCCCAAGGTTTTTTGCCTCACAGCTGGGTGCAGGTGCAGGGCCAATGGAGGCTGACCATAAAGAGAGTGGGAACGTGGGAGCAGGAGTCCTGATGTGAAAGTTCTCAGTCTTACTGGCACTGAGGCAGAGGTAGTTTGCAGCACACCATGGCTGAATTGCGGACAGACAGTCAGATATAAGAAAAGTATAAGAGGTTGCTCAGGATAGCCTGAAGGAGAGTTGCATGTCATCAGCGTAACACTGGAAGTTAGAGATGAAAGTGACAATCACACATGTCAGCGCAGCCATGTAGACCTTGAAGAACCAGGGGGCTAAGTTAGAACCCTGGGAAACACCACAGGTTGAAAGAGTGAGAGTAGAAAGAAAATACCCAAGTTCCACCTGGGATGGACGGCCAGAAAAGAATGAGGTTACCCACGCCAGAGCCTGACCTGTGATTCCCAGGGTGTCACGGAGATGTGCAATCAGGATGTTGTGGTTTACCATGTCAAAGGCAGAGAAGAGGTCAAGAGGAATGAGGACAGAGGGCTTTTAGTGTCGAAATTTAAGAGCAGGTCTTCACAGGTATTCAGAAAAGCGTTTTCCGTTCCTCTGGATGCTCTCTAGCCAGACTGATGGTCGTGGAGGCAACCAGCAGATTCAGTGTTGAGGGTGAGCTGAGAGATAGCCAGCTTCTCTAAGAGTTTGTCCAGGAAGGGGGTGATAGAGATAGGGTGGCAGTTTGCTGGAATGGAGGGGTCGGCAGAGGGTTTCTTAAGCAGAGGGTGCACAATGGAGTGCTTAAGAGAAGATGGGAAAACTCTAGTGGCAAAAGAGAGATTGCAGTGATCAGCCAAGGCTGGAGAAAGAGAGTCAATGTTGTACCCTAATGGTTTTGGAGGGGCAGGGCTCCACCTGTTTGGATGAGGCCTTCATAGATCGGACTTGTCTAGCGACCTCATCAGGAAGAGAGGAGAAGTGGTAGAGTGGCAAAGGGAGGCTCCAGAAGTGTTGGTGTATGATGTGGTGTGGAAGTGAGAGAGAAAAGGATGTCTTGGGTTTTTTCAGTGAAGTGTGCAGCCAGGGCCGAGCAAAGGTCCTGGGTGGGTGTGACAGAGGAGGAGGAGGAGGAGGGGGAATATTCAAGATTACCAGTAAGTAATCTGAGTATTACCTCCACGACCCTCTTTCTCGTCCAGGTACTTACCTTTGAGTGTACCAAAGCAGAAACAGGAAGGACTCCCAACCCACCACAAAAGACACAGACACCAACGGTAATGCGAAACCCACCCAACACCAATTTATTCAAGATACAGCAAAAATCCAAAGGCATGTTGACCATGACTCCTATCACCACCTCAACCAGACACAGCCTCCAGACACCCACACCAAAGGACGTAGACTGGAGCCCCTCCATGTTGAGTTGGTAATGCAGAATGAATGTATTAGGTGTAGCTTATGTGGCAGCTCGGCAAATATCCAACAATGGTAGCCCCCTCAGGCCTGCCCAGGAGACGGTCACCCCTCTTGTGGACCGACCCTGGACCCAAGCTGCAGTACAGAGGCCCACAAACTCATAGAATCAAAGATTAGCCCACCGGCTAATCGTTGGAATGGAAGCCTGGCAACCACAGACCCTGCCCCCTGATCAGTGAGACAAAAGGACTCTCTCTGGGACAGATAATGTAAGACTGCCTGCTTGGCATCCAGACAATGCCAAGCCTCCCGCCTAGGAGAGGACGGAGCAAGAAAGAAAGCTGAGATAACCACTTCCTGAGACCGATGGAACCAAGAGGCGACGTTGGGCACAAACGAGGGGTCACAGCCCAGCACCAAAGCCTCCTCCTTGACCACTAGAAACAGTGGCCTACGCAAGAGGGCCCTGATTTCCCCCAAATGCTGAGCCAAAGTAATGGCAATCAGGAAGGTATTCTTCAGCAACAACTATTTCATCTCCACCTCCTCCTGGGGCTAAAATGGAGGCTTCTGCAACATGGACATGACCAAAGGAAGGTCCCACGGGGAACCCCAACTGGGCCCAAAGGATGTGTACCTGCTGCCCCTTTCAAGAGCATTGAGACAAGAGCCTCGCCCCTTACCGGAGAGGACCAGGAAACCTGGAAAGCCCGAATGGCAGACCACTGAGAACAGAAAGTAGAGACCACCAACCCCTTCTCCACCCCTTCATGAAGAAATTTCAAAATGTCTGGGATGCCACACTCCAGTGCCAGGACTCACTTCAGGTGACACTAAGCCAGAAAATGAGCCCAATGACGGTCAGAACTTAAGTGTAGAGGACTGACGCGCCCTCTGAACCATCCCAGCCACTGCAGCTGAAAGGCCTAATGCCAGGAGATCCCTCCTCTCCGTTTCCAGAACCCACAACGGACGAGAGAGGAGAAGGGGGACATGGACCACCCGCAATGGAGAAGGCCACCTGAGCAACACCCAAGGAGAAACTAACTGCATCTCCAGAAGGCCCGGGAACCACCCCCTCTGAGGCCAGTAAGGGACCACCAGGATAAACACACGTGGAGATGATCTGATTGTCCTGATGACCTGCAGAATCAGGGGATTTGGAGGAAAGGCATAAAGAAGCTCTGAGGGGCCAAGTCAAGGGAAGAGCGTCCACCCCCCCATAAACCCCTGGGGGGCAGAGTCCTCAAGCAAAACCAGGAAAGTTGACAGTTGCAGGGGGAGGCAAAGAGGTCCATCCAGGGATGCCGAACCACCGACACACATCCTGAAAAACCTTGGGACAAAGAGACATCTCCGCTGAGACCGGAAACACCCTGCTGAGCCGGTCCACAGTCACATTGTCCACACCCCGGATATGGACTGCTCTCAAGGAGATCAGGTGTGCCATGCCCCAGGTCCAAATGGACAAAGCCCGATCCTCCAGGGAGTGGGACCCCGTAGCCCCCTGATGGTTGATGGAAGCAAGAGCCAAGGTGTTGTCGTTCCGAACATAACATCATTCCACTAGATCGAAGACCTGAAGACCACCAACACCCTAGAACACCTGATAACTCCTTCCAATTGGAGGAGGGCAGCTTGAAAAGAAAAGAGTTCCAGTGAGCACGGAACGTACTCAAAGGTAAGTACTGGGAAGAGGAATGGGGACATGGAGGTAATGACTTATTCATTCAAATGGATGTTAAATTAATTTTAATACATATTACATTCACTTCAATGTGTGCAATATTCATTTCAATGGGTTTCATATGCATTCCATTGCATGTCCTATTCACTTCAACATGTGTCATATTCATTTCAATGGGTGTCATATTTATTTCAATGCATGTCCTATTCATTTTAACACATGTCTTATTCATTCCAATGCATGGTATATTCATTCAAATGCATGTTATATTCACTTCAACGTGTGTCATATTTATTTCAATGGGTGTCATATTCATTCCATTGCATGTTCTATTCACTTCAAAGTGTGTCATATTCATTTCAATAGATGTCATAATTATCTCAATGCATGTCCTATTCATTTCAATGTGTGTCTTATTCATACCAATACATGTTACATTCACTTCAATGTGTGTCATATTCCTTTCAATGGGTGTCATATTTATTCCAATGAATATTATATTCACTTCAACCTGTTTCATATTCATTTCAATGGGTGTTATGTTCATTCCATTACATGTCCTATTCACTTCAATGTGTGTTATATTCATTTCAATGGGTGTCATATTCATTCCATTGCATGTCCTATTCACTTCAACATGCGTCATATTCATCTCAATGGGTGTCATATTTATTTCAATGCATGTCCTCTTCATTTTAACGCATGTCTTATTCATTCCAATGTATGGTATATTCATTCAAATGCATGTTATATTCACTTCAAAGTGTGTCATATTCATTTCAATGGATGTCATAATTATCTCAATGCATATCCTATTCATTTCAATGTGTATCGTATTCATGCCAATACATGTTATATTTACTTCAATGTGTTTCATATTCATTTCAATGGGTGTCATATTCATTCCAATGAATGTTATATTCACTTCAACCTGTTTCATATTCATTTCAATGGGTGTTATGTTTATTTCAATGTGTCATATTCATTTCAACGTGAGTCATATTTATTTCAATGGGTGTCATATTCATTCCATTGCATGTCCTATTCACTTCAACATGTGTCATATTCATTTCAATGGGTGTCATATTTATTTCAATGTGTGTCATATTCATTTCAATTGGTATCATATTTATTTCAACGTGTGTCATATTTATTTCAATGGGTGTCATATTCATTCCATTGCGTGTCATATTTATTTCAATGGGTGTCATATTCATTCCATTGTATGTCCTATTCACTTCAACGTGTGTCATATTCATTTCAGTGGGTGTCATATTCATTCCAATGAGTGTTATATTTATTTCAACATGAGTCATATTTATTTCAACGTGTGTCATATTTATTTCAATGCGTGTCATATTCATTTCAATGGGTGTCATATTTATTTCAATGGGTCTTATATTTATTTCAACGTGAGTCATATTTATTTCAACGTGTGTCATATTTATTTCAATGCATGTCATATTCATTTCAATGGGTTTCATATTTATTTCAACGTGTGTCATTTTTTTCAATGTGTGTCATATTTATTTCAATGTGTGTCATATTCATTTCAATGGGTGTCATATTTATTTCAACATGTGTCATATTCATTTCAATGGGTGCCACATTCATTCCATTGCATGTCATATTCACTTCAACGTGTATCATATTCACTTCAATAGGTGTCATATTCATTTCAATGTGTGTCCTATTCATTTCAATGCATGTCTTATTCATTGAATTTCAGTGTATGTCATACTCATTTCAATACATGTCATAATCATTTCAATACATGTTATACTCATTTCAATACGTATTATAGACATCTCAGTGTATGCCTTTCTCATTTCACTGCATGTTGTATTCACTTCAATATGTCACATTCACAAAGGTGTAATTTTGACTTGATCGGCCTCCCATACTTAGGAATCTTTGTGTATGAATATGATAATATAAAGTCGGATTACTTCTGGGTATATTTTTTAAATGCCAAAAGACTTGCACCCAGAACTGCACTTTATAGGATATGGAAATGCATAGAAGGTTTACTGATTAATCAGTAGGTCTTCTACTGTATATGTGAGTATTGCAGTTCCCTTTATCAGGCATGATACCCTGTGGGGGTGTAGAATGTGCTATGTTGTTTATGATGAATAAGAAATGATATTATAGTTTAATTGTATTGAATGTGACATTTGAATAGATTTGAGAACAATATGTACATAATTGTAAATAACAATATAACCGTACATGTATTTGATTAATTATTATGATTTCTATGTGTGAAAGTTCTATTGAACTGGCACACATTAAATAAATAAAGTTGAAGATTCATGAATGCTCCAAATGCAAGCAGGTCATCCACCACACACTGAGGAACCCCCTTGAGCTTGAAAGATCTGTGTAGCTTTTGCATCCTTGAGACCTGTCGCACTTGGACGGATCAAGCCATTGATAAAACAGGCCCGCTACATAAGAGAAATACTGTATTCTCCTATGGAAAACAGCTGAAGGAATTTCATTTAAACACCTGCATACCCTCATTGTATCCCTCTGTGGCTCTGATCTGAACTTTAGGTGACCTTCCAGGGATGGCTACTATTGTTGACTAAAATTACCTATTTTAGCAATTAATCAGCAGAAGTTTCGCTACACGTATCAACACCAACAGGACCGATCATAAGTTAAAGAGCAGTTCAAATAAAAGTAAATACAAGTTAAAAAAAACAAGCAATTTTTTTGTATGCCTTTTATTGGCTGTTCTTTGAGGACGGGGTGGGCTACCTGCAATGGTATAGGGAGAGACCACTCTCAAAACAGTTTCTTTTTTTTATTATTGGCTCAAAACGGATTACAAAATAGAACACCTTTAGCCTATATAATAACCTCCAATCCACCAATATCAACAAAAAAGTCAATACAACAACTATGAAAGGAATCAAATAAAAATAAAATAAATATAGAAAAGAGAACATTTTCATCCAAGCTAAAAATTGGGAGAAAGGAGTAATGAACAAAATAAAAACAAAAACAAAAAGAAAAGAAGAAAAATAACTGAAAATGAGAGAAAATCCAAAGAACAGAAAAGAATGCAATGTTTATGATTAAAACATATCCTCGCTTTCACAGTCCATCCAAATTCCACAGTTAAGCCTTGCTGTCTCTTTCTTCACTTATCAACGGTAATAGGGTTGACAGTGCAGTGATTCAAAGCCCCACTAGTCGTAGTTTTGTCCAGTTTTGCAAAAATGAACAGCATAAATGTTGTCAAAGCCAATGTTATGTGAATTTTCTCTCCCTCTATTAAGATCTTCCACTAATCAATCACCGATCTTGCACCATATTTTGTCATTATGCCTCCCATTTCCAGGTCTCTTTCGGCTCTCTCAGCTCGGGGCACATCAATACTAGATGCTTGAGAGATTCATCCACATTTTCTTGTTGGCATAGTCTGCATGTAGGGTCACTCAGGTTTCCTTTTCTTTTGTTTAAGACCAGTTTTGTCGGGAGCATGTTGAAATGGCAACGCATATATTGTGATCTCAAACACCCGTTTGGAAAAATTTGGATGAACCGAGGAAGCACATTCAACTTCCGTGCTCCAAACCAAAAATCATCGATATTTATAGTTATATATATATTGCTTTGTGTGTCTCAATCCAGTCGTTAGTATATACCTTCTTCTTGATCTTGCCAGGCTTGCACACTAATGATTCATCTGACTCATTTAGAACTCTGATTATCGTTTGACGAATGTCTTGCCATTCCTTTACTGTTTTTTTCTCTTGGATCATTCATTGCCTTCTTCAAAAGTCGAAATCCTCCTTTCGGGAACTCTTCAGGGCATTTACAGTATAGCGAAATCAATTTCCACATTGCAATAGCTTTAAGTGAAGTTAGAGCCAGTTCTCTCCAAACAATGTGGATTGGGATGCTTTTTTGGTAACCCCAACACTGTTCTCCAAATAATTCCTTCTAGGCGTGGCCATATGTCATCAGCTAACATGAGAGACGTTTCTGCGCCATATGTCAGGATTGGCACCACTTTGGATCGATAGAATGATATTAGAGGGATTAGTGAGAACCAACAGTGGGCCTCATTACGAATCAGGCGTTAAGGGGTTAACGACGCCGTAAACGGCGCCGACCCTTAACGCCTGATTCCGAGATCCCTTTGCGGGATGGTGTTTTCAACGCCTGCTTTTTGCAGGCGTTAAAAACCATGCCGCAAAGGGACCTTGGCAATAATTACGGCAACCGTAATTTACGGTGCCGTAATTATCGCCTTCCCCATTCCCATTATGCCCTATGGGGCAAAAATGGGAATGGGGAAGGGGCCATTGGTGAATGGGGAATTACCGCCCCACTCACCTTGGAATGGGGCGGTAATTCCGCCATCCACCATGGCGGAGTTGGGACCTTAGCGGCATGGACCATGGTGCTAATAGCGCCATAGTCCTCCGCCAAGGTCATAATGAGGCCCAGTATCTTTTTAACAATAACTTTCCTTGTGCGGCTAGATTTTTGTCTTTCTTTCGCATTATGACAATTTGCAGCTCTTCACACCTGCTAGTGTTAACGCATACTCCCAGATAAGTGAATGCATTCACTACGTTGATCTTTTGCCCTTTTAGGAACCAAGACTGCCTGTGCCTGCCTCTGCCATAAACAGGTGCACCAAAAGATTTTACAGGGTTGATTGTTAGGTTGTTAGATTCCAGATATATTTGGAGGGCGTCAAGTTGCCGCTGTAACCCTACAGCGGCAATGTCAACCCTACTGGTCAATGATGACAATGTCATCAGCATAGAGTAATCTCCCAATGTAAGTGTCTGATATCTTGGTAGGAAATTAGCATATTAGCATATAGTTTCAACCACTTATGATAGCTTTGTTTTAATTTGTGAATCTCCCGGGAATTATTTTCCATCTAATGGCGTTTTAGTCGCCGGATTGCTTTCCTTCGGATTTTTTTCTTTACTACGATCTGCTTATTGTAGGTGTGCCGGTGAACCATTTTTGGCCTTCCATGTCCCCCTCGTTGATCTACTGAAAACTCTTCAAACAGCGGGGGATAGTTTATTCATTGATTACCATCTTCCTCTCGCATAAGATCAATTATTCTGGTTAGTTTTTTGATCAAGTCTGACATTTTCTTCGCTTGAATGTGCAATCTGTTTAGTCCAGGATTTAAAAGGAGTTATGATTTATTGCACTCCGGCTCACCATTGTTGATATTTTGGCAGACCATTTTTAATCAGTTATGGTCACTCTTTCCGGTTGTACAAACTTCCATTGTTTTTGTAATACTGGTCACGTTGGTAGAAACACATATATAGTCCAGTATGTAGTCACTCACAGGGCCCTTCCGAGTGGGTTTCCCGGGATAGCTCCCTGAATTGTGCAATTCAGGATTATACAGTCCCTTGATTGCATTGTTTTTCTCCAAGAAACCCCTCTCTTTTCTTTATTGTTAAATGTTAGTGACTCCTCAGTAACATGATTGTTTAATCGATCTAGACACGTACAGTTTAAGTCATACACAATTATAATTAGGGGATCATTCCATTTCGATCTTTCTTTGTCTATTAATGATGTAATGTCTTCCGCCAAGTACCTGTTCCTTTGATCTACTGGATTCCAGTAAAGATTCAAGAATATCAAGATTGGGGATTTGAGAGGCTCAGCTTTTGAAAGTTTTATTGCCACAAGCTGTATGAATGGAGTAGGATACTGAGTGTACAATAGTGACCAATCAAGGGCATTCTTCACAGCCATCATAAGCCCACTCATGTCTCGTCCTGTCTGATTTCTAATAGCTGGGTTTTGTAACACCCAATATCCCTCTATTAGAGGCAATTCGTGCGGCCAAACTTCCTGGAGGCAGATAGCATCAACTTCCACTATTGTATCTTCGCTCTCACAGAACAAATGGGATGAGCCTCTGGTGTTCCAACTCTGTAAAGACCATTCTGCACTTCTCTTAGGCTTTAAGCGCTATTGCTTGTGTAGTTTTTCAGCCAATAAACCTGCCAACCACTTCCAATTTGCTTCTTCGTCATCTAGATTAGCTTTGTGGTTGCACTGCTCTCTTGCCTTTCCTTCCCGTAACCTTTCCTCTTTTGCCTAACTTTGGGGATGGTTCTCGTTTTGGGCCCCCCGCCTCCATCATACTGCAGGCGCGTTGCTTTCATGTCTTTTTTTGTTTTAACCTCTTTCAAATCAAACCCCATCTGTCTTAAGTGATGGGCTTCCTCAAGTAAGCACAGTTTGGCTAATTTAGAAATGAAGTGAATTATCACTTTATCTGTCCGCCGCTCCTCTGGAAATTCAATTACAGTGAAGTCTTCAGATGTTAGTAAGCTATGCGTCGGTACGTGATGTAGTAATCGCACAACATTAGCTCTGATTAACACCAGGCCATCATCGGAATGGAACAATCTCTCGAGGCGTAACTTTAAGTTACCGTCCATCCTATATATGTCTACATTGTTATCCATGTTTTCTTTATTTTCTGGCCTTCGAGAGTGTTTTACTTTAGGTTTGGATGGTAGATTTAAACTAACATTTATCCTTAGTTCTATATCTTTGGATCTTCCTTCTCTTTCAACATTATTAACAATTGGTTCACCCATGTGGCTGCAGACTTTTTTTATTATGTGTTTAACTGGGAGATTTAGTTTAACTTTTATCCTGGGTACTTCGTCACTAGCTCTTTTTTCTTTTACAACATCGATATCGGGAGGATGCAACTCCCTTGTGTCGGACGCCTGAGCTGATTCCTGCTTCTTAAATCTCACCACATGGGCATCTGAAAAGATTCTCATGAGGCTTAACAGTTTTCTCCTTCCCTTGGTCCCTCTCCCTTCTATTGAGGACCTTCTTGGGGGCTTCTCGGGCTTTTATACGGGCTTTTAGGCTATTATTGTCTTTCTCAGAGGTCTCCACTCCCGTTTCATCAAGGACACTTGATTCATTTATCAGAACACAGTCCTCTGACGATGTGCTGTCATCAACCGAGATGCTGTAAGTAGAATGGTCCATGAGATCAATTTTGCTGGTCTCCTCACACCTCTGCTCATCAGGCTCCCTCCTCTCGTAGACCTCAATTTCATCTATGTTTATTACGGTCTTCAGTTTCTTGATCTTTGTCGCATCTCCCGACCTTAATTGCAGAACTGTCAGATTTTTGATGAAGGAGCTACTACTGTTCGACTTTACTTCTGGGGGGTTTGCTTGATTTTTACATTTTTTAGCCGGTACCTTTTTATAGGTCTTCTTTTTGTCATGAGGTGCCTCTGTTTCAGTTAAGGAGGCAGCTGTCCCAGTCATTCTGACACCACAATCTTTCATTATCTTTGTAAAGATTTCAGAGATTTTCTGGTCAGGATTTTCAGCGTCTACATTCATCGCAATTTCTGTTTCCTACTGACTCCCTCTGGAGTCGCCAGATATTTCTTCGAGGAGAAAAGGCTATTGCTTGCTGGGGTGGTACAGATCCTTATCCTTAAACCCACTTCCTTTCGGAGGTGATTGACTATTCGATTGTTGGTCCTGGCTAACCTGTCCCCAAAGCCGGGGAGCCGGTGCTCCTTCTACCCTCAGCCTTTTGTTTGACTTTCCTTTAGTACAGGGATTAATTTCTGTAGGATCGACAGCGGGGCCCAACTTTGAAGTTATGTTTAGATCAGGCAGTTCTTGATTTCCTAGTACCGGAAAATGCACATCCCTTATATTTATTTCAAAAGGGTCCGAGGTTCTGTCTCCTTTGGGCTGCACAGGTCCTGCTACCACAGATATTCGAGACATTCATCTTTTAGTTTTCTCTTTTATAATTGGATCAAGTATGTTATGGAGTAATTGAGCTACCGCTGGGGATCTATTTTCCATATTTTTCTGGATGGCGTCATGAACCCTTCTACAAAGATCATCTTGGTGTGTACCATCGCCAACATCATGGTGTGGTCCATTAAGGTTTCTTCCAAAGTCTCATGTAGTTTCATAAACAGCGACAGAATGGCAGTTAAAGTTCAAACTAGATAAAAATCTATATCTTTGGTATATTCATTGTCGTTTGGATTTCCAGAATGTGAATTAATTTCCTCCTGTGGTTCTACAGTCATTGAGGTTGCTTCTTTCATTAGTATGCCATTCTCCTTCAAATCCCTGGGCCCTTGTTCCCAGGTGAGGCTTGCATACTTTGGTTTTTGATTCATTCCAAAGGGCTATTTTTCCGATCACAATTGCCATTCTCCCTTTTTGTATTTTGATCTTCAATGGCTTTGAGGTTTTCAGTTTCCATGTCCATTGACTTTTCCAATAAGATTTGGTCGGGTATTTCACACCCGTTTGTGCTACTTCGAGATTGTTCCCTCCTTTAGCAAACGTTGATCGGTTTACATTGAAATAGAATCTCTGCCCCCTAATATCATCCCCTATGGCTAGTCCTGGGGGTTTCCAAATGTTATCACGGTGTTAAGTCAGGAGATATTCCTTGACAAGTAACCAGAATCCTGACTTCAAGTCGTTGAACTCGTCGTGTAGAGGACGAATTCTTTTTGTCAATGTACCCAACAGAGATGTAGAAAAAACTCTCTGACCAGTCAATTGACCAAAAGATGAGTGTCAATGAACCCACGAGAGATGTAGCATAAACTCTCTGACCAATCAATTGACCAAGTGATGAGAGGACGTCACGGGAACCAGTCAACCTGAAAATAGACTATAGTAGACTGACTGGCAATTCAGAAAGGCGTCAGATTTCGGATGAGAGTTTCCCAGGGAGTTCCAAATAAACTGAAGAAACCAATGAAGCGCCGAAGTGATCCAGAAGTAATGCGATCCACCTACCCACCGCCGGCACGAGGACGCCTAAACAAGAATCCAGCAACAGCAGTGTCCACTGGAACCAACGGCACGCGGACGCCTAGTATAAAATCTTCAGTTCCAAGGGGAAACGAGGAAGTCCGTAGAAATGTTCCAATAGCAGCAGAAATAAGGACGTAGATGGTAGCACCAGCCAAAAACTTGACAAGGAGAAATCCGTGAAATGTTCCAAGTGTCGAAAACCATGCGGGCAAAAATCGAACAGACGTCCGTGATCCGTAACAAATCCAAAAAGCAGTTCCGAGGGTCGAGACAACAACAAGGGGGTACAGAAAGAGGAATCCAGTAGGCGGTCCGGGTCTAAACACAGAATACAACAGGAGAAAGGTCGACGTAGCGGCAAGAGAAATAACAATTTCAGAAGCAGCGAGTAGCGGGGAGGCGGGGTATAAGAAGGCAAAACAAAAAGTCACGTGAGGTTCTAAGGATGTGTAAAGACACGTGACCTCAGGTACGCAGAGCGACTGCGTTTCCATGGCAAAGACCAGCGCTGCTTCAGATACACCGAACGAACTGGCTGAGCAAACTTCCGTGTTCTGAAGCAGCGTCTTCGTGACAAAAGCGAAGGAATCCCAGGTGTGGAAAGCAAACGAGTATCGGAGGAAAGATTGCCAGTACGCTTCCCTGATTTACGAATCCTGACACACGGGAAGGGTGACTGAATGGGTTTTTGGTTGGGTTTCCCACATTTGCCTTTCTAGACCAAAAACTCAGCTTCCCCCTCTCCTTCTGGAAACTGCAGTCATTCTTGTCATACTGGTCTGGGTTCAACTTTGTCTCTTTTCATTTTGAGACCCACATGGGTTTAGCGATGCAGGTGTTACAGGCTTCACCAATAACCCCATGTAATCTTTCCAATCAATCATGTTACTCCCATCAAGGTCTGTTTGGGTTTTCCTTTTCGCTAAGGTTCTCAAATCCTCCAAGGCATTGGAAGGAGTGCTAGTGTTAAGCTCCCCCCACTGCCATATCTGCCTGTCTGCACCCATTTGTTGTTCTATAAGCAGTATAGGCTGCTGGGATGAAGCCTCCTCCACTCTTTCCTCTTGCTGGGCTTCATTTCCTGTTTGCCCCACTTCAGTCAGGCTCCGTACCATTGAGTAATCAGTATGCGGTGCGTCGCACTGCCCATCCCTACAGGCGCGTTCCTTTTCCTAGGGCTCAGACCGCATTATTCATTCCATCTGATGGTTCCTTGTGGGTTAGATTGTCAATGAAGAGCGCTGTGCTCGATCCCACATAAACTATGATGTTGAAAGGGCAGCCAGTAGTTGATAGGCTGTCACCAATATTTTTACTAGGGATTGGTTCATTAATTATAATCATAACGCTCCCTGGAGAGCCACCCCTCTCCTCCTTCTCCAATGAGATGGGCCGGCTTGTGGTAGTGGTGGCAATAAACTAGTTACTATTGGGGGGCTGGGTTCTGTCATCCACTCTCAGTAGTGTAAAGTAGCCCACCTCTCTTAACCTTACTCTCACTTACCGTTGCTCTGAGAGTCCTTGGGAGTGCATTCAGGCCGCCGGTAACCGCCTTCCGCCTTCCACCGGACACCAGACACCAGGCACACACCTGGCTCTGCTTCGAAAACGGTGCAGATTTTATGGCAGCAGCGAGCGTAGCAGAAGGTGGATCTTGGCGTCCGACGGCGATGAAGGACTGCTGGAGTTGTTGTTCTTGCGAGGATTGTAGTCTTTAATTTATTCACGGCTCACAAAGGATGGTTTTGCACAATAAGTCAAATGGTTTCCAACGGGCTTCCACAGAAATTGCCTCATTGCTCACAGAGTCCATCCAGCACACCAGACACTCTTCCCTCCCGAATCAAGGTGTCGCACATCAAACCGTTTAATGGATTCTTTTCTTTAGTCATACTATTGAGCCACTTGGATCCCTCCCTCTGTGCCAGCAATGAGCCAAGAAACAGGCCGGTGTACAGAAAAATATATATATTTTTTAAATGAGCAGTTTCCTGAACATCACACTAAAATTACACATGCCACTTTCTCTGTGGCACAAAACACAGCTTCAATTACAAAACACACTTTTCTGTAGAATGTCACTATTAAAACTCACTTTTTCTGCATTTTACTTTTGTTACACAAACACGGAACACAGGCTAAATAAACTGGTCTAATATCTGTTCGCATGAACCCCATTGTATGTTAGATTTCAAAAATAATATGGTGCAAAACTAGAGAACATAATCTTCAACATTTCTTGCTGAGAGTTTAGTGTTAATACACAAGCACAATTTTCATTTTATGAAAACTAGTTCACCTTCAAGGCTGGATAAATGAGTTCCCTGTGCACTCAAAATGCTAGCAGTTTGAAATTACAGATTTGTTAAAATAAAAGTATATTGCTCAATGGGTAAATTACACTTTGTTGCATTTCACTTGGCCAAACCCTTCAGAACCCAAAAAGAAACCCCAGGCAACAAATATATGCAGCTCTTCTCTGTTTAAGGCCAGGTTTAGGGCATGGGGACAGATTAGGGATAAGGACACTCCGCAACTGAAATTCCAGTGTTAAAATATTTATTCATTTTGTTTGTGGGGTCAAGGCCATCCCTTTGTTAAACACAATGTTGAAAGAGTGGTGACAATTGGGAATTTCGTTTTGAGGTAAGTATGCTTTTTATTTAAAAGCTAGTTTTTGGGAATGCTTTCAGTTGGGAATTTCGTTTTAGGGACAAGTATCTTTTGGCTTGAAAGCCAAGGTTTGGGAATGGAACAACCACCTTTTTGTTGTAAAGGCAAGTTTCGAGGATGGTGACAATCATCAATTTCATTTTGGTGGCAAGGATACCCCAATTACTTTAGGTGGATATAACATTATTCCCGCTAAGAGAGAGGGTGAACGTTTCGAATTCTTCCATGATCCCCACTGCGTAAATCTATTTGGGAATTAATTAAATTAATATACAGTCAAATATGCTAAGGGTCTAAACAATGTTCAGCCCCACCCACTAATAGAAGGGTACCGACTAATGAAAGAGAATAGGTTAATATGATCAATCCCCACTCTGACATTTTGTTGGACAATCTACTTACTTTCGGAAAGTGCCAATCTCTTGGCTTGGCCCTTATGGAGACTGAGCCGTGCTTCACTATTGATGGAGGAAAAAAAACAGGATTCTGACGAGCACTTTAGTCAATGGGATCCCACAACGTTTCTCCCTCTGGCTCCAGGGAAGTATCACTGCCTCGGTATCTGGTCTCCCCAGCACTGGAATATCCATCCCTCTTCCAATATTTCCACCGTTAGTCATTTTAGGCAGCTGTTCCTTCTGCCATAGTGCAAGACAGTTTTACTCTCTAACCCCCTCCAATGGAAAATTAACATTAGGTGGCGCTAATTTATGATCTTGCAACTAGGATTGGACAGTTACATTCTCTCCATGCCACAAGCCCAGCCCCTCTCTAAGGATTGGTTTAGGAGTATAGAACAGATATATTGCAACTACCCTTAAAAGTCAACGTAGCAAAACTTTACATTTTACAAATAACTATGCCAAAATATGACAGCCGTGTTCGCACCATATTGCAAGGGCTCACTGTAATTAGGTGCCCTTTACACAAAAAGTAGAATTTCCAAATTCCAAATATTTTCTTGGAAGCTAGAAACAAAATTCAGGTAACATGATTTCCACAAATCACATGTGGGTGAAATTTACAAAAATTTACAAAATGTACAAATTTACAAAAATTTACAAAAAAAACTGCTTGTTTCTAGCTTTCAAATGACATATGAATGGACGCAGTGTGACCTATTGTTGCTGGGAAAGTCACTAGTTATGATAGTCCATTTAAACTAATGGGAAACTTTCAGCATGTATGCAAATCTTAACTCTAATTTTTCCAAATAGGTGTATTTCTCTTGAACTGCTTCTGCCTCTTGGGATGAATGTTTATTCACTATATGTTCGGCGGGATTCAATCCAAGAGATTGACTCCCGCCGAACCTATACTTCCCCCACTACGTGGGCAGTGGAGGTTAGTAAGGGATCAATACAACCACATTGGGTTGTTCTGGAGCTTAATTTGTTTATGATGTCTTTGACATATAAGAAATGAGGCTGAATGAATGTTTTATACTTTATTGGGAGCCAGAAACCACAAGAAGGGTGTATTTACCTTCGATCGACACAGGAAAGACAGAAGTGTTTAGAGAAACACACCTGATATTTGTCCTGAAGAAGGTCCTTTTGAACTGTGTGGCCACCATCGATGGCCTGAGAGTGACCAAGACATATGTAGATGTGATAAGCCTACATGAATTATATGTGGACTTGTGTATAAAGTGAAGACTCATTTTGGTTATACAACTAACTGTGCAAATACTGTGTGTTGAGCGATGAGGAGGTCTCTATGAGATTTGACCATCCTTTTCACTACCTCGTGTGAGTGTGAAATTGGACATTTGCTGGTGTGATTGATGGAAGAGTTGTTTTGTTGTGTTTCTTTGGTTTCTTGGGTAATGAGTTTAAATTGCCTATAGGATACTGTGTATTTTATGTGATTTCGAATAATCAGTGTACTGAATAAATACATTTTTGATAACAATTATATGAGTTAAGTGGTTATCCAGCCTAACCATCACTGTTCAATTGTTCTGATTTATATTTGTATTTTGCCTGAAGAACCGGTTGACATTCAGGCACCCTTATTAACGATTACTAGCAGTTGGCAGGAGACTTGAATCAGAAAATGTTCACATGGGATCCAATTTTGGATCACTTAATGAGAGATCAGTTGGCGCCCCAACTTTGGTAAAGGCACACCCTATATACATTTAAAGAAATCCTTCAAAAATTTTTTTACAAGTAGGATTGGTGTAGGAACTATACCCACTAGGCCAATTTAAAAGGATATGAAACAGTGTCCCACGTGGTCCACCGTTACTGTAAAATGCAACCATATTTACAGCTCTGTCCAGATCCAGCCATGAGGACCTTTATGTTAAAACTGTGCACCAATCAATTACCAGTACGCTCAACAACAGGTCCTTGGCTGGGCCTTTCGGCCAAGAATAGATACTGCTGGATTTGCACCATCACTGATAAACCTGAAATGGCCAGGCATGTGCTCTCCCAGTGTGTGAAACTGGGAGACATATACATGTATAACCTTGGGAGTCTGGTACACAGCTATGAGGCAATTCTTACAGACTCCTTTTGGGACCGCTGCTTAAAATGCTGATTCCATTGCTACGCAAATTGCATTACTACGGGTATGGCGTCATGTGCAAACATTGCTAGTGTAGAGGGGTATATTTTTCCTGATCCCACCAGTTTTGAGTGAACTAATTTAACATAAACACTTTTCATGTAATGAATGTTTTTTTTTAACAGATAACTGATATTGTCATGTTATTGGTCATAACGGATGAATGAAAGAAGGATGGGAAGCTAACTCATCGGATCGTAGCTGCTTAGCATTTAATCAAATTGACGCCTGTGGAACATATACTCTGTTGATTAATACACCTAAATGATATTTGATGTCTGTGTCCATTGAAAGAATCAAGTCAGGTCTTTTTTTATAATTACCTACTCAAACAGTGTGAGCCAGAGTGCTGTTTGCATCATGTTTTAGCTTTGTAACGCTTTAGTGTGCATATATTGTTATGACCGAATATGTTAAATGATTGCACTGTTAATCTGTCTAAACTGCATCTTTACACAATTGCTAGGTTGCTTCTGTGGGCCATTGGCAGGGTTTTGGGCACATTGCTGGAGAATGTGGAAACCTGAAATCTCCCTCAGGACCTCACAACAGCAAATACATAAATAAATAGAACGTGAATGCAAAGCAATGTAATCAGCAGTATAGATGCTGGTGTATACATAAATATTTACACACATTTTATGTTTTATGTTTCATGTGACTTATTTGTTTACCCTGATTTAAGGAATTGTGATTGATTGTTGATGATTGTTTATTGAATGTTTGTGTAAAGTTCTTGATTGAACTGAACCACAATAAAGATTTAATATCATTATTATTATTATTGTGTTAGCTATCATCGTATCCAGGCACCCGACTGAAATAAGGACACCGTTCACAAGTGAAAATAATTATAAGGAAAAAAAACTACACGGCCCGCGGTCGCAGGCGTGTAGTTATGGTTAAGTTGCTAAACCGTAGGAAGAACACTTTTTTGGCAGCTTATAACTTGACTTACCCTGGTGGAATCATTGCCAAACTTTGCAAAATAAAGTATATGTCCGGCTCTGACCAGTACTTTTGTTTCAAAAACTGAAATGTATGTCCCAAAGAAAAAGTGATATCTGGGTCCGCTCCGCAGACCCATTTGCCTGTTCGCTCCGCGACTGAAGTCTCATTGGCCTGCGGTAGACCGTGTTGTCGGCAAACATTGGACGCGGCCGGTGGTTGGCTGGAGGGAAGCATGCTGTGCGTCAAAGGTTTTGGGAAACGCTGCCATGGTGTATTGGAGGATAGTGTTGTGGTGTGTGTGGCAAGGCTCTAAGCCATTGTGTGCATGGGTGGGCCTCTTGTACGTAGCAGTGGACGCAGTAAAATTAGTAATATCTGGCTCTGCTCCGGCATCCCATTTCCCTGTTTGCCCCACGGTCAAAATGTTGAATGAAAAGCAGTGTGCGGTGACTGTATGTGTGTCAAAAGTGTTCCATGATGCTGCATGTTGTATCGGAGGACAATGAAGCGGCGAAAGGGGCTGAAAAGCATAGTGTACGGCATCTAGAGGTGGGAAGAAGAGATGGAAAGGGTGCGGGAGTGAGAAGTGCTTCATGGGATATATCTCATTAGAAGAAGACGATGGTGAGCCAGCGCTATACGTGCATGCTCCGCCAATGTGCGGATACCTCAACAGACAATAATCTTGTGTGGTCAATGCAGACAGTCTTCATTATGGCATGGCAGCTGCAGCAGTGATGTCTTTCTGTGATGAGTGGTGGCAGGCAAATTTGCAGAAGGGGAGTGCATTCCACGAGACATTAAAATTTAAACATAGCATGTACTATGGTGGGCTGTGCAAGTCCAAAGCCCCAGCAATGCATGGCTGCCGCCCAAGCACAGACAAGTATGTCCACTGGTTGAAAAGGTATGTCCACTGGTTGAAAGTAGATGCCACATTGTTGGTTTTTGTGTGTGGTTCAGCTGCAGTGCACACAATGTTGGATGCATGGGTGTGGTGATTGGTAGAACAACCTACATTTGTCGGTGTATGGGTGGAGATGCTGCCGTGATCAGTCGTGCAGTGTGTCCACTGGGTGCACTAACCGAATAGTGTATATATGGAAGAGGTCACGGTGCAACTTGTTCTTATATGTGCTGGCACAGTGTGCATTGCGTAGAAGTGTTGCAGTGCACTAGGCATCATTGGCTCTATGCATGTACTAGAGTGTTGGGAGCAGCCTCAATGTTGTGGAGATTGTCTTGTTTTGATGGCATGCTTATAATGCTTTGTGATTTCAAGTGGGTAGCAGTGCCAAACACAGCGATATGTTTCTGCATTACGGTAAGTGGAACACATGTCCTTGCCTCCCTGCTTTATGGTGCAGAGGTTGGGTGGAAGTGCTTGTGCGTATGTTGTCTTTGTGATTTCTGGCACATGCCTAGATGGTCGCCTGCATGGCTCTGTTATGTTGTGGTGAGTGTGCCCAAGGCCTAGACTGTTGGGTTCATGGCCGAAGGCCATAGGCCATGCACCCAACAGCCTAGGACTTCATCATAGCCACCACAACATAAAGCAGCGATGCAGTTGTCACTCTGCATGCATTTTAAGTTGGTGAATAGCACACAATGGTTGCGGAGGACTTTGTACACTTAGTAGAACAGAAGAAGTGAGCTGCTATGCGTACATTAGCATATGGTGTTCACCATTGCCCTGTTGCACAATAGGGAGCCACATGTCACCATGTGTGTTTGCAATGGTTAGTCCCTTATAAGACCCTTGCTTGAGAAAGTGTCTGACCACATTGCCCCTTGAAAGGAAGTCAGCACCATCAGAAAGTTGCAATATGGACAATGTACAGAGGCACGCACATCCCGTTCACCACAGGCAACTGAACATCATGGAGCCATACGTGCAAAGATGTGGCCAGGGTGAAAGGTGGCAGGCGCAATTGCAGATGGGGAATGCATTACACATGAGATGAGGAGTACAACGTGGGGTGCACTAGGGAGTGCTGTGTGTGGTGAGGGCCTAGTGTCTTGGATGCATGGCTGGAAGCCTTACACAAACAGCTATGTGGGTTGCTTGCAACTACTCCTCAGATTGTTGCATTTCATGTGTGGTTTCTGAGTTGCGCATGCATTGTTGATTGCATGGGTGTGCTCATTGTTCGCAGATGGTACATTTGCCAGTACATGGCAGGAGCTTATGGAATGACCAGTTCTTCAGTGTGTCCACTGAGTGCTGTGGTGAGAAAGTGTTTGTGCCATTACATTGGGTTCAACTGCATAGTGTATGTGCTTCAGTAGTGTGCATTGCGCAGATTACTAACTACTGTACTGCACTTTGCAGTATTTTATCATTGGAGTTGGTGAAGTGCTGGGAGGAAAAAAACTATGGCTACCTGCAGTTCGTGGTGCTGGGTGCTGCTCTGGGTAAATGTGGAGGCTGAAAGCATGCATCGGTTTGGAGAGCTGTTATCGGAAGGTGCTTTCACATGACACAAGACCTGTACTGTGAGTGTGTAAAGGTACGTCTGCAGTGCAGTGCAGAAAGGATAGTGTTTGATGTGGAGGTCTTGGATGTGAATGCTACATGTGTGTGTGACTATTGCATACTACCTAATGCGGGAGTGTTGCATATACAATAGTGGAAACGGAATAAGGAGTGCCTGTGCTTTACTGGGGTGTGGCCCTCACTGGTGCTGGGAAGGCGCATGTGCTACAATCTGCCTTTTTGAGCATGGTACCTTTTCAAATTGATCTGTGGGGATTACCCAATCAGTTGTCGAGGGTGTGTGTCACATGAATGGGCGGTGATGCAGTAAGGTTGACAGAGATGGACAGACGCAGAGTGCTCATCGTGGGTGATACCTTTGTGCAAGATCTGCACAGGTATGCCGTGGAAAGAGGCTTTGATACTAACTTTCAGTTGGAAGGAGTGTAGGCTTTTTGGGGCACAGTGTGTGAGTGGGGTTTCAGCGCCATTGTTCTCCTTTGTACATGTGTGGCATCTGTAGGCAGTGTGGATGTTGTGGTCGTGCATCATGGAGCGCTACATTTGGTGTACATGTCATGCTCACGTTTGCTCTGTCACCTCAAGAAGTTGATTACAGCAGTGATACAGATTTTTCCCACTGCCAAGGTGATTTTCTGCTCCATACCACCAAGAGGTGCATGGAACCATGCTGGTGTAATTTGCCAACAACCAGAGGTCGGGAGGTGTTTCATACACAGAAGCATGTGTGACTTTATCTGCAGTGATGGGATGTTCTGCACTGACTATGACAGCATTACCAAGCAAGATTTGCAGTGGTTCCAAGGAAATGGCTTTTATTTTGACCTCCATTGGCAATGCTGTTGTTTGCCACTCTGCATGCAGCGTTGCAGACAATCCTGTAGAACTGTAAGAGAAGCGTTGACGTTCAGTCCGTACAAATGTGAGGAAGAGAAGCAAACAGAATGTCATCAAAAGTGATAAAAAAACTTTTTTTCAAAATGTGTATGCAAGCACGTACATAAAAAAAACAGGACACAATTAAAATAAACCTTTTGTTTTCTGAGACAGTATTACAGACCCAAACCCCTATCCTGTTCTACATTTACCCCCCTAACCCCCTACCCACCCCCCCAGCACGAAAACTCGGCAGATTACGCTGTACTTTCAGCTTCCACATGCCACATCCAGCCATTTTCTGGGTGGGAGCCATGGAAAAGAAATTGTGGCGCGAAAGACACTGCTCTATAAGGTTGGTGGGTCTGGTGTGTACGCAGATACTGTGCCAGAAGGTCTCTTTACACAAATAAGTGCAGAAGGGTATAGTGGAAGTGTGCAAGCTAAGGGGCAGGCATCCTGGGTGTATGCATGAACTGTATGTATTTATTTGCAGTTGGTAACAAGCAAGCTGTGCTGTGTGTGTTCAATATTCTTTTAAAAGTGTGCAGTAAGTGGGGTACTGCGGAAAACAAAAAAACAACTACACTGTGTACACGGCAGGCATCCTACTGTGGTGAATGCATTGTGCGTATGATGAGCAATTGTAGGCTATGGCATTCGTAATGTGCCTACACACACGTCTACCAAAGCACAACTAGGCAAGGGAGGGGAAACAGAGGCAACAACCCTACTAGACCAGCTGTGACTTACATTGCCCAAGTGCATGGGTGCAGGGAGAGGAAGGTACAGTACATGGGAAGAAGAGCAAATGACAATAAGTAAAAATAAGGGCCTATTGTGCCAAGTGCACACAACAGGTGGTGAATGCACTGTTAGGCATAGAGAAAACAGTCCTCAAGTGCAGGGTTTGCTAGAAAGCCAGTGCAGGGGTTTGCCTGGTGGGGGGAGTGACATGGGCCCGACATCACAGAGTCACCAGGTAAGTAGTGCAAAATCAGTTTACGTCAGGCAGTTAGCCGGGGAGAGGAGCAGAAACCGCAGATGCTAAGAGAAAAACTTTGAGGTGCTTCTGGAACCAGCGATGATTCCCCTCAAGTTTCGGGGAGTCGGGGAGCCTGTTCCAGAGGGAGACCACAGGTGAAAAAGCACAACTACCACCAACAGTTTTTTTGCAGAAGCGCCTGACCCTGAGGGAGTTGGAGGCGGATGAGGGAAGAGCTCACGCATGCAAATATATAGGGAGTTTACAATTGAAGATATTGAGGTCCCACGGGCCAGAATGCCTTCCGCATAATGCAGAGTCTTCTCACTTTCTTCCTCGCAGCCACTGGGAGCTATTGGTGGCATTTAAGTGCAAGTTGCGCACTCCTCTTCTGGATGCGTTCCAGAGGACGGAGAGTAGAAGGGGACAGATTTAAAAAGAGCCTGTTGCAATAGTGCAGCGTAGCCAGAAGTACAGCTGTGTAGACAGTGTTCTTTTGGAAAGCTGCTTTTGCTTCGTACCATACATTCAATGCTGCTATTGCTGGAATTTTTGTATGAATTACGTAGGACGTGGGTTAGTGGGGAAAACATTTCATAGCATTGTCGGAAGGAAAGTTCTTCTTTCGATATTATCCTGTAGGATATGGCTAAATGAGAACATTGCAAGCACATCTCACTGGAGGGCCACTTCATGGTAGGGGATGGGAAAAAAAACAGTATACTTTTAAAGAACGTTATGACCGCTCTGTGGCAGATACCGCGTGCAGAGGCACTTACAACCCAGTTATGCACATACTGCAAACAAAAAGGTTTCGTACCTCCTTTTTGTGGTGATGGGTGCGCAAGTGGATGAATGTGGATGCACAAATATTGCAATGTTTTACTGAACTTTCTACCTGACGTGCTGTGCAGCACACTAGCAGGCTGAATTTGTAACGGTACGTATGAAGTGTTGTGCACAATTGACATTGTGAGAGGGTAACATCTTGGATGGCATTGGTGGAATTGCGTGTGCCATTTACCCGTACCAAATGAGGTCATGCTGGACAAAAGGTAGTGGAAAGGGAAGAAGAACTGCTCCTGCTTTACTGGGATGCAGCCCTCGTGGTACTTTGGGCACCGCACACGACACAATCTGCGCTTCTTATCTTGCTGGCCAATGCACATGGGACTTTTGGGATTATCCAATCAGGTGCTGTGGGTGTGGTACACAGGAAGAGGCAGTCAAACTGCTGTACATTATACTCTGCGTAGTGAGGCCGGCGGACATGGTGAAACGCATTGTGTTGCCTATAGGTGATTCCTTTCTACTAGATCTGCACAAGTATGCCCTAGTAAGAAACTTTGCAGACAATTTTGGATTGGAAGGAGTGGTCGCATTGTGGAACGGTGTCTACGAGCGCAGTTTCGACGACATGGATGCACTTTGCAAAGACCTGGCCACTTTTTCTAGAGCCGATGTTATCGTTGTCCACTACGGCGGCATGCATTGGGTTACATGTCTTGTTTAGGCTTGTTCCGTCAACTGAAGAGGTTGCTAAAACTAGTGAAGAGGCTTTTTCCCACTGCCACAGTGCTTTTCACATCCATAACACCACGAAGAGTATGGGACATTGCTCCTGGAAGTTGTTCCGAGCCAGAGGCACAAAGGTGTATGATCAACAGAATCATGCATACTTTGTGTCCGCTGCTGGGCTGTTCTTCTGCAACAATGACCTCATTATTTGTGGAAATGCAGAATTTTTTGAAGCAAATGGGATTCTACAAGATGCACTGAAGACAATGTCCGCACAAGAAAACACAAAAAAGCAAATAAAAGGGAAAAAATATGTTTCTCTAGAAGCATCTAAAAAAAATAAGCTTTTTTGAGAGCCGTCCCTTACAACGAACTCTCCCCTACCCTGGTTGCAAGTTATTCCTCCATGCTTGCACGCAGCACAAAAGCCACATCTGGGGATTTTCAGGATGGCACCCATAGAAATGTGACTGTGGAGCCACAGGGATTGCACAACATTTCTGGGCATGGTTTGTAAGCAGAGAACTGTTGTACAAAACTGATACTGATACACAGAGAGCTCTTCAATGTCATTGGTGGAAGTGTGTGGAACTTTTTAACAGTACGCAATGATGGCATGCTGCAAACTGGACACTGGAAAGAGAAGAAGGAATGTGTTGCGCTCACCTAGTCTCCACAGGGGCGCCGAACGGGACTGGCTGGTCCGATCTTAAGTGATTTCACGTGCCAACTCTGAATTCCGCTTCCGTCACATGGTGCACCTAGAAGGTTAAATGAAATGTTACCCACTGTAAGGTGGAAGGCCTACTCCCGCCTCCTGTGGCCTTCTAATACACCCGGCTGCTATGCCTCACCTTAGTTTTATGAATGGCAGGCTCTGCATCCTGCAACAGCATGCAGGGGTGCGAAGAGTTCAAGGACCTAGTTACTTCACTGATCCTGTAGAGTTCCAGACAATTGACTCAAATGCGTAAGTCTTATACCAATGATATGGTTCGCCATAGAGTACAAATTGCCCAAGTTCACTTCTGTGCCTTTTTCCTATAGGTTTCCCTTTGGTGTGAAAATATGAAGAACGCAGAGTTGTTGTTCCAAGGTAAGTTCACGCCGACGTTCTGTGATAAGTCTCTATATGCGCTATTGTCCTTCTGCGCGACTGACTTGCTGTTCTTTGTATTCTGCAGGCGCTGTATCTCTGGGATGGATCGCGTGGTGAAGCTTTGCGGGACCGCTAGGAAAAGCAGCCTTCAGGTGAGTAATGTCGCTGCGTAAGAATTAAATGTCCAATGCGGGCTTTTCCCAATGCGCAGCTAACCTGATGTTTTCTTCTGTTCAACAGGTGCGGCGACTCCGGAGCAGCGGGTGAATGATGGTGGCGATCGAGTGATGGTGCTTTGCTGGCTTGCCGGAAAGAGCAGCTCTCAGGTAAATATTAACAGTGTGCAGGATAGCGATTTGCATTTCTAAGTCTGCGCGGCTAACCTGATACCTTTTCTTTTTCAGCTCAGCAGACAAAGGCACGGAGCTTCAGGTTAGAATCTAGTTCTGTTTCTTTACCTTTCTCTTCCTTCCTTTGCAGGTAGCTCAAGAAAACTGGACAGCCGTAGCTGAAGACTGGCATGAAGGTAAAAGAAACGGTGAGCATTACGCTGCAGGAGTACAGAATAACGTGAAGAATGTTCTGTACTGAGGGCGTGGTTTATATAGCTGTCAGGGGCAGGACTGGCCATGGACCAAGTACTGTTGGGACTGTGGGGCCAGAGGCCATGAAGAAACCCATATCCAGAAGGTTAGAGTATTATAAAAGGCTGCTATGCCCTTTCTGTAGACGGATTGCATTTTAAAACTACAAACCCCAGCATTTGACTCACCAGGACTACATTTCCCAGCATGCTTTGTGGGCCCGCAAGCCAATGGGAAACCGCGCTGGGTGTGGCATGCGAACGCACATGCACAAGCCCCAAGGCATGGGGATTGTGCATAAGAAACCGAGGAGAGAGGACGTGTGCTCAGCAGCTCCACGGAATTCACACGCAAGGGGCCCAGCCCTCGTTTCAAAAAGATAAGTACTGCTCAGCCCAAGCAATCCCTGGGATTCGTGGGGAAAGCACAGGGGGCATTTACCAACCCCTTCAGATCACCTGCGCCGCCACATAGGAGCTAAGTGGGTGGGTTTTTAGGGATGAATCAAAGTATTGGTTACCACTTCAGTGAATGTGTGAAAAATCAAGGAAAATTGTTAATTGTTTGATGTTTCACGTGTTTTCGTCTCGTGGAACATTACGCTGGGAAGGCGCATGAGACGGAAGTGCATTATTTAGAACACTCGGTCTGAAGGAAGACCGTGTTTGGACAAACCGCAGACCTTGGGTGTTAAAGGCCACGTGCGGCAGCGCACCCAGTTGGAACCTGAGAACCTCGAATGCACAGAGTGCTGGATGTGTGTGGAATGCGTTTGGAAATATGAGTGACTGACAAAACTAGAAAGCATACGCTAATGCTTGTCCTTTGTTTTCTTTTAGTTTGCATCTGATCCTCAGACTTCAAGGACGTGGCACAGGACTCGACAGCCTTTGCAGGACAGGACTTAAAGACTGAAGCAAAAGCCAAGTGTGCTAGTGCATGTGACTATTCTCATGAAAATGTAAATGGGCTCACGCCATTAATTGTTTTTCACCAGTGAAAGTGTGGTATAACTTTGTGTTCAAAAGAACACGTTCATGTTTCGTTAAGAAGTGAAATGTGAAGGGGAACACCTTTACATTTAAAGGTGTTAAAGCAGTTACAACAGCCAGCCTTAAGGAAAAGTGTGCAGTCATCGTTTATCCTAATATCCCCAGTCCCATCCATAACCTCTCCCTAACCCTCAACCCGGTTACTGTAAAATCCCTCTACCTATCCAAGCATCGAGACCCTAACCCTCCTTCCCCGCTCTGGTCAAAGAGGTCTGTGTAAGCCTTGACTTGCAGACACCGAGACTATAGAGGCAGTGGTTGGTTCTGCATCGCTCCTGCGCCTCGGATCTGGGCATCCTGACAACAGCCTTCAGAAAGTAGTCCCCAGGTAAAGTAGTCCCAGCAACCACACCCTAGCAAATAGTTCCCAAGGCAGTAGTCCCTTCAGCCTGCCTCAGACTGGTCTACACGTGGTTCACTTCGTTTGAAACTTGCCATATTGGAGATGGCAGCATGAGCCTGGCACCAACGGCGCCAGGACCAAGTCCAGGAAGCCCCCAAGGGATCCCAGGTGCCTTAAAGGCCCCCATGGATGCCGATGCCCTGGGCAGGTTGGTCTGCACCGGATGTTTGGGGGCATGAACCGTGACAGAATGTTTCTGGTTCATTGGGACATGGCACTCGCCGTCCTTGGAGAAAAACGCACCTGCGCATACTCCCCTTTGCCGCTAGCTACCCATGAGATTGGGACAATGGGGACTATCGCAGCTGCGGGTGTGGGTCACAGCAAGGCCCATTCATAATTTTATCTATTACTGTGTGTGCTCAGTCGGACTCATGGTTATTAGTTGCAGGCGCACTGTAGCACAACAGATTTGGTGCACCATTACTTACAGGGCAAACCTATGTGGCCTGCTACTCTGTTCTGAAAAGCTGCAAACAGATTGCACAGCACCTCTGGGGTGTGCCCTTTTGTAGGGTTGCAGTGGACAACTTCTGCACGGAAAGCAGGCCTACATTGTTCCAAAACATGCATACATGTTCAACGGCATATTGTGGTGTGTTTGTAAGCGTGTACTTTCCGGGAAAACACTCCGTACATTGCTCACCCCTGCACTTTGCCGGTGTTCGAGGATCCGGCTCCTGTCCCCGAAATAAGGGCCCACGCGCAGGGTGGGTCACATGGTGACGTCGCCAATGCTCTCCTGGGGACGGCTGTCCACTGGCTGTGTTTTGGGTGAAATGTGTTGTGCGCATGTGCATGGGTGTCCTATGCACACAGTTGCATCTTCTCTACTGACTAAAAGTGCACCACACGTGCGCCAACCATTTTGGGTGATGCTGGCTATTTACATGGTACAGCAGGTGGGATGTTTATATGTATAGCTACCTGTAGGGTGTGGGTGGACGCTCTGACCTAATGCAGGTTCCTTTGCATATGCTGCACAGTGGCGATGTTACAAGGACACATAGGAACAGATACACATGCATGTACTTGCACTACGCACAAACGTGTGCTCCCACAAGTATTGATAGGTGGTGGACAACATGCAGACATGCAGAGCCGGCTGGCGGCGTACGGATGCCTCCATTGTCATTGTGGACAGGCTGCACAGCTGCGGTGTCCGTAGGACATTTACCTTTTACTTACTTGCAGTCATTGCAACGAGGACTGTGTGCCGCTGAGTCAGAACCCCATTTCAGGTAAAAAAAGAATACCACACAAACACTCAGCAACATTCCCATTATTACAGTTTACTTGTACACATGAATACACCCCATTTGGAAAGGGAAGGGGTAGCAGAAGTGGATACTTATTGTGGGGAAATGGGGATTTACACAACTTGGTTGTGAGGGGAGTTGGAGGAAGAGATGGATGTATTACCCTAACGTCTCCCATGAAACGGTTTTTGAGGGAATGGCGGACTCTGATATGGGGAAGGAGTACACGTGCAGGTGTGCCAGTGGTGTTTAATTTTGTCCAAAATATATCCTTTTATCCAACCTTCAAAGCGGCACATTTGTTCACCAATTTCTCCACTTGTTTTCCACGCAGTCCATTTCCCTATGCACAGAGTTTCTTTCCTTTCCTATGCCCCTATGCTGCTGTTGAAGGGTTGCCGCTTGTACTGCCTTGCTTTCCTTTCCAATATGTTCTCTTACCGAAAAAAGAATGTGTTTCGTGTACATGAAACAAAATATATTACATAATTTACGGTTCACAGCACTGTGCGTACCAATGGGGTTACTATAGAAAGTCATTGCATCATGAGGGAAATGTTCATCCTGCCACTCTAAGGTGCTTGCCATTGCTGCGTAACGAAAACACACTTTATGCTTCTGCACTATTGCATACTGCAGCACCTGTGCAGTTATTAGACAAAGTGTAGGGTCCTTACTACATTGTAGTGACGTACGGGTCTTAACACTTTCCAGTCATTACTATGGCTGTTCGTTTTTTGTTCCCCTTTACAGTAGCAGTGCGGTAAGATTGGTGAAGGCAGACATCACTTCTGCTGTTGATGCATTCCGTTATGGTGCACTCCCTATGCCCTATGCCTTTGTCCTGTTTGCTTCATAAGTACACAATTTGCAAACCTACTCTATTTTCGCACATGGTGCTGTTTGTCTATGTTCCTTGCTTTTGGTAATTGGTACCACTATGTAAGAGAGCACCTGACTTCCTCAGCAGGTTGGATGCCACGCGATCTCGACAGACGCATAGTCTGCGACTGCTGTCCCCATTTACATGGTGCCAGCGGTTGCACTATGGTAAACAGTTCTTGTTTACAAACTAAGGGTATCCTGGTAAAAACCAATGAAATTCACTAACAAAAAACGTTGTTAAAGGGACGTTATGGTTAAGTTGCACTAGTAAAAACTATATATATAGCTTTTGGTGACTTCAATATACATGTGTGCAAAGAAATGGGGCAACGCCATTTTAGCAACAGTTAATCGTTCATTCAGGAAATATGAGATGAGTTGCACTATGGTTGATGCAAATATTAAATGAGCATTAAGAGAATAAGGTTTACATCAAACAGCATTTATGTTCCTGGGACTAACGTCACTTTAAAAAAATACACTATGGTGAGATTCCATAAAAGGATTTTTTTATTTTTTTATTGTGCTGAATGTTGTAGTGTGCAGGTATACAGTATGCAGTTTGCAAGGCTGTGACGTCGCATCGTTTTCCGTAAACGTGTGATGCACCATATACAAAACCGTAGTTGGGAATCTAATGCTTTTGATGAAGTATATTATAGTTCATCCACTGGAGGGCAGGCAAAGACCATATCCACGTTGATCCAACATGCTAAAGTGGAATCTCGTTTCAAGTTTGGGGACTGCTGGCAATTTCAGCGGGTTTCTGGCCCCATCTCTTTCCCGCCTCCGCCCTGTCAGTCACCCTCCCTCAGCCCCCCCTGCCTACTTCTGAGTAGCTAAAGAAATCTCTATGCTAGTAGTGAGCTATTGCACGATGCCTGAATTTCTGCCAAGCTCCCTCCTTCAAAATCCTTGCCGGCTTGACTTTAACAGACACATTTTGCCACTGTTAGCCTCTAAAATTGAGGCTGTTCATTCGCCATCCCAGGAGAGTATTGTTGCTGCATCGGGCATGGAGACATGGTCATGACTTTTTCCTGCAATGGCTCTGGGTATTCTTTTTGTAGAGGCAACTGCACCCGCCCCAACAAACTGGCCAGTATGTACATGTGTGCGGAGAAGGCATAAGGTGAGAGCCAGTGTGTGGAGTGGTTGCACCTGCGCATGTGTGTGTTGTACGGGGTGGGGTAGATGGTTGCCTAATGTAAATACTACAGCACTGGCCAATG
The DNA here is from genome assembly GCF_040938575.1 of Ambystoma mexicanum. Taxonomy (NCBI): domain Eukaryota; kingdom Metazoa; phylum Chordata; class Amphibia; order Caudata; family Ambystomatidae; genus Ambystoma; species Ambystoma mexicanum. The sequence goes on from NC_090922.1 coordinate 1,404,286,717, forward strand.
CTTTCACGTGTGTGTTATTACAGAAGCAAATACTATTGGTACTGGCCTAGGTAGAAACATCACAGGTGTGTGCTTGTGGTATAAATACTGGCCAAATGGCATAATGCCCTCTTGAGTGCGGCCCTAAAGTGGCATTATTGGTGAAAGCCAAGATGAGCGTTTTCTCACAGTGGCCATATTCGTTGAGGGCCTCGGAAGCGTTAACATATGTTGCAAAATGCTCCTGTGTACCTGTTCGATTTGTATATGTTACGCTACAGAACTGATGTAAATTGCATAGCTTTTTACTACATTTTATATAAAATGTATTGAAAATGAAGACATTTAATCCATTATTTTTAAAAGAAAATTTTAAAGGGGTAGAAGCCCTCTTACCACCCTTTTTTGTGCCCCTTCACTACGCTTGGTCCGTTGTGCCGATTATTGGGAAAAATTGATGCCTGCATGCAAAAAAACGCAGCTGCCGCTACTGCCATTCACTCGTCTGCGTGTCTACCTGCATCCAACCAACCATCCATCCCTGATCCTTCTGTCTGTCTCTTGCTCTATTCATCCATTTTGAGTAAATAGTGAAGTGCCTTTATATTTATGATTAGTACCCGGCGTGGATCAATGAGCTTGTAAAATGCAATCTCATTGGCCCTCGCCTTCCCTGCCCGCGAAGGCCCGACCTCTGTGGCGTCTGGAGTTCTTTCCGCGACTGGCCGCCATCGAAAGGCAGAAGGGACTAAGTGTAGTCCCTTTGCTATTTCCATGGCGGCCATTTTTTTTGTTTACACTTTTTTCACATTGATTTATATGGCCACCATAGAAAGGGAGAAGGAACTAGTCCCTTCTCCCCGATCTCTTGCAGCCATTGTTTTAGCTTTTTTTTTCTCTCGAGTCTTAAAACAGTCTCAGCCGTGTTTCTCGACTCAAGAAACACTGCAATTAGTACCCCGGTATGACATGCCAGGGTACTAATGGCAATTTGGCCCTCAAGGGTTGGCCATTACCGGTAAGGTAATGCCCCCGGGGCTCTGTTAAATCATTTGCTTCGCTTGGGCTTCAATCTATGACTCTGGGCCCATTACCAGACCAGTGATGGCCGCCTCCTCTGGTCATATTGCCTAAGTAATCATTCATCCATTTAGTTATCTAGGAGTTTAATTATGTTTGCCAATTGTCCATCAATTCATCACTAATATGTTTGATTATTCACTTAAGAATATGGAGATTAAGTTTTTATGAAGTTTCAGGAAGAGTTTGCCAAACATGTAATCATGCATCTATTCACAGTATGCCAATTATGTAATTATTTATCTATTCACTCCCATTCCCATCATGTCAATCACCCATTCGCCGACAAAATAAATAATTCATACCTATTCCAGATGCTTTTCTGTCCTTCTTCCATCACTCGCTCCTTGATTTTTGATTCCATTCACGTCACGTGCTCAGCTTTTCATTCTTTATTGCATCCATTCACACAAGTATTCCCCCTTCATACATTCATTGACCCATTTGATCATGAAAAGTAACAATAGTACAGACATGTTTCCTTCTGCAAGGCATGTACCATCACAGTTGCGCGTACACTGATTCGTGCACACACAGACACGCATGCGCACACACATGCACATCACATTTAGCTTACACATCCACTTCCTTCAGCCTCATGTGTACAGTGTCTCTGCTCTCCCAGAGTGCTGGCATCAGATTAACAAATCAAAGAGTGCACCAACCCTATGGTAGAGTCATCAAACACGGTCAACACTTGTTTATTTCACAATGTAGAGCTTCATTTTGTTTTTGTGTGATATTATAATTGAGCCAAGAGGATAGCGCAGGGCAAGGTGCTTGCCTTGGAAGAAACACAATGCAGAACATCACAAGCTGGAAACCCGGTCCTTAGAGACTGTCCCACACTTGCGTTAAGCGCGTTATAAAGGAATACATTTTTACGTTTTGTTTGAAAGGTGGCGAAAATAATCCTGTGGCATGTGATTTTTCTTTTGATGTAATGACACAGTACTTGGTCTTGCTATTTCTTTACGGTACTGCAATCGCACAATCACTATTATTATGTTGTAGACTTGACCAACCGTCTTCCCTGTTTAAGGTTCCAGCATCCAACACTGACTGCACGTATGTTTCACCCAGAGCAAAGCAGTGAGGTCCCATGGGTGCAAGGTTTGCCACGCGCATCTCCAGCAGAATGTATGCATAGAGGGGTTCCACATATTTACTCCCTCTGTGACTCTATTCATTGTGTCTTTTTTCTCTGATCGAATTGAAGAAGATTGCTGCCATGTTGGAGCAATTGACCCGACAACCTTAATTTAATTCACCAAACTATTACCATAAAGATAGATGTTGTGATAACAAATTCTTCTAATATTTCATGTATAAATATATATGTTATATGTTTTACTTTGTGAACTGCACAAATAAGGGGGGTCCTGGGAGTGTCTCTCTACCGGCCTAAATCCTGTGTTAGAGTCTCAACCAGAGTCTTTAGCTCACCATCCTTTCACAGAAGAGAAATGTCCACTACATATCTGTCCTTGTCCTGCCCAAGAGCAGTCCAGCACTGAAATGCCAGGCAATTCTCTTCTGAACAAGAGTACCAACAGCAACACCAGAAACATGTTTTGGCCTGGTTGGGCCTCGTCAGTGAGGTGGAGCTGTGCCTCTCTGAGAACAGTGAGGAAGGGTGCCACGTCTGCATTACGCTAGTAACTTAGGCTGAAAACCCAAAGCTACTTAATATGCACCAACACGGGGTTCTTGGAGTTACTCTACTACAGGTTTATATCCCAGTTTAGAGTCTCAATCAGAGTCTTTAGCTCACCATCCTTTCACAGAAGAGACATTTCCACTGTATTTCAGTCTTTGTCCTTCCCAAGAGCAGTCCAGCACCAAAATGCCAGGCAATTATCTCCTGAACAACAGTACCAACAGCAACCCCAGACATGTGTTTCGCCTGGTTGGGGCTCGTCAGTGAGGTAGAGCTGTGCCTCTCAAAGAACAGTGAGGAAGGGTTCCAAGTCTGCATTACCCTAGTAACTTAGGGTGAAAACTCAAAGCTACTTAATTTGCACAGGTAATGGCGCAGACAGGCTTAAAACGGGTGGTGTGGATGGGTACCCAGAGCAATGTCAGTGGTTCAGATTAATTCAAAACCTTTCACCCATCACTTTTTTTGATTTCAGTTTATTCTTTGAACTGCTATGTGCTGTTATTTCCACCTCTGCGAAATTTTAAATTGCATTAGTGTCTTTCATTTAGTGTTTCACACAGGTACATAAGTAAACTACATCTCTGTGGTAATTCCCATTGGAAAACTACATTTCCCCTGAGCCCACTAGTAGATTCATTTTCTGAAATACATACATGCACAAAGGCTGTTTGGTCATGTTGGCATATGCTGCCTACTTGCACTTCTCCTCTTTCAGGAGACTGTTTATTGTTTTGGGTACAGATTTTCTGGTGAGCGTTTATAAGTTAACATTTTCTACAGGTCACAATCTCCAGTAGCCTACATTTTTATAATCATATACCATAAGTTGGTCCAGGGAAGAACTCATCCTGCTTTACAATGGTCATGATCACCTCCCTGTGCATTCTTTTAGAAAGCTTTTGTAAGGATGTGTTCTTAGTAAAGAAGACTCTGGGACACCATATTGGGGTAGTGAAACTTCTTTACTGAGGTCTAGTTGACAAGGTAACAGGTACATGTAAGTACTTAGGTAAGTTACAAGGAAGACATAGCAGACAACCAGTGAACACTCAGGGGCTCTCACACAGGAACATTCCACTCATGAATATTCCAAAGGCATTTCACAAAGCTTCATTCACCCAGCACCAGGGCAAAGAAGAAACTAGACGTAACACACTCCCCTCCCCCCTAACACAGACAAAGGAACAAGGTACGGAACAGAGCACACAGGGAGAACCATCTGGTAAAGCAACCAAAAGTCTGAAACCACCAACCAACACTGCGATCCAAACCAGAAGCAAAAAACGCCCTCAAACCTCTCATTCCATTCCACCTAAGAAAAAGAAGCAAAGCTCCCACCAAACCTCATGCCCTCAATGCCTTGCAACATGAACAGACAAAACCAGCCAAACAATTCACCGTCCCTGCTTGCAGGCCCAAAAGCGGGACACTCAAATCAGGGGCCCTAGCCCCAACACCACAACTCACCACAAGGTCCATAATGTCTCAAGCCACAACCATCTCTTGTCATTCCACCAACAACTATGTTGCGCTGAAAGGTCAGCACACCCCCCAAATCAACTACACGGCCCAGAGGCACAAACCCAAACCATAGACCCCAGAACACAGGGCATTGGTACACACACAAATGGAAGGACAGAACCACCCCCTCAAAGATACTGAGTGGCCAACTCCAGGATCAAAAAGCACAAGCAGGAAAGCCCCCCAAGAAAAATGCCCAACACACCCACTACCACACATAAAAGCAGGCATGGGTTGAAACCATCCCACAAGTGCCAGGTGTCCAACATCCCAAACCACTAGCAAACCACTTGTTGAGATTGTGACAGAACAATATATGAGTGTGTGTTAAGCAGGGTGGTGGCCGGTAGTGGGTTCTGACTGTTGTGTGGTGCGATGTCCGCTGGTGTTTGCCTGACCTGGCCACAGGATGCCTGGGATGTTGAACACCTGGCACTTGTTTGATGGTTTGAACATGTGCCTGTTTTTTTGTGTGGTAGTGGGGTTGGTGGACACCCAGAGGTTTGTTGGACCTTTGTGCTGGGGGGATTCCGTGCCTGTTCTCATGGAGATCCTGGAGTTGAAAACCTGGTTCCCTTGAGTGGGTGTATTGCTCTCCCCAGAGTGCACGGAAAAACATAAATCAGCAATGCAATTATAGAGCCAATACTTTGAACGCAGAAAGACGCAATAACTCGCAACCACACACTCTTAGAAGATAATCAGCACTTATACGGCTATTTATTCAAAGTTTAAAAGAAACCAGTAATTACATAGAAATAACTCACAGCAATAATATAGACATAAATCACAGAAGAAGCAAAGAATGCAAAAGGAAATACATCACCGTGAGCGTAACTGGATTCCTCATCTCGCCCAGAAGCGGCGGGAAGACCCCAGGAAAAGCCAGGCCGAGAGCACCACAGCTCACAGGAATGCCAGATGTAAGCGTCCTCCTCTGGCTGAAGTCTCACCTGACCACCTCCGGATTTCCGCATATATACACACTCCGAAAAGGGGTTGCAGTTCTCGAACCTTCTGGAAATGGCACTTGCGCAGTTGATGAGCAGCCGTCGGTTGCCAACTGGGTCAATCGACAGCCACCCTCAAGGAGCAGAGTGCCTTCCTCCTCTAAAAACATGCTCCACGTAGAACAGTAACAAACCATAACAAAGTTAGCTTTCCCAGCAGAAATGTCCTTGACCGCATACCAGGTTTGGAAAGCATGTTTTCCTCAGCACCGTGAATCTAACACTCAGCTTTTCACTGCGGCATGAAGTAAATATCCATGATGGCTCCGAGCACTCCCAGAATGCACTGCGCACCAGTGCCATTTTAGTTCAAGCATAACAGTGGGTGTTTCTCGCTTCCCTCTGGTGTGTTGGTGGTTGGTACCTGATGCCCTGTGTTCTGCTGTGTATGGTTTGGGCATGTGCCTCTGGGTGGTGTAGTTTGTATGGGGCGTGTGCTGACCTTTCAGTGCACCGTAGTTGTTGTGGAATGACGAGAGATGGTTGTGACTGTAGTCCGACCCCTCCTTCATTTCTGATTTAATTATTAATGGCAACATAGATCTGGTGTTTATTACTGAAACATGGTTAACTGTGAATATCTTGCCCATGTTAATGTATCTCATTCCAGACAGGCATACAATTATAACACCTCACAAAAGCTCCTGAGGAAGGGGCGGTTTGGCTGTGGTTAGAATTGTTCAAATTCCCCTGTGGCAGAGATTACAGCCGTGGAATTCGTGCTTGTTGGATCTTATCCAATATAATTATTTCTATCCAAAAATAAAGTAGGTCACCTTAGTTTTTAGAATGTTGCAGTGGAACACTCTGCTTGGCAAATTGGGAATGTGGAAGGCGGGGAAGGAGAGTTGAGAGAAGGTTGCCCATGGAGTCCTGTTCATACATTCCTTGCCTGCTCTCTGTTAAATTACGGGCTGCAATGTCTGTCGCTTTGGGGGTGGCTGACAGTGATCCGCAGCCCCAGAATCAGTGGCCGTGCCTCTTCTTCCCTTCTGGACCTCCCCCTCTAAACCTCTGCCTACGTTACCTAGAACTCTAACAGCCGTATTAAGCGATGGCCTCTCAGACCCCACCCGCCTTACTTTATTATCCAGCCTGGCTACTCTGTGTACCACAGAAGATATGCAACACTTGGAACCTCGGGTCTTTGATAGAAATTGAATAAGAAAATGACTTCACTGCAAGTAAAAAAGCAATTATTCTACTTAAACTATGTGCAGAAGGATGCATTTAGGCAGATTGCCAAAATATGGAAGGTGAAGGTGCTGGTGACACTGATCATTTTGCCAAAGCAAACTTCAAGTTGAAAAATCACATTGGCCCAAAGACCAACACTCTCAACAACAGAGTCATTAGCTTAGGCATCTTTGAGGGTGCTGGAGGAAAAAGCTACTACACATCTGCCTCAATGTTTCTAATTGCTTGGAGAGTGCCACCAAATCTGCTGGCATCAATTGTGAGTGCAGTGCCTGGAAGAACATTGCCTAAGGTGGGAGCAATGGCAAGATTACCTTTGATACACTAAAAAAACACCTGAACACATATTTGACACCCTTTGAATGAAGAGCACTTTTGGCATGTCTTCATTGCAAAGTCCTTAAGAAACATGTGGTAATACTTGGTGAGCCAAAGAAAGGAGTGCAACTGGTCTTTTCTGGTGGGAGCGAGGGTCAATTTAATGGAATCAACCAGATTTGTACATGGCTGTTTCCTCCTCAGTCGTTAGCTTGCGGCCCAAGTAGTAGACTTTCCTCGCTCCGTTTACATGTACTCCTTCATAGCTTTCAGGCAGTCCAGAACATGGCTGCCCATGAGGTCATGCTCATCAACAGTGTTGCCATACCCCTAGATAGAACTTCATCCCGCAACAAAACTAACCCTGAAGGACCTTTTCCACAATCGCTTTAAAAACATCTGCTTCCTATGCAAAGGCTAAAGTTCAAACAGACAGTCTGAATTTGAACAATCATTATTGGCCTGCGACCAGGGGGCTCTGTACAAAATCTTTGTTCTGGAGCACTACTCTCTCCTTTCACATAGCCAATACGCCACCCCACCTTGTCCTCAGTCCCCCTACTCAGGGCCATCTTAAGCACTTTTGGGGCCTGGGCACGGACATCTTTGGGTCCCCCTCCACCAAACCACAGGAATTAAGGGTTCAAGAATACTGGTCGCGCCCCACGCATCATACAAGTCGCGCTCACAATCTATGGGTTGATATGCTGTCTTGCAGCATAATAAGCACGTTTACTCCCTTTATGTCCCCTTACTCTCTTCATTCTTGCTCTAATCAGAAAGATAAACAAGAAGCATTTGAAGACCAACATTATCAGACTACGAAGAGGTGACTGTTCTAGTACATACAGGATACTTTTTATCAATAGCATCCAGGAAGGTATGCAACCTATAGTATTAATATTAATGCAGGACCGTATGTAAAAGGTACATGTAACCCATAACAGATAAGGAACTCACATTAGCTGCCTCACAAAATGCAAAAGTGCAAATGCATGGATAGAGGAGACCAATTGTAAGGAAGGAGAAAGCTACACATACCGTTGCATGGAGGTTGGATGCAGATTAGAAGCTACCAGGAAGGTGTCTTTATCCAGACACACTGAGATTATAAGTGGGATATGGTTTTAAAATAGTGTTGCCATTAGATCTCAAAGGAACAAATGCCTGTGGTGTGCGATATAAATATGCTCACTATTAAAGTGGAAGCAACCCTATAGCCAGTGAAACCATGAATACGTCTTTTATGAAGATCATACGATGAGAAGGAAATCACTCTGAAGGGCTGACAATTTTGAAAGGTTTAGGGACTGGCAATATTGAGAGGTTAGGCAATACAAGATTAAATGAGATGCCCATGATCACACATTGGTTAAGGAGTGAAGAGGTGAAGCTGGAATGTGCCAACTCTGCAATTTCTGCATTTGAACACTTTCTTTTCCAGTTCTTTTCATGAACTTAAACAATCTCATTTTATAAAAACGGACTTGGAAAGTACACAAATCACATTACCAAACATGACCATTTTTTAACTAAATATTATAGAAGGGTGTTATGCAAAATGGGAATGGTTCTAGCTTCATTCTCTCCATCATCAAGGGAAGTATACCATTCAATGTGATTTAACACATTTCATCTGGGTTTGTCTTTTGTATTTTAAAGCTTTAAATACTTCCAAAACAATGGCTTGTGACATTTTCATTTATAAACGTGCATACAAACCTTTGACTTTTACCAAAAAGCAAACCGTTTTTTGTGTCAAATAAGTAGACCTTAAAATATGGTTGCCTGATGCCTGTAACGTCTGGTCCACTCTCTTCTGTCTACAAACCTATCCACCAAAATGGCCTACATAAGAAGAAAGATCAAGTAATGGGCTAAACGATACCAGCAGCATGCAAGAAGGCAAACCTCACAGAAGACAGCACAGTAATGTAAGATATATTTGATGATTTGACCAGGATCACTGTATCGTCTGTTGGCAAATCTAGGATACAAGCATGAACGTTTTTGTTCCATAGTCTTGAATTTGGATACTTATTCACCTCTTGGACTAACAGTTTATGCCATCGTTTGAGGTGATTGCCTCGGTTTTACAACACCCCATCTGAACAAACCAATTTCTAGACCTTCACCATATGGATGATATGTTCGTTTTTATCTTCAAGGATAATACTTCTAAGAACTAAGACCCCTCTTACCTGAAGATACATTACAGCTGAACTATCATAATTACTGGGCTAAGAAAGAAGGCATTCAGGAAGCCCATAAAAAAAAAAAAGAAAAGGGAGTAAAGGTGCTTTAAATTTTACCATGGCAGTGCAGTACTCCCCTCAATCAGATCAGGCTTGGTCTGAGAGTGAGGGAGATACCTGCTATATTAATGAGGTGGCAATGGCTAATAGCCTGCAAAAAGTTATGGGATCTTCAGTTGAGACCAGCATAAAAAAGGCAGTAACTGACATGCTCCTTCCCATTCAACACCGCCTAGATACTATGGAGGAGCACCTAAGAGAAACCTCTCCACCTGGGAGGAAAAAACCCCAAAAGTGGAAGCACCTTGCTGAAGGGGGATGTATCCCGGCTCGCAAGAGCAGAAGCTCTCTGACCCCCCTGAGCCAGCCAGAATCTGCCACTGCTGCCGTATTGCATGCCTTCTCCAGGCTAAATAAAGAAAGCCTTTATGAACAGGAAGGTAACCCCTTCCCATGATGGACCCTCTTACCCCGAGGAGGAAAATAGGGGTAATAGACACTGGCCAAGGTAGATGGACAGGGCACGGAAGACGATCAGAGCAGAGGCATTTGCGACACCGATCACTCCCACACCTCCTCTGAGGAGGAATTTCAAATAGAGGGTTGAAAGCCCTCAAGCTCAGGGATTGTGGCAGCCCCCATCCTGAAGACAACCGGGAACAAGTCCCCTGCAGAGGGGATGTTCACACCGGAGGATCTAATACATCCCAGATCCACTGACTGGGAACAGTCTTCCAGAACAGCTAAATATATTTATTCCAGACTGCGCAAACCCCTGGATAAGGAGGTCAGAGCCAGACTCCGAGCCGAATGCCCCCGTACAGATATTGCAGACAAGGTAGCCCTAACACCGGAGCTGGACTCGAAAATGATTACTTTCTTGGGCAAAAATGTGAAGGACCCTAGGAAAGGAGTAGACCGTGCCTGGAAGTCCTGTCAGGACAAAGTTCTGGATGTTGCGGATCCGCTGGCTAAGATATCCAACCTAGAGGAAGCATCCATCAGCTCATCTGACCTCATTGACCCGGTCATCCTCTCAGGTTGGGTTCAGCAAGCTATTTGCCTGCTAGGAAATGCTAGTTGTGCCATGTCAACTGAGCGTCGTAAAGGCATTCTACATAAGATAGACGCCAAGCAGAGCGAATTAGCGGACACAGAGTCAGGTCCTACTGCACAAGGTCTGCTTTTCGGAGATCCTTTCATGAAGGATATGTCAAAGTTTGCTGGGACCTTCACAACATCGGACAAAGCTTAGGCCTCCATCAAGAGCGTCTTCGCTACCAAAATGTTCTCCAGGGCTGGACGAGGTAGAGGTCGCTCCTCCGGTCGTAATTTCTTCGACAAAAGACCTCAGCACTCCAGAGACCAGCATAACGCCTGGCAAGAACGCACCAACACATTCTTCCCTTCAAGAGGTCTTGGAAGTGGGTGTCCCTGGAGAAGAGCGGCTAGACATCCAGCCCAACAACAATCCTCATGTCAGTGTACTTATAGCAGCGCCAGCACCACAAACGCCTAAAGGAGGGAGGCTAACTATGTTTGCAAGAGCTTGGGACACCGTATCGGGAAATGCCTGGGTCAAGGACACAGCTCGCGGTCTGAGCCTAGGGTTTTTCGCGCAGCCCATTCAAGCCTGTCGCCCTGCCCCTATAGTAATTTCCCAGACAGATCAAATAGCTTTAGACAACGAAATACACAGCCTATGCCAGAAACAAGCGACTTACCCCTGTGTAAGTCAAGGAGGTTTCTTCAGCCCCATATTTCTGGTACGCAGACAACAAAAGGTGTGCCCAGTAATAAACTTAAAAGCTCTCAACGAATTCATAATTTACCGCCATTTCAAGATGGAAGGTATACACATGCTCAGGGACCACCTGAGACCGAACGATTGGCTCATGTGCCTAGACCTGAAACATGCTTACCTCACAGTGCCTATTCATCAGGCACACATAAGTTATCTGAGATTCTCATGGAGAAATTGAGATTGGGAGTTCACAAGTCTGCCTTTTGGGCTCTCCTCAGGACCTTCAGTTTTTACCAAACTTCTAAGGCCAGTAGTAGCTCATCTAAGAGAGCAAGGTGTCCGATTTATAATTTATTTGGAAAGCATCATCTTTATGGCTCAGTCACAAGAACTAGTTCAGACGCAGACCAGATGAGCCATAGACTTGTTAGACAGCCTCGGCTTTCCCATAAACTGGTAAAAGTCAGTTCTTCATCCATCAAGGAACCTTGAATTTCTCGGATTCATAGTGGATACTCAGAATTCTCAACTCCGCCTTCCATCAGCCAAGATCCACTTGACCAAACGGGAGATACGCAGACTTCTACAGAAGAGCCTGTTCTCTCTTCAGGAGCTAGCAAGAGAGATAGGTTTACTATCCTCCTCCATTCAGGCAATATTTCCCAGCCCCCATTCACTACCGAAAATTACAAAGATTGAAGGGACAACACTTAAGACACAGCCTTTCTTACTCCCAATGCCTTACACTATCGCCTCAAGCAAGGACAGAGCTCAACTGGTTGCTCACTCACATGGAAGCCTGGAACGAAAATGCAAACTGCTCTTGACACTCTTCAGCAATTGGCACAGAGAAAAGTGCATTGGCTTAATTGATCACTGCATACCAAGTCCCCTCAAACTTTTGGACATTCTCAATCAAGGTAATGGCATCTGGGACTGCGGGCACTAAGGGAGGAGTGTGTTTATTCAACTCCTGGTAATCCACCGTCATCTTCCACGACCCATCTCCCTTTTTAATAGGCCAGAGAGGATTGTTCCATGCGGTGGTAATAGGGCGTAACACACCCGCCTCCACGTACTCTTTGATGGTGTCTGAAATTTCCTTGTGCCCCCCAGGAATGCGGTATTGTTTCATGGCTACCCACTTGGTTGCCACTGGCACTTGCACTGGGGGCATCTTTAATTTGCCTACGGTAATGGGTGTACAGATCAATGCACTCACCCCAAACTGGTACGTTTTACCACCAAGTCCAAAGGTTAACCCTTCCAAAATGTCAAAGCCAATTATATATTCAGGTTTCGGGACAATCAACACTTGGTATTTTTGCCGATTCAAATTGCCTATTTTCATCTCCACTTTCGTTTGTACTGCGGGGGTCTCCTTTCCCCCTAGACCTGTAATAGTAAATTGTTTGCCTTTAAATCGTGTTGGATTGCCATGAATCAAAGAGGCCTCCGCCCCGGTGTCTATCAATGCTCGCATCCCTTGTGTATTTCCTGGCCCCCAAAAAATCTTAACATCAACATGGGGCCGCCTATCAACTTTTATGCGGGCAGACGCTGCCGGAGCTTGGCCGAAGCCCTAGTCAAATTTCGAATGAGGGTCTTGACTCCGCCTCTAACATTGCACTCACCACCTTTCTCAAATCAGCGTATGTTGGCTGGTACGGGCAAGGTGTCCCCATAGACCCTTCATCTTGTTCTTCCGCAGGGGGAGCAGAAGGTGAGGTATCCCCCTGTGGCAAGGTGACTACCTGTTTCTTAACCTGTTTATAGCGCTGTTTGGCTGCAAGTCCTCGTTTTTTGTATAATTCATACATTACTCTGGTTTCAATGCCATCAATTTCTTTGTGTGGCAAACCATCCTTTAACAAAGCCAAACACATGTCTTTTCGGGACAATCGGGAGTCTCTGCTATCTTGCCGCCTGCCTTCGGTTCTTCTCTCACTACGCCCCTCTCTCTCCCGTGGCTTGTTATCGCTCTTATCCCACTCCCCTAAATCTGCAAGTTGCCGAATGGCATCCGCTACCTCATCAGTAGCTTTGCCCATCATACCTACGAGCAAAGTCATAATGACACTTTTGTATGCAGGTGGCGTGGTTCTAATCACCATGTTTCGAGTTGAAACTGAGAGCGGCACGGCTCCCATGTGATCAGGAGCATGTATGTGAATAGCCTCTTTCATAGCATGCTCTCTGACTTTTTGAATTGCTTCTCTCAACGTATACCACTTTGTTTCTTCGCTAGGGCAATCTGTCGTAATGGGGTATTTACGGTTACATGCTTGGGCTACCAGGTGCAACAAAGACACCTGTGTATCTTGACCACTTATGTCAGGGGGCAGTCCTGCCCTTAAGACCTCCCGTACATTGGTGTCAATTGACAGGGGTAAAAAACGCGGTGAATCCGTAGAATCTACCAACAACCCTGCAGCACCCCCATCTAGCAATCTCACCATCCATGTCAATAAAGCTTCCCCTGATTTTTGCCTCAAACGGGTAATAATTTCCCCAACCTCCTTCTGTGTGTAATCCTCCAGCGTGGTTAAATCCACCATTCCGCCAGCAGGATTCTGCGGGTGGGGTCCGGCTCGCTGTCTTCTAACCGGATTGGCCGCCACTTTTTTCTGTTTCACTTACATTTTGGGGTCAGACTCATTTGCGGAACTACTTTCTAGACTGGTTTAATCAAAAATATCACCATCCCACTTATCCGGATCCCAGTCCACACCAGCGGTAGCGATTACAGTTGCCACCTTTCTTTCGTTGACCCCTCCCCGTCTTTTCCTATACTTATACCGGGCTACTCTGCTACCCTCTCGGCCACGGGCTGATATGTATCAGCCTTATCCTTAAACAGTTTCATTTGAATCTGTTGCATTAACGCAGTCTGCCTTTCTGCAGCCAGCTCTCTCTCTAATCGCAGAACCTCATTTTTCATTTCCACCTTCATTTGATGTATTTTCCTATAAGCATGCAAAAGAACCCAACCTCGCCTACCTAATGCCACACATTCTCTACCACGTTCCACTGGAACTTTGCAAGCATGCCATTACATCAGACGGATCGGCATCTCCCAATCCCTGATCCCATGTTTCACTTAGACCTGCACCACATGCCCACGCCTGGGCCAACTTATCATAGGGACTCTTAGTCCAGCCTGGAATAACAACATCAGAACATTCACCGCCAGCGGTAACGCTCTTTCTCTGAACAAACTAATCATTATCGCAAACAAAACAAAACCTCTTTATATCTATATATTGTTTCTCTCCACACTGCAATCACTCCCACAAGCACGCACACACCAGCAAAGGAAAACAAACTGCAAGATAACCGAATCCTATCTACGTTCAAACAGATTCTTGAATACTCAGAACAACTCATCACAAGTATCCTGTTTGTGGCGCCAAAAATGTATTGCTCTCCCCAGAGTGCACGGAAAAACATAAATCACCAATGCAATTATAGAGCCAATACTTTGAACGCAGAAAGACGCAATAACTCGCAACCACACACTCTTAGAAGATAATCAGCACTTATATGGCTATTTATTCAAAGTTTAAAAGCATCCAGTAATTACATAGAAAAAACTCACTGCAATAACATAGACATAAATCACAGAAGAAGCAAAGAATGCAAAAAAAAATACATCACCGTGAGCGTAATGGATTCCTCATCTCGCTCAGAAGCGACTGGAAGACCCTGGGAACAGCCAGGCCGAGAGCACCACAGCTCACAGGAATGCCGGACGTAAGCGTCCTCCTCCGGCTGAAGTCTCACCTGACCACCTCTGGGTTTCCGCATATATACACACTCCGAAAAGGGGTTGCAGTTCTCGAACCTTCTGGAAATGGCACTTGCGCAGTTGATGAGCAGCCGTCGGTTGCCAACTGGGTCAATCGACAGCCACCCTCAAGGAGCAGAGTGCCTTCCTCCTCTAAAAACATGCTCCATGTAGAACAGTAACAAACCATAACAAAGGTAGCTTTCCCAGGAGAAATGTCCTTGACCGCATACCAGGTTTGGAAAGCATGTTTTCATCAGCACCGTGAATCTAACACTCAGCAAAATGTGTGCAGCTTTTCACTGCGGCATGAAGTAAATATCCATGATGGCTCCGAGCGCTCCCAGAATGCACTGCGCACCAGCGCCATTTTAGTTCAAGCATAACAGTGGGTGTTTCTCGCTTCCCTCTGGTGTGTTGGTGGTTGGTACCTGATGCCCTGTGTTCTGCTGTGTATGGTTTGGGCATGTGCCTCTGGGTGGTGTAGTTTGTATGGGGCGTGTGCTGACCTTTCAGTGCACCGTAGTTGTTGTGGAATGACGAGAGATGGTTGTGACTGTAGTCCGACCCCTCCTTCTTTTCTGATTTAATTATTAATGGCAACATAGATCTGGTGTTTATTACTGAAACAAGGTTAACTGTGAATATCTTGCCCATGTTAATGTATCTCGTTCCAGACAGGCATACAATTATAACACCTCACAAAAGCTCCTGAGGAAGGGGCGGTTTGGCTGTGGTTAGAATTGTTCAAATTCCCCTGTGGCAGAGATTACAGCCGTGGAATTTGTGCTTGTTGGATCTTATCCAATATAATTATTTCTACCCAAAAATAAAGTAGGTCACCTTAGTTTTTAGAATGTTGCAGTGGAACACTCTGCTTGGCAAATTGGGAATGTGGAAGGCGGGGAAGGAGAGTTGAGAGAAGGTTGCCCATGGAGTCCTGTTCATACATCCCTTGCCTGCTCTCTGTTATATTAAGGGCTGCAATGTCTGTCGCTTTGGGGGTGGCTGACAGTGATCCGCAGCCCCAGAATCAGTGGCCGTGCCTCTTCCTCCCTTCTGGACCTCCCCCTCTAAACCTCTGCCTACGTTACCTAGAACTCTAACTCTAACAGCCGTATTAAGCGATGGCCTCTCAGACCCCTCAGACCCCACCGCTACTCTGTGTACCACAGAAGATATGCAACACTTGGAACCTCGGGTCTTTGATTGAAATTGAATAAGAAAATGACTTCACTGCAAGTAAAAAAGCAATTATTGTACTTAAACTATGTGCAGAAGGATGCAATTAGGCAGATTGCCAAAATATGGAAGGTGAAGGTGCTGGTGACACTGATCATTTTGCCAAAGCAAACTTCAAGTTGAAAAATCACATTGGCCCAAAGACCAACACTCTCAACAACAGAGTCATTAGCTTAGGCATCTTTGAGGGTGCTGGAGGCAAAAGCTACTACACATCTGCCTCAATGTTTCTAATTGCTTGGAGAGTGCCACCAAATCTGCTGGCATCAATTGTGAGTGCAGTGCCTGGAAGAACATTGCCTAAGGTGGGAGCAATGGCAAGATTACCTTTGATACACTAAAAAAACACCAATCTGAACACATATTTGACACCCTTTGAATGAAGAGCACTTTTGGCATGTCTTCATTGCAAAGTCCTTAAGAAACATGTGGTAATACTTGGTGAGCCAAAGAAAGGAGTGCAACTGGTCTTTGTTGGTGGGAGCGAGGGTCAATTTAATGGAATCAACCAGATTTGTACATGGCTGTTTCCTCCTCAGTCGTTAGCTTGCGGCCCAAGTAGTAGACTTCCCTCGCTCCGTTTACATGTACTCCTTCGTAGCTTTCAGGCAGTCCAGAACATGGCTGCCCATGAGGTCATGCTCATCAACAGTGTTGCCATACCCCTAGATAGAACTTTATCCCGCAACAAAACTAACCCTGAAGGACCTTTTCCACAATCGCTTTAAAAACATCTGCTTCCTATGCAAAGGCTAAAGTTCAAACAGACAGTCTGAATTTGAACAATCATTATTGGCCTGCGACCAGGGGGCTCTGTACAAAATCTTTGTTCTGGAGCACTACTCTCTCCTTTCACATAACCAATACGCCACCCCACCTTGTCCCAGTCCCCCTACTCAGGGCCATCTTAAGCACTTTTGGGGCCTGGGCACGGACATCTTTGGGTCCCCCTCCACCAAACCACAGGAATTAAGGGTTCAAGAATACTGGTCGCGCCCCACGCATCATACAAGTCGCGCTCACAATCTATGGGTTGATATGCTGTCTTGCAGCATAATAAGCACGTTTACTCCCTTTATGTCCCCTTACTCTCTTCATTCTTGCTCTAATCAGAAAGATAAACAAGTAGCATTTGAAGACCAACATTATCAGACTACGAAGAGGTGACTGTTCTAGTACATACAGGATACTTTTTATCAATAGCATCCAGGAAGGTATGCAACCTATAGTATTAATATTAATGCAGGACCGTATGTAAAAGGTACATGTAACCCATAACAGATAAGGAACTCACATTAGCTGCCTCACAAAATGCAAAAGTGCAAATGCATGGATAGAGGAGACCAATTGTAAGGAAGGAGAAAGCTACACATACCGTTGCATGGAGGTTGGATGCAGATTAGAAGCTACCAGGAAGGTGTCTTTATCCAGACACACTGAGATTAGAAGTGGGATATGGTTTTAAAATAGTGTTGCCATTAGATCTCAAAGGAACAAATGCCTGTGGTGTGCGATATAAATATGCTCACTATTAAAGTGGAAGCAACCCTATAGCCAGTGAAACCATGAATACGTCTTTTATGAAGATCATACGATGAGAAGGAAATCACTCTGAAGGGCTGACAATTTTGAAAAGTTTAGGGACTGGCAATATTGAGAGGTTAGGCAATACAAGATTAAATGAGATGCCCATGATCACACATTGGTTAAGGGGTGAAGAGGTGAAGCTGGAATGTGCCAACTCTGCAATTTCTGCATTTGAACACTTTCTTTTCCAGTTCTTTTCATGAACTTAAACAATCTCATTTTATAAAAACGGACTTGGAAAGTACACAAATCACATTACCAAACATGACCATTTTTTAACTAAATATTATAGAAGGGTGTTATGCAAAATGGGAATGGTTCTAGCTTCATTCTCTCCATCATCAAGGGAAGTATACCATTCAATGTGATTTAACACATTTCATCTGGGTTTGTCTTTTGTATTTTAAAGCTTTAAATTCTTCCAAAACAATGGCTTGTGACATTTTCATTTATAAACGTGCATACAAACCTTTGACTTTTACCAAAAAGCAAACCGTTTTTTGTGTCAAATAAGTAGACCTTAAAATATGGTTGCCTGATGCCTGTAACGTCTGGTCCACTCTCTTCTGTCTACAAACCTATCCACCAAAATGGCCTACATAAGAAGAAAGATCAAGTAATGGGCTAAACGATACCAGCAGCATGCAAGAAGGCAAACCTCACAGAAGACAGCACAGTAATGTAAGATATATTTGATGATTTGACCAGGATCACTGTATCGTCTGTTGGCAAATCTAGGATACAAGCATGAACGTTTTTGTTCCATAGTCTTGAATTTGGATACTTATTCACCTCTTGGACTAACAGTTTATGCCATCGTTTGAGGTGATTGCCTCGGTTTTACAACACCCCATCTGAACAAACCAATTTCTAGACCTTCACCATATGGATGATATGTTCGTTTTTATCTTCAAGGATAATACTTCTAAGAACTAAGACCCCTCTTACCTGAAGATACATTACAGCTGAACTATCATAATTACTGGGCTAAGAAAGAAGGCATTCAGGAAGCCCATAAAAAAAAAAAGAAAAGGGAGTAAAGGTGCTTTAAATTTTACCATGGCAGTGCAGTACTCCCCTCAATCAGATCAGGCTTGGTCTGAGAGTGAGGGAGATACCTGCTATATTAATGAGGTGGCAATGGCTAATAGCCTGCAAAAAGTTATGGGATCTTCAGTTGAGACCAGCATAAAAAAGGCAGTAACTGACATGCTCCTTCCCATTCAACACCGCCTAGATACTATGGAGGAGCACCTAAGAGAAACCTCTCCACCTGGGAGGAAAAAACCCCAAAAGTGGAAGCACCTTGCTGAAGGGGGATGTATCCCGGCTCGCGAGAGCAGAAGCTCTCTGACCCCCCTGAGCCAGCCAGAATCTGCCACTGCTGCCGTATTGCACGCCTTCTCCAGGCTAAAGAAAGCCTTTATGAACAGGAAGGTAACCCCTTCCCATGATGGACCCTCTTACCCCGAGGAGGAAAATAGGGGTAATAGACACTGGCCAAGGGAGATGGACAGGGCACGGAAGACGATCAGAGCAGAGGCATTTGCGACGCCGATCACTCCCACACCTCCTCTGAGGAGGAATTTCAAATAGAGGGTTGAAAGCCCTCAAGCTCAGGGATTGTGGCAGCCCCCATCCTGAAGACAACCGGGAACAAGTCCCCTGCAGAGGGGATGTTCACACCGGAAGATCTAATACATCCCAGATCCACTGACTGGGAACAGTCTTCCAGAACAGCTAAATATATTTATTCCAGACTGCGCAAACCCCTGGATAAGGAGGTCAGAGCCAGACTCCGAGCCGAATGCCCCCGTCCAGATATTGCAGACAAGGTAGCCCTAACACCGGAGCTGGACTCGAAAATGATTACTTTCTTGGGCAAAAATGTGAAGGACCCTAGGAAAGGAGTAGACCGTGCCTGGAAGTCCTGTCAGGACAAAGTTCTGGATGTTGCGGGTCCGCTGGCTAAGATATCCAACCTAGAGGAAGCAGCCATCAGCTCATCTGACCTCATTGACCCGGTCATCCTCTCAGGTTGGGTTCAGCAAGCTATTTGCCTGCTAGGAAATGCTAGTTGTGCCATGTCAACTGAGCGTCGTAAAGGCATTCTACATAAGATAGACGCCAAGCAGAGCGAATTAGCGGACACAGAGTCAGGTCCTACTGCACAAGGTCTGCTTTTCGGAGATCCTTTCATGAAGGATATGTCAAAGTTTGCTGGGACCTTCACAACATCGGACAAAGCTTAGGCCTCCATCAAGAGCGTCTTCGCTACCAAAATGTTCTCCAGGGCTGGACGAGGTAGAGGTCGCTCCTCCGGTCGTAATTTCTTCGACAAAAGACCTCAGCACTCCAGAGACCAGCATAACGCCTGGCAAGAACGCACCAACACATTCTTCCCTTCAAGAGGTCTTGGAAGTGGGTGTCCCTGGAGAAGAGCGGCTAGACATCCAGCCCAACAACAATCCTCATGTCAGTGTACTTATAGCAGCGCCAGCACCACAAACGCCTAAAGGAGGGAGGCTAACTATGTTTGCAAGAGCTTGGGACACCGTATCGGGAAATGCCTGGGTCAAGGACACAGCTCGCGGTCTGAGCCTAGGGTTTTTCGCGCAGCCCATTCAAGCCTGTCGCCCTGCCCCTATAGTAATTTCCCAGACAGATCAAATAGCTTTAGATAACGAAATACACAGCCTATGCCAGAAACAAGCGACTTACCCCTGTGTAAGTCAAGGAGGTTTCTTCAGCCCCATATTTCTGGTACGCAGACAACAAAAGGTGTGCCCAGTAATAAACTTAAAAGCTCTCAACGAATTCATAATTTACCGCCATTTCAAGATGGAAGGTATACACATGCTCAGGGACCACCTGAGACCGAACGATTGGCTCATGTGCCTAGACCTGAAACATGCTTACCTCACAGTGCCTATTCATCAGGCACACGTAAGTTATCTGAGATTCTCATGGAGAAATTGAGATTGGGAGTTCACAAGTCTGCCTTTTGGGCTCTCCTCAGGACCTTCAGTTTTTACCAAACTTCTAAGGCCAGTAGTAGCTCATCTAAGAGAGCAAGGTGTCCGATTTATAATTTATTTGGAAAGCATCATCTTTATGGCTCAGTCACAAGAACTAGTTCAGACGCAGACCAGATGAGCCATAGACTTGTTAGACAGCCTCGGCTTTCCCATAAACTGGTAAAAGTCAGTTCTTCATCCATCCAGGAACCTTGAATTTCTCGGATTCATAGTGGATACTCAGAATTCTCAACTCCGCCTTCCATCAGCCAAGATCCACTTGACCAAACGGGAGATACGCAGACTTCTACAGAAGAGCCTGTTCTCTCTTCAGGAGCTAGCAAGAGAGATAGGTTTACTATCCTCCTCCATTCAGGCAATATTTCACAGCCCCCATTCACTACCGAAAATTACAAAGATTGAAGGGACAACACTTAAGACACAGCCTTTCTTACTCCCAATGCCTTACACTATCGCCTCAAGCAAGGACAGAGCTCAACTGGTTGCTCACTCACATGGAAGCCTGGAACGAAAATGCAAACTGCTCTTGACACTCTTCAGCAATTGGCACAGAGAAAAGTGCATTGGCTTAATCGATCACTGCATACCAAGTCCCCTCAAACTTTTGGACATTCTCAATCAAGGTAATGGCATCTGGGACTGCGGGCACTAAGGGAGGAGTGTGTTTATTCAACTCCTGGTAATCCACCGTCATCTTCCACGACCCATCTCCCTTTTTAATAGGCCAGAGAGGATTGTTCCATGTGGTGGTAATAGGGCGTAACACACCCGCCTCCACGTACTCTTTGATGGTGTCTGAAATTTCCTTGTGCCCCCCAGGAATGCGGTATTGTTTCATGGCTACCCACTTGGTTGCCACTGGCACTTGCACTGGGGGCATCTTCAATTTGCCTACGGTAATGGGTGTACAGATCAATGCACTCACCCCAAACTGGTAAGTTTTACCACCAAGTCCAAAGGTTAACCCTTCCAAAATGTCAAAGCCAATTATATATTCAGGTTTCGGGACAATCAACACTTGGTATTTTTGCCGATTCAAATTGCCTATTTTCATCTCCACTTTCGTTTGTACTGCGGGGGTCTCCTTTCCCCCTAGACCTGTAATAGTAAATTGTTTGCCTTTAAATCGTGTTGGATTGCCATGAATCAAAGAGGCCTCCGCCCCGGTGTCTATCAATGCTCGCATCCCTTGTGTATTTCCTGGCCCCCAAAAAATCTTAACATCAACATGGGGCCGCCTATCAACTTTTATGCGGGCAGACGCTGCCGGAGCTTGGCCGAAGCCTAGTCAAATTTCGAATGAGGGTCTTGACTCCGCCTCTAACATTGCACTCACCACCTTTCTCAAATCAGCGTATGTTGGCTGGTACGGGCAAGGTGTCCCCATAGACCCTTCATCTTGTTCTTCCGCAGGGGGAGCAGAAGGTGAGGTATCCCCCTGTGGCAAGGTGACTACCTGTTTCTTAACCTGTTTATAGCGCTGTTTGGCTGCAAGTCCTCGTTTTTTGTATAATTCATACATTACTCTGGTTTCAATGCCATCAATTTCTTTGTGTGGCAAACCATCCTTTAACAAAGCCAAACACATGTCTTTTCGGGACAATCGGGAGTCTCTGCTATCTTGCCGCCTGCCTTCGGTTCTTCTCTCACTACGCCCCTCTCTCTCCCGTGGCTTGTTATCGCTCTTATCCCACTCCCCTAAATCTGCAAGTTGCCGAATGGCATCCGCTACCTAATCAGTAGCTTTGCCCATCATACCTACGAGCAAAGTCATAATGACACTTTTGTATGCAGGTGACGTGGTTCTAATCACCATGTTTCGAGTTGAAACTGAGAGCGGCACGGCTCCCATGTGATCAGGAGCATGTATGTGAATAGCCTCTTTCATAGCATGCTCTCTGACTTTTTGAATTGCTTCTCTCAACGTATACCACTTTGTTTCTTCGCTAGGGCAATCTGTCGTAATGGGGTATTTACGGTTACATGCTTGGGCTACCAGGTGCAACAAAGACACCTGTGTATCTTGACCACTTATGTCAGGGGGCAGTCCTGCCCTTAAGACCTCCCGTACATTGGTGTCAATTGACAGGGGTAAAAAACGCGGTGAATCCGTAGAATCTACCAACAACCCTGCAGCACCCCCATCTAGCAATCTCACCATCCATGTCAATAAAGCTTCCCCTGATTTTTGCCTCAAACGGGTAATAATTTCCCCAACCTCCTTCTGTGTGTAATCCTCCAGCGTGGTTAAATCCACCATTCCGCCAGCAGGATTCTGCGGGTGGGGTCCGGCTCGCTGTCTTCTAACCGGATTGGCCGCCACTTTTTTCTGTTTCACTTACATTTTGGGGTCAGACTCATTTGCGGAACTACTTTCTAGACTGGTTTAATCAAAAATATCACCATCCCACTTATCCGGATCCCAGTCCACACCAGCGGTAGCGATTACAGTTGCCACCTTTCTTTCGTTGACCCCTCCCCGTCTTTTCCTATACTTATACTGGGCTACTCTGCTACCCTCTCGGCCACGGGCTGATATGTATCAGCCTTATCCTTAAACAGTTTCATTTGAATCTGTTGCATTAACGCAGTCTGCCTTTCTGCAGCCAGCTCTCTCTCTAATCACAGAACCTCATTTTTCATTTCCACCTTCATTTGATGTATTTTCCTATAAGCATGCAAAAGAACCCAACCTCGCCTACCTAATGCCACACATTCTCTACCACGTTCCACTGGAACTTTGCAAGCATGCCATTACATCAGACGGATCGGCATCTCCCAATCCCTGATCCCATGTTTCACTTAGACCTGCACCACATGCCCACGCCTGGGCCAACTTATCATAGGGACTCTTAGTCCAGCCTGGAATAACAACATCAGAACATTCACCGCCAGCGGTAACGCTCTTTCTCTGAACAAACTAATCATTATCGCAAACAAAACAAAACCTCTTTATATCTATATATTGTTTCTCTCCACACTGCAATCACTCCCACAAGCACGCACACACCAGCAAAGGAAAACAAACTGCAAGATAACCGAATCCTTTCTACGTTCAAACAGATTCTTGAATACTCAGAACAACTCATCACAAGTATCCTGTTTGTGGCGCCAAAAATGTATTGCTCTCCCCAGAGTGCACGGAAAAACATAAATCACCAATGCAATTATAGAGCCAATACTTTGAACGCAGAAAGACGCAATAACTCGCAACCACACACTCTTAGAAGATAATCAGCACTTATATGGCTATTTATTCAAAGTTTAAAAGCATCCAGTAATTACATAGAAAAAACTCAATGCAATAACATAGACATAAATCACAGAAGAAGCAAAGAATGCAAAAAAAAATACATCACCGTGAGCGTAACTGGATTCCTCATCTCGCTCAGAAGCGACTGGAAGACCCTGGGAACAGCCAGGCCGAGAGCACCACAGCTCACAGGAATGCCAGACGTAAGCGTCCTCCTCCGGCTGAAGTCTCACCTGACCACCTCTGGGTTTCCACATATATACACACTCCGAAAAGGGGTTGCAGTTCTCGAACCTTCTGGAAATGGTACTTGCGCAGTTGATGAGCAGCCGTCGGTTGCCAACTGGGTCAATCGACAGCCACCCTCAAGGAGCAGAGTGCCTTCCTCCTCTAAAAACATGCTCCACGTAGAACAGTAACAAACCATAACAAAGGTAGCTTTCCCAGGAGAAATGTCCTTGACCGCATACCAGGTTTGGAAAGCATGTTTTCATCAGCACCGTGAATCTAACACTCAGCAAAATGTGTGCAGCTTTTCACTGCGGCATGAAGTAAATATCCATGATGGCTCCGAGCGCTCCCAGAATGCACTGCGCACCAGCGCCATTTTAGTTCAAGCATAACAGTGGGTGTTTCTCGCTTCCCTCTGGTGTGTTGGTGGTTGGTACCTGATGCCGTGTTCTGCTGTGTATGGTTTGGGCATGTGCCTCTGGGTGGTGTAGTTTTTATGGGGCGTGTGCTGACCTTTCAGTGCACCGTAGTTGTTGTGGAATGACGAGAGATGGTTGTGACTGTAGTCCGACCCCTCCTTCTTTTCTGATTTAATTATTAATGGCAACATAGATCTGGTGTTTATTACTGAAACAAGGTTAACTGTGAATATCTTGCCCATGTTAATGTATCTCGTTCCAGACAGGCATACAATTATAACACCTCACAAAAGCTCCTGAGGAAGGGGCGGTTTGGCTGTGGTTAGAATTGTTCAAATTCCCCTGTGGCAGAGATTACAGCCGTGGAATTTGTGCTTGTTGGATCTTATCCAATATAATTATTTCTACCCAAAAATAAAGTAGGTCACCTTAGTTTTTAGAATGTTGCAGTGGAACACTCTGCTTGGCAAATTGGGAATGTGGAAGGCGGGGAAGGAGAGTTGAGAGAAGGTTGCCCATGGAGTCCTGTTCATACATCCCTTGCCTGCTCTCTGTTATATTAAGGGCTGCAATGTCTGTCGCTTTGGGGGTGGCTGACAGTGATCCGCAGCCCCAGAATCAGTGGCCGTGCCTCTTCCTCCCTTCTGGACCTCCCCCTCTAAACCTCTGCCTACGTTACCTAGAACTCTAACTCTAACAGCCGTATTAAGCGATGGCCTCTCAGACCCCTCAGACCCCACCGCTACTCTGTGTACCACAGAAGATATGCAACACTTGGAACCTCTGGTCTTTGATTGAAATTGAATAAGAAAATGACTTCACTGCAAGTAAATAAGCAATTATTGTACTTAAACTATGTGCAGAAGGATGCAATTAGGCAGATTGCCAAAATATGGAAGGTGAAGGTGCTGGTGACACTGATCATTTTGCCAAAGCAAACTTCAAGTTGAAAAATCACATTGGCCCAAAGACCAACACTCTCAACAACAGAGTCATTAGCTTAGGCATCTTTGAGGGTGCTGGAGGCAAAAGCTACTACACATCTGCCTCAATGTTTCTAATTGCTTGGAGAGTGCCACCAAATCTGCTGGCATCAATTGTGAGTGCAGTGCCTGGAAGAACATTGCCTAAGGTGGGAGCAATGGCAAGATTACCTTTGATACACTAAAAAAACACCAATCTGAACACATATTTGACACCCTTTGAATGAAGAGCACTTTTGGCATGTCTCCATTGCAAAGTCCTTAAGAAACATGTGGTAATACTTGGTGAGCCAAAGAAAGGAGTGCAACTGGTCTTTGTTGGTGGGAGCGAGGGTCAATTTAATGGAATCAACCAGATTTGTACATGGCTGTTTCCTCCTCAGTCGTTAGCTTGCGGCCCAAGTAGTAGACTTCCCTCGCTCCGTTTACATGTACTCCTTCGTAGCTTTCAGGCAGTCCAGAACATGGCTGCCCATGAGGTCATGCTCATCAACAGTGTTGCCATACCCCTAGATAGAACTTCATCCCGCAACAAAACTAACCCTGAAGGACCTTTTCCACAATCGCTTTAAAAACATCTGCTTCCTATGCAAAGGCTAAAGTTCAAACAGACAGTCTGAATTTGAACAATCATTATTGGCCTGCGACCAGGGGGCTCTGTACAAAATCTTTGTTCTGGAGCACTACTCTCTCCTTTCACATAACCAATACGCCACCCCACCTTGTCCTCAGTCCCCCTACTCAGGGCCATCTTAAGCACTTTTGGGGCCTGGGCACGGACATCTTTGGGTCCCCCTCCACCAAACCACAGGAATTAAGGGTTCAAGAATACTGGTCGCGCCCCACGCATCATACAAGTCGCGCTCACAATCTATGGGTTGATATGCTGTCTTGCAGCATAATAAGCACGTTTACTCCCTTTATGTCCCCTTACTCTCTTCATTCTTGCTCTAATCAGAAAGATAAACAAGTAGCATTTGAAGACCAACATTATCAGACTACGAAGAGGTGACTGTTCTAGTACATACAGGATACTTTTTATCAATAGCATCCAGGAAGGTATGCAACCTATAGTATTAATATTAATGCAGGACCGTATGTAAAAGGTACATGTAACCCATAACAGATAAGGAACTCACATTAGCTGCCTCACAAAATGCAAAAGTGCAAATGCATGGATAGAGGAGACCAATTGTAAGGAAGGAGAAAGCTACACATACCGTTGCATGGAGGTTGGATGCAGATTAGAAGCTACCAGGAAGGTGTCTTTATCCAGACACACTGAGATTAGAAGTGGGATATGGTTTTAAAATAGTGTTGCCATTAGATCTCAAAGGAACAAATGCCTGTGGTGTACGATATAAATATGCTCACTATTAAAGTGGAAGCAACCCTATAGCCAGTGAAACCATGAATACGTCTTTTATGAAGATCATACGATGAGAAGGAAATCACTCTGAAGGGCTGACAATTTTGAAAAGTTTAGGGACTGGCAATATTGAGAGGTTAGGCAATACAAGATTAAATGAGATGCCCATGATCACACATTGGTTAAGGGGTGAAGAGGTGAAGCTGGAATGTGCCAACTCTGCAATTTCTGCATTTGAACACTTTCTTTTCCAGTTCTTTTCATGAACTTAAACAATCTCATTTTATAAAAACGGACTTGGAAAGTACACAAATCACATTACCAAACATGACCATTTTTTAACTAAATATTATAGAAGGGTGTTATGCAAAATGGGAATGGTTCTAGCTTCATTCTCTCCATCATCAAGGGAAGTATACCATTCAATGTGATTTAACACATTTCATCTGGGTTTGTCTTTTGTATTTTAAAGCTTTAAATACTTCCAAAACAATGGCTTGTGACATTTTCATTTATAAACGTGCATACAAACCTTTGACTTTTACCAAAAAGCAAACCGTTTTTTGTGTCAAATAAGTAGACCTTAAAATATGGTTGCCTGATGCCTGTAATGTCTGGTCCACTCTCTTCTGTCTACAAACCTATCCACCAAAATGGCCTACATAAGAAGAAAGATCAAGTAATGGGCTAAACGATACCAGCAGCATGCAAGAAGGCAAACCTCACAGAAGACAGCACAGTAATGTAAGATATATTTGATGATTTGACCAGGATCACTGTATCGTCTGTTGGCAAATCTAGGATACAAGCATGAACGTTTTTGTTCCATAGTCTTGAATTTGGATACTTATTCACCTCTTGGACTAACAGTTTATGCCATCGTTTGAGGTGATTGCCTCGGTTTTACAACACCCCATCTGAACAAACCAATTTCTAGACCTTCACCATATGGATGATATGTTCGTTTTTATCTTCAAGGATAATACTTCTAAGAACTAAGACCCCTCTTACCTGAAGATACATTACAGCTGAACTATCATAATTACTGGGCTAAGAAAGAAGGCATTCAGGAAGCCCATAAAAAAAAAAAAGAAAAGGGAGTAAAGGTGCTTTAAATTTTACCATGGCAGTGCAGTACTCCCCTCAATCAGATCAGGCTTGGTCTGAGAGTGAGGGAGATACCTGCTATATTAATGAGGTGGCAATGGCTAATAGCCTGCAAAAAGTTATGGGATCTTCAGTTGAGACCAGCATAAAAAAGGCAGTAACTGACATGCTCCTTCCCATTCAACACCGCCTAGATACTATGGAGGAGCACCTAAGAGAAACCTCTCCACCTGGGAGGAAAAAACCCCAAAAGTGGAAGCACCTTGCTGAAGGGGGATGTATCCCGGCTCGCGAGAGCAGAAGCTCTCTGACCCCCCTGAGCCAGCCAGAATCTGCCACTGCTGCCGTATTGCACGCCTTCTCCAGGCTAAAGAAAGCCTTTATGAACAGGAAGGTAACCCCTTCCCATGATGGACCCTCTTACCCCGAGGAGGAAAATAGGGGTAATAGACACTGGCCAAGGGAGATGGACAGGGCACGGAAGACGATCAGAGCAGAGGCATTTGCGACGCCGATCACTCCCACACCTCCTCTGAGGAGGAATTTCAAATAGAGGGTTGAAAGCCCTCAAGCTCAGGGATTGTGGCAGCCCCCATCCTGAAGACAACCGGGAACAAGTCCCCTGCAGAGGGGATGTTCACACCGGAGGATCTAATACATCCCAGATCCACTGACTGGGAACAGTCTTCCAGAACAGCTAAATATATTTATTCCAGACTGCGCAAACCCCTCGATAAGGAGGTCAGAGCCAGACTCCGAGCCGAACGCCCCCGTCCAGATATTGCAGACAAGGGAGCCCTAACACCGGAGCTGGACTCAAAAATGATTACTTTCTTGGGCAAAAATGTGAAGGACCCTAGGAAAGGAGTAGACCGTGCCTGGAAGTCCTGTCAGGACAAAGTTCTGGATGTTGCGGGTCCGCTGGCTAAGATATCCAAACTAGAGGAAGCAGCCATCAGCTCATCTGACCTCATTGACCCGGTCATCCTCTCAGGTTGGGTTCAGCAAGCTATTTGCCTGCTAGGAAATGCTAGTTGTGCCATGTCAACTGAGCATCGTAAAGGCATTCTACATAAGATAGACGCCAAGCAGAGCGAATTAGCGGACACAGAGTCAGGTCCTACTGCACAAGGTCTGCTTTTTGGAGATCCTTTCATGAAGGATATGTCAAAGTTTGTTGGGACCTTCACAACATCGGACAAAGCTTAGGCCTCCATCAAGAGCGTCTTCGCTACCAAAATGTTCTCCAGGGCTGGACGAGGTAGAGGTCGCTCCTCCGGTCGTAATTTCTTCAACAAAAGACCTCAGCACTCCAGAGACCAGCATAACGCCTGGCAAGAACGCACCAACACATTCTTCCCTTCAAGAGCTCTTGGTAGTGGGTGTCCCTGGAGAAGAGCGGCTAGACATCCAGCCCAACAACAATCCTCATGTCAGTGTACTTATAGCAGCGCCAGCACCACAAACGCCTAAAGGAGGGAGGCTAACTATGTTGGCAAGAGCTTGGGACACCTTATCGGGAAATGCCTGGGTCAAGGACACAGCTCGCGGTCTGAGCCTAGGGTTTTTCGCGCAGCCCATTCAAGCCTGTCGCCCTGCCCCTATAGTGATTTCCCAGACAGATCAAATAGCTTTAGACAACGAAATACACAGCCTATGCCAGAAACAAGCGACTTACCCCTGTGTAAGTCAAGGAGGTTTCTTCAGCCCCATATTTCTGGTACGCAGACAACAAAAGGTGTGCCCAGGAATAAACTTAAAAGCTCTCAACGAATTCATAATTTACCGCCATTTCAAGATGGAAGGTATACACATGCTCAGGGACCTCCTGAGACTGAACGATTGGCTCATGTGCCTAGACCTGAAACATGCTTACCTCGCAGTGCCTATTCATCAGGCACACATAAGTTATCTGAGATTCTCTTGGAGAAATTGAGATTGGGAGTTCACAAGTCTGCCTTTTGGGCTCTCCTCAGGACCTTCAGTTTTTACCAAACTTCTAAGGCCATTAGTAGCTCATCTAAGAGAGCAAGGTGTCCGATTTATAATTTATTTGGACAACATCATCTTTATGGCTCAGTCACAAGAACTAGTTCAGACGCAGACCAGATGAGCCATAGACTTGTTAGACAGCCTCGGCTTTCCCATAAACTGGTAAAAGTCAGTTCTTCATCCATCCAGGAACCTTGAATTTCTGGGATTCATAGTGGATACTCTGCCTTCCATCAGTCAAGATCCACTTGACCAAACGGGAGATACGCAGACTTCTACAGAAGAGCCTGTTCTCTCTTCAGGAGCTAGCAAGAGAGATAGGTTTACTATCCTCCTCCATTCAGGCAATATTTCCCAGCCCCCATTCACTACCGAGAATTACAAAGATTGAAGGGACAACACTTAAGACACACCCTTTCTTACTCTCAATGCCTTACACTATTGCCTCAAGCAAGGACAGAGCTCAACTGGTTGCTCACTCACATGGAAGCCTGGAACGGCAGAGCCATCTTCACATCCGCCCCAGATATCATCATCGAATCAGATGCCAATCGCTCAGGTTGGGGAGCAAGATGTGGCTCTGTAGCCACGGGAGGAACCTGGTCTCCTCAGGAGCTGGATCTACATATCAATTGCCTAGAACTTCTAGCAGGTTCCTCTGCAGTACGCTCCTTTGCCAGAGGCAGAGCAAGTTGCTGTATATTGCTAAAAATGGACAACATTTCCGCAGTAAGGTACATCAATTATCTGGGGGGCACCAAGTCGAGGCCTCTAGCAGACTAGCCAAAGAATTTGGACATTTCTGTTTGGAACATCGAATTTCAGTCACATCGGAATATCTCCCCGGTCTCACAAATGTGGTAGCGGACTGGTACTCACGTCACTCCACAGATTACAGCGACTGGAGGCTCAACAGAGAAGTCTTTCTCCACCTCCAAGAGATTTGGGGTCCGATGTCCATAGACCTCTTCACTTCCAGACTCAATACCCAGCTGCCAGTGTTTTACAGCTGGAGGCCGGATCCAGCAGCAGTGACAACAGACACATTTCTGCAACAATGGTCACAGGGGATACTTTATGCATTTCCCCCATTCACCATGATAGCGAGGACCCTGGAGAAGGCCCGTCAGGAGCATTCGGATCTAGTCCTCATAGCGTTGATCTGGACCTCTCAGACCTGATATCCAGTTCTTCTGGAACTTTCCTCGGATTCTCCAATCCTACTACCCCAGTTTCCGGATCTCCTACTAGATCCATCAGGGCAACATCATCTTCTCAGCGGATCTCTGACCCTAGCAGCCTGGAGGATTTCAGGTCAAGATGGAGAGTCCCTGGCATGTCTTTCATGGCGATCAGTCTCGAGGAAAACTGGCCTCCTACTACCCTTAAGATGTATCCCAACGCTTGGGGCACCTGGAGCACCTGGTGCCGAAGGAAATTATTACATCCAGTTTCAGGACCTGTAGAGGAGATACTGAATTTCCTAGCTTCTCTAGTGGAAAGAGGGCTTGCCTACAGGACAGTGAACGCCTATTGTTCAGCAATTTCTGCTGGTCATGACCTTGTTCTGGGGGTCCCGGCTGGAGAACACCACCTCGTCTGCAGATCACTCAAGGGTGTCAGACTTACAGTCCCACCCTGTCCCGCTACGACAAGCTTTGGGACGTTAATAAAGTATTGAATCTTTTCCTGTCATGGCCACATAACGAGGAGCTATCCCGTACGGCCATATCCGGCAAACTTACTACCTTGCTTATACTGGTCTGTTGCAAGAGAGTCTCTGATGTCAGGGCTCTCGATCTAGCAGGTAGGACTTTTTCTCTTGATGGCAATGCATTTCATTTGCACAGGAGGACGAAATGCAACTCCAGGGTGATTACTTACCCTGCTTTTAGAGACCAGCCCAAGCTTTGCTTGGTTGAATGCCTGAAGGTTTACGAAGAAAAGACAGCTCCGCTCAGGACCTCCCCTAACAGACAGCTACTGATAGCTCTGTGTAAACCACACAAGGCAGTTTCTACTCCAACTTTAGCACGCTGGGTGCGTTGGACTCTAACTCAAGCAGGGATAGATACCCAGCACTTTGGAGCCCACTCAGTGAGAGGAGCCATGGCCTCCAAAGCTTTTCAGGCTGGAGTTCGGCTAGAAGATATCATGAGGATGGCGGACTGGGCAAGCAAATGAATATTTCAGCAATTCTACCTGAAACCGGTAGATCAGCTGGCATCTATTGTGGTAATTAATCTTTAAACAAGCATAATGTGAGCCTCCGGTTTTGAAATAGAATAAAGATTTTCCATAATAACTTACTAGAAAGTCTTAATTCTATTAAAGACATGGAGGTGAGCATTATCCATTATCTCATTATATATGAGAAATAAGAGCATGTATCACGCTTAATAGTGATTAAACGCATTACTATGAATTGTTGATGATTTAGAATTTATATGTATTCTGCCAGAATAACTCAATGAGGTTTTCTCTCCCACCCCACTAAGGGAACTAGGGTTGTAATATACATGAAGTAATTTTACTCTTTTATCCTTTTCTTGACACCTCTTGCAGACAAGTCTATCTTATTGGCAGCTCGACACAGTTTTCTTCTATGAGATGGCTGCAGTTACTATTCTACTATGGACAGCCAAGTTCGCAGCCTTGAAAGAGGAAGTTACATCATGTTCAGGACTGTTTATGAAGGGATCTGGTTGCCTATTGGAGGGCTAAGGTCACATGATGGTGGCCTCTACATGAACTCTAGGGAAGTCTTCTGGGAAATGGATGTTTCTTATTTTCCTGAGACTCATGGACATATTATGATGCGTTACTATGGGCCTCATTACGACCCCGGCGCTAAACCATGGTGCTATTAGCACCATGGTCCATGCCGGGGTCCGCCATGGTGAATTTCAAACGCAATCCTGCATTCCTCGTATGGGTTGAGTGATAATAAGTCTTGACACATATGTACACTACCACTGTAGCCCAACACCTCCTTCGTTTTTGATCGAATTGTTATGGCAACATAGATCTGGTGTTTATTACGGATAAGCAAGGTTAACTGCGGATAGCTTACCCATACTAATGTATCTCGTTGCAGACAGCCATACAATTAAAACACCCCACAAAAGCTCCCGAGGCAGGGGCGGTTTGGCTGTGACTCACAGAAAGGAGGTTTAGATTGCTCAAATTCCCCTGGAGCAGAGATTACAGCCGTGGAATTCATGTGTGTTGAATCTTATCCAAAATAATGATATCTATCTAAGAATAAAGTAGGTCACCTTTTTTTTTAGGATGTTACAGTGGAACACTATGCTTAGCATATTGGGACTGTGGAAGGTGGGCAACAGAGAGTGGAGAGAAGGTTGCCTGGGGACTCCTGTTCATACATTCCTTGCCTGCTCTCTGTTATATTATGGGCTGCAATGACCATTGCTTTGGGGATGGCCATCGGTCATCCACAGCCCAGGCCGGAGTGCCAGTGCCTCTTCCTGCCTTCGGGACCTCCCCCTCTAAACCTCTGTCTGAGTTTCCTAAAACTATAAGAGCCGTATTACATGCTGGCCTCTCAGACCCCACCGCCTGGCTACTCTGTGTATCACGGAAGATGTGCAACACTCCGACTGCAAGCATTGAAAACAACCGAGGCACCTTGGGTCCTTGATTGAAATTGAATGAGAAAATGCCTTCACTGCAAGTAAAGAAGCAATTCCTGTACACAAACTATGTGCAGA
The DNA here is from genome assembly GCF_040938575.1 of Ambystoma mexicanum. Taxonomy (NCBI): domain Eukaryota; kingdom Metazoa; phylum Chordata; class Amphibia; order Caudata; family Ambystomatidae; genus Ambystoma; species Ambystoma mexicanum. The sequence continues at coordinate 1,404,320,223 of NC_090922.1, forward strand.
AGGGTGCATGTATGGCAGATTGCCAACTATGGAAGATGAAGGCACGGATGATACTGATGATTATGCCATCTTTGAGGGTGCTGCAGGCAAAAGCTACTACAAATCCCCCTCAATGTTTCTTGGTGCTTGGAGAGTGTGACACTCACACCAAATCTGCTGGCATCATTGGGAGTTGGTGCCAGGAATAACATTGCTTAAGATGGGAGCAATAGCAATATTACCTTTGATACACTAAAACAACACTAATCTGACCACAGATATTTGATACCCTTATAAAGAAGAGCACCTCAGGTGTTTCTTCATTGCAAAGTCCTTGAGAAACATGTAGTGGCATTTGCCTTGCCAAAGAAAGGAGTGCAACTGGTCCTTGTTTGTGGGAGCGAGAGCCAGATTGGAATGGGGCTGTTTCCTCATCGGCCATTAGCTTGTGGCCCAAGTATTCGTCTTCCCTCGCTCCATTTACATGTGCTCCTTTGTAGCTTTCAGGCAGTCGAGCACATGGTTGTACATGAGGTCATCAACAGTGTTGCCATAACTCTCGATAGAACATCATCCTGGAATACAACTGTGTTTGGCAAACCATCAAGGACCTTTTCCATAATCACTTTAAAAACATCTGCTTCCTATGCACAGGCTTACGTTCAAATAGTGTGAATTTGAACAATTATTAGTTGCCTGCAACCATGGGGCTTTGTACAAATGCTTTGTTGTAGAGCACAACTCTCCTCTCACACAACCAGGACACATCCCCACCTTTTCCTCACCCCCTTCTTTCAGTGACTACACAATCACTCCCTACTGTCTCACTACCCCATCACGTACACACCTTTTGCAAGACAGTATCACTTTCAAGAACCAACACCACAACTGTTCTGCAAATCACATTTACACTCCTTTCACTGTCCTTCCTCCTTCTGGTGTCTTGGTATGCCACCTCCTCCTGCTACATCACACGAACAACCCACACCTTCCTGTCTCCTAACTTAGGCTTTATCCTCCACCCTCCTTCTTCCATTGACCTCCCATTGATCCTCTCTTGCATGATCCACTGGCCAATATTGCATGTTATGTCCACCCTGAAGGTGTTGCAGACTGGTAAACAAATAAAACTAAGCCCCATCACTTTCTGTCTTGTGGCCCTGCCATCTTTTGGTAATGAATCCCATGCAGAATAATGCCTAAGTTTGTTTCATGGAGACATCCTGGGGCTAAATTACAGGTAAGTGGTTTGCTTCGCTAAAGGTTCCAGTTGTTGTCACAGAACAGCTCTCTGGACACTCTGAAAGTTAGTGAGTTCATACAGGCAGGTGACGCATAGTGACTGGATGCTCCCCTCATTAGATTTTCTGCTGCATTGCACTGCAGTTCTCATTTTCTCTCTGGTGCCAGTGGGAATACGCCAAGACAACTGATGTATGTTGTTCTCTGAAATGTTCAGAAAGGGACTGGCCAGCATCTTTTACAAGAGGTGTTGGTTGATCAAAAGTGATACTTTCCAAAAACAAAGTGGGCAGGAACTAGACCCACCCAACTGCCACCTTCCCTCTTTTGGAGAGTAATGGCTCTGGTTTTCACTTTGGTAGTCCTCCAACCCCAGTCTTAGAGGCGTCCCCATCCCATGTTGGCAGAGTTAGACTACTGACCCTGTAAAAAGGTACAGCTAAGAAATATACCTCCTTTGCTTTTTGTGGTAGCGTGGGCCGAGAGCAGGCTACACTCTTAAGAGTGCATGGCATAACTCTAACTTCACAGATATTGATATGATACATGTGTAGCGGTTTACGCTTTTAAACAATGTACTCATTGTTATGAACTATTCTAAAATGCTAATATCACATTTGTAGAAACATAAGCGTGGTCCAAATATGGGCAAATACCTAGAGTGATCTTATGTCTGATGCTATTATTTAAATAATCATTGATGTCATATGATGTCATTAGCCATGTCACCAGTGTTGCCACCATTGGGGTTATAGGCTACGCAACAGGGGGAATGAGTTAAGGTGGCTTTAGCTGAATTTCAGTTTTTTTTGTCACATTAAGGTCCTTGCAACGTAAGGTTTTTCCTTGAATTTCAAAAGATTTTGTTACAATGTATTGCTCACTTTAATGTCCCTGCAACTAAGTTGTGTCCTTTAAAACGTATATGTATATGTGTAAATGTAAATATAGGTATTACACGGCCCGCAGTAGCAGCCGTGTAGTTATGGTTAAATTGCTAAACTCATTGGAAGAGCACTTTATCGGCAGCTTATAACTTCTCTCTCGCTGGAGAAATCCTCACCAAACTTTGCAAAAAAAGTATATGGCCGGCTCTGAACTTTTCCGCCAAGTTGGTTGAGGTTTTGTTCGGGTGGTGGGGTGCGAACAAAGTTATAGTGGGTCCCAAACATTGTTTTTTCTTCCATAGACTGAATGGGGGAAAAACTTTGCGCACAGCTACAGGCCGAATGGCTGGACGGATTTTCACCAAATTTGTGGCAGGGGCTTGGGCCAGAAAGCGTGCTTTTGTGCGTTTGGTGGAAATCTGACTAGTACTTTTGTTGTATAATACTGAAATGTACATCCCAAATTATTAGTGATATCTGGGTCCGCTCCACAAACCCATTTCCCTGTTTGCTCCACGGACCAAACCATCGTTGGCCTGCGGCACGCCTTGCTGTTGGCAGATATCGGACACGCCGGTGGTTGGCTGCAGGGTAGCGTGCTGTGCATCAAAGATTTTACAAAATGCTGCCATGGTGTATCGGAGATAGTGCCGAGCCGAACGGCATTGAAAAACATAGTGTGCTGGTGCGCCAGGGTGAAAGAGGGCGAAGCGAAGATAATGGCAATATTTTCAGCTATGGCTGCCGGAGGTAATGTTGACTTAGAGAGAATTTGCGTCGTATGCTTCTTTGGCTTGGCTTGTTGTAGTTGTGGGTAAGGCGTAGCCTTTTCAGTGCATGGGCACAGGCTGCACCCTTTACCTTGGACGCAAGAGCCTAGGGCTAGGGCCACACCGGTGCATTGTAATGTGTCTCATGCATGGTAGAGCTGTGAGGTACTTAGCGGTTAGGTGTGCGGGCGATTACCTTCAGTGGCAATGCTGTGCCCGCAGCCGTAGTAATTGGTAGTGTGTTGGAGATGGCGGAAACAAAATAAGAATGGTTTACATTTGTACCGGGAAGGCATTTTGTATATCACATGTTTGTGATAAGGACCTTTTATGCCGCAGGTGACAGATACTTCATTGGTGGGAAGCATTTGCAAAGGGTCTAGCCTATTGGGGTTATGGGCGGAGGCTGTATGCCTCAGTTTGTACCCAAGAGTGTAGATGTTGGGCACAACACCTCATACTCAATGTAGTCATGTATGGGAGCACTGTGACAACGGTGTGGGAATTGCAGACATATATACAAAGAGTGCATTGAGTGCAGGTAGACTGCTTTGGGGATGGGGAGTGAATAGGTGGTAATATGATGGCATTAGCAGTGGATGTACGATGGTGTGTTCTTCCTGCAGAGGCGCCGTGCACTTAGTGCAACAAAAGGGCTATTGGATGCACCACTGTGGGCAATGGTTGAAAGTAGGTTACAGAATTTAGCACTGTGTGAGTCCATTAGTCTACCCACACGTACCAGTATTTAGGAAAGGTACGTGAACACACGGAAGTATGCACGAGTATATTGCATTTCAGTGGGTGTGTTGAAGGACTACACTATTGGGTGTATGGGTGGAGGCTGTAGGCGGAGGCCTTTGTACTCTAGAGCCTATGGCTTGGCAATCACACATTGGGTAGGTAGGGCAATCACACATTGGCATGTGACAGGATTGTGTACGGAGGTGCGCACATATACTGTAACGGTGGGCAATTGTAGAGGCAACTACTAATTGTCTTGTAACGCAGACAGCGTCCATTGAGGAAGGGGAATGCACTGGAGATAATGTGAGGATATTTGTAAGCAGAGTGCTATGTTGTGTTGTGCCTGCAAAACCCATAATGGCTTGTGTGCATGGCCAAGGCTCTTGGACATAACAGGGTGGATACTGGTTGGAAGTAGGTAACGGAATGTTGCCTTGATTGGGTTCACTACTGTACCAATATGTACCTGTGACCAGGAAAGGTAAGTGGGCAGAAAATTGAAATGTGTGGCTCCATTGGTTTGCAGTGGGTGTGGCAAAGGCGTTGCCAACAAAACGGCAACGCTATGCTGCTACGTATGGGAGTACTGCAATGTTGCTATGTGGATTGGGTGTGGTGAAGGACGAGGCTGTTGAGTGCATGGGCAGAGGCCGTAGGCCTCTGCATATGTACCAAACAACGTAGGGCTTCGGCACAGCCTTACTTGGGGGGGGGGCAGTGAGACATAGGCACATGGACGGAATATCTACACAGGTACTCACATATACTTTACTGGTGGGAAGTTGTGGAGGCACTTACAACTTTTTGGTGAGTGAATTGAGGCTGTATTGTGGATGGGGAGTGCATTGGAGACAAGATGAGGATATTTGCAGTTGGAGTGCTTTGTTGTGTTGTGCTTGTAAACCCCCTAAAGGCTTCCCGGCATGACTGGAGAGATAACAGAATGGCCACTGGTTGGAGAAAGGTTACAGAAAATTGTTGTGCTTGTGTTCATTACTGTACTAATATGTCCCTCTGGACAGGAAAGGTAAGTGGTGATCTGCTGTGACTGCAATACCCCTATTGACTTGTGTGCATGGCTGGGGCCCTTGGATATAACAGGGAGGGCACTGGTTGGAATTATGTAACAGAATGTTGCCTTGAATGGGTGCATTACTTTAGTAATATGTACCTCTGGACAGGAAAGGTAAGTGGTCACATGTTTTAATGCATGGTTCTATTGCTTTGCAGTGGGTGTGGCAAAGGAGTAGGGTGTTGGCAATAAAACCCCAACGCATTGCTACTATGTATGTACAGTCAGATTGGTATGTGGAATGCACACATATGTAGAAAGTGTACTTTCAGTGTGATGTAGGTCATTTGCAAAAGTAATTGGAAGCATGCCTTGTGCCATAATATACCCGTGTAAATATGTAAGTGCAGTAAGCTTTTTGCCTTTGCAGAATCACTGTGGAGGATATGGTGCAGTTTTCACAGCTACATTGGTGGGAAAACATGCCATTTGCATTAGGAGTGGTGTGCCTGTGAAGAGAGTCTTGCTTCGGGAGTGTAGTTGCAAAGTGGTTGATGAAAGGATTACTTTTCTGCATAACGTTTGTGCCATGGCCCATGTACACAGATATAAACATATGAAGCATTGTGCGGTAGGTGCGCAGGCAACTATCTTCAGAGACCATTGGCGATGGAAAGCGTATTTCAAATCATGTGGGGATTTTTGTAAACGGTATATCATGTTGTGTTGGGAGTGGCATACGTCTACTGGCGTGCATGTATGGCTACAGGCCTTTGATGTAGGAATGTGGACGTGGAGTGGAAGCAGGTTTGAGAGTGTTGCCGGCTTTGGTTCAGTTGTGAAACTGATATGTACCTCAAGCATACACTGTTGGAAATAAGTATGTCTACTGTGGGTGCTAACTGACACAGAATGGTTGTGGAGGACATATTGCACTTGGTACACCAGTATAGGTGGCCTAAAGTGACTGCACTTGAATATGGAGTACGTTATTGGCCTTGTTGGCATTCACAGAGTGAGCTGCCGACATTAATGTACAATATGGTGTATAGGTCATAAAATTGTGTACTTTGAGAGCGAAGAAATATAGTGCAAGATAACATGTGTTATTAATGATTACATGTGTAAAGTGTGCATAATGTACTGTGCAACACACAAACATTTCCAGCTGACAACATTACCACTGCTACTTATTTATCCACATTTCAACTATAATAGCATTTAATGCATTATAGTGCATAGGAAGTACATACAGTTCCCTTTCTATACAATCTGGATATTTTACACACTCTATCATTTGAACTTCCTTTAGAAATTATTATAATAGTAATCAGACACAACACACACAGCTGTCTAACAAAGTGTCATTTCATGTTAAAAGATGTGAGAAATAACAGTATAATTGTGTGAGAAGGCTTTGTAGTGTGTTATAAAATGGCACGCAGCCAAGATGAGTACATGCATCTTTATTTATGAACAGAGATAGCCAATATCATTTGAAAGGCTCCCAGGTTAAACAACACCACTGCCTCTACAATTGTTCCTCCAATCTAGACAGCTCTCTCATTCCAGCTGGTTGCCCATTCTGTTCTAGAATTTACCACAGCATTCAACTATACACAGGTGCAGTCATGTCTATCACATCATGTACTACTCTGTACGAACAGTGTAGTAAACAAACAAATACAACATCTCTCCATTCCCTTCAGTCTGCAACACAAGCACCACACCCTTCCTTGCAACCCTTACTTTATTTCAGACTCTCCCATCTCCAAACACCACAGGATCACCCAGTAGTTTGCTAATCACCTGTGGTGTGGTAAACTTGCTTTGTCCCATTGCCACTTTTCTAGGTTTTCTTATTTGAAACTTCTCCCTACAACTATCCTGGAGTGTAATAAGCTGCTAAACCCATCAAATCCTTCTGCTTTATTTCCAACACCTTCACCAATGCATACATTGCATCCTTTCCCCCACAGTTCCTGGCATTTACCCTGTATAAATAGCAAGAAAGGCATACAGTTATTTCTCCTATCTCCTAACATCCAATAAAACTGCCTTAAAAAGCCAAGTGTGCTCTGTGTGTTTACTATTGTAATCATTTCTAAAACACGTTCAACTGACAGATTCTAAGTAAAATATACAGAATAAACATATACAAAGGAAAGTGCATCTACATGCTATGCACAGTTATCAGAAAGCACTGCTACTGCAAAAAAAAGGATGCCTACATTAACAACAGTGCTATTAAAACACATATTTACTAACTTCTTTCTTTCACAATTACAGTGAAGACCACTCTCCTGAAAACCAGCAGCGTCTAAAGTACGAACCAGAACTCAGAAGAAACCTACTTTTTCCATCCAAAAATGTAAGTGCAATACTGCCATAATGCTCTAACTGTTACTCAAACACTGTAGAATTCTAGTATTATAGAGGAAACAATTGCATAAACCATGCAGCATTAGATTCAATATTACTGCTTTCCCCTCAGCAGCTGCATACTTTGTATTGTCATCTGAAACCAGTATAGTAACACACAAATACGAGAATAGTCTTCCCAACCTGAAGTAACAGCCCATTGCAGAATCACACACCTCTACATACATACTTATCATCATACTCAGACACTCATGCACAAAGCACATACACTTCACAACATTGCAACCCATACTTTCTTTTCTTCTCCAACAGACCCCAAAGAATGCCTACTAAAAAGCAACTCCGTAGAAAGTAACGCAGAAGGAGAGAAAATCAAAATAAAAGTGTCCAAAAAAAGCATCCACCTCGAGCAGAATTTGTACAAAAACTTCAAAGAAAACAGTTAATATAGTCACTAAGCGAAACAAAATGAGCTTCCAGTAAAGAAGCTTTGCCTCCCCTTTCAAAATGTAAAACGAAACAGAAAGTGATTAACACGACTGCAGCTAACACTAGTGCTAACACTGCACCTATACATCTCAATGTAGCCACAAGTAAGCATATCAAAAAAATTATTTTACAAAAAATGTTCCACCACAGAGTCCTTCAGAACCTTATAAAAACAGGAGAGAAATCACTAACAACCCTTAAATCCTACCATAGAAGATTCATCATAGAAGCTCTAATAGGCAGCGAATTTTTGTTTTAAACAGAATGAAACCACTAACAAAACTAAGTACTAAACTACAAAAAAGACTTTTGAAACAGAGTGTCAACAAACATAACTTTGCAAACATCTGTGGAGGTGAAATGGATTCACACCACTAGAACAGAACCATATTTAAATGAAGAAGCATACAAACAAAAGCAAATAAACCCAATTGCTATACATAGCAGTGGACGAGGGTATGAAAAACTTAAAAATAGCATTATGGAACAAGAAATGCTGCTAACAATAATATCCACAGACAACTTAGTATCAACTCTCCATTCCACTGATCCAATGCATCCAGTCTACAAATGGCCCTGCACATCAATGTGTAACATAGTCAAAAAATCTTTCAGATCTTTACGCCAGTTCCTCAATCAGTATGTGAAAGGCAAAGACAAAATTGAAAACAAAACTATTACAAAGCACCACACATCCACATGCTTTTGTGGTTTAAAGATTCTCCTAAATTTGGTCAGAACAGTGATGCCACTGTTTTGCAGTTCATCCAAAAATATGTCACTTGTGAAATCCCTTCACAAACGACACATAGTGACCTTCATGCATACATTTTACAATTTCAAAGACACAAATGTGGGAAGTATTGTTGTCGCAAATATAAAAACAAAGGGAAATACAACACCAAATTCCGCTTTGGTTTCCCTAGACCAGTTTCAACAACAGGTCAAGTAAACAACTTCATGTCTTCAGTTAGACATAGTGTCAAAGGTAAATCACCTAAGAATGTATGGAAAATCTGAAAATATAGTATGGCTAATCCTTGGTCCTGCTAAATCTAGAAAAAGAGTTCTGAAATCATATGAAGACACAGAAACAATAGCCAAAAATGATCCCAACAGCCAAGACATTTTGAAAAACAATTTACTAGACACATATTACCGAAACAGGAGTACCACTTTGGAAACCATGTGTCTATACCACATAGCCCAAAACTTCACATACAAAAATAATATTAAACCAGATGAAAAGAAAGGTAGATACAGAGTTGAAAATTGTGAAGGCAGCATAGTGAAACCTACCAAATGAAGCTTACTTAATCATATCAAATTGCCATTAAAAACTCTTCAACATAAAGAACTGTATTACATGTCCCTGCTACAACTTTTTAAACCATGGAAAAAAGAAGAAGATTTCCTAGATACCTATGACTGCTATGAAGACGCTTTTCAAATCAAATAAAAGCATTATAACAGACAAACTTTACACAGTACAAAACAATGTTGCAAAATGAACAGCAACAAGAAGAAAAACTCCAGGCACAACTAGATGTAGACACTCCTGACAGTAGTCAACCTTATGTAACAGCCAGCCAAGAACCACTTGCACAGCCAAATATAGCAAATGAGGCAGAATTAGACATGACAGAAGTGGAAAACACCATGTGTCAGTATGAGCAATCTACTTTGCTATACTAAAATCACAACTAAACAATGAGCAGTGTAGCATTTTCCAATGAATAACAAAACAAATGTTGGTGTGCAGCATGAAACTAAAAAGTGTACCTGCCAAGACTACAAATACTACTGCTATACTTGAGTGGTCAAGCTGGTTCCGGCAAAACGTTCTTAATCAAAATCATTAGCAAGTTCCTCCAACAATTGACAAACAACAAACTGTCAGCTTTTGTAACTGCCCCACAGGTTTAGCTGCCTACAACATGGGCAGTGTCACTTTACCCCGATTACTTCTCCTTCCAATAGAACACCAAAACAAATTAGACTATTAAAAACTTTCTCCAGAAGCTGCAATGGAAATATGCAGAGTTTTCAAACAAATGAAACAAATGAAAATGCTACTAATAGATGAAATATGCATGGTTAGACTTCATTCACCTCAGATTACAAGAGGTCCTGAAAACAGACTATGAAGAACTCTTTGGATGAAAACACATTATAGTTTTCGGAGATCTTCAATTAACACCAGTTAACGGTGAACCTATTTTTAAAACCTTAAGGCACAAACTATGCCGTAAAACTCTTGGAAGCATAGGAAATGTCAACCTTTGGCAACATTTCCAATACAGAGAATTAACTGAAAACATGCATCAGTCTGCAAACCTCACATATGCCAACATTTTAAAAAGTATTAGAGTTGGTGTACTATCTCAAGAAGCACAATCTATATTGAAAACCAGGCACATCCATGGACTCTATGGACATAACTCATGTGCTACTTAAGTCATGGAACAATTAGCACACAACAATGTAAACTGTCCTTGATGCCAACCCTTACCACCTGTCCAAAATGTAATGAAACAATGTTAAAAAATGAAATGCAACCAATACTTCAAATTTGCTCCACAGACAAACTGGACGTACATGGTATTTATAATAATAATAATAATAATAATAATTTTGCATTTATACAGCGCTACGAACCCTCCGGTATCTGAGCGCTGCTTATTATTACCCACGGTGTGTGGTGCTCATTTATCGACCTTGGAAGGAAGAAAGGCTGAGTTTGACCCTGCCTGGATTCAAACCTGCATTGGCAAGCTCTGCACGGATGTCAAAACGAGCGCTCTACTCGCTGTGCCACTTGACCGGCTTGACACTATGACACTATGACACTATCCATGTGTCAACAAGCCACAACAAAGCTAAATACCTTAGAAAAGTCTATCTCTAACACAGCTGGTTTGGAGAAAATGTTAAAATGATCTTTAAACTGTAGAGTAATGCTTAAACGTAACCTTGACATGGGCCAAGGACTAGTTAATGGAGCACTTGGTACATGTGTTGGCTTTCAAACATACCCATGTGACAACAACATTCAGTTTGTCAATATTCTCTTTGACAAACTATCAGACGTTAAAAGGATAGGACGCTCAACAGCGCTCTTCCTTATTTTCAAAGACGTGTTTGTATATAGAAAACTAACTCTAGCATACGCAGTCACCATTCACAAATCACAAGGTCTTACCCTTGATAAAGCATTGATAGATATTGGTAGCACAGTGTTTGAAGAAGGCATAAGCTATGTGGCACTGTCATGCTTACGTATACTTGACAGACTATTTCTAATCATGTAAAGTAAATGCTGATATTCCTTGCAATAGAATACAATAGACTGTGTTCACTCTACACCTCCATCTAAAAACCTATCCTGTTCTCCAAAAAGCATAACTTTGTAAAATAAAACTACTTTCACTCTCAAATTATGCAGGATCTCAGAGCAATTTCTCCAAAGAAATTAAAAGAAGCTACTACTTCATCAAGAACCACTACCAAAGAAGAATGTACTGCACATACAAAGTCAACTACCTCTTCAAAGAAACAACGCCCACTCCGAACAAATGACTTGGACACAGAACTGTCAGGTCCATTCAAATTTTCAAATACAACTGGTGTAAATTGCTACGCAAATTTGGCAATCCAAATTCTTTTCCAATTACCACCAATATTGACATTTACTTACGCGGGACAGACCAATTATGTTTGCAAATGTTAGTCCTTCATAGAAATGCAGCCAACAATCCTGACAACATTTACAGTGTTTCTGGAATAAGGCAGGAATTGGACTACTGTGCTGGAATGATCAAATTCACTATAAACACACAAGAAGATCCACACAAATTTCTTAAGTACGTACTACAAGTACTAGAAAACAAAAACTTACCTATAGATGAAATCTTCTAGATTTCATACATGTGAAAACATACATGCACCCTTTGCAGCCCTGTCGCACAAGAGAAAGTTCCTAATGAACACTTTGTATATGTATCCATACCTAACTGTGAATCTATTCCATTTCAGCAACTTGTACAAAATACAAACATTAGCAGATTATGTACTACCTGCAATTCAGATAATCGCTGCACCTTACAAATACAGACCCATAGTAAATATGTAATAGTAATGCTTTTACGTTACAATGCAGATTGTACCAAAAACAAATGTAAGCTGACTGGATTCACACATGGTCAAGAATCACTTGGTAAGAAAACCTTCACAACAATAGGTGTAATCTACCACGCAGGAGCCACAACCAATGCAGGTCACTACACTGCATATATAAAAAAGAATTGTGGATGGTTTGAATGGAATGATACTACCATTACTCTAAAACAGAATTACCAGCAAATCTTCTAAACGCTTACTTAATATTCTTAAAACCAAAACTTAATAACTAATCTGTGTATGAACATAAACAAAACTTCAACTTCAAATCTATAGACAGTTAGAATACGCAAACAGGTATCTAACTGCCCTAAAAATCTGCAACAAGCCAACAGATAGATGAATACCACTAAAATAGAAAAATAAACAATTAGAATACACCAACTGCTATCTAATTGCAACAATACTACCACAACTTCCAAATAGGAAACCATACACCTAAATTTCTCGTACTGAAATCAATGAAATAAATATATTGTACCACAACGTAAAAAGGTTTTTGAAATAAAAGTCTCTTCCAACTACTTATGTCATGAAAAAAAAACAGCATACAACCACAAAAAGTGAAACAGTAACTATATAATGATTGGACTCACAAACACCGCAACATAACACAGCCATGCAAACGAACACCTCAACAATAAATACAAACCAAAATGTCTACTGTCTTCAATAGCAACAATCTGAACACAATCCAATAAACACACTAACATACATCATCTCACTATCCTATGAACACTATTACACTACTGCCAATAAGTACTCACATTTTTGAAAACATATCCCCTAAGCAGCCCACATACCACAATCAAAATGTTTGGTAGCATTGTTATGTTATGCTACGGTGGTTGTGCCCAGGGACTAGAGTCTCGGCTACCTTCAGCCATGCACCCGAGACTCTATGCCCTGGCCACAACCACCGCAGCATAACACACCCATAGAAACAAACACCTACCAAATGACCACAACCCAAAAATATAACACATCCACCTCAAAACCTATCCACTTCAATTAACATTCTAAATCATTACAACCAACGCACAAACTCTTCAATACATACCTTCTTCACCCAATGCTCTACTAACTACTCAAAAGCAACTTCATAGTAAAGTAAAATAACCAGTAGTGCGCCCAAGTGTTTGGTATGTCTGCGGACACTGCAAACACATTGCAGCCTTCTCCCACCTAAAGAAATACAGCATTTGACTCATCTGTCACTCCCCCACCCTCTCCAGCCACTCCTTCATGCTCCCCAAAATTAGATTTATGCTCAGTTCCACGCCACGCTGTCCGTAGATCCAACATGGTGGGCGCATTGAAAGAATGTGCTGGATCTCACGCTTCACCTCAACCAATCAGCAAACACGTTGTATGTCCGCGGATATGACATAAGCCGATTACCCAATCAGTGTCTTGTCCGCAGAGAGAACAGGTAAGTGTGTCGGCGGAGCGAACATAGATATCACAAATTCTTTGAGACCTACTTTTTGGTAATTTTTTTAAAAACTACTGGACAGATTTCCACCAAATCTACAAAAGCACGCTTTCGGGACCAAGCCGCTGCTCCTGCCACAAATTTGGTGAAAATCCGTACAGCGGTTTGGGCTGTAGGCATGCACACATTTTTTTCTCCATTCAGTTTATGGGAAAAAACGAAATTTTGGGACCCCCCTATAAATTTACACCCCTTGACCAAACCTCACCAAACTTTGCAAAAAAAATACAGAATGGGCCATATACTTTTTTTACAACGTTTGGTGAGGATTCGTCCAGGGGGAGTGAAGTTATAAGCCACCCAAAAAGTGCTCTTCCATTGGATTTAGCAACTTAACCATAACTACGTGGCCGCTACCACAGGAAATGTATATATATATATATATATATATATATATATATATATATATATATATATATATACATATATAGAGAAAGAGAGAGAGAGAGAGAGAGAGAGAGAGAGCTTTTGTCCATCTGATTTTCACCTTATATTACTAAATGTTTGTGTGAATAAGAAAAAGACTTATCCTATGACGCACACGGGCGAAGTACTACATTCTTCAACTAGAGTTTTCTGCAGAATAACGATCATGTGTGTAATACAAAGGTGCACTATCAGAATTAGAATGCTGCTTAAGAGTAGGTCACATCATTATGCTTTAATGCAGTACACTAGCCATGTTTCGCTCATTTACATAAAAAAGATATTAAAGGAATACTTACCATCCCTGTATGCACTACAATGTCATCTGTGTAATCATCGGTGACATCATGAATCATGTTCAATGTGTGGGGGGGTTATTGTTGTGTTGCAATGCTCAACTGGCAAATGTCAGTGTATTTGGCAATGTAACTGCAATGTCCTGTGAATGCACGTATTATTGTGTACTATATACATGTGTCTGTGTGTTCACACATACATGTGTGCCATTTAACCAACCTCATTCATATATGACACCAGTTTTCTTTATAGACAATCGACATGTTGTAAAAAAGAAAATAGATAAATACCATATCAAGGCCTGTGGAACGTTGGTCTTCACAAAGGGAATGGCTCCCTGCTTCTTTAAAACCTGGACAACAACACAATCCTGCTGGTCCAGAACACCGTGGAGTTGTAAAAGGCCACATGAGCTGTCATAACCCTAGAGGAAGAAAGATGAAAAATGAATCAAGGAGCAGCAGCTCATAAAATACACATTTTATTTTGAGTGTGATGCTTCATGTACCATAGTATATAAATAAAAAGAACATTCATGAGAATGTACTCATTAAACAAAAACACCAGGGTTCGTATTAAGGACACATTGTACCTGTGCAAGTGCAATTTTGCACAGCATTGGTACCAGGACATAACATGGCATAATGTAAAAACAAATTTCTAGTCAATCACTAGCACAAACCTTGCCCTAGTGCCAATATCATGAACAATTGCCCTTACACTACACATGGATTCTGGATTATTGCCTATCCACAGTTGTTCCTAAGGCTGAACTAAGGGCACTATCACCCTGTAAGTCTGATTTGGAATATTAAGACCTGACAAAAGTGGAGATTACTGTAATAAACTGTGTTGAAACTAGATCTGTGCCACCTAATAGCCAAAAGGAAATATTCCTGCATGGTTGCAAATCTTTACAGTAGACACGTCCGCTAGATAAGTGCAGGAATTTATTTTCTCTGGAACAACAATCCCCTACCATGGTGGGTGTAGGATTTCCAAAGAGTTTATCTAGAACGACACTCCTCCCTGACGGCTACAAGATCGTCTCAGTGCCCAGGTCCAATCTTTCCAGAGGGGATGTAGCCCTGATCTTCCCTGAGTGGATCCCTGCCTCTGTAATTCCTATGCAGGCCTACTCCTCCTTCGAATGATTTGTGTGTAGGCTCTCTCTCTCTCCCAGCCATTCCCTTACTATGGCTACCATCTATCAGCCACCTGTTCAGACCTCCTCCTTCCTCTCTGAGTGGGCAGACTCTTCCCTCCTGGTCTCGACCACCCAACTCCTCCTTCTTGGAGACTTTAACATCCACCTCGATGCTTCTTGTCCTTTCTCTGGTATCTTCCGTGACCTCTGAAACTCACTCTCACTGTCTATTGTCCCCTCTGGCCTGACTCACTTTGCAAGGCACACTCTGGATGTTCTGATCTCTACAGACCTTTCCCTTTCTATCCCTCTCACCACTCCTCTCTCCAGGAGTGCTCACTTTCTCCTTTCCTCCCAGCTCACTCTTACCACCCCTCAGGCCAAGCCAATTCCATCACCGCCACCTACCTTCTCGGTTATCTGACCAATGAAGAGTGTGTCAGTTGAGGCTTTCGCTGACACTTTCTCACCCCTCCTTCCACTTCTACTGACTCACACCCTGACAAAGTCCTTTCTATGCTCCACTCCGCTATATCTGATACTCTTGATGTTCTTGCCCCCATCATGGGGATCCACTTGAAGCCCAAAGCCAAGTGCAACTCCTGGTATGACTCAGACCTCATCACCTTTAAAAGCAAGTGCAGGGTGGCTGAGAGGAAATGGTGTGCTTCCTGTACATCGTCAGACAAACTGGCCTGGCACCTGCTCCAAAGGCAATACTGGTTCTCTGTCCACACCCAGAAGAGAGCCCTCATCCAAGCCTGCGTCGCTGCAGAATCCAACAACTTGTCTGAACTCTTTAAGATCTGCAAGGAGATGGCCAATCCTGCTGCAGTCTCCATCTCTCCCGTCCCTTCCCAGTCCCTCTGCACAGCCCTGGCTTCTCATTTCATCTCTAAAACTTGGGACCTCTCTCCCTCTTCCTCTCCTCCTCCTCTCTCTACTCCCCGCTCTTCCTCTGGCCCTTCTGTGGCCACCTCTCCTCCCTCCTTCTCTGGCTTTGCCCTGTTCTCCCTAGATGCGGTTTCTAGACAAGTCCAATCTATGAAAGTCTCATCAAAACAGGTTCAACCCTGTTCCTCTAAAACCATCACAGACCACATTGACACCCTGGCTCCTGCTTTGGCTGACTTTTGCAAGCACTCCTTCGCCATTGGAGTCTTCCCTTCCCGCCCGAAGCACTCCCTTGTGCACCCTCATCTTAATCAGCTGCCCCATCCTAACTATCTCCCTATCTCCATCACTCCTTTCCTGGGCAAACTCCTGGAAAAACTGGCGATCTCCCAGCTGAATCTTCACACGCAATCAGTTGGTTGTCTCCCCGACCATCAGTCTGGCTTCAGAGTTGCCAGAAGCATGGAAACTGCCTCTGAACATCCATGAAGACCTACTCTACAACCTTGATTCCGATACCCCCTGTGTCCTCATCTTAATTGATCTCTCTTCTGCCTTTGACATGGTCAACCATGCCATCCTGCTCAACCATCTCTGTGATAAACTGGATATCACCGATCAGGCCCTGGCTAGGCTAACCTCTTTCCTCTCTGATCAACCTTCCCAGATCCAACTTGGGTCCTTCCTCTCCTCTATCTAGAACTGTGTTGTTCCCCACGGTCTAACCTATCTCCCTGGCCGTTCAACCAATATCTGGCACTTCTTGCCCACCGCATTTCCACTCTCTGCCACAACTTTCAGTGCTATGCAGACAACACTGTGCTCATTTTCAGGCTCTATTCACTCACCTCTTCTCCTTCTCTCATCTCTGACTGTCTGTCTGCAATCCAGAAGTGTTGTGCCGCCAATGACCTCTGCCTTAATGCCAGTAAGACTGAGATTCTCCTCATCGGCAAACCTGCTCCCTCCTTTCCTGTCACTCTCTGGCTGGCCTCTCTTGGCCCTCTTCCTGCTCCCTCCTGGGAGGCTAAAAACCTCAGGGCCATCTTCGACTACGCACTCTCCTTCTCTCCTCACATCTCTGATGTCTCTAAGAAGTCACACTACTAGCTGCACCTCCTCAGAGGTATTCTTCCTTTCCTCTTCTTCCCCCAGAAGCTCACTGTCTTCAGAGCTCGGGTTCTCTCTAGGCTGGACTATTGCAACCGCCTCTTTCTAAATCTGCTTGTTTCTACTGTCCGCTCTCTGCAACTCATCCTGAACAGGACTGTGAGACTTGTCCTTGGCCTCAGGCCCAGGGATCGTATCTCTCCAGGATTGCAATCGCTCTACTGGCTCCCAGTGGCTGGGAGGATTAAGTTCAAAACCCTCTGCATTGTCCACAAGGCCTTCTGGGGCCTCAATAAATTCAACTCCCTCTTCTTAAATATCTTCTTTCACTCATCCACCTCCAACTTCCTCAGGGTCAGTTGCTTCTCCTAGCAACGAGTTGTTGGTAGATCTCTATTTTCGGCTGGGGCCTCCCTTTGGAACAGCCTCCCTGAAACTTAAGGAGAACCATCTCTGGTTCTGGAAGTGCCTCAAGACCTTCCTCTTTGCTTCAGCTTTCGCTCTTCCTCTCCCCTGCTGAACTCCTGACTACCTGCACTTGTCACCTGGCTACCCTCTCATCTCAGGCCCAGGTCCCCTCCATTTCCAGTTGCACACCTGCACTGCCTCCCAGGCCACACAGACACTTTGGGGCTGTTTCTGTATCCCTACAATCCCCTACCAGCTCTTGAGACTTGATGTCTGCACTTAGCCTTGCACTTGCCACTAGCTGGCCTCACTTTTTACCTATTGTTCTCATTTATTTTATTTTACTGTTGATCCTATGTATACTGCCCATTCTCCCCTCCCCCCTTGCACTTTTTCCCTTCCCCCCTCCACTGCACTTGCACAATCTCAATGTCAGCTGGCCTAGTAAGATCATTGTCTTTGTCTTCCCTCTGTTCACCCTCCCTTGCCTAGTCATGCCTTGAAACACTTGTGTATAGGTGCGTTATTAATGCCATATCATGTGGGGTGTCTCAGTGCCTACAGTCAGTCCACATATGGAAAAAGGAAGACCTAAAGAGGCAGACTTATATGCTGTCTCATTCTTTGTTATCACCTACTCTTAGTGCTAACACAGACGGCTCTTAAATGTAGAAAGTACAGATCCACTTTCAATATGTATTGGGATAAGAGCAATAAAGCATGGGAAGGTTGAAGACAGTAATCCTCCTTCAATAAGAAAATGTTACTCCAATGTCCATAAGGAATATAGGTAGTGGTAGAAGTGTACCAAAAAAAGTAGTGGAACCATGGTATCCGTAGAGGGTAGGCGAAAGCATAGCGCAACATGTGGCGAGGCTGGGGCATTGCAATAGTCTAAGTGACTAGTAACTAAGGCTCCTAGTACAACTTTACACTTGCACAATGACAAGAATGGACAATTCCTCTATATAGAATGGTGAAAATAATCGTAAAAAGTAGAGGTATAGTAAACAGAAAAAAATTAAAACTAGTGGAACAGCGTTCACGACCGTTCCCGCTCACTTCGATCGCTGAATATAGGAGCGAAGAACCCCTAAATGCATGCATTTAGAAATGGGGATTTCCTTTAGGTTGGGTCGAGGGCCATAAAGCATCAATGATATTCGAAGAGCCATGGACTATGTATGAAGTCGAGGGATAATACTGTGCTCGAAAAGACGTTAACGTCCAATGTAAACTGGTATGATAATAATCATAACAATGTACATAAAACACAGATTACATCATCCCTAAACAATCCAATTAAAGTTATAGTTACACAACACAAATCAATGACACCCCCAACTCACTCTGGAGATTGAATGTTGAGTGGAACCAACCACGTTCAAAATCTCTTGCAGATATCAGATAGGAGTTTATGCCACTAAGCTATCATTACCGAGCAAGGCCTGTAGTTGCCATATCATAAGGTAGTCTCTAATGTGCTTCAACAATGCAGGCAATACCAAACGATGAAGGAGAGTACAATAAAACAGTCTCTTCATACTCAGGCCCAAGTCCACCATGTAACAAAACCATCAAAATGAGTGGAAAATCATTGCTTATACTAGAAAATTAAAACTGGAGGGTGTGGGTGATGGGAGTGATGAGGTGTGAGGCAGGCTATGTCCACAGCTAGAACAATGGTTGCATTCCTGAAGACAATAATATTTGACATGCATAATACATATCTTCCTTTTAACATAAGTGCCTAAGTCATGGAAATGGGCCAGTGCCATCAATGCAGTGATTTCATAGCTCAAATGGAGCAGGGTGATGGGGTATCAGTAGGAGCTTAGTGATTACAGGCGGGGACAAACATTGTGCTTTTAGTAAAGGTTTATAAGCAGAGCTTTCTAGATTGTCTGATACCAACACCAACTGAGGACTGGTGGCCTGGAAGCAATCCGACTGCTGGTGCCAAGTGTCGCACCTATTCAAATATTACACACCTCAATAAACAGGCAACTCCCAACCCCTTCTTGGCTCCACAAGCACCTGTGTCCACTATATCTTTGATGTCATATCAGCTTTATTAATAAATGTACATTCTGTCTATCTAACCACAGACAAGACACCCAGTAGAATGCCTGCTAACTCAACCCACCTGCCCTTATACTAGGCCTCCACTGAGCTATCTTTGCCATGCTCTATCAGCCTCCAGCATAGCAGATATTCTGAAGGGAGTCATTAGCCTCATATGAATGATTGAAGCTGTTCTGGAACTCAGACCTTCCAATGGAGCAATGGGGGTTAACGCTAACCCATTAACAGTGATGAATAATCAAAGGTTTACATTAATTACAGAGTAGCCAAAGAAGGGATTGATCTTGGGCCTGCCTGCACCAGCCTATGGTCTATAAAATTCATAGGGCATTTTTCTTCCTCAGTCTTTCCTTCAACAGGGGCTGGTGAATTATTGCAATTATTTGCAGTGCCATTTCCCATATTTGCCACTAGTGAGTGCGAGTGACAGGGCATAGCGAGGAACCAACCAAGGGTGGTTCTGTGGGCGGGGGGGTCCTTTTCCCTGACCAATATATTTAAATAAGGGGTTACAATGTTGCATTTACAAATTACACATTTTTTAAATAAATGGTAAAAAGCTACATAATTTACAATTAGCTTTCTGGGGTGACATACGAAAAAACATTGGAAACGCCAACAGTTTTGGTGTTTACTACTGTCCTTTACAGGGTGCTCGAAGGATAGAGGGCATGGAGGTAGGGTGGGTAGGGGTAGCAAGTGTGAAAAACTTTATACTGTACAAATATTTGTTTTAAAAAAACAAAAAAAGGTATGAAAACAAACAAAGAACATCCGAAAATAGTCCATAAAATGGCCAACTATTATCCAACTCCAGACAGTAAATACACAATATGATTCATAACATCTATCAATAGAGAGCTCTGTGTTCTTCTTTTTTTTTAAAACTTTTATTTTTATTCAGCTTGGTAGCACAGATACAGGTGAGCAACAACAGAGCATATAAAATCAAGCAATTAAAACATCACAGAATCACCACAAGTGGCGGGGCACGCCCCGCGGGCAATGGAGAGTAGCAGGACAATGCAAGACCCGGTGGAGGGCCATTCAAGGGGCTGCAGGGGATTGACGAGAAGAGGCTGCTGGGGATGTAGGACCTGAGTCGGTGTCGGGGGGACATAAATAATCGGAACTTGAGCCAGATGTTTCTGGATCTAGAGCAGGCGGGCTGTTGTACCGCCCATGATTCCTCCGTATCGGAGGCCCAAGTGACTGCTCTGAGCCACTGTGCGTGAGTCGGGGTGGTAGGCCTGAGCCAACAAAGTAGTATTGCCCGCACAGCCAGAAGCATGCAGAGGCCGGCCAGTCTCCTAGAATCTCGGTGCAGGTCAGGAAAGTCATGGAATAAGCATTTCATTGGGGTAGGGGAAATAGGGTGGTCAAGAATAGACGAGATGGTAGAGCAAACAGCGTCCCAAAATTGGGTAAGGCGGGAACATAACCAGATCATGTGGAAGTAGTCAGCTCCATCGTGGCCGCATCTAGGGCATCTAGGGGAGAGACTATTAGAAATACGGTGTAGTCTGATTGGGGTGTAATGGTATCTGTGGAGTAGTTTAAATTGAATTAGCTTGAATCGGGAGTTGAAGGAGACCCTCTGGATACGTGAGCACATTTGGGACCAGCGGTCTTCGGTCATTTCCACTCCGAGATCAGACTCCCAGGCGAGCTTTAATTTAGAAAATGAAGGGGGCGATCTGGATTGTACCAGGGTATATAGTCTGGAAGTTTTCCCCCTCATAGGGAAAGAAGAGGTCAGTTCAGTGATCGCCGGCTCATCCGGCGGTAACGCTGGGAAGCATGGGTACTTATGTTTGAGGACTCTACGGAGGGATGAGTATTGAAGCCACACTGAGGGACGCTGTCTGAGGGACGGCGGAAGGTCAGGCCATTCTATGAAATTACCATCTACAAATATGTCTCGGAGCAATTCGAATCCTGCCTCAGCCCATGTGCCAACAACCGATGGGGGGACCTGTGGGATTCCCGGGAGAAAGTTCCAGATCGGGAAGTTACCATGGAAGGGATGGGTGGTGCCCAGTAATTGCCATGTTTTGGATAAAGCCAGGGATGTGCACCTCAATGGGTCTAATGAGCCCGATTCTATTGGCATAGGTGCGATCACCAGGGATCTGATATCGCGGTCACCAACCGATAACTTCTCTAGTCTGACATGGGGAGGGGGGTCAGATATGTTGAACCAGTGTGCGATGTGTTGAAGTTGGGCTGCCAGCCAGTACTTGAGAAAGTCAGGTGCACCGAAGTCGCCCATTTCCATGGGAGAAGCAAGGGTCTCAAACTTGAGGCGGACTGCACCAGAGTGCCAGAGAAAAGTATTGAGGGTGCGTGTCAATGACCGAAAGAACTCAGCTCCCGGCCATTGCGGGATATTAACAAATCTATACAGTAGCTGGGGGAGTACCACCATCTTTAGTATTCCCACCCTGCCTGCCAGTGAAATCGGGAGTTTGTCCCAACCCTGAATTTTTTGCATTAGGTTTGTGAGGTATACTCGATAGTTCTTCTCGAAAACCAAATCGATATGTCGCGACACCACTATACCTAAGTAGGTAAACTCAGCTTGGGCCCAAGTGAATCCAAGAGTATCGGGAGGGGGGAGAGTGATGGGGGTGAGCGGGAAAAGAGTTGATTTAGCGCAGTTTACCGTCAGGCCAGACATGCGGCCAAAAAGGACAACATCCTCCAGTATTGGGGCAAGATTGATTTCAGGAGAGCGAATAAAGAGGAGAGCATCGTCAGCATATAGGGAAACTGTGTCTGAAACCCCGGCAGTGCGTAGACCTCTATGGGAATGAGACTGGCGAAGCATATCCGCGAACGGCTCCAGCGCTACAGCGAAGATTAATGGAGAGAAGGGACAACCTTGTCTAGTACCTCAAGCTATTTGGAAGAGGGAAGAGCACCGGTCCCCGGTACGGACTCTGGCCACGGGGTTTGAATATAGCAGCTTGACCCAGGAGATAAATGTGGGGCCGAATTTACATTTATTAAGTACCCGCCAAAGATACCTCCAAGAGACGGAATCAAAAGCTTTTTTCATATCGAGCGTGGCGGCCACAGCGTGAACGTCAGGGCTCACCCTGCTTATAATATTGAAGAGGCGCCTAAGATTCAGGGAGGTAGAGCGTCCCGGAATAAACCCCGCCTGGTCTGGATGAATGATATATTGCATGAATGGGGCCAGACGTAAAGCAAGTAGCTTAGCATAAATTTTGACGTCGCAATTGATTAGCGAGAGTGGACGGTAAGAACCGCATTGCGTGGGGGATTTACCAGGTTTTAACAGGACAGTTATGGTGGCTTCGCGGAGCGTAGGAGGGAGCTGGCCCACCTCCAACGGTTCTTCCCAAAGCGCGACCAGGCGAGGAAGCAGAAGAGACTTGAAGCGCTTATAGAACTCAACCGGTATACCGTCCGATCCCGGGGATTTGCCAGATGAGAGGGAGTCTATGGCCTCCGAGAGTTCCAAGGAAGTGAATGGACTCTCAAGGGCACCGATGGTATCGGAGGAAAGAACCGACAGGGGGAGCTTGTCCAGAAAGACGTCTATTTCTGCTATAGTGGCATTATCCGCGTTAGCATAAAGGGATTGATAGAAGGAGAGGAATTCCGAATTGATATCACCGGGGGAAGTGGCAAGGGATCCATCAGGTCTCTCAACGCCAGGAATGGGAGGAGCGCCAAACTCACGGCGGAGAAGCCTAGCCAGAAGACGAGATGGGCGCTCACCCTCACCATACCTCCTCGCCAGCCCAGGGTTGTCGAGAAACCTCTGCTCTCGGTCCGCAAGAGCGCGGAAGGAGTCCAGCTCCGTGCCGATCAACGCAAGGGTATCAGGAGTATGATTTGATGCATATTGGGCCTCCAGCACGGATAGTGTGGCCTCGCTCTCAGCAATCTCTCTTCGGATGGTTCTAAGGATGCCATTTTCTTTAGAGAGGGCGATGCCTCTGATGTAGGCTTTAAAAGTTTCCCAGAGGGTGGCTTGTGATGAGACGGAGCCGGTATTGGTCTCAAAGAACTCCTCAATCGCCGACTCCAGCTCCGAACTGAAGACCGGGTCAAGGAGGGAGAGTGGTTTCATCCTCCATTGTCTAGAACGATCGTGATCTGAGCCCCAGGATAGGGTAATAGTTACTGGTGAATGATCGGAGAGAGTCCTGGGGAGAATCGACAAGCTTGAGATGTACCTTATGAGTATGTCAGACACTAGCCATCTATCAATCCGGGAGAAGGAATCATGTACCGAGGAATAGAAGGAAAAGGCGCGGGAGTCGGGGTAAAGAAGCCTCCATGCGTCAAACAGGGCCAGGCGAGGGAGTGAAGATAGTGTAGAATATGCGGCCCTAGTGAGGTGACGGGGACGAGAACCAGATCTATCGAGATCTACATCGAATATTGTGTTAAAATCGCCTCCCCAGAGAATAGGTACCAGCGGAAAGCCATCTAGGAGGGACGTGAGATGTGTGAAAAATTCAGGATCATCGATGTTGGGACCGTAGATATTCAGTAGGACCACCTCCCTATTCTGTAGGGTGCCATGAAGTAAGACATATCTGCCCAGAGGGTCTATTGTCGTGGCAATGGGGATGAATCTAATACTCTTGTGAATAAGGGTCATAACCCCGCGGCTTTGTGTGGAGTAGGAAGTATAGTATCTCTGTGGTCCCCATGTTTTAGCAAACTTCTCACAGTGATCAGTTACCGCATGTGTCTCCTGAAGAAACAGGATCTTAGTCCCATGCCGTTCAGCTTGGAGTTGTAGCAATCTCATTTTCTTGAAGTTCCCCAGCCCCCGCACGTTCCAGCTCAGGAATGTAAGGGTTTCCTCACTCGACACACTCAAGGCAGACATAGAAATACACCGGTGGATGGAACAGTGCCCCCCATAAGCGGGCCCCATTGCCGTCAGATCTGCAATGGTCTAGAGACCCAGGTTCCCTGAACTCTACCTTCTCTGCAGTTACCAAGCCTTTTTTAACGTTAACTCCCCTACCCCCCACCCCCTCCCACATCCCTCCCCCAATCAGAGAGATGAACAACCCATATACAACCAACAAAGTCAAAAACAATGGCATCAACGCCTGGGGGGCCTGTACGTCGGCCTGGCGGCGATGCTCCGAACCTTGAGGCAATATGAGGATAAACTTAATGCCTGGCAATGAAAGCAAGTCACATACGGAGATGAACCCTCGGAGGGGGGGAGAAGGCACGACCATCAATAATGACCAATGTAGCGAAATAATATGGAGCAACCATCCGAACAGCTAGAGTGGGATGGTGTATGTGTTCAGACCGGATATCAGGAACTAGGGATTACCACAGTGTTTCAGGATAATCGAGCGGGCAAAGGGTGTATTGTGGTGGATAGCTGGGACGCACTGACGGAGAGGCCAGTAACGTCCTCAGATCAGCAGCCAGTTCCCACTGCATCACAACCCAACACCAACAAATGCATCGCTTAGAGAAAAAAACAGAGACATAAACATTCACAGTCATAACGCCAACAGGACGAGATATGCAGCAACCCTCCGGCCCAGGAGTCCACGCAGTGCCGCAACTAGAATGACGGGACGCCGTGAGACCAACCGAGACCTGGGTTAGGGCTCAATGGTGGCGACCACGCAGTGAGAGCATGTTGTGGTAGAACAAAAGTACAGCGTGTGGACCAAAGGAACAAGGCATAAGCAATGGAGGAGATCGTTGTGAGTATAGTTCAGCTGGGAAAATGTTCATCTATAAACTTTGAGGCCTCATCCGGTAGCGTGAAGAAGTATACTCGATTTGCGTGCTCGATCCGGAGTTTGGCGGGGTATAGCATAGCGTATTTAACCTGAAGCTCGCGCAATCGTCTCTTCACCGCCAGGAAGGATTTACGCTCACGCTGGACCGCCATCGAGAAGTCCGGGTATAGATGGATTCTGGCCGCGCCCAACAAAAGGTCTTCCTTGACTCTCGCCGCCCTGAGCAGGGCATCTCGGTCGCGGTAATTAAGGACCCTGGCTATAATCGGGCGAGGAGGAGCGCCAGGCCTAGGCTTCGCCGTAAGTGCACGGTGGGCTCTCTCGATTGCAAATTGTGAGGAGAGTTTTGGGGAATCAAGGAGTCGAAGTAGCAAGCTATCCACGTAGTCCTCCATGGGTTCTTGTATGCCATCCTCTGGTACCCCGATTATGCAGAGGTTGTTGCGTCTTGAGCGAGACTCAAGATCCTCATTTTTCTTCTCCACCTCTGCTACGCGTGCGGATAGTGTGGAAACCTCTGCCCGAAAGGAGCCCAGACCGTCCTCAGCGGTGCTCACACGTGACTCAATCTCAGTTACGCGACCATCAGTCCTCTCCATGTGTGCCTTAATGGAGGATATCGTACCATTCATGTCGTCTAGTTTACTATGGATCGCAGTGAACCCCTCGCGGATGTATTCCATCATTTTCTGAGATTCGGATGGTTCCGGTTCTTGTGCAGTGGATGGTTCCTGTGCAGGTGTCTCCGCGCCAGATCCTCCCGGAGGCTTCGCAAACATGTTGATAGAGGATTGCTTCTTTCCCATCCTTGTTGACATGGTGTCAGTAAAAGGTGAAGACAAGTCCGGTGGAACGGAGGACAGGGGGACGAGAGGGACGCCAAGAGAGAGCGCCAGGTATGTGTGAGGCCACAGTCAGCTGGCAACTCGAGATGCGGTGTTTCAAATTCAGATGGGGGAGACCGATCTATGTTGGGCCGCCAGGGCAGCCGATGTATGTGGCGGCCAGTGAACCACACGTACTCCCCCGAGAAACCGAGGAGGCAAGGGCCAAGGAGACAGTAACCAGTAAGAGAACCAAGAGGAGCCTCTCGTAGCTATTGCGATGAGATGGGATAGCCTGGTGGTCAGCACTCTAGTAAGCAGTAAGACGGGTATGGTCCAAATCGGTGGTGCCTCCGTACAGTGGACTCAGGGGTCAAAGCATTCAACGGTACAGAACATGAGCAGTATTAGGTAAGCGGAGAGGAGCCGCTGCCTCGCGCCGCTCCAATGGGTCCAGGGAGCGGTGCGGCCGAGGATGAGATGGAACAGCCAGGTGGTTAGTCCTCTAGTAGAGCAATAAGGCGGGTATGGACCAAATCGGTGGTGCCTCCATACAGCAGAACCGGGGGTCAGGGCACCCCTCGGTACAGTAAAGTGCGCAGCACGAGGCAAGTGGGGGGGGGGCCGATGTCTCGCACCGCCTCCACGGGCCCAGGGAGCGGCGCGGCCGAAGATAGGATTCGCCGGGAGATGGGTTCCGGAGGAACCGGCCCCCCCCCACAGAGTATCAGGATGCAGGCGGAATGTGCTTATTGTCACAGGGCCAAGGCGCCGCGCCCAAAACCATGCGAGGGATCCAACTGTGCCTCAGGCGCGACTCCACACCGCCCAAGGCCGCCAACCAATGCAGTGCGTGCCGCAGGGATCAGGGGCCCCACTCACCGCTCGGATCCTCGGACTGGGGGCACGATTCAAAACAGCACGCCGCCTAGGATGGGGCAGCGGAGCGAGACGCTCTCGGATCCGGTCAGCCGCTCCTCCCGAAGGCTGTAGAGAGCGGTCGCGCAGGGCGGGAAGGACGCCCCTCCCCCCAAGGAAGGCCGCAAGCCGCGGAACACGGCCGCGATCCCCCGGAGCCCTGTGGGGGATCGGAGGAAGCACCCGCTCCCGGCACTCCCGTAGGGGACAACAGCTCCGCAGCAAAAGAAGTTAGGAAGACGGGACGAGGCCAGCAGGATCCCAGACACACCAGCTTCCCCCTCTGTCAATTACGTGTTGAAGCGCCGAGGCAAACGGGAGGATTTCGATTGAAGGAGCGCCTCGCGGCACGGAGCTAATCAGCAGGCGGCCATCTTCGTCGAGCGCAACAGCGCCCCCTTAGCTCTGTGTTCTTCTTAAACCTCGTAGCCAGAAGCCTGGTAAAGTTAAAACATTTCCATTACGAAACACAGAACAGGATACCCTCTTAAAAGTTAAAACATTCCATGAACATGTGTTCCAAAGTTTCAACCATTCCATTCTCTTTATTAAATCTACATAGTCGAGCCCCTCTTGGTACTTTAAATCCGGCTCCCACGATTTCATGAGTTGGGAATACATTAAAAAGAAGTCTCATTAACGAAATTCTCCACACCTTATTTGGAGATCTAACCAAATATCTCTTCTCCTCTTTATTCACTTGAAAGAACAATTCAAATTGCTAAATTCAGTCACTAGTGAGACATTAATCTGACTCCCACAATTTCTTTTTCACGGCCACAGGGTACGATAAGAAAAAGCTTGGTGTGAAATTGTATTCCCGCAATGTGTCGTAGCTACAAAACCGACAATTCAATTCCTGAGACGTCTTATTATGTCGATGTATGAGCTCCTCCACAACAAGCCCGCCTACCGTGTCCAGCACTCTAAATTCTTTTTTTTAAACACTCTATTTGACATTTTTAAAAACAAGAAACAAACAAACATATTCATAACATCAGTGGATTACATTCCGAGTACACAGTATATATCAAATAATCTAATGACTATAATAACCATTTTCAAAGTTTGTAATAATATCCACTAAAACTAAACCATTATATTATTAAACCAATCATATACACATAACAAAACCAGACAACACCCTCTTGACAAACACTGACAAACAACAAAAACACATTTTTAATCAGTCCCTTCTCCTTTCACATCATATTCACCTATTGGCCTAATCATGTTTGCATCAGCCACACAGTTCCTTGAATGGTCCCCATAACTCAGAATAAGAGTCCTCACACTTCTGATTTTTTAGCATGACTTTCTCATAACTAGACAAGGTACGCAAGTCCAACAACCATCCCTGCTCTTCTGGATTTTTCCTTGACATCCATACCCTTAACATTTGCTTTGCCGCCACCAGCAGTACCCTGTTAATCCACCCATTATATTCTCAAGCCACTACACATCTCCCTGTATTTCACAGCTGAATTGTTGAATATGGCGTTCTTGGTTGCGCGACCCAAGTATTAAATCTAGTCTGCTCAGCACATCATCCCAGAAACCAACCACTCTTGGACATTCCCATAACATTTGTAATAAAGTACCCCCATTTCGGCCACAACCCCAGCATAAATCATCATCAGCCATACCTAAACTATCCATTCGTGCATGCGTCCAGTATAGGTGACACCCAATCCTTTGAGGCACGTGTCGCAGGTTCAAATCCATCTTCGAGTTTGTGCCAGTTCTCATCAGGCTATCCCACTCCTTTACGTGCAAACATCTGAGTCATACATTCTTCACAGCATTATTTTGCTGGGCTATTATGCATGTCTATGCAAATAGGACACGCATACCCATCCTCATCACTAAAGTATTTATTGTTTATTCGTTTCATGTGGGCCACTCACGATAGCACCTTTAGGCACATACTCAGTGTTAGGTTTATATTGAATAGTACACCCCAAATATGTAAATTGGTCCACTACCTCCAGTTCTGAACAGTGGTGGAAGTGTATGAAAATAAGTAGTGGATGTGTGTTCCCTGTTGGCCTGCCCCCCCCCTCCAAATACCCCACTACCACGCCTGTTTCCACACACAAGCCAAACCCCCATCAAACATCTGCTATGTAAGGGACTGTTCAGTGCACTGCACTGAAGTGCAAGCTTCAACTTCTTCCTACCCTTATATTTTAAAACTAAACCTTTCTGTACCGGATTCCTTTTAAAATAAAAGTTCAAGAACAGTAAAACGACTATACTACTTTGGGCAATTTAATATAGGACGGAAAAAAAAATATTTTTCTTACTTTAAAGCATGAATTTCCAAGTCATTTAACTTCATATAAAATAGTTGAGGACCTTAGTAAACCCTCTGGAGTTTAACATGTTTTATCTAAGCAAAGCATCATAACATTGAAGTGCAATTATGGCGCTGTAATGTTTTCATCCTACATGTCTTGTGCTACCATGCACATGGAACATTTTTCGTGGACGAAATGATCAAGAAATAGTTCAGTGAAGTACAGCGGTCTTCACTGTTTGAAGTGTAAACGGTCCACACATTGGAATCATTACAACCCTGGCGTTAAGGGGTTAACAGTGCCGTAAAAGGTGGCGGCGCCGTTAACCCCTTAACGCCTGATTACGAGGTCCCTTTGCGGGTTGGAGATTTGAACGCCTGCTTTTTGCAGGCATTAAAACCAACCCGCAAAGGGACCTTGGTGCTAAGTACGGTGCCGCAATTTGCGGCACCGTACTTAGCGCCTTCCCCATTCCCATTGAGCCCTATGGGGTTAAAATGAGAATGGGGAAGGGCCATGGCGGCATGGGGAATTACCGCCCCCCCAACCTCGGAATGGGGCGGTAATTCCCCATTCCGCCATGGCGGAGTCGGTAAGTTACCGGCATGGACCATGGTGCTATTAGCCTCCCCGTACATAATCACTCAGCTCAACCACCGAGAAAGAGATTCTCCCAAGTGTTCCAGTTCCCATACTATAGCTTTATTTCCTTTGGTTGAGAGTTTTCTTTGGTGCTATTAGCCTCCCCGTACATAATCAATCAGCTCAACCACTGAGAAAGAGATTCTCCCAAGTGTTCCAGTTCCCATACTATAGCTTTATTTCCTTTGGTTGAGAGTTTTCTTTAATTTTATGTATAGCACTTGGGGTTACACCCTTAATGTGCTGTGGTAATCCAGACACGCCCACCTGATTAAAGTTGCCTTGATAATTAGCTGCACTGTGAACGATTGCCATAAAGGAAGGGTGTAGCAGTGCTGACATTTTACTTTTATTTATTAAATAATTCATGTATGCGGGTAATCCATTTCAGAAACGGTGGTCTGATGAACTAAACCACCCTTTCAGTAAAGCACCATGCCAAAAGCATGATGAATACATGTGCCATGCTGCATCAGTCCCCTGATCTGCAGCTCATGCTCTTAAGTGGCACAGGACAAGTTCAAAGGTCACAGGTTCAAAGGTCGCATGTTTCCATTTCACAACCGCAGTGACAACAAAGTGACTGCAGACAGGTTTTATTTACATCTGTATTCCCGATACAAAACCATAATAAATGTGCATGCTATCCAAATGGAGGCAGGGTAATCTAAAAAAATAAGACATACCTGTATATTGATATAGATACTGCTAGATCGCTCAATTATTAAAACCACATCAGATTTATATCATATTCATGTTAACCCTGTGAGCTCAGTCCAGCTATGGAAAGGCTATGAGGACTTTTAGCCAAACTACCGGTCTCTGCTGCTACAGCAAACTGGAAAATAGGCAGGACGGTTGTCTTACTTTGATCCTTTGCGAGGTTAGGTAACACCTCTTTCCTGCCCAGGAAACAGTAGTAGAGCTAATGGGACCCATGCTTCAAAGATCCACACCCACAGCAAAAGGGCCAGCATCACACAAGGGTGTTCATACAAAAGGTCCTTTGAATCTGCAGGCCTGGGAAAAGGGCAGAGTTACAACAGGCAGACAGAACAAAAGGGAATGGATGAAGATTTTCTTTTTCATGGTCTTTTCTTATCTTCCTGTATCCTACACTTCCTGCAGAGCAGAGCACTTTGAGTGTGATGCAAGAAGGAAAAAGTTGTGTGTCCCCTTGACAGGGATTGGACCTAATAAAGTGAGTTTGCTTGATCTAATCCCATGGGACCTTTTATTTTTATAAGCATGGGGTCTCACACTCCTCTAATTTCTGTTGTACCTTCAAGACAAGAAGAATGTATCTGGACCCTGTTGGGAGGCCAGGCCATCCTAAAGTTCTCCAGTTGTGTGGTGAAGGCAAGTATTCCAAGGTAGAGGAACACTCCGTCCCCTTAGAATCCACAGGGAACATTGGGGGGGGGGGGGTGATTGCTGTTGGATTAAGACCTGCATTCTCTGCCAGCTGAACTGGAACCCAGGCTCCTCAATGAAGGTGAAGGATTCCTGCTGGTGCCAGCTAGCCTCCCTGCACATACCCCATCGGTCTCTGAGCCCCGGAATTAGTACTCGCAGCAACAGATAAATAAAAGCCGCTAGCCTCCTTTGGACCAAGATGAACACATTCAAGTGCACACACTTATGTTACTATTGGGTGCTTTCACCCTCACTGCCTGTATATAACTGCTATTTAAATTGTTCTAGCCTCACTGTTTATTACCTTGTACTGTGCCTTGTAACCTTGTAATAAGCGCCCCTATACTCCTGGGTCCGGAGCGCTATAGAAATAAATAAACAAACAAACAAACAAACCAATCGGGACACATGGCGCTGCCTTTGGCACTTTCTGCACACCTCAAACTTCTGTGTTGCTACATCAAACCAGTTTGCCATCACATCATACAAGCAGAGCGCAGCACCTGCCCACCTCAAATAAGAGATCCACCACTGCAGTAGTCTACCAAATGCTTCATCTTTGAACAGCCAGGATCTTCAAATCGAACTGACCTGGATTTCAACTCGAACAGCTCACAGCATTGTTTGACCCAAAGACTCAACCCAGCAGTAACCATTACGTCGACAGTTGAACCTAACCTAGCCATTACGTCGAAAGTTGAACCTAACCTGCTCAACACTTCCGATCACACCGTTCTGACACCACATTTAATCGCACATAGCTTTACATCAAACCTGATGATGCACTTCCTGGATGATTTGCAGTATGCAGCATTCAAACCCAGTTTGATCACCACACACAGAACTTATAAACCCAGTTCAATACTGCTGAACAACAAATAAGTCCCTTAGGTCCTTTTGAGAGGCCAAAGCCCTTTTTCCCCACCTTTTGGGGACCTCGTGACGGCTAAGCCGCCACTCTGCACCTTTTTTTTCTCAAAAACATACACTTTTAAAGTGGCATTGTTGCAATTTCATGCTGTTCACCCCTGTTACATGACCCAAAGTGCCATTTTCTCAATTTTCTGTGATTTTGCTAGTGTTTTATAGACAGTTATTTTGCATATTGGTATGGGATATATATTGAGGTGGGTCAGAAGAAGGCATCAGACACATTTAGGACATGTTATGTTTCTTTAATGAAATTATAAGTAAGAAGTTCTTGCTCTACCTATTACTAATTATCGAAAGGGGCTTGTCTGTTATCAGGAAGTCAAAAAGTATAATTTGTACTCGGTCCCAAACCAAACTCTAGCTGACCCTACCAATAACATGAATAACGCAAAATAGGTCAAAAGAACGTCTCTCTTCTTGCTTTCTTACCAGCAGCTTTCTCTTTGAGTCTGTATCTTATCTCCTGTAGTTATTGACACAGAAAGGCCTCTTTAAGTTATCGTCCCTGATAGTCTCTGGAGGTTTCCTTCATGAGCGCATGCAGCTCTTCCCATATAGTTGTGGGCCTTGAACTCTCTTTAATACCAGCTTTACAACACTTTCTCCTGAAATACTCTCACACTCTACTTGTATATCTCTTAGATTCTTCATGGTCAACATTCCCTTGGTTTTGTATGACCTTATCAAAATTTAATCCAACTCTCTTGGCTCCATGGTATTGGAGTTGCTCTTCTATGAACCTGCTCCCTTGAAAGTGTGCCAATGCAATATGTGTTACACTTATTTGCTTTTGGCCCTTTCCGGTCTTCAAGCATCAGCACCTAGGGGCCTTCTACCTTCCCCCCCAGGCATTCACTTCCACTTTCTATCTATCTCCCAAATAACATTTGTTGTCACACTCTGTATTGGTTTCAGATATCTCCAAATCTGCTCATTTAATGTTCGACTTTCATACTTTGAGACGTTAGGGAACCTTGCAAGGCTCGGTGTGCTTTCAGGTATTTAGTTTCTCGGTTTCTCTTCTTTGTGTCTGCTTTTGCCAGCATAGCATTTTGACTCCTCTGAGTACCACCTACCCACGCGGGCGGCAAGGAAATGGCAGTACTCCCTTCTTCGGTGGACTCGGCATTGTTAGTTGAGCGTCTCACCCACCATGAAGCAGCTGTGGTCACACCACTACCTTGCACAGGTCTTAGCTTCCTGGTGGGGAACAGTTCTCCTGGTGCAGTATTCAGCGGCTCTGCTGCATTTCGTAATCAAGCCATGGGGATTCCCCTACGCTCCGAACTTTCTCTCCGCACAAGAGCTACTTGTCACAGTTATATACAGGTCTCTTTCGTCTCTTTCTAAGGAGACATCTCCCTTTATTTGATATGGCTTGACCCCCCTGGAGATCTTCACGATACATTAGGTCAGCTTGTACGGCCATTTGTTTAATGTTACGCTCACCTGGCTCCCACAGAGGTGTCGATCTAGACTGGACTGCTGCGGTCTCCACCAATGTGACGAGTAGGGCCGAGATGACGGACTGGACTGGCCCACCTAGCTTCGTTTGCTTGGCCCGTAGGAATATTCTTCTGCAAATGGAGAAAGGGAATTAACCACCCATGGAGTTGAGCGTAAATCCCCCCACCCCGCTGTTCTCCCCACTGATCACCTTGGATGTCCCTTCTTATAGTCTCACCTGATGATTTCAAAAGATGAGCTCTCAATCCTGCATTGAGCGCAGAGGAGCGTAGATAACCAGTTGCTTCACTGGCTCGAAGGAATTGATGAGTTCCAGGACAATATTGACTCCGATATTCCCGGCAAGACGCCGTAAGTATGTAGTTCGTAAGAGTTCAAATGCCTGACTTTCACTCTTGTCCGATTCCTTGCAGGTTGCAGCTTGACCCTACTGAAGAGTTCCTCGTGGCAACCGGTAATGTTCTGGTAAGGATTTGTATTATCCAACACAGTTCGATAAAATAATATCCATATGTAACCTGTTGCTTTCTCCCTTATTCAGGCGCTGAGAGAAAGTATGAAGTCTCGGTGAATAATACCTCCAGTGGTAAAATCAGGTAAGTCTTTTGTGTGGAGGAGGGTTCCCCTTGTTAGTCCCTTGTTTCACCTTGCTGTCCTTTTCTTTCCCCTTAGGGGCCGGGGTTCAGCTAGGATGCAGTGGAAGCTGCGCCGACCCGTGAAGAAGAATAGTACTCCCGGTGGTAAAATCAGGTAAGTCTATGGGGGATATTCCTCTGTGTATTCCCTTGGCTCACCTTGCTGCTCTTGTCTTCTCCTTAGGTGCCGGAGTGCGGCGGGAACATGCAGGAGGATGCAGTGAAATTTGAAGATGCTGCGAAGGCCGGTGAGTTCAGTGCGGCGCTGCAGCAGGCGAGGCAACGTGCATAAAATAAATTCTTTCTTCCCGCTCGAAGGCGCCATGGATTGGGAATTCAGGTAAGGATCAAAGGTATTGCTCTTGTTCTAACCTTTTCTCCTTCTTTCTCCCTTTTTCTAGGAGCTCCAAACTCGAGGCAGGCGTGGCAGAAGACTGAATGCAGGTTTGCAGGCACGCTGAGCGTTACGCTGCTGGATGCAGAATAACGCGAAGCGTGTGCTGCTCTTCGGGCGTGGTTTAAATAGCTTCCAAAGTAGTCCCAGGTAAGTATTCCTCCCCAGCTCCACCTGAGTAAAAAAATAGTCCCTAGGTAAAATAGTCCCTTCCAAGCCTCGTTTGGCTTGGAGCTCTTGCAGCATGGTCTGCAGCAGGTAAGTTTTAATCTATGAGCCTGCCACCTATGGCACCAGGACTGACTCTCCATATGAGCCTGGCGCCATAGGCGCCAGGACTGCACCCACATAGCCCCTAGAAGATGTTGTGGGGCTTGTTTGGGGTAACTTGATGCCTGCTTCCGGGGTTGTGGACTTGATCTGGGTCCCCGGGGGTATGCATCATGACAGCACTCTCCCTCAAGGCCTCTCCTAAAGTCATTCTTCCCAGTGGTTTCGGTTTGTCTGGGAAATTTCGGTGGAATTTTTTCACCAATCGGGTTGCATGAACATGGTCACTAGGTTCCCATGACCTTTCCTGTGGTCGTAACCTTTCCAGTCGATTAAATAAAAAAGTTTTGACTTTATCAGCTTGGAGTCCATGATGATCTTAACTTCAAATTTGGGTTCTCCGTCTGATGTAACATACAACGCAGGTATTGTTCGAGAGTCTGGTTGGTCCTCTCCGTTTGACCATCGGTCTGGGGGTGGTGACTGGTCGATAACCTCATATCGATTTGCGCCAATTGACAGCATTTTTTCCAAAAATGTGAAATGAATTGACTGCCCCGGTCAGAGACCAATACGGATGGAAATCCGTGTATGCAAACAATGTTTTCAAGGAACTCCTTGGCCAGGATTGAAGCAGAAGGTAATTCCTTTAAAGGAATAAAGTGGGCCATATTGGAAAAAAGATCACAATAACTAGAATGGTGTTAAATCCATTGCAAGGGGGTAGATCAGTAATAAAGTCTAACAATAAGGTGTGCCATGGTGTAGGCGGAATGTCTAAAGGTTGTAAGAGTCCAGCTGGTTTTTTCTTTTCACTTTTGTTTTGGGCGCAAATGCCACAAGACATCACAAATGATTTAATATCCTTTCGCCAGGTGGGCCACCAGAATTGTCTTTTAATTTTAGCTTCGGTTTTTGCAATACCTGGGTGCCTCTCCATTAGGGTATCATGATAACGGGAAATTACTAGCTCTTGTAGTTCCTTGTGTGGCAGAAATAGCCGTCCTTGGTAATAAGGCAGATCATTGGTGACAGAGTAGTCCGGGCCTTTCTTTACCCAGTCCTACAAGGCTGTAGAATCGAAGAGTTACTGGATCTTTACCTGAATGTCCTCTAGAATCTGTAGAGTAGTCATGCCAAGAATCCTTTGTTCGGGAATTATAGGTACTGGTTCAGGGTTCACTTCTGCCTCTCCCATCCCTAATCGGGATAAGGCGTCTGCTTTACCATTCTTACAACCTGGTCGATAGGTTATCACGAAATCGAACTCGGCAAAGAACAATGCCCATCGGAATTGACGTGACGATTGGGCCTTGGCTGTCTTTAAATACTGTAAGTTCCGGTGATCGGTGATCACAGTAATGGAATGCCTGGCACCGAGAAGATAGTGCCGCCAAGCCTTGAAGGCGGATTTAATGGCTAATAACTCCTTATCGGTAACCTCATAGTTTAACTCAGGTGCCGAGAACTTTCTGGACCAAAACTCTACTGGGTGAAGCTGGCCAGTTTCAGGGTCCCTCTTAGGCAGGACAGCTCCCATGGCTAGACTGGATGCATCAGTTTCCACTATGTATGGAAGTTCGGGGCGCGGGTGCTTTAATACAGGTGCAGACGTGAATTTCGCTTTCAGCTCTTGGAAGGCATTTTCAGCTTCTTCAGTCCACATACAGCGTTTATTTTTTCTCAAGAGTGCTGTGATGGGATGTACAACATGTGAAAAATCCAGGATGAATCTGTGGTAGAAATTGGCAAAGCCGAGCATACTTTGTACTCCATTAACTGAACTTGGTGATGGCCACTTAAGGATTGCATCCACCTTTCGTGAGTCCATTCGAACTCCCTTTGGGGTCAGGATAAACCAAAGGAATTCAACTTCTCTGGCATGAAAAACGCATTTTTCCAGTTTTGCATTTAGTTTGTGCTGGCGCAATTTCTCAAGGACTGCAACAAATGTGCTTCACATGGTCAGATTCTGAAGAGGAGTATACTAGAATATCTTCGATATATACGACAACACAAACATCAATGAGTTCACGAAGGACATCGTTCATGAAGTATTGGAAGGCTGCAGGTGCATTGCACAACCCGAAAGGCATCACCTGGTATTCGAATAACCCATACTTAGTGCGGAAAGCAGTCTTCCATTCGTCGCCCTCTTTTACACGTACCAGATGGTATGCCCCCCGGAGATCTAATTTAGTGTATATGCTAGCGTCCTTCACTTGGTCTAGTAGTTCAGGGATCAGAGGCAATGGGTATCAGTTCTTAACAGTTATCTGGTTCAATGTGCGGTAGTCTATGCACGTTCTGAGGTCACCTTCCTTTTTGGGCATGAAGAACAAAGCTGAAGATGCAGGGGACTTAGATGGGCGAATAAAGCCATTGGCAAGGTACTGGTCTAAGTATTGTTGTAGGTGAAGGTTCTCAGATTCTGTAAGGGCATAGATCCTGCTACAAGGGGGTTGTGCACCGGGTATGAGATTGATTTGGCAATCGTACGATCTGTGAGGAGGTGAGGTGTCTGCCTGTTCTTTTTGGAAGACATCCTGGAATTCTTGGTATTCAGTAGGTAGTTGCATGACTGCTGTGGTTACTGTGGCCAGGCCTGCGCTCAGATTTCTTTTTGGGTAACAGGTTTGCGCACAATCCGGGAAGGTTATTCTCTTCTCTCGCCAATCAATAAAAGGATTATGTGTTTTCAACTAAGGTATCCTCAGTATTATTTGGAGCTGTGGGGCCTTGATTAGAACAAACACAATAGCCTCTCGATGCCCATCCGGACCCAATAATGTCATCACTGTGGTGGAATGAGTTACAGGCCCAGAGGCAATTTCAATTCCATCAACTGTGGTGATGACATCTGAGGTGGTTTTTCGGCAGAGATGCAGATTCATCCTGGAAGCCAATTCATAGTCCACATAGTTTCCTATGGCCCCGCTATCAATGTATGCCCTTACTGCCTGCATACACGATGGCTGCCCTGGATCTATGAGGACCATTGGTATGATGAAATGCGAGGTCTGAGTATCCTTCTTCAAGCTCGGCAAGCGGACCTCTATGCTTGTCGGGCGTGGTCGTTTCCCGAGTCTGACTCCATATGGCTTTTATCAGCAGCTCCTACCACCTTCTTGGGTGGTTTTACAGGGCAATCCCGTAGAAAATGCCCAGAAGTTCCACAATATAGACACAATTGCATTTGCTGTCTCCTTTCTCTTTCCTTCTGGGTTAAGGGTCCTTTAACCCCTCCGATTTGCATGGGTTCTGAAGCCTCTGCTCCTTTGGGGTTAGCGTGGGTTTTGACCAACACCCTGTTCTGAAACTTGGCTCGATCTGCCTTTCTGTTCTGAAGTCTGTGATCTAACTGGACCACTAAGTCTATATGTTCAGCACAGTCTTGAGGTTGGTTCACGACTTGAGCCAAGACATCCTTGAGTTCTCCTCGAAGCCCTCGATGAAATAATGTGATTGGTTTTACCTCAGGCCATCCAGTTTCCACTATCAACCTATTAAAGGTTGCGATGTAAGATAGAAGGTCCTGGTTACCCTGTCATAGGGACAAAAGTTCGTTATCAGGGGCCTGTCCTTGGGAGTGCCGGGCAAATAGTCTTTCCATGCTTGTTCGAAAGCCCTGAAAATCCTGAAGAATTGGGTCATCCTGAGTAACTAGTGGAATTGACCAATCAGCTGCACTGCCGCTGAGATATGACAATACAAAGGCTACCTTGACTTGATCGTTTGGGAAGGCTCCAGGTCTGCATAAAAAGTGCAAGCGGCATTGGTTCATAAACACGGCAAACCTTTTGGGATCTCCAGGAAAGCGTTCGGGTGGAGCTAATGGAATATTTCCAGGTAGGTTTATTTGCACTGGGTTATTCGATAACACAGGAGCTGGATTTCCCCCGGAACCAGGTAGGGGTGATTGTCCAGCCTGGCTTTGCAATAGTTGCCTAGCAAGGTCATCAGTTCGCTCCTTTGACAAAATCAGTTCCCTCCTAAGGGAATGCACTTCGGCCCTCAGTTCTCTTAGTAATTGGGCCAATTGGTCAGTCTCTGAAGTATCCATAATGCCCGGGTGGGAATTTGTAGGTAGGCTTCGCTTTCTGTAAACCCTCACTGGCTCCCACAGAGGCGTCGATCTGGACTGGACTGCTGCAGTCTCCACCAAAGTGACGCATAGGGCCGAGATGACGGACTGGACTGGCCCACCTAGCTGTGTTTGCTTGGCCCGTAGGAATATTCTTCTGCAAATGGAGAAAGGGAATTAACCACCCGTGGAGTTGAGCGTAAACCCCCCCACCCCGCTGTTCTCCCCACTGATCAACTTGGATGTCCCCTCTTATAGTCTCACCTGATGATTTGAAAGATGAGCTCTCCATCCTGCATTGAGCGCAGGGGCGCGTAGATAACCAGTTGCTTCACTGGCTCGAAGGAATTGGTGAGTTCCAGGACAATATTGACTCCGATATTCCCGGCAAGACGCCAAAGTATGTAGTTCGTAAGAGTTCAAATGCCTGACTTTCACTCTTGTCCGATTCCTTGCAGGTTGCAGCTTGACCCTACTGAAGAGTTCCTCGTGGCAACCGGTAATGTTCTGGTAAGGATGTGTATTATCCAACACAGTTCGATAAAATAATATCCATATGTCACCTGTTGCTTTCTCCCTTATTCAGGTGCTGAGAGAAAGTATGAAGTCTCAGGGAATAATGCCTCCGGCGGTAAAATCAGGTAAGTCTTTTGTGGTGAGAAGGGTTCCCCTTGTTAGTCCCTTGTTTCACCTTGCTGTCCTTTTGTTTCCTCTTAGGGGCCGGGGTTCGGCTAGGATGCAGTGGAAGCTGCACCGACCCATGAAGAAGAATAGTACCCCCGATGGTAAAATCAGGTAAGTCTATGGGGGGTATTCCTCTGTGTATTGCCTTGGCTCACCTTGCTGTTCTTGTCTTCTCCTTAGGTGCCGGAGTGCAGAGGGAACATGCAGGAGGATGCAGTGAAATGTGAAGATGCTGCGAGGCAACGCGCATAAAATAATTTCTTTCTACCAGCTCGAAGGCACGATGGATCGGGAATTCAGATAAGGATCAAAGGTATTGCTCTTGTTCTAACCTTTTCTCCTTCTTTCTCCCTTTTTCTAGGAGCTCCAAACTCGAGGCGGGCATGGCAGAAGACTGGATGCAGACTTGCAGGCATGCTGAGCGTTACCCTGCTGGATACAGAATAACGTGAAGCGTGTGCTGCTCTTCGGGTGTGGTTTAAATAGCCTCCAAAGTAGTCCCAGGTAAGTATTCCTCCCCAGCCCCACCCGAGTAAAAAAATAGTCCCTAGGTAAAATAGTCCCTTCCAAGCCTCGTTTGGCTTGGAGCTCTTGCAGCATGGTCTGCATCAGGTAAGTTTTCAGCATGGTCTGCATCAGGTAAGTTTTAATCTATGATCCTGGCGCCTATGGCGCCAGGACTGACTCTCCACATGAGCCTGGCGCCATAGGCGCCGGGACTGCACCCAAATAGCCCCTAGCAGGGGTTGTTGGGCTTGCTTAGGGTAATTTGATGCCTGCTTCCGGGGTTGCTGGACTTGGTCTGGGTCCCGGGGGTAGGCATCATGACATTTAATCCCTGAATCAATAGGGGCTTTGGACCACACTCAGTTGACTTGGAAAGGTTTGTCCGTCTGCAGAGTCTGTGAGGCACGACAGAATACCTCTGTCTTATCTGGGTAATCCTCTGCCTATCCTTCTATGTCCCATTGCTCTGCTGTTAACCAGCCTATTTCCATGGGTTGCCCTGTGATGCTTTTACAACAGAACCGTGCAATATCTCTTTTTGCCTTAAAAAACTAAACAAATTGGAGGAATCAAAAAGGGTGTTTTGATTCACCTGGTTTCCTCTCTTGGGGTTTTTCGGGTTTTAGTTACTAGCAGAGGCAGGGTTTTTCTAGGGAGTTCCTGCACCAGTATTCTCTCATTCCTAGGTTCTTTTTCCTGGGGTAACAACATGGGAGATATGTTAAAGTCATTTTTAAGTTCCATCATTCTACTTGTATGTTTAAGATATTTTGTGGCCTCTGGATGGTTCTGGGCTACCTGGATGACAGTCTCCAGGGAGTGTTGAGGCCGCTGTAATATACCTAGCTGTAGAGATAAAGGTTGTGAACTGATAAATTGTTCTAGCACCAGCGATTCCAAAGGGTTTTCCATCCCAGCAATTGGGTAAAAATATTTTGTACCCAGCCTGCTAATTCTAGGGGGTTTTCATTCTAAAGCAGTTGTATGTTCCGAATGTTTATGCAGTAAAATGTGTTGGTTTGTCCCACCCAGTCTAACAGGGTCCTTTTTATGTCAGAAAAATAAATCATCCACTGGGGATTTATATTTTGGTACAATGCTTGCATCTCTCCCTTTAATAAGGGGCCCAGATGACATACTTTTAATCCTTCCCCCAATTAAATTGGATGGCTATTCTCTGTGAATTTAAAGGAAAAAAAGGTACCTAAATCTTCCCCTTCATGGTAAGGTTCGAGTACCCCATGGGGTATCTAATGGTGAATAGCACCTGCCCTTAGATAGTCAAAATTTTTCTTGAAGATGTTGATCCACCTAGATCTGTTAGTCGATGATACTTTTGAGAATTGATTCAAGTGTACTCATTTCGATGCCTGGAGGTGTCGAGGAGTAGGACATCTCTGAATAGGCATTTCCTACTTCTAACTCCTCATCAGTTGTTGGTAATTTGGAACTACAAGTGGTGGGTTTTACATTCTCTATTTACCAGATTTAGATTTCCCTCCCAAGAATGGTGTTAGCCCTAAAAGTCCTACGGGTGGGTGCTTATCAATAGGTGCTGCCATAAAAAGATTTCCATGGGTCTGTGCTTTATCGGGACATTAGCATCCCACTTCTGACACCACATATGGTGGGTCAGAAGGAGTGGGACACATTGAGGACAGGGTATGTTTGTTTTATGAAAATATAAGGAAAAATATATTTCTCTCCCCATTACTAAATGAATCACCCAGTTTATCTAAATTCACCAAACTTTGTCTGTCATAAGGAAGTCAAAAAGTATAATTTTTCCTCAGTCCCAAATCTAACTCTAGCTGACCCTACCACTAACATTAATAACTCAACATAGGCCAAGAGAATCTCTCCCTTCTCCTGGCTGTCTCTCATCTTGCTTTCTTCCCAGCAGCTTTCTCAGTGAGTCTGTATCTTATCTCCTGTGGTTTTTCATACAAATATGTCTCTCTTTAGAGCATAGGTTCTTAAAGTTAACTTCCCTGAGAATCTATTATCTATTGAGGTTTCCTTCATGAGCTCATGTAGCTCTTCCCAAATACTTGTGGGCCTTGTATTCCCTTTAATAACAGCTTTGACGCTTTTCCTTATAATACTTTCTCACACTCTGGTCTTTACTTGTAGATCTATTACATTATTGAGGGTGAACTTTCCCTTCGTTTGGCATGACTTTATCCAAATTATGAGTCCCCCTCTCAGGGTCTTGGTATTTTATTCTCTCTTTTCTGAATCTGCTCCCTTTACAGTCTGCTTTCACAATACATTCTACACTTATTTGTCTTGGGCTCTCTCATCTCTTCAGCTCTCAGTACCAGGGGGATTTTCCCTTCCTCCCAGGGAGTTTGCATCCACTTCTTATCTAATTCCCCACATAGACTTCTTTGTCACGCTCTGTATTGATTTCAGCTCTCTCCATTGCTGTTAATTTAATTATTGACTTTGAAAAAAAAGCCCAGGTGGCATCCCTCCTCTCCCGTTCTACCCAGTACCTTTGTGATGAGGGGACCCTCGCTGGGGCTCTGTGCGCACTCAGGTATTTGGGGTATTTGGCTTCTCGGTTGTTCTTCTCTGCATCTACTGTTGTCAGAGTAGCTTTCTCAGTTCCTCAGATGTAGGGTGCCATCTATGTACACGGGCAGTAGAGAGCAGGCAACACTCCATTTTCTGGTAGTCTCATCATAGTTAGCTGGGGCGTCTCACGCAACATGAAGTAGCCGTGGTCATGCCACCACCTTGCATGGGTTTTAGTTTGCTGTTCAACCAACGGTT
Organism: Ambystoma mexicanum; assembly: GCF_040938575.1. NCBI lineage: Eukaryota > Metazoa > Chordata > Amphibia > Caudata > Ambystomatidae > Ambystoma > Ambystoma mexicanum. The sequence goes on from NC_090922.1 coordinate 1,404,363,389, forward strand.
CTCCCATTGTAGGATTTGTCGGCTCTCCAGTGTCACACTCTGGCATTCCTTGCCTTTCAAAAAGTCGCAGGTTTCATGGCTCCTTCTGATCTGCGGCATAATCAAGTCATGGGGCTTCTCCGGCATACCATACGCTCTCTCCTTACAAGAGCTACTCATCCCAGTTATATAGATGTCTTTTTTTTAAAGAGACATCTCCTTTTTCTTGGTATGGCTGTTTGTTTCCCACAATGGCCCTCATTAGGACCCAGGCGGTAAGGGGTTTACGCCGGCGTAAACTTCGCCGACCCTTACCCCCTGAGTACGAGTTCCCGTAGCGCCATGGTGATTTTTACGCCTGCTTTTTGCAGGCGGTAAAATCCATGGCGCTACGGGACCTTGTTGTTAATTACGCCACCGTAATTTACGGTGGCGTAATTAACGCCTTCCCCACTCCCATTATGCCCTATGGGGCAAAAATGGGAATGGGGAAGGGTAAATGGGGATTGGGGACTTACCGCCCCGCCAACCTCAGAATGGGGCGGTAAGTCCGCCAACCACCATGGCGGAGTTGGCAACTTAGCGCCATGGACCATGGTGCTAATAGCACCATGGTTCTCCGCCAAGGTCCTAATGAGGGCCAATGTCTAAAGCTAAACATAAGGATGACAGGTTGTTATTCATCGCAGGCAGTCCCATATATGCAGATATGCTATTGGATCTTGGGTCTAGGGAATTCCTGATCAGAATGGGAGTCATTGTCCCCTAAGGGGGAGTCACTCTCATTGAGGTCCCACTTGACCATACCGTAGGTAGGGTCTTTCAGAGCGGCTCAATTCCTACCCTCAAAGGGTTTCCCACACCCTTGGGGAGAAAGGACAAATAACGTTGATTTGATAGACTATTTGTATAGAACATTGATTGGACAGTTCTTTATCTTGGACTTGTCTACTATTGTTGTTTAGGTTGCTACTGTTATCATATTAACACCATCAGGGGCCTTCTGGGTATGCTCCTACCACCATGTTCCTTCATTACGCACTTCCATCACACTGCAACAACAAAATATACTACACAAAGCCTCACACAAAGCATGCGGTGGCTCCCAACCAAAAAGCACACCTAAACTCAGCCAACGATGCAAACCAAACTGAGGCTACCAAAAGCACATCACTGCTCTCTTGCCTTTCTCCCTCAATCCTACTACCTTCCTACCCTCTTTTCCTTTCAGATCCACCACAGTGCCTGGGGACCAATCTGGTGCTGACAATGAGCGATATAAATACTCTTAACATTAACATATACTACTTCTCCTAAGCAACCTTTACCAACCATTAAAGAGGATATCCATGATCTCTCCTGATCCTCCCTCTTCCCTTTTCCCACATCATCCAGATTCTCCTCCTCTCTCAACAAGGACATACAGGTGACTCAAACTCCCCCACCCTCTCCTCCCTTCAACCACTCCTGCTCCCTTCTCCCCAACTGAAATCATTCTTGGATTCAGGACTTCCCAATCTCTAACAAAACATCCTCTTACTGACCACTATGTATTTCACAGCACCCACCTTGATGGCTCACACTGAACCCTGAACCCTGAACCCACACTGTCACTGCTACTTGTGAGGCATTGCACACTTAGTGCTACCTTGTTTCTCTCTCCTTACATATCTAACAAAAACAATGATATCAGTCTCATGAAGCAAGTAAACAAATCCATCTGACCCACCTGATGTCAAAAAGCATCACTGTTCAAACTGCATCAAACTCTCGTATTATGTTCCTCATTTACTTACCCATTTGCATCAACTTCCATGATCTTAACCTCCTCATTGAATCTCTTCCCTCAGACGTCCCAGCTGCACTCATCTGGGATTTCAACTTCCCTTTCATTATCAAATCCCCGAAACCATCTAGACTCCATCATCTCTGGCTTTCACTAATCAAACTCCATAACCTGCTGACCCCACAATCATGGAAACTCACACAATATCTTTGACTCAGTAAAATCTTCTGAACCATCCATGTACTCATGCATCTCTTATCCCTACTCTATACATTTCAGCGTCTTTGTCTTCACCCCCACACCTCCATTTCAACATCTTTAACCGAAAATTCAGAATTTAAACCTGACTTTATGACCATGTGAGTAAGTCCTACTTTGCCAAAATGAAGAACAAGGCGGAGACTTCTATGCACTATTCTCGCCAAGCACCACATGTTTGCTCAGAGGTGTTTCAGTTATAAAGTTCAGCCAAAAAAGGTTTATATCTCCTTTGCCTGGGTTTGAGAATATGGGCTATGGCCAGACTATACTCTACCGAGATCAGCAGCAGAAATTTTGTAACAACAACAAACCAGTAAGTACTCAAAAAGTAAGGTTCAAACAAAACTATAAAAATACAATGATTAAAAACACTACAAATTCATACCTGCAAGTCAAAATACAGGACATAGAGGTTGGATGTTGGGACATTATTTTTCTATTTATGAATATAAACTATTTTGCAAGCGCAAACACTTTTTGATTTATTGAGGTTTACAATATGAGGGTGAAATTCATTGATACATAGCTTTACACTGAAGGTGGACCCACGACAATATTGCTGTCAAAAAGTAAGCCTGTCGGATACTCATGGGGAAATAGTTTATTTTGCAAAAAAGTGCAGAGACCCAACTTTTTCCAGAGCCGTGCATCAAATACAGCACTAAGCTCTACTACGAAACCTTCCACAGCCCCAGGTGGGACTTTAGACCACCTTTGCGGTGGAGGTTAGGCTCTGGCATGCAGGGTCTGATTAAAATCATGACATGACTAGGCGTGAGTGCCATTTTTTTGTGGAAATGGGAAAAGTGCAGAATCTGCACTGGATTCGGCTTCCGCTCAATCCGCGAAATCAGCATAACTTTTCCACAGCCAGTGAAATTCCACCCGGTTTCAGGCGGTTTTGTGTTGTGCATGGTGTTTCGTTCCCATGGTAGTTTTGTGTTGTGTGGTGAGAATCTCTGTACAAGCTGTTTTTTCAATCCGTGCTAGTTTCAACAACAAGCGGCACAAGCAACTTTGTGCGGGTTGCCACAATCTGTGCTACTTTTGTACAGTGACACAAAACACTTTGTACACCTTTTTTTAAAATTTGTGTTAGGTTCACACAGCAGCACAAGAAAGTTTGTACTGCTCTTTTCGATCTATGCTAGGTACGCGCAGTGGCATGAGAAACTTCATAGCACTCTTTCGATTCGCGCTAGGTTCATGCAGCTGCATGAGAACTTCATGATGCCATTTTCGATTTGCGCTAGATTCACGCAGCAGCATGAGCAACTAAGTGCAGGTCTCGTTTCGGGTGAAGAGATGGCACGAGAAACGTTGTGCCGCTCTTTTCGATACGCAGGAGCGATGGAACACCAGATTTTCACTGAAACTGCTCAAAATATTTCCGATTTCGCTTCTGCGGCTGGCAGTGCGTAATTTCACAATTTTGCCCAGCACTAGAAATGGCATCATGGCTGAGGGAACACAACATAAGATGCATGTGGCGAGTACCCTTTACATTGTCAATTGCATTCTACACCAAAGAGTACAGGATTGCATGTTAAGGGGAGGCCTATGGTGCCCAGAAGCACATAGTGGAGCAACAAGCAGTAGAGCAACCGGCAGACATAGAAGTGCAGGGAAGATTGGCAAAGATCAAGAGGCTTTAAACACAGGAGAATCCTTGAATTCAACTTGCTGTTAACGATGTAGGGCACCTAGATCTCAACAAAAAACAACAGATAATGTCCCCACTGGGTATAAAGTAATGGTGATGCGGTATACACGTTACCGATGCTCACCTCGTTTTCTCTGACCTCAAAGAACGGGTAATTTTTGCACAGAACTATTCCAAACAAGGATTACCACAGTCTGGATATATTACTCCTTCATTCCAGATGGTATCCTGGCAGGATTTGCACAAAACAGTTTCAGAGAAGGATCACTCCTGTCTGGGTATGCTACTCTCTAATTCCAGACGGTGTCCTCGTTTTCTCTATCTATATACATTAACATCTTATTTGCATGTAATCATGTCATTTATGTTATCAAAAGATCATTGCTTTAATTTTGTCACTTGACTAGATGTGAAATCTAACCATAAACGAAACGAAATTTCTCGTTATTTAATGAAAAACTTAAAACAATCTTTTGTACATGAGCCTCAATAAGATTTTACAAAGTTTTCTTAAGACGGGCTCAACTTTACATACATAACATATTACAGTCAAATTGACAGCATCTGAATGAATCATGCACCATAGAAAACAATAATAATTTGAAAACAAATGAAACAAAAACAATGAGAACTAAAAAGTTCGAAAAAACAAACAAATGAAAGAAGAAAGACTTTCCATTTGAACAAGAACTCTGAGTATCACAGGACTTAAATTCTTCTCCTATGTCAAAAAGATATTATAAGATTACTCAGTTTTCACCCTATTTTAGTTATGGAAGTCCACCAATGTACATTCCAAGGGTGCCCAGGAAAAGAAAAAAACAATTATTGTTCCTTGTAGGGTTTGATAATATATGGCTAGTGTCGACTTAGTTTATATATTTACACTTGCCAACCACTTCTTACAGTGCTGCTCAGGTCTAGCAGGGCAACTAGATCTGGCATGGTGCAGCAAACCGAGTCTGAGGGTGTCATTACGAGTTTGGAGGTATTCATGGTGCTATTAGCGCCATGGCTGCCTCCAAACCCTGGTCCGGTCTGACAGAATGGGGACTTACCGGGTCATTCCGACCTTCGAGGACCCGTAAATCCCCATTCTGTAGACAATTCCCCATTCCCATTTGAGCCCCCATAGGGCTCAATAGGAATGGGGAAGGTGCTAATTACGGGCCCGCAAATAGTGGGCCTGTTATTAGCACCCTGGTCCCTTAGCGGGACCCGCAAAGGACTTGTGGTCAGACCACACGTCCTTTGTGGGTCCCGGTAAGGGTTTAACGGCACCAGCTTCATTACCGGTGACCGTTAACCCTTACCGCCCAACTCAGAATGAGGCCCTGAATCTAGCATGGAGCGTGTATCAGTGTGCCTAAAACAATGGTTTGTTGAAATTTTGAGAAGAATTGAAGCTTCATGAGTTTTAGGCATATTTGAATTATATCAGTATGATTATGGTGAGGAGGCAAGTAAAACCTTGGATATTGGCTGGATTGGAGGGGTTTTGCCAATCCAGAAGAAGGGTTTCAGCGAGGCCTGATGGTAGACCTAGACTAATAGGGCATCTCTAGAAATGGGAACATTTTTTGAATAAGGGGAGTGAGGGGGAAGAAGAGAAAAACTTGTTTTGGAAATGGGAACAAGGCAGGGATGCACACTGGTTCATTTATGTTTGCCCTAGCAATTGAGCTTCTGGCAGTAGTGATTTCAGAATCGGAAGACATTAACAGAGTTTGGTTAGGAAGCAGAGAATACATGATGAGCCTCTTTGCTGATGACCTGCTAGTGCGTGTCAATGAACAGTTAGATTCATTGCTAAATCCGGTTAACCTTCCAGAGAAATATGGAGCCATTTCAGGGTTCAAGGGTACCCTAAAGGAATCAGTGGTCCTCCCTTAAAGGAGAGTTCTGAGAACTTGGAGACTTCAATGGCCATTTAAGATTCCAAATAGAAGTGGAACTATGCTATTTAAGAGATTAAGCCAAATAGCTGGGACTCTGGGAAAGGATCAAAGGGAGTCTGTCAGCTTGTCAAAGTTGGTTTTATCATGGTTACGGAGATTAACAGCAATTAAATCCCATAGATATATAACATACGCCAAGATTCCATTCCCTCTTCTAAATTTTGCCAATCCAAATCCAGACCGTTCAAGGAGGTCACAAAGACTCTACTCAATTTTCTATGGAAGAATATGAAACCCAGGATAGTGTATACCTCATTGATGTATCCAAAAAAGGATGGAGTAGCAGGCTATCCACATCTCCAGTAATATTATAGAGCAGCACAACTGAGTATTTAAATTGACCACCCAAATGTTCATACAGATGGTGTCCTGTCACCAGTTACTGTGGCAGAATGGTTATTGGTTCCTCTGCGTCGATCCCCTGGGACAGTCTAAACCCTCCATGCCTAAAAATAATGAGACACAAAATAATGTAGCAGTGTCTTCCTGGCTGTCCTCATTCAATTGCATTTGGAATCTACTCACCAGCAAGATTCCAAACCTGGTATGAGGTGGGCCTGGTTCGAGGGCTTTAATTCTGGGAGAAAGGTAAGTTGGTCAGTAAAGATCAACTAGAGGGATGGCTAAGTTTTCAGTCATTCTGTTTCTATCTATACCTTCAGCTGTATGGGGTGTGCAACCCAGAAGGAGGACTCGGCCAAGAGGGCAGTTTTTCAAAGGGTTTGCCATTCTAGCCCCATTGCTAAAAGAGGAGTTCCCTCCCTAACAAACTATACTAAATAGTTAGAAGAACAAAAAGGATCCTCTATCCAAACCTAACCTCTAGACTGTCCCTACCACTCAGAAAAACATAAAATACTAGGCAAAGTGTCCTGCCTTCAGGATTGTTCAAACTGACCTCTCAGTGTTTCGATGAATCCCTTCTGGGTTTGGATCCAAGGATTATCAGTAGAAAACTCGTCCTGGTTTAACAGTTGTTGCCCATTCTGTCAGTTTCAAAAGTGTTTCAAAAGTGTTCCAAGTTTAAAAATAAAGAGTCAGTTTCCTGAAAAGAGCAAATGTCCAAGTTATTGTAGTTGGAGAGAGACCTCCTTAATCCCCCTCCACCACTGGCAAGGTTTTCCCCACACTAGGTTCACTTCTTGGATCTCTGTGTTCCCCCATCACATCTTATTTGGCCCCACTGGCTCTCTTAGGGTTTTCTGTCCCAATGTCCTACTAATCTCCCAGGGGTATTGGTGACCACTCTTTGCATATGCTTCTCTTGGTTCTCTGTTTATTCTGTGAGTTGTTTGGCTAATTACACTGTGCAGGGTTCTTGGGCTCCTGTAACACTTATTGTCACGTGTTTCTTTCCCTCTCCACGCGTTCAGGTCCCTGGTAGGGGTTTAGGGTAATCCCTTATTCTCCCCTTTTCACTCTCTGATATTCCTGCCCCCCTTTGCTATGGGCAAACCGAGTACCTGAGGAATCTCTGTCTCAGTGTTTGCTTCAATGAGCTGGTGTCTGCTCCGCAGTGGTGGCCTGCTCCACGGCTTTCTGGTGTTCCCACCTAGATCTGAGCAAGTATGCTGTTATGCATGTCTCTGAACCTCGACTCATTCATGGCAAGCAGAGGATTAATTCCCCTCTTGCGCTCTTGGTTTGGCATTGTTTCTCAGGCCACAGCCCACCATGTCCTCCCCTTGGGCACACCTCGAGATAAGGCTGACTGTGCTTGGTCTTTATTTCACCATCACCATACAACAACTCTTTGCCTAGTCGGCAACACTCTCCTTTTCTGGTCTCTCTCCACACCACAGTTGGCTCCGCTGTTCATTTATGCTGTGCCTCTCAGTGACATGCCTACACCAGTTTCTCAGTTTCCATATATGCAAAAATGTCTTAGCTATATGGACTGCCTCATGGAAAGGAGTCTGTGTTCCCTTTTAGGGAGCAACTCCCAGTGAGGTCCCGCTTTTCACAAACCCCTACCGAGAGTTTTGCTCAGCAGGCTCAGCTCCCTAGCTTCGAAGTGGGTGTCTCCCACCAGGGAATAATGGATGAAACCACCAGATTCGTCAGAGTGGTTATTATAAACTCTAAGTGGACTGACCGGCTCAGTAGGAATCTTCGGACCTATAGTAGTTAGTCAAGTCAGTCTACAGGGGCTAATCACGAGACTATACACGCATTACCAGTGGGAGGGTTGTGGTGGGGGGAGGGAAAATGGGTTGGGAATGCAATATGTGTGATCAACTTTTCCTGTTTTCACAGGAAGCTTCTGGAAGAGGTCATTAGGGTGAAGAGGGAGTTGTGCCTTGCATTTTTACTTATGAATGGTACGCTTACTTTGTGATTGGGAAGGTTTTGAGTGGGTTTGCGCTTGAAATATTAATAAAAATGCACTTGTACAGAAGAAATATAAATTAAGCAATGCAACAGAACAATTTATCAAAGGCCCAGATGAGAAAAGAAAAAGTGCTTTAATAAATTGTCAAAGAAGATCAGAGGGCGACGTTTCCTGATCCAACGATGAAGGTAATGGATTTGGATTAACTGAAACACTGTTGGCAGTATCTCAGGGAGTCTGTATGCATTTTTGCAAATAGTATTTTTTACTTGATTGGCACTGGTTGTGGCCCATCTACGACTGCAAGGGATCCACGTGTACCTTTACCTGGATGACTGGCTCATCTGTGCCAGGTCAAAGGACATCGCCGTCGACTACACGGCATGTACCGTCCGGCTGGCGTTGTCTGTGAATTATGCAAAGTCCTGCTTGACTCCATTGCCAGACGCGCTGTTCCTAGGATTCTGGTTCAACACGGTGTCATGCCTGGCGTCACCGTTGGAGGAAAGGCTATCTGGGCAAAGTGCAATGGCTGTTGGCACTGAAGGTCGCCACAGTAAGGTCCATGAGTCTCTAGAGCATAGAGCGGATGTAGGGTGTAATACGGATGTAGGGTGTGGAATGGATGATAGCGTGGAGTGGAAGTAGGGTGTTGAGCAGAGGTAGGGTGTTGAGCAGATGTAGGGTGCGGACGGATGTAGGGTCTGGTGGGTGTTGAGTGTGCAGTGAGTGTAGAGTGTGTAGAGTGTGTAGCAGGCATAGAGTGTGGAGCAGACGGATGATGTATGTGACAGAATGGTGATGTTGGTAGAAGGAACGGGTGATGTAGGTAGACGGAACAGCTCTAGTATGTTGAATGGAACGGATGTAGTGTGTGGAGTGGGTGTAGAGTGTGGAGCGAACAGGTGATACATATGGATGGAACGGGTGAAGTAGGTTGTAGGAAAGGGTGATGTATGTGGACGAAACGGGTGACGAATGTGGACGGATTGGGTGAAGTATGTGGATAGAACGGGTGAAGTATGTTGAATGGAACAGGTAAATATGTGGATGGAATGGGTGAAATATGTCGATCGAAAGGGTGAAGTGGATGGAACAAGTAAAGTATGTGCTTGGAATGAACGAAGTATGGGTCGAACGGATGAACTGGGTGGAACAGATGAACTGGGTGGAATGGATGAACTGGGTGGAAAGGATAAACTGGATGGAAAGGATGAAGTTTGTAGACGGATCGGGTAAAATGGGTGGATGGAATCGAGGGAAATGGGTGAATGGAACAGATGAAGTATGTGGAAGGAACGGGTGAAGTAGGTAGATGTAAGAGAGAAAGTGGGTGTATAGAACGGGTGAAGTATACGGATGGAACGGGTAGAGTATGTGGAAGGATCGGGTGAAGTATGCAGATGGTAGGAAGGGATGAAGTAAGTGGAAAGAACGGGTGAAATATGTGGAAGGAACAGAGAGTGAGGATAGAACGCGTGAAGTGTATGGATGGAATGGGTCAAGTATGTGGATGGAATGGGTATAACTGTCGGAATGCATGGAACGGTCAGTCTACACTGAACGGTTGGAATGCATGGAACTATTGAGTGTGCTCGATCTCAAGCACCTAAGGTAAACCACCATATCTCATCTCCATGCTTACTCTCTTCCTTACACCACCACTCAACTAGAACACAGCGGTACTATGACACCATTCGGTATGGCTGTTATCATACCATCACTTGCCTCATACTGCCCATCATCCTAAATAAACACAGCTGGTTATACACCCTCCAGCCTAGACGTTCTCCTCAGGCCTAACACAGCCAAAATCAGTCTGGATAACAACCTGCCAGAGCGAACACATACTCCTGATCTCCCAACCACCACACCTACCGCTAAGAAGCAGCTATCACACGAATGCCACACCTACTGCACACATATTCCGGTGCTCACACGCACCTTATGACTCTCTCTCTCTACTGACTTGAACTTCGGTGCCCGAGGGCGTTCAACCTACCAGCACCTTCAGATCATACCAGTGGTACATAAGGCGCTATATAAATGCAAAATAACATAACATAACATAATACATTTGCATCCTGAAGTTGCAAATGTACCTAATACATTTCCATCTTGAGCATGCAAATGTATTATGTACAGTAGGATCGTATATCACTACTGTGAAATGTTGTAATGAACAAAAGGGCTGTCTCTGAACCTTTTATTAATTGTATGGTAATGATGGTGAAATGCCTTCTTGTTCACCCCTTGCAAACTCCCTCTAAACAATTGTTTATATTTTTTTCTGTTGACTTTGCCTGTAATATGGTGGGTACTAAAACAGACAGTGGCCCTCATTACGAGCTCGGCGGTAACCATGTCGCTATTGGCGGCATGGCTGCCGCCGAATTCACGTCGGCGTCCGGGTCCTCAGAATGAGGACTTACCGGGCTATTCCGAGTTCGGAAGGCCCGGTAATTCCTCCCTCCAAGGACCCGGACCCGGTCCTTCCCCATTCCCATTTCAACCCCCATAGGGCTGAATGGGAATGGGAGAGGGAGCAAACAATGGGCCATTATGAAATGGCCCGTTGTTTGCTCCCTCTTCCCCTCGCGGGACCCGGTAAGCACGCCTGGTTTTCCCAGGCGCGCTAACCGTGTCCCGCGAGGGGAACTCGTAATGCGGCGGTATGGGTTGAACGACGCCGGCACCTTTTACGGCGCCGTTCACTCCGTACCGCCAGGGTCGTAATGAGGCCCAGTATATGAAGAATGCAGCCTGTTTTAAACTTGCCAATATAACTGTAATGATGCCCTCAGAAGTATTGAGATGAAGTCCCCTGCCTGGCTCTGGGGACTACCAAAGTGTGACTGAGAGAGCCCCCCTATGCTTCTGGATTATAGTATGGTCCTTGGGGAGGTGTTGGTTTCTGGCAAATTCCATGCAACAATCACAGAGCCCACTTGTATAGACCCCCTTACGATCTGCCTGAACCTCTCTCTATGCCAGAGGTATGTGACCTTTGACTCTCCAGATGTTTCAGACTATAATTCCCATGATATCTCGCTATTGACTATGCTGGTTAGGGGTGACCTAACCACAGGGCCCATTAGGAGCCAGGACTGCCACAAGGACAGTCCCAAATACAACAGAACCCCACTGAGGGCACTCACCAATTTTTACTTGGTAAGAGGATTCCACCTCATTACACATTACCCAGGTCTGTCCAACTAACCACTTGGTAACCTCTCTCTTTTCTTCCTCCCCCCCTTTTTCCCTTCCATTGATCAATTATTTCTATAATTAATACTTCAATGTTTCTTGATGTCATGTTATTACCGGTCACTGTACTGCACATCACCTTAACACCACAATTGAATGTAATTTAACATGTCACACAATTGTTACAAATCACATAACACCTGGCACCATTGAATATTGTTCAGCCTTGAGAAAGACCCTATGGGTCGAAACACGTGTCGGCTGACCAAACTTGCACACCAAGCTTCTAACAGTGTTTCTCAAAACACAAAATATAGCTATGGAAAGAACCACTCAAGAAAATTATCGAAAATAAACGAATCATTTCGTACTAACCAGAGTGTTATGAATATTTTTTTCCGATGTTATAAACAAGATAGCCGGGAGCAAAAAAACCTCTTTTCTTATCTACCAAACTGGGGCTCACGCTAAACCCCATAAAACCACTCCTGTGATCTTGCCAAACTCACAATCACAATGCAATTGAAGCTCAGCACAGGCAGGTTCCATTCCTAGAAGCCTCAACCCACAGTATTGTTATATTTTAGACAGTGCCAGGATGTTTACTGCATAGTAGAAATAACACGTAGCAAGGCATTTTTGGAATTGGATAAATAGTCAGTGCTTTTGTTTATATTTATTACATTTATACGCCCAGACCCTGAGGTTTCACAGCGTAGTTGCAGACAGTTTGGTTATTAAAATCTTTACAACTTAACCGGAAGGTATAAGGAAAGGACATGCATACATGAGAAAAACAATAAGAAGCAGGGTCAATTTTTACAGGTGGTAATGAGGGTAATAAGAGGAGGAGACAGTACAAAGTGAGGTCAAATATATAAATCAGATCAGGTACATAAAGCATCCATGGTGGCATAGATGGGTCAGGTGAAGGTTTCAAGGTCTGTTAGAATTGGTTGAATAACCAAGTTTTCAGTATTTTTTTTAATTGCTGGCAGGTTCTTCATTTTTAATGTTGGTCAGGAGGGCAATTCAGTGACTTGGTGCTAGGAATTTGAAGCTGCTACCCCCGCTCTTGAGCTTTTGTATTGACGGATTTCAAGGAGGGAATTATTGCTGGATCTAAGGGATCTGGTGGAGGACTTTAACAGTACTGCGTTGTTGATGTATTTTGGGGCTTTGTTAGCAATGTATTTGTATGTAATGCATAAGGTTTTGAAAATGATTCTTGCCTTAATGGGTAACCAGTGATTAGCTCTCCTCGTGTTAGAGATGTGTTTAGTCTTTTTTACACCTAGTGCTGCTCGCAGGGCTTTATTTTGGAAAAGTTGGAGTTTGGTCAAATCAGCGTTGGAGATGCATAGGAGGAGTATGTTACAATAATCTAGCTTTAAGAGTATTAATGCTCTTGCTAGAGTGATGCCGTTTTTTGGTGTGAGGAATTTGCAGCTTAGTGAAATGAGCTTGGTGGTATAGGTAGTGGCTGAGGAGAGGGCATTTACTTATTTTGTCATAGTGAGATTGGCGTCTAGATAAACCCCGAGGGTTTTGACTTTTTTGAGTACTGGGATCGTGGTGTCATCAATGGTGAATGATGCATAAGCAGGCTATAGGGAGTTAATTCTGGAAGTAGATCCGACTACAAGCAGCTGTTTTATCATCATTGAGGCAGATGCTGTTATGGGCCATCCAGTTTTGAATTAGTGCATAGATTTAATTAATAAGCAGTGTGTCCTGCTCATTCTTGCAGGATATAGGTGTCATCTGCAAAGTTGGTGTATATGATACCCATGGCATTGTATGGAAGGAAGGGTCTTCAAGGCCCACTCCCCTTCATTCTCACCAATGTGCAGACTATGACTCGTCCAGCAGCCACCCACGCGCCTGTGGCCTGGGATACGGGACGATCTTTCACCTACTGCAGTTCATCATTGACCCGCAGATGACCGTGCCGAAGCTGGGGTTTGAGAAAAAACAAGCTATCTCCATAAAACTTGTTCTATCCCCTCGCAGAACCCACATTTATGGCATATGCCTTGGATAACCCCACAACCCTGTTCCCCGTTTGAAGTGCCAGATACACATATATAGCCCGTGTACCACCGTTTTTCACCCATCCAGCTAATCCCTCTGAAGGGACTATAAATTCACTTCTGTTGTTGTATTCCACAGGATTGATTGTATAAATTGAAATAAGTTGACCCTCACCCATCCCAGATTGCACACAGAGTATTGTATGTTTAAGCCTTTTTATCAGCAAGCAAGGATTATTGGTTGTTACAGAATACACAAAACAATGTATGATATCAATATATACTCAATGATTTTCTAAAAGTGTACGATCTCGAATATATTCAATTAGTATCACAATATGTATGGTTTATTATGATGTGTGTCGACTGTATAATATAGCATCCTTTGTAGCATATGTATAACCACTGAGCATTGAATCATGCACCCCATATTGTAAGCAGAACTCTGCACACCTTTTTAATGTACCAATACACACACCAGTACTCGCAAACCCAGATTATGAACGCACATTTTATCTATTTTCGCATTGCAACAGAACACTCATGACAGCAGTACTAACACAAAAAACATCTTTGGGTCATAAGCCTCTGGCGTACTTCAGTGGTACACTAGACGCAATCATGCAAGGGCACTTCGCTTGCGAGCAATCTCTTGCAGCCGCAGCGTTCGCAATAGAGAAAATTGCAACAATTGTGATGGGGTGTTCTGTAACATTATTTGTGGAACATTCACTATTCACAACATTAGAGAGATCAAAGAGCACACTAGCAACACATAGAGGAACAGCTTACGAGATCATTTTATCCAGTGCTAACATACACATAGTAAGATGTAAAACAGTGAACCCTGCAACATTTCTCACAAAAGCATGCACAGTGGAAGATATGCAAACAAACGATTGTGCTACATACAAAGGGCAGGATAGAGACACACCCACAGCGAGCGAAGATGCCTTATTGGAAGGAGAGGTATACTTTATAGATGGATCAGCATCAATTAATTCAGAAACAGGAGAGAAGCATGTTGGGGTGGCTGTTGTGAGACTAGAGGAAGGTGAATATGAAGTACTCGTTCAGCAAAGGTTACATGCCCATTACTCAGCACAGGCAGCAGCTTTAGTAGCACTCATTGAAGCACTGCATGCAGCAAAGGGATGCGCAGTAACGATCCGCACAGATTCTGCATTCATGACCACAACAGTACATGGGGGATTGGCTAGATGGGGGAGGAGAGGATTCCATAGAGCAGACGGATCCCCAGTACAGTACGCCGAGTTACTAAAAGAGTTTATAGAGGCACTAAATGAAACTACAGTTGTGGCCATAGTGAAGTGCCAGGCACATACAAACAACAATGACGTCATCCCTTTAGGAAACACAGTGGCAGATGCTGCCAAGAAAGATGCATCATATTTAGCCAAGGACACAGCAGGTGAGTACACTTTTCAGAAACATGTTGAAGACGACCGCCCTGATGGATATAATTCCATGCCCATTTCCCAGATATTAGAATTGCAACAAGGAGCGACTGTTGAGGAGAAGGAGTTGTGGGAAAAAAGAGGGTGTAGCCAGTCATCCACTGACCTCCTATGGCATCAAAACAATACAGGTAAAGTTGTAATGCCCACAAGCTACTAGAAATAGCGTTCCAACAGCTTCACTTCCCAGCTCATTATGCCAAACAACACATTGCAGCAGAGATACAGGAAAATTGGTTTGCACCAGGGTTGCAGGAGCAAATATCAAAAATGGCCATGGAATGTACAACATGTCAGATATATAATTCAGGGATGACACTAAGAACACTGCAAGGAACACTGCCAAAACCAACTGGCCCATTCAGAGAGTTACATGTAGATTACGCCGACATGGGCGAAAGATGCTATGGATCATGCTACATGATAGTGGTGGGTTGCCCATTCCCAAAATGGGTGGAGGCAGGCCCATGCGCTCACCCATATGCAAAGTGCACAGAAAAGTTCCTAGTGTGGGAAGTGTTTCCCCGCTGGGGAATCTGTGACGTAATATGCTCAGATAACGGGACAAATTTTGTCAAAGATCTGTTCAAAGAAGTAACAGCAATGCTGGGAATAACACATAAATTGTGCATGATTTATCATCCACAATCGAACAGCATGGTTAAGAAAATAAACGGCCTTCTGAAGGGGAGACTCTTGAAATTGTGTTACTCGCTAAAGAAAAATTGGGTATACTGTTTACCCCTGGCCTTGTTGAACTGAGAAATCAACCCACTAAGGACCACTATTTGTCCTCCCATGAGATTGTGACAGGAAGACACATGCATGCAGCACGCTCCCCACTCCGCAGCAACTCAGATGCTCACAGAAGTGCATCAGTACTAGGGGAAGAATTCAATGAGTACCTAGCAAAGCTCACTAAAGCAGCCTGTATGATTGCCAGGCAGCTAGCACCCCCGTTCACACAAGAAGCAACAAGTGACACAATAACACCAGCAACAGACAGTCCGACAGGTCAGCTCATGCCAGGGGAGATGGTATATGTGAGAAGATTCGTACGTCGGTGGAACTCTCCAAGGTTGCAGGGCCCATATGAAGTGGTGTATTGCACACCCACTGCTGTAAAAGTGAAAGGGCTGAGATACTGGATACATTTGACAGACGTACGAAAAGCTTATGATAGCGTAACACAGAAAAACAGAAATGGAAATGGCAGAAGAGTAGAAGGAAATGCAAACGCAGAAGGGGGAAGATGGAAGTTAAGAGGCACAAACTGTGACAGGAAGAAGAAACACTAAAAGAAGAAAGTATGATGATGTTTCTGACAAGGTTAATGTGACAAACAAAAAAGACTCTCTCTCTTTCTCAAAATAATTAGAAAAATGTCATAATATACTAACAATAATTGATTTAAAAAATAGTAATGATAAATGCACAATGAGAAGAAGAATGTAAATAAGAAAAACTGTTATGTGTATGAGTTGCTTAATACACTTTTATGTCTTATCATGTAGGAGAAACCATGGCAACGGAGGGGGCCCCCGATGTAAGCAGCATTAGAATAGATAGGAATGGCAATAGAAATTTTGACTTGCGTTGATATAGTTATGAATGTGGTTTGTTTATGTGTGCCATGATATTCTTTTCAATGATGTTTGGACTGGTAATATATTGGGCGATAGCATTTATATCAATAGATATAAAGTACACGGGACACACAACAGTGGCACACAGCATACAAACAGTACAAGTGATATACGTGTAACAGCACGCCCCCCCACCCCATACAATGCCTCTAAATGTAATATTTACGGATTAAATAATCACAATTTTTCTGAATTACCCTGGTTAAATGATGACACCATTCCAAATGCGACACAACTAACTGAAACCACTATAGGGAAACAATCCCCCATAAGTGTGGAACAAGAAAATGTAAAGACGGCTGAAAGGTTTATTGCACTGTACAATGATTGGGAAAAGGGGGGGCATGGGGTAATACCCTTAACGCAGCATGAAGCAGAGAAAGAAAGAGAACATCCTAAAGGCAATAAAAGACAGAGAAGGGGGCAGGGAGGAGAAAGTATATTGAATATTCCAGGTTAGGGCTAGACACAATAGAAGATCCACCATACCCAATAAATGGTACGCAGACATGAGCTCCACTGCAAAGCAAACAACTAATGAGAGCTGTTATGTGTGCTCAATAATCCCCCATGCCTCGGGTACCCCCAAGGTACTCCTGCCACAAGAATCACCTATTGCAGATGCCCAGTGTCTCCTTCATCTCGCATTGTGCAGAATAAAGAACACCTTCCAGGCACACACTGTCTCTTTTGAAATGCTACAGTACAAAAAAAACATGCCACTCAAGACCCAAAGGAGTGGTGTGCCTGAAGGAACCATTTTTAGTTATTAAAGGAACATTGTATTCTGACAATAAATGGCAAAACGAGCAAATCACATGCAAGCAGAGGCACTACGAGGGTTGGCAGTCGAAAAGTTGCAGTGTATCGAGAAAACATGCGCTCTGATATGGGCCCAACACATCACAAAGCTCACTTAGGTAACAGCCCTAGAATAGCCCTTCAAACTGCAAAAAGAAATTGCGTACAAGCTGTGTTTTCTCAGAGAAGGAAAAGTAAACAAGGGCACTAACAAGAACTGTAACAACATGCTCATCATCCAAGACATGAAGAAAGGTAAAGCTGCATTAATGGATACATACTGGGTCTGCGTTAAGCAGGCATACTTGCACCTCCCACAGTCATGGAGGGGCATGTGCTCCCTGGCAACGCTGCATTCCGCCCTGATGATGGTCCCTGAAAGTCATATTCAAGATGCGAAGGGGCTGTCAGCCGTCCAAGAAAAAGAGGCTTCACAACCAACCGACGAGGCCCCAGTGTATGCCCTGTCCGCGGAGAACAGGAAAAGCTCAGTATCCAGAAAAAGGAGGTCCTCCAATTACATATCAAAGGCATCCACATAACTTTTGCCGCAAATTCCAGACAGGTTCCGGTTGTTCAATTCTGCTGAAACATTTTTTGCCTCCCTCATCCCAAGTATCCAAGCACGAGCCAACGCAAAATGGCTCCAAATTATGTGCTGGGAGCTGATCCAACTGGCCAATGACACAGAGGGAGGATTCAACGTAATAAAGGTGGAGCTAAGGGCCCTGCGACTAATGACAATGCAGTACAGGTACGTCCTAGACATGTTGACGCCCATGGATGGAGGGGTTTGCCGAAAAATCGGGAGCACATGTTGCACTTTCGTACCTTCTGCAGATGCGGACAATGGAACTCTGTTGCACGTTATTGAGCCGTGCACAACCTTGGCGAATAGATGAAGGAAGAAGGAGGAGTGCAGCCCAGCTTGTGGTTCGATGAACTTTTTTTGTGAGTACCTTCTTGGCTCGGAATGGCCGTCAAACTATTGGTGCCCACCATCGTCTTTTTGCTGCTGATTTTTTGTGTGTGCCAGCTGGGTCTTTGGTGCTGCACAGACGCAGTACATAACAGTGCCATGATGATGGTGACAATGGCCGATGCAAAGGGAGTGATGCAGATGACATACGAGGCACAGGTACAAATTGGAGAGGACCCGGGGCCTAAATATAGAATGGTACCACAGTACTATGATAGGTACATAGTAGACCGATTATATCACACTACAATAAAGGAACCTCACACACTAGAGTGTATAAGGAAGTATGGGTGGACTTGGAGGGAGATGGGGGGTGTATATATATGACCTGCATACCTGATGAATATGCTGGAGCTGGAGAGAGCCTCCGAGGAGTGTGCAGGGCCTGGGTGCCACGAAAGGGAACACCTGCGTGGGACGAAGTGGTGGCTGAGGAGGAAGAACAAAAGAGGTTGGGTGAACTGCAGTATTTGCTACTTAAATAACGAAAGGGGGGAATGTATGGAAGGAAGGGTCTTCAAGGCTGACCTCCCCTTCATTCTCACCAACGTGCAGACTATGACTCGTCCAGCAGCCACCCATGCGCCTGTGGCCAGGGATGTGGGATGGCTGCGGGTCGACACATGTGACTGCATCACTCAGCCAGCAGTATGGTACCAGACTCCATTTTGTGACACATTCAGACTCCATTTTGTGGCACCGTCAGACTCCTTTTTGAACATGATAACTTAGGCCTTAGCAGGGCTGCAGCTCTCCCCTCCTGATCGCGCAAAACGAGCCAGGCACTTCCCTCGCCCTCCTACCCTCAGTGTCCCTGCTGCAGGCCTGTTCTCACAGGAGACTAGGCGCAAACAAGTTACATGACAAACACTGTATCTTTCACCTTCCGCAGTTCATCATTGATCCGCAGATGACCGGGCCGAAGCTGGGGTTCGAGAAAAACAAGCTATCTCCATAAAACCTGTCCTGTCCCCTTGCAGACCCAACATTTATGGCATATGCTGTAGATAACCCCCAACCCTGTTCTCCGTTTGAAGTGGTAGATACGCATACATAGCCCGTGTGCCACCCTGTTTCACCCATACAGCTAATCCCTCTGAAGGGACTTGTATAAATTGAAATAAGGTGACCCTCACCCATCCCAGATTGCATACAGAGCCATGAATTGTATGTTTAAGCCTTTTTATAACCAAGCAAGGATTATTGGTTGTTACAGAATACACAAAGCAATGTATCATATCAATATATACTCAATGATTTTCTAAAAGTGTACGATCTCGAATATGTTCAATTAGTATCACAATATGTATGGTTTATTATGATGTGTGTCGACTGTATAATAGAGTGTCCTTTGTAGCATATGTATAACCCCTCAGCATTGAATCATGCACCCCATATTGTAAGCAGAATTCTGCACACCTTTTTAATGTACCAATACACACACTAACCTAGTTCTACCTCGGTAGTATGCTCCATGTCTGCCCCCCGCAACACAAACATTATACGGCCCAACAGGACACAGAGCCTTTACTCCCCTCTCATGTAACACTGCATGCTCAGCCCCCACCTTCTCTCCCCCTCTGGCGGGCTGAGATGTAAAGCCCTGGCCCTACGGATGATGTGATGCTATAATTATAACCCCTTGCCCTTCCCTTGTGCTTGCACCTAGCGAGCACCCTCCTAAGCCCAAGACTCAGATTGAAAGAAATATGGGTGACAAGCCTCTCATCCCACCACCTCTTGATGTACCGGCTAAGTGACCTCTGACCCGATAGTATCCTAGTTCACCCTAACCCCGACTGAGCATAGAAGCCATATATTTTTTCTTGTACTAACATACCACAAAGGTGTCCCCCACTAGATCTAACAAAGAGGAATGATAAATGTATCCCTGCCTGTGCCCCCTGATAAGCCACCTAAACCCATGAAAGCTGCTCAACTATTGCTCACCCCGAGTATAGTATTTTCTTTAGAATGATGAAATACTCACACCTTGAGTTGTGTCATATGTCTTGTAATTTTAGAATAACGATTTGTAGGATTTACAGGGCATCATGAATTACAATTAACACTGAATGAGTATGTGTGGCCACAAGGGAAAATGTTAGTGTAGTCAAGATGTATCAATCAACCACCGTCTGACCAGAGTTCCACCCTGATGAGTTGAGCTGACCTGCAAGCATCACCATGACACCTCAAGGAGCCTCACCAATCCTGAAGCTTTGCCCCTATACATCCATATGTGCCCTTTCCACACTGCCCAATCTCATCGATTCATGTATCTCTTAGCTCCCACGTCATAGGTGAGGTGGTTTTGTAACAAAATGTGAATGTTTGCTGATGTTTGGCAGTGCGCGCTCGGAGTTTGCAGAGTTCTCTGCTTGCCCTATATTGGTTTGGATAAACCTTTACTTTTTTACTTCACCCGCACTTGGTCTTGGTCTCATTCCCATCTGGGGTGTGTCCATCATTGACTCTCCCTGGGAGCTATAAATGCCTTTTTGAGGGACTCTCACTTTCAGTATCCAGGGCAGCGAATAGCAGCTTGGTATAGTCATTGTAGAGTGTGGGTGATATGCATGATCCTTGCGGAATGCCTATAGGTACTGGTATGGGGTCGGCTGACATTTTGCAGATAGATACTCTTGATGTCCTGTCTGCTAAGAAGGATTTCACCCATTTGGTGGAGTTCTTGGAGACATTTAAGTTATTGGATGGTGTAGCACAGAGTTTGTTGTGGTCGACTTAATCGAATGCGGCAGAGAGATCTAACAGCATTAGAAGGCAGAGTTTGCCTGCATCCCTAGTGGCATCCATTAGGATTTTCAGGTCGAGAAGTGCTGTTTCAGTGCTGTAGTTTGGGTGAAATCCTGATTGTCGGGCTCCCAGTAATTGGTGTTGTTCAAGGTGGCTTTGTATTTGGGTGTATGCTATTTTGTCTATTATGTTTAGTAAGAATGGGACTGTTCATATTGGTCGGTAGTTTGTGGGGGTGGGCGAGACTAGAGTTGGCTTTTTCAGTAGAGGGGTCACCCATGCCTTTTTGATGCTAGTGGGGACCGTGTTGGTGTTAAAGGAAGCATTGACAAATTCAGTGATTGGGGTTAGAGTAGGGGCGCAGAATTTAACTAAGAGAGCGGGGAATTGGTCTTCTTTTAAGTTGTATGCTCTTTTTGAGAGACGGGATGTGATTCCTCAGAGATGGTAGGTAATGTTTTGCCTGCTCGGGTTTGTTTTTTGTTTGCAATTTTGCTTTGTAGAAGAAGAATTTTGTAAGCTAGAGCATCTTGGATTGTGGTACACCACGTTTTGCAGGCAATAACGGGTGTTGTGTCTTGGCAGCTATTCTCTAATTCTCTGAGTATGGAGAATAGCTCTTTGGAATTAGAAGAGGCGTTGATGATGCGCAGGTTGAGGGCATTCGCGTTTTGGGTTATTATGGCTTTTTTGTAGAGTTTGTTGGCATCGTTGAATGCCTTCATTGAGTCTGGAGCATTAGTTTTTTTATGTGAAAGTGTTCAAGTGATATTTTTGTGCATCTCAATGCCACTAGTTCTTCGTTGAACCAGAAGCTTGGGCATTTTTCTGTTCTCCGAGTTTTAGTTGTGATAGGAGCTAGTGAGTCAATGGTGGTGGTGAGGCATTTTTGGTAGTAATCTGCTAGATATGTAGGGTTGTTGCTATCTGGGGTGGTGGAAGCCAGTGCTCCTCTTAGGGCGGGGAGAGATTGTCCTCTGTGAGTTTTTTAAATATTTCTGGTTTCAAAGGTATCAGGTTTTTTTGTCACGGTGCGGTCTGTCATTCTGTTAAGGGAAAAGCTGATGATGTGATGGTCAGTCCAGTCAGTGGGAAGGACGGAGTCAATGGTTACTTGTGAGTTAACAGTGAGGACCCATTCCGGTATTCTACCTTTTTCATGGGTGGAGACATTGACAAGTTGTACAAAGCTCATGTCTTGCATATCTGTGTGGAAAGCTGTGGCTGTCTGATCTAGGGGGTCGTTATATCCTAGGTTTAAGTCTCCAAGTATGATGTATTTGGTGTTAGGTTTGATGACGGGGGTGAGTAGTAGAGCTATGTCTATATCAGGGTGTGTTTTTTTGTTTGGGGATCTATACACGATAAGAAAATTAATGGTGGTTTGGGGTTTGAAGTGAATTTGGCAAGGAGGAGTTTGTATCCCAGTGTTGCCTCAATAGGGCATGCTCTAATTTGCAGTGTGGATTTGGATATTAAGGCAACTCCGCCTCCTTGGGTGTTAGTCCTGTCAGCCCTAAGTATGAAGAATCCTGGGGGATGGCGAGTGCTAGTAGTGGGCCTGAAGCTGGGTGTTGCCAGGTTTCTGTGACCACTAGGATGTCAAGTTGTTGGTCAATGATGAGGTCCTGAATTTCTATGGAATGTGTTTCGAGAGAGCGTGCGTTGATGAGTACACCTTTGAGGTTGGGGGTGAATACTAAGATTGGTGTGTTGTCTGGGATTGATATAGGTATTGAGGCTTTCGTGCATTTCGGTGGTTTGGCTGGTGCTTTGGGTGGGCCGTTGTGTTGATGATTATTGGACATAGTATCTTTGTTGGTGGGAGTGTAGATGGTAGGGGTGGGTGTGATAGCTAGGTGGAGAGATTTGCTTTGTAAGTCTTGTGTATCTAGTGTTTCCCAGGACAGGGGTGCTATTGTTGGTATCTCCTTCAGTGGGGGGGGGTGTTTAATAATTATCTGAATGGAGATGGGGTCGGCTCTGGGTTGGTGGTGATTATGTTGAAGCTATCTTTGTTCATGTGGTGAGGCAAATGGAGCGGTGGTGGGCAAGAAAGGGGTAGGGCAGGAGATAGGGTGATGGCGCTGGCAACCAAGTTTGGCTAGGCCATTGTCTTGCTTGATATAAGTCCCTCCTGTGTAGGGCGTGGCATTGTGTATTATACAGAATGGCAACATGATGGTTGATAGGAGGCCTAGCATACTAGGTTAGGCTTTGTAAAATCTTAAGAAGAGGAGGGAGGGCACAGGTTCGGAACAGCTTTCGGGAGCAGGTCAACAGCTGTGGTTATGGTGGGGGACCGCTAGCGAGCGAAACATGTGCACTCAGGCATACTTTCACAATGGCTCTATGAAATGCAAGTAGGTCAATATGAGCAGGTCTGCAGCAGCCGGTATGGTGGGGGCCCACTATAATACAAAGAGAAACTACTACAATACACAATTGGCTGAAATGATATACGAGTAGGTCGGTAAGAGCAGGTCAGCAGAGGCAGTTGTAGCAGAAAGCCACTGCTTACCACGAGAACCACTACTGTATACAACAGGCTAAAAGAGGATGCCCACAAGGTCAATATGAGTGGGTCTGCAATAGCAAGTTAGGGGAGAGGCTGCTGCAGTGCGCAGCGGGGAGTCACTACAGTTCACCACGGGGTGTGCAAGCAGGAAGTCGGGTGGCTGAATGCAATTTTAGGTAAGTGGGTCTGTTGGAGAAGGTCAATAGCAATGGTTATGGCTGGTGTTCACTAATGAGCACAGCAAGGTGATTCAGGCATACTATCACAATGGCTAGGAAAATGCAATTCGATCAGAATGAGCAGGTCAATAGCAATGGTTATGGCAGGTGTTCACTAATGAGCACAGCAAGGTCCTTCATGCATTCCATCACAATGGCTAAGAAAATGCAATTCGGTCAGAATGAGCAGGTCAATAGCAATGGTTATGGCGGGTGTTCACTAATGAGCACAGTATGGTCATTCAGGCACACTATCACAATTTCTAAGAAAATGCAATTCGGTCAGAATGAGCAGGTCTGCACTTACAGGTATGGCGAGAAACCACTACAATGAGCAACAGGAACCAATACAATACACCACCACGGGGCATGCAGACAGGATGTCGGTGTGGCTACTATGCAATTTTGGGCACGTGGGTCGGTAGGAGCAGGCCAGAAATGATCATTATAATGGGAGGCCTCTCGCAATACAGTCTATACAGCCTTATGTGAGGCGGAGAGTCAAAGGGGTGTTAGGCGTTGTTGTCTGTTCCACCGGTTAGGGCACGGACGTTACTTCGATCTGCATGATTTAAGGGACTTGATGCTGCGATGACCGCACGCAGGGGTGTGGATGTTATTGTATCTGGGAGTGTTGCAGGCACTCGGGGGAGTGGCGGTGGTGCCAAAATGTTGATCAGCTGTGAGCAAGACAGCGGGTACTAGAGTTGGTACTTGTGGATCCTCTCATGTACTCGTGTAGTGGTTATGTATTACGAGTAGCAATGGGCAAGGGACAGGCATGGATGAACATTATTGTACTTACTCAAGCGTATATCAGCTGCTCAGTGCAACCATCCACGGACAGCCGCAGACAGGCTCTTAAGACCGCAGCCCTTTAGCCAAAGCGGCCGGCTTCCGCCTCCGGTCGGGGACTCACAAACAAGTAACGCGACACAGCCAATCAACTGGTCGCAGTAGGAGAATAAGGTGGCCATTTTAAAATGGTCGTTGGGTGTCGGGTGAAACAGATGAGAAGCAGTTGATTCAGTTTCAAACAATGAGCAAGAAGCTTCTACGATGGGTTATGCTTACTTGTTGATCAGATACTCTTGGATGATTGCAAATGGACGAATCAAGGTGCAGTCGTTGATCGCGGGTGCAGTATGGGCCAAGATACCAGCTGCTGCAGGGGGGCTCCAGCCCTTCCAAAGCTGAGTAGTGAGATGAAGTGATGAGGTTTGCCGCAGACAGGCCCTTAAGACTGCAGACCTTTAGCCAAAGCGTCCGGCTTCCACCTCCGGTCGAGGGCTCAGGAACAAGTAATGCAATACAGCCAATCAGCTGGTCGCAGTAGGAGATGTAGAAGCCATCGGTGGCTTCAAGCAAATAAGGCGGCCATTTTAGAATGGTTGTTGGGCGCCGGGTGATACAGATGAGAAGCCGTTGAAGCAGTTTCAAACAATGAGCAAGAAGCTTCTACGATGGGTTATATGACAATGGACAATGCTTATTTTGTTAGGGCTTTATTAGTGTAGTTATTATTTGTTATAATGAGCAAGATGCAGGTCATATTGGGGAGGATAGCTTAGCGGCAACGTGCTCGCCTTAGAAGCAAAATTACACGAAGCAGCGCAGGTTCCGCGCTTAGAAATCTCTGGGTATTTAAGCGCATTATAAATATGCAACTAAGACAAACAACTACGCAACAAAAAAACAAAAAAACAATTCCTGTAACAGCGCCTCAATGCCCCCGGGCTGTGTGAGCACTTTAAAAATGAAAATAAATAAAAAAAATGTAAAAAAATATTGGAATTAGGCCTCAATGAAAAATGCACACACCACCATTTACAGAGAGCTAGGCCCCATTTTGTATGTATGTATGTATGCATTTAGTTTTTATATAGCGCCGTTAGCCCGAGGGCATCAGGGCGCTTGTACAAAGAACACTGAAACTGCGAGACAACAAGAAGGACAACACGTATGAGACGGACAAATGTACAGCTAGCTATTGAGCGGCAAGGTCTCAGATTGAGGTCCTACGCCCACGATCCTATCTAAAGAGGTATGTTTTCAGCCTCTTCCTGAAAACTGAGTGATTGACTTCGGACCTAAGTGATTCCGGGACACTGTTCCACAGTTTAGGAGCCAGCACAAGAAAGGATCTGCCCAGCCCTGTTTTTAGCTTAAACTTGGGCACGTGCAGAAGGCATTTTCCACCCGAGCGTAGGTTTCTGGTGGGGTTGTAGGGCCTTAAGTGTGATTTCAAATAAGAAGGCGCTGAGCCATAAAGGCATTTGTGGACCAGGCAGAGAGCTTTAAACTTAATACGCTCCTCTACTCTGAGCCAGTGCAGAGCTAGCCTCTCTTCGGTAACATGGTCTTTCCTTTTCAGATTTTTTACTATTCTGACTGCGTTGTTCTGGATAACCTGACAACTGGATAGGTCCTTGGATGCGGCCCCCAGCAACAGGGCATTCCCATAGTCGAGCCGTGAGAGAATGATGGCTCTTGCTATCGTAGCCCTGTTAACTTCGTTAAGCAGTGGTTTAATTGCTTTCATAAGCCTAAGATAGTATGATGTGTTTTTTTGGAGGAAGTTAGTTTGGGCGTGAGAGTCGACAACTGAATCGACCATCATGCCCAGGGTCTTCACCTTGGGAACCACCTGGATAATGGCATTTTTAATTTGAAAAGAGTTATACTCTGCCCCCAGTTTTTCCAACTGACGACTAGAGCCAAACAGCATTAATTCAGTTTTGGAGTCATTCAGGCACATCCAGTTTGCCTGCATCCAGTCGTCAATTAGCTTGTAAACCTTGGTGAGCACTTCGCTATCTGTGGCGTGGTTCCTACCCCCTAACTCCAATATGAGTTGGGTGTCATCTGCGTAGTTAGTAAATGACACTCCGGCTTTCACCAGAAGGGTGCACAAAGTGCGCATATATATGTTGAAAAGCATTGGGGATAAGCTAGCACCCTGGGGCACTCCGAATATGATGTCACATGAATCGGAGAAACTGTTACCCCAGTGAACTCTCGCTTGGCGGTTGGAAAGAAAGGATAGGAGCCAATCAATAGCTCCCTCCGAGCAGCCAACGCTCTCCCTAAGCGCCTTGATAAGAAGGCTGTGATCTACTAGATCAAATGCTGCGCTGAGATCTAAAAGCATCAGCATCCCCAATTTGTTGTCGTCCAGCATCGTCAGCATCTGATTCTGCAGGTCCAGCATAGCTGTTTCAGTGCTGTGGGATGCTCTAAAGCCAGATTGTTGTTGGTGCAGAATCTCCTGATCTTCGATGAAATGTTGGAGTTGCTGAGTGGCTACCTTATCCAACAGTTTGAGAACAAAATTTGAGTTAGTTATGGGACGAAGATTTGCGGGATCCTTGGGATCTAGTCCCGCTTTTTTAACGAGAGGAGTAATGGTGACTCTCTTCAGATCTTTAGGCACCAAACCCTCATGAAATGACGCGTTCACTATTTTCCGGAGGATGGGAGCAAATATATCCTTATGTTGAAGAATAATGCCAGGGGGCAGGACATTTTCCGCACAGGTAGTGGGTTTCATGTTATTCATCACCTCTAGCATATCTGCTTCTGAGATGGGGTCAAATTTAAAGAGTTGTTCCCTGACAGGTACATTCCCTTCAGTGGGGCGGATCTCCTGGTTAGAGGTAGATCTGGCCTTTATAATGTTTTGCCTCGCCTTTTCCGTTTTGGCTTGGAATGCATTAAGCACCATGTTACAGTCCTCCTTGGATGGAGTAAATGGGGGAGTAAGAGAAGCGGGTTTTTCTATGCTTTTCAAAATATCAAAGAGTTTGCTTGTATTGTTATCAGCATGCTCAATTTCGGTATTAAAGAAATTAGCCTTGACTGACTTGATTTTCTCTTTATATTCCCTATCCTTCCTTTTCCAGCTCGCTTTACTATCCACTGATTTGTCTGCGATCCATTTTCTTTCCAAAATCCGTTTTTCCTTCTTCAATAGAAGAAGCTCTGGTGTGTACCATTTTTGGTTGTTACTGTTTCTCCTAGTTAGTTTGGAGGTGAGCGGCGCCACGGTTTCTACTAACTCGACTAGGTGTTTGTTATATTTATCTAGCAGTTCGGCACATGAGTCTTGATCCTGAAAAGAGCACAGAATTTTCTCCAAGCAGGGCTTGAGCTGGAGTTCATTTAGATTTTTGAAATTTCTAATTTCTGCCTTAATATGAGGATTTTGCTTGTGTGTGTAGCGGGGCAGCTTAAGATTGGCCGAGATCAGATGATGATCACTCCATATGCAGGGAGTGGTGCTGCAGTTTTGTAAGAAGATGTTGTGACCACACAGCCAGTCCAACTGGTTTCCCTGGGGGGTAGTGGGATCTTTATTAAGGACTTTGAAGTCGAGATTATTCAGGGCTTTCTCCAATGCTATAGCCCCTTTGTCTCTCTTATTACCTCGCCAGAGGTTCCAGTCTCCCATAACAACCGTGGACGCGTTGACAGATCTCAAGGTGTTTAGGTGGGAGCAGAGTTCCAAAGAGAAGTCTGAGACCAATGATGGTGGTCTGTAGATAGCTATCAGGTTGAGACAATTATTGGGGGAGAAAATCAGTTTAAGGTGTAGTGCTTCGCACCCGCTGAAACCTATAGATACCTTAAAAAGTTTGAGACTATTCTTGGCAATAATTGCTACCCCTCCTCCCCTGCCCAGTACTCTATTGTCATAGTAAATAGTGTAATCTGCTGGAATGGCCTGCTCACATGTGGGCCCTACTGGGTCTTTGAGCCAGGTTTCTGTTATGCAGAGTATGTCGAAGTTGTAGGAGGATATCATGTCTCTAATGTTGATGGCGTGTTTGGTTAGGGAGCGTGTATTGAGAAGACCAATGTTTAGGCACATCCACTTCTCCATACTATCCCTAGGGGTGTCAGCAGACGAGTACCCCTCCCTCTCATGGCTATTGGCCTCCTCCCCCTTCGTCCGGCTCACATGTGTGACTGCGGCTGGTACATGCATGTCTCGCGCCCCCGCTTACCAAAGTACTAAGGCCCCAGGTGAGTTCCGAGAGCCCGTGGATCCGCAAGAGGGGGATTGAGGTCCCAACTTGGGGTTGCGCCGAGCGCCCGCACGTCCGGCCACGGACCGGCACAGACCGGCTTGCCCCCTTCGCGCCGGCGCGTTCGCGCCGGGTTTAAACTAATAAGGCAGCCGAAAACTACAAGGCTGCTGGGATGTGTAGTTCCACTACCCAAGTAGCACTGGTAGGGAACAATCAAGTTGCAGTCAAAATGCGCAGATGTAAAACAAGTACTGAGCAGCAAATACACTGTTTAAAAATATAAATGTAATATCTTTAAAACAAACTATTAGATACTAAGTGGGGTTTCTTAAAACAGAGCTAAAATTACCAGATGCGGCGGATTACGGCGACGTTTAAAATGCAATCCCTTTAACAGGGGAGGCAGTTCAGAGTGGACTTTATAGTCCGGCCAGACCGGCACAGACCGGCTTGCCCCCTTCGCGCCGGCGCGTTCGCGCCGGGTTTAAACTAATAAGGCAGCCGAAAACTACAAGGCTGCTGGAATGTGTAGTTCCACTACCGAAGTAGCACTGGTAGGGAACAATCAAGTTGCAGTCAAACTGCGCAGATGTAAAACAAGTACTGAGCAGCAAATACACTGTTTAAAAATATAAATGTAATATCTTTAAAACAAACTATTAGATACTAAGTGGGGTTTCTTAAAACAGAGCTAAAATTACCAGATGCGGCGGATTACGGCGACGTTTAAAATGCAAATCCCAATTTTACAGTTTAGGTCATTTTGTTGAATTTCCAATATTTCGAAGGCTCCAAAGCATCAAGTTTAGAAGGGAAAGATATGCTTTTAATTGCCAGCAAGCAGTTCTCAGAATCCCAGACAAAGTTTTTGGGCACTAGCTCTATTCCCAGGCGATAAGCCTACGAATAAAAAAAACTTGTGAAGGGCAGATTGCGGGATGTGGAAAGGGTTGACATGGTAGCATTGCCAATGATGTAAAACCAGGATGTGAGTATAGTGCCCCCTAGTGGAGGTGGAACTGTAGAGAAATGTTGTGGTGGCAGGGATGAATTGAAGAACTTGGTCAGAAGGTGCAGGAGCCAGTTGTGTTTTTTCCTATTAGGTTGTTCATTCCCAAAGATGATTGGCAGACAGTATGCCAAAGATTGCAACATGTCACGAGATGTGAGTCGCAGCAGGACAGTACAGGGTTTTCGTCGCAAGGGAGCTTATCATGGGAAAAGACATTTAGTTTGGAGTAGCAACATATTTCGGTCTCACTGTTAACACTTGAAAGATTAATGGTACTGCTCGGTGGGATGCTGAGGCTGAGGCTGCTCGAATTGAGTCCAACCAAACACAAAAGGAGCTCACAAGGACATTCTTCAACTTGTAGAGCAACAGCCAATTACCTCATTGTAGTTTCCACAGTCTCAGAAAATTAGGACATGTTGGGTGGGTTGGGATTTTTCTGATCACAAGAGGGGACCCATCCTATTGGATCACTCAATGTATCGGGTGTGTAGTGGCTGGACTGTGAGTAGCAAATGAGAAGGTTAGAATTAAATGTGTTTCTTTTTGGTGATATGCAAATCTTGTGGTTTGCTATAATAAATAATTTGGCTCTGTGTGGGCGTGTTCAGAGCTTTTTTATGCGGTATGTGTATCCTGGCCGTATTTATAAATACATCTGCCTTTTATTTGCTTTTAGTGCACTTCATTTTTGCTCCTTTGGATTGTTATTTGTTGGGTTACTTATGGATTACTGATGGGATTACACTGCTACATTTTGGTGACCCTGATGTCATCTCCAATGCCCATGTGAGTTTGGGGGCTCCCCGCTCATGCCCTGGTTAGCGCAGTGTCATCCTGCAGAGACTAGGGGGGTCATTACGACCCTGGCGTTAAGGGTTTAACGGCACCGTAAAAGGTGTCAGCACCGTTAAACCCTTAACACCTGATTACGAGGTCCCTTTGCGGGACCCGACCTTAACGGCTGGTTTTACCAGCTGTTAAAGTAGGGTGCCGCAAAGGGACCTCGGTGCTAATTACGGTACTGCAATTTGCGGTACCGTACTTAGCGCCTTCCCCAGTCCCATTGAGCCCTATGGGGTGAAAATGGGAATGGGGAAGGGCCATGGTGAAATGGGGAAATACCGCCCCGCCAACCTTGGAATGGGGCGGTATTTCCCCATTCCACCATGGCAGACTCGTTACAACACCGGCACCAACCATGGTGCTAATAGCGCCATGGTTTAGCGCCGGGGTTGTAATGAGGGCCTAGATCTTGTGCACAAGAATGAGGAGATCTGCAGGTGCCCAATTACTCAAAAGTCTACCTGATCCCTTGGGCAGCCTGCTGTGCCGGGTGGTGCAGACACTTGAGAGGGGAGGCCCAGCATCAGGAGGACTTGGAGAATGCCCAGAATGTAATTATATAATTATAATTAAGTGTGCCCATGCTTGAAAATGCAGTGGTGGTGTGATTTTTGGCATATTGTTTTGGTACTGTTTTAGTTAATGGAATATTATGGTGAAGATCCACATTGAGGGGAAAGATATCATAGTAGCTTGAGTTATGAATTGTGAATAAGAACTCCTCTTATAAGGGGAAATCCAGCACTGTGTTGTTTGTAGGAGAGATCCCTCTATTCCATAGATGGGGGCATGAAGACAGGGTAGATTCACTCACATCGAGTGAAGCAGGATGAGGAAGGAGCAATATTATTGTTGTATATAAGAGTAGCTTTTCTTGTCTGAAATAGTTTATAAGAGATTGGTTAATGGGTTGGTTGAAATTTGTGGTGGGCCATGGAGAGCCCCGTGAGTGTGAAGAGTGTGGAGGGGAATGGAGAGCCCATTGTGTGTATGGGTGAAAGTGTGAAGGAACGAGTTTTGTGGTTGGGAGGTGTGTGTGTGTGAAAGCGATTTGGGGGGAC
Source organism: Ambystoma mexicanum (assembly GCF_040938575.1). NCBI lineage: Eukaryota > Metazoa > Chordata > Amphibia > Caudata > Ambystomatidae > Ambystoma > Ambystoma mexicanum. Next base: position 1,404,394,954 of record NC_090922.1, read on the forward strand.
GTTTTGGCCTACAGTTATAGCCAGGAGAGTTATTTTATTAAAGTAATATAGACACTAGGAACACTGCTGGAACAGAGTTGGTAAGTGTTTAGTGGGTGGGTTAAATTTTTTTTTTTTTTTTTTTTATTTTTCATTTAGTTTGTACAAACTTTTTGAAAAAACAAAATTATACACACAATTCTTCCCCTATCTATCTATGGGGTGCTTCAGAAATGAGTCATTACAGAGTATTATTTCATAACAGAGTGTTGCGTTCCATGCCTTATTGCTTCCCCCCGACTCTGTTGGTCCCACTTTTCATTAACTCTGTTCGCTACAGATGATTCATTGCTCCATTACCAACCCTTTGTCTGGCTTTGCTTCACCTCTTCACCTCATCTCATCATTTTTGAAGCACCCATTACTTTTTAGATTCTTTCTCCAATTTAGTTCTCTTTTAGCAAACTTTCGAGTATTTCCAAGAAATATGCCAACCCGAAAATGTCTTTTTCACATGGGTTATGAAAATTTCGCCATAGATCCTCTCCACTTAAGGTGGAGTATTTCCGCACTAGATGTCCTAAATGTACAGATCTCTGGTCTTTCAGGGCCTCACAATACAGTGTGAGATGTTTAAGGGTTTCTTGGTGTTTATTACAAAGACGACACCTGAGTAATGCTTTCAAATTCCGCGTTCTTGTTGCTTGGCTTACTCTGGTGTTTATTAAGTTCATACGAAATTTCATGTAGATTGCTCGATGTCTTGCATTAGCAGATCTCATCAAGTATTGAGGCAGTTTCTTTCGATCTTTTGCCTCAATAGCTGCATCTTTCATAAGTTTGTGGCGATTGCGATCATCAACTGTTGAGCACCAATCCTTTTCTCATAGCTTTTTCTTCACATAATTCGGGTTGTTTCTCAGGGTATCTTGATCAGTTCCCAATAGCTCTAATTGCTTTTTACACCCGACTGCCCATTTACATAGTAGGTTTTCTTTGTTGCCCTTCATGGCATTTTGTAAGATCTTGAACTGAGGAAGACATTCTACTGTGATGATTTTCCGATATATGGATAGCATGTTCCATAATACTCGGGCATGCATGGATATTAAATTAAGTTCATATCTCACACATGCACTCGAGATTCCTTTCTGTAAATGCAAGACTCTCCTCCAATATTGATTTTCTAGTTCTGGCCATAGAGTGGCAGACACTCCTAAGGCACTTTCTGCCCCATAGATCAGTGATGGGATCACTTTTTGGTTATAGTGGGCTATTACTGGTTGTAGCGAGAATTTCCCAAACTTTTTATTTATTACTACTCCTTGACTTGCTAGTTGTCTACATTTTTGTTTAGCATTCTCTGTCCAGGGTGCGTCATTTATGTTACTGTTAATCCAGACACCAAGGTACTTTGTCTTTTTCACACATCTTAAGATGTCATTTCTCAATCTCCACTTTGGGATGCTTTTTGTATTCCGTTTGTTATTTCGTGTTAAATCTTGCAGGATTATTATTTCAGATTTTGCAGGATTGATTTTTAGTTTGTTTTGTTCTACATATCTCTCTAGAGCCGCTAGATTTCGAGTTAGTCCAATCGGTGTTAGGTCCAGTAATACAATGTCATCTGCATATAGCATCCAACTTATTGCCTGCCCATTTATTTTCAGTGGGAAGGAATTTACATCTGCGAGACTATCGCCAATATCAGACATAAATAAACCGAACAGCGTTGCTGCAAGTGGGCAGCCCTGTTTTACACCTTGGTTCATTTCAATTGGCTTGCTCAACGTTCCACTTGAATCAAGTCTGATTTTAATGACTGTGTCCGTGTGGAGTTCCTTTATGGGTTGTAATAGATTATCTGGGCACTTCCATTTCTTCATCTTTTCCCAGAGCATCTCTCGGTCGATGGTATCAAAAGCGCTAGATAGATCAACAAATGCTACATAGATCTTTCTGTTTTGTCGGATTGCTTCCATTTTCAGAAAGTTCAGAATTGTTAAATTCAGCCCGCAACCTACCCCTTTCACAAATCCAGTTTGTCGAAGATCGTATCTTTTGGAATCTTGGATCCATTGTAGTAGTTGGATTTGGAGCTGGGAGGCAAAAATGTTGCCGACCACATCGAGCAGAGCTATCGGCCGGTAATTCTTGGGGTCAGTTCGAGCACCTTTTTTAAAAATTGGTACTACAATGGCACACCGCCAGGAAGATGGTATCTGTTTCATCTGGAGAATGGTCCGAAATAATGAGTAGCAAAAATCTGCCCATAATTCTGGGTGTTGTTTTAGATGTTGCTTTGTTAGACCATCTGGTCCCGGTGCTCTAGATGTACTTAATTTTAGAATGTTTCTGTAGATGTCCTCTTTTTTTATTTCAATTGACCACTCATGCTCTGAGGATGGCAAAATTCTTATATTGGGTTGATTGTTGTTGAATGTTTCTGCGTAATGTCTGACCCATTGAACTTCCGAAATCACAGATTTCATAATGGCTCCTTGGGGTGTTGAGATGTTATTCAGCAAGGCCCAAAAATCTCTAGTCTTTCTTTTAGCAAGTACTTCCATCATAATTTCAGCATCTCTTTGTAACATGATGTGTTTATGGCTAATTAGCCAGTTCTTATAAATTTGTTTTAGATGTCTTATCATGCTTTGGTTATTTGTATTGGACTTGTTTTTGAGTATTCTCAGTGCTTTTTTCAGGTCTTTTTTCTTTTCATTAACTTCTGCATCCCATGCATGGAGCTGTGTGAAATCCGGTCTTGCCTTAGTACGTTTTTTCTCCCGATATATCTCTAATAGAGTAGTGTACTCAATTTGTTCCATTTCTGTTGTATTTTCAAGTGATTTCCTTAGTGAGATGATATTATTCTCACTCAATCTTAGCCTGTTACGACCAGGACCTACTTCAAGTGTCGGTGCTTCATTGACAGCTGGTCTTCTAGGTTTGTTTAATTTCAAATACAATTTTACTAAGCAGTGATCGCTGACCTTCATTTCAATGATTTTGAGAGACAAGACCTTGCTTCTTAGGATTCCGTCTACGAACATGTAGTCAATTGTCGAACTTTGCCAAAGTCTTCGCCAGGTTGGATGGGCGGGAATGTCCCCTGGCGTGTTACCATTCAACAACTGTAAGTTCCAAACTTTCATTTCTTGCATCCATCGCCTAGCTGCCTGTTCACCATTGGTTATTTTTTCTTCAAGGGAGTCATTTATAATAGACAGACAATTTAGGTTTAGGTCTCCACATACTAAGATGTTTGTATCCTTTTCATTCCTTTTGATATTACAAGTTAGTTCTGAAATGGTTTCCATGAAGTTGTCTAATAATATTGCTGCATGTTGCCAATATATATTAATCAGTATTAGTAAATTATCTTTGTTCACGTATCTCTCTGGAAGTTTCACTTTGCACACTTGTATATATGGTGACACAATAGTATGAGATAAGATACGTATACCACTTTTTACTTTTGCGACCGTTACCATTCCTGACATGGGTCGGCCTTTTTTCCCTTTAATTGCTCTGTTGAAGGCTATCTCAAAGCCGTCTGCTACTGGTGGTTCCAGTAGCCAAGTCTCTTGCAAACAGAGCAAGTCTATGTCCATCAATTCATTGGATGTATTTTCAAAGAGATGTGAATGCCCACGTGTGTTCCATGAAGCGATGCATATATTGCCAGTCTCCTTGATCTTTGGGCATTAGCTATGTTTTGTGTTGTTGATAGTTTTAGCAACCCATGACCAGTCCATGTCTTCCCTTTGTGGATTGATGGTTTTCTTCATTTTGGAGTACATCTGCTCAGTCGATACTCCGGCTAGCTCTGTTTCTGAAATGTGTGTTTTATTAATGATGTGACTCTTTGAAGGGACATTTTTGTTTCTTGAGTATTGTTCTTCGACACATTGCACACTTTTATTGTCAGTTTCAGAATTATAAGCTAGTACCAGTCCTTTGTTCATCGGTTGATCTGCCTTCTGTGAATTTTGGATTTCATATATATCAAACCCCATAGAGTTCAGAATGGTTCCAGTATCTAATAGTGAATCACAGATAATTTTAGAAGCTATATGTAGGATCACGCAGTCATTATTTTTCTCGTCCTCGAATTCTACTATTAGGATGTCATCAGAAGCCACAGTTCTTAGTTGTGGAATATGATGTAGTAGCTTCATCACATTATTCCTGTTTAAGAGAAGGCCATCTTTTTCTCTCACTATGCGTTCTAGGCGCAACAGATATTTCCCCATTTTCTTAGATCTTCGAGCTTGTAGGCTATATTCAGAGCCATCAGCGTCGCTTGCTCGTGCATTATGCTGTACTTTCGGGTATGTCGGTTTTTGCAGAGTCCATCGGCTCTTTTGTAACGATGATGGGGCTTTTGAAGACTGTTTCAAAGGAAGTTTAAGATTATAGGGAGATCCTACTTTAGGATCAACTTCTCTTATCGGATTAGGTTCAGTTAATCCTTTATCCATTAGCGCCATTTTGGCCTCCAAGATCTCAAGGTTTCGCTCATATTTCCACAAGTCCGAGTTACTCGAGTTATGGTTTACCTCAGACTGTGCGGGTTTCTTGGTGGCTAAAGTTAGCGCTCTTTTAGCCTCAATTGTGATACATTCAGAGGAGACATCCTCTAAGGCAGGTAGGATTATGCCAGAGTGTTTGGGAGAATCGCTGTTAATGTCTCTTTGTTGATGTGCAAATGTCTCAAGATCTGAGCAACCAGGTTTGGAGGATGGAATGGTTCTACTAGCTGGCTGCTTTGCAAGAATCTTCGATTTAGGGAGTGCTTGATCTTTTTTTCCCATATTGAGTTCAATGTTGATTATGGCGTCTGAGGGGAGCCGATCCTCAGACATGGCCGATTCAGGAATCGCAATCCAATCATCTTGATCACTTTCACGAAGCTCATATGTTGAGAGATCTAAAAGCTCTTCAGAAATGCTCACAATTCCAAAAGGTTGGTCGTTTGGTGCTTCTTTTGGGTTTAGTTGCTCAGCTGGTATGGAATTCTTCACTGTGCATAGATTAGCCTTAGCAGCAGTTTCATCCACTTGCTTGATGTTTATAGTAGAACAAAGCCCTTTGATGTTCCTTAAAAATGATTGTACACTCGATCTACATGGATTTTTTCTTTTTTTCTTATTTTTGGATTTTTTCTCAATCATCGTGTCTCTGACTTTATTATTTAATGCTGCATCTGTTTTTTTTAATTCAAATATTGGGAACATCTCTTTTTGTATTGAATTTGGCTTGACAGGAGAGACTGTCACACCAGGTCCCTCAGTCACAAGTACAGAGTTCATGGGATCCTGGTTCTCAGGCTCATTGACGCCTTGTTATGATTGAGAAGCTGAAACAGCAACGTCCATTATACACTTGCTTGCACAATTTGCTGACGTTAAGTCCTCATCTCTGTCCGAGGGAGTGTCCTGCGTTTGAGGTAGGTATGATTTCTTATTTACTTCGCACCTTTGTGGAACATCTTTTAGCTGTCTGGTGGGCGTAATCGTTTTTTCGCTACTACAGATTCTGTTGCTCTCATTTATGCAGATGGCGGCTTCTCGTGATCGTTTTGATTTTTGTGTACATTTCCTCGGGGGAACATTAGCACTTCTTTTTTCACACCTTGTCTCTTGCGTGATTATCTCTGCATTAAAACTAGTATCTGGGACCATGATTTGGGTCTCATAGTCTATTGTATTATTTGCAGCAGGTTCCTTTGCTTTATCATCATTCTGCACTATGATCTCTTTGGGTATCATTGATTTAAGAGTGGAATTTAACTTATGTTGTTGCAGTAGTGTTATGGCTTCCCGGGCTACTTCGGCGAACAGTCGTTTGTCCATCGCACTATTTTTGGTTTGTTCCACAATGGTCTTAATATATGCATCAGCTCTTAGATGGTCATCAGTCCAAGTTTGTTTCATCCAATTTAAATCTTGATCCACATTGATAATTTTCGAGTTCAACAGAGCTATGAGAGTTGTTTGATCTTTAATATTCTCATTGAGCTGTTCGTATAGTTTGATATATGGCGACATTGAGATTGTATGAGCAGCCATTATGAGTGTGTTTAGTTATCTCGTGATTTCTTTAGCCAGAAGTTCTGCCATGTTTAGCGTTTGGCTATTCTGTTTGTTACTTTTCTGAGATCTTATTCCAGAGAATCTAGATTTTTTCTTACGTAAATTCGATCTTTTCTTGGAAGGAGCATCTGGCTGTATATCTACCAGAGATGATGGACAATAGGTTTCAAGTCCAGTGAAAAGAGAGCCAGCTAGCTCCTTTTCCTCGGCGAGCCTTTTTTGTGATGTAATAAGTAGGTCACTATAATCATCATTGATGGATTCTAGACGTTTCCTTTTCGTCAGTGGTTTTAACCAAGGTTTAGGAAGTTCCTTTGGGCTTAGCGGGCCAGCTGGGAGTCTGCAGACGTTCTCCTCACAGGGCGAGAATACCTCCATCGGCTTCACTTGTTCCGAGGGGTTGCGGGATCCAGTCGATGATATTTCCGTTCTGAGATCAACGCGGCTCATGTCTACTAGGGCCAGCGGGCTGCGTCGGTCACAGCTCATCCTGACGCAAGGCGAGCGGTCCGAAGCTGATCCAGGGCGAGGCCATGTCATCAGAGCTATTTCCCCGAGTGCAACATCCATTAATGGTGCTTTTCTAAAGTGCTCACTGTGGGCCACGATCTCGCCAGTTTTTCGTTCAGCAAACTTGAGGACTTTATTGGGGCTATGCTGAGATCCGACAAGCCATTTATCGCTAGGTTCACAAACATCACTGGCCATACCACTAGCACTGTCTGTAGGGTCTATGCAGTTGGTCATGTCTCCGCTAGTTGTATCGCCGACAGCAATACTCATCTCTTGTGCGGCTTTGTCAAGGTCAATTACCGTTCCGGCCGTGCATGAAAGAGTCTTAGTGATCAGTAATTCATTACCTTTCTCCACATTAACTATTGTGTTATCCAACCGGGTGTTTATACATGCACAACTATCGATTGCAGAGTCCAAAGAGGCCCCAAGAGCATCTTCAACCACAGCGGACTCTCCCTCCTTCGCCGCATAGGTTATGTTGGGCTCTGTTTGTAATGTTTTTGATGTAGTCGGATGCGGTGGAGTTGGCGATGCTAGTGGATTTACGTCAGTACTGCACGTGGTTAAAGTGCTGTCCTGACAATCAAAATAGTTCTCAGAGTCTATAGAAGTAGAAGAAGCACAATTCTTTTTACTGAACTTAAAACGGCTTACCGTTAGGTCCAAGCGCGGGTCAGTGGGAGCGCAGCCGCCTGCAACCAGGAAGCGTCGTTGCCGCCGTGTGAGCGGGTGAGTGGCACCTTCTTCTCCTTGATACACCACAGCATCTTCCATGTTGATCCCCGAGGGGCCAGGGTCTAAGGTGTACTCCACAGAAGTCATAGGGATCACGGAGAGAAAAAAAAAAAAAAAAGTTAAAAATAAATACACTGAGGGGCGCGTTCAGGCGTAAAACACGATTGGAGTTGATCCGAGGAGTTCGGCACAGAGGCGAGGGCGGGGGCGGTGGAGGCTCCCAGCTCCCCAGGCAACACTGCCAACACTCAGCGTCACTCCGCGTCGCTCCGCTACCTGTGCTTGGTCTATGAAGGGAAAAGCAACTTCCTTCCACAACGAGGTAGTCAGGCAGCAAAACAGAGCTCCCAACACTGCCAACACTCAGTGGGTGGGTTAAATGTTTGGTGACATTGGCGAAATCCCATTAGATCACATGTGTAAATCACTCCACCAATGTAAGGACAACATATTGAAATATCATATGAAGTTGGTTAAACCCTGGTCCTGAAAGGGAACACATTTAAAAGACATTTTAGAACACATATTTACTACCAACATACAATGGTAAACAATTGAAGAGTAGACAGAGTATATTAGATCTGTGGAAGGTGTTGAAGGAGGAAGACACTCGTCATGATATTAGAGGGGGATCATTTAGACTGTTATGCTGACCTCGGCCCCACCCCTTTATGGAACTTTTCCTCTGCATGCCACTGAAGGTTATACAAATAACAAATAATTAACGTCCAAAAGCCAGTAGAGACTAATAGTAGCTAGGAGCATACAGAAAAAGAGAAGGGAGCGTGAAAGAACGCATTGTTTAAAGAAATAGAGAGACAGGCACAGAGACAGTAAGATGACAAATTGCGAGAGTGGAGGAGGAGCTGGAGAGAGTAAAATGGGAATAGGAGGAGTCCGAAAGGAAATAATGGGACAAGGGGGAGGGGCGATGTGCGATGATATGGACAACTTGGTAAATGACAGTAAAGCTGTTAAAGACCTCCCTCCCTTGGATGGCATGGACGATGTTTAAATATGCAGTGACTGAGGAGAAGGATATGATGGGGTGAATGACTGATGATAGATAGAGAGGACATGGTACCATGTGATGACAGAGAGAAGCCCATGGCTTCAGCGGCTCCAGACACAGGCTCCTAGAGTAACATTAGCAAAGTGTCGGAAGAGTAGGTAGGTGCTGCAACCTCAGAAGAGGGGGTGCAGTTACCCTTGTTACAATAGGGTCAAAGGAGGCCTCATTATGTTCCTGGTCCAGTATGGATAAAGACAACTTGATAAGCAGGTTGCCATCCCCCACAGCAGAAGCAAGCAAGTGGATTTATGCTCTCGAAAAACAGACAGCAGGGACCACCATCCATATCGGGGACATGAAGAGCCTATTAGCCCAGACACGGGTAGTATAGCTCAGTGACAACATGCTCCTCTTGGAAGCAAGTCTACACAGAGCAACACAGGTTCGAATCCTGGGTCTTCTGTATCAAGCATGTTATACAAAAACTAATTACAATTATAATAATTATTGAGGGATCAGGCAGATGAACTTTGGAAGAAGGTGGGGTGGAAAGGGGTGACATTGGGTAACAGTGCTCATGACAAGAGGCCATTCAATAACTGTCAAGCACATGTTTGGAAAGCTTTAATGGAGAAAAACCCTGACACTTCTGACATTAAACCTTTTTTAGCTCTCATGACGGGACCTGTGCAGAATATTGAACAAGTACAGGAGATATGGAAGTTAGAAACCGGAGCTTCTTGGGACAAAAACATTTTAGTATGTTTTCACATATTGGTTAGGGGTCTCCCTGAAGATGTACAGGTGGAACTGAAGAAGGCTACAAGGCTAGAAATGAAAGGATGGGCCAAGATACAGGCACACATAGTGTATCATTGTAGACTGAGACAAGGGAAGGACAAAGTGATGGAGGAGCAGGCACAGAGGGCAGAAACAACATTGGTTCATAAGAAATTGGTTAAATTCACATGATAAGGGGCAATGATCACAGACACTGCAGAAGGCCAATATCAGCAGCGCCAGCACAGGGGGTGGGGTTCATGGTTCATGGCGAAGAGAAGGATATGTAGATAGGGGCGGACCCAGTTCAGGCCATCCAGTTTTTGCCTGTACGGAGGGGGTAGGCAGGAGTTCAGCAAGGTGGAGAAGTGGGATGTGGGTTTGTTGTGCCAAAACCCAGGTTTGTGGCACAGTGTTGGGCCTGTTGCAGAATGGCACATTATTTGCAAGAATGTAGCAAGATAAATTCACAAACTTTTCACATCGGAGGGCTCCCTGCGTATCACTCAATCATTACCACCCACTATCACAAATGCAGTACCCGTTTGCCCCAAGCACACTGAGCAGCTTGCAGCAGCCACAGTACCTGTTCCTAAATACTCTGTAGCAACAACTGGCCCCATTTATTTCTCAGCAGCAGCAGACAATTCTGATTCCTGACATGCAATGTGCAGTACTGCAGAAACAGCCCCAATTCATGCCACTAAACTCCCTCCAGATGCAAGTACCCGCCCAGCAGTGGGACAAAAATATTTTACCACAGGGCACAGTACACAAAGCACCAGCAGTACCACACTCTTCAGGGGTAACTAACGAGAGGGAACCTTTCGCACTCCCAGGCACAAACATGTACCCACAATTGGATAGCCGACAGATAGCCTTGGCTTGCTTAATTCTATCAATAACTGCCAACATGGAAGAGGTACCACAGGTAGCAGTGAACATAGGAGGGAGAAAATGTTACTTTCTGGCTGACATCAGGGCTACCAAGTCCTGTATTAGAGAGGGAAGGTGTCTTTTTTTGAGCAAAACAATGCACACACAGGGATTCTCTGGGGCTGTGGTAATGGTTCATTTTACAGAACGTTTGCATCTTACAGTAGGCACAGAGGAAGTAACAGTGCCTTTATTGTATTTTCCAAAAACACCAATGAACATATTGGGCAGAGACATTATGAGCAAATTGAACATGACAATCTCTTTAACCAATGACAGCATAATATGCTAAACCCCAGGAGAATATTATGCATGTACAGTAGCACTACCAGCATTTTGTGGTTACAGAACTTTGCAATGTGTACTGCTTCTCCCAGCATTATTTCTTTATGGGGTGTAGATAGTGATAGGATGGATACCCAGCATTGCGAATCAGATATTTTGATTACCAGCAGAGTTTTTATTCAAGCCAGCAGTAGCAAAGGCACTTCCTAGGGAAAGTGATTCTTGTACATTTTGAAGCACCAATAACAAAGAAAGATATGGTGATATTGCATGGCACAGACGAAGATGTCAATGAGTGGCACAGGGTGTTGTGCATTGACTCAGACCTACACTTAAGGGACCTATCTGACAAACAGCGTTTCCAAGACTGTGAGGATGCAGAAGAGATGGTGTTTTATATGTGTATAACTTTTCAGTTGACTGTGGTACACAGGGAAAGGCCCCAGACAGTACATCTTGCAAAGATATTACTAGCACATTTGGAAGATGATTTAAACAGGGTGCACAATGAATTATGTACCAGTGGCACCAAAGATGTCTGCCCCTAGCAAGGGGTACATGAGATGCCCCATCCATTTGGGGTGAGGGAAAAGGCCACTAAAAATATTGGAAGAGCCACCCCGTCCCCCCAAGCCTGGGGCAGTATGTTTTGCCACCCCCTGGGGGCAGATGGTCACACACATGTGCCATCTGCCCCTAGGGAAGGGCAAAACAAAAATATATATTTTATAACTTGTTTTGGGTGGGGGCCCACTAGACCACCAGGATGGTTTGTGTTTAAAAGGGGGGTGGCCCTCTCCCGCCCACCCTAAGTGGATGGGGGCACCTTATGTAGCCTTCCCTGGGAGCAGATTTCTGCCTCTAGGAAGGGGTACATGAGATTCCCCATCCATTTGGGGTGGGAGGAGACCACTGTAAATATTGGTATAGCCACCTTCAAGCCTGGGGCAGTTTGTTCCCCCCCACCGGGAGGCAGTTGGCCACACACATGTGCCCATCTGCCCCTAGGAAAGGGACAAAACAAAAATAAAACAAATTATAACTTGTTTTGGGTGGGTGTGGGGGGCCACTGAGCCACGATGGATGTTTGTAGTGGAAAAGGGGGTGGCCCTATCCCCCCCACCCCAAATGAATGGGGGGCATCTCATATAGCATGTTTTTAGTGAAAAGGGGGGTGCCCACGGGTGTCTGCTTTTCGGAAATGCATGGGGTTCTCTGTTTTCCTTGGTGGCTTCGACTCCTTAGGCCCAAATCTGTAGGTTGTCCACATGAGCAAAATCTGCTTTGTCGAAAGGCTTGGGGTTATCTGTGGGTTAGCCTTTTCTCTTTGCGCCGAGTTAGGGACACCTGTGGGAACGCAGGAAGGTAGGACATCTGTTGTTGGTGGCTTGTTTCGGTGGGTGGGCAGTGGGAAGAGTCTCTGAAATTTGGTGGAAAAAAACACAATTTTCAGCCATTTCACTCTGGCCACCCACTGAAACAGGCCGCCAACAACACATGTCCTACCATCCTGCGTTCCCACAGGTGTCCCGACGGAAATGGTACCTCACATGTGTGGTGCACCTATCTTCTCATGCTGGAAATAAGGAAAGGGATTCCTCTGGGATCTGCTTGGAAATGAAACCTGGTAAAAGCAGGCAGAGTTCAGAGGAAGCCATTGTCAATTCCGCCAGCAATCGCTAATTACGCGAGGTATTTAAACTCTTCCAAAGTGGAAAACCAATGTGATTTCACCTGCCTTTTACGCTAAAATCTTCCATTTTGTGGCGGAAAAGTAAAAACGTGCGCCAATGGAAGTGGTCCACTCCATGCAGTTTACTTTGCGCCTTGATGCTTGGGGGTTTTGCGTGATGCTACACATGTAATAAATAAATAAGTTCATTTACCATGACCCCAGATAAATGCCAACTCGTGATCAGACTGAATGAGCATGGCATTGTCGCTGGTAAGAGGGTGTCCTGTGCTTCTTGAGCGTGTTGGCAAATGCCCTTAATTGCCATCTCGCGTTAAGCAGGTGCTTAAACCCATCAGTGTGGATTGCACAATAATAAGTCGACAGAGGTATTTCAAATGGCCAATTTCACTCTTTGGGTGACATTGTCAAAGTGGGAGAATGTTGCCCACCATGTGCCACTTTCTCTGCCGAGTGATTTGTGCCCACCCCGAGCAAGAAGTGTGAAAAACCCACAAGGGCACTGTGCCCTGCTCTTTCTGTGTGTGTCTTCCCCACAGGGTGACAGATGCCGACTCAGACATGGTTAAGTCTCAGGTGGCAAGCCTGTACCCTAGTTGATGTGGCAAAGGATTCCAGACTTCTGAGGCTGATAACATTAGTAGCATTGAGTTACATGCCACCTGACAGGTATGTGTGATAAAGTTGCAAAGCAGAGCTGTTAGTGGGTTAAAGCAGAAGGCGATGTCTGCCCACCCTCAACCAAAAGTAATAGGCCCCTCCTCCATCATGGCTGTAGGGGCCAGGATCCAAACCATGGCAAGAATGCCCTCCAATCATCCATGCCCACGAGTAGGGTACCCCTTGTGCTCCAGGAACCCTGTTGAGCAACCTCTGTGCTTTCCAGGTGATACTAACATTATTTAAAGCCAGAAATCTAAAAGGTAATTGCTTAGTTGCAGCTGGAAATTAGCTCCTGGCGTGATCAAAATGTCTTGACCAAGTGTGACATCATCCCCTTCATTTCTAAGCAATATGTGTGATCTCGCGTTTCTTCATCCACTGAATTACTGTTAGAAACAAAGGCAAGAGTTGTGTCTCTAATGTAGGCATTAGGAAGGCAGTTGCCATCCTCTGGCAGAATATGCCATGTTCTTCCAATATTGGCTAGCATTTGCCCTCTTATGGGCAGGTAGAACCATCATGGCAGTGACTGGCAAATGCCTTTCCCCTTTCCCCTGCAGACAGAAAAGTGGAATGAAGAGGCCAATTCAAGGCACAGAACAAATAGAAGTTAAGACAGACTGCAGCTGCCATTACTGTGTGAGGGAGAATATAGTGTTCAAGCAAGGAGGTATGTATTAAGCAAGCAAGCAGTGAGACAAGCGAGAGGCAAAGAAAGGCCACAGGGGCTCTTTGAATAATGTAACAAGGCAGAGGACCCATGCTCTGCCCTTCTAGTAACATATGAGAGAATCAAATAGATCAGGCTTTGCAGCAAATGTTAAACGAGAAAGGAACAGAGTCCAGCTCTGCATTCAGAATAACAAAGGCAAAGAAAGGCTAGGATCTGAAGCCAGCATGAGATGGAATAAGAGGGACCAGTCTCATCGTGAGAGGCTGGCCCGGCCCTTGCAGGGGCACTAGAGGGGCAGTGGGCTGCCCCTCTGGCCAACCCCCTGGGTCCACATACACCCCACCTACTAGTCATCCCCGGGACCGACACATCCGGACGCGGACCTGGGGAGTGCTTATAAGGGGGTGGGCTTGCGATCGCTCATACTCCTTGTTTGCTGTACCCCCCCACCCCACCGGAGGACAGTCAAAGCAGAAACATCACAGACCTGGTCCCTCGACTCGCATAACAGGGCTTATTCAGAGGTACAAACGAGATTTCCTCTTTCTTTGAAACCCCCATCTTTCCATACCATATTTCCATACCAAGAGACACACACGTCCCCTTGCCCCACACAAAAAGTAGCAACTTGCAGTTGGTAGAAAAGGCTTCAACTCCTTTATTTGGCAGGAGTCCAGTTACAGGTGATCTGCCACTTAACGAGCTGGCGTCCTAGCTGTGGCCCACTGGAAGTAATTGTTATTTCAGTCAGATGAAAAATCCAGAAATGCAAGGTACAAAGACATGCTCTTTGCTGCTGCATCCTTTATTTTTCTTCTGTTTTCGTTTCTTCTTTTCTCTTGTTTTATACAGTGATATTTCTAATTTAATACGTACTGCTATTTTAATTCTAATTTTGTGAAAAGTCGAGTTCTTTGATTAAAACACAATAAATAAATAAAGCAATGTCCCCTGCCCCCCCCCCCAGATTTTATGTGTCTCCTACGCCCCTGCACAAACCTGTGAGGAAAGAAAATCTACTTGTCCCAGAATGCAAACCACTGACGGAGGAATGCCAGCCATGTATGAATTTGCCAGATAGGCCTTGGGAAACCTTTGCAATACTCTGTTTGAACTTTGGCCCCTTCTGCTAGATCTCTCAGACTCTCCAATGTTAAGTATGAGCGCTTTCATTATCCAAGACCTGCAGGCCCATGTCATGCTGCACATTGGAAACATAGTGAAACATGATACTTGCACGAGAGTACAATAGCCTGTGCTACATGATCATGACTGGTCGAGCAACTAACTCAAGGTGATATTGGGCAACATTGAAGATTTGGTTCTGCATCTTTCCAAAAAATGAGTGTTTAGTGAAGGCGTGATGTTGCATAATAAATGTGTGTGGGCGTTAATCAACCTTAATAGCTTCATTTGGCTAGTTGCCACTGTTGGGTGTGTGAACGCGTTTCAGAGCTTTCCCACGCAATGTGTCCTGCACTGCAATTTATAATGCAGTGCACTGGGACCTGCCCTTGTTTGTTGATCCACGAGCATGGGGAAATCTAGTAGACAGCAGAGTGTGTTAAATGAGCTCGCCACGGCTGTGTAGTGCCAGAATCTGTTGTCTCTACATGTCATTAACAGCTGTTGTGGTAAGTATTTAAAATTATAATTGTGTAACTGACCACGGCAGGATGAAACACCATATCATTCCTGTCCAAATTGACCTAAAAAGTAAACACAACCGAGCAACCACACACCCACTCAGCTTTGTTGCCATTACTGTGCTCCATGTTAAAGTATATATGTATTTTTTTTATATACAGCAAAGGCCCTTCCCAAATGATCTTGGAGCACCTTTCAAAAGTCAACGGGAGCAGGTGAAAAAGATAGTCTAGAAAGGTTAAACAGGGGTTAAGGTGGTCCGGCTGGATTAGGTGTGCTTAAGGGGGTGCGTTTTTGTGAGAATTGATGATGGAAGGTGTAGTAAAGATGTCGTTTGGGAGTGTTACAGGCTTTGGCTGCTGTTATGAAGCTTTACACCAAACACGATGAAAAGGGATGATCTAGTTTTCTTTCCAAAACAAAATACACCAGCTCTTAAAGAGCCCAGGCACCTCCCATCTCTTAAACTGTCAATCCATGCACTCCTCCCCGTCTATCATGCTCCAAGTTCCACAAAGACAATTCTGCTAGAATACATACACTCTAAATGTATACTTTGAACAAAGCCACCCATTTCTGTACAGATGTGCAGGAACACTCCGGTAAGACTTGATGAGTGACAGGAACTGGAGTAAAATGCTCAGATGTGCATTTGTGATTTAATTTCTTACATAACAAAATTACATTATCCAATAACACATTACTTTATCAATGTAAACGGATAAGGATACAACAGCTGCCCTCTGGAGGCTTGTTTTTGTGCGCATGTTAGCTTGCAGAGTGGGATGTTTAGGTGATTTTGCATTGGGTGGCCTGGTGTTTGCATGGGTTGTGGATTTCGGTTTGTCGTGAAGGTAGGATAGGTATTTTTAGGTTGTTGGGAGGCACACGAATACGTCATCCTTAGCTTCTGCCCTGCCCCTAATCCAATACCGCACAGGTGAGAAGCGTTATAAACTCATATACTTGTACCGCACGTATCCCAGGCAGGTGTAACAACAAGACAGACAATCTAAGCTGAAGATGGCAAAAGCAGTCAAGCTAACGTAACATCGACACGCGCACACACTTGACACAGGTGGTCAGTCATTTTTTTCTAGAAGAAAAATGTCGCATTCCGCTTTTTTAAATAATATATTTATTTTGGGGTCCGGGAGTAAAAACAAATGGGTAAAACAAAAAAACAATTAAAAAAAGGGGGTTTGGAGGAACCCCCCCATTTCGAATAAAAACGTATAAAAAAAAATTAGACTTTTTTTTTCAACATTATTTTTTTGAAAAAATGACTTTCGACATTTTTGCATTCGAAAAAATGACTATAAACCCTTGACACAAAGTCGATATGCACACATGAAGAACACGTACACTAGGTTAAATGAACATTTATACATGAAAAATATTAACATAGCAACCACAAGACATAAAGAAAACTGACATAATCAATTTATAAACTGAAAGCATGTACAAAACACGAGTATAGCTCCTGAACATAGAGATGAGAGTGTAATATGGCAGCCATCTTCTTTAAAATGGATGCTACAGCATGCTTTTCAATAGACAAAAGCCTCAAAGCTTTAAGAGAACTCAAAAGCCTGAATCCACAGAATCACAGCTTTGCAGAGCTCAGGCAGTAGTTGGCAGTTAGTGCCAAGGTCAGAAGACAATAGGTTGGATGGGAATGGTGGATCAAAGGCACACGACAGTGATTCCCAGGACATAGGTAGGATACTCTCCAATTAATGCAAGTTTATGAGAGCACAACCAACCTTTGTTAGTGGAATGCAACAGCACAGTGAGCCAAAAAGACCCCATAGAGAAAACTCAAGAGTGTCCCTGGAGACAACAGAAAACATGGAACACACCATAATAATAGCTAAAATCTCAGTAATTCTACTTCATACACAGACCTCTAGCACGTGACTCATAAATGAAAAATGCTGCCTATTCATTTGCTGCCAGCAGAAGATAGGACATCTGTGGTATTCCCTAACAGCACACACAGACCCAAGATCAAGCACATAGAGATTGCCCAAGCTCATGGTCTAAGGAATGAGGGATGAAAGTTTCTTCAATGAATAGAAGACAGTTCAGGGGCCTCTCTCCCCCTACTACCTATCTGGCGCATTTGCTTATGACCTGTCAAAATGTCCAAGGTTGGTTAGCAAGAAGCCAATCAACCAAATCTCAGTGTCATGCCGCCCACCACGTAGTATGCCAGCCATTTGGTTTTCTTAGAAGTGAGGTATTTGTACTTTTATCAATATTGGGATGGGCTCAGGAGTAGCAGTAAGATATGAATGTGTTAGGCAGAATTATTTGCAGTATCCATTGGGAACACCACACACAATTAAGACTACAAGTACAAGTACAAATTCACCTTTGGTACAAGCCTGTACTACGCAGTAAGGTGGTAGCGATGGCTGAGCAGCCAGACTTATCTCAAGAGTAAAGTGAGCAGTATCAGAAGTTACACAAAAGACAACAATTACTATGGTTCAAACAAACACTGATTCAAGGTTTCTGAGTAAAAGAATATACATTTATTTACACCATCAGTTATAAAACAGTTCACTAATATAAAGCAGCAGAAAATCACAATCTTAATTTACTACAATAACCCCCAATCAATTATGGACAAGTTAGGCTCAAAAGGAAGTGTGAGCAAAATGGCACTCCAGTAATTAAAAAGGGAGAAAATACAAGATATGATATGATATGATATGGCATTTGTAACGCGCCTATACACAAGTGTTTCAAGGCGCGACGAGGCAGGGAGGGGGGAACAAGGGGAAGACAGACAACGATCCTACTAGGCCAGGTGTCATTTAGACCGCGCAAGTGCAGGGGTAGGGGGAAGGGAAAAGTGCAAGGGGAAGGGGGAAGTGCAGTACAAGTAAGTAGAATAAAGTAAATAAATAGGGCCAGCTGGTGGCAAGTGCAAGGTAAGTGCAGACAAGTGCTGGGAAAGGGGGGGCTGTAGGGATACAGAGACAGTCCCTCAGTGCAGGGGTTGCCAGGGAGGCAGTGCAAGAGGAGAGTGGCTGGGCCCAGGATCGAGGTTGGTGAGAGTGGCCCAGTTGCAGATTCGGTGCAGATTCAGT
Source organism: Ambystoma mexicanum (assembly GCF_040938575.1). NCBI lineage: Eukaryota > Metazoa > Chordata > Amphibia > Caudata > Ambystomatidae > Ambystoma > Ambystoma mexicanum. The sequence goes on from NC_090922.1 coordinate 1,404,413,075, forward strand.
CGAGAATTTAGCAGTGGAGAGGGAGAGAGAAAGCAGAAGCAAAGAGGAAGGTTTTGAGGTGCTTCCGGAACCGGAGATGGTTCTCCTCAAGTTTCAGGGAGGCAGGAAGGCTGTTCCAGAGGGAGGCCCCTGCCACGGCGAGAGATCTACCCCCAGCTCGTTGCTTCGAGAAGCGGCTGACACTGAGGGAGTTGGAGATGGATGAGCGAAGGGCTCGGGAAGGAAGATATTTAGGAAGAGAGAGTTGAGGGGATTTAGGCCCCAGGCCCCAGAAGGCCTTGTGGACAATGCAGAGGGTTTTGAACTTAATCCTCGCAGCCACTGGGAGCCAGTGTAGAGATTTCAGTCCTGGAGAGATACGGTCCCTGGGCTTGAGGCCAAGGACAAGTCTCGCAGTTCTGTTCTGGATGAGTTGCAGGGGCCGGAGAGTGGAGGCAGGCAGATTAAGATAGAGGCTGTTACAGTAGTCCAGCTTCGAGAGAACCAGGGCTCGGGAGACAATGAGCTTCTGGGGGAAGGAGAGGAAGGGAAGAATACCTCTGAGGAGGTGCAGCTGGTAGTGTGACTTCTTAGAGACGTCAGATATATGAGGAGAGAAGGAGAGTGTGGAGTCGAAGATGACCCCGAGGTTTTTTGCCTTGCAGGTAGGAGCAGGAGGAGGGCCAAGTGAGGCTGGCCAGAGAGCTACAGGGAAGGAGGGAGTGGGTGTGCCGATGAGTAGAATCTCAGTCTTACTAGCATTAAGGCAGAGGTCATTGGCGGCACACCATTCCTGGATGGCAGACAGACAGTCAGAGATGAGGGAAGGAGAGGAGGAGGCCGAGGGTAGCCTGAAAATTAGCTGGGTGTCATCCGCATAGCACTGAAAGTAGGGGCAGAGAGCGGCGATGCGGTGGGCAAGGAGTGCCAGATACTGGTTGAACAGCCAGGGAGAGAGATTAGATCCCTGGGGAACACCACAGGTGGAGAAAAGATGTCAGAGAGGAAGGACCCAAGTTGGACCTGGGAGGGTCGATTGGAAAGGAAAGAGGTCAGCCACGCCAGAGCCTGACCAGTGATACCCAGGTAATCACGGGGACGGTTGAGCAGGATGGCATGGTTGACAGTGTCAAAGGCAGAAGAGAGATCGAGCAGAATGAGAACATACGGAGTGTTGGAGTCGAGGTTCAAGAGCAGGTCCTCACGGATGTTCAGGAGATCAGTTTCCGTGCTTCTGGCCGCTCTGAAGCCAGATTGATGGTCATGGAGACTACCAACAGTTTCAGCATGGAGGTTAAGCTGGGAGATGGCCAGTTTCTCCAGGAGCTTGCCCAGGAAGGGAGTGATGGAGATTGGGCGATAGTTAGCCGGGCAGGAGGGGTCGGAAGAGGGTTTCTTAAGAAGAGGGTGCACAAGGGAGTGCTTGAGGGGGGATGGGAAAACTCCAGAGGCGAAGGAGTGGTTGCAAAAATCAGCCAGGGCAGGAGCCAGGGAGTCGATGTGGTCCTTGATAGTTTTGGAGGAACAGGGGTGAACCTGTTTAGACAAGACTTTCATAGATCGGACTTGTCTGGAAACCTCGTCAGCAGAAAAAAGTGGAAAGGCAGAGAAGGAGGGAGGAGGGGTGGCTGCAGAAGGGCCAGAGGAAGAGCCGGGAAGAGAGGGAGGGAGGTGATAGGAGGAGAGTGAGGACAGGATGTCCTGAGTTTTAGAGATGAAGTGAGAGGCCAGTGCAGTGCAGAGGGCCTCGGAGGGGACAGGAGAGGTAGAGACTGCAGCAGGGTTGGCAAGCTCCTTGCAGATTTTAAAGAGTTCAGCCGAGTTGTTGGATGCTGCAGAGATGCGGGCTTGGATAAGGGCTCTCTTTTTGGTGAGAACGGAGAGACGGTATTGCCTTTGGAGCAGGCGGCAGGCCAGTTTATCAGAGGATGAACATGAAGCACGCCATTTCCTCTCAGCCACCCTGCACTTGCGTTTTAGGGTGACGAGATCCAAGTCATACCAGGAGTTACATTTGGCTTTGGGCTTCAGGCGGATTCTCATGACAGGGGCAAGGATATCAAGAGTATCAGATATAGCAGAGTGGAGCATGGAGAGGGCTGTGTCCGGGTGGGAGTCAGCCGAAGGAGGAGGGGGGCGAGAAGGTGTCAGCGAAAGCCTCAACTGACACGCGCTTCATGGGTCGGATGACCGAGAAGGTGGGTGGCAATGATGAGGGTGGCTTTGCCTGTGGGGTAGGGAGGGTGAGGTGGGAGGTTAGGAGAAAGTGATCACTCCAGGAGAGAGGAGTGGAGAGAGGGACAGAGAGGGGAAGGTCAGAAGAGATCAGAGCATCAAGAGTGTGCCCTGCAGAATGAGTAGGCCCAGACGGGAGAATAGAGAGTGAGAGAGAGTCGCAGAGGTCACGAAAGAGTCCAGTGGGGGGACAGGAGGCATCAAGGTGGATGTTGAAGTCACCAAGAAAGAGGAGTGGTTGAGGACAGGAGTGAGGAGGAGAGGTCAGCCCACTCAGAGAGGAAGGAGGAAATTTGACCAGGTGGCCGATAGATAGTAGCCACAGTAAGGGAATGGCTAGGAGAGAGAGAGAGTCGGCAGACAAGACATTCAAAAGAGGAGTAGGTCTGTGTAGGAGTGACAGTGGCAGGAATCCACTCAGGGAAGATAAGGGCAACACCCCCCCCTGCGCAGTTGGGCCTGGCCACGGAGAAGATCTTGTAACCGTCAGGTAGGAGTGTGTCAAAGCTGGTGACAGAGCTGGCTGTGAACCATGTCTCAGTGAGACCGAGGACGTCAAGGTCCAGTTCCTCAAGAAGGCGACAGATATCAGAGGAATGCTTGATGGCAGAGCGAGAGTTAAGAGTGGCAATGTGGAGAAGGTTGCCAGCCTTGAAGGACTTCCGGGGAGGGGTACAGATCAGAGGTACGCCCTGCGGAGGTGTAGAAGAAGGAGGTGAAGAAGGGGCACGAGAGGGGGCAGGGAGGGAGTGTAGAGGCAAGGTAGCCGAGGACAGGGGAGGGGGGACAGCGGGAGCGGAAATGAAGTTGATGAGGCGAGGGAAGCGTCTATCAAAGAGGTGAAGGTTGGCCTGAGGACCTTGGACCAAGACGGTCCCATTAGCGTAGACATTAATGATGGCCTTAGAGGAGCGGAAGGGGGCCAAGAGGACATCCCAACGGGTGCCACCATTAATGGGAGCAGAGGAAAAAGGAGAGAGCACAGAGACCATATGAAGGGTCCATAGGTCAGGTGAAGGCACGAAAAAGAGGATGTCAGTGAGAGTTTCCTTAGAGCAGGCACTAGAGTAGGTGTCAGCGATAGGGAGGCCTGGGTTGGAGACCAGGATGTCCTTTTTAAACTTTTTCCTACCAGATTTAGTGAGGAGAGCAGGATAGTCAATGGAGAAGCAGTTAGAGAAGATAGGCGAGATAGAGAGCACCATGGAGTAGGAGGGAGTGGGGGGGGAGACAGACGATGCAAGAGCCCGCAGACAGGAATAGAGCGGCAAGCACAGGTTTATCACAATTCAGAACAACAACAGTAATGCGTATTAGGTACACAGTGGAGAGCCCACCTAAATTTGAGAATCCTGCGAGGGGAGAAAACCCTAGTTTACCACATTTCAGAACAACAACAGTAATGCGTATTAGGTACACAGTGGAGAGCCCACCTAAGTTTGAGAATCCTGCGAGGGGAGAAAAACCCTAGTTTACCACATTTCAGAACAACAACAGTAATGCGTATTAGGTACACAGTGGAGAGCCCACCTAAGTTTGAGAATCCTGCGAGGAAGGGGAGAAAAAAAAACCCTAGTTAACCACAACTGTTGAACACAGTGAGGTGAAGACACCAATGCGAATGTAGTGACCCGGTGTAGGTGGGGTGGGCCGGGAGAAGGTGGAGATAGCAAGTGATGCTGGCGCCTGGCGTCCCCTGCGGACACCTGTAGACACACAGGGAGCCGCAACTGTAGGAGTCGCCCTTGGCCTAGGGGCCCTTCGCCGCAGGGGCCTGCCGGGCTGAGGGCTGCCCAGGAGGGAATGGTTATAGGAAGAGGAAGGGGAGGGGGGGTGTGGGCGGGCAGGGAGGCGGGAGGGAGAGGAGGACCAGGAAGTGGGAGGGGAGGGGAGAGCAGGCACAACAACGCGCTCAGAGCGCGGCTGCAAAAAGCATCAAAGGGAAACACTTGATCAACTCACGGAGGCCCGCTAGGGCCGGGCAGGGCTTCCAAGGCCTGTACTTTCCAGAGGGCTACCGGCGACCGCTCTCCCACGCTCAGCTCAACAAAGAAGCGAGCAGGGGGAGCGGGCGTCGAGTAGCCCAGAAGGGAGGCAGCCAGACAGCCAATCAGAGGTGGGGGTGGGCGGGCAGGGAGGCAGGAGGGAGAGGAGGGCCAGGAAGTGGGAGGGGAGGGTTATCAACAATCAAGCAGCACCAACAAGTTATAGGCAGGGCAATCTAGAAAAGGCTTACTACAACTAGGATTCAAGTCAATAGGCCTGGGCCAATGTTTATGGTTTTGAGTTTTTGCAGAGGATCACACAGTTCAGAGTAGTTCACGGTTAGGTCTGTGCCAAGAGTTCAAAACGAAGTTGGTCAGAAGAAAAGTTATTCAAACGAGAAGAGAAGGACAAGCCTTAGGAGAGGCGAAAGATTTCAAACACTTTCATCCCGGTCAGATGGGACGAAGGACCGAAATTGCACAGTACCTTAAATGTAGAAGAATGCTTTAGCTGAGGCAGAGGTTCCTGGCAGTTCCTGCAGGCTCACGGTCCTGAAGCAACTGTCGTGGTGACAAGAAGGAGGAAGACTGAAGGGTCCTGCACTGCCCAGGAAAGAAGCCAGCAGCAGAGCAAAGCGTTGAATAAAAGATGCACTCCTTAAAACTCAAACAGGTTCCGTTCCTCCTGGCTATCCGGTTTACTGCAGCGATGCACAGCAAATTCGACCAGGAGAGGAAGACCGGCGTTTGGTGTTTGGCAAGCTGGTTGGTCCCACCAAGCTCAAGGGAAGAAGATTCCTTGCAGATCTTCTCTGTCGTCGGAGTTCCGGCCGATTCGGACCTGCAGCAGGGCTTCACTGGGATGTCCAGTAGTTGCAGCAGTCATCTTCCTTCAGCTCCTTGTTGGTTCTCTCGTTCCAGTGGCGACTCTGCCTTCCAAGTCCCAGAGACCTGCTTTTCAGCAGTTTTCCACCATTCACACAGCCTGGCTGTCAATCACACAGCAGGGTGGCTGTCCTGGTAGGTTAGCCACCTAGCCAATCACACTAGAGTGCAACTTGGGTCTCCAAGGAGACCCTGTGCAGGGGTTCTCAAACCCCTCTCTCACATCCTGTCCACCCAGACACTCAGGTGCCTAAGAAGGACTTCTGTGCAGAAGCCCACCAAAGAACGGCAAACAAAGGACCAAACCTGGTTTGGCATGCAGAGTAAAACACGAGAAAGACCTTTATAAAAAGAAATGCCAAATAAACCCGACCAGAACCAAATAAAAATAAAAGGGGTCCAGCAGATTATACCACCATAGCCTCTAACAGTACCGAGGCCATGTCCATAGCTTGCAGTAAAATTAAAATGGTAAACACCACTGCCACCAGCCAAAACTTTGAGAAAAGGGAATGCAATAATGTTCCATGAGAATCAGACAAAAAGGGATAATTATTAAACCTTCCAGTACTCTATGGGAGGATAGGTTGCACTGGGTCTGTAGATTTAAAAAGACTAGTAAATTCAATGGCAACTTTAAAAGTTCTGGGAGACAATAGTCAGTCCCAGAAAATGGAGTTTAAAGTGGGAAGTCTAAAAAGACAACCCTGTGTCACTGCAATAAAGTCCATGAGCACACAATGTACAACACACAGCAAAACACATGAAAGACTGGGAAAAAAGTCTCACACTCTTACCAGGTGAATCAAAAAAAAATCCTAGAAATCCAGCAAAGCTGCTGCAGGACTTGGGAAATTAGCCATTCTGGAGAATTCTCCCTAACAGAATTACCCAATTAACGTATAACCTCCATGTGGTCCATATGTAGCCACATCCCTTAACCAATCCCCATTCTCCATAGGTTTTTTTAAAATTGTGATGATGTAGGACACCATGCATGATGTGTTAAAGGTAAAGTGTTGGTTTGTATGTATTCGAGGATAGACTCAAGGTTTTGATGCTTGTATGCTGTCCCTGCTTTATTTGGATGATAATAAAGCTGAACTTTGCACTTTGCGTACTTGGTCATTGATTTCCAGTTCCTCTAGCATATCAGGAAATTCTGGGCCTGCTAAACAGGGTAGATGATCTTATATACCAAGGAGAGTCATATGAGACCAATTCTCTGAGGCCTGGATAGCCACTGAAGCTGGGAGAAAGCAGCAGTGATGTGTGGGTGTTTGCATAGGGGTAGAATGAGTTCTTGATGTTTCATTCTGTATGGCTTGCATGAGGGGTAAGGTGCTATTGGTGAATCCAGTGAGGATTGCACATCCTTAGTCCATCTTCGAGATAACTAGTGCCTGGGATTTGGTATGGAAGTCAGTGAGTGATGGTGAAGAATGCATCCTATCTTGTAGCTGCAGCTTGCATGTGTTTGTGATAGCAGCTATGTAGTGTGTGAAGGATATGTCGGGTTGATGCTGGAGCCTAGGGACTTGAATGGTCTTGATAGAGATGTGTGGGTTTGTCCGTGGTGACCTCTTTGAACCAGGAATGAGGTTGTGTTTGTGTCGGGTGTGGCAGATGAATATTCAATTTTGGATGGGTTGAATTTTCGAGTGAGATGAGATTTAGATAATCATTTGTGTGGCTACTTAGTGAGTTTGACTTGGAATAATTACAGTACCTCTGGCATTCCGGGAACATCTGGGCATGTTCAACACGTGGTAGCAAAGCATAGGGTAGGGTTACCTAAGTGTCGGGAACGTTCCTGCTGAGTCCTCCATAAGATGCAGAGGTCACCTGTGGAAAATGCAAACACACACAATAGACACAGATCAACAGGAGACCCCTTGGAGAAAGTCCTGGGCCACCCCATAGGGTATGGAGAGTCGCAGGCTGATAGGGGAGAACCAACACCGAAGACCTTCAGCAGATCCATGGATGTAAGTAGGACAATGGCCTAGCAAAACAGTGGGAGGGGATTTGTTGTATATTGGGGGGTTGTGATGAGATAAATAAACTAAGAAAGAGACAAGAGGTAGCTTCGGGCAAGAACAGGAAATACTATTTAGTAAACCCTGTTACAGGGTAAAAATGAAAAGAATTGGATATCCTACTCAGGGGCTGGGAAGAAAGCTGTAGTGTATCGTATTTTATTGTGCAGTGATCACTGACTAAGGCTTTGTAGAAGGGAATTTTGTGTATTTGTGGAGGATGTAAATGGGTGGTGTGGGCTGAAGTGTGTGGACTGGTGAGGGAGCAGTGAAGTGGGGATGCTTGGAGTGTGAGTGGCATTTGTGGGGCCACTTATAATGCTTGAAGGCCATCAGTGTGATGTTGCTTGAAGGAAGAGTAGCTTTTTGTGGTGCTGCTCAGCAGGCTCCGATATCAACACAGCAGGCACCACAGCAGACACAGGTACCTACACAGCAAAACACAATGCATCATGGACCGCAAACATATTCCCACAGTAATCTACACCTAAGAAAGGTGGAGTGACAGTAGTGGCAGTAAAAATAAAACCAGAATATCGAGGCTGAGTACCACAAAAGGAAATACACCAAACATGGGTTTACAAAGATACACAGATCTTTATTCTATAACTGAACAGTTTTCAAAGGAACAAAGTATCAGATCGCTATCTGACCCTCAGTTCATCACAGCGAATACCAGGCCCTTTCGGTGTGAGAAGTGAGTGGGACTGTACATCAGAACATTCACTCTTTTCTACAATTTGTAACATGATGTCCAGCCCATCTACCGGTTAATCATTCCAAGGGCTAGGGGTTCTTGCCGCCTTCACTTCTAATTTATTGATCTATATGCATGTGGATTATTCCCAGTTTATACACAAATAAGTCACAATGGCAACAGTGTATCTTCGGATTTAACATTAAGCCTTCGTACATGTTTTATACAATGTAGTTCAACAAGTGTTCACATTCTGTATTTAAACAACATTGTGCTTAATATATGCTCGCGGATCAGTTTCGTTGGCACAGGTAATCCTTGATCTACAGGTCAATGAAGGACAAGGTCTCCTTACATGACCCTAACATTTGGCCTGCGGGCAGTTTAGGCATTAACTTCATGTAGAGGTCAAGACGGCCAAGTTACAAACAGAAGAACACTGTCCACCATTTTAGAACACAGGGTGACTTTGGAGTAAGAATCAAAATGGCGGATGAACCTAAAATGGCGGCTAAACCGATCTAAGGTCAGAACCTTGCAACGCAGATTTCTTCGCAGAGCGACTGGGCTTAGCCCAATATATACAATAAAGGAGGCACGATGTAATATCCCATTTAACAATACAATAGGACCGCCCACAGATAGACTTGATGTGTACCAGCCTGTTTGATACGCATAACCACTTAGGGACCACAGGTCAGGGGACCATAGGTGACAAAAAATATTGCTACCTAGTAGATACAGGAGGTACATGGTCTTGTGTAAGGGAGGGAAAGTCCCCATGTCAGGCATATCCATGGACGCACAGGGTTTTTCTGGGGTGACAACAAAGGTTCCTTTTACAGAGAGCTTACCCATTTTGATTAGAGAACTTGAGATAGCCATGACATTGTTATTTTACACAGCAATGAATATATTAGGGAGAGACTTGATGAGTAAATTAAACAGGACAGTATAATTTACTGATGAAGGGATAATGTGTTCCAATCCAGGGATTCATTATGTGAATGTGCACAAGTTTCAAACAACATTTTATGGTGAGAAGGCACAGAGCAGGGTGCACTCAACCTGGAAGTGTTTCTTTTTGGAGAACACTACTGCTAGCATGGTTACCAAGAATCCAGGACAAAATATTGAGGTTACCAGAGGAGTTTATATTTCACCCAGAGATTTCCATGGTCGTGGAGAAAGGGCAGATAATTGTGCTTGAGCTAGAAGCAGCTATAAAAGAGAGATCATTTTGCACGTGACAGATGGTGATGGAGTAAACTGGCGCACAAGAATAGGCACACAGGTACACCGACTTGACAGATGAAGTTGTTTACAGATGAAGACTCAGATGACAAAAATTACATATCAGCTGCCAGTTGTGATCAGGTAAGATTCCCCAGAGACCAACATTAGTGAAGAACCTCCCGTCCTTTTCACAGGAAGACTTGGCGTATGTATCATTCTCACTACCAGCAGTCCCTATGATGTTTGACTATTAAAAGGAGTAGGGACAGTAAAAATGAAACGGAAGAAAGGTGCTATTTTGCCATTAGTAAGAGTATTCCATGTCAAAGAAAGCTGATGAGGGTTTCTACGAAACAATGGGCACATTAGTGTGACAGGGAATATTAGTGCCTTCAGAAACAACAGGCAACATGCCTCTGTGCCCAGTAAAGAAGGTGACAGGCGGTCATGGAGATTACTACAAGATTTATGCCCCCTGTACAATATTGTTGAGGGAGAGTGCCCCTTTGTGCCAAACCCAGCTACAATAATATTTAACATCACATGAAAAGCTAAATATTTTAAGGGGATTGAATTAAAAAATGTTTTCTTTTCAATTCCCCATCACCAAGATTTTCAATATTTGACATCATTCACTTACTACAGAATGAAATTGAAACGTACTTGGTTACCACAGGAGTTTTGTGAATAACTCTCAGTCTTCAAGCCGAGTGTTACAGATGGACTTGGGAAATGTTCCATTTGACAGTGCATCATCCAGTAAATGCATGACAAAGTGGTGTGCGGCATCACAGAGAAAGAGTGCAGGAGAGACTCAATGAAACTGGTAACAGTATTGGCATAGAAAGGATATAAAGTGGACAATGATAAAATACAATATTGTCAGGAGGAGGTCCTATACATGGGTCAGGTAATATCAAAATAAGGAAGGAAGGTAACACCTGAGAGAACAGAAGCAATAATGAAAGCATGCAGGCCAGAGACAGTGAAAGAATTACATAATTTCATGGGCCTTTGAAATTATTGTGAAGCATGGGCATTGTGAGAAACCTGAAGGTGTCTCAACTGCTAGTCCCTGAGGATCTGTTGTACAGGTGGCCACGACACAGACATCTCTTTTGGATTCATTTCCTGGGGGTGGACCAGGGCAGGAGGATCACCTGGGCGTGGGGTCTTTGAGGAGTGGAATTGGGAACCGAGGGTTGAGACACAGTATCCCCTTCCTAGTATCACATTTTCCTCGTCCTACCCTGTAGGATATTTATAAGCTCTATACCCCTTATCCCCAAACAAACACATTCTTGCACTATCACAGACAACAAACAAACAACAGAGCTTTTTACCTGACACGTCCCAACAGATGGGTCAGGCAGAGTCAGGCAATGGACATTAATCACGCACATCTGACAGCCCTCTACCTTCCCCACAGGAATGAAAGCACACTTCAAACAAGGCTGAACGCATGAGTAGACAGCTACACCAAACCAGCAGTACAAAGGAAGAAGAAAAGCTGTGAGAATTGGAAGGAAAATAAAGGGGGATTTACCCTTGCCCTTTTCAATTCAGACCCGTAAAACTTCCAGAAGGGGAATCTCTAGACAGGGAGTCAGAGTTGGCGTGCAGAGCAACAGAGGTCATTGGTACACTGGGGTCTCCCACTTTGATAATGCAGGTAGAGAGGCAAGTTGGCTATTGTGGTACTATCCTTGACTCGAGAAAACAAAAAAGCCAACAGTTTCAGCACAGCTAGTGAGTCAGAGGAAGCTGATATCACACCAAACTGTGTTAAGCCCAAGGTTGTGTGTGTTTGAACTTTAAAGAAAACCCAGTTTAGGTCCAGGTGCAGAGTAGACCGGCGCCGCGTGGGTGCTCATGCAAAAGGCACTGACTGTGACCTGTTTTTGAAAATACAACAACCATAAGGCCCTAGGAAAGGGTGGCATGAGGCGTCAGAGTGGTCCTATAAGGTTCACGTCAAATCCCTTATACAATCGAAAGTCTGACCTATTGCCAGAGGAAAGCTAGCGGAAGAGAACACCGATTTCCACTACGATTGTTAACTGTGATAATTGTCAAGTGTGAACCCAACAGAGGGATGCTGAAAGAAAGCTAAAGAGAAAGAAACTCTGCTTTCTGGTAAAACAGAACAATACCTGAACTGTATTACGAAAACATGAACTGTGTTGAAGAAAGGCCATAGTGAACCTGATGGAGGGAGGCCCGGTTTTGGTAAGAAGGATCCGAACCCGGCAGAGGGTGATACCAGGGGCAAAAAGCAATTTCCCAAAGAGCTTTTGTTTGTTTTTCATTGTGAAATCCGGTCGAAGAACAATTGCCCGAGGTATACGATCACCGGGATGATATTTGTTTATTACTTTGAATCAATAAACATTCTAAGGCAAGAGATGTTAGTAAAAAAGAGACTTAAACTCTGAAGGGGTTTTGCTATTGTTGAACTGAACTGGGAACTTTGTGCTGATGAGGCAAAGGAGTGTGCTGTGCTCGAGAGTCCCGCCTTGTCCCATGCTTCAAACGTGGGGAAGGGAGAACCAGCTTTACCATCCTGACTCATAATGTTTGTGAACACTTCTTTCTTTTCTGGTGAACATTATTCCACACTCTTTTTGTAATTTAGTGGTAAGGATTGGCAATAGTTTTTTTTTTTAAGATAGGCCCTTTTTATTTGACAAGACGCCGCTAGGACTACCTTATTATTTGATGGTCGTAGCTTGCTCTCATTTTACATTTAGGTACAGATTAGGTGTTTATCTCACCCATTATAAAGATCAGTGTACACCCGTGAACTGTGATAACTTGTGGCTGTTTTTACTGTTGCCACCATGAGTTCCTTACAGTTTTTGACTATAGTCCATATGTCAGGCCACTTTTTAAAGGACTGAAAGAAGCAAAGGAAGACAAAATTCCCATAGCATGATGAGGTGAAATGAGAGATGCCTTTGATGAGTCAAAAGTAGCTATCAGCACCGCTCCAGTGTTAGGGATCCGGATTATGATGAAGATTTCTAGTTGTTTTCCCTTTCTATTGGAGTGGTGATGACAGCTGTCCTTTCACAGACTACTACCACAGGACACAAACCATTAGCATTGTACAGGGGAATTTTAGACCCAGTAAAGTGAGGCCACTAGCCATGCAACCATTAGTATCAGCAGCTTTCACAATGGTACAGTCCTCCAGCATAACTATGGGTGTGCAGTGACATTATATGTTTAGCACCCTCTATTTTCCAACCTTGAAAAACCCAAAGGCACATTAACAACACAGGGAACATAACATACGGTTATGAGGTGATTATATCAAGTCTCTCAATCAAAATTGTCAGGCATCGAGTGATAAAACCAGCTAGATTCATAGCCGAGCCAGTGAAGGAGGGAGATTACGTGCATGATTGCACAAACTACACTGAATATCATGATGAGGTACCCCATGTCAAAAAAATAAAATGCATCATTGGCGGGTCCTCATTGATCGATCAGAGCACTGGTGAGAGGCATAGTGGGACATCAGGCATGAAAGCAAATTTGAATGGCAGCTTTGAGACAGTGACAGGCACGCTGTTACGCTCCCCTGGTCTCTGCGGGGATGTTTGGGCACGGTTGTAGCCCTCCCTGGAAGTGGATCACCCTTGTCAAGCTTCTTCCCCTGCACATATGATGCTGGCTCGGACAGTTGATGACACTGCTCCTGCGTGGATATATGAGATCATGAGAATGCTGCTATGTGACTGCTGTCTCTCTCGAACCCTTCTTCACAAAGTGTGGTGAGCATGAGCCAACCCATATAATCACACCTGTTGATTAACGATGATGAGCTCTCTGTCCTGATTCTCACTGCAGGGGCGCTCTTGATCGACTGAGTTCCTTCACTGGCCCATTGTATGTGGCTGTCCAGACCAGCTGTGGCTAACCTTTTGGATGGTAAGTGTCTTTTGGCTTTTAAGTATTTTGATGTTGATTCTTTGATTATTGTCCGTATCTTGTAATGATGCCTATCCTCTGTTTTCTCCTAACAGACGAAATGCGGCCCTGCGGTAGTTGTGCTGCATGAAGTGAGGCCAAATTGGATGAGAATGGTGTCCACACTTCTCCGACAGAAGGTGAGGATTGGTTTAAGGTTGAGCACAAAGATTTGTCAAGCGTGACCTTAAACGTTACGTCTCAGCAAACTATAACCTTGTCTTTATCTTTTCCCCTTGCAGGCACCGTCTTCGGATGAATTGCCCGCCGTGCCACAATGTTGGGGTCGGAGCGCTGCTTTCTGGAGGTCTGGAGATGGATGAATGATGCCGGAGACAACGACGATGAGTGCCGATGAAAGCAGGTTCCCAGGTAAGTACTGAGGCGGGCAGCTGGTAACAAAGGTAAATTGCTGAGACTGTTAACGGGTGCTGAAGCTGGTAGCTGGAAACAAGGTAAGATGTGCTCAGGCGGTGGTGAGCAATACACTGCCATCAGTGCAAAAGAACACAAAGTGCTTGCATGAAGACTGGGCGGGCTTAAATACTCTAGCTCTGCCACGCCCATTAGCCTTGGCGCATGGGCCCCACCCTGGCACTCCTAAAGGGTGCTGCATGTGTAATCCAGCTTCCCCTGTGGCCACACCTAAATAAACACACGTGGAGGTTCTTGCAGGAAAATAAAGTACTTGCAGTAAGTAAAGTGTGTCAGTTTTAAATTTGTTTATGAGCCTGGCACCAACGGCGCCAGGACTGAGTCCAATTGAGCTTCCTATGATATATTGTCCCAAAGGGCCAATTAAAAGTTGTGTCACCCCTTGCTCTCGTCCACTGATAGTACGGGGTCTGTGTTTCCGGGCCAGTGGCCATGACAGCATTCCCCCTCAAGGCCCCTCTCATGGGTGTTCTTTCTCCCGGTCCTGGCTTGGTGGATTGTTGTGATGGAATTGTCTGATCAGTTGTGGAGCATGGACGAATTCGCTGGGTTCCCAGGTACGATCTTGAGGCCCTTAACTTTTCCAGCCGATAAGGTAGTACAATTTAGATTGCACTATCTTGGAATCCAGAATAGCCTTGACCTCATATTCTGGTTCTCCTTCTATGATGTCGGGCTCGGGTTTCAATCCGAGATCCTGGTTTCATTGGTTTCAGGAGTGAAACATGGAATACCAGATGGATGCGCATATTAAGTGGTAGTTCCAATTTCAAGGCAGCAGGGTTTATCATAGCTTTTATTGGAAAAGGCCCCAGATATCGGGGACGGAAGGCTCGTGGTCCTTTCAGGGGAATATTTTTGGCGGCTATCCAAACCTTGTCTCCGACCTGATAACATGGGGCCTCCTTTCGGTGTTGGTCTGCAAACTTTTTCTGCTTTTCCTTAGCTCTGGTCAAATGTTCAGCAGCTTCTTTAAGAATCCGAGTGATGGTTTTATGTAGGGTTGTCACTGCTGGCATTTCCAATTTGTCAAGTGAATCAAAAGCGGTTTTTCGAGGATGTCGACCATGCACCGTGTAGAATGGAGTCTGTCCGGTGCTAGTGTGAATGGAATTGTTGTAGGCATAGTCATTCAACCATAGTATGTCTTTCCAGGATTCCTCAGTTTGTTGCAACATCTTAGATATTGCTACAAGGTCTGTTAGGTCCGTTCGGTTTGTCCATCGGTTTGAGGATGGTGACTAGTGGATAACCGGAGGTCGATTTTGGCTATCTTGCAGCATCTCCTCCAGATTGCCGAGGCAAACTGGGTTTCTCGATCTGATATTAGTACTCATGGGAACCTGTGTAATCTGAAAATCTGTTCCAAAAACACGGTGGCGAGGGCCGAAGCAGTGGGGAGTCCTTTTAATGGGATAAAAGGGGCCATTTTGGAGAACAAATCCACAATAACTAAGATGGTGTTATATCCATTTCAGGGAGGAAGATCTGTGATAAAGTCTATTGACAATGTATGCCATGGTGCTGGCGGTACCGTCAATGGACACAGTAAACCGGCTGGATTTAGTTTCTGAAATTTATGTTGTGCGCAGACACCACATGTCACAATAAATTGGCAATGTCTTTTCTCCAAGTTGGCCACCAATAACTCTTTTGTATTTTAGCTTGAGTCTTGGCAATCCCTGGATGTCCTTCCACTAGCGAATCATGATAGTTTGCTATTATTTAATATTGCAGTTCTTTTTTCTGAATGTATAATCTCCCTTGAAAGTCTGGTAGATCATTTTCAATGGTGTTTTGGTCTCCTCTTGATAGCCATTCCTGTTGTGTTACTTGATTCATCTGAGATCGGAGATCGGTATTCAAGTCATCCAAATAAGTGGTTGCAGAGATCTTGTTTTGAATTCGTTCCTCAGGAATGATGGCAACGGGCTCAGACGTGGTAAAAGCTTCTTTGCCCTCACACATGCGTGACAGAGCATCTGCTTTCCCATTGTGTACTCTGGGTCTGTAGGTGATGATAAAATTGTATTCCACAAAAAAAAGAGCCCCACGAAGTTGGCGTGAGGATTGGGCTTTGGCGGTCTTCAAATATTGCATATTGCGGTGATCTGTGATGACAGCAATTGTATGTCGCGCTCCAAGAAGGTAGTGTCTCGAAGCCTTGAAGGCTGCCTTAATTGCTAGCAGTTCTTAGTCGTGATTGCATAGTTCAACTCTGTGCCGAAACCCTACGGGTCCAGAATGCTATGGGATGAAACTGTCCTGTTTCGGGGTCCCTTTGTGACAACACTGCCCCCATGGCTACATTGGAGGCATCTGTGTTGACCACGTATGGCAGGTCCGGTCGAGAGTGTCAAAGAACTGGCACTGTGGTAAAAGCAAGTTTCAACTTCTGGAAGGCTTTATCTGCTTCTGGCGACCAAAGGATTTTCTTGTTTTTTCTCAGCAGGGAGGTAATTGGATGTACTATCTGCGAAAACCTAGGAATAAACCCACAATATGTTTGGGATATTTCTTCTCTGTGAAAGATAGTGAGCTAAAGACTCTGGGTAAGTCTCTCGTAACCAGGACTAATGTCTGGCAGAGGGACTCTCAGGACCCCCCTTGTTAATTTGCATATTTAAGTAACGTTAGGTCTCACCCTAAGTTACTAGGGGAATACAGACGTGGATCCCTTGCTCACTAGTCTTAGAGAGGCACAGCTCAACCCTATTGATGAGGTCCAACCAGACCGAAACACCTGTCTGGGGTTGCTGTGGTACTCTTGTTGAGAGTAGAATTGCCTAGCATTTCGGTGCTGGAATACCCCAGGGCAGGACACAGACTGATATGTTTGGGATATTTCTTCTCTGTGAAAGATAGTGAGCTAAAGACTCTGGGTAAGTCTCTAGTAACCAGGACTAATGTCTGGCAGAGGGACTCCCAGGACCCCCTTGTTAATTTGCATTGAAGGATAGCATACATGTTGCGTGTGTCCATTTGTACTACTCTTGGTGTGAGCATAAAGCTAAAAAACTTCTGTTACCTGGAAGAAACACTTTTCTAACTTGGCGAACAGCCGATGCTGTTGAAGCTTTTCCAATACTGCTTGTACATGGCCGACATGGTCCTCCTTCGAAGCTGAGTAAATCAGAATGTCATCAATGTAGACAAGTGCGCAAACATCCAACAATTCACGAAGCACATCGTTCATAAAAAATTGGAATGCCGCCGGGGCATTACATAATCCGAAGGGCATAACCTGGTATTCGAAAACACCATACTTTGTACGGAAGGCCGTCTTCCACTCATCCCCTCTTTTAACTCTTACAAGATGATAGGCTCCTCGTAGATCCAATTTTGTGTACATTTGAGCATTCTTTACCTGATCCAAATGCTGCGGGATAAGTGGCAGTGGATATCTGTTTTTTCTGCGATCTGGTTAAGCGTTCTATAGACAATGCAAGTACTTACATCGCTCTCTTTTTTAGGTACAAAAAAGAGAGCCGAGGAGGCAAGGGGTTAGCCGGGCGGATAAAGCCGTTAGCTAGATACTGATCCAGGTACGATTTTAGATGCTGGTTTTCCTGCTCTGTTAGGGCATAAATCCGACTACATGGGATCTAGGCTCCAGGCACAAGATCAATTTGGCAATCGTAAGGCCTGTGCGGAGGCAGGATGTTCGCTTGTTCTTTCTGAAAAACTTCCTGTTAATCCAGATATTCAGGTGATAAGGAGGTAGTGAGTCTCAGAATAGTTTTCATCTTTGGTTTCAGGTTGCCCACATTTCTATTGTAACAGGTGTTAGCACACTCTTGAGAAAACGTCAGAGCTCGTTTTGGCCAGTCGATCCTAGGGTTGTGGGTTTACAACCAAGGCATTCCTAATATCATCTGGAACTGAGGAGCGCCGATGAGATCGAAGGTAATGTCTTCTTGATGACCGTCCTGACATATAAGCATGACTTTTTCATTATACTGCATCACTAGCCCAGATGATAACTGAGAACAATCCACTGCCATGACGTTTTCCGACTTCAGTTTTTGTCAAAGAGGAATGTCTATTCGTGCAGCCAGCTTTTGATTAATATAGTTCCCCACGGCTCCGCTATCAATGTATGCCTCCAAGGCATGTATCTTTTACGGTTGTTTGTGGTTTACCAATAGTACCGGGATGACTAGATGGAGGTCTGTACAGATTCCTTATTTTCTCTCGCAAGTGGACCCCTATGCTTGCCAGGTGTTGGAGTTTCCCGAATTCTGTTCTTTTTTCTCCGTGTCTTTGTCCGTTGCTCCAACCAATCTCTTGGGTGGTTTCACCAGGCATTCTCGGAGGACGTGTCCTGCTCTCCCACAGTATAAGCAGAGGTGTTGTTGCCTCCTTTTCTCACTTTCAGCCTTGGTGATTGGACTTTTTAATCCACCAATCTGCATTGGTTCAGCTTGTTCGTGGGATTTGGCTTGATTTTCCCGGGGTCGCATATAGACCGACCTCTCCTCAACTCTTGTACGGTCCATTTTTCGATTCTGCAATCTGTGATCGAGCTGCACAGTCAAGTTGATGTATTCCGCACATCCCTCTGAGGGGGATTTACCACTTGGTCTAGAACATCCTTACATTCCCCGCGCAACTGTCGATAAAAGAGTGTAGTCCTCTTTTATTCTCGCCAGTTTGTGCTACGAGATGATTGAAGGTTGCGATTTAGGTCAATAGGTCTTGGTTTCCCTGTCTGAGTGACAATAATTCATTGTCCAAAGCCTACCCATGAGTATGCCTTGCAAACAATTTCTCCATCTCCCGCTGAAATTCCCCAAAGTCTCGAAGCAGCAGATCATCCTGGTTTACTAGCGGTATCGACCAGTCCGCCGTGCTGCCTCCTAAATATAAGAGTACAAATGCAACTCTGACTTGATCATTAGGGAAAGTTCCAGGCCGGCACAAAAAATGAAGGCGACATTGGTTCATGAATATAGCATACTTATTTGCGTCGCCAGTAAAGCGTTCTGCACCTGGAAGAACCACTCTGGTGTTGGTGGCTGTCCAGGTAGTGGGACCTGACCCACATGGGCCTGAAACATTTGTCTTGCTAAGTCATCAGTTTGTTCTCGGGCTACAATAAGATCCCTCCGTAAAGCATTGGTTTCCTGTCTGGAGACATGGACTTCAGCCCGTAATTCCCCCAATAGTTGGGCCAACTGGTCTGTTTCCGAGGTTTCCATGATGCCCAGGCAAAGATTCGTAGAGGGTTTGCGTTCTGTTAGCTCACCTGGTCTCTGTGGGGACGTTGGAGCACGGTTGCAGCCCTCCCTGGAAGTGGATCACCCTTGTCAAGCTTCTTCCCCTGCACATATGGTGCTGGCTGCGACAGTTGACGACACTGCTCCTGAGTGGATATATGAGATTGTGAGAATGCTGCTATGTGACTGCTGTCTCTCTCAAACCCTTCTTCCCAAAGTGTGGTGAGGGTGCGCCGACCCATATAGTATCACCTGTTGATTAATCATGATGAGCTCTTCATCCTCCTTCTCACTGCAGAGGCACTCTTGATGGACCGAGTTACTTCACTAGCCCATTGTATGTGGCAGCCCAGACCGGCTGTGGCTAACCTTTCCGATGGTACGCGGTCTGTGTTTCCGGGCCAGTGGCCATGACGCAGACGATTGCCAGCGCATTTCACTGCACAAGCAGCAGAGTTGGTAGCATTAATATTAATGTTTGAACCACACGCCAATGAGGTGTTAAAGGTGTACTCAACTCTGCCTATGTAACGTCAACAGTACACACAAGTTGTCACATTGGAAAAGGGGGGCTTACTGCATGCAGACAGCACACCAGTACAATATGTGCCTTACTAGGCAGGCTCATAGATGCACTTGAACTTCCATCCGCTATCGATGTAGTGAAATGTGCAGCTCACACTAAAGGCACAAACATAATTTCCCACAGCAATGAACCCGCCGACAAAGAAGCATCATATTCACAGATAAAAGATATGCGACTGCACCAAACAAATGCACACATGCACGCAACATGGTGCTGGAGGAGAGATGTAATACACTGCACATAGTACAAATAGTGGAATTACAAGGAAGGGCACCACTAGAAGAACACGAATTATAGAAAAGGAGAGGATGCTCATTGTCCCCCACAGATGCAATGTGGTGGCAGGACAGCGCCGGAAAACCAGTTATGCCTCGAGGGCTGTTTGCAATAGCCTTAGAGCAATTGCACTACCCAGCACACACACAACAAGAGAACATCTTGCAGTACTCACTTCGGAAGGATGGTTTGTTCCTAGTTTGACTGAGCACATTGTAATCTTTGTGATTAATTGTCTGATACTTCAGAGGTTTACCACTGGCCAACCTGTGAGAACTGTGGGGGAGCAATACCTCAGCCTAGGGGACCATTTCAACATTTACATGTTGACTATGAGGATATGCTCCAAATTTGCAATGGCTATAGGTACAGACCGACTGTGGCTAACCGTTCCGATGGTAAGTGTCTTTTGGCTTTTAAGTATTGTGATATTGATTCTTTTATTATTGTCTGTATCTTGTAAAGATATCTATCCTAACTTTTCTCCCAACAGATGAAATGCGGCCCTGCGGTAGTTGCGGTGCATGAAGCAAGGCCATATTGGACAAGAATGGAGTCTACACTGCTCCAACAGAAGTTGAGGATTGGTTTAAGGTTGAGCGCTAAGGTTTGTCAAAAGTGCAACCTTAAACATTATCCTCATTACGACCCTGACGGAAATCAACCGACCGCCATAGCGTAAATAGCGTTTCCGCCATTGCACGACGGAGCAAAGTGCGGCTCATTCCGACCCATCGGGCACGAGCACCACGCCATGGCGGAAGTGCAAAGTCCGCGATGGCGGAAATGACCCCAAAACGGCCCACACCGCCGCCGTACGGCGCCCTAGGTGCAATACCGCCACCCATTTTAGCGGACACCGCAGTGAGCGCCAACCGGAAAGTACGGTGACCGGAAATATACGGAAACGGAAGTAAAAGCATGGTCCCGGAACGGGAAACATCACGCCGTACACCTATAAAACCACAAATTCCACACAACCATTAAAAATACTACCCTGAGACACATCCCAACCCGTCATCCACCCTAGTGAAACCAAGAAAAATGGGAAAAGTAGCGAAGAAAGCGTGCGACCGCAAGCGGCAGGTCCACTTCTCCCATGAGGAACTCACCGTGCTCACAGAGACCCTCCAGGAGAATGCTGCCGCCGTCTTCTCCACGCAAATGACCAGGACGGCACTTGCGAACAAGAAGGCCATATGGGCCCTGGTGGCACAGCGGGTAAGTGCGGTGGGGACCGCACCCCGCAACCCACAGCAATGCAGAAAGCGATGGGACGACCTGCGGATACGCGTCCGTAGCATACTTTCTGCCAACCGCAACATTGCCACAGCTACCGGGGGAGGATCGGAATCACCCATCAAGTTGACCCCCTGGGAAGAAATCTGTGCCTCCACCATTGGAATGGAGAGCATAGAGGGAGTCGGAGGGATGGAGAAAGGAGTGCAGACATCCGAAGAATCAGGTAGGTGTCCCAAATAAAACAATGCCAAAACCACAATGTCCAATCATGTGAAGTACCACGTGTCCACATAGTGCAACAGTAACACATGTCCAGGAGAACGTCCACATACATAGGCCTGATAGCACACTTTAAAACTCACATCAAATACATAAATAATTAAAAATCCTAAAAACACCCTCTACACGTGCAGCAGGCACACCCTAACTGCAGGCTGCAAAACAACTGCACCCTCACTCCACACACAAATGAAACCACCTCCAAGGCCCCGACCCAAATCACCCTCAGGTACCACCCCAATGCATGTGATACATTGCCATTCCAATTCCCACAGACCCATTAACAACGCTCGCCCTCCTTTACTCCACCACAGGGTCCGATCCAAACGACGAGCTCCAGGACACCCCTACCAGCACACCTGCAAAGAGGGCCAAGACCAACGGCCAAAGACCCTCCACCTCAGCTGCACGCATCAAGACACGGAAGCAGCACAAATCAAGTGGCAGCACAGAGGAGGGAACTCCAACAGGCACCCCAGCAGCCAGCATGCCCACAACAGCACCACCACAGGTCCCCCCAATGGATGCCACAGTAGGCACTGCTTCTGGTGGCAGCAGCACCATAGGTGACACTGCATTAATGGCAGCATGCTCCGACACAGAAAACGGGGATGTCGAAGTTAGATCCATCCATGACCTGTCTCAATCCCCCTGTCTGTTCCATCCCGTACACCATGAGGATACCACGCAGGGGCACCCACAAGACGACGACTGGCCATCCCCCACAAGCCCTGTGGCAAGGCAACATGAGGTGATCAGCCACTCTGTGACACCACCGCAAATGGCCATGGCCCAGCAGAGGCAACAGTCCCTCGACCAGGTAATCGTGCAACAGCAGCAACTGGCCACGCTCCTCAAGGACCATGCCGATGAATGTGGGGGCACTAAGGCAGACATAGAAACATCAACTGAGACACTTAGGGCAGAAATGGAGAGAAGTACAGAGACACTAAGGGCACAAATGGAGAGTAGCACCGAGAGCCTGAGAGTACAAATGGAGAGTAGCACCGAGAGCCTGAGAGTACAAATGGAGAGAAGCACCGAGAGCCTGAGGGGGGAACTGCATGCGACGTCCAAAGACGTATGTGCCGAACTTGCCGCAGTGCGCCGTGTGCTCACTGAGCTCTCACAAACCCTTAGGGACATGCATGGACGTGAGCAGGCAGAGACATCATCCGTTGCAAGTTCCGTCCAGGGCAGCCCCCAACGTAGATCTGGGAGGAACCTGCGCTCCACAGGCAGGGGTGCCCCTGATACCCGGAGAGGGGGCTTGCAATAGCGACTGCCCACTGACAATGAGCATCTTTGGACACTGGTGTTCGGGGGGGAGGTAGGAGGGTGGAGGGGGTGTGTTGGGCTCACTTGGGTGGCGGGTCGATAGGGTGTTTAACATGATATCACATATGCCATAAACAATGCACGATCATCCAATGAGATGTGTGGACATTGATCTTTGTGTACGAGGCCATTATAGGCGTACAGTCCATATTGTGCATGTTCCAGACACACACAGTGCCACGAGTCCCGTGTCCATGTATCAGCCACCAGGCGTGAGTGCTAGAAGCATGCATCTATGAGATGCTGACGAATGTCACGGCCCTCCTGTGCCTCGCGGACTCCTTGAGGTGCTGCCACATCCCCACCCTCATCATGACCATCTTCAGGTGCTTGCAGTTCTGCGTCAGGGGGCATGGGCACATTTCTACGTACGCACATGTTGTGGAGCATGACACATGCCATGACCATCTTTGCAACCTTCACATGGCGGTACAGGAGTGCCCCGCCAGACCTGCTGAGGCAGCGGAAACGAGTCTTCAGTAGGCCGAATGCCTGTTCTATGACTACACGGGTACGTGAGTGGGCATGGTTGTAGTCCTCCTCATGCTGGTCCCGTGAGTTCCGGACTGGTGTGAGGAGCCATCTCTTCAGTGGATACCCGGCATCACCTGTATGTGGACAATAAAGGAATTTTGAGGAATGCCATTGCTACGTACGCACCCCCCCCCCTTCCTGCCAGGTCATTGGCGCATCACATACCCCACATCATCATGCATGAAATGAGACTCACCGAGTAGCCAGGATCTGTTCCCTGCGTGTCGCTCCATGTAGCGTGGTATTGTAGAGTTCCTCAAGACCATAGAATCATGGGTTGATCCAGGGAATCGGGCACAGCAATGTGTAATGATCCTGTTGGAGTCACACACCATTTGTACATTCAGAGAATGAAATTGTTTTCGGTTGCGGTACTGGGCCTCCATGGCATGTGGGACGACCAATTCCACATGGGTGCAGTCGATGGCACCAATGCAACCCGGTATGCCGGCAAGTGCATGGAATCCCACTTTTGTGTTGGTAATTTCCTGCTCCGAGCGTGGTAGAGAGATGTAGTCGTCTGCGTGCTGCAGGAGGGCATCGAGCACTTGCAATAGTGTCCGTGAGAACAGTGGCTGTGATATGCCATGCAACTGTCCGACTGTGTGCTGGTAGGTGCCTGTGGCCAGGAAGTGGAGTACAGACACCACCTTCAGTAGGGGTGGGATGGCGGTTGGGCTATCTATCATGCTGACAAGGTCAGCCTGTGTCATGTCCACAATGGCGGTTATGGTGTCCCGGTCCAAACGGTAGAGGGTGTGGATCTGCTCATCAGTGAGGTTGAACGGATGAGCTCGGAGGCGTGGGATTGCGGGCTGCCTGCGTGGTGGTAGTGGCTGTGCTGGCGGCCCTTGCTGGCCCTGCCTTGCCCTCCTCCTCCTCCTGCGTCTCCTCCGTGCGGCCGGTTGTAGTTGGTGTTCGTCTTCTTCTTGAAGTTGGAGTACTTGCAGTGCTATCAGGTCCCCCAGGGCCAACATAGCTAGTCCTGCCGGTAGCATTTCGGAGTGGGTGTGGTTGTGGGAGGAGACTGGGTGTGCAATTTATGTGTTTTCAGGCTGTATGGCCTCCACCTGTGGTGATTCATTCCACCTGTGCAAGCTGCTCTCCCCTTTGGGCGAGCACGTCCCGCACACAACGCTGCAATTCGACGAATGGCATCTTGCTATTACAATCATGTATTTGTACCCGATGGCAGTGTAACATTGGTTGATATGTTCATTCGGCTATGGTCCCATTGTTTCACATACTATCTTTGCAGTCGCGAACAGACTTGTGAAGGGTCAGTGGAACGTAGTACTCGAGTAACGGTGGACCCTCATGCAACACTGTACCGAGGTTCACCGACGGGCGGGGCGTCCCATTTGTGAGTGAAGGCAGTTGCCATTTTCACACACAGCCGCACTAGATGGATTAATTTGTGATTTCAAGCGGCCACAGATGCCTTTTCGACGTGATGTTGCAAATGAGGAATTCGAAGGGCGGCGCTTTCGGTTTTCAGCTAGCGGCGAGGAGATGCCCACAGGTCTGACTGCAAATATAACGTTCTATTGTTCAATGTCCTTGGGACAGGGGCCATGGCGAGGATGCAATGATTGATATGAATAGTTTGGGATGCGCAATAGCGAAGTGGGCGATAAGGCCGGACGTTCCCAAATACATGTTACTTCACAACACTGGAATTACGGGCTGGGGCACAGTGGATTTTGCAGGCTGCATAACGCACAGACTCAATGGAAATTTCACATGTTATGTGAGTATGGAAACAGGCGTTTTCATTACGGGATGAGGGAATGATGTATGGATGCATGGACAGATGATTTGATACAGAGTTTGCCATGTACAGGGCTTCTTGGAATCTATCCGCCTCCCCTGCGCTATGTGGTGCAGGGCTGCCATAGTGGGACCATCGTCTATCTGGCCTTGTTGAGCCCTCCCTGTCTCGACGCGCCTTCAGACACTTGTGTCTATGCACGTTACCAATCCCATCTGATGGATTCTGTTTTAACAGACGCATGCACAGGTACACTCGTTTGTGATAGTGTTTTCACCTCGATATAGATAGTTATGATTCGCAAGTGGTTTTTGGGTGGTGATGATCCTTTGGAGTGGGCTAGCATGCATATGGCTGTGGATTTGGTGTGATCATTGAAGTGAGTAATTCAAATGTAGTTCTGATGGCCATACTATTCTTTTTCATTTCATTTGGGTGACAGGTATCTCCTCCCCTTTTGCCACTGCCATCTGTATGCCACTCCTGCAGATGGATTTTACTCCCGACACCTGCTGCTTCGTGTTAATCAGTGGAGCAGCATTACGATCTTATGGGACGATCGCCAATGGGCCACATGCCCTTACGCAGTACTAGTCCCGGGAGGATAGCACAGCGGCAGCGTGCGCGTCTTGGTAGCAAGACGACACAAAGCAACAACAGGTTCGATCCCCGGGTCCGCGCTTAGAAACCTCCGAGTGTTTAAGCGCGTTATAAATACGTAACTAAGACAAAGAAAAATCACAACTAAGAAAAACTAACAATTCCTGTAACAGCGCCTCGATGCCTGCGGGCTGTGTGAGCGCTTTATAAATGTAAAAAATAAATAAAATAAATAGTGGCTAGGAGCAACATTTCGGCCTTTCAGCTGGACTAGTGCCTCCCTATTGGGACGGCCCTGCGGTTCTAGGCGCTTCCATGTTGCCTTTTCGTACGAGAATGTAGCCCCTGTGTACCAAGAAGGAACAGGGCGTCACACAAGAAGTAGCTGGTCATTTATTGCGGATGCAGCCCACAATGGTGAAATGTATTTTGGAGTTCATGGCCTAATGGCTGTATGGGCTTGGTGAATTTGTTGTGCATTAAATTTCTATTCTGATATGAACCGTGTAGCGTTCTTCTTTGCAAGTGATGTGGCATATTCCTATTTGGGGAGCGATGTATTGTGAGGAGATCTGCATTGGGTTCCAGCTTCGGAGTATAGTTGCGTGGTACTGTGCTGGGCGCGTTTGCCTACGAAGCCCAGTGAGGTCAGGGATAAGGGCTGCCAATATGACTGTTTTGATGATGTCATGCTCAGGGGCGGGGGATTAGCTTTTGTGTGACAGATGCCGGTCAGCCAGTTGGATTGGTGGAATGATGTGATTATCGGAATATGGCTGGTCACAGGTGCCTGTGTTTGCGTGCGTTTCTTGGTGGGAGACTGAGGTCATGTCCATTTGTATAGCTTCTGTATTCGTGCCATCTGTGCCCTGCAGCTCCCATTGGCCCCTCTTGAGATTCATTTGTTCGTTGGCAGGCATGGATGACTAGTACATTTCACTGGTTGCATTGTCTGACTTCATTGCACCTACGGGGAGTTGTACAATGTGGCCAGGGAGCGGTGTACAGGCACTCAGTAGGGCCGTTTACGGTTGGTTCGCGATGCCGTACTTCTCACCATGGCGGAATGGTACTTTCCGCCGTGCTTGATGGCGTTAGGTGCATGTCCGCTAGGGTCAGAATTCGCGTACCGTTGCGCCATGGTGGTAATTACGGTTTGGCATGGCGCGCGCGCGCGTACTTGGTGCAGTTAGCGTTGGCGTTCAGTACGGTGTCGCTAATGGCATCGTACTTTGCAGTGACGGGTCATGATCGCACCGAGCGCTATTCGATGGCGGTATTGCATTTCCGCCATCGTTTTTCGATTTCCGCCAGGGTCGTAATGAGGCCCCTTGTCTTTATCTTTTCCCCTTGCAGGCACCGTCTTCGGATGAATTGCCTGCCGTGTCATGATGTCCGGATCAGATCGCAGCTTTCCGGTGGTCTGGAGATGGAGGAAGAAAGCTGGAGACAACGACGATGTGTGCCGATGAAAGCAGGTTCCCAGGTAAGTACTGAGGCGGGCAGCTGGTAGCAAAGGTAGGATTCTGAGACTGATAACGGGTGCTGAAGCTGGTAGCTGGAAACAAAGGTAAGATACTGAAGCTGGTAGCTGGAAACAAGGTAAGATGTGCTCAGTCAGCGGTGAGCGTTACGCTGCCATCAGTGCAGAATAACGCAATGCGATTGCATGAACTGGGCGGGCTTAAATAGTCTAGCTCTGGCCACGGCCATTAGCCATGGCTCATCGGCCCCACCCTGCCACTCCTGTAGGATGCTGCACATATAATCCAAATTCCCCTGTGGCCACACCCAAAGAAACGCATGTGGAGGTTCTTGCAGGAAAATAAAGTACTTGCACAAAATAAAGTGTGTCAGTTATAAATTTGTTCATGAGCCGCACACCAACAGCAACAGGAATGAGTCCAGCTGAGCTTCCTATGATATATTGTCCCAAAGGGCCAATTAAAAGTTGTGTCACCCCTTGCTCTCGTCCTCTGATGGTACAGGGTCTGTGTTTCCGGGACAGTGGCCATGACACACGCGATTGCCAGCGCATTTCTCTGCACAAGCAGCAGAGTTGGTAGCATTAATATTAATGTTTGAAGCACACGCCGATGAGGTGTTAAAGGTGACCTCAACTCTGCCTATGTAACGTCAACAGTACACACAAGTTGTCACATTGGAAAAGGGGGGCTTACTGCATGCAGACAGCACACCAGTACAACATGTGCCATTACTAGGCAGGCTCATGCACTTGATGCACTTGAACTTCCATCCGCTATCGATGTAGTGAAATGTGCAGCTCACACTAAAGGCACAAACATAATTTCCCACAGCAATGAACCCGCCGACAAAGAAGCATCATATTCACAGATAAAAGATATTGCGACTGCATCAAACAAATACACACATGCATGCAACATGGTGCTGGAGGAGAGATTTAATACACTGCCCATAGTACAAATAGTGGAATTACAAGGAAGGGCACCACTAGAAAAACACGAATGATAGAAAATGAGAGGGTGCTCATTGTCCCCCACAGATGCAATGTGGTGGCAGGACAGCACCGGAAAACCTGTCATGCCTCGAGGGCTGTTTGCAATAGCCTTAGAGCAATTGCACTACCCAGCACACACGCAACACGAGAACATCTTGTAGTACTCACTTCGGAAGGATGGTTTGTTCCTAATTTGACTGAGCACATTGTCATCTTTGTGATTCATTGTCTGATACTTCAGAGGTTTACCACTGGCCAACCTGTGAGAACTTTGAGGGGAGCAACACCTCATCCTAGGGGACCATTTCAACATTTACATATCGACTATGAGGATATGCTCCAAATTTGCAATGGCTATAGGTACAGACCGGCTGTGGCTAACCTTTCCGATGGTAAGTGTCTTTTGGCTTTTAAGTATTGTGATATTGATTCTTTTATTATTGTCTGTATCTTGTAATGATATCTATCCTCTGTTTTCTCCCAACAGATGAAATGCGGCCCTGCGGTAGTTTGGTGCACGAAGCGAGGCTAAATTGGACGAGAATGGAGTCCACACTGATCTGACAGAAGGTGAGGATTGGTTTAAGGTTGAGCGCGAAGATTTGTCAAAAGCGCAACCTTAAACGTTATGTCTTAGCGAACTCTAACCTTGTCTTTATCTTTTCCCCTTGCAGGCAACGTCTTCGGATGAATTGCCCGCCGTGCCATGATGTCGGGGTCAGAGCACAGCTTTCCGGAGGTCTGGAGATGGAGGAAGAATGCTGGAGACAACGACGATGTGAGCCGATGAAAGCAGGTTCCCAGGTAAGTACTGAGGTGGGCAGCTGGTAACAAAGGTAAGATGCTGAGACTGATACCGGGTGCTGAAGCTGGTAGCTGGAAACAAAGGTAAGATACTGAAGCTGGTAGCTGGAAACAAGGTAAGATGTACTCAGGCAGCAGTGAGCGTTATGCTGCCATCAGTGCAGAATAACACAAAGCGCTTGCATGAACTGGGCGGGCTTAAATAGTCTAGCTCTGGCCACGCCCATTAGCCATGGCTCATCGGCCCCACCCTGCCATTCCTATAGGATGCTGCATGTGTAATCCAGCTTCCCCTGTGGCCACACCCAAAGAAACGTATGTGGAGGTTCTTGCAGGAAAATAAAGTACTTGCACAAAATAAAGTGTGTCCGTTTTAAATGTGTTCATGAGCTGCACACCAACGGCAACAGGACTCAGTCCAAATGATCTTCCTATGATGTATTGTCCCAAAGGGTCAATTAAAAGTTGTGTCACCCTGATGGTACAGGGTCTGTGTTTCCAGGCCAGTGGCCATGACACACGTGATTGCCAGCGCATTTCTCTGCACAAGCAGCAGAGTTGGTAGCATTAATATTAATGTTTGAAGCACACGCCGATGAGGTGTACTCAACTCTGCCTATGTAACGTCAACAGTACACACAAGTTGTCACATTGGAAAAGGGGGGCTTACTGCATGCAGACAGCACACCAGTACAATATGTGCCATTACTAGGCAGGCTCATAGATGCACTTGAACTTCCATCCGCTATCGATGTAGTGAAATGTACAGCTCACACTAAAGGCACAGGCACAAACATAATTTCCCGCAGCAATGAACCCGCTGACAAAGAAGCATCATATTCACAGATAAAAGATATTGCGACTGCACCAAACAAATGCACACATGCATGCAACATGGTGCTGGATGGGAGATGTAATACACTGCCCATTGTGCAAATAGTGGAATAACAAGGAAGGGCACCACTAGAAGAACACGAATTATAGAAAAAGAGAGGGTGCGCATTGTCCCCCACAGATGCAATGTGGTGGCAGGACAGCACCGGAAAACCCGTTATGCCTCGAGGGCTGTTTGCAATAGCCTTAGAGCAAGTGCACTACCCAGCACACACACAACAAGAGAACGTCTTGCATTACTCACTACGGAAGGATGGTTTGTTCCTAATTTGAATGAGCACATTGTCATCTTTGTGATTAATTGTCTGATACTTCAGAGGTTTACCACTGGCCAACCTGTGAGAACTGTGAGGGGAGCAATACCTCATCCTAGGGGACCATTTCAACATTTACATATCGACTATGAGGATATGCTCCAAATTTGCAATGGCTATAGGTACAGGCTGGTAGTCGTATGTCCCTTTTGTCGATGGATGGAAGCAGGGTCATGCACACATCCAGATGCCACGTGTAAAGCATAGTTCCTTGTACAAGAGGTATTTCTAAGGTGGGGAGTGTGCGATGTATTATGTTCTGACAACTGACTGAATTTTGTAAATGAATTATTTGAGCACCTAACTCTCCTATTGGGGATAATGCACACATTCCTATATGCCAATCACCCATGATGGTTTTTTATAAATAGCTGATGGGCATTGAAGAAGAGTGACCACACTATCTATTCCTGTCTCCCCTCTCACAAACATTTATCTGTTGGTCACTTGTGAGAAGCAAGATTGCAAAATGGAGGTGGTGCACAGTGCTGAGATCAAACGCTTTTTCATAGGCATATTCAATGTAAATTGGATCATTTATGAAGAATTAATTTGTAATCCAGTAGTCAATCTTATTGCATTTGACATGTTTTGATACATCTCGGGTAAACTCTGTTCTTCAAAGTACATTTCTTGAATTTTCATATTTCCCATTGGAAATCTGTGTGTGTAGATAGTTTCAATTATTGTTCAATGTTATGTTACTCAGTGGCTGGGTGTCCTAACTGTATGTGCAATGTGAATACAGGAATCATGAATCTCGTGATATGATCCATTTAATGTATTTTATTGTGCAACAATGTCGTGACCCTGTATTACTCCTTTTATAGGGCCATGACAAGTCTCCACTTACATTTCGGTACAGTAAGAAATGTGGCAATCGTACATCTTAATGAGAGACTAGTGAGTATATTACTCCTTTTTTATTTACAAATGAAGACTGTCCTGAAGAAAGTGGTCACAAGAAATTCTTACCACTGAAACCAGTGGACATCAGCAACTGTTGTGGGGTTAGTAGGGAACCTACTCATGTATACAGTTTCTAACTGATCAATTTTTGACCATCAGGATATTAGTTGTTTGAAATACGATCAGGTATAGTTTCTTCACATCTATTTTAATTTTGATATCTTAGCTATAGGACTGATTTGGAGAGGAAGAAAGAATGAGAATGTAGAGACCATTTTGCTTTGACAAAAGTCAATTCCTATAAACAATATAACAAATTGTGATAAACATATATTTCTACTAGTCTACCTAAGGTCTGACCATTCCTATCCACACTTCAGACTCAACTGTATCAAATGGCTTAAAGAAA
Organism: Ambystoma mexicanum; assembly: GCF_040938575.1. Classification (NCBI taxonomy): domain Eukaryota; kingdom Metazoa; phylum Chordata; class Amphibia; order Caudata; family Ambystomatidae; genus Ambystoma; species Ambystoma mexicanum. The sequence goes on from NC_090922.1 coordinate 1,404,444,195, forward strand.
ACGAACTATAACTACCTGACGTCTAGACCATTTGCGCCTCTCGCCACCCAGATCCTTGACTGTCAATGTATACTGCGTATACACCCATGTTGTACAAATACCTGTATATAGAACTCTGTATATTATCTCGTAGAAATATTTGCAGGAGTTATTACCTCTTTGCTGCCAACGTATACTATAGTTATCTGAAATGTGTAACTGTAACTGTAACTTTGAGCTTAAAGTATTCTTGCACACGTGCCCGGTTACCTTCGGATCTGGTGCGTGCTACAAATAAATAAATAAATAAACAGTTTCTTATTCTATCCACCTTTAGATAGGCGGCACTCCAGCAAGCCTAAAATTATTTTACTGGTAGGCAGGTTTAGCTAGAAAATCCCTCTATCCTTTGCTTCAACACTGCCCATGTTAATACGGCAGGACTAATACCAGTCAGAGTCACATTACCTCCTCTCCAATTCTGTACGAGTGTGGAGTGTATTGCATTTGCAGTTTCATCAGGTGTGTTTGTCCCTTTCTCGTGATAACACTTTACTTTCTGGGCTTACCCTGTTCACTCTGACAAAAGGTTCCCTAATTTGTGACTTTGTCCTTCTTAAGTTAAAACCATAACAGAAACACACACCACCCTTTTATGATTTGTAATTTCAAGTGGTTGAGACTTAAATTGTGGCAACATTTGAAGTTTCGAATGAATCTTCCACTTTAAGAAAGTAGATGGGTACCTGGCAGGGGATGGATTGTTTTATGCTGACTGGTACTCCATAGAGTGGTCCCCTTTCCTTCAATGTTTTCAGGTCCTCAAGCTGAGACTCACATTCCTGGAGAAAGTCTGTCAAACAGTTAACCTGCTTGTTCAATTCCAATGCCTAAAAGAGACAGGAAATAAAAAAGACTACATATTAAAGTTTCATGGTGGATGTATGATTGCCAATGAATCTGTTCAGAATCCAGCTGCCACCTAGTTACTCAGAGAACAATCATCATTTACATGGGCAGGGAAAATGTACATGTAATCATGTTATATGTGTGTTACAAGCTCTTCAATATATTTTGTCGCATTTTGAAAGTATTTACTCTGAAAGACTCACTGTAACTTTGTCCTCGTGAACATTGTCCCTCAGAGCCACATCATCTTACACGATGGCAAAACGCAACAGTGTGGCCTGCATCGATCACCTACCCACACTTGTGGTCAATAGCAACCCAATAACAATCAATACAACCACATTCTCCTGAGCTACCATCCCAAACCCAATACCACATTCTGCAAATGCCTCACCGACATTCACAGCACAACTTCACCTTTCTTCCGCAAACACCATAACAGCAACACAAACATGTGGCGAGACAGTCTGGTGCCCCAGCCAACCACAATCTAAACTCAACATGAAATCTCTACGATTAACCCACAAGTTGTATCAACTTTCTATTGTTTTCGCCACATTCTTGATATCATTTTCTCACTAGTTGAAGATTACTCACACCAAGCCTGTACAACATGCTTGGTCTAATAACCTTTCCTATACCCCGGGGAAGATTGGATAGCCGGGATCGTGGTCGTAATCTGACAGCAACTGCCTGTGTTACCTCTCAGTCACCTGCACCACACCCCTGAAGCTAAGAATAATTGGCACCCTTGGAACAGACGAGCAGCCAGTTAGAACACGAGGAATGCATGCTCTGCACGACAGGACACACTATTCTCTGATTTAAAACAGCTGCTGTTTCCCCCACACCTTTCGATCATCCACCATCTGCCCTGCACCACAACATCTTGGCAAATCCCGCCTACTCAGATTTTCTCATCTCGCACCGGGCCTCTCCTGCACCAGCCATGCCCCACACACATGCCACTCCACCCCTGTCACCATTGCCTCACCTAAAATGCCTCAAAACCTAAATAGAAGATTTTAATAAGTGATGACTCTGCAGCTGAGGTAAAACAGGGGAGATGGGGCACAAATGGGGAGACTTAGTTTTGGGAGAGAAGATGCATCCTCCTCATCCAAGGTGTGGTATCCCCTTGCCGGGATTAGGGGAGCGAGCGCGGGTCGCAGCAATGACAGGCCGACACGGAGCGGTGCTGCAAAACCTCTAACTTTATTCGTGCACCAACATGAACTGATTGCCCCGCCCCCTCACGCGTCACTTCCCTTTCCCTTCCCGCCCTGGTCCCTCCCGCCCCCGTTGTCCAGAATACATCAACATGACATCTCCCCCTTTTTAAATGGTTACCACACTCTTCGCAACAGGCGATGATCTGGCGAGTCTCTAGTCCATTTCCTCGATCCACCGGCGAGGTCTGTTCCAGACTCGCTGTGGTCGTGTCAGCTCAGCCCTTGGTGACGGTCTGCTCGCGGCCGTCTCGGCTTCTGGATCTTGATCCGATTCGTCAGCGTCCCACGGATCTTCTCCTTGTTGATCACTGTATTCTTCCTCTGGTGGGGCTTGTACCCTGCCGCTCAGGCGTCTTGTCCCGGGCGGTGGGAGTTCCTTGAAGTGGAACGAGTTCCGGGTTATCGCTCCCGTGGAGCCTTGTGCAGTGATCATCGACCCCTTCCTCTGGGTAATGAGAAGGGGCTCTTCCCGAAATGCAGGCGTGTGCTTATGGGTCGAGGGCTGTCGAACGGCCACCACATCCCCTATGGCTATTTGGGATGTCTGGGCCTTTCTGCGGGCGTTGGTGTATTCCTTCATTCTGTTCTTTGCTGCTTCATCCCGCTCTCGGACCTCCGAGTCCATCGCCGGGCGTGGGGCACTTGCCTCTGCTTGGGGAATTCGGGTCTGAGGGTTACGCCCAAACATGAGTTCAGCAGGGGTCCTCCCTGTTGTGCTATGGGACGTTCCCTGGTAGTCCCGTAGTAGTTGATTGAGTACCTATTCGTATGGTTGTTCCGTGAGGCGTGCAATCTGTAGGGCCCGCTTGAGATTGGCCATGAACCTTTCGATCATCCCATTGGCTTGCGGCCAAAGCGGGGTCACCTTCCGATGTCGGAACCCCAAGTACTCCGCAAACCGGGCAAATTGATGTCCACAGAACGGGGCCCCGTTGTCTGTCTTGAGCACCTTGGGCACTTCATAGGCAGAGAAAATATGGTCCAGTGCTGGAACGACGTGATGCGCGGCCGTGGATGAGATCAGCTGTACTTCTGGATATCGGGAGTACTCATCCATTACTGCAAGGACATATCTTCCTCCTTCGATAGGTCCAAAGAAGTCGGTGGCTACCGCTTCCCATATGTTTTGCGGAAGTTCAGACATTTGTAGTGGCTCAGGATGTCGATTAGGTGTAATGATGCAGCAAGTGGGGCATGTTCTCAGGGCGGCCTCTACTCGGGCATCCATTCGTGGGAACCACACCTTTTGGCGCAGCATGCGCTGTGTGGAGACGATGCCTCGGTGGGTCTCATGTGCCAGGTTGAGGACTTTCTCCCGCATGGTTGCTGGGATCACTTTCACGAGGAGAAGTCGTTCCACGTCTTCCCATGTTTGGCCTCCTGCCGTTTTTCCTCTCTCCTTAGCCCTCCTCCATTGTCCAGATGTGAGACCTTCACATATGATGCGGCATGCAGGGTCGTTTTCAGTTTCTCTTGCAAGTTCTTCTGTGTTAACCCCCTCTGGCGTGGTTTGGTGAACCAGATATCTGAGGTAACAGTCTGCCACAGACGGTTCAGGTCTGCTCTCGCTCCTCGGTCTCCTTGACAGGAAATCAGCAGGGTTTTCACCCTTCCCTGGTCTGTGAATGATGTTGAAAGCGTAGTCTTGCAGACGTAGCCCCCATCGGGCGATCCTAGGGGGCATCTTAGCTTGGGGATTTCCATAGAGAAACAGTGGCGCCTGGTGATCGGTGACCACCTGAAATGGCTTTCCATACAGGAATAAGTGGAAGTGTTCACATGCCCACACCACCGCCAATCCTTCCTTTTCAGCCTGGGAGTAGGCTTGTTCAGTGGCGGATAAGCTGCGGCTGGCATAGGCTACTACATGTCTCTGTTGTGGGTCTTCGGGATCAAATTGAGCCAGAATGGCCCCTAATCCCACGGGGCTGGCGTCAACTGTTAGTTCTGTTCTCCGGTTAGGGTCGTAGTAGTCCATGTTTTCCGCCTTTGCAACCCTCTCCCTGATGGTTTCGAAAGCTTCCTGACATGCGCCGGTCTACTCGAATTTCTCGTTCTGGTGTGTTAGTTTCCTTAAAGGTTCGCTAACCGAGGCGAAATCCTTGATGTACCTGCTGCAGTAGCTGGCTAGGCCTAGAAATGAACAAAGTTCCGACACATTGATTGGCGCTGCTGTGTCATTCAGAGCCAAGACTTTGTCCGGATCTGGGGTCATCCCCACCTCTTAGAACACGTGGCCAAAGAATTTTAGCATGCTCTTCCGGAACTCGCACTTGTCCTTGTTGAGAGTGAGGTTTGCATCGTGTAAAGCTTTACACACCTTCATGAGGGTTTCATCGTGGCTCTTTACGTCCGTCCCGAACACCAGAATGTCGTCCGAGTAGTTGAGGCAGTTGGGAATGTGCTTTATGATGTTATGGACATCGGCTTGAAACATTTCTGCGGCTGACGACACCCCAAAGCTCAGCCTTTTATATCTGAACAAACCAACGTGAGTGACAAATGTGGTTATGTTGCGACTCTCGGGGTGTAAAACCAGCTGATGGTATCCCTTCTGGAGGTCTAGTTTTGAGAACACCTTGGCTCCGTTTAACAGATGGATCATGTCCGTTATCCATGGCGCAGGGTATCTTTCCCTGCGGATTGCTTGGTTGGGACGCCTCATGTCGACGCACAACCTGATAGCTTCAGATCCCTTCTTCGGGACGGGGACGATGGGAGAAACCCAGGTGGTTGCTCCCGAGGCCTTTTCAATGATGTCCTGTTCTAGTAATTTCCTTAACTCATCCTCCACCTTTTGTTGGATGTTGACAGGGATCCCTCGATATGGCTGAGCCACTGGGCATATGGAGTCGTCTACGTGTAATATCACTTGTCGGTTCTTGAGTTTCCCGATCCCTGTGAATATTTTTGGATATAAGTTGTTAATCATGTCAATCGGGTCGATGTACTTGTGGACCATGATGTTATATAAGATGTGTATCAGGCCCATCTCTGCGGCGGCCTTGAAACTCAGAACACATCCACTGTCAGTTTCGGTGGCCAGGACGTGGATCGGGACTTTCATCTCTTGCCCCTTGTATCGGCATAGCCCGCTGAACCCTCCTACGCACTTGAGGGGAGTTTTCGCACCATAAGCGTAGATATCAACAGTGGCTGGCTGGAGCTTTGGTTTCGGGGTTAGTTCGGCATATACTTGCTCACTCATCACATTGACGGTGGCGCCAGTATCGATGAGGAATTCCGTTGGTCTTTCCTGCAGCTTGATGATGAGGGTGGGGCTATGGGCCGTGGCTGTGGGATTTCCTAACGCGTAAACGTACGCATTCTTCTTGTGATCACTCCCTGAAGAACTAGGGTCTGATTCGGTGGGGGATTGTTCGACCAGATAACGGACATGGCGTCTTGATCTTCTTTCGGGTTTGGCCCGTGTCACGAATCATCTCCTTTCTCTCCGCTTTTGGCGGTCGTCGCCGGAGTCCTTATCTCTCTGGTCTCTTCCGAGTTGACTTGGAGGGTTGGAGGTGCTACTTGGGGTCGCGTGCGTGCTCGGTGTCCCCCCATATCGATTCCTCGAGCGAGTGGTGCTGTCTCGGGGCCTCTCTCGCCCCCGATCCCTGAACAGTCTGCATACCGCTTTGAAATGGCCTTCTTCACCGCACGAGGTACAGCGTTGTCCTACGGCCGGGCATGTCCCTTCATGGGAATATTCGAACCCACACTTGTAGCAGAATAGTTCCTCTGTCTTTTTCTCTAGGTGTAATTTGTTCAAATTTTCGCCCAGTGGTGTGCTCCCGAAACTTTCTACTTGACAGTCAATGGCTCTTTCGACCCTGGCCAGTGCCAGTATTTCCTCTAGCGTGTGGGACTTCTGGAGCAATTTCCTGCGGAATGTTTGGGACTCGCAACCCGATATTATCTGCGATCTGAGGGCTTCAGTGTTCGAATAATTTGCAAAGTCACAGTGTTTGAGCTTTGTGCGAAGTCGCATTACATACGCGTCCATGGTCTCCCCTTTTGCCTGCTTTGTGGTGTGGAACAGGTGCCTTTCGTAATCGACATTGGTGTGAGGCGCGAAATATGCTGCCAGGGCGTCTTTTAGTTTCTGTATGGAGTCTATGCAGTCCTGGGGCATTTCGTCTATGATGTCTCGGGTGGCGGAGCCGACCGCTAGCTTTAGTAGACACACTTGCCTTGCATCCGCCACTGGCCCCGTGGCCCCCATGTATAGGTCAAAGTCCCGAATCCATTTGGTCCACCTGGGGCCCATTTTGCTCGTGTCCGTCACATCAAAGGCTCCAGGCATCTTGGCAGCCAGTGTGTCCGGCAGTTGGTAGGGCACGTGATCCAGCAATTGATCTTGGGGTGCTGGGGGCCCATTTCCTGGAGCTCCTGCGTCTTGATTTGCATCCTGATCAGACATGGTGATGGGAGCGTAGCTTCCCTATGCGTGATTCCGCTATCGTGGTGTGATGGCCGCCTTATGAGGCACGAGCACCATCAATGAGCACCACGCCTGTTGAAATGCTTCCCTGGCTTCACTTCCTTTGTGTGGGGCTCCTCGTGTCTCTGGCGTGGGCCTGGCCTGGCCCTGGGCCCTGGGTTGTGGCTGCGCGAGGGCCTTCTCCCTCTCTTGGCGTGGGTCGGGGCTCGACCGTGGCTAGGCACTTGGCCACATGTGCTTACGGAGGAGGGGCCCGCACCGTACCCTGCCGCGTATCATTACGCGCACGTGCACTCGCCTGCTTCTCCGTGTTCACCGCCGCGGCCCAGATCTTCTCTCCGTGACTCGATCTTGAGCGGGGAGGAGCCCAGACGAGCTCCCTCTCTCCGCGCCCTGTCTGTCGGGTTCCGTGACACCCCGATGCTGCGGCGACGCCACGTGCTCCTTGGCTGCTGTGGGCGCCGGTCGGCGAGCGTACTACTCGCTGTTCCGTGCGGACGCACGGCGCTCGTCTCTCTCTCTCTCTCTGGGGACCCTGCCGCTCAGAATCCCATCCTCGTCGCCATTGTGGTATCCCCTTGCCGGGATTAGGGGAGCGAGCGCGGGTCGCAGCAATGACAGGCCGACACGGAGCGGTGCTGCAAAACCTCTAACTTTATTCGTGCACCAACATGAACTGATTGCCCCGCCCCCTCACGCGTCACTTCCCTTTCCCTTCCCGCCCGGGTCCCTCCCGCCCCCGTTGTCCAGGATACGTCAACATGACACAAGGTTTCTTCCAAATTCCGCCATCATGCTAGTACGTTCAAAATATATATTACCCTGGGCGGGGCGCGCAGGGGGTGGCAAGGAATCATAGTATAACCGCAGTTTAAGTGTTTTTTGTTGTGTAGTTTCATAGCATACTTGTGTGTCTAGTCAAGTCTGTCATGGTCGCAGTTCAGACAGGCTTTCTAATTTGTTTCCTGCGAAACAACCCCCCCATGCCTCGTCACAGTCTCTCACAGTTACTCTTGTGCATTCCCATCACAGACCCTCCTGTGGAAACCCCTACCCCCATCAGTCACACATCCCTGTCGTGGGCCATCGCTCACATCAGATTTCACACTGTCACCCTCATCACAATCACTCGCATCATTCTCCTTCACCTTCCTCATCCCATTGCCTCTTGTGCAGTCCCCATCACAGTCACTCATGCACACTTCTATCATGGTCACTGGCACACATGCTCGCACACAGTCCCGCATGTTTTACACCAGTCTTTCATGCACATCCATCAACATATGGCATAACATGCTCCCCCAGCAGTTAGCCATGTGCCATCCGGACTCTATCCCTCGTGTAGAGTTCCCAACATAGCCCATTCTGTGCAGTCCCAGCACAGGCCTTCACGCACACACCCCCCATCACTCTCTCTTGTGCAAATCCCCCATCATAGTCACGTGCACACATCCCCATTAGTACTCTGGGCCCATCGCCATCACAGTCCCCCTGTACACAACCCCATCCCAGCCAACGTGCACATCACCATAACAGACACTTAGGCACATTGCCCTCGTTGCTTGCTTTTCATAGTCCCTCTGGCATATCCTCACCACAGTCCCTCATGTGCATCCTTGTCACAGTCCCTACTGTGCATCTCCACAGTCCCGCTTCCTGTTCCTTATCCCTCTGCCTTGTTCCAGTCCCTCTTCCTTGTCGGCACCTGGTGGCAATGTAGGGCACAAAGCATGGTCAACTGCCACACTCCTAAAATAGTCACTGGCCATAGCACCATGAGCAGGGACCCGCAATGGATAGAACTGATGTTGCTAAGTCCGCCTAAAGAACATGGAGCAGGAACCAGACCAGACCCAGGTAAGTAAAAAATAACAGGATGCATTATTTGATCTTTTTTACGGCAATAGCGTTTAACAGTGGGACAGTGGGGCCAAGCATCCAGTCAGGTTCCCATCTCAGCTCCAAGTCCCTTAATTGACATTCTCGGAACCTCACGGTCTCCTTCATTCCAGTCTACCGCATTACATTCCATGGGGCCTACTTCCGCATACATACAACACACTCATAGATACCAAACATCTCTCTCTGCAAAAACACAAACCATTTGATAAGGGCAAAACCTTCTGCATGCCGGAACAACCACCAAAAATTAAACCAAACGCCTTCTACTTTGGCCTGCCACGACTGCCACTCGAGAGCCAACTTTTGCCACACAAAGGCAAATTAAATCTAACCTACATACTCAACCCTCTGTACCTACTTCCACCAGGGACTGCCACTCCCTGGCAACAGGTCTGCCACACCTGCGCACAATACCTATGTCCACAGGAGGACAATACTACCAATGCAAATAAAGCGCTAATCGTCCCAGGCATTCACCAACTTTAATAAAGGACATAACAACCTACACAAACACCTAACACCATCCCTTCTCCCAAAAGGATAACACACAAAAGAAATGAAATGGAATAGAAAAGCAGCTAACACTCCTTGTTAAAAAAAAAAAAAAACATTTCTGGCATCGCAACTCAATGTCATTAATCTCCAAATACTTCAGCTCTCAAAAATGACATCAGATAAGACTGCTCTGATTAAACACGCAACATAATATATGTAACTTCACCTCTGACCGCTCTAATTCAATATGCGACTCACAACTCCCAATGCAACTAGAGTCTCGGGAGGATAGCTCAGCGACAACGTGCTCGCCTTGAAAGCAAAACAACACGGAGCAACACAGGTTCGATCCCCGAGTGGGTATTTGGGTATTAAGGACGTTACAAATAACCTATCATAATAATCTATGGCCACTCCGAATTCAACATACAACACTGTATTAACAACTGACTCAGTAAAATGAGTCACATTCTCTGATTCAACACACGACACATTGATCACTCGCTCTCATTTAACACCCCATGAACAAGAGTGCCATCAGTAACCCCTGACACATGTAGTGACAGAGGCGACATACGCATCAGCAATATATTACATGGCCTGTGGTAGCGGCCATGTAGTTATCGTTAAGTTGCTCAACCCATAGGAAGAAAACTTTTTGGGTGGCTAATAACTTTGCCCCCCCTTCCAAATGAATCCTCACGAAAAAGTGCAAAAAAAGTATATGTCCCCATCACATTGATTCTGCGAAGATTGGTGAGGTTTCATCGGGGGTGGGGGGGGGGTCTGGGGGCAAAAATAAATTAAGTAAAATAAAAAAATCAGAAAATGTTTTCCCATAGACGCAATGGAAAAATTATTTTGCTCACGTCTAATTTTCACCAAATTGGCGGCAGGAGCAGCAGCTTGGTCCCAACAGCATGCTTTTGTAAATTTTCTGTAAATCCATCCAGTAGTTTAAAAAAAATGACTCATAAGTAGGTAAAAAGAAATTTGTGATATCTGGGTTCGGTCGGCGGACTCACTGCCCGAATTGGTCTGCAGAAGGGCCTCCGATTTACCCAGAGGACAGTGTGAGGTCCGCGGACATCATACGCCCCTCTGATTGGATGGTGAAAAGTGCGAGGTGCATCATATTTTTGGGAAACGCCATCCATATTGAATTCACGGACAGCGCCCATTGTCTGTTGACATCGTGGTAAAAACATATTAAACAACATAACATTGCACTTGTCTAAATAATGAAACAATCACTGGATAGGTGAGGGGCGCTGAGGAAGGGATGGGATATGGCCTTGCAAAGCCCCAAAAAACAGATGTTTTCTCAACTCCGCTGTCGGCGAACAGCCCGGATGTCTGAGGCAGTTCTGTGATGTCCACGAACATCTAAGATATTCGGGCACATCCATGCCTATTTCTGCATTATAGGGTTGGTGAAAAGCAGTTTTTGGATAGCTTATAACTTTGGCGCCATTCAATTTTGGAATTTCATTCTAGACCTGACTCTGAATGGGTCTTCAAAATGTGGTGCTGTTTTGTCGAGAGGGAACCGAATTAGTGGGGGGTCCCAAAATATTTTAAAGGCATATAGATGTGGTGCCATCTGACGAAACTTATGTCGGATTTTGCAAAGTTTGGTGGGATTTTGTCGAGAGGATGCAAAATAAGAGGGGGGGTCTCAAGCTTTTTAAATGGCTTATAACTGTGTTGCCGTTTGATGAATGTGGACAACAGTTTTCAGAAAGATTATAGACCCAACCTTTAATGTTTGTGGAAAGCCTGAATGGGTTTCGTCAAGTGAGGGCTAAGTCATATGATTATTTTGTGTACGTACATATTGATACTTTTGAAAAAATAAAACATGGGCGGATTTGCAGCAAACTCATGTAAGGAGCATTGGCAAGGACCAGAAAGCAATCTTTCACAAATGTGTCCGCGTTTAGTTTTTTGAAAAGTGTCATTTTGCAGCAGACCCCATATTAGTGCCCATAGGTGTCCCCCAGGGATCCTGCCTATCCCCTACACTCTATAATGCATACACCCAACTCTTATTCTCAGTCCTAGACGATATGGGTGTCATTTACACCAACTTCGCAGATGACACATAGATCCTCATCCCTATCTCAGGTGACTACACCCAAGACACCCTCACCATTAATAAAGTTTATTCCATAATCCAAAACTGGATGGCCCTGAATAGTCTTTGCTTAAATGATGAGAAAACGGAGATCCTCATTGTGGTCTCCCAAAAAAGAATAAGCACCCTCCATCCGGACTACTCTCACATTAACATCGACGGTACCCGGATCCCAGTACTTAAACAAGTCAAAACATTAGGTGTCTACATCGATGCCAACCTCTCCATGCATAAACAAATAGCAGCCCTCTCTTCATCCACAGTTTACACAGCAAAACGTATTGCTCTCAGTCGCCAATTTCTCACCCCTGTAAATTGCATCACTCTGGCTAGAGCCCTGATCCTAACAAAACTAGATTACTGCAACATCCTCTTCCTGGGAACTTCCAAAACCAATATAAACAAAATCCAACTACTGCAGAATAAAGCCCTTAGAGCGGCTTTAGGGATAAAGAAATCAGAACATATATCCAACATTAGAAGAGAAAATCACTGGCTGCCTATTGAAGCAAGGATCATATTCAAAACCCTTAGCATTGTCTACAAATGCACCACCAACAAAGCGAAGCGCCCAGCTACCTCAACAATTCCATCAAAAAAAAATGGCTTGCAGGTCGCTGAGATCCAATAAACTAGCCCTCTTAGAAGTTCCCACATTCAAATATAGCAGAGCAGGAGGAAGTAGTTTCAAAGTTTTAGCCCCTTCGCATTGGAACGCCCTACCTCTAAGCATCAAAAAGCAGGAATCATTACAAAAATTCAAAAAAGCTCTGAAAACCTGGTTATTCAATAAATTTTTATCTCTTAAGCCCTACCCTCCCATGACCAATTACACTGCCTAGGGCAACCGCAATGCTGTAAACATGTCTAGAACATAAGGTTATGGACTATCTCACCAATTGGAATCTGATATAGGACCATATCTGCTTTTGTAACGTCTGTATAAAAAATGTATTATTGCTTTGAAACTGTAACATTGTTTAATAATTGACTACTTTCTGTATCTTTCGCCGTGATACCCCAGGGTCTGGGCGAGTAATAAATGTATTAAATAAATAAATAAATAAATGCAGGTACACAAAATATTGATATACCTTTGATGACAGAGGTATAGCCTGTGACCATGGGCAGTAGCCTATTGTCCGGGTCATGAAGATGACCCGGACAATCTGGCTACTGGCCATGAACACGAGGGACCAGCAATGGGATAACATTTTTTGAAAATGGGATAGGTTTGAATGGGGAAAAAATGTATCTGCTCACGGGTAAAGGTTTAAGTGCAGGATTGGATTTCAGCAAATGGGCACGAGGAGGGTCAGCAAGAACTTGAAAGCATGGTTTTGCAAATATGTCCTGTGTTTTTGAAAGCGTGACGTACACAACACAGAGGTATAACATTGGTGTCTGGGCAACAGGCCTGGCTGTCAGCAACGAGAAATGTGTACTGCAATTTAATCATTGGGGCATGCGGCATGGGCGAAGCGGTAGGTTTAAATGGTAAAAAATATTCTGCTTGCAACAAGAGCCTGACTAGATTAAAATAAACTTGCGCAACGAGCATAAGCAAGGATCTGAAAGCATGTTTTTGGAAATATGTCTTGTAAAAAAACAAGTGGGATACATTTGCTGTCTGGATAGTTGGCCTGGCCCCCGGCAAAGGTGTTTGCTTACTGGGGAATGCAGCATGGCCGAAGCCCCTGCTCCATGGATTTGGAGACTACCCATGGCTACAGTCCATAAGCACCAGCCCTTGGTTATATTATTAGTGGACACTGAGCTAGGATGCAGAGTAGGTGCAGTGAATAATAAGGGTGGTTTGGTTCGGCTGGCATCATGGTTGAGCCTTATGCAGTAAGCTATTGAAAGATGATTTGCATCCCCAGCAGGCACTGCCGATAATGACAGACATAAGGATGTGTTGCAAAAAAATATGTTTCTTAAAGGTGGTTTAGAGTTCTTTCATATATATAAAAGAGGAAACAATAATAACTTCTACACAGAGATTTAACACCATGAAACGTTTTCACTTATTAAAACCTATTAAATTGATAGAAAAAAACGTAAGGGATGCTACGGTTAAGATGCATCCCACCCTTAGGACTCCTCTGCTCCTGTAGTTAGCCAGTGGTGTACGACCTTGGCATCCCTTGACATTTCCCTCCTGGGTTCTCATGAGCACTTGCCCATCCGTACTGCCTCTTCCATTTATGCACTACTCTGCACAATCCATATGTGCATTCATAGGAGCACTGTGTACAACGACTTTGTATAAGTAAGTGAAGGGCAGATGCAAAAGTTCTGTAGAAGATTGTTAAGTGGCAGTTGGTGTGTGGATTCTTAATATAGTAATAGGGTTAAAGGTACAGTTTTTTGGAAGTGATTGGTGGATGGACGTGTGACTGTTTGCAAGCAGGCATTCAGTGAGTGTTACATATATAAAATTAAAAAGGGTTGAAAGGCTGCCCTTGTGCGATGGTGTGCACGTGCCATCTGTGTCTTTTAATGATCCATGGCCTGGAAAGGAGACTGTGGAGACCGCGGATAGTTATAAAGGTCCATCGATTATGGTCCTTATTTTACGATAGAGAAAAGTATTTGGGACAGAAAATGGTTTGTCCCTTTATATTTTTCTCTAGTATACAATTGTCAATTATTCCCATTAGCATAACACAAAATGCTAATGGAAATGTTGGAGAATCTTATTGACTCCAACTAATTTACTGAGAGATGAGTCTATACAATTTTTTTTTTAGTTCTATTTTTTTAACTGTGTAGGGTGATTCCTCGTGATTCCTAAAGGAACCTTTTTGTTGGTGTTTTTTTTTTTTGCAGGAGAGGGCAGAAAGTAAGGTGGGGGGATGCGGGGGAAGAGGCACCAACCACAAATATGGAAGGGCAGGTGGACAGGGGAAGATGTTATGCATGTTACATCTAAGGTAGGGGCAGCGTTTCTCGTGCTCCTTGATTACAGCTTCAAAAGCACTTCGAAATTGCTCTCCCTGCAGAGTCGTGTGTTGCAGTATTAACACAGTACTGTGTCTTCGAAAGATATGGATCAACATCCTCTTTTATCGCTTGCAAGGTAGCTGGTGGGATTTGTGTCCCACAGAAGTAGGCTGTGTGGTTACAGTATTGGTTGAGTAAGATAATGTGGAGGAAGGCAGCCTACTGCTTGCTAAGAACGGAATAACTTTTCTGAGAGCATCGCAGTGGTTGGATTTGGTATGGTGGCGAATGGAGGTGGTGCCGTAGGAGTACTGTCCAGGTAGTCCATGCCAAAGTAGAATGTTGCACTCAGTGCATTTCACTTTGGTAGCTTTAGCCTTTTTTACATTTCCAACAGTGGTAAAGAACTGCCACACGTATGATTCGCTCTAGTTGCTAGAGGTAGGCACTTCCTCTACTTCATCTTCATTGTCTTTTGAAGTACTGCGCATATTTTGTTGTGAAGATCATCTAGCTGTTGGTGGTGTCTCTTGTGGAGGAAAGATGTCAATAGCTGATGCCATTTATAAGATAAATAACAGTTTTGCTAGTATTCTTCCAAGTATGTGCTGTGTGCTAGATTATTAATGGATAGTGAGTAATAGATGTAGGAGCTGTGCAAGGGTACATTTTGAGCTTCAAAGTTCCTAGATCATCTGAACATACAGTTCCGAACTGTTCGCGAAGTGCGGACATGTCATCATGCCACGCGTGAGTGCGTGCTCGTGTGACACTGTCCAAAAAATCAGCGATGACGTCAGACATTCGCAAACGTCGACGAATACAAAAACAGTGGAAAAAGTTGCAAAAAGTGTAGCGAAGTGTTAAAAATGATGCTAGAAGGTGGGAAATGGCAGAGTAGAGTTTTAAGGTGTTTGTTTGTAAATTGGACACAACTTTTGCTATATTCAGGTAAGTATGATATTAGTAAGTTGTAGTTAATTAGCATCCACTGTTAAAAACCCATGAAATTCACTGAAGAATACGTTGTTAAAGGGATTCAATGGTTACAAGTAAAAATGAAAAACACCAGAAATTTGCCAGTTATGGCAAGCTAAGCAACCATAACTTACGCCACCACCATCCACTGCTAAGACTAACACCCAAGACATACATGAAAGATTACCTCACAAATGTAATTGATGACACCACATATTACGATAATTTTAATTAACAGTCCCTACAAGGAGTTGAGTTTATAATGTTGGAATCAAGATGTTAGGGGTGATTGGGAGAACTATCATGAACTACTTAATGTATTAAAGAATGTTGTCATGTAAAGAAATCATTATAGTCTAGTGTTGCCGTTAGTAGAAGAACCTAATCATACATACATATAGGCAATCTTTGCAGCATGCACCACAGAAGAACAATATTTTTAATCAGGTAATTTTCGATAGTAAAATCATAAAATGTTACCTTATGAGAGTTTTGAGTAATGTTAAACATGGAATAAATAGGTAACAATTGAAATATTACCACACACTTGTGTTAGTAAAATAAATACATATACAAATGCACAATGCATTTAAATTAGAAGCACATACAGGGAAACTAAATTAAGGAAGAAAGAAACATGAGCACTAAAAAATGCTGAACATTACAGTTATTCATCATGAACACAAATTAATTGAGCATTTGAAGCATTCCATGTCTCAAAACCCAACTCCAGACAAGCAGGCGATATCCAAGGATGAACAAGAATGAATACACAAAAGATGCAAGGATTTGGAATGAGTGCCAATTTAAGAGTGCGAGCACAGCGCTTCCAGTGTCAGGAAAGGCCCTGCTATTTTAAGGTGGCCACCCTAACAACTTGGAGAAAATAAGGAAAAGTGAAGTTCGTTCAGCGGTGCCTCAGCTTGGCAGTTTGTTAAGAAGATAGCTAGAAGGCCAGGGTGTACAGGTCCATGGCTTGTGTCGAGATGAGAGTGGCAAGGCGTGCAGGTGCAGGGCCGGCAGAACAGAACTCAATTATAATTTTCTGGGGCTATTCAACATATCTGTCCTTCCTATTGTTTCCCAGATTCTAATTGGTCAGATCTCGGTGGGACGTGAAGGCTCAAAGCGAGCTAAAGGTTTTATAAAACTTGAAGTTTCCAGCTATGCATTTTGTAGCCCCCAGTGGGCATGCTGAGATGGTGTTCAGTTTCGATGCTGTCAAGTCTCTCCCACCTGTTACGGAAACACAGTTGTGTTCATTAGCAGTTTGTGTACTCCATTTTCAACCAATTTTTGTCTTCTTATTTGAATCATCTGCGACGGCTCACCGTTTACAGTTTGAGGCCCCAACAATATTTTCCAGCTGCCTTTTAGTGGCTTTGTTGCCCCGCCACATGTATGGCAGAAATGGTTTGGCCTACAGAGTCCAGTACCAGGGCCCACATCCTGAGGAAGAGTGCAGTTGTGTATTTAACGTGAAAAAAAACACTTACCTGATCCGTTTGGACGAGCAGCTGATGCAGGAGGTGCAGGCAGTTGAGAGAGGCTCTGAGCTTCAAGGGTACTCGTAGGATCCAGAACAATATGAGTATACTTCTACTGGAGGACTGTGATGAATCAAAGGTGATTCACCCAGGAAAACTGGCCTGGGCCCCCTCATGTGCCCAGGCAAATGCAGACGATTTCTGATCCTTATCTTGAGGGTGGTGTTAGCCGGGAGGATCACATGGGAGGGGGAAACAGGTCAGTGAGAATGGGAAACCCCCTTGGGTAATGGCTTATTGTAAATTAGAAGCTGTTGTTAGGAGTGTCTTGTGTTGTGGACTTCAAGTCCCAGAATTCCCAGAGTACTGGGATGACGAAGAGGGCTGCAGAGGAACAAGGGTGCAGAATGCAGCCAACTAAGGTTGATGGGACACACCTGAGGGTGGATGAGAGGCATAAAAGGACCGCTCAGGTGCAGGCCATGAGACTCAGCCAGAAGAAGGCAAGGAAGCTGAAACAGCAGCAGTAGGGTAGTAGTAGTAATGTGTGGAGAAGTGTTTAAATCCCCAGTAAGAATCAGAGTAAGAAATCGTGTAAGAGCCAGGACGCCGGGACCAGGGTGGCGAGAGAAATTAATGCCTGTCTTGAGATGCTTGTGTGGGCGTGAGATTTCAGCTTTTGAGGTTACGCAGCGGAAAGCACACCTTTGTGACTTTACCCATTTTGGAATGTTCAGCAGTATTAAGCGAGCACCAGATCGATGAGGGAGCTGGGAGGGCTCTCAAGGTTGCAGATGCGAGATGTGGGAAGCTATGCTTGAGAGAGTGCTGGGCCACATAGCAGAACTGAAGCAGACAAGCTGGAAGCACCTTGGTATACAGATGTGCAAGCTAAAGTAAGAGAGTTCATTGTTCAATTGTAACCCACGGAGCGATACGTGAATACACACTGCTTGAATCCAGACTCCCTTTTGAATATCGAATTGATGTAAAACAAATTCATGATTGTGACAAATACCAAACTGATATAAACCAAAGCAGTTGGCATTGTGAGAAACCAGAAGGTGTCTCACCAGCTAGTCCCAAAGGATCGGTCATAAACGTGGCCAGTACACAGACATCACTTTGGATCCAGTTCCTGGAGGTCGACCGGTGTAGGATGATCACCTGGATGAGGGATCTTTGGGGAGTGGGACACTTGAAGGCGAGAGGCAGTATCCCCCCCTTTTAACACCTTTACCCTATCCTATCAGTTACGATACTTTGAAACTCTACCCCCTTTCACACAGACAGCCCACCCTGGAAGAAAACAGACTCACACCCAAGAATTACACCGAATATGTCTCAATACTATGGTCAGGCAATTACTGTTAACAACTCACACCTGACTTCCATTTAGCATCCCCACACGAATTAAAGGCAGAGTAAGAGAGCAAGAGACAACAATCTGAGTGAGGCTAAGCACACAAAGGAACAGGCACGAGGGGAGAAAGGCGGCAAACCGATAAGGGAAAGCAAGGAGGGAGATACCCTTGACCTTTCTGGCAAAAAACTGTTACTTTCCACAAACCTTCAGATTAAACGGCACAAGGCCAGGAAACCAGACTGAAGAATCCTGCATTGTGTGTAAGAGATACCTCTGCCCCTCCTGCATGACTATGCGAGGCGGGGAGGAGCAGCAGCAGCAGTGGTATGGTCCTTTGCTCCAGGATCAAAGCAGCACCAGAGAAATCAACACAGCCGGTGAGTTGGGGAGACTGGTGCAAGAACGGTCTGTGTCGAAGTTAAGGTTACAAGTGGCAACATTGTATGAAGAGCTCAAGAGCACAGAATATTAACGCGTGTGATCAAAGATGCATGTAAAGCTTAATTTACAATGGATGTTTGAACTTTAATGTGAATCAGAGGAGATATGAGACAAAGTAACAGATTGGACCGGCACCCTAGGTGTGTTCAATCGAAGGTCTCTGTGTGAAGTACCTAGCAAAGCAGTGGAAGAAACAAAACAAAAAAAGTAGTAGATGGTCAAAATTATGGACAAAGTGGTCCTGTGATGGTTTAAGAAAAATCCATTGCACAGTCAAAAGTCTTTGAATTTTGATAACAAAAAGAAAGTAAGATTATACGGTCTGAGCCCAACTGAAGGAGACTTTGGTCCGAGCAGAAATGAGGGAGACCAATTGTGAACCTTTGTCCAAGGTGGTCCGAGCCCGACCAAGGGAATCCCATGGTGAACAGTAAACCCGAGAACCTGTGAATGTGAAAATCCTGATGAGAAAGGAACTTTGATACTTGTATGTTACACCAGGCACTCTACAATAAGAGACTTTTATTGGGAAAGAGACTTTGGCACAGAAGGCCGAAATACCTATGTGTTGAACTGCATCCTTGTGGCAGAGAAGCCAGAGTGTGTGCAAAGCTTGAGTGTGCCACTATCCCCGTGGTGAAGGGAATCCAACTGCTCATTTATCCTGACATGTTGTTTCTTGAACAATTTTCTTTTGCATACCTAGTTTTCACACACCATTTGTATTAATAAGTAAGGATTGGCAATATTTTAATTAGTATAGTCCCTTTTATTTTGATAATGACTCCAATAGGACTGCGTTATTATTTGATGGTCGTAGTTTGCTGCCATCCTTAAATTTAGGGTGAGATAGGGGGATCTACCAACCCAATGAAGTTAAATAAACACCCTTGAACTGTGATCACTTGTGTCCGTCTTCTCCGTTTCATTCCATGCCTTCCTTACAGCATGTAGAGACTTTAAAGATCCGACTTTAAGGAGGGGATTGTCATATAGGGGGTATTAAAAACAGCCAACTACAAAAAGGGCAATAAATCAAGATTTGAACCCAAACCCAAACCCAAACCACTATTGCCAAATGCAAAAAGGGTCACACACTAAGGCAATTGATAAACAACTCAGGTTACCTAAACCAAAGGAAGACAACCAAGTATAACAGACTGTGTGAAGAATATTGCCAAGGTGTAGAGAATGTTTTAAACTCACATTGCCAAAGCCAAAGAAGTGTGGAGGAGAAAAAGAGTTAGCAGAATTTGGTTAACAATATAAAGGTGGAACAAGATTGGCAGGAAGGCTGCCCTTCGGATAAAATAAGTTGAGGAGAAAGAAAGCATTGCCTGTCTTGCGTGTGGCAAACACTTGGGTGTAGTAAACAGCCCAGTGTGATTCTTGTTTCCCTTGAAGAAATTCTCAAACCTAATTGTGAAGCAGAAGTCATTGCTAAAAACGTGTTGCCACATACCACAGACATATTAAGAGATGAAAGCTTGACCTGGCAAGGGAGTGTAGCAGGTCATTGAATGTTGTACCATTTGGTTCTGTCGGGCTGGGGATTATACCCAAAAGAGATCTGCAGTAGTTTGTCTTTTCTGTTAGGAGAGTATACCAGACCGAGAGTTTTTGTAAACTGGCAGGACTACGCTGGAGCAGAGTGTTCTATTAGTAGTAGTAAACCTGGCATGGGAGTAAACCAGGTGTAAACCCATGAAATACTGTGGTGGGGGTAAGGCTTATGACAAAATAATTGGAGAATCACTGAAGTGTTTTGGTGAAATAATACTTGTGCCACAATATCCTGACAAAGACTTTTTGAAACAAATGAAGTTCTGAAATATTCTTTGTTGATAAGAAACAGTTCCAAGATCTTTGTTTAAGTTTGCATTGTGTGAGGAACCAGAGGGAATCCTTTTATTTACTCCTCTTGGGTATTCCTCTCAGGTGACCAGGAAAGGGCTATCACTCTTGGATCCCAACCCTGGTGGATGGATTGGGGGTGGAGGAAAGGCATCTTTGGGTGAGGCATAGGGTCCCCCTTTCCCTGGTGAGACTATATCCTACTCTCTCCTGACCTTTCTAGGTTGTAACCAATCTTCCTCACTGTCATACACACCAACTGTCCCATATCCATATCCCTTTGGGCTGGGATGAGGACGAGGCAACTAAGAGTAATGCACACTTCCCTCTGTGCACACCATGTTGGTTTTGGGACGAGGGAGAAGACTGTGGAACACCACTCTAAGGGTCAGGCATGTCCCCTTGACAAGTACTTATGTTAAGGCAAATTACTTGCACCTACAGCCAATTGAATGCTTCAGGTGCATACATGGAAGGGTGCCATTTTAAAGAAGAGATCCACCAGGGAAGGAGGATGAGGCAGGCCAATGAGGATCAGGCTGGAGAGGGTCGGGGAAAATTATGCTGACTGCTGCTGGAAAGCAATGAAGATGCCTAGGCTAGGCCATGCCTCGCAAGGCTTGAGAGCGCTACAGAGCCCAGAGCCATGTGTTCCCCACTGGACCTTACACAAGCCATGTGCACGGAAACTGCTCTCCTGAACATCTGTGAAGACCTGCTCTCCAACCTTGACTCCAATACCCCCTGTGTCCTTATATTACTTGATCTCTCTTCTGCCTTTGACATGGTCAACCATGCCATCCTGCTCAACCGTCTCCGTGATAACCTGCGTAACAACGATCAGGCCCTGGCTTGGCTGGCCTCCTTCCTCTCCGATCGACCACCCCAGGTCAAACTTGGGTCCTTCCTCTATATCTATCTCTACATGCAGTTTTCCCAGGGGTCTAAGCTCTCTTCCTGGCTGTTCAACCAATATCTTGCACCTCTGGAACCTCTTGCCCACTGCATTGCTGCTCTCTGCCCCACCTTTCAGTGCTATGCGGACGACACTCAGCTACTGTTTATACTCCCTTCCTCCACCTCTTCTCCTTCTCTCATCTCTGACTGCCTGCCTGTCCACTATCCAGGCATGGTGTGCCGCCAATGATCTCTGCCTTAATGCCAGTAAGACAGATTCTCCTCTTTGGCACAACTGCTCCCGCCTTTCCTGTCACTCTCTCACTGGCCTCGCTTCGCCTCTTCCTTCTCCCACCTGTGAGGCTAAAATCCTCAGGGTCATCCTCGACTCCACTCTCTCCTTCTCTCTTCACATCTCTGATGTCTCGAAGAAGTTACACTACCAGCTGCACTTCCTCTGAGGTATTCTTCCTTTCCTCTCCTTCCCCCAGAAGCTCACTGTCTACGGGGTCCTGGTTCTCTCTACGCTGGACTACTAGCCTCTTTCTAAATCTGCCTGCTTCTACTCTCCGCCCTCCGCAAATCATCCAGAACAGAGCTACAAGTCTTGTCCTTGGCCACAAGCCGAGGGATGGTATCACTCCAGGACTGAAATCTCTGCACTGGCTCCCAGTGGCTGCGAGGATCAAGTTCAAAACCCTCTACATTGTCCACAAGCCATATGCCCCACCTGCACTTGCCTGCTCCGACCATGATCAAGGAAAAGGCACCGCCTCCATCCCTAGCTTCACTTACGTCCTTCCTCCCTACAGGAGGTATATCTTGCAGCCCACTGTGGGCTATACAAACCCCCCGATGTGTCCCCATGACGGACAAAAGGAAAGGACAAAGAAGTCCATAAAGTCGCCCATTGGGGAACCCGCAAATACCCTTAGAAACAAAGTGCTTCCTGAAATAAGGAAGAATGCACAGTGGCAAATAGAGCAGGTTATAAGAGAGGCAGAGGAAGAGCTTATAAGAACAGCATGAGAAAAAAAAAGGAACAGCAGGACACAATACCAAATGATCAATGGACAGCAGAACAGATGTTTAAAATTGACAGACCAATTGAGGAACCAGCATTACCCTTCAAATGTGGCAACTTGCTCCACATCGCTACTCTCAACTCTCGCTCTGCTGTCAAACACTCGTCTGACATGTGCCACCTCCTCAAAGAACTAGACTGGATGTCCACGCTCTCACCGAGACATGGTTTGTGGTCAGCTCTGTCACTAGTTTTGACACTTTTGACAGCTACAAGATCCTCTCCGAGCCCAACACCAACTGACCCGCAGGTAAGGTAGCTCTGATCTTTTTGGAGTGGGTGCCTGCTTCTGTCATTTCTACACAGTCCTACTCCTCCTTTGAATGTCTGCCCTGCAGACTCTCAGTCTCTTCTGGCCTCTCTCTGACTATGGCCACCATTTACAGGCCACCTGGTCAAGTTGCCCTTGTCCTCTCAGAATGGGCTGACCTCTCCTCTTCTCTCCTTACCTCTGCCTCTCAACTTCTCCTCAGAGACCTCTCCATTCTACCCTCTGGACTGACACACTCTGCCGGACACACCTTGGATGTTCTCATCTTCTCAGACATCCCCCTCTCTAACCTTCTCATCACTGCTCTCTCTTGGACTGACCACTTTCTGCCTTCCTCTCACTTGAAACTCCTTTCCCAGAAGCCAAGCCCACCCCAGCACTTCCACCTACCCTTTCGGTCCTTCAGCCCATGAAGTGTGTGTAAGTGGATACCTTTGCCTCTACTTTCTCTGTTCCTCCTACTCCTGCGGGTGACTCCTACCATGACACAGCGCTGTCTAACCTGAATATTTATATCTACTACACTCTGAACATCTTTGCCCCCGTCATGAGAATCCATCAGAAGCATACTTCCAAGTGCAACTCTTGGTATGACTCTGACCTCGCTGCCCTGAAACGCAAGTACAGGGGTCTGAGAGGAAGTGTAGTGCTTCGGGTGCATCCTCTGACAAACTGTTCGGCCGTCTGCTCGAAAGGCAACAGAGACTCTTTCCTGTCCAAGAAGAGAGTCCACATCCAAATCCAAGCCTGCATCCCTGTGGCCTTTAACAACAAGGGTGAACTCTTTAAAATCTGCAAGGAGGAGTCCAATCCTTCTGCAGTCTCCACCTCTCCTGCACCCTCCCAGGCCGTATGTACGGCTCTGGCTGGTCATTTCACCACTAAAACTCAAGACATCCTGTCCTCGCTCTCCTCTTCCTCTCCCTCTACCTCTCCCAAGCCTCCCTCTGGCCACGTCTCCCTCTCCTCCTCCTTTCTTCTCTTTCTCTCTGATGTTTTTAGACAAGTCTGATCTATGAACATGTCATCCAAACAGGTGCACCCCTGCTCCTCCAGAACCATCAAGAACCACATTAACACCCTTGCTCCATCCTTGGCCGAATTCTACAATCACTCATTCTCCACTGGATCTTTCCCCTCTCTCCTCCAGCACTCCCTTGTACACCCTCTACATATATTTCTGCCAATCCTACCTGTCTGGCAAACTATCGCCCGACCTCTATCACTCCTTCCCTGGGCAAATAAATGGAAAATCCGGCCATCTCCCACCTTACCCTCCACACTGAATCTGTTGGTGGTCTCCATGACCATCAGTCGGGCTTCAGAGCAGCCAGAGGCAAGGAAACTGCTCTCCTGAACACCCATGAAGGGTATCCGGTCATTTTTCTGAATGCATTTTTTTCGAAATGCAATTATCTCAAAACATTTCGTCGAAATGTTTTTTTTCCCCAATTTATTATTTTTTTATTTAATATTTTTTTGGGGGTTTTGAAAGTTAAAAAAGTGTTAGAAAAGGGAGGTAAAAAAGTGTTAAAAAAAACAGGAGGTTAGGGGGAACCCCCCATAAAAAAAGAAGACATTTGAAATATGTTTTTCCGACAAAATGTTTTCGACACAATGGCATTCTAAAAATGCCATTCGAAAAAATCACTATAAACCCCCATGAAGATATGCTCTCTAATCTTGACTCCAGCCTTCCTTCTGTCCACATCCTCCTTGACCTTTCCTCTGCTTTTGACATGGTTAATCTCACCATCCTGATCAATCAACTCTGAGCACCTGGTTATCACAGATCATAAGAGGGTAAAGTGTGAAGGTGCACTCACTTTTATTCAAATTAACTGGTTTAAATATTTCCTCCTCGATTAAGTACTTAAATAGTTCAGAGTTTTAGGTGCTCCTTGTTAAAGTCTGTGCTACCAGACTGAACTGAAAATGTAAAGTGATCGGAGCGTGTTGTCAAATATACGGATGACCACTGTAACCAAGTGTTCTGAACAGATTAGCGGCTCACAAATCCACGATGCATCTAGTTCACACAACAAAACACCAAAGTGGTGAGTCTTTTTTCCCCCTGTCTCTGAATAGGGCTAAAAGTACCTTTTATACGCAAAACAATCCGTGACATAAGAGTGGGACCCTGCGCTTATTTAGCGACTGGTCCCACAATATGTCACGACAAGACATAATATCAGGAAGCAGTGTAAATATAGATTCCCCCTCACTAAAATCAGGTGTCCTTCATTTTACAGAACGGACACCAACACCAGCAGCTAAAGAGCAAATTAACTGAACACACGAGACTGGATCTCACAAGAACTTGTGTCATTTGGCCAGACACGTATCTTAAAGGTTGGTTTAAAATTGGTGCTGACAGAACTCGAAGAATGATAAATGTCTAATTGGGAAATAATCACAAGAAGTAACGAAAATATTTTCTATCACTTTTAGATGAATTAATGAATAGATCTGTTATCCACATCTGAAGAAGGGTTAAAAGATAGCCCGAAACGCGTAATGTAAAGATAGGAGTTATCTTTGTTAAGAAGAACCAACAACAATACAGGACATTGAACTCAAAATCCTATCAAGATATCAGACAATACTTGTAATTATCTAAAATTCGTGTTTTGTATATGACATAAATACTTATATATTTTGATGGAATTGTTAAATTGATGAAATTCAACTGAGTATATCACAGATCGTACCCTGAAGTGGTTGACCTCCTTCCTCCTGGACCGACCGTCCCAGGCCCAACTTAGGTCCTTTCTCTCCACCACCTCTCTCTCCACATGTGGTGTTCCCCAGGGCTCTATCATCTCACCCTGGCTCTTCAAGCTCTAATTGGCCCCTTTTGCCCACATCACCGCTACCTTTTCCTCTAACTTTCAGTGTTATGTGAATGACACTCGGCTCTCTTTCAGGCTCCCCTCCAGGGTCGGATTAGCCCCTTGGTCTTTCAGCCCCTGGCTGGGCTGAAATCATCCCTAGGGACCAGTTTCTGACCACCGTTAGGCCAGTTTGGACAAAAACAAAAAATATATATATATTTTGATGAAAAAAATACCTGCAACGGGATAATTCTTCAAAGCAACGTTACCTTACTTTGATGATTTATTTACATGCATGATTTGTTCATCATAAATTATGTTGAGGGGCTGGCGGCACAGTGCCCCTGGAGTTTGCTGTGCTGTGGTATTAGTTATAAATATGTATTAGTGATGTTAGTGATAAACAACCAATTTTAGAGTAGAATAGCATCCAAATCGGACTATGTATTTTGCCTTTTGTTGCAGTAATAGCATGGTATTTTTTCCTGCCGTTGTCTCTGTTACGATCATCACAAGACATTCAATCTCGGTGTCCTCGGTCACTTGACAAAATCCTTGTGCCTAAAAGCTTGTGTACAGTGTAGAAATCTTTGACCATACCACATCAAGTGGCCATAGACTTCATTGTGCCACAATGAATGCTTTGTTGTAATGTGTCTATATTTCCCAACTCCCTGGCATGCTGTTCAGGATGTTTGTTTGCATGTATGAGGTAATGAGAGCTCAGAGTATGGGATGTCCTGTGAGTGCGCTGCTTTCCCTATTTTGCCAACCTCTGAAGCCTGAAAGTAGTTGCATGTAGGCTTGACATGCGACCAACTTTGCACCAGACCTGCAGATGAACTTAACTGGTCTGCTGTTAAATCTCAGTTACCAGTTTAATGGTATTCACTACAGAATAATTGCTCATTTTACTATAGCCGATATGATAGCTCAGTGGGTTGAGCGCTCGCTGCTGCGATGTGCATGTAATCTACAGGTTCGAATCCCAGCAGGGCCATCTCAGCCTTTCATCCTTCTTAGGTCGATAAATGAGTACCAACACAGGCTGGGTGATATTGTATGCATATTTGTTCTATAAAAACTAGCTTAAGCGCAAGTACTATACAATAACATTATCAATTATCATATGGCCTTGGACGTCTGCTTGCATTCACAGTAATTTCATAATATGGATCTATAAATACAGATATTAATGATAGATATGGTGATCCATTCTTGTATGAAATGTATATCACATTAGTGAAATCATAACCATATATTTCATAGTGTAATTAGGAACAATGCTATTTGATGCCACTTCCTCTTATGTCAAGGGGTGAAAGGTTGTGTTTCATCGCTTCCCGGGATGTCACTTTGGGGTGGGGTCAAATGACATCACTTCTGGTGATGTTAGAGGCCAAGGGTCGGGAGGTGAGGGGTGGGCCACTTTTGGAGGCGAGGGCTGGGCCGCTTTTTTTGGGGTGTTCGGGCCCATTTCTTGTCCCAGTCTGACCCTGCTCCTCTCAGCCTCCTCTCCCCTCTGCATGATTTCTTACTGTCAATCCATGATTCAGAATTGGTTCACCTCCAATGATCTCTGCCTTAATGCCAGGAAGATGGAGATCCTCTCAATGGGACCCCTGCTCCCGCTTTCCTTCTCTCACTCTGACCACCCTCCTTATGTGCTCTCCCTTCACCTTCGTGTGAGGCACAAAACCTTGGTGTCATCTTCACCCCCACTCTTTTCTTCTCCCCTCACATCACAGACCTTGCCAAAAGGGCCCACTACCAGCTGCACCTCTTCAGAGGTATTCTTCCTTTTCTCACTTTCCCCCAGAAGCTCACCGTCTCCAGTGCCCTGGTTCTCTCTAGGCTGGACTACTGCAGCAGACTGTTTATCAATCTGCCTTCCTTTACTCTCTGCCCTCTGCCCTCTGCAACTAATCAAGAACAGGACTGCAGAACGTATCCTTGGCCTCAAGCCCAGGCACCATATCTCTCCAGCCCTGAAATCTCTCCACTGGATGCAAATATAAAGTTAAAGACCCTCTGCATTGTCCACAGGCTTTCTGGGATCAGGGTCTGTACTACAGCCAACTCTTTCTTCCCGAAATACCTTCCTTCTTGAACCCTTCGCTCAGCCACCTCCAACACTGAGGGTTAGACGCTTCTCCAGGCAGAGAGTGGGGGGTAGGTCCCTCTCCTCTACAGGTGCCTCCCTCAGGAATGGCCTCCATAATCCTCTCAAAATGTAACCGGATCACCTGAAGTTCCCCGAAGCAGCACACAACCTTCCTTTTCTCCTCTGCTTTCCCTCTCTCCCTGCCCTGCTGATCTCTCCATCTGCTGCACATACTGGTTGCTTGGCTATCATCAGTCTCACTGGGTACCAGGCTCCTCCATGAACAGCCCCCCCTGCACTGCCTCCGGGCCTACCGCACAA
The DNA here is from genome assembly GCF_040938575.1 of Ambystoma mexicanum. Classification (NCBI taxonomy): domain Eukaryota; kingdom Metazoa; phylum Chordata; class Amphibia; order Caudata; family Ambystomatidae; genus Ambystoma; species Ambystoma mexicanum. Next base: position 1,404,471,876 of record NC_090922.1, read on the forward strand.
TTGGGGGCTGTAACTGTAACCTCTACAGTCCCCTGCCTTCATGCACTTACCAAGAGCCGTGCTGACCTTGCTGCATTTACTCAGAGCAATGCTGCCCTGATTGCACTTCCCACCTCTTCCTCCCTCTTTCTGGCACGCCCTCTTCCCTTCCATTGTTGCACTTGCACAATCTGAATGACACAAGGCCTAGTAAGATTGTTTGTCTTGTCCTCCTCAGTCTTCCCTCCCTTGTCTTGTCGGGCCTAGAAACACTTGTGTACAGGCGCGTTATAAATGACATATCATTATTCCTAGAGAGAGTGCATGAGGAGGAACAGGGAGCAGATGAGTACTCAATAGGTTGTGAGAAAAGGTCAGATGATGAAGGTGAAGATGATAGACAGTCTCATGAATATGAAGGTCTGTCGTCATATAGGAAGAGGCTTAGGAAATAGCTTGACAGAATATCAGTTGCAAGAAGCAAGGAAGGTAAAATGGCACGGCCCCAGAAGCTGGAGATATAGTTCCCATTATTACAAAAAGGCTGAGGGGGAGCTCAGTACTGCTCCCTTGCCAAATATGAATAAGGAGAATTTAAAAGTAGTTTGCCATTACTCACTGCAGAAGCTGGCAAATGGATTTATGCATTAGAGAAAAGGACTGCAGGGACGACTTTTAGCTAAAGTGGACATGAAGAGCTTGTTTGCATCTTTATTGGGAGAACAGGAAGATGCTCTTGGCAAATCGCAGGATACATACAGGTGACGCTGAACAGCAATGCCTGTGACTGAGCTCCATACATGACTGTCAAGCACATATATGGAGAGCATTAAGGGAATTATACCCAGACACGTCTGACCTGCAATCAATTTGAGCGCAATCAATAAGGCCAGATGTGGACCCTGCACAATATATTCAAGAAATACAGGAGATGTGGTGTTTAGAAACGGGACATCTATGGGACAGGAAATTCCCTGTTTTATATCACATTTTGACTAGGGATCTTCCGACAGACGTACAGGCTGAGCTCAGAAAGGAGGTGGGAACAAAGATGTAGGCATGGGTCGAGATTCAGGCACACATAGTACATCACTGAAGATTAAAACAAGTTAAGGAGAAAAAGAAAATAAATGAAGCACAGAACGCAAAGGCTAAATTAGTACAGAAGACGTTGGCTAAATATGGTATGGAGGGTGCAGTAATAACAAGTATGACTGACGGACAGCACACTTAAAGTACATCACAGGTGGGAACATCTCCACAACCACTACAGATATGTTTTGTCCCGCAGGCACCGCAGACAGGGTTTGTACCGCAGGTCCAGCAAGGAGGGTTTGTACCACAGGTCCAGCAAAGAGGGTTTGTACCGCACGTCCAGCAAGGAGGGTTTGTACCGCACGTCCAGCAAGGAGGGTTTGTACCGCACGTCCAACAAGGAGGGTTTGTACTGCACGTCCAGCAAGGAGGGTTTGTACTGCACGTCCAGCAAGGAGGGTATTTCCAACCAGGAGGATATTTTCACCAGGTAGGGAACATTTCCAATAGGGAAGGGTGTTTGGATTTGGATATGGGGGAATGAAAACAATGTTTGGTGGACAGTGTGATGTAAACTCAGCCACCTTCCACACAGAAGCAGGAACCAGAAGGTAAGTTTACATGTACATTTATTCTCTGTAGTTGTAAGGTAGAGAAAGCACTGGGACATCCATCCAGCCCAGCACATTAGGTCCAACTGACACCTGTAGAACCCAGAACTCCAAACCCCCACCAACACTCCACATTCTATATCAGTGACATCACTACAAATCATAACACCACATAACCCATAACCAGGCCCCAGCACAGATTATGACACAGCTCACTCCTTACCACTGACACAACACTAAACCCATAAATGAGACCCAGCACAGACACAATATTGCAAGAAAAGTTATGACCTACCACTAGAACACAACACTTTGATTGCAACACTGCTTACCAACCATAAAGGTTGAAGAACACCCAAATGTCCCAAAGAATACACAGCTCACACCAGCTCAGAATATTTCCACTGAGACAAACTGCTATGCCACAAAATCTAGCCAAAATCTTAAATGGAAAACACAAGAAAACTAAACCCAAACCACAGGCCCTCCCCCAAAGCTTGAACACCCCCACAGCTATAAAACCAGCTGAATAACAACAATGGGAGGAACCAAACAACCAATCCTTCCCCGGTGGAGACCCCGCACACCACAACTGCAACTTACCCACTCAACACTTAATCCCTACACAGACATGTGGCCACCATAACTATGTCCAAATAAAACACTCCCAACCAAAAACCCACAAACTGAGAACCAAAACTCTGATCCTACCGCCAGACATGAACATCAACACACTATCCCCATAACTTACCTAGACAGCACCTAACTGCCCCTTTACCAAAACATAGACAGCACTTCACTGCCCCTTAACTGCACCATAGACAGCACCTCACTGCCCCTTAACCGCACCATAGACAGCACCTCACTGCCCCTGAACCACACCATAGACAGCACATCACTGCCTACAAATTAACTAGGAAACCCTTAATTAACTATAACATAAGAAACAGTACCCCACTGTCAACAAACATACATAAAAAACTGTCAACCAAAATACATTAAAAAACTTCCAACCTAAAATAGGAAACACACCTCTAGAGAGCCCACCCGGCCACCCCAGAGATTACCAGGGGAAACCTCCCCTACAAACGAACACAAACACCACAGAACAACATATAAAACCCCACAATAACCAATAACCACATAAAGTAAATGGTGCCAATGTCCATGCGCCATCCCCTCACCCACATGTCCAATTCAACTCATCCTGCAACAAAACATTACCTATGGGGCCCACACCCACAAGTCCACCCTGAAAACCCAGTAGAAATGTCCTTCACAGCAGGCCACTGACATAAACACAACAGCAGTACATACATCTTAACAGGCCTTAAACAATCTAACATGACCCAGGCCCAAACCCATGCATCTACTAACCCCGAGGCCACTACATGTACACAACAGCATTATAACAACACCGGCCTCCCCCAACGCCTACCTCTGATTAGACCTCCAACTCCTTGAACGCCTTCATCCTCGAAAGACCCCACAAGTCAGGATCAAGCTCCCTTAAACTCATTACCACGCCTCAGAACCTATTGCAAAAGTCTTGCTGCCGTGTCCATCCCTTGATGCAGATGATAGAGGAACGCTGCACCTCCAGCACGTTGCAACCTCCCTGCATCCCCTTGACACATTCAGGGAGCAATTGCTGCGCCTCGCCACACACTCTATCGTACCAGAAAATAGCCACACTGTATGGCCCAGTAGCTCCCGACATGGTCTCCTCAGACACCGCCAATGTTCCCTGTGACACAGAAGGTTCTCCAGCACCTCCTGCGATCACGTCCGGGTCTTCTGAAACAACGGTGCGTTCCAGGCCTGCAACGCGTTCCAGCAACGCACGCTGGAACACCCTCTCCAAGACCGCCAGCGTCATCATATCAGCAGCCAGCAGCCTGGAGGAAAAATCTCCAACGGGCTCATAAATGCAGCCCATGACACTGTCCCCTGGTCGCTGCGCCGCCCGGCACACAGCACGCTCCATGACCTCCAACACCAACACTGCAAGTGGCAAAAAGCTCCACTTGCTTGCAGGGCCCAACACCCACTATCACAGTAAATAAAGGCTGTGGTAGGCACCCCGCTCTGCCGCCAATCACACACAGGGCCAGCGCCTCACAAGCCTGTACGTCGTCCGCTTTACAGCCAGACATAACGGCTCCCAGCCATTCCTCCTTACAAATCCTCAAGAACTTGTGCTCCAACTGGATCATAGGGGCCCCGTCCTGGACCTTGACCTTGGACCTCCACCACTCCTGCACTGCCCGGCCTACAGGAGCTACAGAGGCTAATTTCCTCTAGCCAATGCAGGGCTGGACACCGCTGGTTGGACGTCTTTAGGAAGGCAGTGCTCCTGTACGCTGCTCTTTCCCAGCAGGATCCCATCCTCGTCGCCAGTGATGTAAACTAAGCCACCTTCCACACAGTAGCAGGAACCAGAAGGTAAGTTTACATGTAAGTTTGTTCTCTGTAGTTGTAAGGTAGAGAAAGCACTGGGACATCCATCCAGCCCAGCACATTAGGTCCAACTAACACCCGCAGAACCCAGCACTCAAAACCCCCACCAACACTCCAACACTCCACATTCTATGTCAGTGACATCACTACAAATCATAACACCGCATAGCCCATAATCAGGCCCCAGCACAGATTATAACACAGTGCTGGGCTTGTGGAAGGATAGGGTATTTTGCAAAACAGTGTAGAAGCAGAAATGAAGTAGCATATGGCCCTTCAGGCATCCAAGTATACCAGGTGCAGCCCCAGCAGATGTTTTACACTACACAACCACAGCGACAAGTGCAACAGCTGCTGCCATTTAAAACACTGCAGCATTCACAGCCCCAGGTACAGGTACATTCAAGTATACCAGGTGCAGCCCCAGCAGATGTTTTACACTACACAACCACAGCGACAGCTGCAACAGCTGCTGCCATTTCAAACACTGCAGCATTCACAGCCCAGGTACAGGTACATTCAAGTATACCAGGTGCAGCCCCAGCAGATGTTTTACACTACACAACCACAGCAACAGGTGCAACAGCTGCTGCCATTTCAAACACTGCAGCATTCACAGCCCGAGGTACAGGTACATTCAAGTATACCAGGTGCAGCCCCAGCAGATGTTTTACCCTACACAACCACAGCCACAGGTGCAACAGCTACTGCTGATTAAAACACTGCAGCATTCACAGCCCCAGGTACAGCCCCAACAACCCAGTGTTATCCAACACACAAAATATCCAACACCAAATGTCCTCCCCATTTCCCCAACAGTCTCAATTTGTTGACCTGTGGCAAAGTACCACAAATCACATCTCACCATTAAATCCTTCTCAAACATAAACAGTAGTAACAAACCCAGCAACAATTCTTTGTAACATATCCACAGCAGCATAATACTTCACACAGTGGACTTAAGAATGCATTTTTCTCTATTTCCTTTGCATTCAGACGCTCATATCTCACTGTATCTCACTGTGTTTACCTATCACTGGACGAGTTTCCAACACACTCGTTTTCCACAGGGCTATTATGAATGCCCAAGTATTTTCAACAAAGTGTTGTAGATGGACTTGGGAATTCTACAGACACAGTGCTATCGATGACCTTTTATTGTGCAGAATCACGCAAGAGCGATGTAGGGTGACTCAAACACTTTTAACACTTCGAGCACAGAAAGGGTACAAGGTGAACAAGCAAAAGTTACAGTACTGTCAGAAAGACGTGCTGCATTTGGCTCAGATTATATAAGAACAGAGAGAATTGACTCCAGAGAGGACAGTGGCAGTGCAGAACACACTGTAGCTAGAGACAGGGAAGCAGATGAAACCGTTCCTGGGTCTGTGTAATTATTGCAGACCATGAATATACAATTTCTCCAGGTACACCAAGCCCCTCATGCAAGGGCCAAAAGAAGCACAGAAGGTGAAAGGATGATAAACTGTACCGATAAAAAGCACGCCTCATTTAAGGAAAGAAAAATAGCTCTGAGCAATGCACCAGTATTTGCTACCCAAGGTAAAAAGTTGTTTCAGGTTTCCCATTCCAATGACCAAGTAAAGACAAGAGTACTTACTCAAAAAGCACCACAAGGACACAAGCCCTTGGCATGTTACAGTGGCCTTTTAGACCAAGTAATTCAGGGACACTTCCCATGCGAACATGTCATGCCTAGAAACACTTGTGTTCAGGCGCGTTATAAATGTCATATCACAACAGGCACTTGCAGTAGCAGTGTTCGCCATTCAGAAATCATCAATAACTATGGGTTGTCTGGTAGCTCTCTACCTGGAAAATGCATCATTTGCCATATTGGAGGAATCAAAGAGCACGCTGTAAAGTAGGCATGGTAGACACAGACACAATGAAGCAAGTTTGTAAAACCTTTAACTTGAAAAGGGGTTGGGGACATCCTATCTGTAAATGGGTGTAGTCTCAACCATTAAACTAACTCAAAACGTAGTGAAATGTCTGTCAGTCAAATTAATAAAAGATGTCTGTGTCATACCTATGCTTGCCCTCACTTTTTTCTAGAACAATAATGTGTATGGGATTAGATCAAAATAAAATAGTGAGTGAAAATAATATCAGGATGGCGCTGGAACGGTCGAACAGCTCCCTTCCCCAAGCTTGGGTTACTTGGGATTCAATAAAGTTCCTTGGGTTCAAATAGTTCATACAAGGTTCCTTCAGATTTGTAAGGGGTTTCAGTCTCCACAGAATTAGAAGACCTTCTCGTCACTTTCTCTCAGGAATTTCACAGTTCACAATATTTTGCTTTTACAAGACTATCTTGCTCTGGTTTCACGAGAGGTTTTCCTTGCCCTACAATTACAACAACTTGACAGTTGAGTGGTTTCTCTTCCCATCAGATTCTCTAGTTCAAAACAGGGTTATCTTACCCAACAGTTCAACAGTTCTTAACAACTCAACAACTCTTCATATCAGAGACTTTCAAAAGTGCACAGATATACTCAGTCCTGTACGGGGACCACTCTGATACCTTGGCTTCATGGGATCGTGCCCCCCGGCACTCTATCGCTTTTATCACAGTTCACAAACAGGAACTCTTTAGCTTCTTTTGGGGTTTCAGTTTGCTCTTCCTGTCTCACGCAGCTTCCTTCTCATGCTTTCTATTGTGCTCCTACTTCGAGCTGCGCACAGATCCCCTGCACTTTTGGAGAGTGATTACATTCCAACAGTCTTTCGACAACGTGTAAACATACATGTTACCGTTACTGTTTTCTTTCCAAAAACGATTGTTTGTTTTGTTTTGTTTGTTTTATTATTTGTAATGCGCTCCAGACCCAAGGGTATCAGGGCGCAATAGCATCAAGAGGTTGTTCAGCTTTGGTTACATTGCTATGACGACAATGGTGCAGACATTTATGCAAGATACGTTAGAACGCATTAGGGAATTTGGTGACAGGCAGGAAACATTTAGACATACGGGGTCTACAGAGTAATAACAATAAAAAGTTACACTATACAGTTATACAACAGTGCCAAATGGACAGTAAGAGAGGTCATATATAGTAGTGCAAGGTGTTGAGATGCAAGGGAGAGGAAGGAGTTAGTGGAGGTATCTGGTTGGTGGTTGTTTTCTTTGATCCAGTGGATGAGGTTAGATCTGAAGTGTGGGTAGGATAGATCTTCCCTCAGGGGTGGTGGAAAAGGGCTCCAATGTTGGGCAGCTTTAACCAGAAAGCTGCTTTCACCAGTTTTAGTTTGTTTGAATCTTGGCACGGTAAGGAGATTGGCATTGGCAGTTCTTGTTGGGCGGTTAGAGGACTGTCTCGTGAAACTAGCTGTGAGGTATTGTGGGGCAGTATTGTGGAGACATTTATGGGTCAAGAGGCTGTTTTTAGCAGGATTTTATCTTTGGTGGTGAGACAATTATTATTTCTTCTGATGTCGGAGATGTGGGCTTTCTTGGGAATACTCAAGGCTGCTCTCAGAGCATTATTTTGTAGAATCTGGATTTTGTTAGTATGTATTTATTATTCCCTAAATATAGGGCGTTACATTAGTCCAGTGTAGGCAAAATAAGGGCTCTGGCTAGGGTAATGCAGCTATTGGTTGAACGGAAGGGTTTAGCTGCTTTGATAAGATTACAGAAAAAGCCGTGGACAAGGCCATAGAGTTAACTTGTTTGTAGAAGGAGAGAGTGGTGTCTAAGTAGAAGCCGAGGGTTTTGACTTCCTTGGCTACTGAGATGTTATTGTCATCTTCTCTGAAGTTAGTGTAGTTATGGTCAAGTTTATTGAGATGAGCGGGGTGCCGAGGATGAGGAGTTCCGTCTTGTCATCATTCAGGCATAGCCCATGAGAGGCCATCCATGCCTGGATGATGAGGTACACTCTATTCACAAAGGCCAAATCCTTGTTGTAGTCTCCCATCAGCGGGATGAGGATCTGGGTATCATCAGGTGTAGGCGATACCCAGATCAGCTAGATCATCAAAACGGGGCTTTCTGAATATATTGTACAAGGTTGTGGACATGCAGGAACTCTGTGGGAATCCACAGGTGATAGGTATGGGGTTGGCAGCCGCTGTTGATGAAAAAACATGCCTAGTCCTTTTATCAAGGAATGATTGGATCCAGCCTATTGCTTCTTGTGAGAAGTGGGCAGCGGAGTCCAGGTAATTGCACAAGATTTTATGATCCACTAGGTCGAACACTGCTGAGAGGTAGAGTAGGAGCAGGAGAGTAGTTTTTCACTGTCTCTAAGAGCGTCGATTTGTGCTTTTAAGTCAATCAGTGCAGTTTCAGTCCTGTGTTGGGGTCTGAAGCCTGACTGATGTACTCCTAAAAAGTGGTTGGTTTCCAGGTATTGTTGAATTTGAAGGTAGGCTAACTTGTCTCAAATTTTAAGAAGGAAGGGGACTGTGGGGATTGTTCTGTAGTTGGTGGGTATGGAGGGGTCCAATGTTTGTTTTTTGAGTAATGGGAGGACCCATGACGCTTTCAGGTTGTTGGGGATAGTGCCAGATGAGAAGGAAGCGTTGATGAGTTTAGAGATGTATGGGGAGAGTTTGCGAGCAGTGTTTTTTATGGTTTGGGCAGGGCATGGGTCTTTCTGGCAATTAGAAGGTTTGAGATTGATAATGACTTTCAACCTCCACAATGGATACTTGGGTGAAGCTAAAGCAAGGAGGAAGTTGTTTGGGGGGTGGTATACTGCAAGTTGGCGGTGGCAAGTATTAGTGGCGAGGTGAAGGGTTTCTTTTTTGTTGGCAATCTTGGTTTGAAGCAACGCTACTTTGTTAGTTAATACATTTTGCATGCTGGTGCACCATTGTTTGCCCTTCAGACGGGTGTCAGGGGCCTGGGTAGGAGATTCCATTTCTTTGAGGATGGTGAAAAATTCTTTAATACTTGAGTTCGCTTGAGAAATACGTGAGTTGAAAGAGGATTGTTTGGAAAGAACAATTTCTTTTTTATAGAGTGTGGCTATTTTACTAAGGTTATTCTTGTTAGTATCAGTTGGATCTTGTCGCCATATTTGTTAACTTTTGCGTTTTTCTAATCTGAGTGATTTCAAATGAGGAGAGAACCAGGTATTTACGTGTTTTTTGGGTTTGCTCTATCTGAGTTTAAGCGGAGCTATAGCATTTAGGGAGGAGATCATTATTTTATTATACTCATCTACACATGTGAAGGGATCAGTATGGTCGGGAAGTGAGTTTAGAGTGGGAAGGATGAGGGGAGTACATTTTTCGGCTGTAATATTTCATTGTTTCTGGTGGGGATGACATGGGCTATGCTGCTATTAGGAGGTATTGGTAGTGGAGTCTCTAGGGTGAAAGTTATCAGGTGGTGATCGGACCATGGTCGGGGTGTTATGGAGGTGATGGAAGTCTGGCAGTTGTACTCTGCTATCCAATCGAGAGTCCTACCTTTAATGTGGGTGGGTAGGATTACTTTTTGACAAAACCCTAGTTCTGCAAGGGAATCATTAATTTGCGTGGCATTGTGGTCTTGTGGTCTAGAGAGTCATTAAACCCTAGGTTTAGGTCTCCAAGGAGAAGACATTGGGAGGAGTTCTTGAGGTTGTCGGATAGGATAGTGGCGAGGTCTTCTTCAAAGGTTCCTAGGAGGTCTGTAAATAAGGTGGATGGTCAAGGTTTGGGTATCAGTGATAGGGAGCTTGGCTGTGAGGGATTTGCAGGAGTCAAGGTAGTCGAAGGTAGTCGAGTCGAGACTTTCACATTACATTTCATAATTGAAGCTCTCTTCAGATCATCTTTCATCCTACGCTTGTCATTTACTTGCAACAAATTATCTATCAAGCTTCACGTCTTTCAACAACTGGGCTCCCATCGCACTTTGAACTTATCAGTTGTGATTACTTCAGTGTAGCTTTTGCAGTTATAGCTCTTCATCTGCCCCTTACTCTCCTTGTCTGCCTCGCTGGACCAGGGGAACAAGCAACTCTGCAAGGACTTCCCTTCAGAGATCAGCATACCACGCACACCCTTCTGGCTGCTTGGAGACATGGCTCCCTCACCATACTTTCTGTAGCCTTCTCAAACCACAGGCTCTCAGCGTCTCAGCGCTCCATTCTCTGACAGCAGAGCTCGGGGTGATCAGGCTTTCCCAGTTGATGTATTTGGAAAGGAAGAGTATACTGGTGAAATGCTCCTCTTCCTTGTCTCAGTCCTTTAATCAAGGGAATGGGGAAAGTGGGTGTTAGGAGATCAGTAAGCCATATAGGCTGATGGAATGTTGGGTAGGAGGGGTGTTAAAAAAGGGGGCATACCATATCTCTCTGTTGGGTAATCCCTCTCCAACCCCAGAGGACCCTCGTCGAACGGGTCAGTGCTCATTGTGCTTGGTCTCCGAGTTGACCCAGGGGCATTTATCGCGGATGCAGTACAGGAAGGCAATTACCTGTGTGATTGTGCTACATACAAGGAAGAGCTGGGAAGAGCTCCTCAGCCATGTTAAGGAAGATACCTTAGAAGAAGGGGAAGGACTTTTCTATGACTGGTCGTCGAAGTTGATCAGGCTTCAGGATATAAGCACACAGGGGAAGCAGTGGTGCGTTATGAGAAAGGTGAGATTGAGGGGATTTCAAAGATGAGACTGCCGCCTCACTGTTCTGTGCAAGCTGCAGAAACTGTGGCATTAATAACAGCTGTAGAAATATCAACAGAATGTTGTGCCACTATTTATTCTGATTCTGCATTGGTCACATCGACAGTGCATTCTGGATTGACAAGTGGAATAGGAGAGGTTTTCAAAAGTTGGACGGCACGCCAGAGCAACATGCAGAACCACTCTCCAGATCGATCAATGAGTTGCTCCTCCCTTCAGCATTAGCAGTAGTGAAATGTGCCCCACATGCAAATGGTATAGACTTAATTTCCCTGGTAATGATGTAGCAGAAGCTGCAGCAAAGGAAGCACCGTTTTAACCATATGTCACTGAACAGGTTACCATGTTTTCAAATATTTCACAGCAACAGGTACAACTCAGTGACCCATGCAATGCTCTCTTAGGAACAATTTAAAGAACTGCATGAACATGCCCCTCAGGAAGAGAACGATCTATAAACAAAAATGGGGTGCCCTTGTACCTCCACAGATTTAATACAACTGCATTATCCTGCTCATTTGACAAAAGAAAGTATTGCCGCAGAGATTCAGGCGGATTGGTTCGTACCAGATTTGCAGGAGAACGTGGTGTAATTCATCACAAACTGTAACTTGACACCAATGCCCAGTGGGGCATACTTTGAAAACTATCAAGGCAACATTGCCTCACCCTTTGGGACTGTTTAGGTATCTCCATATAAATTATGTGGACATGATTAATCAGTGCAATAACTTGATATTTGATCGATGTGTTTTGTCCATTTTCCTGTTGGATTGAGGCTGCCTCTGCACCCATCCGGATGCTAAATCTGCAGCAAAATTCAACATCAGGGTTTTCCATTTTATTTAAATGTTTTTTTTGTTTGCATTTATTTCAGTGCACAAATCCCCGAGACATCTAGGCGCTAGTTACAGAAAGTGCATAGTACATTAGGGAGTACACGTATTGGTTAGAGCCAGAATAGGTAAGTGTATAGAGACTACAGAGGCCTCACCTCATGTTGCGTGGGTCTATATCAAGTGTACAGGTACAAATAGGTATGATACAACATAGTATGGATGCACAGATTTAGAAAGCATCACCTCATGGTGCGGAGGCTACATCAAGTGAGCACGTAGAGAAGACCGCTTCAGGTATGTAAGCAAACAAATGATAGAATAAGTATGAGTGAATACTTTAGAGATCCAAGATTAGAATAGGCTGAGAGACAAAGAAAGGGGTGTTACAAATTACACATGTAGCAATAGGCAGAATGTCAGTGTCGGTTTGTTTCCAATATGTAATAAGATGAGCACAGAGCTAATAATGTCCCGATCAGGTGCGTGATGGTCATATTGCTAGATTACTAAGGTGAAGACAGTCAAAAATGTGACATTCCTGTTATGTTGTAGATTTCTTGTTAGGCAACGAGTTAACAATGTGGGCGTAGGAGATGTCTTCGCGGGACAACTAACTCAGGTCGGGAGGAGAGAAGGTAAATTCTGGATGTCAAGAGGGATGGGGCTCCAGTTATTGTGAGTCAATTGGGCATTTTTCCGGTACAACTGTGCCAGGCAGTGCAGCGTTAGCAATGCAGGGATCATTGGGTGGCATAATGGCATTATTCAGTGCAGCCATATAGGGTAGGGCGACTTCATGTACTCACACCTGCAATTTTACCTTCCAAAAACCCTTGCATCCTTTTTGTTGTGCTACCCTATATGGTTGCACTACATAATACCATTTGTTGGTACAACACACCGAGGCATGAGATTGTACATATCGCTATATGACAATAAACTTCTTAGAAGCTCAAGGTAATGTGTCTTACCTACAGCATCAGGTTTTGGAGTTGAACTGGACATGTGCTCGCCGAGCAGGGAATTAGAAACACTGGGCCATGGTATGAGATGTTTGTGAGGTGTTGAGGTCTGACAAAGGGACACATTCTCAACAACCTCTTAAAATAAGTAACTTCCCTGTTGAGTATAAAAAAAAACTTTGTTCAGATTATCATCACAGGCCAACACTGTGGTAGAGTGGGTTACGTATTGCAAAGCTTTGCCACATGCTTGACAAGAATTGGCTGCATTGTTTGCCAAAGTCACTTTTTGCTCTGCGCAACCAGCCTAGTTCTGACCATCACCGTACGCCACATGAGGTGGTTATGGGCAGAGGAATGTTAATGCTGCTTGCTAGTACTCATACTAACTTTGATGCGCATAGCTTGCACGAAGTATTGGAGAAAAGATTTCAGGGGTATCATAGGGAGTTTACCAACTCTCATATTTCTATCCATGCAGAAAGGGCCCAGTCGACTGTGGCCAGCATCCTCCTCAATTTTTGCAACCAACAGCACAGAAGGAAGAAACTTTGTTGCGACCACCCCAGCTATATCCGGGAGATCAGATATTCATACACAATTTCACAAGAAAATGGCGAGATCTGAGGTTTATTGGCCCCTTCACAGTGACATATGCCACCACAACTGCAGTAAAGGGGGCTGGTCAGAAGACGTGGATACATTTGACAGGCCTTCGAATGGACAAAAGTACCACAGTTCATCAAGGATATTAAAAGGGAGGAGAAATGAGGGAAGTTATGTTTTTCCAAATAATGCATCGACAAAAGATAGTTTTTCTTCCTCATCGCGACTGAAGGTATTCGGAGGATGAACAGTAAAGAATAAGTGTCTGGTTTCTTCTGTTTCTGTGCTCTTTTCCTGTTTATCTTTGATTGGGGATTGATGGTTGAGAATATTGAAATGACCAAGATAAGAAACAAAAGAGAGATTTCTTACTCATAGTTATCTTTTAAAAGTATAAGGGCTGAGCCTTACAGCGATAATGACAACATGTGGCATGAACACATGAGAAAGGTGGGAAAAGAGAGTTCAGATGACACCTGATATGTGTGCTCATTGATATCGCACACTGCTGGCCCACTCAAGCCTTTTGTCTGACAGGAAATACCACCAGACAACACAATGCATGATTCATTTGGCACTATGCAGGGTCAGAGGAATGTTCCAGGAGTATGCAGCTTGTATACAATGGGTACGGGAGGCTGACGTGGTAAAGGACAATGATTATATCAGGATAAAAGAAATGGCAGAAGAGGAAGAAGCAAAGAATGTTGTACTTTGCTATGAAAAAGAGGGGGCAGGAAGAGTGTTTCCATACCACACTACATTTACTGTATATATAAGGACACAGGTCACCCAAAAACTTGGTGCATGAAAAGGGCCTGCAAGGAAATAAGTGGCTCACTATATTACAGACATAAGTGGAGAAAAGGGTTCATTGGGTGTAAGGCAGTGGGACTGCTGGGGAGGGAGAGTGAAGATGTGCTTTGAGTAAATAAACTTCTATGAAATGTGGGACGATGATGTTAATTTATTAACATGGCTTGATGAGAAAAAGAAACCAGTGACAATACATCAAATTACCAAGCCTGCTTTGTGTTTCAGAGAGAGGGGCTGCTAGGTCATAGGGGAGAACATAAATTGTGAGGTGATGCTCGATCTTCCAGGCATGTGAGGTGAGACTGCCGTACTGATGGACCATTTTTTGGGCCTGTGGGGCCGTTGCCTATGTTCAGCTCCCACCATACTGGCACAGAACATGTACCTTCATTACTTTCCATTCTCCCACTCGTGTGCCAAAATCCAATCTCATCCCATTCAATGACCTTCCACACACTAGGTCACAAAGTGCGAAGCAGTGTGGGCAATGTAACATTACTAAGGAAAAGGAGAAGTGTGAACATGTGACAAAAGAAAAGGAATACCTATTTTCTCTAAGACTGCCACATGTTTTACCTCTACTTGTTACAGTGGTGCAAACAGCAAATGGCTTCAAATCACCCACTGGGAGAGGATGTGATTAGCTAAGGGCATAGAGAGAGGTTTGAATGCCATCAGGGAGGAGCTCAGGGCTGTAAGATTAACCACCCTGCAGAATAGATATTTTTGGACATAAAAGCCATGGAAGGAGGGATGTCTGTAAAGATAGGGATATGTTGCTGCACCATGAAACCAGCAAATGATGCCGACAATGACAGCCTGACTGATGCCATTACCGAATTGCACACCATGGAGTAAGAGTGATTTCATGGAGTAATTGCATGACCATGGAGTAAGAGAGTAGCAGGTCGTTGAAGATGGCTGGTACAGCGCACTGTTTGCCTGGATGCGTAGATGGTTGAACAACATTGTTAAAATGATGTTCCCCATCCTTGTAGTGCTGATCGTTGCTTGCTGTGGGTGTCAGATAGTGGTGGGGTGGTGTATCAGGGTTGGAACTAAGGGGAACACCATGATGATCAAAACACAGACAAATGCCAATAGTGTTGCCACTGAGGTCTAGAGGTACGTTCAGAAGCCAGTATGGCTGGGAAATGGCCAAATTGAATATAGTATTGTTAGGTTGGAACATCCGATCTGTCCCCTAGGTACACCCCAGGTCCCCCCAGTTATATTGAAACATGGGTAGATTGAGATTGCAGTTTTTTGTCATGCACCCCAGAGAAATAGGCAGAAATTGGAGATAGCTTGCATGTGTTTGTAAAGTTTGTATCCCCAAAGATTACTGTAATAGGGCATTCGGGAGGTATGACAGTTGGTTGTTAATAAGTTATCAAAAGGGGGAAAGTAATTATGATGTTGCTGTCAAGTGGACACACGTAAGCTTAGTCAGAGAGGCAACATACACATCAGAAGTTTATATATAGCAACATGCAGGCAGAGAAAAATATACATGTATCAAAGTAGTGAAATGCACACAGACAGCAGGGCATCTACCTTTGAAGCAAATGTGTTCTTTCTTTATTTTATTTTAGGATTGCCCCATTGTAGGGGTTTGTGTACAGGCAGTTTGAGCCGTCATCGGTCATTGTGAGCAATAGGACAGCCATTTAAGTATAAAATGAGTGTTGCAGGCCTCGCTTTTCACCATGTTATTCTCCTGGGCTGCCTTTCAAAACTAAGACCCTTTTAATTGAACATTGTTTGTCAGTTAGTGCAAGCAACTCAATGTTAGGATGTTTTGGTTTGTAGGGCAGAGATGTAATAATTAATCGTGTCTCAAAACCCAACTCCAGACAAGCAGGTTCCATCCAAGGATAAACACGAATGAATACACAAAAGATGCAAGGACATGACATGGTATTAGTGGCAATTTATAAAGGCTAGAGTGTGAGCACAGTGCCCCTCCTGTTAAAAAGGTGGCTGCCCTAACAACTTGGAGAATATGAGGGAAAATGAAGTTCGTTCAGCAGTGACTCAGCTTGGCTGTTTATCAAGAAGATAGCTACAAGACCAAGGTGTACAGGTCTGTGGCTTGTGTTGAGACGGGTGTGGCAAGACATCTAGGTGCAGGGCCTGGAGAACAGAGAAGCTCAATTATAATGTTCTGGGGTTTGCAACATATCTGTCCTCCCAATTATTGCCACATTCTAATTGGTCGGAGATCGATGGAACGCAAGCGTTCAAAGTTATCTTTAGGTTTTATGGTCCTATTGGTACACACCCTCTTTGTCAGATTTATCTCGTACAGGATAGCTAATGAGAATACGGTCCGAACATAAATTAGGTCATGGTTTGGGGCAGGGATTTTCTTAAGTACCGAGGGTGGATCTGCCAATGTGTAGGCAGGATGCATGGTTGGTGTTCTATAGGGGTGTAATGCAGTGCAGCCAATTAAACAGTTTTGAATTAATGTAACACTTACCAAATATGTAAATAGCTTTAAATTGTGTAGCCCCATTGGGAATGCTGAGATGGTGATCGGTTTGTGCTATTTATTCTATCGCAGCTGTTTGCAAATAAAGCTGAGTTCTTTTGCAGTTTGTGTACTCAATCTTTGAGAAATTTCTTTCTTCTAATGTTGGGTCGTTCTGGGATAGCTCCCCTTTTAAAGGTTGCTCCGGCCCCGCTACATCCACTCACTATTATCAAAATACTGTTCTCATGAATTGGTATGGATATTGCTGGGCCATTAGAACCTTCTAATTTGCGAAATCGATGCTTGTTATCACAGTATAGGCCACATGATACCCAGAGGCTTTTCCCATTAGAAACATCTCAACAAATTCAAAAACATTTGATGCCCTTTTTATCAAGGGTTGGCATCACCAGGAAATTGTAATAGACCATGGTAGTACCTTTATGTCCATTTAATGTCTGAGGTAAAGGAGATGTTACAAATTAAAACCTTATGTACTTCAGTTTACCATCCACACATGGACAGGTTAGTTGAGAGGTTCAACGAGACTTTGAAAAACAACCTTAAAAAGCTTGTTGAACCATTGGACGAAATCGAGACATAATTCCTTTGGCCCTCTTTGCTATCCGGAAAACACCTCAGGTCTCTTTAGGCTTCTCTCTATTTGAACTCCTCTATGGACAAGAACCCAGGGATATATTAGTTATGCTTTGGGACACTTGGGAGGAGATAAAGCAGCAGTTCCACCCATTTCCCAGACTGCTCAACAGTTAAAGGAGCATGTCTACCGCCCGATATATTGTGACAAAACACCTGGAACAAGCCCAGGGGGTACCAAAAGCTTTTGACCAGAAGGCTGCGCTGCATTACTTTTCAGTAGGGCAGAAAGTCCTAGTTCTGTTACCTACTTCAGATAATAAAATGCTTTCCAAATGCTTTGGTCCACATGAAATATTAGAAAGAAAAGGGCCTTGCAACATTCTCGTCTCCCAACCTGAAAGATGTGCAGAGACTGAAGTCTACAATGTGAATATCTTAAAAGAATTGAAGATAGACCCAGTAGAGATCACTTCTGCAACGATGGCCACACTTTTAGTTGAGGAAAGCCCTGAACCTAAACTAATCTCCTCAGACTTATCTCCCTGTACGTAACACCTCAAAAACAAGGATACATTCAAGATCTATTTTCCCAGTTTCCTGATGCCTTTAATGAAAATTCTAGGAGTGTTAAGAATATTATGCATCATATTAGAACTCCATCTGGGAAGGGGGTACATCTTAAACCCTACAGGATCCCAAGGGCCAGGAAAAAAATCCTCCAGGAATTAGAAACGATGCTAGAAGTCAATATTAAAGAGCCATCAGAGAGTCCTTCGCCCTAGCCAAAAGTCCTAGTTGCTAAGCCAGATCGCTCATGAAGATTTTGCATTGATTTCTGAAAACTCAATTCAATCTCCCAGTTTGACAAATATCCTATGCCAAGGCTAGATGACTACATTTTCAAACTAGGATGAGTGAAATGTATCTCTACGATTGATTTGAACAAGGGCTATTGGCAGTTCCCGTTAAATCCTTCCGATAAGGAATAAAATGCAACTCCCCTGGTTTTAAGTCCTTCCTTTTGGACTTCATGGGTCCCTTGCCACCTTCCAAAGATGATGAAGGTGTTGCAACTCTTTTTCCATTTCTGCAGTGCATACCTAGATGACATTCTAATAAACAGCCAAACTTGGGAGGAATATCTTTTCCATCTTTATGAAATCGTGAGGGCCTTCAAGAAGGAAAGTCTGGCAGCTAACCCCAAGAAATGCCATTTTGCACAGTCAGCTGGTAAGTACCTGGGTTTTATTGTTGTGAATGGTACGGTACAGCCACAAGTTGAAAAAGTCTGAGTTGTCCAAGAAACCTCTTTCCCCTGAATCCAAGAAGGAACTCACTGGTTCTATCGTAGATTTATCCCGAGGCATTCTGCCATCACTGCCCAATTTATGGTTAACTCAAAAATGCAGCACCCCAGAACCATAAGTGGAGAAGGAAGATCAAGATAGTCTTGACCTATTGAAGCATATACTCTACAGTGAACTCGTTCTTAAGGTTCCCATTTTTAACAGGGCGTTTATCCTGCAGATAGATGCATCTAAGGTTGGGCCTTGGTGCAGTCCTATACCAAGAGTATGAAGTAATAGAACATCCTATCCTTTATACAATTAGGAAACGGGTTCCAAGGAACAAGAACTATGCCACCATCGAGCTATAGGCTCTAGCCATTAACTGAGCTGAGACTTACTTAAAGTGCTACCTTACGGGGTCGAAGATTTAGGCCCGTAACTGACCATTCACCATTCATGTGGTTAGAGACACCCATCCCTGGGTGATGCGTTGATTTTTAGACCTCAAACCATTTTGTTGTTCTATAGTGCATTGGAAGGGGAAGGAACAGGGAAATCTAGATTTATATCTAGGTTTCCTCTATCTTCAGATGGGAGAGGCAGTGTCATTAGGAGATGGTTCATGGGATTCTGCCACTACTCCCCAGGGTGGAGCCATTCCCTGTGAAACTGGGGAGGTGAGCCTGCTAACCAATAGTCACCAATATTCCACCTAGCGGTTGTGGAAAGCGGGACATCACAGGGAGAGTCTCCCTGCTTGGGGATACGGACACCTGTTCCTTGATGGAACTCCCTGACCCCCAGGGCTGTGGGAACTTAAACCATTTATTACCTGGCAAGACTGACGTTTACAGTACCCGATATATTTTTGTAACCAGCCTGGTATTCCACTAGTAAAGCCTGACATCTCCAGTATTAATGGTCCAAGGAGTGTAAACTTCTATCTTGGAAATACTTTGAAGAGCTTTCAAGGATGCATACAGAATCTTCTTTGGTGAAGTACTGGAGGCCTCAGGGAGGGATGGAGAACATCCAATGGAAACAAATGATGGACATATATCATGCTGGGGAGGAGCCAGCTCCATAATATAAAGAGAGATGAAAGACTACCTGAAGAGAGGAGGAACGGGGTGTGCAGGCTGGCCAGACCGGGAAATTCAAACCGGGAATAAAGATTGCTTTGTAGCAGAACAGTTTGGCGTTGCACAGAACACCAGTAATGGACCATGGGAGTCCTTGTCAGGCCCTCACAGATAGGGCCTGGAAGCATGCTGGAGGGAAAGCAATGGTGGCATGACCTCAGGGAGGTGGACCGCTTGGTCTGACAACTGGGGTGACACCATTATTACTAAATCCATGCAGCGCCAAAGCGGGACACCAGAGAAGAAGGGAAACAGTCCAGACGAGCCACTACCCCAGAAAGAACTGGTGGCATGCCTTATCTGTCAATCAGGTAACAGGAGAATTCGGAGGCCCAGTAGGGAAGTGGGGGAGGCCCAGAGCAACAGCAGAGATTCTCTCCCTCATCTCAGTGTTTTGGAGCTGAACAGTTCAATTGTACCAAGTGTGAAGAGCATCTAAAGCAGTTTCCTTTGTCTCAGTGATTGGGAACAGATACATTCAAGTGAGAAGTGCCTCAGGATTAATCATCCTCATCTCAGGGATTTGAATCAGAACAGTTCAAGTTTCCCGTGTCTCAGTAGTCTATCTCATCACAGGGACTATTCAAGATACAATAAAAGTAAAGAAGAAACATGCAGACGTTTCCTCCCTGGCAGGGGAAGCCAGAAGGAGAGAAAAGTAAAAACTGTTAAAATCATCTGAGGAGCCTGGAGAGAGTTGCAGGAGCCCTTGAAAGAAGTCATAAGAATTTGATCAAAACAACCAGTGAACCAGGAGAAGTGAGCCATTCTCCTGTTTGTAGATCAGACTAAAACAGACCAAAGAGCCAATCTTGGGGAAATGGAACCAGAAGGAAGAATGCTGTTTACATTTTGTTTGGCAAAAGATTGTTTGGATTTTTCACTACTCATTGAACTTGTTACATCAGGAGGAGAGAGTTTGTCTCTTGGTTTGTCCCCTTCTAGGAACTTGAATTACTTCACTTAACTATCACAAACTAACTTTTACGGAACCAGGAGAAGGGGGTCATTCTCCCAGTCATTTTTTGTTTTTAGGTTATTAGTGGTAGGACTATAGTACAGGAGTATTTGGACAGAGGATTGCATTTACTTTAGACTTCCACCCTGATGATGGGCGCCACAGTTATATTTCTCCTTGTGTAGGGATTTCAACCTTTAGTAGTTAGAAAAGATAGGATTTGGTTTATATTCACAAAAATGTTTATAGCCAAAATGCCACCTCTGTGTCAGACTCCTCTCGCCAGCGTGCCACATGAGTCATTAACTTTTGAGATATGAAATACAAAAATGTATTTGGAGACATGTTTTTCACTTTTACCATCCTCCTGTGGGATGCTCCAAAGTTATGATTACACTATTCACATCTTGCTTTTTTCATGTTATCACCATACTTTGAAAGAGCATGGTGTGGACCTTTTAACATATGCCTGTTCAAAGACAGGCTATCTTTTAACATGTTTCAGTCACTGTAGTGAATACTTTTCAAATTGTTTGAGTTTTGTATCATAAGTGAAGACATACGTAATGTCATCAATGATGTAATCAGCAGGCTCTTGTTTCAGAGCATGTTGTGACATAAGTGATGCATAAGGTTTTGTCATATGTGATGTCATGAGTGTCCTCTAAATCATAGTGTGGTAATCAATAATGCTGTAAATGTTACCATTAGTGATATATGTGAGGTCCACTGGGCAGGACCTTAGAGCAGCTTGAGTTAAGATGGTGTAACATCGACATTGGTTGGGTTTCTGGGGGGGGGGCTGCAGTGTTAAACTGGCACCTTAATGGGACTGTGATGAATCAGTGTTGGATTCCTCCCAGAAACCTGGTCTGGGACCCTCCTCCTGTGGCCAGGGAAACATAGACACTTCCTGATCGCGACCCTGGGGGTGGTATACTGTGGGAGGATCACATGGTGGGGGAAGAGACCAGGAAGACTGGGCATCCCCTGTTTACCAATCCCCGTAATACCACACATTTGATGGATAATTGCTGAAGTTGGAAAACATTACTTTGTCCCATAACCCTAGAAGTACTGGGATGAGGAAGAGTGACGAAGAGGCATGCAGTTTCAACAGTCAGGCAATTAAGCATATCAGCCATTGTATTAGTCAGGCAATTGAGCTTAACAGCCCACACCTGAAGGATTCTGAGAGGCATAAAAGGCCCTAACAGGTGCAGGCAATATGAAAAAGAGGAGCTAGCTGGAACTGTGACCAGAATGCAAGCCAAAGCAGCAGTACCAGAAAGAATAAGGCACGAGGCTGGCAAACCAAGCAGAAGTGGGAGAACAAGAGGGACGCTGGAATGTGGAAAAGGCAGATTAAACCCACATGTTCTGAGAGTGTCCTGTTCCCCAAAACTCTGAAGTGAAGAGGCTGCGCAGCAGAAGGCATGCAAGAGAGTTGTCTTTTCCCATGTGTGTCTGATTGCGGTGGTTCAAGAGTTCCGAATATACTGGAGACGGAGGCAAGGAGAAGTTACCAACCCGTGGGTCTTAGGAGCGAAAGGGGTTCCAGAAACATGGGGCAGGACCAAAGACACCTTCACGGAGGAAGGGTGCGGGTCCTTAAGCAATCAGAAGCAGCAGAAGTCTAGGTGGAGGTTGTAGAAGCAGTGTGATCCATGAATCCAGTTAGTGAAGCGCAGTGTTCTAATACTGTGCACAAACATTGCTAGCAATAGTATCCAGTCCCCAGTTTACTCGCGTAGGAGTAAAGCAAGTAGAAGTTGTCTATTAAACCTGACAATGGGAAATGTAGCACTTGTGTGTAAAGGAAAAGGCTGTTTACTTACGTAGAAGTAAAAGACTGCTTACACCCCTTGTTTACTATTCTAAGACTGCTACTCTGAAGTACCTCAATAATGGAAACAGTAGCACATGTGTGTAAATGAAAAGGCCAATTACTCGGGCCGGAAAAAGAATGCTGCTTGCATCAATTGTTCACCATTATACGACTGATACTATTTGAAGAAGTGGTCACATGTCACAAATTTTAAAAAGTGAACGTTGCAAAGAACATTGACGAATAACTAATCTTATTCAGTTCATTATCCAAGCCTTTAATTTATGAAAACAACAAAAAGTGGTTTGTGTGCCTAATCATGATTTCTAAAGAAAGACTGTATTCTATTCTCAACTTAAGGAAGGCATACCTTTACCACATAAGAAGTTAAAGTGTATAAATCATTGAAGCAGAGAACACACATTGCCCAAGCCAATAGACTTTGCGTATTGACAGCAATATTAACCTTTCGTAAAGTTGGAACACAATCTATCTATACTATAAAGTTACTAACAGCTAATTGACTTACGATACAAATGTGCAAACATTACCAAAGCTAAGAGAATGGCAGCAAAGCTACTAGGTAATTACTTGGGCTGATAGCTTGCTGGAAGGTATGGGTAAAACTGGGGGAAGGGAAACCGACAGCTTGTACAGATCATTTTGAAGTAGACATAACCTTTAGTACCAAAGAGTGTGGAAGACAAAGAGAGAAGGTCTTAAAGGCAAACCCAGGTTATTACTGTGGCAGATAAACAAGAGGGGCAAAGTGTCTGCCCTTTTGAAAGGAGATATTCAGAGGAAGAGTGTCTTGCCTACCAGAGGGTATTGAAGCACTTAAGTATATCTTGTTGAAGACTATCTAAAGGTCCAATTAACTGAAGCTGTGGTAGTAGTCCAAAGTACTCAAGACATTGTGGTATATCCATTTGTCAGTAGATGCAACATTGCAGTTGTGTAAATAAGGTGGAGCACTGTGAGACAAAGGTTACTGTTCTAATGTTAAATCAAGTAGAAGTGTGGTTGTTGTAGATGAAGCAGCAGCACGGAGAAGTCCTCCTGACAAATATACCATTGTGAATGCTAAAGGCTGTAACTAAAGAATTCTTAACTGTTGAGCAAGAACTGTATGGTATTAACAGTGTGAATATTGCATTTTCTTTTGAACTGTGGCAAATGGTCTTGAAGAGGTAGCAAAGCATTGTGGCCAGGATTACCATTGGTGCAATCTTTTTTCTGGAAGTAGAAATTGGATATTTCACACAGAAGAAGAGATTTGTTGTCAGTAGAACTTTTGTTAATGAACTTTGATTCTGACTTTTCACAAACCTATCCAAGACATTCCTTTTGTTGGATGAACATTTGCAGTAGTGAATTTGAATCCTGGGGAGGGGAATTGCACAGGATATTAGAATGTTATTTAGAAACTTTGAATATTGTTGTCATTTGATATTGCCATATATTTTCTTTGTATATTTGTTGTGCAGTGTAAGGGCCAGTTATCCTATTTTAGAGTGTGTTCCCATAGCTTTGGTAAGGCATGAAATTCCTCAGCACGGTAGGGACAGCAAAACATATTTTTATATTATTTTTAAGAATAAAATGGCATACTTGGATCAACCAACAAACAGTTGTCCACCTCGCATTACTGAACAGTTGTCCAATTATGTCACAGCTTGATACATTTTTCTCCCAAATCTTTGAATATCATCAAACTTACACTCAAAGAATTGCTGCAATAACCACAAATTGCACCAATAACTATCCAATCATGCACTGAGAACATTATAAACTACCAAAGATTTGATGGGGTTTCCCTTCGTCCCTTAATCATGACCAAGATGTACTATTACAAACCTCTTTTTGGACCAACAGTGATTCTCCTTCCTTGTCATAGTTTACATATATACAAACATTATAGGTCTGCAATAGCTGCCCTATGCTTAAGGTGAATCTCATCCATGCAGAAAACCAAAGATGCTATTGTTAATAGCTTTTAAGCTGTAGGACATATCAGCACAGCATATGACTTTCGTATTGTAGGGCCTGTGCCCCAAGGAATTGAACATTTCATGCAAATCTGTGTAACTGTTCAAAATATATAAAGCGTCCAAATAATTGTGTGGTTTTCATTTTTTCATTCATTTTCCCACAGGCCAAGTGTCCAATATTGCTCACGGGTACAGCCTAAACCGTGGGTGGAATTATGCTACATAAGGCACAAGTGGAGAATGAAACATTCAAAGGAAAAAGAAAATCCTCTCTTGTTTTGGTACAAACCCACCAAGTATTCTTTTTTCTTCATTTGGCACAGAGCAGGGGCCCGTGTAGCCAAAAGGTTAGTCATATCTCTAATGAGGCAGTTCTGAAAGTTGGCCATTATGCGATTTGAGAATCATGTTCCGTATCAGCATTGAAAAGTGACCTAAAATGGTGGTAATTAGGAGCTTAGATAGCAGAGAGCTTGTGGGCAGGGTGAGGAAGGATGTTCGTGGAAGGCTTGGGGCTAGCGTTTTGCTGAGATCATGAAGTGATGATACACTGAGGTGTGTAATTCGTGTTGGTTGCTAGTTAGTGGAAGATGAGTATTTCGTTAATTTAGGATTTTTTAAAATATATCTATATAAATCTATCTATATCGATATATATTCAGTGAAAAAAACTTTGTTAAAGGGACATCATGGTTAAGTTGTGCTACTAACAACCTAGGAAATTCAGTGAAAAAAACCTTGTTAAAGGGACGTTATGGTTAAGTTGCTCTACTAAAAACCTATGAAATTCAGTAAAAAAACTTTGTTAAAGGGACGGTACGGTTCCAAGTAAAACCGAAAAAAAACCTCAAATTCACCAGTATGGTAAGCTAAGCAACCATAACTTACACCACCACTATGCACTGCTAAGACTAACTTACAAAAAAATAAAAAATACAACAAACTAGCAACTACTGTACAAATAGCAACCTTCTATTAAGCACATACAAAAAAGAAATACTAAAGTTTAAAACTACCTCCGCTGAAGTACCAAATCATGTGCGTGTATTGCCGCAGTACTTTTAAATAAAAGTAGCACAAAAACTGTAGAAATAACGTACAAAATAGAAGACAATGAAGATTCCAAATGGTTCCAATTAGCTCTCTACCTTATAGCAGAAAACAAATATGAAATTACTAACCCCTTAATACTTTGCAATTACTACACTGCAAAACTTGACAACAACCAAACACCTTCACGTGCTATCACAAATAACCTGGAATTATTCCCACTACCAAAACCCCTGCAACAACTAAATTTATATGAGAACATCATAATTCAAACAGTGCACCCATTTCAAGCAATAATAAGCCTTCAACAAAAACAGCAACATTACCACCCTTTGAAATAGTGAAAGGCATTCGTAGCAAAGTAGTGTATTTACCATTAGATCTCAAAGAAAATGCACACACTCATACACCACAATCCAAAATATATACTTCCAAAGGTATCTTATAATACAGTCCTATTACAAACTCTACAATCTTAACTGCATAGCCTAGCCAAAACTTTACATGCAAACTGTACAAATGAAACAGCACACAAACTTTTGTGTTCTGGATATGCGATGGGTGTTTGATTCTATGGGTGTGTTATGCTGCACTGGTTGTGGCCAGGGCCTAGACTCTTGGGTGCATGGCCTACGGCCTTCGGCCATGCACCCAAGAGTCTAGGTCCAGGCCACAACCACTGCAGCATAACACACCTATGCTACCAAACATTTTGACTGTGGTATGTGGGCTTCTTATAGGGGATAATAATTACAATCAATCCTCTACTAACAACCCAAAACCAACATCATACTCAAGTAAAATAGCTAGTAGTGCATTTATTATGTCCCCGGACAGCCGCGAAGACCGTGGACATGCTGTACACATCAGGGGCGCCTGCCACCTAAACAAATACAGTATTTGACCCATCTCTTACTCCCCAACCCTCCCCAAACACTTCTGCACACCAACACACTCCCCAAATTGCATTTTGCCTCTTTTCTCAGCCGCGCTGTCAGCAGATCCGAGATCAAAACAATGTGACGCACCTCACGCCTCACCCAAATCAATAGACGAACATGTTGCGTGTCCGCGGACATGGCGCAAGCCGCTCAACCAATCGGTGTCCTGTCCGTGGAGCGAACAGGGAAGTGTGTCCGCGAAGCAGACATAGATATCACAATTTTTTTACCTTACGTTTTGGTCATTTAAAAAAAAAAAACTACTGGATGTATTTACACCAAATTAACAAAAGCATGCTTTCGGGACTAAGCTGCCGCTCCTGCCACACATTTGGTGGAAATCCGTCCAGCGGTTTGAGCTGTAGGCATGCGCACATTTTTTTCCCATATGTTCAAAAAGTGCTCTTCCTATGGGATTAGTGGCTTAACCATAACTACACAGCCACTAAAATACTTTCTAAATTAACTTGGAATGTGTAGCTTAGTTGTATTAAAGCGATTTAAAATTTGCATTTGTTTAGTGAATATAAAGTGCTCCACTAAGACGCATTCATGGTCGAGTCGTGGTAACACTGTTTTGATTGAATGAGGTTTTCACGTGATGTGAAGGAACGCTCCTCTATTCAGTGTTCTTTTCAGAGCAGTTTTTGAAGTCTGAATTTGTACAGAAGTTCAGAAAGTTCATTTCTGGTTTGTTTAACATTTAATGTGTTTGTTGGGTGGATGTGAGCTGTATAAATAGGTAGTCGAGTAGGGTTGTCAGATTTGGGAAAGAAGCAGTGTGCCAGACATAAAAGCACACTATTTTGAATAACTTCTTGATTTGTTAGAAATAACTAACGAAAGTTATATAATGTAAAGACAGTGCTTCTCGATCCAGAGTTCTCTAGTTAGTGCTTCACAAAGTCGCGATTTGTACAGAAAGCTTTTATGATTTCTAATTGTTTAAACCTCCCCCAGTTTGGACCATTCTTTGAACTTTTTTGGTCAATCACAATGAATGCATTTGGGGCTGAAGTGTGGGGTTTTCTCCTGTGCCACCAATCAAAATTAAAGAGAATAATTGTTCAACAATATATTTTTGGAGTCACAAGAAGTGTCCCATCATACCTGTTACATCGGGAAGGTGGCTTAACCTATATAGCTGATCAGATTAGACTCAAAGCTTTATTATTCTGCATTAGACTATGGTTAAACCGAAAGTTACCTCTGACATTAGGGAACTGTTAGTTTCTGATATCTGTTCTAAAATTCGTTGGCTTAATAAATAAAAAAGGAATTAAATTCCCATGGTCTTTACACATTGTTCACTCCTTCCGTAATATACTTTAAACAGGTGACATTTTGGTTTGTTTGAGACTTATGGAGAAGAGAAGGAACCAGCACCATACTACAGAGATAGGGAAGAAATCACTTTCCTATATTTCACACTTGATTGAAATCAGGCAAAAGCTAACTATGCTCAATGTTTTTTGAGTCTGCGTAAGAGGTGTATGCTGCTCAGTTAATGGTTCTCTTTCTACCTATACCCATTGTGCTGAGCTGACATAAAGATGCAAATGGTCATCATTTGACTTCACTTTGTCCCTGCGATGATGGATCTCAGCGTGACCTCACTCATTTCCTGTTCTACTGTCTGCTATCGCTTGACCCAAGGACAAGGCTTTTAATTCAGTTACTAAGAAAGAATAACTGGAGGACAATAGTTGATGCGAAAAAATACTTGTGTTCTGTGTCGGACAAATGAGCTGACTTCAATATATATTCCTTCATCGAAGGAGCCGTATCACTATTTGTATGCTTTCTATGATTCCTATTGCAGTGTATAATTGCTTTGATCTGTATTGCATGAATTCTCGTTTATTGATGGTTTTAACCTTTGAAATAAAGATTTGAAAATGTGAGAAATGTGTATATGTAATAGCATGTGTTTGTGCGTGTGTGTGTGGTTGTGTACATATGTTTGTATATGTAACAACACTGGTTACATTACCCTTTGCTAACATGGTAAATGCACATAACTTGAAATATGGAAGATACCACAATGTACCACATCCAAATGAAGCTAAAGAAACTTTTGAAAATGCAAGCACAGCTAGACTGCTACCATTTCTTCCTAAGTCCATTTAAAAGGGAGCATCTTGTACCTAGATGACTGATTATAAAAATGCTCTGGCCTCGTCTTACAACACAAGATTTTCACAATAAATATGTGTTAGGATGTCAGAAAGATTGCAGAATAGCCTCATCAGTGTCTGCTACAATTACAGGAGGACAACACATGACGTTTTCAAAACTATCTTGAAAACGTAAGAACTGCACAATTATACAGTAACAAACTTCTTGGTTCAACAAAAAAGCTCCAATAAACTCTTCTTTTCAAGAATATCATCAGCATCTAGATGAATGAAGAAAGAGTCATAAACACTGTGGCAGCACACAGCATTGTGAAACCAGGTGAAGGAGACACTGTCCAAATAGGGCTCCATTGTCAACTTCTCGAATTGTACACCAACCCAAGCAGACCATTCAGCCCTTACCATGGTGCTGACGTTCTGCCCTTCTAAACCCATCGACAGGAAAAAGAAGCAAAACTCTCAATGGACCTCTGAACCAAGATGCCACCCAAATCTGGACCGGGGTATATTGAAAGTTTCATAGAGAACCTTCTGACATACAGTACAAATGAATTAAACCACCTTAAAACCTGACACTGACAGAAAGCAAGGATATATGATACTTCCGAAGAACATCTAGGAACACATTCAGGATCTTGAACCAGATAACCCAGAATCTTGTACATGCTACATGCTCCTGAAGATGCAGAAACACATCCACCCTGGATGCCCCATCATCTCTCTTTCCGGCATGCTAAATAAGAACATTTCTGGCTGGGTTGAGAATATCTTGAAACCACTTGTAACAGAGACCATATACTCTCTTGAAGACAACACTTATCTGCTGAAAAGACTGGACGAACAGCCTGTATGCTATACTCCTGTAGGGAAGCTCAAAAGCTGACCCATAGAAATAATCAGAGTGGTCAATAAGGAGTGCACGTCTTTCAGGAAGAACAAGGTATGTTATACACAAAGATGGCCGTGGAGGATAGGCAAACAAAACTACTCGCTTGTTCGCTCCAACCCCCTCCTTCCCCTGGCAGTTTCAGGATATATTGTGGCAAACCGCAGAATTGACATATCAGATACAAATTCCTACGTTTCCCATTGGACAGACCGTATACAAATGGTTACATATCTAACACCAAATCCCCCAAGAATGATTTAATTTACAAAGTCTGCAGAAAATTCTGCATGATGATTGGCTCATTACATTCAGGTAATTTGTTGCAATAATGAATTCACTCCATTGGTCAGGACACATTGTGATGTCCATGCTTGGAGGCACCCTCTGTCAGTACAATAGCTTTTCCATTAGACAAGACAACTTGGCACCTCCAAATAGCCCGTTCGACCTCATATCTGTGTGCCTTGTGTGAAGGG
Source organism: Ambystoma mexicanum (assembly GCF_040938575.1). Classification (NCBI taxonomy): domain Eukaryota; kingdom Metazoa; phylum Chordata; class Amphibia; order Caudata; family Ambystomatidae; genus Ambystoma; species Ambystoma mexicanum. The sequence goes on from NC_090922.1 coordinate 1,404,501,611, forward strand.
TCAGAAATGTGAGGTGGACACAAAGGGATATTATTCTCACAGGTTTAAACAAAAAAGGGACAAGAGAAATGCCCATCTTTCCCTAACGTAACATGTGCCTGTTTAACAAAATAAGGCCAAAGAAAAATTACCTAGTGTCCAAAAAGTATCTGACCCTCACACAAATATACACAGCAAAATTATACAAGGTTTCTTTGGCGGTTTTAAATCCCACAAAATAACATTTCAAGTCAAACTCCAAAGTCATAAACAGTATTCATTGTGACCAGGGTTGGAGTCCCTTCCCCTGATCAATTGAGGAATATCTGGAACCAAGTTCAGTTTCAAGAAAGTTCTGCTTAATAACAAAGTTCCATTCAATGTAGCATTTAAAGTTTGTGCATTCAATATATCCTTTCACTTGGCAAAGTGAATATCTATCTTCCAAAGGTGTGTTTACAAATCAAAGCAATTGCCACCTCCTGCTTGGTAAAACAAAAGTATTTTCCTCCAAACAGAAATTCATAAATCAAAAGAATTCTTTACTCAAAAGACCAATCACTTGTTAGCACAAAATAAACACTTTAGTCTGGAATGTTCAACAACTACTTTCTGAAAGGCCACAGTTCAAGTTCAACAGGACAAGGTGGTGAAATTAACACTTCTTTTCCACCACAACCTTTTACCACAATCACAGAACTTTAAATCATCTTCTTCCTGGTCCACTCACCGGCCAGGACTAACTGCAATTGGACCCTTTCCTGGTTTACTCCCCTGCCAGTATAAAACTCCTACTACTACAATGTGTACTGTGTGGTAAGGCTTGTCCCAAACTCTCCACACTAGAATCATGGATGAGGAGATTTGAAACAAAAATGGCTTCTCTTGATAGTCTTGATTCTTAACAACATGTGTTACATTTCTTTCCGAATTAATATTTACCTAAAGGATAATTGTTCTTTTGCTTGTCTTTTGACTTTATGCAATGCAGGTTATAATTCTCTCCCCTTGGTTTCTCATACAAGGAGGGTTTTGCTACTGCGGCCTGACAATGCAGGTTGCAATGATCTCCCAATTGACATCTCTTTCTGGGAGAGTTGCACTATTTTTGTCTAATTATCACTCTTCTCTGGCTTTGGCTTTGGTAATGCGGGTTACAATGCTCCCCTATTTGGAATCCCTCATTAGGAGAGCTGTGCCCAGTTTGCATCAATTCAATTGTTCAGTTTTCAAAATAAGCATTCTTATGTAGCACTCGCATTTGGAGCACCCCACAGTCACCTGCTTCAGGCCAACTCATCGGTATACCTTGGCGTCTCCTTCTGACATGCTGCGGGTCTCTTTGGGGTTTCTTCTGCTTCTTCCAGCTCCATCTAGTCTCCAGGTGTGCACGCAGACCTACTCTGAAAATCTTGCAGCTCCATTCAACCTCTGGTTTAACTGATACTGGAGCAGTTCACAGCATTTTGGGAGCTCCCCTACCACACAGTGTGGCTTGCTTCAGCAACACTTCTGGCTGCACGCTCTCTGCATGGCCACGTGTCCCGTCATCTACCACAGCTCTGGTATGGTGTCCTGCTGCCGCCACTCCAAGACTAATCAGCTTCTGCTTCCACCTGAAAGTCCTTACATTTTTAAAGGTCCAGTTCAGGTGTTTTCTACTCTAACAACTAGACCGCTCATAACCCTTCTTTAACTGAGCCCCTCTTTTTCATCTCAGTATTATGGGCATTATGGGACTTAAATACCATAATGTCTTGTTTGTTTTTAGGTCACTATAGTAAGTTTCACAATAAGCCAGTAAGTCTTTAGGAACTTTAGGAGAATCATGTAAAGAGGTCTCCCATTCCCATGGATATGAATCCCCTCTCATATGATCCTCCCACATGAAACAACCCTCAGGGTGAGGATTAGCCACCTTCCTCTGGCCATATGAGAGGAGGCCCATGACAGGTTTTTTGGGATGATGTCACCAGATTCATCACACTTGGCACCACCTAACTGAGACTCTCATCTCAGAATATGTTACTACCTTGATGCACATTGTCCCCTATCTCCCTTGGGAACCAGGTGGTCTTATAAGAAAGCACAGGGAGCACTCTCCTCTGAAAATGTGTTTTGTGTATTTATTAGTTTGGTTCAACCTGCAGTTCAAATGGGGCAGTATACCCTCAACTTGGTTCATTGTCTTGGCACAAGTTCTCATAAATGTGTCCTTGGAGCTGCAGTGCTAATCCTATCCATAATGAAACTAACATTATGCATTATGTAGTCTGTTCGCATTTTCTGTAAAACCGTTCAGCTCGACACAATTAGCTGCTATCTATGCTGTGCAGCTCCCTGTCTTGCACAACAGTCTTGATGGTGTGAGCCTTCATTGGAGGAAGGTAAACTATTCTTAATAAAATGAATGAAACAAAAGCTCTCATCGGCGGCCTACTTCGTTCACCAAAAGCTGTGACTTTTAACATGTGACTATAAAAAATGGGGCAGTCTTGCCATTGTGGCGTATAGCCCTCAAGGTACTAAAAGCCAGCCCCTACCCTACTTTATAGGTGTAAAACAAAACAATTCAACCCTGTATAATGGCAACAATATTGCAGCTCCTCTTATCATAAGCCTTATTCGACCACAATACACTAATCTATGTGCTACATTGATAACATCCTCCCGATTTGGACCATTGGGAAACAAGACCTAATAAGCTTCCACAAAAGATTCAACAAATTCAACACAACTGTCAAACTCAACCTCTTCTACTCTCCAGAAAAAATGAATGTTCTTGACACCGTCATAAAAACAAAGATGGACTCACAGTTGTCGGTTTTCAACCATGTCAAAATCAAGATGATGTCCAGTTTGTCAGTCAAATTTGCCTTACTAAATGTCCTGGACAGTTCCATGTTTAATTAATTCTCTTGCATATGCTAAAATAATTCTCAGCTCTCAAGGTATAACACTTTACCATGGACTCTTAGATATTTACAAAAAAATATTTAAAAAGGTAGGAGTTATGTGGGAATCATGTATTTGTGTACTCACAGGTCCCACAGTTGGCACAACACTTTCAGTCTTTGAGTTCAAGGGATTTTATTTCCTTTGTGGGAATTAGGGCCATCCCTCGGTCTCGCTCATCTTGAAACAACCGACTTCCCTAACCCGGGCATCCATCAGCCCTTGTTAATACTATTGCATGTTTACCCCTACTTTCTAACTCAGTCTTCTTCAAATGGGGATTCCCTAAAAGAAGGTTAGCTAAACTCCTTTTTGGACTTCCCAGCTCTCCCTACTATATGCAAAGGTAAGAGTTCCAACTGACATTTTAAAAGCTCCTTGCACTGTTAGTTTCTGGCTGGTTCAGTCACACCCATACATGTCTCTTCTACTCTACTGTTACTATGTCCCTGTCCATCCTAGATTTCCTTCCTCCTACACCTCAACTCCACCCTTTACTTATCCCTCTGCTACTTCATTCTTCACAGTCCTTCTCCCCACTGTCACTTGCATTGTCTGCTCTTCTCCCCTCTCGTCCGCTATTACACCATTATTACTCTCATCCACCCAATACTACCCTCTGCTGCCCACTGCTACCATCCTCTGCCCACTGCTCCCCTCCTCTGCCCACTGCTCCCCTCCTCCGCCCACTACTACTCTCCTTCTGCTCACTTCACCACTATGCTCTGTCTAGTACTTATCTCCACTGTCCACTATCTTCCATCATCCACTATTAGTCAATTACCCACCTTTCATTCAGGGCCATTCACTTCACATTTAGTTCTTATGCTATCTTCTCTTCTCACTCGTCTCTCACACACGCACACACTCACACACATCTGAACATCTGTCACTCATAAAACAGTATCTCACTGGTTCCACAAATCTTCACAAGACACTGCTCCATCCTTCCTACCAATGCTCTCTTGGTTGCCCTCCACCTCTGAACTCCCTCAAAAACCTCACACTTCCTGCTTCATGTTCCCTGCTTTAGTATACCTTCCTCCTGTGAATATTTGCCATGTTGCCTATCAATCTGCCCTTTTTCATCCACTCACAGGGCAAGTATGGGCAAGGGAAAAGTCATGATAAAATTAGCAAAGCGCCCTCCACTTTCTCCACGATCATGGTGGCGTAGGAGGCATGTGGTTTGGGCTCTGTTCCCATGGGTTGTCCCTGAAAATTGAGGGGAGGCTATTACCTCTCCCCTTATAAGTCTCTGGTTGTCTAGTAGACCTTTTATTGATTTTGTGAGCTTGCTGGTGACGGTGCTCAGGGTGCAGTTTACTAAACTGCTGGAGTGCACTGAGGCAGAGTCTCTGTCTAGCTTTTGGGTGCTCTAGTCTTTGCAGGGCTGTGGTGATTCTCTTCAACTATTCTTTCCTGTACAGAATTGATCCTGGTGCACTGATGTTGGTTCTTTCACTTGGCCTTTACTCTGGTTCTCATAATCAATCTGGGGTTTCCTGAAAGTAAAAACAAACCGACTAGTATCCAGATCATGAGCTAAGGCTGGAGATATGGGTCTCTAAGCACACATACTGGTAGAGGAGGGTCAGGAACTGGGGCCTTCTCTGCTGCCAATATCCACCTACGGAGCAGGTTTGGCCCTGGATCCCTCCCTGGTAGGCCTTACAGTTGGGACGGACTGGCAAGCGAAGCAATGGGCTATGGGCAATTGCCCCCCAGGCTGGCTTGGCTGTTGCCCCATGGACCAGAGCTCCAAAATGTAAAACAAAAAAGTAAAAGGATGAAATCTTTCAGAATCAAGCCTGCCACAGAGTACTGCAAAGCCTTCTCTGATTCTGTGTAAATGGGGCGAAGGATATGTCTGGATTTCAGCAATGTTAGCACATGGGCCTCCACAGTGTGAGAGGGCGAGAGGAGTCTAGCCTGCAGGATCATGTTCATACCATCAAATGGCAATGTCTACATTTAAATAATAGATTATGTGACCCTGAATGGTAATGTTGGCACCAATGCTCGCCATACACCATCAGGGTTCCGAATTGACAAGGAAGTAAGTGTCCATATCGTATTAGAGTATGTCCTCGGATTGATTCTGTACAGATGCTTACTCTATCTTCTGGCAAATTTCTTGATCACCAGTGTGTTCACACAAAAAGAGTTTACTAGCACCTAAATAACACCCATGAATGTTACTTATTTAGTGATCATAGAAATGGCAGTTTGACTGTTTGTGGCACTTAAACACAAATAGAAAGATGCAATATTCAGGTATTAAACTGCAAATTAAGGGGCTCACTCAGAGTTGGGTGGATTCTTTAATACTGCTGAAGAAATGATCAGCTCTGCTGATAGTATTTAGGAAACCCACCCTACTGAAAGTTTACCACCAGCAGACATGGCATTTCTGGTATACTTCAAGTGCTAGTTCAGAAATACCAACTCGGATTAGGGTTTTTAAAAAACATTTTTTAGCTATTTCCAGCATCAACGTGAAAGGAAAATTTGATTATCTAAAGTGGTGGCTCAAATCACTACTGTTAATTTTCTTTTTGCACAGCAGCGTCAATTCTGGCCCTTTTATGAATTACATGGGTAAAGTGGCGAATATGGCCCTTTGGAAATTACTTGTTCCACTCTATTGAAGGAAACGGCATGTGCTTCCATCTGTAGAGTAAAAAGAAAGATTACATTTGGGGTCAGTAGGTATTTTTTACCTCCACATCCAAGGTGGAGGCAAAAATAGGTTGGTGTTCTGCAAAAACGTCAGCCTAAACCACAACCCCCGTATTCCCATGAAAGACCACCAATGGTGTTTCAGCAAACCCTGAATTGGGTGGACAACAACATCAATGGTATTAGCCAAATAGACAGACTTGATGCCTTTCTTTTTTCTAAGTGATGCATACTTCAGTTATGAACATACATTTTAATTACTACTTCTTTTCTATGTTTTCAGGTGGCTTTACATGTGATTTTAAAGTACACACAATTGTAACAACTAAACATACAATTTTGCTAAATTTTTATTATAATTATAATCTTAGTCTGCTTCTCAGATGTATTTGACTCAGGATATAGACTATTAATAGCCTTCCACCCATTGGTGATTAGAAAACCAGATTTATTAACCAGTATACTAGGTTACCCCTTGAATAATAAGAAAGCATTTATTTAGTTTCTTATATTGAAGATGGAATAGAAAAAGATGATGCCTCCCCTGCTTTCTGAATTGGAGACTGTGGAACCAGGAAGACTGGGCTCAAATCCCCATCTTCCACACTTGATACATTATATGAAACTAAGCAAATCGCTTTTCAACACTGTGCTTTATTTTCGTTAACTATCTGTAGACAAAGCCCCACCTAAATGGGTTTATACTGTATAGTGTTACTCTATAAATAATTATAATTTTAACAATGTTTGCTAAGCATACTGGTGAGGAAGCAGGATGACAAGTGTTTGAGGTGGGTACACATGGTGCAGGTATGGGTTTTGAGTTGTGGACTGGGATGGAAGAAATGCTGGTATGGGTATTTTGCCAAGTCAACTCATGTGTGGCTCTGAAAGTTCAGCACATGCTCTGTTCCACCTTTGAATCTTCTAGCTTCGACACCTCTTTACATTGTTCTAACACTAAGGATAGGATGGGATGGAAGGAGACATAGCCTATCAAATTACAAGCCACAATATTTTCCTCTTTCCATTCACCACATATCTCCTCCTCTCTCCCTGTAGTAGGCATTCTTGATAGGCAACCCGCAACATCATTGTACTTCCCCTTACTCCAAATTCTGTACATGACCAACCCTGGAAAAAAGTAGCTATCGGTATAATGGGACCAATAATGGTGTTAGGTGAAAGGGTTGACATTTATTTTTGTGTTGGTGGATTTTCATAAGACATGGGTAGAATGCAGTGCTGTAAGGGAGGTGACAGAAAAGGAATTAGTGACATTCTTGAAGAATGTTTTTCTGAGAGAAGGCTTTCCTTCAGAAATTGTTTCTGATAACGGTGTTCAATTTTCATCAGAATTCATATAGAAATGTCTAAACAGTTATGCAATTAAGAATACACGGATGGCTCTATATCATCCTTAGACTAACAGGTTGGTGGAAAGGACCAACAGGTTCATACAAGAGGGTATTCAATTTGCATTGCGTTTGGGGCAGCTGTGGCAAGAAATTCTAGATCACATGATGTGGGGCTATCTAACCATACCTCATTCTATAACCAAGGTATCCTCATTTCTATCTCTAAAAGGGAGAGAACCTGGTCCAAAATTATGCCCGGGGTGGTTAGGATTAGCAAGCTCGGTAGTTGTTGACAGGATGGGCAAAATGAATTATGTTAGACAAAGTGAAAAAGTGTGCAAAGAAACATTTGACAAAAAGAGGGGTGTGAAAGATCTTGAATGGAAGAATGGGTTCTTGTTAAAAACCCCAGATTCACCCATAAATGTGTGGAAAGTAGATTAATTGACCCCAAGAGGATTTCTGCAGTGAGGAAAGGGTTGGTCATAGTAGAAGGGGGTGAGGTATGGTCTATGGGCAGACTGGCAAAGGTTGAAAATGGTTGCAGTGGTGTACAAGGGGAGAGTGTTTTGAGTGATGAAACGGTGTCGCCAAAGAGGTCAATACGTGAACCCTGATGGTTACAAGATTTTTAATGTGGATGGGGGCAGTGGGATGTCTGTGAAACAATAGTAGCTAATTGATGAAGTTATTCTGTGAAACATTTGTAGTTAATTCATTTAAAGTTATTACTGTTTTATTTTCAACAAGGTCCATTTTGATGTACAATCAAATCCTGTTGCAATTGTTGTTTTCATGTTCATTAGTTATGGTTGAGTTAAATTTGTTCTTTGAAATGTTGTGAAGCGGAAGATATTTAGTGATCTGTCTCCCGAGTCTTCTCAACCTGGAACATGGAAGGTTCGAGAGACAGCATTCTAGGAGGAGGATGAGACGGTTGGTGTGAGCTGTGAGCAGCTCTGTTGGGTCTCCCCAGGCCCGCTTAAATAAAAAGAGTCAACCCTCTTACCGCCCTGCAGCATCTTTTCAACATGCAAGCTAATATATACAATACAATTGTGCTTACAATTAGTAATAGTTCAAACCCATGGATATGTAACAGATAGAAAGCAAAGTTTGTATTAAAAATTGTGTATTCTTTAAGTAAATATAAGAATGCATGAGATTGATTACATTGGTCCTCATGGCATCCCTTGCCTTTTTCTGCAACTCCCTGCACAAAGCAAGAACCTATGGGGGAATCTCAGAACCAGAGTTTTCCCGCAGGGTTTACCACATGTAGGACATACAAATCCTCTCAGTGGGGATCTTTATTTTGATTCCTATGGGTAGTTTTCATTCCTTGGATTGTGCCCGCTATTTGAAAATAAATGTAATGCACAGTCCACAGGAATCCATTGCAAAGAAAGGCTGCCATGTCCTTTATGGCTGCCACTATCTTGCCTGTGCACAGGTGGGAGTAATTTATCCCATAAATTGGTGTCATGCAGAGGAATACGGATTTACCCATGTTTATGTGCCTTTATCACTTCAGGAGTTTAATCAAAAGAATCGGGCAAAGAAAGACGAATCACAGAAGATGCAACAGTCCTGCTCTTGTACCAAAATCTCCAACAGGTAGAGAATGAAATGGATAGTCTTAGTGGCAAGATACATTGTAGCAAAAACAAATATAAAAATCAATATATGTGGCAACTCATGTCCACTCATAGGGTTGGGTCTTTTCCTTTCATTTGAAAGCACTGTTATAATGCAGGCGTATATATATTCCACACTGCTTATTACATCACAATAAAAAAGAGGCTAGGCACACATGCAAACCTCTCACCTTTCCAATGTAGGTATATAGGACATTATCTGGGGTTAGAGAGCCATCCTGTAGACTCTGTGCCAGTTCTACGAGGGAAAGGGCCAGGATAGGTCCAGGGTTCATTTGAGGATTCTGCAGAAAGAGAAAACACATCATCATTCCTCTTACAGTAAGTAGTCACAATCCCGAACATCATGTAAAATATTATTTGAATGAATGGAATATTCTCCATTAAATTACACATGGAAAGGGAAAAGGGAACATGATGAACTATGCAAAATAAATATTAGCATTCTATGAAGAAATTATACACAGAAAATGGATTGCAAATCACATAGGAGCGCTATTGTATTCATGAGCAGAACATTCTAGTGTTCGATGCCATTAAAAGTGGAAAGTGGATTAAATTGTGTGTTCCACTCTTCATTTCATTTCATTTAAATTCACATAATACACAAATTAATTGTCAACTGTGGTTGAACTCACAAGGACTGTGCCGAAGTCAGCTAATTTGTGAAGCAAGAATGTATGAGCCCATCACCGTTCACTTTCGTCAATTCATAATAGTTATAATGGCCGCTCGACTCTTAATTCTAAACTTCAACAGTAACTTTTAAATATGATTAGTTTTCCTTGCAAAACCCTAAAACCATGGTCTTATATTTTTAAGCTAACCTGAAAGTGGATCCTGTGTCAGAAGCAGCGGATACGCTGAGCAGACTCACATCACTGCAGTTTGACACGACGGAAGGACGCTAGAGGGTTCTTTGCTCTAACATTCAAAAACGCTCACTCGGAGGGTCGCGCGTGAAAAGTCGGGGGAAGGCCTGGGGAAGAAACCTGCATGTAGAAAAACATTTCCATCAGCCGGGAGCAGGAGCAGGGAGCAGTGGCAGTCTGGTAGGCTAACCAAGCTAAACGAAAAGGCTTCCCATTCTCCCACTGAGCTAACTTTTTAGGAACAGCTGGGGCAACTAAGGGGCAACTGAGGGTGATCCCCTTGAGAACCTTTGTGGTTGGGGGGCTCTCTCCCTGAACTGAACTATCCAGGCACATCTGCTAAGGAGCAGCTGCTGGGTGCTTCACAGCCTTAAAACCTTCATAGCCTTACAGCATGCTAGCTGATCAGAAAGCAAGGGGGTGAAGGGTTGGAATTTGGGTAAATCTTGTGCTCTATGCCCTACTCTAGCCCATGCAAAACAAGACTGCATGAGAGCAGTGGAGGGAGATAACTCTTTTGAATCCTAGTGAGTGCCTGTGAATCTATCTGTATTATCAGGCGGACTATAACTGTTTTTCTTCAGATTACCGTATATTACCACCATGAAGCCAAAAAGAAGCTAGTTGGGAAGCCTACAAGAAGATATGGCCTCCGTAGCATGGCTCAACCAATGGGAAAGCGCTTGAGGAGCCCTACTAACCATGGGCTAAACGCAAAAGGACAGATTACATATGTTTTGTTTGGCCCAACCCCAAATCATTGGTTTTCTAGAGGCGGCTCCTGTTGCCCCTATTTTACAGGCCTTTAAGCCTGTCTCAGCCACTTCTATAGTGGCTTCTAAACAACCTCCTCCCAACGAGCTGACAGAAAATTGCAATGAGCTGATGACTAAGTGTAAGAGCCGCCATGCACATAGTCTTCAGTCTAAAGACAATAATAGCTCTCACCTTAATTTATGTCGGAGCCTGAAGAGAAACTCTCTGGTTCCTGTACTGTTATGATAACATTACTGGCTACAATACCTTAATAAGCTCAAACTTGGAAGCTCTGGATTCACGGACATGTCTATCCCATAGTGAATTAGACTTTGCTGATGTCAAATCAGCCTCTTCAAGGCACTGTTCTTTTGCAGATGAGGAAATCTCTCTTTCATCACTCAATCTAATATTGTCTAAAATGGAGGGATTATTTATTCTCTGCACAAATATGGCAGCAGAGCAGCAAAGGCTGAAAGCTACAGAGGCTAAAATGGGCAACGTTATTCTAGATGACAGTAAAAATTGTAAAGGCAAGAATGCTGATGATGCCGATGATGGTGCCGCTAACATTGGCAAAGGTGTTGCTCAAGTGGATCCAAAGGAACTAAAGGAATTAGAAGCATCCGAAACATCTGATGCTATGCTTTCGTCTATGGGAAACAAGTTCAACATGGAACAAGCTGGCCGTCTGAGAAATGACCAGCAGCAGAAGTCTCTTCACATGATGGCAGCCACAGAAGAAGACGCAATTGCGGCCCTGTGTATAGAGAAATCACTGTTGGAAAAAAATCCTGAAGCGTTGAGTATCTAACCAAGTCTGGAAAACTAATAAGAATGTGGCTCCCGTTAATGGGACTGCCCCACCTACCATCTTGAACCTCATTAAACAGAAGGTTCCTCCAACCATCTAACGACTATCTCTAAACAACCGTGAGATGGGACAACTCAGCAGGTGATGCTCAAAGGGCCCTTCGATAATAGGGTGGTGCCCATGCAAAACAAGTTCTCTTAATATGAAGGAAAATCAATCGAACCCAGGCCATATATACTGGGACCATGAGCCAACTACAACACCAAAAGTAGCTGTAGCTTCTGATCACAGTACCGCTGCTCCTTTCAAAGATTAATCTGTAGCCACTCTCCCACCTATCCGTCATTGACCAATTCATATGGCCAAGCACTCCAGTCCTTATAAAGGGCATGAGGAACTCTATGGCAATCGGTTAGTCTCTAGGTCTGTGAAGATTGAGGAACTTGACCCCAAAGTGGAAAGTCCATTTTTAAATTGTTCCACCCTTCTAGAAATGTGGGGGAAGGTTCCCCTATTATCTTCAATCAGCAACAGCGATATTGCCCATATATAACTACCGAAATGGAACAACGCCTCTAGCTGGGCCCTAATTGAGTTTGTAACACCTGCAGTTGTTTCACTATTATGTGCATGCTTTGAAATCCTGCTGTCTATGGGATATGGGATATAAACTCATAGTATGTCGTAAGCGGGCTGCAAATGTTCATTCTTACTTTTACTCTGACATACTTAGAGCAGCATGCCCTTCGCCCTAGACAATACCCTAAGGGATGTTTCCCACCTCTTTCCCAATGTGTGTATGCAGCAGATCAAGCCAAACTGTGCTAAAAAATCGGATCCTAATTCTGCTATTTTGGAGGCAGCTGATTGACTGGCCAAAGGTGGCACTCAGATAAAGTTGACTGATCCAGGTGTGCAGAGGTTTAGACTCCTCTCTTGGAACATTGCATTCGTGAATAAGCTGTTGGAAGACCCAGAGTGGAGTAACTTCTTGCAAGGATATGTGATTGCTCTCCAGGAGACTTGGGCCCTGGATCCAGTCGTGCTACAAGGTTACCATTCCTTCTGTGTCCCTGCAAAGAAGGGCATGAAGGGCAGTCCATCAGGAGGGCTACTGGTCTGGATTGAAGCCTCTTTAGACTGCGAGGTGAAGGAACTATAACTAATTCTGCAGATGTGCAAATGCTTATCATTAAGACTAACAAAGCTGAGTGGCTATCTTTAGCTAACATCTTTAACATGCCTTCAATGATATATGATTTGGCATGCTTAGAATGACCCCAATCTGTGTTATCAAAGAATAATTCTATATTGTCACGTAAACATTTTACTTTTGTTGTGGGAGATTTTAACCTTCAGCTGGAACCTCTAAATAACTTGGAAGTACTATGGGACGACCAGGACCTGGCTTGGGACAGTCCGGCGTTGATCGCCACCTGCCCACAAACACACCATTTATCTGCCCAATCGTCTACCACCATGTACAATCTAAATCTAAGGGCTCGTAATGGTAGATTAGCAAATGATCATCCGGCTAAAAAGACTTTTATTGGGCATTATGGTAGCTCACTAATTGATTATATTTTCATCTCTGCGACTGACTGGGCACGAGCAAACAATTTCAGAATACTCGGTAGGATAGAAAGTGACCATATTCCCCTATCCATCAGCCACTCAGCAGATTTGATGCAGTCTGGCCATGGATCTATTGACTTAGGCCATTTTAGCCAGGTGCTGAGGGAACAGTTCGTTAGCCTCTGAATTGAGTCAAAATGTTAACTTCTGAGCGTAAAAAAAAAAGAAATGTATGTCTCAATTCTGGTTAATATAGAATCTATCTGTAACCCGGGGACTGAGCGTGCTAAAATCCTGACAGTTTGAAAAATGTAAGGGCAACATCTTACTCTATGCATCAGTACCTGTAATAGCAAATAAGAGTAGCCCTGTGGGTGAAGCAGGATGGTATGATGGGGAATGCCGAGCTGCAAAGAAAGCCATTGTAAAATGTATTGGAGATCCATTGGGGGGTTGACAAACCTAAGTTGAAGTTCCTAAGATGTGAATACACACACTCAATTCTGAATAAAATACAGAGAATTCGGAGGATTAATGGGAGGGATTATTTAATGTCCACTATACCAGAGACAATATCCTATTTTGTAAATTGGTGTCCGAGAGTGACTCTAAAGGGTATCAATGTTTGGCTTGCTGCCTTGGCAAGGAAGAATGGAGGGCACATTTCTCTAATGTGTACTTTATGGTCTGTCCTATACTTCCGCCAGCAGTCACTGACTGCATTCCCGGTGTAGACTTGCTGTACATTACGCTCAAAGAAGTTGCAGATGCAATTGGCGCCACAGAGAGTGGTAAGGCACAAGGCCTAGATATAAAACCAACAGATCTATTTTAAGATGAGCTGTCAATTTGGGCCTCTATACTTTGCCAGATATTTAATGCAATAGATGTCTGGTACAAAGCTGTTACTGTCCCATTGTATGAAAAGGGCAGAAGGGACAGTCCGGCTAACTATAGACCTATCTCCCTTTTAGATGGGGACGGATGCTATTCGGGAAAGTCAAATTGAACTATCAACAACTCTGGACTGACAGCAATGATGTGATTAGCGTATATCAGGATGGTTTTCAGAAGCATCGGGGAACAGTGGACCAATGCTTTATGCTCTACTTTATAGCCCAGAAGTACACTGTTGTACGTAAAATGCACTTGTATGTGTTATTTCTGGACCTGAGGACCACTTTTGATTCTGTGTCTCGGCTGGAGTTGTGGAGAGTATTGATAAAGCAGAAGATTCCTCAATACCTTTTTACTATATTATCACTTCTCTACTCTGACATGGAAGGTTGTGTCCAATATGGTCTGGGAGGTGAACAGACAACCTTCTTTGTAGTAGGCTTGGGTGTCAGGCAGGGGTGTGTCCTAGACCCACTATTATTTAACATCTATATTCATGAGATTATAACTGCATTATTAAATTGGTTCCAGGACTGACCTAAGTTAGCCTCAACCAGGTTCCCGACATTGTTTTATGCGGATGACACAGTCCCGATTGCTACTATGCCCCAGGGTCTTAAGCAATCCCTATCTGTTTTTTTGAGTAAGTACAAAGACATTGGCCTTAGTGTAAACATGTCTAAAACCAAATCAATGGTCTTTGTACCAAATCAAAGGAAGCATATCTCAACAAATCTGACGACAAAGGAAGAAACAAGTGAGCAGGTAAATAGTTTTGACTACCTTGAAGAAAGATTCCATGCAAGCTCAGGATGGAAGGACCAGACCAGCAGGGCAGCCCTTACACCGCAAACATTTTGTATCTCCATTTTATCCTTTTGTACTAGTTATGGGAGTGGTGCATTATCATCAGCAGTGAAACTGTATCAGAAGCAAGCACTGTCAGCAGCACTTTATGGAGCAGAACTCTGGGGGTTTGCGAATCTTGATACGATGCTTGTCAGGGATAACTATTTTATGAAAACACTATTACTATTACCTGCTTGCGCACCAACTGCCCCTGTCCATTTGGAATATGGCACCATCCCTTGGTCTGCGAAAATAGTGTTTGGAGCAGTATTTTTTGGTGTAAGGATGTGGACTCAACCTTGCCTGAAGCCGTGTAGGGATGTACTGCTACAAATTATGTCCCTTGATGGAGGCAAAAATTTGAAGTGGATATCCCATGTGGAAAACCTATTGATCCACTTGAAAGCGAGTGAGTTCTGGGAAAACCCACAGAGCCATCATGCTTCAAGCCTGTCTTGGCTTAAATGTTGTCTGAACAAAGAGCATGGGATCATCTTCTGCTCGATACTAAAGCTGGGCCTGGAAGGTGGGTAGAAGGTCTTCCAGACCTGAATTGTGAGGTGGAGACAGCTGCTGCACTAATGATAAGCCACATCTTCTTTCGTTTTGCCTTCCCACAAAGGATTGAGTCAGAACGAGGAAGTGATTTTACCAGCAAAGTGATGACCAAGATGTGGGAGATTCTAGGGGTAAAAAGAAAACTCCACATTGCCTACCGCCGAGCCTCATGTGGGGGGGTTGAGGGGTACAATAAGACAATTGTGGGTATCTTGAAGAGGTTTGTGGCAGACTCTGGACCCAGTTGGAACATTTAATAACCACTTGTTCTGATGGTGATCAGGTCTACACCATCTTCTGCAACAAAAAGTTCTCCATTTGAGGTCATGACTGGACAAAAGATGGTGCTACCCCAGCATCTGCTTTACAAAGGTCAAGAAAAAACACTGATAAATGTGGCCACTACCCACGAGTACATTGAACATTTAAGGACACACCTCCAGCATGCTTTTGCTTATGCCCAGCGCAACCTAGAAAAGTCGGCTGAAGGAATAAAAACCTACTACAACCTAAAGACCACCAAGAAAGAGTACAAAGTATGTGACAGGTCTACCTGTACAATTTTCAAAGGAACCAGACCTAGGAGTGCAAGTTCCTTCCATCTTGGTGTGCTGCCTTTGAAATTGTCGATAAAATTTCACCCGTTACATATAAGATCTGAATC
Organism: Ambystoma mexicanum; assembly: GCF_040938575.1. NCBI lineage: Eukaryota > Metazoa > Chordata > Amphibia > Caudata > Ambystomatidae > Ambystoma > Ambystoma mexicanum. The sequence continues at coordinate 1,404,517,228 of NC_090922.1, forward strand.
CCTAAAGGAAAAACATGAAAGAGAAATGGGTCCATATCAATCAAAGAGCTATCACCCTAGAGAAGCTTTACAACTGAGGAGCCCAGTGAGGGCAGAGCCCAGGAACCATCTGAAGGATTACAGGAAAGATTGGAGACCTGGATGGCAAATACAATATACATAAAGGGAGTAAGATAGTTCAAGCTGATAAAGAAATGTCTAATTAAGTATTGGAAATAATAATGTTTAAAGGATGATGTTCATGTAATTCAAATGCATGCCAATGTGTTGTTTTGGTTGATATAATAATGTGATGGAGTGTTGTTTTATTTTTCGAACTGTATGTCCATAACACTGTGGAAAGGGGCATTGCATAATATACTTAACCTCTCTTTTACTCCTCTCCGCAGACCCAATAACTCATTACCTTCACAGCCTGGGGGAAGGAGGTCCCAAAAAGGAGGAGATCCATGACCATACCCCAAAGAATCTCAAGCGAGGGTTGCAGGCCAAAGCCCTCACACCCTTAGGGTGGAAAAAGGAACAGACATGCTTCAAAGAAGAAAAAAAATAAAAAAGAGAAAAGAAAAGCCTCACTTTTCTTTGCTCTTTCCTACGAGTGATCCAAGCCAAAGAGCCAGGGGTGGGGACTTGTGGGGTATACATTCAGCCCCAGAATAATATTAACTGAGAGCCCAGTCCAGGCAAGGACACTACCACAAGATAAAAGCTAGCAGATGGTTGAGACCCATTGGAACATGCAGGCCAGCCCAAAACACTTACTTTCCAACATGCGGCCTAGTGAATGCAAAAGGTGGGCCTCACTCACCATTACAAAAATGGGAAGTCACCCAGGTGAAGAAAAGTGTGCCTTAGAACTAAATACTACTTGACTCAAAAAGACATGGGTTTATGCATATGCTGGCTACATGTATAATAGGAAAAGGAACACTTTGACTGAGAAAAACAAACAGCAGCATGATACATGACACTACCATACATTAAAATGCTGTGCATTTGGAAAATACAAATGAATAGTGACTTTTTTTCTAAAAGCAAAGCCAAGTGAATTTTTTCTTTTGACATGAACAGAAACACATACTTTCCAACACACAAAATAAAATTGTTTAAATGGAAAGACCTACTTGATTTTAAAATGGACACCGGTTTTTCATGTTAAACTGCGGCCCATGTGTGGACAATTCAGAATAAACACTCATGTCTTTTCAACTGTTAGATTAAGGAAATAGATGTCCCCATGGAAGGAAGGCCCAAATGCAATGTATAGAAATACAATGTATGACATGTAAAACATAGCTTTTGATTTAAAAAGTCACTGCTTTCAGAGGTGTGTGTCCCATTAGGCTCATCTAGGACTCATATTAAAGATCCCAAAAAGCCTGTCAGTTCTATGTAGATATCAACATCATGCAATGAGTGTAATGTGAGCTAGAGATAAAAATGTGATTGTGGCACTCCTACAAATGAAGGAAATCCAACACTTGGTAAGCATGATAGAAAATGTGTGTATTGTGAAGTTTGATGTTCATACCTATTTGGGTGTATGAATAAACTGCAAAAACTCCAGGAAGGCCATGGCGTGGTCAAAGTAGTGTCCCTGTTAAAATCAGAAAATATATATTTTATGGTGGTTATCTGTAAACTGAAGAAAACTGTCATGTTGTGACTTTCTGAAAAAGAAAAATGCAACTTTAAATGTCATTTAAAAAGATGTGTTTTCCGCCTCCCCTCATTATCCATAATCTGGAACACATAAAACCCCTGCCCTATCAGCTGTCAGAAGCGAACTAGAGGGTTAGGGAGGAAATGAATGTCCAATCCAATATGTATTCATAATGCGGATGTGTCATAAGTACTATATAATAGCATTACCCCATGACCTAGGGAAAAAAAATGCACTGGAGAGACAAGCGTGAGAGAGAGAGGGTAAAACTAAGTAGACCCCAAGCCCATTTGAATGAAATTAATTAATACATTAATTCCCCTATAGACAAGATCATGGGATGATGCTTGTTAAAATTCAAAATGAACACATCTCATTCCCAGTGTGCTATAGTAACTATAGCTGATAAAGTAATTGGGTGACCCTATTTTTCTGTAACACCTAACTTCCATTACAGAAGAGGCGTGTCCCTGGTCCCAAAACCAGAATACAAAAACCCTGCCTTTCATTTGAATGGGCTGTGTTCCTAAACAGATGTTCACATTGATTTGATTTCCAAAACCCTGTCTTCCAATTAAAAAGCCAAACGAAATTCCCAATATATTCACAGTCCCTAAACCTTGCCTTTGAAACAAGGGGTGTCATATATAACAGACACCTGGGGGGTGGTGGGAGAAAAGAGCATTTTGCTAAATAAATTAATGACTGTTTGTAAAGTGTCCTATGTGTTAATATGCAAAGAAATCCCATGTGCGATCTGATTTATAATTCAACCTGTGTTCTGTTGTTGCAATTGACATTTTACTAAGAAAAACATGCCAGTCTGTCAATGCGAGTACATTTCATATGTGAGAATTGTGGGGATGACAAACTCTGGATCAGTTGGGCGCTGGTAGGGTGTGGTGGTCCAATGGTCGCTGTTGAGCGATTTGATCAATTATATGGTCCAGTCAGGTCATAGTCATTAATTTGTTTATTTTTGGTTAGTTAGCACCAAAGAAAACATCATTGTAGAAATGAATGACAAGTTTTTGACATGGTAACTCGCTACACAGTCGACGCGCATTTCAACCTAAGTCTTTTTCAAGGCCAATTGAGTTTAGGGGTGAGCACACGGATTTCCGAGAACGCTCACATGCAACAAACTCGCCGGACCGGCCAATGATCGGCTATCCAGCCCCCCTGGTGCCCTTATCTGGGTGGACCAGCTTAAAGCATTTTGAATTCCACCCCTTAACTCAATTGGCCTTGAAAAAGACTTAGGTTGAAATGCGCGTCGGCTGTGTAGCGAGTTACCATGTCAAAAACTTGTCATTCATTTCTACAATGATGTTTTCTTTGGTGCTAACTAACCAAAAATAAACAAATTAATGACTATGACCTGACTGGACCATATAATTGATCTAATCGCTCAACAGCGACCATTGGACCACCACACCCTACCAGCGCCAAACTGATCCAGAGTTTGTCATCCCCACAATTCTTACAAATAAATGGGAACCCCGGAGTTGGTTCCTCGACAAACCAGGATCCAGGCTGCTGGTCAGGTTCAGAAATAAGAAAAGAGGAGTTGCGCAGGAGAAAGGGAGTCCCGCCACGATTAACTCCACCCTTGCTAAAAGTACATTTCATATGTGATCGTGTTGTGCCACGGAGTGGGTGGCTTTTGTTAAGATGTAGCTATTATTAATTTGTAATTTATATAAATCTATACACCGCCCTGCTTCCTGGCTTATTGGTGGCACAGGGGAGGAAGCTGAGTGGTATTGGTTGAAAGTCTGAATCTGATAAGCATGTTACTGTGCAACACTTTGATCGTTGAGGGAAGCAACTACCACAGTTGAGCATGGCCATCCAATAAAGCGTTACAGCTTTACAGAGATTTCCCTTCCAGATAAGGAGCTAAAAATGCCTTGAATATCTGCCAAACAACAAGAAACATGGTCCATCTTGAGTCTAAATTAGATTTACATTTGAACTATTGAAACAAGATAGCCTTTTTCAATTGTTGCTAGCATTTTACTATTATTTTAAATGTGAAGCATATTATACATTTTTCATTGTTGCCTGCATTTTACATGTACAGCATATTATACATTTTAATACATTTCTTCTTGCCACCACACGCCAAGTCTTTTCCCTGATATCTTCATTTAGCAAGGGAACATTTTGTTCATGTCTTGTTTCCAAACTGTAAAAAACACATGCAAGGCCATTTTAGTTTCAGTAGATGAAAACACTGCTTATTTTGTAGAAGTGGGCTTTGATTTTCTCTTGCAAATGTGATTTAAAGGCTGCTTTTTCATTCAGACCTTTCCCTTTATAATGAAAGACAAGCCTTTTGATTTCCAGTCCTTGGCCATTCTCATAGCATTTCCATTTTATCACAAATCTTCCTTGCGTTACTTGCGGAAACACACAGTCTGCATTAGTATGCCCATTTTCAATGTGGAGCTTTTTGAAGGCTGGAAGGCCATTTTTTCAGTCGGCCTTTCAGTTATATTTATTTGGGCTGTGATGAAACCCCACAATCAGAGCAAATTTGAACAGATCCCCTTAGCCAGGAGATAGGTCCACTGGCTCGCCATCTGGGAGAGAATTAAATTCAAAACTCTCTCCATCACCCACCGCTGCCTGACCAACAAGGCCCCATCCTACCTTGTCCAGAGGATCAAGAAATACCTGCCAGACAGACCACTCAGATCATCCTACAGTCACTGCCTCCTGATCCCAGGATGTATACAGAAACGAGCCAGTGGCGCAAGCTTACCTGTGCTGGTGGCTTATATCTGGAACAATCTGCCACTCCACCTACATTCTGAGAATTCCTACAACCTATTCAGAAAAAATCTGAAGACACACCTGTTTAACATGGAACTCTCACCCACCTGCTATTTCCACTTGTCATTCCATTTGCTTGTAACCAGCACCTAGATGTCTGCCGGCTTTTTGAAAATTCTATATATGTAATAATAAATAAGCAATTTATGCTCTAGAGTCAATACTAGCAAACCTGATGCATCAGCTTCTTAAAGCTGGGCCCTCTTATCCATAGAGCATGAGTTAATGTGTCTGCAATCATTTACAGGAACGTTTCTTTCCCCTTCAACTTAGCATTATTACATCTATACTTGGGTACTGAGAGATTGCTTCTGGCTTTGCATCCCCGGGCCTCTTTTCTGCTCCTTGCAATGCCTGCTGCAATACCCTAAAGACAAATCAGTCCATGTCTTTGTCCAGCTTAGAAGTAAATAGAGTGCCAGAGATCTAATAAAGAAGACAAGCATTGCCAATGCAGCAGTTTGGGCTTTTGTGTAGGCATGGGAAACACTTTTAGGCAATTGAAATCGTGTTTGGGTGTTAGTACTTGCATGTGGAGTGATTGGAAAGGAAGAGGGGGACAGGAGACATCTCATTCTCACAACAGTTCTTGTGTGTCCTCACATCACCCCATTTTAAGTCAGCGATGCTTATAGCCAGTGGGAACCCCGTGCAGCAATACTCACACCTTTCTGAAGATGCATGTGGCTGCACGCTGATGAAGAAAGCTTTTGGTGACTGCTCTTCGATTCCATGACCCACTAGGATACATGCCCATGGTGTAGGACGCCCCCTAGCTGTTGTGTCTAAAAATTCCCTGGCAGGAGGTAGTCAAGGAATCCGATATCAGAGTCTACAGCACTGGAGGTCTAAGAGTACATATTGCGCGACCTCCTGCCTTCCTGGTTACCCAAGTGCAGCCACTGGCAGTTGCTCTGGGCACCTCCCCAGTCCATCCTTTTCATTACTCTCTGCCATCACAGAAGGGGAAATATCACGAGCAAATCTGTGCTGCCCCCATGGGTGGTTACTTCTGTTTTTTTCGCTATGGGCAGAACCACATATTTTCTTTTCGTTATAGGGAAATAGTTGCCATACCAAGCAAAGCGAGGGAGCTGCATCCATCTCCAGAGAACCAAACAACACCTTTTACAGAACATTTAAGCAGACGTGATTGGTATAAAAAAGCTATACCATTACAGGTATAGTTGTCTTCTCAGCATTCTGCTCTAGTATTCCCTACTTCACCCATGGTTGTTCCAAACATCTTTGGCATGTCTTTCACCCGCCCCCAATTATGCATCAGGTGACAGTGAGACAGCCTTCCCACTTCGAAAGGAGCAGCCCTTCTTAGTTTTGCAAGATGAGTGCTAACACTTCACTGAGCCTCAGCTCAGCAGGAGGGAAGCCCTGCATGCCCCTAGTGATTTAGAAGAGCATGCCAAAGTACCCGGATGTTTAGTTTTGGCTGTTAGGTGACACCTAAACGCCGAAACTATTACAATGGCGTGCAGATGGGGACACAGCGCCCAAACGACTGGCATTGCCAATGCTGGTTTTGCTTTAGAAACGTGCTGCGTTGATGCTGCAGCTTTCAGTGCAAGTGTATGCCACCTCCCAGCGCGCGCTTCGATATTCTGCTCTAGATGTTCCCTTGCCAACGTTCACACGAGGCTGTAAGGCATCTAGGGTCATGTGGGTATGGCAGGTGGAGGACGCTATTTCCTGGCATTGCCACCCCCGCAAATTCCTAAATATCCTCTGACAAGTAGCAAGGCCAACTTGGCAAGGCACTGCCAATACAAATTCCAACAGGAGTGTCCTGAGAGCTCCGAGATATGATATGATCTTTTATTTATAACGCGCTTATTATCCAGAGGTTTCTAAGCGAGGACCCGGGATCGAACCTGTTTTGCTCCGTGTCGTCTTGCTTCCAAGGAGAGTGTGTTGCCGCTAAGCTATGCGACGGTACTTACACATATTTCCTATGCATATTTAAATTCACGGGCAGCATTCTTTTTCTTTTTTAATAAAGTATCTTAGTTTCTCTGAGTAACATTATTTTACTAAACCTGGCACAGAAAATTAAGGTTTGTACCAAAACCGAGGAATACTGCACAGCACTCTGTCTAGTGTCACAGGTAAGAGGTAAGCCATACCTTTCTTTTAAACCGTTCCACTGCGTCTTCCATTTGCTTGAGCCCGTTGTCCCTCCTCTGCTTAGCCTGCTCCGTCTTCCTCTGCAGTCTCCACTGCTTTAGCCATTTCAGTGCCGCGAGAGACACCCCCGAGCACAAGACCAGGGCTGCGAGGTGGACCCCATCCAGCCTAACCTCGGGCAGCAGCTCCCGGACGCGTTCAGCCATCATTGTGCTTGCTGCCTGCCCCACCGTCACCACAATCTGCATGCAGAGCACACACCAGCCTGCTTTAAACCCAGGGGCGTAGCTAAGTGAGTAATATAAGAAGGGGCGGGGTGGTTCTTAGCTTTTCTCTGTAAGCTATGCGTATACCTAACTAAACACCCGTGTTGGTAACCACTTTATGCACGTGTACTAGAAAACAAATGGCTTTATAAGAAGTACTAGGACTGCTGTGACTGTGGATCCGTTTTATAATGCCTTGCATCTGCAGGATATAGCTCTGCCTTAATCACAACCCTTCATTTGTACTACGTCTTTCTGCTCTCCAACCACCACCCCAAACCCCTACACCCCTACAGCCGCATTACTTCAGTGATCGAAGTGAGCGGAAAAAGTCGGAATCGGTGTCCCACTACTTTTACCATTCCTCTACTTTTTACGATCATTTTCACTTAATCGTTGAGGAGTGTATCATGGCTCATAATTGATGCTGTGACGGGTGAGCCTGTGGAATGCACTATACCATTAGATTATTCTTGTTATTTTATATGTTGCAACACGCAGTCCATTAAGCCATGCATGAGTGGAAACTAAAGCACAGTGATGTTAAGTGATTTGGCCAGGATCACATACTTTGGTCGAGTGACGAAGCTGGGATTTTAGACCAAAAGTCCTGTTTCCATAGGTTATAATTCAGACATTAGACAAAGTCAGTCATTCCGAGTATCATGATGCAAATGTGATATTGGGCTGGGAGAATAGCTCAGGGGCAAAAACGCTCACCTTGGAACAAGACGGGCGGAGCAAGACAGGTTTGATCTTCAGGTCCATGCTTAGAAACCTCTTGGTATTAAGGGCATTATAAATACCCAATTACAATATTGGAATGGCCACCACTTTTAACAGACTGTGTTTGCAGGTATAGTAGGACGCCATTTTGAAGTTTTGTTGGTGTGGCAGTTGCAGGGTGTGGGATGCCCCAAGCTGCACTACACCGGATGACAGAAGGAAACCTGAAAGTTTCAAACTCACGTGCAACTTCCATTCTGGAATGCCAAAGCCACGGCAATCCAAGGACGTGAGAAACCGACAGGGCAAGAACCCAAGTTGAGACCATGGTGAGACTACAGGTAGGAGTCTGGGGTGGACTGTTGGTCCAAACAACGTTGCAGAGAGCACCAATAACCCAGAAGAACTGGGTCTACATGTGTTGAGTGCAGTTGAGTGCAGTCGAGCACAACGGCACCTCGAGAAGGAGATTGAGAACAAGAATGCGAGGAGATAGCATCCGTGACACCCAGCAAGAAGATGAAACCCCAGGATCGATGTCCTCCGTCAGTGTTCCACACCAGAAAAGAAGCTAACCGAGTGAACAGGAGGTATGGGGAGACTAATGTGAATCAATGTGTTATACAGCCAACTCGTCACACTAGAAGATGAAAAAGAATAAGCTTTGAAGCTAACTTGAAATAAAGATTGTACATCAAGAGAAAATCATTATAATACACAGCCAACTCATCACAGTAGAAGATCTGAAATAGATTAAACTTTGAGCAAATGAATACAAAGTCTGTAAAGCAAGAGAAAATCATTATCAAATACAGCTAACTCATCACAGTAGAATATAAGAAACAGAGTTAGCCTCACAAACAAACAGATATGAGCTTTGCGAATCAGGTTAGAACATTGATGAGAAATTGGGTTGTAAAAGAGAGAACCAGAGGGTCAAAATACCCTGGGAAAGGGGGGAAAACAAAGAGCCATCCTGTACATTAGCCCAATAATGTTAAGAAGAGAGAAAGACAGAACTCTAACACCAGCTCTGTACACCAGCTACAAACCACATAAATCCAGGGAAACTGTACTCCCTCAGAAGCGCACAAGCAGATGTATGACCAAAAGTATAAAACAAGTAGGAGAGAAACCAAAACTGATTCAAGGTGAAGAAGGAAAATGCAACATCCAACTCAGGAATTTAAAGAGACTTTTACAAGAACGTACGAGAGACTATTTGCAAATTGAATACTAAAGACTGGTACTAGTAGTACCTTCAGTAGAAGGGAGTCATTCTTGTGTGATTCTTCTGCCTTAAGATAGAGGTAAGGACAGTTTAGAGTTATTTTGTTAGGCAGACTTGCTTCTTTGGACATTTGACAAACGAGCACCTTAGATATTAATGTAGGCACGGAACACCCACAAACATATGAGGCAGATGTGCGCATGCATGATAACTTGTGCTTGACCCCATTAATGTTTTTCAGCAGCATGGATTATTAATGATTGCCACTTTTCACCATTATGTCCCCAAAACCTTTACAGTTTCTAGAACTCCACCAGTTATGATTACTTACGGACCATAGCATTTTCCGTAGTTCTTTTCCGCACTTCTATCCCTGCAGCAATGATTTTCTTGGCATTATACTTTGACACATTGCAAACATCAAACGGCTGCCAGATCAGTTGCAACCTCTCTTGCACGACTTTGGCAATACCCACATGTCTATCTTTAGCTAGTACCTCGATTATTAATCCTCTTCAATGAAAAGGTTCAATGGGCTTCACAAGACCACGATTCTCCATGACAACAGAGGATGTGCATTCAGTCATCTGGTGCACCACAGAGTTTTCAGTCTTTTAAGATGTATCAGAGGTTAGCCACAACTATTATCCTGTGTCACTAGGCTGCATTACAGCATCTTAAAAATGTCAAGCCAAGCATGCAACAGTCAAATTCTATAGTTCCGCAATTGCCACTCATCTGGCGATTCAGTTTCTTCCGCTTCAAAGGTTATGGCTATGTAGAGGAGCAAGTGGACACATTCTCCCTAGTCAACGCCCCCTCACCTCACCCCAGGCCCAGGTTTAAGCTAGATGTCCAAACCACGTCGACTGTATGCACCCCGGCAGTCATTCAGAAGATACCCCCACGTTGAAACAGTGGAGGAAACCTATCAAGAAGGATGTCCCTTGCTGAGTTGTCAGAAAGCAGCCATGAATAAAATGGTGCGTGACATGGATGTACGTTAGGCGAAGTCTAATAACAGCAAAAGAATGTCCCAACAATGATGTATGAATCTATGCTGAAACAATATGAAAATACTTAAGAATGACGATGCAACTGAAGCATTAAGAGAACCACGTACTCCATGATGCAGTATTTATGAATACAAAGAAGAATGAAATGTTCATAGGTCAATAACTGTAAATACGCTGAAACACAAGGTAGAACGAATACATGCAAACTTGCTTAAGAATGAAATGTTCATGGGTCAATAACTGTAAATACGCTGAAACACAATGTAGAACGAATACATGCAAACTTGCTTAAGAATGAAATGTTCATGGGTCAATAACTGTAAATACGCTGAAACACAATGTAGAACGAATACATGCAAACTTGCTTAAGAATGAAATGTTCATGGGTCAATAACTGTAAATACGCTGAAACACAAGGTAGAACGAATACATGCAAACTTGCTTATGAGATGTATATTTACAACATTTATGGCTACCATCAGAACAAAATGGACGACAGCTCATGTCAATCAACCCAACTATCTCAACATTCGAGCCCAGAGGTTTAATATGGAAAGACAATAAAGAAGCTGTTTTACTTGCAAAATAGGGCTGTACATTGGCTTTGAAACATGGATGCTATTTGGAGAGATAAAGAAAAAGCAGGAAGGGAGTCTACAAGGAGGCCATGTGCAAGGAAATATTTGCCAACGATTAGGAGGAACATGAATATTTACTGATGCCAAATATTGGATGATTGAAAGGCATAGAGTCAATATTGGAGGGAGTGAGCAAGTCCCTAAAGGTTAAAAAGAGAACTGCGCCCAGCAAAAGTTGAATCAAATGAGGTTAAAAGCACTGTCGATATGGACAATTTCACAGTTTTGCAACATGTGACGAAGAGCTCACAAACAAGGGCTATTCATTAGGTCTGGAGCTAAGATAGCAGTGTACCTACAATCCCTCCAATGTCCTCAAATGCCCTCAGACAGTGCAGACTGGCAAGATCAGAAGACACCAATGAGAGAGGGTGGCCTAATTGGGAAACAATAGGAAACCTGATGTATCTCCAACCACCTGGGTTTTGTTTCTATGTACGTGCTGCTAACAAGCCGAATGTCCAAGGTTGGATTTTGGTTGCCAACCAATTAGAATAGCCTGCCATGCACATTTACATATGATGTTACAAAGTATTAGTCTGCTGCCACATGTTCTGCTATGACGAATAACCTAAACTATGTGATTAGAAGTAGCTCAGGGTGTGTCTCACAGAACCGAGACCACCAATGAGGGACTAACATGCGTATTTCCTATATAGACATTATCCCCTAATACAATCCCACCCTTCAATAGGTTTTTGAATTTTGCCACGTGGGATGACGTCATAGATGACATATTTGGCATTATATAAACTAGAACCAAATGTCACAGCTACCCGCTGGTCTCTATGGCATCGCCGGTGTAGGGTGCCCAAAACATTGCATTTCATGCAGGAAGTATGATGCATATTTGTTCCACCAGGTTGTATCACTAAGGGCGGTCTAGTTTATTTTAAAGATGTCTGCCGGACTTTGGAAGGTCTTTATGTACTGGCGAGTCCTCAATGCGAGTGCATTGCAACGCTGTTCACTCCTGTCCCTGGGTAAGACGCTAGAGCTCCTGGCTTTTTGCCTTTTGCATTTCCTGTATTTGCTTGCACCGATCTCTTCAGTGTGCCCTCACTCCCTCTTCTTGTCTCCTGCTTGGATCTCTGTTTCGCCCGCACCAGCTTGCCTATCAGCTGTTCCTGCTTGGATCTCTGTATTCACCCCGCTGCCGCTTATCTATCAGCTGTTTCTCCTGTGTATCCCTGCTTGCCCTGCTGCCGCTTTCCTTTCTCCTGGTCTCCCATGGGTCTGTGCTCCCTCCTGATTCCCTTCCAGGGATTCTCCTGCCTTTTCCACAGGGCCTCGCATTTCTGGGTTTTCTTTATTTTCCACTTGCTTTTGTTCTGCTCCAGGAATGAAGTTACAATTCCAGACTTCCATCTTCAGCACTCTTTTCTAAACAACAGACCCTCCGAAAGCGGATCTTTTTGTTCATCACTTTCCGGGCTTGCAAACTTGCTTGGATTCTTTCAGAGACACTCAACAGTGCAAGTATCTCTGCATTCATCTTGTGATTCTTCACTACCAAGAGGGTTATTGTTCCTTATTGGCTTTTCCCTCAAAGATTGGCTTTTCCCTCAAAGATTGTCTGGAAACTATGCACCAGTTATCACCCTATGAGGTCACTGTGGTGGCAGTGGAGGATAGCCCCTATCTCTGCAAAGACCGTCTGCCTGACAAAACAAAGACCAAACCAAATAAAGAAAAGACAAAGACATCTCGCAAGGATTCCGGATCATCCAATTTAGGTGAGAGTTTTGAGACCAAATGATAAGACAGTGTGATCTTGCATGAGTCAAATTGATAACTGTTTGTTTGCAAAGCTTTACTTCAGGAGATTAAAGCAGTATTTTACCATTTCCTTTGAGTCTTTCCGGTTATTGGGTCCAAAGTATTTTAAATGGTAAGTCCATCTAGCACAGCAAATGCTTAAAGGTTTTAGAGCACATTTGCTAACAGGGGGTGGTTCTGGTCCAATCGACCTAGATCTAAGACCTAGACCCCAGACATATGTTCCCAGATGCTCGACGGCTCCCGCCATAAGCCAGATGAGCGCGGAATTCCCTGCGGTGAGCGGTGCGCTAAACCAAAATCACGTGATCGATATATGGTCGGCAGGTCCCCCTTTCAAGAAATTGCTGTTCGATCCCAGCAGGAGCCCCGTAGACAAAGGCGAACTGGTTGATGCCGGGAGACTCGAGCTGAGGACCAGATGTAAACACTTGTGTACGAGTGCGATATGAATAAAGTATCATTTCATCATTTCAAGTAGACCATCATAGTTGGTAAAAGCATGGGGAGGGATTGTAATTATGTCATGTTGTAAACAAGAAACATAAAAGAGTAACTAGATTTTGGGGATTATATAAAGAAGAGAGATAAGGATACCTCAAATTCACGGGCTCAGGATAGACATAAAGGGCACACACTATATAGTTCCATATCGGAACATTAATGATTCCTACTGGCAGAGCCAGGCTGAAGAGTGAGTGTCAAACCCCCAGAGGGGGTAAATAAAAAAAAGAGAATACATCCACTAAGGTGGTGGGGGAAGACATATGTTCAGGGGGAAAATATAAATATTGAAGTGCACATATATAAAGCATATAATATGATTGCATAGAAGATAATTTGGTTAAAACAAAGAGCTAAAACCAAGAAAGAATAGTGCAAGATAAATAAATAAATAAATAACAATTTTTTACTTACACTTTTTTGACTAAGGATCGACGCTGATGAAAAGGTCAGAATTAGATGAAACCAAAATAGATGTAAAAAAGACATTCTAAAGATAATAAAAAAACAAGAATGATATAAAAATAATTAATGGAAAGTGTAAATGAAGGAGTTAGAAAAATAGTGTGAAATACATTTTGTTTTCAACAATAGCTGAAATATCCAGATCTTCTGGAATACACGTAGCTATTGATGGTGCCTACTCAAAAACATTGAAACGATATATTTAATTATTTTGGAAGTATGAGAAAAAAAAATATTGACAGCCTGAATTGGCTTGTCGAAAAGGAGGAGACACCTTTCACACACCTGTGCAGGAGACAGCAATGATATACAGCTAAGATTATGCAGAACTATTCTGAATGATTTAAGGGCATGATCAACAAAAAATGTATGCCCTGGCCTTCAGGAGGGTCATTGTCAAATGTAGTCTCAGGAATAGGGGCTGGGACAAACGTGGGTTGCTGCAGTGGGTCCGGTAACAGGGCTTGCAGGATCATCAGTCTAGTGAATCAGGAAAATCAGCCTGGGAACTTCAATTCCCAGCAACCCATGGGACAAAAGTAGTTCTGTTCCTCGCACGCATCACCAGCTGATTATGATTGGGGTGAGCTTATCAGCCAGCAACAGCGCGGCTCAGGTGCAGATTATTTTGAACAGTACGGATGCTGCAGGCAGAGCCCCTGTGTGTATCCTTGCACGTGGAAAAACTACTACGGAAGGTAAGAAGAACCACGGGCCATGCAGTGGTGACTGAGACAGGCTCCTGACAACGAGCTGCTTCCTCAGTCCGGGTAATACCGTGTGGCACCCGGACCAAGAGCTAAGTACTTTATTACATGTTGTGAATACTATGATGTTGTCTAAAAGCAGGGGCAATGTTTTGCGAGCACCTTGCTTCATGTTAACGTGAGGTTTCCGATGATACATGGGGAAAGACTGAATTAGGGGTTTTTGACCTCAGTGTTTTCTAGCAATTGGGAAGAACGTTCAGTAATGGTCACAAATGCAGACCTTTGGTGTTTCCTATTAAGTTACTCACATTTATGTTTATGAGAATCGGGGGAGACAACTCCTTACATTGTTGGCCACGGGTGCTTATATAACCCGTGTATTCATACTCCGCAAGCTTCTCGCAATTTGTTTTATGCTGGAAAACAATGTTATGTACTGCTGTGCATGTGTGCTCACACCTGCCCTCTGGGCCATGTGTTTTGTTAGTTCATTTGGGAAGCTTTCCTTGTTTGTGCCATCCAGCTTGCTACTGCATTTTCTCATGCCTTCATGCTTATATGTTCATGTTTTATGTTGGGTTTGACTATGGTAGGAAGGAAGAAGGCATTTGACTTAGTCCAGTTAGTACAGGAAAACTAAGAGTTCCATAGATAGGCAGGGATTGGAGACTATATGCATGGTTAGTTCTGTTTATGTATGCTATGGTTTTTCCTATTGCTTCCCCATACCTATCCCAACTAGGATTTCCCCTCTCCCTCTTTCTGGTGTTCCTAACTACCCTACCCTATCCACAACCTCTCCCTAATCCCTCTTTCCCCCATTGGCTACCACATGGTATCTGTGTTGTAAAATCAGGTGACTGTGCCAACCACGGTGGGAGGGTGAATCCATTCGGCTTCTGTGGTTCCGGGGAGAGTCTCGAAAACTCTTCCCTTGCATGTGTGTTTGACATGTAGTATTATGGAATCTGATGACATATGTGCATGCCACGTATAACGGAAAGAAGCTAGAGAAGATTGTCAGTATTAGAGCTTTAGAAGATTTACCAGAATGAGAAAGAAGATACATTCTATAAGGCGTGGATGCTTAGTCAGCATAAAGGGGAAGACGTAATGCCTTCAGCTCCTCTTTCCCCTCCCGAGAAACAAGATGCAGAGAATAAAGAGGAGGGGTTTTATCTTCTAAAGGACTTAAAAGCAACAGCAGGGTATTTTAATCTAGCATACAAACCTTGTGCCTAAACTAGTGAAGAGACAGAAGAAGAAAGTAAGAGTAGAGAATGCAAATATATTCAGACATGTGATGAAAGTAAACAGTGTGACGAGTAGAAGGATAAACAGAATAAACAGATGCAGAAAGAAGAAGAGGAATAGAAACAGGAGAATAACAGATACAGCTAAGGGTACAAAAATAGTACAGAATGAATGGATGTGAGGACAAATACTGCTCAAATTAGATGACAAAGGTATTGGTGGTGTTCGAGAAAGAGAGGAAAGTCAAGAACAATACCAAAAAGAAAACGAGAAGGAAGAAGAGAGGTTATATGAGCAGGAGAGAGACAAGGAATGTAAACGAAGGGAAGAGCAAAGAAAGCACAAGGCAAAAAGAGAAAAGGAATGGTTAGAAGAAGAGAACCGAGAAGAAACTAGAAGCCCAAGGATCGAAAGAACGTAGGTTACAAAGAAGGCCAGAGGAGGAGGAATTAAGGGAAATAAGGAGAAGGGAGGAAGAAATGAACAGAAGCAGGGATATAAAAATGATGAAAATGAATATTTAGGCCATAGAAGTATGATACCCGTAGAAACTCAAGAGTGAACTGAAGAAGAGAGAGCATCACAACCATCTCCTGAAGGTTGGTGAGAACCATTAGATATGCCAACAATGAGAGAAGAAGATACAGAGAGCATAGCAACACAAATGGGGAGAGTATATAGACAAATGAGGGATAGGAAAGGGTATAGAACTCGAGAGGGTGGACAAGGAGCATCTTTTAGGGGAAAAGGGGGAAGATTAAATGAAGTTAGAGCAGACAATCTTAGAACTATATCCTTAAGTAGGGTAGATCATGAGGATACGCAAGAGGAAAAAAGTCATACAAGTTGGAGCATAATGATGTCAGACAAGGAAAGGAAACAAAATAAGGAGATGCAAGGAGAAGGCACATATGGATTTTAAAGAGAATAGAGTGTAGAAAAACGAGTCAAATGGTTAGATCTAGAGGACCTTATAAGAAAAACACCTGAACCAGTACCATATACTGAACAACCGCAAGTATGATCGCATAGTACAGGGGATGCGTCCCCGCCCTATGTGAGCAGACTAAGGGCATTGGCTTGTCAGAAACACGCAGATTATGATAATGCTGCCTGGAAGACAAGGAGTGTGCATAGGTATGATAAAGGATCAGGGTTTTCCCACTATTAGATATAGGAGGGTGTCGACCACAAGGCCCAAATGGATAAGGATCATTTAAAATGTGCACTGCTGAGTTTGACTTCCGGTTCAGGAAAATGGATTAAGGAGTTAGAGAAAAGGATATCAGGAATGACGTTAGCTATTGACAATATAAAAGGCCTATTATCAGCCATTCTAGGAGAGAGATCTGATGACCTTTGAAAAGGAGTAGGGTACTCAAAAGTAACCACACAAAACACAGTGCAGGACAGAGCCCCATTCAATAATTGTAGAGCAGTCCTACTGGCAAGCGCTTAGAGTACAATATCTAGATACATCAGATATTGGGGCAATTGACTTGGAAGATGAGGGAAGATAAAGATCCCATTAATTTTATTCAGGATATTTAAGATAAATGGAGTGCGGGGAGGCATAAACCGTGGAACAAAACGGTAGCGTTATTTTACCACATATTATGTAAGGGACTGCCAGAACCAGAACCGAGACAATCAAAGACACATGTGGGAATGGAAGCAAAACCATGGCCAGAGAAACGATTGGCAATCGTGCATTATTGCAGAATGCTGAAAGAGAAAGACAAGAAGAAAACTGAGGGCAGAAAGCAAGAAGAAGCAAAGTTGGTGGCAAAAAATCATCAAAGTATGTAATAGAGGGAGCCGTGCTGACATGTAATGAGGGAAGCACAGCTCAAGTAATGCCGGTCCAACATCAAAATAATGAAGTCAGTGTGCAATTTCAGAATGGGTATGTCAAGAGGCAGAGGGAATGGGCACCGAGGAGGGGGACAAGAAGGATTCCAAAAACCTTCCAGGAATGGGAGGATTTAATGGTGGACAGTTATTAATATTGGAATTAATGTTGGAATTGTGGAAAATAAAGGCACATGGTTAGAGTATGTAGAAGTAGAGAAGCCATCCCACAGCAGAATTGGCTATCTTCGAGAGATGGTGGACAGGATATGCACCACAATATAACACAGATTTACAAGGATATTATGCCCAAGATCACACACAAAATCAGGCATATGCGCCACAACGACAGCAGTTTCAGCATGCACCAATGCAGACGCAAGTGTCACAACCGCAGCAATTCCAAAAAGTACCAATGCAAATATAGCCATTACAGGGGCAGAGACAGAAAGCATCTATGCAAATGCAACAGGTACCCACTCAACAAATACAATATATTCCTGTGCAACAGACAGGTGCTTCACAATAGCAGATGGACATGAGAGCTATACAGGTAGTCAAACCCAACCTGGGGACTGTGAATGTGGTAGGAGGAAATCCTTTCACAGGAACTGGGATTAACTTATACCCACAATAGGACAGCCCACAGAAATAATGGATGTGTTCAGTACTATCTGTAACACCAGACCCCCAAGAGGAACCAAGGGTTAAGGTGAGGACAGGAGCCATGATGTACTAATTTCTGGTGGACACTGGAGCGACTCGTTCATGTGTCCGTGAGGGAAAATGTTCCATGTCAGGCGTTGTCATGAATGCTCAGGGATTTACTGGAGCGATGACTTTAGTTCCATTTACAAACAAATTACCTATTTCTACAGGGGAACACAACATGTCTATGCCATTGCTATATTATAAACAGGCACCAGGGAATATATTAGGATGTGATTTAATGACAAAACTTGACGATATATTTTACTGACAAAGGCATAGTGTGTTCAACCCGGGGAATACATTATATAAATGTGAGGGAATTTATACCAGCCTTTGCAAAAAGGAAAGCTTTAGGAGGAGTCCCTCTAGATGAGGAAGTGTTTCTGTATGCTTGTAGATAGTGCACATTTTATTATCATGGCTACCTAAATTGGCAGGTAAAATAATAAGGATGCCTGATCAATTTTTGTTCAGGCCAGAAATTCCCATGGATGATGAAGAAGGGCAAGTTATTCCTCTGTAATTGAAAGCAAAAGCGCTAAGAGAAGAAAGGGTGATGCTTCATGGGACAGATGGTGAGGGAAGAGGATGGAGAACAGTGATAGCCCTCAATGTAGGGTATAGACTGACAGACTTGACAGATGAGGAATTATTCAGTGATGACTATACAGATGTCAAATTAGTATTCTTTATAAGTCTCACTTATTGGATTAAAGTTGTGCTAAAGAGGTACCACACAGAATGGTGTTGGTAAAAAATGAAGCCACCATTGTTTCAGGAAGACATAGAAAAAGTGCCATGCATCCTATGGACCACAAGTCCATATGACTTGGGCCTATTGAAGTGAGTAGGAGCAGTGAAAATTAAGCTTAAACCAGGAGCTATTTTGCCATGTGAAAAAAACAGTATCCGATGTCTAGAGAAACTATATCTGCAATAATGAAACAGGGCATTCTCGTACCAGTGGATTCGCCATGAAACACTCCATGTATCCTATTAAGAAATCGAAGTGGGGGTTGTGGAGATTTATCCAGCACCCTTGCCCTTTAAACCTGATAGTCAAGGCCCAGTTTCCTTTAGTTCCAAAACCTGCAACAATATTGTGCAATATCCCATCAACAGCCAGGTATTTTTCTGTTGTCAATTTTAAAAATGCATTTTTCTCAATTCCCTTAGCCGAAGACTCACAGGATTTGACTTCATTTTCATATAGAGCAATTTGCCTGAAACATACTAGATTAACACAGGGGTACCATAAGTCCCCTTCCATCTTTAACAGAGTCCTTCATATTGTCTTGGGAAATGTTGAGCTCGAAAGCGCCATTATTCAATATATAGATGACATTTTAGTGTGTAGTGAGACAGAAGAGAGTTGCAGAGAATACGCTGTCAAACTTATGACGATACTTGCAGAGAAAGGGTAAACGTAGTCAAAGCAAATTGCAGTATTGTCAAGCAGAAGTATTATACATAGGACAGCAGAAGCCATTATGAGAACCATGCAGCCAAACACAGTGATACAAATGCTGCAGATTTTAGGTCTATGCAATTACTGCAGGGCTTGGATCTTTGACTACAGTACATATATTCAATCTATTTTAAAAGCACTTAAAGAAGCACAGGTGGCTTAAACTAAATTGGTATGGACAGAAGACATTACTAAAGGTTTTAATGAATTAAAACATGTGATCAGCACAGCTCCTATATTAGGGATTCCAAATTACAGTGAAGAATTTTACTTATTTTCTCATTTAAATTGAGAAGTCATGACAGCAGTCCTTACACATAAGACAACATTAGGACATGGTCATAAACCATTGGCTTACTATAGTGAGATTCTAGGCCCAGTAATGAAAGGACACTATACCTGTGAACAATCTTTGGTAGCTGCTACATTTGTCATAGGAAAGGCTTCAAGTATAACTATGGGGTATTGATATTGATATTTTATTTCTATTGCACTCGTACACAGGTTTTTCAGAGCGCAACAAAGCAAGGGAGCGCAACAGGGGAGAACAAAACAGCGATCTTACTAGGCCCAGTGACATTGAGAATGCGCAAGTGCATGGGAGAGAGTGAGGGGAAAAGTGCATGGAAGGGGGGAGAAGTGGAAAGTGCGAAGCAGAGGAGAAACAGATAAACAACAAATACATAATAAAAGCAACAAACAGTGGTAGTGCAGCCAGAAATTTGCAAGTGCTAGGTTTAAGGCAGCAGACAGGGTAGGTCTGATAAGTGCAGGAAGAAAAAGGAGGGCTGTATGGGTACAGATACAGACCCCAGTGCAAGGGGTGGCCCGTAGGCAGTGCGGGAGGGTGGCAGGGTGAGTAGGTACCTGGGACGCCAGGTGCACAGTGCCAAGAGAGAACAGATCAGCAGGGGAGAGGTTGGAGCAAAGGCAGAAGAAAAGAGGAAGGTCTTGAGGTGCTTCCGGAACTGGAGATGGTTCGCCTCAAGATTTAGAGTGGCAGGGAGGCTGTTCCAGACGGAGGCCGCAGCCTGAAGACAGGGATCTACCCCAGCTCGTTTCTTTGAAAAATGACTGACCCGGAGGGAGTTAGAGGTAGTGAAGCGAAGAGCTCGAGAGGGGAGGTATTTGCGGAGGGATAGCTGAAGGTACACCAGACAACCAGAACCCCATTACGTTCTGATATTAAAAAAAAACTTTCCTGAGTAAAAGGAGATGCTGAGGAAAATAATGAAAGTATAAACGCATATTTAGATAGATCTGCTAATTTGGCAAATAATGTATGGTATCAGCACATGAAAGAGGTGGGAGAGAGAACATAAGAAGATAGTTGCTATGTCTGTTCCTTAATACTGTATGCAATGAATGTGGCAAGAACATGTATTGCAAGAGAAATGTCTCCATGTGATACACAATATCTCAGTCATCTAGCAGCCTGCACTATGAGGGGCCAATTCAGAGGGAAGTTGGCAACTTTAAGATGGTGATTAAGACAGACTTTTGCATATTAAGATATATATGCAAAGATAAAAAGGTTGGATTAGGGTGGACAAACAAAAAATGTATGTATCCATCCCAATTTGGAGAAAAGATACAAGTTGTGGATATGAAGAGAATTAATTGCTCTGACATAACTGAAAAATCAGAAGAGCCAGCTTGCTGGGAAAGATCATAGCTGTTTGTGTATGTGTGTTTAGCAACCAGCACTGGATGGGAAGATGGCCTAATATCATACCCTGCACACCTATAGAAGAAAGAATGAATCCGGGAGGTGCAGAAGGTGAATGATGAATGCTTAGAATCATGGGCCCTGGGTTGAGAATGAAGCAAGAACAGTGCATATATTGCAAGTGAAGAATGCAACAACCTGCTTCAAGAATTAAAAATGATGGCAAGGTCTATGTTGGAAAGAACAAAGGATGCAAAGAAAGAATTGAAGTACCAGGATTGAATGGAGGAACTGCAATTCTAATGGATCAATATTGGGCTTGTGGATCCAGAGACTACATGCAGTTGCCTAAGGATTGAGTACAGTGTGCTCCATAGTAAATGTTCATGCCCCAGCACAAGTGATTCCCCAAAGTACCCTCCATATTGAAGAGTTCCTGAAAATGAATTAATATAAAAGAAGTAAGAGATAACTTCATTTTCACTGACTAAAGAGAGAGCATTACTTCTCATCAAAGTAAATACAGGCTTACGACAGCATTCCTGATGAGTACAAACTATTCACCAAGATCACCTTGATAATGACATCTATATTCATACCAGGACTTCAAGCTGCAGTGAATGCCATGTGGCTCCAGATTTCAAGATGGGAGCTGCTGCAGATGATCAATGCAGCAATAGAAAGATTCAATGCAATAAAGGAACAGCCAATAAAGCCATCAGGCTGATTACCCGCTATATTCTAGATCTGATAACAGGAATGGAAGGAGGCATGTGCGCCAAGGTCGGACATTCTTGCTGTACATTTATGCCTGCTCATGATGGAGAAAATGTGACATTGACAGAGGCAATAACGATGCTGACAACCGCACACATGCAGATGGAAGATGAAGCTGATAAAACAGCAGGAGATGACTGGTTTTCTTCATTGATTGGATGGATTCCATCTTGGTTGGCACATGCTTTTAAATTATTGGAGCAATATTACAATTAGTAATGATGGGATTCTGTCTCATAAGCATCATCTTGGAATAATGCCAGAAACCAGCCAAGAAAGTTATTGGATTGAAAATAATGATTGACATTAACAAACATACTGGAGAAAAGATTCAAACAGAAGAAGGTACCCAAGAAAATATAAATAAGAGTTTTCTTGCAACTCCAGGAACAAAGTTCTATTGTCCGCGGGATCATAAATCATATGTGAGACGATGGATATTTTGTGCACCAGCTGGAGATTGTCTTCTGATGACCAGGAATGTGAATGAACATATAAAGAATGCTAGCCACCTGAGGGGGCGTGACAGAAATATGGGTTCCAAAGAAAAGAAAATATGATGAGATGATTGAAGAACATGAATCAGGAATTGCAGAAGAGGAGGTGAAGAATCTGGTTGAGAATGCAACCAGAGGGGGTAATGTAGAGGAGCAAGTGAATAAAATCTCCCTAGTCAACACCCCCTCACCACTACCCTTTTGGAATGACCAACATGGATCCACAGTTAGGGACCCATGCACAAATATATGTGACATGTCCATACCACGTCGACTATTTGAAAAGCAATATGCACTCAGGCAGCCATTCAGAAGATACCCTCACATTGAAACAGTTGAGGAAACCTATCAAGATGGATGTCCCTCGCCGAGTTGTCAGAAATCAGCCATGGATAAAATGGAGCACGACATGGATGCACGTTAAGCAAAGTCTAATAACAGCAAAAGGATGTCCCAACGAAGATGTTTGAATGTCACAACCTGTGACCCAAAACCCCATTGGCATGGTCACATGCCAGGTAGGGTTAGGACCCAGGGTTCACTTGGGGCCCCTACGGCCTTGCATTATCATCATAGACTCTCCTGGAGTCAGTCCTGCGCCTTTGGCGCCAGGCTCATGTTCAGATTGGGACATTGTCTTGAAGGGACTACTTTTTCTGTGAAGGCTTGCAGCCAACATGGAGGCACCCACACAGTCTAGTTCCTAAGAACCAGATTGTGCGGTGCAGTGTTTTAGGGTGTGGTAGCCCGGACTACTTTACCTGGACTACTTAACAGGGGGCTATATAAACCACATCCAAGCTACAGAACATGCTTTGCGTTATTCTGCAGCCAGTGATGCTCATCGTGTTCAGAGACCAGCACCTGGCGATCCTTGAATAGCGGACCTGCAGAGGAGACAAAAGAACATCATTAGCAGTCTCTGCTTACCTGCAACTTTCCATTCGGCGATTCCTGCTGCTCGCGGTCTTCTATCCAGTCGGCAGCATCATGAGGACACCACGCATGCACCGGAATGAAGCACCTGGAGGGAGAGAGAAAGAAGGACAACGTTAAAACAGGTTACTCACGGCATTCACGGCAGTAATCACAAAATCCTCACCTGGCTGGGAATTTCTTGACCGGTTCCGCTCCGGAAATCTTCACACGACCAGAAAGACCATGGCGATCTGAAAAGGAATAAAGAATACAGATTAAAAGAATACAGGTTAGCAAGAAAAGACATTAACACGCTGCACTTCGTGCTTAACCTACCATCCATCATACACTCCTGCGTCCATCATCCTGGCAGGAGCCTGATCCAAGTAGCGCACCCGCCAAACCTCTGTGCACCTAAGGGGAAACAAACAAAGAAACAACATTAATAGCAAGAAAGGAAAGCAAGGCTATTTTAAGAGTGCTATAACCAGACTTACCTCTTTAAAGACACTTGAATGGGTTAGCACCAGTGAAGTTAACTCGGTCGCTTCAACCCGCAGAAAACTACAAACCACTGCACAGAAGGCAGGATGGAGAGCATACCAGACATCATAACAAGGTGAGGAGTGGGCCATCAGGTCGAGTCCAGGGGGCTGGTGGGAGGAAACGAAATCTGTTCCTAAGTCCAGTCCTCCTGTGTTTTCAGGCCCGACCGCCATAGAAGGCATCGTCCAGAATCGGGAAGGTCCAGGGTGATTATGGCAACCAGGGCATAAGGGCGGCCCCGTGGATACCAGGTGAGCGTAACATGAATCTATGCTGAAACAATATGAAAATATTTAAGAATGACGATGTAACTGAAGCATTAAGAGAAGCATGTACTCCATGATGCCGTATTTACAAATGTAAATACACCAAAACGCAAGGTAGAAAGAATACTTACAAGCTTACTTATGAGAGGTATATATTCAACATTTATGACTACCATCAGAACAAGATGGAAGAAGGCTCACGTCAATCAACCCAACTACTTCAAAAATGCGAGCCCAGTGTTTTAATATGGAAAGACGCTGAATATGCTGTTTTCCTTGCAAAATAGGGGGAGTACTTTGGCTTTGAAGCAAGGATGCTATTTGGAGTGGTTATCAAGCTTTGAAAGATCCTCCCTCCGACTCTCCTCACCTGGATATTCCGTGGAGCTATCCTGGGTGCTTTGCTTCTTCTTACTTCTAAGGACAATCTATCCAAGAGGGCACCTTGACCGAGAAGGAACTACGGACAAGGGTATTTCTGAGGGGCCAGCCCCTGAACAGGGAAAAAGTCAATGTTGGCAAAATAAAACCTGTTTTGTGTGGAGATACCAGGTGTTGTCTGAAGATCCAGTAGTCTCTGATGTTGTGGCTGTGAGATTTACAGTCTCCATGCAGGTTAGTAAATACTGTTGAGTAGGTGTGTGGAATAAAGGAACAAAGAAGGAATGAAGTGAGGGAGAACCATCCGATCACAACCACAATCAGCTGGGAAGAGAAAAGCACAGGGGCACAGAAGGCAACAGGAAATAGCCACCCGTGTGTGAAACTACAGCACAGAGTGCAAAGAGAGAGAGCACTGTGTGTGTCGGCTGGCTCTACGAGTTGGAACGTAGGATGCAAGCCCAGCCAGGAACAAATTGCTGGAACCCAAAAGGAGAGGAAACAGGAATAGCTGACGCCAAATATTGGCATAGAGTCAATATGGGATGGAGTAAGCATGTCTCTAAAGACTAAAAAGAGAACTTCACCCAGCAAAAGTTGCATCAAATGAGGTTAAAAGCACTATCAATATGGGCAATTTCACAGTTTTGCAACACGTGACGAAGACCTCGCAAACAATGCCTTTTCATTAGGCATGAGCTAAAATAGCAGTTTCCCTACACTCCTTTGAATGTCAGTCTTCAAATGGAAGATACTGGCATGAGGCCTACAGATTAGAGAGGGTGGCCTAATTGGAAAACAAAAGGAAAGCTGACATATCTCCAACCATCTGGGTTTCATTTTTATGTACGTGCTGATAATAAGCTGAATGTCCAAGGTTGATATTTGGGTTGCCAACCAATTAGAATAGGCTGCCATGCACCTTTACATACAATGCTGCAAAGTATTAGTCTGCTGCAACATTTTCTGCTATGATGAATACCCTAAACCATGTGATTAGAAGTAGCTGAGGGTGTGTCTTACTGAACAGAGACCACCAATGAGGGACTAACACGTGTATTTTCTATATGTAGACATGGTCCCCTAATCCAATCCAACCCCTCGATATGTTTTTGAAGTTTGCCACGTAGGATTACTTCATAGATGACGCATCTACCATTATATTCACTAGAACCAAATGATGGATTTACCTGAGTTAGAGCCCGAAGAGAAAGCGTTTGCAACCACCAGCACCTTCCAGAGAGCGAGCGAGGTGGGTATTACCTATCACAAACCTCAGTCCTGTTGGAGTGGGCAGAGTGTGGCAGAGTGTTTTTGTGTTTCTGTGTGTCGTGGGAGTGATCTGCAGTTACTGCCGCAATTTGCAAGAAAAGTACTTTCTGTCATCGACCTGCATTAAGATGCAGATTGTTTAGGCTGGATGCCAACTGGCACCTGTCTGTGAGGCTGCTTCATCATGCTATTCTTGTGACATTATCAACATTTGGTGAATTCACCTCTACGTTCGAGCATGTTTCCTGCTTATTGTTGGAGGCGATTGTGGTGTCTATTTTTTTGTTTTGATTCCGTTTATCACTTCCTTGTTCTCTATCTTTTCGTGGGAAAGAAAAAAAAAAGAGTGCTTTTATATTAGCAGATAGTCCCGCCCCCTGCAGCTGCACAGAGTGAGAGCAATGCTGCCTGGTGGACAGTCGAGGATTGGCTGGGTGAGTTATCTGTTTCCCATTGTTTATCTGACACCTAATCTGCCTTGAGGTGCTTTAGTCGCTAGCTGCTTGAAATATCATTCCATACTCATTATGTTCTGTCTAAGAGACTGATTCCCCAAGACGTGAGTCTAGGACTTAAAACAGAGCAGTTAGGGAAACATTTACAAATTAAAGAAGGGGACCCTTTGAATTTGGACAATACAACAGTAACCATAAAAACTTGGGATAAGAAATCAAGCCTCATTCTCCTTGGAACATTTAGACCTGGAGGACATTGAAAACGGCCCCCAGAGAGAACTTATTGTTGATGTCTCTATGCTGGGGCCAACAGGTTCGCATGAGTTGGCAAAACAGGTGCGACTTTCCTTGGGACCAGAAAGGGTGGAATCCCCAGTTTGGGACACAAGAGAAAATGTTCTGTATAGAACCCCTAAGCTGACAGGGAATTATTACCTAAATTGGTCCTCAAGGTGCCAACAGCGGACTTGATCCACCATTTGCATTCTCCCCTGCCTCTAACTATTCAGGAGAAACAAAACTTTTGAGTGTCAGAAACAAGTCATCAAAATGTTCAAAGGGCGCTATCTCCAGCTGAGGAGGTGATAGACGCCTTTTCATTTCCTGTTCTTTTGCGTATAGTATCCTCAATGGATAGAGATCAGGAACTTGTGCAATATGAAATACGTGATGTTAGGCAAACTTTAAATGAATTGGCGATAAAAATTTCAGTTTTGGAGGGTTTTATTTTTGACTTAAATAAACTAAGTAACCCCCCCTGTTATGGTCAATCCAGTGTTTACAGGAGGGCTACTTTTATCCTAGAGTAGAAGTGAGGCCTAGTTGTATGTGTAAACTACTGTGTGCTGAGAATGGCGAAACCAACAAACTCAAGCTGATCTCTTAATGGCTGGTCCTGGAAGTATTTATTCGATGTCAACTAAAGGTGTCTGACTTAGATCTTAAGCAAAATCCTGAGGACATCTGTAACAACCATCAATTGTAAGAGCCCAAAAATGTTGAAGGTCCCTGTACTGATGTTATTTTGGGAAATGGAAGAGCTGTTGCATACCAGGAAATAAATGCTGAGTAGGGTAAAAGACTTACTGCTGATAAAACTAACTGAAAACAGAAAAAAATCAAAGAACCAGAAAGGTTCACACAGAAAATGGTCCAAGGGTTCATGCACATTTTTGTGTCAACTTCAGATACTTTCCTCAGTAAGTACTGGGCTATTAGAGAGAGAGCCATGTGTGCGAGAAAATGTTTGTCCATCAATACCTCTACCCATAATTACGAGCTAGCTAAAGTGGAAGTATTAGAAGTAAGAAATATTAGGAGGAATTAGAAGAAAAGGGGTTTTAAGGCTAAGTATTTGGACTGTTCACACAGACACAGAGATAAAGAAGGCCATTGAAAGAGCAGAAGGGCCTCAAGGCGTGGGCACTACTAATGCTCTGGGGAAAATTCTAGAAGTTAACAGGTTACACACATAGGCAAACCCCTAAAACCAGCAGGCCATGAATTTATACCTAAAATGATGCATGAAAGTGCAAATAGAAATATAATGAGGGCCCTTCTGGAAGGTACATTTATACCTAAATGTCCCACAGTGGTAGAGAAGATAGATGCCTGGTTAAATGATCCAACAACTCCTAAAGAGATCCCAATAAAAAGGGGTTGCCAAGGTTTTCCAGTATTTCAATCCTTGCAAGGCCATAGGAAAAAAGTGCATGAGAAACTAGGCAATGAAGTACCAAATGTGGACACAATTAGGATATATGGGGGGCATTTAGGCTAACAAAAAAGGGGGCTTACAACCAGTCCAAGATTTTGGTCATGATAAAAGTAACGGCAATGTACCAGGTGAAAAGTGACATCTCTTAGAAGATAAAAGGACGTTTAAATTCCAAGAGTTTTTGCCACGAAACAGACAGTATGTGTTGGCCTTTTTTGAAGAAATACCTAAATTGAACCTAATAAAATCTGGAGTTTTATCTCTGGTCCAACTTACCCATCCTGAAAGAGTTGACATATTGAGGCTAGATTTTAAGTCTGAATTCATTAAAAATATAAGTATGTAAGAATTACAGGCTTTTTAATGATATGGGCTATGATGTGTTTACTGTGAAGGATGAAGAGACCACCAGTCGGAGCCGAGAGGTAGAAGTGGGCCCACATGAATCACTGGTGGCAAAAGTACATTTTGAAGGAAACAAATCCTGTGGGGTGGCCAACTCCACGGGGTCAAAAAGAACAGTAGACTATGATTGGTCAGGTATCTTGAATACTCTCCATACACAAAATGCTGGGACAAATTGGGAATGCGGAGGGAAAACATTTGAAATATCATCTTAGACCATGTGAGGCGGTCCCCATTTATCTAACCCGCATATGCTTTTGGGGTCAGAATTCATAGCTTTACAAGGAACATGGATTGTAGAAAATCCTTTATTAGAGGGATACACTCTCTGCTATGATCAAGCAACAGAAGGTATAATGTTTGGAGGTTTGGCTTGTACACTAAGACATTATTGCAAATTAATAATGGAAAAGCTTCCATTGAATGAAAAAGACATTTTGGCAGTGTATCTTAAAATGAATCAGAAGGGGTACTCTGATTCCTGTGTTTGTTTGATATTGAATGTGTATTTTAATCCTAGCACTGGAGACCTAACCAATTTTTTTACTAAGGATAAATGAGGTCCTGGAAAGATATTTGAAAGAAAATATTTGCTGTATGTTAGTAGGAGATTTGAACAGTGAATGCTTAGAAGAGCATTACTACCACGGACCACAGTTTAGGGACTGGGAGGCCTGGGATAGAGAGCGGCTATGGAAAGAAGCTTTGGGAATACGAGATTTGTCCCTAGTAAATGGTAGTATTGAAAAGGTTATTCCCCCCAACGTTACCAGGGTAGGCTGTGGTCTACATTAAATTATATATTTTTGTCTAAGGGACTTTTTAATCTGGTGGATAAACTAGAGGTGGTTGATTTTGGAGGGAGTAAACATCACTGTTTGACTCTACCCAACATTGGAGAATTGAGTACGGCTTTTTCACCAAATTATATGGGGAGGTTCCACTTACTACATTTAAGTTAACTGAGGTGTGCAGACCAAATCAATTATCTTGGGACTTTTTGATATTACATTAGAGGATGTTTATGGTGCAATTAACAGATCCAAAAGCTAGAATGCGCTGGGACCTGATAGCCTTTCCAACCTCCCCTTAAAATCTAATCATTAGTCGTGGTCTCACATATTGCTGGAATTATTTGTGAATGTAACAAAATCAAAGATAATTCCTCCAACATGGAGAGATGCAACAATGGTACTAATTTACAAGTCAGGTGATAGATTGGAGCCTGCTAACTACTTCTCTATCTATCGATTAGATGGAACTTATACATTTTTTACATCCCTGGTTCTGAAACATCTAAATAGGGCAACAAAAGTACCCCTGATGAGTGATGTACTCCAATCTGGTTTTAAGAGGGTGTAAACATCTCCCTGAACTGTTTTATTATAGCACTCCAGATGAGCCAGGCGCAGGAAGGCAGGGAGGCAAATATTTGTGGCATGCCTTGACATAAGAAAAGCCTTTAATTGTGTGAATCAGCATTTTCGTGGCTCAAGTTAAAAGAACACGGCTGTCCATCTGCCTGCTTGATATGTTAATGGCCTTATACCATGATACAAGATTAAAGGTGAGGTTGGATAGTACTGGGAACTCCTCAGGTTGGATACAGGCTGAGAAGTGTCTACACAAAGGATGCATTTTGGCACCTTTCCTCTTTAATGCTTGTATAGCTGATCTGGGGACTGCCCTCCAAGGTGTGAGGACTTTTCCTCCCAAACTGGGAAACCTACAAATCCCTTATCTACCATAAGCAGATGATCTAGTGGTATTTGATTATACACAATTAGGTCTCCATAGAGCTTTGAATATTTTAGAGGATCGGGCTTAAAAATTAGTGTGACAAAATCTAACATTCTTGTCCTAAATAAAATGAAAAAAAGGAAATGAGGAAATTTCAATGGCAAAATAATGATCAGGTTTTAGAACAAGTCCAACACTTTAAACATTTAGGAAATTGATATGTAGTAACAACAAGCTATATAAAGAATGGTCTGTGAGTAAGACTGCAGAAATCTTGTCTGTGATAAAGTTGAGACAATTGGACAAAATATTTTGACGTTTTTCCCTTCATCCCCTATTGAAACTTTATTGTCAGAAGAACATCCCATGGGTAATCCACAGTTCAGAAGTAGATGTCAATGAGGACCTTTGGTCGCAGTTTGAGGGCGTAGGTTCCTTCCTTTGCCACAGGGCACTCCAGTGGCAGCAATAAGACACATATTAGGTCTTAACTCAATCCAGGCTCAATCCAGGCTATGATTGACTGGAGGGCTCTACAACTATATAAAAGCTTACTGCAGCATCCACATGGTTCCTTGTTCATGGGATTTAAATGTGTTTTGAGTCTGGGAACCTGTAAACCTCTCTCTCTATGGGTTGAAAATGTTACCAAGATCATGGCTATCAGAGGGCTATTAGAGGGCTATCAGAGGAAATGCTTCTGTCTAGACATAATACAGCAAAGAAGCACCTCTATGAACTAGAATGGGTTAAGAACAGGATTCTGTTATCATTTTATAGAGTGTTTGATCATGTTGTGTGCGATATAGGGCCTCTTGGTTCAATGAATGAGACACTGCAAACATATCAATCTAAACAATATAGGGGAGCTTGGCTCTACCTAAAGCTAAACATGGTTACAACATATGAAGTGAGAGGGGCACAAGAAAGTGTTCCTCGATTAGAGAGATTGTATCGGTTCTGTCACAAGGCAATAGAAACTTTGTACCATTTGGTAATTGTATGCCCTCAACGTTGCATAATGCGAGATAATATTTTGGGTAAACATTTGGGTTCTACACGTTTTGATGATACTGATAGAACTTGGTTCACTTTACTAGGACATCCCCCTATCTCACTGGTGATTGCGGCTATGCCGGCATCTTAGATAGTGTTGAAGATGGACCGGCCGTGGGTTCTGATACAAACATGGGTTCTTTAACTTTTTCAACATTGTCAACCCTCGATTTGAACCGACAAAAAGATGCTACAGATAGTGGACTCTGGGCTTTTAACACCGGCTGTGAAAATAACAAATGGCAAGTTCAGACCAGAGGGAAGTACAGAGTGCCGAAATGTTTTTGAAGAAATCTAAGTGAGCTAGGCAAAACCATGGAGACTCCTAAAATTGCCTCTCTGGCCGCTGAAACAACTTGAGAGTCATCATCCTCTGCAACATCAGATTCTATGCTTTCACGGCCAGAATTCACAGGAGGAAGGTGGTTACAGAGCTCCGGGACCCAATGGATTAACAAATGCAATCTTAAAGAAGGACCCGGGGAACCAGGCACACTTCTTACACATTCTCTTCGACCAAGTAGTGGAGAATGACGATATACCCCCATCCTGGAGGACGGCTACCATCATACCGATAAAAAGGGCAGTAGAGAGGACCCTAAAAGTTACCGCCCCATTGCGCTCTTGGACGTAGCAAGAACAATCTTTGCGTCCCTGGTATTGCACCACTTGAGGGACTGGATTACGATGGTTGGATGGAATGACACGTTCTACTCAGGGTTCAGTAAAGGTCTAGGGACAAGTGTGAACATTTTCCTTATACACCTATATAGGGCAGAATACTGGAAAATATGTCTGGCCTTTGTGGACTTGGGAGAAGCATTTGACAGTGTCAACAGGAGTCGCTTATCAGGGAAAATGGCAAATTGGAATTTGCCAAAAGGTCTACTAGAGGCAATTAGGGCACTATATACAGCAATGTCTATGAGAGTGACATTGAACTCTGCAGGATTGCTTTCGCAGGAGATACTAACATTTAGGGGGCTTACACAGGGCTGCTCCTTGTGTCTGCTCTGTTCACTCTCTTCATTTCAGATATAGGAGACACTATAAACCAGGCAAAAAGCTTTCCACCACGAATCGAGGGAAAGCTGATCACTTGGTTGCTGTATACCGACGATTTGGTCCTTCTGGACCAAACCGTAATGGGGCTGCAGTAACAGCTAGACAAACTGGATGAGTATGTCCAGGTTAACAGGTTGGTGATAATCATGAAAAAAAACAAAGTCCTGGGGAATAGGGCTCTGCGTGTGGCGATCAAGGAACGACTGGATGGAGGAAGTTGGAAAATTCAAATATTTGGGAATTTGGGTTAATGCAAGCCAGGCTGATGCCCACAGTGAGAACGTTCTAAGAGTAAAAGCAAAACATCTGGCAAGCTAAACCAGAAAGCCTAACAGAAAATTGTGTTGTTTTTCCATATTACCATTAGTGCAGTTCTACGAATTAAAAGTCACTGCAGAATTGACATGCAGATTTGAATCCCTGCTGTTTCTGTCACAAACTCAATGGCCTGTTTTGGAAAGTATATTCTGTACGAGGGTCTTGGGTGTGCCAAGGTCGACACCAATCCAGATTATATGCCATAAATTTGGGTTGCTAGCCCTAAAAGCCATGGTAGGATGGAAAACGCTAGTCCTGTGCAGGAAATATCTAGTTGATAAACTACCTATTTTTTCTGAATCTTGAAAAATTCATTAGATAATTGCAGAGAAAAGATTGTGAAGGACTGGGGAAGTCATGCAAAGGATTGTTCATCAAACTGTATTACGGAGGTTGATCTGATCGAGAATCCAGACATGGTTAGGCTGAAACTATGGAAGCTAGGATGGATAAGTACACAAGATGAAGCAAAGAAATATAAGCTATTTAACCACTTGCAACAAAGAGTAAGTGTCTGTCTCATTTCCCAGATACCTGTGTAAGTTTCTGAATAGTTATTGCCAGATTTCGGATGCACCGATTCCCAACTAAAGAGGTCTTAGTCATTCAGGGTATGGACTAAAAGACGTGAAATGTAGACACTGTAATGTCGAAGGGGAAAGGGAAACCCTGCATCATATTTTGCATTTTTGCATAGGATTAACATCCTTAAGAACTTTGCACTTTGGAACTTTCTTGGAAAGATTTAGCTCCTTAACCCCTGAAGAATGGTGTAGTATCGTAATAAGCAGAGAAATAGCATAATTGATTTTAGTCACTGTGACATTTTTAAACACTGTATTTTTAAATATAATATATACATCTTTATTGTGATTTAGCTCAAAGAGCTTTACACAAAAAGGAATACATTAATAATTAATGACATAAACATAGCGCATCATATACATAACGTAAACATCACCATTAAAATAATGCTAAAAACAATATTCCTAGAAACCAATAAGATCTCAGCAATTAATTCATCATAAGTGTCTCAATAACAAACTTGTAGACAACAAGCAAGGCCAACATGGATAACAAACAATCAAGCGATCATTCACTCAAGCATGGATTCATCTTAATCTTGGGTTTTTTCACAGTCTTTACAGAATAGCCACAATAAATAGACACATTAGTAGTGGTAATAGTCAATAAATATTTCTCATCCAAGTTAAATAGTCCATGGTTCACAAATTGTAGAAATAGCAGATAGCAAATGTCAGCCTTTCCCAGGGCTAGCAAATAAGTGTCTCTATGAACTAGAATGGGTAAAGAACAGGATTCTGTTATCATCTTATAGAGTGTTTGATCATGTTGTCTATGATATAAGGCCTCTTGGTTCAATGAATGAGACATTGCAAAAATATCATTCTAAACAATGTAGGAAAACTTGGCTCTACCTGCAGCTGAACATGTTTACAACATATGAAGTGAGAGGGGCAAGAGAAAATATTCCTCGATTAGAGAGATTGTGTTGGTTCTGTCACAAGGAAATAGAAACATTGTACCATTTGGTAATTGTATGCCCTCAACTTTGCATAATGCGTGATAATATGTTGGGTAAACATTTGGGTTCTACACGTTTTGATGGTACTGACAAAGCTTGGTACACTTTATTAGGAGATCCCCCTATCTCACTGGTGATTGCAGAAAAGAGATTTTAGACTTAATCTTTCTGGATCTACTGTTATAAAATGTTGGGTCTCATGAGAAAGAATGAATTGTAAGTGACAGGAATTTAGGATATTTAATGAGGAGTTTGTATATGAAATTTGTAAACTTTGTAGAGGATTAACTGTGATGAATTGTGCTGATGAACTGTTGCTCTTATTGGGCACTAGTTAGGGATTGTGATGTTTTTTATAGGATCATTTTAAGCTTTTTGGATTGATAATAATGTTATTTATTTTTCTAATATGCTTTTGTGTGAAACGTTTATTTCTAATGTAAACTATAACACACAATAAAATAAAATCAAATAAAATTAAATTTAAAAAAAAAACAAATGATAAGACAGTGTGATCTTGCAAGAGTAGAATGTATGAGTGTTTATTCAACCTGCTTTACTTCTTGAGATTAAAGAAGCATTTTCTCATTTCCTTTGAGTCTATCTGGTTATTGGGTCCATAGTATTTTGTATTGGTAATTCCATCTAGCACAACAAATGCTTCAAGGTGCTAGAGCACAGCTATTTACACCCCTCCTGACATGCTGTCGTCAAGGTCTTTATCTTTATCAGTTCATTGTAAGGTTGTTTGGGTTATTTCCAACAGGGATACATTGGCTGGCAGTGATCCAATCAGCAGAACAGGGAACATACCTCATAATCTTACACTAAGCCTTTCAATGGTGTTGAATGCTTGACATGACCCACACAGAATGATGTTCCTTTTTTGTTCATATGTTCATAGTGGCATGGTAGCAGGAAATAGTATGGAGTAGCGTTGATCCTTCATTACTTTCCACAGTTCCGCAGTGGAGTTCAACTCAAGGTCCAACCACTGCACATAGGCATCCATCATGAAAACATTGGGTCTAGGTTCAGAGATGTGCTATAGCAGTTCTTCCCCAGTCACCATCTTTTCCTTTCAAGCATCCCTTGTTTGTGGTGGGGTATGATTTTTCCTGTTCTTCTTTTTCCTAGTACTTAATTTGTGAGCAAAATAATTGTAAGCATATTGGGTCAGTGCTAATTGTAAATGTCCAAAAGCTAGTAATGGACAGTTTTTATTCCAAGCATGGCTAGTAGAAGCCATTATACAAAAGAGACAGTCAACTACAGTTTCATATTTTCATCAATCATTAGCACCCATTTTGTTTATGCTCTGGGTAACAGTAACTGATCTGGTACCCATGCCAGTCTCATGCAACAAAAGAGCAATGATAATAACGTAAGTCAGGCAGCAGTGTACATTGTCAATGTAAAGATGGCACTCAATTTTATATTTTATTCAGTGTGACATTTGACCTGATTGAGGGAAAGAAAAGTTGTGAATAAGAGAGTGTTTGGTGGCCATTGTGAGAGGGGATAGGAAGAACATATTGTGGTTGATTGAGTCAGAGTAAGAAGATGATTGAGAGTAAGAAGAGTGATTCATAGTGTGAAAGAGCGGTTTAAGAGAGGAGAGGGAGGAGAGGAGACAAGAAGACATGATGCACATGTTGGACGGAGTGGGAAGATTACTGGAGGGTGAGAGACAGGATGGGGAAAGGTAAAGGAGAGACAGTAAAATAGAGGAAGCAGTAAGTTCAAGGAGTGATCAAAGAAAAAGCAAGACATTGAGGGAGCGAGTGAACCAGTGTTGGACATTTGCACCTTTAAAAACCATCAGAGTGTTAGGCTAAAACACCCCTAGAAAATCCCTGGAGGGAGTCATTTAGATAAGGCAGATTGCCTTCAGGCCCCCATCACAAGCTAATATTATATTAGGTGTTACTGATCGCTAGCTCGGAAACCTGGGGTTTCAGGAAGGTTGGGTTACTATGGTTTGAACCCACTGAAGGTTGAGAGAAATAAGCCCAGTTCTGCAGTGAGTGCAGCCACACTCCAGTATCCAAGGTTGCTGGCTGTGGCTGAGGTGCTCTCTTTCTGCTGAGGCTATATAGGAACATTGCCTCTTTACCATGCTATGAAGTGCGTAACAGCTGACCCGCGTGCTGAGCCCCGGCACGGAGTTCGTTCGGCAGTGAGTTCAGTCATACTGCAGTCAACCTGCAGGAGGATGGAGGATGCCATCAGAGGCGTTGCTAGGCGGGGGCTGAGGGGGCTGTAGCCCCAGATCTTTTGGTTGTAGCCCCGGATAGAAGCTCAGGAGCTACAACCAAAATACTAGCTAGCACCACGTTCCGACAGTCCCGACATTAGTGTAGCCCCAGATCTTTTCCAGTCCTAGCAACACCTCTGGATGCCGTCATGGACACAGAATATAGTCTAAGAAGTAATCAGGTGCAGAAAGGAGCTGGATGCATGACAGAGTGGCATTTGGCTCAGGGTGAAGAAAAAGTGAACAAAGGCCTGACTCCATCGGCAGCATCACCACCAGCAAGGTGACGGCAAATAGGGTGAGTGCTGCAGGGGAGAAGCCTGACACGCATAAAGACCTATGTAATGCGCTAGACTGGGCTGAGCAGGAGAAGAGGGTCATAATGAAAGCCCAAGTTCACAACATAACTTCTAGACACACGGAAAGTGACTCAGTCGAAATAGTTGATTCAGAGATAGTGTACTAGGTGCAAGGGGTACAGGCTCACACTTGGAGCCTGACCCGATGATGGAGAAGGTAGTAACAGAGCAAGCTGTCGCTGCTGACCCGAAGAGTGCCCATCTTTCATTCTCACCATTGAAAACAATGCTGCCCTTACAAGTCACCCAAGTCACACAAGTCACCCAACTGGCCCAATCTAATCCACAGTCAGGGTCCACCTGCTCAAGCAGGTGCACAAACCCTGTAGTGGCAATAAAGCAGTGGCAATAAAGCAGGGTCGGGACAAAATAACTATGTTTTTCACCCTAAAGAAGGCATACAAGGCACAGAAAGGAAAATTGGGCAAGTGGTTGTGGTAAGGTTACGGATGCCTGAATCTTAGAGAGTGATGAGATGGACCGCAGAGAGTGTTGATACAAACAAGGGTTCTTTAACTTTTTCAACATTGTCAAACCTCACTTTGAACTGACATCGGCCCACTTGTACTTAGGAGGATAGAGGGAGTTGGAGAGGCGGTAGTGAGGTTGCACGCCTGACCCAGGGGCATAAGCATTGGGAATGGTCCCCATAAGGTGCTATATACTAGCACCTCTGGCCCCACAGAAATGCCCCCTGACAGAAACTGAGACTAAACGCAGAAATTACACTGAAAATTGACATTGCAAGAATCAAAAAGATGTTACAGATAGGGGACTCTGGGGTTTTAACACCGGCTGTGGAAATAACAAATGGCATTTTCATACCAGGGGGAAGTACAGAGTGCTGAAATGTTTTTGAAGAACCCTAGGTGAACCCACTCGAGAGTCGTCATTCTCTGCAACATCAGATTCTTCATTTTCACAGCCAGAATTCACAAGAGGAAGGTGACCTCGGGAATCGAGAAGGACAAATCCTCTGAATTGTTTAATACAATGTCAACACTAACTTTTGCATTGGCCCCATTTTTTAAGCTTTATGAAACAATGACAATATGAAAGATCAGACCATGTTGTTGGTCATGGTCCACTCCAAAATGTTATTCAGAGAGGTTTTGTGACGGCAATCAAAAACAAGGTAAATTTAAGACCACATCAAGGAGTGAAACCATTGAGGGAAATAACTCAAGGTGGGAACCTATGGAGAGGACATTCTCGAATACTTTCAAATAGAGGCCTGCAAACAAAGAGGCCTGAGAATCAAGGCTTGCTGGTAACTAAAGGGAAATGACAGTGAATAAAATCTAAGTTGCACGACAAATATAATTGAGTGGCGCAGAGATCATTGTGTGAGGACATTCCATGTGTACTGTTTCTATGCAAGACGTTGGGGCTTGACCTCTTTTCTGTCCTTACATATCTGCGACACCGGAGCAATCCTAAATATTCAAGTTGGCATACCTGACAACCCCACTCTCAGCCCAGTACTTGCGGGTAACAAGGTTGCATGTGCCTGTGGGACTTGCCAATCGCAGGGTGGAATGGGTGACAAATCTGCTATGGATTCCATGTTCAATGAAATCCAGGAGGAGAACCCATTACAAGAAACCCCAGAGAAAGTGGTCATCATGAGGACCAGATGCAACCCTATCCAGGGTAGAGAGTGGAAAAGTGTCACGATCCATGCCCCTGACCCTCTCAGGTATAACAGCCCCCTGGCAGCAGTGGGGCTAAAGCCCTTCACACTGGCATCAAGGGTCTTAAAACTCCATCAGAAACATACATGGAGTCAGTCCTAGCTAATTCGGCACCAGGCTCATTATCAGGAATAAAGCAATACCAGTTTTGGACCTTAATCCTACATGGAGGCCCATTTACACAGCTCAGTTCTTTAGAACCAAGCCATGCGGTCTAGTGTTTTGGGTGTGGCTGGGCCTGGAACTACTTGGCCTGGAACTACTTTACCTGGGCTATTTAAACCACACCTAAAGAGCAGAACATGCTTCAAGTTATTCTGCGCTCCTGCAGCATAACGCTCACCGTGTCCAGCTCCTGCTTATCTGGTTCTCCGGCGGCCCGATCCTGAAGCCCTAGATCCGAATTCCATTAATAACCTGGAAGAACAAGAACAGCATTAGCTAGCAAGAACACTTACCTGTGAAGTAACCGACCTTGAATCCATCCTGCGCTTCTCTTACCTCGCCTATCTCTGGGTTTCACTGCAACCTGCAAGGGAGAAGGAACAAGGTCAGAATTGACAAAGCACTTACCTGGTCACGCAGCGATTCAATCGCTCATCACTCCGGAACATCACCGCAACCTGTACAAAGAAGAGAAGAGAACACTGGTTAGCTATTAACACCAATAAATAGCACAGCTCTCTGTGCATCAATAACTCACCGTTGTCTTTGCCATCGGCGCGGCAACTCCAAGATGGCAACCATCCCTGTGAAAACAAAAAGAGACATTGTTAGGTTAGGGAACAGTGTAGTGGAGCAAGACGCTGAGAAGACAGAGAAAACGGAGGGAAAGAAAGAGACAGAATAAAGACAGAAAAGGCATTATAACTCACATGGAAGACAGCAAGCAGAGTCAGAATCACAGCCGGTCTGGACCCGACATAAGGGCACACGGACAGTGAAGCAACTAGGTCCATGGAACGCCCGCACCAACCACACGCCCCTGCACAGAGACGCAGGACGGAGCGTTCAACGCACAAAAACCTAACGTGAGCAATAACCCCAAGGGAGGGAATTTGGACCAGAGGGAGGTGGGAGTCCACCCATCACAGAACCAGTATCATAACCCTCCATTCTCCTGTTATAGGTGCTACCCAACGTCTGGCACATAACCAAGCAGAGAGGGTTCCGGGATACCTCTTAGACCTCCATACAGTATCGTGTGGTGCCCCCGTGGATACCAGTTGAGCATAACAAAAAGAGAATCATTGAGATGAAGGTTAGGTGTCTTCACTCAGGTCTTACACAATTTTTTGACAAAGAAGAAGGAAAAGACATGCCAGAAAATAAACATCCATGAATCAAAAAACCAGAAAGTACAGCAGAAGATGAGATCTAATGACTCATGGAAATTCCTTTGAAATGTTTCCGAGCCACCAACAATGTCAGAATTTTCAGGGAAAAAAGGGAAGATTAAAAATAGGGAGGAAAAAACGCAGGAGAGGAGACTGGCACCCTTAACCTCAAACTTGTGTTGCAGGAGGATGAACTAGAGGTAGGACCAGAAGGAACGTCATTAGGCCCTCTTATGAACTTGTCGGTATACACAGTAGATGAAGAGGACATCCAGTGTGATCAAGCCCTGAACTTGACAAAATCAACATTGTTTCAAAATAAAGATCTCAGGGCCAGGCCCCAAGAGGAACAGGAGGTTATAAGGATAGATGTTCAGACACTGGCCCAAAAAGGCAAATGGCAAATGCTAAATTCATACGAGAGCACAAAAGGACTCTACTCAGTCCAGAGCAACCGCAGAGGATAACAAGGAGCAAGGGCCTTAGTGAACACAAAACAAGTGAGTCAGGTGCATACTTCTTGAGAAGATGGGGTAAAGTCAAGATAACCTGATCTTAAATTGAAGAAATGTCCTGGAACTGTTCCTCTGTATCCCTAAACACAGGCAAATTTCGTACAAGCGACATTCACGTAATAAAATTTGTGGAAGAGGTGCCCCTGGACTGAGTCTTCTCATACACTCCACTTTGGTAAAGCAAAAGCTGCTTGAGGTGGCTCCCAGTTAATTGCAGTTTGGGTTCGATCTGACATCTGCACATGACGAACATCCAGAAAAACAAGGTGAATATACAGAGAAGAATGAACTGTTATATAGACCCACTTGAAAGGGACAATATGGTGGGAAACCAAATCAAGGAGTGCCCATAAAAAAAGATGGCCCATAAAAGAAAGTCTGCATTTTGAACATAAGACCACCGACTTCTGGTCCAGGCAATATCAGCCATTAAGAATGACGTTTGGGAGAAAAAGTGGGTTGGGGAGAAAGGTGTAAATTATTACATCACAAGAGCTGCACACATTGACAGAGGCTTCATGGACCTGGGCAGCCGAACCAAGAGCAAACGGTAACAGTTGCCAGCAGGGGAGCACAGGAGCTTAGCCATGGCCTCCTGGAATACGACACAAACATTTGCTTAAAAGAGGAGATGTTAAATTTGAAGATTATGATCTGATATCTTACATGTAACCTGACTGTGCCACAAACCCTGTTTGGGTGGATTGGCAATCACTCTGAACCCAGGTATGGGGGGAAAAACAGGGGCACCATCATTTGGGCTTCTACTGGCCATCGAAAATGGAACAGGATTAGACATGGATAAGCTAAGCAACCCAAATGCCTACATGCAGCGAATGCTGCTAAGATAGGGCTCGCCTGTTTTTTCCCTCCCAGTAAGACGTCACAATCATCAACATTTAGTGGAACCCAGTCACTATCTCAGAAGCGGACTTCATTGAGGGGGTTATTGGCCTAAGAGATGAAGCTTATAATACCGTGAAAAATGGTTTTATCATGCTCTGCAGGGATTTAAACATCTGCATAAATGAGAGGGGGGATTGATTACTGAAGAGACTCCATCTATGAAGCCGTCGGAAAGAAGAAGTTTGGCTTGGAGCAATGGAGTCCAGGTACTTCCACCTTCTGAAGAAGCATATGCGGGGAGATACACCCTGAAGTTCGACTTGGTCTCTGGTTACAAAAATGGCAATAATTGCATATATTTGTGTGTCAAGGAACATGTTAAAACTAAAAAGAATTTCTGGGTTGTCAATACACAACACAGAAAACATAACCTTTTAAGAATATGTTGCTCTGGAGGGAATAAAAGGTTGGGTGGCATGATGTACCCCACAGTGGACTTAACGCAGGGAAGAAACTACCTTAAAATGACCAGAGAGAACACTGCGAGCCTCATAGTTCAATACTCTAGATGTGTAGCTGCATGGAATGGGGAAGATGTTGAGGATGTCCGAGATTATACTCCCCTACTACAGATCTTTGTAGAGGTAAAGCAGAGGACTGGAATATATGTCTTTTCATCATAGACATGAAGGTGGTAGAAAAGGGCTGAGAACTGAGGAGAGACCTTACACAAATAAGAAAGCGCCATATGCTTACAACCCTCTCAGCTGCAAGGAAAAGAAAACATTACATGAAAATTGGCTGCATTGGCATAAGGCAGCAATGATGCAGCAAAATGCAGAAGACTTATTAAAAGCAATCTGCAAAGAAAGGTCAAGTGAGATAAAAGCAATGCCACACCTCAGATGGCACTCCAAACCAACAGGGTGATCGAGAGAAACTAGACGGCCCATTTCATGAATCTCTGCTCACAGCAAAGCCTGAGGCTATTTGAATGAAGTTAGTTTTAAAGGAAAATGATCTATCTTGCATCGTGAGAAGGACATCATGGAGTTGATCAAGATGGCTATTGGTTCCAGTGCTCTGGGACCTGATGGATTAACAAATGCAATGTTAAAGAAGGACCTGGAGCACTGGAAACACTTCTCATATATTCTCTTCGACCAAGTAGTGGAGAATGGTGATATACCCCCATCATGGAGGATATCTACCATCATACTGATAAAAGAGGCAGTAGGGAGGACCCTAAAAGTTACCACCCCATTGCCGCCTCGGACATAGCAGGGAAAATCTTTGCGTCCCTGGTATTGCACCGCTTGAGGGACAGGGTTACGATGGTTGGATGGAATTACATTTTCCAGACAGGTTTTGGTCAAGGACTACGGACAAGTGTAAAAATGTTCCTTATAAACCTATTTAGAGCAGAACACTGGAAAAGAGGTAAAAAATATTGCTGGCCTTTGTGGATTTGTCAGAAGCATTCGACACTGTCAGCGGGAGCCACTTATGGGGGAAAATGTCAATTTGGAATGGCCCAAAATATCTACTAGAGGCAATAAGGGCACTATATATAGCAACGTCTATGAGAGTGAGATTGCTTTCAGATAAGATACTTGCATTTAGTGGGCTTAAACAGGGCTGCCCCCTTGCTGACGCACTGATCAAACTGCCCATTTCAGACATGGGAGACACTGTAAACCAGGCATACATCTTCCCACCATGAATAGAGGGAAAGCTGATCAGCTGGTTTCTGTTTGCTGACGATTTGGTCCTTCTGGACCAAACAGCAATGGGGCTGCAGTGACAGCTAGACAAACTGGATGAGTATGTTCAGGTTAACAGGTTGGTGATAATCGTGAAAAAAACAATGTCCGGGCAATGGGGCTCCGCGTGTGGAGATCAAGGAACGAGTGGCTGGAGCAAGTTGAGACATTCAAATATTTGGAAATTTGGGTTATTACAAGCCATGTTGATGCCCACAGTGAGATAATTCTAAGAGTAAAAGCCAATAATCTGGCAAGCTAAGCAAGGATTCTTAACAGAACATGTTGTTGTTTCTCCATATTACAATGAGTGCAGTTCTACAAATTAAAAGTCACTGCATTATTGGCATATGGCGTCAAATCCATGCTGTTTCTGCTACAAACTCTATGACCCGTTTCGGAAGGTATATTCTGTACGAGGGTCCTGCGTGTGCCAAGGTCGACAGCAATCCAGATTCCACGCCACAAACTTGGGTTGCTATCTCTAAAAGACATGGTACGATGGAAAACGCTAGTCCTCTACAGGAAATGTCTAGTTGATAAGCCACCTCTGTTTTCCAAATCCTGAAAAATGCATTAAATAATTGCAGAGAAAAGATTGTGAAGGACTGGGGGAAGTCATACAAAGGATTGGTCGTCAAACTGCGTTACGGAGGTTGAGGTGATCGAGAATCCAGACATGGTTAGGCTGAAGCTATGGAAACTAGACTAGATAAGTAAACTGGATGAAGCAAAAAAGTATAAGCTCTTTTACCACTTGCAACACAAAGTAAGGGCCTACTGCTCAGTTCCCACATACCTCTGCAAGTTTCCGATTAGTTATTACAGAACCCAGTTTTCCAGATTTCGGATTTAGAATATGGACTAAAAAACGTGAAATGTAGACCCTGTAATATCGAAGGGGAAAGGGAAACCCCGCATTATATTTTGCTTTTTTGCACCGGATTAACACCCTTAAGAACTTTGCACTTTGGAAATGTCTTGCACTTTGGAATTTTCTGTCATGATGCCTACCCCCGTGGACCCAGACCAAGTCCAGCAACCCCGGAAGCAGGCATCAAGTTATTCTAAGCAAGCCCAACAACCCCTGCTAGGGGCTATTTGGGTGCAGTCCTGGCGCCTATGGCACCAGGCTCATATGGAGAGTCAGACCTGGCGCCCTAGGCGCCAGGCTCATAGATTAAAACTTACCTGATGCAGACCATGCTGCAAGAGCTCCAAGCCTAAAGAAGCTTGGAAGGGACTACTTTACCTAGGGACTATTTTTTTACTCGGTTGGGGCTGGGGAGGAATACTTACCTGGGACTACTTTGGAGGCTATTTAAACCACGCCCGAAGAGCAGCACACGCTTCACGTTATTCTGTATCCAGCAGCGTAACGCTCACCGTGCCTGCAAGTCTGCATCCAGTCTTCTGCCACGCCCGCCTCGAGTCTGGAGCTCCTAGAAAAAGGGAGAAAGAAGGAGAAAAGGTTAGAACAAGAGCAATACCTTTGATCCTTACCTGAATTCCCGATCCATCGCGCCTTCAAGCTGGAAGAAAGAAGTTATTTTATGCGCGACGCCTCGCCTGCTGCAGCGCCGCGCTGAACTCACCGGCCTTCGCAGCATCTTCACATTCCACCGCATCCTTCTGCATGTTCCCGCCGCACTCCGCCACCTAAAGGGGAAGACAAGAATAGCAAGGTGAGCCAAGGGAATACACAGAGGCGACATTAGTTACCCCCATAGACTTACCTGATTTTACCACCAGGGGTACTATTCCTCTTCACGGGTCGGCACAGCTTCCACAGCATCCTCGCTGAACCCCGGCCCC
Source organism: Ambystoma mexicanum (assembly GCF_040938575.1). NCBI lineage: Eukaryota > Metazoa > Chordata > Amphibia > Caudata > Ambystomatidae > Ambystoma > Ambystoma mexicanum. Next base: position 1,404,561,704 of record NC_090922.1, read on the forward strand.
TAAGGGGAAACAAAAGGACAGCAAGGTGAAACAAAGGGACAAACAAGGGAAACCTCCTCACCACAATAGACTTACCTGATTTTACCGCCGGAGGCATTATTCCCCGAGACTTCATACTTTCTCTCAGCGCCTGAATAAGGGAGAAAGCAACAGGTTACATATTGACATTATTTTATCGAACTGTGTTGGATAATACAAATCCTTACCTGAATATTACCGGTTGCCACGAGGAACTCTTCGCTAGGGTCAAGCTGCAACCTGCAAGGAATCAGACAAGAGTGAAAGTCAGACATTTGAACTCTTACGAACTATATACTTACGGCGTCTTGCCGGGAATCTCAGAGTCAATATTGTTCTGGAACTCACCAATTCCTTCGAGCCAGTGAAGTAACTGGTTATCTACGCACCCCTGCGCTCAATGCAGGATGGAGAGCTCATCTTTCCAAACCATCAGGTGAGACTATAAGAGGGGACATCAAAGGTGATCAGTGGGGAGAACAGCGGGAGTGGGGGGGTTAATTCCCTTTCTCCATTTGCAGAAGAAAATTCCTACGGGCCAAGCAAACGAAGCTAGGTGGGCCAGTCCAGTTCGTCATCTCGGCACTACGCGTCACATTGGTGGAGACCGCAGCTGTCCAGTTCAGACCAACGCCCCTGTGGGAGCCAGGTGAGCGTAACATTTTCTTGGAAAGATTTAGCTCTTTAAGCCCTGAAGAATTGTGTATTGTTGTACTAAGCGGAGAAATAGCATAATTGGTTTTAGCCACTGTAACATTTTTAGACATTGTATTTTCAAATATAATATAAGCATCTTTATTGTCATTTAGCTCAAAGAGCTTTACACAAACAGTTATAAATGATTAATAACATAAACTTCATAGCACTTCATATACATAATGTAAACATCACCATTACAATAAAGCTAAAAACAACATTCATAGAAACCAATCAAATCTCAGCAATTAACCCATCATAAATTCATCATAATTGTCCCAATAACAAACTGGCAGGCAGCAAACAAGGCAAAAATTGATAACAAACAAACAAACAATCAAGTGATCATTCAATTAATCAATGAATCATCCAAATCCTCTGTGTTTACACAGTCTTTACAGAATAGCCACACTAAATGGACACCTTAGTCATGGTGATAGTCAATCGATATTTCTCATTCGATTTAAGGAGTGCATGGTTCACAAATTGTTGAAGTAGCAGATGGCAAATAGTAGCCTTTCCTAGGGCTAGCAAATAAGTCTCCAAGAATCCATATCTCTACTGCACCTTTTCTAAAACTTTGATCATACCGTCCAGAGAGATGTATACATAACGGCTTAAACCTTACACCAGCCTTTCTTTTGCGCGTTTCCAGACTCGGTATAGTGCCTGTTGGGATGCAGTGGATTGTACGTTCAGACAGTAAGCCCAAAAGCTTTCTGTTTTAATGGTCTCATATGAACATACCAGGTTACCCAAATTACACATATATGTTGGGCCCAACTTCACACATTCCGTAAGTATTTGTTTGGCTGTCTCAAGAATAGGTGGAAGCCTGCAGATCCGACAGAAGCGCTCTCTGTCATTTAGTTCTAATTGTGAGCCACAAATAGATAACAATGGTAATTCATTTATTCTGAATAATAATAGAAAGTGTCTAACTTCTGGGTCAGGACATAAAAGTAGGTATGACTGTGGCTTCCTATAAAGGTGGGGTCTCTTAGCTACAGTCTCCCAACTTATTTATAGGTTAGCTAGATGGAAGTAGTTCTTACCAGTCCCATCGATTTAGCTTCTTTTTACAAACCCTTACTATCTCCCTCTGGGTCCAGTCAACCTCAAAATTAGGTTGCCATTCGATCAATTTGAAAAGCTCCTTGATCAATGGCTTATAGGACCTTACCATTAGGGCTTACTTCTTTGACTGAAACTTACCCATTCCCTTCAATAATCCATGCTGGGTTACTTTTCGATTGTATGTATAATAAACCCCTGCCTTAAAGTATCATGTCGTGTAGTGATGTGAGGCCCAATTCCAAACGGACAAGCTGGACTGGACAAGAGGGTCGCAGCCCCAGAATATTATGTCAAAATGCTCCCTCAATTCGATCCAGCCAAGTTCGGTCTAATAGTGTTAAAGCCTCAAGTCTGTATAGTATTGCGGGGCAAAATCATTGTTTGTAGAGCAAATATACCCCAGCAAATGAGATTCGTTCTTTGAATTTTATTCTCGACCATCTTCTCATAACCAGAAAGTCCAACTTCTATTCCCAAGTATTTGTAAGATTGTATGCAATTAATTATACCTAAATCTGCCACAAGCCTTACCCTGTGTACCTTTTTTCTGGTTATTAGCATGAGCTGAGATTTGTTGAGGTTGATGGCCAGATTGTGTTTGGCAGCGAACTGTGCCAGCTCATTATACAACATTCTCATGTCCGGTATAGTTCTGACAAACATGATTAAATCGTCTGCATACAGCATAGAAACCATAGGAACAGTATTGATTCTTGGTGAACACAAGGATTTGGCCTCCAATGTACCCGGGAGATCAGATATATATAGATTAAACAACAGGGGAGACCAAGTACATCCCCTGTTGCAAAGAGCTTTCCCATGATGTCCAACATTGACAACAGTCTATAGTTGTTCACATCTAACCTGTCACCTTTTTTATATACAGGTATAAATATAAACTGCTGCCTTGAGGGCTGCATTGAGCATTCTCTGCATTCCCAGGAAAACAATATTAACAACTCATGTGCCCAGTTTTCAGGCTCAGCCTTCAGGATCTCGTTTGTAAGACCATTCGGGCCAGGAGATATTGAAGGTTTCCGTTTCACAATTGCCTCCTTGACCATTGACCATGACCCAACTCAAGGGCAAAATCCAAGGCACCCTTGAATCCAAGTGAGCAATAATAGGTAAAGGCATTATAAATGTCTTATACACATACTTGTGCCAAATATGACCAGGGATGGGATTTATCAACTTTTTCACTATAGCGTGCTTTGACGGTGTGAACATATCCCATATTACACGATATTGCGTTTTTGAAAGATGGAAACACATTTTTCCCAGGATCTTCTGACCTTACATGCTTTATGTATTTTTAATCACTGGCTATAATTTTTAGAGATGGCTGCTATTTCACTAGCCGCTGATTTGAGCAGCAAACCACCTTTTGACCTGACTTTGATCAATCGGACAGCTTGTGTCTTAAATTGTATAGCATTTTGTATCTTCATGTCAAATTTCTGCAGCTTTCTCGTTCCACTATCTAGTGCAGGTACACACCCACCCCAAGCCATTTTGTGTGCAGTGTCACCCAGCCAACTTTCAATGTCATTAGCTTGTTTACATTTTAAGGTAGACCCAATCAAAACTTCCCAAAGGGAAGACTAAAGTGCCTAGTTTATCGATGTTGGCTCGAGACCATCTAATAATAATAATAATTAGGCACTTATATAGTGCTACGAACCCTCAGGTATCTCAGTGCTGCATATTATTACCCACGGTATATGGTGCTCATTTATCTACCTCGGAAGGATGAAAGACTGAGTTTGGCCCTGTCGAGGATTCGAACCGAACCTGCGTCAGCACGGATGTCAAAGCGAACGCTCTACTTGCTGTGCCACTTGACCAGCTCTAAGACGAGCTCCAGCTGTATGCAATGTTAAACCCACACACATGTGCACTTCAGTTTGTTCATAGACCAGGTTCAGCTCACGGGTTAATGTTGCGTAGTCACTATATTTATTCGGGGCAATATTCATAGATAACACCAGATATAATAAATAATTATTACCACTGAAAAAATCCAGAGTGGACATTTTGTAACTGCTACGCCCCCTGCAGTCCTCCCATTCAGTATCATACCTTCTCACTCTGTTAAATATAGTAACCACTGAGCACCACAGACATTAGAACTAAAGAATTATATAGTGCTCTTTGGATTGACATTTTTATACCTTGGGCCACGTTTCTTATCCAGACAAATTGCATTCCACACTCCGCATATCAACACTGGATTATCAACTATCAATTCGCCCCACTGGATTAGTGTTGCATCCAGGTAACCAAACACTGCTTCAGAGACCACGTTACCAGGGGGGTCATATATATATTGGCAATCAACAACCATTTACACAAGTCACCTTGGGCGATTTGTATTTCTACTGCCAATACATTCACCCGGGTCTCGGTGCAAGGTGGAATTTATGTTGTTCTTTATACTGATCAGTAGACATCCTTGTGGCCTACCCCGAGAGCCCTTTTCTGCAAACGGCTGATATATTGTGTGCACATCTATCTTTATAGTAAATGTGGCTGAGGTCTCCTGTAAAATGAAGATGTTATCTCAATCAGGGAGCAGGTTTCTTGAAGTAAATGAGTATAGCCTCTTGATTTCCAACTTAGAATGGACAGGCTTCATTCAGTAACTCAAGCTTTAGTCAGAAAGCGCTGGAGCAATTTCCAACCCTGATCATGATCATCTTCATAAGTTCCATGGGGCTTCAGCGGGGTCCCTGAGTGGGATGGTGGCACAAACATTGTGGGCAACAGTTTGACTCTTTTCGGGTTTGGTGTCCACAGAGAAACCCAATTAATTCAGTAATGCATGTTGACTGCGAATCATAGCTGCTGTTTCTGGAAGACAGCAATGAATTTAAGATAGTTTTCCAGTAGAGGAAATCAGGGGTTCGACAAAAGTTCCAGTAATTTAAATTGATTTATATGATGAACATCCTTAGACTTAGTCACAGGACCAGCTGTTGAGTCATTTTTGGGAGCCTGCCTCGGGGTTAGTGATAGGACTTCCTCCATCATTGGTTCTGCAGCCATGCAGGTTGGACTTATTTGATTCAACAGTAGGTCTAAGGTCATCGAAATCACTGTCGGCTTATGAAATAATAGAAGAGGGATGTACTACTTCAACATCTTTAACCACCCAGCTGGTAGGGTCCCAGCTTCTAAATTAGACCTCATTTTTCTAGAAGCTAATTTCTTCCTGCGTTTCTTGATTTTAGGAGCATTTGTGGGATTCAAGATGGAGTTTAAAGGGTGCAGCACAGTCTCAACACTGGGCCCACCCATTTCTTGTATTTTTCCCTTTACTCCCTCTCCTGTAGGTGTCTATCCAAGCATCGCAGATTGCGGGTGAGATAAAACAGTGGAGATTTAGTTTCCTCATCCTTCTGCAAGTAGCTTTCCTGGGTTTCAACCAAGACTACTTCCGGCTCGTTTTGCAGAGTGGTTAACGCTGTATCAATTGAGGCGATAGGCACTTGAACCATTGTGGGTGTAATCAAAGTTTGGAATTGAAAAATTGCCTCCTTCTGACATTTAAGGTCCTTGTGTATTGCACCACAAGGCTTTAATACAATCTTAACAGCAAGGTTTAAGACACCAGTGTGTGAAATTGAAGACGGGTCTTCGCTAACCGAGTTGTTACTTACATTGGCTGGGTGTATACTGCCCGGTCGAGGTGACGCTGGCCCTTCAGTAGTGTCGTATTGCATTTTAGGATTCACAGAGAGTCTTTGGGTGTCATTTAATATTAGTAGTGCGTCACCTGAATTATTTCCCTATCTGTCTCCAGGTGGTAATTATCATTTGCATTGCTGAAGTGAGGACCTGGGAGTGTGCTCGTATGAAGCGCATAAAAAGGTTCAGCAATGAGTTATTGTCAATTACGGGGGAGGAAGAAATGCTAATCTCACTTGAAGGAGGCCCTGCATCTCTTGAAACGTGCAGGGTTATAGGCTTACTCACCTTTGAATAAAAGGTTGTAATTTTCCTTTGCTTTTTCTCGATTGGTGCCTCGATCAGGTTCTGCGTGTCCGTGCTGTTGTCAGTCACCCTAACAGGCTGGTTTTGGTGGGCAGTCTTGCTGCTCCAAGTTTGCTTACCAGGTCTCAGGTAATAGGGTTTTGTTTACTGTGTTATACTGGTTTTAGTGTGAGAGGCCGCTTTGCTTGGCATGTTTAGACATCAGTAGTAATTAAATGCTTATGTACAGGGGCTTACCTCAGTCTGTTCGCCTGAAGGAAGAGTCTGTTCTTGCACCGCCGGAGCTCAGAGGGCAAACGTACTTAGAAAAGAAGAAGCAAAGACAACCCTGCCGCCCCTGCTATAACACTGCAGAACACACGGTGCGCTCCACGATATGTGTGAGCTTTTGAGGCAGTCCAAGCTCCACCATGAACACAGCACAGAGACGCCACACAATCAGAGAGAGCTGCCAACACTGCAGAACACACTGCACACACCGCAAGGATTAACATCCTTAAGAACTTTGCATTTATGAACTTTCTTGCTCTATGGAACTTTCTTGGAAACATTTAGCTCCTTAACCTCTGAAGCATGGTGGATCATTGTAATAAACTGAAAAATAACTTCATTGGTTTTAGCCTTTGTGACATTTTTAGACATTGCATTTTTAAAAGAAGTTGCAAGTTTGTACATTTTTAAAGGATCATAATGTGATTTTTCTGTGATTGCTTTGTTTATGCACACTAGGAAAGTAATTGAAAGATTTGGATTTTGAATTGTCGCTATGTAAGGAACTCATGTTGGCAACAGTAAAGACAGACGCAAGTGATCCCAGTTCAAGGGTGTTTATTGAACTTTGTATTGGGTGAGAAAAATGCCTAATCTAAACCTAAATCTGAGATTGGAGCAAGCTGCTACCATCAAATAAAAGTAAGGCAGTCCTGGTGGCATCTTGTCAAATAAAAAGGGCCTATAGTAAAAAAGAAAATATTGCCAATCCCTAATACTAAGTTCCAAAAAGAATGTGGGATAATGTTCACCAGAAAAGAAAGAAGTGTTCACAAAATGATAAGTCAGGATGGTATGGCTGGGTCCTCCTTCCCCACGTTTTAAGCACGGGGCAAGGTGGAACTCTTAAGCACATCACACCCCTGGACCTTTTCAGTACGAGGCTCACAAGTCTATTCAACGATACTAGAACCTTCAAGGCCAAGTCTCTTTCAGACAAAGTCTCTTGCCTTAGAAGGCCTGTTGGATCAAAACAACAAAGAACAGTTCCTTCGGAGGTTTTGCACTTTGGGCGATTGATCTTCGCCCCTAGGATCACCCTCCGCCTGGCTCGGATCCTTCTTGCAAAGTGGGCCTCCCTCTGTTGGATACACTACGGCCTTCTTTAACACAGTTCACATGTTTTTAACACAGTTTCAAAAACAACAAACAAAATGTTCCTTCTTTAATATTGTACCTTGGGTGATTACTCTTTGCCCCTTGGATTTCCCTCGTCCGAGCTCAGATCCTTCTTGCAACTTAGGCCTCCTTCTGTCGGGTTCACTACAGCCTCTCAAATGCAGCTTGCAACTTCCCACTGCGTACAACCCTTGGCCGTGTTCATTCTTGTCTACACATTGTTCACAGGTGTATTAATCTTCACTCCAACTCACAGGCATCCCTCAAACCGGGTTCACATTTGCTAAATATGCAGTTCACTTTAAGTTATCACAATGCATGCTTCATTCTCCTTTAGCTTTCTTTTAGCAATGGGTCAGAGACTTTCGAATGTAAATGGGATTTGACGTGACCCTTGAAGGACCACTCCGGCACATCATGCCTCCATTTCCTAGGGCCTTCTGGTACTTGTAGTTTCAACACAGAAGGGGCCAGCTAGAGTACTTTTAGCGAGCACTCCTGCAGCGATTGATCACTCCACAGCTGGCCCTTCTCTGGGCTTCTCCCAAAAGTTCAAACACAAACAAGTTATTTGTTCTGAAGTTGTTGCATTCATCTAATCTTGCCACTTGCAACCTTCGGCTCAATACGATTCAGTTCGCTATCAGCATCCTCCGACTCACCAATTGTTGCAGGTCTGCTGGTTTGGCTTGTTTCCAGCATCAACAATGGCACCATGGTAGCCAGCAAGACTCCCTGCCTGTGATATCAATGTGGGATGCCCCTATGCACCACTGACATCTGTTCCTACACACGTCGGCTGTCCTGTTTTGGAGGCTTTGTGGGTCTGAGGTTAAAAAGGCAAGGGCAATTCCTTCTTCATTGTCAGTCCAGGTCTCGCCGCCTTTCTCCTCCATTTGAAGTGCTGGTTTGGTGTAGCTGTTTCCTCGTGCGTTCGGCCTTGCTCGTAGTGTTCTCCTGTGATCCACCTTTTATCCCTGTGGAGACAGTAAATGACCATCAGGTGTGCGTGATTATTGTCAATTGCCTGACTCAGTCTGACCCTTGTGTTGGGACATGTCAGATATACAGCTCTGGTGTTAGTCGGTTGTCTGTTACGGTGTGGGAAAGTGTTTGCATCCGAAAAGGAGGGGGGGTAGAGCTTATAAATATCCTACAGGGTAGGATGGGGAAAGGGTGTTACAAGGAAGGCTGCACCGCGTCTCAACCTTTGGTGTGCCACTCCACTCCCCGAAGAACCCTCATCCAGGTGATCCCCCACTGGTCCACCTCAAGGAACTGGATCCAATAGCGATGGCCGTATCGTGGCCATCTGGATGACAATCCCCGGGGACCAGTAAGTTAGCCACCTCCAGGTTTCTCACAGCTAATATGACTGAGATAAATGCTGAACGGTGTGATATGAACCAAAAAACTAATAAAAAAATTAATAAAACATACAAAAAATGAGCCTATTATAGTACCATGTCCACCCCATAACCAGAGAAAAAACAGTGGTTTTGACGATTTCAAAAATAAAAACACTTGAAACATCCTTCACAGTATGGACTTTATTGAAGTTATTCCGTCACACTGTACAATGCACAATGGAACACAAAAGCCACATTTAGCCAACCGTCTGTATAACTCATGTAGAGGAGCAGCTGAATGCCTCTGCACAAAGTCCTGCCCCAATTTTGCCTATATGTTGGGAACCGGACATTGCGACATGTGCAACGTCAGTGATGGTCCCGATTTCACGAAAAGCATTTTGTCAAACTGGATATTAAATTGTGCCTCCTATTGTAACGATTGTATGTATATTGGCCTATGCCAAGTTGCTTAAAACTGTACGCGAATAACTCTCTACGGCAAGGTCTTGACCTTAGAAATTGATGTAAGCCGCCATCTTGAATCAAACTGCCATTTTAGGCTCTCTTGCTGTGTAAAAGTCACCCTGTACATCATAATGGTGGACGATGCCATTCCGAACAGAATCTGGTCGACATGACCTCCATACAGCTAATGTATAACTTGCCTGCAAGCCACTTGTTAGGGTCGTGAACTGGGACCATGTCCTTCTGTTGACCTGCATGTAAATGGATTACCTGTATCAACGGAACTGATCTATGCGCATACTGATGTATGTATTAGAAGATTGACCTGGCAGAGACCCTAGACCAGTAATACATTCATGGAATGGATAACCCGTGAAGTGGTTGGACAACAGGCTGGAGAAATGTATAAAAGCCTTTATGTCCCAATGTACAGTCTCTCACTGAATACATCGAACCCCGTTGAAGTTTGTTGTGTTGTACTGAGGGCCGATAGCTATCTGACCTGTCATTGACTTTGTCATTGCTTGACCTTAAAATAAAGTACTTTGTATGTTCCTTTGTAACCAGTGTTTGGTGTGTTTCCTTTGGGTTTCCCGGCCTCATATTATTTTCCTCTTTTCACAATTTGAGACAAGGTATTCGCTGAGAAAACCTTATATGATGTGTTTTCGAAGAGATGAAGGTCTTCTGAAGGAGACCCCAGAAGACGTGTGAAGAGGTGAAAAAAAGAGGCTGGTGATGTCACAAGAAATCAACGTGATGCACTGAGAAGGATAACCGAAGAAGAGAATGCATAGACCTTATAGAATCTGATGGCGAAGTAAAGAATCGAGAAGACTTTCATCTGTGGAATGAAGATTGCACATTTAAAGAAGCACTACAGAAAATGACAAGCTATTTTATAACTGTACAGATGCCGTAACGCAAGTAGTCTAAGTAATTGTAAAGGCTGGCTATACATAGTGAATAGACCACAGTCAGTGCCACCAAAATATATATATGTACATAGACAAACTAGGCAGCTATCCTTGCCTGTTGCCTGAGCTACATTTGTCCTGAGAACCAGTATTCAGGTTGCCTGCTATGAATCTACTAGCCACCAGCCCACCCACTCCTGCCTGCTCTAGTAAAACTTGCATTTAGGTTGCGTGTTCTAGTACATTTGTTTTAGGTTGCCTGTTCTAGTAAACTTGCTATTAGGTTGCCTGTTCTAGTACATTCACATCTAGGTTTCCTGTTCTAGTAAACTTGCTATTAGGTTGCCTGTTCTAGTACATTCACATTTAGGTTGCCTGTTCTAGTACATTTGCTTTTAGGTTGCCTGTTCTAGTAAACTTGCTATTAGGTTGCCTGTTCTAGTACATTCGCATTTAGGTTGCCTGTTCTAGTACATTTGCTTTTAGGTTGCCTGTTCTAGTAAACTTGCTATTAGGTTGCCTGTTCTATTACATTTGCTTTTAGGTTGCCTGTTCTAGTAAACTTGCTGTTAGGTTGCCTGTTCTAGTACATTGGCATTTAGGTTGCCTGTTCTAGTACATTCGCATTTAGGTTGCCTATTCTAGTACATTTGTTTTTAGGTTGCCTGTTCTAGCAAATTCACATTTAGATGCCACTTGCACACCAGAAGTAGTTACTTGTTAGACCTCTAGTACAACTTAATCCGTCCACTCTGTCAACTACATAGACTGAGCTATACCCGTACACGCCTTACCGCCTATAACTGCCCACTATGCTTACATGTATGAGCCCAGCCAACAGTATCTAGCATCCCTTTAGCATCACGCCCCAACATTGCCTCCGAACTATGCCAGCCTGGCTCATCCTCATCATGTTCCCCTTCTGTGTCTTGCCCAATCACACGCCATGTAGTGGAAATAGCTACATCCCACTCAGTAATGGTCTAGCCAAGCTTGGCTGCCCTAGACACCACCCCATTCCCTGCCCCACAACCTTCCTGCCCATCCTGCCTCCATTCCCCCACAATGCCTCCACTTACCACACCGCTAAAATTAGCGTCACTTCAGGTAACCCTCCACCCAACCTCTCTGACCTCACCAAAGAGGTCTATACTGACATCAACCAGAACTCACTTAAAATACCAGAACATCACCTCACAGCCAACCCTAACATTACTACCCATAACAACAGACTAGGCTGCAGACTTCTCACCTCACCCAGCAAAGTGCCCACTACTCCTAGGACTAAAGCTACCTACAAGATTGCCAATGCTAACACTGTGTCACTAAAAGGAGCCCTACTTAATGTCAGATCCCTTGTTGCTCACCCCACCGAAATCGCTGACATCATCCGCTGCAGAGATCTCGACTTCCTTGCCACTACAGAAACAAGGCTCCATGCTGCAGCAGGTCCTTATCTAACTCTTGCGGCTCCTGACAATTACTCTATCCTCAGAGCCGACAGACCTAATGCTCGCGGAGGAGGTGTAGCTCTCATATTCAAATCCTCGCTTGACATTAGATCTGTTACCTCCCTTCCACTAAAATCATGCAAGCACCTTTTCATTAAAATACAAACTACCCCTAAGAACACTATCAGCCTGGAACTAATATACAGACCCCCTATCCCCGCAGGCACCTTCGAGGAAGATATAACCTCCCTCATAGCAGAGAAATCCAAACCTCTCTCACAAAATATTATTCTAGGAGACTTTAACCTGGGATACAATGATCCTCATGACATCCCCTGCGTCCTCCCTTGCTAACGCCCTCTCGGAGCACAACTACACTCAACTCAACACCCTACCTACCCATCAGAAAGGTAGAACTATAGACTGGCTCGCTGCCCACAACTGTAACATCATTTGCAAGGACCCCCAACCACTTATATGGACTGACCATTTCCTACTATCATTTGACATTAGCACTAAAAACCCGCACCATATACAGTGCCCCCCTGCACCAGCATGTCTGACTAGAAACAAGCGCAACATTACCATGGAAGCCATCACTCCACTGGTTCTACCCCTCCTAAACACGATCCCCGACACATTGGACCTACACCTACTAGTAGACACCTACAATGACGCCCTGACCAAAGCAGTTGACACCGTTGCCCCACTAAAATTACGTAAAGGTAAACCCAGAGCCCATCTTCACTCTTGGTACACACCTGAACTTAAAATATTAAGAAATAAGAAAACCAAAATGGAAACCCCATGGAAAATGAATCCCTCAGAGGAACACAAAATTAATCTCACAAACGCATCCTCCCTCTATAAAAGGAAATAATCTGTACAAAAAAGGAAGCCTACAATGTAAGAATAAACAATGCAGGCTCCAGTGCTAAAGAACTCTTCACCATCTTGAAGGAGCTAGAAAACCCCAATCCACCGACGGACATGTCCATGAAAGACCAACTATGGTGCACGAGCATCCAAGATGCCCTTGCGAATATAATCACTGGCCTGCAAACAAAAATTGAAAACAAAAGACTACAACTCTCTAGTAGTAACCCCGCTACCCATAGCTTAACCAACCACCTCTAACACTAACCACGGCTTCACCTTCAAAAAGGTAACCATGCTAGAAGTGCAAAAAATCATAACTTCTCTCAAACCGTCAAACTGCAAAGGGGACAGCTGCCCCGCACAGATTATAAAAGATGCAGCAAGAGACCTCTCCCCATTCATCTCCAAGCTAATAAACATATCATTCTCCACTAACTCAGTACCTAACAATTTGAAGCAATCATGGGCCCTCCCTATTCTAAAAAAAATACCCTGGACCGACCCAGCCATTCCTACTAATTACAGGCCTATCACCACCGTTCCCTTCCTGCTAAAAATCCATGACAGAGTTGCTTACCTGCAAATTCAGAATTACTTAGAGTCCAACCAACTACTTGGATTGCGTCAATCTGGCGTTAGACCTCAACATGGAACAGAAACTGCCCTTGTTGATCTCAAAAGTCAGATTGATGACATTAAAGATAAGGGTAAGGCTGCCATCCTACTCCTCGTAGATCTCTCAGCAGCCTTCGACCTGGTCGACCATAAAATACTCTATAACCACCTCTCCTCTGCTGCCCATTTCTCCTCCTCTGCTGTCATGTGGATACAATCCTTCTTGGCCAACAGAACCATGAGGGTCTTTTCCTCCGTGGCAGCAGCAGACCCCATCCCCATCACCTGTGGTGTCCCACAAGGCTCTTGTGTTTCCCCCACCCTATACAATATCATTACAAAGCCTCTCTTTGCTAAACTGGATCATCTGGGTGTCACCTACACAAACTACGCTGATGACACCCAGATACTCCTCTCCATCTCTGGCAATTACAATGCTGATGTCACTACGATCAATGAAATCTTCTCCGTCATTCAGGCCTGGATGGCCACACATGGCCTCTGCCTGAATGACGAGAAGACTGAACTGCTCCTTGTCGGTTCAACCAACAACTTACAAAAACTGTGCCCAGACTACTCCAATATCATCATCGATGGCAACACCATCCCTGTCGCCAAAAATGTGAAAACACTCAGATTTTATCTTGATGACAATATTAACCACACTAAACAAGTCAACTCGACCGCCTCAGCTACCGCCTATACAGGGAAACTAATCATAGCCTGCAGACCCTTTCTTTCCACTAATAGCTGCCTTACGCTATCTAGAGCTCTCATACAATCTAAGCTAGACTATTGTAACAGCCTCTACCTAGGTGCCAACCTATCTATAATCAGTAAACTCCATGTTCTTCAAAACAATGCGCTACGAGCAGCTCTAAATATTCCTATACGGAAGCATATCTCCGCCACCAGAATCACATGCAAATGGCTGTCCATTCAACAAAAAAATTGATTTAAAAACTCTCTGCCTCACTTACAAAGCCATCAACCACCTCGCCCCTCCCTACCTTACTAACAAATTCACCATGAAACTGTCCATCAGAACCACTAGATCCCCCAACACTTTATGTTGCACGGTGCCCAGATTCATCTCTAAAAGAGCCGCAGGCTCGAGCTTTACAGTCCTCGCCTCCCAACTCTGGAACACCCTGCAACTGAACATCAAATCGTCCAAATCCTTCCAGTCTTTCAGGAAACTTGCCATTGGGTGGCTACTGACAAAAAGCCAACCTTAAGCTAGACCTAGCTATAATCTGTATATATTGTACATGCCTCACCTATGTCTTTACTGTATGCAATTACTACCATTGTCTGTATATACTGTATATAACCTTTCCTATTGCACTACAGCTAATTACCATGTACTGTGCCTTGTAACCTGTCCTAAGCGCCCTTTTCCTCCCGGGTCCGTAGCGCTATATAAATAAAATAAACAAACAAATAGACTCTGAACATTCAATGCCTTAAATTTAGTAAGCTCGACGCGTGGAGAAAGCGTTTGTCGCAGAAAAGAAATAAGCCGAGGCTTGAAGATGGAACAAAGGTAAACTGTTTGGCCTGATGTCAAAGGATAGAGGCAGTAAAATCTGGTTATCAGTCCTTGAAGAACAGTAAGCGCGAGACACTGAGGCATCCCGTGTTAAGTTGCAAAGAGAGAACATTATGAGTGCAAAGTTTCTTTATTTGAAACAATTAAATGCTAAGAAATGGGTCCATTCACGGTCCCCTGTCACGTGATTCCAGGATGGAAATTGAAGTGGGCATGCAGACCCGAACATTGATAAGAACATGCTCACACTCCCTTATATTCCAAGAGACGAAAAGCAACTACAAGGCCACATGCAAAGACAATCTGACTGGCAGACGGGATGAACGATGAGAGATGTTGGGTTAATTGGGTGGGAAGATACGGTCAGTTCCACCCACCAGCACTGGGGATACCAGCTTACCTGCTGCTATAGAATCGAATGTTCTAGAATGGTACAAGTGCGCCAACCAATTGTAGAGGGCAGTATAACGAAGAGCCTTATAGTTTAACAGCCATGAGGTGTTGTGTTTCTAATAACTATTGAAGTTGACTTGCACTAATAACTATTGAAGTTGACTTGCACTAAGGGAGGGCATGGATTGCCCACTTGACTATACAGACCCAATCACAATGCAGTCCCTTATCGAAACTATACTTAGATACTACCTTTAGTCCTATCACCATCCAGCACAGGTTTTCTAAGCTTGCCACGTAGTATGACGACACATATGATGAGTTTTTGCTTTAAAGGTACTGTTTTATTAAATTTGTTGAGACTTTGCTGTGCGACATCCGTAGATGTCCATTTTAACTCCCTATTTTAGATAATTGAGAATAAAACAGAGACCTTTTGCCAACTTCCTGAGTCAGTCTTCTTCTTTGGAGTGAGAGTTATTCTCCATCCCATCCCTCGTACAATGTGTTACCTTCATTAAAAGGATCATTACAAAAGGGCTCCTGGTTACGCCCCTATTCTGCCCAGGAGGTCTTAATTGTCAACAGACACAATTAAACAGGTCAATGGAGAAAAAATTGAGAAAAACATACATTACCACCAAGCTGGTGTTAGTGAGAAAAAATCACTTTTCAAATAATGATGGTCATACCCACTTTGTTGTTTCAAAATGTATCATTGCAGTTTCAAACAATCACATATCAATTGTAAGAGTATTCAATTCAACACTACAGCTAAGTCAATGCCTAGTCTGGGATACTGAATGGAAACACTTATTGATATATCTTTACGTCCAGTTCATGAGTTCTGGATGACTACCCCTAGATAACACCCCTCTCTTGGAATCCCCCTGACCCCACTGAGCCAAGAAGTAGTTCTGTTTTGCATTTTTAAAAGGTTTATTTGATAATTTAAACAATATATATATATATATATATATATATATATATATATATATATATATATCACACTTTATAATAAATTAATAATTGAATATCACACTTAATCTGAGCAGTAATCAATAATGGATAGTCCGGCACTAGCACACTTCTTTATAATCAACGATGAGTGGTCATAGGATGGATAAGATAGCGACAATACTTTTATGGTTTCCAATGGATGCAATGTGGAATGAAATGCAGTACAGAAAATAACTTGATAGGATTTCAGCAAAAGACAATGTAATCACTTTCTTGGACAATTCACCCCCCCCCTTTATGCAATGTAAGGAGATGAATAGAATGGGACTCAGTTCTTAGGAATGCAATCAAGTAGAATTCAGTTCAATTCCCCCCCAGCAGCTTATACAACAGATAGGAGTTTTGAAACACAGACCAAAGTGCTATGAATATGGTGACAATGCAGTGAGAAATATGCTGAAAATGGTTTTAATTCCCTTTAGGAGGTTCAGGGTGAGTGAAATATACTTGGGATGAGTTCAGGCTCACTTTAGCAAGGATCTAGAGATGGTGATTAAGAGGCAAACGAATTTTTAGCCAGGAAAGAGATGACTGCTGATGGTTACACGTGGCTGGATTTTTAACCAAATCGCAGATCGCGGTAAAATCGTGATTACGGCAAAAGTATAAGGAGTAGCAAGTCGCTTCTAAGCTTGTTGAAAAGCCGAGATACTAAGCTTTCAGAGGAAAGTTAAACCAAGTTCCTAGCCCAAACGGTTCCAGAGATAGGGACGATTAAATAAAGGTAGTTTTTCGGATTTGAAATTGTAAAAGTTCAAAGCGGCAGGTTACAGCTTGCAGCTAGAAAATGACAGGTGACAGCTTTGCAAATGACAGGTGACAGTTAGGAGGCAGTTCTGGTTAGATTAAAATAGTTTAGATTAGATTATTTTAACTAAGAGATTGGTTCTGCACAGTTCTGCTAGGTACTCACAATATATTTTAGAAATATGCCTCGCCACGGATCTGGTCAGGTTTTGGACTGGACTCCGGTTCTGGTCTCGCCACTTCACAGTGATCTGGGTCAGCTCTCTGGTTCTGCTAACAGCAGTCTGGGTCACTCTGGATCTCTGGATGTGATATGGTCCGGCAGCATGCTCCGCAGCAAATGGAATTGAATGTCCTCTCTAGCTTCCAGTGGCTCTTTTTATGTCTTTTGAAAGTGGGTGTGTGTGCAGCATCACTAGCCAGCCCCTCTCTCAACTGCCCATTGGTCAAGCTTTCCTTTCTCTCTTGATTGGGGAAAAGAAGTGGAGTGTCAGAGCGATGTCATTTATGGCTTGCAGAAAGGACACTCCCCTGTCAAATTACACACAATCTATATTTGACCTAAAGACATATTTCATAGATACACAGTGGTTTGAAATTACATGCACCCATCACATATCACATGTGGTATACCCTGTTCAAACTCTGCTCTTCCTGGGGGCTTGCATTCAGATATGGCAACATTTGGTGCTTTTTAGTGGGTTTTGCAACATCAGATTTTTCTCCAGATTTATACACATGTACATGGCCTGTCCATACATACTCCAGTAAACTCCCATGTCTCTAGCTTAAACACAGAGTCTGTAGTATACATAAATAGCAGGGTTTTGCCCCAGAACTTCACACAAATTCCCAACGCGTCTGAAAACGTGCACAGAAAAATCACAAGAATTATGGTATCATTTAAATAATTTTGACAAGTCCGCACCATGAGTTATACATCTTTCTTAAAATCATATTCTGGCCAACAGGGGTGTGTCTTCCCAGGTCACATGGTGGAGAACCCAGTTTATCCAGTTTCTGCCAAGCTCAGAGACCCTGCCCCTCCCAGCTTCTGCCAAGAGGAAGCTATTTTACGGTCCCCCTAATAAACCATCTGCCTGGGCCCTGGAAGGCCCATTGTTCAAGAGGAAGCCATTTATGGCCTCCCCGCAATAAACCCTCTGCCTGGGTCCAGGACAGGCCTTTGTTCAACTCCCTGTAGCTGCTCCACCCCTAATCTAATCAGAGAGGTGACAACTCCTTTTGGCAAGGGGAAGAGTGGCTGAGCAGGTTTTAACTCATGTGGGGGTAGATGTCAAGCAGAATTCAGTTTCATTAAGCCAGGTTTCAGATAAAATGTCATTTTTTTTGTTCCCCAGTTTAAGTCAAGACAATTTTTACATATGCAGCTAGAATGCTGATTCTAAGTTCAAAACTATGACATTTCAACAGTGACAAACTATGTGACACTCAAAAGTTGGTCACTCAGTTAATTTAAACATTTTCGATTTTTGGTAGTTTTAAATCCAGTTTCAGTTAGGCTGCTGCAGACCTGCAGAGCTCCGCCAGTCTTGTTATGAACATTCAAGTCACTTCAAAATATAACTTTACATTGTATCCACCTCTCAGTAAGTCTTTCTTTGGCCTGCTTTGGGTTCATTTATTCAGTTTTACACAAAAGTCTGGTGGTTTTAAAACGCCGGCTTTCTGATAGTGGTGAGTACTGGTAATGCAACCATTTTTGGGATTTAAGAAAATGAATTCCCCACAGTTCTAGGTTGCTTTTGGCAATCAGCATTGCCATTCCCAATGGTTTCAGGCTACTGTGTGGGTAGTCCATTGGTGGTTTTAAGCAGTGCCCTTCTGTGCCCATAACATCGGCAAAAATGGGTGGCAGCCTATTCTTCATGCATTTCCATGGGCATTTTCTGGGAAGCTCTGGCCATCATGATGTTTTCAATGCCAGTACTGCACAGTTTTTGTGGTAGGGCTCGGATGCATGGGTAAAAACATCCCACAAGCCCCCCTCTTGCGATGGCCATTCTGTTTCACTGATGGAACTCGCAAGATCTGGGATGTTTCCTCATCTTCTTCCAATAGATGGCACAGTTCAGCATCTTTTTCTCCATCCGGTCGGATCGATCGGTTCTCCTCGCCGGTCCTGATGGGAAGATTGGGCGGTACCCCGGGCCCCTTGCGTCTCTGCTCCCGGTCTCTGGATCGTCCTCCCTGGCCAGTCTCCAGGTTTTCTTTCTCCTAGGACGACAAAGGAAGAGCGGCAATACCTATTCATAGACATTTTTCCCCCACCATTGATATAGTGGGGTGGCATATAAATTTATAGTCAAAACATATGAACATGCACATTTCTTTTTGCATTCAAAAACGAAAACACCCACATTGAGAAACTCAGAATTTGATAGGCGATATGTAGGATATTTTAAGTTAGAACTGAATTAATCTGAGACAGTACCCTCTAGGATTCCAGAGGATTCCTCCAGTTGTTGTAGAGTGTGCCTGGGATGGCAACAATTCAACTGGTTAATGTGGACCTACTTGTCTTCCCCCTCTGCCAAATCGCCTTTGGGGATGCGGATCTTGTAGGCCACAGGGGAGATCTTGTCTATAATCTCATAGGGTCCCTTCCATGTAGGCAAAAATGTACGCTGCTTTGCCTGGTTTCTTTGGAAGTTGTATAAATAGACCCGGTCCCCCACCTGATATTCCTTCCTGGAAGTTTTCAGGTCATAGTGGGTCTTCATACTCTCAGCTGATCTTTCTAGATTCCGCTGAGCATAGGCAAAAGCATGCTGAAGGTGTTTCCTTAAATTCTCCACATACTCATGAGTTGTGGAGGCATTTTTCAACGTTTGCTCTTGGGTTCTGTAGAGCAAATGCTGAGGAAGCACCATCTTGCGTCCAGTCATCAACTCAAATGGTGACATTTTGGTTGCAGATGAAGGGGTAGATCTGATGGCCATTAGGACCAGAGGTAATCGGATATCCCAACTTGGCCCAGAATCTGCCACAAACTTTTTTAAGATGCTCACAATGGTTCGGTTATATCTCTCTACTGCCCCAGAAGAAGCTGGCCGGTGAGCAATATGCAACTTCCTTTTGACCCCCAGTATCTCCCACATCTTTGTCATTACTTCACTGGTGAAGTTGCTACCTCTGTCTGACTCAATCCTTTGAGGTAGACCAAAACGGGAAAAGATGTGGTTAATCATCAGGGCAGCTGCTGTTTCTGCCTTGCAGTTTGGGGCTGGGAGACATTCCACCCACTTGGTAAACAAGCATGTAACGGTCAACATGTACTTGTTTCCTCTAGACGAGTGAATCACAGGGCCTACAAAGTCGATTTGCAAATCTGACCATGGCAGTGTCATCCCCCTCTTTTGGAGGGGTGCACGGTGCGTGAGGGATGTTGGCTGAAATTGTGCACACACAAGACAACCCTTCAAATATTGGTTGAGGTCCTGGCCCATGTGTGGCCAGTAGGCAACCTCTCTTAAGATTTCCAGTGTTGTGTGAAACCCCCTATGACCGGCGGTGGCCGCATCATGGGCGTGACTTAACATCAGGCTTCGGAATGAGGTAGATACCACCCACTGATCGTGGCCAGCTTTGGATTTCCTTACCAGCAAGCCGTCTTGGATTCGGAACATTTTTGGACATTTCATCAACACTCTTAGGTCCTCTTTCCCAATGTAATCGGTATCCGTCAGGGGAAAGTTCTCAGGGTCCTCAAGGTGTTGGTAAAACTTACCAATAATTGGATCCCCCTTCTGAGCTGTAATCAAATCAGCATCAGGGGTCTCCTTACTCCATTGGGCAATTGAAAGATCATTGTGAGCATTTGTCTGGGACCTAGTGATAGCAGTGACCTGGATTTCCCCCTACAGGGACTCAATCTCAATTAGATCCCCTTGGATGGCCCCAGTTTTGGCCAGCTGATCAGCTAAGTCATTTCCAGTTTTGTCTGGTCCCTCTACTTTGGAATGACCCTTGATCTTTTTCCAGTAGATGGTCATCCCATTTGATGTGACCAGATCATCAATGTTTTGGATCAACTTCCCATGTTTCAAGGGTTTGTTGTTAGCACATAACATGCCTCTGGTTTTCCCATTAACCAGGTGCTCCACGAACCCGTTCCGTACATAATCAGAATCTGTGATTATGACCAGTTCGTGGAGTTGATGTTGGACAGCAGTGAGGATGGCTTGATGCACAGCCATCAATTCTGCCACCTGACTACTTCGGGGACCAATTTTGTATCCAACGGAGGGTTCTGGGGACTCATTCACCCATGCATTCCCTACGCCGGCCACCAGTTCTTTCTCCCCGTTGTGGTCAACATGGTAAGAGCATCCATCCACATAGACAGTGGGCATTCCCTCACACTTGTCCTCTTCAAAGACTTTGTGTGGGGAATTAAGGTATGCCTCCGTGTTGTCCTTGATTTTTAGACTTTCGTCCTCGAGACAGTTTTCTCTGGCACAATTAAGCAAGGCAGCCAGACCTTGCGCGAGGGGACTCTTCTTGTTTTGGCCATATCTGACCTCCACAGGAAAGCCTTGCATTGACAGAATCCAGGAAGTAATTCGGGAATTACTCACATTTCCGGCCCGGATACTATCACTTTGGAGATATTGCAGAGGCTGGTGTGGAGTCTCCACTATGATGTGTTCCCCCTGGATAAACTGGCGGTAATTCTTCAATGCCCACACCGTTGCCAGGATTGCCCTCTCATACTCATTGAATTTTTCCTCCACAGAGGTTAAAGATTTGCACGCATATGAGATTACTTTATTGACCTAGTCATGATTTTGGTATAATACTTCCGTCAAGCACATATTAGAGAACCCCGTCTCCAGGAAGAACTCCTTGTTTCTGACAGGGTAAGCTAGGCAGGGCGCTTGTGAGAGGCTTCTTTTGAGTTGCCTTACTGCCTCAGCATGTTCTGGACCCCATTCCCACTTGACCCCCCCCTTCAGGAGATGAATCAGGGGCCTGGTGATCTCTGCGTAGCCCTCAATGAACTTCCTGCTGTAATTAGTCAGTCCAAGGAGGCTCCTTAGTTCCCGCAGAGTTGTGGGGTCTTTCAGTTTCTGAAGTGCTTCCACTTTCTTTTCCTGGGGACAGAGACCCTGAGGAGTCATCTCATGCCCCAAGAAATTAACACGGGTTCTACACCACTGTGCTTTCTGAAAGGAAAGTTTTGCTCCGGCGGCCCTCAACTGGGTCAGAACATAACGGATCTCCGCTATGTGTTCCTCCACACATGAACTTTTGATGAGGACATCATCTACATAAGCCAGGTTACCCCTTGCACCCAGGTCGGGCATGGCCTTGTGTAGGAAAGTGTTGAATTCATTGCCGGAGTTGAGGTATCCGAAGGGAGTCTGGGTCCATGTGTACTGCTGGCCCCCAAAGGTAAAAGCCAGCTTGTATTGGTCCTCCCTACTGACAGGCACAGTCCAGTATCCATTGGTCAGGTCTATTGCAGTGAATACCTGTGACCCCTGAATCTGGGCCAGCCCTTGGTCAATGTAGGGCAGAGGCCATCGGGAAGTATGGACCCGTTTGTTGAGCTCCCTGAGGTCGGCGCAGAGTCTCCACTGGCCGTTTGGCTTCAATATTCCCAGCACCGGATTATTGAAGGTGCTGTGGACTGGACGGATTATTCCCCGGGACTAAAGGTTCTTAATTATTTCAGTAAGGGACTCCATTGATGCGAGAGGCAAGCGATATTGCTTCACAAACACATGAGTCATGCCAGGGTCCGTGGGATTGTTGTTGTGTGGATGTCAGTGCGACCACAGTCATATGAGTCTACCGCAAAGAGATCTTGGAAATCCAAGAAAACTTGTTTCAACTTTTGCTTTTGTTCCAGAGTCACACAGGCATCAGCTAGGTTGACTCTCTCTTCCACCATCTGCCTGAAGCCTGGAAAGACTTCTGGTTTGGCTATCTCAGTGGCCTCCTCCAGCTGGGTGGAGAAGTCCCTGGTCAGAGTTCTGATTTGGACTGGAGGCCTCAGGTGGGAAAGGCAACCCTCATGGACCTGGAAAATCACCTCATCCCTCCTGAAGTCACAAGTCACATCTTCCTTACCATAGGGGCAGGAAGTGTACACCAGGAAGTTCCCCCCATGCCGGGTAAAAATCCTGTCTGGTGTTGTATTGTCATCACTGTCACTGTCAAAACAGTCCTTGGGGATTGGTCCTAACAGTTCATTTCCTAAATTGATGGAAAAATGTCGGTCATCAACCGCCACTCCAATAATGGTGCCTGCGGCTAGAGTAATACTCTTTAAGTTGCTGTTATCCACCTCTATTGGAATGGTGTCATGTTCTATGTGGACTAATGGTGTTGGGTTTACCCCCAACCCTTGCTGTTGGAGAGAAGCGTTTAGATGTATGTAAGCATCAGGGTTTTTCAAATGTTGTCCTCTTTTAACTTTCACTTCCAGGGAGAATCGTCGGGTCCTTTCCGGGATGGTGACTTCCTCTTTAATCTGAATTTCAACTGCATAAGGTAGCAATTGAGCTGACCTAAATGCTTTTTCTGGATCATCAAAGCCCATGGGATTATCCGCTAATCGGGACCAAGCTTTGAAGTTTATTAGGTCCAAACTAATGGCAAAGCGATTGAGAATGTCACAGCCTAAGTAAAAGGCGGCAGTGACGTCTCGCACGAACCAACAATTATGGACTATGCTCTTGTTGCCAATGGAGATTTTGAGCATACACCTGCTTGCAGGAGATGTTTGGAATTAGGCGCTTCCAGGTCCATTTCCCATTTGTCTATCAGTTTGAATGTGGGAATGGCTGGATCTTTTGGGAGTTGGCGGAACATGGCTTCGCTGATGAAGCTCTTACCGTTGCTCACACACACTCGGGCGAGAACAGAGTCCTTCCCATCATTTAACTGAACAGGGATGAACAACTGCTCTCCAATTTGCTGAATATCAGGCAGGCTCTGAGCTGATTTCACATCTTTCTGGACTATAGGAGTGGGAGTTTCTGATTGTGGATTAGTATAGAATTTCAGAGTGTTTCCTTCCAGTGTGGAATACCACTTTAGACTGGAAGGAAGGTTGATTTTCAGAAATAGAGAGGACCCCCCATCACCAGTCTGTTGTCCTACTGCTATTACTGTCACATCTGGAATTTGGTTATTCTGGAAGTGGAATTCTACTTGGTCAGATTTTTGTTCAACCATGTGGCACGTGCCGTTTAAACTAACATGGTTGACACTCTGTTTTAATTTTATGGGTCGGCTAGTCTGGGTCCAGAGGACCTTGTTTACGCAATCTATTAGGGGTGACAACCTTCTCAGGAGGTCATTCCCTAGTAAACAAGGGGAGCCCTCTGGAGTCACTACTATGACCGGGTGTTTCACCTTGTGTCGCCCAATTTTAATGTCCAAGTCTGCAGTCCCCTCAACGGGAATTTCCTTCCCGTCAAAGTTCTGCAGTTGTCCAGGAAGAGAGGTGAGAGGAATACGGTAATTCTCCCCCCTTCCGGCATTTAGTTCCTCAAAGGCCCTTTTGGACAGAAGGGTAGCTTGGGATCCAGTGTCCACCAGTGCCAAAATTGTACCCTGCCCCTGTACTTGTACCGGGGCATAGTATCTTCCCTCCTTCTCCTCAAGGGGGCACAGATAATGCACATTTTTGGACAACTGGTGGGCTAACTTTCTGGTTTTGGACATGGCGAGAGAAGAGACTTGGGCAGAATTCTGTGGAGAGCCTTGGGAATCTGAAAGAAAAAGTTGGCAACTGGAGATCAGAGCCATTGTGGGTTCCCCTGGTTCCGGTTCTGGGCCGCACCCCCTTCTTGGAGGCAGTCACCAGGATGGGTTTGAACCAGGGGATTTCGGTATTGTGGGTTCTGGGATGAGATGATGGGCGGCGGTAGCTCAGTCTCCATATCTCCCCAGTCTGGATTGGAATCCCTTGGGACCCATTTTTCTTTGGGAGGAGTTCCCCCATCTCTGAAGGAGAAGGTCCTTTTCCAAGGATCGTCTGAGGATCCCTCTCCCTCAAATTGGAAGACCTGTACCTCCTCCACAAAATGGGTCTGTTTGGGTCCTTTGTTTCTCCTACCCCCCCCTCTGCTCCTTGGGAGGCGGGCTTTCAGGGGCAGGAGATTTTGTTTCCGGTTCCTGGTTTTCCAGGGGCTGTTTAAAAGTTGGGAAGGAAGCTTCCTCCAAGGCTTTACACCTTCCCCTTGTGCCTCCTCCCTGGGAACCGGTGTGTTATCGGGGTGCTGCCCCCGTCATTGTTCTGGAGCACCAGGTCCAGAGTTTGGGGCATTCTGCGGTGGCATGCTCATCTGAGGGTTCTGTTGAGCCCTCAGTATGTGACCCAGATCCCGTGCCATATTTTGGACCTGGCGCTCTAACTGGGAAACCCGCTCAGGCTGATACGGGGCTCTATTTTCTCCCCTGGGCTGATCCCGGGAAGGGTAGCTATCCCTTCTCTGGTAGTACCCCTGGTGGGGAAGATTTTGGTACCCCTCCACCCTTGGCCTCCCCTCTCCCGGATTAGGTTGTCTGAGCTCAGGGAATTGGGGAAAAAAGGATGGATGATTTTGGGGCTGGAAATTGGGTGGATACCTGGGGAAAAGGTTCTGCCCATGATTTGGAGAATTTCTGCCCTCCTGGGGGAAGTTAGGAGGGAAGTTCCCCGGGTCAGGTGCTTGGCTGGATCCCCCTCTTGTGCTGGAGGAGTCCACACATAACCCAGGATTGGTCGGTTTCCCTTGTAGCGGGGACTTACATAGTCAGGGGAGCGGGGGACCCCATTTGTGGGACTACCTCCTCGACTCCCTGTCTGTGACTGGCCCGAGGGATTTCTGGGCTTAGGATTATTAGGTGCAGGTAGGTCTTTAGGCCCCCCCATCTCCAAGTCTAAAACGGGGGCAACCTTTACCTCTGCCACCTTGGCAGCAGCAGGGGTGCTGTTGGTTTTGGGGTTTTTGGGCGCATTATTTTTATTTTCCATGGGCTTCTGCACCTCATAGATCCGGGTAGCCTGTTCAATGACCCAGTCTAAAGATCTTTTCTCGTGAAAATCTCTCACGAGCTGGGTCATGATGTATTTGGGCAAGGCATGGAAAAATGTATTGACAAATTCTCTGCTGTCTGTGCGCACCCTTCTGGTGGTCTGCGCAAAGGCACGTTTCAGTTCTTGCACGAATTCTTGTGGGGCCTGATCATCCCCATATTGCAAATTGTAGGCTGCCTTGCGAGCCTCTTGGGGATTTCTGTGAACAGAAAAATGTTTTAATATGGCCGCCCTATAGGTGGACCACCTTGAATGATTTTGGTCCTCCAGCCCCGCAAAGAAACTGGAGTACTCTGGGGAGAATGTCCACTTTACATATTGGACACAGCTTTGGCTGTCCTTCAAATGAAAAGTCTCCATCATTTGCTCATAGAGCTCCAAGTGTTCCCAAAAAGAGTACTTGGCGTTCTTATGATAAGGCGTGATGACACTCCTGATTGCCTTAATCTGTTTCAATGGGTCCTTAAGCAAGGCCCTTTTTGCCTTATTGGCCTTTTTGATTCGGGTAACCCTGGTCCATTCATCCTCTGACTCAGAGGCACTGCTCCCAGAGGTTCCTGTCTGATCTTCCTGGTTTTCCCGGATTCTGCGAGCCTGGGAGTGGCTGGCAGAATGTGGGGACCTGGTCTCCTGTGTCCTGCGCCGTTCAGAGGAGTCTTCAGATTCCTCCTTGCTGCCAGGATTTGATGGGTACCCCCCCCCCCACTGACCTAACTGGGCAGAGGTTTTCAGGATGCCCTTAATGTGCCTATTCTCCTGGGGTTCCCCACTAAATTGCACTGTGCTTGGGTGCCATACCCAGATGCCCGCCCATCCATACCTGGGTGGTACTGGCCTATGAGCCCCATGCATTTGGCTGGATAGTAATCTGCCATCCCTGTGGCCCGGTGCTCATGTGCGCCAGGGGACATGTGGGTGGCAGAGTCCAGGGACTGAGAGAGATAAAAGCCTCTGGTACTAGGGCTCCTGAGGTTATGCTCAGGAGTTTCCCTTTCCCAGCGAACCTGGTCTCTATCCGCCCCTGCTCCCTGTTGCAATGCAAGAGCCTGCGCCTTCAATTCCTCAGCTAAGGCCTTACTAGACTCTATCAGTCTCTCCTGCATCGCTACCTGTTGTTGGAGCCTATCGTTGTGCTGGCAGAGAGCCTCATTCTTTCTCTGCGTTTCCCGATTGGTCCTGGAGCACTGGGCCAGTCTTTGCTGCCGGAGGGTTACCTCCTGAGTCCCATCCCTACTGGCCTGCTCCTGTCTTGCCAGAGCCTCCTCCACCCTCCTGGTGTGCTCTAGCAAGTCCTGGTGTTCTTTTTGGAGGTCACCCAGTGTCTGGTGGGCCAGGTGATTTTCTTCCATTTTTCTTTTTAAGTGGCAGACTTCCTGGCCTAAGGTGTAGCTTTCCTGACTAAGAGTCTGCATCTGTGCCGTCAGGTCGTCCCTTTGCCTTTGGAAGGCACCAGCTTTCTGGTGCTCCTGATCAAACTCTGCCTGGGTATCCAGGTCTTTCAGGATCAGTTTATTGCTCTCCTCTTTCTCTCTGTCTAGTTGGATTTGCAGGGTGGCTACCTGCTCTGTGCATGCCCTGTTGAAATTGATCTGTTGCTCCAGATTTTTCTGGCTCTGCAGTAGGGAGTCCAAACTGTCTTGGCGTTCCTTCTGCAAGGCCAGAATTCTGGTATCCTGGTCAGCCTTTTCCTGTTGCAGTATATCCATGTCCTCTTTTATTTTAATGATATACTGCCTACTATCATTTTCTGACTCCTTGCTCCTCTGCAGCCTCTTCTCAGAAGAGTCCAGATCAGATTGGGCCTTCTGTAATGCCAGCAGTTGCCTACTCGCCAGATCTTGGCCTTCAGCACATTTGTCCTGCATGGCTCCCATATGTAAATATAAATATGCCGCTACCCTGGCAATCTTGTTGTGCTCATCCTTGGCCTTAGGGGACATATATATTTCACTCAGGGCCACATGTAAGGGACCCTGGTATCTTCATATATCTGACCCTGTTTCAGTGATCTGGGGTGCGATTGCCTGCAACCAGACCGTCTGGTCCTGATGAGTCCACTCACCTCTCACAAATAGCTTATGTAAGAAGTGCTCTCTGGCTATTTTCATATCTACCAAGGTCGTCAGTCTGGAATTTGAGTTCCTTCCTGACTTACAGAAGTTTATATTTTATTTTTGCAAAACAGACCTTTTCCTTAGAGCGTTCCTTTGAGGGGTGCTTTACAGCGTAACACAGCGTGGTGATCCGACCGGATATGTGTATCTGGTCAGCTGGCACACTGTATTAATCTGCACAAGTGATAGATCTAACCCAAACATCCCGGACGAGCCCCCAATTTGTAAGAGTATTCAATTCAACACTACAGCTAAGTCAATGCCTAGTCTGGGATACTGAATGGAAACACTTATTGATATATCTTTACGTCCAGTTCATGAGTTCTGGATGACTACCCCTATATAACACCCCTCTCTTGGAATCCCCCTCACCCCACTGAGCCAAGAAGTAGTTCTGTTTTGCAAGTTTAAAAGGTTTATTTGATAATTTAAACAATATATATATATATATATCACACTTTATAATAAATTAATAATTGAATATCACACTTAATCTGAGCAGTAATCAATAATGGATAGTCCGGCACTAGCACACTTCTTTATAATCAACGATGAGTGGTCATAGGATGGATAAGATAGCGACAATACTTTTATGGTTTCAAATGGATGCAATGTGGAATGAAATGCAGTACAGAAAATAACTTGATAGGATTTCAGCAAAAGACAATGTAATCACTTTCTTGGACAATTCACCCCCCCCCCCTTTATGCGATGTAAGGAGATGAATAGAATGGGACTCAGTTCTTAGGAATGCAATCAAGTAGAATTCAGTTCAATTCCCCCCCAGCAGCTTATACAACAGATAGGAGTTTTGAAAAACAGACCCAAGTGCTTTGAATATGGTGACAATGCAGTGAGAAATATGCTGAAAATGGTTTTAATTCCCTTTAGGAGGTTCAGGGTGAGTGAAATATACTTGGGATGAGTTCAGGCTCACTTTAGCAAGGATCTAGAGATGGTGATTAAGAGGCAAACAAATTTTTAGCCAGGAAAGAGATGACTGCTGATGGTTACACATGGCTGGATTTAACCAAATCGCAAATCGCGGTAAAATATAAGGAGCAGCAAGTCGGCTCTAAGCTTGTTGAAGAGCTGAGATGCTAAGCTTTCAGAGGAAAGTTAAACCACGTTCCTAGCCCAAATGGTTCCAGAGATACGGACGATTAAATAAAGGTAGTTTTTCGGATTTGAAATTGTAAAAGTTCAAAGCGGCAGGTAACAGCTTGCAGCTAGAAAATGACAGGTGACAGCTTTGCAAATGACAGGTGACAGTTAGGAGGCAGTTCTGGTTAGATTAAAATAGTTCAGATTAGATTATTTTAACTAAGAGATTGGTTCTGCACAGTTCTGCTAGGTACTCACAATATATTTTAGAAATATGCCTCGCCACGGATCTGGTCAGGTTTTGGACTGGACTCCGGTTCAGGTCTCGGCACTTCACAGTGATCTGGGTCAGCTCTCTGGTTCTGCTAACAGCGGTCTGGGTCACTCTGGATCTCTGGATGTGATATGGTCCGGCAGCATGCTCCGCAGCAAATGGAATTGAATGTCCTCTCTGGCTTCCAGTGGCTCTTTTTATGTCTTTTGAAAGTGGGTGTGTGTGCAGCATCACTAGCCAGCCCCTCTCTCAACTGCCCATTGGTCAAGCTTTCCTTTCTCTCTTGATTGGGGAAAAGAAGTGGAGTGTCAGAGCGATGTCATTTAATGGCTTGCAGAAAGGACACTCCCCTGTCAAATTACACACAATCTATATTTGACCTAAAGACATATTTCATAGATACACAGTGGTTTGAAATTACATGCACCAATCACATATCACATGCGGTATACCCTGTTCAAACTCTGCTCTTCCTGGGGGCTTGCATTCAGATATGGCAACATTTGGTGCTTTTTATTGGGTTTTGCAACATCAGATTTTTCTCCAGATTTATACACATGTACACGGCCTGTCCATACATACTCCAGTAAACTCCCATGTCTCTAGCTTAAACACAGAGTCTGTAGTATACATAAATAGCAGGGTTTTGCCCCAGAACATCACACAAATTCCCAACGCGTCTGAAAACGTGCACAGAAAATTCACAAGAATTATGGTATCATTTAAATAATTTTGACAAGTCCGCACCATGAGTTATACATCTTTCTTAAAATCATATTCTGGCCAACAGGGGTGTGTCTTCCCAGGTCACATGGTGGAGAAACCAGTTTATCCAGTTTCTGCCAAGCTCAGAGACCCTGCCCCTCCCAGCTTCTGCCAAGAGGAAGCTATTTTACAGGTCCCCCTAATAAACCATCTGCCTGGGGCCTGGAAGGCCCATTGTTCAAGAGGAAGCCATTTATGGCCTCCCCCCAATAAACCCTCTGCCTAGGTCCAGGACAGGCCTTTGTTCAACTCCCTGTAGCTGCTCCACCCATAATCTAATCAGAGAGGTGACAACTCCTTTTGGCAAGGGGAAGAGTGGCTGAGCAGGTTTTAAGTCATGTGGGGGTAGATGTCAAGCAGAATTCAGTTTCATTAAGCCAGGTTTCAGATAAAATGTCATTTTTTTGTTCCCCAGTTTAAGTCAAGACAATTTTTACATATGCAGCTAGAATGCTGATTCTAAGTTCAAAACTATGACATTTCAACAGTGACAAACTATGTGACACTCAAAAGTAGGTCACTCCGTTAATTTAAACATTTTCGATTTTTGGTAGTTTTAAATCCAGTTTCAGTTAGGCTGCTGCAGACCTGCAGAGCTCAGCCAGTCTTGTTATGAACATTCAAGTCACTTCAAAATATAACTTTACATTGTATCCACCTCTCAGTAAGTCTTTCTTTGGCCTGCTTTGGGTTCATTTATTCAGTTTTACACAAAAGTCGTGTGGTTTTAAAACCCCGGCTTTCTGATAGTGGTGAGTACTGGTAATACAACCATTTTTGGGATTTAAGAAAATGAATTCCCCACAGTTCTAGGTTGCTTTTGGCAATCAGCATTGCCATTCCCAATGGTTTCAGGCTACTGTGTGGGTAGTCCAATGGTGGTTTTAAGCAGTGCCCTTCTGTGCCCATAACATCGGCAAAAATGGGTGGCAGCCTATTCTTCATGCATTTCCCTGGGCATTTTCTGGGAAGCTCTGGCCATCATGATGTTTTCAATGCCAGTACTGCACAGTTTTTGTGGTAGGGCTCGGATGCATGGGTAAAAACATCCCACACAATGTATATTTTGTGACATAACACAGAAAAGACAATATTGTATTGACAAAGCAAAGTAAATTGCAACTAATGTAATACCAAAATGACTTTTTTGGCTGAAATCTACACAGGTCAGACCGCACGGGCTGTCAGGCACCCGCGAGCACAAATCGTACTATGCGGTCCAGGAACTACGGTACAGGTAGCATTATCGGTACCGTAGTTCCCGGACCGCCAGGGTTGTAATGAGGCCCAATGTGTTTGAATTATGTCTGATTGCGTGCATGTCTCTCTAAATGTATATATGTACGTGTGTATTTTTTATTTTTTTATTTTGAGCGTTGGTGTTAGAGAAAGGTGAACGTAATGATGGTCGATTGTATTTCTATGCGTAATTTATGTCTGAGTAAGTGCCAGTCTCTTTAAAGGTATAGGTGTCTGTTTGTTTGATTGAAGTGTTTGTGTTAGTGAACAAATGGTGAATGTAGTGATGCATTTGTGTGCGTAAATAATGTCTGAGTGTGTGCATGTATCTGGGAAGGTATATGTGTAAGTGTGTGTGTTTTTTGTTGTTGAAGCGCTTGTCTTAATGAATGAATCTTGGCTCTGGTGGTCGTATGTATGTGTGGGCGTGAATTATGCCTGAGTGCATGCATGTCTCTGTGAATGTGTGTGTGTGCGCGTGTGTGTGTGCACGCACATGTGTGTGTGTGTGTGTCTGTGTAATAAAATGGATGATGCATTATGTCAAGAGCTAAATTCCCTACATTGAGGGAACTGTTGCTCTCGGCTCCTCGAAAGTGCCAAGTGCGCCACTCACATTTCAACAATGGCAATTGTTTCCCTTACAGAAATGTTTAACTCAGCACTTGCCCATGTTTGAAAAACAATATCCATTATTATGAAAGCCCTGTAACCCCTACAGAAAAAATCTTCAAACACGAGGAAGTAGTATTAAAAAAGAGCTGTTTCACATATAGAAGTGATTTGTATTGGATTTTGTAATGCGTTGCAATACCGAAACTGATGGCAAACTGTGTGGCTCTTTCCCAAATTGTCACAGAAGGTGTGCACCATTTTAACTCCCTTCCCCTCCAAAACCTTCTTTGGTTGTTTTGGACTACCCGCCTCCACTGGTGAAGACTCATCCTTTGTGTTGCCATTGTGTGTGATGCATTGCCTTTCACCCCTGCTACATTATCCAGAGTGCTTGCACCATCCACATACTGTTTTTTCTTTAGGTATGGGTTTGTGTTAGTGTTTTTATAGTCCAGTGATTGCATATTGGTATCTTTAATTAAGGCATATATTGACCCTGATTGGACATGCCTTTATCATGGGCTGTTGTACTATTGCTGTTTGGGCTGCTACTGTCTTCACAATCATACCCCTTTTAAGAGTATATCCACGGCCCATGTTAGCACAAAAGGTCAAGGAACTATATCTCTTGACTGTGCCGGTTTCACCTTTACTGATGGGTACCACTGTTGGTTTGTAGTTGTGTGATGGCTGGGAAAGTGATTTAGTCACTACACACCGTGATACTCCAGTAGTAGAGTAGTCATTTTGTCACAGTACAGTGAAATGAGTTCCTAAGAAAATTCACACTTAGATGGGGATGTGTTGCGGTGAAACACATAGACTGGAGAGAGGGTGTAGGAGGTATAGTAGAATGAATAGAAATTTGAGGATTGATGATTAAAAAGCAAGGCAGAATGTGTGAATGAATTATTATGAGGAAAGATGGGAAGTTATGTGATGTAAGAGAAGGACTGTGATTATGAAGTCGAATAAGTGTGATGATGAAGTACTTTCTCAAAGGACTGTGATGACACAGGACTTTATTAATTAAATAAAGTGGTCTTTTAAAACACCCTGCAGCCATTTTGGGGTGACTCAGTGAAGAAGGACAATGCTGAAGGAGAGTGGCAATGATGTAATTTGATGAAGGAGAAGGATTCTGAAGAAACAGTAGGAATATCACAAAGGACTGAGATGAAGAAGGACTGTGCCGAAAGGGCGATGGTAATGAAGAATGACTCTGAAAAAGGAGAAGGTCAATGATGAAGGACTGCATAGAAGGAGGAGAAATGTGATGAAGGACTATGGCAAAGGAGAAGGATACTACTGAAGGAGGTCTGCGCTGAATGAGAAGGATTGTGATGAAGGAGAAGAACTGTGACAAAGTAGAATGACTATAATGAAAGCAAAGGACTGTGGTAAAGGGGAAGGTGTGATCTGAAGATGAACTGTTATACATGAATGCAGCAAAGAAGAACTGTGAATAACTAGAGCTTGGATGAAGAAGAAGGACTATGAAGAAAGAAAAGGATTGTGACAAAGAGAAGGACTGTAAAAAGGGAATATGAGGAAGAAAACGGACTATGATGAATTAGAAAGACTGTAATGAAGGATGAAGGACCATGAAGTAGAAGGACTAGGACCAAGTACTAGAAGAAACAATGGCTTAGATTTTTGCAGGTTTGGCTTGGGAGTGGGATGAGGGACCAGAGGGATTGGAGTGAGAGGGGCATTCATCCAATCAGAGAGTACCTGATACTGTTGTGTAGGTATCGGATGCAATTCTGATTGTATGAATGTTCTACAGTAAAGAAACAGCAATTCTGAACTACTTTGCATCCTTACAAGAACCTGAAAAACCCATACACATTGTCATTATTTTTAAAGTTGGCTTAACAAACTTGTAGGAAAAACTAAAAATGAGTACAGGTACAGCATGGACAGATTCTGTGCAGGCGCCCCTAACAGGAACCAGTGGCACAGCATGTACAGTGCTAGTGCAATTTCATTTGCAAAGCACATGTACATCTTACGGGCTTACTAAATGCGGCCTGCCAGCTCACATGCATACGGGAATTCTGCTTTCACATGACCATCTTCCTGAAGCAGTATAACTTAGCAGTGGCCATATCTTAAATGGGGAGAGAGGTGTGTATGGGGGAGGGGTCACACTGCTGAAATATGCCTACTTCCAGCACCTTTTCTAGGTAATATCACAAACATGCACACACACACATGCCAACGCGCGCGCGCGTCACACACACACACACACACACACACACCATTCGCTATAACATGCTTACTTGCTTGTCTGTGCCTTGTCCATTGCTCAACATAGACAGTCTTCAGACCCAAGTCTGGCCAGCATGCCTGCTAGCCAATATTATATTGTCATATGTGGGAGGGGTTGCCAGGGGTAATTCCTGAGACTACACTCTAGTGGAGTTTAGCTTGGGCATAGGTGGTCTTTTGAACCACAAGAGCACCCCAGTTAAATGCCATTCGTTACCCATGCATGCAATGTCACCACAGTGGCATGTTAGTTGCTCCAACCCTTCTTTTAAGTTACCTGAAATGAATCATCAAACTATCACTATTCTGCAAAGACCTAACAAAACATGTTATTCATTTAGTGATTTTCACTGTAAGTTTAATATTGTAACCACGTTTTAACATCGAATGACCCACATACAACTTTGATAGGTCTATCTCAACGCATTTCCCTTCAAAATGCGCATGTTCTGAGCCAGCTTGTTTATCTGGGTTGTATCACCTGCACTAGGTAAATATGCAATAGCAAACACAAGCAAGCCTTAACCATTACGGTTCAGCATGGCTTGGAAAGGTAGCACAGACAATGAGTAAACAAACTTTCTTATAAAGTCTAATAAACACTGCATAATGCTTGCAACGGTTAATTCACCCAGATTCAAATTATCACAACTTCGGAGCAGCGTTTGCACACAAAATAAGGCGTAATCAGGTATGCTGTACTTTTAAAGTTACATAAATACAGATTGAGAGCAAATGATGCACCATATCAACCAGCCTGGGGTAAGTACAGCATAGGTTAACAAGTTGTATCTGTCAGGTTGTTCAGGCCAATTATAATCTTTAAGAGAAAACGTGCAGTAAGCACAGCCCACTTTAACCTACTAAGAGACCGTGTGGACACGTCTATTCAGCTCCCTCATAATGGCATTTCCTGAGAGCCCTACGTCTATGTCTATACCCACCCATCCCCACTCCTGCCCCTCTCTGTGAGGTGTTCACTTCCACTGGCCCATGCTGTGCCTCCACAAGTCCCACGATGGATCTTCCATGGCTTTGAGCTGCCTGGGGTGAGGGACCTAGTCCTGACTACTTTATTTTTATCAATACTTATTCCTGCTATGCCTCCAAGTCTTGACTTATGCGCCAGGCCATACAGTGCGCAGCTTAGACATGTGAGTGGTTGCAGAGTGGTTTGCAGCAGGGCACCCCAAAACTGCAGGAGGCCAACATGCAGCAACTTGACCTCATATTGATTTGCATCTGTTTTGTGATTGATGATTTCATATTCAAAAGCCTGTTGTATGGTGCCCACTACTTGCCAACACCATAGGCAACTATGAAGTCTGTCTTGTGCTTGCTCCCTTCACTCTCTACACAGAAGATTGCTTCCTGTGCTTGGACCACAGTCACTCCCAATCTTTTATCTGAGGCAGGAAATGCCTCCCCACTAAACATTAGACTTTCATCCACCTGACACCAGGAGGCACCAGGAAAGTGGCCTGCAGGTTGGCAAGATTAGCAGCTTAATTGCAGCACATGTATGTTTGGTGCCGAGCATGTCCAAGGTTAGCTAATCAAATAGGTGCACTGAAAAGACTGAATTGCCAATGGAAAAGTACTTTAAAGAGGAAGCACCTGTATGTTGTTCACGATTGGTTCGGTCAGTGTGTCTCTATGTTAGGCATGGCCATACTCAGTTCCGGGTTTAGGAGGTGAATTGTTTGGGTACAGCTCCAAGGTTGAAAGTTGAATTAGAAATTGTGCACATCGTATACACCATAAATGAAAAGGTCATGTTGGAAGTAGATATGTATGCTCTAAAGCCATTGTCTGCAACCTGTGGCTCTCCAGATGTTTTGAACTACAACCCCCATCAGGCCTCACCGTTGACTATGCTGGCTGGGGTTGATGGGATATGTAGTCCAACTCATCTGGAGAGCCACAGGTTGTAGACCCCTGCTCTAAAGGGTCAAGTGATGAGCCCTTTAAATACAGTGTTTGCAGATGAGAGGCCAAAGAGTTTTACCGGTGTTATAGGACTACAACCTGGGGCAAGAGGGGCATGAATGGGTAAGAGGGGCAAGAGGGGCAAGAGTGGTTTTCACTCCAGGTGGAGCTTAACCCAACGTAGGTACTCTGGAATTCAGGCTTGGTGAATAATTTGAAATCATTGATTAGAATTTCCAGATTGAAAATGTTTCGAAGTGAATAACTGTCTGTAAATAGTGTGCTCTCTTCTCGTCTGCCTTCCTGCGGGAAACCACACTGTTGATGCACTCCATGGCTTTCATCTTTTCAGTGATATTTTTATACAAATATATTCTTTATGAGTGCATTACCTACTGGCATCAACTCAGGTGAAATGGACAAACCACCTCTGTATGAAATAAGTAATGAATCAGGAGCTAGGCTCGGACTCAGACACTGTAGTGTGGTTATAAACATTCATTAAAGCAAAAGGAGGGTTGGAGAAAGACCTACCCACCCTAATGCTATGAGGGGTTTCCCTACCTCAACAAAACTAAAGGATGTCCATTTCAGAATGTCCACAAATATGAAGAGTTCTACGTCCTGTGTCCTGTGTCCAAAATCCTATCCTGACCCTTACAGGCTAAACCTAAGAAAAAGTGCAAAGGGATAAAGTGAAGAACACAAAATGGCATCTAATAGACACCTCAGCAGAGACCATCAAAAATGTCATTATGAAACTGTCAAAATCAAAAGCACATGGACCCGACGGGATAAGCAATGTCACCCTTAAAGAAAACCCACAGCAATGGTCCAAGCTTTTATCAATTCTATTAAATTATATTATAACTACCCAATAGATAGCAACTTCTTGGAAAGTATCGATAATTATACACATTCATAAAAAGGGTGATTGCCAAAGGCCGGCTAACTATCGCCCAATAGCATTGCTGGACTCCATGGGCAAAGTCTTTGGCACTCTTGTACTTCGAGCATTGTGGGCATGGGCAACATCTTCTGGGCATTTTGATCCATGGCAATCGGGCTTCGTGCAAGGCATCGGAACAGCACTTAACATCTTCATTCAAAATCTGCTGAATAGACGCACTGAAAGAAGGAAAGACCTAAAAATGTGCATTGCATTTATCGACTTAAGTCAACCCTTTGACAGCATCTTGCGTCCACGGCTATGGACCAAATTGAGAAAATGGAACTGTCCTGCTTCCATCATTGACCCTATTAGAGAATTTCATCATGATACTACTCTTAGAGTCCGGCCGAATAAAACAGGCTTATTAACCACACCAATTCCAACTTACAAAGGCGTCAAGCAAGGCTGTCCAATGGCCTCCGAAATATTCAATCTGTTCATCTCCGATATAGACGCGGCTGAAAACAACATACAATGCTTTCCTCCATCAATAGCAAACATTCAAGTTAGTCATCTAGTCTATGCCGACTACCGTGGTCCTCATAGACCAAACTCCAATAGGTCTTCACAGACAGCTAAAAGCCTTGCAACTCTATTTGGAAAAGAACTGACTTACAATCAATCTGAGAAAATCTGCAATTCTACCCCTCGGTGTTCAAAAGAGCCAGCTGCGAAAGAGAACAATGCTTTGGTCACTATTGGGAACCGAGATCCCCGTAGTGCAATCCTTTTCATACCTAGGAGTATGTGTCAACTCAAGCAAGATTGATGCTGCCCGGCTTCAAACACTAAAAAAGAAAGTAACGAACCAGACAGGCTTAGGTAAAATCATCTTAAGACGTTACTTCAGCTTCAGCCTAATTCCACTCATCAAATTTTATAAAGCTAAGGTGATTCCGATTCTCACTTATGGCGCCGAAACCTCCTATAACTTCAAACTCAAAAACTGGGCAGCTCTAAAAGGTTATTTTTGGAAAAACACACTTTGCCTTCTCAAAGCTACGCCATTACAAGCTATACGTCGAGAGCTGGGCTTAACCTCCATGCTAGCCATTGTAGAGTGGAAGATACACTCATTCTACAGAAAGTGCATGGAGGAACATCCCAAAGGCGGCTTCAAATGTCTCAAAAAAGCACTTATGGAACAGCATGACCCGATATTGACCCCATGGCAAACAGATTGCCAAAGCTTACTCGAAACTACAGGAGAGCAAGTTGAAACTCTGATTAACAACCCGAACAAGGTAAAAAAAAGCTCTACTCCTGTGATTGGTTTCGAACTGAAAATGAATGGTCAACATGCAAAATTATATGGCAAACCGTAGGAGGACAATAAAAAACCAAACTCTCTGCCCAGCTACTTAAAACAGTTTCTGCACTGGTACTTTGGGGATACATTCCTCAGATTTTGGCTCAATCTCATCAAAACAAGAGAAACCAGCTGGCCGCGGAATCAGGCAGATGGCCCTTTGACTTGTAGACTATATACAAATCCTGAGTCAATAGAAAATCTGCATCACTTGATCATGGCCTGTTCTGTTTTATCGCCACAAAGGAACACTTTCATGATTCCCATCATTACAAAATACGGATACAGATCAAAAGATCTATGGTGGAAAATGCTGCAATCAAGAGAAAAAACAGCAATCATTTTGGCTGTGGTTTAATTTTCCATTGCCATACAGAAGCAGCTGTCAGTGCTTGAAGATCCCTGAACTTTATTTTAACAGAAAAGGCAAATCCTGGAAAATTGTTCTTAAATTGATAAATGTGATAAAAGGCTGTCAATTGTATAACCATACATATCATAAATAAATAAAAAATTTAAAAAAGTCTTTTAATTGGCCACTTGTTCCAACATAAAGTTCTAAAAGAGTGCACACATAAACAAATCACTAGAGTTCCACATACTCCCGAAGTGAGGTTTTTTTTGCTGTCCT
Source organism: Ambystoma mexicanum (assembly GCF_040938575.1). Taxonomy (NCBI): domain Eukaryota; kingdom Metazoa; phylum Chordata; class Amphibia; order Caudata; family Ambystomatidae; genus Ambystoma; species Ambystoma mexicanum. Next base: position 1,404,600,535 of record NC_090922.1, read on the forward strand.
ATGGAGATTTGGAGATCCTTAACCACTTCCTTAGTTGCAAACAAAACAACTAGCACATTTGTATTCTTACATCTTACTTCACTGGTGTATCCACATTTCCTTCAGTTCTCATGTATTACTTCTCCCTTAGGTTGTACATGTACCAAACTGTGCTTTTCCCCAGTTTTTGTTTAATCACCAGTCTTCACTTCACATGCCATCTCTCATTGGTATATCTTACATAGGTACTTCCCCTTACTCTTATTATAATTCAGGGATCTTCTTCTTTCCATTGAGTTGTTTAACACATTCTTATTTTTGCTCAACTCTTTTCCCCAGCAATATACACTTATTCAGAGCAGAAGGTATATCTTCCTTCCCATGTATTTCATACAATCAAGGGTGCCTCTCCTTTTTCAATAAGGCTCTACAGGGTTTCACAGCTCTCAGCACAATGGGAGAAAATATGTATTTCCCTTGAGTTTCGGATTCTCTTTAACTCTTTACCACAGTTGTTTTCCTTGGCAAAAGGAAACTTTCCAACTTTTCCATCTACTAGCATCACATATTCAAGGGTTCTTCCTCACCCCTTGACATACTTCACAGTTCAGAGTTCTTTTATAATTCACAGTTTCTCACAGTACTTTTCCACTCAGAGAGTATAGGTCCCTTCCCCTACATTTCACACTCTTAAAAATGCGAGTCTGCAGACTCGCATTCACTTTGACCTGGCTTCCTCTCCTGCTAGGACTACACAATATTTTCACATTCAGGTTGGACTGGTTTACTCTCTTGCCAGGACTTGCCAATATTCAATTTCACATTCAATTTAGTCTGGTTTACTCTCCTGCCAGGACTTTCCAAGATTCAACTTCACATTCAATTTACTCTTCTGCCAGGACTTCACAACAAGTTCAGGTATGGGTCTCCACACTCGCCTTCACACCTTTCCATACTTATATATAGGTGCAAATTCCCAACTCGCAGATTGCCTGGTTTACTCTCCTGCCAGAACTTTTCAAACTGTTTCTTACAATGTAGATAGGTTTCCAACTTGTGCACTTAACTAGGCAATAGCCTTGTTGACACTTTTCCTTAACAGTTTGATTAAGGAGCCTTCACATCCTTCTTGTTCAGTATTTTCAATCCTTGTCACAGGGATTTCTGCCCACTTCAACAGAGTCTTTAACCTTCACCATGATGTGCGACATTCACCCTGAAGTGCCCGGGTGTCCTACTCTTCCTCTTTGGGCTCATTGGTTTGTTCTGGCTGCTTCAGTGTTCTTCACATCATCTGGAGGTTGCTGTCGCTTGTAGGCGGCTTTGTGCAGCATTCCGCCCATTCTACGCTTCTCTCCTGGTCTCCTGACAGCCTTGTGCTGACCTCAGTCTCACTACAGCAGATCTCTGACTTTCCGGCCTTGTCTGGACAGCATTCTCACATTCTTCCTGGAACCCTGAACTATCGTGACATAGTCAATTCTTCAACCATTGGATAGTCACCCCTATCTCGACATTCTCCTACACCTGTAATCTTTCCACCTTCACCCATGCTCCCACGCTTATTGCCTGTGACTGGTCTGCATTTGCACTATCTGTTGCTATTTTAAAGTTCGCTGTTTTGCACCATCTGTTGCTATTTTAAAGTTAGCTGTTTTGCACCATCTGTTGCTATTTTAAAGTTAACTGCATTGCACCATCTGTTGCTATTTTAAAGTTAGCTTTTTTGCATCATCTGTTGCTTTTTTAAAGTTAGCCATCTTTCTCCATCTTTTGCCATTTTAAAGTTAGCTGTTTTGCACCATCTGTTGCTATTTTAAAGTTAGCCGCATTGCACCATCTGTTGCTATTTTAAAGTTAGCTGTTTTGCACCATCTATTGCTATTTTGAAGATAGCCGTCTAGCACCATCTGTTGCTATTTTAAAGTTTGCTGTTTTGCACAATCTCTTGCTATTTTAAAGTTGGCCATCTTGCACCATTTGTTGCTATTTTAAAATTAGCTGGTTTGCACAATTTGTTGCTATTTTAAAGTTAGCCATGTTCCACCATTTGTTGCTATTTTAAAGATAGCTCTTTTGCACTATCTGTTGCTATTTTAAAAAGTTTGCTGTTTTGCACAATCTGTTGCTATTTTAAAGTTAGTAGTCTTGCAGCATCTGTTGCTATTTAAAGTTGCTTTCTTGCAGCATCTGTTGCTATTTGAAAGCTAGCTATTTTGTACCATCTGTTGCTATTTTAAATTTAGCTGTGTTTAACTATCTGTTGCTATTTTAAAGTTGGCTGTTTTGCACCATCTGCTGATATTCTGACTCTCTTTTTTTTCCCCCTCCTCCACGATACCTTTGGCGCTCTCTACCTCTCCTATTTTTTCAAACTGTTTCTCCATTGACTATCCTGCCCTTCTCACTAAGTCTGGTAGGAAGAAGTTCAAAAGGATATCTTGGCCTCTAACCCTGGTCTCCCTATTGCCGACACCTACTCCAGCGCTTCCTCCAGACAGACCCTCATCGACATCCACTTTCTCGTTTCTTCGCCAGACCTATGGACTCCTCATATGGTCCATGTGTTCTCTCTTCCTCACCCATTAGTGGTGGCATCCAGTGGGAGGCCTTCCTGGACCCCTTCCACTCCTCGAAGGCAATCATTAATGCCTACTTGAATGGCACCATCATGGTCCAAGGCCCTCAGGCCATCCTTCTCCTCTTTGATTGACACTTCGCGTGCCTCATCACTTTACTTTCTTCTCCTGCTGTCCTGTCTCACCCTTCTTCAGCTTTCTTGCCTCCCCCCTCTGCCTCCTCCTTGGCTACCTTGCCCTCTCCTCCTTTCTCCTCTGCCCTCCCTCGGGCTCCTTCTACACCTCTGCAGGGCGTACTTCTGATTTGTACCCCTCCCAGGAAGTCATTGAAGGCTGGCAACCTTCTCCATCTTGCCACTCTTAACTCTTGTTCAGCTGTCAAACATTCCTCTGGCATCTGCCATCTCCTGCAAGAACTCAACCTTGATGTCTGCGGTATCACCGAGGCATGGTTCACGGCCAGCTCTGTCACAGCTTTGACACTCTTCTCCTGGATGGCTACAAGATACTCTCCGCGCCCAGACCCAACCGCCCAGACCCAACCGCCCGGGTGTTGGTGTAGCCTTGATCTTCCCAGACTGGATTCCTGCCTCTGTGATTCCTACGCAGGCCTATTCCTCCTTCAAATGCATAGTCTGTAGGCTTTCTCTCTCTCCTAGACACTCTCTTACTATCTATCGGCCACCTGGTCAGACTACCTCTTCCTCTCCGAGTGGGCTGACCTCTCCTCCTCCCTCCTGGCCTCGACCACGCGACATCTCCTCCTTTGTGACCTCAACATCCACTTGAATGCTTTCTGCCCCTCTTCTGTACTCTTTCAGAAACTCTGTGACTCTCTCTTTATTTCTATTCTCCCATCTGGCCCAACCCACTCTTTAGGGAACACTCTTGATATTCTGATCTCCTCTGACCTTCCCCTCTCCAACCCTCTCACCACTCCACTTTCACCTCCCTCCTCCACCTCTAGCTGACACTCATCCTGACACTGCCCTTTCCAAGCTCCACTCTGCTAACTCTGACACTCTCGATGTTCTGCCCCTGTCATGAGGATTCGCCTGAATCCCAAAGCCAAGTGCAACTCTTGCTTCAACTCTGACTTGTCACCCTTAAATGCAAGTGTAGTGAAGCAGAGAGGAAATGGTGGCCATCTTGTGCATCTGTCTGGCAAACTGGCCTGCCGCATGCTCAAAAGGCAATACCAGCTCTCTGTCCGCACTAAGAAGAGGGCCCACAACCAAGCCTGAGTCTCTTTGGCATCTAACAACTCTGACAAACTCTTTAAAATCTGCAAGGATTTGGCCAATCCTTCTGCAGTCTTTACTTCCCCGGTCCCCACCTAAGCCCTCTGTACAGCAATGGCTTCTCATTTCATCTCTAAAACCCAGGACATCCTGTCCACCTCCCCTCCTCTCCTTCTCTGCTCTCCTCTCTCTGAAATACCGCCAGCCCCACTACAGCCACCTCTCTGCCCTCTTTCTCTCCCTTTCCTCTGTTCTCCCCTGACGAGATTTCCAGACAAGTCCGATCTATTAAACTCTCATCAAAACAGATTCTTCTGTGCTTGTTCAAAACCACCAATTACCATATTGACACCCTCGCTCCTGCCTTGGCCGATTTCTGAAATACTCCTTCTCATCTGGAGCCTTCCCCTCCCCTCTTAAGCACTTTCTTGTGCACCGTCTTCTAAAGAAACCCAGTGCCGATCCTTCCTGCCTGGAAAACTATCTCCCGATTTCTAGCACTCCTTTCCTGGACAAACTACAGTTAAAGCTGCCCATCTCCCAGCTTAATCTTCACACTGACTCTGTTGGTTGCCTCCAAGACCATCAGTCTAGTTTCAGAGCTGCAAGAAGCATGGAAAATGCTCTCCTGAACATCCGTGAAGACCCGCTCTCCAACCTAGATACTAATCTCCCCTCTGTCCTCATCCTGCTCGATTTGTCTTCTGCCTTTGATACGGTCAAACATACCATCCTACTCAACTGCCTCTGTGATAACCTGGGTATCACTGATCAGACCCTGGCCCGGTTGACCTCCTTCCTCTCCAACCGACCCTCCCAGGTCCAACTTGGGTCCTTTCTTTCCTCTATCTCACTCTCGACTTGTCGTTTTCCCCAGGGGTCTAACCTCTCTGTCTGGCTTTTCAACCAATACCTGGTACCCCTAGTCCACCTCATTGCCACTCTCTGTTCGCACTTTCAGTGTCATGCAGATGATTCTCAGATAGTTTTCAGGCTTCCCTCTGCCCCCTCCTTCCCCTATCTCATCTCTGACTGCCTTTCTGCAATCCAGGAGTGGTGTGCCGCCAACAACCTCTGCATTAATGGCAGTAAGACAGAGATCCTCCTCATCGGCACTCCTGCACCTTCCTTTCCTGTCACTCTCTGGCTGCCCTCCCGTGGCCCTCTCCCTGTTCCCACCTGTGAGGCTAAGAACCTCAGGGTCATTTTCGACTCCAACGCTTTCCTTTTCTCCACACATCTCTGATGCCTCTAACAGGTCTAACTACCAACTGTACCTCCTCAGAGGTATTCTTCCGTTCCTCACCTTCCCTCAGAAGCTCACTGTCTCTAGAGCTCTGGTTCTCTCTAGGCTGGACTATTGTAACAGCCTCTTCCTAACTCTGCCTGCTTCTACACTTCGCTTTCTGCAACTTATCCAGAACCGAACTGCAAGACTTGTCGTTGGCCTCAAGCCCAGGGATCCTATCTCTCCAGCGCTGAAATCTCTTCACTGGCTCCCAGTGGCTCCAAGGATCAAGTTCAAGACCCTTTGCACTGTCCACAAGGCCATCTGGAGCCTGGGACCGCAATACCTTCAACTCTGCCTTCTGAAATACCTTCTTACTCAAGCTCTTCGCTCCCCCACCTCCAGCTCCCTCAGGTTCAGTCGCTTCTCCAAGCAATTAGTTGGTGGTAGATCTCTCTTTGCAGCTGGGGCCTCCCTCTGGAACAGCCTCCCTGCCTCTCTGAAACTTGAGGAGAACCATCTTCAGTTTTGGACGCACCTCAATACCTTCCTCTTTGCTTCTCCCTTCTATCTTCCTCTCCCTTGCTGATTTATTTCTGTATTTCAGCCTCCAGGCACCTGGCTACTCCTCTGATTTTAGGCCCAGACCCTGGCCCATCCCGCCACACACCCGCACTGCCTCCGGCAACCCATGCACTTTGGTCTGTATCTGCAACCCTACAGTCCCTTTCCAGCACTTATCAGACACCATGTGTCTGCACTTTATTCCTGCACTTGCCACCTGCTGGTCGCACTACCTGCTGTTGTTGTTGTTGTTAACTTGCCCAGCACTTTCCACTTCCTCCCTTTCCCCTTGCACTTCCCCCCTTCGCTCTCCCCTGCACTTGCATGTTCTCAATGTCACTGGGCCTAGTAAAATCGTTGTTTTGATCCTCCCTTGTACCCCTCCCTTACCATGTCACACCCTGAAACACTTGTGTATGGTTGCGATATAAGTAAAATATCATATCATGTCATATTATATGATAACATTTCCAGCAGCCTTACAGCGTTGGGCAGCACTCCACTTTCCAGCTTCAGGCCAGCTTCTCATGCAGCGAGGTTCACTCTGCGGCATCTCTCTTCCCATGATTCTCTCTGTGATTCTCTCTGCTGATGGGATGGGCTACTGTCAAATAAACTAGAAGGCTGTGTAGGCTTCCCGTTTCTAGTAATCTTCATCACTCCAGTTTACTATCTTGTCTCAGTCTTGTTGTAATTTTTCAGAAGTAACCCTAATGTCAGTATAAGATGGCTGCACAGGTTCAATATCACAATAAGCTATAACAGTCTGTGAATCTAAGGTGGGGGTTATATCCAGAATGGAAGGTGGATCAGGTAGAAGCTGCCCTTTGCTGGCCATATGGGAAGAGAATTCCTCCATGGAAGAAGTAATGATACGATTATATCATCACAAATAATATGTTTGAATGTAGTATTGTAGTGTTCCAGCCCTGCTTTGGAATGCAGGGGTGTATTTGTGAAGGAGATCAATGGATGATTGGGACTGCATGGAAAGTACTTGCTCGGCAGTGATCTTGAAGGTTGGGCCTGTTTTGATACCTAATAGGTAAATCTGGAAACCAAATCATATCCCACAGACAACTAATAGCATTTACTTCAGCCCTGAGAGTACCACGTGTCGGCAACTCCAAATGAGAGGACATCTTGATGGCACTGAGCTGCCGAACGAGACGGCTTCACTGACCATTGTAAGGGGACTGACTAGCTGCTTGCGCTCTTTCCATACTCACAATATCATTCTCTTAGTGTTAATTGGAGAATAACCTGCAGAAGCCGAACCCAAGTTAGTTTGCTATGGTGTTCCCCAAGGTGAAGCACTCTACCTTGTCTTAGATAATCTTTTCTCAGCTCCTTTCTTCCATCCATTGGAGGAAAGGAAGATCTACTTCTCGAACTATGCAGATGATTCACAATATCTCATTCCACTTACAGGCGACTACATTAACGCCGCCAAAACAATCTCAAAGATATATATCATTAACGACTGAATGGATATGAATGGCATGGCTTTGAATCAGGGTAAAACAGTACTCATGTTGATCGGCGCCGGACCTAGACTAGCTAAGCTCTCGACAGAATACAAATCGTTTCATATTGCGAACTGTAATATTCAGACAAAAGATAAAATAAAAGTCTTGGGTGTAATACTTGATTAGACTCTGAGCAGGTCCGATCATGTTAACAGTCTGGGGTCAGCATCAGCCTACCATATTATGCTGCTTGCACACATCTGTCCATTCCTAACTCAAAAATCCTGCGAAACCATTGCTAGAAGCATCATCTCTGCCAAAATCGAATATTGTGGCTCCCTCCTCATTGGAGTGGGTAGAACTGAGCTATCAAAACTCCAAGTGGTACAGAATAGTACCATTAGAGCTATTATGAGCCTACGAAAATGCGCTGATGTGTCAGCGGCTGCCGATCACAGTGAGAATTGATATCAGACTACTTGTTATCACTTACAAATCACTGACAGATATTTGCCCAACATATATAGCCAAAAGTCTCAAAGCCAACAATGTGGAACGCAGCCTGTGGTCTAACAATGACAAAAAACCGTATATACCTAAAACCTCCTTACAATTAGTCAAAAGGGGTGTTTTTTGGGTTGCAGCTCCAACCAAATGGAATGCCCTCCCTCTGGCCTTAAGAAACTGCCCTACAGTCGAGATTTTTAAGAAGAAACTTAAAAAACATTTATTTAAATAGAGCAGTGGCTGCTTCTGACAGATAACCTCACGACGGCCCATTTCTTAGTTTTCGGCACCCGTATGCCCACGGGCAACCCAGTCGTGCCTTATAAACAATATTTTTTTAAAGAAAATTGATTCAGAACTAATTTTACATATTTCTAATTGTGCACATTGCATCCTATATTAGACCTGTGGCTAGTATGCGCTTGTCCAGCTTCTCTCCAGGCGCCACTCTGAAGAATTTTAGCAGCGCGTAAAGACAATTCCCATCTTCTCAGGAACTAACAAGGCAAAAGCATAGCAGTTTTATGTTGGTTGTAATAAGAATTAACTGAAAGCAACAGTATTTCTATGGCCAATGTTGCCTTAGCAGAAGCGTCACCCACACCAAGTGACCCAACTGCCAGTTCAAATATAATCTACTGATTGTAAGTTAGCAGGCTAGTTGGGTGTGTAACCTCATACCATGATTCCTGTTCTTTGTAGATATTGTATTTATTTGCATTTTTAAAGCGCTTACATAGCCCGCGGGCATCGAGGTGCTTTTACAGGAATGTTTTATTTTTTATTTGTGTAATTGTTTTTTTTTTCTTAGTTGCGTATTCATAATGTCATAATGCGCTTAAATACCCAGTGGTTTCTAAGCGCGGACCCGGGGATCGAACCTGTGTTGCTTTGTGTCGTCTTGCTTCCAAGGCGAACACGTTGTAGCTGAGCTATCCTCCCAGGACAATATGCCACATAGGCGCTTTGAAGTGATAGTAAAGACATAATAAATCTCAAATATGAATTTGTCCTCTAAGGATTTTGAGTAGACAAATATCATGCTCAGCATCTCTTACTTTAGCATTGATAACGATATCATATAAGGGGTGAGCATCATTGCAATATCATCTACTTGGTGTGCAAGGGATTATGGGTATGGAATATGGCTAGCTCTAATCATACATAGCATTAGGTCAGCATTAGGGCAGCAAATATTCAAACAGCTGCATTGCTTTGCACAAAACCATTGGGCCTAGATTGTCTGCTCTACAAAATGGTTTCCTTGACCACTAGTATAATCCTACACAGCAATATTAGAGTGGGGTATATTGCAAGCAACCAGGTTTGCTTTGCTAAATAATTGTGGCCATGCATGTTCATGATAAACTGCACATAATAAGGTGGGCCTTTAAGTATTGTTGCTATGGAAATATCCCAGCGAGTGTTTTACTGCTACAGTCCCTAGCTTTGGACCTTAGTATTGGAGGCCAGCACAGAATCTGGGGCTGAGGGGAAGGGGAACAGACAAAAACAACTTGCGCGTGAGGAACAAATCAGCAGCTTTCCAAAAACCAAGTCAGAGGTTTGGGCAGTACAGTATTGTTTATTTGCATCAAAGGAAAGTAAACTCTATTAATAGTCTAGGAAACAGGACATTTCGGACTTATTCACAGAGTGTGTTCCTATGGGATTGCGCCATTATAAAACGATTCTGTGAATTAGTCCCAAAGTGTCTTTCTATGCTCAGCTGCTGAGGGCATTTCAGTATTACCATGTGTTATTTGATTAGTTCCTCTAGCATCCCCATGCATCCTGTTTAACTGATAACAGTGAATTTCAGAAGAGGGGACCCTAGTTACAGGAGAAGGCATTCCATCTGTTGTACCTTTAGCATTGCTGCTATTAAATTAAAAGGACAATCTATGTGATCTATGCTGGGGTGAGGACAGGTGGGAAAAAAACATCTATAGACTGTATTATGTGGCCAGTCATTTTACTTCCTATGTTTGGGTTACAAGCAGGGATCTGATCAGATTGTACTGCCTACTTGGAAACAAATTATATTTTAAGGAGTTACAAAGTAATTTGCTTTGCCAAAAGGGATAATTTATACTTATTAAAAGATGTTCTTTCCCTTTAAAATTCTATTCAGTAGCAGGTAGTAATATTGTTAGAACTTTCTATGCCAATGTACTACTATTCATTATTTAGAAAATATCTGGAGCTGTGTTGGTAGAAGCAGGGGGGGTAGGTTCCGATTTGGTAATTGTTTCCCATTTTCTTTTGGGTTTATATGTAGTCCCTATTATTTTGTAGGGCATTTTTTCCTGTTTTCAGGGAGTAGAATTGGGTGGTATATATTACTGTTATCTGTAAGGCTGATTTTGTGTCAGGGTTGTCACTGCTCCCTCCACAGAAAAATGTAATGTTGATGGTAAGCTATGGCACAGGAAACCTGATTATCATACTCTGCCGTGTTTTTATAACACGCTCAATACCTGAATTTGGTTTTTGAGCGTGTATCCGGGACTCAAACCTCTGTTGTTCTGCATGGTCTTGTTTCCAAGACCACCACGTTGGCCCTGTAATATCCTCTGTTCACTATTATCCCTAATTAGCATCCTGACACACCTTATGATAGGCATGTTCTCATGGCCTTTGAATTACTTCATTAAATTAGCAAAAAAAATATATAATATGTCATTGTTTCATCTGGCAAATAATGTATCATGTCCGACTTTTTTGCCAGCCATATCAGTTATGATAAGCAATATTTGTTTGTTGTCATAAAGGAGTGTTTTTTTGCATTGCTCACAAATGAGTAGCCACAACTACAACTATTGGTTATACGAGTTTGCAATGGGCCTCTTTATGACTCTGGCGGTAGCCGTGACGGTAAATACCAAGCAAGCATACCGATACCATTGTTTCCGGACCGGCAATCTTGCAATGACCCCCAATGTTTTTTGTGCATGCACATATTTTTCTGTGCATAAAAGCATTTGGACTGGTTTACAAGCTTTCGTTATAAATAACATGTAAAATATTTTTTGCATGTATCTTTGGAAAAAGTGCTGTAAAATGCACTTTTTGCACTGTTTTGTAAAGAACTGCAGCGGTTTGGGAAGGGGAAATTCCCCTCTAAACTCTTTTCAGAGTGGATAGCTCACTAACTAAGCATGCTTACAAAATGGCTTACCTTTTTAGTCAGTTGCGCACATGGATAATAATGTGCGCACATAAGCCAAGCACTTCCACATTTAGAAAAAATTATTACAGGGAATATTGCCTGTGGCTTTTTGATTCCAAGTCATCTGTTGTACCTGAATTCTTTGGAGCACCGTGGGGAAGTGTTAGGAATTAGGAGTAAGACTCAGAGACAGGGGTATTCTTGTGGTTATTAAAGACTTTTATTATAGAAAAAAGAAAGTTGGAGAATGTGCTATCTTGCCCTATCCCTACGGGGGGATTTGCTGCCTCAACGAAAGTAAAGGATGTTGGTGTCAGAATGTCCAAAAGTAAGGAGTTCTCCATCCTGTGTCCAAATCCTAAACTGACCCTTAGATGCTAAACTCAAAATAAAGTGCAAATGTATATAGTCTTTCAACTGGCCATCTCTAGCTTTTTCAAATCTCCAACACAAAGTTCCAAATGATGCGAAAACAAACGAATAATCAAAGTTCCACAAACCTCAGGAAGAGGTAACTTCCCCTCAGTTTCTCAGATTCTTTTCAGTTCACACTCACAATTCTCAGGAGGAGTTTCTCTTCTACTGAGTTCTTCATATACTTTATGACAAACACAACATTTCATGGTATATGGTTCATCTCTTTGGATCTTTTGCACAGTTTCTATTTCCCGGTCCAGGGGGTATGATTCCCTTTTCCCCTGGATTGCCCAAATTCAGAGCTATTTACATAGTCTATTACATATTTGGGTGTGGGTCCCAGACTCGCAATCAATCCACCTGATGTATTCTCCTGCCAGGACTTTCTTAAACTCTTCACTTTCCTTTTCCACACTATGAAACTTTCCAATCCTGTGAGGTATGGTTCCCTGAATTTTGCACACTCAAGGAGGATCTCTTGCTCTTCTTGATTTGACAAATTCCACAATTATAGTTTGTTTTCCCAGAATATGCAATTTCCAGTCCAGGGTGTATGGCTCTCTTCCTCTGTATTTCACACAGTCAAGAGGATCTCTTCCTCTCTTTGGCTTTCCCAATTTATTCAACTTTCCAGTCCAGTGGGTATAGTTCCCTTCCCCTGGAATTTCACACACCTAAGAGGATGTCTTTTCTCTTCCTGACTCTCACAGTTTATTCGCAATTGGGTGAGGGTCTTAGACTCGCAATCACATTGCCTGGTATGATCTCCTGCTAGGACCTTAATATTGTTCACTTTATGATTGGGTGGAGGTCCCATACTCCAACAGGTCGTCCGGTACACTCTCTTGCCAGGGCTTTCTCCACGTTAACAGTCTGACTCATTCAGCTACTGAGTTTTCAACACCTTTTCATTTGTTTCATTCAGTAATGCACTCAGCATCCCAGCTCCACTGCTCAGGTTCACAATGTTACTATAATGTCTCTTCTTGGCATGCAGTATACAATGGGTTGCGCTCCAGTGTCCCAATTCCCCCCTCTGTGCTCACAGGTCTCTTGTGGCGGCTACTGCGTTCTCCATGCTCTTTGGTCTCTCCAGCGGGGCACCTCCTCCATCTGTTGCTGCCAGTCCGCTCTCCATACCTGTTATACCTTGGCCTTCTCTCCACAGTGTCTCCTCCTGAAGGCCTCTTTGCGGTGTACCTTCAACCTCTCTCGTTACTGTGCCGGTTGGAGCTCTTCGGCTCCCCAATGCAGCTGGCTTCTTCCTCGCTTCCTGACCCACCCCAACTGTAGTGGTTCTCCATCTTCTTCAGTGCCAGGGTTTAAATGTACAGGCACCTATTGGATCCACCCAACCACTAAAGCATGTCTCTAAACATTTTTGAGAGCCAAAGGTTGCAAAAGTTGATAAAGTTGGATTTTAACCATGCTCCAAAATCAAATTAGTGTTGAGTACAATCAATGGTGCTGCCCTAGGTGGACCTAGTCATGCAGTGCAGGGTAAATGATTTGAATGTTGAGAGTAAATAAGGGAGGATCATAAACAGCATACCCTTTGCTAACAGGTTGCCCACTTACAGACATTTGCAGCAAATGTGTGTGGTGTGTGCCCGTCCACTTTTCATCACTAGGCCTTGAGCTGCATCCCTCATGCAGGCAGTATGCTTATGCATTGATTGGTTCTTATGAACTGTTCCCTACCCCACCCCTAATTGCCTATAACAAAAGCAGATCCGTTCAAGACCACCTGATCAAGTCAGATTTCAGCCATAAAAGAACATCAAGGAAGACCTATAAGGGAACAATTCTGTGGTACAATTGCAATTGTTGTCACAACAAATCAAGGGAAACTATGTTAACCATCCGCACAAAGATCATCAGATTCCATTGAGACATACATCAACTAGTGATTCCAAGGAGGTGATTTACGGTATAAAATACTGTGTGGGTTATACTACGTCAGACTTACTGGGAGGTAAGCTAAAACACAGTGGATGGAACATTAATCGAACATTCGCCAGGCATCCCTAAAATCACTGGTTGCACAACACTTTAAAGAACAGAAACATACAATTGCTGGAATTCAATTCATAATCCTTGAACATGTGAGCCTACCTAGGTGGGGAGGCAATCTGCCGAAGCTCCTTCAACATAGAGAAATGTACTGGATCGATAAACTTGACGCCATGCATCCATGACAGAGGAACCTTGATTGGGATCTCAATTGCTGCTTGTAATTTGAAGTATCAACGAACCTAGACATCACGCCTAATTTACATATAACAGACCCAACATTCTGCAGTTTCTGATAGGAATTGATTTGATTACTTATCTTACTGAGTAGTTGAATTTAGAACTGATGTAAATCCAACTGATAACAGATATATAACTTGCTGAAGGTTCAATATAGTTAATGTTTCTTTGTTCAAATGTGATGATACAAAGTGACCCTGTACCCACCGCACTAAAAGACTGTATATCTAGCTCTATTAAAATGTATGTGTTGCGCCCACCGTGCTATGAGACTATGGGCCTGATCACGGCTTTGGCGGTAACGTTAATCCCATTCCCCATTGAGCCCATTCGGGAATGCCCCATTCCCCATTGGGCTCAATGGGGAATCTTCGCGCTCTTACCGCTCGCGGATTTCCCGCCGGCGGTAATAGCGCACATTTTCGGCGGATTTCCCCGCAGCTCAGAGCTGGGGCGAAATCGGCCGAAGTCCTGATTTGGTGGACCCTTAATTCCGGGGGAATAGCACTACCGCCCGATTTAAGGGTTACCGCCAAAGTCGTGATCAGGCCCTATGTATGTACTTTTATTAACATGCAAAATGCAACAACTAAAGAGTGGGAATGGAGAATCAGTTAGTAAAACATTCTGTGTACCTCAAGGAAGTATATGTGAGATATGGATTGTAGTTCAAATGTGATGATACAAAGTGTATACCCTGTATCCACCGCACTAAAAGACTTTATATGTACCTCTATTAACATATATGCGTTGCTATGAGACAATGTATGTACCTTTATTTAACATGTAAAATGCATCAACTAAAGAGTTGGAATGGAGAATGTGAGGAGTAACACCAGCAGTGAGTAATAATATTCTGTGTAGTTAAACAATTCCAAGAATAATTGTGAGATATGAATTATAGCGCAATTCCCGTAATTAAAGCGAACTATTAATAATAGCCACACGGCATACAGAATGTCAAACAAAAGAGGACATTTTTTTATGTAAAATAGGTAAGCATGATAAACCAATTATAAATTATCTCTTTCGAGTATATGCCTTAGTAAGTACCGGTATTAGATGAAAATACTCATCCAAGATGGTGGCCAGAAACCGCAGGTTTGTAAAGCTAACTCTATAATTAGATGTAAATCCGCAGTGTTGCCAAGCAACACTTCAGCCCTAACACTAAAGAAACAAGTTAACTCCCTTGCATCTTCTACAGCCTACAAGTGCTAGCTTATTAGAGCAAGTAGAGCTTTCCTCACCCAAGCCAGCTGTATCATCATTGCCAACGCCCTAATACTCTCCAAACTTGACTATTGCAATGCTCTGTATTTGGGTGCCAACAAATACATCATTGACAAAATTCAAATATTGCACAATAACGCCCTTAGAACTGCCCACAACTTACCCTCTAAAGAACACATACCAGAATACCAGAAGAAAATCCAAATGGCTCAAAATCTGCGACAGAATCTCGCTTAAGACAGCATCACTCACCTTCAAATGTCTTAATAATGCACCCCCCCTACCTAGCAGCAAGAATTGTGAGAAAAACCTCAACTCGCCCCACCAGAAGCGTCAACTCGTACTGCCTTCAGATCCCAAATTGAGACTAAAAAACACAGGCGGCAGCAGATTCCCAGTTAAGGCTTGACATCAGAACAGATCAGTCCTACTATAGCTTTAGACGGAATATTCTCGCATGGCTACACTCCAATGACCCCCAAGATTAACCATGCACTAATCCATTGCTATTAACCCGACTGTACATATGTATATTCTTAACTAATTTATCGTGTGATGTGATATATATGTTTATACTGTGCCTGTAACTAAGTTCTCTGTAGCGCCCTGTTACCTTTGGGTTTGGCTCGCCATACAAAATCAACTAACAAATGTGCCGATGTGAGGAAGACAATGCACTTTACAGCAGGTCTGCGTGTTGAGACAGGAACGGTACGAATAAGTGTAAGTATTATTAGATCTTGGAACTTACAGTACCTTTTGATTTCACATCAGCAACTCTACAGCTTAGCTCTAACCTTACTAACTCAGATCGCCATCTTTAAACTCACAGAACTGGCATCCGAATGCCAGAAACGGCACTCGCTAAAATTTCATAACGCCGTGTTACGAGAAATACTGTTGCCTCAGCTAATTTAAAGCATGAATGAGGGATAATACACACCGCCAGAAGTAAGATATAATGACCGTAGCATGAGCTATTCAGACATTGCAACAATGTTGACATTCTAAATACACTAGTTATGCTGAACGCGCGACATGGTACTTATGCAAGCTTGTCATTTACTGATGCAGGTACGCGGTTCGTTAAGAATACAAACTATTACACCGGCGTCCCAGTAAGAATCAAAACAAAAACACGGAGTGAGAATGCGATTAATGCCAACAAGCACTATTGTTTGAATACACTCAACATAAAGAGGTATGTTATAGAATGTAATGAATGGACCTCCAGTGATGTGGAACAGTTAATTATCTAAGACTCACAGACAGTTTCTAATTTCGAAATATACATTCTTTCTGCAACCACAACTGCACGTCCTGTCATCGGGACGAATTACACAAGCCAACAGGGATCATTGCACTGCTTGAGCATGGCGCATATAGCAGATACTAGCTGAGTGAGTACGAATTGAACAACGTAGCTACAATATGAGATTACTTGAATGTAGGTGGTCTCCAAGTGGGACACAGAGTTATTCCATCGACTTGTCCTGCTGGAGACCACATTGTATGAGAAAGTTAACACCATAGTAACTGAGTGCCTATATTCACAGAAAGTGTAACTGATTACAACTAGAAGAGTGAAGGGAGCAGTCCCAGATTAAGCCCATTCACAGGTTAGTGCAGCAGAACTTGGCGCCCCCTTTTTCAAAGTTACATATAAGTATAATCCGATTGACTTCACTAAGATAGTAGTTATTTCTATTTTATTTACAGAATCACATCATTCCAGATATCAATACCTGAAGAAGGGCCAATGAGCCCGAAACCCGTAGAAGCGGATAGGTGGACATTCAGTCCAGATATCAGGGTGTTCATTATGACTATTTAAATGTGCTTATATGTTTTGAATGTTATATGTATTAACAAGAGAATTGTTTCACTTTGCATCCAATAAGGATACTATTGGCGAACTGTATACAGAGTAATGTCAGGAATTGCTGTTAAATATTTGCAAGGAACTTGGGGTTGGTCACCCTGGGTTACCTGGAGGCAACCAGACGTGAACTCACTGCCCACTGTGCTCAGAGAGGCACAGTTCCACCACAACAAGGCTGAAACACGTGTATGGGGTTGCTGTTGGTACTCTTCCTCAGAGAGGAATTGCCATAGCATTTCGGTGCTGGACTGCCCATGTGGGCGGGACAAAGACTGATATGCAAATGGATATTTCCCATCTGTGAAAGGTACAGTGAGCAAAATGCGCGTGCTGCAAACTCGCATCTCAGAACAGGTTATCATGCCATTTTCTTTCTGGTGAGGAGCGCCTGCTACTAATTCCTATGGCCATTTCGGACCAGTACCGGCTCCTCCACACTGTAAAAATATATTTCTGGGATCTCTTTGTGCTCTCTTTCTCAAGCAGTACCATCAAACGTTGACCTGCCAGAATTATTTCTAAGCTGTTTGCTGAGAGTTAATGTGGTTTCATGTCACTATTATATGAGGCGCATGCCACTTTTGCAAGCATGTTTTCTTGGTACAATGAACATGTTCTTGTTTGTGATTGCTTTTGAGCAGCTGCAAACCGTCGATACCCACTGCACACCATTAGATTCTGAGTGAATGCATCTAACCACATTTATCAAGAGGCCATCACTTTCTTTCTCAGTATTTAAGCCGTCTACAAGGACATTTCAAAATATCCTATTTACGCATGATCTTTGTTACAAGACATACTTTGGAAATTATTGGTCCAAACCTTTTGTGCACGAAGGATAAAAAAAGCCATGATACTGATTTGTGAAAAAGAATAATTCATTTGTAACCAGGGTTGTTAATGTACTACCTGGGACTATTGCCCAGTGGCATCTTTCAAAAGGTAAATATTCCACATCCTTGATTAAGCAGAGTTTAATGCAAGCGTGTTTTCTGCGTGGTGTGCACTTCTTTCAGAGTTTGTCTAAGCCTACGCACATATTTGTCTTTGACTGCGTTTGAGTGGTCACATGCCATATCTTTGCATTTGCCATAACCTTTCTTGGAATGTTTACAGCAACTCTGTTTTTTTTACTTTAGTTTGCTGTGTTTTAGAGACTGGCGTGGTGGGCAATAGGGGAAAGGTAGCCTGGTGCACATCACAATATACCCCTCTAAAGATTGGTTTGTAGGCGCAGGTAAATCAAAATGCTGTCTTGCATTACATTTGAGCTCACTGATAAGATTGCAGTCCCAGCTTCAATGTTTAACTTTTCCGGATGCAGCAGGGAGTATAAATCACAGAGCTCTAAGGTTTCCAGTGGCCATGCGTGAGAAGCCCATCCTGTCCTGGGAACAACACTGGACTGTATGGCCTTCTCATGCATGGCCACTTGAAACTTGAAACCTCTGGGATCACAAGATTAAAAGGCGCTTTAAGCACATTCTATATGATCATGGGATATAATGTTAGGAATGGAATGGGATATGAAAGGGTGCACTCATGTTGTAACTATTGTATGGATTTATATCCGCCCATTGACCACCCATGGCCATGGTAGTCCCGATGGCCATTTTCAATCATTACCTGTTGTGCTTTTAAGGGGGGCCCCTGTGTTATTTCTAAGTAGCAGTGTATTTTCAACTATAAACCAGATACCTCTGTAATAAAAATGTATCAACCACGTGTGCCTTCAAGGCATTTGATTTAGAATCAATAAGTGTGTCCTTTCATCTGTTCCTTGGCTCTTTTATATGCATTTTCCAGATACTTTCATAATAAATAGACGTGCTAACACCATTTGCCAGCTGCTGCCATCCTATGGCCAGATAGTACCACTATGCCAGTGCCTGGAAAAGGTCTTTCCCATGCCTGTATAAAATCCAAAACAGTTGGCTTTTCTAATGCTAGCTTTAAGAGTGACAGCAGTGGTATGGACCTTTGCTGACCCACAAGCATTCTTTTTCCTACAACAGAGATACAAATGCTTTTTTTCCCTTATTCAGGCCCAGATTCCCATCCTAGTGTTAAGTACAGAAAAGGTCGTTAAAAGGGTTAACAACCTTTTAGGTACTTAAGACCTATTCTGAAGGTGGCGCATTCTTCCGAAATCGGAAGGAATGCGCCACTTTCAGAATACTTGTGGCGGTTGCTAGAATGGGTTGGAAATTAACCTAGCAACCGCCACATTTGTAACCTGGCTTTTTCGAAGGGTATTCTTGTGGGACTCCTCCAGTTTAATATACGGTACCATTTTGGTGCCGTTACACATGAGGAGTGCCACAAGAAGCCTTGTTTGGTAGCTTGGTGCATTTTGCAACATTGAAGCTGCTTACTTTGGTAAAAAGTGTTCATATGCACCTGAAGGGTGTATGTGAACACTTTCATTTACGAACCAGCTTCAACGCTAGAGTCTGCAACGTTGAGGCTGCCTACTTTGGTCTAAATGAATGAACACTTTCTTTTACACGGGTGTATATGAACACTTTCCTATACACCAAAGTAATCAGCTTCAACGTTGAAGCTGCTTACTTTGGAGTATAGGAAAGTGTTCATACACATCTGTGTTCTCTGCAGCATTTTTGTAAAATAGCGATTCTCTCTTTATTTTACATAAATGCTGCTGATATTGGGTTGTGCCCGTTATAACTCAAACATGCGCAATCCTGAAGGTGCACTGTTGTGCACTATGAGGAGGCCCAGGCCCACTTGAGAATGCTGGTGGTGCCTGGACGTCCTTATTTGGGGCAGTGAATCATGCTCTTTTGCACCTTCATTGCATCAGGTTCTGAATCGGTCCATCAGAATTTCACATTCCTTAAAGGGCCTGTCACTATCGAATGCTGTTCCGGCACACATTTTGGCACTATGAGCCTGCCATCTCTTAGGGTCAGATGCAATGGGTTGACCATCATATCTTTTTCATTGCAGTCCAGCAGCCCAGAAATGTGCAGGGCCCCATTGAGAATACAATGGTGTGCACATGTCTGAAACTAATGCAAATTAAATAAGCACTGGCAAAGCCAATAGTTTTGCCATCTGTAGGTGTGTATTGCATTTTATGTTTAGGAGCGGGGATATGGAAATAGAGGTGTAGAATGATGACGTGGTGTGGTAGCATGGTGTGGTGTCCTGGTGTTTAGTGGGAAAGTGGTGGTGTGGAGTGGTCTGTGGAGTGATGGCATATAGTTCCGGAAGAAGTGGTCTGGAGTGGTGGGTGTGTGAAGTGGTTGTAGTGTAGAGTGGTGGCGTAAACTTGTAACACTAGAGGACAGAGTGGTGATATATAATGGTGGTAGGATGGAGTGGTGTGGTGTGGTGGTATGAAGTGATTCTGCAAAGATTGGGGCTGTGGTGTCAGAAGGGTGTAGACAAATAGGTTTTGGCAGGGAAGGGATGTGGAGGTGTGTGGCAGTGAAGGGGTGAAGAGGTGTAAGGGAGTGGGGGAGTAGGGAAATGGAAATGTAGGTGTGTGGAGGTGTGGTGGTTGGGTGGGTTGAAGTTTTGAGGTGGTGTCAAGTTCTGGTGTGTAGTGGTGGTTTAGAGTGGTTGTGTAGAGTGTTGGTGTACAGTGGATGTTGGAAGCAGTGTATCTGCGCTCTCAACCCAAACACGGAAGCCACATTTACACGACGCTCCCACTTGGTTGGCTAGAGATGCCCACTTTTAAAGTACAAGCCACCTCCAAACAACCAATGGGGGAAGAGGGTTAGGTAGAGGTTGTGGATAGGTATGTGGGATTTAGGAAAACTGTGAAGAAGGTTAAGAATAACAATGGATAGGCAGAGGGGAATATGAGGGGAAAACATAGAACACTGAATATTAACTCCTACACCCTGTCTTATTTACTCAGTGGCGCCACTGCACTGCATACATGTTCCTAGACCTTATAACACATTAACTTTTCTCATAGTTGCACACTTCCCTGCCTCGCCCAAAATAGATCAACTATTCAATGTATTTCCCGACCTGTCTGATTCACCGGAAACACATTTGTTGTCCCACTTGTTCCTGAACCTACACCCAAAACACTTTGCGTCCCTAACTAATTTCCAAACGGCACTGGTCCATAACACATTGCTTGACCTTGCATACAGCAACACAATTATATTGATCTTGCGGTTGCACAAACAATACTAATAAAGTAGTCTACTACTAGATCAATATAATTGTGTTTTTTTGACTACTTACCAAGAATATTAGTTCCAAGCGTGGTGACAGTCTTTCAATAGTTCTTAGGACATTTTCACTGCACTGTCAACCTTTTGTGGAGGGTTCTCACCTTGAGAGACTCCCACTGCTGGATGCTTTTTTCTTACTTACACTTTTCAGAAAACTCAATAGGTCTGGTGACTAGCGCACAGGCTAAGGTATCAGTCCACTCAATTGTAGCTTTACATGATACAGAGGGAGAAGAGAAGCTGGGATGGGTTTGGGGGGGCACCAGAAGAGTGAAATAGGGTTGAGTGAAACATACTGTTACTGGTGAGAAGTTCAAAGAGTAGGGTCTTCAGCTCCTTCCTGAAATGTGGGATGTAGAATGGAGAGAGCCAGTCTTATCTCCATTGGTTACTTATTTCAGAGACAGGGTGCATAGCAGGAAAAGGTCCATTTATTGTTTTTCCCTCTTGATGTTGTGGCTTCTGTTTGAGCCCTGATCTCCAAAGAGGGAGTGTTGCTCAGCCAATTAGAGATGTTGCAGGCAGTCTTGAACATGATGAACCATTGAAGAGGTAGCCAGTGCTGGTCATTAACAATGGGGTTGATGTGGTTGCATTTCTTTAGTTGCTGGATGGATTTCATAGGGGCCAAGGTGGCATTTGAGATTCCTGCAGGCAGGTGTTTCCACCTTCAAGATGGTATTTTATCTCATGAATATTAATGAGGGGTATGCTGAAAATCTGACCTGTTTCCAGCCCTCAAGGCCTGGAGTTGAACAACCCTGCTCTAAAGAAACCTGAACAATATTTAGTGGTAGAAGTAAGAAACTACAGGTGCAAAACTCATATGAAAGTATATTCTGATTGGCAGAATCATGCAAAGTCGTTGTCTTAACCTCTTAAGTGATAAGGGTGTATATTTTCATCCTGAATTCCCATAAGGAATAATTGTAGGGTCCGCCCTCTCCCGCTGTTAAAGTTGGAAGATATTGTTTTGGTTTGTAATCATCAGGTGAGAAATTCAGACTCTTTTTTAAAATATTCCCCACTGGTCATTAACCACATCATTACAGGGGCAGCCCTGGCCTCTTGAAAAAAGCCCCACGGGTATTTCTTACAGTGACACTGGTGACAATATTAGACAAAGCCAAAACTAATGTATCCATACAGTGGATGTCCTATCATTATTGGGGGTACCAACATGAATGTATTCTTATAGTGGCATTATTTGATGTATTGAACATAGCCAACACCATTGTATTCTTATAGTGGCAGTACTAATATTACTGAGCAAAGCCAATAGACGTGTATTCTTACTGTGAATGATGATGTGACTGATGTCACAGATGGTAACAGAATCACTCCAACTCTTGGGTGCAGTTCACATGATCATATTGATATGTTCTTCACTCCCTCCCTTTTTAGTCTTATTTAGCATCTTCTCCTTAACCCACATGTCCCTGATTCCAGTTTAGTATATACAGATGTTACACCCTCATAGTCCATAGTCTACTCTCTGTCTTCTACTAGCAATGAGCAACTAAAGGCAGATTGTCATCTCTATTTAAACCTGCCACACGGACTTCCTAACTGTCCCTACTCTATCCTGCTGATGGTATTCGACTAGGATTTTGGAATTGTGCCTTACAGATACGCTGTTGGATTCAGACCCCCTGCTATCACGCTCACTCACACCCCACTCGCTTCTGCTCTTGTCTCTTTACCCGTGTTGCCTTTTCGGCTTTCTCCAATCTTCCATCCCTCTGATGTCTCTGAACCCTTCTAGGCCTTGCCTACTATTATGTATGTTACCATCACTTTACATTTCCATTCTTAATACATGCACATATAACAATTGTTGCAATTGTGTGTATATAGTTGATGTGGGTGTGTACATAGTTGTTTAGGGTTTAGGCAGTAGTAACAGTCCCATATGGAATGAGAATCTAATGGCAAGGAAACAGAAACTTACCTTTAAAACAGACTGTGAGACTTTTTGCCCTGTTGAAGAAGTTGGGGCTGCTGTAAGGAGAACATTAAAAGATCTGTTTGCACAGTCTTACCGGCTTTGAGTGGTCTGTTAACATTGCACCTATACCCTTTGGTGTTACACCTCTTTTTAACTATGCTACTACTCCCTTCCTCCACACTACTACTTCTTCCATTCCATCACTCCCTCTTCCACACCACCACTCCCTCCTCTACTTCACCTCCCTCAAATCTGTTAGTCCCTCCTTCACTCTACGACTACCCAGAGACCCTCCTTTCAATCAGCACCATATGATTCTCTATTCCCCACCCCTTCAACACTGTCTTATTGCCGTAGCAGAAAAAGGGCTTTAATTGGGAATTCATACACAAGTTTATGTGACATGTCCATACTGCGTCGATTGTACGAAAGACGATATGCACTTAGACAGCCATTCAGATGGTTTCCTTACGTTGAGACAATGGAGGGAAATTACCAAGAAGGATGTCCATTGCCGAAGTGCCAGGAAGCGGGTATGGGAATTATGCATGAACTCTAAACTAAAGTCTGACGACAGCAATACGATGTCATAAAGAAGATAAATAAGCCTAAGCCGAAACAATATGAAAATACTTAAGACTAACAAAGCAATAGAAGCACGATGAGAAACATGTACCAAAAGATAAAGTTATCATGAAAATAAGATGATGTAACTTGTTGACCAATAACTGTAAATACTCTGTAATGCAAAGTAGAAAAAGCATTTAGAAGCTGGCAAAAAAGTGGTATATATATATATACATATATATAACATTTAGGACGGCTATTGGAAGAAAATGAACGACGACCGGTATTAAAGATTCAACCCAGCCACTTCAAAACAAGCCTAGGATTGCAAATTGAAGAATTAATGAAGAAGTTATTTTCGTGTGCATAATAAGGGAGTACATTTTCCTGAAGTCAAGGAGGCTATTTTGAGAGATGGGTGCAAGGCACAACTGGAGTCGAGTGAACAGACCATGTGCGTAAAATATATTTTTGCTAAAATAAGGAGGGCAAGGACATTTTCTGATGCCAAGTATTGGACAACCACGATGGCAAAAGTCTATGTGAGGTGGAGTGAACATGTATCTAAAGGCCAGATGGTGTAATAACACCATTTTTAATCAAAATCAAATAGCATTGATTGAGAGGCTGAAATTGACAAAATTGTGGTCTCGTAATACATGATGAAGAACTCAAAACAAGGGGTATTCATTAGAGCTTTGAGTTAAGATAGTGGTGTGCTCACACTCCCTTTTATGTCCCAGAACAGTGAGCAGACTACGAAGTCAACTACAAAGAAAGACCTTGGCCAAGGATTAGGTCGATGACATATTACAGACTAATGGGAAAAACAGAGAATACATTGGCGCAGCTTGAACACCTAGGTTTAGTTCTGGTCAAGTGCTGCTAAAACAAACCTAAAGTCCAAGGTTGGATAGGGTTGCCAATCAACCAAAAAGCCTTCCATGCACTTTTATATACAATGCAACAGTTATTAGCATGCTGCCATTTTTTTGGAGGCAGTCACCAGGATGGGTCTGAACCAGGGGTTTTCGGTATTGTTGGTTCTGGGATAGGATGATGGGCGCGACAGCTCAATCCCCACATCTACCCAGTCTGGATTGGAATCCCTTGGGACCCATTTTTCCTTGGGAGGATTTCCCCCATCTCTGAAGGAGAAGATCCTTTCCCCAGGATCCTCTTGGGATCCCTCTCCCTCAAATTGGAAGATCTGTACCTCCTCCTCAAAGTGGGTCTGTTTGGGTACTTTGTTTCTCCTACCTCCTCTCTGCTCCTTGGGTGGCAGACTTCCAGGGGTAGGAGATTTTGTTTCCAATTCCTGGTTTTCCAGGGGCTGTTTACAAGTTGGAAAGGAAGCTTCCTCCAAGGCTTTACACCCCCCTTCCCCTTGTGACAATTCCCTGGGAACCAGTGGGTTATCGGGGTGCTGCCCCCGTCATTGTTCTGGAGCACTAGGTCCAGAGTTTGGGGCATTCTGTGCCGGCATGCCCATCTGAGGGTTCTGTTGAGCCCTCAGCATGTGGCCCAAATCCTGTGCCATGTTCTGAACCTGGCACTCTAACTGGGAAACCCGCTCAGGCTGATATGGGGTCCTGTTTTCTCCCCTGGGCTGATCCCGGGAAGGGTAGCTATCCCTTCTCTGGTAGTACCCCTGGTTGGGAAGATTTGGGTACCCCGCCACCCTTGGCCTCCCCTCTCCCGGATTAGGTTGTCTGGGCTCAGGAAAGTGGGGAAAGAAGGATGGATGATTTTGGGGCTGGAAGTTGGGTGGATACCAGGGGAACAAGTTCTGCCCAGGATTTGGTGAATTTCTGCCCTCCTGGGGGAAGTGCAGAGGTAAGTTCCCTGGGTTGGGCGCTTGGTTGGATCCCCCCCTTGGGCCGGAGGAGTCCACACATAACCCAGGATTGGTCTGTTTCCCTTGTAGCGGGGACTTACATTGTCAGGGGAGCGAGGGACCCCATTTGTGGGATTACCTCCTTGACTCCCGGTCTGTGACTGGCCGAGGGCCTTCTGGGCTGTGAATTGTTTGGTGCAGGTAGGTTTTTAGGCCCCCCCATCTCCAAATCTAAAACAGGGGCAACCTTTACCTCTGCCACCTTGGCAGCAGCAGGGGAGCTGTTGGTTTTGTTTTTTTTGGCTGATTCTTATTTTCCACTGGTTTCTGCACCTCATAGATGCGGGTGGCTTGCTCAATGACCCAGTCTAAAGATCTTTTCTCGTGAAAATCTCTCACGAGCTGGGTCATTATGTATTTGGGTAAGGCATGGAAAAACGTATTAACAAATTCCTTACTGTCGGTGCGCACCCTTTTGGTAGACTGCGCAAAAGCACGCTTTAACTCCTGCACAAATTCTTGTGGGGCCTGATCCTCCCCACATTGCAAATTGTAGGCTGCCTTGCAAGCCTCTTGAGGATTTCTATGAACAGAAAAATGTTTCAAGATGGCCGCCCTATAGGTGGACCATCTTGAATGATTTTGGTCCTCCAGCCCCGCAAAGAAACTGGAGTATTCTGGGGAGAATGCTCATTTGACGTTCTGGATGCAGCTACTGCTGTCCTTCAAATGGAAAGTCTCCATCATTTGCTCAAAAAGCTCCAAGTGTTCCCAAACAGAATACTTGGAGTTCTTGCGATAAGGGGTGATGACACTCCTTATTGCCTTGATCTGCTTTAAGGGGTCCTTAAGCAAGGCCCTTTTTGCCTTATTTGCCTTTTTGGTTCGGGTAACCTTGGTCCACTCATCCTCTGACTCAGAGGCACTGCTCCCAGAGGTGCCCGTCTGATCATCCAGGTTTTCCCGGATTCTGCAAGCCTGAGAATGGCTGGCAGAATGTGGGGACTTGGTCTCCTGTGTCCTGGGCCGCTCATAGGAGTCTTCAGATCCCTCCTTGCTGCCAGGATTTGATGGGTACCCCCCCACTCACCTAACTGTGTGGAGGTTTTCAGGATGCCCTTAGTGGGCCTACTCCCCTGGGGTTCCCCACTAAATTGCACTGTGCTTAGGTGCCCATACCCGGATGCCCACCCATCCATTCCTGGGAGGTACTGGCCTATGAACCCCATACTTTTGGCTGGATAGTAATCTGCCCTCCCTGTGGCCCTGTGCTCATGTGCGCCAGGGGACATAGGGGTGGCAGAGTCCAAGGACTGGGAGAGATGAAGGCCTCTGGTACTAGTTCTCCTGAGGTTATGCTCAGGTGTTTCCCTTTCCCAGCGAACTTCCTCTCTGTCAGCCCCTGCTCCCTGTTGAAATGCAAGAGCCTGCACTTTCAGTTCCTCAGTTAAGGCCTTACTAGACTCTATCAGTCTCTCCTGCATGGCTACCTGTTGCTGGAGCCTATCATTGTGCTGACAGAGAGCCTCATTTTCCTATGCACTTCCTGGTTGGTCCTGGAATACTTGGCCAGTCTTTGCAGCAGGAGGGTTACCTCCTGAGTCCCATCCCTACTGGCCTGCTCCTTTCTTGCCAGAGCATCTTCCAACCTCCTGGTGTGCTCTAACAAGTTCTGATGCTCTTTTTGGAGGTCACCCAGCCCCTGGAGTGCAAGGTGATTTTCTTCATTTTTTTTCTTTTAATTGGCAGACTTCCTGGCCTAAGGTGTCCCTTTCCTGACTAAGAGCCTGCATCTGTGCCGCCAGGTCGTCCCTCTGCCTTTGAAAGGCACCAGCTTTCTGGCGTTCTTGTTCAAACTCTGCCTGGGTAGCCAGGTCTTTCAAAATCAGTTTATTGCTCTCTGTCTTCTCCCTATCTAGGTGGCTTTGCAGTGTGACTACCTGCTCTGCGCATGCCCTATTGAAGTCCAGTTGTTGCTCCAGCTTTTTCTGGCTCTGAAGTAGGGCGTCCAAACCTTCTTGGTACTCCTTCTGCAAGGCCAGAAATCTGTTATCCTGGTCAGACTTTTCCTGTTGCAGGATATCCATTTCCTCCTTTATTTTAATAATATACTGCCTACTATCATTTTCTGACTCCTGGCTCCTCTGCTCAGAAGAGACCAGGTCAGATTGGGCCTTCTCTAATGCCATCAGTTGCCTATTTGCCAGATCTTGGCCTTCAGCACATTTGTCCTGTATGGCTCCCATATGTAAATATAAATATGCCGCTACCCTGGCAATCTTGTTGTGCTCATCCTTGGCCTTAGGGGCCATATGTAGTTCACTCAGGGCCACATGTAAGGGACCCTGATCTCTTCATATATCTGACCCTGTTTCAGTGATCTGGGGTGTGATTTCCTGCAACCAGACTGCCTGGTCCTGATGAGCCCACTCACCTCTCACAAATAGCTTATGTAAGAGGTGTTCTCTGGCTATTTTGATATCTACCAAGGTCGTCATTCTGGAACTTGATTTCCTTCCTGACTTACAGAAGTTTGTATTTTCTTTTGCAAAACAGACCGTTTCCTTAGAGAGTTCCTTTGAGGGGTGTTTTTACAGTGTAACACGGCGTGGTGATCCAACAGAATTTATATATCCTGTCAGTTAGCACACTGTATTAATCTGCACAAGTGATAGATCTAATCCAGAACCCCCGGCTACGAGCCCCCACTCTGTTAAGTGACTTCAATTCAGCAATCCCACTAAGTCAGTGCCTCGTCTGGGACGCCCAAGGGAAGCCCTTATTTATATATTTTTATGACAAGTTATACTCTGGATGATAAACCCTTATATAATGCCCCTCTCTTTGAATCCCCCTGTCCTCACTGAGCCAAGAAGTAGGTTTGTTTGCAATTTAAAAGATGTATTGGAAAATGTAAACAATATATATATATCACAATTTTATAATAAATTAATATTTGATATCACACTTATGAGTATAATATCGATCAACAATGGATAATGTTATACTAGCACACTTATTTTTATTACTTAGGAGTTGGTACGGAAAGAACAAGGTAGCTGGAAATGCTTTATGGTTTCAAGGAGATGCAAAGATTAATAAAAGGCAGTACAGAAATAAACTTGATATGATTTCAGCAAAAGATAATATGATCACTTTTTCTCTGACAATTCACTCCCCCTCCTATGCAATGTAAGGAGATGGAAGTAACACACACAGTCTTCAGGAATACAATCACAGTACAATACGAATTCAGTTCCCCCCTAGCAAGCTTAGAGAAACAGGGATGATTTTAAACACAGGCAAAGTGCTTTAAAGGTGGTATGCAAAGAAGGGAAAAATATGCTAAAAATGATTTTAATTCCCTATAATTGATTCAGGGTGGGTGATAGCTACTTCAAATTAGTTCAGGATCACTTTAGCAATGCTCTATGAATGATTGTCAGGTTGCAAACGAATTTCGGCAAAGGAAAGCAAGAAGCTGCTATTTGTGAAGAAATTTGAGCCAAATCGCAAATCGCTGCACTTTTTCCGAGTGCGTCGAGCTCGAATTCGGAAAAAGTATAATGAATAGAAAGTCGATTTCGTGAAGGTAGATTTTCAGAAATGAAATAATGATTCAAAATGCAAAATGACACTTTTACAGGTTGAAAATCGGAGAAGGGACACACGATTCGTATGATGCAGTTCTGGACAGGTTCACATGTTTGAATCAGATTATTTTAAGCTAAGAGATGGGTTCTGCACAGTTCTAGCTGGGTACTCACACTATGAATTTGAAATAGGCCGTCAGGGTCTGGTCAGGTTGGGACTGGACTCTAGGCGGTTGGTTCTGAAGTCACAGCTATCTGGGTCAGCTCTGCTCTGCTGGTCTGGATCACTTGTTCTGGTCTCTCTGGTTCTGATCTGGTCTGTGGTTCTGCTGTCGGCACTTCTTTCTGGGTCTGCTACTGGTTCTGGCAAAAGTTCTTGGCAAAGAATTCAACAGCTTGCCCGGCTGTAGAATAGTTTGGTTGGATTGCTGGATTCTGAAGGCCTGCTGAAAAAGGATTTAGCTGGTGGTCCAGGCCTCTCTGCTTTAAGGTCTGGAGTGAAGTTCTAGAGTTCTCCATCAGCGTGCTGCGCAGGAATTCAGTTGAAGCTTGGAAAATGAATGTGCCTGTCTGGCTTCCAGTGGCTCTTTTTTATGTCTTTTGAAAATGGGTGTGGATGCTAACTTTCTTTGCCCAACCCACTCACGATTTGATAGGTCAAGGATTTCTCTTTGACCTGATTTGAGAAGGGAGCAGTGAGTCATCAGGTGTCATCTTTATGGCATACAGAACAAACACTCCCTTTGCTTTTACCTTAGAAAATCATTTTCATAACTAAACACATTTCCCAGATACACAAGTGGTTGACATTATATATACACATCATATATCACATAAGGTAGTTTCTGTTCCAACTCTGATGTTTCTAAGAGCTTGGATTAATAAATGACAACATTTTGTGCTTTTTGGTTGGTTTACCAATATTGGATTTTTACCAAAAATTACACAGATGTACACCACCTCTCTACACATATTCCAGTAAATTTTCATTTTTCTAGCATGAACCCCGTGTCTGCAATCTCCATAGTTCATAGGGTTTTGCCTCAGAACATGGTACAGAGTTCTAACACCTCTTAAAATGTGGACAGAAAAATCACAAGAATAATGATATTAATTATATAATTTTGACAAGTCTGTACTATGAATTATCCATATTTTTTTAAAATTATACTCTGGCCCAAAGGGGTGTGGTTTCCCAAAGCAGATGGTGGAATTTCTGGTTTGTCCACTTCCTCCAACTCAAGTTGCTCACAGAGGCACTTCCCCTCCCCGTTTCTCTAAAGAGGAACCCATTTACGACCCCCCCTAATTTAACATTTGCCTGAGCCAAGGAAGGCTCATTGTTCAGTTTCCTGCAGTCCCCAGCTGCTCCTCCCCTAATCCAATCAGAGAGGTGTCATCTCCCTTTGGTGGGGGCAGCAGAATGCAGCCAGGCCTGGGAAGAATGGCTTAGCAAGTTTCAACTCCTGTCGGGGGTAGTAGCCAGGCAGAATTCAATCTCTTTAAGCCAGGCTTCAGCTAAATGTCACTTTTGTTCCCAGTTTTTCTTCATCCAAATCAAACTTACAATTTTTACACATGCAGTTAGAACACTGATTCTAAGTTCAAAACTATGACATTTAACAGTTGCAAACTATGTGACACTCAACAGTAGGTGACTCATTTATTTTAAACATTTAGATTTTAGTGTCTTTCAGTCCAATTCCACTTCAGCTGCTGACATCCACGGCTCAGACAGTTTCATTATGAACATTATTTTGGGCTCTTTCTCTTTCCAGATTTTGTATGCACACAAGAATACATTCTGCCAAATGTCTGCTGGTGTTCAGTGAGATTTTTGAATATCTTGCAATGTTTAAAATAGGCATTTTTAGCTTGCATTTCAGAGAAACAAAGGTGATTTCAAAGCGCTTTTTGAGCCAACCGGCACTGCTGTTTTTCCTTTTGCACACATTTCACCCATGGCACTCCTGGCCCATCACACTCGCACTGGTGGGTGGTAGGTCAGGCGACCATTTTGGTGTGTGCAAAAACTGCGCGGTTTTCCTGGATCCTGGCACATTTGTGTTCATGTTATGGTGCTTTAGTCAGGTGGCCAAACAGGTAAGTACTGGTGTGCAGTGAATCGTTTACAGTCTACCTAGTTGTCTCAGGTGCTCATTATCTGTGGCAGTGAGCCTCCACGAATTTGGTAGGCTGCTGAGTGGCTCTGTTGAATGCCACATGATGGCGATTTTATCTGCATGCTCTCACTCTTCCGATGCAATACTCTGGTAAACTGGACGTCTGCCGGGTTGATTAGGGCTTTCTGACATGCCTGGTTCATGGATGCAGGAATAGAGAATGTCACTCTCTGTAGCTCTTCGATCAGAACTTTGGGAATTTCTGAAATAAATAACTGGAAAATCTAGCAAGAATTTATTGTAGAAGGCATGGTGTGAGACAACAGTGGACTGCACAGAAACACACGAGCACAAGGGGGGTCATGAATTGGGTTCCTCTCAACAGCCATTGCATCCAGGGTCGGAAATGGCTTAGGAGATCTCTCTAGGCCTCTATGCTTTTAGTCCCTGGCTGAGAGGGGCTTTTATCCAAGTGTATTAACATTGTCATATTACAGTTACAGTCCTGGTCTTATTGGATAAAGACAACACAAGTGTATTCTTACTGTGACAGTACTGATATTATTGGGCACGTCCAACATGATTGCCTTCTGTACTGATCATATTAGGCAAAGGCAGCACCAGTGTATTCTTAAAGTGTCAATTCTAACATTATTGGACAGAATCAACTTCAATGTATTCATTGGACAAAGAAAACACCAGAGTAAACATACAGTGTTCTTTTAGGCTCTGCCATCATGAGTGTGCTCTTGAGGAGGCAATGGTGGCATTATTGGGTTGTTCTCATAATGGTATTACAGTGTATATTGGCATATCCAGAATGAACATGCCTTCCTGAAATAGCAGTACTGGCGATGTTGGGAATTTCATGCCTTCCTGAAATAGCATTACTGGCGATATTGGGAATTTCATGCCTTCCTGAAATAGCAGTACTGGCGATATTGGGTACATCTAACTTGTGTGTGTTCTTATAGTGGCAATGCTGGCATATATTGTGGACACGGGAATCCTAAAAATGTACTACGTAATTTTTCTGGTTACTATTGATGACCTGGTAGCTAATAGAAGTTTCCTTTATTACCCAGTCGAAATGATAGTCAATGTTTACCAATTATTTTACGAAAGGTGTACTGGAAAATGATTCATTTTAACACACTATTTTCAAAAAATGTCAAAAGCCACTTGTTTGGTTTTTGCTCCTGCGCTATGGCGGTCACTCATGCTAAATACTGGGTAATATTTATGCCCCAGATTGAAAATAATCTGTAGCTTCCAATGTTGTGTGCTTCTGAGTTTTCAAGTGGGCTGTACACTTTTTCATTGCCTCTTTCACTAGTAGGTGTACGCGATGTGTTTTCACGTTGATTTCTTTTCCTTTGGGGGAGTGTGCGCATGTGTGTGTGTGCGTGTGCGTGTCTGTGTCATTATTTGTGTACTTTTTTTTAAGGCTTAAAAGGTTTGTTTGATTTGAAAAGCACATTTACTTTGCAGTGTCTGCCAAGGAAAAGCCTGCCACACTAAAGAGCAGTGTGCATTGGACAGCGTGCGAAAACGTGTCATGCATTGCCTTGGCAGCCTGTGTAGCATAAAAGGACCAGGTGGATGGAGAGAAGGTAAGTGTGGACAGGTGGCAAAGGGGACCCCCTGAAAATGGCACACTTGCAAAGAGTCTCATAACGGGGCAGTGGCCTTCAGATCGTAGCTTTGCGTAATGTCAATTTGGACATAGATCCGAAAAACTTTGGCTGGGAAAGATCTGCTGTTGCTTTCCTGAGATGTATCATGAGTTTTCTCTGCATCCAGCTGTGTAGGTGTGACCCTCATCCTGCTTGGATAAGTGTGTGTCTGCTGAGCACTTGTTTTCAGAACACCAAGTGCACAGCTTCTACTAGGCTAACGACCCATTAGGTATAGTCTTTGGTGTATTTTGGGCCTCAGACTTCCTTTCTGTATAGAAGTATAGACTTGATCACAGTAAAATAGCTTCATCCAGCGATTTCACCAAAGGATTCATTGCTTGGAATTTGGCATTTATTACATTTTCTATTAGCTACTTCTTAGTTTATTAAAGGTTTCACAACACCTGGCCCACTAGCACACCAGTCCTGTGGACCAGCGCACCACCAGAAGACACAACATCACCAGGCTGGAAACAGAGAAATAAAAGAGGGACAGAACAGGAAACAGGCCGTTTTCATGCTCTGCACCCTGTTTTATAGACAGGTTACCAATGCAGCTAAGACTGACCACTTCTGTCATATATTCTAAGAAAGGTCTGAAGACCCTACTCTTGGAAGAACACCTCACCTAATCACTGATTGCTCCACAAAGACGCAATTCTCCCCCTCTGTTGTTTCCCTCTCGACTTGCTCTCCCTTTCTACCACAGCTCTTCTGCTACCCCTGCACTCTTACTTGTAACACTCTCAATGTGTTGTGTCCCCAATGTTTAGCACACCATTGATTCCCAGATAGGTTTCTGCTTTGTAAATACCGCCAATGCATGCCTAGACACATTATTCACATGTTTGGTACTTGGTTTCGATTTGTTCTGCTAGACCAATACATTGGCCTTTGTTTTGTTGAGGTCCAGAAACCGTAGGTAGCAGTAGCTTTCATGAATGTCCACACTTTGTTGTAGACCTTGTTCTATTGGATACAAGAGGAGAGGACATCTGAGGACTGCATACAATAAGTTATGCAGTCCTCAGGTGTTGGTGATTGTATGGAGTGATTACTAGATCGATCATGTGAATGTTGAAAAGTATCGCTACCTTACACCCAGCTCTTCTTTGAAGGAGTCTGTCCTCGTATTATTTGTTCTCATTCTGCATTCTGCATTCTGGATTGAAGTACAATACGTTTGTCTGATCACATCTTGTGCTTCCCCACTGATGACAATTTTCAGGAATTGTCCTGTATACGGGTGTTCGATTTTTTTGTGACATATGTTATTGCCATTGTATAACTATTCAGCAGTGGAATTTCAAGTATTAACTGTGAATATAATGTGAACCCTACTATACATGCTATGAAAACATTCTACATTCAACAGGCTCTATGTGTGTCAGTATTGGGTGTCTTTTAAGGCCTGGGTATAAAAATAACTTACTGTAACCTATTTTTCATAGATGTTGTAGTGCACAGTCACTCACACACTACAAGTGGCCATTTAACATGTCCACATACATGCCCCAAATATTATAGTAGACTGAGTCAGGTCCTTACTTTCTATTTTGTTTTTGCTGGAAATACTACCAAACTCATTTACCATTACCTCTACTCGAATTGTTATGTTGTTTTATGGGAGGTGAAACAGGGATTCTAGTACCCATTTTTGGAGTCCATGGGACTTTTTGGGGTATATAGATGCTTACCACCAGCTTTTTACTGGAGTTATATCCTCCACCTTAACGCTAAAATTTGTATTATGGCAATGCCGTTTTTTTCTTGTGGGCTTAATTTAGTAATTTGAGGGCCTGCATTGGATTTATCCTTAATTAAGCGATTTCCTGTTTTTGCCTGCACTTGTTGTCACATATTGGGCTTCTATTGGGTAATCCTGGGCAAACGTATTGGCCAAATTAGCAATAATTTGAATTTTGCACGTCAAACCATCAAATACTTTTGTACATTCAGCATAATAAGGTTTGATTTGCCTGCCACTGACTCGAGTTATGCATAGACTACATTTTGTGAACGTTGTCTTCCAAAAAATATATATAACACACTGTGGAGACCTGCAGGCAAACCAGGACAGTAGAGCAAGGATGTGGTTTAACCACACACCGACCCAGTATTAATTTCTACCGATGTATGTTGTGGGAGCTACGGAGACCTTTTGGAGGATGCTATATCATCTGTTTGCCTATGTAATAAAAGGCATTATTGTTTGGTATTTACCTGTACTGTAAGTAGTATATGGAGCCCCCTTTTTTGCAATGTTACATTTTTGACAGGTGGAAACACCCCATGCTTCCAGCCTTAGTCCCGCCTTCCCATTTTTATATGGTTTTTTATATCAATTTAATATACATTTCATATGAAATGTATATCAAAGATGATATCTTTTTTATATCAAATGTATATTTCTTGATATTAAATGTTTTGTAATTTGATATGATGTTGAAATAATTTGATATGAAGTGAATATAAAATGTATATACAAATGTTGTCTGGGAGCACACGTGTTCGCTGCTGCTTGTTGGAGATCGAAGTGAGTTGTGAGGAGATAGATTGTGAATGTTAGGGTTTTGTTGTGGTAACACGATGATGAGGGAGTAGGTTTGGCTTTGTATGGATTATTGGTAATCCCTTTAAAGTATTCAATATTAATTTTATGGATTTTTATCATTTTATTTTATTTGTATATAAAGTGAGCGTACATTGATAACAGTTTTTATATAGACGAAATATAAAGCTAAGCAGAGTGTCTGACATCACGATTTTCTAAGGGTTTTTCTATAGATTTAATATAAAAAGGAGGTTGTGTATTTTAAGGCACACCGTCATGATTTTAAAATGTAAAGGAGAGGCTTGAGCTATAAATAGGTCTGGAGGCTGTGGGTATTTTAAAGCGAATAAAAGTGGAATAAAAAAGGAATAAATGTGAATACAATTTTTTTTTATATATTAGGATGAACCAGGGCGGACATTAACGGGCATGCCCGGACAAGAAACCATTGAAAATATAGGCCGACAAAGCAGAGCTACGGGTTTAAAAAAACTGCTAAGTGGCACAGCGTGAATACAAATATAGAATACATCATTTATTTACATTAAACATGTTAGAATGAAAAAAGGAAAGGGCATTTTACAGGTCTGAAACAAAAAGTTGAAAGCTATTATGTGTAGCAGTGTAAATTGTGCTTTGACAGAGTGACAGATTTTACATATGTTAGCCAACCAAAAGTGTCTTTTAAAAAAAATTAAAAGTGAAAATCTAATTTCAGGGATGCAAAACACGGCCCTATTCAGCCAGAAGTGGGATAGGCCTGGTGATGCATGACTCTGATGTGTTTCTATTTAGAGGTTGAGAGTGGCTGGGGAAGATTTAGACTTTCTTGCAAACTTGTTTTTTTATTTTTCTTCAGTTTTGCACAGGGGTGTGAAATCATTTTCAAATAAACAACCATATTTTTCTGACTTAGCAGCCTGTGTTTAAAAGTGTGAAATATTTATATAGTCTTTAAATCTAAGCAACATTATTTTTTAGAGCTGAGATGGTGTTCAAAGGCGCTAACATGTGTTTTTGACTCTGGAAGGCTATCTAGGATAAGGTGTAAAAATGTTTGTAAGTGTTTATAGCTCTGTTATTTAATAGTCCAGCATCTAAATATTAAACCCGCTACACTTAGAGGATTTACATTTGAAATTGCATATTCTGGATCGATACACACTTGGGGCCTCATCACTAGTTAGGCTGTAGCCCTTAAATGCGGTGGTAATGGTGGTGCTCAGAGAGGCACAGTTTCACCTCACTGATGAGGCCCAACAAGGCTGAAACATGTGTATGGGGTTGCTGTTGGTACTCTTGTTCAGAGAGGAATTGCCATAGCATTTCGGTGCTGGACTGCCCATGTGGGTGGGACAAAGACTGATATGCAAATGGATATTTCCCATCTGTGAAAGGTACAGTGAGCAAAAAGTGTGTGCTGCAAACTCTCATCTCAGAACAGGTTATCATGCCATTTTCTTTCTGGAGAGGAGCGCCTGCTACCTTTTTTTAAATATTTGCAAGGAACTTGGGGTTGGTCACCCTGAGTTACCCGGGGGCAACCAGACATGGACTCCTTGCTCACTGTGCTCAGAGAGGCACAGTTTCACCTCACTGATGATGCCCAACAAGGCTAAAACACGTGTATGGGGTGGCTGTTGGTACTCTTGTTCAGAAAGGAATTGCCATAGCATTTCGGTGCTGGACTGCCCATGTGGGCGGGACAAAGACTGATATGAAAATGGTTATTTCCTATCTGTGAAAGGTACAGTGAGCAAAAAGTGTGTGCAGCAAACTCTCATCTCAGAACAGGTTATCATGCCATTTTCTTTCTGGAGAGGAGCACCTGCTACCTTTTTTTAAAATATTTGCAAGGATTTGGGGTTGGTCACCCCGAGTTACCTGGGGGAAACCAGACGTGAACTCCCTGCTCACTGTGCTCAGAGAGGCACAGTTTCACCTCACTGATGAGGCACAACAAGGCTGAAACACGTGTTTGGGGTTGCTTTTGGTACTCTTGTTCAGAGAGGAATTGCCATAGCATCTCGGTGCTGGACTGCCCATGTGGGCAGGACAAAGACTGATATACAAATGGATATTTCCCATCTGTGAAAGGTACAGTGAGCAAAAAGTGTGCGCTGCAAACTCCCATCTCAGAACAGGTTATCATGCCATTTCCTCTCTGGAGAGGAGCACCTGCTACCTTTTTTTAAATATTTGCAAGGAACTTGTGGTTGGTCACCCTGAGTTACCTGGGGGCAACCAGACATGGACTCCCTGCTCACTGTGCTCAGAGAAGCACAGTTTCACCTCACTGATGAGGCCCAACAAGACTGAAAAACGTGTATGGGGTTGCTGTTAGTACTCTTGTTCAGAGAGGAATTGCCATAGCATTTCGGTGCTGTACTGCCCATGTGGGCGGAACAAAGATTGATATGCAAATAGTTATATTTACCATCTGTGAAAGGTACAGTGAGCAAAAAGTGTATGCTGCAAACTCTCATCTCAGAACAGGTTATCATGCCATTTTCTTTCTGGAGGGGAGCGCCTGCTACCTTTTTTTAAGTAACGGTATTACCGCCGCAGTTAAGGGCTGGCCCTATCACGAGTTGGGCGCTAACTGGGCTATTTTACCTCCAGCCTTTCTCTGGAGGTGAAAATTCCCTGTATTTGGCTGTATTACCGCCAACTGTATTAGCCCGCATAATTACTGCTGAAAATGCCCATTGAATCCAATGGACCCAATGGGGAATGTGGATTTACCGTTAACACCAAACCTGTGATCCGGCGGTAATACTGCCGGACCGGTCAGTGCTAAGGTTATTACAGTCGGGCTGTATTACAGCCAGGATACAGTCCAACTCGGGATGAGGCCCTTAGGCCCTTTGGGGCTGAATACAATATAGATGCATTGTGAGGCCAACAAGCTGTTTAAGCAACACACATAATCTGGCAAAAGGTGTAGCCTTTATTTTTATATAAGGGATGAAATTGTTGATTTTTTTAAAACAGCACAACTACTATATGGGGAAAATTCACATTCTGGCTTTGGAATGTTGCTGGTGGAAAAAGAAAGGCTTAATCTATACTCATGTTTTTGTTTGCTCTGGGGTTATACCAATCTTATCAAACTTGTTTGTAGGTGGTGTGCTTGGGAAAAACATTCTGCAGGCTGTCACAGGGAGAGATGACATTCTATGTATAAATTAAAACTCATTATTAATATTGTTTTAATGATGAGGCCTGGCTGTAAGTGTGCACACTGCACGTTTGGGCCTATGGGAGTAGATGTGTACACAAGCTACATGAGGCATTGGCATTGTGCTTTCTTAATTGTGTGCCACAAATGTAAAATATGTTTTTACATTTTAGAAAAAAAAAATATATTGAAAAAGCAAATAGCTGTGTCCTTTATATAGGCATAGTGAAGCAGAAATTGAGAAGGTTAGATCCATGACTTTATTTTTATAACAAAATGTGTATTTTTGAAGTATATTCTGCTGAATGTGATTGACCGGAATTTGAATAAAGGGCTGCAGACCATATATTTTATGCAAGCTTCACAGGTTTTGAGGGAAGCTGTGCTTACAGCCAGAATTATATGCTGATTTATTAATTACATTATATTAATGTAGACTTTGGGCCTGGTTGGAGAGCACAATTTATGACTGGGGCCATAGCTGCTTTATTGGACCCAATCTCTGATGTTTTGTTTGAAATAAATTATATTAATTTAAACTTCGGGCTCTTGGGACTCATGTGCAATGTGCTTTCATAATGAATGTAAACTATATATTTTCTACTTTTAGTGCATATTATAGAATAATGAGGGTTCTGCCAATGTGTCACAGATCAGACTGGTGTTTGATATTTTTAAGGGTGGCAAGAATTATTTTGTTATATTTGGGCTTGAGGTATGCTTGGTTGTTATAAAGGTTTAAGATGATGAAAATTGAGATACACTGAATATTATAATGTGTAAAATATGTTTGTATATTTTTTAATGTTTTTTCATAGAAATGTCTCTCAACAATTGGATGTTGCACCAGACCGCTTCTGGAAAAACAGCCAGCAGAGGTGGATGTTTTGAGGGCCTGAGAATGGTGCGTGGGGTACCAACAAACCATCATGGGCCATGCACTGTTCCAGCAGTGTGTGTGGGATGTGACCCCTTGCAAACGGCAGACGCTGATGCCGTTGATTTAGGATGTAGCAAGGACTCTGCAATTTAGCAAACACCATGCATGAGGAAATGGATTTAAGAATGCCCATGAATGTATCTGATGAGTTCACGCAATCATTGAGGATGGATCTGCGTAGCAAGGATTTATGGAGTGTGACATTTGCTGGTTCTCAGGGAACTTCAAGCCACAATGGTCTGGGGTTGCACCCGCCAATGGAGAATGGCTTGGGGCTAGTTTAAGGAGGCCCAGCAACATGGGTTATGGAAATGTCTTTAGAAAAAGCAGGGTTTTTTGGACCCTGTCACAAACCGCAAGCACAAGGTATAGAGGGGTCGTTGGCCCTCATTGCTTCCTCATCACCGAGGGTCATACACCAGAGTAGTTGCAGCTACCAAGATATCAATCAAGGGGTGCTACACCTGATCCCTTTTGTGATCAACACATGTATGTCATTAAAGCATAATCACTGTCCAATGTAACCACAGGCACTAATTGTATGTGACTAAGTTTAAGATACACTGTAACAAGCGCCACAATGCCTTTGTTCTGCTGTGCGCTCAACAAATGTGAATAAATAAATAATAAATAAATAAATACAGCTCATGGTTCTGATCTCCAGAACCTGCACTACAGAATCTTAAGTGTTGTCTTCGGTTCATCGTAGTTGTTGATGGTAAGGCCCTAAGGAATGTCTGGGGGGGGTCCAGATGATCGAAGTTTTTCCTTTATGATTAATCTGAGGGACTTGATGAATGTTTGTGGGGGGCCCGCTGCATGGGGCTGTTCTTTATCGGGTTCCTTCAAAGGGCGTGAGCAATGTCTGGGTGTTCCAAAAGCGTGGAGTTGTTCTTTTTTGATTCATCCAAGGGGTCTGAGGAATATCTGGGGGCCCCGAAGCATGGAGTTGTTGTATTGATTTATTAATAGCCCGCTGAATTGCCTGAGGGCCCACTCGAGCAGAGTGGTTTTTGTATTTTTTACAACCAGTGTCATGGAATGGCTGACAAACAGAAACCTAATGTTTTTTTACAGGTGTGATGGGATGGGATGTTGAATGATTTATCATAACATCTAAAGCTATGTTGTGTGTGATATATTGTATGTGTTTTATACAGTTTTCAAGAGGTATATTATATACATTTTTTTTACAGCTTTTAGCTATGCAGAGGAGGCCACAGATTGTATTTGTAAGTGTTTACTTAGCGCTTAAACAGCAAATATAAATGTGCAGATACAGTAATGTTTGTTTTATCAACTTCTAGAAGATTGAAAGGCTAACCACCTGCTGTGATTTAACCTCACCCGAGAAGCTTGCACTTAGATATCTGTACATACAGGGTTGGACTGGGACTAGAAATAGGCCCAGACACACAAGAAAAAGTGGCCCACCCCTTGCGTCAAAAAAAAATGGCCCACCCCTTGCCTCACGACCCTTGACCAGGGACGTCATTTCACCAAAATGCCAGGGGTAGCGGAAATGACATCACACAACCCTTGCCCCCTGATGACATCACAGGAAGTGATATCATTTGACCCCAATCCAAAGTGATATTGCGGGAAGCGATGGAACACAGCCTTTCACCAGTTCACAAAACACGAAGTGGCATCACATAGCATTGTACACCACGAAAAATATGGTTACGATATCACTATAATGTGATGTACATTTCATGCAAGAATGGATCGCCATATGTATCATTAAGATTAGTGTGTATAGGCCCATATTACCAAATTACTGTGAATGCAAGTAGACGTTCATCAACAAATCATAATGATGTGTTATTATATAGCACTTACGCTTAAGCGCTTTATATCGATAAAATTTACACCCAATATCACCCAACCTGTGTTGATACTCATTTATCGACCTCAGAAGGATAAAAGGCTGAGTTGAGGCATTGAAGAACAGACTAAATAAGTGACTCACCCCCTGAAGTGTGCCTGAAATAAACCTTTACTGAGTCTATCAATTATTGTATATAATTCCAGAAAGACACATTATTTGGTATTCCTATTCTTTCTTATTTAGGGTCAGTGCTGAAAGTGTTAGACTTGTATTTGTATGGAATTTATATAGCGTTTTAATCTGAAACGCTTTACAAGAGTAAGTGGCACTCCTGTTCTTATTTTTCTTCTTTTTTTAAGGGGCCTGAACAAGAAAGCCAGCCACTCCAGAAGTAAAGAGCCACATGGTGCAGGGCCACAGCCCAAAAGCTTGCATTAAAACATTTTTTTTTTTAAATTACTTTTTGTTTTGGGGTGTTTTTTTTAGAGGTTGCAAGGGAGGCCTCAGAGGTCACAATTGCGACCTCTGGAGACCTCTAAATGACGTCCCTGCCCTTGACCTCTGATGACATCACCAGAAGTGATGTCATTTGACCCCACCCAAAAGTGACATCCCGGCAAGCAATGAAACGCAACCTTTCACCCCTTGTCAAAACAGAAGTGGCATCAAATAGCATTATACCTAAGTACACTACGAAAAATATGGTTATGATTTCACAAATGTGATATACATTTCATACAAGAATGGATCAACATATGTTTCATTAATATCTGTGTGTATAGATCCATATTGTCAAATTACTGTGTATGCATGCAAACATCCAAGGCCAAATGATAATATGTTATTATATAGCACTTACACTTAAGCTCTTTTTTATAGAACAAATATGCACACAATATCACCCAACCTGTGTTGGTATTCATTTATCAACCTCAGAAAGATGAAAGGCTATGATGGCCTTGCTGGGATTCGAACCTGTAACCTGCAGATCACACACACACATCACAGCAGCAAGTTCTCAACCCACTGAGCTATCATATCGGCTTTAGTAAAATTAGCAATTACTCTATTGTGGATACCATTAAACTCGT
Source organism: Ambystoma mexicanum (assembly GCF_040938575.1). NCBI lineage: Eukaryota > Metazoa > Chordata > Amphibia > Caudata > Ambystomatidae > Ambystoma > Ambystoma mexicanum. The sequence continues at coordinate 1,404,642,623 of NC_090922.1, forward strand.
AACTGAGATTTAACAGCAGACCAGTTAAACTTATCTGCAGGTCTGGTGCAAAGTAGGCTGCATGCTGCAGCAGCATGTGAATGATGCATGCATCATTATTTATGATGCATACATCATGCATGCAAATCAATCATCAAAGCAAGGGGACATGTGTTACCTTGCTTTGATGAATTATGCTGTTGCGGGTGCTTTGAGTTTGATTTAAAATAAAAGTTCTTTTTCAAACCGGCCCAGGCATGTCCAGAAACCGGCCCCAAGGGACTACACAGGCCGAGTGGCAGATGGGCCAATCCGACCCTGTGTATATATTTTGTTAATTCTCAAGTACTTATCATTATGGATAACTGCCTACAACACCCCTTTGCGTGTGTGCTGGCTGACACTTCTAGCTGAAAGAAGACTTATTTTGTTTCGAAAACATTTAGAAAACGCCCACACCATGATATCACCTTTACCTGATAATATTGTTTTGTTTTTCAGTTGTTGGCAACCTCTTTACACTACCTTGCAACACCAGATAAACACTTGCAGTTAATAGAAGGTATGCCCGAGAGTCTTAATGACAATCATTTATTGGCGTTGAGCATGGCAAATAAGATTATTGTGGACAATTTGATGATCGGGGGTACAGAACACTTAACTAGAAAAAGCCTTTACTCAATATTACCATCATCACAATCTAAGCATTTGTTATATCATGCAAAACTTATTTAACACGGGCACACCCAACAGATCTATAACACTAAACGCTTGTTATACAGTCTAAACAACAATTAGCCGTGATAGCCAGCCAGATGTATCTGAGCAAAATGCCTTTTTTCCTGGGGGCTTTTAAAGACGCCACCAGTAAGCCCTACGGATATCTCTTGGTTGATTTAAAAACAACCACTCTGGATGATTATAGATTGGGCAACAATATATTTCTGCAAGGATTACCCGCTGTTTTTATCCCGAAAAAGACATATAAAAAACATTAAGCTTGATATCGCATCAGTAGCCGGTCGCGCTTTCACCACGTTGACACGCATACAAAGAAACATTACACTGCTGAAAATGCTTGTATATGCCACCCCTCAACAACGCAAGGCCATTCTAGCCATGGCCTTCGACGATATGGTGTCCGCTTTTTCAGAGATTGCTCAGAACACTTTAAAGGGACAAATCCCTCTAACACACCCTCGAATAAGTGTGTTGAAAAACAAAACGGATGTCATCAAGAAACTGAGCAATAAGGAAATATCGCTACGGGCTAAAAGAAATGTGGTCTTGCAGGCTGATGGGTTAATAGGATCCCTCATAGGCATAGCCCTACTGCTAATCAACTGCTTGCTCTGTTGACAATAACAGAACACACTCATAAAAATGTATTTGGTGGACAAGCATCAGTTATAAAGCCTGACGACTCCCACACCAGTGCCGGATTGGGATATATGAAAGGTTTTTACCATGCGTCTTGACTCTGAGATGAAGGATGTTTTTAACAGATCTGATTGAGTGGCGCATGATAAAGCAGCCTTATTTTCGAATATTCTGCATTTATTCTTAAACCACGCCCGACACAGCAATGCAGAGAAAAACAAACAAACTCCATACATGCTGCCCAAAGAATCTAATAGGGCAAAGGCTCCACCATAAGCTGATCCAGTTTTGGCTGATGTGGTAAACACACTTAGCCAACGCTATAAACCTAACGCTGAAATATGACTGCAGAAGATGAAACTCACAAAGGATGTGGCCACCTGGACTCATAAGGGAGAGTTTATTTACAGGGTCAGCATTGTAAGTGGCTTGAACCTGGTACAATCTAGTGTGGGGTGTTACAAACCGACACCCCACGTCTATAATAAATGCCCCCATGTGTTGGAACAAGTTTATGTAGTTGTTCGCTTATTTAAATATTCCAGCTTCAGGCATGGGCAATGTCGCCCAACTACGCCTTCTGGAGAGGCTAACAATTGGAGCTTCTGCAAATCCTCACCAAGAATACAGTCCTTTAATCACCCCTATAAACAGTCCATGTTACCACAGCCCCAAAAAGGAATGGAATACCCACCCCTATTCTGCATGACTCAGAAATGTTTGGGCCATGCCGAAGACACAACAGACCTATATGGTTTTCCGAATAATCCATGGGGCCCCCGTTGTTGAATGTATACGTTTCTTCTATGCTATATTTTATTACAACATTTTGTCTTTCTGTATTAAATATGTCTTTTTTTATTAATAAAAGTTTTAATTCATAAAACTGACTGGTTCTTTATATGTTATACTATATAGTATGTATAATAACGCACAATGTTTTATTTTAAGAAAAAGCTATTTTAATAATAATAATAATAATAATAATAATAATAATAATAATAATAATAATAATAATGTATTCATTGTATCTATACATGTATCACTGTATAGACGCTCCGCATTTACACACATTTAACACACTGTAAAAGTTTTGCAAGATCTATACGCATTATCTAACATCCTGTTAACAAATCTGGTTACCATTTGATCGTTTTGCATGCTATTGCTCGAATACATTTTCATACCAGCTGACAGCGATCTTCATTCTGACATTTGACTGACAAAGAATATACAGTGTTGAACGCAGGTCATGGCTTTAGATTCTTGAACCGGTACTGTAATATAACGTAAATGCTTTGCTATGCTTCTTGCATAGTCTGTGATAACTCCGGCGTATATGGAGTTTTGTGGGAAGTGTGCCAAACTATCAAACACTGTTAGCACATCTCCCTCCAGCCACAGAGGTATCCAATATGGACCACCCCAGGCCTGAGGATCGGTGTTCACCACCAGTCTAACCGGCTGATTCCTGAGTAGGTGCTTGGGACATGTATCACTGGCATACACACTGTGAAATGTTTTCTGAGCGTGGCTATGCTTACGCAAAAATCCTTTTATCTGTAGAGTATTCATTAAACTTTATTTCAAACTTTTTTCAGAGCATAGGTTTCCACTCCTCATTTAGTTGAAATGCCCCGCTGATGCGTTATCGGGTCTTAGATCAAAAGCCAGTAGGGTATAGCCGAAAGCAGCCATGACAGTCGCCAGCCCCATGTATTCTCTAATTATGTTCGGAAGTCCAAAATTGGGACATTGTTCTTTGGCAGGAATCAAAACACCCTCCTTGGCAAGTGCTCCAGAGTTAATATTACAGTGTTTGAACTCAAATGGGGTTTTATCGCATGCACGCTGAGTGCCGTTGTTTCAACAATTTCCATGATGATTATTTTTCAGAGGTGCCCCAGAAATAGGTTGTCTTGACTGGCTCCACAGCTATCGGTAGGAAGTGCCTCTTACACGTTTAACTAATAAATTGGCCAGTATGATGACTAGCTTTTATTGCTCAGCATCCCCGCTCATGAGGCAAACAGAGTCTGTATTTCTGGATAGTTTCATGCTGTTGAACAATAGTTTATTCTGGAAGGAAAGGTCAGCATGTAGACGGCTTAGTAAAACAAATACTGTACTGGATCTGGCGTGAAGGGCTCTTTGAAAACTCCTTGCTATCGCTGTCTAGAGTGGTGTTATCTAAAATGCCCTGCATTGCCACAATAAAAGTGGCTTGCAGAGAGCTGCTTATCCAGGATATTGTGGCTATAATTTACTAGGGTCTCTATATAGGCCTGGTAGTTGTGCATATTATCACTCTGCAGTATCATTCCGTCACCCAACATCACATCCACTTGGTTGAACATGGTGGCTATCGGTTAAGTGATTGTGCCCACTCGTGCTGTACCCGCAATGTCAGTTCCATCCACCTTTGTTATTTAACAGGTTAGATGTAGCAGCGTATAGTTCAAATCCAGATAGATGTTGGTCGAGCCCGATACAAAAAAGTCTATGGGGGCTAGCGGTGATAGAGCCGCCAGAGGCGAAACTGATAAAGAAACTGTTATAAATGCTGGTTTTGGTCGGGGGTACGGTAAAGAGATCAACCTCTGATTTTACACATTCCCCACCAGATCCATGTATCAAGGCCATTGTTCTTTAAACAATATCTCTTGGGGACTGCTCGTTGTAAGCCTGATTGGTCGTCCAAGTTGGAATACTATCAAAACACTGCTCAGCCCCTTGGATTGGCATTGCTGGCCGAAGAGAGAAGCCGAGCAAAGCACAGCCACGGAGACCTCCCAGAAAGATTGCATACTTGAACACGAGAGGATCTGTACATGTTTACTATGACAGGAACATACATGCAGGAGGACTGGATATCCTATGTTAGCAAGAAACTTGTCTTCATAAGGCCCCTTCTCTTGATGGTTACACAACCTCGGTTAAAGACCTTCTTGAGGGACCATGAACACTGTCAATCAGACACTCTGAATGTATGTTGAAAATCACATTCTAGAACTCGGATTCCGATGAGCATATAATCACGCACAATAATATGTCTGCCAAAACAATGGATACAGAGAAAGGATTGGCGCCTGCTGGCTGAAGAGAGAAGCTGACCAATGAATAGCCATGAAGACCCCTGAGAAATATGACATACTAGAACATGAGAGGATCTGTACATCGACAGCGACATACATGCAGGAGGACTAGATATCTAATGTTTGCTGGAAACTTGGCTTCATAAGGCCCCTTCCCTTAGACGGTTACACTAGCTTATTTACTCTGGACTACGGGGGCGAAAGAAGTCGCCCCCTGGTGGGCCTCGACACCTTCGTGAAAAATGGGTCAGGGCTAACGATAGCATCCTTTGAAAGTCCAAATCCTTTTTTACAAATAATCTGCTTGAACGAACTCTTGGAAAAGAAATCTCTAGAGGCCTTTTCATCAACATATACTGGAACCCAGATGTCCTTATCACCGGCCCCTTTCTAGACCTAGTGGCTAGCTCCATCGATCACTGGACATATCAATTTGATCCGGACTTCACATTGTGGGTGGCGACCTAAACAGTCGATGAATTGATAAAACAACTGGCCTTCCACCACACCAGTGGGACTTTCAAATCCCAGGGGATGTGAGTGCTTCTGAATGGTGGAACTTGATGTCAGGCAGGATTTTGTTTCCAGCCAAATAACCCAGGAAATTGTATCCTTGGAAGTAATCCAGCAAACAACTTGCGACCATGCGCTATTAAAATACACTTGGAAGGGTGGATACAGTCGTCCACAGGAAACCTTAAATGTGGATACTCCCCATTGAACCAATCACCTCTTTATGACCGAACACGAAACAGCTCGGTTTTCTAAGAATGCTATTGACATGTTGATTCAAGGAGATGGAATAAACTACGTTCCTCTCCTTTACAAATTCAAAGGTGCTCTGAGAGTTGCTCTGCCACTGGAGACAGGTCACAAGCATGTTCCTAACAGGAGAATCGCCTTTGAGAAAAAAACTCCTAAATAAAAATATAAAGATGATTTTAAGGAAGCAAGGGCCTCAGCAGTTAATTCAAATAAGTAAAGAAAGCAAAGGTTGAAAAAGTGTCTGGCTTCACACAAAGCGAGGTTTTACAACAGGATGCTGAACAGATGCTCAAAGATCTTATCAACAAAGACACCAGATCGATTTTGAGTCTGCTCAATGGATGACAGTTAGGTGGTGGCGACCCCCTTCTCCACGCAGTCTCAGAAGAAGCCTGTAGAGATTTCTACCAGCAACTGTTCAAACCTAGAGACAGTCCTCTTCAAGTTTCTGTGGAGATCTCTAGCCAGGGTTGGTGGTTCCAGCTTGACCTCCATGACGTGGAACTGTTAATTAAAAAAGCAAATCAGTCCAGAGCCCCGGGGCCCAACGGGATTTCCAACTCAATGATAAAGCAAACTCCTGAGAACTGGATTCCTTTTATAGACAAATTATTCAACCAGATCATGAAGGTGGGCCCATTACCATATTCATGGTGCTCTGCTATAATAGTTCTGATCTAAAAATAGGATGTAGATCTGATCCCTCGAACTACCGCTGAATAGCGCTCCTTGATTCCCTGGACAAGCTATTTGCGGCTTTTCTCTTAAAACAAATCCAAAGTTGGAGGAAAGAGGCCAAATGAGAAGATCCCAGGCAGACAGGATTTGTGAAGAGGGTTGGTACAGAGTTGAACCTCTTCTTGATCAACGTCTTGAAAGCTAAAGCCTTCAAAGAGAAAATAAAAATGTACGTGGCATTCATAGACATCAAGAAGGCTTTTGATAGTGTTGACTGCCAGTGCCTGTGGGCAAAACCGGAGGCATGGCAATGCCCAACTGACCTACGTGCAGCCATAAATTCCCTTTACATGTGTATCAGCATCAAAATCCGTCTTAGTGCCCGCAGTCTCTTGTCTCGGTCAATTGACACCTTTGGGGGCCTGAATCAGGGTTGTCTGTTGGCCCCTACACTATTCAGTTTGTTTCTCTCAGACCTCAAAGAGGTCTGGTCTAAAGCAAGACTGTTTCCTCCAAGGCTCGACATTAAACCTGTGATGAAACTGCTCTTTTCAGACGACGTTGTCCTTCTTGTCTTAACTCCTATCGGACTGCAGAGGAGTATTGATGTCTTGAACGAATACCTGACAACAAACAGACTCGCCATGAACTCTGCAAGACCACTATCATGATATTGGGAGATTGTGAATGTGGCCCAAGAAGGGTGCACAAGTGGTCTATTAGTAATAAATCCTTAATATTGGCCTAACAAATCACATACCTTGGATCGCTCCCCAACAACAGCAAGTCAGATCTCCCGTGTTTTGAACTTTTTTTAAGGAAAAGGTCTTGCCTGTTTTAATCTACAGAGCTGAAGGTTTCCACCTCACCACTTGGTAACTATGGCCCTCCTTGGAAGGTTTTTTTTGGTGAAAAATCCTAAAACTTCCCTATTTAATACCGACTTCTCTGAACTGCGCGACGTAAATAGTATGGTCTGGAATGCAGGGAACGTTTGAAAGAGCATGTAACCCATCATATCACACCCCACGCTTACTCTCTTCTTTACACCATCACTCAACTAGTACACAGAGATACTATGACACCATTCGGTATAACTGTTCTCATACCAACATCTCCCGCTCACTCCCCATCATTCTAAGTAAACACTGCTGGTTACACACACCCCAGCCAGGCATTCTCCTCAGGAACTAACGCAGCCACAGTCGGTCTGGATAAATCCTGCCAGAACGAACACATACCCCTGATCTCAACTACCACACCTACCGCTAAGAAGCAGCTATTACACGAATACCACACCAGCTGCACACATAACTGGTGTGCACACGTGCCGTTGAATCTCCCTACTCTCTCTACTGACCTGAAATTCGGTTCCCGAGGGTGTTCAACCTACCAGCACCTTCAGACCATACCAATGGTATATAAGGCGCAATAAAAGTGCAAAATAACATAACATAACATAACAGTTCGAATTGGGTTTGATTTCCTTACACACCAAAGTGACTTGGAAGTCTCTTATGTCTTACCAAACATGCTGGTTAATCAATATACCAGATACTAGAAAGAGCAATGAAGCCAAACAAAAACAACTTTTTTACAGAATGGAAAATTTGCTGTCAGAGTTTGCTTGACCACCTTTAGGTTAAAGTGGAGGATCTGGTCACCAACCCGGCAAGAGGGGTAAATGGAAATCATGGCAGGGCGACTGGGTGAAGACAATCGACAAGAAAAACCAATATAGATTGGAAACTGCTATGAGAGGAGAACATAAGACCTGGGTCTCTCTCCCCAACTATTTATCTAAATTCCCAAATAGTCAGTATAGGACTCAATACATGCAGTTTAGGATGAACTTATACCCCACTAGCCAAATCCTGTCAATCTACAACCAGCATCGAAGTTTAGAAGATTGCAGGTTTTGTCACCAGGAGGGGACAATGGAGACCTTCACATCTCACACTTTCATGCACGGGCCTAACAGAGACGAGGACACTATCCTTTGGCCCCCTGTTGGCAGAAAGAGATATATACGAGGCCGATGACCTCTGGTGCCTTCTGCAGTGCAGGGATTTTTTGCCTGCGATGTTCACCCTCGTGATGATCCTGAAGGTGGTCCTTCAAGGTGATGCTGTTAATCCATCAGAGAACAACACGCCACAAAGTGTGGACAATACGAGGGCAGAAAATTAAACTTCAGTTTTAATCAACTTGGACCATATTTGAACTAAGTAATTTTAGGATGGATTCAGACATGACAAAAGTTTGAATAAACCAAATGTTTAATTAAAAAAATAAAAAAATAAAAAGAAGGCCATTGTTCTTTAAAATATATCACCACCCGTGTCTTTTAGAAATAACACACTTCTTTTTACTGGGCTGTGTGCGTCAGGCTTTTGATCTGTTTTTCCTGGTGAGTTTTAGAGGACTGGCAGCAGATATGCAGACCTCTTCCTTTTAACGCCGCTATGTGATTTATAAATGAATCCCGATCCATCCTGCCCCTCCTTTTTCTGTATGGGGAGCCGCTCAGCTACTGTCGTTGTCACGCTTCCCACAGCGTCTTTTGCAATATTGCTGAATGCTGTTTTCATGTGCAGTTTAGCTAGTTCAAAGCCATGCCGTAGGAAGGGCATTGTATGTCTAAAAACACTTTTAAAGATACTGCCGAGTCCCGCACCATACATCACGGTGATTTGTTAAAATATGGCTGATTGCCATAACCAGACTAGCTCATATAATATTCCATATATTTCCCAGGGTCTCCATAGTTCTTTACCACAGCCATTACACTGTTTTTTATTAATCTTTCAGCTGGAGCAGTCTAAAGTGCAACCGCAGCCATATATTTCAGTATTTAAATTATCTGTATGTTGATGGTGTCAAAATGGTTTTTGCACACAGGGACATAATTGGGTTTGTTGTATTGAATGTTACCAATATCATTGTTGCTACCTTTAATCTCCACGGTTCTAAGTAGCGGGGCGCAGCTGTCCACACACCCTTTGATACACCACAATATTGCTGTAAAGCAATAAGCTATAAAAACTGCTGTTAATGTCGACGCATGTATTATCCCATGGTTCTTTACTTTCAATGTGTTGCACAGTCCCCAGTATGTTGTGCAGTCTCCACGCTGTTTAAAACCTAACAGATGGGTCTGGGCACTGTAAAAAATCGTTCCCCTGTTGTGAGTCTAGGTGTAGCTTTATATCACTGTACTTGGGTATATGTGCTACGGATTTGTTTATGACTCTCACAAGTTCCTGTATATTTGGAAAATGCCCCTCAGGAAATCGACACAGCCAGAACAGTGAAGAGTTTGTTCATTTTATGATAAAGGTGACTTTTCCCATTGCTAGAGTATCCCACAATTGGACATGCTGAACTTCAGTGTGCGCCACCACCCATTGACCCTCCAAATGTATGGGTTTGGCCAGTTCACAGTAAAGTTGGATATTTTGTTGCCTGGAAATGTCTCTGCTGAGGCGTTGCTGGGAAGAATAAAATAACAAGCTGCAGACTTCATTTTGAAACTTTCATAACACACCCGGGTCTCTAGGGATCCGGATGGCACACATCTGTTGAATTTGTCATCCACCCCACCCATTTAACTAGATAGTGCCTCTTGACATTCCAACCTTTACTCTTTATGACTTTCTCAATTTTGTAAACTTGTTGCTGGACTTTACTGACTTTATCTATCTATCTATCTATCTATCTATCTATCTATCTATCTATCTATCTATCTATCTATCTATCTATCTATCTATCTATTCAATTTTTATATAGCGCCATACGCCGATAGGCCTCAAGACACTCACATGACAAAAACAACAAAAAAAGGATATGGTCAAACTGAGGGGAAAAAGAGCTTAACCTGTACCCAGATCAAAGAGGTACGTTTTCTAATTATTTTTTTTAACTGGGCACTCGACTCGCAACACTTCAGAACAGAAGGGAGCGGGTTCCAAAGACTGGGGCCCATGCATGGAAGCTAGAGCCTACAATCTTTTTCAGGAGGACTTGAGGTTGCAGTAGAAGAATGTCTTTGTTGGAGCATAGGCTCGCCTAATAGGAACCCTAGAAACTCTTGCTGAGAGATACTCAGGGGCTTCACCTGCCAAGCACCTAAACGCTAAGGTGGTGCCTTTAAACCTGATTTGTTGACTAATAGGCCACCAGTGAAGGTTCCTTCAGTCCTCAGTGACATGGAGCCGACGACCAATACCACAAACTGCATGGACAGCTCCATTCTGGATCACCTAAAGATTTTGGATCTATTCCCTGTAAAAAACACCTTGAACTGCCTCCTCCTAATAATCATTCATCTTTATATATAAAGACCCTCCCGGTCATCGCTGTAGTTCTGCTCATACCCCTTTGTAAAGACAGCCTTGTGTTTTGAGAGCCGCACAGTATCCCTTTTTGTCTTTTTAAAAAGTCCTTTGCAGTATAGTTTTGTTCAGACATCCAAAGAATTCAGCGGCGTTTCATCCACCAGCTGGGATAGTTTTAATAGATCTATGATATGTGCTGTTATATTTATAAATGCTGGTAGCACCTCCACATATCTATGAGTGTGTAACAAAGTGATGCACCCTGTGTTGTTTAGAAGATTCTGCAGCGGCTTATTTAAAAACTCCTTACAAGTGTCTGTCTGTCGTTTAGCAGGAACTCTGTTTTTCTTAAATATGTGCTTGAAAGCCGTTGACATGCTGTGGCCAGTCTAGTTCTTTAAGGTCTCAACATAGGCATATTTTGATAGAAAGTCAATGACGGCTAGAATATAGTGAAAGCCATCGTTATCTTTGCGAAACTGATTCAAATCCATAATATCTGCCTGCCATTGTTGATTGATATCAGATACTATGGTAATTCGCCGGTTAAAATGTTTGGGGGCCAGCTTGTGTAGCATATAAGTTTCCTCCCCTGCCAGCTACATCTTCATGGCTTCCTGTGACACCTTCTCTCCATCGCTTTGCCTTTTACAGCACAGGCTGTCAAGCCCTCCATAACTACCAACACCTCCTTCATTATAATATATTTTTGACAGCTTCAGGCCAGACATGTTTGCTCATAACAGCTCAAAATAAAGACACAATTAGTTTTTATAAACACCAGATATGCATTCAAATTTAAACTGCAATTTGTATTAAAAATATATTCACAATAAAACACTAAAGCAATCCCCCTGTTAGAGATTTCATAATACATGTGAATAACCCACAAACACATTGCATGCCGCTGCTTCGTTAATCAATAATGTTTCTAACACCGATGGGACACATGCATCTAAACTGCTTCATTTTTAAAAGAGGGTTATTCACAGATTCTATAGCTCATAATGTTTTAGATACTCATCGTTCAGTTCCTGCACAGATCCTTATCTATGTCAGTGGTTGCAACAAGTGCATCTTTTCTAAAATGAGTTTAGGGCTCAACATGAAACATACTTTACGGAGCAAATTATCTGCGTAAGATATTTCCAAACATTCGTGAGCAACCATCTGGGGACCATTAATTTTAAGTCAGTAGCACCATCTTTAAATGTGTTGTTTTAAACATGTCCCAGTCAATATGGCTGTAATCCCTTGGGTGGCATGAATATCAGCGCAAAGAGGAGAGGTTGTGTCCATGTTGGTCTCCATTAGGGTAATACATTCCTTACACAGACTGTTATCCCCCAGGCTTTCAATTTGTTTTGAACAACAAGCACAATGAATAATAGCATTGTCTTTAAGGCTATCAGTCTCCATCAGCAAAAGACAGGCCTTACACAGGCTACTTTCAAAATACCCAGGGTTTTCATGTTGGTTTGAACAGCAAGCTCAATAAATATTAATAGTATCCACCGCAGTCTGGTTCTCCTCACCCCCACACACATGATCGTGTTTTTCATCAAGGCTCAGAAAGGCGGAATCAGTCTCTGTCATCATCACCACTTCAGCCTGTAGAACCATAGCTTCACAGTCCTTGGCCCTCATTAGGAGTTTGCTGGTCCAGAAACAAGGGTGCCGGTAAGAGTCTGCCTGCCGTGGCTGCTCTGCTCAACAGGTCTGACCCTGCCAGGCACAGAGGCCACGGTAGGCAGACCAGTCACGGAAGCACTAGCACCATTAGCAATGGTGCTTGGTGCTTCCATGTTCCCACTCCTAAAGAGTCCTATAGGACTCTCAATTGTAAATCCCCACTCCCAAAGAGTCCTATAGGACTCTTTGGGAGTGGGGATTTACAATTTACTGGCACCTGACATCCCAGGTTGCCAGACTCGTAATGAGCTGGTGGCACCGGGAAGTCAGGTGCCAGTAAATTGTTACGGGTTAGGCGGCAATCCGCAGGTAGCACCGACAGGGTTACCACCGGACCCGTAATGAGGCCCCTTGTCTGCAGAGCTTGGATCAGCTGAAAATGGCTGCTCCACAAACGCATTATCATTGCTCCAAAACTCTTCTGGTTCATAGTCGGCCATCAAATCCTGAGCATCTGACATCCCATCATACACCATAAAATCCATGGGGTTTCCTGGGTTTGTTCTCCCCTCACCCTAACAGTTGCTGTTTGTAATAGATGTTTCCTGAATAGCCCCTATAAAGCTCAAGAAGCGCTGTGTTTTCCAGCTAAAGCCTACCCACCGTTGCCATCATGGCCATAAACCAGCCCTTTCAGTAACATTTTGTATCAAAATGATATAAACATTATTAAGGTTGTATCAAATGCACGTCCAATTTATATAAAAATAATGTAAAGTTCATATAAAGATTATTAAAAGTCACATCAAATGTCCATGAACTTTATATAAAAATTACATAAAACATATATAACATTTATATAAAATGATTAAGGTTCTGATCAAATGTACTCCAAATTTATATACAAATAATATACAATTATTAAAATCAAATAAAATTAATATCATATACTTTCAAAGGCTTATCAATATTATATACAAAGCTAAACCCACTCCTGTGGTATCAACGCATCACCACGACAAAAACCTAACATTTGCAGTCTATCTCCTCACAACTCACTTCGACCTGCAAATAGGGAGCAGAACACATGCACGCTCCCAGCCCATATTTTTATATAAACTTTATATTCACTTTATATCAAATCATCTCAACGCCATATCAAACTACAAAAACACTTTATATCAAGAAATATACATTTCATATAAAATAGATATCATTGTTGATATACATTTTAAATTAAATTTATATTAAATCGAAATAAAAAATCAAATAAAAAATGGGAAGGCGGGACTAAAGCATGAAGCAGGGGGTGTTCCCACCTGTCAACAATGTAACCTTTGCAAAAAAGGGGATCCCATACTGATGCTGTATACTATCTATGTGAGCCCATTACTTATTGCACCCAATGATCCCCCACATGCTGGATTAAACTAGATTGCATACACCAGACGATTCAATCTAATAAAAATGTGCTCATAAGTCATCCAGTGCTATCTAGTTCCGTGGACCCTGGTCTGTGCCTCTTTAAGTAAATTGTTGATTGGCAAAAATGAAAGCAAGAACTTGTGAGCAACAATTTAAGCCAAATATTATTTAAAGACTGATATTTCAAATTGAAACCTGCCCAGGCTCAGAAAGCAAGTCTGTATAAGGCTGGAGGGTTGATTTTCATGGTATTGCAAAAAAATCCCTCCCTGCTCCAAGCAAAAGTGATCTGGATTAGCTAATAAATGTTTAGAGTTTCTATATTGAATTTACTAATTTCAGCAGAACACAGAGACTGCTGTTGTGAATCAGGAGTAAAACTCAGACACAGAGACATTATATTGGTTTTTATTGACTTTTATTAAATTAAAAGAAGGGTTGGGGAAAGACCTGTCTCACCCTAACAATCTGAGGGATTTCGCTGCCTCAATGAAACTAAAGGATGTCAGTGTGATAATGTCCAAAAATAAAGATTTCTGCGTCCAGTGTCCAAAATCCTATCCTGACCCGCACAAGCTAAACTTAAAATAAAGTGAAAAGGGAAAAAGTCTTTCAGCTGTCCATCTGTAGTCTTCTTTAATGTTCCAACATAAAGTTCCGAAAGGTGCACAAATTAATAAAGTTCCCCAAAGTTTCAAAGCTCTCAGAATGATGGGGGAAGATCTTGCCTTCCCTCGAGTTTTCAGCTTCTCTTCAGCTCCCTGACACAGTTCTTTTCCTTGGCAAAAGACAAGTTTCCAACCAATGGGGTATGATCCTGTTTCCCTAGCATCACACACTGAAGGGTGTTTCCTCACCCCTTGACTTACTCCACAGTTCATAATTCTTTTACAATTATCCCACTCACGGGGGAGGGTTCCCTTCCCCTATATTTCACTCTCTTAAATTGAGATGCAGGTCTGCAGACATGCTTTCACTTGCCCTTTTTTGCTCTCCTGCCAGTACTTCGCAATATTCATTACATTCAGTTTGGCCTGGTTTACTCTCCTGCCAGGAGTTCACAATATTTAATTTTCCTTTCGAGGGCGGATCCTCAGATTCATATTCATACTTGCCTAGTGTACTCTCCTGCTACAACGTTACTTTTACTTTCAGGTGCAGGTAACCATATATTTCAATGTGGGTCCCAAACTCGTACAGTGCCTGTTTTACTCTCCTGTCAGGACCTTTCGTATTGTCTTTAACAACATAGGTGGGTTTCAGACTTGCACAACTAACTAGGCAACAGCCTTGTCCATGCCCTTTTCATCACTTGGTTCAGTGAGCCTCCAACTTCTCGTTCGTTACTTTCCATCTGTATCAATGTGATTTCCACTTACTTTAGCAGACTGTTTAACTTTCCCCACAGCACGCATCATTCGCCTTAAAGTACCCCGGTGTCCCGCTTTTCCCTTTTGGACTCACTGGTTCGTTTTGCCCACTCTGGCATTCTTCGCATTATCCTGTGGTTGCTGTAGCTTGCTGACAGCTCGGAACAGTGTTCTGCCCCTTCTCACTTCTTGTCTGGTCTCCTGACAGCTTCAAGTTGCCCTCAAGCTCACTTTGACAGTCCTCTGGCTTCTCGTCTTTCTCTGGACTTTGTTTCTAGCAGCCTTCCAGCATTAGGCAGCACTCAGCTTGCTTTCCAGCTTCTGACCGGCATCGCTTGCAGCAAGGGTCTCTCTGCAGCATCTCTCACTCGTCCATTAGGACAGCTGATGAGTAATTAAGCGTCCTGCTACCATGTAGCTCCCACCAACATCTAGAATGCAGTGTAGGCTTCCTGGTTCTAGTAATATTCATCATTCCGGTCTTCTTTCTCATCTCAATACTTTAATATAATTTGTTAGAAGGAACCTTGATGTCAGTATAAGATGGTTGGACGGGTTCAGTACCACAATAAGCTGTGACGAGCTGTGAATTTAGTGGAAGTGATACCCGAAGTGGAAAGATGGTTACCATGTTTTTTTGTGACCAGTCATGTTCCCTCTCATGAGGGTTCTTTGCCCCCATATGATCCTCCCCTGGACAGCTAGCCCCAGGGTCAGGATCAGGTAGCAGCTGCCCTTCCCAGGCCATATGCGAAGAAAATTTCCCAAGAGTGGGAGTGATGATATAGCTGCATTCCTCACACTGATCATGAAATTTGTTTTCAGTGATTGACACATAATCCCTTTTTATCCATCTTTACTTATCACTATTTTATATCCTTTAATATTATGGATGGCATATGTCCTGTGTTGCCTTAATCAGCTGCCATCTTGAACCATAACTGGTGGAAAGTTGATCAGAAGCGGATTGTGACATCTATTGCCTAAAAGTGTATCTCAACTCCAGGGCTCAATCTATCCTTTTTGGCCCAGACACTCCAGCAAATAGCAGACACAGTTGCTCCCCTTAAACTCTTTTAGCCACGAAAACATCCCTCTGTGCCTTGGTTCTTGGCTGAGCTGAAAGCAGCCCGCCTGGAGCTAAGACAGACAGAGCGGAAATGGCGTAGGTCTTATGGTGCCCTGGAAAATAATTTATTTAAAAATCGAACTTGTAGCAACCATACGGCTATTAAGGTGGCCAAACAATCTTTTTTTACGGGTAGGGTTATGTCTGCTCTTAATCAATCTAAGGAGCTGTTCTCAGTGGTAAAATCATGTACTTCCGCTGATCAAATCGCAACTAAGATAGCCCCCTCACAGAGTTTGTGTGATTCCCTGGCAGACATTTTATTACTAAGGTCACAGGTATTTGTGACCAGATTCACATTAACTGCTTCTAAGACTGTATGCATGAGTCCAGGTAGGACGTACATATCACCTCTGCACTCTTATTCCATTTTTCCAGAGTTCTCTGTAGAGGATATGCTTAATGCAATCTCAAAATTGAAATCTGCTGCCCAGTCCGGCCCCTTTCCGTTCACTGTTCTGAAGGAAATCCTCCCTGACATAATGACCTGGGTAACCTTTTAAAAATATATATTTTTATTGAATTTAGCTGAAATTAATCAACTTTTTCAATTATAAAAGTAACAATTAATCAATCAATTTACACAACTAAAATAAATAAATTGAACAAACAATTTCAATTTGCAGTTACAATACCTCAAAAGTGACATTTAACAAGAACAATTTAAAAATTAATTTATACAACACGATAAAACTTAGGACCAAAGATAACAGGCATCAACAAAACTAATTGATTTCATTAACAATTTAGAATTTTTAAGATTCACAACTGCAATTTGCATACGGAGACATCATAAGAACACAAAGTGATTAGGGGAGCTCAAAATATAAATCTTAAGAGACAAACTGCAATCATAGTTCACATAAAATTTCTTTTGGAATTTTTCCACGTAATTTTGAGACATTTATTCCATTTTTAATGCATGCAAGAAGTTAATTGTTGCTATTCTTATACTCATGCTATAGTGGCTGCTATTGCAACGCATCTATTTTCATGTTTCATTTGAGCGAAAGATGCCAGATGTTTAATAAAATGGATTTGTCTTAAATACATAAGATCTGGACAATCTGCAATGATGTGTTCTACTGTTTCTACAATTGCAGGGTTTTTACAGAAGCAACACCCTTTAGCTTCAGGGTCAATCTGTTTCCTTCGTGCTTGAACTTCACGAGTGGACCATAAGTTAAAACGTAATATCCCATTTCTGATGGCAGGAGATGGTGCTTTACAGAGATAGGAAGCTATTTCTCTGTATCGCTTAGGGGCAAACACAGAAGTATCAAAATCTTTATATTTTAGACAAGTAGTCCTAGTGTCGATCCAGTCCATCATGTAGAGCTTTTTCTTTGCTCTATCAGGTTTTGATGCAAGAGTATCAATTGAAATTTCTGCATTTAACATTATGGATAAGATGTGTTTGGACCATTTCTTGGGGAACTCATGAGTTGATGACAATAGATAACTGGACACTGTGGCTAGGGTGGATTCATTCAGAGTGGACAAGAGACATTTCCTAAATAAGCTACACAAGCGCCAGTTATACATAGCAATTTGAGATGTTAACCCTAGTTCATAACGAAACATGACACCTGGGATGCATTGCGGGAGATGAAGAACCAAAACTTTGCTTCCAATACATTCAAAAAGGCTGGTTGAATAAAACTGTACGTCTCTAGATCATACAGTATGGTTGGTACTACATTCTGTGTCCAAAATATGATTGCTGATTTTATAGAAAATGAACTATACTTGAACACAATTAGTCTTGTTTGACGTATTGCAGCAGTTCATTTATGTTCAATTTCGGCTAGTTGGGAGTGGAGCGATGGTGGACCATCAAATATGAGGCCTAGATATACATAGTTAGAAACCACCTCTAGGCTTGTATGTTCAATTTTCCACTCCATTTTATGTCGACGAGAGCCTTTGGTGTATACACAACAATTTGGTTTTTCTTGCTATTTACCACCAACTCATTGGCTCTAAAGTAAGTACATAGAGCTGTCAAGAGGTTTTAAAGACCGATGGGCGTTTTTGATATTAAAACAAGGTCATCTGCATACCAGAGAGCTTTCACCTCGATACTATTCAACTTTGGAACATCGGCACGAAACCTTATCAAAGATCCATCTAACATCGTTGATGAAAAAGTTGAACAGTGCCGAGGCGAGAATACATCCCTGCTTCAGACCTCATTCGGTTGATACTGCTGTTGACAACAACCCCTCTGAGTTCAATCTTATGAATACAGCAGTGCGTGAATGCATTGCAAAAATGATATCACTCAAAGTTGAAGGGCAGTTCATTCTGGTTAGTTTATCCATGAGTTTAGGTCTTGAAACTGAATCAAAAGCGTTTTGCAGGTCCACAAATGCAAAGTAGATAGGTTGTTTTGTAATTTGTGCATGCTGTTTGATGGCATGTAAAGTGATTAAATTGACAGCGGTCCCCAACCCTGCTACAAAGCCGGTCTGGGTAGGATCACGCTGATTAGCTTTGGTCGTCCATTGATTAAACTATCTCAGAACCAGGCGAGAAAAAATCTTACCTGAGGCATTTAACAGTGGTATGGGGCGATAAAATTTAGGATCCTTACGACCACCTTTTTTATAAATAGGCACTGTTCGTGATGTGCGCCAGGACCTCGGTATGGTTTTAGATAAGAAAATGTGTTGGAAGGTGTTGTTTAATATAGTTGCCCATTCGTGTGGATTTTGCTTGAACATGTGGTTCGTGAGGCCGTCAGGACCAGCAGCTCTTGAAGAGGACGATTTGTTTATAAAATCTTTAACAATGTCTGTTGTACAAGTCAGTTGCCAACACAAACGAGATCTAGTAGTATACTCAAAATCAGTCATTTTGTTGTCAGCATATAATTTAGTGAAATGCGTTAGCCATTGTGCTTCCGAGACGCCATTTAATTGAGAGTCAACTTGAGTGGTGAAATTACATTTATTTAAAAGTTGCCACACTTGTGCAGAGTTTTTATTATAACAAGCAGACGTGAAATTTTCACTGTCAATTTGGAAAAGATGGGCTTTTCTGGATCGAGTCCAATTTCGATAAGAACATCTCGCTGTTTTAATGGCTTGGAGCTGATCAATCAAAGGCAATTTGCGTAGTTTGCGTATCTCGTATTTATTGGATTTTTTCCGCTTTTTTAAGGCAAGGTCAAAGCCATGAATATGAGAGCTAGACATTCTATTATTCGATGGTAAAATGTTTTTAAATGTATTTAGCACATCTACATACGATTCAACATCATTTGTTCTCTGATTATTCAAAATGGCCATATTTAAAGATGAAAACTTATCGGATGACCAACAGAAGCGATTTTTACCATTATTGATGAACAGCATTTGTTTTGACCACTTTTGAGGTATGGTACCAGTTGGACCCGGGATGGACCAACACAAGGGAGAGCAGATGATGATCACTACTTGTTTGCTTAACAATTTTGAATTTGCTGGAATTCACAAATATATTGTCACACACAAAAATATAATCAATTAAAGATCTAGAATCTCCCCTCTCCCATGTGTGCTTTGGAGGGATGTCACCCGGGATAGCCCCGTTAGCCATCTTTAGATTTAAATCTTTAACAAACATTCTCCATCTCCGACTTGCGTTGCACACTCCCTTATCATTTATTGGGAAACACGCAAGATTCAGATCACCTACCAATATAGTGCCAGAGATCTTATGGTGAGCAATTGTTTTGAAAACCAAAGATAGGGCATGATAGAAAGCATCATCAGTAATACCCGCTCAATTATGGTAAAGGTTGATAAGAGCATATACTTGCGTTCCATGAGTAACCATGACCAAATGCATAAACCTGTTTGGCGAAAACCAATAAAAATTTGGAAGCCCATGCTAGACTTTACTGCAACTAGCAAGCCAGCAGTTGGTCTACCTTTACCTTACATTAGTGTAGGTAATAAGATGAGGTCGTGATCATCTCATGTGGGGGATTGTAACATCCAAGTTTCTTGTAAGGCCATGATGTCAAAGCAATTCAATTGATCATTAGGGGCCCATTTGAGGTGAGAAAAACCTTGTGTGTTCCAACTTGCCAGCGAAATTGTCTCGATGTTATTGCTTATTAATGGTTATGATTGATTTTTTGAGGTTAAGGCTCTCTGTGAGCTATTGTCAGCAATGCAAAATGGACAAATGCAATCCGAGACTGGTAATGGGACTGCATTTGCAACCAATCGATTAGCCTCCTGATGATTTTGACGGGCTGGATCTAAGGCTAGCAGAAAACCCATGTTAAAGAGATCCATTTTAGCTTTACATAATGTATTGCGAACCAGCCCAGATTTGATCCATAGCCTTACAATTGATAAATTTCTGTCACAAAGGAATTCAATTTGGTCAAAGTCACTCGAGGAAAGATCTTCTAACGCCTGGATTTCAGCAAAAATATTTAACACACTTGAGCGACACAGATCATATTTTGCAAAAGGGCCATCAGGACATTTCAGAATCAGGGTATGGAAAGAGTTAAATCTTTGCGTATTAGCATTTTTTTTATTATTCATCTGCAATTTGGAGTGTGAATCAAAGTTCTAATTAGGGGTTTCAATGTTTTTACAGGAGGAGTCACAATTGCTATGAGGATTCATTGAAGCTGTATTTTTTGATCAAGCCATAGTATTTTCTCTAGAGGAATAGTCATCTTGTGGCTTTGGGGCAGCAGTCATTTGTGTGATCGAGGATTTATCAGTCACTCGGTTGACCTCCGGGATCACCTCGGAGAGCCTTCTAAGTAGATAGGCTTCCACCGCCGATTTCAAGGTAGACATACGATCTTCAAAATCCAGAGCATATGCGGTGAGATGATGTCTATTTAGACCCAGTGAGGTTACCCGAGTCGGAATAGATGAAGGTGCCTCAACAGAAGTTTCAGGGGAGGAACCATGAACAAGTTATTATCAAGCAATTCAACAAGCTTGTTCAATGGTGCATTTCCGAAGGGCAGAGCCTGAGACAGACCTGTCACTGGAGGGTTAGGTAGAGGCATGGTGGTAGAGTCTTTGGCTGAAGGAGGCTTGAGGGTCGTCCCTCTATTGTCTGGGGAGGCATAGCTGCGGAATGGCTGGACAAAGTAATAGCAGCTGTGGGAGGTTTTGGAGTCTGTTGGACTTTAGTATTGAGTTTGCTAGTCTTCCCCACTGCTGACCCTTTTTGTGTCAAAGTTTTGGCTTTTTTTAGGAACAATGTTTTCTTGCCATTTGTTTGGAACTGCGAAGAGGTCTCTTCGCTTACGTTAGCTTTCGGGGGTTCATTATGAACAGTTCTTTCAGGCGAATCAACACTGACCCAAGAATCATTTTCCTTAGCACTTGTGACCTCCACACACTCCACAGGGCGGATGATTTTGGTGAACATAGGTAAGACTATCTTGGAGGTATCTAAGGTCATTGGGCCAGAGATGTAATTACTCTCCAATACTGATGATCTCTGTGTGATGTTAGATCTTAAATGTTCAGAAGAAATAGGGCCGAGGTGTTTTGGGTTTCTGGTGCAGAGAGTCTCTGCATAAAGTTCTTAATGGATTCAGTGGAGGACGGTTCAGGCGAGATGCGTTTCATCCATTCAACAATCTGATCTATTTATGTAGATTTGTGAGCTATCTTGCAATCCATCGCTTCAAAGAGTTTAAATAGACTTGCTATAGTGTATTGACTGCACCTAGAGTGATCTCTAAGAGCGGGAAATTAGCAACTGCATCACCAGGATTCTCAGAAGACAAACAACGCTGCGGCATTGGTTGAAGAAAAGATTCATCAACAACATGTCTCGTAGAATTCATGGAGCACGGAAGATTATAGTCCGTGACAACAGACAGTCTAGAGCTTTCTAGGTCGTTAATACTAGGGTGCAAAGGAGCATCAATCATCGGGGTCTCCTTGGCACTCACATCTGCAATTTTGACCTCTTCATCACATACAACACTCACCTCAGAGACATTTAAGCTTCGAGCTTCAGCTTCCGCAACACAATCAGCATCGCGCTCAACATTAGTTGTTACTTCAATACAACTCAAAGTCTCTTCCTCAACTACCGAAACCATTCTCTTTCGTTTTATGATTTTATTAGGTGTCTGAGGAATTGTCAGTATTGTTTGATCGGAAATAATGACAGAAGGAATCATCACATTAAGATCAGTGTTATAAGTAGTTGTAGACTCCAGGATGGAGTTGGCCACTGGCAGAATAACCAGCTCAGATTGCACTAGGGCTTGAGTTGATGCTGAGGATTCACTTACTTTTTCATAAAAGTTTCTAATGTCGCGATTCTGAGAAGGGGTTTTGTTAAATGGGGTAAGAGTGATGGATTACTTAGATGTACGAGATACCCCATTTTTTTCTTCACTCAATTTGGACAATAAACCATTATTTGGGGTTATGCATACATTATTTGGTAATGAGCCAATAGAAGTGGCACTTCCATTATTGTCGCATGAAACTTGGGCCAGCAAACCAGGCATATCAGATTTTAGTGTATACATAACTCGTGACATCAAGACCTACACACCGAATCTCAAGCACACAGCCGCATGCACTCATTCAAGCATGAGCTGGGCGCTAGTTCATAAACACAAGCAAACCTGGTAAAGAAAACAGGATTAGCAATAGCAATAGCATGGGAAACGTGCGTTAGTAGCATTAACAGAGAGAGCTTCAACTAAACGCAATTACAACAGACCTGGAAGTGTACAGTGGCGAGGTGATAGATCTTAACCTTTTATTCTACGGTGAGTAGAAAAAGGAAGCACCCCCAGCCCGGACCCGGTCACCATGGCGAAGCAGTAAAGCAGGACTTTCCGGGGCTTCCACGGGTGCGTGCGCACGGTGCACGCGTGATCACAGTTAAATAGGCATGCCTACAAGCTGAAATGAACTGTCCCTAAAGAGTAAAAGAAAGGAAATGTAAGTAACTGTGTCAGTTCAGTTTGAGTCTTTAAGTCCCTTGAAGTAATCTTTCACCTTGTGGACTTCGAAGTACACGAACTTAGCAGAGTAAACAACCCAGGTTGCAGAGAATGCAGAGCGGGCCACGGCAAAGCGGGACTTTCCAGGGCTTCCACGATGACCTGGGTAACATCCACTGTCAATGACTCTTTTCAGCAGGGCACTATTCCCCCAGAGCTTAAACAGGTCATTGTTCTTTCACTTTTAAAAAGCACTCACTTGACCCTGTGATCCCAGCTAACTATTGGCCTATTTCACTCCTTCCTTCTTTCATGAAGCTGCTCAAATCTTTAGTGACTCCACTTTTATCTGCTTTTCTTGAACACTTGATTGGTCTTGATCCTTTTCAGTCTGGTTTTCGACCGCAGTGGTGTACAGAGAGAGTGCTAGGGTGGTAATGGATGATCTTACCATGCTGGCTGATCAGGGTGGAGTGGGTGCCCTGACATTGTTAGATGGGTCAGCAGCTTTCAACACTGTCGACCACCCCATCCTGTTGTTCCCACCAGCCTCTCAAGAACCATCCTGGCGTGGTTCTCTTCTTTTCTATCTGACCGGTGCTAGTCACTCTCTCTTTCCTCTCATTGTCTCATGCCATTTCCTGTGGTGTCCCCCGAGGGTCTGCCTTGTCCCTGCTGTTATTTAATATCTACGCTCAGCCACTGGTCGCTCTCATCTGCTCTTGCGGCTTCAGGTGCCACACCTACGCGGATGACACACATATTTTGGTACATCTGGATCTTGACTTCTCTAGGGTGTCGGCGGGGCTATGGGAGTGCCTAACAGCCGTGAAGAGCCGGATGGATAGCAACTGGCCCAAGCTTAATGGGAACAATATGGAGGTGATGGTGGTAGTTTGTTCTTCTAGTGAATTTCTTTGGACACCTTATTCCTGCTCTGGAGGATTCTCCTGCCCCGGTGGCATCAGCTAAGAACCTGGGTGTATGGCTCTCATCAATGCTATCTATGGCCATGCAGGTGAAAGCGCCATTTGTAAGATGGGCTTTGTCTCTCTAAAGCTTCTGCAGAAGACGTTGCCTTCTTACCTGAGGCCTTATGCCCCAAGTGGTTGTTTCCCAGATCAAAAGCTGCATTGATTACAGCAATGTCAGTTACCTGCGCCCAACCGAAGGATTTGATCTGCGGCTTCAATGACTACAGAAAATGGCGTCTAGGATTACCATGCGCTCCAGTTATGATGCACACATTAGTCTGGTAATTACTGCTCTTCGTTGGCGACCGGTGGCAGAGAGGATTACATCTAAAGCCCTCTGTTTGGTCCACTGTGCCTGTTATCATATTGGTGCTGAATATTTACAGGACACATTTCTGCCCTATATCCCGGCTCAGGCTCTTCGCTCTGAATCAGCCAACTTAGTCATCATCCAGAAAGTTCGGCAGGCCCGTCTGGGCTGTTATGCTTTTCCTGTTGCAGCATGAAAACTTTGGAATGAGCTACCTATAGCAATACAGAGTCTGAAGAGCTATCTACAATTCCAGCGTTCTCTTAAAACTCTTCTATTTTAGACTGGATGCTAATGTAGTCTGCTGTCCATATCCGTGTGCCAAGGTGCCCCTGTGGTGAATGTGCACTCTACAAATTCGATTAACATAACATTATAACATTAAGCAAAGTCCTCACACTGGTGAATGGTGTATTTTTATCTACAAAAACGATGTCCCCTACTTTTTGCAGCAATCATATGTTTGAATACACGCTCGCTCTCATATGGTGACTTTGATCAGCTGCTGTGAACTGCAGGCCTTCCCCTTCCATACCCTTTTACATTCAAGTTCAACGGTTATAATTGATTTCCACAACGACGTGGCCACAGAGTTGAAAAACTGAGAGATATGCTGCAGCTTCCCCACCCCATTCTGTGTTCTGCCTGCGGCTCTTTTGAGTGTGCCATGTATCACTGATTAGCCTTTTAGCCAGTGCAACTAGATAGGAATCTGCTTGTGCGTTAGAAATGCTAATGTGGTAAGTGAGGGTTGCCAAATAATGCGATTAGGCTTGCCACCGCCTGCATACAGTGTTGGACGTTTCTCAGAAGAGCTGATCCCGAGGCTTAGTTTCTCTTGTTAAATTACAGACTATTTAAAACTCTCTGAAACATCACTAATTGTCATAGGAGGATGTTGCTGGATATCAGTTGAACAAAGTCCTTTCCATTTTGGGGGATGTCCTGCCTGACACCTTTTGCTTCTTACCCTTTTTAATACATTGTTTAGTAATATTCAGGAGTTTTGTTTAGAAAAGAATTGGAACTTAAGTAAAGCAATGCAATCCAAAAATAGTATGTAATTGTGATGAAATGACTATTGCCAAGCTGGAGTACAAGGATAGCGCTTACACAGCCATTCTCCTATTACAAACCAATAGTGATCCTAATCATAAAGGTGAAACAGGCACAGTCAAGAGATATACCTCCTTGACCTGTTGTAGTGATGTGGGCACAGGGAAGGCTTTACTTTTAAGAGGGGTGTGAATGTGAATGAGATCATCATGAATAAGATTCATTTGGAAAATTATTAAATAATACCATGAAATCTTGCACATCTTGTCAACAAGATAATAATTATATCTAACACTTGTCTAAAAAACACAATAGGAAGTCAGAAGATTAAAGAAATACCAGTTATTACACACTTTTAAAATGTATAGCTGATTAAAATATTTCATAATTGTTACATATCAATTAAACTGAATCACAATAAACTACTAATCACATTTGGTGATTTTTACAGGATATACACCGATTTTTTAATCTCCATTTCATGTTCTCAAACAATTAGTTCCCCCCCTGAGGTAATTCAGAGAACACTGTTAATCCCCACTTTCTTTCTATATATTCAAAGGTCCATAGAAGGGACAGACCCTGGTTTTTTAAACAAACAGAAGTGCTTGTTTTACAGGTCTGATATTGTTTTTTTCCTAAATAAAACAATCTCTTCAGATTGTTAAAACAATGACAACGTAACAAGTGATACATTTCTTCAAAGATTAGCAGACAAACTGTTCATTTGTCTTTTAGACCATTCTTACACTTCCAAATAAAAGTTCAAATAGTAAAATTCCTAAACAAAATTTCAGGCAAGCAGTTTGGTTTAAATAGATATATTTCACTTTCTAAACAGGGTTTCCTCTCAAGATATCTGGAGATTAGACCTGAAGATACTGTGTACAATTATGCAGGGGTAGAACAATGATTAGTAAATCTGCTTAATAGTTTTGTTGGGAAAATAATCTCTTGGTGGGTGACACTTGAGCATGCTATCACAGAATACTTAAGCCCAGTCTAGCATGGCAGCTTACTTCTGTATATACTTTAACCATTGAAGCTTGGTGAACTCATTTTCTTAATTTGTTTTATTGTGTGACTGTTATAATTAAACCGTACATGATACATCTTGTACAATAGAGCTCTGAAAAAGTCTATTAAAATCCTTTGAT
Source organism: Ambystoma mexicanum (assembly GCF_040938575.1). Classification (NCBI taxonomy): domain Eukaryota; kingdom Metazoa; phylum Chordata; class Amphibia; order Caudata; family Ambystomatidae; genus Ambystoma; species Ambystoma mexicanum. The sequence continues at coordinate 1,404,668,853 of NC_090922.1, forward strand.
CATAAAAACAAAGTAAGCAAAATACAAATATCCAAACAGTTCAACATCTACAATCAATTGTAGTCAAATATTTAATTAAAACAGAATTTATAAAATGCAATGTTTGATTCCTGCAATTATATACTGTCAAAAAACCTCACAATACTTGCTATGCAAATTCAATACAAATGCCTTATAATAATTACATATTTCACTATGTAGGTATTTATGTTCAACACACACGTGAAATAAAGATTCCATTTTACTGTGGTTCCCACAAAACCTTCTAAAAATCTTAATATGTGGAATTCACATTATTATGACTAAATGGGGAACAGATTACTAAAAAACTTAAAAATTGCCCTCTCCATTCAGCATTTCGAAATCGGAATGATATTCCAAGTTTCTTCTGCCGGTCTGCCACTGTGTTGTATAAATTGTAGGTTAATATTGACTGAACAACTTTTATCCTTTCAGACTCCCATAGTTACATCTTAATTTTCATGTATTGTTAATAAAGTCTTCCAGAGCAGCATTCATTTCTATTAATAGAGGAACACATCCATCAGAAAAGTTATTTAATGCCTTTGGTTTTCTATTAGCAATTTCTTGCTGCAAATACATGAATAAAGATACATTTTGAGATACTAATATTTTCCAATAAAGCTTCCTATGGATGGATACCCAGTACATATCTTATAAGTAGGATCCACCGCTCGTAATAGAATAATCTGGTCAGAAAAATCTCTTGAAGAATTCAAAGATTATTATCGCTTGCAGATTAATAAACAAGAAGTTGACTTCCGAGATCCTTTAATCCCTTACCCAGATCTTATGCAACTGTTCCAACCAGATTCAATTAGGCACAAACTAAATAATAATCACGATACTAGAACCATGAAATCGCAAATTCGATCAGAAAAAAAGAGCCATTTTGAAATTGCCCAAAGCCAGCCAATTTGCTGCTTTTAAACATATTAAAACAAAATACAGGAATTGGCTGAGGAGCATGAAAGCCAAATTATATCAAAATGATGGGAGCAATATGTTAAAAATACTGGCTTCCAAAAATTCAGCTGAATCCTGGAGAATCATCAATCAGGTTACAGCAGGACATCAGATAGCTGTTCAGACAAATGATGTAAAAGAGGAAACATGGATTAATTACTACTCTTCTATATACTCCAAATCGACCCTTGAGCATCCTTGTCTGAATATTGAGAGAGATGACAAGATATACCTGAAGTTTGAGAGAGATGATATTCTTAATTTTATTCATAAGTCTAGTAGATCAAGGGCTCCTGGTCCTGATAGATTATCAAATCAGGTTATGAAACAATCTCCTGAACTATAGGCAGACATACTAAACATCATGTTTAAAAATATTCTCCATACACAACATATTCCAAACTCCTGGAAGCACTCAATCACTATTCCAGTGCACAAAAAAGGAGACCGAGCTAATCCGGCAAGTTATAGGCCAATTTCCATGCTTGACGCCCCCAGTAAAATATTTTGTCGGATAATATTAAGAGATCTGAATGAATGGTCTAAATCAAATGTTAAAAGAGACCCTTTTCAGTCAGGTTTTGTACAGGGCCTTGGAACATTACTGTTATGACCGGCTCTTGGTCATAGGGTTCACTCCAAGGGACACTCAGGATACACAGGCCAGGTACACATAGTGGTTACTTTATTAGCTTCTTAGGTTACAGGATCAGATGTCAACAAGTCATTAGGAGATAAAGAGGAAAGGGACAGGAGCCCACTGGCTCCCACCACCCAGGCTCACATAATCTAACTGCCTGGGTTAGAACCCATTCAACCCCAACCATTCTAATCTCACACTCCAGACTCACAGCCTACATTCTGATGGTGACATCAATCCTGGCTCAGCACACATGCAAGTATAAGAGCCAACCCTAACAATTACCTAATGTGATTTCTATGAACTTACTGAAATCACAATACGCTACCTGTAAGCAACCACTTTATTTTGCATTTATTGATTTCCGTATGGCTTTCGATTCAATAGATCAAACTCTATTATTTGATAAATTGAAATCTTATGGCTGTCCTGGGTCCTTACTTGCCTTGATAAAACAACTTCATTCAGAGACATCAATGCAAGTTCGTCTCTCATTGATCGGCAATTTAACTGCAAAATTGAACACCTATTCAGGGCTCAAACAGGGTTGTATAATGGCTTCTATTTTGTTTAATCTTTTTATTTTGGACATGGGAGCTGCCTTTATAGATATTATTTCAGATGCCCCTAAACTTGGAATACGCGCCTGGCTTGGTTACTTTATGCTGATGATAGTTTTGATATCCCAGACACCACGCAGACTCCAAAATCTTCTACCAGCATTAACAGCATATGTTACTAAAAACCATTTGGTAGTGAACACAGAAAAATCACAGATTATGGTTTGCAAGAACTCGAAGAAACCACAAAGGTTTTCCTTGAAACGTTGGACCCTGTATGACAAACCTTTGGAAATAGTAAAAGAATACAAGTATTTAGGAATAATACTCCTGAATACAACAACAAATACTGTAGTTCTTATTAATGTACAATCTAAATTAGGTTCCTTGACTTCTCAAGCAAAAATCTTGATCTATAAATTTGGGAAATTTACATACAAACATCTACTGCTATTTTATGAGCAGAAGGTAATTCCCATACTAACTTATGGTGTTGAATCAATGCTATACTTTTCTGATAATGTATGGAACAAACTTGAGGCTCGGTTTTGGCGAAAAGTGTTATGTCTTCCTGATTGCACTCCGATGCCAATTATAAGACATGAAATGGGTATAATCTCACTAGCCACACGAGTCAAGTGGAGAATGTGTACCTTTTTTAGGAAATGCCTTATGAGTCTTGAAACTAATAATATGTTGTGTGTGGCAGCCCACCAATTGATTATATCTAAGTCTCATTTTCCAAATAGATGGCACAATTTGGTTTTGAACATGTTAACTGAGTCAGACATCACCATTAAGCTTTTGATAGAAAATCAAAATCGCGCTAAGAGTAAATTCTATCAATGGGACTGGATAACTAACAGAGAAATCTGTTTAAAATACAAGGATTTTGGGACCCACACCTTTGGCCATAAAAATTGACGTTGTACCTCTTCCTATTTGTTGAAATGTCCATCTCCAATAATAAGAAAGAAATATTTACGCTTCAGACTCAATCAGTGGCCCACTAGAGACATACTTGTGAGGAGAAAAATCCTACCACTGAACATGAAATTCTATAGATTTCGTAAAAATCAAACAAAAAAATAAACTTTACTGCATGTTATAATATCTTGTCAGCAACTGAATGTACTTTGTGTAAAACATTTATCTAACAAATTAAATCTTTTTCATACAGCTGAGGATAATGAAATCTGGATCTTGCTTTTTCAAAGTCTTTAATTCTCTGTATGGAAATCAATAGTACAATTTTTAGATGAAGTATTTCCTGAAGAAAATGATGTAATTTCTTAAACAAAAATATGTTTTTTACATCCTGTATTCTAGCCTGTACAAATTACTTAGACTGGTTATTTTGAATGGAAAATCTTATAATTGTATGTTTTACATTTGTTTATGTAATTATATGGAAATTTAATAAGTGTATTTGAAAAGTGTATTTGAAAATGTGATTCATCAGCTAAATCAAATCAAATTTTAAAAAAAATTAGTAGGATGGGGAAACAGTTTGACGGGATTGACAACAACTGCCACATAGATGCCTCAAGCTTATCTAATCGCTGCTTATTCCCCAAATCATGAACTCTAATCCATAGGTCACTATAATCATCACTTTTTCCATGTGCTATTTTAAGAATCAAACAAAGCAATTAGTTCCGCTGTTAGGAAGAGTACTTTATTATTTAACATACTAGCCACAAGATATAACTGAAAGCACTTACAAGTTTGAATTCCAAAATATCTCTATTCATTAACCACTTCAAAATGTGTGTTTCCAATATTCCAGACCAAACCATGGCCAATATTTTAATTTGTGAAATAAACTACTTTTGATTTATCAACATTAACTTCTAATTCATTTACTAGCATATTTTTGTACATTAAAAAGCCTGCTGTAGACCTATATGAGTGCTGACCAATGGGACTAATCGTCAAAGTAGGAGAGCTAACACATGTTCTATGTGAGGAGGAAAGGTCCCAGCTTCGACCATAGTTTCTCCACCATCAGAAATGTATTGATTGAAGTGGCATGGCACCAATACACACTCATACCTCAACCTAAATAATCTTGTATTTTTAGATTGATTGTGCCCTCTCTACTCCCAGCCTGGCTATGCAAAGTGTTTAGTACCAAACTGTTTCGAGTAGTGCCCAGTCATTACAAAGTATGGTCTGGGAGAACTTTATTCTATTTGTTTTATATGCCCATGCTTCTAGTCCTCTTTATACCAAGTTTGCAAAAATGTTACTTTCCACATCACATGAAGGAATGAGATGGGCCAGTGATTTATAGGAATTAACATATGACCATTCTTGAAAATGGGCACTATATATGATAGATGCCAAGATTTAGACACTGCACAGTGTAAGAATTGGTATGAATAAGGTATGTATAGTTTCTGACTAGAATACCGGGAATTCTTTCATAACATTGTTGGCAAATCCAGCCGGGTCACAAGCCACAGAAGGATTTGCCCTTCTAATGATATTTTTGAGATCTTCTTTAGAGATGGCCAATCTCCAGGGGCTTGCTGCAGGATCAAACCAAAATGTAATCTGGATTACAGAAGGGGCATACAGAGTTTGAAAATGCTCTATCCAATTATTTTTGGGGCTCAGGATGATTGAAGTTCTTTCTGATTCAAAATGTCCTTATTAATGAGCTCCCAGAAATTGCCCACCTGCCTTCCACAAAGAATGCATAGCATGTTTTCCCCTTTATTTTGACCTATTCAAAATCTTTTCCTTCTTGTCTTATCCTTGGTAGAGCTTCAAGTGTGATTGATGCCTTGAAGAGACCAGTTTAGCTCTCTTAAATTCCTGAATGAGGTAGTACAATTCATTATGAGAACTCTGAATAGAAGGCAGGTTTTCCAACCAACTTCTGACTTTGATGGTAATGTGTCCTGAGAAAAAAAGGAAAGGTGCTCTGAGGAGAGGAAGTCAAACCTCTCATCTATATCCAATGTCTCATTATATTGTGATAATTTATATTTAAAACATTTGATATTCAGAGGTTTACAGCATAGGCACATTTTACCTTAAGGTCAATCTACCCCTTTTCTTTCCTTAGATATTGTATACAATACCTTTTATAAATTGTTTCGAAAATTGTATGATAACTCAATGGAGTGTTCACTACTTCAAATTTTTAATTAAGAGAAAGTAGGTCAGGAGACACCAGAGTAAAATATTTGATGGACTGACTAAAATTCTGATACGTTTGCCTGTTGGGAATGTCACCTTTAACAATCCCATTTAACCTATGCAGTCCCATTTCCATGAATGTGGAATTAAATGATCAATTCCCTTGTGAAAAGCCCAGAGGTTTTGTTATTACACCAGAATTCAATAAAAATAAATTGCTCTATTTGCCTTTTAATGAGGCTTTTAATGAGGAAGAGAGGAATTTTACTTAATCGTGTTTGTTATAATAGAGCCTCGATAAAGAATTTAGAACCAAATTTAGAGAAGCAATTGAGCTTGACCCTAATTTGTCTAAATTATGAACTGACCAAAGCAAAGAATTACTATATGTTCAGTGGGCCACATGATAATCACTCACACCTAATTAATTAACTCACACCTAATTAATTAAAAGCAGTGGGAGAAGGTAGATAATCTAATCAGAACACAGCTGGTGTAGATGTTGTAGTCTCTGCTGAGTCCAACATGCCAACGTCTGTTGCTGAATACAACATAGAAATCCCTGACAAACATTCAGATAAAATAAAAGCAGACATGTCTCCCAAAGTCTGCAAAGGAGTGTCCGCAACAGACATCTGTCATGTAAGGAACATGGGTATATATCAATAACTCAGTTTTAGTATCATTAGGTGTTAAAGCATTCTGTGCTATGCACGCCTGAATGACCGAGTAGATGTAATTAACGTCCCTAGAGTCTTCTTTATAGACACTGGTTAATTGGAGAAGTGTATGTGTGTCGTTGGCATAGTTTGTATATTTTACACCAGAATTGTCCATTAAGTTAAAAGCAGGTCTTGTATAAACATTGTACAAAGTAGGGGTCAAACAAGAGCACTGAGGCACACCACATGCCAGAGTAGTTGGAAGAACAGAAAGGGTACCTGAAAAGACTCTAGCTGATCTATCAGATAGAAAGTACTTAACCCATGAAGAGTACAGAGGAGAATAATTGGCCACCTCCATAAGAAGATCGACCAAAATAGAAAGGTGTCCCGGATCAAATGCCGCTGAGAGATACAGCAGCATTAGCAGGGCATTATGACCACCATCAGTAGTACCAATGATCTTAAATTTAAGGTCATGCCTGGCGGTATCAGTGACGTGCTGTGCACAGAAGCCCAACTGCCTTTTACTAAGGATCTTAGAGATGTCAAAATGGTGTTGTACCTGAAGATAAGCGACCAGTTTTAGGATTTTTAAAAGGAAAGGTATGCATATGATGGGCCGATAATTCCCAGCAAAGCTGGGGCTCCTTTTTTAATAGAGACATAATCCAGGCTTCCTTAAGACTATCATGACAAAAAATTAGAGTTGGGGTTAGGACTAGCAGCTGGGCACCTGTGAATATATGAACACCAAAACATAGTATGCTGCAGGGGAAAACGGTCCTCCCACCCAATGGATTATGCTAAATGGGTGGAGTCTCTAATCACGGATCTTGACAAAATCAGATCACTGTTACTTTATTAAATATATGATTTAGACAAAAAAACAAAGCAACAACTCACATGTCGTGACGTATAAAAGGTGTTATTATTATGATTGTTATTCAATTGTAGAGAGTAAGCACAATATTTACATTTACAAATGGACCAAATGAAGTGGTGCAAAAACTTTTTTTAGATTGAGGTAGCGTCAGATTACCTCACAGTTTTCCTCAAAATGCATTTAGTAAAGAAAGGTAAAAAGATGAAATAGTAATGTGAAGTGAGCAGAAACACAGTGTAGAGGGAGTAGGAAAAAAATATCTCTCAGATTGGTAGAGAGAAAAAACGCTGATGTTTAACAAAGAATTGTATTTAAATAACATATAAACAATTCAAATAAACAAAGGGAGAAGGAAATGTTTTTCTTCTTCTTAGAGATTGCATATATCAAATATTACTTATACACAGAAATGAATAAGTCAAATAAACGAAAAATTATTTTTCTTTTTGGCAAAAGCAAACATCAATTGTTGCATGTACAGAAACAAACTCAAATAAATGTAGTCACACTGCTACACACTGAGGAAAACTGTGATGTAATCTGACGCTACCTCAACGGAGAGGGTTGAAAGGAAGGAATTGCCCTTGACCTCTAGAAACCGTTACTTTCTCAAGCCTTGGAGAGTGAGAAGCCTAAGACCGGGAACTGACGCAGATCTGTCCTACACTGTGCACCAAAGGTATTGATAATCCAGGCCGGGAGGAGCGATTGCCGCCGTGGTACTGTCATTGGCTGTTGCAAGAAAGTAGCACCAGTAAAAGGAGCACATTTTGTGAGTCGGGAAACTGATACAAAATCAGCTTGTTTGAACTAAGGTTGCAAGAAGCAGCATTGTATGAAGAATCCCACAAAGGACAGTATTTGAAGTGCATGCAATGAGAGGTGCGAATGAGTGGAAACTAAGGGAGTGAATGTACTTTGAAAAAGCCAAATAAGATACCGTGTAGAGTGGTTTGGCACCACATGTGGGCTCATTCGAAGGTCTCTGTTTGGTATCAAACTGAATGGCAACTATATTGTAGATAAGAGCGTCTTTTTCTTTGGGTGATAAGATGAACATCCGGTTGAAGAGGACCTTGGTATCGGGTAACAGCTCAATAGTGCAATCCTGAGGTTGATATGGTGGCAATTGTTTTACGGTATCATTGACTAAAACTGATGTGAATACCTGGTATTCACTGGGAATCAAACCATTAACATCGGAGGAAGGAGCATTGTCGGAAGAGGGTGTGGTGAACTGTATGACCACCATGTAAGCCGAAAGGTAAGAGTATACACAATGTTCTAATCCCAAGAAAAGTGTATGAGCCTTCTAGTTTATATAAGAATGATGCTCCTCCAACTAAGGCATACCGAGTATGGTAGGATAACTGGATGTTTGAATCAAACCAAAGGATGTGAGTTCATGATGATGTTGGATGTGTAACCGCAGGGGTATGGTATTGGCGGTTATAGGTCCTCCTTCCAAAGGGTGACCGCCAACCCCTTGCACAGGCAAGGAAACCACTTTTTGGAAAAGTGGTAAATGATGTGTGCCAGCCCAAATGATGTTCATTACGATTCTGGCTGCCCTGGAATCTACCAAGGCAGTAGTTTCAATGTCTCCTACTTCATACATACTAACCATACATTTAAGAATAAGCAAGGTGGACATTTGTCTTGGTGTGAGTGCAGTAACATACAAGGGATTTTGGCTTTGCTCTCATTCCTGTATCCCCTTTAAGGACAGGAGGCGGCATTTCCCTGTCCTCAAGGTGGTGCGTGTGGGCAGGCATGCAACAGATGACCTGCTGAACAACAATACATCCAAAGACCCCCTGTCCTGCAGAAAGTCCTTGTTTTGAATGTTAATGGACCGCGGGCAGCACCTATTTGCATGGGCTCAGACATGTCCGGTTCTTTTTCTGCTGGGAAGGATAAATATGGGCCACAGATCATCCTCATTTCTTCTCTGTCCTTCTTTCTTGCATCCTTAAATCGATCTGTATGGTCCACTTTATCATATCCTCATAGGATCAAGGATGAGGTACACAGGCAATTTCATCCTTCAGATCATTATTTAAGCCCCTGCGAAAGAGATCAAAACAAGCTTCTTCTGGCCATCCCGTAGTCTGAGCTATATGCCAGAAATTGGAGGTGTAGGTCAAAGTGTCCATGGATCCTTGTACAAAATCCAACAATGTTTGATCATGATGATCAAACATCCCTCTGAGGCCGCTATGAAAGCTGCATAGCTGTCAAGGATCGGAACCACGGTCACAAACAGTGACATAGTCCTAGAAAGCACACTTGAAGTTAGATGTGTTATAACAAAAGCCACCTTTACCCGATAATTAGGAAAGCCTGTTGGCGAAAGGCAAAAGTGACCAGGCAAGCATCTAAAAACGGGTCGCCATGACATTTCTCAATGGGTGGCTGAACAGATAAGGCGTGACATGGACTGCGTTCATGAGCCATCAGGTCCTGGCAGAGATAAGAATGTTCAGCTTCGACCTGCTGCATCTAGCTGTCAGTCCCTGGACAGTATTGATCAACTCTTGTATTGATACATTTTTCCTTGGCTTTCAAGGCGCCACAATCTGTGAAGATCACATCTTACCTTGGTACCAGAGGATGTGGTCTTGTGTTGATCACGGCGTCCAGTCCCCTGGAGCCAGAATACGGGAAAAACCCCACGTTGGGGAAAAATCCTGCTTTGCGGTAATTACTGAAGTGCAGAAGTAGAGTAGTACAGGAAGCAGCAAATACTCAGCAGGCAAAATACTCTGGAAGAACGAAAAGCAGCAAACCAAGAGTCTGTAGGAACAGAGCAAGATTGAAGGGTTCCAGGAGCTGGCAAGGAACCAACAGCAGAAGGAGGAAGCAAGGAGAATGAAGTTCAAGGAAGGGACAAGTAGGGCAGTGTGAATACAGTACAGGAGCTATTGCGATGCATAACCTACCTGGAGTGCCAAGCGGATATAGATCTGTGGTCTCTTCTGAGGTTTCTGGGTGGATGTCGTCATCACACTACAAAGCCTGATGTCGCAATTCAGAACTCCACCAGAATGCAGAAAGTGTCACCAGGGTCTCCATCGAGACCAAGCGGCTACCCCGGGGCTGCAGCGATGAATCATAACAGTTCCTAGTAGAGTGTACAGGTAACAGTGTGACACCACCCCAGCATCCAACAGTACTCCACATGCCCCCGGGTCCAATAAAGGTGGATGTGCCTGGCTTATGCCAGCTGTTAATGTTCTGCCTTGTGCCCACAGTCCTGTGCAGAAAATAATCCATATCCAGTGCACCTAACAAACTCTGCCAGAAATATGTCTACATTTCTGCCAGTTATAAATCTGTTCCTGATTTCTGACCTGAACAAAGACACTGGTGCCTTCATTGCTGTGTGTCCTCTTCAATGTAGCCTGCCTATTATTACCAGAGGGGAGACCCAGTCTGCCTGCATACACAACGCCCCCTCACCGGGTCTGGGAATCCCTGCCATAAAGGTGTGGCTCTGCTTAGGGTCTCCCATATGGCCTTCCCCATTTTGGCCGGCCTCCCAAGTCCATAGAACATCCCATCTTTTTTACACATGCTCTTTTGGTCCTTTATTATCCACACATTATACTAATTCCATAAAACTCTGAACAGGGCACTATCTACTTCTTAGTCTGGTTTTAGGGTAAGTAAAGGTTTGAATTTACAGCATCTACAATAATAATCCAACTAGCTATCAGAATAGAAGTTTACTTTACTAATGGTTTTGTAACTTATTGTAAAAACAAGTTTAACACCTGTGAAACAGGCATGGTATCAAGAGAGACACATACTCAAAGATGTGTGTTTCAAAACCTTTATCTACTAAAGTACCTGGGTTGGTGTATTACCTAACTGGCCCTAACACTAAAGGTATGGCGCCTTTAAGTGATGTTTCTAAAGGCCGTAAAAGTCTGGAAATCCAAAATAAAAATCTGTCTCTGTGTGAACCTATGCTTGCCCTCACTCTCTGACACAAATGTTTTGGGAAGTCTTTCAAAAGCAAAAACTAAGTGGTGGTTCAACAAAAATAGGAAAAACCAGGATTGGTTTCAAGTGGTCTTCTCGCCAGGTGTAGGTTGGTCAGTTCAAAGAATGATTTCAATCAAAAGGGACTGTTCATAGGAACTTCACCATAGTTCAAACAATGACAATGGGCCTCATTTCGAGTTGGGAGGTAGTCATGCTGTTTTTACTGGCATGGCTACCCCCAAACTCGGGTCCGGGTCCCGAAAAATGGGAATTACCGGGCCATTCCGACCTTTCCGGGCCAGGTAATTCCCATTCACGGGACCCGGACCCGATAAATCCCCAATCCCATTTGAGGCCCCATAGGGCTCAATGGGAATGGGGAGGATGGTAACAACGGTTCCATTAATAACAGGACTGTTGCTACCATCCTGTTCTGCTAGCGGGTGCCGCTCTGCGAGTCTGGTCTGACCAGGCGTACAGAGCGGTCCCGCAAGCAGAACTCGTAATGTGGCGGTAGAGTGATAACGGCTCCGGCAGCACTACCAGCGCTGTTATCACTCTACCGCCAGGGTCGTAATGAGGCCCAATGTCTTTAATGCCTTGGGGGTTCCTGTCTGCAAGCTTTAATTTATTCAATAACACAAAATAACCAGGATTACACTTTGATAGGCCTATTAGGTTTCCCTTCCACAAGCGTAGGCCTCTTCCAAGTTCAAATACAAGTTCAGCTCTTAGGCCTCTCAGGGTTCCCTTCCCCAAGCACAAGCCCCTCTTGAGTTCCAAAAGATGAGTTCAGGTTGTCAGGATGTACCTTTCTTTCATACAAATACAAGTTATTTAAAGGGTAGCATCAGAGACTTTTGAAAACGCCAGGTTCTTTGCTCCTCCTAAGCGCGACCTCTCTAAGCTTTAACCGCTCCCTTTTATTTCCTGCTTTTCCTTCTCGTAACCTTTTGTCTGCAGGGGCATTCTGCACCCATTCTTGTTCCCCTCTTTCCCCTTGCACACTTTCCACTCTGCCGGATCACTTGCACCCTTCTCTCTCATTTCGAGTCACTCGCACCCTCTTTGTTACAGTTTTTTTCAATTTGCCCCCTTGCTTGCTCTGCTCTGCTTTAATTGTTTTCTTTTACTTTCTCTTACTCTTGTCGCATTTCGTTCAATCTATATTGCTTTACTACTTTCCTTTAAATTCTTTCAAGCGACCCATTCTAGTCAAGATCTCACCACCTGCCTCTGAGGCAACCTTGGGGCCAGCACAGGTCCCAAGGGAACGCGCACATTTCTGTCCATCATTAGCAGTCTGCAGGGTGGTTCACTCCGGCTCTCTGAAGACACAGCTCTTTAGCCATGCTGAAGCCCTTCACAAACACCAGGCCAGCTTCTAGGCATGCTTTTCTCTTCTGTCCCATAGATCCTGCTGCTCTCTGCTCCTTGGCTTCTTTGGTCCAGACAACGTCCCCAGCTCGCTCTTTCACTGGTGTAGAACCACATCTTTTATAGTTGTAAAAACAGTCAAGTTTGAGTGATCATTAACAAATGCCTGGCTCTGCCTGAATCTATCAATGGGACAACTGAAGTTTTTCCTACAGCCAGTTTTCCTTACACTCCCATGTTAATCCTATGGGAAATCTTCACTGCTCCTGGTTGCCTCTTCCTAATACTAGTATTTGCTGGAAAGGGGGAGATGCAATGGTTTTGGAGAATAGATCTATTTCCAGCTTGTCTATTAGGGAATTGAAAATGGACATAGGGAAATCCTGAAGACTGGTTTTCCAACAGGGGATGGTTGCACGCTTCCATATTCCTCATGGTTGAACACATGATTTTTTGAGGCTATCCCCTGTGATTTAAATTGGCAGAGGATGAATGGATATTAACATCAGACTGCTGACTTTGTTTCAGTTGTATTTTCTTCCTTCCCACTTTGAGCAGTTGTCTCTTTCCTCCCTCCCCTTGGGTCATTGATAACGGGATTGCAATTAGGGAAAAGGAAACCTGGATTAGGGTGATGAGAGAAAGCCAATCCCATGAAGGTGTCCGTGATTTCCTCCTCCTCTTTTGTTGCCCTGTCAGAATACTGTGTCTCGCCTGGGGTATTCCCACGAAAGAAAATCTGGATTCCCCTACCCAGGTGACCCTGCCTCACTTGTTCACCCCCAGGGTTGGGATCCAAAAGTGATGGCCCTCCCCTGGCCACCTGAATAGGGGGCTCTCAACGTCTTAATGGGAGAATAGCACAAGGCTTCTCACACACCACTGTTAAAGAATCCTATATTTCTTCTAAAGAGACGGTTACCTCGTTGTCTAGGTAATGATCCAGCAGTCTCCACCAGAAATAGTCACCAATAAGGATGTCTTATTGCAAAAGGGATGCTTAGTAGCCACTTAGTTCCCAAAAATGGACCAATGGAGGATGATGCCTCTCACCATTACCTTTCCGAGTTCTTGGCTGTTCGACAATGTCTAACCAGGCTTCGGGATTCTGTCTGTGCAGGTTGAACAAGGTTCAGATGTGGAGAGTCCAGTTTGCCAAAGCGGTGAGCTGACATCGCGTAGTTCAAACTGATTGCTTCATGCGGTTAGAAGACTGCATTCAGGTGATACAGTTCAGATGGCTCACCAGGGTTGGATTGAAGGTAGAGCCAGTTTGAGACGTTGGTAATCAGTGGGTCGAGTCAAGGTGCGGTGCAATGTTTCCAGGGCATGGAGTTATGGATCCACAGTTAAAAACTGGGAGGTTGATCGTCATGTGCAAAGTTTGAAGATGCAGCAGTTTAAAGTCATCCGCCGGGGTGGGCAGGTTGTTTGAGCAAGACAATGGACATTCCCTGCTTGGTATGAGACGGCTGCAAATCGGTTCAATGAATGCACCAACAGCAGTTCAAAGAAGTGCCAAAAGCAGTACCATATGTCCTGCTGATTCAAAGGAGTTCAAATGTGGTTGACTCTGATTCAATGTCAGAATCCAGCTGATTTACTTCTGTTGCTGTGAGTCTCTAAACAGGGACTCAGGAGCACATTGGTCCTTGTACTCTTCACACTCACCCAGGGGGAAGCTATCTAGCACCTACAGGGTCCTTCACCACCAGTGAGGGGCCTGATTATCAGTTCAGCTGGTAGAGAAGCTGGTCCTGGTGGAAAGACCATATGAAAAAAATCAGGGCTGGTCCCACCACAAGCATCCCAAAACATGATAGGGCCTTGTTGGGGCTCATCAGTGAGGAGTAGCTTGGGTTTCTAGGCCCAGCAGGCACAGGACCCACGAATGGGCCGAGAGACCCAAGCTACTCATCACTGATGAGGCCCAACAAGGCCCTATCATGTTTTGGGATGCTTGTGGTCTTTTGCAGAAGGGATGTGACCAAGCAGTTTGAGCTGAACTGCTCCTTTTCGGGTGGGATAAAGTCTGATTTCCATATGCCCGAAGCAATGCCAGAGGTTACAAATAATTCCAAACCTTTCAGCCATCACCTCTTTTGTTTTACAATAGTAGTTTACCTCAATGTGCCCTGGGAAGGGTAGGGAGCATTCTTCTGCCTTTGCCATCGGCCTTCACCTCACAACAGGAGGACTTTGGAAAGGACTGCTCTCCCAACAGCGTCCTAACCAGTTCTGTTTTTCTTGAAAGTGTAAGTGATTTTAATCCAGCACTCCAACTAAGTCAATGCCTAGTATGGGATGCCCAATGGAAACCCTTATTTATATATTTTTATGTCAAAAGTTCTTTTAATTCTGGATGATGTACCCTTATATAACGCCCCTCTCTTTGAATCCCCCCGTTCTCACTGAACCAAGAAGAAGGTTTGTTTTGCAAATTAAAAGATTTATTTGAAGAATTAAACAATATACAGGTTAGACTTTTATGAATATGAATAATATCTGAATATCACACTTATGAATATGAACAATGATCAGCAATGGGTAAGATTACAACATCAACAATCTCTCTAATCAATGGGGAATAGAAATAGGAAGAATAATGTATCAGAGAATAACTTGTATGGGTTCAAGGAAATGCAATGATAGGAAATAATGCAACACATAAATAAAACTTGATATGACTTCAATCAAAAGACAATGGCCCTCATTACGACCCTGGCGGAAATCGCGGTGCAAAATGCACCATGGAGCACGGCGGAAAGCTGCCGATAGCGCCATGGGGGTTGGCGGATTTACCGCCCCATTCCGACCTTGGCGGGGCGGTAAATCCCCATTCCCCATTTTACCCTTCCCCATTCCCATTTTTGCCCCATAGGGTATAATGGGAGTGGGGAAGGCGTTAATTACGCCACCGTAAAATACGGTGGCGTAATTAACAACAAGGTCCCGTAGCGCCATGGATTTCTCCGCCCGGAAAAACCAGGCGGAAAACGCTCCATGGCGCTACGGGAACTCGTAGTAGGGCGGACGGGTCCGCCGCGAATAACGCTGGCGTAAACCCACTCCGCCAGGGTCGTAATGAGGCCCAATATGATCACTCTTTCCCCTGTTACTACTCACTCCCCCCAACATGCAATATGAAGATATGGAATGAGGGCACACAGGTATCAGGAATAACAATCAACAATTTGAGTTTCAATCCCACTTCCCCCCCAGCAAGCTTAGAGAGATCAGTAATGATTTTCAAACAGGTCAATTGCTTTTAGATGTGGTTTGAATTGGATGGGAAAAATGCTAAAATTATTTAATTCACTACATTGAATTCAGAACTAGTGAGAGTGGCTTTGAATTGGTTCAGGTCAACACTAGCAATGATTGTAGAATGATTAGCAGATGGAAAACGAAATTCAGAAGTTGAAATCAAGAAATAGCTGTTTTTACATGTAGTGAAATTGACCCAAATGCAAATTCCCAGCAACTTTTCCGCGTGTGTGAAACATGATTACGGAAGAAATATAAGGAATTGGAATGTCGTTTTGGGTTCGTTTGAAAGCTGTGGATGTTCTCTTCAAAATGCCATTTGAAATTTCGTTTCTAGGACGTACGGTTCCAAAGTTACAGAGTCTTTAGTAAAGGTAGGTTTTTCTTAGAAAAGAGTCAAAATTTCAAAATGAAAGATGCGCTTTAAAGATTAGGAACCAAGATGGACTTATACTAAGGGGCTATGAAAGTGCAAGATACCCAACGGGACAACCACCAGAACAGGGCGCCTTCTGCTCTGACTTCTGTCCGCCAGGACACTTGACTTTCTTCAGAAAAAATATCAGCACACAGATGATTATCACTACAATTATCACAGACTATATAATGAGAAGGATTCAGGATGGACACAAGATTCTATAATGCAGTTCTGGATAGGTTGAAATGGATTGAGTAGGATTACTTTAAACTAAGAGATGACTATGGACAGTTCTGTACTAAATACTCACTACTATGGCTTTGGAATGGAATGGGCCCGTCAAAGATTTGGTCAAGGGTTTGGCTAGGATTCGCTCGCCACCGGACAGGTCTCAGGCACTGGGTTCGGCTCTCAGCAAGGCACTCTGGTCTGCACGGCCTCTTGGACTGAATTTGACGGGTTCTGGGTTACAGCTCTGCTGGACTGGTCTGGATCTTGGGTTCTAGCAAGGGTTCTTGGCCAGAACAGCAAAACAGCTCCACCAGGCTGTTGGATTTGGTTAGGCCCCATAGATGTTTCGGGGTTAAAATCAGGTTGCAAGATTTTAAAGGCCTGCTGAAAAGGGTCCAGCTTTTTGGGTTAGGCCTCTGCTTCAGGGTTCTGGAGTCTGTTTCTGGAGTCTGGTTCTGGAGTTTGGTTCTTCCTACAGGGTGCTTCACCAGTGGATCAGTGATGAGTGAATGCGTGTCCTCAACAGTCCCTATTTAACCATTTTCCAAAGTGGGTGGGGATTGTCTATTCCCAACCCTCTAAGGATCTGATAGGTCAAAGAATTCCCCCTCTCCTGATTGGAGAAAGGAACAGTGTGTCATGATGTGTGATGATGTGTCATGTGTATGGCTTAGGGAGAAAACCTCCCCTTTGTCTCTGTACAGTATATCTTATTTTTCATAAAAACATATTTCCAATATCACAAACTTGTTGATAATACATATACACATCACAAATTGCCTAAGGTATGTTTCTGTCCAAATCTTATCTTCCTACATGTTTTGGTTCATAAATGACAGTTTTTTACACTTTTGGTTGGTTGCACATTTTCGGATCTGTACAATTTTTTAAACATTCATGCACATACCCTCTGGGCATCTTCTTGTAATTTTTCATGTTCCTAGCACAATCACAATAGCTACAATATTAAAGATTCTGTGGTTCAGTCTCAGAACATCTGTCATCCGCCGCCGCCGAGACTGGCGGATACCTTTGCGGTGTCGCTTACAGTATGGGTTTAGAGGCTGGTAGTCCGTCCTCTATTTTTACAGCTCTAGCTGCCATCCCAGTTCCCTCAGCGTGGAGCCCGCCGGGAGTATTTAATCCTCCTCCTCCAAGTGGACACTGCGTTGCAACCCCTCGGGATAGTGTTCCCAGCTTCCGGGTTTACGCTTTCTGCTGACTCTCCGTACGGATCGTCAGTGCTTTTTGTCTGCTACTGACTTCATCCTCTGTACGAAGTTTTCCTTCTCTTCGCTACTTTGCCTCTTACTGGTTTCACCCAGTCATTTTGCCCGGGTCGCGTCTCCCTCCTTCGAGACCCGGTGCCTGTTCTCTTTCTGCTCTCTCCTCTCCGTTCCCCTGGTTCCCTCCAGTTGGATTTCCAGTCTGGTTCCTATTTTTGTCTTTCTCTTCTCTTACCTGAGTCCTGTGCTCCATGTGTCCTTCCTGGTTGCACTCAACTCCAGCCACGCCTTCTGGCTCCATGTCTGCTACAGATCCTCGCTGTTTTGGTCCTGCGCCGCTTCCTGCTACAGTCTTCCTACACGTCTGCAACACCACTTCGGAGGTTTCTACTTGGAGTCAGACAGAGTGCATTGCGGTGCCTGACAAGGGTTTTTTCTGCCGCTTGGCTTTTTCCCTTGTGTATCGGCTTGTTCCCGGAAAGGGAGCCACAGGCTTGCTGTTCCATCAGTGTTCACTGTGACTTCCCTCCGTGACAGGCAATTACCACCTAAGAAGGAGAAAGACTACCTCACCAGACGAAACCTGTCCTCCGAAAGCTTTGAATCAAGCAGCTCAGGTGAGGAGAGTGTGGAGGCAAGGGGTGAAGTGGGAGAAAAAGGGTCACAGAAAGGATAGATTGCAACGCCAAGCATAACAAGATGTCGGCGGAGGAACTAGTTCAAGAGCTTTGGAAAGCTTTTCAAGCGATGTACGTAGAGCTACAGGGAGTGAAGACAGAAAATGCTCTTCTCAAACAAATGGTATCAGCTATAGAACATCCTACCGTGGAATTACCTCCCTTGCCACTCTTCTCGGGAAAGTTTGATGGTTCTCCCAAAAGGGTAAAAGAGTTTCTGGAGGCTTGTACTGTCTATTTCACGTTTGGACCCCGTACTTTCGCTACCGATCAGGCTAAGGTTTGATTCCTAATCTCCAATATGACTGGGAATGCGTTGGCGTGGGCAACTCCATTGGTAACCAGTGCCAATGCTATACTGCATGACTTTACGGGATTCCAGAACCTGCTTAAACAGACCTTCGAGAGACCTGAGTTAGTTTTTACCGCTTGTGAGGTACTGCTGGATGTCAGACAAGGTTCTTTGGACGTCTTATCCTACATTTCTTCCTTCAAGACCTCGGCAGCTGGGGCAGGTTGGCCAGAACCCTCTAAGTACGCCATCTTTCGGAGGGGCTTAAGGGATGAGATTAAAGACGAACTAGCCAGATCTCCCCGTTCACCGACTTTTTCTGATCTCCTTGCAGCGCTCTCCACATAGAGTTCAGACTCCAGGAAAGAAGATCTGAACGTCGCAAGCATTGCACTTCAGGCTCCTTGTCGGAGCCCCTTTCACATCCTTCCGCCTCTCGCTCTCCTACTAAGTCTTCAGACGAACGTATGCAAATTAGAGCTACCAGGACACCCCTATCAGCAGCGGAAAGACGAAGATGGAGAGAAAAAGGACTATGTGCTTACTGTGGTTTGGATCAGCATCTCTTGAAATACTGCATGGAGGTACCCAAGAGGAAATCGGGAAACGACTACCCTCGGTGCCAGTAGGGACAGGCATCCGAGGGTCATCATGTTATTTTTCTCGTCCCTTCGTTTCTCTCTCAGTGTCAGCTCCAGATTCCAAAGAAGATTTGAGACTCATGGTTCTGTCTGTGGCCCTCAAATTGGAGGGTAAGCAGGCCGAGTCTTTAGCCCTGTTGGACTGCAGAGCTGCAGGCAACTTCGTTGATACCCTGTGGGCTGACAAAAGAGGCCTACGCAGGATCGCCCGTCAAGAAGGCCAACAGGTCGAAGGTGTAGATGGATCCCCTTTGTCCTCTGGTCTAATAACCCATTCCACGGAGGATCTGTTCTTGACCATCAACCATCACACTGAAATGCTGAAGTTCGACATCATACGAGCAGCCCATTTCCCCATAATTCTTGGGATTCCTTGGCTCTGGAGACACAATTCTCGTATTGATTGGATGAACAACCAGTTGAGCTTCTCTTCCACCTACTGTACCACCAATTGCCTTCCCTTAAAAGATCGGTGTGATTTACAGTCTGTAACTATTATTCCGGATACCCATCTTGGAGTGCATGCACTATCCCAGTTCTGCTCACCTTTTGAAGAGGTGTTCCAAGAGAATCATCATGCCAGATTACCCCCACATCGACCAGAGGACTGCACCATCGACATTGAGCCTAACGCTCTAGTGCCATTTGGTAGAATGTTCTCCCTCACACTGTCAGAGAAACAGGTGCTAAGAGGTTATCTGGATACCAACTTGAAGAATGGCCTCATTTAGCCCTCAAAATCCCCCGCTGGGGCTTCTTTGTTCTTCATTAAGAAAAGAGGTACCGACAAGCTTAGGCCTTGTATAGATTACAGGGGTCTGAATAAGGTCACCATCTGGGATCGCTACCCGATGCCTCTCATCACAGACATCATTGAAGCAGTCCAGAGGGCTAAGGTGTTCACTAAACTTGACCTAAGGAATGCATACCATCTGCTCCGCGTAGCTAAAGGCGATGAGTGGAAGACCGCCTTTCGCACTCCATTTCGGATTATACGAATACTGGGTAATGCCATTTGGCCTGGTGAACGCTCCCACTGTATTTCAATGGTTTATGGACCGAATGTTATCCGACATGCTCACCATTTCCGTAATTATCTACCTGGACGACATTCTCATCTTTTCCTCCAACATGGAAGAACACATTCCTCATGACACTCAGGTTTTGGATCGTCTTCAAAGGAACCAACTATTGGTCAAGGCCGAGAAGTGCATTTTTGCAGTTCCTTCCGTTCCTTCGGTATCATATCTAGGGTACATCTTATCAGCGGAGGGTATTGCCATGGATTGCAACAAGGTTCAAGCTATTCTTAATTGGCCTGCCCCTACTTCAGTCCGAGAAGTACAAAAATTCCTTGGTTTATCCAATTTCTACAGACGATTCATACCAGACTTCTCTGAAGTGGTGTATCCCATTACCCGTCTTCTTAAAAAGAATGCTCTCCCTTTTCACTGGTCAACCGAAGCTGAAAGTAGCTTTTCCCTTCTCAAAGGACTCTTCTGTTCTGCCCCCATACTATGGCATCTGGACCAGACATTACCCTTCATCTTGGAGACAGATGCCTCTGCCATAGCCATAGGAGCAGTTTTGTTACAGACAGTGAATGAAGTGCAACATCCTGTAGCTTATCTGTCCAAAACCCTCTCTCCCAGCCAACTGAACTACTTGGTTCTTGAAAAAGAACTATTGGCGATGAAGTTAGTGTGCGAAGAGTGGCGGCACCTTCTTATGGGGTCACGACATCGGTTTACCATTCGGACAGATCACAAGAATCTGAGGGTAATGCAAGACATGGAGTGTTCAAATTCCCGACAGTCCCGGTGGGCTTATCTGTTTTCTCAATACGATTTTCACATCACCTACATTCCCGGAACTTTGAATTGCTTGGTTGACGCACTGTCCCGCAAGGATACGAGTAAGGAGAAGACTTCAGATCGCTCAGAGCCACTGTTTCGGAGAAACCAAATCCTGGTCCTAGTAAGCTCTTTCCTTCAAGGAGTGAAGGCTGCGGTCATGCTGGAGTATGCTCAATTACTGCTGCATCCTAATTATCATTATCAGGAGAAAGATGGCTGGGTATTCTACAAGAATCCTCTATACATCCCAGCAGGTCCGTTACGCCAAAGATACTAAACTAGTGCCACAATCCTCGCATTGCAGGCCATAGAGGCTCGGAAGGTACCATGGAGCTGATCTCAAGAGCGTTCCTCTGGCCTAATCTGAGACGAGATAAGTTGGAATATGTACGAGCATGTCCCACCTGCGCCAGAGCCAAATACCCTACAGGCAAACCCCTTGGACTGCTGACACAAGCGGAACTCCCCACTCGACCATGGGGACGTATATCCACAGATTTCATAGTGGCTCTGCCTGTCGAATCATGTACATGTATAATGGTCACGGTGGACACGTTTTCAAAGATGGCACATTTCTCTCCCCTTCTGGGTCTTCCCAGCGCAGCGAGAATGGTTGTGATTTTTGCCAGAGACATCTTCAAATTACGTGGTATCCCGGATAAGATTATTTCGGATCAAGGGAGCCAGTACATCTCAAAGTTTTGGAAGTCTCTTTGTGTCAGACTAGGCATTGAAAGAGCGCTTTCCTCGGAATTTCATCCTCAAACTAACGGCCAGACTGAACGCCTCAATGCCACTTTGGAGCAATATCTGAGATGTTACGTCAATCTACACCAAGACAATTGGGTTTCCCTGCTTCCCACAGCGGAGTTCACATACAACAATTCTGCTATCGGCCTTTCCCCTTTCTACTGTACTTACGGGGTTCACCCCAAGGCATTTCTGCTCAGTGTTCCAAGTCTCACCAACTCTCTGGCAGCAGAAGAAGTTCTACAGAACATTGCTGCAGCTCAGACCTCCGCTTTATAAAAGCCTGGAAGACAGTAGAAGACAATAAGGATCAGGCCGACAAGCATCGCAAAGAATGCCCAAAGTTGGAGGCAGGCGACAAGGTCTGGTTGTCCACCAGATTCTTGCCCAAATGGACACATCCTTCTAAACTATCTCCTCGCTTCTTGGGTCCTTTTCCTGTCCTCTCTAGAGTCAATCCTGTCACTTATAGGCTTCAGGTCCCTTCTACCCTCAGTCGCATCCATCCGGTTTTTCATTCTTCCTTTCTCAAACCCTTCATTCCTGACCCACACTGCAGAACGGTTCCCTGTCAGGTTTTCTTCCCTGAGAAGAACAAGGATGAATATGAGTTGTCCTCCATACGAGACTCTAGGTATTATAGAGGTCGTTTGGAATACTTACTGTCCTGGAAGGGTTACCCCGAGTCGGAGGTCTCATGGGAACCCGCTTTGCAGGTACATGCCCCTAGGTTAATTTCCAGATTCCACCGCTTACACCCAAGTAAGCCGGGGTTTTCACACACTGGAGGGGGGCATACTGTCATCCGCCGCCGCCGAGACTGGCGGATACTTTCGCGGTGTCGCTTACAGTATGGGTTTAGAGGCTGGTAGTCCTTCCTCTATTTTCATGGCTCTAGCTGCCGTCCCAGTTCCCTCAGCACAGAGCTCGCCGGGAGTATTTAATCCTCCTCCTCCCGGTGGACACTGCGTTGCAACTCCTCTGGATAGTGTTCCCAGCTTCCGGGTTTACGCTTTCTGCTGACTCTCCGTACGGATCGTCAGTACTTTTTGTCTGCCACTGACTTCGTCCTCTGTACGAAGTTTTCCTTCTCTTCGCTACTTTGCCTCTTACCGGTTTCACCCGGTCCTTTCGCCATGGGTCGTGTCTCCCTCCTTCGAGACCCGTTGCCTGTTCTCTTTCTGCTCTCTCCTCTCCATTCCCCTGGTTCCCTCCAGTTGGATTTCCGGTCTGTTTCCTATTTTCATCTTTCTCTTCTCTTACCTGAGTCCTGTGCTCCCTGTGTCTTTCCTGGTTGCACTCGACACCAGCCACACCTTCTGGCTCCACGTCTGCTACGGATTCTCGCTGTTTTGGTCCTGCGCTGCTTCCTGCTAGTCTTCCTTCCCGTCTGCAACACCACTTCGGAGGTTTCTACTTGGAGTCGGACAGAGTGCATTGCGGTGCCTGACAAGGGTTTTTTCTGCCGCTTGGCTTTTTCCCTTGTGTATCGGCTTGTTCCCGGAAAGGGAGCCACAGGCTTGCTGTTCCATCAGCGTTCACTGTGGCTTCCCTCCGTGACAGGCAATTACCATCTAAGAAGGAGAAAGACTACCTCGCCAGACGAAACCTGTCCTATGAAAGCTTCGAATCAAGCAGCTCAGGTGAGGAGAGTGTGGAGGCAAGGGGTGAAGTGGGAGAAAAAGGGTCACAGAAAGGACAACATCGCACAGATTCCAGATTAGTTTTAAACTGTGAGTAAATTTTTCATTTTAATAACCTATAAATCCCATATTTTTATCAGTTTGGCACAATATTTTATAAGTCTTTTCCCAAAACATACAGTTACTTTAGTTTCAAATCCACATTTTCAGTCTGGCCCGCCTCCAAGGCTCGGCTGAGAGAGTCACATGGTCTTCTTCCTGCCAGGGCAGTTGATGTCAGTCACACCCGAATTAGCATTTTCATTCAGCTCAAGGGAGTCCTTTGTCTACACTCAGAGCAGCATGCCAGAGTGCCCCTCCCATTTCCTTTCACACTTGCCTGTCAGTTTTTTAGCAGAGAGCAGGGGGAAGATTCCTTTGTTTGGTAAAAGGGTGTGGAATGTCTTTGAAGCTCAGTGTGGGAAACTTTAACACAATGGGTCTCATTACACAGATACCGGTAAATCCTTACCGCCTTACTACGAGGTCCCTTTGCGGGTTGGGGGATTTAATGCCTGCTTTTTGTAGGCGTTAAAAACCAACCTGCAAAGGGACCCAGGGAGCTAATTACGGTACCGCAATTTGCGTACTGTGATTAGCGCCTTCCCCATTCCCATTATGCCCTATGGGGCAAAAATGGGAATGGGGAAGGGCAATGGTGGAAGGGGGAATTACCGCCCCGCCAACCTTGGAATGGGGCGGTAATTCCCCTTTCCGCCAAGGCGGTGCCGGTATTTTACCGGCATGATCCATGGCGCTAATAGCACCATGGTTCTCCGCCATCCATGTAATGAGGCCCAATGTCTGAAATTGTCTTGTCTTAAAATATAAATTACATTTTTAACAAATACCTCAACCAATTCATTAATTCAAGTCTTTTTAAAATATAGTTTTGAATTGTATCCAGCTCTTAGGCTTCTGATAGCAAGTCTTTCTTTGGCATATTTAGCTTTTGAGACACAAGTTTCACCTGTCAGATTTAGAGATCGCCAGCGTCTGACAGAGGCGAGTAATGGTATTGCACCATTTCCAAGCAAACAATCTTCAATGTGGATTTTCTTCTGATAAGTGTACTTCTGTGGACATGGTATTTATGGGGTTTCTTGAAGTAGAATGATGTTTAACACCCAACAAGGAGGTTGGATCTTTTGGGTGGTTTGTGAGCCATGATTTTTGCAAATTTGACAACCAAGAAAAACAGATTTTCACACAGCTCTGTGTTTCTTCTGCAATCAGCCTTGCTCTGTGGGCAGCTAAATGATGGGTTTTGGCAGTGGTCTCCTGTGTTACCACTGACATAGGCAAAAGTGGATGGCAGCCTATTTTTTAGATTTTTACTGAGCACTTTTGGGTGATTTTTAGCAGGCAGGATGCTTTCCGGCGCCCATTCTGATGTTCCTGATGCAAGCAATGCACAGTAATGTTGTAGGGCCTGGACTAGTGGGTTGAAACATCCCACAAAAGGTTCAAACGAATTCAAGAATATGCCGGTGATTCCTTCCTTATACAGGCAAAATGCCACATGGGATTGAGTATTGCTTCAAAGGGTCCAATCTTTGTTAAAGTAAAAAAGTGACATTTGCTTTCTTGCATCATAGCCAAAGTGTGTTTCTGCTTTTCTGTTCAGGAAGTGGAGGGGACAAGAAGGAGGAATAAGTCCACAGAAAACCAAAAAGGAGGAACCCCTCCTCATTTCCATTCTGCTCTGCTTGACTGTCTAATCCTGCCCCTTCCCAAGCCTGTAACTTTAAATGCCCTATGGTATGCAACACCTGGTGTGAGGCAGGTCCTTTTGTTTAGCGAGTGCCTCTTTAAAGCTTGCTTCTCTCACCTTCCATGCCGAGAGTTTTCTCGACTGGAGAGAGAGATATTATCCAACCTCACAAAGGATCAAAGGGAGGCATATCCCTATGCATATTGTCCTGATGACTGCAGCCGAGACCGGCATTATGAGGAGAATGCACAAAGACAGTCCAAGGCTGGCTATGGCCCACAGTGTTAACATGAGTAGGTTACAGGTCAAATGTGGCTTTATTAATTATCTAAACTACCAGCCAGCATACCAAAACCCAGGTATGTCTAATATTTGAAATTTACCCTGCCACCAGCTGATAGTATATCACAATTATTATGATGTCTTGGTCAGAGGTGAAGAGTTAAATGCAGCCTCTGTTTGCAGTGACATTAATGTCAAGGCAGCTGTCAAACAGGTCACCTGTGACATCTGAACCTGTTGTCTGCTACTGGAGAGCTGGAGATGCAGATCAGGATACTGATGCAGTATGGCACAAGGTGCACACTATACGCTTGGAATGGAGTTTAATTAAAGGTCTGTCTTGATGATCACTCTTTCTCAAATGTATTACGTGCATCATCTTATTATTAATGTAAAAATGAAACAAGCTGTGACATCCACACCCTTGCTAGATGGCCATACTTCACAATATTGAATTAAATATATCTATGTAGCTATATCAGCTATTCTATTAATCTTAATAACAGCCCCACGCCATCTTAATAACAGCCCCCACCCCCAATAAATGTATGTAAAATGTGTGCATTACGACAGAATAGAACACAAGTGTAACAGTCGTGGTTTTGGCAAATAGCACATCTGTGACCAATCTATTCCCTAAGCAAACAATTATTAGAGAGACACACCATCCAAAAATCCCGTTTGACAATACTTTTTTTCTCTTCTTGTTTTACCTCAATATTACAGATCTTCGTTGAGGATACAAGCGATTAATGCAAGGTTACACTATAAGTATAATTTGATAATACATTTCTCATCGTTCTGTTCTACAACATATTATAGCTATTTCCAATAACCCTGGGAGATTGTGAGTTAGTCTGTAAATTCCTGGAAGATGTATAAACGTCCAAGGGCGGTTCTTCCTACGCTTCCGGACTCCACTTTATATGCAACTCTTAATCTAATGTCAAACAAGGGACCTATAAGAACACCTAGTTCATAATGTGATGTGAGGATGAATGTATATTTGCACCCGGGGCAGGCTTCTCAGCCAATCAGGTGAATGCGACAGCGGGCAAGAAAACCAATTCTCCATACACTGTTTGCAGGCATCTAAGGCTCTTCCTCAGGTGGTGAATTTTTGTTTGTTTTTGAATGTGGGGAGGCAACGTGGATCCGGCTGCTGCCATAGAAATGGTAAAGAGACTTAGTCCCTTCTCCCTATGCTGGTGACCATTTTGGTTCTTTTTGTTTGTTTTCCCCCTTCAGGAGACTGGCATTGCTTGCGCAGCCAATCTCTTTTGAAGAGAAGAAACCATTCACATCCAGGTTAAACTCTGGCATGCAAAAGCCTTTCACCCCTTCTGTGGAGGGGGAGCGGACATGGCTTATAACAGAACCCAGCCATTACAGAGGTGATCATTTTACCGGGGCCTGCCTGAGGATCTCATGGGGAGGGACTCCCCTCCTGTGGCCAAAGAGGCGAATATGGGACACAGCCCCTTTATCTCCCAACCCCACAGGGTAATAACAACACCCCACCCTTCTTTACACATGATAACGTCAGAGACTATGCAGTACTGTAATGTGTCAGACAGTCTCACTATGATTGGTACTGGTACAAAGAAGAACCCTAGCATGCTACAGTCAAGAATGAATAGTGTTCAACCAGCTGTTGTCAATTGAACTGACATTACGCTAGGGCAGTCCCAACTACTTAAGCGAAACAGTAAAGAAGGACAAGGCAAGCAAGAGGGCGAGCGCCACCAAGAAGGAGAAGACGGCGAGCAGGGAGGCTGCCAAAAAGCCTGCGAGTTGTAAACAGGTTGATCACGGACTGTATGTAAGCAGCAGTCTGGTGTAAAGAGAAGGAATGGAGGGACATGAGGAAAGCATCTCGCCAGTCGGCTGAAAGTCGACAACTGTGAAGTTGAGAGTCAGTGTGGTGTAGTCATGACCTGAGGTGGGTGGACCATGTGGTCCATGAACTACGCTAAATGCTACCAACACTAGCCTACTGTGAAGCCCCATAGGTGATTGCATGGGCATGAGGAACTGTGGTGGTTGCGCGCCCTGTAATGGAACAGACTGCGAAGTCTAGCTGGCTGAACAAGAACAGATGAATAAAGAGAAAGAACAAAGCCACAAGCCCTGGCAACAATGGTGAAGTGTTCCCAGAGAGAAGGTAACAGGAACAGTAATATGTTCGAGAGGGAGCCAGGAAATTTTGAGGAAGTGAAACAAGAAGACAAGAGGGAAGTAGATCATTTTGTGGGGCAACTCCCGGTCCAGTTCCATAAGACTGTAGTATTGAAGAGTCAAGAAGGACTCAGTGAGCCTCTACCTTGTCCCGGTGGTGGCAGTTGATGAATATTGACAAAATGCTGAAGAGTCAAGCAGAGCTCATTGAGTCTCTCCCTCATCACAGTGGGAGCAATTTGAAAAAAAGTGTCCAACTGAAGATAATACAAAAATTGGTGCAATGAACTTAAAGAATTGATGAAGAATTTAAAATGATTCTAACAAAAGGAAAACCTGCTGAAAACTGGATATAAACTTGGAGAAGGGAGCCATTCTCCTATTCCCATAACATTGCTTGAACTTTCTGAAAACCTGAACTTTGGAATGACTTCTATCCAGGAGAAGAAAGTCATTCTCCTAGGTTGGGATAAGAACTCTTGCGTCTGCTTTGTGATTTGTGTTTAAGTGACAGGGATAGGAGTTTTGACTGGGATGGTACCTTTTATTTGGACAGCACAGACTTCCTGGCAGAGCCGAGTTTTAGTTTTGTTGAGTTAGGGAAACCACCTCTAGGTTTAGGGATAGATAGGATTACATTTTCTGTTCAATAAAGGTTTGTAGCAACATGTCTGCCCCAACAGTGGGGGTGAAAACCATAGCCTGTACTGTGTAGAAGTAGGATGAGCTGTGTCATGTTGCTGCGTAGCACATAAATGTGATGCCAAAAATGGGTAGTGTAGTGCAGATTTTAAAAAGAAATATATATTTCTTGTTTTTTTTTACAGAAGTATATTTCACAATATAATACTGATTTCCCATAGAGAACATATGCAATTCGAAAAACAATTTACGCACCTGGGAAAGGCCGTCTGACTAATCAGAATGTGCCTTTCCCGGAAGCGATGCTGCAGGCACCGCCCGCGGCAGCAAAAAAGAAAGCAAGAAAAATGGCCACTGCCAATAAAATAGAAAAGGGACAAAGATTGTTGCCATTGTTTAGTTTAACTTCCTATGCCAGAGTCACGTTTTTCTCCCATGCACTCTTAAAACTACAGTATTTATCTTGACTACATCTAACTTTTTTTTTTTACTTGTTGAATCAAGGTGTGCATGCCATATCCCAGTTCAGTTTATCACATAGAATTTCTCAGTACACCATGACAGGTATGCCCTCCCGGCACGCTCAGGTCCAATCAGCTACAGGTATGGCCAGTGCATCAAGAGATACATCAATTGTTGAAGAAAAGGCAATAGAACAGTGCAGGCTGGATCATACAGCTGCCTCAGCAATATCTTCTTGTTCTGAAATAAGGATTGCTCCTTCTGCCCAGTTTTCAATCTACGATCCATGAACCATTATGTTCTCTGTCAGCATTTCAAGATGTAGATTGTTACTTGTGTTAAGATCAAGCAACTAGTTGGTTCAGTTCGATCTGAAAGATACCTATCCGACCGCCCCCATTTCTCCCGGAGACAGGCAATATCTCTTTATCCAATGGCAACAGCAGGCATTCTAATTTTTCTCCCTGCCCTTCGATTTGTCATCTGCATCTTTAGATATTGATATTGATATTTTATTTCTATAGCGCTCATACACAAATGTGTAAGAGCGCGACAAGGCAAGGGAAGGGGAACAGGGGAGAACAAAAACAATGATCTTACTAGGCCCAGTGACATTGAAAACGTGCAAGTGCATGGAAGAGGGGGAGAGGGAGAAGTGCATGTAAGGGGGAACGAAGGGAGAGTGCGGAACAAGAAGGAAAAAAACAAAAATAATAATAAAATTATAGATAAAAAGGCAACAAACAATTGGAGTGCAGCCAGCAAGTGGGAAGTGCTGGGTTTATGGCAGCAGGCCTGGTAGGTCTGAAAGTGCAGGAAGAAAAGGGGAGATCTGTATGGGTACAGATACAGACCCCAGTGCAGCGGGTGGCCTGGAGGCAGTGCGTGAGGGTGGCAAGATGAGCAGGTACCTGGGCCCAGAGGACAGAGGGTGGCCAGGTGCATGGTGCCGAGGGAGAGTAGAATCAACAGGGGAGAGGAGAGGAGAGGAGAAGGCAGAAGCAAAGAGGAAGGTTTTGAGGTGCTTCCGGAACCGGAGATGGTTCTCCTCAAGTTTTAGAGTGGCAGGGAGGCTGCTCCAGAGGGAGGCCCCAACCAAGACAGAGATCTACCCCCAGCTTGTTTCTTTGAGAAACGACTGACCCTGAGGGAGTTACAGGTAGAGGAGCGGAGTGCTCGAGATGGGAGGTATGTCATGATCTCTGCTTCCAAAAGGTCAGGGTTTTCCCAACTCCCTTGGAAGCAGATCCATAACCCAGGTTCCGAGTGCCAGGTTCCGAGTGCCAACCAGTCCCAATTGGGACCTTTTGGACCCAGTCCTGGCGCCAGTGGCACCAGGCTCATAAATATGCCCAGTCCCAGCGCTGGAAGCGCCGGGCTCATAATGCTTGGGTGGACTTACCTGCAGCAGACCATGCTGCTTACTTGCCTGCCAGTTGAGTCTCTGATCCTCTTCTGTTTGGAACTACTTTTCCTGTTGGGTGGGGCAGGAGCCACTCCCTAGATTCAGAACACTGGAACTCTTCTGGAAAGCAGGAACTCTTTTCTTACCTAGGCGTGGCTGTGGAAGGAGACACCTAAGCACTACAGGAGGCTATTTAAACCACACCCGATGGATGAATCTTGCTTTGCGTTATTCTGCATCCTCAGCAGCAGAACGCTCATCGTGTCTTCTGCATCTGATCCTGGGCCTAAGGAAAAAGGCTTACCATTCTGAATCCAGTCTTCAGCAACACCTATAAAGACAAGAAAGAACAGGTTAGCATTACGGTCTTCAGTGACAGCTCTTCACTTACCTGGTCCATCGGCTGTCACCAACGCCTCGCGCTGCATTCGGCATCTGAAAGACAAAGGCTTACCTACTCTTCGCACGCTCCGGAGGCCTTCGGCGCTGCATCCCGCATCTGAAAGACAAAACAAGGTGCGTTTAAAGACATTGGGGAACTTTAATACTCACGTGCCATTACTCCTTTCCACATCTAACCCAGTGGGTATTCCGGCACCCTGCAGCCGCCCCGAACTTGTACCTGCAAAATAAAAAGACAGTTAGAGCGCATCGTGAAGCAGGCAACAAGCGCTTACTTACGTGCTTCCAGGCGCTTCTATTCATCACACGGGCTCCATCTTCAACTCACTTCAGCCCGCCATCCGCCATCGCCGGAACCCTGCAAAACAAGAGACATCATTACTAAAGACTTTAAAGACATTAGAATTACTCGAAACTTACCGTTCGTGCAGTAAACGACGGACAGCAGTCCTCTGAAGTCAAGAGGCCTGCTCCCCTTATCCAGTGAAGAAACTGGTTACAGCACCCTGCCTCGAGGCAGATGGAGAGCACGGCGTTCACTTACCTAAGGTGAGAGCGTTAACCTTTGGGGTTCTACAGGAGAAGAGAAAGGGAAGAAGAGAGAGACATTCAATAACCCAGTTCATTAATCCCACATTTTCTATCTGCAGACATCTTACCCTTCGAGCCAGACATACAGTGCACAGAGGTCCAGCCCAAAGAGCCAGCCGTGTGTTACACATCACCTTTGAAGATACGGTATACGCCCAGTCAAGACCGGCGCCTCTACGGGAATCAGGTGAGCGTTACAAGGTATTTGCAGAGGGATAGCTGAAGGTATGTTGGACCCAGGCCCCAGAAAGCCTTGCGGACTATGCAGAGGGTTTTGAATTTAATCCTTGCATCCACTGGGAGCCAATGGAGAGATTCCAGAGCTGGAGAGATACGATCCCAGGGCTTGAGGCCAAGGACAAGTCTTGCAGTCCTGTTCTGGATAAGTTGTAAAGGGCGGAGAGTAGAGGGAGGTAGATTAAGAAAGAGGCTGTTGCAACAGTCCAGCTTAGAGAGAGCCAGAGCTTGGGAGACAGTGAGCTTCTGGGGGAATGAGAGGAAAGGAAGAATACCTCTGAGGAGGTGCAGTAGGAGGCTTGACTTTTTTGATACATCAGCGATGTGGGCGGAGAAGGAGAGTGTGGAATCAAAGGTGACACCAAGGTTCTTGGCCTCGCAGGTGGGGATAGGAGGAGGGCCAAGGGAGGCCGGCCAGAGAGTGAGGGGAAAGGAAGGTTAGGTGTGCCAACGAGGATGATCTCTGTCTTGCTGGCATTAAGACAAAGATCATTAGCGGCACACCAATCTTGAATGGCAGTTAGGCAATCAGTGATAGGAGAGGTGGAGGAGGTGGCCGAGGGCAGCCTGAAAATGAGTTGAGTGTTGTCTGAGTAGCACTGGAAGTTTGAGCAGAAAATGGCAATACAGCAGGCGAGAGTTGCCAGGTATTGGTTGAATAGCCAGGGCGAGAGGTTAGACCCCTGGGGAACACCACAGGTGGAGAGGAAGATAGATGATAGGAAGGGCCCAAGTTGGACCTGGGAGGGTCGATCAGAGACGAAAGAAGTCAGCCAGGCCAGAGCCTGATCGGTGTTGCCCAAGTTATACCAGAGATGGTTGAGCAGGATGGTATGGTTGACTGTGTCGAATGCAGAGGAGAGATGGAGTAGGATGAGAACAGAGGGAATGCTAGAGTCAAGGTTGGAAAGCAGATCTTCATGGATGTTCAGTAGAGCAGTTTCCATGCTCCTGCCAGATCTGAAGCCAGACTGATGCTCATGGAGACAACCAACAGAATCAGAATAAAGGTTTAGCTGGGAGATGGCCAGTTTTTCAAGGAGTTTGACTAAGAAGGAGGTAATGGAAATTGGGCGATAGTTGGCCGGACAAGAGGGATCCGCTGTGGGTTTCTTGAGGAGAGGATGCACAAGGGAGTGCTTAAGAGGGGAGGGGAAGGATCCTGAGGCAAAGGAGTGGTTGCAGAAGTCGGCAAGGGCCGGAGCGAGGGTATCAATGTGGTCCTTGAGAGTTTTAGAGGAACCTTGGTGTTTTTTTTTTAAAATGATTGCAGCAGAGATTCAGAGGGGTCAGATTATTGAATTCTCTCAATTATATTCTCATTTGGCCCAGTCTCAGAAAGTGCTTTGGAAGCAAATCCAGCTAACTAACACATCTTGGCTTCCTGCTCAATTGTGAGACGTCAGAATATCAACATTGCAAAAGTTTTAGTTTTGTGTTTTTGTGAAAGACTTTGCATCTCCCACCCTCTGGCTTCCCAGAGAAAGGATGTGCAACATCAAAAGGTAACTAGGGCGCTCGCAATGGGCACGCGTGTTATCTATTCAACAGATAGCCAGGATTGTTACTCTGTCGTCGGCTTCCATTAAGGCAATACTTCCAACCCTCCTTGATTTCAAAGCCCTGCAGAGAATGAAAATTTGAATTATCCATGAAGGAACAGGCAATGCTGATTGATTGCAGCTCTCTTTAGATGAACACAACGAGTTAGGATGATGGCTCCATCATACAGAGCTTGGAATGGTCAGACGATTTTCGGTACTATATATACTGTGAGTGAGACATCATCAATGGGTTTTATGGGGGCAAAGCTAGCATATCTGGTGAGTGCAACAGTGCGAAAGTCTTATTCTGTAACACTGTTGCCATATATTCTTGGTGCAGCACAATGAAAGTGTTTTACATTGGCAATGCTGCCAAATATTGCGGCTGCCAGAAGGCCAAATACTTTCAACGTCGGAGACACAAGAGGTGAGGGTTCTACAAAGACTTACTGGGCATCGATACCGATTTGTGCCAACTCAGGATAAAGTGCATCATAAGACTTCAGTAATAACAGTGGAATGGCTTCTTATTTTTTGTAATAGTTTAGGTCTCTGAATGTGTGAATCTTAATCCCTCTTTGGTGTTGAAGATCAGGTCACAGTCAGTCACAGTCCTGGGGTTTTCCGGTATCCCCTGGAGGTCTTGCTTTTCTCCTGGCTTTACAGCAAAATTCCATCTTTAGTCCACTTAATCCCTGTGTTTGCTCTTTAAGGGATTTCAACTGTGTTTGTGTGTTCTGAGGGTCCTCTTCTGAGTTTCTCTTTGCACTGCAACCAAAGTATGGTGTGCTGCTCTTGATAGTTAAAATATTATAAAATTATAACTCTTCAATAAACAGAGGTCACAAAAAAAATATTATAAGCACCCCTTTTTGACATTGAATGATTTTTTTCACCCAGAATATGAGTTGAGGAGAAGGCTGATAGTAGCTTTACAATTTCGTTGTGGTTCAACCATGTCTGTAGACATTTATTGTGGTAGTAGCTAAATGCCCCTACCTGGTAGCCATTTTGTACTAGTGCATTTCAAACGTCATTCAACCAGGCCATTTACATGTATGGCCATTTTCCGTGTGTCTGGCCCATAGGGATTGCCTAAAAAACCCATCCTGTCCATTTAGGATCACTTTAAGCCCAGAATGGCCTCTCTGTTTCAATGTCTGGCTGGTCTAAACCAGAATGGGGTCTTTCAGACTTCCCAATCACCCAATGGTGTGGCTGGTCATTAAAGCCCTGTATTACTTGAAACCCGTCCTTCATTGGTGGATTACATGCCTGTTGTTCTGGTGCCCCCTGTCCTTCTTGAATCTGTGAGGCATGAGCCCCTGCTGCCTGTATAGAGTTCTTAGGGTCTTGCTGGCACTCCACCTGAACATGGTCATTCTGGGTACCCATCTGGAGTGCCTGGCTGAACTCTTAGTTCTCCCCAGAGCTCTCTCTGATTCATCTTAGCCTTCTGCGTTGGTAATGACAATGATGTGTTATTTATATAGTGCCTACATCCAAGTGCTTTACATAGAACATATATACATACAATATCACCCAACTAGAGTTAGTACTCATTTATGAACGTTAGAAGGATGAAAGGCTGAGGTGGCCTTGCCGGGATTCGAACCTGCATCCTGAAGATCACACACCGTGCACTGAGCAGCGAGTACTCAACCCGCTGAGCTATCTTATCAGTGGTTGGCACTGTCACTTCTGTGGCACCTTCCTCAATATGAGTTATCAGCAATTCACCTTTAAACCCGCGATTTCTCTAACTTCTCCACTGCAGCCAGCTCAGTGAGTAGGTGTCCTTAGTTCCTTGGAATACAATCCAGTTTTTAGTTATATCCTCTAGGGTCTACTGGCTCTGGGTACAGTGTTTTTTCTGTGCCTTCATGACTCTGCCATTATTACATATGCACTTGTGAGTGGGCTTGACGTTTTCAGGACAATCAGCATATTTTTATATGTGTACTAGTGATTTTATAACTGAATGAATGAATGAATGAATAATAAATCATTGTTCTTCACTGAAAACTGTATCCAAGATATCTACTAGGTTTTCTCTAAGTCTGAAGGAGACTATTAACATGGTTCCATGGGGTGCTGTGCCTATGCTCCATATCCCCGCCCTCGGAATGGTGTTCATGTCTATACCATTGCTCACCGCCTGTTCTAAAGCCCCTGCAATAACTCTGTTTATTTATGTGCGCCTTGAGGCCTACGGCCGAGTAGCGCGCTATAAGAATGAAAAATAAATAAAAAAATGTACGTGTCTCCATCCCTTTGCTGTGAAGTTGATATACCGAGGGATGTCGTCACTTAATATCCTTCCTGAAGGCAATACGTGCTGGCTTTTCCACCGAATTGTGGTCCTTTGTCACTGGCCATCACTACCGGACCTCTTCCACTATGGCCACTTCTGGCACTTGGAGTAGGTGTGGATATGTCATGAGGATGGTGCGTGCCTTGCATCCCTCCAGTCCACTATATGGGCTGAGGATACCTATGCCAGAGCCTGTACTGACTTCAGTGAGGAATGAAGGATGGGACAAAGGGCAGCTTTTATACTTTGGCGCTCTTTTCTGAATTGGGGGATGGCCACGAGACTCTTGCTGCCCGCCCAATTTCCGTGTCCACAGCTGGTCACTGAACACTTAGTGGGCCTTATACAAAAATCTAGCTCATGATTTAGCTCCACTAGTCTGATGAGTCCTAGTCAGCACCGGAGAGTCGTGATTCTATTAATGGCACAGAGGTGAATATTAGGCACTTCTCTTTTCTTTTATAAAGCAGCAAACACATGACAACACATTAAAAAAATGATTGCTCCCACAATCCATACTCTGTGCCCCTCCATCCTTCTGTCCTCCAATCGGTGTTCATTCGACCCTCTAAAACCTTCCTGCATCTCTTTCGCGCCCTCTTTTCAGTGACTGAGACACCTCCAAAGTGAAGGGTTCCTTCCACCCGTGATGAGAAAGCTGAGGAACAGGACCAGCTGCAGGCGCCTGCCACCACTCCTCCACAGCACACATCTCAGTAGAATGTCTTGCCTTCAGGGTCCCAGAATCTTCAGCAGGGACAGGAGAAAAAAAGGATGCGCCTCTGGGTGGGAACAGGAGTGATAGCACTCACCTGCGTGTCATTAATAGAATCACGATAAAGGACCGAAAGCAGTCTCTTTTGCACAACTTGAAGTCTTATTGTTGCATGTGTGAGGCAAAAGCTCCCTCTAGTGGTGTTAACAAGCGGAGCAGGCGCATGAGGCTCCAGAAAAACATAATCTGGTCGTTTATTATATTGTATGATTCGGGGAATGCATGTTACCTATAGATGTGATTAAAATGTACCAGCCCATGAAGACCTGCATGCTTACTCTTGAGTCTAGCTTGAAGCCAGCAAGTTCAGTACTTTATTTGCATGGAAACGTAGGAGCGCACAGTAGTTCCCCTGGGGCACGCAGAAACCTGGGGACATATTACAACCTCCTTTTGAAATGTTTCAAAAATTGAAGTGAAAAGGGTAAATAAGCAAGCACTGCCAGTGCCAACTGTGTTGGCTTTTGTCTAGGCATGGGACATGTTTTTCAAAGGCACTGCTGTAGTGGTATTAACTGAGCTCTGCTGCACAGGGCTGTGCTAACAAGATGCGGCATGGGGCTACTGGGTAGCTTGCTATATATGATCTTTACACAGCCGCCCAGAATAGAGTTTCTTTTTACAGTAATTGACCTGTACTCAATGAAGTTCATTCGGAGGAAACGAATGGGCCACAAACATCACTCCTCCTTTGTGCATTCAAATGTGACGTTGTAGAAATGGGCATGTTGGAGGGCAGGTAGATTTACTTCCTATGGAAATGTTGGGAATTGTAGATTCTTAGATTGCATCAGCCCCCCAATCTCCCTACCCCGCCCACTCTCACCTTCTCTACCCTCAATACCCCCACTTTATGTACCGCCACCCACAATAACCCCTCTCACTCTACCACCACCCACCCTAGCCCCACTCTGTACTAACATCCCTAGCCACACTCTATATCCCACCCACCCTACCCTGACTCTATACCTCACCCACTCTGACTCTCTCTACCTTGACCCACCCCCACTCCCACTACCCCACCCACCCCCACTCTCTACAGCCAAGCACCCCCACTCTCTCTACTGCCTCCAATCCACCGCCACTCTAAGTCACTCACCCCCACTTCATTTAACACCACCTACCCACCCTCCTCGGTTTACCCACAAACACTCCACCCAGAGGTTCTCTACATCCACCCAACTCCCACCCTCTCTACCAGCAACCACCCCACTCTCTCTACCCCCGCCTATGCTACTCACACTCTCTCTACCACAATACCCCCTCTCTCTGTCCCCACCGACTCTAGCCCCCTCTCTAACCCACCCACCCTAACCCGCTCTCTTTGCCCTTCACCCATGTACCATACGCTCTTTACCCTTTAACCAACCGACCTACCCTCTGTCGTTACTCCCACCCACCCATTCCATCCCAACTCTCTTTACCTCAACCAACCCAAACCCCTATCTTTACCCCACTGACCCTACACCTGTCTCTGTACCCCCACTCTCTCTCTACCCCCACCTTGCCTACCCCTTCCCTCAACCCCACCCGCCCTCACCCTTCACTTTCTCTACCCCACTGACCCTAACTCACCACTCTTTACCCCCAATCACTCTACCCCTCCCTCTTTATCCCCTCCCTATCACTCTTGCTTTACTCCCACAGTATCCCTCTTTATACCAAGACCACCCTACCACTTGGTGCCCCCCACTCATACTGCCCCTTTCTTCTCTACCCCCACCTACCCTACTGCCTATCCCTCTATCCTACCCGCCCTACTTCTCCCTCTTTAACCCACTCTAATCCCTTTCTCTATACCGCCCCCTACGCTCTGTCTATGCCACACCCTACTCATTCACTTTCTACTGCACCCGCCCTACCCCCTCATCCTTCCTCACACTCTGGGTTTATTTTTTAACCTCTTTCGCCCTTTTCTGCGTATATTTCTTCTTGCTCATAATCCATGGCACCCTCTCTCAATGGATTCCTCCTTTGTTCAATTCCCCTTCTCATTCTCTTGCACACCTGTACCCCCCATCATACCCTCCTTTGAAACTTTACACTCTCCTCCTGGCACCCTGGTGCCTATAAATGCAAAATGCAAAGAACAGCAGTAGACGCTGAAACTAATGGCATTGCCAATGCTTCTTTATTTTTTTAATTTTTTTGGGTTGGGGTATTGCAAAGGCATCTGTGCCACGATCCTCAAAATTGCTGTAGATGGCCCTGGGTTCAACAATTGAGATCATCCAGATGACGATCTGGAGGCAGCCCTTCCTAAATGAGAGGCTGTCACCCCCCTGCAAACCTCGGAGGACCTCTGGGAACATTGATAGAAGATTGGGATCTGCAAGTAGAAGATGAAGAACCAACACGTATCATGTGTGCAACGGCTTCCATGAGGCCGCCAGTACCACTGCGGCCCCTGGGGAAGCAAGCCATAAACCGCGCGCCGGCCTCAATTCTGGGTGACGCGTCCGTAGCCAGTTACTCCGGGTCTGTCTTTCAACTGAAAAACTGCATAAGGTGGGAGTTAAGGCAGGAGAAAAAGAGATTGATCCGTAAGGGACCCAAGAGAGTGCGTATGCTGCAGAAAATGGTGGGTCCAGGTAATGGTGAGAACACCAATCTGTAATGACGCTGGAGACTGCAGAAATTAAGAGGGCCCGCGCTTCCAGCTGGCAGGGAATGCAGAATTCCCAAAACCTTCCTGCCATATCCGAAAGGACTGTTTGCCCCCAGTTTGTTGATGTAATGAACCGCCTACTGGTTCTCCACTCGAAGAGTG
This sequence comes from Ambystoma mexicanum, assembly GCF_040938575.1. Lineage (NCBI taxonomy): Eukaryota > Metazoa > Chordata > Amphibia > Caudata > Ambystomatidae > Ambystoma > Ambystoma mexicanum. The sequence goes on from NC_090922.1 coordinate 1,404,707,461, forward strand.
ACGGCTGGGTGCCAGCTGTTTAAGTCGAAACTAGGGGTGTACCGAATAGTACATTTACTATCCGGCCGAATACCGAATAGTAAATCTACTATCAGGCCGGAGCCGAATAGTGAGCCGAATAGTCGTTTTGGCTTTTGTGTAGGCATGGGAAAGGCTCTTGCCCTGCACCGTCGTAGTGTTATTAACTGGCTATTGATGGTTGCAGGTGCAAAATGGTGCGAGTAACTAGGCATATAAAAGCTGTTGGATTTGCCAATGCTTGTTTTAACACGACTTCAGTGAAGGACATGCACAGTGTATACAAACACTTGTGTATGGGCGTGTTATAAATGCCATATCATATCATAGCGCTTATAAATTGTCCCAATGAGAACTTTCTTTCACAGGCCCATTGTTCCAAGGTACTTGCAACAAACAGACCTTTCATTAAACCTTTACAAGGGTGACTTGCCATTCTTTCCCTTTCAAAGATATTATCTTCTATGGAGAAATATCTTTTCACATCTAGTCATAATTCTGTTAGGACAATGGCAAGTCAACCCCCCTCCACAGAGATGCAGCATTGTGCATATTTACTTTGCAGCCTTGTTAGCAGAGCAAGCCTGCATTCACTGAAGAACGTTCAGTAGGCTAACAATGCAGCCAGCAACACAAGCTTAAGGGGCCACTTCTTTGTACAGCCACACAAAGAGATGCCATTAATCATTGCCTGCCCAGCGCTGTTGAGGCGGAGGCCGGCATTAGCTGTTAGTGGGCGCACCTGCAGGGGGGCGATAGTCACTGTGAGCACAGCGCCTATCAGGAGCCTGAAGCCCTGAGGTGTTATGCAGTGCAATGAGACTGAGACCCACCTCTCCCCCCTCCCCCCAGCACAACAACCTCCTGAGGACTCTGATATCCTCCCAGCCCATTGAAATCCAAAGTGCCCCTCCCCTCCTTTACCATGCCCGTCCCGCCCCACTTAGCAAAGCAATGTTAACTGGTTGCATGTGACTCCTGTTTAGAGTGAGAGAGATGTTCGTCAGCCCTCCGATCCAATTTCCCAGGCGCAGTGGGGCCTTGCTCCTAGGTTGTGCATAAAATCCATATTTTAAAAGTGACTGGATTGGCAACAGGAGGGACGCGATATAAACACTGTTCTTGCTCATAGTCCTAGCAGCTCGGTTTTTCACGCAATGCACGTTCTTTTGTGTGCAACTCGACTGCCATCTAGTGGCTCATATGGTTTGTGCAGCAACTGCTGTGTTTAAGCTCTGCATCCAAGGCAAACACGTTGCTTGTATATGGGAGCATGTCTTTTCAGTGCAGGAATTTATGGTGTGTTAACTTCGGCTTCGAGTAAGGCTTCAAGTATACATTCGGCCGAAACCGAATAATTACTTTTTAGCCGAATTTCGGCCGAATACTTACTCGAAGCCGAAGTTCGGTACACCCCTAGTCGAAACTGCCCCCAACCGCTTAAGCTGGCATCTGCTTGCAAGACCGGTTCAGGGACAGTGCCCTGGAGTTACCGCCCAGAGCAATTGCCAGACGTTGAAGAGTAATTCTAAACCTAACAGCCATGACCTCTTGTTTTACAATGCATAGCCGACCATGAAACAAGCCTCCCAGTCCACATCAAAGACTTACTGAGGTGGACACGTGACTCAGTGCTAGCACACACCAAGCAACACTATAAACACTACAACATGTCCATCTTCAGCATATCGCGATGTGAGGTGTGGACAAATTGCTGTCAATCTGCAGAACAGGTCACTTGCGATTGGACTCTTTCCACTGCCACCAGTTACCTCACCCACTTTAGCTGCAAACATGGCGGCAGTTATAATGCACTGTAAAACAAGAGATCAACAACCATGTGCAGTTGGGTTCATGGACTCACAGCAGTGTCTGACTTAATGGTCGCCAGACAGACAAATGGCGAGCGGGCCCCTGTGCCCGGCCCCACCTCTTCCCTTCCCAGTCTCTCTCTGAGACACACATTGCAGTCAGACCCGAAATTCAGCAGATGGTCACAGCGCACTGTAATGGAGGCAATGAATCTATTAATGGGTGTTAAACGCCTGCCGTGTGGTGCACAATGCCCACTATCACTCTGTGTTAATCACTTCCCAGTTGTTCACTGCAGCTGGGTCCAGGGGGCTCTGACTGTATCCCCTCTCCAGAAACGCATGCTCCTCTGCTCTAGCAAGTGTTTAATGTATTAGAGTTAAGAAATAATGCAGATTTAAGCAGACCTGAATTCTGCTTGTTGTAAGATTAGTTCAGGGCTGGATGCCTGCGATCTGGCCTTTAAAATCACAACTTAAATAAAATTAATCATGTGTCCCTAAAGTTCATCTTTGCGCAACTCCGCCCACTTTGGGGCCCTGCCTCCAGGACCTGCCCACTTGGGGGCCCTCTGTAATTTTTGCCCACGGGGCCCTTTGCCTTAAATCTGCCACTGACAGCCACCATAGTTCTCTTCATGCCCCTTGAACCCCATAGGCCAAGGACCTGGGCCTTCTTAACCTCTGCCTCCCCCCACCCCCTCTACTTGCCTCACGGTCGGGCGTTAAGTTTGGATCGACGGATCGACGCTTTCCGGGCCGCGTGGCGACCAGGATAGGTGATCATTGAGTATGTGTCCCTCGGCTGCAGCTGTGCAGGGGGGTTTGGGGGGATGTTATCAGGTGGAAAGTTGTTTTAAAGAGAATGAGAAAAGCGGTAGTACGCAGTAACTGAGAACAACACTGGCCTTTGTAATTACTCTATGAAAAGCTTAAGCTGCGTGATGCGCTCCCAGCACAGCACACTGCGGGGCGCAGCAGGGGCCTGACAGATCCATGGATAATGGTAAACGCAGGGGTAGTCTTTAGAATGATTACAGCTGGATAGCACCACCCTACCACGAGGGAATCCAGAGCCAGAAAGAAGCCTCCAGGGGGCATAACAAGCAGGGTACGTCCCCTCCCGACACCTCTTGTGACGCTCCCACTCGCCACCCAAGCGGTCTTCTATGTGAGGGAAAGGTTTACGTGTCAGGGAATCCAACCCGCCCCCACTGTAGAGCCGAGATAATAACTATTTGGAGGTCACCTACTTCGTTTTCTCTACATTCAGCCACTTCTAGATTTGTTTCTCCATTTTAAGAGCAGGACCACAAACACCAGAATGCAACGCGAAAAACAGGTCTGAGTGAATTATTCAGGCTTAACTCGAACCTGCTAGAGATCTCTGCAGTAAATAGGCTCGTGTGCAGGGAAGTTTTTTAGGCAAGTTCGAGCGTGAAAAGACTGTAAAAAGATGTTAATGTCGACGTCGCAAAATCCCTTTTAAAGAGAAGCAATTTGTTCTGCGTCGTATAATCCTTAACTGAGGTTGTGCGTTTCCCTTTCCCACGCAAGAAGTCAGCCGGCAGCGCCTCGCCGCGGGTCTCGTATTCCTGGCGCTGTTCCCAGTTGGGGAGATCCAGCGGGGCCTCTGCACTGATCTGCCTGCTTTCTGCTAGATATGTCCCCAGCGCCCGGGCCAGCTCCCCCAACGTCACCCCCCCCCCCACACCAAATCTCTCGAACAGTAACGTGCTCCGCTTGCAGCACTACACGTTCCAAGCAGCTCCATAGCAAGCCAGGACATCCTGAATGGGATGTGGGGGTGTGAGTTGAAGGGAGGAGTCATATGGTGTGACCTGGTGAAAGCATGACAGGCAGAGGCCTTGAAGGGGCGGCACCGTGCGCCAGAGAAGCAGTTCTTGGAAGGAGGGGGCTTCTTGGTGGGAGGAGAAAAAAAAAAGTGTGTATAGCCCAGCAATCGTAGGAGGAAGCCGTTGCTAGACACAATGTATCACTGTTTTCTCCCGTTCTGCCCTCTCCCTGCAACTAAGCTCCCTACAAGTAACAGCGCCTCAATGCGCAAGGGCTGCTGTGCGCTATACAAATGTAATAAATAAATAAATAAATAAATAAATAAATAGACAGATTACATTTTGGGGCGATATGCAGAATGCAGACAGACGGCGGAGAGGGGTCAGGTGTCATCTAAATACTCCCGGAATTGACTCGCCTGCCTAACCGAGAAGCTGTGGAGGGAAGCTGCTATCCCCTACTAGAAACCAATTGGGCCCCAATCCCATACTTGCCAACCCTACTGATTTGGGCAGTAGGCTACTGCTTTTTAAGCAGCCCTAAAGCCTACAGATAACTTAGCGGCAACGTGCTCGCCTTGGAAACAAGACGACACGGAGCAACACAGGTTCGATCCCTGGGTCTGCGCTTAGAAACCTCTGGGTATTAGGCGCTTTATAAATACGCAACTAAAACATATTTCTGTAACAGCACCTTGATGCCCCCTGCCAAATAAAAAATAAATACATTTGAGTGTCGAATCCTATGCCTCAGGCCCAGCCAGCCCAGCGTGAGCAGATCACCATCCCCATCTCCAGCATTCAGAAGGTGGGCGTGTTAAATGGTCCCTTAATTTAATGGATATATGCCTGACCAGAGATGTCGTGAAACAGACTTGGTGCACAAAAAGAGGTTACTATGAGCCTCAGGTATGCCCCAGCAACGTTGCCAGTTAGCAGTTTTATAAAACAGCAATGGATTTCTCTCTCAATCACTTTTGTTCTGGGGCTCGCCATCACTTCCTTTGGGGTATACTGAAGTGTTATCACCTTGTTGCCTTTTCAGACTGGTTCCTCCACAGCAGGTAGTTTTTTCTTTTGAATTTATATAGCGCTGCGAACCCTCAGGCATCTGAGCACTGCTTGTTATTTACCACAGTGAGTGATGCTCATTTATCGACTTCGGAAGAATGAAAGGCTGAGTTTGGCACTGCCGGTCACCTGCGTCAGCAGGCTCTGCACAGATGTCAAAGCGAGTGCTCTACTCTCTGTGCTATCTGACCGGCAACTTGCTGACATGCAACTTGCTGACATAGAAGGATTTATAGCTTTCCAGTGGGTATTTCTTGTTTCAGCTCCCTGATGTCTGGCCATCTCGTGATAATCGGCAGCGGTTAACCCCAGATGTATTTATTTGTCATTTCATTGGGTAAAATTGATGTGACATAACTTCCTGTGATGTCATCATTATGCTACTTACTATTTTTGAAACTTTAAGATTCCTACAGATTTCTGGTCACATAATATTGGCATGTATGCAATCCTCCCCTACCATGGGATGGCAGCTTTAGAGAGCCAATCCGTGTCTCGTGTCATGGGCATTTACTTTCTGCAATTAGGTCTTAGAATCCATGAAACAGTGTGTGTGCCTGGTGTGCTAGTTATTTTTCCCCGCTCCAATTGTATAGGGGATAGTCTGTTCGCTGCATAGCAAGCATCTCTCTACTGTGATTCGGTTGTGCCCTTCTGTGTCTTGCCGTTAATGTCTTTGCTACGTTTCATGGGCAGGGGGGTAAATCATGATAGAGTAGGTTGTCGGGACCGGACCGCGGGGAACCTCCCCACCCCCGGCTTTTATTTTCGAGAATGGTAGCATTTGATTCGGAACTCTCGGGTATCTTGGAGCACAGTCACTTGTAGTGTGGGTTTGTTTCTTATTTCGGTTCCCTGTGCGGTCTCCGTACCGCAGGTAAAGCACCAGGCCGCTTGTTGGGGTAGGGGGGTGGTTGGGGGACAATGGGCAGAGTGTGCTCAGTGGAGTTTCCACTGAGGTTTAAGAGGCCTCGTCTGTAGTAAATACTACGTATAGGTTAGTCTTTATCAAAATGCAAAATTATAATTCTTCTTGTGTAGTCAATCTCAATGGATTGACAAAATAATTTACTCTTTTTATGTTCCAGTTTCAGTTGGTCAAGGGAGCATGCTAAGGGATGGCAGGTGGTAAGGCAGTCCAGGTAAATGTGCCATACCAGGAGGGCAAGATAACGGTGAGGGGGGAACTGGGGAGGCATTTACGGACGGACGCGCACCCAATTTTGCAAATGCTGTTATGACTGGGGGCCTTAAAAATCACCTTGCTTTAATTTGCATGGAATACTACTCTGGAAAACTATGCCTTTGTTGCAAGAGACCCAATTGGGCATTACATTGGGTTGATGGTCAATAAGGGTTTGTTTGTGAGGGATGTAAGGACAATGGCCTGCATTGGAATGAGTTCTTATACGTTTTGTGTTATCAAACACTGTCATAAACTGAACGAACACCCATTTGCAACGTTGGGCCCCTTTTTCATTGGTCCCCGAGACAATGAACGTTTTGGAAATTACGAAGTGCTTTAGGTGGCAGAACAGCCTCAGGCTTCATCTACTTATAGAGTACTTTTAGTGTTCCTATATAACAAATGGCATTTCAGTAACCTCCTATTAAATATTTCGTGTCTGCATCGGAGGGTGGCAGGATGCAGGACAGTGGTAAAACGAAGGAGTATCGACTGCTGACAGGAGTAAGGGCGCAACGGTTAGTACCAAGTTCTGTTTAGGGTAGGGCACTCCGGTTGAATCCCTTTCTCCTCACGGCAAATGTGTGCTGGGAGTGGGGTACTCTGGGTGGAGCAACAAGGGGAGGGTGGGCTTCAATGGGGATAGGAACAGAAGTTTGAAAACTAGCAGTGCAGGGTTGGTAGAGGGTGAAAAGTACTGAACCTAAGTGGCGGAATAGGAGGGAAATGGTACACAATAAAATAAGGTAGAATGAAATATAACCATCGAGATTGGGGACCACCTAGTCATAGCCTATCAAGTATTAGGAAGGGTCGCCGCCACCGGGCGTGGCGTTCTTGGGGGCAAACTGGTAGGGTGCACTAGGGACCCCAATGTTACGCTGGTTAAAGCGTAGGTTCAGTCAGTGCCCCAGATAGGAATCGGGAGTGGGGGTATTTGCGCCCAATGATTAAAGTAGGGAGCACAATGAATTTAGGAAGAACTATGCAACCCCCTTTTCCCAATGAGAGTATTTTCCAAAGCGAGCAAATTCGTACCATGGTAATATGGAAGGTTTTGCAATATTATTTCTCCAGCGTAAAGTGGCTCAGCACAAACCCCACATGCCTTGCCTGCTATATCCTGCAAGGGATTTCAGGTAAACCTCAGCAACATTTTGCAACTGATGTTGCCTGGTAAACAATCATTCAAATAAGCCACAGAGCAGTCCCAGGCCCCCCAATTGAGGAGCAATGTACCGTTCTTACCAAACCGGGACCGGAAGAAGCTTCATTAACTCGAGGAAGCCCCTATTGCCCATTTAGTTTAAAAAAGCCCTGCGACCTTGCAATTACAGCTAATGCCTCAAAAGAAAACGTTGTACCCCTTCTGTGCCAGCTCAGCTTCCTATTCTTTGATTGCTCAGTGGAGGCACCCTGCACCTACTCGGCCATCTTGATTGGCCCCGACTACTACCTATATTGTCCCAATGTTGACATCCCTGTTAATCCTGTCCCCTTCCCTGACAATAGGGCTGGCATAGCCAACATGAACAATTCATCCCGTGTAAACATTCGCCACAACCGCTCCTCCTCACTCCTTTGCGTTGGTGAAACGTTATATTTTGTTCACATCATGACACCTTAGTCCACTCCGAATTTTCGACACAGCCAAGTTTACATTTTATTTGTATTGTTCTGCCACTACCACCGCACCCTCCCCTTAACGGATACCCTCTAGCGGAGTCCTCCTAGTTTAGGTTGCCCTAGTTATGCTCACACGTTCCCAAATGTCGGCTTCCCCACTTAGGACCCAAGTAACCCACGCCTACCTACTACATGCCCGGTTTCTGGGAGTGGTAGCGGGTGGAGTGTAAATCAACATATAGGAACATGGGATCATTGGTCAGGCCTTGAATCCGCAGACTTCAGGGACGGTCATTGTGTAACTATTGGGAGGATGCTAAACCTGGGGGCGTAACACGCAAATAAAGATATCATGTAACAATTGTGGGTGGACTGTCCAGTGATCAGTGTACAAGAACTACCCAAGGACCAAGAGGGGGGTGGTTGACTTGGGCATGTATCTGGGGCTTTCGGTTGATTACACAATGGAAATGACCAATTTTCTTAGTACGGTTCCTTAGATGAGTCATGACGCATACAGACCCCCGATTTAAGGGCAGGGGTATGAACAAGAAAAGGGAGCATGGGGACAAGAATAACTGGGATGCCCATTGGGTCGGGATTACTTGGGGCAGTGGGGACACATTTTATGGAGTAGGTGCATGGGCGGGATAAAACATACACTTATTATATTGAAAATTCCCAGCTGCTTTGGGGCAGACAGAGTGCACTTGTCCGGTTTATGGGTGGCAGTTATGATGTCAAACTTAAAAGTTGCTTTGGAAGGAGCCTGTTGCATGTGAGAAGGGCTGGAGGCCAGGGGGATGTCTGGGCAATGAGGGGCTAAAAGCAGGAGGGTCGTCGCACCATTCACTATCGTCATGCCACCGCCTACCTGCAGAAGGCCCTCCCGGAAGGGAGCACAATGGCTTTTAGTGGCACCAATATGCCCTCTACAGCGGGGGCCCTCCCAAGAGGAGCACTATGGTCAAGGGCTGACCTCAGTCCAGCATGCATGCAGGGGGCACTCCTGTTAAGGAGCCAAACACGCTCGAGCGGCATTCCCGAGACCCCTTCACGCATGGGTGAAGGCCGGAGCATGGGGATCCCCAGCACATATCCTCACACTGCCAGCCGAGTCCAGGGGGCCAGTTTGGGAGTGGATATGGTATGGTATGGGTGATGGTTTGAAAGAGCCTATAGGGGCAACTAGGTATGGGGGATTCAGTCACCTAGTTCCCGTGGGGGACTCACTGCCGCTGGCAACCAGCAGAGAGTAGTGACAGAGTCACAGGTCGATCCCTACAGAAAGCACTGGCAGATACCACAAGGGGGCTGCGCAGCCATCAGCTTAGAAAGAACGGCACCCAGGTGTATTAGACTCAGGGAGAGCCCGGGTAAAGGGGAGTGCAAAGGGGCTTGGAAGACCTTCCAACCCCAACTGCAACACGCAGGTGGGGGGTTTGGAGGTGTATGAGAAGGAGAACGAGAGAAAACAAGGAATCTGAAACAAGGGGAGATGAACAAAGGGAGTAAGGGGAAAACGGGGCTCTGGAAAGTAATGGGGAATCTACGATTGGGGGTAAGGTGGGAATGGGGTATGAAACCTGGGAAACAGGGACGGAAAACGGCAGGGATAGGAAGGAATTTGGGAACAGAAAGGATCAGTGTAAGAAAAGAATTGGGATTTTAAGGATGGCGACATTGGAAGGCAGTAGGAATTGGGCCAAAGAGGAGAAGTGATTGGGAAGAATAGGGGAGGGCCTTTAGGAACTGGGAAGGGGATGAAGATGGGGATGGTGCTGGCGGAGGAAAATTCATGTAAGACAAAGTGAAAAATGCAATGGGGCAGGAGAACCGTTCTGGGAAAGGAAGATTAACGAATGGGAAAGGGAAAGGGGGAAAAATAAAGTGGGAAAGAAAAGTGTGAATTAAGTGGGAAAGTAAAGTCAGAAAGTAAGGTGGGAAAGTACAGTGGGTAAACATGATAAAGGGGCATGCAGCTGGGAGAGGGAATCATCCAAATGTAGGCATAAATGCAGCAGGTTTGGCACCCTGAAGAAGACACAGGGCTGAGACCCAGAAGTGATTTCAATCCTAGAGACAGTGACATCCCTCCTTCATTCCTTACCTTTGAGAAATGCTTGAGACAAGAAGTTAAAACACTAAATTCATCTAAAGATCACCAGAGAAAAAACCTGACTGCGGGTGAACAAAAAGCCCTAAAATCCTTGCCCAATAACTCGGACATAATCATTAAAATGGCAGACAAGGGAGGAGGTATTGTCATGCAAAGTAGAGAACAATACACACTCATGGTTATGACCCTTCTCAACGAAGACAACAACTACAAAAAACTCAAAATAGACCCCACCAATGTGTTGAAAACCAGAATACAGGACATGACCAAATTTGCAGCAGAAAGAAATTGGATCACGGACAAAGAAGAGGCATTCCTCAACACTTTTACGCGCTGCCAAAAATACACAAGAACAGCACATCACCACCAGGGAGATCCATTGTTTCAGGATGCGGTTCCATACTAGAACCCCAGTGAAACCACTCTGCCAGAACACAGCCACATAACTCAAGGACACCATGCCAACCATCACCATCTTTGAAAACCAACCCTTCGACCCCATCAATGAAGTAATAGTCACTATGGACATTAAGAGCTTGTACACAAGCATACCGCAGGATCAAGCTGTGGAATGTATCAGACAACATCTAACCTCACACATGACCCAGAGAAGGGTACCGGCTAACTTCATACTAGAACTCCTGGAGTTCGCCCTCACCAATAATTATTTTTCATTCAATGACATCTTTTACCAACAGACATGTGGTACCGCTATGGGCGCAGCCTTCGCACCCAGCCTAGCCATAATTTATATGGCAGAATACGAGAAGACCTACATACTCAACCACGCCAACCCATTCCAGAATAACATTCACCTCTGGTATCGATATATCGATGACATTATCTTTATTTGGCATGGCAGCAAACAAGAACTGGATAACTTTGTTTCCTGGATCAACAGCCAAACCCAAGAAATTAAATTCACAATGAACAATAACAATGAGAAGATCAACTTTCTGGATCTAACCATTTTGGCCTCTGACGGGAAACTGACATGCTCCATCTACAAAAAAGAGACAGACCGCAACACAACACTACATTATAGAAGCTACCACCCCAAAAGCCTCCGGGACAACCTGCCCTACGGGAAATTCCTTAGGATCAGGCACAACTGTACAGACACCAGTGACTTCAAAACCCATGCTAAAGAACTACAGCAAAAACTTGAAAACAGAGGATACCCCAGAAAACTACTCAGGGATACCAAGAAAAGAGCCCTCTATACCCCAAGAGAAGTTCTACTTATCCCTAAATCTCGCAACCAAGACACTAACAACCCCATGGCAAGCGTCTCCACTTTCAACGCGAATACATCACAACTCAAAGGCTTTATCAAAAAATTCTGGCCTATCGTTCAGCTGAGTCTGCCGGAAGAACCCCTTCCTAGGATGGCCCTCAAGAGATCTAAAAATCTAAAAGATCTCCTTACCCATGCTAGAACTAAACGCAAGGACTCCAGATCCACCCTGTGGAATATGCGGGGAGATACGCGGCCACCACCCCTGTGGAAGCTGCTCTGTGTGCAACCAGACCAGGAAATTGAGATCCTTCCCCATAGGTGACAAAGAATGGGAGATTCGCCACTTCTCAAACTGCAAAACACCCAATGTTATATACCTTATTGAATGCCCTTGCCAGCTTAGATACATAGGGCAAACTTCGAGAAGAGTACACAAAAGGATAGGTGAGCACAAATCTAGGATTAGATGCAAAACACATAACTCACGCCTTGTCTCACATTTCCTTGAATTCCAACACAACTGTGACTTGTTCAAGTGGTGGGTGGTCGACAAGGTGGCAGACTGCTCCAACACCACGAATGCCCTGAACTTTAAAGAGGCATGGTGAATATTCAAGCTACAGACCACCACTAAAGGCCTCAATGAACTTACACCCTTCGAATATCTATAATTTCATTCCTCTCTGTTGCCCTCTGACATTCTGCATAACATCCAGCATTCTTTGCACCCTGCGCTCTTCCCTGCCAATCCATAGCTCGGTGCTCACACGCCTCCTGTGCCCTTCCCTGCCTATTAATTCCCATCTGCTTGACGTTCACTCGCCTCGGGAAATTAGCTCATTTGGCTGCAGGGTTGTGGTCCAGTTTCCCCCTCCCTCCCACCCCCCTAGTCAGGCCAGCCTCCTGCCCATACTTTGCTAGTTCTCAAACAACTTATAATGGGGCGTGTGCCTTCGGCTTTTCCTTCGTGTTCGTGCTTCACTGACCTCTTTGAATGCAATATGGTCCGTAATTCTGAGCTCAGCTGACGTTTCCAGGAAGCTGACGTTTCAATGCAGCAGCCCGGCTTCCAACCACAATTAGCCACGCCCCCCAAGTTGTGCATCCACACGCGTCCCCAGCGCCATAGCAACCCTGGCCCTGACGTCTGGACGCATGCGCGGCTTCTCCACACTGTTCTCCCACACAGGCGCACTAGCATTTAGCTACACAACTCGCATTCAGCCTAACGCGAGCGAATTGTGTCCATGGATTTAGCGCGAGAGACCCGAATTCGCTTCAAGGTCAGTGTGCTATCAGAGCAAGGACCCCCATGCCTTGCACCTCCCCATACCAATCCATCTACCTGCACGCAGGTTTCTCACCGTCCGTGTGCCTTTTTTCCTTTCTTTTTTTCTTTCCCCCGGACTTTGTCACAGATTCCCAGCCTCCAGACCTCCAGGCTGGCACTGGCAGCGGCCTCCACGCTAGAACCTCCATGCAAGAATTCCTATCAAGGAGACACCGCAGAATTATTATCTGCCACTCCCCAGCCCAAAGGTACGTCCTCATGCCCCTCTTACACTAGTGGAGTTGCAGCCTCTTGGGAAACACATTGCTGACAGACACCCCTGTTTGTCTTTCAAACTTACAGATCTCCTCATCAGTGACCTTACCACTCCCTCCAGAAACCAGGATATCCTTTGTTGGCATTCTCCACCTCATAACCACCAGTTTCTGGGCTCTCCCTCTCTAGGAGCAAGGTTAGTGCCTGGGTCCTGAGGTGCAACCTGCCGAACAGCCTCTCACGTGTTTTAAATTCAATTTTAATCTGTACATCTCTAGGCTTTTCTCCACCTCCTGGACCATGTAACAATATGTATCCATATTGTTTTTTATCTATCGGGAGACCTGCTTGGCCCCAGAAGAAGGCTGCCACCTCCTTACAGATGAAACGTCCAATGTCACCATGTTCTGACTGTCAACACAGAACTATGACCTGAATTTTTACCACCACCTTCATACTGACGTCGCCTATAGCAGACCCTATTTTTAGGTTCCTTAATCATTAAGCAATTAGCTTGGGTTCATGCAGATGACTGTTGATACTGTTGTAACACAATGTTGGTTTTAGCAAATATGATGTAATACTTTGCGATTCCGGCTTGTATCTATTCAAAAGGCCAGACACAGTGTCCACCTGGCACCAATGATATTGTAACATGATTCAATGTGCATTAAACATTTGAAATATATATGTTACCGTTCCAATACAATTTGCGTAGTTGGTGACCAGACTCACTGCATATTTTCTTTGTATATTTTCTGTATTTTTCCAACTTTTTCAATTGTTACTTATGGTGCCGAATTAATAAAGGACACCCTTACTGTTGTTCAGTATCTGGATTCGAGCCTCCACCCAATAATGCATATTTGTTTTCATTGTACTAGCATTAATGTGGAGATGTGTTTGTTTGAATCACCACTGCAACAATTCATTGCAGTTTAAATGTTTGAGGACAGGACTACCCCCCTGTACAAAGTATCTGACTAGCCTTTTCGTCCTGCCCGACCATAGGCTTTCCCTTTTGTTACTATTGGCACAGAGCAAAGCATCACCAAGTGCACCAAGTTCACCTCAGCCACCCCAAAGCAGTTTGAGGTTAAACACCCATGAAGGGCCGTTCACAGTAGGGAGGTCACCAATGAAAAGATGAAGAAATAGTTACAGGCATTCCCAGACAGAGGAGCAGCCATTATAATTAGGGATATTTTTTAACCCTTTTTTTGGTAAAATTCAGTTAAATATGTATATGGTAGTGGGTAAGGATATAGATTATGTTGAGGGGAAGCGTAGGGTTGCGGGGGTCTCCCCCTGCATTTTAGACCAAAAAAAGGTCCAATAAATTCAATCAATTGTGATTATGTCAAATGTTTTAGATCAAATAGACCCAAACCTAATTAGGGATGGGTTTAACAGGGTTTTTATCATCCCATTTAGAGGTCAGGGCTCGCAGGAAATACCCCAAAATTTCAAGAGACAGCAAGAGACAACTCAGACCTGGTCAGGGCAAAAATACAGAAAGAGATAGACCTGGTAAGGTTTGGGGGCCCATTTGACAGGATCCCCTTTGGCAAAATGATCTGCCACTGGGCTTGGTACCCAAAAGATAGAAGGGTGTATTCAGACTAATTCACCACATATCAAACCCACTAGGCAGATCAGTGAAGGATGGCATTTTGGCATTGGAAGCGGAAGTAACATACACTGAATTTTAGGAAAATGTGGAACTAGTTAGAGGGGCAGGCAGAGGGTCGTGGTGGGTGAAAGCAAACATTCAGTCGGGTTTTCGTCTGCTTGCCATGCATGAGACATCGCACCCGTTGTTATGTTTCCAGTTTGTGGGCAGATATTACTTTGACAACTGCCTACCAATGAGGTGCACAGTCTCATGCCCTTATTTTAAAAAAGTAAGTTACTTCCTAAAATGGGCACTGAATTGGATAATTCCAGAGGCACTGGGAGTGCATTATTTCGACAATTTCTTGTTTGTAGGGCCAAAGGAATCCATGCTATGCAAGAGAGGGCTAGACGGTTTTATAAACTTAACAGAAGAATGGGGCATCCCACTAACGCAGTGCAAAACGGTGGGGCCCGCGCAAATAATACTGTTCCAGGAGATAGAAAAAGACTCAAGGGAGAGGGTCTGTCAGATCCCCAGAGAAAACGTTGCAGACCTAGCAAACACCATCAGCTGCTTAAAAATTAAATAAACAGCGAGGCTTGGGGAGCTCCAATCACTGGTGGGGAAACCGAATTTTTCAAGCCAGGTCATACCTCAAGGGCGAGTGTTTCAAAGAAGCATAGAGCGGAGGACCAGAAGGGCTCCTAAAAAACACAACAGGGTAAGGCTGGGCACGAGCATTAAGAAAGACCTTGCGAGTTGGGAAGAGGTTTTGCGGAAGTTCACCGGCACGGTTATCTGGCACACGCCTATGAACCAGGAGAACAAAAGAGTACTTTATACCGACGCAGCAGGCGTGAGCGATACAAATTGGGTGCTGGGAGTTGGCCAGAAAAATGGCAGGTACATGGCTGGACCAGGAACATTACACTGCTTCAAATGTTCGTGATATGGGTACCAATCTGTGCAGGAAGCACAGCGCTACGTGACAAAGAGGTGGCAATATGGTCGGATAACATGGCAGGTACAGGTGCTCAACAAGGGGCAACATCTTGCCCAATGGTGTTAGAAATGTTGAGCACAAATAGCAATAACAGCTTTGAAGAATAATGTAGTGTTGAAACACAGCCAAATCTCCAGCAAGGTAAATAACGTTGCTGACGCACTGTCTCGTTCAAAGTGGGGAATCTTCAGGCAATTGAGGCAAGATGCAGACCTGGTGATGACAGCCACACCAGAGGCAGCATGGACAGTATTGGAACACCAGATGTGGAGACAGGAAGCATTAGAAAAGACGAGGGACACAGCGCGAAGCAGAATACTTTGCAGAATAATGCATCAAAACAGCTGTGACAAGGCCGGATAAAAGGCCCGGAAAAAAAGATAGTGGACCTCACCGAGAATGCTTTGGCTCAGAAAACAGCTTAGCTGTACTGCAAGTACCTCCAAAATGTGAACGATGGGATTGGAAAAGAGAACGAGTTGGAAATTGCTAAGAATATCAACCCATTTTTAGAATGGGCATTTACGCAGGGCAAGAGAAAGGCCTGGGCAACGGCACTCCTAGCGACCATAGCATATGCAGTGAAGATGGATGGGGGGATGGACCCAACACGTAGCCCGCTGATAAAATATGCGCTCAAACGGTGGGTCACGATTGAAGGGAGCAGGTCCGATGCGAGAAAACCGCGGAACTTTGGTACACGGTGGTAACCCTAGCAGCAGCAGTTCTGGGGCAGCTTTGTTCAGAACAGCCTTTGCCCCAGCCTATTTCGGCGCTCTTAGGAGCAAGAGTGCGTCGGCAGGGGGTGGACTGGCATTAGAGGACCTCAGCAGGGGGAACAAAAGCATGACAATATTGTTGAGAAAACCAAAGGCAGATCAGCTAGGAAAGGGGCGGGCCCCACTGCCCTACCTCTATTGCAAAAGGTTTTCTGCAAATCCAGCCACATTTTGGGGGCCCAGCTGTTAATGCACAAGGACAGCAGGGCACTCAGCAGGTTCCAGTTTCACGCTGTGCTGAAGAAAGTCTTGAAGAGGTAGGCTGGAATCCAGCATAGTATGGTACCCTTTAATTCCCAATAGGGGCGGTAACATTTGCCTGGGCTGGTGGCTTGGGCACAAAGGGAGTGAAGAGAATAGGGAGTTGGAGATCTAATTGTTTCAAGAAATACATTAGGGAAGAGCTGGTGTAATGCAACATGTTCTCCCCGGCAGGTGACGGGCCATACATATCAGCATGGATCGTGGGTCATTCTTTTGCGACACGGGTAGGCAGGTGGTTAGAGGACATACAACAAGGTCTGGACCTCCAAAAGACAATCACCGCTTGGTGGGGTACACCAGGGACGTGACGATAAGTTATCCGATTTGATTGGTTTCCGGGATGCTCCAGAATACCTGCTAATCCACCTAGGTGGGAATGACTTAACGAAGTTCAGAAGAAAGCAATTGCAAAATGACAAGTGTGTGTCACTAAACAGCATAGCCCATTGCTGTAGAAAAACAGAGATATTCCTGTCAAAGGTGGGGCCCAGGTGCACATGGCACAGGGCTGACTGCAGAAAGGCGGTAAAAACGTCAGGGAGAAAATTAAACAGGAGCACTGGTTTAAATGGTGTTAGGCACGTTTTGTCCCAGAACAACCCCGATTTATTTCACCCAGACGGGTGCACCTGTCAGCAATAGAGGTTTTATAAAAACAACCTATCAAAGGCTTTGGCAGTGTGGGGATACATATATGGACCATGGACCCACTCAGGTGTGGCAGCATGTGTCAGAGGACACATAAGGGGCTCTGGAAGACGAACTGTCTGGCGGCAGGCATCGCTCTCCTTGAACATGAGGTGCCCAGAAGTCTTCGGCCGAATTTGCATTCCACTCAAATCATTCAGGTACATGGTGTTGATAGGGGGGGGCTTAGGGGGCTATAGCCCCGGGTCTTTTGGTTGTAGCCCCAGATAGAAGCTCAGGGGCTACAACCAACAGGCTAGCTAGCCCCCGGGTCCCGACAGCCCCGACATTAGCATAGCCCCGGATCTTTTTCAGACCTAGCAACACCCCTGCATGGTGTGTTACATAGCAATGTATGCTGGCCCTACTCAGCTTAGTCCATGGCCCCTGATGGGCTGTAGGGCAGGAGGATAGAGGGCACAGGTTGTTAAGCAGAGAGGCTAGTATTGAGCTCCATGGGGTAGTGGGTGACATGGTGGCTCCTTGACCCCGGAAACCCTGAGGCAACCCTGCAGGAAGCAGGGCAAAGAGAACAGATTAGACGATGGGCAGAGCCCCAGGAACAAAATGAATGGAGGCAGGGGTATGAGGTGTCACATGCCGGCAGGGGGTCGGGTGGAAACATGGGGCCGAAGCCAAACCAGTTTCAGCACGGGGAATTGTCCCCCAATAAAAGGGGATGGCTGCATCAACAAGGCACTGCAACACGCAAGTCATCCAAAACAGATGAAGCTTGCAGAAAGGGTGGCTGGCCAGGATTATGTGTTGCCCACCCCAACATAAGGAGGAAAAGGGGGACAATGGGGACAAAGAGAATGGGCACAGGAAACGAAAGTGCAGGTAGCAAGGCAGCAGCACGGTGCCTGACAGTCGTAGGTGAAGGATGGCGGCACGTGCCAGAGGAGAGAATGCCATTGGGACATAAAAGGGGCACCACCCAGGATTGGAAGGGATGGAAAAACTGGATATGAAAACGTCCAGCATGCAGATGCAAAATGGGACTTTTCAACAGATCTTAGGGACAGTAGAAAGCCCACTGTTGGGGTACAAAGGAGAGCTCTGGAAGACGAAGCGGCAGGTATCGCTCTCCTTGAACACGAGGCGCCCAAAATCACACATTTGAGTTTTGCATTTCAAATTTTGTTTTGTAAATAATAAAGCCTACGACCGAATTTGTATTTCATACAAATCATAGTTCAGCATGCTTCATTCTGCTATATGGTGTGTTACATAGCAATGTGTGCCAACCCTACTCAGCTTAATTAACTGGACCGAAAACAAAGGGGGGAAGCAGGGTCGAACTGGGCACCAACGAAAAAGGGCCAACGTTTGAAAATAGGAATACATTCCTTTTTGAGATTCTGTTTGAATAGTACCCAGGTGGGAGGTTTTTGATAAAATGTGATGCAAATTGAACGTTTTAAAGAATTTGTATTCAGCAACACTGGTCAAAACTATTGGCCGCATAGTGAAGTAACTCATCAAACTGGCCCACATTGGCCAAAAAAGTGCCACACTTTGACCCAAAAAACTGGCCCACAAAAGCATTTTATGTTTTTTTGTCGGACATGGGCCTATAGGCCAGTGGGAGCCTGGCTCTGTGTGCAACCCAACCTACTTGCTGTTTCGCACACTTTACTTTTTTTTTCTTTCTATTACCAATAAATAGGGTTTCCTGTTTCAGGGGTTTATTATTTTTTACTGCCAGGGGTGTTTTTTAGGTGTTTTCAAAAAGTTTCAGAATCTGTGTTTATCCGTGTTTTCCAATTTGCCCACTTCAAAAAATCGCGGATACCGAACACATATTATTTTATTGTTTCATTGCGCGTATTTTAGAGCAAGATGTTATGAACACTTTCCAGACAATACAGATGAATGTGTTAATCCAATAATAGGAGGGGAAGCAATGGGAGAAAGCAAACAAACATGCATGGGGGGAGTAGGGCCCTTTACCTATTGTCTGCTAAGCCCACTCTCCAGCCATTCCTTTCAACTCCAAACTTCATCCTGTCCATGCTCCTACTAAGGCACCTTTGGGGAAGGGGAAACAGTGTTTTTCAGTATAAACCTAGGAGGCACTTTTTCTTCTGCAGGTATTTTTCGGTGTCTATCGGATTTCACTGAAAACAGGAAAGCCTACCAATAAATCAGGGGAAAGGGCGAACATGGTCACACACTACCATAAATAATGCAGGCGAGTATCCCGCATTCCAGGATGTTGCAGAGGTCAGCAAATCCGATGTGCAATGGATGAGCATCACCCTGGGAGATCAGCTTTTCTGATGATGTAAGGGCAGGGAGTGGGCCTGTTCTGGAAGCCCCGCTAAGAGAGGGTGAGAAGGCAGGCCCTTACTCAACCCAAGCTGTCTGGAAGCCCTCAGTGTCTGCAGAGCTGTCTATAACATGTGTAGGGGAAGCTTTGGCAGGCAGTGCCAAGCAGAATAGGCACATTGTTGCACAGTTACTTTTTCCCATGAGGCCAGACTCTGCCAGAGATTTGCATAAATGCAGGCCTGGCCGCCAGCCATAGGTCCAGTAGGAAAGAAGGAGGGCTCGAGCAGTCCTGGGCAGTCTGCCCACTGGCCTGTCATCCAAAGATGGGCAGATGGCCCCTTTCGAGCCAACAGGTCGCCCCGCTTAACAAGAGCGTCTCAGGCGGGTTGCCCGCCAGCCAGACACAGCAACAACCTTAAGACAAGGGTTGATCGTGCCGATCAGTGATCGGACAGGGCCGGCGGCAGCTTTGTCAGCAAATCCGATGTGCAATGGATGAGCATCACCGTGAGAGATCAGCTTTTCTAATGAAAGATTCTCCCCTGTTAGGTAAGTACCAGTTGCATGCATAAGGGCAGGGGTTGGCCTGTGCTGGAAGCCCCGCTAAGCTAGGGTGAGAAGGCAGGCCCGGACCCAGACCCAGCCCTCCCAGAAGCCCTGAGCATCGGCAGAGCTGCCTGTCACACGTGTACGGGAAGCTTCGGCAGGCTGAGCCGAGCAGAAGAGGCACATTGTAGTACAGTTCCTTTTTCCCATCGGGCCAGCCTCTGCCTGAGATTTGCATAAATTTGGGCCTGGCCGCAAACCAGCAGGCCCAGTCAGAAAGCAGGAAGGCTCGATAAGGGCCTGTTGCAGTCTGCCCACTGGCCTGTCATCCCCAGACAGGCGTATGGCCCCTTCCGAGCCCCACTTAACAAGAGCATCCCAGGCTGGGTGCCTCCCAGCTGGACACGGCAACGCCGTGAAGGCAGGACCCGATCGTGCTCGATTGGTGCTTGGATGGGGCTGGCGGCAGCTTGATCTATAAGCCAGTCCGAGCCTGCATCCAGGGTCGGATTGGGGAATTCAATTGTCTCGGGCACCAACGAAAATGTGGCCCACGGTTGCAAATGGGAATTCATTCCTTTTATGGCGCTGTTTGAATAGTCCCCAAGGGGAAGGGTTTGATCAAATGTGATACAAATTGTACATTTTAAAGAATATTTATTCAGCAACACTGGTCAAAACTATTAGCCGCGTAGTGAAGTAACCCATCAAAATGGCCCACATTTGCCAAAAAAATGCCCAACTTTAACCCAAAAAACTGGGCCAGACAAGAATTTTGCATTTTTGGTTCGGCCATGGGCCTATTGCCCTATAAACCAGCGCGAGCGTGGGTCAAAAAGCCCTTTCACCTTCAGTCATCTCAGCTTCTCTCCCGTACTCACAAAAAACACACGCTTTCCTTCTCCTGGGGCATACCAAGTCCCCTAATCGCGGGAGAGCGGAACCCAGAAGAAAAATAAACATTGACATTCTCACATCGACAACACGTCCACCCCTACTGTCGAACATACTATTTTTCTCTATTTTGACTCACACATAGCCCAAAACAAATATCATGAGTGTGTTAAAATCCTGTGAACTATAAAAATGTACTTCATAGAGCAGATCAGGCCTTAGGTGGGGGCGGGCCGGGTGACTGCCCGGGGTGCCACAACCCCCCAGGCCGCAATTAGTCCCTGTCACGCCAAATCGGGGGAGTCTTTCAAGGGCTCGCCCAAGCTGGCATTGTGGGAGAAGGCACGGCAAGCAGCCTTTTGCTATTAAATGCTCCCGCTACCGTGGGTGCATTTAATTACAATAAGGTGCTGTTGTCAGCACCCTATTGTTATTAAAATCGCCCCTCTGCCGCAGGCGCATTTAAAAGCAAAAGGGCACCGTTAGCCCCCCACCACTCCAGCTCGGGGTAGTCTTTCAAGGGCTCCCCCGAGCTGGCATAGTGGCAGAAGGCGTGGTATGCGCCCCTTTGTTATTAAGTGCGCCCGCGGCGGCAGAGCATTTTTAATAACAATAGGGTGCTGATGCGCCGTATAAACAACATTCGCCAGTTAAAAAAAAAAAAAAGTGCCACATCCTGGCCCCGCCCCGTCCTCCGCCCAGCCCCTTGTTGACCAGGGGCATGCAGGGAGGGGGGGCGCCATTACTCCCAGGGCGCTGCTGCCCCTAAGGCCGGCCCTGCCTGCCACGCATGGATCACATATATTTATATAGGTTTACCCCACAGCGTACATTTGCTGGATATTACACCGTGCATGTGCTATTGTTTATGGTTATTTTCTTCTCAGCACATACTGTACGGATGTAAACCAAGGTGGTGTTCCTACTTGAATTTGGTCCCTAAATCCCATAAAGTGTCCTTCCTTTATTTTCATAGACCGGGACCCAGAGCTCGATCCGTACTTCGGTGAAGGGTTATAGCAACTCTTTCTTGCACCCTGAACGATCTCTTAAATAAAGGTTGTAGTTTTTTTTTTTTTTATCTAGCCGCCTGGAAAATGTACTAGATTAAAATATGTGTGTGTTTCTTGTGTGTGGTGTGGTCCTGTGACCTATGACAGTGAGTGACCACACACAGTAGAGGAATTCCTGACGTTCCTGTGTTTGTCTGGAAGTCATCTGGACTAGACCTCCCCAGAGTAAAAGCCCACAATGGTTGGGACCAGCTTTCATTGACAGTCCCAAAAATGTTTGAATGGTGCGTGTGTCTGAATAGAATTACAGACAGGTTTAGATATAAAACCCGAACACTCTGCACCAGTACTTCCTGAAAGCACTTCCCAAAGCACTAAGAAGCAGGATGCGCCGTAGTATGGCGACAAACGCTATTCACCAGCATCTCTTCAATTCTTTTAAACCCCAAAGCAAAGCTATGCCTCTCCTGTGACCAGAAGGATCCCTCCCCCCTGATCCGGTGGGACCAGTCAGAGTAATACCTCTACAAAGAGTTTTGTTCTGCCCTGGCTTTTCTTTCGCCTACCTCTGTTGCCAAAACCAGAAGTGGTAATACCATTATCTCCAGAGTCCTTGTGTGAGGGTAACTGTAGACGGTCTGTCCTTCGACTCTTTCTTCAAACCTGTGACACTTAGAACATGGTTAGGGTCGCAAATGCCCTATATTCTTGTAGGAGTTATACTGACACCCACTCTTCATTGATTTTGTTTCTGTGGTGTCTGCATCCTCCTCGAATGGCTGGAGTCTTCTGTTTCAGGCCTTGCCCATTCAGCGGTGAACCATTGCTACCCTTTCCCTGACCAACCCAAAAACTGCTGCCTCGCGACTAAAGACTCAACTACTAGCAGTCAACAATTGGAGAGAACCTCCTGAAACGTAAACCCCTCAAAGTCAGAAATTCTCGTATATTTCTGGCCACTTTACTCGCCATTTGCCCAACCTCAGCGAACCAGGTAAAATATATGAGTTTCATTTGTTATACTAATCTCTACGACTACCCAAGTAACTGCTTTTGTTCAGTTGGACATCTGGCACCTACAAACCATAAAAGTCATCCTCCAATATTTAGGAAGTATACAAAAAAACTCACCTATTGTAGCTTCAATGCTCTCAGGATTGATCACGCACATAGCCTTAACTCCAGTGTGTGCTATCACTCATCTGCAATCAATCCAAAATGCTGCGGCGCGGTTCTCCCGGGGAATTAGATGTGGGGTATACATCACCCCACCCCTCTGATCCTTTCACTGGCTCCCAGTACCTCTTGAAGCAATTTTACAATCTTCTGTGTAAGTACATGAAGCCTACTACATAATCAGAGCAGCAGCTTTTTGGCAGACCAACCAAGGTGCTTCGTCTTTCCGCTACTTTTCAAATAAATGACCCAGGTTCAAGAGATCATGGACAGGTGGGAAGTCCGACAGCTTATTCAGTGTCAAGATGGTGGAATGTCTTGCTCTTCATCCAACGGGAACCGGGCCCTCTCATTTCTCTGAACCCTGAACATGCATCTCTTTAGCGCCTACTTTAATGAGGAAGCTGCATGGTGGCCTTTATACCCAGATCTGACAGTAATTAAGGCCAACAATTAAGGCCTCTTGCGGTGATAGCATTCTCCTATAAAATGCAGCACTTACCAGAACATATTGTGACATTGTTAACAGACCTTCTGACAAAACAATATATGGAAAACAGTCCAAATGATTTAAAACTAAGTTTTAACCAATGCATCAACGATTCATAGCTTAAAACATTATTAAAATGTTTTCCTTCCATTTCATTGTATGCGCAAAGGAATTTACATGAATTAATTAATTTATTTATCTGTTTCTAACGCGACAAATGGCAATGATGCAATAAGGGAGGTTTCACTAATCTGAATTATGAAAAGAGAGTCGTTTTCAGGATTTTTTTTTCACATCGTAGGTCTGGGGGCAGTTTGTTCCAGATAATAGCCGCTCTCACAGGGAAGGAGCTTTCCGTCCCATTGATTCTGCGAGATTTCGGGCATTGTAGACGCATGGTGTCTTTAGATCTAGTATTCCGAATTGTTGTTTGGACCTTAATACTTTTATTTTAAGATAGCCAGGTGCAACGCCAAACAGATATTTATGTGTCAGAACATTGATTTTGAATTCTATTCTTGTTTGCACGGGAAGCCGATGAAGGTCTGTCCGGTGCTGCGACATATGTTCATATTTTGACACATTTCTAACTACTCTGACAGCATCGTTCAGTAGGATATGTAACTTCTTAATACAGCCTTTATTAGCTACACCTAGTAATGCATTACAATAATCCAGTCTTGATAGAGCCAATGCCCTGACCAGGGTAGCACAGTTTTCAGTCGAAATAAAAGGTTTTAGCAGGTGCATTAGCTGAGATGATAGTGAATACTCCTAGTAAACAAAATGCAGGCAGAAGATGACCAAGGGAGTTCTTGGTGAGGGGAGGCGATGTCACATTCTGCTCACTGCAGTATGGGGTGGAAGGTACAGGAAGAGCGCAAGTGTGGCCGATTACGAGGCTGAAGGATGGGGGAGGGGTGCAGAGCAGGAAAACAAGATTGGGCAAACACGGACAGTCCCTCGAGATCAATAGCTCATCATGATCACAGTAGAATAAGGGGGTGATGTGCAGCTGTGAGTCAAGCAGGCTGTGATGCCATTCAAGCACTGCAAACAGGGACAAGACAATAACTTGTTATTTACCTAGCTCTTTTATCCGAAACACTTTACATAGAACATATAACATACATTATTATTACACAATCTAAATTGGTACTCACTTTTTGCGACCTGCAGATCAAACACAGTTCACAGCAACGAGCACTCAACACAGTGAGCTATCTTACCGGCCTACTGCATTTACTGCTCTCTACAGTAACTGCTGGCGTGCGCTTTAATAAAAATCAAATTCTCCAAAGGTGAAGACCATCTGGACTACAATAAATCTCAGGACTTTACTCTGTGCAGCACAGGCTGCATGTGTGATGTGGAAAGCAGTTCAGGAAAATGGGAAGCCCCTCATAATGCATGATGGGTAACCACCCTCATAATACGTGATGGGTAGCCACCCTTGCATTCAGAACTATGTCTGATGTTTTTTCACAATCACAATTCTTTTTTAAATGTCCCTCTACCACTCTCCTGTGCACCACTACCTTCTTGAAAAGGTACACGGATCTTGATTGAATGCTTGAAGTATTTATATTGTGCAGACTAAACCGAATGAACTGCTTCTAGACGCAATGGAGGCTGATCAGGGGTCAAGTCCTAACATATAAAGTGGGAGGACTCATCAACAAACGCATTGGGATGTGACGTCACCAGAAATGTGCATATCAAGGTGAAATATGCACATTTTATGAAATCGGCTTTGCATAACCACCCAAATTGCACCGGACGAATGGCATTTGCCTTTCATAAAATCAACACACACAAAACCAAGAGAGGATATATTCTTATAATAGTGTTTTTGAAAATGTTAAAAGGTGGCATGTTTTAAACTCCAAGAACCAATACAAATGTTTTCCCTGGAACTTGCAGTACCGAAAAGGGACATTTCACCTTTAGTTGTGTATTATTTCTCAACAGGTTATATAGTGCGGTTGTGAAGTGTCAGGCCTGAAAACCTGATGAGTGTGTTGCGATCCCCGAGGTCGGATTTAATTCATAAATTCAAAGAGGACATTCATTGTTTAGTTGGGGGGGACTGAGTCCACCCTCTGAAAAAAGTGGGTGGACTCCGTACACCTGCGTGTACCCTCGACTTGAGCCCTGAGGCTAATAAGTGAGTACTAGAAGTATTACGATGAACACAAAATTCCTGCTATCACCCTTCTTTTTTTTTTTTTTATTTTTTTTTTTTATTTTTATTTTTTTTATTGGTTTGTTACAAACCTTTAAAAAATGATTAAGAACAATTCCATCAAAACACATTTACATCAAAACATCAAAGCATCAAGAAAATGGAAGAACTTCTTTGGTGCATCATTCTAACTGTCACGTTTCCGAATTAAATGTGAGAAAGTTTCCGAAATGCAATAAAAAATGCAGATTAGAGAAAACAATGAGAAGACAAAGATCCTTATACTTCATAATAAAACCAGAGTACTATAGAGTCATGAATACTAAGGTTATTAATTATCTTCTGCATTTCTTAGTTTTTTTTCTACTAATTCCAAGAAAAACGTTAGGTCAATTGTTAATCGACGATCAGCGTCCTGAAAAGAGTATCTCCACCATTCTTCCATAGTCAATGATGCTTTTTCCATTATGAATCTTCCCAGATGATTTGCACGTTCTCGATGCAAGTTGGGACACAATAATGTAAGATGTTTCAATGTTTCTGTGTCATTTCCACAGAGTCTGCATGTCAAAGAACTTAGACCTCCAGCTTCTCGTATGCTCTGATTTTCCCGAGTAGGGAATTGATTTAATCGGTATTTCATGAATGTTGCTCTTTGTTTTTTATCTGGAAACTTTTGCAGGTATGGCTGGACCACGTTTAGTTTTTTTTCTTCAACTGGAATCAGTTGCATGATTCTATGCTATGCACTCTCGGCTCCGTGAATTAAAGCCGGTATGACCTTTGTTTTATAAAAGGTCAAAACAGGTAACATGGAGTGTTTACCATATTTTGTGTTTACGATACAGGCTTGTGCTGTCAATTGTTTGCATTTGCTTTTGACTTTATCAACCCATGGGGCATCATTTATGCTCAAGCTCAGCAGCATGCCCAAGTACATTGTTTTGTTAAATCAATCTTCCCTTCACCAAGTGTCCACAAAAACTTTTTTTTTCCAATAGGATCTTTGTGTTTCTGCATATCTTGTAAGATTAGAATTTCTGATTTTTGAGTATTCGCATTCAGCCCATTTTGTTGTATGTATTTATCTAGAATGCATAGTTTTCGTTGGAGACCTATTGGTGTGAGGTCTAGAAAAACTAGATCATATGCATACAGTATCCAATTAATTGCTTGTCCGTTTATTTTTGGAGGGTAGATGTTTACATTTTCATATGCGTCACCCAAGTCCGATATGAACAGATTGAAAACAATCGAGGCGAGGGGACAGCCTTGCTTTACACCGCGAAAAGTTTTTATAGGATCCAATAGAGTTCCACTTTTGTCCATCCTTATTTTTATCTCGGTGTGCGTATGCAAGGCTTTAATTGCCAATAATAGGCTGGTTGGGCACCATTCGGACATTTTTTTCCAAAGTAATTCTCTATCTATACTGTCAAAAGCTTGTGACAAGTCCACAAATGCGAGATAGATTTTTCTGTTTCTTTTTATTGCATCCATTTTAAGTATGTTAAGTATAAATAAATTTAGACCACGTCCCACTCCTTTGACAAAACAAGATTGTCGGCAATCTATATGATTGGACTCTTGGATCCACTTTAGGAGTTGTTGCTGCAATTGCATGACAATACTTTTGCCCAAGACATCCAGTAGGGCAATTGGCCTATAGTTTTTGAGATCAGCTCTGTCGCCTTTTTTGAAAATTGGAATGATAATTGCTGTTTTCCAACTTGTAGGGATTTTTCCTTCGTTGGCGATTGAGGCGAACAATGATACCAAAAACTTTGACCACTCATCCGGATTTTGTTTGATGACAAAGTTGGTTAAGCCATCTGGACCTGGGCTCTTGATGAGGAACTTCGTTGGATGCTTGTTAAGATATCTTCTCTTTCGTATTGCAGCTCCCATTTTGGTAATTGTGGCAGAGGGGGGTCAATTGAGATACTTTTTTTCTCATATACTGCTTGATAATGTTTGACCCACTCACTCCCCCTCACCATGTTGGTTTGGATTGCTTCTTGGCGACATTCGATGTTATTTATCAGGTTCCAAAAATCACAAGAATTTTTATTTTTGAGATTGGCCAGCATTAATTTGCTATCTTGCTGGTACACGATAGCTTTATGCGAAATTTGCCCGTTTTTATATCTTTGTTTACTGGTTTTATTTGCTTGTTATTGTTGTTCGCCTTTAAGATTTTTGTGTTGTCTTAGTTCTTTTCGGAGTTGCTGTTTTCTTTCACGAACTTGCTGATCAAATAGATGTTTCGGTTGAAAAGATGGTTTTTGGCAACCTTTGTCTTGGATCATGAACTGTTCTAGAAGAATGGTATATTCGATTTTCTTGTGTGGTACTTCAATTTTATACTTATCGTATGCAATTGTAAGATTTTTCACTTCCTGAGATTTTATTTGGAGCCGCAATCTATTAGGTTCTACCGTTACTTGATTGTTCCATTGCTGAGGCTTTGCAATATTTGTCATTTGTATCAAAAGCTTAAGTTGGCTGTGGTCACTATTTACATCAGGTGTAATTTGAAGAGATACAGCTCGACGATGTAGATTTTGTGATATAAAGAAGTAGTCTATGATTGACGATTGTTTCATACATCTCCAAGTTACCTCAGGAGGAATGTCGCCTTTGATGTTCCCATTGACCATGGTTATGTTTCTTTCTTCCAGATCATTACACCATCTTTTTGCCAGTTTTCGAAGTGGATTTTGAGGGCCACAACCATTTTTGCTCTCTTTCAGGCAATCCAGATTTAAATTCCCACAGCAAATAATGTATGGATTTTGTTGGATACTATTTATTTCATCAATCAAGTTGTTTATCAGTTTTAAGAATTTAAATCTGCCCGCATTTTTGTGATGCCAGTATAGGTTTAGAATATGGATTTGATTGACATTATTGTTTGTGTTATTTTTAGCAGATATCACTGTATACTGTATGAAGGAAGAGAGATTTGGTGTTTTTACTAGAGACCAACCAGAACTCTTTTTAATCATAGTCAGGAGACCAGCTGATGGACGTCCCTTGGTTCTTGTGATGGCTGGATTTATTGCCAATTGATATTCATCTGAAATTGGACAAGAAGCCATCCAAGTTTCTTGCAAACAGATTATGGTTAGATCGTCACTCCAGCTGTTGGATCCGTTGAATAAATGCACAAATCCTCTGGTGTTCCAGGATAAGATTTTTATAGTAGGGCCAAAAGGTCCTTGTTGGCATTAGCTTTTATTGCCGCCCAAAACACCAGCCAACCAATTCCAATTTGAGTTTTCGTTTGAGTTTTGTGTGTCCATCCCAGCACTGTTTTCGTTAGTGGAGATGTTTGTATTTCCATTTATCGTGATTTTTATTTGTTCGCCAAGAATAAAAGGTGATTGGCTCTTGGCTCCATCTTCCGTTTCCAACCGCGGCTCAGCAGAGTTGGTCACTCTCTGTGAATTCTCACTATGAGCTTGAGAGTTCTCAGGTCGCTGATTCTTTTTTGTCTGAGTTCTGTCAGCTTCTCCCCGGTCTGTTGTTCGGTCTTCTTGAGCAACAATAGGAGTTGTGATTGGAATCACTTCATGTATGTCAAACCCCATAGAGAGTAAGAACTGAATTGTATTCAATAGAAGGTCACTTATGAGTCTTGAGTCTATGTGTAGCCTAACTTTGTCGTTCCGTTCTTCGTTGACAAATTCAACCGTTTGAATGTCATTTGACTCTATAGAGCGGAGGCCCGGCATATGATGCAATAGACGTAAAATGTTATTTCGGTTTAACGCTAAGCCATCTTTTGTGTCTAAAATTCTTTCAAGAATCAAAACATGTTTCCCAGGACTCTTATGTTTTACAGCTCGTGGACAGAATTTTTGGTTTAGGCCCCTACTTTTTTCTTCATTTCCTGAGACTGTGGATTTAAGCGTAAATTCTCTTTGGCAAAATTGTCCAACGGGAGGGCTGCAAGAACTCTTAGGTCCATTGATGTTTACAACTTCAGTTTCACTTAAATTGTCACTTGGAGATTTTGAATAAGTTTTGTCAAGCGCTGATTTGTCTAACACCCTCGGAATTTCTTTTCGTTTTCTTTTTTCATCCATAGTCTCGAATTTTACTTCTGAAACTGTCATAGGTTGAGCGTTAGTTACGTCCAAGGGCAAGATCAGTTGACATATTCTTCCACAATTTGCCACAACTTCAATTGATTTTTTCATCTATGGTTCAGCATTAGGTACTGTAGTTGGATCGGAACAGATTTCCTCTATTTGGTCATCCTTTTCTTCATAACACTTCTCCTCTTCATATGTGGAGAAATTAAGTAATTCACTCTGCGAGAGTTCCTCATTTTCCACATCTATAATCAGTTCTTTGGTAAGAATCATGTCATTTGTTTTGTGGTTTGTGGGATCTTTCATTTGATTTTCACTCATGTGTTCTGTTTTTACATATACATTTAGTGCCTTTACATTTCTTAGAAATTTTCTTGAACCCAAGTTATTTCATTTTCTTTTGCATTTTTGATTTTTTGTTTTCTTTCCTTGAGTTTGATTTATATTACATGAGTTTTGCTTTTTGAAGATTCCATAGTTTTTTTCCTTGACCACATTTTGCTCTAGCAGGGTTGTGGGTGTAGAGCCATTGCTCCCATTCTGTTTTTTTAAAGAGGGAGTGTCAGTTCCGCTTTTTCCATCAATGAGTCCTGAATTTTCATTTTCCGCTTGTTCATTATTGTCCAACACAGGTTGGGAGGCTTCAATAGGAATTTCACCTGATCCAACGACACCAACTGCATTGGCGGAAATAGAGGGAACAGCCTCCAAAGGACGCGGAACAATGGAGCTCTCTGCCAAATTTTTCTTTTCTTGATGGATGTTAGCACCTTGTGGCTTAGTTGATACTTTTTGACCAATGTCATTATCTAGCTGGATTGTTCGCAGTTCTTTGGCGACTGCTTTATGAGCAAAGGTAGCAACCAGATTTTCCAACGTTGACGGCTCAGGAGTTTGCTCTTCCACTAAGCATACATTCGATACTTCTCTCTCATCATGAAGTACACATACTGTGTTATGATTTACCAAGGGTCTTGTGAGGTGTGAAGACAAAGTATCATCAAGTGCGATTTTGTTTGTAGTCATTTTCAATGGCAAGTGTGAGGTGCGGCAGGCAGCTAAATCACACTCATCTCTTCTTAGTTTTTGATTAATTTTCAGCAAGCCCAAGGCTTCTTTAGTCACTTCGGCTAGTAGTTTCTTATCCTCACAGTTTATACGCTTTTGATCATTTAGATCCTTTAGTGACTGGTCTATCCTCTAAATGCTAATCCATATATTATTAGATACTGAATCTCGTTGAGACTTTGGAGCATGAATTTTGGAATTTAGTAAGGCAGACAGAGTTGATAGATCTTTTATATTATCACTGATTTGTTCATACATCTTGAGCATTGGTGCCATGGCTATTGTCAGTGAGGACATGACAAAAGGTTTTAGTTCATTTAGGGCTTCCTTAATTAGTTTTTGAACATGGAGCTCACTCATGACTGGATTTAGAGAGGCTCTATGGTACATCCGTTTTGGTTTTGGCTCATTTCGTCTTTTTTCTGTTGCAAATGAAGTAGATTCATCATTTGAGGACGATTCTGATTTCTCATTTAAGGACCGCCGGATAGGTGGTGTTGATGTAAAACTCACGTCCTGTTTATTACATGATAATTTTGGTGACAGAGTTTTAGCAAGTGGCTTAGGTCTATTTTGCGAGCATTCGAATGGAGGAGACTTGCTTAAGGCAACACGTCTTCTTTTTCTAGATTCCACTGGCCTATGGTTCATTGGTGTAGATTGTTTGAATGGATACATAACTGGTTGCTGTAATAACAGAGTCCTTATTGTGTTCCTGTGTTTCACCAGCAGAGACCATTTTTGAAGAAGTATTTGAGATTAGTGACCCATTCAGTTCCGTCAAATCTAGCAATAATTTGTTCACAATTGCCAGAGAATTTCTCTTTTTAGATGGCGAAAAGGCAATTTCGCATGACTTATTACTCTTTGTATGAGGTACAGTGTCTGCATTTTCCTCTGTATTCACTTCTGTCACCTCTTCTGTCACCTCTTCAGCGGTCAAATCAACTATGTGCTTTTCCATATATTCAGAGGTCTGTGAGTTCATATTTACTTCTGACTCTTGCCCCACTACTAATTTCTTTGTGGACTCATCTCCTTCCTTGGGCAGTTCTGGGGAGAGTGTGGCAATATGAATGTTTATGCCTCGATTTTCAACATGGCTCACAAGACTCATTGTAGAGTCAACTGCGCTCTCTAGCCAAGAGCCGGTACTTTCGGATGTTAAACAACTCTCCCTGGGCTCAGGCACGCCAAACTCCACACAAAAATCAGAGCGATGTGTCTTTGCAGCAGAGGCATCCTGCGTTCACATCGGCGGCAATGCAGACCCCGCCGCTGTTTCTCTGCGCATCACAGCTGAATCATTGAAGCTCCCCCACACACTCGGTTCACGAGTAATAGAGACCGCCCCCCTTTTTGGGTTAAAGTTCCACGGTACAAACGAATCGACAACAGTGGATTCCCTCGAAGAGCCCATACCCCCCACCTCCTTGGGTAATTGCTCTGCAAGATTTGCACGTTCACAATTAAGGGTATGGTTTGGAAGGCACTGTGTATGATTTGTTATATGATGTGTGAGTGAGCATTCATCATCATTTTGAAAATAATCCACTTCTTTTGTTGTGTTGTATGTTATTTTTTTGGGCACAGAGTTCTGTGGAAGAAAAAATGTACGGGGAGTGGGGGAGGCGGTGCACTTGGGGTCTCTTGCTTGAGGAGCCTCAGGACGGCTCATGGTGTCATCGGACAGTTCAGAGCTCCCTCGCTCGGTTCGGCGTAGTTGCAGCCGCGTCAGAGGATGATGTAAATTTCTGGACGGATGCTTCTCGCGACTCATGCCGAAAACAGCCGCACAGGCGTGTAGAGATTCACAAGTACGCCTGGTGCCTGTTTAGCCTCGTGAGCTTCCAGAGACTCACGAGACTCTGCACCGACTCCGTGCCGCTTCGCGGAATGGAGGGGATTTTAAGTGATTCCACACCCTCACCAGTAGTAGAGATAGAAAGAGGACCAATGTCAGTCTTTCCAACAGCAGCTCCAAAGACACAGGAAGGTAGAGTAACAGAGACTCACGAGACTCTGCACCGACTCCGCCCTTCTTTAAGTTGGTTATTTAAAAAAAAAGTTTGTGAAAGATTTACAAAATTTAATAAGAGGTCCCTCCCTCCTCAGATCTACGGGCAAGCTGTTCCATAGTTTGGGTCCATAAATCGCAAACCATCTGTCTCCCCGAGAGACGCATCTGGATGGTGGGACCACCAACAGAAATGTGTCTGCAGAGCGCAATGTTTGAGCTAGTTGGTATCACAGTAGTTTTTCAGCAAAATCAAATATACCGGAGCCAGGTTAGACATTAGAGGCAAATAACACCCTTAAATGTCTCTGTGGAATACCAGCTGGCATACAGTTACCGTAGTCAAATGGTGAGTTGACCAATGCACCCACACAGCACCCTTTTCTCATTCTTTCTTTGTGCTTTATAATCCTCTTCTTTCACAGTGTTCCCTTGTGATGATGTACAGCTGACTCGGACAGGGAATATTTAACTGTGAAAGCTGCCATTTTATTTATTTGATGGTGCTGTATACTCGGCTGCAAAACATTCTTGCAGTTTGACACTGAGCTTTGGAAGTCATTTTAGAGTGTACTGTCCTACGGTGGATTGTGAAGCTGGAGAGTAACTCATGATTTCTGGGTGGTTCTCCATTGTAGATTCTCCCCAAAACTTCCATTCACTTCTGACATCTTTTGACAGGAGCAAAGTATACTGTAAAATTAAACACCAGATCTAGTTTGTAAAATCACCCAATAGGGAGAGTGGAGGTTTCAGGCAGGGCCATGGACATTTTAGTATACTTCTTTCAATAAGCAAGATTACCTAAAAAAGCCCCAGCTCTGTGCACAGACATACATCCCGGTGGGGCGTTAAGTAATCCCTGCCACATGATGAAGATGAGATTTGCCTCCAAAAGTGATGCGACTGGCTTGTCTGGGCAGCATGACTTGAAACGTTCAAATGCCACACAATGCATTATTATGCCTCGATTTAAGGGCGTATTTGCCTCTAATGTCTAACTTGAGTGATGTGTCATCACCTGGAAAAGCAAGCAGTAATGGGAGCTGGGTTCGAGCTTCTGCACGGGTGCTCTGTGGTTTAATTTGTTTTAGGCACAAGCATCAACAGATTAGGAAGGACCCCAGCAGAGGAACATTAATAAAGTTATAGGATTTGCAGAATGTGTTAGCTTTAGGGATGTAGTGCTGAGAATACAACTATGAAACCTGTCTCATGAAACTTGTGTGAAAAATGTGTAGCAGGAGAGAGTTTGCAGATAGCTTCAACAGCAACACTATAAAAGGCAAGCCAAAATGTTGTGATTGGCTTAAGTTTCTTACATGAGCAGCGTGATTGCCACACACTGTGGAGATAAGTCATGGAGTTAGTATACTGTTGTATGCATCCATGATTGGAAAAGTAATACATGAGAAACCAGCAGCTTGCTGAGATGGAGCTTATTGTTTTTCAGAAGAAGGCACATGGTATGTGATAGCTACTTCATCTCACGTGTTCCCCTATAAAAACCAACCTATACATTTGAGGCTTGTATGTTCCCCTTTCAAATGACCTATAACTATTGTGGCTTGATCCAATTTATTTGGAGAATTAAGCTGTACAATTCATGGGTTTGCCCCACTTTTGTGGGAGTGGAGGACTTGGCATTTATGCAACACCTATTCAAAAGAACATCAGCTGCCAATGATGAGGGAGGGAAGTGTAAGATCAAGACAGAGCATGTTTTCATTGAAGTTTCGGCCGATTAAAACATGACGCATATAGCAAACATTGAAAAATCCAATCGTTTGGGCTGTTGCATGGCAAACAACATTGTATGAGTCCATGCACACATACACTGACAGAGTCTTTGGCATGTAGGGATATGTCATGGCAAAGCAGTCAGAGCAGGGAGATGTGGGAAAACAGGTGGTTGAATGTGAATGTGAGGATTTTAATGGAATATCCTTGACAAATATCTATATACCCCATTGGTGGTTCATTTCACAGAGCAAAATCAATAATGTAATGCTCTCCCTCCCTGAGTACAGCAATCCTGTGTGGTGCTTAAGGATGATGTCTTCACATGGTGCTAGATCAAGCAATGGCCCAGCCAATGGACTTCATTCCCATGCTCCTGGTTGCCCCATCTCTGTAGAATGCAACCCCTTTTTAAGGCTGCCTTGTTGGGACGTACAGTTGTTCCATGTGAGTTTCATTGGCATCCTACTTTAGTTATATTTGTTGCTGTTCTTACTGCTATTCGGCAAAGGCTAGGCCCACCACTCCAGCGATGAGCAAGACGCTGGAGGAACTTCATCTCACTGGGCCCACCATTCAGAAGATCCACCAATAGCTACTAAATCCCAAGATCTCTATATTGCTGCCCGCAATCCAGTACCACAGCAGTGGAAAAAAGCCCACTCAGATAAGATTATTTTGAAGCATTTGGATAGATTGGTATTGTGGTGAAAAGGGGAGAGCTGCAGTTCTCTAAACAGTGTATTGTGCTGGAATTGACTGTTATCTTTCCTCGGCTTGCTTTAAGCACATCATTTACACGCTTATAAATACGCTCTATCAACAAGATCAAGAGAAGACAGTTTGGCAGCTCAAGGCCACCTTATTGCAGGAGCAGGAGATGAAGCTGACCATAGAGTAGTCTTCTGTGCACTTTAGGTACTGGGGTGGAATTGTGAAAGATGGAGGCTTCCTGTTAATTTAGAGTACGGCATGAATTGGTGGGCTGTGTCTTGTTCAGGGCACAGGAAGAGAGTGTACGTTTTATAATATGAAGGTAGTGCATGCTGTGATGTATAATCTCTGCCAGATATCCACCCACAGTGAGCTGTGGGCTCTTAATGCAGTGCATGCTTGGACATGTAGTCTCTTCCAGTTATGTGCTAAAATGGACTTTTGTGCTCTTAGCCTATTGCATTTTGTGAAATATAGTCACATGATATATGCTGCAAAGTGAGATGTGTGGGATGTGTAGTTTCTGCCAGATATGCCCCCATAGTGGGCTTCATGCTCTTGACACAGTGTATGGTTGGACACATAGTCTCTGCCATACATAGGCTGAAAGTGAGTTTTGTCCTATTGGCGCAGTGCATGCTGGAATGTGTTATCACTGCCAGATATGCACCTCCAACAAGTGTTTCTGCATTAAACGAAGTTCATGCTTGGACGGGCCCTCTGCCAGAAATGTACACAAAGGGAGGTTTGTGATCTTAACACAGTGCTTTCTGACAGATGTGTGCACACCGTGAGTTTTGTACTGCTGTGCTCTTAACACAGTGAATGTGTGATGTTTGCTTACTTATAGCGTCTTCCTTTGTGGTTTGAAGCACTTGACCCCCTGGGTTAATGCTATTTTTATAAATCGCCAGTTTCTTACTGGTCTATTACTGTAGTAATGGTTGATTCTGTTAATACTTTTGCATTCATCCAAACCCGGCATGAGTTGTTCCTTATCCACAGAATTTACCTGAAGATCCTTGAGGTCATGAAACAAAAGCCCACGTTAAGTCCTTGATGGAGACCAAGGAAGACTTCAAAAATGCCCTTTTTAAGGATGAGCCTATTTGGCTCTCAGATGTCTTAACAGAATGGCATTCAGGAGGAAATGACATTACTCCAGTAAGACCTGTGCAAAGCAACCCGTGAAGATATATTTTGGGGTGACACCTCCAAAAAGGTGCCAGCAACAGTGATATCTTTTTGACGGGATGGTGCACGGTTCATTGGGGATAATGAGCCTAAGCACTCCGCAGCTGTTGAGTTTATTGCGGAAACAAACAATCAAATGAGTGAAACCCCCACCTGAGTATCCTAAGATGTAAACACCATCAAGATGGTCTGGGCTCAACTCAGGGGGTACCTATAACATGTGCATGAGCCCACCAAAAAGCAGCAATGACTGATGGGGTGAATACGTTTTGTTTCAAGGTACTGACACACTGCCTGTGGACTGTAGACCATATAAAGAAGCCTCCCCCATCATGCTTGAGTGGATTGATTGAGTGTGACAAAGAGTTGTGTTTTTGGTTAATGCACCCCGTGGTGTGATTATAGAGCACTGTACATGTAGCTGCACTGTCGTCTCAATACATGTTCTGATGTTGCTCACTGTGAGGGGTCTGCAATGACAGGCAGACACAGGGTTTTCATGTTTTTAAACAAAGCCATTTGGGTAAATGCCTTTTTAGCCCTATTCTAAAGAAGGATTTCCCTACCTAGCAAACTAAACCTAAAGATCAGTCTGTGTCTCGTCGTCAAACATGTAAACTGTCTTGGTGTGCAAAACATACTTCTCTGACCCTCACACTAAAATTGAACACTAAAAAGTGCAAGGAAATGTATCTGACTTATATTTGGCAAAAAGTGTTCATAACCAAGGCAAGTAAAGCAATCCAACAGAAACAGTATTTTCCCATATAAGGAACATTCCTTGGATCTAGAGGGTAATTCCCTTTCGCCTGGGTTATTTAAGTATGATTGCCAAAAAGTGTCTCTTTTAAACAATAGTTTCTTAAGAAAGGCAAAAGCATGGCAAAAGTGTCTCTTTCAAGTAACATTTCCTTAAGAATGGCATATATGTCTCTTTAAAGTGAGAGTTCCTTAAGCATGGCAAAAGTAGCTCCTTCAAATAACTGTTTCTTAAGGATGGTGAAGATGTCTCTTTCAAATAACAATTCCTTAAAGATGGCAAAGGTATCTCTGGTATACTTCTTTATCATATACTTTGCAAAACAAATATGTTTCTTTGTACTACTTAAATGGACCTTCTGGTATACTCCTCTGCCAGGAATCTTTTATCCCCTGGTATACTCCCCTGCCAGGGATCTTTCCACTCTATGTACAAACACTTTTTGGGGTTTACAGATCTTCCCTGGTGTACTCTCCTGGCATCTATCTCTCCTCCCAATGCCTGTCCCAGTCCGGTGTGACCAACAGAATTTATGATCAGAATCCCTGATCTTGACGGACCAGAATTCCTGACGGTTCTGTTCAAACCCATATAGTGAGTATCCATAGTATAGGACTGTCACTAGCCTATGTACTGTCCATAGCAATCCCTATCTAAATCCATCCTATCTTATATTCAGAACTGCATTGTTAGAAATATTTTTGAATTGCCTGAACTCTTTATCTTATCCCTACTATCTTCCTTCTGTCCTAGTATTGTTAAACATATCTTTGCGCTGATATATTTCATCTGAAGAAGGCAAGCTCCTCGGCAGGAAAAAACTTGATCCAGAGGCGCCCTGGTCTAGTGGCTATGCTCCCGTCTTATTAACACCCTCGTGTAAAGAAATCTTGTTTGTCTTTGAGGGGGTAGGAGAAATAAAGACCCCAAAAACACCCATTTTGAGGAGGAGGTACAAGTCTTCCAGTTTGAAGGAGAGGGATCCTCCGAGGATCCTGGGAAAGGATCTTCTCCTTCCGAGATGGGGGAACTCCTTCCAAAGGAAAATGGGTCCCAAATGATCCAAATCCAGACTGGGTAGATGTGGGGACCAAGCTGAAACCGCCCGTCATCAATACTCAGAATCACCAGCACGAAAATCCCCCGGTTCAAACCCATCCTGGTGACTGCCTCCAAAAAGGGGGAGGGGCAGCCCAGAATCAGAACCAGGGGAACCCAAAACAGCCCCCATATCTAGCTGTGACCTTTTTCTTCCAGATTCACAAGATCCCAAACAGAATCCTGCCCAAATCACCTCTCTGTCAGTATCCAAAACCAAGAAACTAACCCACCAATTGTCCAAAAATGTGCATTATCTTTGCCCCCTTGAGGAAAAGGAGGAAAGATTATATGCCCCGGTTCAAATACAGGGGCAATGTACAATTTTGGCACTGGTGGATACTAGATCCCAAGCTACCCTTCTGTCAAACAGGGCCTTTGATCAACTGAATTCGGGAAGGGGGGAGAACTACCAAATTCCTCTCACCCCTCTTCCTGGACAACTTCAGAACTTCAACAGGAAGGAAATTCCTGTCGAGGGGACTGTGGATTTGGGCATTAAAATTGGGCGACACAAGGTGAAGCACCCGGTCATAGTTGTGACTCCAGAGGGCACACCTTGTTTACTGGGGAATGACATCCTGCATAGATTGTGACCCCTCATAGATTGTGTAAACAAGGTCCTCTGGACCCAGACTAACCGACCAATAAAATTGAAACAAAGTGTCAACCATGTTAGTTTAAACGGCACATGCCACATGGTTGAACAAAAACATGACCAAATAGAATTTCACTTCCAGAATAATCAAATCCCAGACGTGACAGTAATTGCAGCTGGTGATGGGGAGTCCTCTCTATTTCTGAAAATAAACCTTCCTTCCAGTCTAAAGTAGCATTCCACACTGGAAGGAAACACTCTGAAATTCTTTACAAATTCACAATCAGCAAATCCCACTCCTATAGTCCAGAAAGATGAAAAATCAGCTCAAAGCTTGGCTGATATTCAGAAAATTGGAGAGCAGTTGTTCATCCCTATTCAGTTAAATGAAGGCAAGGACTCTGTTCTCGCCCAAGTGTGTATGAACAATGGTAAGAGATTCATCAGCAAAGCCATTTTCTGCAAACACCCAAAATATCCAGCCATTCCCACATTTAAACTGATAGACAAATGGGAAATGGATATGAAAACAACCAATTCCAAACATCTCCTGCCTAGCAGGTGTATGCTCAAAATTTCCATAGGCAACAAGAGCATAGTCCATAATTGTTGGGTCGTGCAAGGTGTCCCTGCCGCATTTTATTTAGGCAGTGACATTCTCAATCGCTTTGCCATTAGTTTGGACCTAATAAACTTCAAAGCATGGTCCCAATTAGCGGGTAATCCCATGAACTTTGATGACCCGGAGAAAGCATTTAGGTCAGCACAACTGCTGCCTTATGCAGTTGGAATTCAGATTGGAGAGGAAGTCACCATCCCAGAACAGACTCGACAATTCTCACTGGAAGTGAAAGTTAAAAGAGGACAGATAGTGAAAAACCCTGATGCCTATATTCATCTCAATGCCCATTTCCAGCAGCAAGGGTTGGGGGTAAACCCAACACCACTAGTCAATATAGAACACAACACCATTCCAATAGAGGTAGATAACAGCGACCTAAAGAGTATCACTCTGGCCGCAGGCACCATTTTTGGAATGGTCGGTTGATGACCGACATTTTTCCATAGATTTAGGTAATGAACTGTTAGGACCCATTCCCAAGGACTATTTTGACAGTGATAGTGACAATGGCACAACACCAGACAGGATCTTCACCCGGCATGGGGGGGGATTTCCTGGTGTACACTTCCTGCCCTTATGGTAAGGAAGATGTGACCTGTGACTTCAGGAGGGATAAGGTGATCTTTCAGGTCCGCGCGGACTGCCTTTCCCACCTGAAGCCACAAGTCCAAATCATCACTTTGACCAGGGACTTCTCCACCCAGCTGGAGGAGCCCACTGAGATAGCCAAACCAGAAGTCTTTCCAGGCTTCAGGCAGATGGTTCAAGAGAGAGTCAACCTTAGCTGATGCCTGTGAGACTCTGGAGAAAAAGCAAAAATTGAAACACGTTTTCTTAGATTTTCAAGATCTCTTTGCAGTGGACTCATATGACTGTGGTCACACCAACATCCACACAACAACAATTCCCACGGACCCTGTCATGACTCCAGTGTTTGTGAAGCAATATCGCTTGCCTCTCGCATCAATGTAGTCCCTTACGGAAATAATTAAGAACCTTGAGTGCCGTGGGATAATTTGTCCAGTCCACACCACCTTCAATAATCCGGTGCTGGGGATTTTGAAACCAAGTGGCCAGTGGAGACTCTGTGCTGACCTTAGGGAGCTCAACAAATGGGTTCATACTTCCCGATGGCCTCTTCCCTACATTGACCAAGGGCTGGCCCAGATCCAGGGGTCACAGGTATTCACTGGCATTGACCTGACCAATGGGTACTGGACCGTACCTGTCAGTAGGGAGGACCAATACAAGCTGGCCTTTACTTTCAGGGGGCAGCAATTCACTTGGACACAGACTCCCTTCGCATACATCAACTCTGGCAATGAATTTAATATTTTTCTACACAAGGCCATGCCCGACCTGGGTGAAAGGGGTAACCTGGCCTATGTAGATCGTGTTCTAGTCAAAAGCTCAACTGTGGAGGAACGCATAGTGGAGATCTGTTATGTTCTGACACAGTTGAGGGCTGCGGGAGCAAAACTCTCCTTTCAAAAGGCACAGTGGTGCAGAACCCATGTCAATTTCTTGGGGCATGAGATTACTCCTCAGGGTCTCTGTCCCCAGGAAAAGAAAGTGGAAGCACTCCAGAAATTAAAAGACCCCACAACTCTGCGGGAACTAAGGAGCCTCCTTGGACTAACGAATTACAGCAGAATGTTCAATGAGGACTACGCAGAGATCACAAGACCCCTGATCCATCTTTTGAAGGGGGGGTCAAGTGGGAGTGGGGTCCAGAACAAGCCGAGGCAGTAAGACAACTCAAAAGAAGCCTCTCACAAGCACCTTGCCTAGCTTACCATGTCAAAAACAAGATGTTCTTCTTGGAGACAGGGTTCTCAAATACATGCTTGACTGCAGTATTATATAAAAAAAAGGTTAACAAGGTTAAGAAAGTAATCTCCTATGCGAGTAAGACTTTATCCTCGGTGGAGGAAAAATTCAACGATTGTGAGAAGGCACTCCTGGCAATAGTATGGGCATTAAAGATTACCACCTGTTTATCCAGGGGGAACACGTCATAGTGGAAACCCCACACCAGCCTCTGCAATATCTCCAAAGTGACAGAATCCAGGCCAGAAATGTGAGTAATTCCTGAATTACTTCCTGGATTCTGTCAATTCAAGGCTTTCCTGTGGAGGTCAGATATGGCCAAAACAAGAAGAGTCCTCTTGCGCAAGGTCTGGCTGACTTGCATGATTGTGCCAGAGAAAAAAGTCTCAAGGGCGAAAGTCTTAAAATCAAGGACAACATGGAGGTTGTCCTTAATTCCCCAAACAAAGTGTCTGAAGGAGACCAGTGTGAGGGAATGCCTACTGTCTATGTGGATGGATGCTCTTACCATGTTGACAACAACGGGGAAAAAAACTTGTGGCTGGCATAGCCAATGCATGGGTTAATGATGCCCCAGAACCCTCCGCTGGGTTCAAAACCGGTCCCCGAAGTAGTCAAGTGGCGGAGCTGATGGCTGTGCATCAAGCCATCCTCACTGCTGTCTAACACCAACTCCACAAACTGGTCATAATCACTGATTCGGATTATGTACGGAACGGGTTCATATAGGTCCCAGACAAATGCTCACATTGAACTCTCAACTGCACAATGGAGTAAGGAGATCCCAGAAGCTGATTTGATTACGGCTCAAAAAGGGGGATCCAATAATTGGTAAGTTTTATCAACACATTGAGGACCCTGAGAACTTTCCCCTGACGGATACCGATTACATAGGGAAAGAGGACCTCAGAGTGTTGATGAAATGTCCAAAAATTTTCTGAATCCAAGACGGCTTGTTGGTGAGGAGATCCATAGCTGGCCATGACCAGTGGGTGGTCCCCACCTCATTCCGAAGCCTGATGCTAAGTAACGCCCCCATGATGCGGCCACAGCCGGTCATCGGGGGTTTCATACGACACTGGAAATCTTGAGAGAGGTTGCATACTGGGAACACATGGGGAAGGACCTCAACCAATACTTGAAGGGGTGTCTTGTGTGTGCACAATTTCAGCCAACATCACTCACACACCGTGCACCTCTCCAAAATAGGGGGATGACACTGCCTTGGTCAGATTTACAAGTCGATTTTATCGGACCCGTGATTCGCTCCTCTAGGGGGAACAAGTACATGTTGACCGTGACATGCTTGTTCACTAAATGGGTGGAATGTCTCCCAGCCCCAAAACTGCAAGGCAGAAACAGCAGCTGCCCTGATGATCAACCACATCTTCTTGCATTTTGGACTACCCCAAAGGATTTAGTCAGACAGAGATAGTCACTTTACTAGCGAAGTGATGACAAAGATGTGCGAGATACTTGGGGTCAAAAGGAAACTACACATTGCCTACCGGCGAGCCTCTAGTGGTGGAGTTGAGGGATACAACAAGACAATTGTGAGCATATTTAAAAAATGTGTGGCAGATTCTGCGCTAAGTTGGGACATTCGATTACCTCTTGTCCTGATGGCCATCAGATCTACCCCTTCTTCGGCAACAAAAATGTCACCGTTTGAGCTGATGACTGGATGAAGGATGGTGCTTCCCCAGCATCTGCTCTACAGAACCCAAGAGCAGACCTTGAGAAATGCCTCCACAACTCATGAGTATGTTGAGAATCTGAGAAAACACCTTCAACATGCTTTTGCCTATGCTCCGCAGAATCTAGAAAGATCTGCAGACAGTATGAAGAGCCACTATAACCTTAAGACAACTAGAAAAGAATACCAAGTAGGAGACCGGGTCTACTTGTACAATTTCCAAAGGAACCAGGCCAAACAGTGCAAATTTCTTCCTAGCTCTAACTGGCGGGGTCCTTTTGAAATTGTAGACAGAATTTCACCAGTCGCCTACAAAATCCGTATCCCCAAAGGCAGTTTGGCAGAAGGGGAAGATAAGTGGGTCCACATCAACCAGCTGAAGTGTTGCCATCCGAGGCATACTCTTCAGCAACTAGAGGATTCATCTGGAAACCAGAGGGGGACATTCCAGCTCCCTAGAACATTCCGACTGTAAAAACCATTTCATCGGGAAAGATTGTCATTTATATGTCAAATGTATGCGTCTGCCCCACTACATGAACAGTGGTGGGGAAATGTCCACAAATATGCTCTGTTTTGTCATCATAGGACATAGGACTGAAACCATGGATCCTAAGCACCAAGGAGGACCACTCGGGGATCAGGAGGAAAGACCCAAGGGGCCCGGGGTATCGCTCCATACTCTCATCCGGAACCGGCGAGGAGAACCTGTCGATCCACCACTGATGGGAGAAGCAGACACATTTTTCCACTTGGACCAAAAAGAAAAACTGGACATCCCAATCTCCTGAATTCCCCTTGACGGGCGGTCAAAAGTCAAGTCGTGAGGGGGGGGGCTTTGTGGGATGTATTAACCCACTTATGCTCTGCTCCACGGCATCCCTGTGTCCTGGTGGTACCCGAATCATAAACATG
The DNA here is from genome assembly GCF_040938575.1 of Ambystoma mexicanum. Classification (NCBI taxonomy): domain Eukaryota; kingdom Metazoa; phylum Chordata; class Amphibia; order Caudata; family Ambystomatidae; genus Ambystoma; species Ambystoma mexicanum. Next base: position 1,404,751,155 of record NC_090922.1, read on the forward strand.
GCCGCAAAATCCCTATGCGTGCCAAAACCTATGGAAATCACACTCTACAAAGCACAAAAAGATGGCTGCCATATCTACAATGCATGTTGTCAGTGGTGGAACAGAGACCGCACTCCTGAAACGTGTCACTGGGCTGCCCGACAAGTTGAAATGGAGCCTGCATGAAAAGCAGTACTTGCTGAAAGAAATCCAGAATCTTGTTTAGAAATCTTTTCTTGGTTGCTGAAAATACAGAATGCTGGTCCAACACACCCACAAACATCCAATCTTCTTGCTGAGCATCACAATTCACTGAGTTCAAGAAATCCTTGTGAAATTGCAGTATCCTTAAAAGCTGAATTTATCATGAAAACACCCACAGCAAGAGTTTGCCTGCCTGTGGGATCTGTCAAAATCTGGGCGCAGTACCAGTGGCCGCCTGAATGACTGTCTCAAAAGCCTGCATTACAACTGTAAACTTGTGCCACAAAGATCTAATGTCTGAAATCTAAGGGACCTGGTAGCGAGAGTAACCTAGGTTGTAACTATTTAAACTTCATGCTTTAGATTCTGAAATAAGTGTTGTAGCTACTTTGAAAATTGCAAGTTTATTTTAAACAACAGAAAATGTAACAAAATGACATTTAAATTAAGCCTGAATCCAAGCCAAAACCAGTAGAACAACTTCCCCCACAGGGCCAGGCACCTCCCTTCCGCTCTCTAGACCAGGAACCCACATCTGTCATGATCTCTACTTCCAAAAGGTCAGGGTTTTCCCAACTCCCTTGGAAGCAGATCCATAACCCAGGTTCCGAGTGCCAACCAGTCCCAATTGGGACCTTTTGGACCCAGTCCTGGCTCCAGTGGCACCAGGCTCATAAATATGCCCAGTCCCAGCGCTGGAAGCGCCGGGCTCATAATGCTTGGGTGGACTTACCTGCAGCAGACCATGCTGCTTACTTGCCTGCCAGTTGAGCCTCTGATCCTCTTCTGTTTGGAACTACTTTTCCTGTTGGGTGGGGCAGGAGCCACTCCCTAGGTTCAGAACACTGGAACTCTTCTGGAAAGCAGGAACTCTTTTCTTACCTAGGCGTGGCTGTGGAAGGAGACACCTAAGCACTACAGGAGGCTATTTAAACCACACCCGATGGATGAATCTTGCTTTGCGTTATTCTGCATCCTCTGCAGCAGAACGCTCATCGTGTCTTCTGAATCTGATCCTGGGCCTAAGGAAAAAGGCTTACCATCCTGAATCCAGTCTTCAGCAACACCTATAAAGACAAGAAAGAACAGGTTAGCATTACGGTCTTCAGTGACAGCGCTTCACTTACCTGGTCCATCGGCTGTCACCAACGCCTCGCGCTGCATTCCGGCATCTGAAAGACAAAGGCTTACCTACTCTTCGTGCGCTCCGGAGGTCTTCGCACTGCATTCCGGCATCTGAAAGACAAAAGCTTACCAACTCTTCGCACGCTCCGGAGGCCTTCGGCGCTGCATCCCGCATCTGAAAGACAAAACAAGGTGCGTTTAAAGACATTGGGGAACTTTAATACTCACGTGCCATTACTCCTTTCCACATCTAACCCAGTGGGTATTCCGGCACCCTGCAGCCGCTCCGAACTTGTACCTGCAAAATAAAAAGACAGTTAGAGCGCATCGTGAAGCAGGCAACAAGCGCTTACTTACGTGCTTACAGGCGCTTCTACTCATCACACGGGCTCCATCTTCAACTCACTTCAGCCCGTCATCCGCATCGCCGGAACCCTGCAAAACAAGAGACATCATTACTAAAGACTTTTAAAGACATTAGAATTACTCGAAACTTACCGTTCGTGCAGTAAACGACGGACAGCAGTCCTCTGAAGTCAAGAGGCCTGCTCCCCTTATCCAGTGAAGAAACTGGTTACAGCACCCTGCCCCGAGGCAGATGGAGAGCACGGCATTCACTTACCTAAGGTGAGAGCGTTAACCTTTGGGGTTCTACAGGAGAAGAGAAAGGGAAGAAGAGAGAGACATTCAATAACCCAGTTCATTAATCCCATATTTTCTATCTGCAGACATCTTACCCTTCGAGTCAGACATACAGTGCACAGAGGTCCAGCCCAAAGAGCCAGCCGTGTGTTACACATCACCTTTGAAGTTACGGTATACGCCCAGTCAAGACCGGCGCCTCTACGGGAATCAGGTGAGCGTTACACATCCAGGTGATGATTAAGAGGAGAGGAGAACTTGGGCTGCTTTGGAAGAGCACTATGGACTTCCTCCAAAGCAAGGAGATGCTAATCAGGAAGGATCGTAAATGGCCTCTGCCAGAAGGAAGGGTGCAGAGATTGCTTCTGAGCTGCAAGAAGGGGAAGGAGGCGGGGTCAGACAACCTTTTGTTGATTCACAATGGACAAAAAGCATATTTCTAAAAAGACTGATAATTTACTATGTACAATTGTAAAAAATATGTAAACCCCGGTCTTCTGAACCTACTTTTTGGCTGCACATTTTAAGAGGAGCCAGAACTCTGTGCTATATTCTGGGATGTAACTGTGAAAATTATGGTTTTGCAGCAAAAACGCGTATGCCCATATGCAATGCGCACAGTTGTACAGTTGGATAAACTAGATATTGTGTTCCGGCCCAAAAGGGCAGAATTCTGTCAAAAGCCAACACAAGATCCTACAACAACGGGGCTTGGAAGAGCATTTGCCACACAGAATATGTGATCTAGATATGTTAATATTATGAAGGTTGCACAATTGTAAATATGTATTATACTAAAAGTAGATTTCATGTTCAAAGGGATTATCTGACTCATAAAACCACATCATCATGGTGACACCCTGGTGACACCCTGTTTTCTCCTCCAATCAAGGGAGAGAGGAGACTTTAGCCAATAGCCTGGAAAGGGTGTGCGCTTCGGAAAACCAGCACACACATCCCTTTATCAAATGCATAAATAGAGAAAGCTGAGGACTTAGAAAGGACACACAGATTCACCCACTAACCGATTGCTGGCGGAGCATTCTGCGAGAGGACCAGACATCTTCCTTGCTCCAGACTCCAGAAACTTGGCAAGCAGAAAGGCCCATTTCTATAGGTGAACCATTCTCAGTTTGGCCTTAAAATTCCAGAAACCAGAATTTACGCCAGCCCTCTAAGGGGAACCAAAGAACAGCTGGGCTGTGCTGTAACTGCTTTCCTGCTAAAGAATTATTACCAGAATCCAAAGACCCAATCGAGTAGTGCTGTGCTGTGCCGTACTGTGACCAGATAGCTGTAACCAGAGCCATTGCCGACCCAGTCCAGTCCGGTGTGCCCAGAAACCTGTCCCAGTCCGGTGTGCCCACCAGAATTTATGAGCAGAATCCCTGATCTTGACGAACCAGAATTCCTGACGGTTCTGTTCAAACCCACATAGTGAGTATCCATAGTATAGGACTGTCACTAGCCTATGTACTGTCCATAGCAATCCCTATCTAAATCCATCCTATCTTATATCCAGAACTGCATTGTTAGAAATACTTTTGAATTGCCTGAACTCTTTATCTTATCCCTACTATCTTCCTTCTGTCCTAGTATTGTTAAACATACAATTGCGCTGATATATTTCATCTGAAGAAGGCAAGCTCCTCGGCAGGCAAAAACTTGATCCAGAGGCGCCCTGGTATAGTGGCTGTGCACCCGTGTGGTATTTGCTTCTTCATAGTCACCCCCTAGTGTTAAGAAATCCTGTTTGTCTTTTGAAAGCGCATCCCTGTTTTCTCATTTTACGCCTATTTGAAAAAATGACCTCCACGAAAACGTACATAACTTCCTCATATTTTATGCTAGAAACATAATTTAAATATCTGCTTGTAGCTAACATCCACAGCTTTCCAGAGAACTAAAAATCGATCCTTATAGTTCTCCCACAATCGCGATTTCTGTGCACGGAAAAGTTTGCCGAAAATTTTGTTTTAGGAAATTTCTATAACCTGTAAAACAGCTTTCAATTGCACCCGACCTCAAATAAGCATGTCAAGTCATGGCAAGTGTGTGTCTGCAATCAGGTAACCCAATCCATTCTCGGATAACTTTAAAAAATATTTTGTTTTGACAGTTGCCAATCAATTCTGTTTCTCTCTTGTGTTTGCTGGGGGAAAATTGTGATTGACATTGCATTTGAATTCTGCATTCCTGAAACCTGTTCTGTCTCCTCCTAGCTCTCAACATTGCATACTGAGGGGTTGAGTGGTGTACAGAGGGAAAGAGTAACCACATTGCTATTTGATTTGAACATACACCCACAAAAAGTATTATTGCTGTGCTGCATTGTTTTTGCTCATTATTACTCCTTGTGATTAAAGAGATTGCTTAGTGTGACATCACCCCATTGGTGATTATTGTATCCCCATTAAAAATAGTGTGATTATATTGTGAAATATATAAATAAATATTTTAACTTTGCAAACCAGCCTGATTCCTGGTTCAGTGTGACCAGGAGGGTTCCAAGAGAGGGGTGTGATATAAGTGGTACATCGTTCAGAATAAAAGAACTTGTAGACACAAAATAAATAAGGGTTTCAGTTGTGCATTACACGCTAGGCATTGACTTAGGTGAAGTGCCGGATTTAAATCACTAACAGGTCTGCTTTCCTCTCTCTGCCTCACCAGTCCCAGCTTCACGATTTAGTTCTTTTAACAAGCAACTCACTCAGTTCCACAGATTTGACCCCAAAGCAATACTGCTACTCTTCTAGCCTTGCATAACCATGTCACCCTTGTATCAGTGGATCTTTGGTTTATAACAGCTTCAACAACTTCAAAACCACAGTGTTCAGTTCTTAATTGGGCTGGTTTAACCTTAATAAGGTTATGTCTACTTGTATGGGTATTGTTTGTTATTATTGTAACTTAAGCAACTTCTGCAATTAATACGAAGTTTGCTATGGGTGTTACAAGATTCAGAATTCCCTTCAGAAACAAGTTTAGGTATGCACAATCTTCTTTTGATGAAAAACCTCAACGTATAAACCTGCGTTCCTTTTTCATTCAGGCAGCCGTCTGCTTTAACATGTACGGGAAACACAGTATCTTATACGTGACCTCTCTTTGATAAAAAGTTATTGTAAAACCTCAGAAAGTCGACTACAGCTTCTTAAACCATTATCGATAACATTCTCCAACTTAATAGGAGACACGCAGCATCTCCGATAATGACTATTGTGTACCAAGGCGAAAAGGAAAGATTTCTTCTTACGCGAGCAATTTGCTTATTGCTGAACAAGCGTATGCTACAATTCGCTTTGTTAATCAGGACTTCCCACAACTGTGAAAGTTTTCACCGTTTTCACTTCTAAGTGAGTATGAGCTATGCTGGCTATAGTTAACCGCAAGGTATTTTAAGCATCACTCATTAGCTTCATAATCACAACAGTTGCAGGCTGCTTACACTTCCCGACATTCTGTCTTCTGCTACTGCTGCTACAGGCTCTCTTGGGACCCACACCCCTCCACAGTCCGGGTATCTCAGATCCGGCCTTGATAAGGGAGTGTCTTCTTCTCTCCAGCTTTCTTCGGCCTACTTCTGCACACGATATCACGTAAACGCATGGCTTCCTCTCTGCATTCACAGCAATTAGGTGCATCTGGAAAGACTGCCAATTGTTTCCAGTCTGTAGGATATTTTGTAGGATATTTTTTGTAGATCTGGGGTCTGGCGGTATTTTCTTACCAAAAAAAAAAAAGAAATTGGTAATTCAGTGATGACTACCCCTTGCATTTAGATTGGGTTTGACCTTATTTCCTTTCAGTGACCATATTTTATTACATTACATGGGATAATTTATTAGTATACACTATTGTCGGTAGTTTATTAGTGAGCATGATTTTTCTGTTTTATTTGTTGCCCCAACATACACAAACCCTTCCTTATTCTTATAATGTTCTTGTGATCTATAGAGGCCTTGGAACTACATTCAGAAACACCACAATTTCACATATAGCATTCTCAATAACCTGTGGTATTAACACTGATTTATATACATCAGTGAACTATGCTTCCATAGGCCTCCTTGCCGGTTCATGGACCCCCAGCAATGTCTATTGTATTAGATTTCTTCCAGACACCATGCACTGGATGAACACACACATACCTCTATTTATCACTGCTAATTCTATTATTCCATCTGCAGGGAAACATGACACATGTATTACTTAAAAATCTTCCCCATTTCCTACAGCATCCTTCCAAACGGACCAAGAATAGACAAAAACAAAAACACTCTACACGATTTGTGTATATATCATTTGTATTATAAACAGTTGCATTTCAAAAAAACATCTTACCCTTTTGTATTACCACATTATCTGTAACAAACAGAAGAGAAAAATATACAGCAACAGAATGACATTCACTTTGCATTATCTGTAACAAGAAGAATAGAAAAAATAAATAGCGACAGAACAAAATTCCCTTTGTCAATTAAGCCCAGGGGATGCCCTTTGGCTACTCTCCCTGCCTGATATTTATAGAAGGTCATTCGTACAGCACACAATAACCTAAATTCACTTGGATTTTTACCAGCTATCTGTAGTTCTCCCACACACGACCTCTCCTCGCTCACCTCCGAATAATGGGCCCAGGTTTGCCTTTGTAATCTCGAAGGTTTGGAGTGCACAGCGAGAACATGCAGTTATCTGCAGTCCTCAAGCAAGTGCTAATTGAGACTGTGCATGCCTGCCTCACAGCCCAGTCTCAGATGGTCCGTCTCAGCAGCTCAGCAAAAAGCAATCTGCACTTTTTTCTTTCAGACTTTTCCAGCAAAACTCTGCACCGTCCCACATTGCTTACATGGAGCCACTGCAGATACTTTGCACCAATCAAATTAAAAAGACTGTATCAGCCTTCCTTCCACAATAGCTCATTTTTACAGTAAGAAACTGTAGCTAAAATCATTTCCTGGCATGCAGATTCTGCTTTCTGCAAACACAGTGAACAAAGAGAGAAGGAGAAAAAAATCCAAGTGTACGTTTGAAAAACGAATTCAAGAACATGTATTTCTACCTCATTTTCCACATGGATATTACATTATAATGTTAATGAGTTAGCTCTAGTGATTAGTATTTGTTAATTAAGTCATTCAATTAGATAAACAATGTGGTCTCCTGTGTATGAAGCAGTTCAAGGAAAGAAAAGAAAAAAAAATATTCTGGTGCACTTTTAAACCTGCAGCCTGTCTCCATCTGCATACCCGTATGTTATGCTAGCAACATAGGGATGGCTATATGTGTGCCACATTATTGCTGGCAATAGAATGCTATCACATTCAGTGAAGTGCTATACTTCAAAGTAATATAAATTATACTACAAGTCTCTCCCAAGGCAGCCACAGCCAAACAAGGTTTGTGAGCACAGAGCCAACTCAGAGCCTGCAGGTGAAATCTGCTCTTCCTTCGCTCCAGCGTCACTTCTGTGGTCACAATTCCTAGTGAACTGCCAGCCTTGTGCTCTGCTTCTTCATCTACTACTGCTGCTGACCTTACAGCTTCTGCTCCAGCTTCTTTCTCCTGCTACTTCCCAAAGCAGCCTTTGATGCCGTTCAGGGGGTTAGTTGGCTTCAGCTACAAACCCTCAGTTTAATCACCTGACCTTGCCAAAGGCTATTAGGCTTGCCTTCATGTTCTTTAGCTCTACATGACTCTTCAGCCCTCTTCTAAGTCACTGTCCCTGAGGTATTCTGGGACATGTAGTCCCTTTCAGGAAAGTTAAGTATTTTTACCTTTCTGATTTGGAAAATGGCCACAGAAGGGCAGGTACCAGGGAAAGTTAAAAAGGGGTTCCATGTCTGATTCCTCCCTCATGTGATCCTCCCGCAGTACACCACCCCCAGCTGTCGGGATCATAGAGTGCCTGACTTCACCTGCCCACATAAGAAGAGTCTCCACAGGCTGCACTTATCAACAATCATTCACTCATCCTCAGCTGCAATGGTTTTCAGGGGGAGGTCCAATAACATGGAAAAAATGCTCTACTTCCATTGAGTCATGAATCAGGGCCAGTGGGGGCACAGGGCTTTCAAAGCAGACTTGATGTGGGGGTTAATGTCAGGAGGAACGGTGGTGGGTGACCATTGATTTTGCGATCACTGTGAAACAAGTGGAGGGACACCGTGGTGAGCAAGTGTGAGCTGTGGTCTGTCAAGAAGGAGGTAAGGAGGTGATCTAAAATCTGGGGTTAATGTGACAGTCTACATTGATCCCATGATGCACTGTGACCACATGAGACTGAGGGCGGTTAGAGACTCCCCCAGTTCCTCATGCTCTAAAACCTCTCACCTTCTTTCTGAACTCTGCCAACTATAAAAACTGCCACTGCATGTGTCAGGCCGTGTTCAGAAAGATGCCAAGGACAAGGAGAATAGAAGCCTATTGTCACGTACAAGGTACAATATCAGAGAAACTGCACACTGTAAATACAGTAGTCATACTTGTGACTGAATGACTACTGCTCCGCAGGAGTACAAGAATGAGTAGTGGCTAAACTACCTACTTAGCCCTTACACTTCTACAAACCAAGTGTTGTCCAAAACAAAAGGCAAAACAGGCACAGTCCCAAGATATACCTCCTTCGCCTTTTGTGACAACATGGGCCAAGGGAAGGCTAAACTCTTACAAGTGATCACAGAAGTAACCCAAACAGTAAACGTACAACAGTCGAAAATAAACAAATGTTCAACCAAGGTTCTATAAAAAAGAATATATACACTATATGCAATAACTGTACTATAAACACATTAACAAAAACCCACACCTGTGAAGAAAGCACAGATTATGCAGAAAGTAGATGATGGATGCATTCTGTAATGTAGCAGGGGAGAACAACAATAAATCACAAACAATGTAAGTAAAAGGAATATCTCATGTTGGAAAAGGTTTAAATGGGAGGTTTACTAGCCTCTAGAATCCCAAGTGAGGTCAAAAGTGGATGGGGCCTCTCAATGGTACCTTTCACAGTTCTTGGTGGTTCAACAGCATCGAACGAGGCTTATGGATGCTGTTGATACTGGTCATACCATGTTCAGATGCAGTAAGTCATACTAGTAAGTCAGGCATACAGTCAGCTCGAAGGTGGCGTTTGACAATGTAGTGTATGGGAGGATAGGGCTGTACGACTCCCTCCCTGACATATCCCTCGCATGTGAGGTTCGTAGCTCGTCAGGGGCCCCCCTGCTACCAGGGCCCAGGTAGCGGGGCAGCTGCTGATCAACACACAAGGCCAATCATGTTGTACTGTAACAGACAATAGACTCCATTTTGGAAGCATCAGGATTCCATTTTAGATAATGGTGACCTGAACCCGAATAAGACAGCCTGCATGTGAATGCTGCAGCTCAGCCCCCACTCACAGTGCACAGGGAGCCATGCCCTCCCCCGTCGCCTCCACTCCATGGTAGATCCGCTGAAGGCCCGTTCTCACGAGCAACCAGAAACGAACAAGTATCAGAACAAATACTGTATCATTTACCTTCCGCAGTACATCACTGTCCCCGAAGTGACCTGACTCGCGGTTCAAGTCTGTAAAATAACAAAAAACCATCCCAATAGAACAGGCCTCGACCCCGCATCTAACCCTTAACATGTAAAATATATGGTGTCGATACCCTCCTTGTATGAACCCCTGTTGATGTTCCCCCAAGCGAAGTGTCAACCACATACCAAAGCCTAACGATTCCTAGGGTTGCTATGTTAATTAGAAACATCCGCGTTGGTAAAGTAAGAATGACCTCAGCCCGTGTAAAATACCATGTGCCTAGAAGACTCAATGAAAGGGCTTGACACAGCCCACCTAGTGCTAACTAACGAATGCTGCTAAGTACAAAGGAAGGCGGAAAAAGCATTACAGAGAATATGGTTGTGTTTGTCGTACAGCAGGACATGTTTAAATGCATGAACAAGAATGTAAATGTACTATCGCCTCTGAACGTATTGCCTCTATACTCCTGAGTACACCACCAAACCTAATGCTACCTCATGTGTTATCCGACTGATACCGTGTGTGAATGCTAAAATGTAGTCTTCCAATCTTCAGTGATGTATGAAACACTGCCAAACTTTCATAATCGTATATGAAATAGTACATGAATGTATAGACATTAGAAATGTGTAATCACTAACTTTATTAACCGTCTCCTCATTCTTCTACATACTGTGCAGCCCAGGCACAGAGAATTGCTCACACACATACAAAAGGCCATCTCCCCCTCCTCCCGCCAAGGTCCGTCAGGACTAGCCGGTGCGCAGGCAGCACAGCCGCACCTCCCCTCATTCCGTTGGACCCGCTTCAAGTATTCACCTCCCCCATATCCGAGGCCGCCATGGTTGGTCAATTGAAGTATTTACAACCTGGTCCTAAACCCCGCCACCTCAAGGAGCCAAACGTGCACCTTCATTGATCCAGTAGTACTCCAGCTCACCCCAAGTTAATGGACCTTGGAGAATAGGTGTTCAACTCTGTACCAACATATAATAAAGTAATTCTTCACTACATCTAACAAGAACAGAATGACAGGGCAGCTCACCTCGTGCTCTCAGACCAGACACCCAAGTTTATGACACCCGGTCAACAGGTCAGAAGTAATAGTGCCCTGATGTATTGGCGAAGCTCCTCATTGCATGTTGTTGTTCCTGTATCCTATTCTTTTTTAGAGTAACACATTGTAGGATTTACAGGACAACCGGAATCATCTAACGGATGAGTGTTTGGGTGTGCGTGGCCACAAGGGCAGAATGTTAGGGCAATAATCTATCAACGATGCTGACCGCGCCTGGCCTGGCAGCCCCACCCCGATGAGCCCAGCTGACCCATCCGCCCCACGTTGGCACCACACTGATGTCCACCAATCCCGGAGCTGCTCATCTCTGCTGCGCCTATAGTTAGTAGACGCCACCCAATCCCCAAGACTATGTGCCCCCTATAGTGTGTAGGAATCATGACGTAAATAAGACTGTCTTTGATATTTTCAGACAGAGCGCTCTCAGAGTTTGCAGAGTCCTTTGCATGCCCTATTTTGACTAGAAAAACCTTTTACATTCACTGCACTTGGTCTTGGTCTCATTCCCTCCTAGGGTGTGCCCTTTATTTGCCTCTCATTACGGGTAGGGTAATGCCTTTTGGGGACGCTTGCTTTCAGTAGCTTGGATGGCTCAGTAGGGTTGGTTGAAAGAGACGACCTGGTTCAAGAAGTTGGCAACTGCTGGGTCAGGTCGCTGAGCGATACAATGCTTCTAGCAATTCAAGTTTATGTCTGAGCAGTCCCAAGCTGTGATCCTGATGGTCCAATGTGAGGTCTGAAGAAGTGGTAGTTTAAAGTATTGCACAGTGGCAGGCCGGTGTTCATGCCAAACAAGTGATGTGCTCTCCGGTAGTATGCACGATTCAATGAATGCAGTAACATTGGTTTGAAGAAGAGCGGAAAGCAGCACCACAAGACCTGGTGGTTGCAAAATGTTTGAACACCGTCAAATCCCAGATAATGGTGGTATTAAGTTGTGGAATGCAGGAGAACAGCTGCTTTGCTTATTCTGGTGCTGTAAGTGCACACTTTGGGACTAAGGGACACGATTGGACATTAGTTCTCTTCACTCCCTCCCCAGGAAAGGCTACCTAGTGCATGCATAAGTTCATCAGTTCCAGTGAGTGACCTGTGTACCAGTACAGTGGGAAGAGAGAGGCTTGGTTAGTCCAACAGCAGTTAACCCCCAATGGGCCCTTGGGATGGGTAGGTAGCAGAGCATTATGATATAATATATGATATCATAAGTCATTTACTACATGTCTGTACACAAGTGTTTCTAGGCACGACAAGACAAGCAAGGAAGGACAGAAGGAGGACAAACAATGATCTTACTAGGCCTTGTGTCATTCAGATTGTGCAAGTGCTGGGGGTAGGGAGGTAGGACAGGGAGAGAAGTGCCAGGGAGGGAGTGGGGAAGGGAGAGTGCAAAGAACTAGTAAGTGCAGCCGGGATGTGGCTCGTAAGTGCAGAGAATCTGGGATCTGTAGGGTTACAGATACAGTCCTTTAAGTGGATGAGAGGCCGGGAGGCAGAGAAAGGGCAGCCAGTTGTGCAGGAGCCTGGTTGCATTAGTTCAGTGGGTGGCCCGGTAATCAGTATGCGCAGCACACAGGGAAATCAGCAAACGAGAGGGAGAGAGAAAGCGGAAGCGATAAGGAAGGTATTGAGTTGCTTCCGGAGTTGCTTCCTCAGGCTGTTACAGAGGGAGGCCCCAGCCGAAGACAGATCTACCGCCTACTCTCTGCTTGAAGAAGCATCTGACCCACAGAATGTTGGAGGTGGATGGCCAGAGGGCTTGAGAAGGATGATGCTTAGGAAAAGAAAGTTGGATGTAGTGTGGTCCCTGGCCCTAGAAGGACTTGTGGACTATGCAGAGGGTCTTGAAGTTGATCCTTGCAGCCACAGGGAGCCAGTGGAGAGATTTCAGGGCTGCAGATATACAATCCCTGGGCTTGAGGCCATTGACTAGGCTCGCAGTCCTGTTCTGGATAATTTTCAGATGGTGGAGGGTAGAGGCAAGCAGAATTAGAAAGAGGCTGTTGCAGCAGTCCAGCCTAGAGAGGAACAGGGCTCTGAAGACAGTGACCTTCTGGGGGAAAGTGAGAAAAGGAGGAATACCTCTGAGGAGGTGCAGCTGATTGTGTGACTTCTTAGAGACATCAGAAATGTGGGGAGAGAAGGAGAGGGTGGAGTCGAAGATGACCCCTAGGTTTTTAGCCTCACTGAAAGGGGAAGGTAGATGGCCCAGGGTGGGCAGACAGAGTGAGAGCAGAAAGGCGGTATCAGGAGTCCCAATGAGGAGTGTGATGCTGGAAATGCATTAGAGGGACAGGGCGTCCATATTCCTGTCCTGTACTCTTGTATCATGTGTGTTCTGTGATGTTTTCTGCACAGGAGTCCATGTGGGACACCTGGCAGTGCAGCTCTTCCTCTTTTTGGTCATGGTGAACATACCCTTGGGATACCCTTATGGCGCCCATGGGTGAGGGTACAACCCTGTACCCCTAGAGTATGTTTTTGGGCACCTGTGTGTGGTCCACAGAGCAGGGTATGGGCTGGTGGCAGCTCCATGCTGAATTTGACATTTGCTCTGAATAGGATATGATAGGTTATTCATAACACACTTAATACCCTGAGGTTTCTAAGCGCGGACCCGGGGATTGAACCTGTGTTGCTCCATGTCGTCTTGCTTCCAAGGGGAGAATGTTTCCCCTAAACTATCCTCCCGAATAAAGGAACCTACATTTTGGGATACCCAGGTCCTGCCATAGGAATGAGTGGATTCCTGATAGCAGACAAGATGGCCCCCGTGGCCTCTTGATTTCCATCGCTCATTACCTTGTTTTCCCAAAGTCCCGGGAAGCCCTGACTCTGTCCCTTCCCCTGACTGGCTGTTGGGTAGAAGTTCAAACAAATCTCTTACCTCTCTCTTCTTTGGGATGGATGGTTCTTTAATCTTCCGAAGTATTGGGAAAATACCTAGAAATCCGACTTCGGAGAGTCCGACAGTGGTGGAGCCTCCAGGGAAAACCCCTTACGGGGAAAAACCCTGTGAAGGGCTGCTTGAGAGCGTAGTTTCCTGAGGGCTGCTCCCTGGAGATGTTTCCGGTGGATAATAATCAGCCCCTTCGGTTGTACTTCCTAATCTCCTCCAAGATCTATAGGTGCTAGGTGCAAGTAGACACAGAGAGGGATTAATGACACGAAGGATTGATGTTACAGACCCAAAGAGAGTATATTGGTTGATCTCTAAAAGACTTACCCTAGAAACACCTAAATCAAGCCCGGAAGACTGGAGGATTAAGTTCCTGGATGGCAGATTTGGAGAAAACAGGGACAGTAGTTGCAAAATCCTAACAAAGTGTAAGGAATGAAAATTAGACTTAGTTTTTCCCCTCCCAATCCTGATCCTGTTAAATGAGATGGAATGTCACTTAAGCTTACCACCCGAAGGAGACTCTGGAGAGACTAATACCCCGCTTGTACTGGGAGGAAGAAGGTAGCGTAATGGTCCATGTAGAGAGATGAATGAATCCTTTAGAAAGGAAGATTATGATGAATGGAAAAATACCGGATAAAGCAAGAGAAATGCAAATGAAAGAAATTTGACTCGATATTAAGGATCGTACCAAGACCTGCGTCCTAATATCCCTGGATGAGGGATAGCCTCGTAAACACAAGAACTCCTCTGATTCCACAGAAGGCGGAGAAGAAGGCGGGGGATCGGAGCCGCGATCTGATGATTGCCTAAAGCGAACGGTAAAGGGAGTTCCAACAACAAGTGAGAGCGGAGAAACAGACACAGGATAGCCAATTTAGTACTTATACTAACAAGGAAAGAAGTGGAAAGGCAGCAGGCACGAAGGCGTACTTACATCTGCGAAGCGCGGCTGGACTCTGGAATGAGAGCAGCAACGCGCCGATGTGCGGGTGATGGATTAGGAAGTACTGCTCACCAGTCTGGGGGCGTGGCTACAGCCTCTTCCTCATGTGAAACAATGGCTGTACCGTTACTTGCCGCAATCTGATTCTCCATGTTGGATGAGTAAAATGGACGCCGTACATCTCGCCCGTTATCCCAAGGTTTGTGTATTCCACGAACCATCACACTGGTATCTGGGTGTGCGACACAAAAAATGAGACAACACCTGCCCGAAACTGCTATGAATGCAGTGTGGAGTGCTGAATGGCTGGATGCTTGTCCCAATCCACATTCCGTGTTGTGAGTGTCTGGATGGAGAAGAATGGCCTGAAATCACTGTGAGCCTGATTGGCTGCCTGCCTGCCTGCCTGAATGCCCTTCTGGAGGATTGGTTGCTTGAGTATGACCCAGCAGAGTGAATGAGAGACCAACAGTATATCTGGGGACCTCTCACTGATGCAAATCATTCAGAAGCTGAAGTCAAAACTTGATTCTTAACCTTGAAGCCCTGCTGGAAGAGAAGAAATGCTGCTGCTTACCTTCACCAATCTAAAAGCTGTCGTGCCTCCAACAACTGATCCATGAGAGGACCTGGCAAGCAGAATCAACCGGTAGGTTTACCACCACCCAAAGACCACAAAGATGCTGATGAAGATCCAAAGCCAGCCGTGGTCGAGTTCCGACGCAGACCGCCAATGACCGGATGCCCTTGCTGGGCCTACTTTCTTCATCAGTCTCCTTTGCGGCAACGAACACTTGACATTGAGGTGCACAGCATGCCTCGTCTATGCAGGATGTCTATGATCACTCACCGACGAGCACCGCACCGACCGAAGCTGCTGTCCCGACGACAGTGTTCCACTTCCTTCGTAGGAATTGTGGCTCCTGCCTTAAAGTGAGTCCACTCAAGAAGGGCCCATCGCCAGACCTTCGAAAGAACTGTACAAAACTCAGGTACATTGGGGCTGTAGAACTTTATCGAGGAAACAAGACTCGTTATAAACATTTATGGAATGGGCTTACGAAAATATTTGGTTACAAGTTGCCCAGGTGGGGGATCCTCACACAGAACTGTGTCACGTGGTAGCGACCCAGTATTCTGCCATTGTTTAACACACCCTTGTCTTCTCTCCTATGTCCTATATGATACGCATTATTATTTGAATTGCATGCCAATTGACCTGTCCACAGTTGATACATTTTATAGGAGTTGATAACTAAGTGTGATAACATGTAGACATTGTGTATATTTACCATTAGAATTGCCAGAGTACAAAGTGTGTTATTGTCAAGATATCCAGATCCAAGGCGCAGGAGCGACGTTATACCAACCACCCCCACTATGGTCGCGGAGCCCACAAGTCAAGGCTTACACGGGTTTCCTTGACTAGATCAGGGAAGGAGGGTTAGGGTCTCGATGGTTGGATAGGTAGGGGGAAGTTAGGTAAACCGGGTAGAGAGTAAGGTGGGAGTTATGGACAGGACAGGAGGAATATAGGGTAAGGTTTATTGCTGCAGACTTTTGTTCAGGTGTCCTCAGCCCTTACTAGCAATTCTTTACATAAGCACCAAATTGTACATAAGCTCGCCCCTCAGCTATCTAGCCCTATGTCAACAGACCAGTACACAGTTTTTAAGACAATACAATTTGCATGCAGACTTAGCTCTGGTCTTTAGAGTCTTGTCCATGAAGGGCAGTCAAGCTCTTTGGCAAGTCTGTGAAACATTCTCTCCAATGGTCCAAACTAAAAGAAATAACAAGCATTAAAATGTGCCCTCTGAGTATGCCAGCATTCACACCATGCCTCACTCACACACACACAGTGTTGTCTTCCCAAGACACGGATTTCGCAAGATAAATGCACCAAAACAAGTAATGTACACCAGGGTGTACGACAAGTAGCAAGCAGTCTTCCTGCAGATCCTTGCGGGCGTGACTGTGGCCTTCACTGGATTGGTACGAGCGGTCTTTCTGCAGAACCTCGTAAACGCTTGTGCCTTTAAAACTTAGTTAGATGACTCTGGTGTTTTCGCCTCGTGGGCCTTTCTTGGTCTACAGGAGGCCGAAACACGCCAACAAGAATGCGGACCCCTGTACGTGTTAATTCCCCCAAAACATGCTGCCCACGCACTACGGCGCCGAAGTTATGCCCACTTATCTTTACGTATAAGTGCAGGAGCTCTGGATGGGCAAACGATGGCCCCCTGCGCTTTCCCCTCGATTCCCCTTAGGTTTAGGCATGAAGAGGTACTTATCTTGCAGTGGCGAGGGGCCGGGCTGCTGCTCGGGTGGGGCTGGGCTCCTCGCATGTGATTTTGCTTTTTGCTGGAGCTCCGGTCAGCACTTCCTCTCTCCGTGGTGTCTCAAGCGCAAGCCCTGTGCCTGGGGTTCTGCGCATGCGCGTTGGGGGTGCCACGCCTGTCCTGTCTCCTGATTGGCCAACGTTGGCCCAGAGCATGCTGGGAGTTGTAGTCACTCGGTGCCGGCTGCTTGGCAATGTAGTTTTTAGCGATGCTTTCCTGCACATAGGGCAAAGCAGCCTTTTATATGGTTGCAACTTCCCAAGCAGGGCCTGTGCTGCTGATCCTGCCACAATAGTCTCCACAGCACCCTCATGAGTAGCCTCTCTGTGTCTTTGCCTGCCAGTGTCCCTGACAGCACTCCCCCTCCCACAGAAGGCAGCTATCCCAGGTGTTTTAGGGTAGTTCCTGTGAAAAGCGCGCAACAATCTAGGGGCATGAATATGCTGTGAGGGTTCCCATGTGCGCTCTTCAGGGCCGTACCCCACCCAGTCCACAAGATAAAACACCTGGCCCTTTTTGTCCTGTTTGGAATTCAATATTGCTTGAACGTCGTACTCAGGTTCCCCCTGAACTAACACGGGAGGTGGTTTCTTAGTGGCTACTCCATGAGGGGCAGGTTTCAGGAGGGAAGTGTGGAAAGTGGGGTGAATCTTCATTTGGGAAGGTAGAGTCAATTTAACGGCAACTGGGTTAATAACCCTTGCTATTGGAAATGGGCCCAAATAATGGGGTTGTAATTTTTTTGGCCTGTTTAGGCGAAGATTACGGGTGGATAGCCAAACCTTGTCCCCCACACTGTAGAGTGGGCTAGCTCGGCGACGCTTATCAGCGTAGCGTTTGTATATGTCTTTGGCTTTTGTGAGATTGCCTTGCAACTGCTTCCAGACTTGCTCTATGCCAATCCGTTGTCCAGCCAATGTAGGCAGTTCTGGTTCTGAAAATGGAATAGCCATAGGGAGAATTTGCGGGTGTCGTCCATAAAGGCAATAAAAAGGAGTCTTTTTGGTGGAAGCATGCGTGGCGTTATTATATGCCAATTCTGCCAACCAGGCATGTTGGACCCAAGTTGCCTCCCTGCTTGTGGCAAAACAATGTAAGTACTGCTCAAGGCATTGATTGACGCGTTCTGTATGGTCGTCAGTTTCGGGATGGTACCCGGATGACAAGCAGACTTCCATTCCCAAGATCTTGCAGAATTTGCACCAAAAGCGGGAGGTGAACTGTGGGCCTCTCTCTATAACCACACAATAGGGGAGGCCATGAAGGCGAACTACATTCTGCAGAATTAATTCTGCGATTGCGTCGGCAGACGGGACTCCCTTGCAGGGGATGAAGTGAGCTATTTTCGAAAAGGTACCCACTACCACTGGTACAGAGGTGTATCCCTGTACCTCGGGAAGATCCACAATAAGGTCCATGGTGATGGTGTGCCATGGTACCGTGGGAGTTGGTAAGGGCCGCAGGAGCCCAGCAGGTTTTTGGTGGCTGGCCTTGTTTCGCGCACAGACCTCGCATTTTGAGACATAGTGTAAGATGTCTTGTCGCCACTTAGGCCACCAAAAGTATCTAGCTACCAGCTCCTGGGTTTTTGACTTTCCCGGGTGTCCCGCCAATGATGAATCACGACACCACGATATGGCCTTTTCCTGTAATTGTTTAGTGGGCAGGTATAAGTCTTATCCATGGTAGGGGAGTCCTGCAATGAGTGTATTTCGAGGATCTTGTTTGCACCATTGTTGTATTTCTTGCATGGCAAAACCTTTTAGAGTGGTTTCAAAGAAATCTGAAGTGGCACCAATAACGCGGGTCGAAGGAATGATAAGTTAGGGTGAAATTCCAGCTTCCCGCCCTGCTGACTCAGGGTATCGTGACAATATATCAGCCTTTCGGTTGTTGGCTCCAGGTCTATACGTGATTATAAAGTCAAACACAGCGAAGTATTGAGCCCATCGCAAATGGCGGTTTTTATGAACTAGAGGTTACGGTGGTCTGTTATTACCGTGATGGTATGACGTGCCCCCATCAGATAATGCCGCCACTCACCTAGAGTCGCTTTTATCGCCAACAATTCCCGATCAGCAATGATGTAATTTTGTTCGGCAGGGAGTAGTTTCCTAGAGTAATAGGCCACCGGATGTAATAGGCCTGGTTGGGGGTCTCGTTGGGACAGGATGGCGCCCAGAGCGTAGCTTGACGCGTCCGCCTCTACTACAAACGGTCTGGACAAATCCGGATGTTTCAGTACCGGGACATCGGTGAAGGCTTTTTTGAGCTGCTGAAACCCCTGTTCGGGCCGATGTGTCCCACACAAATGGGCAGCCTTTACGAAGAAGCTTCGTGATTGGGGTAACCAATGCTGAGAAATTTGTTACGAAGCGTCTATAAAAGTTTGCAAACCACAGAAAAGACTGTATCTCTTTCACGTTGGTAGGGGGAGCCAAATCCAAGATCGCCTGCACCTTTTTACTATCCATTTGTACGCCAGTCGGGGTCAAGTAATAGCCTAAAAATTCCACGGTGGTACGATGGAATTCGCACTTATCCAGTTTTGCATAAAGATGGTGTTCTCGCAGCTTTTGCAAAACGGCACATACATGTTGGACATGGTCCTGGAGATTATGGGAATATATAAGGATGTCGTCAATGTACACGACGGCACACACGTCCCGGTATTCCCTAAGAACCTCATCTAGGAAGTGTTGGAAGGCTGCGGGGGCGTTACAAAGACCGAATGGCATAACCAGATATTCATACAATCCGAACTTAGTTCGGAAGGCGGTTTTCCATTCGTCCCCCTCACGCACCCGTACAAGATGGTATGCGCCTCGAAGTCCAACTTAGTATAGATAGCCCCATCCCTGACTTGATCGAGAAGGACTGGGATTAGGGGAAAGTGGATAACGGTTCTTAATAGTTATCCGGTTCACCCCGCGGTAATCTATGCAAGTCCGGAGTTCTCCGGACTTCTTCGGTACGAAGAACAAAGGCGACAACACTGGTGAATAAGAGTGCTGAATGAAGCCACTCTTTATATTAGTTGTGATGTAATCTTGGAGGTGATTATTTTCAGCCTCCGTCAGAGCATAAATCCGACTACAAGGTAGGGTTGCCCCTGGCTCCAGATCTATTCGGCAATCTATGTGGGGGTAAAGATTCTGCAGCTTGTTTGTTAAAAACATCCACAAAGTTTACATATTCCTGGGGTAGGTCTTCGGGACGCACTTCCAATTGGTTACTAATGGTGCTAATAGTACACAAAGAAGGTGAAACTCCTTGCCGACAATGTTCTTGACATTGCGGTGAGTTCAGACTGATTAACCCTGTGGTCTAGTGTATATGAGGGTTATGTTTCTTCAGCCAAGGTAATCCTAGGATTAACCCAAATTGCGGGGCAGCAATGATATCGAAGGCAATATCCTCCCTATGCCAAGTTCCGCATTGTAAAGCCACCAAACAGGTGTTATGTGTTATAGGCCCAGAGCAGAGGGGAGTGCCGTCTATGGCACATACTGGTTCTAGCTTAGGTTTTTGTTGTATAGGAATACCCAAGGTAACCAAATACTGGGCATCTATAAAGTTCCCCGTTGCTCCCGAGTCCACCAACATAGTGACCTGTTTTTTATATGTTAGGAATTCTAAACAACCACTTAAGGTGACATGCGTGGCAAAGTTGGAATAGCCAGCCATTGGGGCTCTGCTATTAAATAGACTTGACCGGGTGACCCCCACTACCGTCGAGCCGAAGCGTTTCCCTGGGTCTTAGGATTGGTTGGGCATTCGCGGACAAAATGTCCAGCCTTGCCACAGAACATACAAACACCATCCTTCCTCCTTTGTTCCTTCTCTTCCTTTGTTAGGGGACCTCAGATGGAACCTATTTGCATTAGCTCGTCTCCCTCAGATTTGTCCGCCACACGCTGGGATCCCTTATACTGATCTAATCGAGGTACAGGTCGTGAATCTCCCTTTCTCCTATCGCCCTATCTTTCTGACATGCAATGATCTAGCCGTAGGGCCGTAGGGCTAGATCAATCATGTCTGAGAACTCCCTTGGCTGTGGGTCAACCTGGGCAATAAGATCCTTAATGTCGTCTCTTAACCCTTGATAGAATAGGGACATTCTCTTGTCGTGGGGCCAGTCGGCTTCAGCTACCAGCCAATTGAATTGAGTGACATAAGTCACCAACTCCATGTTCCCCTGCTTGAGACTCAACAGTCCTCGATCTTTGCAAAGGGTGGCCGCCCGTTGGTTGAATATCTTCTCAAACTCCCCCAGAAACTCATCCCAATCATAAAGGATGGCATGAACCTTCTGGACTAAAGGGTTTACCCATGCAGCCGCGTCCCCCGTAAGGTATGATATTACGAAGGCCGTTCATGACTGAACTGACCTAAAGGCTGCAGTTTTCGATAAGAAATGGAGACGGCACTGGGTTATAAAGGTAGAAAACATTTGGGGGTCTCCTGCATATCGCTCTGGGGGCGCTAAAGGGACAATGGCCTCCGGACTTACATGCACCTGCACCGGGGTAGATGGTTGACCAGGTAATGGTGCAGTTTGGGCTGCTAGACTACGCACTTGTGCGGACAAGGTGGCATAGTCCTGTCTGGACGCCGCCAACTCCCCTTGTAAATCCTGCAGAGCTTTGGCTATTTCTTCCATGACTTCAATGGGGGCTGGCAACGCCGCTCAGGCACCTTTATAATTCGTGGGTTTGCGTTTCTGTCACTATTTCCAGATCCAAGGCGCAGGAGCGACGTTATACCAACCACCCCCACTATGGTCGCAGAGCCCGCAAGTCAAGGCTTACACAGGTTTCCTTGACCAGAGCATGGAAGGAGGGTTATGGTCTTGATGGTTGGATAGGTAGGGGGAAGTTAGGTAAACCGGGTTGAGGGTAAGGTAGAAGTTATGGACAGGACAAGGGGAATATAGGGTAAGGTTGATTGCTGCGTACTTTTGTTCAGGTGTCCTCAGCCCTTACTAGCAATTCTTTACATAAGCACCAAATTGTACATAAGCTCGCCCCTCAGCTATCTAGCCCTACGTCAACAGACCAGTACACAGTTTTTAAGACAATACAATTTGCATGCAGACTTAGCTCTGTTCTTTAGAGTCTTGTCCATGAAGGGCAGTCGAGTTCTTTGGCACGTCTGTGAACCGCTCTCTCCAATGGTCCAAGCTAAAAGAAATGACAAGCATTAAAATTTGCCCTCTGAGTATGCCAGCATTCACACCATGCCTCACTCACACACACACACACAGTGCTGTCTTCCCAAGACACGGATTGCACAAGATAAATGCACCAAAACAAGTGATGTACACCAGAGTGGATGACAAGTAGCAAGCGGTCTTCCTGCTATTAAGTGACTTCAATTCAGCAATCCCACTAAGTCAGTGCCTCGTCTGGGACGCCCAAGGGAAGCCCTTATTTATGTATTTTTATGACAAGTTATACTCTGGATGATAAACCCTTATATAACGCCCCTCTCTTTGAATCCCCCTGACCTCACTGAGCCAAGAAGTAGGTTTGTTTTGCAATTTAAAAGATTTATTGGAAAAATTAAACAATATATATTACACTTTTATAAATAAATTAATATTTGATTGCACACTTATGAATATGACCGTGATCAACAATGGATAATATGACAATTGTATGCTTATTTAATCACTTAGGAATTGGTATAGAAAGGGTAAAGTAGCAGAGAATACCTTGATGGTTTCAAGGAAAAACAATGAATGCAACATAGGAATAACCTTGATTTGATTTCAACAAAAGACAATGTAATCACTTTTCCCCTTTTGGCAATTCACCAACCCCCCCTTTATGCAATATAAATAGATGGAAAGAAGAGCACACAGTTCTCAGGAATACAATCACATGTATTTCAATTCCCCCCTAGCAAGCTTAGATCACAGGGATGATTTTAAAACACAGGCAAAATACTTTAAATGTGGTTTGCAAAGAAGTGAAAATATGCTAAAAATAATTCCCTATAGGAGATTCAGGGTAGGTGATAGCTATTTAAGATTAGTTCAAGTCACGCTGGCAATGATTACAGGATGGTTATCAGGTTGAAAACGGAATTCAATAATGGAAGCAAAAGACAGATATTTTGACACGTGGTTGAAATGAAGCAAAATGTCAATTCGCAGCAATTTTTCCGAATGCGTCGAGCGCGATTACAGCATAACTATGGAGAGTCGATTTTAGGCTTAGAATCTTAGCTTTAAAATGAAAGTTAATTCTCGTTCCTAGCCCACACAGTTCCAAAGATACAGACGATTTTGTGGAGATAGATTTTCAGAAATGAAATTAAAGTTTCAGAATGACAGATGCGCTGTGGAAGGTTTTGAATCAACAGGATGGACACATGATTTCTTATGATGCAGTTCTAATAGGTTAAAATAGTTTGAATTAGATTATTTTAAACTAAGAGATTGGTTTTACACAGTTCTGGCTGAGTACTCACACTATAAATTTGACATAGGCCGTCAAGGTCATGCTCAGGTTTGGACTGGACTCCTGGCGGGTGGTTCTGAAGTCACAGCTCTCTGGGTCAGCTCTACTCTGCACTTCACAGCGGTCTGGTCTGGGTCTCTCTGGTTCTGGTCTCTCTGGATACAGCACGGCTTTCTGGGTCTGCTACGGGTTCTGGATACAGTTCTGCTTTCTGGGTCTGAATATGGTTCTGGCCCAAGGTTCTAGCCAGAATCAAACAGCTCGCCCGGCTGTTGAATAGTTTGGTTGCAAAAGATTTGGAGGCCTGCTGAAGAGGATTCAGCTTGTGGATGGGCCCCTGCTTTAATTTCTAGCTTGGTTCTGGATCTATCTGGAGTTGAGTTCTGGATTTTGAAGTCGTCCGGCAAAATGCTTCGCAAGAAAATGAAAAGTGAATGCCCCTTGCCTGTCCAAAGTAGTCTCTTTTTATGTGTTTTGAAAATGAGTGTGTGTGTGGGCATAACTAAGCCTCCCCCTCACAACTTATCATTGGCCAAGCTCTCCTCTCTCCCTTGATTAGGGGGAAGGAATGGAGCATAATCAGGCATCAATTTTATGGCATACAGAAAGAACACTCCCCTTTGCATTTACTTCAAATTTTTTTTTTACCCAAAACACATATTTCCCAGATACACAGTTTGTTGAAATTACATGTACACATTTCAGATGGATTAAGGTACATTCTTGCCCAACTCTGATCTTTCTAAGAGCTTGGGTTGAGAAATGACAACATTTTTTGCTTTTTATTGACTTTCGCCATATTGGTTTTTCCTCATAATTTACACAGACCTGCACCCCTTCACTGAGCATGTTACTGGAAATGACTATGTCTCTATCCTAAACACAGTGTCTGCAATATTAATAAATAGCGGGATTCAGTCCCAGAACACCGCACAAAGTGGAGTTTGGTCTCAGATCGTGAGGGCATTTTCCATATTAAGGACCCCCAAATTGTACATTTCTGTGAGCTTATTACAGGATTTTATAAGCAATTTAACTTAAACAGATATTTGCTGCAATATGAATCCACAATTCAGTCTGGCCCGCCCCCAGAAGCTTGGTGATTCAGAAATCACAGGCCTCTCCTTCTTCCAGAAGACTTGTTTACAGTCCACACCCAAAATCAGCATACCCCATTCAATTGACAGGGTCTATTGTGTTGTGTCCTGCAGGCTGCAGGGGAAACTCCTCCCTCTCAATCAACAGGGCCATGTGATATCCTGGGATGTGTGTGTGTCTCTGAGGTGTTAATGGTTCTCAGGAAAAGCAAGTCTTTTGAACTTTTAATTACATAAGACCCCCTTCTGTTCACTGCACAGTTCTGCAAGACAGCTCTCCTGTCAGGATTTATAGAGCGCCAGCGCCAGTCAGTGTCCAATGCCGGTACTGCACCTATTTTTGACAGCTGTCTTGAATTAATACATTTCAAGGAAAGGATTTTACTTGATAGTATATGATCCTTGCTTGACATGGCATTGAGGTGGATCTGCAGTAGAGTAAAGTAAAACACTCAACTATAGTTGGATTTTTGTTTGGTGGTTTCAGGCCCATGACCTTAGCAATTTTTGACATTAATAAAAAAGGATTTTGAACAGAACCATCTTTCTTTGCACTGGTGGGTGGCAGGTCAGGGGACCATTTTGGTGTGCGCAAAACTGCACGGTTCTCCTGGATTCTGGCGCAAATGTGGGCTTTTCCACCATCTTGGATTTCCTAAGCCCACAGAACCAAATGTTGCAGCATAATAACTTGAACGTGGGTCAAGACACCCAACAAGCCCCCCCGCCCGACTGCGCTTTGATTTTGAGTCGAGGGGGAGTCGGGTACAGAGGATGTTTGATCCACGCGCTGGGATGTCCGCATCATCTTCTTCCGATTCCGCAGATGACAAAGTTCAGCATCTTTTCCTCCATCAGGGTGGATTGATCGGTTCTCCTCGCCGGTCCTGATGGGAGTATTGGGCGGTACCCCGGGCCCCTCGGATCTTTGCTCCTGGTCCCCAGGTCATCTTCCGTGGTCAGTCTCCAGGTTTTCTTTCTCCTAGGATGACAAAGCAAAGCGGCAATACCTATTCGTAGACATTTCTCCCCCACTATTGATATAGTGGGGCGGCATATACATTTTATAAATCAATAGACATTTACATTCTTATTTTTTAAAAAAACAAGATATAATCAGAAGACATTTTCATTCAAGAATCATAATATTTTAGCGACTATATGTGGGATACTTTTGGGTTGGAACTGAATTACTCTGGAGCGGCCCCCTCTGGTATTGCAGAGGACTCCTCCAGTTGCTGCAGAGTGTGCCTGGGATGGCAACACTTTAACTGATTTATATGGACCCACTTGTCTTCCCCTTCTGCCAAACTACCTTTGGGGATGAGGATCTTGTAGGCAACTGGGGAGATCTTGTCTATAATTTCAAAAGGTCCCTTCCATGTAGGCAAACATTTTCGCTGTTTACCTGGTTTCTTTGGAAATTGTATAGATAAACTCAGTCTCCTACATTGTACTCTTTCATGGTGGTTTTCAAATCGTAATGGGTCTTCATGCTATCAGCTGATCTTTCTAGATTCCGCTGAGCATAGGCAAAAGCATGTTGAAGGTGTTTCCTTAAATTCTCCACATACTCATGAGTTGTGGAGGCATTTATCAATGTCTGCTCTTGGGTCCTGTAGAGCAAATGCTGGGGAAGCACCATCTTGAGTCAAGTCATCAGCTCAAACGGTGACATTTTAGTTGCAGATGAAGGGGTAGATCTGATGGCCATTAGGACCAGAGGTAATCGGATATCCCAACTTGGGCCAGAATCTGCCACAAACTTCTTTAAGATGCTCACTATGGTTCTGTTGTATCTCTCCACTGCACCAGAAGAGGCTGGCCAGTAAGCAATATATAGCTTCCTTTTAACCCCCAGTATCTCCCACATCTTAGTCATTGCTTTGCTGGTAAAATGGCTACCTCGGTCTGACTCAATCCTTTGGGGTAGACCAAAACGCGAAAAGATGTGGTTGATCATCAGGGCAGCTGCTGTTTCTGCTTGCAGTTTGGGGCCGGGAGACATTCCACCCACTTGGTAAACAAACATGTGACCGTCAACATGTACTTGTTTCCCCTAGAAGAGCGAATCACGGGGCCTATGAAGTCGATTTGCATATCTAACCATAGCAGTGTCATCCCCCTCTTTTGGAGAGGCGCCCGGTGTGTGAGGGATGTTGGCTGAAATTGTGCACACACAAGACAACCCTTCAAGTATTGGTTGAGGTCCTGCCCCATGTGTGGCCAGTAGGCAACCTCTCTAAAGATCTCAAGTGTTGTATGAAACCCCCTATGACCGGCGGTGGCCGCATCATGGGCTTGACTTAACATCAGGCTTCGGAATGAGGTAGGGACCACCCACTGATCATGGCCAGCTTGGGATTTCCTTACCAACAAACCGTCTTGGATTCGGAACGTTTTTTGGACATTTCATCAACACTCTAAGGTCCTCTTTCCCAATGTGATCGGTATCCGTCAGGGGAAAGTTCTCAGGGTCCTCAATGTGTTGGTAAAACTTACCAATTATTGGATCCCCCTTCTGAGCCGTGATCAAATCAGCATCTGGGGTCTCCTTACTCCATTGTGCAGTTGAAAGATCATTGTGAGCATTTGTCTGGGACCTAGTGATAGCAGTGACCTGGATTTCCCCCAACAGGGACTCAATCTCTATTAGATCCCCTTGGATGGCCCCGGTTTTGGCCAGCTGATCAGCTAAGTCATTTCCAATTTTGTTTGGTCCCTCTACTTTGGAATGGTACTTGATCTTTTTCCAGTAGATGGTCATCCCATTCACGGTGACCAGTTCATCAATGTTTTGAATTAACTTCCCATGTTTCAAGGGTTTGTTATTAGCACATAACATGCCTCTGGTTTTCCAATTAACCAGGTGCTCCATGAACCCGTTCCGTACATAATCTGAATCTGTGATTATGACCAGTTCGTGGAGTTGATGTTGGACAGCAGTGAGGATGGCTTGATACACAGCCATCAATTCTACCACCTGACTACTTCGGGGACCAATTTTGTATCCAGCGGAGGGTTCTGGGGACTCATTCACCCATGCATTCCCTACGCCGGCCACCAGTTCTTTTTTCCCGTTGTTGTCAACATGGTAAGAGCATCCCTCCACATAGACAGTGGGCATTCCCTCACACTTGTCTTCTTCAAAGACTTTGTGTGGGGAATTAAGGTATGCCTCCATGTTGTCCTTGATTTTTCGACTTTCGTCCTCGTTACAGTTTTCTCTGGCACAATCATGCAAGTCAGCCAGACCTTGCGCGAGGGGACTCTTCTTGTTTCGGCCATATCTGACCTCCACAGGAAAGCCTTGCATTGACAGAATCCAGGAAGTAATTTGGCAATTATTCACATTTCCGGCCCGGATTCTGTCACTTTGGAGATATTGCAGAGGCTGGTGTGGAGTCTCCACTATGATGTGTTCCCCCTGGATAAACGGGCAGTAATTATTCAATGCCACACCATCGCCAGGAGTGCCTTCTCACAATCGTTGAATTTTTCCTCCACAGAGGATAAAGTTTTGCTCGCATAGGAGATTACTTTATTGACCTTGTCATGCTTTTGGTATAATACTGACGTCAAGCACGTATTAGAGAACCCTGTCTCCAGGAAAAACTCCTTTTTTCTGACAGGGTAAGCTAGGCAGGGTGCTTGTGAGAGGCTTCTTTTGAGCTGTCTTACTGCCTCGGATTATTCTGGACCCCATTCCCACTTGACCCCCCCTTCAAGCGATGAATCACGGGTCTGGTGATCTCTGCATAGCCCTCAATGAACTTTCTGCTGTAATTAGTCAGTCCAAGGAGGCTCCTTAGTTCCCGCAGATTTGTGGGGTCTTTCAGTTTCTGGAGTGCTTCCACTTTCTTTTCCTGGGGACAGAGACCCTGAGGAGTAATCACATGCCCCAAGAAATTAACCCGGGTTCTACACCACTGTGCTTTCTGAAAGGAAGGTTTTGCTCTGGCGGCCCTCAACTGGGTCAGAACATAACGGATCTCCGCTATATGTTCCTCCACAGTTGAACTTTTGATGAGGACATCATCTACATAAGCCAGTTTACCCCTCGCCCCCAGGTCGGGCATGGCCTTATGTAGGAAAATGTTGAATTCATTGCCGGAGTTGAGGTATCCGAAGGGAGTCCGGGTCCATGTGTACTGCTGGCCCCCAAAGGTAAAAGCCAGCTTGTATTGGTCCTCCCTACTGACAGGCACAGTCCTGTATCCATTGGTCAGGTCTATTGCAGTGAATACCTGTGACCCCTGAATCTGGGCCAGCCCTTGGTCAATGTAGTGCAGAGGCCATCGGGAAGTATGGACCCGTTTGTTGAGCTCCCTAAGGTCGGCGCTGAGTCTCCACTGGCCGTTTGGCTTCAATATTCCCAGCACCGGATTATTGAAGTTGCTGTGTACTGGAAGGATTATCCCCCGGGACTCAAGGTTCTTAATTATTTCAGTAACAGACTCTATGGAGGCAAGGGGAAAATGAAATTGTTTCACAAACACTGGAGTCATGCCAGGGTCCGTGGGAATTGTTGTTGTGTGGATGTCGGTGCGACCACAGTCATATGAGTCTACCGAAAAGAGATCTTGGAAATCCAAGAAAACTTGTTTCAACTTTTGCTTCTGTTCCCGAGTCACACAGGCATCAGCTAGGTTGACTCGCTCTTCCACCATCTGCCTGAAGCCTGGAAAGACTTCTGGTTTTGCTATCTCAGCGGCCTCCTCCAGCTGGGTGGAGAGGTCCCTGGTCAGAGTACTGATTTGGACTGGAGGCTTCAGGTGGGAAAGGCAGCCCTCATGGACCTGGAAAATCACCTCATCCCGCCTGAAGTCACAAGTCGCATCTTCCTTACCATAAGGGCAGGAAGTGTACACCAGGAAGTTCCCTCATGCCGGGTAAAGATCCTGTCTGGTGTTGTATTGTCATCACTGTCACTGTCAAAACAGTCCTTGGGGATTGGTCCTAACAGTTCATTTCCTAAATCAATGGAGAAATGTTGATCATCAACCGCCATTCCAATAATGGTGCCTGCGGCTAGAGTAATACGCTTTAAGTCGCTGTTATCCACCTCTATTGGAATGGTGTCATTTTCTATATTGACTAATAGTGTTGGTTTTACCCCCAACCCTTGCTGTTGGAGAGAAGTATTTAGATAAATATAAGCATCAGGGTTTTTCAATTTTTGTCCTCTTTTAACTTTCAGGGAGAATTGTCGGGTCCTTTCTGGGATGGTGACTTCCTCTTTAACCTGAATTTCAACTGCATAAGGTAGCAATTGAGCTGACCTAAATGCTTTTTCTGGATCATCAAAGCCCATGGGATTATCCGCTAATCGGGACCAAGCTTTGAAGTTTATTAGGTCCAAACTAATGGCAAAGCGATTGAGAATGTCACTGCCTAAGTAAAAGGCGGCAGTGACGTCTCGCACGACCCAACAATTATGGACTATGCTCTTGTTGCCAATAGAGATTTTGAGCATACACCTGCTTGGCAGGAGATGTTTGGAATTGGGTGCTTCCAGGTCCATTTCCCATTTGTCTATCAGTTTGAATGTGGGAATGGCTGGATCTTTTGGGAGTTGGCAGAACATGGCTTCGCTGATGAAGCTCTTACCGTTCACACACACTCAGGCGAGAACAGAGTCCTTCCCATCATTTAACTGAACAGGGATGAACAACTGCTCTCCAATTTGCTGAACATCAGCCAGGCTCTGAGCTGTTTTCACATCTTTCTGGACTATCGGAGTGGGAATGTCTGATTGTGGATTAGTAAAGAATTTCAGAGTGTTTCCTTCCAGCGTGGAATACCACCTTAAACTGGAGGGAAGGTTGATTTTTCAGAAATAGAGAGGACCCCCCATCACCAGTCTGTTGTCCTACTGCTATTACTGTCAAATCTGGAATTTGGTTATTCTGGAAGTGAAATTCTACTTGGTGAGATTTTTGTTCAACCATGTGGCAGGTGCCGTTTAAACTAACATGGTTGACACTCTGTTTTAATTTTATTGGTCGGCTAGGCTGGGTCCAGAGGAGCTTGTTTACACAATCTATTAGGGGTGACAACCTTCTCAGGAGGTCATTCCCTAGTAAACAAGGGGTGCCCTCTGGAGTCACTACTATGACCGGGTGTTTCACGTTGTGTCGCCCAATTTAATCCGCAGTCCCCTCGACGGGAATTTCCTTCCCATCAAAGTTCTGAAGTTGTCCAGGAAGCAAGGTGAGAGGAATTTGGTAATTCTCCCCCCTTCCTAAATTTAGCTCATCAAAGGCCCTTTTAGACAGAAGGGTAGCTTGGGATACTGTGTCCACCTATGCCAAAATTGTATCCTGCCCCTGTACTTGAACCGTGGCATAGTATCTTCCCACCTTCTCTGTAAGGGGGCACAGATAATGCACATTTCTGGACAACTGGGGGGCGAATTTTCTGGTTTTGGACATTGAGAGAGAAGAGATTTGGGCAAAATTCTGTTGAGAGTCTCGGGAATCTGAAAGAAAAAGTTGGCAACCGGATATGGTTTTGGGTTCCCCTGGTTCCGGTTCTGGGCCGCCCCCCCCTTTTTGGAGGCAGTCACCAGGATGGGTTTGGACCAGGGGTTTTTGGTATTGTTGGTTCTGGGATAGGATGATGGGTGGCGACAGCTCGATCCCCACATCTACCCAGTCTATTAATTCGGTTTTAGGTTCCCCTGGTTCCGGTTCTGGGCCGCCCCCCCCCCCCCGTTTTGGAGGCAATCACCAGGATGGGTTTGAACCAGGGGTTTTCGGTATTGTTGGTTCTGGGATAGGATGATGGGCAGCGACAGCTCAATCCCCACATCTACCCAGACCATTGATTCGGTTTTAGGTTCCCCTGGTTCCGGTTCTGGGCCGCCGCCCCCCTTTTTGGAGGCAGTCACCATGATGGGTTTGAACCAGGGGTTTTCGGTATTGTTGGTTCTGGGATAGGATGATGGGCCGTGACAGCTCAATCCCCGCATCTACCCAGTCTGGATTGGAATCCCTTGAACCAATTTTTCCTTGGGAGGAGTTCCCCCATCTCTGAAGGAGAAGATCCTTTCCCCAGGATCCTCTTGGGATCCCTCTCCCTCAAATTGGAAGACCTGTACCTCCTCCACAAAGTGGGTCTGTTTGGGTACTTTGTTTCTCCTACCGCCCCTCTGCTCCTTGGGAGGCAGACTTTCAGGGGCAGGAGATTTTGTTTCCAGTTCCTGGGTTTCCAGGGGCTTTTTACAAGTGGGGAAGGAAGCTTCCTCCAAGGCTTTACACCCCCTTCCCCTTGTGCCTCCTCCCTGGGAACCGGGTGGCATGTGGTGGCATGCTCATCTGAGGGTTCTGTTGAGCCCTCAATATGTGACCCAGAACCCGTGCCATATTTTGGACCTGGCGCTCTAACTGTGAAACCCGCTCAGGCTGATACGGGGTTCTATTTTCTCCCCTGGGCTGATCCCGGGAAGGGTAGCTATCCCTTCTCTGGTAGTACCCCGGGTTGAGAAGATTTGGGTACCCCTCCACCCTTGGCCTCCCCTCTCCCGGATTCGGTTGTCTGTGCTCAGGGAATTGGGGAAAGAAGGATGGATGATTTTGGGGCTGGAAGTTGGGTGGATACCTGGAGAACAAGTTCTGCCCAGGATTTGGTAAATTGCTGCCCTCCTGGGGGAAGTGCAGAGGGAAGTTCCCTGGGTTGAGCGCTTGGTTGGATCCCCCCCCTTGGGCCGGAGGAGTCCACACATAACCCAGGATTGGACTGTTTCCCTTATAGCGGGGACTTACATAGTCAGGGGAGCGAGGGACCCCATTTGTGGGACTACCTCCTTGACTCCCTGTCTGTGACTGGCCCGAGGGCCTTCTGGGCTTAGAATTATTCGGTGCAGGCAGGTTTTTAGGCCCCCCCATCTCCAAATCTAAAACCGGGGCAACCTTTACCTCTGCCACCTTGGCAGCAGCAGGGGTGCTGTTGGCTTTGGGGGTTTTGGGCTGATTCTTATTTTCCAATGGTTTCTGCACCTCATAGATGTGGGTGGCTTGCTCAATGACCCAGTCTAAAGATCTTTTCTCGTGAAAGTCTCTCACGAGCTGGGTCATTATGTATTTGGGTAAGGCATGGAAAAACGTATTAACAAATTCTTTACTGTCCGTGCGTACCCTTTTTTGTAGTCTGCGCAAAAGCATGCTTTAACTCCTGCACAAATTCTTGTGGGGCCTGATCCTCCCCACATTGCAAATTGTAGGCTGCCTTGCGAGCCTCTTCGGGATTTCTGTGAACAGAAAAATGTTTCAAGATGGCCACCCTATAGGTGGACCATCTTGAATGATTTTGGTCCTGCAGCCCCGCAAAGAAACTGGAGTATTCTGGGGGGAATGTCCATTTTACATACTGAATGCAGCTACTGCTGTCTTTCAAATGGAAAGTCTCCATCATTTGCTCATAAAGCTCCAAGTTTTCCCAAACAGAATCCTTGGCGTTCTTGTGATAAGGGGTGATGACACTCCTTATTGCCTTGATCTGCTTTAAGGGGTCCTTAAGCAAGGCCTTTTTGCCTTATTGGCCTTTTTGGTTCGGGTAACCCTGGTCCACTCATCCTCTGACTCAGAGGCACTGCTCCCAGAGGTGCCGGTCTTATCTTCCAGGTTTTCCCGGATTCTGCGAGCCTGGGAATGGCTGGCAGAATGTGGGGACCGGGTCTCCTGTGTCCTGGGCCGCTCAGAGGAGTCTTCAAATCCCTCCTTGCTGCCAGGATTTGATGGGTACCCCCCCCCACTGACCTAACTGGGCAGAGGTTTTTATGATGCCCTTAGTGGGCCTACTTTCCTGGGGTTCCCCACTAAATTGCACTGTGCTTGGGTGCCCATACCCGGGTGCCCGCCCATCCATTCCTGGGAGGTACTGGCCTATGAACCCCATACTTTTGGCTGGATAGTAATCTGCCCTCCCTGTGGCCCTGTGCTCATGTGCGCCAGGGGACATGGGGGTGGCAGAGTCCAAGGACTGGGAGAGATGAAGGCCTCTGGTACTAGGGCTCCTGAGGTTATGCTCAGGTGTTTACCTTTCCCAGCGAACTTCATCTCTGTCAGCCCCTGCTCCCTGTTGCAATGCTAGAGCCTGCGCTTTCAGTTCCTCAGTTAAGGCCTTACTAGACTCTATCAGTCTCTCCTGCATGGCTACCTGTTGCTGGAGCCTATCATTGTGCTGACAGAGAGCCTCATTCTCTCTCTGCGCTTCCGGGTTGTCCTGGAATACTGGGCCAGTCTTTTCTGCAGGAGGGTTACCTCCTGAGTCCCATCCCTACTGGCCTGTTCCTTTCTTGCCAGAGCATCTTCCACCCTCCTGGTGTGCTTTAACAAGTTCTGATGCTCTTTTTGGAGGTCACCCAGTCCCTGGAGGGCCAAGTGATTTTCTTCAATTTTTTCTTTTAATTGGCAGACTTCCTGGCCTAAGGTGTCCCTTTCCTGACTAAGAGCCTGCATCTGTGCCTCCAGGTCACGCCTCTGCCTTTGAAAGGCACCAGCTTTCTGGCGTTCTTGATCAAACTCTGCCTGGTTATCCAGGTCTTACAAAATCAGTTTATTGCTCTCTGTCTTCTCCCTATCTGGGTGGCTTTGCAGGGTGACCACCTGCTCTGCGCATGCCCTATTGAAGTCCAGTTGTTGCTCCAGCTTTTTCTGGCTCTGCAGTAGGACGTCCAAACCTTCTTGGTACTCCTTCTGCAAGGCCAGAAATCTGTTATCCTGGTCAGACGTTACCGGTTGCAGGATATCCATATCCTCCTTTATTTTAATAATATACTGCCTACTATCATTTTCTGACTCCTGGCTCCTCTGCAGCCTCTGCTCAGAAGAGACCAGGTCAGATTGGGCCTTCTCTAATGCCATCAGTTGCCTATTTGCCAGATGTTGGCCTTCAGCACATTTGTCCTGTATGGCTCCCATATATAAATATAAATATGCCGCTACCCTGGTAATCTTGTTGTGCTCATCCTTGGCCTTAGGGGCCATATATAGTTCACTCAGGGCCACATGTAAGGGACCCTGATCTCTCCATATATCTGACCCTGTTTCAGTGATCTGGGGTGCGATTGCCTGCAACCAGACCGCCTGGTCCTGATGAGCCCACTCACCTCTCACAAATAGCTTATGTAAGAGGTGTTCTCTGGCTATTTTGATATCTACCAAGGTCGTCATTCTGGAAATTGATTTCCTTCCTGACTTACAGAAGTTTGTATTTTATTTTGCAAAACAGACCGTTTCCTTAGAGCGTTCCTTTGAGGGGTATTTTTACAGTGTAAAACGGCGTGGTGATCCAACAGGATTTGTATCCTGTCAGTTAGCAGACTGTATTAATCTGCACAGGTGATAGATCTAACCCAGAATCCCCGGCTCGAGCCCCCAATCTGTTAAGTGACTTCAATTCAGCAATCCCACTAAGTCAGTGCCTCGTCTGGGACGCCCAAGGGAAGCCCTTATTTATGTATTTTTATGACAAGTTATACCCTGGATGATAAACCCTTATATAACGCCCCTCTCTTTGAATCCGCCTGACCTCACTGAGCCAAGAAGTAGGTTTGTTTTTCAATTTAAAAGATTTATTGGAAAAATTAAACAATATATATATATATTACACTTTTATAAATTAATTAATATTTGATTGCACACTTATGAATATGACCGTGATCAACAATGGATAATATGACAATTGTACGCTTATTTAATCACTTTGGAATTGGTATAGAAAGGGTAAAGTAGCAGAGAATATCTTTATGGTTTCAAGGAAAAACAATGATGTAAAAGAATGCAACACAGGAATAACCTTGATTTGATTTCAACAAAAGACAATGTAATCACTTTTACCCTTTTGGCAAATCACCCCCCCCCCCTTTATATAAAAAGAAGGAAAGGAGAGCATACAGTTCTCAGGAATACAATCAAATGTAGTTCAGGTCCCCCCTAGCAAGCTTAGATCACAGGGATGATTTTAAAACACAGGCAAAATACTTTAAATGTGGTTTGCAAAGAAGTGAAAATATGCTAAAAAATGATTTTAATTCCCTATAAAAGATTTAGGGTAGGTGATAGCTACTTAAGATTAGTTCAAGTCACACTGGCAATGATTCAGGGATGGTTATCAGGTTGAAAACGGAATTCAATAACGGAAGCAAAAGACAGATATTTTTACACGTGGTTGAAATGAAGCACAATGTCATTTCGCAGCAATTTTTCCAAATGCGTCGAGCGCGAGCGTGATTACGGAATAACTATAATGAATAGAGAGTCGGTTTTAGGCTTGTTGGAAAGCTTAGAATCTTAGCTTTAAAATGAAAGTAAATCGCATTCCAAAGATACGGACGATTTTGTGGAGATAGATTGTCAGAAATGAAATTAAAGTTTCAGAATGACACATGCACTGTGGAAGGTTTTGAATCAACAGGATGGACACACGATTTCTTATGATGCAGTTCTAATATGTTAAAATAATTTGAATTAGATTATTTTAAACTAAGAGATTGGTTTTACACAGTTCTGGCTTAGTACTCACACTATAAATTTGACATAGGCCGTCAAGGTCTGATCAGGTTTGGACTGGACTCCTGGCGGGTGGTTCTGAAGTCACAGCTCTCTGGGTCAGCTCTGCTCTACACTTCACAGCGGTCTGGTCTGGGTCTCTCTGGTTCTGGTCTCTCTGGATGCAGCTTGGCTTTCTGGGTCTGCTATCAGTTCTGGATACAGCTCTCCTTTCTGGGTCTGGATATGGTTCTGGCCCAAGGTTCTAGCCAGAATCACACAGCTCGCCCGGCTGTTGAATAGTTTGCTTGCAAAAGATTTGGAGGCCTGATGAAGAGGATTCAGCTTGTGGATGCGCCCCTGCTTTAAGTTCTGGCTTGGTTCTGGATCTATCTGGAGTTGAGTTCTAGATTTTAAAGTCGTCCGGCAAAATGCTTCGCAAGAAAATGAAAAGTGAATGTCCCTTGCCTGTCCAAGGCAGTCTCTTTTTATGTGTTTTGAAAATGAGTTTGTGCATGGGCATAACTAAGCCTGCCCCTCACAACTTATCATTGGCTAAGCTCTCCTCTCTCTCCCTTGATTGGGGGAAGGAATGGAGCGTAATCAGGCATCAATTTTATGGCATACAGAAAGAACACTCCCCTTTGCATTTACTTAGAAAAATCAAGTTTACCCAAAACACATATTTCCCAGATACACAGTTTGTTGAAATTACATGTGCACATTGCAGATGGATTAAGGTGCATTCTTGCCTAACTCTGATCTTTCTAAGAGCTTGGGTTGAGAAATGACAAAATTTTTTGCTTTTTAGTGACTTTCGCCATATTGGTTTTTCCTAAAAATTTACACAGACCTGCACCCCTTCCCTGAGCATATTACTGGAAATGACTATGTCTCTATCCTAAACACAGTGTCTGCAATATTAATAAATAGCGGGGTTTGGTCCCAGAACACCGCACAAAGTGGAGTTTGGTCTCAGATCGTGAGGGCATTTTCCATATTAAGGACCCCCAAATTGTACATTTCTGTGAGCTTAATACAGGATTTTATAAGCAATTTAACTTAAACAGATATTTGCTGCAATATGAATCCACAATCCAGTCTGGCCCGCCCCCAGAAGCTTGGTGAGTCAGAGATCACAGGCCTCCCCTTCTTCCAGAAGACTTGTTTACAGTCCACACCCAAAATAAGCATACCCCATTCAATTGACAGGGTCTATTGTGTTGTGTCCTGCAGGCTGCAGGGGAAACTCCTCCCTCTCAATCAACAGGGCCATGTGATATCCTGGGCTGTTGTGTATGTCTCTGAGGTGTTAATGGTTCTCAGGAAAAGCAAGTCTTTTGAACTTTTAATTACATAAGACCTCCTTCTGTTCACTGCACAGTTCTGCAAGACAGCTCTCCTGTCAGGATTTATAGAGCGCCAGCGCTGGTCAGTGTCCAATGCCGGTACTGCACCTATTTTTGACAGCTGTCTTGAATGAATACATTTCAAAAAGAAAGGATTTTACTTGATAGTATATGATCCTTGCTTGACATGGCATTGATGTGGATCTGTAGTAGAGTAAAGTAGAACACTCAACCAGAGTTGGATTCTTCTTTGGTGGTTTCGGGCCCATGATCTTAGCAACTTTTGACATTAATAAAAACGGATTTTGAACAGAACCATCTTTCTTTGGACTGGTCGGTGGCAGGTCAGGGGACCATTTTGGTGTGCGCAAAACTGCGCAGTTCTCCTGGATTCTGGCGCAAATGTGGGCTTTTCCGCCATCTTGGATTTCTTGAGCCCACAGCACCAAATGTTGCAGCATAATAACTTGTGGGTCAAGCCACCCAACACTGCGGACCCTTGCGGGCGTGACTGTGGCCTTCACTGGATTGGTACGAGCGGTCTTTCTGCAGACCCTCGTAAACGCTTGTGCGTTTAAAACTTAGTTAGATGACCCTGGTGTTTTCGCCGCATGGGCCTTTCTTGGACTCCAGGAGGCGGAAACACGCCAAAAAGAATGCGGACCCCTGTACGGGTTAATTCCCCCAAAACATGCTTCCCGCGCACTACAGCGCCAAAGTTATGCCCACTTATCTTTACGTAGAGGTGCAGGGGCTCAGGATGGACAAACGATGGCCCTCTGCACTTTCCCCTCGATTCCCCTTAGGTTTAGGCATGAAGAGGTACTTATCTTGCAGTGGCGAGGGGCCGGGCTGCCGCATCGGGTGGGGCTGGGCCCCTCGCGTGTGATTTTGATGGAGCTCCAGTCAGCACGTCCTCTCCCCGTGGTGTCTCAAGCGCAAGCCCCGTGCCTGGGGCTCTGCGCATGCGCATTGGCGGTGCCACGCCTGTCCTGGCTCCTGATTGGCCCGGGTTGGCCCAAAGCATGCTGGGAGTTGTAGTCACTCAGTGCCGGCTGCTGGGAAATGTAGTTTTTAGCGATGCTTTCCTGCACATAGGGCAAAGCAGCCTTTTATATGGTTGCAACTTCCCAAGCAGGGCCTGTGCTGCTGATCCTGCCACAATAGTCCCCAAAACACCCTCATGAGTAGCCTGTCTGTGTCTTTGCCTGCCTGTGTCCCTGACAGTTATTGATTGTGTATATATATTGAACCTTATTTATATAAAGAGCTGTGTTATCACTAACATAGTGAGTGGACATTCCTTTGTCATGGGCTCAGGGACTACACTGTACTTAAGAATGAGCCCACATCACTTCCTGAGAGCTTAAGCCTTGATTGCTCATCCAGGTATACCATATAGAGAATCTTGGCTGGGTTGCTCTGTGCTTTTACTCTGCCATATAGCGGGCAGGAGTACAAACCCCCCCCTCCAGTCTTTACAAGGAGGATCTCAATCTTACTGGCATTAAGGCAGAGATTGTCGGTGGCACACCATTCCTGAATTGCGGACAGACAGTCAGGTATCAGAGAAGGAGCAGTAGGGGCTGAGGGGAGCCTGAGGGATAGCTTGGTGTCATCCACATAACACTGAAAGGTAAAGACGGAGGTAGAGTAGTGGTTAAGTAGCCAGGGAGAGAGGATAGAGCCCTGGAGAACACCACATGTAGAGAAAGAGATAGAAGAGAGAAAAGATCCAAGTTGGACCTGGGAGGGTCGATCATTGAGAAAGAAGGTCAACCAGGCAAGGACCTGACCAGAGATTCCCAGTTTGTCTCGGAGACGATTGAGCAGGATGGGGTGGTTGACCGTGTTGAAAGCAGAGGATAGATCAAGGAGAATCAGGACAAAAGCAAGGTTAGGGTCAAGATTGGAGAGCAAGTCTTCACAGGTGTTAGGAAGAGCAGTTTCCATGCTTCTGGCTGCTCAGAAGCCAGACTGGTGGTCATGTGGAGGCAACCAACAGATTCAATATGTAGATAATGCTGGGAGATGGCCATGTTTTCCAGAGGTTTTCCCAGGAAAGGAGTGATGGAGATCAGGTGATAGTTTGCCAGAGAGGAAAGATCGGCAGTACACTCCTTAAGAATGGGGTGCACAAGGGAGTGCTTATGGGGGGGGAGGGAAAGGCTCCAGTGTAAAAAGAGTGATTCCAGAAATCAGCCAAGACTGGAGCAAGGGTGTCAATGTGGTCCTTAATGGATCTGGAGGAGCAGAGGAGCACTTGTTTTCACAAGACTTTGATAGATCGTACTTGTCTAGAAACATTGTTGGGAGTGAGGAGAAAGGAAATAGAGAAGTGGATGTAGATGGAGAGGAAGAGGAGGTAGAGGAAGAGGAAGAGGAAGAGAGAGTGTATAGGATGTCCTGAGTTTTAGTGGTGAAATGAGATGCGAAGGCCGTGCAAAGGGCCTGGGAGGGAACTGGAGAGGTAGAAACTGCAGCAGGATTTGCCAACTCCTTGCAGATTTCCTCTGCCATGAAACACTCTTCACATCACTGGAAGAGGACTTTGTGAATGTCTGCTCTCCCATATGAATTCTTCTTGATGTCTTTGAAGGTCCAAAACAGAATCTATGAAGGAGTGGGAGACCTGTCCCTTAAAAAGGCAAAACAACACCCAGGATTAGACAAAAGCAAGCATGATTTAAGGAGTTCAATCCTTATTAAGATAACAAGTGACCTTTGCCTTCTGGCAGCATATACAATGTTCTTTGCTGTGCAGGAAGTGTAGGTGATAGGAAGGAGGGAGAAACCCACAGAATACAAATATGGAGAAATCTTTCCTCCCTTCTTTACTGTCCTATCTTGCTGAAGACTGCACTTCAAAGGCACTTTCGTGTGTGCAACATATTGGCGTGGAGCTTGCCCTTTTGTTAAAGGTAGGCCTTTTGAAGGTTATTTTCCCCGGGTGCATCAGCAAAGCTGCCCTGTTGGAGAGAGGTATTACATGTCCTCAGAAAGGATCAAAGACAAGCAGAGATGTCCTGCCCATTGGTCTGATGGCTGTGCAGATT
Organism: Ambystoma mexicanum; assembly: GCF_040938575.1. NCBI lineage: Eukaryota > Metazoa > Chordata > Amphibia > Caudata > Ambystomatidae > Ambystoma > Ambystoma mexicanum. The sequence continues at coordinate 1,404,791,368 of NC_090922.1, forward strand.
CAGGTATTCTTACTAGAAAACACACAACCCTTTTTTGGTTAGACAGTGTTGACATGTGTATGCTACACTTGAGAGATGCCTTAAATAATTATGTGTACTACCGGCCACCATACTAAAACACAGGTGTGGTTATATTTCAAAATTACCCTGCCACCAGGCAATAGTTTATCAACATTATTATGGTTTTGGATCAGAGGACGTAAATGCAAGCTCTCTATGGATATGCAGTGACTTTGGTTTATTTGTTGGTTCATTAATTTATAAAGCGCACCAAACCATTAGGTATCTGGGTACATTACAGGTAAGTATCAAGTTTCAGTTGCATAAGTAGTTACAGTCATTATATACAGGCATCAGTTTTCAACTTGTGCAAGGACATATTACAGCCGTTCTTATATGAAAATATTACAGACATTGTATACAAAAATCCTAATAATGCAAGCGTAGTTAGCTTAACAGAAATAAGTTACATAAAATTACAAAGCAGGAGCTAGAATTAGGCCATGAAGAGGTGGCTCAAAGTGTCCAATGATGCATCATACGTCCTTGGTGAGGAGCCAACTTTTGGTGTTTTTTCTAAAACTGTAGGATGACTGATCTGTTCTCAGAGAAACAGGAAGCAAGTTCCATAGATGGGTGGCCATAACAGGAAAGCTGCTACCTCCTGCTTTTTAAAAATTAAATCTTGGGACTAAAAGGCAGAAGGAATTGGTTGACCTAGTTGGGCGTGTGGATGTTTTTTTGATAATGTTTTCCAATAAATAGAGCGGAGCTGCATTATTCAGACATTTGTTGGTGAGCGAGTCAGTTTTGAGCTGAATTCTGTCATTGCTAGAGAGCCAGTTAATATTCTGTCTAGCCTCTAAGATATGTTGTCTCCTAAGAATACTAAGGGCAGTTCTGAGGGCATTATTTTGGAGTATTTGGAGTTTGGTGACAATGTATTTACTCGCCCCTAAGTAGAGTGCGTTACAATAATCAAGTATGGATAGAATCAGAGCTCTCACGAGCGTGATGCAACTTTCTGTGGAAAGGAATGGTTTACAGGCCTGTATCAACTTGCAAGTATAGGCTGTTGCAGAGGCAGTGGCCTTAACTTGCTTGCCTAGGCTGAGAGTAGAGTCTAGGTAGCAACCTAAGGTTTTTACTTCCTTAGCCACTTCAATGTCTATACCGTTGATGTTGAAGGATGAGTATTTGCTACTAAGTTTGTTGATGTAGGCCGATGCTCCTAAAATTAAGAGCTCCGTCTTATCATCATTCAGGCAGATGCTGTGTGTGGCCATCCATGCCAGAATGATTAGATACCTTTTGTTCACTAAGGCCAGGTCAGTCTCATAGTCCCCAGTCAGTGGGATCAGGATTTGGTTGTCATCTGCATAATTAGTGTAGGTGACACAGTGACACCAAGATGGTCAAGGTCAACAAACAGCGGTTTGGTGAAGACATTATACGTAGTAGGTGAAATGCAAGAGCCTTGAGGTACCCCACATGTTATGGGTGTAGGTTCAGCTGAGGCTGAAGCTGAGAACACTCTCATTGAACTATTGCTAAGGAATGAATGGATCCATGCAGTGGCTTCCTGGGAGAAATGGACTGCTGTTGACAGGTGTTTGCATAACACTTTGTGGCCCACCAAATTGAAAGCGGCAGATAAGTCTAATAAAAGTTTCCTGTTGTCTTTGATTACATCAATTTGGGTCTTAAGATCTATCAGAGGTGTTTCTGTGCGTATCAGGAACCCTTGTGCTGTAGGGCCTGCAGGGGCCACAGCTGCGACTGTGGGTAGGATTCATGAACACCAAAAGGTAAGGAGGGTCATTGGCTGCAAGGTAGCAAGACTGGACATTATACATGTACTAAGATTGAAAGCATGCACAAGAGGAAGGAAAAAGAGAGCCAATTTACAGTGCATCCTTACAATAAATTCAAAACCCATACTGCTCAGGGACCTTTTGGCCAAAGCTAAAAAGATTTTGCCAGCAGCATGCCCCATAGTATGCTCACAACACAATCTACACTGAACACTGTGGGAAGTTCCAGCCCTCAGAGGCAGTCTCTCATCAGCAGGGAAACAAACACAGATGGTCATCCTAAACCAACCTAGGGCCACAGTGCTTCAGCACAGATTAAATCAGGTCGTCCATGCTATCCTATCCCAGTCAAAATGTGGCTGTAATGTTCTTCCATCAGAGGCTCTGCGCAAAACTTTGTTCCAATGATAAAGGTCCAACCAGGTTCACAGTGCTACCTGAACACAGGTCAAAACCGAAGCGTGCGTAGTGGTCCTATGTGACAGGTCAAACCAAGGCCAAAGTGATCTCAAGGCACTGGCCAAATACGTGTCACAGTAATCTCCTGGCACAAAGTCACATGGCTCCCTTTCAAGAGTCCAAATAAAGACACAGTGCTTTGGCACAATCTACCCCAGTGTGCGGTACTCTGGCATAGACTGACACAGGCCCAATCAGGAGCACAATAATCTGGTGCAAACACATCCAGTAGACAATGCTCCCTGCAGGCCAGTCTTGGAGGCAGTGCTGTGGCACAGGTAAACACCCCAGGTCAAAACAAGCCCGATGCTATAAGTAAATGAGAACACAGATGTTAATCAATGTGTTATGTTACAGACAAAGCCATTCATAAATTGATCTGGCACCCACCACACCAGGGGCACAGTGCCCATGCAACAAAGCGATGTACGGGTACATTGTTGACCAGGGAACAGTTCTGCTAGCAAACCGGGGTTCAATGCTGCACCACAGGCTAAGCCGGAATAAAGGAGTTGACAACAAGACAAACTGGGATGCTGTGCTTCACCAAACGTCAAACCAGAATTTAGTTGACTACCACAGGCCAAAACAGAGGTGCACTGCTCTGCAGCATGCCAATTAATGGTGCTATATTCCACCACCGGCCAAACCAGGGCACAGCGCTGCAACACAAGGAAATCCATGACTCTGTGTTCCACTACAGTTCAAATCGAGACACAATACTTTTAACCAGCCGAACTAGGACACAGTGCTTCACTACTGGCTAAACTCAGCAGGTCCTCCTCTACACGCATTAACCCTCTCGGACCCGCCGAGTCACTCTTGACAATAGCACTACAGGCTGAGGGGCGATTTTGATAATTAATGCATAACCTTTGTTTGCACATTGACCAATTGGACCCTGGAAGGTTATGGCTGTGTGTCTTCAAAAACAAAACTTCCTCCAGGAAACACAATTAACTTCTCTCTCACTCTACTTTCTGCAAAGTAGTTCACTTACACCCCCAAACAAAATTGTGAATGAAATTGATTCTGGTGATATGTATTTGGTTGCTGCTACTTTACCGACAGAGATTGTGGCCGTTGATGTCAACACTGTTCATTCTTCATTGTTTAACTCTGCAGAATCACCCTACACCACAGGGGAGCAGAGGTCTCAGAAGATAGCGGTAGCCCCCCCTTGGTACCTTTCACATGCCATGGTTGTTGGTGTCCTGCCCACTGCATAGAGCTCATGGTACAAAGAGGGGTCTGCCCTGACGTCTTTAGTATTGAGGTCTATTTGTTAACTTAAATGGGCCTGGAATTATTTTATCATGTCACAAACTGACAGAGACTTTCTGAATGTAGTAATACTCATTAGATCTGAGAAATACAGACAAAAATAGATGTGAAGAGTACAGCTTTTTTGTTTATTTTGCTGTTAATGCATTTCAAAGTCATGCATCCGTTCTCTTTTTTATGGTTTTTTTGGAGGGGTAAAAAGGGGTTCAGTACATTCAGGGTACTTCCTATTCACAAAACCTTGATGTAACTGAGTTAACAATTAAATTGCATTCATACAAAGCTTAAAACAGTATAGTGCTTTGAAAATTAATGTGTATCCACCACCTATAGTGACAAGTGATAGTACAGGTACATAGTACAAACTCTAACTAATTAGACAACAATAGATGGTATCGCAGTTGGTTGTATGTAGCCAGGCTAAGGGTTGACCTAACACGTGGTCGACGTCTAGATCTAAATCAAAAGATTGGAAGGATTCGGTAGAGAATGAAGTGCTGGTCCTTTAGACGTTTCGGCAAGATGCCTTCATCTTGGACCTGGAGAAGGTCTCCCTGGGGGGTAGCTTTAGATTGCTGTATCGCTGCATAGAGCTCAGCTCTCGATGCGCTGCCTATCTAGGAAAGTGCACCCTGGCAGACTCTGTGCGTGGCATGCTTTCAGGGGCACGATAACACTGGCTGCTGTTTCCAAGGTGTGTTATATATAGGTGTAACCGTGAACTTAATAGACATCACACACTGTTGAATGATTTAACAGAAGGCATGCTACAGCATGCTCCCCCCAAAAGTTTTACGAGATTCTGTGATAGAAGAAAGTTGCTTAGCTTGCACAGCACCATAGCAATGCACAATTTACTGGCTCAGTTTGAATTGCAATAAATCATGTTCAGGCCTAGGGTGTTGGATGGATGGGTGAGTGCAGCAGAGACTCCAGTAAGAAAAACAAACTCCAGCCATCAAAGAACGGTGCTGTCCTACAATAAATAGATGCCAATTATCTTGTTGTGTTTATTTTATCTAGAACTAGCAAAAAGTACCAGTTCTCCGAATGGGGTTTGTGGACAGACATCACAACACTCTCATCAATTGTTGAAAATCCTTGATCCTGTAGGTCGCTGTTCCGATTTGCTTATTGCTTCATGTGCCTTTGGCTCTGAAGTAAACTGCACTGAGAATGGGCGTGTGTGGCTGGCAGACATACTCTGGAGCAGACGTTGGGAGGCGAGAGTTGGTGTGCTGCTGCTTACCGGGACCAACTGTGCTCTCTCCCCACATGTCGCCTCGCCCTGTCGGGGATGTAGTTTGTTGTGGTGCATTGCAGTGCCACTGTCCCAGAAACCGTGCATTTTAGGGTTGAGGACCGGTACGTCTATGACCACATTGATGTTTCGCCAATTTCAGGCAACTGTCTCACGTGTGTGGGAAATCCGGGGAAAAGGGTGGGGTGACCAAATGTTATGTAGCCAGTCATGTCCGTGGGGTCCTAACAGGTAACTATGCAAAATGTGTTACAGGTCAGGACTACTTTATACATAGCTTAATCAAACCAAGACAAACATTTCGCAAGACTGCAGAAATCTACACACCTGGTTTCACCTTTATTAGGGATCATCAGTGTAATAAGTGAAACCAGGTGTGTAGCTGTCACATTCTTGTGAAATGTCTGTCTTGGGTTGATTAAGCTATGTATAAAGTAGCCCTGACCTGTAATATAAATGTACATTTCTGGAGCAAAAGGTTTACGATTGAGCCAGTTTGCATACCCACAATGCTTTACTGATGTGGCTCCGAACTGGAGGTGAAATTCTAGTGATGGTTATTAGGAGGCGCTGTGGCATGTGTGTTTGTGCTCACCCTATACACCCTATGCTTAATTTGAAACCTATCATTCATTGGAAAAGTGAAGATTCTATAGTTAATATCTTTTGAGCTGCAGGACGGATCAGCACTGCATTTGACATTCCTATCCCAGGTCTTCTAGGATTGGAACATTTTGTGCAAATATGTGTATGGTTCAAATGATATAAAGGGTTTGTTTGTTTGTTTGTTTATTTATTTATAGCACGCACCAGAACGGGGAGGTATCCCGGCGTGTGTTCAAGAATACTTTAAGCTTACATGTTGCAGTTACATACAGTTACACATTCCAAGTAATTACAAGATACATTGATAGCAAGGGGGTGACAGTATTCATGGTTATATACAGTTGCACACAGTTACACATTCCAGGTTACATGATGCATTGACAGCAAAAGGATGGCAATATGCATGTTGTATGCACAGGTCTTTGTACACAGAGGTGTATACACAGTATACGTTGACAGTTAAAAGAGCATGTCCGTGTGCGTTTAGTTGCAGGTTAAAAGGTGGGTCACACGTGAGTAGTCCTAGTGTCGGTCATTCGGGTGAACAGCCAAACTGCTGAATGGATTTGTTCAAAATAAGAAACAGGTTGGCCAAGAAGCACTCTAACTAAATCCATTATTGTTTAATCGCACATCCGTCCAGTGTTTTTTTAAACATTTGGCACAGAGCGGAGTGCCCCTGTACCCAAAAACCTACTCATATCTCCCAAGACGCATTGCAGTTGCCGAGCTTTTTCAGTTCTGAAGTTCAGCCATTACGCAATTCGAGAACCAAGTTCCATATCGACATAAAAAAATGTCCTAAAGTGATATAAATGGTGGGAATTAGGGAGTTTAGAGGGCAGTGAGCATGTGAGCATTGTGAGGAAGGATAATTGCTGAAAGTGTCGGGCTTGGGATGGTGTATTTTTACTTTTTGAAGCGTTTTGCTGAGATCGAGGAGAGGCGTGAACAGGGAAAAAAAGAGTAAGTGCATGAAAACTATTATACATTGAGATTTGATAATCAGTGGTTGCTAGTTAAGGGAAGATGAGTATTTCAAGTTAATTTAGGAACATTTAAAATATACATATATATAACATCTTTTTAAATAACTCAAAATATTTAGGCAGTGATTTAACGTTCCATGTTTCTGTATTGAGAGCAAGAACTGAAGAGGAGGGACGGAGCACTTCTTGATTCTGTGTTATCTTTGGAGCGATTTGCGAAGTCAGGATTTGTACAGAAGTTGTAAAAGTTGATTTTGAGGATTGTTTCACGTTTGATTTGTTTGAAGGGTGGATGTGAGGGGTATAAAGGAGGTTTATTAGTGTTGTCAGTTTTGGGAAAGATTCATTGGGCAAGGAGATAAAACCACACTATTTTGCATGTTTTCTTGATTGTTTAGACCTGACTAACAAAGAATATACAATGCAAAAAAGATAATTCTCAATCCAGTGTTCTCTACGTAGCGGTTCTCGAAGTCAGGATTTGTACAGAAGCTTGAAAAGTTGCTTTTTGAATTGTTTAACATTTGATTAATTTAAAAGGTGGATGTCAGGAGTATAAAGGAGGTAGAGTAGAGTTGTTCGTATTGGACAAGAGAAAATGGGCTGGAGATAAATCTGCACTATTTGGCATGATTTCTCTATTCGTAAGACGTGAATAAAAAAGTGTATACACCGTAAAAAGAAATGAAGTTAGTTTTACAAAAGTAAAAGCTGCATGAGTATAGGTTTGAGAACTCTGATTCTCGATTCGGATTATATATATATATATATGTATATAAGGAGTTGATGGTGTTGTGTTAACTTTGTGATGTCTACATTTAGGGGCCGATTCATGGAACAAACATGTGCCGAAAATCCCAGCGCAAGCAGGCACAAGGAGGCGCAAGCGTGAGAAAGCAAGTGCACACACATGCGTGCGATTCAAGGAAGGCGCTGTGCTACTTTCCCACTGGTTTTGCGCCAAATCCATGCATGGCGCAGGCTGGCGCACACGTCTCCAAACAGCGTGCGCTAAGCGCACAGCGAAAACGACCAGAGCGCAGCACACACAACAAAAGTAGGCGGAACAGGGGGCGTAACATGCGGAATGGGGAATAACGCCTGAAAAAGAAGGCGTAACTGGGGAAGTACTGCTGGGAAGTACACGGAATGCCCACACGCATGTGAACCACACGTATTCATGAAATCGAATTGGGCAAACCCGCGCATGGGCAAAGACACGCACAGGCCTAAACACGTCTGCCACACGAAGGCAGGCGGTAGCGTCCCTGCACATTACAAAAGTGTGCACAAATAAAAAGCACGTATATACTGAGTGGGGTTCATGTATTACTGGGGTTCGTGGGAAGTTTTACATGTGAAAGGCCCCTGTGCGAGTGGGGTACGTGTATTACTGGGGTTCGTGGGACGTTTAACACATGAAAGGGCCCTGTGCGAGTGGGGTACGTGTATTACTGGGGTTCACGGGAAGTTTCACACGCGATTGGCCCTGTGTGAGTGGGGTACGTGTATTACTGGGGTTCGTGGGTAGTTTCACACACGATTGGCCCTGTGCGAGGGGGGTACGTGTATTACTGGGGTTCGCGGCAAGTGTTACAGGCGAAAGGGCCCTGTGCGAGTGTGGTACGTGTATTACTGGGGTTCGCGGGAAGTTTTACACACAAAAGGGCCCTGTGCGAGTGGGGTACGTGTATTACTGGGATTCGTGGGAAGTTTCACACGCGATTGGCCCTGTGCGAGTGGGGTACGTGTATTACTGGGGTTTGCAGGTAGTTTCACACGCGAAAGGGCCCTGTGCGAGTGGGGTACGTGTATTACTGGGGTTCGCGGGAAGTTTCACACGCGATTGGCACTGTGCGAGTGGGGTACGTGTATTACTGGGGTTTGTAAGTAGTTTCACATGCGAAAGGGCCCTGTGCGAGTGGGGTACGTGTATTACTGGGGTTCGCGGGACGTTTCACACGCGATTGGCCCTGTGCGAGTGGGGTACGTATATTACTGGGATTCGCGGGTAGTTTCACACGTGAAAGGGCCCTGTGCGAGTGGGGTACGTGTATTACTGGGGTTCGCTGGAAGTTTTACACGCGAAAGGGCCCTGTGCGAGTGGGGTACGTGTATTACTGGGGTTCGCGGGAAGTTTCACACGCGATTGCCCTGTGCGAGTGGTGTACCACTCACCTTCTGCCTTGTGTGTAGAAGAACGCGTAGCCAACACCCACCCGCTGTGAAGTAATATCGTGTGAACCCCAACGGCTGGAAAACACATGCCCGCACCCCTTGAAAAGCACGTACAGAGCAATGGAAAGCCACGTGGGATCTTCAACCCGTGCCAGGGCAATGCCCGTGTGCGATATGTCACAGATGCGCTTACGCGCTAAGGGCCTTTGGTCCAATGAAATCGCGTACGTGTGCTGACGCGCTTACGCGCTAAGGGCCTTTCCTCGGATTTCACACTGACGTGCACTTTTTTCACGTGCCAATTCACTCCGTATCAAGCTGGCCACGCGTACAAACATGGAAGACCACGCTCCTGCCCTGAAGGCCATTTTCCTGCCCCCCAGAGCCCTGAGCACGCTCCCAACTGCCATCTGCTGCTGCCTGACTGCCTGCTGCCCACATGCCCTGCTATTTGGTGCCTGCACGTCAGCCAGGGTTCCAGTTGCTGTGTCCACCCCTGCTGGAACAGAAGACTCCCGACTGGGATACCATCGCTCCACAGCCCAGCCCCAGGACCCAGTTGCCCCCTACGCCTGCCTCGGGGGTCGACATGTCGGGGCAAACACCATCTGAGACCACTGGAGATCCCCAGCCAGAGAGGCAGAGGGCCACCAGCTTCAGTGTGAAGGAAGTTGGTGTCCTGGTGGAGCATGTCCTGGGGAATTATGATGCCCTCTTCGGAACATCACGCACCAACAGGGAAGGACGGGAGAGGATCTGGGACAACGTAGTGGTTGCCATCAAAGTGGAGGGGGTGGCAACCCGCCACATCAAGCACGTCAAGAAGCGCTGGGAGGACTTCAGGTCCAGGACTCTCCACAAGGCCCGGCGCCTCGCGGAGGGGGGCCGGGTCAGCATGAGTGACATCCAGATGAGGGTCCTCGAACACGTATGCCCAACGCTCCACGCCCAGATCCTTCAGAGGAAGATCCATCTGGAGTTGAGCGGTAAGTGGCCAAGCATTGGTGTGCGAGACAGGGCATGTTGCAGTGTGCTGGTAGTCTGATACTTGCCTGTATGTGTGACATGGGCCATGTATGGATGTGTGTGTGCAGGGACATCATGGTCATGCATGTGAGACCAGTAATGTGTGAACCACATGGTTGGTGCGTGAATTCCAATGCTACATGGGGAGCTGTATGGCAAATGCACACATGAAAGCATGCAAGTGTCTGTTCTTGCACATGGTGGGGGTGTGGGGGATGGGTGCTGCTGTCATGTACATGTATGGTGCACATGTGTGTGTGTCTGAGAAGTGTGTCTGTGAATTTGATGCGCCATAGATTCATGACACATGTCCGTGATGATGTGTAGATTCACTCATGCAGTGCGGTCACCATTGTATGCACTGTGTCTATCCACTGTGTCTGTGGTGTACAAGGCATGATGCATGACCCTCCGGTGATGTGTGTGCATGGGATCAGTGCGAGCCAGGATGCATGTGAGTTTGAAGGCAACATTTTGATTAATAAAGGCCCTTGTACATGGATGCTGATGTTGATTGCAGGCGCCATGCCTGTTCATGCCTGTGTGTTGCGTGCATTCACCCATGTGTTGTGGAGGGACAGGATGGAAGTGACGTTAGACACTGCCACTCATGTGTTATTGCTTCCTGTCTAGGGGAATATTGTACTGTACGCTGATGCTTGTGTTCTATGTCTCCCTCTACGCAGCATCAAGTGAAGAAGAGGGCGGAGATGGTGCTGTGGAGCCAAGCGGCGGGGATGCGTCCACTGGGCGGCGACGCAAGGCCCAGCCACCCTCCCAGGACTTGCCATCATCCAGGAGCGAGGGGGCTGGTGCCATCCAGGTTGGTGGTCTCCACAGAGGAGGAGGAGCCCGCTACTGAGCCGCACATGGGGCCTGGTGGGGGTAGTACCACTGGTGCAAGTGGTGCAGTGCAGGGCCAGGGTCAGGAGGCAGCACAGGTCACCACGGATGGGTCTGTGCATGTCCCTGTCCTTGACCCTGTGACTGCACCACCATGCACCAGCAGGGAGGCCCCGTCCCAGGCCCATCCTCAGGTAGGGGAGAGTGCCATGTCGTCTGCCTCTCCACTACCTGCGGATGAGGGGTCCTATGAATGTATGTGCTCCGTCCTGATTGGTGTTGCGTTGCGCACGCGTGACATTCGTCATGACGTGCGTTCTTCCTGGGCAGAGAACGCGCGCCATCATGAAGAGCAGCATCGCAACGTGACACTGTTGGGAGGGGCCCTGGTTGGTGGGTTCCTACATGTGACACGCACTCTGGCGGACCTCTCCTCATCTGTGGAGGCTATGCGCCAGTCGTTCTCCCTGCCGTCTTCCGGCCCAGATTCCACCAGGGCCCCCTGTGGACCTGGCCTGACCAACACAGCCAGCTTGCTGGAGATCCCATCCCTTCCACAGTCGGGAGTCGGCAGTCCAGCAGGGGTGGACACCACAACTGGAGACCAGCTGATGGAGGATGTGCAGGCATCATCGGACAGGGCACATGGACAGCAGCAGCAGCAGGAACAGGCTCTAGTTGGGAGCAATGATGACTCAGGGCCATCGACATCAGGGGGGCAGGCATCGGCCAGAGGGCAGGAGGACCCTGGAATGGATGTGTCTTCCGTGTGGCTGCGGTTGGGCCAGCGCATAGATGCGGAGCGGCGGCAGGCAGAAGAAACGTGGATCACCACGGTCAGTGCGTAGTTCTCCATGCGTCTGGCATTGAGGCGGGCAGAGTGCCTCGAGGTGACTCGCAGGGAGTTGGAACAGGCCATGAGTGCCTCCCTGCGAGACCTCGGGGCCAGGGCAGAGGCCGCCTCTGGGACATCGACATGTAGTTCGATGATGCCCTGGCCCGGGACACCACAGAGTGAGCCACAGGACTTGCCCACCGCCATTGTATATAGTTAGATAGTGTTAGGTTTCCTTTCCTTTTCTTTTTTATTTTGGTTGCGCTTGGACAATGCACCACGTTTTTGTATATAGTTTTTTATTAGGTAGTATTTTTGGTAGGTTTCATTTCATCAGTTAGGCTCATGGACCCTGGATTGTTCATTTGTACATAGTTCACCATTGGATTATTCTCATTTTTTTATTTTCACCATGGAGCAATGGATGTCACTTTCTTTTTTCCCTTGGATTTGCTTTGTTGGACTTTGACTTTGGACACCATTGCTTTTGGATTTCTTTGGATTATGATTTCTTGTTTTTTATTCTTTTACGGACATGCAGCATTTCTTTAATTATTCCCATTGTTGTGTGTTTTCTTTTAATTACATTCATGTTGTGTTTAATACATTTTTTTCTTCATACTTCGATGTGTGGTATTATCTCATTGGTTTCATGCATGCCATGATACGGGTTTTCAGATTCACTTGCACCCACTGTGTGTGTGTGACAGACATGTGTTCAGTAACATACTTGCCTTTGGGGTTGTATCATGTAATTGCCTTTTCTATGTGGGTGGATGCAATACTTGGTTGGGTCTTTGGGCTGGGGAGGCTGGCCATAAGGGCCATGATTGAGGATCGTCATGACGTGGGGGCAGGGGGACGTGAGTGGGACATGAGTGGGGGCCTGCTGGCAGGTGCCCCACACTGCTGGGGGGTGGGGGTACAGGTGGACATGAGTGGGACATGAGTGGGGCCTGCTGGCAGGTGCCCTGTACTGCTGGGGGTGGGGGCTCAGGGGGGCATGAGTGGGACATGAGTGGAGGCCTGCTGGCAGGTGCCCTGCACTGCTGGGGGTGGGGGTGCAGGGGGACATGAGTGGGACATGAGTGGGGGCCTGATGGCAGGTGCCCTGAACTGCTGGGGGTTGGGGGTGCAGGGAGACATGAGTGGGGGCCTGCTGGCAGGTGCCCTGCACTGCTGGGGGGTGGGGATGCAGGGGGACATGAGTGGGACATGAGTGGGGGCCTGCTGGCAGGTGCCCTGCACTGCTAAGGGGTGGAGGTGCAGGGGGACATGAGTGGGACATGAGTGGGAGCCTGCTGGCAGGTGCCCTGCACTGATGTGGGGTCAGGGTGCAGGGGGACATGAGTGGGGGCCTGCTGGCAGGTGCCCGGCACTGCTGGGGGGTGGGGGTGCAGGGGGACATGAGTGGGACATGAGTGGAGGCCTGCTGGCAGGTGCCCTGCACTGCTGGGGGGAGGGGGCGCAGGGGGACATGAGTGGGGGCCTGCTGGCAGGTGACCTGCACTGCTGGGGGGTGCTGGGGGACATGCGTTGGTGATCAGTAGTGCAAGCTGACATGTGGCTTGGCTGGGGGGCATGCCCATGGTGGATGGGCTGCCTGCGGAACATGACCCGGGGTGCAGGGTAGTCCTCTGTGGTGTGGGCTGCCTGCAGGGGCCGTGGAGGGTGTAGAGGGAACACCTGGGAGGACCCACACTGCCAATTCACGTCTAGGACTCCCTGCGCACGCCTGAAATACACGTACCCCACTCGCACAGGGCCAATCGCGTGTGAAACTTCCTGCGAACCCCAGTAATACACGTACCCCACTCGCACAGGCCCTTTCGCGTGTAAAACTTCCCGTGAACCCCAGTAATACACGTACCCCACTCGCACAGGGCAATCGCGTGTGAGACTTGCCGCGAACCCCAGTAATACACGTACCCCACTCGCACAGGCCCTTTCGCATGTGAAACTTCCCGCGAACCCCAGTAATACACATACCCCACTCGTACAGGCCCTTTCGCGTGTGAAACTTCCCGTGAACCCCAGTAATACACGTACCCCACTCGCACAGGGCCAATCGCATGTGAGACTTCCCGCAAACCCCAGTAATACATGTACCCCACTCGCACAGGCCCTTTCGCATGTGAAACTTCCCGCGAACCCCAGTAATACACGTACCCCACTCGCACAGGCCCTTTCGCGTGTGAAACTTCCCGCGAACCCCAGTAATACACGTACCCCACTCGCACAGGGCCTATCGCGTGTGAAACTTCCCGCGAACCCCAGTAATACACGTACCCCACTCGCACAGGGCCTATCGCGTGTGAAACTTCCCGCGAACCCAGTAATACACATACCCCACTCGCACAAGCCCTTTCGCATGTGAAACTTCCCGCGAACCCCAGTAATACACGTACCCCACTCGTACAGGGCCTATCGCATGTGAAACTTCCCTCGAACCCCAGTAATATACGTACCCCACTCACACAGGGCCAATCGCGTGTGAAACTTCCCGCGAACCCCAGTAATACACGTAGCCCACTCGCACAGGGCCTATCGCATGTGAAACTTCCCGCGAACCCCAGTAATACACGTACCCCACTCGCACAGGGCCAATCGCGTGTGAAACTTCCCACGCACCCCCCGAAATACATGTAACCTGCTCAAATAGCGTGTGAGACTTCCCACGAACCCCAGTAATACACGTACCCCACTCGCACAGGCCCTTTCGCGTGTGAAACTTCCTGTGAACCCCAGTAATACACGTACCCCACTCGCACAGGGCCAATTGCGTGTGAAACTTCCCGCGAACCCCAGTAATATACGTACCCCACTCGCATAGGGCTTATCGCGTGTGAAACTTCCCGCGAACCACAGTAATACACGTTCCCCGCTTGCCGTGCTGGTACAGGATTAGCGCAGCCCTTTGCGCTGGATTGAGGCTTCTGATGGCTTTTCCCTTCGCGAGGGGCGTTCTTGGGGGCGTAACTGGCGCTGCTGCAGGGTTGCTGTGACACTGTGCGCCACGGCTGGATTTCGTAGCTAAAATCCATGAATACGCTGTGCGCGGAAATGGATTTTAGCGCACGCGGCTGGCGCAGAGATTCGCACGCGCACACTGTGCGCCAGCCGTGTGCGCCACTTGTGCGCTAAATTCTATGAATTACCCCTTAGTTATTTATTTAATATACTTATAGCCCCAAATTGACTTTGTATATATACACAGTTCCTTCACACAGCACTCTAATATAAATCGCACACGCAATATACATTACTAATATGTCTAAAATACATTAATTAAAAGATCCATTCTGATAGTGGATCTAAAATCTTCATTGTTACATCATACAGTTTCACTAAATAATAAATACAAGGGAGATCATTGCCTTCTAAAGAAGTGGTGCATAAAATGTCAGTGACAAATGGGAAATTAGGGTCATACTTCTTCCACAGTTCCGCTCGGATGGCATCTAAACTAGTACAACAAACTAAAAGATGTTCAATGGATTCCATGCAATTTTCCCTGCAGAATGTACATATCCGTTTAGGGTGAGGGATATTCATTCTAGCCCCCAAGATTTCCAATGATTTAGCAGCTTTAAATATAATCTTTAGATAATTTCCTAATGTATAATGAGTAGCAAATGCCCGGATATAAGTTGGAGTACTCTTGTGATTCAACACACTCTGTATAAAATTCCCGCTGTCTACTTTGGTACTTACATTCACTATATCAATTTAAGTTCCAAAGTTCCACAATATTTTTTTAGCAATACCTTTCAATGCCAAGGAAGATACCTGTCCTGCCAAAGACTCTACTTTAGATGTCCACTATATATGTGTGTCAGAAATCCACTTGGCACGCCCAAACCTATCGCCTTCTTGTCCACTTAAAAAATGATTCAACCAATATTTTGTGATTAAGGTCTCCTCCAAATCCATCAACACTACAAAACACATAATCATCTTCTATTTTAAGAAGATTGCCATTCCCATAAGGCCACATTACAAGCGTATAAAACCCAATGTTATACATTTGGACAAGTGAAACAATATTTTAAAGATCTGTTCCCTCCAAGTTCTCAATTCTCTTCATATGTTTCTCTGCCCCTATTTCCATTCCATATTTCATTACTGGTAAGATCTTGGAATTATGTATCAATAAAATTGTTCTAGGTGAAAATCCTCCTTGTCTACCAATAAATGTACTGATTATTATTTAAGTTTGTAAGATAGCCTTACTTTCAACGTGTTCATACTGTTTAGTCCACGTGCCTTTATCATCTATTAAAACACCAAGATATTTATAAACAGATACTTGTTCCAACTTCTGCCCATCTAAACTCCAAATATACTTATTATGCATCTTCCTTCGCGGATAAGATACCATTATTTGCATCTTGCCTAAATTAATGCGTAGACCATTGCTTGAGGCATACTTCCCTGGGGCATCTAACTGAACTTGCAAACCATATGGAGTGTAATCTAAAATCAGCAGATCTTCGGCAATCCAACCCACCTTTAAACCAATAAACGTAGCTTGGCATGCTGCTGAGAGGGCCAAAGTCTTGTTCAATCTGCCAAGTATAGGTCAAAGAGTGTGGGTGTCAGGATACACCCCTACTTTACTTCCCTTGTCGTTGGAATCCAAGTTGAAATCCGACCACGGCCATCAAGCTGGTTTCTCACTCTAGTACTAAAGATGCAATATCACTGAGAGTAGTCCTTTTGGTAGCCCACATGACTCCAATTTATGCCAAAGCTGATTCCTTAGGACAGTATCGAAGGCTGAAGTCAAATCAATGAATACACCATAAACAGGTTGGTTCTTTAGTTTCCAGGCATTTCAATTACAGAAACCAAAACCAATATATTGTCTACCGTGCTGGTTTTCTTTCTAAAGCCAGTCTGATTGCTAGGCAGAATATTTTGTGTCCCTGGCCCGCACTCTTAATTCTTTCAGGAGTACTCTGGCAAATCATTTTGCTGGGATGTCTACCATAGCCAGGAGTCGATAGTTCTCTGGGTCACTCCAAAAACCCTTCTTATATACCGGTAAAATATTACTATCTTTCCATGGCCCAGGTACCACCCCTTTATTCACAATCCCTGTAACTACTCTATGTAACACTATGGCCCACCACTTGGGATGTTGCTTAATCAACACGTCACAGCTCCCAACTGGGCGAGCTGCACGCAAGCATTTTACATGTCTTATGCTCCCCAAATAGTTTACACAAAAGTTACAATTCAAAGTATTTCTGGTACCCCCCCCCCCGAAGATGATTCCTCAATTCCAGTAGCCCCATCCCAGCTTCAATGAACTTGATCGATTGACCCTCCACCATACTAATCAGAGGAAGGACACATTTCTTGGCTCCATTGATCACTTCTCCACTCGATTATAGTCGTTGTTTAATACCCTATCTTCCAATGATTGCCATCTTCAATTGGCCAACTCATTTCAATATAGTCTCAACCATCTCTGGAAGAATGTTTTGAAGTCTGTCATCTTTGTCCCCAGGCTATCTCTACTTTGGAATTTAACAGTACCTGCAATGGCATTACTTATACCGTGACACAATTGCATTTGAGCTCCTGTATTTTGCTATCATAGCGTCCAACCTTATACTTAACGACATTGCATCTTTCCTCCCGCGACTTATATTGTTGCCGCTCTAAGATGCCGTTACTAAGTTGGATCTACGTTAAAAGATCGTATTGGAAAAACTTGAGTTATAAAATAGCAAAGCCAACTTGCGCCCATTTTGTAACTTGAGATTTTCTGAATGTGCCATTTTGTCCCCTGCTTTACATTTGATGTATGAGTGGGACACCCCCGCAGGCTCTGCTCCCCTTGTTAGGCATTATGGGCAACGTTTTTTTTACCGAGCCGAATGCACACTAAAAGTGCATTCAGCTTTTTATTTACAAGCTTTTGTTGCAATACCAATCGAGCTGAACATATTTATGAAATTATCTATAATGTTCGAATCACCCGCCCAGATTTATTTGCCGTACTTTCAATAAACTTACGTAGCAGCTTTTGTGCCATAGGAATAACCTTCACTAAATATTTCACCCTATACGATTTAGACCATTGCAGAGAAATATATGGACATTCTCGTAATAAACTCCATGCTTCTTCCCACCCACCAATAGTACCCAAAATGGCAAGTGATCACGTTCCTCACTATGTATTACTGCTATATCCAGTATCAATGAAGTGCAGATTGATTGGCAAAGACAAAATCTATGGTTGAGGCACTCTTACCACTTACCCGTGTATTCACTCTTTCGCTGTCACCCTTACAGTAATCACTTCAGCATGATCAACGTATTCATATACATTACTTCTGCCCAAGCCTTACCTTGGCTGTTACATAAAGTAGTGTTGTGATAAGAAAAAGTCCTATCCTTATTTAAACACTCTAACCTATGAGGTATTTTAGCATTAAAATCCCCTGCTATCATGACCAGAGTGTGTTCAGACAGCCCTGTCAAGCATAACTACATCCTGATCCCCACCCTTCCTTCCCCTTTTTCCATCTACCATACATCACCGCTTGGTGGATCGTCTTTCGTTTACACTTGGCTCCTTTTGTTTTAACTAACATTCCCTTCTTGACTAGGGGGGTCTAAATCAATAGTATTACTAGACATCCCCACACCACCATGCCAGCGATCCGTATCTCATGACAGACTAGAGCACCAATGGCTGTCTTTGGAATTAATGGCCTGATCCCGCTGTGGTCGAAATCATGCTGGCCTCCTGCAAACGCCACAGCAATACCAACCATTCTAGTACATGTTACATACAGTCATGATCATCAGAATGAATGGGACCTCTTTGGCCTGGTTTTTTTTAGGCCATGTCTGAACTTTTTTTCCTGTAGGATCATGTCCTTGGAAAGCACATATATCTCACTGGGCAGCTGCATTGGACATGCTGAGTAGAAGCTCGTGGATTTTCCAACCCACAGGTAAAAAAAAGCTAATTTCTGCATTTCCTGCATAATGGGAGGAGGTGATTTTTCATTTGAAATAACTTTCAGAATTTTAGGAAAGTATGATTAGAGCTACTCTAAACATTTCAAAGCGGGATCATATCTCAGTGGCAAGAAGAAACGCGCACTGATTACCTATTTGCGAGCACATTATTTAAAAATCTTTATCCATTACGCACAAATACCTCGTGAACAAGATCCCAAAATGCCTATCGCAGAAATTCATGAAAGCTCAAACAACCAGACCTACCTGCTCCTCCTACTCTCACCAATTGACCATCACAAGATTCAAGGGAACGTGGTGGAGCCAGTGCCTGGTCATTGCTGACAAGAATTGGAACTCTCTTCCTTTGACACTTAGAGCAGAACAATCCTACTTGACCTTCAGGAAACATCTCAAAGCTGTACTTTTTACAAACCATTGTCTGACCAATAACCCCTCCATTTACTTGTAATATATGTTTGTCATGCATGCTGCTACTGTCTGTAACTAGTGCATTGATGCCTCTGGGTTTGGAGCACTTCATCCGCAAATGTGAAAATAAATAAATAAATGTTGAAGACAGACTCCCACTGTGTGTGCATTCAGTAGCATAAGCTAACCTGTCGAGCCGGGAGACAGGCAGCCACAATGACGGAACGCATCAGAGTTCATTTCACCACATTCTACATTGTGTATGCTTCTGCTGCATCTGACCACATATTAATGCCCCTGGGAGATCCATCCTTCTTTACTATCTGTATAAGCTCTGAAGGAGAAGCTCTGTGCAGAGTGCTGCTTGCTATATTAGAGTTGTCTCTGGTGCCAGTGTAGTCACCTTTTGGTAAGTGACTTTCTTATTCTCCACTCCAGCATGTTCACAAACATGTCAGCAGTCTTGGTGGTGGTGGGAAAAACAGTAGCCACTGCACAGTGTGAAGGCATCATGAAGCAAGACGCAGACAACAGATTCAAAGTTCAAATAAAGTACTTTTATTAACTTAAATGTCACGATGGAGTAAGGGCTAACTAGCCCTATGCTAAGGTGGGATTTCCCTACCTAAAGAAACTAAGGATAGCCCAAGTCAGTTAGTTCAGCTTAACCGTCTGTGTCCAAAATCTATTCTTGCCCTCACAACTTAAGCTAAACAATGTCGAGGGAGGTCAGCAATGAAATAGTGTCCCAAATAAAGTATCAAGTTTCTTCCAGCTCTAAGCTTACTTTCCAGCTCCCCTTCCTCAAATGTATTTATTTATTTTATTTATGGTTTCTTGTTAGGCGCTTATATAGGAAGTAAATAATGTCTCAAAGCACTCACAGGGCAACAGAGAGGGGACAGGGGGAGGTAAGATTAAACAATTAATACAATTAAATACATACGAAATATTAAATACAGTGGTTGGGGTGTAGTGGACAAACCTACTATGCCTTGTGAGTTTTCAGAACGTTCATGTGCAGTAGGGAGGGCGAATGGGATAGGTGATGTGCTGCTCATGGGTGAGCAACAGGTGAAGTGTAATGTAGGTTAAGTGCGAGCAACCATAGAGGAGGGCCAGACGAGGGTCTGGAGGGGGAATATTTAGTAAGAGAGAGTTGCAGATAGTGTGGTCACCAGCCCCAGGTAGCCTTGTGGATGACACAGAGGAATTTGAATGTGATCATCCATGAAGCAACCTGGAGCCATTGAAGGCTTTTTAGGGCAGGTGAGATGCAGTCCCTGGGCTTTAGGGCAAGGATAAGTCTCGCTGCCCTGTTCTGGATTAGCTGGAGAGGCCTCAGAGTGGAAGAAGGGAGATTCAGTAGGAGGCTGTTGCAATAGGCAAGTCTAGAGAGAACCAGGGCTCAGGTAACATTGAGATTCTGGGGGAAAGTGAGAAAAGGTAGAATTCCTTTGAGAAGAAAGAGCTGCAAGTGGGCTTTCTTGGCAATGTCCTGAGTCTGAGGGAGGAAGGATGAGAGGAGTCGAATATGACTCCAAGTTTTCTGGCTTCAGAAGAGGGAGCAGGGGGAGAACCCATGGAGGAAGGCCAGAGTGAAGGGGAGAAGTCAGGAGTAGGGGTCCCAGTGGCAAGGATCTCTGTTTTTCTGGCATTTAGAGATCATTTTAGGTACACCAGGCCTGGATGGCAGAAGGGAAATCTGGGATGATGGAGGGTGCAAGAGGGTCAACAGGGAGTTTGAAGAAGAGTTGTGTGTTGTCAGCATAACACTGGAAGTTGGGGTAGAAGGAGGAGATGAGGAGTCACAGCTGAGAGAGGTAGATATTAAAGAGCCAAGGCAAGAGGATAGAGCCCTGGGGGCCGCCATAGGTGGAGAAGGAAGTAGGAGAGGAGAAGGTGGGCAGGATGACTTGAGAGGAGCGATCATTAATGAAAGAGGTCAGCCAGTCCAGTGCCTGCTCAAAGATAACAAAGGAAGTTGTGGAGTATTTGTATGAGGCTGGAGTGGTTGACCGTGTCAAATGCAGAAGAGAGATCCAGAAGGATGAGTACAACTGGTGAATTGGAATCAAGGGATGCAAGCAGTTCTTCACGGGTGTTCAGTAGAGCAGTTTCCATGCCTCTGGATGCTCGGAATACAGATTGATGGTTGTGGAGACCTGTCATGCATGCTGGACGCTACGCTCGTAGAACAGCTAGACCGTTCTATTCTAAATGGAGGTTATTCGATACGTTACCGGGAAAACGACGTTTGCACTTTTCACGTCGCTAACTTCACGTGACTTTTGCTTCGTCACGTGAACTACGGTATTACGTATTTAAGCAGCGTAGAAACTTCACTCGCTGCTTCTGATCGAATCTATTGGCGTTGTGTAGCTGAACCTCTGATCTGCATCCTGGCATATTTCTACAGCTACTTTTGGGCCTTCAATAGCGTGTGTTCTGCCACACGCTAATTCCTGGAGCTATTCCTTCGCGTGATAATTCACACGCGTTCTCTGTCTTCAAGCGTGGCTGGTCCGGACTGCGGGAATCCTGCCCGCGTGTACATCCACACGTACACTCTGTCTTCATACGCGGCTGGCCCGGACTGCGTAAATCCTGCCCGCGTGTAATTCAACACGCGCACGTTGTCTCTAAACGCGGCTGTTCCGGACTGCGGGAACACCGCACGCCTGTAATTCCACACGCGCTCTCTGTCTTTAAGCGCGCCTGGCCAAGGCTGCGTAAATCCTGCCCGCGTGTAAAATCCACACGCGCTCTCTGTCTTTAAGTGCGGCTGGCCAAGGCTGCGTAAATCCTGCCCGCGTGTAAAATCCACACGCGCTCTCTGTCTTCAAGTGCGGCTGGCCAAGGCTGCGTAAATCCTGCCCGCGTGTAAAATCCACACGCGCTCTCTGTCTTCAAGTGCGGCTGGCCATGGCTGCGTAATTCCTGCCCGCGTGTAAAATCCACACGCGCACGTTGTCTTCACACGCGGCTGGCCCAGACTGCGCGAATCCTGCCCGCGTGTAAAATCCACACGCGCACGTTGTCTTCAAACGTTATTTTCTTCGCGGCTGTTTATAACCGCGTGTACTTTGTTTTTCCTTAAAAAGAACACTATTTCTAACTCCTGCATCTGTGGAATTAACAGAAGGATTGATCCCTATAGTGGGAAGGAAGCTTTTCAAGGATTATTGGAAGGTGACATTGAACTGAACATTTGGACGCTATCCTGTGGTGAATTCAACCCGTATCTAGCGTGAGCCTCGTTCCGTTCGGGATAAGTCTCCCTTACTAATTTTCCCTTCCTTGTCGTTTGTTCTTCATTTCAAATCCATGAAGAGACTTCTGGATTATTCTACCCTAAACTAAAGGTCAGTGTGAACATTCCTGTCATTATCTAATTCATCATACTCAGGTTGGAGCAGTTATTCATGATACTTTAATTTGTCCTAGGCTGGCTTTCTATACCTTACCCACGCCCTTTCCAGTGATCCATCGCTCTGCCTGTTTTATCAGCCAGAGGGTTGTATCATTTGGAAGGTCTTCAATTGACTTCACAACTATCAAATCGTGTGAACAGGGATCCGGAAGACCCTACCTCCTGTATCCTTTGAGTATTGTATCCTTTTCAGTTAATACTTTGGTACATTCTGACAGAATCAGAAGCCATGGAGGGTACGGATCCTTTAGCTGTTTTGACACAGTTGATCAGCGATTTGAGAAATGAAATGGTTACAGCACAGGACATGTTACGGCACCGTATGGACGTTATGCAAGACGCCCTACATGGTAGTCCTCGGGGAGCACAGGTGCCGATGGCTACTGCATCTGGGACTACGGCACCCCCACAGGAAACTATTAATGTGGTTATGCCCACTCAGTTTCCCTTGGCCCCTCCGGAACGGTTCACGGGTGATCCCAAAACCTATAGAACCTTTGTAAATCAGTGCCGACTCCATTTTCTTTGCCGTCCTACATCTTTTCCTGATCTAACCACAAAAGCAGCCTTCGTGCTTTCCCATTTAGGGGGCACAGCTGCTGCTTGGGCTAACCCTTTGTTGGAAACAAATAGCCCTTTGTTGTACGATTGTGACGATCTCTTGACTGCTATGAGTAAAGTATTTGACATGCGTTACTCTACTCAAGCCACAGATTTAGAGTTGCTTAACCTACAACAAGGCAGCCAACCCCTTATGTCTTACGTTGCCCGGTTCAATCAACTGACGGCGGAAACCCAATGGCCTGACAGCAAGAAAACGGCTGTTTTCTACAAGGGTCTTTCTGAAGAACTGAAAGATGCCTTATCTACAGTTCCTGTGGTTCCTACGGGTTTTCCAGAGTTGCTCGATTTGGTTCTACAAATCGACGCCCGAAGGAATGCTCGAAAGGGAGAGAAAAAGCCCTTCATGACAGTCTCGGGGCGGTCAGAGACACCAGCAGTCATCTCTAACGACCCTGAACCCATGCAGATTGGCGCCGTGAGAGGCCAATTATCCAATGCAGAACGGGAGAACCGAAGAAAAAACCACTTATGTATGTACTGTGGTTCTTCCGAGCATTTATTGGCAACATGTCCTAAAAAACCCATCAAGCGTGCGGGAAACGCCAAAACTCGACAATAGCAGGAGTCCCTATGTCGAGTGTTTCATCGGACTCCAGTACCATTCCTAAACATGCACCTGTAATAGTTCAGGTGACGTTACGTTGTGATGAGCGAGAAGTGGTTTCCAAGGCCATGGTTGATTCTGGAGCCACCAGCAATTACATAGACATCACTTATGCCAAGAACTGTTCCTTACCCCTTGTAAACAAAAAAAGACCTGAAACGGTGAACACCGTGGACGGATCTGTTTTGACTTCTGGTATGGTAACCCAGGAGACGGTACCTGTTCAGATGACGTTATCGAATAATCATTCAGAAGAAATCATCTTCGATGTTATTGCTGCTCCACAGTACGAGATCATACTAGGTCTTGCATGGTTAACCCTTCACAATCCTGCTGTTGACTGGGTTTCGGGATCGCTCCAATATCCTTCGATTCATTGCAATGAACATTGCTTTACCAGTCAGGAGGTGTCAAATAAACAACACATATTGGCCTCTATGGTGGAGGATTCAACTATCAGCGTTGTACATCAATGCGAGAATATCATACCATGCGAATACGCTGATTATGCTGATGTCTTTGATAAAGGCCAGGCAGAACAATTACCTCCTCATCGACAGTACGACTGTCCTATCGAATTGATTCCTGGTGCCAAAATTCCTACAGGCCGTGTTTATTCACTAACACCTAAAGAAGATGTTGTGTTAAAAGAATACATCGATAAAGCGCTAGCAATGGGCTTTATACGGCCCTCACAATCACCTGCTGCATCTCCTCTATTCTTTGTTCCTAAGAAAGAGGGAGATCTCAGACCTTGCATTGATTACAGGGCACTTAATGATATCACCATCAAAAACCAATACCCCTTACCACTAATAAACGTTCTATTGGATCAATTAGGCGCTTCCAGTTATTTCACCAAATTGGACTTGCGAGGTGCATACAATTTGGTTCGCATTCGTGAAGGCGACGAATGGAAGACCGCTTTTAAGACACGGTATGGTCTTTACGAATATTTGGTGATGCCTTTTGGTCTGTGCAATGCTCCCGCCACATTTCAATTCTTCATGAATGATATATTCAGAGACATAATGGACCAATTTGTGGTTATCTATCTGGATGACATTCTGGTCTACTCATCATCTTTATCGGAACACGTCAGACATGTTTCTACAGTCCTACAAAGACTCAGGGAGAACCATCTTTATGTGAAAGCCGAAAAATGTGTCTTTCATTCACAGGAAGTGGAATTCCTTGGTTACGACATTACCAATCTAGGTGCTCGAATGAGTCGTTCCAAGGTAAAGGCCGTCTTGAATTGGCCGATTCCGCATAATGTCAAGTCACTACAGTCTTTCTTAGGCTTTGCGAATTTCTATCGCAGATTTATCCATTCCTTTTCCAAAACAGTAGCTCCTTTGACGGCTTTAACTAGTTCTAAAGTTCCTTTCTGTTGGAACCAACATGCCCAAGCAGCATTCGAAAAGCTGAAGGAAGCGTTTACCACTGCACCCGTGCTGCAACATCCGGATCCTGATCGCCAGTTTGTCGTTGAAGCGGATGCATCCAGTGTCGCTATTGGTGCAGTACTCTCACAAGTTTGCACAGAAACCAAGGAGGAACACCCAGTGGCTTTCTTCTCTCGCAAACTCACCTCATATGAACGGAACTACACCGTCACTGAGCGGGAACTACTGGCTATCAAAGATGCTTTCCGAGAATGGCGTCATCATCTTCTTGGGGCCAAACAACAGGTGTTGGTGTACTCTGACCATAGAAATCTCCAAGCATTCAAATCCATGAAATGCCTTACGGCCCGTCAGGCCAGATGGCATGTCTTTTTTGCCCAATACGATTTCCAGGTCACCTATCGTCCTGCCCGAGAACATGTTAAGTCGGACGCTTTGTCCCGTATGAGTGAAGAGGCGCAGGAAGAAAAACAAGTACAGATTCAGCTGTTGGCAGATCATGTAATATGTAGTTGTTCGGTTCAACCATCCCTAAAAACCGAAGTACAAGAGTGGGTAAAAATTCATCCACAAGTAGTCCAGGATATGAATCTGGACGTACATAACGGCTTACCATTCACACAAGGAGTACTTTATCTACCAACTCCTTCAATGCGGAATAAAGCCCTCAAATGGAATCATGATTCCTTGATTGCAGCCCATCCTGGACGGAAGAAAACACTGGAGCTGCTCAAAGGTGGTGCTGGTGGCCATCCATGGCAAAAGATGTTATAAACTATGTATCTTCTTGTTCTGTATGTATCCAATGTAAAAATACTCCTGGTAAACCAGTGGGCTTACTCCAGTCCCTACCTGTCCCTAACAAACCATGGGACATGATATCTATGGACTTTGTGGTAGAACTCCCCCCAAATCAGGGATATGATACCATATGGGTCGTAGTGGATTATTTCACTAAATTGGCTCTTTTTATTCCCTGTATCGGTTTACCAACTGCTGCTGTTCTGGCTGAACTATTCATCCAACATATATTTCGTTTCTTTGGTCTACCATCAGTAATCATTACAGACAGGGGCTCACAGTTTGCGTCACGCTTTTGGAGAGCTTTAACATCTGCATTACTGATTGATGACAGAATGTCCAGTGCTTATCATCCTCAAACTGACGGACAGACTGATAGGGTCAATTGTACTATGGAACAATATCTGCGGTGTCTGTGTTTGCAATACCAATCGGATTGGCTCACGGTACTGCCGGCGACTGAATTCGCCTATAACAACTCTTATCATAGTGCCATAGGCACTTCACCGTTCTATGCTCTCTATGGACAACACCCCCGATCAATACCTCTGGATTCCGGTCTATCCTTGGACACGCCTGCCGCAGGCCGTACTTTTTGTGATCTGAAGAGATTACAGAGAAAGGTGAAGCAGCAATTGGAGCAGGCTAAACGACGTGACAAGTTCTATGCCGATGCTCATAGAGTACCCGCACCTGTCTATAAGGCTGGTATGAAAGTCTGGCTGTCCACTAAGAACTTAAGAATTCCAGGCAAAAAGAAATTGTTGCCTAAATACATCGGTCCGTATGTAGTGCTCCAAGTTCTTAATCCTGCTGCTGTACGTCTGGCTTTGCCACAACGATGGCGAGTGCATCCTGTATTCCACGTGTCACTCATTAAGCCACTTTCTGAAGCCACTAGACTGCCTGTACGGCCTGTTGCTATTTCTGTGCGGGGTTCAGATGAATACGAGGTACAAGACATACTGGATATGAAACTACGTTCTGGTAGACCATATTATCTGGTGGATTGGAAGGGCTATGGTCCCGAAGATAGGTCCTGGGAACCTCTTTCTAATATTCATGCGCCTGCTTTATTGAAGCGCTTTCACACAAGAAGGGGAGAGGTTGTCCCTTTGGGGGATGGCACTGTCATGCATGCTGGACGCTACGCTCGTAGAACAGCTAGACCGTTCTATTCTAAATGGAGGTTATTCGATACGTTACCGGGAAAACGACGTTTGCACTTTTCACGTCGCTAACTTCACGTGACTTTTGCTTCGTCACGTGAACTACGGTATTACGTATTTAAGCAGCGTAGAAACTTCACTCGCTGCTTCTGATCGAATCTATTGGCGTTGTGTAGCTGAACCTCTGATCTGCATCCTGGCATATTTCTACAGCTACTTTTGGGCCTTCAATAGCGTGTGTTCTGCCACACGCTAATTCCTGGAGCTATTCCTTCGCGTGATAATTCACACGCGTTCTCTGTCTTCAAGCGTGGCTGGTCCGGACTGCGGGAATCCTGCCCGCGTGTACATCCACACGTACACTCTGTCTTCATACGCGGCTGGCCCGGACTGCGTAAATCCTGCCCGCGTGTAATTCCACACGCGCACGTTGTCTCTAAACGCGGCTGTTCCGGACTGCGGGAACACCGCCCGCGTGTAATTCCACACGCGCTCTCTGTCTTCAAGCGCGCCTGGCCAAGGCTGCGTAAATCCTGCCCGCGTGTAAAATCCACACGCGCTCTCTGTCTTCAAGTGCGGCTGGCCAAGGCTGCGTAAATCCTGCCCGCGTGTAAAATCCACACGCGCTCTCTGTCTTCATGTGCGGCTGGCCAAGGCTGCGTAAATCCTGCCCGCGTGTAAAATCCACACGCGCTCTCTGTCTTCAAGTGCGGCTGGCCATGGCTGCGTAATTCCTGCCCGCGTGTAAAATCCACACGCGCACGTTGTCTTCACACGCGGCTGGCCCAGACTGCGCGAATCCTGCCCGCGTGTAAAATCCACACGCGCACGTTGTCTTCAAACGTTATTTTCTTCGCGGCTGTTTATAACCGCGTGTACTTTGTTTTTCCTTAAAAAGAACGCTATTTCTAACTCCTGCATCTGTGGAATTAACAGAAGGATTGATCCCTATAGTGGGAAGGAAGCTTTTCAAGGATTATTGGAAGGTGACATTGAACTGAACATTTGGACGCTATCCTGTGGTGAATTCAACCCGTATCTAGCGTGAGCCTCGTTCCGTTCGGGATAAGTCTCCCTTACTAATTTTCCCTTCCTTGTCGTTTGTTCTTCATTTCAAATCCATCAAGAGACTTCTGGATTATTCTACCCTAAACTAAAGGTCAGTGTGAACATTCCTGTCATTATCTAATTCATCATACTCAGGTTGGAGCAGTTATTCATGATACTTTAATTTGTCCTAGGCTGGCTTTCTATACCTTACCCACGCCCTTTCCAGTGATCCATCGCTCTGCCTGTTTTATCAGCCAGAGGGTTGTATCATTTGGAAGGTCTTCAATTGACTTCACAACTATCAAATCGTGTGAACAGGGATCCGGAAGACCCTACCTCCTGTATCCTTTTGAGTATTGTATCCTTTTCAGTTAATACTTTGGTACATTCTGACAAGACCACAAACTAGTTCAGTGTGAGAGTTCAGTTGGCACAGGGCAGTTCCACAAGGCAGTTCCACAAAGTCTCAGGGTTCCTTTCCCTAAGAAAACAGCACAGTTCCAAAAGGGTCTCAGGGTCCCTTCCCCAAGGCAACAACAATGTTCACAAAGTCTTAGGTTTCTCTCCCCCAAGATATCAGCTTGCCATCTCACAATCAGTTACAGTCTCTTAATATTCAAAACTAGCTCCAGGTCAACGTTACACTCCTTCTAATTCCTTATCTTCACTTCAGCAATCTCTTTCATATGCAAAGATCTGTATTTCTTATTGTTTCCTACATATAGGGTATCATTGTCTAGGTGCAGTTGTTGGACCACATGCTCCACAAGTCACACAACCAAAAACCCTAGGCTTTCTAGCACACCCAGGTTTGCCTGTATTCTGGTTCACATTCACTTTGGTTTCTCCTTGCCAGTCTCCTGGCTTTGCCACAATGTGTTCTTTCTTACAATTCACTCTGTCATGCTCACTTTCTTTCACCACATTTCGTTCACATGATTTAGTAATGCTCATTACTTGCTTTCACTTTATTCCACAATATTCATTATTGGTCTCTCTGTATTTATTATGTGTGCTTCACACATCCTGACATTCCATTCATAGGCTGATCATAGCTGTTTTTTAGTTCGGTATTCAAAATGGCTTAAGTCACATTCTTTCACTTGTAGTTCAACTTGCTCGTATTGTTCAATTCAACCCATCACTTTGGGTTCACTATTAAGAATAACATTTGCCCTGAGAACCTGGGTACTAGTGCACCCTCTGATGCACTCACCGGTTCTTGGCGGCTCCTCTGGGCATCTTCTCTCTTCGCTTGCTTCCCGCGCACGCTTCTCTTTAGCATTGCAAGCAGTTCTCGCACTTTGGAAATCTCTCTGTGGGTTGATGGCAGTGCCACTCACAGACACTGCTGGTAGCTTGCAGCACTAGGGTTTCTTCCGTGCCCCACAGCTCTGGTTGTGGGCACCCGACCAAAGAGGCTAGAACAGCTTTGCCTGTCTTACAGCCCGTTCGTGCTCTGGCAACCCAGTCTCTCCTGAATAATTGCCAGCATCCTGGCCTCCAGATAGGACCCTCCTTCTTGACAGGATTGCTCTCATCGCAGGCCTGCCCCTCTCTGCCCGGCTTTTCTCCTGCTGGTTTCCACCGCCTGATTGTTGGGTCCTCCTTTTATGCATCTGCAACCTATTAACAGGTTGCAGTTGCCTGCCCATAATTGCTAGTGTTCTCTGGACATGCCTGACCCTCACAGCAGTCTTTAGGCCTATTCTGCGTCTTCCTCATCTCAGTATCACGTGGGGTAATGACATGTTAGTGTGTACCACTATCAGTCGCCTCTTCCATGTCCCAGTACTAGACTGGTGTGACTTAGGGGAAATGAAGGGAAGTTTTCAAAAAAGTCTATAAAGGCAGAGGGAGGGTAAGGTTGCTTATCACAAGGAAAAGGGGGATACCATGTCTCACCTGCAGGCATCCTCTCCCCAATCCCCAAGGATCAGGATCCAAAAGCAAGGGGCTTTCACTCGGCACCTGAGTAGAGGATCCAAGGGGAAAAGTTGTGAGGAAGGGCTCAACAGTTTCTCACAACAGGCAGTGCTGATGGTTGAAGAATGGTAACTGAAAGTGCAGAATGTTTTTACAAATGCTGCATCTCCTGAAAGGTGATGGGTTTCTTAATTACATTGATGTTGCTGCTTCTCTAGTCACCATACATTAAGCGTTTGCATGCATATTTTTATGTACAGAGACTGTGTGAATGCTTATTGCATGCACAATTTATTAGAGATTCTCAGAAGGAATGAGTGAGAGATTTCCATAGGCCATGGTCTGGCACAGACGAGGAATGATCTCCATTCCTTTTATACCAAAGGGCCTCATGTGTGACGGAACAGACATTGGCCCAGAGGGAAAACATGACAGGCCAACTTATTTTCTGTGATTTTGGATTTGTGCTATTTTTGGTTTGCTTTCGCTGATGAGGAAGTGTGTAGAGCAAAAAATCAGCACTCTGCATTTCTCTACTTCATGCAGTGAATCTGCAGGGGTGTATAAGTGCACGGCTAACGGTGACATACAAGTGTGTACGCTGCCTTTTGTCCTACACTTTTGCACTCTGAAGTGCAAATTAAGTAAACGCTGAAACAAAGTAAATGGCAGCTGCCATCTGCACATGGAAGGCAGTGTTTACAATGGATCCATATGGGGTCCTCCTGCATTTTGCTGACACATAAATCCAGCGGACCCCAAAGGGATCCCCAGCATTTGAACCGGCTTAAAGATGCATGCCGGTGCAAATATCCGAGTATTTGTATGGAAGAGAGGAGGGGTGGTGGCAGAAACGCAAGTAGCGTTCTACTCCCCTCCTCTCCGCCATGTACATGAATAATAATGGGACGTGACATAAGAAACACACGTAAAATCTTTAGCAAGGCTTTTACGTACCTTTCTTACATTATGCACCTAAAGAAAATAAGCCCCTTGGTGGGATAGTACAGCATGCTGACTAATTAAAAAACAAATCCCGCCACAAACTGACACAGACCATGTTCTTGACTAAAACTGCTGCATTCTGGGAAATCCTTGGCCATCTCCCTGAGCAAAATTATAAAAACTGACAGGGTATTGCACGCGGAATATATGAGGCCCCTATCCCCAGACATTTGATGGAAGTGGGCATGCTTTACCCCTCAAGCACATGAAAAGAAAACACTGGACAAACACGTTGCATGCTGGATGTAGCAGTTCCCTACACCACAAAACTCTGTGTAACAAATTTCAAGATGAAAATAGAAGATCCTTACTTCTCAAGAATTCTAGAAAATGGCACTTGAAAAACAAACTGCCTGCTGGATACAGGAGCCCTGTAATCATCAAATATCTTAGAAAGAGAATCTTGAGAGCCATATCACATGCTGGACATGAAGCATGTAAATATTTCCTAAATATTAGAAAAATAAGGCACCTCCTTCCTTTCAACACCGCCAAGCATCTCTTAACCACACTTGTTTTCTCTAAACAGGACTACTGTGCCAGCATCGTCTTTGGTCTCCCCAACTATGCTTTCTGTCCTCTCGACAAGATCATTAACTTCCCTACCAGGACCCTAATTGAACTCCCAGATTTCACACCTACTTCCTTTTACAGTCACCCCGCTGACTAGCTGATGATGCAAATCAGGGCCACATTTAAAATGTCTTCTCCTGGTTCACAAATCTATCCACGGTAAAGCACCACGCACCACTATATCTATTCTCCTCTATCCCACCCTACAAGCCTTCTTGTAATCTCCACTCTGCCTCCTTGGCTTATGTGAAGAATCTGATGATGCCCTCACCCTTTTCCCATGGGTCCATGGAATGGCAGCTGCTACCAGAACCTTATCTAGTGAGTGGCTATATGAGGGAGGACCACATGGGTAGGGGTTGACCCTCAGAGGGGTGGTACATCGTAGGATGAGACATGGTATCCCCCTTTTACTTGTAGGGATACCCCTTACATTCCCCATGCCTTAATGGCATATTGTTGTGGCTCCATGCAACCACCCATTAAAGCTACTGAGAATACCTTCCAATGTTCTATGCATAAGCTGCAAAGAACTGACTATCATTTCCATGCATGTGAAAGTACTGCGACAGGAAAGCTGAACAGAGTAATGAGGATCAGTAAAGGCAAGAAGCACAAGATGCGCTGTAGTGGTTGTGAACGCATAATAGGTGCCGGGACTTTTAAAAACCCTAGCCAGCTGACAAGGAAGAGACACTGCCTGGTGGAGCCTCATCCTCTAGGTGCTGACCGAGGGACTATAGTGCTGCAAGGAAGTCTGTAAAGCCAACCAGCTGAAGGGGAAGGCCAGAGAAAGAACACTGCAGGACCCAGTGCACCACATGGACGCCACGAGAGGAAGAGAAGGGAAGTCATCCTGGTGTTCGCAAGAACCAGAGAGCAGTACCTACGGCACCCAAATGCAGGGAAGCACACAGCGGGCAGGCAGGCGCCACCAAGGACGTAGAAGCCAACAAGCAAAGTCAATGAGCCCGGAAAGTAAAATTCGGGATGCCGAAGAGCCACTTCATGTTCACTGTGGAAGAACAGGAAGAACACCACAGAAAGCCGGAAAGTCCTCAGGGGGGAAGCTGGGACACCAAGGTGCTTTTGGCAACCTTACAAAAGTTGCCACAGAAAGCCAGTGAGTCCTCAGGTGGGAAGCTGGGAGACCCGGGCACTTTGACAACCTTATCAAGGACTTGAAAAGTATAAAGGAAGTGCATAAAAGGGAATATGAGACCCAATGTTTTAAAAGGGAAAATAAAGGAATGAATGCACAATATATTCAAGTTTGCAAGTGTGTCAAATGAAACACATGAGAAAGCCCTGGCAGGAGAGTATACCAGGAAAAGTCAAGTTTGCAAGTGTGTGAAGTGAAGCACATGAGAAATCCCAGGCAGGAGAGTATACTAGGCAAAGTCAAGTTTGCAAGTGTGTGACGTGAAACACATGAAAAAATGCCCTGGCAGGAGAATATACCAGGCAAGGTCAAGTTTGCAAATATACAAAGTGAACTGCACAACGAAGACCTGGCATGAAAGTATACCAAGCAAAGTCAAGTTGGCAAGTGTGTAAAGTGAATCACATGAGGAATTCCTGGCAGGGCAGTACACCAGGTAAAGCCAAGCCTTTATGAGTGAAGTTACATTAAAGCGGAGAAGAAACCTGGCAAGGGAGTAAACCAGGTATACTGTGAAATTGGGACTAACAGCTAACTTGTTTTGTATACAAGTTGTTATTTTTTTGATAAGAGAATTCCATGGAAGTCTCATACTCTTAGGAGTTTAAAAATATCTTGAAGAGAAAACCTGGGGAAGCGAACAATCCCCTGGAACTGTGAACTTTATCCATTGGGAACTTTTGTTTTGGAGTTACGCCTTTCCTTTTTGAACTTGAACTGTTGTGCACCTTCAATGCCAAAGAGATCATCATTTTCACCCTAGAGTAACTTTCGAGAAATAGTCCACAAGGATTTGTTCGAAACCAAACTAGAACCTACCTCCTTGCCTCCGATTTACACTCTTATCCTACCTCTCATCTACCTGCTGGCTAACATTTTTCTCTTGTCTCTAACCTGCCTCTGTACCTCACTTCCTCTGCCTCC
Source organism: Ambystoma mexicanum (assembly GCF_040938575.1). Taxonomy (NCBI): domain Eukaryota; kingdom Metazoa; phylum Chordata; class Amphibia; order Caudata; family Ambystomatidae; genus Ambystoma; species Ambystoma mexicanum. The sequence continues at coordinate 1,404,824,756 of NC_090922.1, forward strand.
ACTCCAGCACTTCACCCATCATGATCGCATCCCAAGCACATGTGGTTGTACCACATACCTACACTTAAAAATGTCCAATGTTTATTGTCCTTAATATATGTGTGTCTACATATGTATTGTCCCCAGTGACTGTTTCATTTACTCCCCTCCACAACCTGGTAAGGATGTCCCTTGCACTCACCCCATTGTAAGAAGCTCACCACTTTCTGTCAAATCTGATTTCTTTGCTATTGTATGTTCTTTTGTGATCAAAAAGCATTATTCCTCCTATATATCAATAAATAAAATAAATAAATAAATATGTGCCATAATCCCTGAGCATTTGAACAAAAACTCTTGACCCTCACTGCATGCTGGTTCATGAGGTCCAGGAATTTTATTCTCAAACATTGGAGAAAAACTAATTTTGCAAATCTGCTGAATGGTGAGTGCAGGAGTCACACTTTTGTGTATACACTTGTGAAAACTCAACCATGAAAACAAGAGCCATCCCTGACATCCCCAGGAATGGTCATAGTAATTAAAAAAAATGTTCTTTCAAGTCCATGCGTATTCTATATGTTCTATTTGGAGATGTATAGCACACTAACAAGAACTGAAGAGTAGTAGTACAAATGCTAATAGCAGCTCACCATGATATTACTGTCGAACCTCACTCCCACCAGAAGTCAATCACTACAACCGTTACTTTCACAACCAAGAGCCCCCAAAAGAAACCTGCTCCACTTTCCAATTTGTGATTTGAAGGGTAAAACTAGTCATAATCAGAGTTGGTGTATTGACAGTGACTGCAGCCTTTGTATAGTCTTCTTGTAGTGCCGATTCATTTCACTGAGTGTTAAATATTTTAACCTGGGTTCTGCTAGGCTTTACCTGTGGCAAGATATAATAATTCTGGCAGCACTTAAGACTTGTTCGGACTGTATAGTGGCAAGGGACAGCATAACGACTCTATGGCAAACCTCACAATAATTGATGGCCAGATAGGTTGCTTACTAAACCAGTACAGTAATGAACCATTATCGCTACATTTATGGTATGCATCGAATAGATACGCATTGAACTTCTAAGCTGCTTAAGGTCCACAGTATGATATGTTAGGCCCACCCCGTAAAGGATTCCTGAACGAGTGATGAGTATCTCACAGTCTCTCCATCTGCGGCCTATTGCTACTGTACGTTTTGTTAACAATAGGCGAGTCTGGTGACGTACTCAACAAGAGCAATGTGCTGCTTGATTATGAGATAGACAATGTTTTTGACATCTCTTGTGAGGTATCCGGTGATGTTAATGAAAAAAATAACTAATAATATTTTTAATACTATTTAAATACATAAAATCACCAAATTGGTTATTAAATATATATATATGAGGGTGTGGTAAGGAAGTAACAAGGGTGGGGAGAGGGTTGGGGTGGGGTTACAATCTTTGCAAAACAGGGGGGGCTTGAGAGGAGGAATCCCCCAAATAAAATAAAATAAAGAATTCAGTATTTTTTCAGTATTTAAGTGTCAATAAAAATGTTTTCGTTATGAGATTTTTCATTAACATCACATGGAACCCTCTTGTGGTGGTATGTTAATGTAGAGGAGCAGATGGGTGATGCATCTCCGCTGGTCCCCGCCCTCTTACCACCATCCTATTGGAGTAGCAGAGGAAGAGCTACACTTGGGAACCCATGCATGAATCCATGCAACATTCCTTGAGTGTATGAAAGATGATATGCACTCAGCAAGCCATTCAGAATATATCCTCATGTAGAGGCAGAAGAAGGATGCAACCAGGAAGGATGCCCACTAGCAAGATGTCAGAATGTGGATGAACTCTAAGTAAAGCCTGATGATGACAGAATGCTGCCATAAATACGATTTATGAACCTATGTTGAAACAATATGAAAATACTTAAAACTGACAATGTAACTGAAGCACTAAGAGATACATGTATCTAAAGACAAAGTAATCGTGAATATAAGAAGATGAAATAACATGCTGACCAATAACTGTAAATACGCTGTAATCCAAGGTAGAAAAATGTATATAGAAGCTTGCTAAAATGAGGTATGAACATGATGATTTGGATGACCATTGGAAGATAATTGACGGCGGCCTGTGTTAAGAAATAAACTCTTCTACCTCAAAAGACGAGCCTGGGATTGCAAATTAATGAACTGATGAAGAAGCAGTTTTCAGGTGCAGAATAAGGGATTACCTTGGCCTGGGATCAATGAGGCTATTTCGAGAGATGGGTCCAAGGCACAAAGGGAGTTGAATGAACAGACCATGTGCATAAGACATATTTCGGCTAAGATTAGGAGAGACATTTGCAAGTGTCGTACAGTCACAAGGGCAAAAGCCTATGTGAAGTTAAGTGAGCAAGTCTCTAAAGGCCAGAAGGGGTAATGGAACCTTGTTTAATGAAATCAAATAGCAGTAAAAGAGAGGCTGAAATTGACGGAATCGTGGTCTCATAACATGTGACTCAGAAGTAAAAAACCAGGGCTATTCATTAAAGGTTCAGATGGAGATAGCGGCCTCCTCATACCTCCTTGAGTGCTCCAGGACAGTGAGCAGGATACAAGGTCAGCTACAAACAGAAGGCCTTGGCTAAGGATCAGGTTGATGACATTTATTGGACTCATTGGGAAAACAAGGAATTCATTGACGCTTCTCGAGCACCCAGTTTTCATTTCTACTCATGTGCTGCTAAACAAGGCTAAGGTCCAAGGTTGTATGGGGTGCCAACCAATCATAAAGCCTGCTATGTACTTTTTCATACAATGTTGAATTTACCAACTTTCTGCCATATTCACTGCTATAATCAGTATACTATGTATGTAGAAGTAGCTCAGGGCATGTCGTACAGACAAGGGGCAGCCAATGAGATATTAACACTTATATGATTCTATAAGTAGACATTTTCCCCTAATCTAATCCCTCCCGTTGATAGGTTTTTGCAAAATGCAAAATGCCACGTACGATGTTGTCATAAATGACATATGTAAAAGTATATAAACTCTGTACAAACAAGATACGGTGTGAAATATGGATGCATCGATTTTAATAGATGTTACTTTTCCCTGCTTTCTTTCATTGAAATTAAAGGAGTATTATACCAACTTCCTTGGGTCTGTCTGGTTTTTTGGTCTAAGATATTTATTGGCTATATTGCCTCTTATTGACTCTTTATAACATAATAACATTACATAATTAATAAATTAATAAATTAATACATGATTAATTTATAAATGTATATATAGATTAATAAATGAATCTGTACACAAGTCTGAGAGCACACTCCTCCACATCTGTGCTCTGTCTACCTCACCAGGCAAATTATTGGTCATCATCATGGTGGATAGAATGATTTCGAGAAGGTATACCATTAGCAGTACCTCAGTGAGTGCTGCACTGTGCCAGCAAAATCTCTTGGTGGTCATCTCAAAAGGTTACAGAACACAACAATCCAGAGAAAGCAGATTCCACTGTCTTTGCATAAGGACTTCTCCATTAAAGGCCCCATCAAAAGCTCTGATGAGACTATTAAAATAATCGGTGATGAAATTGTATTGTTGTGAAGGATTGACATCTGAAAAGGTAGATGCACTTGCTTTTTTATTTATTATTAATAATACAATGATGCAGGTAATTCGATCTTTTGAAAGATGGTCTCGTAGTCAGCCCTCCCTTCATCATACTACATTCCAATGCCATAGTGCACACCTGTGCTCTGCTGCACCAGTGTCCTGATCTGCAGTGTCTTCTCTCAGTGGCACAATGCAAGTTCATAGGTCACAGGTGCCCTCTTGACATCTGGGGTTACAGCAAAGCCACTTCACCACAGAGGATGCATTTAAAATGTGAACCTCTGTTCCAAAACTACATCAAGGCACTGCACTCCTGGGGGCAGGTTCATCTTTATAACATATGCCATACCTGAGTTTGGGGTATGGTGTGGTGACTGGTATTTTATGTAAGTAATAAAGCCACACATGATCTGTATCATACATATGTCAAAACTATGAGCCAACCCAGACATGAACAGATTGTGTGTATTCTCCCTAGACTCGCTGTTTCTGCTTGCACCTCTTATGATCACAACCAGTGGCGGCTGCCTCTCTTTCAGCCCTTTGTGATGTTGGGTAACACCTATCTCCAGCAAGATGGCTCCTCAGCAGGACCTCTGCTGGGAAATGGGAATACCAGGGCACACACAGCACAAAAGGACTAGCCTCACATCAGGGTATTGCATGTCAAACGGTCTTTGATGATATTGGTCTGGGAAGGGGGCAGGATGAGTGAAGTTAGAGGGAGCTCAGCACAGATGAGGAAGGATTTCACCACCTTCTATCCCTCTGTACCTCCCTTTCGTTCCTGCCGCCTCCATTTTTTTTAGCACAAAGCACTTTGGGTATGATTTTATTATTAATGTTAAAGATATTTGTACTGCACACCGTCCCCAGGCTCTCAGGTGGATCTGGAAACAAGAAGGTGGGGTGGGTTAATCGGGTGAAGAGGGAAAAGGAAAGTGAGAGAGGTGGTGTTTTGTTGACGGCTTCAGTTTGGTTTTCACTGTGCACTGAGCTTTGGTGTGAAAGTCGGACAGAAGAGAGACCTTGTGTGCTGTTGGCACAGTTTATGTGGTGTTTGTTTGTTGTTGCAGTGTGGTGAAGTGCGTGTGGTTTGCTGAGTGAGAAGATGGTTGTATGGATTTTAATGTGAGTTAGGTATGCAGAGGTTTTGAGCATAAGGTTAGTAATAATGTGGTAGTAATAATGTCTTAATGTGACAGTGGTTAACATTCTACAATCCTGTCGAGATATGAGGTGAGCTAACATTCACAACAATGTCTAAATGTGGAAATCACTAGCATTCACAACAATGTCTAATTGTGGCAATGACTAGCGTTCACAACAATGTCTAAATGTGGCGATGGCTAGCATTCGTAATAATGTCTAGATGTTGCAATGTCTGACATTCAACAGTCCTGTCTAGATATGGCGCAGGCTAATAATCATAATCCCATCTAGATATGGCGCAGGCTAATAATCATAATCCCATCTAGATATGGCTCAGGCTAATAATCATAATCCCATCTAGATGTGGCGCATGCTAATAATCATAATCCCATCTAGATGTGGCGCAGGCTAATAATCGTGATCCTGTCTAGATGCAACGCAGGCTAGCTTTCACAGGAATGTCTAAGTGTGGCAATGTTTAACATTCACAATCCCGTCTAGGCGTGGTACAGGCTAGTATTCATAGCTCTATCTAATTGTTATGCAGGACAGTATTAAAATCCTGGTCTGCTATCTTCTGAGGGCAGGTAGAGTGGCAGGGCTTCTGGAGTAGAGTGATTGCTCTACTCCCCAACCAGACCACACCTACCTTGATGGTTGCTGCTGGTTGACAGCTGGCCGCTAGCCTCCCCTGCTGACACATGCAAGAAGGTGAGGACCATTTGCCATGAAGAGTAGAAGAGTACTAAAAGCAGGAGTAACACCAAAGCGTAGAGGCAAGACCTAGAGATAGTGAGAAACATCAGAGGCATAGAATATTGGAGGAAAGAGTATAGCGGGAGGTGAGAGTGAACGTGATGGAGAAAGGATTGAATCCAACCACATGTGAAAGGCATGATTCCCCTTATCCCAGTAGAACACTGACAACTGGACAGAGTAGGGAAATCAAGGAAGTGCCAGAGTAAGTTTAGGTAGACATGGGTTACGCCTTTAGATCCTCCCATCTAGTCGAAGGCATAGTTAGACAGTAGGGGGCAAACATCTATATCTCCTAAACTGGAGGGAGGGAAGACTGGCTTATTTTATGGAGAGGGGTCCACACAAGGCAAGAGAGAGTGAGAGAGAGATAGAGGGAGAAGAATGGCCCTAGAGCCCAAAAAGTTTTCTTTACAAAAACCTTGAACCACCTTTCTGATTTGGAGTGATTATTATGCCATCTATGACAATGGAACTGATGATGAAACAAGTTGCCACAAGTTGAAGGAAATGTGCCATGCCTGGAACATATATCATGTTGGGAGTGGCCAGCAATGCTGGAGATGGAGTTTTGAGTTCCACACACTGATATTTTACATTTCCAGATACCGTACACAGGTGGAGGAGACACGGGTGGATGAGTAGGGTTATGTTTGTTTCCCATCCCTGTACATGTGACACTAGCCTCCTACTGCTCATGCACTTCTCCTCTACACCATGTGCTGTTTATTCATCTTTTACAACTGTAGAGTATGTCTCATTTGTCCTTGCTCTTCATGCTTCTATACACTGTGCTCCGCGTCTTGTGGCTCATCATGTTCTTTTACACTGTGTGTGTGGGTACAGTCTCATCAGCAGATACAATCTATACCTCCCCACTGTCTACCACAGAAACTGACTGAACCTCCACCTCCTCTCTAAGCACATACCTGAAGAGATACTGCAACCTCTTTTGCAGCATGTGCTGCTGTATGTGCCACTGATGACTTCCAAATGCCACACATCATTCTGGGCTGTTCTGCACTGCACAGAGACATGCTGCAGCGGCTGATAGAAAATGCCCTTTCTGGATGCCTCTCCCTCAATTTGCAGGTTTAAGTGATTCAGAAATGCAGGCTCTCAAAATATTTATAATATCATTTTCTTCTGCCTCCTTTTCTACCCTGCTCCCCTCCCCCTGTGCCCTCATTTCTCTCTTTCATTATCTTCCCAAATGCCACTTATGTTACTCTACTCTCCCACATCCCAACTATCCAACCATATCTAACAGAGCCACCACCCTTCATCTACACCAGCAACTACCTACTTTATCTGATTCCCAATCCCTCTGCAGCAATCATCCTTTCTCACTGATCATTCTGACTCCCCAATATATGGAAATTGGCTATCAACACAACACTATCCTGCTTCTAGTCCTTCGCACTAAATTTGCTTCATTCTCACACTCCTCTCACCTGCTTCCAAAAGGACGGTGTTGTTATTCTGATGAGTAACAAGGACACAACATCAGCACCCCTTCCCTCTCAGACTGCACTCCCTCCTCTTTTGTTCATTCCTCAGTCCAACACCTCACTACCACCTCATAAAACATCCACTGAGCCTCATCAACCTTTTCATCCCTCCTCTTGATTACTTACTTGAAATACTCAGAGCTGATCCCCCTGCCATCATAACGGGTGAGCCCAATTTCTCCAATATGCCTAATGCTGATGGGGTCCAATGTGACTATCTGACAAGCCAATAACTAGCCTACATAACCTTCCAACCCTCATCCAAAGCGACTCTCTCAATCTCATGTTCCTATCTTCTACTCTGATCTTCTCTGCCCCCACAATAAACCCCTTCCCCTCTGACAACTCTCATTCACTTCAACATCTCCATTCCTACTCCGCTCACCAATCCCCTTCCCACATCTATCAACAGCCTAAATTCAAGCCTAATGCCAAGGTCCCCTACATCAACCAAGTCAAGATCTCACTCCAAGAGCTTGCCTCCACTTGATCACCCAATTGCTTTTCCTTTATTGAATACAACTCCATACTCTCCAACCCATTCAGTGATCACTACTATGCCTGCTCATTTAACCCCTCCCACCCGCATCCACAACCACAACCATGGATCTCCCCAGCTTTTTGGCTCTTGCATATGGTGCGAATACCTGATTCCCACTCTGCATACTGCCCACAAGGACTCTGCACTGACTTTGAACACAGCTCTTCGCATAGCCAGGCCCTGCATTGACACTGTTCTTGTTTACTCTCTGCTTAAACACTTGCAGACAATTGTTATCCCTCCACGCCTTGTCACTAAAATCATCCAAATACAGTAAACTCTATCCACCCTTCTACCTCTCCCGCTGACTTCCACATTCTCCCCTCCTTTCATCTTACCTACACTCTCCTCCTCTATCTCACTTCTCTCCCACCTCCCCCACATAACCCTCTAAACGTCTATCCATCAAATTCAACAAACTGTTAAGGAACTTGTGACTGTCCTCTTCACTCACCACTCCATCTTTTCCAACATCTCTCCTAGAGCGGTTATATTACCAGCTGTTTACAAAACAGCCACAGTCACATTTCCTCATAGGAAACTAAGTGCTTATCAAGCTCAAATCCATGGCAGGGCTACCTTCAATCACATAGTCAACTATCTTGACATACAGTCACTTGCTGACTCACTCCAATCTAGCTTCCAGTCTAAAGACTCCATTGAGACTGCTCTCATCCATGGCATCAATTCCCTTGCCCTTGCTGACCACTCGCACCACTCCTCAATTCACATCCTTCTAAATCGTTTAGCTGAATTCAACCATGTGTTTCATCCCTCCCTCCTTCAAACACTTTCCCCCCTGGCTTCAAGGACACTGTACTTAAATGGGTATCCTCTTATCTCGGACACATCCTTACCAAACTCATGGGATTTCAACGTCTCTACCCATTCCTCAACGTTCAGTTCTCAACCCACCTCTCCTCAAACTATACACCTCCTCGCTCAGAACACTAATTTCCGTCTGTGGTTTTAACTATCACTTCTTCACTGACGATGCTGAGATCTTTTCCTTCCCCCTCCTTTACCTTTTGTAATCTACGAATGAATAACCGACTGCCTAACCATCATCTACCACTGAAGGACTCTGTGTAGCTTCACGCTCCTCAACGAAGAAGATCACCTTTCTCCCTGCCTCCAACTCCTACCCAATTCTCCCCTCTACTCTATTGATGTATGAAAAATCAAAAAAACACAACTTTGTCAAGCTTACTGCATTTACCCTGTCTGTTTGTTGAAATGTTATCTGAGTGGGAAACAAAAAAGCTTACAACACTTACTGCAAACCCTCAGTAAAATCAGTGACATTTTTCTAAAAGGAACATAGATAAACACTGATGCAGCCTCGGCATGGTATTCATTTATAGCATTCTCACTCTGGCAAGCACACACAACCTTACAATGTTCATCGCAGCCTCCTGGACATGTAGGGACACTGTTCTGCTACAGGCAACAGACAACCATCCAACTCTTAATGGAACTTTTCAAACATATAACGTGACCAGGCTTGGACTAGCCCATAGGGAAATGCCCGAACCAAAAGCAAAAAATTCTAGTGTGGCCCAGTATTTTTGGTCAAAGTGGACCACTTGTTTGGCCAATGCATGCCAATTTGTTGAGTTAATTCGCTCTGCGGCTAGTCACAGTTAAGGCCAATGTTGCTGCATAAATTTTCTTTAAAAAGCACAATTTACATCACATTTTATTTTCTTTAAAACTCCCCATTGGGTACTATTCAAACGGTCTGTCACAAAAGGAATGAATGAATTGCCATTTGCCACTGTGGCCCACTTTTTCATTGGTGTCGAGACATTATGCCCCAGTCCGAGCCAGCTCTGGGTCACCATTCAGACTGCCCATGCCCAGGGCCAACTCAAGTAGTTCATTTAGTGACCTCCAAAAGGGGGATAGGCTCTGTAGGACTTTTTGGCTGCATGCTGTCTACATGTCAGTGGCAAACACTTAAAACAGGAGCTTCCCCTTCCCACCTGGCATATTCAGCGCAGTCCCAAGTGGATGGATACAAGCTGTTTGAAGATGCACAATGGCCATGTTATGGGTTGTGAAGATTGAATGTGGATGTTTTCACATTGAGTGATCTCACTTGTTCAGAAGACTGAACATTCCAAGAACCTTGAATGACACCAGTCAGAGTGCAAAGTATCCCTGACTGCCGGAAGTTCGTCTTCCAGTACGTAAGAACAGGGAAGCAAACATGCAGGCCTCTTGTCCGTGCCCCCACCCAATAGAAGAGCTAAAGTATCACTGCTGCAAATGACACCAGCTGATTTCATCAGAGCTCGTCTCAGGCTCCGCGCTCCCTCCGGTAATCGTCTCTTCGTGATAGCATGTAATTTAAAGGTGGTTTCAATGCAAATCCATTAATTTCCATCTCCCTGGGACGAGAAGTGGCAAGGGTGGGGTGCCAGGGGCAGGCGCCAACGGAGAACAGTGAGGATTCAAGATGGACGTTGTCCCCCCAACCTCATCCGCTGTGCAGCCCATTCTCCTACACTTACCTGCTGCAGGACCCGGTTGCCTTCCTCATCGCTTTGTATGCAACAAACAGTGCCTGCTGCACACAGTGGTGCCTGCCTGTGTGCACGCTGTGTCTGTCTCTGAGTGAGACTCTGACTCTGTGCAAAATCATGCGCAGGCGGGCGGCGGCAAAAGGGGCCCATATTCATGTGACACTGACACCACTCCGATGTCACAGAATTGACCTCTCTGGCGCACCAAGTCTCTCTGTGCGGCGCTGCTGCCAGCATTAATTGTTTTTAACTTCCCTTCCCCCTGCGGCCCCCCCCCCGAGCCTCAGGACCACGCACAGGCACAAGTTGCTTCTTGCAACTTAAAGTACTTGGTATGGCCTCAGCCCATGAGCCCAGCCCCCGCTCCACCACCATGCTAGAATTAGTCACGGATTCCTCATAGCATATTCATAGCGCTTTTTGTCAATTGTCTCAACACTCAAGACAATTGACTAAAGTGCTACCATGGTGTCTCTCAACGGCCTGGCTGACTGGGCCTTTGATGGATGCATGCAAATAAACAATTTGCAAAAAAAATCATCAAAGCAAGGTAACAACGTGTAAACACACACATGTTGTTACCTTGCTTTAAGTCTGCAGTGCCCAGGGCCATCCCAGTTCCCGACCTGCACTCAAAAAACACCTGCCAAAAACCGGCCCGGGGGTGGCTGATGAAAAAACCGGCCCCCCAGGTGCTCAAGGTCCATCGGCAAGTGGCCGATCGGCCAAAGAGGCCAGTCCAACGCTGCTTGTAATATATGTTTGTCATGCCTGCTACTACTGTCTGCAACTAGTGCATTGATGCCTCTGGGTTTGGAGCACTTCATCCGCAAATGTGAAAATAAATAAATAAATGTTGAAGACAGACTCCCACTGTGTGTGCATTCAGTAGCATAAGCTAACCTGTCGAGCCGGGAGACAGGCAGCCACAATGACGGAACGCATCAGAGTTCATTTCACCACATTCTACATTGTGTATGCTTCTGCTGCATCTGATCCCATATTAATGCCCCTGGGAGATCCATCCTTCTTTACTATCTGTATAAGCTCTGAAGGAGAAGCTCTGTGCAGAGTGCTGCTTGCTATATTAGAGTTGTCTCTGGTGCCAGTGTAGTCACCTTTTGGTAAGTGACTTTCTTATTCTCCACTCCAGCATGTTCACAAACATGTCAGCAGTCTTGGTGGTGGTGGGAAAAACAGTAGCCACTGCACAGTGTGAAGGCATCATGAAGCAAGACGCAGACAACAGATTCAAAGTTCAAATAAAGTACTTTTATTAACTTAAATGTCACGATGGAGTAAGGGCTAACTAGCCCTATGCTAAGGTGGGATTTCCCTACCTAAAGAAACTAAGGATAGCCCAAGTCAGTTAGTTCAGCTTAACCGTCTGTGTCCAAAATCTATTCTTGCCCTCACAACTTAAGCTAAACAATGTCGAGGGAGGTCAGCAATGAAATAGTGTCCCAAATAAAGTATCAAGTTTCTTCCAGCTCTAAGCTTACTTTCCAGCTCCCCTTCCTCAAATGTATTTATTTATTTTATTTATGGTTTCTTGTTAGGCGCTTATATAGGAAGTAAATAATGTCTCAAAGCACTCACAGGGCAACAGAGAGGGGACAGGGGGAGGTAAGATTAAACAATTAATACAATTAAATACATACGAAATATTAAATACAGTGGTTGGGGTGTAGTGGGAAAACCTACTATGCCTTGTGAGTTTTCAGAACGTTCATGTGCAGTAGGGAGGGCGAATGGGATAGGTGATGTGCTGCTCATGGGTGAGCAACAGGTGAAGTGCAATGTAGGTTAAATGCGAGCAACCATAGAGGAGGGCCAGGCGAGGGTCTGGAGGGGGAATATTTAGTAAGAGAGAGTTGCAGATAGTGTGGTCACCAGCCCCAGGTAGCCTTGTGGATGACACAGAGGAATTTGAATGTGATCATCCATGAAGCAACCTGGAGCCATTGAAGGCTTTTTAGGGCAGGTGAGATGCAGTCCCTGGGCTTTAGGCCAAGGATAAGTCTCGCTGCCCTGTTCTGGATTAGCTGGAGAGGCCTCAGAGTGGAAGAAGGGAGATTCAGTAGGAGGCTGTTGCAATAGGCAAGTCTAGAGAGAACCAGGGCTCAGGTAACATTGAGATTCTGGGGGAAAGTGAGAAAAGGTAGAATTCCTTTGAGAAGAACGAGCTGCAAGTGGGCTTTCTTGGCAATGTCCTGAGTCTGAGGGAGGAAGGATGAGAGGAGTCGAAGATGATTCCAAGTTTTCTGGCTTCAGAAGAGGGAGCAGGGGGAGAACCCATGGAGGAAGGCCAGAGTGAAGGGGAGAAGTCAGGAGCAGGGGTCCCAGTGGCAAGGATCTCTGTTTTTCTGGCATTTAGACAGAGATAATTTTAGATACACCAGGCCTGGATGGCAGAAGGGAAATCTGGGATGATGGAGGGTGCACGAGGGTCAACAGGGAGTTTGAAGAAGAGTTGTGTGTTGTCAGCATAACACTGGAAGTTGGGGTAGAAGGAGGAGATGAGGAGTCACAGCTGAGAGAGGTAGATATTAAAGAGCCAAGGCAAGAGGATAGAGCCCTGGGGGCCGCCATAGGTGGAGAAGGAAGTAGGAGAGGAGAAGGTGGGCAGGATGACTTGAGAGGAGCGATCATTAATGAAAGAGGTCAGCCAGTCCAGTGCCTGCTCAAAGATAACAAAGGAAGTTGTGGAGTATTTGTATGAGGCTGGAGTGGTTGACCGTGTCAAATGCAGAAGAGAGATCCAGAAGGATGAGTACAACTGGTGAATTGGAATCAAGGGATGCAAGCAGTTCTTCACGGGTGTTCAGTAGAGCAGTTTCCATGCCTCTGGATGCTTGGAATACAGATTGATGGTTGTGGAGACCACAAACTAGTTCAGTGTGAGAGTTTAGTTCGCACAGGGCAGTTCCACAAGGCAGTTCCACAAAGTCTCAGGGTTCCTTTCCCTAAGAAAACAGCACAGTTCCAAAAGGGTCTCAGGGTCCCTTCCCCAAGGCAACAACAATGTTCACAAAGTCTTAGGTTTCTCTCCCCCAAGACATCAGCTTGCCATCTCACAATCAGTTACAGTCTCTTAATATTCAAAACTAGCTCCAGGTCAACGTTACACTCCTTCTAATTCCTTATCTTCACTTCAGCAATCTCTTTCATATGCAAAGATCTGTATTTCTTCTTGTTTCCTACATATAGGATATCATTGTCTAGGTGCAGTTGTTGGACCACATGCTCCACAAGTCACACAACCAAAAACCCTAGGCTTTCTAGCACACCCAGGTTTGCCTGTATTCTGGTTCACATTCACTTTGGTTTCTCCTTGCCAGTCTCCTGGCTTTGCCACAATGTGTTCTTTCTTACAATTCACTCTGTCATGCCCACTTTCTTTCACCACATTTCGTTCACATGATTTAGTAATGCTCATTACTTGCTTTCACTTTATTCCATTATGTTCATTATTGGTCTCACTGTATTTATTATGTGTGCTTCACACATCCTGACATTCCATTCATAGGCTGATCATAGCTGTTTTTTAGTTCAGTATTCAAAATGGCTTAAGCCACATTCTTTCACTTGTAGTTCAACTTGCTCGTATTGTTCAATTCAACCCATCACTTTGGGTTCACTATTAAGAATAACATTTGCCCTGAGAACCTGGGTACTAGTGCACCCTCTGATGCACTCACCGGTTCTTGGCAGCTCCTCTGGGCACCTTCTCTCTTCGCTTGCTTCCCGCGCACGCTTCTCTTTAGCATTGCAAGCAGTTCTCGCACTTTGGAAATCTCTCTGTGGGTTGATGGCAGTGCCACTCACAGACACTGCTGGTAGCTTGCAGCACTAGGGTTTCTTCCGTGCCCCACAGCTCTGGTTGTGGGCACCCGACCAAAGAGGCTAGAACAGCTTTGCCTGTCTTACAGCCCGTTCGTGCTCTGGCAACCCAGTCTCTCCTGAATAATTGCCAGCATCCTGGCCTCCAGATAGGACCCTCCTTCTTGACAGGATTGCTCTCATCGCAGGCCTGCCCCTCTCTGCCCGGCTTTTCTCCTGCTGGTTTCCACCGCCTGATTGTTGGGTCCTCCTTTTATGCATCTGCAACCTATTAACAGGTTGCAGTTGCCTGCCCATAATTGCTAGTGTTCTCTGGACATGCCTGACCCTCACAGCAGTCTTTAGGCCTATTCTGCGTCTTCCTCATCTCAGTATCACGTGGGGTAATGACATGTTAGTGTGTACCACTATCAGTCGCCTCTTCCATGTCCCAGTACTAGACTGGTGTGACTGAGGGGAAATGAAGGGAAGTTTTGAAAAAAGTCTATAAAGGCAGAGGGAGGGTAAGGTTGCTTATCACAAGGAAAAGGGGGATACCATGTCTCACCTGCAGGCATCCTCTCCCCAATCCCCAAGGATCAGGATCCAAAAGCAAGGGGCTTTCACTCGGCACCTGAGTAGAGGATCCAAGGGGAAAAGTTGTGAGGAAGGGCTCAACAGTTTCTCACAACAGGCAGTGCTGATGGTTGAAGAATGGTAACTGAAAGTGCAGAATGTTTTTACAAATGCTGCATCTCCTGAAAGGTGATGGGTTTCTTAATTACATTGATGTTGCTGCTTCTCTAGTCACCATACATTAAGCGTTTGCATGCATATTTTTATGTACAGAGACTGTGTGAATGCTTATTGCATGCACAATTTATTAGAGATTCTCAGAAGGAATGAGTGAGAGATTTCCATAGGCCATGGTCTGGCACAGACGAGGAATGATCTCCATTCCTTTTATACCAAAGGGTCTCATGTGTGACGGAACAGACATTGGCCCAGAGGGAAAACATGACAGGCCAACTTATTTTCTGTGATTTTGCATTTGTGCTTTTTTTTGTTTGCTTTCGCTGATGGGGAAGTGTGTAGAGCAAAAAATCAGCACTCTGCATTTCTCTACTTCATGCAGTGAATCTGCAGGGGTGCATAAGTGCATGGCTAACGGTGACATACAAGTGTGTACGCTGCCTTTTGTCCTGCACTTTTGCACTCTGAAGTGCAAATTAAGTAAACGCTGAAACAAAGTAAATGGCAGCTGCCATCTGCACATGGAAGGCAGTGTTTACAATGGATCCATATGGGGTCCTCCTGCATTTTGCTGACACATAAATCCAGCGGACCCCAAAGGGATCCCCAGCATTTGAACCGGCTTAAAGATGCATGCCGGTGCAAATATCCGAGTATTTGTATGGAAGAGAGGAGGGGTGGTGGCAGAAACGCAAGTAGCGTTCTACTCCCCTCCTCTCCGCCATATACATGAATAATAATGGGACGTGACATAAGAAACACACGTAAAATCTTTAGCAAGGCTTTTACGTACCTTTCTTACATTATGCACCTAAAGAAAATAAGCCCCTTGGTGGGATAGTACAGCATGCTGACTAATTAAAAAACAAATCCCGCCACAAACTGACACAGACCATGTTCTTGACTAAAACTGCTGCATTCTGGGAAATCCTTGGCCATCTCCCTGAGCAAAATTATAAAAACTGACAGGGTGTTGCACGCGGAATATATGAGGCCCCTATCCCCAGACATTTGATGGAAGTGGGCATGCTTTACCCCTCAAGCACATGAAAAGAAAACACTGGACAAACACGTTGCATGCAGGATGTAGCAGTTCCCTACACCACAAAACTCGGTGTAACAAATTTCAAGATGAAAATAGAAGACCCTTACTTCTCAAGAATTCTAGAAAATGGCACTTGAAAAACAAACTGACTGCTGGATACAGGAGCCCTATAATCATCAAATATCTTAGAAAGAGAATCTTGAGAGCCATATCACATGCTGGACATGAAGCATGTAAATATTTCCTAAATATTAGAAAAATAAGGCACCTCCTTCCTTTCAACACCGCCAAGCATCTCTTAACCACACTTGTTTTCTCTAAACAGGACTACTGTGCCAGCATCGTCTTTGGTCTCCCCAACTATGCTTTCTGTCCTCTCGACAAGATCATTAACTTCCCTACCAGGACCCTAATTGAACTCCCAGATTTCACACCTACTTCCTTTTACAGTCACCCCGCTGACTAGCTGATGATGCAAATCAGGGCCACATTTAAAATGTCTTCTCCTGGTTCACAAATCTATCCACGGTAAAGCACCACGCACCACTATATCTATTCTCCTCTATCCCACCCTACAAGCCTTCTTGTAATCTCCACTCTGCCTCCTTGGCTTATGTGAAGAATCTGATGATGCCCTCACCCTTTTCCCATGTGTCCATGGAATGGCAGCTGCTACCAGAACCTTACCTAGTGAGTGGCTATATGAGGGAGGACCACATGGGTAGGGGTTGACCCTCAGAGGGGTGGTACATCGTAGGATGAGACATGGTATCCCCCTTTTACTTGTAGGGATACCCCTTACATTCCCCATGCCTTAATGGCATATTGTTGTGGCTCCATGCAACCACCCATTAAAGCTACTGAGAATACCTTCCAATGTTCTATGCATAAGCTGCAAAGAACTGACTACCATTTCCATGCATGTGAAAGTACTGCGACAGGAAAGCTGAACAGAGTAATGAGGATCAGTAAAGGCAAGAAGCACAAGATGCGCTGTAGTGGTTGTGAGCGCATAATAGGTGCCGGGACTTTTAAAAACCCTAGCCAGCTGACAAGGAAGAGACACTCCCTGGTGGAGCCTCATCCTCTAGGTGCTGACCGAGGGACTATAGTGCTGCAAGGAAGTCTGTAAAGCCAACCAGCTGAAGGGGAAGGCCAGAGAAAGAACACTGCAGGACCCAGTGCACCACATGGACGCCACGAGAGGAAGAGAAGGGAAGTCATCCTGGTGTTCGCAAGAACCAGAGAGCAGTACCTACGGCACCCAAATGCAGGGAAGCACACAGCTGGCAGGCAGGCGGCACCAAGGACGTAGAAGCCAACAAGCAAAGTCAATGAGCGCGGAAAGTAAAATTCGAGATGCCGAAGAGCCACTTCATGTTCACTGTGGAAGAACAGGAAGAACACCACAGAAAGCCGGAAAGTCCTCAGGGGGGAAGCTGGGACACCAGGGTGCTTTTGGCAACCTTACAAAAGTTGCCACAGGAAGCCAGTGAGTCCTCAGGTGGGAAGCTGGGAGACCAGGGCACTTTGACAACCTTATCAAGGACTAGAAAAGTATAAAGGAAGTGCATGAAAGGGAATCTGAGACCCAATGTTTTAAAAGGGAAAATAAAGGAATGAATGCACAATATATTCAAGTTTCGACCACTGTGTCAAATGAATCACATGAGAAAGCCCTGGCAGGAGAGTATACCAGGAAAAGTCAAGTTTGCAAGTGTGTGAAGTGAAGCACATGAGAAATCCCAGGCAGGAGAGTATACTAGGCAAAGTCAAGTTTGCAAGTGTGTGACGTGAAACACATGAAAAAATGCCCTGGCAGGAGAATATACCAGGCAAGGTCAAGTTTGCAAATATACAAAGTGAACTGCACAACGAAGACCTGGCATGAAAGTATACCAAGCAAAGTCAGGTTGGCAAGTGTGTAAAGTGAATCACATGAGGAATTCCTGGCAGGGCAGTACACCAGGTAAAGCCAAGCCTTTATGAGTGAAGTTACATTAAAGCGGAGAAGAAACCTGGCAAGGGAGTAAACCAGGTATACTGTGAAATTGGGACTAACAGCTAACTTGTTTTGTATACAAGTTGTTATTTTTTTGATAAGAGAATTCCATGGAAGTCTCATACTCTTAGGAGTTTAAAAATATCTTGAAGAGAAAACCTGGGGAAGCGAACAATCCCCTGGAACTGTGAACTTTATCCATTGGGAACTTTTGTTTTGGAGTTACGCCTTTCCTTTTTGAACTTGAACATTTGTGCACCTTCAATGCCAAAGAGATCATCATTTTCACCCTAGAGTAACTTTCGAGAAATAGTCCACAAGGATTTGTTCAATACCAAACTAGAACCTACCTCCTTGCCTCCGATTTACACTCTTAACCTACCTCTCATCTACCTGCTGGCTAACATTTTTCTCTTGTCTCTAACCTGCCTCTGTACCTCACTTCCTCTGCCTCCACTCCAGCACTTCACCCATCATGATCGCATCCCAAGCACATGTGGTTGTACCACATACCTGCACTTAAAAATGTCCAATGTTTATTGTCCTTAATATATGTGTGTCTACATATGTATTGTCCCCAGTTACTGTTTCATTTAGTCCCCTCCACAACCTGGTAAGGATGTCCCTTGCACTCACCCCATTGTAAGAAGCTCACCACTTTCTGTCAAATCTGATTTCTTTGCTATTGTATGTTCTTTTGTGATCAAAAGATCATTATTCCTCCTATATATCAATAAATAAAATAAAAAAATAAATACGTGCCATAATCCCTGAGCATTTGAACAAAAACTCTTGACCATCACTGCATGCTGGTTCATGAGGTCCAGGAATTTTATTCTCAAACATTGGAGAAAAACTAATTTTGCAAATCTGCTGAATGGTGAGTGCAGGAGTCACACTTTTGTGTATACACTGGTGAAAACTCAACCATGAAAACAAGAGCCATTCCTGACATCCCCAGGAATGGTCATAGTAATTAAAAAAAAAATGTTCTTTGAAGTCCATGCGTATTCTATATGTTCTATTTGGAGATGTATAGCACACTAACACGAACTGAAGAGTAGTAGTACAAATGCTAATAGCAGCTCACCATGATATTACTGTCGAACCTCACTCCCACTAGAAGTCAATCACTACAACCGTTACTTTCACAACCAAGAGCCCCCAAAAGAAACCTGCTCCACTTTCCAATTTGTGATTTGAAGGGTAAAACTAGTCATCATCAGAGTTGGTGTATTGACAGTGACTGCAGCCTTTGTATAGTCTTCTTGTAGTGCCGATTCATTTCACTGAGTGTTAAATATTTTAACCTGGGTTCTGCTAGGCTTTACCTGTGGCAAGATATAATAATTCTGGCAGCACTTAAGACTTGTTCGGACTGTATAGTGGCAAGGGACAGCATAACGACTCTATGGCAAACCTCACAATAATTGATGACCAGATAGGTTGCTTACTAAACCAGTACAGTAAGGAACCATTATCGCTACATTTATGGTATGCATCGAATAGATACGCATTGAACTTCTAAGCTGCTTAAGGTCCACAGTATGATATGTTAGGCCCACCCCGTAAAGGATTCCTGAACGAGTGATGAGTATCTCGCAGTCTCTCCATCTGCGGCCTATTGCTACTGTACGTTTTGTTAACAATAGGCAAGTCTGGTGACGTACTCAACAAGAGCAATGTGCTGCTTGATTATGAGATAGACAATGTTTTTGACATCTCTTGTGAGGTATCCGGTGATGTTAATGAAAAAAATAACTAATAACATTTTTAATACTATTTAAATACATAAAATCACCAAATTGGTTATTAAATATATATATATGAGGGTGTGGTAAGGAAGTAACAAGGGTGGGGAGAGGGTTGGGGTGGGGTTACAATCTTTGCAAAACAGGGGGGGCTTGAGAGGAGGAATCCCCCAAATAAAATAAAATAAAGAATTCAGTATTTTTTCAGTATTTAAGTGTCAATAAAAATGTTTTCGTTATGAGATTTTTCATTAACATCACATGGAACCCTCTTGTGGTGGTATGTTAATGTAGAGGAGCAGATGGGTGATGCATCTCTGCTGGTCCCCGCCCTCTTACCACCATCCTATTGGAGTAGCAGAGGAAGAGCTACACTTGGGAACCCATGCATGAATCCATGCAACATTCCTTGAGTGTATGAAAGATGATATGCACTCAGCAAGCCATTCAGAATATATCCTCACGTAGAGGCAGAAGAAGGATGCAACCAGGAAGGATGCCCACTAGCAAGATGTCAGAATGTGGATGAACTCTAAGTAAAGCCTGATGATGACAGAATGCTGCCATAAATACGATTTATGAACCTATGTTGAAACAATATGAAAATACTTAAAACTGACAATGTAACTGAAGCACTAAGAGATACATGTATCTAAAGACAAAGTAATCGTGAATATAAGAAGATGAAATAACATGCTGACCAATAACTGTAAATACACTGTAATCCAAGGTAGAAAAATGTATATAGAAGCTTGCTAAAATGAGGTATGAACATGATGATTTGGATGACCATTGGAAGATAATTGACGGCGGCCTGTGTTAAGAAATAAACTCTTCTACCTCAAAAGACGAGCCTGGGATTGCAAATTAATGAACTGATGAAGAAGCAGTTTTCAGGTGCAGAATAAGGGATTACCTTGGCCTGGGATCAACAAGGCTATTTCGAGAGATGGGTCCAAGGCACAAAGGGAGTTGAATGAACAGACCATGTGCATAAGACATATTTCGGCTAAGATTAGGAGAGACATTTGCAAGTGTCGTACAGTCACGAGGGCAAAAGCCTATGTGAAGTTAAGTGAGCAAGTCTCTAAAGGCCAGAAGGGGTAATGGAACCCTGTTTAATAAAATCAAATAGTAGTAAAAGAGAGGCTGAAATTGACGGAATCGTGGTCTCATAACATGTGACTCAGAAGTAAAAAACCAGGGCTATTCATTAAAAGTTCAGATGGAGATAGCGGCCTCCTCATACCTCCTTGAGTGCTCCAGGACAGTGAGCAGGATACAAGGTCAGCTACAAACAGAAGGCCTTGGCTAAGGATCAGGTTGATGACATTTATTGGACTCATTGGGAAAACAAGGAATTCATTGACGCTTCTCGCGCACCCAGTTTTCATTTCTACTCATGTGCTGCTAAACAAGGCTAAGGTCCAAGGTTGTATGGGGTGCCAACCAATCATAAAGCCTGCTATGTACTTTTTCATACAATGTTGAATTTACCAACTTTCTGCCATATTCACTGCTATAATCAGTATACTATGTATGTAGCAGTAGCTCAGGGCATGTCCTACAGACAAGGGGCAGCCAATGAGATATTAACACTTATATGATTCTATAAGTAGACATTTTCCCCTAATCTAATCCCTCCCGTTGATAGGTTTTTGCAAAATGCAAAATGCCACGTACGATGTTGTCATAAATGACATATGTAAAAGTATATAAACTCTGTACAAACAAGATACGGTGTGAAATATGGATGCATCGATTTTAATAGATGTTACTTTTCCCTGCTTTCTTTCATTGAAATTAAAGGAGTATTATACCAACTTCCTTGGGTCTGTCTGGTTTTTTGGTCTAAGATATTTATTGGCTATATTGCCTCTTATTGACTCTTTATAACATAATAACATTACATAATTAATAAATTACTAAATAAATACATGATTAATTTATAAATGTATATATAGATTAATAAATGAATCTGTACACAAGTCTGAGAGCACACTCCTCCACATCTATGCTCTGTCTACCTCACCAGGCAAATTATTGGTCATCGTCATGGTGGATAGAATGATTTCGAGAAGGTATACCATTAGCAGTACCTCGGTGAGTGATGCAATGTGCCAGCAAAATTGCTTGGTGGTCATCTCAAAAGGTTACAGAACACAACAATCCAGAGAAAGCAGATTCCACTGTCTTTGCATAAGGACTTCTCCATTAAAGGCCCCATCAAAAGCTCAGATGAGACTATTAAAATAATCGGTGATGACATTGTATTGTTGTGAAGGATTGACATCTGAAAAGGTAGATGCACTTGCTTTTTTATTTATTATTAATAATACAATGATGCAGGTAATTCGATCTTTTGAAAGATGGTCTGCTAATCAGCCCTCCCTTCATCATACTACATTCCAATGCCATAGTGCACACCTGTGCTCTGCTGCATCAGTGTCCTGATCTGCAGTGTCTTCTCTCAGTGGCACAATGCAAGTTCATAGGTCACAGGTGCCCTCTTGACATCTGGGGTTACAGCAAAGCCACTTCACCACAGAGGATGTATTTAAAATGTGAACCTCTGTTCCAAAACTACATCAAGGCACTGCACTCCTGGGGGCAGGTTCATCTTTATAACATATGCCATACCTGAGTTTGGGGTATGGTGTGGTGACTGGTATTTTATGTAAGTAATAAAACCACACGTGATCTGTATCATACATATGTCAAAACTATGAGCCAACCCAGACATGAACAGATTGTGTGTATTCTCCCTAGATTCGCTGTTTCTGCTTGCACCTCATAGGATCATAACCAGTGGCGGCTGCCTCTCTTTCAGCCCTTTGTGATGTTGGGTAACACCTATCTCCAGCAAGAAGGCTCCTCAGCAGGACCTCTGCTGGGAAATGGGAATACAAGGGCACACACAGCACAAAAGGACTAGCCCCACATCAGGGTGTTGCATGTCAAACGGTCTTTGATGATATTGGTCTGGGAAGGGGGCAGGATGAGTGAAGTTAGAGGGAGCTCAGCACAGATGAGGAAGGATTTCACCACCTTCTATCCCTCTGTACCTCCCTTTCGTTCCTGCCGCCTCCATTTCTTTTAGCACAAAGCACTTTGGGTATGATTTTATTATTAATGTTAAAGATATTTGTACTGCACACCGTCACCAACGGAATTGGTCCCCAGGCTCTCAGGTGGATCTGGAAACAAGAAGGTGGGGTGGGTTAATCGGGTGAAGAGGGAAAAGGAAAGTGAGAGAGGTGGTGTTTTGTTGACGGCTTCAGTTTGGTTTTCACTGTGCACTGAGCTTTGGTGTGAAAGTCGGACAGAAGAGAGACCTTGTGTGCTGTTGGCACAGTTTATGTGGTGTTTGTTTGTTGTTGCAGTGTGGTGAAGTGCGTGTGGTTTGCTGAGTGAGAAGATGGTTGTATGGATTTTAATGTGAGTTAGGTATGCAGAGGTTTTGAGCATAAGGTTAGTAATAATGTGGTAGTAATAATGTCTTAATGTGACAGTGGTTAACATTCTACAATCCTGTCGAGATATGAGGTGAGCTAACATTCACAACAATGTCTAAATGTGGAAATCACTAGCATTCACAACAATGTCTAATTGTGGCAATGACTAGCGTTCACAACAATGTCTAAATGTGGCGATGGCTAGCATTCGTAATAATGTCTAGATGTTGCAATGTCTGACATTCAACAGTCCTGTCTAGATATGGCGCAGGCTAATAATCAAAATCCCATCTAGATATGGCGCAGGCTAATAATCATAATCCAATCTAGATATGGCTCAGGCTAATAATCATAATCCCATCTAGATGTGGCGCATGCTAATAATCATAATCCCATCTAGATGTGGCGCAGGCTAATAATCGTGATCCTGTCTAGATGCAACGCAGGCTAGCTTTCACAGGAATGTCTTAGTGTGGCAATGTTTAACATTCACAATCCCGTCTAGGCGTGGTACAGGCTAGTATTCATAGCTCTATCTAATTGTTATGCAGGATAGTATTAAAATCCTGGTCTGCTATCTTCTGAGGGCAGGTAGAGTGGCAGGGCTTCTGGAGTAGAGTGATTGCTCTACTCCCCAACCAGACCACACCTACCTTGATGGTTGCTGCTGGTTGACAGCTGGCCGCTGGCCTCCCCTGCTGACACATGCAAGAAGGTGAGGACCATTTGCCATGAAGAGTAGAAGAGTACTAAAAGCAGGAGTAACACCAAAGCGTAGAGGCAAGACCTAGAGATAGTGAGAAACATCAGAGGCATAGAATATTGGAGGAAAGAGTATAGCGGGAGGTGAGAGTGAACGTGATGGAGAAAGGATTGAATCCAACCACATGTGAAAGGCATGATTCCCCCTATCCCAGTAGAACACTGACAACTGGACAGAGTAGGGAAATCAAGGAAGTGCCAGAGTGAGTTTAGGTAGACATGGGTTACGCCTTTAGATCCTCCCATCTAGTCGAAGGCATAGTTAGACAGTAGGGGGCAAACATCTATATCTCCTAAACTGGAGGGAGGGAAGACTGGCTTATTTTATGCAGAGGGTTCCACACAAGGCAAGAGAGAGTGAGAGAGAGATAGAGGGAGAAGAATGGCCCTAGAGCCCAAAAAGTTTTCTTTACAAAAACCTTGAACCACCTTTCTGATTTGGAGTGATTATTATGCCATCTATGACAATGGAACTGATGATGAAACAAGTTGCCACAAGTTGAAGGAAATGTGCCGTGCCTGGAACATATATCATGTTGGGAGTGGTCAGCAATGCTGGAGATGGAGTTTTGAGTTCCACACACTGATATTTTACATTTCCAGATACCGTACACAGGTGGAGGAGACACGGGTGGATGAGTAGGGTTATGTTTCCCTCCCATCCCTGTACATGTTGCACTAGCCTCCTACTGCTCATGCACTTCTCCTCTACACCATGTGCTGTTTATTCATCTTTTACAACTGTAGAGTATGTCTCATTTGTCCTTGCTCTTCATGCTTCTATACACTGTGCTCCACGTCTTGTGGCTCATCATGTTCTTTTACACTGTGTGTGTGGGTACAGTCTCATCAGCAGATACAATCTATACCTCCCCACTTTCTACCACAGAAACTGACTGAACCTCCACCTCCTCTCTATGCACATACCTGAAGAGATACTGCAACCTCTTTTGCAGAATGTGCTGCTGTATGTGCCACTGATGACTTCCAAATGCCACACATCATTCTGGGCTGTTCTGCACTGCACAGAGACATGCTGCAGCGGCTGATAGAAAATGCCCTTTCTGGATGCCTCGCCCTCGATTTGCAGGTTTAAGTGATTCAGACATGCAGGCTCTCAAAATATTTATAATATCATTTTCTTCTGCCTCCTTTTCTACCCTGCTCCCCTCCCCCTGTGCCCTCATTTCTCTCTTTCATTATCTTCCCAAATGCCACTTATGTTACTCCACTCTCCCACATCCCAACTATCCAACCATATCTAACAGAGCCACCACCCTTCATCTACACCAGCAACTACCTACTTTATCTGATTCCCAATCCCTCTGCAGCAATCATCCTTTCTCACTGATCATTCTGACTCCCCAATATATGGAAATTGGCTATCAACACAACACTATCCTGCTTCTAGTCCTTCGCACTGAATTTGCTTCATTCTCACACTCCTCTCACCTGCTTCCAAAAGGACGGTGTTGTTATTCTGATGAGTAACAAGGACACAACATCAGCACCCCTTCCCTCTCAGACTGCACTCCCTCCTCTTTTGTTCATTCCTCAGTCCAACACCTCACTACCACCTCATAAAACATCCACTGAGCCTCATCAACCTTTTCATCCCTCCTCTTGATTACTTACTTGAAATACTCAGAGCTGATCCCCCTGCCATCATAACGGGTGAGCCCAATTTCTCCAATATGCCTAATGCTGATGGGGTCCAATGTGACTATCTGACAAGCCAATAACTAGCCTACATAACCTTCCAACCCTCATCCAAAGCGACTCTCTCAATCTCATGTTCCTATCTTCTACTCTGATCTTCTCTGCCCCCACAATAAACCCCTTCCCCTCTG
Source organism: Ambystoma mexicanum (assembly GCF_040938575.1). Taxonomy (NCBI): domain Eukaryota; kingdom Metazoa; phylum Chordata; class Amphibia; order Caudata; family Ambystomatidae; genus Ambystoma; species Ambystoma mexicanum. The sequence goes on from NC_090922.1 coordinate 1,404,850,268, forward strand.
ACAACTCTCATTCACTTCAACATCTCCATTCCTACTCCGCTCACCAATCCCCTTCCCACATCTATCAACAGCCTAAATTCAAGCCTAATGCCAAGGTCCCCTACATCACCCAAGTCAAGATCTCACTCCAAGAGCTTGCCTCCACTTGATCACCCAATTGCTTTTCCTTTATTGAATACAACTCCATACTCTCCAACCCATTCAGTGATCACTACTATGCCTGCTTATTTAACCCCTCCCACCCGCATCCACAACCACAACCATGGATCTCCCCAGCTTTTCAGCTCTTGCATATGGTGCGAATACCTGATTCCCACTCTGCATACTGCCCACAAGGACTCTGCACTGACTTTGAACACAGCTCTTCGCATAGCCAGGTCCTGCATTGACACTGTTCAGGTTTACTCTCTGCTTAAACACTTGCAGACAATTGTTACCCCTCCACGCCTTGTCACTAAAATCATCCAAATACAGTAAACTCTATCCACCCTTCTACCTCTCCCGCTGACTTCCACATTCTCCCCTCCTTTCATCTTACCTACACTCTCCTCCTCTATCTCACTTCTCTCCCACCTCCCCCACATAACCCTCTAAACGTCTATCCATCAAATTCAACAAACTGTTAAGGAACTTGCGACTGTCCTCTTCACTCACCACTCCATCTTTTCCAACATCTCTCCTAGAGCGGGTATATTACCAGCTGTTTACAAAACAGCCACAGTCACATTTCCTCATAGGGAACTAAGTGCTTATCAAGCTCAAATCCATGGCAGGGCTACCTTCAATCACATAGTCAACTATCTTGACATACAGTTACTTGCTGACTCACTCCAATCTAGCTTCCAGTCTAAAGACTCCATTGAGACTGCTCTCATCCATGGCATCAATTCCCTTGCCCTTGCTGACCACTCGCACCATTCCTCAATTCACATCCTTCTAAATCGTTCAGCTGAATTCAACCATGTGTTTCATCCCTCCCTCCTTCAAACACTTTCCCCCCTGGCTTCAAGGACACTGTACTTAAATGGGTATCCTCTTATCTCGGACACATCCTTACCAAACTCATGGGATTTCACGTCTCTACCCATTCCTCAACGTTCAGTTCTCAACCCACCTCTCCTCAAACTATACACCTCCTCGCTCAGAACACTAATTTCCGTCTGTGGTTTTAACTATCACTTCTTCACTGACGATGCTGAGATCTTTTCCTCCCCCTCCTTTACCTTTTGTAATCTACGAATGAATAACCGACTGCCTAACCATCATCTACCACTGAAGGACTCTGTGTAGCTTCACGCTCCTCAACGAAGAAGATCACCTTTCTCCCTGCCTCCAACTCCTACCCAATTCTCCCCTCTACTCTATTGATCCCCTCAAAAAAGTCCTCAACTTCGCAACACACATCCTTTTCAACATTTTCAGATCCTCGCCAACCTCTACACACCGTCACCACGCTGAATGGCTATGTTATGTTATGGAAATGTATAAAGCGCACAGTCACCCAAGGGTATCATGGCACTGGAGAGAGTAAATCCAAGTACTACTGCTCTCTCTTCAAATATCTCTGCTACATGTCTTTATATCAGCCATGCTCTCGCACCCCACTACCTCACTGTCAACATTTCACTTTACTATCTCTTTTGAACTCTCTGCTACTTGCCTCTGCATAACCTATCAGTCTTCTGCCCCCACTGTGCCCTTCTCTCTTGAAAACCATCCCCATGACCATTAAAGTCATTTCTTTAGTGGAACGCTTCAAAATACGGATCAAACCCCACCTGGTACAGATGGAACAGTCCCCCCTAAACCCTTCCATACTGTAATACAAATGGTTGTAGGTGTAAGGATCTAAAACAAAAGGATTGAATACAATATTTTCGAGTCAAAAGGACCGAAAAATAAAAGGTCAGATTATTATTTTTTTTGGGGGGGGGCAAAACCCCTGTTTTTGGTGTTAAAAACACTTTTTTTTCCTATACGCAAACCCAAAGGTATTGGACCTTTTTTTCGGTCCTTTTGACTTGAAACTATTGTATTCAATCCTTTTGTTTTCGATCCTTTGACTGCACACCATCCAAATTAAACACTTGATCTCAGTCATTCTTCCCTCGGGACAACTATATTATTTAATTAGTAAATATGTAGATACCGGCCTCAAGCTGTCAATAGTAAAAAATATTGTCATTGTAGCGGAGGAATGGATCCTGTGCACTTGGTGTCGCATCCGGAAATCAACAGCATTCCCTCTGGAACAGATGGAGAAGGATCAACTTGACCCTCTAACCTCCTCCCAAGATAGTGCCTAGTGTTCCATGCAACGGTTTCGCTCTTAGACTTCCTCCAGGCTCCTTCCTGTTGCCGCCCAGTTCTACTCCCAGCTGAGGATTTATGCTCTGACAGTCTGGACACTGGCGCGTCGCTACTCTCCATTTCAGAGGCTCTGTGAGTTCATATGCTATTTCCCGTATATCTTTGCTCTTAAAGGACGCTTCCCACTCTGACTTTCTGTCTTTCTTTCCCTGCGCTTTTGTTTTCCCAGGAAGACACTGTGCTGTGTTGTGCCGTATTCAGCCCGATCCTCCCGTGACTTTAGCAAAACGCACTCCTTCAAGGGACATAGTGATTCCCTGCCCCTACCAATTCCCAGCGACTCCCACATCACATTGAGTAACCCATTCCTCTTACCTTCCTTCAGCACGAACACTCCAGTTTCTACTCAACCATTCAGCTCCGGTTGCCAGTCCGTGCCTTTCTGTACTCCGAAATCCTTCGCGGTATGTAATGCTCCTTCGTCTTTCTCTGGTTCAACAGTCACATGCTTAACACGCATTAGACTTCCTTACCTGTCACTTTACCGTTCCTCCAGCACGGCAACGTTGAATCTTGTATTTCCCGCCGATAACAGATTTCCCAAACTTCTGCACGGTGAAGCCAACTCGAGAGAGACAACGTAGGAGACCCATTCAGCGATCTGCACGCTAGGGTTTTTTCCCCAGAGGGTTTCCCTAGAGCCTTTGAATTCCCCTGATCTTCTACTTACAAGGGGTGCGAGGGACAAGGGATCCCGAGGGAGCTTCTCTCAAGCCGCAAGCTGTTGCACTGGATAAGGTTAGTGCAAGCTTTGGGGGTGAGGGAACAACACTGAGATTGGCAGTCTGTATTCTGACCTTGGATGATACTTGGTGGGAGACAGGTGTAGTGGGCACAGCAACACACCTTTTCTTACTTTTAACGTTAACATGCCACTTACCTGCCTTCAGCAACCCCGCTTAGTGGAGATTCTGGGTAACCCTGGGTATGCTTCTGTAGGATTCTGACACAGCAGGAAATGCAATAGGTACAAGGACTCCCCAAACCCCCTAAGAAGAAACATGAGGTTACAATAAACATAAACTGCACACAAGTAAAGTCAGGCACAGCAATGCTGGAATATGGCTTTGTTTGGTGAATGATTTGACTATTGATAACTTGCCTCAGTACAACAGCATTTTTTTTTAAAATAAAAAGGGGTAATCACACAGACACATCACGTTGCAAAAAGTTACTCCACATTCCCATTTGAATGGGAATGGGAATGGGGATGGGGAAGATGGTAGCACCGGCACCATTCATAATGGTGCTGGTTCTACCGACAACGTCTGTGAGCGGGTGCCTTTCTGCGCGCCAGGTCAGTCCTGGCGGGCGGGAGGGCATCTGGCCTGCAAACTTGTGTTCTTCCGGTCCGGTATCAACAGTGCAGGTAAGCCTACCAGCACCATTTTTACCGGACCAGCAGGGTTGTAATGAGGCCCATAGTCTTTTAAAAAGTCCTTATAAAGTACACTTCAAAAACTGTATACAAAAGCCTTGCTTGAGAGGCAGCGTAGCCCGTTCTTTCTGCCGCAGGCCATTTTGTTCTGGTGCTTTTGGGTCTTTTTACATGCAGGCAGGGCAGTAGCAGCATGTTTCGAGGCCCCAAAGTTTCTTTAAGCCTGGCTGCTTATGCTAGGTGCAGCCAGGTACATTAGCAGCAGTGAAGGGTGTCACTTTATATAGTGATAACTGGCCTGCATGTGGCAGGGGAAGCCCAATGTTGATTGCAGCATGAGGGGGCCTAGGAAGACCTCAGACCCAGGCCGCATCTGCCAGCAAAGGTCTGGGGAGTCAATAGATTCTGCCTTGGAAGGGGAGGCCCAGGAGTATTCACGCAGCTCTCACCTCCCTCTCCGTGGGAGTGCTGCGTAATCAGGAGCTGCCAGGCAGGCCGTAGTGAAAGAGATGTCGGAAGGTGGCAGTGACGTTGGGTGCGCCCCTTCCTAACGGGGAGCTCCAATTATTGAGCCTGGGACGTGGCGTGAACTTCAGTGTGGCGCCCCTCCAGAAAATGGGGTGCCACAGATGTATGCAGGATCAAACAGTTATGTGGGTTTTTGGCTTGAACACTGAGCAAATCACCATGCTTAACTCTCCAATGTGAGGGTCAGCCAGCATCTAATTGAACTGACGGCACAACGCTCGCCCTTTGTCTTAAGTCTGTTTGTGTTTCTTTGTAGAGTCCCCTTTCTTTTTTTTTCTTCTTTTCCCCAGAAGGTGGTGTTGAGGGGGACTGTCTCTTTAAGACAGAACGCTCAAGAGAGCGTCATGAATGGATGTGATGTGGGAAAAAGGGAGGAGGAGAGTCACTTCCTGGTATAATGTTGAATAAAGAAGACGTGTTTCATACATGCTGGTGTGCGTCCGTTATTTATCCATTGCCCAGGGGCTAACATTTGGCGAAGAGGAGTTTCCCGTGCACCAGCGTCCTCCTTTCTCCATTCCAGCAATCCTGCTGTGCACCCGACATCCGCTCCAGCGATCCCGCTGAGTCTTCCAAGCCGGCCCGCAGTGCCGTGCCCCTCATTCTCGTGCGTGCAATCCCACTGCACGTCCAGGCCAGTCTGCCCCGCAACCTCCAGCAATCCTGCTGTCCACCCGACGCCTGCCAGCAATCTCGCTGGGCCGCAGCGTTGACATACAGCACTGCACTCTGCACGTCTGGAGTAGTGATCCCACTACACTTCCAGGCCGGCACGGTCTCCAGAGACTGCCAGTCCTCCCGTTTTCTCACAGATTTGCTCCGGTCCTCGCATGGAGCGTCGGAAGACTGTTTAAAGACACGCCCACCTCAAGGGCTCTCCGAACATGGCAGCATAACCCAGAGGAACAGGCCCGAAGCCAAAAAGCCCCAGTGAAGGCTCCAGAGTACTCCTGCCACTCCCGGTACTACGCTGCATGTAGGGAATTGCACGTGCGGCCCTGAACAACGTGGCAGCCCACCAGCTGCAAAGACTGCACAGATATTTCCCAGGTGGGTGAAGAGGCCTACCCACGTTAAGACACATCAATCCACATCCAAAGTCTGGGTGGCTCATCCTACTAGCTAACTGCCCCGAGAAGAGCAGCACGAAACATCCCAAAAGGGTCCAGCCCATCAAGAAGCGCCCACTGCCCATGCCAGCATGAGTTCCCCCTCTGATCAAGCTGGTCAGGCCACGCCGCCTCCGAGGCCGCCATCAAGGTCCACAGCCACAGCGTGGCGCATGCCTCCGCCATTCTCCATGACCCCGCAAGCAGACAAGGGGCCCCGGTGGGTTGAATGGGTCGAATACTTCAACAACTTTATAGCTGCTGCTGGCGAAGAGACGTCCCCACGCCTACGCAGCATGTTCATCAACACGACTGGGACCAAAATTGAAATGTTTATCAAAACCATTCCTCCAGCAGAACACACAGATTTTGCAGCATTGATAAAAGCCCTCAACTAAAGGAAGGTCATAGAACCGATCAGGGACTATGAAAGATATATGTTCAACCAATGCACCCAACGCATTGACTAAAAATGTAGATTAATTCATCACTAGACTTCAAATTAAAGGAGCGCACTGCCAATTCCACGCATTTTCTCTAGAGGAAGCCATTTGCCTAAGAGTAATAGAAGGGTGTCTCATGCCCACACTGAAAAAACTGCTTCTCAAGAAACCCCTCACCATTGAAGAAATAAGCAAAATAGCCAGAATCCTCAAAAGGTTTTTTCAAACAAGCAACGCAGATGACCAGCACAACAACACTCAAGCAGGAGAGAAGCAATGTGATTGCAGCAGTCCACACGTGCAATGCCAGAGGGGGCGAAAGGACCAGTTGACCAAACTATTCAACAATCCCACGAATGCAACAACAGTGCTACAGGTGCGGGATGGCCTTCTATCACGTCAGATCATGCCCTGCACTCACCCAAAAGTGTGGAAACTGTGGCAGTGAAGGACACTTCCAAGCAGTCAGCCAAGAAGGTAGACCTTTTCCCACGCCACGAACACCCTTGGCACCGCAATACAGATCACCTCCACGGACATCTCAATATCAATCATATCAAGTATATCCATACCAACAAGGGCCAAGGAGATATGTGAGAGTAGTGGAAGAATTCTATCCAGACGAGGAACCCCAGGAATACGAGCCTCAAGACGTGGTCCCACGAATTCATGATGAATATGACGGTCCGCACCCTCCAAGACCAAATTACCAAGCCATGTCACAAGTCAACCAAAGTTATGAAGGCAAGCTGTATGATGCATATGTGCAAAACAAATTTGTGAACCTCTTCATGGATGAGGGCGAAGCGAGAGAAGCACCAAAGATAACTGTTAACATCTGTGACAAACAATTCTGCTTCCTCATAGACTCACAGTGAACATAATGGGGGAAAAGGAATTCCAACAAATCCAGAACAAACCCCCACTCGCACAGATCTGCTCCAGGGTATTCCAATGGGGCACCGACACCCTTTGCTTGGTGTCGGGTTGTTCAAGAGACAACTCATCCATGGAGACCACTCCATTATGACCATAATCCACGTAATAAGGAGCCCAACCAAAGGTCGATGCCTGCTAAACTACAAGAAGGCCTCCTGCTTAGGCCTCATCAACATCCATGTACAAGAAGGCGACACCATCCATTCGACAGTACCAGGATGCGAGACCCAGAGACACATTTACAATATGGATCAGGCACCACCCATGAGTTGAAACATCTCAAAGGACGTCATCCTGAAGGAATTCCCACATCTATGCCAAGGCATGGGTAGGAAGAAGGGACCCCCAATAAAACTACACATCGACCCGACTGTCCACCCTGTCCCACAACACCCGCGTAGGGAGGGCTTCCAACTCCAAGTGGCGGTGTCAAATGAACTCAATCAGCTTCTGCGAGATGACATCATTGTACCAGCCACGGGACCGACACCATTGATCTCCCCACTCCTGATCGTCCCAAATAAAGGAGGTCGCCTACGACGACTGTGTGTCGACATGAGGGTGGCCAACACAGCCATCCAAAGGGAACGTCACCCAGGACCCAAGATTGAGGACATGATTGTTCAGCTTAACAAAGCCGTCCTCTTTTCAAAATTAGACTCGAACCAAGGATACCACCAGATGGTACTCCATTCCGATCACCACTTTGCTTCCCACAATGGATTGTTTCGCTACAAACGTTTGAACTTTGGAATCTCGTCAGCGGCTGAAATTTTCCATGAAACCACCAGGCAGATCATCAGGCCTGTAAAAGGGACTTTGAACTACAGTAATGACATCCTCATATTTGGGACGACCCGCAAAGAACACGACAATGCCCTCTGCACCGCCTGTATGGTTGTGCAGGCTGCAGGCCTGACCCTAAACCTGGAAAAGTGTTGGTTCAGCAAGTCCAAGCTCCAATTCTTTGATCATATATTCTCGGCTGACGGGATGACCCCCGATCCAGACAAGGTCGCCACCATCTTTAACCTGTAGAAAGCCAAACAGACTGCTGATGTAAGTTCGTTCATTAATTCGTATTTGTTGTTTTTTCTTTCTATTATGTGTAAAGTTTGAATTTATTTTCAACCTATATCACATTAAAGAATAAAAAAAAGTAAGATCGTTCTTGGGGATGGCCAGATACTGCGCCCGATACATGCCTCATTCTGCCACCATCACAGAGCGATGTTCCGTTCGCCTGGACGGATGACTGCCAGAGTGCCTTTGACACGATCAAACAAGCTCTTGATGAAGCCTGGAAGCTCGGTAACTTCGATCCCAACTGGTATACTGAAATTGTTGTAGATGCCAGCCCAGTCTACCTAGGGGCCATTCTTGCACAAACCAGCAGCCCTGATACCAACCCAAGACACAAAGTGGCATACGCCAGCAGAGCACTGGCTCCCCTGGAATTGGCATACTCCCAGGCAGAGAAAGAAAGCTTGGCTGCCATCTAGGCCTGTCAGCATTTCAATAACTTTGTAATCGGAAAAAGGTTCACGCTCATCACGGACCACCAGGCCCTGTTGTCCCTCTTCGGGAACCCAAGGACGAAAATGCCCCCAAGGATTGAACGATGCGGCGTTCGCCTACAGGAATACGATTTCGAGATCATCCATCGACCAGGGCGCAAGAACAACCCTGCTGACTACCTGTCAAAGCACCCGACTGGCAAACCAGTCCCCAGACCCGGAGACATCGAATATGTCAGCTACATAACAGCCAATGCGCTGTCCCAGCCATTTCCATTGAAGCCATTGCCACTGCAACAACAGCTGACCCATCCATGGCCCTAGCCATAAGCTTGACAGAAAACAATAAGTGGAAGGACTTCCGCCGAGCAGTTCAAGGGCACCCGGGGGCCTACAGAGATAAGCTTGAGCGGCTTGCCACAATACATACCGAACTGGCTGTCCATGACAAAGTGATCTTACTAAGAGGAAGTCGGCTGGTTATTCCAGCAACACTGAGGTCTGAAATCATCAAGACCGCCCATGAGGGCCACAGAGGTGCTGACCAGATCCCATGTCTGGTTCCCCTTCATGGATGTTATGGTGGACCAGTGGGTGAAGAACTGTGTAGCTTGCCAATGAACCGCGAAAGCAGAACCCCCACGGCCGCTCAGAGTGACCAAAATTCCAGACCACCCATGGGAAAGAGTGGAATTAGATTTCTATGGGCCACTTGAGACGGGTTAATACTTGTTACTCTTCATTGACAAGCACTCCAGATTCCCCATCGTAAAGAAGGTGAAATCCACAGCATTCGCCCACGTTGCTGCCACGTTCGATGAAGTCCTCAGTGAATGGGGAATCCCGGACACAATAAAGTCGGACAATGGTCTGCCCTTCAGCAGACACAAGTTTGGAGTATTTGCAAAGCACATGGGGTTTACCCACCAAAAGATCACACCCGGTGGCCGCAAGCCAACGGAATGGCTGAAATGTTTATGGCCTCAATTAAAAAGACGATGCAAAGGGCACGAACTGAGGGATCAGACCCCCACCAAACGTTATGTCGAATGTTGAGAGTCTATCGCAACACACCCCATGATGCCACTAACAAAACCCTGGCTGAACCCATGATGAAATACCAAGTCAGGACCCGAATTATCAGCAATCCAACAACCCGACCTGAGCCAGATAGAGAAGTTATCCGAAGGGACGCTGAAAGAGAAGAGAAAGCCAGAATTAAAACAGATGGTAGAAGGAGAGCTCAAACAAAGGAGTTCCAAGTTGGAGATGAGGTGTGGGTCCAGCAAAACATGACCAAGAAAACAGACTCACGGTTCATGCCGGAGCCCCTGCAAGTAACTGCTGTCAAGGGAACAATGGTCACAGCAGCAAAAGGGGACAAGGAGGTAACCAGAAATAGTTCTTTATTCAAGCATGTCATGAGAGGAGAGGAGGAAAGACCTACGCCGTTGACCCGGACCCTGACCACCATGACGTGCATGACGAGGAGTGGGTACCTCGAGAAACGCACGTTTTACGTTGGTTGGATCCTTCTGAACGTAATGATGGGGACTCAAGTCAATAGTCACGAGGACGACCCCAAAGAGTTACCAAGAGACCTCCGAGGTTAGTGGAGGAATGTTAAGCCTATGGTTCGCACTGTTAAAACCCTTGCAAGGACATTTGTCCGGTGGAGTTGTTGGGGGGTGCTGCCTCTTTAAGACAGAATGCTCAAGAGAGCGTCATGAACGGATGTGATGTGGGAAAAAGGGAGGAGGGAGGAGGAGAGTCAGTTCCTGGTATAACGTTGAATAAAGAAGACGTGTTTCATACATGCTGGTGTGCATCCGTTATTTATCCATAGCCCAGGGGCTAACAGGGGGTTACATTATGTTACATTATGTTCCCCACTCATAGCCCTTCAGAACCCATTATACATCACTCAATCTAACAATGTTCTTATGTTTAGGCACCTTATCAGTGCTGGAAATGGAACCCATTTTTTGGGGGAACTGTCACCTCTTTGGAAGGGCGGGGCTGTGGGAAGGTGGGGCGGAGCCAAGGGGTGCGGGTCCCTGGCCAGGCTGGCAACACAGTAGCTCTTCATTGAAGCCAATCCTAGCCATTTGCATAAAAGCAAAGAGTATTATGGGAACATCATAATGTCCACAATTTTACATGTCTTATATTGAAAAGAGGCCATTTTAAGTGAATAATGAACGCTTCTGTTATGATTGGTCACAATATTCACCCTAATAAAGAGATGTCAGTAAATTGCAGGACATATATATCAGTATGGACAGCTGCAGAACTGTTTGTGAGGCTTTGGCAGTTCCTAGTGGCAGACTTCTGAAAGCTCGTTGAAGAGCTGGTTACTCTGAAATGAATTCTTTCTCACTGCTTCACATTCTAGAGTTCGGACCTTCTACTTACTTCCTAAAATCCATATGAGTCTACACAACCCACCAGGTAGACCAATAGCTGCTGTGACTATGGGCATTTTACAGTCACTAGGCACTTACATTGACTACTTTCTTCAGCCTCTCATACCGGACACATGCACGTATGAGCTTTCATTACGTCAGGAAACAGAGCTTACAGAAGAAGACATTTTTTTTCCCAATAGATGTTAACAGGGTATATGATATGATATGGCATTCATAACAAGCCTATCCACAAGTGTTTCAAGGCACGACGAGGCAAGGGAGGGGGAACAGGGGGAAGACAGAGACAACGATCTTACTAGGCCAGGTGAAAATGAGATCGCGCAAGTGCAGGGGGGAGGGAAAAGTCCAAAGAGAAGGGGGTGGGGGCAGTGCAGTACATATGATACTAGTAAATAAATAAAGACAATAAATACAATAAATAAAACGTGCTGGCAGCTGGGGGCAAGTGCAAGGGTAAGTGCAGACATCAGGTGTCAAGTGCTGGTAGGGGGATGTAGGGATACAAAAAACAGTCCCTGGGTGCAAGGGTTACCAGAGGGGCAGTGCAGGTGTCCAACTGGTGGGGAGGGGACCTGGGCTCGAGATCAGAGGGTAACCAGATAACCAGTGCAGATTCAGTTTCAGCCAGGAGATCAGCAGGGGGGAGAAGGAGAGAAAGCAGAAGCAAAGAGGAAGGTCTTGAGGTGGTTCCGGACCCGTAGATGTTTCTCCTCAAGTTTCAGAGAGGCATGGAGGCTGTTCCAGAGGAAGGCCCCAGAAGAAGAAAGAGATCTACCACCAACTCGTTGCTTGGAGAAGCGACTGGCCCTGAGGGAGTTGGAGGTGGATGAGCGAAGATCTTGAGAAGGAAGATATTTAGGAAAAGAGAGTTGAAGGTATTGAGGCCTCAGGCCCCAGGCCCCAGAAGGCCTTGTGGACAATACAGAGGGGTTTGAACTTATTCCTTGCCACCACTGGGAGCCAGTGCAGAGATTTCAGCCCTGGAGAGATACGATCCCTGGGTTTGAGGCCAAGGACATGTCTTGCAGTTCTGTTTTGGATGGGTTGCAGAGGGTAGAGAGTAGAGGCAGACAGATTTAGAAAGGGGCTGTTGCAGTAGTCCAGCTTAGAGAGAACCAGCACTCTGGAGACAGTGAGCTTCCGGGTGTAAGGAGAGGACAGCAAGAATACCTCTGAGGAGGTGAAGCTGGTAGTGTGACTTCTTAGAGACACCAGCATACCTCACGATCTAGGGCAGGAAGCAGTTGAGTTGTTTTTATTGCAGCCAGGCAACATAGGAGCATCAAAAGGAATTCAATATGGTACTTTTAAACTCCATTTCACACAACTCCTACTTCAAGTACAATGATCAACACTTTCTTCATACATCTGGCAACTCTATTAGTGCCACTATGGCCCCAGGACATGCCAACTGTTTTCTGCACAGGTTTGAAACTGCTGTTGTGATGCATGTTCAGCTAACATGCCCTCCCAAACGATTTAGGCTCAGAAAATATATTAGCACATGAGAAAGGGAATGTGCACTGCTGCAGAGAGGTGAAAGTCGCAAGAGGGTGCTACACAAATCTTGGGTTAAATGTATAGTTTTCTTGAAGCAAAATATAAGGACAAGAAGGGGAAGAAATTAAAAAGCAGGTAGGAGGTATTGGAGTTATAGAGGATGGTGGAGGATTTAAAAGAAGTCGCTAATCCCTCAAATGAGTAAGTAGACCACCCTTAACAGATGACCCAACCCCAACCACAGCCCCACCCATCGAGGAGGACCCTGCCCCACCGTTCACAATATAAGTAGCACAGGTTCCTCCAGTAGGGTGTTTCCCTACTCTCACAGCATCAGGATACACAAACCCCACCTATTTACCGCTGCCTGCCACTGTGGCCCCTCCTCCTTCTACATAGGTCCAGTATCATAATCTCCTGAACCCCATAGCATTGACAGCCGCAGAAGCTCAAGAGCATAGGGAGCCATATCGCAGGCTGCATGAAGAGTTGTAGTAGGCGTTATAAAGGACAGAGGAAGAGTTAGCGCTACTGAAGATAGACAGAGGCAATGGGCAGAGGGATTCAATTGGAACAGATGAATGGAGGGCAGGGCACATCTTGTGGGCGACAGTTGGAAAGTTTGCATCGAAAGAGAACACAGGCAGAAAGTTTTGAATGTGTCAGTTCAGTATGACACCGATATGGGCGCAGAAGAAGAGTGGGATACGGTGGATGATTTGGGAGACAGAAATACTCCTGCTTATGATGTTGCTGCAAGTGGGGAGCTTGTGGAGACTTAGGTTGAGAAACCATCATGGGCGCATGCTAGTCATGAAGGTAAAGCAAGTGGTAAAACAGAAGGTGACAAGGGCAGCGGGAGCACAGTTCCTGTTGTTACATAAAGGGCTGGGAGGGTACAGTACGTACAATGGCGACATGTGGACAAGAATAACTCAATAAATGCACAACCGTCCCTTACAGCTGGGGTGGGAAAGTAGAGTTATGCATTTGAGAAGCAGACTGCAGGCATTACTCGAGCTGTGCATGACATGAAGCGTTTGTTCACTGCAGAGTTGCGACACCAGGCAGATGACATTTGGGTTAAAGCAAGGTATCCTGGGGTGTGTTTAGAGGATGGCAGCTGGCAGCCATGATGATGCCCAATTTAATGATATCAGGGCCCGGGTGTGAGCAGCACTGCAGCGTACGTACTCCGATACACCAGATCTCCAGTCAATAATGCTACATACTATGCACGATGCGAGGACCCAGCTCAGTATATTTTACATATATAGGAGATGTGGAGAGCAGAAACGGGTGAACCCTGGGAACGGTCAATTACGTTTTTCTATTTTGTGGTCAAAAAAGAACTCCCCAAGGAGGAACAGAAGGCACTCAATACAATAGTGGTTATTGTGATGCAAGCTTGGGTGGGGATACAGTCTATAATTGTACCCCATTGTAAAGAACTGTGGGAGAAGGAGAAGAAAACATCAAAAAGGGTACAGAAAGATGTGGTTAAACTAGTAAAAATGAAGTTAGCGACATTTGCAGTGGAGAGGTATTAGTAGCGGCGTGGCAAGAAGGGTAGACATAACACATGGCGATTCTAGCAGACATATGGGCAGGTGGGTACCAAGGGCAATATCAAGGACAGCCCCGGGTAGGTACACAAGAGGGCGAGGTAGCTTTGCAGGGTTTCGGGGAGGAATGGGGGATGGGCCAAAGGGGAGAAATATGGGACAATGTTGGATATGTGGGAGAATGGGTCATTTCTCACAGGAGTGTAGGAGCAGACAAGTGGCTACATATGACCCCTAAAACCCCCCTGGAGAATGAGTATTTTCTCACTAGAGTGTAGGAGCAGACAAGTGGCTGCATATGACACCCAAAACCCCCTGACACGAAGGGCGTACCAGTCCCCTAGCCACAGCACTACGCTATGCCACTTCCGAATGCCCCATATGGTGCACCACAGCAGATGGCCTCTCCCTGCACCACCGTCAGAGTTTCTGCACCTGCATGGCCCAGAGCCCAGTAAGACACCAGCATACATAGCACATCCAGCAAGGTCACAAATGCCACAAGTACCCAACGGTAAGGTGGTGCCGTGTTCCATGTGGCATGGACACGCACGGACCTCCTGTACAGATGAACAATACTGCTGACAGCTCACAGGCATTCCAACAACAACTGTAGGATTTCGAAATCGTACAATGGCCAGAGATTCCTACTCTATAATCATTTAGTGATTACGGTGCACTGACACACCTGAGCTTGGAATTTCAAACACGCTTATGATGCATTGGCAAAAGGACGATGGGACTATAGTTAAGGCAATATGTACAGATGAATGTGAGGCAAATTTAACGTTATAATACAGACAAGAGTTAATTCAAGTGGCAACCATGCTATATTCATCATAGATCAGAACGCGCCCTGAAGAAGGACCATGTGTCTGAAATGCATCGGCTTGGGCTTCTAAACTAAAAATAATCAAAAGTTAAAAAGAAGAATTTGCAATATAGGACTATGGATCTTTCTTTGATAACTGAAGATTACCAGTTTAATGGCTGAACCTAAATTTGAAGTTGTTTTTACGTCTCCAGGCTCAGTGAATCACTGAGCACTTTTTTTTCAGGTTGTTTTAGTGACAAAGCGTATGTCACATATCCTAGATGACGCCTTACTCAAAAAGGAATTTACATGAAATCAACAATTTGCCCCTTTTGTAAAATCTAGTGGTGCCCGCTCCTCACATCAACTTTTTGTTTGCCGTATGGCACAATAACACACTATCAGATGGCAACGTGTTGGGAGGAAATCTTTTCATGTTCTCTGAGAAACCTGAAGGTGTCTCATCCTCTAGTTCCCTAGCATCTGTCATCCAGGTGGCCAGGACCAGCCATTGTTATTGGAGCCTTTGTTATTGGATCCAGTTCCTGGGGGTGGACTGGTGTGGGAGGATCACCTGAATTGGGGTTCCTTGGGAAGTGGAATTGGGACACCAAAGGGTGAGACGCAGTATCCACTTCCTTATGACACCTTTTCACAACCTACCAAGTAGGATATCTAGAACCTCAACCCCCCCTGTTCTGACATGAACACCACTTTCTCACGGGCACTTCATTGTGAGCAACAATTAACTAACAGCAAAGCCATATACCTGACATGCCTCTACACAAGGGCCAGGCAGAGTCAGGCAATAACTGATAACTTCACACACCTGACTTCTATCACACTTCCCCACACGGATAAAAGGTGGAGCACAAAAGCATACTCTGAGTAAAGACAAATGCACAAGGATGCAGCTATTCTTGGATGGCAGTTTAAACCGAGGAGAAGGGCGGCGAGAACAGAGAGGATGACAAGGACAGAGTTACCCTTGCCCTTTTCAAGAAAGGACCGTGACTTTCCAGAAGCCTCAAGGAAAAGAAGCATAAGACCAGGAATTCGAGCTGATGACCAGTGTAGCATGTGTCAAAGGTGCACCTGGCACTCCTACATTAATGCCGACTCCGACAGCAAAGCAATGCCAATGGGTTCAGCACAGCCGGTGAGTCGAGAGAAACTGATAACAGACCGGACTGCGTTATTCTCAAGATGGCACGCGGCAACATTGTATGAACAAAGAACTTGTGTACGATTAAACTTTATGAAACCAAAATAGGTACCAGATGCAGAGTGCTTCGGCGCCACGTGAGTGGTCACTCGAAGGTCTCTGTTTGGTACCACGGAGCGTGTAAAAGTTTATTGAACGGTGAAATCGAAGTGGTCCTGCAGCGGGTTTAGTTGAATCCTGTGCACATTCGGAAGTCTTCGATTGCCTATGAACTGAAATTGGTCTGAGCCCGGAACTAATTGTTTAAAGGTATCTGAGCGCAAAAGAGGGGGATCCCGGGTGAACAGTAAAACTCTCTAGAGAAGATATTGTTGTGGCAAATGTGAACCTGAGTGAGGGAGTGATGGATGCCTACAAACCGAAATTGGTCTGAGCCTGGGAAGTGGGGAACTGATTGTTTAAAAGGGGATATAAACCCGGAAGATGGGGGTCCAGGGTAAACAAATTAAAGTTGGTCCGAACCTGACTAAGGGAGTTTAATTGTTAAAGAAGTATCTGTGCCCAGCTAAGGGGCATCCCGGGTGAAGAGTAAATCGCCCGAATTGAATGTTTGGAAAGCAAACTTTTTCTTTGTTATTTCTGGTACATCAGGCCCTCTGAAGCAAGATACCTTGAAGGTAAGAGTCTTGGGCACAGAAGGCCCTGATTTTGGTAAAAGGAAATGTAACCTCCTGCCGAAGAAGCCCAAGAGTGTGCGGTGCTCGAGTGACTTGACTTCTCCCATGCTAAAAATGTAGGGAAGGGAGGCCAATGAGCTAAACATCCTGACTTATCATATTGTGAACACTTCTTTCTTTTTTGTGAACATTATCCCACACTCTTTGTAGCATAGCAGTAAAGATTGGAAATCGTTTTTCTTTTGTTGGAAAAGGCCCTTTTCATTTGATCCGACACCACTAGTACTGTATTATCATTATGTTATGGTTGTAGCTTTCTCCCATCTTAGATAGGTTTAGATTAGGTGTTTATCCCACCCATTTTGCATTAGAATAAACATCTTTGAACTGTGATCACTTGTGTCTGTCTTCATTTGATACTATGCCTTCCTTACAGTTCCCAGGGACGAACACATACCCAGACTGGGATAGCCCACAGAAAACTTTAGCATGCCCTGTCCTGTCTAACACTGCCAACCCATAAGAGGAACCATTGATGGGCTTGGAGATTGGAAAGAAACAGTTTGTTTTCATGATGGACACAGAAGCCAAGAAATCATGTATTAGCGAAGACAACTTCCCTTTATCAGTTGAGGTAATGGACATGCAAGCGTTCTCTGGGGCAATAGAATTGGTCTCTTTTACAGAAGCACTGCCCATTAAGCTAGGGGGAATAGAGGTACGTGCACCACCATTATATTCTGCTGTGTCTCTGCAAAATATGCTCAGAATAGACATGCTCAGTAAATTTAATATGATTTCTATAAAGGAAGGTGTAGTATGCTCCCCCCAGGCATGTGTTATGTAGGGGCAATGTTGATTGTACACGCACTGCGGAATGAGGGCAGACAAGTGGGGTTCCAGTACATCCAGACTTATTTGTGTAAAGGACTACAATATTGCTTACTGCAGTGCTAGGCCTAGCAAACAAGCAATGGAGGATACCACCAGAATTTCGGTTTCAGGCCAGACCATCCCCAAGAATATGTTGCAGTGCCAATAATAAATATCGATCTAGAAGGAGTGGTGGAGTCCAAAGAGAGGATTGTACTGATTGGGAAAGATGTCAAGGGAGTGGAGTAGTGTACTGTAAGGATCATCACCTCACGCCCCATAGAATTGTGATGGGACAGAGGATGCACACACCCCTCTCACCCACACATACTGCATCTGATGCTCACCGAGCTGCAGCTATCCTTCAGGAGGAAACTGCAAAAAGGGCTCCATACCAAATACATCGAGGATAGCACTTTCCAACACAATGTAAAAAAATTGTTCGCATTGGCCTTTGTAAAACAGGAAAAAGTTATTACATTTTATGAACATTTGATCGAAACAGATTATTTCAAAAACAATGTGGAACAGAACACAGAATTAATGGACTACATGGAAAGCATATGGTTAGGACAATTGACGCGAAATGACACAGAAGGAGGCCTAAATATCAGGTATCATGGTGGAATTGCTACAATGTTGTGATGGAAGGAAGGGCAAAAATGAACAATATGTTAGAAGGGTGGCACAAAAGGGTTAACAGAAAATTTAATACTAAGAACCCAACCAACATTGTGGCATTTCATAAAGGACTTAATATCGGAACAATCACATCAGGAATTTAGATTATCCCAAAGCATTTCACTTGAAAACACACATTTGAAAAAAAAGAAATTTCACGACTATGAACAAAGAATTCAACAAATAGTAAAACAGTTTAAAACAGAAGAAACATACAACTATTCAGAATCAATTGCATATAATTTAAAATGTTAACATACTCACAGATTGAAGAATCCACAATCCTCCATGGAAAATCCAACGTACCCAACGATACCAATCCAACGTGCCCAACGAAGCCAATCAGTGCCAAACTAAAATCCAACCAAAAAAAAAAAAAAAAATCATATTTAATCCATGCTCGAAAAGTCAAATCCAGCGGGAAAAAAAATCAAAATCCATGCTCGAAAAGTCAAACCCAGCCAAGAAAAATCAAAATCCATATCCCAATCCACAGTCGAAAAGTCAAATCCAGCAAAAAAAAGAAATCAAAATCCATAATCCAATCCATGATCCAAAGGTAAAATCCAGATGTTAAAAAGGCAAAAAACTCAAGTAAAAAAAACATAGTCCATTCCATAATTCCGACGATAAAAAAAAATCCATAGGAAAAAAACAATCCATCAGGTCCAAGAATCCCACGAAAAAATCATCCAAAAACAAAAAATCCAAGAAACCGCAACAAGGACACACGACCGGAACGAAAGAGCGGAACAAATGGACTTTAAAAATGGCGCTTACGTAGACGTAACGCATACGTACAGTTACGTCAAGAACTTAAGAAATAATAATAATACGTTACATTGCAATTTGTTATACAATGGTACCATCTAGAGGTGCAAATAAATAGCAGTTAAACTAAGTTACAACTCACAAATATTACTGTTATTATTTAATAAAAATATTTATTTTAGCTACTATTGTTATTATTTAATAAAATATTTATTTTACCAATGTTGCAATTTAATAAAATATTTAATGTACCACTGTTACTATTTAATATAATATAATTTTAATATACCAATGCTGTTTACTGTTTAATAAAATATGTACTATACTATAGCACTTACCTTGTATTATCGAATTATTTCGAAACATTTTGATTTATTATTTATTCGACATTAATATTTTCGAAATAATATTTTAGACATTTTGACTTTCGGAATTATTACATTCGAAAATATAACTGGATACCAACAAGTTCAGCTCGCTTCTGCTTATACACAAGTGAAGATTGGACTAGATACTGTTGCTGGCAGTGCTTGTGCAAGGAATCAGAACAACAGGTTTGACTGACCGGCTTCTGTGATCCTTGTTGTGCGGGATGCCCAACCTCCACAACTACTACTGCTTCTGGCTTCACAGGAACCCATGCCCTTCCTCACTGAATTTGTCTCCAGGTTGACCAATTCACTAAGGATTTCCTCTTACTCCTGAGACTCACAGTTTACCAACAGCTCCTCACCTCAGTCCCTGACACACTTCTGGCACGACAATCTCCACAATCAGGATCACATGGGAAAAGCAGCCTTCCTGCATGCCTTCAGCTGCGCATCTGCAACACAACTTTTGGGGGAACAGGACCCCCAACCGAACAAGCAGATGAAATCTGCAACATCAATGCTCTGGCGTCTCTTTGGTACTCCCATTTTTGCCTGGATTACCAACACTGTGTCTTCTTCTTTTTGCCTCTCTTACAACAGCACATACTCTAGCCACAGTTCCAGCTCCCTCCTATTGCTTGCACCTTATGGGGTCGTTTATGCCTCACAGGTTGCTTCAGGTGTGGGCTGTTATAACTAATTGCCTGACAATTGTTTCAGCATGCCTCTTCAGTCTTCTTCCTCGTTCCAGTACAAATGGCTGTATAAGACTTGTAGTATTGAACAACAAAGTTAGTTCTTTTAAGTTATTGCTTGATTTTAAGGGTAGATTTACTACCCTCAAAGTCATTTAAAGATAACCCATTACAGTTTGTGGTTACAGAGGGAAGACCATTTACTTAAGGCAATATTTATAGATTTCTTTACATTACACCTTTAGGAGTAAGGAGGGGGTTTATCCTGAAATACTTTAAAGGGTCTTTCTGTTGTTAAGACTTGCTCAGGTTTTATGGCACTTGTGCCCAGTGTCGCAGATCTTATGTGTGGTTCAGATACATTATAATGACAATAAGCCATTACATGTTTTGATAACCTTAAAAGGTTCTACCTTTCAAAGGACAAATACTGTGTCTCATCCCACGGGATCTTCTCACCACCCTGGGCACCCCAGGTGATCCTCCCGCAGCAGATCACACCCAAGGTCAGCGTCATGAAGCGTCTGCCTTTCCCTTGACACCTGGGAGGAGACTTTAGGCAGAGTTTCAGTGAGGAATCCGTAGGATTCTTCACAAAACCCACTATATACCAAAAGGCCATTTTTAATTTTGCCACACATATGTCATACTTACATATACGGATCTGCTGAAGGACTTTGGCATCGATGGTCCCCCATCAGTCTGCTGCCCTCTGTCCTACGGGGTGCTCTGTGTGAACCATACAGGACGTCTCTCCAAAGGGGGCTTCTGTCAACCTCTTTCTATGGCGCTCTCTACAGGGTGCCTCCATAGCCTTTGGGCCACGTCGGGGGCCCTCAACAATCCAATTATTTTTTTAATTTTATTAATTTTAATCAAACCAAACAACAATACAACCCAACACGCAGTGTATTTAACAACAAAACAATTATATTAATACTCAATATTGAACACTGCACCCCCCCTCCCGCCCCTTTTCATGAGCCTGTCTGTTCCTTGTATTCTGTATCCGCCGCACGTGGCGGGGTCTCTCTTCCTGTAGATTCTGTCCGGTCTAGTATTATTCCAAACAATTCCGCTATTAATAATTTCCATGCCATCAGGGTACCCGTCTCTTCCTCCCCCCCTGTAGTGCTCGACTCTTGCCATACCATTGTTTCAGCCTCTGCCCATTTCTGTAACTCCTTCCACCACACCTCCACCCGTGGCCCGTGACAAGTCTTCCATCCCATGGCGATCCTTCGTTTAGCGAGAACATATGCCAAGTCCCTTGATTTACCAACATGCTTAAGTTTTGATGATCTGGGGAACCCACCCAGCAAGCAGGCCCAAGCTGTATCTATGATTAAAATGTCCCCTTTTTCCGCTAGTTTTTGTGCCACTTCTCTCCAGAAACACTCAATTACTGGGCAGGACCAAAACATGTGTGTCATATCAGCTTTTTCCTCGTCACATTTGGGACACGCTTGTCGTCCCGCGTTTTCAAACTTGGATATCCTCATAGGTGTCATATATGCTCTGTGCGTTATATATAGCTGTATTTGTTTTAGACTCGCATTTCGTGACACCTTCTTATGATATCCTAGGGCCCGTTCCCACATCCCATCCTCTATCGGGGTTCCCACTTCCGTTTCCCAATCTATCCTCAGTTGTGTTAAGTCCTTCCCGACCTTGGACATCACCATCTCATACAGCCTAGAAATCTCATGCCCCTCATCCAATATATCATATATCACCTCTATTATGGCGTCTGGTTCTTCTTCCAATACAGTTTCTGCACCACTCTATGATATGTGATGTACTGGCCCGCATGCAACCCCGTTTCCTCCCCAAGGACTTCAAAGTCCAGAATGGTCCCTGCCTGCCAGACGTCTCCTGACGTTACCAGCCCCACCGATTCCCAATGGGTCCTGATTATCGCCCTTAACTGCATATCTTCCCCTGTCAATGCGACCAGTGGTACCTGCGGGGAGCATGGGAATGGGTTCTCCATCATCTGGCATGCCCGACGCCACATCTGCCACCCAAGCACTATCATCTTAGGGTGCTCTCTCATTTCAGACTTGGGCAGCCAGATCACCTCTCTTAAGTGAAATGGGGCACAATCATGACCAAACAACCTAAATTCAGCGGTCGCTTCATCCGAAAGCCACTTAGCCACATATTGCAGCTGACTTGCCACATAATACACCTCAAAGTTGGGCAGTTGTATCCCCCCTTTTTCATAAAAGTTCTACAGCTTCCACAGCGCCACTCTGTTCCGGGTACCATGCCACAAGAAATCCCTGAACATACTATTCAGTTTGGCGAAAAACCTCTTAGGTATCATGTATGGAATATTGCTAAAATAAAGTAGAAGCCTAGGAAGGACCACCATTTTTAGCATTGCGCCACGTCCCATCAAACAATCCAACAACACTTAACCGACCTTCCTCTGCTACCATCTGTTAAGACAGCTCACAAAAGTCCTGAATAACCTAGAGGACCTGAAGTCAATCCAAATTGGACTCAAAGAGGAAGTAGACAAAGTGCAAGGCAAAATCCAGCTTTATTATCAGTCAAATAAAGCAGGGACAGCATACAAGCTGCTCTTGGTGCATCCATTACAAACAACGATTTAAGTAGTACAACTGTTGGAAAACTGCCACTCCTCAATGTACCTGCAAACTAGGCAAACGAACTACAATAACAAACACACTGGATAATCATAGATGATGAGTGCAGAAACACAAAGTTAAAGAGGTAAGAGAAAACCCACTAACCCAACTCTAAAAACCTCAACTTGAATGCATACACTTCTCATACAGAAACTCACACAACCATTTCTCTGCACAGCAATCCGAAAGTACTTCCCCACATTGCAATAACAGATAAACAACACATAACTTGGCACAACAGCACACTCGGAAGTCGCACCGAACTTAAAAACGGACTTAAGCTCAGTGAACGGTGCAATCCAATCCGAAGCTGCCAACAAGACATCACAAACTCTCACTTTCCTATTCCTACTACACCCTACTAACCCCCCAACACCATTTTTCAGATCCACCAGAGCACATGGGGAACATTGCGGTGGTGACAGCGTGCGGTACAAATACCTTTAACATAAACATTAACATTAACATTAACATAAATGACATCATCACATTTTATCAGTTTACAAAAACCTCCAGGGATGGGGATTGATTAATAATGGTGGCTACATATACACTCTATAGGGTTTAAACATCTAAATGGGTTATACTTGCCCGATGACTCCTCCTCTATACACATTCCATCTCTCTCCATAAGTCACATCATAACACATCTCTTCTCCTTCTGTTAACACACGCTTTCCTCACCATCGCAATACTGTTCTAATTCAACATCTGACCTCGTCTTACTCTCACCGCACCTCTCATCGCTCTTTCTAACATAACAGGTTCAGAATAATACAATTCACTCTTTCTTTTCACAGTGCCTTTCTTTATTCTCACCCAATCTCCACACTGAACATGCAATTATTTCCTTCCTCTCTTCACATCCTCGTTCAGCACCCACATAGCTTTCTTTTCCTTAATTATTCCTCTCCATTCCTCTGCAACACAATCTGATTGTGTTGATCTACATAAATAAGGTGGATCTACTTTTGTATTGGGTTTCCAACCTCTCTTCAGTTTCAAAGGGCACACCCCTATCATAGCATGTGGTGACATGCGCCAGGCATATAGCCTCTCCTGTACAGCCACGCTCCTATCTTTGCCACATACACCAGCCATGCTAATGGCCTCCCTTATGCATCTATTAGTTATCTCCACCATTCCATGTCCTTCTGGGTGATATAATGCAGACTTCTTTTGACTTATTCCACATCTTTTCAAATACTCTTGAAAGCATCCACCAATACATTGTCTCTCTTGCAAATACTTCCTGCAAAAATTCAACTATCCTGTCGCCATGGGTCTCCTTTACTATCTTTTACTCAATCCATCTAGATAGCAAATCGACAAGGACGACGATATATTTTCCTCGACCACTCCCCATCTGATCCGGACCCAAAATGTCCATGGCCAAGTCGTCCCACACTTACCTGTGGGTATTCATGGAAAGATTATTGTTTTAGATCATGAAGGACATGTGGGCGTGACCCACACCAAGCCTGTTGAAAATGGTGGCCTGGTTTTGACCGAGAGGTAGAAAGGAGACTGGGTGGTTGTGTGGAGTGTGGTAAAACAGGGCAAAGGTGAGGTTGCGCAATTACGACCGTTCATGGAAACTGATGTGCCAAGCAAAGTGTGGGGCGAGTTGGCCATGGACATTTTGGGTCCAGTTGAGATTGGGAGTGATTGAGGAAAATATATCATCCTGCCCATCTTCAGAGGACCAACCCTCCTCTTCAGCTACATATAAAACTTTCGTTTCTGAAAATATAACGTGTTTACAACAATTAGCAAAATGCCCTCTTCTATTACATTTGGAGTACACTGTCTTGCAACGGGGGGATACAGGAGAAGAAGCAAAATAGAGACACACTCGCACAAAAAAAGCAAAGTCGTTCTTCTCCTTTCTGATACTTTAATTTGCCCCCTTAGTTTTCTACACCACTCTTATGATATGTCTTCTCTTTGACCTTCTTTTGTTTAAAACCTCAACCTCGCTATCTTTTTTCTCTGCTTCAGTCAACTTTGCCACGCATGCCAGCGAGTGTTCCACGCGCTTAGGAATAGCCAAATCTTCATCTATAGTGGGCTCATCTTTTAACCATAGTTATTCCCTTATTCCATTGCTGTCACAATGAATCATGAATTGATCTCTAATGTGTACGTTGAATGACTCCCAAATGTGCATTACAGTACAAAGTGGCAAAGTGCAGTGTGCAGTCACATATTCTTCCATATTCTCAACTTGTTCCTGTACTCACACTCCAAAATTGTAGCGTTCTAGAATAGTACTAGTTTTAGGGTTGATATTGTTATCCAATTTCAAAAGAGCCACTTCAAACTCATTAGCAGTGTCTCCATCCCCGTCCCACTTAGCTGAGGAAAAGTGTCAAAAATGTGTTGTCC
Source organism: Ambystoma mexicanum (assembly GCF_040938575.1). NCBI lineage: Eukaryota > Metazoa > Chordata > Amphibia > Caudata > Ambystomatidae > Ambystoma > Ambystoma mexicanum. The sequence continues at coordinate 1,404,875,138 of NC_090922.1, forward strand.
TTTGTAGCCCAGAAATTGTATTTGTAAGGAAACCTTCCTATCATTGTACACTGAATTACTGCAAGCAGCTTTTATATAATGTAGGAAGGCTTTCTTTCATTGGCTCCATTTTGTTTTCACTAGACCAGATGAGGCCCTAAAGGTTGCTTGGCCCGGTACATCAGGCATAGCCATGCTGCTATCTGAGAATTGCTAACTCATACCTTCTTTCTGCCATTACTATCCTCCCTTATTTCACTGTAACCTTGGCTGGGGTTGTTAGCTACTGTCTGAGCTCTGCACAAATCTGTATTTCTGTGAATTTAGCATTTTGAGTTCTCTAGAAGTCACAGGGCTTCATTTATTTAAAATAATTATGTGGCTTCCATTTTGGAGAAGATGGCTGCTCATTATACCTGTTTTTCTATGTTAGTGAACTGTAGTCATGTGTCTTTGATGTTGCATTCAGCATATACATTGATTATGGTAGTGTTCTTCATGTCTAGTGGATGCCATATTAATATTCTTCATGCATAATTAGTTTAGTTTAGTTTTTTATTTCTATAGCGCACTTAACTCTCAGGTATCTGGGTGCTTTAGCTTGGTTACATAGTTACAGATACATATCAGTTAACAAGTCGTTGATTTACAGAATACATACAAGAAATTTACAAAGAAAATAAGTATTAAAACCAGTACAGAGACAAGACAGCTCGCTGTGTAGTAAGAGTCCCTACAAATATTTTACATAATATACATTTTGCTGTAGGAGGTCTATCCGCAAGTTTGAGCTATAGTTCCAGTCTGAGGATCAAGTAATGAGGATCAGATGGCAAGTAACAGTACATAGCGGCCAGTCAATCAGTTGGAAAACTACAATTACTGGGAGAAGAGCCATGTTCTTACCCTAGATCTAAAGGTCCAAAAAGAAGGTTTGGCTCTGATGGCAGTGGGAAGGGAGTTCCAACATTTTGCTGCTAGCTCTGGGAAGCTTGAACCCCCTGCCCTCTTTAGATTATACTTGGGTATATCGAGGCAATGTAGGTAGGATGATCTAATGGGTCTGGATGCATATATTACCTATTGTACAAGTTCTTCATTTTGAGTGCACATCTGCTTCATGTCCAATGCATGCAAAGGTAACATTATAACATTAGTGTGACTAATTTTCCCATCCTCAGTTTAAATTGTTTCTATGTCCTGGTGCAACGGCCTGGGATAAGGGCGGTACGGTTGTATTAGTGAGTAATGTTTCTCGCCTCTGTGGTATTGGGCCAGGGAGGGGCAGAAGCTATGGATGACATATCCATCTACCTCCCAACACCCCGAAAGCAATTGAGTCGAGCAAGTGAATGAGGCTAAAAAGGCTTTAGACTCCTAAAAAGCAGCCGGGATAGCAAAACAGACAAATATGCTGTGGGTTCCAATCAAATAGATGGAGGGGTAATTGTGAAAATGTAAAGTTGTCCACAACACAGAAGATGGCCATTGATAGCAGCTGGTACCCCCAGCTATGCCTAATTGACGTCCATGCTGGCGGGCATGTTGCCCAGTCACTAGCACTTTACATCAACTAAGATTTCCATATGAGAGAGAAAGGTCTGGTTGCATTGTGCTAGGAAATATACAATTTTAGTCAGCAGCAATATATATTGATCAAATTAACCTACATCACATTGTAGCTAACCATGAACCCCACTTTAATTATCACCTGATCTGAAAATGAGGTTTAATCCAGGAGTAGTTATTGCTCCCTACTAGACTGATGTACTATAAATAGCAAATGAATACTTCATTACAGGGATTTCAATGCACTTGCACTAATATCTTACAGCATTCATGTTTTAAAGTATATTTTAGTAAACAGGTTACTAAATATAAGATCGTTGTTAGTGCCAGTGAATCGCGCTGAGCCTGTAAGAAGTGTTTGCTAGTTTCTAAGCTATATAACAGTAATCTTATGTACAATGCACAAATTTGAAATATCAATAAATGATTGTTCTGCTCCAAATGTATTCTCTTTTCTCAGTCGACACGTGTTTCGCCACTAGGTCATTTTCAAGGCATTTGTGTTCAAGGGTTGTTCACCATTGGGTGTGTGCTGTCTTATCTCTATTTTTCAATTCATGATTGGTCTACAAATGGTAACCTCCATGAGCTTGCTTAATATGTGTCTTATTCCATTCTTTTAGTGGCCTGTGTTATCTAGAAAGTTGCCCCGGTCTCGTGGGTTTGGTCCTTCGTAAGCGTTAATCTTCAGGATCAATCCCGGGTTACTAAATATGGCAATGCTATTTCTTCTTTCTATCGTTTTATAGACTGTAATTGAAATGTACTATTGACCTGTTTAGTTTTAGGTCTGTGCCTGGGAATGCATGTTTCACTTGCCTGTGTCTTTTATGGAGAAACTCTCTCAATAAATATGAAATTATTTATGAGCAGCAATAAACTGCAGATATATTGCACCTGCTGCTTCCCAGTGACATCTGATGACAATGGGAGCAAAGCATGAGTTGTGTAGGATAGCATGTATATAGAAAGACCAATCGTGTGGTGAATTCATACCCTAGTTGTCAACATCTTCCGTTCCAGTCTATCAGAACTTCTCCAATCTTTATTTTTCCTTTGCATTGTGCGGCATATAGTTCTGTTTTTCCCACTATAAAACTCAGAGCTCAAATGCAAAGCAAAATAAACAGGACTTTGTAATGTTGTTTGTTGCTGGCATTATTATGTAGGAAGCTTCGTTCTGAGTTAGAAGGGGATGTGACGCAGCACTAGGAAGGATTCGGGTTAGTACTGAAATAAAGTAATGTGAAAAGACATACCATGGTCCGCATCGTTTATGCCAGAAGAGCGGCCCTCTACTGAGGCATCCCATGCAGTAGGGACAACAAACTGGCAACGGCGGGACAACCAGGCAAAGCCCGACGTGCACGTCGCATTTTGCCAGAGATGTGAGCGTGAGTCTGCTGGGAGGACAACGGTGACTGACCGGCTCCATGTGGTGGAGTGCGGCCCCGCCACACAAGATTACAGGGAGCCAGCTCACAGGCCCATACTGAGGCGACGTACTGGGCCATAAAGGGGCTGAAGAGCAGCACAGAGCTAACATGCCAAGGAGCGGCTGCTGCAAAGTACTGTGCGTGGGCCTACCGCGTACAGACGCCTCAGGTTGAGAAGACCACAAGAGCAGAGTGTGCTGCCACGAGGTGGTGGAGAAGGAGTACACAACAGAACCTTTCTTTCTTTTCTCACTGGCTGAGGCATTCTTGGGAGCCCATACCAGTTTAAGCAAGAGGGGGAAATTACTGAAAGGTGGTAAGCCTCCATGGTGACAGAAGGAATGCAGTTGACGCAGAAAGCCAGGGATCACAGACAACACAGTCCAGTGCAACCCCTCACCATGTCAGAGAAGGACATACCGGCCACAGTACCTGCGAGGGAATCAAGTTTTTTTCAGCCAGCTCAGAGTGAGTCGCTGGCCTGAATCTACCCCCAACATTTAATCTGAAAGACACCAACAACTTGGAGCCACGCTGGCAAAGATGGATCCAGGATTTCGAGGTGCACATAGGAGCTATGGGGCTTATAGACAACGAAAGGACAAAGAACATGCTGTCCTTAGCGGAGGGTCCCCACAGTAAGAGACATCCTGTGTGAACTGATGGATTATGGGACGGCCTCTTTTGACAGCCTAAAAGAGGCACTGTTGACATACTTCGCTCCACACACAAATGTGGACTGTAAGAGACACATATTCCACACAATAAGGCATGAAAAAGGGGAAACTCTTGACAACTGTGTAATGAGACTGTGCATTAAAATACAGCACTGTGACTTTCACAGATAATCAAACAATGAAGCACTAGCATCTCAGGTCATCGCTGGATGCTCGTCTCATGTGTTCCAGAAGAAACTGCTACAAAAGCAGAGGACACTTGAGGAAATTGTCACCACGGCCCGCACAGAATCCGCAATAGATCAATAAATGGACAACATGAATAGAGTGACTCTACAACCACAACAAAAAGAATCAGCAAGTGTACAGAAACTGGCGGTGTCGATACCAACATAACAAGGTGCACCAAACCCACCTGTTTCAAATGGATGTATGAATACCCTCATGATGGAGCTTGCCCTGCGCTAGGTCAAAATTGCGCCGCATTCAGGGATGAAGATCACATCTGGGCTGTCTGCAAGAATCCACCTATGACGAAACAAGGGATAGGGTCCCACGATGGAGACCAGGGTTCATGCAGCCAACCTAAACAGGCATCAGAACAAGCAGGAAATGTTGAGCTGGTCACAAAGAGAGAGGCAGACTCTCCTCCGGGAAAGAACGACGCTCACCAGAAGGGCAAGGATACCGGTGCTCCAAGAGTAATGTCAGATACATTGAGGTGTGATCATTGCCTGGCAGTTAATCTACATCATCCACAAACAATCAGAGGAAAAATAGGTACGTGTGGGCGCGGGGAAACGATGCAGTCAAGGAACACAGCCTGGCGCTGGTGATGCATGTGAACAATACCCCACTGAATTCTTCATAGATACAGGGGCAACCATGAACATTCGAAGTGAGGAAGCTTACGTCAACCTTCCACAACCCCCAAAACTGAAACAGTCTACATTTACCCTTATGGGTCCAATACACCTTCACCATGCAGAGTAGTGTTATCAGTGGCCTGCTCCCACAAGTCACACTCAGCCCGACTCCAGCTCCACGTCCAAAAGATGGAAACCAACAGTGGCTGCATCATTGGCTTCAGGGCGGCAGCGGACATGGGGATGGTGTTTTTCCTCTACCAAATGATGGCGATCAAATGCCTGGAAAAGGACAGAAACTTTGAAAGCACATTCCCAAATGTATTCAAGGGCCTTGGCAAGCTCAGCAATAATTGCAAGGTAAAACTCCACATTGGCCCTCATTACAACCCAGGCGGTAAGTTCCCTACTTTACCACCATGGTGTAAATTCCGTTTACACCATGGTAGATGGCGGATTTACCGCCCCATTCCAAGGTGAGTGGGGCGGTAAATCCCCATTCCCCATTTACCCTTCCCCATTCCCATTTTTGCCCCATAGGGCATAATGGAAGTGGGGAAGGCGCTAATTATGGCACCGTAAATTACGGTGCCGTAATTAGCACCAAGGCGGGTTAGCGCCTTGCATTTTAACGCCTGCTAAAAGCAGGCATTAAAATGGTAATCAGGCATTAAGGGTTAACGGCGCCGACGGCGCCGTTAAACCCTTAACGCCTGGGTTGTAATGAGGCCCATTGACCCAAACGTCAAACCGCTATCCCAACACTACTGGGGTATACCGTTTAAAATACAGAAGCAGATGGAAGAGGAACACAAAGCCACTTTACATAGTGTTTGTTCAGCTCTGGAAGCAGCCCACCTGACACTAAATTAGAGAAAGTGTGAGTTTCCGCAAGAGGACTCAGACATTTTTTGGGCATATTTTTTATGAACAAAGACATGCGGCCAGACACCGACAAAGTGACAGCACTAAAGAAAACCCTGAGGCAGAAAAAGTGTCCGATCTACGTTTGTTCCTGGGGCTGGCAAGCTATTGCGCATGATACTTACAGGACTGCACCACCATCAGTGCACCACTAAGAGAACTGAAGAAGCACCACCAGGGATACAGATGGATGTCGAAGTGTCAGGCCACTTTTGAAACCATTCGTTATAACATATCAAAAGCAGAGGACATGGCATACTTCGATGCTGACAGTACAACAGAGGTGATCAACAGAGGTGATTGTTGATGCCAGTCCGGTCAGCTTGGGCACCTTTCTGACACAGCATGATCCAGAAACCCCTCAATCTCGATTCCTGGTGGCATACGCCAGCAGGAGCCTGACCACACAGAACAAGCGTATTCTCCAGCTGAGAAAGAAAGTTTAGTCGTCGTGTTTGCCTGTGAATACTTTCAGCTATTCCTGTATGGAAAGAAATTCACCATTATCACAGACTATGAAGCACTCTTAACCATTTCTGGCAATCCGAAGGCTAGAATGCCCACCCCCCCCAGAAACACGAGAGGGGGCCTATGCCTTCAAGATTACAAGTTCACCATTATTCATGGACCTGTCTTGTAAAGCGCAGGATCTGTTATGTGGTACTTCCCATAGCAGATGCCTACATTAATTATATAATACATCAAAGGAAGCTATTCCCAGTTTACTGGGTGATGCTCAAGAGGGAGTCTGAACTGGCCCCAGCCCTGAATATCAGTGCCAGTTGTATGGGGAAGGGAAAAAAGAAACACGCTAAATCCCTGGCAAGAGACAAAAGTGGGGCTGTGCAACAGGATGTATACAGTCTGGGGCTAGTGCAAGACAAGCTCACCATTGTGGAGGGCCACAATGTTATGAAGGGCTGATGGATAGTGCTACCCAGCTCTCCGCGGCAGCAGGTCATCGATATAGCACCTGAGGGCCATCGAGGAGTGTGTAAAAAAAAGAATGCTAAGACAAAAAGGATGGTTCCCGAGGCTAGATTCCAAGGCCGAAGTTCCTCTACAGAGATACGCCACGTGCTGTGTGGTAGCGGCACCACCGCACCCAGGCCGGCTGCACATGTCCCCATGCTGGAAGGGGAATGGGATGAACTGGTGGTTGACCTTTTCAGACCATTAAGAGACGCGACCTATGTTTTGGTGCTTGTGGACGAACACTCCCGATTCCAAAAAGTGCAGTTGATTCGCTCAACTTCTTCCACATGCCTAATACCTGTGCTGGACCATAAGTCATCAGGTCAAACAATTGCCTGCCTTTCATGAGCCAGGACTTTGCCAGTTTCACTCGTTACATGGGCTTTCAGCCGAAGAAGATTACACCATTCTGGGCGCAGGACAATGGCATAGTTTAACGATGTATGGCAAACATTAAAACATTAAAAGGGCGCTGCAGGTCGGTAATGTCACCAACAGCATGTTTGAAAAGGTTCTCTATCAACTGCTGAGAGACTGCAGACAAAATCCACACTGCACCACAGGAATGTGTTCTGGCTCATCTCATTTATTTTATTATTTTATTAATTCATATTTTTAGAGCGCACATCAGCCCTGGAGTATCGTGGCGCTTTTACATGTATATACATAGCTGGTTACAGGGGAAGGCTTAGCAGTTACATTGAGACTTAGCATAACGTTTCATCTTGGGGTTACATTAGTACATAGATTATATAATTACATTGTGGCACATCATGGGAATACAAGCATATGTAAGCATATAACATGTGGGTGGCTGGATGAGGGAAGGAGATCACACCTAATCTCATAGAGGTGATTACGAAGGCCGTTAACATCTCCTGCCAGACAGGATTTATCCCTCCCGAGTTAAAGGTTGCAACAGTTATTCCACTCTTAAAAAAGCCCTTGCTGGGTCCCTCCATACCAGCTAACTTCCGGCCTATATCTCTTCTACCTGTTTTTATGAAACTTTTGGAAGCACTGGTTTGTCCTGTTCTGTCTTCCTTCCTTGAGTTGTCTGACTGTCTTGACCCAGCCCAGTCTGGCTTTCAGCCAGGCAGGGGCACCAAGAGCGTCCTGGTTTCTGTACAGGATGACATGGCCAGGTTGGTGGATGCGGGAGGTGTCGGTGCCCTAATATTATTGGATCTTTCAGCGGCCTTCGACACGGTCGACCATCCTACCCTGATATACCGCAGTCGGCATATCTGGTCAAGTCCTAGCCTGGTTCTCTTCTTTTCTTAAGGATAGATCCCAATCCCTTCTGCTTTCTCGCTATCTTTCTAAATCCTCTTGTTTCACTTGTGGTGTCCCTCAGGGTTCCGCTCTGTCACCTATTCTCTTTAACATATGCATCTGGGCATTAGTGTGCCTCATCAGCTCCTTCGGCGTCAGATGCTGTTCGTTCGCCAACGACACCCAGATCCTGATCCGGTTAGATCTTGATCCAACTGAGGTGTCATTGTGCCTTTATAGGTGCCTAATGGCCGTGGAGAAGTGGATGGGCCTTCATTGGCAAAACTGAATGGGTACAAACCGGAGGTGCTGGTGGTGGGTTCTCCTCCGGACCCTTCAATGTGGATGGCAACCTTCTGGCCCTCTTCCCTGGGCTCTCTTCCTGTGCCGGCAGTGAAGGTAAAAAATCTTGGACTTATCATGACAGCTACTCTTTCGATGGAAGCTCAGATATCATATCTCTGCCAGTCTGGGCTTTTCCATTTGAAAATCCTTTGACAATCCTTCCTCTTATACCACCCTCCCTGCGGCCACCAGTTGTGTCTGCAATGGTAGTCAGTCGATTGGATTACTGCAACTCTCTGTATCTTGCACAGTCTAAGGGGCTGATCCATCGCCTACAGCAACTCCAGAACTTTGCAGCTCGGGTAGCGTCTGGATCACCGTATGGTGCCCATATTTCTCCAGTCCTACGCCCTCTACATTGGCTACCAGTGCCCCAACATATTGAATTTAAGGCACTTTATATTGTGCATCGGGCGCTTTATGGTCTGGAAGTGGAATATTTACGTGTTATATTTTCTCGCTACGTCGCTAGGTGCTCTTTGAGATCTGAGTCAGATAGTTTGCTCTGTGTACCATTATTTCGCTATTCCCGACTGGGTGCATTTTCTGTTGCAGCAGCTCAAATGTGGAACAAGCTCCCAGCTGAAATGAAAAAGATCCATAACCATCTGGCATTCAGGAAGGCCTTAAAAACACTTCTTTTTTAAAAGGGTGGATGCTGGCTGAGGGATGTCTGTCAGGGTTTGTCTTCTCTCTCTAGCGCCATGATGCCTCCGGGCGACTGTGCGCTTTACAAGGAGCCTTAACATACCATGTTCGGGAGAACATTTCTAATCAGGCTGCCTGAAGGCAAGGTCACCAGCCCGAGAAGCTTGGCAGAGCAGCAGGCCCGAGACAAGGATGCAGAAGAAAAACAAAAGATGAAAGAAAGGACTAATGCGCGTAGGGGAGCCAGAGAGATGGACATACAAATGGGAGATCAGGGGATGGAGCGCCAACCCTGGCATAGGAAGGAAGATTCCCTGATAGTGACAGACAAAAAAGGCTCAATGCTCACAGCGGGGAATGGATCCTGTAAAACAGTAAAGGGATATGTGTCACACTTCCGGAAATGCAGTGACGAGCATCCATGGTCCTCCAACAAAGCCGACCAGAGTGGACACGACTCCGATAACTCTTACCTGGGAGATGGTGAAGCTTCTGATGATGAGTGGGAGACAGGTGGACAGAACAGTGGTCGAGAGGTCCAGGAATATAGGTGTGAAGGGCGCCCGGCAAAGGGCCCTGCACAAAACCCTGAAGACGGATTGAGGAGATGCAGACATTTTTGTTTGGACTTAGTTGTTAAAAAGGAGGGTGATATAATGTTGTTTGTTGCCTACATCGTTATGTGGGCGGGGCCATTCTGAGTTTGAACTCTGGGGTTCTGAAATAAAGTGATGTGAAAAAACATACCCGGAGCTCTTAGGCAGTGTGGCCTGGCAGGGGTCTGGTGCCTCAATTAAGAGCCAACGTGTTCTTCACCTGAATGCTACCTACTAGGCCACGCCCCAGCTTGATTTTGCAAAAGGGATGGGCCATGGCTAACTGCCAGCATTCAGGTCAGGTAAGGAATGCCTTGGCTTTCAATTGTGGTGTTGACCCTCTGCCAGGCACCCATTTCACTAGTCACCTGGGGTGCAGGTTGATGATTTCTGCATCTTGAATGAAAGGGGTGTCTGGTAGGGGGTCTGCAAAAGGCAAGGCCTTTCTGTGTAAAGGCTAAAGGCTAGCACTCTCAGACGAGAGCTTCAGGCATTACAAAAAAGCTGCACCTTTTTACTGACTCGCCAACCCCCTCCCCGTCACCCCTTTCATTGGAGATGCAGGGATCATCACCCCTGCATCTCTGATGAAAGGGGTGGCTGGCAGCAGAGTTGACATGACAAAGGAAAGGAGCACATTTTTTTTAAAGCCTTGCTATGTAGCAGTATGGTGGGCTGGGGTTAGCAGGAGCCAGGGGTGCCGAGTACGGGGTGGCTCTGGGGCCCGAGCCCCCCCGGCAAAATCAAGTCGGGGCTGAGCGCCCCCTGGCCAGAGAGAAGTGATGCAAGATCGATGGTCCTTTCCATCGATACTGCATCACTTCTCTCCGGCCGGGTATAATCGCGAAAATGTGCGATTATTAAGCCCTCCCCTCTAGGACTCATATTGGTGTATGGTCCTGGAGGGGAGGGCTTAGTCGCAGCGGTATTCAAACTGTGGGGCGCGTTTGAAAAAAAAAAAAAAGAGGATAAATGACATAAATGACCAAAAGGTCAGGCTGTTGCTTCATTAACAAGCAGCAGCCCGATCCACGGCCCCTGCCACACATGCTTAGTGTGACAGGGGCTGGGCCTTTGTGAGGTCTCAGGCTCCATTAGGAGCCTATTTATGAAGACAAAAGAAAAAGCACACACCTTTTGCCTTGATGATGGTCATCGCGGCAAAAGAATGTGTGTGCTTTTTTTTGTATTCATGAATAGGCTCCTAATGGAGCCTGAGGCCCCACAAAGGCCCGGTCTCTGTCGTACTATGACCCAGGCCCCGGGCCGCATGAAATGCGGGACGATAGAGGGTCTGGGAGTTTAGGCGTGGGGTGGGGGAAAACAGCGCGAAAGGGTAGGGAGGGGCGTCCGAACGGCGCCACAAGAAACAAAAGCCCAGGGAGGGCAGGAAACAGCACCTGGGAAGGTGCGAAACGTAACAGCAAGGGGTCAGGGGGGTAACCCGGCCGCCCCCAGGAAGGAACAAAAGGCCGGGGGGTTATAAGTAAGCCTGGAAAAGGAGAGGCGGCACAAACGAGGTAAGAGCTCACCTCTCTCGGGTAAGCTCTTAGGGCCTGGAGAAGGGGAAGGAAAAACGTTTGCTCTTGCGGGCTCACACATTTTCCTACCTCTCGGAATTCGTCCTAAACGCAGTGACTACGAGTCGCCCAACGGTGCCGGAGCAGGAGCGACACAGAAGTACCAGCTGCGAACGAACTAAGGACTTTCGCCGTGGTCAGCCGGGGAGCCAGGGGCCAGCAATACGGTGGCAAGAGACGGCCTGGCAAGGAGGGATGTTAGTATGGGAGACAAGGGGATGTCTATAATGCTAGAGAAAGCTAAAACAGACCAAACGGGGGACAGCAGCAGACCAAAATGGCAGGAGAGAGAAGGACCACTGTGCCAGATGCATCACACAAGAATTCCTAGACCCCCGACCAGAGGTCGACGGGCAGCTATTAATGCATGGGGACGGCAGCGATTACCTCTTGGTGAGGCCTCCCGGGGATGCACTGGGAGGACATTTAGGACTAGCTGTCGGACCGGATAGTTTTCAGGGACCCCCCGCCCACCTCCGAGTACCTGGTATACACCTCGGAGGGAACGAACTGGCGAGCACAAATGGGGGTAAATTACAGAGGAACATTTGCGAGCCGCTGCATAGCATAGCCCGTAGCTGGCGTAAAACCGAGATCTTTTATGTCAGAAATAATACCAAGAAGGGTCTGGTATAGGGCACAGAAGAGGCACGCAATTTAAATAGCCGGAAAGAAATTAAATAAATCAGTAGAAAAGTACTGCAGGAACACAGGTCTGCACGTCATAAGACCTGGCTTACACCGGAGCAACCCGGACATGTTTCACCAGGACGGGGTACACATATTAAGGAAAGGGATGGGGTTTTTTTCCGACAACATTTTAGGGCACTCCAAGAATGGGGTTGTAGGTAGGGTGATTTTGGGGGGGGACCTGAGCCGGCGTAAAGAACACCCGCTCAGGTGTGGCGGCATGTGTCCAGGAACGAAGGCCCAGGGATAACAAGGACTCAGGAGGAGCCTTGGGCAACTTTGGGACTGGACACAATGTGCCCAAAAGCATATGGCACTGTAATTTTGTTGTGTTGTATTTTCTGTAAGAAAATAAAATGCCTAAGGCCTACAACTTTTCCATACACATAAGTTGTCTGTGATTTATTACTTAGGTAGGGATCTGGTAAGAGAAGCAAAGTGATCCCACACTACTCAGCCTATGACCCAGGCCCCGGGCCGCATGAAATGCGGGACGATAGAGGGTCTGGGAGTTTAGGCGCGGGGTGGGGGAAAACGGCACGAAAGTGTAGGGAGGGGCGTCCGAATGGCGCCACAAGAAACAAAAGCCCAGGAAGGGCAGGAAACAGCACCTGGGAAGGTGCGAAATTTAACAGCAAGGGGTCAGGGGGGTAACCCGGCCGCCCCCAGGAAGGAACAAAAGGCCGGGGGGGTTTAAGTAAGCCTGGAAAAGGAAAGACGGCACAAACCAGGTAAGAGCTCACCTCTCTCGGGTAGGCTCTTAGTGCCTGGAGAAGGGGAAGGAAAAACATTTGCCACCCAACCCACCCTACAATAATAACGGAAGAAGAGGGGTGCAGGCAGGAGCCAGTACGCCGAGTACTCTCTCGGTACATGGTCCAAAAAAAAGAAGGAGCGGGCAGAAGTAAGAACGCCGAGTACTCCTTCGGTACACGGTCCAAGAAAAGAAGGAGCAGGCAGAAGAAGGAACGCTGAGTACTCTTTCGGTACACGGTCCAAGACACGTCATAGGCGGCATGTGCCCAGGAACGAAGGCCCAGGGATAACAAGGACTCAGGAGGAGCCTTGGGCAACTTCGTGACTGGACACAATGTGCCCAAAAGCATATGGCAGTGTAATTATTTTGTTGTGTTGTATTTTCTGTAAGAAAATAAAATGCCTACGGCCTACAACTTTTCCATACACATAAATTGTCTGTGATTAATTACTTAGGTAGGGATCTGGTAAGAGAAGCAAAGTGAACCCACACTACTCAGCCTATGGGTTGTGGCAGCAGGGTCGGATTGGCCCCTGGCCAGGCCGAAATCGTCCCTGGGGAGTAAGGGCCAGTTTCAGGCCATGCTTGGGCCGGTTTGGAGAAAATAAGTTTCGGAAAAATTCATTTTTTTTCAAATTTATTGTTTCATTTTTTATTCTTCAAAAACCTTTCATCCTTCTTGGGTCGATGTAAGTACCATAGGGTCGGTTATATTGTATGCATATTTGTTCTATAAAAAAGAGCTTAAGGGTAAGTGCTATATAATACCATATTATCATGTGGCCTTGGACGTCTGCTTGGAGTCAAAGTATTTTGACAATATGGATCAATACACACAGATATTAATGATACGTATGGTGATCCATTCTTGTATGAAATGTATATCACCTTAGTGAAATCATAACCATATTTTTCGTAGTGTAGTTTACTTAGGAACAATGCTATTTGATGCCACTTCCTATTTTGTCAATGGGTGAAAGGTTGTATTTCATCGCTTCCCGGGATGTCACTTTGTTGTGGGGTCAAATTACATCACTTGCAGTGATATCATCAGAGGTCAAGTGTCATGAGGCGAGGGGTGGGCCATTTCTTTTTGGGTGATCGGGCCTATTTCTTGTCCCAGTCCGACCCTGGGTGGCAGCAGTGGTGTGGAACTGCCCAAGTGTCACAGAAGTGCTAGAACATATTTGGGCACAGGCACCTACTGTTTTACAAATTTAGCACTTGGTATACACATGCATTTGCAATTAAATGTTCATTAAAAAAGTATGCCCTCAAGAGTATGCTATCACAGAGAAACGGGGACCCCAAAACCAGTTCAACTACCCACTCCCAGGTGTGCCACTGAACAGGTAGATGTAAGTCGAGAGCCAACCAACCTCTTTCTCCTATCTGTGCTAATGTACCATACAAATTAGGGGGAATCGCTCTCCTGCAGCCTCTCTCTCAGTCATCGATTATTGATGAGTTACTGGTGCAGTCACAAAAAAATATTTTTTTGGGGGTTCATTTTGTTTACAAAAGTAGCGCATTGCTAAAACCCACTGGCTACAGTTCATTGTCCTTGGAGCGTTCCAGGCTTCCTACCCCCTGAGAGGCACCAACCTTGGGTGCTGTTTTATAACAAATGAAAGACGCAGACAGAACAATAACTGTGTGAGTCAACTGAGAGATGAATGCACTCATGCTCCATTCAGAGAGAGGCTTTCAAAATGTAGCTCTGACAAATCAGAGAATCAGGGGGGCAAAGAAACACTGCACATCTCCGCTCCCTCTTCATGGGTTTACGGTTGCCATTTGAAAGGTTGCCAGCAGCTAACCTGCCATCCTGTCCCAACTCCAAGCCTCGTGTGCTATTCCCTGGTCAACCAAACCCTGTGAACTCATAGAACGCATAAGACCCACAGAAGTCTTTTTACCGCCCGTCCTGAACGTTTCTTGCACTAGTGCTATTAACGCGTGCAGCTCAAAGGTATAATATTAACAACCAGTGTTTGTGGGTAAAGGGCCGGCATAACGTCTCTATTTCAGAGCCAGAGTCAAATGATAAGGTGCTTGTGGCAGTATGGAGTTCGAGGCCTCTTCTCGGACGCCGGGTTCTGCAACCTTTAGCTCTGCAGATGTGTTGGACTACAATGCTCATCAGCCCCAGCCAGCATAGTCAATGGTGATGGATCATAGGAGCCGTAGGCCAAAACACCTGGAGAGCCACATGTTTAAGACCCCTGGCGTTAAGGAACAGGAAGTAAAATAATCCATGAAAGTAACAGGAGTATGACGTTCCTGGATCTACATGGGTAGAATAAAAGTAGACTAGAAGAATAGCCTGGGGGCATCAAGTTTTTGTAGGATGGAATGGTGGGGGTCTGAGTCACCTGAGAAGACATGGGTATTTTACAGGTCCGAAACCTGGTAATCCACTTTACAATGAAAGACAACATGGAGAGAGGTGATGTCTCTGTGTGGCCTGTAAATCTGCTGAGATACCACCAAACTGTACTACCATAACTGCCACTTGATCTGACGGTATTACTGCCGGATTACAAGTGGTGGTAGGCAGTGTTAGTCCCCATTAATTGGAGTCCATAGGACTCCATGGTGGATTTCAGCGGTATTACCCCCATAATCCCAAAATCTCTGTAATTTTATGCAAAGCTGCATTTTATTTTTATAAGGTTATTTTACTCACTGAATGCTGATCAAGTGTTTTAAGTCTGGACTTTATTAACTGGGTGCTTGTAATTGCAGCACAAGCACTCTTTACAATCTAAACTAGAGGTGTGTTTACAATGTTGATTGTTCCAAAATACATCTCCTAGTGTGCTGCTTTGGGTCAGGTGGCCCCCTTTAAGCTGTACACAATGATACATTGTCTGGTTGACATACTATGTGATTTGTGTATTTTATAAAGGAAACTAAGACCACTAGAACTCACCACCCCAGAAACTCCCAATCCCACCTTTGGGGGCATTCCTGTGGACATGGGAACACAGAGGAAAGAATGAATAAAAAAAGTATTTGCCTTCAAGAGGAAGCTAGACCTTTGCAAAAGAACAGTTGGAGCTGGGCAAGCCACCTAGCAACATTAAGGTCCAGCTTTGATGAATACTTTCCTAAAGTAAATGCTGGCATTAATAACTGGGTGATGCAGACTTTTCTGGCAGAGGAGGTGGTGCATCATCCATTTGATGCCTAGGAAGAGCTGATTGAGGTTCAGTCGGACACTACTCTGCAATCTGAATTTAGGAGCATTGCAGTGGGTGAATTTTGACTGAAGGTAATCCTGGAATACCCTACATTGGCATGGTCTACTATACAGTCACTCTTATCCTTTGGGTCTTACTACTTGTGCGAAATAGGCTTTTCAGCATTGGCTTTTTTACTGACTCCTTCATTTGTTGAATAAGGGGTGTTTCAAATGAATGTTGAAAACCCGGAAAGTGGGAGTTTTTAAAACATGGAGACAACCATGGTACAACATTTAGACGCAAGGGCTTCCATCAGTCGCAAACATCACCTGGGTGCAGGGTGAGCCTGGGTAACTGCTTTTTAACATTGTACACTACTTTACCAGAATTTCTGGTAAACTACAATGTTAAAAGCAGTTAACACTCTTCCCCCCAACTCTGTAACCACACTTGATTGCATTATACTTCAGCCAGTATTGCATTATAATTCAGCCAGGATTGCATTAAGATTAAGCTACATCCCTAACTCTATCTGGTTACCCAGAGGTAACATCTTAGCAAATTTCACTTGTGGCTGGCCAATCTACAGCAGCACTATTGTAAGTTTGAATTGTTGATGTTTTACTGAACTGTGGCACCACACACGTCTTGCTTGGAAGTTTTTAATCGGGAAACGTCTTTACTTCTCGTTTCCCTTGAATTGGGAACTTTTTTTTTGGTGGTGGTACTCCACCTTGCAGCTGTACCTTCTGTTTAGCAAGCATTTCATTCTCCCATCCTAGCTGTGTTGCTGGACGATTATAGAGCGGTGGAGTAGGGGTAGTGATGTCTTACTGGAATGCAACTCAAAGACTTAAATCTCCTTCTTTCTTGACTTTAGTATATGCAGTGCATGCTAGCCAATGCTTCCACTGTTCTGCGCTGCGCGCGCCAACACCCGCACCCCCGCGTGCGCCGTTGCACCAAGTTGGCGACTACATGCAAAGTTGCGGTCATATAACTGCCAGTGACGTCTCTTCCTGTATTTGCACCCCTCTCCCACGGAAATTCATAAATCGGCTCCCCTGGCAGGAGCCCCAGGGCTCCGTCTCAGACGGAATTTTCGGAGCCTGTCGAAGCTTGGGCATGGCTATCCCCGGCTCACTTAAAGCCCTAGACATACCCTAGTCCGCTTCTTGTATGCCTGTAGAACGGCCCTCTACTAAGGCGCCCCACGCAGTAGGAACACCACAGACTTGATAATCACCTACAGATTAGAATGGATTATGTTGCAACTATATATATTTTAAAAGAGTATTCTAGTCTAATTAAGGAATCGTCTGTGAAATCGTGTTCTGTTTTTTTTTTTGTGGTGGGGGCGATACATAAATATATTAAAACCGTAAGCATCATTGGCGTTGTGCATAGATGGAGACTCTGCCTCAAGAACGACTCCGCCCCAGTTGGGCACTGCCAAGGTTCTGTGTTCCAGCCAGAGTAATATGATTTAAACAGGCATGTCTGGGCTCTCCGTGCTGATTCTGGTGAGGGTGGAGCGGACGGCACAATGATCGCTGAAAACGTACGAGAGATGGTGCCCGAGGTCCTGCGGGAACCGGGACTCCTCACAGCCCTGGTCCTGTGCTCGGGGGTTTCCCTCGCAGCAATGGTATTTCTAAAGCAGTGGAAACTCCAGAGGAAGACGGCGCAGGCGAAGAAGAGGAGAGACTACGCGCTCACGCAAATGGAGGAGGCAGTGCTACGGTTTAAGCGCCAGGTATGGGTTCACTTCTAACGGGGACAATTAATAATGACATCGGGAAGTGGTTTATGACGCCATTTATGATGCTGCGCTAAACCGTATTCTTGGGTTTTGAGCAAAGTTAACAGAACGCTCATCGGAGAAACACGCTTTAAAAAAAAGAGCTTTGGCCAAGACAACTATTTAGTCTTTTCTAAAGGTATGATCAGTGGAGTAACTTTACTGAAAATGTTGATGGCGGTTGGGGGAGGGGGGTGTACATGACATCTAAAGAAAAGGTGTCCAAGCCAAATTAATGGGGACAAAATGTTGTGCCATGAAAGTTGGGGGGGGGGGCAAACACCCTTGCCCCAAACACCCTTGCCCCCCCTAAAATTACTCCCATGGGTATGATATTGAGAAAGGTCAACGTAGACAGGAAGTAAAGGGTGCGACGTTCCCTTGCGATGGTGGATTTGCCCAAAGCATAATACTCCAGTGTCACAGTATATCTCGCAGGTGCTGGTCTGCATTTTATTTTTATTTGCAGAGCGCTTGGGACATAACGCCCTTTGCAGTGATTGCGCTTGTCTTCGTTTAAAGCTGCAGGCTGTGGGGGTTAATGACAAGCTAATGAATGCACTTTCTTTCATTGGCATTTCCGCAGTTTTGATGGTACTGGTGTAAAAACACAGCAGGGTTGGGTGAAGGAACATCACATCCCTGCTATGGGGAATTAATTGGGAGAAGCTTAGGGTCAGTGGGGAGCAAAGGGCTGGGGGGGCAAAGAGAACGTATTGCCACCACTTTTTGTTCTTCCGTTTTTTGGAACCCTGGGGTTAGGCATTTGCCAGGCACTGCCATAATAGTGCTATCATGCCACGAGATGGCAACAACTGTAAATTGTGCATCCCCAGGAATATGCCAATGCCTTGAAAATACCTATACACAGTAAGTCATATTTGTGTGTTTACACTGGAAAAAAAACAATTATCGGCAATTTTTTGAAGGGGGCACACAAGGAAACACTGAAAAACACAGATTCTGAAAATGTTTGAAAACACAGAAAAAGAACCACCGGAAGTAAAAAAAAAAAGAAACCCCTAAAACAGGACACCCTACCAATACAGAGTGCTCCAAATAAGATGGTATAAAAAGGGTCTCTTACCCACTTTTGTAAACTTTTAGTCTAAGGGCCTCATTACACGGACGGCGGTAAGGGTTAACGGTCACCGTTAATGGTACCGGTGACCGTTAACCCTTACCGCCTTACTACGAGGTCCCTTTGCGGGTTGGAGACTTTAACGCCTCCTTTTTGCAGGCGTTAAAAACCAACCCGCAAAGGGACCAGGGAGCTAATTACGGTACCGCAATTTGCGGTGCCGTAATTAGCACCTTCCCCATTCCCATTGAGCCCTATGGGCCAAAAATGGGAATGGGGAAGGGCAATGGGGGAAGGGGGAATTACCACCCCACCTACCTTGGAATAGGGCGGTAATTCCCCTTTCCTCCAAGGCAGTGCCGGTATTTTACCGGCATGGACCAAGGTGCTAATAGCACCTTGGTCCACCGCCGTCCGTGTAATGAGGCGCTAAATGTGATTTCAAGGAAGTAAAATTGAGTTTTCTCCTTGACAAGAGAGAAAAACATTTGTGACATTCAGCCGACTCATGCACAAATTAAACTGTATGACAATCATGTGGCAGCTGTCCACATCATGGCTGAAAATCATGTTTCTCTCGCAATTAACATATGCAGCGTCGTGTGCAGTACAACAAACACACTCTCACAAATGGAACAGAAGAGCACTAACACTCTGAGCTACCCCGGCATGCAAAGAATACAAACAACGGCAGCATAACTAGTTCAAATGCTTCACTCACTCCGAACAGGCCACGCAAAGAGGAAGCTCTCTCCAAAATGTATTCATTAAAAATATACATATTTGCATTTTAAAAAAAAGTTCCTATGAAAAATAAGCTGAATCTGCGTGCCGCCGAGTCCTGCTTTTAACCCCTCAAGTGCCAGGCTATTATGCAAGTCTATGAAAAAAGGACTAGCATACTCTGGCAGGATTTGGAGGCATCTGTTTTGTGTGCTGAAACAACTATAGTGTTTTTCCATAGGGAGGTGGAGCTCGTTACTGCCGGAGAGCTGCGAATCAAAACACACGTTGACGTGTCAGGCAGTCCTATGACTGCCAATCCCATCAGAACAAACAAACACTTTTTGGCAGCCTCTGAAAAGCGTTGGTTTACATGAGCGGGGTGTTTATAAGACTGTCTGTCCTGTGAACGAGTAAAACTCGTCCTGCTCATAGAAGAGGCATGTTCGTTTTACAGGAAGATCAGTCGCTCGATGCGCCTTTCACCGATTCTCTACAGAGACCTACATATTTGTATATATGTTCATTTTTATTACGCAAGACAAAAAGTGGTTGTTCCCAATTTTTAGGGACCTCCCGTCCCCTGCACACTATCCATCATCTGTAACAACAGAAAAACAACTGAATGGAGTTGTATAATGATCACATAAGTCATCTAAAAAGCTCATTCAAATAAATTGATATGGCAAAGGACCATTTCTTTAGACAGAAAATGTTCCCTTGTATCACTGCTGGGATCCTAAAATGCTAGGGAATAACTATGCATGCATTATTCTCTTCTCCATGAGCATCTACAGACACAGCGCACAGCAGAAGTCGCACAGAAAGAAACCGTTCCTCATCTCACTGTGTGCAGTTTCTGACAGACTCGGTGCACACAACTCAAGAGGCAAATATATGGACTGACTCATCCTTCATAGCCTGCAATTTCATCCATGCAGATACCAATCAAAAGGTGTGCTCTGGTTCCTGCCAAGTCACCTGCCTTTTGCTCTGTGCTCTGCACACAGCTGGTGCCTACAGTATATGCAAAGAAAGATAAGAGTTGTCATATTTACAAGATTTTATTGTTTAAAAAGACCTGGAATGCCACTTATTTGGAGGCAAACGTTCTACACAAGCCAAAACTATTGTCTTTGCCAATGCTTGTGTCTAACAGAACTTCAGCGCACTGAACGTATGGGTTGGCACACATGTTAACCGAAAAACCCAGTAGCATTTACAGCTGCAATTAAGCCATTATCCCACAGAAGAATGCTTAACAATAATAATGGAAGGCAGGGTTTGAATTTGAGGGGAGCCGGGAGCCATTTATCTCCTACTTGTAGAATAGAAGTGCCTGGTTAGCTTAACATCTAACAGGAGTTTCTATTGGCTCCCCAGGCCAATTAATGCTGACCAAATACACCAAATAACACACTGAAACAGGCGAATGCTGATAACAAAAGTCTCTCCTGGACCCCACCTTGAATTTGGTGTATTTTCCAGCCTCAAGCCCCGCTGCGAGCCCGCTCCACCTCCGTCCCACTTCCCCGTTTATGCCTCCCTGCCCGCCCTCCAGCCCTGATTGGTTGCTCGGTCCCCATGTGGTAAGGCCTATCGGCCTGCACAGCCTCGCGCTCGCTTCTTTAACACGCCGAAGCAGGTGAGTGCTGATAACAAAAGTCCCTCCTGGGTCTTTTTCCACCCTGAATTTGGTGTATTTTCCAGCTCCAAGCCCCGTTGCAAGCCCTCTTCAACTCCATTCCACCTTCTCTGTTGCCGCCTCCCTGCCCTCCTTCCAGCCCTGATTGGTTTGGTCCACCTGGTCATATGTGGCCGTCCCAGGGAAGCCCTCTGCCCTTGCAGCCCCTGTGGCTAAGGGCCCCAAGGCAAAGGGCGGCTTCAACAGAGGCGGCTCCAGAAAGTGTCTGCAGGTGTCAGCAGAGGAAGCCAGTGGCAGCCATCAACCAGCAGCAACCACCAAAGTAATTGTGGCATGGGTGGGAAGTAGAGCAATTACTCTACTCCAGAAAACCCTGCCACCCTACATTACCTTACCTCAAAACTGTGAAGGTTAGCAAGTGCCGCACTTAGATGGAATAGTGAATGCTAACAAGTTCCACACTTAGAACTGTGAATATTAGCATGTGCCACACTAAGATAGAACTATGAACATTAGCCTGTGTCACATCTAGATATGTCTGTGAATGTTGGCAAGATCGACACTTAGAACTGTGATGATTAGCATGTGCCACACTTAGATGGAATTGTGAACATCAGCCAGCGTCACAACTAGATACCTTTGTGAATGTTAACAAGTGCCAGACTTGGACAGAGTTGCGAACATTAGCCTGCATCGCATCTTGATAGATTTGTGAGTGTTAGCAAGTGCCACACCTGGATAGAATTGTGAACATTAGCCTCCGACACATCCACTCTGCAGGGCTCTCAAATCTAGGTGTAGCCTCCATCTATGTCTAGTATATGCTAAAACCTACTCACTGCATAACCTAGGCCTTTCTCACGCTATACAGGACATGCAACCCAGGTATAGCGTGCATCAATGTCTACTCTATGGTATAACGCATTATGAAACCTCGGCCCCACTCTACAGAGTCTTCGAATCCAGGTGTAACTACCTTCTCTGTCTATGATATGCAGAGAACCCACTTACTGTTGAACCGGTACCTTCGGCCACTATCTGGGACTCTCAGTTCTGGGTGTAGGCTCCATCTCTGTCTATAGTATGGTGAAGTGTGGTGTGTTGTGAAACCTGGGCCTCTCCCCACCATACAGGATTCTTATCCCTAGTCATTTAGCCAAACTGCAATGGTCACCTGTGAGACATATAACCCACTAACCAAAAAAGCTCAAAAACTATGCAAACCTAACTCATACAAAAACCTACACAACCACTCCTCACACAGCAAGCCACACGCACTTCACCACTCTGCAACCACAAACAAATAAACAACACGTAAGCCACACCAACAGCACACAAGGCCTGCCATCGATCCGATACTCGCACCAAAGCTCAGCACACAGTGTATACCGAACTGAAGCCGCCAACTGCACACCACTTCTCTCACTATCCTACTCCCTCTCCACCTTACTAAACCACCCTGCCTTCTCATTTACAAATTCGCCTGACCGCCTAAGGACCAATTCCGTTGGTGACGGTGCGCTATACAAATACCTTTAACATTAACTGTGTGAAATTAACTCTGTGCATTTGGGACAATTCATACATAAACATTAGGGCACATAAAGACAGTACAGGAGGTCATAAACAAAGGAAAAAAAGAATAGGCTTGTTTCTTATGTGGAGTTTAGAATTGCAGAACTCTATTTTCTAGCTCTTCGTTCCTCAGTGGTAGCTCCTGGTCAATGGTTAATGCTGGACACCCAGTAGCTGCTCTTGGCTCCTGTTTATATAATCTCAATTTTGATACCTGAGACATGCTGCTTTGAAAGAGAGGTGGAGGCTGTCACCGTGCATCACAGGTAAATAGAGAAAAGTGTTAATGGTCTACCCCACCCTTGAAGGGGGCTTTCGAGTCCCGAGGGGTGTTAGTGTTTCCACCCATTTGTGAGCAAGGTGTAACTACACAATGTCATTTCCCATCAGCATAGCAAATGGCTCATTCTTTTGCATGGAGAATGAGGGAGCTAAGTTAGTGCCCCCACATTCAGTATTTGAGAAGGCATTGTGGCAAGCCACTGTGACCCTTCCTCTAAGATGTGCAGAGGCAAGAGTGCTACAATATGTGCAAATGCCCATCAATGTGCTCAGTCTAGCTCCAGGTGGCAATGCCCTCCCAATGAGCTCTTGGAAAAGCAAGTCTTGCACATGCCGAGGGGCTCACCAGGGTACGAAAATGTTGAGTTATGTGCAAACTGTCATTTTTCCCTTTTTAGTTTGGGCTTTTAGGTGTCACTGACAGCGTTGCCTTTAAACGAAAACTATTGTCACTAATTAAACAACGTTAGCATAAGAGCTTCAAATAGGGGCTTTGAAAATGCTTTTACTCTGGAAATGACATTTGAGGAGCGGTACAGCATTGTTAGGTTATTAAATCCCTCCCATTCCCTGCCTCTAGCCAGGCTAATCCCTGGGGCTAATCCCACGCATTCCTGCCAATTTCTGAACTTTTTGAGCTCTTTGAGGCAGCCATTTTGGGTGACTGTCTCTAAGGAAACTCTCTGGAAACAAGCCAGAACTAGCAGCCAACTTTGAGTTGGAACGATACCATGCATCTCATGTGTATAATCTTTTTTAGAATGGCTAAAGTAATTACTTATAATAATTGATATTGTTCACTTTTATGTTATTCTGTATGCTTTTTTTACCTTGATTTAATTGTGTGATTTGCTTTTTATTTTATAAATAATCATGTTCACCATGTTTTTTATTGCAATTATGTTTTGATTTAAATACTAGTGGAGCTCCCCCCAGTTGACTCGTCACCTCGTACAACTACTCCACCAAGAGCTTGCTCCGCTTGGCCCTCGGTGTTCGCTGTGCTCGCACCCCTCCCTTTGGTTATTTGTTACTGGGTTTATATGTTTAGTGACAGAACTTGTAAAAAAGTAAACACGGAATCCACTTGGGAAATTCTTTATTTACAGCACTTCTTTCCAAACGATATTAATTGTTTCAGAACTTTCAATTTTTATACCTGTTTTTGAGCAACATCTTGACAATGCAAAATGTAATTGTCCATTGCTGAATAAGGGTCTAT
The DNA here is from genome assembly GCF_040938575.1 of Ambystoma mexicanum. Taxonomy (NCBI): domain Eukaryota; kingdom Metazoa; phylum Chordata; class Amphibia; order Caudata; family Ambystomatidae; genus Ambystoma; species Ambystoma mexicanum. Next base: position 1,404,898,972 of record NC_090922.1, read on the forward strand.
CGACATATATTCCATCACAGTGAAAACTCTGTTCTTGAGAGTTATTAATAGTTGTAGCAAATGCTAAAACTATAGGAATTGTTGTCTGTGTAAGACAAATGGTAACCTGCTTGTATTAGTATCACCTGTATCCAGTTTCATACGTGGGAGGAACACAACTTCATTACTTTATCATTTTGAAATGCAATAAGAATTTGAAATTGGCACTGTATTCCATGAAAGTTGGATATGAAATGATATGGCATTTGCAGCGCGGCTATTCACAGGTGTTTCAAGGCATGATGAGGCATGGGGAGGGGACAGGGGGAAGACAGAGACAACGATTTTACTAGGCCAGGTGACATTGAGATTGTGCAAGTGGCGGGGAAGGGGGAATGGGGAAAGTGCAGGGGGAAGGGGCATTGTAGTACCTGGGACCGACAGTAAAAAATAAATAGAATAAATAAAAGCAATGAGTAAAAAGTGCGGCCATCTGGTGGCAAGTGCAGACATCAGGTGTCAAATGCTGGTCGGGTCCTGTTGGGATACAGAAAACAGTCCCCAAATGCGTGGGTTGCCAGGGAGGCAGTGCAGGTGTGCAACTGGCAGGGGAGGGGACATGGGCCTGAAATCAGAGGGTGGCCAGGTGGCCAGTGCAGTTACAGTTTCAGCCAGGAGTTCAGTAGGGGAAAGGCAGAGAGAAAGCAGAAGCAAAGAGGAAGGTTTTGATGTGCTTCCTGAACCGGATAGGGTTCTCCTCAAGTTTCAAGTAGGCAGAGAGGCTGTTCCAGAGGGAGGCCCCAGCCGAAGAAAGACATCTACCCCCTACTCATTGCTTGGAAAAGCGAGTGACCCAGAGGGAGTTGGAGGCGGATGAGCGAAGAGCTTGAGAAGGAAGATATTTAGGAAGAAAGAGTTGAAGGTATTGAGGCTCCAGGCCTCAGAAGGCTTTGTGGACAATGCACAGGGTTTTGAACTTAATCCTCACAGTCACTGGGAGCCAGTGCAGAGATTTCAGTCCTGGAGAGATACGATCCCTGGGCTTGAGGCCAAAGACAAGTCTTGCAGTCCTTTTCTGGATGAGTTGCAGAGGGCAGAGAGTAGAAGAAGGCAGATTTAGAAAAAGGCTGTTGCAGTAGTCCAGCCTAGAGAGAACCAGAGCTCTGGAGACAGTAAGCTTCTGGGTTAAGGAGAGGAAAGGAAGAATACCTCTGAGGAGGTGCAGCTGGTAGAGTGACTTCTTAAAAACAACTGAGATGTGAGAGAAGGAGAGTGTGGAGTCGAAGATGACCCAGAGGTTTTTAGACTCAGAGATGGGAGCAAGAAGAGGGCCAAGAGAGGCCGGCCAGAGAGTGACAGGAAAGGAGGGAGCAGGTGAGCCGATGAGGAGAATCACAGTCTTACTGGCATTAAGGCAGAGATCATTGGCCGCACACCACTCCTGGATAGCAGACAGACAGTTGGAGACGAGTGAAGGAGAAGAAGTTGTGGAAGGGATCCTGAAAATGAGTTCAGTATCATCCGCACAGCACTGAAAGTTTGGGCAGAGAGCTGCAATGTGGTTGGAAAGAAGTGCCATGTATTGGTTGAACAGCGAGGGCGAGAGGTTAGACTACTGGGGAACACCACGGGTAGAAACAGAGATAGAGGCGAGAAAGGACCCAAGTTGGACCTGCAAGGGTCAATCGATGAGGAAATAGGTCAGCCAGGCCAGAGCCTGATTAGTGATACCCAGGTTATCATGGAGACGGTTGAGCAGGATGGCATGATTGACCATGTAAAAAGCAGAAGAAAGATCAAGTAAGATGAGGACACAGGGGGGTGTTGGCATTTCAGGTTGGAGTGCAGGTCTTCACGGATATTCAGGAGAGCAGTTTTTGTGCTTCTGATGGCTCTGAAACCAGACTGATGGTCATGGAGACAACTAACAGTTCAGCGTGAAGATTAAGCTGGGAGATGGCCAGCCTTTCCAGGAGTTTGCCCAGGAAAGGAGTGATGGAGATTGAGAGATAGTTAGCCTGGCAGGACCGGTCGGCAGACAGTTTCTTAAGAAGAGGGTACACAAGGGAGTGCTTCCTGGGGGAAGGGAAGACCCCTGTAGTGAATAAGTGGTTACAGAAGTCAGCTAGAGCAGGGTCCAAGGTGTCAATGTGGTCCTTGATGATTTTGGAGGAACAGGGGTAAACCTGTTTTGACGAGACTTTCATAGATCGCACTTGTCTAGCAACCTCATCTAGGGAGAACGGGGGAAAGGAAGAGAAGGAGGGAGGAAAGGTGGCCAAAGAAGGGCCAGAGGAAGAGCAGGGAGTAGAGTGGGCAGTTGGAGAGGAAGAGAGAGAGGACAGGCTGTCCTGAGTTTTAGAGATGAAATGAGAAGCCAGGGCTGTGCAGAGGGCCTGTGAGGGGACAGGAGAGGTAGAAACTGCAGCAGGAGTGCCCGGCTTCTTGCAGATTTTAAAGAGTTTGGCCGAGTTGTTGGATGCCACAGAGATGCGGACTGGATGTGGGCTCTCTTCTTGGTGTGGACAGAGTATTGCTTTTGGAGCAGGCAACAGGCCAGTTTCTCAGAGGATGTACAAGAAGCACGCCATTTCCTCTGAGCCACCCTGCACCTGCGTTTACGGGTGGCAAGGTCTGAGTTGTACCAGGAGTTGCACTTGGCTTTGGGTTTCAAGCGGATCCTCATGACAGGTGCAAAAACATTAATAGTATCAGAGATAGCAGAGTGAAGCATGGAGAGGGCTGTGTCAGGGTGTGAATCAGCCAAAAGGGAAGGTGGGGGGGGAGTGGCAGCGAAAGCCTCAACTGACACGCGCTTCATGGGTCGGATAACCGAGCAGGAAGGTGGCAGTGCCTGAGTTGGCTTGGCCTTAGGGGTAGAGACAGTGAGCAAGGAGGAAAGGAGAAAGTGATCACTCCTGGAGAGAGGAGTGGTGAGAGGGATAGAAAAGGGAAGGTCTGTAGAGATCAGAACATCCAGAGTGTGCCCCGCAGAGTGAATCAGGCCAGACGGGAGGATCGAGAGTGGGAGAGAGTCGCAAAAAAGTCCAGTGGAAGGACGGGAAGCCTCCAGGTGAATGTTAAAGTATACAAGAAGGAGGAGTTGAGTGGTCGAGACCAGTAGGGAAGAGGAGAGGTCTGCCCAATCAGAGGGGAAGGAGGAGATCTGACCAGATGACCAATAGATGGCAGCCACAGTAAGGGAATGGCTAGGAGAGAGAGAGAGCCTGCAGACGAGGCATTCGAAAGAAGAGTAGGCCTGTGTAGAAATTACAGTGGCAGGAATCCCCTCAGGGTAGATCAGGGCTACACCCCCTCCGGAACGGTTGAACCTGGGCATGGAGAGGATCATGTAGCCATCAGGGAGAAGAGTGTCAAAGCTCATGACAGAGCTGCTCATGAACAATGTCTCAGTGACACTGAGGACATTGAAGTTAAGTTCTGCAAGGAGGCAGCAGATGTCAGAGGAGTGTTTGACAGCTGAGCAAGAGGTTAGAGTGGCAATATGGAGAAGGTTGCCATCCTTGAAAGACTTCCGAGGAGGGGTACAAATCAGTGGTACACCCTGCGGATGTGTGGAAGAAACCCGAGGGGGGGCAGAAGAGGAAGGAAGAGAGGACAAGGTAGCCAAGGAGGAGACAGCGGGGGGAGGCAAGGAAGCTGTGGAGGGAAGAGAGGGGTCAGCAGGAGAAGGAAGGAAATTGATGAGGCGCAGGAAGCGTCTATCAAAGAGGAGAAGATTGGCCTGAGGGCCTTCGACCAAGACGGTGCCATTCAGGTAGACATTAATGATGACCTTAGAGGAGTCGAAGGAGGCCAGGAGGGCTTCCCACGGAGTGCCACCATTAATGGGAGAAGAGGAAGGAGAAAGCATAGAGACCATATGAAAGGTCCATAGGTCTGGTGAGGGAACGACAAAGAGGATGTTGGTGAGGGTTTTCCAAGAGGAAGCACTGGTATAGGTGTCAGCGATAGGGAGGCCTGGGTTGGAGACCAGGATGTCCTTTTTAAACTTCTTCCTACCAGAGTTAGTGAGGAGAGCAGGATCGTCGATAGAGAAGCAGTTTGAAAAGATAGGAGAGACAGAGAACACCGTAGAGTAGATAGGGCGAGAAGAGGAAGGGGTGGGAGAGAACACTATGGAAGGATGCAGGGATGGGTGCATGCAGATGAGACAATAGTAGACAATTGAGCAAAACGACAAGGGCTCAGACAATAGTAGAACAGTTTATAAGGTGAACGGTTTGCTAACAAGGAAAGAACCAGAGTCAGCAGCACTACTTTCAGAATGTAGTTTAACAGCGGATACAGCACTCCTAGGTCTAAGAGTCCTGTAAAGTGGGAGAAAGGCCTCGGTTTCATAATGCCATTTAAATACTTTCACAATACAATTAAGTGAAAATACACCTATGTCTGAGAGTCCTGTAAAGTGGGAGAAAGGCCTAGGTTTCACAATGCAATTTATATCCTTTCACTAATGTCACAGCGCTATTACAGCGAGGGATAGGCTAACAAAACACAGTATTGTTCTAGTGAAGGTGAGGTTGCTATGGGGCAGGGTTTCAGGGTAGAGTAAATGCTCACCCTCTCCTGGGACCATGCCTACCTTACCAGTCGCTAATGGTTGACGGCTGGCTTCCCCTGCTGACACCTGCAGACACTAGTTGGAGTTGCCTCCATGGGAGCCACCCTTTGCCTTGGGGCCCTTAGCCCGAAGGGGCTGCCGGGCAGGTGGCTGCCCTGAAGGGCTCATTAAGAGGACTCAACAGGCCAATGGGAAGGTGCAGAATGGGAGGGGATGCGGGTGGAGGAGGGAAACAGAGAGGGGTTTGGAGGACACAGAGGAGACAAGGCAGACAAACATCGAAGCAGGTCAGGGGAGGGAGAGAGCTACCACACAGTAGTTAGGTGCCTCGAAGAAGAAAAGGCACCAAGAGAGCAAAAAGTACTGATCTTACCAGCTCTGCTGGAACCAGGCCATAGCGAGGTGAAGCAGCAATGGGAACCGCTGTGTCTTGCAAGAGATGTTATATGGGCCACGGTCCAATGGGAAGGTGGCGGGTGGAGGAGAAAAACAGAGAGGGGATTGAAGGACCCAGAGGAGACAAGGCAGACAAACACGGAAGCGGGTTGGGGGAGGGAGAGAGCTCTCACATGGTGGTTGGGTGCCTGGGAGAAGAAAAAACACCAAGAGAGCAAAAAGCACTGATCTTACCGTCTCTACTGGAACAGGGCCATAGCAAGGAGGAGGAACCTGCAGCCAAGAGGAAGTCGACCGCTAAGGCGAAAGCCAGTAGGCAGCAGGCGCAGGCTGCCAAGAAGGGAAAAGCAGCGGTGGCAGGAGGCAGGGGGAGAGAGCAGAGGCCAGTTGGCAATCTTGCGGCTTTACCTGTGGAGGCTCCAAGGCGTAACAGCAGTTCACCCAGCATGCCTGTGGCCAGCTCTGCAGCATTGGCAGCAGAGGGACCTGCATCCTTGCAGCAGTTTAAAGGTATGTCTATGCAGTGCTTGCAAGCATGGGGAAATGGGGGGAATGGTCAAATGTTGTGCAGGAATGTAAATGCATTTAACCAAGTGGGGAGGAATGCAGAGGCGCCAAACCCAAAGAGAAGGCTAAGCATAATTAAAACTCACTTGCCCATGCCCATACAGCTGGGAAGCTGGGAAGCTGACAATTTAGAATCGGGAGTGAGAGGGCCGGAGGATAACACATAGGTCGATGATTAGCAAATATATGAGGTTATACCTCAGGGCAAGAAGGTTGACAATGACTCTTTAAATGCCATGACTATTGGTCAGAAAGCAGTAATAATTTGGTTTGTTTTGTGCAGGGGAAGGTGCTGGGGGGGAATTAACCCTGGCCCTCGCTTATAACAAGTTTAAGATTTGTGCTTGGGTTAGGTTATATAGGATTCGTGTGGTTAGAGTTTAGCTTAATAAATTATGAAGAGGACCAAGGCAAGAGGGAAGGAAGACATTTTGGGATTTTAAAGTCTAACAAAAGGAATAAAAGCTCAGCTTCCCCCGTCAGGAACAGCGCTCCCCCAGCCTGGTAACTCCTGCAAGGGTGAGCAGAGCAACGTGAATGCTGGTGGGTATAGTTTTTGCCTTTTAAAAGCTGGAGAGGAACATATTGAGGGGGAAGTATTAAAAATCTGGAATAAGGTGGCGGTTGCCTCTTAAGGAGAGAGGTTGTATGACAGTATGAGCAAAAGGAAAAGAAGCTCAATTCCCCCTTCAGGAACAGCGCTCCCCAGCCTGGTAACTCCTGCAAGGGCGGGCAGAGCAACGAGAATGGTGGTGGGGGAGTTTTTGCCTATTAAAAGCTGGAGAGGAGCATATTGAGGGGGAGGTATTACAAACCTGGAATAAGGAGGCGGGTTGCCTCTTAATTAGAGAGGTTGTATGGCATTTTGAGGTTGGAACCAAGGAGTAATAATGTAAACAAAGCGTGATTTGGAGTAAAGGTTTTAGTACAAAGAGGTTGGACGCTGCAGGAATTATAAGAGAAGGAAACAGGAGATCCACGGTCGGCGTAGAACCACCTTTGGCGTGGCAGTGTTTGGGTGACCAGTGGCAAGATACAGACTACTAATGAGCAGTGGGGAAGCCGGAAGGGTCTTTGCTCTTCTCGGGACCAGCGCTCCTTGGGGGCCTAAGAGGCAGGGACGCTGGAGGTAGCAATGAGGTCTCAGCTTCCCCGACTAAACGGCACTTCCCCAGCCCAGGGACACCTGCAAGGGCACGCAATGCTCAGACAAGAATGGTTGGGGGAGCTTTGGGATGCAGTAGACTTGGGTGGGAAAGGGGGAAGCAAGCCTTGGACACAGAGCATTCGGCGGGTCACTGCACTTTCAGAACTATTTTCAAAAAGTTTGTTTGCAGTGTTTTGAGTTTATTATGTTGTGAAAATAAATCTTCGGCCTTTTTATGGCAACAAAGAAAGCCTGCCTCATTCTATACCTTTCCTGGTTGTGATATTAAACGGGGAGAATAAAATGAGCAAGCATGTTGGTACAAGTATGGACAAATGCCCGGGTTGGGCATGCACCGGGTGTGTCCTCCCTTCTACAGTGCCGTCTTGTTTTGGGTGCCCTCTGTGTTGTTACCCTCCTGCTGGGTTGCTCCGGATGCTGCAGCAGTGGCTGGATGCTGCTATCCAGCTGTGGGTGCAGATGCCCAGCTCTTCTGTGATGACCTCTGTGTTGTTGGGCTGCACAACCTCCCTTACTTACTATTTAGTGCAGAGTGTGCATAAACGGTCCCCTCAGAAGATGCATGTCTCAACGTGGTAGCCACATGCACGTCCACTTCTGCTCTGGCTGCGGGCGCGCCCTTACGCTATCCCTATCACCGTTTTGTGTACAGCACTTGCTATCACTGGACATCATTGTTTTTGATAACTTCAGCTATCTGCTTGCCCAAGTGCACACCCAGCAGTCTCGGGCTTGGTTGTCTGGCTGAGGCCGGTCTCCAAAGATTGAGGATTTCCCAGCGCTCCTCACCAAGGGCTGAAAACACCCTCTCATCCGTCAGCCTACCTATGTAGGGCAGTGCTTCCCCCGTGGCGTTCTGAGAAAGTTCTCAGCAATTCTACCAAGTGGAAAACAAACTAAATACTGGCACAGTGCAGGGCAAAAGCACGGAGTGGAGTTCTTCGTGGTTTGCAAAGAGCGAAGGCACACTGTTAATGCTTTTCGTAAATGTTATCTCTGAGTCTGTTTTAAATTGGATTTCTTTTTTAAATTGAGAGCTGTCCAAGAGTTCCCACTTCTAACTGTTTGCTTGTTGATTATGCAGACGCATATGCGTTTTGTGTATTTCTAGCCGTGCACTTAGTCCATTTCCAGAATATGGCTGCCCGCTGCAATACCCCTTTTCACAACATTTCAGAGGTTTAGTAGTTACTACGTAGAGGGGTAGCCCGCCAGCCTCCTTGCTTATACAGACTTGTGTGTGAAATAAACTGGTGTGGTTTGGGGATGTCATCGCATTTTCGTACTCCGACCAGGGGTTCGCATGATTTAAAATACTGCTATGGTGGCCAGGAGAGCTAGACACAAGGATGTCGAAAGTGGCATGGTGCAATCCTAACTGTGGCATGGTGCACACCTAGATGTGGCATGGCGCACACCTAGATACATAGGATGTTGCCTTCCTGCCAGTGCTGCATTCCTGTTCATTGGGACAATGCAAAAACTGAAAGGTTCCAGTTCTCAGTTTATTTCTGCAATGGAAAAGGCCTCTGCAGTAATGCTCTATGGCCTTGTGCATAACATCATAGATGCCATATCGGAAATTACATCATTGACATTACTGATGAAGCCACTTCACATGGTTGCAACACAGTCTCACAAAAATCATTTACTATGAACTTGGCAATGCAATACTTATAGAAATACAGTGGTGCAGGGTCCAAGCTCCCAAATGGCCCTGTTTGTTTCATAAATCTATGCAGGGTGTGATGGTGTGCCAACCGGCGACCTCTGGTGGCTCAATGGGTCAGGGTCGTGCCTATCTGCGCACCGGTGTTGTGATTGAGCCGAAGCTGTTCAACCACCAATCCCTTCTGACTCAGGTGTACTAACACCACACAGGGATCGATATTGTGGAGGGCTATGCATGTTTCCACTGTAGTCTATTAGAGAATGGCTTGCTTAACATAAACCTTGACGAGGACCTACTTCGACTTTTCCCCGGCCAACTGCCTGTACGATATGAACGCTAGGTGCTTAAGAATGTGTCTTCTAGGACATGTAAGATTGAGGTATGCATGCATCTCATGCCGTAGTTGGATGTGTGGCATGCAGTTTTCTAGCTGTCCCCAGAGGTGGCTCGTGCTGAATGGACAATGGCGAATAGCCAGGAGCTGCTACACACCCCCACTCCTAAAATCTTAATTTCGATCACGGCTATGCATCACTACGTTTCCAGAGGCACTCCCCTTTATTAATCATTCCCTTTCCCCTCCTGCTCATCGGGTTCTTGCTTCATCCTTTGCCCCCCAGGGTGGTTGGGCGGTGGGATACAATAAGAGCGATTATATTAGGGGATCAAAGGGAGATGGGTACTGATCCAGATAGAGAACATAGAGGCCAACTGTGTGTGCTCATGTGCCAAGTCATTTATTTAGAAGGCAAGTAGTTACCAAGGACTATTTGTAGATGAAACATACCAGCGATGCACAAAAAGAATAGGGTTAGCAGGATTGTGCCACTCAGCCTAAAGACACCCCACCATCCAGAAGCTGCATGGAGATCAATCGGAATCTGTGCGTCACCTGCATAGCGCTTCAAAGAAGAGCAAAGCCCTCTCCCATCTGGGCTAGGTGCAGTGTGTCAATGTTAAGAAGCAAGGGAGAGCGAGACATCAGCCCTTTTGAACTCCACAGTGACTGTGAGAGCTGGGAGGGGGGTAGCATTTCCCAGCTGTACTGATTTCTCACTCTCAGAAAAGAGTGAATCCAGGCCAATGCTGGCCCCCTATTGCCCATCATCAAAGTTTCCAGAGTGGAGTAAAAATGCCATAGTGTATGATGGCAAACGCAGGTGAGCCCTCAAACAAGAGGAATGCAGCTAATCTCACCCTAGTCCTCAGGGCCGGCCAATTTCTCACCACTCTGCTTCCCCCAATTAGCAGACCATTGTCTCAGAGCTCTGGTTTTGATGAAAGCTATACTGCAGTTGTCCAGCAAATGTTCTGGGCTTCAGAAAATTTAAACCGTGGACAATTGCTCCTGTCCCTTTGATTTCAGGTATGGCCACAGCTGGCTGGAATCAATGCTTCCAGCTTACATTGTTAACAGAGAAAAGGAAGGAAACCTGGATACCTTGTCTTTCTTGAATATATGAAATAAAATATTTTCCACACAGTTTTTGCAAAAGGTTATTTCATATATTCAACAAAGACAAGGTATCCAGGTTTCCTTCCTTTTCTCTACCCAACAAACGAGGTGTGGGCTGCACCCCAACCTTAACCTGTGATCTTGCCGCAACATTAGAACCAAAAAAGGAACCCTAATACTAGAGCACAGCAAGGTTGGTTCCATTCTAGAGCCCACGTTCCCCCCCTTTTTTACTTTGTTAACATAGCTGCTTCTGCATGTGATTCCGTGAATCCTCTGTGGTATTGAATTGCTTCAGTCCTGGGTACCAGAATATCTGCATGAATTGAAAAGTATAATGTGGCGTAGGGCTTTGCGTATTCCACATGCAGTTCCCCTAGTCGCGATAAGATTTTAATTGGGTCTAGACGCAATGAGTGTCAGAACCTTATGGAAATGTCTACAATTGTATGGCAAGTTTACAAATCCATTACCAAACTCTTTGTATGAAAACCTGGGCGAGTTAATTCATACGAGAAGTGAGAGGGTGGTGAACTCCTTTCCTTCTATGAGTCCTATGAGACTATTCTGCTAAAGCATGATATGAACTTGACAGATCTCAGCGATCATCCAAGAAGGCCCTGTATTTGCAGGACTGATGCGAAACCGTATTTTGTGTAGACGAATGGTGGGAGATCATATGATTTCCTCAGGGTGGACAAACCCAGGATTCCACAGTTCTACGTACTCCCAAAAATACACAAATCTTTCACTAGACCACCAGGGAGACCGATCGTGTCGGGGTGTGACTCGATTTTAGAGCCACTGTCCAAATTTGCGGACCATTTAATGCAACCGATGGTCAGAAAGATGGATTCTTTTGTGAAAGATACCATTCAAATCATTAAAGAGGTAGAGGGGAGACCTTTTGACCCAGTCAGGAAATATTGATCTGTCTCGATGTGGTGGCGCTCTATACAAACATACCACAGAGAGCATAACTCGATGTGTTGGAAGAGAGACTACTCACAGGGAATGTAAGTACCAACACTCCAACCTCCTTTATAATGTGGTGTGCCAAAATGGCATTAATGGAACCTTATTTCCATTTCAATGGCTCTTTTTACAAACAAATAAAGGGCACGGCGATGGGGGCCACTCTGGCCCCCAGTATCGCCAATCTATATATGGAGGCCTTTGAGAAGAATTATATCTATAATGACATCAATCCATTCAAAAAGAATATACTACTATGGAAAAGATACATAGATGGCATTCTTATTATCTGTCAAGGAGAGGAAAACATTGCTACCCAATTTTACGAGTTGATCGATGGACAGAACCAACATCTAAAATTCACTGAGAACTACAGCAAGGATGAAATAATTTACCTCGATATCACAATTAAAGTGGATCCAGCGAAGGGAGAGCTATATGTGAAACCTTATAAAAAAAACTACAGATCGTAATGCTTTACTGCACCGCACAATCTTTCATCCGTCCCACACACAAGATAATTTACATTTCGGTCAGTTCTTAAGGCTAAAAAAAAAACAGCACGAATAGGGCAGACTACGAAATAGGAGCCCAAAAATTAAGAACCAATCTACATGAACCAGGGTATCGGAAAACAGGACAAAAAAGCTATGGAAAGAGCAGACAATAACCACCGAGAAGCAATCCTTGAACAAGAACCGAGAGAGAAGAACAAAGACAATTTAGTCTTCGGGTCTCATTACATGGTAGGCGGTAGGGATTTAACGTTACCGGTAATGGAATACCAGTAACGCTAAATCCCCATCCAAATTATGACCTTGCTCACCGCTATTTGTGGCACCGCTAAGTACGGCGCCACTTTGCGGCCAGTCCGCGGGCACGCGACCCTCGCATCCGTAATTTAGGCCATGCCGCTATTAGCACATCATCACAAGCCAGGTGGACGTGCCAATAGCGGCATGGAAAAGAACCCAAAACCCCTTACCGGCATAGCGCTAATACCGCCATCGCGAACCACCCGTTAAAAGAACTGTGCAGTGTTACCACCTGCCACAGGGGGCCACAATCATCACAGGTGGAGGCAATGGAGACTGTGGCTGCTCAAAAGGAGCACACCACACCCCTTCCCACACCCCTTCACATACCAAGATGGTTCCAATACTAGCAGCATTACATGGCCTGGAGGACCTGATTGCAGCGCAGCTGCAACAACAACAGGCATCACAGAGGAGATGAAGGAGGAGGAGGAGGAGGGCAAGACAGGCACAGCAAGCACCACCAGGGCACCTAATCATACCACAGAGGCACCCACCAATTCCCAGGATCAGAGCCAGTCCATTTAACCTAACACCTGAGTAGATACACACCCTGTACCGTCTGGACCGGGATACCATCACCAGCATCGTGGACATGATACACAACGACATTGTGAGCCTCATAGACATCAGAACTGCCATCACCCCTCTACTGAAGGTGGTGACTGTGCTCCACTTCCTGGCCATAGGCACCTACCAGCATACAGTGGGGCAGATGCATGGCATCTCCCAACCAGTATTCTCACGCACACTGAACCAGGTACTCGATGCCCTCCTGAAGCATGCACCCGAACACATATACATGCCACGGACTGCCCAGGAGATTGCAAACACCAAAGTCGGTTTCTATTCACTGGCAGGCATCCCAAGTTGCATCGGGGCCATCGACTGTACACATGTGGAATTGGTCGTTCCACATCACAATAAAGTAGTGTACTGAAACAGGAAGCAATTCCACTCCATCAATGTCCAAATGGTATGTGACACCAACAAGATAATCACACATTGCTGTGCCAGATTTCCCGGATCAACCCATGATTCCATGGTCCTGCGGAACTCAACTATCTCCCGCTACATGGAGCAACAAACGGGACAATGTTCGTGGCTACTTGGTGAGTAGCAGGCCAAGCACATGGCAGTGTGCTTGGGGGGGGAGAGATAGATACTCCAACTGGGTGTGCTTGGGGGGGGAGATAGATACTCCAACTGGGTGTAGCTTGTAGTCCGTCGTCCAAATGCACATACAGATGTAAGCCAATATGCATCTGGGAGGGCCACAACGTACTTGAGATGAACGGACATGCAAGTATATGATACACAACACAGATGAGAATCCAAGCCTAGAAACATCAAACATCAAACAACATCCACACTGCACAACATTCCATGGCACAAAATACACAAATGTCATCCATGCCGTCAACATAGTCATGCTGAACTCGTCCAGCACGACATCAAAAATGCAATGTGCCCTTCAATGCATGCTAAGGGATACCCCCTAGCCATAGCAATGCACCACAAACCCATAGCCCCACTGAAGTGATGCCTCTCAGCATGGCAACGTCAATGTTGGAAGGGCAGTACACCACCAGTGTGGTACCAAATCTGCCTGGGCACAGGAACACCTAAGACCTGGCCTCACACAGGACATGTCAATTACTTTTGGAGGCATTAATGGGGCATGTCTACTTGCAGCGTTGAGCCTACCTTTGCACATTGCAGTTACGCAGACCATTTGCATGTATGCTGTTGATTGTGTCATTGAATCTTAATGCCAAGTCAATGTTTGTGAAATGAACAGGCCACACTTGAGGTGAACAGTAACAGGACTCCGTACCTTCCCCCATATAGGTGATGCTGGCTATCCCCTGAAGAGGTGGCTCCTCACACCTGTACGGAACCCACAGAACAGGCACGAAGAGGAATACAATCGTGCACACACCCGTATCCGCATCGTGATCAAGCAGACTTTTGGGTTTTTGAAGTCACGGTTTAGGTGCATTAGCAGGTCTGGTGGCGCTCTCCTGTATGGCCATGACAAGGTGGCCAAGATCACCATGGCATGTGTCATGCTGCACAATATGTGTATCAGACGGAATGTGCCACTGCCCCCTGACGTTGAAATAGAAGCACCTGATGAGGATGATGATGGTGAAGGTTGATGGAGGTGAAGGGGATGCAGGTCATGCAAGAGGGGATGGCCAGGAGGGACGTGCTGTGAGACTGCATCTGATCAACCAAATATTCTGAGTAACATGTTCTCGTACTGTCACCTGGATATGGCTAGTAATGCACTGGTGTCTGTTTCAGAGCTCACAATGGACCCTGGCGTCAATAAAGTACACATACACAATGAAGGAGTCCAGGCCTGTGTTTTGCTCAAACACCAGTGTATTTATGAACTTAAACAGGAAAATGTGTATGTCCCCAAACATCCCACCACCCTTCCCCCCCACTCCCCTTGCCCCCCACCCCCCACAACAGTCCCATCACACCCTTCCTCCCCACCCCCCACAACAGTCCCATCACACCCTTCCCCCCCACCCCCCACAACAGTCCCATCACACCCTTCCCCCCAACCCCCACAACAGTCCCATCACACCCTTCCCCGCCACCCCCACAACAGTCCCATTACACCCTTCCCCCGATCCCTCACAACAGTCCCTCATGTGTCTTCCACAATGTATGCGTCCAGGCATGCATGCGGAAGCATGAACATTAATTCCCTATTGGTCATTGCCAAAACCAGCATTGGGAGGCTGCCTTGAGGTGCGCCTGGTGGTGCGTGCAGAGTGTCGGGGTGGGCTTGACTGCCGTGAACTGGCGGACGAAGAAAGGGCAGACTGTCCAGGTGGTGGTGGTGGTGGGAATTGGCGGTCCATAGCATCCGCAATACGTGTGAGGACCTCCCGAACTCGGATGAGCTCCCCACACAGCCTGTCTGTGCATGCCCCTATCCCCTCCCTGGACTGCCTGGATGTCTCCGCAATCTCCTCCCTGAGACGGGCAGCCTCCTCCACGTGCTGCCCAACCAGCTCAGTGAGACCCTGTTGCCGCTGGCTGATGCTGGCCAGGTCAAGGGCAGTGTCGGGCTCTGGTGGTGTGGCTGGTGTGCATTGTGATGCAGGCAGGTGAACAGATGGAGGCACCGTGGGGCTACTGAAGGCTCCCATGGTCTCATCACCAGTGACGTTGGAGCCAGGTGTGTGTGGTGGTGATGGATGGGCGGTTCCAGGGGTGCTTGGGGTGTGCATGCCCAGGTCGAATTCTGTTGGGTCCTCCACATCAGATAATGGAGCAGTGGCTGCCGCCTCTCCTGCCAAACTGGCTGCAGCTGATAGTGGTCCCTCGGTGGCTGTGATCGGTGGTGGTGAATGGACCTCCGGAGGTGTGGCAGTTGGCTTTTGTGTGGCCTTGGCAGTGGCGCTCGACCGATGTTTGAGACTCTGCAAATGGAGCCTTGTGCCTTTTCCCCTGGATGTTGTGGGGGTGTCCTCTGTGGGTTGTGGCCTTTTTTTCTTCTGCGTAGGGGGTGCCAGGGATGCATTCCCACCATTGCCACTGTCTGTATGTGACCCTGTCGGGGACAAGAAGGGGGATGGCATTGGTTACGGTTCGATGTACTTAATGCAGGATACATCATCAATGCAGTTGTGGGCATTTGGACTTCATTGTGAAGGATGCAGGTGATGTGTCAGTTCAGTGGCTCATCCATGGAGTGTTGTGTGTGGCACTTGGCTCTGCTGATGTGTGCATGTGTGTGTGTTTGGGTCTGGCACTGACATGGGCAGGGTGGGATGCATGTGTGGCTGTTAGGCCATCCATTAGGTGATTCTGGGCTGACATTTGCGGGGACCAGTAGATTCAAATTGCATGCTTTCATTTGTACACTTACCTCCATCCGAAGTGCCTGCCACGCCATGCTCCATCCTCCCGACTCCCTCGATGCATTCAACTCCTATGAGGTTGGCACATGTCTCCTCCCATTCTTTTAGTTTAATTGCGACCCCGATCCACCTGCTGTGACAATGTTGTGATTTTCTGCCAAGATCATTCTGACCCCGAGTCCAAGGTCATCCCATCTTTTCCGGCACTCACGTACATTGCGGGTGCTGGTGCCCGCAGCACTTACTTTCAGTGCCACCTCCTCCCAGATTGCTTTTTTTGGAGGAGTGTCGTTTGCGAAGACCACTGCAGCATTTTCAGATAGGGTCTGTGTCAGCATTAGTAGCTCCTCAGTCGAAAACTTTTCTTTCCGCTGGCGGTCAGTTGTTTTTTTGAGAGCCTTGGGCATAGTAAGGGTGTTCCAGATATTTTCCAACAGCAAAGTACTACAAACAGGTACAGGGGGCAGAGGATGGCAATGGATTGTGTTTTTAAAGATGGCCGCCGTGCTCTTTCCCGTTCCTGTGCGATGACGCTGTTTCCGGTTCCGCTATTTAACGGTCACCGCTATTAGCGGTGACTGCTATTTGCATGCTGCGTCAAGGCGGAGGTGCTATCTGCACTGTCGTTGAAGCCGATAAGGGACTATTGGGGGAGTTTAGCAGCATGGCAGTTGGGGCATTACCGGCATGGCGCGATGCTCGTGTCCGCGTACTCGTAATGGTATGCTATTAGCGCCCTCATGCCAGGGCGGACACGTTAAGGGCGCTATGCCGGTAATTTGCGATTTTTAGCACGCAACGTGTAATGAGACCCTTTGTCAATACTTAGAGTAACCTCTCAAATCGGATTAAGAAAATTGTACACCACAATTGGGACATCTTGGAAAAAGGGAAGGCCCCTTTAGAAAGACCTCTGATTGCTTTCCGAAGGAGCAGATCTATCAAGGATCAAGTTATGCGTAATGACATTACGAAACAAATTCAGGCACAACAAACCCTGACAGAAACATGGGGGATGCTGGCACCAGAGGGACTGTTCCCATGTGGGTCCTGTACATGTTGCCAACAAACCAAAAAATCTACAGAGATAGATCTTGCTTAAATAGCCTATGGAAACAAAAAGTCCTGACAAACTGCAACTCGAAATTTGTGGTATACGTCATATGGTGCCCCTGCAAGAAGATATATATAGGGAAGACAGAAAGAAAAATAAAGACCAGGATTATGGAGCACAAAAGTTGCATAAAGAACAAAGTGCATTCAGCTCCACTAGTTGGACATTTCATAGAAAAAAAAAAACAATACAAGTTGAAGACCTGAGGTGGTCTGTTGTTTACCAGGTGAAAACTACAAATGACACTCATCTGGATAGAAAAAAACTAATATTGAAAGAAAAAGAATTAATTTTCCTAACCAAAAGTTCTGAAATAGGACTGAATGAAAAAACAGAATATTGAAATTTGTCCACATCCATCTTATCTTCTACACAAAGATGAGTTTTGATAAACCCTCGTAAGTGGACGCATGCAGCCCGGTCAAGACATGCATATGATACAGTTCACTATTTGGCAACTTAAACATCAGACTTGGGGTACAACAATGTACTTGATAGGTCCATTGATGACCACAAACAGGAAGCAGGATGCCCATTTAGCCGAATGACTTCTAGTCTCTAGATATAGAGAGTGCTGCAAATTGATTAGGGCCAAAAACAAACATACCACGCACCCGTACCCCTCTGTGATGCAGCAAGTCTGAGACAGACAAAACGGTACTGCACACAGCCATAATACGAAAGCCGTGTCTTACGCGTGTGTTTTTGCTGAAAACGCATGGTGGACGGTAGAGATCTGGCAGCCGTTATACTCGTCCTTGGGTGGTCGAATTTGACAACCTAAACATCAGACTGGGGGTACAACATTGTACTTGATAGGTCCTTTGATGACCACAAACAGGAAGCTTGATGCCCATTTAACCGAATGACCTCTAGTCTCTAGATATAGAGACTACTGCAAATTGATTCGGGCTAATAAACAAACATACCACACACCCGTACCCCTCTTTGATGCAGCAAGTCTGAGACAGACAAAACGGTACTACACACAGCCATAATACGAAAGCCGTTACTTACGCATGTGTGTTTGCGGCAAATGCATGGTTGACGGTAGAGAAGTGGCAGCCGTTACATTCTTCCTTGCGCGGTCGTCACAGCAAAAAAAGCTGACGTACAGGTGGGGGGTCCAAGGCAAGACTCGGCAAGGTGCATTAATATACAAAGAAAAGCACCTTAAGAACGCGAGATCACGTGACGATGGGTCACATGATGGTCGGGATCACCAGATAAAAATGAAACTCAGGACATCAGTCAGAGGCAAGCTACGGACGACGACGGAAGTCGAGAAGTAGACGGCTCTGAAAGCGTGAGGGCGAGGTGGATGTGACAAGGGAGTGATCTAAACCCTGAAAGGCGACAGGCACCAAGAGCAATCCCAGGTAAAAAGAGAAAGAGAGGGCATGTGGTGAAAGCTGTCTCTATAGTATAAGATACTAATAGTTGAAGCTGTGTAAGATTTTGGGCTTCATTGATAAAAAAGTGCTAGATATGCAGAGTTTTTAACCACGGGTCCCTAATATAGATGGTGTGAAACTGTTTTCTCCCCCCCCCCCCAGCCCACCAGCTGTCGACATTAGGTTATCGAAGCTCGACAAGAAACGCAACCCTGTGCATGCTAGAATTGAGCCATCATATGCAGAGAAGCCTGAAAAACCAAGAGTAATAAAAAACAACTCTTAAGCGGTAAGGACAAACTATGCAGCAGACATAATGTAGATTGTAGAGACATTACCAAACTGATCTAGATAATCAGTAATATGATAAATAGATGTAGCTTTAAAACAATGTTGTGTCTCCCACATCCTAGGGTGTTGGACATCATTTAAAAATAGCCAGAGGATGGTAGAAGGACTGTAAACTATACGGACTGGTTGCCCGGAGGAGCAAATTGAAGTGAGGACGTGTGCAATCACAGGGCCATGGTAAGAACAGGAGACAGAGCAGGAGACTAAGCTGTGGTGTGTCTTCTGTAATATAACAAACATGACAAAGTATTCTCAAATACTCTATCTGACCTAGGGGCAGTAACCGTGGATGGACATAGATTGTGAAGAAAAATCGCACACTATATCGTTGTGAAAGCTGTAGCTCGACTATTGCAAGACTAGACTAAGAAGACGAGTTTAAGTGACAAGCTCAAGGTAATGTGGGACTAATCTCTCGCTATAGAAGAGTGAATACCACTGTTCCCTATTAAATCATGTGGATTTACAAAAAGAATGTTGTAAATGGTGATAAGACTAGATGACAGTCAAGAATAGAGCCATGTGTGACCTGGACTATGTCCCAAGAGAAATGAGTTAAAAACAAATGATAAGAAGTAGTGACTAAGTTAATGATTCCCTTCAGCTGTGACATGAAGCACAGCGTGTTGTATTTAATAATAATTACAACTACGATTGGTCGAAATCCGAATCGAGTATCCTCTACTTGCTTCCCACAGATTTTCATTCAGTGTTCTTGCCCGAGGAGAAGATTAAAGGGAGTACATTGATCCAAGATGAAAAGATAAAATTGTACTTTTTGAATAACTGTGGTATAGACCCCTGAAGAATTTCTGAGTTAAAAGTGTAATATGATAAAGGAAAGAAACATGTTGGGTATTGTATGATTGCTGTATGAAAGATGGAATGAGTGATGGAAGCACGGGTAGTATTAAATTGTATGGACTGGGGTTTGCCCCCTGATTGGGAGAGGGCAGCTAACAACAGATCCCTATTTGAAATTTGATCCTATTGACAAAAAGAATTTGTTGATGAATATAGGTACCACATTATAGTACTAATGCACAATCGAATGGTGTGATATTTGTTGATGTATGTTTTAGAATGCTCTATAAACAATCTACAAAATAGTAGATGTTGATGCTTTTATCGAAATACTTTATACAAAAAATAAATACATTTCTATTTTTGATACTAATTTGAACTGTATGTGACGATTTAATTCAACTTAATACATACCAAAGGGATAGAAAGAAATGGTCTTTGGGGAAGCAAGTGACCCTGTGAACACATAATATTGTGCTGTTTTTTTAGAGGGCTGTTCACAAGTGGTCCATTGAAATATTTCCTCTAGTCTCTCGGGTGTTTGTTAGGGAGATCATATGAACAATGATATGAATGTTAATTGCAGATTTTATGAAGCTCCCTTGGAACCAGAAACACTGAAACATTTGCTTATTTATTGTCCGATACACTTATCAAAATATATTTTGCACTTTTCATTACATGTTTACAATTTGGGGCAAGGGAAAGTGAAAGATTATGGCTACGGTGTGTGAATAGCCACCCAACTTCGATGGCATTTGCGGTCATTAGATGTATAAGGGATCTCAATCTAATGTAGACCGATCACCATTTCAATCATTCAAATTTTTATTTTTGCAAAGGAGAAGGTCTATTAGATGAATAGTTTTAACTTTTTATTCATTTTTTTGCATTTTTGTACTCATTAAAATGTTGGTTCATGGAAAATGATGTTTATGGATGTATGTATAAATTGTACGATTTAAAATTTACTTCTATTGATTTGATTGTTAAAAATCTAATATATGTGTTTTCATATTCGTATGATTTGTTAAGGTTGAAAATCTATATATTTTGTTAAACAATATACAATAAAAATAAAAGTAGCGGTAAAGAGTCTAATGGCAAATGGTAGGTCATCTGCCATTGTTCCAGCGTGCCTATTTTGAAAATATGGTTGGAATAGGGTACACAGAAGAGATTTTAAAACACTTGCCTTCAAATGACCCACTGGAGAGGGGATCAAAATTGCTAGAACTTTCTGTATTTGCCATGAGCGAGGCACGGGCATCATACATGCTGGATTCTAAAGAGATAGATTCGCAGAATGGCATTACTTATTGTCCGGGAGAACCAGGTACAACTTTGTTGGGTCGGGGGTTACCCCGTCCCACCCCCCTAAGTGCTTTAGAGTGGGGTGAGATGCATTAGAAGTACTATGATGAGCTAGGGGGGAGAAAGGACCGTCTCCCAATACAAAGGACCCCACTGCAATATAATCAAATATAATCAACCCACAAGTGTAGCTTAGGGCACGAGCAAACATTGCTATTTGTGTATAGATGTTACTAAATGTAGTCAAGAGACAAGGCCGGCATGGTGAATGTGCATTGCATGCACTAGGCCAAAATTGTGAGAAAAGGTAAATCTCCAGCCATGCCTGAGCTCCCATGAGGACATCCCACACCCCAACCACCACAATGCTTACCCATTGTTCTAACAGTGTGGCAAAGATGTGTTTTTATCCAAGTGGAACGTGTCCTACAAGGCCGTGATCGCAGACCGGCGCCTGGTGTGCATGTTATTTCACACTGGCCAAACCATGACCTGGCCAACCCACAGGCGACCATTAGTTATAGCCCATATAACTGACTAAACCTTAAGATTCCTACATTCCATGGTGCACTTTCACCACCAACCCATAATAACAAGTCTTGAAATGTTCAAAGAGGACTCACAGGGCACATTGTTCAGCGACACTCGTGTGATTTGTATTTCAAGGTGCTGGGAGGGATACATTATAGTTCAAAACGAGGGTGGAGACTTTGGAGCCAGGTGACGTGGAAGGGAGTAAGTGAACCATGTGTGTGGCGGTTACAGCGCCTTAGAGCTTCCTTTGTTCCCGTCTTAACGCCTTCCAGGTGCACAGTATAGTGATAAAGTAGCTGCATGTGAGGAGCATAGTTAATTTATTATGTGACCTTTGTGAAAAGAAGATGATCACTGCAGCATCCATGTGATGGAAGATGGACAGATTGCGCTGGAACCAATGGCCTGGCATCTCTTAAGGTACAGGAGGATTATGTATAGGTGCTCACCAACCTGCCACGCAGGTTTTTACTATATGTATTGTGTCATGTAGGACGATGTTCTCCTTTATAGATTCTGCTTGTTTTTCTTTTTTGCAGAATGTTCTTAGCAGCAGAATTCTTTGCTGTTGCTCTCATCTGCGTGTGCCATTAACACTTGTTATTCTTACAAGATCGACTTGGGCTTTTCTTCCTTAGCAGCTTGCAATCTCTCTGGTGTAAACTTTGCAGGGCTTGCCTTCAACTTTCACACAAACCATAGGAGGGTATTTCCAGGCCGGATTTGACACCTGGCAGATTCATATCGATTTTAGACAGCTTAGCTGTGTCAGAGGTAAATTCAGCAATTCTACTAGAATAATAGACCTTTTGTGCCTGTACAATCACTTAATTATTTTAATTAAATGTCTCTTACATTCAGCTTAATCAAAGGTAATATTAGACTTCCGTCAGTAACATCTTAAACCTTCCTGCTTGTTCCAGGTACATAGCACAGGATAAACCAAAGATTTATTTATTTTTTAATGGTAGGAAGCCATGATCCTGAGTTTATTTTTTCTGCCGCTAAATTAACTAAGCGAGGTGCAACTCTACTCTGAAAACAAGATTCAAGCTCACTCAGGAGGTGGGATGAGCGGGTTATAGTATGTCTCAAAAACTGAAGGTGAAATGGTATTCAATTTTTTGGCATACCGTATAAAACTTGCCTCCAGTAGGAAGAATATTCTTAAATTATTTGTTGTCTATTAGAGATTAAAACTTAATTAAAACATGGCCCACCCAAGAGACCAGCAATAAAACTGGACCCTTAAGGAGTAAATTGAAATCTAAAAGATTGGGCAGCAGCTTGAGTAGACTCAGATGAACGTTTATTAAAATTTCACAGGTTCAAGAAGGACCGGAAATCTTGTACTAAAAGTTACTTACACTGCAACCCAGGTGTTAATAAAATAGTCCAGTATAATATTCTGGGAAACAAGAAATGAAGTTCCTTGCACATGTACTGAAAATCTACTTAGAACAAATAATTATATTTTGGAGGATGATACAGTACAATCATTAAGACCGCAAATTTAATACCTGATTTAACTTTTGAAGTTAAATGTTCAAAATTGGAAAAATATTTTGTATATATAAATGAACAGCTGGGAATTACAGAGGAAGACTCTCATTTGGAATCTCTACCAGTCCTTAGTAAACCACAATCCAATTAATTCAATAAGTTCAACTCTTCAACAACTATCAAATCTTGAATGGAAAAAGCATTTTTCATCGCAGATTGAACATTCAAAAGCCCTAAAGACATGAAACCAAAAGAGGTCTCTGACGTGTGCCCTCTACAAAACATGTCAGAATCGGAGTAATGAGAATCTGCCATAATGACTGCCTCCAAGGAGTGTGACGCATCCATGAAGGAAATTGTACACGTCTGGAAAGTTATATTATTGAACTGCAACTAAGCATACTCTACCCTACCAAACCCATAGATATAGCCCTTTGAGAACAGTGACTGAATGCTCACTACACTTGCATTAATAGCTGAAGGCAAGTCACTTGATGAAGAAGTGCCGCCATGACCAAGAGACAAACCCTCTATTTCACAATGGAAGGTTAAAAAGAAGACAGAAGATGCCTCTTTATCAATGCACATTCTGTCTCCAAGTAATCATGAAATAGTTTACTTTCTTTCCAGAAGGTTGGTGGTGCCATGTAAACTCCTACAGCCTTGGGCATGCATGCGGCAAGGGTACAATGTAAGCAACAATCTCATCACATGCACGCACCGCTGGCTTGTGATGTCATCACATTCTCCAAATGCCATTCGGCAACCTCACGAAAAGAGAAAAGCTGAATGCAGAGGTCTCCAGTGCTTCTTAAATGAAGTAAGTGACCCATGTTCTGACTTGCTCCACCGTTAGTCCTCTTCTGTTGTACGTTCTGACCTAACTCGGCTGTTTACCTGTCGGTGGGACTTCGCTCTTGGGTTACTGTTGATGTCTGGCGTTTGGTCCCTGACTTGGCTCTCCCAAGTACCGGGCCCGCTTTTATTTTTTTTTGTCTGTCTCCTAACTCTTCTTGCGGATTACCCTTGGCTTCTGGAGTTGGCACCCATTCTATTCTCCTCTGACCGTACCCCTATTCCCCCTGCTTCTGACTATGTTCTGAATACACAGCTACTACCTAGATTATTGTATGTCCACCTTGTTTTCCCTTAAATTGCGCCCTCGTGCTGCCCGGGTATAGGTCCCACTAACTGTACTTATACTAACCCAGTGCCCCTTCCCCTTCCCCTTTCCTTCTGATCTATGAACCTCATGATTTCAGGCTTCTGGGGCAGTCTTCATAGTTTTCCATCAACCTTCATTTCGCACAGAGGTAGGTTTTGGCTCAAAAGAAACTATCTTGATTGTAGATAGGATAATTGTCAGATCGACACAAATACTGTTTTTTTTTTATTTCCACAGCTTCCTTTCTGCGCAAATCTATCATTCCCAATGTTTATTCCTCTTCTGGGCAATGGCAGCTTTGGGAGTAAAAAATACCCTCCATTAAGGATACCCTCAAAGGGTTTTATCATCCTGAGGCCACAACGAATCCTGGTGTGGCGAAATTTAGATCTGGTGCACAGAGAATCCCTCAAGTCTCAACGCCCTCCATCAACATCATCCCAGACTGTGCATATCTCGTTCTGACCTGCTCATCTCTACCACCGTTGCACTAGGCTTCCTCCTACTGCCCATAATTTGAGGACAAACTCTCTGTCACAACCCCCATCTTGGGCGTAGATCACCAACTATCTTTACTGGAGGTTTCAACATCTGGTTTGAGAAAGAAGTCCACGCTATTACAAAGTCTTCCAGAACCTTCAAAAGGAATTTTGACTATGACCTGACCATAGAAAGAAATACCCATCAAGGCTCTAATGGAAAGACTAGAAGCAACCAAGTCAAGCAAAGAAAAATTCAGTATTCCATTATCACAGATTCGACACATCACAGCAAAAGGTAAATGTTTAAGATAATCCAAGAATTCAAAAGCCTAAAAGCTTCAATGCAAACTCTTCCCCAAACAAGAGCTCAATGACCAGATTGATAATAAGGGACCCTCCAATTCAGGCTCCCCCTCAAATACTCCACCAATACCACCCACTACTTCCTGTCTATCCAATGTCTGCCTGCTGTATGTGGAGGACCTACAAGTTACAAATTGGCTTGAAATCCATTGAATAACCTGAAGGATCTCCTGAAGGTCTATGCGCCCCAATATTTACAAGTACAACATGAAATCAGATTTACCAGCAAAATTCCTATCCCTCCTTGATGACTTCTTCCGCACTGGAAGAGTCCAAGCTCAGCGGAAATTTGCATGCATCAGACAACTGCTTAAAAATCCCAGAGCTGACCCCTTCACAGCTCCAAGATGATATTGAAACAAACTACCTCATGGATGAGGCTCAGCATGGATTTGGACCTTCCAGGAGTACACTTCAAACAATGCAGATGAAAACTGTGTGCCCCTCCTGCTAGATATCTAATCCGCTTTTGACACCATCAGTCATGAGATCCTCCAAAAAATACTGGAAGATATGGGAATTAAAGGAACTGCTCTGGACTGGATCCACTCCTTCCTCACTGGTAGAACAGAAAGCACTGTCTTGGGCCCCTGCAATTCCTGGCCTTGCCCCTCAGGGACCTTATTTGGGGTTGCTAGGGGTTGCAGCTGTGACCCCTGACAATTCACTTGCGACCTCTGGCCCTGCTTTTGTGACCCGTGTGGAGGATTGCAAAGGCAGTGAGAAACCAATGGTAAAGAGGGCTCTGATATTTGGTTGAGAGCAAATTACCATGGGCCTCATCACGAGTTGGGCGGTAACGCCGGTGGTATTAGTGCTGCCGGTATTGTCCCTACCGCCAAACCCCCGGCGCTATTAGCGCCGGATCACAGGTTTGGCGGTAATGGAATTCCCCATTCCCCACTGAGGCCATTCGGGAATGCCCCATTCCCCATTGGGCTCAATGGGGAATTTTCGCGCTCTTACCACCGGCGGATTTCCCGCCGGCAGTAATAGCACAAATTTTCAGCGGATTTCCCCCCAGCTCAGAGCTGGGGAGAAATCAGTCGAAGCCCTGATTTGGCGGACCCTTAAATCCGGCGGTAATAGCGCGACCGCAGGATTTAAGGGGTACAGCAAACTAGTGACGAGGCCCATAGGCAAGACCATACGACCTGTCAAACAGCGCATCTCAGAACACCACTCATGTATACGAAACAAAGTCCCAGACAAACCACTCAGGGAATATTTCACACAAAAAAAACATACAGATCAAGATATCAAGTGGTTTGTCCTACAGATGCTCACCCATAACTGGAGAGGGGGGACAGATACAAGCAACATGGGAAGTTAGAACAGAGGTGGATATACCACGTAGACACAACAGAGGACTCAACATCTCAATTGAGTGGAACAGCCTAATTACATAGTATGTGTACAGTTATACACTCCTGAGAACAAGGCAACATAAACTGAATTACACAACTATACACCCTAATTGCCTGTTATGGAATTCAGACCATTTTTGTCTATTGCCACTTGTTCAAGCAACACTAAACTGTCTGAAGTACCCTGATACATCACACCATACTTGTCTATACTAGGTGTGCCACATACAGGATTTGGCAAATGTGCCTGTGTAGTTTTAGTGCAAGCGATTGATATTGTAAAGATGTATTCATACTGGAGGAAACTTTATTTTTTGCAATGTTACAGCCACGTTGTACTATGCGAAGCAACCTGTTATGTTACACCTGGTTGGCTGCCAGCAGGCTTCATCAAAATGCCAGAAACAGTACTTTTTCGATGTTCGAAACACGTTTTATCATGTGAAGCCACATGTTATGCACAGTGGTTTTGCTATAAGCGGTTTACGTCAAAGTGTGAAACATTGTTCAGAATTTATAAATATGCAAGCCCAGGTGGTTTAACTTTATTGTTACACCCTTAGAGGCAAGGGGCTGGGCTTCACATACAGCCCCATATATCCAGGAGGGATCCCCTGGACACTTTCAATGGCCTTACACCCAGAAAGTTCAAAATGGCCACCATGGAAATGGCCGCCCAACACAGCGGCGGGTTACCATGGTAACCATCAAACCATGATCCAGCGCACTTCAATTTGATACCTGGTTGAATGCGGCATCGCCGGATGGACACCCAAATAACTACAGGTAACATACATTGTGTGGGTCTCACACCACCTATTGAAGCTCCCCTTAATCCTGAGGTGCCGTCACATTTCATCGGGTTCACAATCCTGGGGCCTGCCACGGCATGTAGGACCCATTAGGCACATTACCGGACCTTGTTGTCCCTGACAACGCGCTTGACTTGCAGCGAGTCCAGAACTTGCACACCTAGCACGGGTGTTTTGCATTTTTTTTTGTTAACCTCCACAGGGTCCTCCCACTGATAGTTGAACCTTTTATACACACAAGGACATATTTAACATTACTAATCACCATTGGGATAGGATAACACGCAATCAGTAATACGTCAAATCCCCCAGTAGTCACCGTAGTAGAGATCTTGGCACCTATATAGTGCAGATGCCCATCTCATTCCCCCCCCTCCTTATTTTGATTGCAGAGAGCCAGCACCTGTAAATGAGTGGCCTAGTAACAGGCCCTTTCCTACCAGAAAAGTACAGCTCTATCAATCAATCAGTCTACTTTTGTAGAGTTTTTTTATAAGAATTGTTGATTGTGTACATGTAATGTATGTTTTATGTTCTCCTGTGCCACAACGTTGATGTACTGTACTGTACTGTATTTTATTTCTGCATTTTACTTCTGTAATATCACACTCACTGTTATTCATGTGGGAAACGGAATAAACAAGTGGATCACACTTTATCCGGGTTCGCCCTGATCCTTTTCATATTTATGTACACTTTCTGCCAGCATCCAAATCTCACGGAAGATGGCTGCCCCCACCACTCTCAGAAAACGCCTTTGGGTGCTATAACTCGCAGACAGCTGCACTTTACTAAAAACAAAAAACAGTCTTTCCAAGCGCCGCGGCATATTTCTAACCCCAACGAACACGTTAACTGCTCTAAAATGAGGCTGCCAAAATCATGTTCGGATTTGGTGGAATGTGTCAGCCAGGTAATTCGCCGAGATAGTGGCTGTCTACCAAGAGTTGTGCTCAGGCTGCAGGTCGCAGGCTTGTGCCCCACATGACATTTCGTCCCTTTAACGCCGACATGTGGTTAATAGCAACCAGTGGAAGTGCCTGCCTCCAGTTTTTTTTTTTTATTATTTTGTTTTTTTGGGAGGGGGTCCTAAGGCAACTTAAGAGGGGATTGCGAGTGGTCAGCCCATGCCCGTTGGCAGTGTCTTCAAACATCAGTACTGTGACTTAGGGCCTCATTACACGGATGGCGGTGGACCAAGGTGCCGGTAAAATACTGGCACCGCATTGGTGGAAAGGGGAATTACCGCCCTATTCCAAGGTTGGTGGGGCGGTAATTCCCCCTTCCCCCATTGCCCTTCCCCATTCCCATTTTTGCCCCATAGGGCTCTATGGGAATGGGGAAGGCGCTAATTACGGTACCGCAAATTGCGGTACCGTAATTCGCTCCCTGGTCTCTTTGCGGGTTGGTTTTTAACGCCTGCAAAAAGCAGGCGTTAAATTCCCCAACCCGCAAAGGGACCTCTTAGTAAGGCGGTAAGGGTTTACCGGTACTGGTAAAATACCGGTACCGGTAAACCCTTACCGCCTACCGTGTAATGAGGCCCTTAGTAGTGCCCTGCATTCACATGACATTTACAGACATTCATTGGTCTGCCCAGGTACACCATCACATTCCAGTGTGCACACTTAATATGCCAGAACACCTTTGTCTGCCCTATTACAGCCCTGCATTCCCCTTTACTGCTGTTGTAGGCCAGAAACACCTTTACAGGTGTTGCTTTAGCCCTTTCATGGCCATTTTTATCACCATCAACTCTGGGTTAACACTCATACGCCTTGGTATTTCTTCATATACCCATATGCCACCAACATAGCTGGATAAGCCCATATTCAGCCTCGCATGCCTGCATCTGATTTCAGCCTCCTATCCTATGAAGACTTCCATGCTCCAGATTTCATCTGGATGTGCACAGTGACAACCTTGCATTGAAGTGGCTGAACCCGTCGGCTCTTTAAGCGAGGTAACAAATGAAACGAGAGGGATGGGGATGCAGGATTTGCACTTGCACCAATAATAAGACCGACTCAGGAAGCTGCCAGAATGAATTTAACTCTTTTAATTGCAATCACATGAAATAGGGAGTTACAACGGATATCAACAGATGTTCGCTTGAGCCTTCAACAATTCTCGGACTCACTCTCAATTCATTTCATAAAAAACATCAACTTTATGCTAAAAAATCATCATTAGTGACATCATCCTACGTGGCAAAGTAAGAAAACCTACTCGAAGTTGTGATGGGACTAAGGGGAACATCTAGGTATACTTTCTATGGGGGATAGAAAGGTGATGTGATTGGATCTCTAACATCAGGTGGACAACCCATGCTGACCCCTAGTGCAAGTCATCTTCATAGTTACAAAATATACAACGTCTCATTGGCTAATCAAACTATAAGGCTCTCTGATACATGGCCCTCTATGATTGGTTAGCACACTTGTATCCTTCTGGAATATTCGCTTCGCTAGAAGCCCGCGAGCTGGTACTCCAGGTGCCAGGTGGTGAACTTAACTCCACCTCCCCACCCAATTAACCCAACATCTTTCATCACTCCTGCAGTCTGCCATTCGAATGTCTTTTGAACTTGGCCTTGTTGAATTTCACTGTGGCCTGAGAATTAAAGGGAGCGTAGCATAGCCCTTATCTTCAGTCTCGGTATTGCTGCCCAAAGTCTTTTTTCATCTAGAACATGTGAACAAAGAAAGTGTTTCAGGCTTCTTTCTTGCATTTAATACCATTAAATGAATAAAACTTGGCACTCAAAGTGTTTTTCACTGCACCTCAAACAGGAGCTAGCCGGGTTTCGCATGTTATTGTATCTTCTTATTTAAATAACCAGTTTCTTGGCTGCCTTAACCCTTGACCTGGGGCCAGACAAGCCTTCTCGATTCTTCCTCCATTGCCAGCCGTCTTTCTTGCTGCACCACACTTCCAACCCTTTTTTGTTTGCCAGGTCCAAGTTGCAAAACACGACGTGGAACATCCATATTCTATGTACATTCCTAAATGTACACATTGGTGCATCGCCACAATCTATTTCATCACATAGCCAGCCTTCATGATTTCTTAAGTACTTGCGCTACAGCGTCTGTACAGTTATAAAATATCTTGCAGTTTCTTCAGTGCTCTTTGCACGTGTAATCTTCGTTTCCGCAGATGAAAGGTTAATCAATTATTTACTTTGTCATTAGATTCTATAAGGTTTATATAGTTTCTTCTTTGGCTTCTCTTTTTGGTGCATCGTTTCTGCTTCTCGTGACGTCACCAGCTTTTTGCCATTCCAATTTCATACTTCTTCGAGGGTCTCTCTCAGGAGACTATCAGCCTTTCGGGGAAACTTCACACAGGGCTTTCCTAATGGGTACCTCATTTCAAAGACTTTTTGCGATCTAGGCACCCTCACTGAAACTGCATTTGCCGTCATCTTTGATTTCCAGCATATGGGTAAAATGGGAGCAGGAATTTTGGTAGAGGCATTCTGCTCCTCCTCTGCATTCCACCCTCTGGTTGATTCATCAACCACTCTCCCATCAGCCTTCACATTAAGACATCCTCGTCTGAAAAAGTGCATATTTGGTAACCATATCTTCATTACTCCTTTCAAAGATCCTGCTGATTTTACATGTTCATCAACGCTCCAGGTCATGAGCTTACACTGACCATTCGGGTTTCAGTAAATCCATCTTCCCACATACCTCTTATGCTTCTTGGGATACACGAACATTGTTCCCTCTGGTGCTAAAATGCTTGCTTTTACATAGTCTTTGATCTCTTCCTTTGTCAGTTCTTTGGGTCCCAACCCAGACTCAACATCGATCATGATCTTCATTCCTACAGCTTTCTTTGTTGCCTTCTTACATTGTGTGATTATTATCCTGATCACACAGAATCCAAACATTATCATCACCAATAGTGCTCCTGGGAACTTGAATATATTAGCCATCCATTGAGGTGCCCAGGACAAGATTGACGCGAACCAGCCATCATCTGAAATATCCTCTGTTTAGTCTTCAATTTGATATGTAAGTTTGTCAGAATTGATATGGCCCCAGGCAAGGTCCCAATTTCCTCATTGTGAGAAAATATGAATGTTTAAAATGATTCTCCAATTTTGGCACAAACACCTCAATCCACAGCTGTGATCATGACCAGGACATATCTGTTCTGCAGAGTCATCAGCCGCGTTAAATCCCTTTATAATAGTATTGATCGTCTGCAGAAGTTCCCGTCTGGTCATCTGTAGCCATTTGGTATTTACCATTGTCTGAATTCCTGGCATGAAAATAGTCGTGAATACTTCAGCAGTCTGGCTGAACAATTTGTGTTCATACGGAACAGCATTGAAAGCTTCTATAGACTTAGCTGAGCAATAATTCTCCCTATTTGTTTGGTTGAGAAATCCAACTGATCTCTTCTTCCTCTGCAAGCATCTGCTTTTGGGAATTCCCCAATGTTCAGGTCACTCTTTGGAATCATTAGTGCTGGAACATGAACATTCACTATAGAACACAGTCCTCCCCAGTCCTTGGGCAACTTCATATATGATCTGGTACCGCAAGCCCAATAGTGATCCATTATCACTACTGTTCCATCTTTCATTCCTGGAACATTGAAAATTTGACCACACTGTTGATTAATTTCTACTTTTCTCGTACCATTGTTTCTGAAACATAGCTGTGCACTAGGCAGAGGCACTATCTGCAATGGGCCTCCTTTGTCTTTGGCCCATGTCAGCAACTTCATATCTTCAGCCAGAGGGGTTTGCCCCTTCTCCACATAATCTATTACTGGTTCGAAAAATCCTGTTACTGCCACCGCTGTGCACACAATCGGGCCTTCCTCCCAGCCGTCTGGAGAGAGTACTGTTCCCTTGATTTGCATCTGGCCTCTCTCTCTGCATCATCACATTTCCTGATAATTCCTTCCTTGGCAATTAAACATCTTGTTCACTTCCCATTGGATTCCTGATCCATTCATTCCAGGCTGTTCTTATCTTAACACGGTCTCTGGTGTGAGGTCTCTCCCTTGTCTTCAAATCTTGCACATAATCACCTTCTTCTGAGCTGTCTTCTTATTTACCCATACCAAGGATGCTGTTCTACCTTGAAATTGACCTCTCGCATGGCAGAGTGCAAGGTATGTTAGACAATGAGCTTTCTGGACTGCTATTTCTAATATCTTAGAACTCCCCATTGCATAAGGTAGGAGAGCACAAACATAACAACTCTCTTTAGATGCACTATCTCCCACCTTTTTCATGTGTTGATACCACATTTTATTACCCAGATGTGCTGTACTATCTAGATAAATACTCAACTCATAATCACCCTCTCCCATGCTTTTCATAGGTCTCCTTTTCGCAAGGTGAGCTTGGACATATTCATGAAGTATATCAAAAACAGTCCTTCTTACTGGGGGAATCATAGGAACACGTGTCAGAGAAATAAGTGGCTTTGAAAGCCCCACTGGTGTAGGAACAATCACAAATGGTCTTGGTCTGGAATAAATCTGAAAGGGTAACTGGAGATGGAAGAATTACAGGAACTTCGTTTTTGCTCGGACTAATTAAATAAACAGTGTGAATTAGCAAAATCAAGAAAACAATAATAAATGCTGAGCATGCATATATTATACACCAGTAGAATAATCCCCACCAATTACAAGTTTCCATACATCTTTGAAATTGCCCTTTCTCCAGAATTGTGCCATTATTTATGCTTCTCATTGTGCCTGTGTATTACTTTTAAGGAAGGAAAAACCTTGTTAATCAGGCAACCTTGTTAAATGATCAGGTAATCTCAAAATCTGTTCTATTATCACCATAAGTAACCTCCTAATCGCAGGGACATTTTTAGGATCCTGTAAAAAAGCATGTATGTTAGTACTACACCTAACAGGAGGGAGAGCTCGTAATTTGTAAATGAAAACAGCAATAAGTAACCTATGGGCATTGGTATTAGATGGAACCATTAGGCCCCCCAAACAAATGCATAGTACGAAAGGAATCAGCGTACTAGTCATGCTTCCAGTTTTTTGTAAGGTGCTGTCAGTCAAAAATATCCATAGTATGTCAACAATTTTCTAAGTTTCATTTTCCAAAAGAACTCTGGCTGAAAAAACAGATTTTAACATTTGCTAAAATATCTATAAGGAGTGTCGAAGTGAGCCACAGTCCAAATTCAAACGTGCATTTATTTATCAAAGGCCTCAGCGTCCTTCTTCCTCGTCATCGATCGAGTCTGCACGTGCTGAACTTCTCCTTGACTTGCTTCCGAAATGATTGGTGGGGTAACGTCGGTCTCACCAGCATACGACTTCACGTCACTTGGATATATTCAGGTGCATCTTTCTTGGACTTTTACTGTTGAAGGTGTAATGTTATCGATGACAAACGGTCCACTAAAACGAGACTCATGCCACTTCCTTGTGAAGGTGTGCACTAAAATTAAATCTCCAACAAAGAGTTCTGGAATAGATAGTAGTTATTTTATTCATATTGCTGACTGATGATCTTCATCTGCTTCTTGAGACCGACACCCATTGCACTTGAATTTATCTGAAATGACAGAGATACTTGCGGTCATACATGTCAAATATGCACGAAACTCATTTCCTAACATTTCAATAGTCTTCTTGGCATCAATTCTGCTTCTCGATGGAGTAGACAAGGGTGTTCTCATTAGTGTCCCTGTCAGTAGTTCGGGGGGTGTAAGGTGGTGGTCCGACCCAGGCTGATTTCTTAATGCATATAATGCAAGGGACATGCAATATAGCCATCCGTTCTTCAGTGTCATTTTAACTTCGCAATTCTCTCTTTAAGAAGACCATTGAGTCTCTCAGATATTCTGCTCGCTTGCCGGTGATAAGCAGAAAACAACGTATGCTTTATATTAAGCAGTAGACTAATCTGTTTGAATACTTCATTAATTAAATGGGGTCCGTTGTCCAATCTCAACACATCACATACTCCCAATCTGGATAAGACTTCTCGGACTAAAAACCTAGGTGCGCAAGTGGCATTGGCATATGTGCATGGACCTGCCTTCATCCATATAGAGAAGGGGCACTATCATATACCTGTATCCACTACATACTTGCAGCATATAAACATGATCAATATGTAAATGCTGAAAAGGACCATTCAGGTGAGGAAAAGCTCCTCCGACCATTTGCAGTGTATGCCCAGCAGTAAACATTTGACATATGATGCAATTTACTACGCAAAATGCAACATGGACTAGCAGGTTCAGTATGAACCAGTCCTATGCAATTGATGCAGCGAGACTCTACCTAGTTATATGTGCAGGGTAATGCAGCTGTTGAAGCGCTACCTTTAACAATGGCATAACCAGCTTTCCAGTACTGTTGAGTCGCTATAATGCTTTAGAGGGGGATGAAGGACACCCCCTCCGTTTCCATAATTCCTGCTCTTCCTGTGGCGCGCTGCTTTGAACCTCCATTAACTGCATTCTGGACGAATGATTAAAACCTTCATTCACAACCATGATCGTTACTACTTTTTCTTTTACATTTGGTGCATCAAAACCTTAAATATCTGGAGAATATGCAACCCTCTTGGCTTATTCGTTTGCAACTTCTTTTCTGCATGAGATAAAGTCTTGTTATCTTAGTATGCGCTGCACAACTATTGCTATGGCTACTGGGAGTTATAGTGCTTTAATTATCCTGCCCTATAATGCTGCATGCTGCACTGAGTGCCACCCGCTTGGAGGTAGTCCCTCCTTTATCAAGACACTACCCCTGCGTACACGGTTGACGTCACATAGGCGGAGTCACTGTACACCGCCACTTCCTGTTTTTCGTGTTTCTCAAGCACAACAATAAGCACCACTAATTCTGCCGCTTGTCCTGAAAAATGAGACGGTAGTCTCGCACTTGCTACCACTTCGAATTCACCATTGGCTCTGTGCCATACCAGCGTGGTACCTGAATACCTTTCTCCACTAGTTTGATTTTTGATGAACCATCAATAAAAAGAACCCCCCCTGCTGCTAGCGCATTTTCTTTTACACCTGGGATCTCATAGAACTCATTGTAATTAGCGCAATTATGCACATGCTTGCACTCTGCCACTGGTTCAGCTACAAATGTGGCAGGGTTCACTGTTTTACACCTGACCACCTGACTATTTTAATCGCTGGATATGATATGGATTCAATATGACTTCCTCATATGCAGAAGCTCTCTGAGATGTAAACGTACCCTTGGGATTTTCTAAAACAGCAAACAAAGCATGCTCTACAAAAAGCACCATAGACCACCCCATTGCAATACTAGTAGACTTGTCTATTGCGAACGCGGCTGCTGCCAGCGATTTTTGGCACGGAAAGTGTCCTCTCATAACTGGAACCAAATCCAGAATCCCACTATAATATGCCAATGCCTTATATTCTAATGTAGTTCTTTGTGTAAGCGCTGCCATCATGACTTGTCCCATTCATGTGCGAAAATAAGAACTCCTCATCATAATTAGGAATTCCTTAAGCTGGAGCTGTACAAATGGCTTTCTTTAATTCTTCAAACCCTTCTCCCATCTCCTCAGTCCATTCTATCTTTTTCTTATTCAACTGTGCTTTCTTTAAAGCCTGTGAAAGAGCATTTTTATCTCGAGAGGCAGTAACCTGCTCTCGCCCAAATGTCCTCAGCCCTTTCCCCAAGTATAGTTGCAAGGAGAGCCTCAATGTCCCCTAAGGTATTTCCTCCTGTCATCTTTTCTAACTCATAAATCCATTTTCCCGCACCCTCAGATTAACTAGGAAGTTTACACCATAAATTGATCTTATCCATCTGTGGCCAAGGAATATACTGGGTCTGACCCCTCCTTTTTCCAATAAGGGGAATTGTGAAATCCCATATCCTCAATCAGCTCCCATTGTCTGCCGAACCATAACAGGGACAATGGTTCCCAATTGTCTTCTGCCTGGCAATGACCTTAGCCTGCTCACATATGGTGATGCCTCTCCCTGTTCACCCTGCGATTGTCCTTAAGGTCACTCTGGGTACTCCATAGGATCTGGCATCCTATCTTTAGGTTGCTCTAAATCAGACCATCTCACTTCCTTGTCTGTCTGTAAACATCCCTCGGGACTGCACGCACTTCCTCTATCTTCCCCGCGGAACATGTCTCTCTCTTCATCTGACATTTCTAGTCCCCAACTAGTATGATTCTCTTCTGTTGCCTCTATCTAAAGTCAGCTTGTCTAAAGACAAGGC
Source organism: Ambystoma mexicanum (assembly GCF_040938575.1). Classification (NCBI taxonomy): domain Eukaryota; kingdom Metazoa; phylum Chordata; class Amphibia; order Caudata; family Ambystomatidae; genus Ambystoma; species Ambystoma mexicanum. Next base: position 1,404,934,912 of record NC_090922.1, read on the forward strand.
TCTATGTTCAAGACCAAATGGGTCTGTCTCTTCGCTTTGTAACTGGAAACCCAGGGACTGCTCTCCCTTCCCTTGGTTCCCAGCTTACTTCCCTCTCTCAACTCTTGATAGGCCTTATCGAGCCTATCTCCGATACTTCCTATCTCAAAATCTTCCTCTAGGGTTACCCTAGATGGTCCCGACATTGCTCCCTTCGATGTGAGAAACTTCTCTATTTTTCACCATGATATTACTTGACTCGGTTCTATTAATTCTTTCTGAATGTGATCAGTGTCGCGCTCCCTCCGTCTTCTTTTCTCTTCCTGTTCTCCTAACTCTCCTCACTTTCTCGCTTCACACCTGACTTTTTCTTCCTCTCGTCTTTTCTCTTGCCTTCTTTCATTCATCCTACTCTGCTCTTCCATTCATCTTTGAATTCTTCTATCTTTTCCTTGTTGCTCTTACTCTTCTGCCCTCTTTATTTCCTGTCTGTTTCCTTCTTCAATTGCTCTGTTATCATACTTTCTTTGCTCTTCCGCCCTTTCTTTTTTCTTTTGCTGTTGTTCCTGATATATATGTGCTCATCTTTCCCTGCTATTTCTCTTATGTTCATCCTCTTTCAATCACTTTTCTTGTTCTTTATCCTTTCTATCTTGCTCATCTTGATCTTCCTTCTTCCTAACTTCCTCAATGCTCTTCTCTTCCCATCAAGTTTGAGCAATATCTGTCCTCCTATCGGTTTGTTCTGTCTGAGTGTTACTTTGTCAGCTTTCTCCTTTTCTCCTTTCCATCTCTTAATTTCCCGTTCTATTTCTGTAGTTAGATTCGATCGTTCACCTTTCTCTTCCTTTCTTCTAGCCTCATCTGGTCTACAGTCACTGCTATAAGCAGGTGGCTCATATATCGGGTTACTATATCCTGTCTCCGCTTTCAGTTTCATTAACTGATACAATCCTGAACCTTCTGCATCATCGCTCTTTACTGCAGGCATGGCAAGAGGAGCCGAAGGCTCAACACCTTCCTCCCTACACTGATTAAGCATCCAATCTTCAGGTGGTGGTACCTCTCTCTCTTCCTGGTACATCGTTCAAATCTCTAAAATAGCTAACCCCTTATCCAATTTTTTCCCCCGTGTACACTACGTACACATATGTGGTCATGTGTTGCAATATCACTTTTGACAGCAATCACCCTTGTGGCCATGGCATGAATATCTTATCTGCTGTGCCCTTTACCCATTCTACACTGTATTGTTTGACCTTATGGGCATGCTTCGTCAGTTTCTTGCACAGGTGCATCAATGAAGTAAAATCTCCCATTTTGACGAGTCTCAATTGACTGTCAAATACTTACCGTTGTTTACACAAATATGTTTCAGAAAAACAACAAATATGAGAGCGTCCAACTTCTGCTGCTCAAAGCCTCTATTCAATTACCTCACTCTGCCTTTTCAATCAGTACCAACAATGACTAAAAGGAGATAATCTCCATTCCATAACTTATTTCCTGTCACTCTTCAACCGTTCTTAAACTTCAAAACACAAACAGACAGACTACTCGACTTCACATATGCACCATATTACTCCTTTTCTCTTAGACCCTAGAGTACTCCGAATGGAGTTTGAGTCATTCCCTATCATGAATCTATTCATGTGCCGCCTAAATACCCTCTTTGGGTTTTGAAATGACTCCTTCTAGATCTGCTTGAGGTAGGAAACCGGCTCTATTAGACGCTCCTCATCTTCTCTAGTAGGCACTCCTCGTTTTATTAACCAACCCCCCATGATCACAATGTTGCCATTCCCTTATTTTGCCATTCCCATCAATATATTCACCATTTGAACGTCGGCTCGAGATCTTCGGTATTGATCCCTCCTCCAATCGACCACCGTCACCTTCCATCCACTCAGTGCCTGTGGAAACCAGGGGGGATTTCACCAAAGAGGCACCCGTCCCACCCCTATCAATTTTCTTATATTGGTCGCTCTCCACAGGAAACTTTGCATTTGTCCTGCTAAGTGGTTGTAACGTGTCTGATTATCTAACCCTCTGGAGTCCTACTGGTCAATGGGTCTTTTTAACGATCCCTGATCTGCTACCAAGTGAACCCGTGGGCCCTTTAAGCGTGGTAACAAATTAAACGAGAGGGGTGGGGCTGCAGAATTTGCTCTTGCACCAATGATAAGAATCAGGAACCTGGCAGAATGAATGTAACTGTTTTAATTGCAATCGCAGGGAGTTACAATGGAGATACAACAGACATCAACATCAACAGACGTTCACTTGAGCCTTCAACGATTCTCTGGCTCACTCTCAATGCAGTTCATAAAAAAACATCAACTTTATACTAAAAATTCATCATAAGTGACGTCATCCTATGTGGCAAAATAAGAAAACCTACTCGAAGTTGTAATGGCACTAAGGGGAACGTCTAAGTATACTTTCTATGGGGGATAGAAATGTGATTGGATCTCTAACATCAGTGTGGACAACTCATGCCCACCCCTAGTGCAAGCCATCTTCAGTGTCCCACAATATATTTCTCATTGGCTAATCAAACTATAGGACTCTCTGATACATGGCCCTCTATGATTGATTGGCATACTTGAACCCTTCTAGAATATTCCACTCGCTAGCAGCATGCAAGTTGGTACCCCAGGTGCCAGGGTGTGAGCTTAACTTCACCTCCCCTCCCAATATCTTTCATCACTCCTGCAGTCTGCCATTCGAATGTCTTTTGAACATGGCCTTGTTGAATTTCACTGTGGCCTGAGAATTAAAGGGAGTTCTGCACAGGCCTTATCTTCAGTCTCGGTATTGCCACCAAAAGTCTATTTTCATCTAGACCGAAGACCGTGTTTCAAGCTTCTTTCTCACATTTAATGCCATTAAATGAATAAAACTTGGCACTCAGTGTTTTCCACTGCACCTCAAACAGGAGGTAGCCGTGCTTCTCACGTTATTGTGTCTTCTTAATTAAATAACCAGTTTCTTGGCTGCCTCAACCTTTCAAATGGGGCCAGACAAGCCATCTCAATTCTCCCTCCATCACCAGTCATCTTTATTTGCTGCACCACAATTCCAACCCTTTTTCGTTGGCGGGGTCCAAGGGCAAAATGCAACGTGGAACATCCAGAATCTATGTACATTCCTATATGTATACATTGATACACCGCCGCAATCTATTCCACTACATAGCCAGCCTTCATGATTACTTAACTACTTGTGTTACAGCGTCTGTACAGTTCTTAAGTGTCTTGCTGTTTCATTTGTGCTCTTCGCGCGTGTAATCTTCATTTCCGCACATGAAAAGTTAATCAGCTCTTTACTTTGTCATCAGAATCTGTAAGGTTTATATACCTTCTTCTTTGGCTTCTCTTTTTGGTGCGTCGTTTCTGCTTCTCGTGACGTCACCAGCCTCTTGCCATTGCCATTTCATACTTCTTCAAGGGTCTCTGTCAGTCTTTTGGAGAAACTTCACATAGGGCTTTCCAAATTGGTACCTCATTTCAAAGACTTTTTGTGGTCTAGGCACCCTCACTAGAACTGCACGTGGTGTTATCTCTGGTTTCCAGCATATGAGCAAAATTTGAGTGGGACGTCTGGTAGAGGCATTCAGCTCCTCCTCTTCAGGTCCACAGACCTAGGCACCTGCCACAGAGAGCATCCTCAAAGAGCACTCCCAGGTGAGAAAGAACATCGGAAAGCTCGGAGCCGGGTATGGCTCAGATCTGTGGACTTACTTCTCTTCTCTGAGAGAAAGGTGGCATGGGCGATGGTAGCATCTGTGACCTGGCCCTCACGCCAAAAGTTCTTGCCAAACTATTTTCAATGCTTTCAAGCAACAGGACTGGCTGTTAAGCACTGAATCAATGTATGTCCCCAGGTGCATGGCGCGAGGGTCCTCTGAATGTTAGTAGTTGTGCTTCCTTCCTCCATGTGTTTGTGCACATTTCCCAATCTAGTCAAATCTAATGTTGGCCTGAGTCTTATACTGCTTGTGGTTTTGTGTTTTTGCATTCCAATGTCATTGAATCATAACTTCCAAAAGCCTCAAGGGCGTGTTACTTTAAAGCAAACCTCATTCTGCAGAGAGTATTTGATAGGTCCTTTTTTATTTGTTGTGATATGGTGTTATGATTGATCTTCAGATCGGAGCCATCGTCGTAATGACACAAATGCTGGTGTGTTGTGCTAGCGTGTTATGTGATGGTGCATTGTGTAATGTTGTGTCATGTTGCTATGTCTAAGCTTTCCAATATTCTGTAGGCAAGGGAACCAAAGCATTGCATGTGCCACATGACTGATTGGATAAGGAACTACACCTAACCCTCTCTGCTGAGGGCAGCAACAATAGAACACTGCGCTGGTTGCTCCTCCTCAGCCAAATTGAGCAATCAGGCAAGACATTCATGAGCACGTACCCAATCTTTCTAGCTTGATGTCTTTCACAAGGTGACATGTAGCCCTCCACAAAGCACCCACATAAAGAAATACTACGAGCAAAGCAGTACTCACTCCATCAAAACGGCTTTAATGCTCAGATATTCTCACTCCATCAAAAGAGCTTTGTATTGTATTGTATATGATTTGTACAGCGCTCCAATGACCCGAGGGCTTACGGGCACCGACAAAAAACACACAAAAGGAACAGCTCTCAAACTAACGGAGCAGATTACATCGCATAGTTTCAATGGAAGCATCACCAGGAAAACACATTTAGTTAAATTAGAATGTTTTTAGTTTCTTTTTAAAAGTTTCAATGGACTTCAGGTCCCTAAGATCCGCCTGAAGAGCATTCCAGGCGCTTGGTGCGGCATTAACAAAGGTTCCCATGAGGGCTTTGTTAGAGTTACAGTGGCTGGTCATAAATTGATTGGTATTGTTCGATCTTAAGGCTATCACATTGTGTTTTATAAACAACTGTTCCATTAGGTAGGAAGGCATAAGTTCCAAGGGATATTTTTGAGTGATGAGAAGGAGCCGGAACTGGATTGTGGCCCTCACCAGAAGCCAGTGCAGACCTCGCTTTGCATCCGAGACATGGTCAACCCATTTGAGTCCAGTTACCACCATGACTGAGCTGTTCTGTATCAACTGGAGACGCTCACAATCTGTTTGTGAGCTGCCAAAAAGCAAACGCAACAGTAATCAATTTTGGAGTCAATTATAGCCTGTGCAACTGTTTCTGCATTTTGTTTTGTGAGATAAAAGGCCAGATTGATGCAAGTAGTTTGATGTAATAGGTGAATGCTGAGACAAGTCCGCTAATCTGTGCCCTGATATTCAGATTCTGGTCCAGAATTATGACCAGAGTTTTTACTTTACTCTGAACCTCAGTTTTGCAATTTGTGATGGAGAAGCATTTATAGAGTGGGTGTAACTTTTGAATTTTCTTAGATGAGCCCACCACCATAAGTTCGGTTTTGTCTTTAAGACCCAGCCCATTTTGAATCATCCATGCTTGGATGATATCATAAGCCAAGTTGACTTTGAGCTCATCCTCTTTGTGTGTACCAGTGAGCGGGATGACACATTGCGTGTCATCCGCTTAATTTGTGAACTTGATACCTTTACTTGCCAACGTGTCAAAGAACGGGACCATGAAGAGATTATACAATGATGGGGAGATGCAGGCTCCTTGAGGTACACCGTATAATGGAGTAAACTGTTTAGCCTCAGCATCTCCGCTCACAAGTCTGCATTGCATATTGCTTAAAAAAGACCCTATCCATTGTGCAGCATCCTTAGAGAAGTTGGCCACTTCTCTCAACCTGGTGGTCCATATAGAATGATCCACCAGGTCGAAGGCTGCAGAGAGGTCCAAAATCATAAGAAGGGATGCTTGACCCTTATCCATGGTATCCAGTAATTTCCTGTTCAAATTGAGAAGGCCTGTTTCCGTCCCATGGTGCTGTCTAAATCCTGATTTAAACAGCACCTTTAATGCTCACATTTTAGAGGCAAGATCATACAGCCCACTATTCATATGAAACACTAACTGCTGCCCAGGTATCAAAGAGCAGAAAAGGCTGCACTACGCAGAAGAGTCTGGCCTGTTAAGGATCAACCCTCCCACACCTCTGTAGTTATCCCTATAAAGCTTCCAACAGGCCTCAAGGTCCTTTGGATGACCCATTCCAGGCCGCCACTTTCAAAGACCCTCATTTAGGAGTGGCTGTATTTCCACCTGGGTTTCCTCCTATAAAACCTTGTGGCCTAGTGATGCAGTAAAAGGTAAACCTGGGCAAACCCTCACCTCCAAAAGTGCAATAAATAATCACAGCAAAACAGCATGTGTGATACAAGTGCTATTTTGATGTGCGTTCTCCTTATTTAAGATAGAAATGTGGTGAGGTTCCATCATAGAAAACACAAAATCACTGATTCAAAGGTTTGGTCACACATGAATAATTGTCGGCTGATTTTGCTGGGATGAAACCATTCACTAACAACCCCAAAGCACCCCTAACCTCCCCCACATGGCCCCACCTAATACAGAAGTCAGAGAACTTTTCTTTTACCAGCACCAAAGGACTAGAAATAGAAAAAAGTGTACCATGAGGGCATGGGTGGGGCATGTTATACGCCATGTTGATAATGGCATCAGTCTACACCCTCCCTCTTACACAGCCCTAACCCCTTAAGTGAATCACAAACTTGTCCAGATAAATAGGAGGATATGAAGGGGTGGCCAAGTCCCTGCTAGCCCCTCATGTCTAGTTGGCATGTGGGTGGCAGGGGGGGTGGAGAGATGTAGACCAGAGAGTTAGTCTAGAGGGGGGGTGAGAGATAGTCATCATGTGTGTAGTTCGAATTTTCGAATTTTTGTCATGAAAGGTACTGCATACTAATGGTAGAAGTGTTGTATAAAGTGTAATTTGAGTTGTGTATGAAAGCAGATGATGCCACTTCATGTGATGTCAAGTGGTGAAAGGTTGTGTGTCACCACTTCCTATGATGTCATTTTGGGGGTGGAGTCATATGACATCCCTTCCTGTGATGTCATTAGGGAGGTCAAAGGTCATGTGATGCCACTTCCACTTTCCAAGGCCTTTTGGTAAAATGACATTCCTGATTTACCTGTGGAGTACCCTAAGGATCTTCACTCCCTCCTCTACTTTTCCACATCTACATGACACCCCTACTGGACCTCATCAACTCGTCTCCTGCTGCAACTACACAAATGACACACAATACACTTTTGAACTACTCCTAAGCAAATGCTCCAGACATTTACATTCTTATCAACATTCATCCACCTCTGCAAGACTAACAGACTGAAACTCAATCCCATCAAAACAGACCTGATGTTCTTCAATCTTACAATTTCTAACTCCACCACAATTCCTTGACCTGAACAGATGGGCCCTTTCCATTCCTGTCGACCACAGTAAGGAATCACAATGAACCGCAGCCTCACTCTTGATCTTCGGATTGGAGCCATCATCAGAAGTTGTTTCTCCCAGCTGTGCATGATACGCCACATCTGCCCTATTCACCCAGGGAGCCATGGCCATCATTTCTCTAATACTGTCCAAACTAAAATATGTGAAAATCCACTTGTTCTGAATTCCAGATTATCTAATGAGGAAAGCATTATGTATTCTCCACTCGCAACCCATCAAAAAAGGTTTAATTTCAAATCCTTGTGCATGTCCAATTCTTCATATTATGTAAGGGGCGCTTCCTCCTTCAGGCATACATTTCATCACTACACTCCCAGAACACGTCGGTCCAGTAATGCTGCACTAGTACTGGCCCCTAAACGTAAATAAGAACCCAGGAGGGCCCTTTTCATTTTTTTTCACTCTGCCACGAAACTCAGGAACACTCTACCCAAACTTCTTTGTCTGGATGTGAACTACCTGACTTTAAGGAAACAACTGAAGAATTTCTCTTCAACCAACCACTTTGAAAGAAATTAAAGATAATACCAACCAACTTAAACTGTGCCTCAGAAACATGGGCTATTTTACGATAAGCAATTGTGAGAATCTACACACCCTCCATGGGGAAATCAATTTGATTTATGAATCCTCTATTACATGACACTGGTCCGCACTTGATTCTTAGTGAAATCTACAACCGTGAGCCAGAAAGCAACAAAGCCCTAGCCTCCCTTCCCCCTCTCCTCCCACCCTACCCATCCCTCAACTAACTCTTTACTACTAAAATCTTGAAACCCAACACTTCCCACACCCTGTCAAAAAACTGACCAGGTCTAGTGTATTTAACATACTCAGACCCTACCCTATCACAAACATTGTAATTTCTACAATTCACAGCCCAGGGGCTGCCCATATGACCAAACTGTCACAGTCGGAACCAATCATAAAGAACAGAGACTTTCATATCTTCACACAGGTAACTGGTGATTCCAACCTGCATCCATCAACACCACAGATTTCCGCGTATGCCTTCCCACTATAAGACTAACCCACACCCTAAGGGAGGCATTACCAAAAACTGAGCTGGGATCCACAGTGAAGAAAATACAGGGTGGTCGGTTTCCCTGCTCAAGCACTGCACTTGTCAGCGGTGTGGATATGATGCTGGGTGAAGGAGTGAAAAAAGACCTCCCAAATTGCCAGGGAAAGAATGATGCCCAATTGCCTTCTCTGATTGAGTCAGATTTCCACTTACGCTTCCAGATTTCATCATGTGATGGAAGATGCAACACGCTGAACATCAGTCAGCCTCTGCATCATACCATGGGATGCATGTCCAACACTCCAGTTGGGGAGCTGCAGTAAAGAAAACTACCTGATGGGTCGGTACCCTGCTCAAACAATGCACTTGTCAAACAATTCACTTGTTGCCAAAGTGGCTCTGATGTTAGAAGATGCAGTAGAGGAACACCCCAAATAGTCTGGTAAAGATTCTGAATAGTAAAACTGCATTTTATGGTGGTTCTATGCTCTATCCATATAATTGTTTTAGGGTTGGAATGATATGATCATGCTGGCTGAATCCGTAAATTAGTCTGGCTGCTCTTTTTGGTATGATTTGTTTGAGGAGATATTTAGACAGTCCCAGAAAGAGGGAGTGACAATAATGTAATTTGCCACATGATAGTACATGTACTAGTTTGGTCTTGTGGTTGTTACTTTGAAATTATAGAATTTTCTTCAGGGTGTTCAGTTGCAAGTTTTTAAAGAAAATATCTGTGGTGAACATATGCGTAAATGCAATTATTAATTAATAGGTACACTTGTGAACTCTCGCCAAAATAAAACAAAGTGTAGTATAGAAATGAGGCATTATTCAAAGTTCCATTATATTTCTCCATGCTTTTCAGTCCACTTTTAATGATACTCAAATATTATTTTACTTTAAATGAGACACGCCCTAACATCTCTTGAAGTTGGTTTGAGTGCACCTAAAATTCACATCCCCTTCTACAACCAAAGTCACATAACAGGAAATGCAGTCCTAAGACCCTGATCAAATCTTTGAATTTTTATTATGTTCAGCTAAGATTTATCTGTTTGAATTTTGATCTAACCAGGCTCAAAGCAAACTCAAGTCACAAGACAAACCACAAGAGCATTACTTTGAAAATCACAGGTTTTTTAGCTTCCTGTATTAGTAAATTAGAAAAGAGCCCTTTTACCATGTGCCGCCAATACCCTTTGCAACCCAAAATCTGCATTTTAGTTATTCTTCTTGTCAAAATGAAGAAAAGTCCTTTGTGTGCATTTAGAAACCCAACATTTTAATCATTTTAAAAATTATATCTGTGAAAAGGAAGGTCCTAAAAACTTAAAACAAATTGCCTTTTGTAGATAATAATTAGATCTTCCAACCAACTTAGAATTCACCTGGCTGGTAATACAAAAACCTTTAGAAAAATAGGAAAAAATACTAATCTGTGCAAATATCTTTACCGCACAGTGACATTCTGTATATTGAATTCTTCCTTCTGATCCACGTATGTTGCTCTGTATTTTATAAAATGTGCACGTTAATCAAACATTATTGTTATTAAACAGAATGCTTCCCCATAACAAGAAAAGTGAAATTCCTTCCCACATTTGCAGTCATGGAACGAGTGGAAGCCACACCTCAGTCACAAGATTTGGATAGGAGCTGAAGAATCAATAATGGCTTGCACACAGATGAGGATTATTATTGGGAGAGGGATATTGAAAAATACATTCTGAAAATGGAGATGACTGCTGTGAAGGCATCATGAGTTAGACACAGACAACAGGTTTACGGTTGGTTCACAAAAGGCTTTATTAAAAAAGGAATCAGGGTGGAGTAAGGCCTAACTTGACCTATGCTATGGTGGGATTTCCCTACCTAAAGTAAATTAAGGGTAGTATGTGTCAGCAAGTTGAAATCAAAAGTTAGTCTGTATCCAAAACCTATACTTGCCCTCACAACTAACTGTATACAATGTGTGGCAATGTCAGCACCAAAATGAATAGTGTTCAAATAAAGTGCATAGCTTCTTCCAGCTTTTCGTTTGTAATCAGCTTTCCCTTACCCAAGTTCAAAACAGTTCTCTGGGTATCAGGGTTCTCTCCCCCAAGCGTTCAAATCTTCCAGCTTTTCAAAAGAAAGTACACAGTTCCTTGTGACACTTCCCAGATCTTTGGATGTCACTAATTCACATAGGCGTGTCTTGTTCTTTACTTCAAAATCACACCACAGGTTATATCCAAACCTAGGCTCCTTTATGGGTACTTTCATTGATTTCTTTATACAGAGCACTCAGTCTAGTCACAGTTGTCGAACCACCCACTACAGGTCACGCAACTGATACCCCTGCTTAATTGTCTCTATCAACAACTGGGCTCTGCATCCATTTGGCAGTGATGGTTAGTCAAATCTTTAGTGGCATACTCTTTTGACACTTTGCTGTGGCTTGATTGACCCCATGTACTTTGTCACACTTTTCCGTATTCCCCTGGCTCTTAACAACACAGTTTCCCTCTTAACAATCAATTCCTGGAGCCCATTTCCTTTAGGCCACTCCCCAGTTTCTCATCTCCTACACTTCTTGGTACTCTCTTGACTTTGCCCCAGTTTGTGTTCCCAATAATGTAGCACGATCTCATGACACTATACTGTGGCTTATTTGACCACCTTGCATTCAATCCACTTTCTTGTAATCTATTGGCGCTTGCTCATACAAGTTTCCTCTTGACCTGTAGTGCCATGAACTCTTTTGGAGTTGGTTCATATCTCTTGCAAACACAGGGTTCCCTTTTTTAACCTGTAGTCCCTTGCGCTCTTTTATCTATGATCAATACTTGGCTTCTTATCTTATACCCTTCTTGGTATGCTTTGGCTTTGCCAATACTTGTAATTCATCCAATACCTTCCGTGATATCTGTACCATGTACCACCTTTCTTTCACTCTATTCATGAGTGCTCAGCACTTGCCTTTACTCTGTTCGGCATTCAAAAGTGCTTAACATAACTTTCAGTTTGCGCTGTATTAAAAGAACTTGTAATGGTTTTCAGTTTGTTCGATATTCACCAGTACTTGTTTCAGCATTCAGAATATTTGTACTGGCTTTCGGTTGGTTCGGTATTCAAAACAGCAATGTGCAATGCATTTCCGCCTGCCAGCCCCAGTGCTTCCCATTCACTCACCAGTCTGAGCTTACAGCTTTGTGTGGTCTCTGCTGCTCTGAGTTCTTGCCTGCTCGAGTGCACCTTGCTCCTTTCCCAGCTCCTCCCTTTGGCATTGCTCCCCAGGAATGCTCTGCCTGCAGCCCAGGACATCCGTTACCACTTTGCTTGGTCACACCGGTCATCCACACGCAATCTGTTACCAGCCTCCAGCTTTCCTCATCACTGCTTCCTGCTGCATATGCTCTGCATTGGTCCCCTGGTCTTGAACACTCTACTTACCACGCCACTGCTCATGAGTAGTTTCCCCAGCTGCTGCCTCGGCCTCCTCGGCTAACATTGCCTCCACAGTTGACTCCATCTATAAGTGTTGGCCCGTTTTTAAGGTGCCCGACACCACTATATCTCCAGGAAAGACCAGACGACTCATTATCAGAACGCCAGTCCTGTCTCACTTATGTTGGGCCTCATTACAACTCAGGCGTTAAGGGTTAACGCCGTCGTTAACCCTTAACGCCTGATTCCGATTTTAACGGCTGCTTTTAGCAGCCGTTAAAATCCATGGCGCTAAACCGCCTTGGTGCTAATTACGCCACCGTAATTTACGGTGGCGTAATTAGCGCCTTCCCCACTCCCATTATGCCCTATGGGGCAAAAATGGGAATGGGGAAGGGTAAAATGGGAAATGGGGATTTACCGCCCCACTCACCTCGGAATGGGGCGGTAAATCCGCCATCCACCATGGTGTAAACGTAGTTTACACCATGGTGGTAAAGTTGGCGTACTTACCGCCTGGGTCGTAATGACCCCCGTTGTCCTCTTCCTCGTCACACTACACAGCTGAGGCTGATACCTGTTTGTGTTAATAAGGAGGCTGCCATGATTCGGTATGGCTGATATATGTTTGTACCCTTCAAATGAGGATATGCCTTCCCAGTTGGTCTCTTCCTCATCCCAGTGTTTAGGTGGTGTTTCTGGGGGACAGTTTGAAGGGAAGAAAAGGGGAAGGTCTGACAGCAGCCTACAAAGGCTTGGGGAATAGAGGGTTCAGTGTGAAAATGGTCTTACTAAAGGACTTCCTCTCCCCACCTCATAAATTCCCTCACCCGGGTGATCCTCCCTTGCATCTCAATCCCCTGGGTCAGGATCCAAAAGTGGTGGCATTCCTGGCTTTTGAGTATAGGATCCTGGGGAAGAAGAAGTGCGGACACCCTCAGGTTCGTCACACTGTGGAACAGAGCTAAATTAATCTTGGTGACTGATTCCTAGGCAGGCTGCAGAGGGGGAGACCTTTTCAGAGATATGAGTCAGCTTAAAACGTCTTTGCTGAATGCAACAGCTCCAGAGTGATAGTCCAAGTTTGTTTTCCCAAAATGAAAACCCACATATAAAAACCCAATAAAAATCTAAAATGTCCCTTTAGACTGTCTGTGGTGAAGCCGGGAATAGAGGGTTGGGAATCAAGTTGAATGCTAAAGATACAGGTGCAATGTTAAATATGGTGCTCAGTGTCTCCCTTTTACATTGAGTTTAAGAGAGATTTGTGTTCCTTAAAACCCAATGGCCCTCATTACGACCCTGGCGGAGGACCATGGTGCAATTTGCACCATGGTCCATGGCGCAGAGCTGCCAACTCCGCCATGGGGGTTGGCGGACTTACCGCCCCATTCCGACCTTGGCGGGGCGGTTAGTCCCCAATCCCCATTTACCCTTCCCCATTCCCATTTTTGCCCCATAGGGTATAATGGGAGTAGGGAAGGCGTTAATTACGCCACCGTAAATTGCGGCGGCGTAATTAACAAGAGGTCCCGTAGCGCCATGGATTTTTCCGCCCGGAAAATCCGGGCGTAAAAATCACCATGGCGCTACGGAAAGTCGGAATCTGGCGGAGAGGTAAGCCATGCATTACGTTGGCGTAAACCCCTCTCCGCCAGGGTCGGAATGAGGGCCAATGTATTTTCTACTGAGAGGTGCAATTTAATACTGATAACATTTTGGTGCAACTTAAATTCAGTAATGTTTTTGTAAAATTACGCACCATTAAATAGAATCCTTGGCTTATGCTGACATAGAATCACACAGACCATAGTGTAGTTATGACACACTATTTTCTAATGTGATATCATGAAAAATGTACAGCTCGTGTGAGTCTAGTCATAAATGATGTTTGAATAAAACATATGAACACAGAGAATTCATTCTATTTGCAGAAAAATAATGCAAAGTTATAAACGTCCTTTATCTTGAAATACGCAGGCAGACAAATGTATACCGTGACAGGAAAAGGGTACTTTAACATTGTACATTTTACTGCAAAAGTTTACTTCTCCAGCCGAAAGTTGTAGAGCTGAAGTCAAATACATAGGGAATAGATTGAAAACTAGACACCTGTACCATGAAATTTTCACATAAATTGGAAACCTCGTTCAGAGATGGCTGCACATGTATATTCTGAAATAACAGCACATGTTTAGAGAAAACTGCTCTATCTCTGAGAGGTTTATTTTCCCAACCAAAACCTGTATGAGTTATAGGTCACTGTCACTTGTTCTTGCACATAGCCAAAACATTCACTACCCCACACCTATACAGGGGAGCAAAGGTGAGTGAATGTAGGTTTATAAATGTAACCTTTTTCTTGATACTATACTTGTCTTGATACTGGAAAAAATCAAGTGTTTATTTTGGAATAGTTTTATATCAATAAAGGAATACACTAGCTGAAAAGCAGCAATGTTATCAGTGACGTAAACTGTGTTGCTTAGATAGAAGCAATCTTGAGAGTGTATTTAGAGTGTCTAGTATCTTTTAGAAGAAAATCTTTACCTAGAGTTGGATATAGAAAAGATTACTTGTGTGACTGGAAGAAGCAAGATTCATATAGGTGAGTAAACATTAGCTTTGCTGACTTATTGTCTATCATTGCAGTGGTTTCTTTGATTTAAATCTGTAGACCAGCTTTGTGTTAAGCTGATTCTATTCTTTTAAATACATTCACTATCTGTTTATTGCCCAGAATTGTGGCATCAAACTGGATACAGGAGACGTGCGATTAGGCAGGCCACCCTAATGTGAATCCTTCAATTAAATGTCCGATATCTTACACAGCACTTTACACTGCCCTCCCTACTCATCTCAAAAACACACATACTCTAACAGCAATGCAGAAGATGCTCAAAACCAATACCTCGCGTTCTCTAATAAATTCTTCCACATGACATCGCACCTTCCTACTTAACTCTTTCCTTCACCACCTATTACACTGCCTATGACCTTATCCAGAACTCACACTTCCGTCTGGGTTTTACTTACCTTGTGTTAGCTGTGTGCCATCCAAAACAAGTTACCAGAGTTACTGCTTACCTCAATCTGGGGTTCCCTGATTTCCAAAGCACCTGTAATTATATATTACATCCTTAGGTTTTACTCACCTGGTATAACTATGTGTTATGACAAAAGTAGTTATAGGTTTTTACTGCACCTAGAATAAGTGTTTCACTATTCACCAAAAGTATATTGTCCAGTTGACTGGTTATGTGATTTGTTCCAAGAGTCACTGTCCAACTGGAAGGGCCTACTGTCCTTGTATTAAAAGTAACCATTGGTCTTTTACTCCCAAAGAATAGGCTTGACCTATACCAAATGTGTATAACAAGGTTTTTGACTTCCCTAGAACTACTGTTAGTTGTTCCAAATAAGGTCTATACTTGGGGCTGAGTACCTTCAAGTATAGTGTTGTGTTTTATATTGTAATTTCATATAATGTGTTAGTACTTACTTAACCCCTAGATTTATCTGGGCCTACCTGTATTTAAATAAATCATTTTACAACACATAATGTTTCAGTGTTTCTTTGGATCATTTGTATTACAATTTCACTTGTACTGTATCTACTGCCCTCTCTCCCTCCTAAAATAAGCCTGTCTGCTCTGTCTACGCTACGCCGAACTCAGGTGGTACAGCCTTATACTAAGAGTGGAGTCTTGTACTGCCTCTGTAGAATGGTTTTGCTAGGCCCTTAACTGGACTTCAGAAAAACTGTCCTAACACTGTTGGCATGCTCTGGGATAAAGGTGGATTGCATTACATTGATTATTGATATACTTTGTGTCCAAAGGAAACCATCCAGTAGGTTTGATTTAGCCAAGGTAAAGTGTACTTATTGTATGTAACACAAGAACCAACACCATGGCCTGCTTTAGGCCTGAGGACTACTCTGATGCTGCAACGGAAAATGTGATCATAATGTGTATAGAGAAGGGCCTCAATTGTGAAGGAAGTAAGCTTGAATTATTACAAAGGTTATGGGACCATATGCATGGTTTCAGTGAACCTGTGTCCCCTTATTACAATATTGCTGGGAGTGAGGATGATGAGGGTTCAGACAGCTGTCCAAACTCCTCAGATGAGGAATATGAGGGTTCTGATGAGAAGGATGTTAGTTCACTCGCTCTCCTTCTCTTGCCTCTACCTTACTGCCTACTATGTGCTCTGAGATATCTAAGGAACTGGATATAAGAAAATACTTGTTGGGAAACAATATGATGATGTGGGAATATGGGAAAAAGCATAACAGGTCTGTAGAAGACAGTTTTCTGCACCCCTCTTCTTTTTCCAGGTCTTCTGTGTCTACAGCTTCCAGGTTCCCAGAATTGGTGAGTCAGTATGATATGAAGTTTGACATTGTTGTATGGCTGACAACTTTTGACCTCACTTGTAAAAGGTTTGGTCTGTGTGAGAGTGATAGAATACCCTGGGTTCTTTTTAGACTTCCCAAGAGAGACTACCAAGTGTTCTTGGATTTACATGAAGGAGAAGGAGGTAACTGGGATAGGGTAAAAACAGCTCTCATAGATAGATATAAGAAGAAAGCTTCTCCATATCTAAACCCCTTAAGGGACTCTGAGAATAGAGGTAGGTCAAAAAGTGCTGTCTCCTCATCCCTTAAGAAATCTGTCAACACTGAGTATAGCAGGAAAGCTGTGGTCTTAGACTCAGCGGAGCCCCCTTGTAAAAAGGCTGAGGCTCTTAACCTTGAAGTAAGAGTGGTCCCCTTAGGAGACCCCTCCTTAGAGATAAAAGGCATTAACTGCCCCTCTGAAGGACACTTGGGTGTAGCACCCATAACTTTAAATAGGGACCAAGCCCCTAGGCCCACAAAGCTAGAGGTCACTCCTGTGACCCCACCTTTAGCTGCTGCTAAGGTGATAGAGCCTCTTGAAATACCACATGTAGTGGAAGTGGTCCAACTAGTTCCCAGAAACTTCAGGCTAGCAGCAAGTCAGGGGAAGAAAGACCCAGTTGGGGGACACTCATACAGTTATCCTAGCAGGACTAACCTTGTGATACCAACAGTTGGAGGACACTGGTGAAACCAACACATTACTTTTGTAAAGAGGCACAACCTAATCACAGGAGAGTAAAATAACTTTATATCTACTTTCTTTTAGACTGGTAAAACAGTGGCTAAGGAAGAAAAGATGTTAACCATACTTTTCCTGGAGACTGAACATAAGACCTCAGAAGGGACTTTGCAGCAGGGATTGATGAAGAAGGCTCTAGGCAAGATTTCTCTCGTGGCTGAATGCGGTTCTGCGGGTTTGGCGCCTTTTCAAGGAGCACAGAAGAAGACAGAAAATTGCGGTTGTATTATCGTCTTTTAAAAGGTCCAGCACTCTTCTGAGGGGACTTTTTGGACTCGATTTGTGTCTCTGGAGATACACCAGGATGCCCACGAAGTTTCAGCGAGATTCGGAATTCGGAAGACCGTGCACCGCGCAGTGACTGGAGGTACCAGGGTATTGGGGTATTGCAAGAACACAAGGTCGCAGCAACCCGTGGGATGGCTCAAAATGCAGAGCGTCTTGAGTCTAGTGGGTCCCACTAGACTCTGGGTTCAGGTCATTGTTATTGGAGACCCCTGGTCGATCGGAAGGAAGGGCTGCAGCAGGCTCCGGTTACACAGCAGGCTCTCTGGTCGCTGGAAATCATTCCCGCCGCTTTTCCTTTATCATCCTCTTCGGTTTTCTGTTCCAGTGGTCGACCTCACTTCAGCTTCCCTTCTGCCTAGAAAAGAAATCAAGTGTTTTACTTACTTGTAAAGAGTTGGTGGGTAACTGTAATTCTAAGAGTGACCAGTTACCAAAGTTCTTACTGATCTTGAATGTGTGATGCACTATTCTGTGAGTAGCCCTGTTGGAGAAGAGCATGTTAACCACCTAGGACATGTTTTGCAGGCTCTTGGGAAGGCCAACCTGACCATAAAGGCAAGCAAATGCCAGATTGAACAGAGTAAGGTGGTCTACCCTGGGCATGAGGTAGGAGGTGGAGAAATAAGGCCTTTGCTCAGTAAGATTGAAGCTGTGCAAAATTGGACAACACCTACTACTCAAACCCAGATGAGAGCCTTCCTAGGCCTCACTGGGTATTACAGGAATTTAATTGAGAACTATGGGACCATAGCTTCTCCACTGAATGTAATCTCCTCTCCAAAATTCCCTAAGAAGTTCAGATGGAATGAGGAGTGCAATCAGGCCTTTGAAAACCTGAAGAAAGTGCATGCAGAGGACCCACAGCAAGTAAGTACAGACATTGGTGGTTGTCGTACATGCAATTTGCATTTGATGCAAAACGACACCCTACATATAGGCAGAAATGTAATCTTGGATTAGGAAGGATAGCAAAATTAGGCAAATGGATGATGAAAAAAGGATAAAACGAAAAGAAAATTGTTACTTTAAAATAGGTTGGTTGAGGTGGGCGAAGGAGATGTTACCATGGAGACAACTGTGTATTAAGAAAGCGTAAAACAGATGTGTCCCAGATTGTCCATCTTGCAATGATAACCTTCTAGCAGCCTATAGTGCATATGGTTGTTCTAGGTGCTCAGTAAGAAGACGTGTAACATTCTTAAATGCACCCAAAGTTTTGTCCCTCAAAAATATTTTGTTCGTGGAAATGGTTGTGCTCAGTGTCACAGATGGCCTCAGGATCGCACCAACCTTTGAAGACATTTCAAGTTTAAAAAAAAATGTTTTAAGAAGAATCTTAAAAGGGCACACGTGGGCCAACCCTATCTCTCTCTCATCTAGTGCTTGCAGTTACTTCCCTTGCTCAGGTGTCCCTTAACCACAGGATGGTCTCTAGAGATAGGTAATGCCTACTATCTATGATTTTGTGTTGAGGCGATATGCGCTGTCTGTCTTCATCTGGAGAAAAATGTAGGTGGTCCCTACTTAAGCTTCCACAGTGTAAATCAACGTAAGGATATAGGTGCCTTATAGATGGTCTGGCCCCACTTGTTCCTTTCATTTCAATCCCTTCTACTCCCCTTCCTACATCTACCCATTCATCCCTTTCTTTTGCCTAATCTCCTTGGATCTACTTTGCCCACCGTCTCTCCTTTCTCTCTCCTGTCACACTGTCTCTTCTGACCCTTACGTGTTAGTTTCTTCCTCTATTATCTTCCTCTGCCCTCCAATCTCAATCTCCGCTACTTTCTTATCCACACCACTACTACACTCCGCTCCCCCACAACACTAGTACTATCCACACTAGTGCAACGCTCTCCTCTTCACACTGCTGCACTCCACTAAACTTCACTTGGCCCACACATTCTCCTGCAGTGACTCGTTCACTCCCTCAGTCACGTTTGAGTCACTCCCTACTCTCCATCCTCACACCCCTTGCATGCACTGGGCATAAAAGCAAGGTGTAATGCATTTTCGCCTAGAATTGCCTCTCTTCTCTGCACAGACAAGTACCACTTACTCCCACCAACCAATACCACCCCTTCAACAATGTCCTCAATGCTCCTTCACAATTTCCGTCTCCCTTGAGCTCATCGAAATAACCCACAGATTTTGGTTTCCTGTGCCACCTCTTCCATCTCTGTTGTCTTCCTCATCTGGTTCCCCATGCCAACCACTGTGCACCCCCTTCCGCCACGGGAGGTGTTACAGATGAGCATACAAATAAAAGGGCTTTTGAGCCGTGCCCCTTTTTCATACTAGGGTCCTCTGGCTCTAGGTAATTGTGGCATGCTGTGATCACAGGCAATGTCCTGGTTAATGCAGCATGCTTAAGAGGCAGGTTTTTTCAGGGGGACCACTCTGTGGCCCTGTTGCTGGTAACAATATTGTCTTTCTAGGCCTTGCTGGGGGTTTACATTGCTGGAATGCAGAGTGCTCTGCTCCATACTTGCTAATGCTTGAATCCCATTTCTTATTCTGTCTGTGTCTCAGAGCAGTTTTACTCTACTGAGCTGCTTTACAAATTTATTTAGGCACTGCAGCACATCTCTGTCTCTCCCAAGAAGGTTGCTTGCTCGTTCGTCCATTGCTAGGCATGCTGGATGTTGAAACACTATGGCAGAAAAGGGACCAGCCACCACTGTGCAGTACAGGCAAGGGCCAGGAAAAGGGAGTGCTAATTTCATGTAAGCAAGCATAAGAAGAAGGGACAGGGACTGGGGCCCTTCCATATCCATATCTGGGGAAGGGCTGCCTCTGATGATGAAAACCATGGTAGTTCTCCCATCCTAGGCTTAGAGGGGTCCACATCTTGCCTCGTGCCAAGCTCCACTCCCTGATGGTGACACCTTAGTTTAAAATCAATGATCTGTTGGTTCTGTGAGCCGCAAGGCACTCTTTAATGTTCTGTGATGGCCACTGTTTGGCTGATGCTGCAACCATGCATTTATTACAGTGTTGTATTACAGACAGAGACTCGGACCAGAGCGGCTTGACCGATCAGTTGGTTAGGGCCTGAGGCAAAGGACAGCACCCTGGTCAGCGCGGGGGCCCTGTCTGGTGCCTGAGTTAAGTCACATGACCAGAGGACACACTCTCTCGGTGGCTCACCCAAGATGACCCAGTCCGGGTAACCAGCCAGGGGCTGTGGCAGTTCCGCAGGGGCTGCCCCCATCCACAGCTTGCCCTCTACGCCTGTGGGATCCCCCAAACAGCCCTCGAAAACCAATCGACGGAAACTGCCAGGTAAGAGATAACGCCCTAATTAAAATAGACAATGGTTGCATGCAGCCAGTTGACTGTCCAGGCAGAGGATTGTCTAACAAGTGGGGCCTGAAACTAATGTAGTTAGGCCACCACAGTGACATTAACATCTGTAAATACCCACACAGCACTGCTGAGTGGGCATTTATAGATTTTGGGTGGGTCTTGCCCGCTCAGGCACTAGCCTGCCTACGCCCCTGTGTCCAGGTGTAGGCAAGTGCTCATTCTGGTTGATGGATATAGTGCAACTAGTATATCACCGCTATGAGATGCAGAATGCAACCAGGCTCAAATCTAGGTGTATGAAGAATACAGCCATCGTACTGATTCTAGGTACCGGGTAATGAAGCCATCTCTTTTTTTCGAGGTCATTGTCGAATGCAAACTACTGTATTAATCAGAGGTGAACTTAGAATGGAGCCTTTGGACTGAATGTAGGCGAATGCAGAATAGTCCTTCTATGGAATCTAGGTGAACTGAAGAATTTAACCTGGATGCTGAACCTTGGTGAATGAAAACACGGTTTGAATCTTGAAGAATGTAGAATGCATCCAGATATGAATATAGAAGAATGTTGATGGTAACCTTTGCACTGAACCTAAGAGCATGTAGTGTTTAACGTCTGAATTAAAGCTAGGTGATTTAGAGTTTAGCCATCATTTTAATTGTAGGTCACTGTTAGTAAGTAGACAATGCATTGAACTTCTGACACTCCATGCATAGGGGAACTAGCCGATGGCACAGCTGCAGACCTGCATGTATCTGCCATCATACACCACTCGACACTTCGCACAACACCTCTGCCATAGGAATGCAGCTACAACTCACGACAAAAATTCAATAAGTAGCTGCACACATAACATCTCTTCCGCTCTCACATCCCCTCCATAGACCGCCTGTCACCACCCATCCACATGCCAGTACGACAGAGATGACTAGCAGGGACTTGGTCACACCTCATATCATTGTATTGGTCAATATGCACACAAGCACACTAGCACCTCCTCAAATTTCTTACTATACCTGTACTCCAATCCCCCTCCCCGAAGACGTTTAATCTACTGCATGTTGTGACCATACTTATGGTGAAAGGCGCTATACAAAATGATTCATCACATTACATTACATCGCATGCTGTCGTGCTGGCATTTTGAGAAGGAACGGTAACCAGCATCATGAGAGCACAAGACGGTTATTGGGAGAACGACGGAGCAAGATAGGAGGCGTTGGCGATCTCCCAATAGATAGTCAACACAATCACGCCCTCCAGTCTGGTAATAATCAAACTTCACACTGGCGACCAGCTCCTACCTCCTATCCCTGTTTTGATCACTGCGTACCCACAGCAGTCCACTGTGCCTAAAATGAGCAACTTTGCCGCAGCCTGGACCTTCCCGCGATTCCCGTGCCGGGAAAACCGTGAGTATGACTGTCTCCCCACTCTTTTGTTTCTCTCACTTGTAGAATGCACAGGAATGGAGGGGAATGCAGTTTTTTTACTCTCGACACTCACGCCAGCCCGATTTCAGGATAGGTGATTGGTTGAAAGTGAAGCTGCCAGGGAATGTGCCGACGGGTTTGTCCAAGTGTTCGAGACCCTATAAAGTGATTGAAATATGCAAAGGACCGATGGACACAGATGATGGTAGGATGTGCAATGTTGAATGGGTGGCTCATACGATGATGAGCGAACAATCCTTAGAGTTGGAGTTCATCAACGTGTACCAGGTGTGATGCCTCATGTCACAACATAACTCCCCTCAATGCAGAATATGATACTGATGAAACATCTGTTACCACTAATGAGCATTCAGAGAGAGAGGAGGAGATGAATGAAAGTGGCAGTGGATTGAGAAGAATAAAAGTTGGTGAGAGGGGATTGACGGAGCGGGAGATGATGTTGTGAGTATTGATTCTGTTGCATGGCGGGTCAAGGAAAGAGAGAACGCAAGTCGAGGATTCCAGTAAGATTTAGAAATGTTGAGTAATAACCATATAGAAGTGATTGTTGTTGTTGTTGGAAAGTGTTGAAGTTGCTTACGTTATATCGTTTAGATATCTGTTATTCCCATTAGGGAATTTCTGGATGTTGAAATGTGCGTAGCTGTAAATATGTGCTCTGCCTGACTCCAAGTTGTGTGTTAAATTTATAAAGAAAGGAGTGGTGTAGTATATCCTGCTCTAGTGCTGGCGTTCTGAGATGGAACGGTGGCCAGCAGCATGAGAGCGCAAGATGGGTAGCCGGAGAATTGAGAGAGGAGGATGGAGACAGTGTTGGCGATCGCCCAGTAAAGTAAAAGTACTTCTTCCACCAAATAGAGCCCTCCAGTCTGGTTATTAACCAAACCCACAAGTGAGCACCAATAACTAACAAAAACCAGAAAAAAAACACTCCTGCGGACCCTGCAGCCTGGTCCTTTTGCCCCTTACAAAGTCCATCAGAACCTTAGCGCCCTTGCATAGCCTATCCTTTTGTTTCCCCGTACAGTGTGACATTCTAGCAAGACACACGTGATGACTGTTTATGTCTCCAAATAAGGCCGTAACCTACCGTTGAAGATGTCTCTCCTGCTGTTTACCTCAATCTACTTCTAACTATAAAAACACAGCACCCGCCGTCCGCCTTTAGAAATATACGTGTTCCTTCTCTATGGCATTGCTGGAATTGCTTCATCTCGTGTGCACGCGACAATGCGACTTTCACTGAGTGAGAGAGAAAGAGCTGAATCACTTGATTGCCATACGCTACACCTGGAAGGGCGAGTTAAAATGGTCAGCTCCAAATGAGCTACTCCCTTCGCCCTGTACATACTGCAGAAACATCATTTGGTGGAGTTTCTTTATATTGGCCAGTGTCTAGCATCCACCTCTGGGAATACTGTGACACTGGCGCCATGTATGAGAACAGAACAGACTGGCAATGTATTGTTTTCATGCTTGAAACACTTGTGCATATGCGCCTTATAAATGCCACATCATATCATGAGGTTGCATGTGTGCAGTTAACACCATTCATCGGAAGCACAGTTTTGGGATTAGCACTGATTCATTCCAACAACATTTCTCTGAGTAGGAGCTTTGTTGCTAATGGGATCAGGGGCGCCAAAGGTCATCTGTATAATATGAATTTGCTTTCTGAATTTCCCTGGGAAAGTAGATGGATGCTGCTTTCACCGGTTACATGTGACTATAAACAATTGAGAAATAACAAATGCAATTTTACTCCCAAAAAAATACCAGATTCTTTATTTTTTATTTTTATTTGAGTGAGGGGTCCCTTTCGCCAAACTCCCATTTACCCATGCTTCTAACCCCAATCGAACCACCGCCCACACCTTTTAACCCCTTACCCCCATTCCCTATAAATTTAGCATTCAGTATTTCTTCGGTAAAATTGAATTCGTTCTTTCCTATTCGATATAATCACTGCATACTGCTTTCAACATGGCATGTGCAGACTTGTTCTTTTGCTTTTAATTTGAACTTTTCTTGTAAGGAGTTATTTGCCTAATAGTTGCTGGTATGTCAAAGAAATTGTGGACTGCAGAAGATGTCTATATTTGGACATCAGGGAGTCGGTTACTCGCACTATGTGCCAGGAGGCCCAGTGGCATCTGTAAGTGATTTCAATCCGGCACACACCCAAGTCAAAGCTCAGCAACTGAAATCCTTATTTATTTTTGTCTAAAGGTTCATTATTCTGAGCGATTTACCACTCATATCACACCCTTCTCCTGCAACCCGCTCCCCCCCGTCACACTGAACCAGGAATCAGGATGGTTTGCAAAGGTAAATATTTATGTATTTAAAATGTAATCACAATATGTTTAATAGGTACACAACAATAACCAATGGGGTGACAGACCACTGAATAATATATTTAGTACACTAGGAATATTAATAAGCAAAACAAATGCAGCACGGAAAGTAATACTTTTGTGTTGGTTCAGATCAGATAGCAATGTGGTTAACTGTTCCCCCTGCAACACCCCTCAACCCCTCAATAGGCAATGTAAAGAGATAGGAGGAGAGAGCAGGTATTCAGGAATGGAACAAATCAAACAGAATATCAGTCCCACTTTCACCCCAGCAAACACAAGAGAAAAACGGAATTGACTTTCAGCTGTCAGACTGGCTTTCAAGATTGACTTTAGAATGGACTGGGCAAAAAACACCAAATATGGTCACAATTGCTGAAATTGTTATAAATTCTTATGGGAGCCGCTTTGGATAGTTGCACACAAGCACAAGCAATGATTTGGTCAACAGAAAACAATTGAAATCTTAAGGTCCAAGTCGGAAGCAGTTAAAAGCTATTTTACACATGTAAAATTTCTCAGGATTTTAAAATCGCTGCAAACTTTTCCGTGTGTGATATTCACAATAACGGGAGTAGGAGTCGGAAATTTCGTTTCTATCACAAAGACTGAGGGAGTTAGGGAGTTTTTAGTAAAGGTTGTTTTTGTAAAATAGGCGCGAGAATTGAACACAGAATTGCACTTTTAAAAATGACAAATGAGTTTGCTTACACTAGGGGATGACTATGAAGAAGCGAATACCACACAGGGATTACAGTCACTGGATCAGGGTGACCACCTGATAAGGAAACCCGACTTCTTCAGATGAGAAACAAAGGGGCAGCGGAAAGATAGATCTAACAGTACTGGTTCTGAAGGAAAGATAGGATTGGTTTGGTAGGGATAAGACAAGGCAAAGATACTCCAAACAATACTGGTCCTGACTGAAAGATAGGATGGGTTGGAAATAGGGATAAGACTATACAATTATACCATGGGACACAGTGCTTCCTATTTATGCTCACTGGATACATTTTTAAATGGGACCGTCAGCTCTGGTCATGGAGTGGGTCTGGTCTAAGAAAGGCACATCAGGCACAGAACTGGATCATCTAGGCCAGTTGCCGGATTGGCACAGGATCTGCTCTCCTAGTCTGTGGATATTTGGATCAGCTGGATGGCGAGTTCCTCAGGCAGGCCTAGTGGTGGCAACCCAGAGACTTTCTGGATACTGGTTCAAAATAGACTTCTCACCCACACAGCACTTTACTGAGTGGAGAGAATACATTTGAGGATTGGGGCCTTGCTTGAAATCAATAGTCTCTATTGCTGGCAAGAGATTTGGCATCTGGATCTGGAAGAATATTTAAAGCTGGATGTAGGAAGCTAGATCAGAGTGCTTCGCTGGAATCAGGAAGGTGGCTGATCAGTGAGTCCTTGTGTGCTGTCAGCTGTCTCTATTTATGCCTACAAAATGACATTACAAAGGGGGTGTATGGGCCGGTGTAGCTAGGCTTGCCCCTTCGAAAAGTGATTGGGTCAGAGAATACTCTCTGACTTGATAGGAGGAGAGAAACAGAGTGTCAACTTTATGGTGTAATTTTATGATGCTGAGAACCCACCCCTAGCCACTGGAACACAAAGTCTAATTTTGGCAAAATACAAATTTACACATGTGCAACCTCTATAAAATCACATATACCGATTGCATATTTTACATAGCAGCTATTCCTCAAAACCCTGTAGCTGCAGGATCATGTTTCCACTTTTCAATTTTTATGCAAGTTTCCACAAATGTGTGTTTTTAACATGGGAATGAGTGTATAAAGTTTCACAATTATAGCGAAATAAAGATCCCATAAACACACATTGATTGCCATTCCTGTTCAGAATAAGCTACACGGTTATACTAAGTTTTCAAAGGTAGTGCTAAAAATTAGGTTAATTAATCTGTCATTTTCAGATTTTGCACCCCTTTTGATAATAAGTTATACACCTTCTAAAAATGTCCATTACATATCCTGTTAACACCAAATGGTCCGCCTTTGTCACTCTTTGAACCAAGTGGTGGCCCCCTCCTTTGGAATTTGCTTCTGTCAGCCAGGAGTTTCCTGTGCTGCAGCAGTTTTATGGCCTTTGACACCTTCAATGTCCGGTCTTGGAGGATGTTCATTGTCCCTTTCCCCTTTGTAGACCAGATTCTGTTCAAACCCTGTAATTAACACCTCCCCATGAGTTTCTGCTGAGGTAAGGCCTTCCTTCTTCAGCCAAACTAATTAACTTTTAAATTTAGCAAAAAAAACACATCTGTTGCATCACATACAAACACATTTCTTTCTTGGCCTTAAAATCTGTGGAATCAAAAACACAACTAAAATCTGTATTCCTTTTTGGCAACAATCCTGTGTAGGTTTGCTTATTCAGCAGCCTTTTAGTTTTAGGTCAAATGGAAGCTTCCTCAGTTCTCCTCTGACATCTATCATTCAGGCAGCCCCGGGTACTGCACCCAGATTTTGTATTACTTTCTATGCTGCATTTGTCATTTTACAAATTAGGTATGTTTCACAATGTTTCATTTGATACATGGATTTTAGCACCAGGCAAGATTGTGAATGTTGAAAAGTGATGTGTTATAGGCATTTTGGAGTTTTTGGGAACAATACAAATGTCATTTGTAGGCACATTTGTGGGTTCATTTGCAAAGTGCTGCTTTTCTCTGTACACTCTGTTTGCTGGTCATGGGACCCACTTGCACATTTCTGCAGGATGTGATCTATTCCACTGCACACGCACCATTGGTGGCAGGTTGTGCATCCCTCTTTCTGTGTGCTGAGGTACACAGTTTTTGTAGGTTTTTGGCGCGCACAAGGGTTTTGCCGCCATCGTTGCTGTTTCTATCCCCATAACTGGCAGGGTGACGCCGCATAGCATAGCGGAGTGGATCAATACATCCCACAATTTTTAGAAACCTCTTACACTGTTTAATATGGGCTACTAGGTGGCTTGCATTCAAATAGTGATTCATGTATAAATAGTGAGAAGGACTTTTGAAGAGGGTCAGGGTTAGGGAGAATTCTCATGTCTGTGCTGATTCCCTTCAACACTAGAGACCCCCAGCTCTTTTGATGGACTTTAAGAGTTTTTAATTTCAACCCTGGAGTGAGTGAGCCTTTTTTCTCATTCTCACATGTGTTTTGACCTGATTTGAATGATGTGTTTCCTTTGTTTTTGGAGTCTGACAAAAGCCGTAGGCATCTACGTTGTGTATGGTGACACACAGCAACTTCAGTGCAGTGTCACAGAGAAATCATTTAGATTGCTCTTAAGTTTTAATTATTTTTTCTTGGGTGAACTACTGTTCCAAAGAATAGTAAAGTGAAATTGACTTTATTTACCTTCTCTCTTTGTAATGCCAGCACACCCCATCTTATGTGGAGTGGTGGGGGGTTACTTAGTAGCCCCTTTTCCTACTTCCTCATGTAACATTGTTTGTTACCCTCACTACTTTATATGGCTGGTGGCTGTGGTTTAATATTCCTAGAATTGTGCTTTTCTACCGCAGGCTGAATCCTCAGCTGTAGTATAGCACCCATGTGTGACCATTGTGTGAACATTTCCCTGGTATTCTTTTTTCACCATTTTCTGTTTATGAGGTCTATTTTAGCTTTTAGTCTGAGCCAAGCCAGGTTTGAGCCATTTGTTCATTTCACCTTTGGCGGGCTTCAGTACTGAAACCCGTCTCCTGGATCCAGTGTGTATGGAAGGGCAGGAAGTGGGAGAGGTGTCCAAACCTCCCCTGTCCGTTGAATCCAGGGAAACCTGAATGCACCCAGTGCTGATTGGCTGGCTGGCTGCCCTTACAGGACATCCAGACTGCTGTTTGAGTGACCATTAGGCTGTGTATGAATGGGAGAAACCTGCTTAAAAGGTGAGGGTTTTGGGAATGGAGGCAGAGTCGTCTGGGAAGAACACCCAACGAAGAAATGTGAACAAAGCTTGCTGCATCCTCCTGGACCTTGGAATTGCCTGGTGAAGCCCTGCTTCTGTGCTGAAACTCCTTTTTCTGATCGACAAGAGAAGCTCTGGAAAGGACGATTTCTTCCCTTGGGTTAGTGGCACTAACTAACCCCGAGACAAACTCCACTGGAACACCTTCCACAACTGGCTGTACTTCCTTGCTGCTGCAGGAACCGACTGCCACGGGTCAAGAAATCTGTAGGAGTGCAATATCTGTGATCCAGCCAGCAGCTCCAGGAGTCTCTTAAGGACCCTCCAGAAGTAGGACGACCAGAGCTTGAGTCCCCTCACCAGAGTGCAGCACTCATGGAGTGAAGGAAGCCCATCCTGTATTCAAGATCCACGGTGTTGCTGTTAACCACATGCTGAAACCGCGAAGTGCTGCCAACCTGAAAAGTGCCTACAGCTGCTGCTGACCTCCAAATTGATGTTCAGGAGTCCTCTAGATGTCCTCCCTCTTGTCCCTGTTGACTGAGGCCCAGGAACACTGGATTTGCATCACTTCAACCAGACAGACGGCAGCAGGACCACATTTCTTCTAACTGAAGGTACTGCTCTGACTTGGGGTACTTTCCTCATTGTCTGTAGCTTTGCTCTTCTCAGTTGAGACTTACAGTAGCTGCTAGGCTAGAGTTGATTTCAGCTCTACCCTTGCACACATGTAACAGCTTGTGTTTGTACAGTGATTTTTCTTCAACAAAACTCTCTAGCTTTGTGCAAGACTTTATTTTCTAAGAATTGCCTCGGTTCCATAGACTTTGCTCCAATTGACTTTGGCTGTCCTGGCTCCCTGCAGACTCTTCTAGTCCATTTGACTTTGATACTTATTGTCCCTCATAGCTGATACATTGCTTTGTAACTATTATTGCTGGGAAAGGTTTTTATCTAGACTTCATTGGAAGATTTAAGTGCTCACATGCTCTGAGAAAACATTTGAACAGGGTTTTTCTTCCTTTAACCTTTCCTTTCTAAAAAGCTCAGAAATGTATTAAGTGCGCAATGTGTACAAGTGATATATAAATGCCATTACTCTCCTAGCTAGTGAAGTCACCAAGTGTTTATGAAGCATCTCTAAAGTGTATTTACTTTTGCGTGGCATGATACACAGATCTTTGTTCGCCTTTCCCTCACTCAAGCTGACACTGCGTCTAGGCTCAGGAACTGCCTGGAGGATCTGGGGCGATGGATGACGAGAAATTGGCTGAAGCTCAACAGCAGTAAGACTGAGGTCCTGGTTGTGGGCGCTACATCTGCCCAACTATTCTGGACCTTGCAATTCTGGCCTTCAAGTTTGGTCCCTCTCCCCCTCCCATTTCAATAGGTCCGGAATTTGGCCATAAAAATCTCTGCCTCTCTTGCCCTTGATGACCAGGCAGCTGGTGTATGCAGGGCTGTGCACTTTAAATTCCATATTTTGTGGAAGTACTGCTTTTCATTCCCGCCGAATGCCAGGAACCGGTGGTGGCAGCTCTGGTTCTAAGCTCTCTTGACTATTGTAATTTCCTTTAGTTGGCCCAACCACGCTATCTGAATAATAGGCTTCAATTATTGCAGAATGCGGCCAGCCTGTTCTATAATATGCCCCCCTTTTGGATCTCATCTTTCTCCTCTGCTAAGGAAATTGCACTGGCTTCCTGTTGCCAGCCAGATCCTGTTTAAATCTTTGTGTTTGGTGCACCGTGCCTTCTATGGCATGGGCACCGATTATCTTCAGGCCAAATTTGTTCACTGCGTTCCGACCCGTCTGCTGAGATCTCAATCTGCGCTTCTTGTAGCAGTCCCTTGATATTGTCTGTTGCATAAGGAGGCCATGCCATTTCTGTGGTGGTTGCAAGATCCTGGAATAATCTTCCTCTTGCTCTTCGTGCTACTACGGATCACCTCAATTTCCATAGACTTCTCAAAACTACTCTTTTCTAGAATGGGCATCTTTGACGGGGTTATGTTATTTATCCTCCTACCATTCGTTAGCGCCTACAGGTGTACATGCACTTTATTAAGATCCTTTAACATATCATAACAATCCTTGCCCATTGCTTTATTAATCCTATGGCAAATCCAACCCTTTCCTGCCTTTCCCCATCAACAAGTTCTCTGCATGGGAACTCTTTGAAGTGTGCTCTTCCATGCTGGTGGCCATATTGGAGATGCACTTATTTGTTAGTGTGGGATATATTGACCCACTTACATGTGCTTTA
The DNA here is from genome assembly GCF_040938575.1 of Ambystoma mexicanum. Classification (NCBI taxonomy): domain Eukaryota; kingdom Metazoa; phylum Chordata; class Amphibia; order Caudata; family Ambystomatidae; genus Ambystoma; species Ambystoma mexicanum. The sequence continues at coordinate 1,404,965,506 of NC_090922.1, forward strand.
CCATATCACTATGCTACATTTGTGCAAGAAATTGCAATATGGCTACACTGGCTCCTGTGATTGCCAGGATCACAAAATTGCGCTTTTACAACCACCAAAAAAATTACTATATCACCCTGCCAAACACATTTCAGGTAGGGAGGAACAGAGTACACACAGCAGGAGTGTGCCAGTATGCTCTGCAACATTTAACATGGAATTAAGTGAAAGAGGCAGCATTGCCTTACTGAAAACCCCAAAATTCCCTTTTAAAATGAAACTTTTTCACTCTTTGTAAAAGCTGCTTTGACGCTAAATCCACCCATTTACTATGAAACTACTGTGATTGAAAAGGCCCTGCTATGCCCAGGATCATACATTATGTCGCAGCAGAACCGGGTCTAATTCCTGAATCACAGCCCCTGTCAAAATGTAACTTTGAAAAATTAACCAAAGACTCTGCTTTCACTCGCACGGGAAAGTGTGCCTATTTCTCCACAATGTATCAAACATTAGCTGTCTTCAAAAGAACTTCAACTAGCTGAACCTAGTCAGTTTCATGGAACATAGTTCAGATAAAACTCATGCTTCCAGGAAAATGACTTTGGCCGCAAGGCAGATGGGACTGCCAAATCGAAATGAATGAAAGAACTTTTAGCAGTTGTGGTAACATTGGTTTTGCTGACTGAAAGAAAATGGCCTATTTAAAAGTAAATTCTTAATGAAAGCCTGCTTACTTAGCAATATAAAAGGATTATGTGGCTGGTGATAATATACACATAGGCTATTTTTATTCCACAGGTTTGTTAAATCAAGATTCAGAAATCAGGAAATAAAGACTTTTAAATCAATTGGGCCGAGTTGGCAAACTCTAAAAAACCTGTTCTGCCAGTTGTTAGCCCTGTAACTTCCTTTAGAATTGCAGGCACACCATAAACTTCCACGACATCTAGGTGCGAAGTACCAGCTTGAAAAACTTTGAATGGAATAGGACAATGAATGTTCACATGCTCATCAGACATTTGTCTGTGCTCCAGGATGGGGCAATAGCATTCCTGGGACACTCACCTGTCAAGTGTGAAGGGACCATAACACCTTCAATTAAGACTGGAAACCCCCTTGCCTGGGAGGAAATGATAACTGCTTGCAGTTGATGGAAGAAAGAAAAGATCCAGGATCAAGTATCAAAGGGACTATTAAAAACAAAGACTATGTTATAAAGAAACTTGAAAGACTTTTATTTATGTAGCAAGAATTAGCAAACATTTTAAAAGTGCGCAGTTTTAAATCTAATTTTGTGGGCCATCTTTCATAACTTGGTAAAACTCACTGCCGCACGGGGAACAGAAGTTATGAAATAGGGCAGATTCACAGGAAAGTATTAATGTGGCAACCATAATATGGTGTACATACACCCCTGGAGACAATTCACATTTGTGTATAAAATTGTGGAATTTTAGGCCAAATCTTTAATGTGTAAAATTACCAAAATATGTCAGAAAGGCAAAATAATGTCACACAGACTGGAGGTTTGGACTAATCTGTGCTGCACAGTATGTAATCTGTGTATCTGAGTTACTAAGAGGTTGCAACTGCATAAATATCTGTAGCAAAGTTAGATTTTCAGTAAAGTAAATGTGGGAGTGTCTAGATACTGTAAAAACCACCTCAGAAACATGACACCACTTTACTGATATCCAACCAATAGTGAGCAAGGCGGAGACTATGCCCTTGCCCAATCCTATTGTTAGGGGTGTGGATAGTGAATCCTGCCCCTTTCATATACTGTAATGATGTCATCTGGCATTATAAATAAAGGCCCCTGACTAGCACTCAAGACACTGATTCCTGACTGATTCCAGATTTCCTGCCGGGCATCCTGTCTGTTCCTGTCTTCTTGCAATTATCCATCTAGAATCCAGATCCCAACCACAAGGCCACACCTTGCTGACCCTGCTTCAGCTAGGCCTCAATTCATAACTATACCAATAACCAAAGGGAAGCTGTGGTGTTTTGGGAAAGCATCCTGAATTTAACCTGGCTTGCTGCTCACTAAATGCAAACCTGCCATCCAGCTGATCTGTAGTATCCAGAAACGAGAAGTGCTACCCGGTATCTAGTCCAGTCCATGCCCGCTGATTTTGTCCGGTTGTCCTCTGTGAGACCAGATCCGTGTGGTGAAACAAAGCGCTGACTGTCCAAAATCCAAACTAAAAGTGGACTGTGAGTATCAATAGGAACCATAGAAAACCATAGCATACCTTGCCTTGCCTTGTCCTATCCCAATCTCTAAACCATCCTATCCTTACCTTAATAACTTGTAACATTGTCAGAATCCTTATTGTAACCCTGTCATTGATTTCTAGTGCAAGCGCTATCTATTTAGTAATTCTTGTAATTTAAATCCTAAACTATCAATCCTATTTTGAGTGATCAGACTGGTTCTGCCAGGGCGGGCGCTGTCGAACTAGGGTTGAACTCATTAATCAACCTTGAAGCTTACTCTGTCCCTCTTTGGTATTCTAGCCTGAATGTTCTACTATAGAGTAAAACTATTCTTGTCCAAACTGAGTTTCTTGTCTGTTTTCACTACCCGATTTTTCTAAAAACGCCTCTTATTCTACATTGCATATCTCCCTCAGTTTAATAGCTAGAGACTTTATTTTGTACCTAATAACAATAAAATAGCTGAAAGTCAACTCAAATCAGTGTATTTCAACCGTTATTATCAAAAACAATCTGGTGGGGCGTGGCTTGGAGCGCAATCGATGTGGTCGCTCCTCTGAGGCCGCCCGTGGGATGTCCGCCGCCGCCGTCGAATTCTGGTAGTTCTAGGCGGGGTTTCGAGTCGCTAATGGCATCTACAGCGACCGGAACCGACATGGCATAACCTGGCTAAATATCGTCTTCGACCGTGGCGGCGTTCTACTAGAAATTTGAAGCTGAACTCCTCTCCCATACCCGACGGACGAAACTAAGATGGCCGCCATTCCGGGGCTCAGCAGCACGCTCCGCACCTGCCGATAGCGGCACCTTGGGAGGCAGAAGAACCGGAGAGGGGGAGCGATACCTAATATAGAAACCCCTGATTTCGGTTGGGCGGCCTGGATTCCTCCTGGGTTGCTACCGAGAGCAGGCCTCCACTCCTCCCCCCGCGTTGCAGAACGACTGGACCACTGCGGCCATCTTGGATCAGCTCGGCCGAAGTCCTGCCGAAGTCCTTCTCCCCGTTTCACCCTTCCTGGGGCGCCCCTGCCCACCCACCTATACCTGAGCGGGAGCGGAGGCCAGGGTGACGGAGTTCTCCAGTTGTGAGCAACATGTCGAGACAAACGAAGGTGAGCAAAGGCACGGATATCTCCGCCATGTTCACGGCTACAGAGAAACCCAAGAAACAGGAACCTCCCAAACTGACCCCACAGAAGCAGCAAGAGGATAGGGGCGAGCTTGCCACTAAAGGAGACCTGATAGCCTTCATGGCGGACATCAAGTCCGAGTTCCGCGCTTGCCTCTCGGAACTCGCCACCAAAGTTGACCAAACAGATCAGAGAGTCGCGGAACTCGAGCAGAGGTTTGGAGAGATCGAAGATCATGCCCAGGAGCAAACCACCGCTATGGGGGAAATGCAAAAATCGATCGATTCCCTACAGCACAAATGCGAGATTATGGAATTCAAACAGGAAGATCTCGAAAATAGGTCCCGGCGCAATAATCTCCGCATCCGGGGCATTCCATCCTCCGTCCCCGATAACAAGCTAGCGGACTACGTGGCAAATTTCTTTGAGGCTCTACTTCCAGATCTGGACAAATCTCAGCTCATATTGGACCGCACCCACAGGCTTCGCCAGCGCCGCGGGACAGATTCGGACCCCATTCCAGACGTGATCACCAGGGTCCACTTCTTTACAGCGAAAGAAGCGATATCAGCGATCAGCCGCCAAGATGAAGAGATCACTTTTCAGGGCACCCCTCTTCAAATTTACCAGGACCTTTCGCCACTTACGCTCCAGAAAAGAAGAGCACTTCGGCCTCTAACATTATTCCTCCAGGAGCAACAGATCCGGTACAGATGGCTGTTCCCGACAGCTCTTCAATTCACATATAAGGGCACCCTACGCCGAATCAGCCACCTGGAAGATGCGGAGAAAATCTTGCATCCGACCGCTCCCCGGGACCCTTCCACGCCACTCTTGGAGGGGACTGAGAACCCTGGTCCGCCTCCCTCCCCAAAAGCTAAACGCACGCCTTGGTCGTCGACACGACGAAATAACAAGAATTGATGCCTCCAAGGTCCCAGGCTCCGTCATCGAGCTAGCCGGGACACAGATATGCTCGTTTGAATTAGAACCCGCTATCTATTTGCCAACCTTTTTTTTTAAGTACACGACGGCGGCGGGGCATTCCCATGGCTCATACCCACCCCAGGGATACTTTCCATCTTCTGTTCCTTGGGAACCCACAGTATGGGACAATTGGCCCTGTTGGCCTTAGGTATGACCGTACTGACAAAGTCGGTCGACCTCCCTGTTAAAGTTGCGATCCCCCGTTGGGATTTCGCGTTAAAACCTCAAGTGCAGAATGATTTTGTGAGTGCTTCCATCAGTCATGGCAGTTGAACCTCCACCCCAGGACCTCCCCCCCTAACGCAGGGAACGGAGAGTGAGCCTTCAGAGGACCTTCAGTCGCTTCGGATCCTCTCCCTGAATGTTAATGGCTTGAACTCTCCCAACAAGCGAAAGGCAATTCTGCTAAAACTCCGCGATGAGGAAGCTGCGATCGCTATGCTTCAAGAGACCCATCTGTTGCCCGCTGATGTATCCCGCCTTCGGTCTCGGCTATTTCCGCTTCAATTCTTTGCCTCCGGCACAAGCAAAAAAGGAGGCACGGCGATTCTCTTCAGGAAAGACTTGAACCCACAGATTCTGGAAACAAAGACATGCCCAGAAGGCCGATTTATAGCGATCAAATGTCTCCTGATGGGAGACTTGTACACTCTCGTTTCAGTATACGCCCCCAACTCTGGACAATCACATTTTTATGACGCCTTGGGCACATCGCTCGCCAACTTCGTGGAGGGCCAAACGATCGTCGGTGGGGACTTCAACGGTGTTCCTGACCCCACTAAAGACCGATCACACCCCCCGACCCCAGGCGACTTCGCCCAAGCACTTAGCCTCCTTCGTCTCTTTAGGACCCTGGAGATAATAGACTCATGGCGGGTGTTTCACCCTGATGAAAAGGACTTCTCCTTTTACTCGTACGTCCACCGCACCTTCTCAAGGATTGACCTATTCCTGATTTCACCTCACACGTTCCCCTCAGTTAAGAAGGTCACTATCGGCACAAGAGCGATCTCCGACCACGCCCCAGTGCTCCTGGAACTTCGGGTTCAGAACCCTGACCCCACCACCCCGCGCAAATGGATGCTATACGACCCAATCCTCAACGACATGGCCACCAGAGACAAGATCGCAATGGAAATAAAGAACTTCTTTGTGGAAAACCCGGCCTCAGACACCTCATTAGCAAACAACTGGGACGCCATGAAGGCAGTAATCAGGGGCTCCCTGATATCCCAGGGTGCGGCCTACCATCGAGATAGACGACGAACCCGGACGGCCCTGGAGCTTGAATTGAGAGAGGCCGAGGCACTCCACAAGGAGAAAGGCTGGTCCCCCAGAACACAACGGGCCATTCGCACGGCACGGAAAAGACTGGAAGCCCACTACGCGGAACAAACCGCCCAACTAATGGCAAAGGTCAAACAGTCGTATTATGCGAAGGGCAACAAAGCAAATAGGTTCCTGGTGGCCAAGCTAGCCAAGCAGAGACGCAGCATCGCGATCATGGGCCTGCGAGATACCAACGGGGCCATACTATACTCAGAACCCGAGAAGCAACGCCTCGCGATTGAGCACTTGGCCCAAATCATGAAGGCAACCCCACGAGACCCAGCACAACAGAAGGAATACCTTCGGCAGGCAGAGGTGCCCCAGCTCTCCGACGCAATGAGAGATGAATTGGAGGAGCCCATCACGGGGGAGGAAATTGAGGATGCCATCAAATCTCTCAAAACACGGGCCCCTGGCCCGGATGGCTTCTCAACCAGGTTCTACAAGCTATTCAGGTCGCAACTGACCCCCCATCTCACCACCCTATTCAACTCCTTCAGGGAAACGGGGGCGGTGACCCCATCGATGCAGGAATCGACCACCATCCTTTTGCCCAAACCTGGAAAGGATCCAAGAAGCATAACCTCGTATAGACCCATCGCACTCTTGAACATAGATGCGAACATTTACTCGAAAATTTTGGCGACCCGCTTGAATCGCATCCTGCCGAACATCATTCATCCAGACCAGGCTGGGTTTATCCGGCATCGGACCGCAGGCGATAATATCCGGAGAACCCTGAATCTGGTGGACCTCGCTTCCCGGAACGCCCAAAAACTAATCCTGGTGGCCCTCGATGCAGCTAAGGCGTTTGATAGGGTGGATTGGACGTTTATGGAACACACTTTAGGGGCCTTCGGCTTCGGACCGGCGTTCCGGACGATGGTGCTGGCCAACTGTGATCGACCTACAACAAGCCTGAGGATCAACGGCCACTTCTCGGCCCCAATCCCCTTGTCACGCGGGACTCGGCAGGGTTGCCCGTTGTCACCCTTACTTTTTGCACTCACCATGGAGCCCTTCGCACAAAAAATTAGGCGGAATGACCAAATCAAGGGCATAACAAGCGGCCCTTCACATCATAAACTTGCCCTATATGTGGATGACATCTTACTTACAATCTCGGAGGCCCCCTCATCGCTTGAACATGCGATTCGCGAAATCACCAGCTATGGCGAAGTCTCGGGCTTCACCATAAACTTTGATAAATCTTCCGCCTTGGGCATTGGCCTCACCCCAGCAGAGCGAGAACCGCTGACTAGGATGTGCCCGATAGTATGGGAAAGAAATGCCATCCCCTATTTGGGGGTTTACATTCCGGCGGATCCAAAAGAGACGTATAAGTCCAATTTTCCCCGACTTTTCAAGGAACTGGAGGGCGACTTGAAGCGATGGGGGACCCAGGAGATTTCGCTGCTTGGACGCATCACGGCATGCAAGATGAACCTTCTCCCGAGATTTTTATACATATGCGCCTCACTGCCAGTGGCAATCCCCACGCCGATTCTCCGAGGGATCCAGAGGAAAATGCTGAACTTTATCTGGAGAGGTAAGAAAGCGAGAATCCCTCTCAGAACTATGTTGGGGAGTCCCAAACTGGGGGGTCTAGGGGTTCCAGACCTTCAGGCCTACAGAGCGGCATCCCAACTGGCCCGGGTCCAGGCCTGGCAAAATACGACAGACCGCCCGAGATGGGTGGAGCTGGAACAGTCGCGGACCCCCCTGCCTCTGCGATTTCTGCCACACATCCCGCCCCCCCTCAGGTCCCATGGGGGAGAGCTCCTGCTTTCGACCAAACACACCCTTAGCACTTGGGACTGGGCGCTGAAACGAAAGGGAGTGCCAAGAGGACTGAGCCCACACTCCCCGGTCTTTCTCAACCCAATGTTCGCACCGGGCATGCATCCCCGCAATTTCCAAAATTGGACCAAAGGCGGGCTAGAAACTATAGACCAGCTGTATGCAGGGGAGAAACCACTCACTTTCGCGCAATGTAAGGAGAAGTTCCAACTTCGGGAATGTGACAGATTTACTTACATCCAACTACGCCACTGGTGCTCACACCCCCAAACCTTGCAAGCAGCGACCCGTCCTCCCACTGCCCTGGAACTTACCCTAGGAGACCTTCCGACCCGCGGCAGCGTATCCACCCTCTACAGACGCTTCTTAAGCGACTTCTTAACCACAAGAACCCGATGTATGGCCCAATGGGAAGCGGACCTGGGCACCCGATAGAGGATCAAACCTGGGTGGACATATGGACCCGGACACATACCGCATCCACCTGCATCACCAACAGAGAATGCGCATACAAAATCATGCTGCGGTGGTACTATTCGCCCCTCAGACTCCACCATATGAACCCCCAGATAGACCACGCTTGCTGGAGAGGATGCGGCCTCCCTGGCTCTTTCTTCCATATGTGGTGGGACTGCCCGAAGATCCGACCATTCTGGAAAGCTTGTCTAGAGTCTATTTCGCTGATTACCGGAACAATGATTCCCTTGAAACCAGAACCGATCCTGTTAGGAGCTCCAATTCCCGGGATCTACCCGCGCTCCGGACCCAGAGCGAAATTATTGACTCAGTGCCTACTGGCAGGAAAAACGGTGGTGGCCCGAACCTGGAAAGCTCCGGAAGGCCCCCACATTGCCCAATGGTGGACCAAAGTATGGGACATTCTGATAGCGGAGAAGGTAACGGCAGCACGAGCGGGGATGCTACATCGCTTTCGGAACATCTGGGCCCCAGTCCTGGAATTTGACCAGCGCTTCCCCGCCCTGACCTATAAGCCCGCCAGAGCCCTCTGGATAGTGGCGAACCAGGAGAGCCCGGAGGAAGACTCATGACCGCTGAGGCTCCAGCCGGACCGCCCAGGCGGGAGGAGCCCGCTGGCAAAGACTGTGGGACTGATAACCCAGGGAGGAGGATAGAGAAAGAGGACACAGGGGGGGTCTAAAGACTGGGGGTCAACTTGCTGAGATAATCTGTGCATATAATGTCTGTAGTTATCATTCTGCCTTGATTTAAAATAAACAAAGTTAAAAAAAAAAAAAAAAACAATCTGGTTAATTTCAGACAGGAATTAACATTTTTGCACAGTGTTACACGTGTTATATTTACTATCAATTGTTTTGAACCTTCCATTCATTTTTGAATTGTATGCTTTTGCGCAATCTATTGCTTATTATTGTTTTTAACTTTCCATTGTTGCTCCCGTAGAGAATTGTACTTATTTAAGTATTTTTGCACACATTAATTGTTTTATTCAGCCATTTCCGAGTGTCATTTTAACATTGCAAGTGTTCAGATCCGTATTTTTCGCTTGTTTGAGGAGGGAAGGTTGGATTTGAATTGTGTTTCTTATTCCTCATTCCTGATTACTTGCTGCTTCCTTACATCTATTTAGAATTGATTTTTTGTGAGTTGAGAAATATTTCAGGGGGTAATCATAACTTGAGTGCTATCTTTCCAAAAGCCCAAAGTTTTTCTATCCTCAGGTGTTTTCTATCTGTGTGGCTAAAGGGTGAATTTAAGTGCATTGCCTATTCCTATTGTAATATCATCACATTGGTGATTGCTGCCCCATATTAAAAAGTGTATGATTTCTTTGAATTTTAAATAAATAAATATATAATATTAAAATAAATATTGCCTTTACCCACCAGCCTGGTTCCTGGTCCATCGTGACCCGGGGTATTTGAAAAAGGGGTGTGATATGAGTGGTGTATCCCTCAAATATTGAATCTATATATATAGCATAATAAGCATTTCATTTGTGCGCTGCATACTAGGCTGAGACCAGGGTGTATCGCCTGATTGAAATACTTAACATTAGCATGTGAGGGAAATCATTGATTCACCAAAACCAAGTCATGTGTTTTGAAATGTAAGGCTTAAAGATAATGCGGTTTATTTTTAATTGTGCGCTATGAAAACCTTTGCTCATACATTCAAAATATTTTACTTTTCCAAAGACAATGGGCCTCATTATGAGCATGCCAGTCCGGTAACAATGGTGCCGGTAAGCCTACCTCCAAGGGCTCGTGCTAATGTCATATGTTGTGACCATGTGACTAACTGAATAGTCAGTGGATGCCAACTGACTCCTGCCTGCTGTGTGTGATTGCTGCAGCGCAATGCTGGTGCTGCATAGAAGGCAGAGAGCCTGCTAGTGCAGGACCATCTCCCCAGACAGTGTCCCTTGAAGGCAACGCTGTCCCTGATGTCCCACACTGTATTGGCAGAGCACCTGCTGATGCCCCTGCTGGGCAACTCCGGCTGCATTGGCCGTAATTGGCTGGGTGCTCATGTCTATGAGCTGCCAGGATGCTCCTTGTCTTTGTGTCCCAGCAAAGGCGTTCCAGGATCCCGGTGCCCTGTGGGTCCAGGACGTAACAACCGCCTGCATCTGATAAACTGTCACCCAAATTGCAAAGTAATTCGTGATTGATGACAGATTGAATAATTTAGGCGTGTCTCTACGTTTCCAGCTGGCACAGGTTTTTTTTATTTCTGCGAAATGCAGGCACATACAATCTTGCTGAGGTTTCTGTCAAAACTACTGGCAAATTTCCCTGAATTTCTCTGTCTTAACAAGTTGGTTTAAAGTTGTGCTATGGATAGAAAATGACTCTGCTGTGAAATGGGATTTTGGAGTGTTTGATGAAATTAGTGCCTTTAATGTTCTAGTGCAGCGATAGAATTATCCTGGGAAGTCCTCCCTCCCTCAGGGCCATTGGGAGTGATGCGGGATCCACGAGAATGAGTCTGCACTAGCAGGGAGACACCATGCTGGGGACATTTGGTGCGAGGGTGAGCGAATAGTTTAGCCTGAGAAAGAGAAGGCAGCTGGGTGGCAAGTGTCACGTTGCACAACGTGGGTGCAGCACCAATCGCCCCGAAAGGAAAGGGAAGACCAGACCCTGCTGGTGGATCCTCTCTGGCCACGGCCCTCTGTGAAGAGGGTGCTCGTGCTGCCAGCAGATGGTCGGCCCACAACCCCTGTGAGTCTGGCAGCCCCCTGTAGCATCCGCCGCCATGAGGGAAGAAAAGGACATCAAACAGCCACAAGAAGAAATGGAGCAGCGGCAAGAACAAAAGGGCCTCCCACCTGCGGACAGCGGTGTGCTGCCCCCAGGGGAAACAATGAGGAGGGGGATGCCTGTCCCCGAAAAGAAATGGAGCGGCCGCCGGAACAAAGGGAGAGTAGCCCATGGCCCCTGCAGGCAGCAGTGACATCCTGCATGTGCCACCAGAACCCCTGCTGGTAACCCGGGCCACCAGGCGGTCAAAAGAAAGTACTGCCTGATCGTAGTGGGTGAAAAAGTAGTGGGGAATGTAAAGGACACCGCTGCAAAGTGAGTGCCCCTCCTGCATGCTACAGGACGGGCCTGATTGTCCCCACGCCGTCAAAGCACCCACAGTACACCCGAGCCATCCAGCGTTGAACAATGACCAGCTCCGTCTCAGAGTGGAGTAAAGAAGGAAAGGGGAAAACGAAAAATAAACAAATCATCTATTCTGGTGCCCCTTCATGATCCCGGGCTGCCCGGCGGTGACAGTACCTGCTGCTCCATGTCAGAGCTAAGGAAGGAGAGGCGCTGCATGCTGGCAAAGCGATCCCATGCCAGAGGTGAGTGTGTGGCCAGCCCCCCTGCAAGCTAGCCAGTCGGCCATTGTGCTGCTGGACCCTCATGAACCCGGGTCAATGTGGCGGTTTAAAAAAACTAAGACGCTATAGTGTTCCAAAGCGCCCCACATCAAAGGTAGTGTTAACAGCTGCAACAGCCCCCAGCATAGGGCCACCCTCTGGTGAAATTCCATGACAGCATTATTGAAGATCAAAGAACAGGCCCCCTGCCTAGTGATGATACCGGGGCCTGGATGGAAAGTAAAGTGTTCCAGACCAGCAAACATCCCACCCTACTATAACTGGGGGAAGTGTGGCTATCATGGAAGGTGCAGCACAGTGGGAGTGCCCATGCACCATCCAACACTAGCAGGGTGGTACCAACAGCCCCTGCCTTCAGGGAGAGGAAAGGTGTGCCCCTTTGCTATGGGCAGTGTCCTGCCCATGCTCCTGCCTGGGGGGAGAGGAATGAACAGCAAGTTGCCTCAAAGCCAGCCATGTGTGTCACCCCTACCCACGTATCAAGCAGCAGCCCCAGTGTCACCCTGCCACTGGTGTGCGCCCTCTACTGCTGGCAGTGCAATGCCAACTAATCCTGCCTGGCGGAGCTGAACAGGAGAAGTGGCCGTAACACCCTGCCACCAGTGAAACCCCACCCCCAGTGTCACCCTCCCATTGGTGGGGGCCCTCTGCTAATGGCAGCTTCCTGCCCACCCTGCTGCCTGGGAGAGGGAACTGTGCAAGGGCCACATCGCCCTGCCACTGGTGTGCGCCCTGCCGGGCCCACCTTCCATGAACCATGCCGGTGTGGCCCTAGGTATGTTTTCTGCCACCCCTGAACTGGGATATCAACTGCCCCATCAACAAGCAGAGACTTCTGCCTGATGGAGGAGAAGAAGTGGCCAAGACACCCTGTCATCTGTGTCTAGCCAGCTAACGTCTTGCATCCCTCCCTTCCATCTGCTTTTCACTGAGAGTGAGGTCCTGTTTCCACCCTTCTGGCATCTGTTGTTTCCTGCACATGTGGGGTTTGTACCTGGCTGCCGAGCCCTCCATTAGGTAGTTGTGCTTTCTGTGCATTACTGCACCTCCAGGGGAATTACTGAACCTTAAAAATTTAAAATTGAAAAAAGAAGAAAAATGTAAATTGCTTAAAATTGTTGGAGAAACACTTTTTTATTGGGCATATTCATCGTGCTGCCGTTTTGTGAGCTTTTGAATACCTGAAGCTGCCTTGCTATTTGCCACTATTGCCTGCTTATTTGACTGATTTTTGGCCCTTCCAAGATGGCCACCATGGTTTTATTTGTTGTGTAGGCAGGCTGACTGAACTACCTCTCATTGTACAGCGCTCCCATTGGTTGCTGTGTGTTTTCTTCCATCCAACCAGGGACCGACAGTCATTAGCTGGCCCTCTCATCAAAGACCCACTTCTAAGGCCCCTGTCTGATCCCTGTCCACTTCCAGAATGCTGATTGGGATGCTCTCTGCTCCTTAACCACAATGATGCTGCCATCTCACTCCTCCAAGAAATCCGGACTGCCTTGACATTGTCCCTTCCAGAACTATGGGTTAGTTCCCTCTCCATCCTTCTGGACTCACTCCGACCACCATCAGTGCTCTTTCTGCTTGTTTCGCCCATGTTGTCATCCTGATGCGCAGTTCTTCTTAAAACCCTTTGCTAACATCTGAATCCCTGATTGGAAAGTCAAGTCTTGCTGTTGTTGCTTTTTGCTGGAAAGTCAAATCTTGCTGTTTTTGCTTTTTGCTGGAAAGTCAAATCTTGCTGTTTTTGATTCCTGCTGGAGAATCAAATCTTGCTGTTTTTGCTTTTTTGCTGGAAAGTCAAATCTTGCTGTTTTTACTATATTCTCAGTATTTTGCTTGTATACTGTTGCTTCTTTGTAACTCGCCAGCCCAGTGACCTCATCACTCTCTTTTGTCCCACACCTACCTGCCTTAGCCCCTCCAGTTTCTCCATCCTCTCCTCCCTTCCAACCCCATGGCGCTTTCGGTTTCTCTTATCTTTTCCAACTACTTTTCCATTGACTATCCTTCCCTTCTCACTATGTCTGGCAGGAAGAAGTTCAAAAAGGATATCTTGGCCTCTAACCCTGGTCTTCCTATCACCAACACCTACTCCAATACTTCCTCCAGACAGACCCTCTATGACATGCTCTTTGTCATTTCTTAAACAGATCTATGGACTCCTCATATGATATCTGTGCTCTGTCCTATCTACTCCTCTCCCATTAATAGTGGCACTCGCTGGGAAGTTCTCATAGCTTCCTTCGACTCCTCTAAAGTAATTATTAATGTCTACCTTAATGGCACTGTCATTGTCTAAGGCCCTCAGGCCAATCTCCTCCTCTTTGATAGGCGCTTTCCTCGCCTCATCAGTTTCCTCTCATTTCATGCTGTCCCCTCCTCTCCCCCCCTTGGCTACCTTGCCCTCTCTCTCCACCTCCTCCTCTGCGCCTTGTACGGGCTCTTTAACCTCCACAGGGCGTACCCCTCATCTGTACCCCTCCACAGAAGTTCTTTAAGGCTGGAAACCTTCTTCATCTTGCCACTCTCAACTCTCGCTCTGCTGTCAAACACTTCTCTGACATCTGCCACCTCCTTGAAGAACTAGACATTGTTGTTTTTGGTCTTATTGAGACATGGTTCACAGCCAGCTCTGTCACAAGCTTTGACACTCTCCTCCCTATGTGTAAAAGATCCGTTCCGCACCCAGATCCTCCTGGTTCAGTGGGGGGTATCCCTAATCTTTCCTGAGTGGATTCCTGCCTCTGTCATTCCCACTCAGACCTACTCCTCTGTTGAATGCCTTGTCCGTAGGCTCCCAATCTCTCCTACCCATTCTGTTACTGTGGCTACCTTCTACTGGCCTCCTGGTTAAATAACCTAATTTCTCTCTAAATGGTCTGACCTCTCCTCCTTCCTCCTCCTCCTCCTCCTCGGTGACCTCAATATACATTTAGACTCTCCTTGTTCCTCCTCTGTACTCTTCCATGGCCTCTGTGACTCGCTCTCCCTGTCCATCCTCCACTCTAGCCAGACTCACTCTGCAGAGCACACAATTGATGACTTGATCACCTCTGACCTCCCCCTCTCCATCCCTCTGACCACTCCTCTCTTTCGGAGTGATCACTCACTCCTCTCCTCTCATCTCTCCCTCTCTTCCCCCCAAGCCAAGCCTACCCCAACACTGCCACCTACCTTCTCGGACATCCTGCCCATGAAGCATGTGTCAGTTGACACTTTCGCTGCCACCTTCTTCCGCCCCTCCACGTCTGGCTGTCTCACATCCTGCCACATCGCTATCTCTGCTCTAATCTTCAATGTCTGATACTCTTGATGCTCTTGTCCATGTCATGAGGATCTGTTTGAAGTCCAAAGCCAAGTGCAATTCCTGGTATGACTCCGACCTAGCTACACTTAAACGTAAGTGTACGGCGGCTGAGAGGAAATCGAGGGCTTCTAGTTCATCCTCTAACAAACTGGCCTGTCGCCTGTTCCAAAGACAATACTGACTCTCTGTCCTCACCAAGAAGTGAGTCCACATTCAAGCTCGTGTCTTTGCGGCATCTAACAGCTCGGCCGAACTCTTTAAAATCTGCAAGGAGCTGGCCAACCCTGCTGCAGTCTCTACCCCTCCTGTTGCCTCCCAGGCTCTTCACAATGCCATGGCCTCTCACTTTATCTAAAAAAAACAGGACATTCTGTCCACCCTCTCCACCTCTCCCCCTCCTCTCCCCTCTCTGTCCGTGATTGCTGACACTCCTTCAGCCACCCCCACCCTCCTTCTCGTCGTTTCTTCTTTTCTCCCCTGATGAGGTTGCTAGACAAGTCCGATCTATGAAAAAGCCTTGTCAAAACAGGTTCATCCCTGTTCCTCTAAAACAATCGAGGACCACATTGACACCCGCGCTCCGGCCCTTGCTGATTTTTGCAACCATTACTTTACCTCAGGATCCTTCCCCTCCCCTCTGAAGCACTGCCTTGTGCATCCTCTTCTCAAGAAACCCACAGCTGATCCTTCTTGTCCAGCTAACTATCGCCCAATTTCCATTACTCCCTTTCTGGGCAAACTCCTGGAAAAGTTGGCCATCTCTCAGCTTAACCTTCATTCCAATTTTGTTGGTTGTCTCCATGACTTCATAGATGCCAGAAGCACAGAAACTGCTCTCTTGAACAGCTGTGAAGATCTTCTCTCCAACCTTGACTCTAACATTCCCCCTGTCATCCTCCTCGACCTCTCTTTTGCCTTCAACCCGGTCAACCAGACCATCGTGCTCAACCGTCTCTGTGATAACCTGGGTATCACTGATCAGTCTCTGGCCTGGCTGACCTCTTTCTTTTCTGATCGACCCTCCCAGGTCCAACTTGGGTCCTTCCTATCATCTATCTTCCTCTCTACCTGTGGTGTTCTCCAGGGGTCTAACCTCTCGCCCTGGCTTTTCAACAAATACCTGGCAACTATCGCCCACTGCATTGCCATTTTCTGCTCAGATTTTTAGTGCTACGCTGATGACACTCAACTCATTTTCAGGCTGCCCTCGACCACCTCCTCTCCCTCTCTCATCTCTGACTGCCGTTCATGATTGGTGTGCCACCAATGATCTTTGCCTGAATGCCAGCAAGACGGAGATCCTTCTCTTCGGCACACTCTCACCATCCTTTCCCCTCACTCTCTGGCCGGCCTCCCTTGGCCCTCCTCCTACGCCCACCTGCGAGGTTAAGAACCATGGGGTCATCTTTGACTCCACTCTTTCCTTCTCCGCCCACATCTCTGATGTCTCATAAAAGTCAAACTTCCTACTGTACCTCCTTAGAGGTACTCTGCCTTTCCTCTCCTTCCCCCAGAAGCTCATGGTCTCCCAAGCTCTGGTTCTTTCTAGGTTGGACTATTGTAACAGCCTCTTTCTAAATATACCTGCCTCTACTCTCCGCCCTCTGCAACTAATTTAGAACAGGACTGTGAGACTCGTCCTTGGCCTCAAGCCCTGGGATCGTATCTCTCCAGCTCTGAATTCTCTCCATTGGCTCCCAGTGGATGCAAGGATTACATTCAAAACCCTCTGCATTGTCCACAAGGCTTTTTGGGGTCTGGGTCCAAAATACCTTCAGCTATCCCCCCACAAATACCTCCCCTCTCGAGCTCTGGTGCGGTTTGTACGTCCTCCTACCACGTCTCGAAGACTGCCAACATCAAGGGACTGACTCAGCCTCTGTCTGGTGCAGCTTGGACACCTTATCACCTGCGTCTTGCTGCTTGCCCCAACATCAAGGGACTAAGCCGATGTGGCCCCTGCTGCCCCCAGTTGCGGCTTTACCGGCCTTTGAACTGTAACATCAATGGACCTGGACATGTGGTAATGACTATCCTGAACGGACACTGAAGCGTAGTGAACTGGCCTCCTGCAGTCCTGCAAGTGCTCGAAGTCTCAGTAGACATTTGTTGGGATGGTGGGGGCCTGCATGTAAATTATGTGCTTAAAGGGGTCCCAGTTAAATGGATGCAAAGCTGGGTTCCCGTAAGTTTGTAGGCATGCCCTAAATGGTGCCAGCAGTAGGAATATGGCATCATTCAGTGGTGGAAGGGCCACTAACCACAGGTTAATAAAGGGTTTTGTAACATGTGGTTGAACTGCCAACATTCCACCAGCGATTCGCCAACTGCAATTGTCACCTGCTGGTACTATTGAGAGTATGTTGATTTGTGTTGTATGTCTATACCTATTTGAGCCCCATGTGTGTAGCAGGGAGGTGGTCCGAATGATGTGTGTAAGTGCCAGGCTATTATGCAAGTCTATGCAAAAAGGACAAGCATACTCGTCCTTGGCACTTAAGGGGTTAATCAAATGAACGGTTTTACTCTCCAAAATATTGAATATTTAGATCATGTTTTCAAACCATAATTTCTATAGTGTAGCATATCTATTTATATATGGGCATTTCCGAAAGGTTCATCTTTTGGGCTTTTCTTAGATACCCAATTCTAGTAAATGTAATGCATAGGAGGGCGACCCTCTTTAACAAGCAGGAATAGAGGGAATAACATGTGGTACCTGCTGGAAAAGCAGAGAAACTGGTGTGCACATATTCACACCTACAGTAAAAGTATAACTAAACAAAAACACATCAAAGTAAAACCAAACAATTTCATTCTCGATATATTAACATGCGGTACAGTGGAAATCCCATCTGGTCAGTTAATTCCGATAGGTGTCCTGGTCACCTTAATGACAACGGTGACCTGCACATTTAAGAAAGCCCACGTGTTATTAAAAGCTTTGTCCAGGAATTAAATTAAGTTGACCTGTGCGAGGAGCTGTGCTTGGGTGGGGAAACTCTTACAATGCTGTAATTGTGCAATCACTGAAACCTACTTTGTATGGGACATGTAGAATGTTTGGTTTTATTTATTTATTTATTGGTACTTAAAGACCGGCTGCAGTATATTTTTTGTATCTGTAAACAAACCGGACATGTATACATTACATTAGAAGATGTTTGTATATGAACTGGATGCAGAAGTGTACTCTTTTTCTACCTATGCCATGCATATGAATGTCATGCATTTTGCCTGTTGGTCTGTGCGCTGTTATTGTTATTATATGTAAAACCTAATAACAACCTTAAAAAAAATTGTTGTTACATCATAATAATAAATAAAATAATGCACTAATGAAAACATAATAATAATGAATGTCAATCATTTCTGGAAGCCAGAGTGACCCCAGTGTCTTAAAGCAGTGCTGTAAGGGAACTTACCTTCATTCACATATACCAGAGAGTGGGTGGCTGTGCAGTAGCCGGCGAAGGTGGGCATATGCTTGGTAATACGAACATGATGGCACTGCAACTCACATATCCAGTGCCTTTCAAGTACAAAAGTATCCCCAGGACCTTTCCACGGGGACGGGAGGCCCTTGAGACAAAACATTCCTCCCCATTTCCCCATCCCAGCTGTATTTGAAAGAAGTGGTGGCTCCTCCATAATGGAAGGGTGGGCACCAACCTGCTGGCACCCCCACCCTTTATGGAGGAGCCGAGGATCCAGCCCAGTGTAAGCACTGAGCGCTCCCCTTTGATACCACAATGCAAGGCTGGGGCGTTTTTCTTCCCCACCCTTCTGTAGTGCATTGGGAATTTTGGCTGGGGAACTGCATGTCTGTATCTGCGAGGAGGAGCTCCTGCACCTTCCTGCACATAGACGAGCGTGGCACTTCCTTCCACATGCACACAGCATCCGCAGCATCTGTAAGTGCTTGCTTCTAGACTCCTGTTCGTGCTACCAGGAGCTGGAGTGCTGAGAGGAATGGTCATTTAAATAGGTTAATGGATGCATGTATGCTTGTGTAGAGTGACTCTATGATGAGGGGTGCACGTGTGTGAATGCATGCTGCTTGGGAATGTTGTTTAAATGTCAGTGCGGTGTGTGTTGTGTGTTTTTGTGCTGGGCCAGGAACCTAATTATGGCAAGTTTGGGTGTTGGGGTTTTACAACCACAGGATTTTAAAATAACCACCGGCCAAAATCAGCTCACCTTCCTAAGCGATGGGGAGCCCATGGGACATGCGTGGTATTTTTTACTGGGCATCAATGATAGATGTCTAGTAAGAAATACCTTGCATGCACCAGGAACCCCTCAGCGCCTCACATACACACATAATCACATTGATTATGTGCTTGTCAGGCACTGGGTGGCCCAAGGAACAGGGATGGCATTTTGGGTATGCCCAGTACAAAATGCCTTGCCAGTCCCATGGGAATCCCAGCACTTTCCATGCAATGTGTAGCCTGACTCCAGCACCCCAGCGCCTTTGCATGACTAGATAATTGAATATCTGTGCATGTGACATGCTGGGGACCCCGGAAAAGGCATGGGTCCACCAGTGCCTTGCATGCACAAAATTGATAATGTGTGTCTAAGAGGCACTTGGGGGCGCAAGGGGAACATCAAAGAATGGAATAACGTAGTCATACGCGGAGGGGCACTCCTATTTCCTAAAAACCTAAGTGATACGTTTTTGAATTAAGCAAAGATCATGTATGTTTATAGAATGAAATTCAATTACTTCTGGTGCGAGTGGGTATTATCTCATGGCCCTTGGAGAACAAATTAGAACAAAACACCCATACAACCTGTTGTTATCGAGTGGGGTCCAAGCAAGAGCTCCTAGTTTTCATGGATAGCATATAAACACATAAAATATGATTTAATAATTCAAACATTTTCCTTACAGGAGATTTCCTTCGGTGCACCAGTCCTAATAAAAAGTGCAACAGTTCTCCAAAACTCATAAAAGAAAGTTTACTTAAGTTTTCAACATAATAACAAACAGAACTTTCAATGTTGATGGTTCCAATTCAGCATCTAAATCGTAGTCATAATTGCTTCAAGCTAAGTGATTTTCTTACAAGCGGGCATCAAAGGTTTTACTTAGAAAAATAATTTGTTCTAAGACTACCAGATTCCTTTCCTTCAATACAATCTTGTGACCATATGTGGTCTTAATCAGAGTTCTAACATTCAGTTTATAACCGACGCATTTCGGATAACATATCCTGCATGAGGGCTTGTTTAATGCCGACATATAGTTGGTACAACTGTTCAAATTCATCTGTATTTCTGAAAACAATAAACATGGTCTATGTTTTAGTGTTTATGGTATAATTAGATTTACACTTCAATACATTGATGAATTGTCTTGGAACTTTAACAGTTTCAACTAACCTTCTTGGAGTCTTGTATCAATGGCAGTGTAATTCTGAATCTAGGGTCTCTTTTCACAATTCTCTTCACTTTATTTGTTAAGCGGCTTCACTTCAACACTACAGCTAAGTCAATGCTTAGTCTGGGATGCTGAGGGAAACCCTTATTGATATATTTTTAGGTCCAGTTCATGTACTCTGGATGACAACCCTTATATAACACCCCTCTCTTAGAATCCCCCTGACCCCACTGAGCCAAGAAGTAGGTCTGTTTTGCAAATGTAAAAGGTTTATTTTATAACAATATATATCTATCACACTTTTATAATAAATTAATATTGGATATCACACTTAAAATATGACCGTGATCAACAATGGATAATGTTCTACTGGTAAACTGATTTGGTTACTTAGAAGTAGTATAGAGGATGAGGTATGCTTTATGGTTTCAAGGAAATGCAAGGTGGAATAAATGCCGTACAGAAAATAAACTGATATGGTTTCACAAGAGATAATATGTTCACTTTTCCCCTGGTAGCAATTCACCCCCCCCCCCTATATGCAATGCAAGGAGATGGAAGTAACACACACAGTCTTCAGGAATACAATCAAATACAATACGGAATTCATTTCCCCCCCCAGCAAGCTTAGACAACAGGTATGCTTATTAAAACACGGGCAAGAGTGCTTTGTAATGTGGTGGCAAGGAAGTGAAAAATGCTAAAATTGCTTTTAATTCCATATAGGAGGTTCAGGGCGAGTGGTAGACACTTTAAATCAGTTCAGGTCAGCCCTAACAATGGTTCAGGGATGGTTATTAGGTTGCAAACGAATTTTAGCAGTTCAGGCAAAAGCGGCTATCTTTTTACAGATGACAAAATCAGGCCAAATCGCAAATCGCGGTAAAATTTGCGAGTGCGTAAATCGCGATTGTGGTAAAAGTATAAGGAGTTCGGTTCTAGGCTTGTTGTAAAGCTTAGATTCTAAGCTTTCAGAGGAAAGTTAAATCTCATTCCTAGGACAAACGGTTCCAGAGATACCGACGATTTTGTGAAGGTAGTTTTTCGAATTTAAAGTAAATTCAAAATGACAGGTGACAGCTTGCAGCTGCAGAATTGACAGGTGACAGTTGTGCAGCTTTGAAAATGACAGATGACACGATTTCTAGGAGGCTGTTCTAATTAGTTTAAAATAGTTTGGATTAGATTATTTTAACTAAGAGATTGGGTTCTGCACAGTTCTGGCGGATACTCACTCCTAATTTTGAAATGAATGGGCCTCGTCACGGATCTGGTCAACACGTCCAGCGGCGGTTCTCTCTGCTCGGCGGGTCAATAAGGCACCAGTTCTGCTCACAGCGATCCGGATCTCTGGTTCTGCTCACAGCGGTCTGGGTTTGGTCTGCGGTTCCGGCAAAAGTTCTTGGCAAAGAATTCAAACAGCTCGCTAGGCTGTTGAATAGTTTGGTTAGGTTTGCTGGTGCAGTGGGCCTTCTAGGTTCAAAGTTTTGTAGTCTATGGGTCCCAGGTTCTGGTCTCTGTCTGGATGGGATGTCGGCCGTCAAAATGCTATGCAGAAATGGAAAATTAATGTCTCTACCTGTCCCAGCAGTCTCTTTTTTTATGTGTTTTGGAAATGGGTGTGTGCGTGGCATAGCTAAGCCTGCCCCTCTCTACTTGTCATTGACCCAATTCTCCCCTCTCCCATAATTGGGGGACGGAAATGGATTGTCATCATGATGAGGTCTGTTTATGGGTCAGAGGATCCTCCCCTGGTCAATTAGCCCACACATCTATATTTGATTCAAATACATATTTCCCAGATACACAATTTGTTGAAATTACATGTACACATTATATATTCCTTATGGTCCATGCTTGTCCGCCTCTGATCTTCCTGGGGGCTTTTTGCACTTTTTGGTTGGTTTACCAATATCGGACATTTACCAAAAATTACACAAATGTGCGCAAGGAGTATGGACATTAATTGATGAAGTGTCAGATTTGTAACATGCAGACATTTGGAGTAAGACCCTATTTTCCGCTAGCAACCCCCCAGAATACACCACAGGGTCCTAACACCTTTTAAAACGTGCAGATAATCCTGACAAGTCCGTACTATGAATTATCCATCTTTTTTAAAATTATGCTCTGGCCCAGATGGGTGTGGTTTAGGTTCCAAAGCACATGTGGGAAGCTTCTGTCTGTCCCCGCCTCCAGCTCAGGTGTCTCCCAGAGGCACTTCTCCTCCCACTTCTCCCAAGAGGAAGCTATTTTACGACCCCCCCAATATAACATTTGCCTGAGCCCAGGACAGTGCTTTGTTCAACCTCCTGCAGGTGCCCCTCCCCTAATCTAACCAGAGAGGTGTCATCTCCTTTTGGTGGGGGCAGCAGGATGTAGCTAGGCCTGGGAAGAGTGGCTGAGCAGGTTTCTTCTGTCGGGGGTAGTTGTCAGGCAGAATTCAGCTAAATGTCACTTTAGTTCCCAGTTTAAATCAAACTTACAATTTTTACATATACATTAAATAATTACTTCCTTCAAGTCATTTCAGAATATAGTTTACATTGTATCCACCTCTTAGCAAGTCTTTCCTTGTCCTGGTTTGGGTTCATCTGTTCAGTTTTACACAAAAGTCTGGTGGTTTTAAAACGCCGGCTTTCTGATAGTGGTGAGTACCGGTATTGCATCCATTTTTGAGTTGTCTTGAATTTGACAGGAGATTTTTGCTTTTGTTTTGCTGGGCATCTTTACATTTGAGTGGTTATGTGGAACCCCCCACAAGAAGGTTGAATCTTTAGAGTGGTCTTGTGCCCATGATTTCAGCAAATTTTTGACATCAGTAAAACAGATTTTTTGAACAAAGTCTCCGGTCTCCACTATTAGCTATCTTGCGATGTTTGGAATGGACATTTGGAGCTTGCACTCAAAGAAACAGAGGTGATTTAAAAGCGCTTTTGCTCTGACAGGTGCTGCTATTTTTCCTTTGGCACCACCTTTCACCCCTGGTGCTTTTGGTATGTGCACAACTGCGCGGTTCTCCTGGACTCTGGGATGGAATGATGGGCGGCGGCAGCTCATCCCCACATCTACCCAGTCTATTGATTCAGCACTGCGCGGTTCTCCTGGACTCTGGGATGGAATGATGGGCGGCGACAGCTCATCCCCACATCTAACCAGTCTATTGATTCAGCATGGGTCAAAACCCTTCACATATTCTATAATGTGTAACCTACATGAAACAATACCAATCATCACTTTCAAGGGTAAACTCCAGTGTATGTAGCCATGTAAGCCTCTTGGCAAGTTTTAGAGCATATCTACCTGGACATAAATGCCGCAGTATCCAGCCATATATATTCACTTCTAGGTTCCCCAACTACTGTAGGAGTGGTGGAACTGGTTCTCTGTCAACCCGGGATTGACCTAGGAGACATACGTTTTTTTCTTCATATTTATATCATGTCATGTGCCAATCTAGCGGGCTTATATCTATAAGCGCATGATTTAAGAATATAGAAAAAATATAGAGAAAATTCATGCTCCAACTCTTCCCTTTCAGACTAGCCCTCTAATGCTGTATTCATTGTAAAACCACTGTGGCATTAACAAAGCGTCACGCTCGCCTGCGGGGCTCGTGCTGTGATCAATTCTATATCCATTCCAATTTTAATTGTGTTGGTATCATCATATGCACTTTGGGGCAGGAGATAAGTTGTCTAAGTATGCGCTTACCTCGCGGATGAGTTCTGTGTGGATTACTCGGCATGCAGAGGCTCGACAGTGAAAATCGCTCTGTATTGCAACGCGCTTAGATAAACATTCGGTAGCCATTGACACCATGCTCACGCGCTCAGATGTCCATGACTCCGTATGTCAACCATCTTGCTGGGGGATATTCGGACCTTCATAAGGCTTACCTCCTGAGAAGCTCGTATTCAAAATAAATCATCTCTGTACAGTGTTTCGTGAAGCTTCCCTCCCAAGAGGCTAATCTTCCAAATAGGCACATCAAAGCGATGACCCGTATGATTTTACATGGTATTGTGTGGCGAGGAGGTGGGGAAAGAAAAGACAGTTGTAGACAACGTCCTCATGTCCCCACCTCTCGTCATAGTATCAAGTCACTAAGGACAGCTGGTCAGTCGTGTTCACTGGGAGCCAGTGCTATACTTACAGGCAATTATAGTCTCTTACATGATGGGAGTAAACTAAACAGAATACATCCTAATGACACAATCACATAAGTGTTATTAAGGGTAATGTTAGAATACTTTCAACTGTATGTCTAATAGTCACACCTACTGCACCTTTCTTTCCCGAATCAGATTTATGATATTCCTGGTGGTGGATGTTCTAACCACCTGTCCAACTGGATGGCTCACAGTCTCACAAAACGAAAATTTCTCTTTTGATGATAGTCTCTAGGTACCTTAAAAAGGAATATTGGTATACCCAAATGTTCTATAGGTGGAGTTTGTAAGTTATAACATGGTCTGGTTTTTTACTCACAGGATAACACAATGAGCCTTTGCATGGATAATGTCACCAACTGTCTAACATGGTAGCACACAATCTCTCAAACTGAAGGTATTACTTGTTACCAGGTGCCTAAATGTTACTACTATGTGGGGTTCTGATAGGGCTACTTTGCTAGGGTCTATTGGATTATCTAGATTATCTAGATGTCTGGATGTCTCAAGATTCTTTTCCAAGAGATGGCTCACATCCTCCTGCTACTTTCAGGTTAGAGTATCATTTCCATTCCAGCATCACACCAAACTCCCCATATGCAATGTCTAGTGCAGAGTAATCAAGTCACGTAATTAGAAACACATTAAATGAAACTCACAGAGGGAGTCTAGTCTCTCAATCCATGTTATTTCTTTCTGTAAAGGTTTCTTATTAATATCTCCCCCTCTGCTGCTAGCCTTTACTTGTTCTAGAATTACACTTCTCATTTGTGCCATATTATGTCTTGCTTCTACGAAGTGGGTAGACACTGGTGACTTTAGGCTTTTAGTTCTTATATTGGATTTGTGTTCCGTACATCATGCTTTTACTTTGCGTGTAGTTATCCATACATAAAACAAGTCCACATGGACATTTCAACACATATACATAATTACTGGTATCACATGTGCACTAATGGTTTAGTTTAATAGCTTTTCCAGAGTATGGATGCCTGCTTTCATTCCCTTTAGTTTAGTTTAGTGTATTTATTTATATAGTGTGCCGAGCACTGGGGCCTCTGAGCGCGGAAGCTTGAGACAACGTTACAGGTATACAAAGATTACAACAACAGAGGTAGAAATCAACCAAGGTTTATAAAGTAAGTTGAATTTGCAAAAAAGTACAATCAATATACAAAAAAATACATGTAAGCGTGACACAATGTTGTCCATGGTCACAGCTTGGACAGGAGTGCAAATGGATAGAGATGTAAATTAGGCAGCGTAGTTAGAGGAAGGACAACTAAAGTATGTAAACAGAGGTGGTAGAGCTGGTAGTTTGTCAGTGCTTTTTGTCAAACAGCCAATTCTTGACTTTAGTTCTGAAGGTCCAGAGGGAGGGTTCCGTTCTGAAGGCGAGAGGGAGAGAGTTCCAACATTTGGCGGCCAGAACTGGGAAACTAGCTCCACCAGCTTCTTTGAGTTTGTATCTCGGGATGGTGAGGCGGTGTGAGTAAGGAGTTCTAGTCGGTCTATCTGGTTGATATTTAGTGAATTTGTCTGATAAATACTTAGGGGCAGAATATGACAGGCATTTATAGGTAATGACTGAGTTGCAGAGCAATATTCTGTCGCGCACTGGGAGCCAGCGGGCGATCTATCTGAGGCTGGTGATATGGCTGGATTTAGGGATACTTAATGCTGATCTTAGGGCCTTGTTTTCTAGGACTTGAAATCAATTCAAGTTCTATTCAGATGAGCCTAGGAAGAGAGTACTGCAATAATCGATCTTAGATACTACTAAGACCATGGCAAGCGTGATGCAGCTATTAGGCGAAAGAAATGCTTTGCAAGCATTGATCAGTTTGTTTGTATAGGCAGTTGTTGATGCAGTGGCACACACTTGTTTCTTAAGTGAGAGGGTGGAATCAAGGTATACTCCCAAGGTTTTCATTTCCTTAGCCACTTTGAAGGAGTTCCCATCAATATCGAATGCCGGGTATCCGGGGTCAAGTTTGTTTATTCTTATTTGTGAGCCGACGATCAAGAGATATGTCTTCTCGTCGTTGAAAAAAAGATTATGGGTTGCGTTAATCCGTTTAGCATCGTCTTCATAACACCCAGTCAGCATGATGAAAACTTGGGCGTCATCAGCGTACTTCGTGTATGTGACACCCAAGTTATCATGACGGTCAAAGAGTAGCTTTGTGAAGATATAATAAAGCATAGGGGAGACACAAGAGCTTTGTGGAACCCCAGAGTGGATGGGGATTGGGTCAGCTGAGGCCGATGGAGAGAAGACCCTAGTGGTTCATTTGGATAGGAAGGACTGAATCCAAATAGAGGCATTGCTGGAGAAGGCACCGGCTGAGGTCAAGTGATCTGTGAGGATTTGGTGATTGACAAGGTCAAATGCCGCAGAGAGGTCCAACAGCAGGAGGATAGTTAAGTTACCACTGTCCTTGGCCTCATCCATTTGGATTTTGTATCACAATGTTGGCATTTCAAGCACGTTATTGTGCCTTTATCTTTTGTTCCTGGTGTTTGCTTCTCAGTGAATTCAGCCCTGACCAGTGTGTTATGAAGTGCCTGGCTATTACAAAAAACAAACATAGACATGTCCGGTAGGGATCTCTGAAGAATTGGATCCATCTTTCATTTGGCCATTTTTTCTTTATTATCTTTTTGATTTTACCACTTTGTATTGAGTGGGTGGTAACATACTCTGAAGATTTTTCTCCTACTTTTTGTTGTGTTTTCAACAAGGACTCTCTTGGCATCCTTGCAACTTTCTCCACTACTTGCTCTGTGATCTTTTTTTGTATTATCTCTGTTGAAACTTCAGCTTTAATGTTCCTACTTGTCTCTTCTTCTTCAGAGATATTTTTTCACTACCACATAAATTGACTGATAGGGACACTATCTATCGTCCTTATAGGATGGAACCTAGTCGCCATTAATAAACTGTTTCTATCTGGGGGTTTCGTAAAAATACAGGTATGTTGCTCTGTCTCTGTGCTGTAAATCTGTGCTGTAAATCTCTACGTCAAAAAATGTGTTTGGACTTACTCTGTTCGGTGGTGAATTTAATGCGTGAATGCATCGAATTCATCATCTGAAAACATTCTTCCAGTTTCTTCTCAAGGAGAGCAGGCATGGCATTTGGTACTGGGCGTAGATGCCTGGTACATCATTTCCACATCTGTCACCCAGTACCTGCCATTATCTGCCCGCTTGGACCCCAGCACCAGGCACATATAATAGCATTCCTAATGAATATGATTTATGTGTGAGGCGCTGGCGCACCGTATGGCCGGCATTGCATTTTCTACTGGGCATCCATAAGGGAAGCATGATAAGTGTTATTATGTGGCTAGACTGGCATTTTAATGCCACCAGTATTGCCATTTCTTACGTGGCATGACGTATTTGGCATCATTGATCAAGCAAGAGTGTTATTATGTAGCTGCAGTGGCATTTTTATGCAGGCATTTTGTATTGGGCATCTTTGATAAAGCAAGCATGATACGCATTATTACGCATGAATATGTAGCTGGACTGCCCTTTTGGTGCTGCCAGTTTGGACCTGTTTTCATTCTGTGGCATTCATTGTTCATGGTAAAGCCAAATGGAGTTGAGGACACTGCCATATATTAGCAGAACAAGCGTGGACATATTCTCTTATAGCATCATTCCTGGCATTATTTCCAAAGTAATAATGAGTATGTTCTAATGTAGGAATACTGGCATAAATTGGTGCAACCAGCATTTAAAGGTAGGGGCACAGCCAGCGTAAAATATGTTGGATTTTTTTCATGAGTTTATCCTACATAAACAATGGCAAACTGTTATGCAATTTTTCAAAAAAGTGTGCTGTAAAATGCACCATATTAACCCATTAGTTTAAAAATGTTCTCGGGAGTTGGTGATAGAAGGATGAACACCCGGTGATAGGCTTGGCCTCCCATACTATGCTTGGTCGCTAAAGCATATTTTTGGGAAATATGTACGCCCTTCCAATAAAAGAAAATAGCGTTCAGCAACCACCACTGTTTGGAAGAACCTTCAAGGGCAAGCATACTTAATTTATTTTTTGCTCATTCATAACGCGCTTAATACCCAGAGGTTTCCAATCGCGGACCCGAAGATTGAACCTGTGTTGCTTCGTGTCGTCTTGTTTCCAAGGCGAGCATGTTGCCACTGAGCTATCCTCCCGGGACGATGTATAATGTCCCATAAGTTTGATTATGTATTTTAAGCAGCGATGTTAAACTAAAGGGCCCTATTTCACTTTTGCTGGATGCATCTACTCAGTACTTACACCTTCTCCGAGTCAGAAGGTGAGTGTATCTTTCTTTCAGTTGTTTCTTTTGAATTGATGTGGGGGACGAATCAGTTCTGGAGGTGGTCTTGTTAGTATGTCTTCATCAAAAGTATTGAACAGTGACTCTGCCTTTGGCATAGCAACCAGCAACACTCTTGACCACGCCCCCTCTACCCCATCCCCTACTATCATTGTTTAGGTCTTAAAGTCCAGTGTGGTTGTGAAGCAAGGCATGGGAAGAGGGAGAAAAAAGGTCAACGTGGCATTGCTGCCAGCCTGACGGGTTTTGCGCACTGCACTTTTATCTATGTTAGAGTATCACTAAGACCTGAACTGGCCCACAGGGCCACGCCCGACACTCCGCCCTAATAGGTCAGTATTTGCCTATTACGTGTACGAAGCCAGCCTTTGTTTTACCAAGCCAGAAGTGTTTCACTTTCCATTGTACTTTTAAATCCACCTAAACTTTCCCATAAATGCGACTGCAGCCAACACTGTAGGTTGCATTAAGTCACAAATGTCGGTCACTCTACTGCCCGGACTATTTAATGTTCCAGTCAGAGACCGTCACTACTTGACATCGCCCTCAAGATTCATCCTGTAAAATGCAAGGCTCCACACGACTGGGATCCCTATGCATTTGCAAGCAGAAATCTCCTGTACACAGGCAGGCATGTAGCATGCTGTGCTGTAGGATGGGAGCGATGATCAGACTAAGAACTCTAATCCACCACTAGGATGATGAATATATTTTAAGTGCAGTGCGCTTTTCTTCTAGGTACTGGGACCTCAGAGAGTCTGGCTTCTTACTGATAAAAGAGCAAAGTTGTAAGTTCCATTGTTGAGGTTCGCTTTCTGCTATGTTCTGGGGTAATCCGGTCTACAGGGAACTCTGGAGATTTCCTAGTGGGCCTCTGCATCCTGGGCCTCTTTTGTCTGGTTACTTATTTTATTTTCAAATGTTTGCATAGGAAAAGGTTGGGGCTTGTTGAAAAAGTGTAATATGGGGCTGGGCTGTGTAAGTGCCCTTGTTAATGTTAAAGGTATTTGTACCGTGCCCCGCCCCCAACGGAATTGGTCACCAGGCGCTCAGGCGGATCTGCAAACAAGAAGATGTGGTGGGGGGGTGGTTAGTCAGGTGGAGAGGAAGTAGGAAAGTGAAAGGGTGATGTCCTGTTGGCAGCTTCATTTCGGATTTCACTGTGCGCCGAGCTTGGGTGCGGATATCCGATCGATGAGAGACCTCATGTGCTGTTGGTGTGGCTTATGTGTTGGTTGTTTGTTGTTTCGATGTGGTGAAGTGCGTGTGGTTTGCTGTGTGAGAGGGTGGTTGTGTGGATTTTCGGGTGATGTAAATATGCAGAAGTTTGAGCTTTTGGGTTAGTGGGTTATTTAGGAACCCAGGTTCCCTTCCTATCCATTCTTGTCGGTGATCCATTGCTGCCTGTATTTACTTTTCAGGCCAAGCTATTATTGACATATCATCCTTCCCCTTCCATCCTGCTCTCTCCCTGCTCATTCTATGGTATGTATCTAGCTCTCTATCTTTCAATTGCCTGTTTTTACTTTTCAGGCCAAGATATTATTGATATATCATCCTTCCCCTTCCATCCTGATCTCTCCCGCTCGTTCAATGGTATCATTCTAGCTTTCTATCTTTCAGTTGCCTGTGTTTACTTTTCAGTCCAAGATATTATTGGTTTTTGGGTGGGAAAAGTATGTAGCTCTTTGAGGTGTTGGGTTAGTGGGTTATTTACTGACCCGGGTCCCTTCCTATCTATTCCTTGTCAGTGATCCACTGCCAGGCTCGGACTGGCTTATAGGGCAATAGTCCCATGGCCAAACCAAAAATGCAAAATGCTTGAGTGGGGCAGTTTTTTTTTTCAAAGTAGGGCACTTTTTGGCCAATGTGGGCCAGTTTGATGAGAAACTTCACTATGCGGCTAATAGTTTTGACCAGTGTTGCTTAGTAAATTTTCTTTAAAATGTACAATTTGCATCACATTTTATCAAAAGCCTCCCCCTTGGGTACTATTCAAACAGTGTCAAAAAAGGAATGGCATCCCACTAACAATTGTGGGCAACTTTTTCGTTGCTGCCCGAGACAATTGAATTCCCCAGTTCGACCCTGCCCATTGCTGCTTGTAGTTGCTTTGTAAGCCAAGATATTTTGACATATGCTTCCCCTTCCATTCTGATCCCTCTATGATATGATTCTAGATTTCTATTTTTCAATTGCTAGGATATGCCCGCACATTGGTCTTCCCTTACTTGAGTTGATGGGCGGTAGCTTAGAGAGGCTGGGGGGGGTCGGTATCCTCTCTCAGATTTGTTTAGCTGTGTAAGTGCCCCCTAGGCATTCTTCCTAGTTACGGGGCAAAGGGCCAAGATTTGAGTTTTCTGAATAGGAAGTGATCTCTTGTGTTACACATGCTCTTTGATAGCTCATTCCAGGTTTTTGGGGCGAGGTGGGAAAAGGATGATCCTCCGAGTTTTATTTTGTTGTGAGGTTTTGGTTCCATACGGATGTTGCTGCTGGAACTAAGTGGGCTTGTGGGTGGCTTACATTTAATTTTTCTCTTAGGAACTCTGTGCTTTGGCCGTGGATTGCTCTGTGCGTTATGCACATTGATATGAACTTGATTCGCTGTTTTACTGGTAGCCATAGTAGCATTTTAGTGCGGGGGTGATGTGTTCTCTTTGAGGTAATTTGAGGAGCAATCTAACTGCCGCATTTTGTGTGCGTTGGAATTCTTTTACGAGTTGTTCTGGCATGCCCAGGTATAGGCTATTGGCATAGTCTACCCTGTACATGACAAGAGCGATAACAGTGTTTTGTTAGCAAATGACAGGAATGGTAGAATGCTTTTTACTACTCGCAGGAGAAATACACATTTCTTGAATACAGCATTTACTTGTGGCTCTAGGGTGAGTTTATCGTCAATCAAGACTCCCAGGTTTTTTACAATCGACGATGGTGCTGGGGTTGGGCCAAGTTCTGTTGGCCAGGGGATGTAGTGGTTGTCTTCTCTGTTTTTTGTGAAGATCATTATTTCTGTTTTGCCTGGGTTGAGTTTGAGGCAGTTCGATTTCATCGAGTTGCAGATTTCATGAGGCAGTTCTCCAATGCTGTGTTTTCTTCTTGTGCGTTTTGTATTTTGTAAACTATTTGTGTGTCATCAGCGTAGTTGTAACAGGTGAGGCCGTGTCTTTTAATGATCCAAATTAGTTGAGACAGATAGATGTTGAATAATAGTGGGGCGAAGGAAGATCCTTTCGGTACTCCACATGAGGACTCTCTTGGGCTAGATTTGAAAGGTTTGCTCAATATGGTTTCCGTTCTGTTTGTTAGGAAGGATTTGATCCATAATAAGGCACTATTGTTGATCCTAATTTCTTCCAATCTCATGATGAAGATGGTGTTGTCCCACTCTGTGTACAGCTGATGATATGGATGTAACTTATGCTCCCTTTTGGGCATTGCATTCTTCTTACTAGCATTTAGTACAGCGTTCACGAGGAAAAAAGGGGGAAAGGAATGACCAACAGACACCAATGATGCATTCACCCAAGGACTGGCCTTAGCCAGCCCTTCACTCGCATAGCAACAAGTGGGTACACAAACGTTTTTGTGGACACTCAATCAGGCACCCCTGAAAAATGGCCAAAAAAACTGGCCCACCCACATTGGATGTAACTTGGGGAGCTTAACGACTTTAAACCAGTTTAAGCTGAAACCAAGGGTGCCTTTGTGGCCTCAGAACTCTAGGCTAGGCCAGTAAAAGTGCCATATGTGTCTGCACATCATGCTTAACTTGGCAAAACGATTTCCCAAAACCAAATGGCCCAGAGAAGGGCTTAAAATAAATATCTATTAGTACTCCAATAGTGACCATGGAACTGCACTGAGCTACTTATCTGGTGAAAGTGTACAGAATAGTTGTAGTTAAACTAAATCGTAGCTTCCACTAGGCTACTCTAATACACACAGTCAGGTTTCTGGAATCACCATGGGTCAAAACCCGGGTGCTTAAAAACATGGCTACTTTGCTTGTCACATTGGCTAGTAAGGACAGCACACGAGAAGAAAGGTTACATTAGTAGATAGAATTCAGTAGAAGACCCCTGTGCCCCTGTGAGGAAGACATGATATCGAAGTAAGACAGGCACAAGTGATCTCAGTTCAAGTTTGTTTATTGAACTTTAGCAAGGGTAGGATAAACGCCTATCTAAAACTAAATCAAATAATATTGAATGCAGTCCTAGTGGAGTCTTGTCAACATAACAGGGCCTATACTAAAAATCCTATTGCCAAACCTTACTACTAATTAGCTTGGGGTCAAGTCCATGAAAACGAAAGAAGTGTTCACAAAATGATAAGTTAGGATGATTGGGCCGTTGGCCTCCCTTCAGCACGTGGCCAGGCAGTTCACTCACGCAAACACACATTCTGGCTTCTGCAGCACAAGGATCTAGTTCCATTTCCAACATCAGGGCCTTTTATGCCCAAGTCTCGTAAGTTATCAAAAGTCTCTTGATTCGGAATACCTGATGTATCAAACAAACAAAAAGTTCCTGTCTAGGTATTCAAGTAGGGCGGTTCAATCTTCACCCTGGATCCCCCTCAGCCGTGCTCAGATTCCTTTTATACCACAATCTTCACTTTGTATCCCCCTCTTCCGGGTTCAGATCCTCCTCTCCAATGCGTATAGAATATCTTTTCTTGGGTGACTCACGGTTCACCCCCGATCCCACTCAGCCAGGCTCAGATTCCTTTTGACAGACTCCCTCTGCCGGGTTCAGACCAATTGCAGTTCGTACTAGCTACAAAGACTTTTGAATGTGAACAGGGTTTAGCTTGACCCGCTGCAGGACCACTCGATTTCACAGTTCACAATTGTACACTCTCTGTTGGTTACCTTACAGAGACCTTCGAATGAGCACCCACGTGTTGCCAAACCACTCTGTATATGGTGTCTTTTCCTAGCCTCTCAAAGTTCAGTCACTCCGACTCATTGGCAGTGCTGTCTCTACAGGTACTGCTTTATTCGGAAAGGCTATCAATGAAGGCTTCCCTCAGCTGGGCTCGAGCCTTCTCTCATGTAGCACAGTTCACATCGAAGGATTCCGTCAGCTGGGGTTCGAGCCTCCCTTCACGATTCACAGCTCACTTACAAGGCTTCCCTCAGCCAAGCTCGAGCCTCATTTCAAAGTTCTCAATTCACAAAAAAAAGGTCTCCTAGTCACAGAAGGCACTGTGCTAATTTCCCTCCACCTTCACAGCTCCCCAAAACCACATTTTCTGGCAATGGGAGCTGCAGGATCTAACAGGGGAGGTTGATCCTCTCAGGGTCTCTCAACCTTGCACACAAAGACCTGGGTTTGCCTGCCTGGCCCAGGGGAGGAGTCTTGCTGTGGGCACCGCCTTGCAACCCCAGCTGCCCCTGGTATTGCCTTCTGGAGGTTCAGCTCCCTCTCCACAGTGCAGTCTCCTCTGAACTCACAGGGCCACTGCCAGGACGGTTTTCTCCCCCTTTAGGTCTCCCAGGGTCTCTGCTGCTTTTGTGGTCTTCCTCTGGCTTCTTGCACCTTCCTGCATACCAAACTCACTGAAAGTGTGCTCTCCTGATCCGCCTTTTATGCTGTGTAGAGGAGCAGCTGTGTGCATCTGCAGGAGATCCTGCCCCCTACCTCCCGTGAAATGGCGACATGAGATTTTACAGTGCCTAACACCAGCCATAATACCAATACTGCAGCAAGTGTTTGAAAAAAGATACCCATTGAGGCAACCCTACCAAATGTATCCTCGACGTGATGATAACCTGCAGGAGGAAAAACCTGAAGGAGTGTGAAAAGAAGCTAACCAATGAATTGATTATGTCATACATTAATGTGTAAGACATCTCGAGATACTGGCTAAAGATGATGTATAGATCCCGAAGGAACTAATGACGAAGTAAAGAATCGAGTGAGTTTCACAATATGAAAAAAGGAAGATTGCACATTCACAATGTGCTGCAGAAAATAACTGCTCAATAAATGTACTGTTGCTGAAATGCAAGATAGATTAAGTCATCATAGAAGCTGGCTACGAGTAGTGAATATAATGCAGGCAAGGCCACCATTGTATTGAAACTGGACATTGGTATCTTGAATTTAGTAGGCCAGAACCCATGAAGCTGGAAAAGGAAACTGTGTTGCAGCAAGAATAATAGGTTTGTGAAGCTGTAGGGCAAGGCTGCCTCACCTGGAGTCAAGATTCAAGAAGCAAGTTCAGCTATCTGTCCTGAAGAAGAACGTATGCAGGGGATGAACCTTTGTTTTGTATCGTTCATTTATAAAAAAATACATACATACAAACAAAATACATTTATACAAAATGAAAACCTCTCGCATTAGGGTGCAAGACAGAACACAAAGGATGCCAAACTTAATTCAATTAGAGCATTTAAAAGCTGTACAATAGACCAAATCGTGGTCTCCTTTCACGTAAGCCAACGATGGAAATAACGCTTTAACTTAAATTCCCAGACACGATAGAGAGTGCCCTCATTCCTGTGCATTCTCATAGACAAGTATATAGTTCAAGACCAAGTACAAAGACAATTTCATGGCAGAAGGCATGGACGATGAGAGATGTTGGGCTAATTGGGTGGTGAGGTAGCTTCATGTCCTATCTCTCGGCACCTGGGTCTTGGCTTACATGCTGCTAAATTAACTGAATGCTCCAGATGTGTCACAAGCATGCTAAACAATTATATTAGTCCATATAATGAAGGACCTTATAGTTCGAAGACCAATGAGAAACTGTGTATCTACTGTTTCTGAAATTACATGTTTTTTAGAGGTAGGCATAAATTTTCCACCTGATAATAGACAATCAATAACAATCCTAGCTCCTACAGAAAAGTATACATGGAAATCTCCCTTAACCAACCCCTACCCTTGATAGGTTTTTCATTATTGCCACGTTGTATGATGTCACTCTGACGTATTTTTCATATAAAAACCGTATTTTGAGTAGAGATCGTTGAGAAACTGAGCACACGTCCGTTGATGTTTGTTGTAACCTCCCTGTATTATATAATTGCTAATAAAACAGTACTTTGCCACATCAGATTTTCTCAGAAACTGGCAGGGTAACAGCAAAGGTATAGCTATTGCTGCCTTTAAAGTGGTGAATCTATGTTATTGGGTCGTATGTGGCATGACCTGACATTTGCATGTCATTTTGGTGCTTTGGCTCTTAAGTGGACAGTGGGTAGTAAGTCACATGGCACAATGGGAGTGCAGTTATGCCTGGAAAAACAT
The DNA here is from genome assembly GCF_040938575.1 of Ambystoma mexicanum. Classification (NCBI taxonomy): domain Eukaryota; kingdom Metazoa; phylum Chordata; class Amphibia; order Caudata; family Ambystomatidae; genus Ambystoma; species Ambystoma mexicanum. Next base: position 1,405,001,319 of record NC_090922.1, read on the forward strand.
TTCTGTAAAACGACTCCTCTGTGTTTATAAAAGAGCATATTGCAGATTTGAGAGAAGTGGATATCTGAAGTTTATAGAAACAATCCATTTGGCGTCCTGTTATGAGGTGAGGTGTTGTGACACATAATTTTGCGAGCAACACTAATTCTGGTTTGATCCCTATTTCTGCAGAATCCTCGTTTGAACTCTGGACCCATTCTGACCCTAACCCTTGTGGAACTGTCTCGAAGTCTGCAGGATGGCTCACTTACCCCAGATGATGTCCTTTATGCCTACATAGAAAAGGTGAGACACTTGCATTTGTGTTACAGTAAAGATACCCTCTTTTTTGCATCTGATGTAATAAAAACAGAATATATAGTTACACAGTTCAAACTTGCAATCAACTAAACATTATTTGTTTTTGCTGTATTGTGTCAGGCCACCAGGCACTGCTAAGACTAACACATAGGACATCAAAGATGATATCACTGAATTTCATTGGTTTTTAGTCGTGCCATAACATCACTTTAACAACGTTTTGTCACTGAATTTCATGGGTTTTTGCCAGTGCACCCTAATTTGCTACAACTTCCTAAAATTATACGTACCCCCAATAAAGCAACATTTTTGGTCGATCTAGAAAGTTGCACCTTAAAACGATGCCATTCCCCACCTTCTAGCAGCATTTTGAACACTTCTATGAACTTTCTGCAACTTTTTTAATCATTTTTTTGTTCGCCTACGTTTGCGAAATGTGTGACATTATCGCAGACTTTCCAGACAGTGTTACATGACCACACACATGCACGCTCCAATGACGTGTTCACGAATGGTTCCGTGGTTCAAGAATGGATCTGTGCTTTGCTTCTCATATAGTTTGAACCTGCATTTTCAGCTGATTGAGGACGTTCCAACCTGAAAATGTACCCTAGCACAGCTCCTAGACCTATTCTTACTGAATTGCCATCTTCAATCCAGGAGAGAACACATGCTTGGATGAGTATCCACATAACTGCCATTTAACTTCAAAAATGGTATCAGCCATGGTTATTGCTCCTCCCCAGGAGCCATCACAACTACCACCAGCTGGAGGGCCTGGACAATGGAAAAGGTGCATTGATGCAGAAAATAATCAAGGGGACCAAGAACATGAGAGGAAATGTTTGCCTCCAGCACCCAGAGAGAATCATGGGTGTGGTGGTTCTTTACCACCATTGGAGGTGTAATGAAGGCTAAGGCTATCAAGGTGAAATTCACTGCACTCAGTCATGGACAACCTGACCAGTACTCCTACGGTGCACCTCCATGTGTCGCCACGCTAAATCCAACCAATGGGATACTCTGAGAGAGGATGTTCCTTTCTCTGGAAGTAGTAAGCTGTCGCCCTCTACCTCATCTTCCTCAACCGTTACTTCCACCACAGAGGCTACTCCTGTGGCGCACAAAATCCAACCAGCTATCTTCCAAGGCAGCAGTACTCTTTATATACTACAACACACCACTCAGCAGGGAGAAGCAGTTTCGAAGTGCTTTTGAGGGTGTAATCAAGGAACATGAGAAACACTGCACACTACCTTAGATTTAACACATGCCCAACATCTTCCCCTGTCCACCTGCCCCTCCATATCTGTGCTTAGTGCCCCTTTAAAATAAAAAAAAATCTTAAAAAAGTTTCCTTTAGGATCCACCTTTCAGAGTTAAAAAATAGAAGTAAAACAAAAATAAGCGTATAGACTCCATCTACATTATATTTTCCAGTAAGTAGTTAGACTCAATAAGATTTTCCAACATTCTCATTAGCATGTTCTACTATGTTAATGGGAATAATGGAATATTGTATCGTAGAGAAAATGAAAAAAGCATAGAAACTATTTTCAGTCCCAAATACATTTCCAAAGCATACAATAAGGATCATAATCCAAGTCCCTTTAGGGCTATTCGTGGTCTATGCAGTCCCCTCTCCAGGCCATGCATCATTAAAAAAACAACGGATTGCACGTGCACACCATCACACAAGACAGCCCTTCTACCCTGTTTACCGTTATGTTGTAACACTCCCTCATTGTCTACTTTCAAACAGTCACACATCTATCCACATCTAACTGCCACTTAAGAATGTTCTAGAAATCTTTTGCATCTGCATTTCCCTTGCGTATCCCAAAATATTGTACATACTGAGGCTATAATGCACATATGTATTGTGCAATAAGAGAAGTGAATGAATGCAAAGGAGAGTAGGGATTGCCAAGTGCTGATAGGAGCTCAGAATGAAAGTGCTAATAGATGCCGAGGTGGGAGGCTACTGGCTAACTGCTGGGGCAGAGGAGTCCCAAGGGTAGGGTACACAGCCGCCAGACACAGAGGAATAATATATATATATATGGTGATTTCCACTTCGGATGAATTTTCACCCCAGTAAACCCTTGATCACCAGTCCTCCAAAAATGATTTTAGCCATCGACCTCCTGCTTTGAGAGGCCTCCTATGGAGGCCAGCCGATCCAGCAAGATTTTATGATCAAGCAGATCGAAAGCTGCCGATAGATCTAATAGAACCAGCAGCCCCAATCTACTCTTCTCCAGCATAGAAAACATATGAGTCTGCAGATCCAATACCGCGCTTTCAGTGGCATGAAGGCGCCTGAGAGCGGACTGTTTATCATGCAAAATTCTGGCCGCTGAGATATGGGATTGTAGTTGTATTGTCATGACTTTATCAATCAGTTTCAGAAAGAACAATGTATTGGTGATAGGTCGGAAGTTAGCAGCGTCATTTGGGTCCAAGCCCACCTTTTTTAAAAGAGAAGTTACTGCCACATCTTCTATTGAATGCGGGCTAACACACGATGTAAATGAGGCATTTACAAACCTACACAGAATGGTGCAAAAATGTCATTGTGTTCCAAAATTATCTTAGAAGGAAGGAGGTTTCCAGGACAGCTTGTGGGATACATAGCTTTAAGTATATTATGGATTTCTGCGGTAGACATAGTAGAGAAACCAAACCCCATGAGGCATAACCCATGACTCTGAACTTCCACATCAGCCATCCTAATGCCCCCTCCTTACATTCTTGCTCGCTACCTGATTTACCAGCTATTAAGGTGGCTCCTGCTTAGCCAAATCTTCCCTGATCTTGTTTTGGGCATGCTGCAGTTTATCTGAAAAAGCTCTTTGTACTCGCATGCAGACATCCTTAATAGGTTTAATAGTGGGATCTAGAGCTCTAGGTTTTTCCCAAGATCTAAACAGCCTAAAGAGCTTTTTTGTTTGATTTGCCTGATATATCTGGTCATTGTAAAAGCTAGATTTTGCTTCAATGATCTTGGTCTTGTACTCTTTTTCCTTAGGTTTACAGGCTGTTTGTTACTAGGGGTTGTATCTTTCAGCCAAGCATGTTCCATCCGTCTCTTGCTGGCTTTTAATTACCGCTAGAGCAGGAGAGAACCATTTCTGGTGTTTAGGGGTGTCTCTGATGTTTTTTGCTTTCAAGGGGGCATGTCCATCTAACATAATAATTATTGCCTTGTTATAACTAGTTATGAGGGTGTCAGGACCATCTGAATCCTCTGTTTTATTCATTAAGACATTCATGCAGCCTAGTAAATCAGCCGCCTTAATGTCCTGGTCATTTCTATTTTGAACTTTACGTACAAGTTGGTGCAGTTTTTTAAAGGCGACGTGAGCTGAAGTTGACATTCAATAGAGAAATGATCGGACCATACATAAGGTGTGGTTATAAATTTTGGACAGTATTTCCACTCCCCACCCAATCAAGGGTATTCCCCTTTATATGTGTTGGCCATAGTTGTGGATGATTATATTGTTGTTTTTAAGTCATTTCTCTAACTCTAAGACTTTTTTTATGTTTCGGATGTCCCTTCCATAGATTCAGGTCTCCTAACAATACCACAGCAGAGTTTGTGGATTGAATAGGGATTAAGACATTGATAAGATCCTCATTGAACCTCACTGATTCTCCAGGAGTTCTATAGAGCAATACGAGGTTAATGCTATAGTTAAAATTTGGAATAAGTTTAACATGCAATATATCACCAGGGGTGGACTGGCTTATAAGGAACTCTGGAGATTTCCCGGTGGGCCTCTGTACCCTTGGCCTCTTTTGTGTGGTAGTTCCAAATTGTCTCATAGAAAAGGCATTGGCCCTGCAGAAAATGTGTCCTATGGGGCCACTTTGAACATTATTTCCAGGGCCCCTTTTAGTTCCCAGTCCACCCCTGAATATCACAACGATCACATTCTATTTTGCCTGTGTATAACCAAGCTCTTTTTTTCCATATGTTGGCGACTCCCCCTCCCAGACCTTCCTTTTGATGCTTTCCAAAGAAAACTTACCCAGGTGGAGACACTTGCTCTATATTAGGGCCAGGGGTGTCAGAAAGCCAGGTTTCTGTGATGCACATGACATCCACCTTCTGCTCCAAGATGAAGAAATTCACGTCGATGGTATGTGTAACAAGGGATCTCGTGTTTAGCAGGGCCAGATTCAAGTTGGTTACTGGAGGCGATTTCGTTAAAGGTATATTAGTCCCCACAACATTCTGTTTTATAGTAGGGCTGGTTTGACTTAGCACGCTTGAAGAGTTTAGCATGTGTCGTGGAAGGTTGGGGGGAAGCATACTTTGTTGCACATGCTCGGTATCAGTACCGAGTGGTGTGCTATTTGGCAGCGTGTTATCTACTTCAAATCCTCTCTCCCCTGAGGTATGTGAGCCTAATTCTCCAGTTTGCTGGAGTGCCACCATACAACTTTCAATGTCGTTTTTTACGCACACAGTTGTCCCCCTCAGAGTTAAGGACACTTAAAATAGGCACGATACATGTCGCGGCAGCAGCTGTAGGTGAATTGTTCAGACAAGCAGCTTGCTCGATCCTTATCCCTTCCAATGGTATTCTATTAGTGTCACGAGTGTTTGCATACGACTTACTTCTGGCAGTGGGGATTGCCTCGAGCACTTCAATAATCCCCATGGTGAGGTAGGGATGGAAGCAGCAGAGTGACTGACCGCACCAGCACCTCCCAACACGGACCGGCACAGACCAGCGGGCCCCTTCGTGCTGGCGTGTTCGTGCCGGGTTTCTAGCGAAATGCATGCTCCAAAACTACTGAGACTCTGGGAAATGTAGTTTAGAGCCGCAGCAGTGCGTGCAGAGTAACACAGTCACTCACAGTGATTAAATCATGTTTGTTTCATCATTGAACTCTAAGGGGAATGCTTCACCTTTTCATACTTTTCCCCATTGTGGCACTTTGGTCATACCCTTTATTTCATTTAGGTTGATCTACTGTAATGCTGTTTGCTTGACTCCCTGGTGCAAAATGTGGCAGCTAGACTATTCACCGGAATCAGTGGTATAGGTAGGAGGGACCATGTAACACCTGCTCTGAGTAGCTTCCACGGGCTGTCATTGGAAGGTATTTATTATTTTGTCATTATATATTTTCAACGCACAACCCTAGGTTGAGAGAAGTGGAGCATTGTGCAAAAATGTAACGAGTAAAGATTAATTGTCATTATCACAGAAAAATATATGGATAGGGAGGTGCAAAAGATATCTGGAATCTAGGTTGCCCCAAAGTGTTGGATGAGCCAGTTCTCATTTATTTCCTAACGTGAAGTAGATTTGGAGTAGTCTGGATTGACACCTGGATACAGTTCCAGAGGAAGGGTTCGTGGAATGAGAAGGACTGAGTTTCTCATTGTGGGTCAATCTGATGGTCTTAATGCAAGACGACCATGTGCTTCCAATATTTTTAGTTTAGCTGCTAGGTAGACCAGTTTATCTGGTGTGGTTGCCTTGTATATGAGGTATGCAGTTTTCAAACCAGATCCTAGCCAGGATGAGAAGACTGGTAATGTGTAAGGTAGAATGATGTGGTCACATTTCATAGTGCCTAGGATGAGGAGAGCAGCACCATCATGGATTGCTTTGAGGGGGCCCAGGTGAGCAGCCAAGAACCTTGGAAGCTGGAAGTTACCCTGCTTATATGCAAAACCGTTAGGGCCTGCACCACCATTCGCAAGTTCGGGGGTGGGACGAACGGCCTGCTCTAGAGCAGCTGAGAGATCTGACCACAAGCTGTGTGAGACTTCTTTACAGAATTAGTTGGTTTAAGACTGCTTGTATGACCTAAAGGGCCTTTAAAAAATGGCTTGTGTGAATTTATTAGTTACTGTAAGAAGCAATTCCGTCTTCTTCAAAACCCCACTCTCCCGCTCTACAGATCACAACCGTCTTCTGGTGTATAGTTTCAAAAAAGAGCATACAGGCAGAAGAACATTTGCAGTACAAGCTGCCTGTTTAAGGATCCCCTTATCATCTCAGGCCTAGGAAACATTTTAAATCCTACCAATGCTCCAAGTCGACCTTGAAAATCCACCATTTCTGTTTATTTGGTGTTTTTCATCTGTCTTCCAATTCCTTCCCCAGCACCATGAGGAATTGGTGATGCATGCAAGTACTTTACATCCTGTCAAACCAATCAAATTGATAAGGAGTCAGTGGAAAGAAGCAAGAGAAGGTCAGCTTGTCGATATGGTGGACATCCACTGGGTTTTGGATATTCTGGGCCAGGCTCGTGGAGGGGACTGGAGCTTTTGAGCTAGTTGGTAGTGATATCTGAGTCGAAGAATAGTGCTAGGTTGTCATATTGTTTTTTGTTTGGGGTGAAGGTAGTCTCAGTGGCAAAAGTTCCTGAGGGTTGAAGCAGCATGCAGATCTCTGCTCAGGATTTTTGGCATCAAATATTCTTAGTTTTATGCTTGTCAAACATAGCCTGTGTATTACCTAGGAAGGGTCTGGCGTGAGTGTGTGTGTGTGTGTGTGTTTGTGTATGTGTATTTGTGGCTTTTTCATTATTGTATTTATTTATTTATTTATTAGAGAGGAGGGATTTCTTCCAGTGCCTTTTGCAAAAGCCATTCTTTCTCTTCATGGTTTCCAGGGAAACGATCAAACCATTTGATGAGTAGGACTTGAGAAGGAGCAGGTTGGGTGGTTTTGTTGCAAGGAGGATCCAATTCAAACAGATATTAATTTACATTTCGAATGATCGAATGATTCCATTGACATATGTTAGTGGGAGTTGTGAGCTGGTGGTTAAGCGGCAGCATGCAGAAGTTTTATTATTAATTATAAAAGCAACACGATCATTAGACCAGATAAGGCCTGGATGCTTTGCTTCTCTTCTAACTATTGAGCAAATGTTATGTTATCTATCCAGGTTGACAATGCGCTGTCTCCTGTCCGTCGAGCAAAATAAAATAAAGATGGTTAAAAAAAAATAAGAGGCTTGCTAATGGCTTGTGTGAATGAGGTCAAGTGTTTGGCCAAGACAATGGAAAGGTGAAGCATTAGGTTGCATATTCTTAGAGATTACATGTTTGGCTTCATATTGCAGGTGGCTGGGGCATCAGATTGGTCACACTACACATCCAGGTCCCACCAAACATTTGGAACTGTCACTATGGTATTTGCAAAACAATTAGGTTGTGCAGAGTGGTCTGCAAGGTTATTGTAGTATGTGGGATTGGGGCTGGGTGGTGGATGAGCAGAATGAAATCGCAGTTGCGGTTATTGGGTGGCAAGCACAGAGTCAAAGGATGGGAAGGAATGCAAGCTGATCTTTTTCGGGGTGAGAGATGATTGACTGACCGAGGCCGCAAAGCCACTAAGATTGATTTCTGACATCGGCTGACTATGTAACCCTTGGACGATGTCTGGGAGGACAAAGTTGCACATCCAGAGTAAATTCACTCATAATAGATGAATGTACTACAACATATATTTTAGATTGCGGAGCTGGTAAATCACATATAACCTGATCACATGCACATTTGCACTTCCCAAATAGTTTCCTTCCCTGAGAGTGTTCACATAGATGTGAATATAGAAAACTTAACACTCAGTTTAAAACTATATGACCACTTAAACCCTCTATACTCAAAGACCATGACAACGATCCTTGTGCTCAGAGAGGCAGAGATGGCGGGCACTGCTCAAGACCATGGCTTATTGTTAACTTGATCAATTTGAAGCTTTTAGAACAAGTTCAAAACAGGGAGTTCTTGATTCAGGAGGTAAACTAAGAATGTATAACAATGTGCTCACTACGTGTCCGCGCGCCTTAAATGCAGACCATTGCTCTTTTGCTGAGCATCACATCATGTGTAATCACCTGACCAGGTTCCATGCAAATTCAATGAAGACAACACATCTGGTATGATCGTTTAACACGTTTTCTATTTTATTTCCTGTTTCTTTTAGGCATTTGAGTTGAACAAGGAGTTGAACTGTTTGACCGATTTTCTACAGGAATGCGAGTCTCAGCTTCAGGACCTGAAAACAATAAATCAAAGGGGACCACTGTATGGCGTACCAGTCAGCATCAAGCAGTCCATCTACTGCCAGGTGCTGTTCTAGTTTCTTACTTTAATAGTTGTGTTCAAAATCTCAACTTTTCCCACAATTAAAGGTTCACAAACGTGGAATTAAGGGAGGAAACTGGGATGTGTGTCCCTGTTATGGTGCACAATCAAGATGGAGTTTTACAAACGTGTTTCCACTGGGAAATGAGAAAATAGGAGATGTGTACAGCCCTCAGACTGGGATTACATGAGGCTTCAATTGGGGTGTGACAAATTTTCAGTAGTATCACAAATTCATTATTTTCAAAGGATCCAACCTAAAACTGAGCTGGTGGAAAACCTTTGATCTTAGCATCTCTGTGTGCCCAGCTGTTGAGCACCCTGCTCAACACCCACCTCTTTCCATCTTGTTTGTTGTCCGTGACCGAAGGACACATGTTTGTGAAAGTGGAGACAGTAAGGAGGTGTGGTCACTCTCCTTAATGTCTGTCTGTTGACCAGCTGCATACAACAAGCAGGGATTCTGGTGTGGCATGGCCATATAGCACACTGCAGGTGTGATGCATGATTGCCCTGTGGTTGGTCATGCCCGATGCTGGTGACTGGAGACTTGAAGCCTGTGAACACTGACTGACTAACTTTAGTTATTGGGGTTATTTTTGTTTATCAATGTACTTATGGCCACATATGGGCACAGGATTTGAGTGATAAGTGCTGCAGAGGGCTCAAGGAATACTCATATTCTCAGAGATGGTTCAAGTGTTGTTCTCTTTCTCTTCTTCCCCCACTCCCAGGCGTCCCTATTCCCCAGGTTAGTATATGCCAAATATTGACCCCTACAATCTAGGTTCAGGTCTAAAGGTGATGCTAAGATCAGGACACCTTATTTATCTAACCTTGCTGGACTGACCCTACTCAATCCAGGGGTTCGTTTTCTGAGCCCCGGGGTATTGGATTGTGCCTTTCAGACACAATCCAATGTGGTCTTTTTTTATCACACGTTTGTACTCTTCTCCCACTTCCCTCCTGATGTTCCCTTCTCGCGACTCCCCTTTCGCCAACTCCACCTGCTTCCTTTATTTTTCTTACCTCTTCCTCCTCTGTTCCTCACTCTATTGTCATGCCTCCACCCTTCGATGTTACCCCCTCCCCCTCTGCACTATTTCCCCCCTCTGCACTACTACTCCCACATCTGCACTATTTGTCCTCCACCCCCACCTTCTAAACAACCACCCTTCTTTAACTCCCACAGCACTTCACATTCACTCCCTATACTCCGTCTAAACACACTTACCACTCTTTCACGCACTCTCACAAGAGTATCACTTGCACACCCCTGCACTGACTGCACATGCTCTAGAAATCTACTCCACCATCCTTGCTTCCTTCTGTGGGTTTCGCGGTCTGTCACCTCATCCTCCTCCTCAGACCTCACCAGAACAACCCAAAGCTTACAGGGGTATAACCCCCACCCTATTTCCTGGTTAGTCTGCAGTCCCTAGGAAGTCTAATCCCCCACCGTCCAGGGAGGTGTTCCATACAACAGAGTCTTCATATAGTGGGCTAAGCCCTAACCCCCTTTCTCTTTATGGGGCAGATGCAGACCAGTGGTGGTTGTAGTGTCCCAATTCTTGTTGGAGGTTGGGGAACGTCTATACTGGTTGCTCCTATGGTAAGTCAGTCTTTTTCTTCTATATTGCATGTAGCTGGTGCTGTAGGGGAGGGCAGTGTCCATCATCTCAGGATACTGGTGAGTAGCAGGAACCACACTGGAGCCAGCAGGTAAGAAAGTGGATTGAGCTGTATTGTAGTTACAGGGTAATAGATAGGAAATAGGGAGGGAGGTAAGATTGATACATCTTCAGGATACCATCTCCCATCCTGAAGTCGCTAATTGACATATGCCCACTACACCAACATTCGGTTAGCTTGCATTGCATTGGCAATACAAGAACACACTTCAGCGAGCCACCCTGGTTTCCCTATTGGGCAATTTGGGCTGACATGAAGTGTGTGGCTTCAGTGACTGCTGTGTAGGAGCTCTGGCTCCTGCTTCTGTTTTCTGTTTGTACTCTGCTCACATAGAGAGCCTGATGGGGTAGCTAGGTCTCCATCTTTCTTCCCATTAGCTCTCTCCCGCTCCCGTCCGGAGCATTCCAAAGTTTTTACATACAGTGCTGCTGGCTCTCTATCTCGTGGGTGTTCTTCAGAACCTCTTACTTTTCCAGGATGAAAAGATAAACCATTGGGGCCATAGGCATAGGGTGATGCCATTGGTACTGCAAATAAATAAACTGGCACATGGGGAGAGGACCAGAATTGAGGCCCTCCCAACTATCACTTTCTCCCTCTGGGTTAGGACTGGATCTGGATCTCTCCATGGCAGGCCTCCTATCCCAGGCTGAGCGGGATTCCCATCCCTCTTGAAAAGGTCAGGCGACTGAGCTTCTGACACAAGTTATACATTGTCCTCATTCTTTTGGATCAGTGTGTATGTTCTTACAATGGAGAACCAAAACGCTATCATCCCACTGTCACCTACTACCTGAAACAAAACAAACCATCTGTAAGCCTCAAAGACGTTTATGACTCTTGTCAGAAATGTTTAACAAAACCTAGCAATGGATGGTTTTGCTACTGAGGGTCCTAACTCTGAACACTGCACCCTTTTGTGTGGTATTACACACAGAGGAAAAATATCAGATGTTTGGTTGAACAAAAATGCATAAAGGTAAATTAAAGCTGCTGTAAACCCTATTTCTGGGGACACTAGCCAGTCATTTTCAGATTTAGAGTCAGAATATTTCGAACAAACATAAAACGTGAAACACAAAACTAATAATTTGATTGAAATTGAAATACCCAAGAATAGTTGCAATGAGATTGTGTTATCGTTACTGTCGAATTCTCAAAATCAATATGTTCCTGCAATCGGGGTCAGATTTTGTTATGGATCAGTTTGGAACTCACCCAGTGTTTCCCTCCAATGCCTCTGTCCTTCCTCAAAGGGGAGAGTTCTTAAGGGGTCTATTCAGGAAAATTATAGAAGTACGTTAACTTGGCTAAAGAAGCTCTTAGAAAGGACTCTGTGACCATAGAGTAGAGCAATTATACTGTAAACATTGGGAGTGGAGCCTCTGATCTTAGACTTCCTATTCAGTAATCTTAGATCAACTGAAAAACAATGGAAAAAAGCCCATCCTCTGCCATCTAGTGCTCTTAACATGTAGACCTTTCCTAAATATCAACAAAGTCATGTAGGAGAGCAAATTGCTAAACTGCTTTTGGGAACCAAGCTGATCAAAATGCTCTCCAAGAGGGTATTGCATAGATCAGGAGCAACAACGTAAATCTTAATTAGGTTGATAATGTTGGGGAGAATTACCATCCCAGGTAAGCAGTATGGCAAATAAAGGAAATTGCTTCAACAAAAAGGGATAAATGCCCCAGCAATTAATGAGTATTATCCCAAGACTAAATCTGGCTATACCAATAATGCAAAGTGCCTTCTCTAAGCCACGTGGGAAAAGGCTATTCAGTGATGCAAAAGAACATTAGGAAATCAATTTGCCCCATCCAACCCATATAATTGTAAACAGGAAAAAATAGCAACACTCTTCAAGTGCATTTGTGGTGCTTTCCCCTAATGAGGATGAATTTCAAGGAACAGTTCAATTTTTATCTCACAAAATGATGCAATATCCAAATCTGACCGAAGTCATTCTAAATCACATATTTTCAATCAAATACACATGTATACAAAACCAGAACGCGATATTTCAGTAAATGCAAATCGGTCTGTTCTAATTCTATTGTGTACTACCAGATCTAATCCCCTCAACAGCCATTTTGGCAAACAATGTGCATTCACAGAGACGTCAAAATAGTTGCTTGCAAACACTTCCAAAGACTGAGCCATGCTCTCCACCAGCTATGACCAAAAAGAAAATTTTAATCCCTGAGATGAAATGCATTGTTGGCCCTATTAGAGGCCCCTTAGATGCTCCTACTCTCTCTTTTGTTTTAAGAAATGGTGGCATATGTAAGGTGTCTGAGGGAAGTGTATGTTAGGTACCTTGGTATGGTCCAGTATATCATAAAGTTCCTTGTAGGTATGATAAAGTATCAACCCGTATTTCCCCACTCTGGAACACACACCTTACTGCCTCCATGGGCATGGCCTTGACATCCGGAGAGAGCAAAGATGTAACACCCACCCCGTCGATAAGTAAACTAGTGCCTCCACTGGGGTGTAATTTCAGGGCTTTCCCCAGAGCCCCTTAGTCCTGTGAACAGCACACTGTGCTGCCCTCAATAAGGAGGAGAGGCCCAATTTTACACCAGAACAGTGATGAATGAACCAAGCACAACAATGATGTTAACCCCTTGGCCCCTTTATCTATTGGAACAATAAATAAATAAAGCAGCACTATCTTGGCAGTCTTGGGTAAATTGCGCATGCATGCATTCTTCTATACAATTACCATTAAAATAAGAGTGCACACAGTTCATACAGTGCTTAATGACAATGGATAATTGATGCAAAAGAAACCACAACTTGCTTTCCTGTATAATAGATAGGCCCTGGTGCCTTAGGGAGAAAAAACAGCTTTTAAATGTCATAAATATACATATATATAGAGAGAGAAAGAGAGAGAGAGAGAGAGAGAGAGAGAGAGAAAGAGAGAGAGAGAGAGAGAGAGAGAGAGAGAAAGAGAGAGAGAGAGAGAGAGAGAGAGAGAAAGAGAGAGAGAGAGAGAGAGAGAGAGAGAGAGAGAGAGAGAGAGAGAGCATATATCAATGCTATTTCTGTGCAAACAGGAGCTGTGTGAACATTGCTTCACAACGGTTGCTGATTCTCTTTGTCCTTACTAAGTAGGCAAATCTCCAGGCATTGGGGGTCATTACGACCCTGGTGCTAAGGGATTACCGGTACCGGTAAGGGTACCGATACCGGCAATCCCTTAGCGCCCAATTCCCATAACGGCGGCTGGAACCAGCCGTTATTGCAGGGACCCGCAAAGGGACCCTGGCGATAATTACGGTACCGCAATTTGCAGTACGGTAATTACCACCTTTCCCCATTCCCATTATGCCCTATGGGGCAAAAATGGGAATGGGGAAGGGCCATGGTGAAATGGGGAAGTACCGCCCCGCCAAACTTGGAATGGGGTGGTACTTCCCCATTTCACCATGGCGGACTCGTTACAATACCGGCAGCAACCATGGTGCTAATAGTGCCATGGTTTAGCGCCAGTGTTGTAATGAGGGCCATTGTTTACTGGGCACAAATTCGAGTTTACCAGAGACCTTGTGGCATCTGCAATCTGCCACAAACCCAAAAAAACAAAAGGAAGATAACAAGAAAGGAAAGAAGAAAAAACAACACACAACAGAACGCTGCCCAGTCAAAGGAAACAGAAAGAGGGATCTAGTCCCAACTGAAGTGTGTCTAAAATGGAACGAAAGGGATGTAATAAAGCTCACGGCTATCCGTGATGGACCATGAGTCTAAGTAAACACAACTTCGAATCCAGACACAAACGCGGTAAATTGTGTGAGGTAAAGTATTCACTGGAATAGTCACCGGAAGTGTGTTTATTTCTATTATTTTGTTTATCCTACATCTCAAAAACCCATTTCACTCCTGTTGTCCTGGAACAAACCTTCTACCCCTCCTGAACTTCAGCAGAGAATAAAGATAGAGAGGGATAATATGCAAAGTACAGAACTCGGGGGGGAAAACCTGACACGCGGTTGGTGTCCACTTTTAACTTAGAGTTTGTTTACTCCACACGGACTCACTGATAGGAGGATAACACTGCAACTGCCTGCAAATCCACTCTAGACCATAGCTCGCACTGGCGGGGTTGGGTACAACAGCCAGAAATCCAACCTTTCTTTACCCGTATGCGCACCTCTCTTCCCTCGACTAGTCATACTACTAAATGATATACACGCCACAGCTCTTACAAGAGTTACCGTCCTAAGACGTACTAGTGTGTGAAGTATTGTTCAATTTGTGTTACTTCACCAGCCGGGCCTGTAACAGTCAACAAAGCTGATATAATCTACTTCCTTTATTTAGGGGTATTTAACAAAGTGCACCAAACTGCAGTAGAAGGGTTAATAAAGAAGACTGCTCATAAGCGGTCCCTCCTCCCTCTCAGCCCTTTCCCTCCTACCTCATCGCTGTACAATAGCATTTTGGCTTACTGCACAAAAACCCAGACTCATTTAAAAGTGGAAAAGATTGCTTTAATGTGACAGCCCAAAGCTTACAGTTAAACTCTTACCTGGCTCCATGGCCTTACAGACTAAAGAACTATTTTAAACAACCAATTAAATAATTAAACATTTTCATTTACCCCAACAATTAAATAATTAAATAAAACCACTTCCTCCCTAACTATCCCTTGGACCCTACCGTCTCCTTACCCCTTCTCCATGCGTCCCGCTTTCTCCCCGGGGCCATGCCCATCCAGGCTCAATACCTGTTCCCCCGGGGTGGCCCGCTTGTGCAAACAGCACCACCCCATCCTTTCCCGCGCCATTCCCCCATTGTGCTTCCCTCCCCCCACATCTAAAGGGGCCATGCCCCCGGCAACAGAACCGCTTCAGGACCCCTGAGACTCCCCTCTACACCAATCTCCCCCTTTCCTATGACCTGCAGCCAGTCTGACCTGCCACATCAGCAACAGAAATTTTACATTACAACTTCACTAGTGCCCCGACCTGTCACACAAAACTACCAGATAATAGCTCCCTAAACAGACCAAAAACCCCATAAATAAATAAATAAATACATTTAAAAAAAAAACACATGGAAAGTAAAAAACCCTGCAGAACCCAAGTACATGCCCCCCCCTCCTTAGAAAATAAAACCAGATACCAGACCTAACCCAAATGAAAGGGGTGGGAGGGCGGGTCAATCTCAGAGTCCAACTGTCGCCTGTCTCCTGAACCTTCCCTGACAGTTTAAGTACCCCCTGGAGGCGCTCTATCCCCCACGGCCACTCGTTGGCCGTGTGCAGTGCCAAAATACACCCTGGGGGGAAACGCTTCACGTTCCCCCCGGGGTCCTCCTTTTGGCTTACTGCACAAAAACCCAGATTCATTTAAAAGTGGAAAAGGTCGCTTTAATGTGACAGGCCAAAGCTTACAGTTAAACGCTTACCTGGCTCCATGGCCTTACAGACTAAAGAACTATTTTAAACAACCAATTAAATAATTAAACATATACATTTTCCCCAACAATTAAATAATTAAATAAAAACACTTCCTCCCTAACTATCTCTTGGACCCTACCGTCTCCTTACCCCTTCTCTAGGCTTCCCGCTTTCTCCCCAGGGCCATGCCCCTTCAGGCTCAATACCTGTTCCCACGGGGTGGCCCGCTTGTGCAAACAGCACCACCGCATCCTTTCCCGCGCCATTCCCCCATTGTGCTTCCCTCCCCCCACATCTAAAGGGGCCATGCCCCCGGCACCAGAAAAACCCTCCACCGAGGTGTTCTTTCTGCCCCACCCCCCACCCATTCTCCTTACCTCCAACTCCTTAACCAATCTCCCAGCCAAGAGCTCAAGTCCGCCAGATAATGATTATTCCCAAATACCGACAAGTGTACACCATCCTCTCTAAATCTCATGAATCCTTCCTAAACTATCTCCTTATGGTCCAAAACCTGTACCGCCACCGATGCACAAAAGTCTATCATCTCTCTGTTTATCCCCTTCCTTGCCCGCTCTATCGCTCCCACATTCCTCACTCCCCTGCAAACACTCAGCGGCAACCACTTAGTCCCCCCTACAGATTCTTGAGGCCACACTTCTCGGACCCATAACAAAATCCCTTTTTATTTTCCTAATTAGAGCCACACTTGTATCCCTTACCAGATAATTTTCCCCACAGTTAATCACCCCATCTGGAGGCCCCTAGATTTCCCTCAACCCAGCCAACATAGGAAGCAACTGATCCCAGCGCAGCCCCCCAGACCCGGACCATCTTACCACAACATCTTTATAGTTGCAACCCAGTTGCCTGCCAACAACCCTTTTCTCAGCTTCCTTCCCCGCCCACTTAACCACAGCATGTCCCACAAACCAGATATGCGACATCTGGCCCGACCTCCTAGCAGCATCTGAAAAAGAAATTACAAAATCACTTACTGATCAACAACATCCTCATAACTGCAACACTCCTGCTACCTACTGAAAAAATTCTTTAAAGACATCCCGTTTGCCCCGGTCCCTGACATACTCTTTGTATCTCCCTTACTTACAGCGTCCCAAACTTTTCACCTACTCCTCCGAATAGCCCAGCCTGCTATCTTCAGATGCTGCATCCCTCCTAAATGAATGAGTTCCAACCTCCTAACCCTTCCCACACCACTACTAACACCTTCCTCAGTAACCTATCCTTCCTGGCCATCTCCTTATCCCTCTCAGGAAACACCCCCGGTCCTCTCCTACCTGTCCCTCTATATTTCGCACCTTTCGCCTAACCTTTAAACAATACACCTAAACCCACTCAGACCTCCTTTCTCCTCTAACCTATTACCCTCCTGTTCACACTTGCCCCCCACCTTCCCTCACCTTACTAATATGGCCCTGCGTTGCCCACCCTGCACCAGGGGCCCCACGTGCACACCCGTCCATGCAGGCCCTTTTCTTTATTACTCCTCTTTGCCACTGCACCAGGGGCCAACCCTGCACCCCCGTCTGTGCAGTCCATTCCATATAACTAATCTTCAAGCTGCTTGCGTCCATTATCACCTGTTTCCCCACCTGCACCAGGGGCCCTAATGCACCCCCGTCCATGCAGGTCCCTTTTCTGCCTTACTCCTCTCCACCGCTGCACCAGGGGCCAAACCTGCTCCACTGTCCATGCAGTCCATTCCATATAAATTCCTCTTCCAGCCCCTTGCTTCGTTGCTCCATTCTTTCCCCCAGCTGCACCAGGGGCCCTAGTGCACCCCCTGTCCATGCAGACCCATCTCATCACTTCCCCCTGCTGCACCAGAGGCGCTCCCGCACCTCCGTCTATGCAGCCAGAAGCTTACTCACCTTGTCGTGCGGCAACCGTGAGGTCTTTGCCACCGTCGTTCATGCCCTCCAAACGACGGCCACCACCCCTTAACAATTTCCACAGGTACATTCCCCCTGCTGCCCTCCCCTGCCCTACCTCAGCATCTTCCCCCTCACCCCTCTCCTACCCCCTTTGAATTGCCCCCAAAACCTCTCATCAAACCTTGTGCCCCCCCTCCTTTTCCGATAAACTGAGCCCGGCCTACCAGAACACCCCGCTTTACCTGGCATGCGGTCCTTCCCCACCACCTCCTTGCCCCGCTCCTTGCCCTGACCCACTGTCCCCTGCCTGAAAACAATCTGTAACCGGATGCCGACCCGCACACCTGCTGCACTCGTGTTTAAATTTGCACATCCCCCTCGGCAAGCCCTCTTTATTGAACGCCCAACATGCTGCTGAGGGGTGTCCTCTGCCTCCTCCCACCACCCCCTCATGGGCGGGGCGACCAAGAAAGGGCCGGTAAGGCACAGGCAGACCACTTGCTGTGTGCAACGTCGGGGCAGGCCTCGTTGGAGCCATCCATTGCAGCCAAATATCCATGTCTATTTCTCCCCACACCACTCGACTGTCCTCTGCCATTCTTGCTCTGAATTCCTCATCATAGCGTACCCAGGCAAAACCCCCAAAACTCGTGTAAGCCTTCCTAATTACGTCCATATATTTGAGCAGAGCCACACATCGCTCCGGCAATTTCTCACAATATACGCTGGCATAAATGATAAATGCAGATGTCCAATTCTCAATAGTCACCGGGACCCTTGGGCGCGATGCCAGTTCCCTCTCTTCTTCCTTATATCCCTCCTTTGCTCTCACTTCCCTATGGAGCACCTTAAAAACATCTACAAATTCCCCCGCCTGAATCTTCTGCCTGGTCGCTGCCATCAAGTGCACCCCCAAAGGTTTTGTGATACCCATGTACGGCAGTTTTTTCTCCTTTCCTTTCACTTCAACCTCTTTTTCTTTTTCAACTGGCACCTCGAGCACCAATGGCTCCACCACCTTGTCCGTTTGAACCTTCTCTGAGCTAATGCTCTTCTCATCCCCCAAGGCTCCAATGGCCTGTACACCAACTTCTTTCCTTACCCCTTGCAGACCAGACCCTTCATTTCCCATCCCCCTTCTCGTGTCCCCTCCCTGCCATGCAGATGACCATTCCCTTTCCCGCTCACCACTTTCCACACAGCCCATCTGTGGTCTGGCGTCCACACCGATGCTCCTCATCTCCTTTCTTAGAGGGCTCCTACTGCAGGGACAAAACATATCAGCAGATTCACCCAGCCAATAGTTCCCCCGACCTCTTGCCCCCCGACCACCCTGCACCTGCCTTTCCCGATCCCACCTCAAACTTCTTCTCTCCTACCCCGTTTCCCTCACCGCCCTATAACCCTCTACCTCCCACTGCCCCACATAATCCTCCAATCCAACTTCATCCCCCTTAAATACCATTGTGGATGCGAGCTCATGCCCGAGTTGAGTTGATCTTCTTCCTGGGAGCCTGGGGCTTCTGCCCCGCCACTCCTTTGACGTCTTCTCGGCGGGGCCGCAGAAACCCCTGCCTGGTCCTCTTCTCTCGGGTGAGGCATGCCGTCCTCCACCCTGTAATCCTCAATGCTAGGGGCTGTGCTGCACCCTCTAGGCTCTCCTTGCGCTGACCGAGGAGGGGCTGTTCTAAAACCCTCTACCTCCACCTGAACAGCGCGGGCTGCGCAGCACCCTCCGCCCTCACTCCTCCCACCCAGAGGGGCCGTTCCGCACCCCACTCTAACCTCCTCAATTGATGGGGACCTCTCCCTCCTTCTCCCACCTGCACTCTTCTGCAGGTATTTACCCACTTTTCCCCTCTGCCCTGTCACCCCCTTCTGTGCCCCATCACCGCCCCCACCATGGTTCCCTTGACCCACCTATTTTTGAGCACTCCTAGCTTCCCCTCGGCTATCAATGACTCCCTCCCTCCCTGGCTCCCCACCCGAAATCATTTCTCCCCCGGACGCCCTCCTATCTATCTCCCTCCTCATCTTCCTGCCCCTGGATTCCCAAATCTCCCCACTACCCGCCGCGGGGGTGCAAGCCACCACTGCTGCGAGAGCCCCCTCTGCCTCAGCTCCACGCTGCAGCCTGCCCCCACCTACCTCCCCTTGTCCCGTTACTTCCCCCACCGCCCCTTCCAAGTGGGCCTTAGATACCCTGCTAATGATTTCTAAGGCCTCCCTCAGAGCCCTGGCATCCACCAGCCCCTTCCTTTTGGCTCCCTGGCCCACCATTGTGCACCGATAATCTAAATGTGCACTGAAATATGCCCCCTGTAGCACTTAGCTAACTAACACCCCCGAGCCAGCACCTACCCGTGGGCAAATACTCTGAGAATTCGGAAACCCAGAAGTAAATTGAACTATAAACTAATCTCCCATTAAAAGGTCACTTAAACACTATATAACCTATTTAGCATATACAATAATAAATATTATCATATATGAAAGAAGAAACTTTTTTTGTAGTTGTATTTATTATTATTAATATTTTTTGTTTATACCCACTAAAAGGGGCAACACTTATTAGTGCCCCTTGAGACCCCCCCCACCCGAAGGCAGCTCCGACAGTGCACTGAAAAGAAATAGAGGCCGTAAAAAGGAAAGCAAAGAACACTGCCCCTTAAGGAGCGCAGAAGAATGCGCACAGATAATACAAACCTAAGCTGCAACACGATACGTTCCCTTTAAGGGAACTGCAGTGACCCCTTTCACACAGGGAAAGCCACTGCGCACACACGCTACGTAGAAAAGTAAACAGGCTAATTGAACAAAACCGCCGTACATGAAAAGAGGGGCTGGATGGCCCCGGGCAGCTATCTAAGAGCTGGCAGCTGGCCGAAGGACAGGGCATGGGTCAAAAGCTTCCTGCCTCAGAGAAAACACGCTGCCTGAATGAAAAGGCCCCCACGCTCCACTGAACGGATGACACATGGATCCAGCAGGCAGAAGCTACTTCCCCGCCCAAAACACACCAAACAGGAATGGGCTGAAAAAACCCTGACCACAGGCCAACAGCTTCAAGGCAAAGCCGCCAGAAACTATGGTAAGAAGGGGGGTACCTTAAATACGGTACCCCCGACTATAAATAATTCAAAATATTATTATTATTATTTTTTTTTTTTTTTCCTAACTATTCCTCATGTACCCACTCTAGCTCACTAGCAACCCTAATTCACCTGAACTAACCTCAGCACACTAGGCTCAGCTTCAGGGAAGGCTCGGGAGCAGGCAACAGGACTGATCAATCTCAGAGTCCAACCGTCGCCTGTCTCCCAAACCTTCCCTGACAGCTTAAGTACCCCCTGAAGGCGCTCTACCCCCCACGGCCACTCGCTGGCCGTGTGCAGTGCCAAAATACACCCCGGGGGAAACGCTTCACGTTCTCCCCGGGGCCCCCCTTCAGATAAGCACGGTTCTGACAGGCTGTCACCAGGGAGTTTATAACTCGACCTCGGCAACCCTCTGAGGGAGGACTGACCCCCACCCACTCAAGGTGAGGCGGTGTCAGAAGCACCATACTGGTGGAAAGCCAGCCACCTTTACATGCCTGCGGAGACCGCGGGTGGCAAAGGCACAATTCCTCGATGAGGAAACCAGACTATCAGCAGGTCTAGGAAGGCCTGCTTTTATTTATGGCAGGTGCACCGGCCAGCTTTTGAGCCCATGTGGACGGCGCTCTCTCTCTCTCTCCT
Source organism: Ambystoma mexicanum (assembly GCF_040938575.1). Classification (NCBI taxonomy): domain Eukaryota; kingdom Metazoa; phylum Chordata; class Amphibia; order Caudata; family Ambystomatidae; genus Ambystoma; species Ambystoma mexicanum. The sequence continues at coordinate 1,405,022,497 of NC_090922.1, forward strand.
CTCCTCTATCCCCCAACCCGAGTAAACCTGCAGGCTTTTTCAAACTCTCCCAAGTGGGCCAGTCTCCACAGGGGATCCTACCGATCTGTAAGGTAAAATCACCTCAACGACACGCCCGTAACCCTGTCAGACGGGCGACACCAAATCCCACCATTTTGTCTATTACGTGCCAAAACCCAAAATGGACGACGAGATGGCTGCGCCTGAATGAAAAGAAAGAGAAACAACTGTCCTGCGAATGCAAAAGGGAGAAACATTTTCTATTTGGAAAAAATAGTGAAATTAACAAACTCCCTCTCCGGAGCAGAAGAAACACATACACAAATAAAACATAATACAAATCAAACAGTATGGCCAAAAAAAAACGACATGCAATGTTTTCATTTTCTTTTTTTTTCTCTGACTGACAAGTGAAAGAAAACCCAGAATCATATGAAGGGTTACGCATATAAAATACTGGTTACGTCAACTGCAATTGTCAAAAACCATGATAACATTTAGAAAATGTTAAAGGATAGTTCCGGGACTTTTTTTTTATTGTCCCTACGGTTCGGCCATGTGTTTTTAAGCATAACTCGGTCGATCGTAGAAAACTTTCCTATGGACCTTACCCGACTTTTCGTCCATTACCGCACTCGAAATCAGCCGCCATTTTCTGATAATCCTATCACTTGCCGCATCGCCCTGGCTCACCTGCTTTTGCGGCACTAAATCAAATCTCCCGCCCCTGAAACAGACTTTATCAAAACATTCATATTCCCCGCCTCTATCCGTGACGTGACTGTGCTGCGTAGGCAAACGCGCCCAGGCGTCTTCTACGCGACTCCACACAGAACCCGGAAATCAACACAGATCAGCTCACACAACACAGCGCGCCACAATTCGCAATATGAAACTGTACTTTTAAATCAAACCGCAAGATTGTAAATTTGGTAAAGTACATTTATTTGACATCAAATGTTTAGAGAATATTCTGCGATTTTCATTTTTATTTGCTCTCGATCCAAAATAGTTCGTCTTGAGGCAAGCGATGTTCGTGTGCAGTAAACAGGGTGTTGGTTTACGATAAAATAAGCTCTTCGGTCGCACTGATAATCGCATGGCTGTTTAAACAACGAGGCACTAGGCCACCACAACGGTCTGTATGTTGCATCTAGCCGTTAGTACCGCGTAAGGGCATACTTGTACTTGGCGATCGTCCCATAAAATGGTCAGGGTGGTAACGTTGTTCACGCGGAGAAGCAACTGGCGGCTGTAGAAGCCGTCCGCCGGTGTCTGGTACTCGTGACACAGACAGTAGTGAATGATGTACCTAAAAACATAAAAAATGAAATTAGTCTCACCATCAGATCTTTATTAAAATTATTCATTTTATATATTCGGTCGGGAAATTATTTCATAACTAGGACAGTGCAACTGGGTTTTAAACGTCAAGGGGGGCTGTAGGATACTGAGACAGTCCCTCAGTGCAGGGGTTGACAGGGAGTGCAGGTGGAGAGTGGAAGGGCCCAGGACCGAGATCGCAGACAGTGGACCAGTTGTAGCAGGGGAGAGGGAGAGAGAAAGCAGAAGCAAAGGTTTTGAGGTGCTTCCGTAAAAGTAGACGGTTCTCCCCAAGATAGTGCGCGGTACAAAACAATATGCCACATAGAACGAACAAGTACAACTTAACCCGTCTTTAAAGCTACTGTATAGTAATTAAATTGCGGTATAAACTCATCTAAAGAGTTACTTACATTATATTTGCATTTTCCATTGTGTCTGTGCGTAGGGCAGCCCCGAAATACCACTCCTTCTATGCCGACGTTATTTCTTCTAATGAACGAACATTAAATGGCTTTCGTTTCTGAAATTCTATTCATTATCGTTTCTTACGTGGTCCCGGCCTGTCAAGGTCAAAATACAATAGAACCTTATACTGAGTCGTGGGCCATTCTGGCACCCGAGAAAAAATCAAAGCAGCTGACCTTCACTTTGAACGAGCACACATTCCTAGTTAGATACATTCAGTGTAAGGCATTCTCACAGGACTTGAAATTTACACTCCATCTTTGCATTTTGTCTGCGTGCTTTGCAGCCCCACAGAACCATAAATACGGAGACATTCTATATTTTTTGAAAAATGATTTATATTACTGTTTGGTTTAATTTAATGCGCAAATGAACAAGGTTGGATAGATACACATATTCAATGGGCCTGCGACATGAGGAGACTCGAGAGAACAGACAATCAAATTACAATCATTTAAACCGTGATGTGTATTTCTCAATGAGTTCTTCTTTAGGTGGACATGGAACAGAGGCAATGTTGGGTGGCAATGCAGTTGTCCCCTGCACAGGTTCGTTCACAACTCCATTTATGTGCCTATCTAGGACGTCAACAATAAGTTTCTCAATAAACTCATATTGCATATCCTCAAACACTGGTTTGATCACCCATTGTTTACTTCTTTTAGTGAAGGCCTTATTGTAGCGAAGCGTCCCTAAAGTTCCGGTCGTCCTACTTTGTTGACGGCCAACATTATGGTTATGTGCCAAGACCGCTAAAAGAGTCCGATTTATCATGCCCTCCATGCCAAAATGCAATCGTTTTGGCCTGTACTTGAGGCACATATTGTGGAACACCTCCAAATCTCCTGTGTGGCAGAATTCCGTGAGTCCCCTCAAAGCTTTTGTTATAGTTTTATCAAATACAATCTTTTCAATGGCTTTGTGAGTGGGTGATGAAGGAATCAACCACTTCTTCTTCCGTGCCTCCTCTGTGGACAAATGGCCATGTTCACAATTGTGAAAATGTTGGTTCGTGTTCCATCGGTGAACGTTCGTACAGTGTGGCATTACTGACCGCCATTTTTCCAGTAGAATTTCCAATGACCCTCCACATGTTTTTGAGCTCCACCAAAGATGGTTGCTGATTGACTTGGACCACTGTGAAATACCTTGCAATTCTTTTTTTTTACCTGCAGCCGACAATTTTTTATTGATTGATTTTGCAAGATGCCAAACGTCAAATTGGTGATTTATATTTTTGTACTGTTCTCTCATTGTCTTGGCAATTGAAACGTGTCTGTCCGTGGCTATCAGGTCGATCACCATTCCCCGCGATTGTAGTTCTTGCAATGATGCTACAAAGCCAACTTTCTCCATGGCCACTGAGGATGTACTTTGTGACACCTGCACGACCACCGAACTCACAATTTTCTTACTTTCCATGTCCTGAAAGTGGTAGGTGCAGTACTTGGCTGAAAATCCTGGGCTGTCGCACTGTCCATCACCGGCTAGCCTGAACCGTTTGCCCGCGAATGTACTATCAATAGACATTTTTTCCATTCTCCAAGCTTCGCTAATGGCTGGAAATAGATAATCGGTTTGGTATTTGTAGAACTGAGTTTTCGCAATGAAATGGATTCCCACAAACTGAAAGAAAGACTCTAATTTTTTAAAACTTGAACCACTAAAAAGTGCAGCCGCTGCACAAAGTAGATTGCCTGCTGGCAGTTGTCCCAGCATAGGTTGTGCAGACCATGTGAAAGGATGATATTTTGTACAGGTGGCATGTATTTTAAGGTTAGTGCCTCGAATTGCACGAGTCACATTAATCAATGGCTCCCCACATACTTCCCCACCAACCGAATGCCCACATTTCATCCGAATAATAAGATCAATCAAACAACTATCGAATACAATGAATATGGCCTCTTTCCTTATACTGTCACTCTGCATCCCAGCTGGTTCGGCCTGTAACGTTGAGGACATGTCACTCACATGAAAGGTAGAATCTCTGATATCGTCTTCCGCTATGTTCAGTGATATTGATGGTGTTTCATTGTCGTCCACTTCATTCTCTTCCATTGCAACATCTGTTCCTTCTCCGGCGATGGGTGAATAAAACAATTTCTTCAACTTTCTCGCGGTCTTAGTTTTTGCGGGTGTGGATTCTGTGAATTGATCTCCGACTGCATCCGAACTACCAGGAGGACATTCACTATCAATGGCTGGTGGTGGTATAGCTCCGTTGTCAATCACTTCATATTCTTCCCATTGGCACAATGCATCTCCAGTCTCAAGTCCCTGCCAAAAGGTTTGACAAGCAACATCTCTCGTTCGCTTCACTGTCTGTGTAGATCTAGTTTGTACACCAACTCGCAACTAGAGGACAGATTGGAAAAGGGATGTTCAGTTTAAACACACATTACAGTATTGAACTATTAACAGTGAAAAACAACATAATATAGTGACCAGGACACTAACCTTCTTTTGCTTTCTTTTCTTTGAAACTTTCTTGCCTCGAACTTCAACATCAGGAAGCTGTTGCTCCGACTCGTGTGTGCATGTCTCCACTTCCTCTTGCGCTGCAACGACTATGTTTTCCTGATAAGCACATCCATCACGCACTGACGCTCCATGGACTCCTTGAAACATAGAACTTTCATTAGTATGTATAATAATATCGAAAACACAAAATGTACTTGGGGACCAATACCCACGTACATCTCAATAGCAAAACACGAATGAGCGCTTTGTGTAGAACATTCAAACGACAATTATTCACGCATTGTTGATCTAGTTAGATGGAACTGTCAAGATCCATACCTCGGGCTCCTCATAGACTTCCATTGATGATATTATTGAAGATGATGCTTCAGTGACTCCCTGAAACACAGTAATTGCATTAGTATGGTTTTCTATTTTGATAAAAAGAACAGAAAGTTTGTGCAGGCGTGAACGGCTCATCTAAATAGACCTGCACAAATGATCAGTTGTCTAAAATAAATAATGGATATCTAAATATGATTCGATTTGCTCGATCGTTGGAAGTGTCACCACCCAGAAATCTGCATCAACTACTAGGGGTGATGTTCTTGTAGAAGAAGCTCCGTCATCTCCCTGAAACATAGTACTTGCGTTAATAAAGAAGGAAGTATAGCGGATGTAATCACGTCATATGATTTCGCTTCATCGAACTGTCAGTATCCATACCTCGAAATGCATAAGAACATCAAGGGACGATGTAACTGCGGTGCACACTTCTGCAAGCTGTTGCGCCGACCCGTAACTGCACGCTCCCCCTTCTTCTTGGACTAATGCTCCATCGACTCCCTGAAACATAGGACTTTCATTAGTAATGAACACAATATTGAAAAAAGAAGACACATAGGAGGGCGACGACAGAAGGACATATCAATGGCTAAAAACGAAAGAAACATTGTGTGTAACAATCACGCTACAAGAATGCAAGATCTGATGATCTCCATCGATGGAACTGTCCTGAAACGTACCTCGAGCATCTGAGTGACATCAACGGTAGTCGTCAATACGTTGGACTCCTCAGCATCTCCCTGAAAGACAGTACTTGAATTATTTTGGATAACAATAATTATAACTGAAAACAAAGACTAGAGGACGAGTACAAGGGTGTACCATTAGGTAAAATAATTACACGATAAATTAAAACTATTGATTTACATGCCTAAAACAAGTCAGTGGCAGAATAGCCAAGTAAGATTACCCGATAGGCGCTTGAAGTGGCTGATGACTGCAATAACGACACGGATGGAGAATCTTCCGCCTTCATATTGAGTGGATACATAAATGGGGAAATTATTGTTAGCTAATGCTACACACTACCGCAAGGCCGAGAGATAAATACGTAAACTTGACTCACCAGTGGAGGGATGTGGACGAATAGAGTGGGAATAGCGGTTGAGAGCAATTTTCGCCTCGCTCGCGGTGTGTTCTTCTTTATTAGCAATGATGTGGAGTACATGTCTGAGCTAAAGTGCCTGCTGCAGATGCGGTATCGATCACCCCTCTTGTCCGCAAAGACTTCTAGGACTCTACTTTCAAGCTCAGACGGTGGATATCCGCAATATCGGACCCATTCTCTTATCTGATCTATTGTCTTAGGGAAAACATGCATTATAGTACCTTCAGATTTATTATGGGTCTTCGAAGGGCAACCGCCAATGGAACAGGCAGGCATTGTGGAAAGTTCTGAAAAGTAAAGATCAACAATTCTCAATGAATACAATTTGTGTTAAAAAATTAAATGACACATAAAAGGTCCAATGCAAGGTTCGTTTTGGTTCTTGTAACTATACACGTTATTCACATGCAGATAAGTATTTGAATAACTTTAAAAAAATAGAAAAATAATTTGACTAAACTCAGAACATGTGACTAGTTCCTTGCATGTACTGTCTTGAACGAAAAGAAAACATGGATGCAATTTGATGACTACTAGCAAATCGATATAAATTAAAAAATTGGACGCAAAATGATTAGGGTACATGGCCTTACCTTGACGAACAAACAGTTAGATGCAGGGATCAGAGTAGTTTCTTGTCGTAGAATAGGGAGCAGTTCACAGGTTGCAAACTGACGAGTTTGCTCGAAGTGGTCACGGAAGTTCACAGAGATGAAGAGCAGATAACCAGCACCTTCACGGGTTGACTAGCAAAGCGCAAAGAAGTTCTCATTCGAAATATGAAGTGGGTTATAAAGAATTCGAAACAGGGGTGTGTTTGTGAATGAATGACGTGTATATGTCGTGGCATTATGCGGTTTGCAGGGGGCCGTCCAGCGTGAGGGGGGATGCTTGGCAGGAGACACGGGGTCTGGAGGTAGACATGGGAACAACAACCCATGCTCTATAGACCACTTTGAAGTGTACATGGTCTTTGGCACCTCTTGGCCTTTATCGCTCCCTGACAGCTCCACTTGCCAGCACAAGTACCCCGGTGCGAACTGCCTTTGATAGGGCGGGGGGTGGATTGGGGCGGTGGTCGTGCAGACAAGACACAGGAAGACTCGTGAATGGAGACACACTTATGTGGATTGCAGGGGGCCGTCCAGCGTGAGGGGGGATGCTTGGCAGGAGACACGGGGTCTGGAGGTAGACATGGGAACAACAACCCATGCTCTATAGACCACTTTGAAGTGTACATGGTCTTTGGCACCTCTTGGCCTTTATCGCTCCCTGACAGCTCCACTTGCCAGCGCAAGTACCCCGGTGCGAACTGCCTTTGATAGGGCGGGGGGTGGATTGGGGCGGTGGTCGTGCAGACAAGACTCGTTTGCCGCAGGGCCTCACCAAGGAGAGGCCATCTAACTGCATGTAAGAGGCAGGCTGAAGGATCTAGTACATGGAAGGCAGGGGGGTGAGTTTATAAATACCTCAGCCTCCCAGGAGAATATATGGGTGCAGTTCACCCTGGAGACCCTGGATGCCTATGCAGTTAGTCAGCAGCAGGCTGGCCTGTGGTGGCAAGGCGGCACGGGCCAGAGGGGGTCATCTCTGTACCCGGTGCCCAAAAGGATGATTTATTATGATCAACCATATTGATTATTTACCTATAACCATGTTTTGTGTCAATAAAATCCAACGGCCTTCCTTTTATTGCCAACGCTTGAACAAAGTGGTGTGGTAAGTATTTTTGGGGGAGGAGGCAAGGCCGGGAGGCTTGATGCCAACCCGCAAAATAACATATGTATGTCTGCTGCATATGGGTTCAACGGTTATGTGGATTGAAGGTGGGCGGCCAGCGTGAGGGAGGATGCTGGCCGGAGACATGTGGTGTGACAAGACAAGGCACAGGAAGACTATTCAATGGAGACACACTAGATTCATTTAAAAAATCAAAACAACCATTGTTAAAATATATGTTGGGTTTTATTTTAGATCTTAATTTCAATTGAACATAAATAATAAACATTACACATTGTAAAGTTGCGGTTGCAGCGCATCCATGGAAAATCCGCGGTATTGTCCACTGTCGCTGGGGAAATGTTGTCTAATGGCAAGTACCGCACAGGCAGGTATTACTCTCCGAACGCGGTGTCCGAGCCTCCCGTGAAGCCACCAAGTGAAGCAACGATAGGCCACCAGCCTGTACCACCTGTGAAAATGAAAGATGCAAACTGTATTAAAATGACAAAACTTTCTTATCACTGTCGATTCAGGTAAAAAATGTCATTCTGCTTTGAAAAAAATTCTATCTAGAAAATGCACAACATGGAACCAATTTACATGCATTCGAATGATGAGACGACCATGAAATAGTAGTGGCATCACTGACATCACAACCAGAGTATACTTACTCGTTACTCGGATTACGCGGACGAACAGTGCCGCAAAGTTCGTGCATAAGCACCATCATCATCCTCAACACTGTCCGTGAGAGGCAGGCTTCCCTGAACTCTGGCAGCTCGGTGATGCATTGCGGACTTGGCTCGCCTTCCGAAATGTAGGCCAAGCACCCGGAATTTTCACGGCAGCAGCAGTTCTCCTCCTCAGTTGGCATTAGCTCGCACCGATTGCACGTGCACCAGGTGGAGACGCCGTCCATGCGACATGGTCCAGGCTCTTCATCCGTTGACTGGTCCTCCCAACTGCCGTCCGAATCCCCATCGTTTTCGCGTGCTTGCCTTTCCAGTAGTTCTTCCTCGGTGTACTCGGGCTCGTACATATACGGCATTATTGTAGCCATTGTGTGGTAAAGAAAGTAAAATAATTTATAGCGGTGGTACTGGTATCTGTTCACACGGGCTACAATCAACGAAGGTAGCTGACCAGAGCACAGAAACGAGTCACAGAATACTCAAAGTAACACACAGAGAGTAATGGAATCGAAAATCTGCTGCTGTGTGTTGTGGAACGGTGTGTTTATACTTATTGAGGAAAGAGGCGTCCTGCCATTTCCATGGCGACACTTCATTAGCTGAGGCGCAGCGATTGTTGACACGAAACGTGCTTTGGCGTTGGGAAATGGGCGGTACGCGTCTGCTGATGTCAGGCTCAGGGGCGGGGGATTTGATTTAGTGCCGCAAAAGCAGGTGAGCCAGGGCGATGGGGGGAAATGATAGGATTATCAGAAAATGGCGGCTGATTTCGAGTGCGTTAATGGACGAAAAGTCGGGTAAGGTCCATAGGAACGTTTTCTACGATCTACCGAGTTATGCTTGAAAACACATGGCAGAACCGTAGGGACAATTAAAAAAAAAGTCCCGGAACTATCCTTTAAACTCAACAGATACGGTTGGATGCTATGAAGTCCTAATCTCTGCTCCTCGATCCGCAGCCTATGTTTACAAAGCAACAAGTACAGGTTCATGGCTTACTTAGGAATATTCCAAGTAGGTGTGCGTCTTCTATTTTCCCAACAATGGGCCTCATTACGACCCTGGCGCTAAGTGTTTAACGGCGCCGTAAAAGGCTGAACACTTAGAGCCTGATTACGAGGTCCCTTTGCGGGACCCGACCTTTAGCGTCTTCCCCATTCCCATTGAGCCCTATGGGTCAAAAATGGGAATGTGGAAGGGCCATGGGGAAATGGGGAAATACCGCCCCACCAACCTTGGAATGGGGTGGTAAATCCCCCTTTCTCCATGGCGGAGTCGGTAAGTTACCGGCATGGACCACGGTGCTATTAGCACCATGGACCTCCGCCTGGGTCGTAATGAGGCCCTATGTGTGCACCGTAACCAGATAAAAAGAAGAGAAGCAATAGTTGTATTTTACTTTGATTGCAGTCCTTTCATGTATTTCATATTTATTAAAAAAAATGGTGTCCTGTTCTATGTCTCTTTTTCTGCCGGATATAATTACCATATTTAACACAGAACCTTATAGAGACACTTGTTTCTCCATATATTTGCCCTTCATTCATTTGTCCTCATTCTCACCACTTCTCATCACAGTTAGGAGCCTGTTTGAGCCTTTTGGATTTCAAATGATATTTTAATCTATTTCAACACTATTTTCTTATTGTTATCCAAATCATATATAAAAGCATACATATCTCTTTTGCAGTTCACACTAATAAAAAAGTACACACTAAAAAACAGAAGACAATGTGTAAAATGTAGTATAAATCACAACAAAAAACAATTTATTTAGCAACTAATGCTTTAATGGTGCAGTTAGTACCACAGTGCCATATTTTCACCAAGACAAAGGGCCTCATTACGGGTCGGGCGGTCCGGAATTAACAGTAGCGGTAAACCCGCCGCCACTGTTAATTCCGGACCGCCCGATCCCGAGTCCTGCAGGCGGAGGGTGATCTTCCCGCCAGGTCTGACCTGGCGGGTTGAACACCTCCCACCTGCAGGCAGACGTGGAAACACCAGCACCATCACGAGATGGGGCCGGTGTTTCCACTTCCCCAGTATTTACACCATTCTGCCTCCGGGATTACCAGGACACCAGGGTCGTAATGCCCTGGCATTTCCGGGAGTCACGGAGGCGGAATGGTAATACAAGTCCAGCGGTAACCAGGCAGTTTTACCGCCGCGGGTACCGCCGCGGTTACCGCCAGACTCATAATGAGGCCCAACGTATCAATTTTTAGGCACATTATTTGCACTCAGGGAACACATTATACTGGTCTGGATTGTTTTCTCCTTTAGTTGACATTTCAAAGCTGGTCATTTTTATCTAAAATATAATTTTAACAGATTGTAATTGACCAGACTTTTTACGATCAAACAACCGGACCCGGACCTCATGCAACCCAGTCTAGGTTTCTAACTTCTCAGACAATCATTTTCATCTATAATATACTGTGTTTCCACCATAAAACCTGTTGACACTTGTGTGTTTCGGCCTTCATTCTTTCCTTTGGGCCTTCATCAGGACAGACATAATGCAAAGCCCCAAACCAACACATTTTTCTCAGACACAAGACTTCTGAACAACAATTTCCAGGCTGTTGTTATCTTTTTCAAATTTCAGCTCCTGTAAACCAAAGTCATACAATCAATCTTTCATCCAAATTTCTACCACACATATCTCACAAAAGAATATTTCACTCATTCGCAAAAGGCTTGGAGACACAGACTTACTTGGGACTTTTCCAATGCAATCCCTTTTCACAGCATTGTATGCTATTTGGAAAAATTAGAGCATGCTCTTTGTTCTTCTCCCATCCTCCAATAATTGACAGGCTCTCAGTCCTGCAATCACAGTAGAGCACACAGGCTCACATATTTGAGTGACGGATGTAGGCTTTTTTCATGGGGAAAGGGCTGTGTGATAAATGTCCTTTCAGCACACACTAACTTGACCCATGCCTTCCTAAACACCCTTCTCGCTTTTCACCCTTCCTTAAATTGGAGCTCTTTACTCTGTGTGCTCCGCTCTGGGTCTTCTGATCCCCCAGCTTAATTTTGTGTAAATGGTACATATGAGATTTCCAATCTAGCAGTGTGCGAAAGCTGTAAAACATTAATTGTTTAGGCGCATAATAGTGCAAAGTAGCTTCTGAGTAAGAATATTTTGAAGGCAAATGAAGCTATTAACATTAACAAACTCCAACCCACATTTGTCGTTTAACACCACTCCCTCATTTGCACTCATTTGTGGAAACTATGCAGTAATAGAGCTCCTACAGTGCTTGGTGATATCATGTGAGATAGTCTTTCAGTCAGCTATTGAGCCCATGCCATTTTGTCTCCTACCAGTGCAATTTTACCATTAGAAATTCGGATACAAGCATCACGTTTGCCGGGTAATGTGGGTTGGGAGGTGAGGACTGTTTCAATAGAGCATACTTGACATTGGACAGCCAAGAAGATTTACAGAGCGCGGGCCATCAAAGATTTCATTTTTGCAAAGTTGCCCTATGGCATGTTTAGCACCTCGGATTCACCGGAGTTATTTACAGACAACCCAAAATGCAAGTAGAAATAATAGAAAAGTCACGCTTTCAAAACTAAATCTGGTCTCCTCTCCCAGGTGCTTGCTGCTCTTTGAAAGTATTTTGGGCTATTATTGTGCGTCTCCCTGGGGGTTTCCCAAACACTGTTGCCAGTCCTGTGTACCAAAATGCAAAGGAAAATGACCATATCGACTGGAAGGACGTGACATCAGGTAGCTTTAGTTGTTTGTGGTATTTGTACTCGAAGGTCAGAGCCCAAGTGTTTGTCCCTCTTCTACAAGTCACAGTTCCAGAGACAGAGCCACCAGCTATTTCCAGATCACTCGTATGATTGTTTGTGTGCTGCAGTACATTTTCTTGGCCGCTTCCCTGGTTCTCTCATTCTCTGATGGACTCTTAGACCTCTGAACTGCAGTCGCCACGTGCCTGCTAGGCTTGTGATCACACCTTGCCTTTATGGAATACCCAAACATTATGGCATGCTGCAAGTACTCCTTATGCGGCTGTCCTTTTGGGGGCGGGGTCAGGGTGGTTTCTCCCCCGCTCCAGTGCTTTTCTGACAGAGGTCCTTCACACCCAGCAGACACAGTTCATCAAGGATCGTATTCGTGGGATGAGTCTGCTAAAGGCTATGATTGGTGTCCTCTCCATTGTGGCCTCTGGCTAAGAGGCTCTGGGATTTAGCACACAGCAGACCTGGGTTACATCCCCCTAAGGTTATTGGCAGCAGGGAGGATAGCTCAGCGGCAACGTGCTCGACTTGGAAGAAAGGCGACACAGAGCTACATAGGTTCAATCCCTGGGTCCGCTGTTAGAAACCTCTGGGTATTACAGGAGTTATAAATGACCTATCAAATCCTTTTCTTCCAGCTACTGCCAGAACCAGGATTCTAGTGCTCAGTAGGTCCTCTACTCCTCTTTAGCCATCGAAATCGAAGATTGAGCTGTCCTGTACAATATTCTGCCTCATTCCCCATCACCCCTAGCATGTCTTCCCAGACGCCCTACCTAACGCTTTCATGGTTTTTGGTTACATGCCCCTAAACGATAGAATGCTCTTCCTCTCACTCTTAGGCAACTTTTCATTTTTTAAAAATATTGAAAGGACTAACTTTTACAGGCTGAACTTCAGTAAGTATTGTGATTATTTTGAAATCTCTTTGTAATCATATTAGCTATAGTTGTGTTCTCATTATTTTTGTACTGTTTTCTAAACACTGTAAAGTGTTTTGGATAAAGGTGCTATATAAAGAAAATAAATGCATAGAAGGTGAGGAGCGGTGCCTACCTATCCCTCCTTTATACTGTCTTAAATATCTCGAGTGAGTCAATATTTTCTCGGATTGGTGGAATTATTTTGTGTAGGTCACTGGATTGTTAATCGTCCACTGGAACCATTTCCTACGCATGTGTTACTACTTTTCTCATAATCCTGCCCATTTGTTGTGGTTCTCCCTATTAAATGTGTTTGCTAATTGGATGTGATTGCACAGAGGAGCGTTAGTCCAGGGCTGACCGGCCACTGCCACCATTTTGAGGTCAGGCAGCACTCTCATAGTTGGGGCGGATCAGTGTCCTGGTCTCCTCAATGTTACAGTGCGTGGCTCCTCTTCCCACAACCAGTGAGGGAGCTCAATACAGCACCAGTAGTTCCACATGTCAACCACCTGCACTGCAGTGTGTGTGTGCGCCATGTGATTAATCCCTTTTAATTAGAACACTCTCGCCATGAGACACCACCAGCCTCCAACCCCACTGAACAACCACAAAGGTCAATGGCAGCCATATCACAGCTATCACCCCTGACAAAGCTATAACAAGAACTTCAAAAGATCATTAGATCACACTAAGGGATAAAACATACCAGCAGCCCAAGAAATACAAGCGTGTTAAGTGCATATATATATATATATATATATATATATATATATATATGTGTGTACCCGTCCGGTTTTGTATAGTGATACTCGGTAGCCGGCTGAATTCTCCTGTCTGCATTGACTGGCAATACCTCCTGGGATGTATTTGTGCTGTCACTGACCCACCCACTTAAGAGATGGTCAAGGAAGTCAGTCTAGTTCTGGCATTGCCATTCCATGCAACTTTAACATTTGGATACAACAAGGAGTATTGAATGTTGCCTATTGCGCAATCTCTTCTTTATCTCCAGGAGGAGTTTCATGCTGTTAGCTAGGATAGCCTGTTTAATGGGTTGTGTCCCATTTGGGAGAGTCTCAATCACGTTTTAGCACTCAATATCTTTCACAGAGGGGAATCTATATTTACATATCAGGCTGGTCCTACCACCAAGGGCGCTCCTACACCGAAATGCTAGCCAATTTCCCTGGAACAACAGTACAACCAGCAACCTCAGATGTGCTTCTACCTGTTGGGCATTATCACTGTGGCTCAGGTAACCAAGCAAATCCAGCATGTAATTGTATTTATTAAATTGTTACAGTAATTTGATTTATGGTGATTTGGTTTCTTATAAGCCTTTCACAACTCAACAGGAAAAAGTAAATATTACAAATACAGTACAAAAAAGAAGTAAATTCAACAATCTTTTAAATATACAATGTGTGTACTGTGGCAAGTCAGAAGGACATAGACTCATTGCGGGCACTGTAGTCAGTGGTTTAGTAAACAAAACAAATAATTCCCATCTTTCCTTATCACTATGGAATTTTCCTGCCTACTTTAATAATTAAGGTGCTCATTAAGTCTGATGTCCAAACTACCCTCACTGACCCTACCACTATGCAAAACTAACTTAAATCCAGAGAATGACTCCCTTCTCCATAAGTGCTCGTAGTACTAGACCTCCTGTATTTCAAGTAAAAGAAATTGTCTCTTGAAAAGGATTTGGATTTCAATCTTCTGGGGTACTTGTAGTATCTTCAATATATGAATTATGAATAGTCTTCTCTTGTGATTCTTATCCTTCAACTCTTTAATTCCTTACGTGGATTACTCGGCTTTCTTTCCTCCTCTATTATCCCTCTAGGGTTTCCATTTATTTTATTTTTTTAACTTTCTTTATTGGAGATCCACATCACAAAACATCACGTAACATACAATGCAGTACGAAAGTACATTAATAAAACCAGGCATCATATAATGTTCTTTTGCATGAAGTCAATCAACAAGTACATTATGCAGTGCTTCTGGCGACTCGGGCGAGTTAGGAAACAGAGCTATATCGGTTGGTCATCTCTCCCTCTCCTCCCCTTTAGCTATCAGACCAAACATTTAAGTTTATTTCATACACTGATCGCTCCCTTGTAAGGTCTGATCCCACACTTGGTGCGGGGTCCCTGGACAGTAGGTAAGCGGTTATGGGGCTCCAAATATCTTTCGGTCTATTTTGCTGCCCATATAGGCTCCCATATTCTTTATCTGTGTCACTATGCCATGTGAAGTCTTTCAGCCACATCTTTATCCCAGGGGGGGTTGGACTAGTCCATTCAATTAAAATGCATCACCTGGCGATTATCATACAGGTTGCGAGTAGTTTTCGGTGCTGTCTATGTAGACCCGGGGCATACCCGAACATACAGTATAATAGTTTGCAGGGAATGACCTGTCCCAGAAACGCTGAGCAGCACTCCGCCACCTCCTCCCAGAATAGCCTCAGCCCGGTACATGCCCACATCATGTGTAAGAAGCTAGCCGGTTTGTGGCCACAGCGCTGGCAGCGTGCCGGCCTGGAGCCGGGCCGGTGACATGTACACATGGTGTAACGTTTTTAATTGTATCAACTGTAGGCGCGTGGTGAAAGCCCCTCTATGTGTGTTTTCGCACATCACCGGCCATCGTATATCTGTGAAGTGAGTCCCAGCATCCTCCTTCCATTGCTGCTTACACTTCAGAGGTGCTTTTGGGCTATCGAGTTGAATCAATGTGTATAATGTGGAGACCACCCCTCTACAGCCCGGTGAACTCACAATATATTTCAGGAGCGTAGTAGTAGGCGGCTGCACCGGGCACCCTGGGGACCACTGCCTAAAGGCTGCCCTCATCCTTAGATATTGTAACCTGCGTTGGAGACTCCCCCCATCCTTTAAATGAAGAACTTCTGGGTAACAAAGGATCCATTTGGGTACATGTCTTCCATTCGGGTTATCCCTGCCAACTTCCTCAGGGGTTGGTGCTATCGTCTCCACATTCCACAGTTGAATACCCAGGTCAAAGGGGACGTCTACCCTCAACCTTTTCCAGACTCTCTTCCATGCATGATCCGTACATGCCACTGAGTCATACTTACATTTGTCTGCCACCCTATGGGACATCAGGACCCCCCGGAGAGTGTAGGGGCGACCTGAGCTTTTCTCTGTGCAGACATGGGGAGAGGTTGGAGCCCCCGGCATCCATTTTGAGGTGAAATCTAGCTGAGATGCCATAAAGTATAGTTATGCACCCAGGGCCCCGACCCCCGGCCTTTCCCAAAGCAGGGTTAATGTGTCCCAGCCGATACACGGGCTACGATGGTGCCAAGCTAGTTTAATCATTTGAGTCTTCACCTCAGCAAAATATCCCACCCCCGGCCACACTGGAATATTTTGGAAAATGTACAACAGTTTGGTAATCACTACCGTTTTAGCCACTGCAATCTTGCCTAGCCAAGGCAGCGGTTAGTTTGCCCTTCCTTTGATGTTTGTTAAAAGTAGATGAGAAACTTGTGGGAGTATAAACTGGGATGGGCCAGGACAGCTGCAATCCTATACTGGGAATATAAACTGTGGTCGGCTCATGCAACCTCCAGAGTATTTTAGTTTTTTTTCACTGTTTTCACTTTTATTTGTTAGGGATCATTTAATTTGATGGTGTTATGTACATGGTTAACATTAGACCTACCTGTGCTGGACAGTTATGTCTTTAAGGAATAGTTTGATCTCTCATGTATAGTCCATGGGCCTTAGCATATCAGTGTTTCTTTCAAAGTGTTTATTTAATTATTTTATTTTTGTGTCTATATAATTCCCTTTTCTAAAGGCGTAGAGAAACTGTTCCTCTGCACCACTGATATGGAAGCAGTCTTTCTGTGTTCATTGTTGGACAGTGTGAAAAGGGGGGGGCGGTGCACTGTTTTATATTTAACGGGCACCTGTGTTCTCAAGAAGAGTTGGGAAGAGGAAGGCATACAACAGCGTGCAACTCTGGCTGTATCTCTTAACGTTCCCTTATGTGGACTAGATGCAGTCAAAAAGCCTCTGTGCAGCATTACATATAACCCCTTTGGAAATCCTACACTGCCCATAGAAGTGAAAGGACTGTTTGGAGATAAAATAAAGGGCCTGTCCATGGCCCAGCAGACATTTCTAGCGAAACGATTTGAGACGTTACAGGACTATTTTTTTTTTTTTTTGGTTGACCAATTTTTATCACATTTTGTTAAACTACTGCTTGGTTCTTGGTTTCAACGTAGTTTCGTATATTCCAACACAGTCTGATCTAGTGATCTTGGCTCAGCCTTGTGAACACACCTATGGGGTCCTTAGCAGACACTTTTCACCAATTGTAGTGTTTGGGTTCTTGTAGTAATCACATGTAAGTAGAGAGCACTCTGGAGTCGGGTAAGTAAGCTTTATTATGTTACAGGGTTCAGATAGAAGGGAGGTAAGAGCTAATGTAAATGCATCCTTCTCAGTTAACATCTCCCATCCTGTGTGTCTAACCATCACTCCTGGAACCTTCAGGTACTGTAAGGGTCCAGGCTACCCAGCTACATTCCATGGCTTGCATTGGTGCACTCAGTGCAAGACCCATACTACACCAATGCAATTTTGTGAGGTATTAGCACTAAGCCAAACTTTGCCCTGGTACAACAATGAATTTCAAGAACAGCCGACACTGTTTTCTGTTTGTTCAATGGATATTTTTCAATATGTTTTCTTTTTATTTATTGTCATGTTGTGCATTAAGCGCAAAGGAAGATGATATGCAGTCTTTTCTGAGCTGCTGCTCTTTGGTTCATCTGTCGGCTTTCTTCCCCAGGGCTATGACAGCTCATGTGGCCTTTTGCAACTCCATGGCGTCCTGGACCAGCAGGATAGTGTGCTCATCCAGGTCTTAAAGAAGCAGGGAGCCATTCCCTTTGTGAAGACCAACATCCCACAGTCATTGATCAGGTATGCATCTTTTTCTCTCTCACACATACACACATGCTTGCCTGCACACGCATGAATCACGCATGGGTAAACATGTGTTATTACTTGAAGACGCATTATGGTGCCAATGCCAAACTTTACAAGCGTTGGCAATGCAAACAGTTTTGGGTTTTGTTTAGGCATGGGAAAGGCATTTGCCAGGCACTGCCATAGTGGTATGAACTGGCCATCGAAGGTAGCAGGTGTAAAATGGTGTGCACATCCACAGGAGCTGCAAAATGGTGTGCACATATAATAGTGCCTGGCAAGTATCTAATACATATGGAGTGGGTTAATGCGCTTGGCGGATGAGTGTGGAGGGCCGATGAATGTGGAGAGCGGACGAATTGCAGAATTGCATGACGTCCGTATTATGCCTTGGAATGCACAGATCCTTTATAAGAGCACACCTCATATCACACCCCACGCTTACTCTCTCCTTACACCACCACTCAACTAGAACACAGGGATACTATGACACCATTCGGTATAACTGTTCTCATATCAACATCTTGCGCTCACTCCCCATCACTCTAAGTAATCATCGCTGGTCTCGCACCCCCAGCCAGGCGTTCTCCTCAGGCCTAACACTGCCACTTTCGGTCTGGATAATTCCGGCCAGATTGAACACATACTCTTGACCTCTCACCCACCACACCTACCGCTAGGAAGCAGCTATCACAGGAATTTCGCACCAGCTGCACACATACAGTTGCGCACACGCACCTTTTGACCCTCTCTTCGCCCTCTACTCACCAGAACTTCGGTTCCCAAGGGCGTTCAACCTACCAGCGCCTTCAGACCATACCAATGGTATATAAGGCGCTATATAAGTGCAAAATAACATAACATAACATAACATATACATAAAACCAAGAAGTGGCAAAGCTAACAGTTGTTTTTGCTATTTTTTTTTAACCAGATGTCCGTGAAAGACATGCATAGTGCTAATCAATTGTGTGGCTGAAGGCCGACCTGGTTAAGACATTTGTATTACCCCAGTAGCACATTTATAGCTATCTCCAATTAAGTCATTGACTCTGAGAAGGCTGCTTTGAAAAACACTGGCAGGCCCTTTGATTGCAAGTCGTGAAAAAGCAAGATCAAAGCGATCCCAGGAGGATATGTTTTGGGAAGGGCAGGAAGTAGGTGGAAATGGCCATATGGCTTAACGTGGCCATGGGCAGTGAATGAGTGTGGGAAAAAAACTCCTGCAATTCTTTTGTCCCTCCTCATATGCCATATCTCTTAGCTGTACCCTAATTCAGTGGTTGCGGCTTAAAGGTGGTGCGTTAGTGGCGCCTAATAACTACAACAACCCCCACATACATGAACAGCGCATACTTCATGACTACACACATGATCACACAGATGAGCTTGCAATTGGCATTAACAGATGATAAATAGTTGCACTAAAGCCTTTTAGTTCATGCGAATTAAACCAACATGGCTAGAGTCCTAAATGAAATTGTAATGTTGCGTTGTGGGGTATTCTAATTCTGGTTGTGCACCCTTGTATATCGCATACGCTTATTCTGCAGGGACCTCTAGTTGCAGCATGGGGCTCTTCACTCTTGGAGATCAGGTGATGGGCCTGGCTGAACGAGGGACACTAATGACCAAAGATGCAAATCAATTGGTTCAAAATGATGATGAGTGAACATGATCTCCAAGTGAATGGTGTCTGTTTCTCTAAAGTAACATATGCTATATGTAATTACGTTTTTCAAGGTTAGGCATCACACAATTTAAACATGTACAAAATGGCTGCTTCAATTTCTATATTCACAATGAATTCCTGATCCGGTGGACCTTTGCTGCACCTGTGCCTTTCAGGTTGTCGTCCTCTTTTTCTAGATCTTCCGCGAGTATTAAAGTAATTTCACATCAGCTTGCGTAGCTTTCGCCATACACGTAGGTTTCAGGCGGCACCCCATTTATTTGTTTCAAAGTGATTTCTGGAGCCTCTGTGACGACTCAGAATCTGTGTGGGCTTGCTTCATTATAATGAAACTTTGTGCTATGCTCTAAGAGTTTCTCAGCCACAACCTCCTGCATGCGGTTCTCTACTACTTGGATTATGCTTCTCGATGTGGCTGAAATGTTTGAGCCACTACAATCACTCTGGGTTGTTCCTTGATTCCCTCTGCGTATCAGCTCCACTGCATCAAGTTCCTGGCGTCTTAGTTTCACAAGTCTCAACATTGATGGCTGTTTAGTTCTTTTTGGTTTTCCAGGTGGCTTGCAACAGGCTTTTGAAGTGTTAGAACCACAACAGCATTTATGCAGTTCTTATCTGGTTCTCTTGATTTTTGTCCATGCCACTCTGCTAGAATGATGGAGTGTTGGGATTGTGCACAATACCTGTTGCGAGTTAGAACCACACATTTCAGTATACAATTCTGCTTTGGCTCTTGACTTTTTCAGCACCCGAGCGCTACACTGGTGGAGTATTAGAACCACAACTACTAGTGCAGTTATTCCTTGTCTTTGCCAGAATTACTGTGTTATTATTATTATTATTTTTTTTGGTGTTGTTGAACACACTAGCATGTAAACTCACTCCCAATAATCCAAACTAACCAAAATAAGGGAGCAAACCATGGTGCATTAAGAAACCAGCTTTATTGATACATTCGGCTGGCATAAGGTCCACATGCATTCTCAATCACTTCCTGATAGCCCATGGGTTAAATTACAGTCATATTCATAAAAAACAAGTATTTACAACCAGCATTGGTTGTTAAAATAAACACATATAGTTTCCTTTACATTGCCCCTTTCAATTGGACAATCATTATTTTTGAGCCTGCCCAGGGTCCCACCCACTTTGGAAGACTTCATGCCTTGGACATCATCGGACCATGCTCTAATTTGTTGCACTGCAATATGCTGTCATCATTACAATACTGCTGCCTGTTACGGATGTGGCCTTGGGTGGTATATTTATACACAACAGTCCAATGAACTTTGGTGGGAAAGGAGAGTCAAAACGTTCCTTGGCTGAAGTACGGCCAAACTCACTCCCATCTCATCGTTCCAAGCCAGACCCCAATCTTCTAAACAGTTTGCACAACCTTGGACAGTCCATCATGTGCTCTCTTCTGATGCATCCTGCTGCTTGCTGGTATTTGATCTAATTGGGTCATGATAACTTATTCATTGTTGCTTATCTAAAGCTGGAAGCATGGGAAAGGCCTATTTGTGCAGTTTCAGCTATCCTCGCTTTTCTTTCAGCCTTGGCACCTTCAGTCATCTGGACACCACAATGAACCAACAAAAATTCCTATTAAGCTATTTAAATAGTCATGTGTCTATGGGCTGTGCAAAGACTATGACGCTATTAGGGGTGGAGTCTCACAATACAGATATATGGCTGTTATTGTAGGTCTCAAACAGATGCGCTCTTCAGAACATTCGGAGCAATCAACCATGATGTTGTGGGAACCTGTACCTATGAACAGCTACAGTTATAAAGGGGAGGAAACAGCCCCCGACAAGATCAGCATTCCCGATGATCGTTATTTACCTTATTGCCTTAAGAGGAGATGCAACGGTCTTGATGTAGTGGACTTCTCACAGGCTTTGATGGTGGAGCTTTGATGGTGGACCGCGAAAATCAGCGAGAACATGTCTGCACTTTGCGTGGGCAGTCAGCTACCTCTCATTGCCACTGTCATGCAGCTGTCTGTTGGAGATGTGATTCAAAATGCTCAGGCAATTGCAGCTGAACATATGGCAAATTTTAATTTACTAACAGTGCCAACGCTTTGGTTCTCGAGCAGTCCATGGGCGTAGAGCCCATGCTATGATGTTTAGATATGTAACATGCTGCAATGGAGTCTGAAGACAATGGATATGATCATATGATCATGCAGATTGATGGAGATGCGGTGAGGGAAAGAGTGACCCAGACCCCCTCTATATTTCTGGAGAATGCAGAAGGACATGGATCGCTGCTATCCAACATCATGCCAGTTTGTGGGTATATTTGTAAAGTGAATGTTTGTACCTTTTTTAGGGGTGTGATACCTGACCTGGAGTTAAAAGCATACATTTCTGTTGTTGTCTACAGCCTCTAGCTGATCAAATGGATGAAAATGAAGAGAGCCAAGCTGTAGCAGACACTTGGCCTCATTACGAGTCCGGCGGTAGCCGTGCCGGAAAAACCAGCAGGCTGCCGCCGGACCCGAAATGCCATTCCGCATTACAACCCCGGAGACCCGGTAATTCCGGAGGCGGAATTCCGTAAATCCCCATTCCCATGGAGTCCCATAGGATGGGTACAATGGAAACACTGGTTCCATCTATGACGGAGCCAGTGTTTCCATTTCTGTCTGCAGGTGGGTGGCGTTACCCCCACCAGGTCAGACCTGGCAGGAGTGGCACCTCCCGCCTGCAGAACTCGGAATCAGCCGGTCTAGATGTTTTAGATGTCTTTTTAGGGGTGTAGACGGGTCTTTTTAGGGGTGTCAATGGAGGGTAGACTGGGTGGGAACATATCTGTGCACAATCTATAATCCTCTACAGTGGTTGTTTTTAAATCAACCAATATATACCCATAGGGTTTACTGGTAGCGTCTTCAAAGGCCTCCATTAAGTAGCCAATTTTGGACGGATACATTGTTGACCTATCACGGCTAATTGATTATCACAGGGGTTTTCAAATATTAAATAACACTAGAAAACTATCGTTTAGTGTTATAGAACTGGTACTCTACCCTTGTTGAACAATTTCTGTGCGATATAGCAAATGCTTAGATTTCAGTGTAAAGGCTTTTTCTAATTCAGTGCTCTGCCCACCCTCTGTCATCCATTACATTACATTACATTATGTCATTTGTATAGCGCACTGTGGACCCTCAGGCATAAATGCACGGATAGTTAGACAAGCACATTACAAATAACAAATTGTTACATAGTAGATGTGAGATGAGGAGCCAGTAAGCAGTAAGGCAGGATAGTAGGATTTAAGCAAATAAGTATGTTTTTAACTCTTTATCTTAGGTATTTAGGTAATTTATTCCATAGTTTGGGAGCCACCAAGTGGAATGCTCCCTTTGCGGCTTTTGATGTTCTGCTTATGGGGAGAAATAGCAGATTCTGCCTGCTGGATATTAACTCTCTCCCATTGGCTTTGTCTGTAATGGAGTCCCGCAAGTATGCTGGCATGCCACCCAGTCTGCACTTGAAGGTTATCGATAAGATCCTGTAGGTGATACGTACTTCTATAGGCAACCAATGAAGAGACCGCCTTGCGCCCATTACATGGTCCCTTCTTGTGAGACCCAGAACTGCTCTCACCACCCTATTTTGCATAGTCTGTAGTCTGTGCATGTAGTGTGTACTAATGCCCGCTAGTAGGCTTCCACAGTAATCAATTTTTGCTCCAATGATGGCTCTGGCAATTGTCTCTGCACTCGCCTGGGTGATAAGTGGCTTAAGATGGTAAAGCAACTTAATATAATATGCCGAGGCTGTAAGGATGCCAGAGACATGGGGGCCCATAGATGAAGACTGGTCAAGAGTTACGCCCAAAATCTTCAGTTTAGGAACTGGAGCAATGAAATCAGCTCCCAACCTAAAGGAGGCATAACTTCTGTCCAACTTTTTTATGGCGGCAGAGCTACCCACAATCACTACTTCTGTTTTACTTTTGTTGAGCGCCAGATTATTATTGAGCGTTCATTTCTCGATTAAGTCGAATATTCTGTTCAATTCGGTTTCATCCCTGGGAATGACAGCCTGAAAGCGAGATGACACATTGTCGTCGGCATGGTGACTAAACATTATTCCACTTCTAGTTTTGAGAAAAAAGGAGTCATAAAAATATTATAGAGGCATGGTGATGTGCTTGCACCCTGGTGTACCCCAAATAGAATCGGGATGGGAGAGGCCTCAGCTATTTCTGTTCCGGTGGAAGGGGCACTATCTCTTGCTCTTTAAGAATTTTGAAGATTTCCTTTATAGCTGAGTGTAAGCGGATTCAATTCAACACTACAGCTAAGTCAATGCCTAGTCTGGGATGCTGAGGGAAACCCTTATTGATATATTTGTATGTGCAGTTTGTTTACTCTGGATGACAACCCTTATATAACACCCCTCTCTTAGAATCCCCCTGACCCCACTGAGCCAAGAAGTAGGTTTGTTTTGCAAATTAAAAGGTTTATTTGAAAATTAAACAATATGTATATATCACACTTTTATAATAAATTAATATTTGATATCACACTTGAGAATATGATGTTGATCAACAATGGATAATGTTATAGTGGTACACTCTTTTTAATGGCTTAGAAGTTGATATAGAGAGGATAAAGTAGCTGAGAATGCTCATATGGCTTCAAAGACAATGCAATGATGAATGAAATGCAGTGCAGAAAATAAACTTGATATGATTTCAACCAAAACAATGTAATCACTTTTCCCCCTGGTAGCAATTCACCCCCCACCCCCTTTATGCAATGTAAAGAGATGGAAGGAAAGCACACAGTTCTCAGGAATTCAATCAAATATAATTCAGTTCCCCCCTAGCAAGCTTAGAGGAAAACAGGTAGGAGTTTTAAACACAGGCAAAATCCTTTTAAATGTGCTGGCAATGAAGTGAAAAATATACTCAAATTGCTTTTAATTCCCTATAAGAGGTTCAGGGTGAGTGAGAGATACTTTAAATTAATTCAGGATCACTTTAGCAATGCTCTATGAATGATTGTCAGGTGCAAACGAATTTCAGCAAAGGAAAGCAAGGACAAATATTTTTACCTGTGGCTGAAATGAAGCAAAATGTCAAATTGCGGCAATTTAGTTGTATGTGTCAAGCGCAATTACGGAGGCACTGTGAGGGGTAGCAAGTCGTAGGTTCGTTGGAAAGCTTAGAATCTTAGCTTTAAGGTGACAGTTAGAACTCGCTCCTAGCACAAACGTTTCCGGAGATACAGACGATTTTGTGAAGGTAGTTTTTCAGAAATGAAATCACAGTTTCAGAATGACAGATGACAGTTTTCAGTTTTAAAGATGACAGAATGAAACGATTCTAGAAGGCAGTTCTAATAGGTTAAAATAGTTTGGATTATATTATTTTAAACTAAGAGATTGGTTTTGGCACAGTGCTAGCTGGGTACTCACACTAGATTTTGGACAGAAATGCGACTTCGTCACGGATCGGGTCAACCGGTTGGACTGGACTCCTGGCGGTTCTTTCGCCACGGACGATCTCTGCCTGGTGCTGCACAGCGGTCTGGATCTCTGGTTCTGACAAAAGTTCTTGGCACTGCACGGCGGTCTGGTCTCTGGTTCCGGGTACAGCTCTGCTTTCTGGGTGTTTCTGGCACAGGGTTTTAGCCAGAATCAGACAGCTCAGCCCAACTGAATAGTTTGGTTTGGTTGCTAGATTTTGAAGGCCTGCTGATAGGAGTTCAGCTGTTGGGTTCTAGAGTTCTTGGAGTTTCTGGATGTGAAGTCTGAAATCAGGATGTGGAGTTGTCTGTCAAAATGCTCCGCAGAAAGTGAAAAAGAAAAATCCTATCTGGCTTCCAGTGGCTCTTTTTATGTGTTTACAAAGTAGGTGGGTTGGCTAATTCTGCATGCCCAACCCTCTCAACTTATCATTGGCCAGTTCCTCCTCTCTTCCTTGATTGGGGAAGGAAATGGAGTGTCAGAGTGATGTCAGCCATTTATAATCTATTGAAGAACGCCCCTTTACTTTTGCTTGGAAAATCATTTTTCATAACTACACATACTTCCCAGATATACAGTTGTTTGACATTACATGTACATATTACAGATTACTTATGGTCCATGCTTGTTCAACTCTGATCTTCCTGGGGGCTTGCATTCAAAAATTACAACTTATTTTCGTTTTTAGTTGGTTTACCAATGTTAAATCTGTATCAAAAATTACACAAATGTACACCCTCCTTCTACACACATTCCAGTAATTTACTAGGTCTCTAGCATAAACCCAATGTCTGTAATATCAATAAATAGCGGGGTTTTGCCTCAGAACATGCTACAAAGTTGAATCAAGTCTTGAATTGTGGGTACATTTCTTAGATTAAGGGTCTCCAAATTGCACCTTTTTGTGAGCTTAATACAATATTTTAGAAGCATTTAACTTAAACGTATATTTGCTGCAATATGATTCCACGAAAGTGTCTGGGTCCGCCCCAGGAACTTGGGAGTCAGGAAACACATGTCTCTCCTTCCAGGCAGGGCTCTGTTTACAGTCCACACTGAAAATCAACATACCCCATTCAATTGCAAGGGTCTATTGTGCCGGGTCCAGCAGGCTGAGGTCAACAGACCAGGGGGCCACTCTGCATTTGATTAACAGAAACCTGTGATTTCCTGGGCTGTTGTGTGGGTCTCTGAGGTGAGAAGGTTTCCCAGCCTCTTGGCCTGTTAATGCAATCAGATTGTCTCTGGGAACAGCAGGTGGTTAAGAGTTTTAATTAACCAGCGGGCCTTTGAAGTTTCCAGCTGTCTCAGGAGGCTGATTAGCTTCTGAAGAAGCAGTTCTCCTGTCAGAGTTTAGACCGCTAGCGCCGGCTTGGGGACAAAGCTGGTACTGCACCCCCATGATTTTAGCAACTTTTTGACATCAAGAAAATGAATTCCCAACAGCTCTGGATTGCTTTTGGCAATCAGCCTTGCCATTCCCAATGATTTCAGGCTACTGTGTGTGTAGCCCAATGGTGGTTTTAGGCAGTGCCCTCCTGTGCTCACAACATAGGCAAAAATGGGTGGCAGCCTATTCTTCATGTTTTCCCTGTGCATTTTCTAGGGAGTTCTGGCCATCATGAGGTTTTCAATGCCAGTAATACACAGTTTTTTTTGTGGTAGGGCTCGGTTGCATGGGTAAAACATCCCACATGAGGCTGCGTTGGCTATTCTTGTATTATGGAAATTCCGTTTGGCCTCGAATATTGCTGATTTGTAGTCCTTTGCTAGTGATTTATAGGATTTCAGAAGGGCAGTTGTTACAAATGATTTCCATTGGAAGAAGGCCTTAAGCACTAATGCCTGAAGCTTTCTAACGTCAGCTCCTTGTTCTTCTGTTTCTTTTGCCTCAAGGGGACTAATGTGTTCGAGATGCTGGCCATATTAGAAGCTAGATGTTCTGACATGACATGAAGAGTGGTGTCAGGCAAGAAGTTTATTTTGTTGTCCAGTAAAGGCACAATGTTGTCCAATGAATAACGTTTTAAATTACGTGAGAGCGAGTGTCCATTAGTGATGTTTCTCAATTTGATGGGAAACGGAACAAAGTGAGAGAAGTGTATTAAGGAGTGATCTGACCATGGGCATGGTGTAATAGCCACCTCATGGCACATTATATTGAGAGTATTAAGCCAATCAAGAGTGTGACCTAGTACATGAGTATGATATGATTGGTTATTTATAACACGCTTAATACCCAGAGGTTTCTAAGCGCGGACCCGGGGATCGAACATGTGTTGCTCCTTGTCGTCTTGCTTCCAAGGCGAGCACGTTGCAGCTGAGCTATCCTCCCGAGTAGGTGCAGTTACTCCTTGGACAAAGCCTAGATCTTATAGTGATCATTGTACGTGAAAGGCAAGAGGGTCTTCTGGGTCGCCTAACCAATGGTTGAAGTTCCCATGATATTGAAGTTGGAAAGTGGTTTGTGGCGGTGAAGTAGAAGTTTGTGAAGTGCTTCTATCCATTTGTCCATCAACAAAGGGGGGAAATATAGGAGAAGAATATTAACCGTGGACTCTGCATTCATGCTGATTTTAATGTATAGGGAGTCAATTTCTTTCAAGATCTCGCCTGGGACTTCCCATACAGAGTTTGAGTCTCTTAGGATTAATGCAACCCCACCCCCTTTACATTCCTGTCTATCTTTGCATATCATTACATAGCCCATAGGAATAGCTAGGTTAAGGCTAGGCCCAGCAGACTCCGATCCCCAAGTTTTAGACAGCGCAAATGTCTATGTTGTTATGTTCAATGTAATTAGCAACCTCTGTGGCGTGTTTAACTAGTGAGCGTGTGTTAAGCAAAACACAACGTAGATCTGATACCGATTTAATTGGCGGTGATGGCAGAGGTGTTCTGATTATACTGAGAGATGTACTCTTGGGGACCAGGGTATGCACTGCCATGTAATGCCTCGTGCACTGGGGGCTGTCAGGAAGCGGAGCTAGTCCTATAACGTGTTGTGCCATGTTGGGCTCTGCCTGGTGAGACCTCAGGCCAGCGTTCGAATTGCACATTAGTGGTATCTGGTCTTGTGTCTTTAATCTAATGGAGCATGAATCATTAAGAGAGTCAAATGAAAGCGGATACTGCTGATCGGATCCCACCTTGGATAGCAGGGAGCTAGCTGCAGTGCGGCAAAGTGATTTAATATGCTCCTCTTCGATGAGCGCCAAGACTTCTGCAAGACCCATGATGGACTAGCCATATCTTTAGCTGCATGTCCTAGCAGCAGACTGCAGCAGACTTTTCTGACCCGCACGTGCCGGCGCCTTTGCGCCAGGTTTGAAGTAAAATGAGCTTCCGGAACTACAATCCCGCTGGGATTGTAGTTCTGATCCGGCTAAGGTGCGTGCAGAGTTAGCCTCCTCTACTTGAACCACAACTTTCAGGGTAACAAGTAATTCACCATGTCAGCTTCTGCTAGCGCTGCTGAAGTTCTGGCTAAAAATTGCACAATACAATTTAAAAGCACATCAATTCTGGTTCAATTTAAAAATGAATAGCACATAAAAACTAACATTGCAGTTATTCAAAATAATGGTCAGGATGGTTACCATATTCACCATGGTCGGTGTTAGAAAATGATCATCATTGAGACTGTCAGGCATATCTTCTACAAAGTGGAGATGCTCATATTGGTGTTGTAGAGTTGTATAGAGAGGCATATCCATACAATATGTGTTGGCAGGTGTAACATCGCTGTGTGTCTATTTTCTAGGCGTCTTCTAACAAAATTACTGTCACCGCTGGAAGATCCAGCCAGCACACATGCAATTTAATGTTGTAGTCTGGTATTCACAACACCTGGTGATCAATAGCTGTAGGGATGTGTCAAGCCTCCTGCATCCTTTTATGAAATCCAACGCTGAGAGTCTTCTGTAGAGTACTTGTGCTAATTTCCCATTGCTTTTTGTCACGCATGATTCACGGCTGTGTAACAGTAATATCCCTAGGGTTATATGCATCTCTCATGCCTTTTTGTTGAATGATACTCGGGCAATACGTGTGGTTGCTCTTCCTCAATAACACACAGACATAAAATACTTTGATGATCTGATACCACAAGGACAATGCATATACAGTTGTACCTTGGTTAACTATGCATACCAAGTATGCCAATGCTTTTACAGTAATTGTGGCTGGCCCTTAAGAATAATATTATCCTAATACCATACAGACACAATTGACATCTGAGCACGCAAAAGGAATGCATGCATAGCCACCATCCAATCAAGATCCCGAATTAGAAACCTTGGAACATCCATTCACAATACTGTCGACGGTCTACTGGTTGAACGTTGTGCAACGTACAGCAAAATTGTGCTTTAACAGTGAGATTACATCTAGCCTCATTAGATTACACAACCTTGAGCAGAGAAAGAGAGAGATGGACACTGTGAGTGCAGACCAGAGCACTTGCAAAGAGAGAACATACCGGTCATAGTGCCCTGCCTCCTAACCCTAGTCAGCACTATTTGGGCTGCAACCAGTCAGCAGATTGGAAACTTTACATGAGACACTATTTTAATTTCTCTGTGTAGTAACCCATACTGGAGGACTTATGCAGCAATAAGGTGACCAAACAGCACAACTAGAGAAACACTGACCATCTTCATAACATGGAGCAGCTCATTCCTCTGGGCAAGAACTTTCCAGGTTGTTTTGAGTGAAGTTAAAGGCTTTTAGTAGGACTTATTACTAGAATCATATGCCCTGTAGTGCAGATCCTCCACCACACCTGGGGAGCACCCATTCTTTTCACCTGCATCAGAAAACCACATAACAATAACCTAACCAGGGATTGTCTGCAGACACAATGCAACCATCCATATAAGGTCAGTGAATAGGAACTCTTTCTTTCGGAGATCAGGCCCTCTAGTGAGGTTCACATCAAACTAATGTTGACATTAGGGTCCACTTCTTTCCTGTCGTCCCGATGAAGGCGATGAGACATATCTTGCCAAAATGTCTCTGCACACACCTATGTAGAGGGGGTATACTTTATCATCTATAGTTACGTTGCTTGACAGAGGTGTCATCCCCTAGAGCTACCCTCAACACTTGATCTACAATGTCAAAAAGTGATCTACGGCTGTGATTAGAGCTTTGCTGGGGAAGCTTGAGGAGAGGGGGAGGACAATCGAGATCTGGCAGAGCTGGGAGAAGGACATGTTTCCTGGCTGAAGCATTCCTGCTGCAAAAGCTGAGAATTCCAGGCAATAACCCCGGTTTGAGAACGACAGACGCTTGTTTTCACTGCGGTTAATCTTCAAGGGAGCCAAATTCAGAAAGAGAATAGCCGGAGAAAACTCATGCTGAACAGATAAGGTAATTACAGAAGTGTGGGAGCTGTGCGAAAGTGTGCGAAACTGTTCAGTCAGTGTATTCGAGGGAGTCCCAGTCCCTTATCAGCATATGTAATGTTACCAATTGAATATATTCTTGCAGTTCTCTGTTCATTTTATCACAAATAATGTTGTACCATTTCATTTCTTTCTGTAAAAAAGGGTTAAACTGTGTTTAAAGGAAATTTCTATAATACAAAAATATCTGAAAACAGATAACTAGTGTGTATTATTTCTCTCTTTCATTTTGCATGGGAAAAGGTTTAAACGTGGGTAGATTTTTAAACAGTGCAATTGTCATTTTAAAACAGATGTGTGCATGATTATATTCAGTATGGACAGTTGTGAGTGACTGTGGGCCTCATTACGACCCTGGCGGAAAGTTACCGCCAGGGCCGTGACTTTACCGCCATGGTGCTAACTACGTTAACACCATGGCGGTAAGGGGATTTACCGCCCCATTCCGACCTTGGCGGGGCGGTAAATCCCCAATCCCCATTTACCCTTCCCCATTCCCATTTTTGCCCCATAGGGCATAATGGGAGTGGGGAAGGCGTTAATTACGCCACCGTAAATTACGGTGGCGTAATTAACACCAAGTTCCCTTACCGCCATGGATTTTTACACCCGCTAGAAGCAGGTGTAAAATCCGCCATGGCGGAAAGGGAACTCGTGATTGGCGGTAAGGGGTCGGCGCAGCTAACGATGGCGCTAACCCCTTACCGCCAGGGTCGTAATGAGGCCCTGTTTGTAGCATAGCTTGTTGGAGGTACATGAGCCAACGGGAAGAGAGACTCTCTGGACATAGTTCCATACCGTATATAAGGTAGTGGAAATTACCACAAAAATACCACAATAGCCCATGGTGGCACACAACACTAACACTGAAAATGTGGTATCCCTAAAATGTAGGCCTGAGGTCTCCCTAGTGATCAAGAACAATCTAGATAAAAAACAAGGGATGTTGGATATTGGGGCCACAAATAAACCAACCACGCAAATTATCGCGCACATTATCTAAATAGGTCTGAATTCTGAAATAATGCAATGTATTATTGTTATGTGTGATCCAATATGAATACAGAGAGTGATTATTGCTAAAGGTATTTTGGCGGTAAGAAAATACTGCAAAGCCCCAAATATCCACAAAATACCCAACATATTTATGGTGCGTTGCAGGCTGGGAAAGTGATCATAGAGTACCTACTGGGCGTGGCAAGCGTGTCTCACACTGCCATTTGCACATTAAAGGGAACCCATTTTATAATAGCAGTGTGCCACTAAAACCGAATTTCAGAATGTCACAAAGGGAAACCACATTTTCAGACCTAGTGCAATATTTAGAGGCAAAGTTGTTTGCACATGGGACGTGGTCGTCAAACAGCACCTTAGAATGGCGTGACCGCATTCAGGGTGAGGTGCAGAAAGAAAAACTAGACAATATTTTTGCAGAAAGCAGCATAATTCAGGTCTGCCTTACAAGATTATTGAATGCAGCCGATAAAAGTGCAGAGAAAGACTGTTTAATACGGCTATGCGGCAAAATATGGTTTATTTTGAATAAGTCCCTGCGAATGCAGGAGAATGATACCCAGCTAATTAACAGGTTAAAGACTGAATTAGATGGGGCAAGTAAAAATCAGGAAATGTTAAGAGCAGAATTGGATGTATGCCAAAAAGACATGCAATTAAAATGCAGAGACTTTGATGCTCAGTTATCCAAAAGCAAGAAACAATTTGAGGATAGTGAGCAAGAATTGGTACACTTAAAAGCCTTAGTGGACCACATTAGACAGGATAAAGATGAGGTTGTTTCAGAAATGCAGATTTTACAAAAAGAACATTGTGAAAAAGAATGTGATCTCCAGAGTGCAGAACAAGAAATGATTAAAATGATTCAAGAAAGAGACAAGAGAAATAAAGAGTTCAATGAATGCCAAATGCAAATGTGCGACATGCAGGAGGTGATTAATAAGATGATTGATGAAAACAACTATTTGCAAAATGAAGCAAACAGACTCCTTAAAAAGTGTAAGGACTTAGAACAGCAAATGTGCATTCCCAGGTCCCAGCAGAGGCGGCAGGGTACCACATTCAATGGAGTGGAGGTGAATTCTAGCTCTGCCCAAAGAGCTAGTGCTCCAGTGATTGGGCCGGTGACTGAACTTGGTTGCAGGGCCCTTGGGGGATTTGATACTCCCATTGGGGGCAGCCACCAATCTCATACACCTGAAAACAGGATTGAATCACAAAATAGTGCAATTCCATGCATTGCAACAAGTAGCCCCATAAAAATAATGAAATCCATTAAAGCCCTGATCAAACCATTTAAAAAGGGAGGTGAATGCTGCATTGAGGATCACTTAGAAGCGGTGCATGACATTTTTAAAGCACTCCAGATACCTAAGGAACAGTACAGACAATATTTTCATTTAACTTTAGATGCCCCGACGGTCAGCATCATAAGGGGATTAAATGAACAGCAGAATATGACCTAGTTGGAGTTTGAAAAAGAAATTAGGCGTCATTTTTCTCCTTTTCAGTCATTGCAGTAGGCAAAGAAAGTCGCTTACACAATTACTGCTGGACCTAATACATCCCCTCGCCAATTTTTACAAGACTTAAAAAGAGCATTTTCTCGCTTTGATGTATCTTTTGACTCAAATTCCAATGAGTTTAAAACTGCATACTTCTATGGGCTACAGAAAGACATCATATCTCAATTGGTCCGTGAATTTGACCGTGACAAGTCTCTTGAATGGATTGTACATCAAAGCACAAAACTATATGAGGTACTCTATTGTCAGGGTAGAGAAAGTGATAAAATGAAAGATACTAGACTTAAATCTAAAGAACCCTTAGCCACAGTAATGGAAATCAGGTCAGCCAAAATGTCCCTTGAGTCTGCTCAAAGCCAAGGTAAAAATAATGTGACACCTGAACAAAGGTGTAATCAACAAAGATCGCCATTTCCTGTACCAATCACATGATCCTAGTAATAGAGAGAGCTACATCATCCCTAGGTATTTAGGGGACAGACCCCGGGTAGGATATCGGCCTGATATGGCAGGTATGAACAATAACCAGAGACAAAATCAAGATCAAAGAAATAATGGTCCCTACCAGTCATTGGGGACACAGAGCAGATTTGATCCCAACACCATGATATAGGGTAATCAGGATAGACCCGATATTTGGATCCATTTACTGATAATGGAAATCAACATAGGGGCCAGTACCCACAATCTGAGAGACAGGACATGAGGCAAAACGTGAACTACAATCCACGTCAGTACAATGATTCCCCACCAGGGGACTATAATCAAAGGATGGGTGCAACCCGCTCCCCTCCACAAATGAATCAAGAGTTCAGAAACCATCCCAACCGACATCAATCACCTGAGAGGTATCAGAATAGATCCAATCAGGGGGAAAATAACCAATATCGACCTAGGCCACAGAAAGAGGATCCTAGAGAGATGGAAAGGTTCCAGTGCCTTGAGGCCCAAGTGGAAATGTTAGCTGAGCAAATAGGAAATCTCTATACAGCGCAAAAACAACCTTCCAAAGAGGGGGCTGATGGCCATAGCAATGACCGGGGGGCTTCTGAAAAGTGACTAAGTACACATGATAACTGCAGTGCCAAAATGACAGAGAGGCCGATTCATGGAATAATTAGCGCGGCGCAAGTGGGCAAAAACGTGCGAATCGCAGCGGAATAGCGAAAATCGCAGTGCAAGTGCGAAAATCGCACGAAAAGCAGCGCACGTCGATTCATGGAAGTCCGTGTGCGAGAAAACCAGCGGATGTGCGATAAAAAAGTGCGCCGCGCACGTTGGCGCACAGGCCATCTAACAGCGTGCGCCAGGTCACAGCGAAAATCGCACAGGCCACAGCGAAATTCGCACATAGCGCGGCGCACGCAACAAAAGTAGGCGGAACACGGGCGTAACACTCGGAATGGGGAACAACTTGCCAAAACGTGGGCGTCACTGGGGAAAGTACAGGGCACAAGTGCGCGGAACGCCCACACGCTCGCCTACAACACGTATTCATGGAATAGAATAGGGGAAAAAAGCGCACGCTCAAACCAGCGCACAGGCACAAACACGACCGCCACAAGAAAGCAGGCGGTAGCGTCTCTGCGGCTGTAAGAAATGTGCGCCAAAAGGTGCGCCAACAAATAGCACCTATATACTGCCATGATGAATGTCCTATACTGTGGCCCTCCAGGACAAATGACGTGCAAAGGGGTACCCACAAACACGGACACCCGCTGACAAAAAATACGTGTGCGTGTATACCGGGGTGCGCGGGAAGTCTCACACGCGATTTCAGCAGGGTACGTATATTACAGGGGTTTGCGTGAAGTTTTTCACGCGATCGGGCCTGGGGGAGCGGGTTACGTGTATCACAGGGGTTCGTGTGAAGTTTTTCACGCGATCGGGCCTGGGGGAGCGGGCTACGTGTATCTCAGGGGTTCGCGTGAAGTTTTTCACGCGATCGGGCCTGGGGGAGCGGGCTACGTGTATTACAGGGGTTCGCGTGAAGTTTTTCACGCGATCGGGCCTGGGGGAGCGGGCTACGTGTATTACAGGGGTTCGCGTGAAGTTTTTCACGCGATCGGGCCTGGGGGAGCGGGCTACGTGTATCACAGGGGTTCGCGTGAAGTTTTTCACGTGATCGGGCCTGGGGGAGCGGGCTACGTGTATCTCAGGGGTTCGCGTGAAGTTTTTCACGCGATCGGGCCTGGGGGAGCGGGCTACGTGTATTACAGGAGTTCGCGTGAAGTTTTTCACGCGATCGGGCCTGGGGGAGCGGGCTACGTGTATTTCAGGGGTTCGCGTGAAGTTTTTCACGCGATTAGCCAGGGTACGTGTATTTTAGGGGTGCGCGGGAAGTTCCACACGCGAATAGCCTGGGCGCGTGTATTTCAGGGGTGCACGGGAAGTTCCACACGCGAATAGCCTGGGCGCGTGTATTTCAGGGGTGCGCGGGAAGTTCCACATGCGAATAGCCTGGGCGCGTGTATTTCAGGGGTGCGCGGGAAGTTCCACACGCGATTAGGCTGGGTGGGTCCTCACAGGTGTTCCCTGTACACCCTCGACGGCCCCTGCAGGCAGCCCACAAAACAGGGGACTACCCTGCACACCTTCTCATGTCCCCCTGCATCCCCACCCCCCAGCAGTGCAGGGGCAGCCTCCACCAGGCCCCCACCCATGTCTCCCACCACCCCCACCCCCCAGCATCCAGGGGCACCCTCCACCAGGCCCCCACTCATGTCTCCCACCACCCCCACCCCCCAGCAGTGCAGGGGCACCCTCCACCAGGCCCCCACCCATGTCTCCCACCACCCCCACCCCCCAGCCACCAGGGGCAGCCCCCACCAGGCCCCCACTCATGTATCCCACCACCCCCACCCCCCAGCAGTGCAGGGGCAGCCCCCACCAGGCCCCCACTCATGTCTCCCACCACCCCCAACCCCCAGCAGTGCAGGGGCAGCCTCCACCAGGCCCCCACTCATGTCTCCCAGCGTGCTACGTGTATTTCAGGGGTGCGCGGGAAGTTCCACACGCGAATAGCCTGGGCACGTGTATTTCAGGGGTGCGCGGGAAGTTCCACACGCGAATAGCCTGGGCGCGTGTATTTCAGGGGTTCGCGTGAAGTTTTTCACGCGATCGGGCCTGGGGGAGCGGGCTACGTGTATTTCAGGGGTTCGCGTGAAGTTTTTCACGCGATCGGGTCTGGGGGAGCGTGCTACGTGTATCACGGGTTCGCGTGAAGTTTTTCATGCGATCGGGCCTGGGGGAGCGGGGTACCACTCACCGTCTGCCTTGCGTGTAGAAGAACGCGTAGCCAACACCCGCTGTGAAGTAATAGCGTGTGAACCCCAACGGATGGAAAACACACGCACCGCACGAAAAGCACGTACAGAACATAAAGGCACGCGGGATCACCAAGCCCTGCCAGGGCAACGCCCGTGCGCAAAACGTCACAGACGCACTTACGCTGTAAGGGCCTTTGGTCCAATGAAATCGCATACGCATGCTGACGTGCTTACGCGCTAAGGGCCTTTCCTCGATTTTCACGCTGACGTGCAGGATTTTCACGTGCCAAATCACTCCGTATCAAGCTGGCCACGCGAAAACACACGGAAGACCACGCTCCTGCCCAGAAGGCCGAATTACTGCCCCCCAGTGCCCTGAGCAGCCTCCCACGTGCCATCTGCTGCTGCCTGCCTGCCTGCCTGCCTGCTGCCACCGTGCCCTGCCATTTGGTGCCTGCACATCAGCCATCTGCAGGTGTCCAGTTGCTGTGTCCACCCCTGCTGGAACAGAAGACTCCCGACTCGGATAACATCGCTCCACAGCCCAGCCCCAGGACCCAGTTGCCCACCCACTCCTGCCCCTGGGGTTGCCATGTCGGGCACATCAACATCTGGCACCAGTGGCAACCCCCAGCCAGAGGGGCCGAGGGGCACCAGCTTCACTGCCACCGAAGTTGGTGTCCTGGTGGAGCAAGTCCTGGGGCAGTATGATGCCCTCTTCGGATCGTCCCGCGCCAACAAGGAAGGACGGGACAGGATCTGGGCCGACTGTGTGGTTGTCATCAACGCGGAGGGGGTGGCAACCCGCACCATCCAGAAGGTCAAGAAGCGCTGGGAAGACTTGAGGTCCAGGACCCTCATGAAGGCCCGGCGCCTCGTGGAGGGGGGCCGGGGCCGCATGAGTTCCATCCAGTTGAGGGTCCTGGAACGCGCACACCCAGCGACCACGCCCAGGTCCTTGAGAGGGAGACCCGTCTGGAGTTGAGCGGTAAGTGGCCAAGCATTGCTGTGTGAGACAGGGCATGTTGCAGTGTGCTGGTTGTCTGATACTTGCCTGCATGTGTGACATAGGCCATGTACACATGTATGTGTGCAGGGACATCATGGGAATGCATGTGCGACCTGTAATGTGTGAACCGCACGGTTGTTGCATGTGTTTGAATGCGACATGGGGAGCCCTGTGCAGATTGCACACATGAGAGCATGGCAGTCTCTGTTCCTGGACATGGGTGGGGGCGAGGGATGGGTGCTGATGCCAGATACATGTCTGTGTGCCTGACCTGCGTGTCTGTGACTTGTGAGTGCCATGGATGCATGACACATGTCTGTGACAATGTACAGATTCACTGATGCAGCCTAGTCATCCTTGAATGCACTGTGATTGGGGTGTACGGGGCCAGATGGATGTGACTGAGGTGAAGTGTGTGCATGTGATAGGCATGACCCATGATGCATGTGAGTCCCATTACATTGTATGATTCGAGAGTCCATTGGACATGCATTGAAATGTCCATGGCACGCACCATGACTGTCACTGTGTGTGTTTTGCCTGGACTGACACATGTGTTGTGGTGTGACATGATGGAAGTGTACTTTGACAGTGGCACTCATCTGCTATTGCTTCCTGTCTAGGAGGAGGCCGCCACTGAGGCGCACATGGGGCCTGGTGGGGGCATCCCTGCTGGTGCAAGTGGTGCAGTCCAGGGGCAGGGGCAGGAGGCAGCACAGGTCACCGTGGAGGGGCCTGTGCATGTCGCTGTCCCTGAACCTGTGGGTGCACCACCTTGCACCAGCAGGGATGCCCCGTCCCAGGCCCGTCCGCAGGCAGAGGGGATGTCCATGTCATCTGACTCCCCTCCACCTGCGGACGAGGGGACCCCTGGCCGTGTGGAGAAGATCCTGATTGGGGTCGCGATGCGCACGGCTGTGATTCGTGATGCCGTGCGTGCTTCCCAGGAGGAGCACGCACGTCATCACGAAGAGCACCGTGCCGACGTGGCCCAATTTGGATCGGCCATGTTCGGGGGTTTCCTGCATGTGTCGGCCAATCTGGCGGCCCTCTCCTCCTCTGTGGAGACTATACGCCAGTCGTTCTCCTTGCCGTCTTCCGGCCCAGATGCCACCAGGGCCCCCTGTGGACCTGCCCTGACCAATGCAGCCAGCTCGGTGGGGATCCCATCCCTGCCACAGTCGGGAGTCAGAGGTCCAGCAGGGGTGGACAGCACAGCAACTGGACCCCAGCAGATGGAGGATGTGACGGCATCATCGGGCAGGGCACGTGCACGATGGCGTCGGTGGTTTCCATCATCCTGGATGCCGTTGTGCTGGCAGAGGCAGTGGCGTCGGAGGCAGCAGCAGGCTCGACGTGGGAGGCATCATGGCTCAGGGCCATCAAGATCAGAGGGGCAGGCATCGGCCGGAGGGCAGGAGAACCCTGGGATGGTAGTGTCTTCCGTGTGGGAGCAGCTGGTCCAGCGGATAGGTGCGGAGCGGCAGCGGGCGGAAGAGGAGCGGCTCACCATGGTCAGGGCGGAGTTCTCCATGCGTCGTGCGTTGAGGCGGGCTGAGTGCCTCGAGGAAGCTTGCAGGGAGTTTGAGGTGAACATGGGGTTACCCCTGCGAGACCTCGGGGCCAGGACAGAGTCCCGCCTCCAGGACATCGACATGGAGTTCGATGATGCCCTGGCCGGCCACATCACAGAGTGAGCCGCTGGACTTGCCCGCTGCCATTGTATATAGTTATATAGTTAGTGGTAGGTTTCCTTTAAATTTTTTTTTTTTCATTTGGTTGCGATTGGACAATGCGCCACTTTTTTGTATATAGTTCAGTTTTTAGTTAGTTGACATAGTTAGGTTTCATTTGGTTGGGCTCATGGACCCGGGATTGTCTTGTAAATAGTTATTCTATGGATTTTTTGATTTCTTGGATTTTTTTCATGGGCATTCATCTTCTTTTTGTTGTTTTGCTTTGTGGTTTTTCTAATTTCATTTCCATTCAAGTTGATTTTCAATACATTTTTATTTTCATCCTTCAATGTGTCGTATCATCTCATTGCTTTCATGCATGTCATGTTGGGTGTTTTAACATTCACTTGCAGCCATTGTGTGTGACAGACATGTGTTCAT
This sequence comes from Ambystoma mexicanum, assembly GCF_040938575.1. Taxonomy (NCBI): domain Eukaryota; kingdom Metazoa; phylum Chordata; class Amphibia; order Caudata; family Ambystomatidae; genus Ambystoma; species Ambystoma mexicanum. The sequence goes on from NC_090922.1 coordinate 1,405,061,822, forward strand.
TTACATTATTTACATTGGGTGTGTAACATGTAATTGCCTTTGATATGTGGGTGGATGTGATAGTTGGTTGGGCCTTTTGGCAGGGGAGGATGGCCATTACGGACATGATTGGGGATTGTTGGGACCCAGGTGCAGGGGGGCATGGATGGGACATGGGCGAGGGCCTGCTGGCAGGTGCCCCACAGTGCTGGGGGGTGGGGGTGGTGGGGGACATGAGTTGGACATGAGTGGGGGCCTGGTGGAGGGTGCCCCTGGTGACTGGGGGGTGGGGGTGGTGGGAGACATGGGTGGGGGCCTGGTGGAGGGTGCCCCTGGTGGCTGGGGGGGGTGGGGGTGGTGGGAGACATGAGTGGGGGCCTGGTGGGGGCTGCCCCTGCACTGCTGGGGGGTGGGGGTGGTGGGAGACATGAGTGGGGGCCTGGTGGAGGGTGCCCCTGGATGCTGGGGGGTGGGGGTGGTGGGAGACATGAGTGGGGGCCTGGTGGAGGCTGCCCCTGGTGGCTGGGGGGTGGGGGTGGTGGGAGACATGGGTGGGGGACTGGTGGAGGGTGCCCCTGCACTGCTGGGGGGAGGGGGTGGTGGGAGACATGAGTGGGGGCCTGGTGGAGAGTGCCCCTGGATGCTGGGGGGTGGGGGTGGTGGGAGACATGGGTGGGGGCCTGGTGGAGGCTGCCCCTGCACTGCTGGGGGGTGGGGGTGGTGGGAGACATGGGTGGGGGCCTGGTGGAGGCTGCCCCTGCACTGCTGGGGGGTGGGGGTGGTGGGAGACATGAGTGGGGGCCTGGTGGAGAGTGCCCCTGGATGCTGGGGGGTGGGGGTGGTGGGAGACATAAGTGGGGGCCTGGTGGAGGGTGCCCCTGGTGACTGGGGGGTGGGGGTGGTGGGAGACATGGGTGGGGGCCTGGTGGAGGGTGCCCCTGGTGGCTGGGGAGGTGGGGGTGGTGGGAGACATGGGTGGGGGCCTGGTGGAGGGTGCCCCTGGTGGCTGGGGGGGTGGGGGTGGTGGGAGACATGAGTGGGGGCCTGGTGGGGGCTGCCCCTGCACTGCTGGGGGGTGGGGGTGGTGGGAGACATGAGTGGGGGCCTGGTGGAGGGTGCCCCTGGATGCTGGGGGGTGGGGATGGTGGGAGACATGAGTGGGGGCCTGGTGGAGGCTGCCCCTGGTGTCTGAGGGGTGGGGGTGGTGGGAGACATGGGTGGGGGCCTGGTGGAGGGTGCCCCTGCACTGCTGGGGGGTGGGGGTGGTGGGAGACATGGGTGGGGGCCTGGTGGAGAGTGCCCCTGGATGCTGGGGGGTGGGGGTGGTGGGAGACATGGGTGGGGGCATGGTGGAGGCTGCCCCTGCACTGCTGGGGGGTGGGGGTGGTGGGAGACATGGGTGGGGGCCTGGTGGAGGCTGCCCCTGCACTGCTGGGGGGTGGGGGTGGTGGGAGACATGAGTGGGGGCCTGGTGGAGAGTGCCCCTGGATGCTGGGGGGTGGGGGTGGTGGGAGACATGGGTGGGGGCCTGGTGGAGGGTGCCCCTGTTGGCTGGGGGGGTGGGGGTGGTGGGAGACATGGGTGGGGGCCTGGTGGAGGCTGCCCCTGCACTGCTGGGGGGTGGGGGTGGTGGGAGACATGAGTGGGGGCCTGGTGGAGAGTGCCCCTGGATGCTGGGGGGTGGGGTGGTGGGAGACATGGGTGGGGGCCTGGTGGAGGGTGCCCCTGGTGGCTAGGGGGGTGGGGGTGGTGGGAGACATGAGTGGGGGCCTGGTGGGGGCTGCCCCTGCACTGCTGGGGGGTGGGGGTGGTGGGAGACATGAGTGGGGGCCTGGTGGAGGGTGCCCCTGGATGCTGGGGGGTGGGGGTGGTGGGAGACATGAGTGGGGGCCTGGTGGAGGCTGCCCCTGGTGGCTGGGGGGTGGGGGTGGTGGGAGACATGGGTGGGGGCCTGGTGGAGGGTGCCCCTGCGCTGCTGGGGGGTGGGGTGGTGGGAGACATGAGTGAGGGCCTGGTGGAGGCTGCCCCTGCACTGCTGGGGGGTGGGGGTGGTGGGATACATGGGTGGGGGCCTGGTGGAGGCTGCCCCTGCACTGCTGGGGGGTGGGGGTGGTGGAAGACATGAGTGGGGGCCTGGTGGAGAGTGCCCCTGGATGCTGGGGGGTGGGGGTGGTGGGAGACATGGGTGGGGGCCTGGTGGAGGCTGCCCCTGCACTGCTGGGGGGTGGGGGTGCAGGGGGACATGAGCAGGTGTGCAGGGTAGTCCCCTGTTTTGTGGGCTGCCTGCAGGGGCCGTCGAGGGTGTACAGGGAACACCTGTGAGGACCCACCCAGCCTAATCGCGTGTGGAACTTCCCGCGCACCCCTGAAATACACGCGCCCAGGCTATTCGCGTGTGGAACTTCCCGCGCACCCCTGAAATACACGCGCCCAGGCTATTCGCATTTGGAACTTCCCGCGCACCCCTGAAATACACGCGCCCAGGCTATTCGCGTGTGGAACTTCCCGCGCACCCCTGAAATACACGCGCCCAGGCTATTCGCGTGTGGAACTTGTCGCGCACCCCTGAAATACACGTACCCTGCTGAAATCGCGTGTAAAACTTCCCGCGCACCCCTGAAATACACGCACCCAGGCTATTCGCGTGTGGAACTTCCCGCGCACCCCTGAAATACACGTACCCTGCTGAAATTGCGTGTAAAACTTCCCGCGCACCCCTGAAATACACGCACCCAGGCTATTCGCGTGTGGAACTTCCCGCGCACCCCTGAAATACATGTACCCTGCTGAAATCGTGTGTAAAACTTCCCGCGCACCCCTGAAATACACGCACCCAGGCTATTCACGTGTGGAACTTCCCGCGCACCCCTGAAATACACGTACCCTGCTGAAATCGCGTGTAAAACTTCCCGCGCACCCCTGAAATACACGCACCCAGGCTATTCGCGTGTGGAACTTCCCGCGCACCCTGAAATACACGTACCCTGCTGAAATCGCGTGTAAAACTTCCCGCGCACCCCTGAAATACACGCACCCAGGCTATTCGCGTGTGGAACTTCCCGCGCACCCCTGAAATACACGTACCCTGCTGAAATTGCGTGTAAAACTTCCCGTGCACCCCTGAAATACACGCACCCAGGCTATTCGCGTGTGGAACTTCCCGCGCACCCCTGAAATAATACACGCGCCCAGGCTATTCGCGTGTGGAACTTCCCACGCACCCCTAAAATACACGTACCCTGCTGAAATCGCGTGTAAAACTTCCCGCGCACCCCTGAAATACACGCACCCAGGCTATTCGCGTGTGGAACTTCCCGCGCACCCCTGAAATACACGCGCCCAGGCTATTCGCGTGTGGAACTTCCCGCGCACCCCTGAAATACACGCGCCCAGGCTATTCGCGTGTGGAACTTCCCGCGCACCCCTGAAATACACGTACCCTGCTGAAATCGCGTGTAAAACTTCCGCGCACCCCTGAAATACACGCACCCAGGCTATTCGCGTGTGGAACTTCCCGCGCACCCCTGAAATACACGTACCCTGCTGAAATCGCGTGTAAAACTTCCCGCGCACCCCTGAATTACACGCACCCAGGCTATTCGCGTGTGGAACTTCCCGCGCACCCCTGAAATAATACACGCGCCCAGGCTATTCGCGTGTGGAACTTCCCACGCACCCCTAAAATACACGTACCCTGCTGAAATCGCGTGTAAAACTTCCCGCGCACCCCTGAAATACACGCACCCAGGCTATTCGCGTGTGGAACTTCCCGCGCACCCCTGAAATACACGCGCCCAGGCTATTCGCGTGTGGAACTTCCCGCGCACCCCTGAAATACACGCGCCCAGGCTATTCGCGTGTGGAACTTCCCGCGCACCCCTGAAATACACGTACCCTGCTGAAATCGCGTGTAAAACTTCCGCGCACCCCTGAAATACACGCACCCAGGCTATTCGCGTGTGGAACTTCCCGCGCACCCCTGAAATACACGTACCCTGCTGAAATCGCGTGTAAAACTTCCCGCGCACCCCTGAAATACACGCGCCCAGGCTATTCGCGTGTGGAACTTCCCGCGCACCCCTGAAATGCACGCGCCCTGGCTATTCGCGTGTGGAACTTCCCGCGCACCCCTGAAATACACGTACCCTGCTGAAATCGCGTGTAAAACTTCCCGCGCACCCCTGAATTACACGCGCCCAGGCTATTCGCGTGTGGAACTTCCCGCGCACCCCTGTAATACACGTACCCAGGCTAATCGCGTGTATAACTTCACGCGTACCCCTGATATGCACGTTACCCGCTTTGCGTTCCTTGTTTGGCAGCCCTGTAAACTGGTCCAGGGTTAGCGCAGCCCTTTGTGATGATTTAGCGATTTTGATGGCTTTTCCTTGCGCGAGGGCGTTCTTGGGGGCGTTACTGGCGCTGCTGCAGGGTCGCTGCGATTCTCTGCGCCACGGCTGGTTTGGGAGCCTAAAATCCATGAATACGCTGTGCGCGGAAATCGGTTTTAGCGCACGTGCCTGGCGCAGACAATCGCACGCGGACACTCTGCGCTAGCCGCTTGCGACACTTTTCTGCGAAATTCTATGAATTACCCTGAGATTGTTTTGATATAATTTTGCATAACGACTCTGAGATGCCTAATGGATTAAAAATGAAAGTGCCAGTAAATGAACTTGTGACAGAAAGCGCAAATACTTCTAAAAAAGAGGTACGGTTTAACCTGGAGCTAAATAAAACAGTAAAGATTTGTACAAATGAAAAAGAAACATTAGGAATTCCAAAAGAACAAAGGGACAGATTTAAGAAAAATGACTCATGCATGGGGAATACCAGTGAACAGGGAGTAAGTGGGGATGCTATAGCTACTTCCCTAGGCAAGCAAAACAATGACCAAACACAGACAGAAAAAGGAAATACTCAAAAGGAGGGTACAAGTCAATCACCTGAAGAATTCTTTGAGCCACATATTTCTGAAGAGGCTGAAAGGGCTGGTATCACACTAAATGATCACAAATGCACAGAATTCAAAAATGACAAATTGCTGAATGATGTTGTTACACATGTTCAGTTGGAAGGTTGTAATGTGGTCTCTGATGTTACCCAGATGGATGGGCGAACAGTGGCCACACTCCAAAAAACCTCTGATCATGGAGAAATGAATAAAGTCTCTCGCGCAGAAATGGGTAAAAAGGAGGGAAAAATGTCTTTCCATTTACCAATGTGCTTAGCCAAAAGTGAAAAAGACCTGAGAAAGGTGATCCCTGAAATCAGTAAGAATTCACACTTCTTATGTGTATTAGAGGAAGTTGAGGACAGATATTATGCACCCATCACTGTAGAAGAAAAATGCCACACCTTTGCTATGATTGACACTGGCGCACAAGCCACAATTATGTCCAAGGAGCTGGTAAAGAGTATCAATGAAGGGAGACCCCCACAGAGTCAGATCACAGTGAAGGAAAATCAAGGTCCAGTGCATAAATTTAATGGGGAGGAGGTGCCCATCATAGGTGTAACTGAGGTTGACATAAAAATAGGAAAGCACAGAATGAAACAAGAGGTATTGATCACTTCTATTTGTGAAATTCCATTTCTGATGGGGACACATTGCCTGAAAAGATTGTCTCCTCTCATAGATGGGGTGAATGGAGTGCTGTGGTCCTTAACCAAAAAACCATTGAGGCCTAAGAAACTAAAATCACAAAACAGCAATATAAATGAATGTCACACCGTTGCCAAAACAAATGATGCTGTGGAGGTATATCTCCAGAATAGCTGCATACCTAGTGTCACTGTTATATTAATGTGTCAAGACAAAATGCAGAGCGACAATGAAAAACTACCTGTACAAATATACTTGGACCCAAGGAAAAATTGGCAGACTGCCATAGATGAGCACACATTACGTTTTTATTTAAAAGAGAAAACATGCAAACAGAATATTGCTCCTAAAACAGATTCAGAAAAACACATTACCACTCTGGCAGAAATACACATGGAAGATGAGCAACCATGGGTTCATGTTGGTATAAATGACTATTTTAAAACAATAAAAGCCACTTTAGGGCTTGGACATGAAAGGAGTTTTATTAATGAGAAATTGTTGCAAAAAATAATGGAGAGGGAAGAAATCCTGAAATTTAGGATTAAAAACCAATATGTTTCTGGGTTGGACAGTCCAGACTTTGAAAACCGAATTGCAGGCAGATGCATGCTTAAAATTAAGCATTGGGCAGAAAACAATTTACCATAATGTATGGATAGTGAGTGGAGCACAAAATGAATTTTACATGGGCAATGACATCATGCACAGAATGTGTATGGTGTTAGATTTCCTTAATCAAAAAATATGGTCACGCCTAGGTGGTCCGGCACCTGAATATGAAGACAAAAGAAGGGCTTATCATTGTGCACAACTGGTTCCTTATGCAATCGAATTACAAATGAGGAAAGATACTATTATTCCTGCATTTACAAAACAGTTTGCAATAACACTGAAATGCAAAAATGGACAGCAGATGAAAGGCTCTGATGCATTTGTATGCCTGAATGAATCCATAAAACAGCAAGGCCTGTATTATGAATACATTCCATTGGTAGACATTGGTGAAGGATCTGTAAAAATTATGGTAAATAATAAAGGTTGTCAGGATATTCATTTAGAGGAAAACTCCCCATTAGGAATGGCCATACAAAAATCACATTATACGGCAGATTTAAATAACATGGTGATTGGAAATATCCCTGAAAAGTATGTAGATGCCAAGGGTGAGTTGCCAGAACACCTGGACTCTCAGCCCAAAGGAATATTTAAAATTCATTCTGTGTATCCTTATGATTCAAATGAGACAGTGTGCTGCCATCAAGAGGATTGCATAATATTTAATTTAAATGAAAATGAAACAGAAAATCAGCCCATTGAAGTGGAAGCTGATATGCCAAAATATTTAAAAGTGGCAGCTTTACAAAAAGACACAGCCACACAGTTAGAGGAAAGTGCCGAGATTCCCTTACCAGAAGATTTTCCAGAATTTTCCAAAATGGTAGAAGAGCATATCACCTTAGCGGATGCGTGTGAAAGCAATGAGGATAGGGACAATCTGAGGGAGATATTTATGGAGTTTAAGGATGTATTTGCAAAAGATGCTTATGATTGTGGTTTAACTGATTTACATGTGGCCACACTACCAGAAGGGTGTAGCAGAAATCCAGTGTTTGTACGCCAGGATAGACTACCGCTGGCATGTTTAGAATCATTGGCAGAGATTATTAAAAATTTGGAATCGCGGGGAATCATCAGGCCCATTCATAGCACATCCAATACACCTATTTTAGGTGTGTTAAAGCCAAATGGTCAATGGTGGCTATGTGCAGACTTGAGAGAGTTAAATAAAAGAGTACCAGTATCTAGATGGCCACTGCCATTCATTGATCAGGGCCTAGCTCAGGTACATGGTTCAAATGTATTTACCACATTAGATCTCACCTCTGGATATTGGTGCGTGCCATTGGCAGAGGAGATACAACATTTATTTTCCTTTACATTTGACAGGACTCAATATGCCTGGCTTAGAGCTCCGTTCGGGTACATCAATAGTGGGAGGGAATTTGGCATATTTTTGAGAAAGGCCATGCCGGATGCAGCGGAAAGAGGAACAATAGTTTATGTGGATGATGTCCTGATAAAAAATGAAAGCCTGAAAAGCCATTTTGATGAAATAAGACATGTACTTGGCCAATTGCAGAAAGCAGGCGCCAAAGTATCTTTGCAAAAAGCACAATGGTGCAAGAAAAAAGTGAACTTTCTAGGGCATGAAGTGACTGAACATGGGCTAAATCCACAAAAGAAGAAAATAGAGGCCATACAAAGGTTAAAAGATCCTAAAAATGTGAAAGGAGTAAAACGTTTATTAGGTATGACAGGCTATAACAGAAAGTTCATTGAAAATTATGCAGAAATCACTCAACCATTGACTAAACTGCTTAAACTGAATACTCCCTGGAAATGGGAAAAAGAGCAGTCTGTTGCAGTGGCTAAATTAAAGGAATGTCTTGTAAAGGCACCATGTTTAGCATACCCCATAAAGGACAGGGATTTCTTTATAGAAATAGGTTTTTCTGAACATTGTATGTCAGCAGTGTTATCACAAAAACACGATTTGAATCACAAAACCATTGCCTATGCAAGTAAGGGATTTTCCCAAGTTGAAATGAAATTTAATGAATGTGAAAAGGCCCTATTAACCACTGTGTGGGCGCTACAACATTTCCGCCCCATTGTTCAGGGAGAAAAGGTGATTATTGAAACAAATCATCAACCTTTGCAATTTTTAGAGAGTAAAAGAATTAGATCAGGTAATCTAGCGCAGTCCAGAATCACTTCATGGACACTGGCATTACAAGGTTTTCCCGTAGAAGTGAGATATGGACAAAATAAAAAGAACCCAATTGCTCAAGGTTTAGCTGACTTACATGACTGCGCAGCTGAACAAATACCAAATGAAATGGAAGTGGAAACTAGTTTGCAGGAATTTGAACAATCACCACGCAAAGCTTTTGATGAAAAAATATGCAAGGATTTGCCAACTGTATATGTGGATGGTTGTGCTTTTCACATTGAAAATGACAGTAATAAACAATTAGTGGCAGGAATAGGAAATGTCTGGTTGAAATGTGAAGGCGTCCCCAGTATAGGGATGAGGATTGGAGATGGGAGCAGTCAGGTGGCGGAATTGGCAGCCATTTATAAAGCAATTGCTACTGCAGTTGATAAAAAGTTCAGTGAAATTGTCCTGGTGACTGATTCTGACTATGCACGGAATAGCTTTGTGGAGTATTTGCCTGGTTGGAAAGCAAGAGGCATGGTTACATACAACAAAAAGCCACTTAAACATGGAAAAATGATACAAGCCATAGACAAATTGGTGTCAGAGAATAATTTAACAATATACTGGAGAAACATTTGTGGGCATTTAAAAACACCAGGAGAGGATAAGGAGGGAAATGATAAGGCAGACCACCTGGCTAGGATTAGGGCTGTGATGGGAGAATTGCTACCTATTAATTATTTAATGGGTGAAATACAAATTGATGCAGTGACACGTTCTAAAGCACCAAAGGAGGTAGATCAACCGGTGGTGCAGTGGAGTCATGACACGTCAGACCAAGATTTGATTGAGGCACAAAAGAATGATCGAATTTTGGGAATCTATTATAATCATTTGATAGATCCTGAACAAAATTCTTTAACAGAAAATGATTGTATGGGAAAAGAAGAGTTGAGGGTGCTATTAAAGAACAAAACACGAATTAGATCACAGGATGGACTCATGATTAGAGAGTCCATAACAGGACAAATACAGTGGGGAGTACCCCTTTCATTCAGAGGGCTAATGCTACACCATGCACATGATGCCATAACTGCAGGCCATAGAGGTTCACAAAAAACATTAGAAATACTAAAATATTATGCTTACTGGCCACATATGTCCCAAGATGTGGAATTATATACTAGAGGATGTCTAGTATGCGCCCAATTTAAACCTGCTTCAATGCATAGAGCACCATTGATGAAAAGAGGCCTAACTCTCCCATGGTCAGATTTGCAAATAGACTATGTAGGTCCTTTAAAAAGGTCGAGCAGGGGAAACCGTTATATTTTAAGTGTGGTATGTTTGATGTCGAAGTGGATTGAATGCATTCCTGCACCAGATTGTAGTGCGCAAACAGCAGCCACATTGCTGGTGAACCATGTGTTCTCAAGGTTTGGGTTGCCACAAAGAATTGAGTCAGACAGAGGAAGTCATTTCACAAGTACTCTAATGAGTAAGTTATGGCAAATACTAGGTGTGAAAAGGAAACTACATATCGCATATCGGGCAGCGTCTTCAGGTACAGTTGAAAGAAGAAATAGGTCTGTTGTGGATATTTTAAAGAAATTTGTGGCAGAAGCAGGTTCCAGCTGGGATTTACGTTTACCGTTGGTTTTGATGGCAATCAGATCAACTCCTGCCAAAGCAACAGGTGTTAGCCCCCATGAGGTCTTGACAGGTAGGAAAATGGTGTTACCACAACACCTACTATACAGAACACATGAGCAGACACTTGTGAGTGCATCCACAGTTCATGAATATATTGATGAACTGAGGAGGCATTTGCAACATGCATTTGCTTTTGTGCAGAGAAATCTGGAAAGAGCTGTTGACAGTGCAAAGTCTTATTATGACAAAAAGACATCAGTAAAGGAATACAGTGTAGGGGATCAGGTGTACAAGTTTCATTTTGGAAAAAGTAAACAGAAAAATTCTAAATTTCTAGCAGCCTGGCAGGGGCCATTTCGAATTATAGATAAGGTCTCTCCTGTAGTTTATAAAATTTTGAAAAATGAAGGTGAAACGGCAATAGAGCAGTTCGTCCATGTAAATCAAATCAAACCATGCCATCCCAGACATGAGATATGGCAGCTTGAGCATGTAGAAACAGATAAAGTCCCTTGAACACAAAAAGAGAAAATAAATGGGTACAATCAGGAGGCAGTGACAAAGAAGTTAAAAAGTTGATTGTTATAATGGCACATAAACACTGTAATATATGTAAAAATATATAATATAAAATAAATAAATAAATAAATATAATGGAAGCTCATGGTTGGTGTGCAGAGAGAAAATGTATTAAATATTGAATGCGGTTTTATATGTGCTTGTTTTCTTTTTAACTTGTGTTTAATTTCAGAAAAAAGAAAAAAAAAACGAAATGTTTTTACCAAGCATGTTTTATTTTTGGCAAAAGGGTGAAGTTAGTATTGTGCTATGTACTTAATTTGTTTCTTTTCTATTTGATTTAGAAAATTAACATTATTTGGTCGGAGGTTCCGGGATCAGAGCCCACGGGAGACGATGGAGTCCCGGAGCCCACGTGGACGGATTCCGGGAAAGCCCCAAAGAGGGGTGAAGACCAAGGCTGCAAAGCGATCAGCATTGAAGATGATACCGATGATATGGTTAATGATGATGATATTTGGAGGGATCTTTAAGAATTCAGAAGCACAGGTTGTCATTGAACCTGGACCAGCATCTGGTATCGCGGTGGAAGAGACACCAGGATTCATCATGAGTGATAGAAGGATGATTTTCCAAAATATATACATACCATTGAATCCTGAGATTTTGATTGAAAAACATTTGAACAATACCGGAATTAAGATTGAACAGACTAAAGAGTGGCTGGAAATAAGAAAAGAGGACACTAAGCAGTCAATAAGAGATATATTAATGCAATTGGAAAAACATTCGGGAATTCAGCAGACATTAAGAAGAGGAGAGGAAAGAGAGGTGCGGTAATGCTCGCAATATCATTGGTAATGTCTATAGTTGGAGCCATAATAGGTACCACAATATCAACAGCCAATTCTATTTCGGTAGGAACACTGAGTACTAAAGCGCAACAACTGAGTATTGACCTAGAAATAATACAAAAAACATTAGATGGAATTAGAGGGGGACTGGATGAACAAGTAAGATTCATAAATGAAACTGCAATCATTCTAAATGAACAAGGGGATGTAATGCAACGGGCGACTAAAATAATACTTAAGCATGACAGAACTTTAAATGAAATATTGAACATAATGAGTCCTGTTGATAGACTATTAACGAATTATATGAGAGAAGTTCAAACTGCAGTTTCACAATTGATTCAAGGACATATCCCCTTTTATTTTGTTTCGCAGGATATTATTCGTCAAATGATAGAAAGATTGACCAGGAGAGAAATTGATATAATACAGGTAAAAATTGCATTCGAAATGGGTAATGCAATTCCGTTATATGTGGACTTGGAAAGGCTAGAGATCGGATTTTTGCTATGCATCCCATATGTAGCCCCTGAACTTATTTATCAAACGAAGTGGGTACACAACGTGGGATTTTGGCAAGAGGACAAATTTATTAAGATTAAGACTCCAGAAGTGGTGGCATTTCAGTCATGGGAACCTGAAGTTTATTTAATACCAAACCTGGAAACATGTGTCAAATTTAAAGAACAAAATTATATGTGTCCAGGTAAACCGTTTGTTCCTGATGCCACAGATGCTATTTGTGGTTTGAAATCTGACCCAAGTATATCAGAAGGATGTGAAGTGATTATTAGCAATATGTGGAGTGAAGAAATGGCACAGGCTAAAATGGTCAGAGGTAAATGGTTGGTCAGCACCTGTTTAAAGAACATGACGGTAGTACATTTAAACCATGGAACATACGTGGTTAAACAGGTGAAATATAATGTTTTTTATTTACAGGTTACATGCAAACAGAATATTGCTCCTAAAACAGATTCAGAAAAACACATTACCACTCTGGCAGAAATACACATGGAAGATGAGCAACCATGGGTTCATGTTGGTATAAATGACTATTTTAAAACAATAAAAGCCACTTTAGGGCTTGGACATGAAAGGAGTTTTATTAATGAGAAATTGTTGCAAAAAATAATGGAGAGGGAAGAAATCCTGAAATTTAGGATTAAAAACCAATATGTTTCTGGGTTGGACAGTCCAGACTTTGAAAACCGAATTGCAGGCAGATGCATGCTTAAAATTAAGCATTGGGCAGAAAACAATTTACCATAATGTATGGATAGTGAGTGGAGCACAAAATGAATTTTACATGGGCAATGACATCATGCACAGAATGTGTATGGTGTTAGATTTCCTTAATCAAAAAATATGGTCACGCCTAGGTGGTCCGGCACCTGAATATGAAGACAAAAGAAGGGCTTATCATTGTGCACAACTGGTTCCTTATGCAATCGAATTACAAATGAGGAAAGATACTATTATTCCTGCATTTACAAAACAGTTTGCAATAACACTGAAATGCAAAAATGGACAGCAGATGAAAGGCTCTGATGCATTTGTATGCCTGAATGAATCCATAAAACAGCAAGGCCTGTATTATGAATACATTCCATTGGTAGACATTGGTGAAGGATCTGTAAAAATTATGGTAAATAATAAAGGTTGTCAGGATATTCATTTAGAGGAAAACTCCCCATTAGGAATGGCCATACAAAAATCACATTATACGGCAGATTTAAATAACATGGTGATTGGAAATATCCCTGAAAAGTATGTAGATGCCAAGGGTGAGTTGCCAGAACACCTGGACTCTCAGCCCAAAGGAATATTTAAAATTCATTCTGTGTATCCTTATGATTCAAATGAGACAGTGTGCTGCCATCAAGAGGATTGCATAATATTTAATTTAAATAAAAATGAAACAGAAAATCAGCCCATTGAAGTGGAAGCTGATATGCCAAAATATTTAAAAGTGGCAGCTTTACAAAAAGACACAGCCACACAGTTAGAGGAAAGTGCCGAGATTCCCTTACCAGAAGATTTTCCAGAATTTTCCAAAATGGTAGAAGAGCAGATCACCTTAGCGGATGCGTGTGAAAGCAATGAGGATAGGGACAATCTGAGGGAGATATTTATGGAGTTTAAGGATGTATTTGCAAAAGATGCTTATGATTGTGGTTTAACTGATTTACATGTGGCCACACTACCAGAAGGGTGTAGCAGAAATCCAGTGTTTGTACGCCAGGATAGACTACCGCTGGCATGTTTAGAATCATTGGCAGAGATTATTAAAAATTTGGAATCGCGGGGAATCATCAGGCCCATTCATAGCACATCCAATACACCTATTTTAGGTGTGTTAAAGCCAAATGGTCAATGGTGGCTATGTGCAGACTTGAGAGAGTTAAATAAAAGAGTACCAGTATCTAGATGGCCACTGCCATTCATTGATCAGGGCCTAGCTCAGGTACATGGTTCAAATGTATTTACCACATTAGATCTCACCTCTGGATATTGGTGCGTGCCATTGGCAGAGGAGATACAACATTTATTTTCCTTTACATTTGACAGGACTCAATATGCCTGGCTTAGAGCTCCGTTCGGGTACATCAATAGTGGGAGTGAATTTGGCATATTTTTGAGAAAGGCCATGCCGGATGCAGCGGAAAGAGGAACAATAGTTTATGTGGATGATGTCCTGATAAAAAATGAAAGCCTGAAAAGCCATTTTGATGAAATAAGACATGTACTTGGCCAATTGCAGAAAGCAGGCGCCAAAGTATCTTTGCAAAAAGCACAATGGTGCAAGAAAAAAGTGAACTTTCTAGGGCATGAAGTGACTGAACATGGGCTAAATCCACAAAAGAAGAAAATAGAGGCCATACAAAGGTTAAAAGATCCTAAAAATGTGAAAGGAGTAAAAAGTTTATTAGGTATGACAGGCTATAACAGAAAGTTCATTGAAAATTATGCAGAAATCACTCAACCATTGACTAAACTGCTTAAACTGAATACTCCCTGGAAATGGGAAAAAGAGCAGTCTGTTGCAGTGGCTAAATTAAAGGAATGTCTTGTAAAGGCACCATGTTTAGCATACCCCATAAAGGACAGGGATTTCTTTATAGAAATAGGTTTTTCTGAACATTGTATGTCAGCAGTGTTATCACAAAAACACGATTTGAATCACAAAACCATTGCCTATGCAAGTAAGGGATTTTCCCAAGTTGAAATGAAATTTAATGAATGTGAAAAGGCCCTATTAACCACTGTGTGGGCGCTACAACATTTCCGCCCCATTGTTCAGGGAGAAAAGGTGATTATTGAAACAAATCATCAACCTTTGCAATTTTTAGAGAGTAAAAGAATTAGATCAGGTAATCTAGCGCAGTCCACTGGCATTACAAGGTTTTCCCGTAGAAGTGAGATATGGACAAAATAAAAAGAACCCAATTGCTCAAGGTTTAGCTGACTTACATGACTGCGCAGCTGAACAAATACCAAATGAAATGGAAGTGGAAACTAGTTTGCAGGAATTTGAACAATCACCACGCAAAGCTTTTGATGAAAAAATATGCAAGGATTTGCCAACTGTATATGTGGATGGTTGTGCTTTTCACATTGAAAATGACAGTAATAAACAATTAGTGGCAGGAATAGGAAATGTCTGGTTGAAATGTGAAGGCGTCCCCAGTATAGGGATGAGGATTGGAGATGGGAGCAGTCAGGTGGCGGAATTGGCAGCCATTTATAAAGCAATTGCTACTGCAGTTGATAAAAAGTTCAGTGAAATTGTCCTGGTGACTGATTCTGACTATGCACGGAATAGCTTTGTGGAGTATTTGCCTGGTTGGAAAGCAAGAGGCATGGTTACATACAACAAAAAGCCACTTAAACATGGAAAAATGATACAAGCCATAGACAAATTGGTGTCAGAGAATAATTTAACAATATACTGGAGAAAAATTTGTGGGCATTTAAAAACACCAGGAGAGGATAAGGAGGGAAATGATAAGGCAGACCACCTGGCTAAGATTAGGGCTGTGATGGGAGAATTGCTACCTATTAATTATTTAATGGGTGAAATACAAATTGATGCAGTGACACGTTCTAAAGCACCAAAGGAGGTAGATCAACCGGTGGTGCAGTGGAGTCATGACACGTCAGACCAAGATTTGATTGAGGCACAAAAGAATGATCGAATTTTGGGAATCTATTATAATCATTTGATAGATCCTGAACAAAATTCTTTAACAGAAAATGATTGTATGGGAAAAGAAGAGTTGAGGGTGCTATTAAAGAACAAAACACGAATTAGATCACAGGATGGACTCATGATTAGAGAGTCCATAACAGGACAAATACAGTGGGGAGTACCCCTTTCATTCAGAGGGCTAATGCTACACCATGCACATGATGCCATAACTGCAGGCCATAGAGGTTCACAAAAAACATTAGAAATACTAAAATATTATGCTTACTGGCCACATATGTCCCAAGATGTGGAATTATATACTAGAGGATGTCTAGTATGCGCCCAATTTAAACCTGCTTCAATGCATAGAGCACCATTGATGAAAAGAGGCCTAACTCTCCCATGGTCAGATTTGCAAATAGACTATGTAGGTCCTTTAAAAAGGTCGAGCAGGGGAAACCGTTATATTTTAAGTGTGGTATGTTTGATGTCGAAGTGGATTGAATGCATTCCTGCACCAGATTGTAGTGCGCAAACAGCAGCCACATTGCTGGTGAACCATGTGTTCTCAAGGTTTGGGTTGCCACAAAGAATTGAGTCAGACAGAGGAAGTCATTTCACAAGTACTCTAATGAGTAAGTTATGGCAAATACTAGGTGTGAAAAGGAAACTACATATCGCATATCGGGCAGCGTCTTCAGGTACAGTTGAAAGAAGAAATAGGTCTGTTGTGGATATTTTAAAGAAATTTGTGGCAGAAGCAGGTTCCAGCTGGGATTTACGTTTACCGTTGGTTTTGATGGCAATCAGATCAACTCCTGCCAAAGCAACAGGTGTTAGCCCCCATGAGGTCTTGACAGGTAGGAAAATGGTGTTACCACAACACCTACTATACAGAACACATGAGCAGACACTTGTGAGTGCATCCACAGTTCATGAATATATTGATGAACTGAGGAGGCATTTGCAACATGCATTTGCTTTTGTGCAGAGAAATCTGGAAAGAGCTGTTGACAGTGCAAAGTCTTATTATGACAAAAAGACATCAGTAAAGGAATACAGTGTAGGGGATCAGGTGTACAAGTTTCATTTTGGAAAAAGTAAACAGAAAAATTCTAAATTTCTAGCAGCCTGGCAGGGGCCATTTCGAATTATAGATAAGGTCTCTCCTGTAGTTTATAAAATTTTGAAAAATGAAGGTGAAACGGCAATAGAGCAGTTCGTCCATGTAAATCAAATCAAACCATGCCATCCCAGACATGAGATATGGCAGCTTGAGCATGTAGAAACAGATAAAGTCCCTTGAACACAAAAAGAGAAAATAAATGGGTACAATCAGGAGGCAGTGACAAAGAAGTTAAAAAGTTGATTGTTATAATGGCACATAAACACTGTAATATATGTAAAAATATATAATATAAAATAAATAAATAAATAAATATAATGGAAGCTCATGGTTGGTGTGCAGAGAGAAAATGTATTAAATATTGAATGCGGTTTTATATGTGCTTGTTTTCTTTTTAACTTGTGTTTAATTTCAGAAAAAAGAAAAAAAAAACGAAATGTTTTTACCAAGCATGTTTTATTTTTGGCAAAAGGGTGAAGTTAGTATTGTGCTATGTACTTAATTTGTTTCTTTTCTATTTGATTTAGAAAATTAACATTATTTGGTCGGAGGTTCCGGGATCAGAGCCCACGGGAGACGATGGAGTCCCGGAGCCCACGTGGACGGATTCCGGGAAAGCCCCAAAGAGGGGTGAAGACCAAGGCTGCAAAGCGATCAGCATTGAAGATGATACCGATGATATGGTTAATGATGATGATATTTGGAGGGATCTTTAAGAATTCAGAAGCACAGGTTGTCATTGAACCTGGACCAGCATCTGGTATCGCGGTGGAAGAGACACCAGGATTCATCATGAGTGATAGAAGGATGATTTTCCAAAATATATACATACCATTGAATCCTGAGATTTTGATTGAAAAACATTTGAACAATACCGGAATTAAGATTGAACAGACTAAAGAGTGGCTGGAAATAAGAAAAGAGGACACTAAGCAGTCAATAAGAGATATATTAATGCAATTGGAAAAACATTCGGGAATTCAGCAGACATTAAGAAGAGGAGAGGAAAGAGAGGTGCGGTAATGCTCGCAATATCATTGGTAATGTCTATAGTTGGAGCCATAATAGGTACCACAATATCAACAGCCAATTCTATTTCGGTAGGAACACTGAGTACTAAAGCGCAACAACTGAGTATTGACCTAGAAATAATACAAAAAACATTAGATGGAATTAGAGGGGGACTGGATGAACAAGTAAGATTCATAAATGAAACTGCAATCATTCTAAATGAACAAGGGGATGTAATGCAACGGGCGACTAAAATAATACTTAAGCATGACAGAACTTTAAATGAAATATTGAACATAATGAGTCCTGTTGATAGACTATTAACGAATTATATGAGAGAAGTTCAAACTGCAGTTTCACAATTGATTCAAGGACATATCCCCTTTTATTTTGTTTCGCAGGATATTATTCGTCAAATGATAGAAAGATTGACCAGGAGAGAAATTGATATAATACAGGTAAAAATTGCATTCGAAATGGGTAATGCAATTCCGTTATATGTGGACTTGGAAAGGCTAGAGATCGGATTTTTGCTATGCATCCCATATGTAGCCCCTGAACTTATTTATCAAACGAAGTGGGTACACAACGTGGGATTTTGGCAAGAGGACAAATTTATTAAGATTAAGACTCCAGAAGTGGTGGCATTTCAGTCATGGGAACCTGAAGTTTATTTAATACCAAACCTGGAAACATGTGTCAAATTTAAAGAACAAAATTATATGTGTCCAGGTAAACCGTTTGTTCCTGATGCCACAGATGCTATTTGTGGTTTGAAATCTGACCCAAGTATATCAGAAGGATGTGAAGTGATTATTAGCAATATGTGGAGTGAAGAAATGGCACAGGCTAAAATGGTCAGAGGTAAATGGTTGGTCAGCACCTGTTTAAAGAACATGACGGTAGTACATTTAAACCATGGAACATACGTGGTTAAACAGGTGAAATATAATGTTTTTTATTTACAGGTTACATGCAAACAGAATATTGCTCCTAAAACAGATTCAGAAAAACACATTACCACTCTGGCAGAAATACACATGGAAGATGAGCAACCATGGGTTCATGTTGGTATAAATGACTATTTTAAAACAATAAAAGCCACTTTAGGGCTTGGACATGAAAGGAGTTTTATTAATGAGAAATTGTTGCAAAAAATAATGGAGAGGGAAGAAATCCTGAAATTTAGGATTAAAAACCAATATGTTTCTGGGTTGGACAGTCCAGACTTTGAAAACCGAATTGCAGGCAGATGCATGCTTAAAATTAAGCATTGGGCAGAAAACAATTTACCATAATGTATGGATAGTGAGTGGAGCACAAAATGAATTTTACATGGGCAATGACATCATGCACAGAATGTGTATGGTGTTAGATTTCCTTAATCAAAAAATATGGTCACGCCTAGGTGGTCCGGCACCTGAATATGAAGACAAAAGAAGGGCTTATCATTGTGCACAACTGGTTCCTTATGCAATCGAATTACAAATGAGGAAAGATACTATTATTCCTGCATTTACAAAACAGTTTGCAATAACACTGAAATGCAAAAATGGACAGCAGATGAAAGGCTCTGATGCATTTGTATGCCTGAATGAATCCATAAAACAGCAAGGCCTGTATTATGAATACATTCCATTGGTAGACATTGGTGAAGGATCTGTAAAAATTATGGTAAATAATAAAGGTTGTCAGGATATTCATTTAGAGGAAAACTCCCCATTAGGAATGGCCATACAAAAATCACATTATACGGCAGATTTAAATAACATGGTGATTGGAAATATCCCTGAAAAGTATGTAGATGCCAAGGGTGAGTTGCCAGAACACCTGGACTCTCAGCCCAAAGGAATATTTAAAATTCATTCTGTGTATCCTTATGATTCAAATGAGACAGTGTGCTGCCATCAAGAGGATTGCATAATATTTAATTTAAATGAAAATGAAACAGAAAATCAGCCCATTGAAGTGGAAGCTGATATGCCAAAATATTTAAAAGTGGCAGCTTTACAAAAAGACACAGCCACACAGTTAGAGGAAAGTGCCGAGATTCCCTTACCAGAAGATTTTCCAGAATTTTCCAAAATGGTAGAAGAGCAGATCACCTTAGCGGATGCGTGTGAAAGCAATGAGGATAGGGACAATCTGAGGGAGATATTTATGGAGTTTAAGGATGTATTTGCAAAAGATGCTTATGATTGTGGTTTAACTGATTTACATGTGGCCACACTACCAGAAGGGTGTAGCAGAAATCCAGTGTTTGTACGCCAGGATAGACTACCGCTGGCATGTTTAGAATCATTGGCAGAGATTATTAAAAATTTGGAATCGCGGGGAATCATCAGGCCCATTCATAGCACATCCAATACACCTATTTTAGGTGTGTTAAAGCCAAATGGTCAATGGTGGCTATGTGCAGACTTGAGAGAGTTAAATAAAAGAGTACCAGTATCTAGATGGCCACTGCCATTCATTGATCAGGGCCTAGCTCAGGTACATGGTTCAAATGTATTTACCACATTAGATCTCACCTCTGGATATTGGTGCGTGCCATTGGCAGAGGAGATACAACATTTATTTTCCTTTACATTTGACAGGACTCAATATGCCTGGCTTAGAGCTCCGTTCGGGTACATCAATAGTGGGAGTGAATTTGGCATATTTTTGAGAAAGGCCATGCCGGATGCAGCGGAAAGAGGAACAATAGTTTATGTGGATGATGTCCTGATAAAAAATGAAAGCCTGAAAAGCCATTTTGATGAAATAAGACATGTACTTGGCCAATTGCAGAAAGCAGGCGCCAAAGTATCTTTGCAAAAAGCACAATGGTGCAAGAAAAAAGTGAACTTTCTAGGGCATGAAGTGACTGAACATGGGCTAAATCCACAAAAGAAGAAAATAGAGGCCATACAAAGGTTAAAAGATCCTAAAAATGTGAAAGGAGTAAAAAGTTTATTAGGTATGACAGGCTATAACAGAAAGTTCATTGAAAATTATGCAGAAATCACTCAACCATTGACTAAACTGCTTA
The DNA here is from genome assembly GCF_040938575.1 of Ambystoma mexicanum. NCBI lineage: Eukaryota > Metazoa > Chordata > Amphibia > Caudata > Ambystomatidae > Ambystoma > Ambystoma mexicanum. The sequence goes on from NC_090922.1 coordinate 1,405,082,517, forward strand.
AACTGAATACTCCCTGGAAATGGGAAAAAGAGCAGTCTGTTGCAGTGGCTAAATTAAAGGAATGTCTTGTAAAGGCACCATGTTTAGCATACCCCATAAAGGACAGGGATTTCTTTATAGAAATAGGTTTTTCTGAACATTGTATGTCAGCAGTGTTATCACAAAAACACGATTTGAATCACAAAACCATTGCCTATGCAAGTAAGGGATTTTCCCAAGTTGAAATGAAATTTAATGAATGTGAAAAGGCCCTATTAACCACTGTGTGGGCGCTACAACATTTCCGCCCCATTGTTCAGGGAGAAAAGGTGATTATTGAAACAAATCATCAACCTTTGCAATTTTTAGAGAGTAAAAGAATTAGATCAGGTAATCTAGCGCAGTCCACTGGCATTACAAGGTTTTCCCGTAGAAGTGAGATATGGACAAAATAAAAAGAACCCAATTGCTCAAGGTTTAGCTGACTTACATGACTGCGCAGCTGAACAAATACCAAATGAAATGGAAGTGGAAACTAGTTTGCAGGAATTTGAACAATCACCACGCAAAGCTTTTGATGAAAAAATATGCAAGGATTTGCCAACTGTATATGTGGATGGTTGTGCTTTTCACATTGAAAATGACAGTAATAAACAATTAGTGGCAGGAATAGGAAATGTCTGGTTGAAATGTGAAGGCGTCCCCAGTATAGGGATGAGGATTGGAGATGGGAGCAGTCAGGTGGCGGAATTGGCAGCCATTTATAAAGCAATTGCTACTGCAGTTGATAAAAAGTTCAGTGAAATTGTCCTGGTGACTGATTCTGACTATGCACGGAATAGCTTTGTGGAGTATTTGCCTGGTTGGAAAGCAAGAGGCATGGTTACATACAACAAAAAGCCACTTAAACATGGAAAAATGATACAAGCCATAGACAAATTGGTGTCAGAGAATAATTTAACAATATACTGGAGAAAAATTTGTGGGCATTTAAAAACACCAGGAGAGGATAAGGAGGGAAATGATAAGGCAGACCACCTGGCTAAGATTAGGGCTGTGATGGGAGAATTGCTACCTATTAATTATTTAATGGGTGAAATACAAATTGATGCAGTGACACGTTCTAAAGCACCAAAGGAGGTAGATCAACCGGTGGTGCAGTGGAGTCATGACACGTCAGACCAAGATTTGATTGAGGCACAAAAGAATGATCGAATTTTGGGAATCTATTATAATCATTTGATAGATCCTGAACAAAATTCTTTAACAGAAAATGATTGTATGGGAAAAGAAGAGTTGAGGGTGCTATTAAAGAACAAAACACGAATTAGATCACAGGATGGACTCATGATTAGAGAGTCCATAACAGGACAAATACAGTGGGGAGTACCCCTTTCATTCAGAGGGCTAATGCTACACCATGCACATGATGCCATAACTGCAGGCCATAGAGGTTCACAAAAAACATTAGAAATACTAAAATATTATGCTTACTGGCCACATATGTCCCAAGATGTGGAATTATATACTAGAGGATGTCTAGTATGCGCCCAATTTAAACCTGCTTCAATGCATAGAGCACCATTGATGAAAAGAGGCCTAACTCTCCCATGGTCAGATTTGCAAATAGACTATGTAGGTCCTTTAAAAAGGTCGAGCAGGGGAAACCGTTATATTTTAAGTGTGGTATGTTTGATGTCGAAGTGGATTGAATGCATTCCTGCACCAGATTGTAGTGCTCAAACAGCAGCCACATTGCTGGTGAACCATGTGTTCTCAAGGTTTGGGTTGCCACAAAGAATTGAGTCAGACAGAGGAAGTCATTTCACAAGTACTCTAATGAGTAAGTTATGGCAAATACTAGGTGTGAAAAGGAAACTACATATTGCATATCGGGCAGCGTCTTCAGGTACAGTTGAAAGAAGAAATAGGTCTGTTGTGGATATTTTAAAGAAATTTGTGGCAGAAGCAGGTTCCAGCTGGGATTTACGTTTACCGTTGGTTTTGATGGCAATCAGATCAACTCCTGCCAAAGCAACAGGTGTTAGCCCCCATGAGGTCTTGACAGGTAGGAAAATGGTGTTACCACAACACCTACTATACAGAACACATGAGCAGACACTTGTGAGTGCATCCACAGTTCATGAATATATTGATGAACTGAGGAGGCATTTGCAACATGCATTTGCTTTTGTGCAGAGAAATCTGGAAAGAGCTGTTGACAGTGCAAAGTCTTATTATGACAAAAAGACATCAGTAAAGGAATACAGTGTAGGGGATCAGGTGTACAAGTTTCATTTTGGAAAAAGTAAACAGAAAAATTCTAAATTTCTAGCAGCCTGGCAGGGGCCATTTCGAATTATAGATAAGGTCTCTCCTGTAGTTTATAAAATTTTGAAAAATGAAGGTGAAACGGCAATAGAGCAGTTCGTCCATGTAAATCAAATCAAACCATGCCATCCCAGACATGAGATATGGCAGCTTGAGCATGTAGAAACAGATAAAGTCCCTTGAACACAAAAATAGAAAATAAATGGGTACAATCAGGAGGCAGTGACAAAGAAGTTAAAAAGTTGATTGTTATAATGGCACATAAACACTGTAATATATGTAAAAATATATAATATAAAATAAATAAATAAATAAATATAATGGAAGCTCATGGTTGGTGTGCAGAGAGAAAATGTATTAAATATTGAATGCTGTTTTATATGTGCTTGTTTTCTTTTTAACTTGTGTTTAATTTCAGAAAAAAGAAAAAAAAAAACGAAATGTTTTTACCAAGCATGTTTTATTTTTGGCAAAAGGGTGAAGTTAGTATTGTGCTATGTACTTAATTTGTTTCTTTTCTATTTGATTTAGAAAATTAACATTATTTGGTCGGAGGTTCCGGGATCAGAGCCCACGGGAGACGATGGAGTCCCGGAGCCCACGTGGACGGATTCCGGGAAAGCCCCAAAGAGGGGTGAAGACCAAGGCTGCAAAGCGATCAGCATTGAAGATGATACCGATGATATGGTTAATGATGATGATATTTGGAGGGATCTTTAAGAATTCAGAAGCACAGGTTGTCATTGAACCTGGACCAGCATCTGGTATCGCGGTGGAAGAGACACCAGGATTCATCATGAGTGATAGAAGGATGATTTTCCAAAATATATACATACCATTGAATCCTGAGATTTTGATTGAAAAACATTTGAACAATACCGGAATTAAGATTGAACAGACTAAAGAGTGGCTGGAAATAAGAAAAGAGGACACTAAGCAGTCAATAAGAGATATATTAATGCAATTGGAAAAACATTCGGGAATTCAGCAGACATTAAGAAGAGGAGAGGAAAGAGAGGTGCGGTAATGCTCGCAATATCATTGGTAATGTCTATAGTTGGAGCCATAATAGGTACCACAATATCAACAGCCAATTCTATTTCGGTAGGAACACTGAGTACTAAAGCGCAACAACTGAGTATTGACCTAGAAATAATACAAAAAACATTAGATGGAATTAGAGGGGGACTGGATGAACAAGTAAGATTCATAAATGAAACTGCAATCATTCTAAATGAACAAGGGGATGTAATGCAACGGGCGACTAAAATAATACTTAAGCATGACAGAACTTTAAATGAAATATTGAACATAATGAGTCCTGTTGATAGACTATTAACGAATTATATGAGAGAAGTTCAAACTGCAGTTTCACAATTGATTCAAGGACATATCCCCTTTTATTTTGTTTCGCAGGATATTATTCGTCAAATGATAGAAAGATTGACCAGGATAGAAATTGATATAATACAGGTAAAAATTGCATTCGAAATGGGTAATGCAATTCCGTTATATGTGGACTTGGAAAGGCTAGAGATCGGATTTTTGCTATGCATCCCATATGTAGCCCCTGAACTTATTTATCAAACGAAGTGGGTACACAACGTGGGATTTTGGCAAGAGGACAAATTTATTAAGATTAAGACTCCAGAAGTGGTGGCATTTCAGTCATGGGAACCTGAAGTTTATTTAATACCAAACCTGGAAACATGTGTCAAATTTAAAGAACAAAATTATATGTGTCCAGGTAAACCGTTTGTTCCTGATGCCACAGATGCTATTTGTGGTTTGAAATCTGACCCAAGTATATCAGAAGGATGTGAAGTGATTATTAGCAATATGTGGAGTGAAGAAATGGCACAGGCTAAAATGGTCAGAGGTAAATGGTTGGTCAGCACCTGTTTAAAGAACATGACGGTAGTACATTTAAACCATGGAACATACGTGGTTAAACAGGTGAAATATAATGTTTTTTATTTACAGGTTCCAAAGGATACAATTGTGTCAATTGGGGGGTTAACATTGTTTCATGTAACAAATGATGTTTGGGAAAGCCAAGTGGAAAATATCAATTTTTTTCAAAGGGATACTTTTCCAATAGATAGATTAGTAATCTGGGGATAACAGAAGTGGAAAGATATAATTGGGGAACCTGGTGGGAACGCTCAATAGTGGGTTTGGCTGTCCTGGTGCTAATCATGGGTGGATGGTTGATTGTGCTATCAGTAAAAATGAAAATGTTACTGATTTTAGTAGCTACGTCAGGAAGAGAAAGATATCCCAATACACATGCATTTTAAAAGACAAAAAAGAACAAGTTGTTTTTAGGAATTGGCTTGGATCGTAGCCAAGTTCTAAAAACAAAAGGAGGGTATGTAAGGATATTTGGCATGTTACAGCACAGAGTACAGCACTACTGCAATTTTCTTTTGATGCAGCACCACCACATGGGTGTGGTGCATTGCTATATGTGTTGCCAGAGTAACATGGACATATAAGTAAAGACAGGCTATTCAGTCAAAAACGATTTTTACATATAAGATGCAAATCTATTTTTACAGTTAAAAAGTTAAAAACACATGTGCACATTCAAAAATGCACACTATTTTTCACCTGAAATGCCTATGGTGCAAGAGACACATTTGAAAATTAATAACTAACCTTATTAATAACTAACCTGACTAATAAAACTGCATTTAACATAACCCACTAATAAAAATGTGTCTCCACTGCAGAATTAGGCCTACTCTGAAAGTGAACTTTTAAACGCACATTCATTTTTTTTTCTCTGCTGCTCTGTCCACATAACTACAGGAAGCAAAGAGCTCGAAGGAACAGGAAATCAGTTGGTTACAAATTTTTACTGTAGAAATGAGCCATTGTGTAGTGAGGGAGGAGATGACATGATTGATTCTGATTGGAGCAGCGTCATAGCAAGTATCATGCTAGAGGCTGTGATTAGAGTTTTGCTGGGGAAGCTTGAGGAGAGGGGGAGGACAATCGAGATCTGGCAGAGCTGGGAGAAGGACCTGTTTCCTGGCTGAAGCATTCCTGCTGCAAAAGCTGAGAATTCCAGGCAATAACCCCGGTTTGAGAACGACAGACGCTTGTTTTCACTGCGGTTAATCTTCAAGGGAGCCAAATTCAGAAAGAGAATAGCCGGAGAAAACTCATGCTGAACAGATAAGGTAATTACAGAAGTGTGGGAGCTGTGCGAAAGTGTGCGAAACTGTTCAGTCAGTGTATTCGAGGGAGTCCCAGTCCCTTATCAGCATATGTAATGTTACCAATTGAATATATTCTTGCAGTTCTCTGTTCATTTTATCACAAATAATGTTGTACCATTTCATTTCTTTCTGTAAAAAAGGGTTAAACTGTGTTTAAAGGAAATTTCTATTATACAAAAATATCTGAAACCAGATAGCTAGTGTGTATTATTTCTCTCTTTCATTTTGCATGGGAAAAGGTTTAAACGTGGGTAGATTTTTAAACAGTGCAATTGTCATTTTAAAACAGATGTGTGCATGATTATATACAGTATGGACAGTTGTGAGTGACTGTTTGTAGCATAGCTTGTTGGAGGTACATGAGCCAACGGGAAGAGAGACTCTCTGGACATAGTTCCATACCGTATATAAGGTAGTGGAAATTACCACAAAAATACCACAATAGCCCATGGTGGCACACAACACTAACACTGAAAATGTGGTATCCCTAAAATGTAGGCCTGAGGTCTCTCTAGTGATCAAGAACAATCTAGATAAAAAACAAGGGATGTTGGATATTGGGGCCACAAATAAACCAACCACGCAAATTATTGCGCACATTATCTAAATAGGTCCGAATTCTGAAATAATGCAATGTATTATTGTTATGTGTGATCCAATATGAATACAGAGAGTGATTATTGCTAAAGGTATTTTGGCGGTAAGAAAATACCGCAAAGCCCCAAATATCCACAAAATACCCAACAGGTATCTGCTGTCCGCCAACTCCCTGTAGGTGCAAATTCCTGTGCCCTTTCCCCAGCAGGCTTCACCCTGCGGGAGGAGGCCGGGACAGAAGTCTGCCGGGGGGCATGGCAACAGGAAGAGCTTCCAGCTTGAGGGCATATTGTAAGGTAAGGCAAACAAAATAGGTGATGACTGGAAGGTTTAGGATTAATCTTGACCTCTGGCATTGCTCTGGACAACCCTCTCGATCATCGTTCTTCACCTGACAAGCCTTTACAAAAGGGGAAAGACCATATGCAAATCAGACTTGGTTCCACACCGAAGGGGGCGGTCCAGCCCAAACTGCTTGGTCACATCCCTTCTGCACGAGACAAGGTTCATTCTAAACCTTCCAGCCATCACCTCTTGCATTTTGATATTGTAAAGTAGAGCAAAGCAATGTAACTGCTATTCATATAACATCTACTAGCTCTAATTACTTGCAGCTCCAAAGTCAATCAAAACTTAAAACCACTATGGTCTTCACGATCCATAATGCTTTTGGTACTGGGGTAAGGAAGAGGAACAAAGAGTTGATGATGATCAATGGTGCTATTAAGAAGACTGTGAAGTCCCGTTGTTTCGCTTCAAATCATTTAAGCACAACTTTCAATGTGGAACGCATCCACAGATGATTAAGGGCATATCAGAAGCCGTCAGGAGCAAGACAGAAGTGGTTGGAGCTGAAGCAGAAGTGAGGGCACCAGCAGAAGACAATGCAGAAGAAAATGCATGCCGTTTTTCACAGTACGCGCAGAAGGAAGAAAAGTTGTGGAAGGAAGCAGGAGGAGAAGCCAAGCTATTCGGGAGACATGCTCCTGACCCAATGTGAGTGGCTCAGGTGGTGGTGCAGGATGCAGAGACCCGAGGGAGCATGTGAAGTCCCAGAGAAGGACCATGCAGACAGAAGCAGTCACAGGAGTTCTGGCAACAACATTGCTGGACTGCAGATGTTCTAACACAGCATCAGGAGTGACATGGAGATGCCAAAGGAAGCTGGTGAGTTGGCCTAAAGAGAGAGGTAATCCCAGGGTGCTCTGAGCCAAACAATTAACCATAAGACAATTTTGAATACCGAATAAGTAGAATAAAAGGGAAAAATGGGTGCAGTTCTCCTTTCATGAGAGCCAATATGGGGACAACTATAATCCACATTGACAACAGTCAAGAGACCTCCTCGCATGGGATACTGGTGTGGAGAACCTTGGAACAAATATTGCCAATAGCATAAGAGACCAGTTATAGTTGTAGGACTTTTTATTCCTGGCAGGTGAGTAAACCAGGAAAAGGATAAACTGTAGTTAGTCCTGGCAGGTGAGAGGACCAGGAATGAAACAGTGACTTTGAAGAAATGTGTTTGTGGTAAAAAGTGTAGTGGAAAGAAATTGTTAACCTTATCATCTCACAAACTGTTGTATAACAAAAAGACATTTGTTGTGCTGTCCTTGCAGAAGTTTTTCACCAGAAGAATAAATGTGATTATGGAAGAAACTGTTGCTTTGATTTTAAAAAAGTGTTTTGTGCAAGAGACATTTACTTTACCAAGTGAAAGGACATATTGGATGGAAAAGACATTTTTCATTGAACTGAATAGAACGTTATTGAACCAGAACTTTTTCAAAGGTCTCCCTGAATTGATCCAGGCGAAGGGAACCAAACCTTAGTAACAAGGAGTACTTTTTGAGAGTTATAAGTTAGAAATTGTGCACAGTTTTGTTGAACTGAACCTCGATACATTTACCTTGTGCACTTTGGTTATATATGTTAGTCTGAGGGTCAGATCCATTTGGACACAAGGTCCTCTTTCTTTAGTTTTGTTTGCTAGGCAGGAACATTCTCATTAGTATAGGGAGAGATGGGTGTTTATCTCGCCTCTCTTTACGTTTAATAAATCTGGCAAACATTGAGAGAACTACAACTTTTTGTCTGTCTCTCATTTCTGACACCTCACAGGAGGTCATTTGTGCACACTGTTTCTAAGCAGCAACACTTTGTTTTTCCTAGTGCTAGCCACCTACCCTTATAACTATGATTAATGTTTTTTCCCCCTGACTGGTCCTTTCTTCGCAAGTACCTTCAGGTAATATAAACTATTTGAGTTATAATGCTCAACAGAAAATTGATGTTCAACATATTTAGTTATCCCAAAGTTGCCTGACCACACGAGTAAGTTTGTTACACGCAACCCTGTTCCATTTCACAGCTAAGCTACCTCTGGCAGGTCAAACCAGAGCCACATTTGGTTTGAAATCAGGTAGTGACACAGACAAATATAGGCCAAAGGACAAGATTAAATGGTCACTTAGGCCTATGTTCTTAAGCACTAATGAAGAGCAAAACGGCCTTAGATCCAAGGGCACATATACATATTGTATCCATGAGAAAATAGAGCCAATGTGCCAACTGTAGTCTTGAACTCCTGATAACGCAGCCTCTGGTAGGCACAATACGAGATCCCAGTTTTTCATGAACAAATTCCATTTATGACCACCATTGGAATGATTTACAGAGGATGGCTTGATGGTTGCTAGTAAGTCATTCAGACTTGCTCCCTCTGCAAAATCTGCATTGAAATCCCCCCTATTATGATATTGTGGGGGTGACCTTCCTCCAACCAAACAGTGATATTCTCATCCAATGCTGCTTGCAAGACATTATAGGGCATCTTATTAGGGTTCCAATACAAGTGCATTATAAAAAGCCATAACGCTGATAGTTCTGAAAACATATCTACAGTCATAACACCCTCATTCGTAGATCGAATCTCACAGAAACATGCACAAAGATTTTAATCAATTGCGATCACCAATCCACCCGAACAGTGACCTACTCAATGTTAATCTAGAAAATATTTGAAAAGCATCCAGTTGAAAGTGTTCGACTGCAATAATTTCTTAAAATAGTAGAGTGTGATGTGATAGTCCAAGAAAAGAGTTTCCAATTTGGACACCCTCAGTATGTCAAAGCGACACTTGTTCCAGGAAAGACATTTCCCATTTAAAAGATTAAAGATTGGTTGGCTAATCACAAGCGTTAGTGGCATTTTTTATGGCAGCTGCCAGCCAATACCAATCTTAAGAATGTGTACTACTGCCATTACAAACACCCATTTTGTTTACCATATTTATTTATTTACATTTATAAAGCGCTCACACAGCCCGCAGGCATCGAGGCGCTGTTACAGGAATTGTTTGTTTTTTCTTAGTTGCGTAATTGTGTTTTTTTTGTCTTAGTTACGTATTTATATTAAACACCCGGAGGTTTCTAAGCGCGGACCCGGGGATCGAACCTGTTGCTGCTTCGTGTCGTCTTGCTTCCAAGACGCGCACGCTGCCGCTGAGCTATCCTCCCGGGACGTATTGAGACTACACGAGACGTATTGAGACTACTTTCAACCAAAACTGTTTACCTTGAATAATTGAATTGTCAACGACTTGGGTTATGGGAGCTCTTAAGAAAGAAGGCACTTCACTAGGACTTGAGAACTCCTACAGCTCAAAACCCAGGAATCTCAGTGTCCCGCTGATCGCAAACAAATTGAGCAACTATGTCAGAAATGAAATTGGCAACTAGACAATCTGTTCCTCGCTCCGGAAAGGCGACATAATCAATATGCCCTGACTGTAAGGAGGGAAGTGCTGACATTTTAGAAAATACATCTAATAGCCTGCCTCTGTTCATTTTCACATTTCCATTGACGTGCACTGTGTATTCCCAGCCTACAGTTTTGATGCCTTGATTACTTAAAATAGACGCTGTCTTTGGCTGCAAAGTCAATTTTGGATCTGTGACCCTGATTGCTGAAGTTATTTCAGTAGTTGAAGGTGCCATAATATTGTTGGACCACAGAGAAGGCCCCATTGTAGACTGTGGTGCATGCTCCATTGTAGTTTGATTGGTAACGAGGTGTAGGTTAGTAGAATTGTCAATCTGTCATTCCAAAGTCAGTCTTTGACCCAAAAGTACTTCACTTGCTGGACGAAGAAAGGTGGTAATTTTCATCTGATTTGACAGAACCCCTTTCTTTTTTGTGATGTTAGTTTGGAAGCAATTGTGTTACTAGCCACTGAATCATCCACCAGCATCTCCTGTGTCCCCTGAGAATTTAGGTCAATGATCTCCCGCACATTGGGGCGGGGGGGATCGCAAAAATGTCAGGGAAGATTTCAGTATATTGTTGTTAGTATAAGGTAATTTCTTAGTTTTTTTTTTTTTGGCTGGGATTTTTTCCTTTTCATTATTCTTGTTGAATTCACACATATACAATTTGGAACATCCAAATGTTCAGAAGTGGCAGCATGACATCTCCCTTCTTCCTCTCTTGTAGACTCAAAATAACACTGGAGAAACACTCAGCCTAACTCAACAGTCTAACAGCAGAGTGGGACTGTCAATAGCCGACTGTTTTCGAAGAACTTGAAGCTGCTCAACAATCAGGTTTTCAAGATCCAGATCAAAACATCTTGCATCGCCAGTATCGGAGATGGTAACACCGGCTTCATACAGTGTTGTATCAAGGATAGTATCTTAAGATCTACTCCTGAGATCTTATTAGAGTTGTCTTGGACAATGTCCTTGATATTGTCATATAACCTAAGAGGTGATTCCAGCACAAGATGTAAAGCCGAAGTAGAAGTGGCCCCAGCGTGTTAAACTTGGGCAATATGTTGGAGTCCCGCTGCAATTGAGCATTCCTTGCTGTAAAGTAGTCTTTATGACAAGGAAGCTTAGTGGCCCCATTTTGGATCTAGACCCATCCCTCGTGTAGCAGCGTTTTTGTTCAAAAAAGAAGAGCAGTGTTCCTCCCCTGATTGGGCCTTCAAAAAATGTAGTGAAGACATCAGTGAAATTGGATTTGTAAATGCTGGTAATGTAGCCAGTGGCATTGTGGGAGAAGGGGTAGAGTTAGTAGTAATTACTGTAGGAGCGGAGAGAGCTAGAATGACAGGCGAGGAATCCAAAGATCCCGCCGTTGTTTCAGGGATTTACAATAAAAGGCAAAAGGTGGTAATTTTTGCCTGATTCCTTCTTGACATAGTGTCTGTCAGTGCTACCTGTTCTGTACAGGAGGAGCTGTTAGAAATGCCAGCACCAATCGATGAATCAAGATGAATCAAGTGTGGCTATCAAGTTGCTACTATGCAACTTGGTGATTTAAGTAGAAGACGCGGCAGCAATAACCACCCCCACTAGCGCGTGTAATAGAAAGCTCAGAGCCAAGAAAATAGCACCCAGTGAATGCGGAAAATCTTCTTGTGTTGAAGAGCTAACTGGGCCCCTGGATGTGAATGATGAGGGGAGGCAATAGAATATAATTGCTGTTATGTTGGTCACTGGGAACTCCTTGTTACAACTGAGGAAGCGCCTTCACTCCCAAGCCAGCCAGTCAATCCACTAGCCAACACAAACCATGCTTCCCTTCACACTACATGATCCTGAACACGAGTGCAAGGAAGACTATTGAGTATAATAAAACTTTAATCATGTTTGAGAAACCATATGGAAGTCCACGTCCCATCCATAAGTGAAAGCAGTGCTCTCCTGAGGCGAACTGCCTTACTGCGACTCATACGGCGACTCACACTGCGACTCACATTGCCGTACACCCACAATTACTTCTGAACCTCTGTTGTAGCCAGCCATATGGGTGATGCAGGGTGTTTTGAAAATAATCATTTTTTTGACAGGCAGGCATTCCAGTGTGTATAGGTTAGTTTGATGTGTTTACATTTTTTCAGTAAAAGTTGTGGGCTTGCTGGAGTATTTTGTGTTCTCTCAGGGTTGTTTAGGAAGTAATCACTGTGGCCTGTATAGAAGCAGTTGGTGTAGTCCAATCTAGATAGTACATCATGGTATGTGCGGGAAAGAAAACAAAGGCATCTGTAACAGTTTATTGGGAGGCCACCCTCAACACAGGGAGTTCCTTCTCTCCCCAATCAAGGTGTCACATAAAAAACTGCTTGATGGATTCTTTGTCAGCCCTATTTCAGATTCATATCATGCCCCTTGGATCCCTCCCCCTGTGCCACCAATGAGCGAAAGCCGGTGTAGAGGAAGTATATTTATATATATTTGAATCACAGGTAATGGAGAGCACACTAAATCTACACACACCACTTCTCTGTGGCTCACAATTAAACTTATTTTTACATAAATCACACAAGTTGGTTGGGAAAACTTAAATCACAATACTTTAATGTGTACATATATTAGTTCAAGGAATAATTAACAAATTGTATTTACTTATTCAGTGCTGTGCAATTTCGAATTCCCTGCGCATTTAAAAAGGCTAACAGTTCGTTCACAATGTTGGATACATGAGGTTTCAATTTTGTGAGCACTACTCCCCTAGCCCCAAAACCCAGACATCAATTACATGCAGCAAACTTCTAGTCAAGGGCCAGGTCTAGGGAGTGAGGACAGTTTTAGAAGTTTGTTTTTCAGACCCCCCTCACTTAAAGGCCTGTGTTGGGGAAGTTGTACTAAAGAAATGGGGATGGTTAGGAATTTTGGATTTTCAGACTTCCCTCCAGTTAATGGCATGTGTTGGGAAGTTGGACAATAAAAATTGGGATGATTTAGGAATTTTGGATTTTCATACACACCCCTTCCACCCCCCATTTAAAGGCCTCTGGTGGGGAAGTCAGCAGTTTACAGATTGTTCTAGTTTAGGGAAAAGGACAACCCTCTCCCTTAAAGAAGTCATGGTAAATTGGACAAATAGTATTACCCAATTAAATGACAGGCTATAGTTTTCAGCATACACTGGGAATGAGCTTTGTTATTTTGGGGGTTTTGCTAATTGGAAATTAATTAAATTATATTCATTCAAGTAGGCTAAGGATCTACACAATTTGCCCCTGCCCACTAATGGAAAAGGACCCATCAATGAAGGGGAATGGTTTAATTAAATATATCCCCTGCTGACCTTTTGTTGGACAATCTACTTACTTTTGGAAATATCTGGACTTGGCACTCAGGGACTGAGCAGCTTCACGTGTAGGGAAAACCGGGATTCTAGCCAGCACTTCAGTCAATTGGATCCCACAGCACTTCTCTCTCTCTGGCTCCAGTGAAGAATCACAGCCTCTGATTTTCTAGTCTCCCCAACAAGAGAAATCTTCAGCCCTTCTGATGTTTCCCCCAGATGAAATTTTCAGGAGATCTCCTTTTGTGATTTTTGGCAGCTACCTCCTAGTAATCTTTTTGCAGCTTTCCCTGTTGGTAATTTGTAGCAGCTCTCCCCTTCCCACATAGTGCATCCACTTTATATACCAGTGTTGACACCATAAAGATTCCAATATGGGGGTTGCCCTGCAAGAATTCTCGGACCATTGATTGGTCCTTCCAGTTTCTCACCAGTCCCCAAGCCCATCTCCTGCCTTGGATTGGTTTAGGAGTCTAGAATAGAAACATGGCTTTCCATTTGAAATGTCCTTTTTTATGTCAACTTTAGCCAGAAAGTAGCTATATGGCAAAACTCTGTAAATTACTAGTAACTGCCATAATGCATATATATTACGCTTCAGCTAATCATGGGGAATTAAATAAAACGACAGCCGGGTCCGCACCTTGATATACGGGCTTGTGGCAATTTTCTGCCTTTTATACAAAAAGCATAATAGTTATGAATTTGCAATTTAGTCTCCAAATACCTAATTTTACCCTGCAGCAGCATGTCAATTCTTAAATTCGGGACATGTTCAGAGCAGCCAGAAAAACATTTTAGCTTGCCATTGCAATTTACTAAGTTGCATGTGGACACATTTTATTTTACCAAAATCGTCTTTAAAATGACATATGAAAGGATGCAGTGCGACTTGTGGTTGCTGAGAAAATGCATCAGGTATGACAGTCCGTTTAAATTAATGCAAAATCTTCTCTCCTTTCTTCCGGCCATTTGCCATTCTGTTTTTCGAAGTTGGTGGGCTGCGGGTCGTAAATAGTTGGGATGCATCGGCTACACAGAGATCCCCCTACTGCAGATAATGAGCTAGGCCCACCCTGTGATATCACAAAGACTTGTTGACCTCCGGCATCCTGTCCTGTTAACTAAAGTCGACCATCATTTTGATCTGAAAACCTTCTATTTTCTGATATTTTTTCTGAATTCAGCTTCCCTTGATTGCAGCCCCTGTTTTCACAGCTCCTCACTACATTCCAGTCACACACTGGCTAGGTCAATTGCATTTTGTTGTTTGAAGTTGGTGGGATGCAGGTCGCAAATAGTTGGGATGCATTAGCATCACAGAGATCTCCTTTCCAGACCAGAAGGCCAACAGGCCTGTGGTGGCAGAATCTTTTGTGAAATCAAAAGGGTCTGTCTCTGGCCTAAGTGAAATTTACATGTGACCCATGGAAACAAAGTGGCCTTTTCTTTTCAATTGTTGCGGGTATTTTGCATGTGAAGCTTAACGTATCTCTTAATACATTACATCTTGTCAACACACACCAAGAGGCCGATTCATGGAATAATTAGCGCGGCGCAAGTGGGCAAAAACGTGCGAATCGCAGTGGAATAGCGAAAATCGCAGTGCAAGTGCGAAAATCGCACGAAAAGCAGCGCACGTTGATTCATGGAAGTCCGTGCGCGAGAAAACCAGCGGATGTGCGATAAAAAAGTGCGCGGCGCACATTGGCGCACAGGCCATCTAACAGCGTGCGCCAGGTCACAGCGAAAATCGCACAGGCCACAGCGAAATTCGCACATAGCGCGGCGCACGCAACAAAAGTAGGTGGAACAAGGGCGTAACACTCGGAATGGGGAACAACTTGCCAAAACGTGGGCGTCACGGGGGAAGTACAGGGCACAAGTGCGCGGAACGGCCACACGCTCGCCTACAACACGTATTCATGGAATAGAATAGGGCAAAAAAGCGCTGCTCAAACCAGCGCACAGGCACAAACACGATAGACCCGATATTTGGATCCATTTACTGATAATGGAAATCAACATAGGGGCCAGTACCCACAATCTGAGAGACAGGACATGAGGCAAAACGTGAACTACAATCCACGTCAGTACAATGATTCCCCACCAGGGGACTATAATCATAGGATGGGTGCAACCCGCTCCCCTCCACAAATGAATCAAGAGTTCAGAAACCATCCCAACCGACATCAATCACCTGAGAGGTATCAGAATAGATCCAATCAGGGGGAAAATAACCAATATCGACCTAGGCCACAGAAAGAGGATCCTAGAGAGATGGAAAGGTTCCAGTGCCTTGAGGCCCAAGTGGAAATGTTAGCTGAGCAAATAGGAAATCTCTATACAGCGCAAAAACAACCTTCCAAAGAGGGGGCTGATGGCCATAGCAATGACCGGGGGGCTTCTGAAAAGTGACTAAGTACACATGATAACTGCAGTGCCAAAATGACAGAGAGGCCGATTCATGGAATAATTAGCGCGGCGCAAGTGGGCAAAAACGTGCGAATCGCAGCGGAATAGCGAAAATCGCAGTGTAAGTGCGAAAATCGCACGAAAAGCAGCGCACGTCGATTCATGGAAGTCCGTGCGCGAGAAAACCAGCGGATGTGCGATAAAAAAGTGCGCCGCGCACGTTGGCGCACAGGCCATCTAACAGCGTGCGCCAGGTCACAGCGAAAATCGCACAGGCCACAGCGAAATTCGCACATAGCGCGGCGCACGCAACAAAAGTAGGCGGAACACGGGCGTAACACTCGGAATGGGGAACAACTTGCCAAAACGTGGGCGTCACGGGGGAAGTACAGGGCACAAGTGCGCGGAACGCCCACACGCTCGCCTACAACACGTATTCATGGAATAGAATAGGGGAAAAAAGCGCACGCTCAAACCAGCGCACAGGCACAAACACGACCGCCACAAGAAAGCAGGCGGTAGCGTCTCTGCGGCTGTAAGAAATGTGCGCCAAAAGGTGCGCCAACAAATAGCACCTATATACTGCCATGATGAATGTCCTATACTGTGGCCCTCCAGGGCAAATGACGTGCAAAGGGGTACCCACAAACACGGACACCCGCTGACAAAAAATACGTGTGCGTGTATACCGGGGTGCGCGGGAAGTCTCACACGCGATTTGGCCAGGTACGTGGATTTCAGGGGTGCGCGGGAATTTCCACACGCGATTTCATCAGGGTACGTGTATTTCAGGGGTGCGCAGGAAGTTCCACACGCGATTTCATCAGGGTACGTGTATTTCAGGGGTGCGCGGGAAGTTCCACACGCGATTGGCCCAGTGCGAGCAGGGTACGTGTATTTCAGGGGTGCGCGGGAAGTTCCACATGCGATTGGCCCAGTGCGAGCAGGGTACGTGTATTTCAGGGGTTCTGGGGAGTACCACACGTGAATTGGCCGTGTGGGCCCTCCCAGGTGTACGCTCCACAACCTCCACGGACCCTGCAGCCAGCCCACACCACGGGGGACTACCCTGCACCCATGCTCATGTCCCGCAGGCAGCCCATCCACCATGGGCATGCCCCCCAGCCAACCCACATGTCACCTTGCACTACTGATGAACAATGCATGTCTCCCACCACCCCCACCCCCCTGCCACCATGGGCAGCCTCCACCAGGCCCCACTCATGTCTCCCACCACCCCCACCCCCCAGCCACCAGGGGCAGCCTCCACCTGGCCCCCACTCATGTCTACCACCACCCCCACCCCCCAGCAGTGCAGGGGCAGCCTCCACCAGGCCCCCACTCATGTCTCCCACCACCCCCACCCCCCAGCCACCAGGGGCAGCCTCCACCAGGCCCCCACTCATGTCTCCCACCACCCCCACCCCCCAGCAGTGCAGGGGCAGCCTCCACCAGGCCCCCACTCATGTCTCCCACCACCCCCACCCCCAGCAGCGCAGGGGCAGCCTCCACCAGGCCCCCACTCATGTCTACCACCACCCCCACCCCCCAGCATCCAGGGTCACCCTCCCCCAGGCCCCCACTCATGTCTACCACCACCCCCACCCCCCAGCAGTGCAGGGGCAGTCTCCACCAGGCCCCCACTCATGTCTACCACCACCCCCACCCCCCAGCATCCAGGGTCACCCTCCACCAGGCCCCCACTCATGTCTCCCACCACCCCCACCCCCCTGCCACCATGGCCAGCCTCCACCAGGCCCCCACTCATGTCTCCCACCACCCCCACACCACAGCAGTGCAGGGGCAGCCTCCACCAGGCCCCCACTCATGTCTCCCACCACCCCCACACCCCAGCAGTGCAGGGGCAGCCTCCCCCAGGCCCCCACTCATGTCTCCCACCACCCCCACCCCCCAGCAGTGCAGGGGCAGCCTCCACCAGGCCCCCACTCATGTCTACCACCACCCCCACCCCCCAGCATCCAGGGTCACCCTCCCCCAGGCCCCCACTCATGTCTACCACCACCCCCACCCCCCAGCAGTGCAGGGGCAGCCTCCACCAGGCCCCCACTCATGTCTACCACCACCCCCACCCCCCAGCAGTGCAGGGGCACCCTCCACCAGGCCCCCACTCATGTCTCCTACCACCCCCACCCCCCAGCAGTGCAGGGGCAGCCCCCACCAGGCCCCCACTCATGTCTCCCACCACCCCCACCCCCCCAGCCACCAGGGGCACCCTCCACCAGGCCCCCACTCATGTCTCCCACCACCCCCACCCCCCAGCAGTGCAGGGGCAGCCTCCACCAGGCCCCCACTCATGTCTCCCACCACCCCCACCCCCCAGCATACAGGGTCACCCTCCAC